>NC_045578.1:1957500-6757500 GCF_009819795.1 Aythya fuligula | reverse complement strand
AGTCATTAACTCAGACTAACAACTGCCATTAGTATCTTAGAATTAGAATGTTAAAGTATTACCTCTACCTTGAAACTTCTAAAAGAAGTCTTCTAGAACATGCAGATGCATTGTCATTCAACAGCTATCTTGGCTTTCATACGCACATTTGTTTAGATTTGCCAGGACAAATTATTGGAGCTGCTTTCAATCTGTGCTTATCAGCAAAGTGAAAAGTAATCAGGAGGCACCAGCACTCTTTCTGCGGAGGGGAAGCTGATATTCAGGCCAGAAGGCTGCTCAAGGCACAGCAGGGCTGACGCTTGGAACGATGACTTTCTACCAAAGACACCGCCACTGGTGGAAGCAGGGAAAGGCTCTGTTCCCAGAGCAGTTCCTCGTACTGGGAAAGGCTTCAACGCCATTTCCAGTGCTGAGGAAAAAGTCCTGGCATGGGACAAGCATGGATGGAGAGAAGAGGGTGTGCTTTGTCTGCAGAGGGCTGGAGATAGCAGAGATGGCACAAGGGAGGAGGACAATTCCTGTTCCAGCTAAGTGCAGTCGGCTTAGTGCCCACAAAGCTGCTTAGCGCATGCATTTTGCCAGAGGGCAGCTTTTAAAAGAGGCAAAGCCTCTTACACTGAGAAGGCAAGGATTTGGTGGAGGTGCTGACTATTCTCAATACCCTGGGGAGAAATGGAACCAGGGGATGCTGGCACAAAGTTGGAAAAAAGTGATGACCTTTTAGCACTGGGGCAGAGAGGCCTTTTTCCCATTCTGTCCAAGCAGGGCAGCGTGAGCACGCAGTACTGGGCCTGTCTTTGTAGACATCAAGCCTTCACTTTAATTTGCTTTCCTCTGCAGATTATTTGTGCACTCCAGAGGAAAACGTTTACAAGATAGACTTCACCAGGTTCAAAATCCGGGACATGGAATCTGGCACAGTGTTGTTTGAAATCACCAAACCAGCAGCATCAGGTGAGTGCGCACACAAAATACTGTTTCAATGAACAAACAAATGCTCATGTCTGCTTCCTTTTGCCATGCCCTTTACTCAACGTGTGTCGCAAAAATAGGAGACACTTTCACCTACAAGAAGGTTTGAGTCCCAGCTTGCAGCAGAAGTCCTATTCAGGTATCACTTTGTACTAATAGTGAACAGAAGTCATTGCTACTGTATTCTTGTGATTGCCATCTGTGGTGAGAAAGGACAGATGGATATTGTAAATAGAAGCAATGAAGGAGGAGGTCAGCACTAGTTAGTTTGCTGGCTGTTCATGAGCTAGAGTCCTCCTGTTCCTAGCTTAGCTGTTAGCCTCATGGCTTTTGGTCAGGAGTCTTGAAAATGGTATTTCCAAAAGGGAAAACCTTTATGTCAGATGTGCAAACTGAAAATTAGACAAACTGAAAATTTGCATCCTACTCTCGCCTCCATTAATTTGTTAGGTGTTACTTGTAAGCATCAAAGTGTTACTGTTACCAGCGATAAAACAAAACACCAGTGCAACTGTTCTTTTCGTGATCACGTATTGTTTTGTATCTTCCTCATTTCCCTGCATGTGAGAGGAAGTTTTCTGTAGCTTAGAGATAACAAACCCGGTATACTATGGTGAAATGGCTTGTTCAGAGTCACTCTGCAATGCTGAATCAGAGGTAGGAGCAGTAAGTACCTTCAGAAGATGTGTATCAAACCAAAGGGCAGTCTTGCAAACACTCACTGAGTGACCAGCAGTGGATGGCTTAGAGAGGATAGGAAGATGGTAAGCCCATCATCCAGCATTCTTGGAATAGTTTCCTGGCCTATATTATTGCATGATTGCAGGAGTTCCTTTGGAGCAGATGATGTCATCATATTTAATAGCCTTCATTTTTTTTTTTTTGTCCTATGGCAAGGAATCTCCCTGCTTAACCACATGCTATGGTTAGGACTGTCTACATTTGCTTTGGATCTATTGCATGCTAGTGTCTATTGCATTAAGTGTCCTATAATTATTGCACTAGAAGAGACGGTGAGCAGCTAAGTTTTAAAGCTCCCAATTTATATACTCTCAAAAAACAGAGTTTCGCCTCCCTTCAATGTCAGCGAGAGAAACCTAAGAGGAACTTTGTAACGCAGATAAGAGTTCAGTTTGTTTGTTGTTTCTCTTCTTCTTCTCCTTTTTATTTTTTTTTAAAGAAATACCTTTAAGGAAATTGTCTTGATAACAGTTTAAAGTTCATTCTGTACAAAGTTGCCCCCCCTCATACCATACTGACTCTGAAATTCTTGTGTGAATCTCATTGTGACTTATTTTATGAGCTTGGATAATAAATCCGTTAAAGAATTGAGTGTAATGAAATCACTGAAGTGACTCCTATTAACAATAAGGAAAATAAGAATTAGAATCTCTAATGCATAGGTCATACTCCTTTAGTTTGGTGAGGAACCCAGAAACTTTGATCTGTGAACCTTTTTGCTCTTAAGGCACATTTTTTTAGTTAAAATAAACAACCATTTACTGTTTGTGCAGACTCTTTACAGAGAGCTCTTTGTTGATTCAGTGTTCTGCCAGAAGGGAGCTTTAGGTATGTTTTGTCCAGGAGAATTGATTTCTGGCGCTGCCAAATCAATTGAAATGGTGCAGTCTGGGGCACATAAGGAGAGCAAAACTGCCACTGAAGCTGAGATCAGTGCTTATTGAGGAATAAATCACCTAACGAGGAATATACCACCTGTTTTTCACAGTGGTAGTATCAAAAAGAATGTTCTCCCAGTGCAGTCTGTGTGTTGTGCTCTGCATGAATATAGGCATAAATTTGCCAACCTTGTCAGTGAGCAGAAGAGCCTGGGAAAGGTGCATTCTGGTGCAGAATGTCCTCCAGGTTTTTTTACTGTGCTTCATCGTATCGCGCAGACTCCAAAAAGACACGGAGAGGTTCTCTGTGGAGGAGAGGAAAGTTAATGTGGTATTTTCACTGGATTTCTGTTTCTCAGACGACAGTGATGGAGCTTTGCTTTGCGCTTTTCCAGAACGTGAACACAATGACAAGAAGGACATTGACCCAAATGCAGGCCGGTTTGTACGCTATCAGTTTACCCCAGCTTTTCTTAGACTTCGGCAAGTGGGAGCCACGTAAGTAATTGCTCCTGTCCTACCTTGTCCAGTACAGGAAACAACTGGAATCTTATAAAAAGTGGCTGTTGCTTGTTGATCCTGTCAGGAAGCTGAGTTAATAGGGATCTTTTGGTATGATCTCCAAACATATTTAATGTGTGCCTTGCTTTCTCCATTCCTTTAGCTTGTTGACATACCTCAGGAATAGGCAGCAGGTTGAGGAGATTAATGCTAAAAGAGGCAAAATGATGGGCAGACCACCCAGATATTCCAACTCATTTGCACCAGAATAATGTTTGACATGTCTAGTAGTACATGTGCATCCACCAATAAACCACAGCGAAATATGACACCTAAAGGATCTTTCTGTAAAGCATCAAGCCAAAGTTCTTGCTCCTGTAATACAGCTGAAAGGCCGTATCATTTCTTTAGTATAAGTTAAGTTCGGAGTAATTTATCTGTGGTTATATAGTGTGCACGGGGAGATGCAATTTTGGCTTGTATTTCCTTTTCTAACCCCCAAACTAGTAGCCGGGGGGGTTCTTTGTCTGTGCTGGAGATTTGAGAAGGATATGGGTTATTATATGGCAGGTTCTTTGTTATCTTTGTTTTTCTGTACATTCACTTAAGTTTAAATTAGATCTAATTAAGAGCTTTTTGCCCATTGCTATTACAGCATTAAGTCCATAATACTGTAATTGAGCATCAGTTACAGTTTGTAGTAAGAACCTATTTTTTTTACATATGTAAAATCATGTTGGATTGCAGTTTGATAGATCCCATCAGCAGGAAACATATATTTCACAAGAACTGATGTACATTAGCCTTGGTGGGAAAAAAAAAAAAAAAAAAAAAAAAAAACGAAAAAGGATTTTCAAGAGCTAAATTAAAATTCAGCATTTGGTTGTGATAAAAAAAGAATTACAATTTGTTGACAGTGTTTAGAGCAAAGTTGCACATAACCACTTCCTCCTCGTTTTAAAGAGCTACACCGTTTAGATTTTGTCTTGGAAGAAAAAATTATGTACCATTTAGCACCTTTTTGACTGCTATTCTGTTAAAATGGTAAACACACAACTTCTGATTTGTGCTAAACTACTAACAATGTATTCCAAGTTTAGTCATAATTAGTGTATCATATATAATTAATACTACCTTTCTCTCAGAGGTCATGCTTCCTAGTAAGATAAACTTGAATTTGGAGCTGATTGAAACTTCTTCCCTTTTACTATTTAAAAAGCAGAAAAGGATGAAAGACAGTTTATCAGTATATCTGTTTTATTTTTAATGCCTATCAGAAGAATTAAAATAATTTAATAGCAGTGTAACTTGAATGCAATGCAATAAGGAACTTATACTGAGTGACCTAGTGAAGTACCCAGTATATTTAGAGGGATCTGTTTTTTACTGAAGATGATTTTAAGATTGTAAAATTGTCTTGTGTTTCCTTTTTTTTTTTTTTTTTTTTTTGTAGTAAAAATAATTAAGATAAAGTATAAACTATGATTTATAATGCCATGTGTTGTCATTGTGAACTTTTTAGGAAAAGGAGGAAAAGATCCTGTGAATAATACCAGTGCTTTTTAGTTTTGGCTTTTCTTAGAAGAGCTCTATTCTACATTTCAGGAACGGTTGAAACTCATGCTTAAGGAATAAAACTCATTTCACTCTTATCTTTCTTTTTCAGGGTGGAATTCACAGTAGGGGACAAACCCATCAATAACTTTCGCATGATTGAGAGGCACTACTTCCGGGATCAATTGCTCAAGAGTTTTGATTTTGAATTTGGGTTCTGCATTCCCAGCAGTAAAAATACTTGTGAGCACATCTATGAATTCCCACAGCTCTCCGAGGATCTCAGTAAGCTCTTTTCAATTACTGTGAGGTTAATCTCAGGTGTTTTGAAGAAGCACTTTCTTACAAGCTGTCTATAAAAAGTGGCTATGGCAGAATACTTCCAAGTACCTCCCAGACAAAGATTTATTTATTTATTTATTTATTTATTTATTTATTTATTTATTTATTTTTTCCCTTCATAGAAGGGAAACTTCAGCGTCTGGGATAATTGTGTCTTTATAAAAATAACTAAAAACTAGGACTACAAAGATATCCAGTTATGTTCTATTTTACTGTTTTATATACTACATTGATTGAGAAGTTGTTTTTTTTTTTAGTATGACCATAACTTTTATTTTTTCTCCCCTCTCCCAAGACTAACAGGCAGGAATACTAAATCTGAGTGACCTTACATTCTTTATAACCCCGATAATGTATGTCAGTACTCGTATTACAGTCTGTGGAAAATGCAGTGGTATCCTGCTGTCTCACCACAAGAAATTTCTTTTGAACTGTTTTGAGGATAGGTAGAACACTTTACTTTGTATGGTGCCTTAACATGTTTGGGTTCCTTAGAACTTTAAACAAAGGGTTTGGGTAGTTTTTTGGTTGGGCTTTTATTTTTTATTTTTTTTTAACTTGAGAGTTTGCTGCTATCTGAGTAATGCTATTAAACATAACTGAGACGCAGTCTCCACGAAACCCAGTGCAGACTATTTGCCTCTGTGTAACACTTTTTTTTTTTTTTTTTTTCCCTGCAGTTCGAGAGATGATCCTTCATCCATATGAGACACAGTCGGACAGTTTCTACTTCGTAGATAACAAGCTGGTGATGCACAACAAGGCGGATTATTCATACAGTGGAGGACCTTGAGCACAGGATGGGCAGCCAACCTGTGCTGGCCTTCACTTTCCTATCGAAGTCGTCAGGGACACCAACACCTTCAGTTCAGTTGCCTACAACGTCAACTGGACAAGAATCCACAAACCAAGGACTCTGCCACAGTAGGAGTTTCATGACTAAATTTGCCAGTGTAATCTCTTTCGATCTTTGAAGCAGGCCCAGTTCTTCAGAACCCTAAGCAGTTCTACAATGCTAAGTGATCTTTGGCTACCACTTCCCTAAGTTCTTTAGGTGTCTGCTTTGAAAATGGCCTTGTGGGACCTGTGGGATTTTGCCCTAATTGTGCGGATTTGTGTTCTTGTCCTCAAGCATTTTTAGGACGTGATTGCTTTCTCAAAGAATGCAATCAGAGAAACCACGTGAGTGGATGGATGCAAATGCAGAGTTTTGTTTATTTCTTTCTCTTTGTGAATGCTTCAAAAGCATGGTCAATGTAACTTGTACATCCAGTTGAAAACCTTTCAAAATCAAGTATCATCCTTAGATTATTTCTCTAAATAAGCATCTCATCCTTTTGTTTTGTTCCTTCTATGTATATTTTTTTTAATCTTGGAAATAATGAAACTTGCAGTGAAGACCAGTATTTCAATGACAGCTATTTTTAATCAGGTACTGTCCATTTGCATTTCAGATGGAAGCAAAATAGTGTTGAGTGTATACAAACCCTCATAAGCATTCTCCATTAATTTCATTTCTTGCAAATTGAATCTAGAATAATCTGGAAAAAATGAAGGATTTTAGTTTTGCTTTAACACTTATACAGAGCTAACATTCAGCCTATTCATGCTATACGTTACACATGCCTGTTCTCTTTCATCTCTGCTCATAGTAAAACAAGGGCTTCAGCAATGCTTGCTAGAGCAACGCTTTGATTTGTCTAGGGCAATCAGAAGGTGTGGAATATCCAATTTTTCATTCGTGTCTGAAGAATGTTATAATGGTGTTTTTCCCTTTGTTAAAAATGTTTTGCATTGGATATTAATACAAGAGAATCAGTCTAATAATGTAGCCTTTAAGATACAGCAAAAATATAGCAAAAGCTCTCTCTTCAGACTCCGTAAGAAGTCTAAGAACAATCTTGCACACGTTTCTCAGGCTGTACTTCTTAGAAAGGTATTAGTGCAGTGAAGCAGCAACATCAAAAGAGTAAACTAGTGCATGCAAAACAAAACCTGAGAAGGCTGTGTGGGGTGAAAAGCTTTCATCCTTTATTTTTGCCTAAGTAGCCTGTTGTCATGAAACCCTTACTCTAAAGTTGAGTTCAGAGATACTTAAAAAGAAAAAAAAAAAAAAGGCAGTTGCAGTTTGTAGATATTTCTATAAATACTTGATGTCTCCATGTCTATTTCTGTGAGTTTAAGTGGAACGTTGTATGTTAGCCTCAGATATGTGTGACTGTAATAATTTTTATAAAATAGCATTTCCAGTTAACATCTTTCTAGTCACAGTCCAAGTGAAACAGGAGAACTACAAATGGTTTCAAATGCAGCCATCTGTCTAAGAACAGGGAGATTTTGTACTATTACTGGAGTTGTGATCATTATCAAATGTGTTAGCATTTGTATCTGTTTTGGCTTTCTTTAATTCTGAAGGAGGATTCAATTTTCTAAAGAAATACAGTGAGTTTAGGTACTGTACTCTTGTACTGTAGTACAAGTTTCTTTTGTTTTGTTTTTTTTTTTAAGATTGAAAGTATGTAGAGTTCACTGATTTTACACGGTATCTTACAGTAATTATTATCACAATGAGATTTGTATTTATTGCTATTTTTTTTGACTCTAGTGTATAAAACCATAAAATTTAGCCTACAGCTGACTTACCAGTTTGAGGTTTGCAAAGAATTTCCTTATTATTTGTAATATGCTTTGAGCTACTGATCACTAAGTTTTATAGCACAACAATTACTAAAGGTGAAAATAGTTTCAAAAGTCTAGGTCCTCCTCACTTTTTTTTTTCTTTTTTTTTTCCATCAAGGATGTTAAACTACCCTTATATTCAATGATGTTTTGCAAATTTGAATATTGATTAATTTTGTTCCAACTCTTGGATGAGCGTATGTACTGACTTGAAGACAGATCGAGCGTTTCTGAGTAGCACCTCCTATACAGGTTTTTTTTTTTTGTTTGTTTGTTATCTTTAAACTCTTACCTGCTGTTCATAACAATCACTTCTGTGCGTAAGGCTTTTAAGAGACTTTCAGCAATGGTGCTTGGCCAGAATTACCAGTCTTACATTTCCAACGGCTATATCATGTCAGTATATTTCTGCGAGAGCAGTAGTTGTTCTTTGGTGTGGACTCTTGTCAGTCTTGGATTATCATACTCAGTATCCTCTCTGTATATGAATATCATAGCAAATCATTGTTTGCTGCACTGAAATGGTCATATCCTGCTCCTTTTTTTTATGCTACCTCCTTTAAAGACTTTAGGATTCAAAAACAAAGATAATTTCCTAAAAATGTTGCTGTAATCAACTAAAACATGCCCCTATGAAAAAAGAACCTAAAGAAATTTACCTTGTTCCCAGCAGTGCACTATGATGTTGTTGAATGGACTTTCTCACGTTCTGTGTTTTACAGTAGGTTTGAGGTTAAACATAAGAGGATGAACTATGCACAACTGAGCTCCGTCCTGAATTCTGCTAACTGTTCTGATAATTCAGATTCTATGAGTTGTAATTTCAGGCTAATAGAAAATTTAGTGTGAATCATACAGGAGATATTTTACTAAGCAAATTTACTGTCTTCTATTATTAAGAATACTTTAAAACATGAAAAAGTTAGGCATTTCCAGTAAAATTAATGTCAACCTGCTTTAGCTTTTCAGGTTGAGGAATTTTACTTTTTTTTTTTCTTTCTTTCTTTTTTTTTTTTTCCTTTAGAAGTCCCCACGATTTCCTACAAATAAGTTTCTATTCTTAAGCCAAAGCAAGTAACAAAACTTTCTGTGGGAAGTGTAATGAAGGTGTTTTTTGCTTCTCACGGCAACAGATATAAAAGTTATCGCTTAGTTTCACTTGGAAACATTTGCATTTTTTCAAACTTATCTACATTCAAGATATTTACAAATGTGGGGGAATCACTGACCAAGGGAGAGTTTCCATTCCTTTTTTACCTATTTATGCAGCAGTGTAACATACAGTGTCAACTTGCGACATTACATTTTTGCACATAAATAGTGTGAGAATAATGTTTCTTTGAAAACTTTTGCAGTATAGATGCTGTTCTAACGCTGTGTCTGTCCTTGTTTTGCATTAATTTATGTGCAAAATTTAATGTTAAAGACCCTGCATTGTAAGGCACTGAACAATTTCAATTTTCATTCATCTGAAAGTGAATTGAATTCTCAAATGAATTGTAAAGTGAAACCACATTTTTCCCCTTAAATTGGCAGCTGATTCTTATTAAAAACCAGTTCAAAGTCAAATCTTAACAAAATCTTAACAGTGTGGTTCAGAAAAGAATACATAAATCTCCCTGACTAGTTACTATTTTTTATTTTAATATTAATCATTTTTAGGTTTACTTTGGAAGCTCACCTACAGAATCACTAAATATTGTCTTTGAAATTTATTTTTTTTTCCTCTGCTCTCATTTTCAAAAATATTTTAATTAGCACTATAGGTCTGTTCCAATGAACCAGTATGGAAAATTGGGATCTGGCTTTCTGAAAGCAAAAGAAAACATCGAAAAGCTAACCAAGATTATTTGCTAGTAATAACATTTCTATCAGACATTGATTGTATGTGTACTTTACATAATGAATTAATCTTTGAAAAGAATTAGGTGCTAATAGTTATTTATTTTTTATTTTTTTTTAATGAAATTATAACTCAACACATTCTTTCACTTTCTCAGTCTTAAATCCTTTACATTTCTAGTTTTGTAAAGACAAGTAACAGTAAAATATTTGTGGATAACTGCCATGCTGAATGATCTTATAATTCAAAAACTTTAGGGGCAGAAATAGAACAATTTATTTTCAAGATTAACACACCAAGTATGGTTTAAATTTTTGAAGCTTTGTTCTCATTACAGTGACAAAAGCCAGAATTGTTACTGTGAATATATCCTTTGTATTGGTGACATTTATGAAATAACTGAATAATCCACTCTCCCTGACTCAGAGAGAATTCTCTTTATCTTAGTGTCCTTTATTTCTCTTTCTGTAGAAAGTCTCTTTAGTTTTGAAAGCAATGTATTTACCAAAAAATGAAAGAGCAACTAGAACTGTATGCATTGTACAAATGTTAATGAGACAGGTTTACGTGCATTGAATTTAGTGGTGAAAGTTATCTTTTGGAAAAAAAATGAAGGAGAGGGACAAGGACAGGAAAAATGTTAATTTTAGCTGATTGAACCCAAGAGCTTTAAGGCCATGATAAGTGTAAACATTTTTTTTCTTTTGAGCTTTGAAATAGCTGTTAGCTTCTGTTAGCAGTTCTTTTAAATAAGCCTAGCACAAGTCCTATTTACAAAAGCACTGTTTATACAAATGTTTCAATACCAATCAGAGATTAAATCTCACTGACAGTTCATATCATTTTTTAAACATGGAAATATATTTGAAGAGTGTGATACTCCAGGCCTCAAGTGCAGCTCAATTATTTCCTAAATCACAGGACAGTCTGACTAAGCGGGTGAAATTGTGTGTTTGTGTCTGTTCACAAGACATAGTTAACTGCCTCCCTAGAATCACTGTGTTAATGCCTACTGTGATGTCTGCTTGTACCTTAATGCTACACTGAGAAACCCTGTTTGAATGTGACATTAACTTTTTTGCATAGAATCAGAATTGTCTGTATTAAAGTGTATTTATAAAAAAATATATTTTTTGTGGAAGGAAAGTAGGATTCTAGTTAATATACCGCTGGGAAAATGTTAGAAACATTTTTACCAAGTTCATTTATAATTATTTGTATCTTGTTAGTTACCTGATCTGTTTCCTATAAGAACATCCACTGTGGCCAGTTTAGTGGCAATGCAATGCACTGTCATGCAGAGAATCTGGTTTTCAGAAAACTGGGAGTCTTTTGTTTCCTTTTGGGACAGTAAGAAACTGAGTAGGTTGCCGGGAGAAAAAGGAACCTTGGCACCAATTCCACTTCTGTGGCTTTGGCTTCAGTAACTAGTCTGTTTGACTTGTTTGCAGATAGATAAGTAGGGCGAACAAAGATTGAGAATTCAGGGTAAGAAAATTAGATGCTACAATTTAGTCTTCCTGTAGGAGGAGAGAACTAAAACTACACAAGGACTGAATAAGGAGTACACTTGCTTATAATTATTTAACATTGGCAGCTTAGGCATAAATGTGCAGACTAGGGAATACGCTTAACTTTTTCCATTACTTCGGAAAAATGGTTAAAAACATGTCACCTTCATTAGCAAGTGTTTCTTCTCCTGTAATAAATTACAAAATGTAAAAAAAAAATAAAACAAAACAAAAACTAAATAAATTATTGATCCTAGAAATGGGGGTTCTTGTCTATTTTATTTAACATTAAATGTTTATTTAGTACATGAAAAACTTTTAAATATTTTTGTTTATTTTCCCTTCATATTTTAACTCCAGTTTTGTGCAAATTTATGTAACTAGATTCAACCTCTGTGATCACAAACTAAACAATGCACGTGTAAAAACTCTTCAGTGGTTTGCATAGTTACATAAGTAAAACAATTAAAATGTTTGAAATGGGATTCAGCGTTCTGATTGGTGAGAGTATCTTGGGGCATAATTAAAATAAATTATTCTCAAAGTACGTTAACAAAACTTAGGAGTTCCACAGATCACAGTTTTGCACAAGGTTATGCTTTTGAAAAATCTGCCAGCTGCACTATGGAGAATTGATTTTTGAAATTAATGTGACACCTGCAATTCTCGTCTCTGCCATACCAAGTAAAACCACAACATCTGCTCAAACTGAAACAAATTGTATTGGAATAATTCAATCTTGGTGCTTTGTTTTTTTTTTTTTTTTTTTTTTTTTTTTTTGATGTTTTAGTCCAGTTTTTCTCAGCATGCCCAGGAATACCTCAGTGTTTTTCTGTGAAGCAAAACAGCTTACCTACTCCTAGAGGAAAAAAAGTATAATGTTTTTGTTTGAAAGTGTCTGCTGTGATTTTGATTTGTTAGAATTACAGAGGACACCTTAATAACACAGCATCCAGCAGAATAATCATTTTGTACTGGAACTCACAGAAGAACTTTATTAAGAGAAGGCTTTAACTTTTGGACTATTACTTGGAGCTGCATGAAATACCTGCACTGAATTCTGCAATTGGGTGATGACCTGAGCACAGGTTTGTAACATGACTATTGTTCAGCTATCACTCATCTGAAATCTGCGATGAAGACATAATCAAAAGTTTGACATCAAATCTCTTACAGACTCTGCTAAATCAAATGATAGTTTCTGGTTTCGCCTGTACAGGCTCTCTGTGTTTAGATACTCTCTCCTGATTAAGCTTATTCTTGGAATTACCTGAACGACAGGAAGCATAAGGTCTGTTTTCTTAGAACTCTTGAAATGAGTAGATGCTGATTTCACCGAATACCTAAACAGCAGAGATACCAAAATCAGTCCTAATAACTCTTAAGGCAGGTTAAACAGTCTCTGATGCTTTAGTATAATTTCCTGAACTGAGGGTAAAACTTCTGAGGCTGAAGAGAGCCTTCAAAATCTTATTATTTTTTTAAAATAATAAATTATATTCAAGAAAAAGTTTCCCAGTGTTAAATGTCTACAAAAATATATGACTTAGTGTTCCTTAGAAAGCATTACCAATGCTTTTTTCATCTTTTTTGCTTAGGTAGTATGTGTGTCTCATATTTTATGACTAAGTATGCCTAATTATTCCAGAGATGTTCTGTACCTCTCCTCAGATTTTGATTTCTTATGGTATTTGTCAGCTGCTTTGCTATTGTGGCACATCTTACATGTTCACACCATGGTTCTAATTCTTTTGTCATTATTCAAGGCCATTCATCTTCCAGTGACCTGCATTCCCTTAACATTTCTTAACTGTAATAAGAATACTTCTCACTGATTCACTATTCCAAGTTTTCCAACATTTACCTTCAAGAAAAAAATATATATTTTTAAAGTAAATTTTACAAAGGTCTGTCATTGCATGCTAGGATAAACCAAAGGTATTTATTCTACCTATTTAAGTCCACACAAAGGAGTAATTGCTTTACAGAAATTATTTTTTTTTCTTAACCAGTGCTGTACAAGAACTTAAAACAGGAGGTGAAATCATACTGGGTAATATATTTTAATTAGAGCTACAAAGAGGATTTAGGTAAAGTGCAGTTGCAGTTGGATGATTCCCAGACGTTATTCTGAAAACTGACATAGGACCTTAAATAACAAAGGCCCGTTTTATTTAATAATAATTTAATTATTCTAGTAGAGGGAATAAACAATGCTAATGAAGCTTGCATATGAAAGTAATTTGTAGAAAGAAATAAAAACAGGCAGGAAAGTTATAACAGCAATACATAAAATGCATAATGAAAGTTATTTTATGAAAGAAAGTTAATAATAGGGAGGAAAAGAGTTCTAAACACTTTGATTTTTTTCCTCTTCGACCTAATGACAGAATGAATCAGAATAGGGGAATTCCAGACTGGATAATTTATAATCTTTATAGTTTATCTATAATGAGTCAAAAAATGATTCCAGAACAAGAATTATTGGAATACACCAGATTTGCTGTATTTAATGTAACAGTTATGTACACAGCTGTATCTCTTTTACTTGCTTAGCTATAGGAAGTGTAAGTAGCTTTTTTTTTTTCAGTAATAAGACAAAATTCAGTAGCAAAGCTTGCATAAAGGGAAACGTCCTGCAGTTGTATGTAAAGCTTCCAGTAAAATATCAGGTTCTTATGTTTGCATATCAGTTCACTTGGTAGTCTCTTCATTTTTTAAAGATGTATTTCCTCATGCACACAGCTAAACAGAAAGGTGGGTGCACAAAGCATCCTTCGAGCATGTATGCTCAGTTTCACCTATAAACAGTGCACTTTATGATGCACTAGACCTGATAGCTGTAAGTATCTAGATCCTAGTTTAGTACAAAAACAAAACAAACAAACAAAAAAATTTACTTTATGAATGATGTCGTGAAAGGTACAGCATGCCACAGTTATGTGAATGTTACCCTGTTCAGTGGCATTCAACTAGTTTTGAAAATCATGTTTTTATTTCCCAAATGCATACTTTACCACCCTTATATATAATTAACTGTCTAATTAAACCTTCTGCCTGCTTTGATGTCTGTATGGTTTCATAAGTCAGGAGAACAGAGGGTACACTATGTCCCCTAAAATTAAAGTGTGGACAGAGGACTCATTATAAGCATGCTGTTCAGAGGAAATAAAAACTTTCTGCCCCAGACATGCCAAGTCTCTTTACAACCAAGATGTCCTGAACCTTTTAAAGCCATTCTCCTGCTGAAGTTCATCCACTGGCATTTGTCATAAACCAGTTTTGAAACAACAGTTCAGAAATGTTCTTTACAGTCAAAAAATACATGCCTAAGTTTCCTGGGGCTATCTGGCAAGAGATGCTTGCAGGAAATGTAAGTACATGTGTCACCACCTCAATAACTTTTAAGACTATTATTTCAGCTAACATTTGAATTTATTTATGTTAAAACTAGAAAGATTATTTCTACCCAAAGCAAAACATTGCACTAAGAGCATTACAACAACTCTTTATCTCCTTTGATTAATTGGCTATTTGGTACAAAATATATTTTTTTCCATATATATATATATTTATTTATTTTTTTCTCTGTTGTTGTTTCCCTTTTTGAAGTTCTAAAGTAATGGAGTTAAAGGTAAGTATAATAAATGCCCTAAGCAATCATTTAAGCCCGGTGCCTCAGACAGGCACAAACATGCTGGGCTTATTCATGTGGTTGAAATTAAATTCTTCAGTAGCTGCTTGGCGAGCGAGATCTTAAATTCTTTGTTCATCCGAGTCGTGCAAATTCCCTTCTGGTGCTTTGTTTTTAAATTGCACCTACCAAAGGACTCATCCCTTACCCTGTCTCTTTCTAAAGGCCCTTTCCAGCCCCTGTGCCTGCCTGTGGCTGCCAACGCGTGCCCTTGGCAGCCCTTAGCGGCACGAACTCCCCTGCCGGCCGCCTCCGCGCTGCTTTCTGGGGTGGAAAACCCAGTCTGCAGGAAACGCTTGCAGGGCCACACCTGCCTTGTTTTTAGCTCATTGCTCATCCCTGCCTGCTGCCAGGCCTTCCACGCTGGCTCGAAGTGCACCAAACGCACCCTTGCTGGCGCTGCGGCCTGCAGCGGCGAGCCGCGGCCCTGCCCGCTGGGGGCTGTGGTGGCGGCGGGGTTCGGCGGGCCCCACCAACGGCCCCAGCCCCTCCATGTGGCTGCGCCTCGGTTGACATAATTTATTTTCCAGTGACCGCAGTGTGAATAAAAAGCTTGAGTAACGCTCCTAATGAGGGCCTAGGCCTGAGTGGTTTTGTCAGGAATAAAAAGTTTTCATGGTTTTATGCCCCTCTCCTGTGCCCGGGTCAAAAATCGAGAGGTTTAAAATAGGAAGTCTTCAATTCGTCTGAGCAGCGCTGTGTTTCAGCGCTTTGCTGCTATGGATTAGGGAGGCTTAGTAGCCAGCGACTGCAGCCTGCTCATCAGTACTTAGCAGCCTTGAGACACGTAGTTTGCTACCTGTGCGGAAAAAATGATTTGCAGCCAGGTCAGGGGGAACTCGGTCATTGTTGGAGAGGAGTTCCAGCCCCTGTGGACATCCCGTGGCCCTTGCTGAGCCAGGGAGGTTAATGGGGGCTGCCTTCCTGCTTGCCCTACATCTTTATTGCTGAGTCCAGCCCCAGCAATCCTTGACCGAAGGGTGCCACAAGGTCTCGGAACGGATTTCACAAAAGACAGAAAAATCACTGCTACAAAATGCTGAATAGCACCGGCTGCCAGCTTCCCACCACCAGCAATGGCACTAGTTTGGTGGTGGTTCCATGTCCATGGCCATCTCCTGTCTGTTCACAACCTGTCCAGTATTTGTTTTACTGATTGTATCATAACCGAGACTTTTCATCAGTATGCTAGCTGACTGAGAAGCAGCCAGGGGAAATAAATCTGGTATGCCGGATTAATGCTGTTGCTACTGCTGTTTATTTTCACTAATGTGCAAATGAGTATCGTTTGTGCATGTTTGGTTCTTTGTCTAAACAAGACTAAAAAAAAAAAAAAAAAAAAAAAAAAAAAAAAAAAAAACCCCCTTTCAGCTTTTCAAAGGAATTGGAATTAAACTTTATTTTATGAACTAGCTCAATTGCTTCATTATTTTAGTGAACAAATTAGTAGTTCTCAAGTAATTTTTTTCTGTGGCCACAGATGGGAAAGACTAGTTTAAAGCTACCAGTTATGTTGTTGTAGTGAGGGATGCATGAGGACCATATAGCTCATCAGCTAGTGAATGTTTTCTTTTTGTCTGTATTAGACTAGAAATGGATTAAAAGTCTGCGAAAGCTGAATACAAATATTTACATACAGATATGGAAGTTTGATTGAAGTATTGTAAAAATGGAGCATCAGCATTGATTACCTAAGGTCTGGAAACTAAATATTTGTTTCAGCCAGTAGTTTGATGTTATTTGAAAGTGCCAATAAGTCACTGGAACTTTTCTTTTCAAGCTCTGTGTAAAAAGGAGAAAGTTAGAGGCCTAAAGAAGCCCTGATGTGCTAGTTCATACTTTCTCTGTTCCACAATACCTATTCATCACTGTCATTTTTAAGTAGCTCAGTGCTGTGCCAAGTCTTTGAGAGATTATGCAAAGATACGAACATATCTGAAAAGAACAGTAACAAGAAAAGCAAATGAGCCTTCAGAGGTGATGGTTTTATAACAGAAAATACATAGGAGACAGCCTACTTTATCCAGAAGTCTTGTAGCACTGAATTTGAACTCATGTCATGAAACAAGAGCTTGAAAACATAGTTCTAATGTAAATTGCTATTATTTGAATTTTTCTGACATTTAAATGAAACATACAATCAAAAAAGCTAAACTAATAAATTTTAAACTTTAGAATGCAAATTATTCCTAATCATATGCTGGAGAGGGCAACAGTGAACACTTTCTTCTGTTTGGAAATAAGATATTTTTATGGTAATTAAGAGTTTTTTCTTGTCTGTTTGCGTAACGTGTTTGATTTAGTCTGATTAAGCAAACATCATTAAACTTGGACTGGCAAAACTTCATTCTTTTCTTCCTTTCTCCTCCTGTATCAATATGACTAAAAATGTGCTTTACTGCAAATGTACCTTAAAAAGATTTGCAACACGCAAAATGCCTGTTTCATGGTAGGTCAAGCACAAGGTGTCACTAGTTCTACAAGTTCTAAGAAAATACTCGCTGTGCCATTAACAATTGAGTCAAAATTATTTTACAAGTACTTACACAAGATAAGGATTATTCTTCTGGAAGCAGTAAACTTGAATAAAAGGAGTTAAATGTATTTTTTAGTTTAAAAATGTTTTTCTGGAGTTGTAGTTTATAGTAGGACTCTTTCTTCATGTGCCCATATGTCAGCGTTTTGTTTTGTTTTGTTTTGTTTCTTTTTTTGGTATGTGTGTACCAGAATCACTAATGCTAAACTGAAGCAGGGCAATTAAATTCTGGATGTAAGAGCCTAAATGGGGGGGGAGAAGAGGAGGGAGAGGACCCAGACGATTTATATTAGTTAATAACTTGCAGTCTTTTTTTGAACATTTTTTTTTTAATATAAGAAAAAATATGTAATAGCTTTTAGCTTTTGTGAAATGTCCAACAGTCTTAAATATAGAATGCATTGGAAAAATACTTTAAGGTGCTTAGAATAAATAATTTATAATTATATAAGGAGGACAAGGCTCCTTTGTGTCAATACAGTATGTCAAGTAAGTCAAGCAAAAACACAAGAAAAACATGTCAGTGTTCATTTACCATTTTGTTCTTTATGTCTGGTCATTCTTCAAAGACTTATTACCATGAAAAATATAGAATACATTATGAAGCTTAGGTTTTTCTCTCTTGTTCTGTTCCCCCCTTCCCTGCTTGTGATCATCCTTATGGTCACATACATAGAATATATTAGCGCATCTGAAAGAATGCCCTAGACTGGTAAATGCAGAGTTTAGAATATATGAATGTCACATGAATTTATGAAATATGAATGAATTGCTATCCCCTTTATTTATATCCTTAACAAGGAAAAAAAAAAAAAAAAAAAGCTTTTAAAAAGCAAATTTAAAATCTATGAATTTTGAGTTTCTGTAGCAGATATTTAGCTCATCTTGGTAAAGTGCTGTCCAGAATTATACTGTCCATTTTAATGGATTTTTTTTTTTTTTTCATGTGCCATAGTCTCAAGGATTTCTTTTAATCACAAATAGTTCATTACAGTTTTCCTGTATTTTTAGAGTGATGGACCTTTTTAAAGTCTTTCATCTGGTATGTTCTCATGCATTTTCTTGACATCATTTCCCTCAGCCAAATACAAACTGGTGGGAAGACTGTTAGTTCTATATGGTAATATCTTGCTGGACATGATGTGGTTCACTGTGGTACTTGGTATGCATCATTATAAGGATTTTAATATGGGCTAACAGGAATTTGATGCGTGTGGTGCTACAAAGTCGTTAACAACTGAATGTTTCACTCCCTTAGGCCTCTGAAAATGTTGATCTGTGTACCACCTTACCAGTGTTTGCAGTGCAGAACCTATAAATGGAGACAGTTGTATCCTTTAAAAGTCCTTAAGGGCTTAAGTAGCTATTTTTGGAATTCCCACTGGCAGCAGTGTGGCTGTTCCCTGAATTTGAGTGGATGTGTCTCTGCAGCTGGGGAAGGTCTGGGCGGGTGGTTTCACCCCAGGTGTGCAGGGTGCTGACACGGCTCTGTTCAATGAGCTGGGCAGGCAGTATACACGTGAACAGAGTTGTGGAAATCAGTCTCTCAGCACAAGCCAAACAATCTAATACTCATAGGTAACATTATGTACCAAATATATATGTCTATTTTTAATCCTGGAAAACTTTATTGCCTGTTACAGAATCGTGGTCTATGTATTCCGGATGCATTTGTTGCTTTAGCTCCTGTTTTTCTGACAAAGATACACAAACTATGGCCACTTACATAACCATGTGCATTCAATGTGTTCCTATTAGTGCTAGGCTCTGCTTCCAGCCCCAAGTTGCCAAGGAAAGAGCTGTGGAGCTGAATGGACGTTGAAAACAGTTGTCAAGGTTTCAATGAAGCTCAAGAAATAGGTAGGATTTGTCACATTTTCCATGGTTCCTTGTAAGCTGGACAATCAAACATCTTTCTTAAGATCTTTTATTTGTTTAGTCTAGGCAAGTGCTGCTTTTTTACCCTGTCAGCTCCCTTTCTGGAAGGCTTAGGAGTGATACTGGCATATTTCAAGGAGTAATAACTATGTGTTGCAGAGCCGGCAGGGGGTACAGCAGCCTGCTGCTACTGGAGTGTGGGGCGGGCTGTTTGGTTTTGCTTCCCTCAGTGCATGGTTACATTAGAATATATGTTTGTTTGGTTCTTTTTTTTCTTTTTCCTAAAAGGTATCTAGCATAGTATTATCGCTCATTAAGCTTGTGCCTGATACATATTTATTTGTGACTCGGTAACTTTTAAATTATACTGAATATAATGTTCAGCAACTTTACATAGTGTATGCTTTAGGCTTGTCATTTAATCTGCATGTTTCTAGTGATGTGAACGTCAAGAATTGATTCTCCTAACTTATGTTTGCATGGCTGTGTCCCTGCTGTTTTTCCTCACAGAAGTGCTTGGCAAGCTTGACTGCATTTCTCACTCTGTATATTCTGGTTGCAGGAGCAAGAGGGGCTCACACATCAAGTGTGGCTTTCTTAATAGCTGTGTAAGGGATTATGAAGTTACATCACATGTATTCTTCAGAGGTCTTCTCTACCTGTCTGCCCATAATCTGCTTTTGCTTTAAGCTTGGGCTAGTAAACACAGCTGAGGGTGTAGATTTGAACCTGAGCTTGGCTGCAGTCTCAAGTGGCATTAATCCCACCGCCCACCTTGCTGAGAAGGCAGGCTAGCCAGACCTGTGTGTGCTTATTTCATTAGTACTGTCTCACTGTTCTTTCTACCTCACCTGTGCTTTTCATTACAGTCCCTTGCTACTTTTTTTTTTTTTTTTTTTTTTTTTTTTTTTCTGCAGCGTAAGCGACCTTGTCTGACTCAAATTTTAACCTGCTTAGTTTCACCTGTGTTTCCACAATGCATGAACAGAGATATCATCCAAGAAAGCGTACTTTCCTATTTATTTCCTTTGTAGACTATATTCCTTAGTGTTAAAGGTTCCTGCTCCAAATTGCTTTGTCTTCATGTGCAATACAAAACAATTCTGTAATGTCACGAGCAGCAGCTTTATGGTAAGTTGAGAGAGAAGGTTCCTGAGAAAATGGCTACTGAAAAGCCCCAGTTTAGTTCACAGTAGGAGGAGTGTGCTATGCTAAAGCAAGGGCTCATCAGCATCATCATAAACCCTGGTGGATGTTTCAGATGTCAACTGGATGCTAAAATAGAGATGCTCTCCGGATTTGGCTAGCTGCAACAATCATGTTCTCTGTCTTTTTTGAAAAATGATAGTAGTAATATAAAAATAATCTTCATTTAATGGTTAAATAATTCATCTTACTGTTCAGCTGGGTAAAAGTAGAGGAATTAACATGAATAATTAGCAGCCAAGTAAAAAATCTATTACATTGTTTTGTTCTTTTTTTTTTTTTTATTAAAAAAAGACAGTTTTAAATTTCTTTTAAAACACAGTAAAACTTATATTTTGCACTAAAGTATATTTGTTGCTTTGTTTTAGTCTGTCAGCAGCTAGTCCTCTATCTTCTAATACTTGCAGAATTTTCAGGTTATGTTCTTATTTATCAAAACCCAGAAATTCTTTCAAGGGGACTATAAATGTTTCAGTGTGTGGATTTTTTTATTTTTTATTTTTTTATTTTTTTTTGGTAGTGGTCTGTAGCAGATGTTGTTGACATCATTGGCTTCAGCAAATAAGTTAGATTATCATTTCCCTTGACTTCAGTGTTCATTTGCAAGCAGCTTTCATAAAAATATCTGAAAATCATGAGTTTTCTTCTTATAGTCACTTGTTTCAGGAGGATGCAGAAGATGAGTGGCTTGATAAAATGATGTTGACCAATACAGCGGTTAACAACATTATCTTTAAATAGTTCTTTTCCATTTTTTAATTTATTTTTTTTTATATATATATTTTTTAGTATCTGTTTGTAGAAGTTATTAAAGTAAAGCTACATATCCTGCAGGTGAGTTCTGGTAAGATCACTCTTATTCCGATGGCCATGATTTCAGCACTTGTAGCTGACATAAACTGTGTGTGTGTGATGGTTAGGGCTGCATCTGGACAAAAATAATTATAACTAGGCGTGTGGTTCACATCAGTGCTATAGGTTTGGATCCAGAATTACTTAGGTAGGCAGGAGACACTGTATCCAACTCCATGAAGGCAGAGTAAAGGGTAGTGAGCTGTAGGTCAGGCAAGTTGCTGTGCGGAGTTCCATTTTGCATGTTGATGTTGCTGCTGCCGCCGTTCTCCATCTGGCAGTGAGAAGGGAAACACTGGGAAGACGATGGGGATGATGAAATGAGAACTAGGGGATCCACGGCTAGACTGTCATCTTTCAGCTCCTCCCAAAGATTTCCTGTGACAAAACAAAAAGGATCGGTTCAACTTTCTTTACGCATGCCTTTTTGAAACATGGTTTCACGTGAGAAATCAGCAATTATGCAGTTGTCTGTGCTGTATGTGTGTGTACTTTTAATCACTTGTGATTGAGAAAGGGGAAAGATGGTTTAGTGAGTTATTATTTGTCTCCATTATAAATTTAAATCTTGGAGAAAGCAGTGTTAATTTAAGAAAATTATTTCTGTTGATAATTGGCAAGGTTCTGTTGCAAATACATCCTTACTGAAGTATAACTTCTAGTTGAAAAAAGCACCAAGAAAGGGGAAGTCACCTCTGTAATCCTTGTAAACTACTGAAGATAAATCTGCAAATAATACTGCTGGGCTTCTCATATGCTTATAGCACAGCTTTCTCTGGGTTGCAGACTAAGTTACTGGACATGCAAGTGACCTGAGGAATCAAAAGATCTGAAATATTCATTTTTTTTTCCCCTGAATTATACCAAAATATGTTCTGACTTTCCATTGAACATGCCTGTCTCAGTGACAGCACCAAAGAAGGTGCTGCAGGAGGGCTGCATTTCCCATGTCCCTCTCTGAAGGTTTTTTTGGGGGGTGCTGGCAGGGATACTGCTGCTCCAAGGTTATGCCTGTCTTCTGCAGGCTATCAAGTGGGATAAAACTTTTTTGCTTGAAAAAGCTTGATTTTGTGCGTGTGTGTAATGATTTTCCTCCCAGTGAGCAAGTTCTAGAACCTTTGATTTGAGTTTGGTAATTTGGGAAAGAAAGAAAGAAAGAAAGAAAGGGAAAAAAAAAAAAAAAAAAGCTTAGATAAAGGTAAATAACTTAAGGAAAAGGCAAGTACAGAGGGAAGATGGAATCATATCATGTTAGTGAAGCATGAGGAATACTCACACTACAAACAAGCGTGTTAAACTGAATAAAGTGGGCAGAGATTAAGAGAAATGAATGGAACGTAAGACCTGGCTGCCTGAAAGAGGAAGTGGCAAAGGATTCAAAAAAATTGCATTGTTAATCCTGGTAAAGCAATCTGGGCATGGCAGGATTGCGGAATATTTGTGACTGTACAATGGCAAGGTAATTGCATTTGCTGAGTGCTGTGGATTATTAAAATTGCATCTTTTGCCCTGTCTTTTAGGCTGCTTTGTGTAACACTGTTTGTCTGTGCAGGAAGGCAAACCTTGCGTGCTTTTTGATGCTGCAAGAGCTGCTCATTTGGAGGCCATAATTTTTATTTTGTTTGTTTATATGTATATGTGTAAACTTGGTATTTTTGATTATTTTTCTTGCATGGAAAACTATGTACAAAATCCTATCTATTCAAGACAATTCAGTTATTTAATACTGGGAATTTTGGTGTCAGCATTGCACGATTAAGTATTTAAGAACACCTCAGAAAACATAATTATTCAGTGCATAGATCATGTGGGTGCCTGGGAAGCCTGTGAGGGAGTATAGCACTCTTTTTAGCAAGATATGGGAAGGCTTTGAATCAATATTGATGAAGAAGATTCCAAATGTATTGCAATATATAATATCTTTGACAAGAGTAAGAAGAGTTGTTTTTTTGTAAACCCTGGATGTAAATCTGTAGCTGTCTTGGGAAACTTTTTGAAGACGTAACACAAAATCCCATATTGCACAGAATAACGTAACCTAGTGAGGTGGTGCTTGTGGTGTGCATAAGGAGTTCAAAAAGACAAGTACATCTTTTTTTTGCTAGTGTTTGCGTTAATGTGGGATGCATTTAAAAAAGGAAGGGGGAAGATGGAATTGTACGGGGCGGGCTGTGACGTGCAAAGGCCGAGCCTAGGCCGTGGGAGTACCTTGGATGCCCACCTTGGAGGTCGAAGTCGGTGAGGGACGGGTTGAGAGCATCGATGTCGGTGCTGAGGTCCCCTTCTTGCAGGAGCGGGTCATGCACCGTCCTGGCCGCGCTCTGCTCCGCCAGCACCTTCATGCCACACGCTGGGGGTGTCTGTGCCGGCAGCGGGGAGTCCTGGCTGATGCCAGGCTGGCTTCTGGCTTCGTTGGGAGCCTCTCCAGAAGGAAAGAGCGGCTGGTGCTCGTGCGTCTGCTGCATGAGCGTGCTCGACATGGGAGGGAAGCCCGGTGGTGAGGTGTAGCAGGCGGTTTGCTGCCCTCCCAGCAGGCTGGGTACTGGGTTTTTGACGTGCAGGGCTCCAGGCGTGTGGATGGGATGGAGAGGTGGTGGTACACCGGAGGAAAGAGAGGGCTCGCCTAAGGAGTGGGGTTGGACTGCCATCTGCCGGGAAAGGGATGCGCTCCCAACAGCGGTTGGGCTGCAGGACATGATAGAAGACCTCAGCTTTTCGCTCTTGTCGCCTATCAGCGTGTCAAGCTCTTCTGCAAAACAAGGGGGGGGGAGGAAAATCCACAACTTAATTTCTAGCACAGCCTTCATCTTCACGGTTCACAGCTGGAATTTCAGTATTCCGCGGGACATGGATGAGTGGAATGGCAAACAAAAGTGCAAGCCTTGCAATGAGAACGCCAAAAGCCTGAAATGCTTTTCTAAATTGTCAGTGCTATGTGCGTATTTAGTAGATTGTATTTCCCTGTTTAAAGATTGCATATTTATCAATTAGTTTCAATTTTTATTCTGTAGTAATTATTGCAGCGTTTTTTGACATCTCACTAAACTTCAGGATGAAGAGAGAATTTTTTTCTCATTGTAGTGATAAAGTTGTGCTTTTGGGGCCTATTTAGAAGTACTCCTGCAAAACCAGGTCTTATTTAATTCTGCTTTTTAAAATGTAAGTTATGGAAAAATTCTTAAATATTTTCCTAAATTATGTGTAAATTCCGTTATACAGCTTGGTGCATATTGCAGGGAAAAGTTCTGGGGACCCCTATTGGAGAACTAACACGCTAATACATTACTGACCTGGCTTTGCCATACTCTTCCTTACAGCAACTGGGTCTTTCCTCTTCCATTTCTGAAGCTCCTCCTGCATCTTATCAATTTTGGCTGGATTCAGAGCCCACAAACAGCCTTTCCGAGAAGAATTGCCTGTCTTGTTTTCAACTTTCTCAAAGCATTTGTTCAAAGATAAGTTGTGGCGCACAGAATTCTTCCAGCCATCTGGAGCTGTCTGGAAAAACAAATCCAATCTAAGAATGGAATTTCAAGGAAAAAAAAAATCCCAAATATATTCCTCCATTTTGACGGTTGAGACTATAAGAAATGCTGATTAGATTTTACTTTCCACAATACAAAGTTTGTTTGTTAGAAGGAAGCCACAAGAAATGTTAGAGTCACGTTGTGCAGGAAGGGAGGAATCTGGTAAAAGAGTAATCGATCTAAGCAAGAAGGTTGGCCTTTTCAGAGGGGCTGCTGGAATTTTAAGAGTGAATTTGCAAATCACAGGAATTAAGAGTTTAAGGAACTATATTCTAGAACTGTGAAGTAACAGGAAATCTGTCTTCTAAATCTGTTTTGGAACAGGTGGAAAAATTTCAAACACATAATTGAGGGATTACATGCTACTTGAACTCAAATTAAGTGTCCAGGCAGACTTTGAAAGAATTTTAGCCTGCTGCTGTAGGTGTAACGTTGTATGCTAGCTAATTATATCACCAAATGGTATAATTGCAAGCCCTACAGTTGAGATACAGGTTTCTACATCTGATCACTGGATCTTTTTGCTTTACATTTATTTTTAACTCAGTAGTTAAAGCTGGAAGGCTCTTTAAACTGTACAGTACATATAAGCCTCATTCAAATTATTTCTCCATTCTTATTTAGGTGTTTGCTAATTAATGAGGTGTAAACAAAATTCCCTCCTTACTCTGAGGGCAGTTTTGCCTTCAATTGCAAGAATGGAAAAAAGAAGACAACTTAGGGCCAAAAAGTCTTCCTCCTTTTTTCTCAGTTTTATATGGAGATAGACTTTACATATATGATAGATTTTAGAAATAGTTTTGTCTCATAATTATCTGTTGATGTACTTTTAAATGTGTTTTTTTTTTTTTTTTTTTTTTTTTTCCTCTATTTTCAATAAGATAACATTTTAAAATGATTTCTCTTGATCTAACTTTAAAGTTTGAGACTCTTGGTCATTAAGTAAATTGGCTTACATTTTTTTTTTCCATTTGTTTTTGATTTTTACTTTTTTTCTTATTGCTTGTAAAAGAACTGAAAATAATATTGCTGAAGAGAATATGAGGGAAACACTCAGAAAAAGGTCATGCTTGGATTCTGGTGGAAAATACCTGTTAAAATTGATCTTGAAGAAATGGCACTATAATATTTTATTGCGTATAAGTTTTTATGGAGCTTTGTTTGTTTGATTTAACTCCTTTCTGTTTACTTAGTCATTCAGCCAAAAGATACTGCCCATCGTGTTTAGGCTTTGTAAATTAGTGTGCTGATTTGTATCTAAAGATTCCTACAGCAAATTCCTGATGTGTCACTTCCTTGCTTTTCTTTTGGTAGGCGCTGTACAATGCTGTTGGTTGCACATGTGAGCAGGACTGCCTTAGCTCATTGCTGCTGCTGCATAAAGAAAAAGGGAGCAGGAAAAATGACTTGCCACATAATGGTAGGAATCATCAATCTGAGAAGCCCAGCTCCATTGTAACAGCTGCAACTGCTGGTTCAGCTAGACTTCTTTCCCTGTCATTGTAAGATCAGGATTTTGTTTTATTTTATTTTAAATTAGTTTTCCTGTGTTGGTCAAATGACATTTGCAGAGGTGAGAGAGGAAATCTCAAGTGAGAATGACTTTAGAGCTCATTAGATTACAAAGAATGATCTTCAGTACAGGTGTATATGAGGCTTTTTTTCTTTTTCTGTTTTTTATAACCAATTTTGGATAATTCTTTTCAAAAAAGAAAAAAAAACAGTCTACCTTACCTGTGTGTCATATGAATTAAAAGATGTTTAAAAACTCTCAAAGGCATGTGAAGTTGCCTAAGTGATACTCACTATTGGTCCTTATTCATAGATGCAAAATACGTCATAATTTTTTATATGTATTTATAAAAGTAAAACGTGGTCTTTCCTAGCTTGTTGTGAAGGTCTGTCTCATGGAATAAAGAGTTAATAGCCCAACTGAGGAATCTGAGGGTCAAGTATAATGCTTTCTTCATTAAAAGTATTGATCGGTTGTGAAAGTTGAAAACATGATGTTAACTAAAGCAGAAAGTATTTTCCTTTCATAACAGCACAGTTCCTTTTGGCCCACCTGATGTCAGCATTTTACTATTTTGTTAGCCAGTCCCATAGGCGAGACGACCTGCATTTCTATTTTTAAAAACAAACCAACAAAAATACCAAAACCAACACTTCTGCCACAGGGTAACACCAAAGATGCTCATCAGTGTTTCTCCCTTGCAGGTCATATTCAAGCTGTTTTCTGCCAGTTCCAAAAGTAAGTAAAACTTTCTAGGTAAAATGTGCACTTAGGTACTGAATGAACTAACCTGAAGGAATATTCATGTTTCTTGATGTGTGTGAGGCTACGGATCCCTCTGTATCTAGACGGGATAATTAGTGTTTCTGCTAAGCCCCAGAGAAGACGGGAGTGGCGTGTGTTTCTCAGAGCTTTTCAGAATGTGTGGGGGTGTAAATTGTGAGGTAGTTTTAGAAATGTAAAAGCAAAAAGTATACGGATTTATTCTAGAGACTAGTGCCAAGAGTTGAACAGGTTCTTGCATTAAATGTGGTATTGCTGAGCAGAGAAAAATAGCTGTTTACCTAGCCGGGCCCTGAAGGAACGCTCCAGCAGCGTGCTCCTGTTACTGCTCCGCCACCAGTTTGTTTTTTTTTTTAAGTTAACGTTTGATTCTCTCTTAATGAACTGAGCTCTGGCTTCTGAAGTTGCTCTCGTACAGTTGGGATCCCTTCCTATAGCTTGTTTTTGCCGTTGTTGCATTCCGAGTAGTAGGGAAGAAGGAATTTGACAGTGCAAGAGAATACTTGCTGCTGTACGTCTGTCCGACCACAGACCTCCCTAACCTCTTGGACCACTGGCAATAACTCCAATTAACAAGATTAAAGCTTTGTGTTAGACTCACTAATCACTACAAAGAAAAAAAAGGATGACAAGCAAAAAAATATTATTGTGCAGACCCATTGATCCTGACCGCCTCTTGAAGTTTAAAGAGTTCAGTGATCTTGCAAAACCCTTTCTCTTTAAATCTAGGTCTCAAGAGAAGGGAGAGGTACATCAAAGAGTAATTCAACTTCAGCTGTGTAGATTTTTTTTTTTTTTTAAGGACGTAGGAGTTGGATTGTTCTGTTTCAACTAGAAATGAGATTGTTGCATCATAGAAACTAAATTTGCTGCGGCAGCGAATACAAGTTAATTTGACTAGGCTTGTATCATCTAATGTCTCCCAGCAAGATTCGATGTACACTTGTACTCTGTTTCTCTCCTACTTAAATTGCTTCCCCTCCCCCATTGAATCCTGCTATTTGGTGAGTTATAGTATAAGCAACAAAATGTCCCTTGCTGATTTTTACATTACTTCATCTTTCTGAACTTTCCCCAAAAAAGGGAGGATAGAGAATGTTAGCTTTTGCCATATACTGGTAATTCCATGGGCTGTTGTAAAGACCAGAAGTAGATTGGGCTTAGTCCTTATAAACATATTTTCTGTGCTTATTTTAAGGATGTTTGGGATGAAACTATTCAGTCATTTGTCTGTATTTGTAAGTAAAATGCAAAAATAATACTGTTGCAAAATACTGGATGTTCCAGTAATAACCCCTGCACCATTCTTTTCCTACAGTGCCTGTGAAGGCACTAACCTCATTCTCATTGACTTTTAAATGATTTAAGAAAAATACATGAGGATCTGCAAAAGAACGCTTCCAGTGGAACAGGCAGGTTTTGATAATTAAGAAGAGCAAGGTTTAGATTAGCCATAAAACAGTTATTTAAAGCTGTAGGAAAAGTAAGGAACAAGTGAGCATATGTATACACACAGACAGGTGAACATGTACCTCTATATGTGATATTTGGAAGTATCCCCATATAAACAATATACAATGCTTGCACACAATGTGTAGTTGAGGAAAGGATGCACGTCTCCTGAATATTTCTACCGTTTCACAATGCCCTTAACTTCAGGACCAGGAAGATGACACCCGGTAGAGTTACAGTCTTGGGTATACTCTGTGCACATTGGCAGCAGCAGCATTTGCTTTGCAAGCTGATTTATTTTATTAATCAGATGTATTGTAAGACAAAGGAGAATTAATTGCAGTTTGGTCTGATGAATAAATGTGGCTATGCTGTTATGCCTCCAAAACTTATTTTTAGTATTACCACCTGTGTGCCTGAAACTTATTTATGTTCTTTCTAGAAAAAAAGTAATCAGATAAGAATGTGCTACTTTGCTTTAGATTGTATAATTTGTGCTGTATGCTAAGAAACATAGTTCTGCAAAATACCAGTTTCACGATGTGGTGGCCCAGGACCTTTTTCACAATTCTCAATTTATTTTCCTCTGTGGTATTAGTATTTCCTGCAACTAGTGGTAAATGCGTGGAAAACGGAATTAATATTTTAGGGCTGAAATAAAAATCTTTCTCTTGCCATGCGCCATTCTACCCATCTTCCCTTCCCCACTTACACAAAATTAAGTATTGATGATAATGTGTGTTTAGCCTAAAAATCATTTGTGTTCCTGTGACTTAAAAAATAAAATAAAATTGAGTGCTTCAGATTTATTCCATGGATTGTAACTAGTGGAGTTGTCGTGGGATATTTCTTGAATTAGGATGGTAGGGCTCTCTTTTTCTGTTCCCTTTTCTTGCTTGTTATAAATAATAGGGTAGCTAGTGATTCCTTCAGGAGGAAAGCTGGGGTTCTGGGAGTACAGAAGGGTAATGAAACCTAACAGTTCATCCATCATGATAATGTGTTTTCTTGTTCTCTGATTACCGACATGTTTGCTTTTATTTGTTTTGAAGGCATTCTTTATCCTCAGTTAGGATCCAAAACCATTGCAAAATTGTATCAGATTATTCTTCGTACTCTTTTCTTGATACAAATGTTAGAATTGCCTTTCTGTAGTTGC
Source organism: Aythya fuligula (assembly GCF_009819795.1). NCBI lineage: Eukaryota > Metazoa > Chordata > Aves > Anseriformes > Anatidae > Aythya > Aythya fuligula. The sequence goes on along the minus strand of NC_045578.1, from coordinate 6,727,876 downwards.
ATTAAATCCATTTGAATTGCTGCATGTTTATTTGAAATAGGAAACCAGACAGACTCACGTTGGTTAATTTTTAGTTTTGGGTTTTGCTCACAATTGTAGGTCACTTGGTCTGGACTCTTAGGAGGTGTTTCTGGAGAATCGGCAAGAATAAAGCTCTGTGTTGAGCAGCAGCTGACAATTCAATTATAGCTCTTTTAGAAATGTAACTGTAATCCTTCTGCTCTGGGATCGTGCGCTGACTCATCTCTTTCCACTCACCTTCCATGTGCAAGAAGCCATTTTCTCTTAGAGCACGGATTTAAATTTCAATAGCACCTGGTGCAAACCATACACCCATACCTTCACCAGCATCACAGTGTAATTATGAGCTTAGTACCATTTATCGCACATTATAGTTTTCTTTGTACGGTGTGTACAAGTGATGAAGTTGCCTAAGATGGATATCCCAGTTCCAGAACAGAGCAAGATAACCTTGAACCTCTGCTTCCACGTGAGTCCGGAGGTGCTATTAATGGCAGAGGAAGCCACAAGACCAGTTCTGCCTGTATTTGAGATCTGAGAGGAAGGGATGGATGTTGTTTTTGAAATTATTTATCCTTTTTATGAGTTGTTAGTGAGGAATGGCCACTTGTTATCTACGTAAGCTCAAAGCTGGGATGGTTCTCAGTATCCTTTTGTGTTAGATATTACCACATACTATGTATATTCTGCCTAGGCATAGAATAAAATGCTGGGTAGGTTATGATCATAGAGGTGTATAGTTGTTTTGATATTCATCTAGCAAGAAATAGTTTTTTCCTATCTTTTATCCCCACCATTATCCCTCTGATACCAGGGAAGCTTACAGACAGTGAGAGTGAGCGAGAGATTTTTCTTCCCCCCTGTAAATGCAGAACTCACCTTAAAGTAAGGAAAGTGTTCTGTCATGAAATTGTAAATCTCACTGACTGGCAAACTCCCTGTCTTGCTGTTCTTGAGTGCCATGAAGATCAGGATGCTTTAGGGAGAGAAAGAAAAGTATTTAAACCTGTTCTGCTTGCCTGTTCAGAAGCAGAAAGAAAGGCAATGTTTTTCAGTGCTTGTAATTACTGTGGCTTTCACTGTCACAGCATGAATAGGGATGATGCTTAAAGTTTCCACTTAGCTGTTTACAAGCAATCTCCTTACGTTGCATAACTTTTAGAGTTAATTGTCGAGGTAGAAGGTCCAACCTGAGTTTCAAATAAAGTATTAGGAAGTGGAATCAAGACAACAACCTTTAAATCCTGGCAGTGTGCATTTTTTTTTTTTTATGGTTGTGCTTAAATGCTTAAATTGATACAGGGCACACAGTATCAGACTGACAATGACAGACGGTATAATTAACATTTGTCTAATCTACTTCACTAGTCTGCCATTTGGGGGCTAAACCTACGTGGTAACTAGCGTATCTGATATGTTTTCCAGGCATTTCCTTACCCTAGAAAATGGGGAAAAAATAGGTGTCTTTTCCAGGACCTGTATTAAAGCTAAGCATGATTAGTTTTGCGCTGATGAAATTCACAACACCTAAGATTTTATATTAGAGAAATGTCTAGCTTTTCTGTGGGTGATCAAGACTGTTCACATGCTTTACAGCATTTCATTTCCCTCTGCTTTGGCCCCAGAGTCTGGAACATCTTGTGATTCATGCAAACAGGACAGAGCACACTGGGAACAAGACAAATAGGAGTAAGCATGTTGTTGCAAATTATGCTGGAAATATGCCACGGGTAAACAGTATATTTCCTGTAACACTAGGACTTGAAAAAATATTTTATTACCTGTAGGAGTAGATGGGTTTGGGAAATAGAGGCTGCTGGGATTCTTGACTGCTTTGAGGAGCAATTCTTTGGTATGGGTAGTGTGAAGAAGTAATGTAGGTCACGGGATAGCTGCCTCCAGAGGGATACTGATGATACAAGAAAAGAGATGTCACTTGGCTTAGCAACAAGTTCTCAATATATTTCTTTATTAATAACAACATTCAACTGTAATTCTGAGGATCTTGTCCTCCACCTACATTTAATAGCTGTTTTGCAACGGCAGACCTAAAGTCTTTCTAGCATGATATTGAAAAACATTAAAGTTATTAGTTAATGCTTAAGAAGTGGAAGAAATGGTGTGTATGAAAAGAAACTGCCTGGGATGCTGGCTGCTACCAGACTCTGTTCAAGTGTGTTCTGTGTTGAAGTGTGTAGAAAAAGTACTTGCTTTTATTATTGCCTGTTATGCTTCTGAGTTCTTGTGAAGAATGGGAGTCATTGCACCCTACCTATTGTTTCCAGATAATGCATAATTTTTTTAGATCTAAAGCATGTCCCCCCTCAGCTATCCCTATTCTAGTTGAAGTATCTTAACCTGCTCAGTCTCCCCCAAAACATTGCACTATGTGGACAAATAAATTAATGTTGTAATTTTATTTATACAAATAAAAAGGACAGAACAAGCTACTTTGAACAATGTGCATCATAGAAAAATAAACCTAAGTAAAGCAACTGAAAGAGTAAGAAGCAGCAGAAAAGTTTTGCCTGAGCCTTGTTTGTTTCTGTGCTGTTTTCTTAGCTGGAGAGGGATAATCAAGGCCAAAATCCAGTGTATGAAATCTGCTCCCAAGAGAAAAGCCTCCCAAAGCATCCATTCTGTTTGCTACTATCAGGCAAGACAGTAAAAAAAAACCAACAAAAACAAACACCAAACAACAACAAAAGCTTTTGTTCACGAAGGGCATCAGAATATGTATTAAAATGAATGTATTATGGAATAAGTTAGTAATGTCATTCCCTGGGTCAGGAGAGTGGCTTATGAGACATTTCTTCCTTCCCTGCCTCCGGGAGCCCAGACGGGTTTTCGTGTTGCCTGACTTGTGCTGAGGCTGTGAGGCTGCTCTGTGTAGGATCCCTTCATAATCAACAACAAGAAACAGGCTTCTCCAAGAGGCCTTAAGTCCTGTTAACCACCACCTCAAGCACTTTATTTTTCTCTGCTTTCTATGTCAGAAACCTAAAGAGAATGAACAGGGCACCTAAAAGGAGATAGTGTTTATGCTACCCTCACCCCATCCCTAGGGACGAGCAGCAGAATGCAAAGCTGTCTCTTCTAGAGATCTCTAAGCATGTCCAGCTCTCAAGACATACTAAAGCAATGGCTGGCCTATATACAATTGCTATGATAGAAATATGTGCAATTCAAAAAATAGGTAGAATGGGGCAGATATTCCATATAGATAGTCCTGATTGCATCAGAGTTTCTGCAGGTTTGCTCTCAGTTTTCCATCGCCGCAGCTGGTCACGTATTTTTATTTTCCCAATTACAGTTTAAACTTGCTGGCAAGCAACTTTCAAGAACAAAGAAGCACTGCCCCGCTAAGGGCAGATACCATCAGTTGGCTCTCGCTGAGGGAAAGGCTCCCACTGAACTCGGAGTGAGAGGAATTTCTGCCTCTTACAGATGAATCTTTCCAGATGCCAGGGCTAGGGCACGGCCAAAATTAGGAATCATGTCACACGCTATTAAAAATCTGCTTGCGTGCCTTCGCTAGTACTCAAAGGTTGCTGAGCCATGCTCTGGTGTTTTGCTGCTCACCTCTAGAAGTCCTGTGTCATGATTTTTTTTTATGGTTCCTCTGAAAGACTGTAATGTAGCTTTCCAGAGTTGTCAGGAATATTTTATTGGTAATTAGTTTCTACGTATCCTTAGTTTCTTACAGCCATTCCTATCTTCAGACCAACAGCTTCTGTTGCTCTTGGTCTTCATCCCCTTAAAAAGCTTGTGAGGTTACCACATGCTTACAAAATGTTCATAGTTTTTCTTTATTCTGGATTCTGAATAATTTATTTCAGTTTCTCAGTAATTTTATTTATTTTATTTTATTTTATTTTATTGATATATTTTTTTTTGCCTGCTTGCTTTTATCTTTTTAAATATTCAACTGCCTGAAATGGAATGTGGAAAAACTTACCGAATGCGTTAATTTGTTTGCTACGGTGAAGAGGGTGAAAGAAATGAGACATTCAGAATTAATCATGTCCTGCCACGTTAAGCTAAATACTGGGCAGAAGTGCAGGCTCCAGAGCAGCTACAACCTAATTACCACGTGCAGCTCGGTGCTGCCTGCTTTGTTGCGTTGTGTGCAGATTTTTCACTGGAGTAAAAAACCGGACAATTCATGCAATAATTCTGATTTTATTAGTTTCAGTGGCTCTTTGAAAGGAAAGGCCACTAAGATGGGGCTGGTTGTGATGTTGTCACCAAAACAAGATCTGGGCGTTTTAAGGATTATTTCTGTTTTATGGGATTCATTACTCCTTTTTGAGGGAACAGAGGCTGGGGAATGGTCTGGTATGACAGGCTTGAGCTGGTTTTACAGTCGCACAACTGGCATGAAAGGTGTCAGTGTTTTATGGTGGGTGGGTAGGTGACTTCAGTGAGTGTCTGCTATTTCTTTCAGGTCAATAAGAAGTAATTTTTCATCTGAGTCACCATTCGTGTTGTGTCCAGCAAAGGGAAGGTGAGGCCATTTTATCATTTGGACAAAATTAATGAAGAAATCCACCTCTCTCATCCCTCTAATGAAAAGAGAGGCACAGTTTGAACATCCTTCACTCTAGGCTAGGGGGCCCGTTCTCCTGAGCTTCACTCCCTCCTGATTTAAATCGCTCTGTTCCATTCTCATTTGAAATGTAAAGTATTAATAGTGGAGCTGCTTCATGCAAAATATATTATTCCATTTCTTCTCACTCTTACATCACTGTTCATTTCCTACGATCTGATTACGGCACATGGACGGCAATTCTGCCTGTTAGGACTTTTGGCAGCTATACCCCTCATTTTTCCTCTCTGAGTGGTACAATATGGTGCTGTGCTTTTACTATAGTAACACAAGGAAGCACAAATACTGGAAAGCCTAACAGAAACCTGCTGCTTGTGAGAGATCTGTCCCAGTGCCAACCTGCAGGTGGATGGAGGACTTTCCTCTGGTGTAGTGCTTGTTGTGTCTTGCTCCCAGAGGATGTTTCAGCTGTATCATTTCAAGCTTTTTGGATGTGCTTAACCCCCATGGGCAGTAAGAGTGTCAAAATGGCAGTGACAGGGGGAGGGTGCTCATTTCAGAATGAGTAAAGGAATTAAAAATATTCAAATGAATTAACAAGGTAACTGGAGCTAAAATGTACACAAAAATGACATTTATACTGCCTGTGAGATGTACGGTGCTGTGGCACATTCATAACGTCTGTGCTGCAGTCCCAGCGGGGAGCTGGTTTATAATTGCAGCAGAGCTTTTGTGGCAAGTTAATCCTTCATCTGGGACCCATTTCCTCTAAAACGGTAATAGTCAAATCAATCAATTTGTAAATTAGGATGGTAGCGTAACATCACCTTTCTTTTTATTCTGGTTTGATTTTTGTTATTACCTTTTATGACTTCTATGAAGTCCTAGGCTAACCAGAAAAAGAAAAAAAAAAAGTAAATTAATTATGGTGGTGCTGATAAGAATTTAAAAGATAGATACCTTTGCCAAATATTGCGGGGGGGGAGGTAAATTCTGGCTAATGGAAAGCCAGAGTAAGGGAAAAAGGCAGAAGTGAGGTTATTCTCTAGCCTCCCCACACTTATTCAAGCTTCTGTATGCTTCCAGAGCTTTGCAAGGTTACCCAAGAAGAGCAGTGAATATAAAAAGCCCTTTATATGGAAACTATTTGAACTTCAGCACTATCTGGATGCCCTGTGCACATTGGTCTGCCCTTGTGCAAAGTGTTGTACAAACACATAGCTGAAGAGAACCTCTGTGCCCCGGAGTTGTTAATCTGATTTAAATGCAAGGTCCAGTTAGTGGAGAGAGGCTGTCCAAGGCTGAGGGAGCAGGAAGAAATAGTTCTAGGATTTGAGAGGGCTTGCTGAGCTGCCTTGTCATGCCATCCTCCTGATGGCTTGGACTCCGATGTTCAGAAGGGCCTTAAGTCCCCCAAGGTCTTTGTCCAGTGACTGATACAGTTACTCAGTCTTACTCTATTTCTCTCTTAGAGTTTATGTCTTACAACAATGAGACACCTCCCTTTAAATTTCAGTAGACAGGTAGGGGATTTCCAAGCGTGAGACACAGAGCTTCAAAAACATGGAATACCATTACTGGTGTATGGAGTAATTGCATTCTTCCTTAGCAATGTTTTACAAAACTCTAAAAAATATAATTCTGAGGAAGTTATCTGTGATGGGTAATTTACTTTTATCAATGGTCATAAATTCCTACATTTGGCCATTCTTGTTCTTTACAGTCATTCAGCATCTGTATGCAGTTATTACTTAAATTTTCTCATAAAGAAAATCATGTCAAAAACAACCTTACAGATATATATATTTCTTCATTGGGAACTAAATCCTCGGGATGAATGGTATGATTAGTATTTCAGTGACTCAGGCTGGCAGCACCATATGAATTAACAATCCCAATGAAATATCCCACAGTAATCTTTTTGTTTTGTTTTGTTCTGTTTTCTTTCTATGGTTTTACATCACTGCTCTGCTAGTCATATTTTTTATGCTTCTTGAACAAGTTGGATGAGATGGAACAATTGATTCCACAGTATCAGTCATCAGTCAGTGGGATCTGAGGAGTCCTAACTCAAGTGTGATCTTTTATATTCAAAAGTTTTATATATATGTTTGGTGTATATATATGTGAGTTCTGGTAGTTATTTCCACCTTTCTTTCTGAAAAATAGCCATTACCTTAATTTCACCTTAACCATTTTTTTTTTCTAAATAGGGTGTTTCAAACATGTTTTTATCTTCCCAAACATCTTTCTTAAATAAACTTTTGTACATTATAGAGTTACAAAGTTTTGCACACTACTTGAGCACGAAAGAGGAAAATATCAATGCATGGAACATCATCTATGTTTATATATAAAGAAACAGATTTTAAGACATGTAAGAGTCATGAAAATTATTTTTTTGTAATATATACGCTCCCTGTATGTCAAATTTTTCAAGCTTAGTAGACCATACTCACAAGCTTCTGTAAATATGTACTAACATCACATTTAAGGTTAAGAGATGCACGTATGATTTTACAAAGATTCTACATGCATGCTGCTATGAAAATCTGAACTGACACATATTCAAATGACTTCCAAACACATTTAGAAAAGCATTGTGTCAGTTACTCCTGTGTATCTGTAGTATTAATGATATAGTTACATTACGGAAGAACAACCTTCATATCGTGCATTCTCATGCATCATCAGCATTGCACTCAATTATGCTTCAGCTGAATAATCTTTCACTGGGGATGATGTAACAGTCAAAAGATTGCAAAAGAGATTTGTGTGCCGTCAAGCAAAAAGAGAGTGAGCATCATTGCCTTAAAAGTGTTTTTCTATGTTGGGTCTAAATTATAAGTACGCAGTTACATATTTAATATTTTATTCTGAAGTTAGAACACAGTAAATGCCCTGGGATCCTGAAATGCCAGTAGTTATGTGGCATTAAGTGGTTATACCAATGAATTAGCTGCTTTCAAAGCCAATTTTATTCAGCAAAATGGTGAAAATATAAATAAGCAGTACTAAGTTCCATTTTTACAATTTTTTTTTTTTCTGACTGACCATTTTAAAATGCACTTAGGTATGGTTCTCTTGAGATCTCATTGTTGTAAACAAAATGTCTGTATATGAACACAAACTAACCTACAAATACAAATTTAGTAGGTATTGTCTTATCTATCTTTTTGAATTATTACTATAAGTACTATACTATAAAAGTGCAAGGAAAAAAAAAGCTGTATTTCTACATATTGTACTCACCTGATGGAAAGGATGTGAGGGGCAATACATCTGCTGCACTTGAGGCTGATAGCAATACAAACCCGGCTGCCCTTCCAGTGGGGATGTCCTAAGCTTGATGTCTGAATCCTGCTAGAAAATATTCAGGGAAGGCCTTATTAGAAAAAAAAAAAATCACCACAATTTAAAATAAAATAATCCCATCAATTTATATGTTACGCTTCTTACTTCTTTGGATTTGATTTGTTCACAGCAAGTGTTGCACAGATTCTGCTTTATACTCTAGTGCAGTACAAGAAGAAACATTCTTGCATTTATATAATTACTGATTTTATAAAGGAAATCCCCGTCCAAATTCCATACAGAAAAACAATTCAGAAAATGTCAGTTGCAGATTTATTTTTTCTCCCACATACACAAAATGCATGCTCCACTTTTAATTCCTGAGAGTGCACGTGTCTCTCCCCTTCTTTTCCATACTCCTTGATTTTATCTTGCAGGCTGTCAGTAACTCAAGCTAACACAGGAGTTTTGTGATTAGGAAGAGGGTAAGTGGTGTAGTGTTTATTACGTAGTGCCCTTCTCCATGGGTCAAGGGAGTGGCTTCAGTTTGCCTCCCAAACTTAACAAATGTGGCTAGGAATTCTCTTCTGAGAGCTGGGGACATGGGCATTTTATTTCAAGGAACAAATAGCACTAAACCTTCTGTTTCAAAGCAGGGCTTTAATGATTATCTTTTATGGCACAGATTAGTGTAGGGGTGCATACTGGGTTTGATCTGATATCCTGGCATCAAGCAAATGCCACATCCAGTAGTAACAATTGTCCATGCTATTTTGGTGACCATAAGATGATTATTTTATCCAGAAATATCAACTTGCCAGCAGTTTATAAGCTATTTAAGAGCTTTGAAGTTGCATGATAACTGAACTAGTGGAGACATTAAGAAGTAGCTAGCCTTTTCCTGAGTAGTCAGAGGTGCTTCGTGTAGGGCCACCTGTGGTGCTAGCTTTACATTCTCTACATCTTGCAGCTCAGGAATTTGGGAAGAAAATGGTGTGTGTATATATATATATTTCATAAACTGATTACAGGTTTTGCATTAGACTCATCTGATCTAGAGGATACATTATTCATCCAGGAAATAAGAGATTTAGATCAACTTCCTCCTCAGCTTGAATAGTTTCATTCTGCAGGTATGTAATCTGAAAACATCCCTCTGTCCCCTGGTAAACTGTCTTAATCCATTTAATATTTTTTTAACCCCTCTTTCTTTCAGTAATGCTTGAATTCTTTGTCTCACAACCATTTTAGAGCCATTGGTAAGGGCACTCTCTTGGCAGATGTAGTCATTGTTTTTTATCTGCACTATATTATAAAGATATGCTTTACACTTTGCATTCCAGCAAAGATAGCTTGTGGAGAAACTAGAGTGTGATTTCCCTTGCTCTTCAGGGATCTCTGTGCTTCCCTGGACTGCCTCTATCCAGCATCTGAACTACCCCTCATACCTTTACACTCTACGTACCACAAACAGACCTTGTATTTAATTTTAAGTAGGATTAATGTCTTAGAGCTTCTCTTCTGTTTATGCCAAGAAAAGTGCAGGTCAGCTAAGTTGCTGTAACAAGTCTATATGCATTCTTAGATGCATGTTTCCTTGTGCTTGAAATATATAGTTTTGTGAACTTTTGTTCCTTGTGAATGCTAATTGATTGACAGTGATATAAGCCTGTTGTCAGGGAGGATTTGAATTTTTAACATTCATGTCTACTGGAAAATCCTTTCCCTTGTGCATTTTTCTGAAGACTTTTTCAGTAGGGAAAGCAAGTAAAGCAGAGAGATTAGACAATTAAATGTAGATGTCTATCCTGAACTCCAGCTTGTGACTTCAAAAGAGACCAAATGTCTGCGTAGTTACATTGAGATAAGAAAACAATTCCAAAAGCATAATTTTGGCATTGAAAACAGGAGAACAAATGTAGAAAAGATACAGACCATGACTTGTGAACTGTGATCTTGACCTGGAGTGCTGTACTGGAGACTGTTGCACCATGGTTGTTCGGAGGAGATGTTAGGAATGTGAGTTGGAAATGACTCTGACTCATCAGGGCCCGTAGATCCTGGTAGACCCTCAAAACAGTCAATGCTTCTCGCGTTTTTGAAAGGTGGACCTTCTGGTGGGAGGGCTTGATGTGCTTCCTGGAAGACATCTTCACTGATCTGCCTCTTGTAAGGGTGAAAGGGGTTTCTGCTGCTCTTGAGAAACCTGTCATAATTTCCTACAGTACTTTCCTCGTAACTGTACCGCCTGAATTTTTCAGCGCTGAAGGAGACTTTAAATTTGTTCTTGCCACAGTGGATTCCTTGGTTTGTAGGGTATCTCCCATGAATTTGGTCCTGGACTGGAGAAGCAGGGCTGGGGCTGTGAGAAGACTCTGAACTTTTCCTTTCTGTCCTGCTGTCCGACTCATATGCTTGGCAGTTATAACTGGGATTATCCTGCAAAGAATTATTGGCATTTATTTAGGATTAGGATGAACAAGTATTTTTCCAGTACATTAAAAATCATATTATTGGTGATAAATACAGAAAAGCCCTGAAAGGTCTAAAAGGTTTTCTGGTCACCTGATATCCAAAACTGTTGAAAGGCAAATTAATGAAAGAATTGAGAATTCTAATTTGTGCAACTATCTGGGAAAAACAGGATGTCTTAGGCAACTTTTGACTAGTTGATCTGACAGTTTCAGAGAAAAGATGATGTATGATCAAGTGATGAAAGATTAAATGACAGGAATATGATAAGTGCAAATCTTGTCCTATACAAGTTTAGTCAAATAGGCTTGATCTCATTCTCTGATGGTGTTACAAGCTGCCAGATATGCTGCTGGTTACATCACTTCCTTTCATTAACATAGCCACACTCATTCTCTGAGACATGCAGGCTCTAGGCAGACATTTTAACCTTCTTCCTGTCTCATCTCCTCCCTTCCCTTTTGCACTTTAGCAAAAAGAAAATAATAGCTACGGAAGGGCTCTTTAATCTAGAAGAGAAAGGCTTAACGAGGACTAGTGTCTGGATCCTGAAGCTGAGCACATTCAGCTTGGAAATTATGCATATTTTTCCTGACATCAAGGATGAGTAACAACTCAGATGCCTTTTGAGAACACATGCTTAAGTCAAGAGCAGGTTATTTTGTTCAGGGGGAAAATGAAGGGGAAAATGTAATAATATCCTGTGATATACCTGAAGTTGGATTATCAGATAGTCCCTTTTTCCCTTTCCCTCTCTAAATCCAACTTGCTCTTAGAATGTTTTGGGAGAAGAGGTAAAGGAATATATGCCTTCATGGAAGAACCCGATTTGAAGAAGTCCCCAAGGGAAATTAGCATAAAACCCAATGTTGTCAGCAGAGTGGAACATGGCAGAGCTTTTTCATTCATCTGCACATGGGTCTGTGGGTCAGAGATACTAATTTAGGAACTTTGTTCTATCAGGGATTCCTGCAGAAAGCAAATCTGACCTCTGGCTTATATCAACATGAACTTGCTCAGTTTGTAACTTCTTAACTGTTAGTTCCTTGCTCTTCTCTATAATTCCAGTACATGTGTTGATATTTTATGTTAAATGAGAATTAAAAAAAGCATGCCTATGTTTAGTAGTTATGTACAGCTATATGAAAAGCAGTGCTGTCAATTCTCCACCTGAATCTTTCATTATAGAAATGTAACATTGGTTATTTTACTGTTTGATGAAAAATAAGAGACTGGGTGGTTTACATAGATTTGTCAGAGTAAGGCAGCAAAAGCACAACATTCTTAGTTGTACTTCTGTTATAAAAGGTTAACGTGGTGAATATAAAGGCAACAGGAGAGAGATCACTGGATTCCAAAAGAGTCAGAAGGAATTCTGTACTGCAATGTATTTTCCACTGGCAGGGAATGGACAAAATGTCTTGATGTATTTTTTTAATTATTGTTATATTTTTTACATTTTAAAAAAATTTACAAAATGTAAATAAAATTTACATTTACAAAGTTACTTTAAGTGTAGCATTTTTACTGGATCAATATCTAGCTAGATTGCTTGTTTTGTTTTTAAAGTAATAATATATTTTTTTAAAGGTAATAAGAATTGAGTAAAACTTTTCTTTGTGTTATATCTGTTTACTTTTAGTTCCTAGAGATCAAATGGGAAATAGTCCATGGAGCTTAAAATCAACTTAGAACGCTAAATAAGATTTCTATTCTTCAGAAATAAAACTTTCAGTGCTTACTTTGCTGCCAGTTAAGTATGATGGAATTTAGCATAGCAGCTACTAAATATTCTGAGATTGTGTCTCTGAGGAAAGAGAGCAGAACTGGGCCATCTTACTCACAGTTTGCTGAACTGGGGATATTGAATCCCCCTGTGTCTTCATGAAGTCTTCTTGTTGGTCCCTTTCCAGAGTGTCCGAAGCAGAAAATTTAATATTAGATTGATCTTGAAGTAGTGAAACCATTACCAAGTCCACTTCAGATAGAAATCCTGTTATAATGAAATCAAATTACAATAAATATTGTCCTAAATGTAAAATGTAAAAGAAATCATCTTGTTGCCCAACTAAACAGCAGTAGATATCCAGCTAGACAATAACGTAACCTGCAGCATTCCTAATACATTTAATTTTTTTCTCTAGCTCTCAGAGAAATGTTGTTTAGGTGTAATTACAATGAAGATGCGATAGTCTTGTATGGATTATTATTAATTAAAAATATTATTTTAATAGTTTTATAAATATTTTTTAAATATTATTTTTTAAATATATTTTTTTGATCAGTTCATAAATTAATGAAAATTTATTGGTTTGGGGTTATGCAAATTTAGCAATATTGCTTTATTGAGATCCTGTTACATTAATGAACTCTCAATGCTTTCAGTGGGACTATGTGAAACAAAGGGGTTTGTTGTTATCGTTACCTAGACTGATGTGTACTATTGGCTTATATTTTTGCTTCTGCTTTTTTATTACTACCAATCTGTTCAGCACTTTCCTTCTGTTTTGCATAATTTAATGTATCTGAGATATGTAAATAACTTCAACACTCCATACCTATTTTTGTCAGTTATGTCTCCTCTCAAGTTCCCAATCTTTGGATATTTTAGACATATCTGATGGTACTTTTCAGAGTAAGATAAATACATTTAGGCTTCTAGAGTTTTATTTTCCAACATTTTTTTTGTAGTGTTTGTTCACTGTAAATTTACATTAAAACTGCAAAGGAAAAACTCGCACTGTTTTTTCATGTCATGCACATAATCATGCATGAGTTAATTTACAAAGTCTTTGCCACATGTTTAAATGGCTGTTAGGTAAATAACTAAGGGGTTTATTAGGTTTGGTTAACAAAGATACATCACTTAAAAATGTGGAAAATCTATTTTGCCTTTATAGTTCAAAGAGAAATCTTTATTTACGATGAGTAAGACTACACAGCCCAAGGGGAGAAAGCACAATGGGGCTTGGAAATCAACTATGAGACCTTGAGTATATCAGGAAAAAATGATGTTAGTGAAAGTTCATCAACGTCTTGGGCACAGGCTCATCTCCCAGTAGCTTAACTGGAGGCTGATGAGACGTGCTTATAACTGATGCTCATCTTGAAAGGAGCAGGTGAGAAAACTGACAACTTGGGTATATTTATGTGTGTATATTTGTAAATGTTCCACGCTTCTGCTCTCCTAGTGCAGCTTTCCCACTTATCTGCAGGTTATATAAAGCTGTATCTGACCTCTCTTTTATATTGCAATTCTTCAACCCAACTGCCTAATTTGTGGTCTTAAGCATTAGAATTTCATTAAAAGCTTTTGTACAGTTACAGTTCATGCTTAATGGCTTTTGCACTGCAAGAAACATTTGACAAACGATCACAAAAAGAAAAAAAAAAAAAAGAAAAAAAAAAAGAGAGGAAAAAAAAGGAGGCACTTGGTTTCAAGAAAATTTGATTAATGAAAATAAGAAAATGGGAAAGTAAAAAGCTTTGATTGCAGAGTATAATAATGTCTGAAGCTTTTCTGTTCCCATTACATTTACCACTAGGATCTGTGACAGAACCAGATAAAAAGCATTAGCTAAAGGTTTAATTCAGGTCAGAAACAAAGTGAATATCTCATGGTTATTTGGAGAGTTAATACAATATGGACCAGGAAAACCAAATGATTATTGTCATTCCCTTCCAAAATTTTTGCCAGGCACAGTTTATGAGTTTTATTTTGCTCTCTCAGGGAAGCTGGTAGGAAAGGAGGAGTCTTATTGTCATGTAAATATTACAATAAATCTCCTCTGTATAGAGAAAGTGTTTTACTGAATAATAAATGAAAACCAGCCTTGTACTAAAACAGTGTCAAGCTGATAACCTGCGTTTAATGGTGATTATTTAATGCTTTTGTTAAGAATCCATTTCAGAGAGATATTTAACATGGGAGGAAAAAAAAAAGTCTATAATTCCAGTACTGCTTTCAGTTTTCACAGTAAGATTATCACCAATCATAGACAGTCCATTAATAACTGCCTTTCCAAGTTACCCTTACTGTAGGAATGATGGAATGAACTGTGGCTATGTCTAGCTGCCAGGGAAAAAAACTCTATGTACTTCTTTTTCGTTTCTTCTTAGTCCAAATTTCTCATGCTGAAAGTCATTTGTGACTTCATGTTCACTTATACATATACAACAGGCTGTGAGGACAGATAGGTTGAAACTGCCCAATTAATGTACTGCAGAATTTTATTTTTCTATTTTATTTTTTAATTTTGGGGTTTGTTTTTAAATTATGCCTTAGAGAAGCTGACTTTGTATTGTAGAAATAATATATATATAAAATCCAAAATGCTTTGCATTGTTGATACAGGTTTTAGGAAAGGGAATTCAGACCACTTACTGACAAATCTTTAAGAGAGAAGAAATTGAGGTCAGTGGGGGCTGTCGATAGGATTACAACAAATCATTAGTAATGAAGTCATGCAACTGTTACTGGGCAACTGAGAACTTCAGAAACTTGTGGGTTGCCTAGATGTAGGGCTTGTAAAACAAAACAATGATGCTTTGATTTGGAAAAGGGAATTTGATTATCCCAGATGTAGCTGGAACCATTTCTCCCCAAACCCATGTCATTTTTACTTTTGTAAATGTTGCGTGACAATCCTGGGCTCCTATGATAAGATAACTATCTTCAAAAAAAGAAAATAGTGAGAAACTGTAACCTCAGCTGAGCGTTTGGATAAGCAAGGTAGCAGCAGCTGATCTATTAGCTCTGCATGGCTGGAGTCTGGTGGCACTGATCCATAGTTTAAACAATCCTTTTTTGTGTGTCTTCTCTGGCCATTGGAGGGTATTTTGTCGGTGATACACTTCACCAGAGCTCGGCACTGGGCCGTCTAAGCAATCAGAGCTGCTCTAAACGCTGTATGTTACTGTAAATGCCCTCTCCACCCCTTGGGGCTGAGATCAATTTTCACGAGAGGAAGGTGAGTTTGGATGTTCCCCAATTCGTAATTCATACTGCGTGCATGCCTCAGGCAGCTTACTGATCCTCGCTTGACACTGGCTTTTGTGATCTACTCGTCCTCTCTGCCCCCTCCCCAAAGCAGTAAATCATCATTTTTCCTCTCCAAATCACACTGGTGCTTTCCAGTGCAGGAAAGAAGCAGCCATTGGGGATTTTTTTTTTCTTTCTGACTTTTATGAGGAAAGAAACCATCAAGTTTTACTATTCCACTTTTCAGATTGTACTTAGAAATCTGTCCCCAATGATACCAAGTTCCCAATATTGCAGAAGCAACAACAGTTTTGCGTCTAAAACTTTCCAAGTATACAGGAATTTTTCTGTGTGTGATTATTTACACGGAAATTCTTCAGATGAAAAGGTTACTATTAATGAGAATCAGATTTTTTGTTCGTTCCTTAAAATGAATGCAAGCCCTTCTTTCTAAGCCTATTCCTGATCGTTATATTGACACTGAAGTTTGTGCTGGATCATGGTTGGTGACAGCTGTGATTACTTTGCTGATTTGTAACATCCTTGTCATTAAGGCTTGCTTTGCTTTCAGAAAACATTTTCTGGAGCAGGATTTCAATCCACACAACACAGCACTATGCTGTGGTTTTGCTACATCAGTTGCTTACTCTCTTCTTGCTTCTGTTTCTAGTACATATTGGACCTTGATTATAGAATACTTGGATAGCTTTTGCAGTGCTTCTAAGTATTGTATTTTCTCATTTTCTGACTTTAGATCTGTTTGGGAGTTGCTTTAATTTAACTATGCTATTTTTGCTTAATTCTCTCACAGTTAGTTAGTGGTTACTGCCCACTCAGACTGCCTGCTGTCTCTTGAAATAACTTTGGCATGTTTAGTTGGAGTATTTGGAAAATAAGCTTGACTCATCGGGGCCAGAGCAGCCATAATCTCAAGTATGGGTGAAGAAAGTTTGCAACCATGAGACCTTTCTGCATTATATTACATGGGGTGTATTTGCTGCCCTCCGGGAGGGAGGAAGGTTTGGCTGTAGCTGCATTACAGCTTGCCTGATGGTACATCTCTCCACGTCAATGAATTCCTATAGAATAGTTATTCTGGGAGTATTGTAAATAATGTGAATGCTACAATATTGGATGAGTTTACAAGCAGGGAGTTATTTACAGAACTCCATAGGTTCTACTCAATTAGATCTGGTTGTGGAATAATATCTTATGAGATTGGGTTTGATTTTCATTATGTGAACTGATAGCTGACTAGAATAATGATCAACTCAGTTTCATAAATCTCAGCAGAGCAAGTTGTCTAGTGGGGTACTTCAGAGTTTAGGATTAACTCTAATGTCAATTATTATTTCCATTAGAGATTTCAGAGAAAGTAAATCAACTGATGACATCCACGTGTAGTAGTAAATTAGGATCGTGGGGGAACAGTTAATATAGATGTTACTGAAGGGAACTGAGTGCTAAGATGATGTAATGACAAATGGGGGAAACAAAGATGATGTAATGACAAATGGGGGAAAAAAAAGAAAAAACAAAACAAAACACAAATGAGATGCCTGGAAGTAGCAATTCTCTTGGAAAATTCTCTTGGAAGTTTCAGGGATAGGCAGTGTAGTGGTCTGCAGTGTAATCCACTAAAAACATTAAGGGCTGCCTGTGGACAATGCTGAGCATGAAATGATCACTGTGTACAGCACAGAGACACAGGGCAATTGCCACCATGTTCAGATTTGCTCTCACCCAAGAGCAATTAGGAGCTCTAAAACATCCAGATGCTTTCTGGTAGGTGGAGAGAAAAGTGGAGTGTTTGCAGCAGGTGTTTAATCTGCTAGGAAAATACACTTATAAAACTCTTTAAAAAATAAAAATAATAAAAATGCATTTGTCCTATATCTATTGCATAGAAACAAACAATTTAAGAGGCAGATCCAACACATTCCTTTGCATGGCTAAACATAGTCAAATACTTAGCCAGTGTCACTGTGGTTCTTAGCTCAGGTTCCCATCTTTACATCAGAATTTTAGCTTTTCCTTTTAGTTTATGTTTTATCCTCCATCTGTTACTTATGACACCCGCTGTGAGGAAAGAGGAGCTTGCTCATTCCTGCAAAGGACTTTGTGAGTTACTAGATTTTCATTATATTTTTCCTCCTCACCGTTGTCTCTTTTCCAGACAAAAGCTTACTTAGTCATTTCTCATTCTGTAGCCATGCCAGACATTTTATAATACCTGCAGCCCTTCCCTGAACAACTTGTAGTTCTGCTAACTCCTTGCTGAGATGGGGAGGCCCAAAGCTGTGTGTAGTATTCACACCAAGGTGTTTACACAACAGATTTTCTCCAGGTGCACAGCAACAGACAAAAATAAATTAAAAAAAAGTAGACCACAGGTTTTCTTCTCAGCTGCATTACATATCCTATTCATTTGGGGTACATATTTTCTCTCTTATGCTAAACTATTCATTTGTGCAGAAATAGAAAGTGTGGCAGAAATTCATGTAGTATGACTGAGGTAAGAATACTGTCACAAATTCCACTTTTTTTTTTTTTTTTTCTAGGCTGGCTATACCCATCCAAATTTGGGAAAGCCTTGCTGTACAAAGAGTCCCTCACAGGTGTTGAACCAATTTAATTATCTCTTGCTGCATCCCTACTAGCCAGAAAAGGGGAAGTTTTTTAGGGATTGAAACCAATATTTCATAGTTAGCCATTGTTATTACTACTTCAATAACTTTTATCTAAAACTTTTATACTTCATCAGTTATAACTGTCAATTATAAACAAAAATGTGTTTTCTTGTCTTTTTATGGTTTAACTTTGAATCTCATTGATGCAGGTTTAAAAACAGTTATTCCATGTGGGGCTTTATAAGCAAAATTAGGCTTCAGAGAAAGGAATGAGAAAACATGGTTTTACAGGTTATTTTGTAAGAGTTTGCCACTTTAGTCAACAGAACCTGTGCATTTTCTGAACCAGACATAAGCCAGTTAAGGGATTTTGCACGCTTATACAGTTGCCCGTGTAATATTGTTTGAAAAATACTTTTTATAAAGAACTCGTGAGATTTATTTTTTCCATTTTTCTTTAAAAAAAAAAATAAAGGAAGTAATCTTGTCAGCAGAAAGGGAACTTATCATGGAACAGAAATCAAACATGGGAAAATTTTAGCAAAGAAGGTGAATGGCTTTGTCATTTGGACTTGGTTTTCCCCACACCTTTTTGCTCTTCACAGAAACACCAATGCATCTTTCCAACTACACCAGTTAACCTAATGAAAAAAGATCTTAGCTCTCCCTACCAGTTTTGCAACTCTTATGGTATTTTCAGAACCCTATCCTTTGCATACTCTGTCCTATTTTCTGGATGAATGATTGTGCTGTTTCCTGAATGAGAAGTATGAAATTTCATTGCTTTACACTAGACATCTAAGCATGAAGTCAGACTCGATTCCAAGAACTGAAGTAGTTAATATGATACAGAAACTGTGATTCCTTCATGAATAACCGACTTGGTTGGCAGGTAGAACTAGCACAAGAGATAACGGCAAAGCGTGTTCATGGGCTGATCATAGCAAGTATGTAACTGAATTCAGGGCGAAGATTTACTCTCCAGCAGATCTGGGGAGTGGCAGCGTACAGATGCATGGGCAGCAGAGCCATCGGTTCAATGATTTATAAAAATCTATAGGAAGAGGCAAAGGTAAAGCAGCTATAGACATAAAATTGAACTGCAGAGAAACAGATAATTTCTTGTGGTTCAAAAATTCATGAGCTGCACTTTGCTGAAAGCTAGGAGAATATACTGGGGAATCATGGCTCTCCTTTTCTGCAGTTGTCCCTCAGTTTCTCTATCTCTGCTTCACTCTTACCTTTTCTGTAGCCCTGTTTCACATCATCTCATTTCCCTTCAGAGTCCCTCTCTCCTATCATTTTGTAGTTTGTCTCTTCCTAAGTATTTATCCATCCTCTTTCCTTCCTGCTCCCTGCAATGAAAGTCCATGTCACTTTCTTCCATCACATTATTAGTTCTTTTGATAAATTCTATATCCATTTCCCTTCTGCTATGGCTAGTCTAGCTCCTGGCAGTTTCTAAAGTAGTCTATGAACTATTCACAATATTTTCTATTAAAATTGTCTTGTCTAGAGTTCACATTTAAATTTTAATTGAAACACAAATGTCAGTTGGCTTTAAAGACAAATGCTGGGAGATTAGATTGGTTAAAGTTTCAAAAAATGTGAGAACCACGTAGAGGCATATTAAGTAACGTGGTTCAGGAACTGTCAGGTACTCCGTACACAACATATAACAAGTTATGGCCCTTGCTTCTTATGTGCTAGTGTAATAATAATGATTAATAGTAACATGTTCCCTCGAACAAACTATTGATAGCTTTAGGGCTGTATGGAATGTGATGTACCCTATTAATCCTGTCTGGAAATACGTGTATTACACAGGGAAAACGTGGGGGACACATGGCACAGATCCTTCAGTAGTCTCACAATTTATTTTACGTTCCTTTTCTCTCGGTGAGTCATGCTCATCTCCCTGTGACTTGAGAGTTCATCTTGGGATCTCATGCCATCTTTCTGTCTTTATGAGAAGGTGTGTATGATGATCCACCCTAATGGTTTCTGTTGCTGGCTGTGGCAGCATGTTTTATGACGGGTGTGGTGCATTCCCATTTTCTCTGTTGTGCATGCACAGTATTCACCTTGCAGCCCCACCCGTGGCCACTCCCACCCTCCCACTGGGAATCGCCCACAGTAAGCTCTGTAATTACCTTTATTTGATCTGAGGAATGGATTTGGGAATCTTATTTGCACAGTCGTAAGCCGAGGATGTTAAAAAAAAAAAAAAAAAAAAAAAAAAAAAAGCACAACAAAAAAACAGAAAGAAAAAAAACAGCTTTGAATGACTGATTCACTGAGCAGTGATGTGTTAAGTCAGGGAACAGCAGAGCCAGATAACCAAGCTCAGGGGCTGTTTAACTGAAGTGTTTGGGGAGTTTTTGCTCTGAAAATATCTGTTTCTCTATAGAAGGAGGGATTTCACCTGTTACCCTCTGGTTTGAGCTCTTAATGTCAGCAGGCAGAGCTGCTCTAAGACTGTAAGTGACAGTTTTCATTGTAACAGGTTCTGTTGGTTTTACACTGAATTAAACCGAATCAGTGCAAACCATGGTTAGTACCTGTTTCACATGTTTAGCCTGGGTTATGCAGTCTAATATACACTGGCCTCTAAAACTCTCAGAGAAAAGAAATTGCATGCAGCCAGAAGAAATGCAACGCTAGTTCAAGCATTTAGTTTCTGGGGAAACCTTTGGAAAGAAAACACACGCATACACACACACAAAAAACCAAGACTCAGGCTCCTGCTTTGTCTTAAGATCAAAGGTCTTTCAGCATCCACCTAGCAACTAGTAACTAATTCAGCTAGCTCATAGAAGCACAGCTGATTTGGAGTGATGTATTCTGCTGACACCTATTCCTAGGCATGCATGAAAAATGCTGCGTATAAAGTAGTGAAGATGGAGGGAGAGGTAATGGAGAATAGGAATTATTTCTCTGGAGGGAACCCACCCTCCAGTCCTAGCCATAGCTTTCTGTCCACAAAACTTGGTTTTATTTATTCAGCAGTCAATATTGAGTAGCATGTTCAAGTATTTCAAATGGATATACTGGATCTTTTTCTGGAAAGGAATCATTATAAAGAGATACACCAGTAGATTTGTATTTCCATTTTTGCCAGTAGAGGAAAATGTTAGAAACAATGTAAAAAAAATCCTCTCGTTATGCGAACTAGTACAGCAACAACAACAACAAAAAAAAAAGAGTGGAAAAAAGCATCTTCCACAAACTGAACTAATAAATATGATTTAAAATTTTTAAATTGATCCCATTGGTAGAGATGAGGAATATATATTAAGCCTCTTACATAATCCTTCTAAAGGGTAGAAATAGTGGGCACATGAATAAATGCCATTTGATACATATGGTAACAATCAGTGTGACTTCTGTTAAAGGAAATCTTGCCAAACAAACTTACTTTTAAAAACTCAGCAAAAGCATGGTTTAGGGAACTTCAGCTGATGATAAGGTTACCAAAAAAAGCTTTTGGCTAGATACTTCGTCACAAGGTTTTAAGGGAACTAAATAGCCACTGATATCCTGGATATCTACCTGCAGAAGAGGTCTTTGCATGGATTAATTAATCAGTTAAAAGGCAGAAAACAAAAGGTAAAGGTGAGTGTTCAGCTTTCACAAGGAAAGAGGTGTGATCTTTAAAGGTCTGAGACTGTTGTTTAATGAATTCACAGACAACCTGCAAAAAGAGATGAGCAGCACTATGATAAATTTGTTGATGGTACTGTTATTCTGAATAGTTAAGGTGGAGATTAAGTGGGAGGAACAGCAAAAAGACCTTATGAGATTCAATGATGGGATATCCAGCTTTATAGGAAAACCTGAAGAGAAGCACAAAAACATCGTTTGCTAAAAAATCATCCTTTTTTAAGGAGAAAAAAAAAGTGCATTAGTTGACCATTAAAACTCAAGAAAAAGTAGGTATAGATAGGTCTTTGAAAACATCAGCTCAATGCTAATAGGAGTCAAATGCTAACAATTGTTAGGGGAAGAGGGGAGAGCTGTACAGCACAGGTTGAGGAAAGGGCTGCAAATCTGATCAAAAGTCTGGACCTGCATCCATGTGAGGAATGCGTAAGTGGGCTTAGGCCTGGAGAAAATATGATTGGTGGTGATGATGGTGAAAAAATGAAAGAGATGAATTAAGTCGAATTAGGTAGTAGCATGGAGAGGGTGAATAGGGATTGAAGGCAGTCTTCTAAATCAACAGCTGCACACCATCCAATGAGCCAACGTGGAAGGAGATTCAGAACTAGCAAAATGAGCTGGTTCCTCATGCAGAGTGTAGCTGAGCTGTGCAAGCCCCTACTACAGGTCACTGTAGATATATATTATAATAATAATTACATATATTCAAGGGATGGTTGACAAGGGACAAGCTCACAGAAAGGAAACTCTTTGTGGCTTATTAAATACACAGACACTAGCTCCAGTTGCAAACTATGTTTGCTCTGTTTCCATGATTTTCTCCAGGCACTGAGTCACATTCATTGCTGGAAACAGACCTAGATAGGGCTTTGCTTTCACCCAGGACAGATGTTTTTCAGTATCAAGTGCACAGCATTGCACACTATTTTAAGCTCATAAAACCAAGCATGTCATACATTTCAATGCCATGAACTCTCTGCAGTGTAAATGGTGATGTATTTCAGGGAAATGCAGCTACCTGCCAGCAGATGTAAACAATCTAGTTCAATATCTTCTGCAAAGTTAGCAAAAAGGGAGAGAGAATTTAGACTGAAGAAATAAAAAGGCAGACACCTGACTATCCCCACTCCTTCTTTCCCTGTCCCTCAGCTTATGAAGTCATTCACACCCTAACATCAAGTTGAGAACCGAATTTTGTAATTTAAAGCATCCCCTTTGCAATACCAGAAGAAGCAAAAGACAGTCAGCCAGACAGAAGAATAAATGAGGGACAGTTTGGAGATTAAAGAACCTTATGGGGAAATATGGCCTGAAATTGTTTTGCAAAATGAGTAACATACAAATATGCTAATCCTCCAAGAGGGAATAACTGCTGAGAACAACATGAAATGCAAGTGACTTGAAATTAAGAAGGCTAAAAGAGGGGAGGAGGGAGAAGGAAAAGCAAATCTAATATGGTGAACGAAACAAGAAATTGTGCATGAAAGTGTTAAACTTCCTAGAAATGATTATGACAATTCTTTGTAAGCCTTGGAAATATAGTTTCTTCTTTTAATGTAAGTACAAAAGAAGTTCATTAAAAAAAATAAAAATCTGAAAACAAGGAAAGTTATAAAACAATACGTACAACTAAAATCACCCTTATTTGCAGCTATGCTAATAGCATAAGTGTCCCTAAAACTGTAAATATTGCCATATCCGACAGACTAAATTGCACCAAAGTTCATTCACCCACTTAACCTTCTCTCTGCCTCACTGTAAAGTAACCGGTGTTTGTTCCTCCACTTCACCCTCCCCACGTTCCAAGGACTCATTCCTCTGCTACACCCACCAGTTTTCCCAGTCCCTAATTTATTCCTAGAGTCTATTTCTGTTTCATAAGCACTGCTTCTTTACTGTTAAAAGCAAAAGTATCGAGAACAGCTGTTTGATTTTAAGTTGATTTTCTCCATTTATGCTTTTTAACTCTTTTAGTGAAGTTCTTTAAGCTTTGTATGTCCTCTAAAAGAAGAGCAAAACAGCTAAGTTTCTTTCCTCGGTTCTCTATATTCTTGCTTGTTTAAAAACACATTGTTCAAGCCAGCAAAATTTGAATGCTTGATATGAAATTTTGATAAAATAATGTAATTTGTCCACCCAGGATAAACTTTTCAATGGGGGGCCATCTGACTTGTGAAAGGTGATGTGCTTTTATACTGATTTACTAATATATATTTGGCCATGATCTGATTGTGCACAGCAAAAAACACTCTGAAAATACACAGATTTGTGGCATGCATACCCTTATTCAGGAGCTTAGGTTTATCTCTTCAGGGTTTATATTTCAAAAGTATTCTGTCAATAGCTTATCTAAGAAATGGAGGCTATGACAGTAGCCTCTAACATGCTGAAATATTTCAACTTTTAAAGGAATATCTAAAGCAATAGAGGATGTCCTTCAGGAACTATTTTGCATACATATATGTCATGTTTACTTCTGACTATTTGTTACAAATTCCTAATTCTGTTTGTGTCTGTCTTTCAGGGTATGCAAGTATCCTTTATTGATAACTGATGCTATACATATATTTTTAATTCTCTTTGCCCAAAACTTTGGCTGAAATCTCTTACAGCACAGCATTTTCTTTAATAAATAAATAAAATTTAGATGAAACAAGACATGGAAACTAGAAAGCTTGACGTTCGCAGCTTTTGTAGGAGAAATTCAGTTATGTCACACAATGGATAGCCCGTTCTTCCCTACATTTTACTTATAGGAACACCCCAGTAACTTAAAAAAAAATAATAAAAAAAATAGAAATTTCCTTACCACTAGACATAGTGTAATAGCACGCTTGGAATACAGGAAAGAAGTTGAACAGAAAGAGCAAACATCCAAAAACTTGGTGTGCAGAAACTGTGTTTAGCAGTAAACAGTCTGGGTGAACAGTCACTGTTTCTCTGAGGAAGCATCATTTAAGCAAATGTGTTGAATTACGTACACCTACTTGATGCTATTATAAAGTTAGGAATGGAGATGACAATTAGAAACAAGAAAAACGCTAAAATTAAACAGAAATCATAAAAATCCTACGTTTTCCCCCTGTATTTCTATAGCATGTGACGCATATATCATCACACAGCTTAGAAAGCACAGAGACTCTGAGGCACTTGTGCTCTGTAACAGATTTTCTCTGTCCTCTCCTTAGTGTGAAAAATTAATGCCATTATTGAAGAGGAATCCTGTGTTTTTGGGAGCAGCTAGATATCAAGAGGTTGGAACTATACTCATTTCTTCTCTTAAAATATTAAATTTCAATGGCACATAAAAGATAATGAGCTGATCTAAGGGGATAACCACATTAAAGGAAGATGTAAAGCTAAACATACTACAAAAAACATTGTTTTCTTATACATAAAAAATAATGCAAATTAAACTTTTTATAGGTGTTTGTTTCCAACGCTTAAAGCACAGTTGATAAAGAATATTCATTAGGTATGGTTTCATACTATTGCTAACTCTTTTCTCAGAATGGTAACTTCAGGAGGAAGAAAGATTTGAGATACTAAAATGTATTTATATTTTATATTAAAAAAGAAACAACCACAAATCTCTGTCGACATTGGTAACAGAGACTGCTCAAAATTTTCCTTCCTTTTAAATACCTCTGTGTGTTATACAATTCTTTACTCATTGTGATGTTTTAACTTTTTCGGGTGAACTAAGCAAATATAAAATGAATTGATAATATGGTATTTTGGGGGACTATAAACAGTCATGCAAGCACAGAACATAGAGGTACAGACTGAATGGAAGGAAAAAAGTCAGGAAGGGAAAATAGGGTCCTGAGCAAAGAACATGCTGCTTGGAGACTGTATAGATATTTATTCCTGAAATAATGTCTTACAATTAAATAGGATGTTTTATTTTGGACCTTTTTTTTTTTTTTTGCATTCCCATATTTAAACCCTTTGAAGTAATATTTCTTCCAACTGAGACCAGAGCTTTGTATTATGATAGCTATCGGTTACGAATGGTGGATCAAGCTTTAGAGACAAGGAAAAGATTTGCGTTTGAGATTAGTTTTATCTGAGGCTGTGTGATATGAAGCCTGCACGAGCAGCTTTTGTCAACCATAGTCATTTGTTGCTGGTGAAGGGGCCAGGCAGCACTGAAAGCAACCTCATGCTTGGCTTTCTTTGTCACCTTGCCCCGTGGTGGCCGCAGCTTCCCACGGCAGATCCCATGCTATGGTCAAAGACCATTTTTCTCCTATGAGGTGTTTCATTTTCACAGCTGTTGTTTCCGATCTGTAGCAAGATCTGATTAGCAGGGATATTATTGGAAAGCTTCACGGAGGCACGGAGAAGCTGAGGTTGGAAGAGACCTCGGTTCATCCAGCTCTACTCCCCCTGCTCCAAGCAGGGTCAGCTGGGTTGAAGTGGAGAGAAGAATATCAGCAGGAAAACAGATTAAAAAAATAAAAAGCACGTGCCTAATTTCTTCCGACAGTGAAATCTAGGGCCTGTGTCTGTTACAAAAAAACATTTGCTTGAACCTTAAATATTACTAATGAATGCATCATCGAATCTGACTTGCTAAACTAGGGCAAAAGAATTCCTCATATGGGTTCACTTTATTTGCTTTTCTGCAAATGATTCCTTTCTTTCTCTCCTCTCAAGTTAAATATTGCCACTTATCACTTCTCTTATTGCAGTTTTTATGGATCTTACATCTTGTGAGAAACTCAGTCCTGCTGAAATAGTGATTATACAGGAATCACAAATATATTTTTTTAATCAAGAATGTCTGATTTTGCATTTGTAGTAATGAAATAAAGGTGAAAACTTTGATTTTTATAACATCTAAACCAGAAGCTAGTATAATAGATCCATCATACACTTTTTAAGAATTACATGATGATTACAAGACTTGATTATCCACATTGTTAAATTCAAGAAGTTCATCCCTGGTACATCCTATCTTCAGATTCAGTGTGTGCTTATTTCCAGTTTGCACATTTTCATTCTCTCTTAAATGTTTCTTTGCCATTCTTTCTCAAATCTTTTAGCTTAATAGCATCCTTGCATGTGGGAAAATTGTCTATTCACCCATACTCAAACTTTTTCTTTTTTTTTTTTTTTTTAATGACTTTTTCTGTGGAGACTTAAAATGGTAAGGAGTACCATTACTTTAAGCCAAATATTGCAGTCCTCTTTGCAGTTCTTTTGAGTCACTACATATGCATAAGTAAACCTAGCTTGTTTTCCCTGTCGAAAACAGTCCCCTGTTGTATTTTTACAGGGTCAGGGACGAAAAGAGAACAGGTATGGATGAATTAAGCTGTCCCCTACTTGTTTTT
Source organism: Aythya fuligula (assembly GCF_009819795.1). Classification (NCBI taxonomy): domain Eukaryota; kingdom Metazoa; phylum Chordata; class Aves; order Anseriformes; family Anatidae; genus Aythya; species Aythya fuligula. Next base: position 6,700,924 of record NC_045578.1, on the reverse strand, counting down.
TGGCTCTTGCCTGCTGAAAACTACTGCTAGGTAATGCTCGTCAAACTAGGCCGCAGAGTGATCTCACTGTGTGAGGCTGGACAGAAATCCAGGAAGCCATCACCAGGTTTCTAGTGAGTCTTTCACTGAATGAAATTTTTGTGATGCAAAAAATTTTTTCACCTGATTATAGACTGAACTGGTATCTACCTATGGACAGTAAATTCCGAGAGTCTTAAATAAGTAACAATATCGCTCAGAAGACTATGTGCAGGCTACCCTGAACAGAGTACTTTGTGTTAATGGCTAATCTTGAAAATATTACTCCTAATATGTAACTTTTCCATGCTTTAAAAAAGTTCTTATAAAAGTGTTTGACAATGGTATTTCTTGCATCTTAAGAAAGCAAAACTCAGATATCACGAAGTTGACCCCAAAACCCATACGGTAGCTCAGGTGTTCTCCAGACACTCTGCATTTCAAAGAAAAAAACAAACAGCCCCAAACCATTCCTGAGTGGAAAAGTAGGGCACACATTAATTAGTGACCTTAAAGCACAATGGAAAACTAACGGGGCAATGCCAAGTCAGAGTATGAGAAATTTGGGAATATTAATGGTGTTTGCCTCTGATCTCATGCACTGAGGAATACATCTGTTCTCACCTCCCAGGGGACAAGGCTGAGGCTTTTTGACGTCTTCAAGTTTAGTGGACCTAATTAACTTCCTTCTTGTGAATTTAGAGAATTGGCTGATGTAATGACAGAGCTGCAAGTCTTTGAGAATTCACTGAGTACGAGTGCCATGTCAGAAGAGTGAAAGGAGGCAAATACAGCACCTGTCTTGAAACTAGAAAGTATGAGAGGATTACAGCTAGCCGATTTAACTTCAATTCCCAGAAAAAGTGTAAAATAAAGTAAAAAAAAAAAAAAAATCAAACTAAGGAAACAAAGACAAAAGGAAAAACCATAAAAACAATTGTCGTACTAGTGTAGTTTGCCTCTATACTGGCCTTGTTGCAGGAAGAAGCAGGGATATACACGTAATACAGCTTGACATTACTGAGGCTTTTACACTGTCTCCCAAGATATTTTTATAAGTGAACAAAGAAATGTTATTTTAGAGAAAACTCTAGTAATGAGGAGGTAAAGCTGGGTGGAAAACAGTATGAAGAGTAGTTACTAACTAAGTATTATGAGTGGATTTGTAAAAGAGTCAGATGCTACTTGGTGTTTTCACTGATGACTTGTGTGATTGACTGGAGAGGAGCACTAATCAAACCTGGAGACAGCATGAAGAGAGAAGGCTTTGCATATGTATTTACAGGAGAGGATTATTACTCAGAAGGAGACATGAAAAATGATCTGAAGCAAGTAAAATGCAGTTCAATAATAACTAAGTTCAACGTCTAGGCAGGAATAATAAACCTCACAGAAAGTGAATGAGAACAGGTGACTAGGTAGCAGTTCTGCATAGGAAGATCTCAAGGTTTTAATGGGTTACAAACGGAACCTAAATCAGCCATAACATGCTTTAATGTAAAAGGCAGACATGCTTGCAGGTACGAGGTGCTTACAGAAGTGCTTGCTGTGAGACTTAGGATGCTAGCTCCTCTTGGTGTTGGTAAAGAATCAGCTGAATGTTGGTGTCCAATTTTGTCACCACATTTCAAAAGAACGGACTCCAATCTGGAGTCCGTAGGTGAGAGTGAGAGCAGTCAGAACCTAGAAGATGTGTCCTATGAGGAAAGATTCACAGGATTAAGCTTGTTTAGTCCGGGAGGGAATTCATACTGAAGGACATTCCAGCTCTTTTCCCCCTCTGGTTTGCTATTCTTTTCTGCACTTGGGAGGACAGTGCCTAGCTGTTTAATTATTCCAGCTGGGAAAATAGTAAATTATTTCCTTCTATGAATTACTTACATTCCTGGGAGAACAGGTTCCTGTCTAATATTTCTGGCATCCTACCATTTGCCCACAGAGGGGAATGTTGCAGGGACCTGTCCTGGCAGGTCTGTTGAACCAGCAGTTAAGAGTTTGCAGGGCAGGGATACCTACCCATTCCAGGAGTAAAGTACGGGCTAGGTGTGGAAGTTGTAAGCTGACACTAGATGAGCTCCTTTGAGAGGCTCTAACAAACTGGTGAGGCAGCAGTACAGAGGGAAACAAATTGGGTTAAAATGACAGCATGTTTAGCTTCATTACATGACTCTGATGGAACCTCACCCTATATGCTTCATTCATTTCTGAGCACTTCACCAACAGAAAGATAATAATGCTCTGGATTGCAGTAGCCCTGTCTCATCCAAACATCTTAAAATGATTTTACATATATTAACTAAGCCTCAAAAGACACTGTTGAGATTTGTAAAGGCTCTACAGGGATCACTTTACTAACCGCATGTTTAGCAGCTCCCTTCGATACTTACACAACATTTAACAGGGCACAAAGAATGCAGGTTTTATTTGAAAATGTTGTGAAATTTAGGTAAACTACGTATAACACTCTTAGGCATTATTACCTCATTGGTATAATGCAAAAGATTATGTTGTTCTGTGGACAACCTGAAGGTCTTGCATTGCAAATAAAACAAATATTCTATACTATTTGGTTAGACAAACAAAAAAATTCTATACTGTTTGCTTAGAGTACGTGGTTCTTGTAAGCATTGAATTGAAAGAAGAATAGTGTCAAATAGGCAAAGAATAATGACATATAGGGCCTTAGGAAGAGGCTGCTTGCAAGACAAGCTTGGCATACTGCATTGTAGTGAGGGGTCTGAGCTTTCTGGGAATTGTGAAAAAAACACTGCTAGTGTCTCATGTATGACCAGGGGACTGAGATGTGCAAAACGGGTGCAAAAAATGGGTTCTGCTGTACAGGATGCAGCTGGTTAAAAGAAATAAAAAAAAAAATCTTTGGGTTTTAGTCTGTAGGGTGAAGAGCCAGTTAGTGATGCAGAAGAGCAGCAGGCTATGACTATGAGGGCATGACTTGAACTTTTATTTAAAACATAGCAAAAGATTTAATTTTTCCCCTAATCTTATTCAAAGTGGCAAGGTGTCTTTGATAAATAGAACTTGCCACAACAACTTAGGTTTTAATCCTTAACGTGAGCAGCATCCTGTTGTCAGCACCATGTTAGGGCATTGATTCAGCAGTGACTCAGAAGAAAGCAGCACCTCACAGCTCTGCTTCCTAGGGCAGGCAGAATGATGCCATTCTGTGGTGGTTTCTTTGTGTGCTCCTACTCACGGTATTCCAGCCTCTTTCAGCCTTGCATGGAGTTTGGGAATTGTCAACTTGCTTTCAAATTTTAACTGAATGGAGAATAGCCTCAGAAAGATGTGGCAGTGGCCATACTCACAGATGTAGTAGAGGAGGATTTTATTTGTACCTCTCACTTAATCTGCATTATCACCATAATTAATCTCTTTGTATTTCAAGCTAATGATTTTCCAGGTGCAGGAGAGCAGAGAGGTGTGTTTGACCCAAATCATAAAGCTCAGCCTTTCTGAGTAACAATAGAGGACTTGGTCACACACAGTAAATACTATCTGCTTGGAAGTTACCTCCGTTGGCTTTACTCTGATTTATAGGCACCGATCTACCAAATACTGTTTCACTTTTGCTACATCCAAACCAACATTTTTCCTTACTTTCTAATGGGCACAATCAGAAAGAGCCAGCTTCCAAAGTTTCTGCATGAGTGAGGAGTGAGCTGCTGGAGTATTTTGCATCTGTAATTGGTTTATAAACAGGACGGAGAAGTACATGTAAAAATTATACACACTCTGCAGTGCTTTGACTCCCTGCCTTCCAAAGGCTAAATACATGTTTTGATATATATATATTTTTTGAAACTTTATGCCTTTTAAATTTTATTGCATAGATAACTGCAGAATGTCTGACTTCAAATCTAGCTGTGGTCACTGTGGGCTCTACTCAAAGGCTCTTTTTCTTTCTAGGGTGAATCAATTAGCAATATGTTTTGCAGGACTTGAAAATTTGTTTTAGATTTTTTTTTTTTTTTTTTTGAGGCTGCATCACTGTCTCCCTGTGCTTGTTCATTTAACAGCCTAAGAAACTAGGTTATGGGAGCGATTTCGTGATTGAAAGAAGTTCTGCATAACACCACTACTTGTGTTAAATTTCTGCACTTTGCAGCCAAAAAGTTCAGACTGTTGCTGTTGTGGTTAATGTTTAGATTCCAGGGATCCTAAACAAATCTCTTTTTCTTTTTGCTTTTACAAGATAGATATTCTAAGATGACATAGCACGTTCTCATTTTTTCTTATTAAAAAACAACAACAACAACCCCTACACACTTTTTTTCCTCCCAACTATCCCCTTCAAAAACTGCATTTGCACAGCAAGCTGTTCTGAAAAAGACAAAAGCCTGTTTGTTTCAGAAAGATGTCACTTCATTTAGATTTCCCTCTCCTTTGCTTACCTCCTTCACACCAGTGCTTTGTAATAATGGCAAATGTCTTAAGGTGTCCCTGGCAGGCTCCTGTGTTACACCTACCGCGCTGGTGTAGAGATATTTCTATTTACTCCCCAGAGTAGTCAACTGGCTGCCTTCTCGGTAACTAACACGTGGCTACAGTTTTATTATTAGGAACATAGCAAACTTATATAAGTATCTGTGCTCGTGTACAAGCTAGTACTTTCTCACACCATGCTTTAACGTTTGGGACAGAGCCTGGATGCTCAGATTACCAAGATGTAGTCCCTTTTGTAATTTACATTAATACTACTTCTACCCATGTTCATCTCCCCTCACCTGGCTGTAGGTAAACAATGTGCTTGGCTGCGTATGTGACATAGGGCATCACTTGGCTGACAGCAAAGTACACAATCCTTTACTCCTTAAGAAATATGTACGCCAGATATTTAAATACTTTTTGTTCTTCTATGCTCATAATTATTTGTAAACAAAATATATACATTTTCAGCCTAAAACTCATCCAGTTCAACCTAGCTCATATCAATATTCAAGTTAGAAACACGTGATTTAGACAAATCAAACTGAAGACTTTATAGAATAAAGTCTAATTCCCTCAGATTTAATCTGTAAATTTGCAGGAGGACCAAGGGTCAAGGTGAATGATGGCTAGTTGTTATTTATAGGTTTGATAATTATTGTGTTTATAATATGAACAGTTCCTTTCTTGCTGGAAATCTAACAGTCTGAAACTAAAAAGTGAAAATAAAGCAATGTATTTCCTATCCACATAAAGAAATAAGAAACAAGTTTCCATTTGTTGTACTTAAGTTCAGTCATCTTTGCAGTTAACACATCCCACCTTCTGTCTGGCTGTCACTTCAGTCACCTCACAATATAAGAGTAAGCTCAAAAAAAGTTTTCACCTACTACCACAAAACACACAAGGCAAAAATAGCATATTTAAAACACAGGCCATAGTAAAAGAAAGCTGAATTTCAAAATGTATGTTTTTCCAAGTTTTTGATTCACCATTGGAAAAACTTGAAATAAATCTGTTGTGAATTTATGAGGCATGAGACCTCAGAATTTTTAGAAATGCTTTTCTTGTCTTTCTGTTATGTAGTTTCTTTTTTCTTTTTTTCTTTTTCATTTTTTCCAGGTAATGGTAAACACTGCCAGCTTTCTTTGTAACTATGAAACAGACAGTGGCTTAGCTTAAGCTGGTATACACCCCATACAAGACGATCTATTTTTTTTTTCCTTTGGGAAATCACCTACAGTCTTCACTTCTCCCAGTAAAAGACCAATGGATCTGTGAACTTACCTGGTGTTTTCCTCACTGCTTCTCTTGGTACTCCTCACTCGCAGCTGATGAATACCTATGGGAGTTGCTGAGGAACGGGATGTAGGTGCTGACCTTCCCCTTCCCTCAGCCTGAAGTTCTTCAAAGTCAGCCTCGGGGACTTCACATTAAATAGATGAGCCAAGGCAAAAGAGTTCTGCTCCCCCTTCCGTTTGGCTTTCACGGCTGAATTCTAAAAAGCTATATGAAGTTGTCAGAGGTTTCCTCTTACCTTTTTACTGAAGCAAAACGGCGTGCTGCTGCTCCAGGACAGGATTAGGTCATTCAAACAGCCCTGCAGAGAGAGTGGAGGCTCAGCGGTACAGAGTCTCCAAAGGCTGGAAAGATCTGATCTTACATCAGGTGAGAGAAGGCAGCTGGCTAGGCAAGCCAATAATTATGATATCAGCTCTTGTTCGCCTCAGGCAATCCTGCATTTAATAAGAATACAAATATGACTAAGCTGCAGTTTTTTTTTTTTCCTTGTTCTCTTGGTAATTCTTCAGAGGAGTTGGGCAGGTATTGAGCTCTAACTGTCTGGAAAGAGAATGCTCCCTCTCAACCTCTCTGTTTTAATTTTGATTTAAAATACCCATCTGTTACTGTGTTTTGCAAACCTATTATCCATCTGCGGTTATTAAAAACACTCTTTTCCTGGCATGGATTTTGCCATACTATCAGAAAGTATTCAGCTACCAGAAATAGGAACCTTTCTTACGTTTGTTCAGCCTGAACCCTCATTGTGGAACAGAATTGTGACTCCACCATAGAATGTCAAAACATGTTGTGCCCCTTAAATGTAAGGTGAACGCTACGAGACAAATACATTCAAGGTAATATTCTTTCCCCCAAACTGCGTGCTTTAGCACAACAATAAAAATAGAACTAAGTTGGAGGTTTGTATGCATTTGTGTGAGCGTGTACTTACATATATTTATGTGGAGAGGTTTGGTTTTTTGTGTGCAGGTATGTAGAGCGGAATAAGAGCCTAAATGTGCAATTGCAGGAATATGTATTTCTGCTGCCCTTACCTGGCTTGTGCATGCTCTGCAGTCCCCTGCACAAACCTGATCACACCTACTGTAATAATACTTACCTACCTCATAGGGTGTTGTGAGGATTAATTAATGTTTGTAAAGTGCTTTGAAGATGAAAAGCCTTGAATGAGTGCTAAATATAATTATCGTCATTCCACAAAACAGAAGAAACATCTTTGCGGCCCCCAGGTTATTGTATAGGTACACCCATGTTTATCTCCCACGATTATGGTAAGATACTGAATAAGGCCTTGAAACTTTGATAAAAACATACTTTCTGCTCTGGAGGACAATTAAGTTCATGCTGCTCATGAAGTGTTTTTGTGATTCCTGTTGCTGAATACGTTACACAAATTTGTGACAGAAAAAATCTACCATGGTATTCACACGTTATAATAATAGGACCCGTGGAAGAAAAGACATATTTTTACCCATGATAAATGTATTTCCTATAAAGAATTTGTCAATTTGACTTTATTAGATCTACCAGGAACTTCTGCTATTAGAAACCAAGACTTTGTCAATTTATCTGTGGGATCTTGTGGAGATAGTGAGGATGAATTGTTGGTGGATATGCTCTTTCCTGTCTGGGAGATCTCAGAGATAGTGCCGGATAATTACTTGTCCCTTCCAAGGGCTTTCCCATTTGATGTCCCTCAGGGTTACGTGTCTACAGCTGGCAGAATAGGTCCTGAGATGATCGGGGCTTTGTTTGACATCTTTACTTAGTTATTCCCGAATTCTGCACTACCTTTAATTTACAATTCCCAACTCCGATGACTGAGATAGACAAATCCGAAATGGTTTTGTATTAGTAGCTTAGTTACTAACTGCAGTGGCTCAGAACCAAAGTAGGCTAATGGCCTGATTATTAACCCAGTTTCTGCAGTGAGTTTTTCAGCCTGCCTTGAGATCCAGGCAGCTGCAGCCACATAGTTACTGGTACCTAAGTTAGCTGGTTTTACACCGGCTTGTTGGGTGAGTTTACTCGAGCTGGCGTCACAGGTCGATTACAGTGCAGAGATAAGATCCTGAATGAAAGTGAACCACTGACTGGCAAGCATTATCTCTTCTTTTCTCGGATAGCTATCAGAGGAAATACCTAGAGGAAAGGGGGGCATCTGTGCTTGCTGAGGACTTTTCCTGTTCCTTACCAGTGTGTGCACAGCCTTTTATCAACGTGCTCTTTGGGCGACATAAAGAGCCCAGCACACCTTGCCGTACTGCTTAGTGGTGTTTCTCCTTTTGACTGGGAAAATAGCTGTGTAGAATTTAAAGCCAGTAATACTTTTCCTCACACCGGTCTTATAGTGAACCTGAGGAGCTCTGTTAAACTGAAACATTTGGTCTTGCAGAGGTGAGGCCATATGCCACCAACAAAGAACAGAAGACATCAAGAGGGTTACATCAGAACAAGCTCAGGTTTGTCAGATCCAGACTGGACCATTGTAATGAGTCAAATTGAGATCTGTCCTTGGTCTGAGCTTTTGTTCAAAGACCAAAGTGTTAATTTGGTGTACTGGCAGCTAGTCTAAGCTGTTAACATTTTTTCCTGTATCTGATCTTTCACTTTGGGAAAAAAATAAAATTGCAGCCATCAAAGTTGCGAAGTAAATATTCAAAATGCAAGTGAGTGGAACCAATTCAGTGACGTCTGACTGAGACTGTAGTTAGAAGTAATGATGTTGGTGGGTGGAAATGGCTCCTGTTTACCTTCAGGAGGGCTCAGCTGCTCACTGAAGATTGCTGAAGTGTCAGTGCTGTTTGGTACTTGTGCACAGGCAGCGCTGTGTAGCGAAAGGAAACGACAGCTTGCATAACTGAGCCAGCATGATGTCTTTGTTAGATGTCCAGAATAAGTGGCTCAAGAGTGTGCTTCTCTGTTTCTTTCCCTGGCTTAGGGAGCAAACATCCTATAGTCTGCTTCCCATAATGCTGCGTTTTGGACACATTTTGGTATCTTGTGTATATGAGGTCATCTCGTAATAGAATGTGGAAAAATATGATTACCTTCTTATTTTCCAAGTGTGATCCTTGTTTCCCTGCACTAGCTTATGCTTTTCAAGGCAGAGCACTGGAAATGGGTAAGCTGAGTTCAGAGGTGTGCACAACACTTCACGTCCAATTCAGAACGTCTGATCAATTTTAACATAACATGTTCTTGGTTTCTCTCACATGTAAAACCACCGTTGACCTCATTATAAACCCCTCCTGCTATGTAAAATTGGCAAGAATAGTCTTGTTGATCTGGAAATTTGTCAGAGAGGAGTTCTCCCTATGAACTTACTTCATTTTGTGCCCAACCAGAGCATAAATTCATTCCTTTGATAAAATATTCTTATTTCATTTAGTAGTGGGATAATTGCTTATTTTTAATGCATTGTTTATATTTTATTATGCAGTGATGGCTGCAGCATTTGTTATCATAAATAGCTTTGTAGGCTTACAATTTTTGTATCCTTGCATTTGGATGATAAGGTTACAAAATGACTTAAGACGTAATCTAACCAGCTATTCTGCCACCATTAAATAGGAAAAGTGGCCTAGCATCTCTCCCTTGGGATCACCCGAGGGAAGACACACCTGGGTGTAACTTAACCGTCTGCTGTGCTGCCTTTAAATAGTAGTCAGGGCTTGCTTTTTATCTTCTGAGATATCCCTAGGGAATACACACCTTGGTTTAACCTACATATACTTCAGTCCTTTTTTGTCCCTAAGAAATAATTTCAAATGCATTTATCTGGAGTTTAAAGTCTCTAGAAAAACACATTGGTAAACAGAACGTCAATTTTAGCATTCAGTATATTTAAGAGTATGTCATTCTCTTTCCCTTCTGAGCCTCTTCTTTTGACAAAATGTATCTGTCATTTGCCCTGTCATTGCTATGGCTTAGAGGAGTTGTGCATGGCAGTATTCATTTGGAAGACTGAAGGATAAATTTCACTGAGGAGGTAGATCTGAATTGTAGCCTCCAAATCTGGCTCTCCCATAGGATGCTCTTTTGTTGGCATTTGGAGAACTTTCTGTTTGTTAATTGTTTAAACTTAAAATATAAAGAACCACTATTAAATATGAAATGTCATTTCCTGATCAGTGATTTAGTGTTGCCTATAAAGCATAGCATCTGTTACAGCCACTATAAGCTATTATTGTTTTGTTATTTTAGAAATGAGGATGAGCTGGAGACGTGGTGTTAGACTTGACTCTGTGCCTTTCTGCTCTAGGTGAAATTCAAGTAGGTGATCTACACACGTGGTAAAGTCATTGTGTCATTTAGCAATATGTTTTGTTTTGCTTTTTTGACTAGACTGCTAGCAATATGCAACTGTCAATACAGGATTGAGATAATTAGCTTAGGACAGATATATTGGGCTAAAGTAGCTATAATTGCTGATTCTCCTCACGTTTTGCCTTGTGCTTAGCTATTTGCCCCTTATAAGTGTTCTGTATCACATGCCATGTTCAGGATATTGGCTGTATAGTTCCAGCTCCTTTTCCCTGAACTCTGAGAGGAATGTTTGTTCCTCCTTGGAACTGATCCCTGTAAATGTATAAAGTTTGAACCCTCAGAATCAGGTTGAAATGTCCCGTAACATACAATAAACTTTATTCTCTTCTCATAGCACATAATTTGTGAAGAGTTGGCAGCACTCTGTCAGTTTTCTCTTTTTTTTTGTTGACATTGCAAGTTAGGAAATGTCTTTTGTGATATTCTTCCCTTTTTTGTTACAAGGTTAACAGAAAGAGAGAAAGTTCTCCTAGCCTGAAGCTGCTGGATAAGTGGTAGGCTGGCAGGCTGTCTTTGTTTGTTTGGTCTTACGGCTTCGTTTTTGGCTGCCAGGCTTTTCCTAACATCACGGAGCTGAGCTTAGCAGGGGTGCCATTGGGAGAGTTGTGGTGACAATAACGAGGAGAAAGTCTTCCCTACATCAGTTTTTGGAGCACAGTAATTTAATTAATACACACTCGGTCAAAGTCAACAACGTAGAAGAGTGTCGGAGACAAGTGATTGAATCCTGACAGTGTTTTGTAAATCCTCCTGACAATGGCACTGGAAACTTTGGTGCTGGTATTGGAAGGCAAAGAACAGTTGGTTGATCCTCTGTCTAGTCACCTCCAACTCCTCTAAGCAGAACTTTCTAAAGGTCAGACCACATGAAATTCAAAGGAGAATGCTCTTCTTGTCTGGTTTTAAGGCCCTGAGGGACTGTGGGAGTTTCAAGAACATGTGGAGCTACAGGTGAGGCCTTTGAACTGCATGAGTCTTCCAAACCCAATCCTGTCACATTCATGATTTTGAATATGCTGTGCAGGTTTGGCCACTTAGAGCTAAGGCATAAGCAATGAAATGATCGCTCATACATCACTCCGTATTATCGCTTCTAAGGCTTGCTGCCTGCTCTTTTTATTTTCCATTTATTTCAAGCTGCAAGATGATTTCTCAGGGTGTTGAATAACCCACACCTATCCCGAACAGAGTGCATCTTTTAGTTCTCAGGCTATTTTCGTGTCTGCTCCTCCTTGCTGACATGCCATCAGGAACGTGCAGCATCCTTTCTGGAGCTCTGACAGAGGTTACAAACAGCATTTGCTTGTGAATGACACGCGATGCTGCTCTGCGGTACAGATGCAGCGTGTTAGCAATTTACTGTGCTTACATATCCTGCAACCCAAGATGAAACACGTTGTATTCTTGTGCCGTTCTTTTTCAACAGCTGAAGAGAATCTGTTTTGAATTGTTTGGGGATCTCTCATGTAGCCCTCGGGAACAGCAGAGAGCTCTCAGAACACGCTGTGCTTCTCAGCTTGCAGAGAAACCTGTCCAAAAACTAACGAACTTGCTAACAATTGGAATATTGCTTTTGTGTTGGCCTTGCCCAACACATTGTCTATAGAAGCTTAGGAATACTGCAGCTGGAGATAAAACAGGGCACCTTCTCTGTACCACAACCTTTAACCAAGCGCTAACCAGTTGGTGACATGATTGGTTCTAAACAGGATGATTAATATTTAGCTACCTAGAAGACAGCTAACAGTGTTTTCCTCCTGCCAGAGGCTTAGGCTAGCACATGATTATCTTCTTATAACTGGCTTGGCAGAAGTGTCTTCTGTTTTCTTTGTTTGTTTGTTTCTCCCTCTCTCTCTCTCTCTCTCTCTTTTTTTTTTTTTTTTTTTTTTTTTTTTTTTTTTAAGCCCCTTAACCATGCCTAATAACCAGTACAACTGGTCTGTCTCCTTCCTTTCTTGGAGTGTGCTTGGTTGTTCCTAACTGCAGCACTCCACAAGCGGCCAGTGCCAACCCATGCACGCTCTTCCAGCATTTCTCCACTTCCATGCACTTTGGGGGAACATCTGTCCCAGGTTTCCCAGAATACTCTGGTGTTATTAATAAGAGAAGTATGAATGCATAAACAGTGTTAATAGAGTCGTATTGCAGGAAAAGTGTTTTAGGAATACAACGCAAATTCAGTTCTTGAAACAGGAGTTTCCTACGAGCTCGTTGAGAGCACAGGTTTACCTGTAGGATTTGTAGGCAGAGCTAAGAGGTGCTTCATGTCACTTCTCCAAGGTTTTATCTCAGAATTCAACCAGCTATTATTATTATCAATTTAGAAACAGAAAGAAAAAGCAGGAAGAGTTTTCTCGGAACATTCTTAAGGCCCAGCATGTTGGGTTTTCCTGACCAGTTATATTGAAACTCCGCCTGAGATGAATTCTTTGACACATTCTAGGGCTTTGCTTGGATTTGGGAAAATATGCAGCACGTTCAGCAGGAAGGTACTTGGCTCTTAGTCAGGCTGCTGAGCTGACTTTGCTAGCTTCTGCATGCAAGACTTTAGAGCCATGGGGTCAGTAATAAGAACCGTGTGAGAGAGGTTTCCACCACCCCATCCAAAACCTTTTCACGTCTTGCTTGGGCAATCCTTCCTTCATCTTTATCTTCACACACAATAATGGAAAACATAAAACTTGGTGCTTCCGCAAACAGTAGCTGAAATCATCCCAGAGGTATTATCTTAGAAACTAGAAAATGATTCAATGAAAGAAGGAATGAATCATATAAATACTCAAAGTGTTGTACCTCAGCAATGTCCCTCCCTTCTTAGTACAAAGCAAAGAACAAAAGCAGGCTGCTGCCTGGCATGGGCCCCTCCTAGATGACTTACTGGGACTGTGAAATCATCAGAAGCCTCAGAAAGAAGTGCTTATGCAGCGTTTATGACTTGCTTTTCTTCTCTTCACTTCTCTGTAAGCATGGAACCAGTAGCAGTCTTCCTTTGAATGCCTGCATGTATTCCAGAAGGTGGATGAGGAAGAACGTGGACTGAAGCAAATGTTTATGTCTGCAGATTTCTGGATGGCTTCTACATTCTAGAAATTAAAAATGGGTTTTTAGAGATAAAACATACTGTGTGGAAGTGGAGACAAAAACACTATAAGGTCATGAAAATATGAAACCACATTCTCATTGCTGGGGATGATTTTAAACGCTCATTTAGAAAACAAGCAATGTGGAATTGCGTGTTCTGTTCAAATGGAAAGTAATAATAATGGGAGGTAAAAAAAAACACGAACAAGCCATTAATTCCTGTCTGACAGATGAACCAAGTTTGCTTTAGTACTTAGAGGAACTTGAGTAAGAAAAAAATATTGATCTCAGATTGTTAGATTTTAAATTAGATGTGTGAGACACAAGAGTTAGAGTAACCCGGTATAAAAGCTATTCAGTGCAAATTATTTTTTTGGAAGATCATTGTACAAAAGATGAAAAGAATTAAGAAGCATAACAAGCAAGTGAAGTTTTCATTCTAAATTCAGTAAAAAAAAATGTTTCATCTTTTTAAGCAAGTATTATGAGCTCCAAATGTTCCAGCCTGTAAGTAATTGGATTGGTTCACCCTCACTTTGGAAGTCCTTAGTTTTAATGTTAGTTCAGTAAAATGGGAATCCACTTCAGGTACTGGAGATTGGTTGAATGTCTCTTTGCTGGCGGCTTTTGTTTGTTTCTTAATATTTTTTTTCTCTCTCTCTTTTTTTTTCCTTTTCTTTTTGCATAGTGTGCTTTTCATTCAGGCTCTTGTGACATCAGTGGCAAATGTCTGTGAGGAATTGCCTCAGGCCAGTGTGACTTTCAAAGGATAAGACAATTTGTTACCTTGCCAATGAACAGTTTATTACATTTCTAATTATTGTTATTAGTCTGGCAGGTGGTGCCATGCATGATATTTTTACAACTGCCAAAGTTGCAGATACTTCTTTCATGACAAAAAATAACCTGAGCAAGATTCAAAGAAAACCAGGCATTCTGCTACAGTACATTTGTTTATCATGTGCACTGTGCATGCAGCACCCAGACATTTATGAATTTTAAGCTAAAATGTATTGGCTCTTGAAAGATTTTATTGCGAGACTGATTGTAATTAGAGTGTGTTAGCAACCTAAGGCAGATATGGAGGTGTCTCTCCCTCCCTCTCAAGCTCTTTTCTCTAATCTTTATTACTCTACTTGTTGTGTAAATTAAAGACTCATCATATTTATAAACTCTAACTCAGAGTTCATGTTAATCACCACCTAAGAATACTAAATATTCCTTTCCCAATGTAGGTCTAAGCTCCTAAACGTAGAGACTTTGCTTTCTATAGTTTGTGGTGTTGCGTGCAGTCAGGTTCAAGAAATAAAAATAACAGAAATGTGTGCATTTTAATATGGGCTAATGCAATAACATGCTTTCCCTTTTCAGCAGCCCACAGCACATCACTATCTGCACAGAGCAGATAATAGTGTATCCTCTCTTTTGCTTTGTCATGTCAAGTGTGGCAAAATGTACTTCCTTAAACAGTTTCACCTTGTTTATCCTGCTCCAAATACTGAATAATTTCATGTCATGCTAATATCAATAAGAATAAATTAATTCAAAATGAATAGTGCTAGGACATAAATTTGTTATTTTCATGGCAAGCAGTGTGTTTAGTCTCATGTAATCAGTATTGCAATAGCAGCCACTTTGTTCTTATTCATGTGGCTTCTATCTTAACCCAACATAAAGCATGTTTTTCTGTCATTCTCATGATACAAAGAAATAAATGGAAAGTTTTTCTTATTTAAAAAATATTATTTTTATATATAACCCTCTTCGCTTCCTCCCTGTTTGTTCAGGAACATAAAAAAATAGATTCAGGAGAACCAAATGCTTAGATTGTTACAGTTAATCTGACTGGATTTTATAGTATTTTATCTGAGGATCTATGTTTTAGTTCAAGAAACTAAGGAGAGAGGACAGTCTTCTTGTCCATCTCTGTCTCTGACCTTGATGTTTCACGATACGGCTGCATTGTGACAAGACAGCAAGTTTCCTTAGTGCCACGTTTATGTCCTGTAAAAACGGAACGCAAACTGGCAGCCACAGGAAATTAAGTATTGCCTCCTGTAAGGAAAATGAATGGATACAGTCATTTAGTACAAGATTTAGTGTTTTTGTCTTTCTGTGACTCGAAGGAACTGCAGCTGTGCTAGAATGGTTTCAGGATTTGGCTGACTTATGTATGCACCCGCCAGGGCTCCAGGTAAGAACTGATCTTGCTGGAGCAGGGAGCATGGGCATGTTTTGGAGTCATTCCCTGCAGGGGCTGTTCAGCAGGTACAGTAGGCCAAAAGTGGCACAGATTCAAAATAGTGGCTAGAAAGATATTGCATACTTGACTGCACCTGGTGCAGAGGAAACTAAAGATGTCAGTCCCCTCCCCTTTCCCCATCAATTGTCTCATATTTCTGAGATACAGGTGTGTGGTTACAGCATAAACACACCAAAGGTTTTTCTTCTAGGCTAATAAGCTACATGCTTTTTTTCTTATAGTATCCTTGCCAAAATATAGAAACATATAATATGAACTCTTGCACTTCCACACGCCCCATGTACACTGAGGAGAAAGACTTTTGTTTCTAGAGCCAGGATGGCACATGGAACCTACTCCTCTGGCATCTGTACTTTGCATTTTTTTTTTCTTCAGAATATATTTCAGAAACTAATTTTGTTTTTTTTCTTGTCCATACAACATGTTTTCTATCAACTCCCAGAACCTCTCAAATTAGGGTATAACGTATAAGTATGAAAGGAGAGCTTGTCTTTTTCTGGGCCATTCATTGATCTTTCTATTTTGACTAGCTATGGTCATTGTTTTTCACCACTAATTAGAGAAAAAAGTGTTCTGTCTCCCTTCCTAAACTTACAAGTTACTTTGAGCAGTCCAGTCTCTAAAAGTCATCCAAACAAATTCTGATGCTGTTCCTATTTTCTCTGTAGCTTGGATGATAAAGCTGTAACAGTAGAGGAATTACAAAGGGTTTTTTGGATTGAATAGGTGGCATCTTCTGAGGCTGGGCTATTTCTTCAGTGCCAGTTGTAACTCTGGATACCACAACACCACTTGCTTAGGTCTAAGGAGAAAAGAAAAAGCACAGGTGTGAGGAAGCTTGCATTGTACAGCTATGTTATCTACAATGCAGACAAATGATTTATGATTGCATGTTTCATGTAGCAGGAATGATATTGCCAGAGGTAAGAATAAGGAGGAAAACTCGAACTTGCTTCAGGTGACAGACGTCTTACAAATAAAGAGGATCCTTTTGAATTTTCTGGCAAGTCTCATCAGGATAGTCCTACAGCAAAAAGGGAAATGTGACTTTCCCTTTACGGTCGCTTAAAACTGCTCCAAAGCAACCACTACTCACTGCCTGAGATGTCCTTGATAGGCAACCAGGAGAACTGGTGCCCGAACAGCTAACTGTACTAGGCTGTATGCCCCTTCTGCTTTCAGCCTGCCCTCCTGACATTGTGCAATCCCACATTAATATGGACATTGGTTTTGCAGGCAACTCTGACCACTTCTCCTTTTGATTGATTGAAAGAAATGAGAAGCTCTGTAATCAGCGGAATTAATAAAATGTGGTGTCCTAGGGCTTCCTGCTCCTTTCCAGAGACTGGTAGCATCATATGAGTGATTTTTGGGGTAGCTTTTACAGGTGGCAGCTGGTAGCAGGTACTGGGGCAATTTAAAAACGCTCTGCTTCTTGTAGACTGGATCAAAGGAAATGAGGAAATTCCTGTAATGCTGCTAAGTTGGCAAGAGAACTTTAATACTACTCTGCAGCTGGCTGAGTAGTATCAATTTGATCATAATTAATGTTAACATTCAAAGTACAGTCCCATCTAAAAGTAGCCATTACTAATGTTCTATTAAGATAGATACTGTACATAGCATATGGTGTCTGAGCCTTGAAGCAGTTGCATCTGGCCTCATCTAAATCCTGCATAACAATATACGTGGGTTGAGCCCTTGAATTAACTGTTCTGTTCCTTCTTTATTTTCAAGATGCTTTCTTTTTCCATTTGATAATTTGAATTTAATTTTTTAATTTAACTGGATTAATTAATACACTTCTACTTTTGCAGCTATGTTGTGATGCACTGCCTTTGAAAAGTGTTCCTCTTGCTCTATCACTTTCCCTCTAGCTATTTAAGGATGGTTTCTGATGAAGATCAACACAAGACTGAGTGCTTGGCCTGGATTTTGGACCGTTGAGCATGCCCCAGCAGGCTGTTTGCAGCCACTAGATGGCACATTGCAAAAGACTCTATATCCTGAATAGCAGCTTGATGTTTTGGGTCTGTTAGTATGATTAAAGGATAAATAATATTAAATGTGCCTTTAATAGGAGAAAATGCACAGCATTTACAACAGTGATTAAGTTCTATTAAACAGTTGTTATTTTGGACACAGCATGATTAGTACATTCAAACCACTTCATTTCCAGGCTTTAGCACCTTGGTCATTACTAACTTAAATCATAAAGTTCAGTGAATCACGTTGTAAATAGTTTTATTGGTTCCATGCTGAAAAAAAAAAAAAAAAAAAAAAAAAAAAAAAAAAAGAGGTTTGTGAAATTCCTTGATGACTTTAATTTACATATTTCCTAAGCCATCCTATCAATGTTTTCTGTTCTTTACTTGGTTATTCATCACTAAAGAAATTTTAAACTCTATTTCTGTTTTGCAAATGCTGAGAACAACATGCCAACTGAGAGCAAAGGGTTGTATTCCTAGAAGAAGTATGCTAAATGGAGAGAGATGGAATTTTGCACTCATCTGCACACTGCTGCCAACATGCCAGAGCTATCTGAGGGAGGAATTACCTCCAGGGATGAGAGTGGAACTGCTCTTACAGCTCCTGGGGAAAGGTCCGTGTTTACATATATGCTGATGTCTATTGGATAATACACAGGACCTTCATTTTTCAGTCTGCAGTGGTATTGGACAGCAGTCTTCTCCTCTTTCTTTGTTGTTTTGGATTCTCAGTTCCATCTTTGTTGTAGGTCTCCATTCACTCCATCCAAGTCACTGAGAATTTTAGTGTATGTTTTAATATAATTTTAGAATATATCACTTAGGCCTGTCTTGTATTCTCCAGACAGTTCTGTTTTCATTAAGCTGTATTCTAGTCCTATTGGCTTGTATTTTGTTTTCTGAAAATAGATTTTTTAATCTTTTCAAGATTTTTTTTTTTTTTTTTGTCACCATAATATCATCAGGCTTCCTTCAAAGCATTTTTAATCAAGAAAAAAAAAAATAAGATCTAGATATCTTTCAAGATTTCAATGCTATAGAACAAGGGTTTCTTTAAATTCATTTTAATAGCTTTTAAGTGACTGGGAACAAATATTTGGTCTCTACAAGCCAACACCAGGATAAAAGGCATGCTGGCTTAATCCTATTTTGGCTTTAAAATTGTCATCTGTTCTTTTAAGTTTGTTTATGATTTCAGAGCTTGATTAAGTGACTTCTGCATCACTTACATGCCACTTTACAAATTTGTTGAGATGTTTATGGTCTGAAGTGCCTTTCTCAGAAGTAAGCTATTTTCTTTGTTGCATTACCTTGCCTAAAATTCTTCTGATTTTCTGTTGTGGTCAAGTGTTGTAGAAATGTATATGTTTACCAGGATAAGTCCTTCATATTCTCTTCTGTGTACATGTGTGTGTGTGTGTGTCTGGGCAAGGCAAGGCAAGACAGCACCATAACTCCAGGGAAAATGGAGGAGGTGACTGCGAGTCACCCACTTACTCACCGGCATATGCTGTGGGAAACCTATATTTTGTGGTTTTGTAGTGCACTTGCTTTTTAGACAAGGCAGGCAAGGAGGCAGACGTCCCCTTCTCATTAACAAATTTATCACTTACAACTCTTATGTAAAACAAACTTAGTGTCAGCTCCAAAACGAAGAGCTGCATTGGAAATCACACCTAACTACAGCAGGTGCTGAGCTGGCAGTTTCACAGAAGATTGTGAAATTTGATCACACAATGGGAAATAGAGCCACTCCTTGAGGGCAATATCTGGAAACATAATGGGGAACCACCCTTCAAAGGTGATCTGTGTAATAATGGGGCTTAGAAACACTTTCTACCTGCTTTGCTTAGAAAATTATGAACATTTTTAATAGTGCTACTGGTTTTTGCACAAGCACACTATATTTAGCTGTACCTCAACTAGTCCTGTGCTCAGACACACCCAAGGCAATAAAATGCCCAGTGTGCACTTGCTGCTGCCATCACTTCAAGGTGGAAACTATTAATGAAATTGTCCGTTCTCTTTACGTCCTGGTATTATTGTTAGTTTCTCCTCTCTGTCTACAGGTTACATCCTCTCACCTGGCTTCTTCTGAAAACTGGGCATTTGGAAACCCCTTGAGTATATTTGCTGCAGCCTTTTTCTGGTACATCTCTAGCTCATACATGCTAATGAACATGCAACACCCAGCATTACTGCATTGGCCCCATGACACTTGGTTCTACTTCATGTCTTTCTTCTTTCTTCTCGAGATTGCCATAAAGATTGCACCTGTGCTCCTGCATGTACTTATGCACACCACAGCCTCTGAATAATGTAGACTCATAGGAAAGACTTCAAAGAATCATAACACAGCCGTTTTAAACGGCTGGGAGGAGAGGTTGATGGGAAATGTTATAAGAATTCAGCATTTCCTGCTTAGCTAAGCAGTAATTTAGAAGGACATGTAAACTATGTGCAAGTATTTCAAAGAAAACAAAAAGCAAACAAAAGCTATGCACACTGCCCTGATGTTGCAGACAAAGAGCAAGGAAGGGAGAGGTTTGCAGCAAGCTGTCTGCTCCAGTTTGTCATTTTGTTAGGCACTCACACATCGTGATCAGGGTAATGAAAGTATTTGGGCAGATTTGGATATTATTTGATAGCCGTAAATGCAAAGGGGAAGAAGGTGAATGGATTAGCAGTGACCTGAGCAAGTCATTGTGTGAATGAGATCAATTACTCAGGAGTTCATTAGTGAAAGAAAATAAATATCCTTCCTTCTCATGCTATGGATATTTTATTGGATTCCTATCATATATCAAACAAAACACAGATTCTGTCTTTCAGAGACAATGATGGGTTAACACCAGACTCTCCTTTCTGAGATTTTTCCACAGCAACTGTGCTTGTCAGGCCAAGGAAACTATCAAATACAAAGGGAACCAGTGATCAGCAGGTATCAGAACTGTCTTGGCAGTTGGAAAGAAAATTCTGCAGGTCAGTGCATTCTAACATTTTACAGATGAAAAGTGCAATGCACATTGTCCTAGTCTCCCAGTAACTAGCATAGTAAAAGAAAGAATAAAGATTCTGAAGAGCTTGTGTGCTATTGTAGAGTGAAAATCATTCACATTCACTCTCAGTGAACCAGTATGATTCAAAAGGCATTTCAGAAATGCAAGAGACTTTGGAAAACTTTTGCAGGCTATAACAGAACAAGTCATTTAAAACAAAGTTAAGTGGCATTTATAGTCTAAATGATCGGTCAGAATCCAACCTCAACTTTTGGTATCAAGTGCTTGATATGGCAAATTGTCTTTGAAAATGTATATGCTAATAGACATCCAAAAAGTCCAGTATCTTGAACAGTTTGGTCATTAAAAGGCCTATGTGCTGCTGAAAATTGGTTCCTGCAGAATAAGGATTAAACATTTAACTATATTGGGGTTTGAAAAGGAATATCTTGGTATTGAGAGTCCAAGAAAATTAGACTCTTGTATTAATTATTACTTTAATGATAAGAGAAAATCAGTCATGCTAACTTAACTATGCCAAGATATTTAAAGAAGCTCACAGTTGACAGATGGGAGAGACAGAAGTGTATTTACAGTGACATATATAATAGAAAAAATCTCCATAACACAAGGGGTACATAAAATAAATCTTTGATTCAATCATATACACATTATAGGGCACAAGGCTTCAACTCTTCACAAGAGAATATTGCTATTCCTGCCATGACCTTGTAGACTTTAATCTTACATAAATAACAATGGGACGGATGTTCTAGGAAAAAAAGTATTTTACATTTATAACAGAATGGGCTGTAAATAAATACATTTCAAAGTGATAAAATAGGCTGACAGTATGTGATTTGTCCCTAATCATGCAACACATACCGTGCTGAGTGCCCACGGAGTACACAACAATCTTATGTACATGCTGAACACAGAGGCCTGTATGCTCATACAGAGGTGAGTATTCATATGTGCTGTGGTGATACACAGATACAGGCATGAAATCAGGTACACACAGTCTCCTTTCTTCCTTCTCCATACACACCTCTCTTCTTTCTCACTCACTGCAGATTTCGGACATTACATACAGAGCTTGAGAAATGATGTAGTTGGGGAAAATTTACCCCTGTGCAAACAGAAAATCTAAAGATACCTGGAACTGTTGAAAAGCCAGAGGTTACTGGCTTGTCTTACTGCTGGGGTAACAAAATTACCTGCTAGAACAGCCCTGTTAGGCAATTCTATTGCTGCTATCAACTGAATGATTTTGTTTGTAGGTAGCGTGTCCTTTTCCACAGAGTAGGCCCGTCTCTCAACAGCTGCCTCAGCAAAACTTGTGTCTTGCTCACACTGCAGTCCTACCAGATACAGTAGTGTTTCGCTTGTCTCTGTATTATTAGCATATGCGTGTCCCATTTTCCAAGCATATGTGTGTCCCATTTGCCCAGCATAAGCCTGTCTCATTTGCCCAGGAAGGGAAGGTGTGCAGTTTGAACAAGGATGAAGACCAGGTGTTGAGGGCTAGAGTTATTGTCAGGACTCCCAGGAGGTTGAGTATAAATCCAGCTTTGGCCTATAACGATAAAGGAGAGGGGTTATTTGTTGAATTTAATATTTTTTCCTTCCGTGCTGATTAGGATTGTTTGAATGGTTTGATTATTTTTTTCTGGCATGTAGGACTTTCTCATCTGACCTGGTATTGGTATCTAATGCTACCTTGAATCAGTTTTGAATTGGAAAAGTTATCAAGAGACTTGACATACTTGTCTATGTTGAGAATGGACGTCAGGGCAGCCTAGTGAAATGTGTTAGGCTTTGCCCTAGTCCCTGCAGAAGGATTGTACAGGTCTCTTTGTCATCCCTATGATCTACATTTGGGCTTTTGAAACAGTTATGTGTTGCCATTTCTGATTGACAGCAAGCTCCTGTTGGAACGTCTTCCAGAGACCTTGGTTGTTTTTTAAAAACTCAGTAGCATCTTCGTAAGGCTCTAAATGTAGATTAGCAAGAGTGACTCTAACAATTCATACATGTATGTTCTTTTTTCCATTTGTCTTCAGTAGAGTACAGTGAGTTTTCCAACACTCTTTCAAGAAGAACAAATAATAGGAAATGGAAAGATCAAAACTGATGAAAGTTATGAAAAGAATGTGCTTTTTCTCACCATATCTATAACCTTGAGATGTCCATAGGAGAAGACGATGGCATTAGGGGGAGTGGCCACTGGCAGCATGAACGCCAATGATGCGGAAAGTGTACAGGGCAGCATGACATAGAGTGGATGGAGGCAGATATTTTGAGCCTATGCAAGAAAGGAGAGCATGGATGATGGTTTATGATATACAAAAGTGCACAGAAATCTTTTGTCAGAATACTGATTGCATTTGTCCATGTCAGAAATCTTTTTCTTCCACATATGCTGTAGGAACTCATATTTTGGTTCTGTTTTAGGAACTTTTATTTGGTGTCTTTGTGCAGCAAAAACAAGAATTGTTTTTGTGGCCAGTGCTTTGTGTTTGTGATTGTGGAATCTTAATCCCTGCTGTGGTATAAATTAATAATAATGTTTGTGTTCAACTCTAAGACCAGGCAAGAGTATAAAGTGACTTCAAACTGATTAAGAAAGGAATTAAGTTATCAGTGGAAAATGGGTAGCCCGAACTCTGAAGATGAGTGTGTCATTTTAGGGATTAGCTGGAGTCTGTGGCCTATGCAAAAAGATTTTGGTGGAGCTTATTCCAGTTTCTCTATGGAACTACCTTTTCATGCTGCAAAACTATGTCTACCCCAAAACAGGAGTCTCCTGTGGAAATGCAAAAGTCTGAATTAGGTCATAGAGCCTGAGTAATGCTATCACCTTCAGAGACTTGTGGAAAGCTAGTGGTTGGAGTGAAATACAGTAATGGAATGTTGCAGGGAAACAAATGCTGCTGCTGCTGTCTCTATGCAGAACAAACAGGGAAAAAAAAAAAAAAAGTACAGCTGGCAGTGACCTCATGAGGTTGTTTAGGCCAGAAGGCAAAGTCTAATATGCCAATGAATTTAATCCCTTTGCTTTTCCCCAGCAATGGTTTTAAGAAAGGTTGAATGAAGCACATAGTGTGTGAGTTTCTGTATGCATGCGCATGTATACATGTATGTATGTTGTAAGTCTTCTCCCCTGATTAGATGCATGACCAGTGCTTGGCTGTGTCAGCCAGTTATTTATTTATTTGTTATCATTGAGCATACATCTGCTCGGAGCAGGGATGAAAGCTGTTCTTATAAGAGCATTTTGAAACACTGGAACTTACCATTGTAGCCAGAATAGGGAGAAAGAGGGTAGTAGTGGCCACATTGCTGGTGCACTCAGTGAAAGTAGCAATAAGGAGACACAGCAGGAGAGCAATGGCTGGATGAGGAATTTCCTGCAGAGGAGTCAATTTTGTGCCTAACCATTTAGACAGACCAGATTCCTGTAAGAGAGGAAAGATGCCTGTCAGGATTGTAGGCTGCGGAAGAAATACTCACATTGCAGGCCAATTGCATTTCTCTTACCAATTCTACCCTCCCTTCTTATGGAAGTTCCCATGTAAACTGCTTTCTGTAGGAAAACATGTAGAGGCCTTGCTAAAAATAAATATGGTTTACCTTCTAAAGCATTTAAAAGAAGAAGATACTGTCTTTACAATGCATTAATGATAGCAAATAAGTATTTCTCTATTTAGGCTGTTGGTTGTACATTGAGGCTGTTGGTTGTACATAAACAATATTCTTCATGTCCTCCCTATTTAATATCTGGATGTTTGAAAAAATTTGGAGACCCGTCCTGGGCACCTTAGCTCCTCATGCCTGCCACATCTATTAAGTTTTGTTGAATAGTCTTTGATGTATTGGGGTATTTTCTTAATCATCCACTTTTCTCGAAAGACAGTTAACTGTGCTACTTTCCTGTACCACGCTGGTTGCACAGGTAACAAAACAGATCTGTTATTATCACAGGACTCCTCCCGAGGATGGTGAAGTCTCTTACTACCACTAGCTGAGGAAATGCACATTGGTGCTACCAGCATGCCCTCTTGTGTTCCAGGAGAGCATATGTGAAAGGTAAGACAGAAAATACCCATTAAGACAAACACCAGGTAAGCAGAGGAATGTTACCTCGCTGCCTTTGGCTAAGGCAAAACCACCTCCCAGCAGCAATACAATGTTCCATGGCATTTTCTGGTGAACTGATGTCCAGTCCAAGAGAGCTGGGGGTGCTCGGACCTTTGGCTTGCTGCCTAAAATTCAGAAAGATTTTGTAAACCATATAATAATCTCCAAAGAAAGGAGTACTTGTCAGAGCAAGAGGTGAGTTTAATCTGAACATGAGGAAACTTTTCTGTCAGCAAGATAAACTAGACTCTGGAATTATCTCCTAAAGCTAATGATGGGAGTCTCATCAACAAAGATTTTAAAAATTGACTTGCAAAAATACTAATGAATAATCTGTAGTTGCTCCAAGAAGCATAGCAAAGTAGATGAAAGGTAAGAGTGGGTTAGAAGTATGGCAACATATCCACAGAACTGTGTTTCTGTTAAGTCACGTATTCTCTGCTAAAGCCTTCTGTTTCAGAAGCTTTTAGATATGTGCATACTGGTGTCTGGAACACTGCTGGGTTACGTTTTATACTTAATTAAATCATAAGAAATAGAGAACTTTTATGAAATTAAAACTATAAGAAATAGAGAAGTTTTATGGAATAAAAGCCTTGAGTAGGCTAAAGCATATAACAGTACCTATGGAGCAAGAGCAGTTTGAGATTTCCTTTGTGAATGTTAAATGTAAAACTTCTGGTCTACCTATTCTGAGAGTTGATTTTTGATGCCTTTAGTAAGCTTACCTGCTTGTTGTCTGTCTGTAGTGTTGGTAGCAAATTCAGAAGGGATGATGAACAACAAAATTGAAATGAAGATGGCAACTGTAGCATCAGTAACAAAGCTACAAAAGAAATTTCAGTGAAAATTTATTTTAATTTATTTATTTTAATTTATTTATTTTAATTTATTTTTGACTAATTTTCAGTGAGAAAATTAGTAGTGTTTTAGGTGCATGAGGAACTGAACAAATTGGATAATGCCACAAATGAAAATTTTACTTCTAAACTTGTGATGCTAGCATGAGATTAATTCACAGACTAGGCAGGGATAACCCCAGCAGGGAATCTGCATGAAATATCATTTAGGAAGTGAGAAATTAGGCTATGCTTCATAATTCTATTGTTGCCTGATTTATTTTTGTTTAAAGTGAGGAGGAAAAGTGGTGATACCTTGTGTCATTTTTGTTGAAGAGAACAGTTGCCCAACCTGGTATGAACCCAGGCTCTCTGGTAAACCAGAGCAGTACCAACAGTATGAAGAGGACTGAAACTGCTATCTCTGAAAACTTCATCGAGCCCAGTTTCTTGTGCTCTTCCTTGATAATCGTAAAGGCCTGTTGCTCCTTAGCCTTTGCAGAAGGACTTTTATCACAACCAAAATTCTTCTGAAAACTATAAAAAGTGTATAGAAAATATTAAAGAAATTTTGTAGATAGCTTAAGAGTCAAGAATCCAAATTTTATAACTCAACCATATTGTATTACATATGTATTTATGCATGTATTTAGGTATGTATTTATCTCTATATAAAGTATTGTAACATCAGCAGCCATAGCTGTAGATAGTAACTGCATTGTATTGTGTGCTGCCAAGATTCAAAAAGAACCTTTCTGCCCCTAAAAGCTCATGATGTAAATGCAAACGTGGTGCTATCTGGACACACAGGGAAATAACGACAATATTAATACAATTGATGTTATATGATCATCAGGATGTAAACAGTTGCCAAGCTTTTTTTAAATTACAGTAAAGGAGAATTTAAAAATAAGAATTTGAAGAATAAAATACAATTTCAGGTGTTAACAAAGCTCTTTCCAAATAAAATAAGAGGTTGAGGATAATACAAAAGTGAAAGTCTAAGTATAAAATAGGTAGGCAATGCAAACTGGTTGCAGGGGGTGATTAGCATTGGGAACTGACACAATATTAATCCTCTAGGTCTACAGCAGCTCTTGTCACAAAGGTAAATACCAGCTGTATGCAGAAATCAATTTCCTGGTTTGAAGCATAGCATTCTTTTAGGGCATGAAGCAACGCTGCAGAACAGGTTGTATGCAGTTATAGCTCCATTTTTCCATCTACAGTGTGTATTTAACAGGGATTTTATTTTATTTATTTATTTATTTATTTATTTATTTATTTATTTTGAGAAAAAGTTGCAGTATTTTAACAAACACTTAATAAGCTGTTGTGGTAGTCTCTGTTAGCTGTGACTGCTAAATTTCAAACACAGGCTCATCATTAAAAGAGTCACTGGTGGTACAATGTGTAATGAGTACTTAATAATAGACCTGTCAGCTAGGCTATAGTATGTAAAGTGTACTTACTCAAAGCCCAAGTACAGTATTTGCAGCCAAATCCAAGCCAAAATCAGCAACACGACGGCGGTGGGAAAAGCAAAAGAGAACCAAGAGGCAAAGTTGATGATGTTACCGTTGCCAGGAAAGAGCCTGCAAAATGTAGAAGGCTGTCAGCATTCAAAACCCTGGAGTCTCTTCTGTATTTAATTAATGATTCAGATAAAAAGAAGGTGCTTTGAGGCTCCCTAAGGAAAGTAAGCTAACGACCTTGCAAAGTTACGAAATAGATATTTCCCTTCTCTGTATTGGCTAGAAGTCAGCTGTGGCAGAAAGATGCAGCTTAGTGGGTATGTAGTCCCAAATTGAACCAGACTTACTCATCAACTTGTCCTTTCAGTACCAGATTTGGCGTTGTCCCAGTCAGAGTTGCAATCCCTCCAATGCTGGCTGCGTAACAAATAGAGAGAGACAGTCCCTTGGAGAGTTTCTTGTGCTTCTTGTCTTGAAGATTTTCATTTCTCTGTGTGTCTTCCTCGATCGTCAGAACATTGCTATCACCTAGGTCCCAAAACAGGAACAAAAGAGTTACAGGAGCTAGGTTGGATAGGACAACATCTCATGTCTGTTAAATTCAGCCCTTGAAAGCTGGGATATAATGGACTCAAAGGTGAAGGAGTCACGTATTAAGAGGTATATCAAAGCCATAAATTAGGAGGTATATCAAAAGCTTTGATATCGTATATCAAAGAGTTAATGATGCCAGCCTCTTAATATGAGCCTCAGATAATAAGGCTCATATAATCTGAGGCTCATATTAAGAGGCTGGCATTGTTAACTCTTTGACGTGCTGGTCATTTTTCACTGGTTGTCAGTGAAAATAACAGTTTTTCAGTGATGAAGTCTGAATACACTGCTGACACTTCTCAGTGAATGAGAACTTTGAACTGCACACAGCAGGGAGAGAAAAGAGTTCAAAGAGGTACAACAGAGCCACGAGAGATGGACTGAAGGTAACTTGTTCTGCACTGAGGTTTACGTGCAGAATCACTAGAGCTAACTCAAAGATGGGACGAGGGTGAGAGATTGTTGCATGATTATATATATATGATTAGAAAGATCATTTTAATTTCTAACCTTCAGGCATGAAATAGGCCAGAAGTTTACCCTCATGAATTCCCTATTATCTGGTAAATTACACAGTAGATTATAATTGAGCTAACATAAATATACAGGAAAATATCAAACCTAATGTAAAATCTTCAGCTAATGCAGAATTTATTTGTTTTATTGATTAGTTGTTATTTCTTTATGTTTGTAATTTATTTCGAACTTCAATCAAGTCAGTATATCTTACTGTTTTTTCATCTGATTCGTAGAAGAGCCTCACAAATGCTGTATGATACGGTCAGGATGCTTTAGGTATGTTCTTTTAGAATTTAATAGCAACTGTTATGCCATTGAGGAAGATGGAGGCCATCCTTCATCACCCTGAAGAGAAAAATGCCCATAACCCATTCACCTTTTTGGTCTGTTTCTGTGAAGTTATTTGGTTTAGTTGGCTCTTCTTGCAGTTCAAAGGCTTTATTGATGTTCTCAGACTCCTGGCCAGCTCTTTTAAACTCCATTTCTGACTTATGCAACTGATCCAACACTGCCTGTGCTATTGGCACCATCATGGCAGTGGTGGCTGTGTTGCTGATCCACATGGACAGGAAGGCAGTCACAACCATGAAACCCATGAGAAGCCTGAAATGAAAAGGTTTGAAAAAGCCAATTCAAAACTCAGGGTTTCAGCGCCCTTTTCTGTTGCAAAGCACTGGTTACAAATGCTAGGTATGGAAAATACTTAGCAATTCACATCTAGCACCTCCTCTTAGCTTAGTCTGCTTTGCGAATGATACAGTGAAGATTAAACTTTTTTTTTTTTTTTTAATTAATTTAATAATTTGTTTGCATTTTCACCAATTGTACTTTTGCATTTGTATAACTAGGAAAGCAGGAGCTGACATCAGTTTATCTGGCCAGTATCCTGCTTAGTTTGCATGCTTCAGAGGAAGATATCCCATCTCAATAACACGTATTAATCTATTATAATATATTTTGAAGAGGAATTGCAAACCAAGTTTGATCCCAAGTGGCAATCAGTTTAAATCCGAAGGAAAATGATCTCTCTTTTTTGGGGGTAGATTTATCCTACCTCTATCATTTAAGAGTCTCATCTTACTCATGTAAAATTCTAATCCTTGTTTCAGTATTACTCTGTTATTTGTCTCAAAATTATTCTTTAGATGAGATGTAGATTATATATCAGATGAAAAGGGCTTTATCTTGTCTGCATTTTTGTTCTATTGCTTTGTAATTTCCTTCCGTATTTCCTCTTCTTATGGTCTGGGACAAATTAAATAAGGCAATGTAGCCTCTGCATAGCTTAAAGCTCTAGTCTGGCAAACATTTGTTGTTTCCAAAACAAGCATCCTCGTATTTTCTCTCCTCTGTGCAATCGGTATAATATTTATAGAGTACATGTTTTCTACATCTCAGCTATAGCTTCTCCTGCTTGTCCAGGGCTGTACTTCTGCCCAAGCCCAGTAGCACCCCTGACTTTTCAGAACTGCTATTTCTCCACCTAATGCCATTTGGAATTCAAAACAGAGGCACAGGGCTGTAACACTTCAAAGGATCCCCATTTGCAGGGTTTTCTCATGCACAATCCAACTCTCTTGGACCATAGAAAAGTGTTTTTAGGATATGATTTGAAGCTTCACATAGGAGGCTTCAGGCAGAACTCTGATAGGAACTAAAGCCACAAAGTCCTTTATCCCACCTCGTTTTCAGGACTGTTACTCACAGGGCTGGTTTGACACCAGTGATTAGCAAGACCCGCAGAGCAATGCGCTTGTGTAGGTGCCACTTCTCAATAGCAATGGCCATCAGCAGTCCCCCAATAAAAAGCATATTGGTGTCTTTCAAATACTCCCTGCAGACCTGCAACATGGAGCAAGGGAGAGGAAAAAAAGTGATAAGAAGCCAATGTTTAGAGGGAAGGTGTTTTCCGAGGGAGAACCTTGTCCTACAGACACTAAAGCGCTAATGATGGATTGTGTCTGGTCAATGAATTTGCTTTGATTTCAGATTAGCAGCTCCACCCAGAGTTCATGATAGGTACATGAAAGCTCTGTTCCGCGAAGGTGGCAGGTGATTGATTGCCCGTATAACGTTAGTGCAGTTTTCTTCCCTTTGCTCCCAACTCTGGAAATCACCCCAAAATAAGAGATGACCGACAAACACATAAACAAGCAAGACCCGCATCTCTTACTGTTGTTGAATCCATGATATTCATGAGTGGGAAGAGCAGGACGGGAAAGAGTGCTGTGACAGCCAACGGCAAGGCTTCTGTGCACCAAAACAGTGCCATCAGGATGATAACGTAACCACATCGGGCCTCCTGATGGAAGGAGAGTACACGCAATCAGAACAGACTGTACGTCTTGCTTAGCCTTTGAGAAAGCAACAGCCCATAATTATATTCATTGCCTGATAAAGGGATTTGGGAAAAGGTTATTTTCTGTTTTGCTCTCCCATCTGTCCCCCTACCTGTGCAGATCCTAATCAAATGACTAACTATTCAACAACCTTGTCAGAGCTGTTAGGAAAAGACTGGGTGGGGCCTTCAATGGGGAAAGACAAGAAACTTAGGAAAAGAAACAAATTGATGACTTTGAACCCTTTCTGATAAGGGATTGGCAGTCCCCGCACAGATTTCTTGATTTTACTGGTGCTAGTATTTTCTTCTCATTTACTCCTGTCTTTGAGTTTGATATGGTCAATGTTTCTCTACGTTTTTTCTCTGTGTGTCTCAGGATGTGTCCAGATGAAGCCCAGTTACCTTCAGCAGCCTGGATTCCTTGAACTGTAAATATTTTTATTTTTTATTGCCTTTTTAGCTTTACAGACTTTGAAATGCTCGCTGATGAACTGTTCACAGATCAGTTTCAGCTTCCATTGAATATGAGTTATTTCTCTGGAGAAAATACAATGCCCTGTTTCATGGTACTCTTTTTTTTTTTTTTTTTTCCCTCTGAGAAAACACTGATTTAGTTTTGCTTTGGATAACCACTCCAAATTTTATATAAAAATATTTAACCCAGTCTCAGACATTAGAAGGATTCAAAATAACATATCATAACAGCATATTACATGGCAGTTGAAAAAAAGCAAGTGAAACTAACACTGCAGGATACAGTGCTTTCCTAATTTTTGAATCAGCAAAATAGTGGGTGCCAGCACTGATCAGAGCATAAGATTTGGAAGAAAAAAGTGGTTGCATGGTCTTGGATCAAGGATACCCACTTAAAGTATGCTGGACAGAACAAATGGAAGTGTACTGATGCTTATTGAGAAAGCAGCGAAGAAAAACTGATGGAAAATGCAATGGGTAGATGACAGAGGATCAAACCAAGGACCTGGCAGGGAGAATCAAACTGGTGGTGCTTTAGGATGTGCTCAGAACTTCTGAATGTGGCCTGGAAGCTAAAGAGCTGGTGAAGGAAAAGGATGAACAGGCAAGCTGAGCAGTCTCGAGGGAAGATTAGGTATTTAGGTAGCAAATTACCAGAGCAGCATGGTAGTAGGAACCTTCCCATTCTGTTGATCCTTTTTTTTTTTTTTTTTTTTTTTTCTTTTCTCTCTCTCTCTCTTTTTTTGTTAGTAAGGGACACCAATAGGAGCCTTTTGAGAGACTCTAGCAGGGCCTTGGAACATGTATCATGTTCACAGTGCTGTTTTCCAGTCTGCTGTGAACAGGCTCGCAGTAAAAGCTGGGATAAGGCTATTCACAAAGCCAGTGGTCCGTCCTATAAGGAAAACTGCTTTCTCATTCCTCTGTCTTTAGATGAAATCCTTAGCATTGTCCCGTCATTTATAATAGTTTAGTGTCCAGTGCTGTGTCACTATAGGACAGGTTAACAGCTCAACAGAATATAAAAACATAAAATTCCATCAGATAAATGATCTATTTATGGCTCTGCATGCTGAAGTACCAGCTTTTCTGACATAGCAGTACCACAATGCACAGTTCTAACACCGGAAATCTTCTTGCAGTTTACAAGGGCAAAAGCGTGTCCAGAACGTTTAAACCTTTGTGTTGTAGCTGCCTACACAGAAACCAGAGAGCCATTTTCAAATAGGAACTGAACCAAGACTGACAAGTCATTCCACTGACTGACAATACCGACGACTTACTGTAAGATAACAATGACTCTAGCAAATAAGTATGAAGTAGTGGCCTCAGGAAAAACAACTCTATTTCCGGCTTCTTTAGAAGATATATGAGCCACATCTCTCTTAACATCAGTAACACCTTTGCCTATGCAAAGTTAAGTGAGAAAAAAAAAAAAAAAAGGCTTTTTGTTTTTGTTTTTCTTCTTAGTAAGCTTTTAAGTGAGAGTTTAAACTATTTTATTTGCATAGCAGGAGAATAGGAGGGCATGCCTGATCAGTTACCACATTTCACCTCGTGCTAGTGCCAATCTGTTATTCTGGCTTGCAGTCCTCTGGCCATAGCTCCAGAAAGTCTCTGAAAACACCAAGAATAAGAGCTGCGAGGAAGAAGGAGCTTTGGGACAAGCCACACAGAAAGACAGGTAAGAGTAGACGGAGTGAAGGATGAAGCTTGGGGAAGGAGACCAGAAACTGGGAATGAGGAGGGATCAGGAGACAGGCGGGCAGGCAGAGATCAGATGAAAGAGGTAGGACTTGACATCCAAAGATGTGACAGGAGAGGCGATTGGGACTAGCTGTTTAATGATACTGGGGCTGGAATAAGAGACCTGAAGAGCAGAGATTAGATCTGTCTGCACGAAGCGAGTGGGAGTGGAAGAAAAAAGCCAGAGTGAAGAATAATCTGGATGCTGGCACTCTGCCTGCTCTCGGTGTTGCATTTCAATGATCAATGGTTCAGAAATACCTGCCCTACTACTACAGGTTTTTACAGTTAACTTCTTCTGAAGGAATTTTGAGTGATGTGTCTTCCAAAACTTGACATTTTATATTTTAAATCATTGCATGGAAAGATTATTACAGAAATAATGCTTAAAGAAAAGTGAAGTAGATTTCATTATTTCATTATGTATCAGGTTGCCTTGTCCATTTGACTGAGGAAAATGTCTCTTCTATCTGGCAACAACATGGTTGAGAAAATGAGAGAGAGAAAAATAATTAAAAGAGGATGTGGACTGGATACTTTTAGAAAATCAGAAGGGGGATTAGGATTGAGCCTTAGGAGGTAAATTAGATTCATGGTTATGAGCTTCAGCATAGAAAGTGCTTTGAAAAGTCAGGTTGGAAGCAAAAGTTAAAAGGTCATGTCACTGTGCATGCTTCTAGAATATCCAGTCACAGATGCATCTGCTCATCCATCGAGATCCTATTGCTATTATATCCCCCATTGTCAGTAGTCTATGGGGTCTGCTCAGAGCAAGAAGCTCTTCATGCTATAAATGAAGGAAATGCCTCTGAGAAAGAATCTGCATGTTCCCTTCAGCTCTGTCACTTAAAAGGAACAGCTCTAAGGAGAGATTTGACTCTCAAATTCAATTTAAAAGGTTCTTACCTTGGTATCAATAGCCAGAGGCAGAGGCAGAAACACAAGGGGCACTAGTACTATGATCAGGTATTTCCAGCAGGCTAGGGTCATCTGCCAGAAGCCAGCCATGGTGCTGGAGCTGGCCCAGTGCTGAAAGGCCTGAGCTCTGCTCCTAGGGACTATATAAGCCCTGGGGAATTTTAAACATTGACCTCTGGCAGCTGGGTGTTGTTTTTGGAACTGTAATCAGAGAAAGAAGGAAGAGAACAAAGAAGGGAGGGGAGAGCAAAAGAGTGTCAGATCGGGAACTTTCTTAAGACAACCTTTCTGATAACCGGTAAATCCAGGAGAGAATTAACTCCTTGTGGCCCATGTCATTTAAAAAAAAAAGCAGAAATGTTAAAGAATATTAAAGTTTTGGTCTTCCATAATGTCATCTTGGAATAGATATCTTCCATAAAAAGATAAACCATTCCCTCTACAATAGGTTAAAAATGTTTTTAAAATATTGTAGAATATTGGAAAGCACAGCATATGTAACCCTCAGATATGGAAATTAGAAACAGCTACACAAAATGCCATGTAAACTTCGCTGTATCCTCTGAGAAATTCTTTGGGCAGCAAAATCCATCAGAGCAGAGCTCCTGTCACCAGATGCCACATCAAGTCCCCTTACAGAAAGGGACTTGCAGCCCTTACCAGGTGTAAGCAGGGTTTGCTGTGGCTGTGCAGGCTGAGGACCAGCCTCATGACAGTTTTCTTCTATCCTGTTTAAAGAGTAACAGAGGAAACGTTAAGGTCTGGTCAGAACTCAGCTCCTGCCACGTGACAGCCCAGCAAGTTACAAGAAATGCTTAGGGCCAAGAAGGAAACTAATGTCTTCTGGCATAGCCTGTTGTATCTGAACAGATTGTGAAAGGTTTGGCTACAATGCAAAAATTTGTAAATACCAGGCTATATTTTTTCCACCTTTCTTATCTCTTATCTGGCATTTTTTTAGGTGCAGCTTTAGTAGCTTGCAGGATAATTTTTTTTTAATTGTATTTTTTAAATGGGTTGCTGGGAAATTACCGGCAATTTTTACACCTGTTGCAAGAAACTTCCAGTACAAGCAGTGAATTATTTGATTCTGTAAATATACAGGAACTGAGTTGAAGTTTTTAATTCCAAAGGGAGCATTCTGTTACGGACACTTCGATGTCTCTATTTGGTAGATCATGCGAGTGCATGCTTCAGATAATGATGATAATGTTACCATTTTGTTGGTATTAATTGTCACAGCTCTGTTTATAGCTTAGTCAAGCAGAGAGAGGGGAGAAGCAAAGACATTAGGTCATCTGATGTCAGCCCCACAAAGAGCTTCTGCTATTCCTCTCTCTCATCCTTTTCTGCTGGGGTTAGTCTCTTGTTAATGTGCTTATGACTGAAAAACAAGTGGAGTTTCAATTGCCAGAGCTGCAAACTCACGGATTTCTTGGCAGCTTGATTCAGGCACATTGCTCACAAGAAACAGCATCAGGTTAAATAACTGCAGATCCTGAGCTTTAGCATTTCACCCTTGGTACAAAAAGGACGAGAAAAAGCTTTCAAATGAATTATATTGCCCACATTTTTGCATCCACTTAATGTTGAATTAGTATTTGAAAAGGCGCAGTGACAAAATCAGCCAGTGGCAAAATAATTTTTCTCTGCTTTCTGTGATGTCCTAAGGTTGCAATCAATGTCAGAAAGGAAACCTCTCATTTTCACATCTCTGTAGCGTGAAGGCTGGCCTCCAGCTGCAGTGCTGTCTCTAGGAGGGATACAGCTCTGCAAAAGGACCTCAGCTAACACATTGTGCCTTTTGTTTCTGCTGCCGGTTATGTCCTGTTACTTCCAAAGATGCTATACTGCGCTTAGTCTGTTACTGCAAAACAAAGGGTTTAGCTACAGGGGAAGTTCTTGGAGCTTCCTCCGTAGCCGTTAACAGTGGTGTGGTGTGGAAGGAGTGATGCTAGTTTACATTAATTTGGAACCACTCCAGTTTGTGTAAACTGGTTCATCCAATACTCTGAATTGTTGTTTTGGGATTTAACAAACGACTTAGCCTCTGCTTACAGCTCTGCTCTGCGAGGCAGACCAAACCCCTGACAAACCTAACAGCGCTGCCAAAACCTCTTGTGTGTTACACTTCGTAAGGCATTTTGTCCTTTAGGAAAATAAGTATTTTTTTTAATGTGCTGCAAGCTAGTACGATCGATTATGCACTGCTAGCCGTGCATAGGAACAAAACCAGGCTTTACGTTTAAATGCCTTTATTTATCATTCGGTCACCTAACAGGGCTGGAGAGCTGCCTGCTGAGGGGGGACGCAGCCCCGAGCCCCGCAGCCCGTGCTGGGCCTCACCGAGCCCGGAGCCCCTCACGGGGCTGGCCCCGGGGCTGTGGGCGGCCGCGGGGCGGAGCCGGGACGGGGACCGGGACTGGGAGCGGAGCGGGGGCCGGGAACGGGACAGGGGCCGGGAATGGGGCCGGGATCGGGGCCGGGAGCAGCACCGGGGCCGGACGGTGCCGCTGCTCCGCCCGCCGCCGCCATGGCCGCCCCGCCTCAGGCTCCCGTCATGGCCGCCCCGCAGCCGCCGCCGCCGCCGTCGCCGCCCGCCCGGCGCTGGCGCCCCTCCGCCGAGCCGCTGCTGTTCCTCGCCACGCTGTCCCTCGGCCTGCAGGTCCCGCTGGCCACCCAGTACCTCTGGGACCGCCTGGGAGCCGAGCACGGCTACAGCGGCCCCAACGGCAGCAGCCCCGCGGGCTGCGGCAACGACAGCAGCAACCCCGACCCGCTGCGGCAGGTGGGAGCCCCGCCGAGGGCTTGAGGGTGCTGCCGGTGCTCCCCACCCGGCCCGCGCCCTCAGGGGTTGTGTTTGTGTTGCAGGAGGTGGAAGCGTTGGTTTCCCGCTGGAACCTCTACATCAACCTCGGCGGCTTCTTCGTGGGGCTCTTCTCCGTGACGCTCTTCGGGCCATGGAGCGACAGCGTGGGTCGGCGGCCGGCGCTTGTCCTGCCGGCGGTGGGCATGGCCGTGCAAGCGGCCATCTACCTCCTGGTCATGTACCTGCAGCTGCACGTCGCCTACTTTCTCCTCGGACGCCTCCTGAGCGGCCTCCTGGGCGACTACAACCTGATCCTGGCCAGCTGCTTCGCCTATGTGGCCGACACCAGCGACCGACGCGCGCGCACGTTTCGCGTCGCCATCCTCGAGGCTTGCCTCGGCGTGGCGGGCATGCTGGCCAGCATCGGCGGCGGCCAGTGGCGCAAAGCACAGGGCTACATCAACCCCTTCTGGCTCGTGCTCGCCACCAGCCTCGCTGCCGCTCTCTATGCTGCTTTCTGTCTCCAGGAGTCGGTGAAGCAGCAGAAGCCGGCCAAGCTGCTGACGCTCAGCCACTACAAGGCTGTCTACAGGCTGTATACAGCCCCGGAGCACCGCAGCTCCAGGCGGAAGCTCGCCCTCTACTCCGTGGCTTTCTTTCTTCTTGTCACTGTCCATTTTGGAACCAAGGACCTCTTTGTGTTGTACGAACTTGGCGCCCCTCTCTGCTGGGCCTCTGATCTCATCGGGTACGGCTCAGCTGCCAGTTACCTGGCTTACCTGAGCAGCCTGGGAGGGCTGCGGCTGCTGCAGCTGTGCCTTGAAGACACCTGGGTGGCAGAGATAGGATTGATTTCCAATATTTCTGGACTGGTTGTGATTTCCCTTGCTACTACAACACCACTGATGTTTACAGGTGATGCCAGATTCTTAAATCCATCTATCTTGGGGTCTTTTCTTAGAGATACCAGTAGATGCAGGAGCACAGTGTGCTTCTGGGAGTTCAAGCTGCTGTAGGAACTGCTGCCTCCATTTCAGCCAATGTACCAACAAAACAACGACTTGCTAACAACAAAGCTGGCCAAACACTGAAATTGAAACTGCAACCATTTAGTCCCTAGAATAACAGGTTTCCAGGTAGCTGTATTGCACTGCAGGCACAGATGGAAGTGCATTGTGAAATGCAGGAGGGTGAATGGAACTGGAAGGTAGCAGGGAGAAAACGCCCAGAGCTTCAGGTTTCTGGGACTGACTTTGGAGATTTTATTTCAAGTCAATACAACTTTATCAGAGCTTTCCCTAATATGCTGTATTTTTCTTACAGGTTATGGAATTCTGTTCCTTTCCATGGCAGCTACTCCAGTCATCAGAGCCAAACTCTCCAAGCTGGTTGGTGAGACAGAACAGGGTAAGGAGTTTAGCTAGTAGTCTTAAGCTAGGTCCTGAAACACTTGTCGTCATGGAACATTGAAACCAAACTGCTTTGGGAGGTTAGGACTTCCCTAGCTCCTTTGGACTCCTGTGCCCGTGCATTCACCCTGAGGCCCTGGTCATTCATCTGTTTGTTTCTAAGACGACTATGAGGAGCAAGAGTTAAAATGGATTGTATAACACGTGGAAACTAGTGATTTCCCTGGCCATGACTCTTCTCTGTAGATCAGTAACGGTGGGAAGAAATGCAGTGTTGTTAGAGGGTTGTATCATTGACCATGGTGAAAGATCGTGGATAACCTCTAGGAGGAGCGTATTTGCTTTTTTTTCCCCAGTAATTCATTTGAAGAGCTTACCCTTGCTGTTACAGACTGCATAGGAATACTTCTTCAGGCAGAGGGGAGGAGGGATGTGAGATGGGACAGACCTGAAGGTGACTTTGCTGAATTCCCATTTCTTATACAAGAATGAAGGCGGCACACAGCTGATACCAGCTTTATGATGCTAAGCCTATAAAGTACAGTCTTCTTCTGCACTTAATGTTTAACAAGTGATAAGATATGCCTGACAGTAAACAGATTTATATAGCCATTTCTAAAAGGTTTATAATCCAGCTGATAGATAATGTCCCTGGTCAGCTCCTGTGATACCAGTTCTGGAGGTCAGTGGGTTGGTATTTCCTACAGAGAAGCTGAGTGCAACATGTTTGGCCTGCTGGGCCAGTACAGTATGCCCAGTCTCTGCTCCTAGCTCTTGCCTCATCGTGCTTGACAACACAAACACCAGAAGTGCAAACCCTTAGAAAGGTTCGCAGTTTGCACTGAAAGAGTTGACATGGTAAAGATCTTTCCAGTTGGTGATCTTCAGGCAGGGCCCTCTCACCGTTAACCTCGTTTATCTTTTGCAGGTGCTCTCTTCGCGTCTGTTGCCTGTGTGGAAGGGCTGTGTTCACTTGTGGCCACAGGAGTGTTCAACTCTCTCTACCCTTTGAGCTTGCACTTCATGAGGGGATTCCCCTTTCTCTTTGGGGCTATAATTCTTCTTATTCCAGCGGCTATTGTTGGGTAATTTACTTCAAATTTTTAAATTTTGCTGTAGGACCTGTGAAGTGTAATATAAAAAATGCAATTTAGACATGGGATAGGGGCTCACATTTTTTAAGGTGTATTTTCAGTTATGCTTACAGGAGGCTGTTTAGTGCCCCAGTAAGCAGAGATGCGGGCCCATTTCTTCTGGCAGCTGAATCCTAATGATGAACTAGTGAAGCCTGAGTGCTGTGGCTGCCTATGCCCAAACAGCTTCAAAGGCTTACTCCACCCTTGGAATGAAATCCAAAGCCTTGAGTTGAATTTATAAGTCCCCTATGGAAGAGATGGACCTCTTTTAGGAGTCTCTCTTCCTGTTGTTACTCTACAAATTGAAGCAAAAGTTGTGCCACGATATAAAATGAATCCCCTGGTTTAGTCCTGGGAGAGAGAATGTGCTGGGAGTTGTGGCAGAAGTGCAGCAGCTCCTGGCAGGATCATTTTGTTCTGTTCCCTTGAAACTTTAAAACTGACTTCATTCAGCAAAGGCCCAGTGTGCTTTCAGAGGCTCTAACTGTTCTTTCTTTCTTTCTTTCTTTCTTAGGTGGATAGAAATCTGGGACTCAAACCCTGAGTACAGTCACTTCTCAGATACTTCCCTGTCCCCTGCAGATGGCTGAGCAGCAACTTAGCAACAAGGAATTGGCCAGCTTGGCAGCGTCCATCTGAAGACTGCTCTTTGTTCTTGCCTTGAAGAACAGATTAGTGTGGGAATGACGCCTTGGTTGTCCTTATTGATTTTTAAATGCCAGATAGTTGGAAATCATGGCTCTGACTGCTAGGAGGAACTTGATTTGCAGATGTGAACTCCTCTTTGCTGTTGTGTTGACTCATCTGCCAGAGAAAACCCAAAGGACACAAAATCTGATCAAGAGTAAAAGCTGTTGGCCATTTACAAGGCCAGTTAGTGGTTTGTTTTGTTTTGTGTGGTGGGGGGATAGATAATGTGCTATGCTTTTAGTGGTGAGAGAGGACTGAATTCTGGTTTAATTGCCAAACTTTCTCCTCTGAGTATTTCAGTGAGTAGCAGACCAAAGCCTGCTGTGCGGGACTGAAGCAGAGGTAGCCCAGCAGTGCTGTGCTGGGGAGGAGGGTCTGTGCTCCAGTTGGTGTGTTGTGAATATTAGTCTCCTGAATATTGCAGGTCAGTGCTGTTGGGGTGAGCTGTTAAGGGGAAAGGGCTAGTGTGTGTGGAAATGAATTTGTTTTGTTTTGTTTTTGGACACAATTATGTGTCAGTAAGTCACTCCTGCTGCACTTCTCAGGACATGTTGATGCCAGCAAGCAAACCCCTGTGTTCACAGTATTGGTAATTGTTCTTTTCAAAGAATTAGCTGTATTGTTTCAATCCTATTTTCTTCAAACTGCCATAAACCAGCAGTTCTGTGTACACTGCATTGCACACAGTGTTCAGATGTATGCAATAATGTTCTTACTGTGAAATTGCATAGCAGACACGCTACTTCCTGAAGGAATAAAACCTCCATTCTCTTTCGTTGCTCCTAAAAGGATAGCTTTTTTTGTCAGCTGTTAATGAGATTTGCCCTTGCCTTGCTCCATGCTTCTCTCCATTATTTTCATACTTCTCCTTTTACTGAGGAATTTGTAGCAAAGAAGCCACAGCAGGAAGTTGTCTGCTGTGTGAAGAATGAGCATGTGAGGGACCTGGGTCAGGAAGAATGCAGTTTTGGGACTTGCGAGCAACCATAACTTGCTTTTCCTGAACACCAGAGTAAAGCTTTCAGTAATGCACGGCATATAACCTGTCCTTAAATATGCAGTAAACATGAAATGTTTATTTACAACATTGTTCCCTGTTCGTTAGCAGTTTCTGGTAAGAGCAGAACTCGGGAGTAAGGAAGCAGGAGGCTGAGGAGTAGGAGGACTCTGAGACCTGTTTTGTTATGCCACTTGGTCTGTGTAGCTGTGCTGGTGGACATAGGCAGGAGTTACTTGTCTGATTCATGGGCTAAGCCCAGAATTATCCTCCCCCAGGATCAGGGCATGCTGTGAGTGTTGCGTTAGATGTTTGTAGCTGAATTGGTTGTGAGGCAAGTTTCTTCTCCACCGACAGATTCCTCATACTCCAGTATTAACAGCCGCTAAATGTTGCACAGTGAAGTGAAACTTGTGTACTCACTCTACTTTGCTGTTTGTGTCAGGGTG
Organism: Aythya fuligula; assembly: GCF_009819795.1. Classification (NCBI taxonomy): domain Eukaryota; kingdom Metazoa; phylum Chordata; class Aves; order Anseriformes; family Anatidae; genus Aythya; species Aythya fuligula. The sequence continues at coordinate 6,659,962 of NC_045578.1, read as the reverse complement.
CTTGCAAAGGCAAAATTCAATAGGAACTATTAAGCTCTGTTAGAAAAATCGAAGTTTTTCTAGGCTCTCCTCCAAGAACTACAAGCAAGTACATGATCCATGCATTGTGAGTGTGGGCAGCAGGTAGAGAGAGTCCCCGGGGTCGCAGTGAGCTACATCAGCCCATGCAAGATGAACCTGAAGTGTGAACCCCACAGAGAATGGTGCCTGGAAAATTCTGCTGCCAGCAAGCCCTGCCCTGCCGGCGGATGAGACAGTGTGAGAGCAAGAGAGCAAATGTGAGAAGGCTGCGGGGAGAGAAGCATATGACACAAACATAAATGAGGTTGGGATTTAGAGTATAAACCAAATTTATTAATAATGTCCAATAGAACAACTTTAAATACTTTCTGACATGGCATGGCAAAGGGATAAGGAAGGGTGAGAACAGAAGCATTTATTTTAGGAGTTGGACTTGATGATCTTACTGGGTCCCTTCCAACTCGGATGTTCTATGATCTCCTTGGGGATGTCTGCTTTGACTGGAAGTGGACCGGCATGGGGTGTTTTGTCAAGAGCAGTGAGTTCAGCAGGGTGAAGATAATCGCCTAACAGGGGAACAGGATGAGTTACAGTCTGGGCAGCTGGGGCATGGGCTGTGATCTCATTGCAGGTAAGACACTGAAGCTGTAGAGGACAACTAAATCTTGTCTATTGAGTGGAGGGTGAGGAGGTTAAATGCTAGAGAGCTCCTGGGAAACAAGACACGAGAATCTTACTGTGTGTTATTTTTGAGAGAAAAATCCTTTGGACTGTTTGTGTGGGACTCCTTTAATGGCCACAGAGGCCTTGACCTTCAATAAATTACTCAGGATTTTTCCCTGAAGCAGCTCACAAGTTGCTTTTATCCTCTGGCAGATTCACCTTTGGGCTCATCTGCTGCCTTCCTCATATTTAATCTGAAGATTAGGTGATGCTATTTCTGATGAACGCTGGGCAGACCTAGCTATTAACCTTAGAGCATTACGCCATTATCTGTGATCTGATAAGAGCTATCCATAAAGCTCTGATTAAGCACCAGAATTTAACTTACTTTTCTTCTTACAATATGCTCATAAATCCAAGCCAAAAGGAGTTGTGTTTATGTGCAGTTATGTGTCATGCCAGCTAAGGCAGGTAGCAAGGCTTCTCGGAGAGCCAAGGTGAGTGCTTGTGGGCTGGAACATAGCTGTGCCTCCTCATTGCCTCCTGGAAAGGGTGGGTTAGCCTGAGCAGGGACAGGCTGAGGAATTTTCTACTGCATCAGCCTGATTCCCAGAGTGCTGGGCGGGCTGGTGCTCCCTGGGCATGGCTTGCTCGAGTGTGTCCTGAGTGAGGAAGTCTTTTGCGTTAGTAAGTGTGCTCTGCACCAAAACAGAAGAACGCAGGTAGGAGTTGCAGTGTCTGGTCCTAATTGCAAAATGCCATGTTGTTGAAAGCCTGATCACCATCCAAGCAGGTGTGAGAAGCAGGACAAGGCCAGGAGGGCAGAATTCAGAGGCGTGTCGGGGTGCTCTCAGCCTGTGCTCACACCTAGCAGCCTTCACCTGCCCTTTGCGTCAACCGCGGCTCTTACCTGATATTTCAAGGTGAGTAGCTACAAAAAAGATCTGGTGGGCGTTGGGAAGAGGCTGGTAAAAGGAAACAAGTGCTATTTGGTATTGAATCCAGCAGCGTGGGGACGTCCCTGAGCCAGAGGAGCTTAGCCAGGGCTGTCGGGGTAAGTGCTAGGCCACAAAGGGATGTGCCAGCCCCTGCTCGAAGGAACAGACCATAGGAGATCTGCTGTGGAGCACCAACAACAGAATAAAATGCAGCCACTGGAAAACAACCCCACAAGTACAGTGCAGCAGTTAGCATCGTCCATATCTGCCTGGATATACGTTTTGCAGAGTCGCAATCCAGCCTCCTGTGCCTTACAGATAAATAAATACACCTGATAAAAGTGGTAAAGCTGAGGCACCGGGTGGAGGGAAAGGTGGTGGTTTAAAAGCACTTTTTTTTTTTTTTGTAAAGACCCTTTGGAAACTTCCTGTGACCTAAAGCCAAACCTCTGCCACCAGAGCTAAGAGCACAAAGTGGTTTTGCAGCATTAGGAGGAGAAAGGCCTCGAGGAGGGAGCAAGCTCGGGTGATAAAGGGATATTGCTGGGGAAGAGAAAGCTTCTGCCGAGCAGTTTGGAAGGCCTGTGCGTGTTATCTTTCCCAAACACAGGGATTTTGTTAGGGCTTAGCTTTTATTTGCTCTTTCCCACCCACACCGATGTTCCTTCAGCACCCAGCAGAGGCCATGGTGTCCTCCTGCAGCGAACCCCTTTTGAAAACCCCACAACTTTAGCTCCTTGGAAGCTGCCTCCTCTTTGGCTTCATCTCTGGGGGGAGCTGCAGCCTTCTGCAGGGGGGCTGCACTGTCCTGGTCCCCCCTGCACCCCCTGCACTGCGGGAGGCTCAGCCTGCAGGTCCTGCTGCCCCAAGGGATGGCCTGAAAAACGGCTCATCCATCCCAGGGGCTGCCCTGGAGGCTCACCGGGCACCCTACGAGGGAGCGCTGGCCTTTCAGCCCCAAGGGCTTGCATTTGGAGGGTGGAGGGGGGGCTAACGCCCCATGGCTGCCTGAGCCACGGCCTGGTCTCAAGCCAAGAGGTGTCAGGTCCTGAGGGAGAGAGAGGGTAGGGACGGTACTAGGATGGGGGAAAATCTAGAGGGAGAAACTTGGCCCCACGGAAATAGGGGTCACCTGGATAAGTCTGCGGAGGGGCTGAGGCAGCCGTGCTGCTCCTAGGTCTGCCCAGGAGCAGGCAAACAGTCCAGGCCGTTCTCCGACCCCGCCGAGGAATCCCGGGAGGACCGGCCCTGGAGAAAGCGGATGATTTTGTCGATCGTGGCCTCCTGGTACTCGTGGGACCATCTGCGTTTGAGAGGAAACCCAAAGTTAATTTTTTTTGTGTGCGAGATGCCACAAGCCAGCTCAGCGCATGTGAGCCAGGCGGCAGTCCCCCTTCCTGCACCCCAGCTCTCCGGGAGCACCCCTTTTCCCCTCGGGGAATGCAGAAACACCGGGTGCCACAGCAAAACCCCTTCCCCTTGGGGAACGCAGGGCAGGAGGGCTGCGGGCAGCTTGGGAAGCTCCTGCCTGGGGGAATGGGGGGCCGAGGACGGGCGTCCTCCCATCGGCAGTGGGGTGGCAGCTCCGCGATCCAGAGCAGAACTGTGGTGGGGACCTTTGCTCCCTCATGCTCCGGAGTATCTGAAGTGACTCAGCTCCCCTTTGGCCTCTTCTACCTCCCTCATCTCCCCAGTTTCCTTGTGCTCTTTGCTACTGCTTATGCAAGCCGTCCTCTGCTCGTGTCGAGGAATCAGCCCCGCGGGGCCGGTTCCTCCTACTTACTTGATGCCATTAAATTTGAGGACGGCCCTCATGTCCTTGGGGAGGGTTTCTGGGTCAGGCCACTCAAAATGGTCTGTAACAGGTACAATGTTCTTGCCGGAGTTCAGAGCCGTCACGATCTCCTGCAGGAACACCAAGTGCTCGGGGTTAGGGCCTGCACCAGCCCATCGCCACCGGGCCCCCCACCCGTTGGCATCTCCCACCTTGTGCACCCAGTCCTTGCACTCGGGGTCTGCCATGCACTTATCCAGCGCGTTGGGCGAGAGGACCAGCACGAAGTTACGGGCGCTCAGGACGCTCTGGATCAGCTTGTCCTCGAACTTCCCTGCCTCCAGCTTCTCCACGTCAATGAAGACGCTGAAGCCGTGCAGCTGCAGGTGGACCTTCAGCAGGCTGGGGGGCGAGAGGAGACGGCGCCTGGGCTTCGTGTGCTGTCCCACCACGTCGGCCAAGACGTTGTGAGACCGAGGAGCAGCAGAGGGCACGGTCCTTAAGGTGCCAGCTGCCAGCCCAGCCTGCTTACAGGTTGCTGGGCTCGTGGGGAAGATAAGGAGCAGGACACCAACACCCTGCTGCCACCTCCTGCGGCTCCACCGGCACAGTACAAGAGGGTGAGTCAGTGTCACAGGATGGCAGTGATGGGACTGGGAATTTGCAGGATCAGCGTGTAGTTTTGGTGCTTTTAGTCCCCATCTGCACAGCAGATTTTGGCAGCCTCCCCCCACCCCTTCGTGCTCTTGTCCCAGCGCCGTGACGCTGCCCGCAGCACCCACCTGGCCAGCTGCGAGCCGGTGCTCCTCCGGTAGCTGATAAACACATCGGTGCCATCCGACGCAGTTTGCAGCGTTATAGGGGAGTGAAGCATTTCTAAAGCACAACGAACAGCAAGCAAAAATTACAAAACAGCCAAGCACTCATCCCAAACAACCCCCAGCGCTCGTCCCCGCGCAGCCGGCGGCGGCGGCACCCGCACCCCTGGCGGCGGAGAGGATGCGGACACGGTGGAAGCCGGTGGCGATGTGGCAGTCGTCCTGCAGCTGCTGCTCCGTCACGCGGTGCAGGAAGCTGCGGTTGATGCCGCAGGTCAGCAGGTTGTAGGTGTACTGCCGGAACCGGGGGTCGATGCCGCCCAGCCAGTCGGCCAGGTTGCTGCGGTCGCAGGTGGAGTAGTTGGCGAAGGTTTTCAGCTCCGTCAGCTCCCGGAAAAACCTGGCAGAGGGAAAAGTAGAAGCGTGGGGAAGGCCCCCTTTCCCTGCTGGACCAGGAAAGACAGAGAGATGTTTGGTAGCACGTCTTTAGCTGCGTCAGAGGGTGTGTGCCAACGTGCCGTGGTGCAGAATGAACAAAATGGGGACAAAAGTCTGCGTGGCTCTGGTTGTGCTGGTCCTCAGGGCGCAGAGGCACGAGGTGCTCAGCTAAGGGATGAGGAGATCTGTAAGTTCACCCCCTTCTGGGTAACCTGCAGCATCCTGCCTCAGTTTCTATGCCATCGCTGGCTTCTCCCCACCCCACACCTGCACGTCGCATCCTCTGGGTCGCATCCTGCTCTGGAAAAGCCCTGGCAGCCCAGGTTTCCCCTTTGGGGAATCCCTCTTCTTGTCCTTGCAAGAAAAGGAAGGTGCACACCTTCGCCCTGGCTCTGCCAGCGTGCCCTGGTAGTGCTCTTACCTCTTGCGGGTGATGCTGGAGCCCATCCCCAGGTCCTCCTGCAGCTCCTCCTCCGTCAGCCTCAGGAGAATGTCCCCGTCCACTTGGTGGTCCTGCCGAGAGAGATTCAGGCTGGAGATCCAGACCTGTGGGGTCTGGCAGGCACCACGCTCAGGCCCGTGGGACTGCTGGAGGCCTGGCACCCACAAGAGCCCTGTCCCCGAATATTTGGGCTAAATTTTCTCTCTGGGACAGCAGCCCCTGCTCGGTGCATGCAGAGGGAGGTGGGAGAGGACGGCAGGGTCACCCAGTGCTGACGTGTGCATGGGAAACCTCTGGGGTGAGATTTTTGCACCTCTGCAGTGGGATGGGGCAGAAGGGCCCCCGCAGGTGCCCCCGCCCCATCACGCAGCCCTACCAGGAAGCTCTGGCAGTATTTGTTGAATCCGATCTGCTGCAGCCACGTCTGCACCTCGCAGGGCTTCCAGTTGGGCACCGTGGGCAGGATGCGCCGAGGAACCTCCTCCCCTATCATGCGCAGCACCTTTTTGGCCAGGGAGGAGGTGGTGCTGCTGGTGGAGTAGCACACCACCCGCTTCAGGCTCTGCGTGGCCCCGATCTCGCTGAAAATCTGGGGACACAGAGGGAAGGAGCATCACTTTGCTTCCCCGACCCCATGCTGGGTGAGCTCAAGGGGGCACAAACCACATCGGGATGCAGTGGCAGCGCCTTTCCCTTTTGGCACCTCCTTCCCTGGGGCCGACCTCCCCTTTTACCTTGGTTTGCTTCTGCCTGGTTTTGATGGCAGCCTCGGCGCACAGGTAGAAGGCAGCGATGCACTGCGCCTCCAGCCTCGAGCTGTCCAGCAAAGGGACCAGGCGCTGCAGGTCCTCGGCCGTCCTGCCCTGGCTGCTGTCGCTGCTGCCCAGCATGCGGCAGGCGAAGCGCTCCGGGTCCAGCGAGGCGATGAAGGGCTCCACGAGCGCCAGCGTCCCCGAGCGCTCCACCTCCTTCTCGATCTCCTTGTTGGTGGCCAGCACCGTGATGGCCAGGCAGGCGTGCAGGCGGATCAGCTCGTCGTCCCGTGAGAACACCAGCGGGAAAAGCCACTCGGCCGTCCTCTTCTCGATCATCAGGCGCTGGTTGGCCTGCCCGCCGTGCATGGCGCAGTTGGCCAAGGCCATGGCGCAGTGGCGCAGCACGACGGGGTCCGTCCAGCGGCACCAGTAGAGGATGGCATCCAGGCCCCCGTCGGAGATGAGCTGGGAGCAGGTCTCCTCCGTGTGCTTGAACATGTGCTCCAGGATGCCGGAGACGCTCTGCGCCAGCGGGGGGATGTCTCGCTCCTTGGCTAAATTCAGGATCACCCCCAGACCGATCCGAGCGATCCGATCCCTGCGGGAAGGAGAGGGGCAGGTGGGTGAGGGGCAGGTGGGACCGCACGGACCCCCCCAAGGACTTGGTGGTGAGTGCCCCACGACAGCCAGATGTCTCCCTGTGGGTCTCAGCTGCCAGATGTGCCACCAGGCTGAAGCACGAGATGTGACGGGCCTTGGAGGAGGTGATCACAGTGCCCATCTCTCCAGCTCCGGGTGAGATGTGTAGGAACCAGCAGTGCAGGGTGGGCTAAGGCCAGGCAGATCTGTTCAGCCAGCTCTCCTGTGAGCTGCTTCATGCTCTGGGCTGAAAACCTGTTTGCCCCCAGCCAGCGCTCCCCTCTGGCTGCTCTGTCACCTGCTGGGACATGGCCACGCACAGCCCTGTGCTGTCCTGCATGGGGACCAGAACAAGGTGCCTGGATGTGGCCGTGCCCAAAAGGTGTGGGCTGAAGAAGGGGGAAGCAACAGGCACTTGGCTGCCCTGTGTGAGAAACAACACTCTCCTGGCCTTAGACACGAATGATTTTAGTGGCTCTGCTCCATTCACAAGCACGGCTGCCCCTTGCTGTTCCCACAGAGCCCAAACCCTTGATGGCAGCGACGTTTTTTGCCCCCCAGCGGTGCTGGGGCCGAGGGCACCGCAGCCTCCCCACGCTGGCAGGCAGGACGGGCGTTTCTGGGAAGCCCGCGTGGCTGGGGCTGACCTTGGGGCAGATTTGGCAGCAAACGCTGTGGAGAGCTCTGGAAAAAAAATATCCTGCACCCTGCGGCTGGCTCCCAGCTCAGCCAGGGGGTGGGTGGCAGCCACGGCCCCCCAGGTGAGCAGTGAGGGGCTGGGGGCTACAACCTGCTCCCAGGGCAGGGATGGCCTCTCCAGCAGTGCTGTCTCCTGCCAGGAAGATAAGTGCTGCGCTCAGCCCGTGCCAGCGGTTTCCTGGGATTAATTCCACCCTAATGGACTTGCCTGATTTAGCCGCTGCTCCTTTTTCCTGCCACGGCACTCACCGGGGGCCAGGCTGCGAGTCCACGACCTGACAGTGCCGTGCCTTGTGCCTGAGGCTGGGGCAGGGCCATGAGCTCTGGCCAGGCTTCCTCAGCGTGCTCCAAATGTGCTGGTTTGGGGCAGGCCGGGCTCGGGCGCACTGCGCCAAAACTGGCTGCCCGGCCCCAAAAACGGGGCCTCAGGAGCTGTCTTCTGATTTGGGGTTTGGGGCAAAGGGATGAGCAGCGCCCACGGGGATGGAGAGAAACCCTGGGGCTGTTCAGGTGGTGGCTGTGCGCTCAGGTGTGCTGGGTGCCCCGTGTGCATGCTTGTACATGCGTCGTGCACACGTGTGCACACACTCCCATCCGTGCCAATGCTCTGGCAGAGCCAGCTGCGTGCCCTCACCTGTCCCGGGGTGCAGTGAGTTCATCTCCAGCCTCTGATCTAGGAGCCACGGGCTGGGGGCTCCCAGGGCCACCAAACAGCCCCCTCCTTATGGCCTCCGCTCCACCCCGTCAGCAGCAGGAAGTCTCTGGGCACCAGCTCCATCCTCTGTGGTTAAGGCTAAGGGGTTGTTGTGCCTCTCACCCTCTGGATCAGATGCTCTGGGCCAGCCAACCTGCCCCATCTTGCCCACAGAGGGCTTTTTGGGGACACCTGGGTGGCCCTGGGCTGGAGGTGGCTCATGAGGACACCCCGCTCCTCGCCAGCATCCCCCGTGCTGGGGCTGCTCCTGCTCCTCCAGCCGCGGGTCAGGGCATTGCCCAGGGACCCCGCATGCAAGTGGGGGGCTGCAGAGGGGTTTGGTGAGCTGGGAGTGCCCAGAGCAGGGAAATGTGAGGGGCATGGGTGGAAGAAATCCCTGCTGCGTGAGGCAGGGAAGGCTTTTTGCAGACTCACCTGTTTTCCGCCACCAGGATCTGCTCCAGCAGCTTCCCCGCCTGGCACTTGGTCTCCAGCTCCGCCGTGTAGAGCAGGTTGAGCAGCAGGTCCAGGCCTCCCTCCAGGCGGATCACGTCGCACAGCGCTTTGGCCACGTCCCTGCCCAAGGTGGGCATCCCCCAGGCCTCCTCCACCAGCTGGAAAACCTCGCCGATGGCCTGCCTCAGCTCGGCGGGGCCGGCCGCCTGCTTGGCGCAGGCGATGGAGCGCTGCAGGGCGGGCAGGATGCGCTCCAGGGCGGCCCGTACGTCCGTGTTCACCCCGGGAGAAACCTCACGGCGTTCCCCGGAGCTGCCAGCAGCCCAGCACCCCGCCTGGCTCACGCACTCGGGCACCTCCAGCCTCTCCACGCCCGACATGGCGAAGAGGCGGCAGAGTTTGTAGACGGAGACGAGCAGGGTGAGCACCATCCGCAGCCCCTAGCGCAGCATCCTCAGCGCCCACCGGGCCCGCCAGGAACAGACAGCGGCTCCTGTTGTGGTTTTTTTTTTGGGGGGGACACCCCTGAGCTGTGTGGGGTGGGGCTGGAGGGGGAGGATGGAGCTGGAAGCGATGGCACAGCCGCCTCGCCAGGGCCAGGCTCAGCATCCCAGCTCCCCAGCAGCTGATGTCACCCGCGCCAGGCGCCGCCTCTCCGAGGAGGGGCTCCTCCGCAGCAGCCCCCTCCTCGCTGCAGATGCTCTGCCGGACCCCCAGCCCTCCTCTCGCAGCCCCTGCTGTCCCCCCATCACCCCCAGGGACCCCCCCGTTGCCCTTGTGGCCGATCTCCCTGGGATTCTCCGCACCCAGAGCCAGGGAAGGGGGCGCAGGGCGATGGCACAGCGGTGGCAGTGGTCATGGCGTGGCCGTGGCCCTCTTGGCTCTGTGGCTTGGACGTATTTTGCATCATTGTGGTGGGCCGAGCAGCTCCCCTGGCCGTGGCGGAAATTCAGAGCAGCTCTTCTGGGTGGGCTCGGGATTTGCATGAGAAAAGGAAAGAGCAGAGGCAGCCTGGGCCCCTTTTATTTTCCTTTTTCCAGGCCGGACGTGCTCTGGGCAGAAATGCTCGGGATGCTGCTCGCCAGTGCTGGGAGGAGCAGCTTAAATCCTTGGCTCCAAAAGCAGGCTGCTGCCGGCTCAGACTGGGACTTAAATTCAAGTTGAGGTTTTAATGCCACGGAGCCACTTTTAATCCTCCCTGAATCCGATACGCGGGGACAGACGCAGGAAGGGGACCTCAGCTCACGGCAGCAGACAGCAAACAAGGCGACCCGAGCAGCGCAGGACCGCGGCAGCCCCTCGGCACAGAACAGTAAGAGATTTCCTGATAAGCTCTTATCAGTCCCGGGGCAGCGATAGGGGTGGTGGTGCGGCACGGCAGGAGGGTTGGCTGCCTCAGAGGGGGCAAAAATCAAACCCTTCCCTTCGGCTCCCCCCCGACAAGCCCCGAGAGCTTTGTTGCACTTCCTTTTGCTTTTGGGGAGGGATTTCAAGCAGCAGAGATCTGCCGGGAGGTTGGTGGGGGCCAGGAGGAGCCGGAGGGCAGATGGTGAGCTTGGGATGAGCTGATCAGCAGGAGCAGCTCCAAGCCCAGCCCTTCCCGTCCCAGCCACCCCAAAAGCCTCGCAGGGCTCGCACCAGGGGTGACACAGCCGGGACCGAGGGGCAGGAGGGGTCAGAGGGGGGCTGCAGGAGAAGCCCTGCCCCATTAGCCCGCTGCTGGTGCCTCTCTAATGCTCTCCCTGCGGGTGGAAGCGCATTTCTCAACACCAAGCTGGACTCTTCCCAGCAAAGGTGGGAGCAGCCAGTGCCGGGAACTGCGCTCAGCAGAGGCAAAGCCCGTGGAGAAGAGGGCAGCGGCACCGCCAGCCTGCTCGGCGTTTTATCTCCCCAAAACCCGTCACTTTTTGAAGCCCATCGTGGCGACGCTGCCACCCCGGGCTGGGCAGACCCCAGGGGAGCTCCTGCCCCGGCAGGAGACCTGCTGGAGGTGGCGTTGCCGTCGCCTCGTGCGCTTTTGCTCCTTGCCCCGATTAAATAACCATCCCGGAGTTATCAGGAGCTGTCGAAAGAGCTGAGTCGACATTAATTAGTAACTGAAAAGATTTGTCGGAAAGGGAATGATGGGAGCAAAATACACAGCCTTTTGTTTGCCTACCGCAGCGAAAGCGCACGGGGCTTCCCCTCTGCCACCCGGCCACTCACCCCCGGCCCCTGCTCCGTGGGCGCAGCGGTGCCAGCGGCCCCATCCCGCCCCTGCCTCCCTTGGGGCTCCCCACTTCTCCTTCCAGCCTGTCTGCCATCGAGAAAATCCCAAAATCCCCCCGAAAAATGGTGCTGTTCTGGGAGAGGGTAACCCGGCGCTTTTCCCTTTGCCCTCCGAGGGCTGCTCGAGCTCAGCTCATGCTGTGGGGGTGAGCGGGCAGGGGCAGCGAGCGCCTCTGCCCCATCTCCCTGCACGTTGACCTTGCCCTGTTTGCTTTCCCCGGCCGGGGCAGGCTGAGCAAACAGCGGATGCTGGGGCCCCGGCGACGGCCACGCTCCAGCCCGCTCAGTCACAGGAGGGCTGCGCTCCCGGCTGCCCACCATGAGGCTGCTGCTGCCTGTCCTGGCGCTGGCCCTGCTGCTCGCCCCGGCCCGTGCTGCTGAAGGTGAGCCCCTTCAAGGGGGCGTGGGGACGGGGTGAGGGTGGGGGTGTCCTGGGTGAATCCCCCCCAGCGTGGTCCTGCACGAAGCGGGCACCGTGGCTGCGTGGGGGGGAGTGGGGAGCGGCGCCCCCGTAGCCCCCAGGGGTGGGTGCCCGTGTTGGGTGCCCTCAATCTGGATGTGGCCACGGCTGCCTTCACCCCACGGTGCTCCTTCTGTGCCCGGTGTCCCTTGCAGAGTCCTGTGAGGGTCGCTGCGATGAGGGCTTCAACTCGCTGCAGAAGTGCCAGTGTGACACCCTCTGCATGTACTACCAGAGCTGCTGCAGCGACTACTCCACCGTCTGCAAAACCAAAGGTACCGGCCCCGCCGCCCCCCCCCTGCTCCTGCCACTGGCCTCGGGGGCCTCAGGGGTCCCAACAGAGTCCCAGGCCACCAGCACCGGCTCCTCTCTGCACACCCCCGTGTCCGCAGGGGGATGGCAGGGCTGGGATTTGGCACTGGGGTGCCGCCGTGCCGGGTTTTTTCGGCACCCAGCTTGGTGCCACGGGGCTGGGAGCACCCAAACCCGGTGTGGGGACACCCAGGGCTCCCTGGGACTGACCCGTCCCCTCCCGCAGTGACCCGGGGAGATGTCTTCGCCTTGCCAGAGGACGACTACCTCGACTACGACCTCCCCATCGACACCGGCACGGAACCACCCACCAGGCCGGCAGCGCCCACAGGAGCACCCACGGAGCCCCACACGCCCCTGCCCACGGTGTCGGAGGACGAGTGGGGCACCGAGGAGCCGCTGCTGGAGACGGAGAAGCCCGTGCAGGAGCTGCCCACCACCTCCGACGGGGTCACGGATGAGGGCTCCGGGGATGAAACCGAGGAGCTGTGCAGCAGGAAACCTTTCAACGCCTTCACCGACCTGAAGAACGGATCCCTTTACGCCTTCCGAGGTACCCCAAGGCCCTTTCCCCGGCACGTGCTGCCAAGCTGGCATCCCACCTCTCACCTCCCTCCTCCCCTTTCTCTTCAGGGAAGTATTTCTACGAGCTGGACAAGAGCAGCGTGCGGCCCGGCTACCCCAAGCTCATCAGCGATGTCTGGGGCATCGAGGGCCCCATCGACGCGGCCTTCACCCGCATCAACTGCCAGGGCAAGACCTACCTCTTCAAGGTGGGTCCCCAAATCGCCGTGGCTGTCCCCAGAGCACCCGTGCCTGGGGACTCCACACCGCTTTGCTGACCCCCTCCCCCGATCCCATCACGCCCCCAGGGCAGCCAGTACTGGCGCTTCGACGATGGGGTCCTGGACCCCGGGTACCCGCGCAACATCTCGGATGGCTTCGAAGGCATCCCCAACAACATCGACGCCGCCTTCGCCCTCCCGGCGCACAGCTTCCACGGCAACGAGCGAGTTTATTTCTTCAAGGGTAAGGCACAAAACCTCCCCCCCTGCTGCCCGTGGGGGCCGTGAGGGCCCCAGCAGGGCGCTGACGGCCCCGCGCCCATCCCACAGGCAAGTACTACTGGTCCTATGACTTCGCCCACCAGCCCACGCAGGCCGAGTGCGAGAAGTCCTCGCCCTCCACCGTGTTCAACCACTACGCCTTCATGAACCGCGACAGCTGGGAGGACATCTTCCAGGTCCTCTTCGGCAGCAGGATGAGTACGTGCAGGGCCGGGACATGGCGCAGTGCCAGGCTGTTTGTGGGACCCCACCTTGCCCCGACCCCCTGTGCTCAGCCCGCATCCCACCCCTGCCGAGCCCCTCACCAGTCACTCACACCGCAGCGTCACTGTTGGGGCTGTTTATTCCCACTGGGGCTAAGGATGCTGTAGGAAACCCCAACCCCAGGCAGGAGAAATGAGAGAAGGAGAAGAGGAGAGGGCGCTCAGCACCAGCAGGGCTGTTCCCAGCCTTGGGGTTGGCAAGGGTCAGATCCAGGCTCTGCCTCCCCATGTCCCCATCACACACCCCATGCGGGTGGGGACCCTTCGGACCCCCTTTATGCCATGGGACAGGCGCTGGGGGCTGTCTGTGGGGCTGATGTTGGCTCCTGCATGTCTCTGCCCCCCTCCTAACTCACCCTCTGCCTCCCTGCCAGTCGGGGCGAGCGGCCCGCGGTACATCAGCAGAGACTGGCGAGGGGTCCCCGGGCAGCTGGACGCTGCCATGGCCGGCAGGATCTACGTGGCATCGCAGCAGCCCCGCCGGAGGAAGTCCCGCCGCCAGCGCAAGAGGTACAAGAGCCAACGCTCGATGAATTTGGGGTTCTGGAGCTGGCTGCAGAACGACTCCGACTCCATGGATGCCGAAAGCGACTGGCTGTCGGGATCCAAGTGCGAGACCCTGCAGAGCGTCTACTTCTTCGTCGGGGGTGAGGCTGGGGAGCTGCAGGGACCCCCGTGGGGCTGGGGGGGGGCTCCTCTGGCTCTGCGCCATCCCCACGCTCTGGGTTGTCATGGGGCTGGCGGTGAGGGCTGGTAGTGGCCCCAAAGCCGTGCTGACAGCCCCTTTTCCCCCTCTCCCAGACAACTACTACCGCGTCAACCTGCGCACCAAGCGCGTGGACCTGGTGCAGCCCCGCTACCCGCGCTCCATCGCCCAGTACTGGCTGGACTGCCCGCAGCCCGGGGAGGAGAGCACCTGAAGAGGGCCCAGCACCACGGCCCGGAGCTAGACCGCAATAAACCACGAGCGCCGTGCAGGCTGGAGGGTCGGTCTGTCTGTCTGTCTGGCTGTCGGGGTGAGATGGGCCACCCGTGGGCTGTGCAGTCCTCATGGTCTGTTGTGCCCCGGGGAGCTGTGGTTGTGCCCCTGGCTGCAGCCAGGCTGGGGCTGGTTGCAGGGTGCAGGGTCCCCTCTGCTGGTCCCGGCTCCGGTGAGGCTGTGGCTGCTCAGATCTGCTCCACCAGCCACCCCAGGGCCTCTTCCCACTGTGGTAGAGGGACAGCTCCGGCGGCTGGCAGCCGGGAGCCACCAGGGTCAGGTCTCCAGCCCCCCAGGATCAGGCCCGCAGCCCCACGGGGCAGGTGCCAGACCCCGAGGCTCTGCCCGTCCCACCCCGCTCACCTCCGGGCTCCAGCAGACCTGGGCCTGGCCACGGCGGGGCCGAAGGCTCGACCTTTCTCTCGGGGCTGGGCCAACGCTCGGGGCCCGGTGGCTCCCGGTTGTCCCGTGGCACTGGGTGCCGCCGAGACGAGCTCCTGCTCCTTCCCCAGCTCCTGCCATGAGCAAAATCCCAACTTGCTGCCTCCCCACGTCCTCGGGGCTTTCCTGATGTCCCGGGGATGGCCCCATCCCCATCTCTCACCGCTTTCCCTGGTGTGGCCGGGAGCTGGGCAGAGCCACGTCCTCCTGGCCGGGCAGCGGGATGCCAACGGGGACCGGCTGTGGCACGGGGAGCCCCGGCAGCACCTGGGGGCCGAGTGAAGCTGTGAGGGTGCTGCTGTGCCCTGCCTGCCCCAGCAGAAGGGACACAAAACATACCTGGGGCACGAGGGCATCAGGCAGACCGGGGCAGCACTGGGGGCAACCGGAGGCTGGAGGCAGTTTCTGCAGGAGGGAGAGGGCAGCGGGTGTTGGTGCAGGCTCCCTGCAGCCCCCACGGGGTGCCCGGGGTCCCCGCGCTCACCGGCAGCTGGTGCCCGGAGGTGGGCATGGCGTGGGGCTGCTGGAGCTGCGTGGGGTGGCCGAGTGGGATGTGGGTGCTCCGGAGAGGGACCCGGCTGCTGCAGGAGCTGCGGGGGGCTCTGTAGGATGGGATGTCACCGCCAGGGTCTGGGGACTTGTGGGGCTGCCTGGGGAGCAGGGAGGGAGCAGGGCAGGGCACGGGCAGCCTGCAGAGAGCCTCCCAGCCCTGCCTGCAGAGCCTCCCTGGGGCAAACATCCACATCCCTCAGAGGCAGGCACTGAGTGCTGCACAACCGGGGGGCTCTCCGGCTCCTGGAGCCCCTTTTTGTGGGTCCTGCACGTTCCAGCAGGACCCCCCCGTACCTGAGCTGCTCGTTCTCCACCACGAAGTCCCGCAGGAGGCCGTAGAGGCTGGGCCAGGCTGGGGCTCCCTCCGCCAGGAGCTGCCCTTCGGGTGGGGAGCAGCGTGGCCCCCCAGGGCCGGACCTGCCCACCCAGCCCGGCTGTGCCCCCGGCCTCGGGGGGGTCCCCAGCACCTCCCCGCTCCTCGTGGGCACCGTGGGCAGGCAGAGCTGCTGGCGCAGGGAGAGGTTCTCCAGCTGCAGGGCCCGGATCTCTTCCTCCAAGCTTTGCAGCAGCTTCTCCCGGGGGACCTGGGAGCACCAAGGGGTGGCTCGGGGAGGGTCCCAGCAGTGGGGCCGAGCATCCTGCCCCTGCCCCGCAGCCCTACCCTGTTGGCCACGGGTCTGGTGGTAACCCTGCGGGCCCGGCTGGCGTAGTGCAGGGTGCTCAGCGTCTCCGAGAGGCAGCGCGAGGACGGGGAGATGCAGGCGACCTGCCAACAAGGAGGAGCAGCAGGTGAGCCTTCCCCTCCATGGGGCATTTGGGTGGCTCTGTGCACCCCAAAACCTCCCTGCCCAGCCTTCTCCACGCACGTACCATCAGCGTGACGCCCCAGCCGCCCAGCGAGCGGGCCAGCAGCCGGGTGAGCTTGCTGTCCCTGTAGGGGATGTGCGTCCGCTTCCCCTGGGGCTTGGCCAGCAGGGAGATGCAGTGTCCTGAGGGAGGACGAGCCACAAAATACACATCGGGGCCGTGACGGGGTCCGGCAGCTGCTGCAGGGGGTCCCCAGCTCTTACCCAGCGCCAGCAGGCTGCGGTTGATGTTGTTGGCCTCCACGCACAGCTCCCCGGTGGAGCCGGTGTCCTTCACCCGCTCGCTGCCGGCCAGGTCCACGAAGCACAGCGTGCCCTGCTTGCCGGGGCTGCTGCTGGGCTGGAGGGGGGAAAACACACCCTGCGGGGTCACACCCTGCTCCTGCATCCCTCCCGCTCCTTCCCCATTGCCCACTGTGGTGCCCAACCCCACCAAAACATCCTCGGGGAGAGGAGGACGCAGCCGGAGAGCCAAATCCACCCCCCCCAGCCCTCCCGCTTTGTGCCCGGAGCAGGATTTGTGCTCACGGCTCGGCTGCGGATGCGGATGGTCAGCAGAGCGTGGCTGCGGCTCGAGTGCTTGTTGAGGGCGTGCGCAGAGGTCCGGCGCCTCCGGGAACCTGCCGGGATGGAGAGCTGCAGGTTGGGCACGCCGCCCCCTGCCCGGCACCACCACCACCACCAGGTCCAGCACCTCCCGAACGTGCCCCCCCGGCACGGTCCCAGCCCCAGCACCTTGCAGGAGGAGGTCGACGATGGTCTCCAGGCTCTCAAAATCCACGCTCAGCTGGTTCTCGGCGTAGAAGCCGCGGGTTTTGCTCCAGCGCAGGGGCAGGGCGCACGGCGGCCCCGGGCTCAGCAGGTCCCTGACCTGGGGAGGGGACAGACAGACGGATGGCAGAGAAGGGGAGACAGCGGGGACGGGGCACGGGGATGGCGGCGGGGCCAGGTGAGCGCTTACCTGCTCGTTGTAGATCTCCAGGTAGGAGGCACTGAGCGCCAGGCCGGGGCCGTGGCTGCGGCTGTGCTCCAGGAGGCAGGCGAAGGATCTCTGCATCAGCCCCAGCACCGCCGGGGCCTCGCTCTGCGGAGACCGAGGGGGGTCACGGCACGTCCTGACCCCCCACCCCGGGCCGTGAGGAGCCCGTCCTGCTCTCGAGGCCGCTGCTGTACCTGCCCCAGAGGCCCCATCAGGGTGTAGGTCTTCCCCGAGCCCGTCTGTCCGAAGGCGAAGACGGTGCAGGAGAAGCTGGAGAAGGAGGGCGAGCCTCAGGCACGGCCCCGGGGCTGCGGTGTGGAGATGCCACCTCCCGGCCCCATCCCGGCAATGCAAACCTCCCGCTGAGGCCTGCACGGCTCCCGCCTGGTGGGGACGTGGGGCTGGGGGGCTCCGGGGGGGGCTCACCCGTCGATCGCCAGCTCCACCAGCTGCCTCATGCCGCTGCCCTCGAACACGGCCTCCTGCGAGGCGCCCGCGTCGAAGACGGCGCTGAACCCAAAGGTGGCGTCGTGCCTGGCCGCGCTCACCTGGGGACGGTGGCGGTGGGTTGTTTTTTTTTTTTGGGGGGGGGTCCGCGGCTCCTGGACCCTGTGGGGAGGTGGAACTTACGTGGACGGTGCCGTCGCCCAGGCTGTGCACCACCCGCCGGTCCCCTCGGCGCGTCTCGGTGCAGGTCAGCGGCCGGACCCTAACGTGGGGGCGTGGGGGGACACAGAGGTGGCACCGCGTGGGGACCCCCGCTGCGCCCCTGGACCAGGTGAGGCTGATGTTTTGTCTGGTCCCTGCCGTGTCCCCAAACCTGCTGCGTCCCCCTTACCTCAGCACCACCCTCAGGCGCGTTTCTCTGCCCTCCACGGGTCCCTCCTGCTCCGCTCTGGGGCTCCTTAGGGGAAAAAAAAAGGGGGTGCAGGGTGGTGGGTGACCCCACAGCGGGGCACCCCCAAGGAGAGGGACCCCCAACCATGCTCCTGCTTTCCTTCTGTCCCAGCTGCACCCCCAGCACCTGGCAGAGGACGGCGTGCAGCTTCCCCGACATCCCCACACGGGGCCACCCCATTCCCCCCACCCCAGCATTTTTAGGGTCCCAGCTCCCCCTCCGGCCACCCAAGCGGCCACGTTGGCTGCTCAGGCCCCGGTCGCCGTGGCACGGGGTGACCTCGGTCCCCTCCGTCCCCCGTGGACTTACGCTCGCTGCTGGCCCCGTGGCAGCGTTCTGGGCCGTGCGCCCCGTCGGGGCTCCATTCGCCCCCCGCGCCCCTCGCTGGGGGCGGCGGCGGCGCCCGCTTGGCCCCACTGGGAGCCACGGCGCAAACTGGTACCACGGCTCGGTTAAACATTCACCCGTGCCAGCCCCGCGGGAGAGCTGTGGTGACACGGGGGGGGGTTGGAATGAGGCTGGGGGCAGGCGGCGGGTGCTGCACGGGGTCGTTTTATCCCGGGGAGGGGGCTCGGGGGGGCTGCGGTGTCAGTTGGGCTGGTGCTGGATCCCCCGAGCCCCCCTCCTTGGTTTGGGTTCCTCTGGGTGCCCCCTTTTTTGGGGAGGAGCCGTCGAGGGGGGGGGAAGTGCTGGGAGCTGGGGGGGTTCCTGGGGGCTGGAGGTGCTGGGGGCACCACCCCGAGGCCTGTAGGGTGCTGCCGTCGGGGGGCACCGAGCGAGGAAGCATCCCCGGGAGAGAACCGGGGAGGGGAGAGCTGGGGGGGGGCCCGGTGAGCACCGCCCGCTCGGGGCGGTCCCGGTTTCCCCCCCCCTTCTCCCGGGAGGGGATAAAAAGCGGAGTTGGCGGCGGGGCTGGGGGGGAACCGGGCAGGATGAGCGCGGCCCCGGGCACCTCCCGCGCCCCCCAGGCGCTGCTCCGCTTCCCCGACGGGGCGGGAGGACCGGGCAACGGGAGGGGGAAAGCAGCGGCGGTGGAGGGGGAAAACCGGTCCCCGGGACCCCCGGGGGGGCCACGGAAGAGGCGGCGAACCACGTTCAGCCGGGGGCAGCTGTGGGAGCTGGAGCGAGCCTTCGCCGCCGTGCCCTACCCGGACATCGCCACCCGGGAGCGCCTGGCCGAGCTCACGCAGCTGCCCGAGGCCAAGATCCAGGTGAGCGGGGTCGGGATCCCCCCCATCCCCATCCCCGGGACCCCACTCCTCACCCTACAGGCCGTCCCCAAGCTCCCTCCGTCCCTCCCGGTGTCTCTTTGCCTCCCCCCAGGTCTGGTTCCAGAACCGCCGTGCCCGCAGGATGCGCAGCGCCAAACCGGAGCCGCCACCGTCACCGCCCAGGGAGCGGGACCTGCCCACCGTGCCCCCCGACGGCACCGTCCCCGTTGTCCCCATTGTCCCCGCGCTGCCAGCACCCCACAGCCCCGCTCGGGGCCTCCCCACCTCGCTGGGCTCCATCTCCGACCTCATCTACAGCGCGGCCATCACCAACCTGGGTGAGCCGTAGCCATATCAGGGTTTTCGGCCCCAATTTGACGAGGGTGCGGAATCACCGCCGGGCCCCGCGCTCCCTGCGGTGCCATCCAATACCCTAAATGCCAGGGAGGCCGTGGCGGGGCCGGCTCCCTTTAATCCCGCCTAATCTTTGGGAGAAATACCTTAATCTGAGGCAGGATCCGCGGATGATTGCGGCGCGGCCGCCCCTAATCCGCGGGCACGCTCGCAGGTGCTGGGGGATTTCCCCGTATCGGATATTGCAGCGTGCTGCCAGAGGGGCTTAGCTGCCATCGAGCACTAATCACCATGTCCTACCCCAGTGTTCTGCCCACCCGCCAGGTGTTTATGTCCCCCCGGGGTCCGGCTGTGCCCCCTCCTCACCACAGGGACCCGTTGGGCTCCATGAGCAGGGTCTCTCGCCCCCAGAGGGGGCTCCGGGCAATTTTTGGCACCCCCAGGTGCAGGAGAGGCGATGTGGCAGCCCCCAGTGTGATCCTTTTCACGTGTGAGGGCTCGGTACGAGCTCCACGGAGGGGCTGCCTGTTTGCTGAGTGTTTGGGGACAAGGCCAAGCTGGGTGCTGACCCCACTGGACCCGATCTACGTGGAGAGGGAAAGCGCCTGTCACCAAATGTGGGCAGGGGCAGGTCACAAGTGAGTAACGAGTGAGTAACGAGTGAGTAATGCACTCCTTAAAGTGTGCAGGGGACCAGGTGGGAGCAGGGAGGACAGGCAAATGAGGGCACCGCGTCCTGCAGGAGGGAGCACGATGCAGGGCGCGGGGGGAGAGGGGAGCTTCGTGGCAGCGATAGCTCTGAGGTGCTGACAGCGCCGCAGGGTCACAAACACGAGGTTATTTATTTCCAGAACGAAAGCACAGCAGCTTCACGGAGCTGGACCAGCACCAGCTCACGCTCCTCTCCGTGCTGGGGTGGTAAAAGTTCACAGCCGGTCCCTCTTTGCTCCGCGGCTGTGGGATTTTTTAATCCCCCATTCATCTCAGGAACGTTCAGGTCCACCAGCTGCCAACGCAGAGATAAGCCTGCCCCAAACCAACGCCTCCTGGGGCGGCCCAAAGCCTCCAGCACAGCGCGAGCACCGCAGCTCGGGGGGTTGCACGTGGTTACAGCTTCCCCAGGTCCCCTTCGAGGGTCCGCACCATGACGTAGAGCTCCGCCAGGCCGACCACCGAGGCCACAATTACCGCCGAGAGGACGCGCTGAGGACACAAAACGAGAGCAGTGACCACATGTGAGCGGTGAAGCTGCTGCTGGGTGCTGGGAAACGCCTGCTGCTCCTGCCCGAGGGGTGCAGAGCGCTCCACGAGCAGGCTCACTCACCGCCGCGGTCTCCGCGAAGACGTACTGGCTGCCCAGGTAGGTGCAGGCGAAGGCGGCCACCACGGTGACGATGTAGTTGAAGACGGTGATGACCACGGCTTTCACGGAGCGAACTGGGGAGGAGGGAAAAGAGGATTGCTTTTAGGTAAGGCTGGGGGCACGCTGCAAAACTGCTGAGTGAATCTGCCTGCAACGGCCTCCGCTGGGCTGCAGAAGGCTCGAGAACTCACCTTGCCTCCCAAAGTCAGCCAACGTCCCACCGCGGTTCATGTCCTAAAGGAAGGGATTAAAACAACTCGTGTTCTGTTGTGTTTTCATGTTAACTGCAGAATAAAAGCAATACCAAAACCTTGTCCTGTCCCCAAGGCCCAGTCGGAAGTTTGGGAAGCTCCCGTGGGGTCCTTCACAGAGATTTCTGGATTTATGCTTCTGGTCTGATTTGGTGACAAGAAGAAGGGGTAATTTTAAATCAAAGCATTTATCGGAGTTTGTGTTCTCCTACATGGAGTCTGCAGGTTTGTCTGAGAGACCCTAGAGGGTCTCACCTTGTCAGCTGTGTTCACGCACTGGCTTGTCAAAGCGGTCGCTGTCCACAAAGATCTCACTCAACTCAGTTTTTACCTGGGCATGAATGAGCTCACTTCAAAACTATAGCAAATACAGAACAGTTCGGAGAATGGCAGCACAAATGCTCACAGTAAAAAATTGACCTAAGATGCTCGGTCTCCCAGATCAAAACCTGACATCTTTCGGCACGGTGAGCTGCTCCAAGTCCCTGTCTTCTATTCCACTCTCCCCATAACCCCGCCCTGCCTCTCTGGCCTCAGCACCACATCTACTGTCCCCAGGTATTCGCAGCGCGCGCTCCTCAGATCCCTGCCCCCCTCCCCTCTGCATTGCATTCACTCTATAAAGAAAACTTATTTGGCTGTCGGATTGCTTTTGGCCATGCTTTTGAGGATGAATCACGATGGGGCAGTCAGCAATGCACAGACACAGATGGCAGCACCACGGGCTTAGAAAGCTAAGCAACCTCTGTTCTTCACACCATTACCAGCCTGAAGATGAAGGTGGCTAACACTGGTGTGACAGGGCAGGGTGGTTTTTTGCCTGTAGGACATTTGGATTTTCCTTCTCCTGGCTGAACCATCTGCGTCCGGGCCCCTCACCTGGCCGGTGACGTTGCGGGTCATCCTCCGGTACTCCTCGTTGGCCAGCTTGGCCTTGATCCTCTCCAGCCGCGCCACCAGCTCGGGGTTCTGGGGGCAGAGCACAGCTCCCGTCAGGGCTGTGGGGCTGGGGGGCTCCCGGCCCGACCCCAGCACCGACCCTCACCTACCCGCGGCTGCACCGGCACCTCGGGCACGGCGATCTCGCTGCCTTCCAGGAGCTGGTAAAGAAACAGCGGCGAGCCTGCGAGGGGGAAAACGTCGAGATTAACGGATTTTAACAGATTTTAACGGATTTTAATGGATTTTAACGGACGTCAACGGCGGCGCGGCCCGGCCGAGCAGGCCCCGCACAGCCCACCTGCCTCCCGCAGCCCGCTGTGCAGCCTCCTCAGCAAGCTGAACGGCACCAGGCCACCCTCAGAGCCCACAGCGTCCCGCAGCTCCTCCCGCAGCTCGGCGGGGAGCCCGGCCAGCTCCTCTCCTTCCACCGCTCCCCTCAGGCGCGGCCCGGCCCTGACGGCGGCCGCCATCTTGCGGCGCCCGCCTCCCCTCACCTAGGCGACAAGGAAGGGCGGAACCATAGAGACGGGAGGGCTAGAGCGTCGCCTCGGCGGGCAGAGGAGGGACGGGAAGCGGGGAGGGGGCGCGCGGTGCACTGTGGGCCGGCGGCGGGATGTCGGGCGGCGCGGCTCGGCGGTACGTGGCGGCCGCGCTGGGCCGGTGCCGGGCCCGGGGGCTGCCGCTGTGGGAGCCGCTGAGGGAACGGCTCCCGGGACGCGGGGTGACGCCTTTAGGAACGGGGGGAGCCGCCGCTGCTGCTGCCGCGGCTGTCGTCTTGCCGCTGTTGCCGCCGCTGCCGCCGCGGAGGCATCTGTCGTCGCGGTGAGGCGCTGAGGGGGGAGGTGGGGAGGGGGGCTTTGGGGGTGCTGAGGGGAGTGGGGGGGGTTAAAGGGGTGAGGGGGTTTAGGGGGTGCTGAGGGGGCTGTGAGGGGGGGTTGGGGGGTGCTGAGGGGGGTTGGAGGGTTCTGAGGGGGTTTAGGGGGGTGTGAGGGGTTTAGGGGGTGCTGAGGGGGACTTAAGGGGTGCTGAGAGGGTGCTGAGGGGGTTGTGGGGGTGCTGAGGGGGGTGAGAGAGCGCTGAGGGGGCTGTGAGGGGTTTTGGGGTGTGCTGAGGGGGTTTAGGGGGGCTGTGAGGGGCTTTGGGGGGTGCTGAGGGGGCTGTGAGGGGGGTTGTAGGGTTCTGAGGGTGTTTAGGGGATTCTGAGGGGGTGTTAAGGGTTGCTGAGGGGGTTGTGGGGGTGCTGAGGGGGCTGAGGGAGTGTTGAGGGGGCTGTGAGGGGGTTTAGGGGATGTTGAGGGGTCTGTGATGGGTTATGGGGGTGCTGAGCAGGCTGTGAGGAGGGTTTTTGGGGTGCTGGGGGTTTTCGGGGACGTTGAGGGGGCTGTGAGAGGGTTTAGGGGGTACTGAGGGGGATTGGAGGGTTTTGAGGGGGTTTAGGGGGTGCTGAAGGAGCTGTGAGGGGCTTAGGGGTTTCTGAGGGGGATTAAAGGGGTGCTGAGGGGATTTTGGGGGTGCTGAAGAGGGGTTTAAGGGGTGCTGAGAGGTCTGTGATGGGTTGACGGGGTGCTGAGGAGGCTGTGAGGAGGGTTTTTGGGGTGATGGGGGTTTAGGGGGTGCTGAGGGGGCTGTGAGGGGGTTTTCAGGGTGCTGAGGGGGTTTAGGAGGGCGTTGAGGGGACTGTGAGGGGGTTTAGGGGGCGTTGAGGGGGGTTGGGGAGCACTGAGAGGGATGAGGGGGTGCTGAGAGGGCTGTGAGGGCATTTGGGGGTTGCTGAGGGGGGTTTAGAAGGTGCTGAGGGGGCTGTGAGGGGGTTTTGGGGGTGCTGAGGGGGGTTGGGGATGCTGAGAAAGGTGGGAAAGGAGGCGTCTGCGTGGGGGTGAGGTGGGAAAGGAGGGGTTTTGGGGGGTTTGGGTGGGGGCAAGGTGGGAGAGGGAGGCCTGGGGGGCTGAGGTGGGAAAGGTGGGGTGGGATCTGGCAGTGTCTGGGGGGGGACGAGGTGGGAAAAGGGGAATCTAGGAGGGTCATGGGGGGGCAAGTGAGAAAGGTGGGATCTGGGGTGTCTGATGAGGTATGAAAGGAGGATTGGGGGGGTACTGGGGGTGGAAGGCTGGGGAGCAGGGCTCTGGCAGGGGTGCACGATGCCCTGTGGGAGGCTCGGGGCTGGGGCTCAGCTCTGTGTGCGCCCCGCACGGTGCAGTGCTGGGGACAAGCCGCCTCTCTGCTCCTAGGAACCGTCCCGAGGGCAAAGTGCTGGAGACAGTGGGGGTGTTCGAGGCACCGAAGCAGCATGGCAAATACGAGACGGGCCAGGTGAGTGCTCCTGGGGCGCGGCACTGACCCCCTGGGCTCTTTCCACAGCCCTCGGGTGGCTGCGGGACCTGCAGCGTAGTGGTGGAAGGCCAGAGGTTTCATAGACCAGTGTGCCTCGTCCCTGCTGGGTCTGCAGTTTGTCAGTCATCTGACAATGGCGAGCTGATAAGAATCTGCAACCCGACAGAGCTGCTCGTGCAGAGAGATTTGCTCTGCGGGTTTTATTTAAGCATTTTCTCCCCTTAGCAGCAAAAGAACCAATTGCTGAATCTGAGACGCAGCAGCTGAACTTGTCATTGGTGCGTGTACAACTCGCAGATCTGTTTGTGTTCCTGGGCAGTCCCTTCTGTCCTGCTCGCCCTTCTGCACTTGGGATGTTCCAGTGCTTTGTTACTGGTGGAGCCGTTCAGTTTTATGGGACAGAGGGGACGTGGATTTGTTCTCTCGTCCCAAACTGTTCATGTGCCCTCTCTGTTTTTGCTGTGCTGGTTATGCCTGCATTCCCATCTAGCACATTCAGTCTTGTTCCAAGTGTTTCTCGTTAACTGAGGTAGCTTTTTCCTTAGATATTTTCAGAAAAGGGGCTTTTGGGCTTGTGCTTCCTGTTGTATCTAAGCTGACTGAAGCCAGCTGTGTATTCAAATGCAATTATTTGTTCCTTTCAGCTCTTTCTTCACAGCGTGTTTGGCTATCGAGGAATAGTTCTGTTTCCCTGGCAAGCCAGGCTCTATGATCGAGATGTTGCTTCTCCTGTCACAGAAAAGTAAGGATTTTTTCACGTTTATGTGCTATTATACTGCTACATTTACATTTCCTAGCAAGTTTCCTGCTTCTTGAGGGGCAGCGGTGTGGTTCTGTTTTGTGTGAAGATAAACTGGAAGAGGGGTACTCAAATAAGAGACAGTGCATTGGTTTTCTGTTAGAGACTGGATGGAAGTATGAAAGAAGAGTGTGTGCATGTGAGACAAAGGGGAAAAAATATCCTGTCTTCTTTCTAATAAAGCAAAACTTAATTTTGCTTTGCTTAGTTTAACTTGCTCCTGTGTTAAAATTTCAGGCTGCTTCCTTTATAGGTTGCCAGTGAGTTGGATTTGTCAGCAGCCTTCCCCCCACTGTCCACTTTCAACCCCCCCTAGGCCAAGTTCATCCTTTTGTTGCTTGAGTCACCATTCACTTCTCTGCTCTCTTCAACTTGTTTTCCCCTGACTGGTTTTGGAGGCGTGCCAGTGAGTGTTTGGACTCGGAAGGGGGTGAGGAGTGAGCAGATAGGGAGTAAGAGGGCAGTAGGAATACCTGCCCCAGCCAGGAGGCTGGGCTGAGCAGAGAGAACTTCTGAGTCTGAAAAGAGAGATGTGCTTGTGAGAAACACTGCTGGTTGTCATCTCAGCTCACCTAGCCTTGTATGAGTGGCTGATGCGAGTTTAATTTGGGTGGAATCGAGCAATTACAGCCTGTGAAATGCATTTTAAGAAGTTGTTGGCTATGAACGTGCTTGGTCCTGATAACAAAGGCTTGCTGCTGTCTTGAAGTGAGCTCCCTCCTGTTCCGAGTCCCAGCTGAAGCAGGGGTTAGTGTGTTTATGCTCAGTGCTCTGCTTTTCTCTTCAGGAGTGAGAACGCGGCAGGCCATGGTTCCAAAGAGGTCAAGGGCAAAACGCATACCTACTACCAGGTGCTAATAGATGCCCGGGATTGTCCACATATAGTAAGTAACGAATGTCACCTTGCTGTTGAAACTCGGATATCTTCTCTGATGCGAAGGCTTTTCTATCAGTGGCTGTAGCTCTAAGTGGTTGTGATGGCTACCTTGGGTCTTTGTCCTGGGATCGTTTGGAACCTGTAGGACAGATTTGTTTTTCAAGTCGTAATTTCCCTGAGAAAACTATTCTGGAATGTCATGTGACTGTTTTCTGGATAATGTTTACCCTTTCCAACCTCACTTCCTCCTCCTGTTGGCATTCCTTTTCTGGTGCGTGGAAGTAATTATAAACGTGGGTTGCAGCACTGAAAATGTTTTCCACTTGTTTGAGAGAAGAGTTAGTCCAGAGGAACTTAAAAGTGGGCATGTTCTGAGGTGAATTGGTTACATAAGCCAAATGTTATGTGCTGTACAAAGAATGATAGTAAACTGAAGCACAAGTGCAAACTGACATGCAGCAGTCCGTTCTGAAAGACTTAAACATCTCTTTTCTCAGTCTCAGAGATCACAGACAGAAGCAGTGACGTTCCTGGCAAATCATGATGACAGCAGAGCCCTCTATGCCATACCAGGTGGGTAAGGGGTGCCTCTAACCTCTGGAGACACGGGTTGTCATGAGGTGAGCTCAAAACAGTCTTGAAAGTTTACTCCTACCAGCAAAGCAGCAGAGCACTTAGGGCGTTCCTGTAGTAGCCCCGCCTGTGCTTTAGGGCCCTGCTAGAAAAAACAGAATTACTAAAATGTGTGAGGCCATTTTGGGGAGATATCAGTTGGGCAGACTCTGGTCAGACAAAGGCATGACTACACTGAGCTAGGGAGACACAAATCCCATACGCACACCCTGGTGCATACGAGCTGTTCTGCTTTATTTATTACCAGGACCACTACCTAGCTCTCTCATCATGTGCATTTCCTGCCCAGAGTCCTTCTGGGAATCATCCCAGAATCCATCCTATACAGAAATCTCCCAGGAGAACGCTGCTGAGTTTATTACTGGCCCATTTCCTCCCTTCTTGCTTGCAATCATGGTATCAACATTGATTTCTGCTACAAAGTCTTTTTATTAACTTCTCACTAGTGTGATCTGTCTCTCTGCTGGGGACTTCGGAGCTGGAAGTTCAACTGTTTTTGGGGTTTATTTTTCCAGGTTTAGACTACGTAAGCCATGAAGATATCCTTCCCTACAGCTCCACCGATCAAGTGCCCATCCAGCACGAGCTCTTTGAGAGGTTTCTCATGTACGACCAAACAAAAGGTAACTTCTGTCCTCTGAGGTAAATCCCCAGAGCCAGCCAGATGCTTGGGGTGTCTGTGACAATTATCCAGAGGCCATTATCCTGAATACAGCGTGAAAATCGTGGTCTGGCTTGGATTTTGTTACAGTAAAGCCTCCTTTAAGTAATCGTTTGTAACTCTGCAGGCAGTTGCTGAGGGGATGTGGCTGCAACACGTTTATGAACTCCAATCTTTCCCTCCCCACAGTTCCACCTTTTGTAGCAAGGGATACGCTGTGTGCGTGGCAGGAGAAGAACCACCCCTGGCTGGAGCTCTCCGATGTGCACCGAGAAACCACAGAGAACATCCGAGTCACGGTCATCCCTTTCTATATGGGCATGCGGGTAGGTTTGTGCTGCATCTGGCTGCGTTAGTGCTGTGAGCTGGTTCACTTGCATGTTTTTCTGAGGGCAGTTCACTCGCTGAAGGTACCTTCTGCTCACTGGCGAAATCACTTTTTGATCCCAGTTGTAATTTTGTTGTCATTACGTCCAGCAGAGGTATGAGTATGGAAATATTTGTCATTAGTGTTTTGGAGACTCCTGCAGATTGGCTTTCTCTTGTTATTTGTAGGATGGGGAATACCCTGGGCTTCTCTGCAGAACACTGTTAGCGAGATATTTAGGAAAACTTGTAAACTGGCCCTTTACTGCCTCAGTTGCAGCTGGGCATGTGCGTGAGGTGGCACCAAGGCCATCTGCCCAGATAACGAGCCCGTTATCCTGCCAGTGGTGAGGTCGGCAGGTGCTGACCCGCTTCCCAGCTCTGATGCAGGT
Source organism: Aythya fuligula (assembly GCF_009819795.1). Classification (NCBI taxonomy): domain Eukaryota; kingdom Metazoa; phylum Chordata; class Aves; order Anseriformes; family Anatidae; genus Aythya; species Aythya fuligula. Next base: position 6,632,360 of record NC_045578.1, on the reverse strand, counting down.
TACGGGGTTTGGCTACAGACTGGATTTAGCTGGTAACCACGCACACTTCATAGCATCTTCACGTGGGCCTCCCAAAATAATAAGGCTCCAACAGACTTCTGAGCGGGAGGGCTGGGAATTACAGCAGCAGTTTGAGTTCTGAGCACAGCTGCTGTGACGGGCGAATGTTCTGGTGTGGAGCTGCAGCTTCTGTGGAGCCCAACTGATGTTTGTCCTAACCTCGTCGGGGAAAACAGGTGCCTGAAAGCAAGGAAACGGAGGAAACGGGTGGTTTTAGAGCTGTAGAAAGTGCGTAATTAAGATGGAGATCGACCCTCCCTAGTCACGAGATCCCTGCCAACCTCCCAGCTCGTGATTACATGTCTCGAGCAGAGCCAGTGCCAGGCGGTAACTGCTGGGCTGCTTCGGGGAGCAGCTGTCCCTGCGCTCATGTGAGTTGTCTGCGTCAGGCTGGCGTGGAGCGAGAGCCCCCGTGCTTGTGCTGTGCTGACAGCTGAAGAGGTTTTGGCGCTGAGCGTTGAAGGGCAGCTGCTAAAGTCTTTTGTTTCTCTTGACAGGAAGCCCAGAATTCCCATGTCTACTGGGTAAGTGCCTTTTGTTTTGCGAAGCAGCTAAAGGGAAGGAGTTTATTTGCTGTGGCATCACTGCCGTGTGATAAGCTCTGAGGGAGAGTAGCCCTTGCCTGGCAACTGTTTCCCAGTATCGGCTGTGGGTTATCAACTGTTTGCAGCTGATGCTCGTTGTTAATAACAATTTCTCTTCCGTCCAGTGGCGCTACTGTATTCGCTTGGAGAACCTTGACAGCGAAGTGGTACAGCTCCGAGAACGGCACTGGAGGATATTTAGCTTGTCTGGCACCTTAGAAACAGTCCGAGGCCGCGGTGTTGTGGGAAGGGTAGGTATTGTGCAGCTTCTGGTGGGAAGTGAGCTCTTTGCTGGAGTCCTCTCTCTTGGATTGGTTTGCCAGGAGATTGCTTAGCGGGCAAAAGAAATATGTGGAATAGAAAATAGGCAGTGGAAAAAAAAATAATAATGTAAGCTTTTTATCTGGTGTTAGTTTGTGTGAATTGAAACGTCACAGTGAGTGTTAAAGAATGCTCATAACTGACTGATAATGGGGAAACTGGAATAATGAGTAATTCTGGTGCTGCTCACCGGGCAGGTTGTTTGCCGTGTAGTTGGGAGCGATGCTTAGAAGTTAAGAAGCAGAAAAGAGGAACTGGTGCCAAATGTCATAATGAAGGTTGTGATTCTCTTTTTCTTCTCGCTGTGTACATCTGTTGATGCCTGTCTGTGGAGGAATCCAAAGATCCGTTGCTGATGTAGAGTGGTCTCTTCTTGTCTCCTCAGGAGCCAGTTTTATCCAAAGAACAGCCAGCATTTCAGTACAGCAGTCACGTCTCCCTGCAGGCATCCAGTGGTCACATGTGGTAAGAAGCACTTATTACTGCGGTAGTGGTTTAGATGTAGGACCCCACAGCGCTCAGCTGGGATGCAGAGTTTGCAGTCTGGAGCTGTGGCTTCAAGGTGGGTGGAAACGGACTGGCCGAGATGCATTTGGTAGTTAAAAGGGGTCTTTGTACGAGCAGCTTCTTGGGAGCACTAATCCCAGCTCGTGGTAAGGAGAGCTCTTGAGGCTCTGCACCCAGAGAGGCTCCGGGTAAACTTCTCCTCCTCCTCTGGTCTGTGCTGGGCTGGACTGAAAAGACATGAAGCAATTCTCCATCACCTGCTGCTGCACTCAGTTTCTGCCCTTTTCAGTGCTTGCTGCAAGGGATGAGGCTTCACGCTGGCGTTTCCCTAGGCAGCAGAGGATTCCTGCACAAGGATTCCTGCTCTTTGGAGAGGACTGCCCTTTTGCTGGGCTTTGGTTTTTGTCCCTGAGTGAAGCTGTGCAGTTCTGTGTCCACAAAGAATTAGCTTGTAGGGTTACCCCAGCCAAGGCCTTCAGTTTAATTTGCACCCAAGTCCCCTCCTGTCTAAGTGCAGGCAGGAAGGCGCTCAGCCCGAGGTGTTCTTCTGCTGTTCTGTGGGGTTAAAGCAATTTCCTCTTGTTTTACATTTCAACTGGGTTAGTGCATTCAGTGTTGTCTCTGAAGAAGAAACACGCAGCCACCTCTTGCCTGCTGTGTGACAGGTCTCTCTGGTCTCAGTAAATCTGTTTCAGATGTTAAGCTGCCTTTGAGTTGGGGAAAAATGTGAGAGCAGCTTTTTGTCTACCAGATACAGCCGTGTTTGACACGTTCCGCACTGTGAGTGGCCTGAGTGTATGTCCTGGGGAACAGAAATAGACGTAGCGTTTGCATTTTTTGCCCCCTTTCTCTGCATACGCCCTGAAGGGAAGGAGATAAAGGCTCTGAAGCTCAGAAGCTGCTCAGCTTGAAGTCGTTTTTGTTGTGTGCTTTCTGTGACGTGAGACCCGTTACTCTCCGCAGCCCTCGTGCCCGTGCTCTGCATTTCAGGGCAGTGGGGCTGCTTCCAGGGACATGGCAAATCCCTCGTACGTTCAGGGACAGCCAGACTCGGTTCTTCAGTGCCCTTTTCTGAAATGCAAAGCAGGAGCTGCTGCAAATTGCATCCGTAATGAGATTTGGTGTTATCACAGACGACTGGTGGGGCTTCTGCCAGGGAACACGCATCCGAATTCACTTGTAATCGATTTGTAAAAATAGCTCTGGTGGTTCTGCCTCCTGTGGGACGGGTGTGAGGTAAACACTGCTGCAGATGCTTGGAGTGCGCTCACCTCCTGGAGGATCCAATCGTGACATCTTTATTCAGGAAAAGTGGATTAGAGATGTGATGTAAACTGCCCGGGAGCCTTCCAATAAATGAGTCATCTTGGCAGAGATGTGCTCGCTGCCGAGCCGACCTTGCAAACGCAGCCCCAGAGCCCCTCTGCAGGATACAGACGAGCTTGTTTCTTACCTCCTAGCTGCTGACGACCGGCTGCGTGTTCCCTGCCCTCAGCGTGACCTCTGCCCTTATTTTGCAGGGGCACTTTCCGATTTGAGAGGCCCGACGGCTCCCATTTCGATGTCCGAATCCCACCCTTTTCTCTGGAAAGCAACAAAGACGAGAAGACCCCCCCGTCCGGCCTTCACTGGTAGAGCAGCGGGAGCGCCGGGACCCACCGAGAACTGTGTGTGTTGTAGCCCTTTGCCTCCCCCTCGTGCCGCAGCCAGGAACACGGAGCTTTTAAACCTTTTAAACCATTTTCGTTTTAACCGTTGTCTAACGGGGGAGGCTGTTTGTTTTCTTTTTTTTTTTTGGGAACTTTAGTACTGGCTCTCTCAGGCTGCTTGTAACCATAAGCTGTGTTACCGTTAACCCTTCCCTTCGTGGCAGCCGCTGGGGTTGGAGCTGGGGGCCGTCGAGCTGTGCTGCTGCAGAAGAAGATTTCCCCTCAGCGAGCCCGGAACCTCTCCACCGTGTTGTGAATTCTCTGCCATGTGAGGTTTCTCTAATAAACTGGCCCTTCCAGTTGCAACCAGTCTTCCTTTATAATCCAAGGCCCCGGGCTTTGCCTCGTAGCTCCCTCCTCGCCCAGCTGTAAAGAGGAATTGGCCCGGCCAGAAGGCAGCAGCGAGGATGTGTTTGGGAAGCTCGGCTTCCCTCGCGAGGCGCAGCCTTCCTGCAATGCAGCTGCTTTCTGGGATCAAGCCAGCGTGTGGCAGAGCAGCCCGTGAGCTGTGCTCCCCCTTGCTCAGCTTGCCTGGGCTCTGCGCTAGAGCGATGCAAAGCTCGTTTTGTGCTGGGGGAGAGGGCGCAGAGGGGGAGAGGTGGGTTGTGAGCAGCCTGCCAGGTGCCTTCATGTGCAGCTGCGGTAGTGCAGGGGAGCTAAGGGCGTGTGGGCAAGCAGCCTCCTGCCCCATGAAGGCTTGCTGAGCTCTAGGAATACAAAACGTGGCTCTGTTTTCTTGGGAGTTTGTGCTTTGCCAGGAGTTGATTGTTTTAACCTGGAGTAGCCGCCCGCAGTGAGGTAGCGCCTGGCTGCTGCTCTTGCTCACTCAGCTCAGCAGGGTGTGATTTTGGGTCCTGTGTGCCGCGGGCCCTGCACAGGTCAGTGAAATGCCTGTAAGCTTACTGTGCATGGATCTCTGGGGATTTTACTTTTATGTGTGTAGGGCCACCGTGCAAATCAGCAGCTCCAAGGGCCGTGAGCCTCTACGGCTGCTGCCGCCTGTCTCAGGCGGGGGCTCTGCAGGGGGCAGAGGCTTTTTGGTGGCTTTGTGATGGGAAGCCTAGGCAGAAAGAGTCTCAAACTGCTCCTTTCCCTAGCCTTGCTTAAATAGCGAGGGATAAATCACTCACAGGGCTGTTTTTCCTGGTTCCCTCGAGTCCTGCCCTCTTCGCTTCCCGCTCTGAAGGCAGTGTGGGGCTGTCACAGCTGGTGGGCAAGGATGGGGAGAGCCTGGATGCTGTCCTACAGCCAGCAGCCACCTGTATAAGGAGAATTAATTACTACTGCTTAAATAATGCTTGCTTTTCACCCGCCTTTTCCCTTCTGTGACTTTTTCCCTGTCAGGCAGGGCGTTGCTCAGCCCCCACAGCCGCCCTGCCTGCCCCTGGGGGTGCCGACCTCATCCTCCTGGGCAATCGCACCGCTGCTGTCAATGCTTAACCCTATTTTTCGGGAAACCCTGACGCTATTTCTCGGGAAACACTATTTATCAGGAATGGATTGATTAGAATGGATTGTCAGGCATTTATTAATGAAAATCCCTTGTCAAAAATCGCTGTCAAAAAAAAAAAAAAAACGAACAAAAACAACAAAAAAAAAAAAAAAAAAAAAAAAAAAAACAAACGGCGGCGGGGCACGGGGATCTGTACGGACACCACCAATAAACTGCTGAAGGAGCGGTTCGCTCTCCTGTTTCTTATTTATTTCCCCGCGGATCCACCCCCCGCCTCCGCCGTCCCTCGGCGCCGCCATCTTGTGCCCTCCCCCTCCTTCTCCCCCTCCCCCTGACGTCACGGCCGCCGGCGGCGGAAGTGACGCGGGGCGGGGCGGCGGAAGTGGCGGGCGGTGAGGCGGCAGCATGGCGGGCGCGCACCGGGCCGGGCCGCTGAAGCAGCAGAACAAGGCCCACAAGGGCGGCAAGCGGCGGGGGGCCGCGGGTGAGCGGGGAGAGCTCCGGGAAGGCTCCGGGAGGGTCCCGGGCAGGCTCAGGCGTTTTCTGACCGGTTTTTGTTCTTCCTCCCCCCTCAGGCAGAGTCCCCGTGAAGGTGCAGAGCCGCCGGCAGCGCCGCGAGCTGGGCAGGGCGGACCGGAGGCACCAGGCCCTGCAGCTCCGCCGGCAGCGCAAGGAGGCGGTGAGGGGCTGGGGGGGGTTAGGGGGGGCTGGGGGAGGGTCAGAGCCGTGGTGCTGCGGCTGGATGGGGTTTGGCAGCGGAAAGTTTCCCGAATCTTGTGTGTTTGTGCAGGGTTAGGGGAGTTTTCTGGTGTAAAAGCTCACAGGTGATAGGGCTGCAGGGAGTGGCCTCGAGTTTGGTGTTTGGGCTGGAGAAGGGGAGGCTCAGGGGAGGCCTCATTGCTCTCTGCAACTGCCTGAAAGGAAGGGGTGGGGAGCTGGGGTCGGCCTCTGCTCACAGATAACTGGTGATAGGACCAGAGGGAATGGCCTCAAGTTGTGCCAGGGGAGGTTCAGGCTGGGAATGAGGAGACATTTCTGCTCAGAAAGAGCAGTCAGGCACTGGGACGGGTTGCCCAGGGAGGTGGTAGAGTCACCACAGCCCCTGGGGGCGTTCAAGGAATGGGTAGGTGTGGTGCTTAGGGACATGGTTCAGTGGGTGACAGTGGTGGTTGGACCAGATGATCTTGGAGGGCTTTGCCAACCTTAATAATTCCGTGGCTCTACTGCTGCTTGGGATCTATGGGGCTAGTGAGGCATTTACTGGGCTGAGCAGGGCTTCCTGGCGCTGGGGTTCACACTGTTGGGGCTCTGCCCACAGGTGCTGGCGGAGAAGCGGAGTTTGGGCAGCAGGGATGGGCCCCCGCACCTGGTGGTTGTGGTGCCGCTGCACGGCAGGGCTGCAGCACACACCGCCCTCCGCCTGCTGCAGAGCCAGGACTCGGCCGTGCTCCGCGTGGACGAGGGGAAGGCTGGGGGCTTTGCCCTCCTCTGCCCCCAGCTCAAGCAGCGCTGGCGGTTTGTGACAGCGCAGACAGGTGAGGAAATGCTGCTGGTCTGGGAAATTTTGGCTCCGAACCCTTGGCAGCCCCGCTAATGGAGGTGTTTTGTGCTCAGGGGATCTGCACGCTGCCTTAGACCTAGCCAAAGTCGCCGACTCCCTCCTGTTCATCTTGGATCCTGCAGAAGGCTGGGACAGCGCAGGGGAGTACTGCCTCTCCTGCCTCTTTGCACAGGGGCTCCCCAGCTATGGTAAGAAAGACACATCAGGGGCTTCTTGTGGGCTACAGATCCAAGGGGGTGCTCGATGGGGGCTTAGTGTTGTAATAAACAAAAACTCCTTATGGAAATAGGTGACCACAGGTCTTCAGCATCTCTGTTTCTGCGTATAGGTCAGGAAAACGCCCCTGTTGTGCTGCCTCTGTGTGTTATCATCCTGGTAGGGCAGTGCTAGAGAGAAAAAGGTGTCCTTGGTGCCTGTAGGTGCCTGGTGGCTGTTCAGGCACGCAGAGCAAAAGGATTCAGATGCGTTCTTGCTAAGTTCAGTGCCTCAGTCCCTATCTCCATGGTCTCTTTTAAAATTTTATATCCGAAGACAAGTTTTATGTTTTGTTTTTTTTCTTTTGAAGGGGTGAGGCTGCCTCTGTAGCTTGTAGTGTCCATCTCGTTTGGTTGTTTGGGTTGCAGATAGGCAAGGCTGTGTTAATGCTTGGTGAAAGGGGCGTAAAAAACTAACGGTGACCTCTGCCCTGTGCCGTAGCTCTTGCAGTGCCGGGAGGCACTGACTTGCCGCCGAAGAAGCGGATCGACGCCAAGAAGAAACTTTCCAAAGTCATCGAGAAGCGCTTTCCAGAGGCCAAGCTCTTCTCCCTGAACACGGAGCAGGAATCCTCGCTGCTGCTCAGGCACCTCGCCACGCAGAAGCAGCGGCACCTCGCCTTTCGGGACAGGCGGGCTCACCTCCTTGCCTACGCTGCCGAATTCCTGCCCAGCCCAGAGAGCGACAGGGTCGGGACCTTGAAGGTGTCCGGCTTTGTCCGGGGCCAGCCCCTGGACGTGAACGGCCTGGTGCACATTGTGGGGCACGGGGACTTCCAGATGAGCCAGGTGGATGCACCCCCCGACCCCCTCTCTTTGAACCCCCGGGTGGTGAAGGGACGGAAAAAGACGCAGGACATGGATGTGCAGGTGAGTGGGAGCTCGGGGCTTTGCCGGGCCCCTTAAAACACAAAGTTTTGAAACTTTCCTGCAGAAAAAGACAATTTGGGGTGTGTGGTCGAGGGCAGGGGGAACATGGAGCTGTGTGAAGAGAGGGTAGGTGCAGTTCTGCACACAGCATGTGATTACTGTTGGGTTACAACATAACCAAGGGAGTTCCTGCTGTTACTTGTCAGGGCAGGGATATTTTTTGGCAGGGAGGGTTGTGGGAGGAGTTAGGACTTTCACACTGAGGGCTGGCTTCAGTTGCACCTCTTCCCAGCTGGGGACTCTGCTTTTGCCCTTCAGGAGGACTGTGTGAACGGCACTGAAGAGATGGAGGAGGATGTAAAGCTCCTGATGAAGGCGGATACGAGCAAGCAGGAGTCCTTGCAGTCAGAAGTGGTTCCTGACCCCATGGAAGGGGAGCAGACGTGGCCAACTGAAGAAGAGCTGCAGGAAGCAGAGGGTGAGTAGCAGCAGGATTTCCCTGCTTTTCCCTTGTCCCTGCTCAAGGGGTTGTTAGAATCAGTGGGATGGCTGTGGAGGAGCCAGGGTTACATCGTCCCTGCCTTGTCGAGGCTCTGACAGATCCTGTGCAGGGAATTGGTGGCTCGGGAGGTGGTCGTGGCCGTTGTGATGTGAGGCAGGGGGGGAATTCTTCCTGTGCTGACTGCTGCTGGGAATCCCACAGCTTCTCAGCGGGCAAACAGGGTGGTGAAGGTCCCCAGGGGCACGTCCAAGTACCAGGCTGCCTGGATCGTGGAGGACAAGGAGGGCAGCGATGAAGATGGTGACGTGGATGATGACATCGATGACGATATGATGGAAGAGGCAGCTTCCCAGGTACTTCTATAAATTAATAGTGTAGCTGATCTGGGTGCTGTAGGATATCCTAGCACAGTCCTGTCCTTCCAGCTTTCTCCAGGAAAGGGCCCAGCACTGAGCTAGGACTTGTCTGGCTTTCCATCCTTTCCATCCTTCTTTCCATGAGACCTCTCACACGTATCCTGTTGCTTCTTTGGGCTGTTTGCTACCAAAATGAGGGACTGTGTTGTAGCCATGGTTCACGCTGCCCAAATACAGAGTTTTTGGGGTTGTGCAGACACCAACAGTTTGTGTGCTCATGGGCTCTGCGCTGTCCTGTGTCAGGAGGGGGAGAGCAGCGCGGAGGAAGAGGAACACTCAGAGGAGGAGTGCGAGACCATGACCGTGTCTGAGTGCGTGCGGGACGACCAGTACGATGAGAAGGTGGAGGAAGATGAGCAAATGCTGGAGAAATTCAAGCAGGAGAGAATGGACGAGATGTTCCCGGACGAGGTGGACACGCCGCGTGATGTGCCCGCCAGAGTGCGGTGAGGATCTGCGAGCCGTGCAGGGAGAGGGGCTGGAAGGGGCCTGGCTGTGAGGGTGGGGCAGGAAGCCTGTGATGTCTCAGCCACGATGTCTGAACCTGGCTGAAGGAACTTGTGAAGATGAACCTTTAGGCTCTGAGGCTTCCAGGGGAGATGTTACTGGGGCAGCGTGCAGCTCCCCGAGGCAGAGAGCCGGGCCTGAGCTGGGAGAGGGAGCATGGCAGAGCCCTAACGCGAGGGCAGGTTGCAGCGTGCATCTCAGCAGCTGCTTGGGTTGGTGAAGCCTCTTGGCTTCTCTTTTCAGCAAGCACCGAGTGCACGAGGAGTTCAGAGATATCTCATCTTCTGCAGCGATGTGACTGTCTTCTGTGTGGGTGGTTTCCTGACTCAGCTGCTGTGCTTACCTCTCTCTGCTCTAAGATCTTTTCTGTGAAAACTAACGTTTGCTTTGCTCCCTTTGCCCTTTCTGAAAGTGACTCCCTGTGGATTTGTAAAGCGTTTTCTTTCCTGTTTTCTGTCCCTTAGGTTCCAGAAGTACAGAGGGCTCAAGAGCTTCAGGACTTCTCCGTGGGACCCCAAAGAAAACCTCCCACGGGACTACGCGAGGATTTTCCAGTTCCAGGACTTCTTCCGCACCAGGAAGCACCTCTTCCGGCAGATAGAGAAAGAGGAGGCCGAAGGAGCTTTGGTAACTCCCTTTCCTCTCACATTTCCATCTCTTCCCTGCCACGTTCCCTTGCCCCTAGTGGGAGAGGTTTGGCAGGGAGGTGGCCGCGTGGATGGTTCAGCCAGGCGGCTCTTAGCCTGATGCCACAAGCACAGCTGGTGCTGCTCTCCTGGCTTCCCTCCCTAGCCCTGTGGTTCTCCAGACCCCGTTTCTATTGAAAAAAGTGCTCACAGCTCATCCTCTCTCGGCAGGTCGGCTGGTATGTCACACTTCACATCTCCAACGTCCCTGTCGGGGTGATGGAGAGCTTCAGAGAAGGGAAGCCGCTCGTCCTCTTCGCCCTGCTTCCTCACGAGCAAAAGGTGACCAAATACAGCTGATTCTGCGAACCCTTTGCCAAGGGAATTTGTCACTGCTGCAGTTTTTGTTGCCGTCTGCTCTGGCTTTTATTTGCCCACGCTGCTCCCAGCCTCTCACGCTGCTGCCTCTCCCGCAGATGTCTGTGCTGAATTTCCTGGTGCGGCGCCATCCGACCAGCAGCGAGCCGGTGAGAGCCAAGGAGGAGCTCATCTTCCACTGCGGCTTCAGGCGCTTCCGAGCATCCCCCCTCTTCTCCCAGCACACCTCAGGTTTGTGAGGGGCCGCTGTGGGGGGAGAGAGAGCGGCCGGGCTGGGGTTCCCAGGGCAGGAAGCCCGTGATGTCTTAGCCACGATGTCTGAACCTGGCTGAAGGAACTTCTGACGACTCACACCTAGGCGCTGAGGCTTCCAGGGGGGACACTAAGTAGCGTGGGGGCTCGGGCAGCGTGGTTTTCTGGTCTTGGCAAGCTGGTGGCAGGCTGCGTGCAGCCAGCTGGGAGCTCAGAGCATCCTTTTCATTCCAATGCTCTGCACCAGCAGAGAAGCACTGCACGTGGCCTGTTTTTTGCTGCCAGGGAAGAGCTTGATGGGGTTTCCCAGCGCGCTGAGGACTGCCGTTGGGCTCAGTTTGATCATTGTTGTTCTGTCCTAGCTGATAAGCACAAGCTGGAGCGTTTCCTGCGCCCGGATGCTGCCCTGGTGGTGACCGTGTATGCTCCCATCACTTTCCCTCCTGCCTCAGTGCTGCTTTTTAAACAGAGGAGTAACGGTGAGTTGGACACAAATGTTAGCAGGCGTTGTGTACTCTACTTCTGAATTGCAGGTATTCAGAAAGCACGGCTTGGAAAAGACTTGGCCTTTGTGCTGTTTGAGCAGATGAACATGGAAGGAGCTGAGTTATCACAGCCACTTTGTTCCTGCTTTGGGGTTGCTCTGGGCCTGGAACGATTTGGGGAAGGGTTTGTGGTGGTGAGGGAGGTGATGGAGACATGGCTGGTAATGCCTGCGCCCTGCAGGAATGCACGACCTCATCGCCACGGGGTCCCTGCTGGCCGTGGACCCCGACAGGATCATCATCAAGCGGCTGGTGCTCAGCGGCCACCCTTTCAAGATCTTCACCAAGACGGCGGTGGTGCGCTACATGTTCTTTAACAGAGGTACGGCGCGGCTCTGGGCTGCGGGAGCAGAACTCGGAGCGGCCGTGGTTGGGTAACAAAGCCCCTTCCTCACCTCCTCCCCTGCTTTGATCTCCAGAGGACGTGATGTGGTTTAAACCGGTGGAGCTGAGGACAAAATGGGGTCGTCGGGGACACATCAAGGAGCCGTTAGGTAGGTCGGGTTCTGCGTTTCCTCTCTCACGGTGGGCAGCAGAGAGCTAACGGCCTCCTCTCGCTGCCTAGGTACCCACGGGCACATGAAGTGCCACTTCGACGGCCAGCTGAAGTCGCAGGACACCGTGCTGCTCAACCTCTACAAGCGGGTGTTCCCCAAATGGACTTACGATCCCTACGTCCCCGAGCCCGTGCCCTGGGCGAGGAGCGAGAGCGCGCTGCCCCTGCAGGAGGTGGAAATGGAATGAGCCTGCAGGCAGCGTGGCCAACGCAGACGGTGCCTTAGCCTCTCCGACGTGTCCTCGGCCTGTGTGCGTGGGGACAGCGCTGATGTCCTGGCCGTGTCGGTGCCGGGCTCGGTGCTGGGGCAGCTGTCTTAACAGCCGGTGCTCAGGTAGCAGCTGCAGCTATTTATTTTAATGAACGCTGTTTTTAAAAATCTCTGAAGTCCCTGTGTCTTGGTGGGGGCTGGCTCTGGAGGCTGTGAACCCTCGGGGGCTCCTCCCTGTCCTTGCCCTGCCCTGGCAGTGGGTGAGGGGATTTTGCTTTGTCCAAGGAGTTTGCTGGAAGGTGTTGAGGACACGGGGAAAGGTGAAGCTGGGTTGTGGCAAAGTGCAGCCCCCTCGAGGCCTTTTCCAGAGCTGGAGGGCTGAGCTGGGTGAGAACAAGCAGTGCTTTGCTTCCCTTAGCTTTGTAATGAAGCGATTTGGGGCTGCAGGGACCACCACCCGCTTCCTTATCCCTTCAGAGAAGCTGTCAGCCCTTTAGTGCTGTCCATCTGTTTTCAGGAGCGTATAAACCCCTCTGCACAACCTCAGAGTGGGGTGCTCGCTGCTAGAGCCCCCGCTCTGTTCCCATTTCCCTTCCCAGGAGAGCTCAGGTCCACATTTCCCCCACACAGCACAAACCAAATACTTTCCACGCCCCGTGGGACTGCCTGGAACCGCTCTGAGAGCGCAGCCAGGCCTCCCCCACCTGCTGTTGGCTCGGCAGCTTCGTCCTTTTTTCCCCCCCAGCTTCGTAGCTGGCTCTTGGGAGAGCAGCAGCTGGCCCCCAGCACCCAAAACGTGCTGCTCCAGGGCTGCAGAGGGCACTGGGCGTGCTTCTGCCTCCGCAGCACATCGGGGAGGGGGAGCAGAGCTTCCCCCAGCCCTTTCCAGCTGGAGGTTGGGGCTGTTTGCTCAGCTGCTGCTGGCAGCAGGGTTTGTACCGCCCTGGGACAGCGCAGGGGGGAAAAGAGCGGGGCAGGGCATGGCTGGAGGCAGCTCCCTGCTGGGAGAGGGGAGCCAGGGAGTGCTCACCTCCATTTCTTCCTCCAAAATGACAAGGACATCATCAGTCAGATCCCTGGGATGGGCAGGATTTCTCTTTTTTTTTTTTTTAAGGGATGGCTGAGCTGCTGCTGCCTGGGGCGCCTTCCCCTGCAGGCACCGCTTCCCTAAGGTGCTGTGGGTGGCAGCTGCTCCTCCTGCACTCATCCCTGTGCCCCCAGCGGGACCCACCACTGCCTTTACCTACAGCAAAGGAGCCCTGAGTGCTTCTGTAGCACCTCAGCTCCTCGCTTTGGGCTCTCCCTCCCCTTCTCCAGCACCTTTTGGGGCAGCAGGGCTGTGCCAGCGGGGCTGCATCCCCCTCTACTCCTCCTTCCCTACAGGAGCAGGGATCCACCCCCGGCTCTCCAACCTGGTTACCCACCTGCCTTACTTTACCACCAGGCTGCCCCTGCAGGCTGTTCGCAGCCTTGCGAAGGGGGAAATCAAATCCATGCTGCAGAAAGCCCCGAGCATTGGGGAGCCCCACTGTGTCTGTGGGAGATCCCATACGGCTTCAGGAGCGAGCCCCAGAACCCTGCAAGGCCATAGGGCCACTAGAACCCCTAATAGGACCACCACAACCCCAAATAGGGCCACTAAAACCCCGAATATCACCACCAGAACCCCTAGTAGGGCCACTAGGACCTCCAATAGGGCCACCAGCCCCCCTAATAGAGCCACAGGGGCTCCGTTCCGCGTTCTCTGCTACCCTTTTTGTCCCCTCCCGGCCGCCGTCCCTCCCTTCCCCCCCCCCCCCCTCCCGCCCCGTCTCCGCGGCGGGCCGGGCGCGAGGGAAGATGGCGGAGGGCCTGGAGCGGGTCCGCGTCTCGGCCGCCGAGCTGCGGGACATGGTGGCCGCCCAGGCCCGCGCCGCCGCCGCCGCCGCCGCCGGGAGGGCAGGTGAAGAGCCGGGGGAAGGCTTCAGGGAACGAGCTTCGGGGTTCGGGGAGAGGGATCCGAGATCGTCGCCTCCGAAAGGCGCCGGGGGTGGGCGGGGAGCGGGGCCGCGTCCTCGCTGCCGGTCGCTGTGGGGAGAGAACGCGGGGGGCGGGGGCGCGGCCCGGTGGCTGTTTGGGCCCCTGTCCCTCTGTCTGTCCCTCTGTCCCCCTGTCCGTCCCTCTGTCCGTCTGTCCGGCTCCGTAGCTGCCCGGAGAGAGGCAGCCGGGGGTGAGCGGGGTGCCCGAAGGCAGGGAGGTGCCCCCGGAGGTGGCTGGGGGCTGGGGGCTGTCAGCCCGAGGGCTGGAAGCTCTCTCCCGGTTCCTCGCATCGCAGCCGGCCGCTGGGTTGGGTTGGCTTCGCTCTCGGCACGCTGCTTCTTTGGGGTGAAGCTCGTCCTGGGGTTTGTTGTGGGGGTGTGGGGCTGGGCAGCTCCGCCCGGCCTCGTTTTCTGATTCCCTGTGAGCCCCCCCTGAGAACTTCAGGTCTGGTCTCTGGGATCAGCCACCGGCACCAGGCTCGCTGCTTTTGCTTTGTATTTACATATTTGTCGTTATTTTGTTCTGGTGCGTGGTTGGAGTAACTCTTATCTCGCCATCTCTTCCTAGAAAACATGAAGGAGGTGAAGGAGCCGAGGCACCGCAAAGACAACAGGCGCCCGGACCTGGAGATTTACAAGCCTGGCCTCTCCCGGCTGAGAGGCAAGCTCGTGTCACCAAAGCACGAGGCCGCCGGGAAGGAGAGGAGCGGGACCGAGGAGAGCAGGGAGGAGAGCGCTGCTGAGAAGGGCCCTGCAGCAGGAGGGGCTCCTCCGGTCGCAGAGGACTTCGGCAAAAGCAACAGCCCCAAGCAGAACGGCCCTTTGCAGGGGAACGAAGAGATGGAGGCTAAAAGTGGGTGGCAGAGCCAGGAGAGCTCGTGCAAACAGCTCGCTGCGGATGAGTGGTGCCCCAAAACCACGCGGAGAGCCAAGAAGCCAGACCAGCAGATCTACCAGCCCGGCAAGCGCCTGCATTCGGTTGTCAAAGATCCAGCCCCGCGCTCGGCTGCCGAGGAGGTCGCCTGCAAGATGGAGCAGCTGAGGGTGGAGGGAGACGAAGAGGCTGAGAAAGGGACCGGAAAGGATGCCAGAAAAATCAAAGCAGGCAAAGAGGACAGAGAGGGAAGCCAGGCTGGGGAAGGAGGGAAAGCCTCGAGGGGAGAAAAAGGAAGGCGGACGGAGCGAGGCGACAGGCTGAGGAGAGCAAACGAGGAGGTGGCGCCGGGGAAGCCGGGCTCCACCAAGCGCTACTCCCGCTCGGACAAGCGGCGCAGCCGATATCGAGCCTGCAGCACCAGCTCGGCCGGCAGCAACAACAGCGTGGACGGGGCCCCGCTCCTGGACGGGGTGGAGAGGCGGCAGGAGCGTGCCAGGGAGAGGCCACGTCCTCGGAAGCAGCTCTCCGCGTCCTCCACGGACTCCTTGGACGAGGACAGGATCGACGAGGCAGGAGCGTACGTCCCCGGCAGGCTCGGGGACAAGAAGAAGCGTTCGGAGCAGAGTCGGGCTTCTCGGAGCGAGAGCGAGTGGAGCAGCAACGGCCGGGAGGCGAAGGGCTCCTTCCGAGTCACGTTTGACAGCAGGACCATGAGCAGGGACGTCAGCCTGGCAGAGGCGGATAAAAAAAAGCCCCTAAAGGCGTTTTGCAATGACTCAGAAGCTTCGGAGGCCAGGAGCCAGAGCAGAGAGCCCCAGGGGAGAGGCCGCGGGATCCTGTTCCTGCCTGCCAACACCGACCTCTCCGCCAGCACCTCGGGCTCCCCCGAACCCGGCCACCCCGGGCCCCGCCTGCTGCTCGCCGGCCCCAAAAGCTCGCGGAGCCGGGGCCGCGGCGGCACCGCTCGCAGGCTGTGGGACCCCAACAACCCCGAGCAAAAACCTGCCCTGAAGAGCCAGAGCTCTCAGCTCCACTTCCTAGACACAGACGATGAAGTGAGCCCCCCAGCCTCCTCCTGGGGGGACGCCCGGCAGGCCCAACCCTCCTACTACAAGTTCCAAAACTCCGACAACCCCTACTACTACCCCCGGGCCGCCGGGCAAGGCGCTCAGTATCCCTACGCCGGGTACTCCCTGCAGTATCCTGTGGGGCCGAGCAACGGGGTGTACCCGGGAGCCTATTACCCGGGCTACCCGGGCCAGGGGGGGCAGTACGCCTGCGGCCCGCTGCCCCCGGCCCCTCTGAGTGCCGAGGTGGAGCAGCAGATGCGCAGCATGCAGCAGCAGGAGCTCAGCAAGCTCCTGCGCGAGGCTGGGAACCAGGAGCAGCAGCTCAGCAACCTGCTCTCCAGGGACCGCATCAGCCCCGAGGGGCTGGAGAAGATGGCCCAGCTGAGGTTAGTGGTAGGGGCGGTTCTGCTGCCGGCACGGGGGGCTCCCGGAGGGCCTGGGAGAAGGAGATTTTGGTGTCTGGGAGGCCGGGGCAGGAGCTCGCAGGCTTCTGAGGTGCTGGGGCTGTTCGTCATGTGCTGGTGGCGTTTGATAGCAGAAGGAAAGCGTGGGTGAAGATCTTGTTTGCCCGGGCTGGGAGCTAACCATGTGGCTCCTCGTGGTCGTGGAATGCCGTGTGTGCATTGCAGGTAAACAGGAGCAGGGCAAGCACCCCCTGCGGCTCTCGGGTTCTTCTGCTCGTGCTGGAGCTGCTCTCTCTTGGTTCCAGTGCTTTGGGTGCTTGCTGGTGTGCTTCTTTCTCACCTGCCCTCAGTTATCAGCTGATTTGCATCGTGGGCTTCACCTCAGCGACTGTTTGTGCTCTCAGAGCGCTGCCTGGCTGCCCGCGTGGCGGTGGCAGCACTTCCCAAGCACGGGGCAGTTTGGTTCTTGGCACCGTTCAGCCCCGTGCCATGTGCCAGTCCAGGGGGTGGCCTGCTGGGGTGCCAGGGAGGTGACAGCGGTGCCCTGGAGGGTAGCTCACACGGCCGTAGCGAGGTTCTAGCTGGCACCTTCCACGTTTGCTCGTGACCTCTGTGTCTCTGGGGCTCCTCAGGGCCTTATTTTCAGAGCCAGCTGGCAGCACACCCAGCAGGTGAGCTCATTTCAGAGCCTGTGGCAGTGCTGCTGTGGCCGGTGCTCCTGCCCTGCCCCGGGAGCAAGGTACAAGTGGCCTCATCCCCGTCCTTTCAGTGCATCTCCCAGGACGTGCTGTCAGCATGTCCGTGGAGCTGCCTTGGCTCTTGGCTTCAGGGGTTTCTTGGCCCTGGGGCTTATTTAGGACAAGAGGGAACGGCCTCAAGTTGTGCTAAGGGAGGTTCGGGTTGGGAATTGGGAAAAACTTCTCAGGAAGAGCAGTCAGGTATTGGGATGGGCTGCCCGGGGAGGTGGGGGAGTCACCGCCCTGGGGGTGTTGGAGGAAAGTTTGGATCCGTTTCACCGGGAGCTCCCCCAGGTATCGTGGAGCTGCTGCTAGCCTGTAACTGTTTCATTAAGGTCAGAGGAGGAATCCTCCTCCGGTGGCTGGGCTGGGCTGTGGGAGAATGAGCTTTCTGTTCCTCTGAGGCTTATTTCCTTCAGGTGTAACTTTCTGTGCTCATTTGTGAGGGATTAGGGTCTCTGTTTCACCGTGTATTTTGGTTGGATGGAAGGGAGGGACGCATCACTGCACTGCCAAGACATCTCCTGCTGCCTGGTTCCGTGCGTGCTTATTCCTGGCCCGTAGGAGCTGGGCAGTGCTCAGAAGGAGCAAATCCTGCTGGTGTATCAGGAGGCTGCGTCCTGCTCTTCCCAGTGGCAGAGCTGTCGCAGGGTCTCCTAGCTCTTTGGCAGGCACAGAAGGGAGCTGGTCCTTTCAGATTTGCTCTGCTGGAGCCAGAAGGGTGATGGCAACAGCTCCTGTCTCTCTAGAACATGCAGAAGCATCAATTACTGCAGCTTGTGAGCGGGGTGAACTGCTGATGCCTCGTTCTTGCTGGGTGAAAAGCATCGGGTGGCTCAGCACGTGCCCTGCAGCTCAGCTGGGTGCACCCCTGCCCGTGTTTCCCCCTAGGGTGGAGATGCTGCAGCTGTACGAGCGCTGCATCCTGATGGACATCGAGTTCTCGGACGCGCAGAACGTGGACCAGCTGCTGTGGAAGAACGCCTTCTACCAGGTGATCGAGAAATTCCGCCAGCTTCTCAAGGACCCGCTGGGGGAAAACGCCCAGGAAATTCGGATCAAACTTCTCCAGCTTCTGGATGAGGTAAGGGAGAAAGAAGCCCAAACTCCGCTGAAGCTTTGGGTGGGATTGGGTGGTGTCTGGGGGGTTATAGGTGGACAATGAGCCTTCCTGGTCCTGCTTCTATCTCTGTGTGCCTTAAGCCATGCAGGGAGAATGCTCAGCTTAGGTGGTGATTTAGTCCAGCAGCTGTGGGTCCAGGTGGACGTTTGTTGTAACTTAAACCAGGCTTGTTTTGGTGGTCCTAAAAACGTCTGAGATGGGAGATTTTTGGCCTCATCGTTACTTTCTGAAGAGACACAGCCCAGACCTCAGGGAGAGGAACCTTTCTTGCCCATGGTAGGGCTGGTGTGGTGATTTTGCCTTCCCCGGGAGGTTTGTACCATCCAAGCACGCGTGTTTTTTTGCAGGGCGCTTTGTTTTTCGATGGCTTGCTCCAGAAGCTGCAGGTGTCGTACCAGTTCAAGCTGGAGGACTACATGGACGGGCTGGCCATCCGCAGTAAGCCCCTGCGGAAAATGGTAGGTTGGCTTCCCCCTGGGCACTTCTCACCCCGTCAGCTGCACGCAGCGCGCTGAGCTCAGGCTGCTGCCCGTGCCAAGAGGTAGGCAGCTGCACTGAATAGATGTCAGTGTGTTTGCAGGGAATCTCAGCTGCTGGAGAACTTGTTGAACCAACTCCAGGGCTTTAACATTTCTTGGCATCCTTTGCAAAGAAGGAGCTCTTTTTTTTTTTTCGTTTTCTTTTTTCTTTTTTAAAATCAGCTCTGAGACCGGGCCTAATAAAGGGAAGGAAGTGCCCAAAGGTGCCCTGGCTCGGCCTTAGCTCTTTAATATCTCTAATTCCCGTGTGTGGAACTCAGAATAAGGAACAAGGGGAGCAAACAGTTGCGCTGTCTCCCTGACACATGACAGCGATTGCCCTGAGCTGTGAGTGCAGGTGTGAGGGACAGCTGGAAGAGGATATTTTCGGCCAGCTCCATTCCCAGAGATGTGTTTGTGTTAGCCAGTTCGTCCTCCTCAAATTGGTCATGGGCTGAATGAGCCACAGATTCCGAAACCCACCTCCTCTGGGCGAGAGCTGGGACGTTGATGTAAGGGAGTAGCTGTCTGGGGATTGGGTTGCCCTTACAAATGCTGAACCAGTGCCCTGGAGCCTCCTCATTTTAATTCTCTGGCCCTTCCGTGAGCCCCTCAGGTTGTCAGTGACCTCCTCCTACAGTCCCTGTGTGTTCACTGGGGTTTAAGATGAGCCAGGGGTGTGCAGCTCCCATATAATGTCCTGAATTGTTTCTTGCAGGTGAAGTACGCGCTGATCAGTGCCCAGAGGTGTATGATCTGTCAAGGGGACATCTGCCGGTACCGAGAACAAGCAAACGATACGGCCAACTATGGAAAGGCACGCAGGTATTGTGTTCCTCACCCCAGGGCTGAGGAGAGCTCTAACTCTATCTGGTTACAAGGGATGCATCTCGTTTCGTGCTTTAACTTGCCTCCAGCCTCTTTTCACGGCTCCTCGTTGTGCTGCAGCCCTGTGAAGGTGCGAGGTGTAGCCTAGACTGCTTCGTACCCCAGTCAGCACCCCGCAGATCTGTCTTCCTCCAGCTGTCTGGCATGGAAGTCGTTCTGTGCTGATCCTGTGACAGGCAGAGTTTGTGGTGCTGAGGCTGGCAGAGGGACTGCAGTGTTTTCTGCTAGCTTCTCAGCTAGGGGAGGTTCCCCTGTACGTGTCCATATGTTCCGACTGCATCGGGAGTTACTGGCGCTTGTTGCTTCCTGACACTCTTGCTTTGCCTGGCATACTGTCATTTTTTCAGAGTTTTGTATTTATTTATTTTTTTTTTGCTGGAACAAAGACTGATGGCGTGCGAATGAGCCTGTCACGGGGCATGGAGCCCTGAAACTTGTTGTGGTTTGCAGAACAGGGCAGGGAAAGCTGCCTGGTTTGAACCTGGTTTGAACTCCATGGCGTCATGGAGTATGCTGGTATCTGAGGGGCTGGGAGGAACGTTGTGTGTTTGTGATGTGTCTGAAGAGAGTGACAGATCCGTGTGGCACGATATAAACTGGACAACACGATTGAGGGAAGATAGGAGGGAGGAACGGGCTGCCACTGAACTGACCTCTCGTCTTTTGGGATGATTGAATATCTTGAAAATATTGGGAATGAGCTAAGCAACCAGAAAGGTTTGGTTCCAGCTGCCAAAAAGGCTAAAACGGGGACGGAGAGAGAAACGTTTCCTGCATAGCCCGCTCTCTGTGCCTGAGGCTGGACTGGGGACAGCGCTTGCTGCATCTGGCTAAATGCTTGTCTTCAGGCTGAGCCAAGAACATTTCTTTCTCCAGCTTTCTGCCTCGCCCTCTTGTCCTGTGCCCTGGTTCTGGCTCTCCGGGCTGGGTACAGGCTTGCTGGCTGTGCACGCTCACGCAGGCAGAGGGCACTTGTGCAAAGGGCCTGTTCCCTGCAGGGCCTCCAGCGCTTCGGAGGGAATTCTGTGCCCTTAACAGCGAGGAAAGCAACCTAACTTTTTCTCTGGTTCTTCCCTTCCTCAGCTGGTACCTGAAGGCTCAGCAAATCGCTCCCAAGAACGGCCGCCCGTACAACCAGCTGGCGCTGCTGGCCATCTACACGGTGAGGTGCTGGGTGTGCAAGGATGCAGCAAGCACAGGAAGAGCCTCTGGGAGGGTTAGGGGTTTCCATCTGGTGGAGGAAGACGTTTAAGGCAGTGCAGATGTGTTTTTTTTTTTTTTAAAGAAAGAAAGGCTGATGGCAGGGCGTGCTCTGTGGATCCCAGCTGTTGTGGCTTCAGGCAGCTTGGTTAGATCCGCAGTGCTGCTGCAGGCTGTCAGCATCCTGGGGACTGCTCTGTAGGCTGTGGAGTGCACACATTTTGAAAGGGGACTGCTTCTAAGGTTTTGCACGAGATTCTTGTGCTCAAGACCATGCTGTTGTGAGGATTCTGCTTGCCACGTCTTCAGTGAGCCTGTGAGCAGCAGTCTGAGCAACATCAACACGACTTCCTGAGCTTTGAGTTTTGCTGGCTACTCCAGCCATGCAGCAAAGCTCGTTGCAAGGAAGAATTGCAGCAGATAATGGGGGCATCAGAGCGGGGCATGGGGACTGGTAGGGGTCTGCCCATACAATGCTGAAAGGTGCTGGTTTAAAACACCAGTTCAAAACTGCAGTGTTTAGAAATGCACTTCCCTAGTGGCTGGGAATGGTTTTTCTGGCTCCCAGCATGGGGCTCGGAGCAGCAAAGTGTCCTGCCATGCTGTGACGGTCTGTAAGGCCAGCAGCACGTGGACAAAACCCTAAATAGCTGCGGGTTGGTGGCATAAAGACTTGGAGGCTGCTTTCACAGTGCTCCCTGTGCTGGCCTGGGGGAGGAAAGATGCTGAGAGGTTGCGTGAGTGTGGAGGGATTAGCACAGGCTGAGGTGCGGAGGGCATCCTTCTACACCCCTGCCAGGAGCCTGGCACAGCCTTCAGTATTCCTGGGCCTCTGCTCTTGTAAAACCCACATGGAGTCATTTCCATACTCATAGCAATGTTGCAGAGTTGTTTCCTGACCTGTCAGGAATTCACTGTTTGTACCGTTGCCCTTTGCTGTGATGTCTGCTGAGAGGTTTTTTGTGTGAGCCTCTGGGTTAACGGCTTCTGTGGCAGCCTCAGGGCTGCAGGCTGAGAGGGAAAGGGGATTGAATGCGGGGGGAGAATTATCGGGGGGCTTGGCCTCAAACTTCCCAGGATGAGTGCTAGCTCTGAGCCCGGTTGTGCTTTTTTTTTTTTTTTTTGCAGAGGAGAAAGCTGGATGCTGTCTACTATTACATGCGCAGCCTGGCTGCCAGCAACCCCATCCTCACGGCCAAGGAGAGCCTCATGAGCCTGTTCGAAGAGACAAAACGCAAGGTGAGCGGGGGCTGAGCTGTGGGATGTGGCGGCTGCCTCAGCTGCCTCTCAGCTGGAGAGCTGAGGTCTGGAGAGAAGGGTGCTGGTGGCTTTGGGGCTCGGAGGCACCACCAGTTGACTTCTAAGGAATTCCATACTGGGATTCAAAAGAGAGAGAGAGAAAAAATGATGCTGCCTGTCTGCAGCCTGCTTTTGGGGTTGTGTAGTCAGCCGAATCTCTTATTTCTGGGTCACAGACTGTCAAAGAGCCCGGCTCAGCAAGGGCTGGAGGTTGCTGTGTTTTGCAGCACGGCCTCAGCGTGCAGCTGGATTATTGCCTCATCCCAGCGAGGCGGGCGGCAGAGGCTGCAGTCCCTTTGTGCCCCAAATCAAAAGTGCAGCGTGTCGGCTGCCAAGCGCTGCTAGGACTGGGCACGGCTTTTCTTGTCCCAGTGCAGTCAGATTCAAAAACCTCTCACCCGTGTCATCCTGTAGTGTCAGAAACCAACTTCTGAGCCTGTCAGTGAGTTATTGTCATTTCGAAGCTGGCGCAAAAGCCACTTTCAACACATAAATGAGATGTATTTTCCCTGCCCCTTGATCCCTGGGTGAGCTGAGCCTGTCCTGTCCTCGCAGGCGGAGCAGATGGAGCAGAAGAAGCACCAGGTGCTGGAGCTGAGCCCCAGCCGCCGGGGGAAGGGCAAGAAGCCCACGTTGCGACAAGTCGGGGACGATGCCACGCGGCTGGAGATCTGGATCCATCCCTCCCACCCCCGCTCCTCCCAGGGCCACGAATCCGGCAGGGATTCTGAGCAGGACAACGGGCTTGGGAACCTCAGCCCCAGCGACGTGAGTACTGCAGGAGGCGGCTGTTGGCTTTGGTGTCATGTGTTTGGAATGCGGTGGAATGACACTGGATCTGTTTTGCTTTCCTGTTGCTAAATTTTCCAGTGTTCTGGCTTCCCCTATGGGAGCTGTGCCTGGGTCAGGCTGAGGAGCTGGTGACCTCGTGCCTCTCATGTTTAAGGCATGTTGTTACCATCCCTTTCTTGGCAGCACGTGCTGCTGGGGCTGATGTGGAATAGGAGAGGCACAAACAGAAGATGCAGCGAAATGCCTCTGCTCTGCAGGCTCCGACCTGGGCGAGGTTGCCGGTGGGAAATGAGGTCAGGTGCTGGAGACCGGGGGTAGCGGTGACCTGGGGAGCTCCAGGGCTTGTTCTGGAAGCGAGTCGTGTGTCCCACTGCAAGCTCCCAGTCACCTGGCACTGGGACAAACGCGAAAACCATGCTTTTAATTTCCAGTGTAGGTGTTACGCTTGCAGGACTCGTTCTGCTGAGAAAAATCTCCTGTAAGGATTAAAAAAAATGGGCTACTGGTGTCCCTGACCAGGCGGTTCGAGCTCCGTACCTTGCAGAAGGGGCCCGGGTGAGCTCTGTTTGTCAGGCCCAGGAATGCAGGCAAAGGCAGCGCTGGTTGGGAGCTCATCCTCTAGGAATCCTTGCATTGCTTTGGCACATGTGGCCTGCAGGAGGGCTTGCCAGGGAGCTCGGGGCTGCCTGTCCTAAAATGGCTGTTCAGGATGGGAGCCGAGCTGGGAAGACCTTCTGTGCACGCTGTGGGGCCCAGCGCTTCTCCAGCGCGCTGGCGCTTTTCTAACTGGTTTGTGACTTCAGCTGGGTGGAACTGGGGTGAAGTCTCCGAACTGGGAGATAAGCTCTGGCACACTGCTGCTGCATTTTTTCGCTGTTACTGCCCTCGGTTGTTTTCCCTCTCCTCTGGCTTCTCTTCTGGAGACCTTTGCTTCCTCAGCATCATCGGCAGGAACGTGCCAGGCTTTGGCGTCTCCATAAATCACTGGTGGACGTGCTCTGACATACGATGCCGTGAGTGTTTCTGAGGCACTGGGAGTTTCTCCTTCGCACTACTCCCATGTGGGGTGGTGTAACTGCTGGCGAGCTGGGGGCAGTGATGTTTGTGGTGTCTGCAGTGCGGCGATGTTTGCTGGAGCTTGCCCTCGGTCTGCTCAGTGGGGGCTGCACTGCCTGAAGCTCAGGCCACTGGGTAGTGCCTGTACAAACTCTGTCTGGTTAGTCTTGGTCTCTCCAGCTGTTTGAAATGTTAGTGGCTGCTCCCGCTAACACGGAGAGGCTGCACAGCCAGAACCCCAAAGGCCAAAGGAGATCTGAGTGCACGGATTTGGGCCCTGCTGGTTGTGGCAGCCGAGATTTTTCGATGTGGGCTGCAGTGCGCTGCTCTGCTCCTCTTCTGCTGGCACAAATGCTTAGGGAGCTGTGCCACGACCGTGTCACCAAACCGATCCGGATGAAACACAACCAGGTGAAGCAGAAACGTGCGGTCTGTGTCGCTCCCAAAGTTCCCATGCTGCGAAGCTGAGGGCTGGACAAAAGCAGCAGCTCTTCGGGAGGAAGCTCTGCGCTTCTGAAATCCTTGAAGCTGTGGCCTCCTGCCCTCATCCTCACCTCGGCGGTGCTTTCGGGGGCTGGAGAGGAGCTGAGCAGTCTGCCTGCTGCCACGGTGTGGCACTGTTTGGCCTCGGAAAGGCCCTGCCTGGGCCAGAGGCAGGCGGCAGCCCTCATCCTGGCAGCACCTCTGCCCCACATCGCATCAGGCCCGTTCCCCACGCGGGCTGGGGCGGAAGGGAACAGCTCTGCTCCCAGGGGAAGTGTGCCAGTGCTTACGTGTCATTTCAGAGAAATGAGTCTTAAACCGTGTCACTGCCTCCTGGTGCCTTCCTTGCCAGCGTGAGCCCTGGGGAAGGCTGGGGCTGGTTTTTCGTTCATGCTGACAGTTGTGCTCTGCAGGTAGCTCCTCGGCTAGCAGCCTTTGTGGCAGCTGCTTGCTATTTCTGGCCCAGATAAAGTAATTTTTTGGCTCAAAATGGGAAAATTTTGAGCTTTCAGAAGCAGGGACAACAACACAAGCGTAGACCCGAACAGCTCTGGCC
This sequence comes from Aythya fuligula, assembly GCF_009819795.1. Classification (NCBI taxonomy): domain Eukaryota; kingdom Metazoa; phylum Chordata; class Aves; order Anseriformes; family Anatidae; genus Aythya; species Aythya fuligula. The sequence continues at coordinate 6,608,027 of NC_045578.1, read as the reverse complement.
AATACAAGCAGGGTGGGAGCAGGCTCCTTCTGCCCTTCCCTTCAAACCCAGCCCGAGCTGAAGGAGCCTGGCAGTTTTGTAGGTAACCTGAAATGGTTTGGGGTGTTTTCCATCCTTGCTGGCTGCCTCCTTTGCTGTGCAGGCAGCTCAGTACCAGTGCTGCGTGGGGGCACGCTGGGCAGGGAGATGCTTGAACACTTCCCTCCCAGCACCTACTCATCCTGCTGTCCTGTCAGCGAGCAGAGTCTGCTCAGTACATGCTTTTAGGCTGTTTTTTTTTTTTTTTCCTCCCCCTTCTGTGGCCCTATATAAAGACCCAAACCCCATAACTTTGTTTCAGGGACAGAAGCTAGCTGAGTGGGCTCAGCAAAGCGTGACGGCGAGGCTGCAGAGGGGCAGCCCGTGCTGCAGCCACCGCGGTGGCACAGGCAGCGTGCGGCACTGGCAGCTCGCCTGGGCGCTGTGTGTTTAGGGGGAGGCTTGGCACAGCTGCTTCTCCCACTCTTTGCTCCAGCATCTTCTTCGAGGAAGATGCAGAACTGGAAGCGTGTGCCATCTGCCTGCACCAAGGGCCGTGCAGCTTCGTTTGGCCCCTCTCTCATTAACTGGATTTGGTGCCGCTGGCACGGAGGGCACGGGGAGGGCTCAAAGCCAGCAGAAGAAGCGTTTGGGTCGAAGCCAGGCCTTTTTGTGCTTAGGCTTTTGTCCGTTAGGCCTGCAGCCTTTTGGAGTTTCGTTCTGTGAATCTTTCCTTCTGGCCGTTCTCTGTGGTCTCCTGTTTGTTGTTTGCTTCTAGGTGTGCAGCGACACGAGAATCCGGGCTGCCCCGCTGCCCTGCTTACCCCACAACGTGAGCTTACTGCCTGTAGGATTCCTACAAGAAAACCAAAAGGGAGACTAAACCAATGCGTGGCCGTATTCCCTTTTTTTAATAACAAAACCAAAAGCTGGATAGAGCAAAGCGAGCTGGAGAGCCGGGTCCTGTTTCTTCGCTGCCATTGGTTTCGTTTGCCTTGGGTCTGTCTTGATCTCAGGTCTGATAGTGCCGGCTGCAGCTTGCTGCGCAGACTGTGAATTGGTAGAGTAAACAGGGCAAACGTGCCGCCAGTCTCCTGAGAAAGTGTTAATATTACACGGCGTTTGAGATTTTAATCACCCCTGTCAGGAAATGCTGAGTTAAGGTTCCCACAGTTGCAATTGCCCGCTGCCTGCACGCTGCAGCAGATACTTCCTTATGTGATCACGCAGCGTGCATGCACCACAGATTGCTCCATAGCTGCAGCTAGGATTAGGGAAGAGAGGTTTTCCCTTGGCACTCCAGTAATTGAATAATAGTTCTCTCCAGATGTCTGAATGCTTCGGAATCATTAAAGAATTAAGCCCGCTCGACTCTTAGCGAGAGGTCAGCCTCGTAGAGCCAGCGCGGGTTTGGCCACCCCAAAAGGAGGGCCACCCAAAAAGCCCCTAGGAAAGCTGAGAAAGAGTGGAGATGTGCTGCAGTTGAGAAGTTCAGAGCGGGTTTTCACCTCCAGCTCTTTGCTTTCCTCTCAGCAGCAGGGAACACGGACATCGGGGTTCCTGCAGATGGGCGGCGAGTATCACCAGGAGCTCTAGCAAAAAAAAGGGGAGACCAAAGTTCTCTCACCGGGCTGGACGCGGTATCCTGCTTCTGCATTTCCTCCTGGTTGCATGCCCTGCTGTTCCGTGGAAGCTCGCTGTACGCCTGGAGTCAGGCTGTGCTGGCAGCGGGTGCAAGTGCCAGGAGACAGCAGCGATGCACCGGAGCTGTCAGCAGTGCCTGTCCCGGGGTGGGAAGCTCTAGAAATTGAGACGAGCATTAAGCATGCAGGGAGGTGGGCCTCTGCTCCCCTCTGGCATGCTGAAGGTGCTGTCGTCTCACAGCAGGGGCGGTTGTGAGGTTTGTCCTGCTGCTTTTTGCCCCTCTAGGGCTGGATTCAGCCAGCTGGGAACTCGTCTGGCAGTGCCTGGTTGGGGTTGGCTTCACGATAGCTCTAACTGTGATTCCTTTTTATTTTTATTTCTGAGGTGAGGTGTGTGCAAGGATTCTCACCCATCTTTCTCTGCCCTTCTCTCCTCTCAGTTTTATTTCTGTCATTGCTCATCTCATCCTAGCACCACGATGCTGCGTCCGATCATGGTCCAAGGCAGGAGGAGGCATTTTGGGGAGCGTTTGTGCCTCCAGGAGCACTGGGGGGTCCTGGGGGCTCCCTGAGCCTCTGCCTTGATGGCGAGAGTGCGTCCTCAGTTGGGAAAAGGGTCAGTGTCCCGGTCAGCTCCTGCATGTTTCACATCCGTTTTTCCTTGGCTGTGTTTGTTGTTTCTGCTCTGTGTACTTGTTCCTCTTCGGCAGCAGCCGCTCGGCTGACTCTGGGCTGGCTCTTTCTCCCGGCTGGCTTCAGGCTCTGCAGTTTTTCCTCCGGGGTTCCGCATCTGGAGCGGAGCGCTTCTAGGGCAGCAGCGGGATCAGCCCTCCTCTTAGGCTTTTTGGGGTTTTGGCAGCAGCTTTTGGCCGTTTTGCCCCATCAGCCTGGCCGCTGTTTGGGCCAGGCACACGAGGTGGTGGCAGGGACCTGGGTTTGGAGCTGGGGTTCCCTGCTGCCACTGCCTGCAGTCCCTAGGAGCTTCGGGCTTGCCAAGAGCCCACTGTGGTGTGATCTGAGCATCTGTGAGCCCGATACCCGCAGAAACACCCCAGTTTATTTATTTACCCTTCCCTGTCAGCTCGTTTCTCACCTCGCAGCTCTTCTTCGTGACACCCAAGTAGGAATCAGTGACGGGTGGCAGTGGAATTGGTGTTGTTCTGTACCAACAGCAGCTCTGCCACACGCACACGTGGCCAAGAGGCCCCTTGGGAAGCTCGCTGGTGGCAGCCTGTGTCCACCCCGCCGGGCGGCGCTTCTGGGGACAGTGAAGGATGCTGCCTGCTCCCTTCTCTTCCATCTAGGCTCTGAAGGATAATCCCTGCTGGCAGGAGTACAGGGCTCTGCTTGCGGCCTGTGGCGTCAGGTGGGCAGAGTGCTCACACAGGTCCATTTTAGGAGCCTGTGCTGGGGAAGACGAGCCCGAGCAGCCAGGGCTGTGCTCCTGCTTTAGCTGGGCAGCCCAAAATCCCAGCTGTGAGATGGGGCAGGCTCTGCACTCCCTGCCTGCTCCCTGCCTTCCCCTCGCTGCTGCTCCTGCACAGGGCCACCCTTCAGGCTGCTGCTGCTGCCCTGGGAGCCCCCAGCCCCGCGCTAACTCTCGCCTGCTTTTATTTTACACCCAGCGTTGTGCTCCTGTGCAGACAGCAGAGGGGACGGAGGCCCCACGAGCCCGGCAGTGCCTGGAGATGCCCAGCGGCCGGGCTGGCCACCGAAGCCACTGCTCACACCCATCCCACATCTGAGCCGTGCTGTAGGTGTGTCCCCAAAGGGAGGGGACACGAAGCGAGGGAGTGTCCCCTCGGCCTCTCTCGGTGCAGGAGAGCAACACCAGGTCTTGCAGAGGGCCTTGGGGCAGGCTTCCATCAGCACCTTGTGCCTCCCCCGTGGCACAGAAAGGAGAGGGAGGCTCTCTGGGGCCAGAACACCAGGTGCTGGCGGCCAGCTGAAGGCTGCCCCTCCTCATTCCTCCCCTTTGCCCACCACCCACGTGCAGAAGCAGCGTGAGCTGTCGAGTCCTTAATTCTCGTGCCCAGAGCGCTGCTTGAGAGGGAGCAACGTGGAGTTCCCTCTGCCCTGCCCAGGCAGCCTCCTGCCCTCACCCCCGCAAGCTCGCAGGAAGCAGTTTGGTTTGGTTACTCATTCGTGGAGGTCAGGCCCGGGTCTGGGTATTTTTTTTCCCTTTGTGTTTAGGAAACGGTTTACAAACTGCTTTGAGCACGGGGGAGCTGGTAGCGTGCGAAAGGCTTCTCAGCCCCTTCGCTGCTGGACTCGCGTTAATTCTCTGCCCTGCCTCCCCTTCTGTAATCTCTGTCTCGGTTGGCAGCATGAGTATTTCTGAGTGCTTTCCCCAGGCTGCAAACCCTCCGCCTCCTAATCTGACCTCGGTCACCAAACCACCCCGGGGCTTTATTTTTACTCCAGCCGTTTGGTTTCGCGCGGTGAGCTTGGTTTCTTTCCCCCAGCAGCGAGAAGCCTTCTCTGCGGAGGAAGTAAAAGAGTGCCAGGCTGCAGTTGAAGCTGGTTAAACACCAAAACCACACTCCTAGCCTCTCTGGGCTTGAGACGTGACATTCAGCCATGCAGCTCGCGCTGCCTTTTTTGCCTGCTGCCAGTTGTGCACCCTCCCTGCTCGCCCTGAACTTCTAAAAACTCTAAAAACTGCTCTTTTTTCCACTTCAAAACAGTGCTAAAGACCCTCAGCTGCAGGTCAGGCTCTACAAATCTGCCCAGAAGAGCTGTAGCAGGCTGCTGGGGCTCGTGATGCCCCTTGGATGCTCAGCACCACTCTGCTGAAGCCTCCCCGAGCTCGGCACAGCTCAGGGAGCCTGCTGTGTGCACGCGTGTCGTGTCGAACCCACACGTTGCTCTCCAGCCCAGCTTGACCTTTTTGTCACTACCCAGAAAGTGAAGCCTTAAGCCGTCGGTAAGAGTTTCCAGCAGTCGGTGTTGCCTTTTTCATTTTTTTTTTTAAATTTTTCTGAATTTTTATTTTTAGACCGTGCTGGCGGTTGTGTTTAACTGCGAAGGACGAGGCAGGGCCTGACGTTGCTCAAAGGGGAGAGACACCGACACCGCTCCCCTTGCGGTAACGAGCATCTGGTGTGTGCTGAGGGATCAGAGGTGGGAGAGCTACGAGGACATCGAGGCCTCGTGCCTGTGCAGGGGCTCTGCTACATCCCAGAGAGGCTGCGGACGAGGAGGGGGGCAAAGCTCCGACTTCCAACAAGCTTCTCGTGCTCCAAACCCGAGTACAATCATCCAGAAACCGCCTTCCCCTGTCACTCACTCTTTTCCTCATTTCCTCTCCTGCTGGTGCTGATCAGCCCGGGATTTGTGTGTAACCAAACCCCTCCTGCTGCTGCACAGGAGGCCTCGCTCGTGGCAGCGGGTTTGATGGGCCAGGCGCTGCGGAGCGCTGTCGGGAGGGGAAGGTTTGGAGCTTCAGATGAGAAGACGGCAGGAATTGGCAGGGCTGGTAAAGGAAGTAAAACGTCTAATAGCAGGATTGGGAAATTTCCCAGAGCAGGGTGAAGCCTGTCAGGCGGTGATTGCTGCTCTTGAGCTTTTTTTTTTTGCTGTTGTTCTTGTTGGTCTAACCTTGATCTCTGTCTGCAGTTGGCCCGCTCCGACTTTTTCTGCCGTCTGTTGAACGCTTTTTGGGATGGCACCTCGCGTTCCGCAGCCAAAAACCCTTTACTTCTGCCACGGGGAATATTTATTTCTTTCCACTGTTGAATGAGCCACTTCCAGCCAGGCCTCGTATCCACTCTGGAGGTGGGTATTAGGAAAGAAACTTCCTTCCGGAGGATCAGGGAGTGGGACCTGCTGGAATCTGTGTCATTTCCTCTGTCCTTGGCTCTGCTCTTCCTCCCCGGCAGCCCTCAGCGCTGCGTGGCGCACACAGGAGAGGTGAAGATGCCTTCGTGCCCCGGGTAAAACCACCCAGGTAGGAGCGAAGGCTCCAGAAGAGCTCCCCAGGCGGCGCCCTGCCCGTGTGTGGGCAGCCAGCAGCGGCCCTTGCTGCCCTCTGCCCCCCCGAGGGATGCAGGAGCGCGAGGAGCAGCCCGTGGCCGTGCTCTCAGCCTCCGCTCAGCCTGCTGGCCAAACGTCTCCTCTGCCGGCCTAATCCCTTCCTCAGCTTTTTTATGTTAGATCTCTCCCATCCTCACCTTCCTGAATTTCTCCTGTGATCTCCCTCCTTCGTGCTTGACCCCACAGATGATCGGCTCTGGAGTAGCGCGGGAGGCTGACGACACCCCGAGCTCCGTTGGGGGAAGGTCTCGCGTGAGCAGAGCTCGTTGCACGTTCCTCGCTGTCACGTTTCCATCGCAGATGCTGGTTTCTCCTGGCAGACAGCGTGCGTTTGAGCCTGAGCTGCTTTCTGCCGGGGGGGTTTCAGCACGCAGCCTCCCCCCCTTACCTGCTGGACAAAGCAGGGCCCTGCCCGGGTCGTCTCTCAGTGCTTAACCAGCTGCAGCCTTCAAGAGCCGAGCTTGTCTCCTAAATGACCTGCAGCACCAGAGCCAATTTGTGAAACATTTAGTGTTGAAAGTGAACTTGATATCTCAGCTGAGGACCCTCTTTGGCGTGTTCGCATAGATTCATGGAGTTTATGGCCAGCAGGGACCATTAGATCATCTAGTCTGATCTCCTGTATATCACAGGTCCTTAAATTTCAGCCTGCTACTCCTGCGTGAAGCCAAAGAACTCGTGTTTGGCTAAAGCAAAACTTCCAGAAAGACATCCAGCCTTGAGAATCCACCCTCTTCCTGGGGAGTTTGTTCCAGTGGTAATTGCGCTGGTTCTGAAACATTTCTACCTTGTTTCCAGAGTGAATGTTTCTCGTTTGTTCGTCTGCTTTGCCTTTCTGCTGCTGTAAAGAGCCCTTCGGTGCTGCCGAGGTCCTTTGCGCATGCAACCAAATCACCTCCTGGGTTTTTTGATACGCTAAGCGGATCGAGCTGTTTAGGTTTTTCACTGCCAGGCGTTATTTCTAGCCGTTGAAATCACTTTTACAACCGGCTTTTGGAGCTTTTCCAGTTTTTCAGCACCTTTTTTTGAAATCAGGGCACTAGAACCGGGTGCAGTATTTCGGCGTCGGTCTCTCAGCACCGTGTGTAGATGGCAACGTGCCCCCCCCTGCCTCTCTGCTCCTCTGAGGGACACCCTGTCCCTCCTGCCATCGTACCAGGAGGTCCCTCGAGCAGTCCCTTGAGCCTTTTTTGGAGAAGCTGCCTCGGGCTCGGGCTCCTGGAGGCATATTTTCCGTGACCCCAGATGCGTAACGTGGCATTTGGTGTTGGAAAGGCTCAGATTGTGAAAGGATTGTAATAACCGTGCGTGAATGCGCCGCGGCCATCCTTGCTTATCGTTCCTTTTGTGTCTCAGGCAGTCGGGTGGCCAAATTTACTTTCAGTTTGTCGATAAAAACACTGCCAGCGAGGCTCCACCAAGCTCTTCCCACCCGGTACAGTGGGGGTTCCCTGAAGACCGCTGCTTTTTAAGATGTTAACTCAATCAGGTTTTATTTAATTTTGCTACGTGGTGTTTAGTCTAATATTTTTTCAGGAATGCTGCATATTACTAATTTAAATGCTTTACAAGCAGCTTAGGTTACGAGTGTGGCTGAAGAGGAAATCACATGCGTGTAAATATTCCATTTGACCTGTTTTCCTTAAACTGAAAGTCCCGCTAATAGCTTCATTACTAAATCACGTTAAACGTCTGCATGGGCCGGGTATTTATTTCAGAGCCGGTGAAGTCACCCCTGCTTGATTTTACATTACTGAAGTGCGCGCTTGTCCTGCTCGTGTTTCTCATCTCACCTGCTTTTGATGAAGGGCTTCCTAAATGCCTCTCTTTGTCTTGCCGGGAGGCTGACTTGTGACTTTTACAGCCACGAGATGCGTCCTGGAGCTGCTGCAGTCCCAAAGATCGGGAAGCTGCAGGAGCGCATCGAGTTTTCTTTACCTGTAAATGAATTTCTCAAGCCTCAAGGCCACGAGGCATCAGGATTCCCTCTTTTTTCCACATCGTAGTAAACTGGATGCTGCATTTGTGCAGTGTCTTGCCTTAAGTATTGGGATTCTCCCAGGAATTGCTTCTGTAGCTACAAAACTGGCTCTAGTTCAGGGCAGGGCATTGCAACTGCTGAACAGAAACCTGCACTGGAACACGTGGCAAGGAGCAGCACCGGCGGCTCTGTATCCAGCTCTGTATCCATTCGTGGCTGCAGGTAGTGCACAAAGAGGAATTATTATGCTAATTAGCCCAGCTGGAATTTGCTCACAGCTCTGTAGCTACCTCGTAAATCCTGCAAAAGATGCCAGCCATCCCTGCTAGCCCCTGGCCGTGACAGCCGTGTGCACAACGCGCTCTCCACCAGCACGCTGCTGTAACTGCACCTGCAGCAGTGAAACCCTCCTGGTGCCTTGCCAGTGAAGCCCTCTGAGAAGGTCTGAGAAGCTCCTCTCCGTGCTGGCTGCTGATTTAGTGAGGTAGTGCCACGGAAAACTCCACCAGAACCATGCCATGCAGGGTCAGGCTCCTTGTAGGGCCACCTCTCGGGGCGATAATGGCCCCGCTGCTGCCCTTGGGCTGGGTCGGCGCGTGGCAACGAAGGAGAGGGGAATAATCCTCATGTGTAACGTGGTGCATCCAGCCCCTGAGCTGGGACAGACAATGTGGCATGGTTTGGGTGCCTGGATGTTATTTCACACAATTCCCAGCAAGGAAGCTGTGCCTGGAAAAGCCTGGCTGCCCGAGAAACCCCGAAAATATTTGGGACGAGTGTGGTACGTGTTTTGGAGCTGAACTGCGTGGCTCTGTGGTCTGTATCCCAACCCCTTGTCACTGAGGATACCCCGAGACTCGGGAGGACGCCCCGCTGTGCTCCAGTCCCTTCCACTCCAGCGGAGACAGCGCGTTTGTTACAGGCACTTCTGCATCTGGTCTCTTGATTAATGGACTTGTCTTTTGCAGCCTATTTTGACTCTGACACCGCTTTCTGCTCCGCAGATGCTTTGCTGATGTTGAAGAAAGTTTGCCTCGCTTGATAAAGACCAGATCCTGAAATTTACTTCCAAACCTGAAGTAACAATTTTTAACTTGAAACGGTTTTTTTCCCCAGGAGTCGCGGCTCCAGAATCCTTCCCTTATTTGGTGCCTCCTTCGCAGCTGGGACCCATGCTCAGGTGCCAAAGCTCGGCGCGCTCCCTGCGGGGAGCCAAGGGCGGCCACGCCGGGTCCAGGCACGGGAGCTCGGCTCCGCGGCGCTCCTTTTCCTGCGCACCCCGCTGGCATTTCCTGCGTTCCTGCGCTAGGGTGGGAGACGCGTTTTCAACCCTTTTTCTCTCCGAGTCCCTCGAGGTCGGCTCTCGCTTTTCTTCTCCCCTGGCTCCAGCCACGACAAACCTCTCCTTGAGCTGCCCGGCCGCCTCTGGGCTGCGTGCTGTCGGGACGTACTCCCCGTGGCCTCCCCGGGATTCGAGCTGCCTGTTGCTATCTGCGCCGCAAAGGGTTTGTTACTCGCTGTTGATTTCATCCATGGCAACAAATCCACTTTGGTTGGCGCTGCGCTGTGTGAATGCTCCCCGAGCAGCAGCGGGTTGCTTCCTCTGGTGAGGTTGCCTCTTCCCAGGTGGATTTAGTCTGTCTGCACATGCTGACTCATGACAGCCGAAACAGCTGTTTTCAGCTTCAGGCACTACTGTGTGCAGGGACCCCTTCTTCTTCTTGACAGCTGGTTTGTTTTTATAACTAATGCCTTCACTATATGCTCATAACTTCCATATCGGTGGTGCCCGCTCTTCAGCTGGAAGGGACAAAGCCCGTTGTCTGCCATCGTTTTCATGTTGTGTGAGCTTTGCCTGGGCTCTGGTGGGCTCTTCCCAAGAGACCAAAGGGGACCAGCCAGCTTTGTTTCCCCAGCCCGAGGAACGAAGCTGCCCACGGGAAGCTCTGGATTCCCCCGGCATCCCCACGGGGACCATTTTTAGGAAGCCGTGGGCCGTGCCTGGTGCTGCACGCTGGCTCAGATGAAGCCAGGAGGTCGATGCAGCTCTCCCCTTCCAGTACCGGGGTCGGGAGCGTGGCGGCGGGGCTTTGGGGAAGCGTTTCTGTCCACCAAATGCAGAACGGGGGGCGCTGGGACTTCCTCCTCCCTGCCCCACGCCGCCGGGTGGAAGTCGCCGTTTCCCTCTCGCCGTGAGAAGCGGCGCTTGGCTCCCCGAGGCTGAGGGGCAGGTGAGTCACTCCGGGACGAGTCATTCAGAGAAAAAGCCCAGTCAAAGCAGCCCGTGGCCCTCGCGTGAACTCGGAGATGAAAGGTCCAAAGTTAAGCGATGAGCTCATCAAAACCTTGAGGCTGTGAGAGAAAAAAAAAAGGGATGAAAGAAGCACGAAAGGTGCCTGCTCGCCATGCCACGGTGCCGGGGCGCACGGGGCTCGGCCTGGGCTTGCTGGGTTCGTGCTGAAGTTGGCAGGAGGCACGAAACCTGCTGCTTTCCCAGAGGCAGGTATCCTGCTTCCTCTTAAAAAAGAAAAATAAGTGATGTGTGCACGGGTGTCAGTCCCAGCACCGGGTCCTGTGCTGCGTGACCGCCTAGTCCTTGGCACTGCGGGTGAAAAGGCCGAGCTTGGAGCTCCCTCTGAGAAGATTTGGGTGCAGCCGGGTCCTGCCCAGCCCTCCTGGAGCCGGGTGTCTCTGCGGGAAGGCTGGGTGCCTGTCCCTCTGTGGGCGTCACTTTCCAGTGGAGGTGGGGAGTTTTGGTACTCCCCCGCTGCCAGGAAAGGATTGCAGGGTGAGTGCTCCCGAGGCCGTGGGCTGAACGTGGGCCTTGGAGGTGAACTGCTGCCCTTGTTTCTCATTTCCCCTACGTGCCACCTGCCCGGCAGCCTTACCGTGGGCTTTCCAGGGTCAGGCTGGGGCCCTGCATGTGTTGATGGAGGCAGCATCTCTTTTCCACATCCCCTCGCCGAGGAGCACGGAGCTGACAGCTCCTGCAGCCTGCAAGAGAGGAGGAGGAGAGCGCTGCTCAGGGCTGGGAGCTGCCTGCAGCTCTCGGGGTGCCTGACAGCAGCTGGAGCCACGGAGCTGGTCACAAACCAACTTTCCACCTCCACAAGGCGTTGCCTGAAGGAAAACGTTAAGGGTTTCGAGCTCCGAGCTGCCTCGGTGTCTTAAAGAGGGTGGTGGAGGAGCTCGGCTGGCAAAGCGAGCGAGGGCTTTGCGGTGCTGTCCCAGTATTCCCCGGCCTCTTCGGGTTTTCATCTGCAGAGTTAATAAAATGGTGGCAAATAAAGTCAGGTTCCAGCGGAAAGGGCTCTCGAGGGCAGCCGTAAAATAGTGAGCAAGCACGAAGCCCTGGCTGCGGGGGCCAGTTTAATTGGTCTGGCTTGTTTTATGAGACAGGTTTTATGTTGAAACTCGCACATGGCCCAGGAGCGGCTCTGCAGCAGGGCATCCTTCTCCCGCACGGGTCCTCGGGGAGCTCAGCCCGGGTTCATTACCCCGAGGCAGTCGCACCCCGTGGAGCTCCTCGTGGAGGCACCGGCGGGAGCTGCACACGAGGCAGGAGGAGCTCCAAGGCTGGGGCAGCCTTCTGGAGCCTCGGCAGCATCCTGGCACCAGGCTGGCACTGCCAAAACCCTTCCTGCTGCTGTCCTGCTCCTCCCCGTGCTCCCGGGTCCCCTCCTAAGTGGAAGCAGAGGGGCTCCTGGTGTCAGATCCTCTCACAAAGGGGAGTGGAGCTGTGGTGTTGGGACCCGGGGCTCGGAGCCTGGCTTTTGTCACCACAGCAGTGCAGGGGGGGTGCTAGCTGGAAGCTTCTCGTGGTGGAGAAGGTAAGAGAGAGGCCAGGCCATCCTTAGGGATACGCAGCCACCTCCAGGGCCGGGCAAAGTGACTTTTTACCACCCCCAGCCTTCTTCAGAGCTGTTCAGATAAGGATGGGGAAAAGCCCAGAGCACTGCTGAGCTAGCAGAGGTGGCTTCGAGTGGTGGCAAACGTTTGTTTCGGTTAGATTTTGGTGTTACTGGACCGAAGCGGGGCAGGAAGCTGGTATTACCCCACGTGCTTTGGAGTTTGCCCTGCATCCACTCAGCTCCACGTTGCCCTAGCAGCTCACAGGAGAAATAACCAGCCCATGGGGTTAAATGCAGGGGCACGGCAGCACCCCAAAACCCCTCGCTTCTGCAGGCTGCCCCGGCACGGCACAGCGAAGCACTCCCAGCTTTGCTGCTGAGTTTCATGAACATTTCCCTCTCCACCTCGACCAGGGGCTGCCCTCAGCTCTGTGCCAACCTGAGCACCCACCCAGTCGCTTCTCAATTTCTGTTTCTTCTCCCCACCGGGTGGAAATGCCACGCTCTGGGCCACCTTTTGCAGAAGCCACCGGGTCCCAGTGTGTGCTCGGGGCTGCGCTGAGCCCAGCCCGGCTGCTGCGAGCCCCCAGGTCCCGGCAGAGGGTGCTGTGTCTCCACCGCCCTCTCCCCGCTCAGCATCCAGCTGTTTGGCACTTGCCCTCGCCTGCATGCATGATGTTTGTAAGAGTTTGGGCATGTCCATTTGGTTCCCATCTCCAGTGCCACCCCCAGTATCCAGGCCAGGTTCTTCTGTCACTGGGGACATTCTTAATTCACAGGAAATCGGAGAGAGTTTAATTGTTTTCTCCTCTCTCTCTCTCTCTCTTTTTTTTTTTTTCCCATGCAGCTGAACAAAAGGTTCATCCTCAGTTTTCTCCATGCCCATGGGAAGCTGTTTACCAGGATTGGGTAAGTGTGCAGGATGTTTATTTTATTTTCCTACATTACAAGTCTTTTTGGAATTTAATATTGTTAGCAACTAAGCTGTGTTTGGAGCTGAGGGCACAGGGTGTGAATTCTTGCAGGCCTAGCCTCCTGGTTCCTATTCTCCTTACCCGCCCTCCGGTCCACGCTGGTTACTGGGGGGGTTTTTTCTTCCCCCACCTCAAGGCCTGATCCTGCTCGTGCACCAGGACCCTCTGGCAGAGGCTGAGCTCGGCCAGCTGAGCCTCACACGGGTGGGACCGGAGGCTGTTTTCTCCCTCTCCTGGCCCCAAACCGTGCTCCCTCCCCATTAATCTCGGGAGTTTCCCCCTCGTTTTCCACTGCCCCCACCCTCAGCCAGCGGGCAGGGGGCTCCGGGGGCTCCCTGGGGGCAGGAGGGTCCCCAGCACGTCGAGACCAGCTTCGCCCTTCGTCTCCTCGCTGCCATTTCGGGGGAAGCCTCGCAGCTGGGAGCTGTGGGAACGGCTTTACACGAAGTGCCCCTTGGCCACGTCTGTCATAAGCTGGGTTCAAATAACGGAGAGCTCTCCTGGAAGCAAAGCAAGCCTGATCCATTCCTGGGCTGCGGGCCCAGCCTTGGGGACAGCCTTCTGACCCGGACAGCAGAGCTCAGCCTCGTGGCCCGCAGGCTTCCCCGGAGCTGTCCCTGCTCCTCAGGAGGACTTTCCCTCACCGTCAGGTGGCAGGGACCTGTCCTGGCCCCTTCCCTCCTAGCCGAGGGGAAGCCGAGGCTGCAGGACGCCAGCACCAACCCCAGCCACCAGCACCAACCCCGAGGTGCAGCCTAAAGCCACGACACTTGTTCCACGCGATGGGACAGCTAGTTGGAAGGGCACATGCTTGAATTTACACCCTCCATAAATCCACGAAGCAGGAGCAGCTCCTGACAGCCTGCTGGAGAGCCAAGTGTCCGAGGGAGAGGGGGAGAGCGATGCGCTGCCTGCTGCTGCTCTGCCTCCCTCCCTCAATCACAGTTCCCTGCTCGGGGGCAGCAGGCTGGCTTGCAGCGAGGAGGCAGCTCTCGATGCCCTCCTCCTGCCCGCAGGAAATCAGGAGGAAAGAAAGCTGCCCGTGAATTTTTGGGAGCTGCAACGTGTCTGTGCTGCGGGGCAGAGCGTCCGGGGAGCTGCTGGTGCTCGGCTCCGCCGGGCCACGCTCGCGGCCGAGCTCCGGGCTGAACGCGTGCCAGCAGGGGGATTAATGGGGATGTTGCAGTGATTGCTTGCACATTTGGCTCCCGAGACTTTGGTGAAATTAAGATGCAGCTTTCGAGGCGGTTGCTTCCCAGGACGGTCATTTAGAAAACCCGAGGATGTTTAATGGCAGAATATCCCCTCAAGTACTTAGAAGGGAACTAGAAAGTAATACCCTGACACAGGAAGAGAAATTGTCCAGCCCTGCTAAATAGCTTCCGTGCTCGATATAGGTAAAAGGTGAGGACTAGCCGAGTCCTCTCTGGGCAGGATCTCTAGTCGGTTATCCGTAAAAAGCAGGGAAGAGCTGCTGATGTAGGGATGGGGCTGCTGTGCTCCTAAAACCACAGGTAAGCAGTTTATTAAAAGCTTCCGCTCTCTTCTTGACCTGCTGGTTCGGAGCTCAGCGGGGTTACCGCGTGCCGTTCCAGATGTGCGGCGGTATCGGAGCACAGCTGGCGGGGCTGAGGACTCGCTCCTTCTTGTTATTCCGTGGCAAAAACCTTCAGCTCCTCGCTGACGACCCGTCCTGCAAAGGGCTCCTCCAGCCCCAGCCTCCCGTCCGCCCTAGGAGGACGCTGCTGGCCGTGCCGGCTGGGGGCTGAGATTTTGCAAAATTAGGAAGTCTCCAGAAGCCATCGGTTTGCTCTGACGCCCTGGCTGAGCCCCAAGGCCAGGGAAGTTGCCTCTTCGAGGGGGAGCGGCGCTTCTGTGCTCCGTCCTGCGAGGCTGCAGAGCCCAAGGAGCCCGTTTGTTCCAGCGGGGACAGGACCGGGGGCCTTGAACCGCCCCAGCCAAGGTGCCAAGGGAGAGGGTACCCCTGCTGCCAGGGAGAGCCGGCTGCTGAAAGGCAGCCTGTGACAGCTGGTTTGTCAGAAAGCCATTTCTGTCTTTAAAAATAGAGCCTCTTACTGTCCTGAAAGTCTGTTGGGGAAGCCCAGCAGAATTGCCCATGTGGCTTACCAGAAGCGGCTCGCTGATCCAGCCTGTAGCGTGCTGATATCACCAGATCTGCATCTCTCGGGGGAAAGACAGAGGAAATTGCTATGGAGGCCCCTGAGGTTGCCTGCCCTGGCTCCAGGCGCCTTACCCCATGCAGGTTTGGGCTCCCTCCCTCCCGTTGTGGCCACCCAAATTCAGTGTCACCGATCCTGGAGCTGGCACTTGCTGCCGGAGCAGCCTTCGTTCCTGGCGGGGCTGGGGCAAGCTCACAGGACAGGAAAACCTTTTTTTTATTATTATTTATTTTTCCCCACTGATTTACAAAGCTTTCGGCAGCTTCTTGATGCCTTTGTGGGCTACCAGGTGAGGTCCCCGGGGAGGGCCGTTTGTGGGCAGCCACGTGGCCGTGATTTTTTGCGACCCGCCCGTGCTCGTCTGTGCGCTTGGTTCCAGTTTTGACTCCGCTTCAGCTGGGCATCCAGCAGCTCTGCTACGTAACCTCAGCCCGTTCCCTCGGCGACGCCAGAGGAGGAGCAGGATAAACGTGTCACGTTTCCACGGGTGTTTGTGAGCTGTGCTGAAAGCTCGCCCCATCCCCGGCCGCGGCACTGCCGTGGCCCGACAAGCGCTCGCCAGCGCTGCGGGGCCCAGCTGCCGGATGGGGCCGGGTGTTCAGCTGCAAATTGCTGCCCCCCCCCGGGCAAAGCAGGGGCTCCAGAGCGGTGAGGATTAAGGAGTGGGAGCGTGGAGCTTGTGGCTCTCGTGGGGTCCCGTCCCGAGCGAGCGGCACCGGCGCAGGAGCTCGGGGACAGGCACTGGAGGGAGCGTGCTCTGGCCGGGGTTCAAGGCACTGGAGCTGCCACATCCACAATGTGGCACCAGCGTGTGCAGCTCTCTGCAGCCTAGGTTTCTGTCCCGTGGGCCTCTCCTGGTCCAAGCGAGCCTCTTGGCACCCCTCCCGGCTTGGTAGAAGTCAGGAGAAAAAAATGGTAGGTCAGAAATGACTCAGAAAGGCCGCGTGTTCCTGCCAAAGGAATGCTGCCTGTCGGTTACAGAGCAATCCCTCGCTGCCCTCTCCGAGGAAGGCTTCGGCTGTCTCCCTCGCACCGCCTGCCCCTTCGCTGCGAGGCGAGGATTCCCCGCGGCTCTGGGATGGGAGGCAGCCCCCCGAGAGCTCGGGGTGATCCCCATTCCTTGGGGAAAGTGGCACGGAGGGAGCTGTGCCACCCGCCCCGGGGGCATAGCCTGTGCTCTCCAGCCTCTCTCTCTCTCTTCTCGCAGGATGGAGACGTTCCCTGCGGTGGCCGAAGAGGTCCTGAGGGAGTTCCAGGTCCTGCTGCAGCACAGCCCTCCTCCCATCGGCAGCACCCGCATGCTCCAGCTCGTGGCCATCAACATGTTTGCGGTGTACAACTCCCAGCCCAAAGGTACCGCGTGCTGCTCGGAGGGAGCCGGGGCTGGGGAGCGGCCGCTCTGCATAGGGTCGAGCTGCTCCCGGAGGAGGGTTGTGGGGGGAATTCTGCATCTTTTGGGGAGTTGGAGTGGATGCCTGAGGGTGTCAGCGTGTGCAGGGACAGCAGAAGAGCCCTGGCCTGTACAGAAAGGCCTCGAGGTGCGTAACACGGTGCAGTGAGGAGGTGTTGCATCTCCCTGGAGCCTGAGTCAGCAGGCACAGACAGAGGGCTTGGTTTTTCGGCTCTGCCTTCCCCGCAGCGAGCCTGGGCCCTGCTCAGTGCCCACGCTGGCACCCAGAGGGCTGGAAGGATCTGGGAGGTTTGCCTCTGGCTGCATCCATGCATCCTCCAGCTGCTGGGCTGGAGGCTGCGCCCCACGGTAAGGATGGATGAAGCACATCCAGCGTCGCCCACCCACCCAGGGGGCTCTGTGTGGTCCCTGCTGTTGTTGGGTTTGTGCTGCGATGCCACCAAAGCAGAATCCCTTCCTCTGGGCTTGGAACTGTGCCTCCAGGGGCTGTGTTCGTCCCTGCACAGCAGCAGGTGCCTGGCTCAGCCCGCGCCACGCGTTTGGGAGCAGGGCCACGCTCCCCAGCTGGGAGGAGGCAGCGTTGGGCACGCTTAGGAGCTGGATCTTAAAGATGGAAGCCTCCAGCTGATGGCCTTCAGGCAAAGCCAGCTCGTGGGCGAGCCGGCGGAGCCCCACGGAGCTGCTGCTGGAAGGTTTCACCCTCATGAGCCACTTGGCCACTCGTCAGACCGCTGCCTGGGGGCTGAGGTCAGTGCGTGGAGCGAGCTGGCAGCAGCAGGAGGGCTTGGGACGTGCAGATCCCCGTGCTGGGTGCCCGGCCTGCCTCGTTGGCACCTTCCTCAGGCAGGGGAAGCCCTGGGTGAGCCAGCAGCCTTCTTACGAGGACTTGCCCTCCTTCCTGCCGGGTGCCAACCGGCGACGGCGTGTTTATGTTTGAGCTGCAAAGTGCTTTACGATTATGAGCAATGCCTCCGCGCAGCCCCCCGGTAGGTATATTAATAGCCGTGTCTGTGCTGCAGACAGGAGCGGGTGGTAAAGAGAGGAAGAAATCTGTCTGGGCTTCTCAGCAAGCCCCCGTGGCAGAGCTGGAAGCGATCCCAGCTCTCAGACCACTGGGCTCGGCTCTTCCATCCGCAGCCGAGCTGTGGATGTGAGTGAGTGAGTGACAGAAAGGGAGCACTTTTTATCTCATGTGAAAAATAAGTATTCTCGGAGTTTCCTGCCTCCCGGGTGAGCAGTTGCCAGCTGCTCCCAGCTTGCTGATCTCGAGAGAAAAAGCAAAACTCGTTCCCGCTGGGGACCTGCGGACCTCTCGCGCCGAGCAGGTGGTGGTGGTGATGAAATGCCTGCAGGTCCGATGGCACGGCGGCTGCCATCCAAGGCTTCGTGCCCTTAAAGGGTTTCCCCGAGGGCTCCTTGCTCCGCTGACCCTAAACCATCGCTGAGAATATTGTTGGCAAAGCAAATTCTGTTGTCAGCGCAAATGCTCCGGTGGTCTCCGAGCGCTCGTGCGCTGAGTGCTGGCAGAGCCCAGCTTGGGCTCGGTGCCGACGCCGTGATACTGAGAAGTGCTGGGAGCTGGGTGCGGAAGAGAGGGGGAAAAAAAAAAAAAAAAAAAAAAGAAAGCGAAGAGCCTGGAGTTGAAAAAGCGAGCAGGGAAGCTTGCTGAATTATTACCGAGTGCCCAGCACGGAGGGAGGGAGGGAGAAGGGTGTTGGCTCCTGCCCTGCTGTGTGGGTTGCTGCGGGCCGGGGAGCGAGCGGAGCGGGCAGCAGGGCACGGCTGTCGGGAAGGTGCGGGTTGGGGCTCCCATTTCCCAGCACATGAGTCAGCTCGCGGGGCAGCAGCAGGAACGGGTGCGAGGGGGCCGAGCCCAGCGTGTGGGCGGCGAGGAGGGCACGGGGCAGCTCCCCCCTGCCCTTCCAGGGAGCCTGGGTGTGGAGGCGCTCGCGGCGCTCGCTGCAGTCGGGGCTTGGCCTCTCCGGAGCTGGATGGAGCTCTGCAGTTGGACCCGCAGCTCCCCTCCTACCGAAATCCTCCTGCAAATCTGGGATGGGAGCGTGGCTGTGGCCTTCCCGGCGCGCGTTGCCTGCCTGACCTTCCGCTGCGAGCTCGCAGTAGCAGGAGGAGATCCTGGGGGTCTGGGGCCAGCGAGGGAGGTCTGTCTGAGAGCCTCTTCTTCCCCTGCTGTCTGGGGGGAGATATCTCGTGGGGCGTGCGCTCCCCTCCCTCTCCTCCCCTGTATTTCCAGGTCTCCGGAGCCGCAGCTGCTCCTGAGAAACTCGCGGGCTCGCCCCGGGTCTGGTTGCTGATGAGTTCCTGATGCTGGGATCCGGGGGTGCTGCTGGCAGCCGGGGGGTGGGGGGGGTGGGCAAAGCGCTGGTGGCGTGGGGAATTCGGGCACGATTTGATGTAGAGTTGGGACACGGTTCTGAGCACCGGTTTGGGAACTGGAAAACAGGAAGCATTAACAAGCAAACACTCAAAGTAAACACTTCTCTTCTTCCTTGGACTTCATGCCTCACACCTTCCCGGCCCTTTGCTTGGTATCGGCTTCCCCCGTTCTCCGTGCATTACGCTCGGTCTGTCCCGATTTTGCAGTGGAGCAGCAGGCAGCACAGGAGCTTGGAGACTTGTGGGCAGCAGCTTCTCTCTGCTCTTTGCTTTTTGCTCATTTTCCTTTGCCCTGGCAGCGGTTCCCTCCATCACCCTGTCTGCAGTAACGTCCCCTCGTTGCTCGTGGCTACCCCTCTCCTAAATCTGCCTTTGCAAGATGTCCCGTTGCTCGACGGGCTGCCTTTTTGGGGTGCAGCGGGGTGTTTAAACCTTTTTCAGAGCCAGCTGCACCCAGCTGTGACCAGCACGTGGCGTTTCACAGCCTCCTCCCATGCAGGTGCCGGCTACGTGAGCGCCGGAGCCGCGTGCATCCCACCGGAGCAGAGCTGGTCACAGCCGCCTGCGAGCAGCCAGGCAGCGCTGGGAAGCCCCCGGGAGATGGCTCGGGGCTGTTGTTCTCTCTGACAGAGGAAGCCGAAGAATTCCCACATGAAATGCATGAAATGTTCCCCCCGCGGTGCAGCACCGAGCAGCGCGTTCCTCCCGGTGAGCCCGACCTCCCCGTCGTCCGCGGGGACACGCGGCGAGGGCTGCCCGAGCTGGCTGCCTCGTGGCAGGAGATTGGAGGTGTGAAAAAGCTGCTTCAGGACCTCGAACCTGAGCGGCGAGGGTGCCCACCCGTGGGAAGGAGGCACAGAAACGTGGGTGCGCAGTCGCCGGAGCGCTCTGGTGCCGGAGGTTGGTGACCGCCGAGGTTTTGGGGCTATCCTGGGCTCCAGCTGGGGCGGGCCCTTTCACGGGGTGGCCCTTTTAACAGTTTGGTAGCCATCTGCACAATCAAGTTGCAGAGGAGCTTTGGATCCCTTTATCCCGACCACAAGCACTCCAAGAATTTTAATTTTTTTTTAATTCTGTAATTTGGGGAAATAAAACTCTGGTTTCTGAAAGGCCTAATTGAAGCCGTGCTTGCGGCAGGGGCATCTCGGTGAGGGGAGAGGGAGAAACCCCCTCCCAGCCCATCTGTGCCCAATTTACTCCGATCTGGCCTCTCTGAGGCTTTTTTTTTTTTTTTGCTTTTTTTTTTTTTTTTTTTTTCTTTCTCTCTCTCTTTAATAATTTGTTTTATAATTCCTGGAATCAAACCCATCTCAGACACACTGTTTTATTTTACTGTATTATTGGATTATACTTCCTATAAATCACTGGATGTTATTCATAGGCCACCACCAGAATAACTTCCCCTCTCCCCCCCCCCTTTTTTTTTTTTTTTTTTTTTTTTTATATTCCCCCCCCCCCCCCCCCGACGGGGCCGCATTCCTAACGAGCGCGCAGCAAAGTGGGGGCGCAGCGCGGGGCACCCTAGAGACGCTTCCCGGAAATCCCAGCAAATTTGCCTGGCCGCGGGTGTGAAGCATCAGGGCTGCAGCACCTGGATGCCTTCTGGCACTCGCGGGCCCCGGCGCGTTGCTCTGCGTGGAGTTTGTTAGGGAGGTCGGGCTTAGGTGGAAGAGGGGAAGGAAAGGGGGGGACGGGGGAAGCCATATGTGCATCCTCAGCACATGCCGGCGGTGAAGCCGAGTCCCCCGGGGCCGAGCAGAGTCGGGGCGCGGAGGCACGGCGAGGTTCTGGCTGAGGAGCGAGCAGGCAGCCGGCCCTGCTGCCCGGAGGGGGTTTTCGGCAGAGCCCATAGCCTGTTTTGGGGCTGTTTTGGGGCTGTTTTGGGGCTGTTTTGGGGCTAGGGCGGTGCTCCCGCTGCCGGAGCGCACGGGGAGGGTTTGTGGAGGTGGCCGGGGTCGGGCTGGGCTTTGCTCACAGCCCTGCTGGGGGAAAACAAGGTCGGCTTGGCTGTCTTAAACGAGGTTGGTGAGGGGAGCTGTAAGGGCTGATGAAGTGAGGGAGGGTTGTGTGCTGCTCCCCGGTGCGGCTTCGGTGCAGAGCCACTGGTGCCATCGCAGCAGCGTCGAGTAAAAGCTGCCTGGCTAACACGGAGCTGTCGATCCGTGTTCGAGCGTCCCCTAACTGCAGTTTTTGCAAGGGTTCGGTGCCGTGCACGGCCCGGCCTGGTTGAAAACCTGACGTTGATCTCGCCTAAATCTTTTTGGTAGACGTGAGAAGGATCCCCAGGTCGGCGGGCATCACCTGCAGCTTCTGGCAGGCACAGGATTCCCTTCCTTCTCCTGCCACCTATGTTCAGCACCCCAGCCTGGCTTTAGGGGATGCATCGACCCCAAAGGCCCCCAAAAAATCAGCCTGTGCTTCTCACACGCGGCTGCTCCACTCCTGTCCTGCCACCACGCACGGCCCCGCTCGGAGCGGAGCGCGTTTCGCTTTGCTGACCGCAGCTGCTCGGGCTTCCGAGCTAAAGCGTAAACCCTTAAAATATCCCCGGGGACGTTGCAGAAGCTGGTGGTGTCTGCCCTCGGCGGCAGAACCGGGCCTCGTCTCTGACCATCTTCATGGTTCTGGTTTGGTTTCCGATGGCTGGAGCCCGGCTTTGCTCAGAGCTCGCTGCAGCGTCAGAAAAAGGCTCGGCGGAAGCCCGTAGCGCTCTGCTGCTGCAGCCACATCTCAATGGCTTCTCTTGAGGCTCTAACCACATCGCGCAGGTTGGAGCAGGCAGGAGGTGCTGGGAGTCGATCACAAGGGAGCCCGGCGCATCTGAGGGAGTTTAAAAATAAAGCAGTGCTGTGGACGGCTGCCTTGGTTTGGTGGAGTTTTAAAATTAGGCACAAAACAAAGCGTAACAAACCTCAGGCTGCAGATAGCAGAAGCAGCAACTTGATCTTCCCCTGTCTGGGGAGCAGAACTGACTCATTTTCTCATAGTTTGCCTCCTCGCGTGGCAAATGGGTGCTTCACCGGGGGGCAGCCGGCCCCGTGGAGCTGGCACCTCTGTCCCCACGGCACTGGGGGGACTGCTGGGGGCTGAGCTGCTGGAGCCGGTGCCCGGTGGGAGCCCGAGGGCTCTCCACCTGCCTGGGGCCTCGGTTTTGGTGCAAAGGAGGTTGTGTAATTGGCTTTCTGAGGGCTCGTCGTGCAGCAAGCGCGGGCTGAAGCCTCTGTCCCGAGGTGTCGAGCGTGCACCTGGCAGCCCCGGCGTGCCATTTCCCTGCCAGACTGCCTGGCCCTGGCGTCAGCGAGGTGTTGTTAAGGCATAATGCCTCCCGAGGCCTTTCAGCCTGGAGGAACCGCTCGTTAAATTCATCCTTCCCCTCCCGTCGTGGCGCTGCTCTTCTCATTTCCCTCAGGTCCGAGCGTGAAGCAGGGGAGGAGGAAACCCAGAGGAGGAGCACCCAGGCCCGGTCTCCGTCGGCCTCCCCGTGCTCCCGTGGAGTCTCTGGAGAGAGCACAGGTACGGAGAGCTCCGTGCGCGTGCGCACAGGGCTTTCACGCTCCTTCAGCTGCCCACGGGTGTTCCTGGCCGTGCCGGGGCTTCTCCACGTGAGCAGGAGAGCAGCGCCGACGCGGTGCGGGTGTGCGTGACCGCGCAGCGCACGCTTCCTGCGCCGCGCCGGGCTGGCGCTCACACGGAGCCCCGCGAGGGTCACGCACGTGTCCGGAGGGTGGTAGCTGTCCCTCCAGGGCTGCTCCTCCGAGTGCTCGGAGAGCTGGAGGTTGGCACAGCTGCCGGGAACTGCAGGCGCCTTTCCTTCGGGGGAAGGAAGCTGTCTCAGCCTTTGAAACACATCAGAAAAGCCCAGGTAAAACGCTCTTGGCCCAGACGTGTCTTCAGAGCCTCGCTCTTGGGCTCTTGAGGCTGGTGGCAGCAATGTTTAGACCAAAGTCTTCCTTTGCTTATTCCCCTCTGTTTCCTGTTTAAAAGGCAAATTGTCACATATTTGGGGATTTATTTACCGTAATTGGAGTTATTTTCCTGGCTGCTGGCTTCTGCCCTCTGATGCAAGACTCCTCAGCGAGCCGTGTGTGCGGGGCCCACGTGATTTTTTTTTTTCCCCCCTGCCACCAGTGCCAGCAGGAGCTGCACCGCGCGGCGCGCGGCAGGGAATTTCCACTCGCAGTTCAGGTTTCTGAAACCTAGCCCCGTCGGCTTCGGAGGCAAGAGCTCGAGCGAGGCTTTTGTGGCAGGGAAGGGGAAGGTTTCCAGTGAAACCGAGCGCCTGCCGGTGTGTCAGACTCTCCAGTCCTGCCCTCCAGCCCCGAGCGTGGTGCGAATTCCCCGGGGAGCGGCGTCAGCTGAACGCCCCGGGGGCTTCTGCCCGCTCCTGGAGCGGTTCCACCAAACGCAGGGTGACACCGGGGTCTCAGGGTGACACCGGGAGATCTCGTTTCAGGGCAACAAAGGGAGAGAAACGCTTTGTAAGCACAAAGCCCGAGTCTCCTTCCCCGCCAAGCTTCTCCAGCCCCACGGCAAGTCGCAGCAGGGCCGGGGAGGCTCGGAGGGGCTCGCTGGCTGCGGTGCCACCGGGGCCTGGGCTCGCTCTGCCCGTGCCGAGACTCGGCCCCTGGGTTTTTTTCGGCAAGTGGGAAGAGGCAGCGCCGCCGTATGAAAGGAGAGGCAGGAAATGGAGTGCTGGCACGCAGTGTCCGGCCGTCCTCCTGCTGCGAGGCGAGAAGGGAGGTGCCTGACGCGGCTGTCCTGGGGCTCTGCCTCGCCTCTGCTTTGGTGTGTGCAGCGCGAGGGGTGCGAGGGAGCGGGAGCGGGGTCACCCCAGGTGCAGCGGCTCGGGGAGGCTTCAGATGTTCGTACCGTGACAGGAAATCCTCTCACTTTTAAAGAGATGTTTCTGCCTCTTTAATGTGCGCTGCGCCTTTGATTTCCTCGTGCTTCTAAGCAACGCCGAGTCAATTACGGTATTTCTATTTAATTCTCCGAGAGAACGCTGGATAATTAGCCTAATTATGGCGCTTTGTGAAGTTGTAAAACTCTTGATTGAGCTTGTGGGGCTGTTTTATTGCCTGCCAGGTGGAGGCAAGGAGGGCTGCCTGCCCCGTGCCCGTGCCCTGTGCGGGTTCAGCTGCAACCTGGCAGCTCGGTGAGGTTCATCACCTCCCAGCAGGGGCCGTGGGCTCCTCTCCTGCCTCTCCCACACGTGTGTCTGAGGCTAGAAGGTGGCCCCAGTGCAGGTTTGTGTATGGAGACCTTTGATTTTCCCTGATTAGTGCCTGCCCTTGACCCCGTGTGCCCGTGGAGCGGGCTCTTGGCAGCAGGGTGCTGGCTGTGCTTACACCCAGCCTTCGGGACTCGCCCTGGCTAACGGGATGCTCGCCCCGCCTCGCAGCCAGGACAGGAGGGAGCGGGGCCGTTTAACCCCAGGTGAGTGGCAGCACTGATTTGAGGCCCTTCAGGTAGCAAAGGGCCGTGTTTGGCACTGATGGGTGCAGCGTGTGGTGGCTGCTGGTAACGTGGCCATGGGGTCGGCTGGCAGGCAACGTGCCGAGGGCACTCGTAGCCATCCCTCCTGCCCTTGGCACGCATCCTGTGGCTGGCACAGGCCTCCAGAGTGCACTAGGGTCCCTCATTCCATACCCCTGGTGGCGTAAAACCCCCGCCCCAACTCCTCACCCTGCCTCCATGAACTCTTGGTGCTTCTCCGCCCGCTCCCCCGGCACAACCCCGCAGAGGAGGCGCTGGCTGCCGAAGGCGCCTCGGGAACGGCACCAACCCTTCATAGCCAGACCCGGGGAAACCGAGGGGCTGCCGAAACCTCGCTCTCGGTGCCGACACCGGGGGGGGCCCCCCCCCCGGGCGCTCCCGGCTCGCCTCGGGGAGCAGCGGAGCAGCGCAGAGCCGCCACATGTGCCGGGGGCTTTCAAGGCAGGCGCGGCGGAAGCGGCCGCTCGCGGGCCCATCTGCAGCGGGGCTGCGCGCGGGGCTGGAGACGCGCTGCAGCTGGTGCGAGGCCCTGGCAGCGCGCGCGGAGCTGCTGTCTGCTGGGGTTTACTGCTGTCTACGTTGAAACATGGCTCGGGGAGGGGAAGAGGGGGGACGGAGGGGAGGGGGGGGGGGGGGGGGGGGTGAGGGGGGTCGGTGGCACGGTGCCAGTCCCCGTTAGCCTGGCCTTCTCGTTCCTCTCTCCTCCTCCTCCTCCTCCCCGCTCCCTCCATGCTTTAAAGTCACATTTCCAGGCCAGACATAGAATTAATCTCTGGGCACTTCACATTGCTGGCAGCGCAAAGCAGGATGTGGGATCTTTTTTTTCTCTCTCTCTGCGTCTTGGCTGACTTTTTTACCTCTCGAAGAATTTGGAAGGGCCGTGAGATTCCCCCCGCCCCCCCTCGCCTCAGTGCCGTGCAGTTTTTCAGCACGCTGATCACCCTGCTGTGGCTTCACCCTAATAGATTTCATATGCTGACACAGTTGACATCAGTACCAAACTATTTTACATGTGATCTGGTGTATTTCCTGAGGAAATCTGCAAGATATTTATTAAGAACTAATAAAATAAACCTCTCCATGAGCTTTTAGGTAGTTTTCAATTTTTCATGTCTCTCTCGTTTCCTCTTATCAATGAGTTTCTATTTTCTCCCTCCTCTCTGACCATTGCAAAAGGAAACAAAAATAAATGTTTTAAAACCGTTCCTGAATGGACACTGGGAATAGTTCTGTAGTGATGTATTAGCAAAGTCGTATTTTTAGTGCCGTATTGTCAGGACTAAAAATATCCCGCTGCAGTGCATCCTTTTTATAGGTCTTTGTGTGTGTGTGTGTGTGTGCGCGCGCGTGTGCGCGGTGCCTGGTGTACGACTTTGCACCAGCGTGGAAAGCTCAGCCTTTGTACTACTGCAGCCTCGCCTCCCCCGGCGCAGCTGGACTCCATTAGGCCTCGAAAATTAAAGTAATCCCGCTTAAGAAAGAAAAAAATTAATCAATCTAGCAGAGCCGTGGCTCCCCGGCCCAGCCCGGATACCTGCGTGGCAGCCCTGCTTTGAGAGACTCCAGCAGCCCCGGGGCCGCGGGGGCTGCAGCGCGCTGCGCCCGGCGCTTCTCCCGCTGCGTCCCCCGGCGTTCCCCGGCCCCGCCGTCCGTGCCGCCGAGCTCTCGAGCCGGGAGGGAGGGCCGGGCTGCGGGTTGCAGTCACCTCCGGGGTTCCTGCTCGTTTTTCATTCTCAGGAAGTCCTCCGGGGCCGCGCTGGGCGAGCGGGAGCGTGCGCACGGAGGAGCTGGGAGCGGGCTGTTGGAGCCCGGACGCTTCACGTTTTGCGGAGGAATTTGTACATTTCTGCTGGTTTGGCCTACGCTGCTGTCTCTTTCAATTAACTGTAGCTGTAACAGAGAGCCGAAGGTGGGAGCCGAGCTGGGGTGGTGCCTTCCCTCCCTTCCTCCCTGCTCGGGGTCCCCCCGCTGCGGGGGCTGATCCCCCCCGGGCACGCAGCCCCGCGGGGAGGCGCAGCGCAGAGCCACGGCTCCCTGCCACACGCGACCCGTGCGGCCGTTTCCAAATAACAATTTCATCCCCTTTCCAAATAACAATTTCGACCCGCTTCCAAATAACAATGTCATCCCCTTTCCAAATACAGTTTCACCGCCCGTTCACGCCCACGGTACCGGCCCCGAGGCCAGCCTTGCGTCACAGGTAGCGGGGTGCCGTGCCTCGGGGAGGGGGGGGGACACCGCAACGGGCCCCGTGCGCGGGGCACTGGGAACTGGTGCAGCTCCAGCCAGGAGCTCTCCCCCTCTTCCAGCTCTCGTCTCCTCTGAGTCACTCGCTGCTCCTCTCGCGGGTGCCTCGCTTCGCCGTCTGCTGCCGTCTGGAGAGCCGCAGCGCTCCGGCTTCCTGTAGAGCAGTTCAGCGAAAGCAGTAATTAGGGCCCGTAAAAAATTTATTTTATTAGCGAGAAGTGTCGGTGGGTAATTGGCCATAATTTGAACCCAGCCAGATCGGAGATTCGTATAAAAAAAAAATAAAAAAATAAAGCACGGCGATCTTTTTACCAGAAACACCAGGGCTGTTTGTTGCTCGTGAGCCCTTCCAGGGGTGGCTGGGACGGGACGGGACGCGGGACGGCGGCTGCGGGAGGGCGGCAGGCAGCGAGCGCCTGTGCCGTACCCGTCCTTGAGGGTGTTTGACACTGGCATGGGAAGAAAGGAAACCTTGTTTTCCAAGAACTCTGCTCTTTCTCAGCTTGATAAGCATTTAAAAGAAAAGCTGCACAATTGGAATTGGCAGAGCATCCTCATTCTTTTGTCTGTCTGTTTATTTTTTTCCCCTCATCCCTCGACATGTGCGCTACAGCCCACGGTTACTGCACCCCACAGCACCGCGGGCCTGGAGCTCTGCAGGCTCGCGCCCAGCTCTGCCCGCCCCAGCCTGGCTCTTTGAAGCCTGGCAGGGCCGCAGGGATCTGGCCCCCTCCCCGTGTCGGGGGGCACCGGGTGTTCACCAAAGGTGCTTTTCCAGCCCCTTTCATTCCTTTTAAATTTTAAGGCAGCAAACCCAGGGCTGTGCCTCGACTTCAGGTAGAGGTTTGGGACCCGGGCTGGCTGCGCCGCACGGCCCCAATCCTTCGGGTATTTCTAGGGGTGGCTCTAGTGGTGTTCCTAGCGGGTCGGTGCGGAGAGGGGGCTGCCCGTCGGCGGCGTGTCTAGGACGATGCCTGCATCTCCTCGCGACCGGCGTGTGTCAGCGATTGGCGAGCGACCCGCTCCACTCAGTGCGGGCGGCCGAGCCGAGCCCCTGCGCACATGTCACGCCGGGGTAACGCCGGTGGAACCGGAGCCGGGAGTTACTTCAGGTTACTAGTCCTGGTTGTTGCTCGGGGTAAGGGCTCGGGGCGTTGCTTCAGGTTAGTAGTGCTTGTTTGCGCTTGGCAGCCCGGCCTGGAACCCGGTGTGACTGTTTCCCGAGGAATATTTTTGGTTTGAAAACTGAAGGTCAGCAGTTCGCGAGCGCCGCGCCTGCAGCCAACTCTGTGGTTCGCCTTGTGCCACTGGGCCAGCAGCACTTGAAGTCCCGATCAATTGATCTGCAACAATATGAAACCACGGACGGTGCCTGCCAGATAAAACTCCCCGTCTCGCCCCGTTTTCCCCACCCAAAGTGTCTTTCTGCCCGTATCCCCTTTCTCGCTGCCTGTCTCCCTCCCTCCCTCTCGGCTGTGTATTGGACTTTTTGTCTATCTTTTTCCATCTCTCTGTCTCTTTTCATAACAGTTTTTAATAATGTTTTAGTTAGTTCCAGCCTTTTCCCTCAATGGATCCCATTGGAAAATGCATTTGAAAGGAAACAGTTATACACTTCCCTTCCTTTGAAACTCTGCTGGCACCTTTTCCAGTGCAGTAAACCATACAACATGGATTTTCAAAGTTTCCAAACACAGACATGCTGGCGTTAAATTTATGAAAAAATATTTTATTCGGCTGTATAGTAACTACGAGTCTCCGAGCTGCTGGTCACAGTGAAATCGAAGCTCGCTTTGGAACTGCAACAGGTTTTCAAATCTCTGCAGGAAACGGGGCGGCGCTGGCCCGGCAACTCGGAGGGGTGCCGGGGTGCCCGGGGCAGAGCCCGGCGAGCTCGGGGCTGCTTCTCCCCGCAGACGGCGGCGTCGGGAGCGCCGCAGCAACGGTAGCTGCGGGGAGCTTCACGGTCATGCCAATCCCATCTCAAGTCACGGGAGAAAAGAGGAATTTGGCATCAAAGCGTTACGCCTTACGCTTGTTAGCGACCGTAGGAGGTTAAAGCTTTTTAGTTGCTCCGGGCTGAGCCCGGTGGCAGGGGGCTCAGTCATCCGTGTGCGCACACGCTGCAGTCGGCGCGGTGGTTGGGGACCCGAGGCTCCGGCTGGGTGCGCGTTGTTGGAGCGCTGAGATCATATTTTCTAATATCGGGGCTCGGATGTTAGACTTCCTGGAACAGTTTCCCTGTGTGCTGTGGGTTTGTGCCTGTGGTTTCAGCCCTTCCAGTAGGGAATTGCTCACTCGACACCTGAGAACCTTCCTTTGCGTGGCACTGCTCTGGGCTGATTTTTTTTTTATTTTTCTTCCAAATTTCCACAGGAGGAGCACGTGGCCCCCGTTCACCACCAGGGACCGGCCGTGGCCGCGTGCGTGCCCCATTGCCAGGGGGCTCCTCGGAGCAGGGCGAGCCTCAGAGCTCGCATCCTGCAGCACTTCACTCGCTCGAGGTGTGCCGTGATGCAGATAAGGGCTCCTGCGATAGAGGGGATGATAACGTGGCAAAAAGATCCCGTGCTCCGTTTTGCTTTTCTCCTTTCGCTTGTAAAATTCCTTTTCCTGCCCATGGGAGTTTTCCAGAGAAGTCACTGATGAAGTGTTATCGCTATCCTCAGTGCTTCGCGATGCGCAGGGAGAGCTGGACAGTTCGGGTCCAGATAATCGGATCGCAGAAGCTCCCTGGCTTCTGTCTCAAAGCATCTCCCTTCTGGATGCCTTTCGGCACGGTATCTCTAAAGCCTACAGAGAGCAGCTGAGATATTGGGGAGCTAACGGGTTTTCTAGGTTTGTAACGCTCACCTCGAGGCAGAGGAGATGGAGGTACCCTAAATACACGGTCCTTCCTGGGCTGCATTCGTTCGTTTCCAAATCAGAGCTCTAATTAGCTGCAGTCGTGGCTGTGTTTGCCCCTTGCCTGCAGATGTGGTCCCCAAGGTGTCACCGGGGCCAGGCAGCAAGCGAGGGACGCGCAGGTCCCGGCCACATCAGCGCAGTGTGGTTCAAATGATCCTGGGTCCCCCTGGAGGAGCGGGACCGAGGCGAAGACAGAAGCTGCTCGAGCCCCCTTCGTCCCCAAAACACGGCTGTTTTCAGCAATCCCCAGCCTTACTGAGCACGTGCGTGTTTCAGCACGTGAGGAAGAGGTTTTTTGGGGACCATTTGTTTTGTGACAGCTGAAATTGGCACCTCGAAGGGGGAGAAAATGCTACGTCGTTAGGGCTACCTTATAGCGTGTTGGCGCCATGGGGTTGACTCGAAGTTGCACGGGCAGCTCTGAATCTCGTATTCCTGACCTCTGGATGCTCGATTTTGTGTTCGTTTAACGTTTTTTTTATTGCTGTGTAATTTGTAAGCAATTCCCATCATCTTTAGAAAAACGAGCTCAGACCGACCTCAGCTGGGATCCTCGGTGGGTGCCGAAATTTGGATCAACCACGACGGCGTCTGCCCCATCCGGGCGTTACGTCTGGGTGTTGGTTTGGGGCTGGTGTCCCGGAGAGCAGGCTACAGCCCCGCTGCTACCGCATCCCCTCGCTCCTGCTGCTCCAGCACCCTTCTCCTGCCTGTTGCTCCCTCTCCTTTGTCCTCCCTCGGTTGCTTTCCCCTCCCGTTGGCCGTCCCAGCGGATTAACCGGGCTGGCACGTGCGAGCTGTCTGCTAACACTCAGCTTTTCACCCCTTGGCAAAGTAAGGGCGGAGTGAGGTGGCAGAAGGCACGCCCAAAGCCCGCAGCCGTCCCCTGCCAAACTTCTGGTTCCTGCTCCGAAGTGTGAAGGTGCTGGGGATTTCACTGAAACGGCCGAAGCATTTTTAACTTGAGAAGAACAATATATTTTCCCTAACCTCATTCTGGCAAATGGCTGAACCTCTTCAGATGAAATTTTCCCCATAAATTTCGCTCGAGGAAAGCTTTTGGCATGGGGGATCGCCGCCTAAATGGTTAAAGTTTGGCGAAGCTGTTAGGATCTAAAAACAGGGTCTGACAATGGAAAGTGTTAGGTAAGCTTCACTGTAGGCACGGCCTCGGGGCTCTGCCCTTCTTGTAGGAGCGTGGCTGGGGGTGACAGGCCCAGGTTTCGCTTTACCTTTGGCGTTTGCTTTGCGAAGTGACAGCCTGGAGGCCGGGTCCCGCAGGAGGCTGTAAAAAGAAGCGCAGCGAGTGAAGGTGTTGAAACAGAAGCTCCTCACCTTGCTGCTCCTGCCCCAGCAAAGGCGGCTCGCTGCGAGCGCTCCTGTCTGCAGGCACTTTGCTCTCCTTCGCTTCTGCTCCAGGCACGAGGCTCGCCCCGCAGAAGGCAAGTTGCAGGCTGTCCGCTCGCCTCGGCTGCCAAAAAAAACCCCCGTGCCCACCTCCGGCACCGGTGTAGGGAGGGCGGCGAGGCTGCCTCGCGTTCGCTGCGATTGTCCTGGTGAAAGCGCACTCGGGGCTGAAGTAAATCTCTCGGGAAGCCCTGTTCACACCTCCTCCCCCGCTGTAAATAACATCTGACACAATTATGGCCGGGCGCGCGCGGCTGCTGGGTGGGATGCTCTTAGCAGCTTGCCGTGCCTGCTGCGTGCGCCGAGCCAGGCTCCCGGGGCAGTGCGTGTGCTGGGCACCCCGTTCCCCTCACCAGCCACCAGTTCCCTTGTTTGGGAAGGGGTGAAGGACCCGAGGACCACGCAGACTGAGGGCAGGGTGTTTTTTTAATGTATTTTTCATTTTGCATCATCCTGCCCCGCTGCAGCGCGCCTCTTTATGTTTCCGTCATCCTCGTTTTTAATTCTTTTGGCGTACCCCTGCCTTGTGCCCCGCTCCACCCAGATGTCCTGTACACGTACCGTGCCCTGCTCGTCTTCGGGCTCTTTCCCCTTGGAAACCACTCCATCCCCACTCCACTCGTGCCTCCTGCAGCAATATTCCCTCTGCAGCAAGAGCCAGCTGGTGCCGGGCTGGCCCAGAACTCTCCCTATATATGCTGAGGAGCTGGCTTGCCAGCTCGGCGGGGCACAATTTCTCAGGAGCTAGCCAGGAGCTGTGTACATTTGGACGTGGCAGCTTTTGAACTGCCAGACGGGTCAAATCCCTGCTGCTGGTTGCTGGCAGGCAGGAGCAGCAGCTCCGGGGATTGCGCAGAGCCTCGGGGCGAGCGTTCCCAAAGTCCTGGTGTCAGCTCTCCCGTTTAGAGCAGCCCTACTGAAGGCGATGCTGGGAAATAATGGTTTTTCTGGTGATTCCCCAGGCTTTATCAGTCCGGTGAGTGGGTGTCTTCAGCCCCAGCTGGCTTCATGGGAATGGCACATCCTGGTGCGGAGACGGCTAACAAAAGCTGTCATGAACACGGATCCGCCACCAACCCCGGTTAGCAGGGGTGTCTGTGCCACTCCATGCGATGCTGCGTGTCCAAAAGCGACTCCTGCAGCCTCACCGGGGCCGCAGGGGGCACACCAGGCTCCCGGCCCCGCCGCCAGGGTCAGGCCCCCCGAGCGCAGGGAGCTGCGAAGTGCGGCTCGGCGCAAGTGGAAACGGCTTCAGTCGGTGTTTTGACTGATGGGTCTTTTCAGGAAATTTCTGAGAATAACAGTTCTAAAAATGGCTGCTTCTTTCCACTGATATTTCCTGGAAAAGGCCGCAGTTAATTTTAAACCACTATCCTTTTCCCTTTTCAAGTGGAAATGGCTCTGTGCTTGTCCTCAAGGCTAATGTCACTCTCTCTGCCCTAACCTGAGCCGTGCAGTGGAGCAGGACCACGTGCTGCTGCCCGGGCTTACAGGACCACTTGGTCCTCCAGAGCTGCAGAAACGTGTTTTTTTCAGGGGCACACACGTGGCACGTGTGCCTGCTTTCCCCGTGGAAACAAATAACCACCTCTCCCTGAGTCATTTCAAACCAACGTTCTTTGTCAGCGACTCCTGAGCCGCCCTGCGCACGCGTGACAGCCGCCTCTAAAACCATTCCCTTGCTGAGCCCGCAGCCCTGCTCTTTGGGGGTCAGGAGCACGTCCCGAGGTGGTTCTCACACCCCAGGCTCCATCCCCGAGTGTGGCTCTGGGGCATGGGGATAGTTGGGGTTTTGGGGTGAGCCGGAGGGGGCCGGCAGCAGCCCGGGGCAGCCCCTTTGTGCCAGGGGCAGCACGGCTTCCTCTGCGGCTCTCGGGCAGGCTGGCTGCTTCGGGTTGGGAATATGTCATTAATTTTTATACCTTCCCCTGTAAACCATCGACCCTTTTTATGATGTCATGAGGGATTCCTTAATTTTGCAGCTGCTTCCTGGTTACGTCAGAGAAGAGCCTCCCGTCCTCGAGCCCAGCGCTGCAGCCCAGGCCGGCTGGAAACAAATGAAGTGTTGAATATCTAATGGCTTCCACAGGGAGAGCTGCTCCATCCTCCCCAGGCCCCCAGCATTCCTCACCTCGCAGGCCTCCCTCCCCTGGACGAGCTGGGGTTTCGGCACGGAGCAGAGGGAGCCGCGGGCTCCTGGGCGGCTCCGGCTGCCGGGGGAGCACCCCTGTGCCGTGCGGGTCTGGGTGCTGCAGCTGAGACCCCCCCCCCCCCAGGGTCTTTCTGCCTCTTTTTGGGGAGAAGTGGGTGCGGGGAGATGGATTTGGGGGCTTCCAGGTGGTGGCTGCAAGCCGAAGGTCGCTTCGGGAGGGTTTCAGCCCGCTGCGTGCGGGTGGTGGCATCCAGCTGGGCCGTGTCCCGACCGCCACCTCCAGATGCAGAGCTGGGGAGCACCTTCCCAGCAGAACCAGCCAGCGTTCCCAGGATCTCTGCGGGGCATTAACCAGGGCTGGATGAGTGCATCTGGCTTCCCAGGCTCTTTGGGGGGGGGCAGACGGGTGCGCGTGTGACTCGCCGTTCCCAGCAGAGAGCTGGGAGTGCCCGTGACTCACAGATCCTCAACGAGGGGGCGTCAGGGAAATGCCCTGCAGCCCTGAGCATCCCTCCCCGTGCTTCTGCTGCTTTCTGTCTTCCCCTTCCACCGCCGGCCTTGCCCGCTTCCTGCAGACGGCCCCGGCCCCGCCGGGCAGCCCCGGAGCCCTGCCAGCGCCGCGTCTGGCGGAGGGTGACTCACGGGGAAAACTCTGCCGCGTGGCTGAGCGATAAGAGAGCAAACAAAACGGCCTTCAGGTGGTGTCAGCCCAACGCTGAGCGGCCTCTCTTCTTCCCCGCAGGGCAGCAGCAGGCTGGTGAATCAGCCGTCTGTGCCGCCGAGCCGCTGACACACCACGCAGCGGGCTTTGGGCACGGCTCGCCCGCGGCCCCGGGCTCCTCCACCTCTTGCATCCCCCCCCGGGCAGCCCGTTGTGTCGTCCTCAGCACTGTCTGGAGACCCGTTTGCTCCATTGCCTTCGTGTGGGGTCCTTTAGGGCCTCACTGGGGCTCAGAGTGCATCCCTGCTGCCGGCCCGGCGCTGCTCCAGGCTTCCCGGCCCCGAGCAGCAGCTCAGGTTGGGCAGGACGGAGAGGCCGGCGTGGAAAGCGTCTCGCTGCAATCCTCCTGACCCTTGGCTGGATCCGATGGCCTCAATCAAAGCGATCTCTTCTGGCTGTCGGGGCTCTCCTCCACCTCTACCTGCAGCGGAGCAGCCGGGAGCCTTCACCTCCAGCCCTCCTGCCCCGTCCCCGCGAGCACCCCTGCGGCCGGGGCCACGCGGTGCTCTGCCCCGCTCGTCCCTCGCAGGATTTCCTCCTGCACATGGCACTCGGGTGGCTGTGAGAAGCTTCCTCCTGCAGATCCCCTTCCTCGGCCGGGCTGCCCCTCGCATCGCCGCCTCTTTTCCCCTTCCCATTTCCTGCGGCTGGTTGCGTTGCCCGGACAGAGCTTTGGCATCGCTGTTTTGTCCACCCTAGTGGGAGAGGGGATGTGTTTATCACTTTTCCTGGAGATTATCTGTTTAAGCACTCTCTGACAGTTACAATAACAAGGGCAGCGCGTTGTGTTTCCCAGCAAAAGGACACTCGCTGCTGAAAGATGTATAGCACTAATTAGAAATACATAACATCCGGCCACATGGCAGCCTTCTCCCGGCCGCTCCATTTCCTGAGCTCAGCCGACTTTGACGACAGTTGGTTTATGTTTTCCATGAATATAATGTTCTCAGAGCAACGCAAAGTTCTCCCCGGTACAAAAAAATCCCCGCTCTCTCTGGCTCTCTCCCCCCTTTCTCCCCTCAGCCGTCCCCCCTCGACGCAGGTAGATTTATGGCTGCAGAGAGCCCGGGTCGGATCCTGCCGCCGGCTGAACCGGAGCAAAACTCGCAGCCCGGAGCCAAGAGCCCAGGTAGGCGCTCGCAGAGGGCGCTGCCGCAAAGGAAGCTGCCTCCTGGTAGCAAAACACAGCCCTGGGTGCAGGCCGGTACCCAGCCGGAGACAAAAACAACATTTCCTCCGTGCAGAGGAACAGGAGGGCTCTTCTGCAGCGCAGGGGGTTCTGGCGAGCTTCAGAAAAAAAGCAGCCCGTCCCTTTTCCCCGTCGTTTTTTTTCTCCGTGCTCGCAGCCTGATGCTCAGCAGCTCCAAATTTTTTTTCTGGCCTGTCCCCTCTCCTTCCTCTCGATGGTTTTTCGGAGGTCCCCGTGTGCTGGACGGGAGCAGGGCGGCTGCTGTGCTGTGCGTAATGCAGGTCAGGTGTAAGGGTGGCTGGATGTAGGAGCAGGAGGAAGATGGAGCACGCTCGGGGAGGTGAAATCGTAGAAGGTTTTAGCTGCCGAAATTAATTCCTATTGAATATGGAAAAAGTGCCGTGTTTCAGATGTTTCTAGCCCGGCCAAGCGTGGACAGATTTCTAGTAGGACAGGAAAACTCTCTGCTAAAAAGGTTATTCTGCAGCAAAATCGCAGAGCCCCTTTCCAGGATTTGCAGTTGCTCGATGAGCTCAAGGAAAAGGTTGTAAGTGGTGGTGTTTTTTTTTCTAACAAGGGTAAGCCACTATCTTGTTTCCTAGCCTCACTCTCCCGAGTAGCCCAACTGTTTGGGCTAAAGATTTCCGGATGAATTCAGGCTGAGACAGGCACCCAGCACGGAAACTTCAGCTCCCAATGGTTGGAGTTGGAGCCAAGTGGAAATAAAGGGGCTTACGAGCGGCTGGTGGCAGGAGGACTGCTGGAAACCCTGCCTGCACGGCTGGCAGAGCTCAGCTCCTGCTGCCCAGTCCCATCCCTGGTGGATTTGCAGCAGGCTGCAGGATTCTCGCTTATTTTTCTGGTGCAAGAAAACAGAGCTTTGTAAATTTAGCCTGGGAAACGTGGGGTAACGCAGATACACCAGGCTGCTGCTCCGGGCTGCCAAGCATTCGGTGATGGCTCTGCCCTAAAACACCTCCTGCTCCCTTCCTGCGCTTCAAGCTCCTGCTGGCACAGCTGATGTAGTGCTGCAGGTGATGGAGAATCGGGGCCAGCTCGGGAAAGCTCCCAGGAGGTGGGGTTTGGGAGCTCAGCTCCCTGCTGGGCCATGTTTTTTTTTTTTTCTAATCTCGGTGTGAGCCGGTGGCAGGGGCTGTTTGATGCCGAACGGGAGCGTTTGCCTGGTTGTAGGGGGGAAGGTGGAGGGGGAATTGGCCTCTGCTGACACTCCTGGTGCTGTGCTTGGTGATCTCCTGCACGGGGTCGCTGCTGGGGCTGCTGGTGGCACGGCAGAGCCTCATTGCCACCACCCTGGGGCAACTGGGGAAGCAGATCCGGCAGTCACAGGCTGTGCCCTGCCCGGAGCACTCAGGATCTCTGTGCCTGCACTTGGTTTTCTGGCAGCTGATGTCCCCGGGCTGTGCTGGTGCTGTTTGCCTGCAGGGACAGGAGTCACCTCAGCGCCACCGAAGCCTCTGAGAACGTCTGGTTTCATCAGGTTTACATCCTAATGCATCGTGCTTTACGAGCAGCACAGCCCAGCTCAGAGGTAACGACGCTTCGTGGGCTCCAAAGCAGAGAGCCATCGCTCCCACACCCCCTTCAGCCAAAAAAAAAAAACCTTTCACGAGCTCTCTGCCCTCTGCTCATCCCCTCACCCTGAGCAATTTCAGTTGCACGGGCAGCTGGGGGTGTTTTTGGTCTGCCCCCCCCCCAGTCGCCTTTGTCACACGGTCGGGAGCCCTCGCTCCCAGCTCCCGGCTCAGCACGCGCTGCGGCTCCCTGCCTCCCGAGACAAGTGGTGAAAAGGCACAGAAAGTGACTCCTGATTTATGGGGCTCTCCTCTTTTGTCCTAGAATTAAGCTCTTCACAGCCTTTGCTGGCAGGGCTGGGAGCTGCAGTGCCGGGGCACTTTTGGAGGTGGGGAGCAGCACCAGCCGAGCTCTCACCTGGGCTCTTTCCCTGCCCTGCGAGGACTCGAGGAGGCTCCTGGGCTGCACGAGCCTCTGTGAAATGAGCCTCACGAGCCTGGCCAGGGGGTGAACTTCCAGGAGCAGTGGAGTTGTTTGATTTAAGGACGGGATGACAAGGAGGCAGAGCTGGAGGGCACTTTGGGGGGGACGGCGAGTCACCCGGAGCATGGTGCCCACAGTCCCTGAGGTGCTGCCTCCCCAAAGCACGGGGGTTCCTGCCGAAATGCCTGGGGCTTTCCTGGCAGCACAGCACCCACGCCGTGCCCTGGGGACCCGGTGGCACTCAGGTGGCAGCGTGGTGGCCGTGGTGCTGCCCCGTTCCTGGAGAAGAAGCGGCGAGTCCGGCATCACCGCGACGGGAGGAGGGAGCACGGGGAAGACGACTGCAATTTCTTGAGCTGGACCGCGGCCAGAGCGCTGCGACTAACACTCTTAATTGTGGGAAAGGCTTCATGAAAGAGATTTACTGTCCCAGAGTGGTCACATCTCCAGTTTTATGTTTCCTCCAAAAGCTGACGGCCCTGCAGCACGGCACTTCCTACCGGCGGCGCTCTGCGGCACCGGCTCAGCCCCGGCCCCGGGAGCAGAGCACCCTGCTTGGGCTGCCGGGGGCTCCCGGTGCCACCCTTGGTGGTCTCCCTGCCAGGTGCTGAGCTCGCTGCCTGCTCTGAGAGCCGGCCAAATGAAGTCTGCAGCTGATCCTGCCCTTTCTACCTGTGTTTTCTAGGTGCTTTTTAGTCTTTCCTTTTTTTTTCTAGTGGTTTTTAACCCTCCCCACCCCATCGCTCTGAAATAATTTACACTTAAAACCCCGTTTTAAGTTTGTTCTCCGGGCCTCAGGCATTTTGCTAGTGCCAGCTGGAACGGGGTCGGTGCCGTGCTTTAATCCTTCTGCCCCTCGTGCTTTAATCCTCCTGCCCTTCTCTCAAAGCCCTGAACCCTGCTGCCTGCACACTGCTGGTGCTCATCTGCCGGGGGCTTTCTCCCCATCCCAGCTCTGGGACTTTGCTTGTGTGGGCACCGGTTTGCAGTCGATTCCTACATGATTGCGTTTGCTGTATGAAAATGAAAACCTCAAAAAGCTTCCTTGGCTTGTACCGGCCGTGCCTGCAGGGTGAGAGGTGGCAGCCCTGGTCGGCAGCGGGTGATGGAGCCAGCAGTGGGTGATGAAGCTGACAGTGGGTGACACATGAGCTGGCTGCAGGTGACACATAAACTGGCAGCGGGTGACACGAGAGCCAGCAAAGTGCTGCATCCTGCACCGAGCAAGCAGCAGGGGCTGGCAGGAGCCCTCCGGGTACCTCCTGTCCCCATAGACCACAGCTCCGCTCCTCCCCGCAGCAGCTCCCCCGCATCTCGGGAGAGGATGCAAAGCAGGAGCAGAGATTATTCTCAGGGCAGGGGCTGCCCGAGAGGCTCCAAATCTCCCTCCTGGCCCGGCGTGGGCAGCCTGGCACGCCGGCGGTGCTCCCGGCCTCGCTAAACGCGACCCACGCCCAGCTCCAGGCAGCTCCCTGGAGCCAGCGCCCCGCCGCTCGCAGCAGCCTCAGAAGTGGTTTCTGGCTGGGTGTAGATGTGCCGAGGGGATTTGCTCTCACTCCGAGAGCGGCTCTGTTTGGAGGAGCTGTGGTCGTGTGGCATCTACTTGAGTAACTGCGGCAATTAAGCGCTCTTGACAAGCTGTTGTGTGACTGCTGAACTGAGGGGAGGAGCCCCCTCCTCAGCTGCTGAGGTTACAGCTCCAGCAGGGAGGGAGATCAAACAGGCAGCTAATTACCCTTTTAACACTTACCCAAACCCCCTCCTCCAGGGGAAGGCCTGGGCTCCAAGCAGCAGCTTCCGTGCTGGTAGCACCTCGGGGCACGACGTGGGCAGCGCGACCCCGGCCTCTTCGCCAGAGCTGCCCCAAAAACCACATTTTTTCCCTTTATTTGGAGCAGTCGGGACCAAGGAAGGTGCGAGCCGAGGATTTACTCATCCCGCACCACGCGGCTGCCCAGGTGAAGCGAGGAGGTGGTGTCTGAGCTCTCTCTCTGTCCCGCAGAGTGCCTCTCCGAGGACTGCCGCTCCGTCATCCAGGAGCAGGCCACGGCCCTGGGGCTCTCCATGTTCGCCCTGCTGGTGAGGCGCTGCACCGACCTGCTGCGGGACTGGGCGCAAGGTAAGGGGCTGCGGCAGGCCCTGAGGGAGCCTGGTGGGGTTGGGGCCCTCGTTCCCTGCTTTTTGTAGGCTCCTTCCACTCTGCTGGGGCGGAAACCAGAGGGTTTCTCCTCCAGCATCCCAAGCTCTGCCCTGCTTGGAGCTGGCTTACCTGGCAGGAGGGCACACCGTGTGTGCAGGCAGAAATGTTTGGGTGAAAGGGAGAGACACGGGGCTGTAGGGAAACACCCTAAAATTGGGATCTCAGGATCTCCGGGGATCCCACACCTCTGTGACCAGCACACTGACACCCAGCTGCCTTCAATAAAAGAGATTGCAGGCGTCCCAGCTCCCCCCCTAGGCTGGTCCACAGCTCTGCCTTTTCCCTTGCTTTCCATTTGCTGTTCCCTTGCACCTTCAGGGCTGGGATTTCGGGATGTGTTGTCCCTTCCCTGTTCTTATCCGTGACGGAGAGACTGCCTGAGCCTGGCTCCCGGCTGCAGCACGCTGCCTCAGCTCTCCCATCTTGTGTTTGCAGTTCAGCCACAGGAGGTGGAGCAGGAGGATGAGGAGGATGACATCAAAGTCTCTGCCTTGCCCCAGGACCTGAAGGAGCTGCTCCCCAGCGTCAAGGTGTGGTCGGACTGGATGCTTGGCCACCCGGACACCTGGAACCCTCCTCCGACCTCTCTGGAGCTCCCCAAACAGTACGTGCATCCATCCCCTGCTCTGTCGTGTGGTGTCTGCATCCCCCCTGGGCTCCTTGTGGCTCTTTTTCCCCTCGCTCATGCTTGCTCCTGGCCGTGACACCAACACGAGCTCAGCTCCCCCCCAGGAGAGGCTCCCTGTGCAGGGATGCCTGGTGGGGATTTGTCACCCTCGGTGACACGGTGACTCCCTCGGTGAGGACAGACATCCAGCTCTGGATGCTGAGAGTGCTGGGGGGAAAGCAGCAATGAGGGGGGTTCTGGCAGGTGTTCTTTGCTTCTGGGTGCTAGGAGGTGACCAAGGCTTTTACCTAGTGCTTGGGCTGCGTGCTGTGGTCGGGATACATCCCCGCTGGGCACCCTGCTATCCCGTTTTGCACGGCACACACATTTTGCTGCCTTTTTCCTGGCTGAAACAGGCAAAGCTCGGTGAGGCTGGGCAGGCCTGGAGCAGCTTACCTGCCCCAGAGCTCCCAAACTCACCTCCCTCCTCCTTCAGGAACAGCTCGGCTCTACCCCCGCCACGCAAAAAAGAGTTAATTTCCTAAACTGGCCGATTCCAGCCCATTAGTCCATAATGCGGACTAGGCAATTTGCATATTTTTGGACAGAAAACCGAGCGCAGGGGCCAAGTATGGAGTATGCGAAGCTGTGTCTGAGCATGCTCCGTAGCTGCTTTCCCGCAGGATTTTCCATCTGCCTCCGGTACTCCGGATCCAGAGCCTGAAATCACGTCTTATTGTTAATCCAAAGGAGCCAGAACCCGGGGTGATGGGAAGGCGCATTAAGAGTAATCCAGCAAAGTGGCTTAACCATTAATGGGTCCCCGCTCCGTGCGTCAGGTCCAGTCCCTGCTCTCCGAGTTTATTGCCTCTACTCCAGTTCTTTTTCATTTGGCTGAGGAAATGGAAATCTCACACAGGAAGTTCTGGGCCTCATTTTGTGGAGATGGAGTCTGTTTTCTGTTTGTCGGCTGCTCGGTGTGGGACCGCTGCCTGCTCATGTGAACTGCTGCCCATCTTTGGGCAGGAACTCAAACCGGGATCCGTCACGTGCGCCTCTCGGCACCAATCCCCCCCTTTCCCCTCGCGCTGCCTGCGCAGGGAGCCGCCGAGCCCTTGGCGACGGGCAGCCTCGAGATGGAATTTCTGATCGGGCTCGCGCAGCCAGCGCTCGGCGCCTTCCAGGGCCCAGCTGCCTCCCCCTGCTGCGGGCTGCGGGCGAGGACCGCGGCCCCCCGGGCTCCTGGAGCAGGTGCAGGCTCCTGCTCGCCCCTCGAGGCTGGAGAAGGCTTCGGGCACAGCCTGCCCCGCGGTGCGTCGACGTGGGGAGCGGTGGGCACGGCCCCGGGGGCTCTGCTCTGCAAGGTCCTGGCTTGCCCAGGGTCTTTGTCCCGTCCTCACAGGCTCAGCTGCTTCCACATCTCGCGTGTAGGGTGGCTGAGCAGCCCTTCTGCTTCCTTGCTTTTAGGGCAGGGCAGCCTTCCAGGGTTTTTCTCTCAGTTCCTTGCCCCCTGGCCCTTTGGCTTAGCAGCAGCGTGCCGTGCCCGTGGCAAGGACACCGGCTGCTCTTTCACCCCGGCCCAGCATCACGTCCCCAGCTGTTGGGGGGCTGGGACAGCAGGACAGACCCCCACGGACAGCTGAGCTTCCCTGGAGGCACAGGTAGTGGGGAACAGCAGGGAACCAGCTCGTGGGCATGGCCTGGGGCTTGCTGTGCTTTCCCTGGAGGTAGGAAAGGAGCC
The DNA here is from genome assembly GCF_009819795.1 of Aythya fuligula. NCBI lineage: Eukaryota > Metazoa > Chordata > Aves > Anseriformes > Anatidae > Aythya > Aythya fuligula. The sequence continues at coordinate 6,566,857 of NC_045578.1, read as the reverse complement.
GGGGAAGCACTCGGTTGGTGTTTCAGCTCTCTCTTGCCACACGCCAGCTGCCTGGCCTGGGGCTGCTCGGTAACCAGGTGGAGTCACCCAGCTGAAGGGTTTGGGTAGGAGCAGCTTCAGAAAGCTCAGAAGTCAAACGGGGCAGAGCAGCAGGCCTGCGGGAGGAAGCCAAGGCTCGTGGGCAGGGCGAGCATGTGAGGAGCAAGCACAGAAGCCAAGCTGCAGAGCTGCGAGGAAGGGGCCTGTGTTTTTGTACACGTGCTCCGTGCCTCCCGGGATGGGGCTGTGCCACCCAGGTCCCTGTTTCTGCACCAGGGCCGAGGGAGGAGCTGGTGGGAGGCACTGAGACCTCCCAGAGCTCTGCTGCCACAGCTTTCGGTGCCCCTCGGGGTGACGTGGGCGCAGAAAAGGGACGGTAAAAAAAAAAAAAAAAAAAAAAAAAAGACACAGGCCACTTAAGCACAGAAGCATCCTGCGAGGATGCCACGAATGTGCTAAAGCTTCTGGAAAAAACAGGCCCCGTACCCACCTGGCAGCCCACCAGGAGCAAAAGGCCTGGCCCAGAGCTTGCATCAAAGTGCAGCTCGTCCGGGGCCAGCGGCGCTGCCAGAATGACGGCCTGGGCTCGGGGCCAGCGGGGCAGCTTGTCAAACCTCCGCCAGAGCCCGGGGCCCGAGCTGCTGGGGCTCAACGTCCCGAGGCCTCCAGCTCGTGCTGGGCTCACCACGTTCATGCTCGCCGGTTCTGGGGAAGCGGGAGAGCTGGGGGACTTTGAGAACGCCTAAACTCAGCCCAGCTGTGGCAGTTGGTTTATTGCTTTCAGCTGGTACTTGAACCCGGGTCCTGGTCTTGGAGTCTTTCCCAGGTTTAATCCCCGGAGCTTTCTCTGCAGCTGTATGACACTGCGCTGACCCCGAATGAGGATAGGAAAATAGAAACGGTGCCAAGCCAGAGTCTCTTTTTCATTTGGAGTCTGGCTGTCTGCCCATGACCAGGGTTACATAATGGGAAACATAGCTGGGGCTCTGGAGAGCCCGCGTTTCACCACGCTGCCCAGACCTTCGCATTCTGATGCTATATATCTTCCTAATTGTAGCTCGGATGCATTTATCACACTGCTGGATTTGAGTCCTTACAATAAAAAAAAAAAAAAAGCAGCGCACCAAATTCCTCCGCTCGCTGCTTTCCCCCTCGGACGGAGGCGGAGGGGAAGGTGCGAGGGGTGAGCGCGGTGCCGAGCCACGTGGGAGTGGGCTCTGCGGGGCTGGAAATGCTGCTCGGGGAGGCTTGGTCGTGGGGTTTTTTGTCTTGGCAGCGAGGTGGGAGTGAGCAGGCATCCCCTCCCGAGCTGGGAGAAGCTGCACCTCTCCCAAACTCCCTGCCCCGGCACGTGGATCCGGCTCTCGGCCCCACCCGGATAAGGGCTGGGGCTCAGGGGATGCCTTGGGAAATGGGTTTAGGCTGCGAGGCCACGGAGAGGTCTTGGGCTACTGAGTGTGTTGGGGAGGCAGAGCGCTTCCTTCCTCCTCTGCCTCTTCTGGAGAGGCTCAGCAGGTTTTCCGTGGTCCTTTTTCCTCTGGTTTTATTTTTATTTTTTCCTGTGGTCCTCTTTTCTCTGGGTTTTCTAAACCAGGAGCTAAAGCCGAGCGTGGACACCTCTGCCTCGGAGCAGCAGAGCCCCGTGCTTTGGGGTTGTGTGTCTGGAGCAGGCTGCTTGCAGCTCTCCCAGCTCCTCTGGCTGCACGCAGCTGCCTTAAAACACGTTTACCTTTGAGCACTCTTCACAGCAAGCATCGCGCCAAGGTCCAAGCAGGAGCTGTTGATGCAGCAGTGCATCAATGTGCATCTTGCAGACCTGCTGGCCCCGTGCGTGCCGTGCAGGGATGGGAGGTGAAATAAAGGGGTCTGGAGGAGCAGGGAGCAGTGCGTTTCCTAAGGCACGGAGATGAGCAGCAGCCGGGGTGAAAAGTGAGCCTCCAAGGAGGCTGCTGTCGTTCCGGTGAATCCCTCTCCTCTTGAGACGTGTGGCTGAGGAGCTGAGACAGGCAAAGGCTGGGCACCGAAGAGCAGGGCTTCTCCTTTATCTGTTTTGTTGCTGTTGGAGCTAAACGAAACCCAGAAATCGATAGGGAAGCCAATGGCTCAACAGATAACCTGCCTCGGGTCCAACCCCGGAGAATCCGCGCTCCCTTGGTGCTGGAGCAAAGGGCCTCTCGGTCTGCGGAGCCTGTCTGCAAGCATTTAAAAATGGTTAATTTGAACCGAGTATGAAATGAAATCCAAAAGCTCTGAGCACATTCGAGGGCTTACCTTCCCGGAGAGATCTGCCAGATCTCTCTCATCGCATCGCTCTTTGTGCAGAAGTGTCACCGCGATGGCAGCTCCCGCTGGGGGAGATGGACGGGGCCGGAGGCGAGGGTGCCAAGACCTTGCTGGAGTTTGCGGGAGACGAAATGGAAAATCCCTTTCGCAGACGTGAGCCTTGTTAGTAATGCTGGCCACCAGAGTTTCCCTATCAAGACATCAAAGCGAGGATCCGGAGGTGTCTCGGTAGCGTCAACCTGGCCGAGAATGAAGGTGAAGGCGAGGGAAGTAGGAGCCAAAAGGCTCCTCGGAGAAGGGCTCTGCTTTAAAGCAGAGGCTGGCTGGGGGCAGACGGCGTGCCTTTGGGTGAGGAGAGCGACCCTGCAGCTCTGCGGGCAGCGTCCTGGGGGAGGGATGGGTTTGTGGGGCACCCGAGTGACCGAAGGGACCGCGTGTAGGGCAGAGAGGGGCAAAATCATTGGCACCATGGGGCAGAGGGGCTCGGATGCTGTCCCCTCTCCACCCACAAAAGCTGTCCCCGCATCCACGCGCCGGACACGGCCGGTGACCTCTTTAGGGACGAGCTCCCACCCCGAACCCCTTTTGTCCTTTCCAGCGGAGCTGCTTTTCCTCCGGCTTCCCCTGGGCTGAGCCAAGGGGGGTGGGAAAGAGGAAACCTGGGAGCGGGACACGGAGCCCGGTGCACGGCGCTGGGGCTGGCTCCTCGCAGAGCCCCGGGAGCGCGCCAGCCCAAGTCGTTTGCCATCTGCGCGGCAGCGCGGCTCTTGGCGGCTGGGGAACACAATGCAGGGCTTCTTTCGCTCCGCTCTTTTCCGGGTTTGTTCTGCAGCTGTGGAGTTTTTGAATGTTAGTGTTTAAACAAGCTGGTATTACACAGGAAATGGCCACCTCCACAGGCCCCCGCAGGCTTGTAACATGGGGTCATTGTACTTGATATTAATCACCAGGCGGCCCGCTCCCCCAGCGAAGACGGTGGCTGCGCAGCGCCAGCCCCGGCCACCGGCGATCCAGGCTCGCTCCGTGCCCCCCGTGGGCATCTCCCCGCTGCCCTCTGCTCCTCCCCGCCTTGCTGAGTGTCCCACGGCCCCAAATGTCCCCTGTAATCCCAAGTGGGAGCTGTCCCCACGCCGTATCAGCGCGGCCACCCTGCGTCCCCCGCGCTCGGCCGCGCACTTGTGCGGCTCCCCTCGTCCTCGGGCTGCGTCCTGTCGGCCTGCAGCTGGGCTGCGCTCGCACTGACAGCTACATTAAACCTGGAATCCTGAGGCAATAAAAAAGAAATTAACTCTTATTTTTTTTTCCCCCCCGTCCTGGGGGGAGAAGCAAATGGAAATGCGTCCGCGGGGAAGCGAGCGAGCCCCCCGTTCGGAGGAAAGACCTCGCACTCACCCCCTCCTCGTTTCCTCGGTTAAAAGCTCTGGGAGCCCCGGCCGTGTACCTGGGAGCTGCGTGCCTGGGCTCGGCGTCAGAAATTCGGCACCTCCCTCCGTGGAGGGAGGCCGAGGCCGTGGCACCGCGCAGACGGAGCCCTTCCAGGCGGCCTGGCCTGCGGGGGCTCGGCACGGTGACACAAGCCAGAAGCGCCTGGCTGCGGTGTGCTAGGAAGGGGCAGCAGGGAGAAGGCTCCTGGCCGGGCTGCCCGGGGCTGGGTGACCTGCAGCAGGAGCAGGAGACCCACAGGGAGCCCTAGCTGGTGCGGGTGGCAGCCAGGAGGTGCCGGGGGGCGCCCTGCAGAGGGGGAACCTCTCCAAAAGGGAAGGTTGAAAACTCTCGGACCCGCTCTCTGTGTTACCTCCAAGTCGTAGGAGAAAAGCAGAGCAGAAACGCCAATTTCTGCTGCGATGCTGGTTTTTTTTTTGGAGGCTCTGGGAGATGCTGCACGTGCCGGGGTGCTGCCCGGCCCCTGGGCGCTGCGGCCGAGCTGCTGGGGGCTGCCTGCAGCAGGAACTCGCTGCCCGAGGAGCCGGCGCACGCAGCCTGCGGTCTGACTGAAGGAAGCCCAGGGTGGAAACCTAACACGTGCAGAGCGAGTGACAGATGTGGCGAGGCACTGCGGGGAGCGGGGCATGAAGAGGATGAAGTGACAGGGACAGCTCTCACGCTCGGGGGTGCTGGGGCTGCCCGAGGGGGGCTGCGGGCTGGCAGCGTCAGCTCACGCGGCCGGTGCCGAGCCCCGTGGCAGGAGAGGGCTCCCTGAGTCTAATTTGTGCCGTGCCGTCACCCCACCACCACTGCTGGCCCCAAAACGTGCCTGGTCCTGGGTCCCTGCCCTGCCCTACATCCTGCTGCCACCCTCAGCCCTCCTCCCTCGCTGGTTCTCCTCCATCCCTGCCTGCAGCCCCGTTCCTTGACCTCATTTCTTTCCTTTCTCCTCCACCCCGTGCACCTGGCTCTCTCAGCCACCTGGGAGCATCCCCGGCACCACGACGACGTGTTCCTTCCTCCCCGTCCCTCCCTCCCGGTGCTGCCCGGAGCCTCGGCAGCTCCTTCGGGGCCCCTTTGGCACGATGTGAGCGGGCTCAGGCAGCACGGCCCCGCTGCCAGCAGGGTGCTGAGGGCCGGCTGAGCCTCCCTGCCCCAGCGCATCTCCCCTGGGCAGAGCTCGCCTTGGAGGTGGCCCAGAGCAGCCCTATCGCATCCGGTGCTTGTCTCTGCAGCCCGGGCCGGAGGATAAACTATCAGGGCTGTGGGGCAGTGGATCATTCCTCTTATTATTTTCTTCTTTTGCAGATAGGGGTCGTGGAAAGTTCAGTTCCTTTTAACCCTCGCAGCTCTGTTTATTTTCCAGCTGGTAGCACAAACGCAGCGTTTCCCATTACATCACAAAGGGCCTCGGACAGATCCCTCCGAAAAAAAAAAAAAAAAAAAAAAAGAAAAAAAAAAAAAAAAAGTGTTGCAACTGTTTATTTTTTTCCATATTTAAACATTTCTGACAGCCAGACCTGGCTGAGCCAAGCGATGGAGCTTTGTGAATGAACCCAGCTCCCGGTGTCTGTGCGCAGAGGGCTTTGAAGGACCTCTTCTCCTCTGCAGCGCGCGCTGGCCGGGGCTGGCTTCGGGACGTGGGCGACTCTGCGGTACATGTGTGCTGATTACGTGCCGGGCTTTGATTAATGGCCGCTCGTTCTGCCTGGCTCCCAGGACGCTCTTGAAAACAAGATGTTTCATTTCAGTGCGCTTTCCTGGTACATTGATTCCCGTAAATAACCGAGTGCAGACTCTGTCCACCTGGAGCAGTTCAAAGAGCAGGGGGCCTCTCTCCAGCCCGCCGCTGCCTCGGGCCGCCCTGGTCACTGCTGCACCCCCGGGTGCTGCTGGCTGCTGCGCCGTGGGGCGAAGGGGCAGCTCCTCGTGGACACCAGGAGCAGATCAGCCCCGGTTTTCGCTCTTCCCTGCTTTTTTTTTCCCAGTTTACGGGCTAAAAAAACCCTACGCAAGTGGTTTGAAAAGTAGGAGTGAGCGGTGTGGTACGAGGCAGCCCGGCTGGATGCGGTGCCCAGTGGTTGTTGCGTGATTCCTCTGTGCTCTGAGCCATCCTGGGATGTGCTCGTTGTCTGTGGCATGGGGATGTGTGATGGGGATGTGCACGGGCACGGGGATATGCTATAGGAATGTGCCCAGACGTGGGGATATGCCCTGGGGACATGCACAGGCACGGGGATGTGTGATGGGGATGTGCCCAGGCACGGGGATGTGACTTGGGGATGTGCACAGAGCACCCCAGGGCTGCCTGTGGCCTCGTGCTGGTGCCCCACTCCCTGCACGTGGGTGCCAGCGAGGTGCTGGAGCTGCCTGTGCAGGTCACCCGCCAGCGCTGAAGCCGTGGCCAGAAGCAAAACACGAGCTAACCCCACGAGGCTGAGGTTCAGCTAAAAAAACGTCTCTTTTTCAGCACGTGCCTGCAGCACACGATGGCAGCAGGTAGAGCTGGGCGAAGGAGAGGGTGCCTGGGCTGGGCTGCAGCCCCCCGGGCGCTGCCTTCACCCCTGCAGCAGCACAGGAAACGTGTCCTGTCTTCCCAGCCTGCTTGGAAATTGAGCAACGAGCAGCGTTTCTCCCATCTGGAACGAGCCGGGTTCCTGCTGGGGCTGCCAGGGGCTCTCCACGGCGGGCAGAGCCGGGCAGGGCGTTGGGTTGGGGCCGGATCCTGCCCGGAGCCGTTCCCCATCCGGGGAGCTGGAAGGCTCGGGGTCGGCTCTGGCTGGCTCGGGGTGAGGGTTAAAAGCCCTGGTGGGTTCGGTGCCAGTGCAGCTGTGTCCGAAGCCCTCCCCGTGGGGCACGTCGGCAGCGGCGCGGGGCGCGGGGTGGCGTGCGTTGCCTCATCTCACCTCTCTGGTATTCGCTGCAGCGTTGCAGGCAACTCCCAACGCATTCCAGCCCCGAATTGCTCACGTCTCTCCTCGTTCTCCCAGGGTCTCAGTAGATGTGTGGGCGACGCTGGCTGACTTCTGCAACGTACTGACCACGGTGAATCAGTCGGAGGTGCCCCTGTACAAGGACCCAGATGATGACCTTGCCCTGCTCAGCCTGGAAGAGGATCGGCTGCTCTCGGGCTTCGTTCCCCTGCTGGTCGCCCCCCAGGAGCCCTGCTACGTGGAGAGGACCTCGGACAAGGTCAGCAGTAGGCCAAACATCCCCCCTCGATTCCTCCAGACTTTTATTCTTGGGAAGTTTTCTGTGCAAACGGAACACGATTAAGTCATTGAGAAGGGTGTTAAGGGAAAATATCGACCTTTCAGCCGCTGACATCCAGCTCTGTGTCATGAAAACCCCTCTCGACTTCCTCTGGTGTGTGTGTGCTCGCTGGCATGTTGTATATACGATCATTTCCTCACTTGTTTAAATAGTGCAGCTTGTGTTGGCAGTGCTCTCGGTGCACTCCAAATGGTTTGCATCATGCTTAAAGCACCCTCCCCCTCCCCCCGGCCACAAAACTCTGCCTTAGGAAGGCAGCCAGGACTTTTTTCCTTCTCTAAAGAGGAGAGTGATAAATAGGTGACTAGAGAGAAGCAGACACCATGTGTTAACGTACAAAAGGCTTTTAGGAATATGAAGCATTCCCCACTGCCCCGCTCTCTATTTTCCTTTCTTTGCTCTAGGAGCCCATTCTAGCCTGAACTTTCCTTGGGCTGTTTGTTTTTAGAATAATGAAATCAGTTCCCTTGTTGATGTGGGGTTTGGGGTCTGCTCCCTGCCACCACCTGGCCAGAAGGGACCCGGGGGCTGCCTCGGGATGGGATAACGTGCCTGAACCTGAGGGGGGGATGGAGGAGGCACAATGGCATTTGTTTTGCACGCCCTCGGAGGCACGGCAGGATGAGAGCGGCTCTCCACGGTTTCCTGCTCGGAGGCAGAACCCGCGGCAGCACCAGCGGTGCCGAGCGGGGCAGGCGCAGCGCCAGGAGGAGACGTGGAGCTGAGGGGACTTTAGTCCAGGGTAAAAAAAAAAAAAAGGATTTTCAAGGCTCTGCTCGGAGGGGTTAAATAGCAAGCGTGCCCCAAGGAAGCACGTTTGCCCCGCGTGTGCTGCTGGCCGTGGTGGGGTTCTGCTGGGGACAATCCCTGTCCCAGCTCCCTGTGCAGGGATTCCTTCTCCAGCAGCCCCAGACCCAGCACTGAGCCTGGTCTGGTGCCCCATAACACGGTCTGGTGCCCCGTAATGTGGGCTCGTGCCCCATAACATGGTCCTGGTGCCCTAAACATGCCGGAGGGAGCCGTTATTCCCTGCGGCCTGGCTCCTCTAACCACACACCGCTTTATTCGGAGTGCCATCTACCTGCCCTGCCAGGCACTTGCGCTCACGTGCGTAAAAGAGGAGCAGCACCTTTGTCCCACAGCCACTCCTGGGCTGCAGAGCTGTTCTGTCCCTGTCCCAGCTCGCTGTGACCCTCGTGCTGAACGCAGGCACCGCACAGCAGCACCGCTGCGAGCAGCCACCCTGCGGGGTTATCGGGTGTGCTGCTGCCAGCTCAGCCCTGCCTTCCCTCCTCACACCCCAGAGAGAAGGAGCCAGGCTTGGATGTCCCATCCGTGCCCCTCTACACTCTTTTTTTTCCACCTCTCCAGCGGGTTGTGTTTGGTTTGAACGTAGCTGACCTTGGAGTGGTGATCCCAGCCGGCACGCCGGGCTGTCAGCTCCTGGTTGTGCACGTCCTGGAGCCCCTCGCTGCGTGCTGCGGTGTCCTGGCCTCTGCCTGAGCACCACGCACACCACACCAGGGGGGAGAGGAGGCCACCAGCACCACCAGGACGTGCTGAGCAGGAGCAGCAGGGCCTTTCTGCATCCAGCACTGCCTGTTTTTACTGAGGGTCCGGCTGCTGACCGGCAGCTGTGCGTACTCACCCTGCAAAGGGCATCAGAGGGGACGAAGGGGGGCCGGTGGGACAGAGCAGGGAACTCAGATGCCCGACTTCCGAGAAGGAACTGGAAGAGCTGGGGCGTTTTAGGCTAGAGGAAATTCGGGGAAAACGCAGCCAGCTTGCAGCTACAGAAAAAGCTGTCGTGGAGAGGAGGAGAACAAGCTGTCCTCCAGCTCCATGCTGAAAAACGCAGGAAGGAATGGGCAGAAATTGCAGCAAAATAGATTAAGATTAGGCTGGAGGAAAGGCTTCATACCTGAGGGTGGTTAAGCACTCGAAAGCGGGCTCCTCAGTGCTTCTGCAGAATCTCTTCAGCGTTAAGAGACTTCTAAAAGCAGGCTGGGCAGCTCTCTTAGGTACAGCTTGGGTGGAGCGAGCTGCCTTGGGAAAGGAGACAAAGTGACCTCTCCGCACCTCCCTGCCCCGTTCTGTGTGATTCAGTAATACCGGGGAAAGGGCCCGGAGTGGCAGCAGCTGGGTGATTGCAGTCAGATGCCGGCCGTGCTCCACAAATCTTCTCTTTCTGCCCTGGTAACGAGGTGAGCTATTTGCCAGTGCAGAAATGTTGCGGAAGGCAGCGCAGGACGAATCGGGAAGGTAGGGCTGGGGCGTGAAGCAGTACGCCTCTCACGGGTAACCATGAGCAGCACACACCAGGGCACTTTCCTACAAAGAAATCCCCAATTCTACTCATCCTGAGGATCCTGAAGTGCAGTCCCTGGTCCCCCCTTCTGCTCCCTGCCCTCCTTGTAGTGCGCAGAGCCCGACAAATCTGACTCCCCAGCAGAGGCACCCGGGCTGCTGGCAGCAGGGGGACGCTGTGCCCATACGCTGTGCAGCAGGAGCTCTCTTTTCCATGCTGATTTTTCCCTGATGATCAGCAAGTTATTCTTCCGCACCCAGTTGCTTTCCTGCTCTCGGGCTTGGCCCAGTTTTCAACCCTCTGTTCATGGCAGGTCTTTGCTGGAGACACACGGACCATGCCCTGCTCTTTGTACGGCACCCTGGGAATTTCTCATGAGCTGGGGGGGAGGATTTTGGTATGTTAGAGTGGCTCTGGGAAGCTCGCTGTGATACTTTTCCTCTTGCTTGCGTGGCTAGGAGGAGCCCATCCACTTTTTACAGCAAGGCTGATAGCTCACCTTGCTTGCTGCTGCTCCAAATGGTCACCCCCTGCTTTCAAACTACAGTTTCTTCATGAATTTGGGAGAAATTCAGAGGAAGGGAATCTGTTTCAAGGCAAAGCTGGAGTGCATTGGGCTTAAAATGGTGTTGGGTTATTGGCTCCACCAAGAGGATGGTTGTTTTGCGAGCTCTGAAGGACAAACACTGCGCTTCCCCCCTTCTTTTTGTTTTCCGTGACCCATTTAGCAGATGGAGTGCAGAATTCAGCCAGAGTTTCTCAGCGAGTTGCTGAGCGCTTGGCCTGGCTCTTATTTTGAGTGAAAATGTTCTGACTCCCTTCGTTGCCATGAAGCTGTGTGTCAGGATTCCTGCTGGAGCCAGCGTGATGCTCCGAGCTTCCCATCGTCTCCTGTGCTGTCATTGAAGCTGTAACCAACAAAAAGCTGGCTCCGGGGCGAGCAGAACTCGGGGATGTTTTCCTGGGCGTATGTTGGGCAGATAGCCACTGCAGCTTGTGTGATGGAACACCACCGACCCTACCAGTCAACGGCAAACTATGCAGCCTGGTGCCTGGGCTGTCAGACCGTCTGCAGCGCTCGCAGCCCAAGGAAAACGCTGCCAGGGATGGGAGCCCCGGGGTAAAAGCCCTCGGACCCCGGGGTGAGAGAGCAGGGAGGCTGCGGGGAGAGGGAAGGTGAGGGCTGGGGATGGCCCAGGCGCTGCGTGGTGCTGCTGAAGGGGGCCCTTAATGGAAAACACTCGGGTTGTGCTGAGGTTAAAGCCAATCCTGGTGGTGGTGCATCTGAGATGCGCGGGGGGGGGGGGGCTGTTTTTCTGCCCTAATTGCTGCGTTTCTGGGAACTCGGGGCACGTCCTGCTTTCCTCGCCCGGTGTCTCAGGAGCATCCTGCCCCGTGGAGCTGGTGGCGAGGCTGGTGGAGGGCAGCAGAGCAGGGAGGTCCTTGTCCTTGTTGTCAGTGCTCCCTGTGTGCATCCCTGCAGGCTCCACCTGGGCTTGGCCCCCCGGGCACCCCTGCACCCTGCAGGGCACGCTCTGCCCCGTGTCCCGGCCAGGGGGACACGGAGGAGAAAGTGTTAATGTCCCTTCCCACAATAAACCTCTCTGCATGGGGGGTCCTGAAATCCGAGCCTCTCTCTCCTCCCCCAGCCCTGACACACGTTAATAAAAGGTTTTTAAACGCCAATAAAAAGGCAGCAGCCCCAGCTCACCAGGTCCGGGGCCCAGGGTCCTTGGGAAGGCACTTCACAAATGTGTTTTTTGCATTTTCAGGCTTTTGGCTGGTGAATAAGATTGAGGAGAAATACTCCTTCCCCTGATAACAATACAGTGAGACGCAGGATCAGCAGTGTGTGGATTAAAACCAGACGGTGCATGATTAATACATATGCTTATAGGGCTAGTCACTGTGGTTCCCTCCTCTGAAACAGAAAGGCCCTGGTGGTGGTTTTTTTTTTTTCCTTTTCCCTCCCCTCGTGTGCACGCTCGTGTGTGCAGACACTCACCACGCTGCTCGCCCGAGCCCTGCCTCGTCTCAGCGGGCGAACCAAAGCCCTGGGCTGGGAGGCTCAGCCCAGGGCTTTGCTTTTTGGAAAAGCAGCGGGCGGCATCGCGCTGTTATCAGCCCCGGGCACCGGGTCCTGGGCAGCTCCAGGGAACCTGCTCAGCTTTCCACGCTTGGCGTGGTTCTCGTTGCACGAGTTCTTGCCTCCTGCTCCTTGCACCACTCGCCTGGCCGTGCAGGTGGCCCCAAAGCCAAGCTTTCCTGCTCGGGAAACACAAAGCTCTTTCCTCTCTTCTCCTTCGCTCCGGTTCCCTCACCATTTGGTGAGCTACCAGCCTTGGAGTGAGCTGTTCAGGATCCTCTCCTGGTAGGCTTGGGCTAAAATTAGTCCTGTCTCGTTACTCACTGCCTGACTTACAGTATTTCGGTCTTCTTAAGACCGTAAGATATCTCTTGGCAATGCGTAGTAACGTCCGAGGCTTCCTGGAAAGGGAGCCCCAGGTTTCAAAGCCCAGAGCGAGCGGCGATCGGAGCGGCTGGGCTCTGCCCTGCCTCTGCAAACCAGGAGGTTTGTCCCTGCCAACACCGGGATCCTCCTGGGATGCCAGGGATGCAATCCCTGTCCGAGGGGCTGCTCCGCGATGGTTTTTGGAGGGCTTTCTGCAAGGCGAGAGGAGAGGCAGCAAGACCAGGGCTCTGAGAGCACAGCCTCCTCCTAAGCAGAGAGAAAACCCCAGCGAGCAAATGTGGCTGTTTGCTCAGCATCCTTTCCATATTCCCGTTCCATAGCCTTCGAGCATCTCCCCTCCAGCTGGCAGGAGACCGCGCTCAGCCCATGAGAGCCACAGCTTCCAGCCTGGAGCTTGGTCCAGAGAGGAAAAGGGAAACCGTGAGCGGAGAGCGGAGCCCCGAGCAGGAGAATCCGAGGAGGAGTCAGCCTTGAAAAGCTCCTTCCACTCCTGCCTGCCTCGGCTCCCAGGCCAGCAGCCCCGAGGCAAGACATTTACGCCGTGAGCAGTGTCTGAGCTCCAGCCTGGCCTCAGCTTTCCCTTGCACGTGCTGCTTTTGGGTTGTAAAGGCTAAATTAGGCTAAATTAGGGGTGCTGGAGGAGAGGCTGGGTTTGGTGCCACCTGCTTGAACTCCTCGCCCATCCCTGGCGTTTCCTGGAGCTGCATCCTCGAGGACGCCGAGCAGCGTCCGTGTCACCGAGTCAGGGAGGCAGTGGAGGGTGTTTGGGTGCCTCTTGTGCTGGTGTTTTGTTATTTTTTAAACGTGTCTTTAGAGAAAAGTGCTGCCCCAGCGACTGCTGCTGCGTCTGCCGGAGCCGTGCAGGGCACCATGCGGTCACTTGGCGCTGGGGCTCGCCTGCTGATGGCTCTTTGAGCAGCAAGAGTTCGGAGCCTGTTTTTTAAAGCTTGCCTTTCCCCAGCTGAAGGTGAAGGGAACGCGCCGCAAACAAGCGCGAGGACACCGAATACAGCCCTGGAGAAATGTGCAATGTGGAATAATAGTTCAGGCTCTTAAAAAGGGTTTGGGGGGGGGGGGGGGGGGGGGGGGGGTTAAAAAAAAAAAAAACACACACACAACAAAAAACAAGGCTGCAATAAATCTAGCGAGTGGAATCTGAGGGAAATGATCCCATCTGGAAAACTCCAGCGCTGGTGCTGCTGAAGGCTTAGGGAGCGATGCAGATTGCAAAAAGCAAAGCCTGCAGTCTGAGGATGACAGGCCCCGTAATTGATGTCCATCGCCACTGGTACTCTGCCAGCTGATGCTGGCCCCGCTCCAGCGTGCTGTAATTTCGGGGCCAGGTGTGAAGCGGTTTTCTGTTCCGTCTTGTTCCCCAGCACCTACAGAAGCCTCACGCATCTCACTCGAGGGCTGCAGCCCTGTAGGAAACAGCTGTACAGGTAGAGGTGAAAGGAAATGTCGCAGCTGGGCTCGCGCTACTCCCCCGTGCCCTGCCTGGGGCTGCGGCTGGGGGGCCGCTCTCCCCCCTGCCGGCTTCGGGGAGGTGGCCGCTGTCACCGGCACACCTGCCTGTCTGTCAGCGAGCTGCTTTGAACAGCGGGGAGCTCCTGGGGAGAACGGGCAGCTCAGCGAGCCCGAATTCAAAGAGAAAGCCCCACGGTGGCGTGCGGCAGCCCTGGGAGCGGGGAAGGCAGCGCCGGAGAGCCCCGGGTGCCGGCTGGCAGAAGGAGAGCCCCCACCCCCTGAGCCCCCAGCTGCTGGCCGAGCATCTCTGCCTCTTCTCCCTCGGGCAAGCACGGGGAACTGGCCGAGGGAACAGGAGCAGACCTTGCAGAAAGCACCCAGCCTCGGTTTCGGGAGGCTGCGAGCCCGTCGAGCCGCCGCAGGAGCCGGTTTCAGGCGCTCTCGAGCGCGTGCACCGTTTCCTCCCTGAGGTTCTTTCGTTTCGGTTTCCACTCCTCAAACGGTGCCAGGGGTTGGGGAACCCTCTGCTGCTGCCCTCACCCCCTACGAGGACGTGTCCCCAGCCCCTGTGCTCCCGTTCTCCTTCAGTAAGGCGAATGGGTGCAGTGGGCGACCTGCAGGCGTGTTTGGGGTCCCCTGAGCTGTTCTCGTGGTGCCCCTGAGCCGTGGTTACCCTGACTCGGTGCGTGCCTCCCTCCTGCAACCCACAGCCTCTGCTCCTGGAGGCATCACGTTGGGTTTCGGCTGTGTTAAACGCGAGGTGACCGAGCAGCCCGAGCGTTCTGCGTCGGTGAATTGTGCTCCTCCAAGATGGGGAGAGCAGGAGCCGCTGGCTAATCTGCAGCTTTATCAGCAGAGGTTCTCTTTGTCCAGGTCACCCAGCCTATTGTTAAGCCCCGAGCGAGCTTCCCCGCGGGCCCCGCCAGGACTGCCCTCGTGTTTACGCTGACATTTTAAGACCTCTGTTGACCAGATTTTAATCCTGCTCTGTATCCTGTGCACTGCGGTCTCTGGGGCTTTTCTCTGCTTCTCCTCCCAGGCGTGCAGAGCGCTCGGGCTGAGGACAACTGCTGCCTGCCGGGCACCGGGCTGAGGAAACGGGGCTGAAAGCATTAAATGCTGGAGCTGAGCTTTAACAGGTCCCGTAGCGCACAGGGGCAGGCGCGATGCCTCCGGGTACGTCTCATCCAGCCCCCTCTGCAGCCCCGGAGCCCTCCTGGTGTTTTGCCCCCCCTGAGCTGTAGTGTGAGAACTGCAGTCTCACCAGGAGGTGAGGAGCCACCTGCCCGAGGTGCTAAGACCCAGCTAGGCACGTTCTCGGAACGTGTCAGCGAGTGCGATGGTGGCTTTGTGGTCGGGACAGGGCGCAGAGGGAAGTGCGAGGTGCTGCCTTCCAGGCAGCCCCACGGGGCGAGCGGGAAGGAAAGAACCAGCAGCTGCTGGAAACAACCTTCCCTGCCCCTCTGACGTCTTTTCTCTCGCCGGAGGGAGCTGGCAGTACCTCGGCACGTGGGGAAGCCACGGGGAGGGGTTGCCCAAGTGGCACACGGTGTTTCCATCCCGGCTTTTCCCCAGCCCTGCCTCTCCGGCGGGCTCCTCGTGCTCTTGAGCTCGGAGGGAGGCAAGGCGGTGCCGGGCGTGAGCCCTGCATGTGTACCAACGCGTGTGCTTCCTCTGCCAGGGCCGCACGGCTTGGCTCCGGTGTCAGCAAAAGGCTTTCTCAGAGCGTTTTCTGGAAGGGCCATGCGATGAGCAGTTCAAGGCGCGGGCTGACAGAATAAATCAGGCTCGTCCCGTGGCTGCTTTCGGCCGGCGTTGGATCTCTCCGTGCGGATCGGATGACATGTGTTGTTGAACATCCCTCGCTTTAGTCACCCGCCGGCCAGGTTTATGTAACGCGATGGAAAAACTTCTTTGTGTTCAGGCCCTTTTGTCCTGAGAGCTGCCTCCAGAAGTTCGCCGTGGGCTCTGGGGAAACGGGAAATGTCCTATTCAAGGAGCTGGCCGACCATGTGCTCCCGGAGCTGGCATCAGGAGGAGGTGGCCGAGTGACCCGGGAAGAGAGCGTGGGGACACCGGGGCTGCTCCGTGGCACCGTCTGCCCGCGAGACCTCTGCTAGGTGCGTGCCATAAAAGAGGTGTTCACCGTGCCCGTAGTGCTCTCAGAGTGACATATTCGAGCTGAGACCTCTTGGAATTCGCTGATTAGTCTGTAAGTGGATGGAAAGGCCTCATTAAACCACCATTAGTGCTGGATCTCCTCCCAATGAGCCATCTCTTATTGCTACCCAGAGAAACCCTGAGGAAATGGAAAGGCTGCTCCGGCTGGCCAAGCCGTTCCCCGGGCATGAAGCGTGGCCTCACCTCCGGCAATGTGTGCAGTGCTGCAAGGCTTCTGGTGGTGCTTCTGCTCATGCTGGAGGGCCCTGGGACTCAGGGCTGCCTCTTCGCCTCGTGCTTTGCCTGGTGGACTCCTCTGACATGGCACTCGGTCCCTAAACTCAGTCCTCAGCATGATTTTTCAGCTTCAGAGGGGGCGCCCTGTGTGGTGGCACCGCTCCTGCTTTGTCTTCTCCAAGAGGAACCCTGCAAAGCTCCCCTCTGAAGCAGAGGACGGCCGCGGCATCATCCACCAGCGCGGCCACTGGGAGGACCGCAGGAAACCTGCAAAAACGGCCCAACGAATAACCCCGCATTGTTATCCTGAAGAAGAAAGATCCGCATCCTGGGAAACGCGCCAGAGCGGCCGGCGGGGTGGAATGCAGGGAGTGGTCAGCCCAAATAGCAGATGGGGATCTACTCTGTCTCTACGGGAGACGGAAGGTGACCTCTGTCATTGAGCCCGCAGCCTGCTCGCCACCGCTCCGCGCGCCGCCGCGCCTCGCCTTGTTTTTGCAGATGCCGAAGCCGTGGCGTGGAGCTGGGTGAGGATGAGGAGCGATCCCAAACCCTCCCCGTGCCGGAGCCACAGCCCCGTGGTGCCCCTCGTGCTGCCCCGTCCCCGGCCAGAAGGAGAAGGCGGCGCCGTGCCCCCCGTTCGTTGCTCGCTTTCCATGCAGTCATTGAGGCCGAGGCGCTTCCCAGGCATTAATGAACGCATCCCCACAACGCGTCGTGCCATAAGGAAAAGCAATTTCCTCCTCGGAGATTGGCAACAGAGGTACACGAGGCCGGGGGACTGAGCCGGGTCCCACAGGAAGCCGTGGCTGCAGGATGAGAACAAGCCCCCCGTACCCAGAGCCTTGGGCCAGCGCCTCGGCCCCAGGCCACCCCTGTCCCTTAGGGTGCCGGGGGGGCACTGAGGAAAGGGTCACGGGGATATTGAATCCAGATAATTTAATCATTTTTCCCCACAGCGCATTTGCCTTGAATTTCTTGAAAATAAGGTGAACCCCATCATTCTTTGAAATTAAGAAGATTTGCCCTAACATTTTGCGTGCTAGCATTTCACGTGCAGTGTTTTATCCGCCAAGTAACAAATATTTGGTAAGATTATGTGTGAATAGAGACAGTAACGTGTATTTCTAGTTATTTGGTTGAAATTATCACGTGTCCCTGGTCTGCTCAGCTTCTGAGCTGGAGTTACGCTTTGTTTTAGTTAGTTTGGGTTTGGTTTTAGTTTTTTGTTGGTTTTGTTTTGTATTTATCTTGAGCGTAGATGATGCAATGCTCGTGATAGCACTCGCTGTCATTGAAGGAAGGAGATTTATGGCTATGGATCGAAGGAGAAGGACTTTGCCTCTTCACCAAGGGTCTGGCCCATGGCTTTGGGTGCCGAAGTCCCTGCTGGAACTCGGGCTTCCTCTCGTAACTCCCCCAGATGCTTCCCAAACTCACACCCACTGCTAATGCATCCTGGTAGCTCCCTTTAGTCCCGGCAACGCTTTTTAGCTCAGCACCCATCCTCACGGACAAAAAACGGGGTCAGCACGTGGCTGCTTTGCTCAGGAGCTGCTCATTTTTGCACCGCAGCTGCAGGCTCTTGGCCATGAGCATCCTCACCGCCTTCCCCTTGTTGCCCTCGCGTGATGCTCGGGGTCAGCATCGTGCAGGGATGGACACGGCACATTTTGGGCAGCGTGGTGCACCTCGTAGTACCTGCTACGTGTGAGATCGAGAGGGAAATCCATGTAGGAAGGAGCTGAGTGGGAGGATTTGGCTGTGTTGGAATGGGAACGAATCTGAAGATGCGTTGTGTTGTTGTGCCCTTGCAGGCGTGTGGACAGAGCGGTTGTTGAATGGGGAAGTGGGCAGCGAGGTGGAAATGCTGGAAGAAGAAGGTGCCAGAGGTCACGGCGTGCTGCTGGCCTCTGCCTGGGGAACTGCCCCCCTGGGCCAGCATTTCTGGAGGCTGCAGGAGGGATCTGGGTGGACTTCGGGATCCATTTATTCCATTTTTTGTGATGTCCTCAGCATTTTGTCCCCACTAGGGGCAGGTAGTTCATCCGTCAGGGTGGCACCTCGAGGATACTTAAGGATTCAGAGCTTGGCTCGGTGGATGCGTGCGTCCCGTGGGGTTTGGAGCTTGCCTTCCTCCCGTGGCAGCACCTGAGCACCCCCAGTGCCCCGTCCGTGCAGGCGGCAGAGCCCTCACGGTGGCCACTCCGAGCTCCACAGCATCTCTGGTCATCCTTGCCGGATAAAAACCCGCCGCTTGGGGGAACGGCTTATTGCAATTTGTTGTTTTACGCGGTGTTTTGTCCGGAACGAAACATCTCGGGCTGGTGAAATGTGAGGAGAGGAGAGAATTTGCTGGAACCGCGGAGAGACTTAGCGCGCGTGTGCCGCGGGGATATCATCTCTGTCCTGCCACCGCACGAACCTCTCCTCGCAGGGGCTGAACCGATCCTAATTTACCTCAAACCCTGCCTGCTTTTAGGCAACCTCGATGCCGAAGAGGAAGCCCGGTGGGGTGTCAGCCCTCGGAGATGCTCTGCCTGCTCCTGTCCACCCTCGGGCAGTGCTGCCCCTTCCCGCAACCCGCGGGTCTCGCGTCCCCTCGGGCAGGGGCGCCGCTCCGCAGCTCTCCCCAGCTTTCACCTCGCTTTCCCCCTTTTTAAGAGGAATGCTTGGCCTCTTGCACTCGGGCTCGGGGAGGAGCAGCTCGTTTCTGCAGCTGGCCTGCCGCCAGATGTCATCACTTCAGGCAGTGCCACGCTGCACATCTTCAGCAGTTTGAAATGGAGAGACAGAGGGAGACAGATAAGATCAGCAGCTTTAGGTGATGGCATTGTTTCAAATAAACCATGCATGACCCAAAGCTTCCACTTCAAATGGGGAATGAAATTGCTTCATCCTTTGACAGCTTGCTCCATGAAAGAAATTTATCTTCACTTAATTGCTTTAGATCCCAAGAGGCTGTGTACAGTAATTTCGAGGAGATAATTATATCAAATTAAAAAAATATGTGACTCTCCGACTGCTGAGCCTGAGCGCGGTGGCCGGAGAGCAGGAAGGAAAGAGGCACCGCGTCCGACTCGTGCTCGCAGGTTATCGCTTCCTCCCCTCCTCCTGGGCCCAGGCACGGTGCTGGGGGGGCACCGGAGAGCCCCTCGGGGCCGGGCAGCCCCTGCCCTGGTGCCGGGGGTCCCGGAGGGGGGGGGGGTCCCACCTCGTCACCTTGTCACGGCAAACCTGGCTAGGCAGGGGCTTGGCAGCGCCTTCATCCCGCTAGCGGTGCGGCGGAGGAACCCGGCGGCTTGTTGATTTCCAAACATGTATATTTAGAAGCAGAGTGTAAACTTCCTGCCCGGGCTGGGGTTGGATTCTTGACTGTGTTTGACTTTCCAGCTTTCATTTCCTTTGCCCTCGTACTTAACATTGTGTATCTCCCCGAGTGTGCCCCGGCCTCATCTCTCCGTAACCCTCCCTCTCCCCGCGTTTCCCTCTCCTTATGGCACGCCGGCCCCAGGTTTGGCATCCCCTGAGCTCTGGCAGGTCCCCTCCGTCCCTCGGGAGCTGCCCTCGCACCCCAGCCGGTGGCAGACCCGAGCTGGGGACTGTGACAGGGACAGAAGTGGCAGCTGCCACCTCTCGGAAGAAAACCATCTCCTCCATCGCTGCGTGGAGTCCTGAAGGGTTTTTCCTCTTGGTGACTCACGGCAAACAAGAGACTGGCCACTTCCAGGAGGGGTAAAGCTCTCCATCACCCGAACCTTCCCCTCTCCTCCTAACGCTGCGTGCCCTCCCCGACAGCTCCCACCCTCGGTGGCTTTGCAGCCCCTCTCCCCTGGGGACAAAAATCATTCTGTGCCCCCCGGGGCTGGGACCGTTCCTGTGTGCAGTGATCCTGCCTGGCCTTTGAAAAGCTCGACAAGAAACCTGGGCCAGCAGCGAGCTCCTCCCCAGCCCTGTGATGTGCGGGCTGGGTTTTGAAGTGCGGGGCTGCTTCAGCTGTTCCCAGGAAGTCTGCGGGGGAACCGCGTTTGTAGCGGGGAGGTGAAGTCCCCCCGTGTTTCTGGAGGGGATCTGCTCCCCGGGCTCTTTGATGTCATCTCGTTTTGGTTTTTTTTTTTTTTTTTGGACTTACATCAAGTAAGGCTGAAAAAAAAAAAAAAAAAAAAGAAAAAGAAATGTTTTGGCTCAGCCTGAAACGTGTGCACCTGAGCGAGATGACCTGTGGCTGTCCCGCTGCCGAAGGAAGGATCCCACGGGGGGCTCCGGTCCCGAGAGCGGGATTCGGCCACCCACCCGCAGCCTGGCTCCCGCAGTTGACTTGAGCGGGGTGGCAGAAGGGTTTTTTCTTGAAAAATGCCTCCTGAAGGCGGTCCTGCGACACGGCACCGTCCTCACGTGCTGCTCAGGGTGCTGCTGTGGTGGTTTCTCGCGCCCCACGCTGCTGCGCACAGACGTGGCCCCTCCGAGGGCTGCGGGGCGAGCGCGTGCTCGGCTTCACACGTGCCAAGGCGAACAGCAGCTCCCTCTCCTCGTGTCTCTAGGGCCTGAGAAATCCTAACTCCCTTAGGATTGTCCCCAAATGTCACTGCTTCGTGCCTTGTCCCCTTCCTCAGGCCTCGTGGTGCTGCCCCAGGGCTGGCGTTGAATTTAATCGCCTCCTGCCCGCTGCCGGCAGCCTGCAGCGGGTCACACGTCCCCATCTCGCTGCCCGCCCGCTCGGCGTTATCGTGTTTGGTGTGAGGTGTCCGGACACGGCGTGGGGCGTCGCAGTGGTTAGAGGTGTCTGCTGCAGCCTGGGGAGCCTCTGCCCCCCGTGTCCACCCGAGGTTTTGACTTTTGAGGCCAGAGCCTGAAGTTTTGAGCCCTTCGTCCCGAGCTCAGAGAGGGGAGGAGGGACGAGGCTTGGGGCGGTTTGGTTCCCTGAAACTTTGAGACCACGTTCCCCCAGCAGTGTGTATTTAATGCTCGTACAGCACCTACACCGTGCCGTGCCAGCCCAGCCGGGGAGCTGGAGGGGGTGCAGGGGTGAGGACGGGGAGAAGTGGGGCTCACACGCAGGCGAGGCACCAGCCCTGCGTGCGCTGCACCGCCGCAATCCGTGAGCTCGAGCCCAGGGCTCTCGGTGCCTTGGGTTCAGATGTGGCACCTTCTGCCCCTGTGGGGTTTTTCTGTGGTTTCCTGTAAGAGTTTTGTCAGCAGCAGCTGCTGTCCCTGTCCTTTTGCCCTTCTCTTTATTTTCTCGGCTTTGTTCACACGCTTCTCCGCTCGAACCCTTCTTGTAGCTGTTAGCGAGGAACACGCCGCCTAAAACCATTTGAAATCCGCTCTCTGCTCTTCGTAGTTTCAAAGCCCGGCTGCCCTGACAGCCAGAGCGAGGAGCCCTGGGGGCCAGGCTGCCAGGAGGTGGGCAACCTGGAGCAGAAATGGGCAGCCGAGGGCTCGGGGACCCACGACCGAGAGCAGCTCCCACCTGGCTGGAAGCCGCGGCTCGCAGCGCGGTCGGCATTTTGCTGCGGAGGCCACGAGCGAACGAGTTAACGATGCTCCCAGATGGCTTCGGGAGCACTCGCCTCCTGCCACCCCTTCCCGTTCCCCCAGGATCTCAGATGGTGGCGGGAGATGAAGTAAAATTCTCGGGTTTGTTGCAAAGTTCACCGCTCTCCCGAAATCGTGCTGGAACTTGCGCGCGCCGCGCTGGCAGCTTCAAGGGGATGCTACCTGGTAATTAATTAGTTGTCAAGAGACAGCCCAGAGGTTCCAAGGCTTTATATTCTCGCTAATAGAAATTGTTGCTCTGATTACATTTTCCCCCCTTGGCTGGAGGGCTGGGGAGCGCGGAGCTGTGGTCCGTGGGCAGCTGGAGCGGGCTGCCTGTCCTTCGCCGGGGCTGCGCTCAGCGTGCTCGCACACGCCGCGGCGAGCGGGAGCCTGGGGGGAGCCCGGGCTGAGCCCTGCCTTTGCCAGCCAATTCTGCTCACGTTTCTCATCCCTCGCCTCCCCTGCCTTCTCAGGGGAACCCTGCCACGCTTCCCCGGCCCCCTCGGGGTCTTTTGGTGGCACCGTTGCCATCAGCCCTGCCACCAGAGCCCCTCCGCACCCGAGCAGAGGTGCTTCGGTTTCCTCTCAGGGCCCTTTTTTCTGGGCAAACTTAGAGAAACGTGTCATGTCTGCAGTGATCCCGAGGGCTTCTTTCAGCCTCGCTTCTCTTGTCTTTTCTCCATTTTATCTGTGTGGAAACGAGCAGGTTTAGGTCTCTTCTCATAGGTAGAAGTTACCGTGGAGCTGCAGGAGAGGTGCTGGGCTCTTGGGTCCTGTGTCAGGGCTCCTGCACACACAAACTGACCTGGCACTGGGTTATCCAATGTTTTTTTTTGACTGTTTATATTTTCCTGCACTGTTTTCTGTTTTTTCCCACCTTTTGCCAAGATTATTTGCTACCAACTCCCTGTTTTCCTCTCCCCTCCTCTGGCCGTGCTCCCCAGCAGCCTGGCACCGTGAGCAGCCCTCACGTTTCGCATCACTGCGGCTGCACTCCGCCGTCCCTCCAGACCCTCCCTTATCACAGCACCACCACCCAGCTCTGGGACACGTCTCCCTGCTCCCTCTGCAGCAGGACACGATCCCTTTTTGTCACATCTCCATCAGCACTGTGCCAAAAACCAAACCTTCGTGTGGCTTCAGGGAGCGCCTGTCCGGGAGCGAGCCTGGAGGTCTGGAGACCTGCAGGAGGTGCTGGTGGCTGCCAGCTGGAGGGACCAGGTAGGATGGCAGGGGCAGACCTCTCTTTTGATGCACTGCTCTGCTTCAGCACAATGAGCCCAGCACGGAGCTCATCTCCACGTGTCCAGCTTGCTGCCTGGGCCGGGCTGATGCACCAGGGCTGGGCGCAGCAAAGCGAGGCTGCTGGGCACGCAACGGGAGAAGCAGCACAGCTTTTCCCCTGCCAAATCCGTGCAGCAAAGAAGAACCCACGTGCAGGAGGGCTGTGGCTCTCCGTAGCCTCTCGGGGAGCAGCTCTGCCCCGGCTGATCCCAGGAAACATCCCCGTGGCTGCTGTAAATAGGGCGCAGCGAGCGGCGCTGCGCCGCCGGATGCTCTCACGCCGGCGCTGCCGTGCCTTCCCTTCCCTTCCCACCCCCGGGGAG
Source organism: Aythya fuligula (assembly GCF_009819795.1). Lineage (NCBI taxonomy): Eukaryota > Metazoa > Chordata > Aves > Anseriformes > Anatidae > Aythya > Aythya fuligula. The sequence goes on along the minus strand of NC_045578.1, from coordinate 6,544,047 downwards.
CCGGCACCCACCTGACGAGGCCGCGTTCGCAGACATATGGTCCCTGCTCTTCGTGTTTAGTTAAGTGTGGGAGGACTCGGAGCTGAAACTCCCGGAGCTTTTAAGCTATTGTGTGCGCTGATACGGCCCCGTGGCGATCCTACAGGCATGGCCCCGTCCCGAACAAAGGTGTTCAGGGTGCTGTTCTGTCATAGCCGGGGGTAAAGGCTTCTGGTTTGGGGAAGGAGCAGCCTGGAAAGGGCATAATGCAACGCAGCAGATGAAGACAAAGGCATTTTGAAGGCAGGAAGTGGTGAAAACGAGGGCACGAGGCGACGAGGCGGAGGGCAGATGTGCAGGCGAGAGCAGGGCTGTGGGAGCCCGGCAGCTCAAGGGGCGCAGCAAAAGTGACCGGGATGGCTGCAGGGACAGTGCCCCGGGGTGACAGAGAAGCCACCGGTGGTGGCAGGGTGTGGATGAAGAGCAGGGCACCTCGTGCTTGGACAGGAGCTGGTTGCAGTGGGTGACAGGGCGAGGGTTCAGGCTGCTGGGGGGAACATCCCTGAGATGTGACAGCCCCAGGAGGGCGAGCGGAGGAGACGGAGGCGACGCACGGGGCCGGGGTGGCACAGGGCTGGTGACAGCCCAACATTTTGTCAGCTTGAAGCTGGGGACGTGGTGCGGGAGAGCTCGGGAAGGGAGGAGGGAGGAGAGGCACGCTGCTGCCCCGCGGCTTGGTGTGAGCCACTGGGGCAGGTCGGGAGACTGTTCCCAGCCACGGAGCCCCAGCCGCTTTCCGTGCTGCTGGCTCCCTCCTCGCTTGGCTTTTCCAGCATCTGATGTGACTCGCTGTTTGTTTGCTTGCGATGAGTTCAGTTGTTTTCTATTTTAGCTGGTGACCCCGAGAGCCCGGGCTGGGGCAGGCAGGCACCGTTTGAAAGCCGCCACTTGGCGGCAACAACTGTTCGAGTCGCGGAGCAGCACCCATCTAACCCCTCTTTTCACACACTCGGAGCTTCCCAAACATTAACCTTTGGATTAAAATTTTCCATGCTTGGTCTCTCCCCAGATGTGATGTCTGAGCTTTGGTTTGGGTTCATGTTTTTCGTGTTTGCTGGGTTTGTGTTCTGGGAGAATGAAAGAAATACTTTTCCCATTTGAAAAAAAAATAATATATAGCCTCCAATATTTTTATTTTTTTTTAATTATTATTTCGGGGATTCACCAAAAATGGACGGAGTTTGAGGCGGGGAGCTGCAGATAGTTACCTCGGCTGCCATGAGCTCGCGTGGCGGGCGCACGGGGAGGTGTCGCGGCCCCAGGTGCGCGGTGCCGCCCGCACAGTGCTGGCTCCGTGGGCAGATCCAGGAGAGCCCCGCTGTGAGCCAGGCTGAGTAACTGCAGATCTGAAGGAGGAGGGCGGCTGCTTTTTGGTTTTTAGCAAAAAAAAAAAAAAAAAGTTGTTTTTCAGGCTCCACACACGGGATCACGGAGCACGGGGCTCGCTCGCTGCCGTCCCGCGCGGGGAGCCCTTGGCACGCGTCCTGCTGCTCCTGGGGCTGCCCCCGCAGCAGGAGCTCTGCCTCCTTCCTCTGCTGCACCTCTCCTCGTCCCGAAACCGACCTCCCCGGTCCCGCTGCCGACACCTCCTCGTGAGCTTTAGGGCTACCTCGGACACGCTGGAGCGCTCGGCGTTTCCCTGCGCTATTTGTTTCTGGCCGAGCAGCACCCCTCGTCTCCTCTCCAAGTCTGTGCGCTGCTCATCGGGTGGGGACCTGCTCTGTTCACACCAGTGCTTGTAATGTCTGGCCTGCGGCTCTGCCAAAGGCCAAAATTGGCTCTCCGTGCACGGCTGGATCGCGAGGACAGTGTTAGATGGAGGGTGGAGTGAGCGAATACCCCTCTCTTCCTACTGTGCTTTCAGGAAATGTCTCTAGCGCAGCTGTAAGTGTGAATGAAGTCAAAAGAATGGATCGGTGCCCCCGCTCCAGCCCACCCCACTCGTCGGGGCCCATCCAGAGTCCCCACCCTATTGTTCTGGTTCAGCTCCTCCGTTTCAGGGCAGGGGCCCTGCTCTGCGCTCAGCATCCCAGTCCCGGGAGGAGGAGCTCTGGAGAAAACAAAGACGCAGCGAACGGTTCCCCTCTCGCAGCCGCGATCCCAGCCCCTCGCTCCCTTCCCTAGGTGTGTTTGCAGCCGGCTGGAAGCGAGCTCCTCGGAGCCTCGGCCACGAATCACGTGCCAAAAGAGCCGAGTGTTCACTATAAGAAGCAGAGCTGGGCTCGCTGCTCGTCCTTAGAGTCTGCGCAGGATCCACGGGGAGCTCGGCTCCGCGCGGGGAGTTTCCTCCGGTGGGCTAACGGAGCGCGGTGGGCTCGCTCGAGCAGCCCCTAGGCGAGGAGGACGTGGGTGCTGGGGCACCCAGCTCCTCCTGCCGTCACCGGGAGTCCCCTAAGTGGCAGCATTTCACCGTCAAGCAAAACACCCAGGCGGCTGTCCCTCCCCGAAGTGGCTGCTGGCAGCGGTGCGAGCCGCTCCCCGCCCTGCCCGGGCTGCTGGGAGCGTGCTGCCGGTGTGGTTCTTGTGGTGGGTGGAAGTGGCAGCACTGCCAGCACTGCCAGCACCGCTGGGGCTGCGGTGTCACAGCCAACCGAGCTGCGGTGGCACTGTGCTGGTGTCAGTGCGTCGCCTCCCCTCTCCCCACCCTCTCTTTTCAAGGGAATTCGGCTGCAGCCCGGCCAGACAGTCGGAGGAGCTCCTCCCTGCGGGCGGCAGCACACCGGCCTGCCCCGGCCCCGCTTGCTGCCCCTTCCCGTGGCTTTCCCCTGCTCGTTATTTCAACAAAAAGTTGCTTTTCTTGCAGTTGGCAAAGCCGCTTCTTGTTCGGGGGGAGCTGGAGGGCCCCGAGCTCCCCAGCGGTGCCTGGGGACGGCGACGTGAGCAGGTAGCGTCCCTCCTGGCTCATGGAGAGGAGCTTTCCCATCCCTGTCCTGCTACTTGGGCTCAGGTAGCCGGTTCCTCCAACGTGCCCCGGGCACACGATTGCCCTGTGGCTACTGGAGGAGGATGGCAGGACGTGGCACGGCTGGGGAGAGCCCCCCGAGCGTTGCTGCAGCTTCCCTGTGGGATACAAGCAGCCTTGCAGGAGCAGCGAGTACCACGGTGCAAGGCGCTCAAAAGTTCCCCTAGAATTAGCGAGGCAAGCGTCCAATTTGCGTCCTAGACGTGAAAAGTCTGAAGGAAATGAAACACACACAACGTGGTGGAGTAACGCGGGGCCTGAGTCCAGTCGGCGCGCGCACGTTAACGCGGATTTGGGGCTGTTTCACCCCCAGCTCTGCCACGTGCCTGGCTCCGAGCTCGGGCATCCTCAGCCCTCTGCGCCCTCATCCAGCACACAGAAGGCAGCGCTGAGTTCCCCTGGGGCAGGGTGCTTGGGAGGGCCCCTTCGTGGTGCTCCTTCGGCTGTGTTTGTCTGGCTGAGCCGCCTTTCCTCTATTCGGCACCGTCCAGCCGCGGAGACTTAACCACTCTGACCAGTTTCCCTAGAGCGGGATCCCAGTTCAGCAGGGCCGGACCGTGACCCTCTGAGAATTGCTCGCCTTTGGGGAAGTGAAAACCCCGGCGGGGAGGCGGCGAGGAGCAGCCAGGTGGGAGCTGGGCAGCTCGAGGGGGTTTTAGCGGTTCTCGTTAAAACAGCCTCCCGCAGACTCCGAAATCCCGAGTTTCCTAAAAGAAGAGGAGAAAATGCCAAAGGCTTTCATCCCGGTTCAAATATCAGCCGGGGCAAGGAGCTGTGGAAGTCGCAGTGGGATCTCGGGTGACATTCTCTGAAAGGGAAAGGGAACGGAGAGCGAGCAGGAGACGGCTCAGCCTGTGTCCTCGTCCTCTGCACCTCTCCGTGCCTGTGCCGAGCAGCAGGGGCCTGGGAGGGCGAGTTGTGGGGTCTGCCCGAGGAGCCCCTCCGCTTCTGAAGCCTTTGGCACCTCCGCGAGATATTTAAATGACAGACAGACATATAGGGCTCTGCAAATACTCCTTTGGTGCCAACTCAACCACAAAGAAGATAGAGCATTTGCGGTCCAAGGAAGTTTAAATATTTGTGGTCAAACTTAAAATTCGACATAAAACTCTCATCTGCAGTGGAAGGCGTCCAGGAACTGCATGGAGAACCTATAAGCTGTGTAAACTCACAGCAACGGCTTCCCGGCCAGCTCTGCCAGGACGAGGCAGAATCTTCCAGCCCTCACCTCGCCTCTCCTTCGCGCCGCCGAGGTCAGACGGCAGGTTCGTGCGGGGCTTTCGCACCACCCGGGGTGGAAATCCAAAGCCCTGGGGGTCACGGGCTAATGGGATGTTTTCCTCTCTGTCCATAACCACGTTGGAGGGACGAGAGGTGGAAGGCACAGATGGGGAAGGTGGGCGATGGCAGGGTTTGTCTCTTTGCGTGGTTTTTTTTTTTTGTTCTCGTTGCACAACAGCCCCTGCTCCTGCGCTCTGTGTCGTAACCCTTCCACCGCCCCACTTCCCACCTCCTCCTCTGCTACCCCCCGGCCGCGGGGGTCCTGTCCCGTGGGACAGGAATCACGGAGTTGTGGGTCTAATCACGGGGCAGTCATCTCCGTGGGGGAAGTCCTTGCGAAATTGCTCGTGGTACCGGCACCGCGCCTGCTCCGTCCCGCCTCGGTGCACGACGCCTCCGTCCACGCGGAGAGCGAGGGTGGCTGCGGGCTCTGGGGGGGGCTGGGCTGCACCTCCCCGTAGCAAAACATCCCTGCTGCTGGGCAGGGACATCAGGGCATCCTCCAGGCTTGGGAGGTGCCTTCTGGAGCGGGGAGGTTTCAGCAGCTCCCCTCGCTCAGCCGTGCACGACGTTTATTTCCACGTGCCCTGGAAAAGGGCTCTCGGAGAGCACCGCTGAGTTTTGCAGTCTCGATGTTGGTCTGAGCGTTCATCAGCCTCGTTTCCCAAATGCCAGGAGAGCTGGGTTTTAGTTGTGGTGAGGGGCAGCTCTCCTGGCCCCAGCGTGGCCCCACGGGCAGAGGTACCAGGGGCAGAGGCGAGGGGACAGGCTGCAGCCACAGAGGAAGGGCAGCGCGTGGCTGCGCGGAGCGGAGCAGTCCCCTTTCCCTTACTAAGCAATCCTCCCTTCCTCCACCGAAGAGCCTGCTAACCACTTTCTTATCTTTCTTAACTCTGCAAAACAATCTCTGGCAAGGCAGGCATCCTCCGAAATGGCAGAGGAAATAAATTCCCCCAGTCCCTGAAAAGGAAAAGATCGGAGGCTCTTGCAGCAGGGAGAGCAGCCCCTGCCCTGAGAGCGCCGATGTTGGTGCCACGTTGGCTCCAGCGAGGATACGGGTCTCGCCTTCCTCCTTCCCCAGCCTGGGACCATGGTTTGGGGGCAGATTTCCAGGGGCTTGGCCTCCCTGGTTAGTGTTTTCTGTAGGATCTGCAAGGGAGGAGCAGGGTGGGCTCCCTCGGTCTTGGCTTGGCATCGCTCTGCTTGAATTTTTCTCCTTTTCCCCTGGGAAGCCGGGGGATGTGCTGGGGGCTGGGGGTGCTGGCTGTAACAGGGAGCCCCTGGCTGTCACTTGCAGTTTCTCCTGGACTCGTCTGCCTCTCTCACAGGCCTGCTTGGAAGCTGGGCTTTTTCAGTCCCTCGTTCTCCTGCCTGGCAGCTGAAACGCGCGGTGCTGTGCTCAGGGAGAGCAGAAATGCCCCGGGTGATCCCCAGCTGGGGGAAGTGGTTTTCCCAGCGCCCAGCGGTGCTGTGCAGGGGCAGCTTGGTTGCAGGAGAGCTTTCTGCCATGGAAATCCCTGCAGCCTCCTAGCAGAGGCAGCGTCCTGCCATGCAGGGAAGCTCCCAGCCCTCGCTGTGCTGCTGGAGCACAAGGAGAGCCCGGCCAGGAGCCACGCTCGCCAAGCGGACAAAGCCCTGCGTCACTGCAGAGACCTCCTGCACCCAAATCGTCTTCCCAGGGATGTTTCCTCCAGGCTGAAGTCGTGCTTCTGTCTCAGTTTGCCACCACCCAGTGGGAACGGGCCATGGGGGTAGCCCTCACCGTGCCCACCACCCAGCTGCAGGTTGTAGGACGCAGCCTGGAGCCATCCCCCGTGCCGCCAGCGCCGCCGCTCCCCGGAGAGGAGCTGGCGAGAGGAGCGGACAAAACGATTCCGCGGCGCGTTAACAGGTGAATAAAACATCAGGGCGAGGCTTTCCAAACGTCAGGCAAAGCCAAAAGCCGGGTTTGGAAGCCATCAGAAACTTTCCTCTGTGGAGCTGGGAAGCTCCTCACGCTTCAGAGCAGCAGCCGGTGCCGGCGGCCGTCCCAGCCAGCGCTCCGGTCACCCCGGGCACGGGAGCACGGGGCTGGACGATGGCTTTCCAGCCAGAGCAGCTGCTTTGGAGCTGACTTTTCCAGCAGGAACTGCTGCTGCTGAGGTCCTGCAGTAGCCTCAGGTGTGTTTTGGGGTGCACAGCTTTCCCCAACCCCCGTGGCAAGGTGGGAGCAAGGAGGGAAGGTTGGAGAGGAGCCAGGAGAGGTGCTGCAGGGCCGTGCCGCGGCACGAAGGGTTTGAGGGGCGCAGAGTGGGACCTGTGGCAGTGCGGGTGTCCTGGTTGGAGTTTTGTCTTTCTTCTGGCCTAGCTGAGTACAAATTCAATCTGTGTTCCTGCCCCACAACCACCTGGTGCCAGTCAGGGGGCGAGAACTGGCCCCTGGCAGACGGGCAGCTCTGGGGATTGCTGCAGGCTTGGCACACCCACCCAGGGCTCCCCTTCCCCTGGTTGTTGAGAGCAGGCTCCAAGCCCCAGATGTGCTTCCCCACATCTTTGGTGGGTCTCCCTCAGCTCCTTCATCTTCTTCATCTCCTACAGCTGCCAAGTACCAGCACCTGGGTGCAGTTAGAGGACATGGCAGCAATCTGTGTGGGCTGCTCTGGCTATAACTGGTCTCTGGCACCAAAAACTGGATACCTCAGCCCAGACCCATCTTCTCCCCAGCTTTGCACCTTCCTATCATCCATGCTTCTTCTCTGCAGCGCTGCCTGGCACGAGCAAGGCCAGTCTTAGCCCAGCAAATCCTCATGATGGGCACCTGGCTCCTTTTCCATGCGGCTTTCCAGGGCTGGAAAGATGGAAGCACTCACCAGGCTGAGAGCACAGCTGCTCCCGGGACTCCCCTGAGACCACGCAGGGGCTGGAGCTGTGCTCTGCAAGGCAGGGCTGCTGGGAGAGAGGTTGTGGTCTGGGCTTTCTCTTCGAGGAGCCACAGCTTTGCACAAAAAGCACTTCTCCAGCAACGGTGATGGGAAGGAGCAACCAGCAAGGTACCTCCGAGCTTCTCCATCCTCCCCGGGCACTTTCCAAGTGCCTCGCTGCTGTGCTGGGGCGGGATGGCAGCGCTGTGGTTGTGCTCCCAGGTCATGCACCGAGGTGTGCACGTGGGAGCTGCGTCCTCCGAGCCTGCTTGCAGGGTTAGGCAACGTCAGACGTGTCTCTGAGAGAAGCTGTGGCTGAAGGCAGCCCTCAGCTGCAGAAACCAGGGCTGTGAACCAGCTGTGAGCGCTTCTGCCCAGCCCTGGCCGATGCTTTGGTCCTACCCAGGTGGCCAAACCCGAGTCTGGGGATGGGCAGGGCGAGGGACTCCTCGGCCACGTCCTGGCACTGGAGCAAGCCCAGAGATGTGGGACTGGGATAAGCCAGGGTTAAACCCAGCCCAGCTTTTGTATCAGACGGTGAGCTGTGAACCCAGGAGGGATGACAGCAAACCCAGAGCTTCCTTTTGAGCTCCTGCAGCTCGCTCTGCCCCCCCTGCACCTCCGAGCTGCCTCCCCAGGGACAGGAGAAGGAGGCTCAGGGGGGAGAAGGAGGCTCAGGGTGTTGGGAGGCATTTAGCCCCGGCCTCAGGGGCACCACAGGTGTTTCACCTGGCTCGTGCCAACACCGCATGGTTTAGGTAGTTCGGGGCTCACTTGGTTTAAGCACAGAGCGGCTGCCTCGCTCCCACCAAGCTGCGTTTAAGGCAATGTGGCAAAAAAGCAGCGTTATCCCCACGCTGGGTCATGCTTGAGCTTGGCCCTGACTCCCAGCCCTGTCCCATTCCCAGCTCGGAATCCAGGATGGGATCTCTCTGTGCTGTGACTCAAGCTCCTCCTGTCCCTTTCCCTCCCGACTCCAGCTGCGGGGACGAGCTCCGAGCAAAAACCCTTCTCCAGCTCCGCTTTCTCCGCTGTGTCTGAGTCTAAATTTTCCCCCAGCAGAGCTGCCGGCCTGCCTCCTGCCTCGGAGCATGCGGGACGGGGGCAGCCCTCCGTGGCCCGAGTCAGGTCCTCCTGGAGGTGGCGGGTCCCCCGGCTGAGCGCGGCTCCCCGGGCCAGCTGGCTCGGCCGCCGCGGGCTCCTCGGAGCAGCCGAAGGAGGCTCTGCATTCCTGCCTCGCAGTTATTTGCTCTTTAGGACGCTGCGTAAAATTAACAAGTTGTAAAAGCCGATTGAAGGCGGCGGTGGGTGTGACGGCGATTTCGCCCGGCTGCAGGGAGGTGCTGAGCCCCGGGGCCGCCCGCTGCGGGGTGCTGGGGGTGACGGGGCGGCCCCCGGCGTGCTTCTGCCCCTGAGTGAGAGTGGGGCTGGTTCGTGGCAGTGTCACCCTGCTGGCCCCGAGTGCTTTTGTCCCCTGGGCACGGTGCTGGGACCGAGTCCCTTTCGTCCCCTCGAATCCCAGCAGGACACGCGCTGCGTCTCCTCCACGCCACCCCGTGCGTCGGCACCGGCTCTGGCTTCATCTTGTTAAACAGCACCACGCAGCACTCGGGGCAGGCTTTCCCTTCAGCGTGCTTTATCTGGGGGGGGAAAAAAAATAGAGGGGCTCAGCCCTTGAGCTGGGGAGGGCCCCGTGCCCTCCTGGGGACACCAATCCCGGCCTTGCCAAGGACCGCGGGCGGCAGCGAGCTCGTCCCGAATGCGCTGGAACCGCAGAGCGGCGCTGAGAACACGGCAGCTGGTGCAGCTAATGTGCAGCCCAGTGGGTCTTCGCAGGCAGTTCGGGTGTGTTAATGTGTGTCCCGCTGTGTCCCAGGCAATGATTAGGATGTTAATGTACGACCCAGGACTTGGCAGGGGCAGCGCTAACGAGCCTCCTCCTCCTCCTCAGCGTGCCCTCGCAGCCACCAGCCCTCTGCGGGTGGCTGGCGCTGAGCTGGCGGTTAGCGGGTCTGATCTAGGGGCAGATTAAAAACCTCTCATCTCTGGGCCCGGCCCGATGAGATCAAGGCTCGCAAGCGGGGCTGCTGCAGCCCGAGCCACCCCGCGAGGTCCCGCGCAGTCCCCGCGAGGCACTGCGGCAGGCGGGGGCTCCGCGATCGCTGCCCGGGTCGCTCGCGCCGCAAGGGAACTGAGCCCGGGTCACATCGGAGGGCACCAGACCACTTCAGCAATTCTCAGTTTCAGTTTTCCTTTGCGAGCGGCTGCGTGCGTGTCAGGCCTATTTTCATACCCGGCGACGACTCGAAGCCAGGCTTTCGGTTCCTGCTGTCTCGCTGCACGCTCGCAGGGGGAAGGGCGCGCGGGGCGGCTCCGTTCCCCCTGCATCGCCCAACGCGTCGGCACCGTCTGATTTTTCATGCTCGAGCTTGCCTTTTGGGAGAGCAGCCACGGCTCCCGGAGCCCCGGCACCTCTGCTGCTCTCCGGGCTGGTAGCGAGGAGCAGCCCCGTGAGCCTCCGGCACCTCCGCGGCCGTCCCCGTGGCCCCGGGCACGCCGCTGCTGCTGCGGGCACTCGCGTTTCCACCCCGAAACGGGAAGTTTCTGCCTTGCGGCTTGCCGCGTGTCACGCGAGGCTCCAAGCTGCCACTCTCGACACCCGGGTGCCAGGCACGGGTCACTCGTTTCCCAGCACCTCGAGGCAGGGCAGCCCCGCGCCGCGGCCAGCCTGGCTCCCGGAGCGCCTCTGGCACGGCCACGGCAGGCAGGGCGCGGGCCCCGGGCTGCACGTGACGGGGATGTGCGGAGCTCGTTCCCTGTTTTTCATTCATGTGGGCTGGAAAAATGTGTTCATGAGACAAGTTACTGTGGCATTATGTCATGGGCCTTCGGTCGGGCTCTTTTCTCCGCAGCAGATGAGCTGAATTGAAGCGCCGGGGCTGCGCCGGCTTGGCAGGCGGTCGGGAGTTTCCCCGCTCCTTTCTTCTGCAGGGGAGGAAGAAACGAACCCACCTGCCCTCGGCCCCGCACCCAGCCGTGGGTGACGGGGGCTTTTCTGCAATCCTCTTGGTGGCTCCCCGTCCAGGAGGCTCTGACAGCCGAGATTTCCGCCTGTGCTGCGCGGAGGTGTCAGCACCCGGCCCTGCAGGCGTAGGGGAAAACCTCCCGGGCCCTAAACCAGATGTGATCGCTTTTATTTCAGGCGAAATCCCTCGCGAAGGGTGTCAGGACGGGGTGCCTGTCTCCTCCCCACCTAGCCAGCCTCTCCTGCACCCCGTTCCCTGCTGCTGTCGGGCACAGCCTGCTCACAGCCCCGCTGCTGCCACGTGCAGGTCCCCGTGGCGGTGCTTGTGGTGCCAGAGGGCTGCCCCGCTTCCAGGGCTCGTGGAGCAGCCCGGGCACAAGGGAACTGCATGGACCGGGGCTGGAAAATCCCAGGGCTGAGCTGCCTCGGGTGAGTCAGGCCGGGTGCTGTGCACAGACCCAGCAGTGTTAGCCTGGTGAGCTGGGGGTGAACCAGGCCAGGAGGTTTCCACCACTTCCCCCGGGTCGCTGCGGCCGGCAGCTCTCTCAGGGGGCTGTTTCCCATGACAGCCATTCCCCCTGCGCTCTCGTTCCCTTTCCTTCTGACTTTCCCCTTCGCAGAATCGTTCCTAAAGGAGAGCCAGCAGGATGGGAACGTTCCTTCTGGGCCTCTTGCCGGGCTTGCTCCAGGCTGGGCATCCCAAGCAGCAAAGGGCCCGTCCAGAAGGGCCGTCCAGCCCCATTCCCAGGGCTGCTGAGCCCGCACCACCTTCTCCTTTGCTCGTTGCCCCTCTCCACCCTGCAGGGCACCCTTTTTAGGAGCAGAGTCGGTGGTTACGGGTCCCTCGCTCTCTGCATTGCCATCACCCTGCGCCTGCACCTCTCAGGAGCAGCGCCTGCTTCCTGGGGGGGGAGAAAGGGGCATCTCCTTCCCCCCCCCCCCAAATCTCGGTGAGGTTTGGGGGCGCTCGGGGCCCGAGGGGGGCACCCTCAAGCGGCGCCGTCTCCGGCTGCCCTCACGTAAAGGTGCCTCGTGCGGGCGGTAGCCGGGGTGGGAGGTTGCAGGTCAGAGCAGGGTCAGGTTTTTGACACGCACGGCAGCGACACGGCGGTTAAAATTAGCCCGCAGAGAGGAAACTGGCAGCATTGTGGAAGAGCAGAAGTTTCCTCTCACGGCAGCCTGGTGCAGCGGGGCCGCGCCGTGCGCCGCTGCCAGCCCCCTGCTCGCTGCCACCCGGCCCCATCCGTGTCCCCATTCGTGTCCCCATTCGTGTCCCCGTCCATTCCCGGTGCTGCCAGCACCCAGTGTGAGCATGGGGCAGCGATCCTCGTGCCGTGTCCTGGCTCTCCCAGCCCCGGAGGCAGCGGGGACCTTTTGGGGTGAGGTCTCAGAGCTGTGCTGCGGGTGGGCAGAGCGGAGCCGGAGCGGTTTTGGGGGCAGGAGGAACTCGGGCACGAACGGGGACTCGGTCTGCGGGGCGGGTGGTGCTTTTAGCCCCCCGTTTGCTGGCTTTCTCTGTGTCCTTGCTGCTTCTCCCCGTCGCTGACACCGCTCGGGGGGAAGCACCAGAGGGGAGAGCTGCAGGTGCAGAGCCCCGCGGCCATCGGGATCCCGCTGGGGACGCAGGCAGAGGCCCTACAGGACGGGGGCCACGGAGGCACCGGGCTCCTGCGCTCTGGAAACTCCATTTGAGAGCCTCATAAAGCGATAATTACCTGGGCTATTGAGTTTCCTTCTGGCCAGATCCATCCCAGCCTCCCTGACAAGGGCTCCCCAGTTGGTCCACGGCACCGGCCCCATGGGACGGGGTCGGGCTGGAGCCGGGCAGGGGGGGTCTGGCCTTGGTGACGTGCCCCCAGCCGCCTGCTCTCGCACCTGCATCCCTCCCAGCCCCTCTATTTTCGGGGGGGGGAGAATCTGGTGACTGAGCTGACACCAAACAGCCCGGACCAGCCCTCAGCAGGACTTTCCCCGTCCCAATGGGGCCGAGCAGGGGCCGGTGCCCCCCCGGCAGCCCCGCACACGGCTCCAGGTTGCACGCAGAGGGCAGGGCAGCACGCGATGGGCTCGGGGCGCGCTGACCTCGCGCTCACCAACCTCATTTTCCCCGGGGACGCTGAGCTGGAGGCCTGGGTAAATCCCTCCCATCCCTGTTGGGAAGGCAGAGGGGAACCCCGCAGGTCCCCACGGTGCCGCCTGCGTGCCCCGAGCGTCTCCCTGCTCTCCCGCCTCCCCCTTTGCACTGACTTTTTGTTTTCCTTTGCCTCTCCCCAACCCCCTCGCCCTCACCCCGTAGGTTATTGCAGCCGACTGCAAGAGGGTCACAGTTCTGAAGTATTTCCTGGAAGCCCTTTGTGGACAAGAAGAGCCTTTGCTGGCATTCAAGGGTGGAAAATATGTGTCAGTGGCACCCGTCCCAGACGCCATGGGAAAGGAAATGGGAAGCCAAGAGGGAAAACAACTGGAAGATCAGGTACCGTGCGGGAAGAGCGCGCCTCGGTGAAGGAAGAATCACCCCTGTGGGGCCCAGCCCCTGCCTGCCCTGCAGCTCCCGCTATTTATAGCTGCCGTGGCTGCGTGTGCGTTTTATGGGGGGAGCCGGGGGGGGGGTTGGAGAGCAAATAGTACACGGCCCCGGTCTCCTGAGTGTGCTTTGCTCGTGCCCTTTCCTGCCAGCCCAGCCCACGTGCCTCTATCTCGCCCGGCGCTATGAGTTCCAGATGCTGCTTTTTTAATTCGGAGAGGGGGGGGGGACACACACACACACGGACACGGGAGGGGAGGTTTAAAACCCTGCAGCCCGGGGATTTTGGGGAGGGTGGTGGGCGAGGGGGTGTCAGGGTTGAGCCTCGGGATGGAGTTTCTAGCCGTGGAGCTGGTGGCGGCAGAGGCCCGAGCTCCAGCCTCCAGCACACGTACAGGAAGAGCTGACATTGGCGCCCCGTCCCTCCCCTGCCTCTCACATCCTGATGTGATTAAGGAATTCGCCTCTTGTTTTTCTGCCCTTGCTTGTTCCTGTAGGCCTCGCTTCGCTCCAGGCTCCGTGTGTGTGTGTTTTAAGGGCTCTGCCAGCCGCTCTGCAGGTTGACTCTTTTTGCTTTTCTGTTTCATCTCGCGCTTTGAAAAGCCGGGGGAACAGCGGAGAGGGGGCAGAGCCACCCGGCTCCCCGCGCCCCCGCCCTCCGCACGGGGCCAGGGGGGGGGGGGAAAATCGCCCCTGCCGGTGCTGGGTGGTCACAGAAACAGTCGTGGGGGTTGGAAGGGACCTCGAGAGATCATCGGGACCAAGCCCCAGATCATGGGATCCAGCCCCCAGTCCCTATGGTCTGTGCCGTGTGTCCCCCCCTGGGGCCGACAGCCAGGGGAGGCCCCAGCAGGAGCGTGCTCAGCACCCTCCTCATCTCCCTGCGTCCCTGTGGATGGCTCCAGCCGAGCACAGGATGGATTTGAGCTGAGCACGGGATGGATTCGAGGTGTTTTTGTTGCCTAGGGCTCAAAGCAGCACCCTGGGTGGCAAGAGATTGCAGGGTGGGAGACCCAGACCCCTGTCCTCTCCTGGAGTTTGTGGGGAGGGTTTGGGGCCGACACCACTGACCGTGTGAGCTTTTGGGATCTTCAGGTCCCACCCCACGTCACGGCGGGACGGTGCTGCTCTCTGCAACGCTCTCGTTTTAGGGTCAGCCCCCCCCGATTCCTGCTGTGTAACCACGGGGAGGAGGGGGGCTGCCTCTCGCCCGGCTGTGGGAAGCTCGGTGCGTGCTCCTTGCGTAACCCCGGAGCTTCCTCCTCGGGGCCGCGGTGCAAAGCAGCTCCCAGCTTGCCAGCACGGCCAGCCCTGAGCCTGGGCAAGCAAAGCCTGACCCCAAACACCGCAGGGGATCTGTTCCCGAGGCCCCGGCACAGCTTCATCCCTCTCACAGCATCCCCCATCCTCTGTGGTCCAGGCTGTCCCGGAGAGGGAAGTGAGCCCGGGGGCTCTGCCTTCCTCCTTCCCATGGCTCAGAAGTCACCAGCGGAGAGGAGCGCTTGGTTCTGCGGCCAGGTGGCCGCGTGGCTCCGGGTGAAATGATGGAGGATGCATCCGGACAGTTTTGGGGCTGTTAAAATTAAGGCTGAGCACTCCTGCCCCGTCCCTGGGGCGCTGCGGGTCCCTCTGCCCCGTGCCGTGGCCGGGCAGCAGTGCTCTCGGCATTTCGGGGGGATCATTCGGGGCAGGATCCTTCCCAGCCCCGTTGGTTTTGTGCAGGGCAGGGAAAATCGGCACTGCAGGGTTTGGGATGGTTCACAGGGGCTGCACGGGGGAAAAAAGGGGGCTTGGGGGGCCGAGGGGGCTGCCTGGGTGAGTGGCAGAGCTGGGCTCGTGGGCAGCACGTGTGTGCTGGTGGGCCCTGCGCTGGGAACAGGCAGGGAGGTGCAGGCAGGGACCTTTTTAGGGGAACAGCAAAGCTGGGAGGGAGCTGGGTCGTGGCTGATCCCCCGCACAGCCCGTTCTGGGGTCTCCAGAGTAGCACGAGCAAACTGGGAAGCTCTGGAGACCTCCTGGTGGGGACAGCAGCGTGCCCAGGGCAGGGCGGAGGCGCACCGAGGTCTCCAAGCGCCCGCGCAGGCAGGAGGCTGCAGCCCCTGCGACCCCCGGGGTTGGCACAGCCGAGGCTCCTGGCCAGAGGCAGCCCAACAAAAGCGGGCTGAGAAGGATGCAAATGTTAATGGAGGAAGTAATTAACCTAATTAAGCGTGGCGACGACTGCCCCCGAGACGCAGTGGGTTCTCCGTCACCTCACGCGGGGGTTTCAAACCAGGACTGTCTCTTTCTGGACCAGCTGCTGCGGCTCCAGGGAGTTTCGGGGTGGGTGCAGGAATTTCTCTGGCCTGTGCTGAGATCACACCCGAGGATGGAGGGGGCTCGTTGCTCTCCCGTGCGCCGGGTTTCCTGGCGAGGTGACGGCCGTGCGTGCGTAGCGTTATTTTGGGGCGGCGCTTTTGGGGCAGGGGCGCGCAGCCCGGGGTGCAGATGGGCACAAAAATACCCTGGCTGGAGGGCCGTGCAGCCTGCCCGGAGAGGCAAGGAAATGCCACGCTCCCCACTTTGCAGAACTGAAGCCTGTAAAGCATCAGTGACTCACCCGGGGCCGTGGGAAGAGTTTTCCAAGGCTCGCCACGGTTTGATTTCGGCCCAGAGCTTTACCCAGGGCTGCCCCCCGCCCTGTGGCATCCCTGCCCCGCTCCGCTCTCTCACCTTGTCACCCCCCCTGCATGTTCACAGTTTATTTATTCGGGTTTGCTTTGAAGTATTTAGCACCAGGCTCCCGGCAGCGAGCGGGGATGAGCCACGCTGGGCAGGGATCTGCCTCCTGGGAAGGGGGGGGGGGGGGGGGGAGCAGCAGGCCCTGCCACCAGCGTCCCTGACAATGACATCTCGCCTGTTTTTGTCTTTCTGCGTTTCCTGGAAGAAGGAAGATGATGTGAGGATTGAAGCATTCGAGGATGACTCAGAGGCTGAAGGCAGCGGAGGAGAGCTGGACATCAGGGAGCTCAGAGCCAAGAAGCAGGCGCTGGCCAGGAAAGTAGCTGAGCAGCAGCGGCGGCAGGACAAGATTCAGGTAGGCTGGGATGTGCAGCTGCAACCCCTGCTCTGCTGGGCTGGCTGAGGAGCTGCTTTGGTGCTGCACGGGGGCCGATTTTGTCTCCTTGTGCCATTTCCCTGCCGTGCTCGGGGACGAGTTCCTTCCTGGGATGCCTCACGGCACCGTGAGCTTTCCGTAGGTGCCCCCTGCGCAAAACCCAGCAGCAGGCAGCTCTGCCTTCAGAGGGCAGGCCTGAATCTTGTTGCTGAGCCACATGGGGTGAGACCTGCCCTTCCACAGCCGCGTGCTGGGGTCTCCAGGAGCCCTGGAGGAGCTCGACACCGCTCCTCCACCGAGCTCTTTGCGCTCCCTGATGGCTGTGACGCAGCACGTGCCAGGCAGCGAGCTGTCCCCGGGCTGGGACAGAGCTTTGGTGGCATCGGGGCTGTGCTGGGAGGCAGCTGTCCCGTGAATCAGGGCACAGGGAGAGGGTGGGAGCTCACGAGCTCACGTGGGAGCCAGCAGCAGGACAAACAGCCCGCGGACGGCCAGAGCGAAGCGTTGCCATCGTCATGGGGACAAACAGACGGGACGCAGGTGATCCTGGCCCGGCCCTGACCTATTCCCAGCGCGTTTCCCAGTGGGAACGGGCAATTTAAACTGGTCGCACTGGTCGCAGCTGCCTGGCGGTGCTTGCTGTAGCTTTAAGAGCGAGCTCACATGCATGGCTCTTGGCTCCTCGCTCGCTCGCAGCCCCTCTTCCTCCAGCCTCGCCGCCCAGATGAGGATTTCTCAGCAGAGGAAAAAATTCTCCCTGGCTCCCCTCCCCCTCACCTCCGCCCTCTCTAATGCCCAGGGCCCTTCACTTCCATAATTCTTCATTTTCCAGCCTTGAACGTAAGCCAGACACATCTGTCTGGCCATATGCGTGAACTCTGCAGTGTGTGCCGAGGTGGTTGTAAAACAGGGCTGCTGAAGGCCCTACTGGGAGAGCGCGCACATGTGTACCCTCCGGCTGCTGGCGCCGGGCCCAGAACCACTGCGCTTCACTTTTCCAAACCCACCCCAACCTTTTTTTTTTTTTTTTTTTTCAGATTTCTCCTTTTTTTTCTTTTTTTTTTTTTTTTTTTCCTTCGAATTTCGAGAAACCCGCGTCGAGGCGCAGGGTCTCAAACCGCGCCGGGAGGGAGGGAGGGAGGGCGGCGAGGCCGTCCCGGTGTTGTTGGCAGGTACCCGGCTCCCCTTTTCGAAGGATAACGAGGAAGCAAAGCCGAGCTGGGCGAGGTGGGCTGTAAATTTAAAGCTGCCCCAAGCTTGGGAAGCGGGAGGTGTCGGTCAATTCCCCGCTTCCCCGGCACGGCCAAGGGGAGCCGCACGTGCTCGGGGTGTTTGGGGAGGGCACATCCCAACCCCGGCCACCGGCCCAGCTGCGGTGTGGCCCCCCGGGATGGTCGCTGCCCCTTCTGCGGGGAGCGTGGGGGCTGCCTGGTGTGTCGGGGGCTCGCTGCCTGGCCTGCTCCTCCCTTCCTCCCCAGCCGGCGCTCGCAGGCGGAGAGAGGTCAGAATGAGGGTGTGGGCAGCTTCGGGGGCTGCACAGCTGAGAGCTGAGGTGCACTTGGAGCCCGAGCGCTCAGGGCGGAGGAGAAATCCTCGGGGCTTCGCTCAAATCAGCCCGGCTGGCTGGGAACAGCCCGGGGCTGAACATGTGTGTGCCGGCCCTGCTAGCGACCCCGCAGCCAGCTCAGCACCTCACCCCCCACCCCGAGTTTCCCTGCCTCGACCTGCGGGTCCCCGACCTTCCCAAGGGGGTTTGGTGCGTCCTGGGACCTCCTGCCTTCTGGTTTCATCACGTTTCTCTCCAGTTCACCGCTCCTTTCCCGAGTTCACGCGGCGGCTGCTCTCCAAGCCCCCCGCCCGTGACCCCGGGGACGAGTGCAGCCCCACGTACTTGCTGGAGCCGAGCAGCTGCAGCTCCTGTTCTAGCAGGGCCGAGAGCTGCAGCTCTCCAGGCACGTCCCCGTGGCCGTGCCTGCACCCTGATGGTGCCTCCTGCAGTCCGTGATGGCACGGGCAGCCACCCAGGGCTCAGGGTAAAGCCTTCATCCCTTGGCCACACCACTTCTCGTGGCCTCCCCCGAGCCCTGCAGAGCTCTCCGCGAAATCCCTGCCTTCTCCTGGCGGTTTTCGTGCTCTACCTTCCTTCCTCCGCCCCGCTCCCCACCTCTTGGTGCCCAGCTGTGCTGCTGGAGCAGATCACCGGCTCCATCCTTGTCCTGGGATCCCTGCGCTGCACCAGCTGGCAGCACAGCCCCGCTCCTCCGTGCTGCAGCTCCCAGCCACAACCACCGCTGCGGTCACGTTTACACCAGCCTCGAGGGCGATTTGGGCTTCGTTGTGCTTCCCTCGCTGCCCTGGTTTGGGTGTGCACGGGACCATTGCTCAGCCTGGGCTGGAAGCACGGGTCCAGGCAGAGTAAATATTAAACGGGGGCACCTTGCTGGCACAGCTGCAGGGAACACAGGAGAGCTCGGTTCCTCTGCACGAGCCAGGACCCCAAAACCATCACGCTGAGCGGGGCCAGGTAGGGCAGAGCAGGTTTAGGTCACAGTGTGACGCATCCTGGTGCCGAGGGACAACCCTTTGTGGGGCGGCTGCTGCTCCATGGCTGCGCCACCGCCACCCTGCCCTTACCCTCACCCACGCTGGCCACGAGCAGGTGACAGCAGCGAGCTGGAGGGCCGGCCACCTCCCTGGGTGCCACCCGAATATTTTGGGGCAGGCAGGTGGAGCGGGGAGGTGGCAGGGCCGTGCCCCCCGGCCACCCCCAGCCGCTTGGCCCGGCGCTGGGTGCGCGCAGTCCGGAGCCCTCCGTCCTTTGTGCCGCCGCCGCGCACTGGGAGCGGCCGAGTTTCCTGCGCGGTTGAAAACATCCCACCTGAAACATAACAGCCTCTTCCTCTGGATGCTGCTATTGTTTCGCTCAGCATTACAGAAGCGGCTCGGCCGGGCGGCCAATTATGACATGTCTTCCCAAAATAGCCGCGCTCCTGTCCCTTCTGAGCCCACGGAACGGCCGCCCCCTTAAGATGCAGCCGCTCCTTTGTGGCGGTAGTGTGAGTAAGTGGCTAAATTTAGCCGCATCCCATTCACGCTCTCGTCTGGGCGCAGGAACAATGCCGCGGGTGCACACGCGCTGACACGCACCTGCCTGGGAGCCGGGTGCCTGCCGGCTGCGGAAGGCGCACACCCACCCACGGCGGCTCCGCCACGGCGGCGGCCCCGGCTTGCTACCAGGCACGGGGCACGTTTACTCCTGAGGAAGACGCTGCCGAGGAACCTTGGAAGGAGGAAACCCTCCAGGAGAGGCGAGGGAGGCATTGTTCTCAGCCCTGCAAAACGCGCCTCCCCGACCCAGCGCACGCGGGGGGACGGAGCGGGCAGCGGCCCCGGGGTGCCCCGCGGACGGAGGGTGGCTCTCCCAAGGGTCAGGGTAAAAGGGGTGGCAGCAGGATGGTGACGGCCCATCCGTTCTGGCAGGGTGGTGTCACCCCCAGTGACCCGTCCCGGAGGTGGCACGCAGCTCTGCGGGGCTCCAGCTCCTGGCTTTCCTCTGCCGGGCTGCAGGAACCCAGCGCTGCGCTCCTGGCGGACCTCTGTACGCTGTGCCATCAGCAGAAAACGCAGCCTGGTGGCTCGACCCCCGCACAGAGCTGTCCCCTTCCCAAAATGGGATCCCTCCGGCCAGGCAGCGGCTTCCGGGGAATCCCCCAGGTGATCCCAGCTGATGGATGAGCTGGGAATTTGGGACTGTGCGCGCAGGAGTGTCTGATCTCAGTGCTGCCACCAGCTGGGGCAGCTGGGGGAGCTGCCTCCGGCTCCTGCCGAGCTCCTGGGAGAAGCCCCTGACCAGGGAGCCGTGGCCGGGATGGGGGCTGCAGGTGGGTGCGGATTTAGGGGCTGGAGTGGCCAGGAGAAGGAAAACTGCCAAGCCCCGAGAAGAGCAGCGAGCTGCTGGCCCCAGGGGTCCCCTGTCGGGTGCCAGCCCCGCAGGATCCCTCTGCCACAGAGCCAGGGAGTGCAATTAGCCCCGATAAAACCCAAATCTGCCTGTCCTAAACTGCTTGCACTGGGGTGGGGCTGCACCAGCTCAACCCCCGAGGGTCTCCCGGACCCCACCACCCACCGAGCCACCCGGGCCACCCTCCCCTTCTACCACGGGGGACGACGAGGCACAACGGGACCGGGGTCACGGATTGGTACCGTCGGCTCGCGGCGCAGAGCCCGGCCCGGCTGCGGGCATCCCGACCCCATCCCCACACCCCCTCATCCTCGCCGTGGGGCAGCGGCCGTGCCCGAGGGCCAGCGGAAGGGTTAACGCGGCGCTCGCTCCCCGTCCTGCACATGGGCTCCCTTTCATCTCTGGCTCGAGGCCAGCCGGAGCCTGTATGAATCACAGGCCACTCCTCTCCTCTCTCTCTCTCTTTTCCCCCCCCCTCTCCCTCCGAGCCCCTTGGCCAGAGGCTTCTGCAGCCTTTTACTCACACAAACAAAAATAAATCTCGCTGCCGGCCTCTGAACCCTGCAAAGGCGAGTTTCCCTCTGGCTCCCCGAGCGGCCCGGAGCTGTGCGAGGGGACTTGGCACGCTCCCCGCCGACCTCGCTCTTTCACTCCCGGCGCATCCTGTGTCCTTCTCTCACCGGGCGGCCCGGGGAGCGGAATGGGACGTGACGGCCGGCACAGGCATCGCTCGCAGCTGCCAGGAATCGGCCGGGTACGGCCCGCCGGAGCCGCCGGGGCAGATGCCACCCACCAGGGACCCGGCGCCACCGTCACCTGCGTGGCCCCGGCCGGCCGGGTAGGTGAGCTTCCCGCTCCGTGCCTATGGGGCCGCGCTCCCCCGGCCGCCTGCATGGGGCTGGGGGCCGTGTCGGGGCGCAGGCAGGGTCCCCCCCTTGGTTTTTTGGATCGTCGTTGCCCTTCGCGGGCTTTCTGCTGGGACACGTGGCTTTGCTCAGCCTTCCTGCTTGAACTCCATCCCCACCGAGTAGGGCTTGGTGCTGCCCGGGGCCGAACATCCCATCCCTGCGCTCCCAAACGTTGGGGAAAAACCCACCTGACGCCCTCCTTGCTGCAAGGATGCAGGGGCAGCCCCGTGCCCTGGCTGCTGTCACATTGTCCCCTCGCCATACGTCCTCCCGTGGCACCTGGGGGTGCAAACACCTCCCTGCCTCGCCACCCAGCACGTGGCCGGGTGCAGTCACCCCATACAGGCACCCAGCTGCCCCCCGGTGCCCCCTGCTCGCTTTTCGCCTTCCTGGCCGATGGGAGCTGTGGCCGGGAGGGTTGCGAGGCACGTGGGGAAGGTTCTGGTTGCTGCCTTGCCTCGGGGGAGGTGGCAGCATCAAGACATCTTGATTTAAAGCCAGATGACAGCACTTGGAAATGGATTAAATCCCACTTCTTTCCACGGCCGCTGCTGGCCCCTGCAGCTCCTCGTTCCAGGGAGCCTCTGGGGCTTTGGCACAGCTACAGAGGGGTTCAGACCCCAAACCCCGTAACGCTGGGCACAACGGGGTCAGCACAAGGGGCTGGGGGAGGCCAGGCTTCCCCTTCTAGCCCCGGGGTTGCTCCGTGTGGGTGCAAGCCCGGTCTCGCAAGGGTTCTCCTGGCGGTTCTGTTCCCCAGCAGCGCTGCTGTGCTCCATGGGTGAGCGGTTCCTATTAGAGGCAACAAACATCAGCGAGTCCAGGGGAGCTATTTTTAAGCGGAGGAAGCACTAGAATAGCATCCTGAGTTTTTTAAGCCCGTGACTTACTAAAGAGCCCAAGTGCTTCGATAGCGTCGGGAGGAATACGTGAGCTTTTCGGTCCCCTCCTGGCAAACGGCCTCGTCCTAAGGTCCGGGTCCAGCCCCGGGGGGTTGCTGCTAAGACCCACCCGACCCTCCCCATGTCTGTGAGCACCTCTGGTCTCCGGAGGGCACGTGGGGCTCCGTCAAGGACAGCTCTGTGGGTTTTCAGGGCTGGAGCCCACCTGGTTTCCCAGCTGGATGTTGCCAGGAAAGGCACCGCACGTGCGGGACCTGGTGGGACACAGCGAGATGCTCCCCGCAGCCCTTTCCTGCTCGGGGTCCTGGTGTTAGGATGCTGCTGGCACGACTTGTGCGTCCCAAATTAGTTTGTTGTCGCTGGCGATCGTGTCACCTTGAGCTGTTTCCACCTGGAGGACAAACCCCCCCTTCCCCCAGCCTCCTTTCCCATCGAGGCAGGGCTCCTGGCATCGCTGCAGATCATCCTGGCCGCTGCCAGTCCTACAAATGGCACAATTTCTGCTCCAGCCAGCCTGCCCTGGTGCCTGCACAGGGCTGTTGTCCTACGAGGGTGCTTTTGGGGTGGCTTTCAGCATCCCACTTGTGTGCAGGAGTGCTGGAGGTGTGTGGGTGGCACGCGGTGGCACACAGCACCCTTGCTGCGGGAGGCACGCGCGCCAGCCAGGCGTGTCTTCTGCTCTCAGTGGCCATGGCTTGCGGGGCTGACGTCCTTCTTACTCATCATCTGTCCCTCTCCTCCAGGCCGTGCTGAAAGACCAGAGTCAAATGAGGCAGATGGAGCTGGAGATCAGACCCGTCTTCCTGGTGCCGGACACCAACGGCTTCATCGACCACCTGGGCAGCTTGGTGACGCTGCTGGACTGCAGGAAATTCATCCTGGTGGTGCCCCTGATCGGTGAGCGTGGCCAGCACGAGGCGGGTGGGCTTCCTCATCCCCCGGGACGGGCTCTCCCCCCGTGCCAGCTCCCTCAGTGCTGCCCCACGTGCCCGCAGAGCCTGTGTGGTCCGCAGCCGGGCGGCTCGTGCCGCGCTCAGCCGAGCGGTCGCGGTCCTGCACCGGGTCTGGGCACGAGCCCTTTGCTTTTGCCTGCTTTTCTATTTGCTTGCTGGAGCTGTGTCTCGTCCCGGCAGCAGCCGGCGCTCCTTCTCCCCGTGCCTCGCCGCTCCCCTGCCTGCCAGCTCGCTGCCCGCAGCCCTCCCCAGGCTCCGCTCCCCGTGGTGCACTGAGGGGGTGCCAGGGGCCGGGAGAGGCATGTGGGTGTTAAACGGGATTTGGAAGGAGTTTTGGAAGGAGCGAGGAGGAGGAATTGTTAAACAATCAAAGCAGATAGCTTATCCCAGCTGAGCTGGGGCTTAGGCAGCCCGAGCAAATGGCCGGCCTGTGTCCCAGCGTCTCAGAGCTGCTCAAGCCCAGCCCTTCTTTTTATCCTTATAAAGCTCGCAGTAAAACAGCAAGCTGGTTCCCGTTATTGGTAAACACTCACCCTGGCAGATAACGGCTGTGCTGCTGGGTGGTCTCCCAGGGTGGCGGGAGGATTTGGGGAGATGCCTTTGCTCTGATTGTTTGATCGCTCGCTGGGC
The DNA here is from genome assembly GCF_009819795.1 of Aythya fuligula. NCBI lineage: Eukaryota > Metazoa > Chordata > Aves > Anseriformes > Anatidae > Aythya > Aythya fuligula. The sequence continues at coordinate 6,520,865 of NC_045578.1, read as the reverse complement.
TCGAGGTAGCGCTCCTCCGGCCAGGGCCTCGCCGCGGCCGCCCGCGCCCCGGTGCCAACCTGGCCTTTAGGGGACACCGGGGACAGAAGGAGAGCTTGGGGACAGAAGGAAAGGATGGGGGCAGAAGGAGAGCTTGGGGCAGGAGTGGGGCTGAGCCTCTCAGAGCCCGCGTGCAGCCCCCAGCCCAGCCCCAGCCCCAGGGGGCCGGGTGCCAGCGCTGCCCCGTGGGCACCTCCAGCAGGCCCTGCTGCTCCCCTGCCCTCCCAGCATTTATGGGGCCTCCTCCCCGACTCCTAGCCCTGCCGGCCCTACAGCCAGCACCAAACGGCCACCCTATCCACAGGGTCTGGCTCAGGAAGGACCCCTGGGGCTGGGGACAGGACCCCTGGGCAGTGGGCACGGGGCTGTCAAGGGGCTCCGTGGCTTGGCACGGCGGTGCCAGGGCGTTTTTTAGGGAAAAAAAGGGAAGGAAGGCAGCCACCCCAGCACAGCCCCCGGGGCTGCGGAGCGTGCTAACACCTGGGATTGCTGGCACCTTCCCCGGAGCCCTGGCCCTGCCTCCCCGGTGCTCCCACGTGCTTCACGTGAGGCTCGTTCAGCCAAACCCCGGGCGGCGAGCAGGGGCTGCGGGAGGGCTGAAAGCCCCCGTTGCCCTCCCTGCCCCAGTTGCTGCCTCCCTGGACCTCCAAAACGAGGACTGGGCCAGCTCAGCCTGGCTTGGGTAAGCCGGGGACCCGCGGCCACTGGGGGCAGAGGCCGTGGTGCCACGTCCCAAAGCTGGCCTCCAGACCCCAACCGTGCCCTTGCCCTCGGCACCGTCTCTTCCTGGGGATGCAGCAAGGGGTTAAGCGTGCAGCTCTGCGTTGGGTTTGTTTCTCTTGCTCTTTAACCTGCTCCGTGCTCCTTGAGGCTGACCCCGCCATGGAGAAGCCAGGCCTGGTGCAGAAGCACAAACAAGCCTCCCCTTTGAAGCCTGTTTAGCTTGGAAGCAGGAAGGCAGATTTCGGGAGGGAATACCAGCTTTTCCTGTTTGATGTTCCGTTCGTGCGCAGCTCCCCCCACCCCGAACCCAGCCGTGCATTGTGTGCAAATGGCAGCACCAGGTCGCTGCGAGCAGTAGCAAGAGGAGCCGGCCGAGAGCGAGGAGCCGAGCAGCTCCATGCAGCTTTAATTTGAATACCCAGACAGTGAGTGCCAGTCTCACCATGGAACACAGCGATCACGCAGGCTCCCCGGGCAGTGATTCACAGCACTGGGGAGAGGCCTCAGACCCCGAGCTCTCTCCCCGAACCCCCAAGGAATGCATAGTTCCCACTTGAACTCAGGACTTGGCTCCAAGCTCGGAAACAATCTTCAGAAATGAAGCCATGGCTCAAACACACACACACACACACACACACACACACACAGAGTGCGCGCAGAGGCTCCCTCGCACACACGTGCACACCAGCTCTCTCGCGCCCCGGCCTCGCGCACACGCAGCCCCGTGCACGAACGCGTGCGAGGATGCTCGTGCACGCAGCTGGGCACGCCGTGGTGCGCACGGCCTCGTGCCCAACCTCATCCTGCTCGCCCAGCGATGGGGCAGCACCTCCAGCAACCCCAGAGCTGGAGGGTGCCGTCCTCCCGGGGCTCCGCCGGTGTCCCCCCGGGGCTCTGTGCCGGGTTTGGGGGGCTGGGGAAGGGTTTTGGGTTCGGTGTTCCTGCTGCTTGGCAGCGGGACAGGAGGCTCCAGCTCTCGGCAGGCTCCGGTTGAGCCGAACGGGGTTGGGAAGCTGCCTGATCCCAGGCTCGTCTTCGGCAGCATGTGTGGGGACAGATGTGCGAGCCCTCTATCAGACCCAGATGGGGGAGGCGTTGAAGGGAGCGGGCTCCCCTGCGGGCGGCCCCGGGACGGCAGCTTCAGGTGTGAAAATAGGGCCAGGAGTCGTCAGGGAAGCGGGGACTGAGTGGGAGCCGCCTGCTCCCACGCGTGACCCCGCTCCCACGTGCTGCAGGGGGGGGGGGGCGGCAGTTTTTGAGCCTGAAAAGGGAAGCCAGGAGGAGGCAGGGAGCCAGGCGGCGTGCCGCAGTGGCACCGTGCTCAGGGTCCCCTCTGGGGGCACGGGGAATTTTGTGACACCCCCGGACGGGCGGGGAGGTGCCGTCAGTCGCCGCGGCGGTGGGGGGCACGGAGGTCTCAGCGCTCCCGGGGCCGAGCCAGGTGATGTGTGGAGGTGGAAGGCAGCGAAGCTTTTCCAGAGCCGCGGCCAAGCCCAGGCGCACGGGGACGCTGCGGCAGCTGAACCCAGATTTCCTGAGCCAGCTCCCAGTGCCCCGGCCCCGAGGCCTTGGCAAGTGGCGTGCTTCAGCAGCGGGTCACGAGAGCACCTTGTCCCTTAGTAACTGTACCTCCTCTTCCTGTTTGAAGTGATAAACGAGCTGGATGGCCTGGCCAAGGGCCCGGAGATGGAGCACCGGGCCGCAGGCTATGCCCGCCAAGTGCAGGAGAGAGCCAGGAAGTCCATCGAGTTCCTGGAGGAGAGGTTTGAGAGCCGGGACAACTGCCTGAGGGCTCTGACCAGCCGGGGCAACGAGCTCGAGTCCATCTCCTTCCGCAGCGAGGACACCACCGGGCAGCAGGTGAGGGGCATCGCGACCCCAAGGGGATGGGGACACCGAGGCCGTGCTGCCAGCGCACTCTGCAAGGCTCTGGAAGGATTTTATCCTCCTCGGGGGGGATCCAGGGGACTCCATCCCTGGGGTCAGCGTGCTCCGAGCAGCCAGAGGGCAGCCCGCTCCCTTTGCAGGTTGTGTTAGGGCTCGGAGCAGCCCTGCAACACCATCTCCAGGGCGGCGTGGAAAGGAGGGTGGTGGGGCTGCAGGGTTTTTTTTCCTGCTCCAGGGTAATGTTGCCCTTTTCTTCCAGGGAAACAACGATGACCTGATCCTGTCCTGCTGCCTCCACTACTGCAACGACAAGGCCAAGGACTTCATGCCCTCTAACAAAGGTAGAACACCCTCACAGCCCCTTTGTCCCTCTCTGCTGCAGCCCACAGACTTTGCTCGCTTCTCTTTGGTGACCCTTGGGGCTGATCCTTCCCACATTTTGCCTCTGTCAGCACCAAGGTGCCACCTCCTGCTGCTGCTCAGCCCCAAGCTGTGCCCCTCCTGCTGCGTTTCCAAATGCCCACCTCTGGGTGCACCTTTTGGGACTCCCCTAGCCTGTGAGAGTCCCCCTCGCAACACCCCCAGAGCCCATTTCATGGTGCCAGCAGTGCCATTAGCAGGAATTATCCCCCAGAGCGTGCACCAAGCCCATTAAACCTCTCGTCAGGTGCCTTTTACTCTCTCCTCCATCTCCCAGAGCGAGAAGAGCAGGCGCAGCTCCAGCGCAGGGCCACCTCCTGCCACCCTGTGCTGCACCATCGCTGTGCTCCCCGGGCTGTGAGGCTGCGAGGGGGACACCGAGGGGGACAGGAGGCTGAGGAGGCCGGCGAGGGCTCCTCCCTGCGAGCCCCGGTGCCTCCTGGCCCGAGCCGTTCTCCTCCTGGCGCCCACTTGGCATCGGCAGCGTGTGCTGGGACCAGACGGCCCCAGGGCTGCTGCCAGGGCGGTGGGGATGGGAATTAGATCAGCAGCTGCCCAAGAAATCAACCCGCATTTGTCAGTGCGAATTCTTAGCAGCTTAACTTGTCAGATTCACAGAGAAACCGTCACCAAATGTTTATGTGCAAATGATGCTGAATTTTGAAATCATGTGGATTATGGCGAATGGGGCCTGACAAGCTGACAGCCTCTGGTTTGTAACAAGGAGGCGCGTCACCAGCTCGCAGCAGAGGATGTTTATTGTTACACATTTCTTAAAGTGTCCGCACAAAACCTCCCCGATCCTGCTTTCAGCAGCCCTCGGCCCCAGCCCTGCCCTCCCGCACGGCCGCCCGAGCCCCCGGCTCCCCACGGCCGGGCCCGTGCACCCCTTCCTCCCACCGCCTCGGCCCCGACGCCGTGAGCGCAGCCCGAACCTTCCCTTCCCCTCGGCCTGCCGCTCCCGGCACAGCCAATCTGGGCCCATGTTGGGCTCCCATAAACTCTGTTTTTTCCATTCCAGTCCTGGCTCGGAGGCACTGTGTTTCCTGTGCTCATAGGAACAGTACTCTGGTCACAGGACCCAGCTGCTTACACATACCCCATATGCTTCCCCTGCTTCGCACACACGTAAGCGGAGCTCCCACATCCCCAGCCCGGCGCGTTGCGTGCGGGGCAGCTCATCCATCTGGGGGCAAGATCCTTCCAGTTATTTCTCAGGCTTCAGCTCTTTCTGCCTGTCTGAGCCTCCGCCAGAAACGCCTCGGTGTCGGTGGCTCCTCGGAAAAGCGCCTCAAAAAAAAAACAAAACAAAAAAAAAAAAACAAAAAAAAAAACAGGGTTCGGGTTTAGATCTCGTAATGAGATCGCCAGAGTAACAGCACCAGCTTCCTGCTGCAGCCAGGGTCGCAGCCCGTCTTCCTGGCCTGGGGCAGGCACACGGAGCGGGCTGGGGGCAGAGCTCAAAAATCAGCCCCGAGCCCCTGCAGGAGGGAGAAGAAGGCCTCGGAGGTGAAGGGCTGTCTGTGGGGAGCACCGCTGGGGTGCCGGGCGGCTGCGCTTTTTGGGGTGCTCGTGCCCCGTTTTGGCACAGGGTGGGGGCAGCTTGGCATGGGATGGGCACGAGGGCTGGGAAAGATCGGGTCCGGGCTTCATGGGGTCCGGGCTTCACCCCGCTCTGTCTTTTTCCCCCCTCTCCAGACGATCCCATCCGTTTGCTCCGCGAAGTGGTGCTGCTCACGGACGATCGCAACCTGCGAGTCAAAGCCCTGACCCGCAACGTGCCGGTGCGGGACATCCCCACCTTCCTCAAGTGGGCCCAGGAGGGCTGAGGGGGCCGATGGGGGCGGGGTCCGAAACCCCCTGAGTGAGTAACGCAGCGCTCTGCGCTGGGAGCCCGGCTCCGGAGGCAGCCCTCACCGTGCGCCACCGCCGCCTTCCAGCCCTCAACGAACAATAAAACGCCGCCTCTTCAACCCACCCCGGAATGGCCGTGCTGCGAAGGGTGTCCCCCCCCCAACTCCACGCCCCGGGGGGGGCAGGCAAGCTGGGAAGGTCACGGCCCTGGATGGTTCACGCGGAGGCTGGGACGCTGAGGGTGCTGCCCGCCGGCCTTTCGGGAGGCGCCGGAGCGGAGCCGGAGAGCCCTGCTGCCCTCCGAGGGAAGCTTGGGGTGCGCCCGTGCCGGATCGCCAGCCTTTTGCTTTGGTTTGCTTGGTTGCAGAGAGCTCTCGAGTCGTGTGGGTCGGTGTCGCCTCGGGTTTGGAGGGCAGCGACCTGGGGACACGACGGCGCAGACTTTTGGGGATGGCTCGGTGTCGCTCAGCCCCACCAGCGAGGCTCCCCGGGGTGCCCCGGGCCTGCCCGCGCCCTTCGGGGGTGCCACGAACTTCAAGGGCAGCTCCCCCCTCTGCCGGGTGCCCCGCTCTCGCCATCGTCCCTGCCCCAGCCTCCTTGTCCTGCACGTCCCCGGCAGCACCACGTCCCCAGTCCTACCACCCCACGGAGGGGGACGCTGCCTGCAGAGGTGCCCGTCCTCTCCCTGCTGCAGGGTTTTGCTTCTTGAGCTGCGTTTCAGCCGTCCCTGTAGGTTTGCTGCAGGTGTGCGCCCTGCCTGCTTTGCGGGGAGGGGGGCTTTGAACACCTCTGATCCCCCCCCCAAGCTGCTTTCTGTCCTGCTCCCCTCCCACCCCACCGTTACCTGTCCCTCCCCCGAGCCCCGTGTCCCCACACCGCTCCCTGCAGACACATTTTTCAGCCCAAGACTCAGCATGAGCCCAGCGAAACCCTCCGAGCCTCTGAGGACCCCAGGATGGGCTGCGCAATGGGATCCCATGGCAGGTCCCATCCCAAGAGCCTGGGCAGCGCCTGGCCCCAAGGCCAGCTGTGGGGTCCCCTTTCGGGTCACCCCGAGCCTCGCAGGGACACGGGCACCTTGTCACAGGGCTCTGCACCTGCAGGTCCATCCCGCACCGGGTGGATCGGGGTGCTGCCGAGCCCCTCGGAGCCACGTTGTCCCCACCACCGTGGCACTGCAGACCCAGAAGCCACGAGGGAACGTTTTCCCATGAACTGGCACCCCCTGAGGCTCTGTCAAACCCCGGTCCCATCAGCGGAGGGTGGGACTGACCCCCCAGGGCCACCACGGCCGTGGGAGGGAAGCGTCAAAGGTGGCAGAGGAAGCAGCAGGACCCAGCCCGACATTTTCCTTTCCTGCGTGGGTGGCTCGGACCTGGTGTGGAGCACGTTCGAGCAGGAAGCCCCGCTGTCACCCCGTACCGGCTGCCTGGCCCCGTGGCGAGGACCAAAAGGGGGTCAGAGCCTCGGCAGAGCGTGGTCCTGTGGGGCAGCACCGCGGGCGAGCAGGATTCGTGCTCCTGTACCTGCACCATACGAGTGCCCCGGCCTCAACGCCGCTCACGGCAGGGCCTGGCAAAGGCTGGGCTCAGCTCAGGCACAGATCCTGCGCAGGACTTTGGGGTCCCCGAGCAGCGCAGGTGCTGGTGCCTGCAGGAGGGCACACGGAGTGGTGGTGGGAGCAGCAAACACGAGCACCACGGCCCCGATTGATGAACATGAGCGACGGCTCTGCCGTGGGGCCAGCCCACACCTGCGCTCAGTGGACTTCACCTTCTCAAAGCTGTGTGTTTGAAAGGTTTTTTCCTAACAGTGTTTCACCCTGCGAGGCCAGTCCTAGGTACGAGCAGCTCGGAGGGACGCGCAGCCCCGCTGGACGCCCACCCCGTGCCCTGGGACGCTGCGCGGAGAGGTCAGGCTGCCACCCCGCTCCCCGTGGGGAGCCCGTTTCTCGGGGAGGCGGCCGCGTTTGGGTGATTTTGTCAAGTTGGTTTTAATCAGTTTTAGTATTAAACACTTGTCTGTGCAGCCTGGTGTTCTGTTCTCTCTCGGCGGGCGCGTTGCGGCAGAGATTTGGGGCGGGGGGGACACCAGGGAGGGGACGGCAGCGGGACCTGTCCCTGCTTGCGAGGATGTTGGTGGCTGTCCCGTCCTGTCCTGTCCTGTCCTGCCCTGTGGCTCACCCCATGAACCGAGGGGGCTCTGGGGGCACCAGGCAGAGCCCCTCACCTCCCTCCCGCAGCCCCGCACCCCCCGGCTGTGGGGCAGCTCCGCGGGCACGTCGCGGGTCCCCAGCCCAGCCCCACGCGGCAGAGAAGGACGCGAGGCTTTGCGTGTTAATGTCACTTTATTGCTCGTTCCGTTTTCGACTATAGAAAAAAGGGCGAGGAGCCCGTGTACAAATCGGACGTGATACAGACCCGGCCGGCCGCCCCACGGGGCGCTTCCAGCTGTGCTTTGGGTGCAGCTGCTGCCGGTGCTTGGCCCCCCCTGAACGGGGCACGGGCGCCCCACGGCAGCTCCAGCCGGGTGCTGGCGAGCCCCAGGGGGACCCGGGCAGCCCGGCAGGGACCCAACCAGGCTCCCCCTGCCCGTCCCCAGCTGGGAACGGGGACCTGGGGGTGGCCGAAGGGTGCGCCACGGGCAGGAGCAGCCAGCGCAGGCTAAGGCACAGTGGCTGCGAGGCTGGGGCCGGTCACTGCCCCGGGGCCTCGTGTGCAAAGGAGAGGAGGGGGCGCGGGGAGGGGAGAAGCTTCACATTAGCCCCAGGCAGAGGGGTCGTGGCCCGGGCCAGGGGTAAGGGGAGGGGGTCCGGACTCGGAGGGGGGCACCAAACAGAAGGCACAAGAGGGGTGCTGGGGCAGCGGGGGTGCCCCGCGGGGGCTCGGCCCCCTGTCAGTGCAGCCCAGCCCGGGGCAGCTCCGCGCCTCCCTCCCCGGGGCCACGCTCGGTTCTCCCCATGCAGCTCCCGGCCCCCCCCCGGCCCCTTCCCGTGGCCCCGCGCCTCCCCTGCCCACGTCCGCGTAGCTGACAAACCCGAGCGCTTTGTCTTTGTCATAAACTCCTGGCCCGGGCTCCCCCCCAAACCCGACCCGACCCAGCTGCGCTGGGGACGGGGATCTTTGGCAAAAAGAGGTGAGCGGCCACCGGGCTCGCCCCCCCGTCCCCCCCCAGGACGGCGGCTCCCCGGCTGCCCCCGAGGGTCCCGCAGCCCCACGGGGCCCCGGGCATCCCTGATGGCGAGGCGCCTGCTGGGGCAGGGCGCAGGGGCTCAGTCTGTGACAGGCCCTGCCCCACCTCCCAAAAACGCGGGGTGGCCGCCGAGCCGCGGGGTCAGGGCCGGGAGGTCAGTGCCGCTCCGGATCCAAGAGCATCGCCCGGCCACGGCCATGGCCACAGCCTCGGCCACGGCACGGACCCGGCCGCCTTCCCTCCCACCCCGCGAAACCCTTCGGGCCCCTCCGTCAGTCCGTCCATCCCCGAGCTCCCCGGGGGGAGGCCGGCGTGCACCTCCCCGCCTTGCTCGCCGCTCCCGGAGGCCGCCGGCAGCTCGGAGGCATCGCTGGATCAGCTACTCACGGGCCCGCGGCGGTCGAGGCGGCACAGTCCGGGTCCCGTCGCAGCAGAGCCGAGCTCCGGCGGGTCCCACCGCGGGGCCGGGGGGCTGCCGAGGGCGTCCCCGTCACCCCGGGGTGGGGGTAGAGACGGGGACGGCCCCGAGGTAAGGAGCGGGCTCATGTCCTCCAAAGCCTCGAGGCTCAGCCCGGCGTCACAGCTTGTGCTTCGCCTCCCGCCCCAGTCCCGGGAGCCGCCGCGGGGCCCGGCGGTGGCGGCGAGGGGGGCGGCCGAGCCACGAGGGCAGTCCCTGAATTATCGGCTGCTCCCAGGCGAGCTGGGGCGCCCGGCGCTCTTCGCAGGACACGCCATCCAGCCGGCCCGGGGCAGCTCTCATGGGACTTTCTGCTACGAGCGAGTTCTCCGGGGCCGGCGGCAGCGCCGGGGGCCGAGCACCCGCCACCTCCGCCCCCCAGCTCCATGCGGGGAGGCAGGGGCACGGGGAACCCCATGGGCCCCCCGGCCGGGCCGGTGCGGCCCCCGGCGGGCGCTAGGGGGGCGAGTAGCGCTCTATGGTCCGGGCGGCGTCGGCGTGGAGGTGCGGAGCCTGTGCCAGCACCTCGGCCGCCTTGTCCTGGCTCAGCCCCAGGTGCTCGGCCGTGAACTTGGCCAACGGGTAGAGGCTCTCCATGGCCTTGGGGTCGCTGAGGAAGTGCGAGGTGTGGGAGAGCAGCTCGGCCGCCTTCTCCTGCTTGAGCCCCAGCTGGTCGGCGGTGAGCCGGGCCATGGCGTAGACGCTGTCGGGGAAGTCCAGCTTGGCTTTGCCGTCGGGGCCGGCCGCGTGCATCTTCATGTGGCTGATGAGGTTGCGCTGCTGGGCGAACTTCCCGCCGCACACCTGGCACTCGTAGGGCTTCTCGCCCGAGTGGATGCGCATGTGCTCGGTCAGGCGGTACTGGCGCGTGAAGCGCATCCCGCAGGCGTCGCAGGCGAAGGGCTTGAGGCCGAGGTGGCTGCGCATGTGGCGGGTCATGGTGCCGCGCTGCGTGAACTTCTTGCCGCAGATGGTGCAGGGGTACGGCCGCGTCAGCCAGTGCGTCTTCTCGTGCTGCCGCAGCGTGGCCGGGTCCTTGTAGGACTTGTCGCAGGACGAGCAGCGGTAGGGCCGCAGGATGTCGCCCAGCCCCGGGCCACCCTTGTCCAGGAAGGGCACGGCCTGCTCCGCCGCCGCCTTGTGATACAGCTCCTCTTCGTTGTGGGCCTCCACGTGGGCGTTGAGCTGCTCGGAGCTGGGGAAGCCCTTGCCGCAGGGGATGCAGACGTACAGGTTGTCGCCCAGGCTCTCCGGCTCGTAGCCCAGGTGGTTGCAGTAGCGGTCCAGCGCGTCGCCGGGCGAGGGCCCCTCGCTGCTGCCCGTGTCCTCGCTCGTGCTGTTATCGGGCTCCAGGTCGTTGCTCTCCACGCTGGGGTACCGGGGCTGCGGCGCCGCGGGCGGCGACTCGGCCTTTTCCTCCCGCTCCAGCTCCTTCTCCGCCTCCCCCTCGTCCAGGTAGGGGCCCAGGGGCTCGTGCTTCATCCAGCGGTACATCAGCTCGCGCCCATCGCCGCGGGGCAGGGGGGGCTCGGCGCAGGGCGGCGTGCTGCGGAAGGGGTCGGCGGCGTGGGGGTGCCCCCCCGGCTCTCCGCCCGGCGGCGAGTCCTTGTAGGAGGCGGGGTGGCCGGCCAGGAGGCCGGCACTGACCGGGGGGCTGTCGTGCCGCGGGGGCAGCGAGGGCTCGCGGGGCTCGCCGGGCAGCAGGCGGTCGGTGGGCAGGAGCTGGGCGGAGGGGCCGGTGGGGCTCTTCTTGGAGAGGTCGAGGCCGCAGGGCGGCGAGCAGTGGCGCTCGGGCGGGCACAGCCCGTGGGGGTGCAGGGGGGTGCCCTGCGAGGCCGAGGCGTAGAGCTCCCCGCACTGCGTGTTGAGCGGCGCCGCTGGCTCCACGGGCGGCAGGTCCACGGGCCGCGGCGTCCCCGAGTAGCAGGCCTGGATGACCGGCGTGGCGGCGCGCAGCCCCCGGCCCAGCTTGTAGGGCGCGTAGCCCCCGCGCAGGTGGCAGTACTTGCCGCTGCGCTTCAGCTTCTTCTTGCAAAGCGCCACCAGGCCGGGGATCTGGAGGTAGCTGGCGGCGGCCAGCACGGCGCCCAGGCTCTGCTCGCCGCCCGGCTCGCACTCGGCCAGGCGGCCGGTGTAGATGAAGTCGAGGATGAGGCGGAAGATGCCGGGGCTCACCATCTCGTGGTCCAGGTTGAGCAGGTTGTCGTGCACCACCAGCGACTTGAGGTAGGCGCTGCTGGCCGCCAGGATGTTCTTGTGCGCGCGGAAGAGCGCGTTCTGCACCACGATGATCACGTCGCACAGGAAGCCCTTGGTGCGCTGCGTGTTCAGCTGCAGCAGCAGCTGCCGCGAGTGGCTCGGCACCTCCATGGCGTCCAGCATCGCGCTCCTCGCCCGCCGCCCTGCAACACACGGCCCCCGTCAGCTCTCCGCCGCCGGCCCCGCGCGCCCCCGCTCGGGCGCACGGCCCACGGTTTAGGGGTGTGGGGGGGAGCTCCTCCAGCACGTCGGGGGGCTCAGCCCACGCGTGGAGTGGGGGGGGGGGCTCAGACAGCACCTCGGGGGTCCGGGGGGGCTCGGCCCCAGCCCCAGCCCCAGCCCCAACCCCGGCCCCTCTCTCGCCGCCGCGTCCCGGCCGCTCTGCGCGCCGCCTCGCCCGTTGCCACCGCTTATATCGGGGCTCGCTTCTCGCCGGCCGGGGGGGCGGGGAAGGGGGTTAAAACCCCCGGAGGCATTTTTGGAGAAAGTGACATCACCCGCGGCAGCTTCCAGCACCGCGCCGCGCCCCGGCCCCGCCACCCCGGCAGCGCCCCGGCCCCCCGCTCCCACCTGCCGGCCCCACCGGAGGAGATGTACAGGGGGTACGGAGGGAAGTGGAGGGGGGGGGAGGAGGAAAAATACCCGACCCGGTGCCCCCCGAGCAGCGGGGAGAAGCGGAGCGGGGCCCGCCCGCCCCCCCGGGGCCGCCTCTCGCCGTTACCTGCGCCGCGCCGCTGCCCCGGCTCCCCGCGGCGCCTCCCCGGCTCTTATGCGCCCCGGTCCCGGGAGGCGGCCGGCCGTGCCCCCGGCGCCCCCCGCCCCCGTTTCCTTTCCCCCCCCCGCCCCCCGCGAGGTGAGCGGGGGGGACGGCCGGGGAGAGAGGAGAGGGGGGCGCGGGGCGGGGGGGGGGGGGCGAGGGGGATGCAGGGTGTGGGGGGAAGAGACCGGGACCTCCCCTCCCCTCCCCGCCTCCCCTCCGGTGCCGGTCCCCCCCTCCCCTCCCCTCTACCCCGCCGCGGTGGGTGCCGCCGAGCGGGGCCGATTTTTTTCCCTTTTTTCCCTTTTTTTTTTTTTTAATTTTTTTTTTTTTTTTTTTTACCTGGGCGTCCGGTGGCCTCCGCCAACCAGCCGAGGTCTCGGTGGACTCTCATGGCTCAGCCCCGGGGGGGGCGCCGCCGGGCGCTGCCCTCCGCCCGCCGCCGCCGCTCCATGCCCGGCGCTCCCGGCCGCCCGTGCGCCCCTCGGAGCGGGCGGCGGCGGCGGCGGCGGCTCCTCGGGGCTCCCGGCGCCGCCAGCTCGGAGGTGAAACCCGGGCTGCGAACTCCCCCTGACCCCGGCCTGAACTCCGCGCAGCGCCGCTGGCTGTTAAAGGGACGGCGGGAGGTTTCCTCCTCCCCTCCCCGGGCGGGGCACGCCAGAGCCGGGCCCCCCCCCTCCTCCTCCTCCTCCTCCTCCTCCTCCTTCTTCTCCTCCTCCTCCTCCTCCTTTCTCCGAGCCCTCTTTCCCCCCTCCGCCCCGGCGGGAGCGGGAGAAACGGCGGCGCCGCCTCCCTCCCGCTCCCACCGCCCCTTCGGGGCTCCCGCTCCTCGGGGGGCGCAAAGGGAAGGGATGGGGGGGACCCTCTTTACGCGGACCCACCGAGGTGAAACCCCCCGGGGGTGATCTCCCGACCCCCGTTCCCCCTTTCTGGGTCCTCTCCCGGGCTCCCCTTTTCCCTTCCCATCACCAGGTGAGCCCCGACGGCGCGGCCGCAGCGCCCCGACGGCACCTACCCCGCGGCTCCCCCGGCGCCGCCGCTGCCTCCCTGCCCGCGGCCCGGCTCCGTTCGTGGGGCGCCATCTAGCGGCCCCCGCCGCGCTCCGCCCCCGCCGTCGGGGCTCGGAAAGGGCCGGGGGGGGGTCGGGGAGGACGGGGGGGGACCGGGAGGGGAAGGAGGGGACGCAGGGTGGAGGGGAAGGGGGGGGGACACCCGCGGCTCCTCCCCGTGCAGGTGCGCGGCCGCCCCGACGGGGCGTCCCGTGGTGGCGGCGGGGCTGGGTTTTGGGGAGGAGGGTGGAGGGTGGTTGTGTGTGTTTTTTTTTTATTAATGGGGGGGGTGCTCCCCCGCTGTCCCCCCCTCGCCACCTCCGGTGCTGCCTTGGAAGGAAGGGTGGCCCCCGGTGGGACACCTCGACGTGACCCCCCACCTCTTCGCCTTCTTCTTCCTTTCTCAGGGGCGCCCCGCAAGGAAAAGCCGTCGGGGGGGTGCCGAGTGAGCGGGGGGGGGGCTCAGCCGGCCCTGATTTGCCGCTGATGGAGGGGGGGGAGCACGAAGGGGGGGGGGGGGCACAGCCCTGGCGCCCAGATGTGCGGCAGCAGCGGTGGCTTTTGGGGTGGGCCGGGGGGGCTGCGGCGGGGCGGGGAGAGGAGGAGCGGGGGGAGGGAGGGGGCAACACCCTCACCTCGTGTCCCCCCCCCCGCCTCCTTCCGCACCGAAATATCTGCTTGCTGGGCCGGGGGGGGGGGGGGGGGCGCAGCCCGGCTGCCCCCGACCGCAGGCGCTGCCTCTCGCTTCGCTCTTTCGCTTCTCCTTTCTCACGGCCGCAGCCGCTTGCGCAAGCCCCGAGGCCGCGGCTTCCACGGCCGCGGCACCTCCAGGGGGGCTGCTGGCACCCCACCGCCACGGCTGGGTGCCCCCAGCATCGGCCACCCCCCTCCCCGATTTTGGGGGTCTCACCCCTGCGCTCTTGGGGAGCAGGAGCTGGCGCTGGGGTCCCGCAGTGGTGGCCTCGGCGCTGTCCCCAGCGCGAATTTGGTGCTCCCGGTGCGCTGCGGCCGGGGGGACGGGCGCTGCCACGCGTGTGGCTGCTCCCCAAAAACGCCCTCGGGGGTCAACATCACCGGCAGCTCGGCCACGGGCACCCCCGGAGCCAGGACGTCCCGCTCGGGCTGGGGCCACCACCCCGGGACCTGGGCACGGGGACACGGCCGCTGCCCGGCCCGAGGGGACCCTGCAGCGGGCACGGCCCAGGGGAGGACCCGGCACCCCAAATCCCTCCCCGGTCCCCATCCTGGGCTCGCACCGCCAGGATGCTGGGAGCGGGACGAAGGCGAACAAACATCGGTGCAGAGCCGGGGTTTAATCTCAGCTCCCCGGGCACTAATTTCCCTCTTTTTTTTTTTAATTTTTAATTTTTTTTTCTTTTCTTTTCTTTTTTTTTTTTTTTTTTTTTTTTTTTTTTTTGCGGTTCAATTAACGGCTGGAAGTGTTTCAGGTTCTGGCAGGGAGCTCTGGACGTCGCTGTGAGCGATGGCTCCCGCGGGCTCCGTCCGGGTAATTTACGGGGCTGAGCTGCATAAATCACGGCAGCCAGCGGCTCCCAGACAGCTCCCTCCCCGGGGCCGGCCGGGACCCAGGGCTGCCCCAGCTACCTGCTGAGTGATGCTGAGCCCCCGGGGCACAAACCCGGAGCAGGGAGCGCGGAACCTGCAACCTCCCCACCCTCTGCTCCTCTTCACCCAGCGCCCAGGGGCTGGGGCAGGTGGGGAGTGAGATGGGGAAGGCACTGAAGGACCCCTCCCGTCCCATCCTGCCACCCCGAGGGGTCCCGGCAGCGGGGCTGGAGCTCAGCCCCGGTGGGCTCCGAGCAATCCCCTGCCCCCCCCCCCCCCTCTCCCGGCCGCATCCTTGCACGAGTGGCTGCGGGAGGAGGCAGCGCGGGCGCCCAGGAGCGCGCAGGAAAGGGGCATTTTCGCCTCAATGTGCTGAGCAGATTGGAAACAGCTCTGCTGAAGTCATTGGCTCTGTTGGGAGGTCTGCGCTGGAGCGTCTCCCGCCCCGTGCCCCCTCCCCACGATCAATCACGGCGCAGCAAATTAGCCCAGATGCTGGGAGATTCGGTTCAAATCCAGCTGTGGTTTGGATCGCGCTCGCATGCCTGGCTTCATGTGGGACCTGGGCTTTTGGACAGGATACAGCCCCCCGGTCTCCGCAGGGCCCTGTTTCCCAGCTCAGCCTCTCCCCGAAGCCCACACACATGTGTTCCATTAGGGCGCCTTGGCCAGCCGGGCCGCATCCGGCACCGCCAGGAGCCTGGAGCCCCCGCTGGCAGCTCGCACTTCATTTCGCCGGCGGTGCCGGGGGCACGGCAGCCCCCCCCTGCGTGGCCCCCGCCTGGCCCTGGCCTTCGTAGGGGGGCTGAGAGAAACCCCCCCCCCCGGCATCGCCAGGCTGAGGCCGGGAAACTCGTGACGGTGCTGAGCGGCTCCCGGCTGGGGGAAGCTGTGGGTTTGGGGCTGCCTCGTGGCCGAGCTGAGCCCCGCCAGGTGCTCCTAACGTGCCCGGTGCACCCCAAAACCATAGGATCTTTATTTCTGGGGGCAGGAAGGGCAGAGACACAGCACCCTAATTGTGGGGTGGGCGAGGGGTGCCTCTGTGGGGTGGGGTGATGCTCGTTGGGGCAATGGGACCCCTTTTTTTTCTGGGGTGATGCTGGGATAAACAAGGAGGCCCTATCCCTGCAAGGTGATGTCTCAGTGGGATCCCTTCCTTGTGGGGTGCTACGAAATGGGGCAATGGGATCCTGGCCCTGCAGGGTGACCCTCAGGAGCCCTTCGCTGTGGGGTGATGCTCAGCAAGGTGATGGGACCCCTTCCTTTTGGGGTGATGCTCCATGGGGCAGTAGGACACATTGTGGGGTGATGCTTAGTGGGGTAATGGGATCCCCTTCCCTTTGGGGTGATGCTCAGCAGGGCAATGGGACCCCTTCCATTTGGGGTGATGCTCCGAGGAGCAGTAGGATACATTGCGGGGTGATGGGACCCCTTCCTTTTGGGGTTATGCTCCATGGGGCAGCAGGACACATTGTGGGGCGATGCTTGGCAGGGCAATGGGACCCCTTCCCTTTAGGGTGATGCTCAGCGGGGTGAAGGGACCCTTTTCCTTTGGGGAGATGCTCTATGGGATATAGTAGGATGCCTTGTGGGGGCGATGTTCAGCAAGGCGATGGGACCCCTTCCTTTTGGGGTGATGCTCCATGGGGCAGGACACATTGTGGGGTGATTCTTGGCAGGGCGATGGCACCCCTTCCCTTTGGGGCGATGCTCTATGGGGCAGTCAGAACACCTTGTAGGGCGATGCTCAAGGCGGTGAGGACCCCTTCTCCTGCCAGCCCCCCTCCTTGTTACCACGATGCCGCACTTTGGGGTCCCCCCCCCCTTACCAGCTCCCCACGCGCTGCGCACCGCGGGCCCCCCGTGCGCCCCTATCCATGGGGAGCGCCCCCGACGGGACCGCGGTGGTTATAGGGCGGGGAGGGAGAGGGGGGGGGACAAAACCTACAAAGCCCACGAGATGGCAGCAACGGGCCACGCTCCGGGACGCCCCCCCCCGCCACCAACACCCCCCTCGGGGACATTTTTTTTGTGTGTGTGGGGGGGGGGGACACGACTTCATCCCCCACCCCGCTCCTTCCCACGGGCGCACGGAGTGCGCGTCGGGGGACCGTGGGTTGGAGCGGGGTTTGGGGGGGGTGCGGGGGAAAAATATCGGCCCCCCCCCGGTCCCGGAGGGGGTGGCGGTGCTCCGGGGGAGGCGCTGCGCAGCCGGTGCCGGTGGGCCGGCCCCGGTGCTGACTAATCCCGGGGCTGAGTCACGGCTGCGGCGGGGAGCGCTGCGGCAGCGGCGCCTCCAAACCGGAGAGCCCCGACGGGGCGGGCGCTGCTGCTCCCATCCCCGACGGGTTGGGGGGGGGGGGGGATTAAAAAAATTAAAAAGGGGAGGGGGGGGCGCACACGCACTGTGGGGGTCCCTAATTTATAGGAGAGAGGGTTCCGGGGGGGGGGGGGTTGAGGAGGGTTTTTGGGGGATGTGAAGCCGCTGAACGGATTGCGGAGGAGGGGAGCGGGAGGGAGGGGGGCTGTTTGGGGGTGTAAGCGGGGGAGGTGGGGTTGGTTTTTTTTTTTTTTTTTTTATTTTGGGGGGGGGTCGTGGCAGCGTGCGGCCCTGCGCAGCGGCCGCTGCTGCTGTCAATGACAACGCCGCTGTTGCCGTGGCGACCGCTATGATGCTCCGCCAGAGCACAGTGAGGTCAGAAGGCTCCGGCAGGAATCGGGGGGGGGGGGGACACGACGGGATAAAGAAGAGGGGGGGGGCCCCGTCCTGGGGAGCCACCGGGGAAAAGTCCTACACACCCCAAAACCGCCCCACCGTGTCCCCGGCCGGCTGTAGGCTCAGCCTGGGGGAAGTTTAGGATGTGTGTGGGGTGCGTGGGGGGGGTGGAATTGGGGATGCGAAGCCCCAGCCTGTCCAATCGTGGCCCCCCCCTCAAAAAATAAAATGTTTTTGGGGTGTTCAGCCCCATTGGGAAGGTGCACCGTGCTCGCTGCGAGGCTGGAGAAGGGGGGGGTCAGGGTAACAGCGTGCTGCAGTGGGGCAGCTGCTGGGGGGGTAGGGAAACCTAAACGACCCCCCCCCAAAAAAAAAAAACCAAACAAACCACAAACACTTTGTGCTGCCCCAGCCTCCTGCAGGGCATGGGGCTGGCACCCATGGGTGCTCACAGCCCCCCCCACCCAGGCCCTGCGGGGGGGCTCACGGTGGGGGCAGCCAGGACAGTGGGGTGGGTGCTGCCAGGGCTTTATTTTGGGTGGGTTTGGGCACCCCCCCTCCAAGACCCTCCGGGGGGGGATGGGGGGGCACCCCTGGGGCCTTGTGCACCCCCTTTACCCCAAAGGGCAGCCCCACACATCGCCAGCAGCAGGGCTGGGGGGGGGGCACCATTGGAGGGGGGGGAGGTCTGGGAAATGGGGTCGGGGAGGGGGGGGGGGTGACACCCATTGGGGTGCTGGACCCCCCCGGAGGGGCGCACAGCCCCCCCCAGGCTGCAGGAGGAGGGATGCTGAGGCGAAGAACCAGGGATGGGGATGATGGATGGGGGGGGGTCCCTATAGGACCCAATCCCCCCCCTTCTCCCCAAACCCACCTGCGGGCCGCTACCTTCCTCCTCCTCCTCCTCCTCCTCCTCCTCCTCCTCCTCCTCCTCCTCCTCGCCCCCCCCACCAGCCCCCTGCCCCCCCCCCCCCCCCCGGGCCGATATAAATAGTAGCGTCTTCCCGTTCCCTAAATTTCCTCGCTGACGTAGCGCTCACGTCATTGTGTAGGTTGCTGCTTTTCTATGAATGAGCCCGAGATCCCCGTTACTACGAGCCCGACCCTATAAAAGCCCCGCGCTCTGCGGACAGCGCAGCACCGCCACCGCCACCGGGCCGGGATGCTCCGGGACCAGGGGGGTGATTTTTTTGGGGGGGAGGGGGGGGGGGTGAGGTAAGGAAGAAGCAGGGATGGACCCCCCCAAACACCCTCCCCCGGCACCCTCCAGGTAAGCAGGGAAAGAACCCGGGGGGGGTTTGGGGAGGGGAGCGCAGGGAAAAGGGGGGCGCGGGGAGCTGCACCTGCCCGTCGGGGGGTTGTGGGGTGGGGATGGGGGGGGTAAAAGGGATGAGGGGTGGGTGTAAGGGGGTGTCAGGGTCCTGGGGGGGGGGTGTCCGGTGCTGGGGGGGGGGCTCTGCGGCTGGCGGGGGGGGGCGCGGGGCCGCCTGGCGCAGCCCCACGTGCGGCGGGGGCGGGGCGCGGGGGCGGGCGCTGTGCGCGGAGCCGCCCCGGGGGGGCGCACGGGGAGGGGAAGGGGAGGGGGGGGGCCCGGCCTTTTCGTTCCCCCCCCCCCCTCTATTAAACCCCCGTCCAGCTTTGCAGTGTGTGTGTGTGTGTGTGTGTGTGTCCTCCCCCCCCCACCTCGTGCTGCGGGTGCCCCCCCCCTTTTTTTTTTTTTTTTTTTTTCCCCCATCCCCTCCCCCCTCTCTCTCCGCAGCGCGCCCCGACGGGGCCCCCTCCAACCCCCTACTCCCCCCAAATCCCCCTTTTCCCACCCCTCCCCACGGCCTATATCCCCCGTTTAACCCCCCCACGTCGGGTCGCTCGCCTTCCCCCCCCCACAAACAGCTCGGGCGCTTTCACCCCGGCCGTCGGAGGAGCCTGGAGACCCCCCCCCCCCCGCCCCGTCGAGGAAAGCCCGAGTCAGCGCATCGGCACCTTGGCTCTAGACTGCTTACTGCTGCGTACGGCCGGGCCAGTAACAGTCTACAGTCATGGCTACTGAAGCATGACCCACGGCACCGCCACCGCCACCGTCGGGGGGGGGGGGGGGACACGGAGGGGGACAAGGACACACCGGGGAGCCACGGAGAGCCCCCCCCGGGGGGGTTTCTTTAGGGTTGGGGGGCAGCCGGGAGCTGTCCCGAGTGCTGAGCCGTCGGGGCGGCCCTTGGAGCTCCGCGCCGCCGAGGGATGGGGTTGGTTAATTTATTGTTCATTATTATTAATTATTATTAATTATTTTTTTTAAGGGGGGGGGGCACCGGCTGGGAGGGGGTGTCCCGGTGCCCGTTTGACCCCCGCTTTCTCTTTCCCCCCTCCGCAGACACCGAGCTTCCCCCCCCCCAAACCCCCCCCAAACCCAGGCGGACGCCCCCCGCTGCAGCCCAGGTAGGGGTGGGCCCGACCCCACGGCGGGGCGGACACGCGTGGGGCCGCCGGGAGGGCGCTGGGAATTTGGGGCGGGGGTCTGGGGATAAGGGGGGGGGGGAAGGATGCTACCGAGGACCCCCCCAACACTTTTTTTTCCTCCCCACCCCGCGGCGTGGGCCGGGCGCGCTCGCTTGGTCGGCGTCTCCAAGGCACCAGTTGAATCCCCCTCCCTCCCCGACCCTATAACCCGCCCCACGACCCTATAACCCCCCCCCCGACCCTATAACCGACCCCCCCCCGACCCCACAACGCCCCCCCGACGTCGCTCGGGCGACCGTGGCTTTAGATTGTTACTGTGCTGCTGGGGGGGTAACAGTCTACAGCCATGGTCGCCGGGCCCGGCGCACTCGCAGCGCGGCAGCAGCGGCCCCCCCCCCCCCCAAAACCTCCCCCTCCCGACCCCATAACCCAACCCCCCCCGACCCCATAACTCCCCCCGGGGCTCGGGGGGTCCCGTGGGGGCTGTGTGGGGGGGGTCCCGTCGGGCACAGCCCGCCCCCCGCGGCAGTAGGAGCTCACATGCAGGGTGCAGCTCGCCGCACATCAACTCTTACTGTTCGGGGGGGCGGGCGCGGAGCGGCTCCTCCTGGGCACCGGGAACGGCGGAGACCCCCCCCCAAAAAAAAAAATCCCCCCCCAACCCCTTCCCCAAGCCCCCTTTTTCCCCCTTTTTTCCCCCTCACCTGTCCGGCCGCCGCGGGGAGCTCGGGGATCCCCCCCCCCGCCATCCACCGTGCCCCCCGACGGCACCGGGAGATGGAGCCGGGGGGGGAAAAGGGGATGGAGGGGGGGGCACGGAGGTTTGGGGGGGTCCTGGAGGTTTTTTTGGGGTCCAAAAGGTGTGGGGGGGGTCCCCGGGAGCGGAGCGCGGCCCAATGGGTCCGGGAATAAGGGGGGGGCTTCCCGGGGGGGGGATTGGGACGTGCCCCCCCCCACCCCATACAGGGGCTCTGCAGGTTGAGGTTCCCCAAAGGCATCCCAGAAAAAAGAAACCCCAAAAGGGGAAGGTGGTGGTGAGGGGGGGACACCCTGCGCTGCCCCCCTGACTGGGGTTTGGGGGGGTTTGCGCCCCCCCCAGCCCACAGTGGGGTGCTCCGTGTCCCCAAAACCCTCCCCTGGCCACTGTGGGATCCCCTCTGTGCTGGTGCTTGGGGTGGGGGCACCACCACGGCCACGGCCCCATAGAATTCGGGGCCCAAAACCCAAAGCACGACCCCAGGTGAGGGGGCAGGGGGCAGGGACCACGGCCCCTCTGTCCCCTGGGTCCCCTGGGTCCCTTTTGTCCCCTGGTGCTGCTGTCACCCCCCAGGCCGAGGTCCCCCCTCACCCCTCGGCCTCAGATTTTCTTCCAGAGCGCACCCCAAACACCGCAGAGCTCCGCCGCCGCCTCGCAGCACGGCCCCGAGCTGTCCCTACATCGGGACGGCGCCGTGCACCCCACAGAAATCCCACCCTACAGCGGCCGGGGGCACGGCCCGCACGGGGTAAGGCCGACCCCAAGGAGCCCACGGCCGAGGATTTGGGATTTTCCTGCCTCCGCTCTGCAGGTGGGATCCTTGAGGGCCGGGATTTCTCCGCGGAGAGCGCGCGGCCCTAAAAAAAAAAAAAAAAAACAGCTTTAGGGTTGACGGCCGTGCCGTGACCCGCTCCCGGCTGGGTGTGGGGGCGCACGGGGGGGGGGGGCGCTGACCCCAAAAAGGCAGCGTGGTGGCCGCTGTCCCCCCCCCCACCCCCTTGGCGGAGGGCTGGCTGTGATTCAGCCGCGTTTCTCCCGGCCCGGCGTGGGTTTCCATGGAAAACTTCCACCGAAAACAAGCGGGGAAGGAGCCGCAGCAGCAGTGACTCAGCCACAACTGGAAGCTTCTGCGGGTGAGGCGGGGAGGGACTGGGCTGGGGGGGATCTTCCCACACCCCCCCCGTGTCCCATTCGGGTAATGGGGTCCTTGGGGGGAGCCGTGGGGAGCTCGCCCGGGGGGTGACGGCGCTGCCGTGGCAGCGGGGAGACCCGGGAGATGCCCAAAGGGACATCAGGGGGGGAAATGTCCCCCTGCTGAGACCCCAGAGGCCCCTCGTGCCCCAAACGCGTTTTTTTGGGGAAAAAATCATCAGCTCGCCGTTTGTTTCCTTCCCCGCAGGGCCCAGGATCCGCAGCAGGACACGAAGGTGCGTGGAGGGGGCTGAGCTGCGTGGAGAAAAAGCGGCCCCCACCCCGCACGGAGCCGCTGCCCTCCCTCAGCGCTCGCACACACCTCGGCTCTACCCGGGGTTATTTTTTTTCTCCGAGCTCCAGCAGAGGACACCTGAAAAACCGACGTTTGTCAAGCCCCGGGAGCAGGAGGCCGGTGCTGCAGCCCCCCCCAAAAAAAAGCCTCCCCCATCCCTCCGAGCCCACCTCAACGTCCCCGCGGGAGCTGCCCGAAAGCCACGGGCCCCTTTCCGCCCGCTCGCCGCGCACCCTCGGGTCTTTCCCCGGCCCCAAACGGCCCCAAATTGCAGCGCTGCCTCCTCGGGGGAGGCGCAGGGCGAGCGGCTGCGGGGCCGCAGTGCGGGCAGCAACCGCTGCAGCGCCTCCTCCTCCGCACCGTGCCGCCCCGGAGAGCTCTGCACTAATTAAAGCAGCTCCCGGTGGGGCTGGCCGGGGCACATTAGGGCCGGGGGATGAAGGCCCCGCTGCTTCGATCGCTCAGGAAGGGGTTGGGAGGGCAGCAGGGAGAGAGCTGCCTCTCCCCGCAGCCGTTTGCCCGCTCCTTCAGTCCCTGCGGGGCAAAAGCTGCGAAATCCTGCCCTAAACAGGCCCTGAGGTGGTGGATGTGGGGTGAGGGGCACCTCAAAGCCTCGCACCACCTCTGCAGAGCTCTGTGAGGCAGCCACGGAGCCCCCCCTGCGCCCTTCAGGTCTCCTGCTGCCGTCTGTGGCACGTGAAGTGGCAGCAAACCAGAGGGCAAACCCCACACGAGTTCAAGCTGCTCGCTTCTGCTTGGTTGGCTTTCACCCGCGGCGGTTCCCAGGGCTGTTTGCAGCTGGCTGAGCACTGGAACAGTTTCTGTCGCCTCATCCGCACCCCACAGCCAACCCCGGGGAACTCCAGGAGCCCACGGAGCCGAGCGGGACCCTCCCGCCCCAGCCAGCACCGCCGTGCCCCCGCCGTTCTGCAAAAAAAAAAGGGAAAACAGCCCCAAAACAGCAACCCTGAGGGCAAACGAAGCCGTTTCATCAGCTGCCTCTCTTTACCGAGCAGGTTGCGGGGCACCACGGAGGAAAGGAGCCGGCAGCGAGGCCCTGCTGCGGGCACAACGCTGCTGAAACGCTGCTGGGCTGCGGGCTCAGGAGAGCCAAGCAGGACGCCTACAAACAGAGCAGTAACAGCAGATTTCTGTGTGAAAACAGCAAAGCCAGAAACGTAGCAATGGTGTTATTTTTTTTTCCTCCTTCGAGGCATTCTGCATAGAAGACAGGACAGCGCTCAGCTCACACTGGCTGAACCAGCACTGAACTTTAATTCCGACGAGGGAAACGCTCACCAGCCCCTGCGCTGCCAGAGAGGAGCTTTATCTACACCCAGCCCACCTGAAAGCAGCTTTAATATCTTTTGCACGGGATGTTCAGCACACAAACGGTTGGAATATAAAGCCACGAGGGCCGCGTGCTCTGCGGCCGCTCAATTCCTTTGGCTGAGCTGAGGCTGGGTTTCGGAGCGGCCGTTCCCAACCCTGAGAGCCCGCGGTACACACCCAGGCCCCCTCGTGTCCTCAACCTCCGCGTCTCCATAGCCAAAAGAGTGACAAAAGGGGGGTAACGACGAGCCGACACCGTGCTCCTTTGCGATATGAGCACAGAGAGGTGGCGAGGACCCCTCTAACCCCTATGGAGCGTGGGGAAATACAGCGAGCTGCATACACCCGGCTGCAGCCCCGTTTATTCCCAGGGGCTGTGATCACACAGCTCCAGCCCCTGATGGCTCAGCCTCCCCCTGCCCCGCACGGAATCGCCCCAAGAAGTCCAGGTAGGCTTTCTTCTGCGGCGCGCCCACGGGGACGAAGTGGCCGCCGGGGTGGGTGAGGACGACGGGCTCCACGAAGCTCCGCGCCAGCTCCATGCTGAGAGGGGCGGCGATGACGGCGTCGGCCTCCCCCACCACGTGCAGCGTGGGCAGGGCGATGGGCTCCCGGTAGAAGTGGCCGTGGGCCGGGGAGCGGCTGACGAAGCCGGCCACCAGCACGGCGAAAGCCACGGGGAAGCGGGGGTCGCCCCGGGCCCTCAAGGCGCACACCATAGCGGCCAGCGCCGCGCCTTGGCTGAAGCCCAGCAGCCCGTCGAAAGGCCCCAGCTCCGCCAGCGCCTCCTCCACGGCCCTCAGCGCCTCGTCCAGCCCCGCCGGCTCCTCAGCCGCCTCAGCCGCCTCAAAGGCGCCGGGCCTGGAGAACCACCAGCCTCGGGGGGGGTCGCCGCCATCACCGCTGTCTTCCTCGCCGCCGCCCGGCACCAGGTGAGGGGCGTCGAAGGCCACGAGCTCGGCGCGGCCCCTCAGGGCTTTGCGCAGGGCCCCGGTGCGCTGGTGGAAGCGGCGCCCGCTCTGGCGGTAGCCGTGGAGCGCCAGCAGCCGCAGCGGCCGCTCCTCCTCCAACATGGCGCCCGGCTGCCCGCCGGAAGAGGAGAGCCGAGCTTCCGGCCGCTCCGCGCTTCCCGCCGAAAAGCCGCCAGCTGATTGGCTGAGCCCCCGCTGCCTCCCTCCCACCGCCACCTTCCTCCCGCCCACGGGCGCCCCCTAGCGGGCGGAGGCCGCGGAGACAAAATGGCGGCGGGGGGGCGGGCATGGAGGGGGCGGCCCCGACGGCGGCTGCACGGAGACACCCCGGGGGGGGCGAGGGCCGCGCTCGGCTCCATCCCCGTCCATCACGGGGATGGCCCCGGGGATGCTCCTCACGAGCCGGTGCAGCCCTGCTGGCGTTCAGTCCCTGCGGGGCTGTGCCCCCACCACGTCCCCATAAGCATCAGTGGGGCCATTGGGGTCCTGCGTCCCCTCAGCGCCGTCCGTGGGGGCGAGGGGCGTGGGGGGCTTCACCTGGGGGAGAGAAATGAGATGAGGAGGGGATGGAGCCAGCGGGTGGCGCCTGCGGCACACGGTGTCCCCTCCGTCCCATAGGGTGACATGGGGGGGACGCCACCGCCACCTGTGGGGGTCCCACCTGGGGTTTGCGGCCGGGGGGCTGTGGGGTGCCGTGGTTCGCCGTCCATGGCCCCAAGGACTGGCTGGCGTAGAAGTCCATGGGGTACGTCGGCTGCCACTCCACGTCCCCAAGCGCCACCGCCGCCTGCAAGGGGACACGGGGCTGAGCGTGGTGAGGGGGGGTGTTTGGGGGGCGTCTGATCCCCCCCAAAATGGGCTGGGGGTCGCTCACCTCATATGGAGTCAGCAGCGGCTTGCTGAAGGCTTCCCCCCAGTCGATGGAGAGCCGGGGACAGGCTATCTGCACCCACCTGCACGGCAAACGGTGGAAAAAACGTGACATTTGGGGGAAAATAACCCAAGAAAAAGCCCCAGCACCCCGTGAGGGGCGGGGACACGTCAGGAGCTGCCCCCCTCCATCCTCTTGCCCCATGGCCAGGAGATGCCGCAGGGTTTGGGGGCACCAAGAGGAGCCCTCGGGGACAGCGAACGAGGGCCAGGAGCTGAATTCAGCCCCGTGCCACGCTCCTGAGGCAGCTTTGGGGCTTCCAGATGGGAACAAAAAGGGCACGGCCGGGCTGGGGGCACCCCTTGAGGCCGGCAGCACTCACGCGTCCACGCTGGGGAAGAGCTGCAGCTTGCTGGGGAAGATCTCGGACAGCAGCACCCGCACGAAGGGGCGGCCCAGGGCACGCAGACGCGACTCCAGGTGCTGCAGGAGGGGGAAAAAAAGCACCGGGGGGGCAGGTTTAAAGGGTCAGGAGGGCCTCGTCCGACCCCAAATCCACAACACATCAGGAAAGCACCAGGCAAGCCCCAGAGCTCTGCCCCATGGGGCCCGGCTGCGTGTGACGGGGCCGCGGCTCCTTCTCGCTCTCCCCGGCGCGTGCCTCAGCCTAATGAAGTAATTAGCGCTCAATGACAACAATCTGTTCTCGTTAGCGGCCGCCGGCCCTGGGACGCCCGCCTGCCGCAAGGCTGGAGGCTGCGAGTGGATATGATGCCCCCCGTACCCCCCCCCACCCCATTACCCATGCCCCCTGCCCACTGTGGGCACTTTGCCCTCCCCGACCCCCCCTGCCCCAGCTTCAACATTTTGATTTTTTGCTCTCCTGGCCCGGCCAAGCGAAGCCGCTCAGGAGTTCATCCAATTAACAGCAAAGCAGGGAATTAATTGCCCAGCCGCTCCTCCAGGGGGGTCTCCGTGGCCGGCCGGCTCCCCCCAACGAGGGGCACGGTTAACGAGCCCTGGGTCAACCTCCCTCGTCTGCCGCTAATTGCCCTGCTTCGGGGCGGATCGATGGCAGCGAGGGAGGTCGAGGTGGCCCTTCCCCTGCCCCGACTGTGCCCGTGTGTCCCCAGGGTGCTGGAGCAGCAAGGAGGGGACCCCGTGGGTACCTGCAGGATGCGGGGGGAGCCCTGGCGCCCCAGGGTGCCCAGGATGAGCCCCCAGCAGCGGGCGCGGGCGGCGGCGCGGATGGCGTCCTGCCGGGCGCTGCGCATGCGCTCGTGGCCGTAGTGCTCCTGAGAGAAGACCTTGCTGTAGGGATCGTACCTGCGGAGCACACCCGCGCTCAGCCCCGACTGGACGGGTTGACATGCAGCCCGGCTGCCCCTCCTAATTAGAGCTAATTAGCTCCCGAAGCCATGCAGGGCCCGGATGGTTCATCGGGGCGCAGCGCTGGGGCACAACGGGGTTGGGACCACGCTCCCGTCGCAGCCCCCAGCGCCCGGTCCGGGTTCTGCTCCCCCTTTCCCCCAAAACCTGGCTCATCAATTATGAAGATATCTTTGATTTGTTGCTTTGTTTGACGAGGAGAATTTTAATCAAAATCCCACTCGGGGTTCGGCAGCTTCCCCAGCGCCATAAACCTGACGCGCGCCTCCCGTCAGTAACAAACGACCTACTAAGAAATTCAGATTCCACCAAATGGGCCCAGCCTTTCGCTCTTGATATTTCATCTGCTTTCAGCAGCCTCATCATCACGCTTTATGGCCTCTGCCTGCAGCAGCCGGGGAGTTTAATGGCTGCACCTCAAAGAGCTTTCACAGGTACTTGTCAAAATGTTTATATTCAGCCCGAGTAAATGGCTGGCGTTCATCTCACCCAGCGTGCCTCCCCTCTGCCCGTCACCTCCTCTGCCCCACGGGGACCTCTCCGGGGCAGGCGGTGGGGACAGCACCCACCCCTCGCCCACCCTTGGGTGCTGGGGGGATCGGGGGGTCCCCACGGGTGCCCCTACCTGTAGGCGGCTATCCCCGGGTTGGCGATCATGACGGACTCCAGGTGGAAGCGGCCGTCACCCAAATACCTGCAGGAGAGGAGGGAGAGCTGCAGGAGGTGGGAGACGGCAGCACCGGGCCACCGATTCCCCAGCCCCGTGGGGTGTGGGGGTGCTGGGCGGGCAGGGACGGCCGCTTACGGGGCGAAAAGGGGCACCCACGGAGCAGCAGAAGCAGAGCCCGGGAGCTGCTCCGTCTCCCCGGCTGGTTACAGACATTGCTGCTTCCATTTCTAATCGGATTTCAAGTCAGCAATTACATTTCAAAGCCTTTCATTCAGCTGCCCTAATGGAGTGAGGGCTCGGAAAATGAATTCAGACGTAAAACTTGACTAGATTTCGCCCTTAATTGGAGAATGACATTTTGGAAGATCAAAGCTAATTTGTCTGCAAAAGTTAGCCCCAGAGACGGGCTGAAGAAGAAAATAATAAACGCGGGGAGGACGCAGGTACGCCGGCCACCGGCACCTGGGTGAGCAGCAGGCACCGCAGCACGGCTCCACCGCAGCAGGACGGACCCCGTGCGATGCCATCCCCGTGTCCCAGCCCGCTCGTGGTGACCTTGGGGACAGCAGCAAGGCCCTGCCTGGCCCCCAGGTCCCCGCACGGGGCGAAGCCGGAGCCCTGCAGCCGCTGGGTGAGATGGGGCTCGCCCCCCGCAGCCGGGCTCCCCCCAAGGGTGGGGTCCTCGTATTTATTTATTCCGCGGCGCGCGGTATTCACAGTACATTAAGCATTTCCATTACCTAAAATAATTAGGTGATAGGAAGCGAAGTGCTCCCTCTAATTTGCTGTCCTTAAATAAAATTAATGTTGCCGTGATGTTGGGCCCCGGCCATTTGTCTTTTCCAATTATCCGCCCGCCCTTCCATCTATTATCTATTCTGATATACGACTCAATTATTTCGGCCGCGCTGCGAGCAGACGCCGCTCGGAGCAGCGCTGGGAGAGCTGGAGGGGCCAAGCCCAGCCCATGAGAACCCCCCTCAGCCAAGCTCTCCCCAAAAATACCGAGCCTGAGGAACGCACCCCTGGCTTTGGGGAAGGCGTGGGGATGGGGATGGGATTGGGGACGGGGGTGCTGTGCGCGGTTCCTGGAGCCGTGCCCCGCTGCGAGCGCTGCGGGGTCCTTGGGGACCATCAGTGATGGGGACCCCGTCACTTGGGGACCCCGGGTACTCACACGATGGCATCCGTGTCCTGTGGCAGCCGGGGCGAGGTGCAGCCCAGGATCTCTCCGGGGGACAGCGGCTTGCACTGGGGCACGCACACCCGGTACTGCGGGCGCAGCTCCTGCGCGGCCGCCTGCGGAGACACGGGGTCAGCGAGCGGGGACCAGCCGGGTGACGGACCCCAAATTCACACCAAGTGTGCTCGAAACTGGTGGTCCCCATGTTTCTGGGGTCCCTCGGGGCACCCCAATGTGCCAACCCCAAGGGCTTGGGCATACGGCCGCGGCGGAGGGGAGCCGGTCAGCTCTGAGAGGGCATCGGCCCCGCGGAGCGGAGCTGCTCGGAGGGGCTCAGCCAACATATCAATTAGAAGCTGAGGGAAAAAGCTTAACGCTTCAACGGCCCCGTGTTTGGATAGACGTGGCTCAAGAGGCTCATTCATCTCCGGCTGCCCAGCCCAGCCGAGGAGCAGGCAGCCGGAGCTGCCGGAGCTTCCCCCGCCGCTGCCGGCACTGCATCAAAATGCCAAGCGCTCCGCCGCCTGCCCTGACATTTACAGAGCAGCTCCCGGGGGAGCCGGGGAGGGGGGTGCCGCCATGAAACATTGATCAGAGTTATTATAAAGTACTCGATCCGGGCTGCGGAGGCCGCTCGGAGCCGGCCGCGGCTCACCTGCACGGCCGACACGAACTGGATGGTGCTGACGAGGGCCAGGGAGGCGCCCGGGGGGAAGTTGAAGCGAAGGGTCTCGAGGAAATGGGACGTGTCGATCTTGATGTCCACGAAGACGTAGAGCATCTTCAGGCCCTGCGTGGCGTCGATGGGAACTGGGAAAAGATGGAAAAGATGGAAAAGACGGAAAAGATGGAAAAGGGGAGGGTGAGGAGGGGCTGGGTGGGCTCCCCAGCCCCCTGCGCCGCTGGCACCCCGAGCTGGGGGAGAGCACCCAGCTCGTTTCTCTCCGGATAACGGCAGCCCGGGGGGATCAATGAGCACAAATCTAATTACCCCCGGTGCTAAGAAGCCTGTGTCACCGCGATTAAGTGAATAATTAAAGTACACAGAGTCCGCATCGATCCGCAGCTCCGCGCTCACTTCCCATTTGGGTGCTCTTCACCTGATCACAATTAAGTGCAAATTACTCCCTCCTGCGGGGGCCCGGGGGGGACGGGGAAGGCGGCTCCGTGCCACCGGGATGTGGCCCCACGAAGACCCGCGGGGCTCCCTCGGGGATGGCTGCACCGAGAGCATCGTGGGCAGCCCGACAGGGGCCCCTCAGCGTGGTTAATTCACTGACAGCAGGCTGCAAATTGGACCCTTTAAATTCCCCGTTACAGTGGTGCTAAAGCACCTAGTGCTGATATTTATCACCGACGTGGCTTTCGGGCCACAGTTCTCAACCGGGCAGTCCGTATTTCACAGGGAGCCCGGAGCCATCCTTCAAACCCTTTAAACAGCCCCATAAAACCTTCCCCTTCCCCTGCCTGCGCTCGGAGGGCCGCGAGGTGCCGGCAGCGCGGCGGCGGAGCCCAGCCCGACGCTCGGCACGGCAATTCCGCCGATCCACCTTAAAACCCGGAGCGTCTTATTGTTATTTTTGGGCTGATTCCATCCTGGGTGGACTTCAAAGTTAGCAGCATCTGGGACAGCAGCGCAGTTTCCATGGCAACTGGATCCAGAGTACCGTCCGCCTGGGGAGCACGCAGCCTCCTCCTCCTCCCTTCCCCTTCCAGCCAGCGCTGCACCCGTGAAGCCGCCTTTGCTGGCCCCTTCCCCGGCCCCTTCCTTGCCCCTTTTCCCAGCCCCGGCCCCATTTGTGGCTCCTGGTTGAGCCCAGGGCACTGGGCTGTGATTTGGGCACCGCTGCAGCCAAGCAGGACGGAGCCGGGCGCTGCGGCACAGCAGGAGGGAAGTGGCTGCGCACACTGTGCCGCTCCCAAAATCCTGCCTGCGGGCACAGACCCAGCCTGCCCGGCCCCGGCCAACACAGACAGAGGAGCTGGAGGACAGAAATCCCTTTGGAGAGGGGTCAGAGCCCTGTGCTGAGTCTCCAAGCCTGGCGTTGAGCATGGCTGGGCACCAGCTCGGCGTGGCCATGCGCTTTCACCCAGGCGCAATGCCACCGGTGGTGGCACAGCCTCGCTGTCCCCACTGCCTCGACCACGAGCGGGCACAGCCACCGCGCTCCCCGGGGCCAAACGTCACCTACTGAGGCAGCTGTGGCCGTAGTGCACCAAGAAGTCAGCGCCCAGGGCCCGCGCCGTGTAGTCGTCCACGCAGCAGGCGCCGTAGGTCACGTCCCCCATCACCACCGCCTCCGCCTCCGTGAACCTGCGGGGAGGCACAGCGGTGAGGGTGGCACCCCGAGGGCACCGACACGGCCCACGTCCTCCCCTCCCCGTGCCAGGGTCCCCGTCCCCAGCCCGGCTCGGTCCCCGCGGTGCCACGTGGCAGCACCCGGGGGTCCCCGCGCTGCCGCGGAGCCCCTCGCCGTGCTCCGCCGAGGACGAGCGCTGGCTACTCTCCGAGATGTCAACATGATTAAACTGGAGAGCGGTAATCCGCCTCTTCAATTGGGTAAAGCTGTTTGCAATTCAGCGGATTATCCGCTCGTCAAATAAGACGCTGCCAGCTTCCTAATGCGGCAAGAGGGGAAGGAGCAGGGGGAGACCCGGCGCGGCGCAGTGTCACCGCTCCGGGGACCGGAGCCACCGGGATGGGCTTGGAGCCACCTCGGCACCCCGAGCCGTGCCAGCACCACGGGTGAAGTGGCAGCGGGCTGGCAGAGCCACCATCACCCCATCCCGTGCCCGGCTGCATCCCCAGTGGGTGCCAGCTCGGAAAAGACGGGTGCCGGGTGCGCTCGGGGAGCAGCTGGTGCTTGGGTGGCACTTGGAGAGGGGTGGCAGGGAGCGAGCTGGCACCGTCACCCGTCACCCGTGCCTGGCATCGCCGCCCCAGCCACCCGCGTGCCGAGAGAGAAGGCCGGGGCTCTCGCGTGATTTAAAGGAGCCACCTCCATGGGTAGTTTATGGCACCGTTTCGGGGGATTATTAGCTTGGCCGCGTGCCCGGGGAGCCGCCGTGGTGGTTTAATTATGAAAGCAGGTATCGCAGTGACAAAGCCCCGCGCCTGGAGGGGCCGCTTAAACCCGATGCTAATTCCTTATTTACACCGACGGCCGGGCTCTAGCTCGGTCCTGGGCACCCCCTGCTCCTGCTCGGTGGCTTCCTACGAGGGCGACCCCGGTGCCAACAGGGGCTCGGGGCCGGCAGAGGTGGGGGTCCCGGCACAGCGTCACCCCCCTGTCGGTGCTGGCTGGGGGCCAGGGTCCCGCGCGCGCTCCTCCCCGAGCGCCAGGCAGGGAGCGTTACGTCGGCGGCAAGAATAGAAATGGTGGGCAGAGCTGGGCAGATGGCAGAAGGTGGGGAAATGGCGCAGCGTGCTGGATATTAACAGCTCCGGCCCCTCGTCAGCCCCCCGGGGAGGGGGACAGGGCAGCCAGAGCAACCCCGCCGAGGGGACGGAGCCGCTGGCACCCCTCAAATCCTGCAGGAATCGGGCACCACCAGCACTCCCTCCGGCACCCCGGGGGCTGGGGACAGCGGGAGGATGGACCTGAGCCCGCCAGCACCCGAAATCCCTCCCAAAACGGCTGGGAGGACGACGGCTGCGCTGCCCCTACGGCGGTGCCACGGGGCTGGGGGCTGCCGGCGAAGCATCGAGAAAGCTCTCCCCCACCCCACCCCACCCCACCCCATCCCATCCCCCCCGCCGAGCCCCCAGCCCCCTTCTCTAATGAGAGGTGATGAGACGTACGTGAATCAGACTCCACACATCTCAGCAAAAGTGGAAAATTATTCAGCTCCTTAAGATTCAGGACGGGGAGGTCTGACTCAGAGCGGCAGCCAGCGCCGCTTAATTTTTTATAGATTAAAATGTATGCAAATTGGCCCGAACCCCAGAGAAAGTCCCTGGGGGTGAAGAGCGAGAAAGTGAAATAGCAACAGCAGAGGGAGGGGAAGGGGGGGGGGGCAGAGCCTGGCGGAGGCGCCCGGTGCCCCTGCCCGGTGCGCTGGGCTCGGCACGCGGCTCCTCGGGGAGGGGGGCTGAGCCCCACGCGACGCAGGGAGCCGTCCCGCTGCAGGAGCTCGGATAGGGGACGTGGGACGGACCCAGGACACCGCAGGATGACGCTGGGGAGGTGGGAAGGGTGCAGGGAGCCCCAGGGTGCCGGGGGAGGGTGCACGGGGACAGCACGTGCCCGGGGTGACCCGCGCCGGCTGGGCTGGAGCGGAGCGGCTGCGATCTCCGGAGACGAATCAAAGGCGAGCGCGGGGGCCTCCCCTTGATGTTTTAATCAGTTCGGTGTCGCCGGAGCCTTTCATCAAACTACAGAGGAAGGGAACGGCAATTAGCAGCCACCTGCCTGCCACGGGGGCCGGCAAGCCGCTCGCCCACCGGCCCCGGACCCGGGCGGTTGTGGTGGAGTCCTCGTGGGTGCCTCGTGGGGTCCCTGGCGGGGTCCCGGTGGCGTGTCAGGACGCGGTGACAGGGGCTGTCCCCAGCCAGCACCGAGCCGCTGGCTCCAGCTGGGAGCTCATGAATATTGAAGACTAGGGGAGGTTATTCATCTTTTCCGTCCCGCAAACCCCCGTTCATTCTGAAAAACAGCCCGGCCTTAGCATTTTTCTCCTCTCCCCTAATTCATTATCTCCTCCTTTAAACAGATGGCGCCCGAAATCCCATTTGTAAAGTGCCACGCTCAGCACTGGCAGGATGCGTGCCCGAGGCTGGGTCCCGGCTCCTGGCAACGGGAGCACATCCAGCCCCCTGACCCTGCTCTCCCACAGCCAGCACAGGACAGAGGTGACAACAACCCAGGGACAAGCGTGGGGACCCTGTCCCCTCCGCCACCAGCTTTGGCTTCATCCCACCTCATTTTACCAGCAAAAACTTTCCCGCCTCCAGGGCCAGCAGCCCCCAGCATGGGGCAGGCGATCCCCAGCATCCCCTGATGGTTCCCAGCCCCCCGGCAGATAAATGAGGGTGTTTGCTGCCGGCGGCAGCGCGGGGCCCCTGGCACCTCGTGAGCGATGCCGCGCTGACCCGCAGCCCATCAATCTGGGAGGGGACCCGGCCACGGCGCATCCATCTCGCCCAGCCACGCTCCAGCAGCCCTGGGTGGAAAAGAAACTGAGAGGACCAGGCTGGGAGCCCCCCGTCCTGGCGTTTCGGGGCTGATAGAGACGCTGCAGCACCCATGGGTGCCCGTGTCCCGCAGGGGATGGGGATGTGCGCTCCCATCCCAGCCGTCCCGGGGCACGGAGCGCAGCCCCGGCCCTGAACGATGCGTTTAATTAGCGGAGAAGCCCATCACCGAGCCACATTACCGGGCTCCCAACTTCATTAGCGCGGGAAGGCTGCGCATAATTAAAATAATGAGTTTGCAATTTTACTGCAAACAGCTCTGGAAGAGCACCGCTGCAGCTGGGCAATTACCGCCCGCCCGCGCGCGGCCCCGCCGAGCAACCAAAGTGGGTCAGGTCGGCGAGGTGTGCGTGTCCCCGGGGTCCCCAACGGCCAGGTCCCCCTCTTGATCCCATCCCACATAGGGACGTGGCTGGTCCCTGCCCTACCAGGGAGCCTGCATCCCGAGGAGCATCCCAGCTTCGTGTTTTGGTGGCCTGGAGGCTGGGAAAACCCCAAAGGAGATGAAGCAAGGTCCCCGAGCAGGGTGGTGGCAAGGCCACCGTGATTTCCTGCGCCCCGTTGGTGCCTGTCCCCACTGTGGCAGCTTCCCCGTGGCCGTGCCATGGGGCCACCCCTCTGTGCCAGCTCCATGGGGACTTGGGGACACGGGACAGGCACCACAGCGGGGTGACACCGGCACAGCCCGGCCCCGAGGAGGTGGCAGCCCCGTGCGCAGCCCCTGCCCCATCCTCCCTACCGCCTGGGCCAGGCTTTAAACGTCTCCACTCAAGTGCGAACTTCATTCTCCCTAATGATGCCGCTGTGCACTTAATGAGGGTGATTAAACCCCCCTGCGCACCGCGGCTCCTGCCGAAAGGACGAAGGGAGAGGAGAGGGCAACGAGACGGCGGCCGAGGCCGGATCCTGCGCCGCGCTGGCACCCCCGGAGGCTCCTTTTGGGGCTTTCTGGCGATGCCACCAGCTTTGTCACCTTGCTCGGTGCCACGTCGCAGAGCCGCCTGGCCGGGGCACCCGGTGCCCCCGTGCTGGCACCCATCAGGAGGGGACAGCACGTGCAGCACCCAGGGGCTCCTCCATCCTCGCTATCTCCGCCGCCGGCTGCAGCAGGGCCTTTCAAGCTGTGCCAGCCCTGCCGGCTGCTCCGGGCACCCCGACCAGGATAAGGCCCCAGGGTTTGGGATTGGGGGGGGGGACAGAACCGTGCCAAGAGCGCTCGCCCGGCCCCGCACCGCCCCTGATTAGCAGGAGCTGCTCGCCCTGCCGCCGGGCGGGGAGACAGAGGGATTAGCAGCTGCGGAACCTGACAGCCGACTTTATTAACAAGGAATCAAAAGCCCAGCTGAGAGCCCAGCTGATCCGCCTGCTCCAGCCCCGACAGGGCGGGGGGGTGGTGGAAAAAAGGGGTCTGCTCCAGCAGACCCCCCCCTGCATCAATCCTAAGCCCTCGGCGCAGGGCGCACCGCTGTGCCTCCCCGGCACGATGGGCTGGGGGCTGCCCCCAACTCCCCAGCTGCTGCCCAGGCTCTCCCCACGCGCATCTCCCCCTCCTGCCGCCCCCCACGTGTGTGTGTCCCCCCCTTTGGCACGAGCTCCCCTCCGCCGAATTGCATCAGCTGCCAGAAACGGAGCCAATTTGGACGTCGCCGCCGGAGCGTCGTGACGCGGCTCCGGCAGCCCGCGGGCGGCAGCGAGACCCCCGCCCCGCTGCCCCCCTCCCCCCCCAATCCCACTCGGAGGTAACGCCAACCCTATTAACGCTAATTAACGGGCCCTCACGCCGCTCGATGCTGTCAGTGTCTCTATTTCAAAGGCTCCACGCCAAGCACCCGACGCCTTTCCGTGATGCTCCGGCTTCAGCCACGCGCACCGGTGCTGGGGTGCGCGGGGTGGGCACGGAGTGGGGACCCCAACCCCCAGCCCCCTGCCCTTATCCCCAGCATCCTCCTCAAAAGGGAGAGGATGGACCCATAGGGTGCCTGCCTGAGACACCCGTGCTCTGGTAGAGCCAGGCTACACCCTTGCTCTCATCCCTCCCCGAATATTTGCGCATTGTGCCAAAAGCAGCTCCAGCAGCAGGGAGAAATATTTGGGGGAGCGGCATCCAGGCACGGTTCCGGCTGGGCAGCAGCGCTATGGGACAGGCACCGCTGTCCCCACGCTGTGCTAGATGCCACCTGGGGCCAGCAGCACCCGGAGCCTGTTGTCCCCAGCCTCGCCGATTCCCATCACGTCGCTCCTGGGCGCGCGGGGCCACCGGGCGCAGCGGCCGTGATTCCACATTAATGCCCGTGATGAATAGCAACAGCAGGAGCAGGCAGGCTCTCACGAGGCCACCCGCCTCACCCCAGCAATTTAACCCCGTCCCAAGAGCGTGGGGACATGGGGACGGGGCTGGGCTCGCTCCCAACCCCACACCCTCCGGCACGACGCTGTCACCCGGTGTCCCCAACACGGGACCCCGGGCGCTGGGACATCCCCGGGGTGCCTCAGGGCAGAGGCAAGGGCAGGATCCGAGAACCCCGAGCAGGGAAGGCGGCGAGGAGGAGGAGGAGGAGGCCGTTGGGGATGCTGCACCCCGGGAAGTGGGGCTTAAGGTTTCATTCAGATGAAAGAGCCCCTTAATCCGCTGCCTTTGAAGTCGGAGACATGAAAGCGGCTGGGTGCCAAAGCCGGAGAGGAGGCAGCGCCGCTTAAAGGGACAGGCCCACGCGGTGCCGCCCGCCCCCCCCGCGTCCCTTCGGTCCCCCCGCAGCCACCCCCCCGCATCCCACGTCCCTCCCGTCCCCCGCACCCGTCCCCTGCGCCCCACGCTCGCCTCCTGCCCGCTCCCACCCTCCCACCGCTCCAGCCGTAACGTGGGGCTGTGGCAGCTCTCCATCCCCCCCCCGGGGACGCGGTGACAAAGCTGGGACACGTCCCGTGACAAAGCCAAAGCCGGGACACGTGGCCTGTGACAGCCACAGCGGGGTGATGGGTGGGACAAGGCAGGTGACAAGATTTTGGCTGATTTCTGCTCAGTTCCTGAACCCACAACGCCGAGCGCCTCGGACCGCCTTTACTCTCACCTCCTGCTTCCACCCAGGGAAAAAAAAAAATCAGGAGGTCCCCTCCTGCGGGGACACAGCCTCCAGGCTGTCACCTCTGCACCAGCACCGCAGGGAGCTGAGATCCTGGGGGACAGGGACAGGTCTCTGCCACCCACAGCCAGGGGACATCGCCAAAAGGGCACCAAGGGCACCCTGCTGTGCTCGTGCCGGAGAGGTCACGGCCACCCCGAGGCTCCCCATGCAGACAGCAGGGATGTGTGAAGCCAGAAGGGACCGCGGGCGCTGGGAGGGTGGCGTGGCCGTGCCGTCCCTGTCCCCAAAGATTTGGGAGGCTGCGGCGGAGTTTGGAAGCCCCAGCGCCCTCCCCGGGGCGCGCAGCTGGCTCTTACCGCTCGATGATGTCTGCGATGGTGCAGGCGAACATCAGGAGCCCCTCGGGCATCTGCAGGGCCACTGGAAAAGAAACGCCAGCAGGGATCAGCCCCCGGCAGGATCTGACCCCTGTGGGCTCCCCCAAAACCCAGAGAAATTGGGCAAAAGGGCGGTGGCGTGGCACAGATCCCCGAGGCCCCATGCCCACCCTGAGCTCGCATCTCGTCCCTTTCTGAACCCGCTGACACCTCTGGTTCTCCTGGCTTCCCGGCGGTAACGAGCTCGAGGTTTTAATTATGTGCCGCGCGGGGAAAGGCGCTTTTCTTCTGTTTATTTTAAACCCTCTCCTCATCATGCAAACGTGCGGCCCCGCTGCAAGGAAGAGGGAATAATCATCCCCTATTCAGCCTCCCCGCATCCCTCACAACTCCGCAGCCCTTTCTCACGTCCCCCTTTTGGTCGGCTCTTTTCCAGCTAAAGGCTCTGAATCCGTTTCATCTCCCGTTGTACCGAAGCTCTTCGAAACCTTTGATCGTCCTGGCGGCCCTTCCCCACCCCTCCCCTCGCTGCCTCGCTCCCCGTTTTGAGAGGGTGGCCGGCGACGCAGGCGGCTTTGTGCGTAGCAGGCGTTTATTCATAGCCGGGCGATGTTTCCCGTTTTGTTCTCTCCTCGTGGCTCCGAACAATCCCCCTGCCTCGTGCAGAGCCGGCCAGGAACTCAGCCTCTCGCTTGGGTGCCCGGCCCTATTAATCCCCTTGGCGTTTCGCCTCCCGAGCCGGCTAATATCCCGGCGATATTTACCCAAACGGCCTCTGCAAATCCCTTGCCGATGGAGATCCCCAGGCTGCAGAGCCCAAACCCGGTGGCAAACGCGGAGCTATTTAAAGCCCTGCCCCAGATCGGGTTAATCTCACCCCAGTTCCAACCCGTGGGGCACTGGGAAAGCTCCGGGGGGGCTCTGCCAGTCTGAGGCTGGTGCCCCCAGTATCCCCAGCCCACCCAGGACCATTTAGGGCTGCCTCCACCCTGCTACCACCAGCTTTTGGAGGGCAGAGCCTTACGGAGCAGTGCTGGAGGTCCAAAATCAGTAGGGTCACAGGACAGTGATGCTGTTGGGGTGCCAAAACCGGGCATGACCCCACTACAGGCCCCCCCCCCCCGTTACTTCCTTGCACCCCAGGATGCTCCCAGCTCCTCCAACAGCTTCGCCCTCACCGGCGAGGGAGCTGGGCGGCTTCCCACTGGCACGGCGAGGACAGGGACGGGGACAAGGGGGTGACACGGTGGCTCCCAGCCCCACACCGGGCAGGGCTGGCACCAACCCCACGTTCCCCCAGCAACGCGGCCCCGGTTGGGCTCAGCACAGGCGGCTTTTGAAAATCCCAGCATGGCTGGCTGGCTGATGGGCTCCGCTCCCAGCTCCGAGGACTAAATCCCAACCGCATATTTACATTTAATTAGGAGGTGCCAACAAGCAGCAAAACGCGGCAGCGGGAGCCGCGGGAGCTGTGGCAACGAGGCCGGGAAGCCCTGCCCTATACCCAGAGCTGTGGGGACAGCCACCGTGCCACGAGGGACGTGGGGACACGGCGTCCCCCGTGACACCCAGCAGCTTTTTGGCAGCTGGCGAGGCTTCCAAGAGGACGTGGTGCTTGAAAAAAGCAAGGATGAAGGTGGCACGGGGTGAGGGAGGACCCCCCGCACCCCTTCGGGGGCCACCACGGAGCCTCCCCACCCACCGTGGGCCACGGCCACCCCCTGGGATTTGGGAGCGAGGACGAGGCCGGGGCTCAGCGCCGTGCCGGGGAGGCGTGGGGAGAGCATCACAGAGCTGGCCGGCGGCCCAGCCACGTCTGCGGAGCTGACAGCTCTGCACAGCTCCACCTGTCCTGTCCGATGCGATTACAGCCCGGCCATACAGGTCAATTAACCCGGCACAGGGCACGGGCAGCTCCGCCAAGCACCAGCACAAGGGGCTGCCCGGCACTGTGGGTCCCCAGGGGGTGTCCTGTCCTGTCCTGTCCCATCTTCTCCAATCTATCCCAGCCCATCCATCCTGTTCTGTTCTGTTCCATCCCATCCCATCCATCCTGTCCCATCCCAACCTGGTCCCATCCATCCCAACCTAAGCCATCCCGTCCCATCCCATCCCATCCCATCTCACCCCATCCATCCTGTCCTGCCCCAAACCATCCCATCCCATTCTGTCCCATCCTATCCATCCTGTCCTGTTCCATCCTATCCCATCCCATCTATCCTGTCCCATTCCATCCCATGCCATCCATCCCGTTCTGTCCTATCCCATCTATCCCATCCCATCCATCCTGTCCTGTCCCATCCCATCCATCCTGTTCTGTTCCAACCCATCCCATCCATCCCATCTCATCCATCCCGCCCTGTCCTGTTCCATCCTGCCCCATCCCATCCATCTTGTCCTGTTCCACCCCATCCCATCCTTCCTGTCCTGTCCTATTACATCCCATCCCATTGCACCCATCCTGTCCTGTTCCAACCCATCCCATCCATCCCATCCCATCCCATCCCAACCCATCCTGTCCCAACCTGTCCATCCATCCCATCCCGTCCATTCCATCCCATCCCATCCCACCCCGTCCCCGCTCACCCTTCTTGGCCCCCGCCTGCCGGATCCTCCAGACGGTTTTGGGGATCTCAAAGTTGTAGTTGGCGGGCAGGGCCCCCGCCGCCTCCCGCAGCTCGGGGTCACCCAGCAGCTCCTCGGGGACCTGCGTCGCCGCCCGCCGCGCCCGACCTGCGGGAAGGGAACGGGGGCTGGCACCACATCCCGGGGGGGGGCACCGGGACACCCCCGGGGCTGCGTCCGAGCTCCCGTTAGTGCCCAGCTTCCAGCCTAACTCACCAATTTAATTATTTTTTGGGGTGGGGGCACCTTTTACACCCCCAAATCTCCCCCGCGCCCGGTACCGACCACCCGACGGCAAGCGAACCGAGCCCGTCCCGTCCCGGGGAACCCCCCTTTGCACCCTTTTTCCCCCCCCAACCCCCCCGGTACCGGCAGCAGCCGCCGCCCCCGCAGCTCGACGGAGTCAGAGCGCGGCGGGGGAGTGACAGCACGGGATTATTCACCGCAAACAGCCCCGGCGAGCGTCACCCGGCACCGGCACCGTGAGCCACCGACCCCTCCGCACGGCCCACGGCACAGCCGCGACGGCCCCCGGGGTGTGCGTGTAGGGGGAGGGGGGGGGGCACCGGCACCCCAAAAATACCCCCCAAAACACCGGGAGCAGCCCCGATGTGCCGGTGCAGCGGGGAAGCGGCAGCACCGGGGGGGGTTCCCGGTTTTAGCAGAGGGGGAGCGACCCCAAACGGGTACCGTCGGGGCTCTGCGCCCCGTATCCGAGCCCGGTGGCGGCTGCCGGTACCGGGACGGCTGTGCCCGGTCCCCCACGGTCCCCCCCCGGTCCCCCCCGTCCCATCCAGCCCCGTTTGGTCCCGTTCAGCCCCGTTTGGTCCCGTTCAGCCCCGTTTGGTCCCGTTCGGCCCCGTTTGGTCCCGTTCGGCCCCGTCCCACCTGCGGCAGCCGCCGGCCGCGTGGCCGCGCACCGGAGGCGCCCCGGGGCCGCCATGGACGGGGGGGGCGGAGGAGGAGGAGGAGGAGGAGGAAAGGGGGGGGGGGGAGGAAGGCGGCGGCAGGCAGCGGCAGCCGAGCCCCGAGCGGGCCAGGCCAGAGCAGCCGCCGGCCGCCGCATCGAGCCCGGCAGAGCGCACGGCCGGGCCCCGACGGGGCGGGACGGGACGGGAGAAAAAAACGGGAGACGGCGACCCCCCCGTGCCGAGAACCGTCCCCCTTCCTCCTCTTCTTCCTCCTCTTCCTCCTCTTTCTTCTTCTTCTCCGGGCTGGCCCCGTGGTTCCGCCGTTTTGCCGGGGTTTCTCGCCCCCCAGGCTACCGGGTGCCCGCTCCCGGGACCGTGGTGGGATCGCGGAGGGGGTGCCACGGGGACGGCCCTGGGGTCCCCCCCCGCCCCTGCGCTGCGAGATGTGGGATGAGAAGGGCCGGGGGTTCCCGGCGGTGGCAGGGGGCTCGGGGGGTGACAGCGACCCCCGAGGGGCAGCGGGGACAGCGGGGTCCCCGTGGGATAACGGGGGCTGCTATGGGGCCGGAGGGATGCCCCGAGGGGCAGCGGGGATCTCCAGGGGGCACGGCGGGGGCAGCGGGACCCCCGTGAGGTATCGGGACCCCGATGGGGTGGGGGGGACCGAGGGGTCGGCGGGGCCCCGGGGGGCAAAGAGCAGGGGAAGGACCCGGTGGGGCGGCACGGACGGGGCGGAGGGGACAGCGGGGACCTGGGGGGGGGCGACAGTGATGACAGCGGAGCTCCCGATGGGGTGGCCGCGACCCCACGGGGATACCGGGCACTCTATTAGGGCGGGGGGGCGACGCTAAGGGGCTGCGGGCCCCGTTGGAGGTGGGGGGGTTAGGATGGGGCGGCGGGGGCCAGCGGGGCCCCGGCGGGTGCTTTGGGGCCAGCGGGGACGCGATGTGACACCCGGCGGGGAGCGCAGGGAGGCGGCGGGGACCCGATGGGGCGGAGGGCTCTGCCCTCGGGGGTGGGGGCACCGGGGGGGCGGCGCGGGGCCCGGGAGCAGCGGCACTTTCACGAACTGTCCACGGGAGGCGGGAGAGGCGGCGGAGGAGGAGGAGGAGGAGGAGAAGGAGGTAGGGGGGGCCCCGGCCGGGTTCGCCCAGCCCAGCCCAGCCCAGCCCGGCCCGGCCCAGCCCAGCCCAGCCCAGCCCGCCCCGTCGCTGCCCCGCCCCGCCCTGCCCAGCCCTGCTCCGCCGCTGCAGGCACCGCGGCACCGGCACCGGGCTCCCCTTTATAGGCTCGGCCCGAGGGGGTGGGGGGCGGCGGCGGCCCCAGCCCCGAGGGGGCGGCTCCCCCCCTAAAAAACCGGCGGCGGGACGCGCGGCGGGCAGAGAGCGCGGCCGGGGGGGATTCCCGGTGGAGCGGCGGGGACCGGGACTCGGTGTTCCCGGTGCTCCCGGGTGTTCCCGGGTGTTCCCGGGGCCGCTGCGGTTGGGCTCGCCCCGCCATGCCCCCCCGGGGGCCGTTCTCCCGGGCCCCGGCTCCGCGCTCCCGGTGCAGCCGCCGCCGCCGCCGCTGCTGCCACCGCCGCCGCCGTTCGCCGCCGCCGCCGCCGCCGCCGCTGCCGCCGTGCCCGCGGCTCTGAGCGCCGCCGCCGCCGCCGCCGTTACCGCCGCGCCGGGAGAACCGCGCCCCGCACCGGCACCAAGATGCTCCGCCAAGGTGAGCGCCGCACCGGGAGGGCACCGGGGGCACCGGGGCCGTTCCCGAAGTTTGCCTCCCCGACGAAGTTGGGGCCGCGCCGCCGGGCGCCCCCCCCCTTCTCCCTTCCCTCTACCCCCCCGTTATTCTACTCGCCTCTGCCGCCGTGCTACCGGCACCCCCGGGTCCCCGGGGAGCGGCACCGGAGGGAGTGCGGGGAACCGGGGGGGCGCACGGAGCCGGCACCGGGAGCGCGGCGGGTCCCGAAGGCACCGGGGTACGGCGGGCACCGGGAGCGCGGGGGGGGCTCGGGGGCGACGGGGCTGTGCCGAGGAAGGGGGGGGGGGCGCACGGCGGGGACCGGAGCGCTGAGGAGGGGGCGTCCCGGGGGGGTCGGTGTCCGGTGTCAGCCCGGCTCCGTTCCTCGGGAGGGGGACGCCGGGCTCGGTGGGGACACCGGGGGGTTCGGTGGGGAAGTTGGGGCGCGTTCTTTTGTGCCCCCCCCCAAGGAGGAGATTCGTGACATCACGCCATTGCCATGGCAACCGCCTGGGACATCATAGGGGAGCTTTTTGACATCATAACCGGGGAGATGCCGACCCTCCGGGGGGGTCGGGGGGGGTCCCGGTTCTTTGGCACCGCCGCGCTTGGGCCAGCCCCGGGGAGGTTGGGGAGGGGAGGGGGCAGCGCAGCCATACGGGGGACCCCCCCGGACCTTTGGTCACCATCCCACACCCCGGGGGGGCACAGCACCGGGCCCACCCTATGGCACTGCCATATATCCAGCGAGGCTTCGGTGCGGTGGCTCGGGGTGCGAGCTCCCCGCAGCCCCCCCATACCCAAAGGCACCGACCCCAGGAGGGGCTCAGCCCCCGTTGCCCCCCCGGGGATCCCTTTCCCCATCGGGGTAATGTCACCTTGCGGCTGCGGGGCCTCACGCTCCAAGGCTCTCCTCTCCTGCTCCGGCTTTGTTCGGCTCCTAAACCCAACTGGGTGGGCTTGGAGAGCCCCCCAAACCCCCTGAGCCCCCCGAGCATCCCGCTTGGAGCACGGGGGGGGGAAGGCAAAGCAGCAGCCGTGGTTTTGGGGCCGGGGAGCAGGAGCCCGAGGTGGAACCCAGCCCTGCGCAGGCTGGCGGCGGGGCTGCTGGAAGGTTTCATCCCACCAGGGGTAGCCTGTTAAGGTCAAGATCTACGGCTTTCATTTCTGGAGCTAGAAAAACAAAATGCAAATGAAGAGCCTCTGGGCTGATCCAAACCCTATTCTTAAAGTTTTTGTCTTGTTAAGCAAGGAAATAGAGTGCCAAATAGGCTTTGTTAAGTGGCAGTCTAATTAATAATTTAAAATCTTGTAGCTGTCTTTCATTAGAATTTATCTGTACATCAACCACAAAATCAGTCAAACACACTCATTTATAAGTTAATGCCAGTCCTGAATAATTCAACAGGCAGTTAGAGGAAGGCCTCCATCCCGCCCAGAGGCTCTCCCTTCCCTGCCCACCATGGCTGGTGGGCTCTGGGTGGGGGTCCCGGACCCCCCGTTCACGCCAAGGAAGGGGACACCATGGGGACAAGGGGACGGCAGCCGCTCGGGAGCGCGGGCACGTGTGAGATTTGGGCACGGGGTTGGGGTCAGACCCCCTTGATGGGGCTCAGAGGTGTCTGGTTTGTGGTGTCGGAGGAGGTGGCACTGCCCCTGCCACCCTCATCCTGCTCCCGGGGACCGGGGTTTGTTTTAGGGGCTGGGGACGTGGCACAGCTGGGGGCTGCGGGAGCCCTGTGCGGGTGACATCCTCAGGAGAAGCAGATCTGTGTG
Source organism: Aythya fuligula (assembly GCF_009819795.1). NCBI lineage: Eukaryota > Metazoa > Chordata > Aves > Anseriformes > Anatidae > Aythya > Aythya fuligula. Next base: position 6,477,136 of record NC_045578.1, on the reverse strand, counting down.
AGTGCACATGGGGTGCCACCCCCTCTGCCACCTCCTGCAATTTGGGGACGCTCGGGGACCCTCGGTGTGGCCCAGCAGGGTGCCCCGGTGTGCACCGAGCTGCCCTGGTGTGCTTTGCAGAGCGGCTGATGGAGCACAGCCAGGGCAGGGCTGTGATGCCCGGGGATATTTTGGGTTTCCTGCCCCACGTGAGCTCCATCCCGGAGGTGCTGGGCATGGCAGGGTGCAAAAAAAATCGCCCGGCGTCACCGCTGGTGGGCTTTGGGATGAGTTTTGGCACCGGGACCTCGCGGGTGTCTGGGGGTGGGAGCGTGGGATGCAGCACCAGCATGAGCCGGGGTGGCAGCGGGGACAGAGCTGCGCCCCAGCACCCTGCCAGGGGTGGCAACGGGCAGGAGCACCCCGTGGGAGATGCAGGAGGAGATTTCCAGGTCAAGGATGACACCAAGGTCACGGACAGCCGCGTCTCAGCCCCGGGGCTGGGGCCCTTCGGTTCCCGTCCTGCTGGGCTGCTGCTGCTCCACGGCCAAAAAACCTCCCCTGGGTGGGTGCGAAGGGGTTGGGGGTGCACAGGGCAGGGCTGTGCGGTGCCTTCCTGCAGCAGCTCCCACCCCTGAGACCCTGGTGAGGAGCGGGGGGCAAAGGAGATGTTTTTTTATCCCCCCCCCCCCAGGCACAGGGAGGCTTTGCCCAGGAGCAGCCGCCCTGCGGAGCCGGGCACGGCGCAGGCTGGGCTGCGGTTGCTGTGCCGAGGAGCTGAGAGCCCAGAAACCTTTCTGCTCATAAAAGTTTAATTTCATAAAGAGCTGGGAGGAAGCCACAAGCTCTCAGTGCCCGGCGGAGCGGGGGGCGGCCGGGGGAAGAGCTCAGGACGCGGCCCTGCCTGTCCCTGCGGTGAGGATGGGGGGGGCCAGGGGGGCTCGGGAGGGCGAAGCCGGGCACTGCTGCGATGCTCATGGCTCCTCGAGACCTGCCTGGGTGGCAAAAGAGCCCTGGGTGCTCGGTGACCTGTGCTGATGGAGCCCCAAAGGGTCCCCGTGGCCCCATCTGCTGCGTCCCTGCGTCCCCGCGCTCGCTCCCGGGGTGCCCGAGGCCGTGGGTAACGCTCCAGGTGGCCTCAAAAGTGCTGCCCTAGAAACAGCAGCGAACCTGGCGAGGCGATGTAAAAATAGGCATTTCGGGGTGTGATTTCACACCCGCCTCTCCCCAAGGCACCTGGCGGGAGCTGGAGCTGGTGGCACGACCCCGCGGTGCGCTCGGGGCTGTGTCCCTGCGGTTTGTAGGGTGTGGATGGGAGCAGGACGTGGTCACCCCGGGGCCGGGCAGGGAACGGGGCTGCTGGTGACAGGTTCTGGCAGCACAAGGCAAAACCCCATCTGGAGGTGAAAACCAGGCAGGGAAACGCAGGGACCCGGGCACGCGGTGGCTGGATGCGGCCGGGGCATCCTCCAGGATCAAACCCCAGGAATTAAACAGAGCCACGTGGCCGCCACCGCGCGTCCCCGTGCTCGGAGCACCCATGGGTGATGCCGCCAGCTCCTGCATCTCCTGTCTGCCCCGAGGAGGCTCGAGGAGCCGCTGCCAGGCAGCCCCAAACGCGGGCTTTGTTTGCGAAGCGCGATCCCGGGGCTTAGCGGCGCTCGGTACAAACTGTGGTTATTAACTGCAGATTATGTCTTTAAAAGTGCTTTGGCGGAGCAGCAGGCAGCAGCGGGCTGGCGAGGCGCCGGCAGCGGAGCGATTGTCACGATCGCTCCCCGTCCCGGCGCGGTGGCGAGGTGGGACACACGAGGTGCCACCCCAGCGCCTCCCCTGGCCCCCGCCCGAGGAGGCTGGCATCTAATTTGGGAGCGGAGGCAACGAGTCGGGGGGCGGCGGGGGAGAGCTGCGGGCAAGAGGGATGGGGGCACCGCTGGGACGCCGGAGCGTCCTCGTCCTCTCCAGCACCGCTGCTCCTCCTCCCCTGCTGCTTTGGGGGACGCAGCCCGAGGGAGGGGACAGAGGGGACGTCCCTCTGCCAGCAGCACCCCTGGTGCCGTCCCCGCTCCGGCTGCCGACGCCGGGTCCGATTTCCCAAATTCAGGCGGCGACTATCCCCCGTACCATCCCCGCTCAACGGCATCTCCATGGAAACCCGCAGCCCTGCGCCTGCCGCCCTGCAATCAGAGGGGACACTTTTAGGAATATTATTTTTTGCCGATGACAAATGATGGAGGCTCGGCGCTGACGGAGGAACGCCCGCGCCCAGCATCGCTCTGCCCTCCCGAGCAGCCGCCCTTTCCCTTCCGGAGCCGAGGGCTTTGGCACGTGCCACGCACCGATCCGGCGCCTGCGGCGGCGCTGCCGGGGGCAGATGCAGGCCAGGCAGATACAGGGGGGGAATCTTCTTTGCTCAGATTAGGATTGCGGGGTTCTTAAGCCGAAAAAGCTCCATTTGGTGCAGAAAGCTCCTTTTCCTTTTTAATAGCACACGTGCCCGGCTGCTGCTTCCCTCCCCGCACCGGCAGAGCGTTTCAGAGCCAGCCTGGCTTTGGCGAGCGGCGTTTTGTGATGTGTCCCACTAGGGCTGTGGCCACTCCGGAGCCTCCAAGCACCGAAAGCAGCTTGTGTTCCTCCTCTGCTCGTGGCTGGAGGCATGGGATGGTGGCGGATTTTGGCCCTGGAGAGCCGAGGGCACAACGGGCTCGAGTTGCTCCCATCCCGGTGGTGCCACGGGGTGGGCGCAGAGCCGGAGGGCGTCGAGGATGCTCCACGTGCACCCAGCTCCCGGCACCGCTGCCGTGCACGGGGAGGCTGGCAGGGGACACCCATGGGTGGCCGGATCCCGGTCTCTGCCGCGGTTGTTTACCAGGGAGGAGAGGCAGGAGCGAGTTTGGCTGCTGAGCTGTCAGCACTCCGTACGGAGGCAGCCCTGCAAGCGGAGGGGAGGTGCCAGCGCGGCTCCGCCAGCCCCGTGCCGCACTTGGGAGCCGCTTTTATTTCCAGCTGCCTTTGCACCGGGGCTGCTCCCCACTGCTTCGCTCCCCTGAGCTGCTTCCTGGTGGCCGGCACTGCCCGAGGGGTGCGGAGCCCTTTTCCCATCCCCTTCCCGGTGCTTTTTTGGCTCTGCAGGGAGCCCGCCGTGGCCCAGATGAGCTCTCATCCGCGAGACCTTCGTGCAGCCAGCTGCAAATCCATGGCACGGCTGGAGGATGCGCTGGCACGGGGACAAATCCCACTGTGAGCCCCGGTGCAAACCCAGAGGGAGGCAAACACCATCAGCATCCCCAAGCCTGGCCCAGCCGCTGCCACCAGCTCCTCTCCACCGGCTCCTGTCCCCAGAGCCGCCCTGCTTCCCAATCCCACAGCCAGCAGGGTGCTGGATACGGCCCCGCACAGCCCCTCTGCCTGGAGCTGGAGAGGGGCCGGGGCGCGTCCCCCTCGGCGGGGATGCGCCGGGGTGTTTTTGCTAACAAGCCCGGCGTATTATAATTTCAATGGAATTTAAAAAACAAAATAGTCCTCGCACAAATGACTCCGCAGTGCCTCTGCCAGGGCCTAAGATCTGCTGCTATCTATTTTTTAATAATTGAGGGTAATAAATATGTATTTCTTTCTCCTTTTTCTCCGTACTCCGCAGCTTGTCAGCTCCCTGCGTCTCTCCTCTGATCAGACCGCATCTTTGCCGAGCGGGGAGAGAGGAGAAAAAAAAAAAAAAAGAAAAAGAAAGAAAGGGGGGAAAAAAAAAAAAAGAAAGATCCTTTAAGCAAAAAGGATTAAAGCCTTGAAAGTAGGTCTGCCCGAGCCGGCTCCGCTTTCCCCTGCTCCCAGCTGCAGCATCCAGGGCGCGGGAGGGCTGGGGCGAGAGGAGCCTGGCTGCAGCCCTGCGGGGTGGCCGTGGGTGCAGAGCCCGGGTGGGGAGCGGTGCTGAGCCGGGCAACTTGGGCAAAGCCAGGTTCGAGCCGATTCTGCTTCGGCGGCACATCTTCCCCGGCGCTTTATTCCCTCGGGATTCCTTTTTTTTTTTTTTTTTTTTTTTTCCCCTCTCTTTATTTATTTATTTATTTATTTTTATCCAGGGGCTGTTTGCACGAGGCCGGGTGCGTTTTGCGCCTCCCGGGCGTGCGTGGGCTGGGGGGCTGCGGGGACCCCCCCCGGGTGCCATCCCGAAGCTGCGGCCCCGAAGGCTGCTGCGGGCGCGGGGCGGAGGAGGCGAGCTGGTGTGAAGGAGGCGGCTATTTATAGCTTCCCCTCCGCTTTTGTTCCTTTTCCAGTAGAGCTCCTCTCGAAATAGAAACAGCGCCGGCTCCACGGCCGCTGGACCCAGCCTGGTCGCGGGGGGCCCGGACCAAGGGGGGCACCCCCATGGAGCCGAGCATCACCCACCTTGAGATGGGGCTGGGGTGTGCCGGGGAGGGGGGAGCCGCCCCATTGCAGCCCCTCCTTGTGCTGGTGGTGGCCTCGAACCAAGCTGGGGGGTGTTTGGGGGTGCTTTGGGTGGGGATGGGGGGCAGCACCCGTGGGTGCGGCGTGCCCGCGGGGTCCGTCCCCGTCTGGCAGCCCGGCTGCTGCCTCTGCTCTTCCCCTCCCAGCATCCGAGCGCACCCCCCTTCCCCATCTCTGATCAATATAGCTGGGGAAAAAAACAAAACAAAACAAAGTAAATATTTAATACGATCCAGGGAGCCACGGAGAGCGCTCCCCCCCACCCCCCCCCTCCTCGTCTGTCTCCTCCACCAGCCGCTCGCAGCAGCTCCCCGGCCGTAATGAGCCTGAGTGCAGCAGGGATCGATGGCGAAAGCAACCTCGGCGGAGGGGTCAGGCCTCCACGTCCTCCTCCCGCGCTGCACCGGAGCTGGGGCTCGCCCCCCCTGTGCCCCCCGCCCCAGCTCGCCCTCCTCTTGCCCTGCTTTTCCTCTCCTGTTTGTCCTCTCGGGCTCCCTAGAGTGAGGAAGGCACCGCTGCTCCAGCGGAGACGTCCCTCGCCCTCCTGCCCTGCGGGGTGTTGAGCGGTGCTGGGCGTTGGGCACGGGTTGGGGGCTTCTTTGGGGTGCAGGATGAGGCCGGGGTTGGTGCTGGAAGCTGGTGGCTGTGCCAGCTCTTAGGGAGCAGCTCCCTGGGGATGGGGGCGTGGAGCTGGGGGGACTGTGGGCACCCCCAGAGCTGGCTCCGGCTTCCTAAATGGTGCCGAGGCGCTGTGCTGCTGGTGGGGTGAGTGGACCTGCTGCCTCTTCCTCATCATCCTCACCCTCACTGACACCTGCCCTGTGGGAAATTGCCCCCAAGCAGCAATGCTTTGCCCGTCCCATCCTGTCCCATCCCATCCTGTCCCGTCCCATCCTGTCCTATCCCATCCTGTCCCATCCCATCCTGTCCCAGGGACGTCCCGCTCAGCCGCCCAACGCCACCCTTTGGGTTGTTCCAGGCTCCCCCCCCCGTGCTCCTCTCCATCCCCTGAGCCCCGAAACCTCAGAGGAGGGGAAGCAGCCCTCCAGGAGGGGCACAGAGCAGCCCCATTACCCTCACCCGGGTGCCCCAGTGTCCTGTGTCCCCTGACACCCCAAGGGACCCAGCAATGACCGATGTGCCTCGTCCCGCTGCGCTCTCTGCTCACGTACCCGCTGCCGCTCCAGTGCCAAAGCCAATTGAGGGACATTTGCTAACGGGCTCCTGCCAAGCTGCCGAGCTGCTGCTGGGGGCAGGCTCAGCGTGTGATTTACACCCAGGACCACGCTCCCCATGCCCCTGGGCCACGCATCTGGAGCTGCAGGGTGAAGGAGCGGCGGTTCCCAGCCGTGCACTGCCCGTCCCTGACAGGGCACCCCCAAATCTGTGCCACGGCGCAGCTCCGTCCCTCGTCCCTCTGCTCCTCTCCTGCTCCCCGCCACGCTCACGGCTCTGTGCTCCCCCGCTGAATCCTTAAGTGGTTTCAAAGCCCGGCCGTGCGCGGCGGAGCGGGGACCTGTTCGGATTATTAACGCGCGGGGCGGGGGCTTGGGCTGCCTGGCACAGCCCACACCTGCTCCAGCTGGGGCTCCGGTCCCGCAGGGGCGCAAACGTGCCTCACTGGAGGCAAAGCCCATGCAAGGAGCATTTGTCTGCCCTCCCCTTCGCCGTGCAAATTGGTTTTTTGTTTGTTTTTTTTTTTTTCCCCTGGAAAAGCCAATCGTGCTCGGTGATGCAGCCGGGGTGCCGCGGCAGGGAGCCCACCTCGCCGGGCTCATCCTCCTGGATGAGGAGCATCGTCCCCAGAGACGCCTGGCTGGGGGACGATGATTGGATTTCAAAGCGGCCAGAGGTGGAAAACAAGCTGGCAGGTGCTCCCCTGGGGACCTCATCATCTCTCCGAGGTGATGCTCAGCGCCTCCTCCCCGCCGGGGCTCCCAGGGCAGGCGAAGGGGCGCAGAGGCACCAAGGGGGGGGGACACAGGGGCCGTGGCCAGGCCGGTGGCATGGGCCCTGCGTCACAGCTGCGGGCTTGTGGCAAGGTGCCGAGGAAGTTTTGCAGCAGCATTAGAAAAATGTTGACATGTTTTTTGAAACAATTTCAGATCTGATATCTGCGCCAGATTGAGTTTGTAACCAGCTTTATTGTTTAAGCCTGCTGGGATTTCATCAAAGGCGTCTGCTGTTTACCCAGAACCATTTCATTGGAGAAAACAGCAAACAGACCTGCATTTCTATCTGATTTCACTTTTTCCTTTTCCTCCTGAATTTAAGTGCTTGTGAAAAGCATGGCTGATAAGGCAGAGCAATGTGGATAAATCCCGGGGACTGGCTCGGCAGAGGCTCCACCAGCTGCTCCGTGTTTATTACCAGACCGCAGGCAGTCGTGGCAGCGGCTCCCAACCTGGACGAGGCGGTGGCCATGCGGGGACCCTGCTGTCCCCAGCCAGTTTTGGGTCCTGGCTCCTCAGGATGCGCTGGCTGAGGATCCCTGCTGGTGGCTTTGCTGCCGCTCTCAGATTTAAACAACTTTCGATTTAAGCTACAAAAGAAGTGAACATCCAGCCCTGCGCAGGGAGCGGCAGGGACCCAGGCAGGAGATGCGCTCGGTGATACCACCACGAGCCAAAGCAAAGGCAGCCGTGGGAAGCAGATAAAGATGAAGGAGAAGCAAAACTAGAAAGGGGCCCATTCATCATCCCTCTGACTGGGTCCTGGGGCTGCTGGGGACACCTGCCCCACTCTGTGCCGTGCGCAGCCGTGCCAGGGGGCTCCAGGGATGCAATGGGGAGGAGCTGGGGCTCGAAACAGAGCCCAGAAAGAGGGGGCACCCTTCCCAGTGCTGGTATCTGAGTGTTCCTTGTGGCCGCCCATCACCAGCATCACTTTCCCCCAGGGTTTGGGCATCTTCCCCACTTGGGAATGGTTTGGGTGGCTGTGACACCTTCCCCTGGCCTTTGGGACCGGGATGAGATGGGTACGGGCTCGGTGCCAAGGACTGGCTCCCTTGGCACCATGCAGCAGCCGGGATTGATGTGATTTTGGGTGATGACGTGCTCCCTGCCAAGTCCCCCGGGTCCCATCAGCATCTCCCGGCCGTCCTGGGGCCGGCAGCTCCCTGCACCGACACACCGAGGGCTTGTCCATGACATCCATCACACCTGCACGGTGACAATGTAATTTTTATCTGAGGTTGTTTATTTCTCAGACAGAACTACTTGTAAATTCCGAGAAGAATATATATCCCCGCGTGTGACAGATCCAGCACATGGCGATTAATCTGCCCTCTTAAGACCGGAATGCAAAAGTGTCCCAATGTCACTCCTCCGTGGGGCTGGAGGCTGTGCGCCCACCCTCCCTTGGCACAGGGTCCCAAGAGCACGTTGAGTTCTCCTCTTCCTCCTCTTCCTCCTCTTCCTCCTCTTCCTCCCTTCACCCCAGATGCTACCTGTGGTCTCCCCTCGTCAGGGCAGGGCTGGCTCCAGCTCCTCTTTCCCGAGGTTTATGCAAATACATCTTGTTATTATTATTTTTTAATTCCTCGCCGCTGCTGCTCTGTGGCGCCCCAGATACCAAAAGTGCTGAGGCCAGGCGTTTGCACCAGGGCCTGCAGCGCCCGCGCCCCCGCCGGCTGCACGGGGAGGATGGAGACAGCGAGGGGACACAGGGGATGTCCTGGGGGGGGGGGACAGGGGACAGAAAGCAGCCAGCGGAGCCAGGGACAGCAGGTGGCAACGTCCCTTAATGCCACCAGCACCTCTGTGACATGCTGATGAGAAGGGGACCGGTGGGCACAGGTCTATCGGTGCTCCAGTGGCACGATCCCGTTGGCAGCACAGGGACGGGATGGGGAACGGGACATAAATCTTCTCCCCCAGCCCCACCGGCAACACCCCCCGTGCCATAAAGCCGCTTATTTACAGCCGCCTGCTCCGGAGCATCTGGGAAGCGAAGCGCGTCATTTTCCAGAGAGAGCAAAAAATGCTGCATATTTCAGTGTCTTTTGAATTTTTTAGGTTTCCCTGAACTGTGCTAATGGGTTGGCGGTGGAAAGGGGGGAGGCGGGGGGCCCAGCCCAGCTCCCGGCCTGCCTTGCTGCTCCGCCGCGCGCGGCCATGACTGCATTGCTGCTCTTAAAATATTCAGTGCTGTTGGCCACAATTTCACAGCGGGTCAAAGCGCGCCGAGTTAGCGGGAGGAGGGAAGGTGTGACAACGAGATTAACCCCGGCCCCGCAGCCCCGCCGCGCTCGGCAGGCTGAGCACGCCACGCTGCGGCCGCCTCGTCCCGGGGGGCAGCGCGAGAGCCCTTGGGGAGGGGGGACGAGCACCCGAAATGCCTCGAGTCCTCCTGTGGACGCGGTGCCATCCAAAACGCTGCAAAGGAGCAGCGGGAGCATCCTTGCTCTGGGATGGTGCAAAGCTGGAGCTGGCAGTGCCCCAAGGCACTGGGCGCAGGGGTGAGGATGGCCCCCGGGCAGCCCAGAGGTGGGTGCTGCTGCACCCCGAGGTGCCACGCGCTGCACAAGCCGTGGTTAATGCTAACGCCGTGCGAAAGAGCAGCGGTGGGGATCCGGAGGGGATTGCGGGCGGGGATTTAATAATTCCGACATCAGCCATGAGCTTGTTCTGCAGTCTCTGGCTTGTCTGCGAGGGCTTAAAGGCGCTCTTGGAGGCAGCTCGGTCTGTGCCACGTGTTACAGAGCGGGGCAAGGAGGGAGGGAGCCTTTGGGGTCCAGAGGGTGAACAGGAGCACACCAGATCCGATTTTCATAACACCCAAGGGGAGCAGATCCAGCGTCCCAGCCCAAACCAGGTGGATGCAACTCCGTATTTAGCAGTGGAGACCTCCAGGAGCAGCCCCTCACATGGGCAGTGCAGCCTGGAGCTGGGCAAACGCGGCACCAGCAGCTCTGCCAAGGCTTGGTCCCGTCTCCTGCCACCGTCCTTGTTCTGTGCTCGCGTGCCACACCTCAGATCGTTGAAGCTCTTCGTGTGCATGAGCGGGGTTCTGCTTGTGGGATGGTGCTGTAGGAGGTGGATGCTCACTTGGATCTCAAGGAGCAGCCGGGAGCACTCAGGGAGGTTACGGGGTGTCCTCCAAAACTGGGGACAGTTCTAGGGACACAACCAGCCCCCTGGGTTCAAGGGATTCCCCTCCTGCACCCGCAGGCGTTGGAGCTTGGGGCCGGCACCCCGGCACAGCAGGCTGCGAGCCCTAAATCTGCCTTATCCCCGCTAACGGCGCGGCAGATGCTCTCATTATCCATTTAAACATATAATCCTCCCCCGAATCCCGCTAAGCTCCTGGCCTCGCTGATACCTCGTGGCAGTGCGTTCCACAGGTTAATTACGCATTTTTAATTAACCACCCAGCGGAGAGTGACCCGGGAATAAGGGACCTGGAGGTGAGCGGTCCCCAGGCAGAACAGCACGGCACCTTTCTCCCCCAGAATACGAAATTCCCAGGTTGCCAGCCCCAGTTTGGGTGCGGATAATTCCCAAATGGAGCAGCCCGGCCCCAAATTGAGCCCTGCCAGGGTCTGGTGCTGCCCTGCAAATGCTCTCCATCATCTCCAAACGGAGAGCGACCGCCTCGCTCCTACCTGGCTGAGCACGAGCCAAGGGGGAGGAGGAGTGAGGCAGAGAGGGAAAATCACACGTTGTTTTTAAAAGGTGTTTTTGAGTGAATGCTGAATGGGGTTTGGGAAAATTGCCTTAAAGGCCTGTTCTCTGCAGGGACGGAGCTTTTCATGGAGCACAAGTATTTTGAAACTTAATTGCGCATTTGCACGGGCTAGTGTTTTTATTTCTCTCAGGTCTCTGAGGTGGTCTTTGAAGATTGCTGTCTCTCTGTAATGGTTTTCTTTATCTCAAATAAATTCCACACACCTGCGAGGTGGAGCTGCTTGAAAGAAATGATGTCGAAATTGGCTCTCGATTTAATAAATCTGCAAATGAAGCTGGAATGCAGGGAGACGATGCGACCGGCTGCGCGTCCCCCCCCTCCCCACCTTCCCTCTCCCTTCCTCCCTCGCCCCGTCGCATCAGCTCCTTTCAAGCTCCTGGGGGAGCCAGGAGGGAGCACAGGGATGCTCCATGCGCTCGGGGATGCTCTGGCAGCTGCCTCCCTGTGACAATTCCTCCCCAGAACCGGGGCAGATCCCTCAGCCCCAGTCCATTCTTGCTGTCCACAGCACGTGCAGCCTTTAGGTGAGCTCTCCGAGCCCCAAAACGAGCAGCCAGCTCTGCTCTCCATCAGCTCTTGCCTCTGCCCTGGCACCACGAGCCTCATGCCAACCTCTCCTTCGGGTGCCTTCCTCCACAACACCCCCAAAACCCTGATAGCATTTTCTTTTCTGGCCTCGTGTTTTGGGTTTTGGGGATGCTTCGGGGCCAGAAGGCAGCGGGGCGGTGGGAGCTTCATCCTGCCGTGCTGAGCCACGCCGTGGCTCCCCGGCTGGCCGGGCTGGAGATGAGCTCGCGCTCTGCTTTGGGAGCAGGGCAGAGCACCGGGGAAGCGCCTGCGGCACAGTTTGTCGGCTCCTCGCTGTGCCACTGCAGCACGGAGAAACAAATCCCTTTACGGTCCGGGCAGAGCGCGCTCCGGGCAGTCCCGGCTGTCAGCGGAGAGAAATGGACAGCCGCAGAAGTACACAGACAGGTTAATGGCAGCCGCAGATGCGCTATAGTGCACAATTGGATTTCGCCTCCTCGTTTCTCAAGGAATCAGCATCTCTTTCTTGCTCAGAAACCCGCAGCGGGACTCTCGCCGAGTCGGGCGGGTTCAAGGCTGGAACCACAAGAAGGAGCCGAAGCCCCCGGGCGCCTGCGGGTCTGCGAGGAGCCCCGGCCCCTCGGAGCAGCGGCAGCGGGGTGAGGGATGGAGAAGGGGAAAGCAGCGAGCCCTGGCCAGGCAGCTCCTTGCAAGGCTGCTCCCTAAAGCCCCTGATCGGGCAGCAAAGGCCTCCAGACGTGAGGCTGCTTGAAGAGACCACACTGCAAAGCCCAGCTCTGGGTGAGAGCTCGGTGACTTCACTGCATCGCGGCGTTTCCTCGCGCTGATATTCGGCACCACCAAATTTACTCCCGTGGAGGCAGAAACCAGCACAGCCACACCGCCCTGAGCTGCTGCCGCTGGATCTGGTGCTGGGCTCGGGACCTAACCCAGCCCACGGGGCTGGAGCTGGAGCCTCACGCTCGCTCCTGTCCCCACCAGCATCCCCAGCAGCTCCTGGGCCACCCTCGCTTCCCCAGCCCAAACCTCGTGGCGGCGCACGCTTAATTGTTGACCTTGTAAATGCTTTCACGCACAGCAAGCGCCTTCCCGTTTCTCTTCTCTCTTCTTTCTCAATTGATTGTGTCCCTCCACACTTATCTCCCTGAGTGTCTGTCAAAGTTTTTATGCTGCGTGCATCACCATGGTACCTGAACACCTTGGCAGAGCAGAAAAGTGCGTCCCCATTATGCAAACCCTCCCCAAGTTTTAGTCACGCTCGCTGGTTCACAGTGTCAGTTGGGAAGCGGCACTCCATCTCCTTCCTCCTTGCTTCTCGGACTTACGTAAAACCACCTTGGGCTCTTCTTAAACTGTAGCTTCCTGGCCCGTTTTCTCTTTGTGCTGGGAAAACTGGGCTGGGAGACAATGGGGCGCCTGCTCCCTCTCCTGCTCCAGCAGCAAAGCACAAGGGCCAGAAGCATCTTCCCTTCCCTTCCCTTCCCTTCCCTTCCCTTCCCTTCCCTTCCCTTCCCTTCCCTTCCCTTCCCTTCCCTTCCCTTCCCTTCCCTTCCCTTCCCTTCCCTTCCCTTCCCTTCCCTTCCCTTCCCTTCCCTTCCCTTCCCTTCCCTTCCCTTCCCTTCCCTTCCCTTCCCTTCCCTTCCCTTCCCTTCCCTTCCCTTCCCTTTCCCCATTTCCCTTTCCCTTCCCCTTTCCCTCTTCCCCATCCCATCCCATCCCATCCCACCCATCCCTACAGGTTCCCTCTGCCCCCACACCCCACTCCCTGCACCACCACATCCGCACCAGCCCCAGACCCCACACCAACACCAACTTCATCCCATCCCAACACCCTAACAGGGCCACGCGGCCGTCTGGCGGTGCTTTAGGAAACCCAGTCCCCGTGAAGTTGTCTCCGTTCGGGAGCCGACAGGGCAGGCTGCCGAGGGCTCGGTATTGATAGCGACAGCTCTTCTCGCCGCCTGCGACATCGGCTGTGCCCCGTGATTGAATTACGGGGCTGTAATCCGCCTCTCTGCCGGTTGCGGTCCGTGCTGCGCGAGGCTCAGATGGTGAACTTGAGCACCATAATTTAATAAGGAGCAGGCAGGCAGCGCGCTCGGATAGCCGTCGGGATCGCTCTCCTTCTCCCCACCTCGCGATGTGCTGATTTGTGCCCGGGCGATGCCCGGATCCTGCCTGGTTGTTCTGCTCCCTACAAAGGGTCTGCAGGAGCACTGTTTTTTTTTTTTTTTTTTTTTTTTTTTTTTTTTTTTTCCTAGAGCAGGAATTCAGCGTTTTCAGCTCTTGGAGAGCCCTCGGAGCAGCGTCAGGGCCATAGGGGCAATGATGGGTTTGGTGCTTGATGCAGCTGGTGCTACCCATCGGTGCTCTGCGCCTTCGTTTCGGTCGGGATGCATCGATGGGGAGCGGGGGAACCCCATCCTGGGGGCGCATGAGACTGGAGTTTGCTCCCCAGCAAGGAGTTAAAAGTCACAATTTGCAAAGGGCTCGCGACGAGAAGGTTCAGTAGGAGGAGAAAGGCGCTAAATGAAACCTGAAAGGTTTCCCCAATAAAAGGCAGCAGGCTGAGATCGCTTTCCTGGGAGCTGGGGGATGAGGACGGTGGGCACGCAAGGCCTGCAGTGAAGGAGGGATGGAAGGAAGGAGAGGTGCAGGGCGGCTGGCAGAGGCATCTCGGGCAGCAGCAATCACCTGGAGGAGAAGTGGCTGCTCCGTGCCCTCGCTGGGGGAGCAACAGCATGTGAAAATTTTGCAGCAATTTCTTTGTAACAGCCCCGGGACGAGGCGAACGGGAGCTCAGCACTTACTGGAGGAGAAAATATCGCAGGGGAATCGAAGGAGCAGGAGCAGGGGAATGGGCAGGCCAGGAGGGTGCTCAGCCAAACATGCCTGGGAGCATCGCAGGGCCAAATCCTGCAGCCCCTGGTGCTGCTTGCGGGGGGATGCTACGCTCTCCGTGCTCACACAGGGAGGGTTTTTGGGGAGCAGCGCAAGGTGGAGATGCAGACCGAAGGCTCTGAGCAACGCTGCACCTGGAAAACTTGAATTTCATAGAATTGCTCGGAAATACGGCAAATATTTCAGCGGGAGGTGGGGGCAGCGTGGCGGGGCCGGGCAGGGGGACCCATCGGTCCTCGCTCCCCCCGCCTGCCTTCCGAGCAGGGGTGTTTAAACGCCTTTTATGTTGTGCCTCGACTGATGAAAGGCCCGAAAATGGGACTAACAAAGACGAGTTGTACTTCAGAACAAAAGAGCATGAAAGCAGCAGATGCTGTCACAGGAATAAATTGTATCAACAGCGATCAGATGGGGAAGTGAGGAGTCAGAATGGAGGTGCTCCCTCTTTCCCGTTTCCAGCGAAAATGTCTGGGTCCGTGAATTTAGCCGGAATCAGGTAGGATGAAAGGCTGTGCCTGACAAGGCATTTCAAAGCTTCTGGGAGCCTCTGGAGAAGATGTGGCCACTTGGACGGGGAATTGGAGCCCCTCAGTTTTAATGAGCATCTCAGTCGCCTTCCTTTATCCTCGTGCCAAGATCTTCCCTTTCTTTCCTTATTTTTTTTTTCTTTCCTTTTTTTTATTTTTATTTTTTAAGAGCACAAAAACCATTTCTGCTGCTTGCAATTTGTTTTAACGTCGCAAAATGTGTGTTTAAGCAACACGACGGGAGGAAGCTGAGGGTAAAAGGCTCGCTAAAGCCCGGCATGCCGCTTGCTGCCGCAAATTCCTCCCCGTGGCGCTGGGGAAGGCTCAGCACCGCCAGCCCTCAGCCAGGTTTGACGGTGGCACCGGCGTGGCTGCAGCCCTCCAGCCCTCCCCGACAGCCCTGGGAGCGCAGCGAGGCTCCTTTGGGGGCAGGGCTGTGTATTTTGGGAAAGCTGTGGCTGAGCGTCAGCGAGCAGCGCTGATTTCCCAAAGGCTGACCTCCCCCAGACCAGTCCCAGGAGGATGCTGGCAAACTGGGAGGGGGAGGAAGGGACGTTTGCTCATCTCGTGGGGAGCAGGATTGCTTCTGGAGGCTGTCGGCAGCGTGCAGAGCAAATCCTTTCATTGCACTGCGAGCAGGCACGAAGCAGCACACGAGGCCACCCCGCATCCTCACCGCTGCTGCTCCTGCTGACTCAGCACCTCCAAAAACCGGGCATCTCTGCGCCCACAGCACCCCCACCCAGCCCCAGCTGCTCCCCCGGCACAGACAGGGTGCACGCTCTCGCTGCCCGGCCGTGCCCCCTTGTCTCCAGACGGGGATATTTCTCCCCAGCGGTCCTCCTAATGCGAGCTTTAGGCTGTCTGCCTCAGCCTGCCCGTCTCCAGCAGGCACAGCTGCTCCTGGAGAGGCTCCGGTATCACCGGCACCACGGTGCACGCGTGCCAGCGCACATGTTCACCCCTCCCCGCCGCTTCCTTCTTGGGCTGCAGCTATGGTTTTTTTTCATTACATCCCCGATACATCCACCTGCTCTTTGGGGAAAAGGATTGCAGAGGCTCCGACGCCCGACTGGCACACGATGCCCTATTGCTAGCGCGGACGCGTGCCGCCGCGGATGGCTTTGTGCGGATCCCAGGTCTCTGTACCACTCACAGTAACCGTTATTACCTCGCAAAGAAGGGATCGTAGCGGGATTTATAATGGCTTACCGAGGAACAGGCTCTGATTAGCTTGAAGGGAAGGGGCTGAAGTCACGTGCGGGGCGTGCGGGGCCCCCGAGCCACAGCAGCAGCCGCTGCCCGACCAGCAGGGTCCTGCCGTGCATCCACCGGGAGCCCCACCAGGCTCAGGGGACACTGAGCCATCAGCTTTGCTTTTCCATTTGGTCCTAAGGATGTACAAAATCACCAGAGCCAGTGCTCCCTGGTGCACATTTAGGGAACTTTGGTTTCAAAGCCTCCAAATGGCCCCATTTGGTTCCCTGCCCCAGCCCCAAAGCACGCACCACCTCTCAGCAGCCTTCAGCGGCTGCGGTTTCTCTTCCAGCTCCTACGAGGACCGACTGTCACCCCAGTCCCTCCTCCCCGCTGTGGCAGGATCGCATGCAGGCTCTAATTAATAGAAATTAGAGCGCCGAGACCTTGCAGCCCCTACCCCGTAATTGCTCGGCCTCGCTGCGTTCGAGGAGCAGAGATCGGCAGCGATCTCGCCAGCCGCCGGCGATGGCAACGCATCCCGTTAACAAGTTCTTTTTATGAAGCTTTTAACGCGGCACCGGCGGGCGCTCACGTGGCGCTGGGGGTGCTCGGCACCTCCAACGAGCCCGCTCCCGGGGGTGACGTGTGCTGGGGGAATGGCGAGGCCGGGATCCGGCCCCGATGCTGGGCAGAGGCGCAGCGGGGCTATTCGCACCGCCGTGCTTTTAGCGCTCTGCTTTTCGCGAGCTTTCCGTGTGCTGGGAAAAAGTTGAGTGCGAAGCAGGAGGGGGCTCAGCCTGCACGGCCACGCACGTCCCCTGGGGACGGCTTCGGTGTCACGCACCTCGCCCCCTGACCGGGAGGGACCAAAGGCCCGGGAATGGAGCTGTTGTGCCCCTTTAGGGGTTGGGAGAGAGAGACCTGAGGCTGGCCAGCTCCAAATGACGCAATGGCTTTATTTTTGTGGGAAGAAAATGTGACAGAGCTGGCCGCTTTGATGCCCGCCTGCCAGTCTCCTTCCCCCCTGCTGCAGGCAGGATTATGTGCTGCTGAATGGGGAAGAAGGCGCATCGCGGGCTCCAATTTGCCCTCTTCTCCACAAAACGCAAGGACACGCAGTAAATGTGCAATGCAGAAAAGGCTGAAAAGGGATGAAAGGCAGCGGCCGCGACGCGGTGCGTAATTGGCTCGCCGAGCTCGGTGGCACAGGACGCGGCTGAGGTCGGGACCTCGGCAGGATCACGCGTTTGTAGGGACGATGCTCGCCCTATTAGCTATGCCAGCATAAAGACCCCGCAGAAGGGCTGTTTGCCTCTTCGTGCCTCCATTTGGCGACGTCCAGGTGAGGCTCTGCCCTGCGGAAAATCCAGCACATCCCCAAGGCCCCGCTGCCTGGGGGTGGGGAGCATGCAGCGGGCAGCAGAGAGAGGGCCTGGAAGCGGGGCAGCTGTCACTTTGCTCCTAGATCTCATGTTTGCTCTCTTCTGGCTGCGTTTCCAGTCCTAAAGAAAGCCTTCACGGGTCCTAGCCAGCTGCTGGCAAGGGGAAGGAGCGGGTGAATCTGCTTTCTCTCCGCATTAGTTTGTTCGGCGTTTGATACTGAGCTGGCTCGTGCTAATCTTGGGTGGCTTTTGTCATTTCATCTGCAATTGTTTCACTGTAAAGCACCTCAGAGATCTTGGTAGCCACAGTTTTACAAAGGATACCGTCCTTATTATGCCTGTGAATGAACTATTTTGCATTTCTGTGAATGGGAAAGAAAACTTGTCACCTCAGGACAAAAAGGGAGTGGAAGCATCTGATGATCCCCTGAGAGCCTCAGACAATCCACTAAGCTTAAGTCATCCTCCTCTATTTCTCTCTCCTCCGGGGCAATTGGAATTATTAGTCCCTTCTCAAGGACCTCAAGAGCTCCATGGCCTCTGCCAATTCCCGTCCCAGCTCTTGGCTGCTGGCGCTGCCACCAGGGCCCGATCCTACAGGGTGTCGGGGTGGCAGCTCCGGGGCCAAAGATCCTGCAGGCACAGTTCCTGCAGGATCCCCGTGGCATCCTCCGTGCTGTCCAGACCTGGAGGAGCAGAAGTATCATGGTTTTTAGTGACATCTCCCATCACAGCAGGACCCAACAGCTCCATCACCCAACCACAAACCCAAGGATGCCGCTTCCCTCCCGTGCATCAGCTCCGGGAAGATCCAAGCAGGACCTTTATGCCCAATGGGACAAGGCACAGGAGCACAAAAAGATCTCCAGCAGTAGGATTTCGATCACCCTCCCACAAATGTGGTGGTTTTCCCTCTGTGCCAAGGCACCGGAGGCACTGGAGCCTCAAACCAAATCCGCTCCCTGTGCTCGGGGGGCATTGCCGCAGCGGGAGGAGCACAGCAAAGTGGGGTTAAGTCGGGCGGATTACATGGGGGAAACACGCTCTACATTCCCTCTGCTTCTGCACAGATCCGTCCTGAAGTGAGCACTTAAATTAAACAAGTTTTTATATCCGAGCTTCCAATCCCACAGCCGCTCCCACCGCTGGCTTCTGCTCTTCCCCCTTGCCTTCAGCCCGAGCAGAGCGGGGAGGAGATGCAGCCGCCAAGAGGAGTGCTAATTAAACAGGGACTTCCATATTAGGGTACAAATCCTCTGGACCTGCACAAACCCTGCCAATTTCTGTATTTATTTATTATTTTTTCACTACAATTGTAATTTCCAGCGGTGCCTCCAGCACTGGGAGAGAGTTCAGGGGCTGCTCTCGGAGAGGATTAGCGTGCTGGAAGCATTATTGCTTTCCTTCGCTGTGAATTCAGGAGCGATTCCCTGATGGCTGCACTCTATATAGAAGTGAATCGGTGCTAATTTGTTTTTGAGGATCACACATCCACCAACACGTGAAAGACAATCCTGCCTCTCGATGTATATTTCGAGTTGGTGCTACAGCAAACAACAGAAAATAAGAAAGCAAACGAAGCCAGACCTCCCTCGCCCGGAAAGCCGGAGCTGGAAAAGAGCGGACATTTGGTTTTTTTTTTTTTGAGCTCCTGCAGCCCCTGCCGGGAGCCTTGGTTTGGCTTCGCTGCCCATGGTGGATGGCAGAGGGAGCAGAGCAGCGCGAGCTCGAGCATCCCTGGCTGGCACAGCCCTTCTGCAGGCACGGAAAGCCTAAGGGACGCCGCGTCGGACAGGATGTCAAAGAGACTGAGCATAAAAGGCTCCCTTCTCAGCAACCAGCTTCTTTTTTTTTTTTTTTTTTTTTTTTTTTTCCCTTTTAAATCATCCTCGGGTTTAACTGCGAGAGAGGAATAAATGAACTAATTGAATCTGCAGCAGCCCAGGGGCCGCACACCTGGCGGGCGAGCAGCCGCCCCGCCACCCTCGTCCCTCTCTTTGTCTGCGTGATTCAGAGGGACGCGGTCCGCAGGGAGGGATCAGCCCCGGCTGAAATGGAAGACAAAGCTATTGTTTCAAACAGAGTTATTGATTTTTACATTATTACACTATGAAATTTATGGTCTGGTTTCAAACTGCAATAGGAGTTAATGACCATGATCCAGAAACTTCCAGGTGACCTTGGCCTCGACTTTGGTGGAGGAAGGGGAATAGCTCCAGACACCGGGTCAGCAAATGTACAGTGAGCCTGTGACGTCCTAAGGGACTTGATTTTGGGGTGCCTCTGCTCCCAGCTCTGCCCTGAGCTTCGGCTTACAGCATGCTCCAGCCTGGCTGACAGCAGTGATGGAGGTGGCGATAGCTGGACCTCCTCAGCTCCAGACAACGCTTCTGCTCTTAGGCAACATCCTTCTCCTCCTGAACCCCCTGGCCAGAAGCACCGTGATGGTCTCATTGCTCCTGAGCACGCTTCTCCATCCTCCACCACCCACCCAGTGCAGCCAGGCTGATGAAGGCTTTGCTGTGCTCAGCCACCACTGGAGAAATGCGAACCACAGGGCTGCGAGGTGGCCAAAAAGCACCAGGGATGGGAGGGAACACAGCACAGGGCAAGAGGAACCCCATCAGTGGGGGTCGGGGTGGCTAACAGAGCTCTGCACCCACTAGCACAAGAGGTGCTGGTGTTACAGAGGGTGTGTAAGGGCTGCAGCATCCCCACACTAAAGCCTTTCCCTGGTTTTCCCTTTAAAAGACACCTCCCTGTGCATCTTCTGGCAGCAGCCCCTTCCCGAAGCTTTCCCTAGCAATATTCCTTCCAAATTTTCCTGCATGCGTCTTCCCTCGGGAACAGCCTCTCCACTCCCCAGCACAAGGACGCAGTTTCCAGCTGCTGCGGGAGGGTTTCTTCTCGCCGTGCCTCCTCGCTGGAATATCCCTGACGCCGCACCCCCAGCTGAAGTCGTGTGAAGCCGGTAGCCTCCAAGCTCATCTTCTGCCTCGGAGGTCATAATTGCCATTAAATCACAGCTTGCCTAACCAAATTATGCAAAACCGAAATTATCTCCAATGATTTTTATGTTGCTGAAATGTTCCAGAACTGCCGGGGTGATGACTGGGGGATTGGGAGCAGCTGTCACTCCATCAGAAACCATAACTCCAAACAGCTGGGATCTGTCAGTTATTTATGACACCGTTTGGAAAAAAAAATAAATAAATAAAATGATGAAGGTGGATGGGTGGTTGCCTCTCGACAGGCAGCTCTCTTGCCGTGACCGGTGGCTGGTGCTGCAGGGAGCGGAGGCGCCGAGGATGCCCCAGCGGCGTGGGGCGCGAGGCGGGCACGGAGACGGCTTTGCACAGAGGCTGAAAGCAAACTGCTGCTCACTGGGGAATTTGGCCTTTGTGACAGTCAGGGCAGGCTTGTTTATTTTAGCCTCTGTTTATTTTAGCAACGGGAGCGGGGGGAGAGAGGGGAGAAAAAAAAATAGGCAGCTCCTAACCACGGGTCTGACACTGCTTTGTCAAACCGTCCCAGATCTGAAGTTGCGCTCTTGGCTTGCACCCAGTGGCTGTCTCTGCTCAGGCCTCGCCTTTCATCGTCCTTCAGCTGGAATATGAAATTGTGACCATTCGAGGCTCCTTTTCCTCCCTAAAACAACAGTTTCTCTCTGTCGTGGCGTGAACATCCCATTCCGAGTTCATTCCCGAGTTTCAAAGTGTGTTTTCCCGTGGGGTCGCAGCTGTGTCTGTGTGCCCCAGTTCACTCGGGGCTGATTGAGAAAGGCTCCTTTGATAGGTACGGGGTGTGAATGGGGCAGGAAGATCTCTCCCTGTGGCTGGTTGACAGCTCCGGGCGGTGTTGCACCAGGTGCGAATTTGGCCTCAGATGAGTGTGAGTGATGAGCAAGCTCCTGCCTTTTTGATAACACAGACTGCGAGCAGAAGCCAGATGCTTTGTCCCCACTTGTAGCTTGCTCTGGTTAAGTATTATTATTTATATTATGTAGCAGCTATACATAGTGTTTTATGGCAGTAAAGATCCATAAATCAGCAGCCAGAAGACGAGGGCTTTGCTCTAAAGAGCTTATAAATCTAACAGCCTGAGCAGAACCGGTAATGGACACAGCGAGCAGTCGGACAAGTCGCGTGTAGACAGGAGCTAAGATAGGGCTCCCCAAGCAGATGGCGTTTTAGGAGAGATTTGAGAGAGAAGCAACCTGCTCCATCCCAGAGACCAGATCCTGCTGGAGAACCAGGCGGGCCGTGACCCACATAGCTTGCCGGGTGGAGAGGCGAGAACGTGGTGCTGAGAAAAGCAGCAAACAAAGCCAGCGGGCGAGGGCTGCGCCTCGGGGGCTCCGTGAGCACCAGTGACCCCGCTGGGGCCAGAGCATCCCTTCTTCTCCTAGGTCCTAGCTGAGGACTCCTAATGAAAATACACAGCGTTGCATCTCTAAATAAACCCCGACAGCCCTGCGAGACGCAGCAAAGCATTAAAACACTTACAATGCAAGAAAACACCCGGCACAGGTACAGCCCTGCGGTGCGGTGGGGACAGGCTGTACGCGGCGCCGAGCCGCAGCCAGCATCCCCGTGGTGCTGAGGGATGTGCTGCAGCCACTGGAAGCTGCCCCCGTGATCCCGGGTACCAACCCAGCCTTTCTCCTCTCCTCTCTCCTCCTGCACTGGCACCGGTGTGGGGAGGAAGGTGGGCAGGGCTGGGCGGCACGGGGAGGTTTGCTGCGTCTGGACGAGCGCACTGTCTCCGGGCGTCTGCATTCTTCTGGCCGTTTCAGCTCCTGCACAAATTGAGGCTTCACGCTAAATGCATTACGCTGTATAACAATTAATCCCGCGCTGCATATAGAAAGTCCTTACTCATCAATAATGCATTCGGGAGGAGTGATTTTCACTCTCAGTAATAAGGCTAAGACAATGGAAACAAGCAGGTAATGGAGAACATTTATAATGATGTTAATCTAATAATGAGCATAATGCTGTTAAAAGTAAGACTGCAAACTGGACACATCCAAAGATAAATTATTTCAAGCATTCATTAACTAATGCCTAATTAATGCCCAATTAGAGAGATGCTGCATGGGAAATGGTTTGGACAGCTCGATGAATTCATTCCCATCACTAAAGCCTCAGCCAGGAGCAGGAGGATGCAGAAGGACACCGCGAGCCGGGTGACACAGCGCGTGGCAGTGGGAGAGCGCCAGGAGATAAACACACCCGTGCTGGTTTTATCCGTGTCAGCAGTGCCTTGCTTCTATTCACTGGGCTGGCAGGTTTCTGCAGGATTTTTCCGTGCCGCTTTTGAAGCTCGCCCTCCCCGGTGAGCGCCGCCGCGCCTGCCGGTGCCCCTCCACCTGCCTCGCAACCTTTACAAGATGCAGTCAGGAGGTTTGCGCCAGCAATAGCGAGCGTGGTGAGCCGGCTGGGATCGGACTCTGGGGGAGCAAAGCACAAAAAGGACAGGGGCATTGTCCCCATGGGGATGGTCCCACCGATGGTGGCTGCAGAGACTGAGGTGCCCCCAGCCACCTTGGCCATTGACCTCCTGGGGCCAGCTTGGCTGTTTGGTTCAAGGGGTCTCATCCCCACGTCTAAACTTTGACCAAAACCCAGCCATCTCAGAGCAGCTTCTCATGGCAGGAGACAATTGTCAGTTTTTATGGGCTGGGAGAGACTCATCCTTGAAGAGACCACGTGCCCTGAGCGCATCCACCAAGGAGGTTTCCTCTTTCCTTTCTTTGCCCACCTAATTATGACTTTTTCTGAGCATCCTTCCTTTTCCTGTTTCCACATTCTCTTTATCCCTGGGATGCAGTGTGTAGGCAGAACGAAACCTCTGCCTTTTCCCTTTTCTCCCCACCATCATACTCTTGGGAAGAGGAGAGCCAGCAGCACACCAGAAACGACCACCCCACTGCCACCACCAACAGCAGGAGTCAGCTCCTTTTCCAGAGGAACTTCAGCCATTAACTCAGGATCACCGGATAACGAAAGAGATGGGCTCAGCGTCCTCTGACCTTCTCCTCCAGAGCCATCGGGCGCTGAGAAGCTCCACGCTCCCTTTTCAGCGGTGTTTTACACCCTGGCCTCTTTGGTCCATCACCAGGCATCGCTACCAGCCGCCTGTCATCACCGCCTAGACGTGAAATTTGGGATGCTACGCGATCCCTGCCCGGCTCCTCCTCCCGCCGGTAATCCTGTTAGCCTGGCAACTATCGTGTCACGGAACAGCGCATAAAACCGGCGTTTGGAAGCAATATGTAATCTTCCAACCTGCTGCTCATAGCTGGGAGATGGTTTATTGATTCAGACCCTTGTGATTTGGTATTTGCAATAACAGACTCTGCATGTGGGAGATCGTCACCGTGCCTGTGCCTGGCAGGATTTTACTAATAAACATAAGAGCTACACCAGTCTTTGTAGTTCGGTGTCACCGAGGTGAAGCGGGGAATATAAAGCTGTCCCACCTCAGCAAAGCACCTCCGTGGGTAAAAAGAAGAAAAAAAAAAAAAAAAAAAGACAGCAGAAAGTGTTTCTGCACCTATCTGTGACTGTAGCTTTATCCTGATGATTGTTATCTGGGGATCGGGTAATCAGAACATCCCCGGGGGGCTGCTGTTCCCGAGGCTGTGTGCCAGGAGCTGCGGCGAGGGCTCCTGCTCGGCGGGGAGCGCGGGGCAGCCGCAGCCGGCACCCCGTGAGGAGCTGGCCCGAGCCACCAGCACGGCCCCTTTCTCATCGTGAACGCATGCCAGCGAAGCCAAAACGCCACGGCGGTGACTTGGAGAATGTTCCTTTCCCTACACAGCCGTAGGAGTTGTCGCGAATTAAGCGCTCCTGGCTCCAGCCCTGTGTTGGCAGCGGCGCAGGGATGAGCCATCCCTCCCGCAGCCGGCACTTCGTTGCTGCAGGGCAGAGCCTGCAGGAAGCCCCCGTCCCCATCCCAGCACAGGCTTGGTCCAACACTTTGGCTGGCGATGCCGTCTTCTTAGAAAAAAAATAATACAGCGGTATGGTCAGAGGCGACTGTCTCTCCCCGGTAATTTATGAGAGTCTGAATAACCCAGTTTTATCTAAAAACGTGACGGATTTGCATTGAAAGAATGGACCCAGATGGACAGGTCACCTGCTGTTAGCTACCCAGTAACAGATCTCCGTACCAGGCAAAAGGCAACGCCAACGAGAGAGTTATATTTCAAACAACATTAATAAAAAACCAGTGAGGCTTTTTGCCTCCCACTCATACTCAGCTGTAGGCGCTTGAAAAGAGGGACTGTGAAAGCCCAAGGGGCCCAGCACCACAGCCGATCTGGTGGTAACGACATGGAGTAATTAGAGGTGAACTCCACTTCCACTCTTGTTTTTCAGATTATTACAAGCAAATCACAGTGCAGGGACTCTGGGGTAGGATGGCACTGGCAGCTGTACGCCGCTCTCATTTTACTCCTTTCTCCCATGAAGTCCAGAGGCAGAATTCATTAGACATGAGCAAATTTTGTGTGTAAGAGGAAAAGCAGATCTAGGAGGAAATCTGAATGAGAAATGACAGGCTGGTGCAATGAGTCTGAAAAGCCACTCCGCGCAGAAGGAATAGCCTGAAAGCAGGCATGGTGCGAGGAGTGGGAGCGCGCTGGGAACTGGGCGGCGTTGCCGGCGCTCCGAGCGGAGCCGAGGGAGGGGATGATTACTGCCTTGCTTGCTTCTTGTGCTCCGCAGCGAGCACGCCCTGGTCACGGGCACATCCTGCGTGTAGCATTAGGAGATGCAATCTGCTTTGCCACAGGACACCTATTTTTAAAAAATATGCCTGAGCACCCGCTTCTAAACTGAGTGCTCAGCTCAGCCGTTCCCACCGGCTGCCGACAGCACATCTGAGAATTGCTCCTTGCTTGGGGCACGTGCCGGTGCCGAACAGGCCATGAGGGGCACGGCTGTGGCTATGGGAGGGCATGGAGAGCAGCCCCTCTCCTGCAGGAGGGCTGGGGTGTGCCATGCAGGTGCATGGCATGGATGTATTTTGGGGTGAATCATTGGGGATTTCAACAGCTGTGTGCCAGAAGTATGGGCTATTTGAGAAAGGGATTAGAGGAGCTCCCCTAGCTGCCCCACCTGCCTGCAGCCACGGGCTGCGCCGCGTGCATCGCCAGCGACGATTCCCCTGAGAAAGCGTCATCTGCCCGGCTCGGCCGGCAATGCGTGACTCAGGCAGGCGGCGCGAGGAGGGAGGAAGCTTTCCATAGATCCCACCCAAAAAAGCACCGCGTGCGGTGAGCCCACTCGTTGCGGTCGCAGCCGTTTCCACGGCTCAGTCGCGAGCGGCATGAATCGGGCGCGGGTTTCGGCAGGAGGGATGCCCCCCCTGACGCCGCTCTCCCCTCTCTCCGAACAGGGGCCCTCGCGGAGCTGCTGCTGGTGCTGCTGGGGCTGAAGGTCCACGGGGCCGCGGGCTGCCCCACCGACTGCGTCTGCTACCCCTCGCCCATGACCGTCAGCTGCCAGGCCCACAACTTCGTCACCATCCCCGAGGGCATCCCCGAGGACAGCGAGAGGATCTTCCTGCAGAACAACCAGATCACCCTGCTGCTGCGGGGCCACTTCAGCCCCTCCATGGTCACCCTCTGGATCTACTCCAACAACATCACCTTCATCGACCCCAACACCTTCGAGGGGTTCGTCAACCTGGAGGAGCTGGACCTGGGGGATAACCGCTACCTAAGGGCTTTGGCGGCGGACACTTTCCAAGGGCTGGTGAAACTCCACGCCTTGTATCTGTACAAGTGCGGGCTGAGCTCTCTCCCCAGTGGGATATTTGGCGGCCTCCACAACCTGCAATACCTTTACTTGCAAGACAACCACATCGAGTTCCTTCAGGACGATATTTTTGTTGACTTGGTTAACCTCAGCCATCTTTTTCTCCATGGAAACAAGCTCTGGAGCCTCCATCAGAACACATTCAGGGGACTAATAAACCTGGATAGGCTGCTCATCCATCAGAATCAGCTGCAGTGGGTTCACAGGCGGGCTTTCCACGACCTTCGGCGACTGACCACCCTGTTCCTCTTCAACAACAGCCTCTCGGAGCTGCAGGGGGACTGCCTGGCCCACCTGGGAGCCCTGGAGTTCCTCAGGCTGAACGGGAACCCCTGGAGCTGCGACTGCAAGGCCCGCTCGCTCTGGGAGTGGCTGCACCGCTTCAAGGGCTCCAGCTCCAGCGTCATCTGCGAGTCCCCCGAGCGGATGCACGGCAAGGACCTAAAGGTGCTGAGGGCCGAAGACTTTAGGAACTGTTCGGGCTCGGAGTCGCTCCACCAGATCAAAACACACACTTTCTCGGCAGCAGACAGAGGAGCCTCCAAAGCCCACCACCCCCACCACTCCTCCAAGGAGAAGGGCGGCGAGCGAGGGGCCGAGAAGGGTTTGCACAGCAGCCAGCCCGCACCCCGGCCGGGCTCGCGCCGCCCCGGCAAGAACTGCACCAGCCACAAAGGCCGCAACCGAACCCTTAAGCCGGTGTCGCTGGGGCCGCGGAAAAGCGAGCACGAGGTCCACGACTACGTGCCCGACTATCAGCACAAATTCAGCTTCGGCGTGATGCCCACGGGCCCCCCGAGACGCAAGGGTAAGTGCACCCGGCGGACGCCCATCCGCGCCCCCAGCGGGGTGCAGCAGGCGGCCGGCAGCGCGGCCCTCGAGGCCTCGCGCCTGGTTTTTGTGCTGCTGCTAGCGGCCGTCATGCGCTGAGCCCGGCTGCGGCGGAGCGGATCTGCACTGCCACCCACCTACAACGGACCAGAGTTTCTTTTCTTCTTCTTTTTTTGGACGTGGAGAATCGGGGCCCCGCCGAGGGAAGGCCGGCGGCCTGCGGGCGCGGGCGGCAGCGGGCGCGGGCGGCAGGAGCGGGTTGAAAGGCGTTGTCGCGCGGTGGCACCATCAGCCGAGCCCTGCACCGGGAGAAAAATAAAAAAAAAAAAAGCCAACCTTACACAACCGGATAACGGGGACGGCGGCCAGCCTGCCGGCAACGTCAGCCGGACAACTGGAAACTTGTGAAATCCTGTTAATTTGAGAGTGCGCCGAGTGACCCCGCCAATTACCGCAAGGAACATAATTGCTGTAAAAAACGATCACCAATTAAGCCTACACTGTTTCTCTGAAAGTGAGTGCAAGGACACTTATTCTCATGTAATAAGGACATTGGTTCTCCCACGTTTTAGCCCTTTTGGCTCCAAACCCACAGGCCAAAGTTGGCTGGAAATCTCTTAGAAGACAATCTCAAAACCCTGAATATCTCAGGCATTACAGCAGAACAGGGCTTGCCTGCTGGGCTTGGAGTAGCCAACTACCAAAGGAAAGACTGGTTAGAGGTGGAATAAATAAAAAAAAAATAAAATAAAAAAAAACACACACACAAAGAAAACAAACTTAAAGAAATGAAGTACCTGCAAGGAGGTGCGTTTTTTTGTAACCGTGTTCACACATCTGAAAAGCAAACCCAACAAATGCACAGGCCCCCTTCCCCTCAATTATCCATATGTATGTCTTATAATGTTTATAAACTATATGGAAACTATATCTTCAGAACTAAGGATTGTATTGTTGAATTTATAGCAGAACAGTATATCCTTTTCTCAAGACCACAAACGGCAGCAGTGCCTACAGATGCTGAAAGCCATCCGGCAGCCTCAGTGCGCGCGGGGGACCAATGTTCTTAGCAATTTAGAGCACTAAACTCTGGGAGGGGTCTGGGGGGGTAGTATGCAATGCAACAAAGTCCATATACAGAGAGCCAAAGCTCACCCTTAATGTCCTAATTTGTAAGAAGGGGGAGAGGGAGGTGGATTAGCGGCGCCTGGTCCCGATGCACGCAGCCACGGAGCTCTGCCTCGGGAAAGCGCCGCGAGCCCCAGGGCGGTGAGGGGCTGGGGGCTTCCAGAGGTGTCGGTCGTGTGAGGACCTTTATAGCTGGCCTAAGGTTTTCACTCGGGCAGCAGGTTTGTGGGCTGCAGGTGGCCCTGAAAGCATCAGGAGCAGGGATTTTTTTTCTTAAAAGGAATGGGTCAGGCCATGGGGAGAGCCAAGAGAAGTGGGAAAGCGCAAGGAGCGCGGGACCTGCGAGAAGCACGGTGCCCAGCGTTTCTGGTCCGCAGTGGGAAAGAGGAAGGCCCAAGAAAGCCATGGGAAGGGGTCGTGGCCAGCTGAAGGATGGGAAGAAGGGCTGCGCATTCCTCTTGTCCTGAGTTAAGCCCCGCAGCCGATGCCAGGTCGGGATGTTCTCGGTGTTCGGAACGTGCTCGGTGTTCGGGATGCGGTCGGTAGTCGGGATGCACTTGGTGTTCGGGATGTGCTCGGTGTTTGGGAGGTGCTTGGTGGTCAGAATGTGCTCGGTGGTCGGGATGTGCTCGGTGGTCGGGATTTGCTCGGTGGTCAGGATGCTCTCGCTGGCCTGCTTCGTGGCCACGGCAGAGCCGCCGGCGGCACCCAGCGCAGCCCGCGGGTGCTGCCTGAATTCTGCAGTCGGTGTTAATTCCCTGTCAGCGTGGATATGCAAGACAAAACAGACACTGAGGTTAACGAAACAAGGGAAATAAAAGTGATCTTGGACAAGAAAAGGCTGCTTTTCATTTTGTTACGATATCCCAGCTGGGGAGGGGGGCACTTTTCCAGCATGCAGCTCCCAGTGGCTCTGGGAACAAGTCCCATTCTATGGTGTGGGTGCCACATGGTTAAGCCCACATCTCCTTCCCTGTGCCCCTAAAATGGTCCTGAGTGGGGAGGGGGCATTTCCACAGCACCAGCTCTCCTGGAGGGATCTGGAAATGCAGAGGGAAGCTCCCAAGCAGAAGAGGAATTTTCCCTGCCATGCTTCATGAGGAGCAGCTCAGTGCTTGGGGAGGAGCGGTGTCGCTGCCCCTCTCCTCGCACAGCACCCCACAAGTGGGGCCGGGCTGGGTGGGATGCTCCGGGTGGGAATACAGCTCCTGGGGAACAGCAGGAGGGACTTGGGGAGGAGGAAGGGAGGTTACTTCATCAAGCCCTCTCTGTTCCAACTCCTATCCAAACTTCTCCGTCTACAGGGCTCTAAACCTCCACTAAAGGGATGTCCAATGCAGCCAGAACAAATAATCCGTGATCCGAAATAGCTCCCTCACGTCCTACTCTCTATAACCAATAGCAACTGAATGAGTCTGGCACTGTCCCTTAGAAGTGGAGAATGTTGTTATGTTGGTTATTTCGTTTCATACTCTGGAAATCAAAGCTCTCTGAGGGAGAATGAAGAGGAGAAGCACTTTATTAATTTTTTTTTAAGTCTCTGTATAACTCCTGTAATATAGGAGTGAAATGTCAGCACAGGAGATGCTAATGTTTTATAAATGATTTGGGTGCAGCAGGCACGATGGATAGTCTTTGAGATGAATTATATTAGAACAGACTACGCCTGGCTCAAAACCATAATTGTATTTTTAGTATCTTTTCCTTTAACATGTAGGAAAAATAAAGGCAACTCCACGGTGTATTACAAGCCTTGTCAATCAAGCACTCTAACTCCTAGCAATAAAGGCTACTGTTTAAAAACCAGAAGGGAGACGTGATACACTGCTAAATAGGAGGTGTCACTTGACACAGACTACAGGTTTCTGATGTTCCTCCTGCCTTCCCTTTGCCACCACCCCTCCCTGCGCCCATTCTTCCTCGACAACTGCAGCTCTTTGAGGATAAACTAAATTTTTATGGCATGCTCTGACACTTTGCCTCAACAGCTACCTTCCCATACACGTGGTGTGGCTCCACCACGGCCCCGCTCGGCTCCCGTGCGTGCCTCACGATCCTTTCATACAGCATGTCTTCATGCATTTTGAATGTTGCTCTGAGGCTGGAAGAAATCCCCTTTTCTCCCAAGCAGCACTCCTGCAACCCCAAAGCGTGCATCCCTTTGGACAAGGGGATAACCACGGAGCCAGAGCCGGGCTGAGGCTCTTGCAAGAGGCAGATGCGCTTCTCCTTGGGCACAAACCCAAATCCTCCCTGCTTGCAGCTCTCCCCGTGCTGCCCTGGACATAGTCCTTCATATTGAGGGGGAAAGAAGGGATTTCCTTGGCAAGCAAACCTTTGGCCAGGCCACGATTCCCCTCCCTTGGTCCAGGCAGACAGGCTGAGCTGTGTTCAGGCACTGCTTCCCTTTCTGTTCGCTGTGCTGGGGACAAGACGAGGCCCTTGCAGCGTGCCTGCCTCCCCTTTTCTATTTGGTTGTGTCGGTGAGCTTTAACGCTCTAACTTTGGGCTGTTCATGCAAATCCTTTCCATAAAAAAAAATAATAAAAAAAAATAAATGAAAGAGAACCCAGAAGAGACCCCACACTGTGCCTCTGGAAACTCGCTCACGGCTGCAGAATCCCGTTTCCTGAGTCAGAGCCAATTTTCTATCCATTGTACCACTTTTCCACAGTTTCATCCTGTAATTGCTAATACAGAGCTTTTCCTACATGCTTTGAAAACACAAAGCACATGACACTGCGTCTCTTGTCCTCCCAGGCAGAATGAAAACCAAGCACCTCTCGGATGCTGAGAATAAATGTTTGGTGCCCCAGGCTAAGCTGACATCACACCTCTGCAGCTTCTGGTACCTTCTCCACCGCTGCCCAGACAACACCTTACCGTGTGCCCCCACGTCACCATTCCCAATTTGCTTCCTTTGCCCCAGAAAGTTGCTCTGAGACCCCCTCCCCCTTTCAAAGGGGCAGTGCAGAACAAAAACATCACGTTTCTTCTAAGCCAACGTAACATTTTTTGTGGTCCATCAGGTGCAGCCTCCCCTCGGCTCTCCCTTTGCCGACGCTTTCCATCATGCTTTGCCTGTCTCAGTTTCAAGCCCAGCCCCACGAACAGTTCCCAAGATCATGTTTTCCATTGCACGACCAGGAATATTTCCCTTTTTCATAGCTTGCTGTCTCCTTGAGGTCTCGTAGCCTGACACAATTCCTCTCTGCCTGCTCTCGTCTCCCCCCCAGCCGTGCCCGAGCTCCCATCTGCTTTTCTCCCTGGTGAAACACGAGACTGCTGACACCAGGCTACGGATGGGAGCGGTGATCAGAGATGTGCTTGTGGTGCTTGTCCTGTTGGGGGTATGGGATGGGAGAGAAGAGCAACAAACATGAAAAAAAAGACACAGATGACTGTGGGTTTGGGGACGTGCCACGCTAGCATCACTGGAGAGCCCAACCAGCTCCATAGCCATGTAAAAGATGTGCCACAAGCAGCACCCCTCTGTGTCCCCATCCGTCTGTCTGTCTGTCTGTCTGTCAATATTCCCCATCCTCCCCTCTCCCGGAGGAACAGCCTCCAAAGGCAGAAGGACTTTTCATCCCCAGGGCCACCTCGGTACCTGGCCTCTGCTCAAAAGCAGCCAGTTGGCACCAGGGACCAGAGGACCAAAGCCAGCTCTGCACCACCAGCCACTTGCCACCCAGCTCAGCACCAGTAAAAAAAATCCAATTTTTTTCCCCCACCTTGTGAACGGGGGTGAAATTCTGCCTATGCCTAGCCTCTCTGCAAACGCGCCTTTGTTTCTCCGCAGGCTCCTTGGCTCGTTCCCTGCCTCATCTGCACAGCTCGAGTCCTTTCCAGAGCTGCCCTCCATCCTCTTCCTCCTTTGTGAAAACAGAATCAAAATAACTGTTTAACAAATCAGCCATTACCTTCTCCCATGTCACCAATTCCCCGCTATCATGTCGTAATTGACCAATTTTCTCTTTTACCTTCTCTCTGCTCTGGATACGTCTCGGGAAGCTCTGATTGTGTGTTAAAATATCCTCTCTAATTCACTGCTCAATATCTCTTTCTGCTCTTCTAATTGCCCTTTTAACTTGCTTCTAATTTTTTATAAATCTCCTAATCCTCTTCCCGCGCAGGTTGTTTACATGCACCATAGAATGTATATGTATTAGCAGATGTTCCTGGGTAAATAATGCACAAAAGAATATTACTGCTTCACACAAGCTGCAATTACTGCCTTCCTTCTGAATAAGCCCTGGTTAACCCTCCTATTTAGGGCACACGCCCCTGATGTCGCACTGCACATCTCCAGGCTATTTCACTCCTGCTGCAGAACATTAACACCACCAGCTCTACCAGGGCGCTCTCTGTATCTTCTGGGGGAAAAAAATATATATATATATAAAAAAATAAAATAAAAGGATAAAGGGATCTGTGCAGCTATGCTCCAACAAATCTTTTTCGGGAACGCAGCTAGAAGAAAGGAAACAAAACAGCTACTCAACTTGAGCAGAGCGGCACAACCCCGAGTAATAAACAAATTTGATAGTCTCGGTGCTTTTGATTTATGAACAGCTCACTGCGCTCTCAGGAAGCTGGCTGTCAGAGCCCTCGTACCGCAGACAGGCAGAGGGTCAGGCACGCATTGTTTGCCATCCGCTTGGTGAAAGACTTCCTAAAATTACTCAGAATTTCCTTTCTCTTTTCCATCTCTTCTCTCCGCTTGTTTGCGGTCTCCTGCTCGCAAAGCCCTATCCAGCAGAGCAGTACCTGCCAAAGGCTTTGACTTCTGTGTTTTCCATTTGAAGAACGAAGTGAAATCGTGGGTTTAAAGTGATGAATCTCATTTGGATGGGGAAACTCGGCCCCGGGAGGAGGCGGAAGGCAGCGTGGTGCTGGAGGATGCCCGCACCCAGCATCTGCCTGGCTGCAGCCACTCGCCCTGTCCTGCCCAGGAGGCAAAAAATTAGCAGAGGGAGAAAAAGAAAAACAGGATGGAAATGAGTAGAAGCTCCCTTCCTGCCTTCTGTGGCTGCTCTGCCACGCGGGGTCAAAAGAAAAACACTCTTCTAGTAAAATATGAAGCTGTTCATATGACAGACTGCAGGTTTCCGAGGCCGTTACCAAAGAACAAAACTCTCTCAGCTGTTTGCTGTCTCACCCGGAAAGATTTCCATTTTCAGGTCTGCACGCTTCATTTTCCAGAGGAGCGGATCCCACACGCAGCCGGGACTGCCATCCCCAGAGACGGATTTGTTTGTGCAAATCTGCAAACCCTTGTGGTGCCTGAGGCACAGGGCTGGGCACCGCACCTCCCGGTACCGCACACGCCTCTGCTCCGCGCCTGCCAGCGTGACTTGGTGGTGTTTTTTCTCCCACAGACTCAGACCTGGCTTCTCAACACTGCGTGCAGATTGCTCTCCCTGGAAAAAGTTTTCCCAGTTGCTCCCTCTGCTCACCCTACAGCTGAGCTATCCAGGAGTCGTAGTTTTTGGCTTCTCACTGTTCCTCTCTGAGACAGCGCTTCCAGATCGACTGTCTCATAACTGCCCTTTCTGTGTCTGTGTTGTTTTTAACTCATGCATTAACCCCGTTCTAAAAAAAAATATCTCATAGTAATAAAAAAGGAAAAGCAGAGTGACACTTCCAGTGCGTGGGCTGCCCAAGGATCCCGAGGACCAAGCAACCAAAAACCCCAACCCCATCGCCACGCAGCGCGGGCTGCCACCGCTCCCGCATCCTCGCGGCAGCGGGCAGACTTCTCGGCTCCTTCCTGCATCTACTTAGCACGTCGAAAGTGAAGGAGACAGGAGAACACAGGCACGCAGAGCCCCTGCTAAACCTGAACTAAATATACCGCGGGAGGCTAACAGCCTGACCCGACGAGCTGGTGCGGCGGCACCCGGACCGCCAGGTTCATCGCACGGCTGCAACGGGGTTTTTGCAGAGCAAAATTGGGAAATGCCCCTTTGCAGGCACCATGAGCACCACCAGCATGCTCAGGGCTGCAGCAACACCCGAGATTTTTGGTGTTTTTGTGTTTATTTTCCTGATAGTAAGCACGGGCAGCAGCCCTGCTTTAAAGCATCTCCTCCTCTGCGGGTCCATCCTCCTCTGTGCATCTAACCAAGGTGGAAAAGTGACACAGGAGGCAACAGCGCAGGAGAAGCAGGCAGGAGAGCACTCGTGCAGGCTGGGGTGGGGCTGTGCAGCCACATAAAGGGGAAAAAAAAAAAAAAGAAAAAAAGAAAAGAAAAGGCGGTCATACGTGACTCAAGAATGAAGGAAAGGCAGTTGAGAAATTATTAGATGCAATTATGCGAGCACAGCACGTGAAAAGTAATCCCAGCTGCTGGGAGCTGGGGGGAGAAGAGGAATCATGATGTGATTCAAGGGGGCCCAAGAGAACACGTGCACGAGCAGCGGTGACCTGGTTTGCAGACGGAGCCACTCCTGTTTCTGCCCGGGTGCCAAAGTGGAGCCTCGCTCAGCCCGGCAGCACCCGGCTCCCCGGTGACCCCTCCGGCTGGTGCAGGCGTCCCTGGGGTCCCCTGGGAACTGCATCTGTTTGCACAATGCAAGCACAAGCAAGAAGCCAGTTTTTAATGCAAAGCGTCCTCCTGCCAGCTTCCCAGTGAGTGTTTTCTAGCCCGGCACACTGCCCTGTTCCTGGGTGTCAATATTGGGAATGTGCACTAATCAGTTTATTTCTGTTTGCTTTCTTCCTTATTTTTCACATCTGTGGAATTAAGAGCTAATCCACTGTCTGTGCCGATTCCCATAATTTCAAGCCGTGCACTAAACACGGGAATTCTTAAATAGATTTTTGTTTCCCCAGCTGCGCAACTTTCCCCGAATTCCTCCGTGTGCGGGAAACCAAAGGCAGCTTCAAACACTGGAGCAAGAAAACAAAACGCAGCTCCTACATCAAGCCAGCTCCCAGCTCCTCAGGCTTCCAGCACATCTCAACACAGAACTGGAGCAAAAGGGCAGATTATTTAAAGCCGTCACATGTAGGCCAATTTTCGCTGCAGTTCCTTTTGGCTCTGATTTTGCAGGCCCCAGTGGAGTGGTGAAGTCATGAATAAATGCAAGTAAACTGAGCTTATCCACTCTCATTTGAGCAGCAGAGTTTACTCGCCTCATGCTGCTTCGGCTGGAACACCAGAAGGGGAGTTTATAAGGAAGAAGGGGGCGCGGGGGATAATCCAGCGCTGCCCTTGCCTGGCGATTCAGCGAGTCCAGCACGGAGTAAACACAGGGCCAGGATCCTGCAGACCCACCACGTTTCTTGCTCTGGGTATTGAGCTCCCTCCACGATGCAGGAGGTTCCCTGCGCCCCCGGCTCGCAGCGAGCTCAGCTGCTTGGGGTCCGTGGCAGGTCTCTCCTAAAACCCTGCATGCAGACAGATTCACATAAGAAGACAAAAAGATTCATGCGTGAAGGAAGACGTGGTTTCGTAGAGGATATTCCGCAGCCGAAGGCAGCGTTTTGTGGAGGAGGGTTAGATTTTGACTGCGAGCTCCGTTGCAGCCTTCCACGTCAAAAATAAATAGAGCAAATAGTTTTACAGTGTGTGAGGCCTCGCAACACTTCACCTGGCAGTCGGTGCCGTCCCCATCAAAACGGCAGCTCAGGCCCCAAACCTGAGTGGCGCTGACATGAGGACGGTCCCCAGGGATGCTCGCGACAACGCTCGCCCATCCGCGGGGCTCCCGCAGCCTGTGGGCTCCTCCGAGCTCTGCCTGAGCCTGCAGAGAGCCAGGCGGACAGGATCTGAGGTCTGCAGAGATAATGTGATAATCATAATGGATTTAAGAAAGGAAAAAAAAAAAAAAGGAGGAAAAACACCCTGCAATTTTATCTCCCTGCTAGCATCCCTTCCGCTCAGCTTCGACCGTAGCTGAGTGACTGCCGCACTTGTCTCCTTGTGGTCAAAGCAGCGGCGAGAGCCAGTTTCTTCAAAGTTAGAAAAAAAATAATAATAATAATGGAGTCCCCGCATTCCTGCTGTGTTTATAAAGAGATGTTTTCTTCCCGAGCTACACAGCATGGCGGGCTTAATCTGAAATTTCTTTTTAATCATAGCGGGAGTCCCAATTAACGTGTCGGGTAATCATTCGAGTAGAACTGGAGCTTCACGGCCGCGGCGAGGCGCGGAGACGCACGGGATCGGACCTTCAGGGGATGGACAGGGGCTGAGAGCACGCCGTGAGCCCTCCCAAAACACTGCCCTGCTGCATGGGGCAGCATTCCCCTCGATATTTGGGGGCAGACAGGGCTCCGAGCCCCCCGAGCACCGGGGTTGCAGCAACTAACGCAGCGTGGCCTCCAGCCAGCGCCGCGCCGCGCCGCGCCGAATTGCTTCTCCGTGCACTTTCCCAGAGGAAAAACACCGCAGCCGCTCCCGCTGCGGGATGCGGGCGCGTAATCCAGCGCCTGTGCCGGCAGGCGGGGAACCTGGTGCTGACCTACTTTCCTCTGCTGCGGGAAGAGCTGGTCTGCAGGCAGGATGCAGCGCGCAGGCATCGTGCCATCGGGATCTGGCGTCGCCTCGCTCCTGCGCCACCCCTGGCACCTCTGTCCCCACCAATATCCAGCCTGATTGCTCTTGGTTTATACTGGTCCCAGCAGCAGGGCACGCTGACATGCTCCTTTCAGCCAGCGATGAAAATCTCTGCCTGCCATGCAGTGGGTTTTGGCCCCGTGTCACCAGGCAGGGGGTTGCCTGCGTGGCTTCTAGCTCACCCCGAGGATGCGCAGGCACCAGACTCTGTTGGCCTCCAACACGCAAAGCCTCCCGCTCCCTTCCTATTTCCCATTCACAAGGAAGTTGGGGCTGAGCTAGTCGCTGCGCTGACCTGGAAAGCGAGGCTCTTTAAAATTCAACCGCGTACACCCGCGGTGGATTTAATCAGCGAGCGTTACAGAAAGCGCAGGCACGCCGGCTCCGACACCGGCAGGCTCCTTCCTCCGTACAGCGGGGCCGGCGCGCGGCCAGCCCTCCTCCGGCGCTCCCTGAGGTCCCAGCAGCGTCTTCTGCAAGGATGCTGAGCTGCAGCCCCGAGGTTTGGGAGTTAAAGGCTCGCCGCAGTCACTGGGGCTTGTGTAAATTGGTCTTTGGAGGGAACGAGCTCCGGCGCCGTATGCACAAACACCGCCCGGCAACCTACTAAAGAGCTCCACCAGCGTCTCTCTTCTTTGTGCTCCCAGCAACCTGGGTAAAACACACCGGCTTGATTCGGCAGATCTGGGGATAAAAAGCTGCGGTGTTTAACCCGCAGCCTGCGGACCTTGCGGGCAGTTTTTCTGCACCACGCTTCCCTCCTGCAACGGTTTAAGAAGGGACCGTTTTAATTGATTAGCTAGCCCATTATGGACAGGCAGAATAACAGTGCTGCAATTGAACTTAGGTCCTTGAAATGCAGAAAGACATCAGCCTGCAGTGCATTTGCAAGCCTTAGAGGCTAATTTCTGCCCTTTTTGCTGTTCCACACTCCCGGCCTGGGATTTACCTAAGCACACAGGATGCGTCTGTACACGAGTCGGGGCAGGCGGGGGTAACCGCCTCACATTGACATTCAGTCAACAGATCCTAATGATAAAACAATTTCCAGCCCGCACTTTGATTAAAATCAAAGCCACGGAAAAATCATGCTAAGGTTCATCTAATGAATTTTTTCCTTCCAAGACTTCAGCAGAAGCCTTGCCAGGGACTAAATCTGAGGGGGTAAGCTGAATTTGATAGTCTGGTAGTCTTTTTCACCCCAATTCCTAGAGCAGGCTTAGCAGTATAAATAAATCTGGCATGGCCACCAAGAAAATAATCCCTTCTATTTAGCAGCAACGGTCTACTGGGGAGGATAAGAGGCACTTGAAGACAAAAACAACAATCTCCAACTGTATATATATGAAATTAAAGGATGTAGGTAATTAATTGTTTAATAAGATAATAAAATCTGCACTAAGCTAGGGCCGTATGAGTCAGAGATACAAGAGATAGAAAATATGTTCATCACTCAGTCCACCTCTTTACCAACACATGTTTTCTAGCATTTGTCCAGTGTAGGTTTTGTTTTGTTTTTAAGTCAGTGAATCAACTTTTTTGATATTCAGCCCAACGCCAAACAGGAGCTATTGGCATTTTGCTCAGGATGAATAAATAACGAGTAACGTTGCCGTCTCGTGAGATCTTCCAGGAAAAAAAACCAGGGAGAGGTTTCCCCAGGACACGGCTGGCTCAAGCACACTTCGTTAAAGGACATACCTACCTTCGCACACGCCTTATGGCAACTGCTGGAGACAACTGCTCGTCCCTCGCCGCTCCCTCGCTGCTCTTTTGTTGGCCGCTCCCTTCTCCCCAAATACCAGGCGGCTTGTTTTGAGCGAGCCCGATGCTCTCACCGCCCTTACCTCACTCTTAGCAACCTTCTATTTAAAGTCACAATCTGTTGCAGCAAACCAGCCCGCTAGTCTATAAACAAGCTGTTATGACCCCGCTGCAGGAAGAGGAGGAAATGGCCTATGCTTTAAAGTCAGCTGCCTTCAGTAATTAGAAGCGAGGAGACAAACATGAAAGCAATGACGTTTAAATGTTCTCTTATTTAAAGGGTATGCTGGTGCTCCAGTCCCTCCTTACTGCCCAGGTATGCAGGCCCAGTGCAATTAGCCAAGCAACTCGTGTCACTTGCCATGGGAAGGGGTCACAGTTTTTTTTTTTTTTTCCATTACTGGAAGAAGTAGATGCTGGGGATGTTGTTTCTTTTTTTTTTTTTTCCCAACCAGCCTTTGTTTCCTTAGCACGCAACATCAGCTGCTTCTGCCATCAGACACCCTGGAAGGTTTTATTAGTCCTAATGCTCCACAGAAGAATTAAGAGGTAACGGCACATATGTTCTGCTCTGCTCGAGAGTGTGGAAGGGAGGATTTGCTGTTCTGCAGCAGCACAGCTGAGCGTGCACGTCCTGGGTACCGCAGCCGCCTGCTGATGAACTGAGGGCATCGGGCTCTCCCTCCGCAAAG
Source organism: Aythya fuligula (assembly GCF_009819795.1). Classification (NCBI taxonomy): domain Eukaryota; kingdom Metazoa; phylum Chordata; class Aves; order Anseriformes; family Anatidae; genus Aythya; species Aythya fuligula. The sequence goes on along the minus strand of NC_045578.1, from coordinate 6,438,654 downwards.
GAGCTCTACTACTGGCCTGAGAGGGGAAGGGGGTCCCTCGAGAAACACGAGCATTTCTCCTGGAGCCATCAGCACACGGGGTAGAGGAGACAGTCTCCTTGCGAACGGCAAAGCCGGGCTCTGCTTTGCTCCAGCTCCCAGATGGGAAGTGAAGGAAAAGGCAAAATCAGCACTAACATCGCACCTGGGAGGCTTGCAGCGCTGCGGAGCTTAAAACTGAACAGGGCACACGTATCCCATGAGGCTGGCGTGACATTATGCTCACAAACAACCCACAAGTGCTTTCGGGGTAGAAGCCCTGAAGCCCTTTTGCTGGGGGACTCATCCACACGGGCACAGAGGGCAGGGAGCCCGCGTCCTCCAGGCGCTGCAGAAAGGCAGCGCCGAGGAGCGCAGGCATCCAGCTGTGCCCAAAGAGATTAAAGATGAGAATTAGCAAAGTTACAGCTTATGCACATACCAATAAGAGCAGGCATTTACCACCACTTGGATAATTAAAAAGATTCTTCACTGGTGACCAGGCTGGCAGGGACTCATCCCGCTGCCACCCACGGATGCAAGCAGCGCGCCGACGGCAGCGGGGGCACCCCAAAACCCCAACCCACCGAGCTGTGGGGGGGGGGGAGAGGCTGCACAGAGCCCCCTGCTCCTGCCAGGAAGCTCTGACACCACCCCAGCTGGGCTGGGGCTGAGGTTGGGTTTGTTTGGGAGGATTTTTAGCGAGATCGTGTAATAGCGACCGCATTGAAATGCTGAGACTTTGGGAGCAATTATCCCAAAAAGCGGCGTGTCAGGCAGTGCAGCGCCAGCAGCCAATTAGGCTGCGTGTTACGAGGCAGAATATAGGCATTAACACACGAGCCGGCAAGCGCGGGATGCGTTCTGCATTTAGTGTATTTACAACACATGACCTAATAGTAAAAGCAATAATTAGCTACTATTAATACCGGCGGAAGAAAATAGAGGGAGAGAGGAGCTGCGCGGCTAACCCCGGGTTTTTTATACGGAGGTGCCTAACAGGAGCAGGCAGCAGAGGTGGCACAGCGCTGTCCCGAGATCTGGGCACAGGGATGGGTGGCATGAGGGTGGATTTGGGCACGTGGCCGTGGCACAGGAGCTGCTGCGGGTGGTTTCAGTCCCACCTGCATCAACTGCTTCCCTTGGAGAACCTCTCCCGGATTCCCCAAGCTAGACCAAGCCAGACACAGCCCGCGGTGGGCAAGACAGAAGGACGACATCCCACCCCGTTAGCCAAAATATTTCCAGCAGTCGGGCAAGGCAACAGCCACTGCAACGCAAAGCAACGCCTTCCTCTGCCAGAGGAAGAATCAAGACCGGCTCCAACCTTTGTCAGAATGACGAGGGTGCTTTCATAATGCAGCCCTTTGTTCTGCTGGAGGAATTCAACCGCTATAAATTCATTCCCCTGGTAAATGCAGCAGTTATCAGGCATTTTACCACGGGATTCCTGGTCTCCTAGTGAAGTTAAATGCAGTGCCATTACAGCAGCACTTTAACGTGTAAATATTACATTCCCGGTTCTTCAGGAGATGTTCATTTAGTGAAATAAAATCCTGCTAGTAAAACACCTGATCAAACCCTTCAGCTGAACTGGCCCAGTAATTGCTGTAGGACTGGAAGGAGTCCAATGACTGGTTGCAATTTATGGCCACTTTAGAAAAAAAAAAAATCTACCTTGAAGCATCCGCTAAGGACTGAGTTGTAGATGAGATCATGGAGTACATTTACATTGCAGCCTTCTGCAACGTTAAGTGGCCACTAATTCGTGCTGAATTCCTTTGTAATTCTGATGGAATCGCATGTGACAATCACATAAATAGCAAGAAAATTCCTCAGGAGTAATGTTACTACAACAAGGAGTAAAAGGCAAAAGAATGATTCATCTTTCGTGGTGAGACATGCCCTTTTCTATCATCTCTACTCACCCAAAATAATTTGCCCAGCCCAAATTTCACAGCCAGGGCTGACAGACACCGAGCTGGAAGGGGGTCACTCCTGAGCCAGGACCAAAACGCGGCTGCAGTTTGAGGGAAATACGGTTAAAATAGGAAGCTGTGAGGAAGCATAAAGACAATTAAGCAACAAGATAAGCTGCCTGAGGGAGGCTACAGGAAAACCTTGATGAAGATTATGCTGCAGGCAGGGGGCTGCATTAAATGACCATCATCTCTGCCGTTATTAAAAATCCAAGGGTCACAGACGGAACTGGTCAGAGGGAACAGATGCAAAATGCCACTGGTTTAACCCTCGTAATTCAGCATAAAGAACCGGGATCGGAAAAGGGAGAGGGGGGAGGAATGCAGGAGCAAGCAGACAATCAGAAATGTTGTCAGAAGATGGATCCAAATGGACACCTTAATTTTGTAAAATGACAGAGCAGAGCTCGGAATAACTTCAGAGTGACCGGGTGGTGGGAGCTACAAGGATTTTAAGAGGTGTGATGTCTTTTCGCCACTGCAGCAAGGGAGCAGAGGTCGACGTGGGCTCCTGCATGCCCTGGCTCAAGGAATCACATGTGCTGGACAGAGAGAGGTGCTCATCACCCCAAAGCCAAGCAGGATCTGCTCCCCCAGGGCTTTATCAGCCATGACCCACGTGGGCAGTGCCAAAAATCAGGCCACCAGCTCAGATCCCCAGTCAAACCTGGAGACAGCGGGTCCCCTCCTCTCTCCGCTTTGCCTGCAGGATACGGGACCAGGAGATGTCACCATGCTCCACGGACCCTAGGAGCCTGGGGACTGCGAAAAAGAAGCCCTATTTTGGCTGCCTCAATTAACTAAACAGATTAAAACTTTGTTATTTGCCTGGCACCAGTAGAAACAGGGTCCATATGCTGAACTAGAACAAGAACTTGTTTGAGGAGCTGCTGCCTCGACTGCAAGATGCCAAAAGCCAGATGGGGGACTCAGAACAGAGCAGGAATGGCTCAACGGGCAGGGCAGCTACAGCACGGCTTGTTCCTCGGAGACAGCAGCACTCACAAAAGCTGGGGGAAAGGGTTAAAAGCAGAACCGAGCACCTTTCTCATCATGCACTCCTTGCCTTCCGCTGAATTAACATTGGAATCAGAAATCAGACGACATTCCAGGCTGCCTGAAAATTGTTTTTACACTTCCAGTACGCCTGTGGCCAGAAGTAGACAATATACATTCGGTGTGAGGTGATTATTGAATGAATTAAAGCAGCAGGTACTTCAGGAGGAGCCAACTTCTCCTCCTCCCAGGCAGATGCCCCAGGAGCGGTGCCAGCTGCGGGCCAAGCAGCAGCAGCAGCACCGGGGCCACAGCGGCCGGTTGACCCCAACCCTCTCAGGGGGCAGAAACATCCTTCACTCTCCTTTTGGGCTACATGGTTCAGGCTGGTGCCAGGCAGCAGGACACACGACGTGAAGCTGCTTTTCCTAGCTTGCCATCGGGTGCAATAATTGTGGGTACAGAGCAGTAGCAGCATCTCTCCTTAAGGCTGTTAATAAAGTTCACCTTCACCGGCTAAGCCCATTCCTCTTTCCCAAAGACTGGAAGAGATTTTATAGCAGATTCATCACCTCCACCCTTTAATTCTATTTTTGGAGTCTATTGAACTTTTGCATATGTTGAAATGAAAAGAGTCTATATTAACACAGCCACTTTTTTGTTACTGTAATGAGAGCCTTGAAACCACCACAAAGAGAAACATGCCTTTTAGCAGCTGAAACAAATTATTACAGCAACTGAGTCTTAAAAGGAATTTCAAGTAAAAATATAGTATTGCATGAAGTTGTTATGGCAACTGATGTTGTAGAGTAACTGCACTTGGGCAAGTTTTCCTCCTTCATCCTGCTCAGCAAAGTCTGGGAAAAACTTTATGATAAAATTATGCCTTAATTAGTCAAATAAGTCATAAATATTGCTTATCCCAAAATCCTTAACATTCCAGCCTCATGCTGTCTGTGTGCAGTTAGTCTACTAATGAGAAAATATATCTACTAAAGCCCCACTTACCATTAAAATTCTTATCCAATATTTTTTTCTAATACAATTTATCAATTTAAACACATTGTACAATGCAATATTCTGCAGCATTCCATTAAAATGATAAATAGCTATAGAAAAAAACAAGGGATTAAACATACTGTAATGTAATATAACAGTATTTAAACGTAAATAAAAACTTAAACATGGAAGGGGAAGCGTACCGTGTTTGAGAGTGAAAAGAGCACAAGTTCGGCTACGGCTCTCTGGACTGGAGTATTAATAGGACATAGGAAGCAGGGCAATGAGAAATGACAGTCAACTTCAGAGGATATAAAATTTCCATTAGGCTTTGTTATAAGATTACATCAAAGCAGTTCATATGTTTTAATCTGGGGAAAGAGAAAGCAGCTACTTGGGGTCTGCGCCTGGGGGCTGCCTCTGTGTACTGAACCAGACACTGTGCATAATGAACAATTTTTATTCAACCAGAATTTCAGCACAGATAGCTCCCACTCAATGGGCTCCAGCACAAATGGGGCTGGGAAGGGATGCTATTCTTAAAGCTCCACCTGCTGGCTCCGGAAGAAGTGCCAATGGCTCTCAGAAAGTCCATTTTTGGGGGAGGGACAGCGGGTCGAAATGCTTGCACTGATTTACCGTGCCCAAAACCCAAGCCCAATTTCTGGAGTTCTTGCCTTTCTGAGTTAAAAACAAAAGGAACATCTAAGCCCATGGCTTGTTTCTTCCCTTTCTCTCTTTCTTCTTCTTTATTTATTTTTGAGTTAATAATTTAGCCGATATTTTAGCTGGCTTAGGCAGATCTGGAATGGCAACAGTGCTCAAAGAGCAAAGGTGTGCGAGCTGCCAAAATCTGCCTGTTTGAACCCACCTGATTACAGAGAGACCCCAGGGAGTTATCTTGTGCTCAGAGTGCAGCCAAAAGGGCACCGCAGCCAGGGAAATCATTCCATTTAGCGTGTGCCTCCTGCACAATAATTACTTATTTAAATTTTACTCTGCCGCTTGATCCATTACGGAATGCACTATAAACAAAGGTGATTTTATGCAGACAATAGCTGAGCCAGTCATTTTTAAAGACAGGCATGGAATGACTTATCTCCCAGGATGAGCAGCACTTACGAGCTAGCCGAAAACGAGGTTTATAGCCTAAACCCTATTTCCAGAGGTTATTCCAGTGGCTGCACCGCTGGATCACCTCCAGCCCTCGCAGCAGCACCGTGCGCCCTGCCCTGCACACCGGGGCCACCGAGAGCTCTGTGTCCAGACACGTAGCTGCACGAAACCCTCTGCTAAATCCTGTTTAAGTCTTGAAAATATGCACCTGGTAATTCTGAGTTAATTACCCCAGGCACGTTTGAAATGCTTCTGCCACTGCCGCTGGGGTCTGGCTATCGATTGGGCTGCGCTCTGCCTCCTGGAGAAACTGCTTCGGTGAACTGAGCTTCCTGCCCGAATCAGGTAGGCTTTGCTCCTGACTGGCACCAAATCCCGTCTTCCTATTTCCAGAAGAAAAATAGCTCCTTTTTAATCTAGGCTTTCCAAGGCACTGTCATGCCTGTGACGTCCTGAATGCAGAATTACCGCTTTCCCCAGCTTTTGCTCATTTGTCTGGAAACCTCAGGACTGCTGCATCTCCCCACCAGTACATTTTTTTGCTCAATCCAGAAATATTCTTTTTATCAATTCATCTGACAGCACTCCAACAAGAAGGGTGTCTTGGAAGATGATGCTAATCCAGAGAGACCATTCTTCAGTCTGAGCATTCATGAAGTCTAATGAACTATTGGCAGAAAGTCACTTCTGTAGTGCAATTAAAACTTGTGTGTAGTGCTGCTCTGAGACACGCAATATTGCAACTGAAAGTGAGCCGTGCCAAGCCGGGGAGGTGGATTAGCTGAAGGAACACAAGTCGGTGAGAGGAGCCGCTTCCTCCCCACCAAGCCTTGTGCATTAAGTGAAGCTGGGATAATGGATATGCATCGCAAGGTGTTTGCCACCAGCCTGGCTAAAAAGTGCACGGCACGGAGCTCCTGGAGCGGGGATTTTTGGGCACAGCTGCACAGCTGGCACACGGTGACTTCTGTGGGATGAAGCTGGGATGAAATCCCCTGCAAGCACCCACCACCATAGTAAAGTAGGTCTGGATGAGGAGTCTAGAGCTGAATTTGAGCAGCAGCCCTCCACGAAGACACCATGAGCAGGAGGAGCACCACGGCCCTTGGCTCGGGCACCAAACCTCCTCCAGCTGCCCCCAGACCCGGCAGCAGGGCACGGGCTGCGGCTCAGGGCCTGGCCCCGTCCCTAACACCACTGACACCTCATTAGTTGGAGGAAGCGACAGTAGCAGGCATCATTAAAACGCTCTGATCTTTTAGCAGTTAGCCAGGGGAGAAGTCAGAAATGGAGCATTAGAGTTTCAAAAGAGAAATTTACAGCCATCGCTTCATAATTCTGCAATTGTTTCCAACCACGGTAATTAAAAGGCAGAGTACTAATCAAAACACAGGTTACTTTTTTTTTTTTTTTCTTAGTAATGAGCATGCTCTCCACACAGCCTGGTACAGGACCAAAGCATAATGAGAGCAAGTCAAGCAAAGCTTCATACAAGGTGAAGGCAGCTCCTGGAGCTTTGTCACCAGCGCAAGCACTGGGACACGCAGGGGACACGCTTGGGGACTGCTCTGAAAGGCTGTGCCCGCTGACAGGTGATATATTAATGCCACTCCTGCCTCCAAACCCAACCAGCCCATAGTGCTTCTTGGGAGAAATCGGAAAACGAAGATACATTTTTATTTTTGGGGGTCTTATTAATCTCTTTACAGAAGCGGCACACTCGGAGGCAGCGCGGAAAATAGGTTAAGGCTCACAATAAGCTGAATGAGTTAAATCGGAGCCGGGCGAGTCTGCTGACAGGCAGTCAGCGCGACTCTTAAGCTTACAGGCCAAGGTAAGAAGAGTTTGAAGGAAAGTGCACTATCAAGTCAGATAAAATGAACGCGCTGGTTCTGACTGGTCTATAAAGAAGGGTCAAGCACTGGCGGGCTGGTGGGACCCGCTGCCGCCGTGAAATGACGGGCTGAAGCAAAGAAGGACTGACACTACTTCTCCAAATTATAAATTCTACTTCCCAATCTATCTGAATGGATTAACCTCAAAACATGAGATCCGGAATTTAAAGATTCAGAATTCAGAAGCTATTATGAGTCAAGAGCAGGAATTAGCATTTGAGTTATAAATATGCTCTAACAAACTGACAGGAGTCAGCTTGCTGTTCCTTCCCTTTTTGAAGATGGTGGCATCAGGCTGGCAATATTTAGCGATACAAGCCCAGGAGTGATTTTCACATCCCAGCTGGATGCCAACAGCATTCCTGGCTGGAGGAACACCGCTCCTGGTCTTCCACCACGCAGGCAGCCGCTACACAAGGGATGCACTGGGCCTCAGCACCGGGATGGGTTTTAACCAAGGAACAAGCCTGCTGCAAACCCGTCCCATACACTGAGTGTCCACCACAAGCCCTCACAGACCCAAAATACGGGCAGGAGAGATGCAGGCACCCCAGCAGGCCCTGAATAAACAGAAGCCCCAGAATATCAGCTGAAGTCTCGAGGCAACGAGAAATGAAGGCACTAAATAACAGCACCAGCTCCTCAGATTTTCTGCCAAACATTAGCCAATTTAAAAGGCAGCAAGAGGCCCTTTACGCGGGGAGAATTTCTTTGAACGCCGACTTAAAAGCTGAAGTTTGGCAGGAAACTGTCTGAGAAGGATGGTGGGGGGGGAGGTAAAAGCCAATTTTACCTGGTAATCCGCGACACTATTTGTGTCCTGCCCAGACCACACTTCATGCATTAGGAGTGCGCTGCAGCTCCTCCGCTCGCTGCGGCGCTCGGCTAACGGGGAAGCTAATGGCTTCTATTAGAGGCATGTGCAGAGGGCGGCCGTGGCACGCACATCTGTCTGCAGAATAGATGGGAGCTTTGTAAACTGCCTAAACACCTTAGTTCCCGAGCAAACGGGGCTGGCAGCGGGGCTCTCCAGGCTCCCTCCTGGTGCGACAGGCTGCTGATTGACAAGGCTCGGCGCTAAGAGCCAGCACGTGCTCCCACTGCAAATAGCAGCGCCTGCAAGAAGCAGCCCGAGCAGACTATTTCGCAGGCTTCAGCTCCGTTACTCTAATGAGGATTTCCACACCGGAGGAAAAAAAAAAAAGAAAGAAAGAAAGAAAAAAGACAAAAGTCGTCTACACATTCCCAGCGTAAGGGGGAAAGAAAAAACGCGGAGAAATAAACAGCTGGCGAAGTGAAATACGAGGTTAGAGCCCTCTCTGATTCAAGAGAAGATTATTAAACCGGCTATAAAGACGGTGTTGGCATCTCTTGAAATGAGTTTGTTACATTCAGAAGAGGCAGTTACACATGACAAACCATTTTCTGTTTAATTAGAGGGTTCTGCGTGGAACACTTCCAGGCGGAGGAGGGGAGCAGATTGCCACCCAGCATCTCAATTACGGGACAGCGCCTCGGCGATTCCACATGCAAATGTTTTTTAACTGACCGCAGAGGGGAAAAAAAAAGGGCTTTGTTTGTTCAGCAGGGTTAAGGAGCAGGAGCTCCGAGGCTCTAACCTTTAGCAGAAAGGGAAGCGGGGCTTTCTTGCAGCACATTTTACTGCTCGGGGTTTATTTCTGCCAGGAGAAGGGCTTCTGCTTGCCGGCTGGCTGGGAGAAGACTTCTATGGGGGAAGCCACCAAAGAGCCACCAGGCTGTCCCAGCCCTGGTTAAAAGCTTTCCACTCCTCCAAGGTGGTAAAATAATACGTGGCTCATGAAGGACCTCGGTATGCACACCAAAGCTCTGAAAGTAAGCAAGCATGGGAAGGAAATTCTAGCTAATACAAGTTAAATATAGGTTATGTTAGCTGCATTTTACAAGCACTAAGAATGTTATTGGAGAAAGCTGTCATTTTTAATGACAGCACAAGCTCCAATTACCAGATAGCTGATACGCTTGGGATTTGGAAGTTTTTTTTAAATCACTTGAAATCTAAAAAAACCTTCATTATCAGCTTCTGAGTTCGATGTAAATAACTTCACCTGGCGCTAAGAAGTTTAACATTTCGCAGGGCACACGAACAACTTCAAGCCATTTATGAACGTAGCTCCAGCTTCCTGGCAATTTATACAGGGTTTATGGCAACTTAAACAGCTCTGGAGGCAGGAGATGTGCCGAGGCTCCAGGAGGAGGGCGGCCACGAGGATGAGGATGCAGCGGGATGGGGCAGGAGCATGGAGCAGCCGTGTGGGTCAGAGAGATGGGACCTTGCTGCTGCAGCCCTGAAGAGCCACCCAGGACAAAACCAGGCATCACCTGCAGCCTAAACCAGGATACTCACTCCCCAAGCAGGCCCTTCTCACAAAGGGATGCTTTAAAAACACACGGGTGGCACAAAACCCTCTGTGCTCGCATCCTCCCAGCTCTATCAAGATGGCCCTTGGGTTTCCCACGTGTTCTTTGCTCCCCTCCATTAGCAAGTCAGGAGCTCCTCCTGCAATTTTACTTGCAAAAATAAAGGGAAATAAAGGGGAAAAGTCTGGTTTCCCAGCTGTGAGAAAGAGCACCGCACACATTAACGCCACGGCTTAGTGCCGAAACCTAATACAATAGGCAGAAAAGCTAAACGCTGAACATTTTAGTTCCCCACAGATAAATGAAAGCCTTACAGTCAGCAAGAAGAACAGCAGCCTTCTAGCTTGTGGCAAGCAGAAAGTGGGATTGAATCATTACTTGAAGAAGAACGTGTTTCAATTTCTATAAATAAAAACCTGCAAGGCACATTGCCAAAGAAGCGCAAGTCAATATAGCTTTTCTATATGCGCTGTCAAACTTTACTTTTAGACAGTATATTAATTACATAGTCAATAATTGTGGGTTTCATTAGTGTATTAAATACCTCAATCAATAATATTTATCCTTCTCAGAGACAGTCTTCACCAAAAAAAAAGGGAGGAGTATTTTTTGATCCTGCAGTTCAAAAAGTCAGTGCAGCATACCAGCAAGGCTCTAATGGAAAACATAAAACACCGGGAACGGACAAAAATCGGATTATTACTCTTATTTTTCAGCCTTTTGTACGATAAGCCATGAGGGAATTCCAAGAGCGAAAGTGATGGCCAAAAAAATTAGATTTCTTTCTCTTAATTGCCCAGCAGTGATGTCAGAGTGGACATGACAAATGTTCGCGTCCGTCCTTTCCAGATCAGACAAGAACTGCACGGCAGCCAAGGTCTGCTCAGCCAACTTGCTGAGGGCAAGCTCTGAGCAAAGAACATCCCAGCAGGACATCCCCAGCCCGTCGTGTATTGAAGTACAGTTTTCTTGGTGCCCTCTTCCAAAGCAGGACCATCCCAGGCCAACAGCATCCTTCTGAAATGGACCGGAGCAGCGGGGACCTTCCCCGGGGTCACTCAAGATGAGCACCGTGGCACCAAGCATCAGGCAATAGGAAGAGTTCAGGAGGATTTTTTTTTTTTAAGCTGTATTAAAATACTACCCATAGGTCCCTTCAAAGGGCAAGGAGGTTGGACCAAATGTGGAAAAAAAAGCACCTTTGGAAGTATTGGCTTTATTTTAAATAACTCGCAAGAACAGTAATATACAAGGATGGGAAAAGGGAAGTACTACGAGCAGCCTGGGAAGACTCCCATAGGCACACTTTTGGCATGGCAGAGAGGCTGAATTTAACAACAAATCAATGCACTATAAACAGGGAAAAAAAAAAATCTAAAAACAAACAACACCCCATCCCCAAACACAGACACCTAACTATTCAAATAAAATAAACAGAAAAATGCACAACAGTCCTCACGGAAGATCCATCTGGTGATTCAAACCACCTTTTTTTTTTTTTTTTTAGATGTGTATGAATGAAACGTAAAAATGTAAACACGAGAAACAGACTCAAAAACCGAGACGAGGTCTCTGGGCCTCTTTGCATCCTCACAGATAATATATTCAAGAGAATTTCCACTCCCTGTAATAAGGTTAGAGGTATTTACTGCACAACTTCAATAGTTATAATGCGCAGTATGCTATGGATCACTCCCTCCCCAAAGAGGCTTTTGGGGCAGAAGCCTCCTCCATTGCACATTTCCATGACCATCGTGCACAAGAGAAAATCCCTGTTTCTCCCTCCCACCTTAACCAGCAGGGGCTTCTCAAGAGGTGTCTGCCTCCAGCGGGCGAGAGGGACTACGGCGAGGGAGGTGGGCACGGTGCTTTCTCTTCCCAAGGGCCAGCCAAAACCAACCAAGAAAGGGCAAAGGGAGAGATGACGAAAGAGGACGTGGAGGGAAAGGACGTCCTTCCTCCCCCCCTCAAGATGTTCTGCTGTATCTTTGGGCAGCAAAAGCAAATATCACGGAGTATTAAGAATCAAAACATCAGACTCATCAACTTCCACTCTCACACCCGTTGCACTAAAAGGACAATCCTACCGTGCTGGAACACGAAGCCCACACATACACTCATCCAAGCTGCCAGGCGTAGCGTACACAGCGTAAAGCAACGACCTACCAGAAGCACGCAGTGTGTTTGCTGCAGATCAGTGCAAGAAGACCGTTTGTTTTTCACAACAGCTCCTCGAATAGATTACTGCTCAAGGCTTTATTTTGGGGAAACAAAAAAAAAAAAAAAACACAAAAAAACAACACATAAAACCAATGCGTCTTAAAAATAAGATCTGACTCAAGTACAATCTCCCCTCCAGAGACTCATAAGGGTCACCAAGAATTAATTTTAAATTGATGTGCAGTGAAAACAGTTAAATCATAACCAGGAATCAACACAAGCAGCCCAACGCCTGGACACAGCACAAAGGATGCTCCAAATCTTCCCTCAACACCCACACCTCGGTGTTCTCATCCAACTGCCCTTGCACCTGCTTGAAACCAGCAGCCGCCCAGCTTCGTCTTTGCTTTGTATGTTTAGTTTAAAGCATTAGGAGCCATGGGACTCTTGGCTGCACAGTTAGGAGGTATTCCAGCATCCTTTCACTCAAGCAAATACAAGTTCAGTTCAGCCCTCCCGTGCAGCTGAGGGCACTCAGCAATAACCCGGACACGAACAGGGGAGATTTACGATGCAGGGAAGGAAGAGCCAGACTCATTTGCCAATAATCCTAATTAGCATCGCGAGCCCACTGTCTTCTCCTTAATTGGCACCAGCGAAAGAGCCTGGAGCTCTCTAAGAGTCCCCTTTTCCACTGCCCCCCGTTAGCAGCTGCGGTGACACCAGGGTTTGGGTAACAGCAGCCGCTTGGCAATGAGCTGGGAGGTGAGGACAAGGACCAGGACCTGGCTGCACCTTTCCTGCCCTCCCTCCCGGCCCAGAGGCTGCTGCAGAACCTCGCTCCCTTTGGGCTGACCAACTTCTCCTTAACCAGTTCCCTTCCACAGCTCGAGCCCGTGATCAGTGGAAGGAAGAGAGGTAGCCAAGATCCACATATATGTTTTATATAAGCCATATCCCCCTCCCGGGAATCATTTTGCTAAATTAGCTCTTCCAGGCCCCTCCTAAAAAAGCTCTTCGTTCTCCTACTCAGTGTATAGTCCTCCTCTGTATTCGCCCCAGCTGAGATTCTTTTTTGCCTCTATATGCAGACCAGAACCGTACATTGCATTCGAGATGAGATCTCACACCAGAGGCTTATATAATCCTATCGTACTTGTATAGCTACACTAGAAATACCTTGCCTTACATAGCTTGATGTTTTTATCATATACTAGCTGATTAAAGCATGATTAAAACCCTCCAACTCTTCAGTCACTAATGAGCACCCACTTTATAGCAGGTTTTTCTTTTTTTTTTTTTATTAGTCCTCAAATAAATGACTTTTCACACCAACTGTTGAAGTTGATTTTCTGTTCCAGTTCTCAAGGTCACTCGGCTCTTCCCGACACCTCAATACTCCCGAGTATTGATACCTGCCATCTCTGGTGCTCTGGCTGATGGCACAGTAAAGCCGGTGCTAGGGATGTGCAGCCAGTCCCTCGGGGAGAACGAGCTGCCCCAGGTGTGCGACATCGTCTCACGAAGCTGCACTGCCAGCAAATCCGTGCTAACACAGCTGCCCGTAAAACCTGCCGGTGTACACAGGCCTGAGACTTCAAAATAGCCTCCAGGAGCATTTTGCTCAGTCTCCTCAGCTGGGAAAGGGGGGACAGAAAGGGAGGAGCAGAACTAGAAGACTGGTTAGCAGAGTGGAAAGATAGATTATCACCGCTAACCTACCATTTGTCAGTCCGGATCCGCGCTGAAGACTGTAATTTTCTAGTCAATGCTTTATAAGCAAGTTCAGAGGGAACAAATACTTCAATAAAAAAATCAAGGCATCAGCAGAAGAACCCAGTCATGATCCTCAGGATCCAAAAAAGAAGGGGCTGTTTGTGCAATTAATGGGCCTAGGATAATGTCCTTCATGTCCATCAATGGAAGTGGCATTTACAGCTCCTAAACATAAAGACTTAAAGATGACAAACAGGAAACGAGGGCACCACATGAATACGTGAAGAAACAGCGCTCTACGGCGCAAAATAAATAAATAAAATTTCAGGTTTGCTACCAGCGACCCACTGCAGTATTGCCTGGATGCTTGGAGCTGTGCAGCAAATGCCAAGCTGTGAGCTGCAGCCAGGGAACACATAATTAATGTGATTAGGAGCACACAGAGCTAGCATGCTCTGCTGACTGAAAAGCCCAGTAGCATAATTACTGTTTTCTGTACTAGCTCTATGTCTGAACAAATCTCAAAGCCTGGTTAGTTTTAGACTGCTGTGTAAACGTCAATAAAAATCCCAGAAGTGCCAGCTCATCAGCATTCTCAGGCACAGAAATGGTGAAAATATCACTGCATTTCCATGCTGTTAACATCAGGCAAAGAAGTCTCTCCATTCTTCACTCTAACCTTAGAGTTTGTAATAAGGTAACATCTCCCCCAAGTGAATGCTTATTATGAAAGCTAATTAATTGCTTTCCAGTAACGAGAAGTCTTTGGTGTTCAAAGAAAGCAAAATTCACTACACAGGAATTAAACAGTGTTTATTCAAACAAAGCTCCCCCCCCCTGAAAGACCTGTTTCTGATTAACATCATTACAAATACAACTAAAGAAAGTGAACATACAGACATACAAAATATATACGGGCAGGAAAAGTGCGCTAAATCAGTCAAAAACCTATAGTATTAATTGAAGTGAAAACTAAAGCAATGCTTTGTAGTTGCCTAGATTTCCCTGGGGGATGGAGAGTCAATGCTTATCTGCCTTCCTCAGAAGAGACAATTTTGATTAATATCAGACCCATCTGACTCAGTCTATTAAACCCTGAAGGAAGGATATTCTTCAGATATAAGAGATATGTCTTTGATTAATAATTCTACCATATTGCCATTCCAAGCATTAACAACTGCATGGCACCTGTGGAAAAAGAAAGCCTTTGAATTCTACAGAAAAGAACTAACTTGTGCTAATAGACCTGTTCGCCTTCGTCCACGTCTGAAAGCTGCATGATGCTCTTCCTCCTACCCTCCGCTGAACAAGTCCAAGTGCCACGGTTGTCACTACTTCCTTGCAAAGACAACACAGTGGTTATATAATTCAGCTTTACGTACAGAGAGAAAGCAAAGTTACTTCAGACATTCTGAGTGCTTTGTCTAAAGATACTGACAATCTGTCTAGAGAATCCTCTTTAGCACTGTCACAGTTTAATAGACCACAACAGTCTCCAGCATCATGGCCATTTCAGTGCACTCTTAGTCACCAGGGGCTTATCTTCAGAGAAATGAATTAAATCACTTAGCCCACTACGCTGGACTACCATGCATGGTATAACTAATGCCAAATTGTCATACATGGGGTAAGGAAAAAGTCAGTGTAACATCCTCTCTTTGAGTTCTTCCTGCAAGTTTTAGCTTTGATGAATTAGCAGCAGCCTTCTCATCCTAGCTGAGCATTTCTCCTGATGTTTGCGATCAACCTCTTGCTGTATTCTCTGTAGTTTACGGGTTTGACATCCATTGCTGTAGCCTTAATACGGGATTCGTCCTGTGAAAGAGAAAAATGGCATGCAAAGAGTGCTCAGCAAAAGAATGCTCAGTCCTAACCTCCTCCTGCCCTCACTGTTCTTGGTACCAGGGTTAGCTAGGTGAGCAAACCTGACTCCCAGAGCAGCCACACTCTGGCTACAAGCCAGATTTGAGGAACCTGAGAGGGAGCGGCTTTAAAGGCAGTGACCAAGGCTGACAGTATTTGCTGTGAGCGAGTACCTTAGGAAACTTCTCTGCACAAACATAAGAGGAGGAAGCCATCTCTTATGGAGGCAAGTCAAACTGCAAAAGCCATATGCTACATTATTTGCATTTTGGAGGATACTTACATTGTAAGTCTCCAGTTTTACTCTGATCCTGAACTCATACGTGTTGAAGTTGGCATTTTGGAAGACTTCTTCAAATGCCTGCTCATTCTGCAAGAAGGACAAAAGACACATCAGCTGCAGTCACCCAAGCTTCTGGTAGTACCAGGAATTTTCAGAACAGTTCATCTCTTGCTGATATTGGCAAAATATTGGAACTAACTGGATCATGCACGCAGACCTGAATTTTCCATCAAATTTTAGATGCCAAAACAATAGCTTAAAGTTTTTTGAGAGAAAATTTAGTTCAGAGTGAAAAATCTTTTTAGCAACCTAAACAAAACAATGTATAGCTGCAGTGCGCCTGCATCCAGAAATACAGAACGAAAACATTATAAATCTGCATAAGATTCTCTCACGCAGCTTAACTGGCTATTTCTGATGCTCTGCAACAATCAGACACTGACAGAGTTAACTACTTCCCTATTAATTGTCTTATTAAGCATTCAGCTCCTCTGCTTATACATCAAGGTTGTATGTATCCTTCACATCCTGACAGACCTATTTAAGAGGATGCTCCATAAAAAGTGGATGCATGTTTTGAAAGTGCTTTTATAACCACTAGAAGACCATGTCACATTTACAGCATAAGCTACTTCTAATTACCATATGAATACTAAACATAATCATCATTTATTACAGACAATTTGTCAAAACAGTAGAAAAGAATTAGACAAGTTGTGAAGACCATGGAAAAAAAGTTTATTTTTGTAAAAACGCATTATAAAATCTTCGCTGACATTCCACCAAAATCCTGCTGCCCCGTGATGATACAGACATGCAATTACCATCACAGCTCTCTACCAAACGCACTTGACTTGATCAGTCAGTCCAGAAGGTGACAGAGCATTTGGTCCAGAGCTGAACCCACCTCAGTTTCACTCACATTTCAAGTATGAAAACTGCTGGTTTTAAAGCATGCGGCCCTCTTTTACACTACAGGGTGATTCTTCTAAGATTTAGGAAGGTACAACAAATGAAGGAGAACATGTAGCCAGCTGCAGACTGCAACATTTCAGCATATGCTTCCTGAATATTGAAAACCCTTTCTTGTGACCATCATATGGATTAGAGGATGAGAAAGCTCGCTTTATGAAGTGTTTGGCTCCTGTTTCCACCTCTGCCACAAACTACACGGACCATTAGTGAGCGGAAAATGCTGTTAGCACACCAGTCACTGCTGCTCTGCATTACCTCCTTTCATAACAAGTACGGCAGAGAAGGAGATGAAAGACCTTGCATGCACATCTATGCTTAGCACGGCATGGCTGTACGTGGACTCAATACACCCTGTAAGCAGTTGACTTCCACCAACTTCACAGGGCACTGGATGAGGTCTTCAGAGAAAAAACACTAAGATAAGCTTACTGAAAATGCATCGAGTACCGTTTTTAAAGCTCATAAAAGTGTCAAATCAAAACCAATTTCTCCTGGAACACAAAGCATTCCTGCTCAAGGGCTCATTCCATATAATACTCCATTTTCTATCCGTGGCCATTTCCATTAGACAGCTCTTCAAAAGACATTACATGTTTGTATTGTTACATAGGATCTGCTGTCTCTCCTTCCCCACTCTCTTCAGCATTAGAAGTGACTAAGAAATTTTGTTTGAACTCTAGCAGAGATTAAGCATGACTGAACTAAGAAAATATTGACAAGTTAAGAATGTCTGAAAATGGAAATTCAGAAGTGTAGGCACATCTAATTAGAATGCCATAGCAATACATCTTCCTACAGAGCAGAGGTGTCCAGCCTTCAGGATACCACAAAAGTTTCAGCATCTAACAACCACAAGCTTTGTGCCACTTACCTTACAGAATAAAAGTGCAGGAAATTTCCAAACACCATTCCTGTATGTAAATTACAGGAAAACTAGCCCCACTTCGTAGAAATGGATGAGGTCTACAACAGCATCTCGGGACAATAAGGATTACAGCCTCAAGAATCCCTTCTGGCTCATTTCCTCCCACAACCAACCAATAGGTTAACCAACATCTGGAATATCCATGGAGCCCTAATATCAATCATACTATAGCCTTAGCCTGGAAGCACAGCAGTGTTCATATACAATTCAAGAACTTAATCTGTTTTCCACATCATTACGAAATAAAACCACACAGATTTTATATAGTAGACAACTAAAAGCAAGAAGAGATTATTTTGGTAGGAAGAAATGAAAATGCAGCAGAGAAGCACAGAGACAGAGGGAAGAAAATACTGTCTGTTAGTGTTTAATGGCTTACAGCCACCTTAAAAACTGTTCTAATCTGCCAAAGAAAGATTACTTAAGCATCTCTGCAAATGACCTATTTTAAAAGTCATAGTTTTTGTATTGCCCACAAAGTTTCTGGTAATACTTGGTGAAAAAAAAAGAGCCTTCAGAAGAGGGCAAACACACATTAGTTCAAAAAGCTTCCTGCCTACTTAAAAAGATACATACAAAGCGTTCTGGAACTTTTTGGTTTTGTAAACAATTTTTTGGAACACATGAGAAATAACGCTGTTAGTATTCATGGCTAAAACAGTTTTTCACATATCCTTCCAATCTAGGTACAATGATAAAACAGCCTGTCCTTTCAGCTGTAGTCAATGTGTTAAAGCTGTCAATAGCACTACAACCTTGAGGGCTGACAAGCAGCCAGCTGTCTCTCAAGGTCCAGGTGATAAGGACAGGCTGATCTTCAGCTTAAAAGTCAAAAGAGCTCAGAGGTAGATGGACTGATTGTGGGAGCAAACTATGGGGAAAACCAGGCAAATCTCTGTTCTCCAGGCAGATGGCCCATGGAAAATAATTCTGAGAAGAGTAAAGTCCCTGCCAAGAACTTCAGACTACGGAGAAGCAATGATTTGTGAACTTGCAAAAGATTCTGAAGCCTAACATCTGGAGGAAATCTCTGGCCACCAGACCCCTGAGTTGGCCCATCAGCTCAGAGAATGGGCAAGATCGTGTTCTTGTCAGATGATGCAGATTATCCCTTTCTTCCAGTGGGCCTTTTCAATTTGTTTTAATAATGCTATTAATTTCTGCTGAAACTATGTGAACATAATCCAATGCCCTTGCCATGTCTCAACTTAGGAGTTCTGTACGTCTGCACATAGAGACCACACTCTCTGCTGGATCAGCACTCGTATTCTGCGGGCACGTTGCATCTTTCTCCAAGTTTCCTTCTAATTCAATGTCTCAAGAATACTTCCTTACCGGTACGATAAGAAAAAGCAGGAAATTTGAGGGCTGCCTAACAACGGGATGTATAAAATACAGATCAACTTCTAGACATTTACTAAAGACTTAATAAGCTAGCTGACTGACCTTTTCCTTCAGTTCTCCCAGGAAAGCAGCACTTTGCCCAAGAATGAATTCTGCTGCGTCTTGGAAGCAAGTCACCCACTGATACTCTAGGCAGTCTGCAATGGTCACCTAAATCAACAAAAACAAACAAATTAAGCAGACAAAAAACAATATCCCCCAGTTGCCTAATATTTAAGTACAACAGTATGAGAGAGATTTATTTCACAGTTAAAAAGCCTCACGCACCATCGGTACTTTCCATAACCAGGGCTGAAGACAATGACATATTATTTTGCTTTTTAAAAGAGCTCCATAGAACGTCACAGTCATTTAAAGTAAGTTAATATCAATAGCACTTTGTTTACTATTATGATCTTGTTGGTCTTTTCCCGTGACACAATGATGTATGTTCAGTTCCTTTCCTCTGCCACTGATGGGCTGCGTACAAGAACAGGTAGCCCAGAATGGTAGCATCCAAGGGTGACACCAGCAAGACTGCAGCCTGCATTTACTTAGTACAGACACGAGAACTGGAGCACAAATACATGTACCGTGCTATGAGACAACTACCAAAACGTTCAAGGACAAGACAGAGCAGTAAACAGATCAAGTACTAGCCCTGTATATGAGGCTGCTTTAACAATTAGGAATGTGAAAATAGGAGAAACTCTTCTGAAGGCCACAATTTTAACCTCTGTATTCCCTTTATACTCCCTGAGAGGGGCTCTGCTATGTTAAGTAGTGCGTGTATTCCTAGAAGTTATCTGCTAGAAATTATTCAGAAGCAGTGTATGTTTTAGTGAGATTGCAGGGATGGTTCCCCTTTCTCTGCGTGCCCACCTGGCACAGCATTTCTAAGCAGCAGCTACAACTCTAATTTATAATGTAAAACAGAAAAAGGTTCAACGCTTATGGGATAAGCGGGCATCACAATAATCCTCAGACAGCTCTCTGAAGCAGGCTCCATTAAAGCATGAGACAGAACAATACCTACAAAAAAATGTACTAAATATAGGTAGCAGCTGTAAAAGTGCAATTACTGCTCTCCAGAAATGCCATTTTACTTCAGTTTATCTTCACTACTGAAGAGGCGTAGGCCATCTGTACTCTGCACTGCATAGTACACTTGGAAACCAGCATCAACTCAGCTAGCATCAACTTTTTGGCAAAGAGAAAAGCTTTTAATTGGAGCACTAGGAAAACAAACTGCTAATCAGCTCAATGAAACATTCCTCACCTAGGTACAGCATACAAGCCGTTTAAATATCCTCTCATCCACAGGCACTTTATAGACAAACAGCACTTCTAAGACCCCGTTCTCGTAAAACATTTCAACTTGGACTGTCCGGGGAAAGCAGTCAGCGAGAAGCACCGGGCTCCTCTAGTCCACGTACTTACCAGAAGCATCATGCGGTACTTGAAATTGGGGAATTCACGATCACACTTTTCACAACGATACAGTCCATTCTGTTGGTCTATCACTTTCTTATTGCAATCCTGAGAGGGACAGGCCTGGTACATACAGTTCTCTTTGCGCAGATGTACTACTGTGCCCACACAGCTAAAATAATCCGCCTAGGAGAGTGAGTGTGCAACATTAGCCTCAAAACACTCAAATGTTTTCCAATTCTGAATTAACTACAAAGCAAGGCACCCATACTTGGATATTTAAGATTAGAAAGCTTAACAGCTATGGATTATTGGGAAACTGTAAATCAACCCCTCTGTTGCAATCATTTCCAGGCTTCCATTATGTTAAACAAAGTCTCTACAGCAAGATTATTTTGTGTTTCCATTGCGGGAAACTCTGATTGCCAGGTTTTCTTTAGATAAAGCATATTTGCTTTTCCATTGTGTCCGTTCAAATCTCTACTTTTTCACAGGATTAAGATTCTGCACTTTCCTATGCTTCTTTTGGGAGTCAGTACAAAAACCAGAAAGCCTACTGTGTAGTATTACAGATAAGCGTTTGATTAAACTATAGCCCACAGAACAAAAATACCCACTCGCCACGGTAAAATAATCATCCTAATGGTTTAAGACCACAGTCAAGTCTTTCAACAGATCAACAGAGGTTGATTAAGAAGCATGTGCAAGAAATGTCACAGAAAACCGCTGAATTACAGGTAAAGTTTTGTGCTTAGATAAAAGTTCTTCTGTATCCTGAATGGCTTAGCACTTAAGTTTGAAACACAAAAATGTTTTTAAACCAGTCAAGGAGCAGTTTAAGCCTAGAGAGGCTGCTGAACTGGAATGCCAGAGCCGTGGGTCTTATTCCTAGCTTTTCTATTGAACTAGCGTGCACCCTTGAAAACCACTTCCTCTTAATGCACCTGTTCCTCCTATAATACCTCGTGCTATTTATATACATTTGCAAAGATGCAAACATCTTTGGGGTAGACTATTTTTTACTATTTACGCAAGGCTCAGAATTCTCTTGCAAACAAAGGATCATGTTGCAACATCAGCAATGAACCTGGATTCAGCTCTTAAAAAACAGCTACAGAGTAAGCACGTATTGCTCAACAATGTGACACTTCCAAAAAGCTTTTTGTTATCCCCCTCTCCAACACACAAGGCTTGCATTCAGCTGCCATGCTCTACCTTATCTCCTTGTCCCAAGTTCTCAGCTTTGACTTCATACAAAGTTTTCCAGTTGGTGTTCACCCCAGGTGCTGAGCCTCTTACATCAGAGATCGAGGAGCATTCCAGAAGCTGCCCCTCGGAGTCAAACCTGGAACCACAAAGATGCACTTCTATTTTTGGATAGCAGACCATGCAGACTTATCAAAAGCTTACGTTTAGTTTCATGTACTTAATACGTGCAGGATTTTTTTTTCTTTTTTAAAAATCAATGATTGCAAAGGAAACAATTACAGTAATTTGTGTATATTGCAAACAAAAATAGCATTTCAGAATAAGTTAATACTCTGACTTAATTAGCACAGTATTTTATAAACCCACAAAAGGAGGACAGCTTTGTTCTATATAACTGCAATTTGTTTGCCAGCTAGTGGTCAAACCACGCACTGCACGCTTCTTAAAGGCAGGCAGATAACAAGATTTAAGGGCATCAAGATATTTCCATAATTAAAATTAAATTACACGGTACCATTATCTTTGCAGCAGCTTCAAAAGAAAAAGAAAATAGCATTGAACAAATTATGCCTCCTGTGTTAAAGTAAGAAAGCACTCCTTTTCAGAAAAGGATTGTACTATCATCCCATTCAGGCGTTTTCTATGATTTAAGAAACACACCAAAAGGACTCAGAAACTGAGCATAATTAAAATATGACAGCAATAGCTAAGACCCACAATCAATTTCATCTTCAACAACCCTCTGAAGTACTGAAGCACTGCACAATCTGACAAATGGCGAATGCCAACACAAATATTTTATCCGTGTTTGAAGGATTTAGCCAGAACGTGAACTCAGGATTCACAAAACCTGATGCTGCAGGGACTTCACCCCATTAGCACATACACCACGTCTCACTGTGCTAGGAGTTGCAGCAGACAATTTAGCAACTACCTACTCTACAAGCAATAATGAAGCACTAAGAAATCATTTTGTTTTCCTGACAACAGCAAAACTATCTGAAACTATTTTGCTATCTGAAAAATATCTGATAAGGAAGAGACACTGTAAGAAGTCAACAGTTCCTCCAGTACATACTAACAGAGTACACATAAAGTGGAAAAAGCCTACTATAAATAAATAAATAAATACCGTTCTCTCAGCTAGTTACTCAAAGTAGAGTTGGTCAAAAGTCTGATTTCACGCTGCCTCGCAAGGCTTTGGGTCAGCGTGCACTACTCCTACGGAACCCATACCGTCTGCTCCCCTTCCTCAGTACTTTACAGACTGCTCAAATTCAGACAAACAATAAAATGAATACTTCACAGCAGGCTGAAATGAATCAACACAAACACAGTCATACCATCCTCGAAGCTTAAAAGCCTCTGGGGTATCAGGGTTGACAACAACTGTACTCGACGACAGGACAGAGAGGCTTCTACCACCAAAATCAGAGACTCGGGCTCCTTTGATGGCTACCACAGGTTGTCTAGAACCATCAAATGTGTCAGCCTGCATGTGCAGAAAAAAAAAAAAAAGCGTTAGTAAGTACACTACTGTAGAGATACTGAACTTCTGGTCATAATTCATGGATCATGACAAAAGACAAAATCTAAATCAAACTATCTTACCATATTTGGGAGGTATGGTTTTCAAAAATACCACTAGAAATTTATGAAAATGCAGCTAACAATCCTAATACTCCATTTCTCGGGGAACTGGAGAAACTCTATATTGATGCTGGAGCTATACACCACTGGTTTGGAGAAAATGGATTGCTCTCCTCCTTTGGGAGCTTTACACAAGGATTTTAGAAACAGAGATGGGTTATGGGAATGGAAGTTTCTCCGAACAGAGGTTATTTGGTCAGATCACACTCTTTGGGACATCAAACAACTCACTTGGCTTGACTGAGCCAATCACGTCTCTTCTACTACAGCTTAAAAAGTAGAAGCATAGGTATGCTGACCAAACACTTTTTCTCAACTTTCCATTTTCTGTTTTTAATCTCATAAAGCTGCTTTAATGCTGTCCAGTTGCCATCAGTTTGTTATCCGAGTGAAGTCTGACACTAACAAAGAACCTCTTGGCACTAGAGAGGCTTTGAAAGGTATAGATTTTCAGGACCCCACACCACTTAATGAGCAAGGAGAGGATCATGTGCTTAAAGACCACAAATGAGCTAGAGTTAACAGAAGCATTCACTGTATCCATGGGATACAAAATAACACACAACAGCTTGGCAGTTAGGGCAATGACTGTTATTGGGCAGATACAGATTCTAACCCTAAGTGTACCAGCTGCAGGCTGTAAGTCACTTCCCCTCAATGCTTGTTGTTATCTCTACGAGTGAAAAGATTTAACTTTGTAAAATGCAGATCTCGCTGATCTCTTCAGAGTTACACAAGAAATTCATCACTGGTAACCTCTCCTGTAACAAGCTGGTTCAACTTCAAAACTCTGTGATACTGAACCTCAGTTTACTTCATTTCCACCAGCAGAGGGTTAATGTTTAGCCACCTACTTGATCATTTAGCAACAAAGCATCGCCGCCAAGCTGGCAGGATCACTCCCGTTTTATAGACCAGAATCTAAATCCCTAAGAATCTACACTATCCTTTTGACAAATTACTTTGTTTTCCAGTGGTAAAGGAGCATTTTACTACAACCACACAATCTTTCAGTTCCAAAACTCTGACATTTTAAACTCTTAGTCTGGGATACAGCCTTTCAACCCCCTAGTTAAGCAGGGATTTATGCAAGGTAACAAGTATCCCACCCTAAGAATAAAATTAACCTCAAACGAGACAGCCGTAGCCATCAGGCTTTCCGATAATCAAACTACAACTCGTATTCTTTTCTAAACCAGAAGTCTGTTATCTACAGTCTTTGGGCTTGAGACATAATGTCTGCAGTTGTTCAGAACACATTAGTCAGATCATGTCAGCAGTTTGTCAGAAAAAGGTTAAGAACATCACACCTGAGTGAAACCAGACAGTCTTTCACCTTCTTTCTGCCCCGATCCTCAAACACCCAGGACTCTGTCTCAGTGCTATGCCCATCTCAGATGACAACAGCATGCATTTCCTCACCCTACACAAAGGAACGTTTGCTTAAGAACAGGTAAGAGAGCACATACCTCATTTCCCCATAGCGTAGCTGTCACCAGTTTCCCTGATGTATCCATCAGATGCACATTCCTCTTTGATACTTCCCTATTGCTAGCTTTCACTGTAATTTTAGTGACATCTTCATAGCTCTTACAGATTCCAATTACATCTGAAAAAGAGTTACAATTTAGTTAGAGATGCTCACGGGTCACAATTGGGAAATACAAGACCACAAGAGAAGAATTCATTCCTAGTGGCAGATTTTTACCTTGTAATATCCTTGCTCCCTATTCAAATCAAATCTGATACGGAAACTAAGTGTATTATGGCAGGAACGCTCTACTACAAAATTCTTCAGTGCTTTAATTTTGTTGACAAATTCATTAAGATATTCATAAATTCAAGCCTCGCCACATTAGAGATCTCTTTCCATCACATTCTGCCAAAGGACTTCAGCTCCTGATCCCTGCTGGTTAAGAAGTCTCTCAAGCGAGGGGTTTCAAAATGACAGCCACAAGCAAGCAACCAGCTAGTGCCCTCGCTGCAGCCCCCTAGGCCTTAAGCTGCAACTTGGATAAGTTTTGGGGGTTGAACCAGATGACCTCTAGAGGTCTCTTCCAATGCAAAACATCCAGTGAGTCCTGGGAAGTCGCATGTTTGGGCAATAAGAGGTAATGCCATGCCCTTTGAACTCCCTGACATTATCCCTTATTGAACATGAGAGATCTACCTTTAAAATTCCTAGCTGAATGCCTCTGAATCACATGCATCTTGTGCTTGTGAAACCTGAGAACCCTCGCCCCCACCCAAGCCTCTGATTTTTCCGGAGTACTCTGCCCAACAAATTACAGAAAAACAAACCTCCAATACTTCACAAAGCAAGCCAAAACAGTCATGCAACTTGGACTTGGATGCAATGAATTATGCCAAAATCACTACAAAGATAATTAGATAGCGAAAGCAAGCAAGACCATGGAAGGTATGAAACGCACACGTGCTGAGCAAGGACATTTTTCCTTCAACCCTTTTCTGTGGAAAACAACAATCATACTACAATAAACAAGTATCGTTTACTGCTTTTAGTTTGAAGCACAAGTTTGCATAGAAATCACTACACATTGTTAGCAGAATAGGATAAAGACTGCTTA
The DNA here is from genome assembly GCF_009819795.1 of Aythya fuligula. Classification (NCBI taxonomy): domain Eukaryota; kingdom Metazoa; phylum Chordata; class Aves; order Anseriformes; family Anatidae; genus Aythya; species Aythya fuligula. Next base: position 6,413,068 of record NC_045578.1, on the reverse strand, counting down.
ACAGTATAATTACCCAAGGCATTTTTAATGGCAACCACCACTGGCTAATTTCACTCAAGAGATCAAAACAGTCAAAGCATTGTATTGCTCACTGCCTCCCCCAGTATTCGCAACAAAAATAAAATTTCAAACCCTTATAGTTCGCCATTTCGCTACTTAGACTGACCGACAATTGAGTCTTTGGGTGTGTTCTCCAACTCCGAGATGGATACAAACTCAAACCGAACAGATGGAAGATGCTGGGCATCATCACAGAGCACAACTGAAGTCTCATTAGTGAATGTAATCTCGTAGTCATTCTTAACAGCTGTATATTGCTTGTTAGCAGTCTTCAAATTGCCTTTGGTAAAATAATATACCTAGAGGAGAAAGCAATGAAACAGAGGATGTTATTGGAAGTCAGACAGAGAAAATGGATTGCGTTCACCTTTAAAAATCCTTGCTATGCTGAAGCTCCTCTTTTCTAGCTCATGTCAGTCCATGAAAGCACAGTACTACTGTACCTTGTTCAGTTCAATGAGAGGAAAGAACTTGTCTGCTTGATCATTGAACGCAGTAGCTCTAATCTCACCCTGGAAAAAAACAGGAGAGTTGGTAAGAACTGAAATTCAGCATGAAAATTAATAAGTAAATAAAAAATAAAGCTTTCACATTGTTAAGTGGCATCAGTTCTACAGGCACAGTGTGGGTTGCCAGGCTAGCTCCAGGCATTTGAGAAAAAAACACCATTCTCCTCGGATTTGTAGTTCTAGCTAGAACAGCATATTCTACACCTGACTATCACATCTCATATTCAAGTCTCATTAGCATCTCTAGAGTTCCAAAATAAAATGCAAAAAGAACTGCCATCATATGCACACCTTTGAACAGGTACACCTAAAACTGGCATTAATTGTCATTACAGGAGAGAGAAAGTTCAAATAAATCACCTAGCTCTACAAGTTAGCACACAGGTCTACCGTGATACTTCCTACTCATGCATGATGGCAAGTCCTTAAATTACAATTAATAGCAATTATAAACTCAATAGATAAATTTAAAAACAAAACAAAAAAGAGTACTAACAGTATGCAGAGAAAACAAATGGCTGGTGACAACACGTTGCATTATTAACCTCACATTTTACACTAAATATAATCTTGCAGAATCTTGTTTTCATGACAGAACTCTGTAATTTGATAAGAGGTTTGATAAACTGCGAGTTTAGTTAGATTAACCAGATACCATTCCCCAAACAAACCACAGATGAAATTTCCTAGTATTACAATAATTTATACTCTGATTTCCTTGCGAAAATGAAAGCTTATAACTTGGAGGCAATGCTCCTCTCACTCCTTGTTCTGTAACATGTAACTAAGTAAGGACGAGATATCATTCTCAGTCTAAAGGAAAACATGATAAACGTAAGTATTAGGTTGTCAGTTTCCCTAAACAACCGTATTTTGAGGCTGCAGAGATTGAGTCACACAGTATAGAATAGACTTTGATGAAAAATAATCAGTAATGTCATAAATTCAAGACTTCATTCTGGATAAGAACTGGATCACTGATGCTCAAGTTAATGAATATAGGAATATGAACTTCGGTCGTCATAAAAAACATTTTCTGTAATACACTTTATTTCCTCTATTCTGTCTTTATAAAGAGTTCATCAGCATCTGGCATACATTATCTTTTTCTCAACACATAACACTTACACTTTCATCAACAAGCTCTATAGAAAAGAGCTTTCCTTCCCCGCGGGAGTTGCTCCATGTGCGGATCTGGCCTTTTTGGGTAACACGAGCACAAATGGTCCACCTGAAATTGTGCAATAAAAAAGTTCTACATCCTCTTTTATGTTTTTTTTTCTTTTTTTCTTTCTTTCATTTTTAGAAGAGACTGGATTTACCAACCTTTGGAACTGGGATGTCACTATTTAAAAGACAGAATTTTTCCACTGCACCTCAGCAACTCTACCTGCCTTTCTGCTGCTTTTCTATTTTAATGGCCTCGACCATTAAAGGCAGAAAGTTGTATAGAAAGCAACAACAAAGCCAAGCATAAAACATCTAGTACAATACAGCAGTGAACAATCCTTCTGCATAGAAGCAGGCCTCAAATCTTTTACTTTTTCAGGGTACACTTCTCGTAGAGCAGTTTGCCTGTTCTGAATAGCCATGTTAGAACTCAAGAGCCCAATTATAGGATTTGCATTTAACTTAGGTAATCAAATCAGTTTGCATAACTTTAAAATGTCATTCACAAAATAATTACATCCTCATGCTTTTCAACAGAACAGTAGCTGAAGTGAATAGCTTACTGAGCTGTTTTGTCATTAACTTATCAAAAAGAAGGTCACTTTAGGAAAAAAGAAAAGTCAATTGATTTTTGACTAAAATATTAAAAACCTATCAAGCTCAGCAGGGCAGCTTCACCAAGACAATGGAAAGGCAAATCTCACATTGTCAGTGTTGATGAAATAATAAAAAAAAACTGTACAGTTGGTTTCCGTAGTGTGTGTTTTTTTGTTTTGTTCCCCCACCCTTCCTGCACCCCTCCCCAGGTTAACTAATAAAGTCAAAACTTAATGAAGAACGATTTAACAGAGATTCAGACATCTCTGTAAGGATGATAAAGCAAAAAGAAGTTGTTCCTTCATGCCTGTGACATTGATTAATACCTGGCAGACCATTAAAACTCACTTAGATTGGTATGGATTCAAGCTGGCAATCGGCACTACTTTAGCCTGAGATCCCCCTGGTGTCTTCATTGCGCTGGGAGCACTCGCTTTACTGAACTGGTTTGAGGGAGCGTGGTACTTTGGAGCAGGAGGACCTTTCAATTAAAAAAAACGAATTAAAAAAAAGAAACAAACAACAAAGCATGCAGTATTTCAGCCACACAGACAAAAGGGAGGTTAACACCAACTCATCCAAGAACTCTGTGGTGTCCTTATAGCACTGAAAGTTTATTGAATCACTTCTTCTCCTGGTCACAAGTATTTTTTAGGCTACAAACCGCCACAGAAAAAACACACTCAGACTTTTAGAGTGCTTACACTGGAAATGGAGTAGTGCCCTGAGCCAGCTAAACACAGTCTAAGTGGGAAAAAAACAGTTAGCAGTACATTTTCTACAATGCAGCACATGAAGGTTTGGATCTACACCACTCGGGGGAACAACTAAGATATTGTACCCCTACAACCAGTCTCCTGATATGCGGCAATCCTGCTAATTCTAAACAGAATCTTGTTGATGTATCAATGTAGAGCTTTCATCACCAGCTTGAAACACAGAAAGGAAAAACTTGTTTTCTGCTGGAGTAAGCAAATGTTAAAATTTAATATTTAAAAAAAATAATAGTATTTAAACACCTGCATAAAGAATACAGACAAGTTAAGCAGTACCGAGAGCTAGGACTTTGACAACTTCATTTCAAAAATAAGTCTACAGGCTGACATTTATATCAACTGCCTTTTTCAGCAACTTGCTATTTAAAATCTTGATCAAAACATTGTATTTATAGATGTACTATCAAATTAATTTCAGTCCTGCACCACCTAAACTGTTTGGCCTCAATAGCTCAGCACTGATAAAAACAGCTTTTACTCAGCTCCACACTGTAGCCTAGTTGGGTGTCCAGAGAGCACCACTTCAAGAACACAAAATTGCCTTGGACTAGATGTTTGGTTTACACTGCTTTGTCAAAGTTGCTTCCCCTCTTTTTTCCTCCTTTTCTTTGTTACATCCCCTCTCCTTTCTTGGACAAGAGCAGAAACAGGGACAGATTTTCTTAATTCAAATATACAGCAGGCTCTTGAGATAATTCACCTTTCCAAGCTACAGGTTAGTCTAATTAATTTCTTGTAGAACATTACTATAGAAAGTTTTTTTTTTTAAAGTTTAAGCTGTGGTTTTGTAGTGCACAAGCAGAAACCAGAATTCTTGCCCAACATTATTCTTACCTGCTACTGACACATTGCCATTTTGTTGCTGTGGTTTGTTGGCTGCTGCATTTGCTGCTGGAGCTGAGGAACGCTGCTGCCCCTGCCCTGGTAATCAAATGGAAAGAGGTCATTTAGTACAGCAGGGAGCACAGTAATTAAAACTACCCTTAAGCCTTTCTAAGAAGTAATAAGTTTTGTATGAAAACAAAATTTTAAACACAGAACACATGCTAAAATTCAGGTGCTATAAGGCACAGCAGTAGCAAACTATCTGTTGAACGGTATTTACATGGAGGAATTTCAGTCAGATCTCTTTCCTCAAGCAACTGCTTTCTACTTGAGAAGAATTCAGGGTTGACAGATATTTAAAAGGACAGCATTGAAGTAATCTTGACAACTTCTCAGTTTTTATAGGCTTCTATTGCTCTGACAGGTAGTTTCTGCTACTACCTAACAGCCAAGATAAAAAACAGTAGAATTCCTTCTTAAAATGTGGAGAGGACCCAGAAAACACTGGATGAAGTCAAACCTGCAGTTAAAGCAAGACAAAGAAAACAGCTGCTACGTTTTATTTCCAAAAATGAAGAAATTTAACATAGGGGTGAGGAAGTCATCATTTCCACATTCACCAGTCCCTTCTTGGGATACAACATGCCACAGTAAGCACATATTGTACATGTTTGTAGATTCCAGGGCTTTTACTTGCATTACACCAATGATAAATTACAAGAAAGAGCAGAGTGACATATATAGAAAAACTGTACATTAGAAGACTAAACCCAAAAATTTGGCTTACTTTACAGAAATAATTACTTTCCTACAATATTTTGCTTCCAGATTAGTAAATACACAACATTTTTGTCTCTTTGCACCCAACTAACCCCTCCTTAAGCCACCAGTCTGCAGGAAGTCCTAGGCCTGAGCAGGCAAAGTCCCCCCTGATGTGGGTGTGTGAACAGCAAGATAGACAGGGAAAGTGGAAAAGAAGGTTATCACAAGGAACAGAAGTAGAGAATCCCAGAGCAGAATGGCAAGAAAGGATAGCACAGAAGCACAGTAAAGGAGCGCATTCAACACAAGGAGACCCTGATGTTGCATAGCCTGACTTTGCATAGCCTACAGAGGTAACCTTCTAGGTATCTTTAATCCAAAAAAAGATTTAAGAAAATACCCAAAACAAGGTCTTTGCACATAACCAGTCCGTTCCTTGCTTGTCGCAGTAGCCACAGTAGTGAAACGGTGACAGGAGTCGCCCTAGCAACTGAGTGACGTCAATCAGCAACGTGCACTTACTGCAGAATCCGCTAGATGGAGAAACCAAATTTCACCCTCATTCAGCTGCCTCACTTACTCAGAGGACCCAGTCAGTGCTACACCCCAAATTCATTTTGTATGAGAGGGGAGGAAGGAAAAAAAACACAAACAAACCACTTAAGAGAAAATACGTCTGAGTAGGGAAAGAATTTGCAAGAAGAACAGGAACGTGTATATGAAACAATAAGAGACTTCCTTTTACTTCTGCTTCAAATAATCCTAGGAAAAAAACATTTTAATACAAAAGATAAAATAAGCTTAAAAACCACACTATTAGTATACCTGTATATTATGAAACACAAATTCATGCTTTACTGGTTGCCTACCCAAAGCCTGGCATTTCTTAGCACATTAAGAATACAACAACAGATCTGTGCACGTGTTCAAACGTACAATCAGACAAAATCTCTCCGATTTTCTTGCTTTTGGAGTCGAGGGACTCCTAAACTATGACTTGTAGTGGCTGGTGCCCTACAGATCACTGAGGTTGCTCAGAAAAAATCAATTCCTCTGCTTGTTTTTTGCTGTTAATTTTTATTAGCAGAAGCTGAAAGAAAAAAAAAAAAGGAAAAAAACAACACCCCCACGTAAAATACCTGATCATATTTCTGCTATGTATATCAGGTTAGTCAAACCAGAGCTAAGCTTAGCCCAGTCTAATGTAAGAGCAGTACAGCAGTAGTCTTATGGCTCCAACCAGTGTCACCAAGACGTCTTGCTATAGGGCCATAATGACCGAAGACCTGTTCCAGAACCGAGCAGCAGCACAGGGGAGGAAGAGGAGGAAAACACACTTTGAAAAAATGCACACCAAAAGGCAATGGTGGGAAGAGCAGGAAGGAAGAAGAGTTCAAGCAAATGTATAAGTATACAAGCATTTCAATGCTGAAAGATTAATGACAGAAATTAAACATAAGTAGCAAGTAATTGTTACAGTAAGAATGAAGTCCAACATCAGAGTAATTTCAATGAGATTAATGACAGTAATAACATTACCATATAGCTTTCTACAAAGAACTAAACTGCTCAATCTTAATTTTCTATAATACTATTATGAAACGCCGCCTGAAAAGTTTTTATGGTGTGTATTACAGAGATTGCATCTCCAGCTTCCTTGTTAGGGAGATTAACCACCTACTGCTCAAGCGTAAAGTGGCAAAAGGCATCTTCTCACTCTCTGGGTCCTACTGTGGTAGGAAAGAATAGCATTTAATCCTAGGTCGAGCAATTTGAGATCTGCATTTAAAGAAAGATGAAAAGTAGGACTAAAAACTTTTCTTTTTTTGATGGAAAAAAACAAAGTGCTCTTATAAACTCATTCTGCATTAGCTGAGCATTCATCACAAGTATCAGCCCTCGATACATACACAAAAGCTTACAGACCCTGCAACTTCAGATATACCTCTGTCATTTTACAAAGGCTTTCATGACAAATGAGGCAGCCTTGCAGAGCATAAAGGATAGGTTAAGCATACCTAATCTAAACTACCGCTGTCTTCCATAACTGAAGCCTTATTTAATGTCAAAAAAAAAAAAAAAAGGCATGAATTTTGCAGAATAATGTGTTAAAATAAAATATGCATTGCATCAATTTTGGCATCTCTTAACCATCTAGTGCAAGCTCATGTTTTCTGTGATCACAGACCCATAACGCTTCCATCTCCAAAAGCTTTTGGATTTGAATACTTCATTGCTTAGTACTTTTTTTTAAGTCCAAATGAACACAACTTTGATCAAAATCATTTTAATTTTACCAAAAGTTATACTCTTAAGGGTATATTTGCAACTCAGTTCTCTAAGAGGGAAGCTTTCCAGTTGTTTCTAAGCAACAGTAGGACAAGAGAAGAACACCATACAGTTCCCACGAAACATGCTCTTGTATTATCACACAAGCAAGGGAAATGGGAGAAAGAGACAAAACAGTCTGCTCAATAGGTGTTCTGAAAATCCTGGTCTCTACAGCAACTGTGGGATTAAATCATAAAATCTGAGATGTCAACACATTTTTTAAACAGCAATCAGCGAAGTAACTATCAAAGGAACAAAGGATTCTTTAGGTTCATTTAACAAACGCACCTCTAATTCCCCAGGAAAAAGAACAGCTGATGAAGAGAGACATCTTTGCAACAAAAGCTAATTTCAACTTCAGTTAGTTAAGTAGATCTTTAACCAGAATGGCAGCGTACTTACCACCATTTGTCCAAAATATCTTACAGAGAGTTGCTGCCACTAGTTCTTAGCAATAAATTAATTCAATTCCACCAGGAAAAAGACAAATGAAAAAAATCCACTGAAAAAAACTATTTGCTATTAAATGTCAGCCATTATCTGTATGTACGTCAATGTTGGAGATGTTCAAATATTTTCTTTGAGTGTTTATTATCCTCCCCCTTTTTAAGAAAGAGGGCTACAAGAACTGAACATACTTTTGAACATCTCAGGGGGAAAAAATTATACTAATCTGAAAAATGTTTGCCTGACAACTGTAAAGTCAGCACATGAAAATGAAGAATGCAGTTACTTAAGCAAGGGAAAGCAAAAGATTCACGGGAGGTCAGCTTAATGGCCACCCAAAGCATCATCATTTTTCAGATGGCAGTGTAGGACCAGATGCTTAGGGAAGTCTGTATGCTGGCCATGTTTTCCTAACGGTATCTCATCTATCTACTTCGAGCAATATAAGTTTTAGTGCTTCCTGAGCCTAACATTCACACAGAGGATGTATTGTTATGTTTAACAGCCTTTAATGGATTTTTTTTTTTTTTAAACCTAATTGCTTTTTGAACCTGTGCCAATTTTTGGCACCTAATTCATGTAGCAGCATGTTCCATAATTTAACTATGCACTGTTTGGGGGTGTAGCACAGCCTTTGTTTTAAAACCACTACCTGGTAATATGAGAACTAAAGAGCATCAAGTGAATGCAGAAGAGAAAAAAGAAATTTGTCATTCTTTATTCATCCGCTCCGTGCCATCTTAGTTTTATAGATCATTATTACATCTTCCTCCTGACATTTTCTTCCCAGACAGAAGAAAAACTAACTTACTTGGTTACTCATCACAAAGAGATATTGAACAGCTCTCACATACTTACTGAAACTCTATATAAAGACCACTAACATACAATAAAGACCTGTCAATGCTATCACAGGGTATGGATACTTCTCAATGCCATTTAGAGACTGAAGCTACAGACAAGGTGCAGAGTTTGTGAAAATATGGACAAACCCGACTTGTTACACAAACAGAAAGGATTTTTGAGATACAGACATTACTGCTGGAGGCATAAGAAAGCTGAACATGCTTGACTGCTTCTTTTTAAAGGCAAAGAAAGACAGCTGAAAGACTATCATAACAGATAGTGTGTTTGGATGAGGTATTTGTTCACAGAGGATACTCACCTTCATTGTACGGCACTGGATTGCCAATATTACCACCAACCATATCAGCAGTTTTTAGAACATCTAAGTCCATCAAGATAACCACTCTCCTACAAACACAAAATAAACAATTACAAAAGACTTTCGCTCCCTCTGCAAGTTTATCAGACTGAGTATCTTTCCTGCGCAGATACCAGAAGCAACCATTAGGGGCTGCTTCTTTGTACAAGGGAGGTGGAAAACAAAAGCTCTCCACTGTCAGCTTAACCCTCTCGTGATTCACAAGTAGGCTTGAAAAAGTATCGTGTTTCATCAAGGACAGCAGGCTGCATGGGCACACTAAAATGGCTAAAAACAGCATTTCAAGAGTATCGAAACCATGACAGATTTTACAAGAGAATCCATTCCCTGCCTCAAAAGAAGTTATGTTCCCTCCAGAAAATTGTGGAATAAAAACAGATGCAGAACCTCCAATCATGTTCTCCCAGACTTACACAGCTGTTAGACGATCATTTCACTCAAACCTCTTCTCATTTTACTGTGCCTAACTCGCTTCTCTTAAAGTCTCATAACAGACCAAAGATTTTACAACACCAAAGTGACACGAAATCTTCACTGTTTCTTTACCACATCAGGTAGTTTTTAGTGAATTGAAAAGAAACCACCACAATTTGGAGTATTCTAATTGGAAGTCTTCAATTACTAAGTCACTTTGCTAGGCGCATATACACCTGCTGCAGTCACATCCTTGAAATGCCTGTGCTGTGTATTTTCCCTCCTGCACCCTAAAGATTTATTATTTTCAGATAATCCTAATCAAAAGGATTTGGTCTTTGCTTAGTCACCCAGGACAGAGCACCTGCTAGCACACCTGTCTTTTTGTAGAACCCTACTTGAAGAAATGTACGTACCTTCCATCTTTCAAGCTGTTGACAATGAATCTGTTAACCTGGCAAATACACTGGGCTGATAAGCGTTCCTCTTCCACAAGAGAGTTCAGCTGCGTTGCCAACATGAAGGCTGAAAAAATAGGAGAAATATGATGAAACAATTTACTCATGCCAGCCTTAAGTGGATCTACCAAAACTGTACGCTTTTCCAGCCAGTCTACTAGCATTACATTAGACCTACAATTTGCTTGGTTAACTAGCACATAGAAAACAGTGTAACAGCTAACAAGTCACCAACACTGAACATACACTTAATTGTATTCATTCCCAAACTTCAGAGTGCAATGACAGAATCATTTATCTTGGAAAAGACCTTTAAAATGATAATATATCAAAGAAATCACAAAAAAACACCAAGATAATTACTTTGAAAATCTGCGTTACAAAAACATATAGATCTCTGCACTTCGGTTATATCCTAGAGCAAGTTAATTGCTTAAACCTCACAAAAGAAGTTCCAGAGAAGGAATTTTTCTGAGTGTTAAAATGCAGCTGCACACTTCAGAGCCTGCAGTCCACGTTTACACCGCATTCTCATCCAATACTTCTTTCATCACTATGCAACGTGACGTTAAACCTGAAACTTCAGCATCATCAGTACTGCCCCGCTTATAAAAATCTCACGGCAGCTTTTCATACTTACAGGACAGCGTGTTAACCCCATCGCTCATCAGCACTCGGTAACGAGGAGGCCCATTTCCTGTAGCAATAGCCCGTGTATTCTATGGAGAAAACAGCAGGTCATTACTTCCTGCTCATTTCCTCAGAAGCCTGTCAAAAGCATGAATCGAAACCTTCTAGATATTAGGAGGAAATGCTTTGCTGTCAGAGTACTGAGGCACCGCAACAGGCTGCCCAGGGAAGATGTGCATGTCTCATTCCTGGAGGTGTCCAAGGCCAGGCTGGATGGGGCTTTGACAACCTGATCTAGGGGGTGGCGTCCTGCCCACGGCACGGGGTTGGAGTTAGGTGGTCTTTAAAGTCCTTTCCAACCCAAATCATTCCGTAATTAATAGCCGAAGCGAACTTGCATATCTTGAAAGCAGCTACCAACTGCACAGCTCAAGTCACGCAAAACCTATTACTCTAAACGACATCGAGGGCACGTCAGCCACACTGGGCTCCGCAACAAAGCTGACCACCAACCCGCCAGCAGCAAGAGGCAGCCAGGAGTACTCACGATGACTTGCAGCACGGGCTGTTTGATGTTCTCCCCCTGCATGATGGCCTGGAGAGGAGAAAAAGAGAACCTCAGCGAGCTGCCACCGCCACGCGTGCTTGGAGGAGACCCCGAGCGGGGGCAGGCTGGAACCAGAAGGCCCCCCGGAGGCTCTGAGGGCCGGGACCACCTCAGAGCACGGCCCCGCTCCGCTCCCCTCAGGGCCGGGGCCTGCACCGGGTCCCCGCCACCCTCACAGGGCCGCGCCCCCAGCCCCGAGCCCTCTTCCCCAGGCCTCACGCAACCTTCGCACCCCCCCCACAACCCGAACCGGGCCCAGGGGGTCCCAAACGCGTTCCCCCGCCCAGTCCCGGAGCTCGGGGCCGCCTGGGGGCCGCTCACCGCGATGGCGCCCTCGCTGAGGCGCACGCTCATGGTGCCGCCGCTCCCGCCGCGCTCCGCCACCGCCGAATCCTCCCGCCGCTCCGAGCCGCGCTCCCGCTTCCGGCGCGTCATGACGTCGCCAATCCCGGCTTTTCCTATTGGCTGTCCGGCCCTGTACGGCGGAAGCGCTCCTGTGGTTCTCCACCGGGCGCCGCCATTAAGCGGCGGTGCCGGTGCCGGTACCTCCCCATGGCATTGCCGGTGGAGGAATGGCGGCGCTGCGCCGCGCGGTGCCGGGCCGCGCTGGGACCGGCGCTGAGGGAACGGCTGGAGGCGGCGCCGCTGGGCGAGGCGCTGCGGTTGGGCTGCGGCCTCCTCAGGTGAGCCCCGGGGCTGGAGGGACCGGGACAGGGCTGTGCCGTGCCGTACGGTGCTGAGCCCTCCCCGCGTTGTCCCGGCAGGCCGGGAGCGGAGGAGGCGGTGGCCCTGCAGCGGCTGTGCCGCAGGGCGAGCACCGGTAAGGAGCCGGCGGCCGCTCGCTGGTACCGGCAGGAGGGGAACCGGCGGTTCGGCCGCGGCTGCTACGGGGATGCTGCGCTGCTCTACTCGCAGGTACGGGGCTCGGGGGGTTCCCCCCCGGTGTTTGGGGTCCCCCCCGGTATTTGGGGTCCCCTCACGTTCCGTCCCCCCCCAGTATTTGGGGTCCTGTCACGTCCCCATTGTCCTCCCCTCCGTATCTGGGGTCCCCTCACACCCCTCTCTGCCCCCCGGTATTTGGGGTCCCCTCGTGTCCCCGCTGTTCCCCCTCTGGTATTTGGGATCCCCTCACACCCCCCTCCACCCTCTGATATTTGGGGTCCCCTCACATTCTGTACACCCCCTGGTATCTGGGGTCCCCTCATGTCCCTGCTGTCCCCACATCCCCTGGTGTTTGGGGTCCCCTCACATCCCATCCTTGCCCCCCCTGGTATTTGGGGTCCCCTCACATCCCTGCTCTGTCCCTCCCCACTATCTGGGGTCCTCTCATGTCCCCCCTGTGTCCCCCTCCCCTGTATTTGGGGTCCCCTCATGTTGTGTCCCCCTGGTATTTGGGGTCCCCTCACCCCACTGTGTAGGGCATCTCCCCCTGGTGTTTGAAGGGTCCTCCCCCATCTTTGGGGGTTCCCCATGAGGTGGGATCCAGGTGAGGAGGGTCCCGCTGAGGGTGCCCCCTGTGAGGCACATCCCGTGGTGCCCCCCCGTGAGGCAGCACCCTCCGTTCTCCTCCCCAGGCAGCGTCCCACGAGCTCCCCGGCAGCCCCGAGGTGTCCCTGTGCTTCGCCAACCGCTCTGCAGCCCTCTTCCACCTCGGCCACTTTGAGGTAAGAGGTTTTGGGGTGCCCCTGAGGGGTTCCTGAGCATCCTGGAGCAGGTCTGTGTGTGCAGGGGGAAACAGGGCAAAGAAGAGCCCAAGCAGCATCTGAGGCATTGCCCTGCAATGCCTGCATGGGGGGCCTCAGGTGGCTGCTTCTGTAAAGGCCACGGTAACGACTGGTTGTTAAACAAGAGGCTGTGGATCGGGTGTGCTGCTGAAGCTGTGCTCAAAGCTTCCATCATTACTTTCGTGCTTTCCTTCTTATGCTCTTAGGAGTCTTTATCTGGACGCAGATTGGCTATGAACGGGAAATTTGCCGATTAAAAACTTGGTCTTATTAAAAAGCGATGAATCTTCCATGGAGTAAAAGCACACGTGGTTTTCAAGTACGTTTAAAAGGCCTTATCTTGGTTTCTAGGTTTGCTTGGAAGATATTGCTAGGGCTCAGAGTCATGGCTATCCGGACAGACTGCTGCCCAAGGTCTTACTGCGGAAAGTGGAATGTCTGCTGTGCTTGGGGAGGGTGCAGGATGCTGCAGACGCCCTCGCTGCAGTGGAGAATAAAATTGCTGTGGATGGGATTATGACTGGTCCTGAACACCAGACGCTGCTGAAAAAGTTAAATCAATTGAAGCTTAAAGTATGTGAGGGAGAGAGCTGTCCAGAGCCTGCACGAGAAGCGTGTGGTGATGCTCAAAGAGAGTCAGAGATCTGGGAAGAGAATGACAGTATTTCGGGTGCATCCTCATCTTTGAGTTTGAAGTTCAATGCAGAGAAAGGACGTCACTTGGTGGCCTCACAGGACATCCTGCAGGGACAGAGCCTGTTGAAAGAGGAGGCCTTTGTAAGCGTGCTCTGTCCAGAAGAAGAGGAGAGCCGCCTGCTGCAGGACAGCAGTGAAATGGTGTGGGATGCTCAAGTCACTAATGCAGATCTGTATTGCCACCGCTGTCTGAAGCAGCTTTTAGCCTCTGTGCCTTGCCGGGGGTGCAGTTATGCGAAGTACTGCAGCCAAAACTGTGCAGATACAGCATGGGAGCAATACCACCGGACAGAGTGCTCCTTGGGAGGGCTGCTCCTCACGTTAGGGGTCTTCTGCCATGTTGCTTTAAGGACTGTTCTACTGGCAGGATTTTCAGAGGTTAGCAGGCTGGTGGAGAAGTCCCACAATGATGATGAAGATCTTCCTAACACCAAGGCAAGATGTAAACATCCCAGTGAGGCACCAGCTACAAGAACTGGAACCAGAGCTATCCCTGGTTGTAATGATAATGGCCAGTACCAGAGTTCTTACCGAGCTGTGTTCAACCTCTTGCCACATGCTGAGAAGCATAGCCCTGAACACAAGTTCCTCTGCATGCTGAGTGTAGTGGCTATATGCAGAAAACTGCAAGAAGCCGGCCTGGAGGCTGCTATTCTGAATCGAGAATCATCTGAAAAGGGTTCCGGACCTAAGGCATGTGAAAAAACATCTGATGAGCTGTCTCCAGAGCTGCAGATTATGGCAGAAGCAATGCTGAGGCATGTGTTGCAGCTGCAATGCAATGCACAAGCGATCACTGTAATGCAGGAGTTGGGTAAGAAAAACTTTTAAGCTCTTCCTTGTTATCCTTGTTCATCTGGTTCATGTGAAGCAAAGAGTTGTAGAAAGCTCCTGTTGCAGATGGGAACAACTTGCTTAAAATTAATGTCCTGTGCCATGCCAGCCTGTTCTCTGGTGCATACATAGATGACATTTTGCTATTTTTTACTGTAACAATATACCAGAAATCCTTCTATTAAAGGAATCTTTCTAGGGAAATAGTCTTTCTAGGGAAAAAGTCTTTCTACTGACCAATTTGTGATGGGTCACAGAGAATTCATTCTTAACATACTTGTTTTCCCTCTTTCTTTAGGGTCTGGAGATGGTGCTGTTGTAAATCGGAAACCTGTGCGCCTGGCAACAGCCTTCTTCCCTGTCCTCAGCCTTCTGAACCATTCGTGTAGCCCCAATATCAGTGTGTCATTTAGTGGGACAGCTGCCACTGTCAGGGCCTCACAGCCAATCTCAAGCGGCCAGGAGATTTTCCATTGCTATGGTAAGCGTTAACTCTCTGTCTCAAGACACAGACATCCTTTCACCTCTACTTGGCGTGCTGACTGATAGCTAATAATATCATCGTTCCCAGTATAATGTTGCTAGAGTCTTTGTTTATGTGTGAGCCGTTATCAAAGATATTAAACCAAGTGTTTATCTCCTGAGCTTGTTATCGCGCTTTCACAGTCTCCAGTTTTGTACTCCCCAAAAGATGTTCGTTTAGTCTCTGTTTTAACAAAGATAGATTTTAAGCTAATGTACTTGTTCAGTGCTTTCTACCTTTACTATTATCTTTTTGCAGGGCCTCACCGATGTAGAATGAAGGTTGCTGAGAGACAACAGCTTCTCAGTCAGTATTTTTTTGAGTGCCGCTGTCAGGCGTGCCTTGAGGAGTTAGAGTCTGACGACAAGAGCGTGGTGTCCATGAGAAACTCATTCTGCTGTCCTAGCTGCCAGGCTTTGATGCAGGTAGTTCCTCTGTAATTATGACTGTTTAACATGATCAGGATGTGTAATGTTTGGGTCTCTGGGAACAGCGGGATTTAAAGACTGTGTCCATGACCTCTGCTTTGAAGCTAAAAGTCCCTGCAGAGTCAAGGCAATATCTCACTGTTCTGAGCAGCTTCCTTGCAAAGTTCTTGCTTGTCAATCTTCCAGCATTATAGGGAAAATACTGCCCTTAACAGGGAGTTAAAATCCCTTAGAACTTGCAGAAGGAACCTCATAATATCAGGGGGGAAATAATACTGGGTGGAGGCAGATATTTAGGAGAGAAAAAAGTTAACAGTAGTTTACAACTAAGTCACTTAGATCTTCAGCTACATTTAGCACCTCTGTAGTGTAACACAGAGATACGGATGTGGAAAGTAAGCTTTGAGTTGAATGTGAGCAGGAATGATCACAGGGATGATTTCCACAGGGAGAAGACGTGCTTTGTTGTTCAAATGAAGCTTGTGCGCACTCAGTCAGCAGAGAGAGCCTGTCACGGCATTTACGAGACCTTCAGCGACAAATCAAGCAAGCATTAGAACTGCTAAGAGACAGCAAGGCTGGTAAGGCTCAGCTTTCTGCTTTAAGGTCAGCAGCTCACGAGTACACATCAGGAGGCATGGTTCTGGCCATGAGATGGCACTGTTGCTTACGTAGTTGAGGTCCTCTGGCACGAAGCCTGGTGTCCCTGGGGACTTGAGCGTTAGGGTTTTTTATACTCCTGATCTGGGTGTTAATCTAAGTCACACGTTGTTCCATAGTGACTAAAAGAACTCGGGATAACTTTGGAGTTTGCATTCTCAGGCCTCACTTTCCTGGAGCGAGTCTGGCCAGCCCTGCATTGGAGTAAGCAGGGTTGCAGAGGAAGTAGATGTTGAATCTGAACCAAATCCAGCTCTAGTTGTGTAAAATGCAGAGATGAGAGTGGACTGGTTTCATTTCATGGACCATGGTAATCCGGAGACTGGCCAGCAAGATGAACTTTATATCCTGTTTTATAGATGAAGCTATCAAAATGCTCCTAAAGTGTCAGATGGATGCTGGAAACTTCTTGTCACCGGAGCATTTGCTGATGGGAGAGATGGAGGATCATCTGGCACAGGTCTACGCTACTCTTGGTATGGCATTGTCTTCTCACTCAAGATTGTCTTTAGTTTTCTGAACTTTGAATTTAACAAGACAAGCATTTTCCCTCACTAGTCTTTTTACTTTTCCCCTACTGCATCTCTCTAGTTTTGGAAGTAGAGCTCTCAGAAAGACTGCTTTAGCCGAAACTGTGTTCCCATCTGTCAGTGAACAGTGTGATCTCACTTTCTTCTGTTTTCCTTGTCCTGGTTCAGAGGACAGCAACCTCTCAAGATTGCTGTGTACATAGTTCATCATGCTTTGCATAATGCTGTCAAACTCTGGATGACTGTGACTCTAAACAGTATTTATTCATGGTGATTTTTTTTTTTTTTCTGTCAGGAAAGTGGCAGGAAGCAGCCAGACACCTGGAGAGGAGCATTCAGATTGTGGAAACGCATCACGGGCCATCAAGTGTAGAAATGGGTCATGAACTCTTCAAACTGGCACAAATTCTCTTCAATGGGTAAAGTTGCTTTCATTCTCCCTCCCTTCCCTGCACAACTCCTCTGTGTCTGACACATGGCAGGCAGGCCTTGGCACCTTGCAGGACCCTAGGCATGGGTACAAGAGTTGTACACTACTCAAGTGCAAGTTCGTTAATCCTAATAGGGTTTGCTTGTCCTTTATGCCTCTCTTTGGACCCATTTCTTTGCTTTGTGCCTGCCTATTCTTTTCTATGCCCTGGCTCCATTTCTCCCCATCCTATTGTTTTATTCCAATAAGTAGTCACCCTTGATGTTTACACAGTAGTAAAATGTTGCTGACATCTTTCCAAACAAGGAAATAAAATCTCCTTGCTCTGTTTTGGCCCTCTTCTGACAAGCAAATCCCCAGACTACTGCATGTCTTTTAACAACATCTCCCTTTAACTGTCTGAATTTTAGCGGGAGCTGCAGTGAGGAAGCAGTGCATGCATATACTCAGAGATAATGTTTTAGTTTTTTTTCCATCCCCTTTCATTTATCTTTTTTTAACCCATCCTCCCTCTGCAGCTGTATTTGCCTGGTGTTGAAAGGCAGTGGAGGGTAGGATCTATACCCATGAACAGGCTTAGGTTTTTTGGGCGAAGGGTTGAAGGTTGTGCAAGTCAAGGGAGCTGAGTTAAGTTACTTTATATGCTCTCTTCTTACTCACTTCCTTTTTCAGATTTGCAGTTTCGGAAGCTCTGAGCACAATTCAAAGAGCAGAGAAGATTTTGACAGTGCACTGTGGTCCTCAGAGCACTCAGATCCGGGAACTACAAGAGATGAAGACCTGTCTGTTAGAGCTTCCCAGAAGCATTCTTCAGAGGACTTAATTTCCCTATCAAAGGAAGCTGCAATGTGATCTTTCATCAAAGCTAAGTTTTGTGTGGTAAGGCAGTCATGTAGTACAAGCTGGAAAATTGTGCGTAACAACAACTTGAGTGAAATCTGAAATGCTCTTTAGTGAGACTGTTGTAAATAAAATAACCAGTTCTAACCTGAGGGGTCTGCGTGTGCTATGGTGGAAATAGATGCTGCTGTAGAGTTTCTGCATGTGGGTTTGAAGCAAATGCTTGAGATGCTTATAAGTGTGTTTCTAGAGATGTGAGTCTCCCACATGTGGTACTCTGCTGGTCATGAACGCGCAGTCATCCAGACCACGTTGCCTTTTACTTCTAATACAATTGACATGCTTTCTTGTTAGCATGACAAGTAAATGAAAATGGGATAGGGGAAAATCCAGTATATACTATACTGATGTTTGCATATAGGACAGAACTGCACTGGGGCTCAGTCTAGGGAAAATGGGAATGTGAAAACATGATGGAGACAGGAGAGTCCTTCAAGGAAGAGTACTGGGGTTGTGGAGATTAATAGCAAAAGCTCTTTTATTGCAGCATAAAGGCATAAAATTTGCAAGTTGTGTCTTTGTGCAGCAGAGCAGGGAGCGAGTATCCCTCCCAATACCACCCTTTCCATTTGAGCCCTACCATTGCAAATTACTGTGAACGGATCTAAACACTCCTGGGGTCCAGGATCTTTCCAATGAAGAGGAGGGTTCCAGTGGTATCATCTCGCAGCACAAGAAGGAAAGGTCTGTCCACGTGATATTCTATGGGGAAGGTCAGACGAGCAGCATTCACCCCAGGATTTGGTGTGGATTTTTCCCCATCTTCGCTAAGCTCCAGAATTGCCTTGTGTTGCACATGAGACAGCTTAATGGGTTTGGCAGAGATCTTGGTAAAATCAGGTGATGTGAAAAGTGATTGGAGCCCTGGAGGAAAAGAAAGAAAATTCCATTAATTAAAGGCATAGATGTCAGGTGGAGGAGGGGTGCTGCTACTGCTGTGATCCAGGAGGGCATCACATAGCTGTTCAGGCAGAGTTTAATGGGGGCAACAGGGAGAAGAAGTTTAGATCTGCTTGTACTGTGCTCCTCTGCATCTCAGAAACAGTGTATGAGCTTGATGGAAAGATATGATTAAAAAGTTGAGGAGTCCTGGACCGAGGTGGTTTAGCTGATGGCGAAATCTGTGCAGACTGAGAGCAGGGCCAAGCTAATAACCCACCAGCATCATATTTTCTGTGAGCAGGAAGCAACTTGCCTCCTGCTTTCAGACCTGGCAGTCTATAGAGGGAGTGTGATGTACGTACTTGTCTCCTTTAGAGTGCTGTCAAGTGCCTCTTCGTAGTTCAGCTTTAGTTTGGGCAAGCTTAGCACCGCGTGGACTGTCTTCAGCTCCTTGTCTACGTCGTGGACAAACTCAGAAGTGAGGCTTTCCTCAATCAGAGTCATATTCTGGGTCACCTTTGTAGGCAGGAAGAACATGGCGCTGACTCCTTCTGTCAGTGGCAGCTGGGCAATCTGGAAGGCCAGTTACAAAGAAGAAAATACAAATAAAACCTTTCTCCATACCCACAGGAGAAAGTTTTATCCTCCCTGTACCAGTCCCAGACCTGAACCCTTGACTGCCTGGTCAGCCTTTCCAGTTAACATTTTGTCTCCTTATCTGGTTGCTTTTATTGTACATGATGCTCCCTGACCTTCCTTGTGTCCAGGCTTTCATCAACCCTCTGCTTCCCCCTTTCAGCTAGTAGATGGCAGGAGTTCTTTTTCACTTGTTGAGCTCTGTAGTGAACTACAGTACTGCTTTGGGGGATTCCCAGCTGGGATACCTTCTTTGAGCTCTTTCTACAGTGAGAGATTTGTTGAAAGAAGTAGAGATTGAAAAGCTCTGTGTTCTGCCCCTCTCACCCAACTTTAAGTAGAGCAATACAGGCTAGTAGGACATTATTTAAGCTTGGGACTGCTTGTGTCACGGCCAATGTAAAAGAAAAATATTTCAAAGATAAGCATGCTGCCTTTCAAAACAGGGATTGCAGAACTAGCCTGATGGGTGGAGCGAGGCTGTCTTCTGGAATAGGTTAACAGGTAAGTGTAGCTGAGCCTGTTCCTCAGTAGGTTTAGATCTTGTGCAATATTTGCTGTCTGACCTTGCAGTTGAGCTCTGAGTCAAAACCATATCGCAGTATGGCCTTGGGGTCTGACATCATGGACACCTTCACAGTTCTGTCCTCATCCAGATGGAAGTCCTTCAGAGTGGTCCTCTTGGTGTCAAACTTGGTTGCCCAAGTCCCTATTTTTTTCAAAGACAAAAGGGAAGATTTTCTGGAATAATAGCATATGAAACTGGGCTTGTGTCTGTGGCTGAGTAATCTTGTGCTTTATATATGCAGTATTTTTGCTTTAAAAGTTGAGACATAAAGGAGTGGTAGTAGAGATGGAAATAGACGGATAGGACCTATTGATTTACTGCCACTTTTAGGCCCCTCCTTTTCATCTCAGAATTGGCTAAATGAGAAATTAAAAAAAATAAATAAATCAAGCCAGCTCATGGGTGGAGTAACTGTTGGGAAGCTGATGTCCACTTATGCAATTACAAAACTATTTTAAAGGGTAACAATTGTGTCTGTGCACATAAAGCACTTCTCTTCCCACCTTTGTTTTGCTCCTTGTCTCTAAGCGATAATTCTCCAGGACACTGGATTCTGTAGGTGCTGGCTTGGAGCATGCTCTAGAACAGCTTTCCAGCATCTCCCTCCATGCCCTCTACAGTGGTACTAAGGCTCAGTGCAGTTTTTAACCTCTGCCTTCTCTAAATGTTAATATTTTGTCTCTGCTATTGAGTTTTACTACCTTACACTTTCTCTTCTGCTCCGTTATTGCAAACAGGTCAAGATTCAGCTTCCCAGAAGCAATAATTCCTCCCTTGAGGACTACTTCTGTTTAGGTAGCATGCTTTTTTTTTTTTTTTTCTGGTTTATTAAACACGTGCTCAAACGCTCTCTTCTTATATTCATCCCTGGCAGTCTGTTTGTGCTATTGGCAGTGAGATCATTCCCTCACATCTCTTCTAACATGTACTTAATAGTCCTTCTCTGTAACAGACTATGCAGCGTTCTTACCCTTGAAGTAAGCAGCCCCAGCAAGGAGAATGCTGACATCTGTGGGCATGTCCTTCATAAACCGCAGGATCCTCCCCTTCGTCTGCTGCCGTACCCAGTTGTTGATTTCTTGAAGGTCTAATTGGGCATTGCCACTTAATGCCCTCAGACGCATTTTGTAGGACTTCTCGAGTTGGCTGTGAAAAGCAGACTTCACCCTCAGTCCTGGGGAGCAAAAAGATCAATATTGCAGTTAGCTCCCTTATCAAAACAATTTCAAGGCTGCAAACTGCAATCCAAAGCCCAGCAGCAGTTCTCTCATAAAACAGATCTGTGGCTGCGTGTATCCTGAAACCTGCTTTGAAAAAGAATGAGCGGAGGAAACTGATCCAATCCCGTAGCCAACCATGCTAGGGTATGGAATAACTCTCTCTGAGAAGTAAAGATGAGAGATAACAAAAGAAGGCTTGGACACAGCTATTCCTACATCAATCAGTCTTTTTTTTTTTTTCTCCAGCTTTTTCTATATGAGCGTAGCTTACTCAGCCTATTGGATTCTGGGAACTAGCATGTTCCAAAGGATAGCTCTTAGCTTTCTCAGCAGATGTTTGCTGCATGCTGAAAGCAGATATCTCAAATATTTCTGCAATGAATTAAACAAAGAAAACTGGCTGAATGCTGTCACAAATAGGAAAATGTGATTTGTGGTTCTTGGTAGTTAGCAGCATCTGCCAGGAAACCTAGAGTGAAGGCAAAATCCTCACAGCAAGTTTCTTCTAGGTCTTGTGCATGCTAGTTGCTCTCTCACCACTACCTTTTGGTGCATGTCTGGTCTTTTCATTTACTTATACATACACAAACATTCCAGGCTTTATCTGGAGCAGGAATGTATTCCACCCTGTTGTGGCTTCTCAGTATGTGAGAGCCAAGGCTGTTATGGTGGTGCTATTTGTTCAGTGTTTTCTACCTGCTGCTAGTTTATATAGGTAAATTTTGATAGAGGCAAAGAAGGACTTGTACTTTTCTCCAAGATGATACGGGAGGCGCTTTTCAGGCTCTTCTCTGGTCCAGTCACACTGGCCAGGAGGTCCTTGTAGGTGTTGTGGACCTCAGCTTTGTTAAGTAGATCGTAGAAGAGAGCACGAGAAATCACATCTTCTGTTCGTTCTCCAGCCCCTGCCAACAACAAGGACAACAGCATGAAGGAAGGCCCGGCAAGTCACACAGCACGTGAAAAAAGGGGGCAGGAACTCACCGAGTGAGAGACCTGAGAGTGCCGTAGCCAGGCTGAACGGAGACAGTAGCACATTGGCAGTGGCTGTCCGGCTAGATTGCTGACGGTACAGGTCATAGCCAAAGTTGGAGACTGCAGCTGCCAGCTTGTTTACAGGGCTTTTATAGAATGGATCTTCCTCCTCGACCTCGCCAGCATTAGCTCCATCGGTGGTGGCAGAGTTCTAGCAAGCACAGGGAGCACTTTGTTTAGACTTGCACTTTACAAGGGCAGGTGTAATCATAAGCATTTCAGAGGCAGGCAGTCTGCAGACACTCTCCTGTGATCTGCAGAAGCATTGGCTTAATCTTCCTGATAGCGTGTAGGAATAGTGATTTCACTTTAACGTGTCCCAATAAAGCTGAAGGCAGTGCTCAGGTTGGAATCCCCTGGATCTGCCTCGCATCAGGAGATGACTGCAACTGCTTTGGTTTTATCTACGTAAAGCAGGAGTTAATCGCATTATGTTGCTAAATAAAAGCCTAGTAACTTAGGAGGGTAGCATTTAATCCTTTTGTAAGACTTTCTAAAATTAAATTACCTGCTCCAAGTATGGCTCTCACTCTTTGCTGTTGTCTTCTACTTACCTGCCCAGTAACCGAGTTCTGGGATCTGCTTGGGACAGTTAAAAGACCCAGGAAAAGGAGAACCACTGGAATCTGCATGCCTGAACCTACAGAGTAAGAACATGATGGTTTGAGCAACTGAGAAAAATACATCTCTGCTGCTGCTGGTTGCTGTACCTGGTTGTGACAGGCACTGCAGTGACATGCTGCTGCTTGTTCTTCTTGATTGTGAAGCACACACCTG
Source organism: Aythya fuligula (assembly GCF_009819795.1). Taxonomy (NCBI): domain Eukaryota; kingdom Metazoa; phylum Chordata; class Aves; order Anseriformes; family Anatidae; genus Aythya; species Aythya fuligula. The sequence goes on along the minus strand of NC_045578.1, from coordinate 6,390,414 downwards.
ACCTTAGCTGGGTTTTCTTCTTCTCTAGCTCGCTCTAAGTATTCAGCCAGCCTGGCTCCAGTGACTTCAAAATTGGGCAAACACACATGCCTGGGTGTGTCTGAACACAAAAGCAGATGTGTGTGGCCCAAACCACACTGGTGCTGGCAGCTACTGAGTGCCATGGTCAAGGAAGGCACTAAATCGTATCTTCTGAGTTTTAGACTAAAAATTCAATACATCAGCGTTTATAAAAGGTAGCAAATTCACGTTGTTGAATGGGGCAGAAGAGAATTGTCTGTCTGCTGCTCTGGTAAACAAGTTTTCTGCCTCAGGCACTAATTTACCATGTTTCTTGTGTCTGCATGTACTTGGAAGGCTATACTGAATCCTTTCCTTCTTATTTGCAGTTTGATAACAGACCAATAGAAGATCTTTCTTAGAAGACAGAGAGGAAAAGGGCTGGGAGTAAACACCTAATGCTGGGCCAGATCTAGAGACGGAGCTTGGCTTATTCCATATTTTGAATAGAGGTGGGAGAAAAGTACCAAACTTTCCAAAGCCGATAAGCTTCCTTCTTTGGAACCCGAGTTTAATCACTCCAGCTTTGGCATATGTGGCCCTTCCAGACAGATCTGTCTGGTTCAGATCTGTCTGGTCCAAAGGGCAGTGTGTAACCCAGGCTTTCACTGCGGGTAAACCAGAGCTACTGCAGAAGTGTCATGCCCCTGAGTACAGACGCCACTGTGGCTGGTCTGAGGCAATGTTTATATAGATTCCCAGAAATTAAAGGAAGAGGGTTGTATTTAACTAACCCCTGTGATCCAAGCATCCAGCGAAGTAAGAGAAATAACATGTGTTTCGGATTAAGTGCAGCTCTAAAGGAAACATGCCTGCTGGTAGAAATACAACTTAAAGCCACGTGGCTACGATAGCCAGAGTTCAGGACCCAGTCTGCTCTGGCAGAGGTTTTCCTTCAGTGAAAGACAGCTCACCGTTTCCCTTTCCTCCCCAAGCCCTTTTCTTCTAGAGGTACTTCTGTCTTGGAGAGAATGGTGTCACGGTGGAGGTTTGAAGTCCTCATGTATGTTTAGGCAGCATAACATAAAAGTGGTACCTCTTTTCCCCATGCACTCGCATCCTGTGACCTCCTGCTATCCCAGTTGCTGAGTAGATGAGATATTCTGGGGCAGGAAATGCTCATCAAGAGGACTTACTGCACTGCAACAAACCACGTTTGGTGGTATGACAGTGGATATGATGCTGGGATGGCTTGTAGCACTGCAGAGCTTTAAAATGAATAGGCACCATGCTGAAAAAGATGACAAGCCCTGCGTGCATCTAAGCAAAGCTAGGACATGGCTAGGGCTTTATGAGGACGCCTGCACCAAGCAAGCAGTGTTCACGCATGCTGAGCAGAAGAGGTTTGGCCCAGTCTACTTTGGAGATGGTTTTCCATGGAGCGTAACCTTTTCTCTGAAAAAAAAAAGAGGTTCTGCACAATCCCTGCTTCCAACTATACTGAGCTCCTGGGAGTATAGGAGCGGAGATTGGTTTTGCAGATTTATATTGTTTTTGCCAGTACTGTCACCAGCTTCATATTTCTCGAACTTTGCCAAAAAGCAATTTCCATTTTAGAAAGACAAAGCCTTTTGCATTTGAATTGGCCTGAACATCTGGATTCTATTTGCGTGGCCTTTAGTCCGCAGCCAAAAATGCAGAGAGGGAAGAACTTGGTTGGAGAAAAGGTGTTGGATGTTTTCAGGCATGCTATTAAAATCTGTAGCTGCCTTTTAAAAAGAAGAGAAGGAGCAACAGCATGCAGCGTGTGATGTTACAGTCAGGAAGATGCAGGAAGAAACTTGAGAAATGAGCAGAGGAGGAACTCTGTGCCTTGGAGCTGTCTGTTTGTGAAGGCCTGCAGGTGCAAAGTGAAACGTTTTGCTTTCCATCTATAGTGGTACAAGTCTCAGATCGTTTATGAATGCTTCTGATTTTAGGGCTCCTATGAAACAGCACCCACGAGCTCAGACCTCTCTGTGATTGCTCCATCCCCCAGCACCACTTCCGAGGCATCCTGCGACCACCAGCCCTTGAAGAGTTGCCTATTGCCAAAATTGCTACCATTGCAAAGAAAAAGCCTCTTCCCAGCTGCAACACAGGTACCAGAAGGGCAGAAAAGGGGAAAAAATTCCCCTGTCACCAAGCACACATCAACCCCGGTGGCAAAGAGGTGCCCTGGGATGCTGCTGGCTGCCAACCCTCGCTGCGATCGCTCACCTACCTGGCGGGCGTCGCTGCGCCTTTTCACACCTGCAGCGGCACCGTTTATTTTCCATTCCCCAGCTCCCCAAGAGCTCCCCAGCATCACCCCTGCACCCTTCACACCCCTGGCACTCCCTGGCCGCTGGCAGCCGACACTGGGCAGCGCCAGCAGCCCGAGCTGCCCCTTACCTCGGGCTCCTCTCGGCCGCCGCTGCAGCAGCTTCCCAGCGGGTGCGAGCCGGGGCCAGTGTGAGCTCAACGCAGCCACATCTGCTTTTTGCTGCCTCCCCAGCCCAGCCTTCGGCTGGCTTCAGGTTACAGCTTCCCAGGGCGCTCTTAAAGTGCTCTGCTCCCATTTTCTCTTGCTGTGATCCTCTGGCTGGGCTGTGCGCGCTTGTGAACCCTCGCCTCCAAAGCAAATGTGCGTTCTGTGATAAGGGCAGTCCAGCGGTTAAAACAGGACCCAGCCAAACGTTCAGCCTTGTTCTTCCCTGCCGCGTTTGAGCAAGCCTTTTATCCCCTCAGTTCTGCCCCATGTCACATGAGAGACTTTCTCCCATCTCAGAGGTACCGTTACTGCAGCGGTGTTTGAAGATTTAATGGAGAGGCTGCTAAAGTGGAAGCAGGATCCAGTTTAAAGCAGTTAAGGGGAAGATATTCAGAAGTGGTTCTATCCATTGATAGTTACTAGTTAACAAGTTATTAACATAAGTGGCTGGAAGTTTTTTTTGGCCAAAAAAAAGGAAAAAGGAATGAAGAGAATGTTGTTGGACCTTATAGAACAATAAGTGGTCTGGAGAAGGGAAGGGGCAGAGGGTAATTGTTATTTTTCATAGTAGAAGAGTCATGGGGAACACTCATCAGCATCCACGTATCTGCCTATTTAAAACACCAGTGTGTTTTCCAGAAGTATTAAGTTGTAAAACTTACAGTAACTAGATATTGCAGAAGATGGAAGACATGGATTAAAAAAAAAATAATAATAGTGGAAGACAGGTCCACTGAATGCTGACGGCGGTCAGATATAATATCGAACTGAGCAGCTGAGAGATGCAATGAGAGAGCAGTTGTTTTTCTCTGTCCCTACTTACACGTTCTTAGTGGTTTTCTGATTTTTTTTTCCCCCAGTCATTTGTTACTGGGAGAGACAGAATACTGGGCTGAACTGACACGTAGCTGGCCCGAGCCACTCCAGCTGTTTGTCTACTTGGAAACGCTGGAAGTAAACTGTGGCCAATAATATCAGTGCCCACAGTTTAGGTTTTTACTGAGACATCTTTTGGGGCTGCCAGCCTTGCTGCAAACAGGTAATGAGGAATTACTCATGCCTGCTTGCACTGGACTTATACAATCCCTCAGATAATAGGAAAGGACAGTTTTGGAGAAGCACTGGCAGCTGTTTCTGCTTTCAGAAAAAGCAAATCAGGGAGCATTGCTTTGTGATTAGTCAGTGCTTCAAAGGTAACCCTATAACATGAAGAGCAACAGCTCTGCTCTCAGCTGTTTCTCAGCTTGTTCTGTGAGAAGTCATCTGCAGGAAGATGTTTGTACTTAATAGTCTTCCACCATCCCCTCAAAAATGAGGGTGTTAGCTGGGGAGATCTGATGGTTTTTGTCTCACTTGGTAACTTTTTTCGTACAAATATGATATTAAAATGCCCTTTATGGAAGGACTCCTAGAGAAGTTTTGTATATCTTATCTGTATTGTCAAATGAAAGCTCATCTGTTTAAATAAAGGCTTGGGTTTAAACCGTTTAAATTGGAGCGGCAGTTGTACAGAATGTTATTATAGGCTAAATCAAGCTTTATTCCTGCAGGTAGAGCATATCCCTGAAATGGTGTATAATACTCATCCGAATAGATGCAAGGGATTAAATCAGTTCTGTGAAATCAATGGAAATATTTTCCTGTTGATTTGTTTGGAGTTCAAGACAGTATGTTCTCCGAGCAGTGCTGTGGAAGTAAGTTCTGATGACGTTCACATGAATTTGCTTTAGTAAGGGGAAAAAAAAATACATCTCGTATTAAAGTTATTCAGACTTATTTGATATTCTCAGCCAGCGGTGCGGATGAGTTATAGAGCAGACGCCCAGTGCTAGTCGTGTCTCTTCAGAACAGAGCTCAGTCAAAATGAAAGCTTAGCAAAGCGAAGTGGAAGTTCCTGAGCGGAGACATTAATATTACTTTGCATTTTACAAGCTGCCTCTTTTGCAGAGTCAGTGGAGTGAAAAGAATCTTAAGGTAGGTGTAACTGCTCATTTGTTCGGCAAAGCACAGCCATGGAGTGCTGCTGTACTGACAAATAAGGTGAAATTAAGAGTTTGACAAGAATACTTTGGAGGAGGAGGGATGGCAGAAAGAAGGAAAATAGGGAATAAGAACTAATGCTGTTCAGGAATCTGAGAACAGGGGGAAAAAACTATAGAAGAGGGGGAAGTGAAAGGTAGAGGCATGAAAAGGAAGACTTGTGCTTCAAATTTTGCACAGGTTGCAGTGCAACAGAGTGGAATATAGGGAGGTTAGTGCTGAGGTTGTATTATCCAAAGCAAGACTTACCTAAGGCATGGGATGGTATTTCTGAACGTTAGGAATGAATCTGTATAAGTAAGTGAGCTAAAACGTTCCTGTGGGCTAGAGCTATGCCCATATAGTAGGGATGGATTCTTGTGGGTTTACTTGTTAGAATTATACGGCCCCATAATTACACACTCTTTTTGAAGGGTGCGTGTCACTGCATTGGTTACAGGGGTAGGCATTATCTTTAGCCATTTTTCCCCTTTTAGACGACTAGAAATGTGTAATTGCAGGTTTGAGCCAGTACTTTTTATTCCCCAAAGTCTCCCGCGTCCCTGAAATTCATGGTTAGTGAGTCAGTCCTTCTCTTATTCCAGCAGATGGTGCAGACTATTCAGGGACGGAGGCTCCCAGAAGCATTCTGCGCCTTCCTTTGAGGGAAGGCAGACTTCCCGAGTTAGGAAAACACTGCCAGAAGGATGGCCCTCATGCTCTGTAACTGCTATTTCACAAAAACAGAGCACCATACTTTCTACCCAGAAGCTGAGGGAGTTCAGAAGCGGAATCTGCTACGGCCAGCCGTGGTTTTATACAGAAATAGCTGCAGCATGGCAGGCAACGGTGAGTTAGTCTGACCTTTTTACGTAGCAGGGGATGGATTGCTGGGGTGGAGGGTTCCCAAGGATCCTTAATGATAGCGGTGCACATCTGGAGTAAGCTACATCTGAACAAGGAGCTAGGGAGTTGTGCCCATCTCAGACACTAGTGAAGCTGTGACAAGACATTGCCTTTTGCAACAGCAGGGTGAAAGCGCTGACATTCAGCTACAAGCATCACAGTCTGCCCCTTCTTTCCCTGGAAACCTTTGCAGACATTCATAGGATTGTGCTGTGGAGCCACAAGTATTCCAGCAGACCACCAATTCCCAGACAGATGCTGAATTGACATCTTCGAATCTCTTGGCAGCTGTCATCAGGGGTCAGGTTTTGCTCCAGGGAAAGGTAAAGGCCTGCCATATCTCTGCTTATCAGTGCACTGCTCTTCACAGGAAAAATACCCTCCTGATCCCAGCGCTGCTCAGCTCATGCTCTGTTCAAGGAATTCTGCTCTTTTCACAAAGGCAGCGCTGAACAAGTGAGTCAAACGCTTTTTGCAAACTAACTCTGCAAGTGAGGTGCCCAAAGCTTATTGGACTCCCCATTAGCATCTGTGACAAGGTATAGCAAGCAGCAGGTCCTTTGCAAATCCCCTCCTATTTTTGTGTCTTTAATGCCCGGAGTATTTTTTTTCTTCTAGTCTTTGCAGTTATTCAAGTTGCTTGCCCATTTCCATTCTCAGTTTGGTCTTTCAATGTAACACCTTAAGCAAACATCTTCTGCTTTACTCTTTATTATTCTGCCAACATAAAAATTACTAAAAAAAAAAATGCTTTATAAAATAAGCCATGAAAAATCTAGCATTATTCAAGAACCTAGAATTTCTCAGGAGAAGGACTGGAGGTAAGGATCCAAAGGGGTTTCCCTCGCTGTAGACCCCAACAGCCAAGGAGCGGGGAAAAGGCAATGTCTGAAAGGGCTCTGCCTCATCCCAGGGCAGACAACTGGGTGCTACTCCAGTTGATTTAGGGGTCATTTTCTAGGTGGGCACAGATAGTTTTTAGAGGAACACTTTGAGGAATGCATGTTCACAGGAACTGCGGAAGGAAGAGCCATATTAATATCCCTGGCTGCTGTCCAAGCTGCCAGATGCTAATGATAATTCCGGGCTATGGGGGACTCTAATAAGAGCTTAATAAGGACTCTAATAAGAGTCTGGGGACAAGGAAGCCTCCCTTCCAGGCCTGAGAGGCAGAGCAAGCTTTTCAGGGTCAACAGAGGGGAACCTCAGCCAGGAAAAGCTTCTCAGGGCTGGAATGGGATATCCCAGGGCCGGTCTCTAGGGATCTGTAAAGGAAAACAAGCAAGGAATTGCCTTCTGTGGCCTCGAAGGGAGGTCTCCAGTGACAGGAGGCCCCTCTTAGCAGGTCCAGAGGGCCAGGTGGCAGTCCCAGGTTGCTTAGGCTCTGCTCCTCTCTTATTTGGGCATGGGGTACTCCTTGTCATCTTTTGCAGCAGGTGAGCGCCGTGGCTCTTTTAGCTGGGGAGCAGCGTTGGGGTTAGGGTTCTGGACACTGCCTATAAAAAGCGGGATGCCCATTTCTTCTTCAAAGATGATGAAGAGAAAGGGCCGGTCCAGGTTGAAGGCTGAGAGCGAGCGTGATATCACAACGCTGGTAGCAGCAGATCCTTCCACCCCGTCTTCTTTGAGCTCCAGGCTGGACTGATGTTGGATACTGGATACAAAAAGAGACTCATCTGAGATCTTCTGGAGGTTTGGGTTTGTGAACAGCTCCTGGAGGCCTACGGAGAAATGAAACTTAAATTAGCCTTTCCCATTTGGTGCCACTGACTGCAATTTTCCTCAAAAATTGAATTCTAAAAGCAGTTCCCTGATTCCTTGTTACGCACGTTGTCCAGCATTGAGGACTGGAGAACTGGAAGGCAAACACAATAAAAGCTGCAGTCCAACCAGGTTCTCCAGTCCCTCACAGTATGAAGAGCTGAGGGTGCCAAAACCAGAGCATTTTTTACATGCTTGTCCACCTCTTTTAGAGCAGCGGTGTCAGAACTTAAGGCCTTCCTTAAAAAGCAACAGCAGGTCTGAAGTCTCCTTCCTGTTAGGCTGGAAACAGTTTTACAGAGGAGATTTTTTTTAAAGCAATTTACAAAAAAAGTAAACTTAATTTATTATCCTCTAGAGATTTAGTGGATAGTATTTAATTTCAATAAGCTCTCAATTCCAGGTTTTGTGATCTGCATTCTCTCGTCAATTTATATGTCCTGCACCATTTTAAATGACAAAGAAAGTTGCACACAGCGGGAAGCTGGTCTTGGCTACAAATTGGGGAATAGGAAGAGCTCATAAAGATTTTGAGGAAGTGAGAAAGCTGCCTTCCCTATAGCATCATCTCATTAGAGCAAAACAGTTGGTGCTAAGCAAGCAGAGAGTAAGGAAGAGGAGAGGAATAAGAAACGAAGGGATTTGGATGTTATCTGGAGCAAAGCTGTGAGGCACAGCTTTCGAAACAAGGCTGGTAGTTTTTAGTGCTAGTGAACAGATGCCATACAGATTGATCAGATTCGCTTATTCTGCCCAAATCCTGTTAGAGCCTTACCCATTTGACTGAGAACGTTGTTGAGTTCCAGCTGGTAATCCAATTTCATTTTGGGTATCTTCACCGTGGTGGGCACCTCTTCGGGGAAAAGCCTGCATAGCTGTATGTAAGGGAAGCTCTCCAGCACGTGAGTGGCGTTCCAGCTGTACTGGTTCGGTACAATGACCACAAAACTCACGTTACCCTTAAAGGGAAACTTGGCCACCTGGAAAGAAAACCAACCAGAAGAATTTATAGAAGGAAAGTCGAGAAAAACATATTTTTAGTGTATTCTTTTTCTGATTTGTCTACACAGCCAGTGTAGCTGTAGGACAAAAACAACCTGTTGGGAAGGAGCCTGAGTTCTTTTGGGGAGAAAGCTTGTTGGAATAACGGCATCGGATTTTAGTATTTAGCCACTGACTGGTAAAGATTAAACATGGCAGGGTGGAAGCTTACATGTATAAACATTGTACCCGTACTTGCAGTAGCTGGTTCCTGAAGGATTCCAATAGTGCAGTGTTTAGGGGAACTCCTTTCCACATTTTCTCATTCATTTTAACTTAGAGCTTTAAAGTTATATTAATTTATATTCATTTTCACTTACTAGGAATAGCTGTGTTTTTTTTTTCCAAGAGACTGAGAGCAAAAGTTCAACATTCTTGCTTGAAGCAAGGACAAAGGATGCTTATTAAAACTGTGTGCGCTATTCTTGTTAAAAAGCATTTGTATTTTGAAGAGAACATTTGCAGTCAGTGAAATAAAATAGTACGAAGAAATTCCAATCAAAACCTTCAGTACTTTTAGGGAGCCCTACCTGAACGTCGTGGGACTCCAGTGAAAACCAGCTCAGGGAGTACCTCTGGGCTTTCATCATCTCAACTGAGACCACAAAATCATCATCGAGGTGGAATACATCTGGTGAAGTGAAGGCAGCATCAAACTTATTCCTCCAAAACCCTATCAAAATAAAAGTTGGGAATTCAGTGAGGTTACTTTTGGGTAGGAAAACACAAACTGCCTCGCTGACGCTCCTATCGCGAGTTCTCAGACAAGGCAGATAGAGACCAGGCCAGTAGAAATGCAGTGAAATCGGTACAAAGGCTGGAGGAACCCTGACAACAGGAAGCCCTTATCTTCCAGAGAGGGACTAAGGGATAACAAAAGGACCTGGGATTAATCCTCATGCCTCAGCGTGGGAGATTACCGAAGGCTATGAAGATAAAGCCATGTATGCTTGTGAAATGCTTTGAAAAAATGAAAAGCGGTGTGTACAGTGAAACGGGTGCTCCAAAACCAAGCTAAAAATATTTGCAGATTTACCCTGGAAGCATTTGGTCTTTGATGCACAGCTCTCGGGGAGTTAAAAGAGGAAGACGTGCCTGACCACCGCGCTGTAGTCAGAAATAAAGCCACAGAAGCTGCCTGCAAGCTGTATGGTTGGTGTGCAGCGGGCTGCGTGTGACCTGCTTTGGTTAAGATGAGCAGTGATGTGCTGCTGTCTGGGATCCTGAACCAGGATGCAAAAATACCACAGGTTCCACCTGCTGTATCCTGCCTCTACAGTCAAGCAACGTTTTTAGCACATGTGAAAGAGTTGGGAATCATTACTGTAAAGAAATCAAAGCAAGAGGAACAGCAGATGCACAAGAAAAGAACAAGCAGATTGACTAGCAGGAAGCAATAAAAAGAGATGCCATTCAGCTACAGCGTTGGCAGAAAACTAGATTTCTAACTAGATTTCTAACTATTCCTCGAGATGATCAGGCTTGAAAAGTAAGACCTGTGGAGCTCACCATGGAAATGGATTGCATTGAGCAAGAGCATCACCGTGTTTCCAGGGAGCTGCTGCAGGAAGGTGGGTATTTGCCCATTAGTTGCCTCCTTTACCCACTGGTTTATGGCCTCGAGGTCATCCTCACTGCTCCCAGAAAGGCTGACAGGCTTTGCCCCATAGAATTTCTCTGAATCCTCCAGGAACTTCTCTTTCACCTCCAATCCTAGCAGAGAGGAAGAATTCCATAGGAAGTCACCATGCCTTGAAAAAACGTGCTCGGTAGGCATGACGCTCCCCAGGGGAAGCACTTAGGGAGACAGAAACACGTCCCCAGTACAGCAGCACGCTTCCATCTCTCTCTCTGTCACTCTGGGAGTTTTATCCCACCTCCCTAGGGAGCACCTGAGCCAGCTCTCACCTTTCTGCAGGTACACCCGCGACGCAAGGCTGAGCGTGGCTTCTGCCAGCCGTCGGCGAAGGGCACTCAGCAGGTGTTGGAGACAGGGCACAGATTCCAGGTGCATCACCTCCAGCAGGTGCTTCTCGGTCTGGTTTGCTGCTCCTAAAGCAAAGGCAAATTCCCATTAGTTCATGCCTGTGTAGTGGAAAAGAGGGATATTACTCTCGCTGCCTCCTTTTAGAAAAATAGGGTGCCTTACAAAAGATGCTGGAGAAATGGGAAAGGAGGAGACTCAACACAGGCCACAGAGAGCAGCTTTAATTGTAATAGTCCCTAATTAAAGCTGCAGGAGTGGGTTTAAGTGGAAAGTGCAGCGTTTTGCACACTGGCTCCTGGTGCCTTCAGGAGGGGGTGCATGGAAAGGAGAAGACTGGTTTTGTAGCAAGGAATTTACCCAGTGCCAGGTGGGACAAGGCGAGGGCGATGCTGAGGGGAGACAGGATCACGTTGCTTCTGTCGTTCTCCTGCTGGACCTCTCTCAGGAGATGGATGCTGAATTTCATCAGCCCGCTTGCTAGCCTCTGGCTCTTCTTCCAGGTTATGTCACAGCTTTGGTTGTCTTCATCCTCTCCATCCTCTTCAGAAGAGAGGACTTCCCCAGCCGGTTCCTCTCCGTGACAGTTCCCAGCCCCAGCTCTGGCCGTATCTTCAGGGCTCTCATCATTCTTGATTCCTTCTGGGGTGCTGGGGAAAGGTGGCGTGGGTCCGTAGGTCTCCTCCCAGGTGTCTGACAGCTTCGCATCCGGCAGGGCTGGGCCAGCTCCCGGCAGAGCAGACGCTACCTCTCCATCTCCTTTCAGGTCCTGGGGAGAAACGAGAAGGGTAGAGCAGTGGGAGAGCAGGAGTACTGCCTCCCTGGTGGGTTTGGGCTGAGAAAAACTCTGATTTCTCTGCTCTCGTGGTGGCCTTGCTCCGATTTATGGTTTAACCTTGAGGTTAACGGCACCTCCGTAAGATTGGAAGCCAGAATGTTTTTATGCCAGGAAAATGGCCTCGAGTCGGGGGCTTGCAGTGGTTCCCCCTCTGCCTGGTACATGACCTGCTGCAGGGCCAGGAGCCGCCACCTGCTCAGCACCTGCCCCGTGCCTTCGCTGTTCATGGATCCATCCTCCTCAACCTTGATTTCACCTCCTCCCCTCACATATTTTGGGACTGCGGATCTGCCTCGTGCATCGGTCAGCACCCTCTGCTGCTGTCACAGCCTTGATCCGTTCTGGCTCAGATCCTCCTCCAGGCATCTGTCTCCTCTTGACTCGTCTGTTTTATTCCATTGCTTTTCTTTCCAAAATCCTCATTTTCCACTTGTCTAAGCTTTAGCCTATAGCACTGCTGCTATTGTCCTTATATTTGCAGGGCCTTAAACATGTGCTTTTGCCTCAGATCTCCCTGTTCTCACCAGCATTTGGACGACATTCCCCTGCTGCTCAGCCACGAGCTTCTCTCCTTCTCACCCTCACATCTAGTTGTTTTCTTCACCCTCCCTTGGCAGTCAGAAGAGAAACAATTCACCTGCCAGTCCTTGCACAATCAGCTACTGACATTTACTCCCTGCTGCCCAGCTACCTGGGCTGGAGCATCCAACACAACGGCGGCAGCAGCAGGTGAGACAGGGAGGGAAATCAGCACGAAATGGACTTCTTGCACTGCCACTGCTAGCTTGCACTGCCTGGACTCACCCTGGAAAACTGCTGCAAGCACACGGTGTAAGAGCAAGCCCCTGGGATGGGACCAGTGGCTGCTTACCTTCAGGTTCACAATCTTGTCTAAGGACAGGCGCTGTTGCTCACTGGCCTGAGCCAAAGGGAGCTGGAAAGAAAAACAGCAAAGTCAGGTCCCAGACAAATTTCCTCTGAATTTCCAGTCGGTCTTCTCCGCCCCTACTCCTAGCACTTCCCCGTGGGGTCAGGTTAGAAGCCAGCAGTGTGGCTGTGGCAGTCACGAGGTGCTCGTGTGGCTGTAGCAGGGGCTTTAGGATGCAGAAATGGGGACAGTGGGGTCCACAGAGGGGACGTGGACATGAGCAGGAGCTGGGAGAGGCTGCAAATGCTGCTGGGTTTTTTTAGAGAGGGACTGGGTAAGAAGGGTATGAAATAATGTATTCTTTAGTCGGTTTTGCAATCTCAGATCTGAAAGGGATCCAGATTTAAAACAGAGGGGAAAAAAAAAAAGTCATAAAACAATGTCCTATTAACCCCTGAATGTCACGGTCACTAAATACAGTTGAAGCCAAGTTTCTAAAGATTTTCTACAGAAATCCCCTTGAGTAATGGGAACATCCACCAACATTTTAGATAGGGAAAGGCAGATCAGAAGCCTTCCTGCACTGGGGCACAAGCTAACGCTGTAGCAGGGGAGCAATGTCCTCCACAGCTCACACAGAAACATCAGGCAGTATTTGCCACAGAGGCTGGAGCCCAACCTCGCTGCCTTTGCCCTTTTGGCTGGCCAGGAGAGGCCCCAAAACCACGGGAGGGGAGCGACTTACCCGTAGCTGAGTGTGCAGAGCAGATAGGCAGAGCAGCAGCAGCCCCCAGAGCAACACCATATTTCTGGAACAGAAGGACCAGCTGAGAGAGGAGTTATTTCCAGCTGCCTGGCAGCAGCAAGCTGAGCTTATTCAGGTCTACAGGGAGAAAATTATCAACCTGGCCAAACAGGTTGGCGCAGGAGCTTGCAGAAAGCAGCAGGGAGATGAACAATGCTGCAAAGAAACAACACAGGACTCCTGGCTCCAACGCCAAGGCAGAGAAATCAGAGAGGAACAGGGGACCGGTGGCGGAGCAGGGCTGTGACCACAGCCAGGCTCTTGCACGACACTTTCCTGCTTGGAAACTGCATTTCTGACCCCAACACCCTCGTTCATCTGGATTGCAAATGGTGTTTCCCTAATCAGCCCTACACACATTGTGCCTCTGGAAGAAGACAAGAGCCTCTGCTCCTTCCCTGTGCACAGCACCGAGGTGTGGGCACGGCGTCCTTTTGTCAGCTGTGCCCCAGCTCTTCGGATAAGGGATACCAACCTGCCTCTGCGGGGCCACGGGCACTCAGCAAGTGCTGCCTGGGAGGGAATTTGCAGGTAGGAAGCACGATAGCAGCGCAATTTATCAGCAATTTGTCCGGGAATAGAGAGTCCTCCCCTTCCCAGCACTTGCCTTCCCCCTTTGCCGGCAAACCCGGCCTCTCCCACCCCTGAGCTTCAGTTCCAGTACAGGACAGGGGGAGCTGTCCTTTAACTCCCTGCCAGTTTACACCCTTCCCCAGGAAAGCACTATTGCTCCTTGGAAATGCCCCCGTTTCTCATCAAATCCTCTTCTGCCTGCCCCTTACCTGTTGTTGGTGTCCACGTTGGAGCTGGCACCTGCTTTGGCCCGGCCGATGGCTCTGCGTGGGGCACAGCCTCTTGCCCAGCCCTCCGACCCACCGAGAGCGACCTTCAGCACCACCCCCCTGTTTGGGAATTTGGCAAGCAAATATTGACTTACAGCATCCGGTTAAACATTTGTTTGGGGCAGAAGAGTGAGTCTGGGGTGTATCTGGAGATGGGGAGACACTTTGTGCTGCTGCACCTTCAAAACAGCAGTTTTGAACTTTGAGTTTACCAGCTCTGAAACTTTATTTCTGCCGGTGGGAGAAGTCAGCTGTCCGGGCAGGGGCTCTGCTTTCCGTGTACTCCCTGTGCTGGGAATGCACCCTTTTATTCATAACTCCAGTGACAACGTAGGGCTTGGTATTTACTGCCACGGGGCTCTCTCTGGTTTGGGAATTCTCTTTGCGGGAAGCCTCAGCTGTTTCCTCCCCGCAGCCCAGCTGCAGCGAGCACCAGGCACAGATTTTAACAGCGAGCAGGTGCCCAGGGCCCCGTGGCCATGGACCATGCAGGTTGGGCATCTGAGAGCAGCTGCTGCCTCCCCGGGGCACAGCAGGAACCAGAGCCCTGGCAGCAGCTGGCCCCACAGCGCAGGCACTGCTCAGGGATGGAGGAAAAGTCCCTGGGACAGGCAGAACTCCAGCAGTGCTGTCCCGTTTTGTGTTGCATGCAGAAATAAGTGATGCTTCCCAGCATGGGATACAGCCACGTCCTCAGCCTGACTGTTCCTAAGGATTGCAGGAGTTGCAGTCATCCTTCCCCCGTGCCAGCTCATGGTTTCCAAACTCACCCCAGGCAGTGGGAACGGAGCTGGAGCCGTGCTCTGCAACCCGAAACTCCCTCGGGATGTAGCACTGCAACACAGGGAGCTTCTTCCCCTCGGAAAGCAGATCCAAGCCCTGTGCAGCAGTCCAACCTTAGGGCCAGGGCATCTTCGCAGCATCCAAGTCCAGGACCACGAGTGGTGCCTGAGTGCAGAGCTGCAGCCAATGCACCGAGCCACCCGGGCCCCCCAGCGCACCCAGCCCGGCACCGAGCGCTCCCCCAGACACTTCTGCACATCTCTTTCAAAGAGTTTATTAGAAGTAAATATTTACATCTATTGCAAATGGTTAATAGGCAACGCGGGACTGAGAGCTCCCCTTGGGTCAGGATAGCCAGGACCAAGCGCTCAGCTCCCCAACCCTCCTGGAAGCGGAGGGCAGCCTGCCCAGCTCCCTGGCTCGGAGGGACTGGCAGCTGGGGGAAGCCCTTTCCCCTTCCAGGACAACTCACAGCAGGCTCCTCCTCTGCCCAAGAGCTTCCCATTCCCCCGATACTGGCTCTGACTTAGGCTGAAGGATAGATGGGAAAAGCGCTGGAAGAGAAGTGAGGCAACTGCTCCTGCTGCCGGGTCAAAGAGCGTTCTCCTCACCTTTGGGTTACAGAGGAGTGGGAGCAAACAGTGCTGCCCCAAAGGGGAGGCCAGAAGGGGACCGTGCTGGGTTGTGAGAAGGGGCAGAACCGAGCACCCTTCTGCTGCTCTGTCTTCCCCAGGAGTCACCAGCACAAAAGAGAGGAGAGAGGATGAGAAAGGGAATTGCTTGAGAACCTCTGCCAACGCACAGCACGCAGCACTCCTCACCCCGCTGGTAATTACGGGATGCAGTGCTGCCGGGGCAGGAACCAGCAAAAATCCGTCCCCACCTTTCTACTCCAGAAGCAAAATCCCTGCTGGAAGCACCTCGTTCTGGCCTCTCCAGAGGGTCACATCCCAAACCATCCCTCTGCAGCAGCACATTCCCAAATGAACCCGTGGAGCAGACACGAGGCTCCTGCCTTGGCTGACCTGCCTTCCTACCTGGCACTGGGACCAGTAAAGCAACAGGAGTGCTCCAGTTAACCTCTCCTCCTCCCAAACAGGCTTCCACTTGAGCAGCAGAACCTCGAGTTAACAGATTGCATCCTCTGGGCCTCGAACCCACAGACCAGAGGAGGAGGATAAGCCTAGCACCAGGCAGCAGTGCCCACCTACCCTATCCCAGTAAGACCGTTCAGTTGGTCGGGGTGGAGTGCGCAGGGTACGTGCAGATGGCAGTAGCTAAACTTCTATTCGTGTCAGCTAAACTGTTGTATTCGTGTCGAGGGCTACCTCTTACCCCCTAATGGAAGGAAGGAGGACACCCGTGGTCCACATTTCTCTGGAGGGCAACTCACAGTCCCCTGGGGATCAGGCACACGTGGTACAGAAAGCTCCAGGCCTCTCTGCAGGGGTGACAGTGACCTACAACACCCAGTACTTCTCCCAGCAGCAGTGGAGGTTTCTCAGTTATGGCTTTTTTCTTTTTTTTCTTTTTTTTTTTTTTTTTTTAAAGATAGAGAAAGAGGTTAGAGATGCTTTACCAAGTGCTCACTGACGAGTACATCTCCCCCCTGCACCGTCTGTTCAGGAACACCTAACCCTGCCTCTTCTGCGAGCGGCGCTGCCGGCTTTCAGCTCTACAAACCGGAGCTGTGGGACGGCCACGAGCTCCTGGGCTGGGGCTGCTATGCCAGGAGGCGTATCACACCGTTGTCCGAGCCCAGCAGGAGGTGGCATTTTGTGGGCAGCACCGCCAGGCTGGTCAGAGTACCCCGGAAATTCTCCGAGCTCAGCTTGGTCGTGCTGATGGGCAGGGCTGAGGACTCCAGCATGGAGTAGACACCAATCTTGTTGGCCACGGTGCCCGTGACCACTTCGTTGCCGTAGAGGTCGAACGCGTGGATGGGTTCGGATGCGGATTTGTAGTGGTGCAAAGGTTTCTGCTCCAGTTCCTTCCAGACGGTCAGGGAATGATCCGAAGAGGAGCTGATCAGCACATTGCCCTCTGCAGCCTGGTGGAGATGAAGCGCCAGTGAACCAACACTGTTGCGGTAAAGATTCCCAAACCCACCCTGGAAATGCTGGAAAAGCTACCAGCAGGTAGCTGCCAACAGTCCAACGGTCTCAGTGCAATCCCCAAGGACAGCCCCAGACATTTCCAAGCAGCTGAGAGTACTGAGCAGTATTCACAAGGTGTCCAGGTGGACACCACAAGCTACAGGACTCTCAGGTAGCTGCTGAACTCCTCCAGCATCACTCAGAGTGTCCAAGAGATGGGCTGCCTCTCTTCTTAACAAGCTGCTGATACTCAACTCATTCATCATCTCTTTCTACTGCAGTGGGTAAAAAGATTTTCATGTGGTCTCCCCTCTCTGCGAAACCACCCGCCAAGTTATTTTCCTTCTCATGGACAAGGAATTGGGGAGCTCTCAGTAGAAAACACTGCTAAGCCTGGAGAGCTTATTAGCAGAGCTAGTGAGAGGGTAAACAACCCACCCTAGTGAACTTTGCTTAACCTGCGTTTGGGTCGAGGACACTGGAGCCCCATTGCTGCTCCCTGGGGATGGGTAAATATGGACAAGAGTTACTCATTAGAGTGACACTTTCCAAGAGGGGCTGACAGCCCCGAGGAGAAGCAACATATTCGCCTCTTCACAGGACATGTGGCTACTCCCTGCCCCGTCACAGATCTTGGGAGGGCTGATCTCTGTTCAGCACAGGTTGAACTGAGAGCATCTGCCTGTGGCACAAACTACGGGGCAGGAGAGCCTGAGTAGCCCCTTAAGGACACAGCAAGGGCTGGAGGAAAGCCCGAAGGATGGAGCAGGTGAGCTGTGCCAAGCAGCACGTCAGGATGCTCCACACACCCTCCACGGACCAGCAAGGCCCACGGAGCAGCCCCCCGCTGCCCCCAGCTGAACCTCTCACCTTGATCTGCAGGATGTCTCCCTCGTGGGCAGGCCACCCCCTCATGATGAGTCCCGTCCTGGTGTCCAGCAGCACGATGAAACCAGAGGAGAAGCCAGCCATGACGCTGCGCCCGCTAGGGCTGACAGCCAAGCAGCGGATGAGCCCGGCGCTCACCCCACTGGCCAGGCGAAACTCATGCTGCAAGAGAGAGAGACCAGTTACCAAGGGGCTAAAGGTCCAGGGGATTTAGGAATTTAGGGGACAGGAGACCTTGGGGCAGAGCTGGCTTCTGTGGAGTCATCTCAGCTGGCTTTGGACCAGCAAGGAATGCTTTACTAAGCATATGGAAGCCACAGGGAAGCCTGAAGGAGGCTGGCTTGCAAAGCAACAGGCTCCCTACCTGCAGGCCTGGCTTCCTGTGGTCAATGAAACGCAGCACGGAGTCTGCACTGGCCACGGAGATGCTGTGGTAGGGAGGTGGCATGGTGGTGACAGCTGTGATGGGGACCTTGTTGTCTAACTCGTCAAAGGTCCGGAGAAGTTTGCCTGTGAAAACACGACAGGTCACTTACAGCAGTAAATGTACAGAGAAGCTGCACGGCAGATATCCAGTCTCCGGTTTTTAGCAAAATCCATCAAAATTTTTATATAATATTCAGCATATAACACGCAATAATCAATCTTCCTGTCTTTAAGGACTGGACCAGTTCACCCCCAGCCCCTACCTGTGAACTGGTCCCAGATGTGCACGGTGCCGTCGCAGCTCACCACGTGCTGCGATGCCTCCAGCTGGCTCACGTAGAAGACAGACTTCTTGTGCTCGGAGTAGGTGAACCGCGGCGGCACCTCGCTGGTGCCGTCCCCGTAGTTGTACAGGGGCCAGAGGCGGACGGTTTTGTCCTTGCTGCCGCTGAGGAAGAAGTCCTCGCTGCCCAGCGGCGCCACGCACTTGATGGCCCCCGAATGCCCTGAGAAACTCTGCAGCTTGATCTGGTGGAAGTGGAAGCGGGGGTCGTGCTGGCTCACCCCGATCTCGTACTGCCAGTAGGCCAGCCAGTTGCCGCACAGCATGTGGGTGCTGCGAGGCAGCTCGTGCTTCAGAGCGTTTTCCTCGCTGGACGAGCTCGGCATAAAGCCGTCGGCGCCAGCGCCGAGGCGAAGCAAGCCCAGACCTTCCCTCTGCGTGTCCACAGGAACCTGGATGCGGTTCCCCACCAGCACGCTGCCGAAAGTCCCGGAGTGGCTGTCCTCCTGCTGGCTGGGGGGCGGCTCGGGCCCTCGCGTGTCCTGGTCCGAGCCCGCCGCGCTCGGCGCTTGCTCGAGGCTAACCGCCTGCAGGCTCTTTGGGTTCACGTTTTCCAGGTAGAGGCTGGCCAGCTTCTCAACCAGCAAGCAGTTGGGCACAACCGTGCGGATGACATCGCCTGAAAAGAGACAGCACGGCTCCCAGGGAAGGGATTTCCTCGCCTTCATCCCCTACCATCAGCATCAGTGACAGAACGGGGAGGGCAGCACCGGGCCGCGAACACAACGCCCCCCCAGGCAGCCAACACGCCGTTCCCAGCCAAAGCAGCCTCAAGTCCCGGTGGGTTCCCGACACCACAAGCAGACCAAGCCACCACGCAGAAGCTGTGAGTTTCCCCCAGCAGCCCTCTGCCCTCTGATTTCTCTTGAACTGAGGTCGCACACGCATGCACAGAGCGAGGAGCTCTCGCAAAGCCCAGGAGGAGGGAGCCAAGCCGTACCTAGCAAGCAAGAGAAGGGGATGTAGGTGATGTAGGCCATCTCAGGGTTAAACACCTTCTGTAACTCCATCAGCACTGCCGGGTCCAGGGCCAGCAGCTTCCCATCCGAGAGGGGCACCTCCATCACTGGCACCTCGCAGCTGCTCAGCGACTCCGCCGTCAATCCCTGGACAGGAGAAGACAGCAAAATTCCCAAAATCAGACGCTCTCACCACGTAATGACACGCACACGGCCTGGGCTGGGCGCTGCTGACACCGGTGCTGGTGTAGGCAGCTGTGCCCACGTTACGGTGGCCGCACGCAGGGCTGAAGGCAGGAGCACCTCGCACATCACTGACCTGGTCCTGCAGCTCCTGCAGCAGCGAGAAGGCCCCGAAGAAGTTCCTCACCGTGTCGCTCAGATGCTGCTGCACCATCTCCTGCCCGATCCGCAGGCAGATCAAGGCAATGAGGCTGATTGTCTTAACGCACAGGACAATACGGGCCTGGGCACCGCTGGGGAAACTGAAGAGGACATCCATTTTACAAGCTTGTCCTACACATACCCCTTTTCCCCTCCTCTGCTTCCCACCTCCTGTCTTATCATGTTTTCAGGCATTATCAGCTCTCCAGCAGCACAAGCTCTATGCATACACTGCAGACCAGCACAAGGATGTGCACACCTGGGTAGGCACAGCCCCACAATCCCCAAAACTCATCAAACCATCACAGCACCACTTCCACACCCCAGATTTTGCATTGTGCAAGCTGTGGCTGAAGACACCGCTTACTGCAGCGCTTACCCGACGGCCAGTGAAGTGAGAAAGCCCAGCACCGGCAGCAGCACCTCCTGGCTGATTTTGGGGAGGATGTCCATGAGCGTGGTGTCCGACAGGCACACCACGATCTTCTGCGCCAGCGTCACCGCGGCCAGCAGCCCTGCTTCCTTCCTGCTGTTCAGCCGCCCGCCGCCGGACCCACCGCCGGGTGCAACCTGCAAAAGGAGTCCCTCCAGTGCTGGGGCCAGCAGGACACATCGAGGGTGATCCCAGGATTGCCTGAGCTCAGCCTCAAAGCCCAGCACCAGCCACAGCCTGCGGGAGAGGAACCTGAGCAGCGACGCAGTTCTGGAGCTCGA
Organism: Aythya fuligula; assembly: GCF_009819795.1. NCBI lineage: Eukaryota > Metazoa > Chordata > Aves > Anseriformes > Anatidae > Aythya > Aythya fuligula. The sequence continues at coordinate 6,370,245 of NC_045578.1, read as the reverse complement.
GGGGTGAGCCTGAACCAAAGGACAGGTGGAAGGAGAAAGAAGGAGCCTGGAGAGGAGCGGACAGCCCCAAATTGCACACGTCTTCTGGAGGGCATCTCCCTGCAGAACGCTCCTGGAGGCTGAGGAACTCAACAGGGGAGACAGACAACCGTGAACTGGCCCAGAGCATCACCAGCCTGGGCACCGCATCCTTCGGCAGCGCAGGAGGAGGGGGAACTTATGTCGAGCGTCTTGCAGCAAGACCCAGCGCCTTCATCTCATGCCACGTCACGCCTGGATGCGCAGGCTGCTGAGGAACTGTCCTTGCATGAAAAGATCCAAGGCACAAAGCCCGGGCAAACCTGCCAGCTTCGAGAAACCCAGCTGCTAACAGCTCCTCGAGGCAGAGGAGCGCATCCTTTTTTGCTGAGGTCGTGCCCGTGGTGGTTACAGCAACGCCAAGCAGCTCGCGGTGCCAGCAGCAAGACTAAAAGGTTTGTCTGGATTCTCTTTCCTAACTCCTAGACAAACCAAACGCCCAGGAGAAGAGAGTCAACAACAAAACCCGCAAACAATTCCCGGTTTCCACTACACTTCTTGTACACCTGCCATCTTCCAGCTCATCGCAGAGGCTCTTCCCCTCGCAAAATAGCTGCCAAATCCTCCAGGAAGGACTGACTTTATCCTAGTTGTGACCCCTCTGCTTTCAGTGCTGTTATATCGGGTTGCCAAACGCTATTCACAGGAGCGTTCATCTCCCCATCACCCCCGAGCAATAACTCGAGCACAGCAGAGCAGCACAGCTGGAGCCGCGAGCGCAGTTGGGTGGAGAGTGATTTTGCTGAAAAACACAGGATTTTTTTCCTTCTCCTCCCCCCCCCCTTAAAAATCTCCCCTTCCACGCTGGAAAAACTGACAGCGCTTTTTTTTGTTTGTTTGTTTTCTTTAACTGAGCAGCTGTGGCCTCCTTCCCTGCGAGTTGAAACGATCCGAAAGCCATTGAGGTTTTCCATTCGAACAACAAGCAGTAGCCCGAGCGTTTCTAACCGCTAAAAAGGAGCGATGCGAAAAAATAAGCCTGCTTAAACCATTCAAAAAAAAAAAAAAAAAAGGAAAAAAAGATGACAAATGGTTTGTTTTTCAAGCAGCTGCATCACACACACACACTTTCTTCTTGCTATGCAGCTAAGAATTTCAAAATGAAAAGTTTCAAAGTCTCGCCAGTGCTTTTTTATATGGATGAAAAAAACTCCTGTGACACCTCCCCTGCCTATCCCCTGTAAAACCTCTCGCCCCAGCGATCCCACCACAGTCTGCCTGCCCATTGTCACAGCTCCACCTCAGCGTGCTCGCCCCGTAAAGCAGAAGAGAATATTTTTCTCTGCAAAAGGTCTGACGGGGAAAGCCCACTGCTGAAATGGGGAAGGAAGGGCTGCGGCAGCCTGCAGCTCGGTGCAGATCCGCGGGGTCCTGGGCTCGCTGAGCAGCAAATCCCATGTGCACAGCCGTGCCCTGGGCTGGAAGCAGCCTGGAGCTCGTGGCAGGGGGTCAAGGCATTGCTCCTGGCTGCACCAGCACAGCCCCTTCCCAGCCAAGGCTCCTGCACGCTCTGACATTGAGATCTGCTCAGCCCTCGCTGCCCCAGGGGGAGTTCAGCTGAGCACAGCTCTCACGAAGGAGGCTGGAGCGCATTTTCCGTGCATCCTCTCCCCTCCTCGGCCACCTGGACAAAGCTCCCACCCCGACACAGACCAGAAGAGGAGGAGAAGGCGATACTAACCAGGTAGCTGATGTAGGGCAGGTACTGGTAGGTGAGGACAGGCTCTCCGTACAGGTACGCCACGTGCACCAGGCAGGCCAGCACCGGCTTGGACACCTGATCTCCCAGCACCGGCCGCTTCTGGTAGATATTTCCCGTGCTCAGGGGACCGTTCTCATCGCTGCTCGGTACAAATTGCTGCCTGGTGGGGCCTGCCCGGAGACAACACCACGAGCTGAAGCAGCAGGCTAAGCCCCAGCCATGAGGCACCCTGCAGAGCCCACCCCGGGGACCCCGGGCTGTGAGGAGCAGACCTTACCCACGTAGCAGGACGTGAGCAGACGGAGCAGGTTCCTGGCGATGAAGCGGGAGGTGACAGTGGGGCCCAGCTTGGCCGAGAGCCACCTCACCATCTTACAGGCCGTGTCTGCGAAACAACAAACAGTTGCAAGGCCAGAGCCCGGCCAGGCACAGATTAGTTATCACCCGGCGCTTCCCAAGCCCTGCCCGCCCCGCAGGTGGCTCCCCGGGCCTCTGGTTTGTTGGCAAACTGCAGAAAGCCGTGCTTTCACCCCAAAACGCCTCCTGCTGCAGCCCCAAAGCCGTGCCAGGTCCACATGCTTCAGCGGGATCAGACCTTTAGGGTGGCTCCGAGATGGGACAAGAGACACCCCCAAACCTGGATCCACCTCTCCACAGCGGGTCTGGCTCCCCCCTTCTCCCCCTCGCTGCTTTTCTGTTTTTTTTTTGCCACACCCAGCAGAGAGCCCAAACCCCAGCGGGGCCTTACCCAGGAGTATGCTCTGCTCTTTGTCATCCGAGTGGTCCGGCAGCTCCTCTCCCTCCCCATCCTCTGGCTCGCTGCTGTCATCAGCCAGGGTGACATCCACGGAGGCGCCAGCGTCCCCAGCGGCGCCGGCATCCACGGCCACCGCCAGCTCCGCCTCGACCGCTGCGTCCTCGTGCTCCTCGTCCTCGTGCTCCTCCTCCTCCTCCTCCGACTCCTCGCTCTGCTTCAGGTCCTGGCTGCTGTCCACGGACTTGAGGCTGCTCTTGTCCTTCTGCGAGTCCCCGTCGGCGGCTCTGTCCTCGCCCAGTGACACCTCGCTGGCGCTGCTCTTGTCGCTCAGCCTCCCCAGGCTCAGCAGCTCCTGCTCCTGCGGCTGCAGGGACTCCCCGACGTAGAGACCGCTCTGGAAATCCTCGCCCTCGGGCAGGTAGGCCTGGTCGTGGAAGCTGACGCCGGAGGTGTAGTCGAGGAGGTCGAGGGCGGCGGAGCCGTGCTCCACATCCATTTTGATCTCCTCCCCGAACACGCACGACACCGGGCTGCCCCCTCCGCTCTCGTCGTCCTCGGCCGCGCCGAGGAGGGATTTGCTCTCCTCCCGCGAGCTCTCGATGCCGACGAGGATCTGCAGGATGTGGGGCAGCAGGTTGAGGAGGAAGGACTGCAAGCCCAGGCGCACGATCAGCTGGGCCACGAAGCAGTCCGTGTAGAGGTAGAACCTGCCGTGGCGGTAGCAGGGGGTCTCGTACGCGCCGATCAGTGGCTTGAGCAGGTATTTATTGGCGTTCTTTGGGCCGAGGGATTTGGCGATAGGCTCAAAGAGATACCACGCCGCGTAGACAGCGGTGTTCTCCTCGGACATCAGGGACAATACGAAGGGCAGGAGGATCTCCAAGCCTTCGGGAGTGATTTCGGAAAGGATCCCCTCCAGCTGCTGCCACAGCTGGAAAACGAGCTCCCGGCCCTCACCTTCATCCTCCACCTTCTTCGCCTGGTAGGTGAAGATGAACTTGTGCAGGGCTGGGAAGTAGGTGGGGAAGGGGACGATGGAGCTGAAGGGACTGAGGAGCTGCGTGGGACACGGCGGGGGCAGGCCCTGGGAGATGGGTTTGTACTCAAAGAGCTGCACCGTGCCCTTGCCCAGCCTGGGCTTGAGAAGCTTCTCCACGGGCACGCTGAGCTGCAGCAGGACGTGCAGCACGTGCTGGAGCGGGGCCGGGATCTCCTTGGGGTGGTAGCGGCACAGGTTGCGCACCATCAGGAACCGCTCCAGCAGGGACGCGTCGGGCTTCGAGGGGCGAATCCTCGGCGCAAAGATGATCTCAGCCACCAGAATGCCCAGCGCCTGCATGTCCCGCTGGAAGAGGTCCGAGAGACCCAGCAGCGGCTCCTCCCAGGGCTGCTCCATCAGCTGCATCTCGCTGCTCAAGCCTTTCACTAAGAAATTGTCCAATTTCTCCAGCTCTTCCAAGGCCTGGAGAGGATTGAAGCCTTCGGGCAGGGAGATCTTCACCTCCTCCCTGTCGGCCTGATCCACAGCACCCGCCTTGCTCCGGCGGAGGGGCCGGACCCCCGAGGCTTTGCCTTCAGCAGCATAAGCAGGGAGGGCGGCGGGCTGTGCTGCAGGCACGGCGGGGCAGGGCTGATCGGGAGCCCTGCCTGGTGCAGAAATCGAATCCAGAGCCTCCGTGCCTTGCTCCAAATCATCCTCACCGCCGACGGATTTCTCGCTGGCCCAGGTGGTTTCGCTGGGAGTAGCCTCCAGGACCAGCCCGTTCACTGCGTCGGTCACCGGGCCCTGGATGTCCTCCAAAACCACGGCCTCCCTGATGTTCTGGAGCAAGGGCCGAGCGATGGCCGGAGCTTCGGCGGGCGTGTAGGCAGGTCCCACCATGCGCCTGGGGTGGGGCTGGTCGAAGAGCTGCACCACCCCGTAGGTGGTCAGGTGCGTGTGGTTGTCTACCAGGTGGAGGCAGACGTTCTTCTCCTTGACGGCGTCCTTCCCCAGCAGCTTGTACCCGAAAGTGAGGTCGATCCAGTGGTGGAGGTCCTGAGACACCTCCCGGCTCTCCAGCAGCATGCGGTGGACTTCGATGAACTCCTCGTAGGAGCTGCACCACGACGGCACGTCCAGGTCGGGCATGTCCGGGTGGATGGATCGGAAGATGGAGGGGTCGGTATAAAACTCCGGGATGCACTCGTCCGGGGTCCAGCTCTGCATGCGCTCCATGCTGGCCGGGTACTCGTTGGGCTCCCACTGGGACCTGACGTGGCAGCACAGCACCGACTTGGGCGTCCTCCGAGCCGTGTACACGTAGTAGGTGATATCCGAGAGGACGTCGGAGATGTGGTGGGGGACGTGGAGCTGCTCCCCGCTTGACCCGCCAGCCACGAACGCCTGCTTGGTCATCTCGTAGGTGAAGTCCAGCTGCTTGTCCCCCTTGTTGAGGCGGAATTTGGATTTCCTCAGGTCCCTGAACTTGCCGTTTTTGGTGGTGAAGTCCACCACCCAGGGGAGAACCGGGTGGTAGTTGGGGTCTCCCATTCTCCTCCCAGCCAAGCTGTTTAAACGCATCAAGTAGTCGAAGTTGCTCACCCGCCCGTGAACCCACTGCAACACCAGGTCCCGGAGCTCCTTCTGGCAGGTGGAGCACCTCACCGCCTCCTCTCGTGCCCTGGTGCCGTTTTGCTCGCTCAGCCTCTCCAACCCAGCCTCCACGTTGGCTTCCTCCTTCCCGGGCCCCTCGTACTCCCTGAAATTCACCCGGAGCCGGCTGCAGAGCTTCTCATCCACCGCCACGTCGTGCAGGGAGAAGGCACCGCAAGCCAGCCCCGCCTGGTGACAGGCCCTCATGGCCTGCAGCACGTGGAAGAGGAGGAAGAGGATTTTGGCGTGGCTGTTGGTCAGCTTGGCCGGGCTGAAGGTCACGATGTCGTGCAGGCAGTACTGCACGTAGGGGTAGACGACGTACAGCATCTCGGCCGACTCCAGCAGCGCCTCGGCCTGCAGGACGTTGGGGCAGGAGGGGCTGCCCCTCGCCGCGCTCTCCTTAGCGGGGGAAGCTCCGGGCACGTTTTTCCCCACCGGGAGGACGGGGCAGCCGTACGCCTTCTGCAGGGCCGCCCGGAGAGCGTCGAGGGCCAGCACGGCGGGCGGCGCGTGAGCGTGCCGGTAGGGCCGCACGTAGCGGCCGTGAGCCCGGCCCCAGAGGTTGCGGTAATTCTGCGAGGCCACGCGGTGCATGAAGCCGTGCAGCGTCTCGGGGCCGCCGTTTCGGGGCTCGACGACCACGGGAGGGACGCGGAGGGGCTGCGCCAAGCGCTCCTTCCTCAACCCGTGGATCTCCACCCGCGTCCAGCCCGCCGGCAGCTTCTGCACGGAGCGCTGTAGGAACGTCCTCACCTCCACCTCGCTCAGCCCCTCGGGTCGCGGGCACAGCCCGGGCAGCACGCGGCGCTCCTTCAGGCTGCCCAGCCATTTTTGGGGGACCAGCGCCGTGACGTGCGTCCCCTCGGCGGCGGCCGCCAGCTGCCGGCGGTCGATGTTGAGGTCCCTCTCCACGCTCCGCAGGAAGGCCTCCATGGCGGCTCCTGCTGCGAGAGGGAAGGCAGCCCCAAAAGGGCTGGGGGTGAGCACGGGGAGCGCGTGGCACCGTCCCCACGGAGCACAAAATCGTCCCGGTGAGCCCCCAGAGCCCCCACGGTTCCCTCTTGTTCTCCAAGGTGCTTGGAGGGGCTCGGCCTAAGAGGAGGGGTTGAGGAGGGATGGAGGGGGCTGAGAGGGGATGAAGGGGACAAAGAAGGGACCAAGAGGGGATGGAAGGGACTGAGAGGGGACAGAGGGGGACTGAGAAGGGATCGAAGGGACATAGGGGATGGAAGGAGACAGAGAGGGGATGGAGGGGACACGGGATGAAAGGGACCGAGAAGGGATGGAGGGAGACCAAGAAGGGATGGAGGGAATACAAGGGATGAAGGGGGCTGTTAAGGGATGCAGGGGAACCAAGAGGGGATGGAAGGGGACCGAGAAGGGATGGAGGGGACACAGGGGATGGAAGGAGCTAGAGAGGGGACAGAGGGGGACCAAGAAGGGATGGAAAGGGACTGGGGGGGGAATGGAGGGGACTGAGAGGGGATGGAGGGGACACAGGGGATGGAAGGGGCTGAGAGGGGGTGAAGGGGGACCGAGAGGGGATGGAGAGGGCCAAGAAGGGATGGAAGGGGACTGGGGGGGATGGAAGGGGACAGAGAGAGGATAGAAAGGGCTGTGAAGGGATGGAGGGAAACCAAATGGGGATGGAGGGAACCCAGAAAGGATGGAGGGGGCCAAGAAGGGACCGAGAGGGGCCGGAGTGGGCTGTAGGGGGGGCACAAGGGGCCCTCAGCAGCCGCAGTGCCGGTATCAGAGAGCACGGGGGGGGGCCCACAGCACCGAGCACCCCCGGGGCCCTTTGGGCTGGGGGCGAGTGGGGAGAGGCGGCACCGGGGGGGGGCAAACCCCGAACCCCAAAGAACCCCAAAAAACCCCAAAAGACCCCAAAGGACCCCAAACCCTGGGGGGGGCCTCCACCATCCTGGGGGGGGCGAGACGAGACCGGGGGGGGCCGAGACGAGACCGGGGGGGGGTGCACGGGGGGAACGGGGCCACGGGGCCGGTGCGGGGGGTACGGGGATGGGGTGGGGGGGGTTATAGAGCCGGGGGGGGGGTTATAGGGCCGGGGGGGGCCCCGCTGCCGCCGTTCCCGGCGTTACCTGGCGGCAGCAGCGGGCTCAGCGGCGGCGGGCGGCCCCGGCCATGTTGGTCAGGTGACGGCGGTCACATGCGGCCGGGATAATGGAGGGGGGGGGTTAAAAAACGGGGCACAACGGGACCCCCCCCGCCCCGGGACATCAACCGGGAGCCCCCCCCGGGGCTGCTGCAGCTCCCGCAGCGGGGGCAGGACCAGGAGGAGGAGGAGGAGGAGGAGGAGGGGGAGGAAGGCTCCGTGCCCCCCCCCCCCCCCCCCCAGGCTGGGGCCGGGCTCCCCCCAGCGGCCGCCACCGGGGGGGGGGGGCGGGGAGAGGGGGGGGGGGACACCGGGAGGGGGGGGGGCTATAAGGGGGGGGGGTGTTGCGCAAGAGCCCGTCCATATATGGGCAGGCGGGCGGCGTGACGCGATTGGCTGAGGTCACCGTGACGTCAGCGGCGCCCCCGGGCTGTCAGCTGGAGCCGGGCGCGCCGCCGAGGCAGCCGGCCTTAAAGGGGGCCCCGCGCGCCAAGGGGAGGCCCCCGGGTGGGGCCCACCGAGGTGAGTGATAAATAGAGGGGGGGGCGGCGAGGGGTGAGGCCGCCTCCGGGGTCCCCGCGGGTGCTCAGCGGCCGCCTGAGGGGGCTCCGTGCGCTGGGTGCTGGGGAACGCTGTGAGGCGAGGGGGGTGCGGTCCCCGTGGGAGCAGCCGGGCACTGCCTGGCCCCGCCGCCCCCCGAGCCCCGCAGGGCCCCGCCGCCTCCTCCCGCCCCGCGGGGGCCGCCCCGGGCTCCGGGAGCAGCCCCGCAGCCGGTGCCGGTTCCCCTCCTCCCTCCAGCCCCGCGCGGCCCCTTTAAGGCGGCGGGAGGCTCCCGCCGGGCAGCGCCGCGTGGGAGTCACGTGGGCGGGACGTGCAGGCAGCCCATTGGCCCGCCGCCCCCCCGCGCGCGGCAATCAGCTGTTACTGGGGCGAAGGGCAGGGGGCGGCCTTAAAGGGGCCGCGCCGCTCCCCCCGCACCCGGCCCGGCGCCTGGCAGCGGCCGCGGCTGGGGCTGGGGGAAGGCTCCGAGGCCTCCCGCGGGGTCGCGGCGGGCGCTAGGGCCCGGCCCGCTCGGGAGGCCCCACAGTGAGGGGTGGGGGCGCGGCCCCTTTAAAGAAGTTGTCCAGTCATCGCGCCGCGCTGCCAAGCCGCGGGGTCAGGCGGGTTCGCGCCGCCCCACCCCCGCCGCGCTCCCATTGGCTGGCGACCCCCGGCGCTCACTTGTGATTGGCTGCCGACTTGAGGCAACTTCTGGGAAGCGGCCGGCGCCAGCCCTTAAAGGCGCCGCCCCGGCACGCAGGGAGGGGGCGGCCGGGGCAAGGCAGCGCCGCGCCCCGCGGGGACCGAGCGGCGCCGGGCCCTTTAAGCCGCCCCCCCCCCCCCCGGCTCCCCTCTCCCCTCCCCCGCCGCCTCTTCGCCCTCTGGAAAATGCCAACTCACAGCACGCGGGGCATGCTGGGAACACCGCGCCGCACTACAACTCCCAGCATGCCCCGCGGCGGGGAGGAGGGGGGCGTGGCCTGTTTCCTAGGCAACCGCCGGGCCGGCCGGCACCGACCCCGCGAGCCGGGTGGGCGGGGCGAAGAGCCGGCTGTGCGCAGCGATTGGCCGAGCGGCGGGCAGAGCCGGCTGCCTATTGGGCGGGGGCGGAGAGGGGGGCGTGGCCGGGGCGGTGAGGGGGCGTGGCCGGTGGGTGGCTGCGTCATGGCTCCGCGGGCCCGGCCCAGGCGGCGGCGGCGGCGGCGGCGGAGCCGGGAGGGGAGGGGGCGGGGGGGGGGGGTTGGGAGGTGTCGGGGCTGAACCCAACCGGAGCGGGGGCACCGGGAGCGGGGGCGCCGGGAGCGGCTCGCACTCAGGTGGGTCCCGCCCGGGGCTGGGTTTTGAGGGAGCCCCGGTGCTCCCGGTGCCGTACCGGGAAGGTCACCTTCCCTATGGGGGGGGTGAAGGGGAACCGGGAGGGCACCGGGGGGGGAACCGGGGGGGCACCGGGAGGGCCCAGCTCGGTCCCGAGCCGCCCCGCAGCCCCCTCACGGTGGGGTTTAACGGGCGGGGTGCGGGTGTCGGTGCCGGTGTCGGTACCGAGGAGCTGTGCCCGGTACCGGGAAGGGGCGGGCGGGGCCGCTCTGGGCTGTGCCCGGCCCCCCCCCGGGGGTGACCTTCAGCACGGGGCCGGGCGGGGCAGACTTTGCCCTGGGGGGCACGGAGCGGGAGCATCCCGGGGAACGGAGGGGGGTGGGGAGGAGAGGGGGGGGGGGGGCACCGGTTACCGGCAGAGGGGGGGGGGGGAGAACCGGGAGGGGACCCCCACGGGGAGCACAGCACCGGGGAGGGGTCCCCGAGCACCCCCGGGGCTCCCCACGGCTCCTGGGGGGGGTTGGGGTGGGCTGGGGGAGCCCGGTCTCGGTGCCCCTTCCCCGGTAACCCCGGTCCCGGCCTCCTTTCCTCCCTCCCTCCCCTTTTTTTCCCTCTTTTTTTCCTATTTTTTTCCTATTTTTTTCCTCTTTTTTTTCCCCTTTTTATCCTCCCCCCCCCCCCCGCCCCGTTTTCCCCTTCCCGGTGCTGATTCACGGCCCCGGCGGGGGTGGAGCAGGGCCGGGACCGGCGCTGGAATCCGGAGCAGATGGACCCGGCACGCCAGGAATGTGCGGCATCTCCCCGCCGGGCCCCGCCGCCCCCCCCCCCCCCGGCCCCTCCGCCACCACCCCAAAACCCGGTGAGCACCCCCCGACCCCACTGGGACCCCCCCCCGGGGCACCCCCACCCGTGGGGTTCAGCCTCGAGCCCCAAATCCCTTATTTTCGGGGTTAAAGATGGGGGGAAAAAGGGGGCGGCGGGAGGATGCTGAGGGGCAGCGGGGTGCGTTCCCCGGGGTGGTCCCGACCCCGAATTAACGCCGTTTTCCCCCAAATCTCAGCCGGCTGCTTGGGAGGGCCGGCGATATCCCCAAAATTGGGGCTGGGGAGGCGCTGAGAGATCTTAGGGGGGCAGAAAACGGGATTTTTTCCCCCAAATTAAAAAAGGGAGGGGGAAAGGGAGAAAAGGGGGGGCTCGGGGCTTATGGGGGGGGTTGTTGAAGGGCTCCTGCGCTCCCCAAATTCCCCTCGGCGGCGGCGGCGGCTGACGAAGTGTCTTCCTTGGCAGGCGGCGGCGGCTGGCCCCCGGCCAGGTGGGACCCTGCCAGCGCGCGGATGCCTGAGGTGAGAGGCCGGGGAACGCCGTAACCTGTACCTGCTGCCCCCCCGTCCCCGTTGTCCCCGTCCCCATTATCGTCCCCGTGTCCCCCCCCCCCGCGGTGGCCTTGCAGCCCCGGTGCGGTGGGAGCGGGTTTCCGTGTGGCTCGGTTCCCAGCGGGAATTGGCCTCGGGTTCCTGCGTGGTGTGGGGCTGGCTGCGGGTGCCCCAGGTCCTGCTGCGGGAAAGGGGAGGGGTAGGGGGAGATCCGAGCTGCCTCCGGGTCCCCTCTGTGTCCCCTGGGGCTGGGGAAAACCCTGGGATGTCACCCCAAAAGTGAAGGTGGTGAATCAGGGCCCTGGGGTGGGGGAAAGGAGGGCTGGGGGGAGTTTGGAGCTGCCTCCGTGTCCCCTGGGGCTGGGGGAGACCCGGGAATGTCTCCCTCTTGAGCAAAGGTGGTGGGCTGGGGCTTTGGGACTGGGGAGAGCAGGGATGGCGGGAGCTCGGAGCTGCTTCCGTGTCCCCTCTGTGTCCCTTGAGGCCTGGGGAGACCCCAGGATGTCCCCATTCCTGAGTGAAGGTGATGGATCAGGGCCCTGGGGCGGGGGAGAGGAGGGATGGGGGGAGCTCAGAGCTGCTTCCATGTCCCCTCCTTGTCCCCTGGGGCGTGGGGAGACCCCGGGATGTGGGTGAAGGTGGGGAGCGGCTGGGCTGGGCGGGATCCCTGCGCCGTCGATCCCATTTCTGACGCCTTTCTTCCCTCCCCAGCTGCCGCCCCGCTGCCCTGCTCCTGGCTGCCCAGCACCAGTTCTTCAGTGGCAAGCTTTATGTCCTCTTCTAGTAGCTAAAGCTGCCAGTTGAAGAACTGTTGAATGCAGCCCCTCTCTTCTCGTCACCGAGGTGCACCCGAGGGACCCGAGGGATCAGCGGCGTCCTGCGGGCTCACCCCTCTGAGAGCCGAGGATGAGGAAGGGCGGGGATGAAGAGCGCAGCTGGCAGCATCCAGGCAGAGCCGTGGCTGGAGGAGCTGTAATAACGGGGCTGTGAAACGGGGAGCGGGGTGTCCACGCCTGCCGGGGGGGTGGCGTTGAGCTGGGACAGCAGGAGAAGGCTCGGAAAGAGGCATTAAACTCTCAGTTTTCCTCCACAGCTCGTTTGTAGGATCTTTGTTACTTGCAGGGTGCCCGGGTGGGCTCGGGACCTGCCCGGTGGCGGCTGCGGACCGCGAGCTGTCCCCGTGGGGTGGCAGGGATGGGACGGGGTGGTGGCATCGGAGCTGTCCCACACGGGGTTGACCTGCGGTGCCGTGCCACGGCAGCGGGATTACCCTCGCAAAAAACCCGGCAGCGGGCCGGAGCTGGCTCACGCTGCCCTTTTCATGGCTGGGTGTGCCGGGGGCAGGGCCCTGCGGAGCCGCTGACTCAGGGCCGAGTCACGCACGGCCCCAGATGGCTGCTCGGGAACGGCCACCCCGGGCTGGGTGCCCGCCTGCTGCCAGCCCTGTAGGGCAGCACCGGGCCCTCAGGGATTTAGGGTGCGGGCTGGGCGCTGCTGTGCTGTGCCCTCCCGGCTGGAGCTGTGTGTGTGTGGGGTTGTGGCAGCTCTGGAGAGGTCTGGGTGAAACCTTTTTGGTTCAGCTGTGGTCCAGGCTCTGCTTCTCTGTGGGGCAGAGGTGGAAAAAAGCCCCTGAAAGGGACCTGGAAGCTGCTCTGTGATGATGGAGACTCTCCTTCGGCCTCACGCAGCTCCCTGCTCACCTTTTCCCCGGTGGATCTCGCCCCGTGCCCTGGTGCTGGGTGAAATGTCCACGGGCGAGCCCAAGGAGCGCTCCTGGGAGCCTGCTGGAGGTGGCCTCTCCCGCAGGGTGCTGGGCACCTGCACAAGGGGAAATGGCCTTGTGCTGAAATACGGCTGCACAATTTCAACAGGCTGGGTGCCCACAGCAGGGCCGCTACCGAATTTTGGCACCTAAATGGGAAAAAATCTGTCGTCGCAGCGTCCTTCGTGCTGATTAAAAGCTGCTGTGCTCGGTGTGTGCGTGGTGGTGGCTACGAGAAGCCGAGTTTCTTTGGGGTCAGCGTCACCGGGAGAGAACAGGGTGGCTGAGCACCCTTGGGTGGGGATGGAAGCACACCTCTGGCTTGGGGCGAGCCAGGCTCTTCCACCCCAGCTGCTTCGAGCTCATCCGAAAGAGCTGGCACCTGCTCATCACACCCTGGAGTGCACCGAGGGGGGCTAAAAGGGATGGTGAGAGTATTCAGGGCAGCCCGAGGGCAAGGAGGAGAAGCTCCTGGGCTTTGTCCCCCCTCCCGTGCGTTGCAGCAGGGTGTCTCAGCTCACGGGGAGTGCTTGGCTTTGCTGCTTCCTCCCATCACCATGAAGGACTGATGTGTTCTACCCAAACCCAGCCTTTTCCCCGGGAAGCTGTGGCTGTTTTGGGGTAGAGAATTGCCCCCGTGCAGCACCGAGCCCCCTGAGGTCAGGAAGGTGAAACCGCAGTATTTCAGGTCAGCTTTCCTAAATCAGGAGGTGTCGGAGCGCAAATTTGTGCGTTTAACGCAATTTAACGCGAAAATGGCGTTACAGCATCTCACCTGCTGAGCGAGCGGGCTCGGCCCTGCTATGGTTAATATTAAAAACGGAGGGATTTCAGGCTGACAAAGTGTCCCTGCGGGAACTTGCTAGATTCTCAGGGCTTACCCTTCCTCCTGCGAGGCGCCATGTGACCGGTGAGTAAGTGCAGTGCTTCCTGTAGAAAGCCCAGGCTTGCTCGCTGCTGCCTTGCAAAATCTACCAACTCTTTCCTCCGGCACCGAGGCCGTGCGTTTCCTGCAGCATCTGCCCACCTCCTCCAGCCCTGTCTGCGAGCAGGGGGATGCCACGCGAGGCTGGGGCTTCTCTGCCCGGGGCTGGAGGGGGTGGGAAGCGCTGGCTGCGGCAGCTAATGCAATATTCAAGCCCTCTGTAGCAATGCCAGCAGGTGCTGCTCGCTCAGAGGTCGGCTCGCAGCCCTCTGTCCTTAGGGGTAAGGTATCTGGCGTGAGCTCCCGCGGGCTGACTCTCTGCTTCCCAGCTGTGGGAGAGCAGCTTGCCTCAGTCAGAGCTCCCCTCGCTGGGAAAATGTGCTTTCGCAAAGCAGAAGGTCAGCATGACCGGTGTGCTCGATGAAAGCTCCCTGCCAGCAGCGAGCTGGAGGAGCAGGAAGGGCTGCTGGAGCTGCTGGAGCTGGGAACGTGCGGTCCCTGCTGCTTGCTCGGATCCCAGGACGTGGGCAGCCTCCTCTCGTCCAGCCCAGCAGATCCCCAGCTAGAAGAGAGGGGAAAGTGCAGCTCCCTCTTGCCCCAGCACACAAAGAGCAGCCAAGGGCTGTCTGCAAACACAAAATGCAGGCACTGGATCCATACTAAATCCAATTCTACTTTATTTCTCTTGTGCTAGGATGGGAGAAGGTTGAGCTGTAACCCTTGGGTGATGCAGTGCCCCTCGTGGCAGTGCATGTATGAAGCTCAGGTTTCTGTCAGCAGGGGTATTTGGTTGATATCACAGGCCCTGTAAAGGAGAGGTGCATTGGGGATGGGCAGTAAATCCCCTCAGCTCTGTGTCTCGAGGGGCTCTGTGCTGGCACGGGGAAGGCAGCGCAGAGCCGGGCTGCTCGGGGTGCCACTTACTCTGCTTCTTCTTTAGAGATTCGTTTCCCCGAGTACAAAACTTCTGCAATCAGAGACACCATGGGGTCACAGTTCAGGCTGGCAGCTGCAGTCACGAAGCCATCCCTGAAAGAGAAAGCAGAAGGACGTGGATCTCAGCACAAATACCTCAGCGGGGCAGCAGCCCCCTGCTACCCCCAGGCCAGATGTGTTTTGGGAGGCTCAGGGCAGGGTGGCCGATGCCTCAGGGTGCCCAAGGACTTGCAGCTGATCTCCTGGGTGCTGCTGGGGCTGGGCACCGAGTCTGGGGGCAGAGGGAGAGGAGACATGTCCCAGGCTCCCTGCCCAGCTGGTGTCTCCATCCCAGTGCTGGCTTTTCCCATTTTGGTTATGGGGTAGCGTGGCTTGTGTCAGATCTCCTGTGGAAGGTGCTGGAAGCTCAGCCTCTTCTCCGTGCCTGCCCTGCTTGTTTTGCTCTGAAATTGTCTCCCTGCTAGATTTCAGGGAAAAAATGCACAGCCCCGGGAGGGTGATGTGCAGCCGTGTCCCCACTGCAGGAGGCTCTGCAGGCCGTGAGGGAGAGGACAGTGCCCCATTTCCAGAGCGCCACCAGGTCGGGGCACAGGCTGGCTGTGGATTCACTCACCTGATGTAAAAAATCAGGAACTTCTGCTGCTCCAAGCTGCCCTTCACGACGGTGTCTGTGAATCCCTTCCCGCAGCCTGCAGGGGATCGCAGCAGCTGCTCAGGGAGCCCTGGGTCAGCCGCTGCCGCCCACCCCACCACAGTGCCACCACCAGTGCAGGTGGGAGCACAGGAGCACAGTGGAGGCTGTGGTCAGGCAGAGCTGACCCCGAGTCATCACACCAAGACCCTGCTTGACTTAGACGGGGAAAATCTTCCTCCTTTGTGACCTCCAAGCCACTGGAGATCGGCAAAACCCAAGAGCTGTGTGTAACCTGCTGGCACAGAGCTCAGACAGGATTCCTAACCCCACTACTCCAAAGCTTGAGCTGTTTCAGGTAAATTACAGCTGCCCCTTGCTGCAGCCTGGATAAGGGCTTCATGTTTACAAGCCCTGGGCCCACCTGGTGGATGAGCAGCTCCGCTAGGAAGCCGTTCAGCTCCTCACATCCCTCTGCCCCATCCTACCTGCATAGTGGATGCTTTTCCCAAGCATTGTGGTCCAGAAGAAGGGGACAGTGTGCAGCTCCTTCTGCTTCTTCAGCATGTTAAGGGCAGCAATGGAACCTGTGGTGGACCAGCAGGGTAAACATTTTTGTTTCTTTTAGGTGATTGGAGAAGTTGTTGAATCTTAAGCTTGCTCATCTCAACACCTTGTTCTGCTCTGGCTTCTCAGGGCCTCAATCATTCCTGTTAAGAGCTGATGTGCAGCTGCACTGCGTCTGCGTCTGGACTCACCAAAGAGTGGGCCAGAAAGCGCCTGAAGAGGTATTTCTCTCCTCCTTCACCCCAGGAATGTCTTTGTGTAAGCTGTTTCTGAAGAAACAGCTCTCTGCTTAGTGTACCTGCAGTGCTGCCTAGCTAAGGTGGTTTTCTGTGTGGGCCACAAACCCTTCCTGCCCAGGCTGAGCCTGGGTAACTGGCAGGCAGTGCCCCTTACATCTTGTTATCCTGTTGTCTCTTCTGCCTCATTTATTCTCAGGAAGAGCAGTCAGGCACTGGGACGGGTTGCCTAGGGAGGTGGTGGAGTCACCGTCCCTGGGGGTATTCAAGGAAAGGCTGGACGCGGTGCTTGGGGACGTGGTTCAGTAGTGACACTGGTGGTAAGGGGATGGTTGGAGCAGATGATCCTGAAGATCTTTTCCAACCTTGTTGTTTCTGTGATTCTATTCCCTCGGTACCCATTTGTGAGGGGAGCTGGAAAGCACAGTGCCGCACTGTCTCACCGTGAGCCTCGGCCACCTGTTGGTGGTGGATGCTGGAACGCTCCCCGTCGAGCAGCGCTACAGGAAAGGAGACCACATCCCCCGCAGCAAACACGTTGGGGATGTTGGTTTGCATGCACTAATGAGACAAAAAAAAGCAATTAATGCAATGATGAGAGAGAAGGGATTCAGCATGGACCACGGCTACTCAGCTGGCACTTACCAGATCCACCAGGATGGCACCGCTGCTGTCTCTGGCAATGGAGGTGCCCTTCAGAAACTCAGAGCTGGGCAACGCCCCTGCAGGGAAAGGAGCAAGGACAAATGCAGCAAAGGTCTGCAAAAGCAAGGAGGAAACTTGGCCATGGCCCTACAGCAAGCACGTGCCTTTGGTGCCTGCTCAGACCAGAGCAGCTCACGGCAGTGACCAGCGGTTGGGCTGGTGCTGACCTAACCCAGCAACAATAAAACCAGGCCCCAGAACAAAGCACACTCCGATAACACAGCAGTGACCTACAGAGCTCAACAAGCATGCCAAAGTCACACCGAGACCATAAGTAGCTCCTTTCCTCATGCCGAGTGATTACTTGTGGGCTGCTGACTTTCTTAGGGTGATTTGGGGCCAAAAGGAAGGTCTGGATGATGGCAGAATGGGAAAGAGGGGAGCAGTATTCTGGGAAGGGTTAAATTAGGATTTGCTGGCTGTTCTCCCTATTTCTAAACCTGCCTCCCTCTCCCAGCTGGGGTTGCTTACCTATTCCCAGCACTACCACATCTGCAGGTAGTTTTTTTCCGCTGGCAATAATGGCCTCTGTGACCTAGGAAAGGAGCAAAAATCACTAACAAAAAGTTAAAAACTGTCCTAATTCCCACAGACTCCCTGCTGCCTCGTTCTGTGCTTTTTTCTTCCACAGGCTCAGATCACCTTGTCCAGCAAACGTGTGTTGCCAGGAATGTAAGAGAAAATCAAGTTGTTGCCCCTAAGGTAGGAAGGCATACTGGTACCTTTTGAGCCTAGAGTTATGCTTAATGAAAAGAAACACAAGGGTCTAGACACAGGATGAGAAAGCCTAGACATAGGCACTAGGATACACCTCAGTTGGGGGGGGAGGCTATAATTAGCAGTTCAGGGATCCCAGCAGCATGGCTGACCTTTCCATCCTTCCCTTTCAGCTCACAGAGTTCTGTTTTCGTGTAAAACTTCACCCCGTTATTTTGCAGCATCTGAAAAGGAAAAGGAAGCTAGTTTGAGTATTCACTAGGAAATTCCAGGCTGGTAAAAGCAGCAGCCATCCAGCCAAAACCCAGGCAGGCAGCTTAGCTGCTGCTCCAGGCAGCAGAGAGGTTTCATTTGCTTCCCCAGCTGGCACAAGGCGTACTGGAAGCCTGGCTTTGCTCTGCTCTCCCAGCCAGGACTGGTGCATGAGGTGGGCCTGGCATGAGATGGGGCTTGGGGACGGAATCGAGCTGGGAAATGTGAGGTGTGTGTGTGCACAGCTCCCTTGGTGAGCTGTCAGAAGGGCGGCTAGGCACGCAGGGCTGTGACTCAGAGCAAAGGCTGGATTTCCCAGCTTGTCGTGGATAACAAGGCTGTTTAGATAGCGCATGTTCTCCATCCTAGAAATCAGCACCACATTCTCCTAACCTTCATGCAAACGCCTCCGACCTGAGGACCCAGCGTTTTCTGGAAAGGGAACTCATCTTTTTCCACCACTGAGACAGCAGCAGCCTTGTCTGAGAGGAAGGCGGCTGCTTCCATTCCTGCAAGTGAAGGGCATGTCCAAGGTAAGTCTGCTGCAAGCAGGAACCTGCACTCTCCTCCTTGGAAATCTTTTCCTCTTCCAGACAAAGAGAACAAATCTGATGTATTGCCAATGTTTAACTGCTCTTCTCTGCATTTCTGGGCTGATGTATTTAACACCCCGCCCTCCCCACCTCCCGTATTCTTTGTTCTCTTGCTCTGTGGACCCAGATGTTAGGAAATACAAAGCACAGCTCCTGGTTCTGTACCAAACAGCTCCTTTTCTGTGCCTTACCCCCTCACTTTCCCAATGCTTGAGGGAAGTCCTGCTCCTTGGAAGGACAGTGACTATTTCACAGGGCACATCTCCCTCTGTATACATTTCCTGGACCTGGATAGCTCAGTTTCTGGCTATCAGAGGTAAGAGTTGGTGTGTTGTGTAACTCACACACCCCCAGCTATAGTCTCTGGTGACAAAACAGACAGTGGATGGCTATCCCTTCCCTGAGGGCCCCAGGCAATCTGCACACACAGCAGCAGTGGGTTTTAAGGCCCCCTTTTCCATGACCTGATTGTCACTCAGCCTTTTACCTATGAACGAAGCTCCTACGACCACCACATTCCTCCCAGCTGCCAGCTCTAAGATCTTGCTAGAGTCTTCTGGGGTTTGGAGATGACATACGTTCTGCAGGTCTGCACCTGGGACTTTGAGGGAGCTGGAGCTGAGAGAGAGAAAATCCAGGTATGTCTAATGATTATAAATGAAGCTGGAAGGGTAAGGAGGGAGCACACAAACTCTTGCAGTCTCTTGGCCATCTGATCCCATCTTGTCCTATGTCATCTCATAACCACTCCCTTCCACATTTCTGTAGAAGAGTTCCAAGCTCCCAGTGTTGACCCATCTTGTTCTGGCACAAATTTTGCATGTGGCAAATGCTTCATATACTCACTGGCTGCCTGTTGCAATGAGCAGCTGATTGTACTTCTGAGATGACCCATCCTTGAAGTGGACCTTCTGCTTCTGGAAATCCACCGACACTGCCTGCAAAACAAAGGAGGCAAAGATCAGGAAGGCTCCTTTGGCCCTATGGGGTGTCCTGCCACATCTGTCCCTTCTGCCTGCCTGTCCTATTTCTAGACACCCAGGTAATGAGGAACGCTGGGGAGTTTTTCATTTCCCACAGGTGCTAGGCTTTAGGAGCACCTTATCTTCTGTGGCAGCATTGCAGCATGCTCGCAGTCCCTAGCGCTGGCCTTGGAGCACTGTCGCAGAAGATAACGTGTACCTAAGCAGAGCCCCACATTCTGGAAATGTAGCACTATGCCTGGAAGTGTGGGCTTCCCCTCCCCGTGGCAGGAACAGAGCCACCCACTGAGGACTGATCTTAGCTGCTCTTGCACCTCTTTCTCTGTCCAGAGCTCTATGTCACGAGCACTGAGGAATTCAGGTTTCCTCAGGTAGAGGTCCTCAGCTTTCATGGTCATTTCCTGGAAACAAAACAGAAATATGACACAAAGCACTTCTTAGAGCCAGCAGTACTCTTGCAGCGTTTGCTAGGAATGAAGTTTGCATAAGAGGCAAATTCTGCCCTAGTAAATCACAGCTGCTAGTATTGCCCCATCCCCATCATTTTCCTGTACCCCCTCAAAAAAATATCCACTCAACCTCTAGTGGGAAGAACTCAGCCAAAGGGGATAAAACCACTAGCCTGTGGTAGGCTTTGATCAAAGAGTTTCTGAGAGGAAAAAGTGAAACATTAGCTGGAAATTATAGCCCTTTTCCTTGCCTCAGAGCACTCCTGATGCCCTGCCAAAAGGGATCATTTTATCGCTCAGTCTGGTGATGAGTGTGGACTATGCCCCTAATTCACATGTTGTACCCGGGCATGGTCCTGCTCTTCTCACAGACAAACCTTGATCAGTTTGGACTTGTCATATGGAGCATGTTTCTCTTTGGTGGCCATGATGATCCTGCCAGTAAAGCCCTCTTGGCGAAGTGTCTCTGCGCAGACCAGGGCAGCCACACCTACAAGAGATGCTCATCTCAGCCCTATTACACATCACTATGGAGCAAGAGGAGAAGACAACTTCCCCCCAGAGACAAGACTGGCAGCTCACAGTATATGTGAGGAGGGCATGGTACAGACCACTTCACTTACCTCCCCCAAGGAGCAGCACTGTGTTCGGGTTGAGAAGACACCGTTTGCTTGTGTTCTTCACCCTCACGCTGCTTTCAAGATCCTAGAATGAAGTGAGAAATAATGAAATTGTACCTAGCTCAAGGTGCTGATTGTGCTTAGTGGCAGCAGGTATGGTCAGTACCTTCTTTTTTGCTGTAACAAACACCTTTCCTTGTTCCACTGTTACCTGAAGGGATAAAAGAAGAGTATTTAAGCACTGCACTCATGGGGTGGTGATAGGATCTTTCCTGTGAGGTTCTAATTAAGTGGGTTTGCTGCGCCATGCTTTCTGGCCCCATGGTGACTTAAAAGCTTGGGCAGGGGTCTGTCCTAGGGCTGATGTTAAAGGGGATCCTGCTAAGAGCGGGCTGTCTGGGACCTGAATGAGAAAGGGTCTAGGAGGCAAAGTTGGGGACCTGTAGGACAAATCTGGATAATGGAGTCCAGCTCTAAGGAGGGAGGATCAGTGTCCACAGGTGTTCATGGACCTGCTCCGTTGGGCTGAATGTTGGAGGGCAACCCTCTCTGACACACCAAGAGTGACCCATAGGGATTGTGAATGTCAAGTGAGCACCCATTGATGCTGCGGAGCTCATGAGCTTTTCTCTTCCTCCCAGGGGCACTCAGGAAGAAGTGTAAATCCTTTTTTCCTTTCCAAAAAAAAAGAGCAGTGCTGGCTGTGGAGGATACCAAGATGTGTGGCATCATTTTGGATTGGAAAGAGCTTGAGGACAGAGAGTTACATGATCCCAGGAAATCATCCTATGTGTAGCTCTGTGTGATGGGGACCACAGTCAGTGACAGGAACTTGTGGGTGGCACAGAGGACATAGACCAAGCTGGGAGGACAACACATCACCTTAAAGCAGGGAAGACAGTCCAGAGAAGGGTATTCCTCAATATCTCCTGTTTTGATGTTAAAGCAGGCTCCATGCCAGGGGCAGCGCAGCCTATGCCCCCTCAAGACCCCTGCAACAGAAAAGCCCCCACAACAATAAGGTGACAGCCAGCCTCCCCAGCATGGCTTCTCCCCACCACCCAGCACAAGCATTACCTTTGCTGAGTGGGGCACCGTAATGTGGGCACCTACTGCCCAGGGCGCTGAACTCCTTCTTGTTCCTCACCAGCAGCACCGGGTGGCCAGCCACCATCACCTCACAGAGCCTGCAAGAGAGGCAGAGAGGTGGATGCTGTGGTGGCGAGCCAAGGCTCAGCCCCTCATGGCCATCATGGTGCTCCCTCAGCCACCAACATGGCTGCCTCCAGCATGGCAGCCATTGTGGGGGCAATGCCAGCCCTGCGTGGCTCATGGCGGCAGGCTGGGCCTCGGCCTCCCTCCAAGGTACTCACTCTCCATCCCCAATGTCGGCTTCATTGCAGACCTCGGCGGTGATGGTGTCATCGCCGTCCTTGCCGGTGGCCATGGGTGGGTGGCTGAAGGGGTTGGTGTCTGTCTGTGTCCCCTGAAGGCAACGACATTTAGGCACATTTGTGCCATCACGGCAAAATCCCACAACAAAAAGTAGGGCCACAGCTATTTCAGGGGCCCCACACTCATGGTGCAACAGGAAAAAAAAATAATAAAATAAAATAAAATAAAATAAAATAAAATAAAATAAAATAAAATAAAATAAAATAAAATAAAATAAAATAGGAGCCATGACTGGCAGAAAAAGCACATGTCCCCATTTTTTATTTCATCTCCAAATCCAAAGCCCATTCCTTTGATATTTTTTTCACTGACTTAACCCAATTCTCATTTTCAGGTGACAGCCCTGCATCCCATTAAACTGAGCTCAAGCACAGGGCAAGCAAGCTGGCAAGCCTGTTTCACAATAGTTGTGTCATAAACAAATAAAATTATTTAAAATTATTTACAGTAGATGAGTCAGGGCAAGACACTGCTCATGCAGCCTGTGGATGCTCTGGCCTGGGGTCTGCAGAGTTGCCACAGTACCTCTGAAACCTCTCCAGTGCTAGTGCTGAGATAGTATTTGCACTAACCGGAGAAAAAATAAAAATAAAAAGGCAACAATCCCTGTCCAAAGCGTCTCCTAGGCTAAAAAGGAGCTGAAAAACTTGGTTTTTAGTGCTGCCTCTGCTTTAGCTTAGAAGAAAGTCCACTGGGTATTTAGAGATTTTCCTCTCCATTTTGGAAGGAAAAAAAAAAGGAAAAAAATTGAGACGGAGGGGAAATGTGGGGCACATTTTAAAGAGCATGTGCACAATATATGGCAGTGATTTCACTGCCGACACCAAGACATTGGGAAATTCCCACATTACCACCCCGACCCCAAGGAAAGGCTTCAACGGATACTCACAGGGTGCTGCTGCAGGGACTCAACGTTTGCCCCTGTCGAAAGCTGCCACCACCGTCTGTGAGTCCCTTCCCCGTCTGTAAGTCTCTCCCCAAACCCCGCTCCCCCAGCCCACGCTGGGCGATGCTCTCCCAGCCTTGCACAACATTCCCAGTTGGAGGGTGGCAGTAGGGACACAGCTTATCTGATTTCTGCAACTGCTCCGTGCATCATTAACGTTGTTTGTTTTCTTTTCTTTTTTTTTTTTTTTTTTTTTTTTTTTAAATTCAGATTTAGAAACTGCTTGCAAAAGAATTAAGGACATTATGAATTATGGGGTAGGTGTGGTTTGGAGGCTAGGTGCGTCATGTGAGATGCATTTCGGAAACAGAAACTGAGTCAATGCAGAGATACCTCTGCTCTTTCTTGATGGGAAGTGCTTTAGCCCAGCACATATTTTTGCCACACTTTGGATACTACTACTTATACATTTCTACAACATTTAAAATTAATTGATCTGTGTTTGTTTGTTTTAAGGCAGATCCTCTCTATCTCCCTTTGATTTTAAGGCAACACAAAGTGTTCAGCATCTCTGCAAATGCCCCATGTTCCTGCTCTGCACCTGCATGAGTACATTTCGGTCTGCGGACGTCCAGGCACCCAGTCCCACCGCTGCCATGTCCGTGTGGATTGCACAGGGTGGCATGCTGCTGACTGTGCTATTTTTGCAGGAGGGTGGGAGTTGCAAAAAATGGGAGTGACGCCTACACTGTTTGTGTCTACTCCAGTTCTTATCTCTATTTCACAGTCAAGATGTTTCAAAACCTTTAAATACGTCTCAAAATTTAGAGGGGGGACAAATCCCTAGCAGCATGTTGCCATCATTCCTCTTGCAGAAGCGGAGCAGCTTTCTGCTGTGCAGCATGCTCTGAAATCCAGCATCAGAGGGGAATGAAAACGCTTTCCCAAACCCCGTCGTGGGCATGGCAGAAAGAAGAGGACACGGACATGGATGCTCAGTAAGTGTACGCTCACTGCCTGCAGAGTGGCTCATTTTGTTGGACCCACAGAGCTGTAAGCAAGTTGTAAGCACTCATTTCAGCCCTGGGACACTTTGATGCCAGGAGTGCTCTTAGCCCACGGGTGGTGTACGCCCACAGTGGGCGCAGGTGCAGAGTATTTTCTTACAGTGCTAACAAGCAGCTTTGGGTTTTGCCTTGCTGGCCAGGCGCCTGAGAGTGAAGCAATTTGGCTACTGCACGTCCCTGTTTAAACTCTCTGTAATTATTCCCTAGGAGCGCATTCCCACGTGGAGAAGCAGCAGCCCTCGTGGAGGCATTCTCTGACTCAGCAGAAATTGCTGGAAAGCGTTTGCTCGGGGATGAAAGCTGCAGTGCACCAGCAAAGTGGAAGGTCCGAAGTCAAGCAGTGGTGTGAGGCTTCGCTGGGAGCCAGGTGGGAACCCCTGCTGTGCTTTGGGTGGCTTTGGCACTGCAGGGCTGAGTCCAATCCAGCTGTTGGATGCAGCCCAGCATCGCGGGAAGGACTTTTGCAAAACAAAATCCCCACTTCTGATGAGGGTAAAGGTGATGGCAAAGGGATCCCACCCTGTTCTCAAAGTCAGGAAGGGCACTGAGTGTAAGGGGGAGGTTTGGGTTTGCTGCAGGGTGCTGCATGCTGCTCTGACAGCTCACACCTAGAAACATGCAATAAGCCCTCGAGGGATTCAGGGAATGGGATGCTAGCAGAGGCAGGTTTTCAGCAAGATGCTCTGTAAGCATCTTTTGGTCCTTTGCTAAGTAACGCAGAGCTGGATGCTCAGCATGGTGAAGACCTTTGCTTGTAAAATGCAGCAGGATCGGAGGTAGAAACGAAGGGAGAGAGAGAAATGATGCAGTGCCCTGAAACGTGAGCTGAGCTCAGGTGGTCATCAGCAGTCCTTGGACAATCCTGGCAAGCTGTCCTCACTTTTTATTAGATATCCTCACTTTTATTATGTCTATCCAGTGTTGCCAGCACTCTGCAATATTCAAACCCAGGTGAAAATGTAATGGGGGGGGGGAGGTGGTCTGCTTTCAAGCCCCTACCACCCTCAGCCAGTGCAGCATGTTCTGTCCTGCTGTAGTGCAGCTGTGGCTGTACAGATATGTCCTTGCCCACAGCTTGCTCAGGTTGTTCCCTCCCTGCCTTAGCAGGGCTGTAGATTTTAGCAGTGCATTGCACAGAGCCCAGCGCGCTGAAGAATGCTCAGGCGCAGGAAGAGGAAGCGAAGTGAAGAAAGCAGCAGAGCTAAGATGATTAATGGGACACCGCTCTCAGAACAGCTTGGTTTGTGATATTAATAATGAGAGAATTCAGGAGGGAACCTACCCCATGCCCAGCTGCAGAGCCAGCAGCAGCAGGAGCTGTGAAGCTCCAGCACTTCTATTTGTAATGCAGGAGCAATCATGGGGGCTCAGCAACAAGCAGTGCTGCACAGAGGGGTGTAGGGCTCTGGGATGTACTTCCACCTTTCAAGGCTCATTCTGAACCTGTCTGAATTGCAAAAAGCACGGGGTCATAAATACCTCATAACGTAGCCAGCAAGCACATCAATATCTGTCAGCAATGACTTAAGCTTGAGCACGGTAAACCAGATAGAAGAAACATGTTTATCCCACAGGGGAAGGAGACATGGAAAATGAAATATTTAGAGGGACTCAATTTGCTTATAGAGTATATATGTGCTGTTTATAGAGTATATATGTGCTGTTTCATATATTCTTCCTGAGCGTTCATGTCTGGCCAGGGTGAGGAATGGGATATAGGCTGGGCAGCAGGCGCCTGGCCCCACATCTCACCGTTCACCATCAGGAAAGAAGGAAGCTGAGCTTCCAGGAGATGCCAAAGTTGTTGAAGGGACAGTGTCAGAAAGGATCGGTGACAGCGGGACGCACTCGGGGCTGCTCAGAGCTTGGGGAGAGCAGGGAGGGTTTTCCCCTCTTGGGCTTGAGCAGGGTGAGCGCGGATGGGTGGTGGTGCAAAGCCAGGCGAGCTCCTCACCATCCAAGACCAAGTCCTGAGTTTGGTGGTTAACCAGGAAGGTGTTCCTAGCTGGAAGGGGCAGATGCTGGAGTCTGCATTGATTTCAGTGCTCTCCACAGCTACCTCTGCAGCTCTTGGGCGTGCTCTGCCACATGCAGCACATTTCTCACAGTAGGTCCTTTCATAAGCACAGAGTTCACAGACTTTCTGAATTAAAAGCCGGATATATAGAGTAGAGCTGCTCTGTATCGTCTGACTTCCTATGGCCTAGCAGGGCCCTGACGTGCTTTAGAGGGGGGTGAAGAAGACAACTGATTAAAATTTGGAAGTCGAGCTGCTTGATTTGCTTTGAGATCTCGGACTCCCCAAGCTCTGTGAGGTGTGAGCATGGCATTAGATGAGCAGATGGGCTTTCCACCTCCCTGGTTGGAGAAGGGTGAGTGAAGGGAGCGAGACTTCCCAAAAGCAGGAGCAGGACTTTACCCAGAAGGACTTTCCATGTCACAAGCTCCCACATCTGCTGGCTGCAGCGAGCCCCGGGCGGTGTTTGGGAGCAGAACGGTGCTGGGTAAGGAGCACCCGCACCCCCATCCAGGAGCAGCATCTGGGAGAGGACACCGTTTATCTGGCAGAGTTCATGCTGGCCATTATCAGCAAACTGCTGGGGCTCTTTTGGGGAAAATGGTTTTATCTGTCCCAGATGTGCCGCAGGGAAACGCCGAATTGTGAGAGGGAGAAAAAAAAAGTTATCCAGGCTATTAAAAACACTGCTGCACCCTCGCTTTACACCTCGGCTGTTGTGGAGCCCCTGCTAGGGGATGAGCTGCGTCCCCACAGCGTTATGGGATGGCACGTTATGGGATGATGGAGTTATGGGCTGGGCACATCCTTGCTGACACCCGGAGGGAGCCCCTGCCCCGCTGGGAGCAGCCCCTGGGCTGCATCCCTGCACCCAACGCCGCCTTTTGGGAGCTGCTGGAAAACGCCTCAAAAATGGGGTGAAAAAAGCAATATCTCCAAATAAGGTGTGGCTGCAGAGGCCCTTTCCGAGCGGGTCGCCCTGCCTGGCTCTTCAGCGAGCGTGCAGGGACCTCTTGTGGCAGCGGTGCCGGAGCGCTCCCCTCCTGCCCTGGGACGAGCCTGGCCCTGGAACCTGGACACGGAGAGGATTTGGGGCTGGGGCTTGTGTCAGGGGACCTGTTTGTCACCCCTCCATCCCTAAAACCCCCTAAAACCGTCCCTCCATCCCTAAAACCGTCCCCTGGTTAGTGCCATAGCTGCAGGGGGCGGAAGGAAAGCAGGAAAAGCCAAAAAGAGGGCTTGTAGGAGAGCATGCCCGATGGCAAGTCCTGGAATAGTTGCGTAAAATCTGGGCCAAAAGTAACCGAAAGATAGAAAGTGTGCGGCCGCTGGTGGTGCTCCAGCAGCGGGATTTCAGCCGCCGAACCAGAGGCTCAATTAATCACGGCTTAAATTCCTCCCGTGTGCAAGTGGCCGGTAAAAGCTCTCCAGTGCCCAGAAGCATTTTAACTATTCCTGCCGCCACGGAAAGGGACAGTCAAAGATTTCTGCGGCTAAGACACCGCAGATGAGTTTCATCAGGAGCCGGCTCCCTGCCATTTTACAGCACAATTAGGCACCAAACAATTTTCCTGCCCGGTGCCCTGGGCAGCCCAGCACGTCTCCGGCTCTGGCTGGGCACAGGCTGAGCACCCTTCCCTCTGCATCTCTTCCACCAAGCAGGATCGTCTCCATTTGGCCCTCTCGGTAACTGATTAGCCCGTGTGATCCCTCCAGTCCTAATACACGGGGTTATTTATAATCCCCCCAGCAGTCGGGGCTGTGGATTACTTCAGGCGACGTCTCCTCAGCACTTAATGGCTATGAAATTGCATTGCTTTTCCTGGCTTTTAGGCAAATTTCTGCAGCATGAGCAGCTGCTTTGCTATCAGTGGGGACTATCTCACCCCTCTCTTTCAGCTCTGATTTAATCTCTCCCCTCTGCAATGTCTCTCCCATCAGCGTATCGCTTGTTGCTGTTTCAGCGTGCATTACCCCGGAGAGGGCAGTGACTGAGAGCTCAGGCTCCGCATGTTCCCGTTCAAGCGAGGAGAACGAAGACGATTTCATCCCAAATTAATGCCTCAAAGAGGAGGCAGCCTCTGACATTAATCGGTGTGTACGCGGTGACTCATCCCGTCTGCAGGAGCGACGCGAGGTCTGGGCAGCATCCGCGCTTCTGGTGGAGACATCAAAGAGCAACACGGGAGCGATCAAGTGACGGGCAGGCAGGAGAAGCAGCGCCGCGGTAGGATGGAACTGAAGAAATTGGGGGGACACCACCCCTGAGTTCCCCCAAACCCCCAGAGCAGGGGTATCCGGACACCGGGGAGCTGCTCTCGGGAGCAGACACGGGACAGGGGGGTGGAGGGCAAGAGCGTGGTGGGTGCAGAATGGATTTGGACCTTGTTAATCACTTAACCTGCAGCCAGATTTGTTGGTGTGTGCTTGCAGGGATCCTGTGGATCCGTACCCAGGGTGAGGGCTGTGTCCCCAGCACATCCCAATGATGTGCAATGATGTGCTGCCTCACTGACAGCAGGCACTGGGGATGTTTTCGGGCGAAACACCCCGACTGCAGCACCGTAGAGGAGGGGTGTTCATCCATCCAGTGCCACTGAGCTGGAGAAGAGCCCTCGGGAGGGGGGACAAGGAAGGTGTCCCCACGGTGTCGGGACGCCCCACAGCATCGGGACACCCTGCCCCTCGTTTCACAGCAATGCCTGCAGCCGTTTCTGACTCAAGGCTGCCACCGGCAGCTGACACACACCCCAGGGGCCTCCTTTCCCATTCCACCCTCTTCCTGAATCAGGCGCTGCGAGGAAGGACAGCCCCTCCGTGTCCGTCTGCGTGGAAGTGGAAAACCCACAGCAGCACGGGATGGGGGCTCCCACAACCCCCCAGCACCCTCGGGACCGCTGCTGGCTGCATCTCCCCCCTTTTTTCCCTTCCCACCCAAGCAATGGCGATGCCCAGAGCTGGCCCCAAAACAACGGGGCCACGGGGCGAGGCGGTTCCCGGTGCTGCCGGGGCGGTGCCGGTGCCCGGGGCGGCGCTGGTTGGGGCGAGGCGGAGCGGTGGTGGAGCTCCCGTGGGTGCCCCATGGGGTGCTGAGGGTTGCCCATGGCTGTCGGTGCGGGGTTGCTGCTGATGGCCGGTTCTTTCGCCGCTTTCCGCTTGTTGAACCGGGGTTTGGAGCGCTTGGTGCCGCCGCCTCCTTCGGCTCGGCGCAACCGCTGGAAGTGGCGAAACATCTGGACCTCGTTGGCACACAGCGTGCTCAGCAGCAGCGGGGCGCTGCTGGGGTGAGCGGCTCTGTGGGGGCACCCAGAGGGTTTGGGGGGACACGGGACAACCGGGCTGTCCGGGGATCCCAATGGGAACTTGGGGCTGAAGTGCGGGGAGGGAAGCGCCGAGGGGGTTTGGGTATGTGGAAGGGGGGGATTGGGGTGTTAGGGGATGCTGGGGGGGGTTGGGGAGGGGGTGGATGGGATGCTGGGGGACTTGGGGGGAGTGGAGCATGTGGGGTGCTGAGGGATGGAGGGGTACAAGGGGATTTTGGGGTAGCAGGGGACAGGGAGGCTCTGGGGAGGGGGGGAGCGGGAGGACAGAGTGGCTATGGGGAGGGCAAGGGGGACAGGAGGGTGCCGGGGGGGTGAGCAGCACCAGGTGGGCACCCGGGACGCTGGAAGGGAAGCGGGGGGCAGAGGCACTGCCCAGCACTCGCAGCCCCTCTCCCCGCAGGTTCTACCTCTACCCCGAGCTGCACGAGGACCTGGTGGGCACGCAGCCGCCCGGGGCGCGCAGCTTGGTGGCCGTGTCCGTAGGTGAGGCCGGGGGGGGAGCGGGCTGCCCCCTGCTTTGTCCCCGGGGGTCCCCAGGGGCCCGTCGGTGCCTGACGGTGCCACGTCCTGAGCAGCGATGTCTCAGGCACCCCAGACAATCGTCTTATTCTTGGCAAGGACAGTGGCTCCTTTCTGTCCCACGGCACCCGCAGCCGGGAGGTACTGGGCACCAGGCTGCCCGCCACCGTCCTCGTTGGACAGCCAGGGCTTGGAGAATCCTAAAAGTGCCCAAATATGGGGTCAGCGCAGATCCCCCTAAAGCCTGGTGCTAAACTATCTAGCACGGAGGCCAGAAGTTTTGAGTCCTGCGGCTGCGTGAAGCCTGTCCCCCTCCTTGTCACCTTGCTGATCTGTCACTAGCTATGTGGTCAGTGCTGACAGGCTGCCCGGCATTGCCACAGCTCAGCAAGGAGATTTAACTACCCAAAACACCACCGTGGGGTTGCTTTGGTGGCAGCAAATCCTGTAGCTGCTAGGGGCTGCAGGGATGTGGGGTGGGATCCGATCCTGGGGTGGAAACAGGGGTCGAGTGCTGCCCTCGTGGCCAGTCAGGTACTGAGCCTGCTGGGGAGTCCCCACATATTGCCCCCCCCTTTCCTTGCTTACGGCCTCTCTGTCCCCAGGGTATTTCCTGGAAGACTTCGTGGACATGCTGTGCAATCAGAAATTTCACCAGTCCTGGGAGCTGCTCTTCCATCACTCCGTGGTGAGTCCGCCGGCTGCTCCCCGGGGCGCAGCGCTGGGTGGCAGCGGGTCTGAGGAGTGTCCCGCTCATCACGAGGGAGGTGGCGAGGTGGGGACAGACCCCGATGCTTGTGGGACCTGAGTGGTCCGAGCCACAGCCTTACCTTTAATGTTCTGGGGGGGCTGATCCATGCCCCTGGCACAGACAGGCATGACCCAGGTGTCCCCGTTGGCACCAGCAAGCACCTCAGCTCCTGCCGGCTCTCAGCCAGCTGAGCAGCCACAGGAAGGGCTGCGCACCCCAAACATCTCCTCCTTCCACCTCCTGCTCCTGGCTGCTCCCCGGGGTGCTTTCATTCAGGTCAAAGCTGTGGCCATGGGGCTTGGGTGGCTGCAGGCAGCTGTGATGCCCTCATATAAGTGCTCTCTGCCTCCCCCTGCTCCTCTCTGCACCTCGTATGGGTTTCTCCTTACTTGCCTCTGCTGTCTGGGTGCCTGAGCACTGCACACGCTGCAGGGCAGGGGGATGGCACTGTGCAGCTGAGCAGCCGAGCCTATTTTCCAGCAGACTCCAGGGGAGGCAGGGGGCTTTGCAGGGCATGGGGGACAGGAGGGCTGGCGGTGGGACCGTGCTGGGGAAGGCGATTTTCAGCCCTGCAGCTCTGCTGGCCACCGTTCACGAGTCAAAAGGTCATCTGCACAATAGAGCTAATTCAGGCCAAGACAGTGATTTAGCAAGCAGATAATCTTATTAGAGAGCCAATACAAATAACAGCATTAAGGGTATAAACTGCAGGAAGGTCTGAGCATGGTAGGGCACGGGCAGGCAGGGAGGGTGCAGGGCAGGATTGTACCCACTTAGCCCCCACAGCCCTGTCCTCTGGGGCATCCCAGAGCTCCCTGAGAGGTGGCCACGGGGCTCTCATGTACCAAAGCTACTTAATTCCTGCCGTGTGCCTGTCCTGGGGAGAATCCCTGAGCCAGCAGCAGCCGTAGCCCTGGGCTAGGCATCTCCCTCCCTGCCAGTGTTGTTCGCTGTGTGCAGAACCACCTTGCTAGGCCACCACCAGCTGCGCCCCCCAGGCCACAAAAGCAGGGTTAGGTCTGCCTGTTCAGCTTCCTCTTTATCCCAGGGTTTATACAATTGCTTCCTTCTTCTTTTTTTCTGGGGAAAAACAAAACAAAACAAACACACACTCAGGTTTCACGTGGTGATGGAGAGACCTTATCTCGTGCCTGCAGCACTGCAGAGATGAGTGAAGCGATGACCAGCGGTTTGGCTTTGGCGTGACAACTGTTTCCAGCTCTGCTTCACGCGGTGCCCAAGCATGAAGGGCTCTGGCTTGCAGCAGCTGAGAGCAACCAGCACTCGGGCTCAGCCTCTCTCCTTTCTCCTCCCAGGTGATTGTCTGCTTCGGTATCGCGGTGCTGCTCCATCAGTACATGGGCTTTGCCTTCGTGGCCTTGCTGGTGGAGATCAACTCCATCTTCCTCCACCTGCGGCAGATCCTGCTCATGGCCGACCTGGTGCACACCACCTGCTACCGCCTCACCAGCATCGTCAACCTGGGCACCTACGTGGTGTTTCGCATCACCACGCTGGCCTGGATGACGCGCTGGCTGCTCCTCAACCGGCAGCAAGTGCCCCTGGCAGCCTACACTGTGGGCATGGTGGGCATGGCAATCATGATGCCCATGAACATCATCCTCTTCTACCGCCTGCTGCGTAGTGACTTCTTCAAATCCAGCCGGGATGTGCGGCGGGAGAAGGAGAAATAGCTCCATTCCCCGCAGGCCCCAGGGGATGAGCAGCTGTGAGCCCGTGGATGAGGACAGCGGAGAGCTGTGGAGAGTGAGCACGGCTATTTCAGTGTCTTGCTTGGAGGGGCTGCACAGACAGAGCTTCTGGGCTTGTGGCTGCGGACGCTGGGCAGAGAAGGTGCTCACGGACCAGGCACTGGGGCACTTCAGATGATGTGGTTGGATGACCCGAGCTGCAGAAAGAAGCCCCAAGGGCTCTCACAGCTCCACAAAGCACTGCTGAAATGAGAAGGGAGCAGGGAGCACCATTTCCCTGCTGCTCTTCTGGACATACAAACACCACCATGTGTTTATAACCCTTTTGGAGCTGCACCTGCAGCATCCCAACACCCCGGGGGACACTGCACTCAGTCCTCTGCTGTCTCTGGCACTTCCCATGGGAGCACCAAGGCTTCACCCTCGAGGCCAGGGCCAGTAAAAGCCAAATCCTGCATTCATGAGTCCTCCCCAAAGAGATTGTCCCAGGTGGGTAATGGAGGGAGAGGCTTAGGCTGTCCTTGTCAGATGCTGCCTGCTGCAGGTTCTGGGGTGGGAGAAGTGGAGCAGCAGAACTGTGCTCGGGGACAGGCTGCTGACTTCTCCTGACAACTGGAACTTTTCCAGTGTTGTTTTGTTCCCAGACCTTTTAATTCCCCATGTGTGTGGGAGAGCACGAGCTGTGTGCCAGGATGCTATGTGACGGTCACTTCCCACATAATGGGGCTTTTTCAGATGGGCCAGATTTGGCATCTATTAGGAATGAAAAGTCCTGCTGCAGAGCACAGTGTAATGGTCTTTAACCAGCAGCACGAGCTCTTATTAACACAAGTTTTTTAATAAACGGCTGCAAATGAAACAGCTCAAGGCGAAGAGGCTTAG
Organism: Aythya fuligula; assembly: GCF_009819795.1. Classification (NCBI taxonomy): domain Eukaryota; kingdom Metazoa; phylum Chordata; class Aves; order Anseriformes; family Anatidae; genus Aythya; species Aythya fuligula. The sequence continues at coordinate 6,337,739 of NC_045578.1, read as the reverse complement.
CAGGGAAAAAGGGGCTCTGCATTCCAGTCTGCTCCAGGGGTGTCATTGCTCAGCACTGGCTTCCTATCCTGTATCTCCTTGCTCCAGAGTAAAAATATATACCATACACTGGCCCAGACTACCTCTCCAGGGATTTTTGTTCCCTCTCCTTTCTATGGAGGAAGATTAAGGTTTCTCCTGTTCCCTGAGGCGAGGGAGGGTGCACTTTCTGCAGGCTGGCACCTGGGAAGGGTTGCAGGCATTCGCAACCCACAGGGCGAGGAAAGTGCCTGGTGAGAAATAGGGCAGGCTGCAGGGCACTCGCACGCAGGGTATGGATCTCACGGCTTTGCTGCTCTCGTTCCTGATACTGGTTGCAGCAAAGCAAGAAGGAGCCTTGCAATTTGCTCTGCATGTACCTCAAGCTTTCCTGGAACAAAGAATTAGAAGTTTTAACACACACACACACACGCACACTTTTCCTTTTCCCCCACTTATTCCCCCACACTGAACTCTTCCCAACAGCCCAGCACCACATAGCAGGGCAGGATTACCCCAGTCAGGGTTATGTGTATTTGTTTTCAGAAATGCACTGGATCTGTTGTGCTGTATGCATGGCAAATAACCTTTTGCCTCAAAATCTTGAGGTAGAATGTTATTTCTAAATCTGGTTTGAGGGACGGGCTGAAGCAAGGGGCCACACACTGCTAGGAGCAGGCAGCACTAGTTTTGAGGAGGAAAATATGGGCACAGAAACACACACAGAAAAAGACGAACAATGTGTGTGGGTAGGGGGAGGCCAGAGAACAATGCTTGGCCAAAGCTGCTTATGCTGTTAGTGGCACTTGCAGGTGCTGCAAGCGCCTCCTTGGTGGTGTGCCACTGCGGGTGGTGGTTACATGGCTGTGATCCTCTCGGAGCTGCCTGCCAGTGCCTTCCCTTTGGTTTTACCCACTCACACGTTTTTGCAGGAGCTGCTCCCACAGCCCCTGTGGGAGTCTCAGAGCAGCAACGTGCGCTCTGCACTGCCCACACCGGGGCCATGTGTCCAGAGAAGGGCTACGGAGCTGGTGAGGGTTCAGGGACACAAATCCTGTGAGGGGTGGCTGAGGGAACTGGGGGTGTTTAGTTTGGAGAAGAGGAGGCTCAGGGTCTCATCTTGAAGGGAAGATGTGGGGAGTCGGGGTTGGCCTCTTTTTGCAGATAACTGGTGATAGGACCGGAGGGAATGGCCTCAAGTTGTGCCAGGGGAGGTTCAGGTTGGGAATGAGGAGACATTTCTGCTCAGGAAGAGCAGCCAGGCACTGGGACGGGTTGCCCAGGGAGGTGGTGGAGCCACCACAGCCCCTGGGGGCGTTTAGGGGCTGTGTAGGTGTGGTGCTTGGGGACGTGTTTTATCCCTGGGGGAGGTTAGGGGCAGGTTGGTGGTGCTTGGGGACACGCTGCAGTGGTGGCAGTGCTGGCAGGGGGTGGTTGGGCCGGATGGCCCCGCAGGGCTCCTCCAGCAGTCAGGATTTGGGGGTTTTATGGCGAGCTTTGGGGGTGCCTCACGGCCCCAAGCCCAGGGCCAGGGGCTGCAGGCCGCATCGCGCCCGTGATTGTCCAATCAGAGCCCGCTCCGAGCTGTCACCGCTCTCCTCTCCACCAATCAAAACCAGAAGAAGGCGGGACCCTCCCCCCCCACGGGAAGCGCACCGCGAGCACCGTTCTTTTCCCTTTCCCTCTCTTTGCCCCGCCTCCCCACCCTTCCCCGCGCTCTGACGGGCTGGGAGCGCTGTCCGTCAGGCTTTGCGAGCGCCGATTGGACAGACCGCAAGGCCGCGCTCCCCGCCCACATCCGGGCCTCGGAGGCGCGGCGGCGGTGGGGGCAGCGCCGCCATTGCGGGGGGGGAGCGAGGGGCAGCGGTGAGGGGGGACCGGGAACCGGGGGGGGACCGGAGGGGACCGGGAGGGCCCGGAGAGGGCCCGTGAAGGGGCCGGGACCCCGCCGTGAGCCCGTGGTGCGTCTCCCCGCAGGTCCGTCGCCATGGCCGCCGTGTTCCCGTACCGCGGGGCCTGCGCCCCGGTGCCCAGCCCGCTGGCGCCGCTGCCCGACTACATGTCTGAGGAGAAGCTGCAGGAGAAAGGTGGGTGAGGGCCGGCCGCGGCCTGCCGAGTGGGCCCGGCCCGGCCTGACGCCGTGTTTTGGTTTCTGTGTCCCCGCAGCCCGCAAATGGCAGCAGCTGCAGGCCAAGCGCTACGCCGAGAAGAGGAAATTCGGCTTCGTGGACGCGCAGAAGGAGGACATGCCCCCCGAGCACGTCCGCAAAATCATCCGCGACCACGGCGACATGACCAACAGGAAGTTCCGCCACGACAAGCGCGTCTACCTGGGGTACGGGACAGCCCCGCTCCCGGGGGATGCGCCGGGAGCTGCTGCCGTGCTGAGGGTGCTCGCTGAAGGGGGAGCCCTCTCTCAGTGTCAGCTGGGCACAGAAAGCAGCGTGACAGCACGAGGAAGGCAGGCCAGGCAGTTGTACTAGGATGGCAGTGAGGAAGAGGAGGATCAGCAAAGGATTTTGTTGCTTTGAGTTTTTGAGAAAAAAACACCATGCTGAATCCTAAGAGGGTCTTTGGGGGGAGCATCAAGTAGTCAATATGGTTTTGGATGATTAATATACAAAATATTAAATATACAAAAATATTTTTGATGGGATGTTTTTAACATGTAATGATCTCTGTGAAACCAACCAGTAGAAAACTTTCTGGTAATGAGATCAGTGAAGCGCAAGGATAGAAGGGGAAGTTTGCGGTGTTGTCACTGGAGGCCTTTAGGAGCAGGTTAGCTGAGCAGTTTTCAGGGCTGGCAGATGTACACGTGAGAGGGCTTCCAGCAGACAAATGCCTGTTTTCTTGAGATCTCTTCTAACTGTGATACTCCTTGATTTCTGATTGCAGTGCTCTGAAGTACATGCCTCATGCTGTTCTGAAGCTCCTGGAGAACATGCCCATGCCGTGGGAGCAAATCAGAGACGTTCCAGTCCTGTACCATATCACCGGAGCCATCTCTTTCGTGAATGAGATTCCCTGGGTCATAGAGCCGGTGTACATCGCGCAGTGGGGGTAAGTGCTGCCTTCCTTAACCCCGGTGGGATCTTGTGAGCAAAGTCCCACGCTGATACCACAATAAAAGCGGTACCTGACAGCCTCTGGTTTCTGCCAGGTCGATGTGGATTATGATGAGGCGAGAGAAGAGGGATAGGCGTCACTTCAAGAGGATGAGGTTCCCCCCGTTTGATGACGAAGAGCCACCTCTGGATTATGCCGATAACATCCTGGATGTGGAGCCCCTGGAAGCAATTCAGCTTGAGCTGGATCCAGAGGAAGATGCCCCTGTGCTAGACTGGTTCTACGACCACCAGCCGCTGAAAGACAACAGGAAGTACGTAGCACAACTCAGTGAGGAGTTGGGAGTGGGGAAAAAAACATTATTCACTACATAAATTAGCTGTATGTGGTGGTATAAAACCTTTGCTTGTGCAACACTGGGCTATGTGTGATGTTGGCATGGGGAGAAAACCTTCCCTCAAGAACAGGAGGGGGAATCTGACCACTGTAAAGCCATCCCTCGGTCTTCAGCATCTAGGGAGGGCAAACAAAGTCTGTCTGTCTCTTCATGGGTAATTGCTAAAACTCTGATGTGTCTTACTATGCCTGAGATGGAAACCTGGATTGTCTAGTTGGGATTTGAGTCGGTGGTTACTAAGAGTGCACTTACGAGAAGCTCCTGTATATGACTTCAGATGTTGGTGCCTCAGTTTGAGGCAAGGAACTGGACAGTTGTAATCCATAAAAGTTCTCAGCAACCCTGCAGCATCTCTTTTCTGTCTAGGAGGAGGCAGGAGTTGGCTGTCCGTAATATTTTCTGCAAATGGCATTCAGGGAAAGGTGTTGGGTTATTTGTGGTCCTTTAGTACGGGACCAGTTGTCTTCTGGCTGTACAGTGAGCGTCCCGTTCTGTTTCCCTGCAGGTATGTCAATGGTTCCACGTACCAGCGGTGGCAGTTCACCCTGCCCATGATGTCCACGCTGTACCGGCTGGCAAATCAGCTGCTCACCGACCTGGTGGATGACAACTACTTCTATTTGTTTGACCTGAAAGCGTTCTTCACCTCCAAGGCACTGAACATGGCTATTCCTGGAGGGCCCAAGTTCGAGCCTCTCGTTAGAGATATCAATCTTCAGTAAGTGTTTGATTTTGGAGGAAAGATAAGTAATTTCCTGGGAAAGGGTCATGAGGGCTAATCTGTTATCATGTGCCTTGCCTTGGGTGAGATAATTCTGGGTCTTTGCTCAAGTTTATCATTGTGTGTGATGTGCCTGTTGCACATCTGAGTGGTTTGTAGGATGAAGAGAAGGCTAAAGGAAAGGCACAGATACTACATCTTTGGTCAAAAACATTTGTGTTTCTGTCTTCTCGAGTGCTGGTATGACAATTTCTTTTCTTCTCATTTGAGGGATGAAGACTGGAATGAATTTAATGACATCAACAAAATTATCATCAGGCAGCCCATCAGGACGGAGTACAAAATTGCTTTCCCATACCTGTACAATAACCTGCCCCACCACGTCCACCTGACCTGGTAAGTGCAGCAGTCTCGAGAGCAGGGAGAGGAGAAGGAAGCCATTGGGATGCTCTAATAATTTGTTCTGTGTTGCAGGTATCATACTCCCAACGTTGTTTTCATTAAAACTGAAGATCCTGATCTCCCAGCTTTTTACTTCGACCCTCTGATCAACCCCATTTCACACAGACATTCCGTTAAGGTGAGTCAGTGTTCAGGAGAGCCTCTGATAAACTGCATGTGTGGAGGTGTTTGGGCTTTAGCATCTTTTTATAACCTTGTTTCTGATAATGGCGCAGATGCATACGTATTTCAGGAGAAAACATAAGCCTTTCTTTCACAAAAACAAAAATGTAGTTACTGTTGTCTTTTTTGTAGGTGCACAAAGATGTTTCCTTTCATCTCGAGGATAAAGTTCAATGCCTAAATAACAGTGTTGTTTTAGTATTGTCTTATAGGCTATTTATCTTTTTCATGGAGCTGACATTTCCCTAATTTACCTCTGTAACACCTAGCTCAGGGTCCAGTAGCCAGCCTTTAGGGCCATGAAGATGATCAGGGGGCTAGAGCACCTCTCCTGTGAAGGAAGGCTGAGAGAGCTGGGGCTGTTCAGCCTAAAGAAAAGAAGGCTGCAGGGTGACCTCATTGTGGCTTTTCAGTACTTAAAGGGGGCTTAGAAAAAGATGGAGAGCGACTTTTTGCTCAATCAGATATTGACAGGACAAGGACAGATGGTTTTAAATTAAAAGAGGGGAGATTAGAGGTTAGGAGGTTTCACTCAGAGGGTGATGAGGCACTGGAACATGTTGCCCAGAGGAGTTATGGATGCCCCATCCACAACGTGTTGCATGTTTTCTGTATTTCAGAGTCAGGAGCCACTGCCTGATGATGATGAAGAGTTTGAGTTACCAGAGTTTGTGGAACCTTTCCTGAAGGACACTCCGCTCTACACAGACAACACAGCCAATGGCATTGCCCTGCTCTGGGCCCCACGGCCCTTCAACTTGAGGTCTGGGAGGACTCGGAGAGCTCTTGACATCCCACTGGTCAAAAACTGGTGAGTTCTTCCCAGGGGAAAAGGGTGTCCTAGTGTTTGTGACATTATTATTACATTACAATACAAATAAAATAAAGAGATCGTGTGATGGGTGAGTGGCTGGCTTCTGGAGATTTCAGGAGGCTTTCTGGAGACTTGTCATTTTATAAGGAATGTGAGTTACCTGGAAATTTGAAATATATTTTATCCCTAGGTATCGTGAGCACTGCCCAGCAGGCCAGCCAGTGAAAGTGCGAGTCTCCTATCAGAAGCTTCTGAAATACTACGTCCTGAACGCGCTCAAACACAGACCCCCCAAGGCCCAGAAGAAGAGGTAAGCGAGGGCCTGTTCAGGAGGAGCTGCTGTAGGGGATGCAGCTGATGTTAGTCTCTTCTCTCCCCAGGTACCTGTTCCGCTCTTTCAAGGCTACAAAGTTTTTCCAGTCAACGAAGCTGGACTGGGTGGAAGTAGGCCTGCAGGTGTGTCGCCAGGGCTACAACATGCTGAACCTGCTGATCCACAGAAAGAACCTGAACTACCTTCACTTAGATTACAACTTCAACCTGAAGCCAGTGAAGACCCTCACCACCAAGGTATCAGTCCATGTGCTGTTCTACTCAAGAGTAAAGTATACCTGAAGGTTTTTAAGTAGCTGGTGTGGTAATAGTGAACACAGTGACTCAGTTGGTCAGTTGCTGTACAGACTGACCAAATTGGAGCTGTTTGACTCTTAGCTGGAGTTAAGAAGCACTTGAACAGTGCTCTCAGACATGGTCTGATTTTTTAGGTGGTCCTGTGTGAAGCCAGGAGTTGGATTCAGTGATCCTCATTGGTCCCTTCCAATTCTGGATATTCTAAGATTCTGTGGTTCTATGAAATCCTGAATCTTTGTCTTTCCTTTTCCAGGAAAGGAAGAAATCCCGTTTCGGTAACGCTTTCCATCTGTGCCGAGAGGTCCTGCGCCTGACTAAATTGGTGGTGGACAGCCACGTCCAGTACAGACTGGGAAACGTGGATGCGTTTCAGGTAGGCTTGATTCTTTATTTTCCTTGTTTCCTTTTAAAGGTGGAGAGGGGAAGTTGAGAGAAGGAATGGAATATCTGGATGGGCTTATATGGGATGCACAAAATGACTGTTGCAGTGTTACAAAAAAGAGGGAAGCAAAGAAAGCATTTGGTATTGAGTGAAATGCTGCTGTTATTCTAGTTCATAAGAGTTGATGATTGCATGAGTGACTGGTGGGAGCTTTGCACAGCCCAATACACTCTCCTCACAGCTGCAAAATAAGCCTGGCTTCTTGAGGCAATGTGTGCAGTGTTGATTGTTATCTCTGACTGTGCTCCTTGTGTTTCAGTTGGCAGACGGCTTGCAGTACATCTTTGCCCATGTAGGTCAGCTGACAGGAATGTACAGATACAAGTACAAACTGATGAGGCAGATTCGCATGTGCAAGGACCTGAAACATCTCATCTACTACAGGTTTAACACAGTAAGTTCCACTTCTCCGATGAGGTGGTGATCCCAAGTAAACTGACCGAGAGGGGATGGATCCTGGAGTGTCCGTAAATGACCTCCTGTTACCGTGCCTCTCTTCTTCCAGGGGCCTGTGGGCAAAGGTCCTGGCTGTGGCTTCTGGGCTCCAGGCTGGAGAGTGTGGCTGTTCTTCATGAGGGGCATCACGCCACTGCTGGAACGCTGGCTGGGGAATCTGCTAGCCAGGCAGTTTGAAGGTCAGCACGCTGTGTAAATCTCGGACATGGGAGGATTGTCTGCTAAAGATTAATGCTGTTTACTTGCTAGCTTAAACTCAAGGTTTCTGTTTCAAGTGGTGATTTGAGTCCGTGTTCCTTGTCAGCCCCAGCAGCTATTGTCCTGTTTAGAGCTCTTACAAGACCAATGCCCCCACAGTAGATTATAAATGGAAGTGGGATTCTCTGATCCATAGTGCTCTGGGGTCTGTAGCACCCTGATCAATTATTCCAAACTCATCAGTAATGTTGTGGCAGTTAAACTTCTTCAGATACCCTGCACATCTTTGCAGGGTACTCCTTTAATACGAAGAAGAGGGGCACTGCCCTCTTCTAATGTCTGAACTGCTGAATTATCTTGTTTTCTTCAGGCCGTCACTCAAAGGGTGTAGCAAAGACTGTCACAAAGCAGCGCGTGGAGTCTCACTTTGACCTGGAGCTGAGGGCAGCCGTTATGCATGACATTCTGGACATGATGCCAGAAGGGATCAAACAGAACAAAGCCAGAACCATCCTGCAGCATCTGAGCGAGGCTTGGCGGTGCTGGAAGGCCAACATCCCCTGGAAGGTAAGTCCCTCACTTGACCTTTCTTTTCAGTTCAATTATAACACCTCTTACGGTGAACTGCTCTCATTAAGGTTCCCGCTCCTGTTTCCCTCATAATACTGTCCCTCCCCAGGTTCCCGGGCTGCCCACTCCTATTGAGAACATGATCCTGAGGTACGTGAAGGCAAAAGCTGACTGGTGGACAAATACAGCTCACTACAATAGAGAGCGTATCCGTCGCGGTGCCACTGTGGACAAGACTGTCTGTAAGAAGAATCTGGGCCGGCTGACCAGACTCTACTTAAAAGCTGAGCAGGAACGACAGCATAATTACTTGAAGGTACTTATGTCCTGCCTGAGGTTGCCTAAATTTGTGCTGTTTTTATAAGCAGGCTTTCACTGACTAATCATGTTGTCGTGGTTGTGCAGGATGGGCCTTACATCACAGCAGAAGAGGCTGTTGCTGTGTACACAACCACAGTGCACTGGCTGGAAAGCAGGAGGTTCTCACCCATTCCATTCCCACCTCTGTCCTACAAGCATGACACCAAGTTGCTCATATTAGCTCTGGAGAGGCTGAAGGAAGCTTACAGGTAAGCGTTGGGAAGTGACTGAGTTCTGCCAAGGGTCAGACATCTGCATTGGGAAGGGCTTCTGAAAGTTTTGTTGTCCATTATTCCTGAAATTGAGTACACCGTAAAACTGACCCTGATGGCCAGGTAAAGGCTGTAGGTTGTGGTGCTGCCAAGGCTGCCGGGGGGTTCTTCATGGACTCTGCCACTTGGGGAAAAACAATGCCATGTTTCTGGGGGCTGTTGGGCAACTGGGGAATGTGGATTGTGAAGAATTACAGATCTTGTCTTGACCCACTTGGTTGATGCTGTCTTTGATTTAATGCAGCAGCCATTAGTTTTGTTCATGCTTGGGTGTGTGAGCTGTTCTTTCTCACTTTCAGTGTGAAATCTCGCCTGAATCAGTCGCAGAGAGAGGAGTTGGGCTTGATTGAACAGGCTTACGATAATCCTCATGAAGCTCTGTCCAGAATCAAGCGACACCTTTTAACTCAGAGAGCCTTCAAGGAGGTGAGCGTCCTGGTCAAAGCAAGAGAACACTAAAAACTTATGCTGTGTTCTACCAAGACTATCAAGAGACTTGACAGGTGTTTTCTGTAAATGCAGGCTTCAGCTTTACCTTCTCTTTTTTAGGTGGGTATTGAGTTCATGGATCTCTACAGCCACTTGGTTCCTGTTTATGACGTTGAGCCCTTGGAGAAAATCACAGATGCTTATCTGGATCAGTACTTGTGGTATGAGGCTGATAAGCGAAGACTCTTCCCTCCTTGGATCAAACCTGCTGACACCGAACCTCCTCCACTGTTAGTGTACAAGTGGTGCCAAGGTTAGTGAGGGTTTGTATTCCCTGATAAAATGAGTTCTGTTAATGTGAGCTTGCTGCTTAAGAATCCCCTTGCTGAGTTTTCATATTTGCAACTTTCAGACAATAGTACAGTTAGTTATTAGGCTCAAAAGCTGTATTTTGTAGGTTAACCATAGCATTTGTGGTTGACTGTGTATTTCTGTTTCAATTTCTGGATGGACTGGAGGGAACGGAGGCTGAAAATCAGGTGTTACAGGAAGCACGCTGACTTTCCATGCCCAGAATGGTGCTTCTGCACTCTGAGAATTGCCTTGTCAGCTAACATGACACACTTGTTTGTCTCCTCAGGCATTAATAACCTGCAGGATGTTTGGGAAACAAGTGAAGGTGAATGCAACGTCATGCTGGAATCTCGATTTGAGAAGATGTATGAAAAGATTGACCTGACGTTGCTCAACAGGCTGTTGCGTCTCATTGTTGATCACAACATCGCTGACTACATGACAGCCAAAAACAACGTGGTCATCAACTACAAGGTGATGATTACTGTCAGAAAAGGGGGGTGTGTGGACTGTAAAATTCAGAAATCTGAGACCCATGGGTAGGAGGGGGGACACAAGGCTTGGCAAAGAAATAAGTGATTAGGGAGTAAGGAAACTGTACTGGGTCCTGGTGAAAAGCAGCTGCTCACACAAAGGTTTTTGGTGTATTGTGCCAGTCAGGTTCTCACCCTTTTCCTTCTGTTACTCAGGACATGAATCACACCAACTCCTATGGGATTATTCGTGGGCTGCAGTTTGCTTCCTTCATTGTCCAATATTACGGGCTTGTGATGGACCTGCTGGTGCTGGGCCTGCACCGTGCCAGCGAAATGGCTGGGCCCCCCCAGATGCCAAACGACTTCCTCAGCTTCCAAGACATTGCCACTGAGGTGGCCCATCCCATCCGCCTTTTCTGCAGATATATCGACCGCATTCACATCTTCTTCAGGTGAGAGCTCCACAGGGCCCTGCTTTCCTCTGCTTAACTTTTGTTCTGGCATCTTGCAGTGGATGTTTTGAAAGGGGGAGTTGGTATGCTTCTACTCCAGTTTTTTTTCCCCCTCTGCTAAGAAGTATCAGGAATGCTTGAATTAACAGATTTTCCAGAACAATTGGGTGTCCAAATGCCTCCTCTTGCTTTCCCAGTTCACCATATTAAGAGGAGAGCTTTGCTGAATCAGTAGAAAAGCAACATCAAAAGTCAAATTGATTTTCCACAGCTAAATAAGCCTCTTGGGGCTTCCTAGCAAGTGGATGTAGCGTTTTATGTGTGTTCATGGAAAGATAACCCAGTCAAGGGTTGGTCTGTGCTAATGAAACTGAAGTCCCTTTCAGTGGGAAGATGGAGGAATTGGATAGTTACCTTCAGATGTGCTACAGCAATCAACTTATCCCTAAGCAGGTCCTAATCATTGTGGTCATATAACTCCAGCTTCTCTTCTGCGTGTTTCCAGGTTTACAGCAGATGAGGCAAGAGACTTGATTCAGCGCTACCTGACAGAGCATCCAGATCCCAACAACGAGAACATCGTCGGCTACAACAACAAGAAGTGCTGGCCCCGGGATGCTCGGATGCGCCTCATGAAACATGATGTCAACCTGTAAGTGCTGCAAGCTGGAAAAAACAAGGAGCAGGGTGGTGGGAAAATTAGTTGTGATAAGTAAGTGTTGAAGCCTGGCAGACAGGTGCTCAGAAAAAAAAAAAAAAAGATGAAATGAGGAGGTTTGTGCCATAATTCTGACAGTGGATGATGGATGTGAGAGACTGTGCTGCTAAGAAAGCCCTGAAAGCTTGCCCAGTTTGTATTTCACCGTGGTAACAGACAGCCTGGCCTCACTGTGCATGCCTTGTTTTTCAGGGGTCGTGCTGTTTTCTGGGATATCAAGAACCGCCTGCCTCGATCCGTCACCACAGTACAATGGGAGAACAGCTTCGTCTCCGTTTACAGCAAGGACAACCCCAATTTGTTGTTTAACATGTGTGGTTTTGAGTGCCGTATTTTGCCCAAATGTCGCACCAGCTACGAGGAGTTCACCCACAAGGACGGTGTCTGGAATCTGCAGAATGAGGTAGGGTAAGAGTTAGGCTGGGAGAGGAGACCCTGCTGGGACTCCTGGCATCAGAGCTTGGCTTACACCTGCTGGGGGGGGGGTCTGCATTTACGAGCTGTGTTCCTGGGACAAGTGGCAGGTAGAGCTAAAAGGAACTCAGTGAGGGATGGGGAATCCTTGGTCGGGGGTGAGGTGGTGGATCCAAAACTGTAGAGGTGCTGTTCAGCCTGTTGCCTTTCATGTTTGATGAATCCCTGATGGCAAGAGCTCACTTTATTGCTTACCTTGTCTTGGATGGAGGGCTCCCAGGAAGGAACTGATAGCCCTGTGCTCTTGCAGGTCACCAAGGAGCGCACAGCCCAGTGCTTCCTGCGTGTGGATGACGAGTCCATGCAGAGGTTTCACAACAGAGTGAGGCAGATCCTCATGGCCTCTGGCTCTACAACCTTCACTAAGGTAAGGTGGGAGAAAGGTGTGAGAGAGCTTTCTGCAGATGCTTGGGGAACAGGCTGAGAACCAAGCCCTTGTTTTCCTTCCTAGATTGTCAACAAGTGGAACACAGCCCTGATTGGCCTGATGACATATTTCCGGGAAGCTGTTGTGAATACTCAGGAGCTGCTTGATTTGCTGGTGAAGTGCGAGAACAAAATCCAGACTCGAATCAAAATTGGGCTGAATTCCAAGATGCCTAGCCGTTTCCCACCGGTGGTGTTTTACACCCCTAAAGAGCTGGGAGGGCTGGGCATGCTCTCCATGGGCCACGTTCTCATCCCACAGTCTGACCTGAGGTGAGTTGTGCTGCCCTATCCTAAACGCCCACAAGGTTTGCGTGTTCTGATAAATAATTCTTTGCCATAAAAATATCTGAGAATGCTAAAGCGTGACTTGGTAAAGAGAGAGGTTGTCTTCACAGTAGGTCATGGCAACGTGACTCGCGATGTCCCATTGCTCCCACCTCACTCTTCTGCCTCTTCGCTCCAGGTGGTCCAAGCAGACAGACGTCGGCATTACTCACTTCCGCTCAGGAATGAGTCATGAGGAGGACCAGCTCATCCCAAATTTGTATCGTTACATCCAGCCATGGGAGAGTGAATTCATCGACTCTCAGAGAGTATGGGCAGAATATGCCCTCAAACGACAGGAGGCTATAGCCCAGAACAGGTACACGTTTCCATGAACACGTTTCCATGTGCAATCACATCTCAGCTGGGCGGGGGCAGGCAGTGGTGTGAGGTCTGCTGCTGTCTCAGGGTTCTGCAGACCTTGTTGGGTCTGTGATACACATTACAGGCTGCCTGCAGAGCTGCAGTCTTACCTCTGGAGGAGGCATGGGCTCTGCAAACAGATAGCACACCCATGGCACAGTTTAAGATAAATGATATGCCAGATGGTGCCAGGAAAAGCTGACATCAGACCCATTTGCGCAGCTAGTTCTGCTCACTTACAAGGGCAAGCTTTTCCTTTTGGCTGTTTGATATCAGCCTGTTCACAGTAAAAGCTGTGGAAGCTTTGAGCCTCTTGAGTGCTTGGCATTTTAGAACCTCCTGCCAGAGCCCTGAGGTCTGTATCATTTCTGTGATCTCATCAACTGAAATATTCATTAATGCGTTGTCATAAAATGGAGATGTAACAAAGTGTGGGGGCTGTCTTTTCTTCAGGCGTCTGACGCTGGAAGATCTGGAGGACTCATGGGACAGGGGGATTCCTCGTATAAACACACTTTTCCAGAAGGACCGGCACACCCTAGCGTATGATAAAGGATGGAGAGTCAGGACTGACTTCAAACAGTATCAGGTATTGACAGGGACTTTCTCTGGCTGATTGTGAAGTTCAGACTTGATCTTAGATTTTGCCCAGCCTGCATTGCCCAGTAGCACTGGCAGAATTCACGTTGCAGATGAGCTGTGTCTTCCAGGACAGAGTATGTGAGGTTTTTCACTTGTTAGCTGGCATCATCATCTTGGTTCCTAAAATTAACGCAGCACAGTTAAGAGATCTGAATGCAAAGCTGCTCACTTGTGGGCTGTTTTTCGCAGGTCCTGAAACAGAACCCGTTCTGGTGGACACATCAGCGTCATGACGGGAAGCTCTGGAACCTGAACAACTACCGCACGGATATGATCCAGGCCCTTGGTGGAGTGGAGGGCATCCTGGAGCACACTCTCTTCAAGGGCACTTACTTCCCCACGTGGGAGGGTCTGTTCTGGTAAGAGAAACATTCATCTCGCATTGTCATGCAAACTGGAGCTTAGTGATGCACCCGGGAGGAGTTCATGGTTCAAGCTGTACTGATCCTGCTTTGAGTGTGTTCTGTTTTCCAGAAGTGCATTGTATAGCTCAGTTGTGAAGGGTACCCGGAATTGTGCTCTGACTGAATTTTCACATATGAATTCATGGAAACTTATTTCCCTGAAGCAGGCTTTCTCACTCCTGGTGTGCTTGTTCCATGCCTCTATTATATGTGGTGCGTGGCAGTCAGCTGTGATTGATTGTCATTCTAGGGAGAAGGCCAGTGGCTTTGAGGAGTCCATGAAGTGGAAGAAGCTGACAAACGCCCAGAGATCTGGTTTGAATCAGATTCCAAACAGAAGATTCACTCTGTGGTGGTCTCCTACCATTAACAGAGCCAACGTAAGTATCTGGAGCTTGCCTGTAGAAACTTCTGCAGAGTTGAGAGCAGTTAACAAATCCTTCAGAACTCCTCTTGCAGATGAACTGTAGATGTAAGCCTCCTCAACAGGAGCAGTTCTGTTTTCTAAACTTGGCCAGTTGTGCTGTTGCCTGTTCTCAAAGCTGTTTTTCCTTTGCAGGTGTATGTTGGGTTTCAGGTGCAGCTGGATTTGACAGGTATCTTTATGCATGGCAAGATCCCCACGCTGAAGATTTCTCTCATTCAGATTTTCCGAGCTCACTTGTGGCAAAAGATCCATGAGAGCATTGTAATGGATTTGTGTCAGGTGAGCAGTATGTGAACAAGGTTTGTTTCTGTGCATTGCAGACATGTTTCTTGTGTACCAACAGCCTCCTGCTCACAACAGTAGCAAGGCTACTCCTCCTGCAATTCAGTAGGGAAGGGGAGGAAACTAGATTTTCCTGGCCATCTGCCAGGTCTTTGCTGAGGATAGACTCTTTTAGCTAGACTGTTTGAACACAACTCACCTTTGACTGCCTTTTCCCCAGGTGTTTGATCAAGAGCTGGATGCTCTGGAGATTGAGACAGTGCAGAAAGAGACAATCCATCCCAGGAAGTCATACAAGATGAATTCCTCATGTGCAGATATCCTTCTCTTTGCTTCCTATAAGTGGAATGTGTCACGTCCATCGTTGCTTGCAGATTCCAAGTAAGTGCTTCCCTTTCTCTGTCCTTGATCTAGCTGCAGAGAAGGAGCTGCTGAGGCTGTCATCCTGAGCTGGAGGCTCTCTCTCTTGGGCACCTTTGGTTTTCTTTGGGGACCCAGGAGAACACGATAACACCTGGCAAAGAGCAGGGCTAGTTTGGGTAGATGGTTGGTGCACCTCTAGCACCGCCTTCTGGAAAACATGAAGAGCATCTCTGCTGCTCTTCCCTCTTCCATTTGCCCTGTACCATGAGCCCAACCTCAGGAGCTCTGAATAGTTCTTCAGGAAACTCCGGGGAGCTGTGCCATCCTGGGCCCACGGTGTGGAGTAAACTGGACACTTACCTGTACCTGTGCTGTGTTCACTTAATTAAACCCTCAGCAGACATTCCCTGGGATAGATGCTGCTCATTGTGCAGTAGAAGAGTAGCCATGAGTAGCATTATTAACAGCTTCTGCATTCAGATGCTGTGTGAAGAGAGCAGTGGAAACTTTCTTTTCAGGAACGTATGCAGACAGCAGCCGGCTTCAGTAATCAGATTTGGTAGCAGTTACTCTCTGCCAAAGAGATAAGCAGCAATTGCCTGAGAGTTTTGTGCCAGATGAGTTATTCTGGCTTGCTTTTTCCTTAGAGATGTGATGGACAGCACCACCACTCAGAAGTACTGGATTGATATCCAGCTGCGCTGGGGAGATTACGATTCCCATGATATTGAGCGCTACGCAAGAGCCAAATTCCTGGACTACACTACAGACAACATGAGTATCTATCCATCTCCCACCGGTGTGCTCATTGCCATCGATCTGGCCTATAACTTGCACAGGTAAGATCTGCACCGTCTGTATTTTAACTGTAATTGGTAGTTCCTGGATGTCTTACTGCATCTCTGAATTGGGCTGCAGTCCAGGCAAGGGTGTGAGGGAGGAAGGCAGAAGCTGGAGGTAGGCACTGAATGGGATGAGGCATCTAGGCAGCTCTGTCACTGATGTCTGCTGTAACAATGGTTCCGTCCTCCCAGTTCACTAATCAGTTGTTTTCTTAGGGGTTCTCTGCCAGACTGCTCCTGGAGGTCAGGGACAGGCCTTGTTTAAAAGCTGTCTGCGAAAGGGGGCAACTGTTCTTCACTGGGGGGAACTAGGGCTATGTCGTTTAAAGCAGACTTCTCCAGTGGGCCAATTAGAGAAGATGAAACCTTTCTGAGATCACGTGTGTGCTCTGACTTCTCACTGAGAGGAAGCAGAGGAAAAAGCTATAGGTGAACAGCTCCAAGGACATCACAAGAGAAGTTAGTTATCAGCCTGCAGAATGGTGCCTGGCTACTGTATGGCAAGACTTCTGCATTGCTGTTCTTACTTCATCTCGGAGCTGATGGCAACAACTGTTTCTGTCTGTTTTCTTCTTCAGTGCATATGGGAACTGGTTCCCTGGGAGCAAACCTCTGATCCAGCAGGCTATGGCCAAAATTATGAAGGCAAATCCTGCGCTGTATGTGTTGAGAGAACGAATCCGCAAGGGGTTGCAGCTGTATTCATCTGAGCCCACAGAACCGTACCTTTCCTCTCAGAACTATGGAGAGCTCTTCTCCAACCAGATCATCTGGTTTGTGGATGACACCAACGTGTACAGAGTGACCATTCACAAGGTGAGGCCAGGGGCGCACCTTCAGGGGGAAGGAATAAGGACTGTAAATGTCCTTTGCTGGGGATGATTGTGGAGGC
The DNA here is from genome assembly GCF_009819795.1 of Aythya fuligula. NCBI lineage: Eukaryota > Metazoa > Chordata > Aves > Anseriformes > Anatidae > Aythya > Aythya fuligula. Next base: position 6,321,297 of record NC_045578.1, on the reverse strand, counting down.
ATGCATGATGGAAAACTAGGAATCAGCATGGGCCTACTTTTTTTCTGCAATGTGCACAGAGCAGCTCTTTCCAGTTTCAGTTTCCAGTACAGTTTCCAGTACAGTTCTTGCTCAAAGCATGTGGCAAGTCAGTTGTTGTGCAAGTGTGTGGATAAGCTGCATTCGTCTCACTCAACTTTCACTTGTTTCCTCAGACTTTTGAAGGGAATTTGACCACAAAACCTATCAACGGAGCCATTTTCATCTTCAATCCCAGGACCGGACAGCTCTTCCTGAAGATCATCCATACATCTGTGTGGGCAGGACAGAAGCGTCTGGGACAGGTGGGGCCTGCCTGCTTTTTGTGCTTTGGGCAGTGAGGCAGGGCTGGGCTGTGGTGTCTTGGAATATACACTTGAGTAGAAGGCATCGTGAGGGTGTTTAGCTTCCCGCCTCCCAACAGGTTTGGAGCTCCAATTGTTAGTGTGTAACCTGTGCTCTGGCAAACGTTTGCATGGGATAAAGAAGGGAGAATGCAGGCGTTGATGTTGCAAGGTTTTTGAGGCTCTGGGGTGTACAGAGCCTATGTCGACAAGCAGGACTTGAGAAACAGCGCTGTGCTGACTGTTGCAGCAAATCACATTGCTCTTGGACGAACATCCAGTGCAGCGAAAAGACACTGAGGTGATGAAGCCAGGGAGGTGGTGTAATCAGCTGTTTTTTCTCAGCCAGTCAGGAGTAACTGAGCTCCAGGAATGGGAACTGCCCTCTGTGACCACTGAGAGGGAAATGCTCGGCCTTGTCACTGATCTGAAACAAGCCATACATTTCTGATGTATTTTTAGGATTTGGTTTGAGCCTCTCTCATTCTCAGAAGTATGGAGACTTTGCTGTGAGCAGGGAGATATTCTTCTAACCCTGCTGTCTTTTTATAGCTGGCCAAGTGGAAGACTGCAGAAGAAGTGGCTGCCTTGATTCGATCGCTTCCCGTGGAGGAGCAGCCTAAACAGATCATAGTGACTCGAAAGGGCATGTTGGACCCACTTGAGGTAACAATGTGCATACGGTTGTTTAGGGACGTTGTAAAATCATTGTGAGGTTGCAGAACTGTTCTGTGTTCCCGTGAAAGTCTTAATCTGGCCCAATGTTCTGCAACAGTTGTGAGTTAATTCCTCTTCTCAATAAACTCCAGGTGCACTTGCTGGATTTCCCCAATATTGTGATCAAAGGCTCAGAGTTGCAGCTGCCTTTCCAGGCCTGTCTGAAAGTGGAGAAGTTTGGTGATCTCATCCTGAAAGCTACTGAACCCCAGATGGTTCTCTTCAATCTCTATGATGACTGGCTGAAAACAATCTCTTCCTACACGGTGAGGACATGCATAGTCTGTACTTTGCTTTGCCACTGATACACAAACCAAAAGCCAAGGTTTCAGAAGTCCTTCCCTATTATCTACTCAAGAGCACTTGCTCTTGGTCTGCGAGGATTTTTCTTCAGATTGATTCCACTGGCGCTTCTCATGTATTGTTGGTGTGCCCGAAGAGAGGAGTGGTGTGAAAGGGAGAAGAAAAAAAAAACAACACGCATTTTCTAACTAGCTGCATCTTTTTTTCTTCTCTAAGGCATTCTCCCGCTTGATTTTGATTCTCCGGGCACTACATGTGAATAATGATCGAGCCAAAGTGATTCTGAAACCAGACAAGACAACCATAACAGAGCCTCACCACATCTGGCCAACCCTGACAGACGAGGAATGGATCAAGGTGGAGGTGCAGCTGAAAGATCTGATCCTTGCTGACTATGGCAAGAAGAACAAGTAAGCCACTGTCCTGCTGCAGTAATCCTGTCAGCCTTTCCTTCCTGCTCTAAATACTGTGTGGCCCGAGCACTCCTTGTGCAGATAGAAGACTTTGAAAGGCTTTTGGCAATGAACGGTCAGAGTTGTAGGGAAATTGGTTATATTAATCGCTTTCTGGAAAGGCAGATAAAAATACTTGATCTGTGATTTCTGATCTGTGCATTGTGTGATTTGGTCCTTCCTCTTGTCTAAAATGTTTTGGTTTCGTTTTTCGTAGTGCCCTGACTGTGTTCCAAGCTTGTGCCCTCGTGAGAAGGGTCCAGTGTGTATTTTTGAAGTGCCTGACTTGAGTGAATTTTATCTTTCAGCGTGAATGTTGCATCCCTGACACAATCGGAGATCCGAGACATTATCCTGGGCATGGAGATCTCTGCCCCCTCTCAGCAGAGACAGCAGATTGCAGAAATTGAGAAGCAAACCAAAGAGCAGTCGCAACTGACAGCCACACAGACCCGCACCGTTAACAAACATGGGGACGAAATCATCACCTCCACAACCAGCAACTACGAAACCCAGACTTTCTCCTCCAAGACTGAGTGGCGAGTCAGGTAGGGAGGCAGACAGCAGTGGAAAAGGTCAGAGTGCTCAGGAAGGACCTGTGCACCCTGTAATAGTTGTCTCCTCTTCACAGAGCAATTTCAGCTGCCAACCTCCACCTGAGAACGAACCACATCTACGTTTCATCAGACGATATAAAGGAAACAGGCTACACGTACATTCTTCCCAAGAACGTGTTGAAGAAATTCATCTGCATCTCAGATCTGCGGGCCCAGGTGAGTGTGCAACAAGTCTGTTGTGGTGGTTCTCTGTGCTGCTGGGTCGTACACCAATCCTGGGCAGTCAGCTCCTGCTGCTGTCTCTAGGCTGGAGGTAGACACCGTTGATATTGGCTGAGAAAAGTTCTAGCCAGGTGCTGATGGCTTCCTTTGGCCAGACTTGGGAGGAAACTCAGCACAGAACAAAACTGATCTTCTGTTCTAGTGAGGACCTCCTGAACAAGAGATACCTGCCATAGGACCTAAGAACAGGCCCACTGACCCTTACATGGTTATAGGAAGTTCTCTTCTGGGCTCATAAAGTGTTTTTTTGTGTTCCTAGATTGCCGGTTATCTGTATGGAGTGAGCCCTCCTGACAACCCTCAAGTGAAAGAGATTCGGTGCATCGTGATGGTGCCCCAGTGGGGAACACACCAGACCGTGCATCTCCCGGGGCAGCTGCCGCAGCACGAGTACCTCAAGGTGAGCTGAGCTGCTCCCAGGGAGGGTGGAAGAAGATCACCCTCTCCTTAACAGAGACCTAAGGCGATGGAAGAATCTTGCTGCCACGCTCAGCCCCGATGCACTCACCTCAGTTACCTCTGCAGGGTGCCCTTGTTCTGTTGTGGATGCAGAGCTTCAGTGTCTCAGCTTGAAGTCTGCCCGATCTGGGATCAGGTGGAAGGGAGAAGCCTGTAGTCCCCGTGTACCTTGCACCGTGCTTGAAGCTGTCTTGTTTTTAAACAGCTTTTGCTTCTCTCTTGGCTTTCAGTTTCTTTTTGTAAAGTAACCAATTTTCGCTTTCTTTTTATCAGGAAATGGAACCTCTGGGGTGGATTCACACCCAGCCCAATGAGTCCCCGCAGCTGTCACCACAGGATGTCACCACCCATGCCAAGGTCATGGCTGACAACCCCTCCTGGGACGGGGAGAAGACCATCATCATCACCTGCAGGTGGGAGGCAGCAGGGCTTCTGTGTCCCCTCTGCCAGGGCAGAGAGAAGCCAGGCTGCTGAGGGCGCAGCTCTTGGGAACACGTTGAAGTCTCAAACTAAAAATTTGGCAGAAAGGGGAGCATTTGCTCAGTTCTTGTTTCCCTCTGTCCCCGATTAATCTGACTTGCATCATCTCTCTGCTCTCCTTTCAGTTTTACCCCGGGCTCCTGCACCCTGACAGCCTACAAACTGACCCCGAGCGGCTACGAGTGGGGCAGGCAGAACACGGACAAAGGGAACAACCCCAAGGGCTACCTGCCGTCCCACTACGAGAGGGTGCAGATGCTGCTCTCGGATCGCTTCCTCGGCTTCTTCATGGTTCCAGCGCAAGGATCCTGGAACTACAACTTCATGGGTGAGCCCCGGGAAGGGGACAGGAAGGGAGGCAACGCAAACAGCTTGGGGAGGAGAAGGAAATGGCTCCTTCGGCGAAGCATTCCTCACGTGTTGTGAAGCTTGACCTTCCTCTGAGCAGCTGGCAGGGATAGTAGCATTGTGGTCTGACCTTTCCTTGGTACCAGTGCAGGGTTGTCAGTTCTTAATGATTTGAGGCAGCAAGAGGGCAAACTCTGATGCAGGAGAGAAATCAGACGTGAGACCATTTTGTGTTTCTGGATTGTAGTGTCTGGTGTATTGCCACTGAATAATTAATATCTGTCAGGCAGAAGAGATGATGATGGGAGAGGGAAGCTGTGCCCGGTAGGGAGGGGTAGCAGGGAGCCCTGGTTGGAGGACATGAGCTTGGTGAACCATAGCCACAGAAGGGGTCAGGAAATGAAGAGGCTGGCAGACAAAATGCTTGACTTACTCTAGAGAAAAGCACTGCGGGGGCACTGTAAGCCTCTGGGGGAGGGAGCCATGCAACACAAAGTGTGGAGACTTGCGGGTTTAAAACTTCTTCCACGCTCTGCTTAAGAATCCTCTTGGGAGGGCAGAGGGCTTCGTTAAGCTCCTGATTGATAGGGAGGGCTTTCAGATGGGGACGGGAGGGAGCTGAAGGTGGAAGCTCTGACTCAGCTGCGACTCTCTCTTCCAGGTGTTCGCCACGACCCCAACATGAAGTACGAGCTGCAGCTCGCCAACCCCAAGGAGTTTTACCACGAAGTCCATCGCCCCTCTCACTTCCTCAACTTCGCCCTGCTGCAGGAGGGGGAGGTTTACTCCGCCGACCGGGAGGACCTCTACGCCTAGCCCTGCTCCCCCCGGCACCCTTAGTACTGTTGATATTCAACAGCCTCCCCCTGCTTTTCCCATCCTCACACCCCCCTCGTCCCCCGTTCACCCCGCACGCGTTGTCTCGGTGGTTGTACCGTCTGTAGAGTGGCTTTAATAAACTTTTTTTTTTTTTTTTTAACCAAGGTGAACGCCTCGCTAGGGCAGCCCCGGACGGGGCGGGACGGGGCGGAGCGAGCGCGGGGCTCCGCGTCCGGTGCTGCTGGCGGCGGTGACGGGTGACGGTGGTGGCCGATGGCGGAGCCTCCGCGGGGCGCCGAGCCCCTGTGGCGCACGCCTCCGGGCCGCTTGGCCCCGCCGCACGTCTACCGCATGGCCAGCGCCTTGGGCGCCGAGCTGCGCCGCCTCTCGGGCCGCTTCGGGCCCGACGCCGTGGCCGGGTTGGTGCCGCCAGTTGTGCGGCTGCTGGAGTTGCTGGAGGCGCTGGTGGCCCCGGTGACACCGGCGGGTTCCGAGGGTGAGGGGCGGCAGGACGCGGAGGTGAGCGTTGATGGGATCCCCCGGGGGGGAAGCGGTGGCCTGTCCCCCCTGTCCCCTTCCTGGTGGCACCCGGCCAGGGGCCCTTTGGCCCTCTGGGGAGGTGCTGACCCCTCTGCTATGTCCCCGAGGGCAGGTGGCTGCCTGGCCTGGCCCTTCTTCCTCCGTGGGTCCCCTCTGTGGTGGCCGTTGTCCTTGCAGGAATCCCCTGAGGGACGCTGCAGTCCCCTCGGGGTCGGCTCACACCCACCCGGCTGTGTCCTGTCCCCCAGCCCCTTGGGGTGGCTCAGCCTGAGCTGTCCCCAGTCCCTTGGGGTGGCCCTGACCCCGCTGTCCCTGTCCCCCAGGACCTGGAGCAGAGGCTGTGGGAGGCCGAGCGCCGGGAGCGCGCCCTGCGCGGCCGCCTGGCCCACCTGGAGGAGCAGAACCAGCAGCTCCTGGGGCAGCTCGCCGAGAGCCAGTCCCAGGAAGGTGGGTGTCCCTGCGGGCTCGCGGTGGCCCTGCCACCACCAACTGTCCCTGTGGGTGCCCCTGTCCTAGCAGAGAGTGTGAGTGGTGGCTGGTGTGAGCCACAGGACCCCTCAATCCCCTGATTTTATGCATGGGTGAAGGGTTTGGTACAGAAAATATTCCTTGCGTGGGCTGGGAGGAGCTCGTGCCAGGGAGGTGGAGGCGCCCGCAGGCTCTGGGATCCCAGGGGGTGCCAGGAGGGTGGTGGGGACGGACGCAGGGTGCCGGCACGAGGCTGTCCCCGGGTCCTGGGAGCTGCTCACGGCCGTTCCCCCACGTTTGGGCGCAGACAGCACGGCGCGGAAGGAACGAGAGGTGATGCTGCGGCTGAAGGAGGTGGTGGACAAGCAGCGGGACGAGATCCGTGCCCAAGCCCACGAGATCGTCTGCAAGAGCCGAGACACGGAGGCGGTGAGCGCGGGGGAGCTGGAGGACGTGAAGGGCCTCGGGACCTGCTTCCCTGTCCCCTCCCCGGGGCCGGTGTCACAAGCCTGCCGGCGCAGATGCCTTTCCCACGCCGTGCAGGCTCTGGTGGCCCTGGTGGCGGCCGAGCGGTGTTGTTGTGGCTCACTTGGGGCTGCCGTGGGCTTTCCAGCTCCAGGAGCAGCTGCAGCGCTTCATGTCCATGAACGAGGACCTGCGGCACAAGGTGGCCGTGGTGCAGGCGCAGCTCAAGAGTGCGCTGGAGAGGAAGTCGGACCTGGAAGCCGTCGTGGTGCAAACCCAGAGGGAGATGAACAGGAGGAGCAGGGCTGCCGCCGAGGCGCCGCAACCGAAGCCCAGCACGGTGAGCTGGCACCCACGGGGGACTCGGAGTGGCCGAGGAGGGGTTGCCATTTGTCACGCCTGGCAGTGGGAGGTGAGAGCAGGGCTTTAGGGTCTGCGTCCCCCTGCTCACCCTCTCCGTCCCCCAGGAAGGAGCGCCGCTGCCTGATGAGGAGCCCCAGCCCCGGGACGCGGGCAGGAGCCCCGCTCACTGCTGCTTCTCCAAGGAAGAGCTGCAGCAGATCCTGCAGGAGCGGAACGAGCTCAAGACCAACCTGTTCCTGGTGCAGGAGGAGCTGGCCTATTACCAGCGGTGAGCCCTTCCCTGGTGGCACAGGGAATCGAGCCGGGTGCCTCCTGTCCCCGTAGCACCCCTTGGCTGCTCCGGGCAGGATTTCTTTGGTTAACTACCGACTTCTCTTCTCCAGGGAGCTGCTGAACGAAGACAGAGTTCCCAGCTTCTTCCTGAATGCAATGAAGTCGACAATCAAAAGACAGAAAAGAAAAATCCGAGCCAAAATGCTGGGGACAGCAGAGGAGTCGGCGAGCAGGTGAGTCCGGCTGGTCCGAGGACGGGGAGGTCTCCGGAGCGGGGTGGATGCCGGCCGGCTCGGTGCCTCCCTGCGCTGTGACACCTTGCGAGGGAACTCCCCAGGGCTCCCTGCTTCGCCCCTGCCTGCTTCCAGAGATCAAAGGTTTATTGTCTGTGCTTGATGTCTCTCTCTGGCTCAGCCCTGGGAGTGCTGCAGGGGCTGGGCTGTTCGCCGCTCACATGTCCCTGTCACCCGTCACACGCCTGCTCCCTGGCCGAGTGCCACTCGTCCCTGCGTGGACGGTGGTGGTGCTGGGACCTCCGGGCTGGTCCCTGCACTGCGTGGTTGGAGGCCACCCAGCAGAGAGCCCTTGAAGATGACGGTAGAGATGTTCCCTGGAGGCTCTGCCAGATGTTTGTGGGCAGTGCTGGCTCCAGCAGACTCCTCGCCATGGGGAGGGGAAAGACCCTCCGAGTGCTGCTGCTGCTCGAGGCAGGGGGCTAAGCCTGAGCTGAAGCTGCTCTGTGGCATCGGGGGGACGCATGGGGACGTATCTCACTGGCTTTCGGGGCTTCAATAAAGGTCTGAAGGGGGCTGAGCTCTTCTGTGCCATTGAAACCTGCTGCTGCTGCTTGCGCTGGGGGCTCCTGGCGGGGGGGACCCAGGCGCAGGGGGGTTTGTACAACCTGGAGCAGCCTGAGAGTGCTCCGGGGCTGGAGTCTGAGGCTCCCAGCGCGGCCCCTTCCCAGCTCTGGCAGCCTCCTCGGGCAGGAGGAGGTGGTTGGTGCTGCTCGGAGCTCCAGGGGGCTGGGAAGGGCAGGGATGGGATGCTCACGGTGCTCCTGGCTGGGACCTTGCCGAGCCAGGCCGCTCAGGGTAGGGATGGGTCCTCCCCACCTACCCGAAACCTTTTTACGTGCAACCTGCAGTGCTCTTGGAGAGGCAGAACGGGATTTTCAGGAGCGCGGGGGTTCCCCCAGCTCCGCACAGCTCGTTTTTCCTCCTGCTAAAAATGCTGCTCGCTTGTGCACCTGGGGGGAGCCGCACGCTTTGCTCACACCCTGCCAGCCCCGGACAGCCACCACCATGCGAGCTCCTGCCCTGTAGCACTCTCCTGGGGCTCACCCGTTGTCCTGCAGGTCCTGCCTGGTCCCCATCGTGTCCCCAAGGTCCAGTTGGCACAGACTCTGGGTGTGCTGAGGGCTCTGCAGGGCTGGGGACATCCCCCCAGCACCCAGCCGAGGCAGCAGCAGTGGCTGCAGGTCCCTTGAGCGCCGTGCCAGGTTTTGTTGCCTACAAACTCGTGCGTGGGCTGCGGCTCTGCTGCCCTGGCAATGTGGGACCAGCATCTGCTGACCAAGCGCCGAGGGTTTGGAGCTGATATCTGAGAGCTTTGGGGGCTGAGGGCACGGTGCTGGGGCTGCACTCACCACGAAATGCGGCTGGCTGTGGGCTGTGAGCATTGCTGTGGCTGTGGGTGCCAAGGGCTTGGAGAGCAAACACGGGATGGAGCGGGTTGGGAGCAAGAGGAAAAGATGGGTGCGGGTCCTTCCCACCAGGCAGCGATGGAGACCTGAAATAAGAGGCAGAAAATGCCAGGAGGGCTCTCCCTGGGCTGCTCCTGGGGCACAGCCAGGGCAGAGGAAGGGGTGGCTGCCCGTTACGCGTGGTGCTGGGGCACAGACGGGTGCCTTGGGGACTCTGGTGCTTGCTGTTTGTCTCAGCCAGGTTTTTGTCCTTTCCTTTGTGCTGCAGTGAGGAAGATGAGGGCTCCTGGCTCCCGGCTCGCAGCGCAGACTGTGTGGATGGCCAGCCTCCCGAATCCAAAATCAGGAGCTTGTAAGTTCACTCCCGTCTCAGGTGCTGGTGGGGACGGGTGGCTCTGCTGGCAGGGAGCATTTTTTGGGCTCAGCCGTGGACCCAACACCAGCCGAGCTCGGTGCCTGCCCTGGGGTGCTGCCGCAGAGCAGGGCTGCTCGATTCTGGGGGATTTCTCTTTTCCTGTGCAGACACAAACCCTGCTGCCTTTTGGGGGCTGCCACACGCTCAGGGTGCTCGCAGCCGGGCATGCAGAAGGCCGGCTGGGATCCGGCTGCTTCCCTGGGAAGCTCTTCTCCCCCACACCCCTTATCTGCTCTCTCTCTGCAGCTTCGGGCTGTGGTATCAGGGCAGCAGCAACGACCCCCCCGCACCCAGCTGCTCCGGAGCCTGGGAAGTCATCGAGTCACCCGAAACGCAGCCGGAGACGGTGGGAGAGGACGGGCGGGCGGGCAGCCCCCACAGCGCATCGCCGCCCCTCTGACCCCGCTGGAGCCGGCACCCCCAGGAGCTGCGTGGGCACAGAGCAGTGGGGTGGGGGCAGCCGGGGGGGCTCAGCACCCATGGGTGCTGCTCCCTGCTTCTCCCTGCTTGCAGCTCCACGGGTGTCCGCACCCGGTCCGTGGGCACCACCCAGGGGCCCGTCACCCCCATTTTCCTTCCCCCCTACACCTTTCCAACCCTGCCTCCCCTTATCCCTGCAATGTGAAGAAGGAGGAAGAGCACCCGGGCTGCCTGGGTGCTGTCTTATGGGTGCCCACACCGGGCTGAGCACCCTGCCCTGCTGAGGGCTGGGTGTCCGGGCGCTCAGGAGCCGTGGGGCTGCGGCGCAGCGAGCGCCCCTCGTGCACCTTTCTGACGTGGGGTGAATCCGTTTTGTACCGGGACTTGTTCCTGCTGCTGGCAACTGGAAAATTTGGGCGATCTCTGTGCTCGTGGGGGTACAGGGGCCCTACAGCCAAGATACTTCCTCAACCTAGAACTGGAAACAGAAATAAACGGGGCGCTCGTTCCTCTGACGAGGCACCCGCCACAACCTTTGCCCTGTCTTTGCTTTTGGGATTTTGGGAGCTGTTCCCCGGTGAATCTGCGGCTTTTTGTGTGCTGGTGCAAAGGGCTGCAGCCTGCTGCACGGTGCCAGAGCCCCTGCAGGGGGCTGGCTTGGGGACAGTGGCAGCGAGGTGTGCTCCAGCCCACCCCAAATGTCCAGCGGGTGACCTGCGATGGGAATTGGGGCTGCTCAGGCACAGAGGAGTTAAATCCTGCGTGTTGGGGGGAGCACCACGCTTCCAGCCTGGATTCCACCCCCCTGGCCGGCCAGGCTTGGGTAGGAAAAAGGTGTTTCCTGTGCATCTGCTGACACAAAGCTCCTGGGGAGGCGGGCGGTGGGACAGTGGCCAGCGGTGGCCGCGGGCACTGGCCCCCAGCTGGTTCAAAGGGCAGCGTGGGGCCCGCCGTGTGCCCGGGGCGGACGTGGGGACCCCAGGGGGGGACAGCAGGAGGAGAGGGGGCAGATGGATGCCTCAGGTGGGGTGGGGGACATGGCCTGAAGCAGCTTTGGGAGGCGATGGAGCAGGTGAAGGGGAGATGCTGGGTGGGTGCCCTTCCCCACAGGGGGTGCTGAGTCCCCGGCCGCCCGTTTTTTTGGCAGCGAAAGCCAAAAATAGCCCCCCCCGGGGGCATTCCCAGCTCCTTCCTTCCCTGCGCACCCCCTGACGTGGGATCGGGGCACCTCCTCCCGCGTTTCCTCAGGAAGAAACCCAAGGCTGGCGGGAGGAAGAGGCCGAGCCGCGGGAGAGGGACGGGACAGGACGGACAGAAGGACGGACGGACGGACACAGCCCCGGCACGATGGCGAGCGCCCGGCCGCTGCTGTGCCTGTGGCTGTGGCTGTGGCTGTGGGTGCAGGGCTCTGCCCAGGAGCTCGACCCCGACGGCAGGAACGTCTGCAAGGCGGACAGGTGGGTGCCACCACCACCCCGGGACCCTTGGGTGGCAGCAGGGTGGGATCCTCGGTCCGGCCTTCCATGGACGGGGAGCTGCAGTCAAGCACTGCGTGGGCATGGGGAATAGGACGGTGCTGGGGGGCTCCAGGCCCTCAAATCCCTTCTCCATGGGGTTATTTCTCATGTACCAAGAGAGTATGGGGGCAACAGTGGGGTTTTGGGAGCATTGGAAATATTTCTAATGCTCACCAGGCCAGAAACATCATGGCAGCAAATCCTAAATAGCACTGGGAGCTGATACCCCTGCCCATTTGCTGCTATTTTGCCTTGTCCATTGATCTCTCCATCAACACCGTGCTTTGTTGCCTTTTTTTGGGGTCACCAGGACACCTCTGAGCCTCTCCCAAAGCATCGGGGCCCTGGTTTTGGGCTCTGTAGCTGTGGTGTTGGCAGCGCCGGGCGCGCCTGTCCCGGCACCAGCCCCGCAGCCCACGCTGGCTGCAGCGTCTTAAATTTCCTTCTATTTTCCCAACTTCCTTCCGGAGCAAAGCCCCCGGGGCCTCGCGGCTTCCCCGTGTGCGAGACCGAGCCCCAGGGAGGGGGGTAACACCCCGCTTTAGCTTCATGTTAGCCAAAGAGCCCTGAAGCTGAACACAGACGTACCCAGCCCTGGTCCCCACCTTGGTCCCCATCTCATTGTCCCCCCCCGGTCCCCATCTGATGCCCCCTCTCTGTCCCACAGCCCCCCCGTGGGCCTGGCATGCTGCCCCGGCTGGAAGCAGGAAGGGCGGGAGTGCACGGCTGGTAAGCCTTGGATGGATGACACCCAAAATCCTCGTCCCCACGCTCGGCTGGGAGTTTCCTCCACACCATCGGCCCTGCAGCCCTGTGGGGAGTCCCCGGCTGCCCACCGAGCAGGGTGCTGATGGTGGAGAGGGGGGTGCCAGCCCCACTGGGGGTGCGGGAGGTGGTGGGGACCACGCGTGGTGCCACCCTGGTGGGGTTGGCACACCCTGATGTGCCCCGACAGCGCTGTGCGAAGGGGAGGATGCCTGCGGGCCGGACGAGGTGTGCGTGAGACCGGGGCTTTGCCGCTGCAAACCCGGCTTCTTCGGCGCAGACTGCAGCTCCCGTGAGTGCTCCCCACCTCCACCAGCCTTCCCCAGGAATCACTGTGATTCCTCACCCTTCCTTCTGCCTCCCCTATCTCCTTCCCCCTGCAGGCTGCCCGGCGCAGTACTGGGGCCCCGACTGCAAGCAGCGGTGCCCGTGCCACCCCGGCGGGACGTGCGAGGCGGCGAGCGGGCACTGCACCTGCCACCCCGATCGCTGGGGCGAGCTGTGCCAATTCCCTTGCCAGTGCGGGCCCCACGGCCGCTGCGAGCCCCTGACCGGTGCCTGCCGCTGCGAGCCGGGCTGGTGGTCGCCCAGCTGCAAGAAGCAGTGCCAGTGCAGCGCCGCCAGCTCGCACTGCGACCCCCTGACCGGCCACTGCCGCTGCCTGCCGGGCTGGTGGGGCAGGAGGTGCAGCTTCAAGTGCTCCTGCAACCTCTCGCCCTGCACCCAGGAGACGGGCAAGTGCGAGTGCAAGGCCGGGTTTTGGGGGCCGGCGTGCCAGCGGCGCTGCGACTGCTTGCACGGCTCCTGCAACCCCCTCAGTGGACACTGCAGCTGCGTCCCCGGGTACCAGGGCAGGAGCTGCCGGGAGCCCTGCCCGGCGGGGAAATACGGGTCGCAGTGTGTGCACAGGTGAGCTGGGGGCACTACGGGGGGGAAAATCAATGGGGTACATCCATCCCTTTGGCTGGATGGGGAGATGTGTTGGGGAGGGGGAGGTTTGGGCAGCCCTGGTTGGATGCAGCATATTTTTGGGGGGACGGGGAGGATGCCGAAGCCTCGCCACCCCCGTGTCCGTGCAGCTGCGGGAACTGCAAGCGCAGCCAGCCCTGCTCGCCCGTGGATGGCTTCTGCCTGGCATGCCAGCCTGGCTGGAACGGGACCCTGTGCAAGGAGCGCTGCGCCCCCGGCTTCCACGGCGAGGGCTGCCTCCAGCCGTGCCCCCGCTGCCGGAATGGGGACGCCTGCGATGCGGAGACCGGGTCGTGCCTGCACTGCGAGCCCGGCTGGATGGGACCCAGGTACCCCCCCCCGCTGCCTCCCGGGGTGCAGGATGCGGCCGTGGGTCCTGGTGGGGGTCCCGGCACCCTGACACCTCCTCGCTTTGTCTTGGCAGCTGCAACAGCTCCTGCCCCGTGGGCACCTTCGGGGACGGATGCCAGCTCCTCTGCCCCGAGTGCGTTTGGGGGAGCTGCGACCCCGTGTCAGGTGCCTGCCTCTGCCAGGCCGGCTACTGGGGACCCAGGTAACGTGGGGAGTGGGGCAAGGCTGGGACCCCCCATCCCCGGGGGCATTTCCCCTCCTTTCTTTTCTCTTCCAGCTGCAACGACACCTGCCCGGAGGGGTATTTTGGCGTGAACTGTTCCTCCCCGTGCCAGTGCTCCCGAGGGCCCTGCCACCCCGTGCGGGGTGACTGCGCACTGAGTAAGAGCAGCCTCACTTTTCCTCCTCCACCCAAACGAGGGGGGGCCGCAGCATCCTCCCCAGGGGACGGGGATGTCGTGGTGCAGCCGTGGACACCCCGATCCCGTTTTCCCCATGCAGGTCTGGCCCCCGGGGCTCTGGCCGCTGCCATCCTCGTCCCTCTCCTCCTGCTTCTCCTCTGCGTTGTCTGCTGCTGCTGCAGCGCCGGCCCCGCAGATGCTAGAGACAGGTGGGTGTGAGGGGCCCCTTATTGCCAAACCCCATCCTTTTGGTGCCTTCATGCCCCTGTTCCTGCGCAGGGCGGCCGTGCCGGATGACGACGTGGTGGCCAGGATGAAGCACCACGTGCAGGGGGTGCTGGCGAACCTCAGCGCTATGCTGCCCTGCTTCTCCCTGGGCGGCTACAAACTTCCCAAAGTCACGGGTGAGGAAAGTGGGGCCGCCGATGGCCCTTTTGTGGGGGGAGATCCCACAGGGCGGGTGATGCTCTGCGCCCCCGGACCTCAGCTTGTTGTTTTCTCCCCCCCAGTTTCCCACCACGACGCAGAAATCCCCTTCAACCCCAGCTTCATCGAGTCGCCCTCGGCCGCCTGGGTTTCGGACAGCTCCTTCTCCTCCTTCGACACCGACAACGAGGGACCCGAGTACTCCGTCCCTCCCAGAGAAGGTGACCCACAAAGCTGCACCTCCCCTCCCCGCAGCCTTTCCGTGCTGCCCCAACCCCGTCCCACCCTTTTAGAGTCCTTGGGCTCCCCGAGGATGCTGGGCGCAGCCTGACATTTATTTTTATTCCCTCACTTCCCTCTCCCCAAGGCCGTGCTTGGTCTCGTGCACTGGGACGTGCCCGGCGTGGGCACAGCCCTATTACAGCCGCGTCCCTGGGCTCACCCCCAAGCCCTCATGCTCTCCCCCTTTTCCCTCAGGTGTCCCGCTGCTGGGGGGGGCCGAGCTGCAGGACGGGGCCTCCCCCCCGGGCGAGGCGCTCCCGGACCCGGCCGCCTTCAGCTCCGAGGATGTCTCGCAGCCCTTCGCCATCCCCCGCACCTCCAGCATCGCCAAGGCCAAGCGGCCTTCTGTCTCCTTCGCCGAGGGGACGAAATTTGGGGCGGTGGAGACCCCCAGCCCCGGGCGGAAGCCCAAGACCCCATGGGGGGCGGCCAAGCTGTCCCCCACATCAGGGGAAGCAGGGGATGAGTCCCCCGCCGAGCAGCCGGCCAGCGATGGCTACGAGAGCCCCGATCCCCTCGCCAAGGGGGATGAAAGCCACCGGCCATCGCCCCGGGCCACCCCGGGGGGCCGCCGGCGGGTGGTCTCCGGCACCAGGCACGTGGCCCAGAGGGTGGAAGCCCTGGAAGCGGCCGCCAAAAGCGGCAGCTGGGACGCGAAGGGGAAGGAGCCCAACGTCACCACCATCTACATGATGGTGGGGACGGCCGGGCAGGACCCCAAAACCGAGGGAGGTGGCGAGGGACCGGTCCAGGCTGTGCTGAAGCGGCTGGGGAGCCTGCAGAAAGGCAAGTGGGCTGCCAAGGAGGAGCCCAAGGTGCGGAGGAGCGTCGAGGCCATCCAAAAACCTCCCCGCCGGGCCCTGGCGCAGCGCAGGGACTCGGCGAATGGCTGCAAGCAGAGGGAGAGCATCCCGGGGGCTGCAGGTGAGCAGCGCCCCGGCAAACAGCAGCACCTCCCCGGGAAGAGACAGTCCTTTCCGCTGGCATCGGCCTCGCTGAAAGGTGCCGGGGTTCAAGATGGGGTTGGCGATGCCACGGAGAGGGGCAAAAGCCTGGAGGTGACCCTAAGGCTGGAAACGAAGGGCCAGGCTGCCCCTGAGGAAGAGCCCAAATACGAGACCGTGAGCAGCAGTGAGGATATGCCGGCTGCCTCCGCGGCCACCTGAGCCCCCGGCTCCGTCCCCCTCCGTGGCTGGGGGCAGCGGGGACCTGCGGGACCCCGCTGGGTCAGTCCCAGCCTGGGGGAGCCAAGGTCTCCCCTGAGCAGGGGGCTGGACACACGGAGCCTTCCCGTTATCCCCATTCCCTTCCCACTACGCCGGACCCCGCCGGTGAGACGGACGATGCTGAGAGCTGCAGCCCCAGTGGTTTGCAGTGCTTTGGGGCTGTTTTCTGCCCCCTGCATCCCACGGGCCCCATTTTGTGGTCACTGGGGGGAGCGGGATGCCCCTTGGTGGCTCTCCCTGTAAAGGTGCTTCTCGCTGGAGGGGATTATTTTACGGAGCTCTGCTGGGCAAGACGATGGGCTGCCACGGGTGGCTTCCGCGAAAATTAATTTTAGCTGCTTATCTTGAAGGATATCTGGGTCTACGGGGGGTTATCTGTGCAGCTCTGGCTGCGTGGGTTTCTGTGTTAGAGGCACGGCACGTGAAATGGGATGGGGCACGGCACCAGCTGGGTGCACGGCCCCAAAGCACCACAAGATGCCACAGTCATCCACACTGCGCCCATCCATGAGCAAAGCGGGGCCATGAACATCACCCTGTGCACCAGGAGCTGCGCCGGCCCCAATAAGGACAGAAAATGGGTGGAAAATGGCATTTTTGTGGGAGCCTTGTGACTGTCGGCAGGCACGCCGGGTGCTCAAGGAGCCGGAGGATTCGCAGCTGGGTTTAGGTGTATCTAGGTGGTAGCAGTTCTCTGTGTATTTTTCTGTTATTTTGAGGGGTGTGAAAGCCTCTGACTGGAAATTAAATGTTACCAAAGGAGCTCGTTTTCCCAGCTGTTCTCCAGATTGAAGATACAGCCAGAAATACTCTCTGAAGTAGGAGAGCTGTTGCTACCTATATTTATTTATTTATTTATTTATTTATTTATTTATTTATTTATTTATTTTGCATTTTCTGGTTCTGTTGAGGTAATTCTGTGCTCTCAGGAACCAATCTCCGCCCGGGGGGGGGGGGGGTGATGGAGAGAGCAGGGCCGAGGGGACACGGGGTGGGCTGGGGGCACACACGTCGCAGGTTGAGTCTCTGCAGGTGAGCCCTGCTCTGGCGCTGCTCATTTGGAGTTCGGGACATTTTGCTTTTTCTCCTTTTACTTTTCATGGGGATGTCTCCCCTGGCGTGAGCCACACGCTCCCCATGCTCACACACAGAGGTTTCCAGCTTGCAGCCCTCCTCCGCTGTGGTGCCTCTCACCCATACCACCAAAACCTGTGGAAGGTGAACGACATCCATCCTGGTGGCCCAGGGAGGAGCAGACACCTCGCCGGGCTGTGTCCTGCTTTTCCAACTCGTCCCCAGATGGGGACCCCAAGGACCACCACCGGAGCCCACCACAGACCCCCGGTGAGGCCGGGCAGGAGCTGTCGCCTCCCTTCCAGCCTCCCCTTGTCCCTGGCCAGTTTGTGTAAACGCCTCTCCGTGCCAGTGCTGTGCTTCGCCCTCACTTCAGCTTTTATGTGTTTCTCTCCACGATGTTTACTCATTCCCCAGGCGTCTTTACAGAGGGCAGTAGCTCTCCTGAGAGCTTCTTTTTGCCCCCTAGCGTAGACAAACACAGCCCCGCGGCGCTCTCGTCATCCCTGAGGCTCTGGAGGTCTCCGCAGGCCTTGTGCCCTCCCGGCCTTCCCTTACAGCCGCCACCCGCACCGCATCGGCCCCAGCTGTTTTATTTTCCTTGGGCTTTTTTTATGGCTGTTTGCTTTGGCCGAACCCCCTGCTCCTGCCCCGCTGCTGCAAAGTTCCTCCTGAGGCCGAAGGCTTTCCTCTCCCACCCATCGCAGCGCTGTGTGTCCATCTGTCCGGACCCCAGCACCTTCACCCTCAGTCCCCATCAGTTGGGACCCTCATTTGAGAACCCCCCAGAGCCCTTTCCTTGCCCCAAACACTGCTGTGGACTCGCTCGGCCACCAAAATGGCCCCGTGGTGGCCAAACCCCTGGGTGGCTGCGGTGCAGGAGTGAGCCAAGGGGCGATGGCTCGGTGTTGGGACTCGGCGTTAGGTGAATCTGAAAATTCACCTAATGGGGCATGAGGCAGGGTTGGGCTCGATGCCGTGCTCCTCGTCCTCATCCCACTCCTATCCCCGCCACCCGGCCCCACGGGCACCGGGGGCTGCAGGGCTCCGAGCCCCCTGTGCTCGGGAGGGGAGTATGCGGCGGGGCTGCATCCTGCACCCACCTCGGTTCGTTAATAGACATGTTAATATTGACTTTAATGGGTTTAAAATGATAGTATTGTGATATTCATGTTGACTTTAATTTTTTTAATGTTTAATGTTAATGTTAGTATTGTGGTATTAATCTTAATATTGTGATATTAATGTTAATATTGATTTTAATGTTTTTTCTACGTTTAATATTAACATTAATATTACAATATTAAAGTTTATTTTATTGTTAATCTGAATGCTAATTTTCACGATAACGGCATTTTTAGGCTTAATTATAATCACAATCTTAATTTTTAATCTTAGCGTCATTTTTTTAATTTTTAACCTCATTAACTTTATTTTTAAATCTTAACCTTAATTTTTAATTCTAGCCTTACTTTAATTTTTAATTCTAACCTTGTTTTAATTTTATCCTTTTATTTTTTAATTTTTAATTTTTAATTTTCAATTTTTAATTTTAATTAGTGATTTTAATGATTAAATTAAATTTAATTTTTATTTTCTTTTTCAATTTTAATTTCATTTATTCATTTTATGTCTTAACTTTGCTTTTATTTTTATGCCTATTTTTCAATATTTAATCTTCACTTTTTTTTTAATTTTAATTTTATTATTATTTTTTAAAATTTTATTTTTTCCTTTTATTTTTTTAATTTTATTTTATTTTTCCCCCTTTCCTTTCCCGGAAAGCTTCGCGGGTGCCTTCTCTCTGCCCCCCCCGGGCATGACTCCGGGGCGCTCCCCGCGCTGCGCTCCCCGGGACCGGGACCTGGAGGACCGGGCCCCGCGGGGGGGACACCGGGGCCACCGGGGGGGGGGACACCGGGCCCGGCACGTGCCCCGGCGGCCCGGCCATTGGTGGTGGCGGCGGCCAATGGGCGGCGGCGGCTGTTTGCTGCGGAGGGCGGATAAAAACACCGGGGGGAGCGCGGCGGCGCCGAGCGGCGGCGGAGCGGGGCCGGGGTGAGCGGCAGCGGGTCCGGGGATGGGGGGGGGATGCTCGGGGTGGTGGCGATTTTAATTTTTTTTTAAATCATTTTTTATTATTTTTAAAAATTTTACATTTCATTTTAATTTTTTAATTTTTCATATTCATTTTTTCCCATATTTTCATTTTATTTTTTTCATATTTTTCTGCTTTCATCTTGCCCCGTTTCCCCCATTTTTCTGCCTTCGCGTTTTTGTTTTTTTTTGCCTTTTTCACCCTTTCGTTTTCGGCCGGCTGCGGGCTGGGTCGCCCTAAGGGATTTGGGGAGAGCGGGCGTACCACGGGTAGGGCTGCACCGGGGGTGTCGGCTCTTATGGGGTGCATTGGGGAGGGGGGGGTCGCACAGTGGGGTGCCCCCCTTGGGGTGGTGCTGGGGGCACAGAGAGGTGCAGCCGGGGTGGGGGGGGGGAGTGTGGGGAGAGCGGGGTGGGGTGAGCATCAGTTTGTGGGTAGCAGGGTGAGAAGGGTTTTTTTTTCTGAGGGGTGGGAAAAGGGGTGTATGGGGTGGGATTGGTGCTGGGAGGGGTGCTGGAGGGAGAGGGGGCTCCTTGCTGGGGGGGAGCAGGGGGTGTGGGAGCAATCCGTGGGCACGGAGAAGGGTGCAAGGGGGCGCATGGGTTTTTTTGGGGGATCGGGGTGCATGGGGGGCTTTGTAGGGGCATAGCGGGGTGAGCGGGGGGCTTGGTGGGGGCAGAGCGGGGTGCCTGGGGGCGGTGAGCAAGGGGGGGGGCTGCAGCATGGAGAGGAGCGGGGCTGGGGGCGGTGGGCGCGCGGGTGCACGGGATGAGGAAGAGGAGGCGTGGAGGAAGCACGTCCGGGCTGCGCTGGGGGCAGCGGGCCTGCGCGCTGCATGGGTGGGTGGGTGGGTGGGGGGCCGTGGGGGGGCTGCAGGCGGGCTCCGGGGGCAGGGGGCTCGCTCTCTGCAGCAGCCTGGGTGGCTGCAGGGTGGCCCTGGCCTCCTGGCACCGCTGTAGGGGGTTGGAAAGCAAGGGGGTGGTGGCACCTTGGCCCCGTGGCAAGCCCCCGAAGACCCTCTCGGGCAGCCCGCTTGTTTTCCCGTAGTGCTTGATCATAGCATGCTTTAGGGTGTGTGGGGGGGGAAAACCCAGCTCGTCTAAAATGGCCACTTGCTGTATGACCCAGGGGCAGCCCCACACCTCGGGGCTCCCCCAGCTAAACCGGGTCTGCTCCTATATTTGCTGCCGCTCGCTCTTGTTGGCCGCGGGGAGCGGGACAGGTGGAGCTGGGGATGTTAATCCGGCCGCAGCATCCGCGGGGCGGCACGTGCACGGCACGGGCTGTCCACCACCAGCCATCTGCGGGGCTGGCATGGGGCAGGATGCGTCCCGCCTTGCTCGCAGACGTGCGCTTAGCAAAGAGGGGCTCCTTGCTGAGCCCGCCTGCGGTATGAGCATGTATAGGACCATCGCTCGTGACCGCTTTCCAGGGCAGATCCGTGCCTCCCGTGGGGCAGAGCAGAGCTGCTGGGACGCTACAGCTGCTATAGGGCTGCCTCCCTGCTCCCAGCCTCTGCCCCAAGCAGCAGGAGGTCAGGGTGCTGAGGCAGCTCCCAGCTCTGCACGTGCTTCCCTGCTGCCCTGCAAATGGGCTGCGAAGGGGGAGCGGGCTCTGGGCAGGGGACATTTGCTGTGTTTTCATACCTGTTGCTCGGGAGGTGGAACGGAGCCCTTGAACGCTCCTCTGGCGCACGGCACCAGCGCTGGAGGGGCTGCACCAAGGGCACTCGTGCTCCCCCTTCCCTCCAGGGCACCTGGCAAGCCTCTGCCTGCAAAAAATGAGCTTTACACCTGAGTGCCTTTCATTCACCGGGCAGCCTTTATTACCTTCCTGCGGAGTGCCCTCTTTTTAAACTTTTTTTTTTTTTTTTTTTGCACTCTCCTTGAGCAGCCTGTGCCATGTCCATGACCTCTCCTGTCGTTGTTCTGATCCCTGCAGGCTGAGACTGTGGCCGAGGGCACCCTTCCCACGCAGCAATGGCACCCACGCTCGCCACCGCTCACCGCCGGCGCTGGTGGATGGCGTTCACGGCCATCATCGAGAACCTCTTCTTCTCCGCCGTCCTGCTGGGCTGGGGGTCCCTGCTCATCATGCTGAAGGCGGAAGGGTTTTACTCCTACCTCTGTCACGAGTCGGGTAAGGATGCTCTTGAGGAGGTGGTGGACCCGAGACGGGTGAAAAAGCGGCTGCTGGGGTTTGGGGGCGCGGTTCCCTGCTTCGGGGTGGTGTGGGCTGGATGCGCCTCCCTTTCCAAAAAGGAAGGCATCCTCGTGGTGGTTCGACGTGCCTGTGGTTGCTGCTGCTTTGCGGGGTGGATGGAAAAGGAGCCTCAAAGATTAGGTCCAGTTTTCCTGGACAGCCTCTTCCTCTCGGCCTGGAGTCCTGCCTCTGCTCGGAGGCCTGGCTGAGCGCTGCGAGGGAAGGCTGCTGTGGCCCCAAGGGTGCTGGGGGACAGTGGATGGCTCGTGGGGAGGGATCCTGCCTGCTGCTGGGTGGGAAGGCTGGGATGAGACCAACAGGGGCCAGTAGAGCAAAGGGAGGCAGGAGCTGGGTGTCTGGGCTCTGGACAGAGCACAAGGGAGCAGACGCGACGGGAAGGTTGCACTGAGCTGGTGGGCATGGGATGGAGGAGGGAGCAGCGAAGGGAAGGAGCTGGAAACAAGTGCATGGACCCAGAGCCGTGCACCAGAGCCATACCTCAGTAGGTAACGGCTGAGAATAGTGGGGGAAATCTATGATGTGGGGAAATGACCTCCAAGCAGTGAACAGCTGTGATGATACTTTGGCTTTCCCCTCGCTTGTTGTGTTTCTGTTTCATCAGCCCCTTGTTACGGCCTCTTTGTGTGCCTGTGGGTGGCTGCCTCAGTCTCGTAGCTGCACCTGGCGGGTTTGGGTTCTTGTCAGCTGTAGCGTGGCTGCTGCTTCTCCTTCCTGCCCTCTGCTCGCAGCACGGTTCTTCCAAGCGTGTCCGTGTTGCTCACATCTCCAGCGGCCCTCCAGGTGACGCGAGGGAGCGTCCCCAGCAGCTGGACACCGTTTAGAAGACTTCAGGCCTAAAGAGGCTGCTGTGCTGTCACCAAGCCACGGTGACTTTGCCTCAGGCCAGTGCGAGAGGTCTGGTTAAACCCAGGTGGAGCTTTCTGAGATAAAACACGCCAGAGCTGATAAGCAAACGCTGACTGTGGCTGAGAGCAGCCACTTTGCTATCGGTGCCCTGAGCTGTGCCCTGCTGACAGGAGCTGTGCTTCACTTTGGGGCCCGTCCTTCTGCTTTTTGCTTCCATTGCATTTGATTTGTCTGCCTTTGCCCCAGATTGGTGAGATTTGCTGTGGCTTCTCACCCTGGTTTGCCTGCTGTGGTCTGGCTGCATCTGGGAGTGTCTCAGACCGCAGGGAAGAGGTGATGGAATCGAATCGCTGCCCCGGGGGCGATGCCTTCCTCCCAACCTGTGCCCCCAGGCAGGGTGATTTAAACCCTAAAAACACACTTAAGGAGTCAAACATTCTCATTGTCCTCAAATACTGGCTGAGAAAATGGCTTGTGATGAGCCTCGAGAAGCAGTTCTGCCAGTTTCCATCCTTGCTTGCTCATTTTCCTTTCTCTGTTGTTGTCCTCTCTGTAACAACCTCCGGGACAAGGTAGGGAAGAGCCAAAGCTCCAGGCCTGGGGACAGCAGATGCCTTTGTGGTGGCAGGAGCCCTGACCGACCCCGTAGGGCTTGGCACCGTGCTGCCTTTGACCCTTGCTGGGGTTAGGGTGGCCCAGCAGTTGCCTTTCTCAGCACAACCCATTGAATCATGCGGCTCTTGGCTGGAAGATGGGTGGAAACAAAGAAATTGTAACTAGTAGCCTTTGGGCACTTGTTGTTCCTAATGCCGCTGTGTGCATGTAAGTATTGCAAAAAAAAAAAAAAAAAAAAAAAAAGACTTTTCCTAATGAGCCAAAGGTTCTTGGCAGGGCTTTTCGTTTGTCAGCAAAAGCTCTGCACTTTGTGATGCCTTCCAACTAAAGAGAAAACTAGACCTTGTCCCTTCCGTAGGCTCTTCTCTGAAGGTAGCTACAGCTGCCCAGAACGTGGCTCCAATTCACGATGGGCTCGTGGTCTTCCTCAAATCCCCCCTTTTTTCCCTTTCTGCCTTTGGCTTCTGGCGCTGGGCTTTGCCCATCCGCCCTACAACCACGTAGGGTCGGCTCAGTTGCACAAGAGCGGAGGTGGACACCTGGAAAAACCCCCATCGAAGCAGCAAATATTTTTAAAGCCGTTGTGCAAGAGGGTTTGAGTGGAGGGCTCTGCTTGTTCCGGGTGGCAGACTTGACCACAGCGCGAGGTATGCTTGAAATTTGCTGACAAGGAATCCGGTGGTGGCACTTTGTTCCCATTTGAATTTTACTACACTACCACTTGGCCTTTAACCAACTGAAGCAGCATCTTTCACTCGGCTCGAATGCTGATTCCGCGGTCTTTATCAGGATTTGGGCCTTATCAGCCGCCGGGGAACTTGATCTGGTCAGGGCCTCGTGCTGCCGCGATGGTACTTGGATTGGGAAGCTCAAGGCTTAGGCATTTCTGAAGCACGTTTAAAGGAAAAAAAAACATTGAACTTGGTAGTCTGCTCACAAAGAGCAAAGATAAGGAGCCAGAGGGACAGAGGACCTTCCTGTAAGACGGGGCTGTGGAAAACCGAGGAGGTGATAAGCTAATTCACCCACCTCAGCGTAACACACCTGGATGGGGGCGAGGGAAGGCGCAGCCTCGCGGCCCTGGAGTGTTTGATCCAAACCCCGGGGGCTGCGGTGGGGCCTCGTAGCCCCAAGGGCCCCTCGGGCCTGGTGAGACGTGCGGAGGGCTCGTGGCGAGGCTGCACACGCGACCCTGTAAACAGGAAAAAGTGTGAGCGTGGTAAAAGCTCGAGTTCAGCAGGAAGCTCGCCGCGCTGCCCTGCAGCTGTCAGCGGCGCCAGCTGGGGAGAGAACCGCTGCGGACCCAAACCGCAGCCGGGGAGCAACTGGGGGCTTAAATAATGCGGGGCCGGGGCTGCTCCAGGGCTCATCGGGGTCAGGGAGGTGCGAGCAGAGGGGCAGGCGCGGAGGGAAGCCCGAGCCCGTTGAGTTCGCAGTGGTGTAAAGCAAGAACATCTCCTCCCAGTTCCCAGAAGTATGACACCATCCCAAAAAGAGAAAACATGTTCTTATGTGGGCAGGCTGCGGATCAGTTGTTTGCACATGCATTTTGCTGTGATTTCTTAATTTTGTTTTCTTTTTTTTTTTTTTTGCCAGCACTCCCAGACTTTGTCCCTGGTTTTTTTTTTTTTTATTATTATTATTATTCCTTTTTCTTTTTTCTTCTTTTTTTGAAAATAAAATAGAAGAGGAAGGTGAAGCCACTCAGGCAGTGTCCTAGAGTTATTGCCGGGGCTGTCTCTCCTGCTCGGCTCAGGCTGATCCAAGGAACAAGATGAAAGGAAACCTGTGCTGGTGCGAGATGGCAGCCGCTCCTGAAAAAGCCAGGCTCATTCCTCAGGTGACCTGCTGTGTGCCTGGGATTCAGAGGGGTCAGCAAAGAGTAGTTAATGATTGACCCTCTCGTGAAACCTACAGCACTTCATGTGGGAGAAAGGATGGCTTTAAACGTCCCCGGAACAGCCTGAACAAATCCCAGCGATGAGCTTGACATAAATGATTACCGAGGCTGCCTTCCTCTCACCTAAGCTCTGCCATTCTTTAAATAGTAACTCAAAACTACTAATTGGGCAGCAGAAATCCTGCTGCTGGCAGGGGAAGCGCTGTAAAAACAAGCAGTGTGCTCTTGTAATTGCTGATAAAGACTCGCAGCTCCTTCTGGCTGGTCGGTGAGACCGCGGGGAGCGTGCACGGACCCAACCTGGGCTACTCACGTGCCGTGGTGGCACACGTGCACAACGTCCAAGGTGGACTTGGCAGGAGGATTTGGGGAGGGCACAGCCCTCGGCACAGGGACTGCCCTTCCCCAAAGCGCCGCTGTGGATGGAGCCGGGCACGTAGGAGCTTTTCGTGGCAGTGTGGTGTGCAGTGATCTGGAACAGGATCTGAGCCGTGATTGAAGGAAACGGCTGTTTGCCGTAGCCAGGCGTGTTGGGTAGGTGAGCAGCGAGGCAGGTTCTCTGCCCATTAATCTCCTCCTGTCCTTGTCACACGTTGCCACTCACTCCCCTTGCAGGTGACCTGCAGGCTCCATGGCCAGGCACCTGCAGCCCCTCCAAAATTTTCTATTTGTGGCACCTCCCAGAGATTCCCCGGACGAGGAGGTGCCAAGGGCCGCTCGAATCCTTTCCATTACGCCTCGCTGGATCTTCCCTTGTTGCTCAGGGGCTGCTGCTATTTTCACAAACAATTTGTGTTTCCACATAGCGCTGCTGCCTGGCCCCTCCTTGGAGCTGGCGGCCAGCAGCTGTAAACAAGGCGCTTGGTACAGGCACAGCCTGCAGTCGCTGCCCTGGTCCCAGCCCTCCTGGCAGCAGCAGGGCTGCAGAGGTGGCCAAGCCCCCTTCGCCGTTCCCCCCGGTGCTGTCGGAGGGCCTGCAGTCAGCAGAAGCACCCTGGGGTCACGCTGCGACCATACACACCCATATATTAACGTCAATTAATCTATTTCGGCTCCCGGTGCTGAATATTTCTGGTCTGAGATCCTCTTGTGGCTGTAAGGTCACTGCACTGCCCACGTCCCTTCGTCCACAGCTGAGCTGTGTCCGCACAGTGCTGACACAGGGAAATCACTGCTGTTTTGTCACTCTTCCCCCCCTCCCCAGCACGCCACCCCTCTTGTTTTTCTGACTTCAGCCTCGCACCACATCTGTTTCCTGTGAGCTTATCTCGGTGGAGAGCCCCAGAGCCTTGGTGCTGGGGGCGAAGCCCCGCACCTCCGCCTGCCGCGTGGGACGTCGGTGTTTGGGGTCCTGAGCCACAGCACGGGGAGATGGTGAAGGAAAGAGTGAAGGTGAAGAGATATAGAGGTGGTGTGAAGCCACAGAGGCTCCCAGGTCTGTCCAGGACTGACTTGTAAGGATGTGACTCAAGTGCATCCTCCCCGCAGAAAGGATGCTGCTGCACGGGGCCTTTTGGGGACATGTCTGTCACTTTGGCTACCCGTGGCTATCAGGGCAGGAGAAGGGCTGGATTAATTATCCACCAGGAGCAAACAGCAAAGGGAATGAGCAAACAGCCATTGCTCGCCACAGACGGTTTGAGACCATCTTAGAGCTGTTTTTGGGGGCAATGTGAATGGAAACGCCTCGCATCCTCCCCAGAGGGCTGGGAGGGGGCAGAGGAAGGATTGCAGGAGCTCGTAAGCCTCTGATAGCAGCGCCTGAATTCCTGCTCATACCTGGCGTCTGGAAGGTGGCCCGTGGTTTGTTTGCGATTGACACAGAGCCGGGAGGGTTGTTTTGGCAAGCAGGAGAGAAAAATGCCAGCTGGGAGAAGCAGGGTGAAACCAGTCACTGCCAGGGCTTGGGGGGAATGGGGTGGAAGGGAAGGAGACGTGGGATGGGGACATGGGGTGGCACGAGCAGCAGGGGAGAGCCTGACCACGAGCCACACCAAGCAGTGAGCGTCCTCGCTCGAATATTAGGAATATTAGGGGTTCCTGCTAATTAACCCCAGCACTGAGGATCTCAGGTCTCACTTCACACAGATGGTTACATAGGTGACTCCTCCCTCTAATCTTCCTTTAATATTGAATTTTGTCAGATCAATTATTAAATATGGAGGAGAGTGCTTTATGTCACTGGCTCGCTGCAGCAGTTTAAAAAAAAAAAAAAAGAAAGGCAAGTGCTTTGTCATACCAGCAAAGGTTACCGAAACGTCAGATAAGCGCCGGGCGAAGGAGGGGTGGAGCGCACCAAGGCTCTGGGTTAACAAAGTCTAAAGGCACCCACGTTGTTGGAGGAGACTTAAACCTTCTTGGGATGGGCTTGTGACAGGAGGGAAGGTGGCAAGAGCCGGTGAAATTGCTGCTGCAGAGAAAAGGGAACTTCTTTCTTTTTCCTTTTCTTTCTTTTTTTTTTTTTTTTTTTTTTTTCTCTCCCAGTCCTGTTTCTGTGTCTGTTACACAACGCCAGCTCTGCTCGGCGTGGGAGTCTGCCTGCGCAGTTCCTCAAGTCAAGAGCAGAAAGTCAGAGGTGTAACTGAGCCGTGTGGCCTAAAACCACTTGGAAAAAACACACACACAAAAAAAACTAATGACGGGGTCAAAGCTAAAGATGCCCCAACCCATTAATGACCGGTGGGGGCAGGTGAGCTGCCCGCCCCCCTGGGAGCAGGACAGCGCAGTGGCCGCTGCCTCCCCATCCCTCACAGGCCGAGGGCAGGAGGCTCGTCCTCCGAGCTCCATGCCAGGCCTCGTCAGCCCGCCATCTGGACCCAAAATAGCCGCTTTGGCTGTGGTTATCACTTCCAGTTTAGTTCGGAAAAAATCCTTGATGGCACGCCAGTCCTGGATTAGGAGTACTTTAGGTTTTATCTCGGTCCCTTCTAGTCCTGCTGGGGCAGTGCCCTGTAACTTGTGTAGTTCTATAAATTAATGGGGCTCTGTCCTCGGGTTGCTCTGCCCTGTCCTGAGGTTGTTGCCCTCCTGCTCCTTCTTCATGGGAGACTTGTTCCCAGGCGCCTGCGCACCCTTTGCTCCGAGCTGACCTCGTCAGCTGTCCCCTGTCCTTCTGCTCTTTTTCTCTCCCTTCTCCATTTCTTACTGATTGCAATCAAAATAATCGAGATAATTTCGGAGGCTCCTCTCTTCCCTGCCTGCCTCCAAGCCCTGTCCCAACACGCTGCAATGATGCTCCTTTATCGTCCCGTGCAGGAAACTCCACGGGCAGCCCTGAGGACGAGAACAGCACGGAGGCAGAGCACAAGTGGCCAACGTGCAACGCCCAGGACGAGATGCTGAACCTGGCCTTCACCATCGGCTCCTTCCTGCTCAGCGCCATCACGCTGCCCCTGGGCATTGTCATGGACAAGTACGGCCCTCGCAAGCTGCGGCTGCTGGGCAGGTCGGTGTCCCGGGCACTAGGGTGGGCTGAGGGGTGAATTCACGCTTTATCAGAGGCTGAGGGGTGCTGTGCCTGTTGGCATGCCCCTGAAACATCAGGGACCTTATGGGGGATTGGTCTGGGAGCTGCTGGCTGTGTATGGGGTGCCTGAGCAGCTCTGGGATGGTTTTGGCCAGCACTGGGCAGCACGATGAGTTGTTCCACAAGGGACGGGCTTTGGGACTCCGTGTCCAAGCTTCAGCTCTCCAGTGTTGCTCCCTGCTTCCCGGCCAGATGGAGCCTGGAGGAAGAGCGGAGTCACTTGTGAGTCACAGCAGCTAGCTTTTCCCCTTCAGCTATGTCCTGAGAGGCGCAAAACCAAGATGTTACATCAGAGCTCGCAAGCTGGGGAGTTAACTCTGAGATAAACCCGTCCTGCCTGCCTTTTCTGGGTCCCCTCTGTGCCATGTGGTGTCTGCGCTGCTTTCTGTCCCCGATAACAATGTCACTCACAGCTCCTGCCGTGGCACGGGAGGATGTGGCTTGCTGGGCGCAGTGGGCCCCAGCGCTGCTGAGTTTTATAGCACTGAACTGTACCAAAACCAAACTGGCCTGTAGGCAGGGTGGGAAAAAGGAGGGCAAGCCTGACTCAGACCCTACCTGCGAGGAGCTGTGACCGCAGCTGGGTCACAGAACCGAGGCTGCTGCTGTCCTGGGTCACCTCGAGGGGATGACTGGGCAAGCTCCGTGCTGGAAAAGCAGCGGGGCATCTGGGTTCAGCAAGAGCTGTGCCAGAGCAGTGGGAGGGAATGTTGCTGCTTCAGCCCTTGTGCAAGGCTTCTCGGTAATCTGCGGGTATTTCCCTGGATTTTTGTTTCCAAATCGCCAGCTTCCTTACATAAATTACACAGCACTGGCTTAACGAGGTGCTGAGGAGGGAGAGGGATGTGTAATTTATTGCACGTAAGGCCAGCCGGAGGACACTCATGGTTTTGGTTCCCTTTCAGCGCCTGCTTTGCTGTGTCCTGCGTGCTGATCGCATACGGTGCCAGTAACCCCGACTGTAAGTAGGCATTTGGTGCTGAGTTTGGAGGGTTTTGGGGTTGCGGCCCTGTTTTTGGGGTGCAGATGAATGTGCATGGAGCTGTGTGCTCCACATGCAGCCCCGGGGTCTCGCTGGGGACACAGACCAAGGGTCTGCTGGCCTGGGAGGCTGTAAGTGCTTGGCAAGGGCCAGACGCCTGAGATAGCCAGGTCTCCCACAGCTTTGCACTTGGCCAAGTGCTGTAAGAAGCAATTTCAAGCAAGTTCCTGGCTTTTCCAGGGTTGGGAAATGGGTAATAGCACACCACTTGTAATCTGCTTTCTCACTGGGGATGGCTGGAGCGTGCTCCTCAAGACCAGATAGTGCGATGACACTTTGAACCCAATTCCTTCAAGTACATCTTGCTTCCGGGACCCATTCAGAGAAGCTACATCAGCAAGCCTGCTCCCTAGAGAAAAGCCCCTCTCTTGCTGTGTGGCCAGGGAGATGGGTGCTGGTGGGATGAGCTGGGCTGGGAGTGTGGCACGTCCCAAGGGTGCTGGTCCTCTGAGGTTTGCACGTTGGGACCAAAGCCCTGATGGCACATTGGTCTCCTTTCCCTCCCCACCCCACTAAAGGCTCTTGAGCTTTTTTTATTCTGTTGCAGCTCTGTCTGTGCTGATATTCATTGCGCTGGCTCTGAACGGCTTTGGTGGGATGTGCATGACCTTCACATCACTCACGGTAAGCAAAGAGTTACCATCTGACTCTTATTTTATTCCTTACTGTGGCTGTGAGCTGGGCTAGCAGGAAGGAACAAAGTGGATCTCTTGCCTGTGGCTCGGGTAGCACATGGCTCTGTTTGGAACAAAGGGTCAGTCACATTTTTACCTGAAAGGCTGGGTGTTAGCTGGTTAGTCTAAGGCTTTTTTTTCTCCGTTCCTTTATTACCTGCCTCTTGCATCTCAGATGGAGGTGAAAAAAAATAAGATTTTTTTTGGCTCAGGCTCAGATTGCTGTGTGCCTGTACACGCAGCGCCCAGTTTAGCTTTGACAAACAGAAGGGAGCATCAGGAGGGTGCAGAGCCCTTGCAGCAGGGCAGGACCAGCTTTTTGTGAGCGCTTTTTGCACCTCTTCCCCTCTGTTTTCCAGCACAAAAGTGTTGGCTCTTGGAAGGGTGAGAGTCCCTTCCAGGTTTCCTTAGAAAAGCCGAGCTGCTGAATGCCCACGGCTCTGTCTGCGCAGCTGCGTGGGTCGCTTCAGTCTGTGGGTTGTGTTACAAGCACTGGTCAACAACCGTCAGCTGGGTCCCTGCGTTTTGGGGTTCGTGTTGCCTGGAGAGAGCAGCGGTATCGCTCTCCAAGTAGCTGCTTGATTTTCCACCTCATTACCCTTGTCAGTGTGGCTGAACCAGGGTCGGGTGGAAAGGCTCCTAGAAAAGAGCCTGGGAAGCACTGATTGAAAACTTCCTGATTTGGACCGTGTTACCTTGGGCTTGCTGTTAAAAGTTAAACTCGTAGTTAAGGTTACCTCTAATTTAACGTGGATTAGGCCCTGGCTGAACTCCTGAGACCTACATTTGGCAGGGACTGGGTTTAGAGATCACCGCGTGCGCTGCGATGTTGTTACTGCTGTTGCTTTCGTATTCAAAGCTTTCAAAAGTGTGTGCAGATGTCGGTCTCACGGCTCTATGTAATGTTCTTCACTGGAAGCCTTGGCCATGCTCCCAAAGAACTGTGGGGCAAATGTCATCCTGCCACACTTTAAAAACAAGCAAGGAAGAGAGGAGCACATTGGTACCGCAGGGAGAGAGGAGAGAATTCCCATCCTGCAGCTGCCAGCTTTGGTTATTGTCTCTCCGGGTGGTTATTAAGGGGTCACAGATTATTTTTGAGCCACTGGTGATGATAGGAGGAAGGGCAAGGGTAGGGCTGAGACTGGATGTGCTGTACCGTGGCGTTTAGCAGCAGAATAAGCAAAGCCACTTATTAGCGCCCTCGTTAGCGAGCCAGTTTCACAGCACAGAGGAAGTATGGCTGCAGGAAAAAGGTCAAATCTTCCAAGAAGTGATCCAAGCCTCGGGGAGGGCTGGAGCGAGTGGCAGAGCTGTGAGTTCACGCAGGGAGACCTCAGGTACAGCCGGCTCCTCCAGGCAGCGGTGTGCGTTACGGGGAGCTGGGATGGCCTCAGGTCCAAATCCCCAAACCCAGGCACAGGTAGAGCTGCACGTGCCTCCGTGCAGAGGCATTTCAGCACCTGAGGCGTGTAAAAGTGATTAAAAACAGTCCAAAGTGTGAGGGAAGCACCTCACCTGCACCGCGACGTTGCTGCAACCGGTGACTTACGAGCGCGTGTGTTTTGCTCACTGCCGTGTCCTTGCGTGGCCCTGCTTGCGAGCCACGGTTCGTGCCTCGAGTCACCTTCCTTGGTGGCACGAGGATCTCTTGCGGGTCCCTTCCAGCCATGGCCCCCTGGGGATGAAGAGGGAGGGACGTGGGGAGGGCAGGTCATTGCGCAGGGGTGGTGAGCGGGAATTGGCACCTAGTGCCAAGTGGGCTCGTTCTGGCTGCCGCCGGCTGCTGAGCATGCACGAGTCGAAGCAAAGTGACTTCCTCATCCAGCCAGCGACCTGGAACGCCCTAGGAAATGGGTCAAACCCACTGGTGCGTGAGCAGGTCCCGTGCCATCCCCGGGTGGCTGCTCGGTGGCAGGGTGGCCACCCCGGGTCCCCATGCGCCATGGTCAGGCGCTTTTGGGATGCTGGGGACACCCACAAGCTTGGGCACGGTGGGGTCTGATGGTCTTCTGCAAGAGTTTAGGGAAGGGGACAAACGAGACTGCAGCCCCACAAAGCCTGCCCCTTGGATTTGAAGGGTTTTTCAGCAACAAGTCCCTGGGGTTTGCCAGCAGCGTGTGGCACCCTGCAGGGCCGGGCTGCCTGCGCCGGGTGCTGCGGCTCGGGGAGGAGGGGGAGCAAGCAAGAGAGCGGCGGTGTTCCTGCTTCTGGGAACAAGGTCAGGCTGTGCCTGCTGTTAAAATGCAGAGGGGGAGATTTCTGCCTCGTGACTCGGTCTTAGCCAATATAAGGGGAGATTGGAAATGGAAACAGATCCGTATTGGTGGCTCTGACAGCAACACAGGAATCTGGCGCTGGTTCTGCTCCGGAGCTATTTCATGCAAAGAAATAAACATGTGTGATAAATTACCACAAAGAGCCTTTTATAGATTGTTTTCTGTCCTGTTTTCCTTTCAAAGAACTACAGCTGCTTTGCTCTTATTTTCTGCTGCAAACAGCGCCCTTTGGTCGGGGCGGGGGGGATCTCTGCATAGGGAACCTTCTCTGCTCGGAAATATTAGCAGTATTTAGGGCTCTGGGGTCTTTTGTTGGAGAACGGGAACAGGAATTTCCATATGCCTCGGACAAAGCGGGCAGTTTGTGGCTTTCCTGGAGAACAGATTTTTATTGTCTGTAATATTTCCAAATATACCTCCTGATAGGCAAACCAAAGTTTTCCAGTTCTTGGTCCCTTGACTTTTTTTCCACTGTTCTTTCAAGAAGGAGGGACACTGGGCTTGGTAACGCCACTGTGGTGGTTTTTGTGGTGTCCTTTGCATAGGGGCTGTCTCCAGGGAAAAGCTGAAAAATTGTAAAACTAATTGAAGGTTTTAAATCGCTATAGGGTAGATGAGGAGAAAATCATCTGCAAGAGGAAACGAGGAAATGATTTTATCAGTTTAGGATTGCAAACCTGTAATAAAGGACTCCAGGAAAAAAAATAGCTATGGTATGGCAAAATTCAGTTAGTATCTTTCAGACAGGGCATAAAGTTAATTATACATTGAGCATTATTGACCTTTAAACTGAAGACATAAGAGTTTCTTCATGGTAGATCTTCTGGAATTGAGACACCCGTACCAGAAGAAGTTAATGGAGGAGTCTGTTCGGGCCTGTAGGAGTAAGGTCAGACTGAGGATCAGATCTTTTTGGTGGCAGGAAAGCAAAGAGCCTACTTGCTCTGTGGTTTGGTTTGGTTTTGTGTTTTGATGTTTTTTTAATTATTATTTTCTTGTCCCTAGGGTTCATATTTTTCCAGTGCTCACTGCTGTAAAGACAGCTGGAAAAATGGCTTAGTAAATATTGTGTGTTAGTTTGGTAGCTGGTCTGCAGAGACCTGCACAGGCATTGCCAGCGCTGGCACTGGCAGTCTGAGGGTTTTTATCTGGGTCTGGGCTATTTTTTCTTTGCCTCCCCCCTGTCCCCTCAGGTAGTCTCGGATTTCCTTTCCCCCCCAGAGCTCAGTGTTAGCAGTTGCAGTTGATAAGATCTTATCCAACCCAATGAATCTCCTCTATCCAATTTTCTTTAAGCCAGCCACTTGCTTGGTGCCAAATAGGATTTTAGGAAGCCTCAAGCCTTTCTAGGACTTGTGTCCCCACCGAGGCAAAGCAGACTCGGGTTTCCCAGACATGGCTGCTTGATTTCGGGTTTGCTCTAGGTCTCCGGTAGCCCCCGGAGCAGGAGGATCCACCTGGGAGCTGCTTGTCTGCTTATGAAAAAGGCCTTTTGTGATCTCTGGGGCTCCGGGGAAAAGCAGCCGGAGCCAAGAAGCAGCTGTGTTTGTGAGCTGCCCAGCAGCAGCAGCTGTTTGTTGTAATTTCTGGAGATTGTTTTAGGTCTGGGGCATTCGAGATGAAACAAATGCCCTGCCTGCTGACGGCGACCAGCCCCTGCAACCTGCAGCTATTTCGCTCTGCAGATGCAGTTTTCTGGGCTGTGTATTTTAGGCCAGCGCTCCCAGGGAGGGATTTTTGAGCCTGGTAACAGACCTTTGGATCCTTTGCCGTTTCCTGTCTGCAGCTCCTGAAAGCAGCCTGTTGGCAGCGCTCCCGGATGCGGGGATCTGGGGCTGGGTGTGGGGATCCTCGCCGCAGAGGAGCACGGTGTTTTCTGCCTCCTCCGTGCCTGCTCGGGGCTCAGCATCGGGCTCGGCGCATCGCTGCTGCTGTTCCTGGGCTGGGGTTATCCAAGGACCTGGAGGCTGCGCTGCATAGAAAGCTCTGCAGTGAGACAGGGAGAGATGATAAACAGCCAGATGGATCCCAGAGCGTTCCTGCGCAGGAATACTTGTGCTGTAAACAGGCTGGTCCCACCGTGACACGAGCCAGATTCACTTGCCTTATATGCTGCTCCTGGGAAAGATGGATTTGTTTTCCAGCAGCGAAACGGGAATGCGATGAGAGCATGTGCTTGCTCAGGCTCCAATATTCTCTGAATCATTTTGTTCAGCTGTCTCTGAAAACAGATAAAACGCTGGTTAGGCTTTCGGTCCTAGAAGGCACCCACAGTGCCTGGCTTAGAGGCCCCCCGAGGCTGTTGTGGTGATGATGCCCAAGTGAATTTGGGGAGTCAGTGTCCTGAGAAGGGAGGCGGGAGGGCAATCTGGCTGCCTGAAGCAGAATCTCTGCCCACTGAGCAGCTTCAGGAGGTCACAGCTCAGCTCTCTGCACCCTACAACTTCATGGCTTCTCCCTGCGATTTTCAGCTAGCAGGCTGGTGTAGAAAAATGGGAAGTTCCTCCTTTCCCATGAGCGGGAAGGTCTCGGGGCTTTTTCTGCCTGCTCAGCTTTGCTTTCGGGTCCCGAGTGGAAACAAGGGTTGGAGAGGCAGTCTGGGGAGAGCTGCTGAGCTGGCTGAACTGCTGTGTGAGGTGCTCCTCGCAGCCCTGGTGAGAGCTTTGCTTTCCCAACAGCTCCTTGCAGAACCAGCCCCGTCTGCTCTCGGCGGTGCCGTCGCACCCGATAGGAGCCGGGTCTCCCTTGCAGAGAGCCTGCCTGCACAGGGGGACCTAGCAAAGCAGTTCGTCTTTGTCCCTGTTCCTTCCTGTTATAACGGGAGCTTTCTGATCTACTGCACGGATCTGGGTGCTGACCCGAGGTGTGTAAGCAGTTCGAGGTGTCACGGGGTGTGTTGGGGATCGTTCAGCTCTCGCAGCCCGTGTCTAGCAGCTCTTGCCTGGTGACTGGCAGAGAACTCAAGCGTGTATTTTTGGAAAGGAAAAGAGGTGGTGGCTGTAGCCTCAAGGAAAGGAACTCAAAGAAAGCACAAGGGCTGGAACAAACAATCCTGTGCTAAAGGTGACCAATGCAAAGCATGCTGTCAGTCTGGAAGGAAGCAGTATCGTTAAGCGCATAAATCTTGGATTGTGGACGTTCCCTGACACTGGAGACACCACTGCAACCTGCAGGGCACTATCCTGAAGAGATGAGCTGTTCTTGAAGAAAACTGGTTTCTTCGGGCTCTGGTAGCCAGAAGTCTTGATCCTAAATGCCAGTAGCTTCTCAAGAGAGCCTCCTTCCTTCTTTTTGCCTTGTTTTCCCTTCCCAACAGCAACCTGTTTCAACCGATTTTTCTCCCCCCCAGCTGCCCAACATGTTTGGTGACCTTCGTTCCACGTTCATTGCTCTGATGATTGGCTCCTATGCTTCCTCTGCTGTGACCTTTCCAGGAATCAAGGTGAGGCTGTGGGACCGTGACTCATTCCTGGTGCTGTTGTGCTGGGGTTTTGCACCATTTAGCAATAATGTGGAAAGAAAGGGACTAATTATTAAAGCACTTTTTTAGAGATGCTTTTACGAGATTCAGTTCCTGTTTAAAGACTTCCCAAGTGCCTGTCTCAAGAACTCAACAAATACTGTAAAGAGGATGGTCTGTTTGCTAACATGCTGTAAGATCTTAAGGGTGTTCATTAAGGAAAAATGAATAGCTGATGATTACTTTTTAATTAAAGTCTGTTTTATTTTATATAAAAAATAGCTCTAGGTATTATTTATGTGTATTTTTAATACATGTGTGTACTTTATCTGTTTGATTGTCACCAATGGTTGGCTTTGAGCACTTCAGAGCTAGCAAACTGCATTGAGGGGAGAGAAGAGATGGTCACTTGGGCTGCCTTGGTGGTCCCTAGCGGTTCTGAACCAGTGACGGCTCGCTGCAGAGCTAGAGTAAGAGACAGAGTAAAAGAAGGCTCTTCTCAAGGGTGCAGGGAAGCTCCTGTTGGCTTTCCAAGGAGGAGGTCCTCAGTGAAAACCTTTGGGAGCCATTTGTGATACAGCTGCATGCCATTGCAGCTGGAGGTCCTGTTGTCACTGTAGTTGTTGCTAAAGATGTGCACGTACAGCTGTCTCCAAGCCTGCGTGTCACAGAACTGTCCTTTCTTACTGTTTGTGTTAAACCCATTTTAAATATAGTGTGTTCTTTTCCACAACTTCCTTTCAGATGATATTCTAAGAATATCGAAGATCTTTCTGCTCTTACAGTGAAAACCATATTTCCTTGTGCTTTGTAGGTTATCTATGACTTTGGGGTCTCCTTCATCCTCATTCTGCTCGTGTGGGCAAGCTGTGCAGGGCTGGTTTTCCTCAACTGTTTCTTCAACTGGCCACTGGAGCCTTTCCCTGGACCAGAAGACATGGACTATACGTAAGCATCATCTAGATTAGCCCCGGGGGCTAATCCCATTCTTAATTCTCTAGAAAGTGGTGGCACAGCTAATATAGAGGAGTGGGCAGGGAATTCCTTTGCGTGTTGTTTATTGCTGCCACTTCTTCCGAGGCTGAGGATTTATGTCTGCCATTAGATTTTTATCTCGAGTGGTGAATATCTGTGGAAAGTTGAACCTTCAAAGCATAGGAGTCATGAAGAAAACAATCTGCCAGAAGCAATAAGCATTTCTATACTGACCTACACCAAACTGGCCCAGGGCCTATATCTCTGCATCCAGACCCATTTGTGGGTTTGTAGATGAAAACTAGTGCTGTGAATCCACACGTAGGCTGATTCCTGCAACTCTGCTGCCTCTGATTCCCTACCCTGTGTTGCAGCTCTCATTCTCGTTACTTCCCAACAGGGTGAAAATAAAGTTCAGCTGGCTGGGATTTGACCACAAAATCACCGGGAAGCAGTTCTACAAGCAAGTCACGACCGTGGGGCGCCGCCTCAGCGTGGGGAGCTCCATGAAGGGCCCCAAGGAGCTGACAGCCTTGCAAGAGAACAACAAGCTCTGTTTGTCCACGGTGGACCTCGAAGTGAAGTGCCAACCCGACAGCTCAGGTGTGGTTCCCTTGGTGCCCCGGGGATGCTTGCACTGGCAGAAGGCCGACGGCCTCTCTGCTCTGCTCCAGACCTGTTTTTATCAGATAGTGTGATACGTAATCCATACGCTGCCAGGGCCATGTGCCAGCCACTGTTATCTAAATACAAGTTTAGTTATATAAGGGATCCTGTTAGTGTATGCCTGCCTAAACACATGATATGCCATTGCCAGTGGTGGGGACAACATCACGGGTACGGGTCTGGCTGCAGAAGGACAGCGTGGTTGGTCACCGCCACCTCTTAGACCGACTGCTGCCATCACCAAGCCTTTCTTCCCCAGGGGTGTGGGAAAAGTAAATGGCTTGAAGTTTCATTTTCACTCTAATCCACAGAATTAGGTGAGGCTTCCTCACTCCAGTTAGTGTTAGCCAAACTCCCAGCAGCTATCGCCACTCATTAAGGATGTTTGTAAGGCACTACACAGTTGCTACCAGTAAATCTGGAGCTGCCACAGGCACACTGTGTTGCAATGACCAGCCAGAAAAACTGCTAACCACAGCCTCTTCTGAAAACATGCCCATCTAGAAGGGTATATTACCTTCCTCAGCGACCCTCTTATTCCTTCTGCAGCTGCTCCCTCCTTCATGAAGAGTGTCTTCAGTCCCATCTTGCTGCTCAGCCTCATCACCATGTGTGTCACTCAGCTGCGGCTCATCTTCTACATGGGGGCCATGAATACCATCCTTGAATTTATGTCTGGAGATGAAGATCAAGGTAAGGGAACCTAGAGACTTTTATCTGCTTCCTTGGAACGGGAAGCTGACCCAGACTTGGTCCTTGCAAGAGGCCTGATTACTCAGCAAATACACCATGTACGGCACTTACTGGTGTCAGAGTGCGGCCAGCAGCTGCTGGTAGGGTCTAGTGGAGGGCTGGAACTGGCCCAGGATGGAGGGGCAGGCACTTGAATGTCAAGCTAATTTTAGCCTGGTGTCTTTTTAAATACTATTCGTTGCTATTCCTCCAGATAACTTGTTGAAAGTAGCCTCTCAGGATGGACTGTGATAACTTTATTTTTTTTTTTGTCACTGGGAAACCTATTTCATCAGGTATTTGCTTTGCTTATCCTAAGCAAGCACAAAGTGCAGAGCAGCTGACTCTCATGACTAATGGTTGGACTAGGTGTCTCGTCCCAAACAGGGGTGGGAGAAGTGAAGTCATTGCTGTTTTGTGCAGCTTGGTGTGAGCTGGGGAGGCTCAGGGGTGCTCGCTGCGCTGGACTCAGCTGTATTTATAGCTCTGATTCAGTACATGGAGCAAACAGGAAAGAGTACATTAGTTTACTGTTGTTGAAAATACCCAGGATTGCAAAACAAGACTTGGCCCTTTTTTTTTTTTTTTCTGTCCTCTGTAGTAAGATCCAGTTTGAACTTGTTAAATCTGGATTGCATGAAGCTGATAAATCAAGAGGCACTCCTCTGAAAACAGGAGTGAGCTCTGGGGGAGGGAAGGAAACTCCAAGTGCCCTGGCATTCCCTGAATTGCTTTGTTTCTTGAGCCTCTGACAGCCTGCAGCATTCAGCTCTTTATCTCCTGGCTCAAGAGCCAATTTAGACATTAAACAGTAAACAGGACAAACTTCACGCTGCCTACCTTTCCCAACGCAGCTCACTTTTCTGCTTACCTTGTAACTCTTTTGCTCTGATTTTTTTCCCTTTTTTTTTTTTTTTTAAATCCTGGCTTGCTCTAGTTATTCCCCCCTCTTTACCCCAGTATTTTAGGATTAATATTAACTATCTATGCTGCCAATTCTGTTTAGATCAAGTTCTGTACTTGAAAAAAGGATTGTGCCTCTTGGGTGACTTGTTTTTCTGTGCCACCTTTGAGATTTCTTCCCATTTTCCCCCTCCTCCCCCCGAAAGCAGCCTGGGCTCGCAGTGCAATCGGCTGTCTTGGTGTTTCCATGGCATCAGCAAAACAGTGGTATTGTCTGCTTGCAGCAGCGTCAGGCTGCGAGAGCAGTTCCAAGACGCGTGCAGATCCCTAGAAATGTAATCTGTGTGCATCAGGAGAGGATGGGATGCTTCTTCCTCCGATTTCTCGCTCCCCTCGCTGTTGTTTACTTGCACGTGATTTATTTAGAGAGCTCCCCCCACCTGCAGCTGCTCTCTGGAGCACTCAGCAAGGGAAGCAGAGGGTTGAGTCACTCCTGCAAGTGTTGTTATGGTCAAAGAGAACTTAAATATACCTGGAAACAGAACAGGAGAGAAGGACATGGGGGAAATCAGTGTGTGTGAAGTCTTGAAGCTGCAGTGAGGCACTGTGTCCTTGGAAGTCCTGCTTCCCGTGCATATTAGGACGGTGACTTGGACCTGCTGTGAAGCCTAGAGGTAGAAAAAGCAGTCAGCCTGTGGCTGCTTGTCTTCTGCAGCCCCCCAAAAGATGGAGGGGGGAAGCTAGGGCCTTCAGCAGCCTTCTAAATGACTGCTTAATTTTGTTGTAGGAAGGCAGGAGAGTAGAGCTGCTGTCTTTGGGACTTGAAATTTCACTGCATCTTTCAAAAATTGCCACCTTCCTTCCAAACCTGGTAATATTCGGAGACCTTTTGTAGAGCCAGGGTGGGTGGAAGACTCGGCTGTGATGAGGTCCTTGCTCAGGATAGTTTGAGGTGATGACATGTACAACAGTGGATGTAAAGGGTTGTGCCTGTGTACGAACCCCTTCTGTTTGCTCTACTTCTGCCGTACCTGCTGGTATTTGCTAGACATTGTTCTCTTTCATCCTGAGGAAAGAACAGTTTTTAAGATGATTGATAAATTGAGAAAACTTGGTTCCTGTAGCAAACACAATCCTTCCTTCTCTTCTCTCACTGTCCCCATAAACTTCATTCCCTGCCTGAATTTGGCTTCTGCTCTCGGTGTTTAGAGCCCAAGATTAAGTGCTCAGAATAGCATGGAGAGACAAAGCTTGACAGCGTGACTCGCTTCTTACCCTCTATTAAAAAATAACCAGACAAGAGCAAATCAGCTTCAGGAGTGTTTGTAGAGGGTGATGCCACCTGTCTCTTTTGGCTCCGGCAGTTGTTATCATGAGATGGGATGTGAGGCCACATCAGGGCTTGCTTGTCTGGAGGTAAGGGGGGCAGGAATGTGAGTTCAGAGGTTGGAGCTGGAAGTTCCTCTTGCAAGGACCTGGCCAGCAGCTGGAGCCAGGAAGGGGTAACCTGGTGCCAGGCCTGGGCACCACGAGGCAGCCCTGATGGGGTTTGCTACAACTGTATAGGAGTGAAAAGCTTGTCGGGAACTTCTCTCAGTTACCACCTTGATTTTGGTACAAGTCATGGTTGTAATGCTTTGGAGAGCTCTAGAAATGTGTCGTGAGGGACAAACTCAAATTCATTTTGGCTGTGTTTTGCTTACAGTGCTGTAAATTGTGAGGACTCTGTGCTGAGATGGGCAGTTTCAGAATCACATCCTTATTTCAGAGCTGTGGTACGCTGTGACTCACCAGCCCTTCTGCGCGATGCCTTCAAATCCCTCACGTGGGCTGCAGAGAGGAAGTGGAAAAAGCATTGTGGGGTGGGGGAACTATGTAGAACAGCAGGGGAGGGTCTCTTCTAAGTCTGCTGGCATCAGCTTTCCCCTAGAGAGCCGTGTAGACACTTGTCCCATGTTTAACACGTCGGGAATTTTCATCAGTTTCAAGTTTTAATGATTGCTCTCAGGTGCTGTATTTCTTGCTGTATTTCCCTCCACGTACACATTTCCAAACTTGTCCATTCTGCACAAAATGGGTTAGACTTCACCTTCCCAGCCTGGCTTGTCCTTGCTGGAGCATCTGAGCAGGAGAAGATGCAGCTGGAGCTCACAGCAAGGAGAGGAGATGACTAAGGCATCTCCTGTTACTGCTAGGGTACTACTTGGACTGACACTTTTTTAAAAACCTATTTTTTTCCTGCAGTGAGCCTCTACACTTCCATTTTTGGGGTGCTACAACTGCTGTGCTTGCTGACAGCACCTGTGATCGGGTACATCATGGACTGGCGGCTGAAAGAATGTGATGATGGCTCAGAAGAGAACGAGGAGAGCAACGCTGAGCAGTGCGTAGTGTGCGCCACTCGGGACATGTAGCCACGCAGCAGGCCCCCCCTGTGTTTTGTGATAGAAGACCAAAAAGAATATTGGTCCATCAGTATAGAAAACAGAGCCTGAAGGAAGACTTGATCACTTGATAATTGCAAAGAGGAAAGCATCTTCCATGTCCACTAAGATCAGTCAAGAGGAGCAAATTTAAGTTGTAGCAAGGAGTCTCAGACTTTCCTTCTAGTGTAACAGTAAAAGTAACAGCAACAGCAGTTATTGCCCAAATGTTCCTCAGTTTCCGCTGATGGAGATCCCACCATCTCCCTAGCCAGACCCCTAGCCAAATGGTTTAGAGTTGATGTGAGACGTGGAGAATCTTGCTGTGAGTTTCAGTAGCTGCTGTAAGTGCTTTTTGTAACACGGGTTTTGCTATTGTTCCAGAGGTGAAAAGAAAAAGAAAAAACGCGATCGTCAGATCCAGAAAATCACCAATGCCACCAATGCCTTTGCATTCACAAATGTCCTGCTGGTTGGATTCGGAATCACCTGTCTCATTCCTAATCTACCATTGCAGGTGAATAGATCAAACAGATGGGTGTGCTGAAGGGGCTGGCAAAGTGCTAGACAGGACGGTGCTGGGGGCTCCTGCAAACCATCAGAACCAGCTGATGGCAGGAGGGCTTGCTGGCACCACTGGGAGACCTCTGTGCTGCTTTGGGAACCCCAACCTTAATGCTGAAACAAAGAATGCCATGCAGTTTACACACCTTGAGATAACCTAAAGAAGCAACTACAGTTAAAACGTCAGTTGACCTGCAGTTTATACCCACTTGGAGTTTGTGCAGCTGAGCTCTGTAACCACAAATACTTTCCTACTGAGATCCTCTTAGCAGTGCCCATGCATTTAACCTGGGCTTGCTTTAAGCTGCTGACTGTCAGGAAATTTGCTGTAAGAAGCGTGACGCCGATGTATACAGCAGGTTATTTCTGCATCAGAAGCTATGCCCAGTGGTACTCGTGGGATTATAAACCTGTTAAAATATTTATTTTGTGGCACCACCTGTTTTTGGCAGGGGAGTTCAGTGATTTTATGCCATACTCAAACATGCCTTGATGACGTAGGCAAGCAGACGTCATCTCCTCATACTTGCATATTGTCTGCAATAACTTGTGGAAAATTAACTAAATTGGCCATGGGCTCAATAAAAAAACAGTATCATGACCCTGGCTCCCGTTTGCTGGGAACACGTCCTTGCAGCAGTGCCATCTACATTTTTTTTTTTCCTTGTGCCAACCTTCAGGCTTAGGTTCTGTGCTGCTCAGTCCCCCCTTTGTACTAGAAAGGAGAATACCTTTAAGGAATGGTTGTGGGTTAGCATCTGGCACACCTTGGCACCTCGCACCTGATGTTTTCTGCTTCTCTTTCCAGATTCTTTCCTTCATTTTGCACACAATCGTGAGAGGATTCATCCACTCAGCGGTGGGAGGCCTCTACGCAGCTGTGTAAGTCTCTGCTCACCTATAGCATGTGGCTGGCCAGATAAACTGGTTTGGGGTGACAAGCTGCCCAGGTGAGAGGGAGATCAGGAAGTGAAGTCTTTGCGGTCAGAGGGGAATAATGATGCAACTTGTTTCCCCAGCCACTGCTGGGCATGCCAATAGCTGGACTGAAGTCCTAGCTGATGCTTTCCCTGCTCAGAAACAGCTTACCCCTTTGGCATAGCTACTGTGAGGAGTCAGGCACAGCTGTATACGGGCTGCAGGTGAGACTGGGCTATTGACACTGAGGTTATATTGTAAGAATTCAAGGCTTTTTTTGTCTTATAATGAGTAGCTATGTGCATGGGTCCAGGTAAAACATTAACATAATTGAGTACCTTGCTGCTGGTCTGCTCTGAAATTACACTGGTAAAGCATTGCTCAAGATGCCATTAGTGAAGCCTACTCCCGTTCCCAGGATGGATCACGCATCTTGTTTCCAATTATCAAAGTTATC
This sequence comes from Aythya fuligula, assembly GCF_009819795.1. Lineage (NCBI taxonomy): Eukaryota > Metazoa > Chordata > Aves > Anseriformes > Anatidae > Aythya > Aythya fuligula. The sequence goes on along the minus strand of NC_045578.1, from coordinate 6,278,560 downwards.
GATAGCTGAATCTAAATGCTCTCTTCCTTAGTAAGCAATGTTTTTCGTTTTGAAAACAGCTCTGCCCCTCTGTCCTGACTGGCTGGACAGAGGGATGGAAAGAAGCTGTTTTCTTTCAGAGAATCACAGGATTGTTGAGGTGGGAAGTGACCTCTTGAGACCATCTAGTCCTGCCCTCATGCTCAGGCGGGGTCAGCTAGAGCAGGTCTAGCACTGCATCCACTTGGGGGTTGAATATCTCCATAGATGGGGCTCCCCAGGCTCCGTCTGTGAAAGGTTTTGGTCCCAGTGTCTGGGGAATCCAGACTTGGAAATCCATCTGAGGCTCTGCTTCAAAAACACATAACTTCTCAGCTCCATAGCAGCTAGAAGCAAAATATATTTGTCCTGGGCAAAGTAAATGCCTGTTGGTGTACATATCAGCTTGTATGTAAACTAACCCTCTTTGACCATTGCAACTCTCTCCAACTTCTTGGAGCGAGGTATTTTTGGTTTGAATGTGACTTCTTCGAGTGTTGGAAGGTTTTAATCCATTTTTCTTTCTAAGCTTAGTTTAACCTGACCTTTTATAAACCCTGCTCAGTTGTGAAAAGAGACAGATGTTAGACTGTTCCTGAGATTTATTTTTCCATTAGTAGTATCTGATATTCAGCACTTTCCAGTCAACAGTATTGTTTAATTTGACATGGGATCAGACTTGTCCTCTAAAAAGGAAAACACACGCTAACCTGTTGTGCAGGTTTCACTCACTTCTAAAGGGAGCAAATTATTATGGCCAGATGAAAATGATTGCATAGCTGCAAATGCTGTCATCTGGATAAAGAGGCCATGCTTTTAACTAGTAAATGTCAACACTCTTCTCCCTTTGCAACAGGAGTAGTAGCTGGATAAGCACTTCCATCTGTCTTACGGTACAACTGCAAAACAAAATAAGTGCTGGATCTGGTATTTCTTAAGTCTGAGAATTCAGGATGAGAATGGTCTGGAGAGGAAGCCTCTGGCCCCGTCACCAGATGGATTCTGGTCTAGAGAGCACTGTGCTCACCACCAAGTAAAACTAAAAACTCTAGAATAAGTGAGAGTTGTGCATAAGTCCAGGAGAGAGTTGTTCGTCGTATTATGCCTCTCTCGGGACTGTGCTCTGTTGTGTTAGTCTGCTGGGAATGTAACCTGATCGGGGTGATGTGAACAGTCAAGGTGACGTATAATAATGCTGTTGCTTTTTTTGTTGACAGATACCCCTCTACTCAGTTTGGCAGCTTGACAGGGTTGCAGTCGTTGATCAGTGCCCTTTTCGCCCTTCTGCAGCAGCCTCTGTTTATGGCATTGACAGGACCTTTGGAAGGAGACCCTCTCTGGGCAAGTTCTTCTCAAATTTTATATGCAGGCTCAGTGGCAAAGATGGTTTGGGCTCATTTCTTTGAAAACAAAAGCACTCCTGTGCATGGACCAAGGCTATAAACAGCAGGAATTTTGCATGTCTCTTAGTCTGCTGTTACCTTGGTGCCATCCAGGAGACCCTTTTGCGTGCAAGTAATGAGGCTCTGGGAGGGAACGTCATTAACCATTAGGATGTTCCCCTTCCTGGGAGGAAGGGAGAAGGCTGTTCGGGTGCTTCTTGTGAGCAGTTTGCATGGGGAGCCGAAATTCGTAAGGTAAAACTGAGTGAATCTGCAGGCCCTCAAATGTAATAGAAATTCTCTGTGCTCTTGAGACCTCTGAAGCTCTGAAGTTTAGTAAATTTTGCTCTGCTGATGCTAATGCCAGGAAAGCCAAGTGGCTGTTGTGGGTAGGGCTAATGTGTAGTGTTTTGCTGAGGGTGTCTGCACAGCTCATTGAACCTATAACATGGGTGGGCCTGGAGAATATTGGTCTCTAGGCTGCATGTGCATATATCCGCACTCCAGCAACCCATGGCTCTCAAGTCAGTGATGTTGGTGTAAAAGAACCCCACCTTAAACAGCCACACCTCTTCTGTTGAAAAAAGAGACTTCTGCAGCCATGATCTAGAGCAACAGACTCTTAGAGCATTTAATTTATACACGCGGTGCTCTGGGTATTTTATAAATAAAAATACAAAGGAGGTTGTTGCCAATGCACTGAGCAGGGCGTTTCCTGGTTTGCCTGTAGCTGAGTGACGTGGGCTGGGTTCTGACACGTGGGCATGTGTGGCTCGGTCACTGTCGTCTTAGCCTGCCTAATTCTGTTCTGTCTGTCTTCCTGCAGGTAAATGTTGGCTTGCTTGGTGTGAGCTTACTGGGTTTCTGCCTTCCAATCTACCTGGTCTGCTACAGACGCAGGCTAGAGAGAGAAAAGAAGCAGAAGAATGAAGATGCCAAACTCTTCCTCAAAATCAACGGCACACCCAACGAGGAAGCCTTTGTTTAAACTGGTGCTTCAAATTCAACCTCCCCTGTACAGGTTCCTACCACATCCGTGGGTTATACCTGTGGTGTAAGCCAGGCTTTTTCTCTCCTGGCTCTGCCAGTCCTTGCTCATCACTGGAGTGAGAGCCAGACATCATAACTGAGCTTTCCTCAGATAAATGGCAGGAGGAGACTTCCCACTCCTTACTCCAGAACACAAGACACTTTCTTCCTTTTTATAAAGGCCACGCAGATATTGTGTCTTAAGTTATCCCCTGATCACACTCTCCAGCTGCTGAGGCTCTTCATAGGAAACTGGGGAGAGAAGGAAGAGGGATGGGGGAAGAGGGAAGAAAAACCTTAATTTGAATTGTAAACATAACACACTGAAGTCTGTTTTCCCCCCCTCTTCCCTCAACCTTGTCTGACTGTCTCAGATGCAAGCTGCACTCTCCTCCCTTCCTGAGGTTTCATAAGGGTCTTTCTGCTTGATATGTAGCTGGACCCAATGGTTTTACTGCCTATCCAGACATATCCCAGACTGTTTTTGAGGCAGGGAAGGGAAATTATACCTGCGTGTATGAGCACAGCTTCAGTGTTTTGCTAAATGTTGGCTGCTAGCACTGACAGCTCCCAACCCTTTTATTACTGCAATGGAACAGACTGTGAGCAATGGATCTGCCTTCCACACTGAAATGGAGACCCTACTGGACTGCTTGGTCCTACACCAAGTCTCTGAAGGCCTGGAATTCCTCCTCTTCCCAGCCTGAAAGCCACCTGTATGTGTTGTAAACTGCCTGCAGTCCTGGAACCATTGAGATAGGAATTGGATCTTGTTTACCGATGAAGTGCTTTGAGACTTGTTGCCTTTTGCCTCTTCCTCCCTCCAATGTGACCCCAGGAGGGGAGCAGCAGCGTGTATTTACTAAAGTGGAAAAACGTCTTGGAGCTGGGTTCTGGGGCTCCAAATACCTTGGTGTTCACATGTCATAATCTGACTTCTTGTTGAAAAGAGTCAAGAGTACAGAACACTCGTTGTGTCTGGTAACTGGATCCTGTGGATGTATGGCAGGGTGATGTGGGAAAGTAATTCTTCCTCTAGCCGTAGCTTATCTGCATTGTTATGATAATAGCCCCCAAGCTGCTGAACACCGGGTTACTCTGACTGACCAAAAAGCTGCTGGTTTGGCTGTATAAAGAGCCTTCTACAATGTCGATGCTCTGTCTGGACAGAGTATGTGGTGATTGATTGTACGGTGAAGCTGACTTATAGAGCAATACATGTGGGTAAAGGTGCCCCAGGGCCTGTTTGCCATGGAGGGAATACAAAGGGAATTCTTAACCTGCTTATTTTTATAGTGGTTTTCCTAGTTCTTGCCTAAATTAGATTTTTCTCCCCTTAACCTCGCTGATGTCAGTAGCTCAGCCTCTGCAGCTAGCATTAGCCACCGCACCGTGGGGATCTGTTTGGAGCAGGGCTGTGTGGCGTTGACAATGAGCACCACCATGGGGTGCGTGGCAATGCGCGCACCAGGCTGAGCTAGTGGCTGCGGGGAGGTTGGCAAGGAGGAATAAAACAATTACGAAGATGTAGTGGTGGTGTCTTCTGAACTGCCAGCTCTTGTATTACTGCAAAGGCTGGCAGAGGGTAAGTCATTCAACTCCTTTATGTCTGGTTGGAGAAGGACAAGGCTCAATCCCTGCTCTGTTAGCTCTAAGCCGGGGATTAGAAGCATCAGTGCGCTTGGACCGCCCTGTGAGAAATTACCTGGGAACTGGGTGTTAACTCGGTTACTGACGGTTTAAAGCATGCAGATGCTCAGCCCAACCTCGTCTTCACCTTCATAAATTTCAAGCTTGGTGATTTACAGAGCTACGGAGGACGGCTGGGAGCCCCGCCGGTGCCCTTGGCAGCGGAGGATGACGAGGCAGCTGTGAGGCAGCAGCGCCATCTTGAGTCGCTGCCCTCAGCCGCCCTGCGGGCAGCTCGGTTGCTGCTCCACTCCATGGTACCTTCTAGTCTTCAGTCACTTGTTTTAAAATGACTTGCCACTTGAGTGTTTTACACGTTTGTGGATTTTTTTTTTTTTAATCTGTTGCCTTTATTAAATGTGTTTGTTCCAAGACAGCCTTATTGCCTGCTGTCAACACTATGCTGTTCTGAAACTGCTTTTTTTTTTTTTTTTTTTTTTTTTTTTTGTCGGCCTCCAGCTTTGGTGATGATTTACTGACCTTCCCAGCTTTTTACCTTTTGTGATGAGTGATAATTAAGGAAGCAGCATTTTGATTTGATTTCCTGTTCACCTGGAACTGTCTCAAATACATGCCCAGAGACCCACCAGCAGTAGTACAGCTTTCCTAGATTTCCAGAGAGCTTTTTGCAGGTTTCTGCATTCCACATTATTATACTTGCTCCTTCTAAATATTTTGAGATGATTCCTACTCTTGCTCCAAGATACTTGTCACATGAGAATGATGGCTTATGCATTTCTTTATTTTTTTTTAGTAAGATCTCAGACAGGTGAGTGTCTGAGCCCCAGTCCTCAGCCTTGCAGTATCTTAAAATAGACATCTCTTGGAGGACGTCAGTGTGCTAACTCAGCATCACTTCCACTTCAGTTTCAAAATATTGAACATGATATCTTCCACGCTTCTGTCATTTGAATTCCTGACATAAATGTCTCTGCAAAATGGTGGAATACGAGTGGCGTATTTTCATGAAGAAACAGTGGGGATGCTGCTGCTTTTGAAGTGTATGCAGCTAAATTAAACAGAGAGCGCCCTTTTATTCCTACCATCTACCTCCCTACTGCAGTTCTCAGTTCCTGCCTTTTTTAGGGGTGTCCTCTAATCCAGTTTCATCTGATAAAATATGGGGTAGATGTAATTGTTATCTTTGTGGCTGATGTGCCATGATGTGTAGAAGCTGCCGGTCAGCTGTGAGGAACAGGGCTCATGCCTTTGAGTCACAGTTCCAGGCTCTGTTCTTAGACTGAGAGTAAAGTGTGCCTTTGGCTTGCAGTTATGAGGACTGGTGGGTACACAATGATGTTTTAGTTGTTTAGGGTTAAAAGGACAAATGGGAATACTTTCTCATGCAGCCCAAAGTCAAACCGTGAAATGTATTGCTGTAGAATGTGGTAGGGAACAAAAGCATTTATTATTTTTATTTTTTTAAAACAAGGGGCTGGTTAAACAATGGTCTGATGCATCCAATAACTCAGGGAGATTTTAAGTTGCTGTAAAAAAGAAAGTTACGCCAAGGAAAGATTACTTTCCTGCACACTCAGTCTCTTCAAGAATATGCTAATGGTCAAAGATTGAGAAAATACATGCTGGGTTAGGTGGAACGCTGATCTGATCTCATGGGGTGTGATTTACTCTGATAGTTGTGAGCTAAATTCATTTTAAAAGCAGTCTCAAACTTATCTACAAATCTGTATCTGCATGCTAGATGTGCACATCCTCTACTAATTGTGGCATAACTGCTTAAATGCTGCACCTTCTGCAGGGGTCAGCTTTAAGAAGATAAACAAAGTATTCTGGCTTCAGCCTTTTCTAAATGTTGCCTTGGATGCTGCAGAAACAAACTGTTGAGATGGTCCTGTTAAGCATGATTGTTCAGGGACAGTTTGCCTTGTTTGTTGATGCTTATGAAAATGTAATAATTACATACATTTGGAATGGAAAATAGCATTACTGCTTTCTAGCCAAGTGATGCAGGACTAAGAAAATTCCCAGTGCACTCTTCTGTGTGCATGAGCCATCCTGTGGAAAAAATAAGTGGGCTACCAAATACTAGAGAGCCACATAAATTAGATCAATAACGAATTTGCCTTTATAACTCAAATGTAGGTCAATGTGTTGAAGTAGTTTCATTATTCCTAAATGCTTGAATTGGTAGGGCTTTTCCATGCCCCTTTCCCTATCACTCATATTAGAAGGGCGAGGAGGTAGTCATGGAAAAAGCCTCACCTCCTCAGTATGAGCATCCCTACCTGAATGTAATGAAGCAGAAACCTAAGCTGTAGGTGCCTGCCATTTGTAGAAACCGTCCATCAGGGATGTTGCTGTGTAAAGGTGATGCATTTAATATTTTTTTAATTATTATTCTCTTATTTTATTTTATTTAATTAGAAAAACTGAATGGGGAAGGAAAGGTGATTGCTTTTTCCTTTCACTAATTTGTCAGTACCTAAGTCCCATCAATAATCTACAAAGTACATCAACAAGCAGTGCATGTAGCCATTAAGAGTAGCAGAGAATATCTATGGTGTTTTTTCTAATCAGGACTTGTAACTGTATTCAGTTGCTGACAGAGTATCTGAATCCTTAAGATGTAACTGGACACGTGTACAAAAATAAGAAAAGAACAAGTCTTGCTGGGAGTCCAACTTAACTGCACCACAGCTACAAGTGAAATGTTTAATGTCCACAACAAAGCCTGAGCTCTTCATGCTCTGTCTACAAAGGAAAATTGTAGGATAACGAGATTTTTAACTAAGACAGTAAATCACTAAAACGTTTTAAAGTAAGAAATTTCCCTCTTGACAGCCTGATGGGTTTGGGAAATATGCCACAAAATATAAAGCAGATACTGCAAGGGAAAAAGAAAAACTTCAAGTTTTGTTAAATTTCTGCTTTGAGCATTTTTTTTCCTGCATCTGCAGAGCTTTTGCTATTTCCCTACTTCCCAGTTTAGAAGTGTAAAGTTATTCATAATAAAAAATAATATTACACTAAGGTTACTGATGGGAAGGGCCTGAAAAAAACACAAACCCAACATCGACAATTAAAAAAAAAAAAAAAAAAAGACGCTCCTGATGACATGTCACCATTATAATCTCTGGAAATAGCTGAAACAATGATGTATTGTGTAGATGCATTCCGACACATTAATTATAAACCCTACAGCTTGTTTTTCTACCTGTGCGGCTCTGCCTGTCTCTGCGCAATCTGTTTTTATCAGGTGTGCTGTGCTCCATGCTGTTGTCCTCTTCCTGTCCTCTCCCTGACCCTCTGCAACTTGCTTTTTATTCTTGGAATAATCTCCCCCTTCCTGTTTTTTTTAGATGTCCCCCCCTTTCAACCTGACAGCCTCCACTTCTTCCTGTCCCCAAGATTTTTGTTTTGTGGCGTGTTTGTCAAAGCTGAAATGTAAGTGCCCTGTGGCAGGCCAGCATCATCTTTTATGTGTCTGTAAGGTGATGTGCATTCTTGCAGTGCTATCTAAAAATAAATGTGGTATTAAGTTAATCATTAGTTTTCCTTTTGAGGCTGAACATAATAAAAGTATTGCTTGCTTCCTAACAAGACCATGTAAGCCTGAGCGCTTTACGCAGTGCTGTCTGCCAAATTGCTTGGCTGCACTTCGAATGCTTCCTTGTCCTTTTCTTCTCTAGGTAGGAGCTCACAGCCAGAGTTCAATTAATCTTCATCTGAGGAAAAAATCTTAATGCATTAGTATTTATTATTATTTTTAATCAAGATAGCAGGCTGAGAAAGAGGTCAAGCTTTATCAAACAGGGTGACCTGGTATCCAGTAGTGAAGATAAATGTGTGTAGCCATAGGTGGGAGTGTTATAGCAGAGGTGGGCTGGGTGTGAGTGAAAAAGCCGCACATTTCAGTTATCCACACTCGATCCTGGTGATGCTGGACGTATGGTGCTTGATTTTCCAGTCAAATAAAGGTGATCCTGGCTCTGTGCGATTGCAGTGATGAAGTAGTACAGCTGCTGCTCTTTAGCTATTTTCCTGCCTTAAACAGAGGTCACTCACACAGAGACCAAAACAGAACCCACGCTTTTATTTTTTTTTTATTATCATTTTAAGGTATCTTTAGCTATTTCACGTCATCTTCCACGCCAAGCGCACCTCACATCACCGAGGACTCGCCATAAACCTTAAAAAAAAAAACAACAAAAAAACACACAACACTCCTTGCATCATCCCTTAAATCTCCACATGAACATCACGTCATTTACCAACCCCTCATTACACAAAAAGAGCAGTTTGTAGAGGCCGAACCTCAATAATTAAAAAAAAAAGGGGGGGGGGGGGGGGGGGGGCGGGAAGCGCTGAGGCGGGAAAACCCCCCCCCCCCCCCCTTACCTCCCCCCACCAAGCCCGCAACGGCCTCCCGCGAGGCGTGCGCGCGCGCCGCCCGCGCGCCGCCGTGACGCAGCCGTTGCCCCGGCAACGCCCCGCCCCCTGCTCCCGCCGCCCCGCTCCCCCCCCCTCCCCTCCCGGTTCTCTCCCCCCCCCCCCCCTTTCTCCCTCCCTCCTCTTTTCCTTTCCCCTCCCCTCCCCTCCCCGTCCCGGTGCGGCGCGGAGCGGCCGGGAGGCGCCCGGTACCGTGAGCGGGAGGCGCCGCCATGGTGCTCATCAAGGAATAGTGAGTGCGGGCAGCTCCTTCTTTCTCTCTCCCCCCCCCACCCCCCCCCCACCTTTTCCTTTGCTTCTGGCCTCTGAAGAGCGGCGGGGTTCGGTTGTGGGGTGGGGGGGGTGGAGGGAGAAAAATAATAATAATTAAAAAAATAAAAATAAAAGGCCCGGTGCCGGTGTGGGAGGGAAGGACGGGCGCGGGGGGCGCTGTGTGAAGGTCACGGAGGCGGCCGTGAGGTGAAGGAGCCCCCCCCCCCCCCAGCCTCGCCGGGAACTGGAGGCCACAAGCGGGGCCCGGTCTCCCGGTGCTGCTCCCCCGGGCCCGGCGGCGCCTCACGGTGTGTGTGGGGGGGGCGGTTTGGGGCCTGCTGTCCCCCCCCACCACCCCTTCTCTTTTTGGCCTTCCCTTCAGCACCGGCTGGGGCCGGGTGTCCCCCACCCGAGGGTGCCCTCCTGGGCCGGGAGAGGGGCTGCCAGGGCAGGGGGTTGGGGTTTTCCTCACAGGGACGCGATGTCGGGGATCCTGCCCCCATCTAAATGACAAGCTGGGTGTTTTATCGCCCTCGTCCTTTCCTTTAGCCGTGTGGTTTCTAGCTAGGAACTCAACGAGGACTTCAGCGTGGCGGAGAGCTCCGAAATAACGTCTGGGTGCGCAGCCCTCACCTTGGAGTTGGGCGCCGTTGCTGCGGTTGTTCTGGTGGAAGGCAGGCTGCAGGCAGGCTGGCGGATCCGTCCCAGCTGCGTGGAACTATTAGTCACAGCGCTGTGCCCAAGCCTTTTGTTCGGCGCCTTTCTGCCTGCTAACGTGGTGTGCTCTTTTGGACCGGTGCACTTTGGTTAGGTGGCTTGGAGCTGGGCGCACCGCTGCACGGCTCTGCCGGCAGCTCTCAAGGCTCGGATGTTCAGTTTACATTTGGTTTTCCTAAGTGCATCCTGGCCTTTTAAACTTCTTCTGACTGGTAGAAAACACTTTTTTTCCCCCCCCTCTTCTTTTATGGAGGGATTGCTCTGATCCCAATGACAAAGTGGGTTTTCAGGTCTTTTCTCAGACACATTTACCTACATGACTGTGTCCTCCTTGTAGCAGTTGCTTTGTCAGATCGTGGATGCGCTTTGGATCTAAGTATTAAAACTCTGAGGAAGGTTGTGCTGATCCTTGTAGTTGTCTTTAAGCTTGAATAACTTCTCCCCCCAATCTTTAAACCCGTGCTATTTTTATCCAACAATAGGGGTGTAGAATTTAAGAGCTGGTCACTGTAACACAGAGGCACTGTTACCTTCTGTAGTGCTAAACTGGACAGCAAACAGAAGCACGGGCTGAGCACTTAGTTTCAGATGCATGAAAAGCTAATTAATTTGTTCTTCTATAACATCTATTTCATTGAGATTCCCCTATTAATTTAGTTGGTTAATGTACTTTGCTTCTTACAGCACCTGTCTGGTTTATTTCTATTCAAATTCATGTATGTTTCCTGCTTCTACTTTCCAGTGTGTTGCCCTGTACTGCAGTGAAGCTCACTTGCCAGTGAGCTAAGTTGCATACAGAGCATCATGTAAAGATGGAAACGTTGGTACTTTAAATTGTCAGACTTCTGAGTTTAAAGTCTATTTTGATAAGGATCACTTCCAAAAATCATTTTTCTTGTTATTATCATTTACCTCACCAAATCAGTATACCTGCTGGTCTTGCATGCTTCTCCTTCCTAAAAGAAAATGCGGAGTAGACATTAAGACTGAAGGTTAAAAGAGCAGAATTACTGAATTTCTGTCTTTTTACAGGCTTCCATGTCTTTTTTTCAGAAGGGTTGGCAAACCTTTTGAGTCTTGTTAGCTATATTGTCCTGTTCCTTTTCTCTCCTCTGTGTTTCTGTTAAGATGTCCTCACATGGCTCTAAGGACAGTCAAGGTTGCCACTGCCCATTAAAAACTTGTGCATTGACTTTGGATTTCTTGGGATTCCCAACTGGCTCCAACACATTTGGAATTGTGTTGCTGTTGGTTTCGGTATTAATCATCCTCGACGTTGTATGTAAAAGTCGCCCATCTTGCACGCTGTTGGGGAACTCTTGTGTTCTAGGAAGCAGTTATTTAAAGCGTATGGAAACAACTTCTTTTGGCGTGACCTGGATAGTCAAAAGCATTCTGTTGCCTGTGTTTAGTTCTGGTTGCCCCAGCACTGCAGTCAGGTACCTTGCTGCCTGCCTGCCGCTGTAGGTGGCAGAAATACAGGCGAGCTGTGTGCCATCTGAGCAGGTTGTTCTTCCACCGCTGTGACCCCTCGTCACATCCGCCCTACTAAATCAAATGGGTATTATTATGTGCTCCGTAGGTATTTTAGGAGATATTACAGATATAGAGCAATATAACAAAAAGCCTGTATCACATCTTTTATTCTCAGACAATCTGCATCATCTGTCTTTCTCTGTGCAGCTTCTTTCACTGGTGGTTATGCAGTGATAGCTGTAAAGTTTTTCTTTGATGTCCTATCAATCTTTCAGACTTATCTTTCATTTCTACCTATCCGTACTCTGGATAAGCTGCATGGTTGGGTTTTGTGCGTGGGTGAGAGGGTTGTTGCGTTTTGGTTTTGGTTTTCTTTGTCTCTTTGGTTGGTTTCAGCTGCAAAGTTTCTAAGTGCTGGTTAAGATCTTGCATGCTCTCCCTATTTTGATTTAAACTGCATCGGAAGACCTTGAGGAGAATCTGAGTATAGAGAGTCGCTTCCCTTTCCTGTGAAGTGACGATAATGACACTGACCTTCTCTGCAGCTGTACTTCCCTTTGCTGTCATTCGAGGCATATTTTAATCTAGGAGGAATCTTAAATGTTCTTTACCATTTTCAGGCCTTTGATGTGGCAGGCAACCACATCATATAATTTCATGTCTTTCGGTCAAGTTCTGTCCCAAAGTTAGGTGTCTTTGTTCCTCTTGCTGCTCCTGGAAGGCTTTTCCTCTGGATGCTCTTGAGTAGTTTTCCCTCCTCCTTCTTTATTGCTTGATGGCCTATAAATGTTAGTCATCCCCCGCATTCTTTGTTTGCTAGGCTAAACAAACTGTAAACTATTTAACTTCTGTGTTTGTTTCTCTGTTCGTGCACATCAAGTTATAAGGTAATATTCAGATCTAGTGACTTCCAGTTTCTTAAATAGAATTTCATTAGCTTACATTAATCTTTTTATGCTAGGTTTTCTAAAGACCATTTTTGCACTCTATTCCAAAGCCAACGTTTCTTCCCTGTTACTTGGTTTTTCATCTTTACTTATTTATCATCCTGTCCCTCTTTTTGTTCTACTGTAGTTTTATCCAGTTAACTAAGTTAATACCATATTTGATGAGGTGGTCTGCATGTGGAGAACCATTCTCCATTTTTTTTTCTCCTCCCTGATGTACAGAATACCATAGTGAATTGGACTAAAGGTCCTCTTCCATCTTGCTTTCTAGCAGATATTTTTAGGAAACAATATATAAATAGGGAGTAGAATGATTGTTCTTCAGTGTATCCTTCCAGTAAGTGGTATATGAACTTCCATGAATTGATCAAAACCCATTTTCAAATTGCCTCTTGTGTTTGGCAAGGAATCCCATAACTTAAATACGCATGATGTAACCAAGTACCCTTGATTGGTTTAAAATCTGCTACCTAATGATTGTTATTGCATCCTGGGTTGTTCTGTTGTAAGACAACAGTCATTGTGCCTGCCCCATTCATTCTTCAGCACCATTCATACTCTATAACACCCTGCCATACCTTCCCCCTTCCGCTGTCCTTTCTTCCACCGTGAAAAACCGAGTTAACTACATCTCAGGTAATCTTTTTTGCCCTCCTTTTGTTCAGTGTCCTCATTGAGGTGAGGCGACTGGAACTATTTGTGTGCCACATTCAAGGTGCTGATGCACAAGAGATCGCAGTGGCGTAGCCGTCATTTATTTTTTTGTGTAAATATTGTGTTCCAATTTTTGCTGTTTCATTTATTTCTGAACTGGCACTGAACTGATGTTTTCAGATGTTTTTCTGTAACAGCACCAAGGTTTATGTTGGTGATAGCTAGTCTGGGGCTTGTTACCCTGTGTGTTTGGAGAAAATGAGTGCTTATAATGCATTATTCGGCTTCTGTTGATGCTGAACTTCATCTGCAGTTCTCAGTAGCTTTTTCTGCAGTTCTTTGCAGCCAGCATAAAGCATTGCTGTCATAAATAATATTGCATAATCTGTAAACTTTTGTCTCTCTTACAGTTTGTTCTTGTGGTATCTGGCTGGTAACATTCCTCTAGTGTAGGAGAAAGCTTCAGTTTTCACCAGTAGTGCTTTTCTGAAGATCAGTTCAGCCATAATAAGGACTTTCTTCTTATCCCATTATAACCGCATTTGTTTGAGACTCGTTATGAAAGAAATGGGATTTCTTCTACCCACAGAAACTCTGTCCATTTCATATCTGTGTATTGTTCTGGTTTCCTGTTTCAACATCACCCTTACTGAAAGCAGAAGTTGAACACAAATCTAGTTTTGGAGAAACACATAATATTTCAAAGTGCCTTAACATGCACGCATCTTTCTCAGCTTTAAATTCAGGTTTATTCTTGTCTTTTCAAAAAAATCTCTGGTCTAGAGAGCAAAAACTGCCAAAGTCACAGTCAGTTGGTTCGGCGAGGCATTCAGGAAACCACAAATGACTCATGTATGGAAATGGCAACACCTTCTTTTGCAGTCAGCGCTGAGGAAGCCTTCCATATACTTCTCTCTTTAGTGCTGCTTCCTATGGGATGGGATGTATAAACAAGTCTTGCAGTGACTTGTAACTATGACAAATCGGCACCAAGTTGTTGAAGCACATAGCAACGCTCCGTACCAACTTGACGGGAAATAAGATGTGACTATTGAAAGGATGTAGTGAGAAGGAACATGCAACTATTTTGATTCTGTGTGGGTTTGTCGGGTGGCAAGATATTACCACTAGTTTTGGTACAGGATTGCAATTACGCTATATCATGTACAGATTCTCCTTCAGGCTATTACATAAGGAGTCTTGGAAGTAAAGAGTAAGTGCTAGGAACGCTAGGGCTAGAGGGATGCTGGAGAGATGGGGGAGAGGAGAGCTGAGCAGTCCTCGCTGGGAGGAGTGTGCCATCTCGGTGTTGCAGCTGCGTTTGTTAACTTTCCATTTCTGTGTTCTCTTTCAGCCGCGTTATCCTGCCCGTGTCTGTGGAGGAGGTAAGTCCTTTTCTTGTTGCTTCCTTTCTTTAGGACTGTAAATAAACTTGTGATCAAAGCAATTTGAACAAAAACTGGAAAATGCAAGAGACAGATATAGCTGTCTCCGGGACCTGTGTGTGTTCTTACTCTTTCACAGTCGCTTTGGCCAAACAATTTCATTCCTTTAAGCCTGAGGGTACTGATACTCTCTCCTATAAAGTACTTTCAGATCTGTTGATAACAAGTGTTGACTTGTCAGACTGTTCTAAAGTGTAGTTTCCTTTTGATTAATACCATTGTTCTTTTTTTATTCTTTCTTTTTTTAACATGAAGAGGAAGTTTTAATACAAATTTAAATTGCCCTGTGTTTTCCTAGAACTCCTTTCTTGCTCTTTGTCCACGAGTGTAAAGCAATTTCTTGTTTTGTGAGGGTGGTATAGCAAAGGAAAGATTGTATATCTACGTCTTAACGCTTTTTAAGACTATCTTATCTAGATCTTGCAGAAAGAAAGCTTTCTTGTTCTGTAGGTAAAGCTCTAATCAAAAGGAGAAATGTAGTTTATAAAGGAGGTGGTGATTTGTGTCACCAAACTGGCCACGGAGTAGCTGTGCAGTGTGAGCTGATTCCTGTTCTTGTCTCTGGGAGTTGCAGCTTACCTTTCCTTCCTCCCTTTTTTGTCACTGCTTTCCTTTGTGCACTGAGCACCACTCCTGTAGAGTCTATGTAAATGTATTTTTCCTTTTTTTTTTTTTTTTTTTTTTTTTTTTTTTAAATTTTCATACTGGCAATGTACATGAGAAATTGAAATGGTAAAGGAAGAGCTGCAATAACAGAACTCAGTTTTGTTTCCCCTGATTATAGCAGCTACTGTGGCACAGAGAGTGTGCAAGATGGATCATGGCAGTGCTCTTTTAAGCATATTCCTTTGATAATGCCGGACTCTGTTCAGAGAACACGCTTTGGAACTTGGTGTCGAGTATTTCTGCAGCCAGGAGGCTGGCTAGTAGAAAGGAAAACAATATCTAAGCTGAGTTCCTTGTTCCTGTGCACCAGTCTGCTGTAACACGCATCACACACCGATGGCAATCTAATCTTCTCACCAAAGAGTGGTTTCATGTCTATGTGCTGTCTTGGTGCAGGAATGCGGCTGTTAATACCTGATGTCTGTTCCTTGCTCCTTAGCTGTAGCTTATACGCTTTCTGCATGAATCTGTTTCAAGCAATTTTAGCAGAATTTTGACTACAGTGTTACGAGTAGGTGTATTTGGATCTTTTAGGATGCCTGAACACTACTTGTGTGAGGAAGTTCTTGACAAAGAAGGGACTAACATGATAAACGTTAGCGTGTCAGCAAGGGATGCAAACTTGCAAATGACAGAGGAAGTGTTTGAGAAAGCAGCAGGTAAATGGTAAGGTGCTCCAGAGCTCAGGAAATGGAAGACTTTAGCCTAAACAGCAGCAGCCCTAGCTTACAGGGGTATGCCTCTAAGTATTGAGCTGTGTAAATAGAAAGCCAACGCATCAGTCTACAGATTGTTTCTTTGAGGGGGTTAGATTGGATGGAACCCAGCACAGGATTTTTCCGAGTTCTGTGATACCAGGATTAAACTTCATCCAGTTAAAGCGAGTCCTCTGCTATGCTCTTTTCCCTCCCTGACTGGCTGTTCAGTGCCAGGCATGTTTTCAGCCTTGCGTGTAGGCAGCCTGGGTGGAAATTTGAGGTTTCAGGCAGTACATAAACCTGTCAATCTCTGGAAACCTCCTTGTCTGAGGATACCCTGGGGTTGTCTGTTTAAGACAATGTATTCCTTTCCTCTGGATCCAAGGAGTTCCGGAGAGTTGAGTAACCTAGTGAGAAGGCTGTAAAGTGAAGTGCAAATAAACACCATTAGAAGAGAAGGAATACAAATGTTAGAGAGATCACCTTAAAGTGCTTGGATGTGGAAGGACCTCAAACTTGACCAAACCTGATTTCTCCCCAGACTTGTATATTTGTTCCCATGTTCCCTGCATGATGCGCTTTTTCAAGGACAGGATGTTCTTATGTGACTTGCAGGCTAGGTTTCAGGAAACAGTTCCCTAAGCAGAAAGAGTTGTTATATCCACTTGTCTTTGCTTATACACTTCCGTGATATTGTAGCTTTAAAGGCATGCTTAAGAAGAAAGGTCATCCTTCTACTCAGTAGGAAAATAACTACTTCTTTGGGTTTGTGTATCATTTTATCCTCCTGCCTCTGCAGAGATGCTGATGCATCTGTGCATCACTTGGTCACTGCACTGTTGTCTGTACAAAACAGCTGCTACGACTTCATTGCTTTCAAGGATTTCCTTGCTCACGAAACTCTAACAGGGCTCTGGAGACTTGACGTAGCTCTTCGCTGTGTAGTTGCTCATTAAGCATCTCTGACTAGGAAGAGGACTTCTGGTTTCACCATAATATCTTAGGAATTTTCAGTTGAAACACTGAAAAGTTCTGTCCTGAAAGACTGAAAAGTTCAGTCCTTCAGCATGCAGATTGTTTCTGAAGGTATGGTGCCAGTGCATAAGAGACTGAAAACAGTTGCCTCTTTGAGGCATTTTAAGAGGGCTGAGGCAGTCTTCTGTGTTGTCCTGAGATGTGCCAGGGGTTCTCTGCTCAGTCCCCTCACCCCTGACAAGTGCAGCTTAACAACGAGTAAGGAATTCAAGAGAAAAACAGTGATCTGGAAGATAGTGGGGAGACGTTACTTAGTAAATTTGGAGCTCAACACCAAACAGTTAGCCAAGTAACTGCTAAGATGGGAACAAACAGTGGAGGAAAGGCCCTGGTGATGACTAAAACTTGAAGGCTGGGATGTAGGAGTTAGACCACAGCAAACTGTCTCCTGCTGGGAAACTCTGCCAAAATCTGGTCCTGCTTAAGTGCAGGCTGTGAGCTGCACCCCTCTGTTGTTTTATACATTCTTACACTACGGGGAGCAAAAAAGTTAAATACCTTGTTGTCTCTTAGGTCTAAACTTTACTCCTGTGCTCTCTGACCAACATCACGTTGCACAGTGCCAACTTTGAGAGCGTGGTCTTGAGCTGCTGTGTGGGTGTCTCGCCAGCTGCCACTTTGAAATGCTGGTATGGATTAGAGCTGTGTGTACACATTCTGTGCTGCCTCTTTGTTCCTCTCACATGGGAAGGAGCTTGCCAAACACAAAAGGCTCTTATTTATTAATTGCGATCAAAGCCGCTTTCAGGAAAGTAACTGTTCTTGAAGGTGGCTACGTTGGGATCAGGCCTTCTGAAGGAAATTAGGTGTAATGAAGGTATGCTGTCCTGTTGTATAAGAGGGGTGACTCCCCCAGGAGATAAGGTTTTTGGGAGCTCTCACAGCTTCAAGGATAGGCCTGTCTGACACTCTGGACTTCAAGGAGCCATAATCCATTTCCCTGTGAACTTTCACAGGCAGATGCTATGGGATTTGTTCATCGGGACAGTTTCATCCGGACCTTTTCCTCTTTTATCAATGTGATTAACGGATCAGAAATAACAGCAAAGATTAAATGTTGAAGATGCCAAACCAAAGGGCTTATCCTCTTAGTGTCTGAACTTTGACCCACATGTTTAAAAGGGAGAAGGAATGAATGAGAGACTGTTAGTAAGAGGAATTAGTTTGTACCCCTGGAGACCTGTCCTGAGACCTGCTGCAAAGCAGTCAAGGCCAGTCTGCCCCTCTAGCGCTGTCCTTGCCAAACTCTTACTTATGTTCTGTTCTGTACGAGTGTACGTGGGGCTTTCACTCTACTAAATCAACTCGCTTCTAAGGTTTCACAACTCTCATGTTTTGCTCTTCTGGCGGAAGGCGAGTGTTCTGTTTTGTTTGGGGCATCTGTGGGGAGTCATAAGGAAAGCAATGTGGCGTTTGAAATGTCAGAAGGCAGAGAGTTGCACCGCAGTCCAAAATCCAGACTGAAACCCAATCTGCTGGTGACAGCGTAGGAACTGTCCAGCCAAGAGAGGGGTGCTTCTTTCACCTGGGCCAGGACCTTCTGGACACATCCAGCAGAGCTTTGCTCTTAGCTAGGAGGAGGTGCTCTGTGGATTGCTTTTGCTATAGATAGCTTTTATTAGGTGGATGGGTGGCTTCCCTCTCTCCCAGCTGACCACCTGCTGGACTTGCTGTGCCTCTGTGGTGAACTTGAGGCTGTACAGAGCACTTGGTTAAGTCTCTCTGGTGTGCTTTTCGCACTGCCCCAGATTAATTGAAGCCAGGACAGCTGGCCTTGTACTTTTGGCATATCATCTACTCTAATCAGTGCTAGAAATGCAGGCTTTGTTACCTTCAGATGGTGCGCAACACTGCAGAACTTGGGTTCTGTTTTTGTTTTGGGTGCTCTGACAACAAAATACAACCACTGTAGAAGTCTTCCTTCAATGCCGAAGACGTGCCAGCCTAGTGAAATATTTCTGGGTTGTCAGCTCTGAACAGTTTTCCAGCTCTCAGCACTTTTCCAGCCCGGGTTTCCATGTAAGGAGTGTTAAGTGCTATTCCTGATTCTGGTGTGCGGCCCTGTGCTGGAGAGCAGGAGGAAGGCCTAAAGCAGCATTCCGTTCCTTTGTAGCTGTTTTCAGGTTTGGTTTGTTTTTTTTTAGTCACTGCACTTCTGATGTCTAACTCTTTTTGGATTACCCTTTCAGACAGCCTCTCTGTAGTGCCTTTGGCTACAGTTGTTTTGGTCACTTTCTTTTCTAGACACTGTTGTACTTGGTTATGTTTTGAACACTTCCTTTTGACCTTTTGCTTTAACTTTATTCTCAGACCTTGTCTGCTCACCTAACTTTTCTTCAAAGAGGTCTGCATGATTTTTTTTTTTCATTTCATTGTGTTTCTTTTGACCACTGTGTCCTCTTTTTTTAGCTAGAAGCATTAATGTATTGGTCTTTGCATCTTCTACAGATGAGAGAATGTTTTCCTTATTTTCCTCTTTCCTTTCCTGTGAAACATTGGGATGCTTCTTATGAAAGAGATTGTCTAGCATAAAGTAGTTTGAGTGATTCCTGAGAATTAATACTGCCAAGAGAGTATCTTTAAGAGACTTAAAAATGATCTTAAAGGTAAGAATTTGACTGTATGTTGAAACCCTGTGCTCTCCCTGTTAGTGGTGGCTCATGGCTAACAGGAAGTATGACAAAAACAACCAACCAAACAAACAAACAAAACTTAAAGATAGTAGGAAAAATGATAGGGGGTGCAGTGGCAGCAAGGACCAGGTGGTCATCTATGACACTAGTTGATTCAGTTACTTCATTAGATAACCAAACCCATTGTGAGAACTTTATGTGAAGCAAAACATTGTTTGGGGTTGGAATAAAGACTGTTGAGAAGGGAGATAAGGCGTGATTCTGGACACCCTCACAGAACAGATTTTGAACTAGATTCAGAAGGGAAATGGATGCTCAGTGAAGAGAAATGACTTGATGTGATTATAATATCAATTTTGGCAAGAGAGGTTTAAGGGTGATAGTATAGGTCATAAAGGCCAAGAAAAGTAATTTCTCTATATTCAGCTTTAGAGTCAGCAGCATTTCATTGGAAAGCTTGCTGGTGCAAATAACCCCTTAACTTCAAGCTTCCTAACTTAGTTATTTTGAATTGCACTTGGGAGATCCTCAACTCTGCTGGGCTTCTAAGCTGGGAACATCTAAGAGATTATGTTTTAGAGCAGTTAAATTAGGTGGTACAAGTGCCCATTATCTTCGGTCTCTCTTCTTCAGTTCTCTACCTTCCCTTGTACTCTGCATTTTGTCAAAACACTTGGAAAAAAGAAGTGGAATTCTTTGGGATTCTTCTGGATAAATTAACGTGTTTACTAATTTAGGCCTGGCAGTGTGTTACCCTCCATTTGATGTGAACAATTGGTACACCTGTGTGCCAAGAGTGGAAACAAAGAATGGATTTTACTACTGTATGCCTTGAGGGCTACTGGATTTTCTTTAAATGTTTTCCTTCCTTGCGCTCTTTTCATCCATTTTAATTTTTCTTGAATTTGTGGTGGTTTTGAGCTTGAGATTTAAGGGGTAAAGGTAACTGTTATTGGCAGCGCTTTTCTCCTAACTACCGCTCTAGCTTTTTATACCAAAATGAAATTAAATGAGCTACTTATCTGCACACACAAGTGGATGTCCTTTTGCCTGTTGGCTTCTTCTGATTATTATAAATTGTGCTAAATTATAGCTATCACAATAATGTGTCTTTAACTTCTTTAGTATCAAGTGGGACAGCTGTACTCCGTGGCAGAAGCCAGTAAAAATGAAACTGGTGGAGGTGAAGGAGTGGAAGTCCTGGTGAACGAACCCTACGAAAGAGATGGAGAGCGTGGGCAGTACACACACAAGATCTACCACTTACAGAGGTATGTGAGACATCTTATTCTCAGAGGCAGGCAGGGTTAAAAGGTGAGGGGAACTAGAGGAAGACAGAATAGGATTGCAGCTACTCTGTAAATCACAAGTTATGTAAGGGCTGAAGGAGATGGAGGTAAGATGGAGCATAAGAGCAGCAGGCATGTGATACAGCTGGAAGGGAGCATCACTGAACACCCACCTGCTCCTGTAGATGTGGCTCTTGTCCCAAGAAAGTCTGGCTCTGTGTTTTTCAAAGCAAATATAATTCCGTTACCTGGTATTTGACTGAAGATCAAAAGGCTTCCTACACTTCAACCTGTGTTCAGCCTCTGTATTTTTTTCTCTTTTTTCACTCTCTTTTGTTATGTAAAGAAGGTTGATTAGACTGTCCAATTCATCAGTCTCTGGAAGTCCATAGTACTGTGGTGAGGAGAACCCCACCAGTTCCACCACTGTGCAGGTTTCTAGGGTCTTTATTTCAGGTGTTGTTCTGCCTGTCTTGGTGTCTATGCCAGAACTCTTCTTACATGTAATTCTCATCAATACTTTTCTTCCTATTTCCAAATTCTGCAGCAAAGTGCCAACGTTTGTGAGGATGCTGGCACCTGAAGGAGCTCTGAATATACATGAGAAAGCATGGAATGCTTATCCCTACTGCAGAACTGGTGAGCGTGTGGGTAAAGGGCTGTGGACTGCTGGCTTTTTGGTCTCTCTTTGTGGTTTGGTGGGTTGGATGGGAGAAGGAAAGAGGAAAGCGGTAGAGGAATTGTTTCAGCTTTTAGTTTTCTATTCTGTAAGCCCTTCCTGTGGTCAGGAAAAGCAAAATATAGGGCTGCCGAGTTGAAAGAAATATCCTTTCCTGATGTGCTGCTAATGAATGGCAGTGTGTGTCCTGTCAGTTCAGTATTGGAAAAGAACAGACCAAGAAAGAGATGTCAGTTCTCCTGAAGGAACAACTGTGCAACACTAGTGAAATGGATGGATGAGGAATGCTTTTTTATGTACTCCAGCGCAGCATAGGCTGGTGGAAAAACAAATGGAAGGTGCAAAGGGGGAAGAGGGGAGACCTTGGTTGTCTTTTTTTAGTGCAGTTGGATGTGAGCAAGTGTTATGTGGTTCATACTTGCTCAGTTGTGGGATCTAAGTTTAGTGAAGGTTGAATTGCCAATGCTACAGTTGCTTTTGGGATGGAGGCTTGACACAGACACCCAAATATCATACAACAAGTGTGAAGTGAATCCGTTTGTAAACTGGGGAGGCCCTGGTAGCTGTGCAAAGTGGTGAAATAGTGTCAAACCCATTTGGAGTGTTTAATGTCTTATTTACTCACTGAAGCTATCAGCCACAATCTTTCACAACTACTGTTTTTCGGGTCTGTGTTGCTGTACGTAGGCCCTGCAACTTTGATTTTGCCTCCACACTTGTGTCATATTTTTATCTGTCTTTTTTGTTTGTATCTTTGAAGGACACATTTTCTGCTATTTGGCAGAGGTACAATTGCTATGGGAACTGTAAACTTAAAAATTCCAACTGTTCTTGAAACTCAGTATAGAAAGATGTATTTTTCAGCCACATAAGAGAATTTTAAATGAAGTGTTTTAAAAGAAAGAAAAAGCTTTGCAGTGGGGGAGGATAACATTACTTCAGTATGTGAAATTACCTACAGCAATGTAGTGGAATGGATGTTGCAAATACTCTGCAGTTGATGGCAGTAACTGAACTTTGTAAGTTTTTAATGTCACATAATTCCATATGTTGAAGCAAAGTTATTTACAAGCCAGCTGTCTCACTTTTATGCAGTTTTCTTACTGCATATTACTGAACTTAACTAGTAAGTGTCTAATTTATTTCCATACTAAGTACACTGAACTGGTTTAAACTCAAACAGGTCTTTTATTAATTCTTTAAATTGCGGAAACAGATCTAATTTGGCTCCAGTAGTTTTTGTTAGACATAACTTCTGGCTATATCCTCTTCCTCTTCATCTCCACCAATTTCTGAAATAAAGGTATGGAGTTAGTGTGTTTTCTCACTCCTAGCTGCTTATTCTTCAATTATATGCTGCTAAAATTATTCTTACGTGGAAAAAATGTCATACCAAAATGAAATACACGACTTCCCAGCCCAGTGGACAAAAACTTCAGGTTTTGGTATGCTAGAAATGATGGCATAACAAATGAATAAATAAATAAAAAAACACTTAACTATAATAAACACCCATGTAATACGAGAGAGAAAGTGCATTGTTGTGGGGGTTGGAGCAGAAGGCAGTTTTTATGCGGAGGCTGAAAAATCTGTTTAGAGAATCTGCCAGCTTGACATGAATCAAGAAGAGCTCAGAAATGTTGTCGAAACCTTCACTTGCTAGTACTGGGCAGGAGGGAAGAACCCGTGCGTGTGCTGTAGGCTGCCTTTGGCATTATCATTTTACTTTGAGATGTGTTCAGGTGTTTAGGTCGTAGACTTGGATGGCCTTGTGTGAATCTTTGCGCAACACAAAATGCCACGCTGGCTCACAGCAGTTGGCATGGCTTTCAGTCTGCTCACTAGACTTTGAAACTTAAGAGAGGGGGATGCATTAAGAGCTAAACCTGGTTTGGCTGTGTAGGAATTAGTGGTCCTTCTGCCTGTACCCTCCTGTACTGAGGTAGTATTAGTGTGCTGCTCTCTGGAGCACTGCTTACTTGCATGTTTGCCATTACGTAGAGCCTTTAGAGTTTTAATAAAACCATACTTTCCATTAATTGTTCATTCTAGTATTTATTTTTATTTTTATTTTCTGATATACAAGATGGTCATCCTTACATTTTGCTATACAGGCTCTGAAAAGCTCAATTATTACTTTACTATGCATATTATATAATGTTACCAAACCAGTGCTGTAGATTGAGGAAGCTTTGATGTCTGTCTTATATTTCCCTGCAGTTCTGCACGCTGTTTGTGCTGTAGTGAGTAGTTTTTATGTACTTTATATGGAAGCCTTGCTTTGCTCCTTTGTGAGAGTGAACTGTAAAATGAGATTGTTGCAGACATTTATAACTTCTACAGTAAAAATGAAGTGAGGACTGCCTGATAGTTATAACCGTGGGATGGTGCCAAGGAGAACAGTCTTCGTGGTTCTTTCCTGCAGTCCGACTTAGATATTAATGTCACTTAAATGCTTTTCAGAAAAGCAATTTGGTATGTGTTCCACTCTTCTGGGTGTCAGCATGAGGTGCCTGTGGCCAAATGTCAAGAAATTGAAAAGTTATTACTGCAGCTGAAATGTGTAGGAGTTGCTGTTATGGCACCTCAAGTTCAGGCCCTAATTTGTAGCAAGCTGAGGATCTAAGTTTTAATGGATACCTCTAAAGAGATTAGTTTGTTTGCTCTACAAATGAGAAATCTTCCTTATAGATGAGAAACTAGGAAGGTGAATGAACCTGTTCTAAAGCAGCTGCTAATTATGGTGCATAGTCATGGAAAAGCAGCTTGTCACGGGAAGGTGGGAAGGCTCTGGCTTATAATTACTGCTGCTTTATTCAGTATTTCATGTGGACTAGCAGGAACTAAACTCTTTCTTGCAGAAAGGAATGAAGTGTTCTTTGAGATGAAATTCAGCCTTTTTAAAAATTAGCCTCAGCTCTGCTTGCTTATTCTCTCCCCCTGCCCCAATACGTCAATCTAAATAATTAGCCCTCTGTAAAATGCAGTTTTCAAAGTGCTGGGTTTTTAGAGCAGCCCAAGGCCCAGCCATAGGCAATTAAGAGAGTTAGATGTGTATGATAAGTGATAATGGATGGTACTGTCTGCAGGATGTTGGGTTGGAAAATCACAAGTTTTAATGGTATCTTTAGAAACAAAATTACTTTTTAGTAAAGCCCTCATGTTAGACTTCAGAACACACCAGAAAAGTTCAACTCTAGCTTCCAGACATCATTATTTGTAGAGTAGCATTGCTAATGTACTCGGATGGCTTGGGTAGAACAGATGCTGACTGTTAAAGGATCTTCAATTTCTTTTCTGTGTTGAATAATTGAGCCTTACTATCCAGGGAGTTTAGTTACCATGAGCAGTAGAGATGCGGAGGGTCTGGTTACTGCATGCAGGAGTGATGAGGTCTGCACTGGCCTGAAATCCAGCATGCGTTCGCCTCAGAACTGTGGAGACGTTTCTTATCTGCAAGCTGAGAAAGGATTGGTAAAATGCTGTCGGCTGAATAAACTTATTCCATCTTCTCATCCAGCTGGCTGGAGTCCAGAGAGCAGAAGTGGCAGTACATAATTAATTGCTGCTCCTCTGGGTTTCTTCAAGTCTGAGAATTTCCAGAGGAGAAGGGGGCGAAGTTAGCTAATTTTTATGGGCTTCTGGTTTTGTTTTTTCTTCAGTAGTATCAGCAGCTCCCTGGGAAGCTGAAGCTGTCCCTGTTTCACTGATAGTGGGAGGGGGGTGATGGATGCTGTATGTTTTTTTTCACTAAAGTATTGTATCTCTTCCTTTTCATGTATTGATTTCTTGGACCAGTTATTACAGTAAGTATTATTTTTTCCTGACAATCCATAGAAGCATGTATAATGTCTGAAATGAAACATTCTGGGTTTAAGAAGCTCTTTAGCTTGTGCTAAGGGCACTTTAGCTTTTGTTGTGGTAAGATCATGTAGATAAAACCCCCTTAACATCTGTGGCATATCCACAAACACTTTATTTATAACCATGGACAGGGATCTTTCTTTACTGCAGTAATGCTCAGCTTTACACATGGGAATGTCCCATTGCCCAAATAAACTGTTTGAAAGAAAGCTAGCTCGTAACATTACGTCCCTCTGAGTAATGTGTCTTCTGAATTTGATATTTCCTTTTTTACATGCTGAGTGTTTCACTGGCCTGTATTTTTGTTTCTGCTCCCTTGAGGGAGGATAGGGTTACTTTTGGAAGTCGTTTTCTACTCGCAGTAATTATGAGAAATGGAAAGTTTTTTTGCTTGCTTGGCAGAACTGTGCTTCGTGTCCCTTCCCTTCCCAGTGTCAAAAAGCTCTCAACACTTCAGTTTAATATTGTTGTTCGTTTGAAGAGCACTCAGTGCTAGAACAATATCCTCTTTGAAAAGGCAATTTCTGCCTAGTTAACATGTTACCCCTTCTAAACTATTTAGAGTGGCAGACGTTCTCCTTTAAAGAAAATGCTACAAATATATAGGGGGAAAACTCCAAACGTTTCACTAAAACAACGGAACTTACGTTTTTTTTCACTGAACAGCTTGTGATTTATTTGATCTTATGTATTTGTTGATCAAACAACTTTTCTAAAAACAAGATGTGTTTACAGCTAAATATGGCATTCCCGAAGTCAAACCCCAGTCAAGTTTTAACACTTTGAGTTGTCTTTCCCACTGCTTATGTACCTAATAATCAGGCAAGTTAAATATCCAAAGAATAACAAGAAGCTTTATTTTTATGACAGAATGAATATATGAAGGATGACTTCCTGATCAAAATCGAAACCTGGCATAAATCAGATCTTGGAACACAAGAAAATGTAAGTACTTGTGTCATGTATTTTATTCATCTCTTTAATGTCACAATGCTGCTTTCCTTGCTAGCTTAGAGAGTTGCTGTGCAGAACTGTCTGTTTGCAGTGTTTCTGGATTTGAAGTGCTTCTTGTACTAGTAAGGCAGGGACTCCCTGCCATTGGTTTCTCTTATATGCTGAATAAAATTGTCCCCAACCGCTTGTTCTGTGTGAACACCTTTGCTTCTTTAAAAGATCTTACATTGTGTCTACACTATGGTGTGTTCTCTGGGTGTGAGCAGTGGGTCTGTGTATCTCTGTCTGGTTTTTATTGTCTTAGAATGGGAGTGTTCTCTATTTGAATCAATTACATTGGGCTTGTACTTTCACTGCAGGTTCATAAACTGGAGCCAGATGTATGGAAGAACGTAGAAGCTATTTATATAGACATTGCTGACCGGACTCAAGTACTTCCCAAGGTAGGGTAGGTGGGTAAGAGCTCCCTAGTTTGGGAGGCCTTGTGCTAAGAGAGGGATGATGTATGAACTTTGTTCACAGAGATGGTTGTAGGTAACAGGACAAGTAAGAGGAAGGAAAAAGGAGGACAGGCATTCCTTAAAAGTGTTTAAGCAAGCTAGAGCAAGAGCACTTTTGAAAGCGTTGTCAAGATTCTGTAAAATGTGTTGCTTAGCCTTATGGTATATGTGACAGTGTATTATGCGTAGCTTTACAGCACTCTGGCTGTTTATAATGCATGAATAACAAGAAATGGTGCTGCCTTTCCCATGCTGCATCTTGTTTAAATTGCCTCTCTTTTTGAAACTGACCCATGGCTTCAAGCTGGTATCTTTTGAAATCATGTAGCTAATACTTTGTTCTAAGAAACACTACAGCTACAGTAGAAGCTAAGGGATGTTTGTGTACTCTACTTAAAAACAAACAAACAAAATCTATATAAAAATGGAATATTGTTTGAGTTTCCCTACTTTGTATTTCTGATCAAGTTCAACTACGGTTAACTTACCTCTTTACAAACTTCACCTTGGGCATTAAGACAGATCTAGTATTTATTTTAGCTTTTCTTCCAATAAAGATGAATTGGTAGGACATGAGTGGCATCTGATTTCTAATAGATTAGGCAGGTGCTAAGGTATACCTGCAAATACAAATTGCTCTGAATTAAGTGCTGTCAGAGAGCAAGCAGAATTCACCTGGAGCAGAAGTCTTCCAAGGAAGATTCTACTGGTTTATCACTTCTGGCATTGAACTGATGATGATCTGAGTTTGTTCCCATTTTCATTGAAATGGAGGTAGAGGTAGAGTACACCACCTGGTCTTAATCCAGTGTAGATGAAGGGGATGCTGCAAATTGTTTGCTATGTGATAGGAGGCATAACTAATGCCTCCTTCTTTTTGGTGATAGTTTTGAGTTTGATTGTGCTTGTCATCTAGTGTGCTATATATGAGCATCATACTTATATGGTGCTGTGAAAAATACTAGATACCACAGCTCCAGAGAGCATGGCTATTTTCTGCAGCAGCTATCAAAGAACAAATGGTCACAGGAAACCTATAAGGAGAGTTTACCGATCTTCTGATAGTGTTACCCCAAAGGAGTCCTTACAAAGGTCATATTGGTTTGTTACAACTTCTTCATATAGATCTAGGACACAGCAGAGGGGGGGAGAAATATGTTTCCTTGAAGAGTGCCTGACCTAATGTTGAAGTTTGAATACAGTAGCTCTTGAGAAAGCAGTTAGAGGTTAGTCTTTGCCGAACAGAAAAATACATCTTGTGTGACAGTAAGCAGCTGCGTAAGAGTAGGATAATATGTATTTAATCTTGTGTGCCTATCCAATAGGATTACAAGGCAGAAGAAGATCCAGCAAAATTTAAATCTGTCAAGACTGGACGTGGACCTCTGGGTCCCAACTGGAAGGTATGTTTTGACTTCAGGATCCATATCAGTTTGTGTGACTGAAGTATAGATACTGGGGCTTGGGGCCACAGATATGTTTGTAACACATCTAGATTGACTTGGATGCAGAAAAGCAGAACTCAGCTGATGATCTGTTCTCAAGTTAAAGGAAATGGAAGAGTGTGGTACGCAGAGATAGAATGAGTTCTAAGAAATTGCCAGAGCTGTCTGGTGTTCGGTCCAAGAGCTCACCCAAGAGAATTCAAGGATGAAAATGCTGAGTTATGAGCAGCAGTGTTTAACCTTTCACTTAAATCCTTGGAATCTGAAAACTCTAGATGGGAAAATATGATACCAGTCTTTAAGAGGGACTTTGGATTGGATCTGGGAAGCTGCAAGTGTGCAAGTCTCATCTCTAGTAGGCAAACATAGTAGTAGCTGTGGCAGATATGTTCTGCTTGGGAAGAGTGTATATGGCTTCTGTAACAAAAAGTCTGCTTTACCAACCTTGAGGAGTTTTTTAAAGGCTCAATGATTTTATGGATTACCCAGCTGATACAATCTGCGAGGATTTCCAAAAGGTTTTAGATAAGGACATTATCAAAAGACTTTTAAAGGAAACTAAGTAGCTGCATCATAATGGTGAAGATCCTGAAAGACACGCATTTAATGGAGAAAAAATGGTGATCAGAGGAAGGATGTAGTGGTCCATTCTCAAAATGGAGGGAGGTCCACCTGTGGAGGTAACCAGGGTTTACTTTCATCATGCTCTTAGATACCCTGGAAAAGAGGTGAGCAAAGATGTGACAAAACTTATTAATAAAAGATAGTCAAGGTGTAATTATGCAAGACGATTGTGAGGAATTGTAGAAAGATGGTTATGACTGAAGGAGCTGCTTTCCTGGAAACATTTGACCCAAGTCCTGAGTGAGTATCTTTGTATCTTTGCAGAAGGAGCTGGGGAAACAGACAGAATGTCCATATATGTGTGCTTAC
The DNA here is from genome assembly GCF_009819795.1 of Aythya fuligula. Taxonomy (NCBI): domain Eukaryota; kingdom Metazoa; phylum Chordata; class Aves; order Anseriformes; family Anatidae; genus Aythya; species Aythya fuligula. The sequence goes on along the minus strand of NC_045578.1, from coordinate 6,249,845 downwards.
AAACTGGTAACAGTCAAGTTCAAGTGGTGGGGTCTGCAAAATAAGGTTGAGAACTTTATACAGAAGGTAAGTGAGCTGTTTGTGGGAGGGTGATGTGGAAATGAGGTGTGTTTTTGCTATTACACCTCAACTCATTCTTAGTGTATCCTGCATGGAGATACTAATTTGAAACCCAGTCATGTTACCTCAGGTGATATTGCGAAGGGTTATGCCCAGTATACTGCATGCAGTCACTTAAAGCTGGATTCAATTTGCTGCTAATCCAAGAATAGGACTGGTTTGTGATTAGGTGAATTGGTTATTCAGCTGTTGTAGGTTTTTACTCTAATGTATGCAGGTAAAACATCTGTTTTACTTTGGTTAATACGTCAGCTTGAGAATTGCAGTTGTTTGGTAGTTAATTTGTGAGTGATGAAATGTTGCATATATGCTAGGGATATTGTGCTCAGTGGCAAGACAGATGTTTTTGTGGGGAGAGTTACAGCTTCAGTTATCTGATCTTAATCAGCTGAGGATCTTTCTGGCGAGTCCTAGAGCTCTAGACATCTTTTGCTTTTCTCAGTCTGCTGCTTGAAGAACCTGTGTTTATTAAAAAAAAAAAAAAAAAAAAAAGGCAGATGGCTGGAAAATTAAAATATGAATAATTGGTATCCTGAAAAGAGCTTTTTCTGTGGCAGAGTTTGTAACCCATAAACTGCAGCAGAATGCTAGACATGGGTGTTAGAATGTGCAGTTTTCTAAGCAGCATCATGCTCAGAAAATGTCTATGACTTCAGTTCATAGCAATTCCTCAGCAGTTAATATTGATAAATTATAGCACTGCTTCTGCAAAAGCCAGACTGCTGATATAATCTAAAGAGAACTCTAAGAGGGAATGACCATGCTGTTGCAAGATTTCTAATATCTGTAACAAAAGCCCTGAACAAAGCAGTGTCTTGAATCCCTTTCTCTCCGCGAGTGTCTCTTCAGCTGCACATTGGCTTCAAAGTAGTTAAGCTGTCTTTGATGAGACCAAGTTATCAGATGTGAGACCATAATTGGTAAAACTGAAATGTCCTTCCCTAATGAGAACTTTCCAAGAGCCATTATATACTTGTGTCTAATAACGATCTTGTCTAGTTTATCTCCTGTAAAAGGGGAATAAATTGCTCCTAACTTGGAGGATTTTGTGCACGTTACTTACCTCTGCTGAAAGGTTTTCAGCTGTGGAAAACAAATTTTGGATTACTTTTCCATAGGTTGCTGTGAAGGGGAAAGGCAAAGTGGGTGCATGGCAACCCTAACCTCTTTTTTTTTTTTTTTTTGCAAGTCAAGGATTACTTAAAAATATTTTATTCTGTTTCCTTTTTTTGTGCTCCTTCAGGCCAACTATCTTCTAAGTAAACCAAACCTAGAGTGCTTTATTCAATCAGAACAATACCCTCAAATCAAAGGAAATGACTAAAGCATTCACTAATTCTTTCAATGCACTGTTCCGTCTGCTGCCTAGGCTTGGAAAAATAGTGTTTCTCTCAGGATTCAAGGCTTTAGGTATTCTGTTAAAATAAAAAAAATAAAAAATATCTAGCTCCAGTCTTCAATTATCGTGGCTATATAGCAAGGTAGGTTAGGGAGCTGGTTCTTCAGTGTACATATCTCTGGAAGTTGTTATGATTTGGTTAGATACTTACTAATTATGCTGTGAATAAACTTGCTTGTGTGTTTTATTCCTACTCCTTTTGCAGCAAGAAAAGCGTCTCTTTACGAACTTCCATCGGCAGCTCTTTTGCTGGCTTGATAAGTGGGTTGATCTGACTATGGAGGACATTCGTAGGATGGAGGAGGAGACGAAGAAACAGCTGGATGAGGTCAGTGGAAAAGCAGGGCAGGTGTGGGTTGTGTGAGAAACTGTTTCTGTCCAGTACAGCAGAGAGGAAAAGACTGCTGCATTGTCATAGCATAGTGTGTATTGTCCTCCTGCTATTTAGGTCATGCTGCTTGGGCTTTGAATGATTGGCTATGACTCAATTGTGCTGGCATCTCCTTCTAATCATTATGGACTTTTTCTTGTATTCGTTATTGAGCCAATAAACATAGTGACCCGCAGGTAATGAGGGTGTGAGTGTCAGTGATTCATTTATCACTTTAATACCTTCTTTTAGGTTTTACCTAAATCCAAATGGTGCAATCTTTAATGAGTACAATGTTCCATGATTTGTGTCCTGCACTGCCCCCTTCCCTTCTTTCAAGCCTCAAGGTATTTCGTTATAGTTTCATGTACATTCTGCCCTCTGGATAGTGATTCCAGATCCCTTGCAGATGTTCAGCTTAAGAGAAAATAGTGCCTAGATGTGCATATTCACAAAAACTGTTTTGTGATGCTAAGATATAAACAGTCTTACATAAAGTAGGGTAGCTTAACATGTTCCACATTGGTAAATTTTGAGATAACATCATGTGAGAATGAATATTTGAATAGTGTTTCCTCTTTCAGATGAGAGAAAAGGATCCAGTGAAAGGAATGTCAGCTGCAGATGACTAACATGACTTCTTCCTTGTGCACTGTAGGTATCAAGAGTGTTTTACAAAACTCTATATTGCTCTATTTAGGGAAAAAAAATGCATAAGAAAGCTTATGGTGGTCAGATGTGTGGGACTGATTGTTTTGATAATAAACCTGTTTCCTTGACAGGTTGACAAGTGAATTTACTCTTTTTTTTTTTTTTTTCAGAATTATTCTAAATGAATGTTTGAGTGATGAACATATGAAATGTGTTACAACATTTTGTAGATTTACTGATGTTATTTTTACTGTAATGCATGTGTACTTTCCATGACCTGCAGAGAAACTTTTGTCAATCCAGGAAGAATAAGTTGGGCCTGCAAATACTTGGAATACATTCAGAAATTGCAAATACATTTGGAATGTATTTCTGGCATTGTTTGCTAACGGTATTTACTAATGGGCCAAGGCCTGGAGCAACACTTGCATGTTGCAAGGGAAGAAGAAGCAATGACCATTTTTAATTTTTCGACTTATTTTTCAAGTATTTCATTGCGGATGATAACACAGAAGCAGTGCTTAGAGTGTTGAATCTTAATCTGTTGAGGAACAGAAGTATTAGGGAGGAAAGGGAAGAAGACAGGATTTGCCCCTTTATGTAGAGAAGAGAAGCCCGAGTTACCGGCTGCATTTCTAGAACAGTAAAATGCCATCCTAGTTTTCCTTGGAAAGGACAGGGTGGGGAAGAACCACAGTCTTTACCAGAGTGGGACTGTTAGCCTCTGCTTGTGCTCTGTTACCTGCTGATTATTTGGTGGTAAGTGGGGAGCACAAGGAGATGTATGTATGCCATCCTTCTAAAATCCGCTAGGTATATTTTAATCTTTTAGTGCAACTTTAACCTTTTTTGTTTCTTCTTCTTTCCCGTTTATTCTAGTTCTTAGAGAAGGGATTTGGTGATCTACTCAACTGTACTGTAGCCTCTAGACTTGTTAGATTACTCAAGTTGAAATGTTTGCCAGCTTCAGGCTGTATTGGAAATTCTGCTTTGAATTGGTGCTGAAATATGGTGCAGTGGTTTATTGCCATTGTCTGAACCGGTGACAGTGTCTCACATTTGCTTTATGAAGGTTCAGTTTGACACTTCTTGTGGGACGCTTCACTTCCACAGTGGTTCTAAAATGTTTTCCTGTTGTCTCTTTACTTCAGTTTGCAAGACAGTCATCAGGAAGGCCTGGGGAATCCACACTCTTGACTGACGGACCATCTCTGGATCAAGCCTTTCTATATCCAATCGGCAGGCGATTTTAAATCTCCCATAGCTAATTCTAGATGCCCTTTAATATTGTGAGCAAATAGACCGTCTGGTACTAAGCACTCCAATGTTAGCACGTATATGAAGGAGGTAGCTCCTTGGAAACGTGTGACTTAGAGATCGCTGTATTTACGACTCCTCCCTCCTTTTTTTCATTGTGTTCAGACCAATTTCCATGTGGCCCTGTTTGATTTCCAAGTGACATTTTTAGCTAAAATAGTCTTGTGATGTGGTGACTTAGATTATTATTTTTTTTATTATTATTATTTTCCAACTGGGATAAACTGCCACCTTTGTTCCTGCTCAGCCCTTTACCATTCTTTGAATGTCTATTTGAAGAGGGAAACTGTCAGCATTTTAGAGTGCAAAATTGTTCCATAAAACTATACGCTCTGACCCTTGCTCCCAGGGTAACAAATTTAATGGCATGTAATCTGAATACATAATCAGGAGTAGCCAGATAGAGTTCTTGGTCTGCGATGAATATATCGTGATACGTGGCTTCTGCACGGCATTACTTTGTTCTGTCTTAGCACACAAGAATTAAAGACTGATCAGAAGCTGCACGCGGCATCCCCATGCTAGGGCCTTCAGCACGTAACTGTTGAATTTCAATTTAGTGGTACATGGTCTCTTTGGCCCATGTAGCTATGTTGTCCTTCAGCTGTGTGTGTCAGTCTTACAAAATCATTCTGAAAAGTTGCTTGACATATGTTGCAACTTCCTGGTTCTTTATTTACTAAGATTTCTCGTAACATACAAAACTGAAATTCTTTTGACTAATAATACTTGCCCTGGACAAATTGGAATAGCAAAAAGCTGGTGTACAAGTAAAGTCTTGGTATCTGATCACATTCAGGTGCCTGGGTCGGTGGTTCTGCTCAGCAATAATACTCTTCCCATTGCAAGACAGACTAAAATATCTCCCTTCGTGCTGTAGAAAAGCAATTCATTAGAGACCTGTATTTTTCTGGGTTATCTGTTGGTTATTATAAATTGCAAAGGATACCGTTAAAAGTTATGAAGAGCTCTGAGTATTCAGTGAACTCAAGTACTTATTGTAACTATCCGTATGTTGATATCAGCTTTAGACAATCAAATAACCAGAACAGAATCAAAGAAATGCTGCTTTATTAAATACATATGAGAAAACATGAATTTCTTTGCTTATGTGTAAGGCCCAATATTTGATTTTATTTATTTATTTTCCCAGTAGTAATCACTTCCACTTCTGTATTTGGTGGCACTAACATGAAATACTGAATGCCAAACAGAGACAGGGGCGAATTGCTGCTTTTGAGGAGTCTTTTTGGCATTCTGTAGTACATCCGACTCCTTCAGCCCTTCACATTCCTGCAAGCAGGAAATCCTGAAATGCCCCTGTGCCGTGCTGAACAAGTATGTGCTGGGGTCTCAACTGTTTTCAGTGTGAGACAAGACAACACGTGTTCTGGAGGGAGAGGATGGCTTTTGGTTTCTGGGGAGGGGGCAGTTTATCCCTTTATTTTTAGTTTGTTATTTTGCCTTACTCATGTCTAAGTGCAATAAGCTCTGAATTGTACCAGTAACTCTGGCAGGCTCTTCTCAGTGACCTCAGATGGTTTTGCGGGGTGGGGAGGGATGAGGGATTTTTAGCAATCTCACCAAACAGAAGTAAAACAAATGTAATGTAAAATAGGTGAAGATACTAAATTTTAATCTGCAAGGATATTTGGGACCAGGATGTTTTATGGCATCTTCTATAGCTGTTCAAGAAGTATTCTAGGAGTAGAGGCCCCACCTAATAGTTCCTTCAGTTTAAAGCATTTTTGACTAAGAATTTATGCACTGACTTTTGTTCATGTTTGTTGATTACGTGTTGAGGGATTCTTACACTTGAGGACAACCTGAGAATACACAGCACACTTGTTCTTTAAATTTGTGTTACCCAAGAGGCTTTCTATCTGATGACACTAATCGCTGTGGAAGCAGATTGTAACATTCCACCCTGCAATCCTTTTTTGATCCTCTGATTTCAGAGAAAGAGCTTTTATACAAAGCTTTCCTGATTAGTGGAAAAACTGGCAAAAAAATAAAAAAATAAAATAAAAAAAGCAGGAGCTCCATTCTGAATACTCCCACACCCAACCCTCCTTGTCCTTCTTTCCTTCTACTGTAACCCGAAGTGAAAGCATCCCTCAGCCTCGGGATAGACAAACCCTATGAGGACTTTCCCGTCTCGACGTTTGGTTCCTGCTAGTGAGTGTAGCGAAGATCACGCAGCATTACCCTTGTTGTATCTTTCAGTGGCTTTGGCAAGAACCCCAGGCCCTGCTGCATCCCCCAGGGCTTATCACGGAGCTCTTTGTCTGTCCCAAGGCACCCTTGGGCCCTGACCCTCTCCCCGACCCACAGCTTGTGGTTCAGGTGCTCGGGGACAGGACCCTCTCGCCCCCCACGCTGCACCCCTCTGGGTTCATCCCCGCTGGGCCTCCCCGCCACGTTCTGATCGGTTCATCGTGCTTTTTTTTTTTTTCTTTTATTTTTCTTCCTTTGGCGACACACTCCGTAGAATGGGTTAGATTCTCTCGTCGTTTCTTTCAATGTGAGTTTGTGCCTTTTTTTTTTTTTTTTTTGTCTCCTAATTCTTCCAATACAGGCATATTGGAAACGGAAATCTAATAAAATACTAGACAGAGCTTCACGCCCCGGCCTCTTTTCTTGGGGACAGGGTGGATGAGGGGGGGTCCTGCTGGGTGGTGGTGCCCCTCAGGACTGCAGCGGGACCTCGGACCTCGCCCCCTCGGTCCTCCCGGGCGCCTGGCGGCGTCGCCGCCGCCCGTTCCCCGTGCTCCCGCCCCGTCACGGGGCCCGAGGGGCGCGGCAACGGCCGCCCGGCGACTGAGGGGAGGGAGAAGAAGGGAGGGAGAAAGCCGAAGGGAGGCCGAGGGCGAGGCCGGGGGCTCCCCGGTGCCCCCTCTGCTGCGCGTCCCTGACTGGAGCCGTGGCGGCGGGGATGGAGCCCGCGCGGCCGGCGCTGAGGGGACTGAGGTGTGGTGTGGGGGGGGGTGGCGGGACCGAGCGCGGCTTCTCGGGCTGGGAGAAAACAGGGGAGGCTTTGCGGAATTACCTCAGAATTAGCGAAACCTGCGGTCCTGCTCATTAACTGGGGTGTTAGGCTGCTTGGCGAGGTTACGTGGTCACATGAAATGGGGGAGAAAAGCTGATTCTCTGGGCTGAAAGCTGTGGTGCCGGGGGCGCCTCAGGGGGGATTGTTTGGGACCTGAGGATTTTGGGGAGACCTACTTAGCGTTTAATGAGGGCAGAAACCCGCTGTGCTTGCTGGTAAAGTGTCAGGTGCCTTAAATTCTCAACTTGTAAGGAGGGAAGAGCTCAAATACATCTCTAGCTTCTGCTCTTAACGTTGTTTTTTATGTTGCGTCTTCTTTGAAGATAAGTTGTGGCAGCACAACCGGTGACGGCACGCATTTGGTTGAATAAATATTTTACACAAAAGGGATTTGAATAACTGTATAACAGGAAAAATAATTAAAAACAAAAAAAAAAAGCCAAAAAAAGCCTAACAGAAAGATTTATTCACAGATCTTAAAGCCACAATACCACAGTATTATAAATAGAAAGAATCCTCTGCTGTTTGATTATTGCAGGGGTCAGTGACACCAAATGCCCTCAATAACTTGCTCGTTTTGAAGGATGTGTTTGCAGAAGGCGTGCTTGGCACTAAAGTCCATCAGTATTGAAAGTCTCCGTGATAGTTTGGGCAGTACTGTAACATTCCTCTGGCAAAGGATTTTTTTTGTAGTATCAAGTGAAAATTGGGATCGCCGCAGCCTTCTCCCATCACTATGGGCAGTGCCTGTGGGGTCTTGTGAGGTAGCAGGGGGCATCTGTAGGGCTTTGGGGTTGTGTAATGCTAAAGGTTGTTTGCAGGTGCGTTTGTGTTCCTCACTATTAAGTCTTTGTTGCAGACATAGTTGTGACCTGCAGTGAAACTGGATTTTCATTCAAGTTTGTGCAAGTATTTTTTCCTTTGGTGTAAATTCTAGTACTGCGGTCTTTCCTTATGTTCTCATTAGGAAACTGGGCAATATAAGGAACTTGATTTCTGTCAGTAACAACTGATGACTCCAATGTTAATTCAGTTTTGTTTTCTCAGATAATTGTCTGAAGAAATTAACTGGGGGAGTTCCCAGGTGGTGTATCTCTTTGATGGCAGAGTGAGATCTGCAGTATGCAGACTTTTGTGGATCACTGAATTTGTGTGGGATGCAAGGTCACTTTCCATCTCTTCCACGTATATCGTGTGTCACCTTGATTAGGCAGTTGATTAGGGCATAAAAATATTGCCATAAGGGGCATAGTGGCATAAGTTTCATTATTTAGTCATCCAGCAGTGTTTGTAGGGTTCAATAAGATGAATGGAAAATTAACAGCTTAGGTTTTTTAAGCCTTACCTGTAACAAGATTGATGGTAAAGCAAATCCCTTTTTAGAAGCTCTGATATTGAAATCACCATCTTAAATATATTTTTATAAAATAGACAAGTCCTATGGCATATGAATGTTTCTGATGCTGCTTAACAGCAGGTTTGCTTTCTTTTGGTCAAAACTGTGTACTTGTACGCTTAGAAGCTGGAGATTATATTTTTGCTAACCTGCGGATAGAGGCACATGATTGATTCAAACCAACAATAACTTCTTTTAAATCGTGAGCTTACAGAATTAGCCACACTAAATCTATTAGGAAGAAACAATTCAGTGTGTGAGGTAGGATGTGGTTGCAGCTTTTGTAACAAGCTATTGAGCGTGGTGGTAATGCTACGGGTTGTTTTTTTTTCAGCATTGCTGCATCTACTTTTGGCCTTTTGCATTAGAAGCAATGCTGAATTTCACATGAGTGAAAACTTGATCTGGAAGACCGTTAGCCATCTGTTCCTTTTGTGCTCAAGATTTTAATGGGCTAGTCCTTCAGAGCATAGTTATTCTTTTCTTTTGAGCAAATGGCATCCTTTGGTAGTGAAGATGCACTTGAAGATTCAGCAGCCCTCTCCCTGCATGATTTAGAAAGCCTGCACAACATCCGCAGCCGGTCTGCGAGTTTCAGCAGCACAGGGTCCAGCAGCCGCTTGCAGCTCCGTCAACGGGTGGCCCAACTTATGGCTTGCGTAGAGGATATCAGCTCAGATGATGAGATTCACGAAGAAGTGTCTCGCACTCTAGATGAAGCTTTCCTTATCTGGGGGAAAAAGCTGAAAGAGAAGTGGCAAGAATTCAGGTTTTGCTCCCTCTAGTTGATTGGCTTTGTGTTTTGTTTTTGGTTGTTGTTTTTTTTTTTTTGGTTTGGTTTTAATGCTAGCCAATAAATAGATTTGAGATTGATGAGAAGTGGCAGAAAATCTTCATTTTCTGTAGACAGAAATTCCGTGGGGAAAGTAGATTCATATAGGGCTACCTATTAATCTTTAAATTTTAGCAGTGGTTTTGTATGATTTTGTTTGCTTGTTTGTTTGTAGGCTGCACTTAGTTACCTGGAATGTGGGCACAGCTTCTCCACCTCCTGATGTCACTAGTTTACTTCAGCTCAACTCACTGGGCCCAACTATGGATATGTATGTTATAGGGTAAGTATATGTTCAAGAACTTGCTTTTTAAGTCTCTTGCAAAACTGCTAAGTTTCAGCAGCTTGCTGTTGGTTTCGGGAAGACTGTACAGTGTGAGTTGCCACCCAGGAGGTGGTTTAATATCAAGCCTAGCAGAAGGTGAAGACTAGAATTAGTGACTTAGAACAGAGATGATTTATAGCAAGAGAATCTTCTCTCCTTTCTGTTGTTTCATGACAAAATAGAGAATAACTTTTTCTAAACACACAAATTAAAAATTATTTCAGCTGTTGTTGACATTGCATAGAGCATAAGCATATTCCTTTTGATATGAAAGTTATCCAAAATTCAGTGTGTTTTAAAGAAGTAATTGCAAAGTCATTATGCGCAATCGGACATGTTTTCCAAACTCACTTGAAATTTTTAAAACCTGAAAGTCATGTTATTTGTTATAATAAATCTTAGCATTGCTTTAAACTGACTTCAGGTTTTTATAAGCTCCTTTAACTTTGTTTTTCTCACTGTGATAGACCTGTGGATGCTTACAATTAAGACATTGAACAGCAGTGAGAAACTTTAGACTTAATGCTGGGAGAGGTCTGTTGTGATCTGCGTTCTGATAAGGTCATATGAATTCTGTCAAAACCAGGTGGTACAGGGAGAGTAATCTTGATGTGTTCAGTCTACAGGAGGTGAACTCAAGAATCACAAATTTTTTGTCTGACTTGGCATTTGATGATCCATGGAGCATTTTTTTCATGACTGTGTTGTCTCCATTGGGATATATCAAGGTAATTGTTTATCTCTCATAAGCATTACGGCAGTGAAGGAAAACATCTCTAGATCCATTTATGCATATTTTTTTCTCAAACTCATTCCTCTCCATAAAAGATAAGTTGGTGTTTTTTGCACATGTCAGTCATTTCCGTATGTGCATGAATGTTAGAAATAATTCTCTGATACACTTGTGTTTTTCTACTTTATTGATAAAGACATTTAAAAATGTTCTCTATTATTGATAATCTGCTGAATTTTAGCAGTAAAAATTCAACTTTAAATTTATTTATTTCTCGTTTTGGAACTGTTGGGAAGCTTTGATGGAAGCCCAGCTGATAAACAGCAAGAAGTTGTTCAGATGTACTGGCAATGACCAGTTTAATTGCTGCAGAAGCATATGATGAGTTAAATAATCACTCCTGTCATAATGAGAATACATTCTCAAGGAACAGAGTCATGAAGTTTACTTAAAATTAAATGTGATGTAAACGTAACACTCAACAGCATATTTCCTGCGGCCACAATATCTCTATCTCTCTCTTATTTGTAGAGAATTTTTTTGCTCTGTGCAGTATTGGGGAAGTGTATTGTGATGCTTCTAAGGTAGTCTGCTTAAGTACCTGCTTTCACTATAACTGTCCCAAGCAATGGCAGTGATTTTCGTTAAGATTGGTAAGGTTTCTTCCTTTTTTTTTTTCCCCCCAACTTATTTGCAGGTGAAAATAGATTGCGTATATGTAAAATGGGATTTTAGCAGGGTATACAGATCATTCTGAAGACTTTATTTCAATTGAAGACCTAGAACATTGTATGGTAGCTTAAACGGCAGGATTTTTTGCTAATACATGGGGCATAAGGTCAGCTAAAGTACTGGCTGCTTTAGTAATGTGAATAGTAATGTAGGAGGGTATCCTGAATTTCCCTAATAAGTAGATATTAAAAGCCTTTTGAATATTTTACTGGTTTTCTAAATTGGGCATTGTTTCAAGGTGATTTTGCTGAATTTATTATATTATCTGCATGTCAATCAGACTCAGTAGTTAAGCAATTCTTTTAACTGTAATTAAACAAAACAAAGGACCTATTGGGAATTAATAAAAAGGAAAGAAAACATAGTTAATTCTAGAATAAGTCACTGCTGATGACGATTCAAAATCAGTCTGCAAGCTGATGTTCAGGACGTGTGTGCAGTTAAATAGAATTTCTAGTGGCATGCATGGTTGATTTTGAATTCTAATTTATAAATGCAGCACTTTGGACACACTGAGGAATGCATGCTGCCACCTAATGGTTTTCAGCGGGACTGGATTAGCTCTCATAATGAGAGGAGAACGAGGTCATTGACATGTCTTTCATGTTACTGGCAGGCCAGGTCAAAATCAAAACAGGCAGGAGAGCTCACCCTAGGACTCATCTGGGAAGCTGGCTGATTTAGAGAGGAGCAGTTACCTGTTGTGTGCTGAACTGTGACGAGGCTGGGTGTAGGGGACTATTAGTCACCCTTGGGCATCCTGTCCCCTCAGTAACAGGGTCTGTTTCCACAGTGTGAGGTTGGTTGGGATTGGTCAGTTCTTTCACAATAAACATCACTTCTATAAAAGGTTTTTACTTAATTTGGCACTGCCTATCAGTGCGAATTATGCTAGTTCCAGCAGAGGAGAGATCTGTTGTGTTTTGACGCTCAACACCTGTAAAGGGAAGAGGTGTCATAGTGGTCTGTGGATCTGGAGAAATGTCTGGAGACCAGCCCAGAGCAGATTGAAATGTAGCAAATAACAGTGAGCTTGGGAAAACAGATAGAGTTGAGCCCCAGGACCAGGTCTCTCTTTACTGAATAAGGTCTATAAAGGGACTGAAAAATACTGTATCTCATCAACAAAACTTTGGATACAAAATTTTGTTATTTGATTGGATACAAATATTTGTTATCTAGTAACTGTGATTCATCATTTTGTTACACTGTTTAGTATTTTATTGGGTTCAAGGACAAGGAAAATGGTAACGTGTATTCTCAAATCACTTAACTGTGTAGATGTGGAGGCAAAGAGTGAAGGAATTCTGTAGTAAAATTTGGGCTCAGTTGGTATATTTCTGCAGTTCTATAGTCAGTGTTAATAATGGTTTTTATTCTTACATAGTCTGTCTCTAAGTTCACCCAACTCAAAATTGACCAATTTCAATGTGCGTTTTAAATTGGATCATTATCATTAAAACAAACGCTGAGTTTTGTGTCTTTTGACAGGGACAACATAAAGTTAAAATTCATAAATTTTGATGATCGTCTTCATTACACTGTCTTCACAAAAAAAAGAAAGCCCAAACCAAACATACCTTAAATGTATATTGAAGCTGAAATAGCGTCTTATGTCCTATGTGAGCATCTTTGCTTTGAAGTGTTCAGTACACCATTTTTTAAAGGAATAACAGGCTACTGAGATACTCCTATTTACAGCTTGCTGTTTTTGCAGATGCCTAGGAGCAACTGCCATGCCTGCTAGGTATTGTAATGGGATTTAGAGTGATCAGTTATGTGCTGAAGGATGTTTCAGTTTGAAAGATTTGCTTCTGTCGGAGAACTTGTAGGTGTGCAATATTATAAAATGGGTGAAAAATGAAGGATTTGGTTCTTCATGAACAGGCTGCTCAGAGAGAAGTGAGGCTAGTGAGGCAGAATAAAGGTCTGCAGAAATGTTTTGACAAACACATTTTGAGGTCAACTTCATGTTTGCAGTATAATACACTAACGTTAATTAAGAGATAATGTTAATTTAGAGATTCATCAAAAATTTGTTTATGAATAAGTCTACTGTAGGAACATATGCTTCACAGCACTGAAATGTGTCTGCATGTACGATGTCCCAGTACTGATGCCAGGCTTGGCAAAGGGATTGCATGATTTCTGCTCTGGCATTCCTTACCTAACAGCTCCTATGAAGTACACCCAAAGAGTTCCAAATTGCTCTCTGGAAACAACCATTTTGTATCTTTTCCAGCTCTCCTCCGTTCGCATGCAGGGACTGCTACTTCTGATCTTTGTGAAGCACGTCCACCTTCCTTTCATCCGGGACGTTCATACCCACTACACACGCACAGGCCTGTATGGATACTGGGTAAAGAAACAACCGAGACTTGATTGCCTAAATTGGTTACTTGTGCTTATGATGCTGTGTGCCTCTAAATGGTTTCGTGGTGGGAGAGAGGGTATATGGGTTACTTAAAAATGAATAAGCAGTGAGACTCAGTTGTTTGAACCTGGTATGCAAATGTGTAGCACAGACCATAATATTTTAACAATGTATTAGCTGATATACAACAACTTAGATTTTAATTAACACAATTTATTCCCATATAAATATCTAAAAAAAATAAATCTTGCTGTTATTAACCATTGTGTTTGCAGTTGTTGACTGTGGATTTAGAGAACATTAATTTTCTGTGTTCCAGGGGAATAAAGGAGGAGTCACCATTCGCATGTCCCTCTATGGTCATACAGTTTGCTTCATAAACTGCCATTTGCCAGCACACATGGAGAACACAGAGCAACGACTGGATGACTTTGAAAAAATCCTGGAAATGCAGTTTGAAGGAGAGAATATTCCAAGTACCTTGGACCATGAGTGAGTTGTTCTGACTCTATTCTGTCTGTATTGTTTTTATCTGTTAAATGGTAGACTCGTGTACCAAAGAGTTTGGGTTTGGGAGTTTTGATGCATCATTGTTATTTTAAATGCCTTTTCAGAATTAATCCTGAATATTAGGAGGCCAGGCTGAAAAAACTGGCCTGAAGTCTATTTTGCCAGACTGTTCTCTTCCAATCCTGAAGAGAAGAGGCTGCATATGCCAGAGGCTAGAGAACTTTAGAAGCTTGTTTATACCAAAAATAGTCTAGATCACTATTAAATGACTGTTTTCCTCCCGTTTTTGGAGGAGATTTGTGATGTTGTTTTGGTATATTTTTATTCCTGTGAAAATTCTAGTATCTAGCTGAGGGCTTCTCAGCCTTTAAATTCTTGATTGATGATTTCTGTAGTTATATGAATTATACTTACTTCAGGTGTCTCACCATTTCTTTCAACAATTTTTAATTAAATTATTTATATATTTCATTGTTTTCATGTGAGGATTCCCCACGTAATGCTGGAATCTAAGGATTATAATAGAACTATTTAAAAATGAGTTGAGACAAAATGTTTTAGATGTTGGTGGTTTGTTTTTTGTTTTTTTTATACCCATAAAACTACCAGGCCAGATAAAGTGATATTTCATACCTATTCTAGATTTAATTGTTAATGCCTTCATTAAAATTATGTAAATATATATGACAAAACTTTCAAATGATTAGTTTTCCTATCCTAGTATAAGTGTTTGATATTTCTATTTAATGTTTCATTTTCTTGATAGTGCCTGTTGAATTCTTCCCTCATGAGTTAATCAATTCCTACAAATCTTCTGCCTTTTGTGTGTTTTTTGTTTGATTTGTTTTGTTTTGTTTTTAGCATTCTCTTCTGGTTTGGAGATTTGAACTTCCGGATAGCAGATTATGGCATACATTTTGTCCGAGAATCAATAAATAACAAGCGTTACAATTTGCTGTGGGAGAAAGACCAGGTATGTTGTATTAATTTGTTATGTTTTTAAAATTACTTCTATTATTATTTTTAAATGAATACAAACACACCGTAGTAATTAGCATTAGTTCTTGAGTTTCTCATTTCTATTAAAGACACAAATTCAGAGTAGTCTTGAGGTGGAACAGATCTATCTGTTTGCTCTTTCATTTCTCGGTCATAAACCTCATTTAATTACAATCTTTTTCTGCCTTTGTTTAATTTCTTACTCATTTACAGTGTTTGTGTTTGACTGAAGCTTTCTTTGAACTTCATGTCTTGTGAATTGTTCCTCACATTAATTTCTCCTTCTTTTCTGCTCCCAAGAATTGTTTTTAAGAGACTCTTATTCTGGCATTTGATCAGAACTGCTACAAAACTTTTAAAGAGATCATGTCAGGAGTTCTAGCAGTAACAAAGAGACACTTCTGAATTTACTTTTTCAAATATCTTATACTGACTGAGATGTTGAATTTTTCTTGGAAAATGCTTTCTCAGTTCCTTTCCCAATTAACTTCTAAGCTCCAATTTTTAAATGTAACTAAAAGTTGCTTTTTATTTCCGCAGTTAAATATGGCAAAAAAGAAAGAAGCATTTCTTCAGGAATTCATAGAGGGTCCTCTGCAGTTTAAACCCACCTACAAGTTTGACCTTTATTCAGATGTATATGATACAAGGTAAAAGCACAGTAAGATTTGTTCAGACATGGAGTATTACAACATGGTACTTGAGTGATATATAACTTTGCTAAACAAACGTAAATTTCCTGAATGCGCTAGTTAACTGAAGCTGTTGAGCTATTCTGATAGGCTCATTCAGTGGACAAATCTGAACATTTCTAAAGAAGCCTGAGCCTACTGATTGCACGAGAGGAGCAGGAGTGAAAAGAGTGAAAAAAGTGAAAAAGAAAGCCCAGCTTTCTTTTTGGAAAGACTAGATTAACAGGATAAACTAGTACTTGTTTAAAATGTGTGTTATTTTTTTGTTTTTTGTCTTTAATACTAAAATCATACTTTGATTATCAGAAATAAGCAAAAAGGAAAAGAGTAATCATCTGCATTTTTTTGTTTGCCGTCTCTACATAAGCATTTTATTTGATACTGCTTGCATTTGAAAATAAATGCAAATGTGTCTTTATAAATAATTTTAAGTTGTAAAATGGAGTAGCTTAAGTTTCCAAAGGTTTTCTCTGACACTGAAGTTTGCTGTTAAGTATAAATCTTACGTTTCAAGAGAAGGACAAGTTCCTGTCCAAACAGGGGTTTTGTACTGATCTTTTTCTTTATTTCCAGAGAGCAGAAGTCCCTGTTTTGGTTTAAGTAAGAAGATAACCTTCTGGATTTCATAGATTTGTAAATATTTCAGAATCAAAACAATGCTCCTTCTGAGCTTTTGATTTGATTTTTGTGAAATATTTGAAAATCAGATGACAGCTGATTTTCTTCAGGATTTTCTGAACCTGTCTGAAAGCTGTAGTGTTATCTACTCTGCTGTTGCACTTAGTCTTTGAAGTTTGTTTGGATCCAAAGACGTTTTGCTCTCTAATTGAGTGTAAAGCGAGATAATGGGACTTGCAATAAATCCATTTAACAAAAAAATGCATAAAAATCCAAAACTAGAAATTCTAAGGATGATTCACAGCCTAATAGTCTGTGTTGGCTTACTTACAGAACAGAATGTATGCTTATGCATACTGTGTGCTTTCTGCTGTTGCTGCCAGAGGTATTCTGGTTGGATGGGGGCATGATCATTAGATCTCAAGACACTTGGGTCTTTTGAGCATCACTGAAAAGTGTGCTTCACATTTAATCTTTGATGCTTTTTCTATGTGGATTTTGAGTTTTTCTTTCCCACCTAGTATGCCATTTTCTCTAAAATAGTGAGTGTATTAACTTTAAGCTGTTCTTTTGGTATTTTCTTGCACAGCAGAGCAGACATATGGCAGCTCATAAAGATTTCTGTCGGTTTATGTAATTACTGTAGTGAGCGGGATATAGCCCCTTAGTCATTTAAAATCTTTCCACCTTATTAAAGGTGAGTCAGACTTGTATATGGGAAGGGGTGAAACACAAATATGTTGAATATTGAACTAAATGGCATTTCCAGTTTGTGATTTTGATATTAAACTGACAGTTTTCCTTACACATCCTGCTCATTAACTTCTATAATTCAATCTAGTCCATTCTAATTCCTCTTCCATAGGGTATGATCTTTTCTCCATTTCAATTTGAAGTGATACATCCATACAGAGAGTTGCTGTTAAGGCTTCCTCCCACTACAGAGAGAACCACTGAAGGCTCATGTCTTCTGTTGTTATTGATATGGTATAAAAGGAAACTCTGAATTACGATTGCAGCTTGATATACAGTACAGTCGCAGGCACAATGTTATCGATTACGGGATTTTTATAGTCTCTTGTTATGGGACAGCAATGGCTTGCAGACTTGGAATACAGACTAGTGCAGGTTAGAGGAAAACATTGCTGTGTCACGTGCGATTAATATAAGTTACCTAAGTTTGTCCAATTTCAGTTTTTAAAGTAAACTTGTTCTCAAAAATTTTCAATAGTTTCAAATACCATTCAGACTCTTCCCACGTCTTTAAGTTTATGCCCCTTTCCTCAGACTGACCATACATTTGAAGCTTAGGGCAGTTGTTGAATCATCTCAACATTCTTGCATGTTCTTACGGAGTGTATTAGGAGAAAGTATCATTTCCTGTACAAAGCTGACTAACCCATTGGAATGCCCTTCTCCCATTCATTTTACTCCTCTTTCAGAAACCTATGAAACTTACCTCCAGTACATGGAGTTGCATTCAAATTGAAGAATCCTTGGTTGTAAAGCATGTTGAACAGAGCTGTAAAATGAAGGTTGGATAAGATTGCCTTCTTATATTAATACATATCTGACAGTCTTTCAACTATGAGTAGATTTTGCACACTATTTTTAGCTTTTCACACTGTTTTTTTCTTCTCATTTCACTTTTATACTTTATTTCTGTAGCGAGAAGAAAAGGAAGCCAGCATGGACTGATAGAATTCTTTGGAGAGTGAAAAATCTCTGCCAGCATGCATCAAAAGAAGGCGAATTCTCTGAAGAAGAACAGACAATTTCTGTTACGTTGAATAACTATATCAGTCACATGAGCTATGGAATCAGCGATCACAAACCTGTTACAGGAACTTTTGGGCTTGAGGTGATGTCCCACTTTTGTTGTTTTAAAAATAAAATTGTTTTTCTACACAGTTTAAAAAAAGAAAAACCATTTTTCTACACATTCTAAGTCTTAATCTCTGTGTTTTGTTCTGATTAAAGTGAAGGCAGCAAATTGCTTTCAGGTTATTTCCATTGGTTTAAGAGTACCACAGCAGGTGTGGCAGAGAATAGAAAAGAACAACTGAAAGAAAAACAGACTTGACTGACTTTAAGTTTTGTTCTCTTTCTAGCTGAAGCCTCTTCTAACAGATCCTTTGATCACACTGAATCCTGAGGGTGAGTGGAGCGCAGAGCATGACGTTCTGATCCGCTATTCTGCAGTGCCTGAATTCTCAAGCAGTGCTTGGGACTGGATTGGACTCTTTAAGGTAACATTCCTGCATTGTGGCTCTTTAATGAAGATGGTGGATATGACAGGAAGAGATAGTTGATAGTCTTCTGGCATAGGACACTGTGATTCTTGCTAGTGGAAAGCTTTCCAAAATAGTCTTGTATCCTTGATTGCTGGTAGGTTCTGTATGTGAGAGTTTAGTTGCCTCTCAAGATGGCTGTGAACTTTTACACAGTCTTTTAATTTTCTGCTAAAATAATGTGGTGATGTGCGTGAGTAAAATGGTTGTCAGGAGCTGTGAAATGGAATTGCCTTCCCTTAATGCTTATGGTTCAAAAGATTTACTCGAGAGAGAGAACAAATGAAAGGAAGTCAGTGAAAATGTGTGACAACAGGCCATTCCCATCCTCTCAGAAATTAAAGATATCTGCCAGCCCCCAACTGTGTTCATCCTAAAAACAAAATGTTTTATCTAGTGCAGTGAATAACCGTGCCTCTCACATCTTTGAGTTTTCCATGTGACACATTTTTTGTTTCCTTCAGAAAGCTGATGGTTCACATCTTTCTTTGTAGGTGGCTTTCAAGCATGTGAATGACTATGTTACTTATGCTTGGGTAGAAGATGATGAAATTTCTTCTAACAAGGACAGCAAACAAGTAAGCCAATTTGTTTCTTTCTAGTGTAGTTTCTTACAGAACATTATTCAAGGATCTCTTTGTTCCATATCTTCTTCTTCTGGGTTTTGTTTCCTCTGATTTCCCAGTCAAACCTATCTGGGAATGATATTACTGTTTAATATACTTCTAAGTTGTTTTAATTTTCAGATAGTCCAGCATATGTTCTCAGGTATGATCATGTTGCTTAAAGTAACTGATGAAAAATATTGTTCCTGTAGCCACCTTTGATTTTATTTTGGTCTATTTCTGCCACAGAAATATGTAACTGGCCATTTTTTCATCCGATTGTCAAAGTTTCTCAATGTGTCTTAAATATTTATTTTATGATTTTTTCATTACATTTTCAGTACTGTAGGTACTTTGATTTGACTAACACAATTAGTTCCAGATGTCAAATACAGCTACTGATCAGTGCTTCTTAGACTTTTATTCATTTTGGCTGCTAAGTGTTTTGGCCTCATCTTATAAACTTCTCTGTTAAATAGCTTTCAAGTTGTGACAACTTAAAGCAATTTAAAAAATAATTAAAAAGTATTTTGCATACAAATGATCTGTATTTTGCTGAACAAATAGGAATTTAAATTTAATTTTGGGGGCAAAGTGGAAGGATGGATGAAACTTTCTGGACAATAATGGAAAGCGGTTGTTTCTTGTTAGAGGTTAAGTTAACATCAAGTTTATAAACAAGACCACAAATTGTCTTGTACTCGAGAGTCAGTATTCTGTCTCTCAAAATTCCTCTGACACTTTCTGACTCATCTCTGACTCTTTCCCATTACTAAGCTTAAAAATCTAAGCATTGTTAACATCGTTTTAGCAGGGTACTGTGGGAAGCAGTTCAGGAACCTTGAGTCTTTAGGACAGTACAAAACGGAGGTGGTGTGGCTGTTTCATGTAACACCTGGTTATTGCCACCAGGAGGCAGTTCATCTCCCTCCTTGCTGCTTGTGTGGCCTTGCCTCTTCCCTTCTAACAACTCTTTCCCCTCACATCTTGCTGAACCAAGGCAGCTTGCTAACATGGTGAAGGATATTCACTTTTTTCTTCCTGGCTTTTCAGATGTTTTCCTGAATTATTTCTGTGCTCATCCTTTTTAGTTTATGTTTAAAAATTTGCTTATAAGCAGCAAGTACTGAATTTTATGGTTTCCTGAAAGGCAGAGACTACTTCTTGAAAGTTGTTTTCTCTGTGGAAATTACCCTTTGCCCCTGTTCTTATTTTTGCTGACAGGTTTACATGAGTGCTGCAGAAATTCCTGATGCAGGAGGAGAATTTTTGCTTTGTTACTACAGCAATAATTTGCAGGCAATAGTTGGTATCAGCCAGCCTTTTCAGGTAATACATTTGGAAGCTTTGATTAACTTTGGCTGGGATTTTTATATGCATCTGAACGTAGGTGTGTGCAACTGGGTTAATTCCATGGGAGATGGCAGCAGCAATAATTGCAAAAAGTGTATGTGCTGGCTAACAGCCAGTAAAAGAATTTGCTGATGTTCTAAAAGATTCTAAGTAGCTATTATTGCAGCACGTTGTTCTAATGAAATAAGGCAGCTCTCTCTCATCTTTAATTTTTTTGGAACTTCGTGCTCTGCCAGTTACGTCCCTGCTTTCCATAAAAATGAGAACTCCAAATGCTGCCAAGTTTCTGACAGATTGTGAGTGAACTTTTTCTGATCTCTTCTGTGGCAGGTTTGCATGGAAGTGCTTCCTGTATCACTTAAATTAGGGAAAGACAGGGCAGTTGGAATTCAAGTTATTTGTTTAACAGGCTTTGTTTAATTTCCGGAAGGTTAACTT
Organism: Aythya fuligula; assembly: GCF_009819795.1. Classification (NCBI taxonomy): domain Eukaryota; kingdom Metazoa; phylum Chordata; class Aves; order Anseriformes; family Anatidae; genus Aythya; species Aythya fuligula. The sequence goes on along the minus strand of NC_045578.1, from coordinate 6,229,041 downwards.
AACCTGTACAGAGCAGACGAAGTGACCAATTGTCGCTTCTCTTTGCCAAAATCATTTTGTTTGTGCATCATTTCCCTTGCTGCCATGCTAACATGTTGTGGGATGGCTGAAATGGAAGTTCTATGTTGTTGTTGGATGAAGGGGGTTTTAGAAGGCTGTGACACTCTGTTACTGTAAGAGATACAGTAATGAAATTGCTGAGCTGGCTGGTAAACCTCAGTGATACTGTTCATCTGTTTCTTATCTATTGGTAAAAATTTTCTATTACATAGTCCAGTATTTCAGCTGTCTCGGAGCTTAAAATCTGTTACAAACTCTGCAGCATAGTTATCACTTCTGTGTGAATATAACACACCATATAAATATAATAAACTAAGTCACTTATAGGATACCTTTCTTTTTCCATGATGCTTAATGTTTTTATCTTATTAATGTTTTAATAGATTTTTAAAGCTTCGTAATTTCTGCATATAAGCATTTTTTTTCGTTTTTATCAAATATGCAGCATATCTTTATATGATGGTATATCGATAGCATTTAGAAACAGTGTGTTGCCCTATTTAATTTTTCAACTATTGTTTTTCTTCTAGATTCAGCCAAATAGGACATTAATAGAAAAGGATCTGGCACAGGAAGAGAACAGTTGGACGCAAACACCTGACAATCTGCAATCGCATATTGAGTTCTGAAGTCAGAAGGGGCATTCAGTGGTCCTGATTCAGGCGTCAGATGATTCTTTATGTCATAGTGATTATAAACTTTTACTCTTAGAAGATGGAGTAAGGCAGTGCAAGTAAGACAGGTAGGGCTGTTTGGAAACTGTGTAGAAGATAATTTATTGTGGAAGCATTTTTACTGTTACAGTGAGAGTAACTTACGTTAGATAGGAATTGTAAAAATAGCACCTAATGAATGCTGTGTGATTTAAGATGATACAAGCTTTTAATCCAGTGACTTAACCTAAGTTGCATTCTGTAATAGATTTTTAGGACTGTTTTGTTTTTTTTTTTTTTTTTTTTTTCAAGAGGATATTTTTATTTACAATACAGTATTCACTAAGCTGTAACCACTTAATCACTGATTTCTAGTTTTTTAGTTTAAATGAGGTTATTTAAAAATTATTTATTAGATATAGCTATCTAGCTTATTTTAAAAAGAAAAATTATTTGACTTTTAAATGTAAGCTAAGTACCTTATGGGAAACACATGTGGTAATAAGTCACAGAAAAACTTAATCTTTGGAGCGTGTAAATTTTCCTTCTGTAGTATGTCCCTTTTCTTCATGCCTTGCTGATACCTGTTGGTAAGATTTTTCATTTCTAATTTTTCAAGCCTGAGATACTTTTATTGAAACACACTTTTCCTGTTTTGTTTTGGGGGTAGATTCTTCTTTTACAAAACACTTCATCAATTTGCCTATGCCTTTTCTCCCTTTTTTTTTTTTTTTTTTTTTTTTTTTAATTAAAAATACTTTTATGTTGTTCCCTGGCTTGGAGTTAAGCAGAATCTCAAAATTTCTGAAAGCAGTAGCTTCATTTGAGAAATGCTTTAGCACAGTTATGCTTTAGGCAGTTAATAGCTCATAAAGCACTTGTTGCCAGAGAGCTAGTGATCATGCTAACCCTGCCTCTTCTCTGCTGTATCATATTTATAAAGCTAAAGACATAGTTCATCCCTGATACTATTAGGCTACATTGTTGTTAGACATACTACATGAATTGACATGAAGTGACATGAATTATAAATGGAAAACATAGTGGAACAAGGTTTTTTCTATAGCATTATCTGTGCTATAGAAAGAGTTTTTTTACCAAAAATTGTGGAACTCTTTCACTTCTAGCAATCAGACTGCAAAATTTCTTTTCCTGGTGGTGCTTAGACTTGAATGTATCCTGTGCACTTGAGGGTGGAGATAGAATAAGAAAGATCAAGTACTTTTAAAAACCTGAAAGGTATTTAGCTTTAGAAATGGTTTTGTTTGTTGATGAGGAAAGGGAGGTCTTTGGAAAGGATTTAGAAGAGACACCACCATTCCACAGAATCTCAGATTTCAGTGACAGAAAGCACTTGTTAGTCTCCATGTTCTAGACACAGCTTTGAGTTACCTACTGTGTATGGTAAGTAAAGTTAGTTGCTAATCACCGTCTTGTTGGTTATGGATGGAAAAGAGAAAATTTGGCTCAAGTGGAAGAGTGAAGCAAAGGCTGCTGCTGCTGGTATGTTTATTGTGTGTCAAAACCGAGTGGTTTCTATTTTATTCTTATAGTCTTAGTTATTTCTGTTAGGATTCTTTTGCAATAGAAAGTGTATACCTTGATGGGAAATTTCTTTCTCAGTTGCTTCCTTATGTCATTCACTGTATAAAATCTTCTGGGGTCCCAGAGTCTTTGTATATTGTGGAAACTATAATGGGTGAACTGGTTAGATTGTTGCAGTTTGGGGTTCAAGAGCACCTAGCCTCTGTAAATTTCAGTTAGTTGTATCTCAACTAATGCTTGGTGTTGGAAAGTGTTTCCAGTTTTAAGTAGGGAGGTCAGGTTCAGAAAGATCCTGTGTTCATTGCATGGATTAAAACCGCCTTGAGGTTTACAGTGACATTCCTATTATACTTTGGAACAATATTAGAAACCGTTTTCACATTTGCAGCAGTCTTGCAAGGATTTGTGTTGCACTAAATCTTTCAGATATGTGACTTTTCATGGCAGTTACAGCATCAGACAAATCCGCCTGAAGTGCAAATAACTTGCAGGTTTTAAGTCGTTACTGTTTCTGTTTTTTTCTTGTGTAACTGTAATACCATGCTCTATGCAAGGAGATTCCCATGGAGAGCTCAAAGAACTGTGGTCTTTGAATTCCAGACCATAGCTGGTGATTTATTGTGGACCAAGATCCAGTTTCTTCTAATCAGGGTGCATCTGCCATTCACGAGCAGCTCAGAGGGGGAGCCATACAGCCGCTTTACATGGGCGAGAAACCCAAGCTCCTTAATGTTGTATGAGAACTGATAACTCTCTCAATCACTGGAGACAGAAGCTGCATTTTGTAAACTAATCCTTTGCGCCACGGGACTTCACTGAAAATGCCCGCAGCAGCTGCGATTGAATCTGATCGTGTGTTAGGAAGATGCTGTACAGAACTGTATACTTCTTTAAGATTATGCACACAGTAGCAGTTTTGTTTACTACTGTTACCTATGGTAGCTTTTCAAACTATTCCATGATCTGTAATGATGCATTTTCTAATGAAATTTATCTTTTTTTTTAAAAAAAAAAAAAAAGCACCTTTGATTGGATGTTATGATCACTGGAAATGTTTTTATACTCATGTGTTTTCTTTTCATGTATGACTAAAATAAATCCTGGCAGTGAAGTGTTCTACATGGCCTCGATTAATTTGAGAACAAAGACATTGGTTTGAGTGGGGAGAATCGATTCCATGCATGGTAACCTTTCTCCGAGAAACTCTGGTGATGTTTAATACTCACATACAGTAGCATTTTAGAATGGAAATGTCACTAATAACATATGTGGTAGGGCTTTGGACTGAAACAGAAAGCCAAAGGCAAATACAGCTTTTCTTTTGGATAAAACAGATTGATCTAAAAAGACTTTTTTTCCCCTTATAAATGAGACTAGTATTAAATGAACTTAAGTGATGCTGTAAGCATCTGTTTTGAGTTTTTCTCCCCCCTCCCTAGAAAAGGTATCTTAATACAAAATTAATCTGAAATAGTTGCATGTTTAAATTGTTGGAAAAAAAAAAAAAAGGTCCTCTTGCTGTTTTTTCCACCCCTAGGCCAAAATTTCAGTAATATTGAATTGCAGAGCACATGTTAGTAACAAAGGGGAACTAGCTTATTTGGTTGGCAACTTTGTTTGTTTGTTTTGTTAGAGACTTAGCACTTGCTGGGTTCAAAATCTTTATTTCAGGAGAACCTGTTTTCCTTCAATTTGATCTGTACTTTGTGTCTGTGTTAGTGCAGCTCTGTTTATGCCAATGGAGTTATGCTCCCTTACACAGGGACAGGTTTATATGGCATGGTTCTCTACGTTGTTGTTGTTTGTTTTTCCCTGAGAAAATGTATACAGGTGTGTTTTGGAAATTCTTCCCTAAATGAAGTATTGTACCGGAGAGTCAGGATTTTGTGTTTATATTAATGTTATCCACAATACTTCTCATAAATGATTCATCATCAGTTTTCAGTATTTCCTCTTGTTCACAACATTGGGAACTTCTCTGATCAACTTGGGCCCTGGTTTGTTTAGTAAGACAAATTGTCTCTGACTTAGGCTTTTTCGGTTCTTATTATTAATTTTGGAAATTACTTTTATGCTGTCAACAATACTTTCAAATGTAAAATAGCATAGGCCTTTTAGTGGGAGGCAGTGAAATATAGGTGACACTTAGTCTTGTCCCATACAGACGTCTGTATTATTTGTGATCAAAGTACTATATTTTCTGGTGAGAGTATTTTGAATCTAACTTGCATGTTTGTTTCCACAATTCCTCTATTACACAGTTGCTTCAAAATTGACTTAACTGGTTTCTAGCTGGACAGAAGAAAAAAGTCTGATGGGGTGGAGTTGGATGAACGATAGCTGACAACAACACAGTTAAAGAGAGGAATTGGAGTGCTATTTTAGCCAAGGGAAACAATGAAAAAAAGGGGGTCAGAAACAGTTGCTACTTCTGAGGCATCCTTAGATCTATTGGAGTTCTCGCTTCTCATTCCTTTAAACTGGGTTTGATCTTTTTCCTTTTAAAAGGCTCAAACCACTTAAAATGCTTTCTTAACATTTAAGAACAGGTTCTACTGAATACACTTTTTCACAGGTTATGTAATTTATTTTTTTCCTTGTGAAAAGTCTGTTACATTATACTTCATATTTTAACTTTCTGTATTTTTAGTGTACGTTTACTAACAAATCTCTTCCTTCTAAAGACAACTTCACATTTCCCTGCTGTTAGAGTTTATTTTAAAATATGAAATATGTCTACCAAGGAGTGTTCGTCAGTATAGCCTTATTTAACTTCCTTATACCTCTGATTCCTAACTAACCTCAGGATATGCAGTATATCATTGCACATAGATAGTACAGCTCTGTGTAAACAGGAAATATTTCGAAGATGTCTTGCGTGTTTGTTAGACCCTAAAAATACCTTCTGATAACGACTATTGTTTCTACTACCACTACTTCCTTCTCTGCTCTTGGACACTAAGTGACACTCAGATGAACTTGTCTTAATATACTGCAGTGGAAAGGCCAGTTGGACAGAGCTTGAATTAGGTTTTCCTTGAGAGAGGAAACGATACCTTTTCTGAGAGCTCTGCATTACGAGCAAGAATATTTCTGATGGCCTTTGCTATCCTTAGACGTAGGGATTTGCTATTTGATGGTGATTGAAACGAAGCATTTTTTTTAACAACATGATATAGAGATCACAGAAAGTGCCCATCAATGCAGGAGTACCAATATTATTAAAATTAGGCAGGTAATATCCTAGTTTTCTTATGCCTGTCTTTTCTTTATACTGATATTAAAAGAGAACGGGCAAAAAGATCTGTGTGTAAAGACAGAAGTATTTTGAGGCCAGTCTTCTATAGCTTTCCCTAATCTCTGTATTCTTTAGCCCTTTTTTTAGGGGGCAAACTCAAATATCAGGGAGTTGTATAGCATACAGCACGCAGTAAGCTGTTTGTGTGGCTGCTTTGGCAGCTGAGGCAATGGTACTTGCCACCTGATTAATCTGTGCAGTATACACTGTCTTCATTTACTCTGGAAACTGAGCTACTGAAGGGAACTATACTGAGCTTGTCTGTTCAATAGCTTCAACTTAAGAAAAATAATGTGTGTGTGTGTACATCCCACCTCTCGTATTACAGTGCAACTGTCTTCTTCCCCTCACAAGGTCCCTGCTATCAAAAAAGTAACATCATCTCATACATGCAGTCTAGAAAGTAGCAAGAGAACCCATGCGGGAGCATTTGAAGCACAGATCGGAAGAATCACAGGAGGAAAACACTGAAGTCAGAAGAAGCATGAGATCTGGGAACATAAACTGGTGAGAGGAAATGCAGGGGTGTAGGAAGAGTTCAGAGAATAGTAATCTGGTAGCATCACAAAAAAGAAGAAAAAAATAATACTTTAACTTGTCAACCATACTTTGACTGAAACTGAAAGATGTCAAAACAGACATCAGCCATAGAGGGAAAGGTTTCAGCATTGTTTATCAATACATGCCCTACTGCAACTGGTTTTAAAGTGTATTGCCTGGCCTTGGCAAAGATCACCCCATGTTCCTCTCCGTCCTTTTCTATTTTGTTTATGCATTATAATTATAGGGTAAATACACACACGCGCGCACTTTAAAGCTTAGTCTACCCTTTTTCTCTTGTTCTCATTTACTTGTAGCCCACTTTTTAAAAACAAACAAACAAAAAAACCACAACACAATTCTGGCATCTGTGTCACAAATCATTCCAGTTAAACGGCCTTCACATTCTGGACTATTAATCTTCGTAACGTCTCCATATATGAAGGGTAGATAAGACGGACACGGTATTGCTCCATGTTACTGAGAATAGGTCTGGTTTTTGTTTCAGGAAGTGACAGTGGTGTTTTTTTCTTTAATCTGATAAAATCTCTTTTTCAATGTAGCCTTATATTGGAAAGTAAGTGGTCAAGGAAACCAGGATATGCCCAGTCCAACGATTTATATAATGGCTAAGGCCAATGTAAGAATGATTCCAGATACGAAATGCAGAACAGTGCCAGGCCATTTCTTTTCAGCTACAGAACAGACTGGTGTTCTGTGCCTACTCTTGAATGGCCAAATGCTTGTTAATCTTAACATCTACGTACATTTGTTGTTTTTTTGGTTTGGTTTGGTTTTTGACAAGCAGTATCATCTTGAATTGTTCTGTGTAGAGCTGAAAACTCAGCCTTGCGTATTCAGATAAGATTGACGGAGTTGTCCCATAACAGCAAGTCTTGAAATACCCGGTGTTTAGACTGATATTTTTTCTCCATGGTCATTGTCAGGGTATCTGCATCTGTTAGGGGAGTGTGTGGGGATTAGTGGTCTAGATGCTGCCTTAATGGATTACATTAAAACACTGTAATTACACTTAAATCAGAGTTTATTTTTACCATTTTATTTTTCTAATATTTGTAGTAGGATTTTTTGTGCAGTAACATGTACAAGTTAATTTCCTTTGCCATGATTAGTTAGCTATTCAACAATTCAATAAATAATGATTTAGATCTAGAGGAATTTGAAGAACTTCCTGTAGGCACCACAGGAGCAATCAATATTGCTCTGTCACTTTAAACTGAGCACCTTAGAGTTGAAGAAGGAGAACCTTTTCTAAATAAAATCTCTTGGTATGTTTGTAAGGTCTTTCATATTACAGTTTCGTGCTAATACCTGTGAAATAGCACACGCAATGGCTTGACTTCCAAGTCCACTGGGACCAAAATGGAACATCAACAAAGTCTGCAGCAATAAACATGAACATAAATTTTGGTTTCTTGGAACTGTCTTCACACATTGTAACTAGTGGAAGCTAGTCTTGAACTTAATTGTTGTTTCAGCTCACACCTACACTTAATATAAATACAGAGGTTCATCTCTTCCTCTCAACACAGGGCTCTGAACCAAAGATTGCAGTTAGTTGAGGTTTTCTTCCAGAGAGATTCACTAACTTACCTTGGAAAGATGGAACTGCAAATTGAACTTATTCCTACAGGAGAAATCATCCGTGTGGTTAGTCGCAATGGAGAACACAAGACTGTAAGCCTGATTTTCTATTGTTCTCTTTTCTCTTCTTGTATTGTTAGTTGCATGCTAAACAATTTAGGAACTGTTGTGCTGAAATGAGAAATGCTAGTGCAAAGAAAAAAAAAAAAAAAGAGGTTTCCGTAAGACTGGTCGCTGAAGTGACTGTAGCTGTTTTGTGAACAGTTTTCTCATTGTAATAAAAATTGGTAGCAATGAATGTTATTATCAAGTGGCTGGGAGTTTAGGAAATTATTAAAGTGTATTTCCTGTAGAAATCCTTCAGTGCACCAAAGCTGATGTAACCTGGAGTTGTTGTAATGGCTCAGCTGTGTTCACTCTGTCAGGATTCTGGAAGCACTTTCAAACAACAAAGGAGGGGAAACAATTTTCAGAAGTGTTTGATTCTCTTGGATACTGATTGTCCATGTTGTCACTAGATTCATGCTCTGAATGTTGTGGGGGAGGTTCATGCATCAAAAACCTCGTGCTGGCAGAACGTATCAAAGGACTGTTAATACTGCCTTGAAGTATTCCTTGAAGGAATACTGTCTATTCCATTAGCTTGTGACTCTTACTGACTTAGGTTCAAGGTTTGTGTGAAAGCAAATGGAAAATCTGTGAGCTTCTCTCTAGTTTGACGTGGTAGATGCAAATATTTAGGCAAGGCACGCTACTTCTGTAAAAAAAATTTTGGTTTTCAGTACTTGCAATGAATGGCCGTTCTGTGTGTTTTGCTTTTAGAATATTTTAACTGGATTTTTATATTTTAATTAAGAATCTAGAGACGAAACTGTATAAAAACTTTTTTTTAATCCTTCTGTGTTTAAATGCTGCAAGTAGTCTTTTTTCTGTTGTCAAAGCTTCGTTGTATGGACTTGGAAAGACAGTTGATTATGGTTAATACTGCTCGTTACGCTTTTTTTCAGGTGAATTAGTAACTACTCTTACCTAAATGCAACCATGTATTTATATTTCTTTGTCATAGGTACTTAGAACGTGTTTAATCTATCTTCAGTTCTGGTAGCAGATTGCTCAGGGCAGAGCCATCACGTACCACAGCACACATCTGTGCACGTTGCTCCAGTTTCCGAGTATTGTCTTTCTAGTAAGTAATCTGAAACATGATGTGAAAATTGGCTAAGACACTTTGTGTGGATAACACAATTATTGGGCAGTCATTGTACTTCAGAAAAACCTGAGAGCTCTGCCTTGTTGGAAGATGAGATAGTGGCAATTCTGGTATTCTTTGGTTTCCAGTAAATGGTCCGGGACTGTCGGTGAGTGGCATGTAGTGAAAGCAGAGGACACTGGCTGGCCTGAATCCTCTTTCCCGGAGGGAACCATTCCTTTAAACCTTATCCTGAATAGCATGCCCCAGGATCCTGGGGGAGACATCAGAGAGAGAAAAGCTGTTAGTTCAGCTTTCTAAAGAGCTTTAAATCTTCATTAGCAGTCCATAAAATCGTAATTTGCTACTTTGAGGACAGCACTCTCTATTCAAGTGCTGTTGGTGCTGCAGAAATGGCCAGAGAAAAGTAGTTTACGATGCATTGTGCTTTAACACAAGCCTAAGTTTGTAGCTGAACACACGTTGAAGGGTTGCAGAATGGTTCAGCTCAGTGTGCTCGTCTGTTAGAATCCAATCATGCAGACTGCTGTGGATCCTGGACAGACCACCTCCAAAATTAACACGCCTGTGGTGAACCGAGATGCTCGTTGCTCTACCTGAACTTGGTGGCAGAGCTCCCGCTGGCTTTGGGGGATCCGCTCGGGAGCTGAGCTCGCTCTTTGGCCTTCTCCCAACACAACCCTTGGGCTGTTTCCCACACCAGCAGGGAGGGGATGGTGAAGTTGTCAGTGGCGCCCCGCGTTTATCTCTCGGAGGGCCGGAGGAGACAGGTGCGCCCGGCGTGCGAGCTGCAGCGATACACAACCTTATCAGCAGGATGCCGCTGTCCTGAACAATGCAATCAGCCCGAGCTGGTTCCTGCCTCCCCCTCCGTGCTCTCCGGCACCGAACCGGTTGCCAGCGAGGTCAGGGGCTCCCCCAAAAACCCCGCTAAACCGCGGGGGGGGGGATCCCCCGGAGCTGACGGCAGGTGAGGGCGGAGGCAGGGCCGCTGCTGCCCGCCTGCACTCCGCATGCCCGCCGCTCGGACATGCTCACTAGCGGCTCACCAGCGGCTCACTAGCGGCTCCCTCCCGCCGCCACTCGGCGCCCCGACACCGGCGGAGCCGCCGCAGGGCCCCGAGCCGCGCGTCCCGGGGCGCGGAGCGCAGGTGAGCGGCCGCAGCGGCGGCCACGGGGGGTAAGGGAAGGGAAAGGGGAAGGAGGAAAAAATAAATAAATAAATAAAGGGACCGAGCGGCTCGCCCAAGGGGGAAAGGTGGCTGCCGAGCGGTGCCTCGGCTCGGCCACATGGCCGAGGGTTGCCCCGGGCACGCTGCGGGCTTTGGGGTGCTCGGGGAGGCTCCCCCCGGGGAGCAGAGGGCGCTCAGCGGCCCTCTTGTTCCCCCCCCCCCCACCCCATGCTGAAGTCGGCGACGTTCCCGGAAACTCTGCGATTTCCCCGACAGAAATAAATGACCCTTTCGCGGCAGCTGGCATCCTGGAGGCTGCATGGTGTGTCTCCGGCAATCCCCGCCCTCTCTTTCCGTAACGTTACCAAATACACTGTATTTTCTCCCAAAAGCAGCGAGCTGCCGAGCTCCTGCCCGGGACGGGGTGCTGCCTCCCGTGGGACCAGGCAGCAGGAGCTGGAGCAAGAAAGGGTGCGGCTGGGTGCGGGGGCAAGAGCAAGGCAGCTCCTGAGCTGAAACGTGGCCATGTCACGGCCGGTGTGTCAGAGGGGTTGTGCCTTGTTCTAAGGAATGGGGTTTGTGCTGAGCTAACTTGTTTTCAGCCTTCTCGTGCTGTTCTGTGCTCGCTGACGGGGTGTTCTGCCGTGGTTAGTGCTGATGTTCATGCTGGAATAAGTCTTCCTCGTTTGTCTGTGGTTGTACAGGTGCCTAAAAGCACCTGAGGAGGAAAGCTCGGTGGTTTTAGTCCTCTCTTGTAGTTGGGGATGTTCTCAAGCACCGTAACTTCAGCTCAGATCACAGCTGTGTTCCCTCTCAGACTGAAGTGGCCCCATCTGTTGTGTTACTTTCTGTGCCTGTCTTCCCCATTTCTAACATACCTGGAGTTAATTGCTGCGAGTCACGGTTATTTAGGGAAGGAACTGGACTCTGCTGAACAGATGGCTTATTCTAGAAACTTGAACTTTCCATGTAACCTGGTTTGATCTGCATCCTCGTGCTTGGGGGGGATTATGGAAGGAAAATGATTCTGAGTTACAATCCAGGGAGTGTTTTGGTATTTACTCTTTCTATGACTGCTGCTGGAGGTGGACGGCTTCTCCAGATCTTGTTGTAGATGACAGCTACCTAGTTCTAGCAGGCGACAAATAAGAAAATTTGCTTGGTTGGTGGGACAAGCCCCGAAAGCAGATCCACATGTTGGAGTAAGTTAGCATAAAAGCATTTTTCTTTCATCTTATTTCCGAGCAATAGGCGATTACCAGCTGTCAGCACCCTTTAGAAACTCTTTTAGAAACTGTCAAAAGCTTACAGAACTGATGAGTTCTTAATTTTTACAACAGGCCCTGGAATGGCAACCACTGTCATGACACTTTGAATGTTGAGTTTTGATACTTGGTATAATCGTGTCTTTTAGGAAGGGCCTGTGTAAATGTAAATCTTCTAGTCTGCCTGACAGCGGCCAGTGGAATGCTAGCCTACATGAATGCTATTCCTCATTTATCACAACGTGCAGGATAGATCTTTCCTTTGGGGAAAAAAAAAGTGAATCATAGTATACTAAGGGAGTGAGAGATCCCATGTGACTCAGGACTCTGGAGCACAGTTTCTGCTCTCTGTTATCTTGCACAACTAACAGTGAAGAAACTTATGTGACTGTAGACTTCCCTGATACCTGATGCATCTTCAGATTTTACAACATGTGTAAGAGAAATGATCCAGATCCTGATGAAATCATTCAGGTCAGGTAGAAGACTTTTTTTTTTTTAATTTGTTCGAAGCCCATTGGAGGAAGAACAGTAAAAAGCGGGGGTTGAGAAAGCTTAATAACAGATCAAATATGGAGATTCTTTCTAAGAATAAGCTCAAACTCCCTGGAGGCCCTTATGCAAAGGCAAAATAGCCTTAGTCTTGCTCCAGCAGTATTCAAGCATCAGGAGCTGCCTATCATTTGTAGCGTCATGTTACTTACAGAACCTGGCCTTGCTCTGGTGCAAACTGTGCTTTCTAGGAACTGCACAAATTCCGCCTGCACTGTCAGAATGGACAATCCGCACCAAACGCAGGAGGAACAAGCTGCAGCAGCTGGACACAGTCACAGAGCAATGTACAAATTACAGCTCCCCTGCGTTTCAGTCCACTGCCCCTTCCCTCAGTCGTGTGCTCTCACCTGACCATTTTTGAATAGCTCCAGCCTGCAAAATGCTGAGGATCGATGGGCTTGAGCGCTCTGCCTCACAGTTTGAGAGAATGATGGGTGAGTACTGTCCACAGGGCGCCTTCAAGTAACTAATGTCTTCTGGAGGATATACTTATATTTGGAAAAAGACAGCGTGTTACTGGTGCTGCAGAAAAGGAGGCGGAGATCATTTAAAAGTACAGCAGATCTTCCGAAGGTTGGTGCGTCCTGCTGCCCTTTGCAAGTGCAAGTTACTAAACCAGTTCTTTCACACAGGCTAAAGAACCATATAGAGAGGTGTGTGTGTCTGTTGCTAAAAGGGTGCTGTGGGGAAAACCCTTTGCATCATGCTTTGGCTTACCCGTGTTGACGGCAGGCAGTTGCAGTGAACGTTTCAGAACTGATCCAAGTTAAAACCAAATAGAGGAAGCAAACGGGTAAATTTCTCTGGAAGAGTTTCCTCCTTGTGTGAGCACATGAATGCCTCCACCTGCACAAAGAGTACAACCACGCAGGAAGAGATGGCTGGGGTCAGGCGTGGAGAACTCCTTAGGCAGCAGCGGTGCTTGGTACTGGCACAAAGTAATTGCACTTATAGTGTGTATTTGTCTTCTGTCAAGGGTTTTTCTGTGTTCCGGCTCTCATCTCTTTATAACCAAGTCATGACTGATGTGGTTGGCCTTGACTAGGATTACCATCCCTGACTTCGATTAAAAACCATACATCTAACCCTCTATCATTTCTAGTGGATGAGGTTTGCATGGGTTGTCTCCCTGCGAGATTGAATGTAGTTATTTTTTTGCCCGGAGGGAGCCATGCTTACTGTGCCTCTGTCTGGATTGAATGATCTCTCTGGAAAATTTCCTGCTACGCAGTTTGCATCCTGCTCTGCATACTTTACATTTGTTGATGCATTAGTGGGGTAGGTGGCCAGCTCTTCCCAGAAAGCATTAATACAGCTGTAAGCAAGCAGCGTAAGGCAGAGTGAAATGCTAACCAAGTTTGTGACAAGATTCTGAGTGGACAGACCTCAAGTAATTTGTTGCCACTGAGTCATGTTCTGTTGAAGGGCGGCGGGGGGAGGAAAGTTCCAGTATCCTTTAAAGTCTTACCCTGCATTATTTAAATATGCTTAAATACAGCAGGGCCAGTACCTTTTCTGTTTAATGTAAATCTTCAATATAGTCTGTCCTATATTAAATTCCTATACTGGACGATGACAAATGTTAATTAGAACTCCTGTGTCATTCATGCACAGCTTTCCCTGGCAGCTTTTTTCTTAGGAAAGAACTTGGTCCCATGTGAATGACCAGCTAGCCGTCCACCAGGCCACTTGCAGCCCTGTAGCTGGCACCTTGACTTTGGTCCAGCTCGGCCACCACCCTTCCTGTAACTCAGTTCAGCAGCTGGTAATAAATGGACACAGATTTTTAGCATGTTACTGGAAAGCATTATTACCAAATAGGCTGTGTAAATGTTGGTGGCAGGAAAAAAAAAAAAAAAGAGGATATTTTGTCAGCGTGTTCTCATTTTTCTCAGGTAATGGATAATCTTTGAGTAACAAAAGAAAAAAACAACACACTCCTGCCAGCCCCAAGCAGATTTTTTTTTCTCCGTAAAAGAGCTTTCTAAAATCACTGTCATGCAAAAAGATGTATGCAGAGCAAACACAGTTACAATGGCATTCAGCCTGCTTTCTTATAGTCACTTCGAAAGGCTGGACCTTTACCTTCTGCTTTCAGTACATTTTTTTGAAGTGATTTTCTGGCAAAAGTTTACCATGGATGTTTGACTTTATTTCCTTGTAGCGTGCTTGTATCTGACCCGAGATTTCACCTCTACAAAAGGTCACGTAGAGATGGGGCCCTGATCTTTGAGGTAACATGTACTGATACCTGGAGAACAGCCTTTGGAGGGGGAGAATTTAAGGCTTCAGGGAAACCTTTGTGTCTTAGAAGCTGAGGTTGCCTTTCATTAGATAGAGTAATCTGTGGTGCCTTATGCCAGCTGACAATCGTCAAGTGTCTTTGGCCATTTTGCTAATGAAGGGGAGGATTATTGAAGGAGCTATAATTCAGCTGGAGACCTGCATTTGTTAGAGGATTTTGGTGAGCTCATGATTGCATGTTTTTCCTTAGTTACCGTATGCTCAGTATTATATAGTCTTGACCTTTGTTTTCATCACCACCTGTGCCTGGTCTAGCTGGGATATTCCTGTCCAAGAGAGAATCACCTTTACTTCAGAGTTATAATGAAGAACTGAGAACAGAAAAGCAGGTAAATTCAGCTCTCGCTGTGATTATTGTTCAGGACTCAAAGGTCCAGATAAGTCAATGTCCAGTTGGATAATAAGGAGATAGTGATCTGTTTAGCTTTTTAGAAAATTAAATTCCACTGAAACAGTATAACTGGAACGACAGAAGTAGGAGGAAAGCTATTTTCCATTCTGAAATATGTCTTTGTATATTGCAATGAGTTGAGTTTTTTAAACTTGCTAACAGTAACTAATAACTTTTACATTATACAGTCCACACTGAGTCATTGTTTACTCAGGGAAATGACTTTCAACAGCCAGACTTGTTTGCTAACTTTAATAACTGAAATATGCAGTTCCACACGTTACAAGGCAGCACACTATAATCAACATTTTTAAAAAACAAAAACGGATATGTATTTGCAACACTACACGATGTTGCATTATGTGTGGTATTTCTGCAGTTCAGGTTTTTATCTGCAGCAAATGCTAATATGTCCAATGGTGCTGCTCTAGGAAGAGAAAAGACTGCGGCACAAAATTCCTGTAAATTCTTTTGAGAGAAGTTTTATTGAGTATTGCAAATTAGAGACCAGAAAGCCTTGTTCTCTGTCCACACATCTCATTGTTTTAAATAACAGGTTGTTTGCTACTCCTGGGGTTTTGGAGGCTGTTCACAATGCATCTGGGAGGGAATTTTCACTTCTGCATCTTGGGAGGGAAGGTTTTTGCACCAGGAGGCCAGGAATTCTCTCTAACAGAACCTGAACTTAGATAGCAGAGTAGATATTCTTCTGCCTTAATTTATACAAGCACTGATATTCAGTTGTGAGCAATTCTTCACCTTTCCTTGCCTGCTTACCTGCTATTTGGTGTTAGCACGCGATTTTCTCATGGATTTCACAGGTAGTTTTCTTACACACCCATTGCACCTATTAATATTAAAATAACCAGGGCTTGTATGCCCGATTGTTTTTCAGCGTGCTGAACAAACGGCGCCAAGAGCATACAATGCAATATAAAAGGGTTTGTCCGCGGGTTTGTTCAGGCGGGAATGAAGTGGGGGCAGCTAAGCGTGCCTGACTTGCGCACGAAGGGACAGTGTGGGAAGAGTGCTTGGAGTGTTAAAATGTAACTTTCACATGGAGATATTTCAGGTCGTCTTCTGAATTCATACATTTCAGAATTTGGTGGTCAGTTCTCTTTCTTTTTCCTTCAGAGCTACTGGGTGCCACATGATTGAAATATATTGCAGCTTGGAAGAGGAGATATAGACCATTATGATGACTAGTAGGCACCAATATGATGACTTGAAGCATAGTAAGATGTAAACAAAGAGCTGCTTTTATAATCTATTGCACATTTCCGGAGGAAAAAAAAAAAAGTACTTATCACATTTTTTAAGTGAACCAAACTGTGTTTTGAATATTGTAGTCACAATATATATGTTTAATTTCTCCTAATGTCGCAAGCTTTTTTGGCCACAGCTTTGTTTGAAAATATAAAGGAAAACTTAAGGGCTGATGTGAAAATGAGAGCAGATATTTTATATGTGACTCCCAGAATCCCCATTTCATTTGTGCATGGATTTGTTGAACCTGGGGGAAGGGATCAAAACCCAGTTGTACAGAGAGGTACAGAGTATGGTTTTGTGTGCCTGATCCTAGCACTGTGGGGGAATGCGGATTGTTTCTGACTTTAATCCTGCTGATGTTCTGCCTGGAAAGCTGGTGGATAGTAACTGGGAACAGCAACTACAGAGCTGTTAGCAAAGCTAGAACATGTGTGTTTGTTTAAACAAGCACGGTGAGGTTTTGCATCACCCGTTATCAAAGCATTGCTCTGATTTTGCCATGTCAAAATTTCTCATGTGTTGCTTTTGTACCCCAGTTAACACAATTAACTGTGTGGTGCTCTGAGCCCTAGTGGGATTTGGGGTTACTGACAGAGTTGGTGTGTTCCTTGGGCAAAAACTCATGCTATTATGACTGTAGGATGTCTGGATGGAGGCTAACTTGTTTCTGGTCAGCTAGAGTGTAAGCAGAGAAGTCAAAGTGTGTCTGCACATCTCCATGTGAGGCACATTTATTGGTTAGGTATCTTACGTATACACAAACCTGGGGAGATTTGAATATTTTCTGCTGGCAGGAGCCTGTGACATAGATCAGAGCAATCTTACTTTGCCCTCCTTTATGTCTCTGAAACCTCCTGAAGAAGTGGACCCATAGTGCATTCAGTAGAGGTGAAGAAAATTAAAGCTCAGCTGTGTGTAATAACTTTGGGACAAGTACCCGTATCCCATCTGTTTTATTATTTCAGGTGGCACTTTGTTTCAGCACTTACAATTTTTGTTTCCAGCAGGAAGTGTTTCTGTAAGTTATTTGAAATCTTGGGCATTACAGAAGTAACAATGAGCACCAGCTCTGTTTGTCAGATGTTGACTGCGTTAAAATATTATCCTTTAGGATCACCAAGATGACTCCTCAATTTACAGGAGAAAAACAATGCTCTCAAGACTGCTTATGCAGGGAGTGGAGAAAGCTAGGAGTAATTTGGGACAATGGAAGGGATAATTTATGCACTTTTATGAGCTATTTCTAAAACAGGTGTGTTATGGAGTCCCTGGAACACTTAAGGAAAACATGTGACTGCATGATAACGCAGGCACACTATCTTTTCTATTTGCATGATATAATTGAAGAATGCATGGGTTAATGGCTATAGGCCATTTGTGTGTTTTGGTAAAGCTTTCAGACATTATTTGTCTCTAGCATAAACTAATCTGTTTTGAGATAGTTGTGTCCTGATACAAGGAAGTACAAAGGATGGGAGAATATAGCAAAGGAGAAAAAAAGAGTCAAAGATGAGTTGTTCTTCCCAGAGACTGCTGCAGACAGTGATCGCCTCAAAAGCTTTCAGCTGTGCCAGCGGGCTCTATCAGAAGAGAGGATACGTGGTGCTGAGAGCCTGAGTGAGTGCTGGGGCCGAGGGCTTCTCTGCTCTTCTGGCAGCTTGGCCATGTGGACACCATGTGAAGAGGAAATGTTGCAAGAGATGCAAAGCTCTGCCTGTAAAAAAAACAAAACAAAACAAAAAAAAACACCTGTAGAGAGAAAGGGGATGTTTGAGTTCTCTTTAAACTGAAACCTGATCAGCTGCCAAGTGTCTGTTTCTGCTCTGATGGTTCTGTGTCTCAGTGGGGACATAGGGCAGCTCCTTCCAACCTTAAGCCTTGAAGATTTTTACCTGGCAACTGCTGTTATCCAAAATGCTTTCCTTAGCTCAGCTTGCACTGGGAGGAAAATTCCTCAAAGTGGCTCAGTGTAGGATGGGAATGTGAACTATGTCCAGGCTGACGTCGACAGAACTCAAAAGCTGTGTTCGTGTAACTGTTTACTTTTTTCTAGAGGCTTCAGTTAATTTGGCTGTTTGTCACAGAATGCATTTTTGCGTGAAGTGCTGATTTCAGAAGTAGCCTCCGTGAAGGGATCACATTGCCACCCAAGTGGAAATGGGGAGTGGAAGAACATCAGTACTGCTGCAGGTTGAATTCATGTGCCTGAAAAGAAATATATTCCAAGCAGTGTGCAAGCAAGCCATTGCTTTCAGAAGAAAAAAAAAAAATATTGTGACAAATCTCATTTTTAGTTTTGGATAGGCTGGAAAGGAAACTTGTAGTTTAATGGTCTAAAAGTAGCTGTCAGCCTGGTACCTGGCCTTCTGTTCTGAGCAGTGAATTTCTCTGGTAACCTCTCTAGCACCGTGCTGAACTCTAGGAGGTGCTCTTTCAGCTGCACTTTCATTGGCCCCAAACCAAATGGTCTTAATTACAAACCACTTATCTAAGCTGAGGGTTAGTCAACACAAATGTGACACAGGGCTTGCTAGAGTATAAAAATCAGGCAGTGTTTGGTGTGGTCTGGATTCAGATTGACTGGTTGATAGGGCATGGGAAGGTTCATTTGGGTCAGTAATGGACAGTGGTGGGTGGGGGAAGTGAGCTTCTTCCCTCCTGTATGGTTACAGAGTCCAGCATCATCCCTCCTTTCTCAGGAATCTGCCCAAAAATGTCAGTTGTTCCCCATCTTCTTGAATAGCAGCCCCATTTGTTGGCCAGGCATATTTCTGCTGGCAAATCTGATGTGGCGTGTATACCCACGCGTGTCAGGTTAGGTAATTTATACTGTTGATTTCCCGATTGCAGAGCACCACAGCTGTCAGCTCTGTAGCCTCTAGTGTCATTCCTGGGCTTGTTTGGAGGCTGCTAGTGATGATAATACATGTGCATCACTTCTCAAGGTTGTAAACATTTGAAGGCATGTGTACATATAAAGGGTAGGGGGCTAAGCAAGCAGACAGTCTTAGAGCTTCATCTACATCACTCTCGATAAAATACTCTTTCTTTACTTGGATGGCATGAGGATGTATTCCCCCAGTAGCTAAAGATAAACTTATGCTCACAGGAAGTTTAATTTTTCTTCTTTTTTTTTTTTTTTTTCTGTAGTTCTCTACTCCTTGCTTTGTACCTGCACTAGCATCCATTTGACTCTCAGTGAAGCTGCTGAAACAAAGTTTGGAGAACAACAGCAACAAAATGTTTTATGTCCCTGAACTCTCACCACAGAGAGGAACAAATGTCAGTCCCAGTACAGAGGAGGGTGAGGGCCAGGACAGGCACAGCTCGGGGCAAGGGATGAACTACAGCACACTGATGTGTAGTAGGTCAACGTGCAGCAGCCTAAGCCTGTGGCACGTCAGAGGACACGTTCCATGTTCTTATGTTCATGTAGAAGTGTCTGTCATGTATCATTGTGGCAGAGATGGCTTGTTCCGCCATTCTCTTTTTATGCTTCTGGTTCTGGATCCCTGAAGTCAGTAGCAGAGAGGAAAAGTTATTTACTAGAATCTTCTGCAGTCATACCCAGGGGCTTTTGTGCCCTGGTGTGTGGGCTGACTGGCACTAAAACCTTCTAGTCTGGGGAGATGGAGCTGGGCCATCTGCTCAGAACATAAATGGCAATTAGCCGTCTTTTAAACATTGCCTTTATTAATATTTACAAACACAATACCCTGTCTCCACTCCACTTCTTGCACCGAGGATTCGCAAGCTGTGACAGTCGTTACAGCCCCTAAGCAGTACAGTAACCATCTGCCCGCGGAGGGCCTGTGTTGCTGTTACCCATTAACGTGGTATCAGGTCGGAGACAGAGGCGCGCTGATAAATCCTGTGCAGGCTGCCAGGGCAGTAACACGTGGACACCGAGCCAAGAGGAACTGGTGTCTGTGTGCAGCTCAGGCAAGAGGCAGAACGCAGTGGCTGAGGTTCAAAGCCGGGGTCCAGCTGGGCACAGATAACACGTGTTTTGTCCTCCCTGCAGCCACGATGCTGCTTCCCAAAGCGCTGCAGTTTGTGGAAGTAACGCTCGCTAGCTGGCACTCCGTGCTGTGGGAGCCTAGCATGGAGGAAGGTCACCCTGCTCAGCTGGGGATGTGGGGAACGCCTGCTTCTGCATTGCTCTTCCACAGGTCTCAGCCTTCAAACGCCTTTTGGGCCCTGGGGGACTCTTTGGCAAGATAAACTTGTGGGACAGTAGCACAAGGTTACCGTGCTGCGGTATCTGAGGGTGACGTTGCAATCGACGCAGACAGAAAGGGTAAGGGAGAAGGAATGCGTTTCACTGCCAAAACCTTTCGTGCAAGAAGTCGGATCTGGACATGTGCCCTTGCTGGGCATACGTGCAGGTTCCTGCAATTTGTAGCTGCTATTGCTGTCACCACCAGTAGTGGCACCCAAGTAAACAAAATTTGGGAATGCCATCCCACGACTGAAACTTTAAGAGGTTATTTCTAGATGGAATTGAAGCTCCATGTGATTTAGTGGACTGTAGCCTTATTGTGAGAGTAGACGTGGTTTTAAATGGAATTCTTTATATAGTATTGTTGCTAGCACAGTAGTGGGCAGTTGGATTAAACTATTTTGGAGCTTTGTTCCTTTTCGATACCATACTAGCACTCTTGTTAAACAGGCTTCAAAACAAGCTAAAAAAGCCTGGCAATTGCTAGTTGCAAGGCCATATTCTTTGACTGATTTTTTTCTCTATTGGTTCTTCTTTTTCTTCTTCCAGAAAGGAGATATTTTGGCAGAAGACAGTTAAATAAACAGCTTTAAAATGTGCATACTTAACGTAGGAATTATCACCCAACAGGCAAGCTGGAGCTGCAGAGGCAGTGTTGGTTAGCACTTGGATCTATGCATTTTGGAATAGTGGGGCTAAGCTTTTCAGGGAGGGGTAGTACCTGCACATAATTACTTCTGAGACCTGTCAGCTGTTCCAGTAATTCTCCAGAACGTGGAATTTTTAGGATCACCAGACAAATGTGTGCTGCCTTTGTGCTGCCTATCACAGACCCTGGGAATCTCAAGAATGTGAAGGATTTTCTCTCAAATTCCAGCTCTGTGTGCCCCTTCCACTTTTCCTCTAGGGACTAGTGGAAGCAGGAAAGGAGGTCACACTTGAAATACCAAGTCCGAGAGGGGAAATTTGTGAATATATAGCAGATAACGCCCGTCGCTTGCTGTATTTTGCCACATTTCCCCTCCCCCCCCATTGTGGAAAGTATGATTAAAGTCAGCCCCTCCGCCCTGACTGAACCATACATACATGCACAAATGCCAGATTCTCTTCATTCCAGGCTGCTGACTTCAAGAAGGACTTGCTCCGACAAGCTGGAAATGAAGGCTGGCAGCTTTGTCTGCAACTCAAAGGCTTTATCTCTCTTAGACACTCTTCCTAACATTTCCCACAAACACTGTTCTGCTGGTAGAAGCTGATGTATACGCAGGACGCCATCAGGCATTTATGAATAAAGCCCTACGTTGTGTAACTCCTTAGAACTGGCAAAGAAAATTTAATAGAGCAATTGGCATCGGGCCCACGAGAGAGCTTGTTCTCCCTGTGCTTCAGCCTCATTAGTTGGGGAGCGGTAGGGAGAGTCAGCTCGGCTCTTTGGTTCTCTGTCCCCCTACCAAGAGGTGCCGTTCTTTCCTTCGTGAAACTTGCACAGTCCAGCCTTCATCTCTCACCTGTAATATTTCCATCAACAGGTGATGATTGCCTTCAGCTTCCCAGTTGTCTCTCTTTCCTCACTACCTGGGTATCCCTTCACTTCCACATTTCACCACGGCAAACACAAGTTCTCTGACTTCTAGGATCGTCTTGCTCCATCAGCAACTTCTGTTTCTCTGTTCTTGCCTTCTAGCATTATTGCTTCACTGCTGCTTCTGCTCCTTGAAGGATGCCAGCTGTGTCCACCTGTTGGAGGTTTCTTTGCATGCACTTTTAAGCTGTCTGCTTGTGCTGCATATGCAGTTTTCTGCTTAGAGTATTTATGCTCCCTGGCCTGTCTCAATCACTTGATGAACTTAGCCTTCAATAAATTCTTTCATGTAGTGAGACCTCTTTCAGAGTTGTAATAGTGGTTCTAGAGTGATTCTGTGCTACTAAATGCAAGAAGGACAAGCTCTTCTTTGGATGATGAGTTGGTTTCAAAATGAGCATTAAAGCAAACATATTTGTACCTATTTATAACATTTAACACATGAAATTGAGGTAACTTTAAGCCTGATGCTGTAAGGCATGCACCCTGGCATAAAAAAGTGTCACAAATCAAATTTGAGTAACAATGATGGTTGTGACATGATTTCTGCTAAAAGGGTATCTCTGATGTCATCATCTTATTCCTTCAGAAGCAGTGTTATTTGAGGTTGCAGAGTGTGTGCATGTATATATTTTCTAAAAACCATAAGAAAGACCTACCAGTGTCTAATGTCTGCCCAGTGCTTCACACATTTCACAATTTGCTGTTGTAGACAAAACTTTTCTGCCTGATTTCTCAGGGAGGGCTGTTTTTGCAGGGGCTGTGGCCTTGACTTATGGCCATATAACTAAGCTTGTTGAACAGAAAAGGGATCCCGCTGATCACAGCTCCAAATCTTCTCTCCCGACCACGGGACTGTGCTTTCAGGACATTGTGTAAAAAGACTGGTGAAACAAAAGCTCTCGTTTCCCCTTATCTGGCTCAATATGTACAAAGAGCTCAGCAGCAGTGACACAAGAGAATTATTATCAGTGTCATAGTGAACATTTTGAACGACAAGCTGGCGTGAAGAAGCACCCGCAGCATTTAACCCATGTGTTTTATTCATCCTGGAGCAAGTGTAATTTAAAGTGACACCTCTATAATTGATGAAGTATCTTTTTACTCTTTGTTTAATTACCAGCTTCAGTGTCTAGAAAGCAGCGGATCAATAATTTACAGTGATGAACTTCCCCGCGTCCTTCTGTTTTACTAGTCTAGCCATTCAAACAATAGCTCTGGAAACAAAACCTCACGTTTTGATGCTTTTCTTTCTCTTCAGTTGATTTGAAAGAGCTTAACTCCTTATTTTTCTATCATAGGTGTACTCCAGCACAACTGAAGCTGATGGCAGAGCTCCCACTGGTATCAGGGAAGCAGGGCTAATGCAGGGCATGCCACGAGCACCATATCAGCTCTCATCTTTTTGCAGTCTCCTCTCGTTATAGTAGAGTGGCTGAGGCTGAGCTTGTGTTGCTACAGCAGCAAATGATGCTGCCTTGGCACTGTCTGAGGGCTGTTAAAACCAGAATTCAGACACAGGAGTGAAACTGCTGCCTGCATTTTGCATGGACTTCTTACGTTATGGGCTTTGATAACATGTATTGATTTTCTATGGTAGATACCTTTTCTTGAGACTCTTGGACTATCCTTTCAGGGTAGAGATGAGAATCCTTCATGGCCCTGGATCCCTCACCTTCCCCAGGGAGATCTAGATAACTTGTGCCTTCCGAATCAAAGGAACAAAATTGTTCCCTTCCCGCTGGGATAAGGCTTCTGACGGTTCCTGTCATTGTCCTGGCTGCCACGGACAGCGGCGTTTGGTCAGATACTATCGGAACAAAATTATCCAGCTTCCTCGAGATCTCCAAACCTGTGCACTTCTGGCACAACGTGGCCATATGTGGAAGGGACTCCCATCTACACACTGGGGGCCTGAGGGCAGAAAGATAACTTCCACTTTTTGGCCTTTTCTAAGGATGTGCTCACTGTCTGCATCAGCACAGCTCGGTGGTTCTCCTTTTCTGCCTCTGACTCTTGGGGTGCTGGTCCTCATCTGATGGAGAACAGGATGGTGCTGTGGGACAGTTTCTGTTGCTAGTAATATCTCAACTGTCACAACTGGTAGTTAATACCCAAGTCACAGGAGCTATGAGAATTTCTTCAAGAGCTCTTGTTTGAGTTGGAGATAACCAAAAGAAATTTTCTTTGATATGGTAGCTGTACAGGGTAACGACCTCTGCCTGCCTGTGGCTGCCAACTTTGTCTGCATCAGCAGGATTGCCACTGGTTTTCAGCCGCCCAATGCAGGACCATAGGTAAATCAGAGAGAAAGAAAGAAGGGGGGAAAATGAATGTTTCCATTCACTGCATAGGCCTGTGTTTATCCAGATGTGGAACTTGCATTCCTGAGAACCGCAAAGGAACAGGCCCCCCCCCCCAATTATTCTTTATTGTGTATTTTGGTTTTGATTAAATCTATGTCCTTGATAAAGCAGAAACGTTTAGAAATGTTTTGAGCGTGATAGGGGAGCCCTCCTGTGTGGGCAGAATTGAAACCATATCATTGAGATGAAATATTCCCCATCCTTCTAAGTTGCAAGCCAATGATTTTCTTCTTTAACACCCATGTGAATTACTTAGTTTGTTCAAAAAAATCTTGATTTGTCAGCGCTTTGATTCAATAGGAGTATAAACTTGTAAAATGCTGGGAAACAATATTCTGGATCATCTGATAGGTGCACACTAATGCCAGTGGATGTGGGATGTGCTTCCAAAATGATGTCTGTGTTTTCCAGGCATCCTGGGATACTTTTGCCAAGATGATGGCAACTCATCATTCCCTATTTGGTCCTAAGTGAAGATATACCTGATTTAGGATAAAAGTTTTTGCAATTCTCAAAAACATTAAAGACCAGTGGAAGCCTTGGGGTGCTGTCAGACTGGCCAGAAGGAGATTACCTCAGACAATACCCTTCATCTGGTGGCTTTTCCCCTTCTTTTCAGAAGCAACAGAAGAGACGGGGTAAAGGGAAGCAGTTCAGACATAAGCCAGCTGCAATATCATCTGCCCACGTGCTCCCGCTAGCTGCCAGGCCTCAAATCTGACACCCTGCCAGATAGCCAGTCTGCACTGTGTGTCTACTTTTCTTTCGTCTGCTTTTGGAAACTGCTTAGGCCGTTTCTTTTAGCATAATCTGGAATTTCTACAGATCAGTGGAGATTCTTATTTTGGGTTCCTAATCTAGTTGATTAGGAACAATCTCCAGACTGTTGTTAAAACTTTCCTTAAACTTTTCGTAGGGGACTTATGCCATCACAGCAAATGCCAAATGCTTTTTGTTCCCTTACAAAGAAGGGTATGAAAGAAGTTTTGTACCATATGTGTTCCTAATAGTCTTATTGGAACTTTAAAGCTTTCGCTATCCCAAAATAACCGCCTATCTTAGGCCAGCAAAGTCAGTTTGGGACAGAGGGGAAAAAAGTGGTGGAAGTACAAATTGTGCCTGTAAACTCTGCGCTTATAAATCATCAAATTAAAAACTACTCCACTTGTTTGAATGTCTGCAGGATTGAATGTGTCCTTTTTCTGGGCTCATGGAACTTGGCTCCGCTTGGTAGTTCGTAGTTTGCTCACAGCATTGCTAGGTTTTCATCTAAAGAGTCACACCCAGAAGGAAAATAAGAATGTTGTTTCTCTCAGGTTTCACCTGCTTCTGGTGTCGGAATGAAATGTAGCAGAATACTTGCAAATTGATGTGGTTTGGTTTTGTTTTTTTTAAGGAAACTATAGATGTTACATGGAACAAACCTATGACAGATGCTATTGTACCAATGTGAAAGTGCTTACATCAACATTTCCCTAAACTTGAGGTACAAATTATGCTAATGTATAAATTATGTCGCTACTATAAATTTTGCATACTAGGCATTTTGTTATTACACTAGCAGGAGTGAGGAGTAAGAGAAGTTGCTGGGACATCGTTCATCTACAAGTTATTTTAGTAAAAAATAAAAATCAGGCAGTATATTTCACATGATTCCCTCTCCCATGCTTTTCAGGAAAGTTTTGGCTATTTGCCCTTCATTTTTGTGATACTGGAATCTTAATATAATCGAGATTTACCTGTGCTCCAGTTTCTGCGTAGCAGAGAAGTTACGGTTTTGACGCCAGACTAGGAATTCAACAATAGCTTTATTCAGACCTTACCAAAAGGAAAAGCTTCAAATATCTTGTTTCTCCTGGAGTAGACTTTTTGAAACTGAACAAACAAGTTACTGACTGTATCCTGTGACTTTGTACCAAAAATAAGTAGATAAAACAACAGTGTTAGGGTCCAAACTTAAAGATGAGACTTTGTACGGAGTTAGATGCATAGAAAGCTAGCTCCCAAAATGTTTTTTTCCAAAATTAATTAGCTTTTGGATCCCAAAAAAGAGGCATAAGGTTATTTAATCTGAAACTTACAGTTTTGTAGTTCATTTTCTCTAAAAGTCATAAGCACTGGTTCTGATAAAAACCTGCCTGTTGCCAACTCTTGGTTTCCCCCCTTGCCATGCAGGCAAGAATGTGAAGTATTTAACAGGACACAAAACTAAAGGTCAATTTAAAAGTCTTCAGAAATCAAGATGCCCCTAAATATAAGTCAAACATGAAACATCCTCTTGGGACAGAATTGCTATACGCCCTGGAAAGCTTAATACGCCCTTGAGTGCACACCCTTTTCTGGCCAGGTAGCATGGGGACAAGGACAAGGTGTGAGCAACTGGCAAAGAATGTACCCGAGAGCCTGGTTACACTGGAGCAGTCCTCTGGAACAGCGTGGAGAACTAAATCTCAGCTTGTTCTCACCAGGACTGCAAAGCTCCTGATGTTGCAATGTGGAATAGTGCTCCTGCTTTTTATTTTATTTTTTGGTGCTCAGCCTAACTTTGCTGCAGCAAGCTGTCCCTTTCAGCTCAAGGAGGTCGTACCAGCTAATACATTGAAAATCTTGGCAGGGATTTGGCTCCACGTTCCCCTAGAAGCTGCATAAATCTGCAGGGGCTGCATTTGTAGACAGGAGAGAGGTAGGAGGTAGCAGGCCTACAGGTACAAAATTATTTATCCATTTTGTCACAAACATCTCTTCCTGACAGAACAGAAGTCTGGGGGATAAGGCAGTCTGGGCACATGCATTGTGCTCATTTCCATGGCAGCTCAGGGGCTGTGTCACGCTGTGGATGCTCAGGATGCTTCTCTGCACTGGGAGCTGAGAGCTTCTGGCAGTACCCAAAGACAAAACAGGTGGAGAGAGACCCCTCACTGGGGAGCACAGGGAAATATTCGTGTTATATCGCTTTATCCAATTAAGGTCTTTCTGAGCTTTGTTGTAGGAACCCCTTTTCATTTGTATAAGAAAGAGGAAAAACTTTTTAACTGGGCTTGCAGATTTTGTATCTGTTGAAGTGACAGAAGCGTGCATTGGTGCTACAATTACAGCTCTAGGCAGGAGTCTGATAGTTTTGCTGAGACGTATGCACCTGGCTTATAGTTATGTACAACCATTTGTTGCTGAAACTGTTGGCCTGCAAAATATTAATGGATACAGTTATATGGGAACGCTTTGAAAATTAAAGTAAATTAAATGGCTCCTTCCACAGGTGCCCAACAGCTTTACAGTTTAACACAAAATGACCAAGAGAGATGACAAGTTGATAAAATGGGGCAGCAAACTTGTGCTCTGTGGATCTACTCTCCAGGAAGGGCAGGTAGGGGAGCTGTCCTCTTCTGCATTACTGCTGGCCATGAGTGTTAGGACAGGCCCTGTCTTTTTCTGCCCCTTGTGTATCAGAGATGTGCTCGGCCCTGCTTTGCAGGTGTTACTTCACAGATTTCAAAGTCTTTTCTGTCTATCCTTTTCCTCACATGAAGAAAAGCAGGGGTGTGATATAAAAAGGGTGTAGCAGCTCTAATTCGTACATTTAGTTTTCTGTTTCAGGCTGTGGGAGAGGCCCCTTTCTGCTCAGGAGAGAGGAGTCACAGGTTAAATACTGCCCATCTCTGCGGAGGGGAGCCTTAGGTTACTGCTTGCTGCCTTCCTGGAGAATACTGACGTGTGAAAAGCCCTGCTCTGCCAGCTGTGTCCCTGCTCAGTATGCTTGTATGTTCTTCTTTTCCAGACTGCAAACAGTTTAGTGCTGATCTGGCCTTATATAGTAATTTCCTATTATTAGAAACATTTCCTTGGGACCTTGTTCAGGGAGTAGCAGAGGGAAATCCTGTTTCCTTCTTCTAACATGCAGGCAAAGCAGCACTGTTCACTCTTCTCTTATCTAGTGTCGGTAGAAAAAGAAATTTTTGTTATGCTTTCCAATCTGAATCCCTTTCTAACACTAAGCCTCTTTTCAGAAATGCAGAAAAAGAAATTTGAAGGAATAGGAACTGTCAGTCACCAGTGTGAGCTGTAAAGCGTTGTCTGCAGCCTGTAAGTTTTGCTTGTTCTTTCTCAGCCATTTTTTCTGTCTCTCAAAATGAGTCTTCGTAATGCCTTGGAAAACTGCTTTTTCTTTTTTTATTTTTTTTCCATGTTGGCTTGTGTCAAAAATAATAGGATGTTTTACCTGGATCTACCAGGGCATCTGTACAAAGCTAATGTCTGTGGTTAAAAAGAGGAACAATTTTATGCTAAGGAGGGAGTTGTCTTAGTTGAGTGTGCAAAAAGGAGGTATTTTTAAAGCAGAGATTGGTCACTGAAGCACAGAGATATGTAAAGGCTTTGAACACTTAATTTTTCCTGTGAAAACATTTTTTCCCCTTAAAAGGAAGATGTAGGTCCTGCCACTGGGAGTGACTGTTTAGAAAGTCAGTTGTGAGGAATGCACATCAGCTGAACTGAGTCAGGCTGTTTGTATTAACAGCTCCGTCAAAAGGCTCTTCTTGTTCTTGCCACGGACTCTGCAGGGGAGCTGCTTAAAATTATTGTATCAAAGTAAGGGCAAAGCAATCAAACTGAATTAACTGTTGTTTTTAAACTCTCTGCTATTGAAGTTAGTTCAACAATCACTGCTGGATTCAGAATGGGTAAGTTGTGTTTGTAAAATCAGCTGAAGCGCCGACTGCCTTGCAGTCCTGTAGAGCACCCAACAAAGCCGTGCACAGGGCAGGGTGCGAGCGTGATGCGGTGAGAGTGTCCACATGCATGAGACCAACTGGCATCATATTAAGGGCATCTGGTAATTATGCAGTAGGACTTTGTTCTGATGGTCACTGTCAAAGCCAGTCATCCATTTCTGTTTCGTTGGTTCAGCAGAGAACAACAACAAGGAAAAATTATCGTAATTTGTTGCATTAACCCAGTTTCTGTTTCCACTCACGTCATAGACCCTGAATTACTGTGTGTGTGCAGGAGCCATACCTAAATATGAGTGCTGCTGCATATGGGCTTTTAATCTGCCATTTTTCAAACGTCTTATCATCAGAGTTATCAAAACATATAGCACTTACACTGAAAGTGTAGGAGTCCAAGGACAGCATCTTCATTTTCTCTAATATTCCAGCTTTTTGTAGTATTCTTGTTTATTTGTAAAAGGCTGAGCTTGGGAAGAAGAGAAGTTCAGTGTTCTCACTGTTGAAGCTTCCTTGAAACAAACAAAACCAGTATTGACAGTTTTAGGCATTACAAAGCATAAATTAGAATCCAAAATAATGATTTAAATATTCTTTGTCTTCTGGGTTTTGAACCCTTTTGGCCACACCTATTATATTTTTAAGCTTTTGTCTACAGCAGTGCAAACACATTCACACAGACCTCAAGGATTCAGAGAAGTGGTGATGTCATCAAGTTCGTGGTAAAATTAAGGAACTCTGCAATCTTGAGACACCTCTTCAGTGAGTACAACAGGCTGCTGATTTAACCTGCATGGGTCTGCAGTTTCATAACTGACCAGGAATGCTGTGTCTCCAGGGTCCAATGTCCTACGTCCACGTTTCTCTTGCTAACTGCTTGTTTTGGGGACATCTGGTCACTCTGCAAGGGGAAAGGAGAGGTGGATCAGTACAAACAAAAAGGGGTAGAAACCAGGCGATTGTTAGCAGAGCTAACAGTATGGGGAAGAGATTCTGCCTTGTTATCAAGCCTGTTACAATATTTAATGTTGCTTCTTTGGCAGGGCGTTGATTTATTCAGATGTTGTGCGGTCAGACGTTTGTCCTCTGCTGGAACACGGCTTTTTTCCTAAGCAATGGGCCAGATGTCCCTCAGCACCTCCAGTTTCTGCGAAAGGTTGTCTTAAAAATGCGAGGCGCTTTAATCAGTTTTCAATCAGTATAATGTGGACAGCAGGACACATTTGATAGGTTAGAGAAATTTCTATTTTTTGCAGAATATTTTCCTCTGACCTGCAAGAGGGAGTCTCTCAAATTCCTGGCCTGTTTAGGGTGGTTTGTTTCCCATGGTGTCCTTGCCAAGTACTTTCTAATTATGGAATGTGTGTTTTTCTGCAGTTCTTTTGCAAGGCAGAAATAATGAATATTATTTAAAATACGTATTTATGCATTTATAGATGAACTTGATCCTTTGTTTTTGGACTAATGTAGATGTGATCCACGTTGTCTTCTGAATAGCATAAACCAAATCCCAAATCTTTTACCTCTGGATTTATGTTGTGTGGTAGAATCTGCTCAGTGCAGGCACAGGCTGTGGTTTGTTTAGTGCCAGCTTCACGGGGCCAAACTCTTTTTCAGGAGAGCACTGCTCGCGGGTGTAATAGCAAGTCACACAGCGCTCTGGGAGCCTGTTGGAGCAGGGCTGACAGGAAAGGCTTCCATCCCCTTGCTTTGAATGTGAAATTGTATGCAGGGAATCAGCCGCTTATCAGCATCGAGCAGAGCAATCCCAGTGCTCTGATCCAGGGTTTCTATGAGTCATTTCTAACTGGTGAGGCCTGGAAAACTTGATTCATCCCTCTGTGCCTGTAGCTGCCTGTAGCAGGGACACAGAGCTAGCTAGCCATCCTCAGCAGAAATCAGACAAGGGCTGGGCTCTCTGTTACTGGAAAGGAAGAGCCTGGTTTTATCACCTTAATAGCATCAAGATCTTATACATCAAAATTATGGTGGTTATCTCTGCTTTCCAAATATTTGTTTCCTCCTAATTTAGGCTAACCTACAGGCAGGAGCATTTTACCCAACAACAGTTGGGTAGTAGATTGGCTAGAGAAAAAAAAAAACTTTTGAGTAAAGGTCTTCTCAATAAATATATAAATAGTGCAGGTTCCACTGCACTAAAAACAAAACAAAACAAAAAAGCCAAGGGAAGCGTGTAAAAATGTATTTCTGAATATATTTGTTTATTCTCCTCTTAGGTGGCATTTTCAGGCTTAAGATGTGCTCTGAGAAGGATCGCTAGGAAACAGAGACAGTGGGGAAGGTGAAGTTGATAGTGTGAAGATAACTCCGTGCTGATACATAACTTAAAACTGAAACATGAATTTTACTGACCTCTGTGTTGTTTGGCCACAACTAGACTGATTAGAGGAATGATAGTGGAGAGCTGACATTCTCCTCCTGAAGATTTAGAGCTGCCGGGCTACATTTCTAATTATAGGTGGAAAACTCCTGGCTCAGGGCTTGCTGTTGTGATTTGGTAACGGCTGATGTGGCTCGGTTTGGGAAGTAAAGCTTAGATTACCTTTGATCTTAACCTGTGCACCTGCACTGAGCAGGGTTTTGGATTATTGTTTATTTCTTTCAATGAAGTGAAAGCTCTAAATAAATGCTCCAAATCAGGCCAATGCTAAACCGACCTTTGAAATGTGTCCTCAGGCTGCTTCTGTTAACAATTCACATAAATCCTCAGTTTGTTGCTGATCAGAAGTGAATAAAAATAACGGCAATTAGAGTTGTGCAGGGATTGAGAGGTACTACGAGTTATTTTTCAGACTGGAACCTAATTAGGGCAGAGGAGCTGGTGGCACCACAGCTCTTCAGAAGGTGTTATACCAGCTTCATCACAAGTCCTTGCAACTGCTGATACCTTCCTCATCTGACGAATGACATCTACCACAGCGCGGGCTCTCTGAGATCAGTGCTGGGGCCTTGGGTCAGAGCTAATTAGAGAGCAGTGCTGCACTGAACCACTGACATCGGCTTCGTTTCTTGGGTTTTAAATAGCTTCCTGTTGAGTAGTGGCCACGCATGGCCCTGTTTTACTTTACTTGATTTACTTCAAAACTTTTTAGCTTTTTGCTTTCCGTATTTTCATTTTAAAGCTTGGCTTTACCCTTTCTATAATAGAATTTGAGAAGTTAAAAACTGAAACCCTACAAGGAGAGCTGGCTCCAGAAGGTGCCAGTCGTGAAATAGCAGCAGTCAGGCTTGGGGGTGATTTCATGGCTCTGCTTGTTCAGTGCTTAGAGAACCTGCCTTTTGGTGCTGTGGAGTTTGGTGACTGCTGTGTGGATGTCTGTAAATGCATTCCAGCAGCCGAGATGCTTGTAATGTTGGTTCTGGGCAGGTAAGTGAAGCAGGGCTTATTCAGTAGTGCCTCGTGCTGCCTGCATTCCTGAGGCCACATCCGATCTGAGACCAGCACACCTAGGGACCAGCGAGTCTTTAAAGAAAGGAAATCCGTTCCTTTCATCTTTCTTCTTTTATTCTGTCACCATGACATAGCCCAATCCAAGCTCAAGCCCTATTTTTCATAGGAACTGGATCAAAATCAATGGGAATATAATCTTTCTTGCATCACATTGTATTCTGAAAAGAGGAAACTGCAACCTCTCTCTTGCACCAGCTCAAATCCTCCTGAGATGTAGGTATCACACTGAAGTCACTGTCACACTGAACGCTAGCTGTCATCACTGGTTCACTACTGGACGGATGTGAACAGAGGTGGCAAACCGAACAACGCACGTCCCTCATATGACTAATTTGGAGGATATTATTTCTTTTCTTTTAAGTGGGGAAGGCTTCTATCATGGTTGTGTTTTTTATTACATGTCATGTTTTATTTGTTAACTTACCAAAATGCATACTTTCCAAATTTTGTTACAGAAAAGGATGAATCTCTGTGCAGATGTTTTCTCTGTGCAGATGCGTGCATTTAGCACAAATGACCTTTGAAAATTCAGCTGATGAGTTTATAACGTTACGCTAAGTTGGAGACCTCTGAACTGCAGGTGCAAGGTAGGCGTTTTGCCTTGTGTGTGGGCAGTGCCTTATACACTCTGGATAAGCACGTGTTGAATTTGTAGCTCCTGGCTAATTGTAGAGTCCCATATTACAGAATATTTGAAGAGAGTGGGCTGTTAAGGGTGGTATAAAGGAGGAATACGCCTTGTGCAGGTTGTGGTTATCTGTGTTGTGAGCCTTGCAGACAGAAACCCATCCTTTTCTTCAAGCTGCCAGGAGTCAGATCAAATGGATGACTAATTTTTTCGGATGCTTGGAAATGGCAGGTCACGTGGCTGAGGGCAGAAGTCGCCTCCTGCAGGGGTCTGTCTGCCTGATCTCCAGCACAGCTGGCAGGCAGCAGCTCTGTGTGCTCGCATGTGAACTGCTTGTGACCTGCAATACCTGACAGGTGCTGTGCTCGGCTGGGCCCTGCGCCAGGGTAGCGTGCTATCTCTAACAGCTCTCTGGCTCTAACTGACTGTACCTGAAATGCCTTTCAGGATAGACACAAAGCTTAAGCCATCGAGGAGTGAAATAACAGAATAATTGGATAGTTTAGGTTGGAAGGGACCTGCGGGTCTCTGGTGTAAACCCGCTTCAAAGCAGGGCCAGTTTAGATCAGGTTGCTGAGGCTTTGTCTGGTTGAGTCTTGAGTATTTCCAAGGATGGAGTTTCACAACTTCTTGGGGCCCCTATTCCAGTATTTTGACGGCTCTTATTGTGAAAAGTAATATAATTATTTCATAATATCTCACTGGAATTTCCCTACTTCCAAGCTTGTGTCTATTGCCTCTTGTCCTTTCACTTTCCACCTAAAGCACATGCAAAGGCTGCCTGCACGTTTTTGTCAAACTGTCCTTAGCTCTGGATGCTGGGGGTTTCACAGCCTTGGGGTGGCTGTGGCCAGTAATATTTTACGTCAGACCAAATC
This sequence comes from Aythya fuligula, assembly GCF_009819795.1. Lineage (NCBI taxonomy): Eukaryota > Metazoa > Chordata > Aves > Anseriformes > Anatidae > Aythya > Aythya fuligula. Next base: position 6,195,305 of record NC_045578.1, on the reverse strand, counting down.
CCAGTGACCTCTGAGACAACGTGCAACTTGTGGTTGTAAGGCCCGTAAGGAAGGGTCTTACGGGGTAGAGCTGGTTATTTTGTGCTAAGGGCCTCGAGGACCTCCGTGCAGAGGGGCTGTTTTGAAGGTGGGTGTCTCAAAATATTTCTCAGGAGTAAAATATTGCTGAGCAAATACATGAAGTCCTTGCAAGGACAGACAAACTGTCTTACCCCAGGCCTTGTTGCGGTCCTTTGATTTGCAGAGAGAACGATTACAAGTGTGATTATAAGCCCGGGAGATTTTGCTGTGGTTGGGGTGAGTTTGGAGAGGATTAGGGGAGCCCTCTTGCTGCTGCTGCTGCTGTTCCAGGCACAGATTTCCCGTAGCATGCATATGGCTTCCTGTCCTGTTTGCTGTGGTTTTGTGTTGGGCTCTGCACCAGTTTTTCCATCGTCTGTGATTACTTTCCGTTTTTCCCGTCGTTGGGCAGTGGGGACTGTGCCTGCAGGCTGCAGCTGACTTCTTTCCTCTTGGACTGCCTCTCATGGTCTGTGCCCGTGTGCGTGCCTCCTCTCTGGGAGGGGAGGAGAGTTCCCCTCCCTTTCCTTGTAAAACGCCCTCTCCAGGATGCTCCAGTAGGAGCTGGTGGGAGGGAGGGAGTTCTGACTGCACCGAAATGTCATAAAAAAAAAAAAAAGGAAAAAAAAAATAAGGCAACTGACAGAAGGGAGAACTTGTCCTCAGATTCCTGCTTTATGCCGCAGCATAAACCAAGTCTCTGAAAGTGCTGTGAGAGCTGGAAGGAGGCAGAAATGAAGTTCAGAGGCGCGGTAAGCTTTACTGAACTCTTTTGATGTTTTTGCAGTTTTGAGATGCGTACCTAGGCAGAAGAAGGGAAATAAAGGTTCCAGGGCTTCAGCAGGAAAGTGAAACGTTTGAGCCGGCTTTGTGAAAGACGCTTCAGTCAGAAAGTTACGCGAAAGTGGTTGAAATAGGGGAAAAAACAACAGGAGACAGATGTTTGGAGGTGGAAGCCAAGGTGGGAGTTCAGAAAGTGGGAAGAGAGGGGGCTAGCGGCGCGCTGCTCCAGGGGAGAAGAAAGGGTGGAGCTTCCCCTTGGGTGGAAGGGGCATGAACAGATCCTAAGGGTGGTGGGCACGGGTTGTGTCCTACCCAGGGACACCCAGCTCCTTTCTCTGTGCTCCCACCCCAGAGAACGGCAGGAAATACCTGCTTAAAGACTCATTGCCACTCAGTTCCTCCAGGGTGTATTTACTTCAGCAAAACTTTGTCCATGTTTTAGCAGCAACCAGGAAGCCCGGCTCTGTGTACTGCATTGCAGAACTACCCAGAGCTTAGAAAAACGACTGTGTGGCAAAAGCTTGAGAGGATTAGGATTGCTGCTTGGAAAAAGATGAATAAGAGGGGAGAAAAAACAACGTACACAGTACTGCGACAGTGAGGGCAGACCGTGAGCTTCTGTTCTCTGTGGTGTGACACAGGAAGAGGGACGTTCAGCTAGGTGAAAGCTGTCAGATAGATGTACAGATTATTTTCATGCAACGTGTAGCTGTGCCACGGAATTCACTGACAGGGGAAGATGTCGAGGTCAAGAATGAGGGAACGTTATAAAAAAAGACCGTATGCGGCGTTTTGGCTGGGTAAGAATGTCCAAAGCTTTACTTGGTGAAGTTACTAAATTTAGGAAGAGAAAGTTTGAAAACAACCCGTCTCGAGGTTTAAACAACTCTCTAACTCTGGAACCAGGGTATCCCATCCCTGCTCAATCTAGAAACCCTTGCATCTTTTCCCAAATAGTTTAGTGTTGACCGCTGCCTGAGAAGCAGTCGTGGAGATGAAGGGAAACACAATGCTTGTGGAGGACCTGCCAAGTGACCCCCAACAGCAGGGTATTTGGATTTCTCTTGGCATGGAGGAGCCAGCGAGCCCATGTCCAGCAGTGGAGACAGAAAAAGACTTTTTAGGGGTGATCTCTGAGTGCTTTCATCCGAGTCTGATAGCAGCGATGTCGTCTAGGGTGGTGGTTGATATTCTCCGAGAGAACATGTGGGTGTGGAAGTGCCCTTCTCGTGCACCGGGAATGCACTGGAGTGCGCCTTCTGTTTGGGAAGTTTTACTATCTTTGAAAGCCTTAATGGTCTGAAATGGCTGTGTGGGGTGTGTGGAATCCAGCGCAGAAGGTGGGAACTGGGAACGTCTAGTGCGGGGAAGGGCAGAGCGCAGCAAGAATAACAGTGTGAGTCACGCCGTGTTTGTAGCGAGATGAAAGGATGTGTGCACTTAGAGGGGACTGCAGCGGTTAGAAAAGAACAGGGAGGGGGGCCACGGGGGCAGCACCCCATCGCTGCAAGCTGGGAGGCAAGGGAAGCCAGTCCATGCCATATGTAGGCCAGTGTTTGAGCTCCTGCTCCCATCTCACCTGCTCTGTCTGAGCTAAGGCAAGGCAAAAGTGAGCTGAAAGTATTGTGGCAAGGCAGAGATCCGAATTTTGGTTCTGGAGGTTTGTCATCTGTTTGTCTTCTGCAGCTGCTGTAGGATGCACAGGCCTGAGCTCGCAGGTGGTACTGCTAGGTGTGCTGGGATCAGTGACATCTCTGAGCTACCAGCAGCTTGTGCCACCTGGTCAGGAGCAAAAATGTCAGCTCCCTAAATGCAGAAATTCAGTGTATTCACTTCTCTAGCCTTGGTGATTTTTCTGGTTTGCCTCATTCATATTTCTTGCTATTTTATATTGAGCTTGTTTATTGAAACATCAGCATCCCTTCTGAAGGGTAAACAGTTCTCCTTTCCTTCAGATCAGTTCTTAAAATTACCTTTGTCTTTTCACTAACAATTGATTCTTTTTCCTAACTCCCCCCAAAAAGAGTATCATCCAGAAAATATAATTATATAAAATATAATTAAAACATAATATAAATATAAACACACAACAAACAATATTACCTGCTTCCCATGCAAATCTCCATGGCTTCCTTTGCTTTATGGTCCACCATTATTTGCATTTCTAATTTACATTTGAGCTCCTTAGATAGATTCTTACTATTCTAAATATTGCAAGTGTCAAATGTCATTGATTAATGTATTAAGAGTAATAATTAACTGCAGCAACATCCACACCCTGTGTTATTATTTTTCAAAGATTAAATTTTTGCTCTCACAGTTTTAACTCCCCATGACCTACATGCATTTAATAGATACTTAAAATATACACACAGTGTGATTACATAGCTCGCATTTCCCATTCTGCTTTCATTTCAGGGTGGGAGATTAAATGGCTCTGTAGCTTGAGAAGTGGGGGAGACAGAACCTATGGCTTCTAGGCAGTTTGCTAACAGAGACATAACAACAAATCTTTGCGAGAGCAAAATAAGCTTGCCTCCCCTATGTTTCTGATTATTTTATGTTTTCATGTATTCCAGCTTGTCTCTACTTAAAATACGGAAGACTTCAAAATAAACACAGGAATTAGTCAAGGAAGTAGCACTTGTCTCTCCTTAGTATCATTTTGGAATAGTGTATTCTATAGTTAAATCCATTCAATATGTGTTTTAGGGTCAGGAGGGAAGTATCAGAGAGGGAGAACCATGTTCCAGCACGGGCAAAGTGCTCCCCGACTCCAGACATTCCTTTGTTGGCAATGGAGTGCTCTGAAAGATGCCAGAATCAAAAAAATCGTTCTGCTATAAATGGTCCTTGAGTGGCAGCAGCTGACATGGTAACTTCTTTGCAGGGTTGTTCCCTGTTCCTCTACTAGTCCACGTCCTCAGAGTTTTTATCTGTTCTTGATCTCATTCAGTCTGAACATCCTGATGTGTCTCAAGTTGCCTGCTTCAAACAGCTTACCACTTCGTGGGAAATATGGCAATTGTCATTGGGATTGTATAAAAGAAAAAACAATTTATTTTTTTTCATTAAACAAGCCCAATACCTGAGATGTGCGCCATATAAATTCTTGCCTGAGCTCAAGTAGCTTCAGAAAGGGCAGGTAAATCCACGCGTTTGTTTGAAGAGGATCTCTACATGAGCCATGGGGCTGTCTGTCAGGAAACCCTCTTTCCACCCCAGCTGCTGTGTGTGCAAAATATATGGCTGATTTTCAAGGTGGCAAAAGGTGGGAGAACACCAAGTGGCTGCACTTCGACCTGTTGGGGTTTCACTGGCAGGCAGCAAGTGCTTGACTAAGATCCCTTAATTCAGACCCACCTTAGCAGCTTTCATTACTGCCTTCTCAATGTAAAAGGAAAGAACTATCCCACTCTGCACCTCAGGAATTGAGGCCCTGGATAAAATAGTTGATTTTCGTCTGCTCTGCTGTCTAGCCCGTGCCCTGTCCAAACAGGCTGTAGAGTAGAGTAGAAATTGGAGAATTTTATTTTCCTTCCTGCAGCTTTGGCATGACACTGAAGAATGTTACACAACCCAGGAGACAAACGTGCTTTAACTGCCACCTCTCCACAAGAAGTTCATTATTGGTTTGAACTTCTTATTGTCCTCCAGAATCTAATCTGAATTTCCCTTCCCACTCGCATTTGGTTCTTGCCAGTTCTTCCGTTCCCGGCTTTGTAACTATTTCTGGAGCCTGCAGATCAATCATCTTTCTCTTGATACTGAGATAAAGATGCCTGACTCTTTCCATGTGGCACCAGCTTCCTGCAGTCAGCGTCCTGCAACTCTCCTGCTCCGCTGAATGGATGCGAGCTCGTTTGTGACAACGCATTGTCAGAGGAAAATATTACAAACATACTTTATAGATTTAGAAGCAGAAATCTCATTTTTGTTGTGGGACTTTTCTTTCTAAATCAGGTGATGATAAAGCTTCCCTGCTCTGTGTAGGACTTTGAGAGCTCCAGGTGTTTTCGCACGTGTCGCTCAGGGATGCTCCAGGAAGAAGTCAGCAGCACTTGTGTGCCTGGAATTGCTGTGTCAATACTGAGCACTCAGTTACCCCTCTGGGAATCGAGGCTAGGAAATTTGGGTATAAAAGACTCCTTCCTACACACGTTGGGATATTGCGTATTGCACAGCTGTAGACCAGCTCATGGACAAAGCAGTGGTGGGAGTTACTTGCTCAGTTCATGTCGGCCCTGGGCTCCCATGCTGGTGGCAGAGTTGCCCTCTCTCTTCTTCCTTCGCAAAAGAAAAATTCCCCAGAAGTGCTCAGACTGACTGAGTGACTCAAGTGCTTTGGAACTTGCTGTGCAGAGTTCAGAAAGCCGTGGGTTTTGTTTTCGAGGTGTATTGGATCTCCAAGTCCTGAGCAGAGGAAAGTCTTTATCATGCTTTTGGCACTTTGCACGGTTTAAAAGTAAAATATTTGTTTACACCTTCGCAGTACTTTGTCGGATTTACAAACTCAGTAACTTTTATACTCCTAGGAGCTGTTCATAAGGGTATTTTCTGGTCTTGTTGATTCTGCTGCATGAATACAAAGAAAGGCTGGAACATCAGCCAACATAAACCTGGCTCTGCAGGCTGCATTGAGCAGCACCAGTTTCCACCAGCTGAAAGTCTCTCCTAAAATGTAATCACACGGAAGAAAAAGGCATGTGGAAGTAGCACTGCTTTGGTAATTGCACTGGCTCGGGCCCACCATTCAGGAGTGACGGCTTTTCCTTTCCTGGCAGCGAGCCACTGTTGTGCTGACAGCTCTGGAGAAGAGATTAAAAGCAAGGAGTGGGTTAAAATAGTGTGGGAATGAGTCCCTTGGAGTTCTACCTGGGGATGGGCTCAAGAAATGCGGTGGCCACGGTCAGCTTGTATTCTCCGGAGCAGGAGTGACCATTAGGACAGTGATTTTAGGGAGGAAGGATGAGTTTGAAAGAGAAGACAGTGACACTCCTAAGCCCACAGGCACCAAGATCAGGTGGAGATTGCTCAGATTTTTGCAATTCCCTGCTTGCAGCCCATGCTGGGTGTGAGAGGCCCGAGGTAAGGCATTACCATGGTATATCCTACAAAGGCAGGGATCCTTAGCCTCGTCCCTCTTTTGAGACCTGTAGGCAGGGTGAGGATACTCGTGTTTGAGGTGACCTAGCTACATGCTACTGTCAGGCATCTGTGCTCCCTTTCCTTCTTGCCCCGGGTCTGACACTCACCTGATCCTGTGGTAAGGTGATTCGACTCACTGAGTTGACAGAAAACTGCCTTGGTCTTTTCATCTGCTCATTGTTTGCTGGTTTAGTGGTTTATTGTTGTGTTTTCATCGCTTCCGCTCAGAGGCAGGTAATTGCTTGCATTAACACATGCCATGGAGGCAAAATCCACAGGAGGGGATGCTCTCCTTTTGGTGGAAACTTACCTCTCAGGTGGTAGTTTCACGAAGAGCTGGCAATGGCCTAAACTGGCCCTGCTGCTGAAATGCTTGCTCCTGCCCATCTCGCTTGGTTCCAGTGCTGTGCCACCATACCTGTCGGCGGTGTAAGTGATTATATGTGGGAAAACAACCTAGATGAAAATAATTTATGTAAAAATTGAGTTAATGTTATTCCAGGTCAGATTTCCAGTATTCCAGGTCAGATTTCCAGTCTAGCATATTGTAAAAGTGCTAGAGCCAGCTGCACAGAGGGCAGGTGGGGCAGCCCCTTTTGCCTGTGTTCTCACTGTGACAGCAGCTCGGCTCTCTGTGCTCTCTTAGGAAAAGTGATTTTCGCAAGGAAAGCCCCAATTGGACCCTCACAGCCCATATTCGCCTAATTACCTGGAATACTTTCTCCCTACCACAGGGCTTTCAGAATTGTCCAAGCCAACCTTTTGCATAGCACAGGCCAGAGGATGTTGTAAATGAGCAGTACGTCAGCCAGAGGTGTTTTGGCAGAGATAAATCTATCTATTAAAAGCAAGTTCTGCTGCAGAGGTGCTAAGGGAGTGAGTCCTGTTGCTGCTTTAAGTTAATTAGCTTCACTGTAACATCCTTTTAACCCCTAGCCAGGATTTTCTAGCATTAATTTACAGCCACCTGATTATTTTTTTTTACAGCCACACAGATTTTTAAAATAACTGTCATTTAAGTTATTTTTACTTAGTGCCTCACTGTCATACTCATCAGTCAGTAGGAACATACGGTCATCATTTCCAATATAGTGGCATCTTTATCCACTCTCTTCCTTCTGCATGACTTTTCTATTTCCATTTTAAAAAAGGATTGATTTTTACCCCCGTCAACATGGCATTTGTTGAAGTTAATGGTAGTGAAATGGTTAACGTAGACATTTTAAGTTGGTGGTAGGCTTGGACCTAAGCAATAAAGCAAACGATCAGATGGTGGCACAGAGGAGCACGTTGCTCAGCAGTGGTTTGTGACTGACGTATTGTATTTGCATTGAACTTAGCCTTGGGAGGGTACAGCACTGACTAAATTCTGGAGAATCTGACTGTATCATGGGGAGAACAGAACCTGGTCATGTTTAATTATTGCTGAAAATTTGCATATATATTTTTTTTTAACGGACCAAAATTCTGGGGTATTTATTTTCTTCTCACTGGGAGAGGTTAAACTCCAATGAGAGGAAGAAAGCACGGAGCAAACTGACAGCTACTTAGGCTTAAATGCCTGTCCCGGAGGAGGCGGCCGAAGTACAGAGTTCTGTGTTGGAAGTGGGATGGATTTGCTTCTTCCTTAGGCTGGATGCCTACAGCTGGGATCGGTTTGTCCCGAGCTCGAGGGAGTGGCTGATGAAAGAGCTGCTGAAACTGCTAAGTGACGTTTTCTGTGAAAGTCTTCAGGATTATATAAACTTGGATTAACTGTGCGAGGGTGGAAGTTTCTCCTCAGTCATTTTTTGAGGCAGCTGTTTTAAAACTGTATTCATAAGCTCAGCCACTTGCAAACTACGGATTTTCTTCTGTTCCTGCTTTCGTTCCCATTACCTTGTCTGAAAGCTGCTCCAGAATTACACAGCTATGATATAAGCCTTCTAATTCCTAGGCTGAGTTTATCTGTGTGTAGTTTATCCCTGTTTGTTTGCCATTGTTGTCCTCTATCTCACCACCTTTCTTCTCCAGGGCTTACACCTTTCCTTTTTGTCTTGGCAAAGAGGGTAGAAAAAAGCCAACAAAACGCTTTGTCGAAGGCATGGAGGAATTGGCTTGGAAGGTTTGGACATTTAAAAAGGATTACTTATGACAGTACCTGCAGAAATCTCCCAGACTTGACTTTTGAAAGCTTACAAATCAGGCCTTCCAGACTATGAGACCAACTTAAAACAAAATAAAAAGGAAAATTTAAATGGTGTTTCCCTGTGATACAGTTTGAGCCATTAGGGTGGATCTGGATTTGAGATTTCCTAGTAGCAAATTGGAGGAGCTAATTTTTCTTTTTAAAAGCTGCTAGTTTCATGCAATGACTTATGCCCAGGCGTTGGGCTTTCAGGAAAGAAGCCAATTATAACTTGCATAATTTGGCAAAACTTCTTTTGCAAATGACTGGTAAGTCTGAGCAACTGCAAGCTGAGGGAATTTGCACCTATTTCAGCCCAAATTTGTACTTCATCGGGACTTCTCTTTATTACTACTTAATAAACCTTAAGCTAAGATTTCTTCTGACCAAGGTTTTCATTTTTTTTCCCTGCACGCCATCAGTCCCTGTGCTCTGACCACTATTATATCTTGAGAAGGAGCAGAAAGGAACTACCTGGCAACGTGAGTCAGCAAAACTCATCTACATCATTGTGCAGGGTTTTTGGGCTGGAGGACAGTGTTTCAGCAGCGGTCCAGCATTCCTGGTGTGTAAACCCCCTACAGGAAAGGGTGACTGGGTGTTGCTGTCAGTGCATGAGCCCGTTTAGGAACAAGTTCCACTGTCATTTGTGCCAGTGATGGGGAATATCCCAACAAGACATGCTCTGAAATGCAGTAGTGCTTTAGGGAAATGATTTAAGAGAAGGGTGTCTGCTGTGAGGAGTTTGCAAAGTAAGAAGGATTTAATACCATAAGGAAACACAGCCAGATGTGAGGCAAATTGTTTAATATGTTGTATCTCGTCTCTGATTTCTGTATTGTCTCTCGTCGTCACCTCATACATCGTCTATCTGTCAGGTCTAATTGCGTTTACTAGAAATTTTCCCTGCAAGTAGTGACTGAGTCACTCGTGCATGTTTCCTTCTCCTGTTTTAGTATGTGAGGTTGAATGAAGTAAGAAGTCAGCAGACCTATGTTTTCCAAAGATGGCTGTGTCTGAACCACATCATGCTGAAGATGTAACCTTTAAAAGAGTGTCAGAAGTAGAAGTTGCTTGATATGTGGGATAGATTTTAGTGTCGGTCTAAATTTGTAGCAGTGGCATGGGATGCCGAAGTGCCCCTTTCTGTTACTACTGAATTTTCCCAGAATTTCCCATTGGGTATCTTGCTAAAGCTTTTAAATTGGTCAGTAATGTGAAGCCGTTTGCTCATGAGATGAATCATCATTAGTCATAAAAGATTCCTTATGACTTCCCGTTATGAGAGAGAAAAGGAACAGGAGAGAGGAGAGCACTTTTCAGTCTCACTCCTGTTGAAGGATGCCTGGGAAAGGAAATCCTACTTTTATTCTCTTCATGTGAAATGCTTGTTTGATTAATTGATTTATTTAAAGTGGTTGGAAATTTAGCAATAACTTTTCCCTAATGCCGGCTTGTCTTCCATCAAAACAATTATAAACTAACTGATAAAGTTAGTATACATGATCTAACATTTTCAACAGTAGGGTTATTCTAATGTCCTCTCCTATTTATAGGTTGTCCATGAGTAATTGTGGTTAATCATTCTTACGGACTCAGTGCTGCACAGAAAACCACACGTCCCAACCTTCCTCTGCTTTTGGTTGCAGGGAGCAGGGAGTAACGGTGTTCGTTTGACCATGGAGAGCGCTCTGACAGCCCGCGACCGCGTGGGGGTGCAGGATTTTGTCCTGCTGGAGAACTTCACCAGCGAAGCAGCGTTCATCGAAAATCTGCGTAAGCGCTTCAAGGAGAATCTGATCTATGTGAGTAACAGAGGGGCAGAAACAAAAGTCTTCACAAGTGACCTGAATTTGGGTATTTGATACAGCAGATGTAGGGATTCTGAGACAATGGTATCACTTTGAGTAGACCGTAGTTGATTATCTCAGAACAAGACTGGGATAGTGTAATGTTAATTCATGTAAGAGCCTCTTTTGCAGTGATCCAGTTGAGGTCTACTGGCATTTACTGGTCCTTCCAGCACTGAAAAGCCAACTCACACCACATTTTTCCATTTCATGAACTCACTCTGTGGTGGGCTTTCAGCAACCCCAGGCTTGAACCTAATCCCAGATGGTATATGAGAAATAATCCGGTATTCTTGCTTGTTAGAAGCACAAAAACCATGCATAGGTGCTGTTTTTCCAGCAAGGATGAGGGGTCTAGCATAACTCCTGCAGTGTCATTCTTCATGAGGAGGTCACTTCTTCAGCACCCTTGGCTCTTTGGAGGGCCTTAGCCCATCCCGTGCTGCAGGCAGGACTTGTCAACCACAGGAGCTTTCTGAGCAATTCTGGTCTCTCAGAGAAAATCCACTGCTAGTCCTTATGTAACCTCTTCATTTTGTGCTTTCTTTTTCAGACATACATTGGCTCGGTTTTGGTGTCTGTTAATCCATACAAGGAACTGGAAATCTACAGTAAACAGAACATGGAGCGATACCGCGGTGTCAGCTTCTATGAAGTTTCTCCTCACCTGTGAGTGGCCTGTGGGTAAACAGCGTAGTTTGTGCCATTCCCACACCGGCGTGTGCAGTAATGACGTGTGAAAGCAAGAAAATAGGACTTGTCCCAGATATATCCCTATGATTTTTAGGGCATTAAAGGATCTTTTAGAGGGTGTGGTGTATGGCTCTTTCTATTCCTGTTTCTCTCTCCAAAGAGGATGAGTTGCCTTTGCAAGAGCAGTATTTGGAAAGGGAGGTGGTTCCTTTCTGGCTGGAGGAACAGAGCTGCTTACCCAGCCCTGGCAGGACAGGAGTTCATTGTTCCAAGGTTACTTGGGGTCTGCATGTCCGGATCGTGAGTTTCCCCTCCTGCTACATCGCTCATTCAGCATAATGCTAACTAGGGGAAAGAGTATGTATATATGTGCGGTGGTTTCTTTCCTACCTCTCCTGTTACTGCCTGACCAATATTTATCTGGTATTTCCCCTGTTGCTAAGATACCATGAGCCTTGTTGGAACAAGGAATGTATTTATTTACATGGTCTGGCGTGGTGAGCATTCCCAATTTCCCATTCGAAAAAAAAAAAAAAAAAAAAAAAGTTTGAGGTTTGAAAGTTATTTTTGAAAGCATTTGAATTTTTTTTGTCAGACTGAAAGAGAAAGATGACTGGGAGCTGAGGACATTTGGCTCAAAAATGCTTTCTTTCAGCGCCAAGGGCCAAATTCTGAGCACTTCTTGGAGGCTTTTTTTTTGTGTGTGTGTTTTCTTTTTTTTTTTTTTTTTTTTTTTTAAGAGGTCTTGGAAGAGCAGATGATATTATTTTTGAGCAAACTATTTGGATTGTTTCTTATTACTGGCACATAACCCAAAAGAGTAAGCAAAACAGAATGCGCTATGAGCACAGAGGGGGACAGAAACGCCATTACTTGGGAAAGTTTGAATATTTAAAGTTGTATTTGTTAGGATAAAAATGCGATTTTTGTAGTGTTTCAGGCTTCTTTGGTGGATCTACGTGGGAGATGGTTAGACCTGAAAACCCCAGAGTTCAAATCTGCTGAGTTCTCCCCTTGATCTATGTGTGTCAGCACATTCTGTTCATGTGCGGATGCCCTAAATAAGAGAGACCTTCCCCCAAAAAAGTTATCAGCAGTTGCTCAAATCAGCGTCAGGCAGTTCCTGATGAAGCAATGGAGGTGGTGCAGAGGTAGCAGCTCATGCCTCGAGCTTCATCACTTTGGCTTGTGATCTAGGTGCTCTTACTGGCTTCTTTGTCATGGGATGATAACTTTGTGACTCTCAGGAAAATTGTTGGGACTGTGGCTACCTTTTTATGTGTGTGCACTAAGTGCACGACTGAGCACGATGGCAATGTTGATGTGTGACGTGGAGGGCTAGGCTGCTCTGCTTTAATTTCTGTGAGCACTACACAAAGTGATTTAAATCACAAAGCAGCTGATTATTTCTTAAGCTGTCTTCTTCCTTGCTGTAACTAGTCCCAGGAGAAATTGTAAAATGTGCAGCTCGTAAGTAAAAACCCTTGAGAGCTGGGATACCAAACACCAGTGCTGCTCCAACTGGAAAAAGAGTATTCTTTGTTAACTGTCATTAGCATCCCATTAAAAAACATTGTATCATTCGATTATTTATGCATTTTAAAATCTTCTGCAGAGCTCTGGAGTTATCTGTGCTGTAGTACTCAGTGCTTCTCTTTTTGGAGTATTTCAGGTGTATTTTCTTTTTACTATTTCTCTTACTCTAGGCTGATTCTAGAAAGTATTGCTACTTCAGTGTCAAAAGTGTTGAAGCTTGGCCTGAGCACAGGGTTTGCTGGGAAGCGCATCACATTCAAAGGGGAAAATGTAGCCCTGTGGTCTTGAAACACAGCATACTTCCCAGGCTGCTGTGTCACATCCTGTCCTATTTATAGCCTGCTGCGGGGTTCAGAGATGGTGGCTGCAAATGGGACAGTGAACATTTTTAAGTAAAGGGGATTTTGCAAGTGGTGTGCATCACTGTTAGCGTTCTGCTTCAACAAGTACCATAAACTCCCCCAGTAAAGACAGGCAATCCAGAGGCAGTTCATAAAATTTAAATTGAATTTATATTTATTCAACCGTTTCACTTTCAAAATACTCCAGAGACAGAGTTTGGATGGGAAGAGAAGGACTTGATGAATTTAGTGGGGTAAGTGTGCAGTTGTGTTGCTAGGTAGCTCAGCGGTGTTGCCTTAGCACCAAGTATTAATAGACTTGAGGAGGCCATGGCTGTTATTTTGGTGTGATCATTTTTAATTAATTTTACAGCACAAGATTTAAAAAAAAAAAAAAAAAAAAGAAGAAGCAAAACCCAATAATTATTAAAAGGTTGTCAAGTGTATGAATTGTATGAAGACAGGGTATGTGCTTGATAACCATGTGTAGGACAGCTGAGGATTTTATTACCAAGGTCTTAAATGAGTGTATTTTGAAGGGCTAATGCTCCTCTTTCCTCTTATCCCCTCCCATTGCATCTGGTCCTTCTTCTCTCTCCTTCCACAAGCACTTGCTACCAATGTTTGTCAAACTCATCCTCCTGCACTCTGGTGTTGTAAAAGAGTGTAATTTTTGGTAAAAGAACCCGTCTGGTCTACTGTGTGGAGGAAAATAGGAGAGAGAAAAAGAAATGAAGGAAGAAGCAGGAGTTGAGGGACAGCAGCAGTAAACCCTGGTTATACGCAGGCAGGAGGAGGCGTTTGATGTTTTGGGTAGTGCCTGGCCTAAGCTGGATGGTTGCTTAATGTAGCCTGCTGGATGTTTTAGCAGTCTGTTCTGGCGTAATCCAGTTCTTTTTATAATCTGAGAGAAGCTACAAGAGGTTGGTTGGGCTATTCAGGAGCCACGTAATAGGAGCCACCCAGATAGCAAAGTGCAATTGTGACCCTTCTGTGTCATCGCTTAAAAGATGATCTAGAATAAAGATCAGTGGAAAACAAGAAATTTCCTGAATGCAAAGTTTTTTTTTATCCTGGGTACCCATGTCAAGAAATCATGTTTATTTAGAAAATTAAGTTTATCTGTACCAAGTAGTCTTTTTTTTTCTTTTTTTTTTTTTTTTCAGTAAACATTCTCACCTGAGTAGGTGAAATGGTCAGGGAGAGCAAACGGCTCAACTCTTTTCCCTTTCATAGCTTTCCATATTCACTGTCAAATGATTTAAATAACATGAAGACCTTTTCCAAAAGAACAGTTTTTAAGGGAATTTAGCTTTTAGATTTATGTTATCACCCTGCAGAAACTTGGCCCTGCGGTTAAGATGTGCACAGAGATGTCTGAAAGCGTTCACAGCAATATGCTCTTACCCAACCCATGGACGTGCATTTGTTTTTGAGGTGTCTCCGTTAGGAGTTTGCGTTACAGGATGGTCTTAGCTGAGGAGTCTCAGCCCTTCATTTGTGGAAACAAACTAATGTCTGGTTGTCGTTGTTCCGTAGCTATGCTATCGCAGACAATTCGTACCGCTCTCTGCGCATGGAGAGGAAGGATCAGTGCATTCTGATATCGGGGGAGAGCGGGGCTGGCAAAACAGAGGCCACCAAGAAGATCCTGCAGTACTACGCGGTGACCTGCCCAGCCAGTCAGCAGGTTGAGACGGTGAAGGATCGCCTGTTACAATCCAACCCTGTCCTGGAGGTAATTCTAGAGTCTGCAGCACTGAAGCTTGACATTGAGTCATAGCAGCAGTACTCACATTTTCCGGCTGAGGGGGTGGAGGCAGCTGGACCCTACTGGGCATGATTAAGCTGTCTGTGCAGCGTGGATAGTGTATCCTGGGAACACAGGTTCACACCGTGTGGGCGGATCGTTTGTACTGCACACAGGGGAATCCCAGCGTGCTTCCAAGCCAAAGAAATGGTCATCGGCTGCCAAACTCACTTGGCCCTTTCCTGTCCACCAGGAGCAATTCAGAAGTGGCCAGACTGCAGGGGAGAGAGAGGGATTTGAAGCGGGAAGAGTCCTGGTGTGCTGCATAAGTTTGCAAAGCCAGAACTTGACACATCTCCCATGGTCAACTCTGCCCTCTGATAAATGCATTTGTGGGTGCATTTTCTAGTGCTGTGGTGTCCTCTAGTGTCCAGTCCTGAGCTGCCTTTGTAATTCCCTTTAATATTTCTGTTCTACTCAACCCTGTGCAGTGTGCAGGGAAAGGTGTGCTCCCCATGAGTGGGAAAACCCTGACAGGCCTAGGCCTGTTAGGTTAGTGCCCGCTGTGAGCAGCAAGCAAATGAATTACTGCAAGCAAATAGCTGTGATGAAAGAGGAAGCTTTGAAAAGATTGTCAGGCATGACGTATGCTGTCGGCAGTGAATTGGCCTTAAAATAAATTTGCTGGGGGTGTGGAATTGTTTTTAGGGACATGTTTCATCTGCAATACTTGCACTGGGCATAAAGACCAGCATTAGTATTTTGGGTGGTAATCTGTTTCCTTCTTGCTTTCCCTTGCAAAAAGGACAAACCTAAACTTTAATGGCCATAAATAGATAACTGGCATCTTCACCAAAGTGTATATAAATAATGTTATTTGATACTGATTTATTTTTCTGTAATCATTTCTCATTTTAGGCCTTTGGAAATGCAAAAACCCTTCGGAATGATAACTCCAGCCGATTTGGGAAATACATGGATGTGCAGTTTGATTACAGGGTAACTTCAGATCTGTTTTATACTCCAGAACGGGTCCCACTCATAACAGATCTCTGTTGCCTATACTTTCCTGCACTGATGTGTGCATAGAATGCGTATTTCCTTGTTGACCATGTGAGCAGTCTGGGAGTGAAGTTTGGTTCCAGAGGTTTTTATGGAACACACTTTCCTTTCTTTCTCCCCTCATCCCTCTATATAGTGAGAGTGAGAATAAGTCCTCTTGTTTCTGAGGTACATGTGCACTGTGAAATGGATACTCCCAAACTAACTCCACATTAGTCAGCTGTGGACTGAAAATAATCTCTGTCCTGAGTAACTTTGCATAGTGTTTGTTTCAATTCTGATTCAAACTACCCCACACTAGGAATATGAATGTAATGCAGGAACCGAGTAGCTAGATGTATCATAGTCCTTTAAACTTCTCAATACGTAATTCCTCCACACACAGAATTTTGTTATTATTTTGTGTTGAATCCCTTCTGAGAAGGAAGAATATACAAGTCAGGATATAATTCAATATATGCTGTAGCCATGTTCTATATAATTGTGTATTATTTTCACTTGATAGCTCATTTTATGTATGCTTCAAACCTCAAATTGATGTGCATTTGCCAAAATATATCTTGTGATACAAAGTAACAAAAGATTTTCTGCCTTTTTGTAGTCAATCATTTTGTGATTGTGTGTCGTTGAACAGACTGCC
This sequence comes from Aythya fuligula, assembly GCF_009819795.1. Classification (NCBI taxonomy): domain Eukaryota; kingdom Metazoa; phylum Chordata; class Aves; order Anseriformes; family Anatidae; genus Aythya; species Aythya fuligula. The sequence goes on along the minus strand of NC_045578.1, from coordinate 6,179,275 downwards.
AAAGAAGCAGAAATATTTTCCTCTCTGTTGATGAACTGTTTCAATATATCTGGTTTGATTTAGGGCGCTCCTGTTGGGGGCCACATCTTGAACTACCTCCTGGAGAAATCTCGAGTTGTGCACCAAAATCATGGCGAGAGGAATTTCCACATTTTCTACCAGCTGCTAGAAGGAGGGGAAGAAGACTTACTGCGAAGGCTAGGCCTTGAAAAGAACCCACAACAGTATCACTATTTAGTAAAGGTGTGTATTAACTAATAATTCTTAAGATATTGTTATATTTTAGGACAAATGTATCCTCAGTTGACTTTATATCTTCATTTCCTCGCTTCAAAAGAAACACTGAGATAGCTCCTATGAAAAGAAACATATGGCAGAAGTGCATTGTGCATAATATACCTTTGGTAATGATATACTTATTTTTATCAAACTGTATTTTTAGGGTCACTGTGCAAGGGTCAGTTCCATAAATGATAAAAATGATTGGAAGACTGTGCGAAGAGCCTTGTCCATTATAAGCTTCAATGACAATGAGGTGGAGGTAAGACTTGTTTGACCGCACAGCTGATTTTCCCTCTCTTGAGAATTTTTCTGCTCTGATTTATTTCGAACCAAAGGCAGCCTTTAGAGTGCATGTGTTCCCTGCAAAAATTGTGAAACAAAATACAAAATGAGTGTTTGCAGTGTATTAACTAACACAGAAATCTCACTGCTGTTTCATTCTGTATCCATGCCTGATTTCTGCCTGTTGCTTCCATCATAGGACTTGCTGAGCATCGTGGCTAGTGTTCTGCATCTGGGGAATGTGCAGTTTGCTGCAGATGAGCAAGGAAATGCTCAGGTCACTACAGAGAATCAGATTAAATATCTGGCTAGGGTGAGTATCACCAGTTAGAGATATATTACATTAAAGATGAATTAGTATGGCTTCCTTATTTTGAACATGGTAGCATTATATTATTATCATTTAGAATACGATTTAGAAGTTGTTAAAAATGTGCTTTTATTTGATGTAATTGCAATGCAAATATTAACATTTAAACATTTAAATATTTTATATTTTTATACATTTACTTTACATTTTTGTACATATACATTACATTTTTATATTTTTATATATTTTTACTTTTTTAACATTTTTTAATTGACAACTTCTCTATTTACCACTTGATCCACCACTGACGTGAGGTTTTTGCCTTCAGGCAGTGGGATAGGAATAGACCTACTCTGGAGACGAGTTTTGAAGAAGTCTATTCATGGCTTTGCTCAGTCAGTTCTTTGTGCCAGAGCAGTCAAACCAAACTATTATGTTATATGGCAAAAAGGAGTTGGTGTGCAGAAGGAAATGGAATGACTGACATTGCAAAAAGGCTTGCAGTGTGAATGGGAAACACAGGGTTGTTTCACTGGACTGTAATTTTGTGGACTAGCCTTTCTGATCTCTTAAGACAAGTACTGATGAATTGAATGTACTGCTTCATAAATAAATTTAACGTTCTACTGCTTTGCAGCTTCTAGCGGTTGAGGGCTCTGTTCTGCGAGATGCACTGATCCACAAGAAGATCATAGCAAAAGGGGAAGAGGTAAGAACATGAGTTGGGATCTGGGAGGCATATGGAAATTAAACTAGTGCAATACCATCAGGTCTTTATTAACAGTAAGCCAGGGAAACTTAATCTGTCAATGGAATGGCTGTTGAATGACGTTTTTTTCTCCTTTTGTATGCAGCTAATCAGTCCCCTGAACCTGGAGCAGGCAGCCTATGCAAGGGATGCACTTGCTAAAGCAATATATGGGCGCACTTTCTCTTGGCTGGTGAACAAGGTTAACAAGTCTCTTGCTTACAAGGTAAACAAATCTGTTGTTTGTTGATAGACAACCAAGTGTGAAAGGCAGTTTCAAATCTTTAAGCTGCAACACAAAGTTATTGCATGCTTTACAGTGATTTCCAAGTTAATTTGTTTTCCACTAAGAAGAGAGTAAGGAGAATATGCTGTAACTAAATGCAAAAGATCCAGTCATGGATTGTAGCTGTGACTGGCTGTGTGACTACGTACAAACACTTACTTTTTGCTCTATTACAGGAAGGAGAGTTTCCGGGCTGGAGAAGTACAACAGTTCTAGGATTGCTCGATATTTATGGATTTGAGGTTTTCCAGCACAACAGGTTTGTTTTCATTAGTGTCTTTGGATTTTGAGTAAGCTGTGCATGACTCCATTGTAGTGTTTTCTCTCCATTGTGAAATAAGACATTAATCCATCTCTGGTAATTTTAGTAAGAGAGAAGGAGATGAATTTTCAGCTTTAGGAAATCAGCTTGAATAACTAGTATTGACAGATCTTCTAACACTTTGGACATTCAGATAATATTTAGCATTTACAGCTATTTATGTTCCTGGTATTTTAGAGACTGATGTCTTTTGGGGGCATGTTCATGTGCTAGCTTGAGCCATGCCTTTCATAGAATCATAGAATGGTTTGGTGTTGGAAGGGACCTTAAAGATCATCTAATTCCAATGCCCCTGCAAGGGCGACACCTTCCACTAGTCCAGATTGGATGGGGCTTTGAACAATCTGGCATTGAGCACTTCCAGGGATGGGGCATCTACCATTTCTCTGGGCAACCTGTTCCAGTGCCTCACCACCCTCTGAATAAAGAATTTCTTCCTTTGTCCAGCTCTCTGGCATAGTTGTGGCTGTTGTTTTGGCATCTTTATGTGGTAGTGTGAATGGGAAAACACAGCTGTAGAGCAGTGTATAGGATTATGTCAGAGTCTGGAACCTAACTCTGGCAGATAGCAATGAACCAAGACTCTGAACGTGTAGTTTTTCTGCTTCTCAGCGTTCCACTCCTCATGTCTGTTTTTCCCTCCTCTTTCATGAGATTCACTAAATAATGAATTCAATAAATATAGATTCACTAAATAATTCTCTTACATTTCTCTTGATTACACATAGCTACTGTCCTTTGATTATAGCTTATTTTACTTGTCATACAGTATTAATTATTTTTCTGATTTTTGCTTCCAGCTTTGAGCAATTTTGTATTAATTATTGTAATGAAAAATTGCAACAGCTCTTCATAGAGCTCACATTAAAGTCAGAACAAGAGGAATACGAGTCAGAAGGCATAGCGGTAAGAGCCAACATCATCACTCCTACTGTCTTCTTAGCACCTCCAGCAGGCCAAGGACAGATGATTAGAAAAGGAGCTTTAATAATAGTCTCCAAAGTACATGATTTAAAGTGATTTTCTTTTAAGTTTCTTTTCAAACTACCTTAGTAACAGTGTGTAATACAGCTAGAAGCAACTAATGCCATTCCAATCTTTTACTTTGATAAAACAAAAGATGCTTTTAAAAGGGACTGTTAAGAAAACAAATGTGATGAGTGAAAAAGCTTTACATTTCAAATAACACTAGTTATTTAAATAAGGTGCTGTCTAAAATGTTCTGAAATTTTCACATTTTTTCCTGTCAAGAACAGTTGTCACCCAAATGTGATGTCTTGTCTTTGCAGTGGGAACCAGTTCAATATTTCAATAACAAAATCATTTGTGATTTGGTGGAAGAGAAGTTCAAAGGCATCATTTCTATTTTGGTAAGTTGACATGACCTTTTAAAATGAAACACTGGGGCAGTGGAGTGGAAATCAAGGGGAAGAACACAGAAAAAGGGACTAAATATACATTAGGACTGGGCAGGTGGGAAGAGCAATGATACACTGAACAGTGACACTGCTACAAGTCATATTGTATCAGACCCATCTGTCCAAAGCAAAGAAACTTCCAGTCCAGGCAGTCTGGGAGGAGGAGCTTGTGCTTAATTTGTTCAATTCTTCATTTGTTGAGTTAATGAAATGAAGGCATGAGGTGGGCTACCTATTAAAAAGCCAAAGGGTGAAGCTGGGACAGTGTTTCAGTGAGACATAATTAGAGTTGGCCTGTATGAGTACAAGCACAGAAAGAAATCAATACTAGGATGTGTGTGTTTTCAGGACGAAGAGTGTCTGAGACCTGGGGATGCCACAGATACAACGTTCTTGGAGAAACTGGAGGAAACTGTGAAGAACCACCCCCATTTTCTCACGTGAGTGTTCATATTGCTGAGGGCATCTTTACTGGTAGGATCCAAGTCTGATAGAGCCTACAGGTTTAATTATTGCTGGGCAACTTTATAATGCATTGTGTTTATGGCAGTAGCATCCTAGATAAACGGGGCCCCACATAAAAGATTATGGTGTTTTAATTTGCAAAGAGATTAGACTGTGAGTTAAGATAATATTGAATAAGCAAGTAAAACAGAATTGAAGAAAAAAGGAAAGATGTGTTAGACTGGCAGGAAAAGACCACGTCCAATTTATGCACTGAATCTTCTTCTGTACTTACACGTTGTCCAAGCCTGAGCGAGACATGTAACAGTCCTCAGATTTCTGTTGCTGGCTTGCCTCTTCACCAGTCTCTTGCTGGCATCCAGCTGCTACTATCCAAGGAATTGGGCAGGATTGCAGTTTCTTGGCTCTTCTGATGTCTGGCCCAGTACTGCGGGTGTGACAAACTGTTTTGGTGTACCAGACCAGATTATTGCTCAGCATTAATGGTTTTCTGGAGGGTGACAACTGATGCCTGAAGTCTAGCCTACAAATAACTAGGACATGCAGCAGAATTTTGCTGGTAACATTAGTGTTCAGAGGTGTGTTTGTGTTAGAATGATTTTAGCAGTGCTGGTGCTTTTGGAATGAAGGCATTACTAATTCACCTTCATTCACATCTTCCCAGACACTTCTTTGACTTTGGTAACCTATTCTGTTGCTGCCACTCCAGTTCCATGGATGTGAATTCCATGTTTTAGCCTGCCTCGGTTTTGGAGCTGCAAATTTCTTTTTATTCTTATCCGAATGTTCTGCTTTGCTCAGATCGGGGTCTGAATGGCATCCCACAAGTATGCCAGCCTGCTGCCAACATCTTCACTGCCCTCTTGCCTGCTACCTCTACTCTGATTTCATGTACACACAGAGCCACTCTGCAACCTTGCCAGGAAGCTGAAAGTTCATCTATCAGAAATAAACATAAATAGATTTTATGACATTTTTATGATTTGCTGGTTGATAACTCACCTTTTTTTTTACTTTTGGTCTTGAAGATCAACAAATGTAATTTATTTTTTTCGTCCTGTGCTCATGTAGTCCCACTCTAGGATCATATACCGTAGTGGTTTTTGAGGTGATTCCCCACATGAAACAAACGTTTGTTCCTCATGAAGTTTCTTCACTTTTTCTCCAGGCACAAGCTTGCTGACCAAAAAACTCGCAAGTCTTTAGGGCGGGAAGAGTTTCGGCTTTTGCACTATGCTGGAGAGGTCACCTACAGTGTTGCAGGTAAGTGTGTGCATCATCTCAGTTCTCTCTCACTCCTTTTTCCTCCTTTCATCCTCTGCCCTCTGAATTAAAACAGCTTTACTAGGTAGCAGAGACAAATCTGGTTATACAGTAGTTCTATGTATCATCTGATTAACTAGATTAATTTCCCATCTCAAATTCCTGCCTTGTTGTGAAATTTCTGTGGAACAGTGGTGGCAGCCTGAGTGGTTTCTTTTTCTTCCAGGTTTTCTAGATAAAAACAATGACCTTCTCTTTCGGAACCTGAAGGAGGTGAGTATGGATGCAGGGTACTTCCAATACACAGCAGCAGAACAAGGAGGCGGGTTCAAAATGGGGTGGCATCTGAGGAAAAAGGTTCTTTTAATGTTAACATGAAGAATGCATGTCTGTAGGGCTGCATTATGAAAAGGCAAATTGAAGTGTTCAAAGTTTGTTTTATTAAAACAAAACAACCCAAAAACATTTTGTCACATTGCTCTAAAAGTTCTCTGAAGTTCATTTTGTACTTTATCTCTGAAAATGTCTCTCCACAGACCATGTGCAACTCTGAGAATCCTATCATAAATCAGTGTTTTGACAGGACGGAGCTGACAGACAAAAAGAGACCCGAAACGGTAAGGATACAAGAGCTGGGTGGAAGTGTGGCTATTTCCTCTTTTTTAAAGATACGTCCTGTCTAACATGGTAACCTAAATACAAGCCTCTTACCTTTAAAGCTGGGGGACTGTGAGGTTTGTTCTGCAGTCACAAGTACCGGCTGTAAGTCATCACGTCATACATGATTTTCTTTCTTTTCTCCTAGGCAGCAACTCAGTTTAAAAACAGCCTCTCTAAACTCATGGAAATTCTGATGTCCAAAGAACCATCCTACATCCGATGCATGAAACCTAACGATGCTAAACAGGCTGGTATGGCCGTGGTTAACTCTTCACCTGTGTGCTTTTCTACAACAGCTATACCAACCACTAGATTCCAGGCAGTGAAGCACAGAGAGGGGCTTAAATGAATAAGTCTTGCAACAGTTTTCATTTTGGGTCTGTGCTAGAGGGTCTGTAGGGGGTGGTGGTAGTACCAGCCAGGAATCAGAAGGGAGGCACTGGTCTTGGTAAAGTGACAGAATGAGGTCGTATTTGAAGTCAAGAATAGTGAACCTACATAACTTCCTTTTAATGATTTTATTCTCCCTCATTTCCTCCTCCTGTCTGCTTAGAATATCCTAAAGGATAAATTCTGTTCTGGAACTAAATGTAAATGTATACTAAAAGAGGGAAAGACAAGAGTCACAAAATAAGTTGTGTGTGACTTGAACCATGAGGATGGGGTAGAGGTTAAAGATAACTGTAAGATAAAATAATTCTGAACTGAACTGAATATTTCCCTTTTCTGCATGAATGGACATTAATGAAGTTTCTCTGTTAATGAAGTTTCTCTGTTTTCATACTCTCTCAAGATCGATTTGATGAAGTGCTAATCCGACATCAAGTGAAATACCTGGGGTTGATGGAGAACCTCAGAGTGCGGAGAGCTGGCTTTGCATATCGAAGGAAATACGAAGTTTTTCTGCAGAGGTAGGATTACCCTGGCCTTATCTCTCCCTGCTGCTCCCTCCCCCTGGTCTTGGTCCTACAGGTGTTGAGGCCAGAGAAGTGTTCCAAAAAGCAAAGAGCAGCCCTTATACCTGAAAGAGTTATTTCTTTAAGGGAGAGAGAAGAATGACCTCTCTCCCTTTCTGTTACTTCTCTCCCTAAGATTTCTTCTGCTGTCAATCCACAGGTACAAATCACTTTGTCCAGAAACGTGGCCTACGTGGGATGGACGGCCCCACGATGGCGTGGCTGTGCTGGTGAAACATCTTGGCTACAAACAGGAAGAATACAAAATGGGACGGTCAGTTCTCGTGTTTTCTCAATTTGAGGTTATGAATCATTGGACATTAATGTCATTGCTTTTAAATAAAGCTTCTCTGTTTAATGGGTGGGCAAAAGATTAGAGATCCCAAAGGGAATGCTAAGGGCAGGAAGCAAACTTCTCCTGCACGTTAAACATTATTCTGAATTTCTATTTCTAGAACAAAGATTTTTATCCGCTTTCCCAAGACTTTGTTTGCAACGGAAGATGCTCTGGAAGTGAGGAAGCAGAGCCTGGGTGAGTCACACACACTGCAGTAGCTTCATGGACAGTTAGCTGTCTGGTCTGTGATATTTTTTTTATTGTAGTTATTCATTATTTTTTGTTTGAACAGTTTAACCTTTTTGTATCAAAATACACTTGGTTGTGATTTCAAATTGCTGTTTCTCTTATCATTTCAGCAACAAAAATGCAGGCCACGTGGAGAGGTTTCTACCGTCGAAAAAAATTCCTGCACATGAAACACTCAGGTATGAGGGAGGAAGTGCTATGTCATTTCATGGTTTGAAGTGGCCGTTGCTGTATTGAGAAGTTAAAGGTGACTTGATTTTGGTGTGTGAGAAGGAAAAATCCCTGAAACCTTGCTAGAAGTAGAATGGGAGATGTTTGCATACCCCTTCCTTCCATGTTAGTCTTTGAGACTCTTTGAGTACGAGAATAGGCTTAACTCATGTTCACGCAGCAGCCCCCATACAGCAGTTCCCATCTGCCAGTGCTTTTTACTGCCATTTATCCATTGCGTTATATTGTTAAGAATTTCAATTATTTTCTTTCCCATGTGTCACTGTGACGGCTGTTGGGTTTTTGTTTTATTTCAGAGTACATACATAAGCACTGTTTGTTGCCAGTTTTGTGTGAAGTCAATATCGGTATGAAGGAGCTCACTTAGTGTAAAATGTTTGTATTTTTAGCAATAGCAATCCAGTCCTGGTGGCGGGGAACCTTGGGACGCCGAAAAGCTGCCAAAAAGAAGTGGGCAGTAGAGACTATCAGAAGGTGTGTGAACAGTAGCCTCAGCCCATTGAATGGGTACTTACTTGCTAACAATGAGGTGATGCAAATGACGTTACCTGTTGCTACAGTGTCAGAGATTTTTATTAATAAATTACAACTATTATTAAATAAAGCTCAGGAAATGAGAATTCTGTTATCTCAAAGCAACCATAGGAAGTTATTTTGTGACAAATATTTGAGTAAGCACGTCTGAAAATGGGCAAGGCTGTCTGTTTGGCTAATCTGACTGCAGATGCAACAGACATTAAAAAACTTGCTTTGCCTATTTTTTTTATTATTATATAAACTTCCATTTTGGCACTCAGCCCTTCTTGGTTATCCACTCCATTTTATTGAGTTCCTTTTTCTTATAAATTGCAGTTCCCTTTTCCTCTCAAGTTTGATGTCTATTCTGGGGACTGACCCAAATCTCACAATTCTCCATTGATTTTATGTTAATTCACCTTTTACCCTAGCTATATCTGAAAGTTCACTGGAGACCCAGACATGGTTGGATTGGAAGAGATCTCTAAATATCTTCAGTTTTGACCAATCTCCTATTTTTTTCCTCTTCCTCAGATTCATTAAGGGTTTTATTTACCGGAATCACCCTCGCTGCCCAGAGAATGAGTATTTCCTTGATTACATCCGCTTTTCCTTCCTGATGAACCTCAAGCGTAATTTACCAAAGAACGTTTTAGACAAATCATGGCCAACTCCTCCTCCATCGCTCTGTGAGGTAGGCTCAACTGCACCAGGGTCAGATGAATGATACGCGAGTCGGAGGAGACAAATGGCAGTATGGAAGACCACGGGCCACCAAAGGCCTGGGGGGAGCCGCCTGCTATGAGAGCAAGAAAGAACCAGGTTCTCGCTCAGGTTTCACATTGCATTAGCATCTCTACAAGTAGAATTAGTCAAAATACCATCACATGTGTGTAATTAGCATAGTTGTAAAATTATGAGAGCTATAGTGCAGAACGCTTGAGAATTTGGAAGTGTTGCAACACTATTTTCCAGTGTTCTTCCCATCCATTTGTGAAATTTTCTTTTTCCTCTGACCAAATTAAGTTCCCTCTGGACAGCTAAGGTAGCTGGAATAACCCATTGATTATTCTAAAACATACTGAGTTTCTTCCATTAATTCTAAACCATATTCTAAAGAATAATTATGTTCTTAAATTGCCATTTAGTTCTAAACCAGATGGAGAATGCTGTGGGACAAACTGTCTTAGAAAGGTGGAAAATAGACTTTTTAATTAACTAATTTGAAAAGTGATTGTCAGTAACAAAACAGTATCTTAATTCAGCCATGGATTTTCTGCAGTTGTTTGTCTTTTTTTCACTGTTTGAGTTGCTTTGTCAGTTTGAGCTATTTTTACTTACTGTGTGAAACCTCCTTCAGGCGTCCCAGCTCCTGCGACAGCTATGCATGCAGAACATGGTCTGGACGTACTGCAAGAGAATCAGCCCAGAGTGGAAGCAACAGGTACCCAACAACTTTGTGTTCATTCAGACTATTCTGATGTTGTATTGTTCCATACAGTTGCATTGTTGTTCTAGATAAAAAGATTAAAAATTATACTGAAATTTGATTCATCTTAGTCTTAGGGTAGCTGTATTTTCTTATTTTATATATAAAAAAAAAAAACTCAATGAAGAGAACTAATAGGAAACATGTACATTAAACAGTTTCATCTAAACTGTTTTGAGAGATGATGGTAATAGTTGCCTTTAAACGTTTTTTTTTAATTGGATTGTATATCATACTGCTTATGAAGGCCTGTAAACTCTTAAGGGCATGTAATGAAATGCTGTGGATTAGTTAGTGGCTGAGCCTGTGATTAAGGACACAGGATTAATACCAGCCATTACTGAGCTGGAGGTGGAAACACCTCCACTTTCTTCTCCCAAGCAAACAAGGCTTATGAGTATCCTTTATCCACATTTTTACCTGTAAATCATCTCCTGTCTGTTTGCTCTATACAAAAACAAAAGGGATTTCCTGTTTCCTCGTTCCCTGGTTTTATTCTCATTCTGAAGGAACAGAAGTTAGAGCTAAGAGTACTGGTCATATTTACCCCCTGGAAGACTGCCACTGTAAAAAGGACCAAAGGTTTATGGTGACTCATCTTCTAAACAAGAACTCCCAGGACTGAATGGCACCTAGCTGAGTTGTACTATTTGTCAGAGGATAAGGTAGAGAGTACTGAATAGATGGGGGAGCTGTAATAAATGTGTTACACTGTGCTAATAACATTGTAACTTCTTTTGTCAGTATTTCAGTAAAGATGGTGATTAGCTGACAAGGCTTCAGCAAAACTATCTGAACCATAGGGGAGAAAAAAAAACAACATCCTACAGGGCGAAGCAGGAAAACAAATTGTTTAGCTTAACTAGGCTAAGAGGATCTCTGAAGTAGAAGAATTCTGAGACCTTTTAACAAAGGCATGATGTAGACATCACATCTGGTCTCTGGCTTTTGACAAATTCAAATTAGAGGTATATATTTTTGAGAATTACAAATAATAACAAAAAAAGTGAAATTTCTATCCTAAAGCAAGGATAGCCATTGAAAAGATAGGGGGCATATGGAAGACTTTATGTAATTTTCTGACTAACATGATTCAGCTCAAAAGTAGATGACTTTAAAAAAAAAAAAAAGAAAACCACAGAGGCTCTTTGAAGTCAAACATTTTTTATTTGAAGCAAGATTTTCTACTTAACAGAATACATCTTTTGTCCTTGCAGCTGGAACAAAAAGTAATTGCCAGTGAGATTTTTAAGGGTAAAAAAGACAATTACCCTCAGAGTGTTCCTAGACTCTTCATCAACACTCGACTTGGTGAGTAGGTGTTACAAAGTTGAACAGGAAGAAGAAAGAGGGGGATTCATCTCCTCTTTTCTTGCTTGAAATTTTTCTTATTCCATCTCTTTGGTTTTAATTTAGGTAATGAAGAGATAAACACTAAAGTCCTTCAGGCTTTAGAAAATGAACCAATTAAGGTAAGACCTGTGTCCTAATACTTTTTTCAAGTTTTCATAATTATGCAGCAGAATTAAAGTCTTCATCAGAAGATCAGATTGATGAAGAAAATATAGCAAGAATTTTACCTTAACATTAAGCTGATAACACCTTGGAAGATAGTCTACATGAGGACATGGTGGCTAAGAAATGCAATTGGGAGATTTGGGCAAGTTTGTCAGCTAGAATTAAAGGGGTTGCAGCTTGCATTGCTGGTGTTCATGATGCTTTGAGATGCTTGAAGGGGAGAGGAAAGGAGTGATGAAGTCTACGCAGACTGAAGCTAAATCATAGATTTCTCAAGCACAGTCAGACAGCCATAGTCATCAAGTTATTGTTCAGAACTCCTCTAGGTCAACAAGGAAGTCTGTGGCAGAACTGAGAATAGGACTCAAAAGGATTGTCTTCACTCCCAGTTTACAAAGCACTGGTTAGTACCTCCTGCAAGCTCTCTAGGCTAGATGGAAGGTAGCTGCCAATTACACAAGTTGCATTTTTAGCACTGATAACGCTTCTTTCAGTATGCAGTTCCTGTGATCAAGTATGACCGGAAAGGATACAAAGCAAGATCACGGCAACTGCTTCTTACCCAAAACGCAGTCATCATTGTTGAAGACTCCAAAATCAAACAACGGATTGACTACGCCAATCTGACAGGTGAGATTGCCAACAGAAATGGGGTTTAGCTCACTTGATTTTAGTCAGCATGACAAATAACTTCAGTTAAAATACAATAATAAAAAAATAACCAGTTGGTCTTTGTCCTGGACAAGAATAGAATTATCTTGTACTGACAAGTATTTTAAATCTGCAATATGTTGGACTTTTTTTTTCCTAAAATTAAATTCCTTAAAATGTCACAAAAATTACTCAATTCATCTCCCCAGAAACCTCTCAAGTCATTTCCCAATTGCACATCTCCACTGCAGGGAAGTTGCACCATTATTACACAGCAACTGCTTGGGACACTGGCTTTTAGCCCTCTAAATATTTGACATTGACATGGTCCTTTTAGAGGGGGAACTTGGTCAGAGAGAAAGAAAATTGCAGAGTCTGGTACATGACTTGGCTTTGGCTTATCTAAAGCCTCTCACTTCATAGCCTCAGCTCCAGCTCCCAGCATTGCTACAGTTCCTCCTTGCAGCCAATTTTCGTGCTAATTATTTCAGTGTTATCCTAACGCAATTACCTACTGTGTTTGTAACTGTCACCATTTAAAATAGTTTCCATAGGCAACACTAATTTGGGGTTCTGGGACTCCCATAAGACATGCTTACTGCAGCGCTGTACGTTCATCACTGCTAGGGCTGGGCTGCCTCAAATGGCATCATTAATCAGATCTATTACATGAAATAGATGTTAAACAAAATCCAGAGAACAGGCATTCCTACTCCTCATGGACAGAGGCACCTGAAAGTTTCTTTTCCATGTTAAGAAGCCCAGCTATAAGCTGATTGTCTGTCACCTTGCAACCTCTCTGCTGACACCTTAGTGCGCTGCTGCTTCTGTGCAGCTTCTCAGCTGTCAGGTTTCTCACTGTGGGACCAACAGTTGCTGCGTTCCTGGGAGAGGTTCTGCAACATGTGCAGGAATCCTGGTGTTGTTGTGTTGGTGTCAATGGGCCGTTCTCTATTGCAGGCATCTCCGTCAGCAGCCTGAGCGATAACTTGTTTGTGCTGCACGTGCACTGTGAGGATAACAAACAGAAGGTAATGGGGCCCTCCAGCCATCTCTAGAACAAGTTCTAAAGGCACAAAGAGCAGAAGATCCAGGGTGGCGGTGGGTGGGGGAGTGAAGCACACCGGTGATGTGCACCGTTGAGCAGCCCCCATACGTAACTCACTTCATGCCAGCTTTAAGTTGGATTTTGCTCATATTTGTGTGTGCTCACAGATGGGGTTCACCAGTGACTGATGCACTGACAGGATCAGTGCTGTCCCTTTACTGTTACCTTGTAAATAAAGTAACTGCTGGGGGTGTTATCACAGATCACCGCCAAGCCTGGTATGCCTTGAGAGGTGTTTTCCACGCTAACCCATGGAGATAGCTCTGTCCCTGTTAATTACAACATAATTATTTTGGTATACGATCACTGAAAAGCCACAATCACAAACTGTTGCTGGTTTTCTCTCCTAGGGAGATGTTGTACTTCAGAGTGACCATGTGATCGAGACACTCACAAAAACAGCCATGCGGGCAGACAAAGTCAATAACGTCAACATCAACCAGGGCAGGTGAGTGAAGCAGAGCCCCTCTCAGGAGCTGCTTTGGTTTTCTTGTGTTGGTTCTGGAGAGCTCTGCTTCAGCATTATAGGGCTACAGAAACATGTCAGAAATGCATCATAAAAACATATTTAATTATTCTTAACTAAGAAGACAAAGAAGAGTTAATCTTAACTAACAGCAGTCTGCTTGTTCACTCCCTGAAGCAGCAGACTTAGGGTAGAGCTACACCCACACTCATCAAGTTTGTTATCTGTTTCTCTTTGCAGCATAAAATTCACAGTTGGACAAGGCAAAGAAGGCATCATTGATTTTATATCAGGATCAGAACTGCTCATAGCCAAAGCTAAGAATGGCCATCTAACCGTGGTGAGTACCGGCCAAGATCAGTAAGAAGCAGTAGCTCACTTACAGCACATCCAAACCCAGGTTTTGCTACCAAGTGTACTTACAGCAGACAGACATGTACCATCACCCCTTCCCTTGCTGAATGCACTGCCCTGGGTCTGTGAGCCTTTTCCCCAGTTGGAGTTCTGCACTGCACTTCTCTTGCAGTTATGAGACTGCCAGGCTTGCTCAAACTCAAGCAATTATCCTGTCAATCACTTGGGTTCTTTTACAGGATTCTTTCACGATACACTGTTGCAAATCAAGTTTTAGATTTAAGAACACAGGAAAAATGCAGCTGTTCTTCCCTTCCTAAAGTGTTTGTAGTCTTCCTGCCAGTCATCTACATACGCAGCTGATTTATTGTAAGGTGAAGGGCAGATTGGTAACACACCCAGAACCTATTCAGACTGCACTCAGTCCCCTGCCAGCAGGGTTAGGAAGGCCAGCTCCCCATCTCACTGCAGCCTGACACATCTCAGAACTGGATTCACCATTTCTACCTTGCTCTTCACCCAAACAGTCCAATCCTGTAAAACCCACAAACTTGTAGAACTGCCAGGAACTTCCCCTACTCCATGGGTTACCTGGCAGCTGTGCACAGGAAGGGAGATTGAATTCACATGCTGCAGTGAGGACCACACTTCTCTCTCCATCTATCTGCTATCAGTAATGACAAACCAAATGACTTTTTATATTAAGAAGAAACATCCCAAAGTGTTTTTTTTCCCCTCCCCAGCCTTTTCAAACCATCCCTAAGAACATCTTTCTCTTAGGGAGAAGGTTTTAGTATATTTCAGTATACCCACAGGAAGAGAGGTACAAGACTGCTGTGGACTCTGCTCACTGACGAGTAGCCAGTACCTGCTTCTGTTTCCTGCTGAGGCCAGACACTTTCAGTGCCTCAGCACAGAGAGCTCTTTACCTACCCACAGCATAACAAACAGCTTAACTCTACAGGCCAGGCTTCAGCATGTTTCAAGGATATTTTGGCACTAGAACTATTTCTGCATCTTTGTTTTCAGTATGGTTCCTAGCTTGTCCATCTTCTCCTGCAGGTTGCTCCTCGTTTGAACTCTCGATGATGAAATGTGCCACCACTACAGGACCCTTTCCTCCATCAGTCTGACCACACCCCGTATAATTGGCTGGACTCGGTTCCCAGCAAAATGCCCCCTCCTTCCTCGCTTCGCTCATTTTGTTTGTTACCAAAGACCTGCACTTTCAGAAAACCCACAAAACGCATCTTGCTTTCTTGTCTTAATACTGAAGTTCCAAAAGAAAGGCCTTCTCTTCCTTACCTTAGTGGCAAACACACGGGTCCAACGTGATGTCTGTGAAACCGTGGCTCATGAAACATGTTCAGCTGGGCTCTGAGAGAGGCAGTTCTGACTCTAATAGAGTTTAAGCCCTGATGGAAATGACCAAAATTTGTGCTTGGCATCATCAAAAAAGCACAATCAGAAAACAAAACGCTGCTGCTTTGTCAGCCAAATTAAATGCCAAACTTTATATTCAAAATGTTTTATGAAGAATTTTACTCTGAGATGTTTTGATGCTTTGTGTTACAATATTAAAGCCATATTGTGTAAATGAGTAGAAAAACCCTGTAAATACTTTATAGCTGAATATGAGAAATGCACTACAAGAAATGGTGTTGATATGGAAACTTTTATGTTTTAGATTTGGAATTTTTGTTGTTTTTAAGTTTATGATCAGAAGGTATTCATTAACCCATCATGTTAACTTCACTGATTTGGATACAGCATTTTTTTTAATTATTTTTGAAGTTACAGCTCCCATTTCTTGCTGTATAGTGATATTTTTATACAGTAGCAACTTTTTCATATCCACACAGCCAACCAAAATCTAGGTGATACCTACTGCAGAGGTCACTGCTTATCCATGTCCCCCTAGGCTGGAACTGAAATCTGGAGCCCTCAGCCTGCCCGTTCCCCACACAGCTCATCAGGCTCAGAGCAGCACCTTCACAAAAACTGCTTTTCCTCTCATACATCTTCAGGGATAACTGGAAGTTTGAGTTCTCACAGTAAAGCTTCAGTGTTTATGTAACACTTTGCACTACTGCCTTAAAGAAGAGGGCTAGTTCAGCACCACTGGCGTTACTGCCCAGCTGGCTGAGGGCTCCTTCACATGGAAGCATCTTAACAATTTCCTAAGCAAGCTGTCATATCACTAATTCTGACTCCAACCCAGAAGGGACATGTGAACACTATCAGGTCTCAGGCTACATCACAGAAGTCAGTATCCAGCACTTTCCTTTAACAAAAGGCCCCCACTGGCTGCACAGTGGGCAGCTGTGTCAATACCTGCTGACTGCAGACCACAGCTCCAGCTTCCAAGTTCCAGACCTCCAACCATGCATTTTGCACTCCACCTGCCTTAGCAATCCTCCACATCCCACCTCTAGCCTGATGCAGTAGCAACAGCAGTTACACTAAGCCCTGAATAAAACATAACCAAACATGTTGCCACTGACATACAATCAGCTCGATCTCCTAACTTTTAGGTTTCCTGACATTATACAGTTACCGAACACTGCCCCAGGCCTGGAATGCTGTATACACTGTAGTACATATACACCATACTATTGTATATGCTATATAGTGTATATACTATACAATGCTGTATACGCTATTATATAACCTCTTCAAAACTGCTAAATAAATTTTTATGATGAAAACACTTTGTCTTTACTATAAAAGCTGTTTCACCACATTTAACTTTGGGATCACCCCACCCCATTCATCACACTGCCTCTTTGACAATGCAGCCCCTGCAGCACACTCTTGGAAGCTGCACAGTGTTGCTGTGCTTGCACTCACAGCAGCTGCAGACAGGTGGAACCCTGCTGGGCCTTGTCAGCAAACATGGAACCAGCCCCGGTGATTCTCTTCAGTTCAGGGGCCTGATCTGGCTACACAGATGGTATTCCTAGAAAGGAATTCTAGGACATCAGCTAAGTGGAGCAGACTTTAAGTCAAAATGTTTTCCTTCTCCGCATCCACTTAACCAGACTGGAAAAGGAGTCCTGTAGGGGGCAAGGGAGATGGGCACATGACTCCTTGTGCATTCAGGCAGCAAAAATTGAGTAAGTGGTGTGAAGAGCTGCTGACTCCTGCTGCAAAGCAGGCTGTCTTCTAAGAAGCTGGTCTCACCTGTAAGACTGGGATCTTACTTTATCTCATGTAAGAAAAGCAGGGCAGCTACTCTTCTCTCTCTCCCTCTCTCTCTTCCCCCTCCAAGTGTTCCTATTACAAGCAACAGAGGAAAATTATTCTTGCTGAAGTAATATAAAAAGAAAGTCATAGTAATATTTGGCATTTTTAATTTAGGTTTGTTTTATTTAAGTTTAATGTTAATTCCATGCTGTGTTTCAGTAAGAACAATACAGATTCTGTATCTGTGGCTCCAGTCAGATATCCAGTAGTACAAATTAGCTTCAAGTTACACATACTGAACAAAAGAGGTTGAGCGAGCGAAGGGAGAAGGGGAAGGGGGAGGGAGAAAGAAAAAAATATTGAACACGCATGCAGGCTTATCAATGCCACCTTCAATGCTAACCTGCTTTGAGGAAAAGTAAAGAATAGGCAAGAATGAGCAGCCACGGATTGTTGAACTGTTACCAGCACCATGTTTTTCAGCAACATTTCAGCAGTTTGGAATTTTTTTTTTATTACAAGTAAACCCACTACAATATATGTCCCAATGCAACCTGTAACTTCAAGCTAAACATCCAATTAAGTTTAAACATTGGTATAAAATTCAGTTTAAACAGTTATAAAAAAGAAAAATGCCACCACATGCATGCTACCTTGTGATAACGAATCTCTCCCCTACAAGTCTAACAGCCTTCAGGTGTCAACATCCACTTCTAATGGCAGTATCACCACATCTGGCAGGAGACAATACAGTAATGCTGAAAGAGCCTTTACGCAGTCCTGTTAGTGTCTTAAAGAACCTAAAAGCTGGCACCAGTAAAATCCACAGAAATTCACTCTTGCCTTTAAGAACTTTTAAACTGTGTAAAAAAAATAAAAATAAAGAAACCCAACAGGGCAGGAACCTAAATTCTGAGACCCAATGTAAAAGTCAGATTTGGTGGTTCTCAGAGTGACACTGAGGGTTTTTGTGGGGAAGGGGAAGGGTGGTCAGAGATGGGTTCTCTTGTTGGCCTTTGTGTCTCACTGGTTTTCATCTTCCACATCCTGCAGCGCTTCTTTATTCTGTTCTTCACCTATAAAAGTGTTTAAAAGTAGGGAAGAAGTTAGCGTCTGAAAACGAGACTGCAGAATGGCTCAACAAGCATTTAAGATTAATAGGTTCATGCAATTACACACACTCACACGCTTGCATAAATGACACACACGCTCGTAACAGCCAGTTCTGGAGTGAAGCGTTTCCATGGAAATTAAGCCTTGTAATCAACTCATCACATTTCATACGGAACAACTGTAGCACAGGCTATTAAAACATGGACTGTTGTAAGGACAAACAATAAACCATCGTTTGAGGAAGTCTGCATATGTCATCAGCCCTGTTGATCAAGAAATGAACAGCCAAGACAAATCGTCCAAATGGCTGTAGATCAACGTCCTTAAATCACAGCATACCTTCCCAGTAACCTCATGGCTACTCCACAGATCACTAAGGCCATCTACCCACTAATGACAGAAATGAGACTAAAGAGGTCTAAGAAATTAAACATTTTTTCTTGAGTCCGCCTAGTCTCAACAACCACAACTGACTGCAGCCAACATTACAGAGTTTCACTGATGGCATCTATTAAGTTACCGCGAGAAGCATGAATAAACTTCCCTACTTCCAAGTCCAACACAACAATAAAACCTAGGCTTGTGGTTATTCAAAGAGTGACTTATGGGATACACGCCTCTTGAGAAACAGCCTGTTTGGACCTATTCAACCAGGCTGCACCATGCAATGAAATGAGGTCTGTCCGCGTAACAACTTGTAGGTGTTCAGTTTTACTTCATAATTGCCCCTGGGCGAGGTGCATGCAATGCAATGCCTCCTGCACAGGCCTTTGCCCGTTTCTACTACAACAGGGAGAACTTTAACATACTTCAGCTGGTGCCATAACACATGCAGGATTAAGCTAATTGACAAGAAACTGATAAAAAAAAATGTTCTCCTCACAGTTATCTTTAGCAATGTGACATGGTACTGTCTTAAGGGCAATAAACAAACTGTCCATTCAAAAAAGTTCATTTGCAATAAAATCCAATCAAATGAAACCAATGACTTCAGCACATAATCAGAATGCCTGCTCAGAGCATGTCCAGATTCAGAATTACCACCAGGTACAATGCAAGGTAGAGTTTTGACGAGGTGGCCTAGGAACAAGATACATGAACATTCAAAAACAAAATTTCCATTTAGAATTATGAAACATGTAATTTAAAAGAAGAACTCAGAGGCCCTAACCGAGGAAGATTATTAGATCTGAGCATGCTCTAGCCAATGCACTTAAGCAAATATTCCTGTAACAGGCGACAGTGAGAGTACTTTTCATGCCCAAATAATCTTAATATCCATCCAGGTACGCGCTCAATTCCCAAACATGTAAGTTACTTTGGATCTCGGTTATGCGTATGGGACCTGGGTAACAGGTCACAAATTGGCAGAACATCGCTTAGCCCTGGAATGGAGTCAAAAATACAAGCAATTTAACAGCAGCAAAGTAGTGACAGAGGCAAGCATGATTAGTGATCAGAAGAAAACTGACGTTGAAAAGTTCATTGAGCCATGACGAGGACTTACAAAGTAGAGTTTTTAGGAAATGAACAGTTGGACTTTCCTTTAGGAATCTATACAGCAGGAAAGAAGGGGAAAATAGGAATCATATGAAGACGACATTACAAGCGTGAAGTAAACTAAACAGCTCGTCTATGACATGGTTAAAAGATACAGTACATGGGATGGAAAAGTGTAGCAGCTGAGTAACACTACCCAATTTCAGAGACACTCACCACAATCTACACAACTGAAATAAAGCATTAGGCAAGAGCTTAATGAAAAAGGAACTAGCCTCTTTAAAAGTCTTCCCCATCCCCTCAGGAAACTGGTAACAATGACCATCCTTGTGAATGCCACAATTAACTTTTACTTATCTTCAAAGGCTCTAACCCAGTTTGAAAATAGAGTTCTGGAAGCAACACTTTCCAACACACACAATGAATGTATCTATCATGATGTTACAAGGAAAAGAAAATTCAGCTTTGCACCCCTGGCTGTACACACTACACAGATACTGTGTTCTTTGGGAACCTGAAGACTGAAGAACTGCAAGTAGTTCAAGCAGTTCTGCAGTATTTTCAGTTTGTAGTCCTCATCCTGCTGGCATGCACCATAAACAGTAACTAAGATATTCTGAACTACTTCAGGAAGGACAAAAGTAGTCACTCTAGACTTGAGCTAATGAGGAAATAAGAAATTTGAATCTGGATTGCTCAATAAATAAGTTTAAAAAGCCTCTGTAACTGACCTTGTTAACATCTGTGAAATGAGATGAGATGTTAGTCAGGTCATGTGTAAATAAAGGTAGCTTTAGGTAGTTCTAATGCTACTAGAAAGGTAGTTCTAATGCTACTGCCTTGCATTAGCAATCCAGCCTCATTACCTCACTGAAATAGCCACCTTGCTGTTTGTTCCCAAAGAACACTGCGATATTTAGCTCCATTAAAAAAAAAAAAAGGTCATGTTTTAATTATATGCACTGGGGATACATTTTTTCCCCTAGCCACTGCATGGAAGGCATTTAATACCTGAAATGCTTAGAGACACTGCTCTACAGATCCACCTGGGCAATATATACATGTGATTCTGTACCATTAGGTAATCTTGCACCTTTACGACAACACAGGGTCCCTTGCAAAAGGCTGCACTAAGATGTAGGCTACCCCACAAACCCAGACCCAGCACATGTACAATTTTCTTCCCCCCAATTCTGTCTAAAGCCCAAAGAAATAGGGGTAAAAACTCGAATTGCAGCACTAATTCTCATGGTACATGTCTGCAGCCAATCCAAGAGCTTGAAGTGAGCAATGCTTAAAAGAAACCATCATCCCTTAGTGACTACGTGGCAGCAGGTGGTAAGAAGTTAATGAGATTCCACCATTGCTTTCAGACACTATGCCAGTAGAGTACTCCAAAGTAAAACTACCTAGCTACTGCCACACAATTTTTTTACTCTAAGTTGCTACTTAAAACTTATCTTAAGTTGGAATATTGTTTTAGAACTCTGTTAATACTCTAACAGGACAGATTTTCTTCTAAATCTGAAGTACAGAAATCTAGCTTTTTCTACTGGTCTATCCAGAACCTAATTTTTGCAGAAGCAAATACAAGTTTAATCTTTCTAGATAAAGAACATTTCATCACTAATAAGCAAAACAAGGCATAAATTCCAAAAACATAAGTTTAAAATTTTCACGTAGAAAGTTAAGCGTAAGAGGAAATAAAGTCCATTCAGAACATCAGAAACACTTTTTATGTGAGTAACTATCGGATGTTAGTAAGGAGAAGCAATCACTGCCCCACCCTCAGATACTGCCAGAGGATATATTTGTTCTTTGCTCTGGCAATAACCTATTTCCAGAGTCACAACCTAGCACCAGTTGGGAGTAGTTAAAGAAAGAGAGCTTTCCAAACATCAAGTAGCAAATTTAGACTTTCCTAAGCATTCATTCTTTTGTCCTGTAACAAAGAGTTACAAAATCCCTCCTCATCTTCATACTCAATTCTTCATAAAAGATACAGGGACTGCTAAAAGGTGAAGGGATTGTCATGATGGCAGTGAATAATCTCGTACTGAAAAGCCAATAGAAACATTAAGTGACCTGAAAAGGGAACTAGATTCTTTGCAATACTTCCTCCTGCACTGGAACCTGGTATCTGGCTGAAATGACAACTGTAAGATGAACATGACAAGCCACAAGAGACAGATAGTTAAGTGAAGTCACTGCTTTAAAATAATCACTGATGTTTAGAACGATACTAGTTGCATCTCCTTCCTTCAAGTATGAAGCTGAAAAACTTCTCAGTAGAACTTGCTGTCACCCCAATTTATCCCATGTTAAGGAAGGACAGAAGTTCAGAAAGGTCAATTCTTAAGGATGACAGCAGCAAAACACCAAACCCATCTAAATCTACACATCTGTTTTGTTTTCTGAGCAGAGCTCATGGGACAGCAGCACCTTCGAGTGGCATTTACTTACCATCACCCTGCATGTCTGAAGTCCATAGTGTCAGATTATCACGTAACAACTGCATGATAAGTGTAGAGTCCTTATAGCTTTCTTCACTCAGCGTATCCAGTTCTGCAATAGCATCATCAAAAGCTGCTTTCGCCAACCTATAAGCACAAAGTCAGACTTAATATGTATTGGGAAAGAATTCTGAAGCCTACACATTAAGCCTGTGTCTCTGAACATCTATCTTCATGTAGACACCACAGCCTCTTTAAGTATTATTTAAGGGTGTTCAGATGTTTAGATAAACACCTCCATTCTTCCAAAAAAAATATCAACTACTTTATGTGCCTAAGAACAGCATCCATTTACTCAAGAATTTGGGGTTTATTAAATATTTCTACATCTTACAATAGAACTGATCAACATCTGCTAAAAACTTTAAAAAGTTACATAACCTGCAGTGACAGGAATAGAAGGAAGTATTTGCTTCACTCCTCACTTTTATGCTCATACAAGCTAAATTATGAAAGACTTGTAGAATTACAAAAGCTTATCTATACCACTAATTCCTCTGACCATGACACCTCTTATCGTGTGTAACAGCCAGCACCAAGAGAGGCAAGCTAAATTACCTCACACTTTCTACACAGTAAGGGTAAGCATAGAGTTAACAAGGCAAGTTGTCAAGCTGCCACTGGTTCATTGGTCCAAGGTTATTGCTGCTTCTCATACATAAACCTACTCCCAGGTAAACAAATGCATCTGGATTCAAAAGGATGCAAAAGTTCAAAGCCTTTCCAATGATGTAACCTCAAACAGAGCAGGAGAAAAGCCAGCACTTTTTTTTTTGTTGTTGTGTTAAAGTCCTTCTCAAACTAGCAACCACTTTTGGCTTGTTTGGTGTTCACATAAGTTTCCCCCATCTCCCCAGTCACTACCTACCTGCAGGCACGATCAGGAGAATTAAGAATTTCATAGTAGAATACAGAGAAGTTGAGGGCAAGTCCTAAGCGGATAGGATGTGTTGGCGGGAGTTCTGTCATTGCAATATCACTAGCAGCCTTGTAAGCCACCAAGCTATTCTCTGCAGCCTCCTTCCTGTCATTTCCTGTGGCAAACTCAGCCAGATACCTATGGTAGTCCCCCTTCCTGAAAACAGGAATAGAACAAACAGTAAGTTATTAGTCCTTATTTCCACACCAGCCACTAAACTGCTTAGTTCTACAAATGATTTTATACATTCACGCACAGGACTACTACTCCTGAATTACTGCCCAGGCAACAGGGCCTTATGACCTGAGCACATTTTAAACCATCAAGCAGAAGGTTTGATTTTTCCTTTGTTGCGTTAGTACAGGATATTATAGTATTGGTTGTTCTAGGCTGAAAAAAAAAAAAAAAAAAACACTAACACCATGCATCACTACTTTACTCCTGTTATCTAGTCCAGATGCAACAAGAAGTTCACCTCCCAAGGCAACACTCACATTTTGTAATAGAAAACCTTGGACTCGCCAGTGTTAGCTGCTGGAATGAGGTGTTTGTCCAGTACATCCAGAATGTCACAACAGATTAACTTCAGTTCAGTCTCAACCTTAAAAAAAAAAAAAGCACAAAGAAGCAGCAAGGTTAGCACAGAAGATTGAAGGCCTGTTTCAAAAATATTTGATATCAAACAGGTGGCATCATAAATACCCAAGGAGGGGGAAGACAAAAAACAGGACAAAGATTCAGCTGTCCACAGGTACATTAAGCGAAACAGTACTGGGTAATTAGCTGGCAGACAGGAGATGCAAGGACTGATGTATGATGAAACGCGTAACCGAATAACGGGATTATAAATTCCCTGGGAAACATCTTGCTAGACAGTTGTATTATGTCTGTCTCAGCATGTAACTGCTTACTGCATGACTTGCATAACTCCTAATGCCTCGTGTTTTTGATCCTGGAAGGCCCTGAAAGTGGCAATGGTGAAGGGAACAATTTGAAGGTAGTTAAGACAGGTCAGCTGAACTCCATTTCACCCCCAGTTACATTACACATTCAGAACAGGTTTCCACTGGCTACTTGGGAAGCCAAGTACTAGCAGAAAAGCCCTAAGACAAAAATCACGTTATATTGGAACACAACAGATGTGTCACAGACAAAAAAAAAAGGTCAGATACAAGAGGAAAAACTCCAGAAAAAAATAAAAACTTCAGAAGCAGACAATAAAAAAGCAGAGCATAGCAGTTCATTACAAAGAAAACAGCAGAAACCATCAACACTAACGGTGAGGTCAGTGGTCAAAGAAAACCAATGTATTAAGTCTTATTTAAAGTCAGTTACTGGATTTTAATAGCCAAAACTGAAAAAATGGTCACATCACTTTTTCTTCCTGCTTTGGAATAAAAAAGCAAGGTCTACAAGATTAGGTTCTACCATAGGAAGTTTTATACCTGAAAACAAAGAAACTAAGCACCTTTGAAAAAAGCTGAAAGCTCTTTTTTGACATCTACATTGCCAAAACCAGACTTGATCCAAGCATCCCACATCATCCACAGCAGGAGGGGTTGGGGTTGGGTAAGTGCAGGTAGCAACCTGTTGCTGCTCTCCTGATTTGGCATTAACTTTCAAATACGGCTGAAGACAACTCTGGCTCAAGCTATTGTTACAGCCTACAAAGTTGAGGTTCTCAAGGCAAGGCATTGACATCAGCTACAGCAAGCAGTACCAGTAGCTGCATGTCTCAGATCACAAGAGCAGCCCCAGTCAGCCTGCTATCCCTTCCTATCCCCCCCACTCATGCAGTTTTCTTTCATATAGCATTTTTCTTTTCATGCAGTATCTTATCACCATATAGCTTCGAAACTATTGTGGTTTGTAACCACATCTGGCCTCAAAACTGTTAAAACTAGATCTAAAATAAATTAAACTGGCATATATCAATTTGTGAAAATTACTTAACAGATCTGGAGAAGTTCCTTTAGGTAGATTAATATACAGCAAATTTCATATGCAAACAATGACAGAATGCCCTAGAGCATTCAGAGGAAGAGTTAGATGCTATACTTAGTTATGTGACAAATGCTTAGGGAAGTTGCTGAAATATGGTCACTTGAGAAGAATCTACTTCATATATTCTTGGGCTACAAAAGCTATAAAACCTTTGCCAGCAGTCAGTTCCTGCAAACTTCTTTCCTCTTGATCCTCTTTCTCAATGACTTCTTTTGCAGAGAGATCTTCAGCACAACTGCAAAGAATTAAATCAGTTTCTAATCTTCTTTTGTTAAACCAGACATGTACAAACTTCCATTTCATCTCAGACAGACCTTTTTCAGCTGTGCTTACAGGACCAGTCACACAAGTTACCAGAAAGCAACTACTGACCAGGGCAATTTGTATGTCCTGACCATGCTTAACTTAAAAGATTTAATATAAATTGAGCTAATTAAAAAAAATACACAACTGCCCCCCACCACCACCATCTTAATAGCTCTTTAAAAAAAAAAAAAGATTTAAAGGGATCTTCTCTTGACAGAGAGTAACTGAGCTCTGCACAGCAAGACAGCCCAAGAGCTCACACGTGCCTTTTGGGAGCACGCAGAACAGGAAGTTTTAGGGCCTATTACCATTTTAGCTCAAAATAGGACACATGGAACTGCAGGCTCTGACTAGCAAAGAGAGATGGCTCATCCTGATGAGTGCAGTGGCCCCCCACAATCCACCCTGCCCCTGTATTTTAGTGGTTGTGCTGGCTTAAGCAGATTCCAGACTGTGTTCTTAGCTCTACAGGTAGAGAAGCTTCTAAACCACCTGATGACCTAAATAGGAAAACTTATTAGAACCAACCAGGAAAATCGTGGCCTGTACTAGTTTTTTGACCTGTTTTACAGTTTAGCCCACAGAATAGCTGCACTTCACAGCTGGGATGCAACAGGAAAGCAGAACAGCAGGCAGCAGTTGCTAAAGCCTGTGAGCTACCTTCCTCCCCACTCCCGTGAGAAATAAAACGACCACCCACATGTCAACTTCCAGCCTCATCTTTCTTCGAAGAGGGGGAAGGAGAAAGCCCTGCAGCTGCCCCAAAATACAACCCAGGCTGTAAGTCAGAGCACTATGAAGCACACTGTCAGTACACCACAAGTACAGACCATAAGAGGGAGGTGAATGCTTGTCCTATGCTATTAGGGAAGGGATTTGGTCTTACTGCAAGGATCTGAACTGCATGATGTGCAGACACATTGCTTCATCCTCTCAAGGACAGAGAAAGCAAGCCTCCATGTTCTCATCCACAGAGATGTGGTCAGAGTAGAAAGCCAGAGGCTCCATGTTTGTGCATCCACATGGCCACAGGACCCAAACAGCAGGAATCACATCAGCAGCAGTTTTTCCCATAACTCTGTACTGGTTCTGCTACATTTCTCTTAAGCAGACAAAGTAAAGAATAGAGAGGCTGCTATCGTCCCTCAGTGTTGCCTGATGTATGCCTCAGACAAAACCAGCCAGGTCCTGCTCTGACACCACTATCAGCCCTTGAGTTCTGCCCCAAGTCATACTGGACAGTAATTTCCAGTGTTTGGAGTTTGCTTGAATCTAGGGACTAACAGGCCAAGATAACTCGTGTGTTGTCTCCCATGTCTCCCCCCCCCCTTTTTTTTTTTTCCCCCCTCCAGAGTCTTTCAAGCCTGGGAAGGATCTCCCACTAACACTGTTCTTAAGGCTGAAAAATACAATAAGGGATATTTGTTGGCATGGGGGTCAAGCAAAATAACCATGACTGAGTCTGCACCAGACCTTACCCATTCACCCAGAAGCACTGAGTATGACAGCAGGGCACCTCTGCTGCAGCTTTCATCTCAGCAGCAGCAAGCATCATCATCCACTAACTTAAAGCGAGTCTTTCAGCAACTACAAGCAGGACACAGTCTCCAGCTCCAGCTGTAACACATAAGCCTCTTGGAAAGCCCAGACTAGAGCTGAGCAGACACATCTTGTCTTTTTCCAGTATGGAAATACACTGCTGTGTACTCCACGGCATTCTTCCACCTAAAGCCTGCAGGCACTCTGTACAACAGCGATGGCTATTCCCTGTAAGGATTTAAAGGATGACAACACTGCTGGCACAGCCCTGCATTCCATGTGGCTGTATATTTCTCTCTCAATATATCCTCTTTTGAGGACTATACACACACATTTCTTGCTCACCATTCTGTTCTGCACAGTACTTGCTCTCTTTACAAGGAGAGATGCAGAACAATGCCTTTTTTTAAACAATCCTTTCAAAAACAATGGAAAGCCTTTCCATTATTAAAGGATCTCTGGCAGGAGATAGCAACTGCCCACAAAATATTAAGCAGAAACCTGAAGCATATTGTCTAAGACAAATTTAAGCAATCGTTAGATAGGTATTCACTGTCTTAATTTATAGGCTCCGTAAGAAAGATTTTAGACACCCATCAAGAAATGGTATTTAGGACTGTATGTAACTGG
The DNA here is from genome assembly GCF_009819795.1 of Aythya fuligula. Taxonomy (NCBI): domain Eukaryota; kingdom Metazoa; phylum Chordata; class Aves; order Anseriformes; family Anatidae; genus Aythya; species Aythya fuligula. Next base: position 6,151,654 of record NC_045578.1, on the reverse strand, counting down.
CAGAGCCTCATCCCAGCAGCACGCCAGCATAAAAATAGAAACTTACAACTTGAACAATTCCATGGAGCAAGAGAAATGCTATGAGTCAAGAGAAAGTAGTCCAGAGCCATTCCTGAAAAAAGGAACATCATTTCCATTGGTAGTGTACAAATCAGTGCCAGGAGGTTAAAAGACAGACTCCACAGTTTCTCTGGAAGTGAAGATCTGAACCATGGAGGCACTTGTCCTCGAATAATGAATGTGAAGTCTCTGCAGAAATGTGTGGGATTTAAATAGTATGGGAGAATGCCTGCTCCACATTAAACCAGGAGGCGGGGCGGGAGGGAAACAGTTCACTGTTCTAATAGCTGATGGTTTCATTAGCCCTTCCTGATGAAAGTCAAAGCTTGTTCCAAGTTCTCCATTTTAGGTAAAGCTGCACAGACTGACTAGACTCACCATGAAGTTATCTGCATCAGTTTTTCCCCTCTCTGAAGAGGAAAAAAAATAGCAAGGCCCTAGAGGTTATTACACATGCAAACTTCACAGTTGAGACGACTGTAACATCTTAACATCCCCCATCCCTGGGAACACAGGAGTGTTTTATCTTAAGGGTAACAAACTCAGGATGCAGCCCTTCTTAACTAAATGGCATTACGCCATACCGTCAACTACATCTTACCATTTGCCGATATTCCCGAATCATTTTTAATTTATCTTCTCCACCTTTGTTTTCTTCTTTCTGTTCAATGCTGCTGATTATTCTCCAGGAAGCTCTTCTGGCTCCAATCACGTTTTTATATGCAACAGAAAGCAGGTTTCTCTCTTCCACTGTCAACTCCACATCCATTCCAGCCACTTTCTTCATTGATTCAACCATTTCTAGGAAGAAAAGGTCAGGCAATTATTCTCACAGCTAAAGCATCTTTCAAACCACTCAACAGAAGTTGCACATTAATGATAACTTATCAAAACAGGCTCCCTCCTCCTTTCATGCAGTTACTCCTCACTTTTATACTAGAGTGGTCCAAACAAATCCATGAGCACACGCACAAAGGAATTACCTGGTACTCTTTTAAATGCATTTGACAAGAGTACCCAAAACATTCTTTAAAGACAGCTTAAGAGAGACAAAACAGATTTAGCAGTAAGCACTCATTTTTTACAGTGGATAATGGTTATCAGTACAATCCTACAGGAACATGTGTTCTTCACAGTGCTCCTGAAAAGACACTGAATTGTGAGAAAAGCATGAGTAAATGTAAGCTGGCTTTCTGCACAATAGGGATAAAATGAAGAATTACAGAACGCTCCACTGATTTGTCAGCTGGAATACACTACATTACAGTAATTAACCAAAAAAATAAGATCCAGATTTGAATAGATTAGGGAAGCAAGTCAAAGTTCCAAGAGGAAACCACCAAAAGAAAAATTAGCTGCTTGGAAAAGTGACAAAGGAGACATCCTGAGGATAACCAGAGCAACCATATCTACCCGTGCCAAGCAGCTATTTCCACTGAAAAAGTAACACAAAATTCATATTTATAGCCTAAACTGTTAAAAAAAAAAAAGACTTCTAAAGCTGAGGTGAAAAAAGTTATTACTAAATATAGCTTTCCTATATTCAAGTGGAAGCAAAAGCCTGAACTACTTAAGGAAGGCTTTAATCCTTTCACTACCTAATCACATTATGATTGTCTATGACATTAGAAAAATAAAGCTGAATTGTTACATATATACTGGGCTCTCGGTTTATGACATCCAGGAACTGTAAGTTTTGTCCCACCAGGAAGTGCATCAGGTCATTCATTATTTGCCTCCCAGCTGCTAGAGCAGATGAGAATCCCAGGTACAAGGAACATTAATGAAACTAGGACCCAACCAGCCCAGCTGCTCAACAGGACAATGGTTTCCCAGCTACCTGGCAGGTTGAGGAGCTCCAGAGTCACAAATTTACCTTCTGCCAAGACCATGGTGACGTGACTAGGCTACACCTCCCATACTATGACCCTTCACCTTTCTGTGCCCTATTTAATTTGTACTTTCACCATCCCTCCCCCATCATTTTACTTTATGTTGTATCGAGGCAGCAGAAGCCACAGGAAGCAAGTAACACCTAACTGTCATTTTTCCCCCTCAGGTGTTAAAATTCAGTCTTAGCAGGCATGAGCTCTTTCAGTAACGGGAACTATCGGCTCATTTTTTCCTTGGCAGGAACAATGTTATCAGTCTCAAGCAGGTCTCCACATGTGCAGGACAATTTTACAGTGGCTCTATTCTCTTCAGAAGAAAACATCCCTACTTCACCCAGCGTATTTTGCTAGTCCAGCTCACAAAGTAACAAAAAAAATGCCCAGAGGCTTTGATAGTATTTACAAACACCCTGCTGTTTCAAAATGGTCAACTGTTTTTGCTGAAGACTTCAAAAGCCATCCTAAAACACTATGTACCTATATTTAATATTAAACTTAAGCATGTGATCTTGTAACTTAAACTAGCTAATTTAAAGGCATATGATACAGTTACAATATTCAACTTAAATAATACAAGCACTATGACTTACTTCCTAAAGGATGATGCTTCTGTCTGTTCAAAGAATATTGATTTGACTTTAAAAAAAAAAAAAATGTAAGTCATTTCATATTTAAGTTCCTTAAACAACAGGTACATCTGAGATAATTTGCCTACCACAGCACTCATTCTTGTGAGGAAAGATGAACAGGCATTAAGACTTGCACTCTCTCCTACTTGGATCTCTTTGCCAAGCTCCAGCAAGAGCTGTATGGCTTGACTTTACGCTTAATGTTTAACTGTCCTCAGATATGAGAAGTAATTGAGAAATTAACCTGTAGCTGTGAATGCACAGCCCTCTCTTCAACCATCGGCTAGTTCATGTGTTCAAGAGAGATCCCATAGGAAAACACAAACTGGAGAATAAGGAGGTAGTGATGTCGTACTGTTCACCTACGATGCTCATTCCCAGACACCCACCATCAGCCTGAAGACCTCTGGGGTCTGACATAGCACGAACACCATACGTTAGTCAGACAGACACAGCAATATTGAGATGATACAACTCTAAGTGACAGTGTGGTATCAGTAAAATTACTCCAGAAACACGAAGGTGAGAAACATGTAAGGTAAGTTTCCAGGATCAGAAAACCATAACAAGTAGAGAGGTAAAAAAAAAAAAAAAGGCAAGATTCTACACAGAGATGAAAAGGTGGGAGACAGTGACAGAGAAAGTCTGAAATTACCTTTCAGTTAAGGATTACTGCAGTAGTGACAACTCACTGCATGCACAATCCAGAAACGCTTACACTGCATTATACGAAGAGTAGTTTTATGCTACTAATTCATAAAAAGACAGACTGTAGTTAAAGTGGGTAAGTTCCAGTCTTTGAGTTGACTGTGTCACCATGTGTTAGGGTGCTGTCAGATGATGCCACCACCGGAGCAGGAAGTCCCCAAAGCATAAATTGAGAAAGGATAGGAGAATATTTGGGAGAACTACATGCTCGCCCCAGATTCATATCCTTCTCCAGACATTTGCTGTTAGGTGTTTTAAGGAGCATTAATGAGTAGACATTTGGCCTGACCAGGTAAAACAGACTGTATATTCTTAGGGAAAAAGCATTCAGCTGAGACTCAGAACAACTGCCCACAGTGTAATGGCCTATTCAGAAGCAGCACGGGCATTACCAGTTATTTGTTCCTATGTCCAACACTACAGTTAAAATGGGTGGCTCCTCTCACATGGGAGGAACACATGCATAGGGACAGAGGCATAGCTTGTAAAGCACAAAAGGTTTGGACAGTGGTCACCACTACTGTTACCTACAAAGACTTTGAACAGGATGGTATGCGGCTAATTTGTTGACGTTTCTAAATATCAAAGATTCTAGAGAGATTATGGTCCTAGAGATACACAATCTGACACACCCAGAAACTACAATCGAACTCTAAGTCCCTGAACTGTAAGTCTCTGAAATATGATAGTTTTTTCACCTTAAAAGGATTGAATACACAGGAAAAGGAATAGCCAGTTAAAGTTCTAACTACCAAAGGCATCCACTTCTACAAAAAAAAATACAGTAGGTCAATGGAATTGGTCTAAAAAAGCAGTTCTTTGAAAGCGTGATGGGGGTAAAATAACAATAGAAACCCAACACTATAATCCTATGGAAGGAGATGAAGCTTATACAAAAAAAAAAAAAATCCTTTTTTTGAATGCTACTGGACCTATACCAAATGACAAAGCCACAAAATTAAACTAAAAAAGTAATGTGGGGGTAAGTTTAGAAGTGTCGAGAAACGTGATTAATAACTACCTATTAGGCACCAATCCATAGAATTTGCCCAAAGGGCACAGGTGAGGAGGAAACTTACAGATCAAAAATAATGAACACTTCATCCCAGATAAAGATGAGAAACAGAAAGCATTTGCTGCTTCTCAAACTCTAGAAATCCAAGCAACACAGGAGTCCCTGGGTAAGGAAATACGGGAGTAGTGCTGATGTACTGCAAATTTTGTGGGAATGTTACAAGCCTTCCCAATACAGGCTGCAAAGTTAAGAGACAGCAGATCGTGCCAAAGGACTGTACATCAACCTGACAGTTTAATCAGTTTATACTACTCAGACTGAAAATGCAAGTCTAAGTAATAAGAATTGCAACAGGAACTGCTTGGCACAGAAAAGCTAAGGAATAAACACCACTGGGGCAAAGCTACAGTACTCAGAATGTCTAGTTATGGCACAATATGTTGCCTAAGTCTCCCAATAAGCACAATGCTACAGTGTTCGATGGATTATTTTTTTTATGAAACAACCAAATAGCCTATGACTTGCCCCCCCTAATTTTCAACACTACACAGGATCTGTTTCAACCACACTGAAAAGCAGCCCTTGCCACAGCACACATTGATTCAACGTTACCAAAGGAAAACAAGAGCTAGAAAATTCGCTTGTGGTATGCTTGGTTTCTGAAAGAGGAACCAGATAGAGAGAGAAAGCTTGTTAAAATAAGAACAGGAAAAGAACTTGTTCTGTAGAGGTAGAATGAAGATGACTTGATGGTCACCACACTGGAGGCTCAAATCAAAAAGAACCTTGGGAAAACCCAGAAGGTAGCCTTATTAAATACCACCACGCTGAGAGTAGCAGCAGAGCACTTCAGAAAACTGAAGTCGTGTTTTAAGTTTAATCCTTTCTTGTCTAGAGGGAATAAAGCAGGCCAAGATCTTCAAGCTCTTAAGCTGCTGTTCAATATCTACTTCAGCACATCAGGAGCAAAAAGCTGCAAATGCTCCGGGGTGATCTAGGGATGTTAAGGACATGGCAGAAAAAAAAAAAGTCTTCCCACATCTGTGTTCACCGTAACCAGTACTCAGGCTGAGTACAAGTACTGGTCACAGAATCAAGAAAGCATCAGTATCAAGGATCCAAAATGAAATACCTTATCCTAAACTCTTGTGCATATCCTCTCAAGACTTTAGCAGCACAAACAATCAGAAGGATTTTAAAAGGTGTTCCAGCAGACAGTCAAGGGGAACTACAGGTCCATTAATCTAACCCTAACCAGGATCCAAGAGGATTAAAAAAAATATATATGAGTGGGTATATGCATAAAAGCTATACTGAAGAGTAAAGCTTTTTGCAAATGCATGTGATGCCTCAATTCTACTGTGATGCTTTTGAGTAAGTCAAGCATATAGACAACGAACACACGATTGATACAGAAAGGCATTTGGCAAGGTCCCTCACCAAGGTTCTTTAAGGAACTCAACTGCCATGGGATAAGAGGAGTCCTCCTATGAATTAATGCTTGGCTGAAAGACAGGAACAGGGCATCAACGCAGGCTCAGTGTTCAAAGGAGGAGAAGATCACTGGTGGCATCACACAGTGATCTGTGCTGGGAAGTATGCTCACATTCGTAAGTGATCCAAAAAAAGGAAGCAAACAGCAAGTACTAACTTAGCAGTAAGAGCAAATTGCTAGTAGCAATGAAGACAAAGACTAAAGAGAGATGGAAAAATAACGGCAAGTGCGTTTTCTTCATCAAGTGCTGTGTAACCACAAAGACTGACACCCAGAGATTACATTCTCCCTAGAAGTACAGCCTTCAGCTGCTATCACTGGACACCACTCTATTCACTGCAGTGATTAGGTCTAAATGCGAGCCAAGAAATAGTAGAGCTCATCTTTCTATCCATTAAGAACTCTTGTTCTGAAGACAAAGCTATTACATTCCCAACATGAGGTTCTTCTGTTCTCTTCAGAAACCCTGCATTTTGCAACTAATATTTAAGAGATGACTAAACTAGTTGAGGAGCTCGTGGGGACAGGGAGGTGCCTTTCCCTTCTATCCCTATCAATGTTCTCGTGCCAGCTCAGCACTTCTATGACCTCTCAACTATCTGATTCAGGTCACCATCTCAGAAAGCTACTCAGGGGAAAAGAAGAAAGACATTTGCTTCTATTTTAGAGACCTGCACTGGCTCTAAAGAGCGGACATCCCCCTTTCAACAGGGAGTTGTCAGATTAGCTCACCCCACTTCACAACACTACTGCTTTAGTTTCTAAAAGAATAAACACAGCGTTTCCCTTTACACACTACAGAGCTTTCGTGATTCTTCTTCAGATGTCTTCATATGCTTGAAGCACCCTGACTAGCTGCACCCTTTTAACTGCCGGTAATAAAAATTGGTAATCTTATCTTAAGTTCCCTACCTAGAACATGCTACACCTGTGTCAATGTGCAAGTTTTATATAAACGAGCATAAAAAGAACCTAACAACCATATCCCCACATGTCAAGACAACCAAGCAGGCAGAAGGGAGAAAATACCAAAGAAAATCCACCCCACGCAGTGCTTTAAACTATAGTTTTGTAGAGAAAGCATACAGGGAACAGCAGTACAGCCTGATGAGGTTTATAACTGGGGGTGCAGCCAAGACAATTCCAACGTTTGACTGCATGACTCTGCAATATACAGTTCTACAGAGCATACCAGTACTTCTATGCACTTGGAGAACCAGATGGATTAAGGCCAAATTATCCAAGCAACAGTGGTATTTTCCACACAGTAAATCCTACAGACCAACAGAAGTTATTTCTTGCAACAAGTCACCGCTATATCTGCAAGCTGTGAAGTTACATCCTCCTAAATGAAAGGGGTTACTAATAAAAAAAGTTTGATTTTCCTATAGCTACTTCCAAATGATTGAGTCTCATCACGTATTTGTTTGATTGAGACCTGCTAATAAATAGTACCCTAATGCAAGTACCTGAATAAATTAAAGGACACCAACTCAGTTGCTGGACTCCTTGCAGAGCACCAAACCAACCAAGCTTAGAAGTTTGAATCCTCTGGTTGCTCTGGGAACTCAAGGAGATTCTAGAAGGAAATTACAAGAGCCCTTTCACACAACTGTTGGGGGCAGCAGGGGAACGACACCCCTTAAATGCATTTACATTATTTACTTGAAAGAGGACATCTGCAAACTGTAATTAATAAATTATTATTTGTGATACAGATTAGTGACTGATTCTTAATTAAGCTCTAACTTCAAGTTCTGTTACTGTAAGACAGCTTCTAGAACATGTTCAAGTCCTGGATTCAGTCAATTGCTGCACCCCTTATTGTCTTCAGAGTAAAGACACATTACCCTGACAGTTTATAGAAACACAGGAGTCACCTGTTAACTTGCTGTACGGGGAATCTGGGGAGATTTCAAGTATTTTCTTCCCAACTGTAACCTGACCTATATCTGCTTTCAGAAAGGAAGAAACCCTGCTCATCTCACCTGCTATACCTTATGTAAATTTCAAGTTATATACCTCAAGCTCTGTAACACAAAACTGATAGCAAACTATCCACTTGGAGTCTACCTTGTGTCATAGCATGTAGGTTTCTCATCTGATTAAAGGAAAGATACTACCTAGCTTCCACAATGAAGAATTACGTTTTGACATTCAGAAGTCTACAAAAACGCAGATGCATACATTCTCTTGACATAAAGAGAAACATTAGTAAGGTAAAATTGTGTTTGTGAACTTGTCTATTCCAATTGTTTTCCCCAAAAGACAGTTATATATTATGCTATTAGTAATAGTCTTTGAAGGAACAGCAGATAAGTGAGATTTTTCACAGAGAGATTTGTCACAAAGCTTCCTATAATGTAACTAAGCTTCCTGGCATTTTGTTATTTGTCATGACATGCCTAAGCAGATCTGTAAAGATAGTCAGACACCCAAATCTCTTAATATCTCCAGAGATCAGGGCTTAAGTGTTATTTACACTGCAGAAGTACCTAGAAAGTTGTCCCCTTAATCCAGGCCAACATACTAAGGACCATATAGAAACAGGACTGGGTTTTCAGCAATTTACAGGCACAAGCTGCAAGACTTGATACAGTTCTTTAAATGGGTCATGTAACTTAAAAAAAACAAAAAACAAAAAACTAGTTAGGTGCCTACAATCAGCACTGCTTTAACTGTCACAAACCATGCCTATTCTGATCATACAGAAGAAAAAACATACCACACACCACTCTCATGAGAAAGATGGGGCAGAACTTAACGTTATCTTAATATTAAACAAAAAAACGATTTCACATTCATGTTGATGTTATAAAACAAATTTTCTATTCCAGCATATTTATAGTAGACAGTACTTACCATCACATCTTTTGTATGTGCAAACTAGGTACTGTGACCTTATGATCATATATTCTTAATTTTGCTCTTTAAAATAACTTACACTTTCAGCATACTGCCAAACGTGAACAGAACTGATTGAGAAGCAATCTCAGCAGAAATGCAGTATTTCATATAAACAAAAACAAAATACGCTAAAAACTCTTTATTGTTCCAGCTGAACCAGGATACGGAATTAGATGCAGGAACAGCACCTACAACACCATTTTTTCCAGGCCAGAGATGTAAGAAGTAAAAATGCTTGCAGAACAGCTAGCAGAATTGGAGGGAACACCTTAAATTTGTTTACCCAACTTGATTCCAAAAAATTTTGGAAGTCTAAAAACCACAGTATTGATTTCAACACAACTCCAGGTGCTCCCTCCTTAGCAACGGCCTCATTATGGTTCAGAAGCAATACAGCATGAGAAGTCTTCTAGATTCTGATCTAGCCAGCTTGTTCTGCAAACATACATGATTGGGTTGGAATAGAAAGCCCACTGATAGAAAGAAAAGCTGCACAAAGGCAAACTATCAACCTTTTTTTTTTCTTGACAGGAAGCTGAATGGTTTTGCATTTCAGATCTCTACAATGGTGTAGGGTCTGATTACTTTCCAAAGAACTGATTTACCACCGATCCAGGAAAGTACCAGAAAGACAGGCAGTTATGCCTCAAAAGATCCTGAAGATGAATGAATCCTCCAGGATGTTGGCCAAGCATCTTACTTTGGGTTTCCATTCAAACCAAAGCCAACACTCGTAGTTGCACTGACTCATTAATACCAGGTGGAGAGCCCTTTCCTCCCTACACACAAAAAGCCCAACTCCAGGAAAATGGTGGGATTATGGGGAGAAGGGGCATCTTTTTTAGGAACGGCAGGAGGGAGAAAAACGTGTCTTCCCATCGCATGCTCTTTGGGGTTGGCAGCAAAATACTGAAAAAACACACACCCCAGTTTTTACCAATAGATGCTGCATACCTACTGTGAAATACTGAATCACATGCCCATCCCTCCCAGCCAGTTAAGTCACACCCCAAGGACTGTTCAGGGGGACATTTTTTTCCTTACTATGAGGAAGCCATTTGATGCCTTTCATTTACTGGAATTCTTACTTCCACCCCCTTTGCCCTGTAAGAACAATTACAAAAGACAGTCTTATTTGGACCTTTTTTTGTTGTTGTAGATTTTATTTTCCTCACCAAAACACGTATTTCTCAGATGCTCTGAAACACTATCAAAAGTTTTCTAAGCAGCAGCTCTGAGAACAAAACCTAGTTCTCACCAAATTACCTTCCTGTGCTATGAAAATTGTGATTAAAGTATTTGGAACATCTCCCTACCTCTAAATGAAACATGGCTGTATTCATTTAGATTTTTTTTTTTCTTTAAAGTGTAGACAGGTATTTATTTCACTTCAAACGCATAAACACAAGTCTTAAGGCAGAAGTAACAGTCCCAGAAAATTAACATCATTGAGAAAATTAAAGGCCCTGCCTATTATAGGCAATAGAAACATGTTTAAATAGACAGTCGCAAGGCGGACATTTCTGGGGCAGCCGACACCATTCCAGGGTTGCCAGCTCCCTCCCACCACCACTGCTCCCCAGATCGGTACTGATCAAGGGCAGAGCACAAACTTTATCGGGGAAAGAGGGAAAAAACAAACAAAAAAAAAACATAATACTGGAAAAAAGAAAATGAAATGTAATAGCATCTTGCGCATAATGAAAGCGTACGCGTTTCCTTTAGGCAATGAAGGATCACGTAGTACTAGATGGCTCCAGGGGGAGAGCTCGGTCTCTCTCTCTCTGGCTTTGCCAGGGGCAGCGGGATCTCCACCGGAAAGCAAAAGAAGAGAAAGAAAAGCGGCAGCCCCGCTCCCTTGGGACCGAGCCGGCCTCTCCCCACCATCTCCCCCCCGAGGGGCCGAGCGAGCCGGGCACCCACCTCCCGGAGAGGGCGTTGTCTGCGGCGAGCCGCCCTCAGCCCCGCAGCCCGGCTGAAGAGAAGCGAGGCCCGGAGCCGCGAGCACCGCCCCGAGGCACCCGAGCAGAAGCGGCGGGGTCTCTTTGTGTGTCCCCCCCCTCTCCATGAGGCGGGGGCGGCTCCCCCTTCCCCCCGGGACTCGCCCTTCGCGGCCGCCATTTTATTCCCGGTTCCGCCGCCGCCTCCCCCCCCCCCCCCTTTTCTCCGAAGCGGCCCCGCCCAGGCCCGAGCCTCCCGCTCCTTCAGGCCCCTCAGCCCCCGGCTCCCTCAGCCCCCTCAGGGGGGTGCCAGGCGCCATTTTGTCCGTGCCCCCCCTCCGCCCCTGCCCCCCCCTCCCCCGCCCAGCCGCCATTTTGTGGCCGCTCCCTCCCTCCCTTCTCCCCCTCGGCCTCGCAGGGCTTTTTTTTTTGTATTCCTCCGCCGGCGCTCACCATCGTAGCGCTCAGCCTGCTCGGCCAACTTGGCCTGATAGACGAGATCCTCCCGATCGTCCATAGCCTGCAGGCGGAGTGGCGTCGGGGAGTGTCCGGGGCGGATGGAAGCCGATGGGGCCGGGGGGCTCAGCAGCTACCAGCTCGCTGCTCTCCGGGAAATATGGCGGCGGCCCCTCCCCCCGCTGCATCCGGGCACTTCCGCAAGGGCGCGCATGCGCCCTCCGCCTCCCCATGGCAACGGCGGCACCTTGGCAACAGGCGGGAGGCGGGCGGAGGGGTTGGAGACCCGAGGATCGCGGGTTCGAGGCCGGGGTCGGCCGCTCCCGAGCGGCGGCCTCGGGAAGGCGGTCGAGAGGGCGCCGTTGTGCAAGGGAAAGCGGCGGGGAGCGGGGTGGGGCCGCTGGGGGCACTGCGGGCAGCCGAGGCCGCGGCTGGAGTCGGGGTTGTGCCGCCCGGGAGGGAGGGCCGGGAGCCGAGCCCGCGCTGCAGGCTGAGGGTGAGGGAGGCGGCGGCGTTTCCCTCAGGCAGCGCCGTCCTGAGGCCCTCCAACGCTGACAACGCCTCTGGAATTAATCTCTCCCTTTTTGTAGAAAGCGCTGGGTATTGCTTTTGACTTAGCAATGTGTCTAGAAATGAGTGAGATAGAGAATGTCTGACCTAGCCGGTTTCTGCAGCCTCTCCAGGGGGTGTTCTCAAGCGAAGTATCACCCCCGAGGTATTTATCTGGGGCAAGGCACGATAATCTCACCGTTTAAAGAGGTTAGAAGAATGCTGAATGTTTCAGAAGTTCCTCACGGTGTCTTGCGGAAATATTTGGAACATAGGCTTAAATAATTGAGATAGCGCCTCAATTTCCCGAATCAAAATGGTTTGAAGAAACTAAAAGGGCTAGCATAAATGTAATCTTCAAAGATTTGCTCAGGATGGATGTGGACAAAGTCTCATTTCTGTCTTTTTCCAGCATCTCCTAGGCTCAGCCTTACCGAGGTGTGGGAGCACACAAAGGCCTTTACAGCTTCTGAAGGCAGCAGACTGAGCAATCCCTGGCACCTCTGGGATGTTGTTGAGTATCTTCATATTTACTGTTTTATATTGTGCCTGCTTAAATGGGTTCCTTGTGCGACTGTACACACACTTAAAGCATCATTTTAAAAAGTGGTTCATTGTTTCCTGATTCATTTTGACACATTATTTCAGGTAGCGAGCATGAGTTCTAGGATGCGTAAAATTAACATTTTGTGGTTTTCTCACAGACACATCTAAAAATATAGGAATTATTTTTATGTCACTGTGTGCCTAACTAAATAATTGATGATCTATTTCCACTGGACATTTTAGACCCCAACTCTTACTCAGATCTCAGGATAATCTAACCAGAATTCCATACCAGAAAAAAAACAAAGACATTAGCACGTCTGAGCTAGAGTGAAAATTAGGTGTCAAATCCAGAAAAAAAATATATATTTTCAAGAGGAAATATGATCAGAAAATGCAGGTTTTATTTAAATTGGGAACCATTATATACCTTTATCTGTGAATTGTTCATACATACACAGTACAGTTACCAAGGATTTTGGTAGGCATCCAAAAAATCCCAGAAGTAATATAGGAAATCACTGTATATTTGTTTAACATTGCAAGACTTGCAAATCACCTCTGTGTTTCATAAATCTTAAGCAATCTTTATTAGATTTGCCTCGCTTTAAGAACTTTTCCTTGATCCTCATGTTCAGCAGGCACTCACAGTTGTAGAGAGCTCAAGGCTATAAACAAACCAGGCTACTACATGTATAAGCATACTTACTGGCCAGAAGTGAGGTGCATGCTTCCTACCTTTGTTAAACTGCAGCATATTGTCTAAATAGCTCAAATATTTTTGTATGCAGTTGTTACGGGTGGCATTACAAATGTTTGGAAATTGGTCAGGTATTTGGTGAAGCGTGAGGAGTATACAGCCTAATTCAGGGAAATACTCAAAGCAGAATTTCCTGATGCAATCCTTGCCTTGTCCTTTGCACTCTCAGCATTTGCATAAATTGATTAAACCACTCCTGCAACAGCAAATCACCACTGCAAGGATGAGCAATAGCTCTCTGCATTAGTCCTGCATGATTTGTAAATACCAGTATCAGGAGAATGTGCCTGTCAGGGAATTGTGGAGAGGTGTACAGGACCTCTTCAGGATAGCTGTAGTGAGCTTTTAAATTATCTTGGGTAATCTAATTTAGATGTAATCTTGCTTGTGGCTCCACTGCAGACAAGTTAGATGAGCCAGGAGTAAAACTGAGCATAATAATTCTGGCTGTGATTTTTTTTTCCCCATCTGAGGCAGTCTTCATAGTGTGGAGGCATGACAAGAAAACAGTACAGCTAAATGCAAAGTTACTCATTTAACACATCCCACTTGAGGACTCCACTAGACAGCATTGGCCAAAAAAGTTATCTGTCAGAGCCAGGCAATGGAGTATCAATCAACTCAAATATGAGGAGCTACAATTGTAATGTAGTGACCAAGAAAACAAATGCTGTCCTCAAACTTTCTGGCAAGAGAAAATATTCCTTTCTCCCCTTCACCTCAAGAAAATCATCTGTTTACAGAAAGTCACCCCGTTTCAAAAATGGCCACAATATTTTACTGGTTGATTACTTATTTTAGTTACCTTGGATCATCTTTCTTCTACAGGTGACCTTCTACAGGACTTCAATTGTTTTCAAATAAGCACGGTCAATAAAATAATAAAATATGGAAATACCAGACGTTCTATTTTTATATTCCTATATGCAAATATTCCAACGACAGTTGATTGAGAATGACACCAAGCCAAAGTTTTGGCTATACTTTTATTTACTTCACGTACTATGAACATATACATTACATGCTACAAAAAAAAATAAAAATAAAAAAAGACTTTAACTGTCAAGAAAGTGGATAGTGTTATAATACAATGGCACATGTTCATATTTTTCTTCAAACTGGTTTGGTTAGAATCCTTCCCCAAAACCATTAACAAAAACGAAGTGTTTTAATCTTAAGATGATTAGAAATATTTGCATTATTAACAAATACAATTCAAACAGATTAACAAGATTTAACCATGTCAAATATTAGTAAAAAGGCTGGGGTTTACCAAAATGAAATATATATTAAAAAACCATAGCAGCCAGTTGTACTTTTAGTGTGATATAATGTGTAAATGCACCAGAAGAACACAGTGTAATTGAGCATTCTGCTTTCACGGTGTATTTCTAGAAATGATTATTCTAGTTCTAACACCTGCCTATGCACAATAGACCAAAACCACAGCCAAATAGAGACAAAAGATTGTGACCAACGTTCTTAGCAATGATTTTTTTTGCACGCATTGGTAAGAAGGGAGAGAACAAATAGAAGGATAAACAAAGGCCACAAGAGGATTTAATCTACATGTTCATGAACATGTGTTCTACCCTATTTTCCTTTAAAAGAGCTCGATAAGTTGAAATGTCTATTTTGCACAAATGCAAACATTAATTTCTATCACCTATGAAACAAAATCACATTTCAGCTTAGAACTGAACAGGGGAAAACAGTTGTGTTAATGTGTCTGTTGACTAAGAAAAACTGCTTGACAAGAACTTCAGATTCTAGTGCAACAGCAGCTATTAAGACTCCTCTAGTTTCTTTTTTTTTTGCTCTTTCAAAGTGTACAAATATTTGCAATTTATACAGTCTTCACAAAAACACACCTACAAACTCTGCAGTGTATTTGCTAGTTGACAGTTCAATTTAAGCCATATTAAAAAGGCAATATTTGCATAATAAAATTCCTTTCAGAAAAAAACGAAGTTCTTTTGGTATGTTAAAATAATTGCTGATTGGAAAGGTACAAATGCATGGGCTTTCGTTAATTGCAATTGGAAAAAAAATACTTCAGAACAAACCGTGTTACTCTTAACAACAGAGTTCACTATGCTTCTTTTGCAAAACCTGAAGAAAAATATAAGCATATATGGGCAACTGATAAGCTCAGTATATAAATCCGTATTAAAATGCAGCTACTGAAAAATCAGTTGCAGTAAATACTAAGGTCAGAGGAAAATACAGACTAGCCTTAAATAAACCAATTTGTTACTGAAGCTAGTGTTAGTTTCTGATTTTTTTTTCCCCTCAAACTAGTTTTACTACACAGCCAGAAGTGATCTCACAATCAGAGACTGGCACATCGCCCTAACCAGAATAGGGATCCAAGCTAGAATAGTACTGCAATTCCTTTGTTACTGTTATTTTTAGGTCACTGTCATAAAATGTCAGTTTTCTAATGATCTTTAGTAGTGCTGATGAGATTTGTGATGGAACAAACTATGATTAATGTACATCGGCATTAGTCTACAGAATTATCAGGTGCCCATTACCTGAAAATTAGACTTGCTGATGATTAGTTCTGAAGTAAAGCAACTAGTACTTAAATATAACAGAAATATTACCATTTCCAGCATGTTACACAGTTCTGAGGTAAAGTGTTACCAGTATTCTGTTTTATGGGTGGGTGACTTGCAGCAATAGCCTTTGCAGTGGGAACTAGCCCTCGCAGCATTTACAACCAATGAGACATTCTAGTGACACGCTTCGTATCAACCAAAATAACGTTTGCAGTTTGATACTGTTTTAGAAAAACTGTTCTGTAGAGATTATCACTGTAGTCAGAGTTGCAAAATTTGTTTGCTTAAGTTTGGTCACTAGAGTGCTATATTTGGAAAACAATCCAGGGTACAGACAAGGGGTAGTTACTTCAGTGTTTAATTTTAGTTTACAAAACTTACTGAATCCATTCTGATTTATGTTAAAGAAAACCAGATAATTAGAAGAACAGGTTTAAAACAAACAAACAAAAAACCAACAAGCAGCGCATAATACCACCTATTCAATGCACTGATTTTCATTAAGAGTTATGAAGCCATATTTACTCTATTACACCTTTTGAGAATCAATCCAGAAGCACACAAGTATTTTCCGTTAGTTTATTAAAAATAAAATCCTCATGAATTCACTATCAAATAGTTTACAGATGGGAATTAAACCAGAAGAGTCCCCAGAATAACTTTAAATTAGAAGTAGTATTTGGTTTGTCAGTTTACCACTTTTGACACTGATTTGTACTGTAATGTATAGGGGTATGGAATAATTCTAGAAAACTGGCCCTATGCAATCTATTTTTTTCTGAAAGCAGTGTAAATATTTTAGTATATTTAGTGAATCAAACACTGCTTTAAAGCTATGCATTAAAGTGCTATGCATGTATTTTTCAGCACTGGTGTGGATGTTTACACTTCAATAAGCCTTGTATTTGTGGATAGAGAGATTGGTGTGTTAATAGGAATTTTAAATTAAAATCAGCTGCTACGTTTGAAGCATCAACAGTACTGAAGAAATCAATCTAGTGTCCACCAACGTCTAGAATTCTGAGGTTGATTTGATCTGTCATTCACCGTTAAAATGGTACGTATTTGTAAATCATAAGGCTGTCTCCAATGTGCTCTACAGAAGTCTGTACTGTGCATGGTTACCTCGCCATGCAAAATACTGTATAGCCTTTCTAGGACAGAGAATTCAGGATGGAAGAAAAATGGAGAAAGCTCCAGGATAAATTTGTGGAAAAAAACCCAACAAGCTATCTACACACTGAGCTGTCTAAGGTTGATGTTCATCGCCTGAGGAAGAAGCAACATAAACAAAAGGACTGGAGAGAGCTATAAACGCTATCATAACATCTACGTTACTGCTTTCCCCAGCTGCTGCTGCTGGCAAGGTCCAGTCTGCTGTGCACATGGACATAAGCAGGCATTACAACCTATAATCATGTACTAGTTCTGCCACTTGACACACGAGTTATCTACTGTCGTACCCTGAATTACATGACCTTTGATTAAGGAATGGTGGTGTTCAGTCCCAGGGGTTTGCAGGTTATCAGAACGCTTATACAAGCGATACCGCTTTCAACATCTGTCGGAACATAGTCTTGATGGCATCTGCAATAAAAACAAGTTGAGATTGTTCCCATCTGCAAGCGCAACTGTTGAGCCACACTCAGCTGAAGTCCTCATCGGGATTCTGTTGATCCAGCAGGCGGACATGCGTGAATGGAAAGTGACCACGTTTGCCGTTACATTCTCCTTCCCACTGACCACTCACGTTAATCTTTGTGACCTTTACCAGCTCACCGACCTGCAGGATGAGAAATAAGCAAGCGTTACAATTCATAAAACCACAGGGGATGAGCAGCTGCTACCCCTCCCATTAGGCGTTACATCACCCAAGTGTACCAGATACACTTTTATAACAAAAATAGCTTTAGTTGTAACTATTTTTGATACACCAGCCTACCACCCCATGTTATTCACTCCTGAAGAAAGCATGAAGAGGAAGCAGCAAACCTAGGCCAGGTGAGAACTACCTTCTAGCCTGCAATCCAGCACCATTCTTCCACAGCACTTTTGGGCCTTGACATCAGCTGCTATCATAATAAATGGATCTGGCTGATTTGACAAAGGCTTGCACTCTGCTTGTACTACATCAACCTGATTAGAAGAGGGATTGCAGGTGTACAAAGTGAACACTAATCTGCAAGCTGAACTGCTCCTTCATTTTGAAATCCTGCAACTCTGAAAACATGCCTACCCATTTCTACCCCTCTGTCTAGGATTTTCTCAATGATCTTAAGTCCAAGTAACACAATGTTTCTCAGAAATCTTCCCAGGTCACAGAAAGAAAATGCTTTTGGGAAGATAAACTCTATTTTCTTTTACAAATGCTGTAAACAAACTCTCAAGGCACAGCCACAAGCCTTACTGCATTTCATCCAGAAATTCACTGAATATACAGTTAGTTTGCATACATGCTCATCACTGTGTTTCCAATTCATCCAAAATTGGATCTCATTAGTCTCACTTTCCAGGCGGTGAATGAAGAATAAGGAAAACAATTTAAGATGCTACCAACCTCCATTAACTTTACAGGTTTTATTCACTTGCAATCTTTTGCCAAAATAGCTTTTAACAGTTCATAAATTCAAAACACTACATGGACATTTAATTAAGCTTCCCATAACACTAATGATTACTTATCTGGTAATGAGAGGCACGCTGGGGATTCTTGCTGCAGCTTTTTTTTTTTTTTTTTTTTTTTTAAACTTTTGTAGTAATTAGTATAGATATTTTAATGAACCATATTTTGAAGAAAATCCTCTTATGTATTTGCTTCCAGCAAAAAGGAAGCTTTACTTGACTTCTGTATGCTAGTTTTGGCTCTTTAGGAATTTAATCATGCAGTATGTATCATTTTGCTACTGCTAATAATCACTGGGGGGGTTGTACCAGTAAAAATACTCCGTTGACCAAAACAACACATCAGCTATAATTTAGTAAGGACAAGATTAAACACAACAACACTAGGAACAGCAACTCTTATTTCCTAACCAGAGCCATTATGAGAACACTATCCGAGATATTTTAAATTGCTTCAGATCTGGATACAGTCCATCTATGAGCCTTCAACAGCAAAGTGTATAACCTCCAACCCAGTAGGAAAGAAAAAAAACTTGTCCTTCGGTCTCGCTGAACAGTCCAAGATACCCTGGCAGCATCAGCAAATAAAGAAAAGAATACATCCTACTGTATTATTTTCCAAGCTAGAAGTTTACCTTTTTCTTAATATATCTCAGACAACACTACTTACAACAAAGTAACATTTAAATATTTAAAGTGCGCATTCATTGGTTTCATTTTCTGTAAGACTCCCTTCCTACCTGTTTTTCGTTCTCCCCATCCTTACTGAAGTTCAAGCATTTTTATTGTGGGAGCCATTTTCAAATGTTTTTGACAGACCTAAGATCAAGATTTTCTACCTGTAGGTTCACATGCAACATTACTTACACACTGCTTACTTACTGTAATGTACTAAAAGTAATATAACATGCCAATTATACTTTACAGAATTATATGAAAACTTCAGGTAGTGTGGTACTGGCAATTCTGCCCACACAAAGTCACAAAACACGCAGAAGTTGCACTTCATTCATCATCTGTAAGATATTTTTCTAAGACTGACCGTGTCTCTGCTCTCACTGAATACCTCACATACTACTTTATCTTCACATAGTTCATCTTAGATACCTTATGACAAACTCACCTATAAAAAGTGGGTTCAGCAGAGCAATGAGAATGAGTTAGAATATAGGATGCTGTTCTAATACTCCCAGAATCACCCTGGTGCTGCTTGGTTTTAAGGGACATTTAAGGATAATTGCAGCAGTAGGACACTCATTTATGAATTCTCATTACTGTAAGAAGCTACACTTGAAACTTGCATTTTAATAACTGTTAAAAGAGCAGAGACTTCTGAGTTCATATATTCCTTTTTACCAATACAGTAACTCCATTTAGCAACCTCTCTCTCTCTGATACAACCTTTCATTCACATTTTATATATGGCTATCTTTATAACTACCGAAACAGGACTGACTTTAAGTAAGCATGAGTCATTTCACAAATGCTAGTTTCATAAAACAGCTCCATTAACTCCTTAGTGACTTACAGACCTTTCTAGATCCGCTTGGAAATTCTGTATATTAATTCATAGTTCAAATACTCTCCTGAAGACAATACAGAGATCTTTCAAAGCTACCTGTTATTTCACCTGGTGTAATTTTCACAAATTTTAGCCCAGAAGTGGCTATTCCCTCTGAATTCTCCTCTTTTAATGCTGACTTATTACTGTATTATTAGTCTATTGAACATCACGCCACCAAGCACAAAGCCCCGAGGAAAGCACTATACCCTGCTAAAAGGCCACGTTTGTCTCTGTCTCCATGAGACTTTTTAGAACTAAATATATTCCATATGCTGCTTCAAAACAAAAATGAAGCTTTATGTGAAGACTTTTGGATGCCGTGGTTTTATTCCAAGTACTCCTCTCTGGAAAGGTCAGAATGGTAGAGTTCTGCTACTGTTAGGGGGGAAGGGGGGACAGCGCTCTCAGAGTCATTTACCAGAGATCTTCCCTTTTTCTACCCTCTTTTAACTAATATAGACTTGACAACTCCTTGAGTAGGTCCTGTAACAAGCAAAATAAATGTAATATTCTGCTAAATCTTTTTTCCATAACATTTATTAAAACATAATTTGCTCTCATCCTCTTTCTTCAAGCTCTTCAAAACCATGTCAGTTTTGATCTAACGGTACATATAATTTTGTTTGCAGTTTGGGCCAAAATGTTTGATCTTAAAAATCTATTTGCTTAGGACAAACAGTGGGATCAAACCCCACCCACAAATGTTACACAATTTAAGGCTATGAGTTCTCATTTGGAGGAAAAAAATCTAGATTTATAATTATTAAGAGGTCTGGGCAAACATGGACTGAAAAGATTTACATAATGCTTTCTACTAAGTTGTCAAAGAAAGAGATCTCTAAAAAAAAAAAAAAAAAAAAAAGAAGAAACACCATGAAGTGAAAGGGTAAAGGGAATGTAAAAATAAAAAATAAATTAAAAAAAAAAAAAGAACAAAACAGAAAGAAGACAAGAAACAATACTTTGTTAGACAGGATGAAGAAAAATTTGGGAAAAATGAAGCGCACATTTTTCCTGTATGGACGTTTAAAGCAGTTCAGTAACATTGTGATTTGAATAATTAAGGGTGCAAAGAAGCTAGGAAGGCCAGTTAGAAGCAGTGATAAATGCCTCAAGTTTCCCAATACTAAACATAGAATAAAGAACCACCATTATTACTGCATTTTTTAAACGTGGAGCTGTAGCAGGACAGGTATACATCATCCTAACCAGGAGGTTCAACCTGGCAACGAACAAATATTTCAATAATGTTACAAGGCCTGGGAAGACCGTTGTTATAACAGAAGGGTAGAAAGGCGCTGCTATAATTTTTTCTTAGAACATCACACAGATGGGCAGAGCCCACAAACTTCTCAATTCCCCCCTCCCAAAGACTTCTGCTATCTAGCGTATTAGCTGGAGCTAGTAGAGCACAGCAGTGCAAATTAGTTCAGGACAGACGTTCTCCAGGAAAGACCTTCCGAAGCGCAGCATACTTGACAGCCACGTGACTTTCAGTGAAGAGGATCAGACTAACAGAAAATCAGCTGTGGCACTCACGAGCTGTTCTTTATAAGGAATCTTGCTTTCCCTCAAAGTTGCTTACAACAGCCTAGACTACTAGGATTTTCTCACTCTCCCTGTTTTACTCCGTGCCACCAAAGCGTGATTTGGGCAGTGTGGTGGGGTACTGCTTTGAATGAAATTAAATGTGAAGTTAAGCTTAAGGAAATACTAGTAGCACAGCGGGGTCAATTAAAGCTTAAAAACAAAATCTAGAAAGAAAACCAAAAGTTTTTTTTGTTTGTTTTTTTTAACCACAACATAATCTTCAATGTCTCCAAGAACATTCAGGTATATTTTGAGCCAGAGGTGGCTGGGTAAAGGTGGTCAGAGAAAGAGGCAAGGAGACAACATTTTAGGCATCATAAAAGTTGGAAGGTTAAAATCTTTGCATTATTTCCCCAAAATCTGATGAGTTGGCACCAATTTCTATATATATTTCTCAGCCCCAAGACTTCCATTCTGTATCCTGTCTCTCTCAATTCAGAAGTGTAATAAAACACATCCTAACTCAACATATTTTACCTACATGTGGAAAAAACTTCACACCTCCCAAGTTATCTATCGGTTCTGTAGAATTTGCCAATGCTGTACAGAAGATATGTATATATGATTGCCACACTGATGAAGTACTGAAGTGCATTTTGTGCTAAGCAAGATTAAACAAAGTATTTAGGAGTGGAAAGGAGATGCTCTGACTCAGCACAGAAACTGTTTTTTCCCAAGTACTTAAAATGTTATATAAACAGGAAGTCAATTAGGTATCAGGAAATTCCAGAGCCTTTAGCTCAAAGAAAGCCTAGATTAAAGGATCCAATTTACATATCATCCTAAGGCAAAGGTCTGCCACTTAGAATACCTTGGTCTCAATTTCCTCAAATGTAACTTCAGGGATAACTATTTGATGTGTAGAGATAGAGCACTATTCTCCTTTTTAAGAGGAAAAAAAAACAGAAGGGGCATGTACAAGTATTTGATCATATCAAGAAGTGAATCAACCCTAGGCAAACTCACTGCTTTATTACAAATCGTACTCCATCAATCACTGCTTTACAGGACACTTCCCTATTGAGCTGTAATATATGTTCCTGCTTCAAAAGCTAAAAAATGAAGCAATCTGCTTGAGTTCAGGATATAAAAACGAAACCCTGTGTGTGATCATCGTTGTCTCAGTCTGCATAATTTTCAAGTGACTCTCAATGCTTCCACTGATTGCTTTTCAAATAGTGACAGAATGAAAGAACAACTCAGCACACCTTTTGAAGACCAAGCAAGCAACATTGAACACAGATTCCAACACACAACTTTATGAACAGCTCCCTCACCCTCCTCCCCAAAATAAAGACTTCAGAAGTGAAAACATGGATGGGGAAACACTTATGACAGAAATGTTTGACAAAAGACACAATTTTGGTTCAGGAACCTAAACATGATGCAATTGTCAAACTCTAGTCAATAAGTGACTCGAGTCACTTATTTCCAAAAAAAAGTTTATCCATAACTTATGATGTAAAAACAGCATTACAATGCTTTTTCCCTTTCTTATTCCTACAGATCTACAATGCGCTTGAAAGGGAAATCCCTTGAACAGATCTCTTCTTGCTAAGTTTTGCCCATTATGTACCTCCAAAGCCAAGGCTGTCTTGTCGTAGGCATTAGGGACTCGCTTCTGGATAACCCGGGCATAAATAGGGCCATTCTGAAGGTTAGGGAGCGGAGTGTTGATGCTGGGCTGGGCATAGGGCCCTGGCTCCGGCCCACCCAGTGGTTGTGGGTGGGAACTATCCTGGTTACCTCCAATCAGAGTAGATACTGAAGCAGAGGAAGGTCTATACTTCTCGACGTAAGGAACAGGTATCATTCCCCTCTTCCCGTCGCAGTCTTCTGCATTCCACCACTGCTCTTCAGGTTTATCCCGGATTTTCAGTATGTCTCCTTTCTTAAATGGAAGATCTTCTTCATCATTTCCATTAAAGTCAAAGAGAGCTCGCACATACTCAGCTTCCTCCTGTCTGAGGATAACGCCGCTATTCTGCCTGGGTCGGGGGGGGATTGGTTCTATCAAGGTTGTAGTGTCCAAATAGTGTATTTTGTAGAATTCCAGTAAAAGTGGCAAAGAATCAAACTCCTGGTCACCTATTCGAAATCTGGTGGGATTCAACCCTGAAAGAGGAAAGCAAAACATCAACAAAGAGAGCATTACAACTGTAAATTAAGCACCTGAGAAGACTAATGTATTTACAAACAAAAAATTTGATGTTGCATTAGGCCAATTTTCTACCAACACACATTACATTCAGCTCTTTCATGCACTTCTGATTAAAGGCAGCACTATATTGTTTGTGTGGATGGAGTTTTAGTTTAAAAGATTTTGGCAATAACAGAAAAATCAGGTAACAAATTGTTGGGCACTGCCAAACTTCCTGAATTACAATAGGAGTATCTTGTATCCACCAGTGTTATGTGGACCCAACAGATAAATTTCAAGTTTGTTTGTTTGTTTCAAAAGTTATTTAAAAAGGACAATATTGCAATAAGTCATTTACCTGTTGTAACATATCTTGGGTTAAAGGGTTGGACACTACAGGAAACTACTTCGCTCAGCAACACAAAAATGCATGTTTTCATAATGGGCATAATTCATTCTTTTAATTTCAATTCTTGTAGTTTCCTTGCCATATTTGTCAGATGGAGTCCAAGCTATAAATTTGAACCTCAAATACATTAAAATGTAAAATATACATATGATGTTCATATTCAAGACATTAGAAATACCATTTCCATTTTCCATTTGTGTGCTCCACTTTATTTTTTTTTTAATTTTTATGTTCTTCAAGCTCAGCTGGTGAAAAACACATGCGTGATGTTCTATTTCCACCATGCACTATCCACTGTATTATCAGTTATGGGAAGAACTGGGGAAGGCTGGGGGATGGTAGCGGAGAGGAAAAGATTTATGCTTTAATGAGTAACTCTTTTAGCAAGAAAGAGATGCTTACTTTGCAAGTCTGTTTCTCTGCAGGGAATATCTAATAGTTCTGAGACTTAGCTCTCGAGTACAAAGCTAGCAGAATTTTTTAGGCTGTCACTGATCCAAAACCCCCCTTTCAAAGTAGCACTGTCAGCACGGAAAGCTAACATTACAAGAAGGTCTTTCAAGAAAGCAAAAAGGGGTTCTAATAGAAAAAAGGGATGATTCAATAAGATCAACACAGACAAACACCCAATAAATAAGTTCTGAAGTTCCTGAAGGAACACAAATGTCACTGAAGCTTTTTACAGAAAATTCAAAGAAGCAGAACAAACTCATTGCAAAACGCACATCTGCACTCATTAACAGGCCTGAAAGACTTTCAGAAGGTATCAGCACAACTGCAGCGAACCAAAAAACAAAAGCAATACCATCAAAAATTACCAAAAACAACCTACAAAACAAACTGGCTTCACCAAAAGATAAGGGAACTAATGTAAACATCAGTATGAAGCATGAACCTGACATGGAAAGTGAGAGTAAGATTCTACCTCATTCTCTCAAAGCTTAAGACTGAAAAGAAGCAAACCCCCCTCAACTTTTGTTGATGAGATGTAACTTACAGCACTAGACTTAGCAAGAACTCTACAACTTAATCTCAGAGGCGGCTCATAGCTCAGTAGTCTTACAGGAGATTACTTCTGGCTGGACAAACACCATCCCTACACCACTTTAAAACAGCTTCAGTTCACTGCAGAAGCATAAGACACCATCTGGGAATGCTGCACTTCCACTGCCACTGGAGGTGGAAAACCATGCTTTGCAACAAGCGTTACAGACATCAAATTTCAGACTAACCTGGTGACAGAAACACAAGCATGCATTTGCTGCTATTTCACATGTGAACCTTTAAGGATCAGGCTTATATAGATGTTTATGCCAAAAGAAAAAGCCACAGAAACTTTAAGAGGACCAGGACAGCAAAGACCTTTGAAGTCACATGGAGAAGCCAATCTCCAATGTCCAAAAGGGCCTGGAAAAAGTATTTAGTAGGTAAGTTCACTGACACGGAACTAACTTTACATGACTAAGGAATATGAAACACTGATTTACCTTTGCAAAGCCTGCTGCAAACTGACTCAGTCAGAAGACCGAGATCTGTCTCCAGCAAAATAAGTGTACGCAGAAAAATCTGTGTACAAATCATTGGAATTGACCAGTTCAAAAGTAACATTCACCAGCTGTGTCAGCACCAAAATCATTAGCAGAATGAACAAAGTTTTGGGGGTTTTAAAAAAGAAAAAAAAAAATCACTCTTGCCCTCTTGAAATCATGCATGACAGCCTGAACCAGCTGCTAAATGTACCTGAATAAAACCAAAGTTGGACTCCTAAGAGGAAAGTCCACTGAAGCCTTATGTATGAGGGAGTGACTGAAATCAGTGTACTGTATCCTGGAAAAGAGCGTTCCAAAACATATTTTGCACAATTGAGGAGTGAGAGAACACAGCTCCTTCAACTACATTCTAAGATCAGAAAGATAACAATAATCCTTGAAAGGACAAAGAGATAAGCAGCAAAAAGGAGCCACATTACTTCCCTAAGAGAACACTCCCAAAACACCACACGTAGTTCTGGTATTTTGGTTTTAAAAACAGAAGGCATCCACAGAAAATATCAGAGGTCTGGAAAACAAGGCCATTGCAACAAGAAATCCATGAGCTCACTTCAAATTGCCAAAGAATAAAGACAGCAACCTGGTCATGGCTTGGACATTTTTAATTTCTTCTAAATTCAGCATAAAAGGACTAAGTAGTTGAAAGTCGCAGTTAGAGAAGCACAGGTTGGAAATAAAATACAACTACACCTTACCAAGCAAGCGATAAATTCCTCATCAGTTTAAGACTTTTTATGTATACTCTTGTTCAGCGACAAGTTAACGAGCTGAACAATGTTCAGTTACGTAGCAGGGAAATAATTCTGTGCACCACGAGCTTCAAGGTCCTGTCATTCCCTGGAATAACGAAATTTAAAGACTAACAGATTTTAGGCTCAGAGGAATTCTTCAGCTTCTCATTTGGACTGCAACATGCCCCATACCTGTATGCCAATCTAATAATTAAGGTGAGATCTACCACAAGGAAGTGGAAGTTACAGCAACAAGGCATTTATATATTTTATTTTTTTAAGTAGAGCTGTTTTTTTTCACAATCTTGGAATACTTTTCTTGGAGGCACAAGTTCTAGCAGCACGTTGTCCACGTCTTCTGGGGGCTCTCAGGAAGAGGAGAATGCATGTAAAGGTAAGCCTAGCTACTAGAGGAACTTTAGTCACTTCCTACCAAAGCTGGACAAGTACTAGAAATTCTCTTCCCTTCTCCCCAGCTCTGCACAACTGAAGGGAAGATGCTGCTCAGTTTGCACCTCCAGCAGCAGAACTGCTCAGCTCCCTAAGATGACCAAGATAGTTCTCGGAAGAGCTAGCGAATCCTCTGCTCTCAGGAGGGTGTGGAAAGTGTGAAAACCCAAAGTAGTTCATAATTAAAGTTTCAGATCCGGACCCTGACAGTTCTCTATGATGCATGTGCCTTCTTGACCAAACACTTTTATATTGGGGTTGGCCTTGTGCCCACATCGGAAAGATCATTTATATATTTTCTAAATAAAATACCTAATACTCTACTTCTCGAGAGTGTGGGCAGGTGGCATAGCCACAGAGCAGCTTCTCACTTCATCAGATGTCAGAGGTTTTACATTTCTCTCTACACTCCAATTGTGTTTGTGCCACTAGGCAATTCTCCGTTGATCCTTAAGCTCTGGTAAACTTTCTTTGGAAGACCTCACAGGAATAAAAGTTTTTTCATTTTCATTTCTAGACCTCCTCCATAAGCCCCTAACCCATCATCTTCAAAAGTATGCTTTGGGCGAGAAAGGATGTTCTTAGCATTCGGGGTGCTCAGACACAAGGCTCAAAGTAAGACATCACAGCGATGTAAGCCAGCTACACCCAAGCACACACAAACTCTGCTATGAAGGCATCACATTCTAGCCCGTGTGTTTCCCCCACCCTCATACAGACACCTTTTTTCCTTAGTCTTAAGCACCTCTCTCCTCATGCCTCAGTAAAACAAACAAGTACCCATGAATGCTCTAGAATAACAGTAAAACCTCATTCAGCAACTGCTGAGAAGAGCTCTAAGCATCTCAGAAGAAAATTCTCACAGAAGCTCCTTATTGCCATTTCTGCGGACAATCAGAGGATGAGAGAAAAGTAAATGCCTACGCTTTCCAAGCTTCTAGTAGTTTGTATTTTAGGACCTCAATACCAAAAAAACAAACAGGTGTCCAAGTTAAACCACGTTGCTCACCCGTATCTAAAGCCATCTCATCATATAAAGAGCAGAGTATGGGTATCATTATATGATTATAGTCTGAATTTTTAAAAATCATAATGGAGGTGATTTAGAATCACAAGAAGCATGTTCTTAAAATGCACACACTGTAAAAGGTGGTGTTTTTGATAAGCATGTCATACTTTCCTACTTCAGAGTACAAATTTATAACTCTAAGGTTTACGGTTTTAAGGTTTCTGTCTTCATCACATTGCACTTTCAGTAGGAAGCAAGTCTGTCTTTAGATATTTTAGGCATCTTCTTTTAAATTGTATCATACGTTTTTACCCTGGACTTGTATGTCAAATTATAAACACATGATGTGTTTAAATGTTTTCTCTATTGTCCATGGCCATGCTAATGCCTGCACAAAGTACTTTGTCTAGTTTGGGACTTCTGTAGCCTGTGATGCTTGATTACAAATGATACCCTAATTCCAATGCAATTACTAATCTTCATCTCTACTGGAAACAGAGCGTTTTTATTCCTGTACCTCAATGATTTACCCCATTTCTTTTAATGGACTACTTTTCAGTAAGATGTAGTTATTTTGGGAAGTTCTGTTGAATTCTTTCTTCCTTATTCTGAAACATTTCCTGGAAGAAGTTAGGAACTACAGCACATCAGGCAAAAGGCAATTTTACCCAAACGTCAGCTTTAGAACAAAAAAAAAAAAAACAAAAAACAAAACACTTCAGAAATGGAAGAAATCATCCAATTTTTGTGACAGTATGGCTTTTTATATTAGGGAAGCCCAAACTCCTCATCGCATTCATCCTGTATAGAAGCTAGGTTCCCAGTATCATCTGCACGCAGCAGCGTTCCAGCAGCCATGAATCACACAGGCTTACTGAAGCTAACAAGAAAATCACCTTAAAAAAGTAGACAGTACAGATAATTAACATAGTGAAGTTGTTCTTCCTGATGTTTCAACTTGACCACAATAAATAAGAAGCATGATGATTTGCAAACATTTACCTCATTTTACTGCATTACTTTCCCTATTCAAACATGAAATCATCTTTCACCTTCTACCAATGATTCCATCTCCCTTCCCCTGGTGAACATTCCCCTCCCCACTTTTTCTGAAAGAAAACTTACACTTTCCATGTAATTTAATACATACGCACCCGCCTTCTTTCTTTCATTTAAGTGTGAAAAGAAAACAGCATCAGCACAAAGGCATCTATTTAAAACCACTAACATTTCAGCATAGGATTATCTGTGGTGCAGGGGTGAAGCACCACCTATTCTCATAACATCCAGGGGAAAAAAAAACACACCCTACCAAAAATAATTAAACTTTTTAACATAGATTAAACCTACTGTGCCAGCAGCCTACGCAGCTACAATAGCAGCTAGTCTGCTAAAGCAGATAAATATTTAAAACAGAAGATAACTACCTAAGGGGCATTAAGTGATTTATAAAAAGAACACCAAAACCTCAAAATGTTTTAACGCTCACTGTGTAATCCAGCCCACAGAATGCCACAAAATATTACTGAGCTTAAGAGCGCAGCACAATGAAAAAGTTAGAGCGGCTATTTACCAAGGTGGCATCACAGTAACACAGACATTCAATAACGTGGAAAACATTGTCTTTCCAGAGAAAACAACTGCCAAGCAAAGTAACTGGCACACACGCTTCAGGGTTGTTCACCCCTAGGGATTCCACTACTAACAATCCTGGCAGCTTAATCTGCTCTATACAACATCAGTCATGCATTTCCAGCATCAAGCCTTCACAAACCTATGAAAATAAACCTTTGTCTTGACCAACGTGAAACAACAAGGAATCTAACAAGTCTTGTGGCGAACCATTTAGCTACCCACTTCATTTCCAGCTGAATCTGCCACCTTTAAATGCTATCTCGTGGAGCTTTTTATGACTCGAGTACACTCTGCAGCTGTGGTATGTTCCTGGATAAACACAATGACTTCAGGCTTTCCCCAGTTTGCCAATTTTACATGTTGCCCCAAGAAATAGAGATCACTGCATAATGGTGCAAATCTACTGGCAACAGGTTTGGTTTTTTATTCAGATTACCCCCTTCCTAGTCAACTAGGGTCTGTGCAGAGACTGTGAAATCCTTTATGTAGCAAATACCATCGAATCCTCCCAACATAGAAAGTGACCGTACCTACACACAACCTTCAAAACTTTGCAGTGGTTTCTTTCTGAGCTGCTAGGAATATGCCCACATCATCTTACGAGCATTAACATGCACGCCTGAGTGGTTCTACTACCAATTTCAGTAATGACCCGAGCAAAGATATTGCTATTGCTGCCTTTTAACTAAATCTTCTCACTTGCATATCTAAGGATTATGCACTGCTGGGGGCCCTTGTTAACTTAGTTATGCTTGTACTTTCAAAAATGCTGCTTCCCGTGATAATAGTTTTCCTTTTATCAGTCAGTATTTTCTACTCCACAAGCATTAATTTGGATGCATTATTGATTATTGATGATGTTGAGTCAATGAGAAATAACATCACATCTTCCCTTTCAACACACGGCGTGCATGGGAGCACCCAAAACTTCACATCTAATTTAAAATAATAATTGCTTTTACATTCCTGAGGAGTTCCTAACACTTAAATTACCCCCCCTAACGCTCTGGTTTGTGACCTGAAGTCGAGCCTTATGGCCTGTCCTCTAACACAAAACTATTTCGGCAGAACCCAGCCTTTCAGATGACATTTCCACACTTCCATCTCCGAGCAGAGGTGACATGCCCCGTGCAGTAACTAAACTTTATGAAAAGTCCATGTGGAGCACCACAACTCCGGGGTCGGCAGAACCAACGCTCACCCCAGCGCACGTTTAACCCCACAAACCGACTCCCTCAGCGGCTGCTGCCCACAAACTCCTGCCTCAACACCCCCAGCACCACCACACGACCCAATTCCTCACAGAAAACCCCAGAAGCGGCCCGGGGGGAGGCACCGAGCTGGGCCCGGCCTCCCTTCCCCAGGGGGGGCTGAGGGGGGCACGGCCGGCCCCGTGAGGGGATCACTCACCCGGGGCCCCGGGGCCCTCGCCGCCGGCTCGCCGGCCTCCCGCCGGCCCCAGGCTGTTGACGATGTAGTGCGAGACTCGGGAGCTCTCGGACACCGACAGCACGAAGTCCCCCGGGATGGTGCCGGAGTCGCGCACCAGGAAGGTGCCGTGGCGCTGCCCCTGAAGCAACGACACCGCCTCGGCCCGGCTCAGCCGCCCCCAATACCAACTCGCCCGGTCCTCGGCGTCGAACTGCCCGGCCATGGGGGCCGCCCTCGCTGCTGTTGCTGTTGCTGCTGCCGCCGCCCCCCCCCCCCCCCAAGGCCCGGCCCGGCCCGGCCCGGCCCCGCCGTGCCCCCCGCTCCGCGCCCAGCCCCGCCACCCAAAATGGCGGTCCCGGCCCTGACCTCACCTACCGGACGTGACGGCGCGAGGGGGGACGCGGGGAAGGAGGCGCGTCATCTGCGCGCGCGGCCGGGGGGGGGGGGGAGAGAGAGAGGGAGTGAGGGGGGGCGGGTGAGGGGCGCTGAGGAGAATGGGGGGGTTGGGAGGGGCTGAGAGGGGCTTAAAGGGGCTCGAGGGAGGCTGAAGAGGGGCTGAAACGGGCTTGAGAGGCTCTGAGGGAGGCTGAAGAGGGGCTGAGGGGAGCTGAGAGGCTCTGAGGAGAACAAGGGGCTTAAGCTGAGGGGGGCTGACAGGGACTGAGGAGGGCTGATGAGGGTTGAAGGGAGTGGGTGCTGAGGGGGCTTGAGAGGGGCTGAGGGGGTTTGAGAGGGGCTGAGGAGCGCTTGAGGGGGCTTGAGAGGCGCTGGGGGGGGCTTGAGGGGGGCTTGAGAGGCGCTGGGGGGGCTTGAGGGGGGCTCAGGGGGGCTTGAGGGGGACTTGAGAGGGGCTGAGGAGAACAGGGGGCTTAAGCTGAGGGGGGCTGACAGGGACTGAGGAGGGTTGAAGGGAGTGGGTGCTTGGGAAGCTAAGGAGAGTTTGGGGGGGGGTGCTGAGGGGAGCTGGAAGTGTTGAGCATTGAGGGGAGTGAGGGCTGAGGGGAGCAGAGGGCTGTGGACTTGTCTCTGCAGCTGGTGCATCCCATTAGGAGGCGGGAGGAAGGCAGGGTAACCCCCTGAGTGTCCCAATCCCCTCCTGGCTTCCCAGTTTCTGCGGCTGGCTGAGATCACTTGTGTGAAGCCAGGCTTGTGAACCCATGGCAGGTGTTAAGGATACAGTTCGCTGTCTTCTTCCCTTCAGAGCTGCACCAGCGGTTCCTGCCCTCGTCTTCCCTGCCAGCTGTACATTCCTACCCCACAGTTGTGCCAGCACAGCTGTTTTCATGGGGCCGAGTCAGGCCAATGAGCTGTTCTTGGTTAAAAATAGCTGTGCAGAAGAAAAAGCTTATTTTTACCCAGAAGAGTTCACTGACCGTGTTACCACAGGGGCCTGCAAACAGGGAATTGCTTAACATCCACTGGTGCCACAGAGGAATGTGGATGTGTGCACGTGGACAACTAAGAATGATGTCTATAAGGATGGGGCAATATTTAACCATTTTAAGTTCTCCAGGCTCTCCCAAGTTCCAGAGTAATACCTTTAGAGTCTGGATAAATGAGTATTGAATTCTGTTCCAGCTCTCCTCAATTCTGAGAGCTTTTTTCCAGAATGGAATGTGTTTTTTCATCTGTGTGGCCTCCATGTGGCAGCACTTGCATAAACATCATGTTAGAGCACAGCTGTCCTTAACCATGAGGGTGCTGTGTTCCTGCCTGGCTGACAGCATCTTTGCTTTGTTGTAGGATGCTTTGAAGCCCTGTAACAGGACTTTGGTGCTCTGTCAGTTAACTAGGCTTGTATCAACCTCCACAATATCCCAACAACAAAATATTCCGTCTTACAGGTGGGAGGCTGCAGTTCACCAAATATATAAGAAAACACCAGGTGCTTGACTTCTGCTTATCTGATGGTTCAACAAATGAACATCCTGCCTCTGCTGATCCCGTTCTCTCTCCAGATGGACCGTAGGTAGGAGCCAGTCATAATCTATTTAGAACCTAGTCCTAGTTTCCCTGGTGACATGTGGTGTTTGTTAGCCAGTTGCAGAAATAGCACGCTTCCGTGCTCAGTTTTTTTCTCAGGTTTGAGAAGCTGCAGATTCTCGTTGAGGGCCCAGGCTGCTAGGAGAGTTAAATCACAGCAGCAAGAAAGCACATCCATTCTGGTTAGTGGTTCAATCAGACTTTGAACAAAACAGAACTTTCTTACAATGGTAAAATTCACTGTTTTTCTGACTTCTCCTAGACACCTGTTGACTGCGGGCCTGCAGACTTTTATTTTCCTGTCTTTCCAGTCCCCACCTTTGTACCCCATCTCCCCTTGTTTTCAGCTGAACCACAAAACTGCAGGAGTTGGTGGAGTGTTTCATCAGACCTTGTGCTGCAAGGAGTTCAGAATCTTATTGCAAGAGTTCCCTCTGGTGGTCAGTGATGGGGAAATGCATATTTCCCTGCTGAAAGAAACTCCTTTTCCTACTTTTACGTTGAAATAATTTCTTGTTCAATCACTCTCTGTCCTTCATTATTTTTTACAGCCTTTCCTTACTTAGGGCTTCTCCAGATAATAACCTCTCCAAACTCCTTTTTCTTCCCGTAATTAACACTTAGATTCCACTCCATTAACACACCCTTCCACTCGTCAGGAGTTTACTACCATTGACCCACCCATCCCTGCTGCACAGAGGCTACAATAAAGGTGGAGCCCTTCTGCACCAACGTGCATTTCTACACGGGCCTTTTCACAAGCAGAGGATTGCAGCCTGAGCTCAGTGGCCACACAGATCTTGGCTTCGGACTCAGAAGAATAAAAGTAGATCAGTGTAATTCTGAAGAATTCATGGTTAATAACAAGATTCTGAAAGAAGCTGTAAAATATCAAGAGAATATTCCACTCACCTACCTGGCAGTAAAAGCCCCAGGCCTGGCTTTCCTCTCCTGATTTGACTGTTCCTACCAGTCAGCCTGGAGATGATTTTTTCTTAAGAAGCAATAAAACTTTGGCAACTGATCTAAAGCCACCGTTTATCAGTAGAAAGTTTCTTGCTGAGTTCAATGAGCAAGTCTTGAAATCACGCCAAGCAGAGGGGGTTGTAGTACAGCTGTGTAGCAATGGTCTGTCCTGGGCAATATTCAGGGATGTTAAAACAAGGAAATGTCTGGGATAATTAAAGCCTTCGTCTGCACTCTAATAGCAGCAGTGCAGGGCAACCTGTTGTTACAGAATCTTGCCTCGTCTATTACTTTGAAGGGTCAGTTTTGTAAATCTGGTTTAGATCACACATTGGTATGGTGTTCTATTTACAAAATGAAAACTGAAAAGAGAAGGTGCATCTTCTACTTTATTTTCTCTATCACCTCAAGAACTAGCATTTCTGCCACAGAAATGTTTCCTCTACCAGTTATTTTAGAATCTGCTGCTCACAGTGTGTTTCAATGTCCTGTTTACTTCTAATCTTCACAGTATATGTATGTGGCCTCTTCTGGTTCACATCTGGCTTAGAAGCGTCACCTGTGCTGGTGGTTCCTGCCAGATGCTGGCTATGTGATGTCAGCAGCCAAGATAGCTCTGGCAAATGCAACTCAAATTAGCTATTTTGAAAAGATCTTTCTGCAGAGACTGTTAAAAATAAATAAGCTTGGATCAGTAGCAAGAAGATATATTAGTCCCAGTGGATTATGTATAATGGAAGGAGCCTTTTTATTACCAGAAGCAACTTTTGTTCATGCCATACTCAAGACTTGCTGTTGAATTTTACTGGGAAGTACCATCAATTCAGAGAGAAAGTGACACAAACCAGGGAGTGCTGGAGGGGGTTGGTTTGAGAACCTGCAGAACTGAGGAACGGAGCAGTCGGAAACTGAGCAGGGTCGCGCAGCCAGGGAAACATTAGGAATTTGTAATGAAGTTGGCTGGATGGGACTGCCACGTGGGGTGATATTTGCCAGGTGACTGTGAGCTGAGGAAGCGCAGCTGTGGAGCGATGAGTTGTGGCGTTACGCCATGGCTGGGGAAATGCTGCTGCAGTTGGAGCCAGGCGTTGGGACGGGTTGGGCAGGGACGTGTTCGAGTCACCCTGGGGGTGTTCAAGGAAGGGTTGGACGTGGTGCTTAGGAGAACGGTTTAGTGGTGACATTGGTGGTAGGGTGACGGACCAGCTGATTTTGGAAGTCAAACCATTGATAATCATTAAGATCCAACCCTAATGAGTCTGTGATTCTATTCCTATTCCAAGGCAGGAACAAACCCTCAGCTCCATCGCTGTTCTGGCCCCTCACGTTCAAGGGGCACAGAGCTGAACTGCAGGTAGCGATGAGGATGATTAGTGGAACACAGAACTTATTCCAGGAGAATAATCAATAAAATCGTGTGGTTTATTTAGCACAGTGCAAGGAAGGCCAGAGAAGACAGGGCTTTTCTCCTGAAACACCCCCGTGAGGAAACAAGAACACATCCAAGGGAACAACCCAGCCAAGCACAGCACGATGGGACCTCCTATAGGACAGAGAGGAGGAAAAACCCGACTTTTTTCAGAAGCAGCAGCTCATTTTTAAAAAAGAAAAATGTAGGAAGCAGCGCCCGCTGTAGCACGCTCTGGACCGCGCTGTGCTCGCAGCGAGGGGCAGGAGGACGAGGAGAAAATGGCGGCTGGGTCCTCCCGCTCCCCTTAGCCCTGGAGGCGCCGCTCTCTCCCCTCATCTCTATGGCCCCCGGCGCCGCGGTTGGCTGCGGGTGGCGCTCTATCCCCGGGTCGGCGTCTCGGTGGTGGCTGGCGGTGCCGCTCTATGCCGCGGCGGGCCCCGTCTCGGTGGCCGGGCGGAGGGCGGGCCTGGCGGAGCCATGGCGGCCGTGCGGGGCCTGCGGATCTCGGTGAAGGCTGAGGCGGCGGAGTCCCGCGGCCCCGAGCCCGAGCCGATGGAAGTAGAAGAAGGCGAGCTGGACGCCATCCCCGTGAGGCGCTCGCTCCGGGAGCTCCTCCCGGTGAGGGACGGGCAGGGGGCGCGAAGGAGGGACCGGCTCCTGAGGGGGGGCAGGGTACGTAGGGGAGGGGGCCTGGGGTGGGATGGGGGTGGGGGGGGGAGGGGAAAAAAGGGGGCGATGTGGGGTGTGTGTGGGGGGTTTGGGGGTGTAGTGGGGAGAGGGAGCGGGCAGGGCGTGCTCGGGAGTAAAGGGGGTCGGGAGGGGGGATTTTGGGGGTTGTGGTGGTGTGTGGGGGGTGGCAGGGTGTCCCAGGGCCATGGGGGTAACTGGATGAGGATTGGGGGGGTCGTGAGGGAGTGGGGTGAAGGTGCTGGGGGTGTGGGCTGTATTGAGGAGGTTTTGAGGATTATTTTTTTTTCTGTCCCTGGCTAAGTTCTGCTATGGTCGTGTTTAATACGTAAAAGTGGGTCAGAGTTGATCTAAACTCCTAAGTAGGCTTTTGCTCTGAAAACGCGTGTGGAAAATGTTTTAGAAACTAATCTCTAATTAGCTGATTACCAACATGCCTGAGCTTTTACCAAATACGTGGCCTAAGAGGCAGCACCCTGCTGCTGTACCTCCTTGTGCTCCTTAAATCAACCCTAGACAGTGGTGTTTCTTTTTCCATTTTTAAAATAACATGCTTATTTTGCTGCTGTCACCCTTGGCACCCTCAGAGAAAGTTTGACTGCGTTACTAAGAAAAGTGTTTAGATTCTGTGTGCACCTTGGTATTTCTAAACTGAGGCTGGCCTACTTTCTAGAAAAAGTCATTTGGCCAAAATAATTCTGTTGTAGCACAACGGTAAACAAAATGTTTACCCTTAGAAATAGCAAGGCAAGACACATTCTTCAAGCCACAAATCTTCACTGGGCAGTGGTTCTGAGGGTGCCAGAATGAAGAAGTCCGATTGTTCCACATGCAAACAATGGAGGGTCACTGGTCCAGGACCTTTGTTGTTTAATGTGGTCTTGTGATTTCAGCAGTCCTCACGGATGGAAATGAGTTTTGTGAGGTGTTGTTTTTTCGCGCCTCATTCTCAGTGTTTACTCTTTTATTTCTAGGCATGTATCAAAATGGTAATGTTTCCTGCTGCTGGTTTTGAAATAATGGTAAAAAATAGACAAACCACTTGTTTAATTGTGGTGGTGGTTTGTCATTCTGACTTCTCTTGAAACTGAAAATTGCAATTTGGAACTTCAGGGGTCAGGTATCTTTACATCACTGTTAAATCTGTGTTTTATAAGGAAATTTTACCTGAAATGAAAATTGTAGTTAGGAAAGGTGTTTGATGACTTCCACTGTATTGCTGAGACAACGTCAAAACCGTAGCAGACACAGGTACAGGAACCAGCTACTGCAGAAGGGCAGAGTTCTCATAGTAAAGGAAGTTGGGTTTCTTTGATGTGCTTAACATTCACTGATGTCAGTGAAGTTAAATGCTTGTTTACTTGTCTGTCTAGGGATGTAGCTTGGAGTAAGGATCAAGAGGATGCGTTTCTCTTAGAAATAAAATAGCCAGATATTTGTAGTGTAGCAATTAAGTTGCTTTCAGCGTTCATTGAGATTTCATCGCTGTTTTGTTTTGTTTCAGGACACTAGTAGGAGGTATGAAAACAAAGCTGGAAGTTTCATTACTGGAATAGATGTAACATCCAAGGTAATTTCTGTCCTGTGTTTCTTCAAAGTGTTTTAGTTACTCTATGGGAAAGGAGGAAAGACTTTGTTTCTTTCCGGAGAGGTGCAGAAGCTTACCCTCATGTTCAGGTTGCTGGCGTTTTTCAATAAGTAGAGAATTCTCCTTGTGTTAGTTGTGGTTGGCATCCAGACGGGTATCTCTTGTAAATTGTAAGACTTAATTTTGCAAATAATATCATAATATTGCAAATATTATTTTTGCAAATAATAAAATAATATTGCAAAGCAAGTGCAATATGAACATTTTGAAACAAGTGAGCTTTTCTTTCTCTTATGTGACTGATAGTATTTCAGTATTCTTAAAAAATTAATTTTACAGGTGGTGTTAGTGCTTGTTTAAAGAGAGATGTATTTTTGAGCAGAGCCTCTGTACATTAGTTAGGAAGAAAAAATATAATCTTACTGTTTCATCATGAAAGCTGAGCATCAGTCCAGGATAGCTTGTTTTCCATGCATCTTGATCCCTGTTATGGTGCTGTATCTCTGTTAAAAGTATGATGTGGCACAGGTATGTTTCAATGAGTTATTTTTGGTTTGTGAAACATACAGATCTCTTCAGAATAAATAGCATTATTAGTAGAGATTGTTGCTGTCTGCATTTTAAATACCTTGTCCTACAGTGTAACCTGTTGGGAATGCTGCTCTGATTCCTGTTTTGACTGCATTGTTTTGCATTTTACAGGAAGCAATTGAGAAAAAGGAACAAAGAGCAAAACGCTTTCATTTCCGAGCTGAGGTGAATCTTGCCCAAAGGAATGTAGCGCTGGATCGGGACATGATGAAGAAAGGTATGAGTTTATCCAGCAGTCAAGAAGGAAAGATCTCTTTGTTTACTTTCTCGCAGGTCCTTGTCCTTATTTATACTATAATATTTCCTGCATTTCCAGAGGTTTTCCCAGATCATTACCAAGAGAAATCACTTTTTTACCATAGTAATATAATATATAGAGACATAGGAATGACTATTTTAGTGCCATTGCTTTTTAAACTACTTCCTAACAGTTATTGTTTCACTCCTTCCTTTAACACTAGAAAAGAAAACATTTCTATGTACCTTATTTACTGTTTGGCAATGGCACCTAGTGTTACTTGTCTGAGATTTGTTTTTCAGACCAGTGCTGCTTTAAGAATCATTAAATCCTTGGAAAAGACCTTGGGCACTGTTTGTGTACGAGCAAAAGACTCCATGTCCTGTGCATAGTGAGATCAGATTCTGTGCTGCACACACAGTGAAGACAGACTGATTGCACGTGTGCTGTTAGACAGCAAGCTGGATGTGTTGGAATATAAGCAGATCAGCTGGGAGATGTGCACAAAACAGATTGGCATTTTTGGCATCCGGTTGGTTCTCAAGGCTTTTTTCCAGCTGGCTGCTAAACCGTGGCCTGCAACAGCTCTCCATCAGATGCATACAAAGCCCTTCAAATTGTACTATATCCTGGTCACAGGCCTAATTAGTATTCTGTCTCGTCAGTACTTCATGGAAGTACTTTGGTAGCATTTAAAAAAGCAAACAAACAAACAAAAAAAAAGGTTGTAAAGCAGTTTGATGTTACTCACTACCTTCAGCTACCAGTGCTTGTAATGTTACAACAACCTTTCTCCATTTTTAATTCTCAATTCAACTTTTGCATTGTGGAATAATAATTCAAGTTTTAGTGTTTTAGAATGGTGTACATCACGCTTTGCTTTTATTAATTTCCCTTTAGCTTATTTAAAATGTCTGTTTTATAAGCCTATATGTTATGAATGTTAAAGCTTGCTCTATAGAAATGAGTGTCTGTTTTGTATCTCTTCATCTTTATAGCAATTCCTAAAGTGAGACTGGACACAATTTACATTTGTGGGGTGGATGAAATGAGTACACAGGACATCTTTGCCTATTTCAAAGAATATCCTCCTGCTCATATAGAGTGGTTAGATGATACATCATGTAAGTAAATGGAATCTTTTGTCTGTTGTTCTTTTATATCAATCATAGCTGTACCTCGGATGTCTTTTTGGCTGTTAAAGTCACTGATCTTTGTCTGTTTCTGTTTCCCTTTCATTGGCCTTAGCCAAAAGAAATTTA
Source organism: Aythya fuligula (assembly GCF_009819795.1). Taxonomy (NCBI): domain Eukaryota; kingdom Metazoa; phylum Chordata; class Aves; order Anseriformes; family Anatidae; genus Aythya; species Aythya fuligula. The sequence goes on along the minus strand of NC_045578.1, from coordinate 6,112,276 downwards.
GAAGGCAAGAATTAATAGCATATGGTGAAAATCAAGCCCACTGTCTGGATGAGTGTTTAGAAGAAAAAAATGTCATTTAAAAATGACACAACATTTCCATTATTCATATAGCTGATGTATTAGGAGATCAAAAGAAGTGCATTGGTAGCTGGAAGTGTGGCTAGCGACCAGACTGGCAGGGCAGGAGAGTCACCGGTGAGGGATGTGAATTGAGTTTATTTCAAGTGAAAGTGGTACTCTTCAAAATATGATGGTCCGATAAATAGAATTAGAAGCAGTGAGTGAAGCTAAGGTACACAGAGACGGAACAAACTATGTAGCTCTTAGGAAAACAGAATCAAGGAAACATCTGATGTGGAAGGTTTTGTTGACAAACTGAAATTATCAGGAAGGGACAGGATAAAATAGCTTGCCAGTCCTGCAGTGGGAATAATGGTCAAAAATGTTGCTTACATTTTGACATGAATAACATGTCAGCTTGTAAGTGTCACAGAGGCTGATGTTCTGTGAGAAGATTACTGAACTGTATGCAGTTAGGGAAGTCAGTATGGTTTAGGGCTGGGAAGGAGCAGGCTTGTTGCCATATGTGTTTAGGTCATTCTCAGGGAGAAATTAGTGGGTGGAAGAAGGTGGCAGCTGCATGTGATTGACATATATTGGAAAAGGAATGTGAATTCACATTGCAAGGGCTGTTTTAGGGAGTATACGTGCAGTGAGACTACCAGAAAGATGTAAGTTATTGGCAACCATTCTTTCTTTAGTGATACTAAAGACCATATAAGAGCTATTTGCTACAGTTGAGCACTGAATTGTGGAACTGGAAGGCTTTAAGAATGTCTTGTGGCTAGAAATCCTGTAAATTAAATAATAGGACAAAGAAGTAGGAGCTGTTTTATTTATAGGTGTGGCTGAAACATGAAAGTTAATAGTGCAGTTCCCTAGAATGATCATGAAGGAATTGTGTATGAGTGTAAGACAAAAGTTACAGTATACTACAAGATATTAACTTTAAAGACCGTGTGTGTTACAGCTTGATACACTGCCACAAGCTGACAGGACATTTGAAATGCAACGAGCCCTGGGTAGACAATTGCAGTGAAGATCTGTCAGATGAACCTGTGATAATGCATGAACTAGCCAAGTGCACAGCTTAACTTGTGTACCTGAGGCTGCATTTATAAGATTGTCTGTGATCCTTTTTCTTAAATGTTACGTGGGTAAATTGTGTGAAACCAGAGTGAACTTGCAGTACAAAAATACAAGCTTCAGAACTGGAGTGATATTTTACCCACTTATAATTAAAACACATCAGTTTTAGTGATCAATTTTCATACCGTATTGGAGTTAGCATGCTGATTAGTATAGTATTAGTATATATGTTAGTATAATATACCTTAGTAAAATATTAGTATTACCTAATAGCATTAGATTAGTATAATACCACATTGTTTTGCTTAGCTGCAATATGTGCTGATATGAAAACTATACTTGATGAAAATCTAAAGAAAAAGCAGTGACTTTTCAGCAGAGAGTTGTCATAGCATGACAAAAATTTAATGTTCCCAATTGAATTACATCTCAACATGTTTCGGTCCAAAAGCATTCTGTGTTTCAAACTGGTGAACATAAAATGGTAAATGCTTTGAAAATTTGGAGATGTCAAGAGCAGGTAGGCACGCAAATGAAAAATTATTAGCCAGTTATTGAAGTTAGTATCTGCGTGTTCACCTTGTAAATCCTGGCTGTTCAAGTAATTTCAGAGAGAAGCTCTTATTTGGGGAAACTGTAAATAGTTTTCTTGATATTTGCATACACTTATTGCTGCCATTTCCTGACTTGTTTAATGGTAAAGCAGTAAATGACATTTGTTGTTGTATTTGCACTGAATGCAGCCTGGCAGACAGCTTTTGCTCACAACCTGTTACTAAGCATTTTTCATGCTTTCAATTTCAACACCTACAAAATACTGTTAATTGGCCTAATAAGTTGCAAGTTTTACTTTAGTAGTGTCTCCTGATATGTAAGACATACATGAGACGTACTGAATCACATTGTTAACCTATGCACACTGTAACCTCTTTGAAGTGCTTGAGCAGTCTCTCCTATTTTCCTGTTTTTTGGGAAAGATTAACAGAATTCTGCAGTCGGTTCGAAGGTGCTGTTAATGAAAAAGAAAAAAAAGTGGGGTCAAGTATTAGTTCTTGTGTTGTTTTTGTTGGTTTTGCTTTAATCACATTTGTCTGCTAGCACATCCATGAAATGCACTGGCCCTTATTCAATATCCAAATGTGCTGCGCTAAGGAAGCAATGTCTGATTTATGTGGTTGTGCATTCCAATGGTTTTGGTTTTGATCAGTTGTTGTGCTTTTTGTAATGATGTGAAAGCTGTATGTCCCCCGGGTTGCCAAGTGTGCTAAAGAATATGAATTCCCCTGCAGGAGATGTATCTGATTGCTTTTTTGTCATGTCATTATATGACTGTTTCTGAACTGTTAGTAATTTCCTTCCAGTAAGGCAGTGTATGTGACTGCTTGTTGACACAAACTGCATTTTGTTTTTGTATATGTTTCTGTATGTGTGTCATAGGTAATGTGGTCTGGCTTGATGAAGTAACAGCAACACGGGCTCTAATAAATATGAGTTCCTTGCCTGATCAGGAGAAAACAAAAAGCAGAGAAAACAATGAAGAGAAGACAGCTGAAAAAAACAAGAAAGGTAGATGAGATATGCATATATAGACATCATCTAGTTAAATCAATGAAACTTTAAACTTGTGCTTGGGTACTGCGTAATCTAAATTACTGAAGGAGCTTCTATCGTGTAGTTTCAGGTAAATGTATTCTGCCACTTTAAAAAAGGCTTTCATCTTGGAAACCTTTTGAAGAAGCTGCTTCTTAAAAGGTGGGTTGGAGCTAGACCAAAAGCAGTAATTCAGTCGATACTGAACGTGTTAGAGGCAGGGTCATATTCAGATGTGATATTTATAGTGGTACATGTTGCACAGAAATACGTCTGTGTGATGTGCGTGCAAAGGCAGTAGAAGGATGGGGATTGTAAGTTTGGGGGAAAAAAACAGGTCTAAAAAAATATCCTGTTTTTGAAACACCACAGTTCATTCCTTTGCTTGATACAGCACCATCTTTTATGTGTACCATTCACACCGATGTGCCAATGTATCACTTCACCACTGTGTATATCATCTCTAAATTTGACCGTTGTACTTTCAAGAAAGAAGCGCACTGAAAGGTCAGTTACAAAAGAGCAAAGCAGCCAACATACAACTAAGTGTTGCGGTAAATCTGGAATCTGAATGCCTTGGTTGCAAATTCATTTTAGAGGTGTAAATAGAAAATCAGGCTTTTGCTACATTAGGACTGTTCTGCTGTTAGGACAATGTGATAAATTGCAGTGGTTCAAAGTACTGTATGGAAGAGAACAAAACAAAGGGGGATATTTTATTTATTAAGTCTTCCACAGATTTTGCTTAAACATGCTATATTAACAGAATGCAAGTGTTTTTGTATTTGCAGTGCTACCAAAAGCCTTTTTATAAAGTATGGATTTTAGGGCTTTGTTAAACTTGTGGATAATTCTAACTCATTCCATTTTCTTCTTGTTGCTTTTCTCTACAATGCAGTGGCTCCTCAACCATCCATGTGACTTTAAAATGTTGATAATGCTTCAAGTAAGACTTGTTACAAAGTTTTTGGAGATTAGCGAATATCTTATTTAAATGCAACATAAATACATGCAGATTAATCTTGTTGACTACCAAGTACATAGTACACCATCATTACAGCGTATCTCAAAATAAAAATTGTGTCATCTAAATTCCTCCTACGTAAACTAATTTACCTGCTCATCTGGAAAAGCGGGATATTGGATAAAGTGCAAACTGTTCAATTACATCTTAAGGTGTGAGCTGCATACAGATATACTGGAGTAATCTGGCTTAGTTACATTCCTTTTTTTTTTTTTTTTTTTGATAGGAATTGGAGGGCTGTTTAGGGAAGCAGGAGGCTAGTCTTTACAGTGAGAAGTTGATCATTTTAAAAAAAAAAAAAAAAGCATTTGAATGCTATCCTCAGTAGATGACAATTCATTTTTGAATTTGGCTAGTTTGTCTACCTAAGTTCTCTTTGGAGTCAGTTTGGTTAATTGTGCTTAGTTTTTCCTTTGGACTTGGGTACAGTTGTCAAGATGTTTTTAACTGCTGAGCTCTCTATTACAAGTTATTGAGCCCATTGTCAGATAAGGTTAAGATAAGCAACTCTGCAGTATAAAGGAGGGTGGTTTTTTGTTTTTGTTTTTTTTTTTAGTTTTGAGTCTTTTAAGTGCTTTGAGGTCTTTGCAGAAGAAATTAAATTGTTAGGTGTTGATGATTGTCCATATTCACTTTTTTTTTTTTTGAGGACTGAAAAAAGTAACAATTTTTCTCACTGTGAGCTAATACATATAATTTTTTTTAAAGTGCTGAAAATCTATGCAAACATCTCAGTATAAGTAGTTCTGGAAGTGTGCACTTTTCTGTCACCTATTCCATGTCAAAATTAAGTCACTAAGTTGTTTTTTTTTTTTCCAGATCTCAGTAAATTTAAGCTTTGGAGTAGCGACCTGATTCATATTGTTAGTATTGGATGCTTGTAGGTACTTGCAGCATTTTAAAAGGAGGCTGAAGGAAATGGGATTTGATAGCCCTTTTGCAGTCTTGCTCTTGCTGATCTCTATCATACTTTGAAATGCAGTACAATTTCATTTGCTTTCAAATAAGTAAATTTATAATCCATGTGTGCTGCTTCAGGCAGTTATCTGTACAGGGGCTGTCTAGTTAATGTTATGTTATTCATACGTGCTTCAAATTTCTGTAGACGTTCACTGTTCTGATTATTCTCTAGGCTTCACAGAAGAATGGATAACACCTTCAGTTTGATTTCAGAGAATGTAGGTAATAATAATCAAATGCAACTGGAGCACTAAAATGGAGATGTGTTTTTTTCCCCAATTATTTTCCTCTTTAGGAAAACAGGAAGAAAGTTCTGATGATGAGGCAGAAGAAGGAGAGGTAGAGGATGAGCATCCAAGTGATGTTGAGGTCAGTATAGAAAGGGTAAATAATATTATGGAAGTTTGTCTCTAACTTGTGTAAAGTCTTCATAACGTTACAATTTTAACAATTTATACTTACAACTCTCAATTTAATTATCAAAGTTAATTAGATGGGGAAAAGACAGGAAGCTTGTGTATGCTGTTGGTGAGATGAGCATTGTATTAGAGTGGTTTTTGTAAGTAGATTTCGAAGACTGGTAGGGCAGCCAGCATTTAACAGCTAGACTGGCTTCTCTATTTTGCTGTGAGAAGGCAATGAAATAAAAATGATGGAGAGCAGTAGGCTTTCAGTATAGAAGGCAGTGCATAAAGAGAAAGAAAGGATTTAGGCTGCCCATAGATATGTGTGGGAATCAGCAAACACATTGATGGTGAGTAAGGAATTTAATCTTCGCTGGTTGAATATATATAATAGGTGTCATTAGTATTTTCTTTAGGAATGGCTCAGTGAACATTCATACAGATGATGGAAGTCTGAATTTTGGTTTATATAAAGCAGATATAAATGGAAAAAAAATGCCTGTAAGTCATTGTTTGAGGGCAAGAGAACCTGATGGTGAAACCTTTTACATAAGAGACAAACAAGTTATTTTTCACTGTTCAAGTTGTGTTATTTATTTTCTACAGTTGAATCAGTAATGTAGTTTCATTTGAAAGGTTATTGAGTATTAATCTGAGATAAGGTTATGAAGAAAGAGATGAAAATATTTTAAATCTTTTGGGCAAGTTATTTTAAAAATTCACAGTAGTGTGTAAAAAAAAAAAAAAGTTGCTCTGAACAGAATTTTAAAAGTAACTTACTTAATAATCAGTTGATTGCTTCTCTGTAAGCAATCCATTTTCATTCAACAGTAATTTTATTTTTGAGTCCAAAATACCTTTTTTGCCCCCAAAGTTGGATGCCCTGTCCCAGGTAGAAGAGGATTCTCTCCTGCGTAATGATCTTCGCCCTGCCAATAAACTGGCTAAAGGAAACAAGCTATTCATGAGATTTGCTACTAAAGGTAAATAATCAGCTTAACAAGCATAATGAATTAATTGCTTATTGCAGTTTTGTTGACTAATTAATGACTCAAATACTTGATTTTTATTTGCAAAATTGTTAGTTTTATGCGTATTAATGTAATACCTAATATTTATTAGGTATTAATGTTTTAGAATTGAATATGCATGTAATGTGTGAATTAAATCTAGTTCAAGTTGTATGAAGATTATTATACATAAAATTTTATCTTGTGCTCAGGGCATTCTTCCTGATACAGTAGAATAGGTTTTATGATGACCTTCTCCACAGAGGTAAATTTCACATTTTATAAATATGAAAATCATTTGAGATGTTTATGAGGTATTAGTGGAAATTGTTGCTAAACACAGTTGAGATATTAAATTATATTTATGAATTAAATGAAAATGCATGTAATTTCTGGGTCATGTAGAAAATGACATATTCATAAAGGAAAGAGAGGTCAGCAATAAGGTAAGTAGAGCCTCCAGCAGTTACAGTGGGATGTAATGCTCTGTTAATTGATACATAGAAACTGAGAGTCCTTGTGAAATTAAGTTTCTGGACACACGTAAAACTGTGTGGCGCTAGGAAAAACTTCAGATGAGGTATCAGCAAAATTTTATCCTTCATGAAGGAAATTGAAGTAATACTGATCTGTAAGACATATTCAGTCTTTCACTCTCTTTGTCTGACTGGATGGTTACTTATTTTTATGCTAGTGTAGTAAGGTATATACTAAGAGGGAAGTATCCCAATAATTTTTCTCTTTCAGATGACAAAAAAGAGCTGGGAGCTGCAAGGCGAAGCCAATATTACATGAAATACGGCAATCCCAATTATGGAGGCATGAAGGGGATTCTTAGTAATTCTTGGTGAGTACAGGATAGAGGAATTGGAACACTTCAAGTGCTCAGACAAGATGGTCCAAAACCGTTCTAACTCGTAGATTTTTTTTTCCCTTTTAGTTTCTGTAAATATTTCTTAAGTATGAATAATTTTTTTGCTAAGTGATAATGAATTTGCAAGAGAAACATTTTGTTGCGAAAGTAAGTAATGTTTATATTCAGAACGTTAATGCAGAACAGATCTCTTAAGTAAATGTATTCATCTGTTATCAGAGTGAGTGATAATTGCACATACTTAATCCAGGACTGAATACAGCTCATTCACCATGCTTTTTCTGTGACAGGAACGTAATTGTTTTTATGGTGTTTCAGGAAACGAAGATACCATTCACGACGAATCCACCGGGATGTCATAAAGAAGAGGACGCTTATTGGGGATGATGTTGGCTTAACTCCTCCTTATAAACATCGTCATTCAGGTAATTGATGCCAGTACGTAAAAACCTTTAAGAGCTTAACTGGGGAAATGGAGAGCTGGAAAGGACCTTAAATATTGTCTTGTTCTGTACCATGCAGTGCATGAAACTGAGGTGTACTCTGAAAAAATACATCTATAACTAAATAACAATTTAAGGGTTTGCAAAGAATGCCGAAGCAGAAACTTTTTTTCTCCTGTGGTGATTTTCTTTCACTTAGATTATTCTATACTATAGAATATAGTAAAATATTTTGCAAAATACTATCTCTGTAGACCTGTAGAACTGTAAAGACATAATTTTATTGAGTTGTTTATTTACAGGTTTTTTTTTTCTGCCTTGATTTTATCTATGATAAATTTCAGCTTACAAGAATCCATATGTTTTGCTACAGGCTTAGTAAATGTTCCTGAGGAGCCTATTGAGGAGGAAGAGGAGGAAGAAGAAGATCAGGATATGGATGAAGATGACAGAGTTGTTGTAGAATACCGTGATGAACTGCAACCTTTCAAACAGTCTCGAGAACGCAGTGCAGCAAGACGATCAAGTGCAAGTACATCTGATTCTGATGAAATGGACTATGATCTTGAATTGAAAATGATATCAACCCCCTCTCCCAAAAAGAGCATGAAAATGACAATGTATGCAGATGAGGTGGAATCGCAACTGAAAAATATTAGGTAAAAGTTTCCTATTCTTTAAAAGTGTCATTTGAAATTTAGTCAGTGCAGTCAAAGCTTAAAGACAAACTGCTGAAGCCACTATTTTAAATCTTAATGTTTTTTTTGTAGTAGATATTTTAAAGATGAAATGCAAAATACAGAAACGCTTGTATCAGTCTTTTCTTTACAGTTAACATATTGAAAATACAACTTCCTTTGTAGATTTCTGTAACTTAGCATTATGATAATATAAAGCTCAAAGTAGAATCAATGGACGTTTAGGCAAGTAAGCACAATTAACCTCTTGCATTTCATAGCTGGGCCAACCATCCTCATATGTATAATGACAAAAAGTAATTTATATTCATGATGGGTATACTGTTCAAAACTACATACATTGTGGGTAATTGAAATAATTTTAAAATGCATCCCTCTGGTGGTATATTACTATGGTTCATTATAATGAACCATTGTCTTCTAACAATTCTGAGTAAATGTTCATTTACTCAGAATTGTTAGTAAATTGTTCTGAGAGTAAATGTTCATTTACTCTGAATTTCAACCCAGAAGCACAGCCTTAGAGATACAAGCTAGATATCTACATATCTGCCTTGTAATGGATTCCGAGGCATTTGTGTGATTATTGTTACATTTCCTTCTGATCCTGACTGAAAATCATACTCGTAAAAGTTTTTAGTATTCTTACCCGTTTCTCAGTAGAGAAATCCCGATAGTACTGTTTTCTATAATCTTACTTACAAGAAGACTTGAGAGCTATGTTAAATATCGTTTTGTTTAAGGGACTTTAAATTATTATTTTTTTTTTTTAGGAATTCTATGCGAGCAGATAGCATAGCAACCAGTAATGTCAAAAACCGGATTGGCAGTAAAGGATCATCGGAGAAAGTTGTAGATGTAAGACTACTGTTAGAAGAAAAACGTCAGCATAATAATGGGCCACGCCAGCAAAACAGCACTGTAAAATCAGGTAATTTGAAACTCTGATGCTGTGCAGAATTCTGACTGGTTTATTAAAATTGATATATAGTCTTTTCACATCTGTCCACTACTGTGACTTAAAAACGTGAGGGAGTTGTGTTCAGCAGCAGTTTCTGCATTTATACAGTTAATTTTTCCTCACTAAGGTACAGAGTTAGGGATTGCTTTGGGGGAAAATGAAGTATATTTAAGTGAGTGACATTTATTTTTATTTAATTTGTTTGCCTGTGTCTATTTTCCTCCACTTTGTCCTTTTTGATTTGCTTAATTGTTGAGGCAGAGATTCTGTATGACTCTATGGGAAACAGCATGAGGGGAGTCATGCACAAATTCAAACTTGAGACACCAGCTACTTACATGAAATATGTATAATGTGAATATGAAGGTATTTTTCAGTTGGCAGTCTTTTTATTTATTTTAAAATTTGTGCTTCATTTACTCTCTTTTTTTTTTTTTTGACTCCAGCATGTGTGATTTCAGCTATTTCTGACATACATACTGTCCAGAGGATTATCTGACTGATGGGTGAAAGATACTCTTGTATCAATGTATATAGGAGTTACATTAATGTATATTGTGTTTTGTGTACATTTTGGGCCTCTGACAAGTTGGCATGTAAATCTGTAATTCCTCTTTCCTTCATATTTTTGTTTGAACGTTTTTTAAGACTAGGCACATCAGGCTAAATCAGACAAACTTCAGGATATGAGATTCTTATCATGGATTGTCAGTATATTTAATATTCTTATATTTTTATTTTTATTCTGCAAAATATTAAGCACTATTAGAATTCTAAAGCAAAATACCTATAATCTGAAAAGAATTATTGAAGGCCTAACAGTTATCTTATAGTCATACCTCATGCTGGATACATACATGCTGAGCTGCTGAAGTAAATTCAGCAAGCCATGGAATTACTGCTACGTTTTTGGTCCATGGATAGAATATAACCTGAAAACATTAAATATCAAATGTATTGCCAAGAAAAAAAAAATAGTGAAATCTGGGTAAATTTTATTGCAGGCATTGCTAAGACTGAAATCTGTGTATGAAAGACTTAATGAAAAGACTATAGAAGAGATTAAAAACAACAACAAACAGGACATCTGTCTAGTTTTGAGTATTACAAAGTGTGCAATGAACACAAAATTAGCTGGCAGAACTTAGGTAAATGCAACATGATTTTTGTCATTTTAATCCCTGAAAATATCCCTAGATGTGCGGCAAAGACTGGGAAAAAGACCCCATTCTCCAGAAGTTAAGCCTCCAAGCAGTACTTCTGCTCCTCGTCGAGAACCGATATCTGATGTACACAGCCGGTTAGGAATCCCCAAACAGGATGTAAAAGGCCTCTACTCTGATACCAGAGAGAAGAAATCAGGTTAGTTGTATGAGGAAAAGGTAAAGTGCAAGTATTTGCAGTATTATATTCAATTTTAAAGAATAAGGGAAATTTCATCTGAAAATTGAGAAGGGTATTTAGATGAATGAAATTAAAGACTTAATTAGTACATGCTTGTTCTGAGCTTTGAAATCTAAATGTTTGCAGGCAGTTTAGTTTAAACTGAGTAAGACAGCAATATTTTTCTGGAGATACGGTTAAGAGTAGAGAAGTACTTTACAACTGTGGTCCAAACAGGGCAGTAAAACAAGTGCAATGAAAGCAATGGTACTTCAGGCTTGTGTGTAGGGTCCTCTGCAAATGGGAACCTGAGTGAACGAGACTGTACTGAAGCTCATATTTTAATTTCAACCACTGCTTCAAGGCACAGCAAGTTCCATACCAGACATTGTGGGAGGAGTACAAGGAATTTAGAGAGATGCAGTAAATTGCTGTCATTTTTAAAGTGCTTGTTTTTTCATCTAATTAGGTAATTTATGGACCCGATTAGGGTCTGCTCCGAAGACGCAAGAAAAGACTTCAGATAAACCTGAAAACTCTGTGACATCTCCAGAGGAGGAGGATTCAGAGCTCCAAAGGGTTTGGGGTGCTCTCATTAAGGAAAAAGAACAGTCTCGACAAAAAAAGAGTCGATTGGATAATTTACCGTCTCTACAAATTGAAATCAGCCGGGAAAGCAGTTCTGGATCAGATACTGAATCATGATTTTACACTTTGATCCTCAAGATTGTGACTGTGCACCGTGGCAAGATTTCCTTTGTCCAAAAGCTGAACACTGGCAAAGACTCTGCAGTGAAGGTTCCAGAAATGTCTCTGTTCCTTTTATACAAAAATAGATGCATATGCCACTCGAAACCTAAAGCAATCATGTTTGTCTGGAGTCTGTGGTTGGCCCTGTGTTACATAGGGCATTGTCATATATGTTTATTACAGCAAACCTGTAGTTAATTCTAGCCAAACACTTTTCCCTGAGCTCAGAATTTAAAAGAAGAGGCAGAAATACTCTGTATTTTTAAGAAGACCTTTTTGTTCTTAATGTTTTTAACATGGAATCTTTTAACGAGATATTTTACTCAATTCATCCAAAGAACAGGGCATTTCATAGCCAACACCATTGCCTTGCCCTTCTGGCTCTTACCAGCACCTTTCCTCTTAAAGTAATAACAATAATGCTTCCTGGGTAGGCAGCCAGCGAGGATAAAGCATAAAGGGAACGTCATGTTCCCTTCCTTCAAAATACTGAATGTAAATCAAAGTTAAATGTTGCAGTACGGTGAAGTTTTGTGTAGAATCCATACGGCATCACTGCTCTCAAAGAATTCTACTCGTTTGTTTTGGTCATACTGTGTTCTGCTCTAGTAGGGATTGCAGTGTTCAAGACTGCAAAGATGGGTGTTGGAGAGAATCATGCAAATTCCCATGGGTGCTTTGGTTTTGGTTACATACTGAGAAATGACATTTCTCTCATTTCAGCTGTGTTGTTTTGAAGAAATCTAACAGTTTTAAAACTTACATTTTTATATTTGTGAGAATTTTCCTGTTGGCCATGGTGAAAGCTATAGTGATGTTCTCCTACGTGCTGTCTAACTATACATATATATATAACTGAAAGAAAAGGAAAACTATAGGATCACTGTCCCATGTCAATATTTTTGAATGTTCTTACTATATAGTACATGTGAATGTGCACATGGTTGACTTGTTACATTCAGCTTTTTTATCTGCATACCCTCTCTAGATAGGTGAAACGTTTGATCAGAGTGCAGCTGCATTTTTTCTTCTTCTGTTGCCTATGGCAGATATTTTGATTGCCAATTCTGAATAAGAAATAATGAGAGCACATTGGATTCAGCTGAACGGAACAGGTGGCAAAAACAGTGCTACATGATGACAGTCTGAAAGTGTTTGCATTCTCTTTGTGACTGTTCAGCCTGGAGAAGAGGGTGCTCGGGAGGGATCTTATCAATGTATATAAACACCTGAAGGGAGGATGCAAAGAAGATGGAGCCAGGGTCTTCTCAGGCATGCGCAGTGCTAGGATAAAGGGCAGTGAGCACAAACTGGAACACAAGCGGTTTCCTCTGGACATCAGGAAGCACGTCTGTGCTGTTTGGGTGACAGAGCACTGGAGGTTGCCCAGAGAGATCGTGTCCTCCTTGAAGATCTTCAAAAGCTGATGGGATGTGGTGTGCTCTGGGTGGCCCTGCTGGAGTGAGAGCTTGGACCAGATGACCTCCAGAGGCCCCTTCCAGCATCAGAGATTGTGTGATTCTGTCCATATATCGTAGGTTCTATCAGTCCAAAATGTCTGTGAATATTTCTTCCCCTTTCTGCTTTTTAGCAAACAACTTTTTCTCTCCCTGTGTTCCCCACTTTTTCTTTTTTTAAATGAGTTGGAGTAGGTTTGAAATTTCACAAAAGCAAGGGATCTGCAGTTAACTTTTCTTATTGGCTTTTTTATGGGTAAGAAAGCAGCATGTAAAATGAGAGACTTGAAGTATTATCTAGTGATTGACTGGGCTTCATGTCTTTGTTTCCTTGTTTTGTGTCACCCTTGATTTTATATTTAATTATTGAATATATAAATATGGTTCATAAAAGTACTATGGAGAGTAAATGACTGCAATGTCTGATCACTGTAATAATTCATTTTAATGTGTGCTTTCATTAATATCCCTTCCAGAGCTTTAAAATAGAATCCTACCTTACCCATTTCTCAAGATGCTGTTAAAATTCATTTAACCAGTCTCTTTTTGCCAGTAAACCTTTGTGTTGTGTTACTGCTTTGAATCTATTATGGCCTTTCCTTTTTCTGAAAGGAGAAGGAAGATACCGATCATGCATCTGGTCTATGAAGATAGTCTCCTGTGTTGCTGTGAATCCTTGCATGTTTTTAAGCTCAGTAACTGGCTGTGGTCTGCTGTTAATGTTGCTGATAACCATTGTGTTTCAATGTAAAAATTCATAACTGGAGCCTGGTGAAGGATGGACTAACTGGTTTGAAAGACAGAAGGGGAATGAGTAGAAAGTCTCTTCAGCTGATATGAAAGATTCGAACTAATGGACATGTGAAGGCAAGGAAAGTGGTGTAGGCAATGGCTTGCACTCTTGGAAGAGGAGCCATTAATACTGGTTCTGTCTTCCATGCAGCCGTGAGTATGCCTTAGAAATGCCTCTATGTTAGTAGGGTCTGTTGTGTTTATGGTTTGGGGAGAGGGTTGTGTGTGTTAATGAGACCACAGGAATTTAGCTGCAAGAAAAATAGAGTTTACTGTTGAAGCAACCTACAGAGAGGATTTTTTTTTTCTTTTGGTAACTGAGTGTTTGCCTTGTTTTGGTTTTTGATTATGTACAGAGAAGCCTTGAAAAGGTGTTTGCTGGTGTCAGGAATGCTACCTTTGGTCTTCCTTAGTTACCTGAACATGAATTTCTGTGTTTTGATAATTAAAATTGAGCACTGAATCTTTAGTGAATGTTTTTTTCCTTATCATAGTTAACAAATCTGTTTGTCCTAGAGAGAGATTGCATAGAGAATTGTGTTGTAAGTCCACTTTCTCCTCTTTGTGGTCAGGGAACCACAAGGATTCCACCTTCGAGTGATTTGTTGTAGAAATAAATGTGCTGATGCTGAGAAGTGCAAGCTATGTATTTTACTAGAATCTACTACTTTTAAAAACTGCAAAAAAATGAGAAGTTGGGCTTTTTTTGCAAGCAAATCCACACCACGGAATAAAAATATAAGTGTTTCTGAATTTTACATGGCTAGTTACAGGACCACACTAATGCTTCTCATAGAAAGCTTTTCCTGGTATCAAAAACGTGAATTTTGGTGCAGGGTTCACACGAACATATTACACAAAGGGGTTGGTGGTTGCGGGGATTAAGAACATCGTCTTCCTCTGCGTTGTGGGTAATGAGCTTGGCGTTATACAGGCATTTATACAGCTAAGGATCGTCTCTCATTATTTGGACATTCGAGTTACTACATTTTATTTGCTTAACGGGATGTTGTGGTTGGAGTCCTTAAGGTTGTGGCAGCATGACAGGATATGGCAGTTAGAGACCTTCCAATTGCACAAAGTTACAAAGGTTAAAACAGCTTGACAAGACACCCTATGGGTTTGATTAACAAATTTATCACACAATATTTATTACAACCCTGACAACCCCTCCTTTACTGGAACATAAGTAACAAAGGGACGGTAGTGCAGCTTTTCTGAACAAAAACACTGCATCCCCGTCTCCTTGTGTGCAAGAAGAGTTTTTTTTGTTGTTTTCTTTTGTTTTTTGCCACCCCCTTCCATGAGGGCCGTTCCCCTCAGAGCCCACTGCAGAAAATGGCCGCCTCCGCCCCCCCGCGGCAGCAGTGGCCCAGCCCACTCCCCCCCGCCTCAGAGTGGTGCGTCCCGACCCTTTATAAGCAGCGGCCGCGATTCTTCCCGCCCTTTCGCCGAGCGCGGCCGACGGCGGTGTGGTGCGCTCCGTGAGGGGCCGTTGGGTGCCGCCATTTTGCACCCCCCTGTCCGGCTGTGGTGGTAGCGGCCGTGCCTCGTGGTCCCTAGGGCCGGGCCGGACCATGGGAGGCAGCGGCGGGGGGGAGAAGGGGTCTCGCTCCTCTCGTCCCCACGGGCCTCGCATGGAGGCGGGCAGCGGGCGGACACCGACACCGGGCCCCACTGGGACGGCCTCGGGGCCTGCTCCGCGGTACGTGACGGGGCTGGGGGGGTGAGTGGCTTCGGAGGGGGCGGCGGAGGCCTGCTGTGGGTTTTTACCCTTTTTAGCAAACGGCTTATCCCTTTTCCTTTTTCGTTTGTACTTTGGTGTACCAAATCCTTGCCGTGCAGCGAGCGTTACAACTTTCTAGTTGATGTTCTGTGGATTTTTGACGTGAAAAACTTCCCTTTGTGGCAAATATGCTCTGGCAACCAGCTCAAGGGAAGTTTCTTGAGTAAAAACTGTTGAAGGGGGTTCGTGGCTAGTGAAAGCTATTTGAGAAACATTTGGGAGGTTTTTAATTGTTTTTAGTTACTACAATAACTGTACTTGTAGTAATTCCAGAGAATTATATTAAATTGTACCCTAACAATGCTTGTTTTGTTTTTATTTCCCCAGCAGGAAGATGTCTTGAAGCAAAGGGTAAGTTAAAGTTTATTTTCTTCTAAACTGCACCAAGTTGTTCAGAAAGTTCTAGGCTTTTCCTTATATTACTAACAATGTAAAGTAGTTAAATACAGGACTGTTAAATGAAAGTAATGTGTAATACTTACAGCTTAAAGTTAGCTAAGGAAATAAAGCTGCTCAAAACTATTTTATGTCCCATTGAGCTAACAGTTAACCGTTTTTATCAACAAAAGGAAAAATGTACAAGCAGTTAATCACTTCAAATAGTGGCATGCAAAAGTTGTTGGCTGTTGATGATGATACCCTTGAATAGGAAGTGCCGTCAGATGCGAGAACTGACGATAACCTTCTTATTTGTCTGAAATACAGCTACATGTGCGTGCAGTTTGATTTGTCTGGAAATTCATCTGCTAGCACTAATCAGGAAACGTTTATTTGCTCTGCAGATGCCTGATATTTCCAGATAAGCATGATGTGATTAGGACTGGGAGCAGGTAGTTTGGTGGAGCTGGCCCTATTGTGAAGGTAAGTGATTAATTCCACTGGACTCTGTAGAGCTTTATATCCTCTAAAATCCAAGTTGAGAATAAATGGGTTTTATAGGTTGCCAAAAACATGAGAAACAAATTTTGTAGGTTCATCCTTCATAGCTTGAATCAATCTACTTTCCCTTCTCTGCTCCTCAAAATAAGCCCTATGATACCCATTTCCAGCAATATTTAAGGGTTTCCGGGTCTCTGCTGCCACATACACTAATGTCTATCAATTGATGTTACAGCCCTTCACAAGTCCTGGGAAAGGAAGTGCGACTGCAAGAGCAGGAGATTGTTTGGGGTAAATTTAATCTGTATGCTCTTAATTCCTTGTGATGCTTTTTGGCTACAGTCTCAGAGAAGTTACATAATTAAAAACATTGTCATTGGCCCTATTTCTATATGTTCTTATCTCTAAAAGTACAATTAATGAATTCTAGGACCAAAAAAAAAATGCTTTATTGAGCTTAAAATACTGAGGGTAAATGTATATGAGCAGCTGTCTTCTGCACTGCAGTTATGCTGACAGTGCTAGAATAGACAAAGGCTATTACTTCTGTTAGAAATGTAACAATTTATTTGTGGATATCATATGATGAAATAAACCAAAATTTGCTGGAATTACCGGCAGATTGAGTGGTGGTGAGCAAAGGTTTTTCTGATGATATCTCTTATATTAAGAAATGGGTTAATAATTAGTGTTGAATGGTTAACTTATCCATGCTGTTTTATTACAGGTGTTCACGCTGAAAGTAAGTTTGTCTGAGGAAGAAGGAATCCAAGGAAACTTGCATGTGAGCTTGGGGACTAGTCTGTGTAAACGCTACATATTTTGTTGTCCATAGATCTTAAGAAAAGATGATTCTACTGTTATGATTACACACATTAAAATTCTCATAAAACCATCTTGGGTCTATTTTTGTTACTTGGCTGCGTACAGAAACGACTTTCCATTACACGACATGTTTTTGATAAACGAACTGCACACTTGTGTGATTAGCTATAATATGATAAAGTAGCAGATGTATACACTGCAGTGCAATTACTGCAAATAATGTAAACAGCTTTTAGTTGCGTAAGCGTTCTATTTGGTGTTCGGTAATTTACTTGCTTTAAACAGTTTAAACAAATGATACTAATACTGCTACTGTAATTACTGTGGAGATTAGGCCTTAATACCTCTACAGCAAGAAAAGCAAATGGTCCAATCAGGGCAAACACAACTGTTTCTGTAGCTTGTTCCAAACGTAATACTTATGCCTTACTTTGGCCTCTTTTTTTAAAGCCTAATGTGGATGCAACAGAGTCTGTTTGTGTAGTACCAGCATTCTAGCTGTGGTCCAAATGTGAGAAGTAATTTCCAGATGCAGAGGAATGGAAAGATCCTCTGCAAATTGTTGGCTATCTGGGTGTAACTGGTAAGAGCAAAAGAGGCTGCTTTTGTGATAAGTGCCCACTCTAAGACAGATGTGCAATGAAGGTAGGTTAATGGAAGGTGCCAAGTTTAGGGAGGAATCTGCATTTAAAGTCGAGATGCTGGGATGAGGAACACTGCATCTGAGGCTGAAACTTCCACTGAGGTTTGTTATGGAAGTAAAACTGGCGGGCTCGAACACTGCAGTGCTCGTTATATTTGTACAGGAGGTATGGAATCTGTCTCACCATATGTATAATGATGGAGCATGTGCACTGACAGCCTATCAGTGCATATGTTGCTGATCATTTTGCCCACTTGGTGTCACCAAGTGAAAATTTTTAGTGCAGATTTGAAAGTGTGCATTCTGAAAAAGGTCAAGATCACTAATTAATTAATTGTGACCACACACTCATGCTGTGCCAACAACAATCTAAATGTTAACTGTATAGCTCTGAGTAAAATACATCTTGCTTCTGAAAGCAATGAAACTTTTGTTCCATGTTAAGTTTTGTCAGAGGGTGTATGGCCAGGAAGTAGCCTTTAAAGACAGCTGACAAAATATCTTAAAGTCAAAAATCCTGCCTCGTGATGAGTAGTATCTTTACTGTAGTAATTTAGGTGAACAGTTCTTGATTATCATAAAACAAAAAGCAGGGGACGGGTGTACCCAGGGATTTTGTAGTCCATAAAACCACTGTCAAAGAGGGTTTGCTTCCTCTCAGGATGGCAAGACAAGGGAGAAAGCAGTGACAGTGGAGTGTCAATATTTTTCCACTCCTGAGGGACGGGTGAGACTTCAGGGACCTCCCCAGCTGTGACTGCATTCCTTGTGTAGCTTAGGTAAAGAAAGAAGGTGCTGTGGCTTGTTGCAGCTGATGTGGCATCACAGGTCGGTGTCAAGGTGAGCTGTGGTGTCTGATGGCTGTGCAAAAGGCATGTAAGGTCTTGTTAAGCCACAGGTTTGGGGTTTGAAAGGACCATGACACTGTATTCACTGGCTGAACTGGAACATACTTCACACACTTGGCATGTCCCAGCCTCCTGCTTTCCTGAGGTTCATAGGAAGGGTGTGTTTGGTAGAGGCCAATCTCTTGGGACGCTGTAGTTACTGGAACACCATTTTTACCAGTGGGGAGCGAGGTTTATCTTTGCCTTAGCTGAATTTTGCATTTCTGCTTGTTATTCCTTAACCAGACACTAACTGATTGAGCAAGAAGTTAGGAATGACCTCAAAACAGTTCTGTACAATTCACTTGTGCTCTTTGAAATAGCCAGTCAAGTATGAAAGTTGAAAGAAATTAACTTTTAATAGTCATAAATTAACATAGCTCTGTTACACAAGGCTCTAGAATGCTATCCAATTCATATCAGTAGAACCACTACGTAAATCTTTGCTTAGGGGATTAACTGTATGAAATAGTATTTCAGAGACTTCTGCCAGCATAAAGCCAGAGTTAAATGTTTTAATCATGCCAGAAGAGGTTAAGTATTTTTCAGAGAAACATCTAAAAGTCATAGAGTGGCTGATAGTGTAATACCATGCAGGTAAATTAATCTGGATTCCTCCTAAGGGCATTATTGTGATAGAGAGTTTAATGTAAACATTCAACCTGGGTAATGGAGTATGCAAAAGTTGTTTGGATCTAATTAGTTTCTTCTTACCTGAATGCGTACTTGAATAATATGAAGAACAGTTTGGTCTAATGTTTGTTTAAATTAAAATTTTAAATAGTTGCATTCTGTTCCCTGTTTTAAGAAACAAAATTCTTTTCACATAATTTTAAAAACTTGTGTATGAGAACTTGTTGACAGGTGATACTTTTTCTTTTAGCTGACACGATATGTACTGGAATTAATGTTCTTAAAGGTTTCAGAAAGAGCTCAAGCAACCTGACTTCGTTTTAAATGCGTTTCTGTATGCCATTAGTGATAATGGAGGTTACCGTGGCCACACGCCCCCTGTTAACAGAAACTTCTCAGTGTTTTTTTTGCTCAGCAGTTCAATGTGCTGTTTAATTTGCTCAAGATAGGTTTTGCTGCAACCTATTTTTGTAATTGCTCTTGCTTGTATGTATCAGAATGATCTAATTAAAATGGGAAAGAGTTGATTGGGGAATACTTTAGTAAACAGGATACAGCTTATCTAGGTTTATTGAGGTTACAAGTTGGTGGTATCTATTATGATTAATTATTCAAGAGTTTCCTTTTGGTATTTGTTTATTGTTTTCATCAAAAACAAAGTTCCTCAGCAGGGATCCTCATAACAAGCTGTTTTTTGCTAAGATGAATGAATACAAAAGTGTTGTTCCTATTAGAATATGGTGCCTTTTGACCAAAACAGGTGTCCTGAACGTAATGTATTACTATGAACTTAAATGGAAACATTAAATAATCTTAGTATTTATCCTAACAGTGCATGGAGGGGATGGGAAATAAGATCATTCTGGTTTTACTACGTTTAAAAGACATCAACTTTCCAGTGTTATGAAATAAGTGACAAAAATAAATCCTGATTTTAAAACACAATTATTTTGGATTTTCTGAAGATTTAAGAGAGCAGTTGGCAGGAGTCCCTGGCACTTAAGCAGCTGACAACCACAGATAATTCTAAAATAGATGATAGTATTAAAGCAGCAAGAAAATAAATCTTACGCCGTGAAGCAAAGAATGGCTGAGTGCCAGTTCTTAGCAATAATCGAGATGCCGATGTCATGTAGTAATTCATTTGTGTGAAAACATAATGATTACATATGGTGCCATTATCCACAAACTACATGCTGTAACTGCTGACCTGATGGAGAGGAGCTGCTCTGGGTAATAGGCTTCTTGTTCCCATTCACATCTTCCCTGCTGTACTCAGATGGTGCTGAGGACGCCAACAGTAGAGATCACTTTGTGATGTGAATTCTCACATAATCATAAGCAGACTCAAATCCTCAGGTTCCTTTGTATGTAGGACACTAAATAAGATGAGGTGGTGCTGACCTCTAATCTATTCAGGGAATTTGTCAGCTGACAGTCCTTAAAAGGCACAAACAGGCAGCTCGCAAGTCCATTGGAGGCAGAATATAAAATTAATAAAAATAGGCTGAGGTGTTACAGTGCTGAAGGTGGGAGAATGAATCAAAAGAAGTATTAAACGTGCACGGTGCAAAGGGTTTGAGTATGCCAGTTGAAGGTGCATTGGTTTCATCCCTTGTTCCTTCCAATGCTGCATAAAAAAAGCTGTGGGATGGGAAAGCAAGCATGGTGTGGGTAATGCCATTGGGGGCTGAGAAAATGTGGGGAGGTGGCTGCCTTTCCAGCACGCTTGTAGTTTGCAAGCTTCATGTTTCATGTAAATGCTGATTATCGTTATTTCCTGATTAGTTATTGTAAAGCAATCATATCTACATAAGCATTAAAATGAGTGCTCCAGCGAAACCATGAATTACTGTAATTAATAGATCCCAGCTATTAACTAAAGCCAATCTAAAAACGTGCTCTTTCTTGGCTTGGTAGCTGCTATTCCAGTTGAGTCAATTCTGGCTGGCTGTATCAACTTAATTAGAAGGGAGGAAGGGATGTACTGCATATTTCAGAATGAAGGCTGTCCTAAATTGTAAAACTTCACTCCTTATTTCTTGCAGGTAGATGGAAGAGCAGTTAATTTTTCAACTCTTCTCTCCCTCGTCCTTTCAAATTAGTGGAGGAGAAAGCAAGGCGCCGTCAGAGGAACTGCAGTTTTCTGGCGGGGAATGACTAAGATGATATTAGTGTCATGCAAGGAAAATTTAGAGGTTTGTTTTCTTTCAACTGCTGCATTAGCAAATGCTTTGTTACAGTTTTTCAGATGCTGGAGTCAGACTCTGAGCTACTCCAAATACCCATGGGATGTTTGACCTTCCTAACCTGGGCCTTGAGCTCAGCAACGTTTGTAACACCTGATTGGCTTTGTGCAGCCAAAGCTTTATCACATTTTGTGTGTTTCTGTAAAGAAGGACAAGGTCAACACGTTATTTAGTTGTCTGGTAGAACAAAAGCATCTTATTTTGTCAGTTTGTGTAATTTAGTGTCTCAGTTTTATGCTTAACATCAATTTTAGTCCAAACACAATGAACTCGTCCTAACCCTCCTTGAGATTTTAAGAAGGGAACAGGTGGAATTTCGTTTAGTGCATGCAAAAAAAATAATATATTTAGAAAAATGTAAGCATTTGTGCACCTGGGCTCTAATTCAGGAAGAGGGAGAGCATCTGCCCTGTTTTACCACATGATGTTTGAGACCACAAGATGGTGCAGCCATCACCTTCAGAACATTTACTGTAGAGGAAGATTTTGAGACCTTGGAAGGTGCTTGTTTGGGGAAACATGGTGTTTCTGCAATTTCCTTCTAATAAGATTTGCAACTTTCATTACCACACAGAGAATCCCCCCTGTACGGTGAAGATGTGACTTTAATTGGCTGTTAATAATATTTCTTAGACTAGAACCAGCAAAGGCTGAGCCTCTGTTTTCTTTGATGGGAGTAACACAGCTCATGATTAAACAGTGTGATGAGCCGATGGAGTGACAGTTTTTTTTCTCTAGCAAAAATAAAAAGAAAGCATGACGAACGGCCTCCCCTTCATTATCTTTCTCTCAAGTGCATTCAGCTTCAGGACCTGCTGCATTTCATGCAGCAAAGCCCAGGTGCATCTCTCGGGGTGAGTGTTGAGCTTCAGCTCAGCTGAAGTCAATAAACACCTTTTGCAGACCAGCACCTGCATGTGGAGCTGAAAACCCTGAGCAAAATACAAATGAGTAAATCGTTAATATTAAGGAGATGGAATTTGAAATCCCTGCTGTTTTAATCAATTTGAAATGCCAAAAGTTTTACCTCCAGTAATTTGGAGATAAAGACCTCTCCTGTATATGCTTTTCTTATTAGACACTTGTTCGTTTTCACAATTTGGTAGTTAGATTTTTCATAATTAGGGTTTGTATTTATAATGGTTTGTGATAAAAGGATTGCGTAGCACAGCTGCAACTTGAACTTGCTAAATGAATGGAATAATGATCCATGTTCCCAATACTGTCTATGGCTTTTTGTTTGTTTTTTTCTTGATCATCTTATTTTCTAGATTTTATTTTTTTTTTTAATTACCTCCTTTCTTGCACTTTTCCAGGTCCCTTAGGAGGATAATTTATTCAGGTTTGGTTGTCTTTCTTTTTCTTGTATTCTGTACATTTGACATCTGCATTTGATGACTTGTGTTAGCTTGGTGTTGTTTTTGAAGGATGGAATAGGTTTGATGCTAGCACATTGAGACAAACTTCCCAGCCAAGAGGCAAAGTCTAAGCTTACCACCCGGATAGTGAATTTTCCTGAAGAGCTTAAACTTTATTAATAAATATCTGGATCATGATTCCAGTGGTATAGAACACTTCCTATAATAATTAGGTTATCAGAGTGCTTATCTGCTAGCAAACGCAATGCTAGTGCTCAAGCAATCTGCTGTCCAGCAGCCATTTAACACAGCCTGCAGTGACAGCAGATGAAACATTTGAAATGCTTTACATCTCTTGTGCCTCCATCAGATAACCCTGAAATGGTCTGCCAGTGTTCCTGGGAAGCTGTATTATGTCCACAGCATGGGTAAAGAAAGCGGAGATCAGACTTATGGGGTGAGTGAGAAAAGGGAGGGGCAACTTGGTGGGTTGTTGGATAAATGCTTTTACTTAAGTAATGTCAAACCAGCTATTTATTACCTTCAACTGTAGCAGTAAATAAATAAAATCTTTTGCTGAGTGCTCCTTGGGATGTGAAATGCAGAGGGTGCCTGCTGTGAAAATGATGAGAATTGTTTCAAAGCAGGGTACGAACCTGGAGCTTGGAAATGCCACGGTGATTTCAGAAAATAATGGAAAGCCACTGTACCAAGTTACACTTTAAATTTGATTTAATACATATCCCATCACCTCGCTAAGCCAGCCTGTGTGCTTCTGCAGGAGCATCTGCACAGGGGGGAGGAAGAGGCTCCCTCTTGCAGGAGGCAACAGAGCCTTTGTGTCAGTGCCAAGCTGTTTGGTAATGCAAAATGGGAGACCACATCAAGGAGAGAGAATTTCAAAGCTACTGCTTTTATGCTTCAAAAAGGGTTTGGGAGATGACAGCAGCAGTGACTGTGTCACTTGGCAGCATGTCAGCAGCTCAGAGGCTAAAGATGAGGAGAAAGCAGGGTTTTGAGGGAGACAGCAGGACTGAGGGAAGAGCATTGACACCGCAGCTGGGTGAAGAACCGATGCAAGGCCTGGAGCTGGTTACACAAATAAAGGGTCAGCCCTGGTCTGATGCATGCCCCTGCTCTGGGTGCCTGTTGGCCACGTTCAGCCCATTTCTGAGGTTGGTTTCTTTAGTAGGAAAGCTCATTAGCCTGTGCCTTTGGAGGGAGTTTCTGCAAGGAAGGTGGAGAAGGCAGTTCTTCCTCCAGGGATACTCCTCTCACCCAGAAAGCAGCAGGTCAGAGCACTGGGTTCGCAGATGGGATGCTGCAGGAGACGTGTGAAGTGCCTGGAGATGGTGGATGTCAGAGGGAACATAAAAGCAAGATTAAAAAAAGAAAGTAGAAAGTGGCAGTGAAGTAACACTGCACTTGGGGAAACATCTTTCCTCTGGAGACAACAACCGGGAGCACAGATACGGGGTGTGAGGATTTGGGGTCGATTAAGAGAGGGTATTTGTGCAGAACTGTAAATACAAAATAAGATTTGTGCCCTCTGACAGATGCCGTGGAGATATTTCTACCAAAGCCCTTAGGTTCGTGTTTTGCAGGTCTTATTTCCTGATCTGAGGGATTAAAGCCGCCCCTAATCAGTCTGGCAATTTCCCTAATCCCCCCTATGGCCTCTGACGATCTGATCACATGCTAAAAAGCGAAGTCTGCAGGTAACTGCAAGAAGGGGTGGCATGATCCGAGCTGAACAACATTAAAGCTTGGAAAACCCTCCCTAAAAAAAAACGCTGAGGTTGTTCACAGACTGGCACAGGGCTGGGCTGGGCATTTGCTGACCCTTGGTGATTGCACAGCTGCTGCTCGTTGGTGCTCCAGGTGCAGCACCACCTGCAGCTCTCCTCGTTTTGAGCCTCCCCCTCATTTTAAACATCCGTCTCCCAGTTAGTGCTCCCCAAAACACTCAGCTCAGGCACAAGGCAAGTTTTTTTTGTCTCCCTTTCTTTCCTTAACAGAATCCAGTACTCTATAAATAAAGAACACTACGTTTATTATCTGATTTCTCCTGCAGGGTGGAAGCTGCAGGGATGTGGCAGTGAAGTGGGCAGTGCTGGGTGGTTTGGGGATGCAGGTGAGGACAGAAAGCCGCACTTCTAGGCGGTGATGAGGAAAGAAGCCCCTGAAGCAGCAGACTTGCAGGCAGCAGGTCACACTTGCCAGAGGAAGAAGAGTTGGTGACTAAGAGGAATTACAGCAGGTAGGACAAATGGTGATACCTGGATGAATTGGTGTCTAATCCCACCCTGCAGGTTTTCCTAGATGTTAAGGAGGGAGGAGGAGGAAATGCTGCTGGGCAGATGCTGATCCTGGTGCAGGGAGGGATTTTGGGAGGAGCTGCTGGCACCAGAGCCTACCTGAGCTCTGCACAGAGCCGCAGCTCGAGGAGCTCGATGTGAGGTGCAGCCCTGCTTTTGGAAGGGGTTTTGGTGGGATTAGGAGGGAGAGGGGAAATAAACTGGTGAGTTGGAAGTACACGGATTAAAATAAGGACAAGGTAATGGAGACTTGAATGCAAATACCCAAGTTGCACAGCAAGGACAATGTTTTGTTGCACCTATGAGGCATTGATTCAGAAATGCCCTTCAGATGGGTTGGGACCTTATTTCTTATCGGGTATTGTTGATTACTTGATCCTGGCATACAGTTACCACCAGAAAATGCCTTTTTAATCCCTTTGAATGTGAGCTGTGTTGAAGTTGTGTGGTGCTAACTTTTAAATCAGGCTGGTGTGGCAGGCAGAGTGCCGATACCCCTGTGTTAGCTGCTGAGGTGTGCACGCCAAGAACATCACCCACCTGGCTGCTAAGAGCTGTCTGCAAGATGCACTTTGTATGAAAATGACCCCTTAAAATAAAGCTGCTATTCCACTGGGTGTATGTACAGCCTGGTGTAGGGAAAATAACTCCTGCCTTCTACTGCCTCCTAATTAGTCCTGCGGCTTAAAGAAGCAGTATCTGCTCAGGTTAATGAGCTAGAACAAGGACAGCTCCAGCAGCGAGATGTGCAGAGGGCTGAGATGGGAAGCAGGTTTTTCTCCCAGGCTGCCCGCAGCAGCTGCTTGGTGCCGCTCTGGGGACTTGGTTCCTGTTGCACGTTGCAGGCAGTGACCCGTGCCACCACCCGGCGCGTCTGAAAAATAGAAAGTGTTGGAGTAGCGAGTGGTGGAAAGGTTTAACGGAGCTTGCTGTGACTCTCTGAGCTTGCAGCGTTTCCGTGTAGCACAGGGTTTCTCTCTAATTTACCAGTTGCTTGATTTTCTTCTCTTAACTTGTCCCAAACGCCGTGGTGGCTCTGAGACCTTTTGCCCTCCTGCGGCTGCTCTGAGAGCTCCCAGGGCTCTGTGCTGACCGTGTTGTTTCTGATCTGATTTTTCATTTCCCCCTTTCCCCATCCTCCTTTTTTTTTTTTTTCTCACCTGTTGACTGTGTGCCCTCCCAGTTTATAACGTTTTATTAGCATTGGAAGTGGTGTTGCTCTCCCTGGGTGTTGAGCAGGACAAACCATCCATCTCCAGGCGATGGCCTTGGTGATCTGAGCATTGCAGTGCTCTAACCTATCCTACTGCTTCTATTCCTGGCTGAACAATGGACAGATTTTAGTCATTTTTGCAAGTTGTTGGGGAGATGCCTATCACCTGGTTGGCTTAAGCACGCTTGCAAAGCCTTTCCTCCTCAGCTGCTTGGAAAGGGGCTTTGTTCTTCTGAAAATCTCACCCTTTTAATGCGCCTGCTAATCTTTTCCTTTCCTTCTCTTGCAAAGACCCTGAAGGTAGCTGTATCTGGCAGGTTTGCGTGGCAAATGGAGGCAGGCAAAGGGCATGGATATGAAACAGGCTAAGTTTTGTGTTTTTTGCCTGCAGCTCTGCGAAAAGCTGTTTCCATGTGGTGGAAGGGAGCTCTGAGCTTGCAGGCAAGTGCAGCTTCCCCCAGAGCTGCTGGAAAATGACTTAGCCTTTGCATTCATAATTGAACAGGCAGGTGTGTACAGAGGAGATGAAAGCAAGCAACAAATGAATGGTGAAGTTCGATTGGAAAGGCATGTGTGGAGGTAGCTCTGAAGGAGATGCCTCTCTCCTATTTCGTGTGTGTGGGGATGCAGCCACCTCTGAGGCTTTCTGCCTGCACTGCTATGTGCAGGATTCAACAGGAGTTTGTTTGGTAGGAGCTGGGTTAGCGTGTACCAGAGCACAGTGTGGGCAAAGATCAACTCTTTGCTGCCAGCCTACATTTCATTTGTATCTGAAGCTGAAGTTGCAGGTCTTGCCTGGAGGTAGTAGCAGGACAAGAGGCAGTTGCAGAAGAGGAAAAGGGAGGCTCATTCCCATGGCAATACACCCGGATTTTGTTATAGCCAATGTCCCTTCCCTTTTCTTGTAGTATTGTATATAACCAGCATGAGTTCCTGTGTATTTATTCCAGGTATTCATACCTGGAGGACAGATGTGCCTGTAGTATGATACTCTGAGGTCTAATTCTAGCTGTGATTTCCACTAACAACTCACTGAGGGATGCAGTGTGCAAGAGGGCTCCTAAAGAGCCGTGCTGACAGCTGGTTCCTCAGCCAAATCCGCCAGATGCAGCTTAGCAACCCCTTCCTGAGGGCTGAAACAGGCTGCATGGGTTTGCTTTCTCCTCAGAACTACTAAAATGCAAAGAAGAATAAACGGTGGCACACAAGCCACAAAATCAATAAGCTATTAGGAGGCAGAAAACCCTGGAAATGGATTTAGAAATCTGCACGAATAATTAAGGGTGGTGTTGAACAACTCATGTCTTTTTTGACTATATTAAACCAGGTTTTCAATTTTATGTAAAGCCATAAGCTCACCCAAAGGTAAAACAGCTGTCTTCTCTGCATACTTACAAGAGAGAAGATAGAAAACGTAAGCCCCATTGAGCCTGGAAACAAAGCACCTCCAATTCCCCGTTGAACAGTAACTGAGTCGTGGGCTTAAGCAGTTTTCATGCAAGCTGTCGGCACTGTGATCCCAAACACGGGTCCAGCTTGGGATCCCAGGCCTCTCCAGTCCTTACAGTTAGCAGTGTTCATGCAGTTTGTCCTGGTGAATTCTGCACTAATGATTTGTTAACTGTAATGCCCCAGCCACATGGATTAAATATTTTCTTTCCCCACCAGCTCAGTGGTTGTGGCTGCCCGAAGAAATACGCTAAGAAACTTAGTGGCAGCATTCCCAACAAGCACCCAACTCAATACAAATTTCATATTTTGGATGTTCGGCTTATTTTTTGGCTATTCTTTCACAATGTTTAGGAAAACTGGTCTTTGAAGGCATCGTATAAAAAGAAGTCACTTAGGAGTCACTTTTGGTGGTCGTTAGCTTTGAGTGCGTGGTGAAAGATGCTGAGCTTGCCCATGGGTTTTGTCCTCTAGTCAGAGCAATGTTTGGGTCATGGATTAAATTTACTCCCATATTCTTAGCCCTTTGCCTTTGTACAGCTCTAAACCATCTGCAAATACTATTAACTGGTTTTCCACTTTTAACTGTTCAAAAAACAAATATTGAGTCACAGGAGGGATTTCTGTCCTGTAGTCAATGGTCTGGAAGGAGCAGACAGATGAGAAGGGGTATCTTGGGGTAAGAGATCCTGAAATCCTCCTTTCTACTATGCATGTTCAAAGTACAGCTCTAAGCTTTGTGCTCAGTGGTTAATGCAATATATGGTTTAAAAAAGAAAAAGCCTACAGACCTTTCACAAATTAGGTAAAATTTTACCCTGAAATAAAATTTTTACCTTACGCAGGTTCTGCCTCTTTTTCTTTTCAGTTCTAGTCAACAAACCTCCAGATGATACTAGATGTGATTTTGACTGTATTTTAATTAAAAAACAAAGCAAACAAAACTAGTTTATTAAGGAATATCTAATTGAAGATCTACTCTGCTTCTTCTCAAGGCAAGCCGAGACAAAATCCAAACAAAAGCCAGGGAAAGCAAAACCCGTGCGTTGCCTTTCCTTCCCTCCGACCTGCAGCAGAGCTGCTCAGGAGCCTGGCACGTGGCTGTGCCACTCTGGGACTTGGCAAGCTCCAGCCCAAGCTGATTTCCACGCGATTTGAGGCTTTCTTTGGAACTGCTGCAGCATTGCTGGAGGCTGCTTCGCTCCGTGCTCCAGCCTTATTAGGTATGCCAGCAGCGTGCACGGCATGGAAAATAAGATAAAGAAAGAGGGCACCGGGGGGTGTGGGTGGGCAGCCAGGCTGGGCCCATTATCCGGGACGTGGTTCCTACCCTCCCAGGGGAAATCGTGAGAACAGAGGCTGGAGGAAGTTAGGGAGCAGGCACGAGTTGTAGGAGCTCAGTAATGAATGTTAATTTGTCCAAAATCAGTTTAAGCGTGTTTGCTTGTCGCTTCCAGAAAAGCCGTGTCCCAGCGGATGCCATTTTGGCACCTATTAAACCCCCCCCCAAGGAACCTTTGTGGGTTATTGCCTGTCTCGGAGCCGCCTTGCTGCCACTTCACCATGGGCTGATGTAGGAGAAGATGAGGAACCCGCCAGGCGCTTCCCTCTGGGGCTTGTTGGCAGCCTGAATTTTGGCTCGAGTCGCCGTGGGGCATCTCCCCAGGGGCAGGCACTGTGCTGCAGAAGGAGGCCTTGGATGAGTAGCAGAAGCAGTTCATATTTATTGCAAAGCAGAAGCGTTAAATAACTTCCAGCAGAGACAGCTTTACTGGTGCTCGGTAGACATGATATAAGGAGAAATTCAGCCGTGTGTCTGTCTGATTGCTGGTGGTTCCTGTAAGGGATCGAATGCCTTTCCCTAGGGTGTCAGAAGGTGGTTTCAAAGCCTTGGTGCAGGGAAGAAAAGCAATCCCAGCCCTGATGTTTTTTGGATGCATTTACATTTGCACTGCCGAAGGCTGGTTTTCCACCTGGGTACGGCATTTCATGGGCATGAAAGAGCCGTGGCTGCAAGCGAAGGCTGCTTGCCTACCCCAGACACAATTGGGTCCCTTCCATATGAGTTACAATGTGCTGGGGCAGGGCTTGTTTCTAAGCATCTGTTGCAGGAGAGCCCTGATCCTGTCTGAGACCTTTAGCGTTGTCATAGGCATCAAAACAACACGCAATGTCAGGGCTTTTGTAGACTGTGGTCAGAGCAAAAGAGAAATTTATCAACAGGGAGGGATGTTTGTTCCCTGAAATGTGGGAGGTGATCGATGGGCTGGGAAGGGGAGGGTGGCCTGGCCCATCCATCCCCGCTTGCAGGAGCCTGGTCCTCAGCACCGCTCAGTATTTGCCATCTGGCACCTTTTTTTGTGTTTGTTTTTCCTCTTCTGGGACCTGACGTGTTTCAGCGTCAGCCTTTTTGCTCCGGCAACGAAAGCGATTCCAGCAAGAACCGTGCACGTCTGAGCTGCAAGGTCGTTTTGGTTCAGAGCTCCCTGAACAGCAAGGACTAAAGCCCCTCTGGTTTCTGGCTGTGCTTGCTCGGTGTTTCGCATGTAAACCAGGTAGCCCTTAAGGGATAATGGTTGCTTTTCCAGTTGCCACTACAAACATTTTTGCCTATCAGCTGAGCTCCAGCAGCCTGCGCGCTATCTCTCGCCTGGCATTAAACACACCAGCATGAGCTGCCAATAAATAATGCAACAGATTCCCCTAGCCAGGACTTTTTCTTCTACTAATAAGGAGAAAAAGATGAGGCAGCAGGTAGCGTGGTTCAGCAGCTGACAGCTTTAGCCTAACCTCCCCCTGGGTTGTTACATAGACGGTTTTCTCATCCCACGCGCTGTGGGTGGGATTTGCCTGGGTCTCGCTCATCTCCCTTCTTGTGTCCTGCACTGAAATCCCCCTCAGAGGCATCTTCTCCCTGGGAAAACTGCATCCTGCAAATCCCCCTTTGCTCCTACCCATTTTTTCTTGGTTTACCTGGGTGCATTCTTGCAAGAGTGGCTTTTCCTCACAATACCCACGGGATTTGTGTAGGTTTTGTTATGGCCTGGCTCCAGCCACCAAAATCACCCCCCAGCTGCTGAGTTAAGCCACGTGTGGAAACGTCCTGGCTCTGTATGGGGCCTGGCTGAGGGCTTTGCAAGGAGAAGCCCTGGAGCCTGCTTCCCCAGTATGTTTTTATGGACTTTTTACGTTAAGGTGGGCATTTCCCACTCACCTGGATGACAAATGACCTCAGTCAGCTTTAATAATCTACAGCAGTGATTTTCAGTACTCAAATCCTCATTGTAGGGCCAGTTAAGAGCTTCTGACCAGGGCAAGCAGCCCCTCGTAGCATGGGAAACGTTGACTGTGTATGGGGTGAGCTCCACCCTTGTTCTGCTGCTGGTGGCTGGGCACAGCACTCTTGTGCTGTGGTCTTAAAAAAGAAAAAATCACTCTTTGCTGAGCCCACAGGACCAGCATCATGCTGAAGTGTAATAAATGGCTAATTAACCTCACCCCCACTGCAAGGAAGAGACAGAGTCGCTAAAGCCCTGTTGGTTTTATGACAACACCATCTCTTAGAGCCGTGTTATTTTTCTTTTCCTATGACGGTCAGTAATGTGGTGCAGGCTTTAGCGTACATGAATATTTCAATAATGAACCTTTTTCTGTTATTTCCCTGTCTCAGAGGAGATAGATCTCGCTGGACACAGTGATATTGGTGCAGCCTGTCCATGCTGGGAGAGCAGGGCTTGTTCTCATGGTGTAAGGACGGGGATGTGGGGGCTCTCCAGAGGCTTGTCCTTTGCACAGCAGCCCTGGAGAAAAATGCAAACCAGCTCCCGATGCGTTTTGCAGCATGTAGAATCTCAGGTAGGGGGGAAATATGGCTGGAGCAATGAGCTTGATGCTTTGTCAGTGAGGGAATTAGGTGTACAAAGGATAAATAAAAGATGCAGCTCTCTAAATGCAAAGTAGCTCTGGTTTTTGGATTTGCACAGCCAGGCTGGGGGGGCCAGGTGGATGCTGAGGCCCCAGGCAGCTGGTTCCTGTGCAAATACTTAGAGAAAATAAAAGCTGTGCAGCAGGGAGCTTGTGATTTAAATAATTTAAACAGGTTGGGGGGGAACCTGGGCTGTGCGCAGGAGGGAGGGAGAGCTCTTATTTGTTTCTTACATGTAAAATAAGGATGGCCATCCATCTCCATCACATCCCTTGCCCCCTGAATCTACCGAATCTAGTCCTTGAATAGGGCTGTTTATTTCTCTAGCCAGCTAGAGTGACTCTTTGCTGAGATCTGGAAAAACAGAGCCTCTGTGCTGAGCACTGTGCTCAGCACCGCTCTGCCCTGCGGCCATGGGTGCGCTGGGGCACCAGGGAGCTGGGCAGGCAGCTGTGCAGAGATCTCAGTGCCACCTCTTTATTAAACACTGTCAGTTATTTTGATTACAGATAGCTCCTTTATTTCAAACAGAACAGTTTATTCACTGCAAAGATTCTTCATGCCTGTTGGAAAGAGTTAGCGTTAAAAAAAAAAAAAAAAAAGGTTTGGATACATGCAAATCATACTCAACTTTGCCAAATGTAGTAAAAGGAGTAGCAGAGTTTCTTCTAAGTTACCTACTTGCATATGGAGGAGAAACAACAACTGACAGCATGAACCCCCCCTGGATAAGGTGTGCAGCTTCCTGTGCAGTGATGTTAAATGAAGAGAACCCAAGGAATGATCAAAATGGCTGTTTACACCCAGAAAAATCAAAGCCAGAGGGTCACTGCTCCAAGGCAGAAAATAATGCTGCAGGGCTGGTCAGGGGGAGGGCTGTGGATGGATACAGAGGGGCTCCCTCTCAGCAAGGGGAGTCCTGCTTGGTCCTTTGGATGTAAGGGAGGGGAAGGATTTCCCACTTTCCTGCCCTCCCCCAGGTTTAGGATCAAATGAAAATCTGGTTCAGAAGCCGAAGTGCATTCCCATGCTGATGCTCTGCTGTGATCTGTTTTCCATCCAAAAATAAAATAAAAACAATGTCTCTTAAAAATAATAATAAAAAAAACAACAAAACAAAGCATTTTACAAACAAAGCACTTCTGGTCCGGGTGGGGGTGAACACAGCCAGGTGACCCCAAAAACCTTTCTGAGGCTTTGAGGCTTCGGCTGGCACCCAGTCCTGAATGGCAGTGATAGAGGGGAGAAAACCCCAGGGGCTGGATTTCTTTTTTTCTTTTATAAACCTTTGGGATTGTGGCCTCTTCTGGCAGTGACAACAACGAGCCTGAGCTGAGCCCCAGCTCCGGACTTCACCGCTCACTCCCCGGGACACACCGAGTGCCCTGCTGCCAGCTCCAGGTACCGCATGGGAAGTCCTGGAGTCATCGCAGCAGCACAGCTGGTGGGAAGGGGGATTTTACAGCCAAATAAACCCCGGGCAGGCAGCAGGGCCAGCCCAGCTCTGGTAAGGCTGGAGAGGGCAGCATCCAGGCACGGGATCTAGCTCCACGCCAGCACCAGGAAGGCAAAGCCCTCCTGTGGGGCTGGTAGCAGGGACACCCCCACTTGGTGTGTGATCAGATTTTGGGCTCGTCTCACCAGGCACGCCATTCAGCAGCTCCTGAAGTCAGGGTGGGAGAGGTCTGAAGTCCTGCTGTGGCATCTATCTGCTAAGGGCTGTCCGTGAGGCCAGCCAGGATCCTGTAAGACCTGGTCACCTTCCTTCTCCGCTTCTGTGCTCTTCTACGGGCCTTGCCCTTACACCACCTCGACGATGCGTTTTTTAAGGAGTTAAAAAGCAACAGCACTAACGTTTGAAAAAATCCCCGGCCAGCTTTCCCACAACGTCAATATTCACCACCATCCTGTCCGTGCGGTCGTCGAGGAGAACGACGTCGACGTTCGTGGCGGGGGAGGCAGGCGGCGCTCTGCGCTCCCAGAGCATCCCCGCTGCCTGCGCCCACCCTCTGCCAGGACCCCGCTTGTGGAGGTCTCGGGTTTGCCACCCCTGCCCAACGCGCCCACCGCGGTGCCGAGCATCACGTCTGCGGTGTGGCAGCGTCTTGCTCCGAGCCGGGCAGCGCCCCGGCCTCCACCGTCCTGTCTGTTTGCTGTGAGCCCGTGCTGTCGGTCGTGCCCGCCCCGGTTTTCTCGCCCTCATCGACTCGCAGGTCCTCCTGGCTCTCAGCCCGGCCATCCTGGCTCTCCAAATCGCTCACCTGCCCCTCGCCGAACTCCAGGATGGTCGGCAGGTTGCCTTGCTTGGGGCAGCGTCTCTTGAGGCTGACCAAGAAAGGTTGGGGCAAGGAGAAGATGTCCACGTTGTTGCCGAGGTCGATCCAGGTGACGCTGGGGAACTTTTTGGGGTCCTTGAGGGTTTCGGTGAGGTCCCGCAGGATGGCTTTGGTCAGCCGGTTGCCGTTGAGGGAGAGGGTGGTGAGGTGGGGCAGCACGCAGAGCGCCGGCAGCAGCTGCAGCAGCATCTCGTCCGTCAGCTCGGTGAAGCACAGCTCCACCGTGTCGATGTGCTCCGAGCTGTGCTGCAGGTAGGACGCGATGCGCTCCAGGTCCTTCAGCGTCAGCGGGATGCCCGACAAGTCCACCGTGTTGTCCTGCGGCTTGCCCATCAGCACGGCCTTCAGGCTGCAGGGGGGGAAAGGAGAGAGGTGTAAATGTGGGGGGCATCCCTGCTTGGGGCCTCTCGCGGGCTGTGAATTATTTAGATGAGATGCTCAGCTGGGGGTAACCACCCATTCTCTGGAGACCAGGGGTGTCTGTGCACCTAGGGGGGTTTCAAGGCTGGTTATAGGTGGTGAGAAACAAGGAAAGCACATTCAAAAACCATAATTCAGAAAAAGTGTGTATTTCTTTCCCATGTCCACTGCAAAACCTATGGAAAAAGCTGACTGTCCTGCTGCTTTTGAAGGTGCAAGAAGCCAAAAACTGTAAGGAAACCCTTGCTTAGACGGACAGGAACTGCAGCTTGTGCCAGGGCTGGTGTAACACATCTCACAGCAGTGATTATGCAGCTTGCTCAGCAGGGGGATGGGGTTTTATCCTCTTGGCTGTACAGGTGGGAAACTGAGGCCCCAAAACAGGAAGAGTTTAGCCCAAGACGGCAAACATGGGCTTGCCACCTCCAGGGCTGGGTGATGAGCTCCAGCACTGTCATCATGTTAGAGCTGTGGTGTCTCCCCAGCCTCGCTGCCGGGGAGCTGAGCGCTGCCGCCAAATCCTCAGATAAATGAGTAAATTCCCATGATGGCCCTACAGAGACTCATTAGCCCGCGCTCGACTGGAGCTTCACAGGTCAATTTATCTTCCAAAGTGAATCAAAGAACACATCTACAATCAGGACCTGTCGGCAGAGGATGGCTGCTGAGGGCTTTTGGCTGATGAATTATTCCGAGTGAATTAGGAGGTGGGGAGAGCCCTGTGCATGCTAATTGCTCTGTCAGCTGGATGAGCTCCCCTTTCTCATCCACTGCTGTGGCACAAGCATGAACTTCTCACTAAAACCTGCAGTTATTTTGCCTTTTGTTATACCCTGAGCTGGGCAATGGTTCTGCCTGGCACCTGTTGGTTTTTCCTGCTGAAGGTGGAAACCAGCCCCGATACTGCTTTTGCCGAGCAAGATCACCAGCTCTGAGTGTCTGCTTTGGGGCCAGCACCTTGTTGGACATCTGTACTGCACGGCACGGGAAGGTGTTTTATGGTCGTCCCACCACGTGCGACCCCAGCCATGGGCTGTGTGCAGACAGCCAGTACCTTTGGAGTCTTGTCCCCACGGCATCCCACGAGTAACCCAGCTCAGGAATGGTAAATCGTGTCGATTTTCATTTCTGTTGATGGAACACCTCATAGGAAAAGAACCAAATTCCTTTTTTATTCATGGGGCCCTGATCTCTTTATGGGCTCCCATAGCCCAGTGCAAGCCTCATGCTGCAACACAAAGGCACCTGCCTGCTGTGCTGCAAGTGGAATGACTGAATTTCACCCAAACTAGGCTGTGAAATGTTAAGGCCTCCTTAAGGAAATCAAATTTTCCCTCTCTTCATGCTCCAGAAACTGCTCAGCTGTTCTGTAGGTGTGAGAGGAGCGACCAAGCGGGACACTGGAGGCACCCAGGGACCACCACGTGTCTTCCTGAGAAAACAGGGGCGGCTCTAACCCAAATGGCAGCTGCACGAATTAATTCCCCAGCCCGAAAACGTGGGGTTGTGCAGCAGTCAGCCAATTCTTCCAATTCTTAATTGACTTCTTAATAAGCTGATCCCAAGTACCCGGGAGACCGAGGGTAATTTCGATCCCTGTTCCTGCCTGCAGCCCTGGCAGAGGAAAAACCCTTTTGGATACGCGACCGGGAGCTTGAGGCAGGGCGAGCATCCTGGAGCAGCGCAGTGTCTGCAGGAGGTTTTGGACAGCCAGGGAGCAACCATCTCCACCAGCACTTTGCCTGTCGCCAGCTCCTGCAATCTAGCCATAAGAAAAGGCCAGGCTCAATGCCGAAATAATGTCATTGCCACCAGGAAGGGTGTCCCCAAAATCCTTTCTGCTCCTGAAGCCAGAGTTAAGGCCGGTGGGAGCAAGCAGACCTGGTCCAGTTTGAAACCTTTACAAAGTCATAAAAGGAATGTAGAAAAATTATATATTTGTTTTGCCATGTAGTAATCAGGCTTGGAAGGTGTTGAACATATGCCGGAGCTTGTCAAATGATGTGTTTGAATTATTTCATTGCGTGGGCAATCTCCCAGAATATTTGCCTCCTCCTCTGGGAGGTGTTTTCTGCTGTCTCCATCTCCTCAGGCTCCTCTGCTCTGTGCCACCACATCGTCAGGAACCATCAGGCCCTGTCCTGCAGCATCTCAATGCTTCACCATGAGCTCAGGACCCTCGACGGGAAGCCCTGGGAGGCTGGGAGAATGGCAGAAGTCTGGGCTGCCGTGAAGAACCACCGCCTGCACCAGCCTGCCACACAGTCCTGCCCACAGGGCTGAGCACAAGATGTCTTGTTCAGCGGCAGTGGGGAAGGAGCAATCCATAACAGAGCCTCGAGAACAGAGGCTGGGAGAAAAGGAACGTATCCTGCACGGAGAGCTAGGACACCGAGGTGATGGATGAGCTCAGAAGGGGCAAGAGCAAATAAGAAAAGCCAAAACAGCTGGAGGCAAAGGGAATGCTATTTTCTTCTGCATGCGGCACCAGGAGCAAGGAAACCAGAGCGCTGACATATGCTGGGGTTTTGTGTGTTATATTTAATATGGGGGCTTGCTTATCCTGCTCAGACAAAATCCAAGAGTGTCCTCAGGCTCCATGGGACCGGCTTTAGCTGACACCAACTGAAGCCCCACACAGAGCTCTGCTCCTGCTGGATCCTACAGTGTGAGATTTTGGGGTTAAAGCCCAGCAACCTTCCGTGGGCTAGGGCAAAACAGCAGCGAGCATAAGCCCAGATGGTTGCAAAGCTCTGCATTGCTTCGGGCAGCTGAGAGAGAGCCGAGGAGCAGAACCCAACCAGGCTGATGGATGAGCCTCCCTGTGTGCTGAGTGGGCTGTGCTTTCCCATAAACAGCAGCCCCAGCCCGCAATCACGCTCAGCAGGCTCTGAACCATCACTTGAGGCTTACCCACAGGCAGGCAAAACTGATTGGAAAGCTTTTTTTTTTCTTTTTCCTTTAACAAATCTTGGATCATTACGCGTGAGCCTGTGGCTTATTGTAGGCATCCACTGGGGACAGGACACAGTGGGGTATGGGGCTGGGGAAAGTCTAACGAGAGCTGCTCTTACTGTTTGTCATTATCTGCACATTTCAGCTGCCGGTTTGCCCTGGCAAAGCTTATTCACGCAGGCTGCTGAGCAAAAGGCTGGCCAGACAGTTTCTATAATTTTAATCTTTTTTTTTTTTCTTTTTAATTATTATTAATTTTGGTGCAAGACCACAATTAGAAGAACCCAGCTGGGCTCCTCTCAGCTGCAAAACGTGGTGAAAAGAGGCTGTATCTGCTACATCCTGACACGTTGCTTTAAAATGAAGTGTTTTGGAGAGGGTGGATGTCGGGAATTCCCCCCTGACTGCCAAGGGGGCTGGAGAAAGGGTCAGGGCATGGCCAGCGGCCACAAAGCTGCTGCAGCATCTGGGCTCTGGTTTCCTCGCAGCAGAAGCTTTAGGCAAATAGCTTACCCAGCCTAAATACCTCCAGAGAGAAGTTGTGTCAGCGATTGATCCAAATCCCCTTCACCTGAGCTGAGCCTAGGCTGCTCTGCCATAAGGCCATGTTCGAAATCAAAATTGCCAGGCTGAGCCTAAGCGTCTTTCATCCAAAGAGTTGAGGCCTCGCTTTAGAAGTGTTAGGTCAGCCTTAAAGCTTACTGAACACAAGAAAATAGCCCAGGATTTGTAGGAGTAAACAGCTCTGGAAGCTCTGGTAGCTATAAGAGCAGTGCCTTACCTACAGGGAGGATCAGAGCTCGAGCACAATGCGCAGGAGAGCAAGAGGGCTTTTTAAAAACAGCTACAAACCCCTGATGTTTTCCCTTGCTTAATGTAAAACCTCTAATGGAGTTCTCTTCCCTCAGAGCAGGATGGATCACGCAGTGCAGGAGCTGTTACTAAATGATCTGGTGCCAAGCTCCAGCGAGCACATCAGTAGCATCCTGGGGCTCAGCAATACGGCCCCGCTAAACCCTCCCGTGCCCTGGGGACTCGTGGCACTGCTGGTGACAGTTCGTGGGGTGCTGGGTTAGCCGAACCCTCAGACACACACCTCTGCAGGCAATTAGTGGGAGCTGTAATGATCCCTTCACCAGGGCCCCTTCCACCTGTATGTAGGCAGAAAGACGTTTAATTTGACACGGTTATCTCTGCATATTGTTTCTTTTTGGCAACAATGGGAACGAAACTGATGGAATAATACATTTAATATAAAAAGAAATATATATATGTATTTATATGTTGGCAGACACTTCTTTCCACCTAAGCTGACGAAGCCTAAACCACTCTTGTGATGTAGTCAGGGAGCCCAAAGCTTGTTACCACCGTGATCTCACTTCAAAA
Source organism: Aythya fuligula (assembly GCF_009819795.1). Taxonomy (NCBI): domain Eukaryota; kingdom Metazoa; phylum Chordata; class Aves; order Anseriformes; family Anatidae; genus Aythya; species Aythya fuligula. The sequence continues at coordinate 6,073,519 of NC_045578.1, read as the reverse complement.
AAGGGCATAATATCCCTGTGAATAAGTGATAACTGTTTAAAAGCATCGTCAAAATCAGCATTCAGGGGCTGATCCTTGCTTTATCCCCTGTGTGGAGTGACGCTGCCTGCCTGCCTTCATGTGACTTTGTGTGGGCCTTCTTCCCTGGCTTTAATTTAGCAAATCCAAGAAGATAACAAAGGGGGAGTGGGGATAACTTCAGGGCAGCTCTCTTTTGTTTTGTGCTGCATTCAGTCTTGCTTCACATTTTATTTTTTCTTTGCTTTTTTTTTTTTTTTTTTTTTCCCCTTTGGTTTATCCATACAATTCCTGCTAACAAGTAATACAGAATTTCTCCTTACGGATCTGTCCGTTTCCCTTGAGAGGGATTTGGCTGATAGCTACCCAAACGGATCGATTACCTTGCACAAATCGCCTTTCCACCCCAAAGATCTGCAGCCTATAGTAACTGTAGAGGAAATCTCCCCCATCGGCAGGACAGCCCTGTCCCTGTGCTGGGGGATTGCTCGCTGTTTTGCAGCTGCCTACGCTCAGTCTATCCCTTGGGAAACAAGCAAACCAACTCCAAACATGATTTAATAAAAATAGCTCCGTGGATCCTGTGAACTGTCTCACAGCAATGAGGAGGATATTATGGTAACAAGCAGCTGTAAAAACTTTTAGCCCTGCCATAAAGTTTGCCACAGAATGACCCCAAATCTCTATAGGAAGATTTTACCATTACACAAATCCCAGTGAGTTGTGGTGGAGGAGCACTTACACCCACTTGGTTACATCCTCATGCTTTATGAGGCTATTCCATAGGGGAAGACACAGCTTTCTTCCCAGCTGGAAACAGTATATAGGGTTTTGACTGCTGTAATGATAGGTTTTGGCGTAAATCCGTGCACTAATCCCTGATAACGCTTTGGCAGGACGTGTTGCTGGGATGTGAAGCTGCCCCATACAAGCCAGCCTGCTGACTGCTGCCCTTTCCTGCAGAACCGAGAGCTGTTTTGCATGCAGCACCGGATCAGCTCACGAAATGTTCCCATGACCGAGAATGTTGATGTTTAGATCAAAGAGAATTAGAAGAAAGGGCTTTCCTCCTGGTTTAAATTCAGGCCATTTCCCTACAGCACTGTATAACTAGGGACACGAGATGCTGACGTGCCCTGTAATAAAATGCAACTGGACAATTCAGCCACTTCCTTGGAGGAAAGGAATCAAGAAATAAGATGAGGCATCCCCAGAGAGTGAAGAAATGCGTGTGATGTCACTGGTGAGAAAACTGTTCACAGAAATGCCAGCAAAAAATACTGAAAGCAAAATGACATCGACTTTGAAAACATGCTTCATATTTTGGGCCTTTACCTTTTCCACTTTTTTCCTCATAATTCTTTAAAGGTCACATTGTTAAAGCACCAAGGCTGCAACACAGAAATATCTCGCTGCATAAATATCACTGCCCATGTGGGGAATCTACGGATTTTTGTTGTTTTAGGCTTTACAGAATAGGTGTCAAGATTTCTGAGAATACAGAAAAATTGTTGGCATGGGAGGCAGCACTGTACACCCTGCACTCATTTCTTGGGTAAAATAAATCTTTGATAAAAGACCTGTCCCGAAGTTGTGATGTTTGGCCAAAGACGAGTTTTGAACTCATCATAATGAGTAAAACAGAGAAGATGAGGACAGACCACTGCGTCCTAGGCTCTTCGTGCATGAGCTGTGGAACACCCCCTGACCCAGGAGCCGGAGCTCCCAGCGGATGAAAGGAGCAGCAGCCCTCCCAGCTCGGGATGCAGCCCAGATCAAGGGCTTTGTGGGAGGTCTGAAGTTGACACAGCGCTGCTGTGGCTGATAACATCGACAGTCACGTTAGGATGGTGAAAAAAAAAAAAAAATTGGCTGGGTTTGCATCCAAAAGTCAAAGCCACTCTGTTCCCACCACGTCTCACGCTCACCGTCCACCGCCAACATCCTCCGGCAGCTTCGGCACACATGTGTGTGGCTGGGATTAGTCAACGGCTGCTTTAGCTCCTTGCTTACTGCCACAGAAAGGGTTAGGGGATTACTAACAGTGCAGTTTAAAGTCTGGTTTTCACAGCCAGAAAGATTTCACTTCTCTCCTTACAGCGATTCGGAGCAAAGATGACTTCTTAAAATATAAAAATATGTAACTTTAAAACTCCTTCAGAGCTTACCAATAAACACATAAGAAATTCCTAAGTCTTCGCTGGTAAGAAGGAAAGAGCCAGTGGGGATTAGTTATTTTGATCTCTTCTCGCTCCAAGAATGTTCACGGTTCTGCTAAGGTTTGCAGTTTTCACATCGTAACGTGTCGACATCCCCACTGGTAACGTCCTGTCTCTGCTGCCAGAATCGCAACCTCAGGCGAGCACCGTGTGATGTGGGGGGAGGCAAGGCAGACCCCCCCAGGCCTGTGGCTCTTCATCTGTGGGCTTTGCTCCTAATTTTGTCCCTGATGTGTGACATCAAAACCAATTTTTCCATTTATAAAATAATTCTGGCTGCTGGGAATGATGTCACGCAACAGCCTTAAAGCCTATTGCAGGGGGAACGCCTGTTGCCCTTCCTGAAGACCAAACGCTGGGCTATTTCTCTGCTCCAGCTCAGCATTTTTTAAGCCTCTAGTTAAGAGCACAGCTGGAAGGTTTGCTACAATTTTCTCTCAAATTTCCTCTTGCACGCCCAGCTTTGCGTGCGTGTGATGCCTGCAGCTCACCTCCTCTGCGTGCCCAAGAGCAGGGGCTGCTCCAGGAATAGCTCTGTGTTTACTCGCCTTTCCTTTCCAAATCCCGCTGAATTTTCTTTGGCTCCTCACCAAGCTACACAGGCCTGTTCCTCTCGTATTCCAGGCTCAAAGCTTGCTAAGTACATGGGGTGTTGGATGAGGAAAGCAATTTTTGTGCACCCAAGAGCATCCCCTGCACCAGGACCCTGCTAGAAGAGCCAGCAAGGGTCTTGGTTTCAGCCACAGTGTCTTAGTGGAAGGACTGCTGGATCAGGAAGATCTTCGTCAATAACTCCTTAACATCATGGATAGATTAAGTCACATTTCATTTCTGAAGGTGAACATGGCTCCGTGCCGGTGTGCTGTCTCCATAGATGTGTTCAATTCTAAAAGCTCATGATGCAAACAACAAGAAAACATCATTTTTATCCACAAATGAGCACCTATCCTTTCCATCAGCCTCAGCTCCTGCATCTCCATCCCACTCGATGAAGAGCTATCCATCCACTAGAGAGCAGTGTCACCCAGCCCTTGGTGCCTACCAGCCAGCACCTCACCCCAGACCGCAAGCGGGAGGGACACAGCCCACCCGATGTCCTCCCAGCTGGTGGGGACAAGGGACATTGCCTGTCACCCCTGGTGACCCTGACATCGGATGGCCTCCTCGTGGCACAGCCCTTGACACTTCAGCTGGGTATTTATTTCACACGGGCTGAGATTTGGATTTGGAAGACCCAGCTCTGGCTCAAAACACACCTAGGCATCCTAACGTCCAAAGTAATGTGTGCGTGGAGGAAGGAACCTGATGTTTTGGGTGTGGAGTCTCCTTGAGGAGAAAGAGCTTTCAGAGGAAGAGAGCAGAATTAGCAGCGAACAGTCTTTGTTTGGGGCTGGGTAATGGAACCAACATCTCCCCAGCTGCCTCTAATTCCACACTAGAGCATGTTTCTGAGGAAGGGAAATAACAGAGACTTTTTTTGCATTAAACATTTTGGCAATTTGATATTTGGTCCCTTTCTAAGGCTGACAGGTCTCAATCATGTGCTAGGATAGAGCAAGAGGAAAATGATCAGGGTAATGAAGGTCAGGCAGCTCTGTGAACAGGCAGGGGCTGGCTGCTGCACTGCCTTTCACGGACACATGGGCTGCTGGAAGTACGAAGACTGCGTTGATTTTGGAAGCTGAGAATAAAAATATCGGCAGGCAGAAGGGAACAGACACACTGAACAATTTACTTGGATTTAAAAGGGGAAAAAACTCACAATGTTTCAGGTTTTCAGTCCAAGCCACATAAATGTGACCCACCAGCATCAGCCAAGCAGAAATCACAGCTCCATTACCCGGGAACCCAAGGAAAACCCAACCAAGACAAACTCCTGGGGCACACGCCTGGGCTGCTGGAGAAGCAGCTGCATTTGGGGGAATATTTGGTGACCTACAGCCACTGCTGGGGTTTTATGGCCCCTAGAGCAGGTGGCAAGGATAAGCCAAGCAAAAAGTGCAGAATGGACCAAAAGACCACCCGCTCCTTCCCATGGCCAAGCTGCCATTAGAAAACCTCTTTTCCCTGCCGCTCAGAGCAGCCTACAATTGTGAGATCACTGCTGTGCCACTGTCACCTTATCGCCATGGTATTTAGTAAAAGAACCCAATTAAACCTTTAAAAGCAATGAGATTCTCAGAAAATGAAGTGCTGTTAGCCCAAGAAGCAACTTGATAAATATCTCCAGCAGGGATAATTAAGCAGAAGAATGGCTTTCATTTGCATGTCGCACAGCCAGCTCCTCGTCATGGTCCAGAGCCGAGGAGGCAAGATGAAGTGTTTTGGAAAGCGTCGGCCTTACTCTTTGCGAGAGCCACCATTTATGTGTTACACGAAGAGGGATTTTTCCCAACTTGTTTTTAATTTCCTGCTAAACAAAATTCTAAAAATAAGCCTTTGGCATCCATCAAAATGCTTTGCTATAATTATAGCCCTATTTAACTTCTCGTAGAAAAATGTAAATATTGCGCTGTTGGAGTACTCCATTTTTCTTCCCTCCTTACCCCCAAAATGAAAAGTATTTATAACCTCCTTCCTATGATACATTTTGCACTCAACGAACCTGCATTTTCCTATAGAGAAACCGTGCTGGAATATTTCCAACAAACTCTACTCCAGAGTAATAAGAAACTGCAGCTGACGCCCCATTAATAACATGCATTTGCAGGAAAGGCAATTTACACTACTGCCAACAGAAAAACAATCAAGAATTTAAAAGAAAACAACATGTTGGGATTGCCGCTTCTGTAAATGACCTCCAGGAATAGAATTTGACCAGAATAAGAATTTGTTCAAGTTTACGTTAGAACAAACAATAAGAATATTTTCTTTAAATTCTAGCACAGAAAAAAAAATAATAATGAAAAAGCTCTTGGAAAGGGACTTTTATGATTAGGTATATTAAAAATATCCAAGTCCCTATTGGATTTACATGAGCAGCTCTCCACTACAGAGAAGGGAGGCTGATGTGACTGGAAAAAAAGACCTTTGAATCAGGTTTTAATTCTCAGTGTCCAAAAGAAAGAGGCCACAAGAAGAGCAACCACCGAAGGCAATCGTTCATAAAAACACATAATTTGCTGCCAATATATTTAAAACAGTTCCAAAACGGTGAGTTGAAAGGAAAAGGAGGAGAAAGGAAAAGACCAGAGAGGGTGGGAGAAAGGCAGGGGCTGGGCTGGGAGGCTGGGGGAGGATGGAGGCCTTGTCCGCATGTGGGTGGAAGGGGCTGGCATTAATTATCGTCGTCCTTTCCTGCCTGGGAAAGGAACAACCACGGTCATACCGGGTGGCCTGAGGGGCATCGGCTCCATGCTGTGGGTCTCTGGGTTACAGCAGTGCCTGCGCCCACTTCTGCCTCTTGTAGGCCTCACCCCTGCCCCTTGGGGGGGGTCGAACACCACAAAAAGCTCAGGAAAAGCTTGCAGAGAACTGCATGTATGAAACCATAAAGGGTTTCCCTGAGGTTCACCCGTTGCAGAGCCTGGTTGTGCTTCCTGTTCCTTGACATGGGTTACATTCCGTCAGTGCGAGGGGAAGGAAAATGGGATCGTTGTCTGGGGTTGGGGAGGGAGAAAAGCTTCAACTCTGCTCCTCCAGACCAGTTTCTCATCAGAAACCAGCCTGAGGAATCAAAAAAGAAAAAAAAAAAAGCCCTCTCCCAACTGCTCTTCCTGCAATTAGGGAGTGATCAGCTGCCAAAGTGTGTGCCTGGGGCTTCGCTTTCCCTAAACTGTTTATTTTATCGGAGCACAGATCACATTTGGAAGAGTTTAGGCAGGCAGGGGTCCCCCGTTGCCTCTGCTCCGCGCTGATGAGAGCCAGAGCGCCAGAGGCGGCCGCCAGCCCGGCTCCCCGGGGCCCTGCTTCTTTCTGGGGTTGCCTTGGGCTGACGGCTTCCTTGGGCCCCTCTGGTAGTAGGGCTGACGGCTTCCCTGGGGACAGGCCAGGGAGCTGAGGGCACCCCTGTTAGGAGGATCTACACAGCAAGAAGGGCTCCACCGCCAGAGTGACCAGCTGCCAAGCAGAGAGGCAGATAGAGAAAGCCACAGCGAGTGCTCTTCACCTAATATTTGCTCTCATATTTCCCTTTAACAGGCCCTTTCCGTGAGCCCAGGGTGGGCAGAGAGCAGCCACTGCCATTTCTGGGGATACAACGCCAAATGAAAGGAAGCAGGCATCGCCGAGCGTATTTCGCCGCCCAAAGCAAACACGCTCCTCCAGCAGCGCTTCGCTGGTGTTGGCAGATTATTGCCCCGCTCCCGGAGGGGATTTCAGCCTTCATCTCCCCGAAAAAGATGAAAAGGGAGCGAATATCAGAGGAGACGTGGGCTGCCAAGACTTCCTTTTCAGCCAGGCAGAACGGAGGTAACCTGATACACCGCTCCGTCCTGCACGCCAGCAGCGCTCGCCCAGCTCCCGCAGTCTCTCCCGTGTTGCACATTGTGCTGGACAAGCAGGAAAACCACAAAAACCTTCCCTGAATTTTCCCTAGCTGGCTGTTTAACCTACTTGCTTTTCTGACACGAGACAGGCCCTGTTATCGGTCATATCAAATGCTGCGCTGCAGGGAGCTTTAGGAGAAAACAATGACTAAAACCACAAGCAAATCGCCCTCTCCCATTCAGCTTTCTCAATGCAAGCATTTTGCCCTTTTTTCTGTTTTCTGTACCCATCAGTGATGACATTTCATGGTGCTGTGCTCTGAGCTGTTAGAGAATGAGTGATGCTGGAGAGATCAGCGTATATCTTTCCAAGATGACTTGCCCATATTGTGTGGAAGCATCAATATATTTTTTGCAAGTTGCAGCCCCATTGCCTTGAGAATGGTGAGCCACCTTTTAGCCACCAGTGGCTAAAAGCTGACCCAAAAGCTGATTAAAGCAGGGTGGGCAGGAGGGGACTAGTTCTAATTGCACACTTTTCTATTAGCTGAGATGCTACTGAGGAAAAATCCTCATCTTCTGGCAGAAAGGTGAGACGTGATCGTCATGAGAGACTGAGCACATGAGGTCAGCTTCCTCCACCCCCAAAAAAAACAACAGTATAAGTGCTAACCCTGGGCAAGGGGAGGGTGAAACACCCGGAGAAGCATAGCGCTACCCTGGGCTCCTTGCTAGACAAACAAGACATCAGTTTGGGGCCTGAATGTCCCATTTTTTCAGGGGTGTGTCAAGCTGCCACGTGTTGGCAAGAGTCTCAAAAGCCAAACCTGATTACTTAGCACCTTGTCGGGATCTGAGCTCTGCAGTTTGGTCTCCCTGCTAACAGAGGTGCTGCCCAGCCCCTCATTGGGATGCAGAAGCTCCATCTGCACTGGGCTGAATGCTGCCATGATGCTCGACCATCCCAGCTGGGCCCGTGCCAGAGGGCACCTTTATTCTGTTTTCCTCCACCTTTTGGCCCGTTGAGCCAAGGGAATATGCCACGTCTAATTACGAAGCCTTCGACTTGAAAGGGACGAGTCCCATCTGTGGCTGGGTCACCACAGGGCGAGTTGGGACCTCAGGGCCAGGCTCCCAGGGGACAGCACCGCTTCCAGCGCTCTCATCAACCCCAGCATTTGCATCCCAGTTTTAAAGCGTTATTTTCATGCAAAGAGAGCAGCGACAAAACCGAAAAGCTGATCAGAAGCGGGAGCCCCGAGGTTCGGCTCTGTGTGATGCATGAGCTCACTGAGCACTTCATTTACCGCTGCTAACGACACACAACGTGAAAGGGCTGAGAAAAAACAACCCCATGCACTATCAAAGCTTCACCATAAAGCTCGATTCCCCTAATTGGGAAATGTAGCCGGGGGCTCCCAGGAGCCAGCCACACCGGGCAGCTTCTTGCAAGGTGGCCGGCTGAAAAAAAGGAATAAGGCAGCGGGGTTTGGACGAGACAAGTGGGCACGGGGTGCCTGGAGGACTTCCAAGGCAGGGAGGAAGCGTGTGTGGGGGATTAATTATCTCGCCAGCAGATTCCTACTTTAATAACAATTTCTACTAGATGCTTTCCTGAGTTTTGAGGATAGATTTAAGCAATCACTGCAATGTGCCGAAAGCAAATCTAATTTCCACTCCCCCAGACGCAGAGGAAGCGGAGGACTAATTATTAAAAAAAAACACAAAGTCACACCTTTAACAGTCAAAGGCCTTTCCTAATCAGGCACAGGATGAAAAATTACGTTCAGGGAGCAAGGTGCCACCAAGGGCGTGCAGGGATGTCAGTGGGGCTGCTGGTCCTGCTCCCACCATACCCACTGCTTGCCCTCTTTATTCTTCCTAAGGGGAAAAAGGGAAGGGCCAGAGCATGGCTCCAGCTCCCTTCAAGCCAATTATCACCTAGGAATGTTCCCTTGGAGAAAACTGAATTATTTCTTAGTGTGTTGGGGGGAAGGAGGAGGAGGATAGAGGCTGGGAGCCAAGGTTTTAAGGCACAGGTCGTGTTGGTGGCTACCTGAAGCTTTTAGGCTGCGGCAGGTTGAGCAGTGTGAGCCAGCTCAGGAGAGCACGCAAGCAGGGAGGAAAGCCCTGGTGCTGTAAATCACCTCATTCCACTCTTGCTGCCAGGGAAGACTTTTTTCTCCTTTAGGCTATTTTCTAGTACTTCTGGCTGTTGGTTCATTTGTTCAAGCAGGGAACAGCAAAGGCGATTCGAGCATTTGTCAAAACCGGTATTCATCAGCAGGAAAAAAAAAAAAAAAAAAGGGAATAAATGGTACTCCACTGTTTGGGTTAATTGTTTAAAATTCTGGAGCATCCCAGTAGGTTTGCGGAGGGCAACACATGGGGTAAGGGCTCATTTTACAGTGATTGAATGGAAAATCTTAAGCCCCTTCCAACACTACATCTTGCCCTGCAGCATGTACCCGGATGGCATTTCAATATGCATGCATAATTTACAGTTTAGCTCCAACAAGCTTAAAAATTTGGTCTTTGCTAATGCCGGCACTCTTTGGCTGAGCAAGGTGAGCAGGGGCTGGCAGCATCTGCAGGGAGCAGCCGACTCATCACTGAGATTACGCAGCCATCGGGGACAAACTGCACCAGCAGAAAAACAGCCAAAAAGCCAGTGGGAGCAGCCCAGCGAGCCAGGGCGAGCTGCTGCAGGGCTGTGTGGGCGAAGTGAAGGCAAGGCAGAAATTTGAATCAATGGAAATCCCTATTTGCCATGCATTTAATTTGAATCCAGTGAGCGGTTGCAGGAACAAGCACCGTGTGTTTGCATGTCCCGTGCTCCGTAAGCAAGAGCTCCCAAATGCTGCATGGGGAAGATGGCAAGGGCATCGAGCCCCACTGCAGGGCATGAATCTGACAGTCCTGTGCAATGCTGGGCAGCTGGTGTGGGACACACGAAGCCAGGTCCCGGCCAAAATCAATGCTGGCTGCTGCTTTCTTGCAAAGTGTCCCTGCCAGGAGTTATTTCAGGCAGGAGAAACTCCTCTGAAGAGGCACTTGTTGTCCATAAGCAAAGGGGTGCTGGCTGTAGGAGTGATCTCTTTGTGGCCGAGGCAAATTCCCTATTTCCAAGGCAAATCACACCAATTTGAATTGGTCCCAAATGCTCTCAGGTTGGATGGAGGCTCAACAGACCTCACGCAGCACAAAACCACGCTGCAGCTGGTGTCTCCGGCTGTCGCCATCCGAGTACTGCATAACAATGCTTGCTCACGTTTTGTTTTCCTCACATTTTGCTGGAAGCATGCAAATTCATGCCCAGGCTCAGCCCGTGACAATCTGTTGGCATACCTGGGTCCCGGGGTCTTAAAAGATCCCCAGGGCAGCCACGGCGCTTTCTGACAGAGCGAGGACACCGTGCTCCCTTCCCACAGCTATGAGACTTCTGCAAGCAGAAGCACTCTCCTCACCGGCTGCCAGAAAGGCATTTTTGGACCTGCAGGGTCAGGATTTGGCCTGCTCAGTCACCGATTCATCTGCCCTAAACCTCATCAGTCCAAATGTCTTGATGCTGCAAAACACCAACACGCTCGCGCTATGAATGCCCACAGCGCAGGAGCTGGGATGAAGCTTTCTTTGGACACCTCCATCTGATGCCACAGCACCAGTTTGGCACCCAGAGGGACACAACATCCCTCACCCACGCACGGGTGCTGAGCCAGGGCTCGTGTCTTGTCCCAGCAAACCTTTCTGGCGCAGTAAGCAAGGCAGCACCGTGCTCTCCGGAGCCACGCCAGCCCACGAGCAACCTGCTGGCCTCCAGCAAACGGCTTGATGGATCATCTGGTCTCAGCCAGATGATATAAACTCACCGAGCAGCTGGGAAATTAAACTGGTGCTTTCATCTCCATCGCACAAAACGGGCCCCAGGGTGAGCAGCGCTGGCTGGGAAGAGTGTGGGCAGTGCCCAGGAGCAGCCCCCACCTTCTGCATGCTGCTGCTGTGCTCTGCTCCCCTGCGAAAATAACTCATTTCCACCCCAAACTCGCCTATCTAGTGGCCAGATAATTTCCAGAGGAAACAAAGAATGAAATGGGTGATTCACCACCTGCTTATCCTCCTCCCCGGGTGGTTTTTGGGGTGTGCAGGGTCAGAGCGTGCTGGGAAATGTTGGTGCTTCCAGGAAGGGGGGGAGCAGGCTGCCAGGAGGACTCCAATTTCCCCCACAAAAGCAAGCACGGTGTGTTTCACTGCCACAAGCAGCACGCTGCAGAATGATTTCTTAATCACAGACCTCACCAATATTTGCTCCCCTGGATTCAGGCCCTTTATTTGCTCACCCTCCAGAACCGTTCGCATCTCGCCAAAGGTCGTTCCAGTGCTTCTGACTCTAAATGAACCCTCTGCTGCTTCACTACAAACACCACAACACCTTCCTTTCAAGCCTCTCTGCCTCCCCTGGGAAAGGCAGACTGATGTGCACCGACATCCCAAGGGACCCTGGCACGGGGACACCTCCGTCTTGGTCACCATCTCCGCTGGAAAACATTTTTCCCTGGGAACATTTCAGCCCAGCCCCACACTGATACCGTGACAGCAGCAAGCATCAGTGCAAAAGAAAAGATATTTCTGGTCACATCAAGGTCTACCGAGTGCAGATCCTGTGTCTGGATGTTAATTAATGCTTAAGTAAAGGATATAGGGCTTTAATCAGTTATTCCTCTCTGGAAAATCCTCCCAGTTTGCAGCGCTTTAGGGACTTCTTGAGCCAGAGGTGGCACCTAAACCATGCTGCTTAATGCTGAAAGACATCTCCTGAGTAATTAGACTGAAGTCCAAAGAGCCCCAGGCTGGCAGAGGGAGGAGATGCCCAGTGACCATGAAGAACACAAGGTGAGGAGGATAAAGGTGATGGAAAGTGCACGCCTGTGAAATCACCTGCATCCAAATATTCCTCCCAACTCCGTCTTGACTTCTGGCACCTCACTTTTTTCCTTTTTATTTTATTTTCTCCCACGGTGTATGCTCTGAATCGCAGTCAGCCTGCTTGTGGCCTGCACTGGGTGCTGTAGGTGGGCACAAGCAGGCTCAGAGCGCAGGTCCCAGCTGTGCTGGAAGGCAGCCCCATCCCCTGAGGTCCTCCTTAGCATCACCACAGAGTTTCAAAGCACAGAAAATATGTTTTTATGTACATCAGCTGAGTGTTGCACATACCAGACCAAGCCGAAGGTGGATATCCCCCACAGGTTATGAGATCTGCCTGCTCAGGGAAGCTCCTACTTCGTCTGCAGCTGCTAGGAAGACACTGCCATTATGCTCACTGGGGCTGCAGACGGGCAGAAAGGTCACAGAGGTGGGAAGGCTTAAAAAAAACAACCTGTAAATGCCAGCTGGCTTTCCTCCTCCCTCTGCACTCATGGTTGAGCTGCCTGGCTCCTCCACTGCTCCCTCCTGAAGGAGCCGAGCTTAGCACCATTCCTCATCCTGCCGCTGCTCTCATTAGCGGGGCAGAGAGCGACACCAGAGTTCATTAATAAGGCCCAGCAAGTGCTTTGCCTGTCCAAGACCAATGCCAAAAAAGAAAAGCCAAGCAAAGCACGATGATGCTTTAACCAGGATGCTGCATGCACTGCGAGCACGCTGGTGCTCAGCACCACTGACTGCTCCGAGTGTGGCCAGGGGCTGCAGAACCCAAGGCCGCCAAGGGAGAGGTTTTTGTGCCTTGCTCATCCTCCCCTTGTTTTCCACTCTCCCTCCCCCAAACCTTCGCTCTCTTCTGTGTCACGCCAGGTCTTCCCATCAGGTGAAGTCACCCCGCTGTCACCGGATTACTCTGTCCTGTGGTTAACCCCACTGCTCCCCGTCGGCAGGGCTCAGGCAGGGATCCCTCCTGTGCCACCAGCAGCTGGCACGATGACAAGGGACACCAGGGCACCAGCCACAACGTGAGACCCTTCTGGGGGTCACTTTGTGTTTCCCAAAGAAGGCTGGTCTGCCTCAGCCAGGGGGGTTTGAATGCTGAACCGCCGCGATACGCAGAGATTAAATTCTCATTTCCAACCCTCCTGGGACAAGCGATGGCAAAAGTACGGTATGATAAGTTGGAGATGGACTCTCCTGTGCTTTTAGGGCAATTAGCAGGGAAAAAAATGCAGTAAATAACTGCAGTATTTCTAATGCTACAGGATACACATGGGGACAAGCTGCACTCCACCCCAGCAGAGCTGTTATTAGCATCTGCCACGCACAGGCAGCACTTAGCGTCTGCCCTGGGAAAGGGATTGCTTTCTGCCTGCATCCGCTGCTGTTCTGCCTGCCACCACAACCAGCGTGGGGATGGGCAGGGATGGCCAGGAGCTGTGCGAGGAGGGCAGCGAGGACGGCAGCCTCCTGTGGGCCTGCTCATGGAAAAGTGTGGCACACTTTTCCGAGCACGGAGCCTCAGGCCATGCAGGGAAGAGCAGAGATGCTTGGAAATCGCCTGCTTTCCACTGCAAAGGTGGAGTGACTTGCAATACAGCCAGCCCTCAGGGCACCAGGCAGTGTCCCAGCCTGGTTTTGGCAGCATTTGCTCCATAAGCTGGACAGCACTGAGCTGGGGCAGCCCCAGAACCGAGGGGGAAAGGCAGTCCCCTCGACACGACAGCCACTCACAGATCCCAAAGGTCTCCAGCTCGCAAAATCCCCGCTCTTCTGCAGCAGCCTGCTGTGAACACACACACAGGGATGGGATTTTAATGAAGAGGAGACCACACAGTTCCTCCCACCAGCGGCGGATTCGCACTGGAGGCTCAGAAGGGGGCATTGTTGCGGGAGCCACAACTGCTGCTATCGCTCGCCCACAAACTCCCAACAGCAGCAGAGGATTTTCATCCACAAACATTCGTTCTCTCTCTGTTTTCAAAAGGAAGGGCACATTATTCATGCGCCAGGCTTCCCCCTGTAAAAACTCCTTTTTTTTTTTTTTTAATTTGTGTTTCACAAAGGCTTTGCAGAGAAATGCAAGCAGACACTACAAGCAACTATGAACAATCAGCAGCCAGCATTCCTCCAGAACAGAAATGTTTTGTGCCCCTGATGAAATGAGGAGTGGGATGTTAAAAGATCACTCCTACCAACAATTAAAAGCTGCTTAACCTCCATAAGTTCATCACAAAATCTAAACACACGTCTCTGCTGCTCTAACAAAGAACTCCTGCTGTGCCAGAGCAGGTAGATCTTAGCCCAAATGGGATTTTCAAGTAGATTTCTAACACATCCGAAGGTTTTACAAGAGCAAGGAGGAGCTCAGGCTGACTCCTGGGTGTAGAGGAGGACCCTGGAGCGCCCGTTTCAGACTAACATTGCCTCTCACATGAACTCCTCCCTTGCTGCAAACACTCACCCTTTGAGCACTGTCTGGAAAAAAAGAGGGAAAATGCAGGCCTTCATTCTACAAAGGCTCAGCTTCTGATAAAATATTTCTGATGGTAAAATATTTGGGATGCTTTTCCCAGCCGTTTCCATGAGAAGAGTCACCTGGCCCCGAACCGGTGCTGAACTCTCCCAAGGAAGAAAATGACAGTGGTAGGAAAAGCTAGGAATTTACTGACCCTAAAGAAAAATTCCCAAGCAGTTTTGAGACTGAAGCTCAACGGGAAGCATTCCTCTTTGGCGAGAGGCCTTTTACTGGTGTGTTCCCACATCCCCTTTAATACCCTGGGAAACAAAGCAAACGGGGCACGGCTGGAGGGGGGCACCTGGCTGGAGGAGAGCCAGGAGGGGAGCCCTCGGTGCTACAAACAGGAGCTGGGAGCTCTGCCTCCTCGGGGGCAAAATACCTCCAAATTATTGCAATACTGGCGCTGAAAAAGAAGGGAGCAAAGCACATTTCCAGCTGCCTCCAGAAGGCAAAATGAAGCTTGGAGAGGGGCTCTAAGCCAGCTCCAGGAGGCTGACCGTCTACCCTGAGCTACCAGACATCCTCCCCACGCTGTTGCTTTGTCCTCATGTGCTGCAAAACCACGTCCCCCAGGGCCAGGGAGGTTCCCCAGGTGCTGCTGCCACCATGGATGTGGAGTGAGAGGAAACCACCATTTTCAGTCCTGCTCAGGCTGGGAAAAACAAAGGAAACAAATGCTACATTCTGTCTTATCGTGCATCGCCCCGTAATTTGCATGTAACATGAAAAAATGTTTATTATTCAAGGCCTTTTATGCCCCAGCTGAGGCAGGGCACAGGCAGCAATGCCAGCAGTGACAAACGCCTGCCTGCTGCATCGCCCCACGCACACCAACACTCACAGAGGGACAGAAGACGCCAGCCAGTGTCAGAGCCTTTTATGATTAAACAGATCCTCCATCTCAGAGATTTACAACCCATCCCAGGCAACTTTCCTAGCTCGTCCCAAGAGAAAAATGATGGATATTGAGTCATAACAGAGTCAGAACCAGAGAAAACTGCCCAAGTGGCAAAACCACGAGGAAAATACACAAGGTGGGTGCGTTGGCACTGGGATGGGCACTGAGGTTCTGCACCAGCAGGGCATCAAGGGGGGCCTGGATCAGTCCCTTAGGCATGTTAAGGAAGCAAAACATAAAAAGAGGGTTAAACTTGAAGAGAATGAAGAAAATAGGTAACATATTAGAGTGCTAAATCCATATTTAAGGTCCTGAGGTGTGACTTTTATAAATGCAGAGATCCCAGCGGGTCGCAGTGCCACGTTCCTCAACCGCTGCAGCTCATTTCCACTCACTGACCTCTTTCCTACCGCAGTTATCTCAAGCACCCCACAGCTGTTGTGGTAGCACCACAAATTAGTAGAAACAAGGCTATTCCTCGAGTGAACCGAGAGCGATGCCATTTTTTCCACGGAATGACATTTCAGAGCAAGGCATAATGAAGCCGGAGCGTGTTCAAGCACTGACTGCGCTGCTTGTTGGGCGGAGATGAAAGGAGTCTCTGTTTAAACTGGAATTTAGCCCAACGAGATAGAGTGGTGAGACAATAAAGGGGCTTTTGGACTGAATTGGAGAGACATTGGCAGAAACCACACACGGGAGGTGGCTGCGGCTTCGGGATGGGGGAAATGTAGCGGAGAACATCACAGCAGCAGAGACACAAGAGATTACAAGAAAATTGACTGATGTGGCATCCCATCACAGAAAAACACCCAACTAGACGTTGAGAAGTACTGAGCAACCATGCCTGCTTCTTGCATGTGCAGGACAGTGTCAATGAGGAGGTAACAACATCTCTATGTTGCTCAGATATGAGGGTGTCTACGAACAACAGGGCTCAAGGGATAACAAGCTAGATCTCTAGGAGACGTGGTCCTAATCCTGCTTGCCCCCCCTTGTGCTTTAGTCCCTGGTGTCTGTTTCCCTCCCCTCTTTTTCTGTAATCTTTTGTCAGACTGAGTTTTTTCATGGGATTAGTCTCTTCCTATGGCTACAGATAACATCTGCTACACCAGGAACCAACACTCTCTCGGGACCATCAGCAAACACCTGGATACAAATCCTAGCCCTGCCAGATTGCAGCTTCTTTTGCACTTCTCACTTCCTTAAAAATACAAAACACCACAATTACATACGTACGGCATTGTATTACCAAAAACAAGGAGCCCTTTCCATTCCCAACAGCCTCATTCAGAGGTTTTTGGTACCATGGACCAGGACGTTAGTGGCCAGGATGCTTTGCTGAGGACCTGGGTGAGAAGGGCACTGGGACATTTATTCCCCTTTTTTTAATCAAACAGTTCCCATCATGCAAACATGCAGCAAGCCCTGGCATGCACGGTGACATGTGCCTACACTGTGACAGGTGCCTGTATGTTAATTACCAGCTAATTAGGATATCTTGGAGCATTTTGTCTCCAGCACCCAGCATGGGGCTGTTGGAGCATGGCTGGCTCCTCCTTCCCAGCCTGGTCCCCATCCCTGGGCACCACCACGCTGTTCTCCTGCAGAACAAGGCTGTAATAGGGAAAGAAAAGCAGCAACGGAGCAGAACACCTCTGGGTGAGCACAATGAAACCTGGTAACACGGCCACGTGTAGGGGAAAAGGAGCGGGGATAGGACAGGGGCCATTGGGGTGGCTCGGAAAGCCGACTCACCAGGACTGCGGCTTCCTCTTCATGATGCCTTGGCGTCTCCACTGCGAGTGGGGGCTGAGGTGGTAGGTGAGCTGCCGGCAGAGCTTCTCCATGGCCCCGAGGGAGTCCCCCTCCTGCAGAGACAAGGGAGGGATGCCAGGTAAGGTGGCTGCAGCGTGACTGCAGTCCTGCCCCCAGGATGCTCCAATCCTGGAGCCGCTAGAAGCTGGCAAGTCGCAAGGCACTATGCTAAAAATTGGACAGGAAAGAGGAAAAAAAAACCTACTGATTGCTAGGGTGCTGCAAGGATGGAGGCATTTTGCCAAGGGTCAGCGCACACACAGACATTGCTCACGGGTGGGATTCCTCCTCTGCAAATCCACCTCCAAATGCAAGCAAGGCCGGAGAGCAGCAGCCCACTGCCCTGGTGGAAACCACAACCCAAACTCCCAAGTGTTATCCATCACATATGTGAGCACCGTTTGTATTTATGGGGTCTATCCCCAGCATGACCCACCAGGAAGGTTTGTCCCGTGAGTGCCCACGATGCCACAGTCACTGCAGTTCATTCAGCAGCAGCGCCGTTATCGTTTGACACCACCTAACGGCTTTCGGCACACAAATTGTACAGAGATTGATTAAATAAACCAAACAACCCATCCATTACTGTCAGAACCGTTTCACACAAGGACAGACGCTAAGAGGTTTGGTGAGCCTGGAGATCTCAGGAAGAGCACTCATCAGAAACGCTCAAAGTGGGTATTCGATAGGAAAAAAAGCATCAAGGAAAGCAGCAATTTTGGTGGAGTCACCTTAATTCCAGTTAAAATTTCCATGCAAAAGGATAGCAAAATGAGAAATCATTGGTTTTGAAAACTTTAGTTCTTAAACTTCCTGAACCTGGTCCTATAATTTTTAGTTCCTAAAAATAAACCAAAATACAAATGCCAGCACCTGAACAGCTAAATCGTGTCTCCTTTCAAGCTGTCTACATACCAACGCATGACACGACTCTTAATGATGCAAAATGTCTGGCTTGCTCTCTGAGAGATGACAAGCAGAGATTAAGCAAAGGAATAATTATACAACAAGCCAAGATGTGACAATTTGTGCATTCTGCCTGGTTTTATGAAATTGCTGCATCATGAAACATCTCAGAAAAGAAACAGAAGCTGGAAAGGAAGCCCCCAAATTAGCAGTCAGTCCGGGCTCGGCTCACCGCTGCTCTTTATTCAGGCTGATTGCCCAAGATTTTGCCCTGTTGCTGGACAAGCTGGATGGGGATGCTGATGAAGATGCTGAGTCTCATATGCCAGGATGCCCTGTTACTGCTGCCCTCCCGTCCTCTCCCTCCAGCCTCAGCAACGAGCTGCGTATTTCACGCAGCGTAATTTATGCAATGTATTCTCCCACCTCACCTCGCAGTCAGCAGAGCAGGACGGGCTTTATAAAGACATTATAAATATTAAATTAACCAAGGAGCAATCTGGTTTTTGACAAATCACCTCTGGGTGTGCAGGGAAACATGCATCAGGTTTTCTTAAGGAAGGAAAAAAAAAAGCAGGGCAGAAGGGGCACATCAGCAGATGGCTGGAGCAGAAATAGCAGCATAGGGCTTTAACCCCTTCATTTCAGCACCTCATTTATCACCATGACTTTAAATAAGGGTTTTAATCCCACGAATTTTGGTGCGGCTTCAGCCTATGCTCCCCCCCAGCAAGCTGAAATCTCTCCTGGAGGCCCTGCAGCAACAAATAGCTACAGCTCGAGACTCAGAGATGGGGGAACTCAACAGGCTCAGCACATCAAATTAGCAGAGAAAAAGAAACAACAGAGAATAATTTATTTCGTGTTTTCCACTAGAAGGGCTGAAAACACATTACAGTCATTTTTTAATCAAGGACTCCAAACACTGGGGGCAGACAGCGGCACGTGCTGCTCCCTCTCGATGCTCTCCCCTCTGCCAGCACAACCAGCAGCCCCAGCACAAGAGGAAAACACTGTGGATTTCCACACCTAGCCCGTGTTTCAGCTCCTGCCATTTATCTTTGGGTCCGTGAGCCGTTTGCTGCCTTTCAGTTAAAGGGAAGCAAACATATTTTGCATAAAACAGAGGGGAGAGAAGCCAGAGGGAAACTCTTTAGAGAGGCTACAAATCAGGCACAGCTGGTGGGGACGCTGTGTGCCAGGCAGGGCTCCTCAGCGATGCTCTCCCCGTGCCAGTGCTGTTTGTGCTCCATCCTCTTGGAGGGCTCCTTGCACACCAGCATCACCACCTCCAGGTCCCAATTTCAGCAGAGTTGTCTGCACAGCCACAGCACGTGCCCTGCTCCCTGCTGCAGTGCAGACCCCATCACCGAGACTCCCACCTTGAGCAAAAGGGGCTGTGGTGCCCCAGCTTTGAGATAATGGTGCCCAGATCCATGCTGCTCAGGCTCAGCTGGGCTTTCCCCCTGCTGCACCGCATGGGATGATGCTTGTTCTGAAGGGAACAGCACGCCAAAATGTGTAGAGAAAAAAAATTAAAAATAAAAAAACCTGGAGGAAGCGGGCACTGTGCTGCGACTCAGCGCTGCAAATTGCCTCTGCCGTAATCCTGGAAATGACAATTAAAATTATCTCCTGTATTAGCCTGACAACTAAATTGTTGGGGAAGTGAAACGACTCCGCAGAGGAATATGGCCAAAAAAAAAAAAAAAAAAAAAGCAGAGGAAGTAAAAGCCCCAGAAGCTTGTGCTGATGCACGCATGGCAGGAGGCTCCCTGGGAGCCCTCCAGGCTCTGGTAAGAGATTTTGCCCCAAGCAGCTGCTGAGCCTCTCGAGTGCTGTGTCCAGGTCCCTGCTGGAGGCTCAGATTTCAGCTTCCCATCACGGACACCTTCTGAGAAATTAAGCACAAAGAAATCCCCTCATGGGCACCCAGCAAACCACCAGCACCCCTGCAGGACCTTGAGGGGCTCCAAGAAAAGATGTTAGAGCAGGACGAGGCATCTTCTGAGCCCCATCTCCCTGCTTCAGCAGCCTTGGCCAGCTCATCCTTCACTAGCAAGCTCGACTCACAAGTCCTGTGGGTACAGGGCTCTTTGTGTTTTGGGGTTTTAAAACGCTATTTAGACAGCACCACTTCTGGGCACAGCAACTCACGCCCCTCTGGTCGTGGCACCACGCAGGGGTACAACAGGAGGGGCTTCTCCACACCATCCTGAAGCAGGCTGGAGATAAATGCTCCAGTTTAGCTCTGGGATGGATGCTCAGCACATCTCAGAGGCTGCTCACTTGGTTGGACCTGCCCGAAGCCTCCAGGACCCCAGACTACCAGCAGCACTCGTGGGGCAGCGCTATTTTGGGGCTGGAAAAGGCTGTAGGAAGCCTCTTTTTGAGGAAGTTCCTAAACCTCCAGCACCTCCAAGACCCAAGCAGCAGCAACTCCCCCAAGAACTCAGTGGGGAATGGTCACAGGCCAACCCTACAACAGTTTTCCTAAGCCAGCAGCACCACGATACAGCAAAATGGGCTCCCCAAAAGCACCCCCAGGCCTGACCCATGTCCAAAAGCCACCCTGGGCTTCCCAAAACCTGCTTGCAGAATCAGCGACGCAGCTGAAGCGGTGCCAAAGGCAGAGCTGGACACCCGTGCTATGGTTTAAACAAAGGCTTTTCCCTGCTTTATTGGACAAGTCTATCAGGAAATAATTGAAGCTTGCGCACGCTCCCGTGGGACCAAGCCCAAAAGCTTGTTTGGAAACCGATGCAGCAGAAAAACCAGCACAGCTCGCTCGCCTGGAGGAAGTTTTAACCTCACTTCCCTCAAAATGAAAGGCAGTGGCCAAACGGGCTTCCTGCCCCCCCGCAGCCATCGGCTCAACCTAGGGCTGGCTTTTTTGGGGGCAGAGGGCACAAGCGGCAAGGAGGATTTATCTCAACCTGCAAAAACTGAAAGCTGCAGCGCTGGGTTTTGGCAAACACTCCGTAAAACAATTTTCCTCGTAAACAATGAAAAGTGCCATTTTTTACTGAGCGCGTTGTCTACAAACAGAATCAAACTGTGGGGTTGATTGCTGCCTGAAATGACACAGAGGGATGAACCTCCAGCAAAACCTGGCAGTGATGCCAATGCCGTGGTGCTTCGTGTCCGCAGAGAACCCAGCCCCTTCTAGCACTGGGCATTTGTGGAAAATGGGAACGTGAATTTGTTGCTCTGTTTTCCAGCCTCTGGGAGGAAAACCCCAGGGCATCTGTGGGTCGGGGAGGTGCAGCCCAGCACGCAGAGCTCCTCAGCTTTCCCAGCTGCTGCTTCTGGAAGAGGCCTGGGGGCTTTCTCCTGGCACCGCATGCACAGGACAGTGCACAGAGCATGCAGGGAGCCGTGTGGCACCCGCTCCCCTACTCATTTCTCTCGGGAAGCTGGGAGGCATTTAGGAGAAGCCATGCCTCACACCTTTATGCAGCGCCCCAGCTCCCAGCAAGGCTCATGGAGCTCACGAGCAAACCCAGGCAGTGCAAGCATCGCTGCTATCAGCAGCAGCCACAGTTTTGGGGCAATGTCTCGGTTCCTTCTCCTCCACCGTGTCCTGGCTGAGCTGGCAGAGACCCAGCACGGTTCCCAGCTGTGGAGGACACGATGCTGAGCACAGGATGGAGGAGGGATGAGGGGAGAGCTGAGAGCAGAGGCTTTCCCTGCACAGGGCCCCTCTCCCTGCCGTTCCTCCTCCATCCTCGCCTGCCTCCAGCCCCTGGAGGAGGAGGAGAAGGCTGCTCGCTGCCGGGAGGAGCCGGAGATTCATGAGATTGCAATCCCTTAACCGATTTCAGCTGGGAGAAGGATTCGTGGCACACACCCCAGCTGCGAGCCGCCGCCAGCCCCGCGCCCACAACTGGAAAACGAGGAGGGGGCAGGAGCCGAGCTGGCTCCTGCGGGGGTCCCACTTTGTCCCCATGCAGGGCTCACCCATGGCATGGGCAAGGAACAGCCCTGAGCTGTTCTATCTATCAGATAGAACAGAGCCCATCTATCTATCCATCTATCTATCCATCTATCTATCTATCCATCCATCCATCCATCCCCGCACGCAGCCCCACAAACCCCCAGGGGCTGCAGCCCACGCTGCTCCCCCCTACCCATGCCACAAAAGCCAAGCTCCACGTTCCCAAACCTCACCTCTGGGCTGCTCCAAAAGCAGCAGCACACCGGGAGGCAAAAAACACCGTAAGGCCTTGCAATAAAGACGTTATTGCAAACTCATTTGTTCTCGCTAAGCACTGAATCGCCCGCGGCACAGCAGAGCCCGGGGGGCTGCGCTGGGGCCGGACACGGTGTTAAATGGGTCAGCGTTAATGACTGCAGAGCCCTGATAAAGAACTCGGGCTGCAGCACAGCTCTGACCCAAATTAGAACAATTAGCCATCGGCCCAAGCCGGAGGAAGCGACAGGTTTTTGCTTGCATTGTTACCCAGCCCCACGTTTCTGTCACTCGCAATCAGCCTCTGGGCAAAACCGGTGCTGTGCTGCAAATCCTACTGTGTGACAAGCCCCGGATTGGCCCTGCAAAACCAGGACTGAATTAAAAACAAGTTCTCTCTCCTGTTTGTTTGTTTGTTTGTTTTTTACCTTTTCCAACTTGCATCCTCTCTTTGAGGCTGCTGCAGGATTTGTGGTCGCAAATGCACAAAGCCACCAGCCAGGGAGGCTGCACTTGTCCTGGGGGCGCCGTTCCCTGCAAGTACGACATTTGCTTTCCATACGGTTCGGTGGATGTTGACCCTTAAAACACGACCTATTTCATACCCATAAAACAAGGAGAAGCTGATGGATTTCCTTCCAAGCCCCGCTTGCTTTATTTGCCTTAGGTGATTAGCTAGGATTTGCCTTCCTACAAATAGTTTGGGTTATTAGGGGGGGAAAAAAAAACAGTTGAGAGCAAAAACTATGCTCGCAATGGTAAACAGAGCTATTTCTCGGTAGCATGAAAACATAAAACAGTGAGAGATGCTCTAGGAAGCCCTAAGACAGATCATCTTAAATGGGTTTTGGCATGCATCAGAGCAGTTATTACAAATTAGCACGCAGCCAAGGAGAGCGAGCCCCCAGTAAACCACACTGACGAAGGGATAAACTGGGGTTGGAAGGGAATGGCAACAAAATAAACCCACTCCCCCTTTGTTTACCTGCAAACACGAAATGCAAAATGCTCAGCAAAGAAATATTTGCAGAAGGGAAGAGAAAGGTTTCAGCACTCGGGTCCCTCCTTACCACATTAAATGGCTCAGTAGCATTTGGAGGGGTGAAGCCAAAAGCATGATGCATTTGGTGGTGACTTTTTTTTTTTTTTTCTAAATCTGGAAGACTGTGACTTTGTACATCTTTGTACGTGCAATTATGTGCATGGAGCAAAGCATCCTGGCTGCTGGCGGGCTGGGTAATGGGGCAGCCTCGGAGCGGGGACGTCCCCTCGGTGCCCAGGTGGCACCCGAACGGGGCACTCAGTTTGGCTGAGCAGGGACAGAGATGATGGAGAGCAGCCTGACCTCCTGCAGCAGGATCCTGGCGTTCAAAGTGGCCTTGAGCTGGCCCCCGGGCTTGTCACCAGCCAGTTTTGGGTGACCTGTGCCCTTTTCCTTGACACCTCTGTAATGACTGCAGCCCCGCAGCGGGCCTTCCCCGCACCCTGCTCCCCGGCCCCAGGCTTTAATAAAGCCAGCACTGCCGAATTTACGATGCCTTCCCTTTTGATGTAGTCACGAGGAGCTGAGGTCATCTAATGGGTTTCTGGTTTTCTTTTTTTTTTTTTTTTTTCCCCTCCCCTTTCAAAGCACGGGGCTAACTCGCAGCCTATTGTTGCGTGCAGACATCTGCCCGGCAGCCACCCCGGCGAGCAGCGCCAGATTCGCCTTTTGAAGCCCTGATGGAGTTTTCTCCAGCAAATCGACCTCCTCCTGTGGGACCAGGAAGGCTCCAACCCCCCTGTGTAATAAGAACGAGGGTGTTCCCATCAGGGCTCCCCGTTTCTGGGCTGATCCCCTGGATCCAACCCCAATTCCCAAGGCCAAGAAAGGATCAGCTAGAATAGAACGAAGGTCTCTTCTCTGAGAAGAGGCTTTTACCTTCTTACAGGAAAAATGCATTTTTTTGGCATGGGAAATTCAGATTTGGGATTGCTGACCCT
This sequence comes from Aythya fuligula, assembly GCF_009819795.1. Taxonomy (NCBI): domain Eukaryota; kingdom Metazoa; phylum Chordata; class Aves; order Anseriformes; family Anatidae; genus Aythya; species Aythya fuligula. The sequence continues at coordinate 6,049,620 of NC_045578.1, read as the reverse complement.
TCTCTCAGCATGGCTCCAGCGGCGAGCTGACCGCAGAGTCTGTCCCAAGCTCTGCTTACGTCCCCTTCCAGCCATCCACAGAGCAGCAGGAGGCTTGAAATTCAACAAAAATAAACCAGCTCCCAACTTCCCACTCCACAAGGGTGCTTGGTGGTGGAGTCAGCTCCGGGGGGTGCAGGATTTGGGCCACGGACCTACAAACAGCCAGTGAGACCCTGGCAGAGCTGTCAAAGCACCATGCACCACACCGCTCCATACAAGCATCACGAGGCTGCCTGCAAAAACATCCATTCAAAATTTTTTAAACCTTTCAGTCTGTCCAGAAGCTCTTTATGGACTCCTAAAAGCTGTTTTAATGCAAAAAGGGGAGAGGTGAGAGCTGCTGCTGGCAGCGCTCAGGCCATGCTGGCCATCCTGATGCAGGACTGAGCACTCACCTAGGACAATCAATTACAGGGTGATGAAGACCCCAGTAATGAAACCCTGCCTTGACCTAGCCTAAATTAGGAGCTGGTGATGCTGCTGCAGTAGCAGAGCACCGAGAGCGGAAATTTGTAGAAATGAAGAGAAATGGAAACCAATTTTGCAACCCAGATACCACCATAAGAAGTCCTCAACACCTGCCTGGACGAAAGGCCAAAGTGCAACGCGTCGAATTCGGTGTTGACACACCGAAATGGAAAGCAATGTACAATGGGGCTTATCAAAAGAGCCAGGAGTACAAGATGAATGGGATCGCAGTGACTCAGGAAGTTATTCAGGAAGATTCGGGAGTAATATTACACTTGGACTTCGGAGAAGCAATTAAAAAAGGCAATAAAATTCGAGGTGATAGATGGCCCTGAGGGGAGCATGTGAGATAAAGGGAAATTGCAGAAAGGAATATAAAAATCTGGTGCGAGATATACTGGAGGGCACCCAGCTTGGCTCCGGCAGCAGAGGATAAATGAGCAGCAGTCAAAATGATGAGGGGAATGGGGGGGGATCAGCAGGGGCCTACACCCTGTGCTGCAATGCCCAGCCCCATCGTGCTCCCAACAGGGTTTTCTCACCCCACAGACAGCAGCAGAGCCACGAGGACGGTGCTGAGCACAGAGCTGTGTATTGTGGGATCCATCCTGATGGCAGAAATCACTGCAGTGCTGGGCAGGACCCTTCTAATCACCGGCCCCCCTGGCTCCTTCCACCAGCTGCAGGGCGATAGGTGCAGGACATGGTGCAGTGCCTCCGTGTCACCTCGCACCACAACACCTCAGCCACTGCGTCTTGACAGCCCCAACCTGCCCCCGGTGTGCAAGCCACAGGAGCAGGCACTTTTTGGGGGAAATTGCCTTGGGAACCGCAGGTCGGAGCCCGGCGCCTGCTTTTGCTGCTATCTAAAGGGGAACGCTCGCCGTTCGCTGGACTCCGGGGTGAAGCCAGCAGTAAAACATTTGGTTATTTATGTTGCAGATGTAGGACATCACGCAGGATTTTCCCAGCCCAACAAGTCTCCCGCGGAGCCTGCCTCTCAGCCGCACCGCGCCGGGTCCCACGGGAAGCAGAGCTCAGCACACTCGCTATTTCTGTCGGAGGCGAGCAGGAGCGTCTCCAGGACAGCGCCTGGAGTATTTATGTGGTTCTCTGTGGGTTCTCAGACCCTCGCCACAACCCCTGGGAGCCTCGTGATGTGCACAGGAGCCTGGGAAGGGGAGACAAAGTCCCCTTTGCATCAGTGCTGGTCACTCCCTTCTGCAGGCAGGCACAGAAATGTGCACCTCAGGGCAAGGACACGGCCCTCAGAGCAAGTCTCACCTTCAGCTCATTCACCTTGTAGGCACGAGATAACCTGGGATTTTTTTTATATTTTTTTTAAATGATAAGATCACTGTCATAAAGCAGCAAACAAGGTCAGCTCTGGCAAAGCACTCCCAGCAACAGCAGCGGGATGCGACGAGGCCAGGGGGAGCGGGATGGTCTCTGCCAGTGCTCCAAGAGGATGCAAAAATACAAACACAGGCACGGGGGCTGTACTGGGGTGTTCCTGGAGAGCCAGGTGGAAGGAGAAAAGGGAGAGAGGCAGAGGAATCCAGAGGTTTAACAGATCCTAATGACTGCAAAACTCTTTGAAGGTGGAAAGGGTGGGATAAAGGCACAGTGTCGGATCATCGCTCGCTGAACTCTGGCCAGAAATCACAGTCCCTGCCATTTGAGAGCCACCACCAAGCATCCTGCTGGCAGCCTTCCTATCTGCAAGACCTTGGTTCTTTGCATTTCACGGATCCTTTTTGCCCAGCAGAGACAGAGCAGCTGTGTCACCTCTGTGAGGAACCCCAGGGAAACAGGACATGGCGCACCCCTCAGCTCCTCTCGCTCCATCAGCCCTTTGTCCTTTTGGGGTCCTAGCCCACCCCAAACCTACAATCCAGCAAAGAAGCTGAAATTTGGGGTGCAAGCCAAGCAATAGATTTTTCTTCAGGTTTCAATGCAGTTCACAGGACGGGGCAAAGGCAGGATTTGAAGGGGACTACACCACTGCATGACCCCAGACAGCCACCACGCAGCGCCTAAACTCCCTGCACCCCTCAGCAGGACTTGCTCCTGAGACTCTGGGAATGCCCCCATCTCTCCCCATTCCCCAAACACTGGGGAGCTGCCCCTGCTTTTGCCCCTGAGATGGAATCATGCCATTTTTTAGAGCATCTTTCACCCATTTGTATGAAAACTGAGCAGGGCTTTTCTGCCTGGCATATGGGATATGAGTCGGATGTGCCCGTGACCTGCGGCCGGGCAGATTCCTCAACGTGCCATCAATTTCTGGCATCATCAGCGAATCCTCCTTATTAAACCATTCATTTCTGCACACCCGCATTGCCAGCAGACCGCTTGCTTGCCTGGCGTTCACCCTCCTATGAATTAGGCTGGGAGCAGATATTAAAGCATCCATCCACGTGCCCGAATCACTGGGACAAAACCAGCGAGCAGGGAGCTCCCCGCTCCAGCCGTGGTGCACAAATCCCACCACACACTCCACGTACATAAACACTGCTCCCACGAGGAGGCAGGGAATCAATACGCTTCCTTCCTACGGGGTAAATTATCTTCTGATTAAAAGCTCAATGAGCTGAACTCAAATGTCAATTACCGTCAGAAAACATCAATAAAACATGTTGTTACTGTTTAATGAGGTACCTGTTTCTTCATCCGTCGCTTCCCTCGGGGACACTCGCTTGGTTTTAGCAGGTTTTAGCTGAGAGGCTGCCCATGCATGGGCAAAGCTCCTCTGCCAGGAACAAAACAGAGGTGACATCAAGCCTGGAAAGTGGTACGAGGCCACACACCCCCACAGGACTCAATTATTTCAAATTATTACCCAGCATAGGGTATTGTTCACAAAATAGTCTGTGAGCTTGCCAGCTCTAGCAAAACAAGCTCAGCAAATGGTTTCTTCAGTTCATCCTTCATCACGTTTTCTCCTGGCTATATTCCTCATCTTGGGATTCTCTGGGAGTGTGGGGCTGGATCAGACAAGGTCTGCTTGACCCAAACCGTTTTTGTGGTGTGGATTGCATGAGGATGGCTCTTCGATGTGCTTCCCAGGTGACTTTTTTTTGGAGGGAGCGATGCATCGAGGAAGAGGCTGGAGACTGAGCTCAAACAAGGGTTTGCTGAGCCCAGAAAGATATCAGAGCCTTCTCCAAGAGATTTCACCAACATTAGATGGAGCGTGACCAAGAGCAGAGCATCTCACGGCTTTTCTTCTTGCCCACCCTGAAGGGGAGGCCACCACGAAGGTGAGAAGAGCTGTTCTGCCCAACCATGCAGCATCGATGGGAGAGTCAGAGGTGGACACCCAGCAGAGGCAGCTTGGGTCTGTATCATCTCCTACTTGAGGTTTTCTCTAGAGAAGTTGGGAAGAAAACCAAGGAGTTGGGGAAGATATCACTGCCCTGGTGTTGAGAACTGGTGGATCCCTCCAAAATGCAGCCACAGACCTTTTCCTTCTCTTTTTGGCATTAATATCCTCACGCTGATCTGTCCCCTTCTACCTCCTCTTCTGCTTTGGATTCAACTCTGAGGTTTAATTCAGGAGCTTGGCAACAGCTGCCTTCTGAGAAAAGGAGGGACATTTGCAAAGAGCGCACCATGAAACATCTTCTCCTGCTCTGTTTTTTTTTTTTTTTTTTTTTTTTAATGATCTGCTCCAGTCCCAACCTGGGTGACGAAGGCCCCTGCGCAGCACCTGACATTTTGGAGGCTCTGCAAAATCTGCCTCTGAGACGACAAAATCCGTCCTGCGGCATTTAGGAGGGTTTGCAGATGCTTGCACAGCCTTCAGGAAAGGTCGCCCTGTTATTATGGGAACCGAGCTAGGGGCTTGTTGGCAGTTCTGCCAGCCAGCATTGAGATTTTGGGTTTAAGCAACCCAAAGAAGATAAAAAGATAACAATTTGACAAAAGTCACCCTCACCGAGCTGGATGGGCCCCAGAGGTTGAGAAGGGGGAAACAATATGGAGATTTTTTGTTTGTCTGCTTGTAAAAACCTCAGTCAGCAGTTGTTTGTTCCCATACAGCCCCCTTCTTCCAGAATGGTGCAGCTTCAGAGACTTTGAGATTACAGATTCTCCATGGATTGCCCCCCACGTGGTATCATTGAGGGAATCGGGATGTGAAAGGCTCCTCTGTCTGTGCACGCTGCTGTGCCTTCGCCTGGTCCCCCTACATTTGGATTACATTCCCTGGATTACGTTATAATCCAGGAAATTCTTCACATCACTGGTAACAGCAAATACCAGGGGCTTCCCCCAGCTCTTCTGCACCCAACAGGCTGAAAAATCACGTGCTGGATTTCCTTCAGAGCCACAAGAGGTACAAAAGTCTGTAACGGGGTATCTGATTTTCATGAGGCAAGGCCAGACATCTAAGACAAGCTAGCCAAAAAGGGTGGTACCTCATCGACCACCTCCGAGAGGGGAGTCTATCTCGTATAAGGTGATAAACTTCAGACAGGATTCATCTACTTGGCATTTTATATATTTATTTTAAAAGGACAGGCACAGCCTCCCCGGGTCCCTGCACCACGAAGCGTGGCACTATAAATAAAGGGTGCAGAGACTCAGTGCCAGGACCCAACTCACAGCCCCAGCAGTGACACCAAATCTGCCTCCCATCCGCACGCAGCTTTCAGACAGGGGCAGGTAGCATCCCCTCTCCCTCTGCATTCCCACTGCAGTTAAAAAAAACACTTCAATTTTCCCCAGCAAATATGCTGGTAGTGGTGCCATCACAGCCCATCTAGCCCTTACTGTGATTCACTTTCAGTCTTAATATTAAAGAAACTGCAAAGAGAAGGCTTTGGCGCATTTTTCCCCGTGTTTCCAAGGCACTCCGTTCAGCTTTAGCTCATGCTCCAGGGCTTCCGAGAACATCTCTCTTTTTGTAAAGAGCAGAGGGCACGACACTTCCAGATGGGGAAGAACCAGAGCTGGCGTTAGTGGAGCCTGAGCTTCGCAGCCTTTTTTGTACTGCAGGATATTTTAATGTATTGCAGATGTCTAAATAGCCATAACGAGTTATCTTCACACTTGGAACAAGACTGGCAAAAAAAACCTGAGCCATTAATACAGAGCGCAGTTGAATTAGCTGAATCCTCATCACCCCCTTTGCTTTTATATCAGGTATTTGGGGTTTTAGAGGTTTTTGCCTGAGTGTCCCCCAATGTGTCATCGCTTCGTACCTGTCATTTCAGCTTGTCCTGCTGCAAAAATAAGTGTGATGTCAGAAACCTGGAATGATAATTTGAATTCAAGAGCAAATTCTAACACACATGGTTAAGGAGCTGGATTATGAGCTCGGTTTTGGGATAAAGGCACTGAGCTAGTGGTCACGGTATCCTGGTTATATTCACCCTGTATAAGCTGAGCTTATTAATACAGTCTCAGCCACGTGTCACAGCACACAGGGCTGTAAATAAGAGGAAAAATGCTCATGTTACTTTCTGTACAGCTCCATCAGAAATTACATGTTTTAAAAATGCAGGGCATAAAAACCTAACATCATCTGTAAGTCAAATCCTTATCCCCCAGGGCTGAAGAAGGGTTAGAAAGAGACCTTTTCAACCAGGTCATGCTAACTACTTCATATATTTTTTTCTTGCTTTCATGGGTGACAAGCCATATAATCAAACCCACGCTGCAAACCTGATCAGTTTAGAGCTCAAGCAGGAAATCTGAGCCAGGACCAGCGTTAAGCATGGGTTCTCAAATGGCACAGAAGTGAATAACAAAATAGGTCTTTGCTCTATCCACGTCTACATGGGCAAACCCAGTCCTGCGTCCCAGCCCAGCACATCACCTCTGCATTTTCAGTGAGGAGACAGAGGACCACATTACCTGTTGGACAGTTTTTATGCCAAGCTGTTTGCCCATATCCAGTACCCTACAAGCAAATGGGATTTCATCTTCCACCTGTCTTCTCAGTGGGTTGCAGAAGAGCAGACAGGCCAAGCTGGGCTTGGGGATGGGGTTTTGCTCAGCTGCTCCACCAGCCCTGCCCTGGCCACCACTGGCAGAAATCTGCTGTGGGAAGGGGATGAGCAAAACCAACATCTCACTTTGCATTGACTGTGGACGAGCTTACACCTCCCTGGCTGCTCCCCAAAACCTGTAGGAGCTGGAGCAATCAAGCGCCCCAAGCCTGCAAGGGGAAAATGCCTTTGCCCAAAGCTTCACTTTCTGCTCTCCCCCCAGCCCCGCTCGGTGCTTATCCCACGTCCAACAAGTCCTCAAGCTGGGGGAAAGCCTGACTCACTCGCTATCACGGTCATCAGTCATCCATACATGTGGCTGCAGTCTGTGGAAAAAAGAAACCGCTTTAATTTTCCAATAGTTTATAGCCAGATATTCCTGCTGGCAAAAAGAGCTGATTTTTTTTTTTTTTTTTTTTTGCAGGGGGCCCTTTGCTCCTTTTGCATTTGTGTCTTCAGCTCCTTTGCCTGGAACACCCCTCACTGCAAATTTAAATGGCTGTGGGGAAGATGAGGGGCATCAGGCAGCTTGGTCCCATACCACGTGGCATCGTTTGCCTCTACATTTTGTCCCTTTTCCCCATTCAGAGGGCAACCCTGGACAGACAGACATCACACCAGAACGCCCAAAGCACCACAACCACCTCCTTAACCCAGTGGGGACACACGCTGTGGTGTTTGGCAGTGCCAGGGCTCCCTGCCATGGTGCCGGGGAGAAACAGAGACTGCAAGATAAAAGAGAGCCCCAGGGTCACAGCTGTGGGGAAGGAAACACTTGTTCAAATGTCTTTGATCGTATGCAAGCGTCGGTAGAACGGCATTATCCATCTGTACTGAGGGGCTGAGTAACCCCAAGCACTTGCAGGTGACCTGGAGAAGGACAACACTGGGGCTCCTCTCACAAAAGCCACCCAACCTCGAGCACCTCGGGGAGGCTGGGACCTCATGGGGCACACGGCCCAGCCTCTGCACCAAACACTCAGGTGTCCCTACGAGGGCTCACCCAATTTCCGAGCTCGTGCTCATTCAAAGCACTCCAGCCCCATCCATCACAAACTGGGTTTCGTGCCTCGCTGCTGGTTTGAATTTGCTCGCTGGAATGAGCATCCCCGGAGCTGTGCTGAGCAGCAGCCACGTCGGACAGCTCAGGCCAGCTTTTCCTGGCCCTACAGAGCACTACGTGTTTACCCAGCGCTTGGAAAAACCATTCAGCTTTTATTTTAGCTCGGGGGAGAAGCCAAGGGGTCACCTTTAAGCTAAGGTGGTATAAATAGAGGCTGAGTGGAAAGAGCAACATACAGAGAGCCAGGGAAGAGCTCTGTCCAGGAGGAAAGCGAGACCCCATCACTCCCAACTATTTAATAGCCACCAGGGTCCACATCAGCCCTGCTTTTTCCACCTCCTTCTAGATGTGGGCAAGTTCACAGCTACGTCATCCTATATATTCACGTGGATTCGTGCCCCAGGATGCAACAGCAAACCTTTGGCAGGTTGAGCGAAAGCCAAACCTTTGGCAGCGCCCCTGGCCCAGAGCTTTCCCCTGCTCTCATGCTGTGCTGCCAAGTCTCTGCCAAAGAAACTGGGGAAGAGCAAAAGCTCTGGGGGAAAGGGACTGGAGGCTGGAAAATAACCCAGGTGACTCAGGCATGCAGCTTGACGGGGGACAAAAAGCAGCTCGGTGTCTCAGGAAACCACAGCCAAGCACCAGGATGAAATTATTTTTCACCCAGCATCTTGAGCTGCCAAACGAAAGACGATTTAAAGCCCAGCCGGTGGCACCCAAACCCTGAGCAAGGCCCAGCAGGAGCTGCAGCACCGTCCTGCTGCTGGACTCGCCGCCTGCCACCTGCACAATCCCTGCTCTCCTCTCCAAGGCAATGCCCACCAGGGATGCTCTGGGGCTTAGCAGCTGCCTGCAAGACCCCAGGGCTCCGTGCTGAGCTGCACAGAAACACGGGGTGACGTTTTCTTTGCTGTGTGAACACAGCTGTCACCGCTCGCACGCTGGCCACCTGTCAGCATTTACTGCAGCAGCCTCGCTGGGGATGGCTGGCACCAAGAAGCCACCAGAGCCACTGCCTGGAGGGGTGCAGACCCCGAGGGATGATGAGGACCACGTGCATTCAGCGAGCAGCATCTCACGGGGACAAAGAGACCCCGTGCTGCACGGGCTCCTTGCAGTTCAGCAGCAGAGAGAACAGAAAAGCTCTCGCTGAGTTTGCTGCCTCCAGGAGGAAAAAAACATCCAACATCCCCCCTCTGCAACCAAGTCCAAGGATACGGAGTGCAACAAGCAGACTCTTGGCAGAAATTCAGAGGCCTGATAAGCTTGCTGGGACCTGCAGGAGTATCAAGGCCCCTGCAGGAGCATCAAGGAAAATATCAGGGCTGCACGGCGTGGTCCCCAAGAGGGGCTGGGTCTTGCTCTGATGTCCCCCCAAGCCATGGTGCTGCTGCCCCCCAGGAGGGGCACAGGAAGGGCTGCACCCTACATGTCACAGGAGATGACCCCATCTATATCAGGTGTGAAACCTTCCTGATGTTGTGTTCCTGGTGCTCCTCAAACAGAGCTCCATCACATCTGCATGTGAGCAGAGCCAAGTGCAGGGTATGGGGGTGGAAGGGCTTCCTCTGGAGCACAGGGAGCTTTTTAGTAGCTTACGGGTCCCAGATGGCAAGTTCAGGGAAGCCACAGTGCTCCCACACCCCCAAGGAAGCTATTAGGATGGAGCCGTCCCACCAGGAAGCCCTGTAAGCCCTCCTTTGTGCTCACCAGAAAACAACGCTCAGCCTCTTCCTACAACTCCATTGTTTTAAATTCAGCTTGAGTCCCTGACAAGCAACGTGCAGGGGAGAAGAAAAACACAACTGTGACAGAGACAGAGGAGCCTTCAGCTCCCCGCACCGTGCTCTGACCTGTGTCCAGACCAGATAAGAAAAACACTGACAGAAATGCCTCTTTAGGAGCAAACACTTTAAGGGGAGTTGAGTGAGCATCACTCACCACAGCTCTTGCTCAGCCTGCACAGCATTTGGCAGAAGCAAGCAATTTCTTCTGCAAGGTGCGTGTTTTAGCTGTTTGCGCCCAATTCATCTTTGATGCACAACATGTCTCTGTGACTGCAGCGCCAGGACACAGCACACAGAGCTGTGCCATCCTCCCAGGCTCACAGGAGAGCGACTGCAGCACAGGGGGACAGGGAGATTAAAACATCCCCCGGATCTGATGCCACCTACGTCTGCTGCAATCACTGCTTGGTAGCTGTTGGTCTTCCCCCGTTCCCTCTCCCCCTTATCCAGTGTGTTTGGAGCTATCAGACATCTCACACCACTCTGAGCCTACGCTGCTCTGAATCAGACACCAACAATAGTGCTGATTTAAAAGGAAAGCCTGGGGAGAGAACAAACCCTAATTATCCAAACAGCCAGTGGCCACGATGCAAAGTCACATTAGCTGTGGAAGAGAAGAGAGCCAGCCTGGGATTTCCAAAAGCCTGTACGCTGCTGTTGATGCCAGGGAGCAAACGAGGCCAAGAGTTTTGAAATCCCCCATCTGCATGAGGCTACGCTTACAGTGAAACCTGCTCACAGCAGAGCCCAACCAGCAGCCCACAGAGGCTGCATTTTTTTTTGGCAACCTGGCCTTGCAGGCACAGCCAAGGACTCCCTTGTCATTTGGGGTCACAATAAATATTGCACAAGGGCAAGGAAGGGTCTGCTGTCCTTGCAAGGCAGAAAGTGTTCTAACACGGCAAGTTTGTTAACGTAGAAACAAAAAGCCAAAGAAAGCAGAAATAACGTGCAAAACTAAGTGCTACGACCCAAAGTACTCACATTAGGTTAATGTCACCAAGATAGCTGAAAAGCCCAATATCAGGCAGTCTAACCATGATCTCTGAGCATGTCTCCTCTCTCCAAAAACACACTAGCATCGCAGTAAATAGGAAGCCTTTTGCCTTGGGTGAAGCCCTACACTCCCAGTGGAGCTGTTTTCCAAAGCAGCACGGTTACAGGATGTGACGATGCCATGGTACCTACCGGCTTGGGGCAGTGGATGTACCTAGCGAGGCTGATGATCAAATCGTGAGTGATCGGATCCACCAGGTTTCGAAAGCTGGCATATCGGTAGAGGACATCATCCAGAGAGGTCGACTCCATTCCTAAGTCCTGCAGGAGACAGAGTAAAGGAGCAGTGTTAGATGTGCTACTAAAGCCAGTGGCTAGCACAAATCTTTTAAATTAGCCTGCAGTGGTGGTCCCCACGAAGAAGTCAAGAAGAAAGTGATCCCTACCACCACCCAACACAAGGAAGGGACACATGAACATGTCACCCTGGGGAAAGCAGCACTCCTTGTGCTTTATCTGCTCTGCAAAAAGGCATTAGGGCTGCAGATCCAACACCTCGATGCCCATCACAAGCCAAAAACCCAGTGAGCTGACACCAGGTGTGCAACAAGGTAAAATCATAGATGACTCCAGCAAACACAGACACTTGGCTGGTGTGAAACTGGAACCAGAGAACAGCCATAGCATAGCCGTGCTCTGCATCTGCTGTGCATAAGGAGGAAGGAATGAGCCTCAAATTGCAGAAGGATAAAGCCAGGGGCTGTGGGGATGGCGAAGTGCTGGAGCAGACTGGCTGGGGAAGGGGTGGAGGCTCTGCTGCTGGAGACTGGATAAGGAAGTGTCAGGAACAGTTTCGATCGAGCTGATCCTGCCCTGGGGATGGGTCAGACCTCCTGAGGACCCCTCCAAGACTATTTTCTCTGATTCTCAATCCTGAGACATCATAATCTGAGGAATTTTGGCAGAGAGCTCGTCATTCTGTGAAATACATTAGCGCACAGGGACGAGGAGAGGAAGGGTTATATGTAGTGTACTCCGTTTACTTCAAATATTTCAGCTCCACTGTAGTTTTATTTCACAGCAGCAGCTGATCAGGGGACAGGATGGCCCTCAGATGAATGTAGGTTGCAATGAGGTCTGACAGCCACCCCACAGCATAACCCCATGCCAGGGCCAGTGCAGCAAGCAGACGTGACTCAAGACCCAGCTGACACCACAGCTCCAGCAGAGCTGGGCTTGATTTCTAGCCCGGCGTTCCCAAGCAAGCCTTTTCCCTTTAGCCTTTTATTTTTGACAGCAATGGGCTGTTCCGTGTCACTCCTCACAAGCCTGTTTTCTCTTGTGAAGAGTGAAGCCCAGAGGCAGCCCCTTCTATTTGGCCCAACAGGATTTAGTGAAACGACGGCCTGTAGGTCCTCTCCTTTGGGCAACACGTCCATCTCCCCACAGCAAGGACAACACCATGGCTACCCCAAAGCATTTACTTTCCAGATGATGTCTATGAGGTTCAGCAGGCAGGGACACACCACTGCTGAGAGCGGCCTGCCACCCAGCCGCGTGTTTTGGTGCGACAGAGGCCCTGCACTGCCAAAACCTCATGGCAGTGATTAACGGGCAGCCAACGCTGAATTGGTGGAGATGTGACTTGACGAGGAAGAACTGACCATCAACATCACACCAGTGTGAACCTTTCTGTGCGAAATCCCCACCCCTGGCCCTCCAGGCCCTCACTGGCAACGGGAGATGATTTGTAAACTGGTGGGCTGGCCTAGTTCTGAGCTTTTCCTGAGCCAAAATACAGCAGAAATGAGGAATCATTTCAACTCTTCACCAAAAGTCAAGCAGTGATGAAGTTTTCTGATGCATATCTCCACCAACACTGAGGAAAATGTTTTTTGATCCCTGAGAAGAGCCATGCTGGAGATTTGCCCACAACCCCATTAAATGCCAAGTCCCCCTTTCACATAGCTGGCGGCACCTGGCATTGAGAACACTGTGATGTTTGAACACACACACACATCTCTGGGGATGGAAATGCCTGCAATTTGTAGCCAGCTGGCTTGGTGCAGGTAGAGACCTCCACATGGCCCTGGTGCTGTCTCCCTACGTATCCCATACATAGGAAACCATAAGCCCACAGAGACAGCCCCATTGCCAACTTGCCCTCCCCAAATTTCCTTCCTGCCACCCCCAGAACTAAGCAGCTTGCCAAGACCCTTAAGCTCAGTGCTCATAATCCACCTCTCCACATGCATCTGGTGAATTCTGGAGGAAAGGAAGCGAGGATCCCACATCAGGGCCAGGGAAGAGGCATCCACCCTCGTGGCTTCCACACTGCAGCATTGGCACACGTGAGAGCCCCGACAGGCTGAGCCGGAGCAGCAGGTCTGGGAGCGACCGCAGCCGAATTTTGTACAAACCAGAGCAAAGAGATCTGCTGGTGTTTTGGGTGCTTAGTGTCTCGAAAGGAATGCTAACAGGTTGATGTTAAAATCTTTAACCCCGTGCAAGGTTAAATGTCAGCTACAACAAACTACCCAGGGTGGTTCAGCCCAGTGATGGCTGCACTCCCAGGGATTAGTGGTGGTGCCAGCAAAGCAAACCGGGTCCAATCCTACCAAGAATTTGAGGCTGGAAAGGGCTGAGCTGCAAAAACAACAGGGAAGTTTCAGGCAAAGAAGAAATGAGCAATGCCAGAAACATGCCTGGAGGAGAAAGCACGCGGTGCTCTGGTCCTCTTGGGGAAAACCAAGTGGCTGCAAAGAAAATCCACAGGATAGGAACCCCAGGGCCAGGTGCTGTTGTGCCAAGCTGGGAAAGTGAAACATGAAGTTATTTATAAGGTGCTGGTAGCAGGAAGGTGCTATTTGACCCTGTGGGAGTTGCAGTCTGGCTAAGGCACTCAGTAAAAATTGGAAAGTGCCAGACACACATCACAAGGCTGGGGTAATTTTATTCACGATCATCCTGCAAAAATCTGTCCTTCCTGGCTCTCTTCTTATTTACAGTCTCTACAAATAACTTGTTATTTACTGAGCATTTTGCACTTCTGCAGAACTTGTCATGTGAGGACATTAGAGCATCTCACAAGCGCAAATTGCATTTATCACCCACAACCACAAGCACTTGCACTTAGAGATGATGTATTTAAAAGGAAAGGATCCCACCAAGGCATTATCTCCCTTAAAGAGCTAAGCAAAACAGCTCCATGAGATGCCGTAAGTCCCACACGCACAAGGAAGAAGCCCATCTCCAATCTGTGTCATGGATAAGGCAATGCAGAGTCCAGGCCTTGCTCTATAAATGCAACTTTTAAAGTACAAGTGCAGAAGGATTGGGTACAGCTGCTTCTGTAGGAAGCCCAAAATCAATCTGGCAGTAAGAAAACATCTTTACTTGGTTTAAAAGGAAAAAAAAAAAAAAAAAAAAAAGAGTGAGAGAGCAAGTGAGAGAAGAAAAAAATGAAAAGAAAAAAAAAAAAAAAGGAAAAAAAGATACTCACAGACCTAAATAACCTTGTTACTGCTAGGAGTATCCCTCTGGCACCAAGTGCAAGGCTTTGCCAATGGCTGCAGACACACTGTTTGGTACAGAAGAACCCCAAGCAAGCCAAGGCAGTTGGAAACCCACATGCATGGGGCTGTTCACCCTCCCCAGGACCACCCAAAAAAGCCCCAGAACAACAAATCCAAGTGGCCACAAGAATCAAGCAACCAAGGCTCCAATTGCAAACACACCTTGTTTGAAAAATAAAGCATCCCTATCTATTTACAGTCTATCCCACAGCTTCTACCAAATTGACACTTAAAATAATGAATTCATCTGAGGGTCGAGAGCTGGGACTGAGATGTCTGCATGCACAGAGCTCCCCAGGAGCAGCACTGCAATAGCCGTGTGAGCCCAGCAGTGCTACTCAAGCAGGTTTGGTTTTAATTAGGCTGGAGAAACTATCTCCATCCTTCAAGACTTTTTCCTCTTGTATTTCGGCACTGTGTGGATCCACGAGTGATTGCACAGAACTGGGTGGGTTCAGGAGCTTGGGCTCCTTTTTAAGAGGAAAAAAAAGGGAGAAAAAGCAATCCTGCGGATAACACAGTGCAGGGAGACCCCCAAAGCCAGCTCCCACTCTTCCAAGGAGAGAACACCCTCTCCCAACAGCAGGGTGGCTGTTACCTGCCCAGTCTGGTAGAGCTGAACATGAGGATTAATCTGACATGAGGTCAGAGCTGGATTTGGCCCACGGTCATATAGCATCACTGGCAAACAACACGCAGTACCAAAGGGGCCGAATATGGGGCTAGGCAGGAGTAATTCCACGCACGCAGCTCTCAACACACCGGGATCTTTCAGGATCAAGCCAGGCTTAGCATCTTGCCACCTCCCTTCGAGCATCTCAGAAGTCTGACAGTTTTCAGCTAAAATTCAAATATAGAACCAACAAATCCGAGAACGTCTCTCTCCTGGGAGAGCTCACATTTTTCACAGGAAGCTTCCCCTCCTCCCTCCCCGTAAGCATTCTTCGTGCACAGATGTCTTTCTCAGCTGCTCCCTAAATCTCTCTGCCACACCAGCATCGTCTCTTCCCACCACATGTAATATTTTAAAGCCACTCAAGGCTGAAACTTGTTCGAGGCCAAGCGATGAGCTCATCTGCAATTTAATAACTTCGCACCAGCTCAGGCTGTCAGCAGCAAATCGCAGATCGCGAGCTCTGGAGGAAACGCCCAGCATCTGGCTCCAATCTCTATGGGTTTTTACAGCACATTTCCTTTCCCCGGAGGATTCTTACCTGGACAGCAAGCACAAAATAGGAAAATAGGTGTATGGGTTAAAAACAATGGTATTTATGAGCTGGTAAGACCACGGCTGTCTCAGTGCTGGCTGGAGGGGTGTTTGTCTAGTGTGCACCCAAAGCCCTGTATGGGGCTGTGATGGTTTGGGGAAGGTTTGCATCAGCAGAAGGGGAATGTCCCTGCATCCCTGAGCTGCCCCAAGCCCCTGGCATCCTCAGGGGTGCCAGCAAGAGAGGACCAGAGATCTCAGTGTCTCCAAGATGCACATCCTGCATGATGCTGCTGCACTGATGCCCAGGTCAGACAGGATTTGGGATCAATGAGACAAGCAAGCAGAGAAAGCTGGGATAATGGAAAGGGCTGAAAGCATGGTCCCACTCTGCTCTTCTTGCTGCTCATCCTCCCTGCCCTCAGCCATGCCCTTCCTGCAAGGTATCTGATTTGTTTCTAGGTTTGGGAGGCCAGGAGAAGGCCAAACCCTCGCCAGTCCCTGGGGACGGCTTACCAGCTGGGGGCAAGGATGGAGGGATCACAGCCCCCTGCCACCAACCACCTGCATTCAGCCTCTGCAGGAGGGGTCTCCTGCTGCAATGCAAAAAAAGTAGATTTCCAAAAAGATAAAAAAGAAGGTTGTGAAGGAAGTAGAGATTTAACTCAGAAGTCCAGCAGGAAGAAGCAATGCCTCCCTCCACAGCAGCCAGCAAAGGAAACTTCCTGGGCACAGCCAAGAAAGGCACAAGAGTTATTTCCCAGTTATTTTGGGAAAACAGCAGCCAGGCACGGGTGCAGCCACAGACCTCAGGGTCTGGACTCTTTTGTGCAAGAAACAACAGGAAACAACCCAGCTCCCCAAACCCCTGCCCAAACTCGGGGCTCACCACTGACTTCCCCAGGCAAAAACTACATGAGCAATGCCATTTTCCCAGTGCAAAAGGAATAAAAAAAAGGCAAGCAAGGCATCGGGAATCATATCCCTAGCTTATCATTCCCTATTGCTGGGCACAAGGATTTTTTAGTCCCTCTCTGCTGCCTGTCAGGAACTGCAGCACAACACCAAGAGCCCAGCAATCGGCTCCCCGCGCTGCATTTCCATGAAAGCTGGCACCATGCGATGCTCCCCAGGCCACCAGGAGCCATAAGCAGCGGAAGTCGGGCACATTTTCTCTTATTAAACTATTTGTCACTGCGCGCTGAATCACAGTTAGAGGAAAATTCAGCAAGTCTGTGTGAGAAGCCAGGCGATAGAGCAGGGCGCTCTGTCGCTGCTTTTATGAACAGGGAGGGAAGGCAGTCACTGGTTGCCCAAATGAGGTTACAGTGCAAAACATCGCCCAGAGCTCCTTGGGTCTCGGCTGCTCATAAATATCCCCCGAGCTGCTATTTTGCCCAGCACCTCTTCCAAAACTGGTTCTTATCCACAACCAAGAGCCAGAGCAGCATAACGGATCGCCAGGAGGCGAGGCTGGTATTGTAAACAAGCATCAGGCACGGAGGAAGAGAGGGATTAGTCCTGAGTGCAATCCATCACCCACAGCAACTCCTCTGGGAGAGGCGACTTCATGAGGAGGGTATCTGCAGTGAGTGAGGCTGGACTGGAGACAGGCACGGGAGATGTGATGTGCTCCGCAGAGCAGGGTGTGCACAGGCCATGGGGCCGCTCCACAAGGGAGGATGGATGGAGCTGCTCGGTCCCATAAAACACACTACTCCTTGCTTTTAATCCTTAGGATGTTCGGCTCGATCGTCAGAGTCTGGTTGAGGTTCGTAAACCAGAGAAAAACTGTGTGTTTATGGATCCGCCAGCTACAATCTTCCAGGCCTGGCCACAGCCCCTGGAATCAGCCCCCACCTGTTTTGCATGGGATTGGCCCTCCTGAATTTGCTTAATTGCTAATTAGTTTGGTGCTGCCTTACTTTCTGCTGAAACAAGGCTGGACATTGCTGGAGGGCAGATGATTCTCTGGATGCCCAGCACCCCATGTCTCCCACGAACACCCCTGTAACCAGCCCAGAGACAAGGGTGGCAGTCCCCAGCCCAGGCAAACCAGCAACTGCTGCTGTGAATTCCTGTTTGTAATCCCCAGGACTGGTGCAAAACTGGAGTTTTGCATGGGATATTTTCTGTTTAGGAGAGTAAATACTGGTCAGGAACTGCTGATCGCACACTCAAGCCTCAAGTGAGGGTACATTTAGAGAAGAGTCAACGTTTAAGGGAAGAAGTAAACGTTTGCCTGGCAGATTGACTCAAATAATAAATGGTGGCAGCCCAAACCCCCTCCAGGAGGCTGGAATTTTGGAAACAGAGAGAGATGGATTAATGGGCAAAGATACGATGCTGCCATCTCAATAATAAACAACTAGGAATAAGAGATTGGAAGAAGAATGTGCCTCGTTTATTTTAATCTGTGAGGCAAATGTAATTACCCCAATTGGAGTTAGGCCAGGCCGCAGCTCGCAGACATTTTCAGAAAGGTGCCTGTGGATATTTAATGGGAACAGATAGCCCCCCACCTTTATTTACAGAGCCGGTGGGATCCCAGTACAGGAAGGATTTAGAAACACTGCCCGGGGAAGGCAACTCCAGGCTCTGAACAATTTAGACAATCTAGGTCCACCGATGCCTTTAACACACACGTTTGTCTTAAGCTCACAAAATAGTATTCACACATCCCTCCTAAAGCAGGAGGAGCTGCCCACAGCCCGGTTTCCCATTCAAGCTACTGCTGGTTCATCACTTTGGGACCACTGCTCCTGCTGGGACCACAGCCCACGCAGATCCCACACCAGGAGGCTTTGGGTCCCTTCTCTCATGCCCCATTACCTCTGCTCTGGCTGCTGGAGCTCCCCTTAACAACTCCTGGCTCCTCCTGTTTGCAGCTGACCATCGAGCAGCACCAGCTAAGTTTTTAAGCTTTCTTTAGGTCCCTGCTGTTTTCTTGGCAGCTCAAACACCTCTTGGACTTGGAAGGGGACAGGAGATGCCTTACAGGCACTCAAGTCTTATATTTGAGCATGCAGTTCTTACGTTCTTGTGCACCTCTTTGTTTACAGGAGCAACAAAAAGGCAGCACTGGGATCCTTGCAGAAAAGAGGACAGGATTTGCAAGCAGAAGGGAGGGATCACTCATCTCCCTAATTTCCACAGCCTGTTACAGACCTCCTGGCATGTGGGCACACAGCAAGCGAGCGATTCCCAATATGAGGGCAGCACTCAGCACCGCAGCACTGGGAATTACAGCGGTGTCTCACCGTACACGCTACAATCCTTGGGAGTTCCTGAAGCCACACGGAGCCTACCAG
The DNA here is from genome assembly GCF_009819795.1 of Aythya fuligula. NCBI lineage: Eukaryota > Metazoa > Chordata > Aves > Anseriformes > Anatidae > Aythya > Aythya fuligula. The sequence goes on along the minus strand of NC_045578.1, from coordinate 6,031,175 downwards.
AGCTTTGTGCAATCTGCATTTATCTCTCACCTGCTCTTATCGAATTTAATTAACAGCAATGAGCCGAGCACACTCACTGTACACAGCCCCACTTGCGCACCCAGCATGGGCAGCCTCTGCCAAGGGATGTGCCAAGAGAAGAGCCCACGAATCCTGCCTCAGGTGGCCCGACCTTAATAACAAAGCCAGCAGGCAACCAGGCCTGGCTGCTGACTGTCCGTCCTGCCACCTCTCTGTCCTCCAATAACTCCAGAAGGCAGCCAGTTTCATCCAGCTATGGGAAAGGGTCAAAGCTGATTAAGGTCCCATAAGTTTGGGGGAATCAGCAACAGGGGAAGGAGGAGATCCCAGCTAGGGGAGGACCAGGACCTGGTTGCAGCAGACAGACAGACAGCAGGACAGATGGTCCACAGCTGCCATCGGGGTTGCTGAGCTGGGACCTCAGGCAAGATGCTGGCAGAAGCTGGGTTTCCCCAGAGCCAAGGTTTGCTTGGTGTGACGGCCACACTGCCCTGAACCCGCAGCATCGATGTTGTTATCGTACCACTGGGAGCCTCCCGTACCCCCCCAGAAGAAATCAATCCCTTCCTGCACGTACAATAAGAGCCTGCAATCCAATAACAGCTACCTAAAACCCGGCTTCACTTCCAAGCCCTGGACTGATTATTATTGCATTAGCTACGGAGGGACGTATTGTTATCGCTCAATAAATGCGAGCTCTACTTCAAAGGGACTGGATTTCAGCAGTGGAAGAGTACACAAATGCTTTGACAATTGCTTTGGGATCCTTCGAAGCAGGTAGATGCCAGAACAAAACCTGAAATCTTATTGATACAGACTTTGTAGTAACAATGAGCGACGATGACTCCTCAGCACAGCTGGCTCTCAGAGGAGGTTATTCGAGGGAAGTAATTGAAGGCATTGCTCAGAGAGAGAAATATTCAATTAACTCCTTAAACCGACTGCCATGGACCAACGTGGGCATTAGCAAAAAGATCATTTAAAGGAACAAACTGCAGCTGACTCCAAGAAAAGCATCTCAAGACACTTTATGTGCCAGCAGGAGCCTGGGCAGGAGGAGAGCAGGGGCAAAGGAGGCAAAGTTCCCTGGAAGGAACGTGAGATCGGTGGATTTTAGCCCAGAGCCAGTGATGGGGAGTCAGGGTGGGACCTGGCACTGCAATAAAATCTCCTTCAGCTAATGGCCACCTGTTCCATACCACATCTGGAGCCTCTTTCTGCTCTTGGTACCTTCTCATAGCGTACAAGAGGCTTCCAGAAAGAGCAAAACACGCAAACCCCACAGCACCCAGCTCGTTTTCTTACTCAAGACAGAGCAACAGGAATGGAATAAAACCAGAGGTTTCCACAGCTTCCACCCGCTTGCCAAGGAGGCCAGCGGAGCACAAGTAATTAATATGGACACCATGAATTTCAGTCCTTTCATTTGCAAATCCAGCATCGCAGCTCATCTCAAGCATGGACAAAGTCCATTAATAAAGCAGATTCTTGTAATGGGATTCAAAGCGATGGCAAATCAATACATAACACGCTCGTACGCTAGACTAATTTATGCTTTGCATAATAATCAGGGCAACTGTACTTCTGGGTACATATGTGGAGACACGCTCAAGCCCAGCCCAGGCCACCTAAGGAGCTCAGCAGGATGCAGCCAGGTTGAAATTCCCAGAAACCAACCCCGATAACCACAAAGCGGACACAGCACGGGGAGGATAAGGAGGAAGGATTTTACATAGCACACAGGGTTGGCACTCCTAACGTCACCACACACACAAAATATCCATCTTGTGCCTTCTCGTCTTCGCTGGAACAACAGAAAGAGGCTTCCCAGATCGCTGGGTTTTGGTAGGGAGCCAGTGCTTTGTTTTCACTCTGCCCACAGCCAAGGGAAAATTAACAGCATATTAAAAGCTCAGCCCTCAGAAACTCTGATTGCACTGCCAGCCTGTCCATGGCTTTCCCCCGAAGCTGACCTCCCCTTCTGCAGCCCCCAGGCCACATTCTCCCATCGCTGAGCTAAGGCACACACCGTCCTGTTCCCGAAAGCCAGGCGAGGAGGGGAGGGAGCTGCTGGCTGCAGCCCCCATCCCACTCCAGGACAGCTCCCCGGTAGTCCCATCTCATGAAGTTTATGGCTCGTTTCCCCCCAGACACTGGCAGAAGATGGACCAGAAGTGGTTTCATTAAGCACCTATCACATACACCTTTGCACAAAGAAACCCGCTGTACCAAACTATGGGGTCATAGCGGCCAGCCCCAGCCTGGGAAAAAGCAGGGTTATCACCCACTTCTCCTTCAAACTCCTCATCAAACCTGTGAAATGCTGTTTTTTTTTTCAGGATCCGTGCCTGGAAGTGTGTCATGGCAAGCTGGCACCAGAGCTAAGGATGTCTCCAGCCAGGCACGGCCGTGCTTGCTTCCAGCTGGAGGACGCCCAGCCCTGATGCCCGCCCGCGGTGAGGGTTCCCCTGGCACTGCTCTCCTGTGCCCGGCCCTGGCCCGAGGTGCAATTGTAAAACTGAGTCGTGAGATAGCAAAAAGCTACGTGACTGTGATTTGCCTGACGTAGGTCTGCGAGGAAATCAGTGAAAGTGCTCGGAAACGGCAGCAGAAGCCCCACCAAAGGGGTCTGGCTTTGGGGATGTCCCCCCAGCCCCGTTCTTTATCAGCAGCAGGAGTCAGGACTCTCCACATTAGACCTCCCTTGCAATCCCTCCTCAAGCATGTCCCACTTGCCTGCAGCTCACCGGCCACCTCTGTGGAGCAGAAGAAGCAGAGCAAGCTGAACCCACAGCCCCTGGCTCACCCCGCTGCTGCCCCTGCCTGGTCAGCTCCCCGTCTGCACAAACCTTCAGCTGGGAGACCACGGCTCTGCTCTCCTCCTCTGCGATATCTTATCTCGTGCTTGGCAAGCCAGAAAAATCACTTAAATACCTGGTTAATTCTCAGCACACACTCTAGTCCTGCTGAAGCCAAAAGGGTTTGGAAAACCTCGATCCTCTGCTCCTGCAGGGCTCAGGGGTGGGCTCCATGGGAACACAGCGCAGGAACCCACCCTTGGCCAGAAAGAGACCCCACACGTGGCCAACAATGAGAATTCATTCCCAGGTCTCATTTACACAGCAACCAAGCAGCCTCTGCTCTGCTCCACGCTTTTTGCCCTATTTGCAGGCTCCGGGTCCTTTCCCCGGGGGAAGAGGCTCTGCCTGCACCCCAAACCCGAGCAGCACCCACACTGGGTGGCTGCTGCCCCCTCAGGAAAGCACCAAGAGGCGTCAGAGTCCCCCTCGATTAAAAATGAGACTATTTCTGCTTTGTTTGACAGTCAGGGCCATTAAGCTGCTCTTGTTGATGTTTCCTTTCCCGGTGGATACGCCGGGAGCACGCGTGCCAAACGAACTCGGGATGACCTGGAGAGCAAACCTTTGCCCGAGGAGGTTTTTGCTCAGCACGTGGCAGCGCGCTGCCCGGCGGGTTTCATCGTGCTGCCCCTGCGAGCACAACCACACCTAAAAACCACACCTAAAACCTGCTTCAGGGGGAGCACAGCCTCATCAGAAACCTGCAGCTCCCACTGCTAAGCCCTGCCGGAGCTGATGTGGCATCGGGCTGTGGCTCACGGCACTCCACTAAGCCACACAGGATGAAGGTCTCCATGCCCCACACGCCTCCTCCTCCTCCCGACCTTCATCCTCCCAGCCACTGGGCTCCGCACACACACGTCCCACAGGGAATGTAGAGCCTCCTGCCTCCACACCCTGGGCTATTTCCCTGCCTCCTTATAACATTACACCTCCCCAGGAAGCGTCCCCGGCCAGAAGCAGAGGCCTGAAATGCCGGTGGTAACAGAGCACCCTGCTAATCCTCATCCCCCTCCCCGGGTGGCTGAGCCTTCCTGGGCAGCTAAACCAGGCCCCACGAAGCGCTGAGGCCAAGGAACACTTCCACAGGTGCTAGAACAAAGCCCTTGGCTCTCAGATCTCACCGCAGCCCTGGCGTTACCAGCCGGGAACATTTCTTTTCCGACTTCAGAACAGCCAACGCCAGTATTTTGGACTGGCAGCCTTTCCTGGAGTTAGCAGCAGAGGAAGAAGAACCCGAGAAGCTTTCGGGATGCAGGACCAACTTCTTAGCAGAGCTTTCCAGATACAACAGCGGGGCTCAATAAGCGCTGAAACCTGATGCAAGACGACGAGCTGAGCAGGAGCAGAGCCAGGATGAGCTCACTGCACAGCCCCACGGCCGGCCGAGCCTTCCCCCCCTGCTCTGGTCCCACCGAGACACCCGTGACCCTGGGCTGAAACTCCTCGATTGGCCACGAAGCAGATGAATAAACGGCCGGTGATCTCAGCACCGAGTCAGCACCGAGACGTGACCGCTGCAGGTCCTGGGCTGGCTTCCAGCAGCCAGAGCAGCCGGCCCGCGGCCCCTCGGGCACCTCCAGCCTCAACCCCAGGGCATGGGGGGGAACCACAGCGTCCCCAAAAAGCTGGGGGCATTGAGCACGGGGTGATGCAGACCGGCTCTTGGGACCCTTTTCCCCCCAAAAGTGTCAGGGAAGCACTCTGGAAGGAAAGATTCCTTTTTGCAAGATGCTAAATGGGGAAAAACCCGACTTGTTTTTCTGGGCAGGAGCACAGGTTGAGCCAAAACCACCACCGAGGAGTGAGGAGGGTTCAAAACCCTACCTCTGAGAGTCAGCAGGCTGATGAGGAGCCCCATCTTGTGCTACCACGTTCCTTCTTTCCCTTTATCTTCCCCTGCTCAAGAAGAGGTGAGCAGCAGCTGCCCCTGCCCTAAGGACCTGCCTGCCCCAGGGGACGGCAGCCACCAGGCTGATACCTGCTGGGAAAAAAGAAAGGTTGTTGGAAAAAAAAGGAAAAGTGGTCAGAAAGGAGCACATGGAGAGGGTCCTTCCCAGGATGAAGCCTCCCCGACACCCTACAAAGCGTCCTCTTGAAATACCAACCACAAAACCAGAGCTGCATTGCCAAGCAGCAGGAGAGCCACCTCCCAGCCAAAGGTCGGGCTCCAAGCAGGTCCCAGCGATGGCATCTCCAGCAAGAGCGAGGAAATCCCCATCTCACCCCTTTGGCACTCAGGCACATGGCACAGCAGCAGTTTACTTGCTGCAGGAACGCAGGCAGAAAGCAAGGGGATAAAAGTCCACACAGCGCAACCCTTGTCCAGAGGCTGGAGGTGAGGTTTTGGCTGCTACACCCGTGTAACGTGACAGGTATTTTAACCCTCATGTCTAATTACACCGAAACTGTTGCATGACTTTTAGGGTGCTGTAAATGTAAATAAGAAGGACGGCTCTTCTAGACAAGCCTGATGGGGACGGAGAAATCTTTTACAGAGCCACAAGCCGCATTTTGGCCATTTCCTTGCACATATAGTTTATATTTTACACACATATACACGAACATAAGACTGCAGCCTATAGGAGGCTTTTTACACTATTACTACTGCTTGCGCACAAGGTATGAGAGTCAGAAATAACAAAGAGCAACAACAACCCCCCCAAGACATGAAAACGAAGAGAAATTATTCCTTGCTTTCAAGTCAACCGGCAATACGGCCAATTTTAGGATTTCTGGTGCTTTAGCCAGGAGGTTGTTGAGGCTGCTGCAGCCAGTAGGAACCAAAGGTGAAAAGCTGCCTGGCTGCTTCCCATTTAATTAACAGCCCCAAGCTGCAAATGAGCCCCATGCTACCCCTGGAGGGGAGCTTGGTGAGCCTCTGGTCCCTCAGGACATGGCACGTGGTGGCCAGCAGCACGATGCCCTTGTCCGTGTGCAATCCAGGACCGCAAAGTGACCTGGAGCTGCATGCACCGTGCTTTACTCCTGCCTCTGGGGTTATTTCAGGTTTGAATTTTTTATTTTTATTTTTTTCATTTTTTTGCATATTTTTTTCTGGCACCACCTCTGCAGGGAGGGCTCACAAGCAAACCCAACTCCTGCTAGAAAACGCATTTGATTTACACGGTGCGGCAACGTTGAAAGGGAATATTAAAAAAAAATGGCTTGCAGGAGTTTAGCTTATTTATCTCCTTTGTGTTGGTGGAGAATAGCAGCTGCTGGGCAAGAGCTGAGAGCACGGCAGAGATCCCTCACCACGTTTCGGGGAGTTAATCCCATCAGAGAGCTCCTGTGTGTCAGCCTGAGCAGGGGCGGGCATGGCTCGCCGCAGCCAGACCTTGCGTGGGCGCAGCTGGGCTGCCCCAAACTCCCTCTGCAGCTACAGGGTGGGAAGGAAAACAGAGGAAAGAGCAACCTGCCCCGAGCCCACGGCAGGGCAGGGAGAGCCCCGAGACTGCTTCTTTTCTGTGCATCAGCCTAAAAAAGATGGGGAGTGGGGCTGTACACCGGGACACCAGCTCACGTTGCAATCACCCAGTCGCCACCTGCACCGTGCTGGGTGCTGTGCCGACACAGCCCCAGATCACTTGTCATGCACCCAGGGTGTTTGCAGAGATCCTAAAACCCCAAGCAACCTTAGGAGCTGCTGCTGCCTTCCATCCTGATGCCCAAGGCAGCCTGGCAGCTCTCATTTCGCAGCCCAAAGGAGCTACCATGGGGCTTTCATCCATGCCCACCAAGCGTTGGGTCTGGAGTCTTCTCCAAGCCTGTTGCACCACAGCCACACCACAAACACCACCACAAAGACCTGGAAGGAGCCTTTTGGATCACCCGCCCTGGGGATGCTCTGCTGCAGGTGCTGAAGAGCACTTGGGAATTGGGTTAAAAGCAACGTTTATAAGGCAAGGAGAGGATGAAAAGCACAGCCCTGCACTCTGCAGTCAAGAGGAGAGAAGGCGCCGGCACAGCACAACACCTGCAGGAAGCAGGGCCGTGCTGAATGCTCTTAATTCCTCTCCAAAGGTCTCCTGCACGGCCAGGCTGTACAAATTGCAGCCCTCTGCCCGATTCACCGGGCAGGCAGTCCGTAATTCTCATTACACAGCTTGCTAATGGCACACACAGTAATTTTGTCTGCTCGAGTAGAGACTGCGAGGCAGCCCCAGGAAGGGAATTGCCGTAGGCGAGGGTTTCCTCTCAAAACACCCCGAGAAAAATGGGAGGCTGATTGGGGAGGTAATGGAGGAGGCCATCAGCTGGAGCAGATTAACCCCACTTTTCACAGGGTGCTTCAAAAGCACCTTATTCCCCCCATTTTCCCCCTCAAAGACCCACTCAAAGACCCCTGCAATTTGCACCACTCAGAACTGGGAGCCGTATCCCCATCTTACAGGAACATATGATTGAGTGAAAACGGGCATGTTTGGAGGGGTTAAGGGAAGAAATTCAGTTTTTCCTGGTGTTTTATCCCATGCTTGTGTTTTTTTTATTTACACCAAGCAGTTTTTAACCATCAGAGCGGAGCCTCAGGGACTGGGTCGCAGGCACCGGGTACTTGGCTCAGGGGGAAGAAGCCTGGAAGGAAAACCCTTTCTTGATGGGTTTCTAACTTCCCTCCCTTGGGCACCAGGTGATTTGGATGCTTCTCAGGGGCTGCTGGGGGTGAGGAGGGGCATCTGTGGCAGGGTGGGACTCCTCAGGTTGCTCACTTTCTTCTAAAAACCCCAATGGTAAACACATTTGGCTCCACAAAGAGGTCAGCAAACACTCAACCTCGCTAAGGGAGAAAAAAAAAAAGGATTGGGTTGCACCAGAATTCAACCCAATGACATTAAAATCCACTTAATACAGCCAGTTAAAATGGCTTTATGCATTACACGCGTTTACTTTAAAGCATACATTTCAAACAAGCCACTCAACTTAATGACAACCTATGGCCACGCTTTCACGTTAACCAGCGTGTGTCAGCCCAAGCAGCAGGGCGTGCTTGCTGCCGAAATTTTAAGGGAAGTCACTGATGAAACAGCAGCCAGAAAAACCAAAGCACTTTGAGCTTTTGGGGAGCATGACAAGGGCAAAGAAAACATCTTTGTTTCATTGCCCATTTCAGAGAAATTAATGTTTTTAACTTCCAATCTGCAAGGAAAGCTGCAACCCAAGAGCCAAGATCGCTAATTAAGGTGGCCAGAAGAGTAATTCATTGTGTAAAATTAATACTCTGGTTAATGGATCAGCTGGTTTTAAACATAAAATGTGTTTTGAGAAGTTTGAGTGCCCTAAATATCCAGCATACTTTGAGGTTTTTGTCTGATCAAATCCCATTCAAATACTAATTTCCTGCATTTTGAACTCTAGCTTTCATCTTTGTGTAACTTGAGTTACAAATCTAAATAATAATAATAAAAAATAAATAAAACTGAAAGCAATCAATCCTGTAAACCCAAAATTCCCCACTTGCCACCAGAGTAAAGCCACACACAAGGAACCCCGCAGCCACACAGCTCCTGCTCGGGGCAGGAAGTATCACATTGCACCCAGCTGAATCCGCCTTTTACAACCCAACAGGAAAACATCCTCTTGCCTAAAGGATAACCAAAAAAAAAAATCCTACCCATAAAACCAGGCTGCTTAAATCCAGATCCCCTCCTTGCTGATTTTGGCTGCGGTCACTGCCACGGGTAAGTCGTTCGTGCTCGCATCCCAAACTGCTTCTCCCTTTCTGCAAGCTGCCATCACCCAGGAAGCCCACAGCAACCACAGGCAGGGAGATTTCCCCCAAATCCCCCCTTTTTCTGCTCACAGAGCAGGGAGAGCTGCATTTTGGGGTAAGTGGATACCAGTTCCTTGCCCTGGGCTGGGAGAGGACAGAGGCAGGCTAATGCCACCCTGTTGGGAGATGGGATCCCCACCTTCATCCCGCTCCCAGCCATCCAGCATCCCTTCTGGTCCTAACCACGGCACTTTCCCATTGCCCCCACTGCTCACCGCCACTCTGGCACAGCAGCTGAGGCAGGTATTTGCGAGCACGCTGATGTCCCTGCGGGTGTTTTTGGCCAAAAGCTGCACCAGAGAAGCGAGAGGGCTGGTGTGTGCTCAGAGGGGACTCCCCAAGACGTCTGTTTGGGGGCTGCAGATGCCAGAACTCTGCTTCTTCCACACGTCCCCACAGCCTTGCTCAGCTGGCGCCGTGATACATCAGCATCGCATCATAATTCCTCCCCTGGAAACATGCCTGGATAACAGTGGGAAGCAGGAACCCTACAAGCACCCACTTTCTTCCCGGGCTGTAGCTAGATCAGGGGACTTTTCCTTCCTGGGTTAACATTTTCATGGCAATTTGGTTTCCATCCAGCAGTACCAGCAGGGAAGCTGGTGCTCAAAAGGAGTGAGCAGGATCCTCTGCATGCCCCAAACCCAGCAGAAGGCACGTTAGTGGAAGGTGGACAACTCTCTGCTACTTCTCTGCATGCTGATCTCAATAAGCAAGTACTGAGACTCAGAGAAATACAAGGAAATATGGAAATAAATGGTGGAACACCACAATGAAACAAACTTTGTTAGCTCTACGTGCCACTGTAGGTCAATGGGGAGCTGATGGCATGTGGGTCACTGTCCCCAAATCCAATGGGGGCTCAGCTGAGCCCCACACATGCAGCCCTGTACCCTTGGGCTCTCCTTTTTTAAATCAGAAAGCTTTTGCTTTCCCAGCTAGCTCTCACTTTCTATGGCTAAAGGTAAAGCAAGGAGCTAAGAAACCCAACATCTGCCTCCCATCCTCCGGAGAAGCGCACGTGTCCAGCCCCTGCACCCAAGGGTCCTGCAGTGCGCAGCCTGGCTGCTGGGGGCCTCTTTAGTTAATTAACATTCATTTCAACCCAATGCCTGCGAGAGGTTTAGGGACAGGGCCTCAGCAAAACCTCTTGTGCAACACGTGAATGTAATCCCTCGCCGCGTGAGCACAGACACAAACATTGCAAAACCTCCCGAGGAGGGCAAGCAGCGGGAAGCGGCAGGTCCGGAGCGGAGCGGTGCCAGGAACCCAGCTGCTATTTCCTAGAAACCAGCCTCAGAAGGAAAGGGGACATGAAAGAGAAAAAAAAAAGCAGCAGCAGGCAGCCCGATCAGAGCCTGGGCGAAGAAGAGCTCGGGGAAAACCTACAAAAAGGATGCACGGGCTGCTTGAACCAGAGCAGCACTCAGGAACATCCCGTAAAGAAACGCCTGCACCAAAATCAGCCCTGAGCCCTGATGTGTAATGGAAAGAGAGCCAGACCTCATGGAAAATATAACATAACGAGGCCATAGGGCATTAAATACCCACTGAGACACACAAAGGCATGGGGCACCTCCCTCCAGCCCTGATGCTTGTCCGAGGCTTGCCTCAAAAGCTCACAGCAAGGGGGGACCAGAATCTGGGAGATGCAGGGCTTGAAACACGAACAGTCCTGCACAGATCTGAGGAACCCAAAGAGCATCAAGGTTGCCAAGAAGCGAGGTCACAGCCCCTAGGTAATTGGAGCTAACTCTTCAGTTTGGATGGAAAGGACAATTTGCTTTTGCTTTCCGAGGAAAGATTGAGTTTGCCATCCTGAGGTCTTTTCTCCAAAAACGAGGGGAGAAAGAGGTCGAGCTGTACAAAAGAGAGAAAGGGAATTAAATTGTATTGGGCTTTTGGCTAGGGCCTGCAGAAGAAATTAAAGGCTAAAAAATCCCTTATCTCTTTGTACCAGAATGAAACTGGTATTAATGCACAAGCACCTCTCTTACCTAAGAAGAGGCCACGGTCACCAACCCCCCGACACAGGGGATGATGCCACCGACACGAAGCTGCCAAGAGGGGAGGACAGGACGGATTTCAGGTGCCCTGCAGACTGGAGCCCTGAGCTGCTGGTGTTCCCATCAGACAGGAAAGCAGAAGCAGCCCAGGTGAAAATAAAAAAAAACAACAACAAAAACACCAATAAAAAGATGCAATCCAGGCGAAGTGGTGGCCAGGGGCTGCCAGCCAACAGCACCTCCCAGCCATGGGGCTCCTGGCTCTGCCGAGGGCACGAGCAGCCCACACAGCCCAGCCTGGTGGGGCTGGGGAGATATTGGGGTCGGGGGAATGCTGAGCCAGGGTCTGTGGTGGCTGGTCATGCAGGGAACTTGGCCGGGATGTGCCCTTTGGTGCCAGCAGGTATAGGAACATGGGGCTCAGCCCTGTTCAGGCTCTCCTAGTGCTGCAAACGGAGCCTGCCTGGGCGTGTTGCAGGGATTGCATTAATACAGTGCCGATTTCTGTGCTTCCTGATCCCAGGGGAGACAGGGAAGTTCGGAGAGGAAACCACGCCAGCGGCACAGCGAGCATCGCTGCTGCAGGCACAGGGGGAGAGGGAGCTGGGGCTGCCCCCACGCTGCGGGGTGGGAGCTGCCTCTGCCCTCCCCCTGCATCTCAGCATCCCCGGGGGCTCAGGACGAGCAGCAGGAGCCCCCTTCCCTGGGTTTAATTAAAGCCGGGCTGCTCAGATGCCGAGCAGACAGCGGGGCGCATCCACCCACAGATCCCACGGGGGAAGGGAAAAAGAACAGAAGGAACCAGGATGGGAAACAAGGGAGCAGAGAGAGGACAGTGCAAGAGAGCAGCTCTCAGCAGAGCACGGCAAGGAGGCCAGAGCCGCCCGTTTGGGGTGGAAAACACCAAACCCCGGTGCCAGCAGGCACATTCATTTGCTGTCAACACTACCTAGCAGCCTAAGGGTTAAAAATATTTGCACGAAGCACCGGCGGTGGTTTCGTCAGCAACTCCAGCCGGAGGAAACCGACTGCTGAGCCCCAAGCGGCAGCGCTGAGCTCGGGGCCCTGCGAAGCCGCGTTGCCCAATTTCCACCTCGCCGCGCCGCAGCCGTCGGCGGGGGTGTCCCCAGCCTGGCACTGAAAATTGCTTTGTGTCTGCCTGCTGTTCAGGGACACCACGCTCCTGGAGTGGTGTTACCAAGGTCTGACAGCATCCCAGGGGCTGTGGGACAGTCCCCATGGCTGGCACAAAGGGACAAGGGCCGGCACGGTGCGGTCTGGCTGTGTTGAGGTCAGCCAAACCCACAGAGCTTCCCAGGGTCTGCTCGAGGCATCGATACACACACCGAATACACGGCCAGGCAGGGATATTTCAGCAGGTTTGGCATCTGTGGGGTGAAGCACGTGCTTCAAGGCTGGTGCAAAACCGTGTCTGGCATCCTTGGGGGACCTGGGTTGAATCTTAGACGACGAGACACCAAAACCCATCCCCTTCTCCCTGCCAGAGACACGATGATCCCCAGCAGCTCAGCTGACAACTTATCCGCCTTGACGTGGAGAAGCCATACAACAGCATCTGTCTCCCCTAAGGGTCATTTGGGGGAAATGAGCAACCCTCGGAGCGCTCCTGACCCACCATGACCGATCCCGATGCGTTTCTTTGCCAACCTCCCCATGCAAGCCAAGAGCAGAGCCCAGAAACACTGGCAAAAAACAGATGGGGAGGGACTCATTAAGCAGAAAAATGCTACTTAGAACCAACAACAATAAACACGCTGCTTACAACGAGCTTCCCAAGCCGCCCGGACCCCCCCAAGGCAGCCTTGGGGTCTCTCACAGCCCCCTCACCCCACATTGCTGCCATCTCCTGGGAGCTTTGGGGACCTGGACACAGCTCACGGGTTGTATGTTCATGGCAAGGGGTGGCTGCCTGCACCCTTTGGGCTCTGCAAGGTTCAGCAGGCATCAGACCACGTCGAGCCCCATCCAAGCTGAAGTTACCACGGTGCCTTCACCCCTTTTAGGGGTTCTGAGCCCCGTCCCCAGCCCCGTCACATCCCCAAACCGCCCAGGCATCAGCCGAAAAGCCACCTTCCAAAGTCACGAAGCTTTGCCGCGACTCAGACCTTGCAATTTGGCTCCCGGCCACCTTCGGCATCCCGAGGGTTTTACCAGAACGTTTTGCCCTGTTTACCCCTTTTATTTAACTCCTGGGACCGCTGGCCATGCCGTGCCCCGGGCAGGCGACGGCCGAGCCCACGGCGAGCAGCAGCAGCAGCCCCTGCCCTGGCGGGGAGGGCACGGCGAGCCCCGGCCGATGGCAAATTCCTCGAGCGAGACGTAATGTGCTGGGAAGCGCCTCGCCATCCCGCTTGGGAAAACGATCCGTTTGGCAGCGGAGAGGAGGAAAACATGCTTTGTTTTACAAATTCTCTCCCCAGCAGGAGAGACACTCCCAGAATTTAATACACTGACAGTGCTTGGCTGCTTTACCAGCTGAAACTCAAGAGGGCTTCAAGACAAAAAAAAAAATGGAAAAGAAAAAGAAAAAGGAAGAAAAAGAAAAAATGGGATGGTCTATATAATATTAAAGCCTGCAACGGGTGGCAATGGGCACAGCAACCCACTGGCATGGAGAAGATGCAATTCTCCCACCCTAGAGAGCCTTAGGGTTGGGGTACAGGGTCCGAGAGCGGGGTCCCAGGTGTCTCCAAGAGCCAACAGCATTAATTCAGCTCTCACCATCCTGTAGGACGAGGCCCTATTATTTCGGTGAAAGGCAAGCGGCACCATCCATGGGACTGGGATACTTCTCTACTATCGTGACCCCAAACACCGGCCTCACCAAGATGGGAAGCGTTTGAGCCTATTTCCTATCTCCTTAGATGTGTTTAACTGCCAAACGCATCCTATGTGCGGCACAGGCAAGGGTGGCTTATAGGGAATCAGCCCTCTTCAACAGAGGGCAGCACTTTTTGGGGAGGGTGGTTTGGGAAGTCTCTCAGCTCCCTGCTGAGGAGCAGCCTTGAAGCGAACGAGTCCAGCCGGCTGCTATTTGCATTTTTAACCTTTTTAAACAAAAAGCAGCCTGCTTCCTATCTTTGCGCTTTTATAGTTGTTTGCAACCTCCAAAGCATTTCTGGAAATGCTCCTTAATCCTTGCAGGAGCCCGTAAAGGAAACAGCGGCGCTCCCGCTTTGGGGCTGTGGAGAGAAGGGGGAAATTGGCCAAATTTGGTGAAATGCAACAGGCCAGCAAACTGCAGAAAGCAGCGGGTGCCAGAGGCTGGTGGAGCACACGCAGGACCTGTCCGTGCTCCGGTGCCATGACCATTTGCTGCCCTGCCCCTTTGCTGATCATCAAACCCAATTTTTGGGGTGCGGGGGCCGGCAGGCAGGAGGGGTCCCCTCGAGCCTCCTCTCGCAGCCAGTGGATGGGGATTGGGCAGGGAGTTAGGTCAAGGAAAGCCAAAAATCTGCTCAGCCTCGTGTCTGCCAGCACGCTCATCCCACTTAAACCAGGGATGGAGCACCTCCAAAACGCAGGGATGCTGTCACCTGCCCCCTCGTTAGCGTGCTGGGCCTGCTCCAAAGCTTGATGAAGTCAGTGGAAAGACTCCCGGTGACCTAAATGGCTGGGATTTTCAAAGAAAACACTCAAAACGCAACTGAGAGCTGGTTGTGCTGGAAAACTCCCGTCTTGCAGCCTTATCACCATCATCATCGTGCGTTAAGTTTGCAGTTACACAGCCCAAGCAGCAAAGCCCCCTGCGATGGATACAGCACCACTGCTAACGAGAAGAGGTCTCTGCCCCCCTTTTTTTCCCCCAAAACCCCACGTTCAGGAGCTCCCAAAGCCTCCACCACCGCCCAGCCCCAGCTCCCTCCCCTGGGAGCGATGCCAGCATCCCCGCAGCCAGCAGCACACCGACAGCCGACCTGTCACAACCCACGGCCGTCAGGATCTGCTCGGTGGGGCATCCCACATGCACCACCCGGAGGCAAAGGAATAATACCGCCTCATTAAAAATGTGCTTCAAGTCTATTATAGTATCTAGGACAAAGTGTTCCCTATTTTGACACTTTAAGATATGTTTTATCAGAGTGAGCTCTTCAGCAACGCTCGCTCACGACGACTTATCTGACGGTAACAGGTCCCTCGCTTCCCCCAGGAATTTTAAATCAATTTCTAGCCAAAGTGGAGACCTTTTTTATCCCTTGGCAGATGATGGGATGCCCCCACGAAGGGATTTGTCATTATGGCAGTGCCCATGACACATGCCCACACCTTCCCCGGCCATCCCCCAGACGCAGGAGGGACGAGGACGGTCCGGAGCATCACCAAGAAAAACCAGGACCTGAAGCCAGGGAGAACTTGGGAACAACTCCCGGTATTTCACAGGCACCTGGCTTATTTTGTCTGCGTGTGCAGGGCTGATGGAAACATCCTCTAAAATTAGCACCCGTCCCTCTGCCAGCTCCAATGGGCTCCTGTCTCAGGGCAAAGCTCAGCAGGGCTGTGGTGGCACAGCTTTGGGGCACGGAGCTGCCACCTGGCTCACGGCCACCTCGGAGCCTGCCCCAGGGCGAGGGCACGTCCAGCCCAGAGGGCACCTTATCTCAAGGCTCAGGGCCCATTTCTAACACAACAGCATATGAAACTGTTCAGATTTCTCAGCTGGGCTGCTCCAAAGACAGCAACAAGTCGCGTACGCTGCGGGCAGAAGGATGCCGGCTGCTGGGGTAACGGGAACGTGTCCGGGGTGGGGCAGGGAACAGGGTCAGGGCCACGTGAAAACATTAACAAGACCAGAAAATGAGGGGGAAATGCAAAAAGCAAAGCCCAAACGCAAAGACAACAAGGAGAAACCTGCAGGGCCCTGGAGCAGCTGGGTTTTTACGTGGACAGGCTGACACAGAGCAGAGCTACGGGGCCAGGAGCTGCTCCCAGTGCCCCGCAAGCTTTCCCCCAGCTGGTTGAACTGGTTGTGCCGAACACCGGGACGCCGTGCAGGCTCCTGGCGTGAAAACCCGAGCTTGGTGAAGCCCTGCTTTCTGTTTGCATGGAAAACTTGCGGCTCCTCAAAGCCCGGCGTACCCCAGAGCCTTGAAGACGCCCAGCGCTCCGGTCTCGTTATCACCTTCTATCAGCAGAAAAAGGTTAAACGCGAATTTCCTGGGTGCACAGCAGCGCTCCGTGGCTGCCCGGCTGTTTGCTCAAACCACCTTCCCGTAGCGTTGCCTCTCAGCTAATGCCCGGCTCAAACAAATTTTCAAGGGGAAAGGTCTCGAGCTCGGCACAATGAATTCCCCCCCTCTCCGACCGCATTTCCACAAGGCGAGCAGAACTCCACCGAGAGCCGTGCGTCAAAAAGAGCGAGCTACAAAGCAAAGCTGCCAGCTGCTGGTGCTGCTCAGCCTGGAAGGAAAGAGCCGATTCTCAAAAGCTGCCAGCTCGATTTGCCTCGGAGCTTGGCAGATCCGCCTCAACCACCCAACTTTTCAAAGTTGAGTGGGAACCTCCTCGAGTGGGCTGCGCGCGCCGCAGAACCCCGAGCTATCGGCACGAGCCACCAAGGGAAGAAGAAAATGCAACCGGCGGGGTTTCCTCACTGCAGACCACGCAAAGCACCTCCCCAGGGTTATTTCCCCGTGCCCAGCACCACGACCACCCTGCGGCTCCTCAGCCACGTCCCCAAAAGCACGCCACAAAAGTCAGACCCGTGAAGAAGGAGCGCGCCCCTCTTTGCTCTCAGGGCAGAGCACCGGATTTCGGGACCGGGACGCGTTTCGGTCCCGGGTTGGCTTTTCCCCACCGCAACCAAGCAGCCCCCCGGGGAGAAAGCTGCTCGTCCTCACCTGCCGCAGGTGTCTCAGCAGCTCGGTGGCCTCCTCCTGCTTCCCCTGCTTCACCAGCACCAGCATGTCCTGGATCATGCAGATCCGCCGGTGGTAGGGGGGCAGGCTGCCGGCGCCCTTGCCAAACTTCTCGCCGGACTTCACCACGAGGGAGGCGAGGAAGTCCCCCCGGTCCCTGGGGGATGTTTTCTTGCGCTGGTGGGTCGGGGGGCTCTCCCCGGCGCTGCCCGGCTGGCAGCCCTTGGTCTGCTTGGTGCCCATGGCGAGCGTCCCCGGCCCCCGCGGCCCTTCGGCTGCATGCGAGGGTGGGGGGACAGCAGGGGGTGGGGGGCACGCAGGGGGGTGCACGAGGGGATTGGGGGTGCACGGGGGGAGGCACAAAGGGGGTGTAGAAGGGGATTTGGGGTGCACGGGGGGAGGAACAAGGGGATTAGGGGTGCACGGGGAGGCACAAGGGGATGCACAGGGGGATTAGGGGTGCACAAGGGGGGGCACAAAGGGGTGCACAAGAGGATTTGGGGTGCACGGGGGAGGCACAAGGGGATTAGGGGTGCACGGGGGGATGCAGATGAGGGTGGGGGGATGCACAAGGGGTTTTAGGGGTGCACAGAGGGATGCGGAAAGGGGTAGGGGGGACACACGAGGGGTTTAGGGGGACGCACAAGGGGGATGCGCGAGGAGTTTGGAAGGCGCACGAGGGGACGGGAGGATGCCCAAAGGGCTCGGGGGGGGGCGCACCAAGGGTTCGGGGGTGCCGGCCGGGGCTCGGAGCCCCCCGCAGCTCAGCAGGGCGACCGGTGGCCGGCGGCGGGGCGGCTCCGCTCCGGCAAAAGGAGGCGAGGACGGGCGAGCCCGGCTCGGAGGAGCCGTGGCACGGCCCCGCCGCCCCGCTCCATGGCTGCGGGGGGGGCTCGGCGGGGCTCCTGCCCCCGGCACCGGGCCGATGAGAGCGGCGGGGGCTCCTCGCAGCTCGCCCCCCCCAGCCTCTTCTTCCTCCTCCTCCTCCTCCTCCTCCTCCTCCTGGAGCCGAGGGGGCTCTCCAAGGGCTGGGATCGTGGAGGAAAGGAGAGCCGGGGATGGCCACGACTTCTTGGGGAGGGGGGGGCAACTGTTGCGCGGAGCTGCTGGGGGGGGGCCCCGCCTGGAGGAGGCTCGGCTCGGCTCGGAGGTGGGGGGCATGCAGTGGGGAGAGCCGGGGGAGGGCCGAGGGCGGGCACCGTGCACCGAGGCAGGGCTTGCGGAGGAAGCTGGAGCCGGACGGGGCTCTTCCTTCCTCCTCCTCCTCCTTCTTCTGCTCCTCCGCCTCCTCTCGCCCTGCAGCGCCGGGGTTTGCACTGGGGTGATTGGGGATAAAGGGGGGGGGGGGGATATGGGGAGGGTCACCGGGGCGCATCCCGGCGGTGGTTCCCCGCAGGGGGCTTCTTCCTCCCAGGGGCCGCTCCCTCGCCTTCAGCCCAGCCCCACCTGAGGCTGCCCCGCCCGAAATCCCCCTTTGTGCAGCCCCCCCGACCCCGGCCAGGACCCCCCAGAAGCCCCCAAGCAGCCCCCAGCTGGGATCTGGCTACTCCTCCTCTCCCGGCCACCCCACTGGCAGGGCTTGGGGCACGGGTTTGAAGCTTTGGGGGAAGGAGGGCGAGGAGCAGCCAGCGCTCCCCTGCTGCAGCAGACGGGTGTCTCGAGAAATAACCTGGGAAAAATTCAGTTTTTGACTGCCACGGCCCCAGCAGCAGCCTCAGAGCCGCTCCTGGCGGGCTGCCTTCCAGCACAGATGTGCAGCGAGCTGCGGGCATCCGTCCCACCCCGCTGCTCGGCCGAGCAGGGATCCCCTCCTGCACCAGGTGCGTGCCACGGGGCCATCCTACAGCATGCAGAAATAACCCCCGAGCGGCTTTTGCATCCTTTCTGCCTCCTCTGCAACCTGTGCAGTCGCCCCTGCACGAGCACGTGGGTATTTTCGTACTCTGAGGAATAAGAGGCAGCTCTCCTGCATATCCAAATGGCTGCAGGCCTGCACAGTGATTTCTAAAACTCCAAAGTCCAGCCACTTGAACAGATTTTTTGAACCACAAGAAGGGTGCAGAGCCCCATCCATGGTCTTCGGTAAGCTTTGGGTCTGGTTTGCAGATGCTTCGTGGCATCCAAAGCCAAACTGAACCCCAGTGCCTCCCCCGGAGCTATACCTTGTGCTGCTTCCATGAGCTAAGAACTGCGTTTCACTACTCCAGCCTCCGCAGGTTAAGCCACAGGAGAAAACACAGAGCCACTTGGTTCGTAGAAAACACCAGGTTTGGTTAACCAGAGATTTAGGGGAGTCCATGGGGCACATATCAGGGAACTCAAAAACACCATTTCAGACCTGGAGCCCGATGCTATGCTGCAGAGTCATGGGGAGGGGAGCGCTCACCTCGCCCAGTCGTTCGGCACACAGCATTTTTGCCACTGGAATCAGCTGAGCATCTGCAGTGTTTCCAGCCCTAAAATCCTCCTCCTGTCCCAGAGCTTCATCCCAGAGCCTGTTCTTATTCATCGCTTTGCGATGCAGGTGCTCGGCCTGCTGGTAAAGGGGTTTGGGCATGATGCAGCTGCACCAGGAATTGCTTCCCTGTGGTCACTGCAAACACAAGCAATCACAAGAGCCCTGCATTGATCTCATCTCTGAACCAGCTTGGCGCAGGGATTACAACCAGTTTACCTCTAGCTCTTATTCTTTTAGCGAGCAAACCCTCTCCATGGCACCATCTCCCAGAAAAGCCCCCCAGGACCCTCAGCATCAACTCGTGGGGGGCTTTTACCCCCTCCCTGAGATGCCCACGGAGTTGGCCACATGCTCCCAAGGGGGCTGAAGCCCCAAACCCCCCTCCCCTCGCTTCTTTCGGAGGAGAGGGCAGCCAGCACAGCCGCATCCTGGCAGGAGAGGTGGTTTTGCACAGCAACCGCAGTCCCGAGTAAATAAATAAAACCCAACCTTTGCACTTCTGACACTCCTGTCAGCAGGGCGGATAGATTATCCGCTGCTCCTGATCATGCTTATTTATAGCGCAGGACAAAGCCAGCAAAAAGGCAAAAAAAAAATAAAAAGCGCAGCTCCTCTTACACCAACACGGAGCGATCTCAGGACACACTTCTGCACCCCCAGGAGGGATCTGACCTCATTCTACCCCTCGTGGCAATGCTCCTCTTGCACACACTCACAGTTGTCTGTGCACAAACCAAGCACACCCAGGGCTCGCGTGCTGGGAACAGGTCGAGCCCGCAGCTCTCCTCGGGCCACAGCTTGCTCCGGCGCTCTCTGACCGATGAAATATTCTGCAAAAGTCATTACCGGACCTGCAGCCAATCCACATTTTTTCCTTCGTGCAGATGTGTGCAAACTGCAAATTAATAGATGTTTGTCTACGGGAATTCGCTGTGTTTTTTTTTTTTCCTGACTCTCTTCACACCCCTCACGGTACATCAGATGAAGGGCGTTACCAAAGTCCGCTGCTTTACAAGGAAATAACTTCACATTACGAGGCCCTGGGAGAAGGCTTTCTCCTCTCCCACCGAAACCAGATTTAATAACACTCTCACTTTTACACCAAAACGAAACTAAAACCTCATGAAGCCTCGTGCAGAAGCCAGGACACACCCACACCACGAGAGCCAGCGACCTGGTGCTGGATCCACCATCAACCACCCGAAACCAGGGGCACCCAGCCTCAGCTGCCCGTGCCCACCACCAAACCGTGCACACATAAATGAGTGTACCTTTGGGCTCAAATCAGCCACGGGTAAAACCTCCCACTGCCAGGAAGGGCTGGCTGCTGTTTCTGGAAGACGACGACCCGGTGACACCTCTCTCTTGGCAAGCCACTCGCGCTGGCCTTTGCAACTCACTTTGTAAGATGCTGCAATCTCTGTATGCTCCCAGGCTGAGATGGGGGGATTAATTTTGCACAAAGCCTAAAGCAGAAAATCCCTTTTTGATCTCAGATCTCAACCAAGAGTTTCATCCTAAATGGGAAAATCCACTCTGCACAAGCATGGTCCAATTTGCGGTAACGAAAAGGGGGATGTTTCTCAAAATGCTTGGAGAGACCCCACAACTCCATGGCTTACAAGAGCTCCCAGCATTACTTCTGCACTCAGAGCCCAGCCCAGCCCAGGACTCTTCCCCAGAGCAGATTTTTGGGGTCCCCAACAGCTGTGGGCATTCAAACCTGGGCTTGTTGGGGCCCAAACTCCGCTGCTGGCACTCATCAGAGGTAAACTTGCTGTGGAGGGCAGCGCACGACTCATCGGTTTGTCTCGATGGGGAGGGAACGATTAGGATTAATTTTAAATGTCAGCATCAGACGCAGGTTAGCGCTGCTTGCTGTGTGGACAGGACTAAGCTGGCCACTTGAAACATCGCTGTCAAGATGGCATTTAAAGAGATCCCAGAGTTAAAGAGATTTCGGCTCTGACTTTTTTTTTTAAAAAAAAAAAAAAAAAAAGTCAGCACCAAGCCCAGGCAGAGGAGAGCAGCCAGCCTCCGCCCAGCCTCTCTGGGGACAAGAGCCAAACAGAATGAAAATCTGATTTTGGAAGAGCACACAGCTGCCCGCTCCCCAGGTTTTATTCGGTTTGGGTTTGGTGAGGCCGGCAGCGAGGCGGTGCAGCAGGGCCAGGTGAAGTGCAGCAGGATGTAATTGCAGGCAAACCCAACCCCGGGATAAACGAGGCAATGTAATTATGAGAAACATTACATGTACTCGGAGAGCGGTTTAAGAAGAAATGAGAAATCACACAGACACAATGCGTTTCCTCCGGGCAGCGGATGAAGTTCTCCCTATTCGCCTTGAATTCGTTCTCCATCATCGGCTTCAACTAGAAAAGGCAAACAAAAAAGATTTTAAAAAATATATAAATCCCTTTTTTCACTGCCCAGAGCAAAGGAAACGCAGCCTGAGCAGCCAGAGAAATGCTGGTGTGATACAGAGGGAAGTGCCTTCCTCCTCCTCCTCCTCGCTGCCTGAAAACCTCCAGACCGTGGTGCTCAGGGCTAGCTGCAGAGCAGGCGGGGGGCCAACAGGGCAGGATTAGCTTCCAGGTAACTCAGCTGCTTAAAATTCAGTCCCAAAGAGCCAGCAGAGAGCAGTCACTGCTGGGTGCCTCTCCTGTGTGCGCGTTACCGTACCGACCATCTCCAGTGCTAAGTGTAGGACTTCGCCCAGCGGTTCCCGAGCTGAGCAAAAGCCTTACATAGAATCACAGAAGCCCCTTGCATCCCCTTAGAAGCCCCCTACATCCACCCAAGAAGCCCCCTGCATCTTCATTTTTATTAAAGGGCTCAAAGTGGGGTGTCCCTTTATCCTCTGGGCCAGGCAAACCACTACGGTTACATCTGCCTCCAAGAAAAAAAATAAATATATATTATCATCATCATTAGCCACTGGCAAATGTTAAATAACTTACTCCAACTGGAAGAGGGGACAAATCCAGAAGCATTTCCCCAGCACAGAGGGGTGGAGGTGGGTGCCCATGCTACCCCTGCAGGTGCTGGGGGGATGGATCCCAGCACCCAAAGCGCTCGCCCTGCACCAGACCCCGCCGCAGCCGTCCCCACACATTCAAGATCTGCCAAAAGAGACTTCTCTCATCCTGCCTTTCTCCAGCTCCAGGTGCTTGCCCTCTGCAGTGCCACCTCTCCCCGCTCCCACATTTCCCAGGCGAAAGACGTCCAAACCCAAACCCTTAACCCCGAGAGAAGATAAAAATACTTAAGCTGCCGGAAGCAATACATCTCCCCTTCACGTGACGGCCGCAGCTTTTTTCCACTCCACGATCTGGATGCCGTGTTTATAAAAGCAGAGGACTGTTTACACACAGCCCCAAAGTTGTTTAGCAAGAGGCAGGAGCTGCCAGGAGGGCTTGCTGAATGTTTTTCTGGAGTCATCTCGCAACCCACCCTCTCCTTTCCCTCCAGCTCTTTGCAAAAAAAAGCAGGATTTGAAAGGCTCGGAGAGTTTTCTGCACTTTGGTCCATAGGGAAAATTATTGCCTTGTTTCACCAGCGGAAAAGAAATAAAATAATAAAAAAAAAAGTCGATGAGTATTTGATGGGGAATTATCCTTTCCTGCTGGTGAGATTTGCTGCGGGGGAAGAGCCAAGGCAATGGGACCAGGGGTCAGCACTCCTGGGCTGCGTTCTGGGGTTTTTCCATAAAGGTTGCTTCATGCCTGAGGCTCGTCACCATCCTGCATCTGCTGCATAGCCCATGATGGGACACGAGTCTTTAACCCCATCCCAGCTGAGGACAGCACCCTGCTCGTACCCAAAGCTCATCCCCACCCCAAGCGCCACCAAGCTGAGCTCCCCTCAGGACCGGCCCCACACTCACGGGATATTTTGGCAAGGCTGAGCCTGATTCCTTCCAACCATTTCCCAGCACCCAGCCATCACACAGAGATGAGCTTTTGGAGCAGCCAGCCCCATCTGTCCCACTGGGGCCAGCAGCCCGGCTCTCACCGCGCCTCACTGTGGGATGAGGGAACGGCCAGCACCCTGGGAGCTCGCGTTATCGAGCCCGTTGGGGATGTGTTTCTGGATAATATACTCTATTTCTTCTCTCCCCAGTTTCTGATGGGGACTGACGCCTGCTTGGAGGAGCCGGTGATGAGCAACGCTGCTAGCACCACGCTGGGGTGGTTCTGGGGACAACCCGGGGCCGTGAGGACACCAACTGGGATCCAACTCGTTTTGCACCACAAACTACGTTTCCAGCCAGACCCAGTTTGAATCAGTGGCTCCTGAAGGCACAAGGCTTCATGGACCACAAGCCATGTGTGCTCCAACCTCCTTCACCACGGCCTCGTGGCACACATCAGAGCCCCGAGCTCCACCATGGCCTCGTGGCTGGTGCTCCGGGACACAATGCTCAGCACCGGGACCAAGTTGCTGCTGTCTGGCAGCCTCAGCCCCGTTAAATCTCAGAGACAGGGTGAGCAACGCCACCCAGATTACCTTCAAAAATGTGCACAACAAAGTGCCCATCAAGCTCAGGCTGCCTCCTGTTTAGACGGGAACCAACATCTGACCAACACCACCTGCACTCACTCGGCCTGGTGGGGAGAGTGCAGGAGGAGCTGAGCTCGGTGGCTGGTTCTCAGAAACCAACTGGTGCAAATCCCATTTGTGCAAAGCTGCTTAAATGCTCTCCCTCACACAGGGAGAGGCTCCTCGCCCTGCACCGAGCGGGGTTGGGCACGGCTGGGGACATGGCTCAGGGATGAGCAAGGTGACAGCTGGAGCTCGTGCTCAGCCCGAAGGTCACAATTCGTCAATGCTGGGAATTTGCAGCTCTCCGGGATTCAAACAATAATCATTTGCGAAATCTAGGCTCAGTTACCTGCAAGTCAACACTGCCCGAAAGGAAAAGGAGTGCAGATGGGAAGGGAGGGCAACAAATAAATCCCCACGATTTCATCTCCCGCTTGGTTCGTGTTCATCCATCGACTGGCCGTGTCCTCGGTAAGCTGCGCTGTCAGCAGGGGCTTTATCTGGGATGAAGGGACTATTTTCAGGGCATTTGAGAGAACAGAAAAATTAGGCTTAAACTCCCAGTTATGAGAAGCAAACTCCATGCTGCACAGCACAGCCTTAGGTTAATTGCAAATTAACGTTTTACCCTCTCCATTTTAACTTGGTTAAAGCTGGAAAAATACATACTCTATTTAAAGAGCTGCATGGCATGGGTTTTCAGGCAGGGATAAGGCCCCTGGTTTGGACTGCACTGAGGTCTGAACTTCCCCAAAGCTCAAAGCGAAGCCATGATCCAGTCAATGCCTTCTCTGCTTGCACACCAGAGGAGAGATCCTCTGCCTGAGCAGGACCGAGTGAAGTCTTTTGTCCTTTCAGATAAACATCTCCGGAGCGTGGGGTAAAACTGACCCGGCTCCAAAATTTCCTGGCCAGAGAGAGAGGCTGAAACCACTGGTTTCTTTCCAGCATAGAGTAAAAAGTTGATATTTCAAAAATAATAAATATAAATCAAAGTTTTAACTTGCTTGTGGAAGGAAAAAAAAAAAAAAAAAGGAAAAAAAAAAAACTTTCTGATTTTGGAAACACTGATTTTCTTACTGGCTCTAACGAAGCGACTCACAGCAAGGCAGCCAGCATGGATACAGCACCGTGTTCCTCTCTCTGTCTCCTCGGGCCTCCCTCCCCCGGGAATAAAACCAGCTCACATCAGGCAAGGCATCAGCAGCAAAATCTAATTTCGTTTCATTGAAATAATCAAATGTTTTGGGATCATTTCAGCCAAACACAGGCAGGCGAGTCAGGGTGACCCGATCCAGCGCGATGCATCCACGCTGCGCTCCCCGCCGTGTTTAAAGGGGAATTTGCAGAGTGCTCCTGAGAGCAGGGCTGTGCTGCATCCCTCCCACTGCAGCTGAGCGCCCGAGGGCCCTGCAAGACCAACCTGAGGTCTAATTTTAGTTGTTTGCTCCAAAGCCAAACTGTTTCTCTCCCACCCAAAGTCCAGCACCTGGCAGACACCAGCTCATGCAGCAGCAGGCACGGCTCCAATTTGAACCTTGCCACCAAACCTGCTCTGATCAGCGCTTCCCTTCTCCCTCCCTTGCCTACCAAAGGGTCAGAAGCTGGGTGGAATTGGAGATTTTCCCATTTCCAACCTGGTGGGGCAAAGCCAAGGTTCTCCATGCCTGACTCCTGGCTCAGCGCAAGGCCAGTGACTGCCCGCTCCACCAGGATGCTGGTGAAGCCTTGCATAAAATATTCATTTGCCATGAAAGGGGGGAGTGCAGAAGCAGCTTAAAACATTCCTGGAGACATCTAAATAATGTAGCCCAGATGGAAAATGTGCTCGTTAAAGGAAGATGTCACCGCGTGCTAAATACAAGCCAACGGTGTGCGAATTCAGGAGGGCAGGAGCAGCAGGGAAGCAGCTCACAGCCTTTGTGCCACAAGGGATGCACGGTCCTGGGAAATCCCCCAAGGAGCAGAATCTGCTCCTCTGATTCTTCTTTTTAATTTAATTTCATATTTTAAGTAAGCAGCACAAACAGGATGATTTTTCTCATCATGACATGAGGAGGTAGGACAAGAAAATAACTTCTGAAGCAGGCAAATAAGAGAAAATAAACCACTTTTTTTTTTTTTTTTTTTTTTAAGGAAAAGAAATGCCAGATCAGATAACATTGGCACAAATGGAAAGCTCTTGACCCTTTGCATACATGAACATCAAAATTTGAGGGCTGAGATTTTCAAGACCAAGCTGAAGACTCATCTTGCATCCATTTCCTAGGAGATTTGGGTTCCTCAGCCTCTGGAATTTGTTTCCCAACCCTCTTAGAAAGAAAAGACGAGCTGTGCAGACAAGCTGCAAGTCAAAAGTTAGGGCTAATATCTGGGAAAAAATAGGAACAGCGTGGAGAAGCATGGATCTAATTCCCCTTTAGCCTAGTGCTCCTTTTGTGACATTACTCAGCATCCGAGCGATACCACTTGCAAGAGGAATGCATTTGTGAGAGAAACACGGAATGAGAAGAACAACATTTTAAAATGCTGTCGCTTGACTTAACCTCAGGGCAATTAAAAGCCATATCCACCGTCACTCAGCAAAGTTAACAGAAAATCTATCAGAGAAATCAACCAGCAGAGGATCGGACCTTCACCACAGCACCCTGAGACCCAACACGAGGCCATCCTCCAACCCCACACCCGGCACAAGAGCCCCCTGCCAACGTGCCATGGTGCCTGGAGTGGTGTTATGAGGGCTCTGCATCGTCAGGACAAGGACAACAGCAACCACTGCACAACTCATCAACAACTTCCCAAGGGATCCCAAGAATGCACTTCTCCAAAGCAAGAGCCCCCAAAAGATTCAAAGGGATAGATGAGAACAAAGCCCACACAAGTGCCAGATTGTAGCACCCCAGACCAAACTCAAAGCCTCTTCCCTGCTTACATCTTGGCCCTGATCTAGAGAAAAGCCCTGGCTTGTTGAGCACAGAGCTTACTTCTCTCAATAAGAAGCTGAGGTTGCTAAATCTGGGAGAGCTGGGTGAAAATTGCTATTTGGAGGGGCGGGTGAGACATCGCATGGCTGGGATCTTGCACTAAATGTTCCTGGTCTTGCCCTTTCTATAAGTGGGAGCAAATCAACAGGAGACCTAGGAGAGCCTACAGCAACCAGAGAAGAGATGGAGCTCTTCTGCCAATGCATGTTCAATTTTTCTGATATTTTCAGACATTTGAAGCCCAGGTTTGCAAGCATATCCAGGCTCCCGAGTGCTAGAGCAAGCCTACCCCTAAGAAAATCCCTGCAGGAAAGCTACGGGATTCTCTGGATCATGCTGAAGGTTATTTACAGGGAAAGAGTCTGGATTTCCATACACCACCTTGACCACATTGCAGAAGAGGCACATTTAGCCTCAGAAGGTCAACCCACATATACCCAACAGGCAACAGCCACACCAGGCTTCCCTGAGCCACCTCGTGGGATGGCCCTGGCCATAAATAGCAGGAAAAAGCCCTGAAACCATTGTAGAACTCGGCTGCCAGGTACCTTGGTCCTCGCTCTTGCTCTCAAGACATCCAGTGACACAACCAGGAGCATTTCTGATGGCAAGGACAGGAGCGAAGCCGGCTGTCTGGGGTCTGCAGATAAGCAGATGGATGGGTCCTGGGGGCAGGAGGGAAAGCTTCAAGCCTGAGAGTCTTAAAAGGTTCAAGAAGAAAGAAATCAAATCAAAGCTAAATGCCGCAGCTCTCCCTCTCGCTACAAGCTTCAGTGTTGAACTAATCCAGGAGTGCTTTGAATTCCAGCTGTGCCTGCAGAGAAGGCGCGGAGTCACCGTATTTGAGATTCAAGCCACAGTGCAGGGAGTACCGCCGGCTTTCCCCCAGATCACAGCGGGCACACCGAGCCCTGCCCTTCTTCCTGGCCAGCCAAGGGAGGTTTACAAACCTCGCCACCCCCAAGAAGCCCTTCCAACCACTCATTTAATCAACACCGATACACGGAGATGCACAAGTGCCATGGAATAACCACAGCAGCCGCGCACTGACGCCCCTGCCTGCTGGTTTCATCGATCCTGCCCCTATCGGGGGCTCTCCCATTTCCTCAGCCATAGGGCAGGGAGGTTTTGCAGTGAGGACCTGAAGCATGAGGTGCCAATTCTTTTTTCCTTTTAATTTATAAACCCCAACTGCAGATACAGCCGCGTTTCTTATTCGAGACTGCTTTCTCTTGGTGCCCCCCTAGCAAGGCATTTCCTGACCAGAAGCAGCAGTCTTAAATTCTTCATGAACAGAGTTTAGTCTCACCGCAATTTTTAGTGTGTGTCATGAATTTTAATAGAAATACATACAAACCCCAGTCCCTCAGCACCAAGGTGTTGAGGCGGGCAAGATTTGTGCAAGGTGAGAGGTACAACTGTTTGTTGCTTTTGCTTTTTATTTTTAAACTCAGCTGCAGTGAATCTTTGTGGTGGGCAAGGATCGCTGAGCTACTTCTATCCACCGAACTGACCACAGCTTAGGAATCCCCTTGGTCAGGGCCCTACAGCACAGGAGGGCAGCCTGCCTTGGGTGCCCAGCAGCATTTGTCGAAGTTTTGATTGAGAAAAAAAGCCCTAAAAATGACAAAGAAAAAAAAAAAAGGAGAAGAAAGGTAAACCAGTGTACGTGCCCTCTCCACCAGCAGCCCTCACTGTTAGCTTATGCTCCTGCCTAAGAGAGGCAAAAAGCCCCAAACACACACACACCGAGCCAACCCAGAGACAGAGAGATCTTAAATGCTCTTTCTGGCACTACAGGGGGGTTCTCTTCCATTGTGGCTTTGTTAGTAAATAAATCAATTCCTTTTTCTTCACGTCACTCTCTAAAATGGCCCCACTCAGACGCCCGTGCTGGTGCAGCAGAGCCCTGCCTTCCCACACGCAGCAGGGCAGTGATTCACCCGCTGATTTCAGCACCTCTGGAAGTACGAGAAATTAAATTAAATTTCTTTAACACATCCTTGGCATCTCCTCCCAGGAGGTTAAAGCAAACAAACAAACGGAAACAAACACTTTCGTTTGCCAGAATGAAAAGCGATCCATGCTCAGCACACTCCTACTGGAGAACCTTGGGTGGTGTGATGGACAGAGTCATTTTAATGGAGATCTTCCCATTTCCAGGAATGAGCTTGCTCACAGGCATGTCGAAGGTTGCATTCGCATTGGCAGCTTCCTGCAACAGCAAAAGCCCCAGATGCTTGTGGTTGGAAGCGACCTATTTTGGATAAACAGAACAATGAACAAAGCACCCTCTCCCCGGCAGACGGAGCAGCACAGAGGAATGTTTTGCAAAATCTTTTGGCAACAAGGTACCCTCTGGTTTTGCAATCAGCGAAACCATGGGCAAAGCCCATGCGTCACATGAAATCCAGCTGGGAGAAGCAGTCAGCAGTGCTGCCAGCACCACCAAGAGCCCCGAGGAGACAGAGCCCACCGGCGAGACCTCTCCAGCAGGATGCTGAGGTCCTCCCGGGCTGTCCCAGCACAGACGCAGAAGCTCCCAGAGATATCACACTTGCAGCAACACGGAGAATTCACAAGCTGCTCTCAGGAAATACAGCCAGAAATAGCAGACGTTGTGCTGTCTGCAAACATCACAAGCCTTGGCCATCCTGGATTCACACCACGGGATTCGCACTGGGAGCGCCCGTAGCAGTTCCTGCTCCGTTTAGCAGCCTCTTGCTCACACCACAGCAAAGCTGGCTCTAGGCTAGAAGGTCCTACAAACGCAAGACCATGCCTGTACACAATGAGAGATGCTCTTTGCTCTCCTTTGAGAGATTTTGAGGCCTCAGAGAGAGCTTTTCACTGTCTTGCCTTAAGCGTGGCAGCAGAGAAAAATCTAGAAGCAGGAGTGTGCCCAGGTCTCACCAGCACACAGGAGAAGTGGTGGCTCCAAAACCACTGAGGTTTCTGATCTGCAGGCACCTCCTGCTCAAAGTGGGTTATGAAGCTGAAACACAGAAAGATTCAATGCTACCAGAAACATTGGTTTCAGCAAATTTCTGTTGTCTGTGATCTTCACCACCAACTCTGTATGGAGCAGCTCAGGCCAAGAAGCAAACCTCCTGCTAGATCTGTTCCCATCCCCATCAGCACCCAAAGCCTAATGCTCCCCACACCTCGATAAAGACCCTTCAGCTCTAATCCAGAGCAGTTAAGAGATTCCTGTAAGCAGCCAGATCAGCACAGCACCAGATGGGCTGAAAGGACTTATGTCTTGCAGGAGTTTAGCGGACAACCCCAGCCACAGATGGCAGGACATGGGGGAGAAGCCCCCCCTCTGTGCAGCATGCTCCACCTCCCAGGAGCCTCACCACGACCTCCCCAGCCCACATCAGGAAAGCCTGGATTTGGTTATTGAGCCACAAATGAGTTTTAGCTCAAATGTAGCTCTATCTGCTGCTATGATGCTTCAAATGACTCAAGGGGAAATCTTGATGCTGCAGCGGCTGGCGCATTGACTCGAGGTTGTATTATTCAATGCCTGCTCATATTCAGTTTGCAGCAGATCTGCTAAGATTCCAGTTTTTCAGTGAAGGGGAAGGAAGTGCTTCTCGAAGTATTTTGACTTTGTCAGGGCAACCGTTCCAGGGGACCATTGTCTGCAACA
Organism: Aythya fuligula; assembly: GCF_009819795.1. Taxonomy (NCBI): domain Eukaryota; kingdom Metazoa; phylum Chordata; class Aves; order Anseriformes; family Anatidae; genus Aythya; species Aythya fuligula. The sequence continues at coordinate 6,000,996 of NC_045578.1, read as the reverse complement.
ACACATTTGGCTACCCTGACGTGGAGTCACAGCAAGCCTGAGCTGCTCTGGGCTCCAGCCCCGGATGCTGGGGGACTCCTTCCTCCAGTCACTCAGCTCAGACACAGCAGCTTTCAGGCTGCTCCAACCCACACCAGGGTCCCTGCTGGCCTCCAGCTGTGCCCAGGCTTGGAGATGATAATTGTGCCTCATGTGCCAGGGTTTGGCTCCACAGTCACTTGTTTGCTTTGTGCATGCACAATCGTGCCTGGGCAACCACTGGGTGGATGGAGCTTTTCTGCTGAAAAACTGCTTTGAATGGGTCTAGTCTACGTCCCTCCTGCACACAAGAAATCAGCAAGACATCAACCCCACGGTGCTCCGACCATGAGGGAGCAGCCAGCACCTCACCTCGTGAAAGTGCCTGCTCGCAGCGGGCACTGCTGGGACATCTCCGATGATGGAGGCTTCCTGTGTTCCTACAAAACATTTTATTCATGCACAATGGAACATCATAAATAATTCCGAGCCCGCTGTGCTCCTGGAGCACAGCACGGTGTGCCAGGGGTTTGCCTCACTTGCTTTGCTCTCCTGCTAACAGCCAGCAGGAGCTGCGTGTGCATTCAGGCAAGATCCAAAGCAGGGAGTGAAAGATTTCCCTGATCCACCACAGCCGAGAAACACAGGGACTGTGGCCTTATTTTTAACAGGAGATGGGGAAAAGTTCAAATATTCAAACAAACAAGCTGCAGCTAGGTTTCTAAATGCTGTTGCCTTCAGGGCAAAGTTAGGTACAGGAGCCAGGTCCTAGTCACGAGACATTAATGTGTTGGTGCTAGCAGGGGTTTGAGCCATCTTCCTGGAAACACTGCCTCCCTCCACCTGATAGCAATTCCAAATTATGATGGACCCCGTACCCATTAAGTAGCACCAACTGCAGACCCAGGGCACTGACATTTACAACCATCACAACAGAGAAAGGCAAATGCCTCCTCTAGACCCCCTGTAACCAACAACAGGGACAAACTTGTCAAATTGCTTTGACCTTTGCTCAGCTGCTTACCAGGCTGGGCTGCAGTGGGGAAGATCCCCAAGCTCAGTTTATTCTTCACAATTTCCCTGCTGTTACCTTTTCTTTAAATGGGAGCAAGACCCAGGAAAACCAGCCCATTTCCCAGATTTTCCCTGAGCGATTACAGACACACAGGGACCTGCAGGAACAGAACCGAGCAAGGTAAAGCATCCCCAGCCCTACCACGCAGCCCTGGGAACGCCGCAGTGCCTCTGTTGCATAAGAGGTTTGTTTCTAATTAGGAAAGGGCATCTGTGGCCTCAGATGCTGCACAAGGGAAACCACGCACCTACTGCTAAGGAAGCGCTAAGGCCGGTGGGTCGCTTATTGGAAGCACAGGTGGAGGTAAGGAGAGGATGCACATCGCCAGGTGGGTGGCACAGCACAAGAACCTGAGCACTGAGCAAATCCAAAGGAGCACATCAGCTGAGAAACTGCTTGGGAATGTCAGGGAAAGGGCTGGAAGAGGGCTGTCGTTCAGTATTCAGTCTCTTCCTAAATGAAAACCCCTCGTTTTAGGGGACAACATCTGACAAACAATCACCAGAGGAAGGACAGCAGCACCCTACACTCGCTCTGCAATTCCTAATGCCTGTTCAGGAGATTCAGCCCCGATACCCGACAGATGCAGAGCCCAGCACCCCTATGGGGTGAGGAAGGCTCCCTGTGAATCTACAGCACGCAGACACCCCGGGAGGGACGGGGACACCCAGACAAGACCCGTGGCAGAGCCACGAGCATCGCTCACTGCCCAGAGCGCAGTTACACGGCCCCGGGCACTCCTAAAACACTCTGCCATCCTCTCCCCCTCTCCCCACAGGGCTGGGGGCAGAAGCAGCGCCGTGTGTCCCCCCCCTGCAGCCCGGCCCCGCTGGAAGCAGGTCCAGGCCCAAGCCCCAGCCCCGGGAGGCTCCAGGCCGGGCTCCTGCCGCCCTCTGGCGGCATCGGGCGGGCAGGGCCGGGCCGGGCCTCGCCGCTTCCCGCCCCGTTTTCCCTCAGGTCCTTGTGTGCTTCAAATGAGTTTCTTGCAGAAGCGTCAGGCCTCTTTTCCTGATCTGAATTCACTCATTTCTAGTCCTCCCCCCGTACTAGCGCTGACTCTCTCGCTAGGGATTTCCTCGGGAAGTTTCCTTCCCAGCCTGTTTGCTTCAGGCTCAAAGAGCAGCAAGTTCAGCCAGCCCCGGTTGCTTTAAGCTCTGTAACAACCTCCTAGCCCACCAGCCACCACCTCCTAAAGCCCCTTTGGGTTCACTTTGGAGTCCAGTTTTGCCACCCAACACAAAAGCACCACAGCCCCCGTAGCCCCCTGCAAGCAGGGACTTACCTGAGCCACAGCAGCGCCAGCAGGAGGAGGCAGCTCCAGTCCCACTTGTTCACTTCTAAATGTTTCTTCATATCACCCCAAGCCCCAACATGCACTGCCAGAATTACCTCTCCCCCCGGAGAAGCCTGAGTGCCCAGCAGTGACCACCCCACCTCAATCACCACGTCCCCAGCCACCAGCTGAGGAGCAATCAGAGGCGCTCAGCAGCTTCTGTGGCACCTCGTTACTCTGCAAAATGGCAAATCCACACACCTGAGCCACAGGCAGCAATTTGGACTCAGCTGCTCAGCAAGTGCTGCTGCCAAAGGAAAGGGGGAGTCCAGCAGAAACAAGTAAACTCTAAGGTGAAAATCTTCCCTTGGGTGCTGAGCTGTGGTGAGTGCTGCAGGGAGGGTGAGCTCCACATGGCCACATCCCCACCTACAGGTCACAAAATGACTTCCCTTACTAGTAGTGCCTGCTAGAATATGGTAATTTTGTTTATATGGGGCTCTGGGGTGAAATTGGAACAAGGACGTGATGGGTTTTCCCACATTTTGCAGTCACTCACTTACCTGAGCTACTGCTTGCAGAGTAGGAGCAGACAAAGTTAGTCTTTTATACAAAGACTGTAGGTGGTCATTGTCACCCTCCTCTCTGTAAATCCCCCTCTTGTTATAAGTTCAATGTCATTAAGCAGAAAGATCTTTTCCAATGGTATATGCTAATCAATGTAATGTACTGGGAAGTTTCCTATTCACAAACCTTAATAACGAGGTCTATGAAACGGATCATGCATGGATTGACTTGTGTGTTTAGCTACAGATGAAATCTCAAGTAGTTACTTATTTCATCAAGGCACAAGAATATTGGTGCAAGAAGCAAACAATAGAGATGACAGAAGGAAGTCTATCCTTAGGTGCCCAATTTTTATTTTAACATCCTGTACAGAAATGTCTCTGAAAGATAGATAGCAAATATTGGTTCTGCTGGGAAGCCTTGCAGGTTAGGTAATAATCTCCCTAAGTTTGTATCAGCAAAGGTCATAGCACTTTGTACAGCTGTAAAGCCTGTAGAAATACAGGAGAAAATGAGATCTGCAAACATAAAGCAAGCTGCCCAAGTCACCCAGCAAGGCAGAGCAAGAAATCCAGATCTCTTGAGAGCTGGTGCAGTGCACTGATGGACAGGAACACTGCTTGCATCAGCGCTGAACAAAGATCCAAATCCAGCAAGTTTGCACCTCGGTTCTCAGCAATTCTGCTATTTATTTAGCTGAGTTGTTTTCAGCGTGGGGTTAACAGACACCTCAAGGTCAGTCCCCAAGCTACATCTGAAAAGTTGGCAAAGGCTAACAGAAAGACTACCCAAGTTAACAGACACCACAAAGAAACCTTTGTACATACAAGTTCTCAGGCATCTTCCAAGAAGGATGTTTGTGCAGCTCAGAAATCAAGTTTGAAAGTCACTGAATTAACTGGTTAAAGGCAGACAGGTCCACAGAGTTTAACACGTGTAGTTTTCTACTTTTTGCTACAGATTTATTTTTCATCCTGCCAGGTAAATCATCGCTAGCAATATTTTGATTAACACTGGATGGAAAAGAAATTGCAATCTAAATTTCAGCATATTTATTCACATGCACTTCTGGGGACATTTACTTGAAACTTTTTTAAAAAGAAGGCTAAGGAAATTTGCTTGCAGAAAGAAGGCACTGCTGCAAGAAGACAGATGCTGTTCCTCCTTTTCAGCAATACTTCCACATAATACCAAAATATTTGGCACAAAGCGCCCGATTAAAGAAATGCCATTGCTGACAGCAGATGGTACTTCTCATCCCAATCTGTAGCTGCCTGCTAACACTAGATGTAATCTGATTGCAAACATGGTGTGTGCATTTTTTCCAGATGAGCAAGCTTTACATAATTTTTCATTGCCGTTGTTTGTTTGTTAACAAACACCATTGTTAGGAGCAAACAGCCTGATTACAGTGCTATCAAACAAATCCCTTCTGCTCACCCCACCCTTCCAACCTTCCGGCTCTGGAAATGTCCTGTTATACATCAGCAAAGCAGCCTGGTTTTCTCCCACTGCACTACTACCTGCTTAAAACTTACTTTTAGGCTGCTCATGCTACAAAGAGCCAGGAGAGGGCCTTTAAAGAACAGTGGTACCAAATTACAGCAAGACTTTCCCTATGCAAGAGGCTGGTCAGCTGTTCCAGACAGCAGGTTGCTTGCCTTTACTTCAGAAAAAAAGAACGCATTACATTACCTGTTCATTTACTAAGTACATTTTCCAAATGGAAATTCACTATAGGTCCTCCTTTAAGTCTACCCATGTATAATTCTATGCAGTAATAGCTCTAAAACCAGGATTTTCTTCAAGGAAGTTGCACTTCTCCAGAGCCCACTGAACATATGTGCATATTTGCCAAATAGTGGCTGCTGGAGTTATAAAAGAGAGTTTGTTTAACAGGAAACAAGTGAATACATGTCCTAGCGCCTCTCTCTTCCTCTCTGCTGGCTGACGGACTGAATTCAGCAGAAGCCAAGAGGATTGCTTTGCTAAGTGCAACAGTGACAGACTAACTCCAAATTGAGACCATGCTAACACAGGGCTTTAATGCTAATTCAGGGCAGACATTTCAGAGCTAGCCAGACTTCCTAGAGCCAAACCAAGGGGATTTGTCAAAGCTATTCTCTTAAATTCACTTTTTTTCTATTAATTCTCAGAGTTTCTCTGCCCAGAAAAAAAGAATCTTAAACAACTTCACAGATTTGCTTTTAAACAATGCTCCCATTTGTCACTAGATTTGAATAGGCACCATCTGCATACATCCAGAGTATGTTAGAGCACTGTGTGAATGCTTTGAACTCCATTCTCCAGCAAAGCAAGACAGGCTGGCCTTCTTGTGCTTGTCAAATACTCAGTGCCTAGCTTTTAACAAGCTTCCAAGAGCAACACCAAGTATGTTTTTCCTACTCCCTCAAGCACTGAAAACATGCAGGTGCAACTTGTTCCAGCTGCACAATAACTGGAGCTAGAATTTAATGAGTTACATTATCTTGATTTCAAAAGCCATCCATATATGTCTTTCAATGATCTCAAGCCACCTGCAAGCATTTTGAAATGCTCGGGATCTGGTCTCAGTTCAGCTGAGTGAGTTACAGAGCACCTGTAGCAAGGAGGCAGGGGGTGGGCATGATAACAATCAAGGCATACTGAGTACTTCTCTTAGCATTGCTCCATTTTCAGGTTCCATGACAATCACAAGTGCTTATTTCAACCTTTTGCTTCCTCTCATAGGTCCTTACTGCAGCAAGAAGTCCACCTTTTTGGGGGTTTTCCTGCTAAATCTAATAATACTGTCAACACAGAAGGCAGATGATATTTGGCAAAAATTCTTGGGATTCTGAAAGGGGAAATACATGTGAATGGAATAAAAACTGATTTGACTATTAACAACACATTGGTTTCAGAAAAATAGCTAAGGCTGTTCTCTGTTCTCTTCTGTCACACTCCTAGCACCCCACCTGTATATGTTCAGCACAGAAATCTGCACTGCATCAATAAAACAAGCTTTATGTACCTGTGACTGATAAGAGACAAAAAGATAATGAGGTCCCAAGAAAAACAGCAACAGCAGAGATGTGTCTAAGTCAAATTCTGCATTTGTCATGATGGGAACCAGCTGCATTCCCTACCCCCCATAACACATAAAAAGGTGCTTACTGCACCATACAAAGGATTTGAAATTCCAATCCATTATAGACTTTCACTACTGATTTCTTCTGAGGGTGCATATAATGCAATGATTTATGAAACCTCCATAGCATCTGGTTAGCAGAAATAAAGACAACAAAATAAACTTCATCAGTTTTATTCTGCAAAGCAATATGCACATCTTACAAACACAAAATTAATCTAGGAGAGAAATGTCATTTCCAAATCAGCTATTAACCATCATGCAACAAGACAAGTGAAATGTAAGAACAAAACAAAACAAAAGAAGCCATCTTAACCCTACAATCACCTGCAGAGGGTTGAAAACCAAGGCTCAGATTTTCTATGTAATGCCAAAGAAAAATGCAAAAGAAAATGGCAGCTTTCTAAGAACAAGAAAACACGTACAAATAGAATCAAAACTGATTCAAGTCATAGTTAAAAAGAAAAAGAAAACAAAAAAGGAAAGATCAATATGATCTGAACTTTAATATTAAGTTTTTACTCTTCTGTTTGGCTGCATTTAACTTTTGTACATTGCACCTAGGAACAATCCAATATTCCTCAGTATTACAGCATTTCAACCTGATGGATACACTTAGCTCTCTGCTGCAATACATGGGTGCAAAGGGATAAGCTAAGGCCAAAAATACATTTCTGTAACGTTTTCCCTTTTGCTTTTGTTGGTCACAATCTTAGCATTTCTCTGTATTTCCATGCAGTGGGTGACAAATTGCAAAGCAGGCTCCTCTAATTACCAAATAGCAAAACTGATTAAAAAAAAAATAAATCTCTTTTCCCCACCAGATCAATTCGTAAATAGGACATTTGGAGGTGGATCTTTAGGTTGCTGAAACAGAAAGGATATGGGTTTGCTTTTTTAAAGGAGTCGCATTATGGTTTTTATTAGGTATTTCCAGAATTTGCAACACCACCCCAATCGGTTTCCTCTTCCTGCCTTTGGTCCCAAGATCAAGCCACCCTCGTAGGCAACTCTCAAAGTCAGTATCAATGCAGAAGGCTGGGTATGCATGAATTAATTAGGAACAGCTCAGACAATTTTCAGGAGAAGCTGTCTACCTGTGTTACTTCACCGACTCACATCAGTGAAGCAGTATTAGCCCATAGCAGCATCAGGAGAAAAAATGGAAGCTTCATTTTATCCCTAGACTCCAAACTAGGCCATCTCTCAAGCTTTACCTTAACATCCCTGGAGAAAAATGCAAGTTAGTTAACACCATTTAAGTAACCAAAACTCTGGAATGGAAATATGTTCTGAAGAAAAGCGTGGTTATTTGCTTCAAATGCTCTGAAGAGTTGTGAACTTGCTGAATACTGAAGTCCTATAGATACAGACCCACGAATCAGTAGGGTAGCAATCCCAATAGTGTCTATGTGTAATAAACTAAGAATCTTATGCCAGCATAATTGAGACTGTAAGACCTTACTTGGGTTTTCTTGTTTTGTGTACTTTAGAGCAATATTTACCAAAGAAAGAGAGAGAAAAGCATATGTGTGGGCTGCAGACCTACCTGCAAAAGGTGTGCCCAGGTGGAGGATCTCCTGCAGCAGGTGGCTGAGCTGCAGGAGGAGGTGAGAAGGCCGTGTGACATCAGGGAGGCCGAGATGGAGTTAGACAGCTGGTTCCAAGCGCAGCCTGCAGTGGACCCGCAGCCCAACAGCCAAAGATTCCCCCACTGGCACGTACAGAAGGGAGAGGGGCCAATAATGCAGAAGGGTGGAAGCTTGCAGCAGCAAGGACCAGCAGGAGGAAAAGGCTTCCCCCGAAGGCTGAGGTGCCCTTGCAGAACCGCTTTACTGCTCCACAGACTGAAGGGGAGAGACCCATCACATCAGGAGAGATGCTGGAACTGAACAAGGCAGACAGATCTGTTCCCCGTATAACAACCAGCATGGCTAAGAAAAGGTGATGGGTGATAGTACGTGACTTTCTGAGGTACAGAGGCACCCATCTGCCAACCTGACGCTCTCTAGAGGTGTGCTGCTTACTGGGGGCTTGTATCAGGGATGTCACCAAGAAACTAGCATGCCTCATACAGCCCCGACTATTATCTGCTGCTGTTGTTTCATAGGGACACCAGCAATTTAGCCAGGAGCAGCCTGATGGCTCCCATGGCTGGAGTGTTGGGATGGGAAGATAGAGGCTGTTTAGGAAGGATAGGCAGGGGGAGACGAGGAGGAAGAATCACCCTCTGTGTTGGTGACCAGCTGGAGTGTGTGGAGCTCTGCATGGGGATGGATGAGGAGCCACAGAGAGTTGAGGGGCCAGGTTTAAAGGAAGGGCAGGGACAGGTGACATTGTAGTGGGGGTCTGCTACAGGCCACCCAACTGGGAAGACCAAGTGGATGAGGCCCCTCTATAGATGGACAGGAGCAGCCTCACATCCACAAGCTCTGATCCTCACAGGGCAACTTTAACCACCCCACTATCTGTTGGAGGGACAGCACAGCACGGCACAAGCCATCTAGGATGTTACACAAATGTTTTGATGAAAACTTCCTTCCCCAAGAGATATAGGAGCCAAGGATCAAGGCGATTCAAGGATCACCTCCTCCAAGCTCAGGAGGAAGTCGGGCAGGAGGCCTTCATGGATGAACAAGTTACTTCTGGACAAACTCAAGCAGACTAGAGGGAGTGGAAGCAAGGACAGGTAGCCTGGAAGGAATATAGAGAAATTGTCCAGGCAGCTGGGGATCAAGTCAGGAAAGCCAAAGCTCTGATAGAATTACATCTGGCCAGGGACATCAAGGGCAAGAAAAGCTTCTATAGGTACATCAGCACTAAAAGGTTTCTCTAAGGAAATGAGAGACCCAATTACCTGGGATATAGAGAAGGCTGAGGAACTCGATGACTTTTTTGCCTGCCTTCACTAGCAAGAGACCACTGGCACACCACCCAAATTGCAGGAGGCCAAGGCAGGGATTGGGAGAATGAGGAACCACCCTCTGCAGGAAAGAACCAGGCCTGAGACCAGCTAAGGAACCTGAAGGTGCAGAGGCCCATGGGACCTGATGAGACGCAACTATGGGCCTTGAGGGAACTGGCAGATGAAGTTGCTAAGCCACTGTCCATCATATTTGAGAAGTTGTGGCAGTCCAGTGACATTCCCACTGACTGGAAGAGAGAAACATAACCTTCATTTTTAAACAGGGAAAAAAGAAGACCCGGGGAAATACAGGCCAGTCAGCCTCACCTCTTGTGCCCAGCAAGAGCATGGAGCAGATCCTCCTTGAAACCCTCCTAAGGCACGTGGAAAACAGAGGTGATCGGTGAAGCCAACGTGGCTTCACTAAGGATAGATTGTGCCTGACAAATCTGGAGGCCTTCTACAAGAGGGTTAGAGTGTTGGTGGATAGGGGAAGAGCAACTGACATCATCTACCTGGACTTGTGCAAAGCATTTGACACTGTCCTGCAGGATACTGTCTCTAAATTGGAGATGTGGATTTGATGGATGGACAGCTCGGTGGGTAAGGAATTGGCTGGATGGTTGCACTCAAAGAGCTGTGGTCAATGGCTCAACATCCACGTGGAGACCCCTGACAAGCAGTGTTCCTCAGGCATCGGTTCTGGGACTGGTGCTGTTTAACATCTCTGTCGTGGACAGGGGGATCGAATGCACCCCCAGCAAGTTCGTCGGTGACACCAAGCCATGTGGTGTGGTCGACACGCTGGAGGGAAGGGATGCCATCCAGAGGGACCTGGCTGGACAGGCCTGAGAGGTGGGCCTGTGCAAACTCCATAAAGTTCAACAAGGCCAAGCACAAGGTCCTGCATCTGGGACGGGACAATCCCAAGCACAAACACAGGCTGGGAGGAGAACAGATTGAGAGCAGAGTCCTGAGGAGAAGGACCTGGGGGTGTTGGTGAATGAGAAGCTCAACATGATCTGGTGTGATGGTCTTTCAGCTCAGAAAGTCAACTGTATTCCAGGCTACATCAAAAGCAGCGTGGCCAGCAGGGCAAGGGAGGTGATTGTCCCCCCTCTACCCCACCTGCAGTACTGCATTCAGCTCTGGGGGCCCCAATGTAAGGACTTGGAGCTGTTGGGACAACTCCAGAGGACAGCCACAAAGATCAAAGGGCTGGAGCACTTCTGTGAAGACAGGTTGAGACAGTTGGGGTTGTTCAGCCTGGAGAAGAGAAGGGAGACCTTCTAGTGGCCTTCCAGTACTTAAAAGGGGCCTGCAAGAAAGTTGGAGAGGGTCTATTTATAAGGTCTTGTAGTGATAGGACAAGAAGTAATGGCTTTAAACTGAAAGAAGGTAGATTTAGATTAGATATAAGGAAGAACCTCTTCACTAGGAGGGTGGTGAGGCACTGGAACAGGTTGCCCAGAGAAGTTGTGGGTGCCCAACAGGGCTTTGAGCAACCTGGTCTAGTGGAAGGTGTCCCTGCCCATGGCAGGAGGGTTGGAACTAGATGATCCTTAAGGTTCCTTCCAACCCACCCCGTTCTATGGTTCTACAAAGACAAGATGAAAGGTCAATTAAGGCAATCAGTGAGATTTTAAAAGCAGTGGTGGAAGTGTCTGCAGGAAAATCCAGACTCCTGAAAATTAAGGAGGTTACCAAATAACAAGCTGGAAAGAAACAGCAAAAGCCAGAATGAGAAAGGGAAAAATGCACATCACAAAAACTCCTCTGATTTAAGAATGGACACAGAGAACAGTATGAATTTTACTGTGTGGTCTCTCTGACCTTAATCGCAACAGTACTAGTTCACTCCTCATCATCTTCCCCCGAGTGCACAGCATTAAATTGAAATTGGACTAAGCTAATAAAGTGTCATTTTCAGCTGCCCTTCAGAGATGGATAGAGTCCCAAAGTGAGAGTTGGTAACAGACTATGGGATTTCTTTTTCTTTCATTATTTGCACTTGCCCAAGGCTGTGCAGAGCCCCAACAGACAGTTAATACAATGCATCTTTTAACCAAGTTTCACTTTCTAGAAAAAAATGTTTACAGAAAGCTGCTCTGCAGCGGAGATGCATATTCTGGGTCTGAGGACTGCAGATGGGAGGCTAAGTAGAAAGCTTTCCAGGTAGTCTCTATGCTGACTGATTCTCTGGCATTCAGCAGGCCAAATGGAAAAAAAATAATCAAACTTAGCAGTTTTCAATAAGAAAGATTTTAAAATGGGACTTCACTTCTTAAGTTTTTACTATGAATAAAAGCACAAGTTTGTCCTAAATACAGCACTATTAAAATGTGTATATGTATTTCTTTTTTTCAAAAAAAATATCTAAAAATGTTCATATCTTTTCTTGCAAGCAAGGAGCAAATGGAAGAAGGTATCAGGCCACACAAATACACATTTAATTCATGTAGTAGGTTGGTGGCTCTGGAAATGCAGTATTATATCAAAGGTGCATACTGTTTCAAACACACTGTACATATCATTGGGCAAAAAACAAAGATTCATTGTTTTGTTTGAGACATTTGCAAAGGCATCTTAACCTGCCCAGATGCAGCTAGACAAAAATATCTTGCTCTGACTATATGTAGCCATATCACTAAACATATCTACACAAACATTCGGCTATGTCCACAGGTAAAGACTGAAAGTTTCTGGCCGCACTACAATGCGGAACAAGTGCATCATCTGACCTATTCTGAATATACTTTTATAAATATGTACAAATCAATTACAGGCACTTGAAATGTCTTTGGTTGGAATAAACCAACATTGCAAGATAATGTATTCACAGAGTGTTAAGACCCATTCTGGGTTCAGCAGGCAATGATTACGGTTCTCAGTCATTCTCAGTAAAAGAAGAGGATGGATTATGCTTCTGACAAAACAACCTAAACAAAAGAAAAAGAAAACATTTAATTAAAGCCAAATTCCTAATCCCATAACAGTGATATTACTTATCTCCATGCAGCTGGCATATCTGTCCTTGCCTTTTTCGAAGAACCTTGGAAGTCTAACTTGGAAAGGAAATCAAAGCAAGTCTGAAGGTATTTTGTTCTTAGCATAATCAATTTAAAAACAATACAAAACAGAACAGCTTATGTTACAAAAAATCATTAAGATCAAAGGGTGCCAACATTCATTTCCTACTTCACAATAAATATATTCATATTTAATCCTTCAAGCAAAGTCCGTGTCTCCAATGCATACTGAATAATGACTGTTTCAATACCTTTGTGATTGTTTTTTGTAATTCTAATGGCTGCTAATCAGAATTATGTATCATGTTTTATTCAAAATTTTCAGTCTGTTGCGATGAAAGGTAAATAAAACCATTCGGTGCTATCTAATCAATGCTTCATACAAAATAGTGAGAATAACAACAGAAGTGTGGCAGAAGAGCTGCATTATAGCACTTCCTGAACTGCAATAATCCACTTCTGGAGGAGAGAAATCTAACTGAGGACCTACACAGCACATATATATATTTTGTAGAACCCTTCTTTACTGTACACGATAAAACACCCACATCTCTTTGAAAAAGAATTAAGCCTACATTTCAAGAGATAAGAACTAGTCTGTACTATGTAAAAAAAAGAGGCTTGCTATGTTTTCTTAACAGAGTCAATATTTTGTTATTACTCAAACTCACCTTTTCAGAGCAGAATTCTGTATTGCTTTGCCTCAGTTTGCTTGGTCTGCCTTTAATAACTGCATAGCAGAACATTGTAATCACCATCACAAAAAGAAAGTAACTGGTATGCATGAGATGCAGGTTTATTAGAGAGCGATCATCCTGCACAGAAAATTAAAACCATTTACTGACAATGCACCAATAGTTGACACTTAATATTAGAGCAATAATTACCAGTTCAGCACAGAAATTACTTCATGAATCAACTTTCTCCCCTATTAAAAGATGGCATAGTAATGAAAGGGATTCTTAATTGTGGCACAAAAAGAGCTAAAATGCTCCTCATGTTAAAACTCTGTGCGAGAGATTTCCCATATACAAGAACTACCTTTTGTCAAATGATTTCAGAATATAAAGCTTGGTTATTAAAAACTGTGAGGGCCATAGAGATTACATGAACACCATTGTGCCCACCAGTGATGAAGCATATTCAACTCTGTTTCAGCCCCTGTGCTGAATATAATTAAAAAGCACTAAATCTGACTATTTTGGGACCCATATTCAGTTAAACCACATTCATTCAACATAACGTGTAAAAACACCGGGGCACTTACATCTGGAACTATAACAGTTAGTTTGGGATTTAAAGCGTGGTACACTTTTCCAATTGCTCCCTTGTAACACCAGAAAGGGTTATAATCTTGTGCATATTTTGTATTAGAGTCCCTTGCTGTGGTAAAGATCTTGTACCAAAGTGTGGCATTGCTGTACGTTTCAGGAACGCAATGTGGTGGCTGACTGCAGAAAAACAGAAATAATTAGCACCTTAATTGCCATTCTCCACATTCAGTAAGGTTAACTTTCAGAACCGAGTCAGGCCCAGTCTCCTCAACAGCAGTATAAAACACAGTTTCACAAAACAGCAAAAAAAAAGTCTTCACCAAAACACTGTATAAAAAACATGATTTCTATATGAACATTAAAATTTAACTGAATTTTGTTGCAGTAAGTCAACACCCCACGGCTTAATTAGAAAAATACTGGTTTTCATATGGCTTCATACAGTCCTGGGAACCTGTCTGATGGTTCTCCAGAGTATACTGAATAGTGTCAGGGAGTCTGGAGGAGACAAAGGGAAACTATTTTGATGAAAGGTCTGCACCTGCTGGGTTTGGTAGCAAAGCAATGTTCAGCTTATGCTCATCTCTAGGCAGGGAAGAGGATAAGATCCTCAGAGTCAAGTCTTAGCTCTCATACAAGGTAGTGAAACTAAATTATAGGGTATCTTTCTTAAATATTCACTGATCCCATAGTTCCTACTGAAGTTTAAATCACAGGCTGCATGCTGAAAGGCAGGCATGCCTAGAGACAAAACATTCACAGAAAAATCTAGCCTTGCTAAAAGACAGCAGAAGTCTCAAGACAGACAGGGTTTTATGGCAGGGGAAGGAAAGCAGGTACACGATATCCAGTCAACAACAACATTCATCAGATGTGACAACCTCAGAGAAGCAGCTGAGAAATTAATCACCCAACAACCAGTCTATGAAAGAGTTTAAAATGCACTTACACTGTGACAGGAAACACGTTGCTGGCTGCTGTCACAGTCATGCAGGTTGTGAATACGACCTGCTCGCAGTGACCATGAAGAACGCAGTCATCTGAATTCCAGGCAGTCGGCAGGGTGAACGTAATGTTTATCTCCTCATGGGATTCTCTGCCTTTGAGAAAGAGAGGAGGAAAGAAGAAAAGCTGTTTTCCAATCACAAAAGTAGCCGAGCAACAATCGCTAGGATAAGGAAAGCGTGCAATTGATTAAGAAGGCAACATTACCCTGGATCTGTACCTTTGAAGTCACCCAGCATCTTTATTATCAACAGAGAAAGCAGAAAAAGTTTAAAAAACAACAAAAAGCACCAGAAAATTTTGAGAATAACAACTGCTGGTCCTTCTAATCTCTCCTGCCCCCAAAAGAAGTGGGATTGATCATCAGGCTCCTTTCAGAAACAAATACCTCCCTATTTATAAATGAATTCATGCATGTTCTGAGAATTTTATTAGAAAGTACAATCACACTTCTTTAGCCTTTCTCCTGCCAAAGACGTTGTTGAACATCTGCTTTTTTTGAAGCTCACATTTCAAATTGGAGATATTTGTGCAGATGAAAAGGTGCTAGCAGATACTGAACTGCAGATTAAGTAGTCTACACTAAATCCACATGGACATATTCATACTGAAAATAAATCCAGGCTACTTGAAACAGAACCTGCATTTGATAGCACGCAAAGCAGTAACAAAATAATAATATAAAATACAAGAACACAGATTTACAGCTATGGCAAATGTCTCCTTACAGATCTCTGAGGTTCAAGACACCTTCAGACATGATTATAAAATGCAACCCTGGCTAAAAGCTAAAATTCCACAAGCTTCTATTATTAACAATCTAATCTCATGTCAAAACTGTCAGGGCAGCCAAATAAGAGGTCTTCATTCCACAGAAATTTAAATCATTTTATTTGTTGCTGTTTTCAGTATTAAAATTTATGTATGCATTTTAACTAAACTTTGTATTTTTTAGGCAATACACTACTTGATCTCTAAAGTACATACGTTAATGCCTTCAAAATGTGAGCAAGTGAAGGGCTCTGTACAGGACTCCACTCACAATAAATCTGCTCTAAGCAAAAGATTCATCTCACCAATAATAAAGTTTTCATTTGAATCTGTAGCTGTCATTCAAATTTATAAAAGTCAAGTCCCGCATACCTGAGAGTCCGATTTGGTGTCCAAAAATTGTGGAACTTAGATGTGTGACGTTGCGGGAATATCCGCCAAATGGTCTGAGTGGGTCCAGCGTCAAAGTGATTGTAACAGAGATGTTTATAGGACCAGAGTCCTCAAGAGTCTGTGGAGACTGTGTAGAAGATCTCGCCTGGCCGCTGGTCACGGTACTTTCTGGAGTTGTGGTATCATTGATGAGATGCTTTAGGGTTTCATTCTCAGATATACAGAAGTCCAAATCGTTAAACCTCAGGAGGAAAGTATTCCAGTCCTTCAAACAAACGCAACGATTTAGAGCAGATTAGCACGTTAACTTCTGTTGCCACTTGCCTACAGCAGCACAGACCTTGCTACGTACTATCCTGCCTGCAGTTTCAAGCCATTTAACGTAAATTACATGGCTCACGAAGCAAGCACAAACACCACCATGGCTATCTCAACAATGGGACAAGTTGTTTACAAAAGTCTGAAGTGTTCAATCCCAGCCACTGCCTGACCGCTGCTGGGCACAGCAGAAGAATACCCTTCTTGAAACTCCAGAAATATACTGGTTTGGTCCACCCTCACTGCGCGCAGGGTACGAGCAGTTTCCACCAAGGTTTTCCTCCTTACAGCATTGTAACGCTAGGTAAGAACAGGATTTTCACAAACAACCTAGCTGACATCATGGAATAATAATAAAAACTAACAAAAAAAAAAAAAAAGGCTCCTAGCCACGGCAGGGAAAATCCAAGTCAGATGATTTGGCCTCACCCTTAAACTAAAATAAGACTATTCACACATTCACACCAACAGTCACTTTTCCTGTAAAATCAGTGGCAAGTCTGCTGAAAACAATCTCCCATAAGACTCTTGCACCGCCATAAAAAGGTTTTCAGGAGGGAAAAAGGAACTCATTAGCTTTGTGCATGTATTTCAAATCAGTATTCCCACTGTTCAACCTGGGAACTTCTTGTACCGTACCTCTGTCATCTCTGGTGACTTGATCTCCTTGATTTTAAAGAAATAGCCCAGTGTCAGAAAAGCTATTGCCATAGCGCTTACGCTGATCATAAAGACCACAAGCGGAGGTCGGCTGCTGACGTAAACCTTCAGGTTCTCCAACAGGTTTATGTTGAACATTATTCTGATTGTTCACCTGCAAAGAAAGAACATTAGAGCAGAGTGACTGGGCCGTGTGCTGCGGGGTGGGGGTGGTCGATCACAAAAGAGAGAAGTTTGACACTAAAAAAAAATGAAATCATATGCGAAAATGAGATTCAATTATACAGCCCTGTGCTGGTCGTTGAACACAGGCTCAGTACGCCTCAAATAAAGCACAAATCAAAACACGCTCGACTTCACCTCCTCAGCTCCAAAGATCACTAACAGACTCTAAGCAGCGCAGACAACCTCTAGCACAGCCCAATATCGCTGATGAGCAATAATACCAGCCCTTCTCCTTCCCCACTTTCCTAGGCAGAATAGGCTCTGTGACTAATTCCAGCAATATTTGGACGCCTCGAATTGCAGTGCAAATGGAGCTGCAATGCAGCCTACAAAGCGAACTCTACATCTCTGCATATACGATCAAAACCAAGGCTGAAGCCTGAAAACATCACTCTCCCCATCCTTAGCCCCAAATGGGATCCAAGAAGCAGCCTAGGGGCATTTTGGACTTCTGCACCAAGAATCCTGTTGTCAGAAACACCCAATAACAGCACGAGTGGGGAGGAGAAAGCAGCTCCTTTCTTTCTCCAATTTGTGCAGCAGCTAGAGAACTTTTACTGCAGTCTGTAAACAAAAGAGAGGACTCAACATATGCTGAGGAAACGTACAGAATCAGTGCTTTTTATCCAAAAAGAGTAGTATTTAGTCTGATTCTTCTAATTGATTTTCCATTTTCATGGCAGGAAGTCTTAAGCTAAGTTCACTGTATCAGCTTCCCCATCTCCTAGTCAAAAGCAAACATTCAAGTGTTAAAGTGCAGCCTTGCAGCACCTCGTTCAGCAGCTCTGCAAGGAGAAAACACAAAGAAAACTTTTTACCTTTGTCTTACCTACAATCCCGTTGACAAGGCTTTTAACCCCATCTGTAACAGGACAGAAACAGGTCCTAGCTACATGCTGCTCAGCCTCAAAACCCAAAGGAAATGGCAAGCTCCAGGACCAGTATCTACAGGATGTGGCACTGCAGTGGTTAATGTTTGAGCACTCATACTGATCTGATAACCCTTAATTAAGTCAGGGACTCTGCTCCCTGCAGGTCTGTGCGATTCTCATGGACTCTTATTAGAAGCACATGCCATTTACCTCCCAGCTGCAGCGCGGCCCAAGCCCCGGTAAGCCCACGGGTGCAGGAGGAGCGCAAGCCGTGATCTGATCTACTGATCCAGAAGGGAAGGGGAGAAGGGAACAGGACAAGCTTGCAAGTTGTTGTTTTTTCAGATCCCGCAATGTACATCGATCGCAACTTTTGCATACTCAGTATTTTACTGGCAGAAATGCTTCGGTTATTCTTGACAGAAGCAATACCAACTAAAGCTGCAAAACAGCTCCAGAGAAGAGAAATTTGGGTCCAGAGGAGAGACCTGAAGCCCTGGGGCAGCAGCAAGACATGGAGCTGTGTGTGCCAGCTCTCCTGGACTCTCCCCACACACCTACTTGCTGTCCTTGATGAGACGGGGCTCGCTCCAGAGCACAAGATTGTGTCTTGCGTTTACTTTTTTGTTCTATCAACCAATTTCCATCCACTCTGCAAAGACCAGAAAAGCCAGGAGCTTGTTATCAGCAAAAGCTGATAAAACTGCAAACACCCCCTGCCAAAAGTACGCAGCGAGTCCGAGCGTGAGAAGCACGGTGCCGAGACAGCAGAGAGAAGGAGAAGAGGGGAAAGAGAAGGAGAGAGGTGGTGAGACGAACATGCACCTTACCAGAACTTCTGTCTGCCCAAGAGCAGCCGTAGTACGGCCAAACAAGCCTGCGACGGTGTCAGGAGAGGGCAGGAGAGAGAGGGGAAAGGAGAACCGGTGCCAGTCAGGACCATGCTGGTTTGTTCTCTGCGCCCTGCCTCCTGTCTGGTCACTGGCAGCAAATTTTTTAAACGAGCCCTCGTTAAAAACCCCGAACGCTCCAGCTAAAAACATCAGAGACACATGTTGAGATGGAAATAGATCAAAAGATAACCCAAAAGCAGAGCCGTATGCAGCGTTCCCTTCTGGATTTCCTTGTGAAAATAACAACACAGATGCAGGCTTTATTAGAGCATTTAATCAAAGCTGAACGTCACCCAGAGCATATACAGGTCTGCGAGCCCTTTTTAAAGGGGCTTCCAACAGTTCCATTAGCGCTCTTGTTTACCACAGGGCCTAAAACCAGCCATAAAGCTCGATGTGCTGAGAAGCACGCGTACGAAAAATATTTGGGCTAATATTTTTACATAAGAGATCACCAGCTTTAAAGTGCCGGGTGCTTAATATGCTCCCATAAGTCACCAGCTTTGAAAGCAATTAGAAAATGCTATAAGCTGCAATTTCCGAAGCGTAACATGCCTTTTGAGCGTTCGTGAGAGAAAAGGGAATGACTGTGGATTTAATACCAGAGCTGACATGAAAACAGCAATTGGACATGGCTAGCGCAAACCAGAAGGAAGAGGAGTATTTCCAAGCTGCTGCCTGGAGAGCTGCCGATTTTATAGGGAACAAAGTGCTCAAACAGCATTAATTATCAAAGAACTCATGAAACGGCTCAGGGCACGTAAAACGTATATTCCTGTGACATTTTAGGGGGCTGGTTAATGGTCCACACCCTCACACTCCTCCCTTCTGCTAAGGCCTGTCAGGAATATACCACGATCGCTTTTCCTCTACCAGCTCTCCTCGTAACTCACAGCTTGCTCTGTGTAAATGAATAACCTACAGGGTACCATTGGAACTTTTATTTCTCTTTCACACAGTTAAGAAAAGAAACGGAATGCTATTACCTCCTGGCAGGTCAGGGAAACAAGATCGGGTTTCTCTTTTTAGCTAAATCAGTAATCTAGAAAAGAGGCCCTAATAGCTGCTGTCTGCCTCGCTCCACGCTGCCCAAGCCTTTTAATGCTTGCGCTATAAAAATATCCACGACCAACCTAACAAGTGCCTGGAGTACAAGAGGAGGAAGGAGAAATGCCAGCTTGGAACAGTGGCTCCAGCTCCAACGTAGCTGCCTGGTGCTGAGGTGTACGCGTCGGGAGGACACGGGCAGTTCTGGCTGACGGTGCTCATCTGGAAACACAGGACAAGAGCTGCAGAGGTGGCGTGCTTTTAGATCCCTGCAAAACCTGGGATGGTCTGGTACGGAATTAAAAAGATGAAGATGGTGAAGGATGGGAATAGCAGTTAGTGTGTCAGAGTCCCAGGCAAACACAGGCTTGTTTAACCATATAAAAATAAGGAGAAAGTCATCTGTTCTGCAATCTGGGGGAGTTTTCCACCACGATGGCTCAAGAATGAATACAGCAGCCTCAGGAAAGCAACACTATCAGCTGTTCCTGCCTCGTGTGTGACAGGGGATGAAGAAAAGGTAACTTCTGAAACGGAGCTGTGAGGTTTTCGAGAATAAATTACAAATCAGGAAAATCTTGAAGTCTATTGCAAAGAGCAAAAGGTCGATGAAATGAGTCACAGCAGAAGTATTAAATTCTCTTCTCGGGGCTTAATATCAAAGGAGCTGAATTCATAACAACATCAACAAAAAACATGGTGTACTAACGCAGGTATTAAAAATAAAATTGCAGTTGCCAAAAGGAAAAACTAAACATGATTTTCCAAGAGATTAAAGTAAACATACAACGTAATTTTTATGTCTCTTGCCAAAATGTTGCTATCTTTCCACCAGAAACCTTAAAATCGAGTGATTTCTGTAAAAATATTTCCCCTTCTTTTTACACATACAAGATAGTCGCAGTCCACAGAAGAAAAATATTTGGGGGGCTGAATATTTAAAGCAGCAACAACAAAAACCAACACTGAAATGCCTGAAGGAAGAAAAGGGTGGCTGGAAGAGAAGGGGTGCAGGCTGGAGCTGACCCATCCCTACAGCACTGCATTGAGACCTCGCATCTTTCCCAAGCTGCATCTTCCTGCACTTCTGAGCATTTTGTCTTCCTTGCGTGCAGTTCCGTGTATTTTTATTAGCAATTACGTTTTCAAAGACACCTCACGCTACCAGTAGCACAATGGGGGTTAGGAAATGGGTCACATCAGGGTTAACCTAAATGAAAATAACATTGCATGCCAGGAAAACGCTCCAACACAAACCAATCGAACTGTGATTTTCCTAGCAAATCACCCGTAAGTAACACGCAAACAAAGCCATGGTGTTGATCTCAAACTAAAGCGCCTCTCATTTAAAAGCAGGAAACTGTAGCGGGTACTAAAGATATCCTTAATTAAATATGGCTTTCTTCTCAAGGAACAGAATGTGATCTCTACCACCTAAACCGCCAAAAATAGTAAATACACACATGTAAGTACACTGAAAAATGGTAAAGCAAAATAGATCACAGATGTGTTACCTGTGAAGCTGCCTATTAAAGTTCAGAGTATTCAAAGTGCTCTGTCAAAGCCTTAAAAACATTCTCATTAAGTGGTCTTCTAATCTCTAATCTGGTATCACCAAGCTATCAAACAGAACTGGCAAAAGGAACCTCAGCTGATCCGACAAGTGGAAATCAGGCCTCCACTGGCTCTCACGGCAACACCAGTTATCATCTCCCACTTTCTGAACAGGTAAAAATCTCACACATTTTAAAAAGGGAAAAAAAAAAATCAGGGTAAAACTTAAAATTAAGAAGTGTCTAACCTCGCCAGGAGGCTGCCCCTTTGTGCCCTGAAATGAACTACCCACTGCTACTACGCACTCTATCAGCAACTTTCACAGGCAGCTTCTTCCAGGAGTTGGGGACAGCTAATCGATGGATTTCCATCTCTGTTGGAATTTCACAATACACTATTTTTAACATAAAATATGCAGTTGGGAGAAAGAAAGCTTTCCCACTAACTCCATAGGAAAAGTTACTTTTCCATACTGATATCTATGGGGAAAAAAAAGAGGTGTCAGCAAATGCAGCTGCTTTAATTCATCTTTCGGGAACCATAACGAGATGCTGCAGGATGCAATCGCACAGCCCCAGATCTCTGCCAGCAGCAGAGGGCACGCAGGGCTAACTCCTGAGGGATGCCAAAATCTCTACCTTGGGATTGAGAGGAATCCTCCAGGGCAGAGCACTTTTACCAGCCAGCTGATCCTCTTCCCCTTCGCCTGTCCTCCAGCGTTACAAAACTAAACGAAGAGACTCATAGTAACTGCCATCAGTCGTCTCAAAGTAGAAAAGCAGCGAGCAAGGCTTGTGGAGGAAGAAAAAAAGTTGACAAAAACATCCCCTAGGATCCTTCAACCCCTGCAGCCAAAATATCACAAGGCACCCAGGCAGAGGTGTGGAGGCCCCCCTGCCTTCAGGGCTGTGCGAGAAATGGAGATGTTGAATCAGCTCAGGCCAGTCCGTGGCTCATTCTCTGACCTATTTCATCCTACAAATATGTTTACTGATTAAAAGCAAACAAACGCTTGCCTAGAGTCTGGAAACAGAAAGCACCGAGCACTGTTTCTCGTGAGAAGAAAACAGCCCGGTCCTCTGCCCACACGAAGAGCACAGATGGAAGGCTCTGGACAACACCGAATGAGCCAGAGAGCATCACCTGCTGCAAAGGAGGTTATTTCCTCATATTATCCAATAACAGAGCCATTTGGGAAGCTGATTATTAACAAAAGTGTGAGAGCCCAGGGACTTACTTGCACAAAGTGTTTTTTTTCCACCTCTCGAAACACTTTTCAAAGCATAATTAAATATTTCAACATCCCTGGGAGCTACAAAAACAGCAAACATTTCAGCTCTCCTACCCATAAAACAAAGGCAAGGAAGGGAAGCAATCTGGTCACGCTTCCAGGAAAGCTGAAGGTTGAAATTAATACTGAATTTCACACCCCCAAGCCCCCGTATGTAACTCTTCTCAAAGTCAGAAAGCAGAATCAAAGGTAGACGAGTTAAAAAATAACAAGGAAAATTTTTAGATTGACTTTTACTCAGCCAAATGTCCGTGTATGCGACATTTCCACGTACTGAGCAGCCCTGCCCAACAAACTTGTGTGTTGGAGTTCAAAACGCCTGCGGTGGATTTACCCCAAGCATGCGGCGTGTCGCGTAATGCTCCTGGGAAGGCAAAGGTAATTTTGTAGATCTTAATTTACAATTTCAAGAAATAAATGCCAAAAGAAACATTGCATAAACGCAAACAAGTTCAAAATACTTTTTAAATGCTAAGAGTTAGAAAAGAAGAAGAACCAGAAGAGTAGAGAAGCCAAGAGCCAAGAAATACAAACGATGTGAAGAAAGCCTTTTCTTTCACTAGTTCAATGAACCCTGAATTCTGACCATTGTTAAAAGCAAAAAAAAAAAAAAAAAAAAAAGATTTAAAATACACCCAGCTGCAAAACAAAAGCAAACCTAACCTGTGCTTGAAAACAGACATTTTGTTGCCAAACTGTAAAAAGGCAGCCCTGCTTGCCAAGTGAGGCTGTGTGATGGGAAAAATATGTTTTCATGTGCAAGAGTTCTGGCTTGGGCATCTTTAAAGCCTTCCAACTTTTAGAAGCCAAAGCCATGACTTACAACATGACATATTCTGCATCACACAGGCTGCAGGATAAGACATATGATATATATAAAATATTATACAGCGTCAAAGTCCTTGAGTCTAAAAAAAAAATACAAAAATAAAAAGCTGTTCCAGTTACTGCTCTTCGGCGTGAGAACCTGGGAGAGGAAGGCAAAATGAAAACGATTCCTTTTTCTAGGGGCTGTCCCCTAGAAGCGGATCCTGTACATTTCCACCAGAAAGCAAATTTAGCCCACCACAGCCACGCGGGCGCAGTTTGCCGCAAGGCTTTGCTCAGGAAGTAATGAAAAGTCTCAGTAACAGCTTAATAATCAGACGCTGGTTTAGCAGCCAGTTTAAGGAGGTTAATCGTTGACTTCATTAAGGCTACACATTAAGGAAGGCGGTACGGGATTCTGCAGGGTAAGTACAGAAAAACGCCAGGAAAAGGCGCTTCAGACAGTCTGTAATGAGAACTGTTGTTTGTAATGAGAACTGTAATGAGACAGAGACCCAGACAGATACACAGCTTGAATCACAAGCAGAAAATGAGTGACAAGGGGAGGAAATGGCAGCTTTAGTGGGAATGGCAAAACAGAGCTCTGCGTGTAGAAGGTAACACTGCCAGGGCAAGAGGAGTAGAAAAAGAGCCAGTGGCCACCAGTAAAGGAAAGAACACAAACAGCAGCCGAAACACCTGAAAAACCAGGCACCGGCTGAAAAAGCAGAGACCCAGCAGTAACGTTACCATGCCGGTGTACTTCACACCCCTGGTCAAAAGAAATACAACTTCAATTTGCTTAACCCAAACTCGTGGAGGAACAGTCTCCATTTTCCAGATAGGTAATTACCAAACCTCGACATGCCAGGGCATATGCGAGTTCTCTTATAAAACTAAACCTGGGAGCTCTGACTTCTGGGAACCTACTTTATTGACAGGTCTGCTGGGAACAGTCTGCTCGAAAATAACAGTCCCAACACCTCCATGCCTTTGGCAAGGGGAAATTTGGGGAAAGCAACGAAATTGTGACACCAAGGGTTTTCGGTAATACTTTCTTACGTGCTCGTTTGATAAAGCAGCATTATTTCTACTTTTAAAAAGCACATTTTTTAACAAAAAATAAAGATGATGCTCACAGAAACGCCGCCAGCAAGTGCTTAAGGAGGAAGCTGCACTCCCATGGTACGAAACCCGTCCGGGGGCGATGGAGTCAGCAGCGTCCTGTCTGCTGCCAGGCGCATCCGGCTCACACAAAGGACACCGAGGTCTGGTTGTCACTGCCCTCGGATGCAAGCACTGCTCCGCGCCTTTCTCCTGGCAGAGCACAGAGCCTGTTCTGTGTCATCAGGCGGCGTTTCAAGTCCTTGTCTTTCAAGTGGAAAAGAAGAATCACATTCCTCGGGCCTCGAGCCACTCCTCAGCTCAAGCCACTCCTCAGCTCACAGGAAGGAACAAAGCCACCGAGGCCTTAATCCTCTTTGCTGGGACTCAACCTAGGGTCAAAGAGCGTCAGGGCTCTCGGGCACAATTCGATATTATCTCTGCTCAGTCTGCCAACAGAAGTTGTCCCCCTGTTATGCGGACACCTGCTGACCAGACATTGGATTGCAGCCACCAGCCTCAAGGAGCCCAGGGAAGAGGCACAGCTCCCCAGGTGAACCCAGAGCGGCTCCGCACACCCCACCTGGAAGCAGGAGGCCGGGTGACCGCTGCCTTGACCTTACCTGCTTCTCCAGAGGCATTAATGATTGACCAGAAAAGACGGGCCTGAGGAGGCATTCCCATTTCCCGACCCACCACGCACCATAAAACTCCTCTGAAGCCCAGCGAGGCTGTGGAAAGGAACTCTTAATAATTCATAGCCAGAGCCGAGCTTTGTCGACCAGGATCAACTGTGTAATAACGTGGGCAGAGCTAACTATGCAATTACATTTCCCCAGAGAAGACAAGCCCTTAAAAAACAAACAAAGGGGAATTAAAATAAACAAAAAAGCCCGTGCAGCGATCAGTCCTGTCCCTCGTCAGGCCCCAATGGCTCCCGGGGTGCCCGTGTCTACGGCTAAGATTTACGGCTTAAATTTAACTTGAGGTACCCAGCAGCCATCTCCTTGCCATGGTGCAGCAGGAATTTTATCCTTAAAGAAAAACAACGCCTTTAGGGAAACCAAGAAGAGAACCAAACAGGGATGTGTAGCGAAGAGGAAAAGGCAACGAAGGAAGCCGTTTTGCAACAGAAATACCGGCCGTGCTACCGGAATTACCCCTTCTTACTATTTTTTCCTGGCACAACAGCAAGCACACAAAGCTGGCGCTAAGATCTAATTAAAAATAAACCCTTGGGGTAAGCAATAGAGAAGAATTAGCGATAAAGCACAGGGGGCACGGCACCACAGGACGCCTCCCAGCCCCCCCAGTGCCCGACCCAGGCCGGGGGCAGCCCCCCAACCTCAGCCCCCCCTCCCCGCGGGCTCAGGGTCCCCGGAGGGGCGCAAACAGCCCAGAAAGACCCCGAGGAGGCTTCAGAGGGGACCCCCACGACCCCCCCAGGCCCCGTCCCTGCCTTACCGGCGCCCGGAGGGGTCGGGGTGAGGAAGAAGCGGCCCCCGGGCCGGGCGGGCGGAGGCCCGGAGCTCAGCGGCGGCGGCGGGGCGGGCTCTGCACCATCCTCCTGCCCTGACGGGGGGCTACGGGCCGGGGGAGGCCGCTGCCCGGACACCCGCCTCCTCCTCCTCCTCCTCCTCCTCCTCTTCTTCTTCCTCCTGCTCCTCCTCCTCCTCCTCCTCCTGCCACAGCTTCCGGGGACGCCGCCGTCACCTCTCACCCCCGCCGACGGTGGCGCAGGGGGGACAAGCTTGTGGCGGCGCCGCCACCGCGAGGCCCGGCCCCTTCAGGCCTCCCTCAGCAAGGGGGAGCCCGGCCCGCAGCCCCCCCGAGGGTCGGGGGTCTCCTCCCCGGTCCCCCTCACCTCAGGCCGGCCGGCTTGAGGGTGCTGATGTCTCCCCGCCGCCCCCCAAGGAAGGCGATGTGCCCCCGCTGTTTACGCCCCGCTGTCTGCCTCAGGGTGGTGCGGAGGTCCCCCAGGGAGAATTTTGTCCCGTACAGTCAAAAGAAAGAGTTGGAAAAGGGAAATTTTTATGAGGTCACCGCCGCCACTGGCTCCTGTTTGCCTTAGGTTCCTTAAGGGCGGTGGTGGCGTTTCCTCGCTGCTCGTTGTCCCCCCACCTTGTTCCAAGAAAAAGAATTACACAACCAGTTTAAGGCATCCGCTACCTGCAAGTGTTCAAAACAAAATCCTGAAGCGGTTGACTTGACAGAACAAACCAGAACAGTAACATTTCCAACACAAGAGGAGGGGAAGCCTTGCACCCACAGCGGGGTGGTGGGCACACAGGGCCAGGAACTGGGATTGCTCTGTCAGAAGTGAAGGCTGTGGGGACCGTACCCATCTGTACATAAATTCATACAAAAATACCTCCCAGTAAAGAAGAATGAGCCAGGCCTGGCAGTTTATGATAAAGCCATGGGCTGTAAGCTCCTGATAGGAGGTAACAGCAATTCCAGCCCTCCACTGCTACCAAGCTGTTTTATCCACTCATTCCCCTGTAACCCCAGTATTCAGAGCAAGAATGTCTGGGCATCTTACACAGCTTACAGTCAGGGTCTCCACGTTGCAAGCCTACCCAGCTCTGTCTAGCATGAGCAGGACAAGGTAGAAGGAAAAATTGCAGTACTTGCAATAGCTGTGGTACAACTACAGCATTTTTCCTAAGGACGTCCCAGAACTCTCTTAGTTAAGGACTATTTCTTTCTCCTTGACTGAGGCTTTTGGAAAGCAGGAGGTCGTAGTGTCAGTGCATATTTGGCAAGCCTCTCAGACAGTTGAGGAGAAAGAAGTCTCATACAACATACACGAGTTTTGTACAGGTCTAATAAAAGGATGGTGGCTGGAGATAAGACAAAAGGCCACAACAGTCCTACTGCATACCACGACAAAGTGTCAAACCTGTTTGTCCCCTGTTGCAGCCCCTGTAGCATAAGCCTCCAAGGTGCAGTACTTTGTTAAATGGAATGCTGCTAGTTCTCCCCCCAAATTTTAAGCTTTTTTTTTTTTTTTTTTTTTCCAATTAAATATCTATACATATCAGCTTCTGTCTTTGTTTCTCTACCTGAATCATAAGATGCCCAGCCACAAGAAAAAAATATATATACCAGAAGATTGGTGAACATTGATAACTGGGTAGAAGAATCAGTTTAATTTCATAACTCTGTTAAGTGAAACAGTACAGTTTAATTAACCAGAACTTACTCCAAAATAGGTTCTTTACTACAGCAAAATAAATAGGTAGCTTACATGCAAAGTAGTTTACAAGAAATTCTGATTCCTGGTAATAAGACACACAGTCTTCCTTTTCAGTAATACAGAACTAGCAGTGGGCTGTTAGGAAAAAAAAAATAAAATCTGATACTGTGACTTACCAAAGCACAACAGCTGTTACTCCAATTCACTTTAAGACAGTATTTCAATTAAACTCTCCTGTTCACTAGTAACTTGTTTATAGCTATTTCATAACTTAGATATTTTTTTTTAATCTTAGTGTCTAACCAATCTTAACTTCATCTGTGGGACCAGAGCATCTCATACTACAGTGAGGCCCAGTATCAAGCACCAACCCCACCTGGTACAGCGCTCTAGACAATTCATAATCTATAACTGATGTGGCTCCTTCCAGCTCAGCATCTTCACCTTCTCAGCATACTCAGCACAGTGGCTTGCCCATTCTGAATTTTAAACACTGGAGAGAGATTCTACAGTTATTACTCTGACAACTGAACTACCTTACTTTTAGGCAAAACTATTTATTGTTTTACCTACAGACAGGTTCATTCACCTAATAAAATATTGACAATGCCTTACAGCAGTCTAGTTACTCAACACCAGAACACAAGTTCCTGGGAGAGGTGCTCCCAGAGTTGTTGCTGCTGCCCAGGCTACACAATGGCTGAGAGCAAAGTGCTCTACTCCTGCTTGCTGACTCTTAGATGGAATATGGAAATCCATCTTACCTGCCTTACAGGGATTTGGAGGATTTGTTTGCCAAAACACTCCTACTTCAGTGGCTTGATAACAAGATGGCATATGAATTGGAGATACTTTAGTTACAAATGCACCAGGCAAGTCATTCTTAAGTACTTAATCACTACAATGATCTTTCTGCAAAGAAAAAGACATTGTTACCTAGACTTGCACTTGAATGACTAAGAATTCTCCCTCCCTAGACACAGAGATACCAGAATCAGTCACAATTATGTTTACATTAATCATTAACAGCATAACAAAACCCAGTGACAAGATTTTGGGGAACTCATTAACAAAGGCATGATGTACACACGTTTATTTAAACATGGCAATTTATACAATAGCTAATTAGCTAATCCCCACCCCCCAACCTGTGTACCTGGATATCAGAATTAGCACCTAGTATTTATAAAACAAAGAAAGACTTTGCAGTATTATTTACTGCAAGCACTGGTCAAATCCTACGTAATTCGGGCAAGTGGCACATGTGTAAATTAAATAATCCAATTTCTTGTGATCATCTGACTAGCTCATTGCCTCACCATATCAGAGGAATTTGGGATAACCGGTTATCTTTGAAACACTAGGAATGCATAGTTCGTACATAGCTGACAAAAAGGAACAAAACACAGTTTTGGTCTGAAATTATTGCAGTGCAAATTTAAAGTATCTGTTTTTAAAGCAGTGGAACATAAAAGAGGTAGGTACTTCCCTCCTTGATGGTAACAACTTAACATTGCAGTTCAAGCTAAATAGCTCTGTGCTAGATATCTCAGGTACACTAACAAGTCAAGGCAGACTGGATTAACTGAGATATTTAAAATGATATAAAACGTTTCACTGGCATAAAAAAAGTTCTATTGCAAGAGGTTACTTTTTGCAGAGTGAGCTCTTAACCCGAAATACACTGATCTAGACTTTTAGCGACATAAAGCTGTATTTATCTCAACGTTTAATTCTTTAGCAAGGTAATTTCTCTTGCTAAAGAGGGTCACTAAAGATCTGAACAGTGATGTTTCATGAAAATAAAGTGCACTTTTCTGCTCAGAGCAACAGCTCATACTTCTGCTAAAAAGCAGTCTCCAATAATATGAACTTATTTATTGACCAGGATTGTTAAAAAATCAATCAAGACCTAGCCCAGTGATGGAAATTACTAGGCAATGCCAGAAAAGCAAGCCCCTTTTGGCACAATTCTTTCTTTACCTCCTTCCCTCCCCCTTTAGCTCCACATGATGCAGTTTTTATTCAACATATTCCCTCCTATTTCTGAAGCCTGGCTCAACATTCTCTTCAAAAGTGGTAGCAGCACTGATGCACACCACTGAAGGCTATCAGGTATACTGACAAAACAGAGAATGTTTACATGAAGAAAAGTCAAGTTTTAGATGGCAATAACTGTGAACTCAAATCATTACAAGAATATCCTCTCTGATTCATCAGCTACACCATCTAGTTTATTGAAACACTAGCAGTGTTCTTGCCTTTATACTGCAATGTGATTTAACCAAAAGGTGCTAATGTGAACACTTCCATATTTCATTTTCACTAATACACGAGATGTCATGCACAACCCAGACATTAGATTTTAAATCTATTTACAATTTTACATATTTTACAATATATATTTCATCTTTACAGCTACAGAATAAATCCAAGCTAACATTGATATCTTTCAAGTTTCTGCTGGAACTCGAAATCTGTAAGTTAAACTAATTATTAAAAATGTTTAAGTGCATGCCTAGAAGGAAGCTTTCTGGAAATATGTCAATGGACGAGTGTTGCTTAAAAATTACACTGTTTGTGTAGAAAATTTAAATTCATTTCAAAAACTCACAAAAGCCTAATAGAAATCTAATTGACTAAAATAAATACAATTTATTACACCTAACCAAAAAAATGTACCTTTAAAAATGTACTGATTTAAGCTCATCTGATTTTTAGCCTTGAATTTACTTCCCTTTCCAAGAAGGGGATAGTACTAGGTGAGAATAATGACACTCTTCAAAGTTAACACTTTTAATTATCCTGCATAAACCTGAGGCTGCAGTGGTGGGGGCAGCTTGTCATTTTCCACGTTTTCAGAGTCAATAGCTGCTAAGGCTTGATTTTTTGGCTTAATTTCTAATGGATATTTCTCAACAATATCTTGGACTTCCTTTGCAACTCCATCAGTCCAATCTATCAGGTCTTTCTCAAGCTTCTTGGCTTCACTGACAATTCTTTCCTGTCTCTCATTCAACTGAGACAGGAGATCTAAGTTTTTATACATTTGCTTAACACCCAGGCACACATCAGGTGACCAGCTGTCAGATTCTTGCTTCTTCGGGGATGTCTGACCAGTCATAAAACGATCAAAATCCTCTTGGCTTAGATTTAAAGACTGAGCATCCAGTTTTTCAATGAAGGCCACAGCGCAGCACTATGAACAAAACAAAGTCAGCATCATCACAAGCTACAGACTGGAACTTGTATGTTATTTATTTATTTATTTATTTATTACTGTGTAATAATTTATTTATTTATTATTGGTGTAACTACTGTTACACCAGTAAAACTGTTAGACCAAAAACCAATTATTTTGTGTCTAAACAGATCATTCATAAAGACCTTTTCAGGAAGCTAGCTATATCAGACAGTTCACATACATCTCTCTCCTCCCAAAATTTGAGTAAGTCAAAAACACAGAATGATACCGGAAGATACAGTTTCAGCTGAACTATTCTGACTTGGTGGATAACATTTAATCATGTGATCGGCTGAGATATGGTATGCTCTCTTCATTTCATGAAAGAAGCAATGTTGAGATGCCCATCTTACCTCATGGATGCTCTCCTCCTACTGACAAGAATTTTTAACATCCCAAGCATCTCATTCAAGTATATGTTTTCCTCAAGACTTGCTTTAAGATGTAATGCAGAGAAGCCAAGTTCATAATTATAATATAGACAAACACTTTTAAAAGTCTCTTTTCCTCCACTCATTCATGACAATTCTGCAGTCCTTTCAAGAGGGAAACTCTCATGGGCTTTTACAGGGAATTCTGCATCTGTAACTGCACTGCCCAAGCCCAGGATTTTAGGAATAAAAAGTATCATCTCCTCACAGAATAAAAGTATGCCTAAATCTCTGCATCAGACCGTGCAATAAAGGGTTCCATCTTGTGAGGAGCAAAACACTCTCTGGTTTGGAAAGCAGAGAAAAAAAGAAAGAAGAGATACATAGCAAAAGAGCTTGCTGTACCCTAAATAACCTTTAGCACTATTTGAAGAGTTTTAATTTTCTTTCTACAATGTTATACCATGTTTGCATTTACTGGAAATTCCGGTATCTAAGTGAAAGATACTGTTGTTGTGTAAAGTGTCAACACTGTTCCTGCACTTACCAGATTGGTAAAATAGTAGCCATCTTCTCCTGTCATTAACCTGCTTGGATTACAGAATCGTGTTATATACTGGATGTTGGACTGCAGACGGGGTGGGTTTCCCTTCAAAACAATATATATAAGTGTTGGAAGAAAGTCATCAGCAGAAGCTGGTTCATTTTTTGTGATCTTTATAGCATTAAAGATGTGCTTGCTGCACTTGGTGATGCATGCTAATTTATCACGAGGCACACGCTTTGAATCCATCTCAATAATATCTGTAAGATAGAAAAGTTCTCAAATCATTAAAGCCACAGAAACAGCCACCTGAACAAAACAAGGTGGACACAATACTAAAAATGCATTATTTTCTATCTTGTGGTGCTTGATGTTCCATTAAAGTACCTGCTTATTCAGCCTTTTCCTGGTTCAGTCCAAGCATCTCAAATAAGTTAGGTAAGACTAAGCACTTCACTGATAGTAGTTATTCCTGCTTCACAGATGACAAACTAGCTCAATACGACAAAGACTACTGCAAATGTAAAAGTCTGAACAGCAGATAATAATTTCTCCAAATAGGAGATCTGAAATTTAAAACTGTAAATGTAAACTTCATCAATCACAAACCTGTAATTGCTTTTACAACCATATCAGACACTTCTGGAATTTCTTCATTGACAGGAACACACAGCATTTGTGGAGTTACCCAGTGCAAAGCCCTATGACAAGAAAAAACATTAAACCATTCCATGCCAGTAACATTCAGATGTTGGAAGCGAGCTTTTTCTTGAATTCAATGCACAATGAGTGCTTTGTGTGAGGCACTAGAACATTTATAAGCCAGTTTATTCCACTGAATTAATTTACTATTTCCAGAAAAAACGTATTTTCCTTTTTTTGCTTTAACTTAACAAAAGCACACCAATTTATTTTGCTAGTGAAGTAGACCTTTCGTTATTAATCTTATTCATTCCTTCTATTTATTAAAATAAAATGCTTTTAAAACTTTTTGTTTAGAAAGCCTGCCAGTTTTTTGTGCACAGCAACAGACTTTTAACATGCTTGACTCAGAGCCCTTTCACAGGACTGTGGATTACTCAGCTGTTTTTCTTTGAAAGGCTTACCTGATTCTCTTCTGGACGGCGAGATCCTTCTTCTCATCATCAGTTGTTTCAGGACAAAATACGTATTTATACTGTCGAGTCATAATGTATTTTTCAATCTGATCCATTGCTTTCTCAACTTTTTCAGGGGGCACTGAAAGGTACAAATTCCCCACACCCAACACAGTAAACATAGTATTCCTAGACTGCTTAGAAGATTTAATACAGTTTGGTTCTAATGTCACCAAAACAGCAGCATTGACTCAAGGCAACTCTCATAAACATTCTTGAGTTGCTAAGGAGCTGATATACTTGGAGTATTTTCACTCTTTACAGCAGAAGCAAAAATATAATGGTAAGAACACCGTAATGATGCACCAAGGTAGGTACATGCACTGGCTCCCAATGAAGCACGTTCATTTAGCATGCAAATTAGGTTCACCTGTTTGTAGCTTACAAGAATATTTCTTGAAAAACAGTCTGAGAATAAATCCAGTGAGGTCTTCAAAGTCCTCTGTGCCTGTTTATCTCTCTAAAAAAATCCTTAAGTGTGTTTAAGATGTGCCACTTACATACCAGACACAGAAAGGCAGTCTGCAACAGAAGCACTCCCCTCTCATTGGCTTTTTGAGTATTAGCAGTGTGATAACACTATAATAATACTGCTAATTGGCTTGAGGCTACACATTCAACCTCAGTTTTAAACGAATAACATTGAATTTAAAACAGGAAATGAAAACATCTGAACCATCTTAATTGGGAGTTTAAAGAAAACCTGCAAAAACAAATAATTTAGATTGTAAAACTTTGCAGAAATGGTGCTGCTGGGAATAGTGCAGCGATACTACCAGACTAGAATCTGTTAACACCATCTCTGAGAGGTGGGTAGGAATGCTTTGCTTTTACTTGAAAACGCAAGAAGCTTTATCCTCAAAACATTACTTTTTTTCTAGCACTAGGATAAGAGGAAGAAGAACACGATACTTTTCCAGCGTGTCTGTAATTTCTCTGCTACATTTTGATAGAAGTCCTGGGCACATTCAGATTGCTCCTCAATACTTAAGTCCTGCAACAGAAAATTGATTTAAGCGTGCATGTGTGGAAGAAATGGCAAAAATGCCTTTGATGGCAAGTGTCCAGCTGCAATAACAGTCTAAGAATGCAAATATATCCACCTTAGAGATGTTTACGTTGGCTACATTATATTCAAAAATATGAAAAACCAAGACTAGCTCCTTAACATATGAAAGATTTATGGTTCTTTGCTGAACAGCTGTGTATTAGCAATGGAACCAGACAGTTGCAACGTCATTTTCCCCAGCCACATCTCTGAGTAACAGTGAGAAGACAATGTAGACTGTTTAAGTAGAATGCCTGTTCCCAATTTTGTCTCTTTTTAATTATGATATTCAGTATACCAAAAAAAAAAAAAACAGGAATGTAAGTTACAAATCTGAAAGAGTATCTATGAAGTAAACACATCTAATAATACAGTTACTATGAACATATTCACATCATTTGTGAAATAACATTGTCTTTTGGGCATTAACTAATTGAGCTAATGAAGAACAGAATGTATGTTTGAAAGATTAAAGTTAACTATACTTAAGTCACTTTACACCACTGAATGGCAGCAAAAACCATCACTTCAAAAAAAAAAAAAAAAAAAAGATGGAGAGAGAAGTTAGTGTTCTCTAAGGCCAAAACCAAGACAGCTCAAACATGTAGTCTCAGCTCTGACAGTAGCAGTGCTGCATTTTACACCTGGTTTATAAGTAGTAGCAAATTTTAAGTTTTGAGAAAGACTTCTTTGACTAGCACAAACTGTCAATGAACCAGTTAACTAAGAACAACTTTAATGTTTGTAGCTAATAATTATTTTCACAAACTCTACGCTCAGAATAGATCAGTTTTAAAAGAAAATAAAAGAAACAAAAATCCAAGATGTTTTCAAAGTGGAATGCACATAAGGTTCCATCAGAACTCCCTTTCAATTTCCAGTCCAATTTGAAGATATCATTTGAACAGCTGCATATTAAACAGGAAGGGGGATAAAAAGTTGTACTGCCTTACTTAAACCATAGGTGGCACTAAAGATACATTAATCTTTCAAGAGCAATTAAGCTTTTATGTTGAGAAATTGAATATATCCCATGTTCCCTATAAAAAAAGTAGTCAAGTCACCCTCTTTCCCCAGAGGGCAGTATCAACCTGCACACCTCCCTTTCTATCTTTGTACCGTTTTATCTATCTAAATCTTTTTATCTATCTAAGATATTAAGCTATCTAAAAACTGAATATGTAATATAGAACTACTTCCCAAAATCATGTTTATCAAGAAGATTGCTTGTTCAATAGGCATTTTATCTTTCAGAACTAATTTCTCTGAGATGCAAAAGAAAGTTCTCTCAAGATACCTGAGATACTGAAGTTTGAGTTTTGCAGCATATACCATAGCAAACCTACAAACAGTAATGCATTCATCTTCAATTTGACTAAGCACACCAGCTGAAAACTCCTGTATGCATTGTTTAAAAAACTGCTGGAAGAAGTGCAGCAATTTTTCCATCTCTCATCAATTTCCCCAGTTTAAGTAAAAGACATGCAAATCACTTACCCTTTTATGATTCATTGTGTCCAAAAATAATTTACATTGCTTATAGATATCTTGTCCTGATTTATGATATGTCTTGAGAAATTCTATGAATTCCTTGTATACTCGATCTGTCTCGATGCTAGCCTGCCTGTTTATAGAAGGGCTGGGAGACTTGGATTCTTGGATCTCTGCTGGGAAAGTTTGGACACATCAGATTAGCCTTTTCACACTGGTGTATGAATTCAAGAAACATTTACGACTTCAAATTTTTCCCCCTTATCTTGCAGATGAAAAAGCAGTCTGTTTCTTAGCAATGAAATATTGGATATTATTAAATGGAACAATTAAATACTTAGTTTCCTAGAGAAGTGAAACACTTAGAGCCACATACCCCATTTATAGTACCTGTCTTTGTATATTAGCAAATTACTGTAACGTTTGTTTGCCTTCAGACTTCTTACATTTCCATTCCTAGGTAAAATCCTTCCATATGAGATCAAGGTTTGTCGATGGGATTCCACAGCAGCTTAAGCTAATGGTGTGGTCCCATTTCCATCGTCCCTCGCTTCTACATTCCTGCTCCCGCACTTCCACCAACACAAGCATTTATTCAACTGGCTCATGACCTAGCTCAGGGAATAGCAACTCCTAGTCAGAAACAAGTCTTTCTTATGGGGTTTTCAGCTGGATTAGCTCCCCAGACTGGCTTACTGAAAAGGTCACAGGAGCACCAGCAGCAGCACAAAACAAGGAAAAGGAGCATAAGGTTGGTGAGAACACAGCAGCCCCTCTGGCTAGGCAGTTGGTGCCACAGGGTCACACCTGCAGCGTAAATGAGAACTCGGCCATTTGTGTTTCAGCAAAAGCAGAAGCATTGCATCTGCTCAAGAAAGAACCTGCTTGGCCCTTGAGAAGGGAGGAGGTATACAGAGTGCACCCAGCACTGGTTGCAAGTTTATACAGCTGCAACCACAGGGCTATCCCACAAGCACATCTGATTTTCCAAGATATACGCTGGAAGTTAACTGTACTGATCCAATACCTTCCCTATCAAAGTTTAGTTCACCCACCTTTCAATTTGCCAGCCAACACTGTTCAAAATGAAGGATTGAATAGAGATGATGTACATGAATATGATGAAAAGCAAGCAGCAAAGAAACAGAAAACATGAAAATATTCAAAATCAAAAGGGTACAAACATATCTTGCAACCTGAAAATACTAACATGCACAAGAGCTCCTTGTTTCAAGGAGCACAGAGGCAGAACTCTCACATAAGCAAAAAAGAGTTAGTATATTTAAGTTGATGTGTTTAATTTGGACTCAAAGTAGCTTTTTTTTTTTTCTCCATTTTTTTGTTATTTGTTTTTAAAGAGAGACAGCACTATAGTGAATTCAGAGCTCTACGATCCAGTGACTAACACAAACAGATCATTTGACCAAAGCACAAGGCTTGTTAATGCCTCTAGGCTTCAGCATAACCTTCTCTGGATAATGATTTGGTTCCATTAGACCATTTCTGCTATTTAAGTTATACAAATGTACAGCTACAACTGTAGCAACAAAGATAAAAAGTGCAAATCGACCTCCATTCCAGTTATACTAGAACACTTTCAGAAGGAATTTCCTTCAGTCTTCTTTACACCTAAGATTCAAAGCACAAGTACAGCATTCAAGCTGAAGGGGCAAGAATTACTGTTGACTTTTGTCACATTTAATACTAAGTAATCAGTAAGTAGAGAGCATAATTTCAAAATCATAAAACGAAGAAAGCAGGATAACATTCAAAAGGGTAGAATTATCATTTTTTCCCCTACAATTAGTGTTTTTATTTCAAAGAACTACTGAAGATTTATTTAAATTTCAACATTGATCTCACTATATCATAAAAATAAAGAACTGCATTCTGCTATTTCAGCTCATTGAGTATGGATATGAACTTTTTAGTTGCAGATTTAAAACAGGTTTTAGATACTAGAGATACAGACAATTGATGCAAGTTTGCTGCTAATGTAGGTATTAAAACTGAACGTTAGAATGACCTGACTTGAGTCACACCAAGAACATCAGGTAGTCACTCAAACACAGCAACTTCACTGATTTGTGTTGAAATCCTTTTTAAGGAAACTGAATCTGTACAATATGCACTGAGCATTAAAGTCTGCAGGAACAAATGTAGCTTCAGCAACAAAACGGTTTCAGCTTTTTCACGTGCTCTAAAAGAATCAAGTCTTAACTACAAAGAAGCTGATTGCAGGAAAGAAATTCCATTTGAACAAGAGAACCTACTAGATGCTAAAATTAAAAGTACAGGAAGAATTAAGAAAGGATCATCTCTTATAAAGAATAAGCAGTATCCATATTAAAATCTTTCTCAAGGCATTCTACTGAGATGCTAGTTGTCACAGCAGAACATTAGCACTCCAGTGAGTCACTATGGTTGTGCCATGGTCGAGGATCTGAGTCCAAGCAAAGAATACGAAGTAAGCCCTATCGTTAGCTCTGCTACACACATGCATTCATACTCTTCGTATAATTTGCAAAATAAAGACATGGTACATCTGCAAATTTCTTTAGTAAGCAGACCATGTCAGAACTGCAAACAGCATAGGATAAGATCCTAAAGCTGTTTGCATCAGGGGTTTTGGTGTCTTTTGGGTTTAAATAAAACCAGCATGTCTGTCTTCTCTTGATATTAAATTGTCTTCTTAATATAACAAACATCCGGAGATGTTTTGAAGATGTAAAAGTTCTTGAAGCGTGAACTCTTAAATTGAAGTCATTTCAACTTATAATCAGTTTTATAATTGCAACCTGGAATTATTTTTTGATAAACATATGAAGCAGCACAAGACCCAGCTACTTCTTACAAACTGTGGTAGTTTTTTTTTTCGTTTTTTTTTTCTTTTCTTTTTTTTTTTTTTTTTGGAAACTGCATAATCCTTCACGTGTCAAGCTAAGGTAGAACAGAAAGAAGCTTCAACTTTATTCCTGTACTGTCCCTACCAAAAAGTTCACAATTGGTTTAGAGATTCAATTTCCCTTCAGAATTCTAGACTTGCTTTTTTATTTCTTTTGGTCACCATTACACTCAACAGCACAGGTTATAACTGGCACAACCCTAGTTTGTATTTTGCAAAGCCCAACTAAAGAGTAAGCTTACTAAAACCAAGCAGACAGCTTGCTCAAGCTGTGCTGCATTACCTTCAGTAGGGGAAGCCAGTTCCCAGGAGGGAGTAAAAATTTCCTTCAAATCCCTGAGAATGTTATCAGCATTTCGCTCCCTCCCAAGATGTCCTTGCTTAACGATTTTCTCTTGAGCTGCTGAAATAAATGCAAAAGCAAGCAAGACACCAAGAGCAGGAGCATGTCAGGAGAGATGACGAATGGGATAAAAAAAGAAAATATGGGAAGTGTGAAGAATGAACGTAAAAAATGGTTTTCATACATAGCTGAATGTCTCATTTAGCCATCTGTTGCTTATACACCAAGACAAATTCTAAGATGAAATAGAGACTTATTTAAAAGTTCTTATTAAAGAAATGCATCACCTGTAAGGCTAAAATACATTAATGTTGATTTTTCTTCTGGAATTCCTCCTCCAGTCTAGTGGTTTACAATTTTCACCCATGTGAGTTATTGCCATGCAAAGGCATCAGTCATTAATCATTCTTACTTGTACACCTGATCCAGAACAAACATTCAGCCAAATACAGCCTTGATATTCACAACCCACATACATGTAAATACTACAAGGTTCCTTTCACATTTATTTTCATTTAAAGGCACCATGTTTATACGTTCAAATTTTCCTGTTAAAGCTGCTGAAGCGATAAATTATGGCAGCATCACCTGATACCTTGTATGTCTAAATGCAACAGAAATGCTGATTCCAGTTTTTTGGAAATGACTGACAGTCAGTACCTTGTCTCCCATTTTCTTCAGGACGAGTTCAAGTTCACGTTCTAAACCACAGGATCACACAATGGTCAACTCATTATTCTAGCACGAGCATGTGTCACACAAACAAGATACTTTCACTCAGCAGTGCCACTCAGCAACACCTAAAAGCTCACATTTTTGTGTGTTTTCAGTAAGACTTTGTATACAGAAGTAGCTCTCAAGAAGCATCATTGCCCCAACTTTTTCAAGTCAAGTCACAGAGCATTACCCTGCCTTGCAGGACAATATATCTGTCAAAAATACGTGTTAACTTAATGTATTGTATAGAACCATTAAAAACAAGGTGGAAAAGTTACCCTTCTTAGCTCCTGCTCTGGAGGAAGCAGTGAAGAACTTCTTCACAGTAGTGACCTTCCGTGTTTTCTCATTGGTTTTCTTCTCCTCAAATTTTGAAAAGGTCAGGGACTGCGCCCCTTGGGTACTCTGACTACTGGCATACGCTTCTTCCTCCTCACGCTGAAGCCTGAGATTAGAAAGCAAAAAGTTCTCATTTAACTGATTAATGCGAGCACAGATAAATTAATATCCTGTGCAATAAATTACTCACTCCTCTGACATTTCAATTCTCCTCTATGCCCACCTGCATTTCAAGCTTCCTCTCGCACATCCCTTCACTACATTAAATCCACTCTTCCCGTGTTGTAATGGGGAAAGAGAGGAAAGACTTAAGATAGCCAGGGAAGATTAAACAGTCTCCTCCCTTTTGACATTACCAAAGTATAACAACAATCACTTTCCCAATGTGTCACAGCCCTGAATCCCACAGAGGTAGTCTTTCCCCTCAGCTCTATGGGAGCATTTCCTATAGCCAACTTCCTGCCCACGTCCTCCTCTTGGGGGTTTCACTGCACATCACCAGAACTACTTTCTATTTTGAGATGTCTTCATCAACTGACATACAGTTCCCTTCAACCCCAAATATGCCTTGGCTATCTCAAGACAACCCCTTTGTTCTTATCAGCCGTTACCATATCTCTCCATTCACAGAGAGTCGCTCATCTTCCTTTATCATCTTACTGAAGATAAAAAACCACGGCACACAACTGAGCAAGTGACATACCCCGTCACAATCTTAAAATTATTCTGGGGAACAGATTATTGCTGTCATAACTTGTTTTCAAAGTCGTGGAAATACATATGCTTGCTTGAATGAATGAGGCAGACCACTTCCCTGCAACACTAACAGTGCTTTGCAAAGACCAAGCCCCCTTTAACATACAAGAGATTGAAGAACTCGTATGTCTCTCCTATGGTTACTGTTCTCCTTACGCAGGAGAATTAAAATGGGTTAAATTACACTTCTCTTCAAGCTGCTAAAGAATTTCTGAAACGTTCTGAAATTTCTGAATTTCTGAAGCTGTTAAAGAATTTCTGAAATGCCCATTTTTACTGCACATAGTTACACACTGACAGCATAACTATCTGCTCCAGTAATAATAAAATTCTTAAGCCAAATTTATGACAGGAAAAAAAATGACACATCCCCTATGCTGTACTCAGCAGTTTACCTGCAACCTTCTGATTAGGCTACAAGTTTCATGCACTTCATTCTACCTATCTTTGCAGTTAGTCTGTTCCAGTGACAGTTAAAAGAATTAAAAAAAAAAAAAAAAAAAAAAAAGCCACACTACTTCAAGGCTTAAGGTAAAAGGTTCTGGTATAATTAGATGCCAGAAAACCCAGGCTTCCAAATCATAAGATTGAACTCAAACCCAGAGAGCTTCCACTGACGTAACCTTCTACAGGCAGGCTGATAAGAAAACTGCACTTCATGGTGTTTTTTTTCTAAATTACCTTGGTTAATTTATCACTAGGTAACTCAAGTTCACCAAAGCGTTCTAAACTCAGCTTTCTCAGGCATTTGTACTTTTTCCTAGAGTTCCAGCATATACCACTAATACATTAGGGTAAGCATATGCAAAGAATCTGTGTCCACGTGAACAAACATCTTGACCAGCTCAAGCCAACTGGCTCTTAGAGAGAGTTAACACGCAGCCTCATCTCAGCAATTCATGCAGCCTTGAAGCATTTCACTTTGAGTGGATATCACGTAGCTTACACCTGGAAGTGGCACAAAGGACAGTTGTGGTGCGAGAAGATGCTTTCCACTTTTCTCAGGTAGTGGATGTTGTTTTTACTTTCTACCCAAATCCAACAAAACGCAGTTGTGGCTGCTCTAACTTTCTCAGCCAAGCATAGATTTCTCTCAACTCCCAATTTCAGAGTCAGATATTTATCACACTAGAAAAACTAAACCATTTTGCAGAAAACACATGCTTAGAAAAATTGCTTCAGTTATTAAAGCTAAAGCTTGGATGCCTTTGGGTTTAACCCTGAAGTCTGTTGAATGACCACAGCTGAGACTAAAATTAGTTTTTTAAGCAGTAGCTGAAACATAAAACCACCATGCTGGCTGTATTCAAGACACAATAACTGCCATCTCCAGAGGCAGAGGGATTTTAATCAAAATTGTCACTTTGACCCTTCCAACTGCTAGTCAGAATTACAGATTTCAGTATGCAAATAGGTCAAAGTATTTGTTGAGAGGTTGGGGGGGTGTTTACATTTGTTACTTCAGGCTTTCTTTTGAAACGTCTTAAATTAGAATGTCATAAAAATTAATTTCTGCATCAAAAAGACGACTTTAATTCTTGCTGGAAAGGTCAAATTTGAGCACTGATGATGAAACTGAGCCAAGTAGGACTAGAAAACATGAGACAGGAATAGTATTTAGTAGAGTCAGCCTACTGTGAAAGACGAAGGCATAAAGAGGGCTCTTTACCGCTCTGCCAGCTCCCAATCCTCTTGAATCTGTTTCTGCCTGGCCTTATGGTATTCCTCTCTCCAGCACTTGGAGCAAAAGCCCTGCCAAGCAGGATTGCCATAGTAACCACATCCCTTCTTGCACAGGAGCTCCGACTGA
Organism: Aythya fuligula; assembly: GCF_009819795.1. Taxonomy (NCBI): domain Eukaryota; kingdom Metazoa; phylum Chordata; class Aves; order Anseriformes; family Anatidae; genus Aythya; species Aythya fuligula. Next base: position 5,958,861 of record NC_045578.1, on the reverse strand, counting down.
TCAACGTGAATTCCTCTGCGTTCAGATTTCAGGTTCATTTTCCTCCTGTTTAAAGAGAAAAGGGTTAAAAGCCAGAAACCTGCTAGCTAACAGCCCGCCGTTTGAAGGCTCCTCTCTTAGAAAGCAGTCACCTGCTTTAATTATTGAGCAGTCAGTCCCATGGTGACACGGGAAATTCCAGAGGAGGAAGGGCAGTTACATAAGCACGCAGCCGCAGCATTAGCATACGTTTGCATGGCTGTGACCTGCAAACAGGGCTCGGCAGCTGGCCGGGAGAGCAGCCCAGCACTGCCAGCCGTCCGGTGATGGCATGCGTCTCTGAGCTCACCCGCACGCTGTTCTGACAGCCACGCAGGGACAAAGCAGCAGGGGAAAGAAGAAACACAGAGCTGCCATCCCCAAAGAGGACTCGGTAAGGCAAAGCGTAAATAGCTTTGCACCCAGGCTGTTTGCACGAAGGGCAAAACCGGTGAGAGCTCAGCGAAGGCATCTTTGGCTCCATGGGATGTATCTTCAGAGCACAGGGAAGGATCCCAGCAGGGCACGTTAACATGGATGAGGTGCATCTCCATTTCACTCAGTGCTCAGGTTACCGCAGGGTTAAGCTACGCGTCTGCACCCAGCCCTACAGAATTCCCATAGTGACCACAACAAAAACACTGGTTTTGCACCACCCAGCCCTTCCCTTTCTTTTTTTTTTTTACTCGACAGAAGCCAGCCCACGTGCCAGCTTGTTCCCAAGGGCATTCCAGCTACTTGGTGCCAGTTGTAAACGCTGGATTCATTTCAGGATAACAGCAGTGCAGGATCACCTGCGAGTTTCAGGTGTGCACATGAAGACACCGCCACCAGGATCGCACTACCGACATACACAGACACTAGAACAAACACCACGGGGTGCAGGAGGGCAGGTCTGGCCCCAAACTCAGCCCCTTTTCACCCCTGGATCCCCTAAAGTGCTCTTTGCATAAGTTGAGGAAGGCATCTTGGCAGTTCAGGTTCTTGCTCCTGCATTCACTAGCGAAGGCGTCCCTGGGACCTGCCCCCCTCCTGCTGTCACCGAGGGAAGGTGAGCTCAGGTTCCTTCAGGTGCCACGTGTGAAAAGCAAGATGAAAAGTCATCTCCTTAAAATAAAGAACATCGGTAGCTGTCAGAGCAATCTCGTTTCTCCCCAAGCGAACCCTGAAGTCCATACGCTTGAAGAACGCAGTCCTCTGCTTTTTGGCATTTCTGCCCAGCAAAGGTCACTCACCCCTGGGAGCTCGGCTGCTCGACAGCCTTGGAAAGGGCCCCCAGTCCTTCCTGGGGCCATTCAGCAGAGGACAGCAGTGAGATGCACAACTGCCACTGCCAAAGACAGTTTTCCACTCTATGACAGCAATTTTATTCCATGCTGAATCCTATATGATCAATTAATTTAAGAGCCTGATAGCGTTAAATATTCCCCGTTCATCTAAACAAGCTATTTTAAGTAATGGGAAATGTATGATTTTCTCCGAGGGAGGAACAAATTAAATATTCCATCTCATCTACATAAGTATTAAGGCTCCCTCCTCTAACATCTTTATCTTTGAAAAAAGTAATGAGTTTCTAAAAATAAGCTTAAAAATAGTTTTGTTGTAGACTTAGGTTAGAAAAACACTACAATTTAAGTATTAGAGCTTTATTTCCCTCACTGCCTTCCAAAAAATCCTTGTTTCTGTGCTATTTTCATTTTCTGATTCCTCAAATGAGGTGTTCACATTGATGACGACATACAGAACTGCGGACTGACGGTCCATCAGGCACCAGAAATTAGCAATCAAATTCTTGTCAGCGGCACAACCTGAAGCTAAATGGAGTAACGGGATGGGAATTGCACGTCGTCAGTATCTGGCAGCGCAGCCCTTTCTCAGAGCGCCACACACAGCCTCTGTAAAAAATTTTGAAAAGAACGGGGAAGTGAAGGATTGCAATTTCCACAATTGTTGCTGACCTGGGGGTTAGAGGGACAGCTTCCCAGAACAGAAGCTGCAGCAGCATTTTGATTAAAGCCTTCTCTTGCCTGAGATAAAAACTGCACAAACAGTTTTCCATACTCACAGCAAAGCTGACGGGCCTGGATGTCTCAGTTATAAATGCCAGAGAGCTATGAAGACATGGCAGATAAAACCCTTTTCATAAAACAAAGTTCAGAGAGATTTTACACTGATCTCTACCACGCAAGGAAACGCTCTCTCTGATCCTATCACCCACTAAAAGGGTCAAAGTCACGACAGTTTTGCAACTGGATTCTGTCACCCGGTGCCATAACCGAGATATTTGCTATACTTAACGAAAAGCACTGTGCTTTGGGCACTTGGATTTCTGGAAAAGGAAAGGACTGGAACAAAATCTTCTTGCCTAAACCCACATCGACACCCGGCTTTCTGACAGCCCGGCAGCATACCCCGGCTTCTGTGCCGCTTGGGCACTTTCCTGTCCCTCCACCGACACACACACACGTCAGCTTTCAATATACACAGGGCTTCAACCACATCCTGGTATCACGACCACCTCTGGCATCCTGCTGACCCCACCAGAACGAAAAATTCGGTTCTGCTCAGAGGCACAGCTCAGCAGCTTGCACAGGAGGGAGCGAAGCAGGTCTCTTGGTAACGAGATTTGTTTTTTTTTGTATTCTTTCTGGAGAGGTTTGCAAGGAGCCACGAAGCCAAGCCACCAGAAAACGAGCTGTTCTTTTTCTTCCCCTCAAGTATTTCCAGTTGCAGTTACATCAGGCTGGGACCCAGGCAGGACAAAGGAGGTCACGCTGAATTGATGTGCAGAAGTCACATGCTGCACTCTGAGCCGCGGCTTTTTCCTTTAAAGACAGAAAGGGTTCACAGCCACGTTTCACGTGGCAGCATTTACATTTTAATAAACTGAACCCAAGGAGTTTATTTAAACTGAATACGAACAATCCACCCCAGGTCAGCTTTCTTGCAAACGAAAGATCTGTCATTCCTAAAAGTGTTTTTTTTTTTTTTTTTTAGAGCATTTGGGGTCCTCAGAAGTTCTTTCTCCTTCTTCTGTTCCCATCTCTCCTTCCTTCTCCAACTAAAGGTGCATTGTTCTGTATCCAAAGCCCAGCTCCTCGATGGATATGCATGGCCAGACCTTTTATTTGCATTCACACCCTGAATGTATCAACTACCCAAAGCTCAGCTCATAACCCAAAAGAAAGAACAAATGTGGGGTTCTCCTCGAGTCAGGCTCTATTAATAATGCTAATAATCAAGAAGGATCGAAGTACCAGAAGATGACAGCTGAAGTTACACAATCTGGAGAGATGCCCTGCTCCAAGCATCCTCGTTGCAGCTCCTGCAGCCCAAATAAAACTTCTCAACAGCTGCAAGAAGCTCTGCTCCTCCCTCCCAGGAGCAAACGCCTGTGTAAATGGCTTATTTGTACTCACAAGCTGCTTTGCTCAAAAAATGCAAATTGTTCAGCTGTGAATGTAGTCAGGGAAAGCAGAAGTGACAGCTTCTTACAGATTTCCTCATAAATACCACACCAGAGAATTTTCTGTGCTGGTACTAGACCCCTCAAAGATTCACGTCCATTTTAATTAGCATCACCGCTCTGATGCTAAAACAAAAGTCTATAAAATCGTTTTCCCTATGTTCCTTATTTGCAAGTAAAAGCTTCTGCCCTGCTGTTTTCCTCTGACACTGGAAATGGAGAAAGGCCCAGCTGCTCACCATGCCCACAGTCTTTGAACTGCCCCCAGCAGGACCACGTGTGCCCGAGGGGGTCGCTGGACACGTGCCCGACACCCGGACCCTCGCGCACCGCTGGTGGATGAAGCACAAGACACCAGTCACGCTGGGTGGATTGAAGACTTGCACATCAAAGGTCTGAAAGGGAGATCTGAAAGGTCAGAAGGATCTCCCTGCGCAGCCTTCTCATCAGCATCCTTGCATACTTTTGTTAGAGTGCCCAGTCCATAAGAAGATGGTACGGTTTAATTCAGACATAGCTTTTTACTTCCTTTAATGCAATTCGTTCTAAAACTTACACATCTTCCCATCAACACAGTTTTATATTATTATTCCTAAGCTCATTTAATTTTTTCCTTTTATTCAGTAGGACTTTGAGCACTCACATACTTTGAGCAAGTGTTTTGAGAGGCGTGCGATACCAGCTCGGAGGTTTCCCAGCACTTCCTCACACCCCTAGGTGCCTCCTGCCAAGTTTGGCATCCAAGAGAATATCCAGAGAACCGCAGCTTTCTTCAGAAAATGGAAACACATCATTCACGGGAGATAAGCCAGCTGTTTGCCCAGCAGTTCCTCCATGACTTTGTCATAGCTGCAAGTGAAAAATGTCTGGGGAAACAATACAGGGATTCGGTTACCGCAGGCACAGAAGCAGACGTGTGAGCCAAAACCAGAAAAACCAACTCTTCTGCAACATGCTGCTGGCCTACAGCCACATCACTTTCCAAAGTCACACAGCTCGGTCTATCTATGAAGGTTTACTTAAGCAGACACAGGACAAGCATGACACAGGGAACATATTTTGGTACAAGTACCATAGGAGAAAAAGAACCAAAGCATTGAGGTTGTTTGGAAGGGGGCTTTGTGTTGTTACGAAATCTTTTCTGTTGACCTGAACCAAGACAGTTTTCACTGAGTGTGGGTGCTCAATAAAACACATTCTAATTTCCACAGATTTTCAGTTTCAGGCCTCAGGAGCCCAAGTCTCTCATGGCAAGCACTACAGAGACATCTAAACCTACAAAGGGATTTTATCAAAGCGTTTCGTCTTTAGGCAACATCTGCAACCTGCAATCTACAACCTACACAGGCTGGGAAATACCCACAAGCACCCGAACGCACCCTACAACAGCCAGCAAAGCGCAGCACCTTGCTTACAGCTCACCTTCCACCTCTCGAGGATCCAGTCCTGAGCACGCCAGGCTGGATGCCCGGCCACTGGCGTCTGGTTTGCTGCTGCGTAAAACCACCGATGCAGAAGGAACCAGGCTGCACTGGCACTGAATTATGCAGCCAGGTGTTATTCCACCTCATTTCTCTGATGATCTGCCATCGCACCCCCCCGGGACTACGGGCACAACCTTCCCCATCAGCTGCTTCCCAACTCACAGGATAAGAAGAGAGCTCAGAAGTTTGCAGGCACTTGATAATCACACGATGCCTTGATTCTAGGCCAGTTACATCAAACAATCCTACCATTTAGATTCCGAAAAGTACGCTCTCTGTCAATTATAAGGCCATAAATCCTCAGGCCATCTTTCCAGTATGCTGTAGAGGGCAGGGAAGTAGCAGCAAGCAATGCTCCACAACGCTGCACCTTTCATGTCAGGCTCACGGCTCTCAGCAACAGCGAGAGGCTATAACCCAGTATTCTACACAGAACAGGTTGCAAAATAGCTGGAAAAATTCATAGCACAAGTCTTCAAGCAGGCATCAAACTGACAGCAAAGAGCGAGCGCATTCCTAGCCTCGCTGTAAAACAAAGAAGGGGCACCTCTCATCCAAACAGGAGCTGTCACCAAGAACTGATTTAATGCACACATGAAAGACTGCACTTACGTAACACGTTCTTTTCAGCAATGAACCTAAGATAATTTTCAGAACACTTTGGGGTTTGCAGAGGCTGCAGGCATAGCTTTGGCTTTAGGAAAAGCACTGTTCGTGCAATAAGGCTTGGAAGCAGCATGGCTTTGTCTTTAGGTCTGCCACCACTGCCTTGTTTTTCTTGTTCCTTTCTAATGTGCACCTACCTTAATTCCCAGAGCCTCAGGAGGCAAGCAGATACCTTTATTGTCCATGCAGACCGCATCACTGCCAGAAGGACAAGTTATTGAATTATTCATACACTATTTATTAGTCCTGGATTGCTTAGGTCACCTCTGATGGAAGAGCTGGTTGAAAAGGCTCACTTATCATGCGGGGGTCTCAACCTACAGGTGCCTTTATTAAGATGCAATTGCAAGACAACATATAATTACTACGGGCTGTGAAACACAGCTTCTAAATAACTCTGTGTGCAAACTCTGCAAATAAAAGCAGTGGCTTTGTACAAGTGCTCTGTAAGCAAGTTTCAGTTTTGGTACCAAAGTTCATTAAAATACATCTGTAACCAGGAGAAGACCTCACACAACAGACTCGGGCAGTCTGGCACAAGGTATGAGACTGCCTTGGGCTTGCATATTTCAGCCTGCTGCTCTTTTGAGCAGAACATGAGCATTTTAAAGTAATAAAAAATAAAGAACGCTGTCTCCTGACATCTGAATTCCTCCTTGTTTTTTCCCATCACTTTACTCTGTTTCTTGAAATGGAGTCTTCTCAAAAAAAACCTTGGCACAACTCATAGCAGCGATCTACACCCGTCTTTCCCCTGGACTGAAGCAAATGCTATTTGGCTCTCTGAGTTTAAGCCTTCAGAGAACTTAATGAACAACTCGTAGTAATTCTTCTCATTAAAAAAACATCCAAGTGCTCCAAAGAGCATTCTCTGCATGGCTGGTACAGCATCACCCGCTGAAACTACCCATTTATGGCCAACCCAGGCATGGGATTTTAGAGCAGGAGAAGCAGCAAAGCTGGGGCAGTCTCCAAATGCATAATTCAGGTGGCTGAACAGCACCGTACTTCCCATCTGATCAAGAGAGGAGCAAGTCCCACCTGAAACTGGATGGAAGCTCAGTCCCTGAAAATAAGCTTACAAGGAAACCTAGGAAGGGCATCGAAACAGAGGGGTGGGACTGGGTTAAGGTCTCTAACAACTGGACATCTGGGCTGTGGAAAAATAACACATCGATTTTAGAAGCTACTGCAGCATCCCAAATGAAAGTGATCATAAACAGATAAATTGCCTTAACTTAAAAGCCAAAGAAAGCATCTTTTCTAGCTAAATGGTACAAAACACTACCAGCACTGGTAACTGACGAAGCAGATTAATTCTTTTAAGTGAAATATCTGAAAGCAAACACCCTGAAACACCAACTTGCAAATTACCCAGAGAGCCATCCTCCTCTCTTCCATCAGCCAAGTATTTAATGCAAAGAACACCCATCGACCCAAATGCCACAACGTCCTTCAGAGCCAGGTAAGTGTTGAAATAGTCGTGACTCACGCTCAACCTTAAACATTCAAGTGTGTAATTAACAGAAAGCTAATTAAACATGAGCTGGTTTCCTCCAAAGGAAAGGGTGGGGCGAGGATGATCTAAGAGTCACTGACAGAAAATACAAAAGCCATTGGACAAGCTAAGAATTAGGAAAGAAACAGAGGAGCTCTCTTTGGAGAAGAGATCGCATGTCTTCACAAATTTAGCATGCATCTTTCTTGCAATTAAGAAACTTCAGCTATAACATTTGCTTCCTAGTATACACAGCACAGGTTGTTGACTAATGTTCTAGAGAAAAGAAATAGTTGTTAACTGTATTTACGGACAAAGAGCTCAACCTGGAAACAACCACAGTCTTGTATTGTAATTTGGCAGGGGAAATTGCAACCACTGCTTCAAACGTCAGGAGCCTCCAACAACCCACACTGCTCACAATCTGAAAGTTAGTTCACTAACTGAAGACTGGACAAGGCATTTTCCCCCCTCCAACGTCAATACAGACTTCAGGCTACAATTTTATTTGTCCACATCAGATTCTTAATGACTGCTCTGCCAGGAGTAGCGTGGACTGATGAATTAACAGCCTACATCTCCCCACCTACACATGGCTCACACCTGCATTTCTAAACGAAGTCACAAGAAACATCCAAAAATCACCTTGTACAGCCTGACTTGGAATTCAAATTAGAAGAGGATTACCTAGAACTTCTAAAACCTCCTCAGGGGTAGCAGCTAGCAGCTTCTACAGGCTTTGCTCATTCTGCCAACGTCAACCACACTCACCTGGGTGCAGATTAAAAAGCAAGCTCACTGCACCCTCAACAAAATACTTCAAGGCATCTCAGGTGCCTGTTGTTTGTGGTGTAAAGTGATCTCAGGAATTAGCGTAATTAGCCTTATATTCCTATTCTTCCATTGTGTGTTGTTTGAGGGTTTTTTTGGGTCAGCAAAACACCCGTTTGAGCTATGATTCTCTTCCTAATCCTCTCCCTGAAAAAAAAAACAATGTAATCATGTCCAGAAGGAGCCCCAGGTAGCTCCAGAAGACCAGGAGGTGCTCAGCACACTGCCCCAAGCACCAACATCGGGTGCTGCCAGCCCAAAGCACCACTTCATGAACAGTTTCACAACTACAAGAGCCAAGCAGACCGGTACAGCGGGGCCTCATCAGTAACAGCTGCAAAGCACAACCGCCATAATGCACCCTGCTCCCAAAACTTCCCCCAAAAAACATCCCAGGCCCCGCTCAGCCCGAAGGAACGGGCTGGTTTTGCCTCCAACAACCCTCCCAGCTGACTCAGCGCCCGTCACAGCGCTGACAGCGCCCAACAAGGGCAGCCCAAGCAAAATTAATACACCGGCGTCGAACCACACCCCCGTGAGCACTTTGGTTACTTCAGGCTCGTCACTCATCTTCCAGTATTTCGTCTCCCAGTGTTTCATCTCCCAGTATTTCGATTTCCAGTGTTTCATCTCCCAGTGTTTCACACCCTTTTGGGTGATACGGATGCGTTGCTTCAAGGCGATGACTTGGTCGCTACCCAGGGTGCTCGTACGACGACGGACACCCACAAAAGCACCTAAAACGCGCCACCTGGGATCCAACATGCCCTGCAAACTCCGCTTGGCTTGAGTTGAACGGATTTTGTTTTAAAAGAAAGTGTCCAACTTACAAGCAAAGAGCCAAAAACCCCTCGATCCACCAGGGAAAGGGGGAACAGGCGGCGGGGGCCGAGCTGCAAAAGTTACCGGTGACGCCTCCCCACCCCAACCACCACAGCGCACGCACGGAAAAGAAAAACGAGATGACTGAACCGTACCCACGGAAAGAAAAATTGGGAAAAAAAAATAAAAAAGAGAGAGATTCTAAGAGAGGCTGAGCCTTAGGAGCCGCACAGGGAGGGAAGCAGGGCCCTGCGCCCCTCAGCCCGGTGGCATCGCCCTGACCAGCACCGGGGGGGCTCCCCCGAGCCGGTCCCGGTCCCCTCAGGGCCCGGGCTGGGTCTCACCGGTTGCCGGGGCCCTCCCCGGGTCCCGCCGCGTTGCTCCGCTCCCCTCGGCCCGAAGCGGCCCCGGCCGGGCCCGGCACCTCCTTCCCCGCAGCGGCCGCCCACGGAAGAGCGGGGACGTCGCTTCCTGGGCCGGGCCCCGCTGAGGAGGCTCCGGGGCTCGGCCCCGGTGAGGGGCAGGGAGAGGGGATTTGGGGACGAAAAGGGGTGAGGATGGAGAAGCAAGGTCGTAGGGGGAAAGGGGGAGGGAAAGGTGGGGTGTTTGAGGCTCCTGAGCAGCAGCCGCCTCAGCCCAAGGGTTGGAATCGCACTTATCGTAGAATATCGCCCTATGTCATAGAGTATCGTCCTATATCGTAGAATCACATTAAGGGTGGAAGAGAAATCCAAGATCAGCTGCTCCAACCGTCCCCCCGGCCACCAGTGTCACCCGCTAAGCCATGGCCCTAAGCACCACAGGGCCGGGAGACACAGTCCAGGGAAAGGCTGATGTTTCGTTAGCTGCATGGCGAGCACGAAGGCAGGGACAGGACATCAGGCAGCACCTCAGGGACCCTTCACAGCACCTGTGTCCCACGCGAGCTGGAGCTAGGAAGAGAGCTGCGTCCTTGCGGGGCTCCAATGTCCTCCTCAAATTCTCCTCTTGCACTCTTTCCTCTGCGCCGCGCAGTGCCATCCCTTCTCCTCTCAGCCACAGCAAACCAGCGCCCGACAGCCGCCTTGCTTTTGAATCAAAACTGATTTTTTTCCAGCTCAGACTGCTCCCACGAATGCCATGGGGTGTGCTCTTATGCTGACTGCAGCAGAAAGAGAAAGAGCTGCTGCTATTTAAAACTTATTCCTCTTTCCCTTCTCGTTTACTCAGTGCTGTCACTTGGCGTGTTTTTTCCCCATTCAGCAGAGAAATCCAGTTGCGAAAGCAGGTCTCACCTCGGAAGGACAAACAGGCAGCAAGAAAAAGGGCAGCTCAGTTACTTCAGAAACGGAGGGAGAACACTTCTGAACGCAGCCAGCCAAGCAAATCCAGGAACTCAACTTTCTTTCAGAGCATGGCACAAGTAGGGATGGCTACTTGGACCTTCTCTGCGGTGTCTCGCACGCATGGGTGGGTATGGGGAAGGAAGTAGAACTCAAATTATCTCATACCAGTCAGACTCCCCGGGCAGCCAGCAGACTGCATAAGTGCCATCTGTTAAGGAAGTGCTGATGAACAAGTTACTGGTTGGTGCCATTAAGAAAAGCTTGGGAGGGAGGCTGCTGTCTTAATTATCACTTGCAGTCATGCAAGGCAAACTCAAATCACAGAATGCAAAGAGAGGGAGTGCAGTAGCTGCAGACCTGGTTAGCCAGATTCCAACCATTTTCAGTATAATTCACTTTTATTGCACAACACAAACATTTGTCTTCTTTATCTAGTCTGGTTTTTATTTAAAATATATTACCTGAACTGAAAAGCCAAGTGTAGTAAAAAATAAAATACTACAGTACCCACAATATTAAACTTCACACCGCAACTTATTTAAAAATAAAAGACATTTGGAGATAATTCCAAACTCTAATCGTTGGCATCTAGGCTGGATTTTCAAAGGCATAAAAGGTTACAAAGCTTAGAGACATACAATTCAGCAAAACAAAATCAATTTATAAAACAGTAAAGGAGAGGTAAACTTATACTAAGTTTGTGTAAGTAAAACGAGTAAGAACTGCTGTTCTGGAAAGCAGTTTTCAGTAAAAGGAGTACATAAAGATCAGAATAACAGAACGATTACCCCCCAAAAAATAGCTTATTTGCAGAAAGATTAAGAGACTAGAGGGTTTTTGGTTTTTAAATTAGATTATGATTCTATAGCCTAAATTCAGAACTGTCCTGCTTCCTCTCTGACATGTGTCAACAACCTGAAAACATTTACAATTGTTTACCTACAAATAACCAGAGGTCAGCGTAACCCCAAGGTTCAGCAATACCAATCATAATGTCAAGCTAGCGAGGGCTACACAAGGTGAGGAGCAAAGTAGTTATAAAAATTAAGAAAGTGAAACAAGCAACATCATGTCCGAGATTTATGATGAACGACGAGACCGTCTTTCTACATTCTTTGCTCCTAAGTATTCTCTTATCTCTAGGCAGATGTGTCCCAAACTTGATCAATACTTTGCCACCCACGCACAAAAGAAAGATACGGTGCATAAGGTGTGGCTCGAAGGTCCTCAGACCTCTAAACAACAATGCTGAAATTCCAGTAGCATGACCCAGCAGCCACCTCACTGGTCACTGCTGTAGCTCCCAGTTCAAGCCCCACAGCCACTGATTTTTGCCCCAGACTTAACTTGAGATATCTCAATACAATGAACTTACACATAAAAACTGGAAGAACACAGTCAAGGTTGGCCAGGTTTCTGGAGGGACTGGAGTCTCTGAATGACCTCACATAAATGGTGATGAATGCTCCTCTGCTTCACACAGCACACGAGCTAAAATAAAGTGAAATATATACACATATATATATATTCTGCACAATGCAAACAATCGGCTCTGAGACTTTCCCTGTTGGCATTTCCATCATCCTCTCCATCATGTCACTTGTCCCAGGTCATCTATGAACAAGAATGAGCAGTGAGAATAAAGTTGGGCCGGAAGACTGCCAGGGTTCACACAAATTAAATGAAGTTAGAAAATGTTTGTCAGTAAACGATTTTCACTGATTCTTTAGCAACTATCAGTCACGATATTGTAATACTAAAAAAAATCCTGAAGGTTAGGACAGACTGGGTATTCACCTAGAAAAAAAATCCCAGGCTGCAGCAGAGAGAAGTAGCAGATTTTCTGCACACGGAATCGTACATCTTAACGGTTACAGAAAGGGGAAGGGGCCAAGGGGGAATCCAGTCAGAGTCCTTATCTCATTGTGAATCTTCAAGCTAGACACCTCATCTCCTCATGCCTCTTAGAGTTCATCCCAAAAATGGAGATGTGGGAAAGTGCAGAGCAGGACCCGACTGACTTACTCCTACAGAGCTGGTGAGGTTTGTCCCTGGGGAAATAACACTGCAGAACTGATTCCTTCCCGCTTTCGTTTGCGCGACAAGCAGCACACGTGCTCAATGCACATGATCCGCTTGAAACAAGCTGCTGATCACTGCCCCAGGCCTGAATACAATCTCACTCGGCTTCAGATTCCAGGAGGAAAACACAGATACGCTGAGCACCATCAATAAAAGAACTGGCCAAGTATCTCTGCCTTACACAATGCATACATTGGAACGATATGGCTCAAAACAGATTACCGTTTAACAAAGCTATCAGTTAGAACAATTTAAAATATCAAAACCCTTCAAACTTTGCTGGAATGTTAACAGCCACCTCAGTAAAGGTCAGATTCTGTGCTTATGCAAATCTCAAAATCTTATGCATTTCTCACATGACAAAGTCTTTGACATTTGCCTTCAAGGACTCAGGCCAGCAAGGTCCAACCCTGTGATGACTTGGCTGTGCTGCTGAAGCCAGACACACCAGAGCAGAGCAGAAGAATGGAGGCTGCAATTGCATCAACAGGTACTTATTCCTAAAGGACTCATGCTGAGAATCAGGAAGGATCCTTGATTCTCCTCTAACCGTGATAGCCTTTACTTTTTCATATATTGAACACCTCTGGGATGAGGGATTTCACAAAATGAGCACAGGGGACATTGAAGGCATGAGCAGGCTCACCAGACACCTGATGTTGAACTTACTCCTACTCCATGGTAGTTTCAGGAAAGAGTGTTACAGAACTGAACAAACCCAACAAAATCCCCAAAATACGCACAAATGGAAACTTGAAAAGCCCCAAAACAAGCCAAAAAACAAACAAACAAAAAACTCATAAATGCAGAAACTGATCCTTGCTTACAGGATTGAGTTAAAAATCAGCTTTAAAAATATCCATCAGTTTCAGAAGAAAACATGCACCAGGAAACAAGAGAGAATCTGTAAATAGCTCCAAAGCTTCCCAGACAAAGTTCCTAGCACTTTCATTTCCCTCCAAGGAGGACAGAAGTTCAGCAACAAGTCTTTCGGCTGACTACATAGAGCAAGTAGAAACAACATAATTTTTCAACTCTTGAAATCAACAGCTGTTAAGTGGATGATTATGTAAACACTGACCACAGAACACCACACAAACATCTTTTCATGAGTGTTTTACAATGACAAGTAGGCATCCTTCCCATTTTACAAATGTAAAATTAGTGCAGGAGTATCTACTCCACTGTGAAATTGGCTAGGATGCTTAACGTAAGCGCTGATAGTAAGATCTCTCTTTCCTCCCTGTTAAAAAAAATGCTAAGCAATGCGTGTATGAGTTTGTGTTTATACACACAGCAACTTCAAAAATATCTAACAGTTCTACTTTTTAAATAAGTACCCCTAAAACAGCCCTGCCATTATCACCTGCAGTCATAAAAAGGAGGGAAACCACTGCAATGCAGATATTTAGTCTGTGCTTTGAAAAATATCTGAGACTCCTTATGTAGGAGGGGAAAAAAAAGTTGATTCTTAACACCAGTGATCCTGTACATCATTTTGGAACCAAAAGTAGCATGTATCCTGTCTCGGGATACAGAACACAGAAGGAAGAACATCTAAGGAAGAGTAACTTTCCTTCACGCTGAACCAGCTAAATGAACTGACATGCATTGTTCTTTTAATATCTGCAGAAGTGATGTTCATTGCAACGTTATTTCAATGACATGAAACCTGCGCAGCCAATTTGTCCAAGGACATGGTGTCAGCTTGCAACCACAAGGTATTTGGAGAGTTGTGTGCATGTAAAAGTTGCAATATAGGTATTAAAGTGACAAAAACATTTAAGTAAGGAGAAAAAAACAAAACCAACATTTAAGCACAGGGAAATAGGTATGTTCTAGCAAGCCTCTGGGCTAGCCAGACAGAAATAAATTCTTGAAGTAAATAAATAAATAAATAAGCAGCATTACATAGGCATTTAGTTTAATTAGACAATTATATAGCATTCATGATATACAAAACCAATCATCTTAACATAGATCAGCTACTCACATTTTTGTTGCAAACGCAGAATTTCAAAAATTACGTTATATGCCAAGAAAAGATAAGTCAATAACATTATATAAACCAGTTATTAGATTATACTCCCCTGACATCTGCCTGCACAACTCTTCTGTTTCTGTCAAAAAACAAATACATATTAGGCAATATAATCTAAACCATTGTAAACAAAGACTGCTTAGAACAAGTGTAGTCACTAACAATATTGTTAATTTGTACAAATCACAACACGCAGAATGTATGTGCTAAGTGAAAGCATGTTGGCTCAAATCCATGCTTTCTTTTGATATTGCACAATGTTTTCTGTCTTCTGGAGGACATGAAGGATGAAAGTTTCAACTGATACAGACCAAGATTTTTATCATTTTGGTTAGGTAGTCTTCCTTTCTTCCACACTTCTTTCAACAATTAGCAGGAAAAAAACATATCAGCGTGTGCATACTAAAAATAGTAAACAATTTAAACAGGGATTTTATTATCATAACTTCTCTATGATAACAGAACAACTCTGCCCTCCAAAAATTCCTACTCTTAAGTCAGACTGTGTTCCATTTCTACTAGTACTGAAATTCAAACCAGAATTACGTCTCCATGTAAATACTTATATGGGAAGTGGCAAAAAATAACAGTAAAATCCCAGTAAAACAGGGATTCTCATCAGGGTCTCTGAATATACTGATGCTGGAAACTCTGAGGTATATAAACAGCCAAAACTTCGTAAGCCTCAGCTGTAAGGTTTTATGTCATTTTATTGGAAATTGTGGTTTGCAATTTAAGACTCCCTGAAATAAAAACAAAACAAAAACAAGCAGAAGCCAGCAGAGTAGCAAAGAAATCATGCAAGCTTCCTCTCAGTTTAGGGAGATTTTATTAGTTAGTTTGACGTGTGATTTTAGGTTATCAAATACAAGTACAGTGACCTGTGACTTGTAACAGAAAGGCCAATATTTAAGAAAACAGTTTAATCCAACTTAAAATAAGATACAAATACACAGACGTGACATTTGCCTTCCTCCCCTTCCTGCCTCCACCCCACTCCCTTTCCAAATTTAAGCTCTGGACCTGAAGCTCAGCACTTGACAACAACCCTAAGTAAACATTTGAAATGAGATCGTTAGAGCTGTGTGTCCTTACCTCAGGGAGAGGATTTAATAAAAATCCCTAAATTAAAAACATAAAAGTGTGAAGGTTAATTGATGTAAACAATTAGCCTCTTCAAAAATGTTTTTACAAGACAATTTTATGATAAAGTTGTAATAATTATTCTAAAAATTATCTCAGGTAACTGAGAATTTTGATTATTATAATTAACATGTTTCTTAAAAGCATTTTGGTCAGAAGTTTAATTAAACAAAACTGTTGGATTAACTAATCCAACGGAATGTATTAGGCAAACATTAACTTTCCCTCTCTCCTCAAGCTTGTTTTGAGGTCACATCAAGTGGGATCTTTTTGAAAAATACTTGAGTTTTCTGCACCTTCAGATCTTTAGATCTGTATTTCAGTTTTGGACATGAAGTACTTGAACTTCAGGAGATGGCTATTCATAGACAGAACTGCAACAACTACCTTTTAAAAAGAATACGATTCTGCAATGGTTGCCTCCTCCAGTATGGAAAGAAATTTACTTCCCAGCTATTTCTCCATACATCAACCAGTACATTTGAATATGAAGGCTGAAAAAACCAAAAACATGCTGATATTACACCAAGAAGGGTCAACGAGAATGTTGAAAATGAGACTTAATTGTCCAAAGGTGAGGCAAAGGTTAGTACTTGTCATTTGACTAACTCTAGAACAAAGTTTAATATCACAGAATGTAAAAAGAGTCAGTAATAAAATAATATACATTAAATATTCCTCCTACTTCTGCTAATAGGAACATACATATGGAGTTTTCTCATTTACCAAAAGCCTTTGCAAATGACCTGATTCTATAGAGCTTCTTTTTGTAGATACTGTAAACATTTAGAATTTCTAAGGCTAAAAACAGGCACAAGTCTTCCATGAACAGTAATTATTCCTAAAAGCATTAAGGAATATATTCCAAATCTGCTGTTCCTTTTTATAACAATGGAAACAATTGAAATATAGTATTATAATTCACAATGCAGATTCATAATTAAGAAAAAAAAAAAAAGGAAGGAATATAGCTTAATCTTCACAAGTAATAATACATAGGGAATACTCTTTTTTTAAGTTGTCTATTACATCAAAATTACATTTCCAGAATCTCTGTGCTGGATGTTACTCAATTTTATAAAGTGGCAAGTTTAAGTAGTGACTAAAACATTTCTAAGTGGGTAAAATTCAACCACGTTATATCAGCATTAGTAGCACCCCAGGCTTTACAATAACGCAGGTGAGATCTGTTATATCCGTTTTGCAGACTAAGATACTAAAGCCACCTGGTAGGTGGCACATTTTTTTCAGATGTTAGACACTCCTCTCCATAATTTCCATGAGGTGACTTTGTTTTGTGCCTCATTAAGGTACCTGAGCCAACAGTCTTGTTTCAGGCTGGTTTTTAAACATTTCAGAGGTTTCTCAACCTCTGCAACAGGTTCCTCTTTGCTGAACAGCTAAGCATTAGCCAACATTTCAGCAGATTGATTCCAATATACGTTAGCAGCAATGCATTTCCAGAGACACGTTGCAAAAATATTAAAAGCAATCGTCATCCAGAAGTCCCTTCATCCCCTGCACTGCTCTGGGCAAAATAACTCACCACCAAGTGATCTTGAACTCATAGATAGGACGCTTGCAGTAATAGTGATTTATCAGGTGTTTATCACACACCCCAATACACTGATGATCCACAGTTATCCCTCTGTCAGACAGGTCTGTCACAATACAGTGCAGAAGGTCATAAACATCAGCTACAGCCTCCCAAGGTCCAAAAGATACATCTACTTCGCAGTGATGTTCAAAAAGCTTCGTCTCGCTTTCACTTCTTTCAAAACGTAAAGAATTGAAATGGGGGCATTCATAAGGAGTGATGGGCATCTCCTCTTTGAAGACACAAACTTTCAGTTTTGCAAACCTTGCTTTTCTTTGCATAGCTCTAAGCTTTGCTATTTCAATTATCCGTTCCAAATGATCTAAAAAACAATAACAAATTGTAAACAACAATGAAGCACACAGTAAAAGAAAAGCAATGCATTTTTTCCCTGTGAAACATATTACTGCAGTATCTCACGTGTTTTTCTTAGTAGAGTATTAGCAAGTGTAAGCTGCATGCAGCTAGATACATTCTGTATTAATTAAATCAATGTCAGTTATCACGTGAACTCTGTGTCCTTACTATATGCCCAGAATTATTCAATTGCAGGGCCTAGCAGAACAGATGCAGAGGCACAGAAGCCTTCTCGTTCAATAGTAAGCCTTGCATGTTATGACCTAGATCTTGCTCCCTTTTAAGACAGCATAAAAATCCACATCCTCAGATGCAGAAGGAACAAATCTGACGTGGAAACTTCACGGATCTAGATAGCATGAAAGGTACATAAGAAACTCTAAAAATACAATGGAATTGGTTTGAAGGCTGAAAGCAGGCCTGAGAACACCACATATACTACTTAAATCATGCTCGAAGAAAACAGTCAATACTACTTTGTTTATTTACCTTTGTAATATGGCATTAGGCCCAGGAAAGCTTGTCTAACTTTTTCTCCTTTAAGAGGCTGGACATCCTCCAGATAGTCTAGCAATGGTCCTATGGAATAATACTGAGCTTCCTTGTAAACTGACCTCACTCGCTCTCTTGGTGGCAGGTCACCGGATCGCAGAAAGTTAAGTATGTCTCTAAAACAGAGGAAAAAAATACTATTAATTAAGAAGTTTCTGCCAAAACTGTTGTGCGTGGGAAAGGAAACGTATTCATTGTTTACTGAGATAGAAATCCTTTATCTTCAGTAACTGAGTTATATTTCCAGCACACATTTTTAAAAGCATTTGCCATTTCCAAGCCTCCAATTCAAGTATTTTACCTTTTGACTGTTAATGTTAAAGCTCATTCAAAAAAAAAAAACAAAAAAAACACCAAACGAACACCACATTTTAACAAAAAGTTCAAGGTGGAGTAATAGAAGAGGATGCAGTATTTCACAGGAAAGAGATTGTAGTCACTGTATTTCAAAATTATGTCCGTGACATAATAATCTTTCTAATTTTCAAATGCATGGACATTTTATCCCACCCAGAACTAAACTTCTAGCTGAATGGATGCTGCATTTGCAAAGGTGGTGTTCATTTCACAGTATCAGGGCCGTATACATTTGTTTAATCAAAAATAATAATCAGTTAAAAGAGAGAACATTTCCTTTTGGTTCTGCAACACTTAAGCTGCAAGATTTTTAACAGGGAAATAATTTTATAAGCATTAACCAACTATTATTGACCATATCAAGTAAAACAAGTATTGCTGTAATCTTCATTACAATGTCAACAAACACAGCAAGCACTTAACACAGCTTTCTGTTCCTGGTATATTTTGAATTCAGATCAGTAACATCGGAAATGAACTGATTTTCCAGCACTGTCGCAGGAACTTTTACATAGCTAAATGTAAAGAAATAATTATTTTCTAATAACTGCAGTGGCTTAATCTATTTTTGCCTCAAATTAAGGTACAATCCAAACGTGCTTTGAAAATAATTCAATCCTTCTCTGATGAAGAGATTAAGGAAATGTCTACAAAGGAGAAACAAGAAATAGACGTTAAATTGCAAAATGTGCCTTGGGTGAAGATCTTAACCTATGAACATCGCTAACAAAGATAAACATCATTTCCTGCAATCTCACGGGCAATCTTACAAGTAGAGTATTAGTAAGATCAGGGTTAATTTAGCTAAAGCTACACAAATGCTACAAAGTTTCAAAACAAATCCTGAAAGTGAAGGAATATGGCATAGCAAGGAAAAAATAATTTAAAAAGATCTTTAAGCCATGTTCATTTTTTTTTTCCTCAGTCACATTTTAATATAATGTATTTTTGAAGAGCTCCAAAGGTAAGTTATTCACTTACCAAAAAGCACATATACTTTGACGACTTTCTTCTTGGGAAGTTGAAACCCATCAGAGGCACAGACACTGTGTTAGCTGTCCATTTATACTTTCAGAAATGCATTAGTTAAAGCCAAACAATACTTCCCCTTGCATATTCTCGTTCAGGGGAAATCCAGCACTTACGGATGTGGCTAACTGTATTCAAAATGAGCAGTATAATATACCTAGAGGCAACAGTCTGATAAGCAAAACATGAATTTGACTAAGTTCAGATACATGGTAAGAATTAGAAACAACCCAAAATATGATTTAAAGGCATAGCACACACAAAAAAAGATCTTAATATAATGGGAATTTTATAGGAAGTGAAATACTCCTCTAATCATTGCAATTTTAATAGAGTAGACTAGTTTAAACCAGTCAGGCATCTAAATTGGAGAATTTCTGGACAACGTGTCTTCTTAACACATGACTGCACAGCTTGACTTGGATTAATATCCACAAATACCCTATTAAACACAGAAAACATCATTCTTTTAATAGCGTAAGTAACCTAGATGCATCTCCTCCATTTCCTCTTCATCATAAACAATGTAACATTAATTGAAAAGTACTGTTGTACAAAAGAGCTTCATATGGAAGCAATGTCAAATAAATTCTTTTTTAAAACATAAGAATGTTTTGATACATTGAAAGTAGATACTCCAGAGGAGACAGTGCACAAATTCAAAATATTACTTGTTTTCTCTTTCTCCATTGGAAAACTTAAGCCCTTGCGAATGAAATGCATTGTTTCAGTTGTGATATGCTGCAATTCATTTTCTCTTTGAGGTGTTTAGAAGTCAGGGATGCATGCCAGTCACGTTTTCCTAAAGCCTACTTCGCAAATATGATTTAGCTAGAAGAAATAAACATAAAACTTATTTCTCTTTAAAAGTTATTTTCTTTAAGCAACCCCTTGAGAAGCAAAGTGCTGAGGCCACCACCACACATACCCAAAGTAAGTTCCATCTCTGTCTATGAAGTATCTGCCCTCGGCGTCGGTTGGAATATAGTGTCTTCCGCTGAACATAGCCGCCAGCATTGTATCCTCGTAACGTCTCAGCGTTGACAGTCGCGTTGTAAAATGCGTGCCTCCTACATTTAGTGGGACAACTTCTGGAAACTGAAAAAGCAATCACATCATCAGAAACGAGCCCGGAGCGTGCTGCAGACACGTGTAGGCCAAACAGGTGAGAACTTCCACAGGGCACAGCACAGTCTTTGCTGCCGTGACACAATTTGGTCTGACAAGTGCCTCCTTCCTGGCCTGCTGCCACAAAGCAGCGAGGATCAAGGGTTAACACCTTGAATACTTTGGATGGCTGCTGGATGTAATCAGTGAATGGTGTCATTGAGGATGGAAGCCTGAAACATGAATAGCCACTACAATTTTAATACCAGATATTCATTAGGAGTGTGGATGCTTCCTTTTGGCTCTTTTAGGGAAAAAAAAAAACAAGTACAAAACAACCTTCCCTCCCTCTTCCATAAAAACAAAAGGCAGGGGGCAGAAAACTCCAAGGCCAGCCATGGGACTTGCCCTCAGCTGCTGTGGCCCGGGTTCCTTTGGGCTGAGCACTCGGTGAATCTGCCTTTACCTTGGGCTTACAGCAGGCCCCAAGAACTTCACAGCACACCCCAAGATGCTCCGGCACCGGAATAAAGACCTATCTGCATCTGTCAAGTTCAAACACGGATGGAAATTGGGCGTACCACTGCCAAGGTGCCAGATCAAGCCGCCAGGGGCTTCAAGGATTGAGGAATTAACGGGAACGGCACCGGGCAGGCAGGGACACGAGGAAATCCCGGAGAATTTGGGCTGTGGGTGCCGCAGCCCCGGGCCCACCGGGGGGCTGGGAGCCCCGGAGCCCTTACCTGCTGCGGCAGCAGCGGCAGCGCTTCTCCCGCCTGGGTTGCGGTGGGGGTGGCCGGCTCCTGGAACTCATCCTCCGCCTCCGAGCTCGACATGGCCTCATCCGGGTCTCGGCTGGCTCTGCCCTGCCCTGTGACAACCACCATCCCGCTGGCTGCGGCTCGGCGGGAGCGGACGGGACGTGCACCGGGCTGAACGGGAGCCGGGAGGCTCAGGGAGGGCCGAGGGGAAGGGCCCGAGGAGCGGCGGCCGCACGGAGCATCCCGGGGGGGGGGACACGGCCGGGGGATGGGGGGGGGCGGCTGCGGGCCCTGAGGCGACGCGAGCCGGGCCCCGAGCGCTGCGCCCGCCGCCCGCCGCCCCGCCAGCCCCACACGGCCCCGCGACCGGCCCCCATTGGCTCCGCCGCCTTCGGGCCGCGCGATGCGATTGGTTGAGGGGGAAGAGGGAGGCCCGCCCACCGGCTGTGATTGGGTAAAGGAGGCGGGGGCAGCGGGGGCGCACCTCCCTGCGGCGGCGCGCCCCCGGGCGGCGGGGCCGGGCCCTCCCCGGGGCACCCCCCCCCCTCAGGGGCGCCTCCCCCCCCTCCGCCCGTTCCCTCCTTCACCTCACTGCAAAAGTGGACATAAAACGTTAACAGCTGGGTGAATGGCAGAGGAAAGGGTCCTGGGCGCTGCTGGGTGCCGCGTTCAGCTTTGGGTCCCTCACTACAAGGGCATCGAGGCCCTGGAGCGCGTCCAGAGAAGGGCTACGAGGCTGGGGAAGGTTCTGGGACACAAGTCCTGTGAGGAGCGGCTGAGGGCACTGGGGGGGTTTGGGCTGGAGAAGGGGAGGCTCAGGGCAAACCTCATTGCTCTCTGCAACTGCCTGAAAGGAAGGGGTGGGGAGCTGGGGGTCGGCCTCTTCTCACAGGTAACCAGTGATAGGACCAGAGGGAATGGCCTCAGGTTGTGCCAGGGGAGGTTCAGGTTGGAAACAAGGAGACATTTCTGCTCAGGAAGAGCAGTCAGGCACTGGGATGGGTTGCCCAGGGAGGTGGTGGAGTCACTGTCACTGGGGGTGTTCAAGGGGAAGGTTGGACATGGTGCTTGGGGATAGGGTTTAGTGGGTGACATTGGTGGTAGGGGGATGGTCAGACCAGCTGACTGTAAAGGTCTTTTCCAACCTTAACGATTATATTATTCTGTTATTCTATGAGATATCGTGCCTGCTTCTATCTGCTAATGCAGTCACTGCCTCTCACTGGAAAAGCTGCAGGTCCCCGATGGACCCAGACAGAGAAGGGCTGTGCCTGCCTACAGAAGCTCTTCAGGGCTAACCCCAGTCTGCGGGAATGGTTGGAGCCTTCTTGCACTGCAGTTTGGAGGTGAATGCCACATCCTGTTCAACACCCTAATCAACACAGGGAAGCAGGTTCAGTGCTTTTCAATTGCTTGGTTAGAGGCATTGTCTCAGCTCAAGGTAGGTGTTTAGTTTTTCTCTGCAGCTCAAAAATTGCGTTTCTCAACACCCTCACCACACTAACAGTTTTAATGCTTGCCCTGAAACACTATTTATTCTGACGTCATCAGTTATCAAAACAAGTCAACCACGCCTTGCAAAGATAAAAAGGAATACACAACATAAATAAAAGATTATTTATATACAGACTACTTTAAGGAAGTAAACAAGTTATCATTAAAAAGCAGCTTATAGAAGCTTAATTTCTAAGGTGCACAGTCAAAATTGAGTGTGACCCTAATGTGAACGTATTATTTATCATGCTGTTACCTGAAACTAGTGCTTCAACTGCTGTATTTTCCCTACCCTTAAGAATATTCAAAAGAACTCAAAGCTGGCAAAAATGTGATCTTCAGTTGTCCACATTTTTTTCAAGAATCTCTCCTAGCTTTCACGTAAATGGAGCATAGTCTGCATAAACAAAATGAGACTCCATTAAGTATATGAGAATCACAGACCACAGAATGAGTTTTGGGGTTTCTACATTGGGCACTGCACCAGAACGGTCGTCCTTCCCAGCACAAGTAGAGGTCTGAGAGAAAGAAATGCTTCCCCTTTCATAATCCTCCTTCAGCGAGACACCAGGTTTTGGAAATAAAACATTGAAAGAGGATAGGTTAATGAGGTCATCAACAATAACCTTTCCCATTGGAGCTTTCACACAAAACAATCTCCTTAATAGTGAGGTTCAGAATATAAGATCTCAGCCCACAATTAGTGCAGGATTTTATGAATAAGACTTGTGACAATAATATGAAGATTGATCATTGACAAGTTTAACCTGTTTTTAATGGTCATCAAAGGATCACTGAAGTTCCTCTCAGGGTTTGCCTCGCTTCTTACTCATCCACAGACACAGGCTAGTGAATGCTCACTGGACCAGTCAGTCTAAAAGAGAAACAAACTACTCCCTGGCCAGTTTTCTGACATAAAATCTTCATCATTTTGTGAAGAATATGCATTCATCTGAATATCCTTTCCTTTCTACTTAGGGCATATGTGATAAGTAACCAGTCACAAAAATATTTCTCTATTACATCTCATTAAAGTTTTCTTTTGTTTATTTAAACCAAATAAATGGGTCAATTTAATTTTCAAATACATCTAGGGCCAGACCAACAGATAATTAATAAGAAAGCATCACCAACAAACAAAAAGATTTCTAAATCAAATATTTAATTGAACCTATGTCAGCACCACCCAACTCTGCCAGAAATACCTCCTTCCAGTTTACAAGCTGCTTGTCCTTCAAATGGCACAGATCACTTCCTTAAGCTTTGTTTATTGACTACTCAGACACTGCTTCAAAAACACACGCCAGAGAAAGCTCACTCAATGAACTGGACCTGCAAGTTCCGCTTCATTCCCTAGGGAATAACAGCAACCCTGCGCTGGGTTCTACTTCATGCTGAGACTGAAAAAAGCTTTTAAAGCACTGCTGTTCCCTCAGCTTTTCCATATTGGTTTAAGCAGCTTTCTCCTAAACACCTTCTGAAGTTACACTGCTGTTGGCAACATTATGCGTGTATAAAGAAGTGACATAATTCCACGCTCAAAGTCTGTCCCAGTGTAGTGATCTCTGAATCCGTCACAAGAGATCTGGTAACCTACATGAGCTGCTATTCAAAGCCAGCTCACGGGAACACTGGGGAGACACCAACCTGGCTGCCAGGGAACCTCCCTCATCTCCAGGAGAACCTGGGTCCCTGTGAGGATAGAGAATGAGACAGGACCTCTGCTCTCTACGATTTTTTTTTAAGAGACTCAGATGATCAAAGCCTTGCGTGAGCAAAGCAGGAAGAGACAGGACATCCAGTTACAGCAATCCTAATAAATCTGCGTAACAACAGCAAAGAAACATTCTGAAACAGGGCAGGAATCCCTGGGCTGCAGTAAACTGTGTTGTAAATCTGATTGTAAAACTCTGCGCCAGCTTAGCACATCTAGTCATGCCCAAACGACAACAAAAATTACGCTGAAGGCACGCTGTAAATTCGGTACCTGGCCATGCAGAGCAGCCTAAAAGCAAGGATGTGGTATGGGAGGATATGATAGGAAACCTCACCAACAGCAACCTTCTGAAGGGGGAAAACAGGGCAGAAGAGAGGCCTAACAGAGGTCCCAGCACTACCTGCAGGTGAAGGCCACACAGCCTGTGTTTGTCCACAGCAACTGCTGCGTTTTTGTGCAGAATCGTGAGGCAACAGCAAGCTTTTAGGGTCTTTTTACAGGACTGATGTAAGGTGGCTCCATCCGCTGTTACGGGCAAGGCAGAGCTGTCCCAAGAGAGTTTGGAAATGAAGCCAGGCACATTGATAAGCCTGGTGCTCAGCCAATTAAGTATTAATTAAGCAGCTAGCTGCCAGCTCTGGGCTCAGCACCACGCCATGTCCTGCAAAGCACCAAGGGGCTCACCCTTGCTGCAGCTCCCTCCCCTCAGCTCCCCTCTCCCCCGCTCTTTTCCAGCGCTCCGCCGCCCCCCACACCGAATATTTCCCTCAGGAGTATTAAAAATAGAGGTGTTAAATCCCTGCAGGATGCAGGGATCCGCGGCTGTTCCGCCTGAAGGCGTTGAGGAGAACACGAAGACGAGGCGACCGCACGGCCCGGCCTCAGCCCCGGCTCCCCAGTTCCCCCTGGCGGCTCCGTGGCGGGGCTGCGGGGAGGTCCCTGCCGCCGCCACCGGGAGAGGAAGGGGTCCAAACCTCAGCGGGGACCCCGAGGAGAAGGGACCCGAGCCCTCGACACCATCGGGGGGCAGCGAGGCCCCGTCGCCGCCTCACGGAGCGCCCGGGCCGGGCCTGGGGCTGCAGCGCTCCCGGCCGCCTCAGGCGGCTGCACGGAGAGGCCATTGCTCCGTGTGGGCACCAGGGGATGCTCCCGCTTCGTTTTTGGGGCCCTGATCGAGCAAATCTGCTGTTTTCACATTTGGTGATCAGTTGGGTAACTCTAAAGAGGATTCAGTTCCTGAAGGCACCTAAAAAAGCCTTCGTCTGCTGCTGATTTACACTTCGGCGATCTCAAGGGAACAAAGGAAACAGAAGGAAAACGACTGTTTCAAATCATGAGGCAGAAATCGTGTAAATTTAGAAGCATTTTGGAAAAAAAAGGCTGCTTGTGAAACCAGTGGATAACCCCGAGGCCATCTTTGGGCCATACATGGGGTTAGAAAACAAGACCAAAGCAAACAGAAAACAAAACAAAACACAGACTTACTTGAGTAAGCATCTTCCCAAGCAGCTGACAGATCCTCAGAGCTTTAGGACACAAATTCCACCGCACTGCTTTAGGAATAGGCAGGGGCATTTTCCAGAAGTGATTTCCTCACCATTGCCGCCTGCCTGAAAGCTACCTACTTCTCCCTGTAGCAAACACATTTCGTGTTACTGTTTCTGTACCTCACAGTAGGATACCTACCCCAATTCCTTTTTGTATCATTGCCCAGCTGCTAAAAGCAAACAAAATCCATTCAGCGGCAAATCTTAAAGAGATCAACAGCCAGGGTATTAAATTATAACTTTCAAGTAATCCAATATCTTCAATTATTTCAATCTTAACTCAGAGGCAAAAACATTAATAAAAAAAATCACATTTAAAGCATTTATTTTGAAAAATAAAATACAAAAGATCATTGAATTGTAATTGTACATGTAATTTATCAACTTTTTTAAATAAAAAGATATTTAACAATTTCCACGTCAATAAGACAAATAACTGTTCCACCAAAAATCCTTAGGACAAGCACAGACCACTTCTGAAAGTTTCATACATTTAAAACCAAACTGCTAAAGGGAAAAGAAAAAAAAAAAAAAAAAGGCCTTTGAAGAAGACTGAGGTTTGGAATTAAGAAGACAGAATATCAATTTCAAAGACAGGCATTGTGTTGCAGTTTTTAAAACCTTAAAAATAGTTGTGTAAGTGTAATACAATTCTACAATAACATCTGTGATTTTTTTTTTAAACAGGTTTACATGCGCTCACAACAACAAAATCTTGACCAAAAAGAAAAGAACATGAAAGAAATGGGGGAGAAAATTCTGAAAAAAGCAGGCCATGAGCTGTACATCTCACTGATCGCAGTGGGACAGTCCTTATAACATCACTTCCATTGAAAAGGCAGCAGTCTTTTTCTAAAGAGAAAGGAAAATAGTTATATTTGAGCATTTAATGTAGTATTGTTTTTATCCTTTATAACATCTTGCATTTACAAAAATACTGCATAATTACGAGCAATCACTGCCACCTCAGTGTGTGAAAAGTTACTGTCAAGACTATCAATTTCAGAATGAATGTCTGCACTCAATCTTTGAAAAACACTTCTATCCATTATTTCTAATTGGTATGATGCTTTTGGCTATATTTAGGGCTATAGAGAAAGCCATATGCATGACCACACATTGATACCTATATTGGCTGTATTTATGTGGCATCATGGTTTTGGCTATAGAAAAACGCACCCAGATTAAATATTTTTTGATAATACATGGTTGACAAGTAAAAATTGTGGATTAATGCAGTAAAAATCCTGCAACAATCATTAGATAACTACTCGAGAATTTACTGGGTTCCCTGAACAATCTTGCCATTGTTATTTCAACAGCTAAAATATTGACTATGAGATACACAAAAAGCAAACGATACAAGTCAGTCTATGTTTAGCTTTTTCCTCTATCTAAAAGGGCAAATGATTAAAAAAGAGACCATGAAAATTCATCCTTATAGTATTTTGTTAAAATGGCAACCTGAATCTGTTGTGCAAGTATGTTATAGTACTTGTGCAGTACCAAAATGAACAAGAAACCTTGCTGAAGAATATCTGAACGAATAGTGGTTCAGTTTTATGTACTCCTTTCAATGTCAGGCTCAAATGTAGTGTTGACAATTCAGTAGCATAGCAAACACTGCAAACTGTAATGAGCCATGTAGAACTGCACAGTGACTCTTAAACCACAAAAACTACGGTTTGTAGCTCTTACTGAGCACTTACCTCCATGCGATTTTTTTTTTTTTTTTCCAGATTCTGAACCAATATCAGATCTTCATATTTTTCTTACCCAGACTCCTGCATGGGGTTACGTTAGTTTAAAAAGATCACCTTAACTAATGCGTTATGCGTGTGCTTTTATTACCTTCTGTGCAAGAAAGATCCATTTTGTCTTCTATTCCATAGGCTCAGTCTGTTAAGTAAATAATTAAAATAAAATTAGCAATTTTACATTAGGGGAAAAGGTAGCAGCAGCAGCACCCATGCACCATTTAGCTGCTTGGGTTATGCTAATTTTATCTTTAGTATACTTAACTAAAGAATACTTCATCAGAATAATTTTTACCTCCAGCTCCAGTGTTTATAGTTTAAGAAACATTCTCTATTTCACAAAGCTTTGTTTTGCTTTTTGGAATAAATCTGCTGAGAATTAGGTAAACATTGTAGTCATACTAAGCTAATTGTATAAATTCAGCTCTGTAATTTAGGGGAGTACAATTTAGTAACCTCCCCTATCATACGGGTTTCAAGATGCCACCGGCTAGAAATACTGGACCACGTTCTTTTGACATATCACAAGGTAACTGGAAAATACAAAACATAATTTAACTAATGGACACTGTTGGCAGATCGAGGATAATTTATTTGGCTAGCACACCATCATTACACAATGTGCTAAGTTTTTACGATAGCTCATCTCCCTGCATTTTCCAGAAATCTTTATCAGCAGTGTTTAATCTCCTTTTGTTCTGACACACCCTATGCTTGCAGCCATATATGCATATATTTGTCTGTTACATTATAGATAATCTTGAAATAAACACAGTAATTGCATTTGAAAGCATTATGAAATAACTGCAGCACACTTCCTCGATACAATTAGCTAACAATAACTTTTAAGCAGCACACATTTAAATAGTTTTCTTGCCGTTAAGCTGCATAGACATTTTGGCCAGCAGTGAACAATGCTGTGAGCAACAGCACATTTAGCTGCGTGGTGCCAGATTCTTAATGGTTTCTATTAGCTGAGCACAACTTGCAAAGCACGAGCACTAACTGTCCGAAGGGGTGAGAGCACGCAAACATCCAGTAAGAGCGCGAAGCCCACATTAGAGATCACACAAAAGGTTTATCAGAAAGATTTGGTGTCCACAGCAAAAAGTTATATTCTGAAAACATGAAACAGACACTACAGCTATTCAACTTTACTGATCCATGCTCATTTTATCTTGCCACGAGACTTCCTTTCTACTGTCTTCTTGGGCTGGAACAAAAGAAACCAGTTTTCCTTTTTAATAAGCTAATTTTCATTTGAATTGATGGAATAAGTCAAAAAGCCTCGTTTGTGAGTGGTAGGTTCTACTGTGTATTTTTGAATCTCTACATCGAACAAAAAGTCATGCTCAATGAGCCTTTTGCTAATATTTGGGAACCAAAGTCAAGAAAACTTGCACCCACCAGTTTTTTGTTTGTTTTAAGTACAGACACTGCAAACTATTTAACTTTTGATAGGTTACTTACATTTATGTTTTAAGTAAACTTCTGTACTGTTTGTATGATTAAAGACAAGAATTATGTAGAAACAAAGTAACACAAGCACGGTAAATAACTTGTCTGCTTTTAGTCATTGTACAGGATTTTTAGAAACTAGGAGAAAAGCATGGAATCTTTTCCTCTTTTACTTAAAATACTTGCACGTTTGGCTACAGTCATGCTGTAAGTTACCATTTCAGTGTATTGCTCTGCCCAATAATTCTTTTATTTTTAGACAACTCTGCTAAAGTACTCCCCCCCAGAAAGGCTGCATAAAGATCACACGTGGTCAAAATAAGAGATGCTCCTCTCCTGCCCAAAACAGAGCTGCTGAACAGAACAAAATCTAACTAAAGAATGATGGTGGCCTGCAGCTCTTGGAAAAGGAGAAAAAGGCCTTGCAGGAGGCTGAAGGAAGCTCTATGATCAGGACTTTAAAAAACAAAACAAAACAAAAAAACACAACTTAAAATACCAGCAACAACAAAAGTCATGGGTAAGCCAAAAGGCTTGCCCACCCACAGCTCCTACTGAGGTTAATGGGAAGTAAGGGTGCCTCTTGTTCTCCTAAGTTGCAAAGATAAAATAAAGTTCTGGAGGCAAAGAGCCCCTAAAATGTTTTCTCTCCCAATCCACAAAACTATACTCCCATATATGCAGGACAAATTGGAGGAAAATAAAAAAAAACAAATATTTTTCTACTTAGCTTTACTTGAACACACCCTGAGACAGTAACAGTGATGAGCCACTTCCTGTTTTTTCTATCAAAGCACGATGTAAAAAGCACTTTAAACATTTAGTATCAATTATACAGCCTGCAACATTGATTTTTTTTGATTGTTTTGCCAGGTATTGTAGCATTTCTTTTAAAGCGTCTCATTGTTTCTCTGCTATCTATAATCTACTTGCTTTAAACCTTTCAGTGCAAGACAACAAAAGGTAAAGCTTCTCTACAAATAACGAGCTTTGCAATTTGGTCTGCATGACAAAATACAGAGCCAAACTTTCCTCCAGTTTCACAGTAGTCCTCAGACAGCTGGGGTTTATGGGCACCATACTACTAACACTAGAGTTACACACTCAAAAAAGCCTTGGCACAGTTGAGTGCGAGAGCAGGAGTGCTGGAGATTTCATCTTATGGACAAGCTATTCTCTCAAAATCAATCAGAAAATCAAATCTATGAAGAAGTGGCTTACAAAGGTTGTTTTCATACTAACTTGCTGCTATACCCACAAAAAGGAAACTAACTGAATACTGTACCTGTGGCACTTCTTTGAGAAAGTCAGGAAGCTGAAATTCACCTTTATAGACCTGGAAAAATAAAATATGATTTAGTATTCAAAGCTAGCACTCACTATTGTTTGAAATATTGTTTAAGCAAAAATAAACTAGAGTATTCTAGGTTATTAGTATGCAGTAATGCTAAATCAGATCTGCCAGGGAGTCTCCTAAACCGAGTACAACCCATTTGTAAAAGCAAGCTTCACTCGCGAGGTCTGGCAGTCTGAAGTTCTACAGCTTTACGCTCAGTCCCAGGCTTGCTCTTTACTCAACACAGATGGCAACATTTGAAAAAGGTATTTAATATTCCAACTGTGTTTGTATTCAAATGATACAACTCTAACTGGTATTACATTTCAAGCTTGCTCAAATCAATCATTCATTAAGTCCTACATAATTCATTCACTATACTTTTAGAAAAAGATTTTCTACAGAATGATTAAATACGCTGAGGCTGAGTTGTTATAATACATACTTTTGGGGAAGTTTACAAGTAAACAAATCCATTGCATCATATTTCAGCACCTTCAATAAAATAAATTCTGCTTGCACTTTATTACAGTTTACAATTCAGAGACTCCATTTAAAGTCTTCCGAAAGAACTGCTTGTCACGATCCCATGGACTGTCAGAACGATTACCCAACAACCAACTTTCAGTTCCCAAACATTTCACAGTTCAGACACTTGACAAATGTCACAAAATACAAGATATTTTTGATGCTTTCAAGTATTCATCATGTACAAACTTTCATTTATGCAAACGGAAGGATCACACGCGAACAACTGATCCCACCTTACTGTGCTGTCAAAAGAAAGTCCTGTTAGCCTTGAGAAGAGTTTGTGGACACAATGAAAATACAGCCGAAGTCTAGAAAAGCTAAGGTTTAAATTCTATTAAAATGGTCAACACTCGAGGAGAGTCAGCATCTCCTTCCACCCTGTTTAATAGAAATCCATCCCTTTATTTGCATATCTAGCTGCTATAATTCTCTGCTAACAGGAAAGATTATCCACTTGCTTCAAAATTGCAAGACACATAAATAACACTCTAAAACACAGAAACACAGGTGTTTTTTGTTTTTTAAATAGAAGTTTTCCTAAGTGTTTCATGTCAGACCTTGAGTCACTTAGCGGACAAGATCAGACACTTAGCTTCTTTCCTCATAGGATGTAACCACACACCTAAAACCTCTGGCTCTCCAAGAGAACGCAAAGTTGGGTGAAGCTTAACTTCTCCTTTATTACTTTCACGCCCTTCAGTCATTAATACATATTTCTGTATATGAAAAGAAAATAAAAGGGAAGAAGAAAAAAACAGCGGTATACTTTTCAATACTAAATGACATATAAATTAATAGGTTTGTATATGAGTACAGAAGAGTCCCCCTGTGATACTCCATATTCCTACAGATGTGAACAGAAAAACACACCCAGCAATCTCTCATTTTGGCAAAAGAGGTACAAAGCCCTTAATAGCAGGGCTGCTACAAGGTCAAAGCCAACAGCTCTTGTGATTATGAATTTCTCCAGCTGTAGCCTCATTACCAGCCTGACTTCATGACAGTTTGTTATTACCACCATTTCTGATCTTTCAGAGCACAATGTTATTATTGAAACAACACCGTTTGGAGAAAGAGCAAGCAATAAATATTCTCAAATGTACCACGAGCCACACCAAACAAGTGTTTCCACTATCTGACCAATTAGGAAATAAATTGGCAATGCATCATCATCATCTCTCTAGAGGATACTTCTTAAAAGCTGTTTGCTTTTACGATTAAACTGGAATACATTCCAAAGGGGGGAAATACTCTGTGTTATTGATTTTTTTTTCCCCTGACAAAAATAAATAAAATAGGAAGGGTTTTACCATCCTTTCTACTGAACCCAAGAGACCGAACACCCTAGTGTCATGGGTTCTTATGGGGCTATAATCGCATAGAATCAAAACCTACAAACCTTCCAAAACCCTACAAAGCCCTAAAATGGAAATGGAGCTATTTGGAAGCGCCGCCCCAAGCTGCGATGCCTGGTTTGCAAAATGCGTCAAAGGAAATGATTCTGGAACTTGAGGGACCCTTGTTAAAAATATCCATTTTCTCTGCCTCAGCACAAAGAGCATGAGGCCATACTCACCTTGCCAATGTGCTGCAGGCCCAGGACTGCAGCAGAGCCTGCTCAGCACCTCCTGCCTCTGGGACACCTCTCCCCAAAAACAGACCTGCAGCACTGAACTGCAGGACTCGTGTGGAGTGGACTAAAAAGCTGGCAGTTCTTGTTACTCTTTCTCTAGGCTAAACACAGCCAAACAAGCCTTTGCTAAGGCCCGGCATTAGAATAGGAATCTTTATACACACACACACTGCAGAACTCAGGTCCTTTTGATACCCATGGCCTGGATGAAATAGCAAGGCTGACTCAAAACAACAGGGAAAGCTTTTGGTTCGATTCAGACTGGGGTACTGCCATCCCCATGGTAACTTAATGAAGGCCACGCTGGTCAAAAATTCCAGCATGTGGCTTCTTGGAGCCTAGCTATATAATAAATATTTCTAAATGAAGGAGAGGATCTCATATTTTCAGCTTTTAACCAAACCATTAAAATGCAGGCTTGCATTCTGAAGAGCAGAAGTGGAAGTTGCAAATCAATCTCATCACCACATTAAAAATAATACAGAACAACCTAGGCAAGGCTCCCAGGCAAAAGCAGCATCTTTTATTAGGCAAGGGTGGATGTTGGAAGCCAGAGAGGCTTCTCGTCACATCTTCCCGTAAACCACTGCAGTCATCACCTGAACACTTTTATAAACAATAACACCGATGACAATGCTGCATTGTGACACCATGCTGGGCACTCTGTAGGCTTGCTTTCCCTTCCTTCTCCTGCAATTCCAATATATATGTATGTAATATAAAAATAAGTATGTGTCTCTGCTCTAAAAACCTTACCAGTGTAAGGCCCTTTGTAGCAAGAGCATTTACTCCTCATAAACATCAACAGGGGCTCGTCAAGGGTATTCATCCAACAGCAACATTAAGAAAAATAATGATACTTGAGTCATAACCTGGAAAGATAAGAACACGTTTCGGGGCATTTGATATTATATGCACATCAAATACCCCAATTTACACATTGTAATTTATAGAAGCAGAATACAACCAATGCCAAGCCTATAAAACTGCACCCCGATTGTGTTTAAGACACAACCGCGCCTAATTCTCACTCAAAACTGCCATTATCAGCATTCTGGTTTTGTCAAGGTTGAGACTGCCTATAAACTGGTTTAAAGTAGTTCCAAAAATGGTGAGTGGTCCCTTATGAATGAAAAGCCAGCGATCATCCGCAATCCAGAAATTCATAAAACAATGACTCCATCTGCAGCCAAAGGCATTAAAAGGTTTCAGATTCAAAATTCTTTTCAGACCAATTTCTAAGCCTAAAACATATTATTTGGAGACTGGCAGCACAGAGTGGCTGAAGCAGGATATCAGAATGATTTCCAGTCTAAGCAAGAATTCAGTAAAATTGAGCAGAAATGGTGTTTACCATTTCTAAAAGAATTATTTTGCAAGCACAAATGGATTTCCAAAGGGGGCAGAGAATAATCTGAAGTCCGTGTCAGTTTGTTGTTCACTGTTGGCATTATTCAAGCTGTTCTACATACAAAATAATTGAAAAACATTCTCATAGCTAAGCCAAATGCATTTTATTCTCAAAAAGAGATCAGGAAAAAAAAAAAAGGTCACATCCAGTTGTCTGACAAAACCCTTGTAAATACACAAGGAAAGTTTAAGAATGGAAGAATAACTCTGAGAAGCTGAAATCAAAAATATACTTTAGAGACAATCAAAGCACTCATTTTCTCCCGCTTTTAAGTCTAGTTTAGAAAGAAACACATTTTATTTGGTCATTTCCATAGATAATGGTCTTTCTTGTCTAGAAATTAGCTTGGAAGTAAATGTACTTGGGCTTCCTGGATTTTCAAAACATCAAAGTTCCCGAGTACAAAGCAATCAATGTTTAATTATCCAAAAATAAAAAAATAAAATAAAACCAGTACAAAGCTCCCTTCTAGAAACCATCCCTTATTGCACATTACATGGAGGTATCCTCACTTTCCTTAGTTTCTAGGCAGCTTACAAGGCTTACACAATTCTTTATTTCTTTGTTGGAACTGCCAGCAAAGAAGACTGTCCAAGATGTAAATATTTATCCAGTAAAATAACACAGAAAGCAAGATTTTAAGCCACTGAGTATCTGCCAAGAGGCAGTTTGCAACCCTACCTAATTGTCTATCTTGTTAATAACTATATATCTTACTAGTTATATATATGCACAGATAGTAATGAATAAAAATTAAGTTCATGACTCCTGAGACAAACAACGCAGTTGGGAATCTCCAGGCTGGAAAAAATACCAGTATTGAACACATTTAAAGGATGCTGATCAAGTCTGTGCTGCTGGCAGACATAAGACAGATGAAATAAAATAAAAAAAAAAATTGTTTATTTGTCTAAGTATCAGATATTGCCTCAAAAGCCTTTTTATTTTCCCCCCCCCAAGGCTACTCGAGCAGCTGGCATCACACTATACCTCTACATTTACCCATCTTTGACAGCACAAGTAATTACTCTCATGCAGTAGCATAGACTCACTTCACGCCCTTTAATCATAGATTGTTTCTTTCTATCTTTAAAGCCCCAGATACAGAGTCCTGAAATCAAGATCGTCACGGACGTCTCGACATTTACCAGCAGGAGACATTTCCTCACAATTTAATATGGGTATGAAACAGGAGTCAATAGAAGTCTGCTTTTTCCTCTGGATGTTACTGCAGAAAAAAAGCATCAACAGAACATAAAACAGAGAGAGATAACAGCTTTCGGATGTGATTAGAGAAACCCACACATATTTGAAGAGTCATGATGAAAACCATAGCTTTTTCTATAGTTTTGTATGTTTCCGTCTCTCGATCTCTCCAGGGCAAGGATCATAACTTCATGAAGAAGTTAAAAGAAATGACTGGAATATGTATTCCTAGCATACAAACTCATTTAGCGGGGAGTGTGTGCCAAAGAAAATCTGATGTAATACGTTACAGATGTGAAAGGAAAGCACTTAGCCAACCATAACATAACAATAAGCCAGTTTCTACTGGGCATAAGTCAGGATCTTGCAGTTGTGAATTGTTCTCTGGCTTTTGGTATGTTCTGTTAAACTGCTGACATACGCTTTTACACAAACTCATGATATTGATAAGGACGTATCAGATACTCTTCCAGTGTGAAGTGGATCTACTTTGGTATTGCATCATACAGTGAGTTGGCTACCAGTGCAGACCATTTAAATTATTTGCATTTTCTGCTTCATTTGAATGTGAAAACTCATTTTAGTTACAAGATGTTATTTTCCTTTATGCTCAGGACGTAGAATGTTAAATTCCAGGAAAAAAAATCAGCTTTGTACCTATAAGGAATGGACCCTTGCAGTCATTATAATAAAATGAACAGACCAGCAATGTACATACTTAAAAGAAACATACAAGACAGCAAAACCCTGCAGTCACTGAGAAACTGAAAATTATTAAAGATTGCCTCTTGATGTGAAGTCACGTGCAGAGATCTGCTGAACAGTGCAGCACTATTCAGACCTTGATCTCTGCTCTGCGTTCCTTCTTACAAGGAGACAAGAAAAAGTGTCAGAAAGGATAATATTGTCAAGCCTAACATAAAACAGATAAACAGAAAGTAATGGCTCTGTTATTGAGAACAGCAGAAAAATCTGTTATATTTGTATTAGATTTGTACTCCACCAGTGTAGATTCTATCAGAAATGTCTTAATCCATAGCACCCCGCTGCACTTGGAGACAAACATAAGAAAAGAGATGGAGCTAGCTTCAGGCTCTTTTACTTCCTAAAACAAAACCAGAACTAACAAGACAAACAAAGTATAAACACCCGGTTTGGTGCTCTGCTACAGGAGCACGGAAAAGCAGCCTAACCATTGTGGTGTCCTAGAAGAGTAACATTTAAGTGAAAAAATAAAAATAAAAAATTCAGCAGAGACAGTTATTTTCCCTGCGTTATCTACATGCACAGATTTTATTCTTCAAGCATTGTCCTTTAGATGGTGAAAATCATCATTTCCAGACTGAAGGAAAAAAAATATTGAAATCTGTATATATGCAAGTCACCAGCAGGGGGACAGAAGACAAAAAAGAAAAATACAAACAGGATTTAGCTGCATAAAAGACTTAAGGGAAATTAGCTTTTTGCACCCTGCTAGCCATTCCCTTCCATTTTCTCCAGTGCCAGCCTTCTCACATTTTAGACATCCTTACACTGTTGCTTCTTATTTTAGCGACTAAGAGCAGCAGCTTTGAAATTCCCAACTAGTAGTTTCACCGCTGAGCATTAATCTAATTTGCAGTCTTTCCAAGAAGTGATTGATTTTGCGCAGCGTAGTTGCTACAGCTGGTGCAGTGGAGTATAAATGCAGTAATGCAAGTAGAATTTGCACAGCTTTACAGAATAAAGACATCTTGCAGCTTAAGTTTTGAATCTTTTAAAAATTATCTTCCACAATTGGACCATACACAAGCTCCTGGCCATAAAACCCTGAACTGAAAGCATTCACGAGGCTTTCTAGCTGTGAATTTATTTTGCATCTTGCCCAATTTTTGTTTTTTATTCCAATTATCTTTATGTTTTTGTATGCAAGGTATGTAAATGCTCCCAATCACACGAAACAAGAACTCCTTGTAACAATGCGAGAACCGAGTGCTGTTTTTTTTTGCCGTATCCGATAGCAATGAACTAGATCACACCGTGCTGTTCCATCTTTAGGTGGAGCCAGAATCAACCCTGCCAGTAATTCCAGGGTGCTGGGCTTCCACCCTGTTGTCACAACGTACACAAACAAGCATTACATACCCCTCCAGCACAGAACAACTCCTTCCCCATCTCCACAAACAAACCCCAAAACACCGGTCCTGCCCCCAAACCACCACCTTCTGTTTGCCAGACCAGGGCAGCTTCTCCCATCCCAAGCTCTAGTTCATGCCATCCCAAACTGGCTCGGAAACAATGGCACGAGTAAAGAGAAGCAAATGTCAGAGCACTCAGCGTTAATTCAAGTTCGTCACACTAAGGGGTTACCACGCTAACACAATACAGCTCAGTTTCAGAAGTCTAAACTTCTTCTAAATCTGTTTTCAATGAATAAAATGTGAGTTCTGTACTCGGTTTAAAGTTCTCGGCGACCACAAACTACAAATATAATAGAAGAGCTTCCAAACAAAGTGAAGCAATAAACAGTTGCATGCAAGATTTAGATATATTCTTATTATGTACTGAAGAACTGGAAATATTTTATTTGGACAGCTTCATCTCCAACAACACATACAGTACAAAACTCGGAAAAACCAACCCAGGTGAAGAAATCTGAAAAGAGACAGCCAGAACAAAAGCAAAAAGCAATTTACAAGTTCACCAGCTGAGAGAGAATGCAATAACACACTCGACTTGCCAAGCTGCTATTTCCCAAAGGCTGAGAAACCTAGATCGAGAAATACAATTCTTTTTGATAAATACCTTCTTCTCCAAGCTACAGTAGCAAGAAATAAATTAGCGCATGTTCAAGAAAGAGAAGTGGGACTCCACAGGGTGGCATGTGCTGTCTGTGATGGAGCAAGCACATCACAGGTCCCTTCCTGCTCTTCCCAGCCACCTTAAACACAGCATGTTTTGAAATATCTGCCCCCCAACCCCAAATAAAATCAAATAAAAGCTGTGGGGGAAACTAAACAAAGAGCATTTTTCAGAACTGAGTCAGCTCCCACTGATGACCAAGCAGAATATTAGTTATTTCAAAACCTCCTCGGTTTAAGGCCAGCATTTTGGCAGTTTCCTATGCAAGATGGCCAGGAAGCCTGACACCTTGGAGGGGCTGCTGAGCCTGCTGCCCCAAAAAGGAGGCAACCGAACAAGGAAAGAGGTCTGGGAGCTGGGAAGCCTCACAACTTGACACCCTAAGGGCTCAGGACACCAGTGCAATCAGTGATGGAGACAGGACCAGTGGCCAAATCTTATATCCATGGTTGTTTTGTTAAAGAACAAGTGGCTAGGGAAAACGTGTGCTGGGTACTACAAGAACTAACCACGTACTTCAAATGCTACCTTGAGACCAGGGCTGTAAGTAAAAGATACTAAAACTAAATGACAGTCAAAATATTAACATCATTCCATATGTTTGCAATATTTGGATCGGCTTTTATAGCAATAGCCTCCAGTTTTTCAACACCATTTTTAAACATTAGTAAACAAATTATGCTTCAAAGCAGACTTGTGAAAACACACTGCAGGCTTTTAAATTAGGCTTCAATTTTTTAAGGTGAGTTTGTGGCTTTGTCCGTTGCCTTGATTTCCATCTTGCATTTTGAAACGAAAGATTTCAGGAAGCCACCCAACAGTAAACAACTGAAATTTGTTAAACTTAACTCAGACTGAGTTTGTCCTGCACAGGAAGAAGAGAAAAATCAACGATAAATTATTGAAATACAATATAAATTTGGATCCCAGTCACTATTTTCAGTATGTATTGGTAGATATGTGAGGATTTTGTTTTCAAGGCTCACTGAAGAGGTATTGAACACCTTTTTATGTTTGTTTTGCAATCGGGCTGAATTGAGTGCAGAAGTTAGCTTGCCTGTGAGCCTTTTAAAACACTTAGTACCATAAGACCTACAAAACATTAGCCATAAGCTGTTCCAGAATAGGGGGGTAACCTCTTCTATTCTGAGCTAACAGCTATTACAATTGTCAGCCTACCATCCTCTAATACAGCGATCAAACTGCTTAATGGATGTTTCTCAGAGAGGACTCCTAAAAAGAGACAATACAAAATGTTTAAAGTCTACACAAAATGCATTTTTTTTTTAGTATCCAGCCCATTAGCAAAGTACATTGACCAATTTTTAGTATCAGAAGGCTAGCGACAGTTCCTTCACATTGTTTAGTTCAGTTTTTCCAGTGATGACTTTGCTACAGCAGCAAGAGTCACCTTCTTCTAATACAGTATACATTCTTAAATGAACAGAACTGAAAAGTTAATTAATTCTTATTTCAAACAATGGTAATAAGCTTTTCAATGGATACCTCCAGGGATAAACAGTTATATAGCCTAACTATTCAAATTCCAACATTAAGCTCAGACTAAAACCCTCATGTTTAGGTTAATCAGCGCCAGACCTTCTTGCATCTTTTGTTTGTTCTACAAAGGACAGCAAATAATTGGAAAAACTGACATTTTGGTCATCTTGGGCTATTTTCCATGGGTCACTTTTCAAATTCTACCAAGTGTTTGGGAACAATTTTGTGAAAGAGCTTCTGCCAACCCTCATGCATAAAAAGCTGAGCTCATGAATCAAGTTTGATGACCGGGCGAGAAAGCAAGCTTTTTTCCAAAACTATCCGGATGATTCTCAAGAGGCTCAGCTACACACAGAACACAGCACAAGCCTGGGGTTGGGAGGAAGGAAGAGGAACCAAATGGAACACAAAGAGCAGGAGACAGACTTTCAGTGCCCATGGTCCTACAAAAGCCTTCCCTCTCCCCCACTCAGAAAGGAAAACAAATCACTTAAGTACAAAAAGCTATTAGAAATGGACTTCAAAAGAATCTTCTGTTCTATAGCTCACATCCACTTGGTAAATAAATTAAACGCACGTAAATATCTTACCCTCCTTGTGTTTTCCACAACTTTTTGATCTGGCTTCCCATAATTTGGTGGATTGGCATAGGGATCGTAGCCCAGTTTGGCCAGCATGGGCGCGATCACTGGCATATCTTGCAGAACATCAGCAGGTATCTTCCCAACCCACTTCGACAGCGCTTCCACGTTGACTGGCTTGATTACTTGGTCAGTAGATCTTTCAACTCTGTGGAGGGAGAAAGAAAGGTTATATTTTGTATCCCCAACTAATATCTGATCCTTTCCTACCAGGAAGACTTTTAGCTTGCTTGGTTGCTTTTCCCCTCTTCTTTCCCTCTCAAAATTTCATGTTCCTACAGAGTGGGGGGAAGTGCAGTTTTACTATGTACAGCTGAAAGAAGAATAATTTGTACATGCTTTCTGCTCTAGGCTTTCAGAGAGAGCATGCTGAAGCAAGTTCTTTACATAAAGAGAGCAATGAAAGTCAAATATCTGCTAAGTGAAAAGTATGCACACACCTACATATAAAGCTGTTTTCCCACTGACATACTCCCACATTAGCTGTTTCATTGGCTTAATTACTCTTGAAAGTTGTATTCTAAATGATAATCCCTGTGACTAAACTCATTTTTTTGAATAGGACAAGTAACATTTCCAGAGACGCTTTTGAATATTACACCACCTTAATGTAAATCTCAAATGAAAGACTTTTTTTTTAAAGAGGTGACAAAGATACCGACTGCAGTCATATTTTTCATGACCATCCCTATAACTGATGGAGAGTTTGTTCATTACACAGCTCTTAAAGAAAGGCAAGTGAGTAATCTTAAGTGTCATATGTACCTTGTTTAGAAAATAACTAATTCGTTGCTCATTTAATCAACTGTCCTCAAGTCTTTCATTCTTGTACCCTAGTCTGGTTGTGGGATTTTTGTTTGTTTGTTTTTAAAGAAATCTGACATCAATTTGCTTTCCCATGTTCCTTGTTTCTTTTAGATTAGAAAACTTTAAACCTCCTTACTGTGTTTATTTCTGAAACAGGCCAGCAGCACTCGGAGCAGGCTGAGTAATCTAAGGCTCTCCAAACTTTCTTTGGAACTCAGAAAGAAAAATGCAGATGCATTTGGGATATCAGGGCTTGTCTTTCTTCTACGGCAGTCTAACATCAGATCTGTAGATACAAGATGCCTAAAGGAATATTTTCATATGCTTGGTAAGTAATGCTGTAAGGTACAGCACTGTGTCAGTAGCCCCTGCTGGCTGGCTAAACCTGCGTGCAGTCTGATGCTGAGCATCCAGCTGTCACAGCCACTTGCAGTCATCATCCTTCCTGGGCATCGTTTACATCATGAAGAATTTAATCACAAAAAGCTCTACCACCCAGAAAGCAAAATTGGTATACTTGAAAGCAGAATAACTCTACAAAGAATAAAGCCAGTACATCATCTGCATGAAACAAAGCATGAGAACACCGAGATTCAAATGTGATGCTCGAGCAGCTCATTCTTCAGAATTACACAGCAGGCAGAGTACGAGAAAACACATCCTGAGAAAGACATTCCTTATATATTCCCAGCACTTTCTGAGACAAGAAGCCTGAAGCTGAAGTCACGCAGCTCTCAGAAGTGGCAAGTGTGATCAGTTATTTCATTAACCTGATGAGTTCACAAAGAGGCTGAAGAGCCCTTGCACAGGGGGCAAGCATTAACCCAACAGCACGGGGCATCCAGCCCAGATGCTTAGCGCGCTGTGCGATGAAAGCCAGATTACAAACACATACGCACGTCCGCCAGTCATCAGCTCAATTTCATCTTAACACCAGCCTTTACCTTCTTACTCAGTTTTACTTGTCATCAGAGCTCAAATTCTCCAGGATACAGAAGGGAAGTGAGTCACACAGTGCTGGAAGGTCAGGGGCTGGAGTGCTTCAAACACAACCAGAACGAACAACAAACCTGACAGGGAAATGATCACTGAGGGGGAAACCATCCTGGCAAGCGGGGCCTTCGCAGATTGCTGCAAAAAGGTGTTGAACAGAAGCTGATGAGTAAGCACCCGACAAAAAAAACTGTAGGACAACCACAGGAATTTAAGCCTTACCCTCCTCAACCATTTTCAGTAGCTCAAAAAGAAAGGCAAGAACCCAGAATGGGATTCGGGGGTCAGGATACCTTGTTCTGAAGTAAAAGCACAGTTCAATGTTTATGCTTTGCCCCGCTGTCATTTCAGTCTTTGGTAAGAAAAAGCCCAGCACAGAACACTTCCTGGTGGCAAGAGACAGGCAACCAGGCTCAGCTGCTCCTAGGCGCTCATTCAAAATATGCTGCAGCACTTTTGGTCTCCTGTCTACATCTTTTACTGTCCTATCACTTACAATGGGAAGAAAAGTAAAACACAACTACTGGAAAAGATCCTTCAGACCAGAAGAATATCTGAGGAATATGGAGGGAAAAGAGAGCAGGCAGGAGAGAAAGAAAACAAACAGAAAAAGAAGAAACAAAGCAAAACAAGTAAACGTACCAAGTCTCAACAAATTTGATTATGTGTGCACATGGCAAATGCGGCCTGGCAGCACTGCCAGGTTCCACTGCAGAACTGCAGGGACCATATGAGCTCTGAAAGCAGCTGGTAGCACGGAGCACAGGGCTAACCCCACATCCTTCTACATCTGTACTAGAATGAAACGAAAGCAAGGTATATATTAAAAGCAGCGTATTCTAAAGCAATTTTGCCTAGACAGCTATTTTCGTAGTAAGCCTAATAGAAATTGCTATAAAAGGGTTGACATTTCTCTGCACCAGTGGTCACCGCAGCTGTTTTCAGTTAGGAGGCAAATGCCGGAGCTACATTAACAATACCAGTTACAGCCTGCTGCCTGGCCATGCATTCCTGGAACAGCCACGCTGGCAATTACTTCAAACAACAGGTTTTGCACTACTACAAGGTCTGCGGTGTACATCTTTAAAACCCCTGCAGTGTTTCTCAAGCTGGGTAAGAAACAAAATGAGGAGGAGGAGGGGGAGAAATAGCAAGTAAAATTAAACAACGGTGAGGCTAGGGCTGGATCAGCAGCAAAAAAAAGTCAGGGATTACTAAGCAAACGCAGGAGAAGAAATGACGACAGCCAACGGTTTCCTCAAATGAAGCAGCCAGGGGAAGACATGAAGTCAGAAGCTTAAATACAAACTGCCCAGTTCCTAATGGTGCTAATAAAAGACTTCTGCATAAGAGCTTTTGAGTCTGGAATACAAGCAAATGGAGTCAGCTCGCTTCCTGAAGGGCTCTGCAAGTCACTTGGTGGATAGCTTAGCTCTGGAAGAGAAATAACGCACGCATACATTTTAGACACAGCTGTAAAAAAAAAAAAAAAAAAAAAAAAGCACCTTGCACTGACCTACAGCCTCATTCCGTCTCATACGGATTGCATTTAAAAGAGTTTTAATTTCAAATGAGTTAAAAATACATTCTTAAATATTCACTTTCTGTTACTAGATATAACATCACTATAAAGATCTTTAAGGGATACCATGGTCACTTTCTTGAAGTGGCTTTACGTATTTCTAGACAACAAATTTCCAGTTTCTTTTCAAAAACCCTCCAGCTGTTATAACACCTCTGGGCATCCTGATGCTGGGCCTCACTTGAGCAGGTGTCACGGCTCTGAAGCGGATACCAAAGGGATCCGAGAAGTCTGAAAGGTCTGAAAAAGTCTTAGAGCTAAGTGGAAGATGACCGAGGCAGGCTTCTCTGCTCATTCTCTCAAGTCCTTACACATACCTCTGCCTTTGCAGGTTATAATAGCAGCTCATTCTTCACTCAACTTTTGAGGCTTTCTACCCTACCCAATACCTTGCAGCCAGCAGGGGAGCAAGTTTCACCTAGGTCTTCTTATTCTCTCTACCAGGCTACAGAGGCTAGGTCTGCGTGTTGGTATCTTTTAAGGGAAGCTCACATTCAGAGATGATTTGGTGCTTGTAATGTGCTCTTCCTGCCAGGGAAAGCTGCAGTATAATTTGAGCGATCTGATTTTAATACACCATTACGGAACAGCCTGAAGCGTTTGCTACCAGGCATGTGGTGAAGTACAGCTCTGTGAGAAGACAGAGCTGTTATGTAGCAGATACTGCTTTTTTGGGTTTCCTCAC
Organism: Aythya fuligula; assembly: GCF_009819795.1. Classification (NCBI taxonomy): domain Eukaryota; kingdom Metazoa; phylum Chordata; class Aves; order Anseriformes; family Anatidae; genus Aythya; species Aythya fuligula. Next base: position 5,914,586 of record NC_045578.1, on the reverse strand, counting down.
ATTATCTGAGGTGATCTGCAGCTCTGTCCTTTGGAAGGTCAGGTGGGAGAAAGCTAGTAGCCGAAATACAGAGCTCTGCTGCTCCAGCCTCAGTTGTTTCTGCTAAAAGAAGGCAATATTCACACTATGAAGCACAGAGGATTCCCCGGGAAGCCTAAAGAGAAATCCTAAGTCGTAAGAGAACAAGGCTGGATGGAACCTGAGCCTGGAACTCAATGGCCCATCGCACCCAGGGCCATAAAGAACTCAGCTGCAGCTGAGAACAGGCCAAGCACAACTGCATCCTCCTCCTGTCAAGTCCACTGAGAGGCATTCAGCTGTCAAAACCTGGTAAGTTGTGGCACAGCCTTTGAAATTCAGGGTAAACTACGTAGCCAGGACCCTTCCAAGGAGCACAAGTTCCTTGGGACACCTGCTCTGGGCAGGGACCCCAGCACACAGCAGCCCTGGCCTGGGGCACCCGGGTGGTGCACGAGAGGTGAGGGACTGAAGGGGATCAAAATGGGGGCCTTGAGCTCCCAGTACGTACACAAAACAGACATCCAAGGTCCAGAATTTCATATTCACTGTTTCTTTTCCCTACAGGCCTCAAAAGACTGAGTCACTGAAGTCATTATCAAATTATAAAGGTCTCTTGCAACCGAAAAAACAAATCTCACCCTGCATTTCAAGGGTATTTGATTAGACAGAAACAATACAGACATAACATTAATAAACCATTTCTCCCTATTGCCAAAGCCTTCTGCAATAATAAATTACTTTCACATATCATCTTGCAAGAGATAATAAAAACATCAAGAATTCCATGAACAGGCTGAATTGAGGGTCACAAAAATAAGATTATTTTCATATGGGTTTGTCTTGAAATTCCTTGAGTCTCTTTTCTTGAATTTGAAAGTCTGATTCAAGAATATTCACAAAGCCACATTTTACTTTCAACATTATATTTTCATAACTTTTACAGACACGAACAAAAGCTTTCTCAACTCCTCACATCCCATTCCACCAGATTTAGCACAAAATACTACTTGAAACTGTGTGAATTCGATAGGGCTACTGAGTTTTATAGTTTAGAGGTCCATTAATTTTTACAAATACAAATCTGGAAGCTGTAAGGCAGTAATAATTTACTGGAAATGGCATTCTGCATAGTTATTTTACAGGACACTTAGCAGAACTTGGCAACCACCTTTTTATGGCAGTAAGAGTAAGTTTACTCCCCCCTCAGCTGCCACGGGGAAGCAGTAACATAAAGCAGATAACTGAAGAGAATTTCAGGCACAGACACAGACTGCAGAGACATCCAAGAGTACACTGCTCCAGGGTTACACTATCAGAAGGCTTCAATCTGCTAACAAGAATACTGCAAAAAACGAGTTGAGATGCCTTCTTGATAGCTGTAACAAATTTTATGATGTGCTTGCAACCATATTCCCCTCTATTATATTAAGAATTCTACACAATAGCCATTTCCTTAGGCATTAAACAAAATCTACCAATTTTTATTTCTCAAAACCTTTAAAAGATGGAAAAATAATCACTCTGTATTCAACAGTTTGACACGTCTCCACGCAGCTCACACTGCTGGCTGTGCAAGCTACCTCTGTTACTCTAAAGCACTTGGTCGGTGATAAATATTCAAAATGCAGAAGCCAAGGAATTTAACTGAGGATGTCTTGCTGCTAAGATATGCCTTTTATTTTTATTTTTTATTTTTGAAATTAAAGTGACATGCAATCTGGCAGATAGATCTGTCATAACAAAAAAAAAAAAAAAAAAGATTCAAGCATTCACACCTTTTCCCCATTGTAACGCCCAACCAACTCCCATACTTCAAAAACTTGGCTGTAAAACTGGAAGAGAAACCAGAAGAGCTGGTAGTTTAATGGGAGAATAAATAAAGGATTTTTGTTCGTTTGTTTTTTTCTCCTTTCACAATACTTGAGCTTTGTAATCAGAGATAGATTTCGGTCTCTGAAAGTGGTTAGGTCAGATGCACAGATGGCGTGACAGAATACCGAGAGATTTGCCTACAACAAGGTTAATTTTATTCAGAGTGTATGTCCTTTTAGGAGCACATGCCAACAGAAAAGCACGCCAATTCTGCTTTCTATTTTGTTGGAACAATTTCTCAAGTTTCCTGGAAGAGTACGTTCTTGGCAAATACGACTCGAGGGCCATTCTTGCATTGACAACAATAATTAAGTTCCTGAAATCTGATGGGTGATCTTGCTAGGATGAATAATGCCAGTCTAGACAAGAACAGCTCAGGTTTATTTAGGGCACAAGAAAAAGCAAAGCTATATTGGAAGAAAGGCTGATATTAGCTGTCCATATTTAAGTTACACTGATCTTAAACTGCCAGTTCACATGCTCTATATGCATGTTATCAGGACAACTGTTCAGTGGGTGCTACAAGTGATTCAAATCATTAGTTAACAATTATTATTTTGCATATAATCTACATTGCAAATCAGCTTTCCAACTACATAAGTTTCCACTAGCTACATAACACCGAAACCAAGTTATGACCAGACTTCTATATGCCAAAGGTACTCTTTTACCTTTTAAAAAGGTACGAGATAAAAAGAGGAACGCGCATACTCACTTGGAAAGAGAAACACCGCCTGCTTTTCCGATCATTTCTTCGTGGTGCAGCACTGCTTGGTTCCATGGGATGCGAAGAAACTTTAAGAGAGTTCTCATCCATCTTTCAGGATGCAATACAAGCTGTTCATAATGTACCAGCATACACCTCTCAAAACCAACCTCCATACACTGGTTATACATAGTTTCTATAGCACGATTCCACTTGGTCAAACAGTCCCTGTAGCTGTTCAGGTCAAAGCCAGCTATTGTGACTTTTCTGGATATCATGGAATGTACAGATGCACGACCGTCCCGTACCATGAGAAGAAATTTGGCATTGGGGAAAATTCTAGCAAGATAAGTTAAGGATTTTAAAGCAAAAGGGTCTTTGTTACACAAATACGGTGCAGGCTCTCCATGTTTCACAATGATTTCCAGTAGAAATGCTTGCATGGCTGAGTCCAGAACCTCATCTGTGACTCCAGCTTCATCCAGCCGGATCTTCTCTTTGCTTGACCTAGCCCACATCTGCTTAACTGCCAGTATTCGTGGGATGACCCTTGTCTCTTCTCCGCACCGAATATCCGGGTGAGCATCAAGCATGGCACGCATTAAAGTCGTGCCACTTCGAGGTACTCCTCCAATAAATATTAAAGGCATGTCTTTGTTGTAAGCAAAGGTTTTATTCGCATTTACATTGGAACCAGTTCTTACTGTGCTTCTCACGCTTTCCATCCTCGCAGGCTGGCTGCGTTCCTCTATTCGATGGTGACACTCCATCGCGTGCTGGCCCAAATAAAACACTGTCACTGAACTGATCACCAGACATGCCAGTAGCAAGTTCTGTTTGAGTTTTCCAACCATTTTGATAATGTCTGTCACGTCAAAATAACAAGACCTTCTAGTTCGGATTATTTTCTAGTTCACGTGCCATGGAGATCCTAATCCAAAATAAGTTAATGTCTGGTGAGAGAAAAAAAAAAAAAGAGTTTTGTTAAGAACTGCATGATGAATCAGCAACAGAAACATCTGACAGCATTCAATGCAATTATCATCTCCTGGTGTTGCATTAAGACCACAAAAGGCTATGTCTAAACAAAAATACCCCACAAGAAAAAGTACTCTTGTTTACCCATAGCAGCAACACAAAACATAATAAGATTGGCGATTATAGTTGCTATTTTCATAGTTCTCTGATGCATTGTAACAGTATATTTAAAGGAATTCCACCACTGGATAACTACCATTAAATTTTGCAGTCAAGGAAAGCCATTATTTATATGGAACTCTACAAACTGAAAAAACAACTCTTAAGAAAACACCTTGCTTTGCTAAGCGAGGATTTTACAGGGAAAACAAAGACAAAAGACAAGACCTGCCCCCTTTCACATTTGCCCATAAATACATTATATTCAGCATTGCCTGACATGCTCCATTTCCTTCAGAGGACAGGAGGTGATGGAAGACGTTTCACAGTTATGAAACAACCCTGAGATTCTCCATTTTTTGATCATGGGCTTTATGCAATGAAGAAAAATAGCCTGCAACAAGTAAATTTCAACTTTAATTTCAAGAGAAGCTTTGATGAAAGAAACGTTATCACCATTAAAAACTATAAACAGAATCCAAGATTAAAAGTAAAATCAGCCGTGATTTAAATAACAAAAGAGTCAACCCATGCTGACTTGAAAGTTTTAATCCATCCCAGTATTGAGATGATGCAAAGCAGATACAGAAAACTAAGGATTTCATCCTACCTTGTTTTCTTCACCTATTTTTTTCTTAAAGATATTTTTATAAAAAAAAAAAAAAAAAAAAAAAAAACAGACCAAATTATTCATCATTCCATTGATTAAAAAACATGAAAACAAGCCAACCTCTCCCCCAACATCTTACGCAGCATTTTGATCTCCAGAGAAACATTTGCTGAAATGCTAAAAACTGAATAAATTGGGAAGAAAGAAGAACCAATCCTGTTTGCCATCAGCATACAAGCAAAAAGAATTAAAGCTTTGCATGTAATAAAGCATTCCCAGAATAAGTATATGCTGCTTTCTACCTTCAGATAAGGTTTGTGCTCCTTTTAAGCAGGGCTGGTAAGCTCGTTATTTCTTTTAGCTTCTACTTCATCTGGGTAAGTCCGCGCTTCTGCTGGTATGACAGCACCAGTCTTCCCGCACCAAACAAAACGTAACGCTCTGAAGTTTAGAATTTGAGTATTTTGTGATTTCACAAAGAGCTTTATGGCGAGCACCCAGGTGACAAATCAAAAGTCAAGTGGCAATACCAGTAAGGCAACTTGGCTTCCTAAGCCACCCTGGCAGCCCGTCTTCATGGAGCTTATGGTTAAAGTCATTTCGTATTTATAGTACGGAGCAGAAATACACACTGTAAAAAAAGCATTTAACCTATTTGTCACGGTATAATCTCCCTTCCGTCTCTGTATCACATGTAAATTACTCAGTTTGTTTTAAACCCTCACAACTCTTACAAAAAAACGGGAAAAAAAATGGCAAAACAAGGATGACCACATGTCTACTTCACGAGGTATCAATAATATGGCTTTAATTCCACGCCCTACTCTACAATTTAAGCAGCTATGATTACCTGGTGACAGGAGGACATTTCAGTGCTGTGAAACAAAATGAACTTGCCACAACAAAAGCCACCACTGTTCTCCTGTAAGCTACTTTCAAATAGCTATTGCACTATTTTCTACAATGACAGAACCCGAAACAAATCAGATGGGTAATATAATGTAAGGGTTTGCACAGCTACCACATTTATTACTAAATATTTTAGATAACTTCTTTTTTAATTTTAACTCTAAAAGATTTCCAAGCTGTAATAAGGAGGTAGTCTGAAACCCCAAGACACGTAAAATGAAAACGAGGGTTTTCACTGATGATAGTTTTCATTTAGGACTCCTTAAAACTGCATTATTTACACATAATTTTTTATTTTTACAGATGAAATGAGAACCAAAGACTTAATTAGATCACTTGCCAACGTGTACGTGAGATCAAATAAAAGGTTTAGGTAGAAACAAAAGATGTAAGAGCTGTCCGCTGTCCAATGTAGGCACTGGTAAGAAGGACTTAGGAAGACGCCACGAGTTGCAGCCAACACCAGTGGATTATGTTCAGCCCTGGCTTACCTAAAACTGCCACCTCAGCTGCCCAGGTGCCTTGCTGTGTTCACGCCAACCTGTACCCTGTACCTTTATTTTTCCATCCATAACAGTTACTGTATAGACTGTTCTTTTACACGTACGCTGTTGTTTTCTGAGAGGAAGTAGTCCGAAAACTGACTCTTCCTCTCCAAATTCCAATGAAATTCATACTCTAATTGATACTTTAAGCATGGGCTTGCTTTTCAGGGCTGAAATAACTCACTGAATGGTATGAATCACAGATGCTTTTAATTGCCAGGCACTCCGAGGACTGAGGTACCGCCAACATTTTAAAGGACTGGCTTCCTTGACACTTTTCCATCTCTGTCAGCAACACGACACACCCCTGAGCACACGCTGATGCCGACCCTGTTCCGAAACACGACTGACTGAAGTGTTTCCTCCATAAGAAGCTCAGTCTGTGACAGGATTCACAAGCCGATACCCCCAGGGCCGTCCCCTGCTTGGCCGCTGCCTTCCCCACCACATGGCTGCAAGCGCTGTGAGGGGCCCGGCCCTGAGGCGCTGACAAAGCTGATTCCAACCTGCGGCTGTCGCAATAGTGTGCTCGAAGTTCAGCTTATTGGTCTTTGCTACCCAAAGTAAACTGGAATTTGGGGCTCAACTGGTTTTGTTATAGTTGAAGCTGCCCAGGAGGGCTGGCAGGCACCTGTGGCAGCAGTGCTCCGCCACAGCAAGCCCCATTCCACCTGACAGCCACTGGCCTTGGCTTTAATTTAAGTGCCTGGATATCCACAGAAAGAATCCCCCAAAACTAAGTGAACACCCTCCAAACAGCACTCAAAAAAATAAAAGCATATATATACATACATACACACACAAAATACACATATACACACACAAAATTCAGTCAATAGCTGCACAGCACTGAAAAGCAGACAGCCTCTCTCCTGAGCAGATGCAGCATGCACACCTAACTTTTAATTAAGGAAGGAAAACTGTGCTGCTTAAAACTAGCAACCACCACACAGAATCTCTCTGAATGCTCTTAGAAACAGTAATGATTTAGTTAAAAGTCTTCTGCAGAAAGAGCTAGCACAACAGGAACAGATTTTGCTGCAGAGCATACAAGATGTGCAAATATTTACACTTTATACAATCCCCAACATTATTCAGTTTGAGTAAATGCCATAAGACTCATTTCGGAAAAAAAAAAAAAAAAACCAAACCAAAGATTTTCTTTGACTTACAAACTAATAAAAACCTATCCCTTGAAGCCCCTAATCTTCCCCAAATGCAGAAGTTAGGTAGCTGATCACTAAGGAAAGCCTCTCAGTGCATGAACTGTTTTACTTGGGTCATTTATGGCAGAATATCACTGTGAAAGCCAGAAGGGAGGTGAAGCAGCAGCAGTGTCAGAGCAAAGCCTGCTGAACGCAGGCTGGAACACCCCATCCACGGGTCAGGCAAGGCGGAGCGATGGCTCACTCCCAGCACCGAATGCACTAAGTGCTGCAGACTCAGTTGGTTTCCTAAATTACCATTAAGCATTGACCACTCGCATACAAAAGCAACAGATCCATATACCTTTTTTTTTTTTTTTTTTTTTTTTTATACCAGAAAAAAACAAACAAACACACAAACACACCAATCGACCACAAACCTTTTCATTTGGTGCAGCAATTTTTGCTAAGTCCCACGCTGCCAAAGGCTGACAGGGCAGAAGCAGCCAGGCTGAAGCTGCCCTGTGACCCACCGTGCTGTTTTCTGCCTGGGAGCAGTACCTGGAGCACACAGCCGCCGCCAAACGTAGCAAGGCCAGGGCCTCGTACATCGGGAATCCAACAGGAGCTGACAGAAAGGCACCTCTCAGCAAACCGATCTGTTCTACAAGCTAGCAAGCTCCCTTCTGGGCCCCTGGTTACACATAAGGCTCTTCAAGATAAGTATGACATATGGAAGTTACTGCCCTTCGAGCAGCTCACAAATCAACAAACTCCACCTCCTCCCTCCTCTACATGAGCGAGCACTCTGGATCGCATCAGTGTCAACCTGAAGAATTATTACAAGTCATTAATGTTCTGCTGTTAACAGCAACTAAACCGACGGCGTCTGAAAATCACAGCAGGGCGATCAGCAGTCCCCAGCTAGCGTTTAAGCAGAGCCTTGAAGAATGGTGGGGTTTTCACCTGCTGGGACCTGAGGAGAGCAAGCTGCCACTCCAGCTAAAAGCACAGGCAATTCTTAATAAAAAATAGGAAAATGACAGAAAAAACAACACCGCAGTCAGAAGTTAAAGATCACTACGATGACAGACAAGGCCTTTAGCAGCCAGTTTCAAAAGACAGACTAAACCAAATGCCCAGCAAATGTAAGCGCAAGAAATAGCACAGAGTTGGATCTACAGGTTTCATTACAAGAAAGTGCAACTAAGCACTGAGTTAGAAGTGCCTGTAACTGAATTTTATTTCCAGAAAAGTCAGACCGATGAGTCAGCCCCAAGAAGATGTGAACAAAGCAAAATGACTGCTTTGTCTCCCCGCTCTGCACACACCAGCTCCCTCCTCCCCCCTGCCCCTATCTGCAGTAGCTCAAGACCTATTTTCCTAAAGTTCATCCAAGAAACACTGAAGATTTTAGCTTAGTAAAGAGGCAATTCATTCATTTGTATTTTATGCTAAAACAGTTTGGGGTTTGTCATTGCTTGAAAAAGTTGTGTTGGGGAAGAAAAGATCATCCATCACCATGCAGCATGAAGCAGCCCTCCCAAGCTGTAGCAGGCACACTTTCCCTTGGGAGACTGCAAAGAGTGATGACCATCACCTACCTCCTTCCAGTGGATTTTTCCAAGGCTAAATAAACAGGACAGCAACACTTGCATCACCCATCTCGAAGAAAAGCCACACACATAAAGCATTTTTCAGTGATTAGTTTGTCCCTGCCTTTTACTTCTCAAGGTTCTGGCTCGCATCCTGACCACCAGATCTCTTTCTACAACAGCAAGTACAGGAGCACTGCCCGATTTCTGTGCAACGTGCCCCCTCCTCCTGCATCCACCTAAATGCGCATCACATTTGACCACAACACTTCTCGAGAAGAAAGATAGTTCTCAGCTCTGTGTCAACAGGCTACCAGGCTCTAGTCGTCCTTTTCGAAGCCTTGCACCCCCTGTCCTGCGTTGGACAGTGGTGAGTGGAAGAATCAAGAGTTATGGTACCAAGAAGATACCATACCATACCAAGAAAATACATATGGTATCAAGAAGATACTCCAGCAACACCACCTTTCAGATGAACAACCGCAGTCTGACTGCTGGATTCAGCCCTTACAGCCAGTGCTTGTGGTACAAATCTGCTAAGGGAAACTGGAGAGAACAATCATTTGGCAGCGGCACAGCTAAAGAAGGTAATTAACTGGAGGAAATGAGTGAAGGAGCAAGAGGAGAAAAAGAAGAAACCGACATGGTGAACATTGGCAAGTCCAAGCAGCATTTTCATTTCTGCTTGCACAGTCAGAAGCAGAAGAGAGCGACAATGGATAACAGCAGTTTAGGAGTTTTTGCTACTCAGTTTAGCTGCCTTGCATCTGCTTAACCTCCAAGCCAACAAGGTAAGCAGACAGCGAGCGAGATGCAACAGGCGCTGCTCTTTCGACGCAGTTATCTGGATCAGCCTTAGCACTTCATTGCATAGAGGGAGCTCCAACAGCTCCTGGCTGCCAAGCTCTCCAAAGGCCACTTTGCTCAAAAAAGCAGAAACATACCCATAAAAGCTTCCCCGAAGGCAGCAAGAAAGAAAGCTGGCTGGCTCTTCAGCTGCTGGACTTTAGCCGCTCTTCTTCCAAGCCCTGTTCACACTGTACACACAAGACACAGCTGCAAAAAGGTTCTAGATGTTGTTATACAGAGGTGCCACCTCCCGCTGCCATGTACTCTGTAGTAAGGATACACTACCAAAGTCACCTAATACACGTCTCACAAAAAAAATAATAGACAAATGGGTTCCTGTGTGATGCAGATGTCCCAGAGCCAAAGGACCAGCGGTGCTGAAATCGAAAAAAGGTCAAAAGCCCTTACCATTATTTTAAAAGATTGAGGTACAGACATTGTAAGAGGTTCCTCCCTTCAGCAAAATAAAACCATGCACAAAAACTTGTTGATCTTGATTCAACTGGTTCCAATTCCAGCAGAGAAATGCCTGAAGAGTCGATAACCAGCCTTCCACAACTGAATCCAAGGAAAAGAAAGTTTTCTTAGTAATTATCCTCCCATCTGCACTGTGTTTCAAGTCACCAGTTGTGAATATATTTTCCTCTCAGGCACTGCACTGTAAAAGCACATACTAGGACGGTGGCAGAGCCTGACAGTTCTCAGGAATCCTCTTCAAAACAGCGCATTTTTAGAAGACGCAATATATTCCTTACAGAAAGTTCCACATTAAGCTCATCAAATAGTTTAAGTAAGAAGCTGCTGCATAGAACAACAGGTCTTTGCATATTTCTAAGTCAAAGTTAAAGAGAGGTCTTACAAGAATTCCATAAAAGCTTTCCCTCAATGCACTGGTTTGTTTCTGGTCGTTTGCATTTGTTCACCACAAAGAAGATTGCATAGGAAAGCTGACAGCTACACGATAATGGTATAGCACAACACCGAGGAACACAGCTGAAATATTCACAGGATACCACTAAAAGAAGCTATCCAAACCGGCCTCAACTCATTTAAGAGACTGTTCCAAAAATCATTTAGGTATTGTGGAAGCATTTTTGATGTCTCCCAAGCACAGCCATCTCAAGGACTCCCCCAGGGCTGGGCATCACGCCTTGCTACCCGGCACATAACAGCATCGGAGCGATGCCGAGGTCAGAGGACGGCACTGGCAGGCAAACCCCCAGCACAACATTTGGCCAAGCAAGAAATAAAAGGAAGGGCCAGGAAGCTGAGTACCAAGCCCATCTTCACCCTTTTCAGTCATCCCGGCTCCCAAGCCCTGCAGCCGATTTCTCGGGGTTTCTCCCCATTATTTATGCAGGAATAAAGGCTGCTAAAGCACAACCAGCAGTTTTTATCCCTCCCCCCAAAAAAAACAAGCAGCACTTCACCTGAGGGAAAGCACCCGGGACAGGACGCAGGCAGCAGGGCTGGGCACAGGCTGGCTTGGTGCAGAGCAGCTCCAGGGGCAGGATGATGGAAATGGACTGGGATTACCCCAGGGACACGCAGACATGCAAACAACCATCGGTGCCGTTCGCTGGCATTTTTCTCACACTCCCCTAAACCCGCATTTTTTGCTTGCTTTTAACCTGAAAAGCTGTAAAGGCCAAATCAGCCCCCGCTGGTCTCCAAGTTTTTGCACCGAGCGCCCCTACCCCAAATCGCGGGGTCCCCCCGCAACCTCTGGAGCTGTCACGGTGCGGGGGGGCTGCCCCAAAACCCTGAGCCTCCCTCATCACCCCCACATACACACATTTATATATCTAATAGATATATATTATAAATATATATAGAGAGAAATTCAGACGTGTTTGTGCACCCCCAGACCCACCCACACCTCCAGCCCCTTCCCCCAAGCAGCCCCGCGCACCTCCCAGGCGCACCGAACCCTTCCTTTAAATCACAACCAGTTCCCATTTCCCACCTTTTTAACCCCAAAAAGCGGTCAAACCCCCCACCCCCTCCCTCCCCCCTCCCCGAACCCAGAGGCTGCGCCGGGACCCTCCCCAACACCGGCTGCACCCAAAGCGGGCAGGAACCGCACGGAGCCGCCCAGCAGCGACCCCGGACCCCCCCCGGTGTCCCCGGTGTCCCTGTGTCCCCCCCCCGGTGTCCCCCGGTCCCCTCCCGCTGCCCCCCCCGCGCTGTGCAGCGCCCCCCGCCTCACCCCTGCTGCTGCCGCCGCCGCTGGCAGGGCCGGGCCGGGGCCGGGGCCGCACCATGGCTGCACGGGGCCGGCACCGGGAACGGGAATGGGGCTGAGGAGCGGGAGCGGGGCCGGGACCGGCACCGGCTGCGCCCCCCCGCCCCCAACCCCTCCCGGTCGCCACCGCCCCCTCCCCGCGGCTGCCATGGAAATGCCAAGCGCGCCCTGATTGGCCGCGGGCCGCCATGTGTCGCGCGGCGCTATTGGGCCGCCGCCGGGGATTGACAGCTGAGGGGCGGGGTTAAGGAGGGGAGGTTGGCCACGCCCACTTCGCGGCTTTTTCCCGCGCGGCCGGAGGTGGCGGGAAACGGCGGGGGGGGACGCGACACGTGGAGGGTCCAGGGGGGAGCCTGAATTGGGCTTGTTTTTAACTCGCCGCCACCAAAACTGCATTTTTTCTTTCCGTGCAGGGGCTCTGGCCCAGCTGCCTTTGCCCTGTGCAGACAAACAGCCCGTGGGATCGCAGGGATAGGAGGGATCCCGTGGGGCAGCCCCGAAATGGAGGTTGCTTGCCATGTTGGGGGGGCAAATAAATCAGGTGAAGGGAGTTAATGGGGTGGCAGCCCCAAAATGCAGGCTGGGAGCAGCAGCAGTGCTTGGGGGGCTTGGCTAATGGGAACAAGCACGGGCAGGGTGCTGCTGGCCTTGAGGACACCACAGCAGGACCTCAGTGCAACGAGGCTGGGAACCACCATGTGGCAGAACGTCATCTTTTCACCACAAAAACCCTAAAATTGGGTCAGACTCGTTGCCCCATCTCCCCTGACGATGTCACAGGGCACACCACGAAGCTAGGAGACCCAAGCTCCAGTGCCCGGTGAGCATCAGGACCCTGAGTGATCCCACCAGGGCGAACCAAGTGCTGCCAGCCCCTCACCTCCCTCCTCACACAGCAAGAGCCCATCGTAAAGCTTTTATGAGCCCACCAGGCTGTGGTTTCCACCCACATGGCACTGGATAGGGATGGGGACTTATCCTGCCTCCTGCTCCCCACGGTGACAAGGACACATCGATGCTCAGCAGGGGCTGCCACCACCTTCCAGGGGCACCCGATATCCCCAGGGCCTTCTGATGTGCTTGGGAGCTGCCGGGTCCATGGAAAAACAATAAATTCCCCCCCAGGTGCTAAAATCCACCTCCAATTTCTCATCTCAGGCAATAAACGTCGCCTGCTGCCGACGGCGGCAGGACTTGAAGCGCTGATTTACGGACGAACCGCTCCTATTTCCAGTAAGATTGCCTCGAGCCATTAAGCAGCACTTCCCAGGTCGCTTTATCGATTTGCCTTTTACAGCTCCAGCCGTGACTCACACACATCGTCCCCTTTCATGGCTCCCAACCCGCGGCGATCAAACGGGGCCCTGGGGAGAAAACGTGGCTCTATGAGGGAAAATCACAGCCACTGGGGGAACCAAAGCTGCTGGATGGGGCTGGTGCTGCCTTTAATCGGCACCGGTGCAGGAGCTGTGCTCAGCCAACCTGCCAGGTATCTGCAGGCAGAGCCCAGCTCCCAGCCGGGGATAATCCACGGTGTCCCCCTTCTGCCCCTTAGTGCTGAGCACCAGAGGTAGCAGAGCCCCCCTGGCACCTTCCCACCTGCACTCCCCAGCACGGCTGTCCCAAAATCTGCCACAACCGGGGGCAAAATTGGGCTCAGTTTTCCCTCCCTAGCTGCCAGTGCAGTGCGTTTATGTAGATCTAAGTCCACTCCAAAAAAAAAAATAGCCCTGAATTCAATTTAAGCATGCTGATCAGAAGCCAAAGTCTCGCTGTCCACCTTGGGGGTGGTGTTTCACCTGAATTCCACCTTCCCAGCCGTAAGAATGCCAAGAATTTCCCTCTCGCTCTGCACAGCTCCTGCCTTCCCCCAGAGCCGTGCCCGCTGGCTTCAGCACGGGGGAATTTGGAATATCGCTGCTCCTCTTCCTCCAGTGCCTCGGCAGCGAGCACAGGGCCAGGCTTGGGACTGGCTGTGCAGGGAGAGAGGAGGGATTTTCCCCTACAAGCAGCATCCCAGCCGGGTTGGGGCTGGGGATACAGCAGCCAAGCACAGACTTTTCTCCTTCCCCCTGCCTGGACTATTGGGACTGTTCCTGGTCCGACCCGAAGCAGCTCTGTGCCTGATGGTTCCCGGCCCTGTCTGGGTCTGACCCGGTGCCTGTCGCCTCCTGAACGTGACGGCAGAGAATCGATCATCCCCCGCGCCTGCAGAAACGCGTCGGTGCCAGGAATATCCCCGCCTCGCCTCCCTCAGCCGTATTCATTTCACAGGGAGATTTTTTCCCCAGCTGTGCGAGCTCTGGAGGTGCAGCATCCTCGGGGGTTTCCAGCGGGTAGGCAGCTCCGTCCGTCCAAGGAATACAGCAGGAGCTGTTTTTCCACTCAAGGCAGGAGCGAGCGCTCCCCTCGCACATTTACAGGCACCTTCGCGTGTTCCTGGCCGGCGGACAGCTGCCGATGTGGCACGACGGACGTGCGCGGGCTGAGCGCTCCCCTCCTGCACAGGAACATCCGAGCACAAGCCAGGGCCTGACTCCTTCCCCTCCGCTGGATTTTCTCTTAAAAAATAAATTAAAAAATCCCACGTTGGGACCAGCTAGGCAGAAACTCATTGCCTGGGGCAGGCAGAGCCCCGCTGATGGGCACGAGCGATGCTCTCGCTGCCCAGGGATGCTTGGGGAGCTCTGTGTGGGTGCCCGCTCCTCGTGGCATCCACCTGGAAAATCACAGCAGGAATTCGGGATCCCTCCTGCGAAGGGGCAGGAGCCATTTCTGGGGGGAACAGGGAATGCCCCAGAAGTTTAAATGGCTGGAAATGCCCAGCAGGTTGCAGGATTAAGCCCTGGGTCTGGAAAGCAGAGCCCGTGCCATGCGTGGCAGCCACACAATGAGCTAAATATCCGCCAGCTCATTTGTAATGCCAGGAGTACAAGAAGTGTCTCAGCTGTGTCTGGGGCAAGGAGGTGAAAAGGAGGCTCCTGACCTCCAGCATCTTAAAAAATAATAAAAATTATTTTAACTTAAGGAAGAAGACACAAAATCCCTCTGCCACAGAACCAGCGGTGTGCTTGTGTCACATTAAAAGTTTCCAACCCCTGAGCTCTGGCTGCAAGGGGGCAGTGACGCATCCTGTGAGCGTAGTGGTTTTGAAAGCAAACCTGTCCCATGGCGAGAATGTGTTGGCACCCTGAAAAAATACAGAAATCAAAAAAACCACAAAATGCTGCTTTGGGGTCCAGCTGTATGTGCTGGGTCCCATCCCGGCAGTGATTTCTTCCCCGTTTGCAGGGGCCGAAGCACAGAGCCCCTCAGGTTGCCGGAAAGCCCTGGATTTGGACCCATTTTGCATTTTCACCTCGGTGTCTCCAGGTCCCGAGCTGGGCGTGCTGGGGAAGGAGCAGAGCCCTCGGGCCAAGGTCGGGGAGAGCGAACAGCAAACAGGGCCTCTCTTGCTGTTTGGTTTCCATCAATCATTTATTCTTCCCTTTTAAAAGGAGAAGGCGGCATGCCGTGCTCCGAGCTGCCTGAAAGGCTCCTGGCAGGGCACAGTGAGCAGAGGCAGCATCCTCAGGAGGGGATGCACCTGAGACCTGTCCTCCCCCAGAAATAATCCCACGGGAAGCTGGGCACGGTGACGGTGGGCACACCACGAAATCCAGACCTCGTCTCTCCCCATGCCCGGCTCCAACCCCCAGAACGCATCCCCCTGCAGCTAGAAAACCCACGTTAGGTTAAAAAAGCAGCGCAGAGGACAAAATGCACCGAAAGATGCATCTGCAGCTCTCGGGGAAGAACCTGGGGCACAAACAGAAACAAAACCTTTATTTTGGGAAAAAACCCTGCCTCTGAGCCTCTTGGGCTCAGCCTGTGCCACCTCCATGCCTCCTGCTCAGGGGGGCAGGTGGAAAAGGAGACCTCACAGCTGGGTCACGCCATCCAAAGGAGACCCACAGAAACCTGCTCGATTCTCAGTCTTCTCTACTACTGACTTCTGCGTGTTCTTCAGCATGACATTCTGTAGAAATATTTCTTGTTTTCCTAGTTCTTGTTTTCCTAGCAAAAACAAGTCCTCCTCTGACCCAAACGGAGCAGAAAGGGCAGAAATCCCCTGCCAAGGCGCTGCTGCAAAATGAAATCCCAAACCTTCTGCACCCGTGCAGCCAGCAAGGAGCCTCTGCCCATAGCTCAGGGCTTTCCTTTTGGGTTATTTTGGGCACAAATCCCCACTCTGCTCCACCTGTTCTGCTTGTGGCACTACGGGCAGCCTCTGGCTCAGCTGGCAGGGACAGGAAGCATTTGCTGGTTTCAAATTTTCTTTTTCTATTTTTTTTCCCCTAACGTGCTGCAGCTGGGCACAAAGTGGTGCAGAGCCTGGGCTGGGGCAGTGGGGAGGGACAGGAGCAGGGGTGTGGGTATGTGTAGAGTACATATAGAAATGTGTATACGTGCATATGTACGGGTCTAAGTGCTTGTATGCATGTATAAAGTAGGTATTATATGGATAGATTTAAGCATATCTTTGAAAATATTATATATACATTTATATCAATATATGTGTATATAATATAGAGGATATTTTTAGGCATTTCTGTGCATTTCATATATATGCACTTAGGCATATAAAAATGCATTTTAATTTGGACACAAATGGAATGTAAAGAACATATATATGCATAAATGCATTAATATAAATAAAATGTAACTGTGCATATATATCAAAATATAAATAAATAAATGTAAATGTGACCTGCCAAGTGAAGTCCCCTCAGAGCCAGCAGACCCGGGGGCAGGCTCAGCCCATGCTGCCCACGGCAAGACTCTCCCCAGCCCCGCTCTCGTTCCCACTTGCCCACCTCCAGGAGCATTTTCTGCCCGGGTCCGTGCTGCCGTGCACCCACCCAGCTGCTCTCCCCACTCCTCCGTGGGGTCAGGAGACAAACAGACAGGGAAATAAACTCATGCAGGGGGTGCAGCATGAGATCGCCAAGGCCACCAGCAGCAGGGATGCAGCCTCTTTGCTGCCAGAGCTGCCTCACAGTCTGAATTTCCCAAATCTTCCCACAGGCGCCTTTATCAGCACAGCACCGACGCGGGGTGGCCGGACACAAGCAGGGCAGCCCTGACTTCTCCTCCAGCAGCTACGAAAACGTGGCTGCGAGTGACCCCGATGAGTGCAGGAGGCAGCCTGCCAGTGTCTGTGTTTGATTTCTTACCTAAGCTCCAGCCAGCTTAGCGCAACGTCAGCTTGGAGCCATAAACCACGAGACGAGCGGCGTAAATGGCTGTGGCCAAGAGACCCGACCAGGAAAGGGGCTGTGCTCTGTGCTTTCTGGATCAGGGAGCGGCTCTCCGTCGCGGTGAGGGTTACCTCGGAAAATCCTCGTGCTGATTTTCTCGTTTGCAAGCACAGCGAAGGGCCACGGAAAGCTGCCTCCACGTAGCGTGCCTGGAGGTGCCGGGAGCTGCTCCCCACCAGGGTCCGGCAGCAAGGGCAGCTGCACACATCGCCACCAGGGCGAGTGATGACCACAAACAAGGGCGCTCAGCACCTCCTGGAGAGCCACAGGGCAGGGGACAGGGCTGGCAGGCGCACGGCATCCCCACCCTGCTCACGGGCCGAGCGAAGCCCACGAACCCCCATTCCCATTCATCTCCCCCTCTACATCCCCTCGCGACGCTGCAGCAAAACCCCAGCACCACCAGCAGCCGGGTGCTACCCCTCACCCCGAATCATCCATCCCAACTCACCACGCTGCCGAATTTCACCTTTTTCGACTTAAACGGGCGATTCGGGCTCCCATCAGCAGCAGCTCCGGGCAGCCCCCGTCCCCCACGCTGCCGCCGTTCAATGAATTCCTGCTCAGAGCTGCAGCCCGGCCGCGGGCAGCTCGGGCAGGGGACAGGGCTGAAGGCGTGCAGAGTCCTCGCGCCGGTCCTCGGGTGCTCCGCTCCCACCAGCTTTTTCTTCTCCACCCGCTTTTATAGGAGCCGGGTAGCTCCTGCTGGCTCCAGGCACCCTTATTATAGCGACTGCTCTGACCCATTTAACCAGCGTTAAATAATTTCTCAGTTCATTGTCCTGCAGAGATTAGTTACATGGAAGCATGTTTTAATGATTAACTATTGGGCTCTGCTGAGGCCCCAGCAAAAAAAAAATGCAGTTTACAGGGTCCCCGCCCCCTCCTGCCCCCAGCACCCCGTCCTATTGCCCCCCACTCCCAACATTTCTCCTTTTCCTTCAAGCCCCAGCCCCCGGCAGGGTGCATCCAGCCCAGCCGGGTTCAGAGGGAAGGCTCCAGCTCCCAGCACTGCAGGCAGAGGCTGGGAAAAGCCCTAAAAGCAGAGCCCGAGCAGGAAGAAGCAACGTGAGCTGGGCGGTTTGGGGCTGGATTTGCCTTTTGAGCCACTTTTGGCTCTTCCAAAAGGGGGGCATCGATCCTGCGCAAGGGAGGTTTGTCCAAACTGCGTTTCACCAGACCAACACTTGGCACTAGGGCTGAAGGGGACAGACGGGGATTTTGCCCACTTCCCAGCTCTGTCCCTGCCTTTCCAGAGCAGTGAGCTCACTCCTTTACCTCCCCAGAGCTCTTCTTCACCAATTCCCTGGAGCACGAGGGGAAACCGAGGCACGGGGAGACCAAGGACAACCTGCACGCTACGCTGCTGCTTTCACACAGCATTTGGCCACCCCAGGAGCGGGGCAGAGACCCCTCCACCAGCCTTTAGGAGCATCTTGGGGCCGTTTCCAGCCCTTGATCTTCAGATCTGACCCACCTTCCCCGCCTGCTGAAACCTCCCCGGGTTCACAGTGCGTGGGCAGGGGCCCGGCCGCTTTCCGCCGAGCCCCACGCGGAGCCAGGACGTGGGACAGGCAAGAGCCGGGTGTTTGAGTTGGCCCAAAGCAGGAGCCTCCAGCCCCAGCCTCCGGTCCCTCTTCTGCCCCAGGCTCCCCCGGGGAAGCCCATTCGCTCTGCAGCATCAGCAGTTTGTGGGGAAAAAAGGAGCAGACCTGATGGGAGGAAGCGGTTGAAATCCCCTCAGGTTTCTGCGCTTCCTTCTCCCTCCTTCACCTCCGCCTGCTCCGTGCCGGGAGCGCTTCAATCGCCGTGCGTCCGCTGAGGTTTCTAAGGAAATCAGCGAACAATACGAAAGGGGAAAAAATAACCTTTTTTGACTGGAATGAAAGAAAAAACAACAACCACCACCGTGTGTTAAAACGCCACGCAGCAGCTTGAGGCTTCCTGCTGCAGCTGGTGGGGCCAGGAGGGGCCGGGGGTGCCGGCACCGTGAGCCCCATGGTGGCACCGGTCACCGTCCCTGCGGGATGAAGCAGTGGGACAGGGTCCAGGGCTGGGGCACCGTGGTGAATTTCCCCTTAACCCCAAAGTTTTCTGGCCACCCGCGATGCTGCAGGGCTCACCGGGTACCCGTCGGGTAACAGCACAGCAGGAACCCGAAGCGGAGCGGGGAGCCCTGCCGGTCCCTGCCAGGGGAGATGCTCGAGCCACAGCTGGATTAATTTAACAGCTCTAACTGATTCTCAGATCTGTTTTCTTGACAGCATCTGGTCCAGAACAGAAGGGATTTGAGCCCCAGCCTGGCACCCCCAGCTGAACCCATCGCAGGGGGGCTGCTGCTTCCCAAACCTGACCCCCTCAGCACGGAAACCTGCAGCTGGGCACAGCAAAGCCTTGCCTGTACTTGGATGGGAGCACTGCGGGACAAAACCCAGCGAGGAAACAGCGAACCAGCTGCAGCTTAAGGAGCAGCACCCAATTTGTATTTTAATCCTGTCTCCAAAGAGGAAAATGCCAAGGAGCTGGGGGGGGGAAATGCCATCAGCTCTGGCTGGGGACCCGCGTGCCACCCTGTCCCCAGAGACCGGCAGCGGGGAGGTTTTGGGGTGGAGGCTCCACGAGCCCTGCAGCCAGTAGCTGGTTTGGGGTTGTTTTTTTTTGTTGTTGTTGTTGTTTTTTTAAAACGAACAATGAAATTCTGCCTGGCCCCACAGAGGAGAAGGGCTGGGGTGATCGCTGCCAGCTTTTCTTTAGCAGCTCTGCAGGGTCCGGAGCAGGAGGGGGATTGGGCTAATGGCACGCAGCGGGCTGGGCGGTGAAGCTGTCCGTGCGAGGACACACAACCACGGGTTTTACTCCCCATCAGCACGGCAAGCACATGGAAGCTGCTAGGATTGGGGATGGGAAACAAAAAACCATCCACAGCACCCTGGGCTCTGAGCAAAGCCAGGAGCGGGGAGCAGAAAAGGGGCACGGCCCCCTCGCTGCTGCAGCCAGTGATGCAGGAGGGGCTGGGGGAGAATTAAATTGCTTTGCAGCCCATGCTGCCATCGGGATGCTCGCTCTTCCCCTGCTCGTGTGTCCCCAAGCCCTCCCTGCCCGGCTTTGCTGTTTGCATCAAGTCCTTCCCCAGGAATTTCTGGCTCTCCCTTCTCTTTTCAGATGCTCTCTCGCCCTCTTTGGCTGGTTCTCAGGCCGGCTTTATTTTAATTATTTTTCAACTTCAGCAGCATCTCAGCTATCTTTGACGGATGTTTTAATAAACACGAGTTAATAAAATAAAGCTCATTAATGCGCAAGGAAATTAATTTAAGCAACACGCACTGGGAGACTCTTGTTCGTGGCATGCAAAGGTTCTCGGGGTTTAACAAACGTTCCCTAAGTGCTCTCTGCATTTAAGCTGCACTTTGGCCAAAGCTCCAATTTTTCAGCGTAAGCATTTCTCCGCGCTCAGTACAAACTTTGCAGCAGGATTGCTTTCTGTGGGAACAGAAAATATTTTCTCCATCAGCATCGGCAGCGGTTCCAACCTAAACACCGCTGCCATCGCCTCCCTCTAGGATGCTGGACGTGTCCCAGGCTACGCCTCAATTTCAGCCGCTTCGAGTGGGGGCTGAAACAATGTTCCTCCCGCTGGGAAGGTCACAAAACATGGCTCGTGTTTTAAAGGGTGCTGTTGGCCTCTTCAGCGAATTCCCTGGGCCCCTCTGTGAGTGTGTGCAGGGGACTGGATGCATCCAAGCTGCTGATGAAATATTTTAAAGAGTTTTAACATCCCAAAGACAACCAGTTCCCTGCGTGCCTTCACCCCAAATGCCCTTCCCCATCTCAGCATCCCAAGAACAAGGGGCCTCAGGGCAGGAGCACGGTGCACAGACCAGGGCACTGCTCTCACCGGGGAGGCTGGGGATAGGATACTGATTTTGGGACTCACCTTTCATTCCTCTCTCAGCATTTTGGGTCCTCCATCCATGCTGCTCGGGGCAGGTCCAACACATGAGGGCCAGGAAGGACGAGTGGGAGCGAGCGCCGGGAGGATCTGCACGCTGACAGCCGTGGTTCCCGTTCCCCTTCCTCTCCCTGGAGTCCTGAAAAAAAGACTGGACAACCAGACCCACAGTACCTCTGGCTGATCCCTGACCCTACACCCCAAGTTCCCCTTCCCAAATGTCCCCAACGTCACCTCTTGGGGACCCAAACTGGCTCCTGCCCTCCCCATGTTTGGGTTGATTCGCGCTGGATGCTCCAGCATCTGTACCGAGGTCGGGAGAGCAACGCCCGTGCACGCCAGCTCAGGATCTGACCCACGACTGCCTTTTAAACACGAGAGGAACCCGTGTAACTCAGGTTTCCTGCTGCCTTTCATGTCAGGGCAAAGCGCGACCGTCCCCTGCTGAGGATGGCGGCCACCAGCCCTGCCACGCTGGCGCTTGGCTTCACGGCTCAGCCCCGTCCTCAGGCTTGATCTCGTGCCCAAACCAAGAGCACAGATGTTCTCATTAGGAAATCATTTCATCGCACAGTTCAACTCCCCGTTATCGCTGTTACGAGGGATTTGCAGCCTGTGCAGGACATGCCTTTATGGTAGGGTAATTCCCAGGGACACGAGGCCGTGAAGTCTGGCACTCCTCTCCCTGCAAAATTCCTAACTCGACTCTGTAAGATCGGCAGATCTGCAAGTACACGGTCACGCTGGGATGATGGAGGGAAGGTGACAGCCTCCGCTTTGAGCAGGGAGACCACATAATTGTTGTAAAAGGCTCGCTTACCTGTCAGGATGCACAAAAACCCCACAGGACCTTGGGCACTGCCTGTCCTGCCGCGCTGGCTCCCTCCTCCGCATCTTCCACCCCAATGCAGCCGAGGAAATAAATCTCTAGCCCCAAGGATGAAGGACTGACCTCCTGGATCAGCAGGGGTTGAGTTGTATCCCCTGCCCCATCACCATGTCATCCTGACAAGTTTGCTGCTCAGATGTAAACCTAGGGCTTTTGGTTTCGTGGGTCAGAACACGAAGAGGCTGCTGCTGCTGCCCAACAGGTGGTGAACTTGTGAGCATCGCCTGTCCAAGCTGGACAGGAGTCAACAGAGGCATTTCCATGAACCCTTTTCATTTACCAGGAACATTTCACAACCATGAATGTTCTTAGCAGTGAGGCAGAGCTGAGGAGGAGAGACGCTGTTATTTAGACCAACTGGTACGACTGAAAAAAAACAGACAAGTTTTCAGGCACAGAAGGTCTTCTCCATGCTCCTTCTGCAATACATCCTTTGAAACAATCTGCCATCTCCCTTGCTCTGTGAGCTGCTACTGAGCTCTGCAGAATGGCTTGGAAACCACTGGTTATGCTCAGTGCGTGGAAAGCAAAGCATGAAAAGCCCCGAGAGCCCCATTTCAGCCAACTTGAGGTGCACACAATTCCCTGATTCCCTCCATCCCTGCCAAATCCCTGCTAGGATGGAGGTGAGCAGTCACTTACCAGCACATCTGCTCAAACGCTGTAACAGCACTACCCCCTGAGGATCCGCTAGTCCTTCAGACAAACCTCGCGTGCCATCCATCATCCTGCTTCAGAGGAGAGAAGCTGCAGCTCAGAACGGCCTCCCAGCGCTCCTTGAGCTTGAGCTGTTAAGATCTACCACTTGGCTCTTGGGGAAGAAAAAAGAAATCCTGGAAAACCCTAAAAGGTTGTAAAAGTGGGTCTGAGGCAGGCTGGCGTGCCGCAGGGCTTCAGAAGTCACTCAAACAACTGCAGCTCTCGGCTGAGGCTGACGCTTTAATAAAAGTGTGTGTCCAAACGCAGGGGGGCAGGTTTCATGCCTGCAAAGTGAAGCGTTTTTGGGGATGCAAGATGTGCTGCTTGTAGTGCTGCCACGACAAAGAGCTGCTACCCCAGGGTGGCAGAGGCATGAAAAAGTTCAGTCATAGAAAACGCAATACAGAGCCAAAATGCAGAATAATCCCAAATTGGGTTGGTTTAATTCACCTGTGGCTTAACTCAGAGGGGCAGAGCATGGCCAGTGTGAACAGTTTCTATTTGGGGCCAGATTTAAGGCAGAAGAGCAGCACCACGGATGAATCTGGCCCAAAGAGTAGCATTAAGCAAGAAGAGAAAACGTGATGAGCATCACACGAACAGCACCTTACACCCGCAGCCTGCAGCGCGCCCTCCGTACCAGAGGAGCTCAAGCAACAAATAAAATAGATGGCACAACACAAAGCCCTGCTGAGATCCCCGTGAGGCTTTCCCCTTCTTTATTTTTTGGTCAACATCCCAGAATAAAATCCTTGCATGGGGTCAGAGCACCCACCTGCCACACTGCACAGGGCATGGCGCAGACAGAAAGAGGGGCAAGGGAGAAGGAAGCCCCCAGTCTGGCTGCATCAACCCCTACGAGAGCAGCTTTTGTCCCTGCACTGAGGGAGCAAACACCCGAGCATGCAGCAGGAGGCAGGGGAGGCGAAATCACAGAAACACGGAGCTCACCCAGTCCAATCCCCCTGCTCACAGCAGGCTTAGCTGGGCCTTCCCCATTCAGCTCTTGGTTGTGACAAACACGTATTTCACACAGGACATACAAGTCAGGCAGGGGATGAACAAATTGGGCAGCCTGCAGCTCATCCTGCTCCCTGCACAGCCTCCAAGACGAGCAGGAATTTGCCCCGGGGCAGACACTCACTTCAGTCTGTCCAAAGTCAGCTGTGTTCTAGTTAAACTCCTGTAGTTTATTTCTTCTAAGGCATGACAGTCCCAAAACCATGTCCACTTTGATTATTTTTAAAATGTCAAAGGCTCTGCTGGCTTACAGCAGCTGCAAACACTCCCGACGCAGCGTCACGGTGTGGCTGGTTCAAAGTTTCAGGGCAGGATTCTCCGCCCGTGTAACTCAGCCCGGGTTGGCTGACCTCAAAAGCAACAGCTTGACTACGACCAAGATTTTAATAAGTAAAAATTAAGTACTTAAGTGCTAATGACAGAACCTTTTTGTATAAACACTTTTTAAGTTCAAGGCACTCCACAGATGTTATTTAACCTTTACACCGATGCTTGGATACCATTTTACTGGCTTCGGTACCATTTTTAGGTACTTCATCACTGTTGTCTGAAGACGTGCTTCAGAATAAAACCTGGCCACAGCTAAACTTTTGGAGTTCTTGGTTTGCTTTCTGTAATGGAGACTACAAATAGTTCAGTAAATGCACCACAGAAACAAACAAACAAAACATGTATTTCCCCCTGCAAGAAAAGGAGAGCTTGTCAGGCAAATTCCACGTTCCTCTGGGGGCCAACAGCCTTGTACACAGCCCCGCCACCTCTTCACAGTGTGATCACCCCCAAAACTGCTCAACTCATTGCAGGGATTTCCTGTATCTTCAGCAAAACTCCCCATAGAAGTCTCAACTTTGAATGTATATGGTCCTTCCCCAGCAGCACAGCACAGCCACGAAGGAGGGGCAGCTCCTTCTCCTATAAAACAAAGCTTCTTGCTAATGAAACATCTCCAACGATGACTGTCACACCACCATCACGGCGGCTGGCCTCCTTAGGCTTGGGTTTACAAAAAGAGAACCCAAGACACATCCCAAACAGCTTGAAGCCCCATATATTTTGAAGGATCAAAACAGTAGATGAATTCTGACAGCCTTCTCCCGAGAAGCACACAGAGCACGAGCGCTGCCATAACCAGAACCGTCAATCTGCCAAGACTCAAAATGCACAATACGGAATAAAAATGAGGAGCGTGCGAGAAATGAAAAGGCTAAAAAAAATAAATCATATGCACTTCATAAATATTCAGAAAGTGCAGAGTACTCTATACTTTTCTTCTCAAAACTACAACCCGAGCTTTTAAGTGCCCAATATGCCTTTGTGTTTTCTTGTATGCTTGACATGTCACGGGGCAACAATTTCTGCACCGCCTCATCTCCAAAAGAACTAGCAGAGCGCACTGTGCTAGGTAACTGATTAGTTCAGAAAGCAAAAAGCAGCCTTGGAAGCCAGGCAGATCTTTTAGGTAATATATAGGACAGTGGAAAAATGGAATCACATAAACAAGACGACATTTGCTTTCCATAAACCATTTCTGAGTCTTGGGATTCCGAAGAACGCATCTGAAAGTAAACAGCCCGATGTGAAAAGCGTTCCCAGAGCCAGAATAGTTCCTCACCTGTACTTAGGCGGTCAGAGATCACAGACCATAGATTTTTAAAAAGATTTCTTAACGCAATGCAGATGTTGAAATCCCAGATACCTTTAAATGTTACTAAATGTTGCATTTTCGGGAAAAATTATGTTTCTGTATTTTAACTGAGACTGAACCATGCATAAATTTAATGTTTGTATCCCCGCCTGGAATTTCTTTTGATAAAAAGGTTAACCAGATAGCAAGTGGATAGGTTCTTGTGTCTTGTACAAACCACACACAACAGAAGATGACATGGATGCTGGCAAAAAGCCTTTATGATAAAAAAATAAATCAGCAATTCCCAAGATTCCACAATTCATCCACATTCAGAGATCTGTTAAAATGTCAGTGCTGGCTAAAGATACTTGCGATCTGGTCCCATCTGCTTTTCATAAGTTCAGAACATTCTTCAACAATTTAATTTTAGAAAAAGAGTACAGATAAAAATGTAAACACTTGCAACCCAAGGCCGCGGAATGTCAAACAGCATTAATGGCTGCTAAGAGTAAAAATGCTAAGTTTATAATTAATATCACAAAATTCTGTGATATGATCTATTAATCTCTTATTTTATTGCCCATCTAGAGAGAAAATACAGATATATTGATATATAACAAAAAACACTGAGGTCTTTTCCCTCTAATACTACACTTAACATACCCAGTCAAAACACACCATTAGCCTTCAACCTTGGAAAGCCTTTAATGTGAGATAAATTATGTTTAGGAGGTAACAAATATATTTTCCAATACCTTCCTTTCCTCTCCAAAGATCAAAGCAGCTTAAAATACCACGGAAATGTGTATCATAAATCCCCCCAAACCAGAAGTTATCGTTCCCTTTCATATATGGCACAACTAATGCTCAAAAATGGTAAATTCCTTGTTTAGGATCACAAAATAAAACCATGACACAAGTGGGGAATAAAGTCAGATATTTCAATTCGAGCTCTTGTATCCCATATTTAAGCCAAAAAAAATCCCAGGACATACTTCAAACTTTATTTCTATTTCCAGTACATTATAACAATTATAGAAGAACAGTCTGCGGTTACAGTATAAAACCAGTGCCATGTGTAACTCATGACATTGTGTATATATACAAAAGATTTATTATAATCATCAATGCTTTCAGCACTAAATACTTAAACCTGAAATCTTTAATCAGCCAAGGCTCAGTACACAGAAAATTCTCCTTCGGCCATGACTGATTTTCATTCTTCTGCACCAGATTAGGACTGAAGTGTTGACTCATTCATTTATTCCACGGTCAACAGCATGTTCACAAGACTCTAACTAGTCTATATATAAATACTGGAACAAACATTCAAAGGGAAAATATACACCTCACTCTTAATGTTCTTCTGTTTGTATTACTAAGAGCCTTAACATTACAGTCTAGAGCCTCAGCTGCTGTGAACTGGTCCAACTCAGCTGTGTTCAGTGGCAATAAATATTTAGCTGATGATCTCGATCTACCTTTCATCAAGTATAGACTGTCAGACATCCTTGAGAACAGTTACTCTATCAACAGATCCTCTCGCTTCCATGACATATTAGCCTACTTGAAGTTGACTGAACAAGTATCAAGCAGTTATTACTCCACGTATCGATCCCTGAAAATAGCCCTTTTCACAAACAGCTCCAAAAGTCGGCTTTGTATTGTAATCCATTCTGAAAAACAGTTGGGCAATTCAAAATCATATGAAAGCAATTATAATTATAGTACTGCTGTGATAATTAAAACATTGCCAGCTGTATATTAGCCTGCTCAGATGTACAGCTGTTACATGGGTAATGGAAAAAATACAAAAGCTTCAGACTGTCACATCATTTCTGACAGCTACACTACAAATCCAGTTACTATCACACCCCTGTGTATGACAAAATGCCAGAACTATAGTGTCCTTTTCCAGGCTTTCTTGTAAACAATCAGTTCCCTCATCACCTCTGAATAATAATAATTGTAACATATTTTACAAGGATGTCCAATACCAGATTAAACTGGTATCGAGTAAAACCCAAAAATATTAACCAATTCTCTGTTGCTGAAATTGTTGCCAACTTTGGTCTAGACACCTCCTACTTTTGGTCACCTTTGTCTTCAGTTGCCATTGCTGAGTCTCTCTGTTGTTCAGCCGGATCTCCTGGAAGAATACTGGTGACTGTCTGGAGAAGTGACTCGATCTGCTCTTCTGTTAGTCTTTCCTCACTTTCTTCTACCATCTGCAGGTAAAAAAAACAAACACAATCTATTACGATCATTAAATCCACTCTTCTGCCCTCAACTTCAAACTGAAGGACTAAACTAAGTGGGAAATACTATTTTCAAGGGATTGAAGACATTGTAAAATGCTTCTGTAAAGAGCTCAGTCAAAGTGGAACTCTTTCAATATGTAAAAGAAAGAATGAAGAGCTCCATTGTTAACCACGACAACTGGCACTCCATAATGAGACCCTGCTTGCTTTAAAACAAGGCAAACAACAAACTCGACCCAGTCTTTCCTTCCTGGTTTCTCCTAAAACCTTTCCCACTGCAGACATCAATATTTTGAGCCAGGCCTTTCATGTGGTTCATGTGCAGAGCTCACTTCCAGACCTATTTTCCTAAATTCCTGTGCTTTCTCCTAAGAACTGAAATGAGATAACCCAAGACTGGTTACCTGAAGCTTGGTATCTCATCCAGCACCTAGAAGGTAAGTAATTAGGGCAGAAAAGAAGCCACTTAATCCTGGAGCAGTCATATTTATTGGAATTTATTTAAATTGTGAGATCCCAGAGTATAAAAGCATATAAAAGCTCTGAGAAACACAAAACATGCTGTCACGCATCAACAATAAAATTCCATAAGATTAATTAGGGACCTACTCTCACTGCAGAGCTGTGGGAACTCTCATATCACTGCTACCACGAAAAACAACTGCCCTAATTTATAGGCAGCTGTTAAAAGGAAAAGCTTGTCAGAGGACTGGAAACACAAGCCAAATGAACTCTTCAAACGCAAATGAAACCAATTAGGATTGTGGAGTTTGCGATTTTCTTTTTTATGCAAAGTCCTTTAACATGTCCTTTGAAGAGCGGTGATTTATATTAATTACGGTTCCAAGTCACTGCAGGTTTAATCATTTCTAGCTGTAAATTGCCAGCTATTCAGACACATCGTGCCTTCTAAAAACCAGCGTGGTATATTCAATTAACTACTCCCCACCTCCTCCCCCCGATGTCCTATGAGTCCTCTTTGCACAATCGGGTCATCTTTCAGCAGTCATTATTCACAGGTCCTTGATGAGAGGAAAGCAAGCACGCTAGGATCCACTCATGCAGCAAAAGGCAGATGAATGTCCGTTTGCCAACGACTGTTTCTGGGGACTCATCCTCAAAGGATGAAATTCTGTGTAGAGTGCCTTTCAAACCATGGTCATTTCAGGAATGACTGTAGGAGCCTGGCCTGAAAAACAGCCTTGGCTCTCACTACTGTCAGCTGTTAGAGCATATAGAATGAGTTAAAATATACTAAAACCACTCCTAATGTTACCTTTCTGCGTAAGCAACTGCTGCAGCTATTGAAGTGCTGTCAGATAATTGCCTTCTAGGCTACAGTTGAGAGGTGATCATCTCAGCAGGTTAACCAGCTTACCTTGGAGCAGCAACGTTATACAACGAGGTATGTTACAGTGCAAAAATATGCTCTTTGTTGCCTGTACTGCAGACAAAGGCATTACTCCAGCGATGACCTATGCTGCTAAGTTTTGTAGAGGTCCCTGAGCCTGTTTTTTGGACTGGATTACAATGTTATTAATGACTGTTACATTCAACTTTAAAGGTGACAGCCCCACACCAGCAGGATCTGTACAGACAAAGAAAAAGCCCACATCCTTTGGACAGGCAAAATTACTTAAGGCTGAATGATTTATGTCTCAGCGGCCAGTGTCTCCTGCATTTGTTACTGCTTTCAGATCTTCAGAAAGCTGGCACCTTGCCTGGCTCATATTTGATTTATTGGATCACTTGAAGTCTGCCCCTCTTCCCCATTTAAATTTTATCTCTCCCTAGATACCTCCATTCCCTTTCTTCGCCACAGAATTGTTACTTTAGGTACTTGCTTCAGGTGACCCAAGTCAAACACAATGACTTACGAGTACTTAGATAATATACTGATTTTTAGATTAGCACCAGCTCTTCTCAGCTTTTGCATTTAAGACACAATATACTTACATGCCTAATTGCTGCTTCTTACGTGCTCCTGAGCACTGAACAAGTAATTTCTAATATGAACAATCATATTTACATCATTTGTACTGGTTGAACACGAGAGCCTGCAGGACTCACAAATGGCAGCTACGCCTCAGGACATTGACTGATGAGCTCTGGTGACTGCTCTGGCAGTTTAAGAAATCACACTTGAGCAGAAAGTTGATGAAAAAAAGCAGTCTCCAGTGTTTCAGAAGCATCAGTGCTGAAACTGATGTCTAAGGTTAAACTGTTGAGAAAAGCACCTCTAAAGAAAGATGCTGGACACTGCTCTGAGCAGTGGGTAACACGGCTCCACATTCCCTTCTGTTGACAGATTTGTAGTCTCAGCCAGAGAGAAGTGGTAATTTCTTAAACCGCTGCAGCAAATTCATTAAGGGCTCACCTCTCGGTGCCTTAGATTTGTGCATCCTCGCTGCCTGCTCTTAGGCTGGGAGTTACTGATAAACAAAAATCTGTATTTTGGCAGGGCGGATGGCTTATTATTCAAGCTGATATTTCAGCACTACATGGATGTGATACATTTTAGAAGTTCAAAGGATCAAAAGCATAAGTGATAATCTTTTTCTTTTTTTTTTTTTCAGAGAAACAGCATGAGCAGTAATTTATGAAAACACAAGCAATTAGGAAGCAGCAAAGCAGCATGCTGAAAGGAAGAGCTAAAAAAATAAAGCACAGAGAACATGCAGACAAAGAGACAAATGGTATCTGTTTCCCTTTAGAACAGATTCAAGGGAAACAGAAGGTGACTCAGAAGTTTATTCTAGATTCAACAGATGTTTGCACAGCCTTCTGATTTGCAACTGTAATACCTTTGCTACGGATAGTACAAGGAAATGAGGTTATGATACTCAGAAGATAAAAAAAAATGTATAAGAGAAAACAGAAGAGGGGAAAAAACAAAACTGTATTCAAGTGCTGATTTTTCCAGCAAGAATTTACTAATACAGGAAAAAATCTATACCAAAACCCTCTGCTAACCTCTAACTTGCAATTGGCTGAAACTGCTCGAGCAATGGATTCAAACCGTAAGCAGTCAGGAATGCACGGTTTATACAAGGGCAAACAAAAATGCAAATGTTTTGAGTAAGTGTATGACATAAGATATTTATGTTGGCAGTGCCACACAAGCCAAATGGAAATTGATTATTCTCACAGATGATGCCATGTGCAAACTGTAGGGTATCATCAACCAAAGCTCCAGCTGAACTGCTATTTTCAATATTCGGGGGTTGTACAACTGGGCAATGTTACAGGAACACAGTTTATAGATAAAAGCACCCTACTGCACAGCAAGACAAGTGTGTCTCTTTCACAGGGCTGAGCCCGAGGATTTTCTTGAACACAACAAACACAGCAGGCCACGTCATCTGTGCATCTTCTTACATAAATAAATCCCAAGTCATTACTTTTTCAGCATTCAAGTCTATATTACCCCAAAATAACTACAGTGGTTTTTAGCAAATATCATAGCATATCAAAGTCTTTGACATGTATATACAATATGAATTTTCTATGAAATGCAACTATGTGGCTAAGATCAATTCAGGCCTCAATGATAACTTCTATTTCACCCAAACTGGTAACAATTAGTTATTTAACTCAATACGCTACTCATGCTGTAAGCAATTTTTATTTCCCCCACCACTAATGCTCTAAACAATATAATCTATAAGATTAAAGAAGGAATCAAGCAAGGACACAACATAATTTCAGTTGGTAGCCTAATTGGTGTGCATATGGATGCAATAAATGGAGGCACATTCACCTTGCAGTTAGTAAATACTTTTAAACCCCGAGAAACTAGAATTAAGTTTCTTTATTGACTCTAAAAAAGCATCAATAAAATTACCTGGCCAGATTTTCAGAACTGTGGAATATATGCAAATTACTCAGAAGTCAGCTAAAGCTTCTCTACTGCTCAGCTTTGAGAGCGATCCTATCTTTATGTAGATGTCTAATATCCAATACTTCACTTGCTTAAGCACCTTCCATCCTTCCCCTCCAGCTTTATCTATGCACGGATTTCTAACGCAGCAAAGCAAAACACACAATCATCCATCACTAGGCTCCTGCTACAAGAGAATGAAAAGACAAATCACTCACCAACTGCTGAATTAAACTCTGGCAGATGCCTTGCTCAGTAATGTAACCGCTACTGGGAACTAGAGCTGTATTCATTAAACAAATGTGTATGTGGAATATTTTACTACCACGCAGCCTTTCCCAGCTGCACATTTTAATAGGAGCCTTTTTTAATTGAATACTACGTATAAATTTCTCAGAGGAACAAAACAACCATAATTTCCAAATCAGAACGCCAACAGAATTATATTAAGGAGTAAGTCCCATCAAAACCTGCTAATAAATTCTCATGGCAGAAAGTTATTTGCAGAAGGTATAAAAGGATTTATTTATCAAGTAGGTGTATCAGAAAACAGCCACTAGCCTATCGAGATAATTTCAAAGATCTGCAGTGCTTTTGCTATTCATAAAACAAAAGATTAAAATTTATACTTTCATGGTGGCATGTATGTGTACTTATTGTGTGCCAGCATGCAGACATACACAAACATACTTGTCTATATATTTTAAAAAACTCTGTGAAGCAAGGGCAAACGTTTTAGGAACATGCTGTCCCTAACTATAATACCTTATATTTTCTGATTACTGGAGAAAAAGCAAAGCACAAGTAACATCATCATCCTCACCGTGCTTCTGTTAAGATTCATTTAATTCATTTAAGATTTCAGACTAATGTTTATTTTAATGTTTATAGCCTCCTAAGACAATATACTGCAAATGTTGAAGAATAAATAAAGCTGCACTGAAGAACTCTTAAAAAAAAAAGAGTTCTGAAAGAACTGAGAAACTCTCAAGGATCAGTGATATTTGATTGGCAACAAACCTCAGCATCACTGAGCAGAATCGTCTGTGGGTAAAAAGCTATTGTTTATTTGAATAATAAACTAAGGATTCTATTAAAAAACAGTAAACCATAATAAAAAAGGAAATAAGGTTCCTATCATTGCCAAAGCTATCAAGCATAATTTAACTCCAGTGTAGGAGTACATATTTTATGAGAAAATGACTGCTAATTCCTCCTTTAGCAGTCATTCAAAATAGTTCAGGACCAACATGCTAACAGGAAAAAAAAAAAAAGAACATAAAAAAAGATGTAAAGTGAAAGACTGATTGGAAAGCAAAAGAACAACTGGATTAATGTACCTCAGAGATAATTAACCAACTATGCAAAGAGGGAAGCAAAATATATTGTTGAAAAAATAAAATGTTTAGTTCCTCTAACATCTTCCATTCTCCAGCAGAGCACGTTACATTATTTCCTGTTCTATAATAAAAGACAATCTGTTAGGCTGGTTACGCAGAGTGCACATCACAAGGTACGAAGCTCTCCAAGATGGAAATCTGGTTTTAAAAAGCACAGAATTAAAACCCACTTTTCTGCTGAGAGAGAAGAATGTGGAGCAATTTGTTCGTTAGAAGATGCTTAATCTTCAAACCCATCACGGTTCAGCGTTAAGTAAATCTGGGCCAGTATCACGGTTAGGTCAACATCGCTGTCTTTCTTCCTCCTTTGTGAATCACTGAGCCAAGAACAACATATGTTAGAGATTAAAACAGGAGGTCAAGATAGCTGTAATGTGTACAGTGTTTTACCCAGTGGGATATGAATTAGAATTTCATGCTCCTTTTGTTGCTATTGTTGTTTGAAAATAAATCCTGGCACACAGTCCGGAAAAGACAAATATGAACAATACAGCAATTTATGAAAAAAAAAAAAAAAAAAAAAAAAAAAAAAAAAAAAAAAAAAAAGGAAAAACTTGAGATCAAAAGATCATAAATGTTCTCTCTAATTATTTTTTTCAAAATTGATTTACTCTTTGCATGTTACTAAGGACATGGAATTTTACAGAGGGACAGCAAAAACCAAACAAGCAAAAAGCCAGAAAGAAAACGCCAGAAAGGCAAAAATTAACAATCAGTAGTAAATTTAACTATCCTCTCCCATCAGCTAGTAAAAGCATATCAGGTAAATTTGACCCCATTCCATGTATAGACAGCACTGATTAGAAGTTTGAGGCATCAAAACTATTTGAGCAAGGGAGAGACAGAGATATGGCTGGTTTGGTGTTTTGCTTAAAACTGTTTAAAAAAAATAAAAATGATTTGGCTATGTTGTATGAAACTGTCAGAAATTCTCGACATCGTTTATTCTAATTTCCACTTCAGGATGGACTCAAACCTTCTGAGTGACAGGGACAAGTACAATGAAAAGTGAATCAAGGCAATTTTACACCTAGCATTCACTTCTCCATAGGTTGTCTCTCAGCCTGCAGTGAATAGACTTGCCTGCATGAAATCTGCATATGGGTAATCTTCTCCCTCCTGACATCAAAGAATAAAATGCTGTTAAGCCTCCACAGCTCTGTATTATTTTACACTCAAAGACACTCTGGGAAGACAGGGCTTTTCAAAGATGCTGCATTGCTCCAATCTCTTTCCCCTGTCCTCACCAGAAAACAAAATGATTGATCACAGCAATCCCGAAGTAAAATCATTTCCTTCCTATGGCTGCTAGTCTCAGTATTTCACCAACAAAAATGGCCTGCAGTTTCCTAGCAGTTATTTTGTGCTCAAAAGACTTTGATGTGCTTTGATGAAAAGACTTAGGTACTGCAATTTTGGGGCTGCTTAATTTAATGCAGTGTTAACAATCCAGTCAGCCTAGTCTACTGGAACACTAGTTTTGGAGAAACTTGCACTGGAAATTAGAGGGGTATTAGAACATAACAGAAGTAACTGTATCCCCAATACTTTTATGGCTATATAAATTCAGACTAGCCCCCTAATGTATTAATATTACAATTTATACAAGTTGCTTTTGAGAAAGGTTACCTATGAATAATGAGCTGATACTGAATATAGATACAAGAACAGAGGTCTGTAGGTTTTAGCAGTGAGTTTTGCCTAACTTCCACATTACAAACCTGAAAACATCTGAAGTATGACTCTTTTCCCCCCCCCCAGAAATCTGACTTTGTATATAAAGGCCCAATTTCCTCATACCTGCCTCCTGGGCTTCAAACATGACCCAGCAAATTGTTTTCAGTATTTCATTGATAGGTAAGATAACGATGAACTCAGGGGAGGATGGAAAAGACAGACAAAAATCTTGTTACCTGAAAGCCACAAAATGATTACTGCATTTCAGGCAGACAAAAAGAGACAAAACACTGCCTGCACAGGCACATAACACATCCATGCCTGCAGCACACAAAGCTAACCAAGGTGGGAGAAAGGCTCTGCACTGAGGCTCTACATCATCGCTTATGAATAACTTCCTAAGCAAAACTCATGAAGCCTTAATGCTCTTGGTTGGGTTGCTGACAAGGCTGACACTGATCTCTTCAACCACAGAACACAGAGCTAATTCCTTGACTAGAAGCATTGTTGTATGAGATGCCTTCAGCATTACAATGTCTACTCCTTGGCTACAAAAGAAAAACAGTCCTACTGCTATCTCTTTAATCCTTCCCTTTTTTCAGCAAAATACGATCCTGTTACTACATAATTGCTTTCAGTGTATGATTATAAACAGAGGTTCTGAGTGTAAGAGATCTTTATTTTAATATCCTTAGTATAATAATCCTTTATTATGCGACTTTTTTTTTTCCCCAAAGAGATACTGCAGAGAATACAGCCCATCTATTTCTTTTTGCAAGTCTCTCTTTACATCAGAATTATGTTGAATAGATCAATGATGGCTACTTTCCATCTGCTTGTATCTATTTCTCGTTCTGCACAACTGCTCAAAACACTGTATCTGTCATTACCTCTTCCTTTTCAGAATGTTTGATTTTACTATAACATAAAACCCTGCCATAAAAACAACTATGTCATGACAGTCATTAAGAAGGGAAGTGATTACAGAGCAGCAGCAGAAAGTCTTAGGTAAATATATTCTTACTCACAATACTGTAAGTAACCTTTAATGATTCTGTTCAGCATTTTCAATATGTGACGCTGAAGCGAACTTAGGGGTGGAGAATCTGTCCAAGAGAAAGATGGGCAAGGCTCTAAGGGAGGTCTCAGAGAGGAAGCAGTTGGGATTAGAAACCATGAATGTAAAGATGTGTATAAAGGGATACGTTCAATCACCGACCATGAGAAAATAATTATTCAGCTGATCCTCACAGTTAAAGCTGCTTTCGTTTAAGCTTTGAGCAGTTAGGAGCATTGTTACTTACCAGCTGTATTTCAACTGCTGTCACAGGCCTGTGGTTAAGCAACTGCAGCTTTTCTGCTCTGTTTAGAAACAAAGAGTAAGACAATCCGCATTACTATATAATTTGAGGATCCCCCCCAAACGACTGTTATGATGCAAATACATTCCTCATAACTGGGGGATGAAAAGCCACTGCCAAGGAGAGTTCTGACAAGGTCTCCAGTGTGGTTTCATACTTTAATTTACATATTTTAAAAAGAGCAATTCCTTGTGTGTTTAAACGTATTGCTGTTGCCACCTATAGTCTAAGGTGGCAGGGCAAAGGCCCTTAGATGGTTACAGTCCAAGCATTAACAAATACGCACTGTTACTTTGTTAATTGCTGCACAGAAACGCGAGACAACTTGCCAAAGATCACAGACTCTTTTGCTATGAACAAATGACCACAAGAACAATTATCATACCTAAAAAGTTACAACCCATCAGTCAAATGGCAATAATTTATTTGTTCTCTTTGCACACAAGAATTGGTAGGCTAAAAAAAAATTAGCTCAAAACCACACAGCCATTTGTACTGTCTGCAACCCACACAGTTTATGCCAACGCATTTTTTCTTACACTATTACAATGGGCTAAGGCCATACTGCTGCACTTATGTCTCTGGGCAAAAACAATGGCTTCGAGTCCTCTGTTCCCATGCAAACCTTGCTTCCAGTTGTGTTACTACAACGGGTGGGAATCGTGCAGCAAACCAGCTGGGGGACTGAGGTGGACTGTAAAGACAATCATAGCCCTCACAGCCCTCTTTTTCCTGGTTTGTTTTTAACTTGACTCACTGCAGTCCATAAAGAGTGGTATAGCCACAATCAGCATGGTAACAGATATAAAAAATGTCAAAAAAAAAAATCACCAACACCCAACCTCAGTCAGAGCTGGGTTGTAAAGATACGTCACTTATTGCAGTTTAAAAGACAAGGAATAATTCATTAACTTACAGTAACTCAAAACCTTGGTAAGCTACCCACATGCTATGGCAGAAAGAATTCAAATTTGCAGTCATGGGCCTTTACCACAAAGCACTTCAATCCGATATTAACCTCTTTTCCTGTGATTTTAGATACCAACTGTGTTGCATCTGTATTTTTAATGCTCAGTTTTCATTCTCCTCTGCCTATTGGGGGGAAAGCCAGGAAGATTAGTCTGGCATTGGTATTTAAACACAAAACACTTTAATATTCACTGTTTAGCATCACTGAAGCCAGTGGCAAAATTCCTGGCACATTCAGGACCACGATAACACTCATCCAACCTCACTGTTTGTCTGGATTCTTTTTAGCCACTAGCAATGAGCTCTACTTTTTCACCAAGTAATCAAGAGATCTCATAAATTTCCATTTAAACACTTTGACCATTAAAACAGAAAAAAAAAAAAAAAAAAGGTACGAGGCAGAGAATTTCACTGACATTTAAAAATCATTCTTTTTGAAGATGTGATCAAACAAGTATTGGCCTGAAATTCAAACCACAGCATTTGAGCAACAGCTTTGTAGCCAAAAATTATTCCTTTTACACCCTACTGAAAGAGAAATCATTCCAACAGCAAAGTCAAAAACCAACTGGCATATGCTAGCAAGGCATATTTCATTAATTTCAGAAGCTCAGATCATTGACATTGACCACATAACAGAAACACGGCCAATGATCTGAGCTGGTCTTTGTGTTTTAGTGCAGAAAAGCACAATCATACAGTTTTGCTAAGGATACAACAGATGTTTAAAAGGACATGCAAAACAGTAACAGACAGGTTTTATAAAAAAAATAAAACTAGAGTAATAATAAGATGTGCAAAGAGCAAAGAAAATTGAATGTGCATTTTCTGGGAAAAAGCTTGAATGATTATTACCCAAAATACATGCGTTCCTAGCAGCCATCTATGTTTATGCAATACTTTGTCACACATGTTTGTGTGTCTAAATGAGAAGTGACAGTTAGCACATACCGTCTTCCAGCCTGTGTTACAGCAGTGAACCACACTTCTGAGGAATTAAAGCTTGAAATGTATTATTTAAAGGGCATCTTGAATGTGTACTTACACTGATTCCTTAGAGTTTCCCTTTGGTTCTGTGGGACCCGTGGGTGGTTTTGAAAGGGAACCTTAGAGCTTTCAGACGCCGTAACTCACAGCCCAGGGCTCTCACAGGCAGGCCTTTACAACCAGCAGCTCAACGCCTGTGTGGCTGGAGGTACTGCAGAGATGCTGCCTCATTTCGCATGGCCTCTGACACTGCCTTTGAAACCTAACCCCAGCTATCAGATCCTAACTTTGTAAGGCACCTCGATACTTTATCATTCGTGTGTGCACCAGAAAATGCTCCAAGCCCAAGGTGTTTACGCTTGTCAGGAGAAGCCTTTGACAAGTGATGCATTGCTCCAGTGTCTGGGCTGAATCTAGTATTTAATACACCGAATTTAATACTTCTCAAGGCTGTCGGCTGACACCCAAACAGAGTAAGACCCTTCATTTACCTACCCAACACACAGAACGAGCAGCACTAGAATAAAAATTTCCTGGCTGACATTCCCAGAGTGACCTGAAGGAAAAATCATGTACTACCAAAGACCAGATGAGCTAATGGGCCTATTTTTACCTAAAATGTCCACGATTGCAAGTGACTTGGTGATGGAACTACGGGAGACCATGGCTCAGTGCAGACAGCTGCTCTGCTGATTCCAAACAATGGACTTAATTGTATCAGAGGGTTTTGTGATGTGTGTTTAGAGCCCTTGAGAACAGAAAATAGCTCTGAAGAGACGATACCTTGATTGCTGTTTTTCAACAAGAGACCCAGCCTCTTGGTGACAAAACCAAAGTCCTAAAAAATAAATCATCATAGTAGGCATTGCTGTATCCTTTGAAGGCTCCATTAAATAATGGAGAAAAGGACTGTGTGGCCATGGACCCTGATCAGGACTGCTCCCTCCTCCTTGGGACTTTGTAGTGCCCCAAGGATCTGTCCTTTCACTCATGAACCATACGGTACACCCAAGCAGCAGAAATATAAGGTGATGCTGGGGAGAAGGTCCTTTGTGTCAGCTACATTACAAATCAGTGTTTTAAGGGCAATTCCTCCTGCAGTGACTACATTCTCTCTTTTCTCCTACAGAACAACTGTTTACATTCTCTCCCCTCTCCTGTTAACAAACCCATTGGCAGCACGGGGTTTGGTCCTGAACTCTGAAGGCTGGGATTTTACAGACAACACAAAAGAATCAGAATTAGCCTAGTTACCCAGAGATATTCATTTGGTTTGGGAGAATCAAGGATGAAAGCCAAATATGCTTCCATTGGTGGGAAGCAGTCAGTGTGCTGCCTTTGTTTTCCCATGCTAATCACTTGTATCTATTTATTTAGCAGCTTGATGTTTACAACAAGAGACTATTAACAGCATGGCTGACTTTAATACTGAGCTGAGAACACCGCTGTGTTGGCTGCCTTACTGTCAAAACCAAAGTATTAATAGCTGCTGCCGTTTGCTACTGTTATAAGCAAGGAAAGGATGAAATAAAACCCTAACATTGACAGAAGTAAGAATAAACCTTATCCTAGAGTTGAAATTGAGAGCAGGTCATTTAAGGAATAAATGGGAAAAAAACAAACCCTACCTGCATAAAATTGTAGCAAAAGACATCATCACACATAAAAGCAGAAGTCTTAACAAAAGTAGGTAAAGAATATTAATTACATCTTCAGCATAAAAAGAACCTAATTCATCTGACTAAGTATAGGAAAAGTTTAGTGCTTTTTCCTCGAGAGCTAGGAAACTGCTTGTTTCGGTGCCTGGAACACTTGACAGAGACACAGAAGCTGGTGTTCTGGTCCTGGCTTTTGATGCTGTTTGCTTTACGGTCCCTGGCCAAACACAAGTCTGTGCCTCGGTTCGAGACATCTAGAACAGATAACATTTACAGCTGTCACAGGAGAACTATGAGGATAGCTATTTGTAAAACACTTCCCCTCCTCCTAAAGCCCTACTTACAAAAATAGACTTTTATGCTCACTGTTTAATGAATTCATACTTTATACAAGTTTCTCACTGCACCGTACACTCACATACGGCTCCTGAGATCAGAGCCTTTTTAAACAAGTCTTTCTTTGCTTTTGCTGCAGGACACACCCCAATGCAATCTCAAACCTCCTCCAAATCCTCAGACAAAAAGAAAGTAACAAAAAAAGTTATTTGACTTGGAGATACACTTCTTCATTTTTCTTTTTTTCAGAGCGATACCTTTGAAATTTGTTGCCAACAAAGTTTCGGAGTCCAATAATCAGGACCAAAACTCCACAGTCATACTATGCCTGTGCTAAAGAATGCAAATCTTACTTATCCAGAGCTATTTTAAAACAGGTAGAGCTCCATCTTGTTTGTTACAGAAAGATTCCTGGCAAAGCAGGCAACAACAGAAATAAATTAAAAGCAATTAATTAGTGAAACTGTTCATGTTTCCTGAAGACAAGAAACGCAAGCAGAGAGTAAAAAAAGGTCACCTCTCACAGGTTTATCTGCTTATAAGCCACTAACACTATTATAAATTATTAGGGAACAGGTAGAAGTTATACAGTCAGGACAAACTGATCTCAAGAGTATTATTTTAGCGAAGATGGTATCATTCAGAATATTTCCAGTTTGCAAAATGCATACAGAAGAACGAGAGATAATCTGCATGTAAGTCATTAAAGTGTGTTATCTGAAATATTTCGTGCCTGGTTTTGATCTGCAAAGCTCCCTGCTGGAAAAATGACTCAGAACATCAAAAAGGAATTAGCAGCAGGGCATTAAAAAAGAAAAAGCAGCTAAATAAATGACGTCTTTCATCTGAAGGTGCTTGAGTAGGGGTTGAAGGGTTTTTGAAATTATAAACACCAATTAACACCAAAAAATAACAATTTTTAGCCATGTTAACACTATACAGTTAAGATTTAAGCAGTGCGTTTGGTTTATGTACATAGAGCTTCACTGTGATGACACCGAAATGACCAACTATTCTGTAACCAACATCTGAAAACTGGTACCTAGCCAGGTAGTTATTTGCTTATCAACCCAAGTATCATTCTGATAACAAAGATGTAAGTTGTTTTATTCTGGCAAAATATGTGAAGGTGCCAAAAGAGATAATTGACTGTAAAGGAAGTCATGTGGACAAATCTGTTGATACTAATAGGGGTACACTAGATACAGGTAGATGTTTGTTCTCTTCTGCAATAAAGTAATATTTTATCTTCTACTGTCTGTTTAGTAAATATCCAGCTAATAAGATTATTTAAGAAATACCAAGCATGCATGTGTGCAAGGCACGAAGTTACCTCTGCTTACTTGGGAGGTCCAGCTCTTCCTGCTGTTTGTACAGAACATAGAAATTCACTCCAAGTATGAGATCTGAGAAGCTCTGGTCCTAGCTCTTCTTCATGCATGCAATTTCTGACCTTCCCTACAATAATAAAGAGTGACTAGAAGGGTGCACTGGGCATACCTTTGCAGCACACACACACAAATACCCCTGCAGTTCAGTGTTTCTCCAGAAGACTGGAATCCTCAGTCCCCAAGGTGAGCAGCAAGCAGGGAATCACTGCATGCAACAGGAGTCGAACTCAGTACTCACTGCACTGATTTTTTTTCCTGACACCGCTATCAAAAATTGACTGTTGCAATCTGAGTCTCTGTGCACCAGGGGTTTCCTGACAGCACGCACATAAATTAGGTCTTTTTCTACCAGAAATAAGCTTAAAGGAAAGCAAATGCTGCAAGCCTGCACATGCATCAGTATCAGTGCTGACTGCACTATTTTGCACAGGCACAGACATAATAAGCCTGAATTTAGCTCATGCTTTGTTACACCTAAAAAATGCAAGGAACTTTTCCCAACTCTGATGAATCCGCTTTTACACCTTCTACAGCAAGCATATTTACACTCATGTTCATTAAATAAAGAGGATAACTCTTTCATTCATCTAAGCAGACGGTGAAAAATATTTCCAGCATGTTTCCTCCAGAATGCACATCTTTGTATCTTCTCTGGACTGTCTGGATTTTAGTAACACTGGTGGGAACATGAAAGCTCTTCAAGAGATGAATACATACCAAAGATGAGTGATGGGTGAAAGTCATTTTCTCACATAAAACCATGATCAGAGTTAATTGTCTGTGTGCAGATTCTTACAGGATCTGCCCAGTGAGAAATCCCCAAATGGGGATCACTGCTGTTAGGCTCAGCAGTGCCTCCCTGCTTCTCGACCACATCCAGCAGTAGCTGAGATTCAACTAGTGCCAAGATCAGCATTTCCAGCTGGGGGCTAAATGAAACCGAGTGGGCTTTGGGACATACAAAGCTCAGGCTGCTGGAGGCAAAAGTGCCCAGAGTTACAGGAGAAGAAAATGACTCTGAGGTCCTCATTTGAGGGGAGAGTGTAGGAGGTGAGGGTGTACGATTACTACATACTCAAGGCCAGAAAAAGTTCTCCCATAAGACAAAAATCAGTCTTGTGTTCAAGATCACCTTGTGTATTTGGGTGGACAGAATGAACAGCACATTGATACAGTGCATATTAAACTCAATTTCTAAAAAATAATAAAAGAAGTTACATACTGTCGTGCAAATTAAGACAAAATCTATTATCTTCTACCAGCAATGAGCCAAATATTTCTAGCATTTATATTTTAGCCAAAATCTTGTATTATATGTCGTTGCATTGTCCATTTCTATCTACTGAACTCCTAAACTGTACATAAATATATACGCACATATACTTTGATCACCTAGGAACAAAAAGTAAGTTTCTAGTAACATCTATAGCCATAGCTAAGAAGAGAACAGTGTTAGTGCCAAGATACAGCACACAGAGCTAAAAAAAAAAAAAAAACACACTAAAACATCTGTGACCACAAAGGCAGATTTATCCAAAGTACGTATGCTTTTCAGTTCCTGGGAAAATTATAAAATAACAGCAGTGTACGTTAACAGTGTATTTTATTACTAACTGAAAACATCAGATCCATAAGGCAAATCCTATGGTCTTGTGTCAACCAAGACAACTCCTGTAAAATCTGGTCTGAATCAACACCATGGGATTTGGCCTGTTGATGAGCAGTCCTGAGCTGTGGTCTGTGCAGTCACAGCCCCAGTTTGTGCGTGGTCAGCAGAAACATACCCAGCTCTGTTCCCTACACAGGGGTTACCACTGAACGTGAATGCTGGTACAGTCATCCAGGATGAACCGTAAGAGCTGATCACTGTATCTTAACATAAAAAATGCTACAAAGGATTAATTTGAAATACGTAGATTCAGTGGGAAATACAGTTGTCTTTTTCAAGACTATTAGTTGATGCTATTATTAAACTAACACCACCCTGTCTTTGGTGTTGAATACTCACTTTGAAAGCTCTAGAGGAGACAAAAATTACAGTGGAAATCATTCGGTCTTTACTATCCTCAAGGTTTATCTTTGTTGTAGACTTTGGCAGTAACAAGGGAAAATACTTTCCAGAAGTATTACTGATTTTCAGCTCAATATTTCCTTGAAAGTGTTGAGTTAAAGACAAAAACGGCAATGCTTATGCCCCATTTTTAAAATTTAAATACACTGTGAAATTTGATTAATCCCAAATTAGATCCAAGGCAGGTTATCTGTAACAGGAAGAAGTACAAGAAGAGCCAATTTGCATTTAACTGCAATTACAGAGCACAAGTTTAATAAACATTCTTTTAATGTGATGCCATTCACACTACCTTAAAAATATGAAACCATTCCAGAGACTAAAACTGGAAAATTAGCTGCTAGTGGCACACTCTATTTCCAAGTACAACATGGCTTACTGTACTGAAGCAGTAGCCAAAGCTTGAGGCCTTAACAAGGTAATATAAAATTCACTATGATGTCAGTTCAGAGTTCTTCATTTTTAAAAAAATCTCAGTTCTACAGTTTCAATTTCACCAAACTAACTGATGACAAGCAAAACCCCCGTGCTTTGCCATACTTTACCGACTACATCAGCCAAATACACATTTAGATATCTCAGAAATTGCTCCATTTAGCAAGGCAGCTATCCAAAAGGTGTAAGTTATCTTACATATTTATTTTTAAAATTTGCCTTTTTATTTTTAAGGAAAACTGATTTTTTTTTCTGCCTATTGTATTGGTGAGAAAAAAACATCCCAAGTAGATGGCTGTCAGCAGAATAGATAAACTGATCTGTTAATCTGGTATTTTGAGTAGCAAATATTAAAATTA
Source organism: Aythya fuligula (assembly GCF_009819795.1). NCBI lineage: Eukaryota > Metazoa > Chordata > Aves > Anseriformes > Anatidae > Aythya > Aythya fuligula. The sequence goes on along the minus strand of NC_045578.1, from coordinate 5,870,683 downwards.
ACAGAAATAAGACTTTTCAGGTGATTTTACAGGATCTGCAGAACTATCAACACTATCACCTCTGTAACTGTGTCCAGAACCCCCAAGGACACCACGTGTAGGCTGATCAGAAGGCATTATGCATTGTAGGTCTGTAGGAGGAGGGCAGGAAAAAAATGAGAATTCACTTAAACAAAAGGTCTGTTCTTTCAGTGAATGTGCACCAATCCACAGCTTGTTGCTTCTCTGGACAGTGTCTGCTCTTTCTCCACCACCCAGAAATTACCCAATACACTAGCACAACCTGGTGCTGGAGAGCTGCAATAACACACTGAGCAGGGCAAGTCAGCTCACCACCTTCCTCCAACATGATTATAGACACAGCTACAAACGCTCTCTTGTATTAAAAGCCCCATATCGATCAACGATTTTCCAATTCCTTATATTAGAAAACAAGTTGCTGAGCCTAATTAACAGCAAAACCACACTGCTTAATTGTTTTCTCCTCGATTAGATGCAGAGTCATAAGGAATTTGAATGGCAAAACTAACAGTCTCAGATGATGGGCTATTTCTGACCAGTGATGTCCATTATTCTCGCAAGGAGAAAACAGAAAATGCTGCTGTCCCCTTACCAGAGACGGGCACTAACATAGCTTGAATCAAATCAGCTGCCTTCAGGAAACTGTTACCATAAAAGACAGCATGAGAGCACCTAGGAGATTAAGGGAGAGCACATCTCTTTCAACGCCTTACCCAGAAAGGAAGAAGCAAAGACAGACTCTGGAGTTCATTACTTTTTGTGGGAGGAAAAGTCATTATAGCGAGATGATGTAAGCAAGGTCCTGAAGAGCAAATATTGCAGATTCTTTCCTCTTGAAGGGGAAGAAAGCTCTCCACCAGCTAACTGGAACGAAATCTCAAGTGAAGCCTTTTATACAAATACTACCTCCGTTCCAGAGAATGGAACTGATTAAAGCCTTGAGCTTTTCATTTACTTAACAGCAGAGCGGTGCTGAAACAGTCTTGGTTATGAACCAAAGAGTAGCTCAAGATTTCCTTGTAGGCATTAATATTTTAGGCCATTTTACATAAATTGAGTGCATTATAGAGTAATTGTGTACCATATGCTTTCTGTGTTTTGGTGAGAAGTGGCTGCCAGATGGGCTTTGATACTTACAGCTTGAAGTGTATGAATGGAAAAGATTAGAAGAAACAAAAGGTGCCAAGATCACACTAAATTCTGTTTCTTATTTCGTAAAGTACGTGACAAACATAGTGCTGGCAAGTTCTCTGCCAGATGACAGATATTAACTGTAAGTAAAACTGTAAAGGTTGCTCAAGAAACCACGGTACAATCTGAGTTCTGATAAGCCATAAATCTGTAACAAACTATTGGTTTGCTCTTTGCTCTCATCCTTCTGCCATTCTGCAGAAGGAAAATACTTCTTTTGCGTACCTTACAGACTCTGATTCAGAGAAAAAGGACTAAGAGGATGACACCTAAAACCAAGGGCACTTCCTGACATCCATGGAAAGAAGAAAAATAGAGTCAGAAAGCTCATTTAAAGCTTGTAACTATTTCAACCTTTGCAGCAGTGCTATTCAAGCTAACAGCCAGGCCATAAGGGAGACCGTGAGAGATTCAGTAGCTGGAATTCTGTGTATTATGACCCAATGCCATGTAGTACCTCACTCTCAAGAGGCATCATAAATCAGATGGGGAAGTGAGGCGATCAGATGCAGTCAAGGTATCTGACATGGTAACAGAGCTCCCTCACCTTTCTGTATGAGTTAACCCTGAGGTCCCGGTCATATTCTATCAGAGAGAAATATATATTAGAACAAAACCAACATTTATGAGGCTTTTATTCATAACTCATTCAGCTACTTCTGAAAAATCCTATTCTGCCTTTTTAACTCCTCCTGGCTTTTTGTTCCATTTGCACCATTCTTCTGGTGCTGTCCTAAACATACAGGACAAGTTTCTTTCACTTCCAAGATGATGGGTCTCTTTTTCAGTACCGGAAATCAAGGATGTGGTAAGTACTTAAAACATAGTTTGTTGACAATTTTAAGCTACTCTCATTTCCATACAATCAGCTCTTTACAGTAAACCAAGTATTTTCTCCATGCTTGAACGTTACAGTGTCAGAAAATAATTAGGTTATTTCATAAATTAGTACATAAATTAGTATACTGCTGCATGGAATGAGCTACAAGAGGACTGGACAGTGACATACTGCCCTGGCAACTTTTGTTCAACAAAAGAAAGCACTTACAGGCAAAGTTACAATACTCATGACACAGCTTCCAAGTATTGGCTTCCCCATATCAGCAGGGAGAGCGATACTGTGATCAGAGCTGCTGATATCCTGAATGAGAGTATAATGGTTTGTTGAGAGAGAGCACTGAAAAGTCAACAAAACAGCTGACTGAATCTGCTTTCTATTCATCTACGCTCTGGACAGGATAAACCCTTGCATTGTAGCACTGCTCTCAACTTGCATTTCTTTTTGTGACACAACCAAACCATTAAAAGCCCCCTTCTCAGAGCATGAGCTCCTTACAAGTACCAGCAGAGAAGAAAAATGCAGTCAGTGTCTATACAGCATAATCTACTCCTTCATGGTGAAGAGTGAGTCATTTAAAAGCAACTAGGTCTTTGATTTCTGCTTTAAAAATCAGATGACTGATTAAACTATTCAAGCAAGTAGCTCTCTGATTAAGTTTTGTTTGGGCCTGATTATTTGTAACAGGCTTCACTTACACTCTGAAGAGATGTTTGAGAGGATTAGGTGTTTCAAGCACTGTGAACACGCATTCACACCCCTGCCAAAGAGGAAAAATACCCTCTGAATCCAAGTGAAGGAAATCTTGCGTTTTCTGTGCAGGACTTCCCACAATAAGAATAATGCAATTTATGTTCAGCTTTACTAGGGCAGAAAACACTCAATTGACACAGTATTTAGGTAACTGAAACATGTATCTCAGCAATCCTAGTGGGCAAGCAGCCCAAAATGGAACATCTTAGTTTGCTTAACACTAATTAGTATAATCCCGAGAGAGGATCTGAAGCAGTTGGAGTTCAAAGATTCAGATAAAACTTGGCTTCAGAAGAACATACTTCCCATAGACTTATATCAAGATTTCATTTATTACCTCCCTGTAAAACTGCCACCTTTTTGCCTGTTCGTAATGGATGCATTTTTATTTAAGTGAGTTCATAAAAAATGAGAAGAGTGATAATAAGCTGAAGCTTTGTTTAGTTTTTGTGTTGTTGGTTTTGCCTCCCCCCCCCCTTCTGTTATTGTGTTCAAAACCAATTTACAACTTACAGGTTCTTTCTCAGAAAACGTCTTACGATTTTTACTTTATGCTTGGACAAACACAAGCACGCTTAAGGAAATATGAATGTATTCGGTCATTGATCAGTGAAGGGAAAGTTTGGATGAATACTTAAAAAATGACAAAAAATAATTAGAATACCTTAATCCAAACTAGACAGATTATCACAATGTGTATGTAAGGATCTTTTAACATTACCATTAGTTTATACTTCAGCTCAAAGGCACGTCTCTACTTACTTGGTCAGCTTATGGCCTTTCATTGCTATGAGGAATTCTTTTACGGTTTCAGGACTCTGGTATCTACACGGTGTTTTTGATATGTACTTCAGTGTCTAAGGAATAGGAAAAAAACATACATTATTCCACAGTTACTACCTTCTTCCCATGGTGACTATGATACAAGCTAATTTTTAACAGTCTTCTCAGTACTGCTCAAAAAAAAAATCAGCCTGTCATTTCAGGTTTTAGAGCTTTCTTTTCTTTTTTTTCCCACTTTTTCAAAGAAGTATGAAGTGCTGCCATAGTCAACACAGATCACTCACACTTCTTTCTTCAGTGACACTAGACTGACATTTGCTGAGGAAGTAAGGAACAGGCAATAAAGAACTACAACTTTATGTAACGGAAATTAAATTAGTACTTATTCATAAAGTCTCAGTGAATTCGCTTCACAAAGACATGACCCAACTAGCTCATTACACACCAAGTTAGAATGACAGCTTTGACTGTTCCCACTGTGGCTTTGGACAGTCATTTACCTGGGCTGTTCAAAGCCCAGAGTTGTCTGTTGAAGAGTACAGGAAAGGAGTAATTCCTAGAACGCATTTGCTTTCTTGATTTGAATGAAATACCCTCAGGTGATGCTAAGACTGTGATTAAGATACAATTACAGCTGTACTAAACAGCATCACTCAGATTTATTTTTCCTTTTAAAACCAACCAGTATTTACAGATTCATAGCAAGCTTAAAAATGTACCAGGTGCATATGGCTGGTTTTTGTTTTTACAGTAAAACTTGAGAAAATATGGATATTATTCATCTTTAAAACCATGTTACCTTCTTCCAAGTTTTAATGAAGCCAGTGGCAGGGGTAGAATGCCAACCCATAAAAAAAATCATTTAAGCTGCACAGCACTAGCAAAGCCTTTTCAATCTATGGCTGTTTTCATCCTTTATACACATATCTGGCAATGCTTTCTTAAAGTTCATAGAAGCAGGTTATGGGTTGTCACAAAAGTCTGCAAGATACTGTCATATTAGAAATGTTCAATTTTTTTACAGGTGAAACTTATCAACCGTGGATAACTGTTGCAACAGATTTGCTTTCTTTGTTTAAAACAACACACCTAGCAGACAGATAATACTTTATGTAATTTGACCTGACCAAATAAAAAAATGGCAGTAAGTTTCTACTAGAAAAAAAAAACACCCACCCACAAACAAGTATCTTTCACAGGAAGTAGCTTAGAAATCTTCCTAAATGTTGCTTGCATTAGAACCCAAAATAAAGAGTTGGAAATAATGAGAAACAAAAGAAAGGTCCAGGAAATCCTTGCATTATCTGCACTGTGCGCATCAGCAACTGAAGGATTTGAAAGAGTATTGTCAAAGCCTGTTTTGAATTAAGGAAAAAATATCTTTATCTGATGATACTGCATAGCTATACATAAAGCTTAAAAGTATCTCTACAGCTAACAATGCAACTAGCTAACTGGATCACAAATACAAAAAGACTTGTGGTAGGATAACATATGCATAGACTACCTATAATAATAGTAAGATATAATTCCATATGTTATGCTTTGACTTTTCGTCTTTGTACTTATTCTCAGAAAATGTTGAAAGCAAATATTTAAAAAGTGAGAAGCCAAAAAAGTTAAATCAGTATTTACAGAGCAAAAAACAACAGATACTGGGAAAAAAAGTGATTTACAAGACCACTATGTCAGACAATGTATGCAAATATATTTCCAGTGTATTTTGTATTCCGCTCAAATTGGTTATCATTTTAAAAGTTTGGGTAAATGAAAACAAACTTCAACAGCACGAGATAATTTATTCTACTTAACAAAGTTGATAAAATATGAAACACTGGTATTCTTAATGAGGTTTCCCTAGGTATTTAACATATAGCAATATGACAAAGCAATTAATGCTTTAAGGTATATTGTGACTCAAAAAAATTTTACAGGGTTTTTCCTCAGCTGATTGAAAGAGTAGACTGCTAGTCTCCATGAAGATTTAAATGAGAATTTTTGTAAGCCACTATTTTTGTTGAATCTGACGCTTAGGAATTAAAACTCTGCACCTTTTCAAACAAAGCCAGAACTAAAACAAAAACAAAGCCTAGGCCAAATCTTATTCACATGAGTAGTTTCACTGCTCAGTGGGATTATTCATGCAAGCGAGGCAAACTGCTTTCAACTGGCTGCCAATCACGGTGCTACTCGTGCAGTTCTCTGACATGGACACAAGAGGTCATACTAAATATCTGTTTGCACGTTGCTATTTTCAGATATTTAAAATGTTAATGTTTGGATTATATAGGATTTTAATAGTTCTTCCTAGTAGCAGATCAAACATTTATGACCATTCTGGCATCCAACCGATGTTGATATTTGTACAAGTAATTTTGTGATTACAGTCATCTATGTCTTCCTTTTTTGACCAAAAAAATGGTTTTTTTTTTTGAATGTATTAGTTTAATTCTCTTAGTAAGAAGATACGTGATCTGTGCCTCATTGAAAACAAAATCAGGTGGCATCATCAGGTCATCAAGTAATAGCAAGTTCTGCCCTGCATCTTAAAAAGATAGAATAAAGAATCATAGAATCATTTAGGTTGGGAAAGAACTCTAAGATCATCAAGTCCAATTGTAACATGGAACCTTAAAAAACAAAACAAAACAAAACAAAACAAAAAAAACTTTTTTTTAATTCTTTTTGTCATTTTGTTCTCATGCCTCTGGCAAGCACTGCTCACATACCAGCTAAAGAAAACTTGCAGATCTTTGAATCCAAAAGTCTTATTACAGCACTACAGGCGATGCTCTGCTATCTGGGAAGAAGGGAGGCTGGAGCCTCCAGAGAATAGAAAAGCCCAGTGATGCACATGTTTGGAAGCACTGTGCAGACACTCAAGCTCCTCCCTGGCACTGCTGGCTAGTTTCAGGCCAGAATTACCTGTGCCAGACACAGGACAGCCCTGCTACATTAACTGTTCCCACTGAAAGGGAATACAGTTCAGGGAGAGCTGGAAGTTACCGCAGAGTTAGAGTGGATCCAGTAGAATCCCACACTCTGCTTCGTGCACAGGAGACCTAAAATGCAACCGGTACTGACCCTGGAAATATTCCAGCTATGGTCATACCTACCACACCTGAGTTTATAAACTTTACTGACAGAAATATCTGTACACAGAACCAGCTGCACGGCTCTGAATTTATAGTGCAGTTATCCTGCAACATGAATAAACTGACTACAGATAACAAAAACTGACAAAAAAAAAGTTAGGGTAACCTTGATGAAAAATGACCAAATGATGTGAATCAGTCCAGCTTGTGCTAATTAGCGAAGGAACTTTACAGTGCTACTCACTTCATACATGATCGTGTTCAGATTCTGCTGACCAGAGCTCTGCTTGTTTTTTCCACTCTCTTTGCGCTGCTGCTTAAGATCAGTAAGTAACTGGAACACCTGGGGAAAAAAATGCTTTAAATCATTTGAGATTATTTTACCTAAAAATATTACAACAGGAAAACATAGATGAATCCTGTCAACCCAATAGAAGTGTTGCTTCTTTGCTGACTGCACCAGCAATTTAAAATGAAAAATATTTTGGCAGCAGAAAGATGAATAGAGAGAGGTGTAAATTTGTAAATACTTCTTTTTTTTTTTTTTTAATGAATATTTTAAATGGATTTTCAGCAATTGTTAGATGTTATTCAAGAGTCCCAAAGGACTCTGTCCCAGTTGACAGAATGAATCTATTCCATTTATTTATCTTAAATCATGTCCTGAACAGAGGTGGGTCATACCCTGCTGTAATGACACAGAACTCCCATTTAAATACAAGTGATGCTTGAAGCAAAATCTCCTGCCAGTTTGTTGCCCTGCCAGATTTGTTATGACAGATGTACCTACAATATTAAATGTATATGTTCCCTGTCTCACAGAGACACAATTTTATATTATCCGCAAGAAAAAAAAATAAACTCTACAACTGTCACACTGCCAAGAACCCACTAAATAAAGGTTTGAACTATAGATGAGATTAGTGGCCCTTTTATACATTCCAGTGGAATTATTCATAATAGTACATGGCAGAGTGACCAATATGGTGTTATGGTATGTTAAGCCGCAAAGATTACATTAGCTCCCTATTTCATCACAAAAATATAGTACAACCAGACATGCTCTGGAAAAGATGTGATAAAAATGTCTTCGTATTTATGATGCAATGAATATTAAAAGTGTAGGAGTAAGATGCAGAAGCTAAGTCTGAATGCAAGGAAAACATTTTGATTTCTGCAACCATGCTTTGTCAAATTTGCTGCAACATCACGACTACTTTATTTATCATAGCCAGATATGCAGGAAAATATTGAGAAAGCGTCACAATTACCCCCTTTATTCCCATATTAAATCACATCAAGTTATAATTCCTTCAGATGTTTTGCTTCGGGCTTTACCGTATATCCAGAGCATACCCACAGCAAAGTAACAGATGACTTCTTACTGTTTCATCCCTCATTTTTAACTAGCTTAATTCAAGTTCCAGTTCCAATTATAAGCTCAAGTCCACAGAAGTAACAATACAAACATTCCTAGACTGTGAGAAGCATGAACATTACTACGAACCCTACATTTACTTTGTATGAAAGTAAACAAGAAAAAAGGAACACCTTGTCTATCAACCACAAGTAGCCAATCTTTGACTTAAAGGATTCAAAAGGATTTCAAAACTGAAACTATTTAATAAATAGTTGCATTTAATAAATATTTGAAGACAATATGACCAATGACAACGAGACATAAAATGACAACTCCAATCTCACAAAAGAAATTCAGGCATAGAACATGAAACACGTCAGTCTCGAATACTCCTTTCAAACACCACTTTCTGTGCAACATATTACCTTGATAAAGAGAATGTTAGCTATGCCAGTCAAAGAAAAGAGGAGCAAACAGAAAGAGGTCCATAGTTTTAGGGGAATCAGTATTTTGAAGAGCAGTAAAAAGCCATGCCCAATATAGCTGCAGACACTGCAAATCCCTTCCTGCAAACAACTGAAAAGCTGCATGCATGACAACTGTGCTGTCAAAGGGAAATAAGCACTCATCAGTAACTTCATTTTCCCTCTTTCTTTTGTTCTTTTTCAACATATATGGTACATTCACCAACATAAAGACTAAGCTGAAGAAAGTTTTGTCTGAAAAGCATAAAGAATTGATTCTGCAATTCTCCCTGTGTTGCACCACCCTGTTAGAACACCTACAAATTTCACAAAACATGGCCAGTGCTGCTACTGAACCACAGCAGGCAGTAATACCTAGATTCCAAAATGCCAGCAAACAAAAAAAAGAAGGAAGCAGAGATAATTTGGCAATAAATAATCTCTGAAATACTCGCTATTTTCTGTACTCCTGTATAAAGCATCAGTGAATTCAGCCCAGGTACAGAACTGTTTAAAGATGGGGATAACCAAATCCTAAACAACAAACCACCATACACAGGAGGATTCGGTGTAAAGGCTGAACTTAATGTTACCGATATACCAAAGATCAGCCCCATATCTATTTGAAAAGCATGTTTGTATTTGATTTGGGACCAACCAAGTCATGATACAATATCCACCACTACTGAAAACATTTCCAGATTTCCTCTAAAAATATTCTTAATAACAAATAAAATGGGGGGACAAACATCACACACTGGTCTTGTTGATTGTCACTGGCAATTTTAAGCTTCAAAAGTGTTCTAGTGGCTGCCTCCAGCATTAAAGTGTTGGTTTAAAATCAGAAGGCAGATAAACTTACCTCAAAGTTACTCAGCAATGCGGCATTTGCATCTTTTCTAAAAACAAACAAACAAAAAAAGCAATTATTTATGTTCCAAATGAAACAATTTGAAACTTCTTTGCAGAGTTATTAAGACTCAAAAAAAAACAAACAGATGCTATTTTCATGGAGTTGATTTCTTCAAAAAAAAAATTCAATAATTTGATTTTGAGGATTCTACAATTACCAAGCTGTTGCCTCCTCTGGAAAATATTTATTTTCCCAGATCGTGGGTGTAATTATTATGTAGGTGTACATCATATTTTGCACAATTTGACCCATGAATCTTAACACACTTCCATTACATAATCCTTTTACTCAGCCACACTATTTTATTCATTCACCCAATTTTACCAACTAAACCCAAATCTTCTTCCTTCTTCCTTATATAAAAAGGCCTCCAGTTTTATTTGAATGAGGACTGACAGAAAAAGTAATTAACATTATACACGCTACTTATTTATTAATCAAGGAAAAAGAAAACAATTACTTTTTTTGTACAATGTACATATTGTATGTGTGTGTGTAGATGCAAGTGTGCCATTACACACACTGTACTGAGGAAACAAATGACTACATCAAAAAAATTATCATTTTTTTCTTTATTGTTTGATTCTTTGTGTTGCTACTCCTTTACTAGCAGGACAAGGCTGAGGGCTTCCCATTGTCCACCAGATGAACACTTCTTCACTCATTCTGTCCCAATTAAGCAAGTCAAATGCATTTTTAAATTAATCATGCCTCTACTACTACTAGATATTGTAATTTTATATTTCTAAATTTAAAAAAAGGGAGAAAAGCCTGACACAGAACACCATACATTCTCCAAACAATACGTTCTGCTGAGCAGTCACTAGCCACAACAACAGCAAGTTTCCATACAAAAGGAAAAAAAGGCTTTTCTCAGGTCTGTGCAACAGCATATAAAAAAAAAAAAAAAAAAGGTACAATGTATTGTTAAGCACCATCAACTGTTGAAACAGAACTGTCACGTTCATCCCTTTCAAATGAGTTAAATGCATCCACAAACTTCCACAGGTTCTATCATTGTTTTTAAATGAAAACGACCTTCTAAAATACGCTGAGATGAACTTCAACTTCCATTTCGCTGACTCGAGTGAAAGTTCAGCAAGTGAGCTCATACATGCATTAGTTTTCATTCATGTTTTACAAACCATATAGCTTTTGTTGTTAGGTAAATGCAATTCTTCAGAATCTTTGCATTCAGACTATTGCTACAAAAATCCCTATGGATCAAAGACATTCTTTGTTAGAAATAATAATGCCAGAGAAGAATTATATAGGGAATTATATAGTTAAAGTGAGAGGATCATATAGAGTAAATACATTACTATGAAAATGCAGCTCCAGTAAACCTATCTGAAGTTAAATTATTTAAGACAATTGCTTTCTTGCTTTCTTTTTAATTCTAAACCACTGTCAATCAGGAAAACGCTTATTTTGTCTTCTAACAATGGACAGTAAATGAGTCGGTCTAGATCTTAAAACTTCAACAATTTTTGCTGTGCTGAAATATCAGAATTACAAAGTAAGCAAACAAGACCAGTTTCAAAAATTTTGCTGAACTTGAGTAGAAATTTGAGTAGGAATTTTTATGCAGTCCTCTCATGAGTCAGCTATCAATCTACACTCAGAAAAAAAAAAAAAGATAAAATATACATTGAAATTAATTCTTTAAGTAAAAAGTATGCTTAATTATGACAATAAGAAATGTCGTGTTTACACCAAACGTATAAACAGTTTTTAGAATCTTTCACAGAGGCACCATTGGTCCAAATTTTAGTCGAAAACAAAGTATTATTGAGAAGGTCTTTCATTTATAACATCAGAAAGCGTCTTAACTGTATGGCATCATTCATGCTTCATGTTTTAAAATTTTATATTTAAACCCAAACATTTTTAGAGGATTCTTTTCTCTACTAACAGATACTTTTGGCATTGTAAGAGATGTTTTTCTAGGTGCAGAGCTTCCCTTTAAGAAGACTATCACACAGGAAGTATAAGACTAGGAAGATTAAATTCCAGCAGTAACTCAAGTGCAACATGGTCAAAGTTGTTCCATTTTGATGCAAGGGACATCCACCCACAGCTCAGGTCTTCAGACCCCTGGTCTTCTACTCCTGATGGTCATTTTTTTGGTACTAGAAGAGGTACCACCAGTAAAATAAATTACTCAAGGTGGTTAAAAAAAATAAAGTGGATGTGTAACTGGCATCACAGACTTACTACTAACAGTACCAAACGAATCTCTTTCAGGAGAGCAAATCCTATCTTTCACACATGCAACAACAACCTTGAGGCCACGTACACGTTTTACAGCATTTTTTCAGCACACAGCAGCGAGAAGTGGTCATTTCCCTGCTGGTCACCACTCATGTTACAGCTAACACAATAAAAACTGCCATTTCAATGAACGTTCCCGATTTGTTATCTGCTTTTGAGTTGTACATATAGAAGATTAAACAATAATAGAGCCTCTATGTCCAGCAGGGATGGCCCCAGCTCTGCTGGCATTGGCGGATGCTGACACGCACCCCACAGGACGGCGTGCATGTATATGGCCACACAATGCTCACAGAACTCACCAGAATGAGTCCCAAAGCTTCCACATAGGTCAAAGCCTATTGTTTGGTGCCCAAGTGGTGCTAACGAGATAAAAGCATACAAGGCATTGTGTAATGTGGTGACCTCGGGGCTGAGGGCGCAGGGCCTGGGGCTGGCTGGTTTTGCAGCCACCAGGTATTTATTTATGTACCCCTTATGTTCCTTCCATCTCCACACCAGCACGTGCTGCTCCTACAATTAGCTGATATTTCCAAGAACAATCCTCCCCCACAACCTGCAGAATAGTACTCGTATTTCCCTTCTCCTTGACTAGAAATAAGAGAGCGGAGGAAAGCGCTGTGTGCACACATGGCCAGTCAAACAGGAAGGGCAGGGGACATGTGGACTCAGAGCAGGATTAAAGTTAAGCCACGATGTCGTTTTCCTAAACAGACGTTTCAGCGATACTTGCAAAGCAAACAAACAAAAAATAAACTCAGTTTCTCAGCAGAAGGGCTAAGCAAACTGCTGATCATAGGGGTGCAGGAGGCCCTATGCACACACATACACACCCTACACGCTGCCTCACAGACACCCACCCCCACACAGACACACGCGATCCCATACAGATACACGTCCCCAAGCACACACAACGCAGACATACCGCCCCCCACACACATCCCGGCCCAGGAGCCCCCACAGAAGCTGAGGGGATGCTGAGGGGCCAGCAACAGCCCGCGCCCCCCCCCCCCTCCCATTCCTTGTTCCTTACACCTCCATCTTGGCGGCGGCCCTCAGCCTGCGCAGCCGCCGCCTCACCGAGGGCCGGCCCCTTCCACAGCCGGCCCCGCGCCTGCCCGGAGACGGTGTGCGGGCGTTAGGCTGAGGGAAGGAAGCGGAAAAGCCGAAGGAAGGGGAAAAAAAATATATAAATTAATTAAAAAAATTGAACTCTCAGAGCAAAAAAAAAGTAAAAAGTGGAACTGCATTGGCCGGGAATCGAACCCGGGCCTCCCGCGTGGCAGGCGAGAATTCTACCACTGAACCACCAATGCAAGTGATAAAGATTGGTTTGCCGCCCCCTCAGCTGTATCTACCGACTGTGTGCACCGAGCTGCTCCCCAAATTGTTCATATATCCGTGTCCACCCTGGGTAGAGAAAAAAGGGCTCTTCAGAGCGTTCAAGAAGCACTAAAAGACCTCTCCGGCATCCAGAAAGTTTAAAATAGATGCGCCTGTCATTCCCTCTGGATAATATGGTGGATGAGAATATACCACAGAAAACAGGTATATAGATTATAGATATATAGAATCCCTATAGATAATATAGATCCTTTGTATTTTGAAAGGAAAAGCAGATTTCACTTGCAGAACAGTAAAAACTGTCAACGGAAAGCTTGGTGCAAAAAACGTCATTGGGGCAAAACACGTTCTGATAACCTGCTGAGGATCTGACAGTCAGCCAGCGTTAAGAGTGATGACAAGAGGAGAGCAGCAGCGCTGGGGCCCCTGCACATCAAAGCTCTAGCCATGTGCAAAAACAGTCCTGGAAAGCTGCAGGAGCTGTACAGTACTGCTGCTGTTTGTTAAGGCACCTGCACATGCATCTTATCAGGCTCATCAGTGTCATGTGTCTTCCTAACATCACTGGGATCCTTTCCCATTTAATTTATGTGCTATTAAATTTTGAAAGAGCTCTTTTCATTCCTGAGGAAAGTAGAGACACTTCATTGGGCACAAATAACTGAAAATCCCATTGGCTACTGCAAGAAAAACTCTATCTGGACCAGGGACTGAGAGCCAGAGAAAGACTGATTAATTTACTTTGCCATTATCTCTCAGGCGAAAGTTCATACCCAAACACAAGCAAAGCAGCACTAACTTGCCAAGGAGTCCCATACACCTGCTTGCTTGCAGCAGGGCTGTAAGAGCAATCTAGGGAACGGGATGGGTTGGACATCTTGTGCCCACAACCTCCCTGGTATGATACTACCACAAAATCTACCAGCCAGTTTTCACCCTGGAATCAAGCCAGAAGAAAGCCTACTCTCAATCGGGGACTTTGGGGTGTTGAAAATTCTCATCCTGCTCTGAATGATAAGAGCAAACTGCAACACTTCAGGAGCAATCTGAGGTGCCCAGACAGACAGTGGGCAACAAACAGCTCTCAGACATCCAGAAACCATCAGGATCAGATACCTAAGTGCTGGACAAAGTTTAAAAGCCTTCTGTAAAGTGTTTTTTTTTCATGCCTTTTCACCTGCAGACCTCTAAAAAAGTTTTATTAGATATGTGAACCCCTTCACATACAGATTGTTGTACAGACAGAAATTAATTTATATTCTGGAATCACTTTTCATGGAGTTTTTAGGCAAAAGAGCCAGGAGAAAGGTCTTTAAGCCACAGACTGAAAGCTGTCAGTCTGACTCAGTGGATGGGATGTAAGGGATGCTGGCCTTTTTCATGTCAGGATTAACTGACCTTGCAAGCTGGCCAAAACCTGCACAGCAAACGCTCTGTAAACTTCTCTGCCATATTTCAAACCCTGTTCATGAAACTGCCTGCACACCAGCTCCCAGCTAGGCTAAAAAGAGAAAAAGAATGGAAAGGAAGTCAGCTTTCATGTGAGAATACAGAATTTCCAGACTCTATCAAGTTTCAGAGTTTTATTCCAGGAATCTACTAATCCTTGCCTACAACTCACCATTCTCTTTAGATATGGGTTCAAAATCTCCAGCATATTAATTTTATTTCTCCTTCACATCTCCTTGTTATGTCTCTCCCCCAACACCAGTGTATCGTCGTTATTCTCACGGTTTTTCCAAAAGTTTCAATCCAGATCTTTTTTTACAGTCCATGATGACAATGCCCAGTCCCAGCAGCTAGGAAGAAGGAGCACAACACAAATGCCTCTCTCAGTGGCTTTAAATTTTATTTTTTCTTTCCAGTAGAGATATTCTTCCTACATATTTTCTAACAGAAACATGCAGCCTGTTGGGATTTAATTACATAAACCAGCTACAGACCCACTGACATCATGCAAGGGAGAAGGGGAATCTCTCAGAGAGAACTCATTGCCCTTACACACAATTTTCCAGGAGAGACGGGGTGATTAGCTCAGTTAACTTTGTTTTTAATGCCGCACGTTCGATGTTAGACAGTTATGCTACACCATCCATAGGGAATGCAGACATAGGTCTTTCTAAATGTGCTTAGCATGTCAACATTTTAAGCATTGGCTTGTGACTGCTACCAGTAAGGCTTGGAGAGAGGGGCCTCGGTATTAACTATTGAAAGCAGGGGGCCTAGTGATGGCTATTGAAAGCAGATCTGCAGGGTATTTGTATTCTTTGTCATGAAAGATGTTTACTGTATTCAGCAGTTCGCTGATCACCCTATAGTGTCTTTTTTTCTTTTACATTCAAAATTCATTAAACAAGGTTCGTTTTTTTGTCGTCGTTTTTTTTTTTTTTTAACAAAAAATGTCAGCACTGCTTCACACCAGTCTAGCTGACAGTGCATTTGCCTAGCACTTTCAGTCCACAGAGCTTTTTTCTTTTTCTGAACCAAAACGACAGTAAAAAAAGAATGCAGTTAAAGAAGGTGTGTTGTAGCAGTTTATGTCACCCCAGACTCAGTCATGAAATTAGGTCCTGTTATGAACAGAGCATTTCTAGAAACACTAAAGCATTCTTTCAGAGCTGCACTCCACCAGTATTGCACTCTTCCAATGGGGAGGGGAAAAAAAAAACAACATACACTCTAAAAGAAATAGTAAGGATATGACTGTGATTACAAAACCAAGTACAAATAAAATTCAAATCTTAGAGGACATTAAAATATATTTAATTAAACTTCTTCATGCTGCAAAATGGGCACTTTATTCTCTACTACTACCTTATCGTATGTCAGCTTGGATAAAGGTGTAGCCGGAAATACTGATGTGTGAATGATGAATGATGTGCCATTCTCTGTGCTAAAATTGAAAATAAGTGGACAATGTGGAAATAAATGGACAGTAAGGGGAGAACCTTTCCATCAGAACTTCCTAGGTATTTAGCTATAGGATGGGGATTTGGGGGTTTAATCTTTCTATTTCACTATGCAAATTAAAAGACTGGAAGAAGAAGATGAGATGTAGAGAGGCACCAAAACCAGCACAAATAGAGAAGATAGTAATGAGAACACATTTCCCTATTTGTTAGAAGGCCTACTCTGCAATGCTAGTTCACTCTTTTCTCCTAAAAAAATTCAACTGCCTCAGCCCAAAGCATCTTTTATTTCTTCAGGGTCCAGTTTTACATTAAGGAATTCTGACTGTATTTAGAGTTTCACTTCCATTTTTATTATAAAAATATTACCCTGTATTCCATGTTGCTTCAAAATAGAACGTTATTGAGCATTTCATCTAAAAACAGGAAAAGAGAGAATTAGTAACCTCCTAGATACAAACTGGGACAGGAGGTAAGCAGCGTACTACAAACAAACCGATTCCTGTGAAGTTTGCTAAACGCACAGTGAAACTGCTGACAGATCCCATGTGAAAGTACATGTCCTTGCCACGTCCAGTATCAGACAGACCAAAAAATAGGACCAAATAGGATCACCTGATAACAAATACAGAAGGTTTCTTGGTTGCAGAACTAGATTCATGGTCAAGACACAGATGATGAAAATAGCAGAAATTCAACCAGGTTGTTCCCAGTGATTAAAACCCAGCCACACATGGGTTGCAGATTATTGTCCCACAGCATCCATCAGAATAATTTATTTCAATGGGTCCAAGGCCAAAACCCACAACACATCACCACAAATACTTCACATGAAGTCACTGCATTACTGATCTTTCTCCAGGGCACTTGGGATCACTCCTTTTTCCCTTTTTCTCTTTGGGAAAGTCCTGTTTGATAGCTTCAGGAAGAAAAACATAGTCCTTACACAGGCTGTGTCTTAACCTGGAGTCCATACCTCAAACTCCATGAGAAAGAGATGCTCTCTGTATGGGATTCACTTGGGTTGTAAATTCAGTGCTCACTATTTTCCCAAAACATCAGCAGTCTTCTGTCCAAGTAAGGACAAGGACACTCCTAAAGGCTGATGAAGACGAGAAAAGTGTTAAAAATAAGGGATTTCAAAGCAATGAAGAATGTGATGACAAAACAGTTAAGCAGTTTCCTAGTGTGGATGTCCTAGTGTGAATGGGAGAAGGTGACAAGTTGCAGAACTAAGAATGGCAGAAAAAGGACAAGCGGGTCAGTTAAAGGCAAGGAAAAAATGGGGACAAGAAAAGCAGAATATGTTTCATGAGCTCTGACAAAGGCCTGGATCATGCAGATGGAAGCATGCTTCACTGTGGTAGCACACGCTGTACAGCAAAACAGCAAGTGCTCGTTCTGTGGCGTGGCTGCTGAAAACTGCTCTGACTTAATGAGAAACTGGTGCTGAGGAGCAGCTTTGTGAGCCGCTGTTCCCAAATCTCACCTGTATTTTAAACCAGTTATTTACATTCATGATATTTAGAGTTTGAGGGATTTGGGGCTATTTGTCAGGGCTACAGACCCAGACTGGCACTTCAGCCTGCACAACCTCACACTCTGCAGCCCCAGTCTCACATGAGCTTCTTCCCAAGACTGACCCCATGCAATGACCCCATGCAATTAGTGAGAGCAGAAATCCCCAAAGCTTCAGTGTCCTTTTAAGTGGGGTAAAAAGGCTCCTCTGCACGGAAACTGGAAAGGGCAGCCAGTTCCCATCTATTTGCTGGGTTAATGGTTGGACTTGATGATCTCAGAGGTCTTTTCCAACCTAAATGATTCTACTTTATTCTTGCTTGTTTGCTGGGGTGGCAACATGGATGGAGCACTGATGATCTACCCATCATACCGAGTACATTCATTCTGATGTAGAGGAGGACAGAGTGAAATGACTCCTTCAATACAAGGATATTCCTAGGAGTGGAGCTGACCTGTCAGTGAAAACACACAGAGAACACTCGCACACCACAGGCCTGCTGCCTAAAGTTCCACCAGAAACTTTACAGACAAGCAACATGAACGAGGGCATCTCTCCCAACGCTCCTCCTCGCAGCCTGAGAGGATGCCTCTCTCCTGACTCGCTCATCATGTGCTGGATCGGCAGGGTTTGGGGACAGGAGAGGGGTGGGAAGGGTGAGGGGCTGCGGGGGGGCCGTGGTGGGGCTGGCCATGGGGCCACCCCGCCCCAACAGGGCGGGACGAGCCACCAGCCCGGCTCCGAGGCACGTAAAAGCGGGGCAGCAGGGACTGGGAGCACACGGAGCTACCAGCCAGGGCTCCACTACAGACACGGTGAGCAGGGCCGGGTGGGCAGCAGGGGTCCTGGGGTCCTGTCCCACTGCTGGGCTGGGACAGAGCAGAACTGAGCCTCGCCTCGCTGTTCCACAGGTTGCACCAGGTGCCGGGATCGCCGCACACCCGAGCAAAACGTCGTCTGAGATGGCATCCGAGGTGAGGGTGAGCTTTGCTTTAACTGCGGGGTGCTCTCGGGGTGCTCTAGGGATGCTCTAGAAAACGCAAGCTCCACTGACTGGTAACCCCGGCAGTGCGCCCTACTATGTCCATCAGGGTGTTTTTGGGTGCTCCTCTCTGCCCACTTTATTTTGCCGGGTTTTAAGCGGAAAACGCGACAGCAAGCATGTTTGCTGCAGTATTTCTGAAGACTCACCTCTGATTCTGGTGAAAACCCACAGTAGGGAGGATATATCTTGATGCCTCTTCGGGTCCAAGCTCTGTGCTCCCAGCACTGGCCTTTATTAGCACCCCAACCCCGGTGCCGTTCACCCCAGGGGACTGGATTCCCAGCGAAGGGCTGCAAAACTTTGCTTTTGCAATTCCGATTTCTCATGCTGACAAACCTGTTTTAAAGAAATAATGAAAAAAAAATAACAACCTCCCAATGACTCCAGGCTCACCCCTGAGGCTC
The DNA here is from genome assembly GCF_009819795.1 of Aythya fuligula. Classification (NCBI taxonomy): domain Eukaryota; kingdom Metazoa; phylum Chordata; class Aves; order Anseriformes; family Anatidae; genus Aythya; species Aythya fuligula. The sequence goes on along the minus strand of NC_045578.1, from coordinate 5,851,770 downwards.
TCTCCCCTGCTCTCCTCTGAGGTCCACCAGCTTGGCAGGGATGTGGGGCAGGGGTTCCCCGAGTCCCTCCGCCGCTGTCCATGGTAGTGGGATCCTGCCACCCAGTGCTGCGGCTTGCTGAGCTCCTGGGGGTGCTTTGGGGGCTTTGGGACTGCTGCTTTTTTTTTTTCTCCCTTCTTAAAATTTGTAAGACTGAACAGTCTGCACCCTTAGCCGATCTGAGTTTAAGCCAAAAGGGATGTGGCTACTTCTGGCCCACAGCTCTTTGTCAACCCAATATTTACTTACAGTCTCCCCAAAAGAAAGGTTTCCTTTTTTTTTTTTTCTTTTTTTTTAATTCCAAGTAACAGTAGACGCTAGCATTCATTATAACCCTGACTCCCTTACTTTTCTCTTTAATAGACTATGAGAGGGTTAGTGACCTTCAGCTGCCTTACAGGACAGATCTGTGCTGCTCTTGTGCCATATGCCCTGATATTTGTTTTCAAGGAGAGTACACACTCCTTCCAGAGTCCCACAGAGACATAGGGTAGAGTATCTTAGGGGACTCCTGACCTGACAGCTCAAGGGCTAAATATTAGTAACAGAGACTTGCACTCCACCTCTTCAATTAATTTCTAAAGCTTCTAAAGTCCAGGGACCTTTCTGGTTAGTGCTACTGCACTGAAAAAAATTAAGATGCCTGGGCAAGCCCTCAGTTTTACTTAGATAAAGAGTGGGCTAAGCATTAAATGATTCTTAGGAGAATGTATCAGTAAGCCATTTGAACATGCCTTTTAACTTCATTACTCTCAGGGGGATAAACTTATGGGAGGAAGGTTTGTCGGAAGCACGGATCCCATCATGCAGATGCTCAGCACTTCCATATCCACTGAACAGAGGCTGTCTGAGGTTGATATCCAGGCAAGCATTGCTTATGCCAAAGCCCTGGAGAAGGCTGGGATCCTAACTAAGACTGAACTGGAGAAGATCCTGAGTGGCCTGGAAAAGGTATTTATTTCCTTCATAAACTGTCACTTGTGCTCAGGCCTACATACAATCCCCACAACAGTACTACAATAAATAGCTCCTTATCAGACAGCACCTCCCTCAGCTGCTGCTCTAAAACCATTTTCTGTACCCTCAACTGCTATTCCTTAGCACCAGGCATGTGCAGAAGTGCCTTCCTGAAAGGGAATGCTGCCCTAAATCAGGGAGAACCAGAGAGGCCCATGTGTATTGTCCTCTTGGTACTCTGAGGGACACTCTGGGCAGGGGATGGACACTCCGATTGCATCTAGCTAAAGGCACCAAAGCCAGGCAGTAGGAGGTGAACCAGCTGAAAACTCAGGAAGGAGAGCCTGCAGCCCTGATGAGCCCACTGTGGGTGCTCATTATGGAAGGCTGGTGCCTCAGTGAGATGTGCTCAGCGTGACCTGGCCCCCATCCTCTTCAAACTGAGCATTCCCGAGGAATTGTTTCAGTGTGAATTAGGAATATTCTTTTTCCGCTGGCGCTTGGGATCCTTTTGTGTCTGGCTGCCTGAGTTAGTAGAAGGCAATGCATAGCATTGTATAGGGGTGAAGAGGAGTCAGCAGATAAGCGCTTTTTTTTGAAATATCCATTGTTGTTGCTCACCCGCCATGGACAATGGGGAGTCTATACAATGTTTGTATAGGAAAATCTTTGTGGACAATGCTACAGCAACGACTGACATTTCAGCTTGCTTTCTCATTGCATCGCTTAAGTCCTCCTATGGACAGAACATTGCAGAATCAGCAAGGTTGTAAAACATGAATCCCACCAAGTGCAATACAGAATATGGGGACAGAGTAAGCAGCCAGCTTTGGCGTAAAAAAATGACAGTGTTGGATCTTTTCAGACTTCCATTAGGACGGCAAAAGTTGGTAATTGCTGGGGACACCTACAGCCTCCGAAAGCACAGAAGAGCAGGGGCTGACTTGTGTTTCTGCTGTTTGTAGATCTCTGAGGAATTGTCTAAGGGAGTCCTTATAGTGACCCAAAGCGATGAGGATATCCAAACTGCCAATGAACGCAGACTGAAGGTTTGGTCCTCTAAACTCTTCTTCCTGTCCCTCTCTAGCTAGACCTGCCTGACAATAAGTACACGTGTCTATTACCCACTATTTTTTCCTCACTGTCTCTTGTACTGAATCTAAGTGCATGGTTAGGCATGTCCAAGACCACTTCTGTGGAAGAGACTCTGTACAAGCTTAAACATACAAATTGCCCTTCCCCAAAAGAGATCCCATAGCTACTTACAGAATGCTAGAGCTGAGTCTTTTCCAGGCTGGGAGGAGGTCTGCACTTGGGGGTAGTCTGCTTAGAATACAGAGACACTGATGGAAGTTTTCCTGTTGTCCTCAGGAGCTGATTGGTGATATTGCTGGAAAGCTGCACACTGGAAGAAGCAGGAACGAACAGGTATGTACAGAACTACTTGGTTTTGCCCTTTTACTCCTCCTGCTCCACACTTCATGAGAATCCTGACCAGAGCAGCCATTAGCTCTCTTCCTTGAGAGGAAGATATAGTGACATTATCATGTCAGAATGACCAAGGACACATTTTATGAGAGGAAGTTGTGCCTTCCCATCACATAGAACAAGGAGGGAGTTATTTTACTGTCACAAAATAAGCTCATGATATAAGTAACAGTCTCCTTCAACTGACTGTGGCCAATCTTGTCCAGGTTGTGACTGACTTGAAGCTGTTCATGAAGAATTCCCTCTCTGTCATCTCCACTCACCTGCTGCAGCTCATTAAGACCCTGGTGGAACGTGCTGCCATGTAAGTCCTTTCCCCAGTCAGTGGCATTGGCCTTGCTGGGACAGATTTCTAGGCTTGTTCTTTAACTGCAAGACCACCTGGGTGCAGTAGCAAGGTCTTCTGCAGGGGAAGTTACAGCCAGGCAGTCTGGGATAATGCAGGGAAAGACAACAGCCCATCTTTCTTCACAGTTCACTTCACAGAGACATTCTTCTTTGCCTAATGGATGCTGGGGATATAGCCTGATGTGCCCTGCCCTTACTCTGACAGGGGCTGCTCACCTCTTTCTCTCCTTTCACATGCAGAGAAATTGATGTTATCTTGCCTGGCTACACCCACCTGCAGAAGGCCCAGCCCATCAGATGGAGCCAGTTCTTGCTCAGGTAACCACCTTCCACACTCAGCTCCAGGGAGCCTGCTCAGCTCAGCTCAGCTGCAGCCCAGCAGCCCACCATCCTCTGGCAGCACAGAGCTAGTCCTGCCTCACCTAACCCTGAAACTTACCACAAGACGTCCCCATGTTCAGTCCCACTTGGCTCTGGAGGCCAACTCTCAACATGCCCCCACCATCTAGCCATAATTCCTTCTCGGCTCATGGGACAGTTCCTGACTTCAGATGCCTTCTCTCTCTCTTGTCCCTTCACAGCCATGCTGTTGCCCTGACCCGTGACTCTGAGCGCCTGGGAGAGGTGAAGAAGAGGATCAACGTCCTGCCCCTGGGAAGGTAACAGCCAACTTTCTGGAATCCCTGGGCATCACTTGGCTCTCTGACATCTTGAGAGTTCTGTTCCCTGTGCATCTTTGGTTGGAGTTGACAGGATGTTATAAGTGACTCCTGTTTCTCTCTCCCTGGCAGCGGTGCTCTGGCTGGTAACCCCCTGGACATTGACAGAGAGATGCTGCGTAGCGGTAATGTCTGCCTAGAACAGGGTGGCACAGCCCTACTTGAAGTGTCTGGGAGGAGGGGAAGCAATGACAGGTGGTGCCTCAAAGCTCTGTCATGTGCTGTAACATTGGACCAAGATGAAATAATTCATACGGGCTTTTTTACTGCAAAGATCCAGACCATGTCTGTGAGGTGGGAGCAGGAACAACCAGCACTGCTGCGTAACAGTCACCTACGCCTAACAGTGAAGGCCCTGTGCAGCATAAAAGTTCAGCATGGTTATGTTCCTGGGGCTACTCAAGGGCTCACAGTCACTTACAGGCTGGGGCAGCCTGCTGCCTTCAAGCTCCAGCCGTGCCAACCCTGACTGCTGTGTTCACTGCTTTCCTTACAGAGCTGGAATTTGCTTCCATCAGCCTGAACAGCATGGATGCCATTAGTGAGAGAGACTTTGTGGGTAAGCACAACTCCATCGCTTCTTTCTTCCACCATGTTAGAAGCAGGCTCTAGAGGACTTCCCAGTTAACCTCATTAACAAGGTGGGTAAAATCTCTAAATGACCTCCTGCCTTTCCTGCAGTGGAATTCCTCTCTTTTGCCACCCTGCTGATGATCCACCTTAGCAAGATGGCTGAAGATCTCATCATCTACAGCACCAGCGAGTTTGGCTTCCTGACCCTTTCTGATGCCTTCAGGTAGGTGCTGGTCCCTGGGCAGCCAGCCCTTCCCTCAGCCTCTCCTCCTCCCTTCTCCCCACCTGAGAGACTGAGTCAGAGCTGGGGAGCTCCCTACTGCACAAGGACACACAAATCAACTCCCCAGAGCACAAAAAGCCTGGCAGAAAGACAGGATAAGAGAGAACATTCCTCATTAGGGAACACTGATTTCTGACTCTGGTAACATCCTAACAGACTTCCTGTCTCTCAGGATGGCACAGCCACAGCCCTGCCTTCCAAAGGCCACAGAAACACTCTTGCCTGTTGATGCCACCTCTGGAGGGCCTGCCAAGTAGCCTCTGATTTCTCTCCTCTCTGAGAGGCAGCACTGGGCTCCAGACAACTATTACACTGCAAACATCTTTCTTTCAGCACTGGCAGCAGCCTGATGCCTCAGAAGAAGAACCCTGATAGCCTGGAACTGATCCGCAGCAAGGCTGGACGTGTGTTTGGACGGGTGAGTGTGCTAAAGAAAGAAGAGGGATAGGGGAGCTGCTCACTTTGGGGCTGAAGCATCTTCCTTCGGCCTCTGTGTGAAAAAAGATTTGTGCCCAATGTGGGCTCTGACCTTCTGCTGGGGCAGTGCTCCTCTTCTGCAAGCTAACTGCCTTGCCTGTTTCTCTCTGCAGCTGGCTTCAATTCTCATGGTTCTCAAAGGACTTCCAAGCACCTACAACAAGGACCTGCAGGTAAAACTGCTGTTAGGCTTCAGTCTGTTTCTCTGAACTGGCACAGCTGTCTTTGGCTTGGGTGCAGGCTCTTGCACTTCATTTTCCTGCATTTCCCTGCTTGTGTGCAGGATGATAAAAAACAGGGCTGAGGCACCGCATGCTGCAGCTCACAGCCCACCCCAGCAGGAGCCCCCGAGATGACTTGCTGCCTCCTCTGCTGGCCAGGCTGCCCATGTGGTTGGGCTCCATCTAACAGTGATGTGTATCCATGCTCTCACGCAGGAGGACAAGGAGGCTGTCATTGATGTTGTGGACACCCTGACTGCTGTGCTTCAGGTTGCCACTGGGGTGATCTCTACCCTCCAGGTAAGGTTTCAGCCTCTCACTATTGCACGTGGTTGGAGAGGGCACGTTCTGTGCATAGCACAGCCACAGGAGAAATACACTGATGCTAAGATGAAGCCTCTTGCTCACTCATACTGCTCTTTATGCCCCCACCACAGCAGCAGCTCGGGTACACTTAGATCTGGGAGTTAGCTTGCAGAAAATGTTGTTGGAGATCCTGGTCCTTTGGCAATGAAGCACCCTCAGTGTGACCACTTACACCTCCTCAAGGAGGAGCAGATGATCATGTCTCCCTCTGACGCTTCTCTCTACAGATCAGCAAGGAGAACATGGAGAAGGCTCTGACCCCTGAGATGCTGGCTACTGACCTGGCTCTCTACCTGGTTCGCAAAGGAGTAAGTGCAGTAGGGAAGCCTGGAGCTGTGACTTCTTTAGATGCAGAATACTGCTCAGTGAGGGCCTGAGATGAGGCCTTCTGTTCTGTCCCCAGGTGATGATCAGTGTGGGTCAACAAACACGAAAGCTGGAAACCCTTTCTTTACATGTATCCCAAGTAGTGGAACTGCTGCCGGGTGGACTTGATAGTAATTTACAGGTGGAATTTTACGTCCTAATGCCTCCCCTCTTCACACCCCAGAAAACACGGATTCAGATTTCATTTCCCTAATTAAAAACAAGTCAGCACAAATGAGAACACATTCTTTCTTGCCTGAATCTGCAACCCAGGTGCCTGGTCACTTGACTCTGCACTTTATTTTCATTACAGGTGCCGTTCAGACAAGCCCACACTGCTTCGGGGAAGGCCGTCCACCTTGCCGAGACCAAAGGCATTGCCATCAATAATCTCACCCTGGAGGACCTGAAGAGCATCAGGTTTGTATCACTATCACTTTGCCTTTTGAGGGGAGATATGGCAGATATCAGCCTGGCTTGTACAGGCTTTCTTATGAAAAGAAACAGCTTAGCTCTCTGGTCTACCATGAGCTGCTCCTGTGGCACTACAAGAGCATAGGCAGAGCAGCCAGAGGCTTTTCCCTTGCAATAAGGCTCAGCCTCCACTCCCTTATCTGCAGGCACTGAGCATGGAAAGCCAGCAACCAGCACCCACTACCCTGCACTGACACCTTTTCTTTTTGCCTCCCCAGCCCCCAGTTCAGCAGTGATGTCTCCCAGGTCTTCAACTTTGTCAACAGCGTGGAGCAGTACACTGCCCTGGGCGGTACCGCCAAGAGCAGCGTGACTACCCAGATCGAGCAGCTGAGGGAGCTGATGAAGAAGCAGAAGGAACAAGCTTAAGAGTGTGGGGAGATTTCCCGTGGATGCAGCATTGTGCTTATCACACTAATGCAGAGTTAATAAACACTGTGGTGTATTGTAGTTCACTCAAACTCCTGTCTCGCGTTTTGCTTCTAAGGGGGCAAGATTGAGCTGGGTTTCCTCAGCACTTCTGAGGCTTGGGGTCACTGCTGTGAAAGAATTGGGGAGCTCTTCCCTGGCAGGGGAACTCTTCTAAGGTGGGGAGCTCTAGGGGGCTGGTACTTAGAGGGCAGCAGGAGGGTCTGTCTACATCAGGAGACCTGCAAATGCTTGGAGCAAGCACACACAGCACAAGGCTCCATCCAGTGGTGCCGTACTAGGTTACAGAGGGAGACTTGGGGGTGTTCACAAAGCAAGACACTTAGTACAGCACCTGCAACACGTGCCACATCACCAGCTGTCACTGCCCTCCTCCTAGGATTATGTGCATCAGCCTGCCCCCTGGCAGGGAAAAACCTCTTCGGCACCTGGCACTGCAACATGCTTCATCTTAGGCAGAACATGCCCAGCAGGCCAACCCACAGCTCTTCCATATCCATCACAAAACCACCTTTAGCTCTGGTTTACACTGGAGCACAGGGGCTGCACCATCCCAGACCAAGCACTTTCCTTTCTGCAAGCCAAGCTAATCTAGCTGGGGGCAGAGTGCTTGAAAACGGGCAGGCATTGCTGGCTGACTCTTAGAAATCATTTACCATCTTCTTGCCTGTCCTTACTGAAATGAAATCAGAACAAAGATCAGGAATAGCATTACTTTAGGAATGAAAATGCACCAGTCTTGTGTCACTCTTATGGAGAAAATATTTGGTTGAACAAGTATTTGTAACATTACTTCCCATTACTGTTCTGCAGTGATTTCTGTTTGGAATGACTGCTACTTGATTGAAAGGCAGAGAAATAATAGTTTCTATAGGGAAGGCGGGGCAAATTTCATTAAACACTAAACCAGCTTGAACCTGGAATTCACAGCACAATAGTGCTTGTTGTCATGGGCAATTTCTTTTTTTTTTTTTTGTCACAGCATTTTAAAGCTGGTGGTTTGCTTAGCACCCTGCCCTCCATGCTGACACAGCAACACATTATTGACTCAGAGCACTGCAAGACTCTGCAGCACACGTAGGTAACGGGAGTAACACAAGCATTGCCTCACTGTGTGTTGGTTAAGGGCTCTAGCATAGACAGGACAGTGCAAAGTGCCCTGAGCTAAATCTCCTGCCTTTAATGAAGTACCCTAGGAGACACAACGTGCTTTCATCCTACCTTTGTGGCATTAGTGGTTTAAATATGGAGGAAAAGCACCAACAACAAAAACTTCCCTTTCTTCAGCACTTCCTTCCACCCCCAGTCTCCCTGTACTCTGGCCCTACACCTGATCTGTTCTCCTGGCATTTAAAGAACACCACATTTTAATCACTGCTCCATAAACCTCCTCTGTGTTTGCTCTGTTACTTCCTGCTCTGTTTCTATTTTGTCACTTTGTCACTTTGTCTCACTCTCTAGATAGGTTAGATGAGGTAAGAAATCATTTATGCAACTTACTGATCTGGGGAAGGTGCAAAAGAGGGAGAGGTGACACCAACACTCAACACCAACAGTCAGAAGAAGGATTAGCTCCCCATTTCCAGCTCATAGCTCTTTTCTTCCCTCCCATAAACTTTCTCAATTTGTGCCAGTAGTCTCCTTGACTGTATCTTCTAGCTATGGTTCTGTACCTTAAGACCCTCCGCCAAGCAGATTTCCTCTTGCTCCTACCAGCGAGTGTCTGGCGTTGCTCCTCATAGCTGGTGCTGGGTGCCACAGGGTCCTGCCAAACTGAAAGCAAAACAGAGGTTTTAGCAGATTATCACCTCTTGGTCTCCTACTTAAATGAGTAGCTCATGATCACTGGTACTTCCCACCCAACCACCCTTTTCTTAAAAATTATGGAGTAACTTAGACTGGGAGAGAACTGTGAAGGTCTCTGGAGCTCCAGACATTATAGAAGACTGTGGCCCAGAGTATCTACAGACTTTCACTATCACCCTACTATGACTCATTGTGATCTGGGTTTTTAAAACGCTGTCGCTTATCACAGAAGTTTTGTGATAGAACTTCTTCCACAGAAGGATCAGTGTCTTGGACGCTACTCAGGAGTAACTTGGGCTTTAACTCCTGCTCCATCACAGATGACAGGAAGGCATTTACGCCAAGAATCCTGGCTTGTATCAGGAATAGGGTAGCCAGCAGGACCAGAGAGGCGGTCGTCCCCCTGTACTCTGCTTTGATGAGGCCACACCTTGAGTGCTGGGTTCAGCTTTGGGCCCCTCCCCACAAGAAGGACATCGAGGCCCTGGAGCATGTCCAGAGAAGGGCTACGAGGCTGGGGAAGGGCCTGGGACACAAGTCCTGCGAGAAGCGGCTGAGGGAACTGGGGGTGTTTGGTCTGGAGAAGAGGAGACTCAGGGCAGACCTCATTGCTCTCTGCAACTGCCTGAAAGAAAAGTGTGGGGAGCTGGAGGTCATCCTCTTCTCGCAGGTAACCAGTGATAGGAGTAGAGGGAACGGCCTCAAGTTGTGCCAGGGGAGGTTCAGGTTGGAAATGAGGAGACATTTCTGCTCAGGAAGAGCAGTCAGGCACTGGGACGGGTTGCCCAGGGAAGTGGTGGAGTCACCGTCCCTGGGGGTGTTCAAGGGAAGGTTGGATGTGGTGCTTGGAGGCATGGTTCAGTGAGTGACAGTGGTAGTAAGGGGATGGTTGGACCAGGTGATCTTGGAGGGCTTTTCCAACCTTCCTGATTCTATTCTATGACTCTATTCTATTCTATGAATTCATACACTGTCCTTTTAGACGCACAGTCTGACATGTCGGCTGCTCATGAACTACTGAAAGTCTCAGCAGATGGCTACGTAACTCTGATCTGGCACCCAAGCAGATAAAAAACCTACACAGGGGCACTTGAAACATTACACTAAGTAGTGTAATGACCCTTCACTGGGTTCACCACAAGGAAAAGATCTCTAACCTACTTTCACACGCTGAAAAAGTCCCACTGAGTATTTTCTCTCCTAAATACGCTGTTATCCCTGGTCGTTCTGCCCCCTAGCTTTCAATTGAAGAAACAACTGCTCTGCGGCCACGAAAGAGTAGCGAGAACAGATGCATTTGTGTGACTGCAACGTCCCCTGCAGGCACCATGGATGAATTTGAGACAGCAACACCCAAATGTGTCCATCCAGACCCCTCTTCACCAGCGGCAACACAAAGTAATGTCATTGGGATTCTTCAGCTGTTTCTATACCTCGTGTTACAGAGGGATGCAAGTGGGAAAAATTACAAAGAGGCCTGGAAGTAGTAGAACAGGAACCAGAGCTTTCACTGTTATATTTAACTGTTTAAATACAGGTAATCTTTAAAAATCAGAGCTGTCACATATCACACATACATAGGGTGCTTAATGGCATAAAAACTCATCTAGCAAAGTTGATACTGGGGAATTCTGGAAGTGCCACATGGTGCCACATCTTCTCTTCTCTAGCCCTGTGGGTCAAAAATGAGGTGTCTCGGGGAGAGGTGCCTGGGCTGGCTGGGTGCACTCTAAGCCCTCCTGACTGCAGTGCCTTGGGCATCTTCCTCCTACCCTTTATCCCTTTGGGCAACTCCTGTACCATGTCTTTAGACAGGGGGAGGTACAATCTGTGCATGTTGTGCATGTTCCACATAGCCAACCTTGAGCCCATATCACGGACACCAAGAGGTAAAGCCTTTCCCTGTATCTGATCCATTCTGGATCTAAGTGTAGTGCTTACTGTTTTGCCAGCTTCCCAGCAGCATCCTGACAAAGCCTGCCATAAGGGCAAAGACACTCATAAAAGATCAACAAGATGCAAGAAGCACTGAACAGGAGGGACTTCAGAAGAGGGAGGAAGGAACCTGGCAACAAAATGGTTCAAAGAAGTTTTCCCAGTGTAGGCAGCATGATGCTGTGTGTGTCTGCAGGTCTGCTAGTCTTAAAAGGAATGGGGTCAGTGTCTGCGGGTCTGCTAGTCCTAAAGGGAACAGGGTCATCTCCCTAGAAAAACATGACCATGAGGGGAAGTGTAGGAGAAGCAGTGAATTAAGAGCTGGGTACGAATCCAGACAGAGAGTTTGAGCCTTGTTCTGGGCTGATGCTGAAGGCAGCACTCTGGACACCCAGCTGCTAAAGATGCAGCCAAGCCTGGTGCTAAGCCAAGGCACCCTGCCTGTGTCCCCTCTGCCACAGAAACCAGCACACCCTAATCCTGCACCCCAGGCTTGCTCTTTAACTCGGCAAGGGGATGAGTGGTACTACTGAGAAAAGAGAATAGAAAAGACGTCTGGATTAGGCCCCTTCCTACCTGAATTATCCTACGGTCCTGTGACAACAGGGCTGTCTAAAGAGAAAAACAACCCCACGGGGGACCAGGGGATGCGCTTCCTGCGCTCCCCCAAACACCTCTGAGCGCACAGACAAGCAAAAAAATGCCGTGGCAGCAGGCTGGGAAAGGCAAAGCAGAAACACCCCGGTGCTGCCGGGTGGTTCGAGGGGAGGGGGCGGCGGGTTTGGGGCTGGCCATGGGGTCACCCCGCCCCGACGGGGCGGGACGAGCCGCCCCAGCCCGGCTCCGAGGAGGGTAAAAGCGGGGCAGCAGGGACTGGGAGCACACGGAGCCACCGGGGCTGCACTGCGGACACGGTGAGCAGGGCCGGGTGGGCAGCGGGGGTCCCGGGGTCCTGTCCCACCGTGGGGCTGGAGCATTGCTGAGCCTCGCCTCGCTGTTCCACAGGTTGCACCAGGTGCTGGGATCGCTGCACACGCGAGCAAAACGTCCTCTGAGATGGCATCCGAGGCGAGGGTGAGCTTTGCTTTTTTACTTTGGGGGACTCTGGGGGTGTTCTTGGGGTGCTCTGTCTTACGCGAGTTCAGCTTTGCTAAAATCAGAGCCTCTGGCAGCGCAGCCTGCCGTTTCCTTCGGGCTCTTCCCTCTACCTAGGACAGCTCGCGATAGCCCATGCAGCTCGTTCCTGCTGGCCTGTGGTTAGGCAGGTACTTTACAAAAGCTTGTATAAATAGTTCTCTGTACCAAAGCTGCGTTTTCACTTTCTGTGACTAGTTGTCTTAGTGACTCGTGCTTCCTGCCTTTGGAGCAGCTCCTACAGCCCTGGCTTACCCTGCTGTTGGCTGTGCACCAGTGTCCATCAGTGCCAAGCTGTAGTCACTTCCTTCTCTGACCAGAGCCCTGTAACTAGCTGAAATTAATCCTTCAGTTTTGATTTCTCTATTGCAAATGTATCTGTTGCAATGTTTCTGCTGACCCACCTCTTAATTTGGTGGAAACCCATAATGCTGAAGATAAGCCTAGGCAGAGCAGTTCCCCATTGAAGTGCTTGGTCTCAGGTACTGGCTTCTAACGTTACAGCCTGTATGCCATACTCCTGTAAGCACTGGATTGACATGGAGGACTTCTAACACTTCTTGAATTCTGACATTTTTTTCCCCTCTCCCTCCCCTCAGCTTGCTGACAAAGCTGCTGCAAAGATATGAAAAAAACACGTGCAATGCCTACCTCTGTAGGCTTCTGCCCGCTGTCCACTCAGGCACATTGTTGAGATGTGGAGACAGTCTCTAGGGAGGAAAAAAAGTTTCTAAGGTTACTCAGCAGTCCTTTGGCTGACTGATAAAACCCCAGCACAGATTAGTTTGCAACTGTCCCAGACAGCTTTTTGCTGTCCATGGTAGTTACAATGTACAGAACGAGAAGGGGTTGATGGGGTGCTTAAACATCAAGTAGATCAGCAATTATCTACTCTGCAATGGTGACTATATTCCGGGCCTTCCTTTAAATGTTCTCCAATTTCTTCTCCAGCATCAGCAGGCTGAGAGAGATGCTTTTGAGACTTTGAATTAGTTTAAAGGTTTCTGTACAAGTAACATTCCTATCTATTTCCATGCAAGTTTGCCAGAGTTAGGGCTTTAGGAGGTGTCCTATCCAGATAGACAAAAATCTGGCGGGTCTTGGCTAGTGAATCCATTCAGTTGCTGAAACACTGGTGAAAAAGCTTTACTCAAACCATGCTGTGATGCATGGCAGGAATTGGGCAATAAATTAATCTTATTTTGGGTAGAAAAAATTTTCCTATGTATTTTAAAACCATCTATATGTTGATTTATTTTTCTGAATGTTCCTGATGTCAAAAGATACCCAGACTCCATTCTAGAGTCAGTACCATAGCTGATTTTATGCTAAATTCTTGCCAAAACTTGTAAGCATATGATGGACTCAGGAGATGCTTAAACTGCAACTTCAAACACTTGATAATGCAGCTTGTGCTGGTCCATAGCTATTTGTCGAACAGAAGAATCTCCTTAGCACAACAACAATGGACTTATTCCAAAAAATAGAGGATACTAGCTTTCACTATATTCCCTGTGACTGCTTATTTTTTTTCACTGCTATTAGGCTATCAGGTGGTCAGTGACAAGAAGCAGCCTTAAAAGCTAGATACATGCTGCTCTTGCACCATATGCCCTGATATTTGTTTTCAGGGCCAAGCCAAACTCCTTACAGAGTCCTGCAGGGGTAAAGTGTCTTGGAGGACTCCTGAGCCTGACGTGACAGCTCAAGGGCTAGCAACAGTAAAATGCTCTCTACCTTTTCAAATAACTGTCAAAGGTCATAAAGTCCAGGGGTTTTCTGGTCAGTGCTACTGCACTGAAAGAACATAGCTGAGCTTGCTCTCTATGTAGGATAACAAGCTCAATGGACATCACATTGTCCTTAGAACTTTAACAGAAGTTATGCCTTTTTAATTTGCCTCTTCCTCTTTCACAGGGAGATAAACTTTGGGGAGGAAGATTCAGTGGAAGCACAGATCCCATCATGGAGAAGCTCAACTCTTCCATTGCCTATGACCAGAGGCTGTCTGAAGTTGATATCCAGGGGAGCAAGGCTTATGCCAAAGCTCTGGAGAAGGCTGGGATCCTAACTAAGACTGAACTGGAGAAGATCCTGAGTGGCCTGGAAAAGGTATTTATTTCCTTCATAACTTGTCACTTGTGCTCAGGCCTACATACAATCCCCACAACAGTACTACAACAAATAGCTCCTTATCAGACAGCACCTCCCTCAGCTGCTGCTCTAAAACCATTTTCTGTACCCTCAACTGCTATTCCTTAGCACCAGGCATGTGCAGAAGTGCCTTCCTGAAAGGGAATGCTGCCCTAAATCAGGAAGAACCAGAGAGGCCCATGTGTATTGTCCTCTTGGTACTCTGAGGGACACTCTGGGCAGGGAATGGACGCTCAGATTGCATCTAGCTAAAGGCACCAAAGCCAGGCAGTAGGAGGTGAACCAGCTGAAAACTCAGGAAGGAGAGCCTGCAGCCCCAATGAGCCCACTGTGGGTGCTCATTATGGAAGGCTGGTGACTCAGTGAGATGTGCTCAGCGTGACCTGGGCCCCATCCTCTTCAAACTGAGCATTCCCGAGGAATTGTTTCAGTGTGAATTAGGAATATTCTTTTTCCGCTGGCGCTTGGGATCCTTTTGTGTCTGGCTGCCTGAGTTAGTAGAAGGCAATGCATAGCATTGTATAGGGGTGAAGAGGAGTCAGCAGCTAAGCGCTTTTTTTTTGAAATATCCATTGTTGTTGCTCACCCGCCATGGACAATGGGGAGTCTATACAATGTTTGTATAGGAAAATCTTTGTGGACAATGCTACAGCAACGACTGACATTTCAGCTCGCTTTCCCATTGCATTGCTTAAGTCCTCCTATGGACAGAACATTGCAGGATCAGCAAGGGTAAAAAGATGAATCCCCACCAAGTGCTATATAGAATGAGGGGAAAGAACAGCAATGCTGGAGCTTTTGTGACTTCCATTAGGATGGCAGAAAGTGGTATGTGCTGGGGATACCTACAGCCAGCTATCCCAAGTAGTGTCTGACTGGTGTTTCTGCTGCTGTTTGTAGATCTCTGAGGAATGGTCTAAGGGAGTCTTTGTGGTGAAACAGAGCGATGAGGATATCCACACTGCCAACGAACGCAGACTGAAGGTTTGGTCCTCTAAACTCTTCTTCCTGTCCCTATCTAGCTAGATCTGCCTGACACTAAGTGCATTTGCCTCTGTCCCACTATAACAGTCCTCAGCAACTCTGGTACTGACTCTGTGGTCAAGAGTGTTCAAGACCCCTTTTGTGGAAGAGGCAGTGTACAAGCACAGAACCCAAAGTTGCCCTTCCCCAAAGCGATCCCATAGCTACTTACAGAATCCTAGAGCTGAGTCCTTTCCAGGCTGGGAGGAGGTCTGCTCTTGGGGGTAGTCTGCTTAGAATACAGAGACACTGATGGAAGTCTTCCTGTTGTCCTCAGGAGCTGATTGGTGATATTGCTGGAAAGCTGCACACTGGAAGAAGCAGGAATGATCAGGTATGTATAGAGCCACTTGTTTTTCTCCTATGCTACTCCCCAACCATTCCTTATCAAAATTTTCTGCTATCTTTCACATGCTCTTACTCTCTCCAGCATGTATTCCCCAGAGCTTTAAACTAGTGGTGGTACAACCCCTTATCTGCAGAGGGGAGGAGGTTGTGCAGGATGGTTGCTCAGTGGTATAAGGCCCCAAACTTCCACCGAATTTCCTTTGAAAGCCCATTGAATCCATGACTTTACTGGCAGGGTGCTTTGCATCTTTTGGGGTTAGGACTTCTGCTGATGACACTTATGTAAATTGGAGATTATGTTATCCAAAGCTGACAATACCTTAGAAGTGCACTGGAAGTACTGGTCTTTCTTTCTGTTACTGGAAAGAAAGATACAGCAATTTTCACAAAGCAGAGAGCAGGGAATTGTTCTGGTTATATGTCCTGATCTATCACATGGAACAAGGAGGAGAGAAACCTGCCAATTCTTTCTGCTGAACTGTATTTGGTCACTAAATATGCCACATTCCCCTTCATCTGACCATGGCCAATCTTGTCCAGGTTGTGACTGACTTGAAGCTGTTCATGAAGAATTCCCTCTCTGTCATCTCCACTCACCTGCTGCAGCTCATCAAGACCCTGGTGGAACGTGCTGCCATGTAAGTCCTTTCCCCAGTCAGCAGCCTTGGCCTTGCTGGGACAGCAGACTTCTGCAGGGGAAGTTACAGCCAGGCAGTCTGGGATAATGTAGGGAAAGACAACAGCCCCTCTTTCTCCACAGTTCACTTCAGAGACATTCTTCTTTGCCTAATGGTTGCTGGGGATATAGCCTGATGTGTGCTGCCCTTACTCTGACAGGGGCTGCTCACCTCTTTCTCTCCTTTCACATGCAGAGAAATTGATGTTATCTTGCCTGGCTACACCCACCTGCAGAAGGCCCAGCCCATCAGATGGAGCCAGTTCTTGCTCAGGTAACCACCACCTTCCACACTCAGCTCCAGGGAGCTTTCTCCATCCCTGAGGCACTGCTCAGCAATACCCCAGCAGCCCAGCATCCTCTGGTAGCACAGAACTGAAATCCTCCAGCCTGCCACAAGATGTGGCAGGCAGTGAAGACGTCCCCATGTTCAGTCCCACTTGGGTCTGAAGGCCAACTCTCAGCATGCCCCCACCATCTAGCCATAATTCCTTCTCGGCTCATGGGACAGTTCCTGACTTTAGATGCCTTCTCTCTCTCTTGTCCCTTCACAGCCATGCTGTTGCCCTGACCCGTGACTCTGAGCGCCTGGGAGAGGTGAAGAAGAGGATCAACGTCCTGCCCCTGGGAAGGTAACAGCCAACTTTCTGTAATCCCTGAGCATCACTTGGCTCTCTGACATCCTGAGAGTTCTGTTCCCTGTGCATCTTTGGTAGGAGTTGACAGGATGTTATAAGTGACTCCTGTTTCTCTCTCCCTGGCAGCGGTGCTCTGGCTGGCAACCCCCTGGACATTGACAGAGAGATGCTGCGTAGTGGTAATGTTTGTCAGTGATGGGGTGGCACAGCTCTACTTTAAGTGTCTGGGAGGGAGGGATAGATGCACAGCGATAGGCCTAACAGTGAAGGCTGGGGCAGCCTGCTGCCTTCAAGCTCCAGCTGTGCCAACCCTGACTGCTGTGTTCACTGCTTTCCTTACAGAGCTGGAATTTGCTTCCATCAGCCTGAACAGCATGGATGCCATTAGTGAGAGAGACTTTGTGGGTAAGCACAACTCCATCGCTTCTTTCTTCCACCATGTTAGAAGCAGGCTCTAGAGGACTTCCCAGTTAACCTCATTAACAAGGTGGGTAAAATCTCTAAATGACCTCCTGCCTTTCCTGCAGTGGAATTCCTCTCTTTTGCCACCCTGCTGATGATCCACCTTAGCAAGATGGCTGAAGATCTCATCATCTACAGCACCAGCGAGTTTGGCTTCCTGACCCTTTCTGATGCCTTCAGGTAGGTGCTGGTCCCTGGGCAGCCAGCCCTTCCCTCAGCCTCTCCTCCTCCCTTCTCCCCACCTGAGAGACTGAGACAGGGCTGGGGGCTCCCTGCTGCACAAGGCTGACACACAAATCAACTCCCCAGAGCACAAAAAGCCTGGCAGAAAGGCAGGCTAAGGGTGAGCATTCCTCATTAGGGATCACTGATTTCTGGCTCTGGTAACTCAACCATGTCTGTGTTCAGCGGATGCTCCTCCCCAGTGACTGCTGGCAGGCCTGGGCTGTAAATGTGCAGGCACAGAACTTCCCCCTCTGCTGGGAATTCCTGCCCAAGCCCTTCCCTGAACAGCCGGGGCTTGCAATCCTAACAGACTTCCTGTCTCTCAGGGTGGCACAGCCACAGCCCTGCCTCCTCAAGGCCACAAAAACACTCTTGCCTGTTGATGCCACCTCTGCAGGGCCTGCTAAGTAGCCTTTGATTTCTCTCCTCTCTGAGAGGCAGCCCTGGGCAGTAGCTCCAGACAAGAGTGCAAAAACAAAGGCTCTGCACTGGCACACATGACAAACTCCATGGACTTGCTTCAGTGCTTGCTTATACCGAAACAGGTGGCACTCACATGGCTCACAGTGGACCAGGCCAGCCTGCTGCACAACCTATATTATCCTGTAGGGACTGGGGCCTTGCTCCCTGTTACACTGCAAACATCTTTCTTTCAGCACTGGCAGCAGCCTGATGCCTCAGAAGAAGAACCCTGATAGCCTGGAACTGATCCGCAGCAAGGCTGGACGTGTGTTTGGACGGGTGAGTGTGCTAAAGAAAGAAGAGGGATAGGGAAGCTGCTCACTTTGGGGCTGAAGCATCTTCCTTCATGCCTCTGTGTGAAAAAAGACTTGTGCCCAGTGTGGGCTCTGACCTTCTGCTGGGGCAGTGCTCCTCTTCTGCAAGCTAACTGCCTTGCCTGTTTCTCTCTGCAGCTGGCTTCAATTCTCATGGTTCTCAAAGGACTTCCAAGCACCTACAACAAGGACCTGCAGGTAAAACTGCTGTTAGGCTTCAGTCTGTTTCTCTGAACTGGCACAGCTGTCTTTGGCTTGGGAGCAGGCTCTTGCACTGCATTGCCCTGATTATGTGCAGGATGATTTTAAAAAAGAAAGTGCTGAGGCACTGCATGTTGCGGCTCACAGCCCACCCCAGTGGGAGCCCCAGAGATGACATGTTGCCTCCTGTGCTGGCCAGGCTGCCCATGTGGTTGGGCTCCATCTAACAGTGATGTGTATCCATGTTCTCACACAGGAGGACAAGGAGGCTGTCTTTGATGTTGTGGACACCCTGACTGCTGTGCTTCAGGTTGCCACTGGGGTGATCTCTACCCTCCAGGTAAGGCTTCAGCCTCTCACTATCACACATGGTTGTATGGCACATTCTCAGCATAGCACAGCCACAGGAGCTCTAGACTGGTGCTAAGATGAACCCTTTTGCCCACTCATACAGCTTGTTATGCCCCCACCACAGCAGCAGCTTGGGTACACTTTAGATCTGGGGATTAGCTTGCAGAAAAAGTCATTGGAGAGCCTAGTCCCTTAGCAATGAAGTCCCCTCAGTGTGACCACTTACACCTCCCCAAGGAGGAGCAGATGATCATGTCTCCCTCTGACGCTTCTCTCTACAGATCAGCAAGGAGAACATGGAGAAGGCTCTGACCCCTGAGATGCTGGCTACTGACCTGGCTCTCTACTTGGTTCGCAAAGGAGTAAGTGCAGTAGGGAAGCCTGGAGCTGTGACTTCTTTAGATGGAGAATACTGCTCAGTGAGGGCCTGAGATGAGGCCTTCTGTTCTGTCCTCAGGTGATGATCGCTATGGGTCAAAAACCAGAGCTTTATGTTGCATTGCTTTAAGTGAAATCAAACCAACAAAGCAAAATGAGAGCACATGCTTTCTTGCCTGAATCTGCAGCCCAGTTGCCTGGTCACTTGACTCTGCACTTTACTTTCATTACAGGTGCCATTCAGACAAGCCCACACTGCTTCGGGGAAGGCCGTCCACCTTGCCGAGACCAAAGGCATCACCATCAATAAACTCAGCCTGGAGGACCTGAAGAGCATCAGGTTTGTATCGCTATCACTTTGCCACATCTCCCCTCAGAAGGCAGGTATCAGCCTGGCTTTATACAAGCTTTCTTATGATGCCTTCACCAAACAGACGAGGCCTGACAGCACCCCAAAAATCTTCCCAGCCTCACTATCAGTGCTGCTACTGCCAAGCCTGTAATAACTAAAGGGGAACAATAGCATTACAATTGAACTTGAACAGGGCATGGGCAGCAAGTCCTGGGAGGGCTTGAAAGCAGCTCATGCCTTGACCTGGAGGCACCAGCACTCCAGAGGAATCAGGCTCCCAGCCTCCTCAATCTCCTCTTGGAGCTGACTCTGGTCTACCATGAGCTGCTCCTGTCTGGCAAGAGCAGAGGCAGAGAGAGCAGCCAGAGGCTTTTCCCTTGCAATAAGGCTCAGCCTCCACTCCCTTATCCTCTCTGTAAAGTCAGCAACCAGCACCCACTACCCTGCACTGACACCTTTTCTCTTTGCCTCCCCAGCCCCCAGTTCAGCAGCGATGTCTCCCAGGTCTTCAACTTTGTCAACAGCGTGGAGCAGTACACTGCCCTGGGCGGTACCGCCAAGAGCAGCGTGACTACCCAGATCGAGCAGCTGAGGGAGCTGATGAAGAAGCAGAAGGAACAAGCTTAGAGTGTGGGGAGACTTCCCGTGGATGTAGTGTTTTGCTTATCACACTAATGCAGAGTTAATAAACACTGTGGTGTATTGTAGTTCACTCAAGCTCCTGTCTCGCGTTTTGCTTCTAAGGGGCAAGATTGAGCTGGGATTCCTCAGCACTTCTGAGGCTTGGGGAACTGGTCGCTGCTGTGGAAGAATTGGGAATCTCTTCCATGGCAGGGGAACTCTTCTAGGATGGGGAGCTCTAGGGGGCTGGTACTTAAAGGGCAGCAGGAGGGTTTCACCATATCAGTGAACCTGCACATAGTTGGAGCAAGCACACACAGCACAAGACTACATTCAGTGATGCCATGCCATGTTACACAGGGAACAGAAGGTGACTTGGGGGTGTTCACAAAGCAAGACACTTAGTACAGCACCTGCAATGCATGCCCCATTACCAGCCGTCACTGCCCTCCTCCTAGGATTATGTGTGCCAGCCTGCCCCCTGGCAGGGAAAAACCTCCTCAGCATCTGGCACTGCAACATGCTTCATCTTAGGCAGAACATGCCCAGCAGGCCAACCCACAGCTCTTCCATATCCATCACAAAACCACCTTTAGCTCTGGTTTACACTGGAGCACAGGGGCTGCACCATCCCAGACCAAGCACTTTCCTTTCTGCAAGCCAGGCCAAGTTACCTGGGGTAGCGTTTGAAAAATGTCTGGCATTGCAGTCTTCCTGTTACAGAAACCATTTTCTATCTTCCTGTCTGTCCTTCCTGATGTAAAATCAGAACTGAGACCAAGAAAAGCCCTAGCTGACCAACACTATGCCCCCTAAGCTAGTTGTGGTAGAAAAACCAAGTATGTACACTTAATTCAGGTGAAGAGGTGACAGCAATATTTAACACCAACGGTCAGAAGATGGACATCTCTGCCTCCCCAGCTCACAAACCTTTCCTTGCAGACTTTCTCCCCGTTTGTATTTTGTCATCTTTGCTCAGTATCTACACAGGCTTTAGATGACTAGAATTCCCCTTGTTCCCAGCAGCTACCGCCCAGCATCCTGGGGTTCAGAGCTGAGTAATGTGGGGCCCTGCTGCTTGAAAGAAGGTGGTCTTTGCATATTATCACGTCTCAATCTCCTACTTAAATAAAAAGATCATAATCAGAGGTGCCTGATATTTGTCCCTCCAGCTTTTTGATAATCTCATGTGTCACTAAGCCTTTCACTGCCGTGCAATAAGCTGGCCTGCTGTCAGCTTGCTAACCACAAATAAATGTGCTGTATGATTAAAACCCATCAGGTGGTATTTTCTTTCTCCCTGGCCTCCGGGAGACTTGTTTCTGTCCCGCTTTATTCCTGAGGCAGCTCTCAAGGGACGTGTCCGGCATGGGAAGCGCTGCTTCAGGGTCAGTCCCAATGGGGCTGTGCATAGCAGCATCCTCCTGCTGCCCGCCCCCAGGTGCCGCCGGGTGCTCAGCACTCCCCGACGGCTTCAGCACCTCCCACTTCAACAAGCCACTATGGGGGGGAAAAATAAATAAATAAATAAAAAGAACGAATAAATAAACGACAGACACAGATAGAGCCATCCCCCCCAGCGGGCACTGCCCACAACCAAAATGGCGGCGGCGGCGCCGGGCGGTGTGGCGGGGCTCTGCCGCCTGCTCTTACCGCTGCTGGCGGCGGTCCCGGCGGCCGGGGGGTCCCGGGGGGCGGTGGGCGGCATGCTGTACCCCCGGGAGAGCCCCTCCCGAGAGCTGAAGGAGCTCGGCGGCGTCTGGAGCTTCCGTGCCGATTTCTCGCCGGGCAGGGCCGCCGGCTTCGAGCAGCGCTGGTACCGCCGGCCGCTGAGGGAGGTACAGCGGGGGCGTGAGGGGGGCGGGCGGGGAGCCCCTTATCTCCTAATTCTCTTATCTCCTTATTCCCTTATCTCTTTATCCCTTCATCCCCTAATCCGGGCACCGTCGCCCCGTTTTGCAGCGATTTTCTGCTTCTCCTCCCCTTGCGGGGGTGCTGGGTGCCGGGTGCTCCACACACGAGGAGCTCTCACACAGCGCTCCCCTGCGCCCTGCAGAGCCAAACTGCCTAAAATGTGGCAGGGCAGGGCGCCCTTCAGCCCCTGTCCCACACGGAGGAGTCACGCTTGGATTTGGGTCTGCTCTTAAGTTCATCCCTGTCCTGCTCCGATGCACGCTTGGGATGAAATTCACCCCCTTCCCGCTCCTATGGAAGTTGTGGGTTCTGCGCATGCAAATGTTTGGGTTCTTCTTCAGCCTTTTGGCTGCTTTTTTCGCCTAATTGTGGAAGGAGAGGGGAGATGAGACCCTGTGCTGCTAGAAGAAAAAGAGCAAAAAGAGAGAGCCAGAAGAGAGGGGTCCTGCAGAACATCCCTGCTAATGGGGCTGAAGGGCATACACCCATCCTATTTTAGGGTCAGAGAATCTCCTTGAAGGAGACGCACGTTATGGCCACACCAGACAGAGGTTATCCTGCATCAGATGCTACAAACCCCCCTTCACCATCCAAGTCTTTTAATTTCTGCTAGGATTTTCTGATGTCTACCAAGGGGGGTGCATTTCTCTGCAGTGCCGGTGCAGTTCGGTGCTGAGTCAGCCCCGCACATGATGCTCGCCCCTGGGCAACCAGACCTTCCTCGTTCCACTCTTCGTGGAAAAGCTCATTTAGGAAAGGGGAAGCTCCCCAGCTGCAGGCTGCTGCAGTGCTCATTTCGGCAACATCACGAGCACAGCAGGTGCTAAAAATGAACAGCTCTCTTGTGTAATAGAATCCGGTTACCAAAAAGTTAAATGTGTTACAACACTACGCTGCCTGCCTGTGATCCTTATGTTAGTAATAAGCCAGTGAATTATCCCTATGGTAATTCTCAGGAATCTATGTTGCTTTTAGGGAGTGAGAAAGGCTGTTCTCAGCCTAAGTATGTTCAGTCTCCATAGTCCTTCCCTGGGGACACTGTCCCAAAACATCCTGAGTTTCTGCCACCATTCTGCCACAGCTCATAGCCCGATGAGCAGCATCCTGCATCAATGAGCTGGTGCCACAACGCCTGCACTGCACACCAAAGGCTAGAGCTGTGCAAGAGAAACTATGTTTTGTCAGGCTGAACATCCACCTGGGCATTTCCCCCCTACCCTTCTGATAGTGCCAAAGCTATTAATGAAAGCATTTCCCCGTTACAAACCAGGAGGGGAAAAGATAGGAGCAGCTTCATCCTGTAGGAGCACGGTGTAGTATTAAGTGGGTCTTGCATAGGACCTGTGACAGATCACATTAGTTTCTAAAAGGTTTTTCCAGATATTTTCACTTGCAAAAGGCATTTTGATTTCTGAGGCTGTCAGGTTGGATGGCCAGGAGAGTAGACTTTATTTTTTTAAATGATTTGTTCTCCCCTTTTTCTGTACAATTCCTGCCAGACTGGTCCTGTGATTGACATGCCCGTGCCTGCCAGCTTCAATGATATCACTCAAGACCCCAACCTGGAGAACTACATCGGCTGGGTTTGGTATGAGAAGGAGGTGCTGCTTCCTCAGCGCTGGCTTCAGGACAACCTCAGGGTGGTGCTCCGGTTTGGGAGCGCCCATTACTACTCCGTTGTGGTACGTTGCACGGATAATTGTGCATGTGTTTCCAAGATCGTGTTGAGCTAAAATTTGTCCCATGGCTTGTTTAGTGAACAGGTTTCTGCCAAGGTTTTTATATCAGTTTGTGATTTTCTTAGCTCTTGATTATATTCCGCCAGCCAAGAACTTGGCTGTGCTTCCCAGCTCTCTTCTCTGATCCTCCAGTAACAGGATTAGTCAATAAAGCATTTCCTTGCTGCAGGCCTGGAAGGGACAAAATACCGATTTTCCCAAAACAGTCTCTCAGTGACTCTTGCAGACTTAGCTCCCAGTAAGGAAGGGCTGCCAGATTGAGGCCACAAGGAATAAGAGCCTAGAAGAAAGTCTGGTGTTACTGGGAATCCAACTGCCTGTCGCTGTACTCCTTCCCGTCTCACTGTTAAACTTTCCACAAAAACCTAACCTGACCACTTGGACTCATGGCTGTCTTCTGTTGCAGTGGGTCAATGGAGTGCAGGTTGTGGAGCACGAAGGCGGCCACCTCCCTTTTGAAGCAGATATAAGCAGCATCGTCCAGGGCAGCCCGCAGATTCCCTGCCGCATCACTGTTGCACTGAATAACACACTGACACCTCACACTCTGCCTCCAGGGTCAATTGAGTACATGAATGACCGCACAAGGTGAGTTGCTAAAGTGCTGCCTTGCTGAGGTTAACCCAGGGATGAGAGAATGGGAATTTATTCAGCTGCTGGTTCTAAGGCCCTCCATAAAACCTACAAATAATGGGTTGTACGTAGACCAAAACTCATCAGTCAAGCAGTGAGAAGTTTAAGCTTCAGTGTTTTTCAGAGATTTACACTGAACTACTCCATCTGTTTTATACACAGGGAACTGAGATTAAGTGATTTGCCAAGCTGAATCAATGGCAGATTTGAGAAGCTTCAATTCAGCTGGAAGTGCAAGTACCTGCTATCCTGAAGGATCAAACCTATTCAGTGCAGTAGATGTTTGTTAACTGGTAATCCCCTTCAGCATAGCATCAGTAGCAGTTCTGAAATAGAGATCCAGTAAGGACTGTTTTACTAGCACATTGCTAGCATCCATATGCTGCCTTCAGTTCTTGTGTAATGAAACATAATGCGGCCATTTTTCCTGTCTTGCTCACTCAGGTATCCCAAGAACTATTTTGTACAGAACATCAGGTTTGATTTCTTTAATTATGCTGGAATCCATCGCCCGGTTGTGCTTTACACCACTCCTTCTGTCTACATAGATGATATTACTGTGACAACTACTTCAACAGAGAGTGTTGGTAGGTTCAGAACAATTACAGCAGCTACCTCAGGCTTCAAATGGAGATGACAAGGGCAGTAGAGAAAATATCCTGCAAGCGTCCAATTGAATATCTTTCATAGTGGCTTTCTTTTTAACCTCTGGTCTATTGTACAGCTCAGCAGTTTCAAGAATATGATAAAAATTTCAAAAGCAAGAAGTAAAAACATGTACTTGCAAGACCTTATCTTTAAAATGAAGGGACAAAGAGTTATTTCTAGAAGTAGAATTTCTCAGAAGGGGCAGCAGTCTTCCTGCCACTTAAAGCACGATTATCCCTAAGTACCAAACCTGTGATACACAAATCTTCCTGGAAACTTCCAGACCTCAAAACAGACAGGTCATGCTTCTTAAAATTTGTGCCTCTCTGTTGTTGTTCTGCATCTCCCTGACTTTTTAATGCTGCTGTATGTGAAAGCCTCCCAGTGTTTTATGCATGTATTTTTCCTTTCATGCCAGTCTCTGATTGTCTTTTTGTTGTTCTCTGAACTAGCAAAGGTGCAATATCAGGTATCAGTAGTCGGCAGCACGCTCTATTCCTTGTCCCTGAGTTTACGTGACCAAGAGGGAAGAGTGGTTGCTACAGGCGATGGACCAGCTGGAGTGTTAAAAGTCTCAAATCCAAATCTTTGGTGGCCTTATTTGATGCACGAGAACCCCGGATACCGCTACTTCTTAGAGGTAACAATGCCATTTCTTCCTTTCTGCCTGCATTTCCTCTCACTGTATAATAGCATTAAGGAGCTGCCACATGGCCCATCTTCCTTACTCCTCTGGATCCTGTTTACATGGCTAGAATGGCATTGCTAATCGTGCTGTAATCAAATCAAGCTTTGCCAGCTTCCTTAGTGCTGAATGGAAAGGTCAGTCGGTGAGAAGAGGGGGGCACGCCACGCTCTCAGATGCTTGCCTCTCACGTGAATGGCCTTATCTACCTCCTTCAAAAGGACTGTTTGAAACAATACAGGGGAGGAGATACCGTATAAACTGAGAGGCTGCTGGCCTCTTTCTCATGCTTCCCCGTGCAGTGAGCTTTCTTCCCACTCTGCTGGACAAAAGTTCAACAGAAAGAGCCTGGCAGACCCTGTGTGAGTCAAGGGGGAGCAGTGATATTGAGATGCACAAATGAGGGCAGATGAGCTGCTGTGAGTTTCCAGAGGCTCAGAAACATGGCTTTTGTGAGCAGACATTTCAGTCATTGCCTGGTATCAAGGTGCAGAGGAGAAAAGGCATACCGCTGCCTTGTCAGGGCAATGAAACAGCTGGATGAATAAGGGAAAAAGAAGCTTTTGGGGAAAATATGCCCTAAAAGGGTCATCCAGGCCTCATTCTTCATCCTTCAGTTTTCCCAGCTTGGATTTCTCTTTTCCATTTAGTCAGATCTTGCTTCCTTCCTGAAGAGCTACGCAGGGACCACAAAAGGTAGATGAAGCAGTGCTGAGGAGCAGGCAGCGAGGAAGGGCTGGGAAGTGGATGGGAGGTCAGGCTAGCCCCTGCACATGAGGGGAAGGAGAGGGGATCCTTGTGAAGCCCAGCACCTCATGTGTGTCTTCCCCTTGGGACTGCAGGTGAAAATGCAGGCGCAGGCAAATGAGGCGCTGCTGGAGGACGTATACACGCTCCCGGTTGGCATCCGCACCATCCACGTCACCAGCACGCAGTTCCTCATCAACGGCAAGCCCTTCTACTTCCACGGGGTCAACAAGCACGAGGATGCAGACGTAAGTGCATGGCACCCACCGGGGCACCTAATGGCACTGTGCTTGGTGCTGCCAAGGCAATGCCTGCTCTCAGTTCCCCTCTCTGCCCAAAGGGGCTGATTCCTCACGCCCTTCTCCCAGGCTGGGAGCTGCCAGGGGTGTGGGTCTGTGCTGCCTTTATTATTATTATTATTTTTAATAATAAGGGGACACCATGACCAGACCTGCCAGAGTCATAACGCCCCTCTCAGGTTGTATGGCTAAGCCCAGGCTGTGTTGGCAGAGGATCTAAACGACCTCCCGGCCAACACTTCCAGTCAGAAATAGCAACTTTATCGGTTTCCCTCCCCAAGAAATGAGAGGGGGCAAAGTCTCCTGCAGGGAGGTTTGAGCCTCACGGCTGCGAGGCACAGCCTGACCACAGGGAGGCCCCACAGCCCCTCCGGAGGCTCCGTCCCCGCCCGTGCCACTCACCTCAGGGCCAGCCCAGCCCTGAACCTGCTCCTTCAGGGCTTCTCCTCACTACCTGGGGCCTTTCAGCCCTGCCCTGCCTCATGGAGAACCCCTGTGGAGGTAGAGGGTGGCCTGGCAGGGCACCTCCCAAAACAGCCGGTGGCTGCAGTGCAGGTTCTCACTTGGGGCTGCTTCTCCAAGCACCCTGTGTCTTGGTGGCTGTGCATGGGGTTGTGCTCAGAAAGACAAATACTGCACGGAGAGGTCTTGTGAGATGCTAGAGGCAGTGCGTGGGGCTGGAAATGCTCTGGGAGCAAGCAGGAAGGAGGGCTGCCCAGCAGAGGTGTGAGGAGAAGCAGGGAGAAGCCATTCCTGTCTTCCCTCTCAGATCCGTGGCAAAGGCCTCGACTGGGCCCTGATCGTGAAGGACTTCAACCTGCTCCGCTGGCTAGGGGCAAACTCCTTCCGCACCAGCCACTACCCCTATGCTGAGGAGATCATGGACCTGTGCGATGCCTATGGCATCGTGGTGATCGACGAGTGCCCAGGAGTGGGGATTAAAATGCCGTAAGTGCATGAAAGACCCTTCCCCACGTTTCTTTCTTATCCTTATCACGAGCTTCCCCCTCCTGTCCTGCAACTTGTAACTCCCTGATAATGAAAGTACTTTGCTCTATTTAGAAATCGGCCCGTTGCATTTTGAAGCTTCCCCCAATGCCACGTGTGACCAGAGAGGTTGGGCAACCAGAGGGCGTTTTGCCACATGGGCATTGCGTCGTCAGATCTGGCTTGATTAACGAGTCCGAATCACGGCCCTGAACTGTGCAGCAAGCTTTGGGGAAATAGGGCAGAAGCTGTATTTGGTTTTGAGGCTCAGCTGTGCTTACACACCCCCCGAGTTATCAGACAGTCAAACGGGATGGCTTTTGTATCCTCACCTGGCCTTGTTTCCTTTTCAGTGAGAGCTTTGGGAACAAGTCACTGCAGCATCACCTTGTTGTGATGGAGGAGCTGATCCGCAGGGATAAGAACAGGCCGTCAGTTGTGATGTGGTCAGTAGCCAACGAGCCGGCAGCAGAGCTGCCCCCAGCAGCTTACTACTTCAAGTAAGTGCTTGCAAATGGGGCTGAGGCTTCAATCTTGGCACGTGATACATCTTCATGCCTTGGGATGGTACAGAGAAGTAATAAAGAAAAGGCCAGCGTTTTTTTATGAACTCTGAGACAGTACTGACAGATGCAAACTAAAAGCGTAACTGCTGCATATGTTGAACTGATGTCCAGGACCACATAATGGTCTCAACCTGTTGTTTCTGAATCAGTAAACATCTCCAAAATTACCAGGATTCCGTTTGGTCTGAGCATCTCTTCTGAGTTAAGGGTCAAGCAAAAGCAGACCTGATGGGAATGGGTCGTTCCTTGGTCCTGCCTAAAGAAGACAAGTGCTAAATTCTTTAAGTCTGAAAATTACAGTAAAGTTATAAAATATTTGGCTTTTAATTCTGTAGATGAGTTTCTTTAGCTAGTGCTAGTTATTTGTTCTGCAGGTGTTAGTGACACCCCACTTTGAAGCCACTGCTTTGAGTCCCTACAGACCCCTCGGTTTTATCTTTAAAAAGATTTAAGCTTTGGATAGCCAAGAGTAATCTCTGAAATTGGGTAGCAGACTGTCATTGGTAGCTCTAGGCTCATTGAGAGCTGTGAATTTTCATTCCTCAGAATGGTCCAGCACCCTCCTGCAGTGCTGAGGTAGCAGCAGAGTTTGACCTTCCCATTCTTCGTCTCACTTAATGTCTCCTTAACAGCAGCCAGCCTGCTTTGTCTTCTGTGGCATAGGCCTAGGGCTTAATGTTTTTTGGAGAAACATCCCCAGAGTTGTTCTGAAGCTTCCCATCACCTTCTTACTTTTTTTTTTTTGTCCCTTCTCTAACAACTGGCCCCAACAGAAAAGTTAACATACCTGTGTTTGGTGTACTTCCACTCTGCTCCTTTTCACGTGGGATAACATTAACTTTGTGACAGATAAAGGTCTCCCATCATATTTATACTCTACAGAACTGGCTAGAATTGCAGGCACATTGTAGCAGATAATCATTCAGTGTCCTGCAGTATTTACTTAAAAGTACTCTGCCTACTAAATTGAAAGAAGCTCCATATGTCTGAGGTGGGTAAAAAGACAGGGAGCTTGGGAAGGTGAGGTTGTGCTTGGCCATATTGCTTCTCCATGCTGTTGTTGAACTCTTTGTTTTATTGTTTACGAACAGGACATTGGTAGCTCACACTAAAGCTCTCGATCCCACCAGACCTGTAACCTTTGTGACCGATACCAACTATGCTGTTGATCGTGGTGTAAGTTAATTTCTAGCATTTTTAATTCATATATTACATTTCTTGTCAGTTGCTTTATGGTCCTTTTCCTCACCTTGCCAAATGCTCTAATGATATTTAAGGGAAGGCAGAAGAAAACTTACATTTTAGTTTCTATTACTGTACACCATCACTGTAGGCAGCCAAAAAGTCTGTAAGAGAAAAGAGGAGTTATCTTGAGTCAAGTGCACAGGATCACCCCCTGGGTTCTGGTAGCATGGTGATGATTTGCTATTCCTGTGATCACGTCTGTTAATGCTCAGGCTTCCCATTTGCAATTAGACCAAAGCTTAAACCTCTTAAAATGCTAACAGCCTTTGTGGGAGTCTGAAGAAGGAAACTTTGCCTTAATTCCTGCTTTAAATTGCTCTAGCTCATCTTTGGCAGATGTCTGTTAACGTCGAATAATCTAAAAAGCTCTTCTAGCCCAAGTTCAGCTTTGTAATTGGAACCCTGGCGCTGCGTAATTAGATGAAAGGTACTTTCCTTGGCTGCCTGTGCTTCAAGCTGGCCATAGCATGAATGAAGCATCTGTAGCACACACAAATTGGTCTCAGGGGTAGTTCCTACCTCACTTTTGATTTTTCAAAGTGGTTTTAATACTTTGTGTCACTGGTGTACAATCAACACTGTTAGAAGGTGAGTTTGTAGGTTAGGTAGATGTGATGCTACCATCTGTCCCTGCTACAGGTTATAGAATCATAGAAACATTTGAAGCTCTCCTCCAGTTAGCAGGAATGGCCTTCTGTAACTGAGGGGTCTCTGCCTCCCCACCCCAGGAAAAGATCCTGGAGGCTTTACTTGGGAAGGATCCTGCTCCTGGATCCTGCTGTTACATCAGGCACACACAGACCATCTCAGCCCCACCACCACATTCTGACAAGCATGAGGAAACACAGAAAAACAAAACCAAAGAACAGATCTCATACGCTGCTGTGATATTAGAACTTTTTTCTTTTATTACAAAACATGTTAAGAGAACATTGAACAAGTTACATACAACATCACTTTATCTTTAGGGGGCTTTGTGCCCTTTTATCATACTGCCCATGTGGTAGAAATGGCATATAACTTGCAGAATGCTTTTTTTTTTTTTTTTTAGTATTGCACCATTGATGCACAAATTTAGTTGCTAGTCAAAGTAGTTGACTACTAACTTGACCATCACATTCCAATATTCAGTATGTCTACAAGTACCAGCAAGCCAGAGACATCTTCAAAACTCTAAAACTTGTAACAAACCTAAGGATTAAATGGGTTGTTCTTGTTTAACTCTTTGCTGTGACTTAAGTCTGTAAGGAAACGCCAAATACACCATTGCCTTGTTAATTTTTTTTTCCTTTCTGGGAAACATGTCATGTTGGGAGGGTCTTAAGAATGGGACAAAAGGCATTATTCTACAGGTAACAAAACTGAATTCTGTGAAACCAAGATTTAGTTTATGAATGAAGACTGCTTACACTGAGCTCCATGACAAACCATTCCTACCTTTATTTCTTGTAGGCTCCTTACGTGGATGTAATTTGTGTAAATAGCTACTTCTCCTGGTATCACGACCCAGGCCATCTGGAAGTTATTCCACTGCAACTCACAGCACAGTTTGAGAACTGGTATAAAACCTACCAAAAACCTATTATCCAGAGTGAATACGGAGCTGACTCAGTTCCTGGACTTCACAGCGTAAGTGTTGTAGATGCCTTAGTTGGAAGAATCACTGCTCTTCCTAAAGGGTCTCAGCAAAATCTAATTAGAAAGAATTGGTACCAACGAGCCTGACTACTTAATTTTAAGATGCATTAGATCAAAGTCCAAAAGACTCAGGATTGTAATCGTGCTTCACTGAAAGCAATGAGCTTTACCACTGACTAACAAAGAGGTAAGGTTCTACCTAACTTTTTAGTTGTTGGTAAGAAAAAAAATAATCAGTGAGCATTTTGCATGGTGCTATTAAGTTCTCATTCACAGGAGATAAGAATACCAGTTTTGACTTCTAGAGCCAAAGCCATTCTCTCCTGCATTTTCCACTAGGCAAGCAGTTTTCAACAGTGCTGACTGCTGGTATTAGCTCCACTCCCTGTGTGGAACAAGTAACACTTCTCTTTGGGTCCTAAGCTACAGTGTGTTTCCCTTTACAATTAACCATTCTGGCAACTGTGCTATCGGTAATTGTCAATTTAAACTTACTCCATGTAAACCTCTAAAAGAGGCATTCAGAAATCCGTACTTTGGCATTTGTAGAAAATTCCTAACTGGAAGATAGAACACTGGAGAGTGGACATTTATTCATTTCATGACACCAGCCCACACAGAAGGAGATGCCACTCCCATCCTGATCATAAAGCACCATTACAAAGCAAAACCACAGATTTTCCCCAGATGTCCCTTACATTAGTATTTGATGCATTTCCCTTTGCAATTTCAGTAATCGCTGATCTTCACTAAATAGCCATTGTAAATGCAATGGCAATGAAAAGACTGAGCACCTGTAAAGCTTGTCCTCAGGAAGCAGGTCTCCAGTAAAGAGAAGTGAACATGGAGCCTTTGCTGAGATTAACTGTCACCTTCACTCAAGGCCATCTCTTTTTCTTGGCTGTAGGATCCACCTCTTATGTTCAGCGAGGAGTATCAGAAAGCTATGCTGAGAGAGTACCACTCTGTTTTTGACAAAAAGAGGAAAGAGTACGTGATTGGGGAGCTCATCTGGAACTTCGCTGATTTCATGACTAATCAAGGTAAGCTTATATTTATATCCTAGGCAATTCTCCATCCTTCCTGCAAGTTGAAGCTGGTTTATGACACACAGAAAGCATACCGTGCTGTAGGGTACGAAAAAGGGATCCTCTCCTTATGAGGACAGAATATAGCTGGTTTCTGTGACAGTAGCCCAGCATAACTAGAACCAGGAGGGAAGGTTCTGCAAGGGGTTAGTGCATCCTCTCTCTTCAGCTCTCTCACAGTTTTTCACCTGCAAAATACTAGCCAGAACACAGGACAGTGCCCTAGGGCAGAATGCAAGGGAAGCTTGTGAGCAGACAGATTATGTCTCTTTCTTGGCATTCCTCAGTTCAGAGTCTCAGTTAGCTTATATCATCTATAACTGCCCTTAATAATGGGGCACCTCAAATAATGTATTATTAACTTGGTATTGAGGTTTAGCAATGGAGGGCCAGATGTCACAATGGTAGACAATGGTCTACCTTGATGCTGAATCCACTATTAATTAAAGGTAAGTGCATTTGCCAGGTATGGGGCACTACAGTGCAGACAATCACACAGCAATTAAATTATTACAACTCAGAAGGAGACCTATTAAGGAACCAGTTATGCATATGCCACCTGCAGCAAGTTAGGGTAGTGAACAGTCAGTGTTCATTTCAGAGAAACACCTTTAAGAATCATTTTTTGAGCACCAACATAGGTATTAAAAAGTTAAGTCATCACAGAAGCAGTCAGAAAAGTAATACAAGTTTCAAATAGGATGATGGAAAGATGTAGACAAATTTAAGTACACATATGCAGTTCCAGTCTCTGTGTGTTGAAATCATTTTTTCTAGTTTCCTATGAAGGCTAAAATAGGCAAAAAGGATATGGACATCACTAAAGGATAGTACAGCAAAACAATTAGTAGTTGACGTCTTCACCATCAGGTTACGAGGTGGCACTAAAGGCAGAAGGAGCATCTGCTGTAAATATAATACTGATGAAGTTAATGGGCATACCTGAATTAACTGTCACCGACTTCCAGTTGTAAACACAATGAATTGCAGCTCTATTGCTCACTTTTATCAGTCGATCTTGCCAAGATCATGCAAATTATATTGCCAAGTTCCCCGTTGTACCTTGAACACAACGGTTCCCTGTTGTATAGGAAAAACAGTGCATAGGTCTCTTCCACCTAACCTGATTTAGTACATACGTTGAAACAATTTGCAATGGGGGAATATAAGAGCATTTTGTATATACTTTGTTTTGTAACTTCTCTACAGGGACCACACGTGTTTTGGGGAACAAGAAAGGAATATTTACCCGCCAGCGTCAACCCAAGTCAGCTGCGTTTGTTCTGAGAGAGAGATACTGGAAGATTGCAAATGAATCAAGCTGTCTTCCTCCTATAATGAAATCACATATCCTCTTTCTATGATGAAATGAAAAGGTATAACAGCTGAGTACTATGCAGAACTTTTTCATTAAATTTCTGTTTAAATAACATTTACGCCTGACACAAGTCTTGCAAGTCTAATGCAATTTCTACTGCACCTGAAGTAGTTACTATGACACAAAGCAGATCAGAAACATCAGTTTTTCTATGCTTAGCCATATCTGTAGGCTTCCTGTTTCCAGGTAGCAAAACGAATATTCAGTTTCAAGGAGCTAAGTTAGAGAGATCCTAACTGAGGTATCTGTTTATAGCAAAAAAAATAAAAATTAAAAAGAAAAAAAAACACACAACAGAAAACAATGCTGACGCCTTCAAAAATCCAAGCTACTCTAAATGAGCATCACATCCTTCCAATGCGAGTGAGGTTTTCCAGTTATCCTCCCCTATCTGTTACTACTCAGATAACAGCGTATCGGCCACAGGATTACAGACAATTTATATAACTTCTTGTATTTAAAGCTGGACAGAACGCTTGTGGCTGGCTGAGAGATTCTGAGAGCTAACAGCATCCAGGAAGGGTGTGAACCACTCCTGTCAGGCTACCCAACATACTCCGATACAGTATGGAATTCACACTATAGCAGCAAGGTGGAGTATGTTGGATAGGTCGGTACTACATCAACTGACCTTTGTTTAGAACAATTAAATCACAGTATCAGAATTGCTGCTATTAGATGCAGTTTTACCTTCCAGCATGGAAGAGCTTCCTTCATATTCAGTTCTCACTACGCACTACAGTAACAGCATTCTCGGGGGCAAATTTCATCTACGCCTTCTTGATGCTGGCCTGAATCATTCAGGGGTAGGATCAGGTGTAAATTGATGTGCACATGCTACTTTACACAGTAACGTCATGCAGTAACTTCCCTTTCAGGCTGCACCCCAGTGATAGAGAACTCCAAAGGCCAGGCTTTAGACTGTAACAGATTGTGCCAGTACTCACAGAAGAGCCCAGGATACTTGGTTTGCAAACTTACTGCAAGCTCTTGGGATTGTCCCAACAGCAGCATTACCCACAGCAGAACCACAGAAACAGATGCTGCCTTCTGAGTTTTGGAAATTGAGGCAGTTACATAGTCTCATTATTCCAATTCACTGCTAACTGTGTGAACCTGCTGTTATGCTTACTTTTTCTGCAATTGGCTCTTCCGTTAGTACCTAAAGAAAGTAACTAAAATATCTGCCAATATAAACAAAATATTTGCTTGTGTTGTGCGGTGGCAGCCAAATTTGTTCCTTTAAATGTGATTAGGGATCAACAACACTTTGCATTGCCACATGCAGAATAACAACATACATGTTTACTGCAGACTTCGAAACAATATTTCTTGAACATCTAAAGGAAAAGAAAGAACATACTATCAACATTCCTGATGGTTACTCTCGTGCTAGGTTTACAGATTTTCTAATTAACTAAAAACACAGAATATAAGGGTCTATCCACATTAAAAAGACACTTGCTCAAATGTAACCTGATACAAGAGAGAACAGTATTTAAGCCCACTTCCAGTGTTCAAAATCCATTTCAACTTCTTGCTCTCTAGTCATTTTTTTTAAACCATTTTCTTCACCCTTTCAACAGACAGCATGACATACCAACAGCTGCCACGTGAAAATAAAGATTTAACATTGTTAATGCATTACAAACGAGCTCAGATCATTATGACATACACAGGGCTTGCAGTTGCAGAAGAGAAAGAGATAACGTTCATTCAGTCCAGCAAAACATATGCAAAGTTTAATATGCACATGTATGGTAAGCACATACTTCAGAGTATCAGTTCCTGCTTGTTCTTAACAGCTCAGTGCAATTGCAAACCCAGCCCGCCTATCCAACCCTTCCCCAGAAGTTCCCTTCCTCCCTCCCTCCACCCCCTGCCCTCCCCGCACCCCAAACCCAGGACAATATACAGCAGTTTCCAGATACTTTGTGGTCTTGTCAGAGAGAATTTAAAGCAGGCCTACAGGACCAAGGAAAGAAGGAACTGATAAAAATAACATACTTAACGTTTTTTGCATGTTGCTTAAGGAACTGTAAACAGTAAAGCCTCAAGTCAATGCTGCCCAACCTTTACAGCCCCACGTGCACACAACATTCAGCGAGACACAAGGAAGCTGCAGAAGTTCTGTAAGCTGGGATCTCTGGGGACCCAAGGGCTTTAATCCTTCTACGGCTAGCATACAATTTCTTTCAAAGAGATCACAACTTCGTACATTTCAAGAAACAGAATTACAGTACTGACTTTAAAGACAGTTTCTAAGGCTCAGACTGAGTCCAAAAAGGCCTCTGAGTTCATTCAAGCTCTTGTTTGGACTGCATGAATGCAGCATAAGAATGATTGCAGCAAGACGTCCACAGGTAATTTCTACATTTATTTTTTATACCAAAAAGTTATGTGCAACAAATAGAATTCGTACATATTTACATTGTTTTACCTGTTAGCAAAATCGTATCCTAAACCTCCGATAGAGAATCTCTCAACTATATTGATAAAAGGAACATCTGCCCAGTGACTCCATTTAAATGGGTGTTTAATTTGGAGTTTAAAGCACTAGTGATAATAGTTGATGGAACATACAGTACAGAACAAACACCTAATATTTAGGCCATGCTTAATACAGTTGTATGGTAACAGAATACTTCATCTTTTCTGGACCAGTTTTCTCTAGATCATCTTGAAACAACGTTGGCAGAACCAAAGTTACTAGAACTCTCCTTAACTTTAGCCAATGTTAATTAGGAGACCCAAGTGCTGCCCAAAGCACCTTGTCAATATTTTTGATCAAGAGACTGTACAGAAGACAACAAGTGTGTATTACAGTATGCAGAAATCTCCTGATGAGAGATCTGCTGTCACTTTGGAAATCAAAGGTGGTAGGGAATGTTTCCTTGGCTGTCCTTAGCATTGCAAACACTTTACAGTAAGAAGCTTCCAAGAACATTCACTTTCTAAACGAGACTTGAATGCTTCATTGGCTTTAAGAGTAACGAGTACCTTACAGTAAGAGGATTTCAGGAATGTTTACTTCCTAAACAGGTTTTGGGATGAGATTCTTCTGCCTTTCAATTTGCCCCTCCCTGCAGGACGGAGAGCCAGGCAGGGAGTGGTGCTGGGGAACAGCCCAAAATCACAAGCACTGTATCTTAAGACTTTTTTCCCCCCTCCACTCTCACGAGTGTTGAAACCACAACCAGAATCTGTGTAACAATACTGCCGCCTCCTCGTCCCTCTGTCAGGCCAAGTGTTATTTACTAGCATTTCCCCATTCTACTGCATCCACAGGACTTCCCAGAATTTCCCTTCAGTTTTGTAAACGGCCAATTCGTATCAATCACACGTAGGCAATGACAGTTGTTTTGGCTGAGGGGAGGCAGGGGGCAGTTGCATGAAGCACTTGTCTGATTTCTATCCCGTTACGAATTGCAACCCGAGCCATTTTACTGGAAGAAATATGCTGTTTCTATCATTTGGTAGCAATGAGGAAAGAGTCAAAGATCTGGAAGCAAAAAGGTCCAAATTTCTACTGCTAATATTAACTTTGCCCTTTATTCAGGCCAACTGCGTTTCCAAAGCACAAGAGAGAAAGTAGAAGAGTTAGGGCCATTTCTAGCAAATCACTTCCAGTAAAAAGTAACTGCAAGAAAAGCACACAAGACAAAGGAGTTCACAATTAAGGGTCAGATTTGCAAGGTTGTGCACAGAGTACAGCTGCAAATTCTTCCAGAGACCAAAGCGATTTTCCATTTGATCCCTACGTGCACACAAACAAGGACCGCAGACATGACTGCTGAAAATCTGGCCCTGAACAATTTTACTAAACAAACTGAATTAACAGACTATGCCCACACAGACAAGCACAAGACACAGTGAAGTTAGTCAACACCTATACTTTCAGTTGATGTTTTTTTCCTTTTTTTTTTTTTTCAGTGCGCATTACAACCAGAAATCAGACCAAGTAATCATTGATTAAACTTGTCTCCGTTGCTGCTTGTTCTGATATTAGCGCTGCGACTAACCATTTCAGGCAGCATGTTTACCTCTTCCTCAGATGAAAAGATGCTTTAGTGTAGATCACAGGAATGCATCAAAATAAATCTATACAACATATTAAACAGTGATATTGTCTCAAGGCTTATAAGAGAACAGAGTGAAGCCCTGAGGGACCAGCTTAACACCATTCGCTCCCCTCACGTCAAAGTTCAAGGCATTTGAGAGACAGAACTAAACATCAAGACAAGCTTTAACTATACTCTGGTCAATACAAAATGCATTTAATGAATTGTCGTCTAAAACTCTTAGACAAGAGGGACGTGTAATTTAGTGTTACATGCAACAGATGTTACTCATACCACAGAACTCTATACATAAAAGCAGTTTCCACCTACATCCTTGATACAAACCAGAAAATTACTTCAGTAGTAATTTAAATACTATTTTCTGAATGCAACCTAAAAATTCTATTTTCTCTACTGAACGCTGCATGTTTCACAGTCAAGTTCATCCTCAGCAACTTAGTGTTTTTAATCCACTTAGCTGTACAACAGAAGTGTCTTTTTGACATTCATGTGCAAGAAAAAATCCTAAGATTAGTTAAACTAATTCTTTAAATAAGTGGGTATGCAGTTGGAACTCTTCGTATTTAGAAGCTGACAAGGGCAAAAAGCAGCACAGCACCAATTACAGAAAGTAGCTGAATATTTTGGTGTCAGAGTCCAAAACACAAGCATTTTACTTTCCCAGTCACGTCAACCTCCTATCGCATTGAGTTAAACCATATTGCTACCACTTCTCAGTCTAAAAACTAACATAGGTTTCTTAATACTTTTCTATGGCCAGCAAGTTTTCTGGGACTGTTGTTTGTTCATTTTTAAAGCAAGGACACTTCTGTCTGCCAAGTTCAACACAAAGTATTTGGTTTAAGATTTTAAGACAGAAGGCACTTTTAACATTCAGCCTTAGAATACTGCGTGCAGAAACATTACAATTTTGTTCCTTTGCATAAATCTGCAGTTTAATTTTTTTTTTTTTTAATTAGTTATTAGAAAGAGCAATGATAGCACTATATCACATTTCATTTTCAGGAGCACATTTACTTAGTTATCCCGCTAAACAGACTGCCCTTCCAAAGGATCTCGTGTGTGTCAGGCCTAAAGTTCATGTCCCAATATAGCACAAACCGAAGATCCTGACGAAGATCAATTCAGTATCTGCTTATTCAGTGCACTACTTGGTTATCCCGCTCAGTCAGTGGTTTCCACTGCAAATTGCAATCCTATACTGCAGCACTCATGTAACATCAAACATTAGTAACACTGCCTGTCTGACTGCAGTTTAAAACGAAACAGCACTGCCTGGAAATTCAGTCCTTCCAAAGGGCGCTCTTTGATACCCCAACCCCCAGTCTGTAAATAGCATTCCGGTGGTAACCTTCTATTGACCACATTAAGCTGTTTTCATTCTGTACAGAAATTAATGAAATTGTGGTTTAAATGAACATACTTCAGGTTTCAGCTTTAATTCCATTCTCAATACTGGAAACAAGAAAAATGGAACAAAACCCAACCATCATTTTCGTGAAAGCGCTAGCAGCGAGTGCAGCAACACGGTGTTCTCTACAGAGGTCACTTCTTCCATCACGTCAGTCGACTGTTAGCTGAACACTCCGAAAGCTCCTAGGCTAACAAAACTGATTGTACAGTGAGTTCTCCAGGGATGAAACCAATATTTCTAATTTTATTTACAGTATAAGTCCTAGTTAGATCTAAGTCCATCAGCTAAAAAAAATAAAATGTAATACACATACTGTAAACATGGCAACATTAAATATTGTAATGCTATTCTAGAATATTTAATGTCATGATCACATCTTGTTATACCTGAATTTATATACAGGATATTTTATAGCAAGTGTTACCCACTTTACAAGTGGAGGGGGTGGAGAGTCTAGGTTTTGCTGTGGCTAGAACTCCTTCAAAGTAAAGTTAAAGCTTGTCTTTGATTGTATTAGAGCTTTCTTTCATAACCACATTTGAATTGAAGATTACCACAAAAAATTATTTAGGGCCCCTTCCAATTTATAATTAAAAATTCAGTTA
Source organism: Aythya fuligula (assembly GCF_009819795.1). Lineage (NCBI taxonomy): Eukaryota > Metazoa > Chordata > Aves > Anseriformes > Anatidae > Aythya > Aythya fuligula. The sequence continues at coordinate 5,812,282 of NC_045578.1, read as the reverse complement.
TGATTCTCAAGGAAAGTGTCTGATATGGAGAATAAAAAATTACTGCAAAATAAACTTAATGGAAGTTGGGTCTTCAGACTGTCAGTCAAAAGTTCAAACAGGCGTTATTCCTGTTTGGGTTGGAGTTGCCGTTTCCAGGCCTCGTTCAAATAAACTAGTCGTTTGTAGTTGATGATAAAGAGAATGAAGTTCAGCAAATATGTGATGACGCAGACAATGCAAAATTCCTTCAGCACGAAGTACAGAATGTACGCCAAGTACAATGACCCTACTACAGACACTATGGAGGATGTCATGAGGATTAGAGCTGCTACTGCACTTGCTGTCATACCTGCAACAAGAGAGAAAGAGTTACTGCTGCTGCTCTCGTCCCCCCTTTCCACAAAAAGCACAAAACCTACGCACTCCAACTCAAACTCAAGGCTACTCAGCAAGTTTGTAGGACATAAAAGTCTGTTCAAAATACCATGAGTTCAAGAAGCTGACAAATCGCTACACGGAGGGGAGCTCCTAGGTTCTGCACAACAGTCCTCTGATAAGAAGTATGTGTAGTATTTACTTTCTTCCTTATTCCTGAATTTTGGGAAAGTTACAGGTTGGTCAAGTTATGTCTATTGATACAAATAGCTTTAGAGCAGACCACAGAGTCAGAACATACATACACACACTGCTACACTTCGTGCACTTTTTGCCTGCTATCCCCATATCCCCTGCAGAACTTGCACGTTCCAGTTTCATCTTTTCTATCCTGCAATCCAATGCTAAATACATTTAAGTGATAATACCAGCGCAGCAACTGTCTTGATACTTGTATTATTAATAGCATAGCAGGAAAATTAAGATTGCTCTTGTTAGCATGTGGGCTTTTAAGCCCTTTACACAGATGTACCATTAGACTGGTTCTAATAAAAAAAAAGAACACACATTTTATCTGGTATCATGAGGATTCTGCAATGCATAACACATTCCCCTTATCACCATATACCTGTTATATATTTTAGGCTCTAAGTTGCATTAATACTTACCAAGTAACATTTGTAGTATATAAAACACGAGTCCAAAAACACTGTTTGACTGATTTATTGCACTGTCCTTTCCGAAGATGGAACCCAGCAGACCGAATCCTCGACCCCATCTGTAAGACAATGAAACTAAGTTAACTTGTAGTGGGGCACTTGTTGCTTTACCTCAGTATTTATAATTCATTCCTGTTGGGGAAAAAACCACAGAGCTACACATGCTCTGACAGGACCAGGGGGTCCCATCTGAAGTTCAGGGGTATCTGACAAGGAGGCAGCTTGCAACAGGGTGTGCGCTGGGTACACCTTTATCCCACAAACTGCTGATCAAAGTTATGTGTACACTGACAGCTTCAAGTTCACACAATTGCAGCTTCACCAAACACCACGTCTGCTTTCTCAGGTTGTAATTCAAAGCTCTTCTGTCAAATAACTGCGTCTTTCCTCCAGCAATAGTTTTAGCAGCTCTCTCTACTACAAGAGGAGTTGGACACATGCTCACTAGATATACAGCTACAGGAAAATGGTAAACCTCGTAAGTGGTTGTTACTGCCTGCCTGCCAGCATTTACCTCGCTGGCACTACAGCAAGCAGGTTGGAACATATGTTCACACCTCAGCGGCTCCCGATCCATCTAACGCCTTAGGAGGAACCAAATCTGGAAGGCAGACGAGCTGGGGATGGTACCAGAACAGGAGCCACAGGCCACATGTGCCAGAGCCCTGTATTTGAACAAGCACCTTAACAGCAAAGTAATTTTCAACACTAGTGATAAGGCAGGGAGCTGTACGAGCCCTACTGAGCTGCTGCTATAGTAGGGTGGATAAAAGGTGAGATTAGTGAATGCACTTGTGCTAGAAAGCAGTAATTTGATGTCCAGAAGCAGATCACTCCAATGCATCACTCCAGTTGCTACCCTAGAGGTGATGATCCTGCTAGACCCAAGGTACACCACAGGTTTGCTCTCTGTGCTACAGGAACGTGACAGCGGTGGAAGGCCACCACCACACTACGGCTTCTTCTCACAAGAAAGGTGTCACCGTAACGCAGCTTTACACCACCTCCAAAATACTTCACCTCAGAGCCATTTCTGCAACATTTATAAAACATATTCAAATTTATCACTTTAATTCAAGCTTAGTAACTGCCTGCAATTAACTATTATACCCAAATCTTGCGCTCTTCACCCCTAAATGTAAGTAGAATTATGTACTAATTCCTAAAAACAGCATTGACTGCATACATTAAAAAAATAAAATAAAATAAAGGGTCATGCTTTGGGTCTCAAGTCTTGCAAGTGACTGAAGAGAAACCTGTGCATAATTGTAAAGCTCCAATCAGCACAGAAAAGGCTGGCACTTGCTTTACCATGGAGACAGTGCCTCGCATCTGGTTGCAAGTCTCTGTAGCACAGGAAGGCCAGCAGTCCCCGTGAGCTTACAGCACGGCTTGGGGTGAAGCAGCACCACGGATGGACAGCAAAGATCTGGAAAAGCAGCTGTAGAGGTGCGAGAGCAGCACTTGAGAGCAAAGGGAGCCACACTTCCACAAGGGAGGGATTTTAAAAACAAAATATTGTACAACAAGACATAAACAAATATTACAAAGAAATACTGCACGTCCAGAAGAATCTCAGCTATGAGAAGACTTTCTTCCCACACTGGATTTTAAGTGAGAACTGCTTATTCTTCAGCCTTAATTTGATAAGATACTTGCAGCACATCTAACAACTCTGTCCGGCTGCCCAGCCACCAAAAACAGTATTACAGGCAGACAAATACATTAAAGGCATCATTATTCTGCATTTAGCAGTTGGAATTTTCTCTATTAACACATCAAGAGACACTTCAGCTTCCTACCCACAAGTGCAATTCATTGTTCAAGTCCCCAGGTGAGGGTAAAATCTACTTGAAGCCTTCCAGGCCTCCTTCCTGAGGCAGGTGGCAGAACTTAACACGTGCCTGAAGCCTGCAGTCCCCTTGCTCAAAGCACCTGCAGGATGCCGACGTGCCACCCTCTCATCCTCCTGAGATCCCATCCTGCTCAAGAGCATCACAAACTTCAGAGTCTGACCCTACAGTTATTCAGAATTCAATGAATTGCTGTTAATGGAAAGCTAACGAGTTCCAGCCCTCCGCGACAGGCAGTGTCCTCAAGTCACCATCTACAGCTGCAAGGTCAGAGCCCGGTGAAAGCTTTTTCCACGTGCACTAGTTCGTTAAGCATCTTGTTGGCCTTGTAGTCACTTTAAGGACATCAAGTGTTGGATTTCAGTCCATGGAGCACAGCTCCAGCCTCGCATCTTACTCCACATGCTTTGAAGTGGTTGAGAAGCCTGGAGTGGAAGATTCAAAGCACTTTCTCAGACTTACAAGGTTTGAAGTGTAGGGTAGTTTTCTACATCAAACAAATGAAAAAAAAAAAAAAGAGACTAATTTCTCTACGGAAGAGGCTAATTCATCCCCTAATTCTGTCACAAAGGTCCTAGAACTTGCTAAAACACACGATGAATCAAGTCATTTTGCAAGCAGTTGGAACAGAGGAGAGAGAAGGGGACTTGGACAGAAATCTTTCTTCTCATATCTAAATCATATAAATCACACACTATTTTTTTTTTTTTTACTTCGAATATCTAAAAACAAACAGCAAACACAGCAAGAAGACAGACTGCACTTAACAGGGAAAAAAAAAAGAAATTAAACATCAGTAAAACTAATGAAGGATAAGGGTTATAGATTGCTCAGAAGTTCTCTAAGGAACTTGTCCTTATAAAAAAAGGATTTAATTTACAAGAACTGACTATTAGTCAGCTCAGAATTTGTTTTTTTGATGTAAAAGGCTGGGTAAAATGTTAATGTTAATGAAGAACTGTTTGCACAGTAAGCTAAAAACACAAGCTCCACACCACCAACTTGTTCCTGGCACTGCCTCATGGCTCCCCATCCTGAACCAGCCGAGTGTTCTGCTGTGGAAATAAAGCTGCAGTCAGCTGGAGTGATTCAGAGCAGTATCACAAAGACATGTGGCAGGCCGACTTCTGCCACACCCAAGTCTCACTCTTATTTGAACGTAAAACAAACCGCACACCGGCCCGAACTAACTTCAAGGAAGTTTTAAAAGAAAGCTTTAAGACATCTTACTGCATATTTTAACTAACTCAAATTCCACCTCTGTTTAAGATGGCAGCCTGCTTCTTTTCTCATTTGCAGTTAACAGCTTTGAAAATGATTTGAAAAGTTATGCCCTCAAGAAGATCTTCACGTTCTCAGAATGCAGATTCAAGAAACCCACGACAAAGTCTTTAGAGGCGTGTAGTTTCCCAGCATCTAAAACTGAACGCTACAGTGGCTTTTTATTCACTATGTACATTCCTTTTATCAAAAGTAAGACTTGAAGGTCATTACCCACCCTCTAAACAATGGTGTGTGATAGTTAACAGCGCTCAGAAGCGTCGGTTGTTTTTTTTAACATCTCCAGTAACTCTGTGCACTTGACACTTGTAACAGAGCAGACAAGAACCGAGGTCATTTTGATCCCCAAGCGACGTATCTCCATTGCATCGGGTGCTGTTAAATCATTACTTCTTTCGCACCACTACGAACATCCTCCGTGTTCCAGAACAGCACTTACTTACAGGAGCACGCTCTAACACCGAACGTGTCACTGTGCTTTAGCAGTGACAACGCTGCTGGAGAAGGGCAGCCCGGAGAACTCCACGCTGTACTCTGTACTCTCGGACACCTGAAAGGCCAAGCTCCACGTTTAACAGGTTAGAAGCTGTCAGAGTTATCAGTATTAGCTCAAGACGAGGCACAGTTCCAAGCCTGCTGAACACAGTGAGTCAAACAAACACAAAGTGTATATTTAGCCAGGAGTCACATTAGCTCACCCACTTTCTGGAGGAAACACCGCGCTGTTTCTTCCAGCCAAGCACCCCTGCTCTCACAGCTACCAGCAGATGATGCTTTTTAGAGCTTTTACACAGAGATAATTGCCCAAGATGCTCTCCTTGACCTCAGTTATCCCTAAGAAACTTCTGAACTGGGGTTTCACCTGCACCAACATGCTTTGTAGCCTGCCTCGAAGCCTTCCTCAGTGCACCTGGACACGTTCTGAACACATCTTTTGAGCTCTGTAACATCCTCTTGCACTGAGCTTCTGAATCACCCCGCCTCACCTTCACCTGGCAGTCCTTAGTTCTCACCTCAGGAGAGGAACCAGCTGCTGTATGTTCATTTTAACACACAAAAAAACACAGACTGGGTCAGGTCAAGCCCAGGCAGCTCCAGCACCATGGCTCTGCCATCAGAGCAGCAGATGCCCAGGACAAGGCACCACGTACTTCCCCAGTTCATGTTCTGTCTCCTAAATGTCTTGTCAAAAGGGCCATCAAATCCTTCAGGAGGCCGGATTATCAAATGGCACAAGAGATTCAACATCTGAGGACACTGCACTTGTGCAGCAGCAGGCTTTCCCAACACATCTCTCACAATTTTTAGCTTAGCTGTAATGAAAAGGGCAAACAAAAATCAACAAAGCGGTGATATTTTCAGAGAACTCTAAGTAAAGAACACAAATTCTGCTTCTTGGCTACCAGCGCTTTACTTAAAACCCATCATTTCAGGATTGGTTTTCATCCCATACGAATTATTTAGCTATCAGCAGCAAGCACCATTTAGCCATTTGTAATCCTGAGGAAAAATATATATATATATAAATATATTTTTAAAATACTATATTTGAGAAGTGATATGCAAATTTCCTTAAATGTCATCTGACTTCTGTGAGACATTACAGCACAGAATGAGAGTTCCCAGGAGGGCAGCACGGCTGGCCTATGCTCACACATCGCCTTCAGTGAAAAGCTGATATAAAGGTCAAAGGATCCGGAGCATTTTAATACTGAGCAATGTTAAGAAACCCTGGTTGCAGCTTCTTTACAGCTTCACTGGAGGATTTTGGATTAAGCCCAGTTCATGGTTACAAGGTCACTCAGGCCGCCCTAACAGTTTTAATAAATTAAGTAAAAGCCTTCAATTAGAAGCCACAAGAAAGCAGATTAAAAATCCCCATTTGTAAGCTCTCCAGGAGCGCTTACAAGTTTTGATAACTTGGTTTCATGTTTAAATCTGCCAGCAGTATTTACCACAATCTGCTAGGATTTTGTTCTGTGTTTCCTCCAGCTCTACACCAGAAAACTGGTCCAAAAAATGTCAGCAGCTAGATCAGCAAAGCCTCGAGCAGACAGTGGTTGATTATTTCATAGCAGTCTTTACCAAAGCACCCACAAGCCAACAGCAACACGTTCCTTCTACATCATCTTTTATTAACCTATCACAAATGAAGCCCAAAGCTGAACCACGGGCACATTTTTCCATTTTCATGGCATCAGGCAAAATCGTTCTCGGCCCTATTACAAAATCCAGACAAGCCAGAAATAATATATTCATGAAATGCAATGATACACATTACAGATCACTGTAAGGTTGATAAAAGGACTCAAATAGCAAGGGTACTGGGTTTGTTTTATAATACGTAGTGGCAGAGGCACATCTTTTATAACGGCCTCAAGTATTAAGTCATCAATATTCTACTGAAAGGATGAGACAAAAGGGACTCAAACTGCCAGCTTCTGTGCTTTGGGAGCACCTGGGTTCAGAGCTAACAAAGATGGGTGTCTGTAAGCATTCCTACAAACAAAGAATAACCCTGGATCACCCTGCAGCTCACATCCTCCAGCCTCCCCCAGGACCTGCCAGTCCTGCCCAAGTCCTGCTCGCACCGCAGCTGGCACAGCAAACGGGGCAGATAACCTTGGCTCACGCTGCAGCTTTTTTTTCCTCGGCAAAAGTATTACTTGCAGTCCCTTCCCGCTCCTCTTTGGTGCTGAATCTGCTTCTACAGAGCTTTAGGAACTTGTACCCTTTGCTGTAAGAAAAACAAACAAACAAAGCACTTTATTCTCACCCCGAACCCAAAACGCAGCACCACAGCAGCTACTGGGAAGAAAAATAACCCCATCCCAGCTGACAGCAGGACCTGAGATGGGTTCTGCCCACACGGATTTCTGCTGCCCAGTCAAGAAACCAGAGATCTTCAAACCTTCCCTCAGGCAGCACAAACGATGAATCCTTGCTACAGAGTAACTGGCAAAGCATCCTTACGGCTGCTATCTAACGATCTGCAGACCTCAGAAATGAGCAACAACCAGTTTAAAATCACAGGACAGATTTTGGCATAGTCTTGGGAGGCCACATTTTCATGTAGAACTGTTTTGGCAGTTTGAGAACAACAACTATGATTCCTGTTGAATGGCCACCAGCTGTTCACATACTGCCCTTCGGCAGTTTCATCAAGTTTTTATCTCTTTCTCTACAGGACCACAGATGCCTAAAAAAACAGGGATGTGGCTCAGGTTAAAGACATTACCGACAAGCAAGGGCTAACAAAGCCAGTAACATTTCAAAAAGAAAAGCACATGGACCCCATTTGCCTAAACTGGTTTGCAAGAAGTGACCAGCCAAGCACAATTTTTCACCTTACAGTCACCTACAACTGCAACTACCAACCCCAAACACATCAGGACGCTTCCCTGTGGGCACAATGATAGAAAAGTGCTGGGCCATCAGGAGCTTACTGGTAAAGTGAAAGGTAACTGCTATTTAATGTCCTTAACCTGGAACCAAGCAAACCTGACAGACAGCAGGTTTACAGGAAGGTCCCCAACAGAACTGAAGGGGAACCTGCGAGGTCGAAGCTTTGTTCCATGTCTCACTCCCTTGGATAACAGGGTTGTTCTTCTCAACTTGGCATTCTCGCTCTGAAGATGTACCAGCAGAACAGATTCGGCAAGGTGTGCTTCACCAAAAACCACCACTGGTCAAAGTTTTTGACTTTAATCCATTGCAGCACAACTGAACACCCGCTGGTGGACAAATAAGCCCTACAGCAGTGGAGTTATGCTCACTCATCACAGCACTGAAGTACTGCAGCACAAGACTGAGCAACTCAACTACATCACTCACCCAGAAGACAGAAAGCTGAAGAAGTCCAAAACCCCCATCTGAACAGGGGTTTCAGAGTGGCTCAGCCATAAGCCGACAGGCAATCCAAGATGTTGCATGTGAGCACGAAGTTCAGAGGAGGGAATCCCTAAAATGTCATCTATCCAGACGAACACTGATTCTTAAAATCCTAGTTTGACTCTAGAACCTATTCAGTGAGTTGGCTAAAGATGTTGGTCACTATTTCCAAAGCTCTTCACTTTCACGGCTGCCTGAAAGCTACAAACATGGCTGAAGATGGATTGTGACGAGTCACTGGTCATTCATTTCGGCTGTATTAAAGTTGTCACAGCATTAACACAATCTGGGGTACAAAACTCTTTCAGCAAGAGCCATCCACTAACCTGATCTGTCCTGCAGGCACCTTAAATTAATCCAGAGAGAAAGCAAAAACATACCAAAAGACCCCAAAACTCTCCCATGGCATATAAAACAAAACAAAGAGCTCAGGGGTTCTGTGTTACTACTAAAATGTCCCATTTCATTTCAAGCCACACCACCAGCCATAGGACTTGAAACTTGTTAGTTTAATTTCCGCTATGAAACTATTATAATAGCAAAACCAAAAAGGTTTTTAGGACCTGCTATTAGCCAGTCTCATTATAAATAAAGCCATTCCTGCCACTTAATTATTCTCAGATACAAGAGAGCAATCCACTTAAAGCATCTCCAGCAATTGCCAAGTTAAAACATTTGCTATTTCCCTACATCTTATCTCTCCCTGGATAATGACAGTGGTCATTATGCAGTCCTTAACAGTTTTTCTTTCTAAACCATTGTCATGAACTTTCCCCGTGATAAAAGCTTGAAATATGCTGACCATTAACATGTTGAGCAGTCAGAGATACTAGGAAGGTAGCTCTCCAGCACAATCTTCTGCGTGAGTCAGTCTCTGATACAAGATTTTCCATGCTCCTCCCTCTGCATACTGCTAATCTTCGCATTTCTTCTCTCATTCTTGTGCCAATACCAGATTTGGCTTAAAAACAAGACTTGGGAATAACAGCAGCTTATTAGTGGAAAAAAATCCTCCCCAAAGACCAGAACTTCGTTACAAAATAATTCAGCTAAAGATGACTCCACGAGCTTACTCCAATTATTCTACAAATTCACTATTAACCCCAACACCGTGACTCTACTTCTAAATTCAGTCCTCTGCTGGAATCATCGCTTGAAACGTGCAGGTTGTTACGCTCCAAGTTCCATTACTTCCATCAGCAAATCTACCTTAAATAAAGTCACACAACTGAAAGAACGCTCCAGAAGCTGGTGAGAGACACAAAGAGCAAGTCTGCCATCCATTTAACTCTGTGAAAACTGATCATAATCACAAATTATTGGCTTGGTTGTGTAACTGGCGGCGTAATAGTTTAATGAAAAAAGAAGGAGCTGAAAGTTAAATCTGCATTGCACGTGTGCACCACATTTGAAAGTCTGCTGTCCTGGTGAAATCTGAATTATGGTTTGAAGCTCCTCACAGAAACCAAGCTTCAGAGAAACTTTGGTGACACATGGTAGCAACGAGAGGCATTAAATGGGAGAGGGACATAAGAAGGATTGATGGATGGGATGCTGTGGCAACACAGAAAATACAATTTCTATCCTCGTTTTCCTTCAAAATTCAACAGCTTGCCCTCTTGTCTTGGTTTTAGAGGAATATTCCTTTTTTGTCTGCATCCTGCAACGCTGGAAGCACATTCGTCTCCAAATAAGGTTTGACTGAGCAGAACTTGCATGCTCCTTTTTCCGCAAACTCTTTTTACCACCTGCTTCAATTATCATGAGCTATCCTGACATTTGCAATACTTCAGTCGTTAAGCATGATTCTCCTAGCAACTGCTGGGGAGATTTCAGCGGATTTTGTCCCTAAACGTTCATGTTATTATACAGAACTCCTGCAGTAGAGTATTTACAGGTCCTACCACAGCTTACACAACATTTCTGCTGCAGCATTCCCAATGAATACTATAATTACACGGCATTATTCTATAATTAGAGATATCTACAGATATAATTAGAACTATTTTGCTTTTCAAAGCATTCGGTAAATACATATTAAAACTGTTTACTTGAAATTCCCAGTCTCAAGAGCAGCCTTTACAATAACAACAAGCTACTGAAGGGCCAATTGTATACACGAATAGACCACTGCCAAGGCTACTCAGGTGCTTGAGTCCTTGTTATTCTCTTTCACCTCTAAAGCCGTGAGAAAAGTATCTCACAGGGTTTACTCTCCATAGCCCACGCATAATTTTAACTTATAAATTTAAGCTATCCAGGCAGGCATATTGAAGCCTTCTTGCTGTTTCGATATAAACATTGAATTTCAGGACACTTCGCCAGTAGTGCCATGACCAAGCTTGTTATCTTCACAAACTAAAGACTGTCTGATGACAGACTGACAGCAGAGTTAGAGCCCTCGTACAATCCCAAGAGTCTCTTCTCAGACATCCCCAGATACACATCTCCTTGTAACTTAAGACGATGATGCCTATGTCACCCCAGAAGTGATTTCAGCAGTAAGATTTCCCTGTATGCTGTGTCTAAACAGATTAACCAGCTCCCTCCTTACCAGATTACGGGCGTGTTCTCACCCACAACTTTGTAACGATAATACAGAATGTGCCCTTACACGAATTGTGACAGCTTTTGTGCAGATTACATCAAAAGAAGGGGAAAAAAAATGACAGAAAACACTCCACTGAAGGTACAGATACAAAAACATAAGCTTTTAATACATAATTTTGCTGAACAACCTAAACACTCCCACTCTTAGCTCCTTACCTATGTATACCTTTGCGTGTCTCTACACATGTATGCGCAGACATGTATATGCACACACATACGTATATGCATGTCTTTGGACAAATCACCTTATTTTTTTGGCTGAAATACTTGAGAGCGTGCTCCTAGGCGGGTTTCCCAGCCAAATGGCACCCGTGGGCACTTCCTGCAGCACCCTCACACCGCTGGCACCAGTAACCACCCAGCAGGTTACGCCTTCTCCCTGCTGCCACCGAGCAAACCAGTTACCTGACAGGTAACGACCCAAGCCAGCAGCACACTGAAATTCACACCCCAACTCTCCTAACAGAGATGAAAAACACGTACCTTTAAAAAACACCCCCTAAAATAATTCCTGATGGGAAACTGGCAAAATAAATCGAGCTTTGAGCGAGGCTCGTGCTGCTGAGGCACACCTCCCTGCACCAAGCCCCCCGGGGCCGCCCAGAGACCCCCTTTGGGGCGGGCACCGGCACCACAGGGCAGCCCCCGGACGGGCAGCGGCACCACACGGAGCCCCCCAGCCCCTCAGGCCGCGACCCCCTTCGGCTGCCCCTTAGCAGCCGCCCCCCCCGCCCTTCAACGCCCTCCCCCGGCCCGTTGAGGCCCGCTCCCCTCAGCCCCTCAGCCCCCTGCCCGCCTCCCCTCAGCCCCCCTCACCTGGACGTGATGGCGGCGGAGCAGCGGACCCTCTCGCTGAGGTCGCACAGGGCCTGGTAGCGAAGGTCGCGGCCCTTCTCCCGCTCCAGGTGGCAGGCGTAGAGGGACAGCAGGATGCCGGCGGCGCACACGGCCGAGCGGGCCACCCGCTCCCAGCGCGGCACCGACACTCGCAGCAGGACGGGCGCCGCCATCTTACCCCCGCCCTCCCTCCTCCTCGGCCCGCGCCGCGCGCCCGCCGCCGCCCGGCCGCGCATGCGCGCCCGCACCCCATTGGCTCGCTCCGCCCCCCCTCCCTTCCACCGCTTGGCCGCGCCCGACGCGTGGCGCTCGGCGACGACGTCACGTCAGGGAGGGGAGGGGAGGGAGGGGGGATAGGGGGGAGGGCTGCGTGAGGGGAGGGAAGGAGGGAGGGGGGCGCCCCCTGGTGGAGGGAGGGGGCAGAGCGGGTTTTGGGGAGGAAAAAGGGGGGTTTGGTCGTTTTTGTTGTATGTGGTACTGAAATAGAGTCCTGTGCTTGGCGCTGGGGTTCTGTCGTCCTTCACACGTCGTGGATTGAGGGAGTTATTGGGGTTGGAAAAGAGCTACGGGATATTCCAACCACCCCCTGCCAGCACTGCCACCACTGCAGCGTGTCCCCAAGCATCACCAACCTGCCCCTAACCGCCCCCAGGGATAAAACACGTCCCCAAGCACCACACCTACACAGCCCCTAAACACCCTCAGGGGCTGTGGTGACTCCACCACCTCCCTGGGCAACCCGTCCCAGTGCCTGGCTGCTCTTTCTGAGCAGAAATGTCTCCTCATTCCCAACCTGAACCTCCCCTGGCAAAGCTTGAGGCCATTCCCTCTGGTCCTATCACTGGTTACCTGTGAGCAGAGGACGACCTCCAGCTCCCCACCCCTTCCTTTCAGGTAGTTGCAAAGAGCAATGAGGTCTGCTCTGAGCCTCCTCTTCTCCAGACCAAACACCCCCAGCTCCCTCAGCCACTCCTCACAGGACTTGTGTCCCAGAAACTTCCCCAGCCTCGTAGCCCTTCTCTGGACACACTCCGTGGTCTCAATGTCCTTGTAGGTTGGTGATGGCATTCACAGTGTACCCACACATAACCCTGGTAAAAGGCAACCACCAGGGCCACATCTCCTCTCAGTTACCCCACGGGCTTCTGTCAAAAGCTGCCCCAGTGCTGGTCCAGTTGGAGTTTGGGAAACTGGCCCACATCTCCAGTCTGCAGACGCACAACCCACCTAGCAGCTGAAAATACATTGGGTTTTGCCCACTGTAGGCACCCACCACAAATGCTGCTCTTGCTTGCGTTGGAGGATGGCCACAGCCCTCTGGTTCTCCTTCCCTTCCAGGTTCTGCCACTTGTTAGCAGATGGAGGAGTGGATCTGTACAAAAGGAACCTCCAAAGTTTTCCCAAGGAAGGCAGGGTGGTACAGCACAATGGCAGCATTCATCCCATTAATCCTGCCATTCATGCCTTCATTGTTCTGCAAAACAAAGCTAATTCAAAGAGAAATGTGTTGCAAAATGACTTCAGTGTAAAGCAGGAATCTCTCTGCCACCAAAATGGGAAATTGAAAGATATTCATGAAAAATATTTGAGAAAACCAATTAAAAAGAGCTGTTTGAACCCTAACTAGTTTATAAAGTAAATGATCTGCTCTCTCTTGTGTCTTCTGCTATTAATATAAACAAGGACAGAGGGGCAAGGGGAAGAATGTGGAGGTGTTTGAGACAGAAAGAGCAACATAAAGAACAACAGATGTACTAAAGTTGCAGAAGAAGAAATAAAGTAATCTCACATACCTATAGTTTAGCCCTTAAAAAAGACAAGGTCTAGTCAAAGCTTTTTCTGCACGTGCACCATCGGATACCGAGGGCTGGGAGCCCCCTGAACACCAGCAAGAGCAGGACAGAGCTGCAAGCTGTCTGCAGGAGTCCCAGGCCAGCTGCTGGAGAGAAAGTGCCAAAGCTGAAGTGAATTACTTGCTGTTTGCCTGGAGTGCGAGTCCCATAACGCTGCACAGGCATTTGACAAAACCCAAACCCCAGAGCTGCTTAGAAAGCAGACAAAATGGAAGGAGGCCAAGAATAAGGGAAAGAGAGAGGAGCTGTTGTGGATCAGCTCCTGCAGTAATGCCTACAGTCTGGGCTTACGTAGATGCTGCTGCTCTGAATCATGTACTGCTTATATTTATCTCCTAATGATTTTCACGTTTACAGCAACTGCTTTTCTGATGGAAGCTGTGCTTTGGATTGCTGTTGGTGTATAAGCCAACATTTATGCTGCCTACATCAGGTGCAGTCGTTGTCATCAGGCAACAGTTACATCCCCATACATACAAGATGTTGAAATGACTGCTCTCGGGTAGCCACCACCCTTACACAACTGCAGAAATGGTGAACAAGCCATTTTTTAATGTCATGATAGTGAAGTGATGATATTACTGAGTGACAGTTGCATTTCGTGGATGAATTGTGCATATTACTATAGCTATAACAAAGGGTGCTTGCTTACAATGGGAAAATGAGTTGCTTTAAATTTCCCTTTCTATTGCATCTGAGAGTTTATTTACTCATTAGGTCTAATCCCATGCATGTTAGTCATCTGGATGCCTTTCATTATTTTCAGTGGGTTTTAGACATTAAGAAAATAAAGAAAATACAAATGACTAGTCTGCTAACTGCATTAATAGAGAGCAGGTTTCAGTGCAACAGCTGGTCTATCTGTACTGAGGTAGTAAGCTGTAGGGACTGGATTTTAATTATATTCCTATGGAATAACTGTGCCTTTCTCATTATCCTTAATAAATAATTCATACTTTTCTAAGGCTCTACTAAGGTTAATTATTCACAGCAGAATCCAAAAATCATTTGTGTTTTGTGTAAAGATCTCCCTCCATTTACTGGAGTAGGGGCTGTGCCTTTGGTTTTCTTATAACACCTACGATTTTGTCTTATGGCTAAGTGGTGGAAGGCCTGACGGTATTTACTCTGTCCCAGTTGCTCTTTTTGCTGTGCCCCCCATCCCAGGCTGTGCCACAGCAGCCTTTTCAGGCCAATTTCACCACCGGGCTCCACACTCCCAATTTTTTTATTTTTATTTTTTACTTTTAGAAGCAGCCACCAGATGCCCTGTGGCTGAGCCACATTCCGTGGCGGGACACCCAGTGCCTGTGGTACCATCATGACACATCCCACGCTTCACCTCAAGCCCTTTACCCCTTTATTCTTTATTACGGCACCCCGAGGACAAAACACCCCTGGAAAGGTAGTCAGGGGGCGCCTCAGCACCAAACCCCTGGGCACCCCCAGCCTCCTCCTCACCCCAGGAACCCCAAAGAGCCTCTAGCAGGGAGGTTTCGGGGTGGTGGCGACCCCTTGGAGGCAAGAAGGAGGGATGGGGGCTGAAGGGGACTGAGGGGGGCTTAAGGGGGCTGTGGGGGGCTTGAGGGGGACTGAGGGGGGCTTAAGGGGGCTGAGGGGGCTTAAGGGGACTGAGGGGGCTTAAGGGGGGCTTGGGGGGGCTGTGGGGGGCTTGAGGGGGACTGAGGGGTCTTAATGGGGCTGAGGGGGGCTGAGGGGGCTTAAGGGGGGCTTAAGGGGGCATGAGGGGACTGAGGGGGGCTTGAGGGGGACTTGAAGGGGACTGAAGACGACTGAGGGGGACAGGGGGCGTGGCTTTCGTAGGCCACGCCCCCCCTGCGACGTCGCGGCGCTGACGTCATCACGCCCGGCGGGTGTCGGGTGACCTTGAGGGGCAGCCCCGCAGTTCGCTCCCCGCCGCCATGCCGCGAGGAGGCCGCAGCCGCACGTCCCGCGTGGCGCCGCCCGCCAGGTGAGGGCGGCCGGGTTGCACGGCCTCCCCTTTCCCAGCCTTTCTCGCCCTTCCAGGCCCCGTCCGGGGACAATGGGGCTTTATGGGGTCGGGGAGGGGGGTTTGAGGGGAAAACGGGGGTTTGTGGGGTGTGGGGGGGCGGAACTGGGGCTGTGTGGGGTCGGAGGGTTCCCCCCATCAGGGGTCGCCCCCCATTAGGGGGCTCCCCCAGGCTCTGAGGCCTGCTTTAAGCCTCCCCTTCCCGGCCCTGTCTTGCTTCCCGTGAACTCTCGCGGTCCCTTGGGTGCTCCTGGCCTTGAAACCTAGAAATAAGGCCGCCAGCCTCGGTGCCTTAGGATGCGGGGTGTGAAAACTGGAGAGAAACAAACAAACAAACAAAAAACAATTGAAAACTAAATAAAAATAAGGCCGCCAGCCTTACCCTGCTGTGCACAAATGGTTCCCCAGAACACTGAGTCTGTGCCATCCATGTGCGGGGTTACACAAGGAGGAATCGCCAGCAGGCAGAGGGCCTTGGCTTGTTTGGGGTTTAGGCAATGATTTGTGTTTTTTTTTTTTTTTTTTTTTCTCTTTGTGTCCTTGCAGCCGGGCGCCACAAATGAGAGCAGCGCCGCCAGCACCGGCCGCTCGGGCCCCAGTGCCAGCGGCAGCGCCGGCCTCCGCCGTGGGTGCCCCTGCGCCGAAGCAGCCTGGCCTGATGGCGCAGATGGCCACGACCGCGGCGGGGGTTGCTGTAGGCTCTGCCGTGGGCCACACCATCGGCCACGCGCTCACAGGAGGGTTTGGCGGGGGAAGCAGCTCAGAAGCTGCGAGGCCTGATATCACTTATCAGGTAAGGGGAAGCACAGCTGGATGCTAGCTCGTTGAGGTGTGGTTAATTTGAGAGGCCGGCTAGGTGTAGGCTGAAGTGATTGTTATACAATGAAAGATGCACGAGTTCTGGCTGGGGAAACAAAGGTAACTTTACTGACTCAGTTTCCAAGTTTACCTCCACAGTCATCGTGTTTGTTTATCTTAAAAATAGTTCAAAGGGACACGAGTGATGTGTGCCTTTGGCATTGGGGGTTGTTTCCTACGTATATTCTGGTATACGGATGTTGTTCCCTGCTCTAGTACCCTTGTGACTCAGGGGACTTCCATGTGCCCAGTCTGCTGATGATAAGATCTATTGCAAGATCAGTGTCCTGAAGTCACATTTTGTGCTGCTCAAACATAATAAATGCTGTTGCCTTGCCTAGATGCTGTACAAAGTTACTTAGGTGTTTATAATTTACAAAACTGTTCAGAATGTCTGCTGTCACCACTGGAAACTTTGTACTTCAACCCAGTATTTGTTTTCCATTTAAAAAGTAATATATTTTGACAGAAATGCAGGGAAGAAGTACACAGCAATCAGTACTGAGGGGGTGTGGTTTCATGGGCTGGAGCTGTTGAAAAGGTGCTCACGGGGGTGTCTGCCATTTCAGGAACCCCAGGCAGCTCAACCTGCCTACCAGCAGCAGCAGCAGTTTGCTCCTTGCCAGTATGAAATGAAACAATTCCTGGAGTGTGCGCAGAACCAGACCGACCTCAAGCTGTGCGAGGGCTTCAGTGAAGTACTGAAGCAGTGCAGGTTTGCTAATGGTAAGCAGTGGTAGCAGACTAAAGGAGCTAATTGCTGCAGTCATTGTGTGGGTACAATGCCCTGGTTTTTTTTTTCCTATATTTTTTTCTATTCTATAAAGAATAGGGATTGGTACAAAGCAGCAAGCAGAAGTTGGTTAAAGGGAGTCGTGGTTCTGTTGGCTTTCCTGTTTCAATCCAGTACATATAGCTGGAGGTGGTAGGGTGGAGATTGCACGAATTCCTGATGCTTTCATGCTAAATTAATAGAAGCAAATAATTTGGGAGAGGGGTGGCAGCGTGCTTCGAGAAGCAGTGTAGCATTGCCAGTTTGCTACTTAGGAGAGCTGCTGGCCTGCAGCAGGTGTCTCGGGCACAACTAACAAACCATTCTGATGTGGGTGGACAGAAGACTGCCAAGCATATGTGGCTGGGTGGACTGCTGAAGCCTTCCCTTCAACACATTCCTTATCACCCCTCAGTGTTTGCTGGGACACGTATATGGTTACTTCATAGTAAGGGACCTGCAGCTTAGGGATCTAAAACTTGATGTGATTAACTGTGCAACTTCTTATCTTACAGGTTTAGCTTAAGCCTCCAGAACAAGGTTGCTGAAGACCATCTTACAAGAACTGACCTATGAATGAAAAAGCTTCAGTAATAGTCTAAAGCTGTCTGATATTTTGTTAGTTCGTATATTCACACTGTTGTCCTTGTGGCTTGATTTCTGCCATAGCCTCTATGTGTGATACAACTTAAACTGCAAATTAATTTAGCACAACATGGAAAAATTAAGAATAAAGTGGAATGAACTAATGGGGGTCAACTGTTCTGTTGATTGTTGTGTTGAATGTAAGTGAACCAATAAAACTTCTCTCTAGAAGTCCTGTGCTCTAGTGGATTTTGGAATGTGGGGTAGGAGTTGAATTTTAAGAGTAAGCAGGCAAGAACTGAAGTTAGCAGGATCAGCCTGCTCACCAGGTGCACTGGACAGGAAACGTGCCTGAAGGGCTGGAGCTCCAGGAGTCCAGGAACACCCTTTGGTTCTGTGGTTAGCTGTGCTTGCCAGACACCTCATACTTGAGCATTTGAGCCCCACGGGCAGCTTCTGCTCATCACAACATGTGACAAGGAATGCAATGGCTGGCCACAATATTCTGCATACAGCAGGTCTCAATTCCCTTAAAACTCAGCACCCTATCATACCTGTAAATACAATTTTTATGTTCGCATTCAGGAGGCTGAGAAACACCTTTACTCAGAGAAAATCTGTGGTAGTCCATTACATGAGCAAGCCTATGCAATGCTAAGCAGTTCTACTCTTTTAAAATGACGTATTACTGTCTTAAGTTATTAGACTTGTAGTCCCCAATAATGTAAGCAGAGGCTGTGGGTTTTTCTTCCTCATCTTGGGAGTCTTGAACTGAAATGCAAGAATGGGGCCAAGTTGAGCAAGGGTGATGTGACATCTCACAGCTGGTTTAGAGAAGTAACAAAGCTGGTGGTGCCATGTGGAAGAAAAATCTCTCTTTAAAAATTACTGATGTGCCTGAGGGGGCAAAGCCTTTTTCTCTTAGAGGGAGTAGCCAGTTCATGTCCTGCTAAAACACCCAGAGCATGCAGTGTAAATACCCTCCTGCACTTCAGCTTGTCATCACGTGCCACTGAGCTGTGTTGTGAACCCTGCACATGTGTCTCAAGGACTATGGGAACTAGGATGGGGTGTTCTCACAGGGAGAGTGTGTGTGGGGGATAAAGGCTGTACTGAAAGGTGCGATTCTTTTTAAAAAGCCATAGCATTACCTGATTTTTGCTGAGCTGCTTCTGTGCTGTTGTGTATTTCCCCCATTCCCAAGAGCCTCCCGTCTCTGATCTGCGGTTCCTGGAAGTGAAAAGATAAAATTAGCCTTCAGAACGGGGAGGGGCCGCCTCAAAGGTGGGGGACAAGGACAGAAATACCTTTTCCAGGGGACACAAGCTGCGCTTCTGATACCAAATCTCACATTTCGGTCGCGTTTCTCACCATACTGATAAAAAAGAAGGCGAAAATACTTCGGGCCTCAGAGTGAGGTAGCGCCGGGTAGGCAGGGAGATGCGCTCGGGGCTTTGGGAAAAGCAGAGCCCTCTCCGGACCCCATTCGAAGCACCCAAGGAAGAATCCAAAAAAGAGGAGAACTAAGGAGGAGAGCGATGTGTGCAGATTGTGAATTCATGGTTGCCTTTTTGAGGGCAATCAGCGCGGTGCGGCTCGGGGGGATCCCTCGGAGACCCCCCCGGTGCCCCCCTCAGCCACAGCCCGACCCAGCCGGGCTCCCCTCAGCGCCCTTCCCCTGCTCCCCGCCGCCTCAGCGCGGGGCCTCCCCGGGCTCCCCTCAGCTCGGAGCCTTCCCCCGGTTCCCCCCCAGCTCTGATCACGGCCTCCCCCCCCGTGCCGAGCCTCCCAGGGCGTTATTTTTGGCCCGGCTCGGCCCGGCCCGGCCCCCCGCCGCCTCCCGCCGGCCCCGCTCCATTTCCGCCCCGATGGCGCTCGGCTGAGGCGGCCGGCGAGGAGGTAACGGGGAGGGGGGGGGGGCTGTTTATGGGGTGTGTTTATGGGGTTGGGGCGCTCGCCCGGCCCCAATCCCGCTGCCGGTGCTTCGGGACGCCCCTGCTCCTGTCCCCATAACCCCCCCGGGAGGAGGCAGCGCCGGCCGGGGCCCCCCCCCCGCTCCTCCGCCGCGTTGGTGCCGCAGGGACCCCCCCCTTCCTTCACCCAGGGCCCTGCCGGCGTTTATAAGCCGTGGCGGCGTTGCTGAGCTTTATAAATTCCATGTAGGGCGTTTATAGGTTTATGTATTCCATTAATTTTCATTAAAGCTCTGTTAGATTCCACACCAGCGCTGACAGCAGGCTCAGGGACCGGACAGCGCCAACCCTCCGTAATGGGGTCAGGACGGACACGGTTTGGTAATGGGATCGAACTGCCCTGAGATGGGGGCCAGCCCTGCTTGTGGGGCTTGTGTCAGAGCAAAGGGCAGAGGAGAACCCACAGTGCTGGGGCTGGAAGCCTTGGGCCCGGCGGTAACCCCTCAGCCCGTGCTTTCCCCGCTGGCATTCACAAAAAGCAGGAACGAGCTGAGGACGTCCTGCTCCCGGTGCTTACAAAGAGAAGCCAGTGAAAATTAGGGCTCGGGACAAGCGGTTGTGTATTCTGTAAAAGCCAACACCAAAACCAAGGGCAGCAGCCTTTCAGGAGATTTTGGGTGTACACGTGCGCTGTACTACCTGCCCTGCAGCTCAGCCCCGGCTGACCCCACAGCAGTCCCACCCTGCCCCATTGTCCCTTATTATCCCCCTCCCCTCCTCAATCCTTTCCCTTTTAACATCTTTTTTTTCATACTTTTCCTCAGCCAAAGCCTTTGGGACAGCATCAGGTCAGAACTAATCAGGGTGGGATAGGAAAAAAAAAGTATTTGAAATTATGAGGAGTGAGTGGAGAAGAGGTAGACTTCAAGGCTTTGTGGGGTCTTTGGGTTGTGATATTGTGCTTTTTTTTTTTTTTTTTGGGTGAATGCTGCTGTTGGGGACCTTTGGACCTCGCAGTCGCATGCCGGCTGCAGTGCCCCAGCAGCACATGGCTGAGCTCTTTTCTCCTTGCAGCCCCTTCCTGCCCGTGAGCGAGCACCAGGCGGGAGCCAGCCATGACGAAGGAGGAAGACCTCCCCGACTGGAGCTCATCCAAGGAGTTTTATGAAAAATATGAGCCGAAGGAGGTTTTGGGCAGGTAAAGCTTGGTTTTAGCAAATTGCTGTTTTGCCCCTTCCAGTACCCAATAGCAGCAGCGTCCCACAGGAACCTGATCTGAACAGGGCCCGTGGAATCACAGGGTTAAAAATAGCAAAGAAACTTTTTGCATCAGCTCAAAATCTGTCCCACCAGGATAGCATAACAGAGTGAGATACATTTGTGAAGGAAACACTGTGGTGCATCCCCAGAGTTGGGCTGGGCAGGAGGAAGAAGACACTGCCCCAGCTCAGGACCCTTTCTGGGAGCAGCATCACATCCCCAGGGTGGTGGGAGCCCAGGCCATGCTTACACCATCCCCCTGACAATTAGTAATTAGAAAGCAATTTGAGCCTGACCCTGCAACATCTCAGCATGCTAACAGGGAACAGAAATCACCCCATCTTTCCCGTGTTGTTCCTGGCAGGGGGGTGAGCAGTGTCGTCCGTCGGTGCATTCACAAAGCCACGAGGCAGGAGTATGCCGTGAAGATCATCGACATCACGGCGGGCAACATCACCCCCAAGGAGGTGCAGGAGCTGCGGGAAGCCACTGCCAAGGAGATCGACATCCTCCGGAAAGTCTCAGGCCACCCCAACGTCAGTGAGTTGAGGAAGAGTTTTTTTTGCTTCATTTATTCTTCAGGGTGTTCCCAGGAAGGGTTTGGGGATGAAATCCCCAGAAATCAAACCTCCAAAGGCCCCATGGTCCTAGCAGGACATAGGGCACCTGCTCTGAGCAGCCTTTGCTCAACCTTTGCACACATGTGCCACCAGTGCCCAGGCCACCCCGGCTATCTCTCTCCTGCTCTCCCCCTCAAAACATTAACAAAGATCACCTCATTAACTTAATTACCAATTAGATCAGCAATTTTTAGCCCGTAATTGGAAAGGAAGATGCTATACATGGGGTATGTGGCAAGGAACATACCGCACTGTGCTCACAGCCCCCGTCTTTCATTGCAGTCCAGCTGAAGGACAGCTACGAATCCAGCACCTTCTTCTTCTTGGTGTTTGACCTGTAAGTACCCGCTCGCCCAGCACCGCCAGCTCCCTGAGCCCCAGCTGCCCCCATTTCTCCTCATTTTCACCCTGCAAACAGCCACCAACCTAAATTCTCCCCAGCACCTTATAACCCAGACAGGGTAAAGCGGGGGCGCGACCAGGGCTCATGTCAGGTAGAAAAGAGCCGGCTCACTTCAGCCTTGCCCCCGTTTCCCCTCCGTCAGCAGCTCAGGTTTCTCTGTAACCTTTGGTGGGAGCCCTCAGGCGTCCCTGGAGGTTATTTATATGCCCAGCAGGACCAGGGCTCGTGTGACGCCACGGCTCATGACAGCGGGGCGGTGCGATGGATGTCAGAGTGAGCTGGCACCAGGAGAGCCCTGTCTTGTCCTGCCCAAAGCCTGCCTGCTCTGGGCGCAGTATTTCCTCCTCTTGCTTGGCATTTTGTGACAATATCTAGTCCTTTTTAACCCTTTTTATTAATGTGTCAGCTTGTCATTTTGTGCAGTGGGTGCCCTGGGGCTGTTACAGGGCAACAAGCCCCAGGCAGTCCTCCCCAGGGGTTTGGGTCTGTTTTTCCCTCCCACACTCAGGATGAAGAGAGGGGAGCTCTTTGACTACCTCACTGAGAAAGTCACCTTAAGCGAGAAGGAAACCAGGTAAGGCTGAAAACCGTGCTGCAAAAGCAGAGCACAGGTTCAAAGGAGAGCCTTGCAGTGGGCGCAGCACCCACGAGCAAAATACCCCCCCAGGCTGTGTCCCTACACCTGGGTGTTGAGGTCTTTGGTCCCTGGCCCCATCCCCGGGTGCTGAGGGGCACTGGGGCTAGCAGAGGTGCTGTCACCCGTCCCCAGGAAGATCATGCGCGCGCTGCTGGAAGTGATCCAGTACCTCCACTCCATCGACATCGTCCACCGCGACCTGAAGCCGGAGAACATCCTCCTGGACGATGACATGAACATTAAGCTGACGGACTTCGGCTTCTCCTGCCAGCTGCGTGAGAATGAGAAGCTCAAAGGTAGGCATGTGGTGAGGTGGGTGCGATGCTGGGCTGGCCCAGCCACCCCATTAACATAGTGCCTGCGGTGAACTGGTGGAGCCCCTCCAGCCCCAGTGACTCCAGTTCTCACTCTTTTCAATGACCATGTTCCTGCCCCTTAGAAAAACCATCCAATTTTTCCACTTCTTTTTTCTGTTGTCCAGTTGACCCACATCACCCCATTCATTAAGGTTTTCCCCTCTCCTGCCCTGCAAAGAATCAAGCATCCAACAATGGGCATCACCCACCAGCACACCCACCGCTCTCCTCACTCGCATTTCATAATTCATTATAATTCACCAAGAAAAGTCACCAGCAAGGTGCACACGAGATGCAGTTGCTGCCATCACCATCACTGCAATGATCCCACCCGGATCCAGACACCCCTCGTTGTCTGTGGGTCGCTAAGGGGATGCTCTCCCCTGTTTTGCAGAAATCTGTGGCACACCCGGCTACCTAGCCCCCGAAATCCTGCAGTGCTCCATGGATGATGAGCACCAGGGCTATGGGAAGGAAGTGGACATGTGAGTGAGATGCCTGCCCTCAGCCCCTGGGGTGCTTCTAAAGTGATCATAGTTTAGGGCACAGCAGGAGCTGCTCCTTGCTGGTCAGTGGCTGGGGACCAGCTGTAGGATTTGTGAGCTGAACGATGCACCAAAAAAAACACGGGGCTGGGCTGGCGAGCAGGGAGCTGTGGGAGCAGCAGCCTCTAGCTGTGCCTGTGTCCCCAGGGGAAGAGCCCAGAGCTGCGGGAGCCCAACAGGGGCTTTGCCACCCACGCTGGTGCCTTTGGGCTCAGGTCTGCAGTGCTCAGAGCTGTGACCAACCTCCTGAGACACACAGGGGCATTTCAGCCTCCTTTCAGCATAGCTACCTCCGTCACACCCCGTGGCAGGACATTTTGTGTGCCACAGCCTGAGCCAAAACTGCCCGGGCACCTCCAGCCTTGCTGGCACCTCCAGGTCCCTTCCCTAAAACAAACACCAAGTAAGGTGCATGCCTCCAACTCAGCTTCCTCCTGCAGCATCAGGAGAGCAGCCCCACGGCACCACCATCTGCATGACTCAAAAACCCGCTGCTCCCTGTGACCCATTAGGGCTAACGAGCCCCAGCAGCGAGCTCAGCCCCCCTCGTCAGAACCAAGCAGAGCAGTTTCCTCCTGGTTTTCCAGGCTGCTGAGGCTGGTGTGTCCCCCTGGGTCCCCGCAGGTGGAGCACCGGGGTGATCATGTACACCCTGCTGGCCGGCTCACCTCCCTTCTGGCACCGCAAGCAGATGCTGATGCTGCGGATGATCATGAACGGAGACTACCAGTTCGGCTCCCCGGAGTGGGACGACCGCTCTGACACCGTCAAGGACCTGGTGGGTGCTCAGGGACAGGAAAACCTGGGGTGGGAGCAGGTGTCTGGGACACCCCGGGTCGATCGGGTGCCCTCCCGCAGATCTCCCGGTTCCTGGTGGTGGACCCCCGGCAGCGGTACACGGCCAGCGAGGCGCTGGCACACCCCTTCTTCCAGCAGTACGACGTGGAAGAGGTTCGGCACTTCAGCCCCTTCAGGAAATTCAAGGTGAGGGTGCTGCTGGTGCACCTGGGAACTGGGGCATCCAACAACCCAGAGCCAGAGCCGGGGAGGTGAGTGGTGAGCTGGATTTCCTAGCTAAGCTGGGAGAAACTGGGCATTCAACAAGGCTGGTGGACCGAGGCTTTGGCAGGACACAGCAGCCAGGTTGGAGATGCTTCTCTGAGCACTGTTTAACTGTCTGGTACCTCCTAAGGGCTTTTTCACAGAGGGAGGGGTAAATAAAAAGAGAAGAGAGAAAAACCTGCCTCAAAAAAAATACTTTCAAGGGGAAATCAGTGAGCCTGACTTCACACAGATGCATCAAATGATGCAGAGTGATAAAAGAGCAATTCTTTCCCCTCTCCTATAGCTAATCATTAGGACTATGTTATCATGTTAGGGTAAATATCAGGGTAGTGCAAAGAGTGTCCAAAATGACATTAGATGAAATGTGATCTTAACATCAAGACCGTGTCAGCCCTGAACAGTTGGAGAAAGCTTGTAACACTCAAACAGAGCTAAATAACAGTGCAGGAGCTGGGCTCCCTCCCGACTCCCCTTTGCAATAGCAGCAATTTGGGGCACATTAGCCTCAGTCCAGTCCCTGTCTTGGACCTGATCAGCAATTTGCCTGTTCCCCTCGTGCTGCAGGTGATCTGCCTGACCGTCCTGGCATCCGTCCGCATTTACTACCAGTACCGCATGGTCAAGGCGGTGACGCGGGAGCTGGTGGTGCGGGACCCGTACGCCCTGAAGCCCGTCCGCAAGCTGATCGATGCCTGCGCCTTCAGGACCTACCGGCACTGGGTGAAGAAGGGGGAGGCGCAGAACAGAGCCGCTCTCTTCGAGAACACCTGCAAGGCTGTTTTGCTCACCCTGGCAGCGGAGGAAGAGCTGTTTTGATCACAGCGCCTCTGCTGCATAAGCTGGTGGGTTTGCTCAGAGTTAAGGCAAATAAAATATTTCAAAACCCACCAGTGATTTCTTGTACTTTTTCTTAAAAATACTGCTGGCCTCGAGTTAGGTGCAAACAGCTGTCAAGGCTGTGGTATGCCCCAGGGGTATATCCCAGTTTGAGTTTCCTCCAAAATCACTGTAAGGGACCACTTTGGAGAAGCCATCTCCAGTGGAGCTGCAGCCCAGTGCTGGACTCGTACAGTCTGAGCAGTGCCTGGGACTCCTGCACCATCGGGCTGGGGGACAGAGGCAGCCCGCAGCACATTTGTAGACCTCATGTACTGGTTATAACATTCACGCAAGGTTACTGACTTGCGTCATCCACACACTTGGGAATGGACACACGTGGCTCTGTCACAAAGGGACAGTAAAGGTGCCTGGGAAGGCTCAGGGCTGTACGGAGCTGGGATTTCCTGGGGAGATGGGCACTGATGTACGCCACCCTGCCAGGGACATGTCCCCACTGCTTCCTCTGCAGTGGCTGACAGGGACCTGGCACAGAAGGGAGCGAGCACTGGGCAGGCAGACAGCAGTGCTGGGCTGGGATGAGAGCAGCTCTGAGGCAGCCCTGGGCACTGGGGTCACGTATGTACACCCCTCTGCTTGTCTGAAACACCCGCTAAGAGGAGAGCTGTGATGTCCACAACACCCAGAGGACACTGGAGACAGAACACCCTGCCTGCCATTCCCAATCACCACTCAGTGCCCAGACACCCCTGCACAGAAATGAGTGCTGAAAGTACTTATTTTTAATTTTTAAAACTGCCTGGGTTAAATGAAAGGGATTTCTGGGGATTACTGTTTTATCTCCACAGGAGAAAACGTCTACAGTCTTTTCATACGACATCTTCAGAGCTCAGGTTTGGTCCTGCTCTTCTTAGCGGCCTGATCTGGGATGTCAGCAGCGCAGCGGAAGCTGAGGTTATCAGACGCTGAATCTGGTGTGTTCCCCATTCTTAGAAGGAAAAAAAGATATCCAGAGTTAGGGATCCTTCATAGTTAGTGCTTAAATCATTGAATATGACCCTGTGTAACAGGCTACAGGTATCTTCCACTTACCTGAATAATTTCTAGAAAAGCATTTAACAATAAATTCTTGATGGAAATTAAAAAAAATAAATAAAATAATTGAGAAGCAATAGGAATGTGTTTACAACAGTAAAATTTTATCAGTATCTGCAGTGTGTTTTCCTAAATGCTTCTCAGAAAAACTGAGTAGGAACAAATATCTTCTAAAATAACACCCCTTCTTGCACTGCCAAGGAAGAAATCATTGCTCGGGCACTGCACGGACCTACCTGGTGGTAACACGAGCTTTATGATTTGCAGACCCATCTGCAGTGTCAATCCAAGAGGCCCCTCTCAGGACGTGCATCTTCTGAGCACGCTGCCTCGAGCGTCCTGGTGCCAGATACTCTGACGCAGTCCACTCCCAAGTGTTCCCCAGCAGATCGTAGAGCCCTGAGACACAAGTGGTTTTACACAAGGATTACAGGAGCACATCTGCAGGGGCTGCAAAAACACTTTGGTGTATGGGAAAGGGGTGCAACATTTAAATCATCACTGGAAAAGTGTGGTTTAGCAGTGAGACTAGGAACCAGAAGCTCGTTACTGTATTGCTAACTAACTGCAGGTGGGCCTCCAACAAACCTCTCATCTTAAATGTCTCATCATTTTCCATCTGCAGGAGGGAATGGCATCTGCTGCCCCCCAGTGTGCCTGGGATTTTCAGATAAATCACACGGCAGTGCAAAATAACTGTTGGTTAAGATCAAGGGATGGTTTGGTGCAGTGAAGTGCAGCAGGTGTACATCGGCCAGCTGCGGTAGCAACCGTCAATGCTTTTGCTGGACTCATTCCACCAAGATGCTGATGTGATTCCATTTCACATTTGAAACTTCTACAACTACGGGATTTTATACTTAGTGTTAAATGGATGTTAGGAAGCAGATGTCACCCCAAAAGCACAGCCAGGATGAACACCGTACCATAGTTGTTCTGAGGTGAGAACGCTGCCACTGGTGACACCCCGTGATAACCATCTTCCGCTGTGTCAACCCTCGGGAAATCGCCCTATGTGAAAAAAGATCACGCTGAGTAAAGAGCCACTGCAGAGGAAAAGCTTTTTTTCCTAAAACAAACAAACAAAAACTTGTTACACTCAAATAATGGAAATAACTCTCCATTGCAAATTAACTCTATATGGCATTTGTGTCCAAGAGAGCAAATCACTCATCTAAAGTTCACCTGATGGGAAAAAAAACAATGTGCTTTTCAAAAAACTTGATGTATGAGTTTTGGGGAGAACTGAAGTCCCAGCTTCCCAGGGAAGCTAGGCTGAGTCTGTTCTCTCTAACAGTATTTCAGAGCACCCCTCAGAGCTGATCTTCAGGACCTCGCAGGTAGGTCTGTATTGCTTCCCAGGAGCACGCTCTGACAGCTACACATACGCTGCATTCAAGTTAAATGCCATCAGAAGAGCTCAGCTGAGATGGGGTGATTTGGAGGATTCTTACCTGCCAGAGGTTTGTACGGTTTGGCTGAAACTTGTTTCCCCAGGGATACAGCCTTTCTGTCAAGGAAGAAGAGACCAGTTACTCCATGAGTCAGCCCAGCACTGGATTGACTATTTTTAACCAGGATTTTATGACCGTCCTTCTCCTTAAGCCACTGCTTATTCCACTCCCAGGCTGAAAAAGGTCATTCAGCCCCCTAGATTAACCTGTGAAAACATCTCTGTATTGAGATGCCTAAGCCTTCATAGATCTAATAGAACAAAAATTGCTTGATGACTTGATGTGGGTTTGGGAAAAGGTCCCAGCCTATCCTACGTACGCTCCAGTCCTCCCCGTGCAGCAAACTCCCACTCCTCCTCAGCAGGGAGCCTCTTCCCCTTCCACTCGCAGAACGCCCGCGCGTCGTTCCAGCTCACGTGCAGCACCGGGTGATCCAGCCTGTCCTTGATGCTGGAGCCAGGACCTGCAGGCTGGGAAGCATTAGATTGAACAGATCTTAACTGATTTAAATGTTTTTCAATGACAACAACAAAAAAAGAAATAGAAGACAGACCAGACCAGGGTTAGGAACCTGTGTAAATTAAGCAGAGGTGTTTTTTTTTTCCCCTGTTCAGTCAGTAAGGCTCAGCATGTGCATGCTCCCAGCAGAGCTTGGCTGTGCCCCTGCAGGGAGTGGACTTACCATGCCTGATTTTTGCTCACCTGTCGCCAGAAAGCCTTCTCGATTGGCAGCCACCAAGGGGCAGACTGGGAAAAGAAACAACACCAGATTATAGCTATACTGGTGATCCCCTCCCCAGCACCATGCACACTTAATTTGTTCTACAGCACTAGGTATAAAGCAGAGCATGTGTTAGTCTGGAAATGGTTAAATGCTGTGGTTTGATCCAGGTTATCACAGGCATTTTAATATTGCTTTTCAACAGAGTAGAAAATCTGCTTTTAAAAGTAAAAACAGATCAAAAAGTCTGTGGTATTCATTCTTTCTGTTGTAAGATTGGATTAATAAAGTCATTTGAAACATACTTTGCTCTCTCCCAGCTCGCTGGAAGATCTAGAGAGCCAAGTTTGGCAGCATTTGGAGAGGATGTAAACAGAAGAGCCCTTAAATCAACCCAGGCTCAATCCTGCTATTCAGTTTCAAAAGCAAAACAAGCCTTGAGGAAGGCCAGGCTGAGCTGTAGCTGTTACTCAGCAGAAAAGCAATACATACTGCAATCAGCAAGGTTCTGCCCTCACAGGTTTTGTGCTTACAACAAGGAGGTCAGACAGGAACATGAGCAGAACCTCCATCATCATCATCACTGAGTCATCCCCAGCGGTATCACCCACCTACTGAAACTTCTCAAATTCCAGGTGGGATTCAGATTTACCTCCAGTTTTTGGGTGACTTTTTTTTTCATCTCTTCCGATACGAAATCCTCAAAGACAAAGCTCCAGCCAAATGCTTCTGCTTCTGTTTTGAATTTCTTTTCTCTAACAAACTCCCTGGCATAAACACAACATGCTCAGGCATCTGGGTAAGAGGTCACAACTCACACCAGCAAATACCACGAGCTGCACATGCAACAAGCCCAGACCAATGCAAACGTACGGGAGCTAGAGACACCCCAATCTGCAGGGAGTCCCAGTTCCTCACTGGCACAGCTCCGATGGGTTTGACAGATAAGGATTTAAATGGTCAGATTTCAATCCCTTCACAGGTCTGATTGTTAGGTTTAACATTATGTAAGCAAACTCTTATTTCACAAAATGCAACAACTGCACCAATCAAAAATCCCTGCCGCTAAAAGCTGCAGCTCCTATATTAGTTAAATGCCCCCAAAATGCAATAAATGTGACATGCTGAAAAACCTCCCCCTGCCTCTGTCCCATTCTTTTCTTCATTGTTTTAAGGATGGATTTTTACTGTATGCTGCTGTGCAGCTGCTGGTGTCTGGAAAATATGGCTCTTCTTAACCAACAAGGGCTCAGCTGGGCAAGTAAAGGCATTTCCCCCAGTACGTTCACCAGTGCTTTCAACGAGAACTTCTATAAAGTCCATGCAGGAGTGGATCCAGTATTTACAAAGGGAAACTGAAATCTGAAATAGCACAGCCCTATTAGTTAAGATAGAGAAGCACATTACATTTGCAAGCTACAGCAGTAAGATCCTTCAGCCTGCACCTGTAACAGTGATTTATTAGTGACACCTATTTTTTGTGCTAATGGAACTGCTAGGAGCGTGCAAGCGTTGCCTTCCAGACCCCAGAAGAGGCTTCCAGACCCCACAAGACCCAGCACCAAGAGCCACGTCCTGCTGGCACCTCCCCACAGACTAAACAGATCCAAAACTTTGTCTTACCTGAAATCCCTGTTTGTGACGGGATATTTGTCGATAGCAAACGGCTTCACAGTCACCTCCCTGACAGGCCCTTCTTCATTTCTGTTCTCCGGGGAATTGGATCCCATCTGAAACGTCCCACCGGGGAGCTGCACCATGTTTTCATCTTTTCCATATGCTAAAAGAGTGAAGTAATTCAGTACAAGAACATTAACTTGTAAATATGAATGCACAGGACAGGATACTGTAACTGCCATAAAGTCACTTTATATACAGGAGAATATGGTGCAATATAATAAGTGGCTATGATTAGCACAGATATATGCGTATTTTTAAATAAGCTATATTTTAAGGTTTCACTTTCAGCATTTCTCTTGGGAAAAGAACAGCTTCACTCAGGACAAATCAGCAAACCCCTTAAACTAATCCATTGCTGCATTTGAAGAAAGGGAACCTGTGCAGTGAAGTGATTTCAAAGCATCCCTGCGAGGCAGACGGACAAACAAGAGCAGCACAAGCTCCCTAACTCACCGAGCAGGGCTCGGCTGCAGCCCAACACGCAGCAGCACACCACAAGCGTGAGGCGCATCTCCCTGGGAGCAGTGCCAAGTGGCAGCAGCGGCGGGTACAGTGCAAAAAGAAAAAGTGAGACGGCAGCGGAACCAAAAGGCTTTGACCCAGAAGTGCTCCAGGCTTGGGGAAGTGTTTCCGGGAGGGGACGCACTTCCCTGTGCCTGCACGCTGCTGCGCACGCTGCATGCCAGACCTGTTGCACCCACTGAGCAGATGCTTTTCCTTTCAGAAAGGAAAAAAAAAAAAAAAAAGGGATACTTTCATACCACGTTGATCGCTCAGAGGTTGCAATTTCACCTCCACACGTGCAAAGCCTCCAGCTAGCAGGGCCACCGATAAAACCAGCACTTGAGCATGCTTTTCATGCAAGTTTTGTTTTAAAAAGGGTGCTCATTTGCCAGCCACCCAGCTGTGACAGGGGGGGTGAAATAAGCCCTCTATCAGTTCTACAAGATGTCAACCACTTTCAGGCCTACTCTAGGACACAGCCTCAACCTCAGGGTACCTGCCCTGGGAGCCATTCCAGGCAGTTTTCCCCTTTCCAGCCACCCACAAAGATCCCAAGGAACCAGTGACAGCTCTGAGAAAGCACCAGAGATCTTAACACTTGTGCACACACTGCATTCATCCCCTCGTAACCCAACTTCACTCTTCCTTCTGGCAAACACGGAAGAGGTTTGCTTTTTAGATGCATCCCACTTGACAGATACTCCTGTCTGGTAATGACAAAGAGGAGGATGAGGATTTGGCAAAATCACCTTAGGACTGCAGTAGGCTGTTTCTCTCCCATTAATTACCCGCTCAATGCGGTTTTCATCCAGAATTCTGCCTAGATCTGGTGTAGTGTTAGCAGTCCATGAACTTACCTGCAGCATGAAAATGGTAAAAAGCTACCAGTGTTACGGCAAGGACGCCACCTCAACACACGCCCCCAGCCATTCTGGAGCACATTAACTAAGAGTTTTGTGACCAAAACTGTGATCCAGCTCTGTCATGTAGCACAAAAATCCCATTTAAACCCACATCCCTCCAAAAGCAGTATCCTGAGCAGTATTTTCACAACTCTGAGACCTATTAATCACTGTCACAGCAACTACTGGAATTGATAACGAGGCCCAGCACACAGAGCCAGGAAACAAATCAAAGCTGATAGTCCAGCGCTGTTCACAATGGTGGTAGAAGTTCAAAGCCTTTGGCCACAGAATGCAAGGTTTTCAATAACTGACACCCAGAAAGCACAGAACATAACAGTTTATTGGGTAAAAAGGACAGCAACTTCAGTTGTACACTTCAGAGAAGTCAAAAATAAATAACTGATTTTTAGAACCGAATATTGTAATAGTTGCTAACATTTTGAGTGGCCACGTTTACCAAAGAGTGCTGCTTGTTACAGCAGAGTGACTTCCGTTGCTGGGAAAATCCACCTTGGCTAAGAAAAGAGCACCTTCGGGTGGATTTCCTGAAGAGATCTCATGGGGCACTACTGGGGCTGACCTCCATCCCTGCCAGTTCAGCCTTTAAGAGACGACATTCCTGCTCGCATGATTTCATCCACCAAGAGGATGTTGCTAGCAATCACCGTGCTAGAAATATGAAATAAATATCGTTAGAGTATCTGCTTCAACACGAAGACAACCCAGTTTTACTTCTGCCCTTCAAAGCCCCTTACTCTACATGGGAACCCTTGGTTCCACATTACTCTATCAATTTCAACCATCAAACACCCCTTGCTAATTCAAGTGAAAACAGTAACACTTACCATGAATGAAGCAGTTGCTTTTTGACATTGTAGTTATCCCAGATTCCAGCTGCTGCAGCTACCATAGGCTCACCTAGAAAAGAGGCAGAACAAGCTAATTAACCAGCTTACACCATTCAAGGCAGGACTCTCTGCAGTTTAACACTTGGTATTACTTGCCACGTGTAACAGAACACGTGTAAGTATTACAAGCAAGCAAGGCTGACTGTGGCAACAGCACAGTAGCCAAGGCATTCTGCAGAGCTTTTCATGAAATGAAGTTTGGCTTTCTGCAGTAGAAGTAATTTTTTGCTTCATGGACCTGAGCCATGAGAGGCCTTTACCTCGTAGGAACACTTCTGTCATTCAGAAGCAATTGTTTTGCTGCTTTGTATTAACTGCCACATTGATTTTACCAGAGCATCTCATTTAGTTCTTACCAGTGTTCAAATCAACTCCAGTGAGCTGCCCTGATTCTGCGTGTTCTGTCTGCACCTTCACTAGTGTTTCCTGGGGATCGTAACCAGAGTTCTGAGCGAGAACCTTTGAGAAGGAAAACATCATTTCACATTAATCTAAAGAGACCTGCAGAAAACACGATGGATCTCAGTGTGCTTTAAAGCCCCATCACTCCAGAGTTCCTTATACCTTAGGAATGATGAGCAGAGCATCAGCAAAAGCTTGAACTCCAAGCTGGGCTCTTCCTTTGACATTAGGTTTATGCTTAACAAGCGCGTTAGCTACTGCCACTTCCAGCGCACCTGCTCCTGGAACCACACACCCTGCAAGGGAAAGCACTAACACTGAGACTTCACAAGCACCTACTCCAATCTGAACAGTTAATTTTACCTCAAAGTTGGTGAATTTTGTGTGAGTCACTAGACAGAGCAGAGACTTACCATCCTCAATAGCGTTTTTAACAGCACGCAGACCATCTCTTACTGCATCCTTGATTTGTGTCAGCGTGTGCTTATTCGGTCCCCTGATCAACAGGGTAACGGAGCGGGGGTTGTCACACTTCTCAATAAAGGTGTACTTCTCTTCACCCTGTAAGCAGGGTTAGGCATTCACATCATATGTATTGAGCAAATGTACACATTATAAAAAACCTGAGCAGACACTTCCAGTTCTGAACTAAGAGCCCTCCAAGAAGAAATGTAGAACCCAAGCAGAAAGAACTTAGCATTCTAGAACCTTATTTCCATGTTCCCAGTTTTACAGGTATGAAATGCATAATATGGAAATAACAATAGGAAAAGGCACTATGGCAAGAGCAAGCATCTAGATAGATGTTCACACAGAAGTGACACTAGGATCTGAAATCCCACCAGCCTTTGTTCATATTCCAATGCAGCTCTTAAAACATGAAGAGAGTTCCACGCAGTCACATCAGTACACAAGAAAACGGTGTCAAGTGCTATCAGCAGACATAGCTTCAACTACAAGCATAGCTGTACATACCAGTGTGTACTCATAGACGAGGCCTGCATGGCCCAGGCAGTCAGGGGTGAGATCCTCCACAGAGTTCATAGCAGTACCGCCACATGCCAGGGTCAGTCTGGAAGAATTCAGTTACAGCTTAGCAGTTGTTTTGTATTACGTAAAATCTGAAGTCACCACTATGGATAAAGGTATTTCAGCATGCAGAATACTATAGTTACTAGGCTTGCAACAATTTTCCTTTTACGTAAAAGCAGCTCTTCACAAGCAGTAAGCTTGTAAAATTAAGCCTTTTCAACAGGTGAAGCACACTGATAGCTCCAATTTGTGTGACACACCATGTGCTGAGCTGACAGTTCCATGGTTTGTACAAAAAAGAAAAAAAAATTCTCTCGTAAGAACCAGTCAGGCCAAAGCACACTTTTTAGTGACAGTCCTTAAAAGGTGGATTCAAGCCAGACCTAACTCACTAAATGAGTCTGCAACAAGTTATTTACCCCTTCCTTCCCCAGGAACCAACCTTTCCATGTTCCTCCTTTTAGCTCTGCGCAAAGCAACTATTCCTTCTTTTGCAAGTGCATCCAAGGAAAATGGGTCAATTCCCTAGAAACAAAGAAAGCGACCATTGGGATAAGGAAAAAAAAAAATCTCTCGGTCTGACATTAATCATGAAGTTCTTCTTCAGGGCTCAAAGATAATCTCAAGCAGGAACTGCATGCATGCATGTATCCACAAGTGCATCAACCTGGATTTAGTTATTTGTGTCTGAAGAACCGTACAAAATCAAGCAGCGTGTAGCTTGCCAAGAAAGCCCACATTTCAAGTTATTTTTTCTACTTTGTTATACCATTCATCTCACCTTCTGGTTGATCACAACAAATCCTTTATCTGAATCACCACAGACTCTTCTTTTCAAGTCTATGATTTTGTTCACTCTGTCTTCAATGAATTTTCTTTCTGCTTTTACTAGCTTCTCTCTCTCTTCTGCACTTTTGTAGAAGAATCCAGAGCTCACTTCTCTGGAGGGGGGAAAAAAAAAACAAAAAAAAAACAGTAAGAAAATTAGCCATCCTCTATGCTGTAGAAATAATTTTTTAAAAGCAACATTCTAAAGTTAGTATGCAGATCTAATCTCAGTTGCTAACTTCCCTTTTCCAGAGAAGGGCTGCAGAGGAACACTACCTCTTCCATTCCACCTTTCACACTACCTTCCTTGCTCTAGAAGAGAGCCTGTGCAATCTTTTTGCCACTTTTTTAAACACACCTTAAAAGAAGTTATAAAAGACAGGAGTATTTCTGCTCATCTTGCTGCTGGGTACTTACGTTTTCTCGTATTCTAGAGACACGTTGCAAGTAAGAATATAGGCATCTTCCACTCTTTTCTTCATGTCAGGATGGCGAGCACCATGATCCAAAACCAGCCCCCTAATCAGCCTGAAAGATGAGAAAACATTTTGTGTGCCAACGTACACATAGAGGAGATGAGCACCTCACGGAGGTGCAGACTAGGGAGTTAACTAACAGCAAAACAGGTTCAGAATGAATTGTCTGTGTGGTTTTGTAAGGAGTAAATATCTATCATGTATCCCACTTCCAAGGGCATGCCCATTCGCATATGGAAAGCGCACCAATCCGAATGTAAAGA
The DNA here is from genome assembly GCF_009819795.1 of Aythya fuligula. Classification (NCBI taxonomy): domain Eukaryota; kingdom Metazoa; phylum Chordata; class Aves; order Anseriformes; family Anatidae; genus Aythya; species Aythya fuligula. Next base: position 5,776,751 of record NC_045578.1, on the reverse strand, counting down.
GGGAATTTATTCTGGCATAGTGTCTGACTGCAGTAGCTATTGAGAAAAGCTAGTGCAGAATTCATCCATGCCACTGACATAAACATAGGAGCCTACAGAATAAACAACTGGATGACTACAACCGTTTCCATGTACTGAATGCTATTTTTCACTTGCAATAAACAGACAGGCATTTAAAAAAAGTTATAGATAAAAAGCAAACAACCGTGTCCACCCATAGCAGAGCACAAGTCTGAGACAGTGCCACCTTTTGCTATCCAAACATCTTTTGTCAGGGAATCAAGTTCAGTTACTGGGAGATTTCTGCTCTCTAGATGATTCCCAGCTGAACTCTCCATTTCTGCCTTTCTTTCATTCCCTTCCTAGTGACTTTCCCAGCTGTAGGTTTAAAATACACAAGTTCTTCTTTTTAAAAGAAAACAAAGACCCCAGGCTGCTCAAACATCAGGACACCATTAAAATCCTCAAAGATACTTCTTACTTACGCTGTGTCAGTTTCTGATTTGTGCTTCATCTCCATAATCTCTACCATATGAAGGTCAATAGGCTCATCTTGTTTTCTGACTGCCAAAACAGAATCTACTACAGCCTGGAATAGGGAGGAGAAAAGAAAATCCCCAAAAGGGCCATTAGTCTTTCCTAGTGCAAGCTTGCATCCTCCTATCCACCCTTTGCCCAAGAAATAACCACAGCAGCTTAAAACCTGGACCTCTTTGCATGAAAAGGGGCCGAAAACACATGTACCACTTGCCTCTGTTAGGATGTCAGCAAGTTCAGTGTGAACTTTAGTCCGGAGGGATGTTCTGGCAACATCTATAAGGGTCTCCCTGTCCATTTCCTTAGTCACTTTGACCTGCTCCAAGACTTCAAGTGCTTTTTCCTTTGCAATCTCAAATCCTTCTGCTACTATTCTAGGGTGCAAGCCCTAGGGTGCAGGAGAAGAAGGGAAATCATTAGACAACAGTAAGATAAGAAAGTATTTTCCCACAAGTAGAACCTGTGGTTTCAACTCTCATGTAACATCAGAACACAGGGTACATGCATGCTACAGGGACAATAAAATGTTCTGTCCTTCTGAATACATATAAAAGGAATGCCAATCCTTCTAATGCAGAGGAAAAGCACAGATTACTCTAGCACAGAATTAAAACCAAGGGAACTACAAAGCACACTTGGGTGTTCACTGTGCAACATAGATGTATTCTGCAACTTACACTCCCCCAAATACCTATAATCAGAGAGCATCATCTTGTACATGCAGTAACTGTTTTAATTCAAACAAAACAACCAGACATAAAAGCGTGTATCAAGCGCAACCTTATCAAATCCTCCTGTATTCCCAATAAGCAGTTTGGAACAAGTCTCCGGTCCTCCTCTGTAGCTTATCTCCATTTTACAAATTCATTTTAAGTAGAAAACGTGTTTGTTTCCATGTTTGATTTATGAGCATTAAACACACAACACAGAAGCTGAACAGTATTAAGTGAAGCTTTTCACTTGCACACCTACAAGAGATGCACTAAACACGTACCTCAGAAATATAGAGATCTGCCTGCTTTAGGAGCTCACCAATGATCAAGACGTTCGAGGTGGTGCCATCCCCAGTGATGTCATCTTGTGCTGTTGCTACTTTTGCTATCAAGGAGGCTGTGGAGTGTTGTATTTGCTAAACAAAAGTAAGAAGTTGAACTGTAAGCCTTACCATAATGGTAGAGAAAGCAAGTGATCTGAAATTAGCTCGGTAGTTTATTAAGTTAATAGGCAATGTTTTAATTATTCCTGTCAATTTACCTTGTTTCAACATACAATTCCGGTAAGTAACAATAAAAATCATACTTGGACAGTAGATTTCTTGAATTAATCTGCACAGCACAGTCTTTTTTCCCCCTGAAGACCCAACAAGTCTCTGGTGACCACCTTTTGGGTGGCCCTGTGTGGAGCAAAAGTTGGACTCAATGATCCTTGCAGATCCTTTCCAACTTCGGATATTCTGTGATCTACACAGAACAATGGTGCATGCTGTTAGCCCCAGCTAGTCCTCAGCTATGAACAGTGCTTCACTTGACAGAGCCCTTTTCTCCTTTAGCAACCAAGGTGCACCAAGACATCTGGACTGTTAGGTGCACTAAAAACGGTTTAGAACTAATTTAATTCTCTGCATGATCAATGCTGTACAAACCCTAACTGGTTTATTATTTGACAGTTGCTTTATTTACTCCTGTAAAACTGAAGACCAACATTCAGTCAGTTTGTTTCTCATCAGTTCCTCTGATGAGCAGTGCACCGGTGTTCCAGCTATGAAGATGGATGGAGAATTATTGCTGCCTGGCCAAAGTTCACAACCACCACACGTGACTGCAGGGTACTTACACGAGTCAGCCTTTCAATTTAAGGAACACATGCAGCACTTAGCATCTCCAACCGCTGAATGAAGATTATTTTAGCATAGGTTGGAGCTTATGAACCTACAGAACAGCATCAGTATTTGAGGAGACCAGTGCTGGGTACTGGAGGTACTGGGACCAAAGGCTGCTGTACAGCCACGGGCAGGGTGGCACCAGCTCTGCATAACATGCCCCGTGTAGCTGGGGGGCTGCGCTTTCAAGTTACCTGTGGGCCTGGTGTTAAATCAACCCCACCCACCTCTCAACTTTAAACATTTTTCCAAATCACACAGTTATGAAGCACTCTGGTGCAACCGACCTTAGTACAATAAAATTACACATTTCCTAAATAAAATATAGGGTAAGAAAAGCACTTATATTATTTAACTCGTTCATACTTCTTTTAAATGGGAACTGCCACATCAGCACGCCAACTTCATTCAACACCTACCAAACTGCACTTACTATCCTTTACACTCTTCCCACAGAGTATCACCCTCCCCAAAAACGGGGCCAAATACCGCAGAACCACACAAGGGAGGCAGCAACGGACACACTCCCCTTTACCCAGGCGATGGGGAGGAGAACAGGCCCAGGCTCCCAGCCCCCCCCCCCCCTACTCACCATTTCCTGCAGCAGCACGTTGCCATCTTTGGTCAGCTTGATGTCTCCGGCGCCTGAAACCAGCCTGTGGGCGACACCAGGAGGGGGTAAGCATGAGCAGGACCCCCACACACACAGCCCCACACCCCGCCTCCCTCCCCCTTTCCCCTCACGCTTCCCCTCAGGCCCCAAATGCTGAGGGGCACGGCGGGTAGGCCGCGGCCTCCTCCCTCCCCCATCCCCAACGGGGCTCCCTCACATCTTCATGGTGCCCTTGGGGCCCAGGTTGGTCCTCAGCACGTCCTGCAGCCCGCGGGCCGCGCTGATGTTCACGGACAGCGCCGCCTGGGCGCGAGCCACCTCAGCTTTGGGGTTGAGCGCCTTCACCGCCATGGCCGCTGCCGCTCCCCTCAGCGCCGCGCCGCGCACTGGGCGGGAACGCCCCCGGCCGCGCCTCCCCGCCCGCCCCTTCTAGAACACTCCGGCGGCCGCGCGTCCCCATTGGTCCGTGGGCGCCAGAGCCGCGCTGCTATTGGCTGAAGGGCCTGTCGGTCTGACGGGCAGCTCCCGCCTACCGTCTCTCCCCTCATGAGGTGCTGAGGGGAGCGGGGCCATGAGGGAATGGCGGGGAGGGGGGACATGGCATGGCATGGCTCGGCTCATGCTTAACAGTGAATGTATAAACGAGGTCTTTGATCGGGCCGGGGTGCTCGCTCGTCAATCCCACCCACTCATGTGATAGACACCCCCCAGGGCAGGTTCACAGAACCGTGAGAATAAATAATTAAACCTGCCCATTTAACCTTAGATCAAGCAGATTAATAGTTAAGCGGCATGGATTAATAATCGAAGTGGGTCTTGGTAAAATGCCAGAGATGAGGTTAATCAAAAGTTTCTTAACAGAAGGTGCTGTGTGGGCCCACCAAGTCCAGTGGCTTCTCAGTGGGATCTTCCCAGTCACCACAGCACAGCCCTGCTCACTGCCGTGGCTTTTCACTTCACAGGTCTTAGTAACTATGGGGAAAAATTATCCCCAGGCAATGCTGAGGTGTCCCGTGAGACCTGTGCAAGAAAAAATACTGTTAAAATCAAGGCAACCTCAATGGGATGCTGGCAGTGTTTGGCCAATGTGGCCAGTGAGGGCCCAGTCCTTGAGGCTGCACAACATACACGTTAGTGGCTTTCAGCTCCACAAAGGATGAAGATGGAGAATTTCCCATGGAAAGAGCTTGAGAGCTCTTGCCAGGGCTCCTTACAAATACCACAAGCAAAGATTGCATAAAGTTTGGCTCCCACATTGCCCATCCACACCTGTGTCCTCTAACACCTGCCTGCTGCAGGGGCGATTGGCAATACCAGGCATGACACAACCCTCTGTTATTTCAAGTGTTTTGTTAGGAAAGTCCCTGCCACAGAATAATTGTGGCCTGTGGCTGCAAAGCTGTGCTGGGAAGGTCCAGGCCAAGTGGTTTTTGGTATTTCTGCAGCCTGACTGCTCCACAGGGCACTAACCCCCAGCAAACAGACACACGCAATTCTATAAAAATTAGTCCTGAGCTCAGAATTTTCTCAGTATATACCACAAAGAGCCTCACCTAGGGCTCATCCACCAGGTCTAACATGACGCAGAATAAATCTCCCCTACTCCTTCCCACTTTTTGCAGCATGAAAGCTGCCAAAACCCAGGCTGTGGGAGCTCTGGATGGAGAGGTTGGCTGCTGAGCAGCAATGCAAAGGGCATGTTTCCATGCCACTTCCAGTAGTAAACTCTAAAAGCCTGCTGATGGGTACAGTTTTGTTGCACAACAAAAGTTTTGGGGAAGCTTGACTGAAATGGTCATTCAGGGTCAAATATAAGGGCAGACTCAGCAGCCTTGCTGGTTTTGGCAGTAGAGGATGGCACCTGCTGGTAATGTGCTCTGCTGCTTTGGGTGAGGATCTCAAGTTTCTGGGCAAAGCGCCACACACGGCCCATCGCTCTGACTTGGCAGGTCTGGAGGGGACAGCTGCTATTACGCTTGGGTTTCTGATTTTTACATATTTCGGATGGAGTTGATGTTTGAGCAAAATTTACCTCAAGTTTGGAGCCTTTTTGTTTAGCAGAGCAGGGTGCTTGTCTTGTAAAATATTTTAATGATGATACTTTAGTAGAGAGACTGCATTTTTTTTTTCCTTTTCTGCTGCTGTAATCATTAAAAATAAACATTAAACATTGCAAAACACAGGAAATTACACTCAGTATTTCATAACTGGGCTCTGGAATTCTCCAGTTAATGTTTATTCTTCACTTTTGCTGGGATGCTACCTGCCTGAAAGCATAACGAAACAAAACATGACAGCCCAGCCCTGAGGAGCTGCAGTGCTAGTATCTGAGGTGCCGAGCTGCTCTGCCCACTGAAAATACCCAAATGCCTAGCTTTGCCCTAGACTCTATAGCCCACAGGTCACACATTGCTATTCTTGCCTCTGGTTAATTTTTGTTTGCCTCGATCTCTTCTCCAGGCTGTGCTCAGTAGAGGGCAGCCTTGTCACACCTATAGGCGCACCAGCAGGCACGCTGTATTTTTTTTTTTTATGTTTTCCCTGCTGCTCTTCTGTGATCCGTGTGGGTGATGTCCTGTGAAAGAGGCATTAATTCTCCATCCTAACATTTCCAGGCACATCTCTCTGTGCTTCCTTCCTGGGCCACATATGTCCAAGGGTGCTTATGTTATGGTTTAGTAATATTTCTCGTTTGCATTTTCACATTAAATGCCCATTTTGCAGCATTTTTCAGACAATACTACAAGCCTTTCTACATTTTTCAGTCTTTTAGTCGTAGGTGCCAAACAGTTTTGAATATTTGCTCTTAATGCATAGTAAAAATACAAGGCAGATGCTTACAATGCCTAAGTTACCCTTTGAAATTACTGGAGTTACAACAAAGTACAGCAGAATGGAATCAGTAATGTAATATTTAAACGAATTACAAACAACAAGTCTGTTAAACTAAGAAAAGTAATGGGAATATCCTTCATGAAATGTCCAGTAGCAATTCACTTAAGTGAAATCATGCAATGCTTATCTTGGCAGAAAAAAAACAACACAACAGATTCCCAGGAAAAACAGTTTTCTTTCATCTTTATCAAGATCTGTTTTTCTTTAACTGTATTCACCGAAACGATTTCTAAATCTGTTTTAAAACATACTGTCCTGCCACGATAAAACTCACAAACAGGAGCAGCCAAAACAGCGAACCACATCACCAGTTTTGCAGCAAAGAGGCTCGGTCCCATCTTTCCCTGGTGCAGGAAGTTTCTAATAGATGCTTGTATTGACAAGTAGTCACGCAAGTACTGAGAACATTTGAAAAAATGTACAGGAAGGCATAGGAGGAGAAGCACAGAAGGGTATTGATTTTAGTTCATACCCTTAAGTTTGAGGAATAATCCTGCCAGAATAGCAAAAACATCATGCATAGAATGTGACTGGTGTACCCAGTGGTGCAGAACAATCTTTCAAGATGGGTAGCAGTCATAAGACTCCTATCACAAGCGAATAAAAGAAGCTAAATCAGCAGTCTGGCTTTCTTGACCTTGAAACGAGTAATTGGCTTCATAGTTCTGGGTTGGCAGCCTCCTGTTTACTAACTAGTGCCCGCAGTCATGTCTGCGGGAAGTTCTTCTGTAGGATGCCAAAGCACTAGCACAGACAGGTTCTGCAATTTTCCCGTTGCTTTTGACAACATTTTATTTGGAGAAACAAAACAGAGCCTTCTCAGAAGCAGAGGCTTTCATTTTGCCTTCAAAGTTTGTGATGAATTTTGACTGCAGATTTTTTTGGTGTGTAATATTTTGCGCGCTCCGGTTTCACAGCTTAAGCCAAAATGCAATATTGCAATTTTAATGCGTGAAACCTTTGGTTTGCAGTGAAAACAAGTGCCCCTGCCTCTCACCCTGACTTCATGCCAAGGAAAACTCCTGGCTGTTGCTTGGCAGATCCCCTCCTCGCCTCTCCTCCCTGGTCCTCCCATGCCAGCACTCTGCGTGGAGGCAGGTGGGCTCGCTGAGCCCCGTCCTGCTCCCCGTGCCCGTGGCAGGGGCTGGCAGGCGAGCAAACCCCACATCATCTTGTGCACAGGCTGCTCCCTGCCAAGCCATGCCTACCCAAGCTGGGAGCGCCCCAAAGTGGGCCCGAACGGCTCCTCCCCTGACGTCGGCGAGGTTACACCTCTCTTCCTACGCCTGTCAGCGAACAGCTGGACTTCTCTGGTTACATGTGTGCAACCATTTAAAAAAAACATCCAGGCTGGCTTACTCAGCAGATTATAAAGAGTGATTTACAAAATGCGGCTTTCTTCCAGATCAGCCCGTGCCGTTGTATTTATGTGACTGAAGGTCTCAGCTGATCCGTTCTTTTCTTGTGCAGCCAAGAGGTTTGCAGCAGCAGCACCAGCCACGGCCAGTACAATACTGTAAGTCACCGGCAACGTTTCTTTCTCGCACTTTGGAAGGGGTTGGCGTTTGGTGTGTTCAGTTCCATAACACTTATCAGATTTTTCTTGCATAGGCAATGAGCTGTACGCTGGGGCTGTGCGCTGCCCTGCGAGATGCAGCAGCACTCTGCTGCCTATTTTATTACAGCAGCATGAATGAATGATGCAATCGCGCAGGGGGAAAGCATCATCATTTTGGCAGGACAGGCACAAGGGGATTGGAGAGATGGGAGATATGTACCGACATCCACCAGGTTCCCCCGATGCCTTTTCAATTACCTTTGAAAAGGTGCTTAAATAAAATGTGCTGTTAGGCACTGCTGTGCAGCTCTCAGTGTGTCGCTGCAAACATTCCATCTCTTGACTTGCTTACAGGTTTCTAGTACTACCTCGTAAACTGAACACGAAACAAGGAAGTTTGAAGCAGTCTTAGTGACTTTCAGTCACTAAGAATCATAGTGACTGAATCTCTCTATTCTCACACTGAAAACCACAGAAACTCCTAATTAAGGATGGGTTGAACTTAAAGAGCAGTATTTGCAGGAATATATAGTAAAAATTTGCTTAAATATAGCTAATCTGTTTAAATGCATAATCTCTCTTCTAAAGCACATTGCTTATACTGAGAATTACACCTCAACATAGCAAAGCCATGTTACCATATTATTCCCATTTTACAGGTAAAGGACTAGCAACAATGAAGGATTAAGTGCTTTGTTTAATACCATGGAAACCCTCCTGTGAACACTCTCATGGGCAGAGTCACACCTGTAGCAGGAACAGGCTCTGAGAAAAGGTTCAACAACAAACTTCTCCAAATCCCATATTCTAAGCAGCAGCTTCCCATCAGTGCAACAGAAACAGTCTTACATGGCTGCGTTTCTGTTAATCTCACTGAACGTTCAGTGCAACATTTCTCTGCTCTGGGAATATAGCTCACAGTGACTTTGTTCTCACGCACATCAGGGCAAACTGGGACTAACTTCACTGATGCCAGGGAAATAACTCAGGGCAAAGTGAGACCAAAATGGGTCTTGTTATGGAGCAGTAGCTTTCAATATAGTGCTCACACTCACATTATTAAATGTGAGAATGAATCAGAATCACAAACATCAGAGACTGTTTACACACTGTAGGATATTCCCAAATGATCTCTTAAAAAAAAAAAAAAAAAAAGCATTTTAAGGAGTATTTCATTAAGATTCACTTAATCTTCATTTTTTTCACAGCAAGAAATGTGAACATAATATAAAGTAGCAGTGTAACAACACTTCTGAAAGATGAAATAAGATAACAAGTCAAGTAGAGTCACGATGGAGATTTTGAGATCTCTTAATGATCTCATCAAAATAAACCAGCCACAGAACACCCGGAGTCCTGAGTACCGTTTCATGTTCCTTTTGCATTAGCAGATCTTGCAGATGTTTCAGTTTTTCACAGTGTGGCAAGTGCCCTTCTTTGAAGGGTCAGCAAACAGAAAAGATTACAGTTGTTTTCCTTTAACATGTGGTCTTACATAATTGCTAGGCTTGCTGCTGTGACTCCGCCCTCTCTGTTACGAAAGAGAACTATTTCTTGTGGAAATGCCAGTTTTTTTCCAAGTGGCCTAATGAAGTACTTAATAGCCTGGAGACAAGGAGATCCATGGGAATTCCACTTCCCCTTGTGATTTCCTTTTTGTTCATCTCAAGTTTCACCTTTCCCTTTGTCACTTCCTTCTTACACCTTCTTTAGTCTATTCTTTGCCCAGTGTTTTTTCTTTTTCTCATTTTCTTCCTTTCATTTTTTCCCCATCGTATTTTATTACCAGACCTGTTGAAATGTTTGCTGCTTGGATAGCTTTCCAGCATGGAAATAATAGAATAGAAATAGATTTCTTATCTGAAATATGATGGCTGAATGATCAGAGATCTTCTACCCAAGTTTTTCATATGGAGACTGAACTTATAATTATTAGTTGTGGGAATTTCTTTTTTCTTACCATCTCATAAAAACATTGATGTGTGTAAGCAATCGGATATTCTGTGTTTTAGAGTAATTCATCTCTGCCAACCACAGAGGACCATACCACTCTGGAATTAAAAACTGCTATTCCTTTACTATTATCATTTAGAGAATTGTCCATAGAAGAGCTTAGCACAGCTTCAATTCTTTTTCCTCATATTTTCAGGTGACACCTACCTGTAGACAAGAATCACAGATGCATAGAATCAGAGTATCCTGAGTTGGAAGGGACCCACAAGGATCATGGAATTCAACTTCTGATTCTACACAGGGCAACCTAAGAGTTAGGCCATACATCTAAGAGTATTGTCCAAACACTTATACAGTGACAGGTTTGGGGCCATGACTTCCCCAGTCACATGAGCTACCTTATTTGTTCTTATATCCCCTGCATGTTTAATTCTAGGCAGTTTTCTGGTGAATGCCATGGCAAGATGGCCCAGGAAAAAATCTGAACACAAAGGAAGGAACAGAACATCTTCTACTTGTAATTCCCTCTGCTCCTGGGGCCCATTGCTCAATCATGAATAGCCTTGCCTTATGCTCCCATTTACGTTTATGGCTGGGAACAAAAATCACAAGTCACTGAAATTGGCATGTTACTGTTTGGAATGGCTTTTGCTGACCTCTGGAGTTGATGGTCACCCCTGGAGCTTTGCCGACAAAAGCAGAAGAACGTTATTTCATCCCAAGTGAAGCATCTTTAACTCCTAAATTTTTTCTCACCAGCAAGACTCCCTGCAATAGCTGAAGCTTCCCACATAGGTTCTCCTCTTTGATCCAGCAAGAGCTTCCCTATTTTACAGCTCATCACAAGTTCTCCAACTTGTGTGATTATATATTTGCCAAAAATGTGTTTTCCAGAACTCAGTGCCTGGCTACAAAAGGAATTGGAAGGCTTTTGGCAAGCCACTCATCAAGGCAGATCAGGAACTACTGCTCTGTTCTGCATTTCAGAACACAATTCTTCTCTTACAATTTGTCATTTTTAGGCATCATAAACCATAGCCTTAAACGCTTTTGAAAGTTACTGCATAGAACAAAGAGAGGACAGAGTTAATTCCAGCCACGGCTTTGTATACATATCCATCAAAGTGAAATTCACAGCAGTGGTGTCATCATTGTAAGGAATATTCAGAAGGGAAGGGAGTATGGGAAGTTTAGATGACAGGGAGAAGGGAAAGTTCATGTCCCTTCCTTCCTCCTCCCAATGTTTTTTTCTAGCTATAACATTATTCTCAGAGAGATTAAAATTCTGAAGACACATATCCAAAAATATATTTCAGGTTCCCACCAAGAAATCACATAACAGTGCTGTGTCACCACACAGTGATATTGCATCATATTGGTCATGTTGCAGTGCAGCCCCAGGTTAGCATGAGGCAATGTGACTGCTTTGCATAAGAAGGAATCAGTGTTGGAACACAATGACGCAAATGTCACACCAGAATGATGCAACAAGTTTGCCCAGTAGAGCAAATCCTTAAAACTGGCACCAAAACCAAGGCTGAATTCTTAGTGGACTTTATAATTTCCAGTAGGCTGGAAAAAAAAAAAATAATGGCATGCTATTTAAATAATGCTAGCGGACATTTTTAAAAATTCCACTGCACAAAAAGATCTAGCAAATGGCTGTCAAGCCCTGTCCTGAAGTCAAAGCCCTCCTGCTCTGGAAATCCAAATCTTCCACTGAAAATTCAAAACAGTGCTGTGGAGTCAAGGTCAAGCCAAGGCTAACGCAAAGTAAACCTGGAATTCACATTTCACGTGTCCACCTGCTGCCAAGTCTTAGCTCAGAACCAGTTTTGGTCCAAGGAAAGTTTTTATGTCCACTGTCTGTCTGTACCCACTCACCTTTGCTTTCTGGGACTCTGGAGAGGTTGAGCCCAGGCTCTGTCCTACTTTCCTACTCCCAAACTGTACGTTCAGGAGGGAAGTGTGGGCTGGGTGGTATCTGCTCTCCTGTCCTCATTCACACCTGTGACACAGTTGAGCATTAGGTAAGCCACTGTGTCACCTTTGCAGCTTCGTGCAAAAGCCGTGAACCTACTTTGGGTATTACAGTCATATGCTCATACCACAAAACTCAAGAACACCTAGAATTATCCCCCTCAACTTGTCCTGTTCCGTGGCTGCCTTTGGATAGCTTTGCCTTTAATCAGTCACGACTTGCTCTCTCTGTTTCTTGCTTTTTCATATTTAGCACTGATATCTACCCAGTAAACAGAGATTAATTCTTACAGATATGGTTCTTTGCTGTTCACAGCAGGTTTCACTCCTTAGGTTTGGCTGCTTCAATTATACAGACTTTTTCTTTTACCTTTCGATGAAGGCCTGGGGTATTTTCTCTTACTCTATACACATGAGCAGATAATAGATGTGTGCATGTTTGTGTTCTATACATTTTTTTCAGTGGTTATGATTATTTTCCATAAAGCCCTTTGTATCCCAGCACTCACCATATGGTGTCAATGGCACTTCATTTAGTGCTGGTGTCGGATGTCCTGCATAGCCTTGGTGTTGTGGGAAGCACAAGGCCCTAACTGAGGGCTCTAAGTCAGACAAACTGCTGTGACAGCAGTCCTCATGGATGGACATGCAGGCAATGCCACTTACACCTCTGCAGAAAACTTGAATTAAGAGCAAAAAGTGAAGAATAGTTAATGAGGAAGGTGTTGGGACTACAGCTAGACTGGGTTATGTATTTGAATGAAAACTCTATCCTGGACAGCTCACAGACTCTTTTTCTGTTGAGAAACGTATTCAATTCTGCTTCTGACAGGGTAAACCCAGTTCATCAGATTAGCTGCTACTGTCTGCAGTTAGCTCAGTTTGATCCCAAGTTTTTACTCAGTAGTTAATCCATCAGTCCTTAGTAACGCAGAACTGCTCTCATGTTGATTTGTGCAGCTAAGGACTGAATAAAATCGAAACCTTCAGGATCTAGCCTAGTAATAATAGTGCAGGCTTGAACAGCAGCTTTTAATCTGAAACCTTAAAGCACCTGGACAACTTCTACCTGCCACATGGCAGGGTAAAGACTGTAATCTATTAGCAAGCCTAGTTGTGGGAATAAAACCACAGAAGTCCCATCAGGAAACAGCACTGGTGTTTACCATTTGTGATCCTTAGATGACTCCTGTCCAATGGTTAGCTACGTCAGTACCAATCAGCTCCTAGGCTCTTCCACAGCAAGATATTTAGCAATTAGTTCTCCATCTTCACTCAATGTCTTTTGTGTGCAGAGGGTGAGAAGTTTGTCCCAAAAGGGCAAAAAACTAAATGTTTTGTGGAAACTTGTGTATGTAAGACCTGTCACCATGAAAACTGACAGGATATATAAGAGGAAAATGTATTTGTTGCGTGAGAAGAAAGCAAAAGGTGAAGATATACAACATGCTGTTTAAAGGTATTTTTGTCTCTATTCCAGAAAAAGGAAGAACCTACTACCCAGGTCAGTTATATGAGACTTGTCTTGCAGGAAGTTTAAGAGATTAGAAGAGATAACCAAACATGAGCTTCAACAAAGATCTGGGAAATGGGACAGATACAAAGCTGTACTTGTGTCTAAATGTACTACTGGTAAATAGCAAGATCCACACTGCAATCCCTTTTGAAAGGGTAAAGCATGATTAGTAATGTAGAGTAAGAAAATCCCTGATTAACACCTTGTGCTTCTGGTCTGCTGAAGTGCTCAGTACATTTAACTGGACAGATATAAAAGGGAAGAAAATGAACTTTTGACAGGTATTGTTATGGAAAAAGTCATGGTTGTGGGCTTTGGGAACTTCACTCAACCCCTTAAGATATCACCACATTATATTAATCAAGACAGAGAAAAGCATCTAAACCTTCATGATTTAGGGACGACTACTCACTGATAGGTTTGAGACAGTTATATGCCTACTGCAATCAAGCAAATCTTTAAGGGTTGGTTGTCTTTTACTGTCTCCTGGAGCAACTAATTTGACACCACAGACCAGGTCTGATGAGAAATCAAGATCCATTTGAGCAATCAAGATCCATTCGAGCAGTGAAGGCAAGACGAGACAGGAAATTTTAAGTCCTGTCCAGTAGTTGGCAGTCTGATGGTTCAGCAAATGCCAAGTATTACAACCTTGAACCCCACCTGAACACCAATGGGCTGAGCCTGCAGAGAGCAAATCAGCAGCTGACCACAGCTCCCCAGCCCACCCATAACGTAAGCTGAACATCAGTAGGCAGCAACAGCAGTGAGCAAATCAGCAACAGAGCCAGACCTCCACCGCCACTCACACTTTGATAAAAGCTGGCTAGCAGGCTGTGCTCGGTCCTTCTCACAACGAGCCGAGCAGTCGCTGCAATGGCTCAAGACGGAGTCCAGTACTGTGACTCACAGAAACAATTCATCTTATCCTCTTACAGTAAGAAGGTTCCTAAAAGGATGGCGTCTCTCCTGGAGATGAAAGAAATCTTCCGCAATGCTGATGCAGTGTGCTTTGATGTGGACAGTACAGTCATCAGGGAAGAAGGCATTGATGAGCTTGCAAAGTTCTGTGGAGTTGGAGATGCCGTCGCAGAGATGTATGTATATTTGCTGTTTACTTCACATGAACATTAGTGAAAAATAAGCATGGATAAGGTTAAACCTGTGACAACAGTTTCACAATACAGATTAATTCATCTCTGTCACAGGAGATTATTACCATTTAAAAAAAAAGATGTTAGGAATAGTAAGTGGAATTAATGCATAATGAAGTAACTTTTTTTTTTTTTTGAATTGTGAAGCCACTCAACAGGACTATACTGAAATAAATTCTCTAAATTAAATGTCTTTGATATACTCAGATAAGGCCTCATCATAACATTTGACAAAGAACTAGCAGAACCTTATTATGAGACAGAGGAGACTGGACTCTTCATCCAAGTGAAGAGGCTGATGTTTCCATTGAAACTTGTAGCGAAAGCCCTGTTAATTTCAGAGAAGAGCAGCTGGGCTGTGATTTAGGAATACTGGTCCCAGTGGCTCAGATTGCATTCACAGAGTATCAGCTTTCCTTTGCCTCACTGGTTCTTACAAAAGCACCAGTCTGTGGAGCTCTTCTACCACTGGTTGCTACCAACCTTTTCAGTGTACCAATCTTGTCCTTTACAACACAGATAATGTGGTATAACCCAGAAGCTATGGGGTCTTAACTTGTTCCTTGGCATTCCTGTTAAAATAACAGCTCTTGGGAGAAGCCTCATCTTGTTAAGTGTCACTGATTTGTTTTGTTTGGATCACAATTCAGGACTCGCAGAGCTATGGGTGGCACTGTGACATTCAAAGCAGCTTTAACAGCACGACTAGGACTCATACGACCCTCCTACGAGCAAGTGCAAAAATTAATATCTGACAATCCACCTCAGCTAACGCCAGGAATCCGGTAAGAAGAATTTCAAATGATCTAATGAAAAAGTATTCCAAAAGCACATAGCATAAATCAACAAAATTCTGTGACATTAGCGAAGCTGAAAGAATGTGAAGCTGATATAGAAAGCTTTCCTACTCCATTTCCATGTTGTTTGTGTACAAAGCTTAGATCAGGAGCTTATAATAGCCTGGATCCATGTTGAGTGGATAAGTGTCTGTATAAAAAGAAACTGTCTTAGGTATTAACTGGCATTTTGGCTGGCAAGCTGACATTCCGGCGTGAGAATTCGATGGGCATGGAAAATAATCTGCTCCACATGTAGAAGTATTTTTTTTTTCTTTTGAAGGGAGCCAGGAGGAAGATTATTACTGAATAAAAACTACTGGCTTAGTCTATTCTGTAATTATATTCTCTCTCACACTTCTGCATGCAGTCATCACTGGACTCAGCTTAGGGGATCCACTTTCAGAGCTACACATTCCATACTGACATAAAAAATCATTAGAGGCAAATACATCCATGCATATACACGTATTCCTTCATCTTTGGGTTTAGATATAACATTAACTATTTCAACTGAAAAGGTTTTTCTTTCTATTCAGATTGTTTCAAACAGTTGAAAATAATTTCTTTATTATGAAACATGGCCATAGCTATAAATCTAAAACATTTTTAGCATATACAGCTTTTAATACAATATTGTACTTGTATTTTCTCCTTGAGATGAAGCACATGCTCAGCTTTTTCTGTAGAAGGCATAGCTAGATGTAACAACAAAGGGGTCATTGTCTCCATGTTTAGAATCACATGACTTTCCTTTTAATTCCTTCCTTTTCTTCCTCCTTTTCTGTGTAGCCTGCTTTAAGCTTCCACTTTGCTTTTCAGTGTTTAGCATTTCTTCTGTTACTGTTATCACTTCTACTGCTTAGCGTTGTTGCATGTTGATTTTCCTGCCTCTAGAACCAACTTTTATAAAACTTTCAATTGCCATCAAGTCCCGTTGATACTAACCGGGTCTGAAAATTTCTCACTTTTTAATTCTTTTTCTGTAGCTGGTGCCCTTTTCTACACAGAGTATCAATGTCTTGGGGGAATCAAGTCAGAGTTAGAAAAATGTTCACACTTTGTGCACTTTCCAGCCCACTTTTATATTTTTGTGCAGTGGCTTTATCTCCACTGCATTCCCTGCTCTTTTTCAGTGTTACAGATTGTTTATCTCACTGGTTTTACACTTAGCCTCAGAAAACAACCTGAACTGGATCTGGGCTCATTTGTTCAGGGGAACTAATATGAACAATATGAAAGTATAATGGAAATATTTCTAGGGAGCACTTGTTTCTGAGCAACTAAATACCTGTTCATATCTAGACATGATGGTTTTGTTCAGCTCATTTCAAGCAAGGTATATGCACAAACTTGTGAAGAAAAGATGGAAAATCTTCAAGCAGCTGAGAAGGATGGAGTTGGAAAGCAGCAGGCAAATAAACTGGAATAACAAAATAGATGGGTGGCCTTGTTTAGGAAAGATCTATTTTGGCTTTCTTGTTATCCTTTCAGCACACTCATGCTTGGTGACTTTCTTTCTTCCCAGGGAGCTGGTGAACAGGCTTCATCAACGCGGGGTACAGGTCTTCTTGGTCTCCGGAGGGTTTCAGAGCATCGTGGAACATGTGGCCTTGCAGCTGAACATTCCAACAGCAAATGTCTTTGCCAACAGGCTGAAGTTTTACTTTAATGGTGAGATTCCCCTAACAGGTCTTTTCTTTGCTAATTAATGCAATTTTTGCGTGTGTGCGTTCAAACAGTCAGATACTGGGCTACAGATATTGTCCAACCTACATCACCTCATTACCAATCCTGCTAGCTTCAAGATCAATCCAGCTGTCTCCTAGTAGGGAAATAGCCAAACTTCCTCCCAAAATATGAACTCAGGCCCTTTTCCAGACATATGAAATAGAGCTGTAGTTACTTTTTAATTGCAAACTGTGCCAAAGTTAAAAAGCATTACAGTTGCTGAGAGCAGTTTCATTTTCTCTCTCTTTCAAGTGTAAAGAATTTATTACACTTACCTGCTTTCAGAGGCAAACTTCATTTTCAGTGACTCTGAGGTATGCATGAAGACCAATGGAGACTTTTGCAGAGCTGCTGTGGACTTTACGCTAGTGTAATCGAGCAGAACTGTGTTCAGTGAGCTTGGTTCTTACTCAGTGTTTCATACACTGTTTACGTATCACACTGAATGCTGCTTTTGAAATGTTTAGACCAGAATGACTGGATCAAAGTGACTGGGAATGGATTTGACATGCTACCATACAGGGTTTCTCCTTTTGTCCTAACATTTCAGCTTTTTGAAAACATCCCCACTGAAGACTTCTGTAAAATCCTAGTTTTTATGCTTACCTTCTGATTACTTCTTTGGGATGCTGAAATTGTGAGGCTTATGGGACTGCAAGTAATTAGCTGTTTTCTTGAAGAAAAGACCACAGGCATGCATCTTTCTTCATCTACATGAAAATATGCTGTGTGTCTAATTTGTCCTTCCACTGTTTTCTAGGAGAATATGCAGGATTTGATGAAACACAACCAACAGCTGAATCAGGGGGGAAAGGAAAAGTTATTACTCATCTGAAGGAACAGTTCCATTTCAAGAAAGTAGTTATGATTGGAGATGGAGCTACAGACATGGAAGCCTGTCCCCCAGCTGTAAGTATTAAAAAATTTGAATTCCAAATTTCCTTTGATTAATTTGTGTGTGTGGGAATTATGGTTTAAATTCTTTATAGGACTTCAAGGAAGATCTTCAGCACTTCCCAGAGCCTAAAAGATCTGTGTAGGTAGCTTCCTCTAGAAAGGCTGCATCATGCAACGGCTGATTTCTCTTGATTAGCCAGTTTCAGTAAAGGTTCCACTCTCTGAGCCAGGGTTCTAGCTCAGTCCAGCAGAAATGTATAAAGTCTACCAACCTATCACAAATCAGGCTGATCTGCCTTTCCCATCTATGTTGCCACAATA
Source organism: Aythya fuligula (assembly GCF_009819795.1). Taxonomy (NCBI): domain Eukaryota; kingdom Metazoa; phylum Chordata; class Aves; order Anseriformes; family Anatidae; genus Aythya; species Aythya fuligula. The sequence goes on along the minus strand of NC_045578.1, from coordinate 5,758,881 downwards.
ACTGCTTGCTTCTGCACAGTGCTCTGTACAGAGGTCCTACACTACCCAGATCACAGTTCAGGCCAGTATTTAACGTTGCTAAGCATGAAGGTCTGGTGCACATTTACTTGATACCAGCCTAGCAAGAAGGTTCATCTCACTTGATACCTCTGAAGATAGCAGCCCTACCAGGGCTATTCAGCCCTATTATTCAGCCCTAGACAGGGTGGAATAATAATAAGAATAGAAAGACAGCTTATATAAACCGTCATTTCACAGAGGAGGGATCTTTCTCATCTCTAGTGCCTTTCTCTACAAAAAAAAAGTAACTCAGAGCCGCTGCTTTGCCAATGCTGGGGGCAGATATCCTAGTGCACGGAAATGCACAGGAACAGACTCTAAGGGCTGCTGCTGATGTGAGTTAGGACAAGATATCCCTTAGCATTAAATATGTGCACGATCAAAGCAGCTTCGTATTTGCTTTATGCTTTCTATCTGAAGGCAAAAAAAAAAACAGCAGTGGAAATTTTAAACACTGTTTTCTAAGACCCAGAAATGATGATTGTTTCTGGTTAATGATTGAAATCTTGGTTAATGTTTACTCTTGGTATCTATCAAATGAGGTAAACAGAGTTAAGATAAAAAGTAGGGATAATTGTGAGATGCTGCTTGCACGTTCAGATGTTAACTCACGCTTGAATAGTAAGTAAGGCTTTATGTTGCATCACAGCTCCATTTGATTTTCAGTAAAATTTCAGATCTGAACAATCCTGAAGTTACAAGGCACTGAGACACACCTTTGCTATTGGAACTAACCTTTTAGTAACCAAAGTGGTGTAAAATTAAATGTTAACGAAGTTCCTGTTAATAAATATGAAAATGAACACGGCAAGTAACATAGGTGAAGAAGCAGGGAGGAACATCACCATTAAAAAATGCAATCTTAAAAGCACACTTAATTGCTGAGAAGCTCCATTCCTTACACAGAACTGCAATAACTCATGCCCATTCTTTCTGTTTTGCCAGGACTGCTTCATTGGATTCGGAGGGAATGTAATCAGAAAGCAAGTAAAGGAGAAAGCTAAATGGTACATTACTCACTTTGATGAACTGCTAAAGGAACTGGAAGAACGATAAATTATACAGTAAAATAATATATTTAACAACTATAAGTCAATTATACAATGTAATTAAACATATATTTGTTTGCAAAGTTGTGTTCTGGACTTTTTAATGATTCTGGGTGTTGGGTACCTTCCTTCTCTGATCTGAAACTCGTGTTGCAAATGGCGACATGCTACTCAAATATTTTGTAATGCAATGGTAAGATTTTTTTAAACACCTTTTCCAAGGTGTAAGAGGTGCAGGATGGTAAGTACTTTCCCTTCCAAAGAATCTCAGAAGTAGGTTAAACAGTGAACAGATAGGTAGGAAACATTACTAAATATCTCTGAGTTCATTAAAATATGGCTACAGGAGAACCTGAGGTGTCATCTGTTACTCAACATCATTGTTACTCAACCTGTAGTCTAAGACATGAGATATATGCAAATGCCAGATATATGCAATATTCATCAGCATCCTAGAAGCATATTTTAAAACGAGTAATACAGTGCTTCACATACCTCATTAAAATACAAGCAAACTCTAAAATGTTGATTTTGTCAGACGGTCACAGTTTACTTAAGTGTTTTATTTAACAATCCTTCCCTGCTAACCTATAACTGTACAGAACCTGACTCGCCTGCCTTTACAAAACGTCTGCTGATTAAGAAAACCCTAGGAAACTTATCTGGCCTCTTTCTCTGCCTCAAGTGTGGATCAACCACCCTCAAACTGTTTGTGCCAGAAGTCTAACCTGTTCTAAACAAGTATTTCTCTGAGCTTCAGCTAATGAATCCTAGTTTCTTAAGGCTTTGTCTTTCATGGCTGCAATGTTTGATCCAAGAGGGACTTTATCCAGAACTCACTTGATAAATTGTGCTTTTTTTTTTTGTCAGCAAATCCTTGACAACTTTTGCAAGTATGTCTTTTTAAGCAGCTCTGCTGACACATCATGGTACTTTTCTTTCCCTGACTTATAAGAATATAATCTGAGATAATGTAAAAAGCTTTACTGATGGCAAAATGAAAGTCACATCTTCCCCTTCCATCCACATAGTGCCATCACAGGAGAAAGATGGGTTGATATGACATGATTTGTCCTGGAAAAAAAAAACAAACTCCATGCAGGCTCTTATATTCTGTGTGTCCCCACATTTTATTTATTTCTTGAAACTGAAGATTAGGCTGAGTGAGTGCTTCAATTCCCAGGTTCTTCTCTTCCATCCCACCACACATTTAATAGATAGGAAGATAAACAAGTGATGTGCCTATCTTTCAGAACCTCACACTGTCTCCGCAAGATAATCACTACTGGTTTATGCAACTTGCATGAAGTTTCCTTAATTTAGTAAGATTAAATCAAGGTGAAGTGATCTTGTCCAATTGTTCAAGCATCACCAGCAATTAAAACAAACACTGGTTGCCTATTCTGCTATATCATCAGAAAAGATACGTGGGAAAAGGGTATTCATGGAGTCACAGATAGTGACGAATGGCAACTCTCTGTGATGCCATCTCATGTTTCCGGCAAAAAACAGAGATAATAATAAGTTACAACAGTATTTAAATATTAAAGAAGTAGAATGATTTAAAAAAACCAAAACTATCTAGAAGCAAATTTGTAATGGCTTCTTAGAGAAAGGCAGAGATATAAGCAGCTATACCGAGTATCTGTAGACAGAGCTTAAAAACCTTCACAAAAGACAAGACAGACAACGGTTGGCAGGATGCTCACCAGAACGCTTCTGGGAGTATTAAACATGATCTCTTTTAAATTCTTCCTGAGAAAAATCCCAGCCAGCTCCAAGGGCAGCCCATATACAATCAGGCTTTTGTTTAGGCAGGAGTGCATGGACAGAGCAAGTGTAAACTCTTTCTGCTCTCATTCAGTGTATTCCTCTGCCATTCTACAGTTATGAAGCCAAAGAGAAGTGCTTCTCTTTGCTGCAGTTTTCTACTGAATTAAAAGGCCACTAAAAAAAAACAACAACTAAAATCCAGCTAATCAGCTATAGCTGCAGGCCCTGATCCTATAAACGTTATGACATGCTTCAAGTATATGTAATTCCACTAATGCCACAGTTAGAAGACAGTGCAGGAGGCTTTGTGCCACAGAGATGTTAACATTCACAACAGTATCTTCTGCCAGTGTTGACTGCTATGGAAACACGGCACAAAGCCAACGATTTCACAAGAGCTCTTTAGGTCAGACTGTTTTGAAAAAAAAAAAAAATCACACCCCCTCCACTGGGCAAACAGCAAGCCCTCCCTCCTGGTCCAAGAGGTACCCAACGGATTAGTTACTTTAGCGAGTAGCTGAGCTCTTTCAACTGTAAAATAGTGGAAAAAAACAGAAGGGAATAAAGCAGCATGAGGAAACTTTCAATATTACAACCAAGGCACTGGTTTAGTTGAGCATATCCCATCAGAGCAGAGCTAAATCTGGAGAGCAGTACATGTTATCGGAGAGAGAACCAATTTGTTTTCACATGTGTCTTCTAACTAAGAGCTATGGGGAAGCATATTGCTTCATATAAAGCTTTTTATTCTAACGTGATTACTCAGTGAGGCAGAGTTGCTTTAAGATACATTTTCAATTTGGACGAGGGGATTTTTTTAAAAGAACAATTTACACTCTTTCTAGAAAGACTACAGGACAACTAAAACTTGAGTTCGTGTCTTCATTACAGTGCTTTGAACTGGAACAGGAATTGGCAATTACCTGAGACCCTTCCAGGCATTGTTTCTTTATTCCCAACCACTGGAAAGCAACTTCAGTTCTGAACTTGATGATTTCTACTCTAAGAAATGCTAATGTTTTGTTAGTCAAAGGAAGGAGGCAAACTCAGCCATGAAATTAAGAGGAAAAGACAACAATGTTTACAACAGGAGAAAACCAACTTCAGAAAGGGCTCAAGCAATGGTAAGAAAAGATCCCCATTACCTATGGACTGTGTTATGGTTTGTGAGCTTATCTCACAGTTATCTGTAACTAAAATAACACAAACTAGTCTCTCTCTGATGATGGACAGAGCACAAGTTTGTAGCTCAGAATGACAGGAGGCACATAAAAAATACATTATAACAATACCTGGGATTTAGATCGTAGGTAGCATATAAAGACTGAAGAGATTTGTGACAGCTGGCGTCACCCTGCAGAACATCCAGTTATTCCTTAGAATTTGTATTAATCCAAAATTTCATGGGCCTTCAAATAACAGGAGTTTTGCCCAGCTGTATTTAATTCCTAGTGCTTCTGACTGAAGGCTGGAAACACGGATTGAAACAGAACCCACAAAATCCTTTAACTCCGAGAATATTTTTCACCTTTTGTCTGTGATGAGATGGTTGGTTATGAGGGTCAAGTTACCAGGAGAACTCTCTAGGAACAAGAAATATAGCAGGATACCAGGAGAAATAACAAGGACTGGAAGCTGATGTTATCTTTTTTTTCCCCCTTTTGCACCTAAAGAGTAGTCTCAAAAGTCTGGAAAAGGACACACCAAATGATAGTACTGATCACATAACTGATTTACAAGAAGCAACAGCTAAAATAATGTACATGGCCCATTAACTAAGCCAAGCTGAGAACTTTAAACTAATACAGTACAAAAGTTTACTCAGTAAAAACCCATAATCAGCTGACAACATACACAAGGAAAATATGAAAACAGACAAGAATCAGATCAAATGCTGACTTTGTTCAAGATGAGGGTAAGAGTGCAGTGTATTTTACATGGGAGAAAAAGAAGAAACCACACCTGAAAAATAAGCATATTGTGTGGAGGAAAAAAGAAAAATATTTTGGATTTATCACCATAGCACTTAAAACACTTAACAAAATGGGATGTAATGGAGATACTGTAAATCCATTTTGGAGAGGGACAGCTGAAGACTGGGAAGCTGTCCCTGACACCGGGAAGTGAAACTGGAACCAGTGCTGCCTAACCACGCTGAAATATTCTATGCAGTTATTCAAACGGTTCATCGTAAACACTGCAAGATGAGAGAAAACACAGATGGTGCAATACGTATATGGTGCCAGTATTATGTGAAAATTAAAAGGATTTTATTGACTGATGTTTTTCCTGAAAACTCATTGAAATGTACAAACTGGACATTCAGTAACTGAATTGTACATTCTGTATGTCACACGGATTCTTGCAGCCACTTTGAAGAGAGAATGTTATTTTCACTTACAGGATGTTCACATCATCGCAGACACTAAAAGTGTTGATATACTCTAGTCTAAAAGTGAAACCAAAATAGAACTGGACATAATGGTACACTGCTTTTTGCCAATCCTATTGACTCAACATGCGCCAGTTTCACACATTAAGTACCTACTGTACAGTTAGTGAAACACCTGACCAAGCATATGTCTGAAGTCATGATTGCTTATTAAATAAAACCCCTTTTCCTAGACTTCCAAGTTGTTTGTAGACAAAAATGTACTTAACTCAACTTGTTTCCCTGCAAAATGTTCAGACAACAATGTCTTGTCAGTATCTCTTTGAAAACTGTGGTTCACGCTAAAAAAATGGCTGTAAATAATTTCACAAAATTAATTCCAGATGTAGGTATTTAGAGAAATGTGTAGTTAATTTCAACAGGCTTCGCTGTCCTTGCAAAACAGAATGCCCTGTTCTCTGTCCATAATCTATCACGTGGCAGGTAATATTATCCTCAATTAATAACTGCCTATTTATAAATTTGGAGCTACTTACTGATTTCAGTCCTGCTACAACAGCTAGGTGTACTTCAGAGTTACAGAGACATCACAACTGCCTAAGGGTTTCAGAGCTCCTGTCTTCAGAACTCCCCTATGTGTTTTTTCAACCTGCAGTCATTTTATTGCTACACAAAGGCCACAGCAACTGTTGCTCCCTTTTGTTGCTGGTACTGAACACTGGGCATTTTCTATCCAGCAGGACGTATTAAATACTGTATGCCATATTTAACCTCAGGAACTGTCTCGCAGAGGAACCTGTATGTATCTTTGGACTCTCTTACAGTTAACCAACCCTTTAATGACAGTCCTGTATTTCTTTTTTTCCTGTTACAATCCTAAGAGCAAAACGTCATTAGAATCTGAAGAAAAGAGGTCTCTTTTATAAGCTCAATACAGTACTTTTATATTTCTGACTATGATATACAATGTATACCATAAATTAATTAAGACAAATACTTGTCACTTCATCTATGTAGGCACAAGTAAATCAATGACTTTACTGAAGTGGAGAAATCTTCAACGGTATCATGATTCTGGACTCCATTTCCTGAATAAGGGGCACTGAAAAAAATTGAGACAAGGTTTAATTTCACTAAGAGATCACTAACAGTTCTGCACCAGTTTAAACCGATATTATTGTCTTCAAATTACTCCCCTAGCAAGTGCATGTCAAAGACATCAGTAACCACCAACAATCCTGTAACTGAAGCATAGCTGTTTTGAGAAATGAGTGATTTTTTTTCAATGTAATCTGTCTCCTCCTTTGAAGACAAATATTTCTATTCCGTTTCACCATAATGAAAGTTACCTTATATTTTTCTGGTATGCTTTCTTTGAAATAGATCCTATGAAACTGAAATCTAACATTGTTAGCATACTTTTATGAGTTTTGTTATGAAAGCTATCTTTGATCTCAAAGATCTCCTAGCTTCTATTTCCAAAGTCTAATTTCCCCTTTTAAAGAAATGTATTTAACAAGGCTCCAGTATTTAATGTAATCTGTTGCTCTACAGGGGAGATGTTTGCATGAAAATTGTCGATTAATGTCAGAAAGTTTTAGCAATCATGCAGCGTCTCCAAGTTTGTACAACTGGTTGCAAAACCCACTTCACAGCTTAGTGAAATGTCCCTCCTTTACTTTATGGTAGCAAAACTGACACACAGATGCACTCAAAATACAGATGCCATACTTTTTATCATGACAACGTACTGAAGAATAAAAATGATGGCATGCAGAAAGGTCTGCCTCCAGCATTCCAATGAGGTTAATATGTTACCTGTGTAATAGACTAGTTCATCCCAGCCAGGTTTATGCCATGCAGCATTCCTTATATCTTCTCTCGTTTGCAGATCTTTGTAGGCTAGTGAAGGAAAACAAGCACAAAGCTTAGAAGTAACTCCTTTTCCTTCTACATATAAATAGCTCCCTTAAATGTATTCTAGGGCGTAATTAGGAGACTGCAAATATGAGGAAGGAAAAAATCAGGTGTTCTCCACAAAAAGGAAAACTCCCAAACCAACGCAAACAGAAGGAACTGGGGAAGAAAGAGAAACATGCTCTGCAAATGCTACACCATGTAAGTACTGCATGGTTGGAGTGCTTTGGGTGGTGGTGGGCAAACAGACATCAAATGGTGTTTGGTGAAACATTCACCTCTGACCATAAGTACTTCTATACAAATTGTCAAAGAGTATTAGAGATGCAGTACCAAAAAGCTAACGTATGCTGATTTTAAGTTTTTAAGTGTGACCATGGCTATCAATGGCAGCATGAGGAAACCTAAACATGGTGGGGAGAGAGGTCTTAGAAACAGGTAAGGCAAATAATGCAACGGAGTATTGTTCTACGTGGGTGGTGTCAGATTTCTAATGCTGAAATAGAGTGTTCTGAATTGTCAAGATCTGAAGGTAACACTGCATGTTTTCTAAAATAAGTATTAGACAATTCGTTTCTTGAATGTGAAACAATCCTAACTTAAAAGTCACATAAGCATTGGTGGAAACTAACAAACACACAAATAAGCCAAAACACTGTAACGTAGTAATGTAAATCAGTGCTCGACTTTTCCTTCTTTTAGATGTGGTACGTGTGATGCTTGAAACTAAATTGTAAAAATCTGACTTCAGCATGAGTGGGGATGGAGAAGAGAGATGGCAGGACATGGCTTGTCATGTTTATATTACTGAAAGCAAACAAGTAGATAAGAAAAAGCCATGAGAAACTGCTGATGGAAACAGAACAAAGCATGAAATGTTCACTTCTGCTTGTTTCTTTTAAAAGTAAAGTTCCCTACATAAAAATATAGAAAATCAACACAGTTAATGTAAAAGAAAAAACTCAGTAAGACATTCCTTTGCCTTTTGGAAAAACTTTGTCTCCTGGGCAAAGTCAACAGTCTATTAGGGGCTGATTGAGTGAGAAAGAAGCATCCAACATAAACAAGTTTACCCCAAAGGTGATGAACCATATACAGCTGTCCAATTTGTGAGAAAAATCCTCCAACTGCTTCATTATTATCCTGTCGGAAACGAATTGCACGAGCCCTATAGAAGACCAAAGAAGCCTTTAAGAACAACAGAACTGAGTAGGAAATAAATGGTAACTGAAAGGAAAGAACATGTGAAAGGAAGCCCAAATTTTAAACAACATTTGCAGTACCCTTCAGCAATTAAAAATGACAAAAAAAAAGCTACATTTTTTTCCAGTACTAATTAAAATATGCCTTGTTAGAATGTGTTAAAATTTGAGGCCTATGGTTTTATTACACTGTGTATTAATCAGTCTTTGTTTTCAAAATTAGATCCATTATAATAACTGCTGAATGGTATAAAGTGGCAGGATATTTTTATAGAAGGTTATTCTAAAACTAAACCCTTGGGTTTCAGTCATACCATCTTTGCCACACTCATTTACCACAGATTTTGTGGTTGTGAAATCCAGCTTTTTTATTCACATAGACGTTTGTTTTGCAGCTCTACTATGCAACATTGCATTATTTATTGTGTGAGTAAGATCAATATCTCTTTTAACTACAAATCTGTTGCATGTTATAAACCACATTGGATACCATTGTAGATATGCCTATCTCATAAAAAGTAAATTACTGGAAAATTACTGTAATTAAAAAAATTGTATTGATGACAACATGTCTAAAAGTCCAAGTCCTCACCTTTGTCAAAATAATTGAAAATACTCCACATTATTTAACTATCAACCATAAGAACTGCATGGACTTAGTGAATGTAAACTGGAAGAAACTTACACTGGTGTTAAGTAAGACAAAATCAGAGAGACAAGATCGTAAAAGGAGACTGTCTCAAATGCTTTTATAACCTATATATTAAAATATAAATGTGCTGCTCAACAGGTTTTCAAGAAGCAATTTTTTAAAGATTAGAAAAGCCAAGACTTAGGCCATTTAAACTAAAAATAAGACAACTACTAGTGGTGCTGAAGTTGTGAAACATCAACACAGTGTTAAGGAGTTAACGGCCTCCCTTCACTGAGCAGTGCTTTCTACTAAAAATAAATTATTTCTGCTATATGATATCAAGCTAAAAGGGTTATGTGAAGGAAAGCCAGACCACGGAGCCCACAGAGTTGTTTGCACACAGAATTCCTCTTTCTTTCCTCAAAGGATAAATTGAGGGTCAAAGAACTATTTTACAAGTTGCCTAAGAACAGAAGCAAACCATTAACTGGGTGACTGAAATGTTTTGGTATCATTCTGCCACCTCCACTTCATAACTTTTAAACACACATCTCTCAAGGAGGAAAACAAAAGTGCTATGGCAATACTTACCAGTAATTTCCCCACTCAATCATTGTTCCGGGCTACAAAAACAAAACAGGCTGTTAAAACTGTAGTTTAAAGAAAGCTGCAATATTTAGACAGTTTTCACAACATTTATGTATGGAAAACACTATTTATTAACAAAATCTCTTCCTTGAAGTGATAAGCATATTATAATCATCTGTAATTACTCTGTTTACTTACTATATTACTTCTTAAGTAATTTTCCAGAAGCTTCCCTCAAATTAAAACACAGGATTTTCAGCCCTTCATAGAAGACATTAGTATCTTGTTGGAGCTTGCCTTAATTCTGGACCCCACACTTTGAAAGCAACAATGACTCAGCCATCAGCTTTGATAAAAACCAGATTTTTAAGAAGAGGTCTGTTTTCCATCTACATTGTATAAACATGCTTTGAACATTTTACAACAGCATATAGCTTAAAAAAAAAAATAAAAAGAAAAATTGAAACTTACTCTAAGTTGATAGGATCTCAGTTCATAAATATTAGGCCCCTCTCTGGGAACAGGTTCATTCCAGAAACTAAACTCCAACAATAGCTGGTTCTTGCGAGAGAGAAGCATGTTACCTCTTTCTTTGCGAAACTCCGTGAATTCCTTAAAAACAATATGATCATTATCAAGCTGTATATTATGTTTCAACAACAAAAAGCAGTAAACCATACAGCAGTTTAGATTTTTCAATGCTATCTTGGAGTTCTGTGCATTGAAATCATTTAAATTGTACTGGCATCTAAACTCCCCTGGCATCTTTGAAAACTTCAACTGGCGTATTTACAGAGCACCTGAGAATCTTGAAGTGTTTCATAAAGTATTCAGGTATTAAGAGTCAGTATTTCTGAATCTGAGAATAAACCCTCTTCTAAAGCTTTTTCTAAGGCTGTACAGACGGTGATGACATAAAGAAGTAAAAGCAGGTATCTAAGTGAGTGCTGTATGGCTCTGACCATTCTATGTTCTCTTCTATTAACCACTTCTAACAAATCCATGCGTTTTACCTTATTTTGACGGAGTTTACTCATGACCTCATTGAGAGCTGGATAGCCTCCTTCATACCTCCACAGATGAACTGAAACAGAAAAAAAGGAAGTTTTTTCATGGATGTTGCATGTAAGCTGCAAAGCTTATGGAATATCACAGTATAAAATGCTCTTCATACAACAAAATTATAAGAAAACAGAAGTCATGTAACTGGTTTAAAAGATTTTCATTAAAGAAAGCACTACACAATTGAACATTTTAAGAATAATAGGATCATCTGTTTTTTTGAAAGGGGTTCTTTCAGAAAATTCTACAATCTACTCTGAGCATAACAGGAAGATTATTTAAAGAAGTTTTTTGTTGCCATGCTAGTAAAATGTGATGACTTTACGTGACTGTAATTTATATTGAAATTCAATTTAACAGGCTGATTTAATTCCAGAAACATGTTTTATACCAATTTCACCTAAGAACAACAGATTGGTGGACTTCTTATTTCAGCAAGTTACTTGAGGAAAAAGAGCATGAGACACTTTCAGTAGGATGAAAAATGATGGAAATGTTATTTTTGTGGTAAACATTAGATTAAAAAAGCATACCAGAAGATATCTAAACGTGCTAGAATATTTGGTAGGATTTTCCCCACAGAAACAACTTCAGAACAGGTATTTGCATTTGTTAGTCTTTTCAAAGCATTCTTTCTTTAATTAATCACAACATATGGCTTTAATAAATCATTACTAGATTTATTTACAAACACTTACTATAGCAAGGCAACAATATTTCACCTCAAAGAGTCCCAAAAGCTGTTTCCTCTCCTATATATAAGTCCTGGGCCTTTCCCAGAAGAGTGATCTAGAGGCTAATGTAAGGCACTTCACTATGATAGCAGATTCATCCAGTGTGCCTGCTTCTATTGTCTAGTCCCCAGGGCAATTTGATATATCCAGCTGGTATTAAGACCGCCTGGGCACAAGTACTGAACAAGTCAAAACCCCATAATCTGCTTTACTAGACTGCTAGAACTGCTGCAGTAACATTTTCAAGCCAGGCTATGGATGCAATTACAGATACAGTCTGTGTTAATATATTAAAAAACAACAATGAATGAGACTTGGTTAAGACACTCATTTCAATCATCTTCATTCTCCAATTTCCCTTCAACTTTTAAGAATTGTTTCTCAGACATTGTTTGCTTTATCTACTGCTACTTCCTCACATTTGTGCAGTGCCAATATTGCAATATGCTGTAAATGCTGGAAAATTACTGATGAGTACATGAGCATATTCTTCAATAATTCTTCAATAATGAAGGAGTGTAAATTGATACTAGCACAGCTCTAACCATGGAGCTTCTATGACCTAAGAAGTATCAGCACACCACTTTGTATTTGTGGCTTCCCATTCCTTCAATTTCCCAGAGCCCAGGAAATTTTTCGTTTTTTTTTTTTTTTTTTTTCTGCATGAGACTCTTTGCAGTTACCTCTGTTGCAGCTCTTCAGTAATTAGTAGTTCAATATATTTTCTATCTGTGTTAGGTGGTATCTTTATACGAATATGAACAGAAATATTTATACTTTCTTCCAGTAAAGGCTGAGCTTATTGTGAGCTTACAATGCAATCCTTTTTTAAGATGGCATGAATGATTTGCATTTCATTATCATACAGCAGTTACAGTATGAAAGTCTGAGTAAAGCTTTTATACTGGCCAATACAAGTTCAACTCTGCCTTTGTGAGCCTTTGGCTTAAGTATTCAGGAACACAACCTGTGCCTGCAAAATATTACTGGAACAAATTTTACAAGGATTTCCCCAAACTGTTAATCTACCCCCTGGAAGACAGGAAAGGATTAACAATAGGACAAATTTTAGGAATTAAAGCTTCACTGTCAAACTCAGCAAGACAAAAAGCAAGCACTGTAAATGTTAATGACTACCGTAACTGATGCACACACATCCTCGCTGCATAGGTTTACTAACAACAGAGATGATTTAAAGAGAAGAAACCTGCCAAGCACACGTTTCACTTGTATGGTTTTACGTTCTGTTGTACTTCTATCTCCTACCAGCCTGATCTTGCTCTCCGTACCACGTGTTCCAAGTCCCCACCAGTGCACATGGGTAGTGTTTTTCTTCATGAATCTTTGGCAGCACCTCTTGACTTGAAAACAAGGAATACAGACACTGTGTTGCATTTCCTTCAGGGAGGCTACAGTTGATATGTATAACAAATCACCCCGCGTTTATCATTATGGTATGAAAAATCACAAGCTCTACGTTTCAGAAGAGAAAGCTGAAATACAAGAATCTGCTACACAAGGGGAAAGATAGCTACCACACTACATAAAATTAAGGTAAGTGTTACCATTTCTTAGTCTGTAAGACAAATGCACAGCATGGTAGGATTCTTGGGATGCAATGAATGATGTGATATCACCTAACAGGTTATCCAACACATCAGGAAAATAAACATCAGATGTCTCACTTACAGGAAACGCAGCCTAGCTACATGGGTGGTTTGCTTTGGGGAAATGGTTTCTTTATCAAGAGAGGTAGAACACACAATAATAGGCAAGGACAGTCTTTCTCCTGTACCACGTACAAAATTTTAATTCGGTTGACCTGAATGAATAAAAACAAGTATTTTGTTTGATCAAATGAGAACTGGGTTTCATAGAACACAGACTTATTGCCATCTAGGATTTCAGAAAGTAGGTCTAGTCTGAGGCAACTTATCCTTTAAAGCACTTATCCTTTAAAATACTGTGAAACTGCCTAGCAAAAACATCTAACACAAAATTTGTTTGATTTTTTTTCCAGTATCAGTAGTATTTTTTCAAATGTTAAAATGTGACCAACATTAGCATAAGGAAATTAAGTTTTACTGATAGCTAACTTGGTTAAGTCAGCTTTTGTCGTACTGAACTTTGATGAACAACTCCATTGGTCTGGATGAACTTTGCTTTTTAATATTTTTCCGTGAATAATTACTGCTCTTACCCAGTTTGATTCATGGGCAATGTCTCTGCATGGTATCAAATACTAGCAAGCAGGCTTGTCTTATACTGACAGTCAGAATATGAGAGTCTTCCTCTTGGTTCTGCCAGTGACTTTCTAGCTGAGTTAGAGCGAATCTCATTACCAATTTGTATCTCAATTATTTCTTATTACATAGTGGAAGTAACATGATAGAAAGACTCTCCAAGGATATTTTCAGTCACCATCAGTGCTTCTACAAAGCATAACGAGATCCTAGAAAGGCAGCTTTAAACAGGAATGTTAACTACAATAGTCCTAAAATATATTTTGTTGTGAATTATATTAAAAAATACAGAATACCTTATAATTCATAGACTTGAACACTGTCTTTTTCACTTTAAAAAACTTCCCTAATTCTTCAGAAGGGGTCCTCAGCCACAGTGATTCATGAAATACTCTCATAATTGTCTTTGTTACATTATTTCTTTATGAATACATGATTACTAATTCTCATTCCGATTTCATACAGAAAAAAATGAATTTACTTGCTCATGTTTAATTAAGGAAGGAAAGAAGATCAGAAGTTCTTTCATTGTTTTTTACTACTCCATTCTCAAGTTTTCTCCTTTCCTTGAATACTTAAACTATCTTTGGTTTGGAAAGAATAAATCCAACCCCCACATACTTCATCTGACTGTTGTCAGCAGTTTCTTTCTTTGCTATTGTCTCTTTCCTTGAAAATAAAAGCCTCTGCTTTCACTCAACATTTAGGTAGCTCATGAGTGCGGAGAAGTGGTTCCTGGTCTCATATAATTGGACATGTTTATATTAAGCTTTTAAACAGAAAGATGGCTGAATGCTAATTGTGCTTCTCTGTATATACACTTTTTAAACAAAAAGGTTAAAAATACCTTAAGTTTGGAAGTTATTCTCGTGGATTTGTATATTTGTATAGCGAGGAAAATAGGTTTGGGTTATCGAGCCCCATTTCAAAGCTGAACACAGATATGTTGGACAACCTACTTATGGATGTGCAATGAACCCATAACAGAGTTGAGGACATAAATTAGGAGTTGTGAACTTCCTCACCCTCCAGCCCAGCTGATGTCTCAGCTAATGCACCAGCCTTAAAAAATCGATTGCTGTAGGGTACCATTGTCCTGAGAATGTTTTATTTAACTGACAACATGATCACTGTCAGTGAGAAAGCCCTGCTGGTTCCAAATATGTGAGGCTCACTACGTTCCCAAATTTAAACATTCAGTTCTTTAAAAAGGCAGCTGTTCTGGCTCCAGTGGAGTCATTGTGTAGGCAGAACAAGACTAATATTTGTCTAATTTCATCTTTAAAATGGTAAATTTAACATGTTGCCATTCATGCATTTTATAAAACTGTAGCTTTTTGGAAAACCCACAATATCACTGCTCTCTTTGGAGGATATCATCCCAATGCAAAGATCCTATCCAAGGATTTGTGCAGCTCTTTAAGAGTAGATCTCAGTAATGTAACTTTGCAGAATAAAGACACAAATGAACTGAGGGAAAATCAAACCCCACATTTTTAAAATCTCCTCAAAGTTACACTTTAATTGAAAACTGGCATGCAGCTTTACTTACCAGCGCTCTATCCCTCTCGTTCCTGTATACAGACAATAACCACCCTCAAACAATTCCTACGTGGCATTTGGAGTTGGGGGCATGCTACCATACCAGGATCTGCTCACGTGGACCAGCAACGGTAAGTTAGACACTCAAGGGAGGGGAGTGAGCTATTCCAACAAACTTCACCTCTGGTTTCACAACAGGGATCACCCTAAGTGGCAGCTCAGGAAAATGATTCCTCCACAGGGGAAGGCAGGGGGTGAGCTGAGTCAAGTACCTTTTGCTAGCTTTCTCCAAAAATAGTATGATCTATTCACCCTGAAAGTAAATGCAGAATTTGTCCACCTCCCCTCTAAAAATAATTATCGTATTTGCCAATTTTCAGAACAGCTTGTGACCAAATCAACAAGACTAAAATGTGAAAACATAACGTGCACACTTACCAAAGCTTGTTGTAGGCGTCTAGACATTCTGGTTTTACATTGTGAACTGAAACAACAACATTAGATGAGAAATGCAGGAATGGAACAAAGGAACAGTAATGTTAAATATAGAAATATCACTCACTCTGTAGTTTATACAGACTGCTGGTCTCCCTTTTGGCTAGAAGGTTGGAGTGAGCATCCTTCCTCGGGTCGACTTTGCGAACAAATAGCGATTTTAACCAGCTGTCTTCACGAGGTCTGCTAGCTGAAGATACCAGTCCCCTGCATATTAACAAGGACATTACACCGTCACCGAGCGTGTCTTGAAAATAGCCATAATGCAGGGAAGACAGGCACAATCAAATTTAATACAAACTCATAACATAGTTCCAGCCAGGGCTGTTCCTAAATCTTTCCACTGAGCCACTCACTAGCAAGGTAAAGGCAGTTCTCTCACAAACCATTTTATGTAACTTAGAGCTGAACAGTCAACCATGAACTATCCACTCATCTATTTTGTAAAGCATGGCAGGGAATGGGTGCATGGCTGCTTTAACTGCCTATTTATCTTCTTTTTAATTGTCTTTGCCCAAGAAGGCTGGGTCTGTCCTGAGGTACACAGACAGGAGTGAAAAAGAGCAAAAAGTGTGCATAAGGAAAGATTTGCACGGTGTAAATAGGAAAGTGAGTGCCATATGCTCCTATGTTTGCTTAAATATAGCTCTGAAAAGTTAACTAATGCTCCTCTATAATGGGTGGAAGGGGACCCCAAGTTAAAATGCTGTATCTTCTTTCTCATAAACACTTCCTTTAGTTTCTTTCTTTTTTGATACAGGGCTTCTGCTGAAATACTGAACTATTTATCTGCAACACTAAACAAGTGGCACCACAGGTGAAAATTTAAACCTTTTCCTGTTTCGGAAGTCAACTTCTGACCCTGAATTACTGACTAGGAGACACAGATGATTGGTTTCAATCTTCAGATATAAAGCTGCCTTCCAGTACCAAAACTCTTTGACAATCGTTCAAAGACAAAAAATTAGGGAAGAAAATCTCAACTTCTTTTGGGAAAAACTCTATGAACATGCTAGTCTGTATTACACAAAACCAATTCACACTAGCAGTGTTTTTCAACAATCATCCTTTTAGTGATGTCTGAAATGTCCGATGTCCCAATGTCTGAAAGTAAGCTAATGAACTGGGATGCCCCGTGGAAGTAGAATGGAGGAAAGGAAAAGAAATAAGAACAATCACAGCTGAAATGGCCTTCAATATCAAGAAGTAATTGGTAAGTATTTGGTTGTATTTCTTGAAAATGGTGCTTTTTTGACCCCAACAAACACAGAAACGCATTCCTGTGCAGCAAATTAAGCCGTCATTCTGCATACAAGCATTGAAAAGGGCATTTCATGATAGGGCTGCTGCCAAAACAAGGGGTGTGCAGTTGCCCAGGGACAGACATACCTCTGGTCTCTGCTGGGGGAGGAGAGAGGCACAGGCGACTGCACAGTTGTGTGGTTACAGCTACATCAGGTGCCACAGGAACATATTCTGACCCAGCTGATGTCAAATTGGAGAGGGGGTAAAGCCCACCTAATAAATGCATGTTTTTACAGCTCCTGGACAGCAAATAGGGCTCCAGGAGACAGAAGTCCATGGCAGTCCTGCAGTGCTTATTCTTTTATCCCAGGGAGATCTGTGCACTACCCTATTTTCCTCCCCTAGTTATTAAATGGAGTTAGCAAACGTATTTAGAGAGCTCTTCTGTGAGGATTATTGTTTGCAGCATTTTTTGAAGGAAATGGGTAATCATGTTGCTTTGTTGGCTGCTTTATTAGCAGCCACAGTAAGCTGGAGTTATGGGGATAATACTGATGAGCAAATTCCCTTGGTATTAGGAGAATCTTATTACTTCAGTGTAAAACTGCACCTAAAACTGGAGGTAGTTTCATCTTCTATACAAGGATGAAATGAGTTAATACTTTGTATGAAGTCTTCTACTCAGAAATTGCAAAATTCCTCATCAACAGTGACTAGTAAATCACAACTAGCTATCTAAACACACACTTCACTTACAATTAAGGATAGTAACATCTAAGTTTATTAAAACTGACATCCAGTGTACCCAATCTGAGATGCTAAAGCTGTATTTTTAATCACCAGATCCCTTGAGAAGTGCTGCAGTACTGGTGCCAGTCTAGGCCCTGACAAACCAAGCAGCCCTGATGCGATCACTGCTTCACTCGTTTGGGCCACCTGCACCCCAAACTACCTCTAGAAGAGCGAGGGACTAAATTCATGACTTCAACCTGCCAGCTGTGAGCATCAACCACATATTAGTTCAAAACTAATCCACCATCCAAAAGATCTACTTGTAACTAACTTCTTAGCCTTATGCTCCACAGTATTATAAAACTGTTCCAAGTAAAATGGACATTGGATCCAAATCACCTAAACATCACTAATGAAATTGTGAGGAAATGCATAGAATGAGTGTAGACACTATATGGAATTCCAATCACACTTCACTTTTCTTCTTTCAAGTTTTTCAGGGAGCAATATGTATTAAAGAGAGTTTTCATGTGAACTTTTAAGGCACTGCTTGACTTTGCTAGCAAGTGCTTATCACACGAATGTTATCTATGGTTTCAGATTTCTTGCTACAAAGATCGGGCCGTGAACACAAAAGGAGAACACTGAATAGCTTGCTCATATTATATGAACAGTGCTGGTGAAAATGTTTCCATCCCCCCTAACTTCTGCTTTAGTACACAATATAAACTGGGTAGAGTGGGAGGTAACAGGTCAAATATTTAGATTTTGGAGTAATCAATGTTTGCCTGGAAGAGAAAGAAAAACAGCTTGTCTATAACTGACAGGTTTTGATTTGTGGTCTAGACAGATGTCAAAGTTTATTTGAAATTCTTTTTAAAAAACGTAACCCACGCACATAAAATTTCACAATACACGTTCTCCACAGCTCTTCCCCTTCCTGGTTCAAAAAGCTGTTTGCAGAGCTGATGCATTTAGTCTTGCACAGGGGCTGCTTCTCAGGCTCAGGCCTGAGACAGAAGCTTCCCCTGCCTCAGGAGGAAAAATTAGGTGTAGATCCTTCCCAGCTTGGGTGGCTGTCTCCAAGACTTTGGGACCATGTGTGGCTGTTTCCTATACCCAAGGGACGTGTGTCTGAGCACTGTGTGCCTGCACCCTTGTCACCCCACAGATATGCACCTGCCTGACCCTTCACACACCAGACATGTGGGTGGATGTGCAAACACACCCCAAAACCAATGGGTGTGCGTGTCCTTACACCAGGGGGCTGTATGGGTACACATAGCCCAGCTCCTATGAGAAACAAGGAATTTGTGTGCCCCGATACCCACAGGGTACATACGTGTGCCACTGTGCATCATGAAATTAGGGTGCCAGTGTTGTGAGCAGCCACACACGCTGACACTTGGGGACGTGTGGGTGTTGTGTTATGGGGTCAGCTGTGCACCGTGACACTGCAAGCATGGGGTGGCAGCGCACCGTGACCCCAAGGGCCAGCACCATGCGTGGCTGTGCCCCCCAAAACACATCCTGCAGAAGGGCCACACACCCTGCAGCCTGGTGCAAGAGGGATGCGCAGCAGCTTTACACCCTGAGCAATATTGGGGTGTGGGATGCCCAGGCACCCCTGAACCAGCCACCCCAGCGTGTGGGCTGGCTGCGCACCCCACCACGGGGGTGACACTGGGGTGCCGGCTGTCCGCACACCTCGGCGGTGATGTCGGTGAGGTTTGAGCCACGACACAGCCGTGAGCCCCCCGCGGGGGCTGCCTCGCTGCCCGTGACCTTGAGGCTCCCCCCCGAGCGGGCCGCACTCCCCGCCCTACAGCCCCTCAGCCGCCGGGGCGAGCGGGGCGCCATTTCCAGTCAGGAGAGGGGCGGGTGCAGGGAGGGAAGGGATTCCGCGGTGTAGGGCGAACGGGCTGCGCCCTCTCCCCCTTCATCCCCCCATAACCGCCTTCCTCGCCCTTTTCGGGGCTCCCCCTGTCCCCTTTCGGGGCTCACCTGAGGGCCAAGCCGCCGCCGGCCGAGAGGCGAGGCCGGGCGCTGGCTCCCGCCAGGCTCCGCCGCAGCAGCACTCGCGCCGCCATCTTGCTCGGGCCGCCTCAGGGGGGGGTTTTAGGGGGGCTCCGCGGAATTGCAGCTCTAGCGCCGGCCGAAGGGGGGCGCGGGGGTGCTCCGGGCACGCATGCGCTGAAAAGGGGGGTTTTTGGGGACCCCCCTTGGGGTTTTTTTGGGGGTCGGGCTCAAGGCACCCCCGCCGGGTAGCAGAAGGGCAGGGCCGCTGCGGGCTTGCCTCAGTGAGGGGTGAGGCGGTGCTGGTGCAGCTCCCTGCCCCTCCTCAGCCCCCCAAAGAGAAGGCTGCATTTTTTTCCATTAAAACACAACCATTTGCCTCTTTTCCCATTAAAATAAAACCAAAGCATCACTGCTCAGGCACACCATGCTGGTTACATTTGCCCCTTACCTTCCAGGGCTGCTTCCTTGCACACAAATCCCCTCCAAAATACCACTTACCACTGCAAGCTGTCACCACCGAAACCCATGAGGTGTCTCCTCCACCTCACTCAAGAGCCCCTGTCTTCATCGCTTTCATTCCTGACCTTGCAGAAAGTTTTGGCAAGGTAAAGGATGCACTCAAGAAGTAGGGTAATGCCCCATGAAAACCACTTACTAAGAAAGAATCCAGACAGTTTTTCAATCACATGCAAAAACTAGTTTCTTATTCTCCAAATAAATTTTTTGCCAACATGCAGTTAAAATATTTTCTTCGCACCGTTTCAGCTCCAGTAGTGCTTACTTCAGCTAAACCAGTGGTGTGTGCTAATATCAAGTCTCCAAATAACTTTAAATTAAGAATCAACTCTAAATTAGGCAAATATTTAAAGGATGGTTCTGAAAGCAACTAGCCAATTAACAGAGCAAGTAAGTTAATGAACAAATTCTTACTTTCTACATAGGACATATAAATGAAGTTTATGCAGCTTCTATTTTTATTTTGCAATTTTTATATCAGCACACCATGAATGTTGGATGGACTAGAACATGCCACGTGCTTTAACATCAGTGAAGTACAAGTGTGGTGCATCTTTAAAGACCAATTTGGGTTAAACTTGTCATCAATCTTTTAATAAAGAAGATTTCAGACTAGGTACATTTAATCATATTTTGATCTGAAAATGTTATGCTCCTGAGCCAGCAAGAATTTAACTGCACGCCACAAAGCTGATAATCTTGTGTGATGCATCAGTTTTACATAAAATTACGTTTACACAGCTACTCAAGAAAAATCACTGGAGATACAGGGAAAGATTTACTTCCACAATCAGCTGCAACTTGTTAACCAAACAGAAAACTTTACTATAAACTCTCTATAGGTACAGGTTTTTACAGCTTTCCTATCTCAAGTAGAGGTCAAAATTCCTTTACTGCCTCCTGTTATGCAATTGAATTGTATCTTCTACTACCCAGAGCCATGTTCTATCCTGCATCTGATTTCCTTCAGTCTGTGCTAGGGATGAAGTTTCACATTGTATATTCACTTGAGCAAGAATCCGAGCCCAGGTTTCCTTCCACTGAGACAAGGGCCGCAGTTAGCCAGCTACAATTACTAATTTACATAAGCTTTAGCCACTTCAACAAACAGATCAAGAATAACCTACAGCCAATATTAATAAACATTTCCTCAAACTGAGGGACCACATTTTTGGTTCATTTTCATAGACAAGTTTGAATCAAGGTGTCTTGGCATCCCACCTTACTGATCCAAGATACAACGTGGTACTTGAGGACTGTCAGTCTACCATCCGAAGAATAGCTGTTCTGAAGTACTGAAGTAAATTTCAGTTTCTTATTCCTCCCAACCCAAATCACTCACTGAATTCAGACTTCGTTAGCAGCTTGGGAGCAGCTGAAATAGACTTATGCAGGTAGAAGAAACTGAAAACTTGAAATTAAAGGGCAAGTGATTTATTCTATTAATGAAATAGAACAGCTGATAGCTTACTAGCATAGGTTACCTGAGTTTGTAAAAAAAAAAAAAAAAAAGTGTAAGTCAAAGGAACTTAGCTCAGAAATACCTTGTTTAGCTTCTAATCTTAAGAAGTGTTTTGATGCAGACACCCCTTTACAGCAACAGAGGGCTGCTGTAACTGCCGCACACTTAGCTCTGTGTTCTGGAAGACAGGACACAAGATCCACAGAAGTTTCCTTAGCAGAATAAAGTGATCTTTAATCTTTAACCTCTATGGGCTTTTAGTTTCATATTAAAGTATTCAGCAAATCAGTATCAGTAACTCTCCCAAAGTTCATTTTTAAAATTATCTTTTCCAATAAGATTAAATCAAAACACCTTTACCTCTTTTGGCTTTGTCATCCCATCAGCTTCTACCTCATGCTGGCATTTCATAGAGGTCCATCTCTCCCAAAACTACATACTCTTTGGACAGGTTACAAAACCAACTCTACTAAGCTCCCTGAAGTTAATATTCTCACTTGACCAGCATTATAATGGCACATGGTTGGATTTTTGTTAGAAGATAACACAGTGTGGTATGAACAACAGTAAATAAGGACACATGCAGGTAGCTGTTTTAAGTTTCTATACTTCCTTTCAAACACTTTAATAGAATTAGTTTAAGTAAGCCTACAAGCCACAAAAGATTGCCTGAAAGACAGAACAATCAAGTAATATAATGACCCTCCCACCAAACTTAAACAATTATTTTGTCTCAGTACAAAAGGGTCATTCCAAGTGAACAGCTGGCTTTCTGAAACTGCCAAGACTTTGGGCAAAACTACATGCAACAAGAAGTATAACAATTCACATTTTCCATATTTTCATTTGAGAGGCACCTCAAATTTTTAATCTGTAACATATGTTACTAGAAGCAACTATGTTTACTATTTATTTTGACTACAAATTTCACTGAAACAATTAACATAAAGCAACAGGGCCCCAAACATCCCTGACAGAGATGAGCTGAAAAGACCCATTTAAATATTCTCTCCGCTATTTGTCTGATGAACAAACTTTAAGTTCCTGGAGTTTTTCACTTAAATAGTTTGTATCTGCCTCTGTCAGATTTTCTGAATCTGACAGGTTTTCAAGGAATCTGGTTCCTGCACAGGGCTTTCCTGTTATCGGATCTATGACATTTCCAACCTTGAAAACAATTTCAGCCAGTTCGTGTTTCACATGTTTGCTCCTCCGCTCAGGCAAAGCTTTTAGAAGAACAATGTCTCCAACAACACACTGCTGCAACGGGTCATGGGCAAAATAGGTTTTCCGCTTGTTAAAGAACTGTGGAAGGAAAAGAGTAAGGCTTGGCATTAGGTTTCAAGACAGAGCAATTGATAAATTTATTCAATACAAGATGAAATAGATTTCACTAAGAAGCAAAGTCTTGTGAAATTTTTCTCAATATTGAGTTCAGAATGCATTCAGAAATGCAACTGTGCACACTATTTCCCAAAGGTGGCTCAGTATAACCTTCCCATACTCCCTGGTTAGGATGTGATCACCCACTGAACTTCGGGAAAAGGAGATAGGGAAAAAGCCAACTACAAAAAAGTGGTCATAGCCAATACACAAATATAAATATAATAAGTTCTTCACATAACTAGGTTCCTTGTCTTAAGATCACCACTTTCCACCAGCCTCTCTCTAGTTCTGTGAGCTTTTCTTCTCTTTAAGATACTCAACAATTGCTGCAACAAGACAGCTGCCTCAGTTCTTCCAAGCTCAACAACTTTCCTGTTCAGTCTGTACTTCAAGACCTGATATTAATTCTTATATACCCTAGTATTTCTAAAAAACAATCAGCCACGGAATTAAGTTCTTACTCAATTCACTTTTCCCATATAAAAATTCAATATATATTTTGCAGAATTCAGAAGCTTAAGAAGTCAACGTATTCTTCTACAGGATAAGAACATTGGATTGCAATATTGGACTCAAGACCCATTGCCTAATTCAAATCTTACCTTCTGGTCACCAAATACAACACCTACATATACCACAGGTTTCCCCATATAAATAAATTCTAATTTTAACCTCCCTATTTGAAATGCATTGACACAAAGAAAAGCTCTTATAGCACATCATATACAAATATTAAATATGCTTATAATTATATATACAAAAAATTACTACAGGATCTATTGGAAAAGTGACTAATATCAAGTTTAAAAACAAAGCATATTCCAAATCAACAGTAAAAAAATAAACTTAAGTGTGAACCAGGAAAACCTGCATTCCGAACACAGATAAAGTACTTCAAGAAAGCATTTAGCAGATGAGCTGAATGGGAAATAACCTGACAGAACACACTGCTCTCTGCTTGTCACCCTTTGTAGTCAACTTCATAGACAAATCATTATGCAAGTCCCTTAAAGAGATTAAAAGCTCCAGGAGTCATATTAACAAAACATTCTTCTATACAGTACAATAATCACAGGGCAAGACAAGTTGTTAACCAGCTTTTACCTTTAGTAAGTAAGGATCTAGCACGAGCCTTGTCACTCTCACTTTGGCAGTCTTCTGCATTTTGGTTCCTATGACTTTCCCTACTATCCATTTTGCATGGACAGCTCCACGTGGTACAGACATTGTTTGGTTACGGTCATCCAGTGCCTGGCAACAAGCAAGCAAACATGTTATTTTAACAAGAAAAAAAAAAACTAGTTCCAAAGCAACAGCAAATTCCTTTGAATCATGCTGACTGCTACATACTTGAGAAAGAAATGCATAGCCATGGAAATTATGAACTTAACTCATACTTCAGCTGTTTTTGCTGGAAGAGTTCATGAGGTTGGTGTATACCTAGAGTTAACCCAAGCAGAAAGCAGTCTGTAACTGCTGCTCAGAAAGTCATTTGCTTGTGCATACCTCATGACTTTTTGTTAAAAAAACTTATAGTAATAAAGTTCTTCAAATTCCATGAGATAGCCAAAAGCTGCCTCACCTACAACAACCATAATCATTTTGAGTGAGTTCATTCCTGTAAAGAACTGTACTCCACTACTTTATTAGCTTCGTTTCAATAAGGATGGCTTTCTGCACCACCCTTACAAGAATCACAAGCAAGTTAATGGAGGACATTAAAAGGTTTGAACCAGTACTAGAACTGCTGGATACTAATTACCTGTTTCTCTCTCAGCTGGCTATGCATTGCTAACCACTACTGACACCTGCTGAATTCTCAAGTTCTCCCTTTTGCACCATTACACACCAGACTCACTTAAACACCCCTGACCACCAAAAGCAGCACTTTATCCCCCCCATAGGGCCCATACAGAGCACAAAACACCTCATGCAGTCAAGTCTGAGGGGGCTTTTACTATCTTCGACTAAGCTGTGTGACCCTCAGGCCCCCTCAGGCCCCCTCAGGCCCCCTCAGGCCCCCTCAGGCCCCCTCAGGCCCCCTCAGGCCCCCTCAGGCCCCCTCAGGCCCCCTCAGGCCCCCTCAGGCCCCCTCAGGCCCCCTCAGGCCCCCTCAGGCCCCCTCAGGCCCCCTCAGGCCCCCTCAGGCCCCCTCAGGCCCCCTCAGGCCCCCTCAGGCCCCCTCAGGCCCCCTCAGGCCCCCTCAGGCCCCCTCAGGCGCTGCCGCCACCGCCGCCGCCTCACCGGCCTTAAGGGAAGGGATGCGGAAGGGGCGGGGCCGCGGCCGGAAGAGCCGCGCGGCAGGGGGCGGGGCCGGCGGCAGGGGTGGGCGTGGCGTGGCGGGGAGGATTTAAAGGCGCAGGCCGCATGTAGCAGTAGGGTGGTGGAGGTGGGGCCTGAGAGGTGGGGAGCCTCGTGCTGGGGGTGTCAGGGTGGGGCTGCCATTTTGTGCCCCTTGCTGCTGGGCAGAGCCCCGCGTGGGTATGCGAGCGGCTGGCATCACGCTCTACCCTCACAGGAATTAAGTGCTGCTGGCTCTTGTGTTTGTGTAAATGACCCGAATGTTGTGGGTTTTCTGCATAAACCTCAAAGAAGTGGGATACCTGCATTGAGCACTGGCTTCTTGCTCTCGATTATCCCTGTTTTGCGAGAAATTCAGTTTAAATCTCTGAAATCAGCGTCTGAAAAAAACAAACACCTTACAAATAGAGCAGTGTAAAATCCCTTGGCCGTGCCCTAGTGCTTCAGGTGGTTTCCTCCTGTCAGCCTCAGTGCCAGGCAGAGGCTATCTCATTTTAAAAACTACTTTTTTTTTTATTAGTTTCACCCGTTTAACGCTGGCAAGAAATCTGATGCCCACCTTTCCAGGCTTGTTCTGTTCAGGCTTTATTGTCCCACACAGGAAGGGGCAGGCAGGGAATAACACCTACCTGCTAGGACAACACTGCAGCTTCCCTCCTTAAGGTGGCTGGGCATGGGCAGCCCAGGCTGTTCGTACAGCTGCAGACACTGTTGAAATAATTCGATCAAACACTGTTAAAGAAGTCTGCAAGTTCGCTATCAGTCCTTACAGATACCCAAGATAAGATTCAGTAAATTCTCCTAATTTACTTTGCTGCTTGAATTGCAGTGGAGAGAAGTTGGGAGGAGTCTTGCTGGCACAGGCAGGAAATGGTTAAGAGCACTTCATATCACCTGGGAAAGCGATTCTTTGATTTTTCAGAGGGCGCTAACATGCTGCAGTTCATGGGGAACAAAGGGAAGGAGATCAACTATAAAAGTTGTTCTTGGATTTTATTTTCCGTGGCAGAACGTGCGAGGGCTGGACATTGATGTCTGCTGAAAAATAAGGGATTTTGGATTAAAAAGATTTTTTTTTTCTTCTTATCTACGTTCAGAAAATGATCTGTGAAGTAACTCTGATTTCAACCGGTGACTTTAGATAACTTCTTTTTGATTGAGAGGTAAGAACAACATTTGTATCACTGACCCATTTTAAAACAGGGTGAATTCTTTGCTTAAATTGTTTCATAGGTAGGACAAGGAACACACTCAGGAGTGAGTCAACAGCTGTAAAAAGCCCACAGCGCTTTTCCTTTACTGTCTGTGCTCAGTTTGCTTGCATTAATTCCTGAGCTTAAGTGTAGAAATTCAGGAACTGGGAGAAACCTAATGAGCCGGGGGAATTTACAGCTAAGAGTTGCAGTAAATGTTTTGGCAATGACAAGAGACTTTCAGCGTGTAGTAGTATCCGTGGTAATGTGCTTTTGCACTTGATGCATCAAGCATCTTCTGGTGGTGTCTCTTAAAGTGCTTCCTGAACCTTGCTTCTTTAAACCCCACTGCACTCCCTAGGGTTTTACATTTCAGGCTTGTAAGGACTTTGCAGCAAAGGCACGTGTGCTGCCCCTGGGCAATGTGCTGGACCTTAACCTGGGAGGACAGACTGCTTTTTAAAGCAGGGTCTAACAGTTTCCATTTCTTCTTAGCCTGTACACAGATGAGAGGTCTCACCTTAAAAGTGATGCTGACTTTTTGTGTTTGTGTCAGTGAAAACAGATGTTTGACTGTCCAAAGCATGATCGGATAGTAACACCTCAGGCACAGTCACTGGGAGCAAGCCCTGTGTGAAGGGAAATCTTTATGTCCTGTGGAGAGCACTGCGAACCGTCCATTTACCTTGGAAATGCCAAACTGAAAGTGAATAGTACTCTCACTCTTGGCAAGGTTAATTACAGCTTGCTCATTGAGGTATTGCTCAGCGTCTGTCTCTGTAACGTACTGAATTCTGGAATTTATTGAACTTTTGGAGGGGTGGTGGTTTCATTTGCTTTGTACGTTTTGGGAAATGCTGGAAGTGGTATCTATTGGGTGGGTTATTTCCCATTTTGACAAATTGTGTAGTGTAGTTGTTGAGCACGACAGCCCATCTAGTGTAGTGATAGAGATAAGCATCAGTCATTGCAAGAGTCGCCTTGCCAGTTATTCTTGCTATTGCTTGTTGTTCCCAGCTTCCTTCCCCCACGTTTTGCTCAGGTGCTGGTTTCTTATGGTCAAGAATGGGGAAGATTATAACCCAGTTAGAGCTGGTGGATGTCAGTTCTTTCCTCTTGAACATGCTAAAAGGCAGCATCTGGACCGTTTAGATCCTGCCAATTATATTCCTCATCACTGTTCCTGTTCCCCTCATCAAGCAAAGTTTTTTTATAATCTTTCTGTTAGTTTTCATAAGGTGCAAGAAAAGCTGTGGACATTCACGGTTTCTGAACTATGTGTTCCCACATTCTGGCTGGGCTGGAAAGTTATCACCCTGCCCTCTTTTGGATTAATATGGTATTTGGTAAGGTTATGACATGCTCTAATCTATTCCATTTTGCTGCTTCTGACTCCTGAGCTTTGATGCCTCTGGCAACTGCAGAAATAAATCACTGGAGCTCGCTGACAGAAATTGCCTTGAAACAAGCTGCACATGATTCACAGCTAAACGTTGTTATTAGCAAGTATCTAGAGAGTGTATCTCTTCTGCATTTAAACAAAAGATTGCAAACCCAGATTGCCTTATTTGGCAAGATTTATATGAAAAAGTTTTTTCCAAAAACTTCACTGTTAAGTGCTTTTGCTTATGTTGTCAGTATCTGATGTTCTTTTAACCTATCTGGTGTGAAAACCTTTCCTATTTCTTTACCAGTACTATTGATTAAAATGCCGTTTACATTTCTTGGGAAAATTTGATATTCAAAAATGTCTTT
Organism: Aythya fuligula; assembly: GCF_009819795.1. Classification (NCBI taxonomy): domain Eukaryota; kingdom Metazoa; phylum Chordata; class Aves; order Anseriformes; family Anatidae; genus Aythya; species Aythya fuligula. Next base: position 5,730,581 of record NC_045578.1, on the reverse strand, counting down.
TCACTGTGAGTCAGAATGTACTTTTCCATGGAATAAAAATTCTGGAAAGGGAAAAAAATGCTATTGGAAATGTTGAACAAATTATATTGTCATTTCAACCAGGTTATATAAGAAAAAAAGAAATAACTTCAAAGTCAGAATGAAGGGCTCTGGTGTTTTTGTCATATTTTGAGAAAATTAGTACATTCTTCTGAAATAGTTCTATTTTATCTGTTCAGCATTTTCCATATGAAACTCTTTGAGAATGTTCTGTACTGGCCCAAACTCCAAGTTCCCATTTAACTGAATTGGCTGATTCAAATTACATGTTAAAAATGAATTATGAAGTTTTTTCTCTTTTTGTCTGCAGCCACTGATGTTTCTTCTAGAGCTAATTTAAGAAGGGTTTGTGCCCAGTACTCCATAGTGGTTCGTAGTTCTAGTGCTCTAACTGCTATATCCCATGGTAAAAATATTTACAGTAATTCTCTGGTTTTGAAGAAAAATGGGCAAGGGAGAGCTTTGGAATGTAACAGGTTAAAACATAACTTTGCTGTTAGCTCTGCTGCAGCTTGCAGATTAGGGATCAAAAAATTACTGGTGTAATTACTGCTGGTTTGGATGCCTTCACATGGTGCTCTCCCTGTCGATATTACTGTGGTCGTATTACACCATACTACTATGGTGATTTTGTGGTTTTTAAGCATTCCTTTCCCTTTAATTGAAAACACCTTTGTATGCTAAACAGGACCTGTGTTCTGCTCAGCACTGTGCACTGAGATGTTGCCTAAATTAGAGGAAATGCACTCAGTGGTGAGACCTGCTTTGCACTCCTCTAAATAAAAGTATTCCCCCAGGATAAGGGGGATACCCCGAGGGTGAAGGGATTTGGTTTTTCTTTGGATATGCCTCCCATGTGTTAAGATCCCTGACACTCACCAGTTTACCCTAATTCTTTGCAGTTTGAGCTGTCCTCTTCTAGCACTGTTGGCAGGCACCAGCAGGAGGACTAATCAGGAAAAGTGCTTTAGGGATGTGTCTTGAGGTGGGGGCACATACTGTCATGCTGTTGCAGGCAGAAGTTTATCTAACTTGTTCAGAAAGACAGAACTTCCATACTTTTCCAGCATTATAGTATTCTGGTTAGTGATTTTTTTCTCAGTGTGTGACTTGCTGCAATTTAATTAAGCCCATTATTCCTTGTCCTAACCACTGTGGTCATGTACAGCAGGCATTATCATATCTCATTACACTTGTCCCTTCTCTGTACTAACCAGTACTTTCGTTTTACTACAGATTATTTTCTAGCCCTTGGTGCTCTGCTTTGGATTCTCTCCAGTCATCCCATCATTTATCTTGAAGTGTGTTGCCTCAAACTGGACACAAGACTTCAGCAGAAGCTTTATCAGCCCCAACTGGAGGGAGAGAACACCTCAGCTGGTCTCAGTGGTGTCGGAAAGATGAATTTTCTCCTGAGCTTCTTTTCCCCACTCTGAGTTGCCACAAGTACTTGTTCAAGTCTGGCTGATGTCCATGTGATTTGGCACCTGATTTATCTGTTCTCTGCCTCAGCTTCCTTACAAGTCAAAAAGAAAAACTTCTGTATATATTTTACCTCCTATTTAGCCATCTGAAATTCTTGGATGAGGGGCACAAGTAAAGTAAGTGGAAAATGACCAATGTATTTGTAAGCCGATTAAAAGCTTAGCAGAAGAGAAGAAAGAGACAAGATATTTTATAAAATACTGGAAGGTACAGACAAATACTTTTCAGTTTGAACTAGAACTTTATTTTGGAATTGCTTAGGAAGAGGTTGGAAGTCTGCCACCCTGTAATAGTCTTACATTGTAGGAAACCAATAATACCTCTGCCTCTTCTTGACCTATATAGTTCACAGATTCTAGCTGGGTTGTGCAAGACTGAGCTGTTAATTTTATAAAGTAAATACAAGAAGAAAAAATTACAGGCTGATTTGTGCTGCAGAGTGTGGATTCACACTACCATTTAACCCCAACTTCCAACGTTTGGCTTGGCTGATATAAACAAAATCCTCATGACAACGGAAATAACACGTGTCTTTTTTTTTTTTTTTTTTTTTTTTGATGGCATGCAGTCAAGTGCATTCAGAATATAAAATTTGTGAAGAAATTTTCTGTAGGCTTCTGCAAAACTGTATTAATTTCACCTCAGAAGAAGAAGCACTGGAAAAAAATGGTGCTCTAAGTAGCTTTCATCATTGTGTGTTTATATGTCTAAAAGAAATGGGCAGATTCAGCTTCATTTCACTGGATATATTTCTGGCATTTGTATAATTTCAGGGAGCTAAGATTTTATGATGTCAAGAAACTTGATAGGATGGTTTCTCAAGGAGACAACTGATGGAAAAGTATTGAGTTGGGTTTGATATAGTAAGTTTTTGTGTGATGTGGCTCTTTTACACGCAGTGCTTCCGCTGATGCATTTAGAGTACTGACACAGCAGTACATACAGCAGGGACCTTTGAGGAAGAGAATTTTGTTTGGATGTATAAAAGTGATGAGGAATGTCTAATTTGCTGACATTAGTCATGTTCTGCTTTTGGTGAAACTGAGTATTCATCCATTGCAGAGTTTCACTGCAAGAGAGCACTGAATTGCCTGGACACAGGTGATTGTATGGAGCATGAGGGCTGGACTGGAGGTTCCCTAGATGTCCTCAGCTGTAGTGAGAAGCAGTCCCCTAGATCTTGCAGTGTAAGGTCTGAATGAGGTTGTTTCTAGTACTGTAGGAAGGTAGTATTTGCCCAGGTCTCAGGGAAAGACAAGAACAGTATTTTAGAGCAATTTTTAGGGAGTAAATCCCCAGGTCAAACTAAATTTTTTTTTGTTTTGACACAATTATGGCTTTGAGCATCTTCTTGGACACAAACATCCAGAGACTGCTTGTATTTAAGGCTGACTTTATTCTGCAAGTTTGAACTCATCCTGCTTTGAAATATAGCCAAGAAAATTACTGAATTCCTAGCCCTAAATGCAGCTATGTTTGATTTCAGGTGTGGCTGTCCTCATAAACTAAAAAATATGTCTATCCGAGGCCTGAAGAAGAAACAACCAAAGACATTTAAAGTCAAAATTATAACAGTGGATGCTGAAATGGAATTCAGCTGTGAGGTAAGAGCTCTCAGAAAAATGCTGGAAAGTTGGAGATTGCCCTTTATATTAGCAAGATGTACCCTTGAAAATTCTCTGAAAAGCCATAGCTAGCATTTAAAAGCCACATTTTTTGAATGTGACAAGGTTCTTTAAGACGCAGGCCTGGAGAAACAAGTCTGGTCAGAGCTGGTCCTAAGATGTTGCTTATACACTAACGTATAAAATGGTGCTCCACGTTTGTTGATCTGGGAAATTCTCTTCAAATGTGATTCGCCATCTGTAAACTCCAGTTTCTTTCTTTATCTGTAATGGCTGGCTTACATCTTATCTGGGTACGAGAGAAAAATGATCAAATGTAAAAGTTAGCTTTTCTTCTATTATGACTCTTATTATGGCTCTCTAGTATATTGGATAGACTGCAGAAAAATGTGGAAGAATACATATATAGCAAGCGATCGATTGATAAATGAATTGGGCTGCACTGTTGAGGAGACAGAACTGTGCCTGATTAATTCCTAATCATCCAACAAAAGCAAAAAAAAAAAAAAAAGCGCAATTACTTTGAGAAGGCAAGCTGGAAAACTAAGGTCCACTAGGATAGCAATTTTAATGAGAGAGATGACTGTTGTGGGGCATTTAATATTTCATTTACTTGATCCCTCAGAGACAATATACTAGTCAAAAGCACTGGACTTCTGTAACTTACAGATCTAAAGTAATTGCAAGCAGGGTTGTGAAAATAGAATTTGGAAAATTTGGTTCAGAGCTCAGAATCCTGTTAGCAAATCCAGCTTGATATATTCTTTCCTTTGCTATCACTCTCTCTCCCCCAGTACTGCTTTTTTTCTGGGTGGATATCCTGCTTTCCATCCAAATAATGCCCCGAAGTGTTTTATTTTATTTATTTTATTTATTTTATTTATTTTTTTTTTGCCATTGAGTTTAGTGGCTGACCCTGCAATGAGACAAAATCATCTTTTAATATGTAGCCAAACAGAAGAAACAGATGTGCAGCCTCTTCAGTGAAAAATGAGACATCATGTGTGTGTGAATTTTGGGACCTTTAATCAAAGTTTCTGTTCTCTATGGAGCTAGACTAGTAAATGAGATTAGATTACTTTTTTTTTTTACTGTATAAAAAAAAGATCCCGACTATACTGCGCACTAAATCCTACTCCAAGAAGACAGACTCCTGCTCATTTAAATCAGAGTAGCATAAAGGCTTGGCTTGTTGCCACTGAAATAGCTGAGGTATGTGAAAGATGGATTTGCTTTGATTGTTTGGCATTTCTACTCTGTGCCTTGACACTCCTTTGATTTCCCCCTGGCCTTCTCTCAAGACTCTTTAATTTGTGTAAACTGTTGAATAAGATTTTTACAAATATTAATAAAGCTTTGCTGGGTCCTAGGAGATCAGTAGTACAATCCTCATTCCCTCTGCTCATAAAGTGCTTGATGCTGTGATTAAATGCCTGCAGCTTTGAATCTTTGGAGGAAAGGAAGAGGAAGTAGAACATTACAGCTCATGTACCTTTGCTGTAGGCAGCAGTAGGCATGTTTCTTTGTCAAGCTAAAGGTGAAATAATAGTTTGTAGGGGAAAGGCAAATGGTAACCTGGTTTGCTCGCCAAAAATGCGGCAAGTTCAGTCAGGATAAATATGTTTTGTATTATTTTCTTTTTCTTTTCTAGATGAAGTGGAAGGGAAAGGACTTGTTTGACTTGGTGTGCCGAGCACTTGGTTTAAGGGAGACCTGGTTCTTTGGTTTGCAGTATACAATGAAGGGAATGTGCACCTGGTTAAAGATGGACAAAAAGGTACAGAAAACAAAAATAGTAACCTGCAATCTTCAGCTCCTAAATGACTTACTTTTTCTTTAAGCTCAGGAGCTAAAGGAACGTGTTAAATGACAACCCATAATTCTAGATTATATCATTTTTTTTTAGAATTGAATTTCATTGTGTTATGCAATCTTCTTGTTTAAGGTTTTGTCTGAAGTGTTACCACTATATGCACTTCTTCATAATATATAATATATGCACATATTCATATAATCACCACTATATGCATTTATTGTCAATACATTAAAGCTCAGCATTGCCCTTCCTTCTAGAACATGGAAATGCTGCCTTAACTGGATTATTAGCTGCCTTCTGATTTTCCTCTGGAATAATAGTTTGAGACATTTCTGTACCATTTTTACTGCTGATTTTCGTTTTATCTTTAAGCAGGTTTTAGATCAAGAAATCCCCAAAGAAGATCCCATTAGCTTTCATTTTTTGGCTAAATTCTACCCCGAGAAGGTAGAAGAGGAACTGTTACAGGAAATTACCCAGCATTTATTCTTCCTTCAGGTCAGGAACATTTCTTAAACCATTAATTCCTTCTGTGTTCACCCCAGTCCCCTTATAATGTCTTTGATCTTGTTGGCTGTTGTTAGTCTCAGAATGACTCTGCTGGCTTCAGCCATATCATTGTCTATGTAAATATCTATTTTTTATAAAATACAAACATCTCTCCTGGCTACTGTGGTTTTGTATGATGATAAGTTGAATGTATGCCTTCTGCAGGCTTTTGTTCTCATGATGGCTTCTCGTACTGCTTGTCCTAGGAATGGGAGTTCCATTACTGGGACCTGTAGTTTCATGTAAAATGATTTTTACACCTAGCAGCTCCAGTGGTAATTTTGCACCTGAATATTCCAGACTTGCTTTACTCCTTGTAGTCAGTGGCCTAAAGAAAACAAAAACACAACAAAAAACGTGCAAGGGTGGCACTGCTTGAAGAACTTTATAGTTGAAGCTAATGGTAGAAGGAAGGCTGCAAAACCAAACATTTTGGAGATGTGAATTCTATACCCAGGGATTGATACTCTTTGAGGTGGGGCAAGGAAAAGTACATCAGTTACAAATTAGTGACCCTTTAACTTTGAAGTGTGTGTAGACCTTAGAAAGCTTCCCACTTTTACTGAGGTTTAGAGTGTGAATCGGGGAGAAGAGGTAGCAGTGTTGGTCATACTCAATTTTTAATTTTGGGAAGAAACTCCATATGGGTTGGAACTTTTTGAGCCAAGTCTGCCTGTTCCCATGTTGTATTTCTGATTTAGCAGCTTCTCCATAGCCACTCTCAGAGGTGCTTTCATAACTGGTCCTGATATTTTCACACTCAGAGGACAAGTAATCTTAGATTTATTTGTTCGTTTATTTCTGCTGCCATGCAGACACCAGGGCTTTTTTCCCCAGCATAATTAGGGCATCCTGACCAGCTTCTGCATTTATCTGTTACAAGTATTCTGTTTTCTGAACTCTGTGAAGGTTCTTCTTATGTTAGATTTTAAGCCATCCATATACCACTTAAGGGTAACCACAGTGCACATTTTACCATGCTTCCTGCCCTTTTGGAGCACTGCCTAAAGTTGTTGGTCTGGGAATTAATTTCTTAAGGTTCCTGCCCTAACTGTTCAGGGGTGAGAAGTATAGAGTCAAGTCCCCGTTTTTATCAGCTTCAAGAGTCATCTTGAGGACTGTGTCACCTGGTCTGCTCTGGCTGCAGCTAAACTGAAGAGTCTCAAAAGCTCCTTGTCATCTTCTCTTAGAGCTGCTGGTGCTCTTGAGTAACCATTCCTTATCCTGGTTCTTTCAAAACGAGAAGGATTAGAAGAGACCTGTTATTAGGTGTATGAACTGTGCGAGGGAGTGACTACACAGCAATTATGGTGGCAGTCGTGAAGGTGAAGAAGAGGAAAGGAATGGTGATAAGCACTTGGGGACAGTAAGTTTTTTTTCACTGATACCAGCTGCAGATGGAACAAGACCCATGACTGCAATCTACCCCTAAAACTAAAACTCCCAAGCTTCTAAAAATAGTCCAGGTGGTTACTGGAAGATCTTGTTGTGTAAGACTGTAGAAGGCATAATCACTAGAAAACAAGAACTACCTAACCTGTCCTTTTTAGATCTTATTTTTGGATTGTAGAGGAAAAGATCACAATTTGATATCCATCCTGAAATACACAGGTTTGCTTATCTAACAAGTTTCAACAGGACTAAAGCAGCATAGAGACAGCTGCAGCAATAGGCTATAGCTGTAACAGTAGCTATATGAGCATTGAGTTTTTGGGATGGTCACTTGGTGGTCAGCTGTATTTTCCAACATCTTTGCCATCCATCTTCTCTCCTGAGTAGCTGTGGAATCTTCTGAATGTTACAGGCTCCACTGTGTTGCTTTATTCAGTAGCTTTCAGTAGGATGTGTCTGTGCAAGTAGGTTGGCTTATGGAATAAAATCAGTCTGCATCTGTAAATAAACACAGTAAATACACAGGTTCCCTGAGGAGGATGTGCTAATGAAGGAATGGGAAAATGCTGTTATTCCAAAGGTTAACGAGCTAACTATAATTTTACCAGAACCCTTAACCAATTTGCTTCTTAAGCTAAGTTTGGAAAGGAGTGAGGGGGGCAGAACTCTTCCTACTCTTTTAATCCTGATTTCTTTTCACGTTTTCTCCTTGAACCTGCCTTGACTAGCAGATATGCGATTAGCAAATTCTTCTCATTCCAAAGTAGAAAAACAAGACAGAAACAAATTTGGACTTGCAAAGTTTCCTGGCTATAAGAACTTAAGATCACACCTGGATGCCAATAGGAAAAACATGTACAGACATCTGGATGCTTACAGATTTCAGTTCTACTCACTATTCAGACTTAGATGTTAATGTGGCATAATGTCTTTTTGCTAAATGTGTGAATAAACATCAATGACTAAAGCTACATTTTCTGTTTAACGATTAGATAACTTACTCCTTTTACAAGGATGTTTTGTTATACTACTTTATAGAAATGATCAAAAAAAAAAAACCCACCCAGACACTTATAGGAGATTTATCTTACGTTTTTCTCAATTCTGAAATGTATTATTTGCACCAAGGAGTATGAAAGCCAGAGCTTTCCAATTTGGAAGAAAAGTCTTTTCATTCTTTCCATTTTAACAGCTTAGAAAGAATTTTCCCTGTACTATAACTCAGGTTATATATTGTGCTCACCCGAGACTAAATTCGAAAGAAAAACTTTCTTGATGGTTCATTTCAGTTCACAGCACCTACAGTTCTAAGTGTCTTTGTAAAGGCAGCTCAAGCATTATCTCAAGTAATTTTTCTTTTTGGAAATGCTTAAGACTGTGAATTATGTAAAATTTTCTTATCTTGTGCTTGTTAGTAGGCTAAATACATTACACCTGAGAGGAAGATTTGGGAAGATTAATTTATTCTTCCCCCTTCAGGTTTCCAGGTAAAAGTTGCCCAACATATTTAAAATCAAGCAACGTCTTACAAGCTATTACACCTCTGATCATGCTAGCACCATGGAGTACTAAAATGAAAAGAATGCTAAAAGACTCTTTACCATTTCTACTATGCTTTTATTTTTAAGCCACTATGTTATTGTTGTACTTAGACCATTGTAACTGAATAAATCTAATGCTCTATTAGGCAGTTTCTCTTTGTGAGGTGCCCTTCATTCTTCTGGAAAGCTTTTAAAGATTCTATTACTGGTTTTAGTATAATATCTCTGTCCTTGACAACATTCAAAAGGCAGCTGGACAGATCCCTGAGCAATCTGGTCTAGTTGGACTTGCTTTGAGTAGGTGACCTCCAGAGGTTTGTCCTGACCTAAAATTCGGATATGTTACATGTTGTAAAGCTAATGTTTTTTCTAGCTAAACATCTTTCTTGTTGTGGTTGTGTAGCTCTTTAGTGCTATTTTAGATGGCAGGTCAAATGATTGTTTGGTGTAGCACATTTAGTATGACTGAATACAAAGAAGTTACGATGATTTGCAATAGCTAAGGAGCACACCTGCTCTTATTCAATGCTGAAGGTAAAAATGGTACAGCTTCATTCAGGGAAATGAGGCGGTAATAAAAGGGAGTGTGAGAAAGGTCCTTAATTCTGTTTGTATGAAGGAAGAATAATAAAAAGCCCAATGAACCAATATTAACAATTTTCCACTGGTTTATGGAAGAGGCCTTTTTCTGTCATTCCAAGCTGAATAATGTGATTGAAAATACAACAGTTGATTATGTTTTCATTGAATTGTCTTTCTGAAATTAAAATACTTCATCAGCTCTCATGCTTATTTCTAGGACTATAATTTACAGGCAGGTTTTAGCTTTTTGGCATCCTATAGAAGCCACGAAATAAAGGTCATTTTGTACTGCTAGACTGAAGTAAAGATACCTTCCCTATGAGACCTCTAATCTCTGCAAGGGGCATTAGCAGAAAAATTTCAGGAAAGTGCTTGCAGTAGTTCCGTAGTTTTTTGATAGCGTCTGATAAAATGCACTTACTAATTTATTCATGGTGCTGTACAAACTTTAGGAAGAACTAACTGTATCATAAGCAGGAAGTAAAAATTAAAAAAAATCTAAAAGGAATGAAGTGCAGATAATAAATGTGTTCTGTAGCAGATTCTTTTACAGGACTCCCTATATAAATGTGGGGAGATAGCTGTCTGGCACTTCTATGAACTTAGAATTAAAACATTTTAACCTCCAAAAGTTATTTTCATTAAATGTAATGTTATGGTTTCTTGTGTTTCTGAATGCCTCTTTGTTGCTGCTGTTAACTTGTGATGGTTGGTGCCAAGTTATAGTCCAGGCATGTCTAATTTAATTTCAGGCCTGACATAAGTTTTGACTATGAGCTTCTTCAACTTGTTCCCTTTTTCTTCTGATTTAGGTTAAGAAACAGATACTGGATGAAGAAATCTATTGCTCTCCAGAGGCAACAGTTTTACTGGCTTCTTATGCTGTTCAGGCCAAGGTCTGTGCATAGCAGTGCTCTTATTTATTTTTAACAAACACATATACAGGGTGGTATGTAAAACACAAGTGTTAAACTTTGCTATTAAAATAGGTCATGCTGGGAAGCACAGGTGCAGCTGGAAAAATAAGCATTAGATGCCATTACAAGGATTTGAGGAAGAAATTAGTTTGCTGTTTTATACTATGCTTTCACAATTTAGAGGATTTCTTTTGACGTAGCATTTTAATGTAATTTTTTCTCCGAATTGGAATTATTTCCTGCTATTAAAGTGTCCAAGGATACAGAGGTGCTGATACCATGAGCTTACAATGGTGTGATATTCTTTAGCAGCTTTCACAACATAGTTACCTTCATGCCACCAAGAGCCCAGCTCATAAAATGGCAGGAGGGGAACACAAATTAGCAGAGCTGGCCCTCTGCAGCAGCCCAGCCTACATACAGTAGGAGGAAGTGAGCTTACACTCCACAACATATTCCGTAGTTCAGAGAAGGGTGTGAAGTCACAGCAGATCCCTTTACATCTTCAGTTACCAAGAGGTGCAGCCTAGGGCTGAAGCGTAAGGTTACAGGCCACATTAGGGGGTGCACTGGAACCACATGTATAGCACAAAGTCTGGAACTGACTTCCACAGATGGTTCAGATGAGGGGAGCCTGTTTTATTACCCTTACACTGTATATGGGAGAACCAAAACAACATCTGTCTCGAGCAGTTGCATCAAACTGCAGCCAGAAAGTTCTTCAGCTTTCTGCATCCAACAAGCTGAAATCTCTTTTTTTCTTCCTTGGGACAGTATGGTGACTACGACCCAAACTTTCATGAGCCAGGCTTCCTAGCCCATGATGAACTTCTACCCAAACGGGTAAGTTTTTATTCTGTATAAAACCAAACTTTTGAATCTGTGCTTTGATGAAGAGCTGGTACTGCTTTGGGACTAACCAGAGCATTAGATACTGATTGTGTTAGCCTTGAACTTGCTGAAATGACCAAGCTGTGAACTGCTTGGTTGCATTCACATTGCCTGGGAGAGGAAGCACACGTATTTGTATCTTCAAAGGGAAACAGACTTCTTCCTTTCTCTCTAGGTCCTCAGGCAGTATCAGTTGACAGCAGAGATGTGGGAAGAAAAGATTACGGCTTGGTATGCTGAGCACAGGGGTATTGCTAGGTATGAAATAATTTCATTCTTTGGAAATCCTGTACGTTTCAGTAACTAGTTATTTGCTGTCTTTATTGAAATTTGGATTTTGTAAGTGAGCAAAGAGATCCTGGGTCCCAAGCTACGCTGCTAGGTTTGTTTATTACTAAGGGATAAAACATCCATTCACCCAGGGTAAAAAGTATCTTGTGTAGGGCACTGAGTGCTTGTAAACTGGACTTGGTTTGAAGTAAACAGGGAAGTTGAAGGCTCTTGCTGGGCTTCACAACCTAACATGTTTAAAATCTGATATTTTATACCTTGTTAAAAGCATGGTTCAAAAAGGTGTCCGCATACTTAGTAAGGTACCAAAGTGGTATAGACATTGCATCACAGTTCCAGGACCAAATTTTGGTGTGGTTCCATGTGGGTGTTCAGCTACTTCTAACACATTCAGCATGCCTGGAAGTTCAATTAAATGTGAGGTAGGAGCTGCTGGCACCCAGAGGCAGCCATTCCTAATACTTCAGTTCAATTTTTCTTTGGCTGTTCTAAATGCTTCTTAGCACTATCTTTCCTGAATATTTTCCTCAAGACTCGATGCCTCAGTTTGGAGGGAAGACAACGATGGGTGGAGAGACTTACTTTTCTTTGGACTATGCCCAAAGCACTCATTCTCAACGAACTCTCTTCCTGAAGGGAATATCCTCATGTTATGGAAAATAGTGGTAGAGTAGATCTCCAAGAGGTGATAATGGAGTGGCAAAACTAACATACAAGGATAAGACTGGACTTGAATTTTAATAAAGATTGCACTATACCTGACTCAAATAAAAACGGATACAGCTTTGTCTTCTGTAGAGATTTTTTTTTTTTATCATCCTTTTTCTGTTAAGGGTAAGACAGTAAAATTAATGAAAGCACAAAGGACCAGAATGCGCATTCTTTTTGAACTGGGAAATACACTGTCAGGACAGAAAGATTGTATAGGAGTCACCTGCTGTAATCGGTCTTATTCTCTAGGGATGAAGCTGAGATGAACTACCTGAAAATTGCCCAAGACTTGGAAATGTATGGTGTCAATTATTTTCCCATTGCTGTAAGTACTTTATTTTAGCAATTTGCTATTGCTGTATTTGATGGTAGTGTCGTTTTAAAAATCGTGTAGGGGGCTTGGAGCTGGGACTCCTGGGTTCTGCTTTTCTCTGCTGTGGGTGGGCTCTGTAGTGATTGTCCTGACTTGGTTTACTTACCTGTTAATTGGGTAGGTGAATACAACAGTAAACATGAATGTTCTATCGTTTGACAAAGGTCTTGGGTATGTAATAGGAAGAAGGATAAATAAACTAGAAATTTGAGCTGCTTTATTCAGCTGGGTGTGCTAGCAATGGTCCTAATCTGTTTTGTAGGAACAGCCTTTTCTTAAAAATTCAAATATCCGTTTATTAGAGTAATTGTGGTTCTTGTCTGTAATTGTTCTATGTTACTATAAATAGGACTTACTGATATGTGTTTTTTTTTGTTGTTGTTTTTTTTGTTTTTTTTTTTAAGCAAAATAAAAACCATACAGATCTCTTACTTGGAGTTGATGCCAAAGGTATTCATATCTACAGCATTAATAACAGGTTCTCTCCAAATAAGTCATTTGAGTGGAGTGCTATCAGAAACATTTCCTATAGTGAGAAGGAGGTATGATGGCTCTGATATATTGTTCTTTTTATATGGGCAAGGGTGTGGACTGGGATTCTTGGAACAGGCTGAAAGCGGTCTCTGTTTAAATAATTTGGGGGAGGGGGAATAAACCTAGGGAGCTCTGTTACAGTTTTAGTTCCTAACAAACTTGCCTTTCCGATGTGCTGCATAATCTTGGTTCCCCTAGGAGCCAAGGGCTGCTCTAAGCTCTCTAAAATTGTGGAGCCCACTATTCTGTTTCCTTCCCTGCTGCTTGTCGTTTGCAAAACAAGAGTGTTGGTCTCTGTAAAAGATAGATATTACGAATGCCATCACGGCTGACTTTAGTTATCTCAGCAGGAATTAGATGATCTGTAAAGACTTAATGCTAGTTTTGCATGCAGAAGTTGTCCCAATAGATGAGGTTTGAAGCACACTGGCAAGCGGAGACATGCAGGGAGATGTACGTGTTTTTCTGCCTCAATTCTACTAGTTTATCAGTGAATGATTTCAGTCTTCAGCACAGCCCTACCATTACAATTTCACTGTGATTTCAGAGTCCATCTTATACCTGAATACAGTACACTGGGGAGCAGGTGAAATTTGGAGTTATTTCAAGTCATGTGGCTACGTGGAAGGCTATAATCAGAAAAACAAAACCAGAAAAATCACATTGGTACCAGCATACTTGGAATTTGTCAGCCAAAGGACAACGTGGCTTATTCCTTTCTTTCTCTGGACCATTTGAAAAACACTGAGGATGAGATTTGCTGTCCAGGCTTAGCTGTAAATACATTAAATCAATCAGGGCAGCATACAGGAAAGTTCTACCTCCAAAGAGTTTTGTTTTCTTATCGTTAAACTTCCCCTCTGGTCCATGAATAAGCTGCTTTAGCTCCCTGTTGTTGGGAAATTGGGCAGCCCTGTATGAAAGCTCCACTATATTTGGTGTCACGTTCACAGTTCAGCTCCTCACAAGGCAATGCATTAAAGCAGCTGTTACCTACAGGGTGAAACAGGCTGTAGGATGTTAAGATCTTGATGACTCAGATGGCCTGAAATTATACATTGCATTACGAATGAATTATAGGAATCGAGTGCTAACCCATGAGTCACAGAGAGCAGGATCTTAAAGAATGGAGCTGTTTTTTTGTTATGCAGCCAAACTGAGCTCAGCATATGAAGTAAAACAGTGTGTACTGACCTGGCAGCATGAAAGCCTTTCATGTCCTCTGGAAACAGCTTGGGAGATAGGACTGGAAATGTGAGAAAGCAGGAGCTTCGGTACTGTTATCTCGTGGTCTGAAGAAAAAATCCTTCAGGCCTTTGTAATACATTTTGTTTACATCTGCAATGATTGGGATTCAGAGAGGTGTTTGACATCTCCCTGACGTTACTAATCTCCAGAAGTAGTCATATTCTTAATGTATTCTGTTTTCCTGATAACCAGGGCTTGCTTCAGCGTTCTCAGGGTAGTTTGCAATGCACAGGTGGTATTGTTATGAAAAACACCATCCAAACTGGCACCAGGTGTGGGGCTGTGAGAGGCTTTATCTTCTAAAATGCCCTGCTGTTTTAGATGAGCAGATGAGGAACCTGTGTAACAGAGAACAGCCCTGGTTCTGATTCTTGTGAGCAAAACACTTCTGCATCGCTCTCCCTGTATTTGTGGCATAAATCACTGCCTCCCTGGAGAGAAGTGGAGATGGACTAAAGTTTGCATTAATATTAAATAGTTTCAGCTTTGTTTTTCTTCCTTTTCACTGCTTCCTCTATTTTTATCTTCTGTCTGAACAGTTAACTATTAAACCTCTTGACAAAAAAGCAGAAGTCTTCAAGTTTTTTTCATCTCAGCTAAAAGTAAACAAATTGGTAAGTGTCCTGTTTTCCTCCTTTAAAACCGGGCCTGGCAGTACTGAGTGATACCTGAGTGAGAAATGTTTGTCTGCGAAACCGATGTAGAGGCCAGGGAGCATTGAGTTTCAGCACATGTTTTCCATAGGATTCTTCTGTCTGGGAAGTCAGGGTACATATGTTTGTCCTCTCCCTGTTGGGAGGGGAGATGGTGGGTGAAAAGTGAGATGTGAAAGAAGGCCCAAATCACAAAGGGAAATCCAGTTACTGGAAGGGGAGGGTGTAGCATATGGAAAAGTGCAAAGCCCGCTGCAGCGTCTGCTTATCTGGCTGCTGTGCATTCTTAATCGGCTGCTGCCTCTCCTTTTCTGGGAGAAGCAACAAGGGAGGGACCTAATCAACTTGTTAATTCTATTATCACTAACTGCTTCCTAGCACAGCCGCAGGGGCTGGATCGCTTCTCAATGACCTTGTGGATGAGGGGCCACCACAGCTGACCATTCCCACATAGCTGCCTCCTGTGTACTCCCGGCCTAGCCCCCCTGCCTGTTCTTTTTCAGGCAATTGAAACCAGACAGGGATGAAGGATGGAAGGAGAACCCCCTCATCCTGTTATGTTTTCTAAACTGTTATGTACCTGAGGATGAGCCTGCTCTGGTGTCACTTTTCTTGGAAGGAAAGCAACTGCCAGCACTTGTGCTGAAGTCAGAAGTGTTAGCTTCTGTCCTGTGAGACTGGTGTGGGGCTCTTTCTGCCCCTCTGGATGGGGTGCAGCTATGTCACAATCTCATTTGCTTTGCTTTTCCTGTTCAGATTTTGCAGTTGTGCATTGGAAACCACGACCTGTTTATGAGGAGAAGAAAAGTGGACTCAATAGAAATCCAGCAAATGAAAGCACAAGCTAGGGAAGAAAAGGCTAGAAAAAAGGTAGATTATTTTTGCTCCTCTGTTGCTGAAAACACTGATTATTATTCCAGCTGGTGCCCTCGCTGTCCATGCACTGCATCAATATGTGTGTGGGAGGTGAGAAAGTGCAGCAGGATTGAGTGTGGGAACAGCTCTAGTGTGTATGCGGCTTCTGAGGATGTAAGTGATGTTTGTGAAACTGAAGGGCTGATCACAAAGATTTGGGGTACGTAACAGATCGATGCAAGTGTTCTTCCAGCAGCCTGAAATAACCAGTGTTGCCAGTTAGTGGAGTTCAGTGCTGCTAAAGTGCAAGTAGCTTCAGCATTACATCTCTGCTAAATGTCAACTCACCAGCTAGAGAGCAGTCCATTCGTCAGTAGATTCATTTGCTGTGCTGCCTCGGGCCCAGATGAGATCCTGCTGCAAACCCACAAATGTGGTATTTCTCATTCTCTTTCCAGATGGAGAATCAAAGGCTGGCCAGGGAGAAGCAGCTCCGAGAAGAAGCTGAGCGAGCCAAAGAAGAGCTGGAAAGGCGTCTCTTCCAGCTGGAAGATGAAGCCAGGCAGGCCAATGAGGCCCTGGTGAGTAGCACGTAAGCTGAATATTCTTGCGCTTGAAGGGGTTTCTTGGTTTGGAAGCTTTTTTTCTTTTTCTCTTACGGCTTCTGTGAGGCGCTATACGTTATGGCTTATGCAAGGCTGGACAGTTTCTGGTCAGTGGTGGAGAAGGCATGCTGGAATTTGCTGTGAGCCGTTCTCCCTGTGTTCACAGCACTTTCTTCAAGCAAAGAAGAGAGAAAGTAACCTTGTGAGCTGAAATTGGGAGAAAGAAGGCTTAGTGCATGTTGCATGTGGCATTGGCAACTGAAGGGGGCAACTTGTGACAGTTTTTGGTTGATATCTTTGCCCAGCTCTGAACAAATGTCTCCTTGTTGTATAAAAGTGAGAGGCAGGAAGGAAGTTGGGCAATTCTGGAGCAGAGGAGGAACACCAGACTACAATTGTTTACTTTTTATTTTAGGGATTACTATATTTATCCCTTGATCTATTCAGGAAAGATATCTTCTTCCTGACTGACTGCAAGGGTGAAATTGTAGATGCTAGACAGGGCAATTACAAAAAGTTTTTCTCTTAGCTCCGATCCCAGGAAGCGGCAGAGCTGCTGGCAGAGAAAGCTCAGATTGCGGAAGAAGAAGCAAAACTGCTGGCCCAGAATGCTGCAGAAGCAGAGCAAGAGCGACAGAGGCTGGAGATAACAGCTCTGAAAACCAAGGAGGAGAAACGCCTGATGGAGCAAAAGATGAGGGAAGCAGAGCTGATAGCAGTGAAGCTGGTGAAGGAGTCTGACCGGAGGTTAGATTTGCTTGAGTGGGGCTGTGTAGCCCCTACTGGATTGCCTGGGCAGAGAGAATGCTTATTTTCTCAGAGCAGGAGGGTGGGGGGTAGAAGGGGAAGGAGAGCAGTAGGGATGGATTTTTCCCAAAGCAACAATTCAGAGTGAAAATACCTTTGCATGTCTTATTTTTCTACCTGCTACCAGTGGTTGTGATGCGGGTCAAAAAGTTTACAAAGGATCCTGATGGAAGGCTGTAGAGATGTTTAGTATTAAAAATCCAGAATGCAGAAACATCTTCTATATAGCATTAACAAAAGAGCACTGGTTACCTAGCTACCTAAATTTAACAACCTGTGTACCCTATAGGCTATGAGACTTTTCCTCATTACTAAGTGATGGTGTCTCATATCCCTTCCAGATCTTTGAAAAGTATAACCCAGGTAAACTCATGTGGAGTATAAACCACGTTGTAAGAGTTTGCATGTTCCATAGCACTGTGCTGCCTGAGGATGCAGAGCAGACTAGTGCTGATAGAGGTTGTTCAGGGCTTTCTGCTTGTTTTAGGATGCTGCCAAAAAGCTTGCCAAAATAAAGAGCAGTTATGTTGCACCCCTCCTCGTCTCAAGGAGGATCTCTGACAACCTGAAGAATCTGTATCAATAGGTCATTTTTGAACCCGTGGAAACTAGGAGTAGAAAAAACACTTTGATTCAGTCAGTTCCTGCAGGATTGCCCTTCAAAGCCTGTGTCGTGCTGTGCCTGGTTCTCCATGTGACAATCCTACTGCAAATGTCTTTGGGTAGAGGAATCACTCAGAGTAATGGATCTTATTCTCCAGAAACCAGTGAGATGCATAACTTTGAAATCTCTGTGTTGCTCTATGCTGGAAATCTTCAGCCATTTGCTGTGATATTTGTCTTGCAGAGCCAAGGAAGCAGAGCATCTGAAACAAGATCTGCACGAAGCCAGGGAGGCTGAACGGAAAGCCAAGCAGAAGCTATTAGACATAACCAGGCTTAATTATCCTGTAAGTTTCTGTTCTGCTGGGCACTGCTTCATCTTGGGAGATAATCATATGTTAATTTTATGTTTGTAGCCTCATCAGGCTAGGTCGTGGCATGTCTACATCTAGCTGCAAGACAAACACCTATAGGACTAGCTGGTGACTGAACACAGTGTAGCTGGAATTGAAGTTGTATTTGTTAAGGGCATTGAGTCAGGAAGATAAAGGTGAGACAAATATTACAAAACAAAAATACAACAACAAAAAAACTCTAACCAAACAAAAGCCAAAACAGGACTCATGTTAGGATTTGGGAAGCCTAGATGGTCTTGCCTGCATTCATGCCTGATACTGACTTTGTTCCATCTCAGACAATACTTTGTGGAGGTGGTTGTACTGAACCTGGCATGTGAATTCCTTGTGAGTATCTTCAGGCAAAGCAGGTGAAGCTGTCACTAGCAAGAAGTTGTTGCTAAGGCAGTGTGCCACAGTCTCTTCTGCTTCAGTCTTGCTGAGAATGGATTTCCATTCTCTGCTGCAATGAATAAGATAGCTAAGGTACTTTTCTGCACTTGGATTTGTGGCTTGTGGACTTTGGGCACTCGTCTGGGGCCACTTAAATAGCGGGGAAGGTCTTCAAGAGCATCTGTTTCTCATAATCCATGGGTAGCTTGTGAAATGGCTCAGCAGGGCACTCTTGAAGAAGATGGTGAGTTAAAACCAAAATCAAACAATCAAATCTTACTGACAGTGCTTGTGTTGCCTCTTTCAGCACATGGTCAAGTACCCGCAATATTTGCCAACGGACACTAGAGATGCCAACTTTGACAAAGGGTCCATCAAGCTGGATTTGAAGGATGTTGACCTGAAGAGACTCTCCTTTGAGATAGAGCGAGAGAGGTATCAATATGCTTATGGTGTAAATAAATGAGATTAATCGTGGGAAGTACAGAAAGCAAAAATTCTCAGCGCTACATCCTTAACAACTGAGGATGGTCTTCTCCTTGTATGTATGAATGGAGGCCTTTTACTGAGCTGGTGCAGGTTACATCTTTGTAAAACTAGCTGTTTTGCAAAGAGGAAAAGTTTTGTGGTGCCATCAATCCATGACTGATCCAGAACCCTCCTGTCTTGGAGACCAGTAGGCCAGGCGTGAACTTTGCTGGAGTAATGTTAGAGGACAGAAGTTTCCCTCTAGTGTTAAAGCGTGGTATTGCTTCCATACAAAGGGGCTTTTCCTCTTGGTGTGGAGGTTGATTCTTGGTAAAAAGTTAGTGAATGCTGAAGAGTGGAAGTGAACCACCTCACTGGAGCAAGGGAGTCAGGCAGACATGTGCCAGACTTCATTTTGCCAATACAAGAAAAAAAAAAAAGGCAAAATGAAGCAAAGAACTGCCTCTCCTCTCCTTATGCACTTGCTTCCCTCAACCCCTACTTGTGAGTTATGTTATGGTAGTAAGCTTTTTGTCTCTAATGTGTGGGCTACAGGCTAGATTACTTAGAAAAGAGCAAGAAATTTGAAGATCGACTGAAAGAACTCAAGTCTGAAATTCATGCTTTGAAGCTAGAAGAAAAACAGTCTGGGCTTTACTCTCATTGGACTGAAGTCCTGGGATCCTTGGATCGCTCCTTAGGAAATGTAAGTATCCTAAATACCTGCCACTTTTTCTGGCACAATGATAATAATATATATATGTATGCCAAAGGTAATTGCTGTATTTCGATTCAATGTACATTCTGTAGGACCTTTGATACTAAAATATTTTAAGTGTTAACAGAGAAGAGGACTAGTCATGACAATAAATAAATAAAAATTCCCTGGCAGGATACCAGTAGCATAAACAAAAAATAATAATTTGTTTTGCAGGTTATGAAATCACAGTAAGGTTTACTGTCATGGAACAAACTAAATTCTTGTAACTTAATGCGTTTAAATGTGGTTTCTCATAGTTTGCATCACATTCTCATTCACGTGCTTTGTGGTTGCTATTAATCTCTTGTAAAAGTCTTGGCTTTTTTTTTTTTCTTCCCCTTCAGGCAGTGGGGAACTAAACTCAGATCTTGGTCATAAGTTTCTTGTTACTTACATAAACGTTCTTCCTGAACCAGGGGAAGAATAGAGCTGTCTTTGCTTTTCCAGATTGCTCCACATATAATAAAAAATGGCCCTAAGTAAACTGTTTGAGAGAGAAGGGAGGCTTGGAAAAAATGAGGGAAGATGGCCTGTGTGCTCTGGCTGGCTATGCATTTGATGTTTTCTGGCTTAATGAATGTTGATGGGGAGAGGGCATTAATTTTCCATGTGTTCTTTTCTTTTAAAGACCCCGTCATGGATGAAAACCTTCGAAACTGGAGATTCGTTGGATATAAATCTTCAAAGACCTTTCCCTGCTTACTCATTAAATACTACAAGCAGCTGGCCTTGTACCAACAAAATTCAGCATGCAGTGCCAGTGGAAAAGTCATCTTTTCAAACAAATTCCTTGGTTGCCAATAGTGTAGGCACAGGATCCAGAAAACAGATTATAAAGGTAATCAGATTTATAAGTAAATTCCCAAATATTGACTAGAGGCTTTAGAATTCAAAGAAGTAAAGAATGGCTGGCTTTAGGGAATGGTTTTATCCAGCTCTGTCACAGCCTCTGAAATGACAGGCCACAAAGCATGGCTGTTCCACAGGTTTGGAGGCCCTGCACTGGAGCAGCATTCAGGGCTGTTGAGGCCACTTGATTTTTCTCACTTATGATCTAAGCCTTGGTAAATGAAAATGATGCCCATATGCAGTAGGAGGATTTGTTAAATTTTATTTGTATCAGCCAGGCTTGGAAATGAGAATGTGCTCTGAGAGAACTTAAAACAGACTGTGCCAATCTTTCTGGTTTTAAGGGATGGGGATAAAGATATCAAAAAATGCCTAGATTTTTACATCTCAGTTCTTCCGTCATTTCTCTCAAAGAATCCTAAAATAATAATGAACTGGGTCTTATAAAACAAAACAATTTTTTAAACTTTACTGGAATGGAGAACATAGTATGTGTTCAAGAAGAACTGTAAGATCATGCACAATCAGCTTTCTTCAGGCAACGCTAATTGTGCAAGATACTACAAATAAAGTAAGCCTGATGTATTTGCTGTTTTCTGTGAACAGAACTGGCGATTTTCAGGATCAGTCAGAGTGTCTAGCATGCAACTTCCAAGGTCAGAACCTAGAGGGTTGTAGACTTAGAACTAAAAGGAAAACAGTTTAGTGTAGCAGCAATTGAGGAAGCAGCTCTTTCTATTGCAAATAAGAGAAACAAATATTTTAGGACTAACGTAATGTAGACTGTTGTGAGGCAAATGGGCTTGTTTCAAGAGGGAAGAAAAACCATTTGCAGGGCATCTTGCAAAAGGCTCTAGTTCGACAGAAAGGAAGAATTAGACCAAAACAAAGTAGGCTTTGCTTTCTGTAGGAATTCAAAGTAGAACTAATTTTTCTTATTTAATTTGCATCTAGGTTCAGCAGCATGACTCGGATGTGATCTACATTTGAAGAGTCTCGTTTCCTTACCAGACGGGTAGAACCTGATTGCTGTCTGTTTGGCTGCTGCAAAATGCACCTATGGGAGGACATTCGTGCAGCTCTGTCTCCTGACAGCCATCGGCATAAAGATGTGGTTCTCTTGTTATTGGTGCCATTCGGTTTCCAGGCAGACAACATAAGCTGGGAGCATTAAAACTGCCGGTGTAAAATGGCTGGTGTCTTTGGGTCCAACGGTAAACATACAAACCCAAAGGAGCATTGTTTACTTTTTATGCACTTTTGAAAAAACACTTTACACTTCATTGAACCTTCCCCCTGGGTATTTTTACACACTGACTTACCAGCTTGGTACTCTGTGTGTGTAGAAAGGATGCCAGGCAGCAAGTGTCTGGGAGATGTTTGGGATGAGGAAAAAATAAATAAATTGTATGTGACCTTAGTGTTTACCTCCACAATAGACTAATTCTGTTTTTGGTCCTGTCCATAGGGCATGACTCTCACAGAGCTGTTCAACGTTTTAGTGTTTGCCTGCCAAATATTTTCCTTTTCCTCCCAAAATGTTTCTCTGTTCACTTAATTGATTTGCATTTCTCTGTGAGAAATCTCAGCTTGTAATTCCAGATGTAGAATTGGACATCTTCAAATACCTCTCGTTCCTGGGGGAATCCTTTGTTTGGAATGCAAAGCTTCTGTTCTCTCTACAGTTTCTGACTAGATCAAGCACTTTCTGTTGCTTGCCGCTCCAGCAAACTTTGCATACATTAACTTGTTTCCCAATTCTCTGTAACACAGCTTCCAAATTAGACAAAGACAAAAGATGTTATTGGTGTCTGCTAAAGTTGGACTTGCTTTTGATGGAGAGGTGCGTGCAGCAAAATGTCTGCCTCATTAGTAAAATCTACTTGCATTTTCTAGTTTTGTGTGTGTTTAAGTGCCTGTTTGACCAATAAATCTTCAGTCTGAGGATTTCTGGGGAAGCGGAGACAATACGCAGCTGTAGCTAAAGTAATAGCACAGTTGAGCATGTGAAATGTGATGTAAAAAATGGATGTTAATGTTGTTAAATATCTAGTTCTAAAAGCTTAGAATAAAAAATACATTCAATAAAAAGCTTGAATTTTCACTTGCTAGTAACAGCTTTGAACCGAATGGTGTGTCAATATTGCAACAACATTAACAAGGCAAGTTCCAAGAACAAACATGCAAATCCCCTCTGTATCCATCTACAACAGACTGAGAGCACAGTGGGAGATAGCATCTGTAGCCAGCTCCGTTCTCAGATTTTTAACAGTCCTGACAGTTACACTGCAAGATACACAGAACAGCTATCTGCAGTGGTGTCCTGGTGTCTTTTTTTTCCCAGCTGTAAGAGTGGTTGCTGCTGCTGTCTGGCAGGGAAAGGGAGGGCTGTTAATTCTCTTTATGGCTCTCCTATGATGTTTGCAGGCTGTTGGCTATTACACATATAGTTTCTGATTGGTCTGGGGAGGAGCGTTCCTTGTGAGATGGAGAAGACATAAAGGGGAGAGGTAGATGCTTTGGGGGCCCTAAGGTTGAGCTGGTGGCACTGGCCAGAACTGGGCAGTGGTGGTATAGGAAGTAGTCTTAGGGGAAAACAGTGAAAAGCAACTCAGAACTTGGCATTCTCAGATTTTTCCAGGGGGAGAGGAGTGGGATAAGGAAAGCTAGCATTTCCCTGGTTTTGTATTCCTGTTTCTTCTTGGTATTGCCGCAAATGATGAAGTTTATACCCTCATTCTGCCACGTGTGCTGAGGCTTCCTTTCACTGTTGTATCTAAGCTGCATCATTGGACATGGCAGGAGTGAAATGCTCCACATACCTGATTTATTCATTTCTTTGGACTCGATTGGTGAAATCCTGTATTGTCACACTGAAAAGGAGGACATGACCATGTTGCTGCCAGATTAAAAATGAAGCCTATCTCCACAAGTTGTTCTCAGTCTGCTGGCTCACAGGTATTCTTGCTGCGCATTGCTAGTCTGCAGCACCATGTTCTTGTGTACTTGTACAGGTGTTTGAAAGGTGATAAAAAAAAGCAAGAAATGCTTGCAGAACAACAGGTGAAATCAGAGGTACTGTGTTGCTGGGAAGGCACTCCAAAGAGAAGTGCACAAGGGCATTAATTTGCTTAAAACCTAAATAGATACTTGAGACAATTGTACTTCTGTGTTGGCACTTCTGATGCTAATCAGTCATTGCATGATTCCTCTATCCTGAAGAGTGATGTATTTATCTGAGGATGCTGTCAGCATCTTTGAACATTTGAGGCTGGAGATGGTGACTATGCTGAAGGCCTGTGGACCTGCAGGCAGCCGTCAGCAGATGGTGCTGCAATGCTGCTCTGCCTCACTGTTCAGATGTGCTTTACAATAGCTCAGAAAGACCTGGCTATGGGATGGGAAAAGGATTGGCAATCTCTGCCAATTCCCACACCAGCCTGAGCTTGCTCGTATTCCCTTCCTGGAGTTTAACCTGCCATAATTCTCGATGGCAATTCAAAATGTGTAAGTGCTATAGTCTGAGAAGTGATTATTGCACAAACGGCTTAGTCCCGTGGGTATGAGCTAGCTCGCAGTATTACAGAAAAATCCTGTAATAGTCCTGACACATCATTGTCACGATCAGGCTGTGAAAATCGCCTTCTGAGAGGATTGCACCCCTGACTGCCGGAAGCATGTGGGATGCCACAGGTCCTGTACTATTTGATACTTCCATTAATGCTATGTGAAACAAGCACAAGCTTGATAAATCTGTACAACATGGAAATGTATGCTCCAAAGAGGGTGAGAGGCCCGAGAAGTCTACAGCTACATAAAGGGCTACTGCGAGGAGGAAAGAACAAAATCCTCCTCTGTTTCCATGCTGGATAAGACACAATGTTCTGGTCCCAAGCTACAACAACAAAAATAGAAGAAGAAAATACTGTAACAGTGAGGAAGTGCTAGTAGATCACCTGGCGAGCAAGGAAATCTGTTCCTGGAGTGACACCGTGAGTTTTAATCCTCGGTGTGGATGTGAATGACTTTCCACAGCTCTCTTTTCTGTTTCTCTGAAATACCACTCGCTCTAACCCTGAGGGCCTCTCCCTGCCCTCATGAAAAGCTTAGATGGGAAACCACATATTCTTACTCATCTGAGTGCTCCTGATCTGAGCTGTGGGAGTGAGCAAATGCTGCTTAGTCCTCACTAGAGTTTACCCAATGGGCCCAGTGCCAGTGAACTGGAGTTGCATCCATTCCTTCATGCCTGATCTGCTGTGGTCCCCAGACCCAGTGCCACTTCTTTGCATCCCCTCATCCCACTGCCTGAGCCCCCTGAGGCATCTCAGCATCCTCTGAGACACCATACCCTCTACAGGAACCTGTCTTAAAGATCAGCCAGTCTGTATCCATCTAGCCTTGACCCAGCCTGGCACTGGGAGGTGGGTGCTGCAGAGAGTGTGGCTGGCTCCTGACTCATCTGCCCTTGACCTTTTCCTCCCTGTGCTGCTGTTTTAAGGAGCCCAGTCATCAGAGGCATGATGAGTTCACATCCTGCCTTCACTGACTGCTGTTGCAGAATTACTCTCATGCAGGCTTCTTCCTCTTCTTCCTCCACCAGCAGCCTGTCATCCCTGCATCTCGTTTCGGCAGCTGAGGCTGTACTTCTGGCTGGCCATGTGCACTTGGAGCCAGCACGATCTATGTTTCCTGGGCCCGAGATTTTTATTCTCTGTTGCTGGAGGCAGCTGCCAGCTTCTTGTGTCCTTCCCTGAACGTCCCTGGTGCTCATGTTTAAACCTCAGGAGTGTGTGTGTGTGTGTGTGTGGGGGGGGCGGTATTAGGCTGGCCTCCCTAATTTGACTGCCACATGTGCTCCCAGCCTGCTCCTCTGGGTGATGAGGGGTATGCTGGGGATAAAATCCTGTCATGGGAACAGCTGTAATGAGTCCTTTGTGGCAAAAATCACAGATTTTTCTGGGGACCCAGACACCTTAAGTCTAGGCTCTTTGGCCAGTCTCACATTGTGGTGTTGTCTCATGAGGATGCTTGGTGATCTCAGACCATAAAAGCCATGAAAGAGGGGCCTTGGAGACCAAAGGTCTGCTCTACAGATGTTCCTGCAAGAGCCCTGGGCACACATAAAATGAAGTAACCCTGCTCTGGCACAACCAATGCTCTCACCTCCGCATGCAGCAATCCTTCCCTCTCATCTCAGACTCACGATGTGGAAGTGAGCCTGAGCCAGCTCTTGCAGAAGACTTTTTCCCTCTCCATCTCTCCGAGGGCTGGGCAGCATGGGCAGCATGGCCATGGGACTGGGCTGGTAGCAGCAGAGCAGCTCTCCTTCAACTGGGGGCACTCAGCATTGAAAGAGAAGTCTCTTTCAGGATGGGATAGCTTTCCCCATCACCATCTGCGCGTCTGCTATCCCTGACCAGGCACATGGACCAAAGCAGCACAGGAAAGCCTGCTCTGACGACTCTGCAGTGTAATCAATTTCTAATGGCACTGATTTTCACACAGCTTTATGGGTACAAGATGGGCCCAGGTGCAAGACTGAGCTCTATGCTGCTATTTCTGGGTTTTGGCACGCCTTTGGCCTTTCCATTTTCCTGCAGTGCCATTTCAGGGGTAGGAGGGTCAGCATTATGAAGGGCTTTGGGCACACAGGGGAGCCGAGCCCTGGGGCTGCGCTGAGACGTCTAGACTGGGGCAAAGAGCAGTTTTCACACCACAGAGCACTTTGAATCAGTAGCGACACCTCTCCTGGGAGCAGAGGGCCCTAATCATGCTGTAACGGTAGAGTTACACCCAGCAGGGCTCTGGCATGAGGCCTGCAGGAAGGAGCCGTCCCTGAAGGGTACTAAAGGCCTAATGCTTGCCATTACTCCAAGCTTGGTCCTAAAAGCAAAGGCGGGATGTGACAGCTTGTTATCTGCTAGGCCATAAACGTCTGTGCTCTCCCTGGGGAGCTCAGAGAAGGAAAAAGCCATCCCCTTCAGCTGCAAAGAGCCAGCCCGATGGGATAGCTTCATGGCTGGGCCTTGGGACTGGGGGAATGCCATGGGTGCTGGTGCTCACAGGGCAGAGGGATTGAAGAGAGCCTGGAGGGGCATTTAAGAAACCCTGACTCCAGTGTGATTCCGTCCCGCTTCTTGGGTTGGGAGGAACAAGGGGAAAAGGTTACAAGCTGATCCCTGAGACAGCATTGTGTCAGTAATTTCAAAAGGGAGATTCCAGAAAAAAAAAAGAAAAAAAAAAAAAAAGAAGAAAAAAAAGAGGAACTCAATAGAAAAAGCCTAATTTAAAAAAGTGTTGTAAGAATCTTTTGACTCAGCAGAGAGGCAGTTCAGGAAGCTTGAGGGACTCTCAAGAGATGATCGGAACCAGGTATGCAGAGGAAAAGAGAGGAATAGAAACCTCTGGTCTCTGAGGAAATCTGGTGTGCTCAGGTCCTGCTGTGATGGTGACCATGATCCTGGGGACTGTGGCAGCAAGGACAATGAGTTGGGCAAGGTAAACACAGGGAAAATGAAGAGTAAAAGGCTGCGGCTGCGAAACCAAAGTTAGTCCTGGGCAGCAGAAGCAACAAGCAGCCAGTGCAGGAGATGGGAGTGTTTGCACTGCCTCAGTGCTGCTGCTTCAGGGCAGAGAAAAATGAGATGTTAGAGATGGGAGCGTCCAAAAAGGATACTCGAGAGGAAATTTGTACGAAGAGCTATTTTTCAGTGGTTCTATAATGAGTGGTTGAGCTGAGCAGGCCAGAGGAGTTTCAGAGTGAAGTAGTTAATCGTATATCAAAACCCCACAACCACTGAAACCACCTCCAGTCCTGGAGGGGAACAAGTGAATCTAGCGATCGTCCTGGCAATAGCAGAGCAGGCAGCTGCCTCCCGTGTGGGCTGACTGCCTTTATACATCCTCGTGGAACATCTGATTCCAAGGCAGCATTGCAATTAGCGACACCTTTTAAAAGAGGGCTCCAAAATGCTGCTGTGAACAGGCCCTAAAGACACAGCCACCCAAATTCAGAAGGAAAACCATACCCCTAGTCTGGCAGATGTTGGTTGGATGGCAGGACTGAAGTCTCTCTGAATGCTGGTGATTTTTATCTGTCCTGCCTGACCTGGAGACCTGCATGAGAAACACACTGCTTCCAGGTGGGAATCTCATTTCCAACCTGTTTGTATTCACAGCCAGCTTCCAGCCCTGTATCCTCATACCAGCAATGTCCGCTTGCTAAAATAGCTCTTTTCCACCCTGGTGCTGGCCTCTGTGATGTATCCCCACAGATCAGTCATAGCCCTTTGTTTTCCTAACCCCCACCCTGTGCTCTTGGCGTTTGACTCCTCTCTTGTTGTATAATACCAGGGGTTGGTCACAGCCTTGTGATTTGTGGCATGGGTCTTTCCCTGCCCCAGACACATCCAGCGGACGGCCTCCTGTGCTGGGATGGCTCTTCTTGCAATCCCTGGTCCCCAGCAGCATGCTTGCCCAGTCTGCAGCACTGAATCAAACCCTTCTCCATTACTCCAGTCCTCAAGGTCATTATAATCTTTCTCTGTGATATCCTGGCCTCTTCTGGATTGATGATAGCATCTCATTCTGCCTCATCAGCAAATTTCCTTTGCGTTCTCCTGCTTTTTGTGCCAAGATCATTAATGCAAATGTTAAGCAGAATCATTTTTTTGAGGCAGAAACTCAAGGAACTGCACTGGTAGCCCCCCCTCAGTCTAACACTTCCCCTTCCAGCTGAAGCTACGACTGTGCCCCTTTCAGGCGGCTCCTCACCCGCTTCACATTACATATGCCAGTCACATCTTCCCCTCCTTAGCTAATAATTTACTGTGTGGCACCATTTCAAATGTCTCGCTGAAGCCCAGACAAGTGAGATCTACTGCATTTCCTTCGTCGCAAATATCTGTGAACTTATAAAAGGAAGCTATGAGGTTAGTGTTGGTCTGCGTCAGGACCAATACTGCGTGATGTACTGTCGATGTGTTGCACCTTGTGTAGTGCCTGAGGAGCTGCAGGAGAGGGGTTCAATGGAAGGCAAATGCTTGCAAAATACAAGATTATTCACATTAATCAGGGTTGGGGAAGACTAGGGTTTAACCAAGTTAGTTGACTGAGCAACATGCTAGCTGGTCACTGTTTTCAAATGCACTCAGGAGTCATTTGAAATACAGATTTCTGTATCTGTGGTCAAAAGAACTACAGCTACTTGGGGAAGAAGATGGCCTGTGGTATTTTTTTTTTTATTTATTATTTTATTTTTTCTTTTTTTCTGAGTTTATGGCCAGATTTTAAAGATATTTGCATCCTGAGTATCTGGCCCATGTGACATGGATGTCTTTGTTCTATTCCTCTTCCGTGACGTTCAGGTCCCCTAAATGCCATTGTCTTCAGAAAGTGAGACTTAACATCTTAATTTCTAGAGTTCATCTAAGGTGCTGCGAGTCCAAGGATTAAGCAAGATATTGAAGCGTATGAAGGATGGGACAGAAACTAATTCTCCAAAAGCCTTAATGTTGTTGTAGAAAGCAGCAGGATGATCTCCACGTGCCAAATTCAGCTCTGATCATTTTGACTCAGAGAAGGGGAGAGCCAACACAGAAGATGACGAGCCAGGTGATGAGTGGCTTGGAGATAGAAGATTGAAAAGAATGGGGCAAACAGATGAAGGGAGCTTAAAAAGAAACATTGAACATTGATTATTTACCCTTTCATGCAGGAGAAGAAAGGGATGTGGTTAAAACCATTTAAAGTGAGAAAAGGTATACTAGAAAGAAATATTTTGACACAAGGCATAATAAACATGAAACTGGCAGAAGGTCTCATAAAGGGCAAACAGTGGAGAACAAAGACGGAAGCAAGTGCATGGCTATGAGATAACCCCAGCTATGGAAGTTTAGATAATTTTTTATTTTTAGCCTGTTTTAATAGAAATGGGGCTTATGCAATCTGCTGTCTGGGTGCAGGAGGTAACAATACTTGGCGTCTGCAAACTCAAAACTGAAATCGCTTTTTGCAGTCAGACAACTTTTTTTTTTTTTTTTTTTTTTTTTTTTAAGTCCCAATGAAGCATTCATGTGGGCAGGCGCAGATATCTGCAGAGGCAGTGTCTGAGCCCTGTTGGCTCATCTCAATTGTGCAGAAGAGCTTTAGGTTTGTACCCATGGCAGACCAGAGTCCACCAGCTCTTGCAAAGCCGAAGCTGGCCCTGATGAGAACCAGCACCAGGGCTTTCCTCTGCCTGAGTGCAGAGGTGGAGGCAGGACTCCAGGTGCAAGCTGTGAGCTGCAGGACACAAAAAGCAGGCTGTGGGGCTGGGGAGGGGGTAAGCACTGTGTGAGGGCACAGGGGGAAGCTGTGGGTGCTGCCTGGAGGCAGTGGGGCAGAGAAAAGCTTCACACTGTGGCAAGAAGGTGCTTGTGGGCTGGCGAGTGAGCTTCTGGACTGTGTTTTGCTGTGCCCAAACCCTGCTATTTACAGAGGGATGTATTTATACTTAGTGAAGTAAAGTTCTTTCTTATGTAAATGCTTGCTCCTTGCATGTAGAATTTATTTATTTTTAAAGTGTATTTATTTTGCCTAAGGCACAAGGGATACCTGAGCCTCCCAAATCTTATTTTGGAGTCAATATGGGGAAAAGGGTGCAAGAAGCTGAGGCTGCAGCCCACTTGGGGTGAGGTCTGTTCCCTGGGGTGGTCTCCAGGCCTCCTGGCTGGAGAGCTGAGGGTAAGCCCTGGGATTTGGTGGGGCTGTGCTGGGTGGGTGGTGTGAGACCCACCTGCCTGCAGGGTGATGTTACCCTCCTTTTGTTGGGCCGTGCTCATCCCCTTGTGTTTTTCTCTAATGCATGCACACAGCTGTGCTGCAGCCTTCTGCCTGGGGAAGAGTATTTTTGCTCCTTTTGTTTTCTCTCTCTTCTAGCTATTGTAGAAGTCACTCAAATGGTGGGAGAACAGACATAACTTTGATCTAGGACAGTAGAAAAATCCTTGTTGTGGGTCTTTGTGCAGGCTGTGCCCTGGGATCCTCTGAGAGCGAAGGAGCATTCAAGGCTTTGCATCAAAAAGTTATCAGTGGGGATTGGTTTGGGAATTTAGCTTTGCTGAATTACCCCCATGAAACCATAAATGCAAGAGTCAGCGATACCTCGCTGCAGAGAGAGACTGTTTGGCTGATCTGTATTTTCCTTGTGCTTTCCAGCCACGGGACCTCTTTGCATAATTTTTATCAATGACAAGTGTCGCTTCCCAGACGGATGTTGCATAACGCCACGCGGTATTCTCTTTGCACTTGCATGGTATCGTGGTGTTGGCAGTTCCTTCCACATTTTTCTGCCTGTGGTTTCCTTGCTCTACAGATTTCCCTCTGTCTCATGCTGGAACACGGTGGAGGCGGAGGGGCTGCTCTTCTCCACTTGTTGCTATGGTTCTGGCAGCCTTTCCTGAAAGGGGTGCAAAGGGCATCCCTCTGCCCTGCCTCATGGTTGGAAATGCAGCCTGCTTCTGCCAGCTAGCAGGCATTTGTCCTCTGGGGAAGCTATGCAGAGCTGGGGAGGGCTTCCTAAAGCTGGCTGTGGGCTAAGGTCCTTGTCTCCTCTTCCAGTGGAGAGCTTGGGGACCAGAAGTCATGCGATCCTCTTTAAAATGGCCAAGACCATCCCTCATCCTCTATTTCAGTTTAAACGAATACCGTGACACTGTCCACCTTCCCTGTCTAACCAGGGCACCTTCTTGCTTCTCTCTTCTCTTCTTACCACTTTCTGAAATGTGCAGCCCTAAGAGGTGAGCTGTTCCCAGCTGCGGCCACCCCGGTGCTGAGTGAATTTGGAGATGAGCTCTGTCTGAGCCCTGTCCCTGCTGTGCTGAGGAAGCAGCCAGGGGCAACTCTCTGCATGTCCCCATGCCTCCTCTTGTCCCTCCACCTTGCCAGCTGCCTGCCATCCGTAATGACAGTCCCTCTGCTCTTAGCTGCATTCACAGCCCCTGGGGAGATGTTTTTAGATACTAATTCCCTCGTTTTCTTAGGAGATGCATGCAGGGCTGTGCCGGAAACATCTGATAATGGAAGACTAGTGTTATGTTGGCTCATCACTGGCTTTCTGCTACCTCTCCCGCTCCATGTGAGTTTGTTAATTGCCAGTGGTTCAGGAGGGGAAGTGCTGGAGCCTATTGGTTTAACACCTGCCTTCTCTACCTCTTCCTTACCCATTTGTTCTTTTTTCTATTCTCAACTGCATGCCTAACCTCTGCCACTAAATTCTAATTGTGTTGAGTACCTGGCCACAACCTCTTCTTTTGTTAACATGAAGATGAGCCAAAAAGACACTGCAATTTTGGCTAAGTGCTCACCTTCCTAACAAATAGTTTTTTTTTTTTGTTTTTTTTTTTTTTTCTTTTTTTTTTTCTCCTTTTTGTTCTTCAAATTGTTGTTCATAAAGCTGGGTCTTCTGGGCTGCTGCGTTCCTTGCAGGAATTCTGAAAGCTTCACTGACAAGAAGGCAAATTGTTTTCTTTCCTCACCCTGGCTTTTGAATTTCTCCTCTTTCTTTCCAAGATTAGAAAGTGGTCTGATTACAGATGACTTCTACCGCAGGAGAATTAAAACCAGAAGTAATTTCTTCACTCTCCCCTTAAATCAGTTCCTTATATTCAATTCCTTAAACATGCTTGAACACAAACTATCTATTTTTGCTGAGCTGCAATTTTGTGCAATTCATTGAAATATCCTCAATTCCAGTTAGAATAGGAACTACTACATCACTGTCCAGTAAGAAGTTCCATCCGGCCGTTGTCTAAATGGAGAACTGAAAGCCCGACCAATCATTTCTGCAGTAAGGAGGAAACATTTTCACCATTTCCATCAAAAATAATCTTTGCTATTGTGAGATCTCTCTCTTGTTTCTAACAGATGACTGGGTTTAGCAGTAACCATACAAAAGCCTATGCACAGAGGTGATTGTGCTTCTACTTTTTGTTGTGCTTGTCTTGGTTTCCCTGGATTTCTGTGCTGTGGGATGTTCCTTTACCACCATCCTTACTGTTGCTACTCCTGCTTGTCCCTTGCCAAGCAGAAAGCTTGGTGTGGTGAAAGGCCAGGCCTGCATGGGGCTTGCATGCAATGTGGTGATCTTTGGCATGTAACATGGTGATATTACTAAAAGAAACAATTGTGGTCTCTTCTCTTCTTCTGATACCTCCTGTTCAACCAGTGCTGGCCCTGAGGGATGTGTCCTTTGGGCAGGGAAAGGCTCTGTGAGGAGCAAGGGGCGGGTGGTGGAGGCTGAGGGTTGTGTGGCGGCCTGCTGGGGAACGCATGGAGCACTGTGGGCACGGCTGGAAAAAAAGAGGAGGGCAGGAAAAAAAAGGAGGAAATTGCAAGTTTTGCAGTTCCTTCTGGGTGTCCAGCCACTGAGGCATTGGGATTTACTCTTGGAGATTGCAGATGTTGCCACTTTTCAGTCATGTTGCAATGGCCTTGAGGTTTCATCTGCGAGGCTGTGATGAGCTGGCATCAACGGGTGCAGGCAGAGCTTCTCCTCCCTCCAGCTCCTGCTCTGTCTCCTCTCCGAGGCTGGTGTATTTACTTTTTTGAGACTAGACTGGTACAGGGGGGTTGAACTGGGATGAAATTGTCCATTTTGTGAAAATGTGGGCTAGCAGGAACTGCAATACCTTGATCTCAGGAGGCTGCAGACCACAGCCCAAACTGAAACCCGTGGGTGCAGAGGTGCATGTCCCCTGTTTGTCCCAGGCACAGGGAGGGTGACAGACCAGGCTGCGGCCTGAGAACGCTACTGTGGTCCTGGAGCAGCGTGACAGAGCCTGGGCCCTACAGGCCGCCTGGTTCTCCATGTCTCTGCAAGCTTCCAGCATGAGAATGCAGTTTGTGACAGGAAAAGGGACAAATGTGAGACTCCCCATGACTTCCAGGTCAACCCAACCTTGTGTCTATGTTATCTTTCCTTTCCTAGATGTCTGACAAAGAGCCTCTGTTATCAGAGGTGAATGCACGTGCGATGCGCCATTTTGGAGCTAGCTCTGTAGCCCCGCTGTGACCTGTGGAGCAGGTTGAAAAGTGCTGCTTGTGGCAAAACCGTGGATAAGTTTGGATTTTCCACCTGGCAGTAGTGATGGTGGCTGGATTTACGTGACATGGCATCTGGGCTGGGTTCAGTGACCTTCAGCAGAGCAGCTCTGCTGCCCCTGGGCACAGTGGTGATGCTGGGGCTGTGAAAAAGCAAATCCCTGCCTGGAGTATGCTGGCTGCCTGCCTGGGATTCCCATCAGAGCTCCAGATGTGGAGCCCCATGTCCCAGCCAGGCTCTCATCATGGGGCTTCAGTTCGTCCCCAACGAGCACCAAAATGCAATCCGAAAGCAGTGGTCCTGTGGCTGGCGCTTCCCCTTTTGCAGCTTCCTCGCCTTCTCCAGCTCAGCAAAAATCGGGTATCCTTACATAATTTCCTTGGTATGATGCACTCATCTTTTTTCCTTGAAACCGTGTACCCGCCCAGTCGCCAGAGGATAAAAGACGGCAGCAGCAGCAGGGACCAAGCATCCTGCAGAGGAGAGCCCTGCAGCCACCCCAGCTCCAGCCCTGCTTGCCATCTGCTTGGTCCCTGCAGCACCATGAAGGTCTCCGCAGCTGTCCTGGCCGCTCTCCTCCTCCTGGCCCTCTGCTCCCCAGCTGTGGCCCATCTTGGTAAGTCTGGGTGTCACTGTGTCCCCCTGGGGCTGGGTGCCCCATCCCCATAAGGCAGCTTCTGGAGCAGATGGAGAGCCCCATCCCCCTTCCCATGGATGGGACCCTCGTGGTGGGGTGCGGGTGGTTGCCACCAGTGCTGGGGCTCAGCCTGAGGGATGGCATCTCCGGGGGTCTGTCCTTGGGGGATGCAACACGAGGGGGGGACGGGTGATGGCAAGTCCTTGGGTGGAGCACTGGCTGTAGTGCAGGTTTTAATGAGCTCTGTTTTTCTGCCCCCACAGATGGCGTCCCCACCACCTGCTGCTTCAGCTACCAGCAGCGCCCCGTCCCGCGTAACCTCATCGCCTCTGCCTACATCACCAGCAGCAACTGCAGCCAGCCCGGGGTGATGTGAGTACCCTTCATTCCTGGGGTTTGGGGTGCAATGGCCAGGGCAGAGCCCTGTGCATCGCCGGGAGGGGGACAGGGGACGGGAACGTGGCTGGGGACATGCGGGGTGCTGCTGGCAGGACCCAGCTCCGGCCCCCTGCTGCCCCCTCCCAGCATCCTGACGCTGGTTTTCTCCCTGCAGCCTGGTCACCAAGAAGGGGAGGGAGATATGCGCGGACCCCCAGGCTGCCTGGGTGAAGGCACACCTGAAGCACTTTGTGAAGAAAAACTGACCCTTCCCTGCTGCTGCTGCCCCCCGGTGGGCTTAGTCCCCCGCACCAACATGCAACGGAGTACTTGAACTGCATCTTTCTTCAACGGAAAATTTATTCTATTTAACTTATTTAAGTTAAATTAATTGAATTAAATGTATATTTTTTTTTTGCTATAAAAAGGGAAAATACAAAAATAATTTAAAATGTGTCACCATGCCTTTCAAGAAGGAGCCTGTATTTCTGATGTCTAATTAAAGTGTTTAGATTATAAAACCCCTTTGTTTGTCTCTGAACTCCCTGCCATAGCGCTTCGCCCTTCCCTGGTTGGGCTCAGCTCCTGCAGAGCAACCCCTGACCTCAGCACATCCCCACCGGGTGCTGTTGGAACTTTGTCTTGGGGTCCTGACACCAGCTCCTTGATGGGAAACAGCCCCTGCAGTACAGACAGGAGGGTCAGGGCCATTGCGGCTGCTCTGCCCTGCGGTGCTCAGGCACATCAGCAAACCCACCTGTGATGTTTCACCTTTTATTAGGGACATCCTCCGGGGTTGTTGGTCAGTGGATGGGAGGTGACCGAGGGGCTTTCTGTGGGCTGGGAGGGCAGCTGGGTGCTGGGACGACCTTGCAGCATCCCAGCCTCGTGTTCTAGACCTGAACTCCCAGAAGCCGGGGTGCTGCACGTGGGTCCCTGCGCCGGGGATGTGGGGTCTGGGTTGGCTGCTCCAGGTGACACCGAGGGGGCTGCAAGGGGCAGGGAGATGAGCACAAGCTCCATCCATCACACCCTTGTGCCCATCTCCTGGTCCCGTGGCTGGGATTTCTCTCCAGGGCAGGTGACCATGGTGGCCACGTGTCTATGGGGATGTCCCTCAGCTGCAGCTCTCACCGGTGCACGTGTCGGCGCAGTCACTGCACTCCCAGGAGCTGATGTCCTCCCCGATGTCGGAGCAGAGCTGATGGGTCCCGCAGGAGCCACAGGAGCTGCAGAGCAGCAACCTCCAGGGCCTGGGGGACCGATGGCACTGATGTCCCATGGTCACCAAGGGTCCCAGGGCTGTGGGGTGCCAGCCCTGGTGGCATCCATCCTGCTCCCACCCCAGCAGATGGGGCTGAGCTGCCAGCATGCACTGTGTGCCGTGCTGAGCTCAGCACCCTGGGGAACCTCCGTCCCAGCCTGAAGGAGGAGACAAAAGCGTTATCTCCTCACTGTGGGGACGGGGCCTCTGCCACTCACCCCGTGTCCTCTGATTGCTCCCGTCCCACTGGGCACAGGCACTGGCTGGCGTCGCAGGAGCTGTGCCGCTGGTAATGCTCCTCGAAAGCCCCGTCCTCCTCCCAGGCAGCGTCCCTGCGGGAGTCGGGGACAGCTCAGTCCCGGGAGGATGAGGGGGACCCTGGAGAGGCAGGAGGGGACTGGTTTGGGGCTCATTGTGGAGCCAGACAGAGGCAGGGAGAGGGATGCTGACCTGTCGGGGATTTTGATGCCCAGGCGAAACATCTCCTCCTGGAAGGTCTGCACGTCCTGGCAGAGCGGGCAGCGGAAATGGTGCAGGGCCGAGCTCAGCGCCTGGCCCTGGGGCAGGGGTGGCATCAGTAGGGTGGGAGGGTCCCACGTACCCCCCCCACAGGTTTGGGTGATGCTGGGGGGCGATGCCACCCACCTGGATGCAGCGGCGGTGGAACCAGGCGCTGGTGCAGACGGGACAAACCAGGGTGTTGTAGCAGGGCCGCTTCGCCACCACCTCCAGGCAGATGACACACAGGCTGTGGCCCCGCTGCGGCGCTCGCAGCCGCTGTGCCGGCCGGTGCTGCCAGCAAAAGGACCTGGGGGACAGGGCTGGCAGCTCAGCTCCCTGCTCCATCCCTCCTCCAGCCCCGCGGGGTGCCCGCACTCACTTGAACTCCCCGAAAAACTGAGAGACGCAGCCCCGCTCGATGCCGCAGGGGAAGTGGAAGTTTCGGGGACATCTCCGGACCTGGCAGGTGACCGAGGCGCCCCGCTGCCAGCAGATGCAGCACGTCTGGGGACAGCAGGAGGGTGGCTGCCATCAGCGCAGGGCTCCCGGGGTGCTCAGGAAGCCCGTGCCCCGCAGAGCCCGGTGACATTTTGGTGGGCCACCTGGCTGGGGACACCGCACCACTGATAAAACCTTAACCCCATAACCCTTAACCCCTTTGAGCGTTCTCAAAATGCTCAGGTTTTGAGGGAAAGAGACTTTTTTTGGACAAACAAGGCTGTGGTGAGCTGTTTGCAGCCGGCTGCTGGAGCATCCCAACCCAGGGGCACAGGGACCGAGGTGGGGACACGTCCCCCCCGCCTCACCTTCTGTGCCACCCGCTGCAGCTCCCGGTGGATGTCGGGGAAGAGGAAGCCGAAGAAACCCTCTCCGTCAGCCCCTCGCTGGCTCAGCCCGCTGGCGTGGTACTGCAAGAGGGAGCCGGGGGTGTGTATGGGATGGGCAGCCGCTGGCATGGGGTCGGGGGCTGAACCCCCTGGGGGCTCACCAGGCAGTTCTCGTGGATGCAGAGCCCGTCCTGCTGGCACGTCTGCCCAAACACCTCAGGGTCACCGTCTGCCCGCTGGCACAGCCTGCACACTGCCATGGGGACGGTGGCATTGTCACCACCAGTGCCGTGCCGGGTGGGCCCAGAGGGGTGACAGCAGCATATGGGGGAGGGCTGGGGGAGAGGCAAACCCCTTACGGGGATGCTCTGCGCTCACCTTCCTCCTCAGGAACATGCCGCTTCTTTTTTGGGGGGGACGGCACCTGAGGGGACCCTGCCAGCACCCTGAGTGGGGCTGTGGGACTGAGGGGGCCGGCTGGGGGGGGTTGTGGCACCCTGTGGCACCGGGGTCTCAGCTCCATCACCGCATGGGGCCGTGGGGAAGTCGGTGGGGTCAGGAACCGTCCCCTTCCTTGTCCCCACAGTTTTGGGGACAAGAAGGGGAGCCGAGCTGGTGGCAGCGCCCTGCACTGGGGGGCGGGGGGGGTGATGGGTGTGTGACACGGCCCCGCGCATTGTGATGGAGCACTGAGGAACCCCAGGGGAGGTGACGTGGTGGTGATGTCAGGATGAGCAGAGCCACGACACGGGGGGCTGAGCGTGCTGGGGGGGCCCTGAGGGACAGGGACCCCATGTCGGGATGCCAGCATCACCCCACAGGGCCCGGCTCCCATCCAGGTGGTATAGCAGGGAGATGAGAGCCAAACAAAGGATTTTGCAGGCCAAGCACTTTATTTAGGCATCAGAGCCCCCGACTCTTGACAAGCATTTTGATGTCTTCTCCATCGTCTTTGTAATTTGACTTTGTTAGCAGCTGTGGGGGTGGCAGCAGCAGCAGGGAAGGGTCAGTTTTTCTTCACAAAGTGCTTCAGGTGTGCCTTCACCCAGGCGGCCTGGGGGTCCGCGCATATCTTCCTCCCATTCTTGGTGACCAGGCTGCAGGGAGAAAACCAGCGTTAGGATGCTGGGGGGGGCAGCAGGGGGCCGGAGCTGGGTCCTGCCAGCAGCACCCCGCATGTCCCCAGCCATGTTCCCGTCCCCTGTCCCCCTCCCGGCGATGCACAGGGCTCTGCCCTGGCCATTGCACCCCAAACCCCAGGAATGAAGGGTTTGAATGCTCACATCACCGCTCGCAGGTTGCAGCTGCTGCTGCTGATGTAGTAAGAGGTGATGTGCCTACGTGGGACAGGGCGCTGCTGGTAGCTGAAGCAGCAGGTGGTGGGGACGCCATCTGTGGGGGCAGAGAAACAGATTTCATTGAGACCCCACTCTACAGCCAGTGCTCCACCCAAGGACTTGCCATCACCCGTCCTCCCCTCGTGTTGCGTCCCCCAAGGACAGACCCCTGGAGATGCCATCCCTCAGGCTGAGCCCCAGCACTGGTGGCAACCACCCGCACCCCACCACGAGGGTCCCATCCATGGGAAGGGGGATGGGGCTCTCCATCTGCCCCAGAAGCTGCCTTATGGGGATGGGGCTCCCAGCCCCAGGGGGACACAGTGACACCCAGACTTACTGAGTTGGGCCACAGCTGGGGAGCAGAGGGCCAGGAGGAGGAGAGCGGCCAGGACAGCTGCGGAGACCTTCATGGTGCTGAGGGGGCCGAGCGGATGGCAAGCAGGGCTGGAGGTGGCTGCGGGGCTCTCCTCTGCACAATTCTCAGCCCCTGCTTCTGCCTTTTATCCTATGGCCACTGGGCAAGCGCAGAAAAGGATGCATACATTGTTCCTAGGAAATTATGTCAGGACACCCGATTTTTGCTGAGAAAGCCTGAGTTTTGGAGAAGAAATGCTGATTTTTGGAGAAAGCGAGGAAGCTGCAAAAGGGGAAGTGCCAGCCACAGGAGCACTGCTTTCGGATTCCATTTTGATGCTCGCTGGGGATGAACTGGGGCCCAAAGCCCTGTGGTGAGAGCCAGGCTGGGACACGGGGCTCTACGGATGGAGCCCCGATGGGAATCGGGTGGATCAAGGCTGCTCCATCCTCCCTGTGCTCAACCAGCTCTAAAGCATCTGTGGTTTCCATCACTTGGAGCGTAAGGACTTTGGTGACAGAGTGCCCACCACCCCACAGTCCCGTATCTTTTGTCCTGGCAGCAGGCTGCTGAGCACCCGATGTCCCCGTTACCACCTTGGGGTGGTGGAGGGGCTCTGGTGGGAAGGGAAGGATTGTCCCCGCCTGGTGCTGGCGACTGCCAGGCTCCAGAAGGAGCAGGGCCACCCCGGGGTGCCCATCTGCAAGGGCCCTGCTGGGGCTAAGGGACGGTGCCAAGCCCCCAGGCTCTGTCCTTCTGCAGCCACCAGTGTTTAACTCCCAGCTCCCTCCTGAGGAAAGCAACAACCTCCCCCCCCCAAGTCCTCAAAATCCAACTTTTCTCCTCTGTCTGCCTAAATTCACATCCCACGGGGCATCCTCAGCGTCCTTAAACCCACAATGGGGTAGGGACAGCTCAATGTGGGGGGGGGGGGGGGCTACAGGGCCAGCCTTCACCCCCTTGGTTTCACTGCCCCACTGACACCTTCTGGGCAGTTCCCGGTCCCCATGGGGATGCCAAACCCCTCCCCATACCCCTCTTTCCTCCAGCAGGATTTAAGTCTCACTCCAGTTCAGGACAGGGCTCTTTATTAAGGCAACCAAGGTCTGTACACGGGTGTGGAGAGGAACAGAGGGGAGACGAAGGCAGCAGGGGCTGGGGCCGGCCCCATGGGTTAACGAGGCACCACGGGCAGGTAGCGGCGAGGCACAAATAAATAGGGTGCATGGCGGTGGTGGCTTCACGCCGAGGCGTTGCTCAGATTCTGTCCCTTCAGGTACTGCTGGAACCAGGGCTCCATGGGGTCCACGCAGACCTTCGTCCCCTTCAGCAGCTCCACTCTGGGGGCAGAAGGGTGGTGTTAGATGCGGTGACTCTCCCTCTGTCCTCATGACCCCCCTCCCCCCCAAAATGCTGACTTTGGGCATCTTAAATTTCTTATAAACCCCGGCTTCCTTCCCATTTTTATCGGTGAAACAGGGGGTTGGGGTTGCAGGGACATTTGGAAGAAAGAGGGAAGGGGGGGGCACATCTCACACAGCACCCGGGGCGGGGTGGGTGTGTGACTCATTTTGGGGTGTCCCTGATGGCAGGTGAAGCCTCAGGGAGGGTGGGCGAGTGAGGGTGAGGAGCGTGGTGGGGAGGAAGACTGGGGGAGGGAGATTGGGGGAGGAAGGCCGGGGGACCTGGGCACTCACCTCACGGCTCTGCGGGAGCAGTTTGGGAGCGTCTTCTCGTAGCTCCGGATGAGCGAGGCAGGGATTTTCTTCTTGACGAACATATCCTTGTAGCAGCATTTGGAGTGGGGGCTGCGGACTGAGAGCAGACAGGGCTTGGTGCTGTCCCCAGGGGTGTCGCTGCTCCCCAAGCACCTTCCTGCTCCCCCTGCTCCAAGGGTCCCCGGAGTGTCCCCAGCTCCGTGGCTTTGCCCCAGTGATGGACCCCTCTGGTTCTGCCCATCAGGAAAGCCCCAGGAATGAGCCCCTTCCCCTGGGGCATGCCCAGACCCCTCGGCACCTGCTGAAGCTGTGCCTGAGCCTATTTTGGCTCCATTTAACAGGAACGGGACACCTCCAGCACCCCAACTCCCCAACAGGAGCATCGCCAAAGCTGCGCCCCCGACCCCAAACAGCTCCGTGTCGGTACTTACAGGATAAGCCCCAGCTTTCAGTCCAGACAGCAGCGAGCAGCAGGGCGACCAGGGTCAGGGAGAAGAGCTTCATATCCAACCTGGCTTTATCAGTTTCAGCGACCCGTAGCTCTTGCTTGTTTCGGGGCTATGGTGAGCTACCTGCCTCTCCTGCCTGCGCCTCAGCGTTATAAAGCCCCCGGGCAGCATTTCCATGACACCCCGGGACTCTCCCCGGTGGAAGAACTGCTCATCGGTGTTCATAAAGGGCAAGTGGTGAATGGAAATTCCTCCCTCTGGCCGGTGCTGCTCCAGCCCCTGCTCACACCCAACCTACAGCGCAGGACGGCTGGAAATTCTGGTGAGGAGCCACAGCTCTGCGCCACCGGTGATGCGCTGGGGACAGCGATCTATTTTGGGTTCGGCTGCTGCCACTGTGACAAACCACACAGGATGATGCTTGCACTCAGCAAAGCCCTGGGAGGGCTTCTTTTCAAAAACCATCCTGGCTGCGATGCTGCTCTTGCTGTTCTTCACGGGGGCGTGTGGCTTCCACCAGCCCACCCGAGACCCCGTGGCTGAGTGTTGGCTGCCCACGGCGGGGGCTGTGCCACCCGTGGTGCCGCCCGTGGTGGTGGCCGTGCCCATCGCATCTCCTCGTGACAGCCCTGGAGTGGGGGCTGGCACCGAGGCCAGATCCTGCACCCTGAGGGGCAGCTCTGGTTGAATTTTGGCCGGGGTCTCCACAGGGACAGCTGGTGGATGAGCACGGGAAGCCCCCTCCTTGCAGGTTGGCACCGACCCGGCGCTGTGCCCACCTCTCACCCCTCTTACTGGTGGCTTCCCCAAAGCCCACATGGATACTTCTTGACCCCGTGCACCCCCTGAATCCCTCTCCCCCTTCTCCCACCCCCAGGACGCATCAGGAATGGCCAGGACTTCATCTCTTCCCAGCGCTTTAGCGAGTCCAATGCTCACAGATGTTCTTTTGCACCCAGAGAAAGCCAAGAGGTGGACCTTGCCTGCTCCCCAGACACTTCAGAGCCAGATGTTTGTGTGTACAAAGTTCCCTTTAATTCCATCACCGCGCCGTACAAAAAAAAAGGGTGAAGCTATTCCCTCTTAACCCCTATGCTGCAGGAAGCCTGGTGAGCGCCGTGCCACCGACCCGCCGGTGCTGCCACCCGCAAAGCAGTTGTCCCCTGCCTGAGACCCCGTCCTGCCTTGGTCCCAGGGTGGGGGACAGTGAAAGATACAGGAGGTACGGAGCAGCCTGTGTGCAGAGCTCCAGGGTTTGGGCATCCCAGTGGGACGCTGGATCCGGGGATGGAAAAAAAAAAACAAAGAGGTGAGTGCTGGTCAGCCTGGAGCTGGGCATGGGGCCACGATGCGCCACGTTGCCCCTTGTGTCCCCATGGCCACCTCTGCCACGGGGTCACCCTGGAGGGCCCCGCGGGGTTCCCATGGCCGCACTAGCTGGGGATGGAGAAGGAGCTGACTGGGAAGCTCTGCTGGTACCTCTTCACCCAGGCCCTGCCCGCCTGGGCGCAGATCTCCTTGCCGCTCTTCACCTTGAAGCTGTGCAGAGAGAAGCAAAAGGCTTAGAGGGGACGCACTACAGGGCTGCAGGGCTCAATTTTGGGGGAGCTCGGAGATGCCTCATGCCCCATCCCACCCCTGGGCAGTGCAGGAGCAGCTCTGGCCACCAAAAAGAAAGAAGCAGCAATGCCTGCATCCCTCGGTGCTGCCCGAGGGGCAGGGGGTACTCACATCACCGCCTGGTGCGGGCACTCTGGGCTGGTGGCGTAGCAGGAGATGACGTTGTCCCTCTTGATTCGTCTCGTCTGGAAGTTGAAGCAGCACTTGTCGGGCACAGCCGGGGCTCCTGGGGGGACAGCGAGAGCTCAGCTCAGCCTGGAGGTCCCCAGCTCCAGTTTGCATGAAGCAAACCCACCCCCATGCACCCCCTCCCTCTTTTCTGGGTTCCCCCCGTCCCCAGTCTCCCAGGTGGCCGTGCTCACTCTGGGCCAGGCTCTGGTAGCAAAGCATGATGAGGAGGAGGAGGACGCAGAAGGCCCCGGCTGCCTTGGCCATGCTGGGCTGCAGGAGGGCTGCGGGCTGCTCCGTGCTCCCTCCTGCTTGGGACGGGGCTGCTTTTATGGGGCTGCTTCCAGTGGGGCCAGCAGTTGCATAGACAGGGGGAGGACCTGGTTCCTGGCCATGTCCCAAAGCACAGAGGGTGGGCGATTTCCTTCCTCTCCCAAGGAGGAAAAACTGCTCCCAGAACCCAATGGGGTTGGGATTTTCCAAACTCCTGCCTCTGGCATTGGGGCTAATGGGTGGGTTGCTCCCCGAGTTTGGCTCCACACCCCAATTCCCAGGCGGGTTGCAGGGCACATAGGGCAGGACGGCATCTAGGAGCCCAGCAGGGTGCTGGCAGCTGGACCCGCTCCCCGTGGACATCACATCTGGGAGCAGCAGCCCTGTGTCCATGGGAGCAGAGCAGATGTCTGTGTCCCATTGCCGTGCATCCCAGCATGGGGGCCGATGGCCAACCCCGGTGCCAGAATCCCAGAAAGCCATAGGGA
Source organism: Aythya fuligula (assembly GCF_009819795.1). NCBI lineage: Eukaryota > Metazoa > Chordata > Aves > Anseriformes > Anatidae > Aythya > Aythya fuligula. The sequence goes on along the minus strand of NC_045578.1, from coordinate 5,687,097 downwards.
AACAGCCTCTGACCAGCTGCAGAAGGAATATACGTGGCTCCTGCTGTTGTTTTTTTTTTTTTTGGGAGAGGGGATGGGCTGTGACATTCTTGGCTGTGACAAGCTGGGAAACAGCAGAGGCCAGACTGGGACCTCCCCAGGGGGTTTTGCCTGCCCCAGCTGTCCGAACCCCCCCCCCTCCCAGCCTAGACAAATCCCAGAGCTCCTCTTCCAGCAGCTGACAGCTGGTGGGCGGTGGGCTGCAACCCACCTCCGCACATCCCCGTGGCTTGGGACACCTGCGAGGGGCTGAAGGCTTTGGGGGGGGAGTCCAGGCTGCCCCCATCCCCAGGGAACCGGGCCCCTCCATGGCAGGACCACACCACCCTCCTGCCTCCCTCCGCTGGCTCTTCTCCAGAGCTGTTTCCCAAAGGACCAGCCTAGAGTTTTTGGCTCCCAGGCTCCCTTGATGGGGCACACACATTTGGGGTGTGGCGAGGGGGCTGCGAGGCGCCCCGGTGTGCAAATAAGGGGGAGTTTCATGTCTCTGTGCCTGCCAGCAGCCCCTTCCCATCACCAGTTTAATTTCCTCCAGCTTGAGCTGACTCCCCGGGAGTGGAGGAAAAGGGACACCTGGCTCCACTTTCCCTTCCCAGATCCGTCCTTCCCCCTCTCTTAGCCCCATGCCCTGAGGTCTCCTGGCCCTGCTACCCTACAAGGATGGGCTGAAACCCTGCTGAGCCTGGCTCCTTCCCCGGTGAGAGCACGGCGTGGCTCTGAAATGACGACCTGCTCTCGGCAGCGTGGCTCGTGCTGGATGTGGCCACGGGAAGTCCGGGCTGGATCCTCGCAAGCACCAGCTGCTTCCACACAGGGAATGTTCAGCCCCCAAATTACGGTGTTTTCCCAGCAATGAGAACAAGAAACAGAAATGCAAGGAAAACAATGAGGTTTTGTTGTAATGGGAAAAAACCCTTTTCAGGACTCCCATGCATCAGGCTGGGGAAGTCCGAGGATGATGCTCCCAGCACCTGAGGCCGCCTCCGCCCCGAGCCCCGAGAGCTGGCACCGGGGTGGGTGATTTTAGAGCCAGGTGAATTTTCAGCCCCCATCGGACTCTGAGGATGGGAACACCCCACGCACTAGGTGACTCCATGCAATTAATCCCCAGGAATGTCACCATTTCTCATCTGTCTCTGTTTTATCCGGCCTTCCCGGTGCCTCCGGGGTCGCTTGGCCTCAGGATGGAGGCAGACCTCCAGCCTCTGCCACGTGGAGGAGGGATGTGGGCACCACGGAGCGGGTCCAGCATCCTCTCCTTCCCTCCTGCGTGGGGCTTTTGTCCCTCTACTTCACTGGGAGATCCTATGGGACGCAGAGGAAGGTGGATTTGGGGACTGGCAGAGGGGTTTGGGTGCTCTGATGGTGCTGAGCTCCCTTTGCTATCCCCCTGCCGGATCACAAGACGATGCCTCAGCCCCACACTGAGCAGAATTCATCCTTTAGAGATGCAGAGCAGCAACAGCTGCTTTTTCAGCTGTGTTTGCATAGGCGTTATTGATGCCGTGGCGTGCTCCTCGTCCCAGCTGATCGATAAACCCAGGGGACAAAGATCTAACCACAGCGCCTGCGGGATGGGACGCTGCTGCTGCCGGGGCAGCCAAAATAATGAGTGTAATCAAAGCAGCTTCACCTGGTCAGGGCTGCTTTCTGTACAGCTGGAAGGATTTGTTTGGTTTACTCCTCTCCCTTTTACCTCTCTTGTCGTGGTTGGAACAGATCAGCGTTTCCATTACCTTGCCGGGGCTGATGGCGAGATAAGCACTTAATGCACACCCCACTCGTGAGATTTCCTTTCTAAAGGCTGACAGTGTCCCTGCTGTCCCTGGCCACCCTCGGGACTTCCCCAGCCACCGGGGGAGATGGTTTCTGCTGAGCTTGGCATGAGACCCATCCACCTTCCCCTGGTGGCTTTTAGTCACCCCTCACCAAAACCTACACCCCAGCGGAGAGCGCGGCTGGAAACCTGGAGAGGTGCCATCCTCTCCCCCAAAAAGTGGTGGAGGGTTTTTTGGTCTGAGGTTGGAAAACCCCACGGAGGCTCACTCCAAAACCCGGAGCCGGGCACTGGGAGCTGCCCCGAGGCTGCGGGGATGGGCTCATCCCCTGCTCCCAAATGCTGCTGGGAGGTGGAAGCGTAAAGACATGGGATGGAGCAGATGGCTTCATCCTTGTTGGGTGGAGAATTCATTCACTGAGTCATGGCCAAGTCCTCACTTCACAAGCATCCATCAGGGGCGAAAGCACCTCCCAGCTGAGGAAACTGAAAACTGAGCAAAGCCAAGGGAGCTGGGATGATTTCCTGTAAATCCATGGTGTTCTGAGCACACGTCTTCATTTTGGGATCAACGGCTGGTGTCTGGATGAGGACATTCCCCCTTCCCAGTGCTGGACTGGGGGTGTGGGTCCTCCTCATCCCACAGTGGGGAAAACAGCCCCAAAGGGAGAGGTTTTCCACTCAAAGCAGCAGCTGGATGGCTTCAGGGGCTGCAGTGAGTTGCAGGCTTGGAGACCCCAAAGATGTTCCCAAAGCCCCTAAAATAAAGGCAAAAACCTTTTGTCTAGGATGATGGCTTCTTTCTGGACAGCTTGGGAAAGGGTCTTTGCTGCTTCCCCCCCTTGAGATGCTCTTCCCCCAGAGCTCTCCTCCCCAAACTGTCCCTGGCTGAAGCCCCTGCTCGCCCTGGGCACCCCCACGGGTGTGTGACTCATTTCCGTGTCCTTTGGTCCCCAACATCCTGACTGTCACCGAGCAGCCCTGGCTGAAAAGCTGATTTCACACCAAACTCCTCTGCTGGAGATAACGATCAGGGCTGGGCTGCCTGAGCTGGGTGTTAGCTTCCCCCTCCCTAACCTTGGCCTTTCAAAAACCAAGAGCTGAAAACTCAGAGAAAACCCAAGGCACTCCCTGCCTCTGCCTGCACCCTGACTTCTGAGCCTGCAGGCTGCACATGCATCATTTCCCAGCAACCTGAAAGGCAAGAAGCAGCATTCGTTGGTGGGAAAAAAATAATAACAGAGAAACCCCAAAAGATAAAGTAAGATGCTCATGAAATGCTCTGCACTGGGAGCTGGGGTAAAAAAAAAAAGTCAAAGCCTGGGGACTTGTTGGGATCTCCGTGTGCTTCCAGTATTGCTTCTGGGTGAAGACTGCTGGTGCCGTTTAAAGACCTCGATGTTTTTTTTTTTTTTTGCTTTGGGTGGATTTTCTCCAGGCACAAGAGCCCAGGCTGGGCAGCACTGGAGGGATGCAGGGAGGTGGTGGTGGGGAGCAGAGAACGGCATCGATGGGGAGCTCGGCTGGGTCATGTCCTTGGTGTCCTCCCGTGTTCCCCAGGAGCTTTCCATAAATACTTCTGCAAGTATTTTGGGGAAAGGTGATGGGAAAAACTTTCCACCCCTCTGCTCCTTCGGCTAGGCACATCATGTATTGAAAAATTAAAGCCAAGGGTTGGTGTGCTAATTTTCTGAATTATTTTCCAGTTTGCTGCTGCCCGTGCAAGGCCGGGGAGAAACGTGCCTTGCCTTGCTCTCAGCTAGAAATCTCCCCGAGCCTTGGTTGCTGTTTTCCCTCGGTCTGGCAGAAGATGTCAGTGCTGCCCAAGGAACAGCTCGCTCCGTGCCCACTCCTCCTGCCCAACACCTGCCTCGGGCCCTGCTGGGGACCCTTTGTTTTTTTGGGGGTATGGAGTAGGTGGGATGCTCCAGCTGGCCCCACAACCTCATGGCCCTGTCCTCTGGGGACCCCAAGGGGCTCCCAGCCCCATGGGAACCATCTGGGAGTTTCTTGGGATGGAGGAGGTGGAAGGGATTCGTCCCGCATCCCCTTGGGTCCCACCAGCACTGGATCAGCCCTGCTGGGGATGCTCAGCACGGGGGAAAGCTGCTCTGTCCTGGGGAAAGAGATATGGAAGAGGGTACAGGGGGAAAAAGAAGCAGGGAATCCGAAATGAATGCACATGTGGAAAGGGGGAGAAAATGCTCAAAAGAGTATTGACAAGTCTGGAGGCTTCTGGGACCTCGGGTGACCAGAAAAATAACACATCAAAGACCCCGCGTATGCCTGAAGACAGATAAAAACTCGGAGCCAAAATGTTCCATGAATATTTAACTGCCATCAATATTTAATTAGGAGATAGAGAGATTAGGAGCAGGGATACCCACCCCCTGCGTGCGCGCCAGCGCTGCCGGGCTCGGGGCAGAAGTTGGGGTGCAGACACCCCGAGGGAAGGGGAGAAAAGTCCCAAAGGGAGAGAAGAGGCTCAGACACAGCCTTTCCCGCAGCCTGGCTGGGATGCAGCGGGGTGAAGGATGCTGCCAGGGGACACAACTGGTCCTGGTCCCCCCCGTGCAGGTGCCAGCTGTGCTGGTGGCAGTGTGGGGCTGTCTGCGGAGCTGCCCTGGTTTGATAACAGCCCCTGATGGTGCAGAGATGGGTGCTGAGGGCCCCAGGGGGATGCAGGGTGCTTCCCTCCTCAGCCTTCATCCCTTTGAAGTCTCCTGCGTGCTGTTACAGCAGGTCAGAGGAGCGAGGAGATGAACTGCCCCAGAGCTCACGGGAAAGGGTGAAGGCTGGGGAGGGCATCCCCCATCTCTGTCATCCCCTCTGCCTGCCTGGGGGGGAAAAGGGAGGGTGCACTGGGGTCTCCATCCTGCCCTGGTGCCAGTGACAAGCTGTGGTGGGGCAATGACCCCCCTCCCTGCCCCTCTTTTCCTTCGTGGGACATTAAACCAGGGCCACAGCAGTCCCCAAAACAGGGTCAGGGAAGGGGGCACTTATGGGGTGCGTCTCTGCTGCACCCCACAGGCTTCACTTGGGGCTGCAGCGAGAGCTGGGGTCCCAGCACAGCTCAACCCTGGATTTTGGGGACCCCATCAGTGCTCTGGGCTTGGTTCCCTCTTGGGGACCTTCCCAGCCCCTTCCTCACCCAGTGGCTCCACGTGCAAACCATGAGGGGGTCCAGACCCAACACCTTTGGGGATGAGGGTTTGGGGCTGGGACCAGACCAGGGACACACCGCACTGCCCCATCCCTTCCTTCTGTCCCGCTGCTGGTCCCCATGCGCCATCCTGCTGGGTGCAAGTTGCACCCCTAGAGCTTTAACCTGGGCTTTGTGTCCACCGTGGCCCTCCAGCATCTCTTAAATACCGCTAAGCAAGGGGTTACTCCCCCTTTTCTGGATGCCACCACCTGAACAAACCCACCCACTGGGCACGACGAAGGCTCCCGCTCCTTGCTCCTCATCCTTTCCCCTCCGACCCCGCAGCAAGCAACCAGCACCGTGCACCCGCCCCACCGCACGCCCTGCCGCCACCCGCCGCGGCACCCCGGGGAGGACGGATGGCTGCCGAAGCGCTGGGCTATAAAATTGCTTCTCGTGCCGCCCGTCGGCCGGGGGAAGCTGCCAGCAGCTCTCCTCGCCTCCTCGGGACCTGCCGGGCCGGCGATGCGGCGGTGACGGCTGCTGCTCCCCCGTATCTGGGCCATTCACCACTCGAGACTTTTAGCGCCCCAAGCAACGGCATGTACTGCTGATGAGTTCTTTCTGCTCCAGTAATTACAGTGAGGAATTTGTCGGAACGAGCTTTCTAAAACCTTCTTGTCTTGTTCTGATTTTACCTGGAGTGTAAAAAGTCATTAGTATGGTAAAACGGAGGCTGTGCTCAGCCAGCAAGCCATCCAGATAACGCGGTTTACATCCACTACACTTTCAATATGCAAAATAATAATAATAATAATATATAGAGAAAAAAAAATAAAATAGCTGGCTTTATATTTTACCCAGACGGAGTTTTCCGCGATTGAAATTAGCAGGATGGGAAGGAAAGAGGAGAAGGAGGCAGGGCTGGGGGTGTGCGGGGTGTGCTGCCCTGGCTGGCCACATGCCGTAATTTTGGGGCAGTTTGGGTTTCATTTGCCTCGTTCCCTCCAGGAGCCTCCTGGTGCATGTGGGATAATTGGAGCAGCTCCTGCAGCCCCAAACCCCTGCCTGGCCCACACGGTCCCCGTGGAAAATTCATGGCACTGAGCCTAATGTGACCAGACCCCAAAATGTATCTTCTACGCCCCTACAACCACTGAAACCTCACCCGGGTGATGTGAGAACCACTGATCATCAACCCCAGCCCATGGGTAACAGGGAGCAGGGAGCAAAAACCCCTCCTGGCCCCACCACAGCCCCAAAACCTCCTCGTGCATGGCTCCCGATCCTCCCAGCCCGTTTTGGCTCCCCCGCCGGTGTATGGGATTTCAGCAGATGTCAGGGAGCGTCTGGGGCTGAGTGCCTGGGGAGCTCAGGCTTGAAATGAGCCAGGAAAAAATAAATAAACAAATAAAAAACCATCTCTGTAGGGAAAAAAAAAAAAGGAGCTGAGGTCAGGCGGAGTTGCGAGGCGTGCGCCTGCAGCCGGCCCGCTACTTTCAGCCGGCAGCTGCTGAAAAAATTAAAAAATAAAAAAAATCCAGCCAAAAAAAATAATAACAAAAATGTAACACGATAGAAAAAGTGGCGAAGGGGATTGGACAGAGCATGGTTTTTAGTGGGAAGAGATGGGTTTGTGAGCCAGAGCTGCTCTGGGAGAGGAGGGACCCGTGATTTCCCCCAGATCCCTCCTCGGTCTCCAGGCAGAAGATGCCACCCGGCTGGGTCCCGCGTCTGTCCCCGCTGCTGTGTCACCTCTGCTTGGCTGGGAGACCCACGGGAGCCCCCACCCCTGTGGTCCCTGGGGTTTTGGCTGCTAGGAGTGTTGGGAAAAAAGCGATGCTTCTGTCTTGGGCTCTAATCAAAGCGTTTGGGTTTGGATTTAATTAAATGATAAGGTTTTGGGGGCTGAAAGGAAACCCTGTGGTGGGAGCCGCTTGGATTTCAGGGTATTTCCAGCCTCCCCGAAGGCTGCTTCAAAGAGAAAAGTGATTGAGAGGCAGAGCATCCATCTGCCCATGCAAAACCCAAAGCATTCCGATTTCCTCAGCTTTTATTTTCTTTAATCAACTACTTGACAGAACTCAGACAAGTTTGTGATTATTTTTTTGGCGTCTCCAGATCCATCTTGTGGGCCCAGAAAACCTGGGGAAGGGGAGAAGGTCGGACACCAGCATTATTTACCGGGGACACTGTGGTTCCCCTGCCAGTGTGTCTGGCTGGTATTTTGGTGCTCAGATGGGTATCTGGGAAATGATGCTTATAAACCAGGAAACAGACTTATCCTCTTGCATGACAAAGCCCAGCTTTTGCTTTTCCCCTTCCCTTTTCTCCCGCGAGCTGTTACAGGGTGGGCAGACCCCAAATTGACAGGTGGATAAAACCAGGAGCTCTCTGCGCCGGGAGCACGTGCGGCGTAAAAGCCTTAACTGGCGATTCCCAGAAAGAGCAATGAAATAATTCAATGTGATTTGTGTGAGGCCGGTACGGTGGAGCCAGGCTGGCACCAGGGCTCTCCACAGAGGGGGGGATTTGGGTTTTGGGGTGCTGCCAGACCCGGCTTCAGCTTCGGTGCTGGGGAACGGCAGCGCTCATCCGGCTGCTGGCTTGATTTAGGTGAAAAAAATGTGGGTTTGGGGTTGGTGGGGGAGACAAGACACCAGCCCAAGGTTGAGCTCCAGAGGGTTCAGCCAAAAAAAAAAAAAAAAAAAAAAACAAATCAGAAAAAAATATAACCCTGTGCGGATGGCTCGGCGCTCCCAGGGGGGGATCTGCTTTGGGCTCCACCTCTCCCCCCAAAATCTCCCCCAGCTGGGGGGCGAATGCCGACGAGCTCCGTGGCTCCTTTCTGCAGAGCCTGCGAAGAAATGCAGCGTCATAACAGCGGCGACCGCAGCGCTGGGGAGGTGTGAAGAGCCCGTAAAGGAAGGAGCACCTGCCTGGCAGGAAGCGGTTTGCAGAAGAAAGCACAGCACGGCGATGTGGGGGCGGCTTGAAGCCCCGCTGACAGCGTTTTTCCTCTCCCTGCCGTCTCCGGGTGGCTCTAGGGAATTTCAGGTGGTTTTACGGGGCTGCAATGGGATTTCTTTTTCCCTCCCTGACTCCCACCGAGACCCTTCTGCACCCTCTGGGCAGCGGTAGGGCTCTGGGAGCGGGAGCAGGGAGCTGAAGGGGCTGGAGGATGCTCCCAGCTAGACACCGAGACACTTTGCATTCTCGCATTGTTTCCAGTAATAAAGTCGGGTTATTACAAAAATCTATTACCATCAAAAGACGCCGATAAACCTCCAATCCTTCTGTGGCGAGGTTTTAATATTCCTCCTGGAGAGCTTTCCGCTCTCCGTGGCACCGGGTCCTTATCTTCCATCAGCCCACCTGAGCGGGCTGCGCCGCTATCAGATCCTATTTGGCATTTGGTGGGGTTGGTTTTTCATTTTAATCCCCTGGTGATTTCTTTTTTAGCATTCCCCACTTGCCAGCTCCTGCTGGTCACTGGGGCACGAGGGCCCGTGGTGCTGTGTGCATTGGGAAACCAAACCCACAACCCGAACCCCATTAATTACGGAGATCTTATTAATAGAGAAATAATCCATTGGCAAAGTGCGGGGCTCCAGCCTTGGACTGTGAGGGCTGCTGCAAAGAGCAATGTTTTTTGGGGGGACACTGCACCTTGAACAGGGCTGGAAACAGAGTGATGGGAAATGGGATTTGCCACCAGTTTCTGGCAGTTTTAAAAAAGGGAGAAGAGGAATTTGCTTTGGGTTAGTTGGAGACTGCTGCTGGTCCCCCCTCCCCAAATTCCCAGCAGGTTGAAGGGAGGTAGAGAGTGGCTCAGCTCGGTGCCTGCAGGCACTGCAAATACTGAGTTATGTGGATATGGCAGGGATCATAAGGACAAACCAATCTCCCAAATTTCCCACTTCCAGGCACACAGTTTTGCATTTGGAGGGGGGAGGAATCCTCTCCTCACAGCAAAATCCAGACAAACGGCCCCAGCTGCACTGCTAGTGCCAAGTGCCCGTCCTTCAGCAGGGAAACCTTGGTCCCCTCCACGAAATGGGAAAGTATTCATCCTGGGGAAAAAAAAACAAAACATTTTTTGTTATATACTGGGGTGTGTGGGGAGTTTATTCCCTTCTCCATGAGGCTGTCTGTCCCTCTGACACAGGGAAGCACTTGTGGACACGATGGGCTCCCAGCCAGAGGCAGGAGAAAGGTAAGTACAGGGCACCGGGGCAGGGTTTCTCAGCCTTTTCCATTTCCAAGCCTTCATTTTCCAGCACAGGGGAAAAAAAAACCCTTGTCAATATATTTATGAGACCTATGAAACCTGCGGGCCGCAGGGTCAGGATGGGCATGCAGCGCTGCGTTAATGCGTTGCTGTTCCTCCTCTTAATGCTCTCCGTGCCCGTGCCTCCCCGTGGGCATCCCAAAGCCAGCCCGCAGTGAGGGGAGGGCTTGGGGCTGCCGGGAAGCACCGAGCTGCTCTTACTGCCCGCACCAAAGCATTGGCAAGTGCTGAAGTGGCAGAAGATGCTGAAGGAGCAGACGCTGCTGAAAACCAAGCTGCCTAGAACATCGCCCGTTGCACGCAGGGGAAGCTGAAGCCCGGGTCTCCCTGCTATGGGATCAGCTAGGGTCAGCCTGCGGGGTGATGTCCCTGCCAGAATGTGCCCCCCACCCAGCTGGCCCCAAAATTTCTCTTGGGGAGATGCTCCAAGGTTTTCCCTTGGCTTGCCCAGGGCCTTTTTCCTGGATAACAGCACCCTAAATACTGCTGGTCTCCAAAGTGAGCTTGGAGCAGAGCATCTCCGTGTACAGAATGGTGGAGATAAGGGGTAAGGACATAAAGGAACAAGGAAAAAGGAAATAAGGAAATAAGAAAATAAGAAATAAGGAAATAAGAAAATAAATACATAAGGAATAAGGAATAAAACATTAAAAGTAAGGAATAAGGAAGGAATAAGGAGTAAGGAAGGAATAAGGATTAAGGCATGTGGCATATGGCATAAGGAATAGGGGATAAAGGACAAGGAATAGAGAATAAGGCATATGGCATAAGGAATAAGGAAAAGGGAATAAGGAAGAAGGGATAAGGGATAAGAGATAGGGAATAAGGGATAAGGAAAAGGGAATAGGGAAGAAGAGATAAGAGATAGGGATAAGGGAAAAGAGATAGGGAATAAGGGAAAAGGGAAAAAGGAAAAGGAATAAGGGATAAGGGATAAGGGATAAGGGATAAGGGATAAGGGATAAGGGATAAGGGATAAGGGATAAGTTAGACCCCATTCCCAGCCCCACAGACAGGCATTGTCCTGCTGCTGGACAGCCTGAGCCCAGCGAATCCTCCCTGCAGGGAGCCTCGGGGTGCTGCAGGCGCAGCGCAGGGTGCTGGGGGCTGCCGGAGCCTCTGCTCGCTTCCAGCCCAGGTAAATGGGAGGCCGGGATGGAGGCTTAAGTGAAAAATTGCCTGTGTTTTAGTGGCATTAAAAATAGCCGGCTGGCTCCTGGGATGGCACTAACGCTCTGCCAGGTCTGGCTTGCGGCCGCGCTGATAACTGCGGCGCCGGAGAGTTCTCCGGAGGGCTCAGCGCCGGCAGACGGGGAGCCAGATTGCCCCTGGGGCTGCCGCGGTGGGAGACAGTGGTGGTGGGGGGCCTGGGCCAGCGTCAGACCCCGTCAGACCCAGGGATGCATCCCCATCAGGGGCTGCTGCTAATTACTGCTAATTGCAGGGCCCTGCAGACGCGCCGGGGCAGCTGTTTGGTACTTCTAGGAGCTGTCTCCGGTGCTTTCGGAATATCAGATGGCCCATAAAAGCTTTGCAGAGTGCTGGAGGCAGCTTCTCGGCTCGATGCTGTGTTTTTATGCCCCGATTCGGGTGCTGAGTCCAGCTTGGGGCTGTGAGTGCTTCGGTGCCACCACCCCGCACAACCAGCAGCGAGCGCTGGGCACGGCAAAGGCTTCACAGGCAGCGGGGCTGGAAATCTTCCTGCCCCTCGGTTAGTGGGAGAGACAGCTCAGGGCTCGTGTCTTGCACTAGTTTTGGGTTTCCCTTTCAAAATAATAATAATAATAATTAAAAAAAAAAAAAAAACAAGAAAAAAAATAAATAAAAATTAATAAAAATAAAGCAATGCTGTGAGCTGACTAAGGGGGAACCCCCGCCTTACTCCTCCCTCCTTTTTGGGGAGAAAGATGCTCAAAGGGGTGAGAAAAGAAACCCCCTCAGCCCTGTTTTTTTCAGCCTCCTGATCGTCAGCAGGTGCACAAATTAAGTTTTGAAGCTTCTCCCTCTGGTGGCCAGGGGCTGCTCCCAGTTAGGTGAGCACTGGTCCCAGTTTGGGGGGCCGCAGCCCCCGAGGAGGATGGAGACACAGCCCCGGCATCTCAGAGGCGAGTCATTAAGATGGGGTAGTGCAAGGGGGAGCCATAGGAATTAATTAGGATGGTAATTAATTAAGATCACTGATGGGTGAGGCTGGGCAGGTGCTTTCCCTGCAGAATAACCCTGCTGGGGGGTATTTCTGCCCCCAGCTCCTGGCCCAGCCCTGGGGCTGCCCCTGCCCCATGTCCCCCCCACCTTGGGAAGGGCTCTGGGGACCCTCCTGGTGGTGCTCAGCACCTGCACCGAGCTGACCCAGGGCCTCTTGACAGCTTCTGGAGGGGGAACATAAATCTTTCAAGGCTGCAAATGTCTTTTTCTTTTTTTTTTTTTTTTTCTTTCTTTCCATTCTGGGTGAGGAAAATGGATTTTTTTTGCAACTCCCTTCAATGTCACTGGTAGCGGGAGACGCTGTTGGTACACCACAGACCCCCTCGCTGCCCAGCCGAGCGGAAACTTGCTGCCTTCCCCTGCGTGGCCTTTGGATGCTTTTTCTTTTCCTCGCTGCCTCGTTTGTTTGGGAACATTTGCAGCACCCCCACTGCAGGGCTCCCCTGAGCAGGGGGGAAATGCAGGGGTCACGGGCAGCTCCAGAGGGGGACAGATGGACCCTGGTGGCTACGTTGTGCTTTTTGGGTTGTTCTCTGCGTGCTCTGATGCTGTGAAGTTGGTGATTTCACCCTGGGTGATGCCTAGTGATGTGGAGAGGGAATTGTGCAGCTTTGGTGCCACGCCGTCCCCTGGGCCAGCCCTGGGCTTCCGTGCTGCAGCCCATAGCAGCCACCAAGCACAGCTCCTCTGCTCTGAGAAGTGCATTAAAAAGATGCTGTGAAGTTAAAATTAAATCATCTGCTGCCGGGCTCGCAGACCGGGGCTGAAACCCGGGGAGGCACCAGGGAAAGGGCAGAGGAAAGCTGGCAAAGGGGGTGCACCCGTGCTGATTTGGGCATCCCCCGCAGACAGTGAGCAGGGCTGAGGCAAAGAGAGGTGACAAAGGCCACCCTGCCTGCCGGTGGCAGGGTCTCAGCCTCTTCTCCTGCCTCTCGCAGAGCCCTCAGGGCTGTTGGATCCTGCAAAGTGTGGGCACGGGGCGCTGGAGCAGGCGGGGAGCAGGCAGCGGGCGGCAGCTCGCGGTGGAGCTGAGTGCAGGGAGCCTGCGGTCTTCAGCTGAGTTATGGGAATGCATAAAGGGAGATGTTATTTGAAAGCTCTGGATCACCGTGCATATTTTTTATTCCTTTTTCCTTTTGGCCTGTGGCTCAAAGCTGCAGTGAAATGTGGATATGGATCTGGCAGCCACCAGCACAAGAGACGTGGTGGTGCTGGGTGCATTGCTCAGATGGCCTCTGGGAGGGTGGGGGAGCCTTTCCCTCCGTGCCCAGCTCCAAGAAGGGATGTGATTGCCCATCAGACCTCAGCTTGGTCCAAAAAGGCTGTGCTGGGCCCCCCCTGGATGGATTCCCCCCCCTAGAAGATGTTGGGGCCCTTTCTGCTGTGGACCAGCCCCACGTCCAGCCCTGTTTGTGGGATGGATGCAAAGGGCGCATCAGGCACGGCACTGAAGACATCGGGGGCTTAATTGAGACGTGAACACCTTTTAGCCAAATACTGAATCATCTTTGGCCAGATACTGTCAAGGTCACAAGTGCTCCGCTCAGAAATCGCTGAGCTCTGAAAGAAACCCTTGCCAGAGGTCTGAACCGCCGGCTTTTGCCATGAAACCTTTAGCCTTTCCCTCCTGGCCCCTAAGAAACAGCCCGTAACAGGTCCCAGGGGAAAACAGCCCCTTTCTCCTGATTGTTGCCCATCTTTTCTTCCACACCCCAGCTTTCTGGGGGGCTTTCTTTGCTTTTCAACACCTCCTGCACACTGAGCAGTGAAGGATGCTCTGCTGAGCCCGGCGCTGTCACCGTGCCGGACCCCAGCGCCGTGCGGGCAGCTCCAGATCCTTTTTCCCAACACCCCCAGCCCCAAACCTGGCTGGACAGGAGGATGGATAAAATCCCAACCTTTCACACCCCCCCAGTCCAAAATCACAGCCTCCCCTGAGCCCAGCGGGGCTGCCGAAGGGGTTAATCCACTTTGTGCACAACCAGATGGGAAAATGGTTCCCTCTAATGCTGCTAAATAGGCTCCTGAAAAATGCATGGCCCTAAGTGGTCTTGTAGGGCTTTTCGCCCCCCTGGGGAGGGTTGGGACAAGCTGCAGAAGCAGAGCTGGGGAGGGGAACAGCCCAAATCCCTAAGGGGGGGGCTGCTAATGGCACCAAGCAAAGGGTTTTGTGGGATTGGGCTCCAGATGGGACCAGGTGCCCCCGGGACAGCAGCGTGGCCATTAGCGGGGTGGCCATGGATGAATTAGCAGCTGCTGTGTCCTGATCCCACTGGACACACACGAGCTGGGCAGGCACTGGGGGAGGGTTGGGGGGTTTTGAGGGGGAGAACAGGGCTGCAGTGCCCCCCTGGGGCTGTGTTGGATGCCTCATTGCTCGCAATTAGCAGCTCCAGCACCCCCACTTAGTGGGGTCCCCGGGAACAAACACCTCTGTGGTCACTGAAAACCCTTTGCAGGGGACGGGGTGGTGTCAGGGGGGAGATCCCACGAGGCTGCGGGTGCTGAGCTGCTCTCAGGCCTTCTCCCAGCTCTTCCCAGTCCCCGTCGAGCACAGTTGTGACAGGTCCAGTGAAGGGGAAAGGGAAGCCCTGCTCGCCGCCGGGGCCTCTCGCTGCTCAGCTGGCGACCGCCCCGTCCCCAAACCTGTCCCCGTCCCCATGGGGCCAGGCAGGTGGCAGAGGGGGACACCGAGCCGTGGGTCTTTTTTCTCTTCATCCCCACCAAGCATCCTTTTTCTTGCAGTTCCTCGCTGGACCCATCCTAACGATGGCCAAAATCCCCTGGGGGGCATGTGGAGAAGCAGGGCTGGGGTCGCTGTGACACGGGGGGGTGTGGGTTTGGGGGACACGGGGTGGCACCCCCTGGGTGGGACGGCCAGGAGCGGGTGCTCGGTGTTTTGGGGAAGGGTGGGAGCTGACAGAGCTCTGAGCTCGTCCCCACAGCACCGCCGAGGGCAGCCCTAAATCCTCCCCCACCCCATACAGCCCTTATCTGATTAGGGACTGGGGGAGCCTCCGGAAAATTGACCTGCCTGAGCCAGCGAGGGGGGACTGGGAAAGCAGAGCAAATGGGCTCCTCTCCTCCTCTTAAGTGCTTTTCGCTGTCTGTCTTTCTTGCTTGGCCAGAGAGGCAGGGAAAGGGGGGGGAGAGGGAGGGCAACGCGGGTTGTGATGGGTTGGTGTCCCCCCGTGGGAGTGTGGGGACAGGTGATGGGGACAGTGCCCTGTCCTGGGGACACGCTGCCATGCAAGTCCCAAATAGGATCACGTCCCCTAACAATATATGGGGAAGGAGCTGGAAAAGAAGGGATCCTGCACTGGTTTCCTATATATATATGTATATGGTGATGGGGTCTGGGTAGGCAGAGGCAGGGATTCCCCGACAGCAGGTCCCTTTCTGGGCTGGGGTCGCTCACACCCGCCCCAAATCCCCACTGATTGCAGCTTCTGCTCGCCTCTCGGCCATCGAAGCCTTGTTATTTGATTTAGGGGATGCAAATCCCCTTTCCCTCTCCGAGGTGACAACAAAATGACACCAAACATGGGCTGGTCCCCACCTGGGGCTGTCCCTGATACCCAGCACCACCCCGCGCCGTGCCTCCCCCCACAGCCCAGCGCTGATTTCGGTCGAATCTCTGCCAGGGTTTGTCTTTGGGGGAAAAAAGCAATAAAAGAAAACAAAGAACAGGGAAAGAAAAGAAAATCTATTGCTGGCCTTGCCGGCTGCCAAGATAACCGCCCCCTCCTCTGTAGCTGCTGTAATTAGGTGCGTGAATCCCCAGCACGGGGAAACGCGGCGCTCGTGGGTTTTCTGCATGGATGCGGGGCTGCCTCCATCCATACGGGGCACTGCACCGTGTGCTCATGCCAGAATTACCCCATGGGGTGAAAATTTGGGGAAGGAAAGGGGAATAAATGAGCGGTGGTCTGTTGAAACCTTCCCTTTCAAAGCAGCCACTCCGCGGGGTTTTCCACCCATGGGGCCGCTTCGTTCCCCCATGCGGAGCCCCAACAACTTTGGTAATGCTGACTTGTTATGGCAGATGAAATATTAAAGGGCTATGATATAGCCCGAAATTAATATTTCAGCAGAATGTAAAAGGAGAGGCAAAGACGAATCCAAACAGTAAAGCTGAAATGAAATGTTTTTATCTCGCAAGACCAAAATGGCTTGGCACTCCGGCTTTGATTCGCCCTTCCCTTACTTTTATATGCTATTAAAATATTTATTGGAATAGTATAAATAGTGCTTCTGATACCCTGTGTGCCATTACGCTGTTTGGGGTACAGCCTAAACAATTTGTGGGCCATGGGGCGAGCTCTGGGCTCAGCAGCCCTTGTGGCAAAATGGGGTGGAAGCAAAGCTTTGGGGACGGCCACCAGCACTGCCTTGTCCCCTAGCATCCTGCTGTGACTCTTCTCCTTGTTATCCCATGTTCTGGGACTGGTTATATATGGTTTTAGGGTTTCTGCCTCCTGTTGCCCTCCCTCTCCCTCTCAACCCTATGTCCTGTAAGAGAATGAACCCATCTGTGCCCATTTCCTGCTTTTCCCACCCATTTTGCTCTCCGAGCATCACCCCAGCGAGACGGCGAGCTGTGGGGTGGCCGTGGGGACTGGTGATGGGGACGGTCCCCAAGCTGATCCCATTGCTGGTGATCCCAGCAGGCTCCTTTCCCACTCTCCACCACTTCATGGCCAAAACCTGCAGGATCTTTGTGCCCTCTGCTTAATTTGTATGGGATCAGCCAAGGCTCGCCCCGACCCGGGGAAGAGGAGTGGGACAGAGCCACGGATGCCCGTAGGGAGCCACAGCCACGTGGTGACACGAACCCCAGGGGACAAGCCCAAACCCCCAGCTGGACAAGGAGTTACAATAAAAGCCTTTTTTTTCCTTTTTCTTTAGAAATAATAACATAAAATGAATTTATGGCAATTACGGGATTTCTATATTTATGTCATTATCAGAACTATATAAGGAAAGTTGGCTGATATGAATGTATTTCGGGTGCTGCTTCCAAGGGGGAGGGCATTGCTATATATTTTTAATCACGTTCCAGGCTCATTAATCCCCCACCCGCGCAGAATCGGCTGTGGGGCTGGCTCCGAGCGCTCTGGCCACTACTAGGGCGGCTGCTTTTAGGGTGAGGAACTCCCCTGCCTGCAGTGATCCTGGCTGAGAAATAGTCACAAAGTGAGAGGTTTTGGCTGAGGCTTTATTCCTTATTATTCCTTTTTTTTTTTTTTTTTTTTTTTTTTTTTTTTTTTTTTTTCTTTTCCCTATTTTATAGGCAATCTATCGGTTTTGGAGGCTCTTTGGGGTCAGAGCCTGAAAAATAGCAGCCTGTGGTCTCCCCCCTAAGTGCAAACCCCACCCCTGGCCCTTCGCTTTTCTGTTAAATCCCTACAAAAGGACGGGGTTGGCATCCCTGTGCCTCGGCCCCGTGCAACACCTCTGCAGCTCCCACAGGGATTAGGGCCGGATTAGCGTCCGCCGGCCGCTGTTATCCCGGTGATTAGTGCTGCCCCGGGATTAACGGCAGGTGAAATACGGGCCGGGGATTAACGGGGCCGTCCCGCGCGGATGCTTTCAGAAATGCTTTCGCTTGGGGTTTGCTCCTGCTGCCGGCTGGGTTTGGGATGGGGGAGCACGGCCGGGATGTCCCCGTGCCCTGGGAGCAGCGGGGCCGCGATGCCCCCTGACATGATAGCCTCAGCCCAACGCTTTGGTCCTCACCCAAAGCACCGGGATCGCAGCCACCTGCCCTTACCCACCCCAACCCCTCCACCTGCCAACCGGGAGCCATAAATAAAAGCCAGGCGGGGTGAAAATACAGATTTCTGTACCAGCTGAAAAATATCCCGGCGGCGGTGCCAAGAACCTGCCAGAGGCAGGGAGCACGGGAGCACCCTGCTTTCAAAGCCCTCGTCTAGCAGCGGGGAAATGTTCCCGTGATGGGTGTTATGGGATGCGTGGTGCTGACACCGGCCCCGATTCCCTGCCCCGGGGCCAGGTTTGGAGTGGGGAAACTGAGGCTGCGCCCCAGGGACGGGCTGAAGGGATGAATCACGGCCGTGCCACCGCCTCTCCCCGCATCCCCGGGGACTGCAGCCCGTGAGTCAGCCCTCCCCTCCCCAAAGCAATCGGAAGAGTGGTTTATAAATCACGGGATTTTTCTGAAAACCAGCGGCCGTCGCCTGCCTGCTGGGGCCGGACCCCTCGCCGCAGCCACTGGGCGTTTTGGGGACGCTGGACACCGTTCTCTGCCCTCCCGGAGGGGTCCTGGGGTGGGTTTTGGGGGCAGAGCTCCCCCCCAACATGATCCCAGCAAGGGGTGGCATCCTCCTGGCACCCTGCATGGCTTGCAAAGCCTCCTGGCAGCACCCAAAGGTGCTGGGTGCTCTGGGGGTGGGTTGGGGTCCGTCCTCCCCCCGTGGTGCTGCCGCTCGCCATCACACCCAGCGGGCCCTTCTCAGGGGCTTCTTCGCCTTCTGTCGCCGCTCAAGGTCAATCCCATTAATTGCCGTGAATTATTTTGGCATTAATGGAGATGTCTTATGCACTTCCCCTATCAATGAGGCTTCCAGGATGAACGCGCTGGCCAATATTTCCTGGTGAAGGCAGAAAGGAAAATATATGGCAGGGGAGCAGGAAGGGCCATAGGGGGGGTTAAGCGGGGGTGGCAGAGGAAGGGAAATGTGGGGAGGGGGCACAGGAGCCACGTGGGGGGTGATGGGGGGACATCTGGCCTGCTCTGTGTGTCTCCAGCCCTGTGCCGCCGGGATGGGGCAGGGGGGGAAGATTTGGGGTCCCCTGGGTGCAGCCTCAGCATTGTCCCCCTCTGCTGCCGGGGGGCTGGGGGTGCCGGACCCCCTCCCTGCCCTCATTTTTGGTGGAAGCCCAACTCGGGGTGGTGCTGGAGGACCGGGGCTTGGACATTCCTGTTTGGCACCATGAGGGGAGCGCGGTGTTCCCCAGGTGTGCTGGCGGTGGTGTTCCCCAAAATCCCATTCCCCCCCCCACACCCCAGCCGATGGGGAAGGACCCCAAAACCCCCCCAAATGGCATCGGGGGGTGGGAAGAGGCCAAGCCCGGCTGCCTCCCTCCACCCTGGGGTGCCAAATGTCCCCCCCCGGTGCTCTGCGCCCCCCACCCCTCTCCCCACGCCCTCATCCCCCATCCCGCAGCCTTCCCTATTCTTTTCTCCTATAGCAGGAGGGAAGGGAGGGGAGGGCAGTGCTGACCCCACAGCCCCCCCCAGGCTGCACCCATGGGTGCTGGAGGGTGGGATGGAGACCGGCTGGGAGGCTGCTTGGGGAAGATGATGGGGGGGGGTCGGGAAAAAAGGGGGCTGCGTTGCATCCGCTCTGCTCCCGAGGAGGGGGAGGAGGAAGAGGAGAAGGAGGAGGAGGAGGAGGAGGAGGAGGAGGAGGAGGAGGAAGGCGCCTCCCCCTGCCGCCCTCCCCGCTCTGACCCCCCCCGGGAGCCCGATGCGGCTCCGGCCGGGCGAGCGGCCACGGGAGCGCCCAGCAGCGGGGCCCCCCCCCCCCGGCACCGGGGGGTCCAGAGACAGGGGGGGTGGGGGGGGCCGAGGAGCAGAGCCCCCCCCCCCATTCCCACCTCCTCCCGCCCCCCCCTTTTCGCTTTTATTTACCAACAGCGGCGGGGCACCCCCCTCTTTAAACCGGAGGGGGGGGGGGGAGGAGGCGGGGACCCCCCCTCGTTGCCGTGCTCATGGCCGGGTCCCCCCGCTTCCAGCCCTCACGGGGGGGCAGCGGCTGAGCCCCGGCCCCCCCCCCTCCAGGCTCCGCTCCCCCCAAACTTTGCCTTCGGATGCGGGGACTCCGCCGAGCTGCTCCTGATTAATTGCATCTGCCTCGGATTAATTATTCACCCTCCTGCTGCTTTTTTTTTTTTTTTTTTTCCTGTTATCGTCGTTTTTAATTATTTTTTATTTTATTTTTTTTTCCTCGGGGGGAGCGCTTTCATTCCGATTTTTTTTTGGGGGAAAAAGGCGCTTGGAGACGATATCTAGATTTTTTTTTATTATTATTGTGCAGGGAGAGAAGAGGGGGGGGCTGGCGACTTGCTAGCCCTGCAGCATCATCCTTCATCGGCGCAGCTTTGATTCTATTATTTTATTTTTTTATTCCTTAGAGGGGGGGGGCACACGTGCTCTTCTCCCCCCCCTGGATCCCGAGGAGGAAGAGGAGGAGGAGGAGGAAGAGGAGGAGGGGGGGGGACCCACCCGGCTCGGCGCGCCCCCGCTCGCCCTGCAGGCACCGGGGGGGTTGCGGCAGGATTGGGGTGCGGGGCAGGGGCTGGGGTGCTGTGCCCTGTGAGCTGGGGGGGCACCGAGCCCCCTAACCCCAACCTGGTGTCCCCCCCCTCCCCAAATTCCCCCGTTGGCTGCTGCCGCCGGCTCGCACGTGGTTGGATTTAGGGGATTTCTGCGGGTATCTACATATTATTTTTTTTTGGTGCCTGGCTTGGATTTTTATTTTATTTTACATTTTTTTTGGCCACGGGGGGGTGGGGTGGGCTCGGGGCCTGGCTGCTCCTGCCGCTGCCCCCCCCTTCCCACCCACCCCCCCCCCCCCATCTACATCTCGCTATGGGGTCCCCAAAGAAGATGCCCCCGGGGCTGGCCGCCCTGCTCTGCTGCCTGCTGCTCCCCGGTAAGTGCCGTGGGGGGGGGGACACACGGGACGGGAACCTGCGGGGGGTGCGTGGCTTTGTGTCCCTGGGGGGGCTCCCCCAGCCCCTGCCTCTCTCTGCCTTAAAACCCCCCCGCAGCCGCTGCCTCCCCTCTCCCTCTGCGCCCCCCCCCCCCCCCCCCCCCCCCCCAAGATGAAATGGGTGAAGATCGGAGTTTTTTTCCTGCTTTAATCAAACGACAGCTTCACCGAGCTGTCTGCTCGGCTGGGGAGAAGGGGGTCGCCCCCCCCTTTTATCCCCAAAGCCCCCCCTGCCCCGGCCTCCCCAACGCTTTCTCCTCCTCGTGGGCATCGCTTTGGGTTGGGGTGCAGCGATGGGGGCACAGCCTCTCCCTCTGCTTCTTCCTCACCCCTTTCACCACCCTAAAAAAAATAAGGATTTAGGGTCGGGGGGGTCCCAGCCGGTGCTGCTGCCCCCTCCCTGCCTGAGGCCTGGGCAGGGGGGGCCCCGCTGCCTGCGCTCACTTTCCCTGAGTTGCATTTCAATCGCTGCTGTCACCCTGCCCGCGACATCCCAGCCCTGGGGATGGTGGCACCTGCTGCAGGGGGCTTTTTTTTTTTTTTTTGAGGGGGGGGGGCTTTTTTGGGGTAAAAGGGACCCCTGCCAATGCACCTTCCGCAGCGCCTTTCCCCGGTGGTTACGCAGAAAGCGGGGGGCTGCTGGTGTCTGGGGGTGCCGTGTGTACCCCTCGTCCAGCTGGGGGTTTTGGGGTGCCCCCAGGGGTTGGGGCTGTGCTGCTGGAGCCGAGGGGGGGTCCCAGGAACACGTCCCAGCAGCTCATGGATGAAGCACTGGGGGGGGGGGGGGCTTGGGCAGGGCTCCTGAGCATCTGCAGCCCCCCGAGGCTCTCGGAGGAGCTTGGGGAGCTGTTTACCCACAGCAGAAAAAAAATAATAATTAAAAAAAAAAAACGTATATATAAAGAGGGGGGGGGGTACTGAGAGTGCTGCAGGGGGCAGGCAGGGTGTATTTTTCCCCTGACCCCCCCCCCGGCTCCCCCCAGAGCAGCAGGAGCAGCGATGCTCCCGGTGCAGCACCCGCAGCACGGCGCTGCCTCGCTGGGCACCGCAACTTTACCCAGGGGCTGGGGGTGCTGGGACCCCCCTGTGTCCCCCCCCCAAAGGGACCCCAGGAGCGGGTGCAGACCCACGGTGCTTCCCCGGGCACTGGCTTTTTCGGGACCAACAGGTAACGGGGTTGGCAGCCGGCGGGGGAAACGTGCTCGTCCTCCTTTCCTCCTTCCTTCCCTGCCTCGATTTTGCCTGTAGGAGCTGCGGGCGGCTGGCTCGGCGTTTCCCCGTGGGGGGGGGGAACCACGGCAGGCGTCTGCCAGCCCCGCTGGGGGATAAACGCTCGGAGACATCGGGGGAAATCTCCCGGCTTCGCCAGGGTTTTGGGGTGTGGGGCTGGATGCGGCCCCTGCTTCCCCAGCCCCTCCTGGGGGGGTTTATTTGGAGCCCCCCCCTGCTAAGAGCAGGCAGTGGGGTGGGTCAGGCTTTGGGTTTATGGCAGGGCAGGGTTTGAGCCCCTGGGCTGGGGGATGCGATGGGTTGGGGGGTCCCCAGCAGGAGGAGGGGTGCCTGGTGCTGTGGTGGGGGGGCTGGAGCCGGGCTGGTGGCAGGGAGTGCTGGGGCTGGCACGGGGCTGCTGCCAGTGGGGCTGGCTTTATAGGACCCCCAGAACCCACTCCCCACTCTCCATCCCTCCTGCCCACCCGGCCTCACCCAGCCCGTTAAGGGACGGGGTGGATTTCCCAGCCCCAGCACCCCAAAATCAGATCCCCCCCCCCCCCATGCACCGGTAGGTGAGGGTGGCCCCAGGGGCCACCGGGACCCTTGCGAGGCACCTGCCATGGGTTTGGGGATCATTTTGGGATGTGAGCTGTCCTCACCAGCCCCTTTGGCCTTTTCTGGACAGCTGAAGGTCTCGGAGGGAGCCACAAAAAGCGGCCAAAAGCTCCAAATTTCCTCGGCCTTCCTTAGGAATCGCTCCGGCTGCCTGCTGGGCTCAGCCCCTGGCTGCGCGTCGCCCTTTTCTGCTACCCGAGGATGCTTTTTTCCCCGTTTCCTTTTTAATTTCTTTCTTTTTCTTTTTCTTTTTCTTTTTCTTTTTCTTTTTAATATCGACCCTCGGCTGCAGCTTCACCCCGCTTTGTGCTTCTCTGCGGCTCCGGGAGCCCCCCGGGAGCCCCCACTTGGCTGCGGCCCCGCACCAGCTGCTGGCAGAGAGGGGATTTTGGCATCCCCGCACCCCGGGCTGGGGTGGCCCCGGGGCTGTGCGAGGGTTTTCCGGAGGGACGGAGCTCGGGTGCTGGGCACGGTGGAGCTGCAGAGCTGGAAGAGCCCTTTTGGGATGCGGCACGGTGGGGGTTCACCCATCAGTTTGTTTGGGTGGGTTTGGGGTCAGCCCCTGCGACCTCTCCCTGCTGCTCGCTGAGCCTCGGCCCCGCTGCCTGCCTCAGTTTCCCCTCTCCTGAAGGCAGAGATGTGGGGTTATTTGGTGTCCCCGTGCAAGGCAGGCCTGGCTTTCCAGCTGGCGTAGTGCCGCTTGTTTGCTCTCCTGAGGAGTGTGGGATAAAAATAAAGGGGGACCCCACAGCCGTGCCATGGAGGGGCACTAACCGGAGTGAAGGGGTCCCCACACGGTGCTGCTGTCACTGGGGCCACCAGGGCCAGCTCCCCCATGCCTCAACCCCACTGGGGATGGGGCTGGGACCATATCCCTCTCCCTACATCCCCCCCCCCTTAATTCCCAGTGGGACCGAGCCCCGTGTGTAGGGCTGGGGGTGTAGGATCACCAGGAGAGCTCCAGCCAGCGCACCCCAACCCCAGCGGGGTGCGGATCACCTCCCGGCCCCATTTCGGCTCCGAGCATCCCCTGCCTTGGGGATTTTTCAGGCCAGCAGGTGGAGATGTGCCATAACTCGCTGCCGGAATGGGGAAAACGCACCCGGCGTTTGCTCATTTACCGGGTCCCGGGCACGAGGCTGGGTCTCAGGGGCTCAGCACCCTCAGCACCAGCCCCGAGCAGATGGGGGCCGGCAGCACCTCGCCCTCCTGGAGGGGCACAGGGCAGGACGTGGCCCCCAAACCGGGCTGAACCAGGCAGGAAGGGGTCACACGAGGGCACCCCAGAGCCAAAATTCTGTCTTCCAGCTCCGGGGTGCCCTTAGGTGACCCCAGCTCTTCCCTGCTGCCTTTTCTTCCCCTCGGGTTCCTAATGGGGTTTAGACCCCATTAGGGGTGGGGTTGCTGCCAGCTGGTTCGGCATCCCAGCAACAAGTTGCTCCTTTTCAGGTTTGTCCCTGGGTGCTCGGAGAGGTGCCTCGAAACCCTCAGCTGGGGCTGTGCTTGCCTGTGTGTGCAGGATGAGCAGGAGCTGGCACATGAATCGCCCCAAAATTTTGGGACCAAGCTCTCCCTGCTGCACCACCCAGGGAAACTGAGGCAGGGCACCGGGTAGACGCAACCCCACAGCAGTATGTTGCACAGAGATGCTACTTAATTCACCCCACCGTGGCCAGCTGCTGTGGTCCCTCCTTTCTAAACCTGTTTCCTAAAAAAAAAAAATAAAAAAAGGGAAGGAAAGGAAAAAAACAACCCAACCCCAGTGGAGCATCCTCGGATGTTGTGCGGGCGCAGCCACCTGCCTGTCCCCATCCATCCCATGGCTTCTGGCGGTAGGGAGGAGGCAGGAAAAAAAAAATCCTGGGAAAAGCAGGGATTTAAAGGGCAAAGGAAGGGGTTCTTGCATGCTGTTACCCAATTTTTGGCTCTTTGCATCACCAGAGCAGCCCAAAAGGGGTGGCTGGAGGAATCGGTGCGTTCCTCTCCCGTGCGGCGCTCGTCGCCGAGTGAGCATCCCATCCATCTGGAAAAGGTCACTCTGGCTAATCTAATCAGCATCTTTTATTATTAAATACAGGGCTCTGCTAACGAGCTGCCCCCCCGGGAGGGAGGAGTGGGCTCCGTGGCGCCGGGGCCGCGCTGCCTTTGGGGTGGGTTTTGCTTGCGGGGAGGTTGTGGGATGGCAGTGAGGGGACTGGTGCGTAACGGGGCAGGTCCTGGTGCTCCTCGCCGTCGGTAGAGGTGCTCTGAGCTCAGGGTTTCCCCTCAATTTGGGAGAAACGGGGTCCTCAGAGCTGCTCCGAGCTCACGTTTTGCCTTCAGACTGGGAGAAATGGGGTCCTCCAGCTAAAGCTGATGGCAGCCCAGGATGCCTGCTGCCAGGGGAAGGCAAAACCACAGGGTTTGGGGATTGAGTGACTGGACTTTTTCCCCAAAAGGTGTCGGGTTTGTGCTGCTCTTGCCGTGCCTGGTCCCTGCCTTTCCCCAGCTGCTGGTTGCTGCTCCCAGCCCGTCCCTCCCCGCAGCACCGGGTCAGAAGCCCACGGCTCGCTGCCGTCTCCTCCCCGGGAGGATGCTGCCATCAAGGCACTTCTCTTTTCCTCCTCGGTCTCCTTCCGTCTCCTGCTGGCCAGCATTTTCCCCTTGCTTGTGCAATATTTGCCATCCTGGATTTTTCAATAGCTCTGCTGAAAGCTCGGGGTCTCGGGTGCTTTGTGTTCCAGCCCTGCAAGGGTTACGGGGGCAGGTTGTGCTGTCGTGCTGCCTTGCGGGGCTGACAAAAGTTGTTCTGCTTTTGGGGCTTTCCCTCTGCTCTCGGGGTGTTTTGTGTCAATGCCGGACCCCATCCTGGCTCCTTCACGGCTCGTTTTGTGCCTCTTGCTGCATCCTGCTCCGGCTCAGCACTGCCCTGCACAAGGGAGAATGAATCGGCGCCGCATCAGCCCAAAATGTGTCCCTTGGCACAATGGGGTCAGACAGAGATGGGACAGGGGCTGTGAGCAGGACAGGTGGCTTTAGGGGGCTCACTGCCACCCCACACCGATGCTGTCTCAATCCCGGGCTCAGCAGCTGCTGGGTTTATCCATGGCACCCCCCCCGCTGTGCTGCGTTTTGGAGCCCTGGGGGTGTTCCCGTGGACATTCATGCTCGGGCAATTCCTCGTCCTTTTTATTTTTCCTTTTTTTTTTTTTTTTTTTTTTTTCTTTTCCCTCACCTTTTAATTCATTTCTTCATTTTTCTTCCTCCTCCGCAAAGGCCCTCTCCTCCCCAGCCCCTGGCCTGTCCCCTGACGTGATTTGTGGAAATTGCTCTAAAGTAGCTGCCGCGTAAAAGCCTCGCCTGCTCCGGGAATTTATGGCAGGCTGCGCCTGAGCGCGGCACATCCCATTTAGCCCGTATTTATTTATTCCTTTAGGTTTCTTCTCCCCCCTCCCTTCCCTTTTAATAATTTCCTGGGGGAAACTCAGGGCTCAGCACTGCAGCCTGGGGTGCCCGGCATGTGTTTTTCCAGCATTTTTTGGGGGCTTGCTTCTCCACAGGGGGTGCTGGGCTGTCACCCAGGGGTGCTGCTGTTGCCCAGGGGGCTGCTGCACCCCAGCAGCCACCACCATGCTCTTGTTGGAGGCTGATGGTTGGAAGAGGTGTCCCCAGGTGGGATCTGGGAGGAGGATTTCTACGGATACCCCCAGACACAGACATCCCTCTCCTTTTCCTCTGGGACATGAAGGAAGGGAGAGCCGTCAGCACAACCCTGTATTAGACAGCGGAGAATCCACCCTGAGCAGCAATACTGCCCCTAGTGAGACTCGACCCTCTTTTCCCAACCTCCACCCACCTGATTCCGACCCCAGGCTGCTTTTGGGAAGCCCCAACCCCACCAACCTCCCAGGACGAGCACCGGGGTCCCTCTCGCCGCGGTGCCTCCCGGCCCCACCGCCTCCGTGGGGCAGCGCTGGGGGCTGCGGGTGGCCCAGGAGCTTCACAGCCCCCCCGTCACAGCATCCCCTCGGCCATCTCACCGCCGTGAGCCGGGGGGAGGTGCCGGTACATTTGTAACAATTATTCACTTAATTGAGTTCCAATTAGCCAGGGCTGGAGATGGAGGCTCGCACCGCGTCGGCGGGCGCGGGGAGCTTGTTGTCTTTCATGTCGCTGAAAACAATTTCCAGGGCTCCGGCTGATGGGAAGCGTTTCCAGGCTTCCCACGAGGGCCGGGTTTCCCGATTCGGCTCGGGTTGTGCTGCGGGGGGGGTTCCCCAGGCTGCATCGAGGCACAGAGCACCGGGGGGGGCTCCCCCTGCCATGCCCAAAGCTCCCCGTGCCGGGGATGCGCTGGGGTTTGGCACCACTGGGGATGTAGGTTTGAGTTTTGGGTGGAGGTGGAGACCTCGATTCCCCTTTTTTATTGGGTTTTATGCTGTTTGGGGGTCAGACCCAAATCGGATGGAGGTATAAGGTGGTGGGGGTCAGTGCCCGGGGGTGGATTTGGACATGGGGAGGTGGGCGTGAGCCTGGCTTCTGCACAGGTCCCCCTTTGGCTGGAACATCCCAATCCTGGGACACCCAGATGTGGGGCAGCCCCAGTGTGTGGTGCTTGTGTCCCCACTTTGCAGTTGACCCTAATGGCCGTGGGGGTGAAGTATGGCCCCGGGGGGGCTCATGCTGTAAGTTTTGGGGCTCCAAATCTTTAACTGGGATGCTTGGGGGCAGCGGGGTGGTTTCACGCTGCCTTGAAACGAAGTCACAGCTGGGACATCTGCGGGTGGCTTCATGGTGGGAGCATCCCGGGAGGCTCGGTGGGGTGCTGGAGATGAAGGCTGTGCCCTGGGGGCTGCCCTTTTTGGGGTCTCAGGAGGGCTTTTAGTGTGGTGTCAGCCCCATTCCTTGCATCGGGACAACCCCTGCAGCCTGCCCCGAGTGGGGGAGCTGGGCTGTGGGGGGACCAGGCTGGGGCACAGCCCCCACCTCCCTCCCCCAGTCTTATTTTCCCGTGTTTTTCTCTCTGTTTTTCCCCTGCTAAGTGGGGATATACGTGCTGGGAGCCCCCTGCTGCAGCCCGGGGGATAAGCTGGGATCAGGATCCCCCCCGGAGCGTGCCTAAAGCGATCCCTATGGCAGACAGCTGGGGCTGGGGCTAAGCCGGAGCTCAGCGCTGGGTATCGGTGCTGGGTGAGAGGAGGAGGAGGAGGAGGAGGCTCTTCAGCCTCAGGGCAGTGGGGATGGAGCTGGGTTTGAGGAACACTCCCCATGAGCCCCATTTGCTGGGGATTTGGGGTAAGAATGAAGGCAAGCAAGCCAGAAACCCCCACTAGCCATAACCATGGCGGGTCTGTCTGTCCGACCCCAAGCAGGGAGGACAGAGCCGGGTTGCCCCTTAGGGATGGGATTATTTCACTGCCAGAGACCCCCAGAAGCATCAACCCCCTCGACTTGGGGGGGTCTCTTGACTGTAGGGCGGTGGGGTGGGTGCTGCCACGTCCCACACCGCTGTCCCCACGTGCCCTCGTGGCCATCCCCGGGTCCATCTGGTGACGTGGGGCACATCTGGCTGGGCAGATGTGGCTGCCGGGGGGGTCACTGCGTGTTCCCACCTCCCTCTCTGCCCCTTTCTCCCCGCCGTGGGTCAGAGCCCACCCTGGAGAGGGAGGGTGCGGGTCCCATCCTGCTGTGGTGCTGCGCAGGGGGGGATTTTAGCCAAGAGGCGGGGGGAGTCTGGGCAGCCCCCAGGCTGGTCGGGTGCAGAAATCTGCTTTTTGCTCGTGGTGCCGAGCCGTGAGGGTGGAAGGACCATATGGTCCTCTCTGCGCCAGCCTAATAAACCCGGCAATGCGGGTCAGGCGCCGCAAATCCCGTTAACCGGTGCGGGGCAGAGCCGGCAGCCGGGGCTTAACCCTTGTGTCCCCCCAAACCCAGCTGGAGGTGGGAGTGCCAGAGCTGCTGCCCCCCCAGGGGGGCTGCTGGAGACCAGGGCAGAGGGCTGGGCACAGCCCAGGGTGTCCTGAGCTGTAGGGTTTTCCTTCCTGCCACCCTTCTCTCCATCAGTTCTCCTTTCTGCTGCCCCAAATCCTTCTCTGCTGCTACCCCATGGCATGGGGCTGGGGTCAGAGCGTGGTGCTGGGCTCTGTGTGTGATGCCAGGGCTCGGTGCCACCCCAACTGTCCCCCTGCAGCGCGCTCAGCATCGCCTGGTGGTGCCCCTCGGTGCTGCCAGGAGCAGGTCTTTGGGTGGATTTCTCTGCAAAATGATCTAAACCTTCCCCAAACACCAGATTTTTTTAAGGAACAAAAACGACAACGGACAAAATTTGCACTATTTCTGTGATTCAGTGTTTAACTTGAGCTTTTTTTTCCCTGGCTTCCAGTGCCTCATTTGGTCTCATGGGTATTTCATCCAATGTAGCTCTGACTTGGGGATTGTTTCTCAACTCCACTTTCCAGCGAATAATCTCATGCCTTGGAAAAAAATAAATCCCTCTTGTTGAAACTCCTGGGAAAACACCAGGAATGGCAGGAGCAGCCCTGGCTGCATGGCCCAGGACTGTGCCACAACCAGGGCGGTGGCCTCACCGGCAGTGCCACCGGGTCCCCAGCACCTGCCTGGCACTGGGGACAAGCTGCAGTTGCGGACACCATCGGTACCTGTATCAAGCACTAATCCTTTTAGGAGCCTTCCTAAGCCTTTTACGCCCCAAAACTCTACTGCAGGGAGGTCCTGGGTGGGTTAACGGGGTCTCAACTTGGCCCCAAGCCTGTATCTCCATGGGTCTGGCCACAGCGATGCTCCAGCTGGAGAAAACCCTGCTCCCATCCATCTGGAAGCATAAAATAAAAGGAAAGGGTGAGAGTTTTGGGGCAGCCCCCCCGGCACGCTTCCCTCCCCTATCGGAAGCACCCAGGCAGGTGCCGTGGCAGGGGCTGAGCCGTCACATCAGTGCCTCTCTCCGTCACATCAGAGCCTCTCGCCGCCCGTAATTTGGGTGCTGGCGGCTGCTGGGGCCACTGGGGAGCGGCTGCAATCAGCGCCAGGCTGCGTGGCGGGGAGATGTGAGGGGGGGCCCGGGTGTCCTGGGAATTGCTGGCAGCAGCGGATCTGAAGACCTTGAGATGTCTTCCAGGCTCCTGCAGGAGCGGCCGGGTGTGCTGGGGATGGGTTCAGCTGGGAGATTCTGTCCATGCTTCCACCCAGCCCAATGAGCGGGGCACCGACCCCCAAGGTACTGGGGGATGCTCAGCAGGAAAAAAACCCAGCCTGACCCCCCTTGTGAGATGCCTGGGGGCTGCAGCACCACCTTGTCCTCGCCATGGGGGCTCTGGGGAGCGATGCCATGCACTAACCCCATCTCTCCATCCTCTTTGCAGCCCACGCCAAGGGTCCAGCCCCCAGCCTTGAGCCCGCCGAGCCCCCCGGTGCCGTGATGCTGCCGGTGAGCTACCGCCTGTCCAACACCCGCCTGGCCTTCTTCCTCAAGGAGGTGGGGGCCAGCCCCCCAGG
This sequence comes from Aythya fuligula, assembly GCF_009819795.1. Taxonomy (NCBI): domain Eukaryota; kingdom Metazoa; phylum Chordata; class Aves; order Anseriformes; family Anatidae; genus Aythya; species Aythya fuligula. The sequence goes on along the minus strand of NC_045578.1, from coordinate 5,657,581 downwards.
CAACGGCAGCGCCCCGCTGCAGCGCTCCGAGCCCTTCGTCGTCTTCCAGACCAAGGAGCTGCCGGTGCTCAACGTCACCCTGGGACCCTTCAGCACGGGGCTGGTGCTGCCCAAGGAGCACCTGCAGCCCTCCAGCACCCTGGAGGTCCCCGACCGGCTGACGGTCAACTGGAAAGTGCGCGCCTTCATCATCCAACCCCGCCTGGTGGCCAGCCAGCCCGTGGTCCAAGTGCTCTTCTACGTGGCCGGCCGGGACTGGGACGACTTCGACGTGACCGACCGGCTGCCCTGCGTGCGGCTCCACGCTTTCCGCGACGCCCGCGAGATCAAGAGCTCGTGCCGGCTGCGGGGCAGCCTGGCCACCTGCCTGGTGCAGGCGGAGCTGCCCCGTGCCTGGTTCGGCCCCGGCGCCGTGCCCCTGGGCAGGAGGAAGAGCCCCGAGAGTGTGGAGGTGCCGGGAGAGAGCCAGCAAGCTGAGCTCTACTACACCCTGCACGCCCCCGACGGGGCCGGCCAGTGCCTTGGGGACACCTTATCGGCATCGTCCCCTCGCCGGGGGGGTGCCGGGGGGGCCAGGACCGAGGGTCCCACGCAGCACCCGCTGCTGCGCATCGGCAGCGTCAGCCTCCTGCAGGCGCCCCCCGCGCAGCCCATGCAGGAGCACCGGCTGGACGGCAACGTCTTCATCCGGCTGCCCGACAAGCCGCTGAAGCCCGGCGAGGTGCTGAGCATCCTCCTCTACCTGATGGCCAACTCCACGGTGGAGCATTTCACCCTCAGGTAGGGGCCCGACCCCGGGGTCGGCCCCAAAAGCGGTGCCGTTTTGTAGGGGAGGGTTGGTTCGGTTGGGGTGGGGTGGAGGAAGGGGATGGGGAGGGTGCTTATGGGGTTTTGAAGGGTTTTGGGGTTTTGCAATGGGGGTTTCACAGCATTGCTGCTGTGGTGTGGTGCTCCCCATTGCACTGGGGTAGGGGCTGTGCCAGCAGCAGTGGGATTTGCTCGCTGACACCTTGGGGATGAGATGTGACCTGGTTGTGGGGTCAGCAGGGGCTCTCCCTGTGCCCCCCTTATCCCAGAGCTGGGGCAGGAGGTGCTGAGCACCCCAGGATGGGGAGGTGCTTGGGGGCATCCTTAGGGACGAGGGGGTGTGATGGGGACAGGCTCAGCCCTCCGCTATCAGGGCTGCTGGCTGATGATCCCTATATCTAAAACTGTCCCCGTGGCAGGGCAGAGCTGGCACTTCTTGGAAGGAAAATTGAAGCGGGGGGGGGCACGCGGGGCAGCTGTTCCTAAATCCCATCTGTGGGAGTTGGTAGTGAACAGCAGCGAGCCCCTGGCATAGGGGACACAGTGCTTGAGGCTCTCCTGTCCCTCACCTTGGGGCCAGGAGCCCAAATTCCTGCTGGAGGGGTGATGTGGGGGCAACACCCCACGGCAAAGAGGGACTCGGGTGGGCGCGTCCCCACCACAACGCCTCCACCACAGGTGGTGTTTTTGAGAGCCGGGAGGAATTTGGGGTGCAAAATCCCCCTGCAGCCCCAGCAGGGCAGCTGGGGGGGGGTCGGATCCAGCCCCTGAGCGTGGCTCCCCGCAGGGTGAAGGCCAAGAAAGGCGTCAACCTGCTCAGCACCAAGTCGAGGAGCGTGCAGTGGCTGGTGAGCTCGGAGCTGCTGACGGGCGGCAAGCACTCCACCGCCACCGTCGACGTGGCCAGGGCGGAGGGCGCTGGGCCCAGGTAAGGGACCCTAACATCCACCCCCAGCCCCAGGGCAGCACCCGAGGGGTGATTTGGGGAAATCTGTGGGTTTTGGTCCAGAGCTGGTCTTCGTCTGGTTGGCAGTGGTGCCCCGTGAGTGCTGGGGGGGTGTCAAGCGATGCGCTCCTAGGTCATTGGGATAATTGCAGCTACATCCCTTTCTGAGCTGGTAGCGCCTGGTTGTTTCAGGAGCTGGTGGGTACTTATAGGGGATTTTGAGGCTGAGTTGTGAAGCCACAGTGGATCCTGCCATTTTGGTGGAAGTATTTTAATTTTTGTAAAAGTTTTGACACCCCGGGAGTCTGCAGCTCCTTGCTGGTTGTCCTGATCCCCGCTGACAGTCCCTCTGGGGAGGAAGGGGAGCGCTCCCCGGGCACGGTCCCCTCTGGTCCTTAAGGTCACATCTCCATCACCCGGTGTCTTTGGGGTCAGGGAGGCAAAAGCTGGGTTAGAGCAAGCTGATGCTCTCGGGCCATGCTGGAAAATGCCAAAAGCAACCAGAGCAGAGGGACGTTGGAGCCCACAGCTGACATTGGCATGTCCCCACAGCCACCATGGCATGTCCCCATGGCCACCAGCTGCCTTGTCCCCTGCTCGGACACCCTGTGCCCACCCCGGTGCCACCCCGGATCCAGGCGCAGGCTGGTGGGGGGGGGGCACCCAGCTCCCCTCTCCTTCCCCTGCCCCCTCCCTGCCTCTGCCGCCGACTCAAATCAGCCTTGAAAGGTTAGAGACGGGAGATGAATTTAAAGTGATTACAATCACCTTTTAGACAAACAACTCGATCAAATATTAACGTAATGGAAATGATGAATGACTCAACGCCGCGGCGCCCTCCGGGCCCTGCGAGCACGAGCGGTTTGCCTCGGGGATGGCGAGGATCGGAGGGGACCCTGGAACTTTGGGGTGATATTGGCCAATTTGGGTTGTTTTGCGCCCCAGCAGCTGCCCCTGGAGTTGTGCCCCAGATCTGGGCAGCCTGGCTGTGCCGGGATGCCCAGCAGCAAGGAGCCCCTTCCCCTCCTTGTATATTTATGAGGGAGAAACCTGTGTCCAGCCTCCTCGGATAGATGGAGCCTTCCTGCTGCACGGCAGGATGAGAGCGGGGCCGTTTCAGTTTTCCTCCTCCCCTTCATCCCTCTGCTCCAGAGAGGTTCTGCCAGCTCTGAGCAGGGCTGTGTGGGCCCTGCGGTGTCTCCTGGGGAGGCTCCAGTTCTGGGGACCCTTGGGGAGCTTTGTTTCAGGGGGATTGGCCCAAACCCCAGCGTAGCCCATGTGCTGCCTCGTGGGATGCTCAGGGTTTGACCTTTGGGTGCAGAAGCAGCCCGTGGTGGTAAATCCAGCCCTGCTTCCAGAATGATGGAGCCCAGGAGGTGAGGACAGAGCCTGTGGCCATTTGCTGTCCCCTCGTCCATGTTCCCGTCCCGTGGTTAGTGATGCTGGTCAGGTCCAGCACGGAGTGTTGATATAGCACCCAGGGGAGCTGGCTGAGGCTTTTCTCCCACTGGAATAAGCAGAAAAAAATCAAATTATCTTCCATTTGTGTGGGTTTCCCTCGGAGCAGCCCCCCGGCTGTGTTTGGGCTGAGCACCGTGGTGGTGACCACCCCCGAAGGGACCCTCTGGAGATGCTCTGCATGGCTGGATGGGACCACCCATTACCGGTCCCCCGGGGCACCCAGCTCACTGTATCCTCCCTCCTGCCCCCCGCCAGGGACGGGGACACCTCCTCCGAGGTCATGCAGCTGGATTTCGAGATGGAGAACTTCACCAGCCAGTCGGTGACGCGCCGCATCATGTGGCACATCGACTACCGGGGCCGCAACCCCCCACCTGACCTGGAGAAGGTGGTGACGGAGCTGACGGTCATCCAGAGGGACATCCGAGCCATCGTGCCCCTGGCCATGGTGAGCGGGGTGTGATGTTCCTCCAGCCCTCCTGCTTAGCTCCTCTGGTTTGGTGTTGGAGATGGTTTGATGTCCCCCGAGGGATCTGTGGGCAGGGATGGGTGGCGACGTGTTTCCCTGTGCTCCTGGCTCTCCCACCAGCCCACCTGCCCCAAATCCCACCCCTGCAGCACTTATCCACCCATAAATCCCAGCCAGCTCTTCCCCAGGACTGCTGTAAGAGGGGGACCAGGCAGGATCTGGCCCTGGGGTTTGGTGCAGGACAGCGAGCCGCCCTGTTACAGGACGGTCCCCTTTGCGCCCCGTCCCCAGGACACGGAGATCATCAACACGGCCATCCTGACGGGCCGCACCGTGGCCATCCCCGTCAAGGTCATCGCCATCGAGCTGAGCGGCATCATCGTGGACGTCTCGGCCATGGTGGAGTGCAAGTCCAACAATGAAGACATCATCAAGGTGGGTGCGAGCGGTGAGGGATAACCCCACAAAGGAGCACACGTTGAGCCTCTCCCGGGGTTTCAGTCCCCGTGTGTCTCTCCCCGGCCCTATGGGGTGAAGGACGGGGCCCTTTGTCACCACAGGAGGCCATGGGTTGCTCTGGTGCTGCAGACAGCAGCAATAACTAAGGGTTATCGCGGCACTTAGTGCCCAGAGGTAAAATATAGTCCCCTGGCAGTGCAAGCCGCACGTTTCCATCAGCGGCTTCACCTGCACCACCAGGCGATGTTCATCTCCTGTGTGGGCTGATGTGGGGTTGGGGCCGGGGTCTGGTCCTGGAGAGGCAGGAGGGGGCCAAGGAGGGGATCGGGGACGATGGGGAACAGCAGAAGGGATGGGGAGAGGAGCGAGATGGGTGACATGGGAGAGGGGCTGGGCTGTGAGTGCAGAGCATGGCGACAGCCCCCTGCTCCCCCCAGCTGACGAGGCAGCCTCCGTCCTCGAATCCAGCTACGGCTGTGCATTTTCCATCGCCGTACCCATTCATCCTTGTACATTTTTCTATCACTGTACGTATCCATCTCTCCGCCCGCCTGCATTATTCTATCCCCATACTCATCCATCCATCCATCTGTCCCCCCCAGACACCTCCCCTTCTCCCAGCAGGGCAGGGGGTGATGGGCAGAGCCCTGGCCGGGCTGGGACCTGCTCTTTCCTGGGGTCCCCTGGGAGCCAGCAGCCCCGCGGGCAGGTGACAGCCGGTGTCACCGACTGTTTACCCAAGTTCTTGAACAAAACCCCTATCCGTGCGATTTACCGTGCCGGCTCTAATTTATGGAGACCGGTCCTCCGCAGCGTGATAAAACACTAGAGCAATAATACACTTCAGGATGGACTCCAAGACACTTAAACTGTTTAATGTGCTGTCTTTCCACTCGTAAATCTATTTACACGCTGTCCCCAGACCTGGGGGGGAGCAGACACATGCACGCGAGCGGGGATGAATAATGCATGGAGCAGCCCTCCAGCCCCGCTCGCTCGCCATCCGGAGCCCCGCGCAATTTCTTGCTGAGTTATTTTGTGTTTGTGCTAGGGATTCGTTTCCGAGGGAGCTCTCGCTTCCCTGCTGAGATTGGGGAGTATGATTACGGTGCCAGGGCTATAAACCTGTTACATAAATCAAAGCTTACATGGTGGGATCTGCTATCTGTTACTGTAAATAATTTAGCGTCGGGGAGGAGCGGGGAAGGGATGCTTCTCCCCAGGCAGTGTGGCTCGCTGGGGGTTGATCTTGCGTGGAGGGGAAATGTTGTGGACCTGGTGGACATGGCAGTGAAGGTGCCACCCCTGAAGGCTGGTGGGTGAGAGCTGTCACCCTGATCCCTGCATGTGGTGACACAGGGAAAATCCCCGCGCTCTGCCCGGAGAGAAGGAGCTGCCATCCAAGGCAGCATGGAAATAATCCCCAGCCGTGGGGAAAACACGTGCCGAGGGATGTGCAAGGAGAGGAGATGCCACCTCTGCCTCTGAGCCTTCCTTAGGAGCCCACCACCCGCCCCTGCTTGAAGACCCTCCAGGAGCAAGTCATCTCATTGGGGCTGCAGCCCTGGGGATGCGGCCACCCCCAGGGACCCTGGCTGGCCCACTCTTTCTGCTCCCGAGGGCCTTGGAGGTGAATTATCCCCTTTATCCCATGCTTGAGGCCATGCAGAAGTGGAGCTGGTGGCGTTTTGGCTCGGAGCCCAGGCAGACCTCAGCCTCTCGCTTCCCGACGCCTTGCTGCAAATCCGGGAAGTATCTCCCAACAAGCGTGCGCTTCATTTAAAAGCTAATCTGCAGTCACTCCATCATCAGGACAGGCCCGATGTGCTGGTACTTTTTGTTGTTGAATCTCCCCCGGTCCCCAACCAACTGAACAGCAAGTGGCCCCCAGAACGAGGTGCTGGGGGGGATTTATTAGGTAAGGCAACGTGAGCAGCAGCCCATCATATTTATTGTGATAAATGGCACAATATCTAGTGCTGGAGGATTCGCCCAAGAGCTCATCTTTATTCAAACGCTGCCCTGCCAGAGCTGAGATTGTCTTTTCAGGCAGGCTGAGCTGGTACAAGAGCAAACCCTCCTGCATGGCCCTTCCCTCCTGCTGGCCACGGAACAGACGCATCCCCAGGAGCTCCAGGTGCAGCATCCCCCACCATCCCCAGGGACCACGGGGCTGGGAAACACAAAGCTCCTGCAGCTGGATGGATGTACACACCCCAGGATATGGTGGGGAGGGAGGGATGCAGGGATGCTTCCTCCTGTGCTGGCAGCCAGCGTGCAGCATGGACTCAGTCCCTTATCAGCCATCAGAGAATCCACATGGGAGAGCAGCTTGGTGGAATTTGGATTTTCCGCACTGTTGAGGTGCTCAGTGCCACTGAGAAAGAATGACCGAGCTGCTGGCTGAGCAGAGATTTTTATTATTTTTTTTCTAGCAGCAAACAATTCGGGTGCAATTCCCAATGTTTTGGGGGCAGAGCTGGGTGCAGGGAACACTGCAGACGTGAGGTGGGAGCCCCCAGCCCCGCTGCCTCCAGTCCTTGCCGGGCAGGGGATGGTGTTGTTGACTCTGCTGCCCTGAGCAGAAGTACCGGCGATGCTTTAGTGGCATCCTCTTAGCTCCTTAATTGACTTGGATTGGTCAGTAATAAGTGGCCCCCGCAGGATGTGTTTGTCTTATAGCAAATTTAACTAATGGCATTTGCATAAATGGGAATTAAAAGAGGAAAAGAGAGAGAGGAGATGAATTCAAGGATTCAGATGGACTCTGGAAAGTGTGCTCTGGTGTGAGCAGGAGGGACACGGACGGGGATGGAGATGGGGACAGGGATGGGGACATCCCCTTGGTGCATTGGGATCACACATGGTACAAGGGCACAATTCGGTGTGTGGCCAAAGGTGCTGAAGCACCAAAAGAAGGTGCCTGGGGGAGCTGGATAGGATGGAAATGTGTGTTATGGACGTGGTGTTTGCGGCTCCATGCCTCTGAGCAGGGACCCTGGGGAGGAAAGAGCATCCCTGCTCACTGGTCTGCCTTTAACCAGCTACGTGCACAGCGTAATTCTGCTCCTCTGAGGTGTCCCAGCCTCCTGCCAGGCTCTCTGGAGTTTCTAGGAGCATTACAATCCCCTGATCTCCCCTCTCCCCAGGTCTCCAGCAGCTGTGACTATGTCTTCGTCAGCGGGAAGGAGTCACGGGGCTCCATGAGCGCCCGGGTCACCTTCACCTACGAGCACCTCTCAGCCCCACTGGAGATGACGGTGTGGGTGCCCAAGCTGCCGCTGCACATCGAGCTCTCGGACACCCGGCTGAGCCAAGTGAAGGGCTGGAGGGTGCCCATCCTGCCGGACAGGAGGTGGGTGCTGGGGGGGGGCTGTGTGTGGGGCACCCCAGGGTGAGGGAGGCAGCAACGTGCTGGAGAAAGTCCTCAGGAGGACCCCGAGATGTGTGCAGGGAGAGGATGGAGAGGACAAGTTGAAGGTGGTAGGGGGCTAATGGCCGTGTTCAGCTGGTTAATGAGGGGCTATCAAAAATGACGGAGACAGACTCTTCTCAGAGGACCCTAGAGACAAAGTGAGAGATCAGGGATGCAGGATGAGTGTTGGAAAATGAAGAGGAAAATTTCACAATGAGCATGGTCAAACATGGGAAGTGGTGAGAAGCATCCATCTGTGACATCCATATTCCCCTGGATGAGGCTGGGAGCAGCCAAGCTCCAAAGTTAATCCTGCTTTGAGGTCTAGAGACCTCCAGGTGTCCATCCCAACCTGAGATCCCTCATCCTCTCAGCTGCTTAGGGGGCAGAGACCATGGTTGGCACGTTCTTCTGAAACACTCACGGACAGCAGGCATCTTTTTGGCCAGGAGGCTTTACCCCGCATCCCCCCTCGTTTCTCCCTGCCCTGCCACCCCTCTCCTGTCCCTGTCCTGCAGGTCGGTGCGGGACAGCGAGCACGAGGAGGACGAGGAGGAGCGGAAGCAGAGCCGGGGCTGTGCCCTGCAGTACCAGCACGCCACGCTGCAGGTCTTCACCCAGTTCCACACCACGGCGGCGGAGGGCACGGGGCAGGTGGTCACCATGCTGGGGCCCGACTGGCTGGTGGAGGTGACCGACCTGGTCAGCGACTTCATGCGCGTGGACGACCCGCGGGTGGCCCACCTGGTGGACAGCTTCACGCTGGCGGGGAGGGAGCCGGGCACCACGCTCTTCAAGGTACCCCCCCGGCCTCTTTTCCACCCTTCCATCACTGTGGCTTTGGGTGGTGGGGTGGTGACGGTCCCCTCGTCCCCCGCAGGTGGTGTCCCCGCTCGTGGAGGCGGTGCTGGGCGAGACGCTGGTGACGGTGGCGGAGGAGAAGGTCAGCATCACGGACCTGAAGGCCCAGGTGGTCTCCAGCCTCTCGCTGTCCCTGCACCCCAGCCCTGGTAACAGCCACACCATCATCGCCCGGACGGCCGCCCAGCAGACCCTCAGCTTCTTCAAGCAGGTGAGGCCTGGGGGGGGTGATGATTTGGGGTGGAGTGGGGGCTTAACCTGTAAAAACCCTTTCCCAAATCCTGACTGTGGTCATCCTGAACACCCGCTGTCCTCCAGATACCCCCAACGACCCCAAAGCAGCCCAGAAACCTCCCAGTGGACCCATGAGACCACCCTGCCCACCCTTGGCTTGGGGATGGGGCACAACCATGGGGACAAAGGGGCCTGGGAGAAATCCTATAGAGTTCCCAGCTTGTAGCCTCTGGGGCTGGGTTTGGGGTGAGCCTGGTTTTCTGGAGGTCCTGCCTGTCCGGTAGCCTACAGCCTCTGAGCCTTGAAGCTCCTCAGGCTGTCCCCTGGGCCTCTCCTCCATGCCAAGGACCAGGGAATGGTGGGGAAGGGGCTGAGCACCTGAACCACCCGACAGCAGGCTGGGGGCAGCCAGAAAGCTGCCTGCGCCTTGTCCCAAACCCCCGGCAGGCCCTCGGTAAGAGGAGATGTTCAGAGGCCCCATCCTGCTTCAGCAAGTATGGGGAGAATTGAGGGGAGAAAGGTCAAAAGAGAAAAACGAGGAGATGGTGGGAAGGAGAAGGCTGGTTCAATAGGTGGAGGGGTGAAGGATTACGTGGGGGAAGGATGAGAAGGAGGAGGGATGGACGGACAGATGGACAGATGGCTGAGCGGGTGCAGGTGGGACTGGCATCGTGCTGGGCAACCGGTGCCTGTGTTGGTCCTGCAGGAAGCGCTCCTGAGCCTGTGGATTTCCTACAGCGACGGCACCACGGCCCCGCTCTCCCTCTATGACCCCAAGGACTACAACCTGGTGGTGAGCAGCCTGGACGAGAAGGTGGTCTCGGTGACCCAGGACCGGGCTTTCCCCTTGGTGGTGGCGGAGAGCGAGGGCTCCGGGGAGCTGCTGCGGGCCGAGCTGGTCATCTGCGAGAGCTGCCAGAAGACCAAGCGCAAGAGCGTGCTCTTCACGGCCCTGGCCAGCGTGCGGGTCCATTTTGGCTCCGAGGAGGACCCGACCTACGACTACGACCATGTCCCCAGCAAGCCGGGGCCGGCAGAGCCGGGGGCGAGCACCACCCTGCGGGCAGAGGTGGAGAGGAAAGCGGAGCCGAGCGAGGACAGTCGGATGTCCAGCGCGTCTCACCCCACCGAGGACTTCCCCACCATCCCCACCGGCTTTGTCCAGGTGACCAGGGGGCTGACGGACCTGGAGATAGGCATGTACGCCCTCCTGGGCGTCTTCTGTTTGGCCATCTTGGTCTTCCTCATCAACTGCATTGTCTTTGTGCTGAAATACCGGCACAAACGCATCCCGCCCGAAGGCCAGACCAACATGGACCATTCCCACCACTGGGTCTTCTTGGGCAACGGGCAGCCCTTGCGGGCTCACAATGACCTCTCCCCCCAGCCCGAGAGCCCCGGGAACCCCTTGGAAAATGTCCAGACCTGCTGCCACGCGGACCACCACAGCAGCGGGAGCTCGCAGACCAGCGTGCAGAGCCAGGTCCACGGCCGCGGGGACGGTTCCTCGGGGGGCTCCACGCGGGACCAGAGCGAGGACCCCCTCAACTCGCCCACCTCCAAGCGGAAGCGGGTGAAGTTCACCACCTTCGCCACGCTGCCCACCGACGAGCTGGCCTACAACTCCATCCCCATCGCCGATGAGGAGGACTTGGAGTGGGTCTGCCAGGACATGGGGCTGCAAGACCCCGAAGAGCTTCACAACTACATCCGCAGAATCAAAGAGATCGCTTAACGCAGGGGCAGAGGGGACGGGGCGGGAGGGAGGGGGCTGCCACGCCGTGCCACGCCACGCCACGTCACGCCACGCCACGCCGGCCGCTTCCCGGGGCCAGAGACCCAGCTCGGGCTCTCTGGCTTGTTCCCGTTCGCACATCTCACATCCTCCTCACCCCGTCCGGAGGCACCCCCGGGGGCCTTTTTCTTTTCTTGCCCTTTCCCGGCTGGTTGTCCCCAGGGGAGGCAAGGAGCACACGCACAGCCACCGAGCCTGCTGGTGAGCGGGGAGGGGGGCACAAGGGAGGTGAGCTGGGGGTTGGAGATGGGTGAGGTCAAAACCTGAGCACGCGCGATGGCGAACAGGGCAGGACGATGCTGCGGGTCCTGTGGGGCAGAGGATGGAAGAGTGGAGACATCCCGGCCCCCTCCCAGGAGCTGAGGAGGCAGGTGGCGGGTGGGGGTCCCCAAAGGCACCCCCACCATACCCGGGGGGTCGCACAACCCCCTATGCTGCACCTGGTTGCACAATTTCGGAGGTGAGTGCTGGTACAAGGATTCACCGTCCTATGGCTGTTGGGGTGTGGGGTGCACAGCCTGGCCGCCCCCACCCCGAGCCCGCTGTCTGCTCCATGTGGGATGGTGACATTAATGTTTGGCATCCCTCGGGGACCACGTGCCTCTGCCCCAGGGCTGCTGGTTTCTGGCCTCCCAACACTGGGATGTGGTTGGGAGATGCTGCGGGGGGTTCCCACCACCCACCTCGGTGCCAGCCTGGTGGGGACACCATGCCCAGTCCCAGCCCAGTTCCCCCAGTCCCAGCCCAGCAGGGATGCCCGCAGCCAGGCTCAGCCTCCGTGGTGCCTTCTGACTGCCATAACCTCCCCCGTCACCCCATCCCCAGCCCCAAAGGCACCCCAATCATGGAGCATCCTCAGCCAGGCTGACCCCATGGGGACCACTGGGTACCAGGGCCAGTGGGTTGGGGGTCCCAAGCATCATCTGGTGGAGGGGGCAGGTGGCGGCTGGCAGCGGATTATTTCTGGATTGGAAGTTACCCACCACTGTGTCTATTTTTTTTTTCTTAAATAAAAGACTAGAAAAACAAACAAACAAACAAACAAACAAACAACAACCACAATGAAATGGAAAGCCAAAACCAAAAGGCGCTGCAGCGCTGTGTTGGCTGCAGCTCTGCTGCAGTGCCCTGTCCTATGTCGGGGCTGGTTTGGGGTCACCCCCGGCCAGGTGGGTTCTGCTGGGGGGAAAAGGGCACACACAGCACTGTCCTCCCCCCCCCTGCACCTCAAACCCATGGTAGAACCACTGCTGGCACTCTAGGGGCATCACTTGGCTTTGATGCCTATTGGAGCACTGAGCACTTTGGGGACAAATGCTGTGGCTTTGGGGCTACCCCGTCCCCAACCCTCCCTACCTCAGCAGCCCGATCAAAGAGGGGATGATGGCACAGCCCCATCTCACCAGTCCCCGTGCCTCAGTTTCCCTGGCAGGACAGCAGCAGCTTGGGGCAGCGTCTTGAAAGTCTCTTTAAGGCGTTTATCTTTTTTTGGGGCTATGGAAATTTCTCCCCCGAGCGGCCTTAAAACTTTCCCGATAGCTCTGTGCTGGTTTTATATACACATATCCATATATATATATGTGAGGGAATTGAGATGTGCTCAAAGACCAGGTGGGTGATGCAGTTATGTTTTACTGTGCCCTCTTATCTAAAGGACACAGGGCTGGCTGTGCGAGCCGCCGATCTGATAGCTCTTCTGAGCAGTAAAATTAATACAGCCCAATTCCCCGCCTGGAGCCACCAAACCTCCTCGTTAAATTAACATATATGAATATTTGTTAAAAAAAAAAAAAGAAAGAAAAAAAGGAAGGAAGGAGAAAAGGAGTGGGGAGAGGTAAGAAAATTGCATAATAACTTTTTATAATGGTAATAAGCTGCAGACTCCTGCTCTGTGAGCGCAACCTGGGGTTGTGGCAGTCAGGAGGGGAGGACAGGGTTTTGCCCCCTTTGCAGCAATCCCCATGAGCTGCTCGCCTGCTGCCTCCTCCCAACAGTGGCATTTTGTCACCTCCGCACAGGGTTTTGCCCCTGCCCGTGCTGCCTCTGCGCCCCCTGCACTGGTGGGGATGGCGCTGTGACGTGGCGAGGACACCGGTGCCGGCCCTGGTGGCAGACGTGCTCAGGGCATCTGGATGAAGACAGCAAAACCTTCTAGATATCTACAGCTATTTCTTGATACATAAATATGTATATATTTATAAGTACAGATGTATATATATGCATACACAAGGTGTGTATGTACATATATAACTATATATATATAAAGTTATATATATATAGCTCTGTGTGCATTCCTGTTACCGATGCCAAGGGCTTTGCTCGGGTGCATGGATGCACCTACACAATATACGTATCCCTATGAACAGGCGCCCAACACCCACCCCACTGGTCCTCCAAAGGCCCCTCTGGGCTATAGGGGCATGAGGGAAGCAGCTTGCCAAACTGTGTTCAGGCTCCTAACGCCCTTGCAGGCCTGTAGGAAACATGCCAGGTAGGCACTGGGTGAAATTCTGGGGTCAAACCCCAGGAAATAAGTGTCTTGGCACGGATGGTATAAGACCTGTCCGTCTCTGATGGATCCTGTCTCTGCCTGGTTCCCACTCCATCTGCTTCTCCTCACTCCCATTACTGGGATTTTTTATTTTATTTTTTTTTTTTTTTACATAGGCTGCAAAAGGGAGGGGGGCTGGGGGGCTCCCACCACCCCCAGACCACCCTCGTGGGGGCTGGTGGCACCCACTGGGGGAAGCCACCCACAGCCAGTCCCAAACCAGCACTTTCCCCACTTGCTACTCCGCGTACCATAAATAAAGCAAGCAAACAGCCCTCCAGTGGCCAAATCCCAGGGAAGAAAAAGGGAAGAGTGGAAAATAATTAAAAAAGAAACCTCTATTCCAGCTCCCCTCCCGGCCTGCCCTCTGTTTATTCTCTTCTGCCTCATTCTTTTTTAGGGTTTCACTCTCTGCTCCCAGCAGGTAGGCACAAACTTGTGGTGTAACGCAGGGCTGGGGGGGAGCTCAGCACCTGGGGGAGCAAAGCTGGGGACTGGCACCCCTGTAACCCTCTGAGGCTTGGTTCCCCTCCAGTCCCCACCTTCCCATAAGCCAAATATCCCCCTTAAACCATATCCTATTAAAAAATGGTCAAACCACTTGAAGCACCCAAGCCCTTCAAGCAACAGAGAGAGCAGGGTGAAGATTTGGGATCTCCCTGCACCAAGGCCACTGGGTGCAGTGGTCATGGTGGGGCTTTCCCCCCCATGGGGGTCAGACCCAGGTGTCCCACCACCCTCTGTCCCCTCCAGCCATCTCCCCAAGCTCTCACCCACCTTTTTCTCCCTCCCTGGGTTTTCTCTTGACAAGTGACAGCAGTCGGGGCCCTTCACCCTACTCCCACCCCAGCGCATCCCCATTGTGCTCCCCCTCGAGATGCCTCTGACTGCCATCAGCGCCATCCGGGGGAAGTTTAATTAACACAGGGCCTGCCCCCCCCACGCCTCGCTGTTGACATTACCAGTGCACAGCAGCTGGGATAATTACTTTGGTAATTGCACTGCTATTTCTGGGGTCTCTTGGCTCTTCTTTTTTTTTTTTTTTTTTTTTTTTTTGCCTGGCTCAGCAAGGAATGTAGATGGGGGAACAGGAAAGCCCATAAAACCCCGGTATTCTGGGGCTGCTCTGTGCTGGGAGGCTTCCCCCCTGCTGCTAACCTGGGGCTGCCAAAATATGCCCCCTGTGGCAGGGAAGATTGGGCAATTTGGGGTCGGAGCCAGCCAACAGCAGCTCTGCAGGGCTGCACCGATGGGAAGCTTTTGGGGAACCTCCATGGGGTTTTAGCCCTGTGAAAGCCATAAATGCCCAAAGGGGAACATTTCCTGGGTCGAGGCCCTTTCTTTGTGTTTTCTAGGAATTTCCCAATAATTGACAGGATTTTACCATCGCTTCTCATAAACTCCAGGATCTCGAGCTGGTTTGCAAACTCCCAGCTTAAACATTAGATAACAGCATCGGGGAAATGGCTTTAAAAGTGTGACCGCCTTGGAGATGCTATCAGGGTGGCGTTATGAGATGCAGACCCACTGTTTTAAATAGGCTCCATCGCCTCCCGTCCTCTAAAACCTTCTCCTCTCACTGAATCAGCAGAGGAGGGAGCAAATTCTTTGCCTTTTTTTTTTTTTACCTTTGGTGGGTGCTGTTGGTGGGGGATCTGTCCCCAGCCCCCAGCTGCAGGTTTCCAGCCCCGGCAGCTCTTGCAGGCTCAGCCCAGCCCTCGCAGCAGATACTGCCAGTGTTCCCAACAGCACAGCCCAAGGAAGGCTTCGATTTTGTTAGCTCGTGGATTTAAAGGTCATGAAAACCATCTTGGCTGACCTCCCGTGATGTGGAGCAGCAAATGTCACCCAGTTACCCATCTGTTGAGCCCCTGCGGCGTGACCGATAGAGGCGTTTTCTTGGCTGGGATGGAAAAGAAGGATACAAGAGATGGCTCGTGGCTTTATCAGTTTTTCCCCACAGGCACCTGCTGAATGTTTTGCTTTTGAGGGACAGCTGGGGGCTGTGGGGCCGAGACAGTCAACGAGTTTGGTGCCAGCCCAAGAAAAACAAAGCCTTGTGGCCACGCAGGAAAAATCAGGAAAAAAAAAAAAATCACTGCTAATTTCCCCACCCTGTGCATTTTAAAGGTCCAACTCTGTCCTCTCAAGACACCACTTAGGACAGCTGAAACTCCAGCTAAACCTCAGGGAGAACTAAAACCTTCCTTGGCCCGAGCTTACACACAGGTCCTGCTCCAGCTTTGTCTGCTTCGTTCGCCAGGCAGTCAACATCCCTGCGTGCCAGGATCCTTTTGTTCCCCCCGACCTGGTGCCGTGGCTCGATTTTGGCTCCTCGTCTCCGCACAAAGCTGTGGGTGCCCCAGGGGGCCGCCCGGAGAGTAATTGGAGGCGGCACAGATCACAATAACGCCGGCAAATCCAATTACCCAAGGGTTAAGCACTCTGCTGATGAAAACCAGGGGCTCAAACTGCTGAGCCAGCGAAAGCTCCGTGCCGATCGATGCCATGTAAATAATATTGCTTGTTCCTGGGAGCCCGTCGCTTTCTCTTTGGGTGGTGCAATACGTTTAGCCCGGCAGGACCCATGGAGCAGATGAGCAAACAGCTCGGTGTGTGTGGAGGAGCCTCCTGCACGAGCCCTTAAACAAACCCAGGAATAATTGCTGCTCACGTCGCGCTTGTGGCCGCTATCGAGTGAGCCCGGGATTACTCGGTGAACACGAAGCCTTCTCTCAATCGTATCTGTAGCGGATGAAAAAAATGCCAATTCTGGGTCGGTGTAATCCCATCATGGGTTTATGCGCCCGTGGTCCCGGGGAAGCGTTGCAATCTCAGCGGCAGCTCTGAGTGCTGGGTGCTGCCTCCAGATCGAGCCTGCACCCATCATCACTCTGCTCAGGGGTCCCACTGTGGATTCTCCAGTGGCTACAAAGGGTTGTGCTTGGGCTGCTGCCTTCCTGTGGGGATGGGCTGCCTCTTCTCCACCCACCCAGCCATTCTCCCCACATTGCTGGTCCCAGTTCCTCCCAGCAGGACCTCCGCCACTCCATGCCCTGGTTTCAAAACCATCTAAAAACAGAGGCAGCACAACTGGAAATCAGCACGTTCCCTAAACTCCCCACCCCACCTGCAGGGACCTGCTAAACACTGCTGCTTCTCTGGAGTAGGCTCAGCAAACACCGCCGGATAAATAAATAGCAGGGGAAAGAAAACCAAACGCGTTTGCAGAGGTGGTGGTGGGAGAAAAACCCACCCTGGCAGGCACCTTGCTGGAAAGTCCTTCAGCAGTGCAGGAAGGGCTCCTTGCTGCTCCTGATCGATCCCTGGCTGCTGCTTGTGACATTCTGGTCCCAAGGGGCGAACGCTTCCAGATGGAGAGGGGGATACACGAAGCCAGTTCGGGGTGCCTGGATCTGAAAAGTGCCCAGAGCGGGGAGGGGATGGGGATGATGGGGGAGCCCCCACCGGGCATCATGGGCTGAGCAAAGAGAGCTGGGGCTGCTCCATCCGAATCAGCTGGATGTGCTCGTCCCACATCACCCACATCCATCCCCGCTGTGCCTGATCGCTCGTGGGTGAAACACCAAGGCACTCCCGGAGACAAAGGGCAGAGAAACCACATTCAAAAATGAAAATATTTCCCTTTGACCTGTTTTCTTGGCTTGCAAGAAGCATCTTCGATCTTCTGATCTGAAGTTTCTTCCCCCTTGACACGTCCTTTGATTGCATTTACTTATTTTTTTTTGCCTCAGAAAGCTGGAAATCAACCGGAGCCCTTTTGATTCTGACTGAAAGGGAGCAGGAGCACAGATGATGTCTCTGGAAAGTGATTTTGTTTTTCCTGAACCGCTCCAGAACTGGGAAGAGGAAAAAACCCAAATAAATCTGTCGTTGGCACAGCAGAGAAGGAGACGCCAAGTGCGCGAAGGTCTGTGGGGGGTGGCCTCAGCTCAGCCTTGCCACCACCCAGCGATGCCAAAATACCTCAGACAGAGGCTGGAGGGGAACAGGAGTGTGGGACCCCAGGGTATAGGGCACAGCAGGGATGGAGGAGCCACCTGCAGCCCAGCTGAGGCCCCCTAGCACGGGAACGGTCCCGTTTTTGGGGTAATTCCAAGGATTCAGTCTTGGCACGAGGACAGCCGTCTGCCCCAGTGCAGCAAGAAATAACGCTGCTGTCGATCTTTCCTATTTTCCCCCAAGAAAAACGGAGCCTTGGGGAAGCTTTTAACTTGCACACTTGTTTTTAGCTGAGGTATTTCCCTCGGGGAGCTTTGCTGGGTTTTGGTTTGTGTGAGTAACCGGCAGAAGCCTGGGCAGGTCGGGTTTCTTTCCCTCCGTGCTGGTGTGCAGGGATGAAAATAGGGCTGAAGCCCTCCTCTTCCTCACTCCTCTCACAGGAGAGGTTTTAAGAGGAACTGGGGCTTTCATTCCCCTTCCCATCAGCAGGTGTTGAGGCTCACAGCATTTAGGAGCTGTTGGAGGTGCAAAGGAGACAAGTTAGGGTTTTCCAGGAGCAGGAGAAGCCAGGTTAGTGCCATTCCACCAACAAAATGCCATTTCCCTGCTATTTAGCAAGGAAAAAGCAGGTCCCACCACACGTGACAGTGCTCCCTACCTGGCTGGAGGCTCGTGCCCGGACTGCATTGGGGGGACGAGTCCCCACTGAGCCTGGCTGCCCCCAGACCTCAGCACCAGCTGAATCATTTCCCTGCCCGTGCGTTTTTAAAACCATCTTCACTGTCGATCTCAGCTATCCGTATCCGTTTTATAGCTGGTTTATTTTCTCTCCATACTCCGAGTGCTCGCAGACGTTTCAAATCACTGCAGCACACAAATTTGCCAGCTTTCCTCCGTATTGCCTTCTTTATTTGGGTTTTGCGTTGCGGGCTGTGATAAGAAGAGATCTCTTCATCCTTTAGCCATGCAAGCAAACCCTATTTGGGGCAGCTCGCCGGGCTCTAGTGGCTGCCCAGCTGGTGCCAGCAGCTGGCGATGTCACCACCCTGACTTGTGCTTGTGGGACGGGGATATTTCCATCTCCAAACACCTGAATTCCCTTCTGGGTAATGATGAAGTTGCTGGAAACCCATAGGTAAAAAACACAGCCCTGAGCCCATGGCAAAGCTTTGCCACCCTCCTCTTTGGCTCTGCACATCTCCTGTCCCTGCCTGACCCAAGGACCCTATTCCTCCTCCCGGGACCCCAGAGCAAAAGGCAGATCTGTAGGGCCAGGTCCATGCAATGTGGGGCTGAGGGGAGCACCAGCCATTGTTCTCTCTGATTTTCCCTCTCCCTCCTGCCCTTCCCCCTTTCCCACCCCTCCCGGCACCACGTGATGTATTGCAAGATAAGAGCTCCAATTGCTCCAAATTGCTTATTGAGGACTCGGTGGTAAATCAATGATTTTAAATGGGATCACAGAATAGCAATCCTAACAACAGCAGAGTAAAAAAAAAATCTAAAATAAAATAAAATAAATGGAGCTGGCCAGCGGACAGGGGAGGAGGAACGGCCGGGTTGGTTTCCTTCATTGCCTGCTGCTGGCGGGGAGCTGGGGCAGTGCTGGGCATGGGGAATACTGGGGTAGGATGGAGGGAAGGGGCTAAACCCCACGTGTGGTGCACACACGGGTCCTTGCATGCCGTGCACAGCCCAGGGTGGGTTTGCAGGCAAGGTGTGAGCACAGCTGAAGTCACAGAAGCTGCTGTTCGTCCCCTCCAAATCTAATTTCCAGGCAAAAATCTCCCCAGAACGACCGGCTCGGTAGCTGCTGAAGAACATGAGTTATCGCGTCCTTAAATAGCCATTTTCATGCTTTTAAGAGCCTGGGTTCTCCAAGATTGTGTATGTGAGAGCGGCAACGCCGTCACTAAGCAACCTCCCAAGTTTTGAGGCTGCGAAGGGAGGTGGCGAGGATTTGGGGTGGATTTTTGTCTTTCTTCTGCCGGAATCTCCCGGTCGGCTCGGTCCTGCAATTACTGCCTGAGTGCCTGTGAGGAGAGACAAAATGAAGATGCAGGCAAACAAAAGCTCCATTAGAAACGTCGGGGAGTGGATGAATGAAGGCTCTCCCCCCTGTGTTTTTCTCTCCCCCTTGATTAATGCATTTCATTTGCTGCATTAGCAAGCACACCTTCGTCTACTTGGTTAATAAGGCAAGAAGTGCTCTGCCTCAGCACGGATCGGAGAGAAATGGGAGGGATGGAGGGAGGGATGGACAAAGAGGTGAGTTTTTTGTACCTGTGGTGCTGTCCACGATGCCCCACCTGGCAGAAAGCACATGGGTTAGGTGGGCATCGCAGGGATGGGACTGCAAGGAGACCAGAGAAATCACGGGACAAGTTTTCCTTTCCCCTCCACGGTCGTTTCCTACCTCTGCGCATACAGAGGAGCATGTCAGGCCATACAGACTGCTGCAGGGTGACACGAAGAGGCACCACTGGGGCCAACACCTCAAATCCCAAGAGCAGGCTCTAGGGAAGGTCATGTGAGTCCTGAGACCACATAAATTAATGCTGGTTCCTTGCGGGATGGGATAAGCTGCATGTTAAGAAAGCATTTGGAGAGCCAAGGGCATGGGGTGGGCTCAAAATGGGATTCACCTGAAGCTGATGGGGGCTCAGGACCCCTGGCTCTGGGATGAGCACCGTGGGCTTCGGGGTAAAAGCAGGGGCAGATGAACCCCCCAGGACATCCCCGGGGCAGTGATGCTGAGCGCTGTCAGCAGCTATTATGTGATCGCTAAAGAACATTCCTAATAATTAATTGTTGGTTATTTAGGAGGCGAGAGCTCGCCCAGTATGCACAATGTGCAATCAGCTCTATTTAAAGGCTCTGCCGGGCCAGATTTAGCAGGCTCGTCCCACCCCGATCAGCTCGCCCAGCTTCCAGCAGGTCCCCGTCTCGCTGACTGCAGATTAAGCATATGCCTCGCCGCGTTGCTTGTTCGGCGCTTGATTTATTGACTGATTTATTTAAAAATGTAACACAGCACTGCTGACAGCTTGGGCTTCGGAGACCTGTCCAAGAATAATTTTTATGAACAGAGACGGAGGCAAAATAGAGCTCGGCTGTGATCTGATGGGATGAAGCTGTCAGCCTGGCAGTGTTCATGGGGCGCCGACCTCGGCATGGGCACCAGCCTGGGATGGGGTTTCCCAGCTCTCAAGAGAGGTTTTTCCCTCCTGGGAGGCTGGAGCTGGACCTTAAGGATAAGAACGGAGACCAAGAGGGTGTTGGTGGAGATCTGAGAGCATCCTTGCGATGTGCTGTGCCCACATCAAATTCAGCTTCCACCCCAAAGAAAGATGGGATGGGAAGATTTAAGGACCAGATAACGCCACGGGTCCTGCCAAGGCTGGAGGCTTTGCTGGTGTTTCTGGCTGGCTGAAAGGGGCTCATTGCAAAACCGAATTGTGCAGGGGAAAGCCACATCTGCAGCCCCTTGAGCTGCTGCCGGAGCCAGGGACAAACTTAGCAAAGTCTCTTCTCACTTTGCTGCTCTCCCCGTCTGTAAATACTCGGAGATAGCAGCCGTAAAAGTACCTTAGAGAGAAGGCAGCGGTAAAATTACATCAAGCCTAGGGGCTTAAACTGATTGAAGGATACATTTTCCAAGCTGATACAGTGAAAGCAGCAGCAAAGCTCTCGTGCACCAGGCAGCCTGTGCGGTTTGATCATTTTTTGTCCTTCTAACTGGCCAGACAACTGGAAAAAACCCCATGAATATTTTTGGGAACATGCTCGTGAGGAGGAGTGCAGCCATTGGGGGCAGGGGGAACACGTTAGCCGGAGGCAAAAGGCTTCTGCATTTTTCCATGCAAACAACCACGGCTTGGAAAAAGCAGAAATAACGTGGTGTTGCAGCCTGGGCTGGTTTCTGTCCCATGGAGGGGTTTCTGTATGGGATTGTGCAAAGGGATGGTGGTCCTGGAGATGCTGTTATTGGGACAGAAAGGGACAGGGCTGAGGAGGCCATCCCAGCAAGGTCTTGCTGGCATTTGGGAGCCTAAGGCACGACTCCAAGATAAACGCTGCCTTAAATAAATAAAAATCCTTCTGCACCCCGCTAATCGCCAGCCCTCCTGCCTCCCCCCTGCCCTGCCGTGTGAGCCCAGCTGGGGTCGGTTTGCTCCGACCCGCCTGGCACCTCTAATCAGTATTAATGGCCCTGACAGTTATCTGCTTGACTTCTGCTCTGCACCCAGGCCGGATCGCTGACCTGCCCCGCGCGCCCCGGGCCCGTGCTGACACCAATAATCGATCACGGCGGCTGTTGGCTCGCTGCGAGCAGCAAAGATAAAGTGCAGCGAGGGAGGGAGGCTGGCTGTGCTCTGATGGGGGAATTTCCCGGCGGGCACGGGCAGACGTGCCAAAAAAATCCTTAAGCATCCTCGCTTATCCCGTTGAAGCTTCTGGGGGCTTGCTTGGGGCTGGAGGGGGCACAGAGTGGGGGCTTTTCTGACCCCAAACCTAAAACTGTGAGTGAGTGGCTTGTGTCATGCAGCCTCCAAACCTTCCCGGCTCGCCTGGACACAGCAATCGGGATGTCAAAGGCATTAAACATCCACTTTCGCCCGCGAGGGATGGCAGGCGGGGGGGAGAGGGACGCGGCGCCGCATCACACGTTCGCCTGCCTTCTCCCTCCCAAATCCCCCCTGCTCACTCATCCTTCCCAAGGACAGTGATGGTGTTTGAGCTGCTGGTGCCTGGCTCTGACCGATGGGCTTGGGGACAGGTCACAACTCAGAGGTGCCTGAGCACCCCCTGAGCACCCAGCTCCTAGTGCTGGCTCGCCCCATTGCTCCTGAACCGGGGGCAAAAAGAGAGCAGGAGCAGGAGTGAAGGGTCAAATCACCTCTTTTGGCAGCAAGGGGGGATTTAAAACAGCATTATCCAGTCTCTACTTACCTGATGGCATCACCTTGCAGGGAGAAGGATGAGGCTGGGGAAGGGGAGCCCGGACCTGGCACTAGGACAGTGCAGAGCAGGATAACCCCGAGACCTGGGGCATGAACCGGTTGCCTGCAGCCGAATTTCACTGAGGGCATGGTACTGGCATGATGCTGTTGTGGTACCCAGAAGGGCTGTAATGATCTGGGAGGAAAATAAAGGCAGGCCTCCTGATCACTGCTCACGCTGCTCTCCAGCTCCTTGCTGGAACGAAGCGCAAGGTTACGCTGGACTTTGCTAAACAGCACAGAGCCAGCAGTATGCTAATAAATGCTGATTTAAGTTTGATGAAAGCCAGGAAGAATTATCCCAGAATGTATTAATTAGTGCGATGATGAGGTGCTTGCAAAATGAAAATGCAAAGCAGTGGCTATAGGGAGCAGAGGCGTTGAGGGAGGGAGAGCCTTTGAAGAGGTGCCTGGAGAGGCGGCTGGGCTCCTGCGCTTCTGGTCCCGCCTGATTGCCCCGTGGCAGGGCAGGGAAATTGCTGTGAGCACTGAGATCCATCCTCAAGGATGCTCCCGGCAGCCTGGGACCCTTGGGGGGGTCACCTCACTGCGACCACCAGCACCGAAGCTGAGAGGTGGTGATGCAAAACACCCCGCATGCAGCCTGAGAGCAGAGCAGTGTGCTGGGGGCTGGCTCTGGAGGGGCACGCATGGGTTTCCCCAGAAGGGGAATAGGTTTTCAAAGTGAATCTTTAAATCCGCCATCTGACGGGCAGCCCTGGCTGATTTCTTCCTTCCTCTCTTCATTATTGATGTTTTACCTGGCTGCTATTTCCTCCAGCCTCCTCCCAACTCCCCAAGCCACATAAAATGCACCGGACTCACGCAGCAGCCCCTGTGCGGGGCTGGTTCCCCTGGCAGAGCATCTCCTAGGGATGAGATGGATGATTACACCCTGCAGTCATGGCAAAGGCCCTTTGCCACAGGTTGTGTCACCCTCCCAGTGCGGATTTCTCACTTTTTGCTGCAGGACAGTGACAGTGACAGCTCCATGAGCAGGCTCAGGCCACTCAGGGGAGACCCCACCTCTGTTCAGCATCCACCCGTGCCACATTCACCCACCCCATGCCCAGTGAGAACAGCAGAAAGGACAGAGGGATGGATGCTTGCCTGGAGGAGGTGAGGAAGCACTCACAGGGATGGACAGAAAGCTGAAAACCCCAACTTGAAAGATTCCTCTGCTCTGAAGCATCCCCCTCTGACAGCCCTCCTGTGCACATCCCCGGCAGTTGCACGGTGCAGACGGGAACAGGGCTGAGATATCCCCAAACTGCTCCCAGCTTCTCCTTTCTAGCACATCTCTGCCACAGTCACCTGCTCAGCCACATCTTGGCAAGCATAAATCCTCCCAGTTTCCCATTAAAGCCCAGTTCTGCACCTTGGCTGGTGCCCTAAAGAGCCTCTCGACTCCGCTGCCCTGTTTGCGGCAAGAAATGCTCAGCAATATCCCGAGCTGTCACAGCTCCGGAGTGAAGCGTGGAGGAAAAGACCCTGGAGCCACTTCCCTTGATCTGTCAAAAGGCAGGATTTTAGGTAATGGGCTCTCATCGTTATTCAGCAGTTTGTCCTCGTGCATCTGCCTCTGCTCTCGCCTCCCTTTGCAGAGCGGAGCTGCAGGTTTGCTCTGGGAAGGATGGAGCCTATTCCTGGCCAGAGAAAAAAGTGATGGGAAAACACAGCATTTGGGCATTTTTTTGGGTGTGAGCTCTAGTGCTGGGCTGAAAGGCTGGAGGGGACAAGTCCCAGCCCCCAGCTGGGCTCACCATGGGGGATGCTGCCTGGGCACGGTGGTGCCTTGCCATGGGCCCACTGGTGGGTTCAGCTGGGTTTGAAGGGAGCCAAAACCACAGCTGAGATTTTCTCCAAAAACCTCAGGTTTTAGGCATTCAGATCTACAGAGATTTGCTTAGTGTGGAGGCTGGGCAGGGAGGAATAGTAGTGGAGGTGCACAGCTAGAGAAATGCCAGCGTGCTTCATGCCAGAGCTGCCTCAGACATTACTTTCCTGTCCTTTTCCTCTAAAAGAATTTAAAGAAAAGAAAATGTTCCCAGCTGCCACCCTCTTGGAAGGCTGCAGGTTAAAAATATCCTCCCGGAGGGAAGGAAAAAAACAAACAAACAAAAATAAACACTCTTAAGAGAAAAACAAAACCAAAACAAACAGAGCCCATCTACAAACCATCACATCTCCAATCCCATCTTCAAAGTTGAAGGCATCAAGGACACCTTTCCACTCCCCCCTATAAATCCTTACACTTTGTGGTTTTCCTGTGAAGATTTCCTGGTGTAATTCATGCCTATTCCCCCACCACCCTATTTTTTTCCGCTCATTTTCAAGCAATTCCTACAAAAGCAGAGCTTTGCTACCAGCCAGCCTGTGCTCGCCTGCGTACGGTGAAAAACCAACTCAGGGGGCTTTGGCTGTCAGCACAGCTTTAGAGAAGGTAATGATAAAAGGGGTAAAAAATAAAAACAAAAATTCTGAGTGGCCGGATTTGGAGGCTGTGAAAAGCTCCAGGTTAAACACGAGCACCTGAACTTGACGCTGCCCGCTTCTCTTGGGGGCAAGGAGGCTGGGTCTGAGCTATGGGGTCTGGGGGATGCAGGGCACCTCTTGGACAGCCTCATCCTCTCCTCACCCCCCCGGCACCACCATCACGTCCTCTTGTGATGGAGCTGGGCGTTTACACGGGAACCAAGCTCACCAGGACATCGGTGTGAGCAGCATTTGAGACAGCTTTCCATCACCGAGGCGGCCCCGAAGCTCCAGGTCCGGATGTCCCTTGCAGTGGGACATCCCAGGCCTGGGTGAGGGTGGCAAGGAACGGTCCCAGCACCAAACTTTTTGCCATTTCACCCCGCTTCACCCAAGTCACGTCTTGGGGAAGTTCAGGAGGAAACGGCAGCTCGTCCCCACATGGCACAGGGCTGGCTTCTAAGGGAGAGACGTTGATTCAAAGTGACTGCTCCTTTGGAAATTTCCTCCTGCTGAAGGAGCAAAACGAACAAAAACCCTTTTCTTCAGGAAAAAAAAAAAAAACAACACAACAAAACCCAACATGGAAACAAAGCTCAGATCAGCACCCGGCCACGTAATGGGAGCAGACACGGTCCCTGCCACGGCTGCACTGACCGCAGACAGATTGTTTCGGGTCAGTGCAGAACAACACAGGGGGAGCAGCAGGGATGGGGAGGCTGTGATGGAGAGGGAATTTTTTATTTAATTAGCCCTAAATAATTAGGGCCCCTATCCTCTGGAGCATCAACGACAGCAAACATATTTGGGCAGGGAAGCCCCGCAAAGAGGGAGCTGGGTTGTGGCTGAGCTTTAGGAGCCCCATCACCTCCTACAGCCCTTCAAGGTTATCTCAAGAAGGTTCCAGGTGTCCCACCAGCCGATGGCAGGGACACCGGGGACACTGGGGACACCGGGGACATTGGGGACACCGGGGTCAGGCCTGGAGGCTGTTCAGGTGTGCACGCGTGGCTGAGCGGAGAAGAGCTGCGCTCAGATGTGGAGAACTCAATAATCCGTCAGCATCCCGGCGCAGGCTCTGCAGCACGCCGTTAATAGACTTATCTTTACCACAATAATGTATTTTATTTTTCCCGAGCACATTCATTATTCACATGCTTATTTCCCCGCGGATTATGTATGTCGCCCGAGCTCTGTTCTCCTGCCTTATTTTCACAATGTCGGCTCTGGTACCTACTTATTTTTACAGCATTGTCACCTGCAAACGGGTTTCTATTTAATCGCCCAAACTAATAATACGGCTCACTGGAGATGTCGGGAGGAGGATGCTCGCTTGCTTCTAAAGTCTCTCGTTTGAAAGAGCCCAGCTGCTGGCACTGAAGCATCCTGCACGCGGCAAGTCCGGGGGCTCTCAGCCCATCTCTTGCATGGATCCTGCTCCAGGACAGGCAAACCTAGTGGCTGCAGCACCTAAAACCCCAGGAGGGAGCCAGGAGGAGGGTGAGGGTGGGATGTGCCGTGCAGCTGCTGGGCTCGGGGGACACACGATGCCCGCTCTAAGGCACTGGGGTCGGTTTGCACGGATTGCTGCTGCGCAGAGCTCCTGAATGAACCAGCCCTTGGAAGCCCATTTTCTGGACCTTCCCAATTCCCAAGCTCTTGGTGTGTTAAAGCAAATTGTGTTCCCTTGGCACAGCCTCACCGCGAGCCCGATACCCACCCATGGTCCTTGGGGCACACAAACACAGCCAGCACAGGCTGCTCCCAGCCTTCCCCACACATCACCACGCGCTGTGATGGAAGCATCAACCCCCTTTGAAGCCCTGACGAGCTATTTTTTTTGGGCTGGATCTTGGCTGGTTTTGGCGTTCTGGTGTTTTTTTTTGTGGAGGATGGTGATTTAATTTTGTCGCTTTACTTCACAGGGAGAGGGAGGTTACTTTGCAGTGGGGGATGCGAGGGCTCATGTTTGCACGCGCGCCTTTCCGTGTCGGGAAGCAGCAACACAAACACTGCTGCTGCAAGCTGTGCGATGCTCCGAAAGGAGACAGAGACTTCTGGCTTATGCCTGAAACAGCTCCGGGGGCTCAGACGAGCTGCACCGTAGGCTGGATGTGCCGTGAGGGCAGCTCAGCACCTTCGCCCCAGCCATCTCCCTTTGCCATTTCCTGAACCCTGCAATTGGGACGCTGAGGATGGGCTGAGCAAAGCAGAGTCTCCGGGCACTCAGGGGGTGAGTTTGTCTTGTGGGTGCTTTGTTAGACCATCTGCAGGGCTCGCAGGAGGAGCCCTCCTCATGTTGCAAGCACCCAGTGCTCCCCATCCTTCCCCTCCCCACTGGGGTCCCCATTTCCTTGCAGGATGCTCCGGGTCCTGCTCTCCTCCCCTGCACCTCTCCTTGGGGCCCAGCTGCCCCCCAGATCCTGCCCCCAGCTCCCAGCCCTCATTCACCACCAGATTCCTGGTTTTCCTTCAAGATTTTGATATTGCAGCTCCTGAGCCATGCTTCACCCCGAGCCTTCATCCCCAAACCCCACTCCCCACCCAGGTCCCTGTCCCCCTGCTGCTCCCCCAGCACACCCCAGCACTGCCACCAGAAGTCCCTCCTCTCCCCACCTTTAGCCCCTGCGTTATTCTGCCCACGTCCCTGCGCTCGCTCCCTTCAATGAGAGTCATAAATAAGGCATAAGGCACGCTAAAAAGGAAGAGAAAACATCTGATCTTTTATTCCAGCTTGTTGCAGAGTCACGATGGATTTGGATGCACGTTCCCCGCAGACCCCTTGGCCTGTGCAGATGTTTTTGCAGACGTTGAGCACCAAAGCGCAGCCGGGAGCCTTGTGGAGAGGTGGGTGCCAAGTGCTGCACCCCATGAAGGTAATTTGGGGGAAAAAAAGAAGAGATCCTATAGCTAAAACCCACTTTTCGTGAGGTCCTGATGTGGAGGGCAGCTCCCACCCTCGTGCTTTCCCCTTGTGCTTTCAGCTGAGTGAAAAAAATCAGCAAAAGGCTTGCTGGGTTGGCACGGGAGCTTTTCCAGGGATGGGTCCCTGGTGCTGGGCTTCTGCTGGGAGGATTTTGGGCAGTGCCACGAGACCACGCACGAGCATCCCTGCGGGAGAGCCATCACTGGACACATCCACAGCCACCCTGCAGCGATGCCAGGCTGAATTTGCTGAACTCCTAGGAGATAATAATTTAAAAAAATACTATTTATTTTTCCTGAGGAAGAGGGGTTTGTGCAAGCACATGTCCTGGGTTGGAGACAGCCATTGTGCTTCTTCCTGTGGAAGTTTATAGCTTATCAGCCAACTTCAAGCAAATTTGACAGTGGTGATGGGAATCTGAAAAGAATTGTGTTGTTACAGACTGGGTGAGTGTCCACAGCCCAGCAGAGCGGTGGAAGATGTAATTAATGGCTCATTTGAGAAACAAGCTGTGGTGTGAGGGTCTTCTTTGCAAATGTCAGAGAATCCACAGGCAATTCAGCCCAGCTCTCACCCCTCCGGTCCCCTCCTGGTGACCACACTGTGCTGCCCTACCCCTATCACCAGCTGAAGGGAAGGCTTTGTTTGCCTCCAGGATTAAATGTTTCCCTTCCCTTCAAGCCCCTTGTTTCAATAATGGCAAACAAAGCTCTTTTGCCACAGCACTCATTGTCTCATCCCAATTTCCTGCCTTCTGATCTGAAATAATTTGACGAAGCTGGCAGTGGTCCCCAAGCTCTCTGTTTTGGGGCCACCCCCCCTTAAACAGGGTCAGGGATTGTCACCCAATAACCAACTTCTTTGGGAAACTCTGGAGGGGCTGAAGCTGGGTGTGAACAGTGGGTTTTGGCTATAAAACAGCTTGGAAAGTAAAAACCAACAACCTGCTCAGTATGGCCATTACAACGTGTGCCATCCTTTGATACTGACCCGAGACAAATGTTCTACCAGGAATAAAAGGGGCAAAAAAGAAACTGGGAGGACGACGGATGCAGAAACCCACACCTCTCCCAGCCCTGCTGGGACAAAGAAACCTTTCACCTTCCTAACAAGTGCAACAAATGCCAAACCTGAGAGGTTTGCAAGGAAGAAGCAGAAAATTAATAAACCCAATTCCCAGCACTGGAAGAGCAGCAGAGCGTGGGGAGGCTGGCCCAGCGAAGGGCCGGGTGGGAATCGAATAAATAAAGGCAGAAAGAGTCAATGCAAGAGGAATTATTTAAGAGGTAGAAGAAAGCAGTTAAAAAGGAAAAAAAAATATATCAACCCTTTTCGGGGGGGAGTGGAAAAAAAAATGTTAGGGAGAAAGTAGGCCATTCGCTAAACAATAAAAGGGATGAAGCAGATGATGACTCTAAAATGGCCGGGAAGCTGAACTGCTTTTAAAAATCTGCCTTTATCAAGAGAAATGTGGAAAAGTGGTTTGGACAATTAGGAAGTAACAAAGGCCTCATAAAAATAGCTGCAGGGGAAGAGAAACGTTTGGGAACAGGAGTGCAGTGAGCGCATTAAGGGATTAGCTATAGGGCCGACCCCATGGACTGGGTCTGTGGGGCCGCATCCTGCCCAGCCCGGCACGAGGCTGGGAGTCAGAGCTCCCAAATCCACTGACCACATGGATTGGGGGTTTCACTTTTTGGGATTAGAAGTGTGGGGATGGGTCCCCAGCCCAGGAAGCATCCCTGATGGAAGAGGGGTGAAGCGGGGCGAGGATCCTGCCAGGGAAATGGGAGCGGTGCCTCTGCCTCGCCTTACAGAGGAGGCGAATTTGCGATGGCAAAGTCAATTCTTTCTGGATATCAGGACGTGATATCGCTTCCCGGGGGGTGAAATGGAGGAAGGATGGAATTAAATTAAGAACGGGGAAGTTAAAATTGAATACCTGAAAGGAAACGTCGCTCCAAGTAATTCTCGGCTCCGTGGGAGAGCGGCGTCCCAGAGAGCGGCTGCAGATCAGGTCCGATCGCACCTGGATGTCGGCATCCAAAAAGCTGAGCCAGGAGGATGCTGAGCATTTAAATCGCAGTTGTGGGGTCTGCTCTGAAGGGGCCCCATTGCCCAAGGGGGCTCAGACTCTGCCACGGGGGATAAGGAAGAATAGAGGGGAAAAAAGGGAAAAAAATTGCCCTGCACTGCCACTTTTCCTGATTTTCCTGGCCCACGAGAGCTGATGCATGTGGCCACAGAGGACACCGGTCTGCTGCCTCAGTTTCCCCACAGGTGACACAGAGGAGAGAGGCCACCACCTCCCCACCTCTGTCACTTCTCTGCATGGGCTGGTGAAACAGAACTGCCACTTTCGGTCAGCCCAAAACCACCCAAATTTCCCCAAACCTAGTCCCAGTCTGTGCCCACTTTGGAGCACGAGGCAACATCTCGCTGAACCCCAGCAGCAGGAAGGACAGCAGGTGGGAACGAACACCCTCGTGTTTTCTTTACACTTCTCCTTAAATCCCCCTGAGTCATGCAATTCGCAGCCTGAGCCATCGCTTGAAACGAGAGCAGAGCATCACCAGCAGCCCCCAAAAAAGCCTGTCCCCTCGGCAGCTCCAGACGGCTGACAAAAATAGCCCTGTTCCCGCAGCACCAAATTAACTCACCACCAGCCAGGAAGGAGCCCAAACCCTTCTATAAGCTCTGGGGACCTGTTTATAGGGAGCTGTGGGAGCCCCGAGCCTGCTCCTGCCCCATCCCAGCACCTGCAGGCAGCCGAGGGGCTGCAGGTGGGGCTCGGCCTCCAAGGGCCAGATTTCCTTGTGAATGCAAGGATTTAAAGAACTGGTTTTGTTCTTTTTGTTAAATTCTTGTGTGTCCTGACTTTGCATCAGGTGGGGAGAGATGAAAAATGCTCAGTTTCCGGAAAATGAAGCCACACTCATGGCTGGTTGGGGAGGGATAGGCAGCATAGTACAGCTACTGCCTGCATGCCCAGCCCCAGGAGGGACCCCAAAACCTGGAGGATATCTCTGGGTTCTCAAATCTTTTGAGGATCTAAGTTATGATTTAGGGGAAAAAAAAGAAAAAGGAGGGAAAAGGCTCCTGAGAGCTTCACCCAAAGCTTCCAAAGAGGATCCTGAGCCATCATCTGGGAGGACTTTCCGTTGGATGCAGATGCTGCCCTTGGCGAGGAGGAGGGAAGCTGCTGGCCACGAGCCACGCGAGCACAGATCGGTGTCTGGTACCAAATGCCATCGCTCCACGAGCTGAACAGGGTACGAGCAGGCAGAATTGGCCAAAAAGCAAAAATTAAGCAACCCAGCAAGGAAAACGTTGCCACTGTGGGTAAGCGGCCAGAGGAAGGAACATTGGGGTTGGCTCGGAGAGGCTTTGCCTGTCGAGAGGAGAATCCGGCCTGAGCACGGAGATGCTGAGCTGAGGGGCTGAGCTTTGTAGAGTGCTTCTGGATTAAATAAGGGGAATTGAACATAGGGAAGGCTGGCTCCTGGGTGTGCTGGTAGACTTCGGTGTGGCACTTCTGGGGGAAAATTAATGGGTTAGAGAATAGGGAGGGAAAACCCACCCAGTTCTTGGCTTGGGTTTTGCTTGGGAAAGAAGTGCAAAGAAGTTGTGGTGCAAAGAGGTGGTAAAAAGTCCTGGAGGTGCCTTGGAAGATGTAAGTGAGCAGGAGGGCCCACGACAAGTGATCTCTGCCAGCAGAAGGCATTGGAGCGGAGCAGGCTTTCAGCAAAAGCAAGCTCCCGAAACACAGCGCCCCGGCGTCCGCGCTGTCAGGAGCGATGTTGTAAATGGCCCTTGGATGTACTATCACCTTGTAACACGGCACAAAGAGCTTGGTGGATCAAGTGGAAAAATGATGACTTTTCAAGGGAAATCATATACTGCAGGTGGGGGGAGGAAAAAAAAAAAGCAGGAGGTTGGACTGATGCGAACCCACTGGTTTTAGCCGAGCTGTGCACAAAGGAGTTTCTGCTAAGAAAAGGCAGCTCTGCGAGGGGATCTGGTGTAAAGTCCCATTTCCTGCAGCCCCGTGGCACACAGCAGGTGCTGGAGGGCTGGCGTGGGCAGTCAGACAAAGCAAAGTGTCGCCCCACCTCCTCCCTCGGGTCCTCTTTCTGTTCATATTCGTTAACTGGGTTTGTTCCCTGCTACACCCTCATCACAGCGATCAGCTCCAGCCCCCTTTCCTCGAACAACAGTGAGGAACAGCAGTTCAGATGTACCGTCATGGCTTTTAATATATTTTTGCCCTCCTGGGCTGCAAGGAAAGAGTGGAGAAATTGCTCTGGTGGCTCAGCTTCGGACTGGAAGGGGGAGCTGGAAACTTGATGGGGATTGATGGAAAAAGGGTCAGCAGGGGGTGGCTGGGGTCCCCTGGAAGACGTTTACCTGGGGTTGGAGCTGGCCATGGGGGGAGAAACTGAGACCTTTGCTGGGAGCTGTGGCTGGGATGGCTCACAGAGATGGCAGAGATGGCTCGTGAGGACAAGGCACGAGGTCACCTAGAGAGTCTGGGACCTGAGACCCATCTGGGAGCAGTGTGAGAGGGCACAGCCACTCCACAATGGGCTGTGGGCACCCAGAGGGGTTGGAAAGAGCTGACTTGAGCTCCTCTCCATCCCCTGCACACCCCTAATTCCCCATGCAACATCTCTGCCGAGCTTGGGGAGCCATCCCAGGGCACAGCAGCAGTAGCCGAATGGGCTTGTCGGTTAGGTAGGACGAAGTTTGGATGGAGACCAGCCTTTTTTTTTCAAGGCAGAAAAATAGGGATGGAAGTGGGAGGCAAGTAAAGGTCTCCATTCACACCTTTCCCCAGACAGCCTCCCCAAACACACAGGCAGGAGCCAAATTTGGGGCTGTAATTAGGAGGCGGGGAGAAGCTGATTGTTTTGTGTGGCATTTCTTTGGGAGCTTAAGGTTCTTCTGCAAGGAAACGGAGCTGCTGTGATGGTCGGTGGTGTGGGGTGGTTGGCAGTGTCCACGGCCCAGCTCAGAGCTCAGGATGCAGTGCAGGGTGGCTGAAGCTCTCCTGGAGAGATGCATCCTCTGGGGACGCTGAGAAGGGCTTTGGGACAGGACAACGAGGTGAAGATGGTGCTTAGACGTCCCAACGGCAGTTTCTGCCTTACCCTATATCTTATGGGCACAAAAAGGAGCCCAGCTGGGCTCTTCCCTCTACAGCTCTATTATTTCTGATGGAGCTCAACCAGCGGTAGCACGTCTGGTGCTTGGTTCGATGAAACAGAGGCTGAAGACCAACAAAAGCCACACACCGCTTCCCTTTCCTGCCAAGGAGAGAGTGAATCGAAGCTCAGCCCTCCTACCTCCCCCCGTGTCGGACCGTTGGGGCTGGGGGCTTGCAAATTACTTTTAATTTGCTTCAGTGCAGCAGGGGAAGGCTGGGACCGGGAGCTGTGGGACTCGCTCGTCAATTTTTCAAAGCGAGCTCCGCTTGCTCTTGCGTGAAAAGGACATGCTTGAAAAGTCTGCTTTTGCCTTCGGAAGAAAGGTCTCTCTCTCTCTCTCTCTCTTTTTTTTTTTTTTTTCCTTTTTTTTTTTTTTTTTAAATAAAAAATAAAAAAAAAGAGAGACCTGGGCAGCTCCTGAATTTTGTAGGATGGCCTGGGAGCTCTCAAGTATCAACAGGAATAAAATAGTGGGGTTGGTGTTAACAGACTGCAAAGGGGGTTGTGCAGGGTTTCCCGTACCTGGCTGGAGATTTAGCATATTTTGATTTTTCATCTCCTCCTGGCAGGGTCTGAAAAGGAATCACAGA
This sequence comes from Aythya fuligula, assembly GCF_009819795.1. Lineage (NCBI taxonomy): Eukaryota > Metazoa > Chordata > Aves > Anseriformes > Anatidae > Aythya > Aythya fuligula. The sequence goes on along the minus strand of NC_045578.1, from coordinate 5,624,419 downwards.
GAGGCTGATCCCTCGCCGAGGGGAAAATCCTTCTTTCAGCTGGTGCTGGGAACGGGAGTGCGCGCAGAAGCTTAACGCGGTGCAAAAGGGCAACCCAAAAAAATCCCAACCCAAAGCCACATTCCCTCCCCGCATGTTTCATGGCAAATTTCCCACTGCTCACAAGAGCGCAGAGCATGACCCCGAGGGAGAGGAGCACGGCCCCGACCCAACGTGTGGAGATTTCCAAGAGCTGCATGGGGGTGAGGAGCACATGGAGGTGTCAGCCCTGCTCCTGGCACCTTTTATCCCACGGCATGGGGCAGAGGATGCCTCCCTTTTCCCCCCAGCTGGGCAGATGCTGACAGGTTTCTGCCACGGCTCCTCCAGCCACCCAGGGCAGGGAGAAACCATCACAGAGCGGCCAAAGGCACCGGTGGCAAAGCTTCGGTTCTCACCTGAAGGATGAGAGGATCCTGCTTGGAAAACCCAAGTACCAGCATCAAACCCAGTGAGCCTGAACAGCCCTGCCCCCTTGCATCCCATGTTGAGAGGGGCAAACAGATTGAAACATCCTACAAAAGCCTTACTCTGCAGGGATGCTGTGCAGGGTACTTGCAGCGCGGGCGGTTCTGCAAGCCCAGGGGCTTGGGGATCTGCCGGTGGCTTTGGGGCAGGCTCAGGAGAACATCCCTGAGGCTTGCAGAGCTGCCTGGTGCCAAGGCCAGTGGGACAGGGGAGGAAGGATGGGTACCACCAGGGACTTGATCACCCTCCATACACGCAGGGAGAGAGCATCCCCAGAGCGGGTCCCACCCGGACCAGGCTACAGCATCCCTGGGGAGCCCTTCCCAGTGGCTTCCCCAGGTGGTGGGATCCTCCTGGAGCCCCTCTGCCCTTTTCCAACCTCCTCCGTGCCAGGACCTCATTATCAGCCCTAGAGGAGCAGAGCACAGGGAGGTGTGCGTGTGCGGCGAGCATGTGTCCCGACGAGAAGCACGAGCATATGGTGACTGTTCCTGGAGGCACCAAAAGCCACAGCCATTAATCTCTATAAATAATTTTAGCCGTGAAGCCTTTGATGGCTGTTTCTTCCTCTCCCCACAAAGAAACAACAACAACAACAACAACAAAAGAGAAAATGAAAGAAAGAAGGAAATGAAAGAAAGACAGAAAAATAAAGGCTTTAAAAAATGTCAGCGTTCCTGAAAGAGCAGAACTGAGGCCAGAGGACTGGAGAGCAATTAATTCAAGCCACTAATTGCTTAGAAGCAGTGTTTCTCTGATGGGTGATGGAGGCTGGTGTGCAGGAGTGTGGCTGCTGAACATTTTGCCCCTCGGATCATCCTGTCCCGAGCAGTGGGATCGCCCCATCACGTCCCCATCATTGCTGCCTCTGCCCGTCCTCCAAAAAAGCCACCTAACCCTGTGTATTTGGGGCAGGCCAGGGTGGTGTGGAGCTGATCCCCCTTAGGAAAATCCCAGATGGGGCCCAGCACCTCCAGGAATGGGCACAGCATCTCCCACAGCATCCCGTGCCCCCCACAGCCCTGGGCATGGGGAGCAGCTCTGCCCCCGAAGGGTTAAGGCAGGAGCCACGCGAGGTGACGGAGTAACAAATTTCACTTTGCTCCTATTTGTAGTTAAAAAAAGCACTAATTCAGCCTAAATCTGCCTGAAAGAGCCTTAAGTGGTAATACGCCGATAAGACGACTTTATTTGGCTTAGCGTTTAGGAAGTTGTGTGTGTGTAAATGGGTGAGGATATTGCAGGGGCTCGTTTGCTCTCTGCCTCTCTTGCTTTTAACGCGGGGAGCCGCCTGCTTTGCCTTCTGCTCCGCTGCCGGCAGTGCTTATAGGGCACTGTGACACTTTCCCCAGGCACAGGCAGGGGTGTTTTGTGCTCTCAGCAGTGGTTGTGGCTCAGCACAGGACCAGCACCCCGCTGGTGACCCCCGGCAGCCCCACAGCTGAGGACGTCTCCACCTCCTGGAGCAGCCCCAGGCAGGTTTGGAGCCACCTCTGAGCCTCCGTGGGTTTTTTGGCTGCTGGATCCCTTTCCAACCCCTTTGTCTAATTATGGGGACGTTGGGTGATTTCCCCGCAGTTAATAAGGCTCGGGGAAATGTTCCTGCCAAAGGTTAGCATGGCTGAGAAGAGCCTGATCATCAGGAGCACAAACACAGCCGAGCGGTGACACCGGGCGAATTTTGGAAAGGTCAGGTATCATCTAAATGAGAGGAGATGAGAAACTTCAGCCAAATGCTTCTTAGAACCACCTGAGCACAGGGCTTGAGGAACGCTCGGATGGGCTCCATTATCTGTTGCTGTCGATGCCTAGGGTTCATTTTTGCCCTCTTGATACAAACGTGGGATTTTACACACACGCTGCTGGTCTCGGTCTCTGTTAACATACATCAGTGTCGATGGGGCTCATTCAGGAGCGAACAGAAGCAAGGATTCACAGTTAGCCAGCATTGGTTAAATTGGTGCAAATCGGCTGCAGGAGGCTTTTTTGTTGCCTCTCCCAGCACTACCCAGCACTATGTGGTGGGCGTCCGGCACGGGGACGCTTTGGGGGCTTTTGCTGCATTAAGAAGTGCTGAAAAGAAGCTGAAATGTTTCATTCTGGGACATTCAAAATACGATAAATCTCTCCAGGATACTCAGGCAGTTCCCCTGGGACCACTTTTAAGTGAATTGTTTTGACTTTTTTAATGGAAGGTTTTTTTGTTTTTTTTTTTAATAAAAATTGACTGATTTTAAAGAAATAGGAAGGTAAATGGGCCCTTAGATGATGTCTATTGGTGGAAAAAAGAAAAGAAAAGAAAAGAAAAAAAGACACAACTTCTCCCACTGATCTATAGCGACAGCTTTTATAGTTTTCCCTTTCACATACTCCCCAGACCTTGGGAAAAATTGCTTTTTTTTGGTGGACACCAGCCAAACACAGCAGCTCGGCTGAGCCTGCCTTGCTCCTCTAGCTGGGCACCACCTGCGGGATGCCAACAGGGTCATGAGCTGGGGGCTCGCTGAAGCACAAGAACCACAAAACAGAGCAGAGAGAGGAGAGCTTCGTGCCTGCCCCGACCAACCTCTGACAGCCCAGGAGGAATTGGGATGATTTCAGTTTGGTTTTCGCATTATTCCTATTCCATTTAGCTAAATAAATAGAGGCCGGGTTTGAGCTAATTTAATCGTGTGCGTGCAGCCAACGTGCGCAGCCAGGAGCAGATGATAAATTTTATTGAACTGGTGCAGTCGGAGTATTGGAGGAACGGCTGCGAGACGCTGTCAGAAGGCTTCCTGCCCTTTTCAACAGGGACAGCAACGAACGGCTTAATGGGGAGAAATAAGAAGCACACACAAAAAAAGAAGGAGAAAGGTAGTAATGTGGCTTGTTTTCAAGGAGACACCCGGACTTACAGCACAGTTGCTTTTGTCCTGCGCTGGCCTTCAGGAGACTTGCTGGGTCTGAATGCGTTTGGTGTTTAATGGGATCTGTCCATAAATGATCAGAGCACAACAGCAGCTAGTTATTTAATTGGCAATAATGTGAAAACGGGTATTCACTAAATATTTGAGATTCAGTGGAGAGTCTCCCAGACTTATAACCAAGCCTAACCCAGGTGGGTCGGGGACACCCGGCCGGTTGCCTACCCTCAGCGATGCCCACCCTGCTCAGAGAAACCTGCCACTTTTACCACTTGCAGCAGAGACCAAGTGCCTTTATTTTCAGAACTGCCCCGCTTGCAGGAGATGCAGAACCACCCCCAAAAGCTCCCAGAAGCAGGGATGTGGCAGGGACACAGGAGCTGTGTGGGGCAGGAGTGGCGCGGAGGCACCGGTGCGGGCTGTGATAATCCGGCAGCGGCAGCTTGATTCCTTGCCACGCCGTTACTCACGTTTGTTTACTGCAGGAAATTCATCTTTTCGGCTCATGCTGGGGATTAATTAATGGTTATGGCTTCTGTGACCCTGTGATTAACTCATTTTCACATAATTGCTTGAAGACAAAACGATGTATTAGTAGCTTTCCTCCCTCCCCATCCCCGCTCGCCATGGCCTCGGGAGGGACCCAGCAGTCAATAAGAATTTGTTTTTTCTTCCATTTTTTTTTTTTCCTTTCCCTGCTTTTATTTTGCACATCCCTTATAGATCCAGAAGGAGAAAGTCAGTGAGAAGTGGGGTCGAGAGCATGTCCCAGCAGAACCCCGTTGGCCTTTGGACTCCATGAAAAACACCGACCAAATTTTGAAGGTTTGCCATCCGGGGGGCATCTCGGAAGGGCTTGGCTTTGCCCTAAGGCTGCTGCAACCTGGAGCAAAGCCCTGCAGCCTCCTGATGCGAAGGTCCCTGTGGCTTGCTGGCCTCCACGACAGGTTGCCCAGAGAAGGGCAAGGATGAGCCGTCCTCCTCCATCACCAGGCATTGCCTTGGCCATGTGGGGCTGGAGTGGTGAAGGCTGTGTCTGTAAGAGATGGTCAGACAGGGATGCAGCACTGGGCAGGATTCACCCCACTCTGTGCTGGCTTCCTGACCCTTGGGACTTTTTCCTGAAAGGAGGAAACCAGGGCAGCCCCGGCAGCAATCCCCATACCCATCCCACGTGGCTTATGAAGACTTGCCTCACCAGGGATGCTCGGGATGGAGAGCGAGGCTGGAGATCTGCCACAGCCCAGCCTGGGGCCAGGCCCCTTTGCCCCTGGGTCAGGTTGGTTCTCAGCATCACAAGGGGTGCTGAGCATCGCTCCTTGCCTAACCCGATCTCCTGCTGGGCAGGCACCTCGCCTGGCGCCGCTCCCTCCCCTACAATCGGAGATCACGGCGGCAGAGCGAAAGGCTGACACAAATAATAAGCTCTCAGCAGGCAGCCAGCAGCTTCTCTGGGCTTCCCTCTTCCCACACCCTTCATCTATTTATTTTCAGAGAGTCCTCAAGCACCACAAGCCCTCCTTTCAAAGCTGGGAAGCTCTGAATGGGGACACCAGGAGTTGTCCCTGCTTGTCCCCAAGTGCTCTGCTCTATCCAGTGTGGGACAGCTGGGGCAGGACAGGGGATGGTGACATCTTGTCCATGGCGATGGGATGGAGGCACCCATCCAACGTAGACATGGAGAATGTGCCCATGGGGACCACGGTGCTGGGCTCAGGTTATTGTACCAGGGAGGTGTGGGGCTTGGCAGGCTGCAGGGAAGGACCCTGAAGTGAGGTCCTGCCCTGGGGCCCACCTGCAAGCAGGGAAATGAGATTAAATGAGCTAGGGACACTTATCTCCTGCCTCTGATGGAAGAGAGGGACGCTGGAAGGATGGTTTCCATCACACACCCATCCTGCGTGGGCCCAGCAGGAGTGAGAATAAAGTTTAAATCAAGCAATTATTTCCTTAATTTCTCTTCAGCTTCAAATGGCTTGAATTGCCAGAGGGTTTTCTGGTTTTGGTGGTTGGTGTTTTTTTTCCTTTTCCTTTTTCATCCTATTCTTCCTCTCCCTCTTTACTGGTTCTAATTGTGTCATTAGTAATTAATGACTTTGGAGGGAGACATTTTCTTTTTAATTAAATGAAGAAAAGAAGAAAGCTGCGGTGACGCACACAGCGTTCCACCTCTTGGCACGGGCAGGGCTTTCCCAAAGCAGTTTTTTCTCCCTTCCATCAGGTGGGGAAGGGGCTGGCACCAGCCCGGGGCCATTTTCTGTGCCAGCACAACCCGTGTCAGAGGGGTTTTCCTCATCCAGGCGTGCAGCTCTGCTGTGCTGTGGTCACAGTGAGCTGGGAGTAAATTTAACTCCAGGAGGGATGCACTCTGAGAGCGAATTCACGCCGAGAAGACAGGCTGGGTGGTGCAAAACCTGCTCCAGACGTGGTTCATCCTCCAAGGAGACCTCAGAGAAGACTTCAGGCTCTCCTGATCCCTCCGAACTGGAGAGCTTTGCAGAAGCTCATCCCACTGCTGCCCTGGAAGATGAAGCAATAGCAAAGTGAATATCAGACCCTAGTGATGCTCCGATGTCCCCGCTGCTGGTTTGGGAACCCTCTTCCAGAGACGTCCCCGCCTTGGGGACCAGAGCATCACTTGATGCATTTCCAGCAGGATCAGCCCCTCGGCATCCCGTGCTGCAGCAGGGATCCACCCTCTGCTTCCCAGCACCGGGAAGGAGGCTCAGGGCAAATCATGTCCCAAAAGGCAATTATCCCTCCTGCCGACGCTCGCTGCTCCGTCCGAGCTGACGCGGCGCTCCATTTGTCATCGTTTGTGAGAGCAGCGAGGGGGGAGGCCACCGCCGAACGGGGACTGATTGCTTGGATGCTGGCCGGGCTGGGCAGGCAGCCTGGGCTCTGGGAAATGGCAAATCATTCCTGCACACGGGAGTCGTGTGCCGGGATCCCAGCCACCCACCTCCAGCCTCTCCCGAGCCACTGGGAGGACTGGGTTGCTCCCAGGGCAGCCTGGAGGAGCACTGGGGGGCACGGGGCAGGTTTTGGGGGAGGAAAACAGCCAAACATCTTCACTTTAGCCTTGGTGATGCTTCCCAATTTGCTTTCAGTAACAGTAGTGAAGGAGCATTAGGGATTCGGAAGAATAAAAGGAGGAAGCCTCACGTCTGCAGATGCACAGGACGCGGCGAGGCGCAGTGGGAAGGAGGGGAATTGGCCCCAAAATTAGCAGCTGATGGCCAGGCAACAGCTCTGGGGGCTCCTGCAAGCAGCTCAGAGCAGACACCTGCCCAGCAGTCAGAGGGATTAGGGGAAAAACATAAAAAGAACCTTCAAAACCTAGCAAAAAGTTCAGTCCCATGCCAGGAAAACACAAAGGAAGAAGCACAAAGAGCGCAGGGCATTTTCTAGGGCCATTACCCGCGGTTCGCAGCCCCTCTCAGCAGCGCTGTGCAGCCCTGGCTGCCTTCCTGGAAAAACTCCACGGCAAGAAAGGAAAATGTCAGTGGGTAACGGGGACAGAGAGCGTGTTTTGTCAGGAGCAGAGGTCTCTGCGCTTGGAAATAGATGTCCCTTAAGGTTCCTTCCAACCCAAGGTGTTTGGTGATCCTAAGTGGAGTGTGGGGTGGTGGGGAGCATGTTTCGTGCCCCCTGCTGGCATTACCTTGTGGCCCTGGGGTGCACCTCACTGGCTCCCCTTTGGGACCACCGGATTTCCTCCTCCCTCTCACCCCCCTCCACTTCTCCTGCCTCTTTTGCCCCGTTTTCAGTCCTGCGAGTGGCTGGGATCCCTGCATTAGCTGCAGCTTGGAGAAAGTAATCAAGCTATTTCTAGGCAGAGAACTAATTTAATGCATGGATGACTTTAGCTCAAAAGAAGAAATAAGGACAATCAGGCATCCTAAGGGAGCAGAATAATAGGGTAATTTGCACAAGATGAGGAGCAAGAGGGGAAAAAAAAAAAAAAAAAAAGAAAAAGAAAAAAAAAAAGGACCGCTCCTTCTTTTGAATAATCTTCTTTATAAATCTTCTTTCCCCTTTTTACTTGTCACTGGCGGTGGATTTCCTGGGCTCGGCACCAGCGGTGACGTGGTTTGGTGCTTCCATGGGGCGAGATTTCCAAGCAGCTGCAATGAAGGAAGGGCAGGGAAGGCAGGGAACAGTCCGAAGGCTTCCTTCTGGTGGTGAAACTGATGTTTGGAGCTGTCTGATGAGGTGGGAAAACAAACAAACATCAGCATGAAAATCGGTTGGAGGTGAAAAAAATGAAGCTTTCCCCTCCAAAGGTGTGGAAACAGGGAGGGTCCCACTTTACCAAAGGGCTCTGTGACATATTTTCCCCTTCCCAAGAAAAAATGTGACCGAAAGCAACGCTTTCTCGTGGGAAGTTTCCATTTTGAGGAATCTCATCACCGCATTCCCCTGCCCTCCTGCATCCCCGCCTGGCTCCAGCTGCATTGCACTGCTGGGAAGGGAGGGAGGGAGGGAGGAGGGAGAAACACAACACACCAACACAACAAGTAGGTCAGGGCACCATTTGTCAGCTCTTTTGCACCGGGTGGAGTGAGCGGAGCCAGCAGCTTAATGGATGGAGCTCACTTGTGAAATTACCCGGCGCAGAAACATGTGTACCTGCGGGGCACCGAGCCTCGCTCGCGCAGAGGGGAGCTGTGAGCCCGACACCAGCCAGGAAAGGCACAGCAGAGCCTGCTTCTCTCCTCCTGTTTTCCTCCCCGGGGCGAGCTCTCAGGGTGTATTTTCAGACACGCTTTCCCAGGAGCCGACCGAGTTTTCCAAGCCTCCGCTGTGCCGGGCTGGAGGCCGACTGCCAGCCCAGGGATGCTCTCCCCACGTCCAGGCTGCCTCTATTCAGCCAGGAGAAACGTGTCGGGGGCTGGCAGTTTGTGAGTTAGGTAATTTCTTGGCCTTTTACTAAATGAAATTGGATGGGGGAAGGAGTGCATACGGGAGAGCAGCTTTGCTCTGTGCGAAGAAAAAACCTCCATAAATCATCTTCCCCAACGCGCCGTCCTTAGAAACCTCTCCCCGGTGCTGGCAAAAGCTCCCGAGGCAGCACGTGGCTCACGGTGATGATAAATAAATCCCTCGGTGTTCCCAGGAGATTGGGGTCTTCTCCCCCTTGACTGAAGCCCCCACTAAGGGCTGTCCCCAGCCCAGGGCAGCGACCCCAGCCCGGCTCCAGGCTGTGGCTCTGGGGTCCTGCACCCGATGCGAGGAGCATCTGCAGCACCCGAGGACGGGGAGCTGGAGGTGCTGGGGGCTCCTCGGGGCAGCACGAGGGTGCTGAGGTGAGCAGAGCACCAAAAGCTGAACTCTGGGTCCGGGCGGGCTGGCCAAAGGCCCTGTGGACAGCAAGGGAGAGCGCTGGGAACGAAACGTAGCATCTTATTAGTAAAGGCCATCTGAGCCTCTAATTAAAATTTGCCTAATGACCTGGCTCCTTCGTCATTTTCACTATCAGAGACATTAATTTAAAGTGACAGGTGCTTAGGCAAAGACGAAATTAATTTCTCCTTTTAAAAAAAAAATTAAAGGGGCAGAGCCCGTGTCTGGTGACGTCCCACAGGAGGAGCTGCTGCGAGCTCATCCCGGCGGGGAAGGGAGGAGGGAGAGGAAGGAGCCACACATCATAGGTGTTCTTCACCCTTCATCCCTGTCCAAAAGGGGCCCAGATGATGGGACAACACTTCTCAGGCCTTGGGGGGGCTGTAGGTTCACCGTCCGGGGATGGGATGTCCTGCAGCACGCACGCAGACACCAGTGACCAAGTCTGAGTTCTCCTTAAGGGGGAAAAAAAATCCCCCAGCCTTACTCGCACTGTCCAACTGCAAACAGACCAGGATATTTTCCAGATGCCTTTTCTCATCCAAATTCTCTGCAAAGCAAAGCCACCGCCCTAACCCAGAGCCTGCTGCTCCCCTCTCCTCTTTACCACTACATCTCCTCTTCACGACTCCGTTTGAAGTGCTCACAGCACCCAACAAAGCCCACCTCCACCCCCTTGGGTCATCCAGGGCCTCTTATGGCTTGACCTAAACAGGACAGAGGAATAAATCCAGAAAGCAACATCCCACCTCGCAGCAATCCCTGTTGACTGTCCCCAAGCTGATGTCCCCAGGGAGGTGGATGCCACGGGTCCCCACGTCCCCACACCCCCAACCCCATCCCTGCCTGCTCGTGCCCATCTGCAGGTCCATCTGCCCCCACGGTGCATGCAAGAGGTCTCTGAAGATCTCACACCTTGGTTTCATCCCTGCCTGTACCTGCACGGCGGTGCTGAGCTGCTCCCCGTCCGCCTCCTGCCCCTCGCAGCTGGGGATTCTCACGCTGCAATATTCCTCTTCGTTAAAGCAGAGGCTCTGGTGGATTTAGCGTTCGGCGTCTGTAGTCCGTGCCTCATCGTTCATGCCACATTGATTCTCAATTCCAGCCCTGTAGGTTATTTAATTGGGCAGATATCCCTTCAATTTTCTCCTCCAGCGATATTATTGATGGCTGAAGTCTATCCATTTCTTTGCGCGGGGCTCCAAAAGGAGCCTGTTAACAATTATAACAATAGTGAAACACTTTGCTTTCAATTGTACTTCACAGCCCCAAATCTCAAACAAACCATTAAGCCCATCTTGGAAGCATTCGTTGGCCTGGGTCCGGCCCTGGGATGGCTGGCACAGACCTTCTGGCTGCAGCCACCACTGCTCCCTCTCCGTTCCCCTTAGCCACGTGCGTGCGGAGCCAGCCAGGACCCCGTGGAAATGTCCCAGCAGGAGCTGGCAGCGCGGCACAGCCCTGGCCCCTTGCTCACCTAAATCACGTCAGTGCTGCCAGGTCAGATTGGGACCGATAGGACAAACGCACGAATAAATCACAGTGTTGATGCTGCGGCTGCTGGGCTGTGGCCAGAGGCGGTGAAGGGAAGCAGGAACATGTCCCAGACAAAGGCAGCAGGGATGCGGGATGCTCTCTCTGCCCATTGCCATCCCCTCCAGCTCCTCTCACACCGACAGAGTGTGGCACAGGAAGAATTTTTCCTGAGCATCCTCTACCCCCAGGCTGCGGCAATCCTCTGGGGTGGGACAAAACCAGGCTCAAATGCCCCCAAATTCCCAGCTGTGGGTAGCAGCCCAGCCCCCTCCTGCTCCTGGATGGAGACGGATTCAGGCTTACGGGTAGGAGAAGTTTCTACCAGGAGAAACTGCTGCTGTTGGAGCAACTCTGCTGCCCCCAGCTTCCCAGAAAGGACCCCAAAACCAAAGGTGAGGGTGTGAGGGGCAACATTTCATTTCAAGCTCTACCCTTTTTCCTTAATTTTTGATGGATGCGGTCTCAACCTTTATGCTATCCGAAAACGAATGTTTTACTGCCGAATAAAAGCTGAAATTACACAAATTAATTCAATTTAAATACTACATTGGATGTTGGATGCATGGGGAGGAATAGCTGCGAACATTTTGGCCATGCCACTGCTGTCACTTGAGCCCCCCTCCCGGGTGCAGGTCTCCCACCCAGCAGCTCCAGGTAGGACCTTTGTCCCCAGGGGAGCTGCCAAAACCCTGGAGCCATCAACGTCTGAGATGGAAAGCCTGGAAGACCCCAGCAAATGCCATCACGGGGTGCAGTTCCCCATTTCATTCATGCTTTTGCTCCTTCTCTCTGCAATTCCTCATGGAAATCAGCAGCTCCACGGCTCCCTGCCCTCCTGCACCGTGCTTGCACCCGGGCTCCACGCACAAACCCAACAGCAAAAACACGCAGAGGGCACAGAGCTGCTGAGAACCCTCCTTGCTCTGCAGCTAATTACTGTGGGGCTGCTGGCCGTGCATCTTCTTGGTAATTACCCGCAGGTCACAGCAGTGCCTCTCGCCGTACGAAAGCCGCACCAGTAATTTCGTGTTTCAAATCAACTCCAGGAGCACCCGGCGAGTCACACGGCGTAGGAGAAGCGAGCGCAATACGTATAATTAAACACAGTGGGGACGGCTTAATGAGCACGGAGAGGAGCAGAGCAGAGGTGGCCGGCCCATTTGGCCACCCCGAGGGGTTCCCTTTTCCCATGAGGTTTTGGGGAGCGAATGAGGTTTTTTTTGGTGCAGAACTGAGGAGAAAGCTGCCAGCACTTGCCCGCCAAGGGGACTAATGGAGGTGATGCTCCTAATTGCCAGCATCTTTGGGGACGCATCCGAGACCAAGTGCTGATGAATAAATACAGCATCATCATCCTCACGCCATGTCTGTCTCTCCAAGAGGTCCCCAGAGCCGAGGACATCAGTGAGGAGGAGGAGGAGGAAAGGGAGCAGTGACTGCAGTCACCTCGAGGTGGCTCAGGATGGAGGTGTTTGTGTGGGGACCGCAGCGGGAGAAGCTCGTACGCCATCTGCTCCCGCATGCCCTGCATCCAGCGAGCCGGCGTGCTGCTCGTTCCGACCTGCTAAAAATACTCCCTTAAAAAAAATAAAACAGAAAAAAAAGAACAAAAAAGGAGACGGGAAAATGAGAAGAGTATAAACAAAGCCTCCATGGAGACCAGAGGCCTTCCTGAGCTCTTCCCACCGTATCAACCCCCCTTTTCCCATTTGCTCCCTCTCTGCCTCATGTTTTAGGGCAGAAATGAGCTATTTGTGGTCTGCTACAGCTCTGGGAGCAGCGCACACACACACAGCCTGTCTGCGCTGTTATTTACGGAGCATTCAGGGATGGGAATCTGTCTGTAGATGGGACCTCCCCACGGAGGGATGGGTTCAGCAGCAAGCCCAGCCCCACCGCAGGAGCTCAGCCCATGGCCTCCTCCATCCCCTCCTGGTCCCTGCCTCCCCCTGGTATCCTCCAATGAGCCTCCACCTTCCGGCAGCAGTCCCAAAACCAGAATGATTTATCCTCAAGTGCCACCAAAGGCCCCTGCCGGTGGGGAAGCTGATCAAGCCCTGCTCACAGGAGGCATGGAACAGCTCTGAGCTGTGGCAATTCCCCTTCCTTGGGCAGGGAGCAGGGAGGGAGATAGGAAAGGGAAGGGGAAAGAAGAAGAAAAGCTCTTTCTGGGGAAATTAAATTGGACTTCAGATTTACAGGGTCTTCATTTTGTTCTGGTGATAATGAATTAAGCTCTTGCTGGCAGTTATATTGCTGCAGAAATAAGTACCGGTTAAAAGCACTTTTGGAAACTATGACTTTCATTTTAAAGCTGCCACAATTTACATTTAATCCATTCATTAATTCATTTATTTATGCTGCTCAGGTACCAGCCCCACAACTCTTTGCTTCCCCAGGATTCACCGTTCTCAACCGCAGCCACGCGGACTCGAGGCAGGGGCAGCACACGCTTCCTTGCGGGTGTCTGGGCTCAGCCCCACACCTTGCCCCCAGGACACCTCACGTGGGAGCCCTTGGCAAACCCTCCCCTTCCTGGGGCTGAGAACAGCCCTGTCCACAGCAGGGGGTTGGAAATTGATGATCAGTGAGGTCCCTTCCACCCAAATCCTTCCATGAGTCTAAGATGTGCAGAAGATGCATGGTGGGCTCAGTGCCCCAGCAGCCCCATGGAAAACCCCTCTCTATGAGGTCTCCTCATGTCACTTTCATTCACATGATCCAGAAAATGCATTTTTGCCTTTGCACGGCAGGAGGACAGTCACAGTGACCATGTACTCGTAGTCTGACACGGAGTGAACCCACACCAGAGATGTACACCCATGGCCGTGGAGAACATGGGGCTGGGGGATCTAGACCGGAGTTCCCATTAGCTATAGAACAGGGTGGACATACTCCAACTGCCCTCGGGGACAGCCGTATCTACGAAGCCTTGAGAACTGCTCCCAACTTAGGAGCTCATGGACCTGCTGCCGGGCACGGGTCTCGCTCCTGGGTCTCACTGGATGGACGAAGCCAGCAGCAGCTCGATCAGAGCCTGGTGATGGTGCCTGGCGGAGGACACATCGCCTGCTGCCAGCACCTGCGGTCCAGAGCTCTGCAAAACGGCCTCGGGATGGGGTTTTGCACCCAGAGTTTCGTGGAGGTTTATATTTATTCATAAGCATCTCTTATCTCACTGCAGCTGCTGATGCCTACACGCATAAAGGCTCTGTAATTCCTCCTTTGTCTGAGAGCAACCCGGCCAGCACGCTCCATCGCTGCAGAAGCTGCCCATGGCGAAGGACACAGAGGAGACAGAAAGCAGACCGGCTCAGAAAATGTGCCCACGGAGCCCCTTCCTGAAGCTGCAGCTCCAGTAAATCCCCCGTTCCCTACAGCACAGGCGAAAGGCACTTCTGCTAGACGTGAGCTCAGCTCTGAGGATGCTCAGGACTGCAGTACCTGGTTTATTTTGGCAGGCCCGGTCCCACCTGGCACGGCTTCGTGGCTGGCTGCTCCTCGGCAAGGCGCTCGCTGCAGCCGCCGGCTCCATCGGAGCCACCAGCGCCGGGATCCCGAGTGCTCCTGTAATTTATATGGCAGTTTTCATTACTTCCCTTCTCCAAAGACTTGTTCAATAAATTACCAGTTTATGAATTCCAAAGTGCTCTGCGCGGCCCTGAACAAAAGGGAAGGGGAAAAAAATAGAGCCCAGCCCAGCTCTAATGGCAGAGCTTTTCATCCTGGAAAGAAAGCTATTACTGCAATGATGTCCCCTTTCCCCTAGGTGGATAACGCTGCTTTCATGAGCCGGAGGGTAGCGACACCCTCTCTGTCACTGAGTACTCAGAAGTACCCAGGGTCACCACCTGGGATCCTCTCAGTGCCCAAAAACCACACGGACATCGCACAGGGACCTTCCTCAGAGAGCTGAGCCACCTGAGAGACATGGAAGGTGGAAGGAAAGTCTTTAGAATTGGTTAAGCAGGGAGAAAAATTCCTCTTTCCTGGCACTTTTGGCACTTTGGCTGGCAGAGAGGGAGGCTGGCAGGGTGGGGGTTTTGCTGGAGGTGCTGAGATGCAACTTTGGCCAGAGCTGCTCTTTTTCCTTCCAGCCCTGATCCTTCCCCATGTCCAGGGGTGATACCCAGCTAGGCTTGGGCACGGCAGCACGGGCAGGAGGCTCCATGGGTGGACACCAGCCGTGAGCATCTCCCCCACGCACCATGGAAAGGAGCGGGGAGGGAAGGAGGGCGAGAGCTGAGCACAACCGCCCCTGCAGCGCTGCCTCCGGAGCCTTTCCTCTCTGCAGGGCAGCAAACATGGGGGAAAAATCAATCGATAACCACCACCCACTGTGTCTCCATCTGTCATTGATTTATGGCCCTGCTGAAAAGCCTTGTTGTCCACAATTATTGGGCAGTCAGCTCCTATTTGCCAGGATTTCATCACCCCTCCTTCCCGCCCAGCCTCCCCAGCAGACCGCATCCTACAACGTGCAGGGCTGCAGGGGCTCCTGGCGTGTTTGGTGGCTGGTCCCAGCCATGCCCAGACCCATGGTGGGATGCGGTAAGGCTCAGGTGGGGCTCTCTGAGGGCCTGGGATGGCAGCAGGGATGTGGGCATCTCAACGAGCAGCACGGGGGGAAAGAGCAGTCAGGTGGACTGCAAGTAAAGCCAACCAGAAAATTACATTTTGCCCTGAGCGGCTGAAAATTCAGCTTTATCTCACGAGAAACCAAAAAACTGAGCACAAGAAGATTTCCTTTCTAGCCCTCCTGAAAACCTTCCCGGCTCGATTTTGCTCCTTTGGCCGTTTCTAGCACATGTCATGCTGACCCGGGAGGTCAAATTGATCCAGTCAACCAACCCTGGTGAGAGCAGGAGGCTGCTGGAGGAGCTCCCTGAGATACGTGCTTCATTATATCAGCGCTTCCTTGGGGGAAGAAAGGTTGTGTTGGGAAATAATTGAGTGTCCTGAGCATCAGCAAAGTGCCTGCATCTGCAAAGCCCAAACCTCGTCCTCCTGTGCTGGAGCTGGGGCAGCTCTGTTGGATCGAGCACTGCCTGATTCCAGCCCCGTGTCCAGGCAGTGCCCTCTGCCTCCTGTCCACCCCTGGGGGCACCCTCTAAGGGTAAGGGAAAACCCCAAAGGGGTGTGAGAAGGGGAGGAGGAGATGGTCACCAGGCTGGGGATGTTACCAGGTTTCCTCCTTGTAGGAAACACTGGGAATATGGGGACTGAGCTGTAAGACCTTCATGGGGTGTATCTCCCCTTGAGATGGAGCAGCAATCTCTTTTAGGGCACTTCTGTCATGTGGATGTCACTCTGGGGAGCCTGGAAGGCAAATGCTGCTTGCAACAGACTGCCAGACAAAGCTGGACGTGAAAGCTGGAGGGTTTATGCTCACCTGAACCAGTGAGACAATGACTAGGCTTAGTTTCGGTAAGAAATGGAGATATTATGGGAGGTCTGATTGCAGAAATCTGCCCCAAATTGAATATTTTGACCTAAATCACCTCGTGGCTAAGTGAATGGACAAATGACAATAAGCCTGCCACTCCAGGATCCTCATTTCGAGCAAAGTGCACGTGGAGAGACAAAGGAATTGGTCAGGGAAGTCAGCACAGACACAGATATGCAGGACATCTGGAATGGCATCACGTCAAAAGGTGTTAGAGCTGCAAGAAATCCTGAGCGGGAGGAAATAAAACTGAAAATAAAGGCTTGTGGAGAGGAGCCTGCAAGGCAATGGGCTGAGCAGTCACCTGAAGGAAGGTGTTAGGGAGAAGCAGAGACCCTGCCCTGATTGCAAGGTGGAAGTCCCAAAATTAAGGCTGTCACAAAGTTTCCAACAAAGTGGAAATTGCACCAAAGCAGGCAGAGGGAGAACTAGCTTATGAGAAGGGAATGAAACCAACAGCTAGTTACAGAGCCCCAGCACCTTTCTGGCATCAAGACAGAAAGAACAAGGGTTGTTATTTGAAGAGAATACAGGAAAAAATGAAAGCATAACTGAGGGCACAGCCCAGCACTGCTTGACCTCAGTTTTCAGCCGGGGTGAGGTTGCCCGTGGAGGTAAGAGACGTTCGAGGACGTGGAATGGGGAAGCAGGAGCCAGGAGCCAGCAGTTCCCTGGGGAGGGGAAGGACAGGCACGAGGGAGAGCGTCTCTGCTCGCAATTATTTTTATTACATCAAGACAAAGTATTATTGGTTTGGAGTACAGCATATGTGGGGGCTGTATTTAAATAGGAGATACAAGCCCATTAATCTGATCTCGTAGAGGATGAGGTTTCACGGCAGATTCAGACGGCAGGGCTAATTGAAAGTAAGTAAATAACTGCACAAGGGTTTAATGAGGGGAGATCACGGCACACTAAGTGGATTACCACAGCCCCTCTGTCTGCAGGATCAACTGCTCGCATCCACCCTGACAGAGCCGAGGGACCTGGAGCTGGAGGCTACAGGAGCACACAGAAGAAACGTGGCATGGGCTACGGCAGAGAGGCAAAAAGGGCAAGGCAGGGAGATGAGAAGCTGCAGCACCTCCATGTCAGACACATCTCGAAGACGCTTTCAGAAATCTGCAGATGGGAACCAACCCATGACCACGGCGGCACCAGAGGACCACCGCCTCCACACAAAAAGCCTTCTTTTATTTGATAAAATGAGATTCCCTTAATCTGCCTGAGGCATACAGCGCGGCCGAGCCCGCTGAGCGCTTTTAACACAGCCCTCGTCCCCCAGGTGAGATCGGCCGTGGACCAGGAATATTGCAATATTGCACCGCCGGACTCGAGTACCCGAGAAGTGGACTGAAATCGTGGTGTCACGGCGCGAGGTGCAAGGCCAGGCGCTTCGGTTTAAAATATTCCTCTCTGCATTTTTGCCAGTCCCTCAGAAAGAGGGCTGGATTGATGAAAGGAGGATTACGAGACAACGGCACCATATGGCTGTGAATGAGACTAATGCAGCCTCAGCCGCAGAGGGGAGAAGCACATCCCACATGTAGGGTGAGGATTAATGCTGCTATACGGAGCAGACAACCTGGGATCCAGTCATCTGCCTTCAGGAGAGGAGGGAGCCTGTGCTGGCAAAGCAGAAGCCAGGAGGGAATATCACTGCCAGCTATAAATACATCAGGGTCTAAATACGCAGAAGGGAGAAAAGCTGTTGAAGCCAGGAGACAATGTTGGCACGGGGACAAATGGGCAGGATCTGGCTGTGAAGAAGGGTTGGAGGAAATGTCCTGCTGCTCCCAGGGCCCAGCTTTGGCACCACGGTCCCAGACTTACCTGCAGAGCCGGCCCAGGAAGGCGGCTGGGAGGTGCCGTGGGTGGGACAGCAAAGGATCATAAAAGGGTGAACCGGGCTCCCAGCCAAGGTCCAGCACAGAACCTGCTGTTCGCACTCATCCCTCCAGCCCCTACTGTTCTTAATGGGATCAGGAGGGTGAACCCAGCTTTTCCTCGACCAGAAAGAGCAGGGACCATTCTCAGAGCCGGGTGCTCCTAGCTCAGAGCACCAGCTCCTCCTTTCCTCCTGCTCCCATCCTCGCCGCCTGTCTGGGATCTCCAATTTCCTTTTGCCTGCTCCAAGCAGACTCCCACGGGGCCCTGCACCAGAATGGATTTCACGGCCTGAAAAAGCTGTCTGTGGAGCAGCCAAAGCTGTCCTAAGCACCCAGTAATGCTGAGCAGCTTTGGATGCTGCTCCATGCCCCGTGCTAGCCAGCAGTGGAGGCTGCCAGGGAGCAGCAGAAGCAGGGTGCAGGCTGGAGGATGAGTCTGGGGGGTTCCTCCCCCGTGTGGGCTCATCCTAGGAAGGTTTCCTGGCAGAGACCAGCGCCTGTTGTGAGCAAGGGGACGCCAGGAATTATGAATGAGAGGTGGGCTGGTGTCAGGAGACAGGGAGAGCCCGAGGGATCCGTGCTCTGCAGAATTTGGCCACAGCTCTGCCCTGTGGGCTTGTTCTTTTGCTGCCTTAGCCTTCGCTTTCCCCTGCTCCACGTCCAAAGGCACCGATAACACTCAGTGAAGCTCCGAGCTTTCAAGCTGGCTTTCTTCAGCCCTGCTCCCACGGGTCTGATGGGCTGCCAAGGTCCCCTCACGTACCCACGTGCGCCCACCCGCTGCCTCCCCGCGCAGCACCCAGCTCCTGCCCCACTTTCGGCTGCAGGAGCTCCTGCGCCACTCGCAGCCCTGTGCCTGCAGGCTCGCACCAAGCTTTGGGGCAGGGGTGCAGCTTTGTGAAATTCAGCATCTGCCTGGCTCCCAGCCCGCCTCGGCAGCATCACCATCACCATGGAAACCCGGCAGGGGGAGATGGGTTGCTTGGCAACAACCCCCCCGGCTGGACCACGCCGCTGACCCCAGGTACAGCATCCTCGCAGGGGGCTCGGTGCTCGCAGCGATGTGCCCCTGGGATGGGGATGCAGTGGGGAGGGTGGGAGAGCATCCCGGCCCTTGGGAAGGGGTGGTGTAAGGGGCAGCCGTGGTGGCATCTCCCCAGGGATGCCCCAACCACCTGGGAGCATCCCTTCATGGTCCTGGGAGCAGCTTCTGTGCTCTATGAGGAGGGGTTTGTATCGATGCACAGCCAGGTTATAACTTCAGCACCCCCCTAAAATGACTCTGCTGATGCTCCAGGCTCTGCCTGCATCCTGGATGTCCAGAGACATGGCATGCTTGGAAATCCTTGCTGAGCAAAAGTGTGTTTCATCAACCCCAGCACTCCACGTGCACTGCCAGTCCTGGTGGTGGGGAGCCATGGAGCAACCCCAAATGCTGTGCAGAGCACATAGCGTGAGGAGAGGGGAAGCTCCACGGACTTGGACCTGGAAAGGCTGCTTGCAACTGGATGCAGTGGGGGCATGAGCAGGAGCGCTGCCTGTGTGACCCAGGGCAACCTAGCACCCACAAATTCACACTTGCAGAGACCTTGGTTTTTGCTCTCCACATACCTTTGGCTGTGTGGACTGAGAAATTACAGGAAAACCACAGAGGCTGTTCTCTGCCACCTCCCCCCCGACCCCAAACATACAGCCCTCCTGCCTCCAGCCCACGTGTCCACCCGGCACAGGAAAGTTTTCGGTGAGGAGTCACAAGGCTCTGGATTAAGCGAGCAGTGAGCAACTCCATCAAGCTGGTAATGAAAGTCCCCGCAAGATGCACATCTTTCAGCACCCGGTCTAATCTCGACCAGATGAACTGCAAAAAGGAGAACCGCTAAAGGTAGAAGTTAGCATTTGCAAAAAGCAGTCTGAGGAACCAGACCATCTGAGATTGCCAAGAGAAGAGATAAAAGCAGTCATTACAGCCTGCCAGTGTGGGTGATAAAAACAAAGATATGGCTAGCAGATAGAGATGCACACACGGAAAGCCACCTGCAGTCCCTAGGAGAGGCTTGCAATGGGTGCGGATCGCATCACGCGGAGTTCGATGACAGCCGGGGATGTTGCCCCAAGTAGGACAGAAAGTAATTTTGCATGAACATGCACAAAGGCACAGGGTGTACAGTGCATGCAGCTGGGGAACTCAGCAACGTCAACTCCGAGGCCCTTCTGGCTCCGGTACAAAGCAAAAGAATGCAGATAAATAAAAAGGGATGTGATAAAGCATGCATAACTCTTACTAGGGTCAGCAGAAACTCAAAGAAATGCAGAGCTGACAAAGTGGGCTCAAGCAAAAACATCTCAGAACAGAATACGGAAAGAAAAAGACGCTGTCATCACAAGCAGTGGGGACGAAAGGCACGGATAAATGCTGGTGAGACCAGGCACGGGAGGGTTTGATATGGCAATAAACGTGCCAGCACAGCCAAAGCCCTGTGTCAGCAAGTTTCTGAAACCCTGGAGTGGACTAAAATCCTGATGGCAGCAGGGAGTCTATAAACATCCCGCAGCAGAGGAAAATAAGAGGCTTCCTCCTGATTTTGGAGGCAGGGCACGCCTAAAGAAATCACCCAAACAAGCAGCGAGTTGGTTGCTATCGCCAAAGGCCTGCGAGCACTTCCAAACCCAGTGGGAAGAGGAGGAATCAGTGGTGGGCAGCTCGTCCCACCTCCACCTTTCCCCCTGTCATCACCCTGCAGCTCTGCCTGCCCTTGCAGGATGGTCTGCATCACCCTGCATGCTCCCTCATATGCGCAAGCAGGGATTGTCCCTTCCCAGAGAGCATCCCAGACAAATCTCATGATTTTTCCTCACCAAGCATGGCACAACCAACCTCACACACTGCCAGGTGAGAGCAGACCACGGGTTTGGTGCAGAAACTCCTGGAGCAGAGGCCTCTGAAGCAATTGGAGGAAGGACCGAGACAGAGCAGGCAAACGGCATGCTCTAACTGCAGTGAATTACAGAGAGACTTATTCAGAGAAAGCAATCAGGATGAATTGCACAACCCCAGGACAGACTCCCCTGGCTGAGAGACGCCGGAACAAGGGGAAAAAAGGATTGACCCCAGAGCCTGGACTGACGTTGAATGGAGAAGAGAAAGAACAAGGCCAAAGACAACGCAGCTGAAGGTGCTGGGAATTATAAAGTACTAGCAGGAACTTTCAGCGTGCTATTGTTCAGCAGAGAGGTTATTGGCCCTTGAAATGAAAGTATAAATAGATGGGATTGAGACGGCCACATAAATGCGGAGCACCAGAGAGGAGCAGAGAACCTCTGCTCATCTGTAATCCATCCAGGAGAGCCAGCCCGCAGCAGACAGATGAACTGCTCAGACACCGAGGAAACCATGACCTGTGAACAGCTGATTATTACCATCATTTTTTCCCCAAATGACTCAACCTGAGCGCACACTGGCCAGCGCCGTGATGCGTCACGGCACGACACTGCTCTCCAGGCGCAACGTTACTGATGAACTCATCCCAGCGAGCAGACACCGGCGCTGGAGACGCGTAGAGCAAAGCAGCTGTGGTCCCTTTGGGCTGCTCCACTGGCTCAAACAGAGCCTGGGCAGTGATGGACAGCCAGCAGAACACTGCTCTTCACGGAAATTCACCCATTTCAGTGTTTCATGCTTAGGCAGAAAAGTCATGCAAATGTTTCAGAAGAGAAGGTTTCCCCTGTTGAAAACATTCAGTATCGATTTTGGATCTTTTTCCTCTTTAAAAAAAATCCAAATGCATAATAAAACAGCTTTTGCAAAACCATCACTGTGGAGTCGATCACTGGTTCTCTCTCCGCAGAACACCAAGATGGGAAAATGCTTCTTCCAAGGAAAAACAACCCAAAAGAGAGGAAACTACAACAGTTGCCACCTCACAGTGGCTCCTCCCCAAAAGCCACCCTCTGAAGGCCGGGTGGGATGGGACATGATGCCAGCAGCCCCACTGCCTCTTCCAGTGGTCTGGCCACCCCATCCCATCCCACCCCACCCCAGGTGGCTTAAACCATCTTTTGGGGACCGTCTCTAAGCACAGAGGGGCCATGATCCAATTCAAGCACTACAGGAATACAGCGCTTGGAGAGGTCTTCAGGGAGCCTGATGCAAAGGGTCACTGGTGTTTTTCTGGGGAAGAGCTGCTCATATTTTATTTATTTGCTTCAAAAAAAGTTTTTTTTTTTTCTTTTTTGTGTGTGTGTGTGTGTGTGTGTGTGTGTGAAGGTAAGCACCTAATTGAGTTCAGGTTCTTCAGCTAATGAAGAAATGAGCTGAATAATTAATTATTTGAAGATAAATTATTCATGGACAGTTGCAATTCCAGTGTGGGAGCAGCGGGCTTGGAGTGTTATTTAGTTATTTTCGTTATCCTTTTATGAAAAAAAATAATATTAAAAAAAGAAGCAAGCTGCAGCAGGGCTGTGATGAGGGGGTGGCAGGGGGCCAGCCCTAGCCTCTGAAGGAAGGGGCGCAGCTCAATTCAACTCTTGGTTGCCTCCCGTAGGAATACAATCCCCAAAGCCAGGTGTTGGGGCTGTCCCTCTGGGTCACCCCCCTTCTCCCAAAGGCAGACAGACCCTGAGACCCCCCAGGTGTGGAGGGGAGGCCGCCCACCCTCTCTGTCCTTGTTTGCACCCCTCAGGCCTCACCCCTGTGTTGGCTGGGACAAGGCCGCGGGCCTGCCACCAGGCCGGGTAACGAGCCGATAGCCACCACAGCGACGACGTCTCATCAAGGGATTAAGTGGCATTGAACCCAGAGGAGGATCCATGGGAGACCCTGCTGAAAGCAGAAACATCTATCGATCCCTCCGTGACTGACTGCATTCTGAAAGCCTGCACGGCAAAGGGCGTGCTGAATGCTCCACAAGGCACCTGAAGGAAACTAGAGGCCATGTAAAGTTGAGCTGAAGGTCTTGAAGAAGCCCTAATTCACATAGTCTTAATTCGTCCTAATTCACACAGTCCTAATCCACCCTAATTCACCCAGATGTCTCCCATCCTGGCCACGGAGCTGCCTGTTGTCCTAAGACCTGCCATAAAGCCCCCACTTCTGCTGCACCTTCCCTTCACCACGCCAATTTGCAAAGGGATTCCCCGCACCCTGCTCCTGCACCGATAATGAATTTCCCCATGATTTCACCCCGGGGTGACCCAACATCCTCCCAAAATATCCCAATAGTACAGGGAGCCCTCCAGCCCTCGGGGACCCCCCAGCTCTGGAAGATTTGAGAAGGGGCAGCAGCAACTCAGGGAGCAGCCTGGTGGCCTGCAAGAGCTCAGCACACCATAGCCTTCCCCAGGGCCACCATCCTCCTGCCTTGCAATCATCGAGCTTTATACACCAGACACAGCTCAGCTGTGGTAAATCCATCCTCCCGCCTCGTTTCTCCTGCATTTGGAATAACTGTGGAGATTTTCTACCTTTCCCGCTCTGCTATTTACAATTTCACCATCTGTCTCCAACAACAAAGACATTTTTTGACACAGGAATAAATCCCACAGTGTGTTTAAGTGCTTTCTTATTGTCTTTGACCCTTCTGGTCATTCATAGTCCATTAGTTTCTTTGATTTCTTCCAACTGCTACCTATATTTTTAGGTAACACATCCCTTCTCTAGCACTTGCTAACACATTTATTTCCTTTCTCTCTCCTCCCTGCTCCTCCCTGTGCTCTCCCGAGGATTTGGAGAAGCCCAGCCCCACGGCACCCACAGTGCTAACCCACCGGTCAGGGCCTCATCCCATCACCTCGGGCACATCCTCACAGACTGTAAGCCAACTGCAGCTCCCACTTCAGGCAGCCAGGCCTCCCCTTTTCATTATTTTTTTCCCCCAGCCAGCAATTAATGTGCCTCTGTCTGCAGGGATGGGGTTTGTCAGCGGGTCCAGCCGCAGTGGGCACAGTTCCGTGCTGTGAAATCATCCCATTAGTTCAGTTCTGCCGGGGGCTGATTTGTTTTCCGAGACAAAGTGTTCCCGAAGTCGCCCCTCTTTCTACCCCCAACTCCTGAATCATCTCCCTCAAGCTCGCAGACAGATGGCTCAGCAACTTACCCCATGTGCCAGCAAAACCTGACGGCGTTTAAGTAGGTTCTTACCCGTTCCCCAGCTTTTCACACCCCAAATCCACGGATCTTTGGGCTCCTGCAGGTCAGCATCACCAAGGTCTCGCCCTGCCACCATCCCCTCCAGTTCTGCTGCCCAGGAAGGGCTCTGAGCCCCCATCTGTAACCCAACAGCACCTCTTCTCATGGCAGGACATGAAGTACTGCAATCCCAGCACTGTCTCAGTTCTCCTAAAGCCAATTCCCTCTGTGCACAGCCCCAGCCCTGCTCTCGGGGGACCTGACAGCCCCTTCTCCCCCCATGTCCCTGCAGCAGGGCCAGCGGGTGTAGGGGGCCCCGTCACTGTGCTGGGAGGTGCTGAACCCCCCAGGGTGGGTCAGGCAGGCTGCTGGCACTGACGAGGTTTGTGCATGGCATCTCCACGTCCTCCAGAGCAGGAGACTGCCACAGCTTTATCTAGGTCACCCTATGCTCTTCCCAACTTATTTTGCCTGGGGACATTGAGTGATATGGCTCGGCTAGGAACTCCCAGGGGCTGGAGAGGGCGAGGAGCAGAGGTTTTGCACGGCCACATCGCAGCGGGTATTTGGGGTCACCAAGAAGCCACCCATGCTCCTAGGCCAGCCCAGCACAACCCCGGTGCTGGTGGGGCACATGAGACCTGTTCTGCAAGGGCCACGATGGAGGGTTTCCTTGCAGAGAGCAAAACGAGAATCATCTGATGGCTAATGATGCTCACCTCTCTCGTTACAGAGCCGGGAGAGCTGGAAAGCAGCCACACATCCAGACAACATCCCTGGCGTAGATATGAGATGGGCAAGCAAGAAAAAGATAGCCAGTGCTGGCAGCGGATCCAGGCTCATACCGTAGGAGCCCCCTTGCTAAATACCTTTTCCAGTAGGAGAAAGGTGGGCTCATGGCCGCTGACAGGCAATGGGAGCAGCTTAGCTACCACCTGAACATCCCATCATTTCCTATGCAGCTGTCCTCACAACCTTACACCATATTTTCAGAAAGCCCAGAGGCTTTCCAAGGTCTCCAACAAGGGATGGAGCAGAGCATATGTTGGGCTGCTCCAGTTTTGAGCAGAAGACTTTGAGCTCTGGGCATCCCTTCTCTGTTGGCTTTTTTCCACCCCTGGTAGGTGCCTTTGGAGCACTCCAGCCACCCGTGCCCATGGAGATCCACAAATCCTCCCAGCATAGCCAGGAAGGGATGCTCCTGAGCCATGGTATGGCATCACATGGATGTGAAAGCCACCAGTGACCCCATCAGGCCACTTGGGTACTGCAGTGCCTGCCCGGGCTGCCTCCTCTCCCTCTCTGCCCCACTGAAGCGTTTAACCAAGAGAGGAAGGAGAAAGTTAGCAGTTTCGGTATTATTATTACTTTTTTTCCTTTAAGTGATTGAAGTGCATGAACGAGCCAGCTGAGAAAGAGGCACTTGAAAGCAACTTGAGTCTGGTTAAAGCTGGTTATCCATCTCGATTTGCATAATGATCACGCGAATGGCAGTTTGCATAATGTTGCTATGATCTACAATCACTTTAGGGTTTTATTGCACGACGAGCCCGTGGAGAAGGCATCGAGCAGCTGTCCGTCCCTCTGGCGGCTTGGACCCCTCCAGCATGTGCCAGGGGTGCTGCTGCTTCTCTCTCCCCCCTCCGGCTTTTCGCCCCCACGGGGGCTGAGCCTGGCTTTGCAATTGCCCTTGGGTGAGCTCAGATTTTGCCCCTACTCACTCCTTGGCATTAATTTCTCAGCCCAAGCCATGGGTGATTTTGCAGCTGCCTTGATGCGCTAGGTTGGGATAAAGCTGTGAGCTCTTCCACTTGTACTTTTACATTGAAAAAGGTGCCTTGTGAAGCAAAACCAGCCACGTTCTGTAAGAGGAGACCTCAGACTCAATAAAGAGTGTCCCTAACCACCCCAACTGGGGGGGGCACTCTCCTCTGACATCCCCCAAACACCATCCGTGGACCACTGCAAGGCCCAGGGCATGGCAGCCCTCGTGGTGGTCACCCCGTAGCTGCTCGGTGGCACCGGCTCTGCAGTGGTGCTGGTCCCATCGCCTAAGGCTGGCCAGGTGGGGAGCCACTGGTGGGGACAGGACAGCCCTCAAAATCTCTACAAGACAGGAGAAAAGCAGGGAGGATTTCCTTAATCATTTAATTTATGTTAAAGCATAACACGTGGCCTTCTTTCATTAGTTAAGCAGCGTATTAAATGCATGTTATAAACGAGTAATTGCAAAACCAAACAAACAAAATTGCAAAAACCAAACAAATGAACATACACACAACACCACAAAAACCCAGCACAGCAATAAATAAAAACAGAGGAGAAAGCAATCAAGTGTCGTAATGGTTTCTGTGAAAGGAAAAGTCTGTGGGGTGAGCTGGCAGCCAACCCTGCCCCTCAGCGGTCTGCGGGTTATCCCATGGCACAAATACACCCTCAAAACGCTGCTTCCAGTTTTCAGGGTTCTGCTCAATGCCTCAACTGTGGTCTCTGTCCTCCCTCACCTGGGGATTCTCCACCCCACACGTGTGAGCAGCACACATTGTTGTCGGCTCCTATCCTCTCCAAAACTCACTGCTGCCAAACGGAGGGGAATTTTGGTGCTGCTACTGAAAGAAAAGCTTAACAACCATGAGAAGGGCTAAGAACATTGACACAGTTCATGTGAAGGCTAACACACGGTGCTCGGAGACCTGCCAACAAAATGAAATCCTTTCTGCTTTGGGGCTGAGAGGGATGGTTTCATTAGCAGCAGAACACAGGGGCTGAGATTTTTTGCCCAGTAGCATCTTTAGCGGGGCAGTTTCTCCACTTTAGGGCTTGGCCACTGCTCCTTTCCCCCACACCCTTTCCCCACCACCAGGAGCATTGCTGGATGCAGGCTTATTTCGAACTTTTATGTACTCAAATTTTTCAGAAATTCACCAGGTTTTGCTGAATGAAAAGCCCTTATTGGAAAAAAAAAAAAAAAATCCCACCAAGTCCAAACGTTTTATTGCAAAACTTGGAAACGAGCTGGAATTTTTGAGGTGTCCTTCCAGATTATTCTGGGAGAGAGAGAGAGAAAAAAAAAAAAAGTCCACCCACTCAGCAGGGAAATGAAACTTCTCTCACACCAAGGAAAGTGTTTTACAGGGCCGTGCAGCCCTGGTTGTGCAGAGTGGCATCCATGGAAATGCTTCATGCCCAGCCCCGTTTTGGGACAGCAGGGAAAGCATCCTGGCTCCAGCGAGGAGTGCTTTTTATCTCCTCACACGTCAAGGTTACAAAAGCTACAGCAAATGGAGGAGGATGGCAGGCAGCAACCTGGAACCAAACCAGAAAAAGAAAGAAAAAAAAAAAGCTCTTTAGTGATCAATCCCAAACCACTGGGCTAAAAACAACAGTGCCACGTGCATTGGCTCTGTGCTGCTTGAGGAGGAGCGGGACCTTCCCAGGAACGCCGAGTGCTGGGGACGTTTCTGGAGAGATGTTCCACGAGTGAGGACGAGGGAAGGGAATGGGCATGGGTTTTCCTGCGGGATGTAGCTGTGGATAGAGGCAGCACAGATCCGGCAGAGGCATGGAAAGGAAAAACTCCCCAGCCCCGGCTCGTTTTTGGGTTCAAATCCCAGCTCGATAGCTCAAACTCAGCACAGCACGGAGCAGCTCCAAGCTCCTGGGGGCTGCACGAGGAGGACCAAGACCACCACGGGGCCTCGTGCCCAGCTCCTGTGGTGCCCACAGCCTGCACTGAGCAGGCAGCTGCGGCTCTGCTTCTGGGCTGGGTGTGATTCAGGGCCCCCAGCAATGTGCAGATGGAAATGGCTCGGTTCTGGGCCACCTCCCTGTTGGCAGCTGACGTGCTGGAGTGACATGGCGGGGTGTCAGATCAAAAAAAACCACGATAACAAGTGCTGCCATGCTAACAGTGCGAGGCCGAGCCAGCAGCAGCTGCTGCCACGTGCACCTCTGTGCTCTGCTCCCATCGCATTGCGGCTGCTTGCCTGTCTGCACATGGCTTTTGCAGCCCGTCCTCATCATTTGAGGTTGGGGTTTTCCAAGGGGTGATGGGATGAGCCACCAGAGCAGCCTGACCCCAGCAGTGGCTCACAGCATTTGGGGGCCAGGGATGGTTTGGGTGCAGATCCCTTTAGCTCCCCTTGCACGTGGTGCCCACAGCTGCTGTAGGTTTGATGTCCCCATTATCAGTGGTGAGGGGACCTAAGGGAGGTCCCACAAGCTGGCCAGCCCCAGCTGGCCTGGAGAGGGGCAGCACTCCCAGCAGAATGGAAACTGGATGGGGATTTCACTCCATGGCATGAAAGAGGGGACCCGAAGCCAAGTGGGAGAGCCAGAGTCAGGCTGGGGGGTGGCTGGGGGCTGAGTGCACTTCCCTGCCCTTCTGCTGCTTCTGTCTCTCCCGTTTCTTGCTGTGGGGTCTCCAGTTGCAGCCCTGATGTGAACCACAGCCATAAGTGAACCTTTCTGCATCCCTGTGCTCCATAAGTGCCTGAATCTCACTTCAGCCTCTTTAAACAGGACCTGTCCCCATAAGGGTCTGGGAAGCAGCTCAAGTGATCACAGCTCTGTTCTGGGGATGGAGGACCAGGGCAGAGGCATGATCCCATACGAACCCATTCCCAGAACAATCCCCAGCTCCCTGCCCAGTCCCCGACAGCCTCCCACAGGGGCAAGGTGTGGTGCTGAGACCCCTTCCCACCCCATCCTCCTCGGCAGCATCTCCTGCCCACCCCCTTGACAAAAGCCTCGCCTCACTTCAAAGCTGTGCAAGCAGGGCTGCTGAGCTCCCCAACTCTTCCCCGACATCAAAAGCTTTACTTATTTATGTTTTGCACAGCACCAAGAAGCCATTGGGACACACTAGGCTTATTTTTCCTAAGAAGAAGGCAAACCACGGGAGCCCGAGTGTAAATTCCTCAGCAGGAAGAGAAAACCGAATAAAAAGAGGAGAAAGTTGGGGTTGGAGACACGAGCTTTCTCTCTCCTTGCTTTGTTTCCTCTCCTTAATGGTGTTCTCAGCCTCGACCCGCTTAACGCCCCTGCCTTTTCTGGTGAAGGCTGCGGAGCGTGCGAGAGGCAGGGCGGTGACAGCTAGCGGAGACAAGGCTCAGCCAGTGGAAAATTGAGGTTCCTGGGAAGATGTTTTATTCATGTGGGCCTGGCACATGCGAGGAAGCTGCTGTGAGGCAGACGGACCCTGCCGTGGACTCTGTCTAGGAGCAAGACGGAGGGATGTGCCTTCTCCTACGTGGCTGGAAGGTGTCACTCGGCTGCTCGGAGCCAGGTGCCCCATGGAGAGGGTCACACTGGAGAGCAGAGGTGGCCGCAGAGCTGTTGCTGGAGCATTATGCAGCAAAACCAGCCTGCGAGGCTGCCCCAGGAGGCACGGGGTGGATGAAGGAGGTCAGCCACAGGATGGGAAAGGAGGTCCTGGATCAGTCCGGCTGCCTGCTATTGAAGGCAACGAGGCCGTGCCACCATCTCTGACATTCATGTACCAGCCCCATCTTAGCACTGTGTAGGTCACTTTTCTAATTCCTAAACTTCTCCCGACTTTGAGCTCAAGTGTATTACTGCCCAGTTTCCCCTTAGTTTTCCTCTGCAAAGAGAGTCCTTTAACCTAAAGTGCTCTTCTCTTTCCCTGACACATCCTTAACCTCCTTTTTACAGGCCAAGGAAGCCACTCTCTGCCTCCTCCCACCAGGTGGGTGCTCGCTCCCTCCGGCAGCAGCAGAGTCCTCTCTGCCCTCTCCCTGTCTCAAATTGCCTTTGGGAGGAGACCAAAGGCGTGGAGGACGGCAGCTAAATCCCACCAGTGGTTCAATCAGAGGCACTACTCCTCCTTTCTGTGCGCTGATGGCTCTTCCCCGCACTGCTGCTGATGCATCCCTAATATTTGTGCTGAGGTCAGGAGCCAAATTACTCAGTTGTCCTCGGGACCCATCCTCTGCGAGCCACACACCACACACGGAGCTGTCAGCTCCTCTTTAGCGAGCTCCTTGCGCAGTCTCCCCTCTCCCATTAATCCCTGTCCTCATTAATGACTTCCCACAAGGCACCGTATCAGACACCTTGCTGAAGCATGGAGAGAAGAGATCTGCAGCATTGCCTCTGTCCGGCACCTAACATTGAGACGAGCCTGATGCCTCCTGCGCTGTGTTTTTTCTCATTTTCTGTTTAGCTCCGGGTTTTTAATGGCTCCTTCCCTCCAGGTTTGTTCGAAAGCCCCCAGGAGGGGTTTTCTCCTCCTGGCCTCGGGGGAAATGGCTGCAAAAGACTGGGGTTGTGTCGGGTCAGAGGGATTCCTGCAGCCCGCTTCTGCCCCTCCTCTTGGCATCCTTAAGCTTTGTGGAAGCATCTTCTTGGCATCCTCTCTCCTTAATCTTGGTGGAAGCATCTTCCCCTGCCCCTCCTTGCTTGCAGCACTGTAGGATGACCTCCTCGGTGTTTTGAGCAGCTCTCTGATGGCCAGCGTTGACGGGTCTTGGAAAAGGAAAATGACATTGGATGTGTCAGGGGCAGTCAGGGCTCAACCTCAGGCGCTGTCTCTGCTGTCTCATCCCCAGCAGGGTCAGAGGAGGGGACCGCAGGGGCTGTGGCGGGAGAGGACTTTGGGCCAGGCACTTCCAGGGCAGCCAGCAGTGTGGACGGGCAGCGGGAGCAGAAAGGAGGAGGCTGATCTGACAAGGAGATGCTGGAAAAAGCTTCACCTCTGAGTGGGATTGCTTCAGATGAGAACACGAAGAAGAATCCAATCCCATCACCTCCCAGTCCCACAGGACATGCTCCCAGCCCCGTATCCCTGGACAGCAGCACGGGGGTTCCCCAGCCCGTGTGGGCATCTCGGGACACCCGAGCAGGACCCGCACAGCTGGCGGCCAGGGCTTGAACGGAGAGAGAGACAGCAATCCTCTCTCCATGAATTTTCTCCCTCCTCAACCACTATTTATTGCCTTGAAATACCTTCCGGTGTTTCTTCAGAAACCCAATCTTCCCCGCAGGGGAAAGCCATCACTGCTGAGAACCCCCCTGGGAGTGCTGCGAGGCGAGGCTGAAGCAGATTGTTTAACTGCCCCTTTTGTCTGTCATTTGGTCTCGTTTCCCCTGGTTTAATGACTTGGGGGGGAAGAACCAGCTCCGTCCCCATGCCCGTGGGTCTGCCACAGGACACAGGACGGGGTGCTGCCCTCCCTGGGGAGAAAAAGGGCAGCGTTTGTCTGTGAGCCAGCCCCGGCCATGTCCCTACACCCACGTCCCCTCCCCGGCCTCCTGGGACCCTCACCCATCCCAGAAAACACCCCAGGGTGTTTGTGCTTCCCCTCGCCTTCCCCTCTGCCTGTCAAGCCTGGCTGGAGAATGGGAAAACCCCAATGCTCTAAGTGAAAACGTTCCCCCAGATGAGCGCAGTCTGTCTGCTTCCAATTTTTTGTAATAGATTCTCCTATTATTTTTTTTTCCCCTCTCCATAGGAGGCTTTTCTATGGCTTCTCTATTTGGCTTTGTTTTATTTTAAATGGGAGTCCCTTTTAATTAAAGGAAAAAGGAAAAGCCCTTCAGTCCCATTCAGCTCAAAGCAAAATTGTCTTTCTTTCTTCCCAGGAGACCCAAGACACCGCTCAGGGTCAGATCCATTTCACAAAGTGATCTGCACATTCGAAGCAAGCAGATCGGCTCCACGCCACATCTCCTTATTTCCCCTTGGCTCCCATCTCCCAAACTTCCAAATTTCCAATTCCTCAAGAAAGTTCCCGTCGCTTTTTGTGCCCAAAACTGAACAAAAGCAAGCAGCATTGCTGGAAACCTTCCAGCCCTGCAAATAACGCAGGTCTTCCTCGCCCCACGCTGCGAAACTCAGGCAGGCTTTCTAGAAACAATGCAAACTGATTGTGGAGTGGGCAATAATAATAACAATAACAGCAATAATAGCAATAATCATCATCATAATAACGCCAAAGTTGTGCTACAGTGAAATGGGGAAGTGCTTTCTGTTCCAAACAGCTGATTTCCTTCCTGGGTGGCTGCAGGGGTGGGAGCAGGCAGCAAGGAGAGGCAGGGAGCTGCTGGGTGCTACTGGGTGCTGCTGGGTGCTACTGGGTGCTGCTGGGTGCTACTGGGGGCTGCTGAGTGCTACTGGGGGCTGCTGGGTGGTGCTGGGTGGTACTGGGTGCTGCTGGGGGCTGTTGCTGCCTGGGGAGCTGGGGCTGGCAGGAGAACTGCCCGCTGCTCTCGCTGCAAAACGCAGCGTGGCAGTGGTTAAGTGCTCGCCGAGGAATTGAAGTGCCGGTAATTAATCTTGGGTGCTCAGATAACCAATTAGTCAGGGCAGAGAAGCGGGTGACGTGCAGGACTCGGCGAGCGGCTGTCAGGGTGGCGCTGGCCAAGGACTGGCTCCCGAAACCTGAGCAGGATGGGACCAGTCCCTGAGCAAGGCTGCGTCCCCCGGGGTGCTGCAAGAGGGTGGGGAAAGAGGGCAAGGGAAGGATCGGGGAGGGAAACTGAGGCAAAGCTCAGGCAGAAGGGAAGCTGCCCCAGCCCCACTCTCTGCCCGACGGCTCCGCTCCCCCGGCCGGGTGCTGCATTAGGAATGCAGACGCCAGCCCGTATCAAAAGGCCTTTTCCATTTCTGATTCCTCTAATACAGCTGAGTAAAAGTATTGACATGTCAGAATGGTCTTTTATTATGATCCATTTATGCCATTAATGTAATATCCTCCGCTTAGATTGCTTAGTTATGTATTAATATTGGAAGGACATCGGCGTTTCTTTTAGTTCTTCATTGTCTAAAACGAGTCCCAAACTCTCCGTGTGACAGCACTTTGATGGATGGCCATATTTTTAGCTGTGATCATGTCTTGATACTCTGAAATGAGGGATGTGTTTTTAAAATATTTTACCACATGCACCCACCTTATTTTTCTTCAGCCCTGTCTTCCCAGTTACCGTCCTGCCTTTATTGCGGAATCATTAGTGCTTGTTGCAGGCCTGATGTACGCACACGGCATCATTTGTTTGCTGTTCTCAGCATCACAAGGAATGGAAAAATAAAGCACGGACATGGGGAACCCGAAATGATCCAGCGGCTGCTTTGCTTTTTAAATAAAAAAACATTTCTATTGAATTGTCTTGCTGAGGCTGCCGGGGCATCATTACGTCCAGCCCGTCTGAGAGGTCTGGGGGAAGACACCGAGGGCTCAGAACAGAGCTGCAGAAATGAACCTGGAGAAACGCTGTGAAGTGGCAGACCAAAGGGATCTGACCCGTCTGATTGATCAAAGACATCGAGAGCCGAGCAAGCTGAAGTGCCAAATACCCTCAACCAGAAGAAAATATGAAAAGCCTTATTAAATCTCCCAGAAATGGGACTAAACGAAACCACCACCTGCAAATTCACCGTGGATCAAGCTTTACCAGAGCGGCGAGGCAGCGCTGGGTGAGCCAGGACCCCCACAGTCCTCAGCACAGCTCCCCGGGGCAGCCCAGGAGCAGGGGTCCTGGGGGTTTTGGGGATCCTGGGGGGGCCCTGTGGCAGGGAAGCAGAACGTGCACATTTCCAGGCTCCACATCGCTGCGCTCGGCTGGGGGCACGTGGAGGGGCTGTCGGCCACTTCACCTGCTGTGCTGCTGGGGAAGAGGTGCATTAGCCCAGCACTAATGAACGGGCTTGGGAAAAGTCTCCAGTTTGTGCTGTGTGAGCAGGTTCCTTCGTTTAAAGGGTGAAGTGATGCCTGCTCTGCAATGGGGTGCTTGGGGGTTCCCCGAGTGCTGGGGAAGCCTTTGTCCCCGTGCCAGCGGGGATGCAGCGGGGCTGCCCTCACCCCCACACCCTACATCTTGGTTTCTGGTCCAGCCCCGGGGTCCCCTCTTTCTGCCCCTTGCTCCTCTCTCTGCTACGGCAAAATAAAATGTGGAAAACGGATAAAACTGGTGTGGCCCATGGGCAGAGCATCAGTGCTGCCAGGGAAAGCCCCGCGCGTGGTCCCGCGGTGGCAGCCGCTACATCTGGCTGCCGAACGGGAGCCCTTCTCCTCTCGAAATGTGATGGATGATCCCAATTATATTCTTCCAGCACTGATTTAATGTAATGTTTTATTAATAGCAACAATCAGAGGAAAGCAAACAGCTCATTCTGAACACACCATTCTCTTTTCTGCTTTTGCTTTCCCACATTCGTACGCGCGCCGAGTCTCCTTGATGTCACGGCGCTGGGGGTGTCAGGAGGAGGAGGGCGGGAGGAAACGAGAATGCAATTCACTGAACAGGGAAATAGCTCATTAGTACGCTCTTGACAGAATTAACACAATTGTGACAATATTTTCTTCACTCATCCTTTACAGATGATTTGGAGGAAAGTGCAAATTACTGGTTTGCTTCCTTGGACGTTAAAAGACAACGCGAAAAGGCGAGGAAAAATAAATCTCCTGCAAGGGTTTTGTATTACCGGTTGTAATACCCTGCCCTCGTGGAAGGAGCTAATGGAGGAACATGATAAATACATCAGTGATGCCCCTGGCTGGTCTGCCAGGGGGAACAGGTGCCTTGGTTTGCACTGCACCCCTTAGGGTTTGGCTGCGGGGTGGTGGTGCCAGGGTACAACTGAGACGTGTATGGAGATGAATTTAAAATAGGAACCGCACCTTTACTCCCCAGGGGAGGCTTTACACTTTTGTACACGCATATGGATAACCCTGTGTGGATACACAGCTTTTGGGTACACCTGAACTCTCCAGGGGAGCCTTTACGCAGCCCCACATGCAACTGGACTCTCTGTGTTTGCTCTTTCCAAACAACCCTAAACGTATCCCTAACCAGAACACCGAGAAAATTTAAAATAGGACCCCAGAAAACACGTACAGAGCCCCTTTCTCCCATCAAAAAGTGCTCCCAGCAGTAGCCTTTGGGTACACCTGAACTCCTCAGGGGAGTCTTTACAGGGCCCCATATGAACTCGGACTCTGTGTCTATGGTCTTTCCGAACAACCCTAAATGTAACCCTAACCGGAACACTGAGACGAGTTTTAAATAGGTTTTAAATACCCCAGAAAACTCGTACGGAGCCCCGTTCTGACATAACTGGTTAGGGTTACGTTTAGGGTTGTTCAGAAAGAGCGAAGACACAGAGTCCAGTTGCATGTGGGGTTGCGTAAAGGCTCCCCTGGGGAGTGCTGGTGGGGAAGGGGAGTGTCAGATAAAGCACAAAAAAAAAAGGGGGAAAAAAAAAAGAGGGGAAACAAAAAAGAGAGAAGGAGGGCACGCTGCCCTCCCCTCTGACCCTGCAAGAGCCATTTGATTCGAAAGCATCACTCTGTTCCACACTAAAAAACAGCACAGGGCAAAAGTGACTGAGGTGTCCTCGTGTCACACCGTGCCATGTGCCAATGCTGAATCCATCCTCTGGGTTCCTGCACTCCCCGAATCCTCCCTTCATTAGCAGCTCTCCATCATCTCCCTGTTTGCTTTTGTATTTGGAAGCTCGTTTGCGTATTTATTCATTCGATTGCCTGCTTTAATAACAATACAAAGCCCCCTGGGCCAGTGGTGATAAACTCCACGGACACGAGCTGTAGATAGTTTGTTATTCCAGTTTTTGCTCCTGGCTCCAACATGGAATTTAAAGTTCGTTTCAATCCAAGGCGCTCTATATTGTGGCTAAATGATTTCTTCCCCCCCTCAGAGAATCATTAATCAGGCAGACGATCTAGCATCTCTCTCCCTTCCTCAATCTCTTTTGGCAAAGTCTTAAAAGAAGGAGGGCGGGGGGGAAGGAGAAGGGAGAAAGATTAAACGGAGCAGGTGTCACATTTATCTTATTTCCAGTGCAAATACAATCAACAAGTGCCAGGCTAAAAACCAGACCCTAAACAAAACCTGCAAAACGTTCTCTAAAAAAATGATTCTTGGCTCTCCTCTGTTTGTTTTTAATTTGCAGTCATCCTCTGAATACTTCTGCCAAGCAAAAACTGCGTAGGGAATGAGCTCATTGGAGCTGGCTCCGCGGGGAGGGTTCTGCAGCCAGGGGCCCTGTGACGTTTTGGGTCCATCTCCTTCCCTCTCCCGGTCACTGTCCCCCAGCCATCACCCCAAAACCACCCAATATCCCTTCCCAGAAGGAAACTGAGCAAGCACTGAGCAGGACTTTGCCGTTAAACCTCTGCTTAATGCTGGCTCTCCAGCAGCCGAGAGAGGCAGGCATCTGTAGATGCAAATCACAAAATAACCCCTACCTGGGTATTATTTTTTTCCCAAAACGTATTTTAGGATTTGGAACCTCCTTGCTCTGTGTGCCTGCTTCATATGGTGATCATGGATGGACTCAGCCCTGGCCAGAGGCTGCTGCTGGGTCCCTTGGTGGGGAGATGCCCCATGAATTCCCTCTCAAAAATTGGAGATTTTAACAAAGAAAGCCTTTTACAAAATGTTTCCACTTTCTACAGAGGGGATAAAGAAAAAAAAAAAGAATTCAAAACACATTAACAGGCAAAGAAAACCATAAAAGCTCTTCCCCGAGTCAAAATATTTGAGTCAGTGCTAAAAACTGCGACAGAAATGGCTCGCGCAGCTCTCGCTCAGCCTGGCATCGTCTCGAACCGCTGCAGCGCCCCACGAAATAATCACATTGCCTCCTGGGCCCAGTTCCTGGGCCAGATTGCCTCTGCTGTGACCCTGGTCTTTTATAAAAATATCTGATATGGTATATATACCTGGTAGTAGCATATATATATATATATACACACACATACATGTAGCCTAGTTGTATATCTGGTATATCCAACTGCAGTATATACTACACCGATGCATTATCCTACCAGATAAACACCTCGCCCTCTTCTGCTTTTGCCTTTACCCGCTGTGGCTGCAGACTCAAGGGCTCTCTGCTCCCCTTGAGCTGTGGCACTGGTGTCCCCGGGGACTTCCAGGTCCTGCTGGAGGCTCTGCTGGGGAATGTCGATGCCGCCAGCCCGCAGCAGACCCCATGTACAAAGCTCTCATAAATGTGATAGGAAAAATATGTTCTTCTTGTCTCTATTTCTTTAAAGGATTCTGAGGGCAGCGTGTGCCCTCACACAGCAAAGTGCCATCCATTCAGCACGACGCCTTGCCTCCTTGGCATTTATTTTTAATAACTTGGCTACACGCAGCGCAGAGGAGCACAGCATCTCCCGCATCACCCACTCCTCTCCTGCAGGATGCTGCCAAGCCCAGGGGTGGCACCGTCCCCATCCCAGCCCGGGGTGGCTGCCAACAGCAGGGAGGTTGCATTCGCCACCCCCTTGGCACGGCCGTACAGCCCGGCACAGAGCACGGTGAGCTATAGGGGCATTAAAATGATTTTAACCTCGCCGCAGGGCACGGAGTGAATTTCCAGGAAACCTCTCAGAGGAGCAAAACAGTGCCCCCGAAGCATACATAACCTGAAAGCAATAGGCTCCTTGATGCAGGCAGGAGAAGCGAGCCCAGTGTCGGGCGGCACGGTGTGCAGCACTGGGGGCAATGGGGCAGCCCAAAATGGCTGGGGTCGGGTGCCAAGGGACGCGGGGCACACGTGGGGCATGGCTCAGCCGTGTGGTGCTGCTGCAGGACGTCTGCAGCAACACGTGGCTTCGGTCCTGGGCCAGTTTGTTAAAAGATCAGAGCCATTACTGTCCCTGCGCTGCTCTGGTGGTGCAAAATGGCCTTTTTTTTATTATTATTATTTTTTTCTAACACTGGAAATTGCCAGATGTTGCAGGAGAGGGAAAACCCAGCCTGCGTGCGAGCCATGGAGCTGCTGCCACGCACATCCTGGGCTCAGCAGGAGCAGCTTGTTGTGCTCAGCGCCGCGGCTCCCCGGGTCAGCCCTGCCACGACCCCACGGCGCTGGCTGTCGTGTGTCACCGAGCTACAGGGACAGGGGCACGGGGACTGAGCGGGGCTCTGCAAGGCTGAGCGAGGGCTCGGAAAGGTTTCTGTGTGCTTTGTGTTACTGAAAACAGGTGGAATTCAACACGGTCACCCCCCCGTGTAGCTTGACACATGGGACCGTAACATTTCGTGGCAGGGACAGCATAAAGAGGCTGCCACCAGCGCTGACCCCTCAGGTGTTGCTTTTAAGGTTTGATGGCAGCCAAAGCAGCTGCTGCTGTGCCTTATTCATGTGCCTTGTCTGGGGATGCAGGTTTTTGGCTAAGAGTTGGGGGGAATTGAAAAGGAAAAGGTGCCAGTGCCCAGGCACAGCATGTAGGGCTTTATTGGGGCAGAAGCAGGGGACTTTGGGGCTGCCCTGGGCTATAGGGAGGCAGCAGCTCCCCAACCCATCTGTGTTTTGGGGCTGTCACCCTCCTCCAGCCACCTGTGAGGTGTGAGGACTCAATTTGGTAGCCGAGAGGATGAGAGGATCGAGCTGATGGTTGCTGAGACCATGCAACTCCTGGCACTGGTGCAGGACACAAAAGGGAAGGAGGGGAAAAAGGGCCACTGATGCCCTAAGTGCCTTATTGATTTAGCTGATGCCAGCAGATCTACACAGCCCATAAACTGTATGATTGCATTTACAGTTATGTTCTTACCAAGCGAGAGGCAAGGCGGAGATTAATCACGAGAAGTAGGAGGAGGAAGGTTGCACGGGGACTCTAAATCCGACGGAGCTAATAAAGGCGAGCGGGGAGGAAGCCCTGCCCCACCGCCAGCCCCATCCCGTCAGCTCCTCCAGGAGATGCCGGTGGGACCCCTGCCTAAATCTATGTCTCAGTCAAATGCTTTCTCCTTTTCCTTCCCATCCTTCTGTCCTTCCCCTTACTGACACAGGTAAAGGCTGGGACATTGTTCCTGCTCGCTTTCTCTTCCCAGGGCCATGGAGCTGGTTAGGAGGAGAGCAGAAACTCCTGACTCCTCCTGTGAGATCTGGCAGCCCTATCCTGCCCTCTGCATGGCCTCAGAGACCAGAACAGGCAGAAATGCAATTGCTAGTTGGTGATTTTGGGGGTGTATTTACTGGATGTGGTTAGCTTTGGCTCCATTTAGCTGGGCACAGGGCTGGGAAACGCTCAGCTCCGCTGCAGCCTCTATCCCCCCTCAGAGCCCTCCCGAAGAGGCCACTTCTCCAAAGTCAAAATGCTCCTTGCAGGGGAGGGAGAGGACTTAATAGGAGAAGCGGCAGGAGAAGTAAAGTGCTTTTATTGCAAAGGATGTTAATTGCTTGATGAACTCTCGCTGTGCAGCGCGGCTGGAAATCAGCTGCGTCCCCAGGGAGATGTTTGTCCCCACAAATGGGACCGGGTGGGGGGGAGAAGTCGGGGGGGATAAATGTGGAAACGTGGAAATGCCCCGCTGCTGCTGTCACCCACCAGCCCTTCCCGCACGAGCTGAGCACTGTGGTTTGCTCACCATTTGCCCTCACACCGCCAGGATTTGGGTGGAAATCACCACTCGTTGGCTGCATGGAGGCAGCCTCCCTTTCCTCACCGTGGCCGTGCTAAAACAGGAGCACGAAACAACCCTGATGAGGATAACCCAAGCCATTCGGTTAAATTCTGGGCCAGGAGATGCCCTGTTGGATTTGGGGGAGAAAACGACACATGAGGACCATGAGCACACACAACTTTATCAGCTAAATTCAGCAGCCTGGGGGAACGACGCAGAGGTGACCAGGTTTGGGGTCTGTCCTTCCAAAATTTGGCTTCACCTTCACCCGTGCCGTGGTTCCCGGCACGAATGAGCCCACTCTGGCTGCTGATAGCTCCCCGATGGAGTTATGAACGGCCGCGTGTGGAAGCTATGAAGGGTGTGAAGGCAACGGAGCAGGAGAATTATGTAGAAAATAAAGGTAGTTACAGTTGCTTCAAAACATTTTCTCAGCTAGGGCTCAGGGTTTTTAATCAACTTTTTTTTTTTTTTTTTTTTTTTCTTGCAGGTTCTCCTTTCTGCCAAACATTTGCAGAGGGAAAGAGAAAATAAAGAAAAGAGAGAAAAACAGTTTTAGCTGCCAATCTGTTGCTTGCAAAGCCATGAAAAGCACCCTGAGAGAGACGAGCACATGTCATAAAAAAAAACAAAAAGGACTTTGTGCATCCTATATGCCAAAAAATCTTCCTAGACCCTTCCGTGCTGGGACCTCCCCCATGAAATTGGCATTCCTCCCCATTCGCCTTTGAATTCTTACAGAAATCTGTGATCTCTACGCTTTGCCCTGCAGCACAGGGCAGGAAATCCAGGTCTGTGACTTGTCACCGAGCTGCCGGGGGACACACGGCGGTGTCTGAGACACCCAAACGCACCCTCTGCTCGGTTTTACTAGGCCAGAGAGCCGGGTAGGAGCTGAGCCGAGCACGTGGGAGTCTCCTCCCCGAGGCCACATGAGCATAAGAGCGAAGATAAGGATATATATGTGTGCTCGTCAAGCTAATCGAGGCTCGGAGAAAGAAGAGCTGTGCCAGCCTTCCGCTGCTCCACCATGCAGGGAAAGAGAATTAGAGGGGCAATGAGGAGACAAACGGAGAGAAACATCCTCTAAAGCTTGTTTTTAAGACATGCCTTCCACCCTAGGGCTTGTTTTAACAGCCCATGCTGAACACTAGCTACGGCCCCTTTTATTTACGATGATTATTACGGGCTGCTGCAAGGTCCCCTGGGTCCCGGAGAGGCAGCGCCGGCTGCTATTAAGGCATTTTGTCTTTCTCTAAAATCACATAAAGACCTTCCCCGTGCTCCTCCCGCTGGGCAATAAAAAGCCAAAGACAATCCGTGGCTGGGCTGGCTGCTCTCTCCCCGGATGAGCAAAGTGCCTCGTTAGGCACAACGAAGCACTCTCCTTCACCCCAGGACATCTGCCAGGGCCAGGCACACGCCCGTGGGATGGGAGCAGCTCGGGATGTATCCCCACCACACAGCAAACAGCAGAAAGTGGGGAATCTGTGCTGCCCAGGGTGCCCAGGCTTGGCTCTGCTCCTGGGGCAGGAGCCGAGCACGTCCAAGCCAGCCAAGAAGTAGTTTGGAAAACGAATCAGTCCAATTGAAATGGGTTTGATTGAGGATTGAAAGCCACAATCCAGCAAGCCCTGGAAAATGTAATAATCTAAAACCCTATTCATTTTTCATGTTCTGCCTTTTTTTTTTTTTTTTTTTCGAGGTGGCCTCATGCCATGTATTTGCACACGAATGCTTCAGCTTGCTCCCAGCTGACCCGGTGCACCGGGTCCGGGATGGTTTGGAGGCGGTGAGAGCCCGCTGTCAGGGCTGGACAACGGAGAGGAGCAAGGTGAACATCAGGCTGGGAGACAACACCTCCGTGACCCTGAAAATTGTCTTCTAATGCGGTTGATAGCAGGCTGCTCTGAAACAAAGGGTACGTTTGGTGTCCAGAAAGTCCTGAACACAAACAGCCCTTTAGTGCAGCAATTAAACCCAGATGTCACACGTGGCGAGAGCCCAGCGCCAGCGATGGATGGCTTGGGGTGGTTTTGATGCAATTTCAAGATTCAGTCCAAAGCTACCTATCAAGCATTTTGCCAGTGGATTGGCCATTTAATTAGCAATTGTAGTAAGCTTAAGTTGCAAGTGGTGCCGTCAGTGTGAAAATATTTCTGTTTTCAACAGATCTATTTTGATTTTTTGGTTCCAAAGTGAAAATATCTCTATTTGTTCAACATTTGTTGTTGGTCTGGTTCTTGGGGATTTTTTTTCTGATACAGCGTCAACATTTCTCATGTGGGAAAAAAAAACAACATAGTTTAGTTTAAAAAAAGACCAATTTTCTGCCAGTAGCATCGATGGAAATGTTTCAAATAGGCCTCTGATGAAGTAATCTGAACATATGCCATCAGACCCAAGATCTGACCTCTTCTAATAGTCCTTGTTGGATTGGTTTCCTGGGGAAATGAGGCTGTAAAATCACACCTTCCAAGTGTCTATTTCTCACCTTTCTACCATGAAACTTTGGCATACCTGGGCAGATTTCAAGCACAGATGGAATGAGATCTTGGAGATAATTGGGTTGTGACAAACTTCTCAAAAATAACAGTCCAGATTCAGTTATATTTGGTTTTCTAACTGAAGAAAAGGTGGTAAGCAGTGGGAGTTTGGCTCTTATTAGGCACAAGAGAATCCCGGGTGAACAAAAGCCTCTCAATTTTCCCAGCTGGAGGGCAGCCACCAGCTGGGGTTGGCACCTTTCTGGCCTGCAAGTCAACCAGCGGAGCTCTGATGTGCTTTGAGCAGAAGCAACCTTTTTCCCCTGCCTTGTCTAAAGGGCTTCGTTGCTGCTTCCCTGGAGTAACTGCTGTGGCAGCTTGCCATGCGTGGCCTCTGCCAGGCCAGCCTCAAAAGCTCCACGAGAAGAGGATAAAGCAAGCCATCAATCCTCAGCCCCGGGCAGGACACCGCTCTCTGTCGGGTTTTTAGTTTGGATGTTCTCCTGCAGGACCACAGGGCTGGTGTTTGCAGCGGTGCTACATCACACCGTGTTTGCCCCGGGACCTCTTGGTGTTCCCAGAATTTTGGGCACAAGATGGATCAAACCTGGCTGTGCCCATAGGGCCTCTGAGCTTCTGTCACTGTGTTGGGTCTCTCCAGCCTTTATTAGAGATGTTTATTTATGTCCTGCTCTGCCCTGAGCTCCTTTCTGAAGTGTCTTTGTTATCTCCAGCAGCTCCTGTTAAATCCAGAAGACAAAGCGTTAGTCCTCTCCATGAGGGTTTTTTATTTTTAATAAAACTTGCTTGTGCTCTTCCCCGAGGGACTTGTTGAAGTTGCGAAAGTCAAAGATAAAATGTTCTAGCTGCTGTCTCCTGGAGAGTGATGCTGTGTTTTCCCATGAAACTCTTTTAATGAACATCTGTAAAGGGCAGAGAGAGGGCCAAGGCACAATCTGTGGTCCAAGTACCTCTGAACCCTGCAGATGTCATCAGCTGCATCCAACTCCATTCATTCTGGCTCTTCCGAAATGGTCTCTACCGGGCTGAAAAATGAAAAAAATTGAAAGGGAACATCTTCAACAGGGGAGGAAAAACAAAGCCCATTTTCCCTCCCAATCTATGCTTTATGGCTGTCTCACAGCTCTCTGACAGACCTCAGGATCTTCCTGGAGCCACAAGAAGAGGTTCAGCCCCATCCGAACGACAAGCTGATGGTGCCAAGGCTGTAAAAGTCACTTTTCTGCCAGGCAAGAGGCAAGTTCTCTGCACCTACCGTGCCATGAAACAACATCGTCTGCAGAGAGAAGCCCAGGGGCGGCTTAGTTCTTGGTTACTCATCAAGGCTAATGAGCTGATGCACATGCTGGGCTAATGAGGTTGCACTTCGCTGGTCCCAGAGCGAGCAGCTGCGGTGGGCTCTGCCCTGGGCTGCACCGCGCGGGAGGCAGGAAGATGCTCCCAGTCTGGGCCTCCCTCACCCATCGCTCTGACAGGGAGAAAATGCATTTCACCCTCATCAAACACTTGGCAGGAAATGTCGGCTTGATGGCAACAAGAAAAAAATCAAAAACAGAAAAACAATAAATACAAGGAAGCACTGATTTCCTTCGGATGGCTTGAACTGTCAACGTTTTCTGGGCTGAAAGTTGACTTTTTATTG
Source organism: Aythya fuligula (assembly GCF_009819795.1). Taxonomy (NCBI): domain Eukaryota; kingdom Metazoa; phylum Chordata; class Aves; order Anseriformes; family Anatidae; genus Aythya; species Aythya fuligula. Next base: position 5,581,114 of record NC_045578.1, on the reverse strand, counting down.
TTTTTTTTTTTAAGCTCCTCTTCCACTGACACTAAGCAACACCCCATTTAAACACCTTTCTACCAGCATCTAGGAGGACATACTGTGGGTAGCAGGCTTGATGTTGTTTGGGCACAAAATTACATCCCTGGCGCCTGTGTGGGGACACGTTCCCATGACAGGGGCTGGCCGTGGCGTGGTGGGGATGTGGTGGCAAGGGGCAGAGGAGCCTCCAGCAAACACTGACCCCTGTGGGAGGACAGGAGGTCTGGAGCCTCAATCCTCCCCACGGGTGCCTGCTGTCTCGTTGGCTGGTCCTCAGGGAGCCAGCCTGACCCCAAAGCGTTCATCAGTGGAGAGGAGTTTTGGTAATGAAGAAAATTGCATTTTCTATAGAAAACAGTACTTTACACATGGACGTAAACTTAAAGCCGGCTCCAGCTTTCTATTGAAGGAAAAGCGCTGATAGGAAGCTTTACTTGACCCACACAAACCTTCACACAGGATCCAGCCCTAAATTATAACGCTGCCGGGATTTCCCATTCAGCTTTGAACAAGTTTGTCCTGATCACAGGAGCCAACGCAGAGGCTGGGCAGAGAAATGGCTTTCTTGGCACCCAGATCTCCTTGCTGATTATTATTCTGGTCATTCACCCTCTTTCTCTCTCAATCTTGAGGAAGAAGAAGTGATTTTCTGAGTTGGAATTTGGATGTATTCCCAGCTCCGTTTTTTTTCTTTTTTTTTTTTCCCCTCCTGTTAATTAAAACTAATAAATCTGCTCAGCAGAGTTTGCAGAGCAGAGGGACAAGGTACAGTTATCTTGACACAGCAAGGCCATCTCGCTCCTTCCCCCCTCCTTTTATTTATTTAATTTATTCACGTATTTATTCAGTTCTTGAGCCTGTTCCAGAAATATGCTGCTGATCTCAATTTCTTGTCTCTGCTATGTGCGGGCTCTTTGCCTTTCTTTGCCGAGGAAGCAGTCCCACAGGAGCTGCAAATAATCAACAATTATCATGGCATGCATCCCTAGACATAATTACAGACAATCCAGAGGAACCTGGAGACAAAGGCAGCCCGTCTTACACAAGACCCATGCTGTTTCTTCCTCCTCACATGCCCCATACCATCCAACGTGTAAAAGGAGATCAAAGCCTAGGGTTTGGGGCACAGGGGGTTCATGAGGTGCTCAGAGGAAGAAATGCCCTTTGTACAGGTTCTTGCCTTGGGGATGCAGCAGAAAAAAAAATCAAAAAAGTGTTTCAGCCCCACTGTTGGGGGGTCTGATGGCAACTGAGATGTCACCCACCCCCATGGCTGCCTTGGAGGGGACTCTGAAGAACCCTGTGCCCTTCTCCAGTGTGGAAAATAGGTTCTCCAGGAAGACACCAGTGGCCTCCCAGTTGGTGCCTGGTCCAAGATGGGGCGGGCGGGACGATTTTGGGGACACTGCCCATCCCTAGCTCCTTCCCCATGGGAAGTGGCAGGCAACAAAGGGACCCGGGGTGCCCCCGGTGACTTTAAAAGGCCGAAGTTTGCACGAAAGGGTCCGGCTCTGAAGGCCCACAGCCTCCTCCAGGCCGGTCGCTATGGCAACAGGGCCTCCTCCAGCCGCCAAATTTTGCCCAGCCGGGCTCAGGGCACCGAAACGAAGAGGGCCGGGAGAATGCAAATGACCTGCAATCCCTCCAAACCCTTCCAATCAATAGCATATTAATTTTAAACCATGGGAGCCAGGCGAGACGCGTGTGAGGATGAAGGAGCAAATCCCAAGCAGCACGGACGAGGCAGAAAAACAAGGCAGAGATCTGTCTCTTCCACACCCTGAGCCTCCAAGCAGGCACAGAAGAGGCTGTACTCGTGTCACCGGCAGGGTAACTGCTTTAATTAGTGACTCGAGTGCTCTCCACAACAGACTTGGCTCCCTCGATGAGCCTGTGAGGCGGCTGCCACCTGGCTGGAGGCCGGAGGGTGGCCTGGGCCTTCCCAGCCCCGTTTTCTGCCCCATCCTTATCCCTCTCTGCCTCTTTGGCTTTCTGCTGTCTGCTCAAACAACCCCCAAACCTTCTTTAGCCCATTCCTCTCGTAATATTTGAAGACCCGCTCCTGCTTTAGAGAAAAGGAAACTTAGGGTGCAAGGGACTTGCTCAAAGCAGGGCTGGTGGGAGGTGAATGCTGCTGGAGTTATCCTGGGATTCTGAGTCCGAGTTTTGTATCCCAGTGAAGCCTCTGCTGTGCACCTCCTTCCTCTGTTTCACGTGCCTCTGCAGCTAAACTAAAGGGGAAGCAAAAAAAAAAAAAAAAAGGAAATTTGACTTCCAGAAAAAAATTATCATCTTTGCAATGAAGGTCCTGCCTCAGTTTTCCAACCAAAATTTCCAAACTACTAAAGTGTTTATTTTAGGAAGTTGATGGTTGCTTTTTGGAAACAATCACTTTTTCGAGAAAGCTGTTTATACAGATAACCATCATCCTTCTCTTTCTTGAAGCAGCAGCTGTTGTGGGAGACAGCTGAAATGGCAAACACGCTCCCTCTCAATCCATCACCCCGACACAAGGAAAGAAGAGCTACTTAAGTTAAAGGACAATGTTTGCATAAGAGCAGCTCGACCACAAATCAATTCATGCTGGAAATCAGGAGAAGGCTTTAACCAGAGCAGCAGGTTCCTGGAATGATCTGATGGGGTTGGGGGAGAAGAAATATCCTTTTTTAAGGAGGAGAGGCAGGTGAGTGAGTTCATGAAGCATCACACATGATGGAGCTGACTTTGACTTGATTGAATCAGAAAGATCTAATTTCATATTTCTGCTTCATGCCAGAGGTCTCCGGGCAGCTAGAGCTTTACCTAATGATCCGTGCTATATGGAAAGAAACTTAAAGAACGTTCGCTATTGAATTTCCATAGTCTTTCCCAGCCCATTTGCATTTAAAACAAGCTTTCAGATGCTGTGCGTGGGACAAGACACATTTCTGCTCAATACCCATCCAATTTTCCCCATTGCGGATTCAGGCTGGCGGCGCCGATTGCTGTAGATGCAGATGGAGTTGTGTGAGAATCTGGTGTTTTCTGGCCCAGAGAAATCTTACAGGGAAATAGCTGCAGCGGTACCGAGTGCTCTGGCTGAGCCAGCGCGTGGCAGGATGAGTATGGTGTTTCCAGATTACTGAGAAACAACATTATGGGAATCTGGGGGTTTGAATCATTTCCCTTTCTTAAATGGAAACCAAAAATCCACGATTTCCAGCCCAACCATTAAGAGTTATTCCAAAGAGAACTGAGCTCAAGTAGCAAGAAACCTTTTGCTTCAACTATTTCAAAGCATTAGTTTCAACCTTTACTGCCTTGTTATTAAAATGCATCCATTTTTTAGAAGAAATTGATTTACATTTTAAAACAGCAGAAAAGTCAGTTTGAATTTCAAAAAAACAAAAATCCCACTTGAAAATGTCAGTGGCTGAAGAGGGAAAGCTATCGACAGACGATGCTGAGAAGGCTAAAGCATCTTCCAGTTCAGTCTTTACTAAACAGATCAACTGTGAGTTGGTGTCTGACACAATTAACACTGATGAGTAAGATACCAGGCGGAGAAGGGACAGAAGACGTTCAAGCATCCTTAGCCAAGGTGGATGTTTTTGCATGGGCTGCATCATGCCAGCTCAATCCCTGGCTGCTCCAAGAGCCACCGTGTGCCACTTTGGGGCCAACAAGGTGATATTTGGATACATGACGATGCAAAAAAAAAAAGTAGAAAAGAGCAGAGGTAGCCCCTAAGTTTTTAAAGTGGAGGTTGGCAAATTAAGTTTACCTTGAATTTAGGGAAACAAGCTGAGAGCAAAGAAAACCTATACAAACACCTGGAAGAACACAGAAAAATGAGCAACAGCCAACTTGAATTTGTAAAGACCAAATTGGGTCAAACCAATCTAATTTCCTCCAATGACAGCGTGGCAGGGCTGGTGCTGGAGGAAGATGCAGGAGATGTCATCTGTCTTTACTTCAGGAAGGCTTTTCAAGCTGTCTGCCATGACATTCTCATCAGCACGCTGGGAAACAGCTCTGTATTGCAATTTGGCTCTACCTGGAGAGGGATTATCAATGGCTCCCTGTCAGGGAGGGATGCGTCTACCAGGGGTCTCCTGATCTGGTACAATTTGATATTTCAATTAACCTCCCGGATGATGGAAGAGGGAAGATGTTTATTAGATCTGCAGAGGGCTCTCCCCCCAGGAAAGGCTACCAGCACTTTGGAGGGCACGAAACCAAACCTTCAGACCAAGACTTAAGCCCCAGTGATGAGAAATGGGAGAGAGGGCCTGAGTCACCCTACAATCCCAATGAAATTCAGAGAGGAGCAGAGCACAGCTCAGCAGCGAGTCGCTCGCACAAACACCAGATGGGCTACAACGGGCTGGGCAGCAGCTCGGCAGAAAAAGATCCAGAGCTGCATTTGATGCGAAGTGGAACAGACTGCGGCGACAAAGGTGAAGGGCTGACGGCAGTGTTGTCGTAGAGATGGCTCACAGCTTTCTTCAGACAGCGATGAAGTTCAGAAGCTCTCTGGGGCCTTCCGCCCTCATTTTTTGTTCAAGGGTTCGGGTCCAGAAAAAGCTACTTTTGCTGCCATTGGTTCAGGTTTAAATACGTGTACGTTTCCGCCAGGAGGTTTCCACTTTGCTTTGTTCTTCCAGCACAGCATCAGTTCATTCTGTGCCCGACACTGCCTGCCTGGCTTTTTTTTTTTGATCTTTCATGTAGAGCCAGGGATTAATATAGTTTCAACACCATTTTCAGAAAATCAGCAAATTGCATTTGTGTCTCCCTGGAGGCTGCAGGCTCCAGAGCAGCCTTCTCCTTCGGCGAGACGTGGAGCAATGGGGCTCCTCCGACGGGCTGCGACCACAGACCTGCCAGGAGGAGGAAGATTCACAGCCTCTCAGATCCCACTGACGGCTCTATCCTTTAGCAACTCCGCCGTAAACATGCACACAGCAATAACTGCATGCACACAGAAAAGGCTGTTGCTAATAGATTGTACTGCTTGTTGCTACTCTGCTACGAATGTCCTGCTAATTTTTTGTTTTCACCAAATTTTCCACTTGAAATATGAGAGAGGAAGCGAAGCCGTGAGTTGCATCGCTGAGGAGATGCAGAGCTGCTGCTTCGCCTCTGGCTCTGTGGGGAAGGGGACTCAGAGCTGCTGGGATCACTGCTGGGTCCTGTGGGGCCCCGACCATGTCCCGTGTGAAATGTCCTCACCGGCAGCTGGCGTCACGCAGAGCCTCATCCCAGGCTGCAGTACCACGAGAAATAGAAGATGGGGCTGCAAGTCCTAAGGCCACGTCCTAAGGAGGGGTTGCCCCTGGTGGCTTTGCAAATATTGTAAAAAGAACAGACAAACACAGAACTACCCCAACCCACAGCCCAAGCCCTAAAAATAAGGACTGATGCTGCCAGTCTCGGGAGGTGGGGGCTTTGGAGAGAGAAACAGAGATGACAACTGAGCAAGCATCACCATTTTAGAGGTATGCTGGCTGAGCACCAAGGTCAAAATGACGAAGGCTATTTGTTTCACTGCAAAGCCAAACTTTCTGTCTCCCCGGTGCACCTTCCTCTAGCCATATTTTATGCAAACCCCTGTCCTGGGTGCTCAGCTGCGGAGCAGAGCAGGGAGGACACAGGCAGCAGAGCTGCATCCGCCCCTGTTCCTGGTGGGCAGTGCCCGGCACGGAGATTTAAAGGCTGGAGCAGAGAAATCCTTTAAATCCAGACGTGCAGTGTAGGAACAAGAAAGGCAAATGGGTAACTGGGAAGCGTTTTGATGCTGGGAAGGAATACAAATCAGAAGGGCTGCTGGAGCTTTGCTCTACAGCTCTTGGCATGTTGTTGTTGAGATGCCTGAATCCTGCCATTTTCAATTGACTGAATTATCTAGGAAACAGCAGCAGGGGCAGCTCCCAACGCCAGCATTTCGGGGATGCTCACGCCTGCCTGCCCAGCCTCTGCAGCTGAAGCACCACGAGGTGGTGGGGCAGAAGCCCCAGCCAAGCCCTGGCCCCCCTCTCCTGCAGACACCCCACGCTGCCCCACGGGCGCAGTGGGGCTGGAGGTGAGGGGCAGGAGCTGCTCCAGGAGGAACTGAGCAGGGTTGAACCCAGCAAAACGCCCCGGTCTCAGGGGAAGGAGAGGGGGCCCTGCAAGCCAGATGCCATCAGAGCTGCATCTGGAGGCTGGGAGACTGCTAATGCTGCCCTTTTGGGGAATTGCCAGAAAATCGCCAAACCCAAGAGCAGGCGTGAGCGTGCACGGGGCCGGGTGAGCGTGCACGGGGCCGGGTGAGCGTGCACAGGCGGCTGCTGATGGAGAAGGAGTGAGCGAGAGGCAAAGGCTGGAAGTGTTTAAACATGCAAACACACATCCCCTCTTAACAATCAGCACGGATGGAAATATTGATGGTTGCATTAAAAGTAAATATATTTTTAATTAAATCATTTTCCCCTTCTCCATTCAAGGGGCGTGAAAGCACTCATAAAATTAAAGTGCTGCATGATTTTTTTTTCCCTCTCTCTCTCTCCTCTGCCACAGTCGGTCTCCCTTCCCGTTCTCTCTCCCTTCCCACCACCAGCACCACCCCACAGCACTGCCGGTTTGGGGCTCTTTAACCCCTTCCCGGCACCTGGCAGACCTCAAGGTGCGAGCACAGGAGCTGATCCACTCCCTGCTCTCTCCTCCACACCCCCAGCCCCAGCTCTGGCACAGCTCTGAAGGGCTCATTAATCAAAAGGCAATTAATTCCCCATCATGGGGGCAAATAACAGATACAGACGTTCAATAGCCGCCTTTTTCCACGCTCGAGCGTTTCTCTGATTCCTGCAAACTGAAATAAAAAGAAGCCAAAGCAAAAGAAACACCAAATGATTAAACGCTTCATTAACATCCTGCAAGGCGGGGAGGCCAGGGCTTATCCATCTCTGTCGCCAGAGAGACAAATAGTTCAGAGGTGGCGGAACCGTCGCCAAAAGCAGGGTGCAAATTGGGGTGCGAGGCCCTGGGAGGTCCTGTGAGCAGGAAATGCCCTGCAAAACAGGGCTATTTCCCCCCCAAATGGGCAATAAAGCCTTTTTTGCCTTTTTTTTTTTCCTTCTTTCCCTGCTTGGCCTCCAGGCAGTGAGGTGGGAAGATGCTCAGCCGTTCCCCACATCACCCTAACCCCACATCCCTGCTCAGCTCCAGTACCTGGCCCCACCACACATCCCTCTGACAATTCTCCTTCAGATACAACGAGCGAGCAGGTTGATGGCATGGGAAGGAACTGCTGCTCCTTGTCATTGTGCTGCTGCAGAGTCAAGAAATGACTAAGAGTTTTGATACACAAAACCCTCGGTTTGCTCAGCCCCCGTGTCCCGATCAATTAGCTGATGATCGCTGCCTATAGAAGAATTAAGGGTAAACTATGATATTACTTATTTAATCACCGAACTCACAAAAAACAAGGCACACGATTCAAATGCTCAGTTGGTATCATTAATCACGGTTTGTAGCAGAAAATAATTTTATATTATTAAAGCAATTACCATGTAATCATTTATGTTGGCAAAAATTCATTAATCTTTATTCATTATTCAATCAGATCGAATTATTTTAGCCTATTCCATCTAACTTGCCACTTCAAAGCGGTGAGAAAAAAAAAAAGGAAAAAAAAAAGTGACAAAAGAAACTTTTTCTAATTCCGAACTATAAGGCTTGGCAGAAATTACTTCCAAATATAATTAATGTGAAAGCATTGTGTCTGCAGGAGGGAAAGCAGGGATGTCGTCCTTTCCCCAGAGTTTATTTGCTGCTTCTCTGTACTTTGGGCTGCAATTCCCAAGGGCTCGGCGCTCACAACTCAGAGCCGGGTTTGGGTTTGCTTTTTTTTTTTTTCTTTTTTTTTTTTTCCCATTCCCTTCTATTTAATCACCTGAATAAATTGCCAGATTGTGTGTTCAGGAACCAGCAGCTCTCCTCGTGAGCCTGATGGGCAGATTAGCAGAAAACTCAACCGCACGGAAAGAGACGAGAGGAGCACGGTGCTGCCCACCGAAACGCCGCCAGCCCCGCGGGCACCTCTGGCTGTGGTTTGTACCTCTGAGCCTTCCCCCTGAAAATCAAAGCTGTGTAGGAAGCTGAGCTGTGCCAATCTGGGTCAGGCTCTTATCTGCCGTCAAGCAAAAAGGAAATTGGCCCAAGTTTTCTTTTTTTTTTTTTTTATCTTCTGAGATGAGTGAAATCGCAGTGCTCATTATTGGAGTTATTTTACTTTAATAGTCAAAGAGGTTGCCGAAGATCTTTTGATTTTATATCCATGAATTTATCTTGATAGTTTTTCCTCCATGGGAAAAAAAAAAAAGGGGGGTGTCGGGGGGGGGGGAAAAACAAGCAATTAATCCCCAGGAGACCACAGTTTCAGGCTCCTTAGCATGCCACTTACAAACCGTGTGGCTAAACCCTGTTTTGGTTGGTGAGCAGGTTTCTCTCTAGTCCCTCTCCCCGGGGAAACACAAATTTGTCTTCAAAACGTCACTGCAAAGTAGGACAGTAATGTTAATGCTATTTTGCTGCTAAGAGAGAGTGTGAGCAGTTTGCCCAAGGTAGCTGAGGGGGCGTGTGATGGATCCAGGCGTAACACCTGGGTCTCCAGCTTACCCTATCCCTGGCTTGCTCTGAAGTCCTGTGTTGCCCCAAATTCAGGGCAATGCAGTCCCCTCTGCCCCAGGGGACAGCCTGGTGGCACTGCTGTGGCACCAGGTCTGGGTGGTGCTTGAACTCCTGTCCCCTGCTGCTTGAGCTGCTGGGCAGACACCGATGAGGAGAGATACCTCTACCAATTTCCCCTTCTCTGTACCGTGATTCCAGCTCAAACCCTGCCTTTCTGTGGTCCTCGTGAATTATCCTGAATTTCCTGGGAGTTTCAACCCTCCCCTTCCTGCTGCAGCCCATAGGACCTGCACGGAGCGGCGTGCTGACCCCCATGGGTGACATCTGTGTTTCTGCTGCTCCCTGGTGCAGGCTGGCAGGTGGACGAGGGGAGGAGGATGATGGAAAGCAGAGCCATCATAAAGCAAATTCTATAGCATTTCCAGAACTCCCCGGAGGATCTACGAGTGCTATCCCTTTCTAGATATCCGATCTCCACCTCCATTTAATCCTTTTCCCCATGGCTGTACAACTGCAGCTCCTGCTTCCTCGCCCCTTTACTCCAGGTTGGCATCCCTCTGATATGACACCGGAGCAGGACAAGGGTTACTGGTTTCCACTTTCCCCATCACTTTCCATCCCCAGCTCTCCCCAGGGCACGCTGGCACGGCACCACGGGGTCAGCAAAAGCGGCCAGTGCAGCCCACCCAGGGGCTGACTCCCATCACCCCAAAAGCCGTCATTTGGATTTCCGAGGCAGAAGCAGCAGCTTCGCTGGATGCAAGAGGCAATTCAGCCTCAACATAAATAACAAAAACAACAAAAAAAAGAGCAATATTGTTTTCCTTTGGTGCATGTAACAGGTTGTCATGGGGAAGGCGTGTGGGCTTTTTCGCTAAGGGAGCAGCGCTGCTGACCTTTGGAGAGCGTTTGCTCAGAGCCAGCTGCTGCGTTCGGCTCATCCCCGGGCTGTGCGAATCCACAGCCTCGTGGATTGAGCAAGAGGAGGGTCGGCCCCGTCACCCCTCCGGGGGGAAAAAAAAGGCTGGAAAAACCTGAGTGCACCTCCACGCTCCTGCCAGAGCCAGCAGCCTTTGCCACGCTGTCCTCAGGAGCTGGGGCTAGTGCTTGGCATTGCACAGAAGTCACCAAGTCCCTGGAAAAATGCCCCCATTGGAGGGAATTCTAAAGATCAGCTGGAATTTGTCCAAAATCAGGTCTATAGCATGGCTCCTAAACACAGACCTGTAGCTGAGCCTGAGCTCTACACCTGCGAGGCTGCGCTCCAGCACCAGCAGCAGTGCACCGCGTTGTGCCTGATGGAGACAACACGGGGCCCTCGGCTCTCAGTGCCTCCAGGGCTTGGCAGGGATTCCCCCCGTGATTTCAGGGGCTTTAACCACTTGTCCCTTCAAATTCTGGGAAAACTCCGGGGGATGCATGCTGACACCTGGCCTCCACCCAGTGCGGTTTGGGACACGCGGTATGGCAGGGGAATGGGGACAAGCCACAGGGATCAGCAGCAGGAGGGAAATGAATGCAGGCAAACCAAAACATCCCGAAATCACAGAAATTAAAGCAGATTGGGGCAGGTCCACAAAGCTTTAATGTGCAGGGAAACTACTCCATTTTTAGACAGTTTCCCTGCATACCCCTCTGCGGACAAGCCCCTTGCCCACCGGCTGGGGGTGCAGACACCTCCATGCCGACCACTGGCAAAGCTCCTCTGGGGGCTTCTGGTTACCGAACACACCCTGGCTCCAGCAAAACATTTACCTGCCCATTTTTCCCTTAAAATTTCCTGCACATTTCCCTGGAAATAAAATCCTGCGTGAGACAAGCTCCCGGGACATCCCAGGAGGGAACGGGGACTTTTGCAGCTGCCAGGCAGGGATGAGGCTCGGCACGGGGCTGGGGGAGGGCTGGCTGCAATCACATCTCCCACCCATTTTGCAGGCTTGGTTTAGTGCATCTGCGGTATGCTCTGGAAGCAGCTTAAAGAGATTTTGATAGCATTGCTGGGAGAAAATGAACCTGTTAATGCTGCTATTTGCCGCAAAAAGGATTCACGCCCAGAACACTTTCTCACAGCAATGATCATTTTTAGCTGTGAGAATGAATTAGCCTTCCACTGAAAAGCTATTTGCATGGGAAAGAGGTCAGCTAGGAGCAGGAAACCGATTATTTGGGGGTAAGGCCCTGTCCTAGCCTTGAGGCGACGTGGGTTTCACTCTCATTTTTAACTCTTCATCTCCTGCCACCCCCTGTGCCCTCAAAACCCACTCCCCTCCGCGTCCCAGAGCAAAGGGGCCCCGGGAGCACCACGAGGGCTTTTACCATCCCCGCAGCCAGCCATCTCGCTAATAAAAGCTCTGGGTTTATGCTGGCAGGACCAGTTCATTTAATCATCCTCCGATTGCCAGCTTGCTTACAGCAATTTGAGGATGAATAGCGCGGGAGCGGTGCTGCTAACCCCGGGCACTGGCTCGGCCGCGCACCCGGCCCCGCGCACCGAGCCGCCTGGCGCTGAGCAAGGCCCACGACCCGCCCGGCTCCGCTGCCAGGAGTTAATTGCAGGCAACGTTTCAACAGGAAAGAGGCCAAAAAGATAATTATCCCGGAGGCTGCAGTTCTCAGCTTGGTTTGCAAGGCCACCGGGAACGGGGTGGGTTTGGTCTCCCGGGAATAAAGCTCTGCCCAAGGAGCAGCTCTCCATCCAGGACCCCAAGGAGGGGCACTCTGGGGGCATTTCACAGCTTGGGGACTTGCTGAGGAAGGGCACAGAGGCTCTCAGGTGGTGGTGACCCTCCAGGAGCCTCCCAAGGTTCACATTGCTCAGTCGGAGGGGACAGGATTCCTGCAACCATGGCACGACAGGCTCCAGGTCTGCTTTGCCTCTCCAGCCGGCTCCCCTCGCCCTGTAGGGTGGCAACCAACTTTTCTCGAGCCCACCATTTATTTCCTTCTCCAACTTCCCGCGTTACTAATTATCTGAAGGAGATTGATAAACCCGCCAGTTGCCGCTCTGGTTACAGGTCACTTACCGCGGTAATAAGAAGTGCAGAAATCAATAGCCATAAATAGCGGTTGGGAATCAAATTCCCCGAACACTACTTTAAGTAAGGAGAAGGTTTAATTACGCCGTCGTCTGGCTTACTTTGCCCTGGAGGAGCAGGATGCAAGAACTCCAAGGGTTCGGCCGGTGTTTTATTCCCAGTCCTGGCACGGGGCACAAGGAGCACAGGGCACCGTGTGAGCCATCCAAAGGCAGCGCAGCTTCGCGCCACGTTTAACTGCAGGCAGGGTTTTAACGCTGCCTGTGCCACCCAGAGTGAAAGCTGTGCATGATTTAAAAACAGGCTGGAGCCAGCCAAGTAGGAACAGGTGGAAGGCAGGCAAAAAAGTAAAATGATTCTTTTTTTTTTTTTTTTCTGAAAGCAAACAAAGGTTTGGACTTGGGATTGACTCAGCCCTGCACTGAGCTGTGGATGGCCCACGCGGCAGCTCACGGGTGCAGGCAGAGGGGGTTCTCAAAGGGATTTGGGGTGGGGGAGCTGAAGCCACTCACATGAGCAGTGCCCATCGCTCCGCAGGTCTGCAGCTCCGCTAGGGGTGGACGTGACTTCTGGACGGGTTGTTAAGCTGGAAAAATGGCAGTGTCAGGTTTTGTTATTGTTAGACACAAACTACTGGAGCAAGCCCTGAGGGAAGGCATTTGCATGCCTTGGGAATGATGAATGCTTGCACAAACCTGTCTCTGCCATGCCCAGGTACCCCGTTTGGAGCAGGCGCACTGACCCAGCACTTGTTTTCCACAGGGTCAGGCTTTGCTGGGTGTGCAAATCCCTGCCTCCAATCAACACCCAAGCCCTTTCTATTCCTGGGAAGTTTGAGAGAGAAACTCCAGCCGGTTCCCTGGCGCTGCCTCCCGAATAGCCAGACTCCAATGGGAGCGAGAAGTTCAACCCCAGGAAAAATACTGGTGAAAAAGCCCAGGGAGGTTGAGCTTGGCAGCGTTGCTGCTTCCAAGAAACTGGCTTTTCCTCCAACACCTGCTCCCACACCTGGACCCGGACTGGGGCTTGGGCAGCCCTGTCCTGCATTGCCTGCGCGCTGCGTGGGGCCGGCACTGCAGCAAAGTGATGCTCCACTGCTCGCACACAGGACTGATATACTAATATACCTGCTCTGGTAAAACACACAGGAACGCTGAAAGCAGAGCAGGGAAATGCTCAACCACTCCTCCCTCAAGGACTGATACCCGCAGGGCATCCCAAGTTTTGGCCACCTCAAGCTTGCACAGTTTCAAGGAAAAGGCTGTGACAGACCCTTTGCTGCAGGGCAGCCCCAGAGCCCTGCCCTGGGTTACCAACATCCTCCATCAAGCTGGGCCCTCTGCTCTGACACCTCCTTGGCTTCCCAAAATCCTGCACTTCCCCCCAAATCGCCCTGGCACAGCACCCATCCTGCTGCCTTCCTCGCAGCACCTGCCTGCTTGTGGCTGGTGCAGCCCGCGGTGCCTCTCCAGCTATCAGGGTATAAATATGGTATGAGATAAATATTGTCACGGCACATTACCCTGGTCCTTCCTCACCAGCACACACTGCAGACAGAGTTATGCATCTATTTATATGTGTGTATATATCTAATTATACTATATAAACTGTATATTCAACCCTCCATTGTGTATATTTAATTTAAACGCCGGCTAATTGCCCTCAGTAAATATATATGGGGATTAACAGTATTGAAATTAAATTTATTGGTAATCCCCTTGAAAATAAACAGAGAAAATAAAACAAACTCGGAAAATAAAAGCAGAGGGCATCGCAGTTTGGGTGTTGGGCTCTTTTCACCGTACACGAGGCTTTGGTGCACGAGGGGATGGGGGGCTCCAAGACCTCTCCGCAGCCCCCTGGCTCCATGCAGCCGCTCCCCGCGCCAGCTGGCCCGGCAGATTGGTGATGGGCTCGGGCGCCTTCCAGCCCAGGGTCAGCGCCTCGAATACGGCCCCGGCCGGCGGTGCCGTGGAGCTATTAGGGCCGAGCAGATGTTTGATGGTGTGAGAGGAATGGGCTGCGGGGCTCGGGCCGGCGCTGGTGTGCAGGTGTTGGCGGCGCAGAGCAGCATCCCCACGGATAGATCCTGCCAGCCCCGTCGCCAAGCCGAAATCAGGAGCAGAGGGGGCTGTCCTGGCATCAGGAGTCCTCTCCGTGTCAGAGACAGTTCATTTCTCCCCATTTTTATCCTCCTCCCAAGGAGGTGCTGCTCGGTGACTGTGATTTGGGGGAAAACCCTGTGCTCCTGACCCAAAGGGATTTGCATTCAGCACACGGAAACATGCTCTGAGCAGTGCTGGAGCCGGCTGCTGTCGGACCGAGATGGTTTGTAGCCTCCATTATCGCAGAGGTTTTAAAGACGAAGCTTGCCGAGCTTCTGCCAGGGTTGTTTGATGCCAAAATGGTCTCACGCAGCAGATTATACAGCAGGCTCAGTGTGCAAAAGGAGTTACACGGAGCCCAGATCTGTCACTGACAATTGGGCTACACGGAGACTTCCTCCATCTGATGCCTCAGATCTTCCCCTGCTCCTTTTGGGTTTGACAGGAAACCCCTGACGATGCTAAAATCTGCCGTTTAATGGTTTTGCAACATTATCAGTCCACGCAGCCCTCCCGGCTGCTGCGCCGCTAATTGCTTGGTTGCGATATTTTCTGTCCTGCTCCTTCAGGCTGGCAATGGATGTGTTGGTGCTCGGGGATGAGGGACCTGTGGAGCTTTCAGCCTGGGTCCAGAAGGGATCTTGGGCCTTTGACCCTTGCCATAAACCCTCAGATCTTGATTTGATTTTAGATTTTTCCCCAGCAAGACAACGATTTCTATCCACCTGCCTCAGATCATTAATTTGTTTAATCCCACGCCTCACCAGTTTGCAGGCCTCTGCCTTCCTGGGGGGGCTCGGGGGGAAGCTGCTGCTCCGAGGCCAGCCCAAAGCACCCCGCAGAGCTGCCCTGCTGCATGGGGAGATGTCAGCAGCCCCCACAGGACCCCTTCTGCCCTCTCCTCAGCCCTACAGGGTTCCTCTGGACACCAGAAAGGTGGCCAGCCCACAGATGTCTTTCCTTTCTTTCCTTTTGCACCATTTTTCCCTTCCAGGCACCTCCTTTTTCTCTGCAGATCCCACAGGGAAAGGCCGTGGCGCCTGTTTTGGGTCTGTCTGTTAAATTAACATCCTAGCAGCTCTCCTGGTTAATTAAGGAGAGCAAAAGGCAGAGAGCAGACTGGTGCTTCCCCGGGCGCTCCTGGGTCTTTCCACTTGACTCAAAGATCTGTCCTTGGGACTGAAGCCAAAGCAAGACGGCAGCGATGACTGTGGTGACCCAGCGATGTCCAACATCAATCTCCTTGGACTGCAGCAGCATTTGGGGCTGATATGGGGCTATTTCCTCCCATTTGACAAGCCCTCCATCCCGGCTGCTCCTGGCGTGGTGTCCCATCCATGCAGTTGCAGGAATTGCCGGTGTCCTGTCCCCTGCATGGCGCTGGGCTCCTTGTCCTCACTGTCCTCTCACCGTGGCCTCTGTGGGCCAGCTGCCACCGAGTCATTTGTACCCAGAAGAAAGCCCATGTGCTCCTACGTGGCCCTGTGCCCTGGCCAACTGCCTCCTTCCAGCCTCCAAAGCGAGCTGCAGGAAAACCAACCCGTCAGTCATGGAAGCCTCCTCTCTCTTTGGACCGGAGCAACTTGTTTGAATGGGAAAAACAAAACTAAACACAACAAAAAACCAAAAAGCACCACCCTTGGATCTCTTAATTTGACAGGGCTGGGAGCTAGCAGATGAATATCTTAAATAACTAATGGTGACTCAGAGGAGCGTTAAACAAAGATAACATTGTCACTTCTTCTCTGTTCCTCTTTTGTTTCTCACTCTTCAGCTTTCCTGCCGGTTTATTATCTCCTCAGTTTTCCTTCTGATGATCTTGTTACTATGACAGGATGTATATTATCTTTGGCAGCCTCTTCCAAACGTATGACCTGTTGTATCAATGCACGGCAGGCGTAAACAAGACAAATGCATGCAGAGGAAAAAAAACACCTCGGGAAGGGATGTGATGGCGAGAGGAGGGCTCCGTTTGTCAGCTCGGGGGGTGTGGTGGATCGGGTGTGTGGGCGCCCCGCGTTCAGTGTCTGAGAGAAGCTCCAGGTGGGAGGGTTTCCTTTCTTCCACCAGCTTTCAAAAGGGAACCTCCAGCAGCCTGGTTTCATCAATTTTTATTAATTTTCAAAATTCATAAATTTCATAAAACCCAGAAACTGCCCGTTTCATAAATTTGCGCATTGCCGAATCCTTCCTAAAGCTTTGCTCCAAAACAGCTACATTTTCCACAGGCTAAGACGATCTGGGAGCCATACTGCATGAGATCTGCAGCTAAAGGCAGCATTATCAAATTTGGGACAAATTGATAGCAGCAGCAAGCACCGCTGGCACCGCCACGAGTGCTCACATTCAGAGCATCGCTGGAGCTCCACGGTCACCAGCCTTCAAACCCTGCAGGGAGCCCAAACCCATCCCATCGACAATAAAACGTGCACAAGGAGGGGATCACCCACCACGGGAGCAAACCAACCCCTTTGCTTTACTGAAACTTCTTCAAAGATGAGAAGTGTCTGGGTGAAAGTCGCCGGTCCAGTCTGTCTTTTGGTATAAGTCAGTAAAAAGCCTCGGGGAAAGTGGGAAATCTCATTAGGGATTAACTTGGGATCAAATGTGAGCGCCCAGGTGATTCTGACAGGCCAGGTCAGTCCGAGGGAAAATTGCCCGACGAACAGAGCCACCTCAGATGTCTTTGAAGAAAAGTACCGCATGAAATTTTGATATTACTAAGCATTTAATAGATCTAATTTACAAAGCAGCGTTGCTCCCTATTCCCCGAGTGCTAAAAATCCTGCAACCCATTTCTTTACAAGAACGACTTCAATTCATTCATGGGCTTTAATGCAGCAAGCTGTTTAACAGCTGCAAAAAACGTCTGAGGACAGGAAGACTGAGCCCTGCAGAAGTGTACCAGGCTCTGCTGCACCTTCAGTGTGTCGGGGGAGTTATGGAGCCCTGCTACAACACGAGGGACCAGAGCTTTTTTCACTCTGCCACAGCCCTATCACAACATCTGAAGTCATCACAGAGATCCTTGATCACTGGACAGCCGTCAACGGGACAGGCAGCTTCTGCTCAGGGGTCTACAGATGGACTGCACCCACTGCATGACCTGGCTGCAGTTCTCCAACACCTGATGAGATTTGTGCTCCCCAAGGGACCTGCGGCTCCCGTGCCTTACCCCGTGGGTGGTGGGGGGCCCTGCGGTGTGCGGTGCTCGGCTCCTTCCCGCAGGTCGTGCACGGCATCTTGGCGGAGATGTGGGCAGGTGGCGTTGGCACCGCTGCCTGCTGAGGTCAGAGCTCGGTCCTTTGTGACCCGAAGCCCGGAGTTCTGCCCGGCATGGCAACCCGATGTCACAGCAGCAGCAAACATCCCTGCCCCTGGCCCCTAGCACCAGGGTGGATGGAGCCCGGCCCCACACAGAAGTGTTCTGAGGACGTCAATCGTCAGGAAGGACCCAACAGAAAAGTACCCAGGATTTTGGTGAGTCTTCCAAGGACATCAGGTATTTTAACGACCACTGAAGCGGATTTTCCGATCCATTTTCCATTTTGGATTGGGGGCCATACTGGTGAGCACTGGGAATCACTCCCATACATGCCTGGTGTTGTGCCTGCGTGCTCCGCTGCAAAGCCTGCACACCAGCAACGAAACCCTCGGCCCAAACCCTCCCAAACCCTCCACTCCTGTTCCAAAGAGCTCTTCAAATACATCAGCCAGAGCCCTCCCACAGCTTTCCACCACAGCACAAGCCTCGCTCTCTGTTTTCTACCTGGAAATTTGTTTGAAAGCCACCGTGTTCTCAGTGAACCCAACTGGAAATAATTTGCCTCTTACCCTGACGAATCTCTTATCTGTGAAGGCTGCGAGCACCCACAAAGAGTTTACAGGAGTGCCTTGATCAGGCAAAGACACGCGGTTTCAGAAGCTTTCTCTAACCAGAGTCTCTGAATGCACCGTGTGTTAGAACAAGTTGAAAAAAGGTAATAAGCATGTTTAACCAAAAAAAAAAATAATAATAAAAAGCAAAACAAAACAAAAACGAATTTTCTTTTCATAGCAAATGCTTAAGAAGAATTTCAGAAATGATTTCTGTGCATGCTGCAATACAAGCAAGGAGATAAAAGAGACAAAACCCTTCTCTTCCCAGTTGGATTTCATTTTGACCAAAGAACAGCCTTTTTTCTCTTGATCCATTCTCCCTCTTCCCTCTGTCGCTGCAAGCTGGGGAAAGGGAAACTATAGAAGAATGGGGAAGAAAAATGAAAATGCCTGTTTCACGTTGCTGGCTGTTTTGGGCTTGCATTTGTTTTGGAGGTGGAAGCAAGCACCATATGCAGTGCAAGAATGGGACGGCAATGGTGAGAAAATGGTTAGGGATTCAGGAGACTTTCCCCATGCCCTGCTCCTTCTCTGATTTCAAGGTTGAAGTTGTAGGGGCACGTCCCGAGGCAATTTCCATGGGATTTCTTACCCCACAGGAGGTGCAGGCTCAGCTATGAGGCATCTCTGTCCCTGATCCACTGCTAGGGCTTGTCACCCCAACTGGGCAGTGTTGATCTTGTCAAAGCTTCTGGGGGCAAGTTCTGGTTCTCTGTAGGAGGCCAGGCCAAAAGCATGCCAAACTAAGCTGGCTGGAATGGTCCCTGCCTCTGTGATTAAGGGGATTCATAAATATTCAGCGCTTCTTGGCAGCTGGGAGTGCTTCAGTTGTTCTGAGCATCTCAAGGGGGATGGGAAAGGCAGAATGAGCCTTAGTATTTCTGACACCCCACAGAGACAATGAACCAGGGAAGGAGAGTGCTCATCTTCTTGCAGAGAAGCGTTTCACGTAGGGTGATTTTAATAATTCAGCCTTCGACTGGTCTGTTTAAATGTTTGATGCCTGCGAGTTGATTTAAGATCTGGCCTCCTACGAATCCAAGGAGCAGGATGCTGGTTGGGTGCTGCCTGCCTTCCTCATCAGTGGTTTAACCGTGTTACCATGGTGTGGCCCAAGCCTGAATAAGAGCACAGATTTCTTCCATCACTGCACGAAATTCTGGCTCTCTCATGCCATGGGGGACCATCAACCATCCCATCCTGCTTTGTGTTTGAAAAGAAAGGAAGAAAGAAAGACAGAGAAGTAGCACTGATGAATAAGGATTAAAAATGCGTAATTACATTCTGCTCGTATCAGAGACACTGACCAATGCCATGGCAAAATGGATGGAAATCAGGCACCACTCATGAGAACATTGGCACAGAAAGGATCCCGGGTGCCTTGGGTCTCCACCAGCTGCAATCAAACCATGGTGGAGTCTCAGAGCCAGAAGGCTGTGCCAAACATGCTTTGAGTTAGGTGAAGTTGGGAGCAGCATCAAAAGAACCTCAACATTTCCATCTCTCGCAGCCATTGCCACTTTGCCACATCCAGAAATTCTCCATCCCATTGCTAGAGTTTTCCACCAGCTTCGTTCACAAGAGACCCTTCACTTCCATGCGAGATCCTGATCCTGTAAGCCCTTATTCTAA
This sequence comes from Aythya fuligula, assembly GCF_009819795.1. Taxonomy (NCBI): domain Eukaryota; kingdom Metazoa; phylum Chordata; class Aves; order Anseriformes; family Anatidae; genus Aythya; species Aythya fuligula. Next base: position 5,561,787 of record NC_045578.1, on the reverse strand, counting down.
ATTATCCATGAAATGCACGGGCATGAGTTATGCATGAGATGAATTATCCATGAACTGGGTTGGTCGCCTTCTCCCTCTGTCAACTCTGTAGGTTTCTGCCAGGTATCAAAGCACGGAGGAAGAAATGTAGGCCTCCTTGCCTTTTTTCCCCAAAAAGCACCTGCATTTTACACCGCGATGTACATAACCTGGGAGAGGGCTTAAATATTCAGTGGCTCATGATGGAAGAACACAGAGAGAGCTGCACGGAGTACAGCAGGTCAGCTTTTCCCCGAAGATGCAGTTTCAGATCCTAAATCCACTCGGTGGTTATTCACTCCTGTAAGGAGAAATAGCTCCAGGAATGACGGAGACAACTTGCCTGTCTCTGACAACACACACCCACACCCAGGCTGGTGGTTAAGTGTAGTCATCTATGAACTGGAGCTGGAGATTTGAGTCTCTTCTCTGTGACAAACAAGGCTAAGTTTTAACTTTTTGGTGGATATCTATTTCTGATTTTCTATCATGAAAATCTGTGCTGGAGCTGTGCTACCCTTCTCGACGTAACTTTTACTGAAGTTGGTCGGATTGAAGAAGTGTGCGAGAGGGAGAATTGAGCGAATTAAGATTTTTTTTCAGAGCGAAAAAGCATTTTTAGAGAACTCCTGAGCAGCTCCACCACCCTGCTAATCCTGTGCTTTGTCCCTAGGCACGGCCAGCCAAGATGACGGCACCAGCTCCCGCGGGCGCAGCCGAGCGCGCCCTCTCGCACAGCTCCCGGGCCATCAGATACATCTTCCTTGACGGCTGCAAGAACATCTCCACGTCTCACGCCCTGGCCAGCGCGGGTGCCCACAAGATCTACAAAGTGTCTGCCTCCGGCCGCCCCGAGGTGAAACACATCCCCAGCACGGCGGAGGACTGCTGGCCTCCCCTCCCCGCTTCCCTCCCCATGTTTGTCTCCTTTCCCATTCACCCCGAGAAGCAGAGCAAGGGTTCAGGACACTTTCTTCCCCCTAAGAAAAGGCTGCCAGTGTTTCGGCAGCTGTGTGGGGAGGACGTGCCGGGCATGGCCCCGGGAGGTGCACGTCTCCAAACCTCAAGCCAAGGGCAGAAAGAGCCGCCCTGTGCCAAAGCGCCGAGGGAGACCAAGAAAGGCTGGAGGAAGAGGCAGGTGGTGGGGTGCTCCCCTTGTGACAAGGCATGAACTGACTCTTAGGTAGCTTCTAAATAAAACATAAGGTTCTTGGTGTCCTTACATTATCAGGAGGTCTGCGGAGATGTAATGTGAGTTCGGATTCACTGACGGTGAGGGTGGCAAAATGGGAAGAAGGCAAGGTGTGGTATCTGCTGCCTGGGATACCCCTTCCGCTCTTCTGGGGACCAGGGCTGCCTGCCAAACGAACAGACTGGAAGATTGTATGAGGGTGGCCATATAGCCCCATCCATTTCTCTCAATGCCCCTGGCATGCTGGAGAGAAAGGAACATTTCCTTCTCCACCTCCCGAAACCCAGCAGCAGCTCTGCGCTGACACCCAGCGCCCCTTCACCCGGCACCCTCTCCAGCTGCTGCTCTTGGAGAAAAACCCTTTGTTAGTAGACAAAGCATTGCATGCAGGCTGCGACGGAGCAAGCACCAAACACTATGCAGGAAAATGAAAAACATGACAGGGAGAAGAAAGCAAATGAGATTTCATGGCAGTGTCTAGGAGGGACTCTGGGAGATTGTCACTGCTTAAGTCTAGAGACTGGGAAATGGTGACAGTTAGAGGAAATGCCCCACAAAAAAAAGGTAAAAACATCATTGGACCCGGGTGTTTGGGTACATTTATGACTCTTAGATGTGCTCCTGGAAGAAACAATTTACATGTGGAAGATCCCAGCTCCAGACCAGCTGGGACCTTCAGAATGGGAAGCAAAGAGAGGAGGTGGTGGGCACTGCGATGGTTCAAAGCCTAATGAGGGAAGGGATGCTACTCGGAGGCCTTGGAGGAAAACAGGGCAATCAGAAAACAGGAGGAAGACCAGATGGGGGGAAAACCAGATCTGCACATGGTTGGAAACAGGCAAGTACCTGCGAGTGGGGACTTGTTAGGAAAATGTGGTGAGCCTGCTGTTTATTTGGGACGGAAGGCGGTGGTGTCTGCCAAGGGGAAAAGGGCCTGAAAAAAAGATATTGATGGCTTTAAGTTAAAAGTTATTGCTGGTCCGTTTCCTTTAGGCCGGTTACACTGTAGAAGCTCACAAGAATTGGTTGCAGGTGCCAGCACCATGCCATAAAGTGCTCAAAGAAAAGAGGTTTGAGGATTTGTCAGAGGTCGTCCCTGCAGTCAGCCAAGCACACCAGCCCAGCTGAATGCTGCTGCCGTGAGAAAGGTTCGAGGCTGCTGAGCTATGCATGGGAGCAGAGTTATTTACAGAGGGCAACTTCCCCATGGTGAGGTCTGGGTATTGCTTGCTGAGATTAAGGCTAAACATTTGGTAAGAGCATTTAGAAACTGAAGGACCAAAAGGAGAAACATAATCACCACACTTGCTTCCACAACTGGAGAGTGCAGTCAGCCTAACAAAGACAGAGTGAAGGGACAGGATGGGCTGGGCTGATGGAAATAAAAGTTGCCTGGGGAATGACTCTGCAATGGGCTCTGAGGTTGTGCTGGAGACCGGGTTTAGATCTCCCCAGTCAGAATGGGACTGAGTCATCGCAGAGGCTTTAATGTTTGAGGCACAGATTGCAGAGCAAATGTTGCTTATTGCAGGCACCACTTATTCCTGAGCATGATAATAAACAGACTTTGTCTCCAAATGGTGACTGATCCAGCAAGGCACAAGGCTATTTTAGTGGTATTTCAGGGGACGGGAAGACATTACGGAAGAGGTTGACCTAGAAAATAAACGTGGGTCCGGCGATCAGAAGTTGATGCCATTTAAATTAAATGGAAGGAGATATTAAAACAGGTCCGTAGCCGAGGTTATTCGCAATGGATTTGCATATGAAATTACCAAGATGGCAACGAGGAATTTTACTGCATGCAACAAACTGGGAGTGGGACCATATGCCTGGAGTTTACCAAACACAGCACCCACGCTTCAGGAAATGGGGCAGGAGGAATGGTGAGAGCTATGGAGCCTTTATTCTGGCCTCAGAAGGATGCTTCAGTTCCTAGCCAGTTTTGCAGGTGAGCAGAGAACAGGTCCGTTGCAATGTGCTGTTATGAAGATAGGTCATACCATGGTGGCCGTGCAAACACGCTGCCCGATGGCCACAAGCAGGCTCCCAGTAAGAAGACAAAACTCGGATGGGGCCTGAAGCAAGAGGCAGCTCCCTCCAGCGAGCAGCCCAGGAGCAAAACGTGCCCTTGTAGGGTTGGTGCCCTTGGCAGGCAGGCACTCGGTGCTGCCAGTCCTGCGGTGAAAATGAGATTTCTCTAGCAGACCTCGAACGGAGCCGTGAGGACACCAGTCCAAGGCCTGGCACTAACTGGTGTCCTGCTTTGGGAAGGAGACCAGTTCTTTTAGGCATGACAAGCCCGGTGCATCTAATCCATGTGGGGAGCAGCTCAGGCTCTGCAGCAGTGGAGATGGATTCAGTGGGTACCGGCGGAGTTCCTCCAACAATATCCAGGGGACTCATCTCTTTGGCATGCCCACTGATGGATTTGGCACAAAGAGACAGATTGGATTTAGGAAGATTGCTGTTTTCCCACAGGTGAGAGGAATCTATTTCTCCTGCGGGAGAAATTCAGTGACCTTGAGGAAGAGCCACGGCACAAAACCTCCCGTAACAGGAGCTTCTGCTCCGCGCTGGGAGCTCATCCACTGGAAGCAGCGGCAAAAAGGCAGAGATGAACTTGCCAGTCATGGGTTGATGAGAGATCTCTGATGTGATGTGGCTCTGAAAAAAAGACAAGTATGATAGCAGAAGGTGTCAGGGGAGATATTCCCTTCAGAGACAGGAGACTGCTGCTGTCATCGTGGAAAGCCCTGAGGAGTTCTTGTTCAGAGTCCTGTTATGACTCCGATCAACCGTGTTTAGCAGAGATTATTTGAAACCAGAGCAGGTGGGAGAAGGGGTGGGATGAAGATCCTTCCTCCAGGACCTGCAAGAGTTTGGCTCATTCAGCCTGGCAAAAAGCAGACTGCAAAGGGAAGGGATGCAGCTGCTGCCTGAGCAAAGAGCTAAAAGAGGAACGCTTGGGGGGAGCGAGAGAGGAGTTGTTTGAGTTTGGCATTGGAAGAGATGGAGATAAAAAGACCAAGGACATGTTTCAGCTGGAATTAGAGGATCCTTCATCATGAAAGAACAAAGTTTTCTGCACCCCCCCAATTCAGCGGAGCACGAGGTGAGAAACTGAGCAAGAACCTAGATCTGTTTAAGACGAGGAGGATGCAGCTGGTGTCTGTCACCGAGAAGGATTTCAGCTTGATGACCAGCAGATCCTGATCAGCACTCAGCCTCTCCACCCCCGGAACAGCCAGTTGCAAGATCTCACATTTTTTTGTAACGTTGTCATGTTGGTGTATGTATTTGGGTGTGTGCCCCCCTCTGTCCTCTATCAACGGGTCTGAAAGTTGCTCAATATTCTAGATTTTCTCAGCCTGAAAGGCAGAGACCTTGCAGTCTGGATGAGCCCTCCTCTCACTGACTGCCATATGGAGGAAGGACATCTCCTTCCTTCCCCAGATCAAAACCAGAGACCTGTTTCTCTTCCAGCTGGCTGGCTGAGCAATGCCTCCTTGCCCAAATAATCGCATGGCAGAGACCTGCTTGCACCTCGCAGCTTTGGTCAGGGGACAAGCGTTGCCCTCTGGAGCTGCTGCTCTTTCCCCACCAGCTGCAGGAGCTCAGGGAGGTGATGCTCCCAGTTCAGGCGGTACAAAGGCACACCACACTGCTTGATGTGGGTTGGTACCTGCAGTGTCCTCACATTTCCCGTTGTAATCTGGGCTGTGAAAGGAGCAGACAGCATTTCTGTTCCCATTCTCTGCCGGGCATGTGCACACCCTCCCTGCAAACCTCCTGGCCAGCAGCGGGTTTGCTCCTCTGCTTGCTATGAAGGAACAAAAACCCTACAATTCCTCACCTGCAAAGCAATCCCCTTCTTTATTTGCTTGCTGCCACAGTCCTCACCACCTGTTGTGATGGTCTTTTCCTCCCAGTCACAGCTTTTAGCCCCTGCTCTTCATGTAGGTCTTCTTTTTATTTTTTTCTGCTTTTCCTCCCCTTCCAGCCATCAGCATGCAGAGCCCTCCACCTCCTGCTATTCCCCCAAACGCCTCCCACCCCCAAGGTCTCCACAGGTGCCTTCTGCATGCGTGTGAAGAGCAATCAGTGCCTCACCTCCAATAATTGGAGCCGAGCCTCCGGAGCTGAGAGATGAATTTTGCTCTCTGCTGTTCTGCATGGGAGGGATGAGCCCGGGGGCTGCCTTCTGCTGAACGCAAAGCGTGCTGCTGCTCGGGGGGCTTTAATCCACGTCAGGGAGATCAGGACATCCTAAGGGGGGTCACACTCCTCTCCCTGCCTTGCTTTCTGCACCCTGTGCCCTGCTCCTGCCCCCATGGGGGAAGGTCTGCCCAGCTCCTTGGAACTGAAAGCCACGGATTGCTCGAGAGCTGTTTTATTCCTCTGGCTCTTGCCACTAGCTCAAACGCTGCTGAGGTGTTGGTGCACGGCACGGGACTGCTCTTTGCAGTGCCGTTTGACCATTTCGTCGGCGTGTCTATGAGCACAGACAGCCCCAGTGCCCTTGCAGGAAGCCAGAAAGTTTCAAGAAGGAGCACAGAAACTTGTGCACATCTCTGCGGGCTCCTGTAGTCCTGTGTGGCTGCGCTTTTGCCTCCCAGCGGTCCTGCAAAGGTGGCCTCACCTGCAGACACATGGGACAGGCAGCTGGGTGTGAACATCTGAAGGTGTTTTATCATTTTAGCAGGATGCCTTATCTCACAAGCGCCCAAGAAATGCTCCCAGGGCCAGGCAGATCCTCTCCACCCCCTTGGCAGCACCCACCTGCAGGCAGGCTGCATCTGACCGGCGAGGAGAGCCCTGATCCCACAGGTGCCATCACGTTTAGACAGGCGGCGGTGTGTGTAAAAACATGCTCATCCGTGAATACCGGCGCAAATTACCGTCCTGTGATTATTTACATGAAGATGTGTTTGTGGATGAATTACCAACCAGCCTGGAGCAGGGAAACGGAGCAGTCACTGCGCCTAACATGTCAGCAGGCAAGCCAGAATCCCACTTGGGGTAGTCATTAACAAATTAACTGATCACCCAGGTCTCTCCCTCCCCACAGGGGCTCCGTGTGCCTTGAAACCCGAAGCAGCAGATGTGCATTTCCAGCAGAGCTTCGTGGGGCCAACAACGTTGGTGCACTGACAGCAGTCTGGGCCAGAAATCAGTGCTGGGCAAGGCCAGGCCAAGGCAAACGTGCTGAGTCTGGGCTGTAAATGAGAAGAGAGCAAAAGAAAGACCCAAGAACCGCAGAAAGGAAAGGGGAAGGCTCCCAAAGAGGCAGAGGGAGGGAGCCTGAAATGAAATGAGGAAGTGAAAAAAAAAATTAACAGCTTTCTTTATTCCTTTTCATTTATAGACAATATTATGCTTCTGCACAGAAGGACTAATTTAGCCCTCCGCACAGCCCCAGTGACCCTTCCTAATAGAAACCATTTAAATCTTTAAACAATTTACATGAAAATGTAACTTTGCCGCGAATATATTTCTTCCCCCTCCTGCTCCCATCACGAGTGCAATCCTTCAAATCTCTGACAGCTTCCATTATCTCTTAATGAAGTGAGAGCATCTTTCTTAGGAGACGCGCCGGCCCCGAGGTTAATCGCCAAAACGAGGTTCACAAATAAAAATCAGAGGAGGGAAAAGAAAAGGAGAAGCAAACACCGAGAAGAGCTCAAGAGGGTGGCTCCATCCCCCAGAGTCTTCAGATCAAGGATGTTGGTGATCAAAACCTCCTCGAGAGCCACACGCGCTGATGGGTGCCTCCATCCCTCGTTCCTGGCTGCCTCCACCTCTCCATCATGCCTGCTGTCGGCTGAGCCACCAAATCATGGGGATTAGGGTTGGGGGACCCCCGCCTTGTGCCCTGTCTCATGCCCGTACCCATACACGGTGGCTGTGAGAGCCACCAAGGCCAGGCCAGAGAAAGCAGAGCCCTGAGGATGTGGAAAGAAGCGCAGGAGGAAGAGCAGTGTATATAAAACCCCTCTTGGGATGTGCAGGGCTGCCAGCATGTTCTCATGCACTGGGGAGAGCCCCAGTGGTGTCAGCTGTCCCAGCACAGGCACCACAACACCTCTAGGACCCCAACACCACCTCCATCATCAGGCACAGCAGGGTTGGATCTGAAAGGCACGGGGAGGGTGGCATCGGGCTCATCCCCAGAGCCAGGAGCCACAGCTACAGACAGGGAGCCTGCAAAGAGGGGCTCGGGAGCATCTTCCAAGGCCCAAGCATGGACTACAAACCTCTCCTGTGTCCTGTGTGAAAAAACACGAGCCTCTGGGGCTCACGGGGGGCAGCGCAGTGCCGGGGGGCTCTGCTGCAGGGCTAAGTGCAGGGATTTGGATGGGCAGAGCAGAGGCTGCTGCTCTCCGTCAGCTGCTCCCTGCTCTTCTCCAGGCTGGAGGGCTGCTTTGCACCAGCCTTTGTGGTGGTGTGGGGGAGGCTAAAGAGAGAGGAGGTAATGAAAAATAAATGTAAAGGGCTGAAAATGAGGAGAGAAAGGCTGAAAAACTATCGAGCTGGCAGGAGCCGGTATAGAAAAGGGGAAGAAATCAGGAAGGTCTCAGGGGAAAACAGATTCACAAGAATGGGGACTACTGCCTCGAACAGAAGCGAGATGAAAGCTGAAAGCACCAGCAGAGGAAAATAAATAGCTATTTCCAGAAAAACAATAAAGTTTGAAATATTCCAGGCCAGAAGGAAGAAAGAAAAGAAAAAAGAAAAAAAAAAAAAACAGTAAGAGTTAACAGCTCTGGTTGTTGAAGCTGCTTAAGTAAAGAAAACAAAGAAGGAAAAGGGAATTACGAAGTGCAGAAATGAGGAGATGAGCGATGCAGGGAGCCTGCCTTCGGAGGCAGTTTGCTCCCCAAGCAGGGCAGCAAGGGACGGGGCAGCACCAAGCCACGGCCCTGCGCTCCTTGACCAAAGCATCTCCTCCAAGCTCAGCACGAGAGCTGATGTTGTGTGGCCTCAGCAGGCTCCCCACCAAACTGCCTGCAGAAGGAAGGATCGCTGAGCCTCTGGGCACAATGGGAGCGTGTTTGTGTCCTGTCTGACCTTAACACAGCTTCGCTGCTGCCAAATAACCCCCAAATTTGAGAATACCTGCACAGAAGTCTGCCCCATGCGCTCGCCTCCAGCAAACCCTCTGGCTGCAAAACCTGCAGGCAAACAGGTCCGTATCTGAGCAGGGTACGCCCGGCTTTCCTGGCTGATCTTAAATAGGATTCGAGCCCTTGTGCTGCAGCCATGGGGCTGTCAGAGCCTGGCACATCTCCTGGGAGTCCCAGCCTGGATGCACGGGGCACGCACAGAGCATTAGCTGCTGGCCCAGGCTTCAGAGCTGTGTGTGGGCACCAAGGAGGGCAGGGATGGCACAGAGCCTTGGGACCGCTCGGGGAATGCCCAGGGCTCAGCCTCACCTTGGGGCTGCCCAGACTTCTCCTGGCCCAGTCCTGGGCTGGATGGGATCAGCAGCATCCCCTCCTGAAGCACACGCAGCTCCTCCTTCACACGTTGGGATTTAGGGGAGCAAAACCCCTCAAAAGGGTGTGGAGGAGCCCAGCCAGGGGGCTCAAGCTGATGGGACCAGATCCACAAGGAGATACAGGGACACCAGCCTCTTTGTTCCCCATCCCTCCGGCTTCTCACACAGCTCCTGCCCTGCAGCACGGAGAGGCACCAACAGCTCTGGTGAGGTGAGGAGGGTTTTGGAGGCTGAGTGGGTGGCGAGTAACAGCCGTGTGTCAGGCCTGAGTGCCTGCAGCCCAGCAGTCAGCTCCGAGCAGGGCTTTTAGCCGCCTCCCTTCCTCCCACCTTCCCCTCTCTCTGCCTCGGCGGTGAGCAGGAGCGAGTTAACCCCATAACCTTTAATCAAGGGCTTGTGTACACTGACGGGGATTGATGGAGCTTGTCTCCCTCGGGGCCTCACGCCACGGCTCCGATTACACCATTAACTCCCCAAGCCAGGGAAATAACAGGCTCGGCCAGCACGTTACGGGGCCACGGGGAAAGGGGCACTTCCACCCCGAGGCGCAGGGCAGGACCTGGCTGCTTCCCTGCGTGCAGGGGGCTGTGTCCAAACACTGCTTTCCAGCATGAGTTTGGGCAAGTCGTTGCTTGCCTGCGGCTGATGAAGGCCCCAGGGGACACCCCACTGCCAGGTCAACAAACCCGGTTGTGCTGCAGAAACTGCACCCAGAGGGGCAGCCCACATTGTGAGTTTTCCCTCTGTTTTGAGGACTGAGGGGTTTTCAGGGATTTGGTGTACCCAGAAGAGAGAGTTCTCGTCCCCAGACAGCCCGGTGAATGCAGCCAGGATGCAGATTTGTGGGGCTGCACAAGGAGACGGGGAAGCTTGACCGAGCATCTCTGATACTGCCAGGGAAAGCCGCAGGGACAGCCTCGCCTCGACATAGGGAAGGCTGAATTACTAAGGGCAGCCAGCACATCTCCAGCAGGAGAAAATGAGAGAACTGCATCAGAGGGGAAGCCCTGGCACCAGGTCTGCAGGCAGGATGTAGCAGACAGAGGCTCTGATCCCGATGGTGAGCAAGGATGGCCCTGAAGCTGCAGCTGGGACCTGGCTGCTGGGATTAGGGACCTTCTGGGGCACAGGAGCTCTTGTTCTTTCTGAGATTAGGGACCTTCTGGCTGTTCTGGGGCACAGGAGCTCTTCTTCCTTCTGGTTTAGGCCAAAAGATTCACCCCCACAGGTGATAATGCCATTGCAAAAAGCTTCATTGGCAGGGAGGAAATCCTGTGCTTGCTGGTTAAAAGCCAGCCCAACTTGGACGAACTCACCAAGCACTCAACACACAGCCGTGGCTGCATGGGCGCCCTGCTGCTCAGAGTCCCTTGCTGCAGCTCCAGGAGTGGGACAAACCCTGAGATGTGAGCGGGATGGGGCTGGTGGCACCTTGTCCTGGAGCCCCCTGTGCAGTGGGACCCTCTCGCCGGGAGCAGCTCTGCTCTCCATGGAGGAGGCCCCGTCCTCCAGCCTCCACGTCCCCGAGCGGCTGGGAAGTGGGATGCTACTGACACCCAGTGGCTCCGTGCATCCTGCAGAAGCACACCGGCTCCTTCGACGATGGAGATGTGTCCACGCTCTCCCCGTGGCTGCTGCTGGCCTTTCTGGGGGAGCTGGGTGCCCTCTTCTTTGGGGACTCACCTGAGGAAGGAGGGGTTGGAGTCCCTGGGTCACCACGTGCTTGTGGTGAGGCTGGCAGGTGGAACCCAGCAGCGTGGTGGCAAACGGGACCTGGGGGAGAAACAGGAGCCTTCCCGAGGGCTGTGGCCCCACGTGTCGCTCAGTGGTGTCTGCCTCGCATATTGTGCCCGGGGAGACGCCGCGCAGCCTCCTTACCTGCAGCACAGCTGCATCCTCTGCAAATGATTTTCTTCTAAAAGCTTATGTGTGCCAGATCCATGCCCTAAATTGACACCAAAGTGCTGGAGGGTGGGAGGAGGAGAAAGGTTGGGTTTAGTCTCCTCGGAGATGTTCTGGTTACTGCTCCCCAGATCGCCCTGGCAGCTCTGGGCAGGCGGCTCCGACCTCTGCAGATAACAAATGCTGCAGAGGGGAGGTTGGGATTTTAGGTAGGGGCTCCCCCGGCCAGCCGTCTGCATGAGCCATCCCCTCAGAAACGTTTTGACTCCAGGCAAAGAAGCAGCTTAGAACTGGAAGTGGATTAAACCCCGTCAGGAAACCCCACTTGCATTCCAGAAGAAGGCCATCTACGCAGGGAGTTATTTAAGAACGGCAGCAGAGCTTTTCAATTCACTCCACACGTCATTTCAGCCCCAAAATCAAGTGAGCAAGAGAACAGCAAGGAAAAATAACAACAAACTGCCTGCATTTGGCACCCCACAGTGCAGAGGCAGAGCAGATGCAGCCTCTGACCTGACGAACAGCAACAGATAAGATGGACATGGAATGGAATGAGAAAGGCTCAGGAGCTGCAATTCACAGCTGAGAAAAACACATTTCCTTATGGCCCTTCGTGCTGACAAGCTCTTCTTTTAGCTAGGGAGAGCGCCCAGAGGCTGCTGAAACAGAAATGCATTTTTAATTATTTGTTTTTATCAATTGCTTCATATTTAGAAGCTGCTGATAATAGGAGCGCATTGCAGCAAGCACAGGGAAGTCAGCTGTGCCAGCCAGGGGCTGGGTGAGCAGACCCAGCTGCGTAAGGGCAGCGACTCCCCTGGGGAAGGTTATCTCAGTCCCACAGGGGACCAGCCATCGCCCCAGGGGATCAGGGAAAAGGGGATGCTTCCTCTGCAAGTGTACAAATCAAGTGGCGGGTGGAGAAAGAGAAATGGAAGCTCTAAGTGGAAGTGGCTGTGGCCACGGCGCATGGCGCACAGATTTTGTTTGTGTTCCTGCTGAAGGGGTTGGTGGCTCTCTGATTGCAGGGATCTGGAAGCACTTGCTGAAAATAAGGCACCAGATCTGGACTATAGATAGGGACAGAAGTCTGGAAGTTTGTGCCCGCATCCTGTTCCCAGGCCCTCGTTGCATCCCTTTATCATGCAGACCGGGGACACAGCAAGGCTCCGTGCGCCTTGATGGGGGGGATGATTCTGCAGTGTCCAAGGAGCTGAGAGGAACACACCGGCTGAATTAATGCATCGTTTCCATCTGTAATTTCTCACCCAAACGAGCCTTGTTGGCATACACTCGCACGCACGCACATCCAGCTCTGGAAACAAACGGGCTGATTAGCATCGACCCCGTTACCGTCATTATGGGCAGCGACGGCTGATCAATGCCTGCTCCGTGAGGCAGAGGCGGGTGCGGGGCCCCCAGTGAGCTCTCCTTCCCCTCCCCGGGGACCCACACACGCAGGGACCCTCATGGGGAGCCTGGCTGATGGACCCCAGGTGGAAGGAAGGGAAGGAAGGGGTCGCTCCACGTTTCATCCCCATTGGCAGCAAGGAGCCGATCGGAGCAGCCTCCCTCGTGGTGGGACTTCAGCTGTCCCTTGGGAGGATTTGGGCTTCCTCCTGGCCAAGAAGGAGGTGTAGTGCACCCTCAGTGATAAGGATGAAACCTCTCCATGCCCAGTGGCCATCACAGCTCTGTATAAACATCCTGTGCCTAAGGGATTAAAGCGTAAAGATCCTGAGCTGCCCTTTCGGCTGGCCCTGTCTGCCTTCCACGAGCTCCAGCTCTGAGCACTAATAAATAGCTCTGCCCCGTCTGCCCACCCTTCCCAGCTTGACACTTTTTCAATACCCTTATTTTCTTCAGTTTGTCTTGTTCCCTGGAAGCGTGCCTCAACGCTTTGCTCCTGTTTCTGCTGCACAAATTGGTTTTCTCTTCTACATTGTCTGGAGAGCGGTGGAAGAGGAGCGCAGGAATCCCAGCCCTTTTCTCCTCTCAGATCGTCTACTTTCCCTCTCTCCGAGCGCACATTCAGAGCCAGGAACAAAACAACCAGTGGCAGCTGCTTTGCAGTGCGGCCGAGGATCATTTTGAGGCTGCTGCGTGGGATGACTGCCCTGCTTCAGAGGTGAGATGTCCTGCGGTGCCGGGAGAGAGGGAGCAGTGAATACAGGAACGGTGCTGGGGAGATGGAGTGCTCAGTCCCACTTCTCTGCCTGCTGGTCGGATGGAAACGAGTGTCTAGGGACGAGGCAAAGAGGCTCACAAATCAGCTGTGGCAGCAAGGCGGGAGGTGAAGAAGGTCCTGGAGGCACCTGGCTGCCTGCAGTGGCTCTGTGGTGGTGCTCTCCCCAGGAGACCTACAGGCAGGGGTAAAGGACCTAACGCATCAGCCACGTGTGGGTCTGCGGCTCCAGTTTTGGGAAAACCCACGGTCAGCTTCAAACCCCAGTGTGGACACAAGGAAAATCCCTACACTGCTCTGAATGGAGCTTTCTTTTTCTTCCCTTGTCCTGGCTCACATCCAGCCCGGGGACTGTCCCCTCGTGGGTGTGCAGCATGGGGACGGAGGTGTCCTGCAGGGACGGGGACACGCCAAGGGCAGGAGCAGCCGCGGGGCGCAGCGCGGGCACTGTGCCCGGAGATCGCACTGCTGTCGGCTGGCCAAGGGGTGATGAAGTCATGAACAACTTACGCCAGGTCGTTATCAGCCAGGACGAGGTAGAAGCTCCTTGCCAGTTAGGGATGACAGGGAACATCACTCACGGCCGTCCCCGTGTGAGAGGAATCCAGAAGCATGGCTCCCACCAGGCTGTAGGGGTGAACTTCTGACCAAGGAGAGGGGAAGCCACAAGCTCTCCAGGCTGCTTTTTTTTTTCCTGTGTTGCTCAGCTCCAGCTTCCCTGCTCACGGGAAGTCCCCAGCTGCACGTCCTGATAACCCTGCTGAGCCCAGGGGCCACAGAGGTGTAACGCTGGGCACAAGTCTCCATGTCACTGCAGAGGGCTGGCCTTGTCCAGCGTGGTGCCCTGGTGGCACTGCTCCCAGATGAGGCACCACTGCCCTGCTTGGTCCAGAGGGATGCATGAGGATGCCAGCCGTGTCCTGACAGTGGGAGTGCATCCATTGGTGGCACTCGGGCTGCTTCAGCTCGTGCTCTGGGCTGGACCCAGCTGCCAAGAGGGCCGGGCCACCAGCTCCAGGCAGCTGAGCTTGTTGCTGGCCACTGAGTAACATCTGAGACACTGGTTTGCAGGCGTCTGTGCAATTCACTGCTCTCCGAATAAACACTACATGCATCACACCCCAGGGCAATCTGTGCACCAGCAAATCCCAGTCCCTCATCTCCAGAAAGCTGGAAAAACCCCTAACACACCAGCATCCTCTGCTGAGCTTCCCTTGCCCTTGGAGCATGGCAGACACTGAGCAGAGCTCAGAGGCGCATGGGCCCAGCCAGGGACTCGTCTGTGTTGGGACAGGGCTGCAGGAGGGAGGCATCACCTGGCACCCCACATTTCAAGCTCAGAAGGGTTTGCTTCGAAGCCCGGTGAGTGATTTACGGTGATGAAAGCACGCCGAAGCGTGGTGTTTTGTGCTGACGAGGGACAGGCCGTGGTGGTGTGTGGCGTGCATCTCCTGCGGCTGCGCAGGGCGCGTGGGGACGTGGCTGCTTTGAGGCCAGGCAGCTGGAGGGGCTCTGCGCACTGACTCACTTGCTCTGTCGGGGCAAACGGTTTGCTCCTCTGTTGTTCAAAAAGCCCGGGGACAGCAGCCCTCTGCTGTGTTGATACAGCTAGAGGAGCCTCCCTTGAAGAGGGAATAACCCGCAGGCGTGAGCACACGGCACGATCTCTCCATGAGACTGAGAACAGGCAGGGAAAAGGTGGAAGCTGCTCCAGACATCACAGGAGCCATAAATCTGAGACACCGAGTGAGGCTGAGTAGGAAAGAGAGAAAAAGCCGTGTGTAAACTTCCCTTTGATTCAGACAAAATCCCTCTCTGGGTCCCCTGCTGAGCTTCCCCATGTTCCCTGTCCCCCCAGTTCGGGTCCCACCGCACCGTGGTGGGGCAGCGCCACTCTGCCACGGCGGGAGGATTTAATGAGTGAGTTAATTTGGCTCTCAACTGGGTGCAACGTGTATTCAAAAGCCAGAAAATAAACGTTTCCTTTCCTAATTTCTCGTGTCCCTTTTGATTTGTCATACGTGCAACCGTGTCCGTGCGGTCTCTCCGTATCTCCCCCCTCAGTGGGGTCCCTGGGTTTCCATCACCGCAGCGTCCCCGCAGCGTCCTCTGTCTCTGGCACCGTGCGGCACCACATGTTGCTCAGGAGCCCAGGACTGATATTGCATCCCTCTCATGGGTCATCACGGCCAAGGACAAGCGCCTCCCTCCACTGTTGGTGGAATCTTTTACAAATTTCCATCTGAAATGTATTTATGCCCATTTTCTCCCTTGCCAACTTTCTATTTAAGCATCTGTATCCTTCTCCCTCCACGGTGCTGTTCAGTGTGATATACACAGAGGGAGTGATCCTGTTCCCACTCAACTTCTGTTTTGCTAAGCTTAATAAGCCAAGAGTCTCCGCTGCAAAACATGCTTCTCACTGCTCTGGCCAGCCTTTTTTCTGCTGTGCCAGTTTCTGGATGGATGCCACAAAAATGGTGACCATATTGCGAAAACCTTCAACTAACTGCTTTTAAGTGACCACAACCAAGTCTTTTTTTTTTTTCTTTTATAGGAATGCTCACGAGACTGTGAGTGCACCCCAGACTTGGATGGACCTGGGAAGGGAGCTGGTTTTGCTGGATTTCCCCTGAGGCTGGGGGAACGCTTGGCTCAGGCTAAATCCAAGCTGTCAGCTGGGCACCTCCTGGCTCCTCCATCTCCTACTTTGCTCCCTCCAGGTTACAGGCTCCTCATGCCCTTCCCCACCCTGTGACTTCATTGTCCTGCATCCTTCAGGAGGCGTTAAGTGGCCTCTGCCCTGCTCAGTGTGTGCACGCACATGGCTGTGCTGGTGACTGTGCTTCCTTGTGCATCTCACGGCTCTTCCAAGCTCCAGGAAACCAGGACCTGGCTTTACCAGGTCACCAAAAGGTCCCCTGTGATCCTTCAGTGCCCCTTCCTAGCAGACATAAGAGCCCAGCTCTAAATCCTGGCCATTTTAAGACAAACCACTTCTTAGCCTCTTTCTGCTGCAACCTTTCCATGCATTTGGGTGTAGCCCTAGTGCTGTGGAGCCTGGAAGCCAATTAGTGCCATTAAGTGTGTTGCCACTGGTTAAAAAGTCATTTGCAATTATAGGTGGGTTTTCTCTCCGAATATATTTAGATAACAGAGCAGCAGTTCAGTGGTTAAGTGCAGAGAATCATCTCCTCAAACAGCCCAGGGAGCTTCCCAGGATGGAGACAGAGTTTCAGCGCCAAAATTAGCATTTGCAATCCCTCTCCTAATGAGAGGCCATAGGCAGTCTGCTGGAACAATCTTTCTTACTGCGCTGTCCCAAGCACAAAGCAGCTCTGGAAAGCAAGAATCTCTTTAGGAAGCAGTAATTGTCAGAATTTGCAAAAACCCATTTGCTTCCATCAGCTCTGCAAATCCATTTTAGAATTTGTAAATTTGTTCTAGGATTAGATTAACAGGTTTCCTGGTTTATAAACCTTTTCTTTAGGAAATGATCACAGACTTCAGCTCAGCCCAGGTTTTAAAAACGATTTCTCAATTGCAGCTGTTGAGATGTCCTGCGTCCAGCTGCGGCCAAAGTTGACCGCCTGCGAAGGAGAGCACGGGAGGGTGAAGGCTTCGTGGTGCGCTGCGCTATTATCCCGAATATCTCACAAACATCATCATTACTTTGCAGCTCAGGGGCTTTCCAGGCCAGCGGTGGTAAGTTTGCATCCTTTAGCCCTCGAGGGATTTATCTCCTGTGCCTGTGCCCCAGTGGTCTGCCTTGTCCCCAACCTGAGCATCCCTCACCGCCCTCGTGCAGCTGAGGGAGGCGAGCAGCACGTCAGGATCCTCAGCAAAGCCCAGCACGCCGTGGGACCTGTGCCCAGCAGACCCACTGAAGCAATTCATCTATCAGGCTGCAATAAAAGATCCCGCTGGGCAGCCCCAAAGCCACTGCCTCGGCTCCACTCTGCTCGCTGTCCGCATCGCTCCCAGCTTGGGCTGATGTATTCTTAATTAGCATCTTAATGTGAGGAGCATATGCAATGAAGCATGAAAAGAAAATCCCCATCATTTAAATTCATTAACAGTCATCGAAAGTCTTCAATGCAGAGGTGGAATTATCTCTGAACTCCTTCTGAGAGACCAGCTGTGCTCGCTAAACTGTGCTGGATGTCACCGCACTGCCTTATTTATTTAGCTGCCTCCTGCAGGTTTGCCCCCCCCGGGTTATTACAGATCGACACCAGATCGCCCGGGGGCCTGGGCCAGGCTGCACACACGTGTGTGTGACCGCAGCCACCACCCCACGTCCTGGTACAGAGGCACCATTCACACGTTGGTCACGGAAACGCTGCCAGTGCATCCCGCTGAGGATGCTCACCGGCCGTGTTTACCGCACGGCTCACTCTGTCTCCAGTATTTGCTCTTCTTCTTCTATTTGCCACGGGGAATACCTCCAGCAGCTACGGTGTTTAATCGCTCCCCGCCGCTCGTCGCGGTTGTAAGGCGATAGAGGCAGAAGGTGCAAGGAGGCACAGCCTGGGCTGGCAGCGCTCCGACTTTGGGCTGGCAGGAGGCTGGGAGAGCCACTGGGACACCCAGACGTGCCCACACCCAGACGTGCCCAGGATGATTCAGATGCACGAAGCAGGGACAGGAGAGCACCCAAGAGATGCCACGAGGCTGCCTTGCCATGCTGAAGAGCTGTGCCCTCCCATTCCCAGGACATGAAGTGTGACTGGGTTTGGACATGCAGAATTCCTGGTGTTGGATCAGCAAGACTTTTCTATGTGCTGGAAAAAGAGAGCACTCATTTTTCAGCCCTCCTACCTCGGTCTCCTGTCCTGCCATCCCCTCGACAAAGGCTGGTGGCTGCAGACAGGCGGCTCCACTCCTTGACTCCGTGCTCAGGTAACTGGTGAGGGGACACTGGTTTCGAGCTCACGACTGGGGGTACTGGGCGGGCTCATTTCTCCCACGCAGGGTCCTCCTGACATAGGTGAGGAGCTGGTGAGAGGCAAGATGGGAGCAAAAGAAGGAGCCTGTGCCAGTGAGAGCTGTGCTGCCGAGCATCCCCTGCCTTTCCCTGCATTTTGCCTGACCCAAGTGTTTTGCTGGAGGCAAATTACCTGAACCAAAGAGGCAAAGAAATCAGAATAAGCAGCTCCAGAGCAATTACAGAGAAGGTCTCATTTGCAGGAGGAATCCTGATTTAATGCAAAATGTGCTTATAACCCGGCGTGAACTAGTCTGTTTAAGGGTGTTTGAAGCTTCTTGAATTTCTTTCAGTCAATTAGAGATTGGTTTTATAAGTCAAACCCAAATTAACCATTAAAAAAGAATAAAGCATCCTCACAGAAGTTTGAGCAAGTTCAAACAAAGTGGATCCGGATCCCATTTGCATTCAGCCCATGCCACATTCTGTGTTCCTGAGGTGGAACTATCTGGGGAAGAAGACAGCAACCAACCAGATAAATCCAGAAAGCCCACGAAAATGTCAAATTGTCCACAAGTATATATTCTTGGAGGTCAGTCTTCATATGCAGGTTACAATCATATCATCTTTCTAGTGACAGAGCTGCAGGAGGAATGACAGGAGCGTTTGAAGAATGCAGCGATCTGAGATTCTTTCAGCCATCTTTAATAAATGGTATAAAGGTTTTTTTTTCCTCTGTGCTGGAGGAGTTTTTCATTGGGTTCCAAAAAGATCTTTTATTCCCAGAACAGGAAAATAAAATCCTTTCTATTCAAAACTCTGCTCTAAGATTACATGAGCCTCGACTTCATGTTGAAAATACTTTCAAAAGGAGAGAAAACGAGCCTAAAACAAAAGGAAGAGAAAACTGTTTTAATTTGGCTCATACATGCTGTCTCATTTCATCTCAAAGATTTTGTGAAAGCGGAGGGCTCGTGCGCTTGTGGTCCTCTATGGCACGAAAAAATGGAAAACTTTCTATTTTGGGCTACTCCAAAAAAGCAATCTCATTTTGCATTTTTCCTGGTTAGGCAGGAAAATGAAAAAGCAATTATTCATGCAGTTCTCATTAACCATCCATTTACAAGTTGTTTATAAGTGATTAGTCAATCTCGGATGCATGTCCTAGACAGGAGCAGCATGTGTTTATTAAAACCCTCAGCGGAAGGTGTTGATGGCAGCTCTAAGCTGTGGCTGAAAGAATCGGCTAAACCCTTTAGCTATTGATTAGTGATTTAGCCAGCCCCTATTCATTACAATATCTCCTCGCCTTGTACTAATGAGTGCTTATGAACAGACCTGTAATCTAACGAGTTCTTCAAAGGCTGGTCCGGCTCCGAACCCCTGACAAACCTCAGCGTGTCCCTGCCTGTGTCTCCATGCCACCTGGGACGAAGCTGCTGAGTTTTCCTCCAGTGCTGCACCCATTATTTCTTCCCAGGGACGGAGCCGTGATGCTATTTCTCGTTGTGGTGACTTTGGTGAAATCACCTGGCAGCTCCCGGCACTGACCTCCTGGCCCTGGCCTGAGTGTGTGCGACAGGGCCAGGCTCAGATCCTGCTCTGTAAAAACGGATGGATTTATTCTAGCAAATAATTTAGCCCGGTAATTGTATTCTTCTCTCTCCTACTCTCTTGCCCTGTTTCTTTTTCTTTCTTTCCTAATAAAATAACTAAATGACAAGGACTGAATTCTACCGTAGGAAATTTTTCAACCTGGGCCTCCTCCCAGGATAATCTATTATCTTCACAAATTACTGCAGACAGTTCTTTACTGTTTAAAACCTTTTATCCAAATAAATGCATAAACCTTTAGGAAGGGAGGAAGGGTGGAGGAGATGAACAGAATCAGCATTTTAAATGGAAACCTACTTCTTGCATTGACTGGTGTAAGCTAAAATAAAATAAGATTATTTTTTTTTTTTAACTGAAAGAAGAGAAAAAGACTGAGCCCAGGGGAACAGAAATTGGTGATCTGCAATGGATTCCATTAAAGTCTTCCCCCTTTAAATATTACAAGTGTTTGTTCTCCGCAGCCTGACAAATATCTCGCTGTGTTGAGATTGAAAACTGATAAGCCATGCAACATCCATCTCTTTCAGATTCGCAGCCTCCCTGCGAACTCATCACTTTGGGACGGGCACCGGTTTAATTAGCTGTTGGGGTAACGCCACGTCGGGCAGCTACCTAACAGCCTGGAAACATTTCCAGGGTTCTGCTCCATTAGGCCCCTTCGGGCAGATATTTCACATCCGCCCAAACACAACCAGGGATGCGAGAGGCCAGATGAAAGAGCTGCCTCCCCTGCCTCACCCCAGCCCCAGCGCATTTCGTGTCCCCGTGTTGGCATTAACACGCTGCCGGCGGGTGAGAGGCGGCGGGCAGGAGGCAAGGGCAGAGGGGTGCTCGGAGAGGATGCTTAGGAAGATGAGGGGCAGGAGCTTGGGGAGTTTGTCTTGGTCGGAGGCTGGTTTCTGGCAGCACAAGCAGAATGGTGGTTTTTGGCAGTGCTGCTACACAAGGGCACACTGAGGAGCGTGGCGCCTGCCATCCCATCCCACCGCCATTTACACATCTGGTTGGGTGAGGCTGGGGCACAAGCTTCAAATTTTGCTTCCCCAGAAGTGAGACAAATCCTACTGGCCCCCGTTATACCCCCAGACCTCTTGTTTTACCCGTTTCGGGGGAAGGTTTTCCAGTGTGGGGTGATATCCGAGCCCAGCTGCTCATTTTTGGGGACCTGGCTGGAGGAACCTCTCCAAAGCCAGCCAGTGGGAGCTGAACTTCAGCCTGGGGTGGGATTGGATTCCTCTGCCAAAATCAAGGCTTCCTCCTTTATTCATGAAGTGATGCAGCAATGCTGTGGGTAGAATGGGGGAGACACAGGGGCAGAGGGGAGTGGGGGTGAGCAGCTGGATTCCCACCGCAGCCCATCATCGCCCATCTTGGGGTCGCCTCACTCCTGCCTCTACCCCTTGGGACCTCTCCAAGCAGAGCACAACATTGTCTGGGCACTGAAGAAGCAGCCAGGATTGCACTGGGAGTGTTTTAGAAGCAGAGCCCTATGGCAGGTACCTCTCTCACATCCCCATGAAGGCTGTGGTGGGGATGTTCACGGAAAAATCACGCAGCCTGCTGCCAAGCCTCCACCAAATCCTTGACCTCAGTGATGGAGCCGCTCACATCACCTCTGCTCAGCACGCTGAGGACCAATCCTGCTTAATTTGGGCATCCCAGCTATGGGTACAGCAGCACAGGGGCTGGCTGGGAGGCACACCTGGGTTCTCTCCTCCTCCCAGGCTCAGCGGGGCGGCGGAGCGGAGCCATCGCCTCTCCCCCAGCGCTGGGTTAGGCGAGCACGGCTCCTGCTCCTCGGCAGGAGGAAATGACTCGGAGCTGAACACAATGAAGATGTTGCCCGGGAGAGCAACTCCTCTTGTCGGGCCTCGGCGACTCTTTATCAGGGAAGCCTCGTTCCCTCTGACAAAGCACGGCTAATGTTCTGTTTATTACCTTCGCTGCTGCATTTGGACTGTCAGGAGATGAAGAAATATCCCCAGAATTAACAGCAACATAACACAGGGAGAAGAGCCAGGGGAGAGGTTAAGGCAAGTGCTGTTATCTAAGAAATGGGATCATAAACCCTCTTCTCTGGAAACGGCTCGTGCTAAGGCGGCAGCACCCACCCTGGCACCCCGGTGGGGATCGGGGCTTGGCCCCGTGCTGCAGCACCCACACACACAGCGGGCTGGCTGCAAGGCACCCCTGCCCCAGGAGAAGCTGGCTTTTCCCTGATTCGGTTTGCTTTTGTGGGTGCTAATGCTCAGATCATGAAAATACATCTGATCCCATGAAACCAGAGTTAGCATTAAGTCCCCGAAGGCCTGGGCTGAGTTGTGTATGAGCTGAGGGAGGTGCCCCCGAGCCCAGGAGGGATGTAAATGCAGTGGGTACAGCAGAGGAAATTAGGACGGGTCAAAATGAAGAGATGGGATGAAGAACTGGACAGCTCAGGAAGATGACACTGGAAAAACCTTCATTTTTGCTGGCTAAGACACCGATATGGCCTTCAGAGAGGGGCTTGTCTGGCTGGGATCAGCAGGAGCACAGAGAGAGGGCGAGATAAGCTCCGTCAAGTATACCCAATCTTAAATAAAATAAAATAAACTCATCGTTGCACACACAGCTGCTGCTATCGTGTCTCAGAGCTTGGGCTGATGAGCTGCCAGCAGCCAGCAGGGCTCCTCCAGTTGTGTCAGAGGGGGCTGTTGGAGAAGCACACACTGAGCACATCTCACGGCGGGTCTTGGAGCCACCCAGCCTCTGCCTGCCGGGCTGCTGGGGAGCCATGAAGCCCCCGCAGCCTCTCCTCGTGGTTTGTGACCCCGTGACACTGCAGGAGGGCTACAAGCCACGCTACACAGCCTCAGTGCTGTGGGGATGGAGCTGCTCCATGCAAAGTCTGCCAAGCAGAGCAGCAGGGACAGAGGCAGGCAATGCAGCAGGAACACGAGCTCGTCTTGGGTCAACCCAAGAGCGCAGCTCGTCCCAGCCCATGCTGCATCCCCCCAGGCCTCCCAGCAACGTGTCCCAGCGCAGCGAGACACGAGCGGCCAGCTCCTGCCCATCTGCTTGGAAAAGGGCACGCCACTTGCGAGCTGCCCCCTTGCAACGCGCTTCGCCAACGCCGTGCAACGTGAAGCAAAGCAAAGCAAAGCAAAGCGCTCACCGCCCCCCAGCTCAGCTGCAAAGCGAATCAGCTCCGGGCCGCGCTGCACTAATCCTCTGCAAATATGCAGGCTTTCAATTTGCTTTTAAAGTGCTTGTGAGGAAGGAGCTGTCAGAGGAGAGTGCCGCAGTACAGGGAAAGCAAAATGTTTCCCCCTGCCTGGGTGTTCACAGGAGCCCTGCAAGGAGCTAAGGGCCAAGCTGCTCACTGCCCGCCTGCCACCAAGGGGGACCCGGCCTCAGGGCAGAGGGAGAGCAGAAAAACCACTTCTGGGTCTTGTGGTACCCATCCACAATGGCACGGATTGATCTGGAGATGGGACACGTCCCTGTTGGGAGAGAGGAGCCTGCTGCCAGCACGCGCTCCCTGCAGCCCATCTCAGCAGCTGCCCTTCTCGCCCTGCCCTGGAGCTGGAGCTGATAAGAGCAGCGTGATGATCATCTCCCATCACGGTTCTCCCTGACCCTTTTAGCTTCATCTCCATCCCCAGAGCCTGTGATTGGGCTGGAGTGATGCATCACAAGCCGTGCCCACTGGTACCTGCCTTTTGGACACGCTCATGCCCACACATCCACAGCTTCAATTTTGCTGTTTGCCTGGGAGGTTGGAGAGCCACCGCGTGCCCCCTGGGCCCTGCGCACCAGCCCCAGCCTGGAGGAATAGCAATGAGCCATTAGGCTTGTGGGGAGGCTGGAGGGAAAATCACATCCTGGGCAGGAGGGGACAGGTGGGGTCAACCAGAGAGAAATTTGATTCACGGCAAGGCAAAATCTCTTGTGTGCCCCCGAGTGCTGAAATGCCCTTACCGATACGGTGCTCCTCCGGTCTGGGCAAGCTTAAGAAGGGAGCTCTCTGGAGTAAAACACCTCCAACAGCCACCCCCACTCCTCAGCCTCCTCAGGTGCCCCTCAGAAAGAGCCCACCACCTCTGGGGTGCTCCCAACCCTCCCTGATCTTAATCTGAGGCCCCTGCAAATGCAGTTTTTGCTGTCCTAAAGACAAGGAGACAGAAGCACCGCTAGTATGTTAAAAGCCAGCAGCTGAATCCTTTGATACTTCAGAGCTCCTGGTCCCTCCGGCTACTTGAATTCACCTGGAACAGGTAAAGGCTTACGAGGAAATTGGGGAACGCTCCAGAGACACGAATGCCTTTGTGCAGGGAGGTGACTGCTGTGTCCTCTGCCCTCCCCTTTAACTGCTGCTGCTCGGTGTTGACACAGCAGCTGGGCTGCTGGAGGTGGAGGACACCAGCACGGGGCCAGGAGCTGGCAACAACCCAGCAACACCCGGAGGGACACGAGAGCAAGCCCCTCTGTGCCAGCAGGACCCCCCGGCAGGATGGCCCTCGGTGTCCTCACAGTTGCAGGGATGCTGCCCGCGTCTCCTGACTTTGTCCTTCCTTGTGCACGGACAGAAGGACAGGGCCAGGAGCAGCCCCCGGGTCAGAGCCAGGATGAGATGTTCTCCGAACACCACCTTGCTGGGAGGGTGAGCGGCGCTGTCAGAACAGTGCAATTAGCCACTTAATTCTTAATGTTAATTAACTTTCACTTGCTCTAGCACCTTTGTCAAGGTATCGCCCTGCTCTCTGGGGTGCTCTTGGGAAAGCAATTATATGCTAGTTACTTGCAATTAATTACAGCTTTAAGAAGGCTGTGGGAGGGCACCTCTTCCCGTTTGATCTTGTAAATGCTTCATTAAAGGCCCAACAAGGAACAGAATATTTTTGTAGTTTTGCTCACCTGGCAACCCTGTCCGTCTCCCCTTTGAAGAGGCGGTGGCAGTGTGTGCGTACACTTTGCTTTAGAAAAGAAGAAAGAAAGACCAAACCCCATGGAGCTCATTTGGTATGGACACCACACACCACCTCCGCTGCTTTCCCTTGACTACACAGGCTGCTAAAATTAACGCCGAGAGTCTCTGGTATTAATAGGGAAGGATGGGTGACACTTCTCTAATGAAACAGCTTTTCAGTAGGCAGGCTGCAAATGAAACCAAACTTTCCACAGGCGGTGTCTGCACACCTGGAAAATGTTGACTTGTCCAAACCCCGGAGGACGTTTCGACTGAGATGCCTGGGGTCGGATGCTGACCGCATTCGATCACCCAAGAAAAGCTTTTAAGCCAAGAAACGGAAACTTCAGGGTTTACCACTGATTGCTATTTAACGGAAGATGCTGAGGTTTCAATTTTTTTTAATTAAGCCATCGGAAAAAATAATCGTGTTAGAATTTTCTTGGAGCAAGTGCCGTTCTTAAAGCCTGTTCTACCGCACAGATGCGGTTCAATTATCCAACAGCTCCTTTGTTTTCTGCATTCTCACCTGGTTTCACAGTGAACGGAGCAACTCCCATCCAAGAACGTTAAATGAATAATTGACACGGCTGTGACTGCTGCAGCAAGGAACAGAGCCTGGCCTCTCCCCCTCTGAAAAAAGGCACAATGAAGGACAGCTGGGGCAGGCAGGGAGTGGAGCTGCTGGGTGCAGGCGTCCCTCCTTCGAGGCGCTGCCTCCACGTGCTGGTGACCCTCACCCGGAGCCATCTGCGGGCAGGGTGTCCCGGCGTCACCGCGTCCTTGACTCCAACCATGCTGCATTGGCCAAAAAGCGGGCCAAGCTGGCCAAGAACTGCAGACCCTCTGCCAACGAGGCCTTCGTCCCACCCTGCTAGCCCCTGCATGGCCGCCTGCTCCCCCTCCTTCGCCCGAGCGCCGTGCCATACGGCGCGGTTCTGCTCTCCAGCTGGCGCTCGTGCTCAGAGGAGCTCTGCCTTTCCACGAGCATCCTCTCGGGGAGGGGAGAACACAGCAGCTCAGATAAAACTTCTTGCTTGGATTATTTTGGACGCTGTTGGCAGCTGGAGCGTGTCGGAGGTGCTATGAAGCCTGGCAATGAAGCGAGGGAGGGAAAGAGGAAAGAACAGATGAGGAGGGGAAGAAAAGAGCGAGTGTACTCGGGGCTGCCTTTGCTGTTTCTGCATCTTGTAGCTTATCTACTGGATGCCGAAAAATTTACTCTTTGTGATGCTAATACTGCTCTTGTCAGCACAAACGGCACGGCTGTGCCCTCCCTTCCCTCCTCACACGAGTGGAAGCACCAAGTCAGCAGAAGAGACAGGGCCACCGCTCCCCAAGCAGCCTGCAGTTGCAGGGACTTTTTGTCTTGTATCGCAGCTCCCCGCTTCCTCCTCCCTTTGATACGATGCAAGGAAAAACAAAAGGAGTTGAAAGGAGATGCACGTGTGCTGGGGAAGGCTGGGAGGCAGCTGGGGTGCTGCAATATTGCCTCGTCCCTATGGGTGGCATTGCTATCTCCTGCCCTGATGGGATGGAAGGGGAGGGCGCTCCCCACATGGGTGTCACAGGATCACAGAATGGTTTGGGATGGAGGAGACCTGAAAGATCATCGAATTGCACCCCCCTGCCATGGGCAGGGACACCTCCCACTAGACCAGGTTACTCAAAGCCCCATCCAGCCTGGCTTTGAACACCTTGAGGGGATGCTCTGCCTGCCACCCCGTGACAGTGGGACATCTCTGGCTGCTTGGAAGCACAACCCCATCAGGAAAACTGAGAGTTTGCAGGCATGGAGGCCTTTCGAAAGACAAGGACGGGTGTTAGGAGGACTCAGGGGATCTGTGGGAAAGACAAAATGAGATGCAGCCTGCTTCCAGCCTTCATTAGGCACCTTGTTCATTTACCCAGCTTCTCCTCCCTGCTGTGGCAGCGCGGGTCAGGACGGCAGGAGACAGACCCAGCACTGCGTTGGGCAATTTGGCTCGGCATCAATCAGCCACCACAACCTAGCCCAGCAGCCTGGTAACACCGGCAGTGCCCGGGCTGACCGAGAGGACCACGGCCACCTCCTCGGCTGGAGCTCCTCCAGCCAGGGCTGCCTGCACTGGGGAATCCTGCACGCTCGCGGCCCACGTCGCCAGGAGAAATGGGAGCCATCAGTCACCGGCGCCATCAATCTGCCAAGCCGCATCAAATCTGCCGTAAAAGACATTTAGAAAGAAAATTGGCATTTTGTTTTATAGCACCGCAATTCAGCAAAGGGGGAAAGAGGGCTGGAGGAGCCGGGCTTCCTCGTGCGGCTGCTGAGTGGCGCTGCGTGGGACTTGTCCTGTTCTCAGCCCCAAACCCGGTCCCACGGTGCCCACTGGGACTCCGGGGATGAAGGTCGGCCTCTGGGCATGAAACTTATTCCCAGCATGGGTTCAGCAGCTGCCCAAGGCTTTGCAGCAGCACAGGCAGAGCCGAAAGCACAGCCCTGGCTCTGTCCCGCTAACCAAAACCTGCGTCTGGCCCTGGGGCCACCGCATCACACCCGACCATAACTGGTGAGCAGTGCAGCTGCTGTAGGTGATTTTCCTCCTGCCTGGCCCCAGCGAGGCGGAGATGCTGAATGAGCCTTTTCTGCCACTTAGGGCAATCAAATGCCTTGCTCCCACGTCGGTTCTTTGGTGTCTAATAAAGGCCGAGCACACTTGCAGCCTGACACTGTTGTGGCTCTGCCGTGGTGCTCAGCACCGCGTGGGAGGGGGAATGGGAAGCTTTTCCCTTCTTTCCCTCCTGACTCCATCCTCCTCGCCCCGACCAAGGACAGCCCACGTTCTTGGGCTGACCCTGCTGCACGATTACCGCTTGGATGGAGGGGGAGTCCCTACGAGGCAGGTTGCCATAAATAATAATAAGCCATAAAACCTGGGATTTATGGAGTGCCTTCCGCCAGGACGCTGCCGTGTACTTTATAACCACCGATGAACGAAGCTGTGCAGCGCCCTGCAGAACACGGCCGTCTGCCTGCTGCAGAGGAAACCGAGGCAGGGAGGCAGGCAGCAGTTCCAGCGGGGTCACGCTGCCATCCAGGAGCGGGGCTGGCAGGAGGACGCACAGCACATCCTGCCCCAGCTCCTGTAGTGAGCTGTAAGCTTGATAGAGGTGTGGGGATGACACGATTTATGGGCCAAACCTGCATCTGCCCTTCTCTGCCTTACCACCCGGGGATACAGGGTGTCCCCCAGTAGTCCCCCCCTCATCCCACAGTGGTCACTTGCTCCAGGAGGTCCAAATGCATCCTGTTTCAGGCCTTAGCTCTGATTTCTAGTCTTCAGCTTTTAATTTCTCTCCGCTCGGGCTATTAATTAATTCTACAAAGCACGTTGGGGTACATTTATTATGAATGACACGCTAGCAAATAATCACTCTGCTTTTATTACCGTGTGGCTACAGCAGATCGCCCGCTGATTGATGGCTCCTTATCCGAGCAGGACAGTGGCCGGCAGCCGGCGCGCGCTAACCCCTGGCTCACAAGGATGTAGGGCACGTCGGGGAGTCACGACGGGTTAATGGAAACTTGGGTCCCATCCAAGAGTAGCAGACCAGTGTCTTCTCAGCGCTTTGCCTCTTCTCAGGAGCTGATGTGGCTGGGGATGGGGCTCAGAGGCTCATTGCAGGGCGGATCACCACGCTGCCTCGCTTAACCCGGCAGGCGCTGGGGCTCGTGCCTCTGGCAGCGGGCACTGCACGGGCACCGCCTGGAAATAAAACAGCCGAACGCACCGCGGGGCTGGCCATGAGCTGTCCTGGCAGTCGGGGCGAAGGTGATGTTTGTGCAACGGAGCAGGGAAGGTGGTATGGGCAGGAACCAGATCAAACAAGGGGTGAGTGGGAGCAGAACAAGGGACAGCTCTGGCTGGGGTTACAGCACAGTGTGGGGCACGAAGGGGCACATGCTACTGTGCATTCAGCTCCCCCCCAAGCAGTTCTGTGCAGGCAGGGGTCTGGGGAAAGCTCAGAGCTGCCAAGTCCTGCCAGGGCTGAAGCCACCTCTGGCCCACACCTGGGAACTTTCATGCCAAAAATTAGATATAAGGTAGCTTCGGGGTTAAGCGCTAATTAAGAGGGGTTTAAAGGCTTTACACTTTTAACCTTGCCATCCGCAGTGGAAACCAAGTGCCTCCCTCTCCAACAGATCTAATTCACAGTCTCCTGTATGGCAGCTCTCCATCTATTACACAGACAATATTCACAGGCGTGGGAAGAGGGCAGATGGGCTGAAGTAGCTGGGAGGCTCAGATGCAAATTTTGCAAGCCCGGTAATTATTTCATGGGGCTGAAGACTTCCACATTCCTGTCTTGATCATGAGAGATCAAGACGGGAAGGAAGAAAGGCTCCAAGATTCAAATGAAAAGTTCCATCAGCACAGAAAAAAATGAAGCCAAATGATCGTCATCTTGATGGTAAATCTAATTAGGCTTGTTGCTGCTAGTTTCCTTTTATTTCCTCCAGCACTTTTTCAGGCAGAAGGACAGATGTCAAGACCAGCCTCTTAAATATCATTACCAAAGCAAGCATGGATATCGGGGAGCAAAAACTGTTTATGTTCTTGCTATTTAATGGCATAAAACAATACTCTTTACAGCAACTATTAGCTGCCTAATGGCATCCCATCATTTCTCATATCAGTTAAGTGACAGATGGAGCTGACGGCATAATTAAGCCACTAAGAGTCTCATAAATTACCGAAGTACCACTGAAGCACCAACCACACCGAAGGAACCATTGCAAATATGATGTATGAGGAGCGCAAGCGAGCAGTCTTCATTAAGAGACTGAAACAAAGCCATTACGGGGCTTGGTGGCGCTGTGAGGGACCCCTAAAGTCAGTCACACTGCACTGCTAACGAGGCTCGTTGGGCCCAGCTCCTGCTAACGACCGAGCGAGGGAGGCAGCAGCCTCGTCTAGTCGAGGAACGCCTCTGCAGGGCCTCCGCTGGCTGCAGCTTCCCTTCCTTGGTGCTGGAGATGAAGGGATTTCAGCAGGGAAAACCCACACCTGGAGCAGTACCTGCAGACGGGGTTGGCTGTAGCAGAGGGTGGTAAAAACAGCTCTCCTCTCCAGAACCTTCCCATCAAAACCAGGGGGCAGCTCGGTGTCTCCCGCTTGGGTTTAGGAAACGGCCCAGCGCTGAGGGTTGCAGGTCCTGCAGTGCTCCGTGGAAGCAGCTTTTGCACCCGTCGCTTTTGTGTTTCTTGACTCGCAGTAAATAATGAACCCTTTGTATCGCTAGCTGAACAGATTTGGTGGGAGTGGAGCAATTTTTGACAGCAGTAAAATTTCTAGTTCATTACGAACCTAAGTAAAGTTGTTCTCCTCAATCTTTTCTTTTCACTTCATTCCGGTATATAATAGGAAAATGAAATATTGAACAAAATTATATTGGATACTTTTGACAGAATTTTTTTTTGCTGTTTCGGAGATGTGAGAAAATTTGAAATAACTTTTCATCCATCCCCCAGGAAAAAAAAATCAAGTTTTGTGCTACTGGGAGGCAGCGTACTGGGGAGCAGAGGCCGGTCTTTTGCCTCTGCTTGGGCCCGCAGTGTTGAAGTGGAGGAGATGAGGAGCAAGGGAACCGTGGGAGTCCTGCAGCTGGATTTCCTCTAATTCCCAAAAGCACCACACTAAGAAGTTAAGGCCTTGGCGAAGGGGGAAGCTCAGGCAGTGATGTGTTGGATTTTAAATCCACTTGGATCATCTTTTGGATGCGCCGGGCCCATGAGGAGTGAACATCTCCCTCTGGGTGTATATCAAATGGACTCCTCTCCTTCCCAGCTTCTCAGGTGGTTCCGTAGCACCTGGGAGAACACCCCACAAAGGAGAAGTCACAAAGAGTTTTTTCTGTTCCAGTCCAACGCTGTGTCCTGCAATGACACAGCAGATTGTTTTATCCGAGCGTTATCCCTTGGAATTTAAACAAATTTAATTTACAAGACCAAGGATAAGGGAGGAGAACGATGCATGGAGATATTATTTCATCAGAAGAAAAATCACAGCGAGAAATCTGTAGCACAGACAAATAGAAGCACATTAAGGCTGACAGTGAATGATGTGAATTTACCAGGGAATTGTATAGAGAGGGTAAGGGAAGTGGCAGAATTTACATTTGGTGCCTGTGTTTATTGCTTACATCTGAGCATTATAAATAATAAACTGGGCTCTTACTGCCTGTGCTCTCAAGTTGTATTTTTCCCCTTCCTCCCCCTCTTCAGATCTCGTGGATTTTGTGCCATGAACAAAGGACCTTGGAGAAGGAGCCAAAGGAAATGATTTGCTGGGGAGGAGAGGAAAGGTGGGGGTAAGGGAAAGGAGAGTCACGGAACAGCTGGCAGAGAAGAACCCCCACATTTTTCCACCCCAGAAATTGCCACAAGTACGGTCTTATCGAGCAGTGCCACTCTGAGACCTGGTTTTCAGGAAAAAGGCTCTGAAAACCCCGTCCTTGTAAAGCTTCCTAGATCAGGCCTAGGGAACGGCTGTTTCTTTTCTACCTCTGGCTCCTCCAGGCGCTGGTCTCAGCCCAAAGCTGCTGCTGCTGCACTTCAATCCCCTCCTCTGGGCTCTGCTTTTCCAACCTCGCCCCTCCTTTGGCTCTACCGCGGCCCCAGCTCTGCCCTTTCATCTCTCCCACCTCTGCCCATCGCAGCGCGCCGCAAGCGAGCCCTCTGCAGAGCTCCTGCGGCAGCTAACGGCAAGTTATTTTCCTTCTTCCCTGTGGCAAGAAAGAAAGAGGAAATTTGATACCAATTTATTCCCAGTTATTGTTTGCGCCTCTAACAGCGGCTCATTGGGGAAGTTTAATCACTAGGTAGCTCGTTCTGCTCCTCACCAAGCATCTTTTGTGCTGCAAGACACGTCGAGCATTGTGTTCAGGCCCTAACACGGGTTTCATGGCGTGAGCTTGAAAAATCATTTTCCTGGCCACTTTTGTTCTTGAATCTTTAAGGCATTTTGTTCTTTGTGAATACCTGGCTCTCCTCCTTCCCAACTGTGCTTTTTGTGATCTGCTGTGACCCTGCATGATCCGGTGTGAAGTCCCGTGAAGTCAGCTCTCAGAGGCAGCAGATTTTGGGCCACCTCCCGGAGAATCTGTCCACACTCTCCTGGCTACACTAAACACCTTCCAGCCCAGAAGGAGTTAAAATAAGAAATGAAAGAAGACAAAATCAGACACAGCTATGCCTTGATATGTAATAATTAGCCCCTCGGGGAGAAACTACTCCAAAACTAGCGAAGACAACTCTTGCATGAGTTGCTGCACAGGTGATTCGTGCAGGGACAGGAATGCTGGCATACCCAAAAAGTGTCCTGGAAGGCAGGCAGCCCACGAGCAGCAGATCTTGGGATCTCTGGGAGTTCGGGATTCATTGCGTGAGGACAGGGTTCTCCTGGGAAGCCCCAGAAGGCAGCCCTGCCTCTGGGGCAGGTGTACAGGACGGTCCAGATTTCAGTGCTGGGCTTTGTGCACGGCCTCCATGGGTGTAATGATCTGTTTGTTTGGGCTCTCTGTACCCAGTTATGTGCACAGGATTTTGGTGATAATCCCAAGGTCTTGGAAATCATTTCATTAATTATCCTGTACCATTTCATCCACATTTGTTTCAGCAGCCCTGGCTATTAAAACAGCCTTTGCTCACTGGGACGGGTACAAAGTTGCCCTGTGCGAGGTGTCTTTCATCAGGAAACTTCCTTTTATCCTCCTTTTGCTTCTGATGATACTGAGATGCAACAAGGCTCCCTTCAGGTAAGGAACAGGGGAAGCTGTCATGAATGAAACTGTCCAAGGACCAGGGGTGAGAACAAGCTGGCCCAACTCATTCGGGTGCCCTTTCAATCCACCCAGAACAGCTTGTGACACTGAAGCCAGGGATGAGTTAAGCTTCCTTTCTCCCAGCAAGACTAGCAGTGGCTTCTTCCCTGCTTCTGTGGGCCTGGCCACATTTCTCCCTTCTCTCCCCCCTTCTCTCCCTTGGGGCCGAGGGCCCCTGGGCCAGTGCTTTGTGCCCCTGGAGGTGGGTGACATTGGGATGTAGGCTGGGTGAAAAAATCAAATTTATCTGCATTGGCAATATTCAGCTGAAAAAGATAAAGTGAAAAGCAATATTCCCCCTGCCACACACGCACAAACCAAGACTGAAATATTTTTGTGTGAGTTGTGCCAGGGACCACTCTCATTCTCAGCACACCAGGCTCATTCCTGTTCCACATGGACTCCCATTACACACAGCCATACTCGAAAGGGTATAACCCTCCCACTTTTCATTTGGGGTTGAACAAAGCCTTTCACTTAGTCCCAAATGAAATCAGTGCTGATTTCTCCACGCGCTAAAAATTCAAAACTACAAAAGAAAACTACCCGCTCCGACTTCATTGTGAAATGAATTCATTTCCCAGCCTGTTTGGGAACGGCAGGTGTTAGAGCCAGATTGCAATGCAGGTAGCAAATGAGCTCATCAAACTTTAGTTAGCAAGATTTCTACTCTGGACTAAATGAACCCGGTCTCGACTCTCTCTGTAGTCAGGTGAAAGCAGGGACAATGCTGCAAACAACAGCTCTGTGCGGGGAGCTGTGGCTGCAAGGCTGGAGCATGGCACCCTGGTTGCACCAGGGATTGCTGGTGGCAGGAGATACTTCCCCTAAAAGAGGTTTGGAGGAGGAGGCAGAGCCCAGGGCACAGGAATGATAAATCCCCCCCCCCAGGCTTCAGCTTAAATCCTTGACTCGTTAATGAGAAATGCAACTGGCACTACTTAACTGCACCGCTCCTCTTTATTAGCAGCCCCAGCCTTCTGCAAGC
Organism: Aythya fuligula; assembly: GCF_009819795.1. NCBI lineage: Eukaryota > Metazoa > Chordata > Aves > Anseriformes > Anatidae > Aythya > Aythya fuligula. Next base: position 5,528,649 of record NC_045578.1, on the reverse strand, counting down.
AGAGAGGAGGAATAAACAAAAGCACTGCTCACAGCTACGCCCGACTGACCTTGGTAAGTCAACCTGACCTCAGCTTGTCTGTCTAATGAGTCAACGACATAATTATGGCTCAGGAAGAGGCTGGTAAGTGCCGGGTATGCAAAGTGTCCCCAGCTGGTGGACGGCCTCTGCCACCGGAGGCGTTGCTCTTGCGCTGGAGGCTGAGGGCTGCACGCAGGAGGGAAGGGCGAGGAGAAAAAAGGTTGAATTTGGGCTGCCTCTGCGTCTGGAACCGCGCTGTGCTGGGAGGTCCACTGGGACATGGACTGACTTTGTGCCCAAGGATTGTCATTTAAGGACAAATCCACCTCTCCACCTAAAACCCGTGCATCTGGGCTCCTTCTGCAGCTTAAGGGAAGATGCTCGCTGCAGTGGATTTTTGCTGTACGTGGAGAGGGGTCACAACCTCTGGGGAAGGTGCTCCTGCCTCTTGCTGTCCCTAGAGGAAGCCCAGAGGACTGCCTAGGATTTAAGGCTTGAAGAAAAGGCACATCCAGCTAAGCCTTTCCATACAGCAGCCTCAGATGGAAAATCTCTTAAGAACAGACCTCTTCGTGTCCCACAGCCCCTGCTCTCCACCTCACCCCGCTGTATTCTGAGGCACTGGGGTCAACGCACAGAAATCCTGCTGCAGGGAGAGGCAAAACAACTGAAATACAGACTGAAGCAGCAAGGAGGTTTCCTTGTGCCTTTGTTTCCTTGTGTCTTTGTTCTTGCTGATGGAAGGACTCCGGAATTTGCCCACGATACGATTTATTTGCCTTTTTAAGGAAGACACGCTTTTTTCCTCCTCCCTTAATCTCTCCTTCCCTGAGATAACATTGACACCAATATCTATAAAGGGAAATATTAAAACAACCCCTTCCATTACATCCTAATTTAACTACTTCCCTGTGTTGCATGACACACCTGGTTGTCTTTGTCTGTTTGTAATGTGCTCCTTCATTCCTTTCTTGAGAGCCCCTCCATTCCATCAAATTCCTCCTCCTTGCACACTAAGCTGCAGATTACTTTTTCATAAGATGCAATTTCACCTAGATCTCATTACTTACTCTCTTAATGTATTTTCTGTATTTGTTTCATCTACAATTTCTCTTGTGCTCTGTTCTGCTGATAAAACAGGCAGTTGAGGTGCTGTGGAAAGCAACCTGCTGGAGTGCATTAACTAAATTTCTCCGTGTTCCTGATTCGGTGTGCATTCTCTGGGCCTCCAGCCTGCCAGACAGAATTAGAGCTAGGATCTGCACGGTGCAGAAAGGACCCTGGAATGCAGCCCACTTGATTTATTAGCATCTATCTGATAGTGGCATTTAAGCTAACCGGGAACCAGAAGCAAGAGGAAGGTGGGCAGGGAGATTCACTGGGAATGCTGGATTTTCAAGCCAGCCTCAAGATGCTGAAGTTCCACGAGGATGCTGTAGTGCTCCATGAGAGGTGGACTTCACTGTGGATGCCCTCTCCTGTGCCATACTGTGATATCCCCTGACCCTTGGTAGCTGGGATTTGCATAGAAATGGTAACTGCAATGCAGCATGGAAAGTGGGAGTCTACTTGGAGCCACTGGCCCAAAAAGGACACGAGGAACGAGCTGCCTCCAGATTGCAGATCTTGTCTGGCACCGTGTCAGCCTACCTAGATGGAAACCGCTCCATTTTGCCTGAATTACAGCTGTTGTGGGCTGGTCATCTCCCGCTTTTCAAGTATTTTGGGATAAAACCGAAGGCAACTTTTCTGGGAAGAGATGACAAAGTTGAGGAAAATAGCTATTATCTGAGAAAAGAAGTCACCAGAGTTTCAGAGGAGCCATCCTCATCACCCTGACACTGCAGACAAGCCCTGTCTGTACTGGCCAGAGTTACAGCTGTGGACCACGTCTGCCATGCAGCTCCCATACCAAAGCAGGGGTACCCATCTCTATTACATCTGTGCTGCTGAAGGACCTGCTTTCCTTCCAGACTGCATTTTTACGGAGATCGAGGACTAAATGCTCAGCCTGGGGGCCTTCCCTTGGGACAACGCTGCTGGCCTTCAGCCGACAGGTTCTGCTGCTGGAGCCAGCCTCGAGAGGAGGAGATGGTCTGAGCCAGCACTGGCCATTCACCCCCTTCAAGCAGGAGCCTGGGCTAGGTGAACCCTGGGTCCCTCTCAGCCAACTTTGCGAGCTCTATATCCTGCTGCTGCTGCTTCCACAGGACAGGGAACCTCCTTGCTGAGCAGCGACAGTCCTTACACCCATATTCTGGGTCACTGCATTGGCCCGTCACCTTGACCATCACCAAGTTAATCAAACATCTTCCGGATGGATTTGGATTTTTTAACCTTGTTGGGCTCATTTGGAGTCACCGTCAAGCTCCTGTGCCCAGAGCACGTTTAAGCCCAGTGCTGGTTTGCCCCCTTCCCTTCGCCCCCAGCTGCAGGCAGGCAGGGCAGGGCGCCTCCGTGTTGAGATGTCTGCCAGGGGAACGCCAAGAACAGGCTGTTCTCAGAAAAGAGGTATTTGCCGTAAGAGGCTTAAAGTGCAAGTTTGGGGTCTGGCCTGAACTCAAGCCAAAAAAAAAAAAAAAAAAAAAAAAAAAAAAATGCCACACCAAAACCCCCTGTAATTACAGGCAATATTTTCACTCCGCAGAAGATTAACAGGCCAGGAGAAGAATTTAAGTCTCCTTCTTTCCTGAATTCCAATTTAATAGCAAATAATCCTGCCCCTGAATGCAAAGGAAATATATTACCCTGGAGAATTGTGGTGAAGTTCAAAGGAGGTCAGACAACAAAAAGGTCAAAAATTAAGCAGATGGCATTTTGTGATGGGGTATAGAAAGTAAAAAGTGATCTGTCTTCCCTTTCCGTACCTACACTCCTCCCCTACCACCAAATTCTGTACATATCCCCCCTCTTGTTTATTCTGCAGCTAAAATAAGAGTCTGAAGTCGCTAACACTCCCTGTTCTTCAGTGATGTTCAGGCAAGCACACCACTTTTAATGTGTCTGGAGGGAGGAATTTATTAAAGAGGCAGTGCATTAAAAATATGCAAATGTTCCCGGTAACTACACGGGCCCATGAGGAAGCCAGATGAAATGTCATCCCTCCCTTCTCCCCTCCCTGTTTTTATGCACTAAGATGGTTTATGGCTCCTCCTGTTTTACACTGTAACTGGGAGCATGGCAGATATTTAATCTGTTTGGAAATAATTGCAGCAATAATGATTATTTTATTGGGTTTAACTACGTTCTAAAAAAAGGCAATGCTGCAGCAATGACTCGCCCAGGAAGGAAGAAGGAGAAACGATGCTCAGAGTGTGTGTGCGTGGTTTTATAGCCACCAACGTGCATCTGGGCAGGCTTCGGGATGCCCGTGTGCTGCTCGTGGATGCTGTGGTCTTGGGGCCACCAGGCAATGCGGATGGGCCCAGACTGCACCTACCCCACAGCTGAGGAAGGCTGCCTTAAAAATAAGGTTCCTTCCAAGGCCAGAAGTCCTGCACAACAGGAGCCACTCTCTGCTTCGGTTCAGTCCTTTAGAGCTGAAGAAAGCATCTCGACTGCATCACAAGGCTGGCAGCGTGTCACTTCCCAGCTCCTGCCTGGACTCCCTGGGGTGCTACACAGGCTGAGGGCAGCTCCTTGAGGACATCAGAGCTGCGAGGGATGCTCTCGGCTGGTGTTTGTTTCTAGCACTCCATTCCCATCCTGGTCTCCCAGGAAGGAAGCTCTCTGCAGGCCCGGTTTGCAGCAGGTTGCTGCACATCGTACACAACAGGAGCCAAGCTGCCTCTGACCTCTAACCAGGGCTATATTTCTAAAATTAATTGCTCATCCTGAGTTTTGCACAAAATTCTCCCTGTCAGAGTGCAGCAGGATGGCGGGGCTGGGGGGCAAGCAGAGGAAACACCATTCCTTTTCCGTTGCTGCAGATTTCCACTTCGAAGCTGCTGTGTTACACAGCCTCCAGGCAGCTAAAACCACAGTGAGATGGACTCTGCGGTCTTAATCCCAGAGAAAACACATCTCTCAAGTTCTTTTTATATCTTCCCAACCTTCCCAAATCCCTGCCTAATACCAAGCTGCAGAGAGCTTTCTGTTTCACGTTTCCCCTGCTTTCCCCATCCTTCCCATTACCCCCTCCCTTTCGGCTGCCGCAGCGGAGCTGGGCTGTTGGAGGAGGCCAGCACGGCCCCGTGAGGTCTCGGCGATGATGGCACGAAGGAAGGGTGGGCGTTCCTGCACGTTTGTACCCTGCCGTGTTTGGTGGAACCTGTTCCAGACGAGGAGAGATTGCAGAGGGCAACTCTGGGGGCTGCTCGTGGTGCACAAGGAGAGGTTTTTGCCAGGGTCATAGCGAGAAGCTGCGGTGGGACTCGAGTTGAGACCACCGCTCCTGAGACCTCGTCGAAGGCAGTGAGCTGTTCTCCTTCATCCCCTGGCTTGTTTATAATGAGCAGCACATCTTAATTAGAGGAGGATTTAGAGAGACCCGATACCCTTTACTGTCCTCTCCCCTCTCCAGGAGCACAGCTCAGCCAGAGCGACCTGGGATTAGCCCAGCAGGCAAGAAACCAGGATGCTTTCTGAAGCCTTCTGCATGACAGCCAGCTGGTGTGAAACACTGCCTCCCTCCTCTCCCCACCACTGCGAGTCCTTGCCACGGTGTGCTGCCACGGGCTACCAGGGGAAACAATGGGATGGACAAAATCAGGGCAAGTTTTGGATGGGTGAGATGAGTAGGGATGGGGATAGCATCCAGGGATCCTGAACTTGATACCCAGCAGGACTCTTGGAAGAGGAGGTGAAGCTTTCCATCATGCAGCCCCACTGCCAACCCCACCTGGGACCTCGAGGCTTTCAGGACAAGCAGGGAGTGACAGGGACACCCGACTCTCAGGGTGCCTCGTGCACGAGGCTCCCCTAGCTTCGGGAAGTGCCTTTTCTCAACACAGCAGCTCTGTTTTCCCCACCAGAAAAACCTTTCCCTTTTCAATAGTTCATCCAGCCCTGGGTCGTGAAAGTGTCCTAAGCACCAAGTTCTGCCTCTCCCCGAGGTTTAATGGATAGCTGCAATATGTGAAACCCCAATCACTTCTGCAGCATCTATTTATCTCTCCCAGCCTGCAGTTGTTAAACCTCCATAAATACGTTTTGTGTCAGCAACTGGTGCTTAATTATTATATAATAACTGTCTTAATAAATAGAAATGAGAGTCTTTATTTGAGGCACTTCATTTAACAGATGAGACACCATCTTCCCTCCCATAAATCCCGGAGCAGATCGAAGTGTCAGAAGGTCCTCAAGCTGCGACGTGGGGTAAGGCTGCCACCCTTGTTTACAGGACAGAGCAGGTCTCCGCCACATCCTACCAGAGCAGCACAACAGCCTCTTGTTTGAGTTTATGACGCCGTTTGGAGCCTATCAGGCTGGAACAGTTTGTCCGATTAAAATTCACACAGCCTAGATGTGAAACTGTGCAATTATCAACCTGGTGCAAAAAAGAGCTGGACAGCAAAAGCGACCAGATGATCCAACCCCAACAGTCCCTTCCCGAGAGGAGGACCCCTCCCCAAATCCAGGCAGCAGTTTGACACGAGGTGTATGAACAAGACGTGAAAGGTTTGCCATGACCACCATGAACACTCACCCAGGCTCCACCAACACGCATTAACCAGAGTTTGTTGCTTGATGTCATCTCCTTTCATCTCAATTAACTTCTCATCTTTTTTCTCCCCCCTGACACTCAATTAAAAGTGTGACCAAAAGTTAATTACTCTAATTCGATTTAGCTGCAATTCCTGTGGGGGAATTGAGAAGAGAGCGTGGGTGAGGGGCTGGAGAAGGCAGCAAAGCCACGGTGGCTTTTTCCTGAAGAAGCAGTGGGGCTTGTGCAGCTCTGCTTACCCAAAGACGTCCAGCAGGGCTTGCTCGTGATGGGAAACAGCGGCGTGCAGAGTCTGGGGAGCAGGACTTGGTCGTGGGGAAAAGCAGGATCCTAACAGTGATCCCACAGGAGAAGCAGTAAGGGCTATCTAGGAACAAGAGCTGAAGAGCAGGACGATGCTGGCTGGCTGGACAGACAGACGCAGGCAGGCAGGTATGGGCTGAGAGCGGGCTGTGCGTGGGGATGGATGGACAGAGGAGCAGACAGAGAAATCAGACTAAGGTGAAGAACAAGCCTGACTTCCCTGGCAAGCTGTCCAAATGGCTTCTGCTAATTAACTTCCTTCTCACAACACCCTGGCAGGGTTGCAGACTAATTAGAAACCCCTCTCCGATGCTGGGAAGCTATCCTGACTTGGCCACTCACGGCCGCAGCCCTCAGATTGGGGCCATATGGCAGCCGAATGTGCCAGACGAAGCAGCACGGCTCGTCGGGAAATGTGGGCAGCTGGGAATGAGCAGCCCGGCTCGGTCGCGAGCCCTCTCCAGTCTGCTTCCCTCGCTGCCTGCAAACAAAAGGGCCTGGAGTGCAAATCACAGGAACTTCTCGGCAGCCAAGCTGGGCCAGCTGAAGTCAGAGGTGGAAATCAGGACACCAGGTTCCCATCCCCGTTAAAGTCACTCTTCACTCCCTTTCAGTCTTCAAAACAAATAGAAAAAATGTGTCATCGGCAAGCTCAGCTACCTGTCTAGTCAGCCCAGGCCACAGCCATTAGTAAATAGACTGAGCAATATTCCCATCTGAGGCTGACCTGCCAGAACCCCTCGACAATCACAATTTCCCCTGCTGAGAATTGCCCATTTCTTCCTATTCTCTCCGACCGCATTAATCTATCAGAGGGATTTTAACTCGCACCCCCTGGTCAACACCGTGCCTTGATAGCATTCTGTCAAGGTCTTTATCAAAAAAAGGCTTTTGAAATTCAAAAGGAGGAGTGTGTGTATATATACTCTCTCATTCCCTTTTATCCACTGGTCTCTTAACTCATCCTAAGGATTTAAGTGGGTCGGAGAAACACAATTTTCTACAGCAGAAACCATGCTGACTGTCCCTTATCCTATAGAAAAGCCTAAATATAGACTCTGAAAGTCTCCGCAGCTGGGAACGTGAAAGCTTCAACTGCTTTGAAGCTGTCTGAGACTTGTGCAGTTCCCAGATGAAGGGCTGGCTGGCTCTGCCAAAGGAAGGGAGAAGTCTTTCAAAGATGGTTGGAGATACCAGGGAGGATGTGGCCTGCAGATTCTCCTTCTCTTCCTGCTTTCCTCAGGTTTCTTGCAGCCACTTTTGTGCTTTGTTTGTCGGTTTGTGCTGAGGAGGAGCGAGGCCGTTCTGCAGCCTACTCCCACCTGGGGAAGAAATACAGAGAGGGCCTGCTGCCAGGTGGGAAATGGCTAAATATCATGGAAGTGAGAGTTTGTAGCCAGGCACAGCGCATGAGCATGAGGTTTTGCTGTGACCGACAGGTCCCAAGACCAGGATTTTGCCCAGGTCACATTGAAACCTGCCGAGAGCAAAGCCCTGATCCAGTTCAGTTGGCTGCAGGCGCTGGGTGTCTCCCAGGGATCCCTCTGAGGCCACTGCTGCCCAGCAGCTCTCCTGAGCAGCGCAGGGGGTCAGCACGTGGGCTCCCATCCTGCAGCTCCCTTCCTGCTCCGGCTTCCTGCACGTTGCTTTCCCCTCTAACAGCAGGTTATCAACACCTGCCGTGCCACCAGAGGATAGGTAAGACCGAGAGTTATCAGCAGACTCTCCAACCAGTCAGTGACACATTTGCCAGCACACTGTACCTGGATTAAACTTCCTTCTCTGCCCAGAGCTCGGATGTCTCCAGGATCCGCTATCCATTTTCTTAATGCAGCTGCCTGACAGTTAAATCCATGCCTCTGTCTATTAGGGAAACGCATGTGTTATGAGCACTGTGAATTTGGGCAGCCCTGTTAAATCTACTTGATGTATTCACTGCAACCCTAACCCCCCAAAAAAAAGAAGTTACCTATAGGCCGGGCACAAGAGCTGTCAGGCCATGAAGGATAAGAGCATTACGGGACTAACGGGGAGCAAAGCACCAGGGGGAGCGGACTCGCTGCGCGCTGCCTGCATTAGGCACGGGGCAGCTCTGGGAAAACAGCACTTCTGCATCAAGTGCGGGGGAGGCTTTGGAGACATCAGGCTCCACACGCTGAGCTGGAAGCATTTTGGAGACGTTCGCTAATGGAGATTATTGCCCTGAGGGGAAATGGGAAGGCAGGGAAGGTACCGACTTGTGTTTACAGCTGATTTCAGCCCCACGGTGGCTCAGCTGGAGCCAGACCTACAGCGGAGCGGTTGTGTGTGCAGGGCCGAGGAGCTCACCCAGAGCTCTGCACGGAGGACCCTCGGTCTTTGACTGGAGACATCACCTCTGCACCACGGACCCAGCCAGGGCAGTTTCACATCTCTCCGTTCAGTCTCTGGGTGCTGGTTCCTCGCTTGATCTCAGACAGATCCTGTAAGGGCTCCAGCAGTGCCTGGGGCAGGTCAGTGTGAGCTCTGAACTGCTCTCCAGGGAGAGCTCTCACCCCTTTGGCCGGCTGCAGGGCGACAAAGTGCAGCTGCTTGCCATTTCTTGCTGAACAGCAAGGTGAGGTGGTGTGAATAGTGCTTCCCGAGACCTGTGCGTATCCAGATAGGCGAGTGGAGGAGAGAGGGAGGTCTACACAGAGGGGACTGTCCCTGGCTGGAGGGCATCCAGATAATGCCTTCATGAGCATGGGCTTCTAGGAGCCATCTACAGACTCTCCGGGCCATCGATGACAACTGTTTCTGCTGTTTTAGCGCCTATATCAGCTCTACAGATCATCACCAAATAGTATCACAGTTAAATGTGGGTGAAATTCCCTTGGGCCCTGGCCTGAATGGGCCAAGATGTGATTTCCACGCAAGTCACGCTGCCTTGGCTCGGCGTGTGGGTTTCCCTCCCACTCCAAGCTGCTACCAGGGCTGGGATTTTTGTTGTTTCTGTTTTTCTTCTTCTTCCTTTAACCTTTCTCTGAGCTCTCACTTGCTTCCTCAGCACCTAGTGTAATTGCTTGCAGTCTCCGAGGATCCTGGTGAGGATTTATGTAACGCACCAGGCAGCAATTTGAAAGGCTGCTTTTGGATATAAGAACTTAATGCTACACCAGCCTTGGGGAAAATGAGCTGAAATCCTTGGGAGGGTTGCGTGGTGGTTGCTGCACGCTGCTTAAGCGAAGGGCTCTGGGGCAGCGCGGGCGCCTCTGAGCTTCCCCCTACCTTGCAGGGCGAGGAGGGGAGGAAAGAAGTGGTGTCTTTAGGCGAGTGGCTCGCTCCTTCCACGTCTCATTATGCTGCGGTTTTGTCTGGAGGGGGATTCAGAGGCAGCCAGCGAACGCTCAGCATTTCTAAGCAGTCGGGAGAGGGGAGCGGAGAGAGAGGAAGCGCGGTTATTGCTCTGCCAGGCAGCGTGGTTTTGCTGGGGTTTCTCTCTTTCTTCTGCATTCTTGTTTGTGTCGGGGCCAGACTCTGGGGGTTCCTTTGCTGCTTTCAGGACTGCCGTGTGAGAAGGGAACCAGAACTTCAGTGCTCTTAATTATTTGGGGCAGGGTGGGATGCAGGCAGGGATGGCAGAGAGGGGACTTCTAGGAGGAGAGAGGAGCAAGGTTTCTGCAAGGCTCCTGGGAGCAGTGGTCATATTTACCTTAATCTATTTTCCAATCATCTTGCTGAAGAAAATAACAGTGGAGCAATCAGCGCGTGTCTGTCCACCTGTCAGTCTGTCCCTCCCTCAAAGCTGTTGAGCTGATTTCAAGTGCATTCAACAGAGAATTAGGGACCTGAAAACTCGGCGGCGCCGATGAACGAAGTGAAGAGAAGCAGCTGAGCAGAGGAGAAAAGCTCCACTCGTGCCTCCTCTGAACTAGTCATTAGGGAAGCGGCATGGGATGGAGATGCAGGAAACCAGACAGATACATCGTTCAAGGCTCCAATTTCTTCACTTAAAGCTTGATGTCTTTCTAAGTGTTATTTATTTATTTATTACAGTGAAACGGAACAGAAAAGCCTTTAAAATTCCAGGCAACCTGCAACCTGCTCGGCTGGGGAAGAGCCCAGCATCCAGGAGCTGCCCTGCTTCAGCGGGAGGGCTCAGGCTGCTCCCGATTAACCAGCGAGGCCCATCAGATGGTGCTGGCAGGGCTAAATAAGCCCAGGCTCTCCATGCTTTAATACTAAGCCCAGCAGAAGATCTGCCACGCTTCTGCTTGCCTTGCCCTGCGGTCCTGTGGGGAAGATGAGCTGCATCCCACAGCCCTGAATTTATGTGAGTGTTAACAGCAGCGCCAAACCTTCCCAAATTGTCCTGTTCCCACCCCGCACCCCTCCTGCCCTGGCGCCCCTCCCAGGCACTGAGCCAGGCCTGGCTTTTCTTCTTCTGAGCCCTGGAGCAGCCTTTGCACCTCCACCTCCCTGCCTGCAGCACCGACAGCTGCAGCCTGCCTAGAAATTACTGGCACTAGCGTATCATTTGCAGCATCAAATAAGCATGCTGCCACTTCCCTCTTCTCGTCCTTCTTGGATCTATAAAGAAATTGAGGGGGGGTAAGAGGGGGAACGGCTAACAACAACAGCAACCAAAAAACCTCGAGTAAATTAACATTACAGCTGAGATTTTACACGCACAAAAGTCAGGAAGTTCAAAGTTATGGTTCCCCCTCCAGCTGTAATTCTGGCACACTGCACATATATATTAAGACATTAAAGTTAGCCCCATAAACTGTAATACAAAATACTACACACACACAAGGGGGCCAATCTACGATGGCCAGGGGAGCCATAATTCTACCTACCCTGACTCCTGTGCGTGCATTTCTCCCTTAAAAAAGGAATAAGTCAGCTCTCATTCACTTGTAATTCAAAGCTGAGGATGCTGAAAGGGAAGAGAAAAGAGAGATTGTTCTGACTGCTTCTTCTTCCTCTTTCTTTCTCTGTTTTTTTTTTTTTTTTTTCTTTTTTTTTATTGCACAGGCTGTTGTCTAGTTACTTGCGATCAATGCTCTCCCTCCGCCTGACTTTGATATATCGGGAGAGATCTCAGATTTCTGTTCCCTCCCCCTCTCGCTTTGTAACAGATCCAGCTCTCTGAAGCACCCCGGCAAGGCACACGCAGGCAATAGATAAGGGATAGCCTTTGATTGAATTTACTTAATTTATACAGCTGATGGGACACAAGAGGAATATTAAAATACAAATTAGCAGCTTCGTATTTCACATGCATTGAAATCTCCTCGGCTGATAATGAGCTGCTGAAAACTTATCTGCCAAAGGTCTCCCCCAGCCACACCTCCTGCCTTTTCCCCCCCCCGAGATCCTCGCCTAAATGCCAGGCAAGTTGGTAACTCAAGAGTTAGACTTCAAGTCCTTAAAGGCACCATGACTCTGGTCAGTGTTTTTAAACAACTCTGCCGCTGTGGGGGGGCATTTTGGAGTCTGTGCCCACCTTCCTGCCCTGCAGAGCAGGACGGAGGGAAGCCTCCAAGCCCAAGGAGCTGCAAGGGGAAGGAGCAAGCTTGTAGGATCACGTAGGACCTCTGCTGCCCTCGTTCAGCAGCTGAGCCACAGAAAGAGGCTCCTTTTGTGAGCTGCATGAGACTCTGGCCACTGTGGGGCTCAGCAGCAAGATCTCCCTGGAGCAGAGAAGGGGCAGAGCAAAAGGACCAGGCACAGTGAGTTGCAGGAAGGAGTTTGACGTGCACGTTTTCCCTCCTAGATGCCCCATGGATGTGGGTAGGGGTGCACAGGTGCAAACAGGGGAGCCCTGAGGAAACTTCTGCAAAGTTGTATTGTGCTTCCAGTAGAGATTGTAAGCTGGGTTTGAACAAGAAACCTGCCAATAGACCTGGCTTTGGAGTGGTCAGTAAAAAAAAAGCCTGCAGGTAAATGAAACCAATAATGCCAACCTGGAGGTCAAGCTGACTTTGGATGATTAAAATAGGTTTCAAAAGGCCCTGATGCTTCTCAGTCCAAGGTCTTTTACTCAAGTAATAGCCAAAGCCAAACAGAATTGAAGAAATACTCTCCTGTGGGATTCCCATGAAGACAAATTTTGAAGTTAGGCTGATGTTGCCCAAATTCTGCATGTCAGGCCAGAGCAGCCATTCCTCCTGCAAGGGCTCCCAAGGTATCTTCAGAGCTGAAGGCATCGGTAACACGAGAACTGCTCTGCTTCACCAGAGAAGAGGTGCAGCCTGAGCCCTGCTGGTAATGACAAGACAAAAAGCAGGTGACATTCCCTGTAAGCAATGGATGCCCAAGAGCAGGGCATGCCCCTGGCTCCCCAGTTCCTGATCACACCAGGCCCTAGCACAAACGGGAACAAACACCAAACGACTTTCAGCCAACCTCCCGACTTTCACAAGTACATTTTCCAGTGTCACAACACAGCCAGAGAACCAGGACGCTCTTTCTCCATTAAAAAGCAGTCTGATCCTCTGGCTTTTTCTTCCCATTAGAAAGTAAAATGACCCAGGGAATGACAAAATTATGCTGTCAAAAACAAGGCAGTCACTCTGAAAATCAATAATACCCCAAGGTGTTATTGTGAGTTAACAGCTCTCTTAGGCCTGAGGCGCAGAGCTGGTATTAATGCTGTTCTTGCCACCTTTCCCACCAAACATCCCCGCTGCTGCCGTTGCTTGAGAAAAATCTCTGACAAGGAATTCTACTTACAGCGCTGCAAAGGATGGATTTTTCAGTTCGGTGACCAAACCAAAAATAATCAAGAGAGATGAGAAAAAAAAAAGAGAGAAAAGAAATGTGCTACAGGCCACCCGAAATGCTTTATGTAAGGCAAACCCAAAATATTAGCTTTTTAGTTTGGGGTGATTTAACAGTTACTGACTGACTCCCACTCGCTTATTTTTATTTGTTTGTTAAAAACAGCATTGGAGGAAAGGTTATTTCAGAATGAGATGTGGAGTTTTTGTAACTGACAGACACTATTCAGCTCTCTGCTTAACTTTCCTGTCCCCTACTGTCCCCAGCCCAAACCGCAGCACTTGCTGAACTGAGCCCTAAGTGGGTCAGCCCGTCCCACAGCTAGGAAAATGCATTTTCCAGCCAACTGAAAAAAGAAAACTAAAAGTAATCAACTCCCAGAGTACGGATGGTTTCACGAGAGATGAAAGAGCTGAGAGGACTGGTGAACCTCCAGGAGTTTTGAGGTCCCGTCCAGATGGCCTTCTGCATTTCCCAGCAGTCAGGAAAATGCACGTCCCTCAGAGGGCACAACACAGGTACGAGCTACCTTGAATACCTCTTGAGTTGCTACGTCGCTCAGGGAGGACTCAAACAGCAGTGTGCACAGCTGGTGAATCGGGCTGGGGAACAAGAGGTGATGCAGGAGGTGGCGTTCAGTGCTGGGAACACATTAACCCCCCCTCCTGGGGACGGGCACTCGGGAAGGCAGCGGCGCTTCTTTTCCTGAGGCCTGAATACGAGCAGACAGGGCAGAACCGGCGAGGCGCTCCCGTGCGGCTGTTTTTCACGTGTGACATAAAAACAAGGCCCCGAGCAGCTGTTGTCAGTGAAGCTCCTGCTGCAGTTGTGCAGGAATCAAGGCGTTAGATGTGCCGTCCTGGCCAAACGCCGAGCGGGGGTAATTGGCTGCTGCCTAAACCTGCTTCAGGGCCTGGCACAGCGATGCCCACTGCTGTCAGCTCCTACGGAGGAGAGCACACGGAACGATTTGCCCACACCATCCCTCATCTAGCTGCACGGGCGTTGTGCTATCAGCCACGGAAACACAGCGGGGTAATGGCTGATACCAGGCGGGGTGAGAGCGCAGAGTTTCCTCAATCACAGCAGGCCAACAGGGCAGGAGAGGGCTGGAAATAACAATCCCTGCCCTACGGCACAGCCCAGCCTGGCCTCTCCTGGGGGGTACCCAGAGATGAGAGGTGAGGAGCCCCGTGACCCCAAGGGCTCTGTGCTGGCCGCGCTGGCCAGGATCATAAACCCATGTACCCTGCGGGCTCCAGTGGTAGCCAGGCTGCACTAAGGTCTTGGTGAAATTGCACATTAGTCTCATTTCCATCCCCGCCTAGAAAAAAAAAATGTCCAAAAGGGCCTTTTCTCCTCCTCCTGTGACCAAGGCAACAATCGGAGGACATCTCCCGCCTTGGACTCCTTATTAGTTTAATTAGATGATTTTCTGCATGATTTATCCTGAACGCTGCAATTGTGCAATCAAATCACAGATCAGTTGACAACTTCATTTAAAAAATTAGCATTTAGCAGCTTCGCAGGCTCTAAAAGCTTGGAGGACATCTGTCAGCAGTGACCCCTACTGATAATGACAAACAGTCCCAGCCTATGTCCCCACCTCCCGTCCTTCCGACAAGCTGGCAGGCTGAAGAGTCCCCGGAGAACAAAAAAAACACGCCACAGGGCATTCCTGCTCCACATCTGCCCGCGCTGCCTGCTGCTTGGCCTTCCTGCTCACTTCTCAGTCCACAAACGTCAGCGAGTGCCACGGGGCTGGCAGGAGGAGACTGGATCCTGTGGCTCGGAGCGGGCTTGGCATTTCAGCCACGCTCACATCGGGCCCCGTGCTTTTGCTCTGTGATGTGAGGGTCGGGGCCCAGCACAAAGCGCATCGGGCACGGCCGCGGCCCCAGCGCTCAGCCCCAGGCGCAGGGGAGGTGATGTGTTGTGGCTTCGGAGACAAGATGAAGAACCTGAAGCCGTCGGCAGTTCCCAGGCCTTCTGAAGGATGGTGATGAAGGCTGGGTTTGGGTCAGTCCGGCATGGGAAGTGGTGAGTCTTCTTGTGCTTCACAGGCTGCCACAAGCACTCCCAGTGCTGGGGAGGGCAGTGGCACCCGCTGATGGAGGCGGTGATGCCATGGCCATGGTTCCTCGCAGGCTTGGCCTTCCACAGCGAGAGGACTGCTTGGGCAGATCCCACAGTGAGTGGTGGGAGAAGATGAGCAGCTCAGCAATCTTTTCCAGTGGGGTCAGGGAGAGGAAGACATCAGGTGCCTTCTGAGCAGGGAGTGCACAAAGCGTGTCTTTGTGCTACAGAACCAGATGCCCAAACTGGGCTCCCTGCCCTGCTTTACCTTTTTTGCTGGTCCAAAGAGCCCTGCTCCACAGGGTGCAAGGTCTGTGATGGGTGGACAACTGCTCCTCAAGCTGTCTCAAAGCTTCCTCTGAAGCCTCATGTTCATGGCCAGGCTGAGTCTATGACATTGCTCCTGAAGGAGTCCAGCTTTCCAAGGGGTCCTGTCCCCGCAGGGGGACACCACGACACCACAAAGGCATCCTGAGTCCTCAAAGACCTCTGGAAACCCCGCTAACACTGAGTGAACCCGGGCCTTGTTAAGAAGCTCAGGAATCAGCCCCCATTCCAGATCTTCAGCAGCCTGAGTGACTGATTATAACGAGCTCCTCTAATTAGACTGTTCTATTTCAAAGGCCAGCAGGCTAAAAGAGATGTGAATCATCAAATCTTTGCGAGGCATCTGCCGGGATTTCCAGCCAGCGTAATTCCTCCAAGCTGCCCACTGACGAGTCCTTTAGCAAATGTCTCCTCTCCCACCTCCCTCTCCAGAACGTGACCTTGGCCAGGAAGGGCCAGGAAGGTCTCCAGCCAGCCAGACCCCATTCCCTCCGTCCTCCAGCAGCCCCCCTCTGAGGGGTGAAATGACAGCTGCGTCCGCTCAAATGAACCTCCAGCTCTTGTTCTCCCTCTTTGTATGTTTGCTTCAATTGTTATTCAATTGCACGGCTGAAAAGAACAGCTCAAGGAAGGAGCTAATTACAGGAACAGAACAGAAGCAGCTTCACTGAGGAGGAACCGGGAAAGAAGGTGGTGGATGGCAGAGTGGGGAGTGAAGTCAGTCCTGGAAGGAGCACCAAGCACATGGAGGTGGTCCAGGAGGCACCATGTGGTGGATGCTGAGAGCAGGGAGCGAGGCTGGTGGCTGACCCCAGCTGCCAGCAGCCACCAGGACAAAGGGCTGTGCACTCTGCCCGCTGCTGGTGGTGGGATGCCTGCTCTGCTACGGAACGGCAGAACAGCTGGGGTTTCCTAAGGCACCGACAGGAGCAGTCCTCCAGGCTCAGCTTTGTCACACCTGAAGAGCATCACTTGCAGGAAAAGCTTTCTTCCTCCTCAGCAACTCGCCTTCCTAAAAACCCTGAGAGAAGCCAAGGTGTGAAAGCACTGGTGTCTCAGTTCCCATGGCTGCAGCCCTGGACATGAGATTACACGATTCCGTGTCAAGCAGAAATCCTGTCTTGGGGCGAATCCTGTCTCCTGCTCGCAGCAGGTGGGGAAATGCAAAGAGCAGGGCAGTGTTACTGGGACTGAGGAAGCTCCCTGCGTGCTTGGCAGTGCCTGCACAATGCCCCAGCTGCTGTCTGTGGCAGTCCTGCATTCATATACCCTTGCTGAAATCGTAACAGAAGGCAAACCTCTCTCAGGAGGACGGCATGGGTTTGCAGTGTCACCAAAGCCCTTGCTTCTTGTGGGGTTCCCACAGCACCACCAGCACTTGCAGTGTCCCTGCAGGACATGCCTGTGTTGCACTCCTTGTGTTTGCCCATCCCGGACACAAATCCATATGGGATTGCACTCCTGGTTCAGAGGAATGTTCAAAATGCTTCCCTGGCACCTGGCTGCAGCAGTGCACGACACCAGCTGCAGCCCTGCTTCAGATCCTGCCCCATGACCCGCACCACCCAGCCTCCGGAGCAGAGACTGTGCTGCACTGCAGGAGTTGTGCCCGTGCTGGTGGGCCCTTTGCTCAGAGACGCTTTGACTTTCCCAGAAAAGCAGCTCTGGGCAGAGCAGTCGAGGCACACTGTCCCAGCTCCCATTCTGTAGATAAATGGAGATCTCCTGAGCTTTCGATCCTTGCAGATGGGATCCGCAGATAAGCCAGCTATCTCCGAGCGCAGTTTGTGCTAACAGAGCTGTGGCTGGCTGGCTGAATGCTGTCCCGCTCCTGCTGGCTAATCCAGCCTGGAGCCACGTCTTCTCAACCCCAAATACAACATAATCCCTAAATGAAGATAAAGAGCACCTAACTGCTGGTGCACCTACCGGCATTGCTAGAAAGTTAAGGAACAGCTGGACACAATTTCATCGGGAAATGTAACATCCTCTGGGGCTTCTGTGTCTATGGGAGGCTCCCACGGTACAGGGGAGACCTGATTTGAATACAATGCCAAAGAAAGAAGAAGGACTGTATAAAAGAAAAAAAGAAGCTGGTTTGCATGGGCATTTGCTGCTGATGTGGCAGACACCTGGCTTTCTGCAGCAGGGGACTGGATAGTGTGGGAGAGCGTGAGCGTAGGGTTTAAAATAGCAACCACAGGGAGCAGTGCTTGGGGGGGGGGGTTAATATGACATGACGGCCAGCAAAGCCCCACAGGCAGGGGAGGAAAAGCAAGGATGAGTGTGAGCTACGAGTTGTCAGCCAGCTCTTAACCCTTAGAGTAAAGCAAGACTTGTCATCTGTGCCTCGCTTGTGCCTTCCCAGCCATACGGCCTGGGAACTCCAGGGCAAGTTCTGATGCTCTTTGGGCCTCAGCTTCCCTTTTTGTAAAAGCAAAGTTCATTTCTGTTGGCCTTCAGGAATGATCAGTGATGGATGGAGGAGACATCTTGAGCTGTGCAGACAGAAGGGACTCCCGCAGGATAGGTCCTTCTGCAGTGTTGTTATTTGGGCGAGTTTTTGGCCACGCTGCATGATCCAAGGGAACTCCTGCCACTGAATGCTCTGTTCTTGGCTCTGTACCTGGCACATCTAGAAACTCATCGCCTCCCAGCTCGGATGGCTTGGAGGAGGCAGGTACTGGCCTGTCATGCCAGCGCCTTCCTGTCAGTGGCAATATCTCCTCCTGTCTCCCCTGCTTCTCTTCATTACCAAAATTCCCTAAAGACACCATTGATGATGGAGAGCCATTGGAGAGGCAATTAGAAAGAAGTTAGAGTGAATTACATATGCAGGGTTTATTTTCTGTTTTCTGCTATAGCTGCTGCCAATTATTGTGCAATTAGGCTGCCTTCATTAGCAAATGAGATTAAAATTAACATCGTTAATTACTCGTTCTGTTAAACAGAGGAAAGCAGGCATTTAAGGGAAAGATGCAGAGAAGGTTGTTCTTAGAGCAGATGCAGTAATGTTTTCTGTTTGCAGCACTGTTTCTTCAAGGGTTACCTTGGGTTATTCAATTTCAGCTCGTACGGCGGGGAAAAGGAGCATTTAAATGCAAGCCACTAGTGCAATGCCTTGCAGGAGCACATTACACACTGCTCAAGAAAAATCATCACCACATGCTGCAAAGTATGTCCCGATGGCCACGGCATTAGCCACTGCATTCCTCCTGCCAGGGACCAGAGGGAAACCTCTCTCCTCAGTCTCTTGTGCACTAGGCTGATCATCGAAAAACGTTTCCAACAGGGTCTACAACCCAGCAAGCTGGGAGCATGGCTCACACGGCCAGCGATGCTGCAATGAAGCCATAAAACAGTTACTGCTATCTATAGTAACGTATTCCAAGTGCTGGATGCTTTGCAGACACTCACGGAGACTGCTTTCCTGAGCTCATAGACAAAAGAGGGAGGTCAAGGGCAGCAAAGCTCCAAATTGATAGAGATGTCTTTGCAAGTTGACTCAGTGGTATTGCTTGCTGCAAAACTTAGATGCTGAGTAAGCACAAAGCAATGCCACTGATCTCCGTGGCAGCACGTTGAGGGTCCTGGAATCACAGGGCTGGTAAGAATCACAAGAAGCCACCTAGCCCAGGCTGCTGCCTGCATACAGAACTGATATGACTGTATCATTTGTATTTGCTGTCTGTCCAGGTTATTCTTGATGCCCTGCACAAACGCAGGCTCCACCCGTCCTGTGCCATTCTGTCCAGCGTTTTGCTTTCTTTACTCTTGGGAGGGCTTCTCTAAGTGTTTAATTCAAATTGCAGTTGCCTGGTGCTGGCTGCACTGCTCCCAATGGACACGGCAAACTGATTATTCCCATTCTGTTTGCATCAGCCTTCTTCATATTTAAGGAATATTCCTCTCTTGCCTTAGTTCCTCTTCTCTGGACTAAACAATCCCAGTTTACTCAATCTTTCTCGGCAGATCATGTCCACTATTCTTCAGGCAGTCTTCCTTGAGCTGGGCTCCCTTCTATTGCTTTGCAACTCCCTGGACGAGTTGTGCCCCAGACCAGACCCAGGCGCCCAGCTGAGATCTCTGCAGTGCTGGGCAGAGCACAAACACTGTTCCCTGTATTTTGCTGGTGACACTTCTGCCTAGATTCTCCTGCTCGTCATTTTTCACAGCAACTTGACATCACTTACTCCCATTCACATATTGATCAAAAATGAGCCCCTGTCTTTTCAGCAGGATTGCTGCCTAGTCAACTCTGTATTTCTGCATCTAGCATGTGAACAGTTCATTATTCCTGCCTAGATGTAGAATCCTGTACTTATCTCTATTAAATTGCATCCTATTTCTTCCAGACCATTTCTCCAATTCGTCAAAATTATTTTGAGAAAAATAGACAGATTGCTGAGGTTCCTCGGAAAACATGGAGAGCAGTAAGCCAGCCCTGAATTCCCGCTTGAACTTTGCCAGGCTGCATGCTTCCCTTGGTTTATATCAGTCTCACTTTGCTTTGCAACACCTGAAAGCAAAATGTGGCCCCCGTGAAGGACTTTTTCACAAGCTAATACACGGGCTGCCTCTTCAAAGCATGCAGATGTGCAAATCACGTACCGAGCTATGATTGCAGAACCACTGCTCATGCTGCCCTCGCTGCACGCAAACCTCAGCTGATGCTGAAGTCCTTGTGTGCCATCACAACATCCCCTTCCAGCCCGGCCCAGCACCAAAACTCGAGCGGTGCAAGCAAAAGCAAAGACTCCGAAGCTGGACCAAAGAGCTCAGAAATAGCTGCTCAAACAGACTCTTAAAATGACAGTGGGGATCTAGTGAATGGGTTACCTGCCAGCCTGCCTGCTTATCTTGCATGCCAGTACTTCTCCTAATGGGTTCACTTCTCCGTGTGTAACAGGTAGCAGCAGTGCAGCAGCAACCAGGAGCCTTTATGAACATGAGTAAGGCAAAGGAGGGGAGCCTTCATTAGATCTGCTTCGGAGTACACAAGTCTGTGCATCAGGAACAGGAACATCAGACCCCAGGTGAACAAAGACAGATCACTTACTGCCTGTCCCCTTGCTTGTACATTCGTCTGCTCTAAAAATGCCCAGTTCCCCCCCATCACACTGCCCAGCTCATTAGCATGCATTTGAAAATGCACAGGAGCAGCCTGGCTGGAACAGACCAGCCTCTGAAGAAGCACATCGTGCTCCAAAGCTTATCTGCTGTGTTTGGGCCTGCTGGCTGACCAAACAGAAGCCCCTTCCTCTCTCTGTGTTTTCTCATGTGCACGTAAGAAGGTGCAGCAGTTGTGGGCGGCTTCGCCAGCTGCAGTGCCTGCACAGCCCAAGCTGAGCGCTTATGGGCTGTGTCCCCTTCCTGGGAGCCTCGGCACGCACCGCAGATTTTTGTTTTCCTGGCACCCCTGCGAAAATGGGAGGAGAAAAAAATCTCATCTGCTAGGCTGGAAAACATGAGCAGAAAGAGATTTAACAATCCACTCATGACCGGTCATGAGCAGGAAGCCACTTGGGGAAGTAATGCTATTTCTTAGTCAGGGGAGACATTCAGTGTGGATGATCTGTGAAATGTTTGCCTTGAATTTCCTTTGGTCCCAGTGCAGAGCAGTATCTTATTCAAAAGCCATATTTAAGAATGGCAATGAACTTTATTAGCTGTGTGCCGACAGCTTCGCGGACACCTTCAATAAGAAAAGCAATCGGGCTCTGAGCAATAAGATACCTTGTGCATAGCAACAAGCCAGCTGGCTCTGAAAACCATTTCCTCATGCAGACCTCATCAAAAAATGAAATGAGAAAATAAGTAGACATGACTAGGTGGGGAATTCTCCTGCCCTTGTGCCCCAAGGGGAGTATATCCAAATTAATAGGCCTTTTCCACTGCTAATGACTCCGTGAAGATGTGGGACGCAGGGGCCACATCATCAGCTGGAATAAACCAGTGTGTACATAGAGCTAGTGCAGGAACAACATCAGATCACGCCCATTGAGAGCACAGCCCAGCTCACTGGGGAGCCCTGGGTTAAGCCACAAGTCCCTGGACCCTGCCTGGAGGTGTGTGGAAGGACAGGGATGCTCTTCAAAGCCTCTGGTTCAAAAGCCACGCTGTTGTATTGCTGCTGGTAAAATTCCTGCCAATGCCAAATCATCCAGCACTGGGACTTCCAGGTTCCTCTCTTGGGTTCAGCAGCTGCCTGGAGAAAAGCAGAACGGACACCAGCAGAGGAGGAGCAAAAGAATGAGAGATGTACAAGGGAAAAACAAACAGCGTGATGGAATCAGTGGGCTGGAAGGGACTGAGAAAACGTGCAGAGACCCCAAGGGGTGCACAGGGAAACAAAAGATAGATGTAAAGGTGTGGGAGAGAAAGCAGAGATAAACAAGTGAAACGAAGATTTCATGTCAGACTCCTCCGTGAGGGCAGATTTATCTGCCTTCCTTCTCTGGAAAATTCATTAGGCATTTGTGCCTCCCTCTTCTCCCTGGCAATATGCTTTAGCTTTGCCTGGGAATGAAACGGTAATTCATGCCTGCGTGTTCTCCTCTCCCTACACCTGCAAACCAATACAGCATCCTTCTACCCCACCCCTGCTCTTCATCCCAGGCTTTTGGGGGGGCTGATGGGCACCACTGATGGATGCTGGGGGCATCCTGGGAGGCTGGAGATACTCCTCGAGCAACCCGCAGGACAATCAGCAAAACCCTCTGGTCACACCGCAGGGCAGTGTGAGATCTGACCCGGGGGTAAGCAGCACAAATGCTGCCCTGGAACAGGAGGGAAGAGGCTCCCGGAGCAGGGTGTGCGCTCTAGATAGCTTGGATAATTTATCTGTAACTGAAGCTAAAGGAAATTGAAGTGGCCCGGACCAACACTGCTTAATTTGCCATGAACTGGCTATGGGAAGAGATAAGAAATAAATCTTAAAGGAAGCCATTAGGAAAACACAGAAGTGAAGACCAGCCAAAATAAGGCCAAATGCATGCTTGTGAGCCGATAAGATGCTGAACACCTCTTTCAGCAGCTGATAGCCAGAGGTATCAACAAGGTAGACAGATTAAATTCCTACAGGCATTAATTAAAAGAAGTTTGTTGAGAAGAGAAATTAGGGTCCAGACACTGAGCACAAATAACTGCTATTTCTCTTCTTCAGAGAATGTTTAGCTCCAAACAACTGCAGTGGGGAAATAAAGGTGGATGTAAGGTGCAGGATGCAGATGGAAGATGTGGGAACACAGGAAGGACAGGGGCAGCAAGCTAGCTGAAAAAATACACAACATTGAGATGAACCTGGTGGTGGTGAAGGAAGAAAGATGAGGAGAAACTGGCCTACAGAAATGTGAAGGTAGATAATGTGTGAAATCCCAAAGATTTCAGCGGCCAGGGTACGAGACTCCCATGACAAAAGGGAGTTCAGCGAAGCATCTCCTGGTATTCAGCTCCTCTGTATGAAGAGCTGGAGGAACGGCACAAGCACGGCGTGACTGCAGCTGAAATGAGAACGGGAACCTGCTGCGATCAGTCACGCAGCTCTGTGCATGCAGAGCTCAGGAGAAAAGAGGAAAATCTGTTTATGAATCCTCACCTGTGTATAAAATTGGCTGGAGGCAGCCAGAGCGTGCTTTGTGCATAGCTGGCCAAGAGGGAGGTGTGGAGCAGATGTCCCATGGACCTGAAGACACCCCTGGGCAGTCCTGTCCCATGGCTACACAACCAGAGAGACCTGAGAGAAGGAATGACCTTGGGGATTGGCACATCCTGAGCTAACTCCTGTTTCTCCCACAGATGCTGGGTAGAAGAAAGGATTTAGGGTAAGTCATTCATCCTAGCTTCCTTTCCTAGGGAAAGAAGTTCTCCTCTACCCTTCATGCTGCTCTTTTCTTTTGTACCAAATGTTCTCTGTCTCTTATCTGGTGTGTGCACGGTGCCAGGAGTTGTCCGGACCCTCCACTGAAGCATACAGGGCTTGGTACACCTGAAAGATCTGTGCCCACTGAATTCATTGCTCCAGCTGCTGTGCCGGCACAGGAGGGCAGGGGTGTTGTCTCTGCTTCCCTGTAACACCCACACGGGTGAGTACCTTCCCGACAGAAACCCCAGCTTGTGTGGCAGCGTGTGGATTCACGCCTAGCTGCAGCCCTGTTTCCTCTGGAAGTCACATCGAGCTGAAGCCAGCCCAATTCCACCTACCACAACACGGCAGAGCTGACGTCTTGTGGCAGTCCCTCGAGGATACGTCTCCAGAAAAAGAATCACACAGCTGCTCAGCTCAGCTCCCCAAGTCACCACTTCTCTCCCTCTCTCTCTTCTCTTTTTTTTTCCTTTTTTTTTTTTTTTTTTTTTTAAATTTGCTTTGCTTTATTTACGATTCTTTTCCCCCAACAGGTTGACAGAAGAACGAATGCTTCGTGGCAGGGAGGGATGGAACGGCAAAAGACTTGCCAAACACTCAAGTGTCTCAGAAACACCCGCACGTTGCAGCTCCAGCGCTGAACCCGCGATCGCATTATAATGCAGCTGCAATGTGCTACAGATTAAACACCAACTTCGGAGTTCACACAAGTGAAATGTCAGCTCAGAGGTTGATTTCATTCACCTGACATTCCTGTTAATAACAATGCCTAATTAGAAAGGCTTTTAAGCATCCGTTACATTAATTTAACGTGAAAATCTCATGGAGCTTTATTGGAATTTTTTTCCCCTGTAAAATTAACCCTGCAGGCTTGTTACACATGTTTTCATTAGGGACTGTGAGCAGTGGGGATATTTGATGAATTAGAATCAGCCCCTTAGTCTTTGCGCTTAACTTTGCTTTGTATTCCAAGTTCTTTTATGCTGATAAAGCCCTGATTTGACACCCCCCCTCCCCATTAGCTTTAATATGTGCTACAGACTCCTCACACCGCGGCTGAGGGCTCGAAATCCAAATTCACTGCTGCCAATTTCCACGCAAGGCAGGACAAAAGCCCACGGCTCGGATCGTTTCATAGCAGCTGGTGTTAAATTCCGGCCTGCAGACCTGCTCTGCCCCACGGAGCACTCGCCGCTCACACGGCTTTTCTTCCACACACCCCTCCAGCTGCCAAGCCTGCTTTACAGGAGCCCAAAAGCCGTGCTAGGATTGCCCCGGTGTTATTCCCCTTTCTCAGCGCGATAGATGCCATCTTAGCCAGGGCTGAGATTCCCACCGCTAAGGGCAAAAAATGCTCCAGCAGGAGCTCAACTATCAGCCTCCTTTGCCAGGAAGGGAAGAAGAGAGGCTATTAGACATCACAGGCTCTGTGGCTCAGCGGAGGAAGGGACTGGCAGTGCTAATAGGCTCCGCATTACAGAGATCGCTCGGGCTCCTGCCACAGCCTCACACTGCCTGCAATTATGCACGGCTTGGCCAGGGGGACAAGTCTAACGCGAGTCCACTTTGAAAGCTCTTCTATAGCTTGAGAGCCTAGATCTTTGAAGAACGTCCTGGGTTATTTCCAGCACTGGGATTCATTAAACCGGGCTATTATGGTAAAGGCTGGATCTCCATTGAACCTCCCAGCTTGCTAGGACCCAGAAAATGCTAGAATGATTTTAATGATGGATCCGCTCGGTGATTTGAAGGAGAAAAGTTGGAGGAACAGGAACAAATACTTGACTGGCATAAATCTGTGGAATTGTTTGACAGCCAGTGGAAATCTGACACGAAGCTGACTCCGCTGTCACACAGATGGTGTTACTGAAATTGAACCTAAATGGCAAAAGAATAGCGTTGTCACACGGATAGACGAGAACATATGCCACACCTTGGCCTCTGGCTGGCCACCGCAGGATGGCTTCCCAAGCAATATTTCATACTGCAGCTTCCCTGGGATACAGTTCCCAGATGATTTCACCTCTCCTCACAGTAAGCTACCCTATTGCCAAATACAGCAGATGTAAGAATATTTTCCTGATAACCACCGAGATTTCTCCTCTTGTTAAGACTCTCCCTTGAGTCACTGAACATTAATATTATCCATCCATGGTATTTATTCTATTTCGATATGCAGCCGCTTATCATGTCCTTCCTAGTTGTCACTTTGCCAAGCCGCACATAATTAGATTTTAAAATCTTTTCTCATTAATCAAACCTTTGAACTCCCCCTACCCTCAATAATTTTTGCTGCTCTTTCTTGAACTCCCTGGGTTTGTCAATACCTATCTCATAATGAGGTGTGCAGAGCTGAACGCAGTGCCACAGCTGGCTCACAGAGAAGGGAAGGATGACCCCTGCCTCTGTGCACGCAGTGCCACCAGCCTTCCCCTGCACATCTCATCTTCTCCCCTCGACAGCCCCGGATCCCTTCTGACCACCTCCTGGCTCAGAAGCCCTCCGAGGCTCTGGTGAAGATGACAAAGATCTTTTCTGCCAGCTCAGTGCCCTGCTTCCTCCCACTCATCACACGGATCGGGTTATTAACTCAGAAGCCAATCAGCAGAACAAGGGATAGACAGGGATAGGAATGAAAGGCATGCAGAGATTCCGTAAGCAAGTTTAACTCCTCTCCATGCTACTGCACTGGCATTACCTAAGAAACTAGTCCAGTTTGCTCCCTGCTGAGAATTTGTTTCTGGAAGCCTGTCCTGCCTGATTTCCTGGACTTTCTAAGGTTATATCCTTTGAAAAATAGGCTCCTCAGCTCCCCCTCCGACTGCACTCTACTAGCTAGCTTTTCCTCCATCGTTCCCAGCTGCTCGGTACTTGCTGCCCGGGTTAACCTCTTTCTTGCTGCCTTGGGGCAAAATCCACAAAAACTTCCCTACAGGGCAGCTGGCTGGGGCTAAGAACCATCACTCCTGATGTAAAACTTATTTTTAGACCGAGACAGTGAGATGTAAGCTGAATATGATCTAGTCATGATTTCCTATTAGGAAGCTCTTAGCATCTGTTAAGAAACTTTGGAACCCCCTCTCTGCCAAATGGTCTGATGAAGGCAGTGGGACTGGAGTGCCGTCCCTGTAGGGCAGCCAGGGGTTGTGGAAGGATTAGGACTGGTGTGGGAAGTCTGCTGTCAGAGCAGCTTTTGGAGTCTAGAGTTGGATAAAGAGCACTGATGCTGGCGCTGGGCTGGGTTTCCATGTCATTTACATCCTTCTGATGACACTGTCTCTCATCCCCACTGTGGATGCTCTGTGTCGAGATATCTTAGAGGCTGAATCTCACCACCTGAGCTGACAACGTTTTATCTCAGCAGCTCAGCCAAGCAAGAGGACTCAGAGCAGGTGACAAAGGCAGAAATGTGCCTGCTAATTGCGTGCATGCTGCTTTGCCATAGGATGGCAGGGCCTGAAGAGTGACAGAGTAAAAAAAAAGCTTGAACCTAAAAAAAATTCTGGCCCACAAATTACCTAACAAGTCTTCAGTCACTTGGAAAGGAAAGGGAGCCTATTTGTGAAGATTTCCCCAAAATTGGGTTAGAAAGAAGGTGTGGGGGCATGCCAGAAGCAAAAGATGCTGAGAGATGAGACAGCAGGAATAACCCAGAGGCTGGGCTTCTCCATGGGACTTACCCAAACCTCAGAGCTGAACTCCTGGCCCCACCAGTTCCCTGCCTGTCGAACAGGGATGTTGATCCTGCCTTAGTTTCTGGAAATGGTGAGAGGACAAGCCCACCTGGGACGGGAGGAGATAGCAGGACGTCCCACTCACCAGCAGCATAAGGCGGGAGGACATCCTCCCCCCAAGGACTTCCAAAGCCTTCCCAGCTCCTGCACGGCCAAGCAAGGCTGGCTTTGAGGGAGTCAGAAAGGCAATTCACTGCCTGCTTGTGCAGGGGCTGGGGGTCTGCAAGGAGAAGGGCCCTCCCGGGACCAAGGAGCAGGGGTTTGTGCTGGGTTTGTGCTGTGAGAAGCTCGGTGATGAGCAGTGAGGGGCTGCGCCAGGCTTTGGCACTTGCTGCAGTGGAGCAGAGGGTGATGCCAGAGCGGCTTCTGCGCTGGCAGCAAGCGCAGCGGCAGCCCCAGCCCGGCTGTTCTCAGGCCTGTCTTCTCCCAGCAGGCAAGGAGGGGATTTACATCACACCGTGCCTCCTTTAACTTTGCTTCATTGACTCCTGACAAGATACAATATTTTTGATTAAACAGCTTCCCAGGAAGGAGCTGCTACCTTAAACCACTCGCACTCTCTATGACCCCACGCTAGCTCGTTAGTGGTCCCCTCAGACACCGTCTGATGGCATCTGAAATTCCTCTTTCCCTTCTTCCTCCAAGTGAGCTCTCGGGGCAGGGCAGAGCTCTCCTGACCGCCGGGCAGTGCCCAGCCCCACAGGACCTGGCCCTGAGCAGGACTTTTTGTTGCCGCAGTGTCAGCGAGTCCCGGGGCCTGCTTCTTCTCCAGCTGCTTCCCTGGCTCAGTCCTTCCTCTCCTCTTTCTTCCCCTATCAATCTTTGATCTGCCTTTGCAGTTTCTCTTTATCTCACACCATCTGTCTCTTTTCTTTGTGCCTTTTTTTTTTCCTTCCTCCGCTGACCAGCCCAACAGAGACAGATAAATCTCGCAAGCCAAGGAGACCACGTCCTCCATATATATTTGTGCGACAGTCAGATGCTACAGCGACAAAGATCAAATCACCAGCTAGCTCGACAGAGAGATTCAATAAAAGCAGAGAGTTATATTGATAGGAACAAGGCAAACGGATAGTTTTGATTTTAGTAGATTATTGACTGCTCAATAGAGGCAAAAAAAAGGCTTCCCAGCAGCATGGCTTAGAGAGCAACTCTTCTTGATGCACCGCGGCCAAACAAGAGGAGTGAAATATGAGACAGGGAGCACTTTGTGGCATGTCTGACAGTCCCATCATCTGCGTGAGCAATGGTCCTCCCTGCCGGATGAACCTCTCGCAGCACATATCAAGAAAGATGAGATGTGCTTTCAGCTACGCCTGAAGGCAGATGTGCTGTGCGGAGAGCAGGGGTGCACCCCCACGGAACTGCCCCGTTACATTTGGGCATCAGAGAAATCCTCCCCATCCCTCAGAAGAGTCCCGTTGGCGTCGACACAGCTACTCTAAGCCAGTGCAGAACTATATGGCATGCAGAGCGGTTTTTCTCTTCAATCTGTCTCTAAATATAGTATGTGCCTGATACTTACACGACGCTCATAAATCGCCATGGTCTGAGTGGCTCACATGCTGCAGCAACACGTCCCGACTGCTCTCTGGCCTGTTTAACACTGGAAACTGTAAAACTATGGATGCACACATGCTTCCCAGAGGAATCTGGGTCAGGGCAAGAAATCATTTTTGGTTATGGCTCTTTACTGTCCAAATCAGTCAGAGCAGCTAACTCTGCATTCCCCTGTGATCACATTTGGCACACAGATTATTTGCTTATAATCCTGCTGTAAGGGAGGAAGAAATTCAGATGCGAAGCCCAGGCAGCAGGAGGGGGGCAGGCTACCTGCAAATACACGCCTGGAGGAGGCTCGTGCACACAGGGAAAGCTGGGGAGCTGAGGTCTGCATAAGCAGGTATGAGGCTGAAAGGCAGCAACCTCATCTCCAGCCTCATCATAGCTTAGGGATATGGTTTAGTGGGGACTGTTAGCGTTAGGTCAGAGGTTGGACTCGATGATCTTGAGGTCTCTTCCAACCTAGAAAATTCTGTGAAAAGGAAAGGAAAGAAAAATCCCTGAAGAGGCTGCAAATCTGTATCGTATTTCTGACCAGACACTAGCCCTTCGTGCGAGGGACCGGCCCGCAAACAGCAGCCTGGCAGAAAGATGCGGGCTGACCTCCAGACACAGCAGCTCACCCAGCCCCGAACACAAGCAACCAGAACAGAGGAGCAAGGATCAAATCGCTTCGCCCTGGGAGCCGCAAGGAGCTGCAGCATTTAGGGAATATTAAATAAACAAAAATGACAGGGGGTTGCTAAAAGTATCTCTCTGAGAGCCTGAAACTCTGCAGATGGGGTCAGAAGTGATGCGGAGCCATCTAGCGCATCAAAGAGGCTTAATTGAAGCACTAGCAGGCTGAAAAGCTGGGAAGTGAGTGTGGAGTGTGAGGGGTATGTCAGTGCTTGCTGCTTAATTTTTGCCAATTAGCACTCAGCCAAGGAAGCAGGGAACCCTAAGCACAAAATAACAAGGGTGTGAGCTCAAGTGTGAATGGGTACAAGCAGGAACAGAGAGAGACTTTCAGCAGCATCTCCGTCAATATTCAGGAGGGGAAAAACACCATGAAATTATTTCTTCTGCATTACGGGAAAGGAAGGAAATCTTTCGGTACAAACACGCTAATGGGCTACGCGGGGATCTGAAGGAGGATTGCTGAGGTATTAGAGCAGACTGCATTAGGAAGAAAAGAGCAAGAGAAGAAACAGGATTTTCAAGGAGATTTTGTCCAAATCGATTAAGTGGGAAATGTAAAGGGGCAGCTTTCCACAGGGATGGAGCTGGTAATTGGCCCACGCAAGTCCCAACAGAGAAAAGCACTCAAAGGGCATGCTGGGAGGTGAGCACGTGGCTGATGTTTCCCTCACTCAGAGGCCAGAAGAGACCACAGAGAGGAAAGTTTCTCTTATGTTAATCCTCTGCACAAATCTACGAAGCCTCCCTTACCTTGCTGTAAATCACTGCTACTGCAATGCCCGTAAAACACCGGCCGTGCCCAAGCAGCAGGCACAGCAGGACCAAAGCGGAGCGCAGCGATCGGATAGCAGGTACCACTGCTCCCCTGCACAGGCCCCGGTGTGCTTTGTGTTGTTTCACCTGTTGTCTCCAGCTGAACTCTTCGGGATGGAAACTATCTCTGTGTTCCAAATGTGGTACAGGACGAGGGGTCGAGTCCCCACGGTGGGGTGAATTCACAGCGTGATGACAAAACACCGCGCATGAGCTCTCTGCAGTCAAGGGATGTTGCACTCACAATGCATGAATATGGTCAGGAAAACGTGGGTCCAGAGGGGAACGGGCAGCACAGCAAAGCATCAGATAGAGATTGTCACTCAAATTCTGTGTATTTCTCTTGCACTGAGTTATTTCTGATTTCTTCCTCCAGAAAAACAAACACCACTTGTCCTGCTTTTACATTTCTTTTTTTTTTTTTTTTTTTTTTTTTTTTTTTTTTTAGTAAAGAAATGAAAAACTCAAGGCATGAAAGGAAAAAAAAAACATCTAAAAAGACCTAATCCAGATTTTTTAAATGCATTATTTAAAAAAGTGTGTGCAGTAGGGAAGGTTCATTAAATGCAGCTCCTGACTGCTCTCAGCTCTCATCAGTGAACTGACTCTAGAATAAAGCAGGACAGAGATGAGGAAGCTGAAACTCTGGCTTCATCGGTCTCTATGTGTAACGCTGACTCAGTTTACAGCTTAAAGTCTGGATAAGATTATAATCGTGAGCCTAAAGTAGAGGGGAAAAAATCCCTATATCTTGCTCATTTTCAATACAAGCATGCTCTGAAAAAGTGTGTAACAGACTGGGTAGGAGTCAGCACCCACTGCCCTCTGTCCCGCGTTGATCTGCAGAACCAGCATCTCATACAGGGGGGCTGGACCCGATGAGCTCTTGGGGTCCCTTCCAACCCCTACAGTTCTGTGATTCTGTGGTCTCTTATGTGAATACAGCAGCAGGTCAGCGGGGAGCCCAAACCTGTGTACACTCAGCTCACTGCCGTCATGCAGAGTAGCAAGGTCTCTGCAAAGGTGGTGTCAGGATTAGGGTTTTATTTTGGCAGCTCTGGCTCTGAAATCTCCCAGGGCTGACTGTGGAAGAAAGTACTATTTTTACATGCACTATTTTGGGTTGTTTTTTTTCTGTCAAGTATTCACAAAATAGGTGATAAAAGGTTTTTAAATGATTAATAGGTACCTTAATGAATAACTAATCGATGCTTACAGATTAGTATAAAGCCCGAACAGTCAATAGGTTGCTTATAATATTCCACAATACCTTTTCTAGACATGCTTATAGTCACCTGTTAAATTATGCTTCTCATGTTTATACTGCCTATTAATCGTTTATTAATCCTTTATAAGCTATTTGGAAATGAAAGCATCATATAAACCCTGAGATACTTTTCCTTCTGCCATCCACAATCACCACACTTGCTGGGGGCTTAGGGAAGTATCAGTCAAAAAAAGACAGGACTTGAGCCAAAACCTAAGTCTTTGCAACACTGCTGGACTCTGAGTAATTTGTCACCTTCTGCAGGATTTCAGATGAGACCGGGGATGGCAAGGCAGCAGATAGCTTAGTGGTTCAGATGATGCCAAAGTGGTGTTCAGGAAAGATGAAATAGTCACGCACACAAAAGCGCCAGAAAGAAAATCCTCACAGAGAGAGAAGAAGGAATTAACTTCAAGACTTAAAGCAAGGAAAGAAAAAAAAAATCGTATCTGTAAGGACAGAGGATTGAAGCAAATGGACGATAGGCAGGTAAAAATAATAATAACCCCAAATCATTCCAAGTAATCACACAAAGCAAGGAAAAGAAAGCTGACACAAAGCAAGGAAAAGAAAGGGAATTGATAACACAACAGTCACGTATTTCTCCCTGCAGATAGGACCAATTTTAAAAAACATATATATGCATTCTCAAGAGCTCACCAGGTTCACTGGAGCCTCTGCTGTGTCACTAGATACCCAGGGCTAACAGCTGCAGGCTGCCATTAAATTCGCTTTTCAATTACTTACAACTCCAGTGACTTACAAGAACCAATTTTTAACCACTTCCAGTGCAAAGCTCTACACAGTGTGCTCCAACAGGATTCATCTCAACCCTTCCCAGTCTGCTCATTCTGCAGATGCTCCCTGCAGGTGCAAGCACGGCTCTGAGCCAGGCAGAGGCTGCTTACCCCCCCAGCCCTGCGGCCAGGGGCTGCAGGCTGGGGCTGGAGATTCATCCAAAGAGTGCTTTAAGCAGGGTCTGGTTGTGAAAGTGCCCGGCCTGGCCTCTTTCTGCCCGAGGACAGCCATCGCCTGCTGGCTGTTTCTTGTGCTGGCTTTGTACAGCACCTAGTGCCTGACCCCACTGAGCTGGGGCCACCCAGTGCAACCGGGAGGATTAAAGGAGCCTCAGGAAAGGCAGCGGCACAGAAAAATCAGCTGATGGGCAGGAAAAGGTATTGAACCTGGCTGCATGTGGCTCCTCGTCTGCAGATCTTCCAGGGTCTAATAATGTGCTTGAGCTCCACAGCCCGCCAGTTCTTCAGCAGAACTCTAATTTAGCTCTTTCTCTTCTGCCCGTTTTCACCGGACACGTAGGGATTTCTCTTCAGCCCCCAAATTTGTTTGAACAACAGCATGTCTAACAGTGTGTACACGTGGGGTGTGCCACGCAGACACAGAAGCACACAAAGTTGATTGAAACCCTTCCTTTCCTGTGGGCAAACCCTCCAGCCGCGGGGAGCTGTTCCACCCTCTTAGGCCAGGGCTCTCAAAGCACTGCAAGCGGCCACCAAATCCTCCTATTTCCCACTGGGCAGCAGAGGAGATTCCTTGAGTGCATTGTGTGCCACTCACTCCTTCCTGCTGCAGGAGATGCCCTGATTGACGTGCATTAATTTCATTCCTTCGTTTTGTGCCCCGCTCCCCTCAGTGCCCCTGGCTGTGTTGAGGTGCTGTGTCACCTGCTGGAGGCATCTGCTTGCGGCAGCACGTCATGTGAGCAGGGAAGGAAATGTGAGCGAGTCTAAATTAAAAAAAAATAATAATAAAAAAATAAAAATAAAAAAACACAATCCTCCTGATCAGTATGCCTGTCATTTTAGCAGCATTAAATACATTAAAATGGGATCTGCACACCAGCTTAATTAAATGAGCCAATTGAAAGTTCCTGCCAAGTATTAGTTTAAGGTAGAAAATACACTTATTTTGGAGCTTATGCAGATTGAATTTGTAGGGTCTTGTGGGAAATGCTAAGCATTTTTTTTTTGGAAGACTCACTGTTTGGAAATTTATTGCGGTGATCTGAATTTTGTTTCATTACGAGTGTCAAGCACAATCACAGATAGAAGAAGTCTCTTGGCTGGTTCCCAGGTTACAATATCCCTTCTAAATTGATCTGTTCTTCAAAAGTACTGCTGAAATGTATCCAACTATCTGTGCCCAGGGGCAGATGACTCACATTTGCCCACTGAAGAGGCATTTCAAGCCCTGAAAACAGAGCAATTACGGTATTAAACCTGAGAAGATATTTCGTGTCCGGTATCATTGTTTGATCTTAGCTCTTACTTGGCGATGTGGGGCCAGCTGCAATGTGATTACTGAAATGGAGAGCCTGGAACATGTAGCAAAGCTTATAATTTATTCCGGGCCTTTCTGATCCATGTAACACTGCAATCAAGCATTAGTTGAATAGCAGAACAATTGATTTGAAACTATTTCAGTAAATCAAACTGCCAATTTCAGCCCGCTGTCTATCTTACCCAGTGATGCATCACCTCTCTGGCAGTTGTCTGGAGGCGCGGCAGTAACAGAGGCTGCCTTGGCTGGGCTTAAAATTTGGGAGAAAAGGTGCAGACCTGTGCAATAGGGGCACCAAGCAAGCCTTTGGCAGACATGCTTTTTTAGCCGAGCTAAGTCTTTTACTCTAACAAAAAGAAACAACTTTACCTCTGTGTTTTCTTACTGAAACATTTATTTGACCCAGAATGGAGCTGGTTATTATTTTTCAATGATAGATTTTAAGATCTGCGTGTGGTTTCTTAACAGGAAATTTAACAAGCCTTTAAATATAAAAGTTGTTCCAAACTGATGAGTGGAAATGTTTCACTTCAAAAATATCAGATGCTTTCATTTTATTTTTCGTATGTTTCATTTCCACCCTGCTCTGGAAAGAATAATTTGGGGTTTTCAACATGGATTCAAGTATCTTACTAGAGTCCTCATCTCGTGCATACAGCTGATGGCATTATTCTCAACTTTCAGTATTTTGATCAAATTTCAAAACTGGGAGGCTGAGAGTTGGAAATCAATGAAAAAAATCCCTTTGGTGCTTTCTCTCCCCCTCGTGTGCTATCCCTGTTGCTGAGAGCCGCAAGAGTGCTGCAGGCTGAGGTCTCCACCGATATCCGTGCTCATCTCGATGGATGCTTAAGAGCTCCGCGCTGAGCTCCAGATGTCCTCAGAGCAGCCCTGCGGGCACACAGATCACAGCAAGTGCTGGGCTGAGGGTCACTGCACTCCATTTGCTGTCCCTCAGGCAGACATCGCACTGGGGCATGGCCAGCTCCGAGATCTTGCTGCCTTTGAGCAAACCTCAGGTGCAGCAACCAAGGAAAATCTTTTCCTACATGAATTGTTCGAAACACTTCATTCAATTCTCTCCAAGAGTAAAAGACATCAGGAAGATCCCAAATTACATCAGGAAGATCCCCAAATGAAGTCAAACTGCCACAAAGTTCAATTGAGACATAACCAGATCTCATCAGCACTTGGGTGTTAGCCTAGGAAGCCGAGATGCTGCAGGGAACAGCATTACAGGAAATTCGCCTTTTACTTACAGATGGAGAAGCTGAGTCGCTTCTCACAACTGTATGAACGAGACACCATCTCCTCTATGAACAAGATACTTAAACTGCCAGGGAGACCCACATCCTTTTGGTTTAATTCCAGACTCCCTGAGCAGCGCTGCCCAGACATTACAGATGATGCAGCAGATGCTCTCTTCTGCTGTCATTTGCCCTTGCAACTCCAGGCTGTTGCTCCCTAACTCTTCGCTTCCACCCCAGACGTGGTTTTGTGACATGCTCTTAGGCCAGCACTGACCCTGCTGAAGTCAGTGCCTGTGTATGCCCCAGCACCACACGGCCCCATCGGTCTCACCTGTGGGAGCCAGGGGGAAGCAGATGTCAGCCACGCCGGGTTGCCACCATGGTGTGCGCTGCTCGTGCAGGGCTGGCTCTGCCAGGGACAAGCCCCCTCCGCAAGGCACACGCTGTCCAGCTGCCTTCCCACAGCTCACCCAAACCTTCACACCACGGCTGGAGAAGTGACTCTCTACCTCTTTTGCTCTCTGTCTTCCAGCGATCTGTCAGATGCACAGACACCCCATCCATTCACGCCACAGGACACACTAAATGGAAGCTTTAAGAAGCGCCACCTGTGCCCTCCCCCTGTCCCTATCTCCTCAACCATTCATCTCTTCTCCCCAGCTGCAGGGGAGTTATCAGGCTAAACACAGGTTTCTCCAGGGTAAACGTTTACCCTGCTGCAGGTGCCTCGGGAGTCACAAAAGCGCCTGTCTTCGCTAACGGAGGGTGATTGCTCTCTTCTGAAGTGGGCGTCTGCAGCAGGGCACATGAATCAGCCCCTCGCAGTGCCCGTTTTTCTTTCTGGCACGCACAGGGAGCGTGAGTAGCTGGATCAGAGGGAGATGGTGAGTGCAGCTGCCTGAGGTTGTGTGTGATGTGTCCCACAGCCACCCCTACCCGCTCCCACTTCTCTGTGTGCCACCATCTGCCTGGCAAGAAGTGACTGGATGCTGTCTTGGAAGACAAAATCTGACGGCATCGCAGAGAAGCTCTTCTGGACAAGAAGCTCCTCGGGCCCCTCTTCGGTTAGGGCACATGGAGCCTGCCCCTCACTGCCTCTGGGAAATGGACATCCTGGACAGCTGCACACAGGGTCTAGACACAGGGTGCTCTGTACTGCTTTATCCCTCCTCTTTTCCCTGCCTACACCCCACTAGAGACAGACCCTCACAGTGCTGGGAGGGGAGTTCTCTTTACTCCGTTGTCTGCTCAACCCTCAAGGGAAAAGGCAACTTCAAGGGAAGTGTAAAACCAGAAGTGGCTCCCTTGATCCCACGTCTGCTGTCTGGGTTTAGTCCTCCAACCAGCTCAGCACATTTCTTTTAACTACTTACTGCTGATAAATGGTTTCTCTGCTTGCCACGGGTGAGTGAACACCAACCGCTCGTTCCAGGCCCAAAGAAAACGTGCAGAGAAACCCTAAGATTGTGTACTGACCTTTCCGACAATATGCATGCCGGTAAATACCAGCCAGCCTCTCGAATATTAAACAAGCCACAGCCAGCCCTGCATTTCCTATTACCCCAAAGTCCTTCAGACTGCATTTTTAGTCCAGCCGTGCATCTGTAATGACCTGCCTTATCTTCACTCCTCTCCCGTGCTGGAGGGGCTGCCCAGCCCTGCTGCAGTCACTTGCTGAACTGCCTCCTGCTATGAGCGGGGCCAGTCCCACAGAAGGGAAAAGCACGGAAGAGCCACCAGCAGCAGAAGCCCGTGGGAGACACCGTCCGTACCGTGCAGGATCACTAAGCATGGTGCAGTTGTTGAAGACATGCCGTAAAGGCCAGGACTCTGCTCTTTTTCCTGGAGAACCCTGCAATTGCTGCCCAAAATCCTCCCTGCACTTTCCCATAGTTACCTCAGAGAATTCTGTTCATACGGACTCCAGAGCTTCACATGGAGGGGAACTTCACATTTCCCCAACCCTTACACTAGAGGAGCTTTTGACAGCCCTCTCATGCCTGAGCTGTTCCCTTCATTACGGAGTCGCAGTCCACCCCCGGCCATCTGCAGGTGCCTTGCAGAGAGCCGTTTCTAGCCCTGCCTGCTCCCTCTGCAGTGGGCGCATGGTGCCCGTGCCACGGCCTGACGCTCACAAACCACGTCTGTTCAGAGAAGAGCTGGCACTGCTTTCTGCTGCAGCTTGTAAAGTCTTGTTAGCCTTTTTTCTCGGCGCACACTGATTCTGCAATTTTTTTGCAATCGGGTAGGCTGGCAAACAGAGCTACCAGAAATATTAACCTCTGCTTTAAGAGCAGCTGGTCCTGGGCTGAGGAGGAAGAGGCTGAGCAAGGATTTTGCCAGCCTCGGAGCTGGGACACGTAGCAGGCTCCCGGGAAAAACAAAAGCAAACACAACTCCCAGCGCCCAGCGCAGCTCTCAGCCACAGACCTCCACTCGTCAATTAGATTTCCTCCACCAATTTGTACGGGGAAAGACGGAGAGGAAATGCCAGATGCTGCTGGGCACGCAGAACAGATTCGGTGTGTGTGTTTAAAGCACTAATAACTCCCTTCCTGCCGAAAGAGGGAGAAGACTTTCTCTTAATCCTTCCTTGCATCAGTAATCAGAGAGAGGAGCAGATGGTGCCAGAAGTACAGTAATATGCCCATTAAAATAACCTCACTTGCTGATGAGTTAGCACCAGAGCCCATGCGGCAAGCACCTTTATGAGAGCCCTGCTCCAGCAGAAAGCAGCGGCTCGTGCGATGGGATGGGGGAAAGGAGAACTCGCTAGGAAGGACCCAGCCAAATTTCACCAGGAAGGACACAGCTTTCACCCATAAACTCCTCACTAGCAGATGTGCTCGGCAGGATTTGTCCTGCAGGCACATGGAAACAAGGCATGTGTCCCATTCTCCCCCCACACCGACACCTGCCTGTGATCTGGTGACACTTCGGGGCCAGCTGAGGGCTCCCAGTTGAGCAGTGAGCGGCTCCAGCACTGCTGCTGGGCTTTCCGGAGTCCATTCGTCCCCCAGGAGGAACAAGCAGATGGAGAAGATGCTTTCCAGTGATGGATTTCTCTTCTACAATTCCCAGCATAAGGTCTGTACATAAGCAACTCTCTTTCAATCAGACAGAAGTTGTGCCTTTCATTTCACAGTGGATTTACAAGTTTTTGTTCTACTGTATCTGCCTGGGGATGGTAATCTTCTAAGTGGGCCATCTGAGCAGTTTCCTGCAACTTTTCTGTGGCATTCACGAAGAAAAGCAGACATGTGAGCCATCACCACATGGCTGACATTTAGGTTTGCATGGCCAACCTCTCTGCTCCTGGCCACAGTGGTGAAAACCACTTGCTATTCAAGGTCTTCATTTACAGCAGGAGTGCTGCCATCTCCCTGACCAGTATCTGAAAAGCAGTGTCCTACAGCCCAGGTAACGGCCTGCATTCCTCTTTCTCTATCTCTGACCTCATAAATCTTCCCAGCAAGGTTTCCATCCAAATAGATGTGCTTCCACAAACATTTATGCCAAGTCACACTTATGCCAAACAGTCTTTCAACAGAAAAGGACTGCATCCAAAATGTTGCATCAGCTCCGGCTCCATGCCTCTAGAAGGGTGAACCTTTCTTTATCATTAATTAACTCTTTATATGACATGACATTTATTTCATTATCTCACTGAATGTCACTGTCCAATTAGCTCATCCCCAAGGAATGAGACCTAATTAACCAAGATAAGCAAACTGAACTTTCGCAACCTCCCTCCCTTACAAGCAAGTAGCCAGTATGTAAGTACTCAGCAGTAACGCCCTCGTTAAGGCTTGACTAAAGACTCCTTCTCCTTTCCTTGGCTTTACTCATAAAGAATTTTCTAACTCATCTATTTCCATTTTGCTTGGCACAAAGTCTCAGAAATCCATAGGGTCAAATCATGCTTCCTTCCAGCATCAGCTGTATGGACGTGGTCATAAATAACGATACCTCTCCCTCGGCAGCTAATGGACACTGATTTGCACTTAGGCAAAGGAAGATTTCCACTGGCAGAAGAAAAGGAGTGCTGGCCCAAATCTGTGTTTATAACCCAGGTGACGCCCCGCTCGCCTGCTGGATACACTCACAGCCACTTCACTTCCCTGATCAGCTGAATTCAGCTACGAAAAAAAAAAGCAAGAGGTTTCCATGCAGCTCACAGCCTGTCCCCTGACAGCCTAATTTGGCTGAGCATGTTAGAAATCGGAAAATATCCCTCCTTTCTCTCATTATGGCTTTCCCAGTTGCATTTTTTAGCTTTTTCAGTAGCGAAGGACCCCCTTTGCCCTCACTGAGCAACAGAAGGCCGGGAGCGGAGCCGTGTCCCTACCAGCTGACACAGCCCCGCTCAGAGGCGTGCTGTCGGACACGTAACTGGAGGCCACCCTGGCATGACCACCCATGCGATTACAGAGGATGGAGGGAAGATGAATAACTCTCCCTGAGTTGATGCAATGCTCAGGCCTTCATTTGTGAACGGGTTCTTTTCTTTGGTTTTATTTTTTATTTTTTCTTCCCTCAGGTAGCATGCTCAGAGCTATATTTTACACGGTACCTGATTTGAAACACAGAGATGAAGGGTCGTGAGATGAAAGGGAAGCATTAATCTCGCTTGTTCCCTCAGCATCTCAATAAATTTCATCCCCTGATTGCTTTTGCTCTTGGCTAGAGGTCAGTGTTTTCAGGGAGGAAGCCTCCCAAAAAAGACATTGTACTGGTACAGGAGCACGAACACCCCACAGCCCAAACCTGCATCCTGTCTGCTAGCACAAGGGTTTTTCCTTGCCAGTGCAGAGACCTGTGGGTGACATCCCACAGGCTTTGGAGCAAGCCTCCTACAAATTGAGGCTGCAGATCCCAAATCTTTCCTTATCACGTTTGGCTTTACAGGGAACCGGACTTTTAAGCAGCTTTGCCATGAGCCATCTGAAACCGGCGGCTGCGGGATGAGGAGGATCCCAGGAGGCATCTCTGAGCAGCGCAGCTCAGGCACGGCACGGCTCAGAGCAGTCACTGAGCACTGCAGAAATCCCCTCCTGGTGCGACACGAGGCAGCCTGGAGCCGTCACATGAACACATGGACAGAGCCGTCACAGAAACACAATCACAGAAGCACAGAATCATCTAGGTTGGAAGAGACCTCAAAATCATTGAGTCCAACCTCTGACCTAACACTAACAGTCCCCACTAAACCATATCCCTAAGCTCTACATCTAAACGTCTTTTGAAGACTTCCAGGGATGGTGACTCCACCGCTTCCCTGGGCAGCCTGTTCCAATGCCTAACAACCCTCTCAGTAAAGAATTTTTTCCTAATATCCAACCTAAACCTCCCCTGGCGCAACTTTAACCCGTTCCCCCTTGTCCTGTCCCCAGGCACGTGGGAGAACAGGCCAACCCCCACCTCGCTACAGCCTCCCTTGAGGTACCCATAGAGAGCAATAAGGTCGCCCCTGAGCCTCCTCTTCTCCAGGCTGAACAAGCCCAGTTCCCTCAGCCGCTCCTCGTAGGACTTGTTCTCCAGGCCCCTCACCAGCTTCGTCGCCCTTCTCTGGACTCTCTTGAGCACCTCGATGTCCTTCTTGTAGCAAGGGGCCCAAAACTGAACACAGCACTCAAGGTGCGGCCTCACCAGAGCTGAGTACAGGGGGACGATCACCTCCCTAGCCCTGCTGGCCACACTAAACATCCCAGCCTTCCTCACCCCATGCCACGCTGGGCACCTGGAGAACAGGATGCAGAACAAACCAGCAAAGACCATTTAATACCTGCCTTAAACACCACCTCCCGCCCGACCCAAGATCACTTTTTGGGTGTGAAGCAGCCACCCGAGGCAGAGCTGCTGTTAGGAACAGTGCCCCCAGACCACTGCTCGCTGTGGAGGCCGCTGCTTGTCTGCAGCACCCACGTGTGTGACCACACAACAGGGCCTGCAGAAGACAGAAGGGACAGAGCATTCAGTGCTGCTACCTACCCAGGACTAATCACAGCCAAATGGTGCTGGACGTGAACTCCAAAAGTGGGCAGGGGAACAAAGGGAGGCGGGACCAGTTCCCCTCCCAGTTCCATTTATGAGTTATTCTCTTGTTGTATTTTTGCTCCTGGTGGGGAGCACAGAGCCATCCGTGATGATTTAAAGAACGTGCCTGATGGCTGCCAGCATTGCTGGGAAGGCAGGGTCGGCGCGATCAGATCTCTACATATGTTATTTCCTTGTTCTTCAGCTTAATGGGGCGTCCCACTTTATTATTGTATTTTTTTTAATTTTATAAGACATGTTTCATTAAATCTGAATTATGGCAATTCAGGGAAAGAAATTAGCCATTAAAATTACAATGAAAACATCTTATAAAAAGGGCTGTCAACTGCCATTTCTGCTCTGCTGGGCGAGGGAATAAGGAGGAGAGAGAAACACAGCATCTTGGAACAGGCACAGCACCTGCAGAAGTGGGATCTGTCTGCCAGGGGCTCTGGAACAGGAACCCGTGTCAGGGGGAGCTGAAAGGCTCCTGGGAGCTGACTGAGATTCTTCCTTTAAAAGGACTATTTCAGGCCTTTCAAAAGGCTATGAGAAAAGGGGAGCTTCGTCCTGCATTCACATTTGGTCTCACTTCCTTCTGAGCAGCCGGGCAGCAGAAACAAGTGGCAAGTTCTCCCTCCTGCAAAGCCCCAGCGAGGCCAGGACCCTGATGCGATGGAGATGCGCACTGCAACTGGCACAACCCTGGCCCTTTCTGGAAGGGAGAATTAGCACAGGTCTGGACAGACGGGGAACTGGAAGCAAAGAGTATCCCCAAAGCCCCATTGAGGAAGGTGTTGTACTTTTGAAACAGAATGTGCTTCATGTCAGCAGGGACACCTCGTACCGCCAGGGCTCAGCTGTCCCCACGCACTGCTTTGCTCCTGCAGCAGTGACATTCTCAGAGGAGGAAAGAGATTTTGTTAGAAATACAAGGGAAAAGAAAAATAAAAGCCCTTAAGCTCACTTGTTTCTATAAGCTAGGAAGCCCAGGTCTATTCGCCAGTCCAACTGCCGCATGATTCCTGCGGCTGTCCTAAACTCTGCACCCTCTGAGCAAAACGGTGAGCACCTCTCTGTGCTTTTCAGCAACATAGCAAAGGTACTGGCTGGAGAAAAACATATCTGTCTGCAAGGGAATAAAGGTCAGTTCTGCTGAAATGAAATAGATTTTGAGACTGCATGTCAATTAAATGCATACAAAAGAAACTAATAAAGTTAATCCACTAAACATGAGAACTGCGATAAAACAGCCCTGCAGGATAGAGAGAAAAGAACGTGGGGAGGGGCTGGTAAACAGAAAGGGAAGTGAGAAATGGAATAAAAGAAGGCACAGAAGAAGAAATAGAGAGTTAAAGAGGAAACAGAGATAACTGTAATAGTATTCTTGAGAAGGTAAAAGCGAATGAAACGATCAGGGTGAAAGGCAGAAGCCCAGGAACCCAAAATACGCAGCTCTGCTGTGTTGAACGCAAACACCAGCAGCTGGCAGGCCGGGACGCAGCCAGTGAGCCTGGGGTGCTGCCTGTAGGGACCCTGCGCTGTGTGACGGGCTGCCCAGGACAGCCAAGGCCAGATTCAGCAGCTCAGGTGGTGCTTTCAGAGCGGTGCTGTGCAGACTCTGGTGTCACGGCTGGGCTCTGGTGAAGCAGCGATCTGTACAACGCAGGGGCTGTGCGTTGAGCATCGTGACCCATTCAGCAGGGATTGCTGTGGAGCCCAAGGACGGCTGATCTCCACCCGTCCCCAAAAGGGCTGCTGAGGACACCAGGAAATCTAGCCCTAATTGAAATGTTTACACAGGAAGCTGAAAATCTGGCTCTGTTTTTTTTTTTCTTGCTGGTGCCTCTGAAGCCTGACAAACACTTGTTTGAAAATCTGCCCTCCCTCTCACCTTGTCTCCTGATTCTTTGATTTTTTTTAACTGAAGATGACGCACTTAGGCTCTAAGAGCACTTAGTCCTTGAAAGTCTGTTGCACATTGGTAACTGCCTTCGTCCATTTGATCACCAATATGCAATAAAATTCAGCAGCAGTTTACGTGCATTGGGGAAATACGCTTGTAAAAGTCCCATTACAAGTTATTGGATGCTTTTTGCTTCCTTCTGTGGTTGAGGAAGTGTGGAAATTGTTCTGCTTAATGTATACGCAGTGGGCAGGGGGTATGACAAGGCAGCTCAGCCACGTTTGGGAAGTGGTGCCTTGCACACCACCCGTGCAAGAAGACCTTCTACCTCCTGAAATGGCCTGACCTGAGAAAGGGCATGGGCTACACCGGCAAGCAGGAGAAACCTGCCCTGCTCCACTCAAGCATGGCATCAGACTGGAGAGCGATTTAGATGGGTCCCAGCCCAGCCCAGGCACGGATCCGGCACGGATCTTAATGCCATGTGGACAGAGCCTGAAGGAGTGACCAAACGCCTTAGGACAAGTTGTCCCAGAGGAGCTGCTGTTACATGACGCAGCCCCATACAAGCCCTCACTCTACAGATCACTCCTGAGTGAAGCCACGGAGCTGGATCCAACCAGGAGATGATCTAAAATGCCTCCCCTTAGGTCAACTTTAAGTTCTTCTGCTAATTTTACCTTCCCACAAAACTGACTGACCCTAAAAAACTCTCTCCATCACTTCCTTTAGAGGAGTCTGGTCTAAGAACTGGGGAGGTATGGGCCTGCAGCCCAGATCCGATCCTTGATTTGGGAATTCTTCTGGACAGAGCCCAGAGTATGCCGGCTGGAGGTATGGCTCACCCCTCCTGCCTTTCCACTTCTGTTTTGCAATTGTTCCATTGCTGCAGGGCATTTCCTGGGTTTAACGAACATCAGGCGGGCCTTCCGCCTGGCAGTTCATTAGTGCCTTCCA
This sequence comes from Aythya fuligula, assembly GCF_009819795.1. Lineage (NCBI taxonomy): Eukaryota > Metazoa > Chordata > Aves > Anseriformes > Anatidae > Aythya > Aythya fuligula. Next base: position 5,485,141 of record NC_045578.1, on the reverse strand, counting down.
ACAGAGAGAGCATCGCGCTCAAGTCATTATTGATTTCTTACATGCACCACTGAAGGATTTCCATATGGAGAGGCAGTCAGCTGAGGTGACCCTGAAAATGTGGAGCCTTACATCAAACGCCGGAAGGATGATGTATGAAGGAACATCAGGGAATCTGGTACCATTAGCCCCTGTCTCTGATCTGGCTACAAGGATAGAGGGGAAGCTGTGTGTGGCCCACACTGTCCTGAAATTTTAAGACCGTCACAGAGGCCACCATGCTGAAGCAACTGGTTCTTGGAGATCTTACTGCAGGTGCAGCAGGTACAACCAGGACCCGGCCAGCTGCGGTCAGCAGACTCCTGGATACATCATCCCTGCTGTGAGAACTGAGGGGACACGGGATTCTTCAGTCAGATCTTACATGCAGTAAAAAGAGGGAGAGTATAACACTTCGCTGCAAGAGCAAACATATCTCTGAGTGGCTCATTAAGAGAAAAGAAGGTCGATTAAAACTGGAATCAAAGAACTGCAATACTGATGTTATAAATATATGTGCAAAGTGCTCCTCTAGCCTCACTCTCACATTCTCACACACCGGGTTTCTGTTCTCCCTCGCCTCTTTTAAAAGGAGAGATAGGAACAAGCTGATTAATAAGGCTACAGAAAAACAGAGAATCCTCCCCAGAGAAAGAAATACATTTTGTTTAAAATAATTTCCATATTTTTCTTTCCCCCCTCAAATGAGTTTTGACACTGATCTTTTCCCCTTTTCATGTTTATTGTTTTAAATAGAAAGTTCCTGTTTCCAGAACAACTGCTCTCTGTTCCCCCCCCTCCTCTTTATTAATCTCAGAGCAAGGCAGCGAGCAGGTTCCCAGCTCCTCCAGTAATGGAAATGTTCTGTTTGAATTTTCTCATCAAAACCTACTAGGTGTTTATCTGATTTTTGTCACACGCACTACTCAGGCCAAAGCGTATCTGAGGAGGCATACGCATGATGTATATCGATACATATTTATTGCAATGGCTTCTTCACCCTTTATTGCTTTGCTCTTCTCGGAAAGAACTTTATTCAGCTTTACCAAGCACTGTGTCATCCCCTAGGTGCAGATCAGAGCAGCAAGGATGTGTAAGAGGAACAGGCTTCAAAGGAGCTCACCAGGAGCCCTTGGGTACCAAACACCCGTGGCACCTTGTGCCTGGGCAGGAGCATCACGGTTTGGCACAGAGAAGCAGCAGAGCTGGCAGGGAGGGCCTGGGGCAGGAGAAGGGGATGCACCACCCAGCCCCATGAGCAGAAGCACTTCAACATCCACGCAGAGCTGTGCATGCTGCAGGGCCCTGGAAAACCAGAGGGGAACGCAGCTTCTGTTTCTTCCTGGAGAGGCGCGCTGCAAAATTATGGATGCCAGCACTTTGCACTGCCTCTGTGTCTCACAGAGAGCAACGCACACACTTAGTGCTGCACTTACTGCTCGTCATCTGCAAATGGCACCACGGTGTATTAGCAGGCAGCGGCGTGCATCCATTTTGTCAGCACTAGGTTAAAGACTGGACTAGATGATCTTAGAGGGCTTTTCCAACCGGAAAGATTCTGTGATTTTATCCTGCTGCAGCATCCAAACATCCCCCTGGCCTGAGGCATCAGGGTGAGACGAGGTCCAGCTGCACTGGGGAGATGCCCCAGAAACACACAGCTACGGCACCTGGCCCATCCTGTACCCCACTCGGGGGGGGGGCAGTGTCAGGAGGTCCCAATGCTCTTCCCAGATAACCTGCACCTGGAATGGATGCTCTGGAAAGGCAGCACCTCAGAGTGAATGAGACAGTACTGAAATCTGGAATTTAGCCTGATTGCAAGACATATATATTTAACACTCCAAATGCAAAAGCATGACCCATTATTTACTAACTCAGGCCATGTTAATAAAGATAATACATAATTATTGCCGAAATAGTTCAATGAAAAGGTTCTTTCAGCTATAAACATATCACATTTCTCCTTCCTCTGTTTGATGTCCTAATTACAAGTATCACCGTCCATCTGAGTTAGAACTAGATTAAGGCTCCGCTTGCATTTAAAGTAGCTGTTAGCACTGCTTAATGGTGAGAGATGACTAATTGGCCATCTCACTGGTGATGAATGAAGCTGAGATGCAAGGCAGTGCATGAAAATTACGTGTAATTGTTGCCAAAAATTAGACTGAAGAAAATAAAAACGTGTCCAACCCCCTCCACTCCAACCTGTTTGAACACCAAGCTGGATCTGAGACGCACCAGCAGCACCAAACACAAGTGGAGAGGGGTTAATACTGTACAGGCAGCTGTGTCCTGTGTTCGTTGGACACATGCACCTCTGTCCTCTTCACACACAGCGGGATGTGCTTGTCACTGCGGGTGTGAAAGCAGCTGTTTGTCACGCTGCAGCCAGCTCCTTCCCCACCATCACCACGGAGAAATAATCGTGTCGCATCTCACAAGTTGAACGTGGCTTCTGCAGCTCTCTGTGTGGCGCTGACAGCGCAGTGGGCATCACTCTTCCCATCCAGGTCGTGGTGAAGCAGCTCCCCTGTGTGCTGTTAGGATGCACGCCTTGTTGGAGGTGCTACTTCTCAGTGGAAACAGAAAAAACAAGGCCCTGACCACATCAGATCGTTAAAGACTCAGTTGCTGTGGGTGATTAAGAATATTAGCAAAGCCAGGACTGGTGAGAGAAGTAATATCCTTCATTAACCTACTGAGAAAACTAACAAGCTTTCAGGCACGTGAGGCAGACAGGGAGAACCCAGCCTGATTCCGCTCACAGCTGTATCAACTGCTCCGCTGAATTTCATCAGCGTGCTCTGCAAGGGTGGTGGAAAGAGCTTTTAAGGCTATGGTGTGTAAGATACTTAGATTCGCTTTTTTCTAACCTGTTATTTCTAAAGCTGCATCCGTCTCTTCAGTCTCCAGTGGGCAGAGCTTGGCTGTTCAAGCACCTCTGTGTCCAGCCCCAGCGGTGGCCACATTTCAGCTGGGGCTGGGTTCACCTCTGGACAGTTCTGAAGGCTTTTTGCTGTGAAATGTTCACAGCAAATGTTCACAAGTAGTTTTGTCACTGGAGCACATGCTGTGCGATGAATTGGTAATACTAATATACTTTTCCTTCTCACCTACTTGCTCTCCCTCTCCAAACTGAGCAGTAGCACTGCCTCCCCTCTTTCAGCTTACTGATACAAATCTTCAAATTAAACTTGAAGGAGTTGCTGCTGAAGCTAAGAAAAAAAGACTTTGCTCTACCTGTCTCGCTGCTGGGACACTGGCAATTGCAGATATCCCTGATCCAGGTGGGAGGCCGTGACTGGGCCACTCCGGTGCTATCTGTTCAGAACGTGAGAACAACAAGATCTCCTTGGGAAATTGCTAAGATGACTCCTAGCTTGAATTTTTGTCCAGGAAAATCTGGGATGTGCGATAAGAACAGCCTGAATTTTGTGGGAATTACATGATCTTTAAGGTCCCTTCCAATCCAATCCATTTTATGATTCTGTGATTTTGATCTACTCCAGTGGTTCACGAAGAGAAGTTACCAAAATACATCACAGAGGGTAACGTTTCCGCTGCAGGAGTGTAAATTCTCTCTGGCGTGTTGGTTCAGTCTGACCGAACAGTGGAAACTGGTATTTCTCAAACAAAATTACGGAGACTTGGTTGTTTGTTTTTCTTTGTTTGCTTTTTCCAACCTGATTTTAAGAGATCAGATGTGAGCTTTTGCTGAGGGATATCCTCGCTTTTCATGGTTTTTGGCATCTTTTCACAGCAAACACAACATTCAGAAAGGGGTGAGGAGAGAGGTCGTCATTGTTATCAGAGTTCCTGCTAATACTAGGCACAGGAGAAAGGGCTTTGGGTTGAGAAATCAACAGGTGAGTCCATGAAACATTCCACATGGTGCAGCTCCTGGTATAACAAGCCTTTAGATGCTGGAGACCATCCCGGTGCTCCTCTTCATCCGCACCTCACGTTGCTACAGGCTGAGGTCTCGCGTGGCAGAGCACAGGCTGGGGGTGTGTGTTATCCTCCTGCACAGGGTGCTGCTCCTTCTTCAACATACTGAGCCCCTGCCTCGAGGCTCCAGCAGTCTGTCAGCACTGCGGGCATGCCCACGCTGCAGCCCGAGGCACCTGGCTTGTTGTGACCTCCCAGAGCTGATATAAAGAGGACACCGAGATACAGAGGAGTCCCTTGTGCTCCAAGTCTTTGTATCTCTGAGGGGCACTTTTTGCTGGTGTATGCAGGTGGGGAAGAACAGTAGTCCTGCTACCTACAGTCCGTGCTAGATGCCAGCCCATGCAAGATGCACTTAGCAGCCCCCGATCGTCTGAAAATGTATAAATCTCCAGAATTACCCTATGGACAAATATAAATCTTAAAAAAGCCCTTGCTCCTTGCAGTCCTTTCATGCGTTGCTTGGCAGTCAGCTTGTCCCCAGGATATGAGGAAGCATCTGTGTTTGTAGGGGATGTGTGGGAGGCAACTGGCTTACCCATGAAAATATTGCCAATTGCACCTTTTATTTCACACGTTTAGCCACTGAGATGAAACAAAACTGTGTAGAAAACTAATTTCATCTGCTGCGCAATACCGTTATTACCATAATCTAGTATAAAAGGGTGAACTTCACAGCATTGGTAAATACATTATGAGAGAGGCATTTAAGAGCCTAGCTCAACAGCTGAACATACACAGAGGCTCCAGCTCCTGCTAACATGCCTGCATTTTTGCAAACAAGGGCTTACAAAATCAATGTTTTCGTCCTGCTATGATCTAAAAACTTGTGCTCCAGCTACCTGAGGAATAATGAAACACCTGAGCACTCAGTTCCCTTTTTCCCACTCTGGGTTTTAAATATTTCTGTCCCTCCGCCCCAGCTATAGCCTGGAACTGCATTTTGCTTAGTACAGCAGCAAGGAACCTGCAGGAGGATGACAAAGAAACACTCATTTATTCCTGCCTTTACCACCAGTTGCCTTGGCAGTCTTGGGAAAATCGCTTCAACGTGTCTGCTTAGCTGCGTGGCACCCCGGGGCTGCCTCTCTGTTTGTACACCTTGCAGCACAGCAGGTGAAGCGCCGCCGAAGGTGCCTGCAGCCCAAGCCGTGCCTGTAATTAGCAGCAGCCCGTGCCTCCTGGCTCCGCAGCTCAGCAGCTGTCAGCTCAGCAGCAGCGTGCACTGCTGCAGCCAGCCAGCCCTGCTTCCAGGACAAGAGCCAGCACTGCAAAACGTGGACGGCGCTGTGACAGCAGGGCAGTAAGCACGCACTGCTTTGTCCAAGCCCTACAGTTTTTCTCTTGGCTCCAAAGGAAATAGTAAGTTTCTAGCCAATGCCTGTATACAGACACGTTTTTTCACTGCCCTTCACAGCCAGCACCATGCCGTAATTTCCTTTTCCTTTGCACTGCATCCAGGTGGTGTTTGCTGCACGTCCTGAGCTCAGCTGGGGTTATGCCTCCATGCACCCCAGACTGACGGGTGAACTGTGTGTGTCTGGTACCTTGCACCTCACTCCAAGTCTCTGGTTTCCCTGCGGCTTCCCTGCATCCTTTCTCCAACTCGTTAGGGAACCCTTATCAATAATACCTTCTGCCAGGGCCAGTCCCTGACCCAGCTGACCTCAGCCACCCGCCACGTGTTAATGCATTAACACCAGAAGGGCTCCCGGGAGCGAAGCAGACTCGCGTGCTCACCAGAGCAGCTCTCAGATTAAAAGCAGAATTCAAACTAGCTGGATTTGGGCCTGTTTACAGACACTGGCCATTCCTGCAGAATGCATTAAAGATATGATGGCCTGGTGGACTTAAACTTTTTGCCCTTAGCTCAGAATCTTACAGGAGAGGTGTGAACTCCTCTCCAAAAGTCATATCTGGAGGCTGCTACCCAGCACAGGTGAACTCACATTTCCTAAGCGCTTTTTGTGTACTCTGTAGAAGTACAGAGCCCTCTGGGAGCTGCAGCACACGCAGAAAGCCACTGGGTCTTAGTCACTGCCTTGGCTGAACACTGTCCCTAGTTAATCTTGTGCTAAAGACGATCTCTGAAGAACCAATCATGCAAAAATCGACTTTATGTTTGAAGGACAAATGCAAAGTCTCTCTTACTGTCCTTTTATAACACACACTCCATCACACCTGACACAACCACTCCTGTCAAATACTGCAGTTTAAATAGCTCTGTTGGTAAATGATAAATATCAGGCCATACATTTGGATAACCTTACACCCTGGGGAGAGGAGGGCACCCTGGATTTATTGTTACAATGCTTAATATTGGTTCATTTTGTCCAAAGAGAAATACTGGAGTTGTTCATAAAGCTGAACCCTGTAAATCAATAAAGACTTTCTTGGTAAATCTGGTCTTTTGCGGAGAAAGATCTTAGCTGTATCGCTGAGAGGGGCAGAGTGGGGGAAGCTGTGTTTTCCAGAACTAAGAAAAGAGCACGGAGCGGAAAGAAGTGCTTTCTGCTCCGAGTGCCGAGCGACAGAAAGCCTGCTGGTCTGGAATATCTTCCCACAGGTTGTCAACCCCCCGTGCTGTTCAGCCGCAGCAATGCGCAATGAAAAGCACTGGTGGCAGGGGAATCCTTCCAGAACACAGCTCCGAGCTTGCCTGAATCTCTAACAGCAGCGCTGAGCTTCACTGCTCCAGGCTCAGGGCCGGACCCACTTGTGGCAGTGGCTCCAGCCGGTGCTTTAACACCGGTGCAGTGCCCAGGTCCTGCTTTCCAAACGCCTCTCGTTGGCTGCTTTAATGCAAGAGGCTGCAGGCCAGCCCTGTCGGCAGGCAGGCTGCAGGAGATGTGCCGGTTACAAGGAGAAGCACTCACACACTGCTTACTTCTCAAGAGGAAGGTCGCTGGTCGATGGGAGGACCCAGGATCTGGCCCTGGGCAAGCAGTGGGAAGCATCTCACAAGCTGAGCCTTCCACCCCGATTCCACAGGCAGGGAAGGCCGTCCTTTGCTGTTCAGGGGGTGAAGATATGGATGTAAACCCAGACTGCAGCATCTGATAACGGAGAGCAGAGGGCATTGATAAATCAATCCCGAAAGGTAGTGGGAGAGTTTCTAATTGTACTCCTACAGCTTGTTTATGGAGGGCTTCACTGCTTGCTTCTTTGAACCTCCCTGATTTTGAAGGTTTGTTTGCGGCGGGTTTTGTTGTTGTTGTTTTTCTAATAAGCTATGTACTGCAATTTACTCTGTATCACAGAAAACAGAAACATCTCTGAAAGAAAGACAACTCATGCAAAGAATGACTCAGGCGTACGTCCCATCCTGCAGAGAAGAACAATGCTTGTGCCAGCACAGCAGAGCCTGCTAAAATCTGTAACAAGGTTGCTGGAAAGCAAGAAGAAGGTTGGACAAGTTATAGAAACAAAATCCAAACCCTCTGATCAAAGAATCAAATTAGAGACAAGAAAGGAAGACAGAACTGGCTGACAGTCAACCAGACTCCCTGGGGGACTTGGAGAACACAATTTAATCTCTCTTTTGCTTCAATTCCCCGTCTGTACGATGGCTATTAGCCACCTTATCCGTTTAGCCTGCGGGAGGCTGGGGTCAGGGACAGTCTCTCGCTGTATGCCTGCACACTTTCTAGCCAAGTGGATCCCCTGTTGCTGTCAAGGCAAACAAAGCAGAAATTCACAAACACCAGGACAGCTGAAGCAGTGGGTGTGTTTCACCATTAATTGCCTGTGAGCTCTTAATGAAGCTTTTTCAGCTGGGGAGACATTCAGGACCTTCTCCCGTGGGACACATGGAGGACGTAGGAGCTGGGGCTTTTTCTCACTATGAGCCTTGCAAAGCCCTCTCCCTCTGCCTCACCACTGTTCCTGTGTGACCTGTATGAGCATCGTTCCTCTGAAGACCACTTCCCCTCCATTGAAGTGGCTGAAGCTGGTCAAGATGTGCAGAAGTTGGTGACTTGAAGGACACGCAGCTACACAACCCATTTCCAGGGGGAACAGATTCAAAAACTTGGCTGGAGCAAAGCCAAACCTCTCCAATCTCAATCAGCAGATCAGTTTGTATTCTCTAAACAGCCCTGTCTCCTTTCTCATTCAGCTGAAGTTTCAAGGGGAACTTTATCACCAGGCAAATGAGAAGACAATCTGTTTCTGATTTTCACTCGGTCTCCATTGCCTTCCTGTCTTAATGCACTGAGGACCCACTGATGGTAAGATGAGCCTAAAATATTTAATCAGCACCTGGACACAAATACTAACAGGGAGAGGAGCTATCCCCTGCAAGAGCTGCCCAAAGAGCCGTGCTAATTCTCTGTCATTTAAGGGTCTTTGGATCCAGACCAGGAGAGCACAGGAGGAACCACAGCTTATTAGAGCCAACGCAGAGGTCAGTCACCGAGATTTTCTGAGCAACACACAGGCTCTTTCTGACCAGAAAACCTAGGGGACTGACTCTTACTGAGAGAGTCTCTGCTGCACTCCTATCAGTCCCGAGAGATGAACTTGCTCCGCTCTTGGAGCTCACCAGAGAAACAGGCAGTGGAATAGCACGTGAGACCCACACCTAGGTTTTCGAGCCCAAACTGCATCATTCACAGCAACGCATCCCATGCTCCTACAGAGCTCATCCTCGCCAGGCTGGCCAGCTTTCCCGGGCTGCCTCCTCAGGTGGGCAGCCCATTGCAGGGCCCCAGAAGCCACATGTCCCTGGCCACTCTCTGAGAAAATTGTTTCCATCTCTGACGCGGGGGTGTTTGGTCTCACGCAGCTGCTGCACTCACAACAGAGCCCAGCACTCGACGTGTTAATGCAGATCCCTGCTGGAGCCCATTCATCGATGTTGATAGCAGTCCACGAGATTCTTAACCTCTGTCTAATACTGTCACGCTGAATAGATGGCTTGCCCTCATGTTTGCAGCTTTCACTGCCTTGTCACGTAATACCTTCAGGGGCCAGAGGCCACACCACTGCTTCTATCAATCCAGCTGCGTGCCTTGCCTTATTGCATTAGTTCTTTGCATCTCTGTCAGGCTCTGGTAGGCAGTCAAGGATGTTTACTGATATCCACCGCACAGTCAATCTCTGAATGATCTTGGTAGCTATGACCCCTCTCCTTACAAATCACACTGGTTGAAGGCTATAATTATGGGATATAATTAGAAGTGGAGTTGCATTTAATGGAGGCAGCGACGTGTCAAGCACCCCAAGAGTCCACCAAGCTGCAGGCTATGATTTCCCCGCGCTCCCTTCTGCTGCTGCTGCTGTTCTGGAGCACATCAAATGCCTGTTGCACCGAGGACGACCTAGATGCTGCTGCTGATCTTGCTTCAGATGTTGTATCTCCACCTAATGAGTAAAGCTCTGCGCGTGCATTTAGCCCATCACTGCACCTGTGAGATCACACAGCACAGCAACAGATCGTACAGGGCAATGGGCTGAATCTGCTGGCTTTCAGCTGCTGCCATGGTAGGATCTCCCCCTTTTCCAGCCATGCCTGTCCAACCCAATGTGCAGTCAGTGCACACGCTTTCACTCCCTTCCCAGATCATGAATTCAAGCACAAACACTTATGGCCATAGATAAAAGTCCCCTGTATATGAAGGCATGGAGGATGAGCCAGTCTTGGTTGTATTCATTGCCCCAAGAGAGCGTTTGTTGTACCTCTTGACAATCATTCAGTATCAAACAAACTGCAGAATGTCCAGGGTACCTGTGTCTTCAGAAAGAGGGATTGTAGTCTCTAAGTCTTGATCAACCTCAATCTTTTAAGTCCTGGTAGCTTCTAAAGCCAACCTCTTCTGGCCTATCAGCTCTACAAAAAGAAATCATTACCACAGAGCAGGAGTAAAATCCAAAGCAGAAAGGCACAGAAAGGTTCTGTGAGAAAGATGAGGACAAACAACTCAGTCAGGATATATTCCTCGTACACTGCACTGAGTTCCCAGCCCTGCATCAACAGGGCGCAGTGAAGGGCACAGCAGCCTTTTGGGTCTAGTCCAGCTTTGGCTTTGCTGCTGCAGCCAACAGCAATGAGCTCTACACAGACTGAGGTGTGAGCTCACGGCAGCCGCTGGGATGAGGGCAGCCACGGCTCTTGCAGCACCTGGGAACGAGCAGCGAGTGCTTCTGACAGCACTGCTGGAGAAGTGAAGAAGTGAAGAGCGCGTTCCTAATTCATCTGGTGTGAACAGGAATTCAGTTCCCTTGAAGGCATTCAGAGGGGTGAAATTGTACCAGGAACATGTTTGGCAGCCTGGGCATGGAGCAGACGGACGTGACGTGCTTAAGTTTCCAGTGCAGCAATGAAGGGCATGCCAATACTGTTAGTTGTTTGGAAAGCTTTCAGGTTTCTTTGGAGGAAGTCAATGAAAAAAATCAAAAACACAGCACTGGCTGCACCTCCCAGTGGCATTTGTTTACCTTTGTGCCTCCAAATAAAACCCACAAAGAATGCAAGGGAAGAAACACAACCACCACTGCCAGTGAGAGATTCCCAAGTGCTGTCTCATCAGGAGTTTGAGCAGTTTAACCTGAAAAGGAGAACACTGCATTGGAAGAACCAACCCCAGCTAAGATGTTTCTCCAGAAACCTGACTTGCCCTCCAAGTGGAGTTCTGGAAGCAGCTTCCCAACCATCCTGTGTGATAATCCAGTTCTCCTTCCTGCATCCTGACAGAGCAGACATTGGAGAAAATTATGAGGATTTTATAGCTCTCTGCGGCAAGCAGTTAATAACTCTTTAAGGCTATAGATCTGGGCTCCACTGCAGAGCTGCAATAATTCACAATAACATATGACTTCGCATTTATCACTCTGGCACTTCATATACACTTCCTGGTGAAACCTAGGAAAGAGGAAGAGGAGGGAGGATGATATTCCATGCGTGTGGTCAGCAGGTGCTTTCACTGAACATGGCATATGGTGGAGGATGGTGAGAGACCAACCAAGAAACACAGGCCTGGGAACTGTTAGAGGAATGGATGGAGACACTGAAAGAGGTGAGGTCTCAGCTTTGTGGGGACTTTTCTTGTCCAAAACCATCGCAAAAGCCCCCTTCTAAGCTCAGGCAAGGCCCCTGTAGACGCTGACCTTGTATAATACTGATAATGAAGGGCCCAAATGCCACCATAAAATGGTGTGTGCCCCCTTTTCCCTTGTGCTACCACCTCAGTGCCAGCACACGAGAAGTGCTGGTGTGTCCCATGGTCCGTGTGCTGACGGCCCTGTGCACCAAACAGTACCTTAGCTTGGGTATGGAAGCGCCTCGCGGACATCCATCGGCACATCTCCACAGAGACGCAGGAAAATGTTGTCTGTGTTCCGCAGGAAAAGAAACAAACCTGCGGCAGAGACTTGCCCTGAGAGAACCAAAGGCAGTTTGCCTGGGGCATGGCTCAGAAGCTCGTGGAGCAGACTAGCGAGCCTTGCCAAGCACGCGGCTCTGCTTCCCCTGCGGCGTTAGCATCTCCCCCCGCTGTGCAGCCCTAGCTGGGCAGGAATCAGATCCTGGTGCCTCCAAAACCCACCTAGTCCCTGAAAGAAGAGGGAGATCACCCTCAGGGAAGGAAAAGTAAGCCAGTAAATAATTCTGGCAGGAGTCTGCAGGCAGCAGCAGCTCACTCAGAACTCCCATCTGCCTGCGAGGGGAGCAGCAGTGCTCCCACACCACCCGGATGCCGCGGGGCTGCTGGCGGCTCTGCTCCCAGGGCAGGTGCTTGCTACACGGGAGAAGCCTGCATCCACTTGTACTTCTCTGCTGGATTCCCTGTGCCTTGAGCTGTCGGTGGAAACATCGCAGACACAGACTCTGCAAGTCTGATAGCAAAGCATGGCACAATGGAACTTGAAACGCACAGGAGATTGGTGAGAACTGGGTTTGCTCCTGGCCTTTTATGTGGTCGCATTGCACGTGGTTTATCCACTGCATCCAGTCTCTTGAAGGCCTTTTTATCTACATAGATGTGATTTCCCTTTCAGTTCCTTGCACTTACACACTTCATCAGCTGACCAATGGAAGAAACGGGTCCCTGAAGCCTTCCCTGAAGAGGTCTGCAGCACCAAACCCAAGGGCCCCCAGAGCTGTGGAGCTCCCTGGCCCCCTCTCCCCCTCCTGGGCTCAGGGCAGCGGCGTCCCGGCGTTGCTGGAGAGCTCAGCCTTACGGGGGGGTGAGGATTTTGCTGTATTGCTCTAAACACTCTGGAAGTGTTTTAGCAACAGAGGCAAACAACAAACATTATCCTGTGCACAATATCGACTCAGTTAATTGGCAAGTGAGGTGTTGGACTGGCCTCCTGCTTGGCTTAAATTGTATATGCACCGAACACTGTCTCTGCTCATCACGCTGTCAGTGGGAAAGGCTCCATACAGGGTAATCACATGCTGCTGCAAACACAGCGCTCGGTAAAGCTGCAAATCAAAAGAAAATAGCAGACAAACAAAGATGGGAGATAGGAGGAGGAGTGGAGGGGGCCGAACTGGAGACCACACGCAAACCTGCAGCCCACAGCCGTAGCTGGGAGCTGAAGGGTGCGCGAGGAGCTTTTTTTGGATTGGTCTGAGGCACATATGGTGGCTACAGGCACAGCAGCTGACATGAACAGGAAGGAGAGAGCTGGGCAGTTGCAGGAGTGACTCTCACATCTTTCAGCCACTGTGCCAGTGAGAGAGGGGAGAGCTGGCCCTGGGGATTGGCATCATGTTAGAAAGAGGCTGCTCTGCCACTGCCTTCTCACACAGCCCTGGGAAAGTTGCTGGTACCTCCTTTGCCACAAGTCCCCCACGGCTGAGCGTTGCCGTCCTTCCTGCTGCTTACTGCTTAAGGACCAGGTTTTCTAAGACAACACAGACCCTAAAGGATGCGTGTGTATGCCCAGAAGTATTTAAAATTGTTCTAAGCAATTATGTGCCTTACTCACTGGGGTCTTGTCCCATTTCAGTGCAGCCTCAGGCATCCCAAATGCCTCTCAAATCTGGCCCTTAGACATTTTGAGGCAGCAAATTGTCTCTTACTGTAACTATCTATACAAATAAAACTGACTCTGTATGCACGCACACACACATTACTGTCTCATTTTAAGGCACAAGTAAACAAAAGGCTACAGAGGTCTAAAACTAAAAGCTGTCTCCCAGGAGGGCTCTGGCTTGCAATTATCCCACAGGTTCTTATTGCAGGTGGGAACACACTGGCTACAAAACTGTGGGTTTGATTCTCTTCTCACTTTGTACCCAGGCCACTTGAGACCTCTCCTGTTCCTCCTAGCTAGCTGGGCAGAGCCACGCCGATGGCCCCGGTGGCTGCAGACTATGCAGAAGGTTTGCTGAGTGCTCTCAGCTGCTGGACACTTCTCAGGAGCTAACGAGTCACGCAGCCACACAAACAAATCGAGGGAAGGCAAATGAGCTTGTAACCTCTTTAGCCATGAACTGGGAGAAACCAAATCAAACCCCCACAAAACCCACATGCATTAGCAGCAAGGAAGGTGGCTGTCAGAGAGGGTTAATGAACCAGCTGCTCAATTTCCTTGGAGACAGGCATTTAATTTGTAGCTGCCAGGAAATCCCACACATTTGGAGCTCACATCCTTGGTGGAAGTGGTGTCATATTGAAGAAGCACAGGGCAATCCTGCCACGGGGGACAAGTGCAGCTCTCCACGATATCAACTCCATTAAACTCATCTCCCCCAGCCCCGTACATGCCAGAAAGAGTAGAGAGGTCAGGGCACTGCAAATTTACACTCCCAGCTCTGACAGCCGCTTTGGTTAGGGTTTAGGCATGTTTGCTAGGGAGGCACTTGGACAAGGATGTTAGCCTTTCTGCTCAGCTCTTGCTCAGAAAGCATGACAAAGAGGGGGGAAGGATGTGGGTGAGAGCAATCCATAATGCTCGAGTCAGGCCACATGGCCAGCAGGCAAATTTAATGTACAGATTAGTTCTTCACTCAAAAGCTGCAAACTTAATTTGTTAGTACAGGACTTACTCTCTGCCTCTGTGTATACTGTGCCTAACCTCGCTTCCCGAGATCATCTGGAAAGCAGACATTTCCATTAGCAGTGCTTAAAACTCGGCTCTGTCAGCACTTCCACTCCAAGTTTGGAGGAGTTGTTTTAACTTCCCATAAAGCATCCTCTCCCAGCTGGAACGCAGCACACAAGAGGGGGAGATATATCTGCATAAGTCCCATTACCTCTTAGCGTTTGTTATCTCTTGGGCCCTGTAGTTGGAAAACGCCTCCTGAGCTCAGTGCAGAAGCCAACATCCTTCCCAGATTTACTCTACAGACATTTGGCTGGGGATTTTACTTAAGGTTTAACTCGATTGGCAGACATTGTTTTTATGGGTGGCTTCTGTTTCAGCTCTAGGTTTCTGTAAAGCAAATATGAGATGCATTGGCAGAGTTTGCTGGGTGTTAATTACCAGCTACAAGCACACCCTCAAATGCAATAAGATTTTTCATTCACAATCTGGAATGGAATAGCGTTGCAAACAAAGTGCCAGGTTGTAGAAAGGGGTGTTTTTTTCATATCCGTCATCAAATTGGATGAGAGTTTGGGAGCCAGGCGGGGAGAATAGAAAAAAAAAGGCTATTTAGCGTCAGGAGAGCAGGGAGGGATAGATTTAGGGGAACACCATGAGTCAAACTAAACACACAGCTTCATGCGTCTGAACATCTGCTGCGGAATGAGGTACATGCTGGTACCCTACCAACTCCTGTCCAGGGATACGGGAGATGCTACAAATGCACGCAGGCTCACTGCAGATGTGCTAAGATCCTGCTGTTGCTCACAGTCCTTTATCTTGTTTTGCTTTGTGTTTCTCAATTTGATGAGGAACAGAGACCTGAGCTACAGCCCACAACACATCCATTCCTCAGATTCACTGCCTGCCAGCCAGGCCAATTGGGTAGGTCACTGCCTTAGATGAACTTCTGGGTGAAGAAACAGGGAGCCCATCCACACAGGAGCAAGGTGAAAGCTCAGACTGGTTTGCAGCAGAGAGGGAGCTGCTTCAGTTCCAGGCAGAGAGAGGAAAGCAAGGCACAGCCGCAGCACTTTATCTACCAAACATCTCTGTGTCTCACATTAAGCTGCACTTTTGCAGAGTCTGCATCTCCCTCCCCAGGAGTCAAGGCTGGAAACATCCCTCTGAGAAATGCCCACGGAGGCAAAGAGAAGCGCAGAGATATTTCAGCATCACTGGTGGGGTCTCAAGGCTGCAGCACTATTTCCCTCTCCTCTCCCTCTTGCCTTAAAGCGCTGCATGTTGCCTGCCAGCACAGAGGGCAGCCTTTCCTTCAGATCCCTGGTGGGATGCTCAGCTTCTCCTCCCTTTGCCAGTGCCATTACTGCTTGAGGATATCACACTTCTCTCTGCCTCGTTTTTGGGACGTGTCTTCCCAAGGGCAACAGGGGAGACAGGGAGAGAGGGCGAATTGGCTGTCTATATTGGTTCATGTGAAGCCTCTCAAAGCTTTTGATCAGGCTGGAGGGAATGAGATTGCCAGGGTCTTGCTCAGTACTGGGCTAAGTTTGAGGTCTTGGTGCTTCGAGCAGGACATTAATTAACCACAGCAATCAGACAGGCCACTTCAGTGCCATAGAGCATGCCACAAGCCTTTGAATAAATCCATTCCAGCCATACGTGCAGGGTTACTCGCAAGCCAAGAAAGAATTGAACCAGTCCACTACAAGGAAGAGAAACCTTGAAGACGAAACCCAGCAATTGCTGCTAGTCCATTAGGTGAGCCACTCTGAGAGCCAGGTTTTAGAGGATGCAAATTATCTTTTTTGGAGTAGAAATCAACTCAGTCCCTGCCATCAGTGTCTGCCTCTGTGATGGGTTTTTCTTCCTGCAGCTCCAGGTATCCTGAACTTTGCTAGAGATGCTGCCTATTTTTACCCTGCCTTGGCACTTACGTTATCATTCCTGTCAGAATGAGGCCAGGCATTAAATATAACTTTCCACCAAAAACTTCCCAGATTTTGTTAATTTAGGCATTCTAGTGTGATGCCTACCACACTTAGGGGAGCACTCCGAAAGGAATGAATGTCGCAGCCCTGCGCTGAGACCTGCCTCCTGCTGCTGAAGCGAGGGGCGGTTTCCTGCCCGCACACGGCACAGCATGTGCTGTCGGGAGGGACGCTGCTGTTCCCGATGAGGACAATTGCTGCTGCCCTCACAAGTCCCACCCCTGAACCGTGTTTCAGGGGTGTCAATATATTTACGTGTCAGCAATTTGTCAGCTGCCCTGTAACATCTGCTACAGGTAGTAAATCAATACAGGGTATTAGCACAGCCCAGTACGACATCTTTTCATATTAAAACCTCTCCAGATTTCAAGGCTGAGGGACCGAGAGCTTCCAAGGAAATTCCAGGGGTCTTGTACAATACTTACCAGCCTGACAGACTAATTACCCTATAATTCACACACAATTGCAATCTATACTGGAAGCGATTACATGTAAATGACTGGGGTGACTCTCATTTCCTCTACGATCTCTTCTAAGCCTTTTTTTTCGGTATCAATTCCATTGAAAAAAAAAAAAAAAAAAAAAAAAAAAAAAAGATCTTGGAAGTTATTAACACCCAAACCCACATTTCATTAAAGCTTATTTTAGGAGCTGCATGTTAAATCCACATACAGATACAAAGGCTCACGAGGCATCGCTCCTCCTGTTTAAGGTCTCAATACAAAAGCCTGCCTGCACTGCCTTCTGGGAATCATGCCAGCCCAGAGCCTGAGAAATGGTGTAGTAATAAAAATGTAACACGCTGTATCGTAAATTATACACAGGATGGGACTGAGGAGGGAGGCGGTGAGTGGATTTGTCTTTCACCCCTTGCAATAAGCTCAAACACTGCCTGAGGTCTCTTGCCACGGGAACTTGGTCTGCTCCGTCCCTGCGAGGCTCCGGGGCTGTCTTCCCCTTGTAACCAGGAGCAGCTTTTGCTGGAAATCCCCTCCAGAGGGAACGGAGCCAAGCACCAGCATGTGACGGAGTGCTGGGAGTGCTGCTCGTCTCCCGTGCCACCTCCTGCGTGTCACCTGCAGCAGGTCCCGAGGGGAGACGCCTTGGCCCAGCAGCCCTGCTCCAGCATTCGGCCTGGCTGAGCACCGCCGTGCACCGGCCGCACGTGGAAGCCTCCCCCGGTGTTACCTGGAGAGAAGGCTGGCAGAGCCCCCCCGCCACGCTCACGCACGCACACGCCTGCCTATTTGCAAGAGAATTGCTCAGCAGAGATAACCCAGCTGTATTCAGAAAGGAGACAATTAGAAAAGCCTGGCAAAAAGGATTTTTCTCTAAATTATTATTTACAAAATATGCCAATCCCTAGCAGCTTAATTTCATTCTTCTATTTATTTTGCAGAAAAGATGAGGCTCTAGCATAGTCAGCAGTCCTGTAATGAGGATGTTTGCTTACTCCCTCGCAAGTGGGAGAAAAGCTAAGGAGGGATTTAAGGCTCTTCCTTCTCCCTACAACTTCTCTTCCCCAGACTCTCCCAGGCTCGCTCCCTCTCATTTTTTAGAGAGCAGCTTCTATATCATAGTTACAGCCATAAGGATATCAGGAATTCTCAATATTTCAGCTATTTTGGAGGATGGAAAGGAAAATTTCTCTCCTCCTGCTTCCCAGCCTGGCCCACAGCCCCCTGAACGTGCCCACACCCCTCCTCCTCTGTCTGCTGATGCAGGGGCAGCTGAGCAGACCTGCCCCATGCACGAGGCTATGGCCTCCTGCGTTGTGCATCTTCCCAGATTCCCATCCTCACATTTCCTCAAGCTCCTTGGCATTCCCATTCTGGGAAGCAGTTTATTGCCAGCACCATCCACAAGTGCCCTGGGACCACAGCTGGCAGAGACCAGCCAGGAGAAAGGCAGACAAACTCACCAGGAAGGAGCCTGCAGAACCCGATGCCCAGGGATTGCAGTGGGATGCGAGCAGCTCGTTGCAGGGTGAGTGCTGAGGCTGGAAACCATGTGCGTGTCAGTGACCCGAGGACAGGGAAACACATCATCATTTTGCAAAGGTGTACCTGGGGCAAAGGGGGCACTAGGTCTGGCTGCGTGGTCTGACAGAGGGATGGGAAGGGTTTTTAATCAGACCTCAGCACACAGAAAGCAGAAATGGACCGTATTTTTGGAAGAAAGAGAAAAGCTGTAGAAAGCCAGATCTTTGGGGATACTACCCCTCTCCCAGGTGTGAGAAAGGTCATTTCTTTTTGTTTTTGAAATGTCAAACCTTTTTATTGCAGCAGTTCCTAAAAACACCTCAGCGCTTCACTTTGAGGCAGCCATCCTCAGTGTTCCTGAACTGCCCAAGGAAGGTTCCATGGAGAGAAATCTTCTTAAGACTTCCGATCTTGGCTCAAATGAAAGGTTTGTGCTTTGAACCCCAAACAAAAAGTGTTGCTCTCCTTGTGTCCAACAGAAGCCAGTTCCTTTATTATTATTTTTTGACTCCTGAAGTACCTCCTAACCCCATTGCAAAGGTAAAAGCAAAGGCAGAGATCGGGATTTAGTGGAAACTTGGCTCTGTGGCCTCTAATGCAAATCATACATGCGATGAGGAGCAGCAGCTGAGCGCTCAGGCCAGGTGGCCAGCAGATACCACCACTTTCCACAGGCTGAAATTTCCATGCCCCCTGTATGTGATTCATCCTCCTGGAGCCACCCCTCTAACTCCCTGCCTTCCACTCCTGCACTCCAGGAGCCAGCCCCCAGCTGACCACCGGGACCCCTGCACCCCTGGGGCTGGGTGGCACAAAGCCCTCCCGCTGGAGCGAGTTGAGTGAACCAACCTGCACAGGCAGCCTTCAGGATACTGGGATTTAATATTTTTGTTCTTTTTATAATCACAACCTCGGTTTATTCACTTGAGAAACACAAAAAGACAAAGCAATAAGACAAGCTGCTTGAGGAACCGGTCACATCCTGACTCGCTACGTTGTCCTGCTTTGGCTTTTATGCACTGCAGCTCTGCTCTTTCATGTCCATCTTAAAATGCTTGTGCTGAATCTCTATTAAAAAGCATCAGCTCTAAATGGAGCATTAGGAGAAAAGCTGCTGCCTGCAGCTGGCAGGGACTGCAGCCCGGCTTGTTTCTGCCTGCAGGGTCTGTGCCTGCTCCTCTGGTGGACAGAAATCCCTGCAGCCTGGCATGGAAGAGCTTCTGGAAGGGAGCAGGTGGATGGCAGTCCGGGATGAGCTGGCACCCAGAAGTCAAAGGAGGTGGACCAGATAAATGCAGCATCTAACGAGGGAGAAGTGAAGGACGGAAGGCAACTCGAGTGCATCTCACCTCCAGCAACTTGGGGAAGGCTCTTCCAGACCTCCACTTCCCTTGCTGGTAATGGAAGGGAACGGTAATTCTCCTGCCTTATCCGGAGGTTACAGGAAAGCTATCTTGCATCACGATAGTGGAATTGGTTTCAGTTCCTGCTTTTATATCTCCCCTGCAGGAAGGGCGTTCTGCACTGTTTTTTGCAATATTCACACCACATAACTTTCCATGAAAAGGGTGGTTTTTTTGCTCAAGGCTCCTTTTAAGTCATTAAATCGATCAGCAGGAGCTGAATTTAAGAGCTCCACATCATTCCCTGAAGAAATCTCTCTCTAGCCTAGATGTCAAACACCTATGGTGAGTGGTACAAACACCCCTTCCCTCTAAGAGCCACCCATCTGCTTCAGGTGGAAGGAGAACACAGAGCAGAAATGTCGAGCCGTTCTGCAGACCCATGCTGCATGGCAGGATGGGTTTCCCCACACAAGGATTATTTCTCCCAAGACAAAAGAGTTGGGGAAGCAGCCCCATGATCTGGTAAGAAACAAGAATCAGCCCTGCCAGCTTGGACTGGGATTGCTCTTCACAAGCAGCATAGGGGCCTGGCAATTACAACTAAAGGCAAATCCCCTAGCATGGGCAAGGCTATGCACGCTGCCCAGCGATGCCAGCAGGGCAGGGCCAGCCCTGGTGTTCACCTGGTCCTTCCCCGTGCTGCAGAGGAGGCTGCTGGCTGCTGCTGGCATGCAGCAGGCACCCAGGGAGGCCGCTGCAGCTGCTCGGCAAGGCAGAGCCACACCACATCCGAGCTTAGGACGGACGTGAGGAAAGAAACTGTCTCCTGCTGCAGCGGCAGTAAAAGTCCTTCGTAATTGTTAAAGCCAGACGGAAACTAATTTTTCTCTTTTTTTTTTTTTTTTTTTTTTACAGCCTCTCATCCTCTCCCCTCCTTCCCTGGCTGGTAAAAGACTACAAGGCTGAGAAAAGCCAATTGCAATTAAATGTTTCACTCCTAAATGAACGGCTTGGTTTGTAAACAACAATAGCGACAAAAAAAAAAATGCAGCTCTCAGCAAAAGCAGCCCAGCTTTCTTTGCAAAATATCCCAGGTCTCCAATGAGAAAATTGCTCATCCCAACATCATTCTGAACTCTCCGGGGGTGCTCCTTTGCCCCTCCAACCCCTCATCACCCCAGATTTAGAGCCTGTCAAAGGTAGTATGAAGAAGTAGATGAGGCACGGAGACACACTAGCCTGGAAGCTGTTCTTCTGTAAAAGCACTGCAAACCTGCTCCTTTAGATAAATAAATAGCACGTCCCCTGTGAGACATCATCTGCAAAGCACTATCGTACGATGCCTCCACAGTCATAATTCCCCATGTCCTTATTGCCCGACAGCCTCCATAAAGAGCCGGCAGGTTTATGTGCCACTTAAAACCAACCTATTACCAGCAGCAAACTTCTTTCAACAAGTTCCTGTGTGCTTTGACTCAAAAGCAAAAGAATCGCATCCCAGTGTGACGAGTCAGCACTGTTCAGGCACCCTGCTAGGTCCCCTGAGACAGGGGGTTACCGGTCCCCGAAGGCAGCGTGAGCCTCCAGCGCTGTGGCTTGGGGCAGTCACACAGAGCTGAGTACAGTTACACTGGAAGATCGAACCCAGCACGCACAATTTATATACTGCAAGACATAAATGATGCTTCCCTATAGGCTATGCATGAAGGGAAGCAGGTTTTCTAGAGATGGAAACAGACACTGCTATCAATGCGGTAAATGGATGTTGCATCCCTCCAGGATTTGATTCAGTGGGCACGTTCAGGGACTGCTGTGTCTGAGGGCCACGAGGGATGCCTGTGTGGCTTGCAGCCCTACAGACATAGGTTTCAACCTTTGGCTGGGATGAAAGTGGAGGAGCTGAACTGATTTTCATGGTTCTTTGCAGCAGCTGGCAAATACAAGCAGGTCCTGCAATATGCAGGGATCTCTGAACAGGAAGGGGAAAAGGAACCTCGAATCTCCTGAACCTTTCCAGCCTTCCCATATAGGTCTGCAGTCAAACACAGTGGTTTTTATTTTAAGGTACTGAGATATGTTTTTTTCCTGACAAATGAAATTAAAACACAAAACACAGGGGCAAGCCAGTCGCCCCAAACTGCCCCATCTGCTTCATGATCAGATTTTATGTGACAAAGGCTAACATACTTGTTTCATTTTTAAAGAGCATATGGTTTGATTTTTAAAAGCTCAGCCACTCACCACCAGGGCCAGCCTTCCAGGAAAGCCTGATGCACAGCAGCTCCTCTGGTGACACATAGGAGTTTTTGAAAGAGCTCAGCACCCAAGCTGCCCATCTGAAGTCCCTGGAAAAGCTGTCCTTGTTTGGGAGAGCTGAACAGCAGAGAAGCAAGCTGCCTCAAGCTGTGGGAATGTAATCCATCTACCTAAAAGCAAGGAAGACTTTAAACCACAAGAAAAAAAAAAGTCAAAAATACAATAAAACAGAAAGGGGAGGAAAAAGAAAGGCATGAAAGGGTTGAATAAATTTCCCCTTTGGTTTTAGACTACTAACACCATAAACGCTACTGAATAAATCACCAACAGACCAGAGAGCTGAAATAATGCAGGGGAAAACCTGACTTCCCATTCATCACACTCCCCCTGACATATAATAAATGCTTCTCATTCAACCAAAATGAATTAGCATAGTCGACACAGCACGCTTACATACCCATGCCCACAGATTACTCTGTTCTTTGCTCTCTGACTGAAGCCTCCTTTCCCATTGCCTCCTGCCTTTTGCCACTTTCCTGCAGGGAAAGCAAAACAGCCTCACCTAGACCGAGGGGTCCTCGCTGCCACCAGTCCCCAGGACACCAGGGGCTCACTGCTGGCGTCTGGAGCACCTGTAAGCCCCAGTGAGTAGGATCTATAAAGTCAAGTATGAAAATATAGGCCACGAGAGATGCTCGTCACCTCTTCCCCTCCCACCCTTTCTCAGGGATCTGTCAGCTTAGCAGCAGAACTGGCAATGGCATTTCAGAGTCCCATGACAGCACTTCAGCCCCCAGGTGGTGATGGCTCTCTGGCACACTACCTTGCAAGAGCCAAAGATGAGCCCCTCGCTTGGTACCACAATTTACAGGTCTAAGAGAGCCCTGAGAGGCGTGAATGTGCATTTGTGGGGTGGCATTGCCACCACACAACCCACAGGGATCCCTTCAGACTGACCGCACGCGAGCTGCAGTCCTGGCACCAGCCTGGAAGGACGTTCAGGAGCTTGGGACACAGCAGGAGAGTCACAGGAAGCCACGTTTATCCAACAGGATGGCACCTGCATGGATGTTATCACAGAAACACTGCTTTTCTGTGATGGAAACTGGCTCCAGTCAGCATGGATCCGACTTTGGCTACAGAAGGGCAGACACCTGGGGGCAACACTGGGGCTGAGACACGATGGGCAACCTCTGTCGGCAGAGGCTCTGTCCCTGGACCACCCGTGTGCAGGCACAGGGGGTAGGGGTGCACTGGGAAGTGTCCCTCTGGTCTCTGCATGGCCAGAGCCAAAGGAGAGAGCCTGTGCTGGGAAACGAGCCCAGTCCACAGCAAACTGCACGTGGCAGGGGCAGGTGGGGGGCAGCCGTGGGCTGAAGTCACAGGGCCACGGTAAAGCCAAGTGGGAACAACCTTTGGCAACGCTTTTTAGGTTTGATAACACCACTGGAGGATTAAAGCCACTTCAGGAGGAAATATCATGCCAGGTCTGAGTGATTGCCCAGAGTAAGGCTAGAGTGATGTGAAAATGGGTGATAAATATTAAGAGACGGAGATGAGAGACGTATAATGGAACGTCTGACAAAACCTTAATTAGAGTCTTGTATATACTCTGAGAAAATATATTTAGCCGATAGCAGCACTGGGGGTTTGAAGCTTTCTACAATGTGCTTAGGTTTAAAATAAACATTTATTTTAAGCACAAGTAAGTCATTCAACTAGCTAGTTTAAAGTCAAGGTAGGTGAACAGCTAACAGTAAATGATCTACTACATGCATTTATTCAAGCTTCTTTTTAGCCTGGATTTCCTAAGGGGGGGAAAAAAGAAGAAAAAGAAAAAAAGAAAGCAGTCTGTTATTGCTTTGTGTTAGTCATTTCCTCCTAATAACTCTTGAATCTCCTGGCCAATTTCTCAGATTCACCACAGGAATAAAGGGCTTGGAAATGCTACATTCCTCCAAGAGTGCTGGAAACGAGTGGCTGATGATCCCCACTCATGGAACAGCTGCTAGAAAATCCAGATCAGACGCTCGCAGGTTTCTTACTCATCTTTGCTTGTTTATAACTCTCCTGAATCCTAACACAAATAGCTGCTCCCACAGAAAGGCCAGCACTGATCCTAGATGAATTGGGTCAAGATGTTATTTTCATGACGGTTTCTCGTGGCTCCTTCTCCCCCTCTCGCTTGAATATTTAAAGCCAGCAGCTCCTAGGAGTGATCCTTGACTCCAATATTTCCCACATACCCAAATACTTTCCCCCAACAACCTTTGCTGTAAATTATCCATACCGCTAGCTCTCCCCATCACAGCCTCTGCAGAGAAAAAGGAGGGAGCTCTGCGTGTAACTGGTCCCTGCTCTGAATCACAGGGTCGGATTTGTCTCTTCAATGGCAGACAGCAGCATCAAATGGTTCATATAATGGCTTCAACAGCTCCTCACCCATCCCTGCCTCTGAAATGACCCACAGTGCGGTCCATGTCACGACAGTGGATGTGGGATCTCCCTCAAAGAGCAGTCAGCCAAAGGAGCCAGGCTCCACTCTGGGCAAAAAAAAATGCCCTCAATAATTTATTGCCCTGGATGAATTCATCTCCCGGAGGGCTGAGCAAGGGCTTTGGGGTGCAAGTGCCCACTCCTGCAATGCTGAGCACAGGCAGGAAGTGCTGGGTAGGACTTGAGAGACATCTTGTCCGTTCCCCTTGCTCCAAGGCAGGAGTCTAACACCTCGCTTGTTTCTGTCAGAGCTGTCTATTCTGTTCTTAAATACCTCTGGTGACAGAGCTGCCACAGCGCCCTTACGTGTCCTCATCCTGTCATTCACAGTGTCACCTGCTGCCAGGGTCCTGTAAGACTAACGGTGTTTGTCCTAGGGAATGAGTCAATCCATGATGGGGTTTTCAGTCCTCTAGTTTGTCAGGAAAGGTCACACTCAATTCGTCGGCCCATGCTGCTCCACCTATGATTTCCTCCAGGCTATGAGCTCTCAGAGCCCAACCATGTCCACCATGGGCCCCAACTACTCCTTTTTAGTTCCCTCCAGACTTTCAGGGCTTTTATGGATGCCTGGAGAGACCACCGTGCTCCTCTGCACACCACCAAAGCAGCTAAGGCAGGGAATTCCCTTCTCTCCTTCCCCACAAAGCCTCTCACCCAGCCCCTTGATGCAACAGGTTTTGCAAGAGGTCCTCCCAAAGCTCGGGGCCTGGGGAGATGCCGAGGGCACTCAGCCACACGCTGGTGTTCAGCGGGGCCACCAGCAGCACAGGCAGCTCGGGAGTGCGGAGAGCTTGGGATTGATTGCGTTGTCACCTTTGCCTACTGCTCCTTGGTTGCCAACCAGCAGAAGGGATGTCCTGCTTTGCATAATGCTTGTACTGCGAATATTATTAACCTCATATATCACCGGGGAGTGCGCACAGCTCCCGTTCGCAGGGAGCACTAGGGCCAGCCCTATTCAATCTACTTCGATAAACAGCAACAAGGACCATTTAATAAGCAGGAGGCAGCTGGTGTCTTCAGAGGTTAGGCTTTTGTGTTGATTTTTTTCTCTTTTACGAAAGACAAATAGGCCCAGGAAATTTTTTGCTCTGGATTTACATCTTGTCGACCTCTCATAAACTAAGCAGGGTCAAGCATTGGTCAGTACTTGGGCGGGAGATCTCAGGGGAAAACAAAATCCACAGTACATTAGGAAGAGAAATGCTTGTGACTTGGCTTTTCAGTGAGTAATGCTACGCTCCTTGAGCCAACGCTGAATCCCCATCGCAGGCAGGGTTAAGAAGGCAATCACAGCTGCAGAAGGCTCCTTCTTCCTATGGGACGTGAGGGCGGGCTGGGCTGGCACCTTCAAAGGAACCAAAGGGAGGAACCAGAATTACACGACAGTCGAGCCTCCTTTGAGGGCCTGTATGAAAATATCAGCCCCGATCATAAACCCTCCTGTCTCTTTCCAACAGCAGGTATTATCTGAGGGATAACTGTTTAATACCTCAAGCAAAAGGCATTCTAGCCCGCTTCCTCCTCTAAATCCGGGCAGCAAATCTGTTTGAATTCAGTATGTTTGCTCCCCCTACTGAACTGTCCCACACGCTCAATGTATGTTTTTCAACAGTTCCCCAACTACCTCTCCTGCACTGGCTGCATTTCCCTGGTGAGTAAAACGATTTCTATGTTCAGTAGCCTGTAAAGCACTTCAAAATCTTTCAGATGAAAGGCCCTCATTGAAAAGTGTATAATAAGATTTCATTATTGTATCATTTATTCTCATTATCGCTAATAGCAGTGGTTGTATAAAATGTTCTTCCTGTGATCAGGACTGACTACCTAGCAAACAGCCCAGCCTGCAGAAGCTAAGGACAAAGAAGGCATCGGGGAATAGGCATCCAGAGTTCACTTGGCTGTTTGCAGCCCATACATCCTCTCCGCTTCTTTGAAGATTTTAATTAGAAACCTACAGAACAGTGTTGCTGGACCTGGGAGAGATCCAGAGGTATAAAGGACAACAAGCAAACTGCGAGCCTCCCTTCGTCACAGGCGTAAGGCTTTTTAGAACTGAAACGCACGAGGTGCTCACAAAGGGGGCTAGAGACCAAGCAGTGCTGAGGTCTGGGGACACACGGTGTGCTTGGCAAGGAAAAGGGGAAGGTTTGGATAAAGCAGACTCTGTTTTCAGGGGACAGGTGGCCAACAGGCCCTGCAATGAGCAAACAGGCTATCTACCCTCTCGGGGGGGTGGAAAGGCGGGGGGGACAGTGTTTCAGCGGGAACTTGAGGGTGTACGAAAAAGAAGATTCCTGATTTAGCATCTCAAACAGACCAGAAAGAAAACTGGGGAACAAAGCGTGGAGAGGAAATGCAAAAAGAAAAGAGGTGTGAAAGAGAATGAAAAGCACTGCTAACTCGCTCTGACCTAGGCAGCAGTGTTCAAAGCTGTAGAACTCATTGCCCTAAATAAATAAATGAACTAAGGGTAGGATTTATAAGCAAGAGAGATACAAGGAACAGCTGGTCGAAAGGCGTTCAGATGGGTAATGGAAAGTATTTACAATGTTGGCCAAGCAACTTGACAGGCAAGAGAAGCCTAGTCATCAGTTAGGGCAAGAAATAAAAGAGGTGACAGCTGTAAGATCTCCTACTGCCTGGAGAGCTTGAGAATGAGGGATTTCTGCACCACTCCTGCTCTTCCCCTGCATGCCCCAGATGCTGTAACTTCAGTGACCTGTGTTTCCATTCAGACACCGGAGCCTTAGACGTAAAACGGTGCAGTGACAAAGAAGAGAACTTCTTCATCCAGGGGCTGCAGAAACAGATGGGCAGGACGGCATCTCGGACCTTTGTCATTGCAGGATGATGAAGTAAAATTGCAGGATGATGACCAGTAAAAAGCAATTAGGGCTGGATTTGATGCTGAAGCCTGGGGACCTTTCAGGCAGTTAAAATGTTTGGAGATAATCCAGTATGAATGGAGAAGCCAGTCTTCAGATTGAAGGGTAAAAAAGACAGGAGAAGTGACAGCATGTCCAAGGGCACAATAAACAGACAAGAGCGGTTCTGTGGAACAGCATATTTAGTGAGATCAACAGGAAAACTAATATCCAATTTCACTACTTGCTGAAAATTTGTTTTACTTGAAAATTAAGTGGTAGCAAAGAGCATGGGTTGTGTTTTTGTTCCAGGTCACTGATGATCTCCAAATGAAAGAGGAAACTGTCAGACTTAGGCTTGGGTGATACAGGGATTTCTTATCAATTTCCCCTTCACCAGAATCATTCAAAGAAAACCCACTTTCAAGGCTTAGCTCCAGCTCAAGTAGCCAGATGAAAGGCACCATTTACAAGGCATCCCCACCATTACCCAGATAAGATCTGGTTCTCAGGGACTTGGAGAAAGTGGAGGATGCTGGCAGGTGTCCTCCTTCCAGCGTGACAGATCTGAGCATCCCAATGGAAATATAAAAAAAATATATTCTCAAGGTGTCAGAGCTGTTCATCAGAACTGCTCTGATTATCTAGCATTACTGAACAGCAGCTACTTTGTCCCTTTGATCACGGCTGGTCTTCAAGTCATGGATGAATTAAATTTTTATCAGCCTGTGTGACAGCTCAGGACAGCTGTTGTGTCAAAATGGTCCTGAAGGCCCCCGTATACCTCGGAGCAGTCAGCAGATACAGGGCTGCAGCAGTGGGGAGTTAGCAGCATCCTTGGCTCATCTCCAGAGAACTGCAGCCAAAAGCTGTGCGGCTGGAAGAAGCACGACCTTGCAGCCCCAGAGATGGATCTAAGCAGAACAGGAAGATTTTAACCCCAGGACTTGTGTTTTTCCAGAATGCACAGTATTATTTTCTGGACTGATACACTGCCAAAAGAAGTTCTTGCAGGACTCACCCTGTATTTCTTCCATCGTGCGTGTCTCCATACAGTCCTGGACCATGTGAGCTCAGGGCCACCAGAAACAATTTCAAGGCTGTAAGTCACACGGAAGAACTAGCACAGTGCCTAAATCCCTACACACACATGAAGAAACGCTGCACTGCACAAGCAAAAAACCACCCTGCTTTGTGCAAGCAAGGAATTGTCTGGCTTATACTGCTAACTCTGCTCCATAGGCACACAACATGTTGGAAATGTCTGGTGCTGAACCTTTGATGTTGAGCCTTGGGGTGCTGAGCTTTGGAGAAGTCCAAGGGAAGGAAGCACAGGTGGTTGGGGAGGATTTGTGAAGCTGACAATCTCCTGAAATCCCTTCAGTACCTGCTGCTTGACAGCTCTGCGATTCTGAATATGGTTTTCTGGCTCACCCTCAAAAACTGAACAAATGACAGTGACTTTGGTTACAAAACAGCAGCTCTTTAATTGCAACAAGGGCCCCTGCTAATTTAGCAGAAACCTTTTTAGCTCATATAACTGCTCTGCTAATGAAATCACAGCCATCACCACTTCTGGCTCCCCATGGTAAAACCTCTGTCCTTTCCAGGGAGTGAATCTCACCATAGCTTCAGACGGAAGTTTTAATGGGCTTTAGCAGCCTTCGAGAGAAAGCGCTTGAAGGACAAAATAAATCATCTGTCTTACTGTACTGTCATAAAATCCCCCTTCCCCTTAATATTCTACTTGCATCACCTTCTAGTTCTGCCACCATCCCTCCTTCAAAGCTCAGACTTAACTTGGAAAAACCTATCTATCCAAGCGGAACAATAAAGACCCCCAAAGTTTCCATATTTCAGGTGCAGGATTTGGGAGATCAAAATAACCCCAAAGCTCTAATCAACAAACTCATCTTTCCTAATACCACGGGGTGCGTTTAGCAAAACCCTCTTCCTCTCCTCATCTTAAAGCTCTGATGCTTGGGTGGCACGCTGGGTTATTTTGAATTGGCTTTGCAAAGGTTGCAGACTTTCATGACGGAGGAAGGAAGGTCTCCAGCCAACACAGAGTCAGCACAGTCAGCTGTTTAACAGTGTTCTGCACAGGTCCTCTTCAGGACAAGTCTTCAGAAGGATCTCACTGGGCTGCTCCTAGACCTCGAGTGTTGCAAGGCAAAGGAAAAGCTGCAGATATCCTGGGTGGTCCCTGCCAGACTGTAGCAAAGGCAAGAATAAGGCAGCAAAGCCGCCTCTGCTTCCCAGCTTTTCTTCCAGCACCAACAACAGAGTTAAACTGGATCCTAAGTGTTGATTCATATTTCCAAACACTTTCTAACCATTGCAAAGAAGTGCTTAAGGGCTTGGCTGTATTTATGCTTTTGCTTGTCTTTAATAAAAGCTGTATTTATAATGCATGATTAATTATTTTGCACAAGCCTCCCTTTTATGGGAACCTGTGAAATGTAAGTGATTTTTAATACCACCTCGCAGACATGACGCCTTCTTCCCACCCCCATTACCATTAATCCACGTTGTAGAAAGATGTAACATTTGTCACTGGTTTATTATGAAGTGCAATGTTGCGAGTTATTTATGAGCTTGCTATTTATTGAAATATTTGCGGGTAGTTTTAGCACTTCAACTCTAGGGTGAGAATCAGCCATGTTTTACCCACTTCCTGGCAAAACCCGCTCCTGTTTAACCACTTCACTGCCACTCTCTGGCTGAGCCATCACAGCACATCTCCCAGGGCTGTGTTTTAGGGCAGCCTCTCAGCCTTGTGACTGCCAAGGGACTGGACAAGCAAGCTCAGTTATGTCTTGTTCTCATTAGGTGGAAGGGGATGGTTGAGAAGGTCCCAGGGGCCATAATGGACAGAAACAGGCAAGGAACGGACATATTACTGGACTGGAAAGAAGGCAGTCTGGGTGTCTAGCAGCATAGAAGTGAAGCAGCTGGACAGACAGATCAAGCCAGTCCACTACTCAGTGCCTAATAGCCAACAAACCCAAGGAAGAGCACTAGAACATGACAAACACGCAGCGACCCTTCCCCAGAGCATTTCCCTGCTCTCAGCAACCTGCCACACAGGAACTTTCCAGGTGAGAGTTTTGCATCTGTCTTTAACAGCTCTCAAGAGATTCTTCTTCCTTGGCTTTGCCCAATCCCTCCCCAAATCCACATAAGATTTTTTTGCACCACAATGCCCTGATGGCAAGGAGTACCACAGCTTAAATTCCACATTGCATAAATATTTCCTTTTGCTTGGTTTGACCCTACCATCACCTCTTTTCACTTGAAGCCTCCCTGTATATCTCAAAGTGCCTCTGTACCCTAAGACCAACAGGACAATCCTCACCTCCATTCAAGCCTAAAGCTGCTGGATATGTCAAACAGATGAAGAAGGAGGGTATGATGTGATGATTAGGAGACAGCAGTAACAGCAGTCAAAGAGCATCTGTAGGCCCCAGTGTTCCTGTCACTGTAGATCAACTCTCTCCCAGCTCATGCTCTGTTCTGACCTGGGTGTGCTTTGTGCCTAATCGCAAGAGAGCCCCTAAAACTGCTGTGACTTGTCTCTCATGCCTAGCTGGGATCTCTGTCAGCTCCTGGCTAGCACAACCCAGGAGATCAAGAGGCCAGGAAGCCCTAAGTGGTCTGTACAGAGCCACTCTCAGGAGAATGTCAGTGCTGCTTGGCCTTGCAAGTTGCTGTGTCTGTCTCTGTTGGGAGCAGTACAATGTGGGGAACCAAATTTAAGCAAAAACCTGGAATCAAATTGTTCTGTGGCAGCCTAGCCCCATGTCTGAAAGTACGCACTGAATTTAACTAGATGTGAACGCAATGTCATTGCTGGGGGCCTTGGTTAAAGTAGCTGGCCTCTATGTTTTCAGCTACTGCTTCTTAAAAGCTTAGGGTAGCTTGACTATGCCAGCAGTGAGCATGCTCATATAGCCATATGGCCATAGTCTTAACCTCTGTTGCCTTTCTCAGCTTCCCACTTGAGCACAAAAATGAAAAGTGCAAGACCTAGAGCGCTTACCCCACCCCAACCGGTCCCATGAGAGCAGATGTGAACAAGAAGAACCAAAAACATACTTCTGACACCTTGTGAAACTCTGTCTTCTGCTCTGAACGTGCTCTGCTGTCTTTCATCACCCATCTGACCTTAGCATTGAAGGATTAACACTTTAGGAAAATGGCCACATAGGAAAATCAAGAGCAACACTAATCACTGCTTCTTTTCAATAGCCCAAATAATACATAACTGTAGTGTATAGCAAACAGCTGCTTCAGCCAGAACAGCTAGTTCTAGGAAGGCAGTCCCTGTTTTTTTTCCTCTATACTGCATATTGTTTCAATAAGAGAAAAGAGAGAACAGGAACCAGCACACAGCACTATGGCTGTTCATAAAGGAATACAAATGAATCCCTTTCATGTAAAAGTGCAGAGAAAAAAAAAAAAGAAAAAGAAAAAACCATATAGAAGTGTTTGGCTGCTGGGTTTAGACATGCGAGCCCTGGACAATTAACCAGTCAGTTACCCTGCACCATCCAAGCCACACTCATCATCTACAGAGACACCCCTAGACCATGACAAACAGGGAACGAACTCCTGTTACTCCATGACGAATGGGAGAAATTCATCAAATCTCGCACTGCCAACAAAGTGTGCTGTGCAAAGAGACCTCATGCTTACGGCTGAATGCTCAAAAGACAACTGTCAACTTACGGACACGGCTCTGAGACAGACCACGAGCTCAGGTCCCCAGTCACACAGCAGATGGTGGTCAGCCAGAAGCAGCTCAGCAGAAAACGTCATGAAAAGCAGAACATTGCCTTTACCGAGCTCAGGGACAGGGCTTCTGGTTTGCCGTTTGCTTTTTAGCAATTGCAGCTCCCAAAGTTGTCAGTTTGCAGCACCTGAAATGTCTCGCTGAAAACTGTTTACAACACTTAGCACTTTGTGCTGAGATCACTTGCTGCAATGAAAGCCTGTATTTCATTGAAAAGAGCAGCACTTTGCAGGCACAGATTTATTTTGCTCCAACACTCGGAGCTCCCTGGTGCTAGCTGGATACAGAGATGCTGCACAGGTACGCAGTTTGCTGCAGGTAGAGCATTTGAAGAGTGTGAATTAGAGGGACACGAAGTATATTTGAAATGTTTAGCAGCCAGATGGAAGGCATTTCCTCTTGTTCCATACATTTTTATTCTAATCCTGCTCTCTGTGTACGTGTTTCTGTTGTGCTAGCTACAGTCAGATTTCCATACAACATCTTTTCCAGCAGAAAACACTATTTCATCAGAATAAGCCAACTTGATTTTGACAAAATTTCCATGTTTTATGAGCAGTCTGCTCACTGAAAGCATTTTCTAAAATCAAAACAAATCCTGGAACTTTGAAGTTTGCCTTACAACTCTTTATTATAAATAACTTGTGGGGTAAGGAACCACACTCCTACTGCATTTTGAGAGCAAAGCACAGTCACCTGTAATTTCTGAACACTAAATGCTCCGAAATGCTGTGGCAGGGCATTTTGATATGGCTCAGTGATTGCTCCAAAAAGAAAGTGAGACAGAAAATCACTCAAGGTCTTTTAACTAGCTTTTAGCAGACCTGTTCCCACTTGATCCAGCTGTTTCCAAGACTCCCTTCAAAGGGTCAAACAGGATGAAGCCTTCACTCACTAGTATTTTATACTGCACCACACACCAGGCCTGATTCTGCTGATGTAAAGCCAGGGTAATTTTAAATCATCAGAGCTAGTACAGATCTACCAAGGCATGAATGCAGAAAGAAGACTTTTGATTCTGGCTCTGACAGCAGAGCCTCCAGTTGGGGTTGAGTGAAGCAAGGGTTTTCCACGGTGAAAGTAAGGGTCAGCTTCTCTGCACCAAAAGGTGGGTGTCAGTTCTGCTTCCGCTGTTCCATCCCAGTCACTTTTCCTGTCACACCGTGTCTCAGTTTCCCTCCACATCACAGCTCACTGCCCCAGCTTGCTGGTGTAGCCAAGGTCCCAAGCCAAACCACCAGCTCCAGGGGCTCTTTCCCCATTTCTCCTAAGAGCCCAAGTGGAGAGGCAGGACAGGGAGCCAGGCACACTGGCACACTTCAGAGTTTCGGAGATATTTTTTTGCCAGCCAAGGACAGACTGTATTATTTAGGAGCTGGTCAGACTGGGGTGATGGGGTGAACAGCTTTGCAAAGAACAAACAGGATAATAAACCCATCTTAATGCCTATAAAGGAACGCAATCTGACCTTATCTATATGCAAATTGTGGTGCCTTCTTCCTTCTCTTTGAGGGCGGGTAAGCTGGCTATAATGTGCCTGGTAACACCAGTGCATTTGCATTCCACCAGATGCTGTTAGGAACTTCTCTCTGCTTTGTTCAGTGACTTAGGCGGTACTTAAAAAAACATAGAAAAAAAAATCACAAAACAGTCCCTTCTGATTAGAAAGCAGTTCCATTTGGCTGCCACCTGTTACAGATTCACCAGAGCCTCAGGAAAGTTTCAGACACCAGCAGTTCCCACACCCTTTATCAGCAGCATTTGCCTCCTTGTTCTTTGTCACCGAGCTGTATTTGCATGGAAACCAGCCTCTGGTGCTGAGGAATCCATCTGTTCCTGGTGTTCCCTCCTCACCTGAAAAGTCAGGCAGCCCTGCTTACAGTGTTTTGGGTGCCTGTGAGTTAAAAACACCTGAGAAGTTAGAGACTGGGAGGGAAAAAAAAAAAAAAAAAAAAGAAAAAAAGAAAAAAGAAAAAGCAAACACTGGATCTGCCCGTACCAACTACTATTTTTTCCATGATTCTGCAGAAATCAGCCTGTTCACATAGGCATATGCTTATCAACCCACAGTAAAATCCATTTCCTTCATAACTCTGCATAGCTCCCTTGTACACCACCACTTTCCTAATTTATCTGAAGCTACTCAAGCTCCTGCTGAGGACCCATTGCCCTGTCCCAAACGCCACCAGGGCTGTAATCGTGCTTGCTCCTATCTCAAGCAGCCTGCAGTTACACGAAGTTTGGATGAACTTCCAAATCCGAGGCATTCTGCTCCTCCAGTGCCTGACACCAGTCTTAGGCACCGGTCCACAGTTTTCAGGGGAAGAAATTAAAGACAAAGAGTAGCTACATTTTTGGAAGAAAAAATAATAATAATAATATTGTTTTTATGCAAATAGCCTTAAACTTCGGATAGGAGCAAGAGAAAAAAAGGGGGAAAAATCCATTTAAAAACCTTTCTGCCTCTATTCTTTTTTCCTCTTTATGTTTTCAATGTGGCTTTAGTGGCTCTTTAAAGATGTACTACAAAGCTTTTAATAAAAGCCAGAATGAAAGGCAGAATCCTCTTTAAGATCCTAAATCAGTCTTGCAATACGTGTCTAGACTCACACGTTGCTAATACATTAACTTTTTAGGAGTGAGATATTGTAACACCCAGTAATCCCTTCAGCTTCTGCTAAATTCCCTGTCAAGAAAGCTGTGTGTTTCTGTTTAGATGGGAAGCAGCAACATTAACAATGACCCCTTCCAGAGAACATTTAATAGGCAAGTAGATCACTCAAAGTACATTTCATTTCTGCCTCTCATTCATTTAGCAGTCCTTTCCACCACTCTGTGAGCACTGAGGGTATGATTGCCTTGCATCAAGCAACCACTGCGCTTGCTGAACAAAATATACAGGGGTTTGGTCCTAACGTTGGGAGCAATATGCTGGTTTTGGCATTGATCCCACCAAATCTAGGGTTACACGTTTCCAGCAATAGCTGCTCCATCTCCACCAAGCACTAGCAATTTCCTCTGGTCACAACTACCCAGTTTCTCTTCCCCAGGAATTCAATTTTCCGTGCTGTTGGCTTCAAAAACGTGAGAGCAAGCAAGCTCCTGTCAGCCACAGTAAGCATGTGCTTCTACAGCTTGCAGTTATGAGTCACAGATTTTTGCGTGAGACAGAAATTGGTGGTTTGCTTCCTGGCCTAAATGTGGCATCTACAAGTTGTCCGCTGAGCAAAGGTAACAAGCAAGCTCTAAGTGAAGTGGGGATTTTTTTCTTAAAAAATCCAACATTCCTTAGTCCCAAGCAGTGGCCTTACTGCATCCATTTTCGGTGGAAACGCTAACCCGCTGATTCTTTGACTGGAGAATGCCAAGGGCAAAAACAACAGGTCATTGAAAAATCACCTGGTTTGTCTGGAGCTACAAAAATAAGCCGGTTTTGAACTCAGATCTCCTGAGACCCAGCTCCGTGCCCTGCCTCCCCATCTCCTGCACAACCACAGGCAAATCACTTCATCTCACCCAGCTGCGAAGTGAGGATAAGAAGTGCTTTGTTCACCCAGGCTTGTTTGACTTTGCCGTGCAGACTGCAGGCCCTGCAGGGCGCGAGCTCTCTATCTTCCCACGTATGTAGAACAGCCATTTTTTGAAATAACCAGCCAATGCACCACATGAATTTGTGAGCCCCAAAGATGTGAGAGAGAGGTATTTGGAAACACAACAGAGCAAGTGTGTTGCTATCCTGTGATGCTTGCAGCCTTTGGATGCAGAATCAGCTTCTAACCTGCACAATGCTGCGAGCAACTGCCCCAGCAGTCACAAACCTCAGGAGCCTCAGGCAAGCTGCAGCTAAATTTAGATCCTCTCTTCCGTGCTTCAGCTGGAGTTTTCACAGATAGATTATATTCCCCCAGTGCAGTCAGTGTGCTCAGAGGGATCCCTTGTTTCTCTAGTTAGTTATTACCCTCCTGCAGGGAGAAGGGGCCCTGTTTGCACTAGGAATGCCAGACAAGCTGTTCTGAGCAAAACGCTGAATGCCAAGTCTCTTCATCAATGTGTCAAGGCTAGAAACTCCTCTGAGTGACAGGGACTCTGAGGAACCACACACAGCAGTCACCTCTGCTGCCGCTGCTGAGAGAAGCCTTTGCAGGGCAAAGGGAAGGGCCCAGGAGAGCAGAAATCCTGATCCAGCAATGGGAGAACTCCCCAGGCCCTCTGGGGTGTTGTGGAAAATTGCCTTCCCTCCCCAGGGTCACTCCAGCCATTCGTAATCCACACACACACACAACCCAATCCTTTCCTCAAGGTCTGCCAGCAGCGCTGCTTTCTGGAGGACTCAAAATTATCAAACAAAATACTTGTCCCTTACCAGATCAAGAAGAGCTCGATGATACTGAAACATCTTTGCCCTGGGGCCACTTGATGCTTGCTTTAACTGTGTTACCCCATTAAGGATGATATGATTTAAGTCTGACTGTCTGGTTTGCATGGTGATTAATAGCAGCTGGTTAGCCATATTCCTTGGATATTAGCGGCAAAGCTTTCCTCTGTTGATTTCTCACTGCTCCTAACAAGACGAAGGACTCCAGTCTCAGCAAACAGAGAAGTCTGACTATTAGCAGAGATGAAACGGTCAAAAAAGGAAAAAGATAACCCTGAATCACGGCTAAGCAGCCAGACACCAATTAGATGCATTGCTTCTCAGGATCACCATGCACATCACTTTACCCAGGTTTGAACCTAAGCTGTGAAACAACATTTCAAAGACAATTAAAACATCATAAGCAATCATGTGTGAATACTCCTAAATGCAGCTACTAAATAAGATACAACGACAGATCAGCAACAGGAGAAATCATAGTTTAATCTAACCCTTAATGGTTGTTTATTATCTAAATGATTACCCCAATTTAGAACTAGCCACTTGTTACAGACTGGAACTATATCACAGCTTTTTCCACGTTGAATTCAAGGCTCAGTGGAGATGGTATTCCACAAGTTCATGGTCAGTGAACATAGGATAGAGACTTACAGACTGAACACACTTGATCCTACTAGACCCTCCTATGCCCACTAAGTGATTTGGATGGAAGGCCACTGGTGTATCCCGAAAACTGGTTAATATCAGAGCCTCAGAGTGAAAAAGCTTCATCTGGCCCCAGGACTGCTGCAGAACTGACAGAAGCATGTAAACAAGCATTACCCGGAGGCAGAAGGGTGGCTGTCTCTGAGAGGGGACTGAAGGAGCCCAGGTTCTGTGGGATGCTGGCAATGGGTTCAAGAAGGTAGAGTAGTAGAGGAACTACTGGATGGGAGTGAGGCACATTTGTTGAAGAAACAGTGAAAAACATTCACCGGGATAGTCAGGGTACCATCAGTACAAGATAGTACAAGCTCTCCACTCCTGGCTGGCAGATGGAAGCCCATGCAGCTGTCACACATCTCCAACCAGTCCTAAAGCCCCTGGGACAACCAGGGTGGCTTCTCTGCCCTCAGACGTATACACACAAGGCCCTACTCAGTGATGGAGTTCATTAGCTTCAATTTAGCTGCAACAAAGACATAAGCAGAGAAGCACAGCAATGGCTCTAGCAGGTCTGGCCAGTTCTGGAGTCTTGCTCTCTAATTATAGCCATGAGCACCGGCCTGGGAGGGGCTATATGGCAGTGCCTCATTTTATATTAGAGCAGGTAAGGGCAAAATAGCAAAGGGTCTGATCTTACATCCAGACCCCCCAGTAATAGGAGAGTAATTCAGTGGAAGAAAAAGGGCAGTGTTCACCTACCTTTCACCCTCCTCTAATATTCTCTGTCTTCCCAGACAACTCATTCTGTTCTCTCAGGGATAAGTCAACATCTTGTTCAGCTATTTTTTCTCATATTCAGCTGCCAGGGTGGACTCCTGTATTTGCAGCTAGTTCCCCTGACGGTCTGAAACTTACTCAATTACCAAATCCTTAGGTCTTGGACTCTGCTGCTTGCTTCTTCAGAGGGAACCCCATCGTTCTTCCCTCAGGGCCCCTGACCTGACACACATTTCTTCTTAGTGAAGCTCACTTCATTAACCGAGCGGTACCTAACTCCCGCTTTATTGCTTCCATCCGCTTTATTGCTTCCGTCTTTGCTTCTTTGGCTTTAAGGTTTTCTAACGCAAAGGGTTTTATCAAAGCAGATAGTCTGCAGCTGATGTTAGTGCTGCAACAAAACGGTCGACTAATTGCCCAGCCATGTGGAATTAAGCTTTCCAGCTCAGACCTGTCCAGCAGTGTCTCTGCACAAAGCAAAGTCAGCTCCTCCATGTCATTGTCTTGATGTTGGCCTGAGTCTGAGATGGGGGGGCTGAGCCCTGTTGTCTGTTGGTGGAAGAGAGGTAGAAGGCAGACGCATCTCATTTGCATGAGTAACCACCCACCATGCCAGGCCAAATATTGTCATTGTTTCCATTAAAATATTCATTTGTGCTTGGAAAGAAAAGATTAAATTGAGTTGCCTTTACTGCGCAGATAGAGGGAGAAGCAAATTACATTTGTTGTGTCTTCTGCAATGGATTCATGCTCCCCATGCCCCAGTGGTACACCACTAACTCATTGTTCTTGGACACAGACAGGACAAGCTGGGATGCCAAACAGTCCCAGCCGGTCTGTTTTTGTAATATACCTCATAACAGAAGTCAATGGATTGTTTTCCACTCAGGTTTGTCTCCCCAAAGGAAAACAGTTAAAATGCAATATTCTGGTTTTGTTTTGTTTTTTAATTTCAAGAGTGATTTATATTAGGGAATAAGTCTGGAAAGGCACTGGTTTCTTTTTTATGGTCATACATCCAGGGAGCTGAGCGAGCACTGGTGCAGGCAGTGGTTGAGGCAGTGAGGCTGCTCCCACAGCCAGCAGTCCTGCAGCACGGCAGACACCTAGAGCTGCTTCCAGGCCACTCCAGCCTGAGGCAGTCACTGTGGGGTTCGTGTATGCTGCCTTTATCCTCTCAAGCAAGTGGGTGGCATACACATTAAAATCTCTGTCCCCATCTCCTGTTTCAGAAAGTTAAGGTACAGATGTGTGGAGGAACGGAAACTAATGTCTTGTATTTAGCACTAACTACCAGGGAGGGCTACCCACCTATGTTTTCATTTTGTTTCCCCTCCCTTGTTAATACAGAATCCCAGTAGTCGTATACTACCTACAGGGATACTCCAGACCCTAAACTGATCTAATCCATGCATCCTACATCAGTCAAGATGACCTCAGGAGGTCTCAATGGTTTGTTTCAGCCCCCTGAATTCCAAAGCCCCTTCCATGGAGCTGATCACCACTACAAAAGTTGTTCAGCCTCTGCTTCCTTCCGAGAGGGAAGGTAGGTGATCTGTGTGTTTATTTGGAGTCAGAGGTTGTTTTTTTTTGGTAGGTACATCTGACAGGATCCAAGAGACATTCTCACTACTCAGCACAGAAGGTGGAGAACTTTCCATCAATCTTTTGGTTGTGGGGGAGTTCAGCATAAATCCTAGCTTATGGCATGAGCTGTAAGATGCTCCACCTCAAGGCCAGTGTCACATGTGGCACTGTGACCCCTGCCCTTACTGTGCATATTAGCATGTCCTGCGTTGCCTTTCTAAATGGCTACTAAGAACTAAAGCACATCTGAAACTGCTGTACAGCAAGAAGCACAAGTTTGCCGGTACGTGACTTGCAATGCATTCTGACAATCACATAATTATAGCTACAATCCATTCACCCAGCCAGAGACAAGAGGTGGAATTGTTTAAGAGAATTCTTTTGCTGAGGATTGTCGCAGCCACCCGTGATACCACAACATGACTCCCGGTGCCAGCAGAGGGCCTGGGGGTGCTCAGGAATAGCTGCTGGTGTTCACAAACAGCCAACACATCACGAAGCACAAGTGAGGGGCAGATGCCCATGGATGAGACCCTCTCTGATGGCACTGGGCTGTCAGAGGAATGTCTCTGAGCTAAGTCCTCAACCTAGGTACCTCTTAGGAAGATAGAAGGAAAACCAGCACTTAATATGAGCTTCTAGGAGCTAAATGTCAGGTTTATTGCCAATTGTTTTTCTTGGTCTCATGTTTTCCT
Organism: Aythya fuligula; assembly: GCF_009819795.1. NCBI lineage: Eukaryota > Metazoa > Chordata > Aves > Anseriformes > Anatidae > Aythya > Aythya fuligula. The sequence goes on along the minus strand of NC_045578.1, from coordinate 5,445,361 downwards.
TCCTGCTGCACTCCCAGTATTGCTGGGAGAACTGTAACCCTTTCACTTACTGGAAAAGGTTGCTTTGCCCTTTTCCCCAGCAACTGCAGCAAGAACAAGGCAATGTAAAGCCCATATAACTCTCTGGGCAGCCTCAGCCCATGGCCAGTTTGGAACGCTCAAGATTCAGAAGATGCTTTCAATGAAGGGAGCCAGGTGAGTTGAAAGATAGGCAGGATCAACCGTCAGGACATAGGGAGAAGTGACACACACCTCTATTCTGGAAGTATGAAGAACAGCGTGCTGCAGTCTCTACTGGCAGAGCAGACAGACAGACTTCTGCAGTGCAGCGTGAAATGGGAAAGCTGAACATTAACATGTAGCATTTGGACACTGAGGGGACAGGATCTTCAGTTTGTCTCATCAGAAGGTTCTTAAAAGCTAAAATCTGCTTTGCAAATGACACACAAGTACAAATTGTAGACAGGGTGACAGTCTATTGCACAGACTCCTGTGCTGCCAAAGGATCTTAGCCACTTCTCAGGGTCTTCGTTTTTTTAGATGTGTTCTAGATACCCCAGGTGTGAGCTCAGACAACAGCAAGAAGACCGGGACTGATATGAACTTGAACATGATTCAAACTGCATGGGAGGCCAGCCTGGAAAGTAAGGGGAGAGAAAGCTGCTGAGCTGATGAACTCTGAGTAGCCCATGTTGCTAAGGAGACGCATTACAGCATCCTTTAGCTGGAATTTCCTAAGTGATGAAGGGCTCCATGCCCAGGAACATCACTGCAGCTCAGCCCAGAAGGGATATAGATACCAATAACCAAGGTCAGATCATCATCTGCCAGGCTGGAGCAGAATCTCCCAGCCAACTGGACACAGCAGAGCAAGCCTTCAGATGGCATCAAACCCAATCAAGAACACCAGTTTGTTACGGTCCCTCTGCTAGATGGCTTCAGAGCAGAATGTAGTCATATGGCATCTTCTTTAGTGCTGAAGGTCACAAGTTCAAGTCCTTGGCAGCTTGGTTATCACTCCTGGAGATAGGATGGAGATGATGGTAGAAGGGGTGTGCACAAGGCAGCACTGGCCAGATGGTGGGGCAGTTTTATGTGACATTTCCACTGGCACAGCACACTGTGAATCTGTAAGGCTTCTTCCACCTCCTTCATGGCTGTACACAGCTGGTTACTAATGCTGCTGCCAGATCAGCTTCTCAGAGGATTTGCTTATCTCCTGCAGTGGATGCTTTGTGAAAGGCTGACAGCTTTTAGGATTGCAAATGGAGACTTCCAGGATGAAGACAAAAGGTAGAATCAGGCTGATATGTTCCCCTCTTTACACAGCAACTTCAGATCTCCCCCATCAGAAGCAGGAGATTATGGATTGACGGACAACACCCCCCTCACAAGCCTCAGTGGTGCCTCAGAGGGCAATTCTCCCAGGGGACACACCACACCTATGACCAAAGTCTGCCTCAATTGCCCCTCAGCCTGTAGTCAATATGCTCATGATTGAAAAGAAAAGCACTGGGGGACAGGGCTACTGTGTGCAACAAGTCAGCCATGAGGACGTGTAGCAAAGGCTGCCTCCCATCTGACCTGTGCCACCCTGGGCTCTCCCAGGTGAAAAACTTCTGGGCCACACTGCCTCTCTGCAGCAGTACCCAACCGCCCTGGAGAGGGGCTGGACCCCTCGTGGAGCTGCACAAACACAACAAACAGGCAGCTCTCCAAGCTGGTGGTTGCCAAACTCTGCCTCACGACTCCAAGCAGGAGACTGAACTTCCATCTGCTTTTCCTGGGCTTAGTTGGGTGCTACAGATCGCTCGCACTCCATCTCACCCCGAGATGATGCTTCAGTACACCCAGCATGGAGGCTTTGCCAGCCAAAGGGCATGAGGACTTCATCCCTACCAATCCCAGACCCCTCCCAGATGCCTCAATCACTGATTTCCACAAGCAGAGAAGCCAACAAACCACAGGTGGGCCACAGGTAAAGTGCTCTGAAATTTGGCAGCTGCTAGGAAAGAAGGGTTCCCCTGGATGTCTTTAAAAAGCACTGTTAATGAGGATGGCCTCAGCATTACAAAATGCAGATTTTCGTGTTGTTGGTTCCTATTTCATCTATTATTTACAGGAAAAGACCTATCTGAGAAAAGAAAAAAAAAAAAAAAAACGCTCTTCTGAACTCTTTCCATGACTGACTCAGCAATTCAGTTTTTGTGCTGGCTACTTTTTTGCTTCTCTTCTTTTTATTGCTAATTTCTTCAATTTTCCACTTAAAATCCTTATTTGCATGATAGCTCTGTCCAGCCTTAAGCAGATTTTTCCTGTCTTTGACTTTTATCTCATTTTATTTTTTATTTTTTTTTTTTTTAATTAAAACCAGCTTTTTTTTTAATTAAAACCAGGTCACGGAAACATTCTTTCCCCCATCTTCCTCTCCCTCCACAGAGCTTCTCCCACTGTAATCCTGCTGGACCCTCTGTCAGTCTCGGCATACTGCCACCACGAGAGCAAGCCTTCAGCATGGAAAAGGTGATCCTGATGCACCCCTGGGTGTTGGCTGCTGACAGATCCCAAAGCAGATCCTAGCTGCACAGGGGTGTCGTACGCTGGTCACTCCCAGAGGAACTCTGCTTTGGCTGTGACCCCGCTCCAGGTCTCATCTGAGCTGGATGGTAGCTGTAACGTGTTGGAGTAAATCTCTTTAACACGTAACAGCATAAACGCTTCGTGCTCCTTTTTCACATCTGCAGGACTAGACAGAATCAAACCCTTGTGGGAGAGACCTCCTAGTCCAAAAGGATGTCTATACTTCGTGGAAGGACAAATTTAACACGAGGCATGAGCCTTTCCATTTCTACTACCCATTCTGCCCTGGCACAGCCGTTTAGATGACTGGGAGGAAAGCAAAATCACTGTCAGGATGGCTCAGCTGGCATTTGCTACGATCCTAATGAGGCCCAGTTTCACGCCTACTCTGACACGGCCTAAAGTGTTGCTGCAGAGACTGTTAGCGGAAGGGAGAGTGCAAATGCCTCAGGAAAACATGTGCAAGCTGAGATGCCAGTAGCTACAAATCAAACTGGCACAAATCTGGGTAATGATACTAATTTCAAGTGAGTTGCTCCCTGTTCACATTAGAATGAGCCAGCTCATGGTAAGACTTTTTACAGGTAGTTGCAGAAAAATGAAGAAAGAATCTACATTGGTAATTATTTTCTTTGCCTAATCCTGTCCTGCTGTAGAGACCCACCACATCTTGGGAAAGGAGGGAACAAAGGGTTACACAGTTCATTTATAAACTGAAGTATCAGTGGTGTTCATTCACTTGTTCCCACTCCTGAATTAGCTACTGTTTCACAGCAAGACCCATATTTTTCAACTCCATTTAATGCTTAGCATGATCACGTTGCATTGAGGTCACAGAAATGACTGCCATGTGTTGGAGAGGGAGACCCATGTTAGTTTTTAGTTGGCTGTCGTGTGTACCTGCATCATCCTAGCTGCTGCAGTGGAGAAAGCCACACAGACTAAAATTGATCTTGCTTTTCCAAACGTCTCTGAAATCCTGCTGCTGCTGCAGTGAGATTACTACCGCTAGAACATTGGAACAGGAAAACATACAGGCAGAAAGAGCAGTTAGGTCAGCACAAACATCTATGTAGCTATCTCTGACAGCAGCCCAAAATAGGTACATGGAAAAACTGTAAGAATTAATAGCAAGTATATATATTTTTTCCCCAGATAGTCTCTCAGACCCCAACCTTTTTGTCTCAGGGACGTTCAGAGTTGGATATCACTTCCACATGTTTAGTATTCCCGAGCAGACTTCTCTTCCATTAATCAGCCTCATATCCCCTCTGCATTGTGTAAATCAGGCCACAGCAAGGAGTTTCTCAGTTAAACTACCAGTGCAAGGAACAACCTCCTCTTGTTTCTTTTGATCCTGTGACCCACAACTGGATGCTTCACTTGGTGTTTTCTTGTTCAGGAAGCAGTAGTGCACAGTCAGTCCCTCCCCATCCTCTCAGGCCTCTCAGGACTTCCCAGACCTTTCTCTTACATGCCTGCAATCAGCACACTTTCGGATGCAGGTGTCCCATCATTCCTTAACCTGAGGCCATCAGACTTTTGATCACTTCTGTCACCCTCCTCTGAACCTCTCCCAGTTTTGCTAGATCCTTTATGAAACTAGAAGACCAAAAATGCACAGTGCAGGTGGGCTGCCAAAGTTAACTCAGCAGTAGTTGTCACATCCGTGCTGTGTACTGCAATCATTTCTAGCACAGCTCCTGATGTGTCTTTGCTGAGAAGAGAAGGTATGAAAGTGGAGGATCTCTGCCAACTGCTGCTATTCGGGAAAAGGGGATGAGCGAGATCTTCCCAAGCAAAGGCTGAAAAATCAGTGTCCCAGACACAAAATGTTCCCGTGCAGTCCTGGGCCCATCCCCAGACTCCATCATTTGGTGGCAGGAGAGAAAAAAAGGAGACAGAAAAGGATTAGCTATGCTCCACAGAGTAACCAGTGTGATCCAATTAGTGGCCTGTGCTACAAACATGGCCACAGCTAAGATGTGAAGCCAATTGAACCCTGTCATCGCTCGCTTTTCCTAACAGCTGCCAGGTCTGGACTCCTCAGCACAGCTGTCCATCACTTAGTTCCCCACCAGGCACAACTGAGCGTAAAATCCTGGCCAGAAAGAGAAGCACAATCATTCAGCAGGCACCACAAGCAGCAAGGAGCAGATGGACAAAACCAAGCCTTTCCTCCCACCCCCTTTCCACAGCAGACAAGTGCACACACGCTGACAGGCGGCCGTGCAACAGCGGTGCAGATCAGGCACTTGGCTACCAGTCTCCTGTGTAGCCCACTGCCTTCAGCTCCCCCTCTCACCCTACTGCCTCTGCAGCACTTGGTGGGAAGTTGGTGTTCGGCCAGATGCGAGAGGCTCTCAGAAGAGAATCAGACACACAGCATTATCAGCTGACATCCGCAGGCTTATCTAGTCGCTTTGTAAAGCTCCTCAACTCAGGGCAACCTCCACCTTTTTAATTTCTAAAAGCCTGATGCTAAGTAATTGTTTAATATCTCCACAGCATTCTCTCCCCTTTATCTTGGAATCCCTGCTGTAATTCACTGACGGAGCTGTCTTTTCTCTTTTCTCTTTCTCTATTCCATCGTGTATGTACTTGAATATGCTTTCATTGTAAGCAGAGATACTTGCTGCTAATTGATGCTTATTATTCCTTTTAAGCCTGTAATTGCTTTTGTCTAAATTTATTTCTTTCTCTCCCCCCACCTCCCCCAAATGCCTAAAATTTGGTTTTCTCTTCTGATCAGCCCAAATCCTGGTGTTAGAAAGATTATTTGAATGCGTGCCAAAGGTTTTACTGTTGCTTTGACATACTGGCTTTTCACATCTGTGGAGTTTACTTCAACTTCTTGAATGTTTACAGGCAAACTGGGTGGCCTGCAACTGGTAATCTCTCAACTGTCTTCATGAGGACAGATTTTAGGTGTCAGCTTCCACGCAGACTTTAGATTAGAAAGCTACAAAGGCTCCTTAGATTATCTCATTTCTTTCTTACACAGCAAAGGATTCTGAGTCAATTCTCTCAGTGGATAACAAAACACGGTTCTGTTTAGAACTGACAGAGCACCAGTTCTTTCTGATGATCTCTGTTACTTCTTCCGCAAGCGTTGCTGGACTGACCCAAAGGAGTTTCCAGCCCATCACTCCCTGCAGGACTGCTCTCCTCTTCATACACACCTTTCCAGAGCTCACCATGAGGACTATTCATATCCACCCTCACATGAGACAGGGCCACAGGCTTGTTTGGGCACCAACTCTGCACAGGGAAGAAACCTGATCAGACAGGCAACACACCACGGTTTGCCATCTCAGACTTATGCTGTTCTTGGCAGCTGATTCAAGTACCATGAGAAATGAACCCTGCCAGCTGGCATTCACCTCTGCTGGGTAAGGGCAGTCCTCTTACCTTCCTTTGCTCATCACCAAGCAGCAAGGACTTGCACCCAGGATGCTGTCCTAGAGTCACAAGGGAAAACAGGACTTCTATTTGGGCTGCTGAAAACATGAGAGATCTTCTCACCTGCATCACCCAGTGATGTCCAGAAAGGCCAAACAGTTTTGGGAGGCAGTGCTTGTAATGCCAGCTTGAGGACTGACCACCTTGTGCCATTTTTAGGAAGCCTATGTGCCTTTGTTTTCTCTTCCCCTTCACTTCAGCTGTGACTGCTCCAGCTGTGTTTATGCTATCTTACTCCTATAAAGTTTTACAAACCCTATGGAGGTCTCCAGATTTGCTCCTTAGCACAGCTACCATGCTGTATGTACTTGTTATTTAGGGGGGGAACCTCACCAGATGCTTTGAAGCACACAAGTCATTCTTCCCAGCCTATTCGATTCCCTGCAGCCAGCATGAGAGCTACCCCGACTGCCTGGACGGGATGTGAAGTAAAGCCTTCCCAGCAGTAAGACTCCACTTTCCATCTGGGCTTGCCTCCAGTAACTGAAAATAAGAGGAAGGGCTGCAGAAGTTCTGGAAGGAATGGTGGAGATGATGTGCATGGTAAATCTTCGACTGGCTTTATAGGGTTGAGCTCTGACTGAACATCTCCCATTGGGAAAGAGGGACACGGCTGAACTCAGACCCATTCAGCAGCACTCCTATCTACAGCAGAGGTTTGCCATCAGAATGGTTTACTGCAGTGCTTTAAATACTTCCCTCCTGGGAACACCATCTACCTGATTTTGCTATCTCAGCACCAGGACAACACAGCCCACCCAGATCTCCATGGGAAGGAAGCAGGAGTAACCACGATTGTGCCTGGACTTGGGTAGAACCTGTTGAGCAGCTGAATCTATGCCATTTTAGACAATCAGCCACCAGCACAGACATCACGTAAATATTCCCCACATCTCAAAGTACCAAGGAGGAACAAGAGCACTTACTATCACACAAGAACATTTACTGCAGAGAGTTTGCTGCATTTCATTTTAAACAAGTTTCTTTTGCAGCTCTAGTGACCTGGGGAGCCCAGAATATGAACATTAACAAAAGAAACAAATAAATAACGCATTCCAATTACACCTTTAATAAGATGCAATGTGCTAGAAGTCTATGTGGATGCAACAGCAATTTCTAATTAAAAACATGTAATTAATTATTAACATGAAAAAGTTCTAGTATTATTCCAGTGCGTTCAAATCCAAGTGTGCTATCAGTGTATTCAAGATAATGACTGCTAATGCTTTGGGGTGTTTTCCTGTTTATTACTATTCTTATCAAGGGAAAAGGTTATTTTTTCAGACAGCTACACTGCCATCAATAGGAGGCCATTAGGAGTTGCTCTGATGGCAAATCACCCCCACTTGCTAAAATGACCTCCTGCACAACAACCTCATCCTTTTTTAAAGGACTGTGTCTGCCCTCTGTTCCAAGTGATACTTCCTTCAAACCCTCTCAGACTCCTTCGTGGGCTGCAGTCAACAGACCAAGGACCCTGCAGGTGGAGGAAGCCCTTTCAGCCAGCAGCATCCACTGAACAGCTCAGAGGAGTCCAAGAGTGGCTGGGGGACAGGAGCTCTCCCAGCCAGCTGGTGAGACTATCACCAGCCCAAGACCAGCATGAGTCATGCTGAGTGAGAATTTGCTTCTTATCAGCTACCTTTTCATGGAAAGAAGACACCAAATTTAAACCAAGCCAAACCCAGTAAGATACAGACACCAGAGGTAAGGAAGAAGATTGGTCATGTAATCAGTAAATAAATCTGCAACTTAGGCCCGTCCACAAAGCTCCACTACCTGGCAGTAATTAGGATGCTTACCCTTGGAGTATGAATCTGGGAGCAGAGAGTCAAGTAGATTCTTCTGACTTGTATAAAATGTGTATGAAAAAAATAAATATGGTGGTTTTAGGATGCTAGAACAGAAAACTGCCTCAGGAGAGGCCTGAGGCAATGAAAGTTTGGAGTAAGACATCAAGAGCTTTACGTTTAATTGTAGGGGGGCAGATATGGCCCTCGTGGAAGTGAGCAATTTCAAACCAAAAAAGAGCATAGCTTGGTGGATCAAAGATTGCGTTGAGCTTAGGAAACCAAAGCTGATTTTTCAGCTCTCACGAGTAATCTGGCTTCTCTCTCTGCTTTTGCTCCAAGTGTAATGGAACAATGTTCTCCCTCACTATTCACACAGCACAGCGCCTGGCAGCTTGGTCCATAACATAGAGGGTATTAATAGAGGAACTACACTTCTGTATTTAGCTCCCAGTTTTGGATGGAGATGAAAATGAGCTGAACTATGAATCCAGCTAACAATGGACAAAAACTCCCTGGGTGGAACTCTGAGGGATGACAATCCTCAAAATGCCTGAAGAGTTTTCCTGCCAGCTGAACGGCTTTTCTGAAAGAAAAAGGACAGCTTTAGGGGAAAAAAAAAAAAAAAAAAGAGAGAAACGTAAGCAGAAAGGAAGGCTGTGAGTAAAGAAGCTGGAAAAAAAAAGCTGAGGGAGTCTCTTCTCCCCTTTCCTATCTAGCCTTGTAGACCAACACACACCACTAAAGAGCAAGGCAAAACTGTAGCAGCTTGCCTGGGAAAGATTAGTTGGCATAATAATACTTGGAAGCCACTAAGAAGCCTGTCAAAACTATACACAGTGAAAAAGCAGAAGTAAAGGAGGAAACTCAACGTGCCCTTTATTGATTATGGTTCTGTTCATCCTGTATCTCTATTTTTGGGGTCAGGTGGACACGCGATCTGGAGAACTCCTGGAAATGCCTTAAGCTGAGAGCTTGAGCTCACAAGGCATAAACGAGCCATCCCGAGCCTCCTTCCTTTCCTTCAGCTACGGAGGAATAACAAATCATTTGTTTTCCAGTATTTGGGTCTGAGTCTCTGGGCCAGGTTTAGCAGTGATTAATGTGAGAGTGTACGTGACAACCAAAGTGCTAATGAGTAGGACTTCTAATGAATTAGCTACCCTAGCAAGCAAGCAGAGGAAAATTAAAAAGCAAATGACAGGAATACGTAAGACAAAAAAAATGCAATCTCTGAAAAAAGCTTCCGTATCTCCTCTCCTGTGATGAAGAAATATGCACAGCAGAAACATGCCAATAAAAAGAGAGATACCTGAAGGTACCCCCAAAGGAACATTACTTTAGGTAAGAACATGTTTTCTATAGCAGTTCGGTATTAAGTTCATAGAAATCCAAGCATTTAAACCTTTACACGTTTGCCCTCCCTAGACACTGCCAAACATATCACAAGCCTAGGTGAGCTCGATGCCCCCCCTAGGGAGCTTGCAGGGCTCACCAGTGTGCTCTAGCTCCCCGAGAAGTCTCCTAGGAAACTCTTGAGGCCTCCCAAGGGGCCCTGGACCACCCTTGTATGAACTGCAACATTCCTGGAAATCCCCAGTGCACCACTGGGTGCGCTATGGGCCTCCAGCTCACACCTAGAGGCTGCACACTGAATGCCAGTTCTGTATGGGTCATTCTAGAAACTCGTAGGGCTCACCAGTGAGACTGAATAAAACATAGGGGCACTGCCGGGCTCTCCAGTGTCTCCTATCAAAAAGTGCTCCCAATGGAAGCCTTTGGGTAAACCTGAACTCCCCTGGGGAGCCTTTACGCAACCTGACACCCAGCAGGACTCCGTACTTTCTCTCCCTCCCAAGTCTTAACCTTCACCCCAATTATCAGCCTCTTCAGGCAGAGTTCACAGAATTCTCTGATTCTATGCACTGAACACTCCCCAGTGCACACTACAGGCCTCCCATCGCCCCCTGCTCTATTCTGTTGCCTCCAAAGTTGTACCAGCCCCCCCCCCAGCGCCCTCTAGTTCCACCTGAACAGCTCCCAGTGCTCCCCAGTATCTTCCAGCATGTCCTGGAGTTTTCCCAGTGTAGCCTTGAGGCTTCTCACAGCCCTCTTGTGTGCTCTACCTTCTGGAAGCCTCACACGGCCTCCTTCTGTATTCTAGAGCCCCCTGAATGCTTCCCAGGACTCTCTGGTGCTCTCTAGAGTACCCTACAGACATCCTAATGACCCTTGGTGTGCTCTTGTGCTCCCTTGAGGTCTCCCAGTCCTCCCAGTGCACTCTATTGTCCCCTGGATGCCTCCCAGGGCCTCCCAGTACCTCCATCCCCTCACCAAAGCCTTCCAGCCCCCCTCCCAGTTAGCTCTAGGATGCCCTAGAGTCCATCAAGGACTCCGCACTCTGGAGAGCACAAGAGGCCTCCCAGTGCAACCAGAGGCCTCCCAGTGCCTCCCAGTGTAGCCTAGCACTCCCCGGTAGGCTCTCATAGTCCCCCAGTGAGCTCTGACTCCCCATAGAGACCTCTAGAGTACCCTTTAGGGTAGAATTACATAAGAAAGTTGCCCTTTTGGGTATTTTAGAGTGTGTAGGGACTTGCTGATTTCCACAAGCCAAGCCAATAACCAGCAAAGCAGCACAGAACCTTGCAGATCTCTAGTGCATTTTCCCTCTCACTCTCGTCTTTTTCACTATGACCCTTGCTTTTTCTTGCTTTTTTCTTCTCCAATTCCAAGTCAAAGCATTTGGACACCCTGCCCTTTCTGAACATGGCGTGTCAGAAGACCTTCAAGGATAGAAAAAGGAGTTTCCTTCTGTCTGATCTATGCAGGCAGCTGGACCACTCTCATCCATACCTGGACACCTCTGGGTACGGTCAGTTAGAGCATACCAGCAGGTGGGCACTGCTACAGTGCAGCAATCCAGCAGGCAAATGCAACATACGATAGCGAAGCTGACCAAGACCTCACTGTAAATACAACTGAAAATAAGAAGAGAGCAACCTGTAGGAGTTGAATTTAGTACTAAGACAGGAAAAACACATCACTTTTTTTTGAAGCCAGAAAGGAAAAGTCAGACTCTGCCAAAAAAAGGTGCACAGAAACTGCAGGAGAGCAAGGCTAGCTTTACACCAGCAGAAAATATAGCCAGGAACAGAGTCCAAGCCACGGTAGTGGGTGTTTACAGCACGGCTACCTTTGGCTTGCTAGTGGCACTTAAACAGCAACCAGTTTGGTTTGCTTGTATTTTTGAACCTGTACATAATCACCTTCACCTCTACTGCCTGGTACCTGTCATTCAAATTTGGCACATGAGATAAATCCAGATTTGTAAATCCATCATTGTAAAAAGGGAACGCACAAAGCAAAGCATGAACTGGTTTAAATAAATACTTCTCTTAGATGCCTCAGATCTACTTGTTTTTAAGAAGCTTTACTTATTTCGAAAGCAAGGTTTCTTCTCCCCATCTTCTCTTACCACATGTGGCAGCCACTCAAAAACACAAGGGAAAAAAAGCAGCTATGTTTAACAGAACATAAACAAGCATTTGTAGTTGCCAGTTCTCCCTGTGCAAACTAAAGTCTGTGAGGGATTTCAGAGGGAAGCAGGGATGTACGGGGTCGGCAGGTGCTCAGAGCAGCACTAACACGTTCTGACACCCTTGCTTCTGTCTCCCATATGACTGTCTTGCTTTACACTGAGATTTAAACCACTCAGGCCATTCCCCACATGAAGAGACACTAACATGCGTGGCTCTCAAGCTTTCCAAAGGGCCCTGAGGTTCTGTGCAGAGGCATCTCACCACAAAGAGCTCATTTGGGATCTATCACCTTGATCGAGACAGGATGGGCTCGATGGAAAGCATCCCCATGTGCCTTGAGGGAGATGCAAACCGATGAGCTTTGCTGGGGTCCCACTACCTTTGGGGATAAACCAAGGAGAAAGGGATGAGGAGATGGTAAGTAAAAGGAGATTTCTGCTCATCCTTCTCATTTTTGTCCCTGAATAAGACTGAGTGGCTATGAAGGAAGCAGTCATCACAAGCCGCATACATTACAGCAAGAACACACAAGTCCAGGGTAAGTTCATTATAACAACCCATATCACAAGCAGCAGTAGAGTTTATTAGTGCAGGTATATAGATACATGAAAGAAAAGCCTTTCTTCATACCCATGGGCCTCACCATCCAAACAATTCCCCCTTTTCCGAGTACAGTGTTCTTAAGACGATTTAAACCCTTGTCATTTGTTATGCACCATTATAATCCGCTTCTTTAACTCTGCATTATTGGCAGGGATTTGAAGTCTGAGCATGCAGCACAGACTGCAATCCCTTGCTAAGAGACCTGGCTATGTATTGAGTAAAGACAGCAGAGCTGCTTGGCCCACGTGTGGCTACGAAGAGCCCAGTTTGGTGACCTGGACCAGGAGATAGAGAGCTGGGACCATGCACGGCCCCCAAAGGAAGAAGCAGCTCCACACTGCTGGAGCCAGCCCTTCCCATGGCACTGTGGTGTCACAGCTCCTGGGAGACAGCGTGGGCCCAGCTCGTTAAAAAGTCCTGTTTGATTACTTCTGAAAATGAATAATTTTTTTCCCAAGAAAAAAAAAAAAAAAACACAAACTGACAGCAGTACAGTGTCCATGCCTTGCTGCTGGGCTTGCAGCAGGGAAGGAAGGACAAATGCAAAAAGTATCTTTGTGCATTCCTGTCTGTCCTGATTTGGCTAAGAAATCAGTCCAAGTCATTAAGGACCAAGCAGCAGTACTTAGTCTACCTGCGCTACTCGGATAGGTACCCACCAGAGGTAAGAGAGCAGTATATTGTTTCTTTTTAGCAGTTGTTTTTATTTCCTTTTAATTAAAGCAAATTTTTAACACACACAAGCCCAAAGTTTCCTATGCAAACAAACAAAACACTGGGCTCTGAGTCTACAGACACTTGTGTGTACAATGAGGCTCGCACTGTTGACAAAGGTGTTGGAAGGGGAGTTTCCCAAAGAAGCTGTGCATGCTGTCTTTGATTCTGCATTTATGATTTATACTCAATCAATCTAGATGCTTTCCTGGAAAGATCTCAAGCAACACACTACCGGTCATTTCCTGTTACCGCAATACTGTGATATGAGTGGATCTGACTTTGTAATCTCAGCACTGTTAATACTGATTAAAAACAAATTATTTCATATTTATATCAACACTGGCAGCAGAGTCTCTCTTGTCCTTCAGTATTAGCAAGCAAAGCTCTGAAGCAGCTGATGGCCAGAGAAGCAGATGATCTCCCTGGAGAAGATAAAGCAAAGAAGCCCCCTAAGAAGGAGGTGTGGTAGGAGGGCAGAATTGCTCCTGAAGACACCAGTTTTTCAGGGCGGACAGTATCTGAACTCCTGCAGAGCTTATCTGTGCCTGTTGCTCACTCCTCTCCCAAGGTGCTTTATCCTTTGGATGCAGTCATCAGTGTAACACCCCGGTACCACGCGCAGCGGATTACAGTAATTAAAAAGTCTGCCACGCTCTTTGCTGGACTAGGTAGCAAGGCACAGAGATGCTGTCACATACAATTCAGTCTAGAGCGAAGTGATTGCTGTCTACAAAACTAACACAACAATATGAAAGGTGCTTTGTGCAGGCTAGGGATTATCTCCTACTACTCAAATCCAGTGCAATTTGTTCAAATCCCCAGACTTTCTCTTCTTAGCATATCCTGGGCTATTTACATTATATTTAGGAAAACAAAAATTGTCCTGCAAAAGCCAAATAAAATCCCAATTCCAGTGTAATTACAAGACCAGGTTAAAAACAAAACAAGGGATTTTATACCAGCATTGGTGTATGCTACTCTTGATTGCAGCCCTGTCGTGTTAGATGCTAAACAAATGTGGAGTAAGACATCCCTTGTCTCAGCGGCACAGACATCTCCTAGATCTTTTAATCCTCCCTTTGACGAGACACAATGCAGCTTGACTGGAAGCCCTGGGATTTAAAGTCCTGCAGAGGGGCCTAGCCAGTAAGAGCAACAGAAGGGCCCAGATACCACCTATAAAGCAATTCATTACTGAGGAAATACTTTTAAATTGCTTGGTTGAACTGGTTTAGGATATTTCAAGTTTACAGAAGAAAAATAATTTTCAGAGAATAAAACTGCTGGGAAGTGATATCATTTTACCAACCAGGAGAAGTCCAGCAAAACATCCAGTCAAATAGATTCCTAAAGAGAATCATAATTTTTTCAGAGCTGTCATTTTTCTCCTTAGAAAGCAGATTATGGATGAAAAAAATATGCGAGTACGTTTCTAATTATACGAAAGAGGGAAAGGCTGTATTTTGACCATTCTGAGATTCAACATTCCCTGAGAAGTCACTATCTCCTGTCATCTCTGCTTCACCGGTAACAGTGAGAGCTAACTAAAATATAAGAATTGTGTTTCTGAAAGAGTTATCATTTCTTCCACTGAAATTTTGATTTAAAAAGATATTACACATTTCAAAGCTGGGAACAGTTCTAATAACCTTTCCCCTACTCTATTTTGTTAAATAGATAATTCTTCAAGCCAGTGACTTCTGTCTATGTACAGACTTTAGCACAAGAGAATTCCAATTTCCAATAGCAAATTAATGTTCCAGAAGTAATTAGAAAAAGTTTTGTTTTTTTAAATCCTGATTTAGGATTGTATGGTGCTAGAGAAGCTTCAACACAATCAAGAACAAACTGCATCTTATTCCTCAAAAGAAGCCCAACAGCAGAATTTTTGTCCACCCCAAGGTCAGTGGCTCTCTAATTACAAAAGGCTGCCTGTACTACAGACAGCCCAGTAACCCAGCTAACCCAGCCTAACCCCCAAACAGCCTGAACTCTGCCCAGGGTGACGGCAGTCCCTTGCTTTCTGTAGCTGTGGAGGGAACTGAAATGCAGATCACAAAGATCTGCTGCATGCTTCTCTGGGACACAAGCACAAGGCCCTCAGGGGACACTGCTCTTTCCATGCTGTGCCCACCCCACACCTTCCCCTCCCAGAGAGGGTCCTGCATCACTTGAAACCCAACCTCTGCTCCCAGTGACCAGGGAGGCCCTGTGCCCAGGGTGGGACAAGAGCCAGCCTTCAGGAGGTTGGCATTTCACCAGGCCCTAGTAAGTGGCTGTTTTCCTCAGGTGGCAGAGGAAGCTAAGGTACACACGAGCAAAACGGATAACCGAGCAAAATACACAGACCACTCTGCGGGAAGGGGAGCTGAAGGGATTACTTTGTCTCCTTGTTCCCAGCCGTTGTCAGCTCAGCTTTGGTCTGGGGGTAAAGAGAGGTTGTTCCAATCCCATTAGGTGGTGTTTTGCTCAGCTCGGTGCTGGTAGGTTTCCTTACGCTCAGCACTCAGTGGCAGTCACATCATCACAAGCCAGAACACCGTGGAGCTCGAAACCAAGGAAAAGGGCAGGGAGATCTAGGAGAAATGAAGAGGTCTGATGAGGTGCAACATTATCAACTCCTGTTTTGCACACTCTAGACAGAACAGTCTTTGACATACGATCTCCGGGCACCTCACTTGGTTGACTTGACAAATGACTCTCTCTGATTCTTAGAGGGGAAGAAAAATAATAAAAAAACCTACCCTTGGGTCATGCTACCCATCCAACTTATAGAAATCATTTATCATTTATCTGATAGCTTAAGCATATCTGCATAATAAGTTAAACGCAACCAGAGAAGCTCTCTATATTTCACAAATCCTTAGCAATGCATTTTTTAATAGAAAACATCAATCCCAAGTAGCCTGAAGGAACAATCCCTCTTTAATCATCCACCACACTAAGGACTAATTTTAGACAAAGGCTTGATGCTCCAAGTCACCTATACCATGTAATAATGCAGATTTCCCTAAATTCACAGGGAAAGGTTCAGTTGCCTTTTGAAAGCGGGATTGCAGATCCTGCATTAATTACTACAGGAAATTACATCTACAGTAATACTCAGCGAGGCTTTACAATAAATGCCGTCTGATCTATTCCTGCTCAGCCTTGAACTCTTTGTGGAATATTTGTAAATGTAATGGGTACTTCATTTCCACCACTCCTCCTGAATAATTCATACAATGGAAGATCCTTGCATGGTTCCGTGAATCAAGAGACTTGGGGTATTTTGTTCTCTATAGTTAATGGATTAAAACAGTTTTCTTCAGCTATGAAACCAGGTAATTTATCACTACAGAAAGAAGCGTAGTTCATACATCGCTGGCTCAACCTAGAAACTCATCTGAGTGTACAGATAGCAGAACCTAACAACCAACAATTTTTAAATCATCCTACTTTGTCCGAAAAGCCAGAGAAGTTGCGAAATTCAATGCTGAAGAACTGCCTTGGATCAGTCAAAATATTTGATTTCCTTTTTTTCAGGCATTTCATTCAGACTTATCCAGACTCAAGACTTTTTTCCCCCCTCATGAAACAGTGCATTTTGAAACATCGTTCTGAAAAGAGAAAAAGAAATAAATCAAAGCTCCTTTCCATTCAGGAAATGTCACAACTGCGAGCTCCGGCACTTTCAAGATATTCCTCCCCAGCTCCCTTCCAAGCAGGATTGTCAAAATCAGTAAGATTTCCCGAGCAATTTCTGTTTTATCAAAATGACATTTTTCAAGAGAAAACTGTTGTGACACGAAGAAAACCGAACCCTAAACCCAACAAAACCAAACAACTCTGATCCAATTGTCTCTGACAAAAGGAGATGTCTTAAAGATGCAAACCCTTTGTTTGGGGGAGTCCCAGAACGTTGGCATGACACATCCAGGTTGAGCATGTAAGCTCCTCTTAGGTAATATCAAAAGAGAAATGAAAACAGCCTGAAGCCCAGAGTCCAAAGATACCTTCAAAGATGTTCAGAGCCAAGCAGGGGCTTTCGTAGAACACAGCTCTTACGCCTTCTAACTTGGGAAATTCCAGGTTCCAGCTTTAAATTGCATGGACAGTAATACTGACACCTTGTCAGCGTCCCTCTCTGGAGCTGTGCAGTGACCTGCACTGATGCAGGATTTGGTGTTGCAGCTCCTTCTGTGGGTGTTTGTGTAATCTGCATTTAAATCTTGGGGTCCCTGCCTGCTCTCATGACAGCAGTTTTATACCTCACCAGGCACTAACTCTCAGTCCCCAACAGATCACTTCAATTAGGAGCGAGGAGATGTGCCCAGCCATAAAAACAGCTGCATTGCTTCTTGCAAATGAAGCCAATTCATCAGAAGAAAGTTTAGAGCTGTCACATGTTGCTGGAGTCTTTCAAAGCTGTGTTTCCAAAGTTTCATTGTGAGGCACCACCTCCATTTTCTCAGTATCAGCAACACATCTCAAATTGTACGTTAAAAATGGCTCCTCATGCCACTCTGCCATGTGAAAATGTCCATGAACTCATCTGGTGAGATCGAGTCATGTTCTCTTTGGCTCAGTCATCATCGGCGGCTGTAAAAAGATCCCCTGGGGCCAAATGCTGCTTGTGTTGGACACTTCCATAACCCTTCCTCTGTAAAAGGATTGCAGAGCTGTAGCTCAGGGCACAGGCAAAGTTATTCAGGATACGGACACAGCCCTCAGTTGGAGGAAAGTTCATAGTTCTTTGGATTCACAAGGCAAAGGCTGCTGTGTTCTCCCAGAGCAAAGTTGATTCTGCAGGGTAAGAGCAGTAAAAATAGTGGAAACCACCTCTTATTTTTCTTTCCTCCAGCAAAGTAGATATGACTCAGATGCTCAGTCTGTTTTCAGAGGAATGAAGTGTCATTTCTATGCAGTCACTCCACTGACCTTCATCTCTCCAATGGTACGACCTGGGCTTAGGTTTTAAAAGTGATGCTGTGCATGCTGGTGCAGGACGGATGCTTGACCACCAAATCTCAGTTCAAGGAGGGAGCTCAGAAATAACTGGCACATCACTGCAAAAGACCTGTCAAGGCAAAAGGTGCTGCAGAGAGCATGTTTTCCACGCTGAGCTGGAGAGGTCACCAGTATCACAGGTACCTGTGATCAAGTGAAACAGCCACAGGTTGATTTTACCCTTTTAACCAAATTCAAAGCACTGATCTTTGCCAAGAAAAAACAAATATCTTTTTTTTTGTCCCACGCACGCGGAGTTCAGGGGCAAAGTGGGGCCTGCTGTAGTATCAAACTTCATTCCTTCATATCACAGACACCATATTTTTCTTGCTAAGCCCTGAGACAATCCTTCCCCAAACTGATGCAGCGGGTCCTTAATTCACGGCACCCAGCCTGAGCAGCGTGTCTGTGAGCAGCCATCTTCCCATCAGAAGAGAACATCCTTGCAAATCCCAAAGCCTGTGCAGAAAACACCCAATTTTGTCAGTGCTAAACAGCATAACACCTTCCCAGCAGAAACAAGACCCTTACTGAGACAGACAGCCCTGAAAAATTGAGTGCTCTGCTACAATTTTAATTAAAAAGGTGTTCGGGAAAATGATAAGTGCATCATGGAGCTCAGTACTACCTGCGGTAGACATGGAGCTTTGCAAGCTTTAAAAAGCAATTAAGACAAGACAAAAATCACCATCAGCCTAGAGGCCAACATATCGGAAGGAAAAGAAAAAGAAAAAAAAAAAGAAAAACAACTCAAGACATTTTCAGCCTGCAGGCAAGAAAAACAGAAGAGAAATGCCACCCTTCCACCCAGCAGTCAGAGCAGCTGCCGGAGCATCCTCCTCTTTGAAGCTCAGGCTTAGCCTGCATCCTCCAAGGCAGAGCTGCTTAATGCACAGGAACATGCACAGGGACCGGCTTTTTAGGATCAAGCTCAGTCATGCTCTGCTCTCCGTGGACAGCTCAGTCCATTGTGTGCTGGGAATGTGATTTATTTACACAGCCTTGAAATTCCAGGGCCTGAAGTGAATGAATGCAGAAACAGGTTGCTTGAAAAAAGCCAGCAAACAGCAGGGCCTCCCTCCTCTGCCAGCCTCATCAGATGTCTCCAACTAGCCGATTCATTTACCAGGAAGGGATGTGCATGAAGAAGGACATGCCAGCCCTCTCTCGGAGGCACCAAAGATGACTTCTGTGTGGCTCCACTCCAGAAACAGGAATCCGACTTCCCAGCCCATTCTGCTTCAGTCAGCAGGGACACAAGGTACATGGGGTGCTCTGCACTGGTTGCCCCCTTTGCCCAAGAACTGTTTAACAGGTAGAGGGAAGATACTATTTTCCTTTTGTTTCACTCCTTTTCTGCTTTCCCCTCACACAATTTCACCTTTGCTGCTCTTTTCCCTCCAGGTGGGAACTTCGAATTAGGCAGCAAAATCATCAGACCAATCTGGAAACAGAGGTTTCCCAAGAGGTCTGCCCCACTGCCCCACCACCCACCCACCTGAGCAACCCTGTTCACAGTCTGGGTGTTCACTTCAAACAAGAGGTCAGGAGGTTATTGCAGTCCAGGCCCCAGACTAAGCACACCTCTGCCCACAATAAAGGAAGAGAAGATCCTTCAGCTGGTACAGTCTATCCCACTCCAGGCTTTTGCACCAAAGCTACTACCATTGCTGGAGCTGCCCTTCCAGGCTGTAGGGACAGCAACCTCTTTTGGACAGAGACCAGAGTACAGCATGAGGTCCCAGACCGCTGGACAAAAAGGCAGAACCATGGGCACAATCAGATCAGACTCACTTAACAAACCAATGGCAAAAGGAACTGCAAAGTCCAACATCCTGTGTTCGTTTCAGCAATGTTTTTACAACAACCTCTCTGCTTGGCTGGAAAGACCTTAGAACAGTGGTGGTTAAGGTTATCATCACATTCTGAGGAGCAAAACGTGCCATGCTTGGCTGTGGCAACTTAACCCAGCCATTGCAGAGCTGGCAGGCAGAAGAGAAGGACAAAGTGTTCCCCCTCTCTGAAGGAAAGACACAAGCTCAAGGTGGAACCAGAGGACTGATCTGCCACACCAAGATGCCAGAGTCATTACTTGACTCTTGTTTGCACCCCCGTGCCTTTGTTTTGGACCATCACTTAAACCTTTGGCTTAATATTTGGTTGTTCAGAATACACTTGAATTTTGCAAAAATACTCTCCACTTATAATAAAGTGAATTTTGGCTTTCGGCTTTCAATCTCACCACCATTAAAGACCCTGAGCAGCCTAAAGCAGACTAAGATGACCCCTCCACATGTTCCACACAATGAGGCTGCAGCTGAAAAAAACAGCTAACGGCCAGAGGCAAGAATCTGAAACATTTTTACCTGTGGGTAGCTCTGGCCGTACATCCACATCTGCTTTCCCCATGAACAAGAAATTGAAAATCTCTGAATAGAAATGCCAAGAATTCACTTTGGAAGCCTGCAGTTCCTGGCTTCTGATAATTATCCAAAAAGCAGAGACATAAATAAAAATACAGTAAATGTGGTTTTTCCTTACTGCAATATAAGTAAAAATTATAAGCATCTCACTAAAATCAAAATAAAAGCATTTGTTTTGACACATTCCAGTTTTAAATGATGCTGGAAGAGACATGTTTCCATGCAATGTTTTGATTTTGATAAAATTGGTTTTTTAAACATAAAAGTTTTCCTACATATTTTCCACCAGCTCCCAGAGGGATCAGTCAAAGCCTCCGAAGCTCAGAGTCATTAGCAAGCTGTCACATAGCTGAGACCCTAAAATGCATTTGACACATCAGATCACAGTTCTATCAGCCCTGGCAAGCGTGCCAGTGCTGGATTGTCGCGTCTAACTCTTGGATCAGAGTCCATTAAGATTCACTCTCTTTCCTGACAGAGAAAGAGCAAGGAAATTAGTCTAGTTCATCCCACCCAGCAAAAAACACAGGCTCCTCTGCTCTGCAAGAGAATAACTTTATGGATGATCCCAAGGCATTCCCATTGCACAAAAAGCACAGTCAGGCCCAGATATTCAAGCCTTTAAGGCAAGGGAGAGCAGCAGTACACAAGACCTCAAAAAAAAAAAGAGAGAAAGAGAGCAAATTGTTACCTTTATAAGCATGAGGCTTCTAAAGACACGGACTCTTGGGGATCTAGAGGGCACACTGCACCAAAAGGGCATCTACCTGATAACGTCATATCCCAACAATCCCATGGAAAAGCCACAGAGTGCAAAACATACTGGTCCTGGCAGAGCAAAGGGAGTTGACCCATCTGGAAGTTGACCTCAGGTTTCCTACAGAGCCGAGTTACTTTCACGTTGGCTACTTAGATCACAAACCCCTCCGGCTGCTCTCTCTGAGTACCAAGACAATGACTTTCTGGGGAGAAGATTGTTCCTGCTCCAGTAAGCAAACCAAGGCCTTAACAACATGACCCCGCACTGAGTTTTCTTGCTGTAATCGAAATAAACAAACAGCACTGAGGCAAGGCTAAGTCCAGGTGGTCATCCAGAGCTGTTGGTGTAGGCAGATGTCCCCCTTTATACACAAGTAGTTTTAGGGTCTGGCCTGTTTGCCTTTTTCAGACAGATAATCCCATCGGTGCTTTGTGTGGATTTCTTGCTGCTCTCATGGCCACAATATGGAGCTTTTCTGTACGCTGTGGAAAATTTGCTTATATCCACCCCAGAACAACATGTGCCTTTTTCTGGCTTTTCCTTCCCTGATGGGCTTTGGGACCCTTTCAAATGACAGCGCTCTCACAGAGCTCCCAGTGATGTCCGAAAGTGAGAGCCTTACAACAGTGAAATGGCAGGGCTTCCATGCCATATGGCAGTGTTCAGGAGCACTGGGAGTCCAGCAGGATTGAAAATGCAATCTCTTATTATTACCACTATGATTGCCCCCCAAAAAAAGAGGTTACATTCTCCTCAGGCAGGAAGCAGCACAAGGAGCAGAACGCTCCGCACCTCAGAAATTAGACTAAGAGCTCAGAGTTCCAGCTCCTCACATTGATCTTGCACTCAATGATCTGCAGAAACTTTGGCTTTTCAGCATGTAGACTTCTGCGTCCTCTCTGGGAACACCCAGCCTTCTGTCCCAGCTTCAGCTGAGACTGGGGTTTTATTAACACGTGTCTCAGATCTGACTAAAGCTCTCTTTTTCCATGCAGTGTCATTTACTTTTCTCTTGCTCCCTATGGAAACTTGCTCCCTATGAAGAAAAAATGGAGTAAAACACAAATGAGGAACTGACATTCACTAGCTTACCTAGCAATGGAAGAACTTACAGTTGCATCACCCAGGTCCTCTGGATCATCATTAGATAGCAGGGTATTTCAGTCAAGTTTGCAGCATGCTTTATATCCACCAGGAGAGACTTTCTAATCAACGAACACAGTTTAAAGTATTTTGGATGGGGAAGCACGTACGTAGGAACGTGAGCCCGAGCACAGATGTATAAAATTGTAGGTGATCAAAGGTAGTGCATCCAAGGCAGGATTAAAAGACGTTTAATACAGCTTTTCCGAATAAGCCTGAGAGATGAAAGAACTGCCACAAGGCCTTGCTGGAGGCTTAGAAATTGCTCTGTGAAATCAGCTGCAATTGGTAATTAAATGGAAACCTTGGGGGTGTTCTGAAGACTCTTTTCATAGCCTGGCATAAGGGAACTCATCTTTAAATTACGCAGACTTTTACCTTCCATGGAGAGGTGAAGGTAAAACACCGTCCTGCTGTTCCTACATGTCTTGCTTCAGAGCAGCTGGCTTCACTCACAAGTAGAGGCGGCTCCTCTGACTTCTTTCCAAGAGGATTGGGGTGCACGATCCAACAGTCCAAGCCCTTCAGAAGACCCTTGTCTTACCAGTGCCTGCTCTCAACTCACCTAGCTGGAAAACGGGTAATTGCCATTCACTCTGAGTCCGCAGGTGCAGGCAGGTGCCCCAGCAGCTGTGACCCTGCAGTGTGCAACACCAGCCACAGAATAATGGCAGTGCTCTGGAGGTCTCCCAGCAGGCCCCTGAGAACTTCCCCCTTCTTGGAAGTGCGCACAACTCCAATTCAATTTGTTCTGCTACAGGGAGAGCCCAAGGCAGGCAGGAGACCCCCCTTGGTTGACTGAGATGTGGGGAAGAAAAGGGAAGTCCTGGTCCTGGTAAGAGACAGGGGGAAGATTGTTTTATTTGAGTATGATAGATGGGAAGTTCTGAGCGTGCACAGGAAGTCCAGGGAGGAAGAACAGATCAAAGCAGAAAGCACAGCCTTGTGGCTGGAGTACCCAACCGGACCTCAGGAGACTTTGGCCCAACTCTCAGCAATGCTAATAGCTTTCCTCAGCACAGCCCTCAACATGGCCCATTTCCCTTCTCTTTTCAATAAAAGGTGCCGCTCTTTTTCTCTCTGCTTACAAGAACGGATTATTTGCTGTGTGCTTGCAAAGCTCCTAGGCTAATAAGGGCCATACACAAAGCAAACCTACTACTTTGCATTGCAGCTCTACATGTTTAAAATGCCTGATTGATGCAAAGTGCTTTGTTTCTCATTGCAGCCTTTCATTTCTAGATGCCAAGACACTTGTACTCTGTGGCAAAGTGCTCCTTTAGAGAAAGCTGAATCTGCCAAAAGGTAGCACTGGATACCTCATTTCCAGCAGAACAACAAGTATTCAGCAGGTGCAGCCTACACCTGGACAGCTCATCAGCTGCTGAAAAACAAACTAAGACCAAAAAAATGTGAAAAAAATTAAAAGGAGGTTCAATTAAAAAAAAAAAAGAAAAGTGCTAAATCTCCGCTGAATACAAGACAGGTAGCCAGAAATAGCTGCCCACTGGGAGAGATCAGCAGCTGATATAAATAGGAGTGACTTATGGTGCAACAGGGATTCAGTCCGGGGAACAAATTTCTATCACTTGCTCAGACAAAGCCTCCTACAGCCAATGCCTCTGAGCAGTGCAGGTCTAAATACCCCTAGGGATCTGGAAATCCCAAAGTTGGGATAATACCACTGCTGTGGGTGACTTTGGTTTGTGGCCCTGGACAGAAGGATTTATGCAGAGCATAAGGATACTTTCTCAGACAGATGTCAGAAAAAATCTCTATGCATCAACCGTACTCAGCTGTGTTCTCTCCCAGGAGCTCCTCCTTGAGGGCCTCACACTCACACACACGTTCTTTAAGGTGAATATGACCACAGATGCACGCAGGGTTTGGGAAACAGGTATGTTTCCTTTAATTTGCCCATCTTACAGCTGTTAGCACAATTGTGCGCAACCACTACAAGACTTTTGCCAGCTGTATTTGGCCCTGTAAGCTGGTGGAGACTGAAGTTCTCCAGCACACGTCACGCAGCCCCCAGTGTTCAGTGCTCAGCATTCCCAGAGAAAGGAGGTGGCCATCACACACACACAGTGATCCTTGCTGCTGCCTGCCTGCTGTCAGCCCGCAGGCAAAGCCAAACTGACCAGAGAGGAAGGAGACAAGGGAGAGATGGCGTTAGTGACCATGGGCAGACATCCACTGACAGCTAGAAGCATCCCTGGGACGGCAGGTGAAATGTTGACTATCTGGTACTTGTAAATCCTTTGACTTCCTTTTGTTTTTAGAGTCCTGATAGCTAGCCCTGGAGGAGACGCCAGCTCTTGCATCCAGCACATCCAGGCACTGAAACCACTTCCTGCCCTGTGCTGATGAAGCCAATCCCAGAGGCAGAGCAAGTCTGAGAAATAAAGAAGCATGAGCCAGCATGGGCAGGCCAGCAGCTGGGATATTGCATGGATATGGCAGTCTCTCCAACACAGGGATGCTTTTCTTTCAACTGCTTTAATATTTTTGCCCCATCCATATAATTCTCTAATAATCACCCTATTAACAATGTTCCATTTGCCACACAACTCAGGATATTAATCCTATTAGTTGGTGCTAATCCTCTGCAAAACAAAATAGAAATATTCACTCCGTCATTTTCTCAGGGTAAAAAAAAAAGGAAAGAGGTGGGGAAAAAAAAAGACAAAGATGCTTTCAGAGGTTTGCCGTTTTGTACGTTAATTGAATGGAACTGGGTCTCCTGCGGTCTCTATATAGGATTCCATTATCAAGTAATGGGGTGTCACATACTGCCTGTTGATAAGAGAGACTCTGTCAGATTAAGCATTAACTATCATATTTGGAAATCGTGCATTTTTCTACCTTTTGGGGCATCAAAACACAATATTCCATTTCCCTTTTCTTCCCCCAACACCTTCTTCCTTTACTACACACTAATTAAAGAGAGTCGGGGGACAGGGGGAACTGGTCTGTGCTGCAGAGCCCAAGAGAAACTTTGCTGAGTAGGGAGAAAGAAATGAAGCGAGCATCCCAGAGAACAGAGGTCTTTCCTATAGGCTTTCCTTTTTTCTCTCACCCCCTCTTTTACTGTATTTTTCTTACTTCTGTGAAGAATTGCTAGCAGTTTCCATTCTCCCCTGCTCCACAAGGTGAGACTGGCACCTACTGGAACCTGCCTGGAAAGGCTGAGACTGAGAAGGAAAAAAACCTGTTCTCAGCCTACTTTCATCTCCAGCTTCGCATTGGCTTATTTTTCCCCCTTCATTAGACAAACAAACAGCTCAGCAGACACAGCAACACTGATTTGAGACAGTGACACACTGTAGTAACAAACTGACAAAGCTCCATTTTTTTTTAAAGCTACTCAGTTTTTAAGCTGTTTTGTGGTAACTGGGGGTAACCAACATTAGTCACTTCATTTCTGTCAGCCCCTAAGGAGTGAACCACAATCACAGGTCCTGCTAAAGCTCTCAAGGTTATTCTGGGTCTTTGAGGCTATTCACTCTTCTCAGATGTCTGAGTACCTAATGGAAACAAGAGCAAACATCCCTCCAGGTACAACATCTATCTTCATTAGTTTCATCTCTCCCATACACACTAGGCTGAAGCAACAAGACTTGTGAACACATGTGATGTGTTCGTACGCTGGTCCGTTCTCTAGGATCTAGATTTAGACCCCAAAACTCTGCTCCTCCATGCTCTTCCCCTGGCCTCATTCTTTGCTGTCTGTCTCTGAAACCCACTGGCTGACTTCAGTCAAGCAGCAGCTTGGCTTCGCTCTGCCTCTCTCCCTGCTCACACCTCCCCTCCCAGCCCCTCTCCCAGCTGTGCCAGCAGCCCTGGGCCTGCTCGGGGCCAGCTCCCAGACTTCCAGCAAAGCCCAGGCACCCGCTGCTGGACTCCGAGCTTGTGGGAGCCCTGGGAACACACCCCAAAGCCATCACCATCTGATCTCCTAAGAGAGCAGCTCTTTCACAGAGATTCCCTGACAGTTTTGCTCTGTACCACGCTGTGTATTTTACCATTAAGTTGAATACACAAAGCAACAAGCCTCCCAGCTCAGAGGTCATCACGCCAAAAGCCACGGCAGATTAAGTGTAGGCAGATAAAACAGGGGAGAGAAAGGGCTACATGTCACAGCATGCTGTGGAAATATCAAGGGAGGATCAGAGAAGGAAAGGCAGAGAACAAAGCAAATCCAGCAGATTTTTAGCTGAACAAAGTGCAGCTGCAGGCTGGGAACATCTCATGGAGTGGAGCTGCCTCGATTATAGGGCTGCACCTCTTTATTAAGGGGAAGTCTTCTCTCTATTTACACTCTGCCTGCCCCCGAGGCTGCTAACCTGAATGCATATGACTCATCGTTATGGCTAAAGCTGTCCCAACACAGGGCACCAGACACCTCCTGATTAGCAAGTCTAATGCTCCCTCTCCCAAGCACTCCTTTAAGGAGCTCTGGCTCAGCAGACTCCCCCTCAGCCTGAGGAGCTTGTCAGAGACCTGGCAGCACCAACAGACGAGGCCTGCTGGACGAGCTGACTCCCTTCCCCTGGCCGGGTTTGTTTCAAGCAGCTCTCTGTCCTCCGGAGCAGCACGCCCCTGCTTCGAAAAATACGGAGTTCAGCATGTCGCAACTGCAACGGCTGCACAAACAAACAGAGGTTTGTTTGCACAACAGCTCTCCAGAGCAGCCTCGGCAGCTCTGCATGCGCAAGGTGGGGTGAGAAATTCTTCTCCACCTCCCAGACTGAGCCGCTCTCAGCCAGGAAGGAAGCAGAGAGCTCAGCAGGCTGCCCTCGCTGCGCGTGTCTGGGGGTGGCAGAAGGCAGCGGAGCCTCAGCCTTCCAACTGAGCTTCAAGATGTCCTGCTGCCTTAAGGAGCACACTGATAATGACCAGGAATTGCATGTACTCAACAGAAAAGGGGGCTCCATTACACTGATGAGAGCCTGAAAGGGCTGTTAGAGCATCTGCGAAACTGCCCTGGATTTGCACTGGGGTAAAATGGGGTAAATGGTGTAGATTCACCACTCAGCTGGACTGAGTGATAGCACCTATGCACATTGATGGCAACTGGGATTGGGGAGAGGAATTGGGTCCAGGGGGGTATGTAAGGGTTCAGGGACCAGCCAGCTCATTGCCTGGCAGCAATTCGTAGCCTGGTTCTGAAATCAATAGAGGCTGAGTGCACTCAGCAGACAGACTAAGCCAGGTCTGTAATTTACTGTAATTCTGAGCTGCTACATTACTTTCTTCAGGTTTTCCAGGAGGAACAGTTAGTCACAGTGGCAACTTACCCCCCTTTGTAGGCTCCACCTCCCATTTTCCCCCTTCCTAATTGTCACCCCAACTTCCTTTCAAGTACTGGGGAGCAAAGAGGTTCCAGCCTCACGTTATGGCCTGAGCTGTCTTTCTGGGGGAGAAGAGAAAGAAGGCTTTGCCAGTTTGAAGGATGTCATTCCTGACCCCTCCAGGAGCTACACAGATATCTGAAAAGGAGCCAGCTCTACTGATGCTTCCAGGAACAACTACATCACAACCACCACTAGTCTTCTTGCGAGTTCCCTGCAGGTTCAGTCAAGGAGGACTGAGTGCTCTAGTAGAGCATTTAGTGTCTTGGAGCATTGCCTCACATCTGTTTGACAGCGCACGCTTAGGAGACCCACCTTAGGCAGCAAATAAATAAGAGCTGCTCTGCAGAAGCCTAAGACAGACTTGATGGGACACTGGGATTCCCCCTTGTGATTGACATTCGGGATTTATTGCTCCAAATACCAACACAGGCTACGGGCTCTCCCTTTCTGCAAAAATGATATACATGAGGGTAGAAGACTCCAACCAGCCACCAGTACTGAGTTCTGTCATCGCTCAAAGGGAACAACCTGTGTAGCTGGTGACAGAGTCCACTTAGGCTTCTGTTAGGAAGGAGAACTATCCCCAGCACAGTTCTGGATTTGCACTGCCAGCAAACAGTAGCTAGCTATCTCGCTGCTAGGAACAGCCTGGGAAAGAAAGATTTTGACCTCTTTCATCTTGACTGGGTCAAGGGAACACTGACTCCGGTGATGGATGGTTGACTGTAATTCCTGCCTACTCATTTAATCAGCGTGAACAGACAGAAGCATGAGCATGCTCGAAAGAGAAAGCAGCAGTGGTGGAAATCCCAGCGGCACTGCAGAGCAGGGAGGTGTGAAGGGGAGATGCTGAGGGTAGAGCTCTGATATGAGGGACCATGGGGAGGAACCTGGGGCGCATCCTTGGATGAGAGCTGAAAAACTAAAATTACCTCTGCTAGCTGTGCCATTTCAGAGGCTGAAACCATGCTGCATGAAAAAACAGCCCCTGGAGTAGCATAAACCACAGCATGTGCCGCATCCTGCTTGCCTGCTCACCGGCAGCCTGCCTGCCAGCCATAAACACATCGGGGCGTTCAGGCATGGAGGAGGAAGGAGGGGGTCCCGCCATACCCAAAGCTACTCTGACAGCCTCACAACACAAAAGCCAAACAAATCTGCTCTTAAGGGAGCCTCCTGTGCACCAACAGCCAACACCGGCTGAGTTTCAGGCCAGAATAGCTGGCTTTGTCTGACCTCCTGCCTTAAAATAGTGGCCAGTAAAATTTCCCCATTTCTTGACCCCAATAACATGCCCCAAACACAGCAGCACCCACACTCTACCCCTCAGCTCAGCAGCCGTCCTGTTTCCACAGAACCACACAGCCATTAAGGGCATTTTCAAACCCAAACCTGGTAGCGTGGCGTACACTAACCTTGCCCTAACTTAAAGCAAACCATCTCCACTCCCAGAGGAACAGAGTGTTGTATAGCCAACAGGCTGGAAACACAGGAGGCCAGAATAGGCAGTACAGCATCTCCGGGCCCCTGCACAACTAACAACAAGGCAGCTCCACAGCTGCTGAAGCAGAGAAGCAGCACGGCTGAACACATCCAGGTTGTGCTGCCAATGAACAGCCTGCTCCAAAGAAGAGGGGAGCAGTGTGAACCGAGTGCAGGCCCGAATGCCTATTTCTGATGTAGCAGGAGTACCCCCTAGTGGGAAAATGGCTTGGAGAAAGCCTTTAAAATCGTAACATACACACACAAACACAGGATTTTACATCTCCCAGAAAATGCAGAGGGTGAGCTTGAAAATGCTACAGAATGTTCTTGAAAACAGAGAGAACCATCACATCGTGGGGAAATAGAGGAATAAAGTCTGATCATCGCTTAGACTGTTAGTTTTTACTTTTCCAATAAATCCATCTAAAAACATAGTCAAATCCACTGTTTCAGGTATTTCTGTGCAGAGAGAGTGCTGGATTGGAAACCAAATAGAGCTCTGCTCGTATTCATGAAGCCAGGCCAAGACTGTTTAAATACCCAAAGGTCACAGAAAAGCCTACGGCTGTGTGTCTTAATCCTGCTTACTGCTTGAAAGCTTCTGGGTGTGGAAGGAGTCTCTGCACTCGTGGCAGAAGCCCAACACATTTCCTGAGGACATCAGAGCTGGTGAAACCGTTTTGCTTTGGCTCACGGATTAAAGATTTTGCTGTTAGGGGAGGGGGGAAAACTGGGCAAGGACTTGATGCGCTGGACATAAAGGATGCTGAGGATGCTGTAAACTGTATACAGATGGGATCAATACGCTCTCCCCAGTGACCCGCTCTAATATCACACTGACACCGCAGTGACAGGTGCAGTATTAGAACCTCAATAGAGTGGAATTATGTAGTACCTTCGGGACCCTTCCGTGCAAAAGCCTATCTAACCTGAATGTTATATATAGATCCCTTCATCCACTATTGAAATGCACCAACCTCTAGGGGAACGTTTGTGGTGTCTAAGCCTCCAACCCTTCTGATTTGGGCAAAGATAAATACAGTTAGGGAGTCTGAGCTCTTTTGTTTTCAGATTAAAGATCTAAGCACTGTTTCCTGAAAAACAGCAAAGCAGGGAGAGGATTTAAAGAAACACAGTCGACTTGTGCATCTGGGGATTTGACTAAAAAAAATTCATGCCAGACTCAAGGTGATCTTTTCTGTAGAGACGTAGCCCAGTGAAGCATCTCTGAGAAATCCATGCTGGTAGTCACGCAATCAAGGTGAAGCAGCAGTGAGGGTAGGAATGCTTTGCAGATCAATTTAGAAAAGGCAGGAGAGGTGACAGGCAGAGGAAAATGGTGGGTTAAGCCCAGCATCTTTTGTGAGAGATGGCATAGTGCTTCCTCTGAATAACTATCAGGCGCAACCCACAAATTCCCTACTTTCAGAAAGTGCCAGTTACTCCTCATAAATTTGTCTAGGGCCTCAGTCATGGTTCCTGCTCATAAGCATTGAACTCCCCTTTGATCCCACCTCCAGTGCAAACATCCTTCCCAAAAGGGGATGTTGACCACAGCAGAGCTCACTGCAACCTTCCTGGCTCACTCTCCATCTGGCTGCTTCAGTCTGTGCAGATTTCCCAGCCAAGCACTGACCCAGCAAGGCGCAACGTGAAAATCACAGTAAGATAAAAAGATGCCAGTCCTAGGCACTGATTCCACCCCAGATCCTGCTTATTTCACTGGGAAGCCTCCTGAAAAAATATTTGCTCACCGTGCAGAAGGGAGGAGCCTGGCCCAAGGTGACTGGGCTGCAGAACTGGACCAGAGCCCAGACCTCTCCCAGAGGTTTTCCTCTACCACAGGCAGTGGGAGGGAGGGAGGCCTTGGCTCTTTGGAGAGCAGAAGGCTGCAAATTCCCCTTCCCTAGTCTGTACACTCAGTTAAACTGACAGATGACTGTATGTGTGCACGAGCCTCCATCACTGCTGAAAGGATGGTATAGATGATGTCTTGGAGACAAAGAAGTACAGGGGGACAAAAAAAATGAAGAGGAGAGAAATTTGAAGTAGATGAGAAAAGAAGGAAGGAGAGATTCTCCAGATATGAAACATGCCACTGCAGAACCAGTGACATGCCTAGGGAAATTTTAAAAAAGTTTAAAGGAAAAGCAAAGCACAAAAAAAAGAAAAAGGATCCTATTAAGATTAATGCTTTTTGGCTTACCATCTCCCTCCAGCATGGCTCTTCCATTTCCATAAACCCATTATCCTCACTGCTGTTTCACTTAATTGGAAAATGTCTATTGCAACCTAGCTTGTTCCAAGACAAACCTTGGATGTATATATAACAGGCACTTAAAAGCTTTCAAATATTTCAAATTTGCTCAACACAATTATGTTAACAAAAACCCTGTGGGACTTTTTTTTTTTTTTTAACAAAACAAAAAAATACCAAAAAAACAAAACGCACAAGAATCGTAAAGCATGTGTTCACAGGGCTAGAAATGCCGTTACATTTATCCTGATTAGCATTCACTAAGCTTTTATGTGCACACGCAGTTATTGCCAGGGTAGGGAAGAGGGGAGAGTGGGAAATGACAGTAAATTATTTGGCTAGTGAAGGTCAGGGAACTGAAACAAGGATATCGGTTTCACTGCAGTTGCACAGCGACAGCAGGCTGAACACAGAGGTTGTGCCAAGCCCCATGAGCAGCACCCTTGGGGGAAGCCCGAGCTGTGCTTGGGGAGGACTGGAGGGAACAGAGGATCCGTAAGGGTGGCGAGCAGAGCTCCAAGCTCAGGAACTGACTCAGAGGAATGGGACTTCTGGTGGGTCCTGTTGGTTCTACAGCACAGAGCAGCAGAGGGGTTCCTTTGCACCCACTTCTCTCACTCCTCCTTCCCTTCGCCTCCTCTGACATCCCACAGAGCAGCTGGAAGCACTGCTCTGGGGTGACCAAGGCATCAAAACAACTTCTATGTATTCAGATGCTCACTGTGAGAACTGCCTTGGTGCTGGGCACATCAGCCCGACAAGCACTCCAGGACCTGGCTTCCATCAGTAGTTGGCTACAGGACAGCAGGCATTGTGGGAAGCAGAGCAGGAATCAGTTTTCTATCCTGAGAAGTGATAGCTCTACTGGCTTTTAGCTGCTCGTATGATCTCGATAATGAATAAACTCTGCTATTCTTGTCTTATAAACTAATCTCCATTCCATCACGCCAATACCACACATCAATATTAAAACAGAGTGACAAAGATTTCCGTGAGCTATATTAAGCACTTTGGGAATGAACCCCGCTATACTCAAGGTAAGCGCCAGCCCTGGCCCTGAGAAGCTGTGTCAGGGCACAAATCTCTCAAATGTTTGCTCTGTTCTCCTTTCCAGCATCACTGTCCTGCTGACCTGCCCACTGTGTAATGACACCACACCACTTACAAACACCAGATTTCCCCTTGCTATCTGTGCATCTGGCTCAGACCAGAAATGCCTGTGAGAGGAATGCCAGAAATGCTTCTCATCTGCAAGAAATGCAGGAAAATCCCCTTGACAGTACCTTGAATGCATCAAGAGAACTGCCAGCGGTGTTCCTGGCCCCGTGCCTTCACCCTGCCTGTTCCGTGAAGGATAAAGAACTGAACAAACGCACCAGGACGTGTATCAAGTATATCATCACAGCATCTTCCCCTCCAAACTCCTCCTCCCTACTCCTCAACACCTCTCCTCGGACTTGCTTTTCTGGGGGAATCCTGAGAGCATGCAATCTACAGCACAGGCTGATAGTAAGAGGCAAACTGCCCTCAGGCAGCAGTAACCAAGCTGTCTCCTGCAGAATGGCATTGCCTGTGCCAGGCTGGGCTCTGTGTCCTCAGCTGGACATTTTCTGAGATGGCTAGCTGAGCCTCTTCCAGCACTGTTCAATAGGCACTAACCCTGCATGTACAAAGTGCCTGTGCTGCCTACCGGGCCTCGTAACACAAGGGGTAACTGCTAGCTCCTGAAGTCTTTCTGCATGAAGAATCATTAGGCCTGATCAAAGAAAAAGCAGCTACAGCAGTGGAGATAGTAGTGGATAGTGGCTGCTGCTTGCAGACAGATCTGGGCATCCAAAGGAGTGTCTGGACTTTGATGATGGCTCCTGCGGGGGAGTGAAATGACCGTATACCTTGGGCTCGCTGCATTGCAATCGAGTGGGAAGGCTGAGGTGGGGAGGCGGCTACCCACACTCAGGGTGTCCAGGCTGAACTGAGAATCCCTCTGCTGTAAGAGAACAAAGAACAAGAGAGCTGTCAGAGGCAGCTGTTACCCCAGACTATTTCCAAAGCAGCACAGCACCTACAGTCTGGCCTTGGGTGGTGCATCTGGCAGCTGGAGCTGAAAGGAAAAGTCTGTGCTGAAGATAAGAATGATGCAGTCCTAAAGCAGGCTGTGGAGCATTAGCAAAATCTGACTGCAGGGCCAAATTTCACATGAGAAACCCATGATTAGCAAGCAGCCTGTTGCTCTGTGTCAAAGGAAAGCATACATGAGATGTGGAAGGTGGCACGTGGAAATGTAGTGTGAACAGAGCCTGAAACACCATCACGTTCTTTCTCCTCCCCAAGCATCAGGTGCCAGCTGCAGCCTCCTCCAGACAGTGGAGACACAGGGAAAAGTCACTTCTGTTTTATTGGTAATTCACACTGGGAAGAAGAGGTTCAAATCCCAGTGACTACCCAAAAGCCAGGCAGGGAGCCGTAGGGAAGAGCAAATGAGGAGAAGACAAACAGAAATATCTCCCAAGAATTCACAAACTCACTGTTCCTCCCCCCCACACTGCGGTTCTACTTAACCCACAAGACAAATTTATTGCTCGGCACAGATGTCCAGAGAATGCAATTCATTTTTTCAAGACAGAGGCCAAAGATGATAGGTCACTACACCTAGATATTTTTTTTAAGTGCCAAGTCAAAGGGTTACAATATGGCCATGTTGGGAACATGAGGAATGAGCAGGAAAAGACAGAAATTTTGGAACATAACTGGAGAAAGCAGCAACTTAAGTGACATCTGTTTTGGTAGCACAAGTGCTTTGCAGGGCTTTGGACTACCGAAGCAACTAATTTCTTCATTTAAACCAGGACTAATTCTTAGGTGTACCTTCTCACCTGCTAGTTTTAAGACTACTGTCCCATCTACATGGATTTCAAACATCTGTTAATCTACTATTCCAAATGCAAGCCTAAGTCTTTTTAAGTCCAGCACTTTGTTTCCAGGGGAGAGCTCGTGTACCCAAAGCAATGGGGTACTTTTCCAGGCCTGTAGAAGAGCAGAAGAAGTTGAGGGCTGACCTGCCTTGCCCCTGAGTAGTGCAACATGCCTGTGGGGTGTGGATGTCCCAGCTCAGTTGTGTTTCTCGTTTTTTTTGCTCTGCCTGCTCTTACCCTGCTGGTCCATCCCGCTGGCAGAGCAGTGACTCCAGGATCTATTGCCCTAGGACCGTTCTTCCCTTCCCCACCCTGCTCAGGGTTCAAACACTATTTCCCAACATGACTTCCCCCTTCCCCATCAAAAGAAGAAAAAAGCTTCTCTGCTTTCTCCTCTAATGGAGGCTGCACTTGAGGAAGCAGCACCATTATTAGGGGAATGGGCTGTTAACAGCACTTGGGCATTTCTTAGTAATGAGGGCAGTGAGATGGAAGGGGGGAAGTAATCAAAAGGCACGGACCAGATGGGCTATTTCAGACACATTTTTCTCCCTTAGCACCTGTGAAGGGCATTGGCTTTCAGCAGGGACACTTTTTGTAATGAAGTTAAACCCATGGAGCATGGTGGGACAATTTGTATCTGCTCACACACATGAGGAGGGAGGGAAAAGCTTTGTCATCAGAGTTTTCTGGCACTAGAAGGATTCTGGCCTGGCTTGGCCCAGGGGAGGGAGCTGAGAGCCCCATTTCTCTACCTGCCTCACCACAAGCAAAGGCTGATTCAGACTCCACCAGCTTGTCAATTCTTTCTCTGTTACAAGGGCAACAATGAAGGGGGACAGAGAACAGATGGAGAACCTTGAGGCAGCTGAAATTGCAGATAGCATGACACTGTCACGCTGTTTCTCAGGCTGAGATGCCAAAACCTGTACAGAGCTCTACCACCGCGATGTTAACTGCTGTGTTACCTCAAACTTCGTTCCCTCGAACTCCACAGTGGTGAAACATCTTTAGGAAACAACTCTTTCACTTCAGAGAAATCCAGAAATGCCAAACACAGGCCAGAATGAACCTCTCTCCAGGTCCCTAGGAAGAGCAGCCGCTGCTCTGGCAAAGCCATGACTCCAGCCAGTTGTAGAGGACTGACTGCTCTGAGAAGGAGCTGCTTTAAGGCACTGCTTTAGACAGGGAGAAAAGATGGCAGAACAGCACTGAGCATCTCCGAATAGAGAGAAGCTTTGTAAAAAAATGTCTGCAAAAGGATGAAAAGGTTAAGTCTTGTGGTGGGCTACGGGCTTGGAGAGTGGCTTGTATCTCATCACTGAATCAGTGCATCCTTGGGTAAACCAGGTAACTCAGCCAAAGGCCACCGTACAAACCCATCTCCACTAAATTCGGCAGCATCTGCCTCAGTGCCGGGCACCACAGTACTGTATTTGTCTGCTGCACAGATCAGGAAAATACTGTGTGCAGATTTAGCACAACTGCCAGGACTGAGGCAGGAATCGTAACGAGCTCACCAACGTCGGATTTCTCCCAGACAACTTGAAGGTTTCGATGCCACAAGTTCGCAGCTTTCCATTACTTGTTGAACTGAGTGCATCTTCAGCCTTCAAAAAGGAAGGGCTATAATTCCAACTCTTGCTGCTGAGAGCAGAGCATAATAAGATGGTAATCCTACCATTAGCATATGAGCTTTATTTACCAAGCTGCTACCTGCAGAAATGACAAGTAACTAAAGGGAGCAGGGTGGAACATGCAGAGCTCAGGGATGTCAGCATGAGAAGATGTTTTATTATCTTCAAAGCCAACACAGTGCAAATGAAGCTTTTACATTTGTCTTCCAGACTCTGCTGCAAAGGCACCCCCCCTCACCTGATGTTTGAAAAGCACCTCTTAGACAACAGGTGCTCTGAAGTAAAATAACAAAAGCCAGCTATCAACATACCGTTTGTATGAAACAGGCAGCAGGAAATTGTGGCTAACACCTTCCTGAGGCATTTGGCTTTGCAGGACAGCAAAAAAGGAAACTTGCATGCATTCAAAGAGAAGGACCCGAAGCCACAGGGCTGCCAACAACACAACAGATCACCAGAGGACTGTTTAGTGCTCAGCTTGTTTTGCATTTATGCTGTGATAAAGTAGCAGGAGTTCCTCAAGCAGGAAATGGCAGCATCAGATTCAGCTTTTCTTAAAAGGGAATTTGAGGTGAGGCTCAGGAAAAGGTTGGTGCTTGCTTTATTTATTTGAATCCCCTTTCTGGTCCTGTTTGCTTTCCAGTCAAGAACTCTATGCTTCTTCAGTGTGCATTCAGTATTAAATTGCCTCTTAATGTACTAACAGCCAGACTTCTCTTGAAAAATAAGCTCCAGCACAGAGAATTCATAGCATTTGTCAAGGAGAAAAGGATTAAGTGAATAGGGACTCCAGCCAAGTTTTCTTGGTATTCTTTTTTTCAGGTACTGGTAGGTAAAAAAAAATTACAAAACTTCCTAGGTTATTTATTTATTTTTCCTATGCCTACGTAAGCATTTTCGTTGATGGAAATGTCTTGAGCTCTCATCTCAGCCACCCCCACCACAAGCACATCTTACCCAAGGTCAGAGTCACTGGCAGAGCAGGGAACCAGACTCCACCTCCCGGATTCTAGCCTTGCAAATCTGGCACCTGCCAGATTCTTTTTGTCAGCAATAATAACCTTATCCCTCAACTCACTACCTGAGAGATGACTTGGAAAGAGTCTGAAATACCACCGTGATGTTCAGAAGGAGCTTTGAGCCCTGAATTTCATTGCAAGCACTTTCCCTGAGGAAGACGCCTCACTGAAGGGGCTGGCACAGGCACTGGAAGGCAGCGGTTCCCTGCCAGCAGCAGCTCCAGTGCTGAGTGTTGCGAAGACGTTTCTCCTCATGGAGGAAATGAAGGACCTCCCCATTGCTGCTGATAGGGAAGGGGCCTATTTTCCAGGACTACAAGGAATGTCACCTCCAGGCTCATCTTGTGGCAGAGGAGATATTTTCCTCCCTCTATGCCAGAGGCAGCAGTTGGGAAAAGCTACCTTTAAACTCAGTTTTTGAACACACGTGAGCAGCACCCAGGGGAGGGATGACGTGCACATTCAGAAACATGGCACATCCTTTGCAATCACTCTGCACGGCCTTGACTCCTTAAAACACCATGGGCCCCAGAACCACTTCACAGACAGTTCAGGTGCTTGCATGTAGCACTCCAACTCCCGCTTCCTGGAATCTGGAGGGCTTTGGCTACATTTCTGATAAGAACCACATCAGCTGGTTCAGCAAATGTGGCTGTAAGGTTCCACGTTAACATCACTTGGTGCTGCCAGAGGTCAAGATACTCAGACTGAGAGCAGGAGAGCATGAAGCCCCTCTCAGACAAGCTCACGGTAAAGGTCTGGCTAGCTAGATCCTAAACGTCTCAGCAGAAATGGCAAAATGAGCTCCTTGATCTACAGAGGATGTGGTGGAGGCCTTCTGCAAAGCAAAGCTCCTGCCTCCCATCCATCTCTGCAGGAAGTGAGGAAAGTTACTGCGGTGGCTGCAGCCCTCCTCCAAGATGCTGGAGCAGTCTGGAGAGGGAGGAAGACGGGTATTATCAATACAAAGCTCTGTTTAAAGCAAACATCTGACACCCTGACTGCCTCTCTGAACTAGGGCCCTTCTTATGGCCCTCCGCAACAGGGAAAAAAAAGATTGAGAGGGCTCAATCTGGAAACCCAAGAACTGCCTGCAAAGAAGAATGGGGCTGGGAAGTGCAGGTATGCTTACCCTCCCACGTGTCACACGGCTGCCCCGCAGGTGAGACAACTTATCCTAGGGAATGAAGTCCACCCGTCCACTGATCAAACAACACCATGGCAAAAGCCTTCCCCATTCCTATCCTCACAGTCAGGAAAGCTTTAATCACATTTAAAAGCCCTTCAGGGCAGCCTGGTTTCCCACCAGCTTTTCCAGCAGCAAGGCAAATCCCAAGTGCTTTTAACTCCATTGCACTGCAAACATGCAAGCACTAAAGACTCCTCAGAAGCACATTTCTGAGCAAGCTTCAGGGACATTGGGAAGAGTAAATAAAGTAGCGGAAAGCCTTTCTAGAGGCTTCACACTCTCTAATTTCCTCACCCAAGAGTCACAAGTGCAGCAGCTGTCAAGTAAGGCCCTCAGCAATTCACACATGCCAATCCAGCTCTTGCTGTTCAATGTTTAGAGAAACATTCAAAGCCACCTCCTCAATTTTCCCCAGAGTAAATAAAGTTCAAGGCAGTGTGACAAGAAAATTAGAGGCTGCAAGGTCTCGAGAAGCAGTTGTAAGGTAAACTGTCTTGCCCAGTGCAAGGTGCAGTAACTTACAGCCCCTTGTAAGTCATTTCTCCCTGCCCTGAGCTCTCTCAGAACAGCTCACTACTCTCCAGTAAGACAGCCAGCTGAGCAAACCCAAACGAGCAGTGCCACCCTGCTGGGTGGGCACTCAAAGGATAGAGAGCTTGGGGGATTTCTCTAGCTCTAAGAGGAGAGCAGAGGTGGCTCAGAGGATGGCCAAAAACCATCAAGGTTGTTCTGTGGTGCCCAGGGGTTGCACGCAGTTGTCACAATGCAGAAAGGGCTGAAATAATTGAGTGACCTTGAACATCAGAGATGCAGAAGAAAGACTGAACGCCCTAGAACTGAAGAGTTTTTGTCATGCATTCACTGCCTGCAAATGACCCAGGATCTAGACGAGTTTGGTGCCTCAGTCCTTCAAAGACCAGCTACATGAGCTAACAGTGACAGCAGCGTGTCCTCCAGAGAATGGAAGTGAAACATCCCAACAGAGAATCTTATTTACAGCACACACCACACAGGCAGAGGACCACCACGAGGCCGTTCAGTGGCACAGAAGGTTTAATGACTGGAGGGTGCGATTTGCAACACCCCCGCGTAGACGCGTGCAGAGCCCCCAGCTTCTCCCCTCTCTTCCCAGCAAGGCTGCCCAGGAGCTGGCAAGCTGCCCTGGCACGGCACGAGGCCTGGCTTAACACATCTCCCCAGCAAACAGCCAAGAGGCTGAACTTGCTGTAACCTTGGCAAGAGAGCTCTGCCTTTAATCATGCTTTGCAGCTCAGCTTCTGGGCTCCCTCCCTGATGCAGAGACGCGGCAGAAAAAATTGCAGCCCAAAAGTTGAGCTTTTAAAGGAAAAAAGCTTTCTCTGCTATAGACATCATTACCCAACAATACAGAGTACCTACTTTGAGTATCTCTACATTCCTTGAGTAAGAGACCTGATTTTAAAAGCCAGCAGCTTTATCCATGGAGTAATGTATCAAGTGCAAGCTGAATTGACACTTATGCAAGTCAAAGCAAATGTTTTTAAGATGTGACAGCAGAGCCATTACCAGCTTCATATATTTCATTCTACTTTTGTGCACACAACCAAGCATATTATTGGCTTTTTATTTCCCTTCGTGTTTGCTTCAGGATTCTGATTAAAGGAAGGAAATATTTCATGAACTGCCAGGTTGTGCTTAAACCATTAGGTACATCTATGAGAAATATTTATTGTTTTAGGAAATGTGAGAAAAGGGAAATGGGAGCGCTGGTGATACATCTCTTCCACTTAGAAAACCGAACAAATGCTTCTCAGATTCTCGCTAGCCAGAGCTGTGATTCGTGAGAGGCTGAAGCTGGCTCTGTGTCAAAAGCTGTAATGGCCAGATGATACAGAGCCCTGATCTGGTCTAAAGCTCCTGGATCTGTTCAGCTTTGTTCTGAAAATGTTAATGATAGTAGCAGAATATATGCTTGGCTAATGTCTCATTGTACTGAAATCCCAAAGGCCTTTGCAACAATCCTTTTTTTGCACTCTCCCACCCGCTAATGCTGTTCGAGGTCACCGTGCGTGACTGCACAGCCCCCTTAGCCATAAGACTGAAGCACTGAATCCCCTTTGGCACGAACCAGTGGGCTTTCTTGGCTAGGATTCCTGAAAAAAACGCTTGTTTTACCTGACACGAGATGGCAGAAAGGCAAGAAGCGAGGCTGAGTGCTGTTTATAGCACGGTCAAGGAGACTTGGGCGCAAATGCTTCACTTAGAGTCACAGAATCACAAAATACTCCAAGTTGGAAGGGACCCACAAGGATCATCGAGTCCAACTCCTGGCTCTGCACAGGACCACCCATAAATCAGACTGTGTCTGAGAGCATGCTCCAAATGCTTCTTGAACACTTCAGCAGGCTTGGTGCCGTGACTACTGCCCTGGGGAGCTTGTTTCAGTGCCTGACAACCTTCTCGGTGAAGAGCTTTATCCTAACACCCAGCCTGAACCTCCCCTGACACAGCCTCATGCTGTTCTCTCAGGTCCTACTGCTTGGTCTCCTGTGAAAAAAAAAGACCAGAGAGTGCAGCAGCCCTGCATGGGAATACAAGGAGATGGTGCCCCATGACACTGCAGCACTGACCATCCCACGGTCTGGGATTGTGTGCAGAGCAGTGCTGTGGTGAAGCTCTGAAAAGGGCTCACCAGAGGGCCAGGGATTGCCAGCAGGCACCCAGCAATACCTGTGCCAGGCATTCGACCTCCAAACGCGCAGCTGCAGGGAGTCACGACTGAATGTGAGAGCAGAAAGCAGGGCCAGCAGATACCTGTCTCCAGAAGTCCCACTAGGCAACACCATCCAGTAAAATACAACAACAAGTGAGATGCACACAGCAGCACGGCGTCACTGCTGTGCCACCCCGGTGACCTGCCTGCACAATTCTGTTTGCACCCAGACCCAGAGCAGCTCTGTGACATCACAAACAGAAAGACCTGTCCTACAGACAACTTAGCTAAATAGATGGGGGGGCATGCACGTTCTCTCATTACCCGGTATGAAATGAAGCAGAGACAGGAGGCACATTGTTTCTAGACTTGCTTGGAATAACAAGACACTCTGGGGTAATTAGGGCACTTTTCCAACCATGTTGGAACGAGAACCTGCACGGTTTCACTGTATCTTAAAGCTGGAGGCAATCTGAAAGCCTGAATAGCCACAATTAACATACCCAGCTCAAGGGCAGACAAAAGCCAACCTTCACAATGGGAACACATTGTCTTCCCTTTTCATTCTGCGGTGAAAGATGGCACAACAGGAGCTGATCTGCAATGGAGCCAATACACACCAGCACGTAAAGTTGTTGCTGTTCAAGCTTCTACAGAGGTGTGGGGAGGCACAGCTGAGATCAGGGCGGTGCACAATGCCCCATCCCCAGCTCCAGGGCAGGTACAGAGCTGAATGAGTAATGGGCAGGGGGACAGAAAGAGGTGATTTATTTAAGAGGCTTCTAAATCAGTTCACCGAGACAGCTGACCTTCTGACAGTGACTTAATCAGCACAAAACATTTTCTTGATTTGTCACCAGGGAACAGCAAAATATTCTCGGAAGAGCTTCATCTTTTATCTTAAGAACTATTTACATCAAGGAGGTTAAGACACAGCCTTAACCACACATATAGCATAACCTTTGGAGCACAATCAGATTTGCTGTTCTTAAGAAACACTATTTGGGAACACAGTCTTTCTTGTCTTGACTTATATCTGCTTATCCACAAAAGAAAGAGCTCTGCGTCGCATCATTTTTATTCATGAAGATAAATCCATTGTGTATTATTCTAATGATCTCTTAAGTCTGCAATCTGTGCTATTTTATGGCACTAAAAGTTAGAGAGGCAGTAAGCCATGTATTTAAGCCTGGTAACTTAACGGGAACAGCATTAACAACTATTTCAGAATTTTAGTTATGTCCCCCTCCTCATCCTATGTAATTACCTTGTTACTTAACAGCAGCATCAGCAATTTTATTGATGTGCTTTTAGCACAGGCCACTACTAGAGGACAAGTGTGCTGGAGCATGCTACGGACTCCAGAGTAAATTTTATCTCCCACTTTGTTTTGTGAAAAGTGTGAGAGAATTATCACCTCTCTCCACCCTTAAATAGCTGCATGCATCAGCAAGGCCTTTTCCACAGACAATTTTAGCTAGCCGTCTTTTAAAACATGAAAGATCACTTTCAGCCCCCAAATCAGAACCTCTGTTACTCTAAGAGGCCACATTTTCTTCCCTCTAATAAGCTTGAATTTCATGTTTCTCTTATATCCTTTTTGGGGTGAAGAGATGGGGGTAACCCTGCAAGACTATTATGATGAAGTCCAATTTACGATGGAAATCCTTTTGAATAGGTAAACAGAACGAAAAAGAAATTAAAAAAAAATATATCACTGCAATCTTCCACTTCTTTCTGACCAGGGTGACACTTGCCTGTGAACATGCACACAGACCCTGCTTGCCTTGCCTCTTGTTCCTCAAACAAAGCAGCACCTGACTCTGTGGGACCCCCGTGAGCATCCCTCCCAGCCAGTCAAGCTTTCCAGGAGCCTGGAAACACCGTGCTTACTGAGACAACATTGTGCTCTCAGCCAGCTGGTGTTGGCGCTTGGCAGCTCTCCTGCCCTCCTAATCTGCCTCTCACCCTGTCGAGGTTGCCTTACACAGCACATCATTCCACGTAGGGCAGTGTCCAACCACCCTCTTCACTACTCAATTTCTGTACATCCCCACAGCTGCTGGGGAGAACGAGCACTGCCTGGTATATGGCTGGCAGTGGATCTGGGGAGTTGTATCCACTATTTCATCGTGCACTGTGTCCTGTACACATGCACCAGAAGAAGACAAAAGGACTAGCACAGAGCTTATCAGCACGTGGCAGGCATGTTAAGCCATCTAGCAAAGAAAAAGCATGTTCTGCATGTAAGAGAAAGAAATCCCTAATTGGAAACACAATTGTCGCATAAGAAAGGCACCAAAATCAACAGCCACTCCAATTTATATGGTGTTTTATCAAGCCAAATAGCACCCAGGAGCCTTCCACATGAAACTCTAATCAGGCTTATAAAACTAGCCCTCTACAACAGCTAGGGAAGGGGGGAGGAAGTAAAAGGCCTTTAAGAGTGTGAATTGTAAAAGAAATGGAAGCCTGTCCATCTTCAGCTAATAGAGGAAGCTCAGAGGGGATCTGCAGGAGCACAGCTGGCATCCAGCCACCCAGACCAGGCAGGGCAGACCTGGTGTGGAACCAGGCAGCACCCTGCTCTGTGACTTGTCACTCTGCCCAGGGGACACAGCTTCGGTGCATCAGCTCAGGTGACCACACACGTCCCCAGATGTTGATCCCAGCTTTCCTGTCTCACCAACACCAGACTTCAATGGGGTTTTGAGAAGAAAGCTGTGTGCTT
This sequence comes from Aythya fuligula, assembly GCF_009819795.1. Classification (NCBI taxonomy): domain Eukaryota; kingdom Metazoa; phylum Chordata; class Aves; order Anseriformes; family Anatidae; genus Aythya; species Aythya fuligula. The sequence goes on along the minus strand of NC_045578.1, from coordinate 5,402,076 downwards.
CCATCCTATGACATAATGCAGCAGAATATAGTGCTAAGGCTTTTTGATTTCTTTTTTGCCCCCTCCAACCAGATAAGAGGACAGATTGAAGGAAAAACAGAAGGGCATTCTGATTCTAGCCTTTATGGTGCATCTAGAAGGCCCTGAGATGCCACAGCAATGAGCGTGTGATAAAAAACCTGAACAGGATGGAGAGCACTGGTTCTGAAATGTGCACGTAACATCACCTGCAGGAGTCTGTCCTTTGGGTGCCGTCACTCCAGCATCACTGCCTATCCGAGTGATAATACACAAGTCAAGGAAAGCAAAACCAGGCTGCATACAAGCCACACTTCACTGCACAGCTCTGCAAATTGCACTGAAAAACCCTCAGAGGAAAGAACAGTTGCTACAACTAGTTTCAAACCTATTTTGAGCAACACTGAACTTTTCAATACCTTCATTCTGGCAGTTCTACGGTAGTTTTAAAAGACAGAAATTAACCATGGAAAACTCCAAACATAAATGTGCTGGAGAAAGAAACTTCTTCCTTTTGAAACAAAGAGAGCAAGTGCTATAATAAGGTTAATATTTTCTGGTTTGCACTATTTTGTAAGCAAGTCCACGATGGCAGATCTGTATTTTGTGGTGAGGACTCCAAAAGGACGTACCCTGCCTTGCTGTGCAGTGGAAGGCTGCACAGTCCCATTTTTTTTTAACCACCACATGCGTATCTATCAGTGAGGTGACATATTAAGTAAGACTGTTACTGGTTTCAACATCTTTATGATCATCTTGCTGAAGTCTGAGTTAAAAAAAAATCTTAACATTTTCTTAGACTTATAAATAAGCATCACATGAAAGTCATCATAGTTCCAAGGCTACAAAGGACACCCACAGCAAGGAAAAGCATAATTTAGGTTAAGCAGCTCTACACTGTGGGACCTGCTGTAAGCATTGACCTCCCGCAGTCCCCTGCTGCACCTCCAGCAGGCTGCTGGGAGACACAGCCCGGGAATCCCTAAAGGGCACAGCCCTGGGGACAGCACAGCACGCACACCTCAGCACCTGCCTCTGCCCGGCCACGAACCATCCTGGGCCAGACCCTGACCTGCAGACATAACCTCCTGGCTTGGCCTGGGCCCAGCCTTGGCACTGCGAACTCGCCGAGCGATTGCCGGGCTGCAGCTCACTCTGGTTTCTGCCCACGGACCTGCTCTGCTCCTCTTGCGAGGGTACCGTGGGATTGCTGCTCCTATCAGCAAGGCCACGGCCTCTGCTCGTCCTGCTGTCAGCCCCGTTGCCCTCGCTGCGGGCTGACAACATCAGCCTACAATGATGCCTGGAATCAGCAACCCTGCTGCTACAGAGGAAGAGAAGTGGCCAGACAGGCAAGTAACCGGCCTAAGTAAGAGACAGCTTCCTCTGAAAAACACAACTCAGGTATGACTAATGCACAGCAGAAAGCTCATGTCTCAAGTAATCCCCTGCTCAAGACTTTATCAATAATGCAAAATTGGATTGTGGAATACAAAACCCCTGAAACTTAATAAAAGAACTAGCTTAAGCACCACGTTAACATCATTGAAATTGATGAGTAAGGAAGGACAGCTTCAAACAAATTACACCTCCAAGTCAGATAAGACCCGTCTCCAGGGGCTGGAGGGAAGACAAGGAGCTCCGAGTAGCTTCCATCACATCCACAGTGAAGAGGCTCTGAGTGGAAAACAGCGGGTGTAAGAATTAAACACACTCTCCAAGCAGATTCTTCAGAACCAAAGAGTCATAAATCAGTTCTGACCTCTGCCCCGGGGGGGCTGTCTAAGGCTGTTTTAGACATCCTAGCACTTGGCAAAAATTCATCCAAGCACAGGGATGGGGATGTCAGTGCTATGCTTATAGTTTGAACGTCACCCCAAAGGGCCACAAATTCAGCTAACGCACAATTCAGTTCTTCCCATCTGTAGATACCCGTGCTGAAGTCTCCCAGCCCAAACGTCCCATGTCACAGGCATGTGCTCAATGTCATCCTGCAGGCAGTAGCAGTGCCAGCCACAGCCCTGCGCACTGACCCCAGACTTAGTTTGGCCCTGGAGCAAGCACAAGAGGGAAACTGGATGAGAACAGCACAATGTAGCCTACACAGAGGAAACTTCAGAGGCAGCAGGCATGAGCTGAGAGAATGGGGAATGTACACTCGGTAGGGGTGGAATGGAGCCAGGACTGGAAGAGGTAACGTTTGAAACTGAGGGTGGTGCAGGAAGAGGGGAAGAAAATCTAAAAGTGAGTACTTAAGAAAAGCTGAGAATTTGAGGTGAACACACACCATCACTTTACACAGACTGTGCAAAATGGCAAACTGCGGGTGTAAAGCATGCACAGCACAGCCCAGAGAGCTGATACCCACACCTCACTTTCTGAGGCTTATGGATGGAGCACACAGCATGAGATTCCTCCTTTGGATTAGGGATATGCATGATCTCTGTTAGCGAGTCTGAGAGGCCCCTTCAGTGGTTATGACCCTCCCTGGTTAGCTGAACACCAAGGCTGGTGTTCAGGTTGCACAGTCCTCATAGGATCCACCCCACACCATGCCTCCCACTCACTGAACCTACTCTGAGGTTGCAAAACTGTTCTGCAGTGACCTCTAAAGACAGTGAAGGCATCAGCACTTCACAGCAGTTCCACCCACCCTGTACTCAGCACCCACAATCAGGCGCAGCAGGCTCCAAAGGTGCAAGCATCAGCAGAGCACCACAGGGGCTTGTCGAGAGGAATTAACCCCGTCCCTCTCCCCGTGATGCTAGCACAAGCTAACTGAATAGCATGGCTAAGCCTGGCATTTCTCAAGAATGTTATATACATTGCAATTCAGGGTGAGAACTGGTCTGGAGCCAGGCTCCAATCCAGCTGTGAGTACCAACTGCAGGGAGACTGCTGAAATGAGAAGAACGTAATTTCAATATCCTCACAGAGGTAAATGTGCTCAGTTGCCTCAAGGCCTCTGTAATCATTAATTATTAACTTAATGTCTGTCTTCCCTGAGGTATCCATTATCCAGTGTATTAATGGCCCTTCCAATAAGGCAGGGGGTAAACAGCTTGCAGATTACCTGATAGTATTAATGAAAGTTTGCAAATTGATTTGGTTGGATTAGAAAGCGCTTGGCAGTTAACTGATTTCAGAATTTGGAAAAACAGCAGTATACGATGAAAAATGTTTTCCTTCCTCTCAGCTTTATCTGCTCAGAAAAGAAGAGGAGCCAGGAATGGTAGCGCTGTTCTTTTGGATGCTTCTTCCCTGTCTCCCGTCCAAAGTGTAATTAAGGAAAGCCTCGGGCAGAAAACACAGTTGTAGCATGAGGTAACACTAACGCTGCCATGTTCCAAATGCCCTTTCAAAACAGTTAAGCCAACCCTATTCCTAAAACCTGGACGTATTCTCCAGGCTTCCATATTTTCATTGCCAAGCTATGGGATAAGCCCGAGGAGTCATATTCACAAAATGATCTCAGTGAACAAACTCCAATCCAATCCACCACTGAGATCCTCTGAGCTGCCTGCCTAATCCGTTAAATACCTCCAGATCTGCAACCACAGAGCACCTGGTGAGGGAAGGGTGAACGTACAGGCGGAATGTACAGACATTTACAAATTGTGCTTTCTTCTTGCATAAGCTGCTGCTCAGCTTATTTTCTGACTCCCAGAAAGCTTTTATAACCCTCCGAAACATCTCATTTAACCGACAGAGTATTTGCTCATTAGCGTTACTTGCAGCAGGATGCACATGTCAGTGTGGGAGTTCAGTCCCCGAGGAAATGACAAGACAATTCATACCACAACACACAGACTCCAGAGATGTTTCTGCTCAGAGTTTGCAGCTCAGCTTTCACTCCCACCCCACTGGCGGCCATCTCCACCCAGGCCAAAGTATCACGGTCAGTTCTCAAGCAGGACGACCACATCCGCAGGCTGTTCAGGAGAAGACTGATCAATTTTAAAAGGCAGCATCTCGCCCTTCTGAAGATAAGGCAAGCTGGAGCAGATTAATATTTGTCACCCAGAATACCGCATGCTTTTAATAGTTGCATGCACAACAAGCAGCAGTCACGTTTCCAATTTGCCGTGCACTTTGCTGGGCCTCTTGTGCTCGCACAGAGATCTCTATCCTCTGATTCTATCGGAATCGGAATGGCAGAGAGGGATTTAAAGTGAGGCCAAGTAACAGTCTTTTCTTGATAGATTTTTGGATATGTTGCAGTTTGCTGTTTAGTCAGGTAGCATCTGTTCTTTAAGCAGAGCAACACGATAATGCTCTTTTATGTAAATTTATGGAAGAAGTGATGATTTTATCCTATATCCTAATACGAACTCAAACTCAGCTTTTAAAAGGAAAGCCTTCCCCATGCTGGAATTTTGTGCCTGTTATTTTATCATAATTTAAAATCTAACTCGTCAGACACCAAATTATTTCCTGCTGAGAAATGTGTAAAAGCTCTCTTTATTCCTATATCCTCTTTACCGCTGGCATCTTGTATTTATAGAGTGTAGATGGAGAACTTAACATCCATGTTTTCTCCTTTTAAAGTCTGTCCTTTGATCTAGTCCTCCTTCCAGGAGATTGCTTTGATCCTCGCAGTTTTGCTAATTCCAAATATGCAATTATGCTTATCTAGTCCTGGAGGATCTGAATGTTTCAAGCTGTCCCTCACACACTCTCGGTTTACCAACACACCGCAGTTTTAATCAAAAATAACTTGTTCTTGCCTACAGCCCTAGAGGCTACAGACTCCTCACGGGCCATCCTGAAAAATGCAGGAGAGGAGAGCTCCTTGCTCCCTGCCTGGCTGTGTTACAGGATAGCAGGGCCCTGCACAGGAGGCATGACAGAGAAGAAGCTGACCTAGTGCCTGCAAAAGACGGGCATCTCACCAGCAGGGAGCCTGTAAGGTCACCTGGTCTGACCGTCATCCCACCTCTTTCCCCACTTCAGTCATTCAAAAAAGCCATTGCTTACAGAACTGGCATTTGCTGCCAGGAACCAAGGGGTTATAACAAACTGTCCTTCGTGGCCCATGAAGGGACCGAAGTTAGTAGGGAAGGCAGCAAAATGTCACGGGCAGCACCTCCCCAAAAAGGCAACCATATCCCCCCTCCCACCAACCACAAGGAGGGTGGGCTGAGGCTGACTCCAGGCCTGTTTGGGGCTTGTTTTTAACTATCTTCTCTCTTGTAATGTCATTATGCCACATGAATGAAGGCTCTGGTTATCCAAAGCTGCCTGATGTCTCCCCGGGGGGACGGAGAGGGAGGCAGAAGAGGAGGAAGGAGGGCATGATGCCATTATTTCATGATAGGATCTGAAGTAGTAGATTTCCTTCTGGGTTCTAGAGGACTGAAACAAATTGAGATGCATCACCCCAATGCTTCATTGCTTGGTATTTTGACACCACGTTATTGCTTGGCACCTGAAACTGATTTGATGGAAGACGTGACCACAGCCATGTTTTCCTCTCTACTACTAACCTTCTACTTGCCTGCCCCCCTTCTCATACTCAGAAAGAAATAAGAATGTTTTCTAGCATGAAAGGAGTGACAGGAAAAATAAAAAAGGAGAGAGATAAGACGAGAAGCTGGTGAGACAGCAAGTGGCCACAATCATGGTACAGCATTTACATAATTTTCCACTTACATGAGTCCAGACAAGCTTTCTGGAGGTGCAGATCTCTGCCCTCAAAAGATAAGAGCAGGTTCCCTTCCCTCCCTGTGTAAAGGCTACAATTTCTGTTCTTACAAATTGAAGGTCAGAGCGGCACTTTCCGTACAAAAGCTTCTCCTGCCAACAGGACAAGGAAGAAAAATTATCTACTATGGTTTAGCACCACCCTGGTGCTACCAGCAGCTTTTCAAGTGGCAGATTACCACGGAAGGTAGGGAGCTGAGCCGCTAAATCACCACTCTCCATCCAGCACCCCCGTCAGCAGCAAGGCAAAGCACATTTTTCATGCTTTGCATCAAAACTAGACTGACAACACCAGAGCAGCCCCAACAACACCTTGTATTTAATAAGCCAGCTGACAGATTAAAGAGGACTTGATTTTGTGGTCTGCCCTAATGAGACCTGCTTTTGAGGAGCTTTCAGTAGTTCAGACAGGTACATGACTGAGGCTTAGCGTCTGCCCTCGCTGAGTGGATCTCGATGCCACAAGGGGGTGCAAAAATGAGGCCTGCAGCTGGGAAAAGGCAATTGTTACATGATGCTGTGCACAAAATCCCATTACCCTGCTTTAGTGAAAACCCTTCCAGGGCTGTTATATCAGTGAAAAATGAAATTAGGAGCCTGAGATGCAGCTTTCGTGAAGTCAGCCTTCCCTGCCATACCGCAGAGCAGTCATGCAGGCAGGGTTTGCTTCCTTAAAGAACTTCAGTGGCCACCATTACCTCAAGTTTCAGGTTGGGGCCGCTGAAATCTCCGCAGAGTTGTGCTTTGCTTCAAAGCTGCAGCTTCTGAACCAGCTTTTCCAAGTTGAATTATTTGCCTTACATCTGATAAATCCCAGTTAACTCCCTTTCTTTGCAAGGCAGTGCCTCTAAAATCCCTTCCTTTTTGTATTAAAGGAATTCCCAGCTTGTCTTCCTCCTGAAAAGCTTAATACTCTGCTTATGCTGCAACACAACTTCCTGCCCCAATAGATTTTAGAGTAGCAGTCCTAAAAATCAGATACTCCTGTTACAGCTTTCTCAACTTTACATATCACAAGTGTTTTGCCTGAAAGAGGCTGGTTAATCACAAGACTGTGTGTTAATTTGGGGTGTTGTGGGGGGAGAGGTGTGAGATACCAAAATTATTAAGCACTTCAGAAAGCTTTCTAGTAGTTTTAAAATAGAGATTCAGTAACAAAGTTACACTTTGTGACTGCCAGTTCAAAAAATCCTGGTATCAACCCACTACTTGTACCTTCAATCTCAAAAATATTTGTTCTACTCTAACACCTGGCCTCAGTGGGTGAGGGCAGATGTATGCCACTCTTTGCTAAAAAAGAGGCTCAACTTTCTCTGGAGAAAGATGACTCACGAGGTAATTCAACAGACATTGAACTGAAACATGTTTAAAACTTGGAATTACAGTAATTCACCTTCCTGTCCTCAAAGAAGCTTTTCTCTGCATAGGTGGTGTAACCTTAGGCAGCTTGGGGTAGAAACAGAAGGAAAAGGGGAGTATATAGGGGCCCTATCTTAGAAAGCAAAGAGGAAAAAAAATAAAGGAAAAAAAAACAGTACCATGGGAACACCAATTGTTCATATCTCATTCCTTGTGCATAAAGTATAAGCATCAGACATACGTAACACAGTCCAACCTAACACAAGCCCCTACCACACCGGCTGCACAAGCAGTAAACAACCCAAGCATATTTGGAATGACAGAAGTGAGACTGGCAAATATTAACCACTTATCTAGAGATTTGACCGTCAGGTAAGTGAGGAAGTGGTTAAACAGGATCTGCCTCACAGCCCAGAAATCCAGAAGCTCATACTCTTCAGGTTGCCCAGATTCACAAACCGCTAGATTTGACTTCCGTGCTTGCTTTCCCCTCAGAAGATAGATGGCTCGAAGTCACCTGACGTTTGCTCTAGGAAGCCAGAGCAAACAGAGCAAGCTGGATAACGGCTTCCCTGCTCCGTGTGCTAACAAAGAGATGGACAAACATGTCAAACCAAAAGCCAGAGGCTCTGGGAAGCATGTTCAGCAAGGCTGCAGCTCTTAATAGATCTGGAGAGAGGCTATAAGCACTTCAGTGTGGACTGCGGCACTGGAGGTGAAGCTAATTATCATCCTACGTGGGTGCAGTTGGCATTGGTTGTTTAAGAAGCCTCCTATTGCCTGAGGGACAGCCCCAGAGGTAAAGGAAGGAAGAGGAATAGAGGAAAAACTGGAAACTTGGCCTGCCATAGCATCTAACTGCCTCACGAAGATGTGACATGATCTACAGGGCCGCTGCATGCGCAGTTACCCTCTTACAAATCAGCAGCTCCCAAGCTTGATTAGACTGCAGAGCTGGATAACATAGGGTTTATATTAGAGATCAGAGACTTCTCGCAGCTGTTTTTTAAAATGCAGTCTGACCTCTGTTCTAAAGCACTTTAGGGAATCTTTGTCCCAGAGCTTGAGGAAAAGGTAGAGCTATAAATTAAAATTGCATTAGAAGTTTCTTCAGTGGTCTAGAGAACAGGAAGGGGAGCAGTGGGGAATTTTTGTGGCATTCGTAAGAAGTTACGCCCCAAAATTATACACAGGGCTTTAGCATGAAAACACAGACCTACTACAAAGAAAAAAAGAAAGTTTAAGAACTATGTAGCACAACAGAAAGGAAATGGCATTACTGAAAGCCCTAGTACATTAATTGCTGTTTCTAGCAGTCTCATAACCCTGTACGTCTTTGTAATATCTACATATAGTTGCCTGATATAACCTTTTCTGTGCAGTTTCATATACATGAAATGGATGAAATTTGGACACTTTTATTTGCAGTTGGCACTACTTTAGGTGATTTCTTGTTAGCGCTTAGAGAACTTTGATCCAGTTTTACCTAAAAATCAAGCTATATTCCACACATTGGTTTTTATACTTAAAGGGTAGACTGAAATTAATCCACAGACATACTGTTTTATTGCTTTTGCACTGTATTTCCTGTTTTAATGCTAGATCTTTTGATGGAAGGTAGCAATCATTTAAACATTAAGAACAGTCATCTTGGGGACATAGTTGTCAGATTTAAAGATCAGAAATTATACAGGCAGCTATAAAAGGATAGGAAGTGAATAGATCAATATTATGAGGTCCAGTAACTCTTTGAAGTATTAAAATGAAATGGAAGAACTGTTTGCAAGAATAACTTGGTGATTTAAGTTATGCAGCAACTCCAGGGGCAGGTTAGAAAGTAACTAGCAACCTCCGTACCAGCGTCTGAAAGAGTTAAGGACGTGCTTGTCAACAAGGTTTTCATTCTGAAGCAAGTGCAGGTTAAGCAGGATTTGCAGCACGACTATATTCTAAAGGCTGGCAAACAGAAAGCCTTGACAATTCCAGTGCACAGCACAGCACAGGCAGCCACTTCATCTGTAGCAAGTGGCTGGGGGAGCATTTGTATTGAACAGATCTGTCTACAATACACGATCCCTTTAGAGGGTCCTGTCAGCACCCTCCGGTTCGCTATTTACATGCAGAAAGGGAGCAACCATTCACTGAATTAAGCATCCATTTCCATTACACAGAAGGTTAAACATGTTTATGAGCGAAGCCCTGAGAGGAGAGTAGTAATATATTGCTTCATGGCATCAATCCTAGGAGAATCCAGCATCATTTGGAAGCACTGGGTTGGTGACTTTTAGGTGCTCGTTCTGCATGCAGAGGACGAAGGACTGTCCCATCACATTAGCTACAACATGGGTTCCCCGTAAGGATGTGGGTATGTGAAAGCAAGCCCAGGACGCAGCAATCCCGCCCATTTGAATATCCACTCAGAATTCACATTAATTCAGGAAGAGGTACTCAGCTCACATGAAAACGCAGCAAGTCAGAGCAAGGCTCAGCTAAAAAAGGAGAGGATGAAGCTGAGTATCCTATTCCACTCTGAATTTCAGACAGATATACGTGCTACTTGTTGTGTGGGAAAAGTGATCCAGAGCATGTCACTATTCATCCCATCTGACACTAAGCATGCAGTAAAGGTGAGTTGAACTCTTAATCTAAGATGACTTTATGCGTTTCGCTGGGATTTCAGAATTCAGCCTGTAGACCTAAGCACTTCAGACAGGCCCAAAAAGCAGCTACTTGGTTTAGTGATTTTTCCAGGACACTGATGTTAAAAGTTGCAGCATGAAAATTTGGAACCTTTAATATTTTGGCGCTTCTTTGAACATGACAAAATTCCCCCCTGCCACGCAGGTCCAAACCAACAATTCTAGTTTCTCCTCCTGCCCCATTTGAGGATAAACCTAGCTGGAAACTCCCTCTTACCCACTTTTGTAGGTAACTTTTTATCAGAAAAAAACTAGTAAGTTTATTTAATTCTGATTTTGGTTCATTTTCCTGGTCCTATTATTTCCAATCCCTTGTCAAATAAGCTTTTGCTGACAGACCCTTACAGGCTTTAGCTGTTTAGAAGAACCCAAGCAAAGCTTCATTCTGAGCAACACACTTCTAGCAAAACAGCCACCTTGGTTATCTCACTGAACTCCAGAGGCAGGATCATTCGCTCTATTTGTTTAGGCATAACGACTTTCAGTGCTCGAGTGCCTTGGGGACATCTGAGATTCACACTGGAAGCCTCTGATTTCAAAGTTTTGTCAGTCTTGGTCTGATTCTCAGCAGTGATATTAGCTCACGTCATATTTAAGCTAGCATTAGCAATTCAAAGCATCTCAAAGCAAGGACATAATCCTTACAAGGAATGGAAACCTGCTTTTCCTCCATTTTCTAGCAGCAAGAAGTAGAACCCTAAATGAGAAAAATAGGACAAGTTGCGGAAGGTTCCCATGAGAGAGAGGTTAACCCACTTGTTTCAAATTTCAGGTAGGAGGTTTCAGTGCCTGGGCTTTTTATGTAGTGAACACAGCAAGCATACCTCAGCAACTGGCTTACAGTGATAACTCCACACACACATTGCATAATGAAGTCTCATCTATAGCCCCAGAAGTTGTTTAACCCTCAAAAGTGACTTATTCCAGGCTATCAGCCAAGTGAATGCTTAAGTAGAATATATGTAGCTATGATCTTCACAGGCTGGTATTCATCTTGTCTCAGAAATTGTTTAGGGCAAAGAGGTTAAGAAGAATAGAGTGCAGGTTTAAAAAAGATTTGTTTCTAAGAGACACTTCAGTAGATTCATTCAATTTAGTAAAGAAACTAAGGTTAGGGAATGCCTTTTAGAAACTATTGTCTCATAGTAATTTAATACATAGGTTTTCAAAAGAAGGCAGAAAGCTGTTAGGAAACGTTGCAGTTCGGTTAGATAAGAAGCTATCTCATTAGTATGGATTAGATCTAAACACCTTTAAACACCTTAGAAATAGCTGGCAGCTTCCTTGCAAGGCAAATCCCCTTCCCTTTTAGACTTTACAAGCCGAGCTTCCCAGAGCTTTAAGGGGTCCTGTCATATCATAGACTTACTGACTAGTCTAAAAATATCCCTGAAATTAAGGAGGAAAAGACACAGATCTAGATAAGGCAATTAGACCTGGTTTAAAGAAAATTGCCTTATCACACAGGCAACATTCTCTAACACTGCTATTCAGCACTACATCTCCTATCACAAGAGGAAGGAGTCTTCAGAAAGACATATGAGAGTAAAACTCCTAGCTCTGAGCCTGAACACAGCCCACACATCTCTCTCCCCAGGCAAAGACCAGAAGAGCTGTTGCTTGGGGTTTTTATAACAGCATGAGGCCAGTTAATTGGGTTTCATCTGCAGCAGGTGGGTGTTTCTAACACTGTCAGCATCTGCTCAAACAGTTAACATGACCTTGCACGTAAAGGTAATGGTGTAACTGCAAGCAGGCTGGCTTTCTCCAAAATACCAAGGACAGATGATAAGCAAGATGGAAAAGTTTTTTTTAACGTTGTTCGAAATGTACTTGCTTCAATGCACAGGTGTTTTCACTCATGCATGTTTATTTCAATGAGACCCCAGGTTTGGGATGATGAATGGCAATAATTGGGAGCCAGGAAGGAATGAGCAGAGAAGCCAGATGGACAGAACAACCTGAACTTTACCGAGGGCCTACAACTAGCTGCAGAAAGGGGCCAGCAGGAACCTCATGAATTCAGCACAGAAATGCAAAGCTCCTCTGCCTGGGACAGCTGAGCCCCCATGCATTGGTGCAGGTTGTGGCCCAGTTCCTGAGCAGCAGCCTGGCAGGGAAGGAGCTGGTAGCAACAAAGGCAACGCGTAGTTATTGGCTGCAGATACACAGAAGGAAACTGGCAGCTCCTCAGTTCATCTTAAGTCATCTGCAGAGCCCTTAAGATAGGAAAAAGCAGTTGCATTTTACTGAGAGCAAAGCAGTCAGATAGCCCAGGCAGGAATAAACCAGCACCCCACCATGTGCTCTGAAGATAAACAGAAACAAATAGTCCCAAATGCAACATTTGAAGATGGGTCAGATATTTTGCATTTGCTTTGGCTTTGTTTTTATGCTGTTCTCGTGCCCCAGGGTGCTACAAGTGAGATAGAGGAATTGTGACAACCCATCCGCTCTCCAGAGAGCAGAACGAGGCACTTTGCAACCCTCAGGAGAGCATGCTGTTCAGACAGGAACCCCAAATGCCTGGTTCCAGGGCTGGAATCTAGGTGTGGGGTCTTTGGAGCAAAAGCAGCAGCAAATACCCATCCCTGGTGAGCTATTCTCTGCATAAACAGCTGCATAAACAGCTCTGCAGTGAAAGTCACAAGGAGACTTTCATGTCTCCAGATCCTAATGAGGATCAGTTTAAATTATTTTTTTAACATCCTGTCTCCCTAATAAAAGTCAGTTTCAATGTGGAACCAGCTCTAAGAATTGCAGTCTTCAGGTCATAAATGCTTTCAAGAAATGTGGCAGGGTGATCAGTGCAAAGGATGGATTAAGGTTTAGACTGCAGCTTTTGGGAGCCATACAAGTCACTAATTACACATACAGCCCTTAGCACAGCAACGTGTAACACTTCATACTACTTTGGGGGAGATGCAAAGAAAAATAACTCAGTTTGGCTCTAAAGTTAAAAAAAAAAAAGTTCCCTGCAACATTAAACAGCAGAACTTCCCTCCAAGCAGAGGTTTTGTCTATGCCTCCTTAGCAGGTGGCACCCCGAGGCTCTGTTAAAGCCCAACTTGTACACATGCTGAATGTGACGGGACAAGAGCTGGGGTCTCCAGAAGACACCTTGAACCTGAATTTCCATCCGCCTTCTCAAAGACGGTCTTGGCTGTGGAAAGCCTAAGGAGTGTTAATATTTCGTACAGCTAAAGGCACCTCACAGCCTACTTGGGCAGGACGAAATGGAGCAACTGTCGTTATTACTGCTCATGTATCACAGTGAGATTAAAAGTGATAGATCTCCAGATCAGACGTACCTCAGCCCACGATCTATACTTAATTTATTTAGGAGTTTCTTTTATTTAACTCTCTGTTCTTTGAATGTACAACACCCATGCAGACCAGCTGCTGAGTAAAGATTTGACAGATGCAGCTTGAAAGAACACGGGAAAGTGTGCAGCAGCCTCAGGACTACTTTGTATTAAAGCAGAGAACACAGACTACCTGAAACACAAAGAGAAGTTAAAACTGCCTCGGCCCTGTCTGCTCTGTAATGGTGCACAACTCCCACTTAGTGTAATGAAGAAACACAGAAGAGAAATTGGGAATTTGAAACCTGCAAGATTCCTGGCTGTTGAGATAATGAGCAATGCTTTGCACGCATGTGCTTTTAACACAACCAACCGCAGATCTGACGAGGACAATGAAAGGTAGGCACTGATTAAATTGCACCATTTTCTTTCTGGTCACAAGTGTTACTTTGCAGGAGAGCTGGTCAAAGTGTTTCAATAAAAGGCTGTTTGCATTCAAAAATAGGCTTTTTATCAGAAAATGTTTAAAAGGACTTTTTCAAAAGACAAAAAAGTTTGAATTTTTATAGCCATTCTTGAAAGTGTTCAAGTATTTCCTGAAATTAATTTTAGATGTCTCAAAGAACAGTATCAAAATGATCTCTAGGCTTTAGCAGCAGTTATACCCTAACAAGATCAATTAATGAAAACTTCAGCCATGCTTTCAATCTTCCTCTCAAGGATTTTAAAAACTTAATTTACAATAAAAATTTTGATAAAAAAATCTTTTCCAAGCATGCAGAAATGCACATGACAAATGAATTTGGTAAATGCTTTGAAACAAATCCAAAAAATTGCCAAGCTTTTATTCTAGCTTTCCTTTGTTTTCCAAAAGTAGGTGTCATCTTTCAACCAGCTCCAACATATAGTACAAGAGATTTGTGTTCACTATACTTGCATGTGTAATGATGCTGGTATAATTTGCAGCAGATGTACATTTGGGGAGAAATTATTTTCTTCAGAATCTATTTGTGTGGGAGGATGAAGTATGGTTATAAGGAAGGTGCTGTGGGAGCTGAATGACTTTGCATCTCAAGTACAGGTGCATTTGGGTGTAACTTAAACATAGTTTGCAATCTCTGTAAACGGAGCATTTAGAGCCAATTACACTTGTCATTCACCTTGCAAATACGTCTATCTAATTTAACAGCATATGCAGTAAGCAGAAAAATAAAGGATATTACATTAGCTGACAGCAGAATAGAGGTGTGGATATCAGCATCTGTATCTATTGCACATTTGGCAGACTTCTGAACCAAAATACAATGAATTCAAATAGCGGCCTCCAATGCCCTTCCTCCCGCTGCATCAGAAGCCTCCTGTCAGATGTAATTTTCTCCAGGAAGAAATGCATCTAGCTGAGACTTTCCCAAACCCGTCCAAGTGATTTGGACACTCACTTCTCATTAGCATTAACAGCAAATGGGCATCAGCATTTCCTAAATGCCTTTGGAAATATCTGACACATTTTTCATGGCTGTTAAATGATTCTTTGGGCAACCCACACTAGAAATGACAAATTTCATATTTTTTTCCCCATACTCAGATATTCATACTGTCCATGTAACAAACATGATGATTTTCCCTCAAAAAGACAGCCGAGATGTGGTAAGGAGAGACAGGCTTTGGCTATGTTTGGATTAAAGGACAAAGTTCACATTCCAAAACTGTCTCCTCAGCAGAGGGCTGTATATACGGATTTCAGGATAATACCACATTCGTTGTCATCTTTTTGTCACAGCTCTAGGCAGACATGTCACTGCGATGGGAACAGGGATGCAGAGGAGTTACGTGGCTCTGTGTGTCATATGCACTGAATCACTCACGTTGTCCTGGAGAGCGCTAACATGCAGGGAAAGGAAAGGTGAACTTCTGTCCATACACCTGATAACATGCCCTACGGAAGGGAACAGCAATTCTTTTGAGATCAAAATTCTCAGCATTATATCTTGGATCATGCTTGGTCCACTTACGTTTCCAGAAAATACACTTCCAGTCCATAAGAAAAAAAACATGAACTGAAGACGAGCACACTTTTGTAAACTGACAACGGATTATATTTTCCCCTCTCCCCCCCAAACTGAGGGCCTGAAAGAGGCTTCTAAGAGATTTCATTCCTGCTCCATCCAGTATCAAGCGAAACGTAAGTGGTGTGCGACCACTGGGGCACTTGACCGGTACATGGAAAATTGCATCCGTGTGAATCTGACCACGAAAATAAGTCAGTCAGGTAGAAACTCTTCAAACCTTAACAAGGCAGAAAGCCTTGTAAGCCACTTCTCAAACCAAAGGCATTGTGAATCCTTTCAGACTGAGCTGCCATCTACCAGTCTGGCTGACTTCACCATTACGCCTGCAGCAGCTTCTCCTTTTGAAGCCCTAACAAAGTCAGTCTCACCAACAAATACATATGCAAATAAGTCATATTGAGATCTGTAACTTCCTTACACGGCTTCTCGATCTGTTATTTAACTGACATCACTTCCCTTTTCTTCAAATACATTTCATGTATATATGCCTGTTTTCTATAATCTTCTCCATTTCTCTTATCTCTTATATTTTAATAAACCACATGTCCAGATTCAGTATCTTCTTTAGCAGCCATATGGGAAGATATACTTGTTCATTGCAGTTATTAAAATTCTAAACCTCTTCCTCTCTTTATTTGATTTCAGTGCGATTTTGGATATTTTCTCAATACCAAGAAGATTAGATTCATTGGAATGTAACTTTGAAAGAAGTCTTGCATCAAGATTTTTATTTCAGTTCAAAACCACATCAATTTAAGGTATCCCCGGAAGATCTGGACAAGGCAAGCCTTTTTTCATGAACTATTTTCAACACTGGTTTAAGATGAAACAACTAAAAGTGATTTTTTCTTCTTAACATTAAGAAAAAAAAATAATAAAAAAAACATAACCTCGAGACCATTAATTCACTTTCACATAGAATTTTGGCTCCTGACAAGACTCCTGATGGCCACTTTGCTTAAACAAGGGCAGACTTCAACTTTTATATCCTGCTTTTTTGGCATTATCTTCCCTGTATGAATGGAATAAACTACTAATAACAGAGTTCTACTCTCCTAGGGTTTCTCTACTAGTCTCTCATTGATGACTGACACACAGAGGCTCATCTGAGCAATTTCAGTATTAACTACCAAGAGAGACAGGCAGTGATTCCTCACTGGTCCTTTGAGAAACAGCACTCATTTGTCTCCCAGTTTTCTCTGGGCTTCCTGTGAAATCAGTGTCGTGTAGTTCTGTGGAAAGGTGCTCACCAGATATATTGCTCTATTCACAGCCATTTAAAAATACATCTTAGCCAAACTGGGAGCTGGAGTTTATTCAAATAAACTGTAAAACCAAAAGTAATTTTAATTCTTCCCCTGGCAAAAGTACTTTCCTGCTCAGACCAACAGCAGATGCACATTGCAACTTCAGGGAAATAAAGTTTCTACGTGGAAAACTTAAGAGCAGTGACCAAAACGAGACACCTTCAGTACCACGCCAGTTTAAATGTTTCTTCCACCTCCTAATGTCATCTCATGCCTGCCAGTCCCAAGCAGCTCAGAAGACACGGTTTCAGCTTTTCATGGATTCCTTTGGTGACAATGCAGACAAACACCAAAACTGTGCAGGCTGAAGATCCTTCAGCAATACTTTTCCAGAGAAAGAGAGCTGGAAATAAGAGTATCCTGGCTTTGCTACTGTTATTCCTAGGCGTTTCAAAAGCAACCAAACATCAGTTGTGCTGGCTTCCCACCGAAGAAATTAATATGAAGCTCACACTTTGTCCCTGCAGCATTCTGCCACCTACCTGTGCTTACTGCTTTTCATCATGCGCTGGGGCATCCATCTTCTGTCTCAGCACGGCGCCCTGGAGGGGAGCCCTCCTCCTTCACTTACCTGTCCGCAACGCCACCTGAACCCCTGCAGACTGAGGAGAGCCAGAAGGCAATTCATCTCACCCTAACGCATGTCTCTGAAATGCCCTCTGCAGGTTCCTATACTGATCAGAGACACGGCTTACTTTAGATCATGTTGCTGACTTTTAAACAGTAAAAGTTAGGGAAGCAAATCCTACCGCTGAGAGGTTGCTCAGCAGCCTTATTTAAACCAGATAATGACGCACCGCAATTATTGGGGGCCCAAATTCATCTTTCCTTTCCATCTCTTTTACCAGGCCCAAAACCACAGTGACTGAGAGAGGACACCAAAGGGAACGATGCCATGAACACCACATTGTGCTTTGGGCTCCCTGCAAGCTGTCTCAGAACAGCGTACCCATGCGTCTTCCAGAGCTTGATGTGTTTCTTCACTGATAAGAGATCACTGTTATGCAAACTGTTACACCAAACACCATTGATTCTGTAAATCATTTCTCAATGGCACATCTTTTCACAAAACAATTTGAACAATTAAAAAATTAACCACATTAAACTTCCACAAATACCTTTAATCCGAGTCTGCCGAATGCACGGTCCTGAAGTCGAACGTTTGCAGCCTTTTGTTCAGCACTTTAAAGCTGATGCTTAGCGCTGTATGGACACCGTCTATGTAAAGTCAGTAGCAGTTCTGTGAGCAAAGCTTTTGTCCCCATCCACAGCTCCAAAAAGCTTGGTTGGTATAGCGGGAGGTTGCCGTGTTAAGAAACTGAGGAAGACTGCTTGTAGCTTATCTCTTGACTAGCTGGAGGCTGGCAAAAAGACTGGCACAAGCCTGAAGTCAGTTCTATGCCCTGCACCCCATACTTTGCCTCAGCCATGAGGAACAATAGAACAGATAGAGGTTGGCCCAGCCACGACAGGCAGCACAGTGTCCTTTTCCTGGACGGCAACAGGAATCCTGTTGGTGGTGTGCTTGGTATCCACAGCAGCTGCCTCAGCAGCCTCCTGGCGCTGCCCAACAGAACTTTCACCACAGACACGGGGATGTCTGCCACCAGCAGAGAGCCAGCAGGCAGACCACGGGCACATGCCGCTCTGCACTGACATAATGGCCGCTTTTGAGGAGCTGAGGGGATAGTGCAGTACCTCAGGGCCCAGGCAAACCTGGGAGAGTGCTCTGCGTGGGGAAGGCATGCAGGGGGCAGCGCTCCAGCCCCACACAGCCACAGCGTGGTGCTCCTGGAAGGCCGGTTTCACCAGGCCAGGAGGTTCAGCAGCGCTTCAGGCTAGTACAGACACGGCACAGCACAGCATGGGTCCCCTTCTGAAGGCGAACTCACACAGCAGCACCTCAAACCCCACAAACACCATATAACGCTCTAGGGGGATGAATACTGCGAGGCCCAGGACAGGGCAGTGCCTCAGACCCACGCTGAGGCAGCGCAGCGCTCTGAGGGGCAGTTCCGACAGCCGGGCGTTGCAGCAGCACCTCAGAGCCGCGTACCCCTGTCGAGGTTTAACCCGGCCGGCAGCTAAACACCACGCAGCCGTTCGCTCACCCTCCCCCCTCCCTCTCTGGGACGGGGGAGAGAAATGGAAAGTGAAGCCCGTGAGTTGAGATAAAGACAGGTTAATAAGACAGGAAAATAATCATAACATAAATAATAGTAACAATAATAATAATAATAATACAATGGTGATAATAGGAAAGTAATAATAATATGTACAAACAAGTGATGCACAATGCAATTGCTCACCACCCGCTGACCGATGCCCAGCCTAACCCCGAGCAGTCCGGCCCCCTCCCCCCGGCTAGCCACCCCTATATATATTGTTTAGCATGACGTCAGATGGTATGGAATACCCCTTTGGCTAGTTTGGGTCACCTGTCCTGGGTCTGTCCCCTCCCAGCTCTTACTGCACCCCCAGCCTGCCTGTTGGCAGGACAGAGCAAGAAGCTGAGATGTCCTTGGCTTGGTATAAGCATTGCTCTGCAACAATTAAAACATCGGGGTGTTATCAGCACTCTTCTCATCCTAAGCCAAAACACAGCATTCCACCAGCTACTAGGAAGAAAATTAATTCTGTTCTAACTGAAACCAGGACAACCCCGAACACCAAAACCCTCCCAGGGGACCCATTTAGGAGCCCCGGCGACCCGGCAGCACCTCAGAACCGGCACGAAGGCGGCGCAGCGCTCTCGGCAGGCTCAGCGGGCCGGGGGGCATCGCCTCAGAGCCGCACCAAGATGGCGCCGGGCCCCTGCCAGCCGCCCGCGTGGCGGCATCGCCTCAGCGCCAGCAGCGGCGGGAACCGCGAGGCGGCGCGAGGCGGGGCCGAGGGCGGGAACGGGCGCGAGGCGGGGCCGGAGGCGGGAAGCGGCGCGAGGCGGAGGGGCGGGGCCCGCTGCTGGGGGGCGTGGCCAAGCGCCGGGAGCCTCTCAGGGGCTGTCGGTAGCAGCGGGGCGCATGCGCGCTGCGCCCTACGGAAGCCCGGCGGCGGCGGCGGTTGCGGGGCCCTGAGGCGCGGCGGGTGTGGGGCCCGTGAGGGGAGCGCCGGGCACCGAGCTCGGCCCCGGGCGCCCCCCCGCCCCTCGCAGCGCCGCCGGCGGGGCCCGGATGCCCGTTGGCGGCAGGGCTCTGGTCCAGGCTGCCCGGCTGCTCGGTCGCGGCGCGGCCCTCGGCCTCTGCCGGCCGCCGCTCTCCTCAGCCGGCAGCCCCCGGGGCTGGTTAGCGGCGAGCGGGGCCTCCGGAGGCCTCCCGGGGGCCGAGAGGGGTGGTGGGGCCCGAGGGGGGCTCCCGGAGGTGGTCGCGGGGCCGGCGGGGGGCTGGCCGGCCCCGGGAGGGGAGATGGCGGAGCAGCGGTACTGCGTGGACTACGCCAAGCGAGGCACGGCCGGCTGCAAGAAGTGCAAGGAGAAGCTGGTGAAGGGCACGGTGCGCATCGGGAAGATCGTGCCCAACCCCTTCACCGAGTCCGGCGGGGAGATGAAGGAGTGGTACCACGTCAGGTGCATGTTCGAGAAGCTGGAGAAGGCCCGTGCCACCACCAAGAAGATCGAGGACATCACGGACCTGGAGGGCTGGGAGGAGCTGCAGGACGAGGAGAAGGAGCTGATCCAGAAGCACATCGCAGGTGAGGCACGGCCTGCGCCGCTTTTCAGCCCTGCTCGGTTTTAAAACGTGCCACCAACTGCCACACGGCCGTGCATTTACCCTGTAATCCTTGCTGATTTGCTGGTATGATCTTATAAAAAGGTGGGTAGTGCGCTGTGTCTGATCTGTGCCTTACCCCAAAGCAAAGAAGTAGACACTTCAGGAATCGCACTTTGTAATTTCTTTTGTCACAACTGACTGTGCAGAAAGTCTCAGTGACTTATTCCACATATAGACGCTTAAAGGTTCAGATAAACGTCACAAGAAAGCATCAGTTTTGCTCCAGTTTTATCTTTTTTCATCTTTTTAGTAAGTTATGTAGTTTTTTAACTTCTGTCTGTGAAATGCTCCTCCATCCCCAGTTGTTTTAGGACATGTTTATACTCATTATACAAGTATATCTTGTATAGGTTGAGGGATGTACGAGATTATTTCTGACTGCTGGATCAAACCCTTACATTGCTGTTTTACAGAAGCTACTTCTAAGGCTGCAACTACACCGAAGAAAAAAGCAACAGTCCAAGCTAAGCTCACTCCCACAGGACAAATAACCAGTCCCTCAAAGGATCCATTAGCTGCTGTCAATCCGAAGAAGTTCTCTGGCTTCACAGGTAGGACTTAAAAGAAACTGACTCTGAGAAATATTTTTCTTCCAATACCAGTGTCAGAAGTTTTTTAACTTGACTTAGTTCAGTCACTTTTTGCTTTGTAGAAGGTGGTTTAGTTTTAAATGTTTTTTATCAAGTTTGCCAAAAATTCTGACTGCCTTTGTAGGCTGTCAGATTTAAAAGGACCGATGCTTGCATTTCTAATATTCCCAAGGAAACACAGTTAATGCAATAACCCACATCATCAGACTGACTCCAGCACTATTTCTGCACTGGCTAATTTCAGTCGAATTGTGAGGGTACAGACTAAAGATAGCCCAGGTAGAAGAAGAGTTGGAGGTATGGGGAATATAAACCTGTGGGGAACCAGGCTCAGCTCTATTGCTAGTGGACTAAATTGTTTTGCGATTGTTTATTTTGATCACCAGCTTATTTTTGACAAGTGCTTGACAGATGTCAACAAAAGAGTTCTTGAAATTTTTTCCTGCGTTTTAGCAGTGATCTTAGGCAAACATGCTTCTGTGAAGGGGGAAGACCTATAAGATAGAAATCAAATAGAAGCGTCTGCCAGGAGGAATTCCTTTTCACCAAGGCCTAATAGTGTTTGGTAGAATTAAGGTCCAGAAAAGTCTGGTGTACTGTGAAGAGTATGAACAGTGGGGAAAAAAATGTGGATTTTTTAACATAAATAAAATTTAAGGTCACAAATTTTGATGCAGCACCTCATTATTCAGTTCCAAAGCTTTGTCACCGTATTGGGATAGTTCTTTTCAGATTGCCTGGCATAGGTGCCCTCATCTTCAAAGTCCTCCCCATGTACATTTAAAAAAAAAATAAAATAAAATTTGTCTTTCATCCAGCCAAGCCAAAGAATTCAGAAGATGTCCCCGCAAACTCTTCCCACAAGTCTAGCCTGTCTGCAAAAAAAAGTGATCCGAAGCACAAGGACTGCTTGCTGCGAGAGTTCAGGAAGCTCTGCGCCATGGTTGCTGACAAGCCTAGCTACAATGTGAAAACACAGATCATCCAGGACTTCCTGCGGAAGGGAACTGGAGGAGGTATGATTATTGCGTGTCATTTTCCGCATCTGAAAGCCCTCTCAAAATTAAACTTCCAAGTATTATTGCAAAAGCAAGGGTGAATTAAAATCTGATTACTCTGTAGTCCAAGCTGTTAGCTGTGATGACTTCTGAACTGATGCGGATTAAGTTTTCAACATGAACTGTTTTTTGAAAAACAAATTCAGATCAGATAGGAATGACTCAGGCCAGGACAGTGGCAAATGTTTGTAAGTGCCATCAAATTTAGTGCTGAAATCAGATTTGGAGGGAAACTGTGGGTGTTTCTCCTGAGAAATGACCTTTCATGTAAAGCAGAACAACGTGGTGGAACAGGTAAGCCCCAGCTGTGTTGTTTTTTCCCCAGACGTGCTAATGAGCACAACCAACTGTAGATGAATATAAATTGTGACGGTTTCTAATGGTGTGTGCTTTTTTCCAGATGGTTTTCATGGTGATGTGTACCTGACCATTAAGCTGCTGTTACCAGGCGTCATTAAAATTGTTTACAACTTGAACGATAAGCAGATTGTAAAGCTGTTTAGTAGGATTTTTAACTGCAGCCAAGAGGAAATGATCCGGGACCTGGAGCAGGTGAGTACAGACAGCAGTTCTCTTCATTTGTGCTGTTCAGTCCCCTGGTTTGGAAATTGTATTCTTCCCCCCCTCCCCCACATGAAAGATTGTTAGCTTAACTGCTAGAGTGGGAGACAGTGAATCTTTTCCGGTTTGTTTGTTTTAGCAGTTTTCATAGAGCTTTCTGCCACCTGGAAGCTTTAGAAAATAACGTTTGAACAGAAAGCAAGACTTGAACTCACCTGCAAGTTCTTTAAAAAGCAAGACTAAAAAATCTAGGCAAATCAGGCTGCACCTGCTTTGTCTAGTATATTTCTCTTTTTAAATGTTTTATATTGCTTTTGTTAATATCACATATATCAAAAACTGACTCAATTAACAGACCTGTTCCTATGAGCTCAAGTTGGCTTATGGGATTAGGCTAGGTTTGTACTATCGCCAGTGCTTGGATGCGTGCATTTAATTCCCGTGCATAGGAATTGGTAATTGATTATACATGCTTCTGATTCCATTGCAAGATGAAAAAAGTTGGTTAATTAGCTAATGAATATAATTTTTTCTCTTACCTTTATTGCCTTGGTATATACCGCCTTCTAGAGACTTCGCTAGACTGATAGAGATTCTTTGCTTTACAAGAGGATTTATCCTGAGGAAATACAGGGTCTGTGGTGCTGCAGCAGTGTAAATTTAAAAAAAAAAAAAAAAAAAAAAAAAAGGCAGCAATGAGGTGATACTGGTGCTCTTACGTAACTTTTTTTGCAAGTGAAATAGCTGAAAAGATGTACCCTGTGTTGTGGCAACTTAATTCCAATGTTTGGTTACAATTCCTTCATGCAATTGGAGCGTCATGTACGCGCCCTTTTCTACTTACTGGTGGTGTCTTAACTGTTCTCTACGTGTAGACCCTCTGACCCTCATTTTCTTTTTGGAGATAGGGAGATGTCTCCGAGACCATACGCCTCTTCTTTGAACAGAGCAAGTCTTGTCCTCCAGCAGCTAAAAGTCTCCTGACTATCCAAGAGGTAGATGAGTTCCTAATCCAGCTATCAAAGCTTACTAAGGAAGATGACCAGCAAAGTGTGCTGCACAATATCACTCGCAGGTAAGGAAAATAAACAGCCTCTGAAGGTTTAGACTAAAACTAGTAGTGGTTATCAATACATCACAGACTAGAACAGATGAAAAACTAGTCATAACCCACAGAAACTGAACTTCACATGTGTAAGCCACTATCTGTGGTTTGATTGACTCCTTGATCTCTGAACAGCATGGAGAAACTTGTATGGCTCCTGTTCATCACAGAGAGAATTTCATCCTTGTCTGTCAAGACATTGTATCGGTACTAAACAAATGGCTTGCAAAACTGCCTTAATGGTACTTAGCTGTACATTAAATTGCTGTTCCTAAGTAAGTTGGGAAAAGTCTTTGAGCCATTTGGACAGGTTGAAGATTCTTGGTCTGACATAGCTTGTGTTGATTTGAAGCTGAGGGTATTACTAAACTTACTCTTGATGCGTTAACTAACAACTTTGGAAAGCATTTCAACACAGAGGCAAAATTAATATTGGCATTCAAATGTGAAGATGCCTTTTGCGTACTCCTTTGCCTCTGTGTCACTAATAAAATACTTACTTCTTTGAGCTTAAACTCTGCAGAAGGGAAGGACCTCTTTTTATGGAGGCCTTGCCCAGTTTCCTTTTTTCAGCTGGAAAGTAGTGCAGATAAATGTCTACTATGTCTGAATCTTCTCTCTCACTTCAGATGTACTGGCAACGACCTGAAATGCATCATCAGGCTAATTAAGCATGACCTGAAAATGAATGCTGGTGCAAAGCACGTGTAAGTCCCACCTTTTGTTGTGAGATAAAAAGCAGAAGTGGGCATCAGCCTCATAAGCCATGAGCAGCAGACCTAAGATTGATATGTTTTGTTCCTGTCCTTGATTTGTTAAAGGTTGGATGCTTTGGATCCAAATGCTTATGAGGCATTCAAAGCATCACGCAACCTCCAGGATGTGGTAGAGCGAGTCCTGAAGAACCAGCAGGAGGCTGAGAAGATGCCAGGCCTGAAGCGAACCCTCAGTGTGCAGGCCTCCCTGATGACCCCAGTGCAGCCCATGCTGGTAATGTTGGCTCCCCCGCAATGGTGACCTACTGCAGAGGAAGAGATGGAGTTCTCATAGACTCTGTCAGAGACTGTCACCTTTGGGAATCAGTAGACAAGCGATTAAGTGTAGTGTGAGCTAATCGTGTAATGCTGATTTTTAGGGATAATGACATTTTTAAAGTGTTTTCTACCGTGGAGCCAGTATTTGTGCAGTTTCAGTGATGCTGCAGAAGCTAAATCTTGACTTGATTTCAGTCCACAAGTGACTTTCCTTTGTTGGTTTCTTTGCTATCATCTCAGAAGTTGGTCCTTTCTTCTGAAATGCTGTAAGCTTTTTGTTGGATTGGAGATTTGTTTATTTTTTGTTTGAACAAACAGGAGTTGAATATTCTACTTCTGAGCTAAGCACACTCCTACCTAAAGGTGCAAGTTCTGTGCCTTTCTTATCTGGAGGAGATAAACACTGAAAAGCTATAATTACTGAGCATATTCAGACAATGTAAAGTAAATGACTAATTAAGAAAAGGAAAATCTGGACTGGATATCAGAAACCCTGAACAGAAAGATGTAAAAAGGACTTGATTGTTCATTCATGAAATTAGGTAAGAGTAGCTTTGTTCCTAAACATGTCAGCCAAATTTATTTTGAACTTCTGTCTCCATATTTCTAAGGCTGAAGCCTGCAAGTCAATTGAGTACGCCATGAAGAAGTGCCCAAATGGCATGTATGCGGAGATCAAATACGATGGTGAGCGAGTGCAGGTCCATAAAAATGGAGATCACTTCAGCTACTTCAGCCGGAGCCTCAAACCTGTCCTTCCTCACAAAGTAAGCACCTATAAATTGCCCCATCTTTTCTGCCAGATTTTACCCTTCTCCTCCATAAACATGACTGAATTTCACAAGTACCTATAGGCAAGGAAGATACCTTTTGTTGTAGGATTTCTTGTTTAATTTCTGCAGATACTTGAATCTGGAAAAGTAACATTTAATAGAACTGTAATCAATTTGTTTTGGTGGCCGTTAAGCCTTGAAACTACAGTTAACTTACCTGCTTTCAAGTCCTCTTTGTGCAGTGCATTTGGGTTGACTTGATGCCAGCTGAATGACTTTGTTATATTTGTTCGTCTCCTTTTTCTATTTATAGACTGCGCTAGTAGTCCGTGCTGTAGTAGAAAGTAAAGTTAGTGCAGATATGCATACACATGCTTCAGACACTTCTGGAGAGAACATCTGCATTGGAGTGAGTCCATCTCTTCAGTCAGTAGACATCTTTTTTTTTTTTTTTTCTCTCTCTTTTTCTCCCTCAAGGTAGCACATTTTAAGGACTTCATCCCCCAGGCTTTCCCTGGCGGGCAAAGTATGATCCTGGATTCGGAAGTTCTTCTAATTGATAACAAAACTGGCAAGCCACTTCCTTTTGGGACTCTTGGTGTGCATAAGGTAAAAAATAAATGTAAAATGAATCCTTTTTTGTAGTTGGAGGCTGTAAGGCTGTTATTCTGCTGACTTAAACACACTAGCATGTGTTCTGTTATCACAGGCTAATTTAAGAGATCTGGTGCTTACTAGAGAATTTGGAAAAAAATAAGATCCCTGAGAAGCCTGATATTAAAGAAAAGGTACTGTTATAATACAATAGATTTGATATTAACTTAATCACAAGCAAGATAGCAAGAAACTTCAGCTCAAGATTTAAAAAAAGAAAAAAATAAATAAAAAAAACCTTGGAAGATCTTGCAATTCTGTCATTGTTTATAGTTGCCCGTAGCAATATATAGCAGATGAGAGGACAGAATGATGCAGATATATGTGTAGTCCATATAAGAACGTCTAGATTAAATAGCATTTAGGATGAGGACAGTAAAGTGACAATTAAACTGTAAGTATTTCAAGTTAAAGGAGACATTAATCTGAAGTCTCTGGAATGCTTGTTTTGTTGTTGTTGTTATTGCAGCAGTAGTGATGGATGTTAGCTTGCCCGAAGTCATTTGTATTTGTTATTTCTCTGTCAATAGGAGATTAATATGTTTTATTTTCTTTGTGCTCTAATGCATTTGGTCTAAATCTGAAGCCTATGCTTATTATAAATAAAAGATTATAAGATTATGGGGATAAAAATACATCTTTTTTTGTTTCTGTGATTTTTTAAAACTCCATGTTGCTGCGAGTGCAGATTTCTTTTAATTGATCTTAATTGTCTTGCAGAAAGCTGCTTTCCAAGACGCCAATGTTTGCTTGTTTGTATTTGACTGCATCTATTTCAATGACATCAGCCTGATGGACAGGTACGTGTCTGGCACAGTGTGAGAGTAAGTAGCCTGACAGGTTTCCCAGCATGAACTTGCTGGAATATGCTACCACTGCAGAAGCAGCAGTTCACTTCATGTGTTAAGGCTGCCCATTTACCCCTGTAAATTCAAGACAGCATGGGGTAATCCTTGCTGTGCTAAGGAACATCGCTATAGTAACTGTATTTCAGCTGAGCTCAGTGGGGTTCAGTACTCAGCTCATCTCATGTCCTCCGAAACTAAGCACACTCTTCTTATAGATTTCTATTTTTATATTTTTTTCCTGGAGGAATGTTAAAAGAATTGATTGTCTGTTCTAGAACTCTGCAGGATAAATCATTTAGTTATTTAAATAACTTTTCTCACTGTTCATGCGACTGGTACTTCATGTTGAAATTCATTGCATATCCTTAATTATCTATCTCTGTGTTCTAGGCCTCTGCGCGAGCGTCGCAAGTTTCTACATGATAACATGGTTGAAATCCCCAACCGGATCCTCTTCTCAGAGATGAAGCATGTTACAGTGAGTCTGTTAATTAAGACAGTACATATGGTGATCTCATAGGCTGTAGTCTTAGTACTTCACTGCCTATCAGTACAGAGTATTTTCTGTTCATGCATCTTCACATTTTCCAAGTAGAAAGCCTGATGACCACAGCAATTTGACAGTCTTGGTCTTTCCGTAATTCCTTTCCTTTATAGAAAGCTTCGGATCTGGCAGATATGATCACCCGAGTCATCCGTGAAGGACTGGAAGGACTGGTGTTGAAAGATATAAAGGCAAGTGCCTATTTATTCTTTACTGGTGTATGCTGGGAATCGGGGAGTAAAAACAGAGTGCTCTGTACTTAAGTTAGGTTTGATCTGAGCCTTTTTCTGCTTTTAAGAGGTTTTAAACAATGCTTGAGGGAACATGCAGTAACTTTACCTGAATCTCAGTTAATGTCATTTCTTTCCTGAATTTTGGTATTGCTTTTTCTTTGTTCTTCTCTTGGCTGTCTTCTGTCGTTAGACAGAACTCCACCTCTCTGAATTTCCTGATGTCCCTGAAATTTCTTGAAGCATCTTGTCTGTTTGTATGCACCTGTAGTGATATGGTCCAGCAGGCAGATCACTGAGCTGGTGAACAGAACTGCATTTTAATCACAGCTCTGCTGCTAGTCCCTCATGTGACTGCACTGAGCAAAGCAGAGAATCACCACTTCTGTGAAGTGCTTGGAGGTCTATGGATGAATCATACAAGGCTGGGCATCCTTGAAACATTTCTGGATACTTGTATGTGCTGACATCCAGTCCAAGTTGCTCCTTATATATCTGAGCACTTCAGTGCTCTGGTACTGCTAAGTTGAATAAAAGCAGGGGCCATCTGAGGAGACAGGACATCATTGTTTGATGGGTAGCTTTCTGAGTGAGGGGTTCTTGCCTTGTTTTGCACAGGGTAATTATGAACCAGGAAAACGGCACTGGCTGAAAGTGAAAAAGGACTATCTAAACGAGGGTGCAATGGCTGACACAGCAGACTTGGTGGTGCTGGGAGCTTTCTATGGGCAAGGCAGTAAAGGTAAGTCTCTGAAGTTAGTTAAAGTCAGAGATCTGTCAGTTCAGAAGAATCTCAAGCTTTTTCCTACTCCATGCTTCCTGTAGCATTTGGACTTCTGCCATAAGACTGGCTCTCACAGTTACTGTCTGCCACAGCCCATCATGTCCCAGGCTACCGCAAGCTGCCTGACTTCACTGTGGCATAGTTTGCACAGAAAAGCATTAGGTCTTGGGTTGGTCTTTTATGCAGCTTGAAGTCTCTCTGTTCAGCTTTGTGTATGTGCTGATGCTGTGAAGCCATCACAAACCCAAGGTCCTTCAGCTCCCAGAGATGAAAAACAGTTTTGGTTCTTTACTTTTTTCTTTAAAAAGCTGTGGCTTATCCTGTAGAAGATGTGAACTCCTGTGCTTTCCCCTCCTACAGGTGGGATGATGTCCATTTTCCTCATGGGCTGCTATGATCCCAAGAGTGAGAAGTGGTGTACTGTGACCAAGTGTGCTGGTGGCCATGACGATGCCACCTTGGCCCGTCTGCAAACAGAGCTGGATATGGTGAAGATCAGCAAGGTGAGATGGTCTCTGGCATGGAGGCGATCAAAGGAATGCTCGGCAAGGGACTTAGTAAAAACCTTCCTCCTGCAGAGCTGCAATTGAGGTGCTGATTAAATTCAGAACTGAAGTGCTCTGCCAGGACTGAACGGTGTCTCAATTACAGCTCAACTGGGTAAATTGCTCTAAAAACCTCCATGAGAACTGAGATGTAGGTACAGCCATCTCCTGAAGATGATGCACTGCCTGAGATTTGTACTCAGACATTGAGTGGGAAGCCAGGCACCATCTGGTTTCTGCCCAAAGTTTTATTGGGAAGAGCAGCGCAAGTACCATTTTTTTGGCATACTGCAATTGGTGAAGACAGTCACTAGATGGGGCTGCAAGTGAGAGATGCTTGTCAGGCTGTTCTTGCGGCTAGATAACCTGAAACGTTGGAGTTAGACTTCTTTTGTGAGTGACTGATAAAGGTGACAAATCTTATTTGTCAAGACCTGACATACAAACAGATTAATTTTAATATTTATTTGACATTTTGAAGGCCATTTGCATCAAGATCGTAGAATTCTGAAAATGTCTGGTTTTATATGAATTACAATTGGAGAGTAACATGGTAGTGGTTTTATGTTTGGGATGACAGTAGCTGACAGATGTGTTGCAAGAAATTTTTGTGATCCTCTAGATGAAAGGAACTACTGCAGCTCCATGCACCTTGCACTGCACGCTACAGCAAGTTTCATCCATACAAAAGCAATGAAATACGTATTTGCCAATTTGCTATCACATTTTCTTTCAGGAACCTCCTCTGTAGGACTAGGTTCGTACATGATCATAAGTGCTATCATTTTGTGTTCTTAATAGGATCCCAGTAAAATTCCAAGCTGGCTAAAAATTAACAAAATCTACTATCCAGACTTCATTGTCCCAGATCCAAAGGTAAGTGCTGACATTAAATGACTGTTTTCCAGCCCTGATATATCAACTTACTTTTTGTAAGTGTACAGATTGAAGACTCACAGTGACAAGCTTGGAACAGGAAATTAAGCACAACTTTTTATCTGACTCTTGCATGTGCATTTGATGCTGAGAGCTTCATGAGGAAATCATACCTCCAGCACCTCTGGGAAACACTTGTGCATCAAATCCTTCCCAGAAGTGAACTAACTTACTTTAAATAAGCAATTAAAGCACAGTTCAAATGCATGAAGCACAATTGTAACCCAGAAGTTGCTATTGTTTTGTTTTTTGTTTTTTGTTTTTTACTAAATTTACCAGTATGCTTTGGGCTGTGTATGTCTGACAGAAAACGTGCTATTTATAAATTGGATTATGTATTGGCTGAGGATCTCTGAGTCATTGGAAGAAAGAAAATAGAAGTTTTTCTAAACAAGGTGCCCAGAGGGTGCTTAAAGAACTCTGTTGTTTTGGGAGGGGAGTAAAACCTTTTGGGGGGGGGGAAGAGGGTTGGGTTTTTTTTGGTTTTTTTTTTGTTTGTTTGTTTGTTTTGTTGTTGTTGTTTTTTTGGTTTTTTTTTGGAAGTATTGGAACACAAATTCATGAGAGAGCGCAAGAATGTGACATGACTTTCTTCCTTAATACTGTGTTTAGAAAGCCCCAGTATGGGAGATCACAGGAGCTGAATTCTCTAAAGCAGAAGCCCACACTGCAGATGGGATCTCCATTCGTTTCCCTCGCTGCACCCGCATTCGAGATGACAAGGACTGGAAGACAGCCACCAACCTCCCACAGCTTAAGGTGAGTTGATGTGGTGTGCTTGTCTGCAGCATGTCCACAAATAAGCTCTGGCAGCAGTCTGTATTTTAAAAGACAAATTCTGATAGGACATGTCATGAAAATACCTGTTAACTAGTGTCTCCAAAGGCATGGTACATTTTCTTATTTGTTCTAGGCTCAGCCTGCTTCCTGGACTATTTTGATGTGAATCTTATATTTTCTTGGGGCCTCTTGAGTCTCTTGAGCTGTTGGGTTGTGTTGTGCACTTTCAGGAAAGTTGTGCTGGCAGATAGTTGTATCAGCTCTTATAACAGCCTTCATGGTGAGGAATTTCCTTCCTTAAAGAGTTGATCTTACTCTCTGAAGTGGTTATGGTCATTCCATTTCCCGTTAATTGCCTACACTGGGGGAGGCACCTGGGAAGTGACTAAGGGTAGCCTGGCCCAGTTCCATGGCAGAGGGGCCGAATGGCAGCCTGCCTGGATCCCTGCTGCAGCACCCACCCCACACGGCTCCTGTACCTCCTTTAGTGATAGGAACCGGTTGGCTTGTTGCCATCCCCAGCAGTAAGTCAGCTGTTGATGAGCTCTGTTCTCAGTCTAGTTATTGTCATTTGGGCTGTCTTCACACTGCCTACAGGGATACTGACAGCAGATGCAAGTGCTTGTTACGCCACTGAAGGAAGGAGTGATTCAGCCCATCTGCTGTCCAGCAATCTTTTTGGCTCTCTGTGCAGGTAGGGGAGAGAAAGGTAAAATACCCTCAGCCAGACTGTTGCCTGAGTGTTGGGCAATGGGTGTTGTGTGTTTTTCAGTACAGGGAGCCAGGCACTGAAGAGTTAGTCTGACTTGCTCTGTAACAGGTGGTGAAAATATGTATGGCTTCCCTTAATGGCAAGTAGCTGGGTGGAAAGCAGAGAGTTTGAACATAGCTGACAGAAAAATGGCTACAAAGAGGTGCTGGAAGAAAAAAACATAAGCACAAACACTTCAGGGGGGTAAAAAAAAAAAAAAGGGAAACAAGAGGATCAGATGCATTACTGCTCGTGTCCAGTATCTGAGATTTCACTATGGCTTAAAGGTAATGCTTTGTTTCTGGTGGGACAGGAGCTGTACCAACTCTCCAAAGAAAAGGCTGACTTCAGTGTTGTTGCTGGGGAGGAAGAAGAGTCCACGGCTGGCAGCAGTGGAGAGAATGAGGGAAATTCCAGGTCTTCCACACCACACAAGACTACTAAAACTCCCCCAAGCAAGTCACCTGCAAAAGCCAAGAAGCCAGAAGGTAAGACAGTACTTCCCAGGGAGAGGAGCCTCAGGATATATTATTTGCCTTCTGTGAGATGCTTGTGGATCCCACAGCAGCTTTTACGTGCATGTCAGGGTTAACAAGCAAAGCTGATTCGACCCCTGGTTTGGCTGGTGTTATTCATAGCATGGGCTGAATAGCCACAGCTTTGAGTTGTGCTGAGACTGGGAAAAGATGCAACAGGACTGATAGGACTGATGATGCTGTTTAAAAGGTTGGTGCTCAGGCAACTCATTCAGACAATTAAAGCTCTCTGAAATAATGCTGTAAAGAAAAGGTATCTTGACCTTTGTAGAGCCTCAGTTATAGTTAGTATCAGAATTACTTTGGTGTAATTTCTTTAGGACTGCAGTCCCTTTTAATCTTTAGATCAAGGTCCTTAACAGAATGTATAAGACTGGTCTGAACAGCAAACCTGCTGCTCCTGTTCCTGCAGATCACGTGCCTTTTGGTTAGACATTTTTGGCCAAGAAACAGTATTTAATTTTATTTGAAGTTCATACATATAACAGGACACCTGGAGGGGATTTCCAGGTATTAGACTGCAAAGACATGAAACGAATTTGCTTCACCAGTGTGCTCACTGGGGAATAACTTGTATCAAATTTATGAGCAGTCTCAGAAAGAAAGTGAGGTGACAGCAAGACAGAAAGCTGAACAACAGTGTAGTCTTTTGGTGCTGAGGGCAGGAAGGTGCCCTGGGCAATTTGCAGCAGATAAACATGTCTTACTAGCTATGGTTTAATTCACAGATTTCCCAGAAAGGGGGGGAAATTTGCCTTTTATGTTTTTCTATCATCGTTCTTTTCTGCCTACTGTTAATATACAGACAGTATCTAAGCAAGATCACAAGACAATTTTTTGTTTTTAGGCACTAAAGCAATCACTGAATCCCCTCAAAAGCCAGAGGAGAAACGAGGAGAGAAGCGAAAAGCATCTGAGATGGATGACAATGGAAAGAAGGTAGGGACAGCTAGGAAGCAAACACGTTGGGGTGGGAAGAAGTTGAAGCTGTTTCAATTGTCTGTTCACTTTTGCCTTCCATCTGGCAAGTCTGAAATCTTTCCAAAGCAGCACCCTAAATTAAAAGGAAACGTTAAGGCAGAAATAGCAACAATGCACCCTCTTGTAGAGGAAAGCGATTTCTGCAGCTGTTTTTCCCTACCTGCAAAGTTGACACAACTGGGTTTGTTATGCTAAAGGCTCTGTTCATCACCCAACAATGTCCTGCTCTACAAAGGCAATGTGCTGTGATTGCTGAGTGGCTGCTCTAGAGTACTACATATAGAAGAGATGGGAGCTGTAAAGGGAGAGAACCGTCCTTTCTAGCTCATTGTGTAGCAAATGGTGGGAGTGGATTAAGAATCACAAGAGCTGTAATTATCTGATAAGCTTGGAGTAGCTATTTGCTACTTGATGTAAACAGCAAGTCCACTCCCAGGGTTGTTATGTTCTCCCACTTTAACTAAGAAGCATCAGCTTGTAAGGGCAAAGGCATTAAGATCATGCTTACTGGACCACATCAACATCATCACTAAAGGCAGCATTTGCAAGGGCTGCTAATGGGGTAATAATTCCCCTTTGCAAGGAAAGCACTACTCAGTTGCAGCATCCAGCTTTCAGAGGAGTTGTATTGGCGTTTAGTCTTCTGTATGATTCAACAGCAGGCCAAAGTCTAATTTATAGACATGATTCTAATCCCAGGCCAGTCCTTGGGGACTGCAAGTGGACTTGTTCATGCCTCAAAGAATTCAGTGTAACTTCCAGACCGATCTAGTGTTTTATCAACCTTTGTTTCTCCATCCTCTTCCCCAATACACAGACACTGCTGGACATATTCACTGGTGTGAAGCTGTACCTATCGCCCTCGGTGAAGGATTTCAACAAAATCCGTCGCTACTTCATAGCCTACGATGGTGATCTTGTGCCAGAGTTTGACACAGCCTCAGCAACGCATGTTATAGGGGACATTGATGAGAATCCTGGTGCTAAGCGTGTATCTCCCAAATGGATCTGGGAATGCATCCGCAAACGGAGACTGGTAGCCCCATGCTAGCAATCTGGGGCAGCTGACTGGTCTTAACACTGCTACACTTCAGGAACTCCCTGAAGGGAACAGCTGAGAACTAGGTAGGTGGAAGAAAGGGTGAGATTCCTCTGTGGGGATGTAATGGAAATGAAATGCTCAAGTCCATCAGAGGTAATTCTCAAGATCCATAGCAGCTATATGGAATTAATTAAAAGAACTCTGAGGGACACTACTGCTGAATCCATTTTTCTGCCCATAATGTAGACCAATGCACTTAATATCTAGGTGCTGGTTTCATTTCCGTGGGTTTTTAAAGTTTGGGTATTTTTATAAATAAAGCAATAAAACTGAAATAGCTTCTCCTTTGCTGTCAGGACATCTTTTCTAAAGGTTATTCTCTTATCAGGACAGGATACCAGACCACCAAATATTTGAAACTGTACGTTGTAGTGCCAGGATAGTTGTGCTGCATGGCTACAACTTATACAAAGGACACATCCTTCAGCTGGTCTGACTTTTATTTTTCCCCGTCTTGTAACATTCAGCACAGATCTATAATACAGTAGCAGTTTATACTTCTGCATGGGTTTCCTATTAAAAAATGAGGTACCAAATAAGCTTTCCTTACAACCCAAATAAGCTTTCCTTACAACACTTGGTGCAACATTATCTGATCATCCTCTTGGAGTATTTGTTTTTTAGAACAAGTTACTTGAATTTTGCTCTTCAAGTTTCAATTAATAAAATTGAGACAGGAATTCTACCATCTGGATGTCAGAATAGTTGAGACTTTCTTAACTGAAGCTGTTTAGAACTACTCTAAGTACTTGAATATTAATTATCAATAAATTAAAATCAGTTTTTAAAGCCTGTTTTGCATATGATGATGTGCACTTGCTGGATAAATATGCATGAGCTCCAAAGATGTAGGCTCAGACTGCGTGTGTATGTATAGTAGATGCAAGTTGACCAGCTTATTTCCTCTCCATTGCCTTAGTTTTGAGGGTTCAGAGACAACTTTATGAATATTACAAAAGAGAAAGCAAAGATGAAGTTAGGGTTCTCAGTTATTTTTCTCCCCTTCAATATCTATGTACTTGTTTGTATCCCACTCTATAATGGTATTTAATCATAGTGTATCCCAAGCTTTTTCTGGTTAAAAATCAGAAGTAACTCTGCTTTGTCCTAGCTTGTTGGCAAGAGAAGCAGAAAACAAAGTTAACTAAATCACATTTCAAGTTTATTATAAAATTATAAAGCAAACTTCTGTACCAAAACTAGTAGGTTTAACCATTGTAGTACCAAGAGGATTTTTTTTTAATAGAGAAAAACATGCCATTTCAAGTAGCATATTAACTTTAAAATATTTAAACCATGTACAGTGTACATAAAGGACATAAATATTTCCATTTACTTTATTAGTTTAGATCATTATATTCCTTTGGATTATTAATCACTTTGTTCCAGATTTTGATTTCCCTTTAAAAACAAGTCAGTCATATCCATGAAATAGAAAGCATTTTTGCAAGGGAAAGAATGTAGTCCAAAAAAAAAAAGTTTTTCCCTTCAGAAAGCACACTTCAGACTCAGGGTGGGTATATCTTATCTTCTCATTGCTAAAATTTCAACCACTGATGTGCAACTTGATTTATCTGTTGTAGAAAATAAACCTACTCTCTACAATAAAAGTAGATCTGTCCACAGGAGAATAATCTTCCTGTTAAATACCCCCCAGTCCTGAGTTTATTGAAAAAGGACGTGAATCTTCACAGTGAATTTACTAATGAGGCTGTTCAAAGCTTTGTATGTATATTACTGTACCTCTTAAAGAGTAAATACAGTTAATGCTTACCTGCATTTTTTTTTTTAACCATGATGCATTGAACTGTATCAGTTCTCTTCTCATGCTGGAAGCTGTTAAACCTTAAGCCAAAGGTTAGAGAACAACCTGAACAGGGGAAGAGGTAAAACTCAGCATTTTCATTTAAATAAGCCTCAGCAGCTCTTATTTTTATCAAGTTTAGAGGCCACTTCAATAGCACAGAGGTTCTGTTAACTACTGAGTGACAGACTTCTTTGTCTTAAGTGCTTAACTTCTACTTGCAAAGTAGAGACCCTCCACTCTGTGCCTGTTGAGAAGTGAGTTGCTACTCCTGTGATATTCATGTTAAATATTACAACAGTTTAATTTACTGTTAACTCATTCCCACTTACTGCAAAAGTAGAGGGCTTTGGTGATTATTTCTATAACTGCACTTCCCAGGATTCCAGAGGCTTTAAGTCAACACTTGTTTTTATGCTCTGTTGACACCCATGCAGTGTGTTTGAATGCTCAATGATCATCAGAGCATAAAGGGGAAAGTTAGATAGGAAAGAACTGCAGCAGAAGGTACTCAACTTCACACATTGCTTGAACTGAGTATGTAGTGCCACAGTGGCTGAAAAATTAAGGCATCAAGATTCTGAAACTTACACATTACCAGCCACAGGGACAGGCTACTTGCACTGAGGGAAAATAGGTTAGTTACAGTTTGCTTTAGTAAGGCTTCCAAAGAAACATGCTTTTCACAAGGATAGCTCTAATATTTTGTGATTGTCACCTGTCAGACCACAAAGTCTCTTATCCACCCTCACAAACAAAGATCACAAAATAAATTGTTCTTGCTAAGCAGGCTTAATGCAAGAGAACTAAAACTGAAAAAAGGGAAACTGATTAATACACAGAAGCCTCTGCAGTTCACTTCTGCTCATTTTATTGACTCAGGGAAAATAAAGTTTGCCTCTGCTTTCTTCCAGGTCTCTTCTAAAAAGAAAGTCACCTGTACTTAAATATGATTGTGTAGCAATAGAATTCATACACTTCAGCTGTATGTTTTCCTCACAAAACCAGAAAGACACAAGCCTTAGCTTCTTAACTCCTTAATCACAGGAATTCAGTTCAATTTTAAAGCAACTACTGGCATATATTGTAAGGAAGCCTATGAATCCAACAAATCGACAGCAGGCAAACGAGATATTCCCATCCTAGTGGCACAGAAAAAAAAACAACAAAACAAAACACCAGGCAAGATAAGGCTGTATGTTTCACAGTCTCAGTCCCCTTACATTTTTCAGTAATACAGAGCCCACCTTCAAATAAAATGGTACATTTTTCCACAATCCCACTAGGCTGGAATTAAGTTCATTCTGAATACGGAAATTGGAGGCAGGCTGCCTGTCCTGCAAGCATAAGTTAAATTGAAAAAAAAATGTATTCATTGAAAATTATATTGACAGTGAATAGTATGTTGCATAAACACAACATGGGGGAAGTAG
The DNA here is from genome assembly GCF_009819795.1 of Aythya fuligula. Classification (NCBI taxonomy): domain Eukaryota; kingdom Metazoa; phylum Chordata; class Aves; order Anseriformes; family Anatidae; genus Aythya; species Aythya fuligula. The sequence continues at coordinate 5,364,800 of NC_045578.1, read as the reverse complement.
AATCAGAATTCAGTAGCAGCTAAACACATCACTTTTTGAGACCCCAGTCTATTTTGTTTATTATTCAGGGGGAAAATCAGAAGCTTCAGTATCTAATATTTGTGGTGGAAAGACAGGCATCTGTTTATCTCCCACCAGTGGATCACATTACTCTAGAATGTTGGTTGTTAATTATTTCTGTCTGCTGCTGGCAATAACGTCCAGGGAGTCCAGGCACTGTGGTGTAAAACGGTACAGTGGAAAGGGCACAGCCAAACATAGCTTGAGTAAGAGCAATTTTCCCCAAGCTTCATTCATCCCTCACTTCAGCTTCCAGTACAGTCCACATCCTAATCTCTGACCTAACTATTTGTCATAGTTCTGACCATTTCCCTAACAGCAGATGAGGCTTTAAGGCATCACCAGTCTTCAACTTAGGACCTAAAGACATGAACAGCCCTTACAACGTACTGCCTGCATATGGGACATTCGCTCATTCGCTTTCCACACTTGGTGCAGGTGACCAAGTGGCCGCATTCTAGCAGGACACAGTCAGCGGGTAAGTCCATGCAGATTTTGCAGAGGTTGTCCTCCGTGCCAGAGCGCCCAGCACCACCTAAGTAAACAAGAGACCACAGTTTGCATGAGACAAAGAAAGGTATGTCATTGTGCAATCTGTGAGTTGTCTTTAGCAAAGGGCTTCTAATGTACTTTGCACGCTGAAGATTTGGAAAAAGTCCCCTTTGCATCTGCATTAATGTAGGTATACCTGCTCCATCAAATGGCAAGGAGTAGAATGCTTTAGCTTTTACACGGTACTTTCTGTATGATGAAAAGTACCACTGAGATTCTTAGCAATGACACAAACGAAGCAACATTAAGACTATCACTTACCCGTTTGATCGTCAGTGTCAGAAACTGCAACATAAAAAGAAAAAAAGTTATTTGGTGGGAATAAGAGAAGCTGGGAAAAAAATTGCTAGAGCAGTACTATTAAGCAGAAGGTGAAAGCCTTGAAGGGAGATTACTAAACCAAAACAAACAAGGCTGCCTTTTCCTGATCCCCATGCAGAGGTTCACACATTCTGTGATTAGGACAGGTTGTTCAACGAGCAAGAAACTTTCTCTTCTACTGAGCTTACGTAACAGCTACTGCTTCACAGAGATAAGCGACTATCTAGAGTGATATCTCAATCTTTAAGACGGTCAGAATTTATGCAATGTAGCTTCCTAGAGCTACTCTTTCAGTAGCCCCTTCTGCCAGTTTCTTTGATGTTACACAAGCTCACCAATATTGTTGAACACAGCTGAGACACATGCACACACTGGGTAACTAATCAAGAAAAATATAAATTCTGTCAAAAGCGTGAAATGCAGCGAAAGAAGAACACAAAAATGAGGTGGTTGTCTTAAATCTTTTATCATATGTGTAGGACAAAGCTTGGCGAGATGTTTAAAAAACAGCACTGCTTTGGACAACAGCAAGAAACAAACCTCTCTCTAAAGTCAGAGCATTAAAATACACTTCTAAATGTACTTCTGTAAACAACTTGCAAATCGGGGGGGAAGAGGGAGGGGTGTTTTTTAAACTAATAATCAAGAATTGCACACTGGGACCTGAAAGTCAAGCAAGATGCATCCTCTCTGCACTTCTGGCACACCACTATCTCTTCATCAGTCAACCGTGCAGGCGCAGCAGGTGCAGGTCATGCACAGGAAGGTTCCCCTTGTGATTAAAAGGACAGAACCAAGGGACAGATAACCATAGCTGTTCAGAAGCGGAAGCCACAGTCACTGACTATACATCTCTTCTCTACAGACCAGCTACTAGTCATTGCCTTAGCTAAGGCATTTTCTGGCTCACTTTTTGCCAGTTACCACAAGTCAAGTGATGAAAGCTCACTCTAGCTCTTGCAGTCCTGTCTGTAGCCATACATCAGCTGTTCTGTGGGTGCTGCAGCAACCAGCACGATCTGCCACAGCTGTACAAAGTCCTGAGTTGGATGGCACATGGTTCTCCTTTATTGCTACTATGGGGAAGTCACTCTCCACAGCTTGCATAATGCTCTCCTCTTAAACACATCCAAACAGTGGCAAATAGCGTGCTACTTTCACTCTAATTCGAGCTTGATACAGTACCTCTACTCTCACTTGCAAGAAAAAGAAACAAGGTAAGTTCTACTCCCTTCTGCAACTGTCTGCAGAAAGGGAGAACAGGTACATGCTTGCTAAATTTCTTACCTAGATGCTGAAGGTCTTTCTCTTTGTAAAGACGAACCACCCTCTCTAACAGCTCCCACTTTTCACAGCAGCCTTTGTAGTTGACAAAGTTGCGAGCAAGAATTTCCTTCAGCTGTCGCACAGACAGTGCATTGATGTCTCCAATGCTTGTTAGATCAGAAAGAGAAGCCTTCCTCCCCAGCACCAGGTTATCTCCCGAGTGAGTAGACTGAAAGGGAACAAAGACGGAACAATTCTTGCTCTCAGCAACCACCAATGTAATTTAAGTAAGCTTTCAACACAGGAATTATCAGGAATTAGTGTTTGGACGTACACGTAACTTCAATTATTCTGTGAATCCCTCCATTTATCCATTTATCCCTCCATTTATACAAATATAAAAAATATACAAAAATCCCTCCATTTATACAAATCCTAAGATGGAAATAAATCATTCCTATAGTGTCCAAGTGACACCAGTTCTTTCTGTATGTGGAGGACAGGATGATGCTATAGAAGGGGGTTGGTTGCGTCTGCAGGTGGTCAGGCTGAACTACTGTTCAGTCACCCATCTCTGTAGTAACGATTCTGTGGTGGCAAATACAGCATAGGAAACTTGGTGTTCCTTGTTATCTGTCTAATTCCAGGTCACAAACCTGTGTCTCCTCCTCTGTCGGTGCTTCTGGTGTATTCTCAACTCCTGTCATATCAGCTTGGCTTGGAGACACATACCCAGTTGCCTAAAAGAGGGAATAAAGCTTTCACCAACAGCGTATCTCTGTCCAGAGGGAAATAAGCTGATAGTTCAGTTCAACCGCAAACCCCACCCACTGGAATGGCAAACTGCAGCACGAGGTAAAAGCTAGGCACACTGGCAGAAGATACCTCCTGTGCAGCGCTTAAAAACAATTTTAAAATGAGTAAAACAATTTTTAAAAATGGAAGTGCAGCATCTGACCCTCTGAAGTCCCACTTAATTTAAACCCTGGTAGAGTGCTTTTACAATCAGCTCCCACATGATGTTCTTGTGAGGCTGGGTCAGCAAGAGAACAAAATCTACATGGACATAAGACAGTAGCAGGGCCCCCGACAAGGTCACGGTGCAAGTCCTGGCACTGCTGTGCAATCCTTCAGTATGAAGTGGCTGCAGCATGTGACCCCTGTGATATCACAGCCTGACTGCACACCAAGTATCAGTGCAAGACTCCTTATAAGACCCCTCCACAAAAATACTCAGAGACATCATCAAAGGTCACCTTCAGAGTAACCACACAGAAGTACCTCCTCAGCTGGGTGCTGGATTGGACAAACAGGAGACACTACGTGAAGGACCAGCAGAACCAAAGCTGGAAAAGGGGCAGTTGCTCAGAGCACTCAATAAAGTGAAAGGAACTGCAGTGTAATTCCAGCTGACTACCCTCAGCAGCTATCCTCCCCCTCTGGTTTCCCTACTGAGGAAGGAGACTGCAGCATTACCATCCTAGAGAGGTGATAACTGGTTGATATTTACAAAATTGAGGAATAAAAATGAAAGGAAATGAATAGTAGAGTGTCCTGTGAGTCGAGAAAAGAATCTGTAATATATTACAGGACAGTATGGGAAGACTACAGAACTGACTGTGCAGGTAAAAAATCGGGATGACAATATCCAGAAAACAAGAAGGCTCTTAAACGATAATGTAAATAATAACAATAATGTAAATAATAATGTAGAATAAAAAAGGAGAAAAAAAAATAATGGACCTCTTTATTTTGCATTAGATATATTTGCTGAGGAAGCAGAAGGTACAGACACTTCCACAGCTCCAGTCCACAAGGAACTAAACATACCTATTAACTTATGTAATAGGACTGGGAGCAGATGTCAGACACTGAGTAAACTTCCCATACGAGATAGCAGAAAGACAAACAAAGCAAAATCAATAAAAACAATTCAATTCAAATGCCCTTTACAAGGTTCCTCATAACAGCATTCATCGTCAACTGAAGACTGACAACAGACTTGGGGTTTTGTTTTCTATTGATCTGGGTGCAGGAGGTACCAAAAACTTTGCCCAAATCCCAGTAGGCTTTCCCAGCAGTTTCAGTTGCAGGATTGCTTTAAACTGTGCTTGCTGTCTCGCACATGAATTCAAAAGTAACAACAACTAATACCTACGTACAGTTGTCAACATCAACACACAAAGATCTGTGCACCAACACAGACATCACATGCCAAAGGAACCATTAGTGACAGGAAGTAGCTAGTGGCAAAAAAAACATATGTCTCAAAGGACTTCAAAATCTTGCTGTTCCCAGAATGAGTGCTCACTATACTTAGCCCTGCCCACCAAATTAAATGCCGCTAGTGCAGAAATTCCACAGAAGCAGCACATTCCACTTCAGTGCAGCAGCATGGCAGTGTAAAACAACTCTAATTAAACGCAAAAAAAAAAAAAAAAAAAAAGCGAACTCCTCACTCCAAATTTATTAATATTAAAAAAACACCACAACAGAGAAAGGCATGTATAAAATGCAATTGAAGCATTTTGTCAGCTGCTCTAAACAGAAGCCCTCTTGCTTTTTAAGCAGGCATCTATAGTGTTAAACTTGTATGGCACGTTACCTACTTGGAAACCTCATGCAGCATCTTAGTAGTTAATCCAAAAATAGAGATGGACAAGTATGCGAAAGATGCTTCTGGTTAAAGACCGTACCTGTTGATGTTCCTGAGCTCGTGAACTTGAGATGGAATCTGCAGACGCTGGAGACGCATCACGTGAGGTAGATGATGTCGTGCTGGTTGACGGGTGAGTCACAAAGTCTTGCTGTCCAGAGGCACTAGTATTAAATGGGCTTGTTCTTATTTGATCTTCCTGGTTAATTACTGGATGCTGGCTAAGAATCAGAAACACCAGGTCCTCCTTTTCACGACACAACTCTGTGGAAATCTCATGGAGTGCCAAATAGTCTCGCAGTTCCTTCACCTTCATCTTTATCAGCTCTTCCCGCTGAAAACCTGTGGCTCGGAAACGCTGACAGAGGTGGCAGAGGAGGGGACCATCTTCAGTCTGGTTTGAGCAGGACGTACAAAAATGTTTCTTACAGTCCACGCAGATATGCTGGGGAAGAGAAGGGAACAGAATTAAACTGGAGCATGATGAGACAGCAGGGCACAGCAGCCACAGGCAGCGCTCCCATGGCACCTGGAAGCCAAGATAAGTCATGACCCCTATTAGGGCATAATCAAAACCTTCTAATTTACAAAAAAGAGCCAAGTATGTACACACGCTCCCAGGTAAGGTAAAGGACTGACCCTAGGAGCAGGCCACTAGATTCCTCACAGATGTTAGAGAAGCACTACGTACACTAGAGAGCTACCCAGAATGAAATATATCCGGAAACAATTCCCTCAAGTGACAGGAGATTTCTGCCCCGCAGTCTGGACCCGTTCACCCAGTTTAAGCCACAGATGAAACCAAGAGAGATTTAGGAGGCAGCAGACTGCAGAGTGCATCACAGCCAGCTGTACGTTGCTTCATAAAACAGCAAAGCACTGCTCTGTGCAGTCAGAAAATTCCAGCATCAAAGGGAACCACTTACAAACATTTCTTTTTTGCTTCGTATATGCTACAAGCAACCCCCCCCTTTTTTTCCTCTCCAGATTGCTGCAGTCACTAAATGAATCTTCTTTTCACCATAAGAGCAACTGCACGACAAACAGGAAAAAAAATTAGCATTTATTCATCAAAACCAACTACTTGATTTTAAAAATAACATGAACACTGTGTGGCGATGAGGTACTAGACAGAAAGTGTTGGAAGTTTTGGAAATATTAGGCCCCAGATGTTTTAAAACTTTTCAGATCAAGTTCCGTTATTTAATGTTTGTATTTTATTCTGTTCTGATATCACTCAGGGCTCGATTTTCAGAAGTTCCAAGCACTCACAGTCCATGTTGACTTCTGCAGAAAGTGTTCAACACTTGGGGAAGTCAAATCCTGCACTTTCCAATAGGAAGAGCAGCACAGCAGCCACATTACGCACCCTTAAAAAAGTCCTGAGGGGAAAGAAAAGAACTGGATTATTTCAGTGCTGGTTAAGGAATGCTAACTCACAGTCTCAGAGACCAGCAGCCCTATGAAACGGAGCTCAACAGGCAGCACCTACAGATGGCATTTCCTTTCTTGTCCTGACAGGGCACATCATTTCTACCCTGAAACGGTCACCTCTGGAATGAGCCAAGTAGGCTCACATTTTCTTTCCTTTGAGATTCCTCGTTCTGAAAGGATTTGTGTGTATGTTTGCTTGTCCCAGCAGGAGCTGGAGCAAAATCAAAAAGGCTTCAGAAAGACCAGTCAGCAACAGTCACCTTGTATCACTGGAGTTTTAGGCTGTGGTTAGATATTTATGATTTATACCCTTCTACATCTGCTTGGGGGAGAGAAAGAGTTTTCCCTGTTTGATTTATGAGTCACCATAAATTTGACTAGTTATCCTAACATCCCAATCCTTCAGAGCTGTATGAGGAAAAATACCCATGAAGACTTGGAGAAGCAACAAATACGAACTCATAGACAAAAAAAGCTTCATGAATTGCTCCTGGTGATTAAAGAACATTGCTAATTTCACAGTTCAAAGAAAGTAGATGTTTCTCATGTTTTAAAGGTGTAATACACTACTTGCTTACATAAGTTCCTTCTGACCCCTTTATAGCCTGGCAGCCCCCTTGCCCACACCACCCATACAATTATAACCACCAGACTCCTCATTTAGCCCCTGTGATAGACTTAAATTGACAGTTAGTGGGGAAGGTCCCAGCTTCCTGCCTAAGCACATTAAGACATGAACATTTTTACCACAGAGAGAATCTCATGCGGACTTGAAACCTCATCTCAAAATTGCTGTTTATTTGGGGGCACGCCACGTGGAAGTGCCTTTCCTGTCTTGCTCTGTTGCTGATGGAAGTCAATCCCCATATACCATCCAGTTTTGAAAAGTTTTCCATAACTTGGCCATTATTAAAAGAAGCATTGGTGATTTCTTTGACCCCAATACCGTAGGAAAAATTCATTAATTTGAAAAGATTTGGGGCAGGCACATGCCTGGAGTGGGGACACAAAGGCAGATTAATGGACAATAACCACATTAACACCACTTTCCTTCTGTCAATTGTCATCCTGTCTCCTGACAGGAGAGCAACCAGAAAAACTGAGAAAAAAAAAACATATATACATGTGTGTGTGTGTATATATTCTGCTTTACTCTGGCTATAGGGTAGCCTTCCCCGCGCTCTGCAGACTGCCACTTCAGCTCCCAAGGGAACTGTATGGCCAAGGACCTCCTAACCCAGAAAACGCCTACTTGAGTGCTTCTGTGTTCAGATATCACATGAGCGAGCACAGCACAAGGGCTGCATTATCCAGCGTACTTTTTGCAAGCCATTAACAGCAATAACACAAGTTTGCTTTAGTTATCAAATGATACACTCGAGAAGTCAAAATAAAAGCAGGCTGATAAGTCTCTGACTTATCGGCTCGCCACTAGGATTCATTTTCATTCCCAGCCTGTATCAAAGTGTCAGGTATTTGAACACACACACACAAGCTGCTTGCTGCACCTTAGTATTAAGCAGCTTTTACAGCTTTTGATACATTTGTTGAGCTCTGAAAAGGCAGTGACTGAAGACCACGTTCTTTTCAGAACGATGCATTTCAGACGTGGCAGTAAATTAAAGCCTGTTACTAAAAGGTCAGACCACGTCTGAACGCTGCTTACTATTTCTAACTGGTAGCACAATCACAGGGTGGTCAAGCAGAAACAAAATACTTTAAATCAGAAGTCTGTCCTGAACGTAAGCTGCTGCGGGTGGTGTGCTCTGACAGCTAGTCTCCCTGAGATACCAGGATGGGGCTTTGATACACTTGGCTCTTCTCCGTATGCAGGATAAAAGGAAGAAATGCCAATATTCAAGCTTTCAGCACAGCTAGTGGTTTTTTTTTTTTTTTTTTTTTTTTCCCCTCAGATCTTACACTCCAGCTTGCCAGGAGCTTTTTCTGGAAGTATGCAAAGAAAAGCATCTTCCTGAAATGTCAGCCAATTTAAGCCACTGAAATCAGAAAACAGGGAAGGAACAACAATCTGACATATCCCCCAGAAACGCCTGCCATAGCTTTCCATTGGTGGAGAAGGAAATTAAGAATGCTTGTTTCAAATTTAAAAGATCGTGGGGATTTTGCTGCAGAACACCAAGATCAAAGAAGTCAGCTAAGTACGAAAAACAAAAACAAAACAAAAAATTGAGATTATTTTTGCTTCCAAAATTAAGCTTTACATCTTTTAAAGATGCTCCAACAGTTACTTAAAAGCATTTTACAAGTCCATGCTCATTCATATGTTCCTTACCCCAGTCCTTTTAGTTGGTGCCATGTTATATGAAAATTAAAAAAACAATTATGATGAAAATTCAAGAACTTAAAATACAGTCTTTCTGCCTTTGTTTTTGAAGGCAAATTAAGTTATCCATACGGTCTGCAATGTGGAAAGAATTTGTTTTAATCCACTGTATTTCAATATAAACATCAGCTGGAGTTTAGAGTTCAAAGGTACTGCCTCTCCTGGGACAAAACACAGTTTTCTGGGGTCTTGTTGCATCAAAGTAAGATTTCCTGCCTTTCTCCATCCACATCAACAGAATTAAAGAATTAACATGGCTTACAAACATGTCAGTTTTTCTATAACTGATGTATGCAGTTCTTTACATCAAATCCCCCTCTGGAGGCCAAGGGCTGATGGCTGAGCTCTAGCAGACCTTCCTGCAGCTGTTTAAGCTTTACCACCTGTAGCCACCCAGCTCCTGTCAGTCCCAGGGACTGCAGTGGTTGCGGTGGCAGAAGAAAGGTGGCCTGTGAGTTAGGAACCCCCCTTCACAATACAGAACATAAGCCTCAAACTCATCTTCATTGATAGCCTGCGCTGAATGGGAGCAGCTGAGACAGAAGCACGCATTGTACTCCGCTGTCCCAGTTACGCAGCCAGCCAGCTCCAGCAGGAAAACAGGGAAATCTCCTGGGGGCAGAAACATCTTACACTGCTTCAGCAGATCCTCTACAATTTGCACACCGGAGCTGTACCTAGCCCCCATCAGTCCCTGTGTTCTCAGATACCTGGACAGGCATCAATAACTCATACACAAGACACTGCTTTGAAAGCAGCTTACACTGGAACGTGCATTTTAGAAGATAACAGGGGAAAATAGGCCTAGCACTGGGTATAGTATAACTCACACATACCTTCATGATTTATTTACATTTCAGAGCAGAATCACCTCTGCATACTAGCAAGTAGTGGATGCAGGAGTTAACATTGGATTCAGAATAATTCTTTTTGCAAGTATTTGCAAAGACTCTGCGGTGTAAAGACAATACTATGCACACTCACACGCAGTGATTGTACCATTTATTCCCAGCTGACCCGGAATCTAACTGCTGTCAAAAGACATCTAAGCATATTTACATACCCAAACCTACACTAAGGGGAGTAACACCTCAATACATATTACCAAAATTCCAATTTGTAAGGATTTCTGGAGCAGTAACTCTTCTCAGTGCAAAAGTAAACATCCCTGTTGTTCAATGAGTAGAAAGCAACAGCTCTACCAAGACTTACCCTTTCTCAGCAAAAATACCTCAAAAAATATCTCCAAGATATTTGCCAACAGGCATAAATATATCAGACACTTCTTAAGCCATGGAGTTTGGACTCTGAACAGCTTTCCTCACAAGAAGATTTTAAAAGCAGCATTATAGGAACCACCACGCCTAAATAATGTCCCAGGCAGGGTTTACTGTCTAATTGAAGATCTCATGGCAGCAATTATTTTGGCATCTATATGCTTGCAAGTGAAGTCTATAGACAAGATAAAATGGATTTGTTTTCCGGTTGGCTTGTTATTTGTTTTGGCACCAAGCTTCAGCAATTCAACACGCCCTCAATAAACTTGTATGGCTTTTTAGTTTGCAAGAGATAAGTAGATCTTCCTTTCCTGGAAGCACAGATAGACTACTAAACTTCTTACCACGACTTTTTGTTAAAGAGCATTAGACATTTTAAAATAACAAATGAAAAAAATAATGTTCAAGTTAATGCTCCTTTAAATGGTTATAAGCAGTTCAGCCACCTTCTTTTAGCATCTGTGAGAGCCAAGTCTAAGGCTAACTACCACATCTCTAATCATCTTTAACTGCGCCTGCTAATTGCGAAAGAATGACTAAGGGATACAGAAGCAAAGGCAAGCTGTCTTACTCCATATGGTATCCTCAAATCAGATGCCTCTAACGTGCACCCCTTTCTCTTCAAATCAGCTCTTGGTAATTAAGCAGACATCAGGCAGCACGCTGCGAAGTGAGCAGTCAGCGGCACCAGGGCAGATGTTCACAACTCACCTTTCTGGAGGAATTGTCGAAGTGCGCCCCGCACGCTTTACAGCTCTCCTCAGAAGCAGTGGGAGAGGGGTAGGAGCTGTACCCAGGGTTGGAGTAGGCCTGGGCTCTGGCTCCCTGCTCTGGCTGCGACTGCATCTCTTCAGCTGAGCCATCCAGGCAAAACCAGTTACAACAGCCTGCCCACATAGTAACTGGAAAGGGAAAAAAAAATATACATTAGACATGGCACAAGGAGCAACCTGTCAGGTAAAGCAAGGACAAATCATACAATGCACATTTAAATTTCCCACTATCAATTCACTTTCTGGCAGCGTTTGTAAGCTTTGAGCTTTCCTCTAACTTAAACGTGCACACACAAAAACCATGCATCCAGTCGTATGTGTTTGATGAGAAAGGCCAAAGTTCGGGACTGCTGTTAGTGGAATTTCTTAAGTGTCAAGAGATCCCAGTGATAAGATAAAATTTATGTTCCAGTTGGCTGAAACTCTATGATTAGTTTGCTGTAACAGTCTGTCTCTACTCCATGTAAGCAAAACACACTTTCTTTCTTTGTGTATCAGGAAAAGATAACAAGCTTGCTTTTTATTTAAGTAATACATAAAAGACGTAATTAACACCTAGATTGCAGACGAGTATTCTTCAACTGCATTCTTAAACCCTCCACAAATTTACAGGTACAAACCTAAGAGGACAAGGAGAGGGGAGCCACTGATCTCACATTGCCAGTTCTCAATCAAATCTGCAGCATTTAAACACTAAATCATCACGCAGCAAGTAATGTTAGTCATTCAAGAGAATTCAGATACAAGCTCCCACTAAGTAACTTGGGAAAACAATTGCATATGAGACACATAATCGCTTGTTTATTTTCTTGTGAGCCAAACAGTGACGTATACACACGTAACCTAAAATCCCAGCAGCCCAGCACAAAATGCAGTCTTGTATTCTAAGACCACCCATGCAGAAGTATTCCAGAAACACACTGCTATAAACTGGCTTTGGGGAGTTTACAAAGAAACCTGAATTCATCTGGGCATTCAGTTTCTAGAGCACACACCACGTGTCATCACTTAATGGTAAACAGAATACAAATTGCCTCCTCTGCATTTCTGCATTCACGCTGTAGCTCCTGGACTGTGTTTCTTTTATGTCTTAACAATCAGGTCCATCACTGGCAGCGTTCGGCAACTGCTCAGTTTTATAATCTGGAAAAAAAAACATCTCCCAGCTATGCAGCCAATTCATTTATTTCACCACAGTAATTTTTGCCACTGTAAAAACCCAGATTCCCACAGGAAGGGGGCTGGTATGAGCCCTAAGGGTTATTTGGTACAACAAACTGGGGGTTGGTTTGTTCTGAAGCTGTGTTGTGTCTTTGGGGCTGATGTACTTGAATCGGAAAGCTTCTGCAGTTTGGTGCAGCTCCAGTATCTGTAGTTTTAGTGGCATCTTTATTCTTTTTTTTGAAGTCTGAACGTGGCTTGTCAAAGTGGCCGCTGTCACCGCAGCGGACACACGCCTTTCAGGATTCACAATGGTGAGCTTACCGACGGGTTTACCCTGGCAGCTCAGCAGATTGCAGTGTTTGTGTGAAGAGCTGCGGATTCGTGACTGACAAACAATTTGTGGAGTAACCGATGTTCACAGTGCTGAGATCTCTGCTAGCAGGATAGTAACAGAAAGGAGCACCAGGCGGCTGATGGAAGGACAGGGTGACCAAGAGCATGGCACAGACACAGGGCACGGGACTATTATTACAGATATTTGGGATATTAAAATTTTTAAAAGCTGATGCTACTGAACCCCGAAAATCACACAGTGTGATCCTATCAGTGCGTGTTGACAGAAAGTGTTGTAGGTGCCTGGACCACCCTCCTCCCACGTCACTTGGAGCCACCCTCAGACACAACAAGCAGGCTACTGTGCTTGCTCAGTGGCTCCAGAGAGCAAACCACCTCGGCAGGAGCACGCACGTCCCGCACAGAAAGCACACGGGATGGTCACAGCAAAACAGTGAGGGCCTTCAGGCCCCCAGCTACTTGGATTCATGTTGCATCTCTGCGTACAAAACTCGGTGTCAGAAGATGAGCTTGAATGCAGCTGGTATTTAGAACCATAAACAAGAACCGAGGGAAAAGCAGAGCGAGTTCTCACCGACACACAGGGAGCTGAGGTCTGCACATGGCAGCAGTACAGCTCCAGTGTCTCAGCCTAACATTTGGTTTCACATGCCAGGGTTGTCATCCTGTGTAAGCAAAGGTAATTATCCCTTGATAAATACATGGAGAGATGTTCCACGAACAGAAATAACACATCATCCACTTGCATTAGCGCTGCACTGCAATCAAAACACATACTTCACATATCATACAGGAAAAAACAGTTACTCTTTCTTTCTGCACACTCATTTTCAAGCAGTCAGTCCTTCTCACACATTAACAGATCCTATATATTTAGGAAACACTGAGTTTGTATTTTAAACTATGCTGTTTGGAGGTTTCTTCCTAGGAATTGCAAATCTAAACAACACGAGAGACTTCTGCACAGTGAAACTTGTATTCACAGGCTCTGCAGCAGGGGAAAACTGCGTCCATCGTAAGCTTTCTTCTCTTCCTGCTCCAAAGACCCCTGCAAATCAAAGGCCACCCACGACAGTGGAATATACAAATGCTACTGCCTGCCCTCAAAAACTTTGTTCTCCTAAAGAGCTCAGCCCAGTAATTCACTCTGGAACACTGTAACACGTCAAACTTGAGGAAGAAAAACACAAGGGAGTGCACAAACAGGGATAAAATAAGACAGAACTCCACATTCAGCCGAAATTGTAGATTTGTGCTATTGCTAGGAAATGAAAAGACTGACAAAAGGCTCAGATGTTGTTTCAGAAGAACCTTAATCCTGCTCATCTGTGCGAGTATGAAGGGAAACATCCACAAGCAGCCAGCTACAGCCAGGCCTGCCCTCCGGTCTGCACAGCTTTTCCCAAATGCACCTCCTGTCTTTAAGAGGAAGGAGCACACGGAGGTACAACAGCCACATTACCGCAGCCTGTAATAGCGTATGTCAGGTTTTAATTATTTCAGAACCTTGGTGTGTAAGTTTAGGCTTGTCAGCAAGCAGGATTTACATTGACAGAGGTGCCTCACTGAAACTTCATGCTGCCGTTTGCTAGGTGCACGGAAACGAACAGCTTGGAGTTTTTGGGAGGCTGGAGAGTTCCTCTTGAACACACATTTGCCCTGTGAGCAGGCACCCCACACCTCCGTGCTGCCACCAGCCCTTGGACAAGGCTTCTGCAGGCACACGGTGCCATACCAGCCAGCCAGCAGCCTGCCCTCCTGCCCCAGCCAGCCCAACAGCTCCACAGGCAAGAGAAGGAGCTCACAAACCTCCGCCCGTGCAGCTGCCCTCATGCTCTGCATCTCAGGAGTCCACACCAGCCCACATCATTTCCTAGATACTTGCTACTAGTTTCACATTCCCACGGGCCCACGGTGGCTGAAAAGCAATAATTAAGCTGCTAATGGCTGGAAAGGCAGCTGCTGCTCTATGGGAACTTCAAACTGCCACCAGTTGAGTGAAGCTTTTCTAACCAGTGGCTGCGCTGCCAAGCAGACTGGACTGAGATTGAAGGTGCTACAATCTCTGTGTCTGCCTACAGCTGAAGGAAGATGACAGAAAGCAGAGGTAAGGCTCAGCACCTGCTTCAAAAAGGGGTTTTCCTTTGCTCTGCACAGCACCACTTGCAGACCTGAGGAGGAGGACTGGGAGCAGCAGCTGTACTTCAGGGTGAGATTTCAAGCTAGCAATTTCTTAGATTGCTCTACAATGTTTTCTATAGCCTAATTACTCCCTTATCTATCTCATTACCCATTCCGAGGCACATGGTCAGCACCACCCAGAAGCTGGTGATTTCTGTAAGCAGTGCTTTGGAAGGACAGGTTTGTGGTGCAGCTGTGGCAGTTCGAGTACTGTACCTAGCAAGCACTGCTCCACGTATAGCCCGTCAAACCTCTGCAGACAAGCGGCTGTTTTCCATGCAGGGAGCACCCCAGCTGCAACAAACAACTGCCCTGCCACATTTACCAGCAAAAAACGCTGCTGCTTTGTTGTGCTTGGTACACCCCTCCAGTAACCTGACCAATATTAGCACATCCATGTGGCAATGCCTACAACACCGCAGTCTTCTGGAGTTCTCAAGCAACTTCTTGAATAGAAGAGGTCGACTTGCTGGCGTGAGTAACACCACAGGCATTACTGATAGCAGCAGGCATCGTTATTCTTGGACACGCTGCTCACACTGGCTGACGGGAGAAAATAAATGTTTTAGCTACACAGCTGCAGGATGAGAGCAGATCACACTTTAGGGAAACTGAAGCTGTGTTGCAGGCAATCACAAGAGAACTCCTGGTGGCCACGCAGACCTGCCCTGCACCCTAAGCGCATGTTGCGCTTGGGGCGCCTGCAATAGCAGGGGCTGGAGGTGCAAGATCAAAGACAGCCTAACCTGGCCATGCAAACACATCCACCCACCTGCAATTATCACTCTGGGCGTGTTCCTGGCAGGGTGGGGGTGCTCTTCTACCTTCTTTCTTGAGTTCCTTTAATGAAAAGCCAGAAGGCATCCAGTAAATCGCGGATGAGGCAGGGAGTTGCTTGCCACACTACCACGCTCCGATGGATTGCTTGGATTGCTTTTTTTTCCCCCCCCCTCAAATATGAAGCTGTGAATGCTGAGACTCTTTTCACTGATTTTAAACAGCAGGCTGAAATTCATTTCACCAGCAGTTCATTAACATCTTCTGTGCATCTCCATGGGTTTCGTATAAATCTGAGAGCTTTATTCCATTCCAGAGGCAGCATCACTGATGTCAGAAGCTTTCCTCACATCCCCTGTTGGAGATAGCATTCATAATGCATTCCTGGGATTTTATGCTTTCCATATTCATTAAAAAAAAAAAAAAAGCAAGCATTTGAACTCAAACTCTCACGATACCTCTTACTGCAGAGGCAATATTAATGCCATAACCCTTCTGGCTGGAATATCAGAGACTACTGTCTACACACAGGATTTATTACACATGCTTTGTGGATTTCTATCAAAGGGTAGGCTTTGTCTGTATAGGAGACCTTAGGTTGATGTTTGAACAGGAACATAAAGGGAATTTTTATAAGAGTGCAAACAGTAAGAGACCAGAGCAAGCAAAACCAACGTTTCTCAGTATCTTTGAGCTTTTGGCTCAACAGAATAAAGTTGTCCATGAGTGTGCTTGGCTGCTCAGGAATTTGGGAGCTGAAATACAATAGCACAAACAAGACACTTGAGTTAAGAGATCAAAAGGAACTGCGCTCCCACGAGCAGCAGATTTTGCTCCCACATGAGCAGAGGCCGCAGCACCAAGTCCTCCTCCTCCTCCTCCCCGGAGTCCTTCAGCCACTGGAGCACCAAGGCCAACGACCCTTGAGGCTACTGCAGATACAGAAGGATGCCAAAAAGGGAGGGAGATGCACAATAAAACAGCAGCCTTGCCAGGTCACGCTTTCCAACAATCACACTTGCTCGTTAGCTCCATCAGCTGCCCTCACACCTCCTGCTTTAGTGGCTCAGCTCGGCACACTGAGCTTCTCTTCTATCAGCTCCGAGCTCCCTGGTCCATCTCGTGCATCACTCAGAGGCCGCCCTCCTTGACTTTCTTACTCCCTGCCAGCAGCGCCCCGTGCTCCTGAACTGCCTTCTCCCACCTCTCAGAGGTTTCCATGAGATCACCGCAGGGTCTCAGCCTCCTTTTTCCCCCTTCCCCTCACTCTTTGCCACGTAGCAGCCAACTGCCGAGCCGCACAATCCACCGAGGTCTGTGCTTCAAGTACAGGCACTGGACAAAAACACACACCTGACCTGCTCTCCACTGTGCAGCATCCACAGCAACGCCACACTCACTGGTAAGGCATCGCTTCCAGTGGGACAGAAGACAACTGGGATTAATTTTATTCAAAAAACAAACAAACAAACAAAAAAAACCACTACTACCCACTATTTCCAGGGCCTTAAAGATCACTGAAGACTGCTCAGGAAGCCAGAACAAAGCAGTGTGACTTCAAAATACTCATGTCCTGCCACAGCACTTTTAAAATTTTTATTTTTATGTTACTATTCCATGCAGTAATCCCTGCAAAATTCACCAGATGCCACTTTCATGAATGCTGTTTTGCAATGACTTAAGTGTTTAATGAATTAACCATATTTTTTTGCCCAATTAATAGCACTGTATGGTTGTTCATTGCTGTAATTCCTCATTTTTTAATAAAAGTAAACCTCCACTGATAAGGAATGCCTTGCTAAAATTAGTTCCACTAATAACCTGCCACTTAAAAGCTGAAATCACTGCTTCCCTCATCACAAATTAGTGTTTACTTGATAACAAGGCTATAATCTGCTCAAATGACATTTATTCATTAAGTTTTATTTTAATCAGTCTGTTTCACAGGCACGCAGACCTGAATTATGGTAAATGGAAGAAGCCACGTGTTGGGGCTGGGGGAAAACTCAGCAAACAGGATATTTGCAAGAGGCACAAGGCAAGGAGGCAGGCTGTCAGTCCGAGCACATTTGCAGAGCTGGTGTCTTAACGAGCACAAAGAAGAAATTGAAGATTGGGCACCAGCTAGCAGGAAGCAAGGAAATCCAGTTCATTGTATGTAACAACTGGTTTAAACACCTTAGGTTTTTACCTAGGGAAAGGAAAAATGCATTTAGGAGCAAAGATAGGAGTCCACATCGGGTCCAAGATGACAACACGCACATCTTGCAGAAATACACGAGCACACATCAGAACTGTACCACAGCTAGAAACGGGAGGGTTTGAGGGCAGAGAGACTGAAATGTTGTTCTGGAGGGACTAGGTGTCTCATCTCTAGGCACTTAAGCATGCAACACCGACAATCTTTATGAAGACAAATACACGACAGCTCACCAGTCCCAGCGGTGACTTCGATGTCCGTCTCAGAAACTGTCCAGCTACACGGAGGATGAGGCATTCGGCTCAATCCACGATGAGCTTAGTCAGAACCAAGCATCCCAGTTATTTTCTGTGTTGTGTCTCGGCGAGGCGTTGGAGCACCGGGGAGCGCAGCACGCCTGCCGTGAGGGCCAGCAGCTGCCCCTGAGCAGCCCTGGCACACTCGCATGCCCTGGCCACCACCGGCTGATAGAGCTGCCTAGACCTTCCCCATCGGGTGCATTACCACAGGGCTGGAAGCTCAGCTTGTAGACTCCAGTGAACCATCTTCAGGCCCTCCTTAACGCAGCCACGATGCCTTCCAAAGCCTCCAGGTAGGCAGCAGAGGCGCAGAGCATCCCAACGTGCCCAGCCAGGTGACAGAGAGCAGCACACAGCCGCGTCCGACAGCGCGTTTGTGAGGTGCACTGCTTCCCCGAGCCCAAAGGACGGGAATTTGGCCACACACCAGCATTTTAATCAAGGAAGTGACATCCGTTTACCACAGAGCAGAAAGTAAACAGCACAGCCCGTTGGGGCAGGGCGCAGAGCAGCACAGGAAAAAGCTGGAGCTGCACAGACACAACCCCACACAGCTCTGCTGAAACGCTATCGCCTTAAATCATTGCAGATTCCACAAGAAGTGAAAATACCAAAGCAATTTCCTAGTTATATTGTACAAAGGAAACCATCACGCAGACAAAGATCCCTTTATACTGCTATAACCTGTTTTACAGTGGAGTTAAGTCCTCTGCAATGTAAGCCTTTGGAAAACGTGCTTAAAGAGAGGAAGATTAAGAATCAGAGACCTCAAATACATTAAAAAACACAGCGGGTAATCCAAGAACATTTTACAGCTCTATCAGTGTTTATCAGCATTCAATGTTACTTTGCAAGCATACTGTGTGCCAAGCTTGCTGATGCTGTGTGTGTATCAGTGCACACACCTATGGCCATCAGCAAATCCCCCCGTGCTGTTATGAGCGCACAGGATCTGCGCTTCAACAGCTCTTTGAAACCAGAGACCCGTCGTTTTCATTTGGAAACTGAAAAAAATGCTTTTAGAAAGCTGTGCTATTTATACAGCATTGCAGAATAAGCCAATACCAAAGTCACAAAAAGGAAACCATCACTTGACTCCCAGGCTCTGCACCTGAATTGCAAACAGCACTCACCCGTTTTCTTCCTTCTCAGAAGCACAACTGATGTCAAATGGTTTTTCCCAGCAAGAGAACCTTGGAAATCCTGTTTTCATTTAAAGGGAACTGGGTACCTGGGGGGTGTATTATTGCAATGTAAACTGTTTATTTTGACCTAAAGTTGCACTGCATATTTTGAAAAAATATTTAGATTAAAAGTTCTTCTTGCTATTACACATAATTAGGTTTCAAGACATCTGCCAAAATGGAAATTCAGCAACAGCTTGCTTTTTCCCTTGCAAAAAGTCAGTGACGTTCTTTCAGCAAGCTAACAAACAAAACAACAAAAAACCCTAGCGATAAATGAAATCACATTACTGACTAGTTTTGGACAAGTATTTGTCTTACCCAGTTTACCTTAGTTACTTAGTCCCATACCTCTTCCCCAATAATTTTTTGTAACCTCAGATCGACCATCTCCCTTCTACTACCTTGCTATCCTGAAAAACAGCAACAAGAAAGCTGGTGCATACTTTCACCCTAGCAGGACACACTCATCACCAAACCAGAATTCAGTCAGCTGTACTAAATAAAGTCAGAAAAAATACGAAAGAACTCTGGAGAAATTCAATTCCAAAGCACTGCGTTTTGTTACCACACCTGCCTAGCATCCTGCATGTGTGGACCTCTGTCTCCATCACACACAGAAGTGACTGCAAAAACAGAAGCTCTCTGTCAGAAGCTCTGCAATCACAACAGCCCAGGAATCCGAGATCGTTGTGTACCACTTCAATCTGTACTTTTCATTATGGGAAAAAGATTGATCCTGGCTCGTATTCTGAAGTTTTTTCTCTTTTCATTCACATCATCACAAGTCTTTTCCTGGATTTAGTTTCAGCCAGCTATCTTTTTTTCAAGCAGTTGAGTAGCTGCTCAAATAATTGCAATATATAGCAATGAATTGCTAGATGAAAACCTGATGACTTAAATAACTGCACGGCTTCCCTAGCCAGCTGTATTCAAGGGAAGTTGTTCCATCCCCAAACCCACCTGGACTACCTCTGTGGCAGTCGTGTGGCAATAGCTGGGGCAGGCTAGCTGGGTGTGTGCCCACCTGAAAGCCAGAAATGGTCCCCAGAGGCACAATGTAATCAATTCAGGGAATCCTCCTGCTGCTACCACCACAAACCCCTCACCCCCTTTGAAAATTCTACAGTTCCTGTAATAAAAATCACTCAAACTGCGTTTCTGCTGCAGAACACTGCTGTGAGCTGACTGACTCCAACATTCAGATATTACAAACAAGCAACAGCAGCTCCCCGATTTAAGCCGGTACTGCAGAAGAACACTTTCAAGTCAGCTTTGCTTTCAAGAAGGAAAAAGCTAATCAGTGCTGAAGGGCTTTAAGGATGCTCCTCTGAGCAGGGGGATCACAGGGAGCTGGATGAGAATGGGAAGCTCTCTCTCCAGCTCAATAAGTTACGTGTTCATCAACAGCTAATCGCTGGAACGAAGCACATCTGTACGGGGGCAGCTGAGCAGAGAAGGAGGCATTATCCAGCCACTGCTTCTCTGGCTCCTAGAAGCAGGATAGGAGCACAGACCATAAGATGCATCTCACCACAAATTGCAGTGATGTGTACGCAAACTCCCTGTCCCACCTGGTGTATCAGGCGTAAGGTTTTGGAGAGATGGAGTACTCTGGAGCGGCTGTTCCCAAAACAGAAGTCGTTACAAGTGCAATCTCAAACCTTGCAGTGCTATTCGTGCAACAGCTGAGCTTGTGTTGGAGGTGGTGCTGTCTCAGCACTCAGAATTGCATCAAAAGTGTCTGAAATTGGGACTGCAATTGGCACTAATGCTCTACAGGCTCTGTGCTGTCACTGTTTCAGACACCAAGGGTCAAGAGCGTTTAATGATGAGCTAGAGTGCCAGTTGGAAAGCCCCTAAATTACTTTTCATGGCAAGCTTGAGATTTATTATTTAAATAGCACACTTCTAAGTCTTTTTTTAGAATCAGAAGATAGCCTCAAAACTCCTTGCACACAAAGCCTTCTCTCCCACTGCCTCTTTTTCACAAACTGGTAGTAGAAAATGAACATAAAACCCAAGGAATTCATACATGTGGGGGAAAACACATTCAGGTGGATGATTCTGCAGTAAAATAGCTTGCAACAAAGATCTGTGCAGACTGGTAGGCAACCTCTAACCCGTTTAACTGTAGCCAGAAAAAAAAGACCACTTACTTGGCGAGGCCGAAGAAGATCTGAATGCATGTAATTTAGGCACATCATAACAAGTACCAACACTGCAAACTCATTTCTTAGCTATGCTTATTCCAAATTAACCTGAATTCAAATCCAGGCTAGGTGCTGAAATCGAGAAAAAAAATGCAACTGCAAATTATGTCCTGCAAGAGACAGGGACAAAGACCAGCAGGCACATCACAGCTGACATAGCGTGAAAGCTCAGTTCTCCTCGAGCACTGGAGTACCTCTGGGTTTGTCAGCAGTTAAAGAAAGGCGGGTCCAGGATACTGAGCCCTGCGAACCTGAGTACCAGTATTGTTATTCAGACAACAAAGGATATTGGAACCCAGAAGTCAGTTCATTTACAGCTTAGTCACCACATCTGTAGGCAACAGAAAATACCCACCCTCACTTGTGGTAAGCTAGTACAGGTGAAAGTTTGAGAGAGGCTTTGAAGCTGCACTCCTGAAGTATTTTCATAAATACTAACGATTGCTTTGTGCCAAAAAATCTCCAATGAGCACTGAAGCATTTGAAATTCAAATTTGCTTACGTGCGGGTCTGTATAAGAGCTTAAAAACTGAAGGAAAGAGCAAGCCTTACCATCCAGTGTCTGCCAGTAGAGCAACAGGAACTACTTGCAACATTCGTGGGACAGATGTTGTGAAAAAAAGACCATTTCCAACCGCCTACAGTATCTAGTGCTGAAAGATTCTAAGTCAGTTACTTTACCACTGCTCTTGTTTGACTGCCGTGCCTGTCTTCCTTCATGTTGTCTTCCTTCAGACTCAATTTCTGCAGAACGCTAAGGATTAGTAACCCCAAAACATTACAGACTGAGATCTGTGCTTTACTCAAACTGAAACATTAAAAAAAAAAAAAAAAGCAACCATATTGTCCAGGATTTTTGGATAGCGCGTTGAAGGGTAACATCCCAAGGAGATGCTGCAAGAGCTCACAGAGGAGCTCACCTACACTGTCAGTACAGCTTATTTCCATACAAGTAAACACTTCTCTCTTGCAACTAAAGCCATGACAAAGCAGAAAGCCACCCACCTGCCTTTACTGTCACATCTCTACGCACACATTCCAGCAGAACAGTAAAATTGCGTGCCAAGCACTGTAAGCACCCCTGCAAACTGCCAACAGAAGCAGGAGAGCACACCATCCTAAGGCACAGCTCACCTCAACGTGCTGGAATTTATGTTTATCCAAGCAGAAAGTCAGGATTGCTGAACATGAAACCAATGCTGGATCCTACCTGCAGAAAATATTTTCAAAAGACTTCAAAGATGCTAGGTAATGAAAGCTCCAAGCAGCCTTTAAGGACCTGCATCCTCTGGACTCCGCACCTTCGTCACAAAGAGGAAATTTCCCATATATGGCCCAGGCAGCCTGGGTTCACATTTCAGTGCACAGCTTTTGGCAAGCCCAAGACATTCAGACACTATGAGTCAGTGCTCCAGAAACCGTTGGGCTTTATAAACCAATAAATCTGATTTTTGTTTGTTTGTTTTTTTAATTTGCAGCCTTTTTTTTTTTTCCCAACCTTTGCAGTACACAGGCACGGTCCCATTTTCATTTTGCTTCTCAGTTACTGGGAGGAGTGCCTTTTTCCATTCTGGATTTGTTTGCTTTGTAAAACAACAGACCAGACTTTTGTAATAGTCTAAATACTGATGGTGGGGCATTAAGAAAAAACATACCGGCTATCACGGAAGCTGGGAACAGATATATGCCTCTTGTACTTTCACACAGCTTTTTAACAACAAGGAACTCTTTTTTTTTTTTTTTTTTTTTTAAATAACACCTCCAAACATCTCCACTTCTGTTCTCAGATCCCAACAACTTACCCAGCGTTCCAGCTCAAGCAGGACTCCTGCAGTGAGGAAGCTCCCCACAACCCAGCCTTTTCCACCAGCTGCCTTGCAACATCACCGTGAACTTCCTTCCATTTTGAGTTCTTCTCTTCTCAGTTCAGCAGGCCAGCAGAGATTGCCCCATTTTTGATTACATACACAAAAATCACACATCACTTACTCCTATTTTTAAAAGAGACCTAAAGTTCAACAAATGCCATTGGGAAATTACTTCCAGATTCGTAACGGGGTAAATAATAAGGCACAACTGTGGATGAGGATTTTTGGTTTCAGTTTCTAGCTCTGCCCTGGACAACCTGTGCATCTGATCAGATCAATTCTCCGTGCCTCAGTTTCCCCTACATAATACACAAATGATACCCCCTTAGGGAACAGAACCAAGTTAATATCTTGCTCCTCCAAGGCAGTGCTATGTTCATAATGGAGGTAAACACTTTCAGAGAGCTGTCAGAGCTCAGCGAGGTGCTTCTGGGAAGAAATGCTTAGAGCGAAAATGTATTTATGACTGTCTTGCACTTTTATAGAGCATCCTAACGATGTAACGTCATACCAAAACACAGCAGAAGAAAAAGCAGACAACAGGAGGTTATTTTAAGGCTGACTTTGTTTCAGGCAAGTGCCAAAGACAACACAAGTCCAATTAGTTTTCTGGTCTTTTTAGTTGAGGTTTAACTCCCTACCAGTTCACAGCCAAAATTACAGTAATGTGCAGAACAAAATATTGTTCAAAAAGTTTGTTTTTGCTTAGTGGAGCGTTTTTACTTTAAAAAGAGCTTCACTAACATATTTGGCTATGCCAAAAAATGACATGATTGGTACTTAAAGAGAAGTGTCAGGAGGCAGTACACTATTAAATTGCTGTTTAGAAAAACATCTCGGATTTTAGACTTCAAACATTTTGTGGATGTTGTAAAAATCCCCTTTTATTTATAAGTTCAGAAGGTTTGCTAAACGCTTGTAGGCTATTTCCTTCATATTTAGGGATTACAGCAGATCAGTCAAAGTATGCAGTAGACAGGAAGAGTTTAGATCCTTTCCTTCACCTTTGCTTTTAACAGGAGAATTTTTAGGAACTACTACCATGCACTCCAGACTTAATTTCAAGCTTGCATCTCTTATTCCTTGAAGAGCAATAAAAGCATTAGCTTGCATTATTATGAGTCATATCCAGAAGTAAAAAGTAAGTTGAGGCTTCCATAACAGTACCTTACCAAGCTACTTAGGTTTTCACCAGATCACCACTTGTAAAACACTGTTGAGGAGACAGGACTCATTTTAAGTATGATTGTAGAATGGTTACTTAATAACATTTAATTAAATAATAATGTAATTTATTATCTGTAAGAATATACACAGTCTGAAAATCCTTAAATAGGTTTTCACCGATGAAAGGGTTCAGAGATGGTATCAGCACCACTCAGGACTATCAGATAAGCCCATGTGCAGATTTCAGATGTCTCTCAAGGCAGACGTCGGCAGATAAAAGCAACTGCGAGTACTTTGTTTTTAAATGCATTGCTTTGCTCTGCACAAGTAGTCATTTACTGGCGCTTTGAATTCCAACTGCATTCCCTATGCACATTTCGTAGGCACTGCAATTCGCTTCTGAGACTCCAGCAGCAAGCTAAACAACATTTTAATTCTTTTCAGGAATTTCTTACTTCCCTCGGAACGACATTCTTGCTTCAGCTATTTCCATTGCAGAAATCAGCCTGCGATCTCCCCTCGACTCAGAGAAGCAAGCAGAAGAAACAATGACAGGAAAAGAGAGAACAAGAAGGCTGAGGTTTTTGAGTTTATTTTCATCAGATGCCTGCATCAACTCCTCCTCGCTCCTTTTCTGAAGAAGAGAGGATCTTACTCATCTTACCTGGGAGCCCCGCGCACAGGCAGACGCACGACGAGCTGCTAGGTTTGACTAACCCCACATGGAAAGGCATGATTGCATGTGACCTCTGATAAGATTTTCAAGCTGAGAGACAGAAGGCATGAATTACGCACGTATCAGCCTCCGCCGGGAAGAAACCTGCACTCGGAGCTCCCAGAGCATAAATCAGCCTCTGTAAACACCGGCTTCAATTTCGACTTTTTTTGATTATACACTCAAAAGGGACTTAGAGATCTACACTTGATTTGGAATCTGAAAAATAAACTGTTTCCAAACTATTTTGTAATGCTTGTGCAATGGCCTCAAGACAGCCAGTAATTTAGACAGCTGTGTGACCAGCCACAGAAGCTGCATTTTAGAAATAGCCCTTCCTAGGAACAATTGAAACTTTCTCCGGGACGAAGTCCGCACACAGAGAGCAGTGTTTCCCTGCAACCATATAACAGTTTCATTATTGTTTAACCACCAAAAAACAGCTCCAACCATCTATCAAGCCTGACATCTCATCCGTCTCTGCTGCTAGCTCAGAGCACTAGGCATATGTAGGAAGAAGTTTGAGGATTCAAAAGGAAAAATTATTTTTTCTAAACAGAGAAACCATTTCTCTTTTTTTTAATGGTTAGTTCGCCATCCTAAAAACCTGTTCTGGATACTAAAGGCTTGCATGTCCACTGAGTGGTCATATACAAGGACCTAGAAAGAAAACTACTCCATCAAATGGATAAAAGCCCCAATTTAAGAGAAGTATAGCACAAACTGTAAGGCAATCCTATAGAGAAGGGATTCATCACCACGACACAACAGCACTGCCCAGCATGGCTCCATCCCCACCGTGGTTATTGCATCGAGCACCAGCCCGCCCATCCTAACAGCACTGCTGCTCAGCACGTGTCCGTGTCACCACAGCAGTCCTCAGCAGCCTCAACACAGTCCTGGAACAAAACCATCAATGCCTGCCGCAACCCCACACATCCTCCTGCACAAATTTCCAGAAATTGCTCGTCTGAGGGGCTCTGCCAGCTCCCCAGAGCAGCAGGGTGAGCGAAATGTGCAAGTCACCGGTGACTGCCTTCTGAGCAAGGTGCTCTGACATCAGCGGGCAGTGGTGACACACCAGTTTTAGGCCGGACTTCCCCGGGATGCAAATTACGGTTTGTGAGTCATCTGGGGACCAAGCCAAACCAATATAAACTCATGGACACAGTAAGTGGCATTGATTCAGCAACGACCTTTGTGACACTGCAATCTCAAATTATCCAGGGGTATATATAGAATATATAACGCCCAAGGAAGCTGGCTTCTGCAGTAGAGGTTACTGCACGAGCCACTCCCCAAGGAGAGCATTTTAAATTCACCTGTTTAAAAATCTCACTTAACATCAGTCTAGAGGCTAAAGATTCAAAACAAAGTGCTTACAAACATTCTTTTAAGCATATCCCACAACCCTCTGAATATAAAAGAAGGTGTCAAGAAAAAAATGCCAATATTAATATTTCTTTCTACATGGAAATACAACGTGAGATTTCGTATTCTGGCATTATTTGGCAGAGCAGCCAGAGGGCAGGTCTGTTAGAGAAAGAAGCCTAACTAAAATTTTAGACAGAAGTGAAAACCTCCAGGGCAATTAAAGTGAAAACCCCATAGATTTTACAGATCCTGAGAAGAATAAACAGTGTCTCTGAAAGGAACAATTCTTTCTAAAGAAAGCACCTCACGGGAACATAAATTAAAGAATCCAAGAAGGGTTTTCAGAAGCGAGAATAAGCTCTCAGCTTTGAGGAAACTGGCTGAGAAAGAGGGGAAAAGCTAATAAAAAAATATGAATTATTGATCTGAAAGTCATACTCCATTTCTTAAAGAAAACTGTAATTTTTCAACCTTGCAATGTTCTCTGAAGACTGAATAACCAACTTCAGAGGCATGTACCATCTGGTTAGAAAACCTGGCGTGCAGACAAGTTCTGCTTCTGACATCGACTCGGTGGTGCTGCGATTCTCCCACTCTGGCTCTCCCCACCTGTGAAACGGAGACTTCATTTATTCATCCTGCAGCGTTCTGTGCTCCCTGAACGCCAGCTGGTGCAGGTTCAAAGTACTCATTTCTGGCTTCTTGCAATGACCGTCCCCGGGAAGCGAAGGAAAACAAGCACGATACCGGAGATACTGATAGGCGCTATCAAGGCTAATGACTGGAAGGAATATCGGGGAGCAGGGGATGGGCTGGGGTTTTGCAATGGAAACAGGTGATCAGAGGAGGGGTAAAACATTTGCTGGATAAACATTTGCACCAGACAAACACAGCAAAGAGGAGAGCACGATATGCAAGGAGGCGAGCATCAAAGTCATCCCACAGCACAGACCTTACTGCAGCATCAGCTCTAACGCTTCCCTGTGGTGTTAGATCAAGCACACAGTCCCTACCAGGCTGCTAGCAATATGCAGAAATTTAAAGTCAGGCCGTGCTTGTAGCCAGAGCTCTGACCACAGAGAAGTGCCAAGTTCCCTCATGCTCACTACCACCCACCAGCACAGATCCTCTGCCCCGGGTCAGGAGCAGTTCATACCAGCTGCACCCAAACAAGGGTGGCACACACACAGCTATTTGCATCTCACAAGCCTTCTTCCAGCAAACTATTTTATTCGTCCATCCCTTCCCTTTCACTCCTAAGCACTAAGCAGCTGGTTCAAAGGCACAGGTCTTCCTAACCTCTCATCTTTGGATCAGGCTCTGTATTCCTCAGGACTGGTCAAAGGCTTTGGAAAACAGCCACTGAGATACTCTATATGCATTTGAAAATGAGCTCTAAGAGACTGAAAGCTAACCTAAACTGGTCTAAACATATTTTTTTCCTCCACATATTACAGGGAAGCCAACACACGCTGGACGAGGGCAGCATTTTACCCGGCTGGAGGCGAGGACATGAAGCTGGGTGCTGGATCAGACGGACAGGCTGCCTGCAGCACAGCTCCAGGTGAGCCAGCGGGCGGCAAGCAGGCACAACAAGACGCAGCAGACAACTGTGTGAAAATCTGCTTATGCCCTTCCACCACGCAAAAGCTGGTTCAAAGTCTAAAGCGCAAGTTTTAATAACCCTTCTATATATAGCACTGTAGATTCAACACGAATCACACTCCAGCCTGACTGAAGAGTTTACAGTCTCTGTAATTTCTTATAAACAGACCGTGGCACGAACATGCACAAGTGAGAACTACACATTTATATACCATTTAAAAAAAAAAAAAAAAAGTCATACTGAAATCAACCACAATAAATCCAAAAATGAAGGCCTGGAGAAACGAAGACAGATTCTGGTTATAAGTACAAATTCAGCTAGTGACCACCAACCTCAAAAAAAACAGTTTATCTATTTCATTGCTTTGTATGCTGACTGCAGAATATTGCATTCTGCTCTTATTTTAAATCCTAAAAGCCCAGTTCCATGTACCTCCCAATGAGAAAGCCTAAACCTCACAGCCTATTTTTACTACCCTGCGCTTAAATACAGTATTTAAATTATGACTTTAAAGCTATTCCAAGTCAACTGAAAACTTGAGCAATTAAGCAGTTATCCATGAACACCAATGTCATGGCAATCAGCTTTTAATTAAAGTCCAATTGCTACCAGCTGAGGGGACAAGGAAACCACAGAGCACTACAGCTGGGTAACTCTCTGCAACAGGATTCACACAAGCAAAGAGAATTACCCATAATAGAAAACACAACAATAGCCTAAGTCAATCGTTTTGTTTCATTAGACCCAATTGTTCTTCTGACAGTAATTATGTTTACAGAAGCAAAGGTTCCTAAGAATGAGTACAAGTTATTCCTCCCCACCACTATGAATACAGAAAACATTAAAGAGACAACAGTATTTGATGGAGCAGTGGTAGGTAAACGCAAGGATCTAGAAATTGCAAAAAAAAAACAACTATATTTTAAGCTAACAGCTTGGCATTCTTCCTCTCAGGTCTGGATAAACAAGGTAGCAGTGGAAATGATGACAAGGTGTAAATACCGAGTTTGGTTTTGTTCCATGCCATCGCGTATATGCCTTAATCATTACTTATCTTGAAATATAACCTTCAATTTTTTTAAAAATACCGCCTGCTATGTTATTAAGAATGCCAACTTGCACTGCACCTGTCATTTCCCATCCGATTGAAACAGAGAACTAAAAAAGCATTTTGCAAATCCAGCAAGATCTCCACCGGTACCACCGTGGGGTCAGCAAGCAGAGAAACCTGCCCTCGGTCCCTCCTCTGCTCCCAGACAGCTCCCCAGAAGCAGGGTCCGAGGCCTCCCATGGAAGACGCGTTGTGTCAGAGAGGAGAAGGCGACATAAAGAGCTCAAACAAAACACCCAAACAAAACATTTTTACGCCTCAGGAAGTTAAACATTACCTCGGATGTATCTCGAGCAAAGAAGCACAGAGCCAGAACATCCCTACCGGCGCGTTAACGTTACACTCGTCCCTACGGCACCCAGGCAAGCCTGGCTGCCCTCGCCGTGTCTGAAAACACGAGACTCCAGCACAACAGCTCGTTCATCACCCCGCTGTCCCATCCAGCGCCTTCATCCCCAGCTGTTTGGCCAAGCCCCTGACCCGTAAAGGCTCAGGCCGCCGAGGACTTGTGTTTATTAACCCGCAATCAGATGGACGCTGCTGGTAAGGAACCGAGCGGGCGATACGTCAACGTGCTGGGCAGGAAGCACCTTGACCGGCTTACGGGAACGGGCTGTTCTGAGCGGCTGCTTTTCTTTTCCGAGCTCCTCCTGAGGCGCCTCGCACAGCTCTCGCCCTGCTGCTGGCACCCAGGCGAGGCAGGGCTCCCCTCAGGAGGACAACGCGTCCCCCTCACGGAGCCATCCCCCCAGGTGCGCTTGCACCGCGCCCAGCCAGCTCCCCAACCGCCACCACACGCGGAGGGGACCACATTTTTCCACAAATTACTGCAGGAAAGCTCGGCGCTTACCCCCACAGCCGCTCAGCTCCCACATGAAACCCTCACAGCCCCCTCTGGGGTCGGACACAGCAGCGCGGCGCCGCCAGACGCCTCCTCCCCCGCAGCCTCCCCCTCAGCCCCCGACCCTCAGCAGCTCCCCCCGGACCCCCCTCACCCGTCAGGGCAGCACCCTCCGGCCCTCAGCCGCCTCCTCACCTGCCCCGTCCCGCCGCGAGCTCTGGGCCGGGCCAGGCCGCGGCTCCGCCCCGGGCCCTGCGCTCCGTGAGGCGGCGGCGGCGGCGGCACTATGGCAACTGCCCCCCACACCCCCCCTCCGCCGCGGCCGCCATAACGCGGCCGGCCCCGAGGCTCCGCTGGCGCCCTCAGGAGGCTGAGGGGGGGGCAGCGCCGTCCCCAAGGACCCGGGTTCGAGACCCCGGCCCGGCACCTGGCGTTTTTTGTTGTTATTATTTTTTTTTTTTTTTTAAGGGTGGGTTTGGATAGGTTGTGGCTTGCTTTGAACCGCGCTGCCCGAGCGGTCTAACTCCTTAAGGGTTCAATGATTTTCTACTTTGCTGTGGAAATTTAAGGCAAATCAGCGCGAGGTTTTCCAGGGTTGGTACCTGATCGCTGTAACAACCTCCACCCGCCCGCTATCAGGGTCCCCAACCGGGTGATAACCAGCACTCACAACCAGAAATTCAGGGCCTCACCGTCCCCTCACATACACAGCCCGCACCCCACCGCCCCCCCGACCTACCCCGTCCTTCCCCAGGCGGGCACGGCGCTCCTGCAGCTGCCTCCAGCCGAGTGCCAAGGGGAGAAAATCCTCCCGGGGTCACAGCTGTGCCCAAAACCTCCAGAGGAGCGCAGCCCAGACGCTTCGCCGCCTTCCCCCGTCCCCTCCGGATCACCATCCCCTTTGAATCACCGTCCCATGACCGTGACCGAGTTTCTGCTGTCACTTCCCAGGAACCGGAGCTGTGGCCCCTGAAGACGCCGACCGGGCGCGCGCCTGGCTCCAGGCCGAGGCTGACGCAGGGCATGAGGCAAGCCCTTCGCCTCCACCACCTCCTGCAAGTTCGGGGAAGGAGGCAGAGGGAAAACCCCTCTGGGTTTAGGTGAAACCAAAGATGTTTGTTTGGCTTTTCCTCCCCTGCAAGCAGTTTGCTCTCCCTGCAGAAGAGGGACCTCGGGCAGAGAGAGAAAATTGTAGCACCGAGGTTACAGCTGAAATGTTTGCATGTTTGTTCCAGGCTTCAAGGGATGTAACGGGACGGGTTTTCTGCTTGTAAGGACCAGCACAAGCCTCCCACAGACAGGAAAAACACACCGCTCCCCACCCCTGCCAGCCCAGCTGCATAACCAGCCCCACTCGTCTTCCAAGCCTGGGAATCCCAGAAACGCAAGTAAATGGCTTCAAAATACATCTCTTTTCACTGCCATTAGTTTAATCAGGATGCCCTGCCGAGTCCCAGCCATCACAACCTGCATCAGCAGCCTCAAAGCCGTAACTCAGCTCACTTACTGAAGGTTTCCTATACCCCTCTTGAGCATAAAGAGGATGAGGACCTAGAAATTTGGAGTCAAGATGAGAGGCCACACTCCATCCCGGCCTCTCATCTCCTCCCCAGCTCTGCACAAGCCCCAGGAGGTTGCCTACAGCAGGAACTGAGCAGTACAGCAATGCCCCAGAAACACTGACGGTTCCCTTCAGGGACCTGCTGTTGCTGTGGGGTCAGATCAAACACCCGATCGATCCCTGCTCAGCAACAGCCCTTCCCACCCCACTCTTTCTAGGGACTAATCAGAAATTTGAAGTTTAACAGAAGTTACCATTAACTGATTTCCAGTTCTTGAATGCCACAGCAGCATGCAATGCCTTTTTTAATTTCCCAACCAAGGCCACCATGGGCTGCCTGAGGAAGAGGACAGCTCCAGGACCAGAGGACAGCAAGTGATGGGAGCAATGAAGCCGCTGTGACAAGCCACAGGTCTGCACAGGGACATGCCAGCTGGTCCCAAGCCAGCAGCTGAGGACAGGGCAGCTCTGCTGGCTGCAGACAAAACCTGCAGAGGAGGTGACCCGTTTGCCGTGCTGCCCACAGGGCCCAGCCACTGCAGCCTGTATGTGCTGAGCAAGGTCTCCAGAGAACCCCACGCACATTTTCTCCCAGGTGCAGAAGAACAGGAGCTGCTTGGTGTTGGTCCTTCCTGGGGCTGCAGGACTCAGATGGGCTGAATGTAAAACATTCAACATTTGTATGTTTTTTTTGCAGCTCTCCTGGACCATGACATTTGCTCTTCCGCCCACATCAGAGCCCCTCTGCGGGTGTCGCTGGGCTCGGCTCCTGCACGTCACTGTTTCCAATATCCAGCTCCACCTGCATCCCTGTTGGCTGCAAGGAGAAACAGAGAGGAGCTTAACCTCACCGTGCTGGGACAAAGGACAAGCCTGCACATCACTCCGTCACCTACCCCAGAGCCAAAATCCCCAGATCCATCCCCTTGAGGACTTTTCTGCCCTCATTTTAACTGGGTCTGCTGAACACAAATAGAGGATGCAATTTAGTAAAGAAAGATGTCCCCAGATGTACTGTTATTACTCTCGTTCAGCACATCCTGGATGCGTGTCGCTGCCCAGCACACCACCGCATCCAAAGCCGTTTGGATCAGGAGGCAGAGAGGGCTCAGAGCCAGGGGACTGAGGCAGCGCTGCCCCATGTGTAGGCAGGATCAGGCCAGGGTCACCTCTGCAGGTGTCCGAGCTGGTTCCGCAGCATCTCGAGAGCGAGATGAGCACGAGGAACAAGGTGACCTAGATTGCAAGCAGTGCCTCTCATTTAACTTGCCTATAAATACAAGCTCAGGCTGCGGGGAGCAGGTGCTCTTTTCTTCTGTAGCACGCAGCCGGGCTGCATCTGTTCCTCTCCCATTGCACTGGGTCCCCCCATGGGGCCTGATCCTGCCCTACCCCATAAGGAGCCTCCCTCTGCTCTGCGGCCAGGTCCGAGTCACTTCTCCATCGCAGAGGTGCTGGCCGGGCAGGAGCCTTACCTGCCGTGGTGACTTTGCCAAGGAAGCGCTGCGCCGCGTGGTGGCCTCCTCCCAGGGGGCTCCTTTGCTCTCCAGCAGCACCCGGGTGCTGGGCACGAAACTCCAGGAGCGGCCGAGGGCTGGCTTCAACAGGCCAGTGCTGCTGTCCCTTGTCACCTGGTTAGTCACCTGCCGCACAGACACACTCATCATGCCCAAGGAAAAGTGGTGCCACTCAGTGGAACACCAGAGATCGCCAGGAGATGATGGCCAAGCTGCTACTTGTGTGAAGTTTCTTTCTTCTCCTTCCTGTGCTCTCCTCCTTAGCATGACCGTGCCATCCCCTTGAAAAACAGCTCGTGCAACTGCACCAGATACGTACTCAGACACGAGTTCACTCCTATCTGCAAGCTGCAGCAGCTCCAGGTGCTGAAGCCACCCAGAAGTTTAGTTTGGAACTTCCAAGTGTCCCTGAAGACATTTTGTCCTCCTTGGTTGCTAATCAGAGCAAAGGGCAGGACTGTCTCAATGCTTTCCCATGCCAGGTTCAGCACACCACCACTTTCTGTTGTGGCTTTTCCAAACCAAACCCATTATTTGTGGTCACTGCAACCTGCCTGGGAGCATCAAAGCAAACGCAATTGCTTGGCCAAGAGCTGGGGGAAGAACACAGCAAGGCCCTTCCCAGTCCCCAGCTCTGTGCAATGCAGTGCCCTGCAATTCCTCCATGGAAACTAAGCACGAGGTTACTTAAGAAGCTAGCCAGCCTCTTAAATCAATGGTGCGTAATCAAAAATAAATACAAACAGCCTTTTGGTCTGCCTGTACTTAACACTACCTTGCTCAATCAAGTGAATGACTTGCTGGCTGAGGACAGCAAGAAAAGCAGGCAGCAAACCAGCCCTGTCCTTGCTCCACACTTGCTGGAACAAGATATCTGCAGGCTGCTACATGGGGGAGCAGAGCACTCCGAGCACTGAGTGACAGCCTCCTGCTTGGCTGGGAATGGGGTCCCCCCTCACAAGTGCTCCAAAATCTCTCCTGGGCTCCTTGCCATGGCACATGAAGGTCAAGGCGCAGCAACACTCACCACCACCGCAAGGCTGAACTCCTTGGCCAGCATCTTCAGCTCCCTGGCCAGCTGCATCATGATGGCCAAGCCTGGAGGAGGACAAGGCACGGGGCTGCTGGGGTTCCAACTGAAACAAGGAACAGCCCCAAAGGTGCACCTTGAAGGCAGGTGACACCTAGACCTGTGGGAGCCCTGGCTACGGTGCTGATGGGCACCTTCACCCCATTTCCAGCACCCCGCTGTACCCTTTGCACCCACAGATCCCTGCTGTACACCAGCACGACCCAGGGACCTCTGCTGGGAGCCCAGGCAAATGGATTTGGCATGGACAGGCCAAACCCTGAGCTGTCCCACTCTTTTGTCTTCCACCTTGGAAGCCCTAAGGCCAAAAACCCCTACAAAAGCACCAGGAGCTCCAGAAAAACTCAGCCAGGCTGATTTAGCAGGCACAGGACCCCTCTTTCCAGCTCACAGCTTCATTTTCCATGGCTGTGAGGGGAACTGCTGCGATAGCACTGGCTGCTATCAAGGTGTGAGATGCTCTGGAAGGTGTCTGAGGGCCTCCTCAGCATCTCAGCCAGCAGAAAGCCCCTCAACTCCTGATCTTTGAGCCTCCATGGCAAAAAGAGCCTATGGGGAGCTTTACAAACTATGCTAGCTACTACAATATGACACCACAAGCAGAGGTTTTACTCGTTAAGCAAACAGCTCGGTGCATCCCTTGTCTCCCAGCAAAGTTTCAGACCCCCGGCATGAGCCTGCATGGCCACAGCTAGCTTGAAGTTTTGCAAATAACGCTGCAAATAATGCTATAAACACCCTCCCCTTTTATCCAGTTGCAAAGGACAAGCCAGGAGCAGCCACACTCCCATCAGTCCTGCCCCAGCCCCAGGCACAGCACGCACAGGAGGACGAGGCTCCTCTGGAAGAGCCTTGCACCCACAGTGTTTTGCCATCAGCCTCGTGCCCCAGCGACGTGTCTCACCCTCTGACTGCCTGCCGCCCAGCAGCGGGTGGATCACAGCCGAGACCGAGTCGATCAGCACCGTCTTCAAAGGTCCCGTGCAGCTCACTGCCTGCAGGAAGAAAGCACCCCGTGCAGTGCCGAGCGGTATTTGTGAAAGTCCCAAAGCTGCAGGGAGGATGTCCCCAGGACGGGGTGAGGAGAGGGACCTGGAGCCAGGCTCCTACCTGCTGGGAGAGGCGGTCCCGCACCTCCTGCAGGGCGCTCAGCATTTCATAGACATCGAACACGCGGGCCACCTGGATCCGCTGCAGAGCCTCCAGCTGTGGCAAGGCAGTGTCACCGACAGCCCCCAGGACCTGCACAGCTGCCTGCAGGCACCAGGGGCTCCCCGGCACAACAGGGCTGTGTCCCTCCCACCCTGGTTGCTCCCAGATGCTTTTATACCATGCCACGGAGACACGGACACTTATTTCTTCCCCATTTATCCCACCCATAAATCCTTGTGATGTCCTCCTTGTGATGATGGAAGAAGCAAAGCAGAGCAACCTCGAGGAGCAAGAGCACGAGTGACTGCAGCGAGCTCTCCTCTTCTCCCCAAGAAAAAACAAAGTGGCCCCAGGAGGAAGAGTTTGAACCCAGAAGAGCCCATGGGGATACAGACGACAGCTGAGCCACCTCTGGGGCTGTCGGCAGGCGAAAGCCAAGGCAGTTTTAGCACAAGTGGTGGAGGAGCAGCGGGACGGGCTCCACAGAACTTGCCTGCTCTTCCTCATCCTCTGCCTGGGCCTGAAGCATCTGGTAGAGGCGGGAGGCAGTGAACCCCCCCGTGGAGTCCAGGAACAGGACGTGCTGCTTGAGGCCGAGGGACACGCTGGCCGCGATGCTGAGGCACACCTGGAGAGGCAGGGATGTGGCAGCAGCAAACCCCCAAAGGACAAGGGGAGCCCTCAGGGTCCCCCGACCTTGGTGGCAGCCCCAGAGCCACCAGGGACGGCCAGAAACTTGGTCCCAACCTCCTGCTGGGGCTGCCTTGTGCTCTGGGAAAGGCCGGAGACCATTGGAGATGCAACCAGTGCCTGAGCAATGCCTGTTTCACCCAGCACTTCATTTTTCCTCACACCCAAGGAAAAATGACAAGAGCAACGATTGCCAGTGACAAAATCCCTCTGATGGCCTCGGCCTGAGAGCCACCGAGACTGCCAAGCTGCGAAGGAAGTCTCCCCTCTTTGAGAAGTCCAAAGGCTCTCGGTTTGGGGCAGGACGTGCTTTGCATGCCTGAAGGCACCATGTCCCCCCCACTGCCACTTTTCTCTCCTCCGTCTCGCTCACCTGCGTCTTCCCGCTGCCCGGCGCGCCCATCAGCTCCGTCACCTCCCCTGTGTACAGCCCCGAGTCCAGCAGCTGGTCCAGGCTGTGGGTGCAACACAAGGTGGGACCATCAACGCGCCCCCGGCCACAAAGGCTGGGATGTGGGAAGCAGCAGCACCCAGAGACCCGTCCCTACAGCCCCCTTCCCAAACGCAGACGCACACTTCGGGCTCTGCTCCTTCCCTCCTACCCCCGTCTCTCTCCACAAAAGGCTGCAGATCTGCAGTGAGGGGGGGGCAAGGGGACTGTCCAGGGCTGGAGGGGAGCTGCAGGGCTGAGAGCCGTGTCTGAACACCCAGGGCTTTCTCTGCATCCTCCCTGCTACAGCCCAGCAAGGAGACCGTGGAAGGAGAGAAATAAGCGCAGGGAATAGAGGGCAACTCATTCCCATGCCCAATCTTGGGCTTCACGACTCCAAAGCCCTCCCGGATCCACAGCCCTCTTCCCTGGAGCCCTCAAGGCGAAGGCTGGAAAGGCTGAAGGCAGTGTGTTACCCAGCCTAAAAGTGAGACGTGCAAACATTTCCCCGTACACGTGCGGGCTCTTGCAAGGACAACATCAGCATCGTTCCCTCCAGGGACAGAAACTGGCTGACTTTGCAGCCACAGGACCAAAAATCTCCTCTCTCCTCTCAAAGCCTGAGACAGGTGGCAGCTGCTCGGGATGGTTCGGACACCACTGAGCCTGCTCAGGGCACCACCACCACCCCACAAGCAGGGTGGCCACAGCCTTTCCCCCGGTGCTGTCCTCACCTGGGGCTCCCGGTGGGCAGGATGGCCGTGGAGCTCTTGAGTTCCTCGTAGAGATCTGCCCCGTTGGCGGGGAAGGCCGAGAACTGGGCCAGCAGCACTCGTCTCACCGCAACCAGCGCCTGGAGGGGGGAGAGACACCTCTAGAAGGGACTGGGGAAATTCGGGGACACCGATGCTCGCTGTGGGCTCCCCCCCCCCCCCAAAAAAGAAAGCCCACCCAAGCTGGGAGCTGAGCTCTGAGCCGGGATATGGGGGCACCCCGTTACCTTGTAGGACAGGGAGCACTTCTGGGACACATCCTCCAGGTCTGACGACACAAAGTCCACCACTGCAAACAGCAGGAGGGACGAGGAGCTGGGGGCCAAGCCCGGGCAGCCCAAAACCACGGCAGGCAGCCCCTGCGTGGGGACAGAGCACGGTGCCCCCCCGGGAAGCGCCGGGGCTGATGTTCCCCACCCCGATGCCCCCCATTTTACCCGTCCTGACGCCGTTTGCCCGGAGGACCTGGATCATCTCCTCGGTGAGGCCGGGGCAGAGGCCGGCCCGCAGGACCACCATGTCCCTGACCCCCCCAGGACAGGGAGCGGAGCCCTGCGGAGGGCACGGAGCGTGGGTCGGGCACCAGCCTCCCGTGGGACCCCGCAGCCTCCCCACGGCGTGGCGAGACACCACCAAGACCCCGTCCCACGCTGTGGGCGATGGGGGGGCTCCATTTATCCCCTAATTTACCACCAGGCAGCCCCCAAACCCTACCAGGCTGAGGCTGGCAGCCTCACCCACGCGGCGCACGCCGAGCCCTGCTCCTGCCTCCCTCCGGGAGGGGACCCCCAGGGACCCCAAGGGCTGTGCCCCAGCCCCACACCGAGCCCCCCCCCGGCACCCCCAGCTCCCCACGGACCCCCCAGCTCCCCACGGTCCCTTCCTGTTCCTGCGGAAGGGCCGGGCCCGGCCCCGCACCCCCCCCTAGCGGCAGCCGTGGGCGAGGGGTCTCGCGTGGGAGGGGGGTCCCTGGAGCCTTCTCCCCTCTCCCCCCTGGCTGCTGGCACCTAGGGGTGCTCTGGGGGCAGCTGGTGGGGGTGATGGGGGTGATGGGGGTGGTGGCTGTGTTAGCGGTTGGGGGTGCAGGTAAATTGGAAAATTTTAAAGTGGGAAAACAGAAATTAGCCAAAACACTCGGGAAATGAGGGGTTGGGGGGGGGGGTAGTGAAGCCTTACAGAGCTCCCCGTGCCCCCAAGCAGGGTTTTTGTCCCTTTTGTCAAAGGAGGGTGCTGCGTCCAGGGCTGCCCCCAGGTGCCATTGGGGTGCCCTGCAGCTGGGGGGGGGGCACGGTCTCCCTGCAGAGCTGCTGGGGCACCCCCCCCTTTCCTGCAGAGCAGCTGATGAGAGGAAAAAAATAATAAAATAATAATTAATAATAATAAAACCTGATGTGACTTCTGAAGCTCTTTCAGGCAGGTTTGTGGGGTGGAAAATGAAGGTGCATGGGGGGGGGGCTTCTTGCTGTCCCCGCACGGACTTGCTGCAGGGGACTGGGGGCTGCCTCCCTCCCTGTTCCCCTGGGATTTCATCTCCCCAGGAAAAGCTTCCCTTGGCTTTCTCACCCGGAGCCTCAAGAGGGCCCCCAGCACCCACTGAGATGTGTGAGGCCACAGCTGCCCTTTTGGTGCTGAACTGGGGTTACTGGGGGCTCTCCCAGTGCTGCTGCTGCTCCTGGAAGCGGAGCTGCTGGTGTGGGGGGCTCGGGCCAGGCAGGAGGGGAGCTGGCAGGGCTGAGCTGACCCTGCCTGGACCAAAAGCAACGTGGGAAGGTGTTTCTGACCCATTTGCCCAAGCACGGCCTGGAAAAGCCACCACACCAGGTCCACCTGAGGCAGAGCAAACCTCTTACACCCTGCTGAGCTGCCTCTGGACCTGGAGGCGTAAGATCCCCAGGCTGGGACACAGCTCAGCAGGGCGACAAGATAACAAATTTCTCCTGGCAGAGCCTCAGCAGGGGCTTGCACTGCCTGCTGCACTGCCTGCTGGGGCTCAGCCTCACAGCATGAGCTGGTCGGGGCAACTAAGCGGGTATTTTGGGGGGAGAGAAGCTGCAAGGCAGAATTCCCGGAGCTGTGACCCCGTGAAATGTTGTGGGGGCTGAGAGGCTGAGCGCTGGTGTCCCTCGAGCTGAGAGCTGGGGCTCTCATCACAGCAGTGGGCTGCTGGGCTCTGATACAGACTTAGGTGTTAGACCGTGCCTGGGGGGCTGCGGGAGCATGGGACACGGGTGGGATTCCCATCATGGTGGGATTTCCATTAGGGTGGGATTCCCATCAGGGTGAGATTCCCAGCAGGATGGGATTTCCATCAGGGTGGGATTTCCAGCAGTTCGGGCTCCCCAAAGGCCTGCAGGGAGGTGGCAGTGCTGGATGCTTCCCCCCCGAGGGCCTTCTGGAAGGTGCTGGGCACTGCTGCAGCTGCCGGCACGGGGCCACTTGTCCCTGTGCAGCTGTCTCGTGCGTCCCTAAATAGAAAGGGAGACGGGTCTGAGCGCTGGGACAGGGGTCAGCCAGCCCAGCCGTGGGCTTTTTTTGGCACAAAGCCCTCCCATTCCTGCTCCCCCTGCCCTGTGCAGCTCCCCAGGTTGAGGAAAGCTGAGATCCATCCCGGCGGGTGGGAGAGCATCCCCGCTCTCTGCGGGGAGCCGCGTCCCCGTGCACGGTGTGTCCCCCCCAAGCTGGGCTGGCTGCTGGCGCCCTGGCTCGCCGCCCTCCCCGGGCACTATATAGCACGGGAAGGGGACAGGCTGTGGTGACAGGTGACACTGACACGCACCAGGAGCTGCCAGGTCCTGCCCAAACTTGGAGTGGAAGGCGAGCTCTTTCCTGAGCCGTACGGACCCTACGCAGTGCCGGCGGACTTCTCGAGCTGCTTTTTGTTATTTTATTTTTTTTTCCATTTATTAATTGGCCCTTAAGGATCGACAACTGTGGGAAAAGCTTCTGAGGAGCCACAGCTTTGAGGAGCAGCTTGATTTTCCAAACACTTCAGCCCGGTAATCTGCTTTTATTCATGTGTGTGGTAATTACTCACTGGGCTCATGGTGAAGCTCAGCTCGGCGGCGTGGGCGGGCGACCCTGCTGGCATGGGCAGCAGAAAACAGAACGGGCACAAAATCCATATTTTTCCTTAAAACTCCCAAACAGCCTAAAACATGCATCTTTTTTTTTTTCTTCTTTTTTTTTTTTTCTTTTTTCTTTTTTTCCCTCTGCCCCCTAGATGGAGGATCCCATCCAGCTGAAAGAGGAAGGCAATAAATACTTCCAGGCCAGCGACTACGAGAAAGCCGCTCAGAGCTACACGCAGGCCATCAAGCTCAGCAAGGACAAGGCGCTGCAGGCAGTGCTGTACCGCAACAGGGCGGCGTGCTTCCTGAAGAAGGTGAGGAAAGCTCCCCCTTTCCATCCCAGCAGGGCTGAGCACACCAGTTTAGCTCAGAGATGGTCCCATTTAACCATTTTGAAGTGCAAGCTTTCGGCAGCCACCCTGCCCCATCTTATGGGGGCTCTGTGAGCCCTGCCTGGGGGTGCAGGAGCATCGCTCGCTGCCTGTCTCAGCACAAAACAGGCACGGATCTGCAGCAAAAAGAGTTGCTAGCTCTGTACCAAAACTGTCTCAGCTGCCCGCAAGGTTTTAGCAGGTTGTTTGCATCCCCTCTTCCACTGCTGCCTGCCGTTTGTTGCTGCAGCAGTGTCTGCTGTCTCACCCATCCCGCAGACCTTTTCCTCTTTTCTCTCCATCAGTGATGAGAAATGACCTAAACCTCCTCCAGAGCTCTCTCTCCCACCCTCCCTAGGCTCCTACTGGTTTCACTGGGGTGTCCAGTTAGCGGGAGCAGAGGCCACAGTTGCCCCAGCAGCAGGGACGTTCCCTGCTGTTCCGCTGCTAACAAATTGCTGTTCTGGTTTGACAGGAGGAATATGCCAAGGCAGCTTCGGATGCATCAAGAGGTAAGGAGGGGGCAGATTTTAGAAAGGAGAGCTGTTTTTCACACTCACTGCTCTCAGGAGCTGCAGTCGCTGTGAAGCAGATCATGATTTACATGGGGGGTTCCTGAGAAGCAAACTGTGATGCCTGGTCTTTCGGATCCCTTTCCCAGCCATTGACATCAATTCTTCGGATATCAAGGCCTTGTACCGGCGCAGCCAAGCTCTGGAAAAACTGGGGAAATTGGACCAAGCATTCAAAGATGCTCAGAAATGTGCTACCATCGAGCCCCGCAACAAAAACTTCCAGGAGACCCTGAGGCGGCTGGGGGCCGACATCCAGGAGAAGGTAAATTTGGGGGGAGCAGTCCCAGGCTCACAGCCCAGAGGTGGGAAGTCTGAGGGCACTCCTTGCTCTGGGATCTTGCTGGATCATTGGTCATACCGAAAATTTACAGCAGTGTAGGGGGATAAACAGGCTCTGGAACTGGAAGTTTCTACTTGAAGCATGGAAATCAAAGGGTCAGATTGAACGGGTAAATTAAAAAGCCTCACAGCTTGCTCCCGAGGCTGGGCTGGCCCTGAACATCTCGGTAAGGTCCTGGTGAGGAGCTGGACTGGCTTCAGACGGGGCCTGGCAGTCCCCACGTGGACTGGGCCCTCCACAGAGGAGCTGTGTCCCTTCCCTGCACCTCAAAGCACCACAAGGTCTCAGACGATGGCTCAGGGTTTGGGCCCCTGTGTCTGACACAGGCAATCGATGCTGTTTCTGAGACGTTACACTTGCTTTGTTGTTCAGCTCATTGCCTGCTAGTCGGAGGCCTGTGGTTGTCTTGAAGGGAAAAGGAAAAATTGCCTCTTGATTTTCTGCCTCTGACGCTCCGTGCTCTCTGTTGGCACAGCTGCGCATTCAGTTCTCCACGGACCTGAGGGTGCAGAAGATGTTTGAGATCCTGCTGGATGAGAACAGCGAGAAGGAGAAGCGAGAGAAGGTGAGAAGCGCCCCGGCCTTGCCCAAACTGCTGTTGTTTAACGCCAGAGGCCCCTGTGAGGAGCTGAAGGCCGCCTTCCCTTCCCCTGATGCGATTTCTTGGAGAAACCTCTCGGTGGGGTCAGAGCTGTGCACTTCTGCCAGCTGGGCGCCCCCAGCTCCCACCAGCACATCCCAGGTCTGGGAGTTTGGTGGAGGAGTTTTGGAGGCTGGGGTTGTGCTGCTAACGTGTCCTCTTGCCTCCCCCCAACAGGCTGCGAACAACCTCATAGTCCTGGGGCGGGAGGAAGCGGGCGCCGAGAGGATTTTCCAGAACAACGGGGTCAGCTTGCTGCTGCAGCTGATAGAAACCAAAAATGCTGAGCTGATCCTGGCAGCCGTGAGGACGCTTTCGGGCATGTGCACGGGACATAAGGCTCGGGTAAGCAGCGGGGTGCTCGGGACCTTCACCGCTCTTGTCTTGCACCTGGGGAGTGGAAAATCAATCGCTGGCAATGTTTGTGAGCAGCGGGGATTTATTCTCCTTCCGCTTCTTGCAGGGAAAAAAATGAAATCCTACAAATGGCATTTTTAACTCTGGGGAAGACAAGACAAATAAGGAAGTGGGTTAACACAGACCAAAGAAACTGATCCTATCACTGTGCTCCTGACCCCTGAGGTCAAAGCTGTGCTCCTCGTGGTGCCTTTCTGTGTGCTGGTGAAGCAAAATTTAGGATGTCATCACCATTAGTGGTGGTGGGCAGGGCTGGGTCAAGCCCCGGTCCTTTGCCACAGGTCTCAAGAAAGCAACAAATGACTTGGTCTCTACAGGAAAGTTTTGCCCGAGACTTCT
This sequence comes from Aythya fuligula, assembly GCF_009819795.1. Lineage (NCBI taxonomy): Eukaryota > Metazoa > Chordata > Aves > Anseriformes > Anatidae > Aythya > Aythya fuligula. The sequence goes on along the minus strand of NC_045578.1, from coordinate 5,322,100 downwards.
GTTAGAGGAAGGAAAGCAGGGAGGATCTGCAAGACAGTTCAGATTCCTGGAAGGGGTCGCAAGGGAAGTCCCAGCAGTCTGAGCCAGCTAGTGTCTAGCTTGAAATCAAGTTTTTGTCGTGCAAAATGGCCCATGAGAGGTCCCATCTGCTACACGTGTGTGTCCACCTCCTGCTTCCAGCCAACACGAGCATGGATGTCCATGCAGTGGTGTGAAGGAGGAGGGGGGGAAACTATAACATGACAGAAGATGGATAACACCTCAGATAAAAATCCAGTGCTGTGGACACCTATTTGCTTTCTGAAACCTTAACTGTTGTCCCCTGCACGAAGGCTGTGCTGTGAAACCCACTAGGTCAGAGTCGTCCTGAACACGCTTCCCCTGACTTGCTGGTGTCACCATGCATGGGGACACTGTGCGATGACACGGGGTTTGCTGGCAGCCAGGACAGGTTCCTGCACTAAACTGTCTCCTTGTTATCCACCTGGTGTGGGGACCAGCCCCAGCTGTGCTCATCTCACCATCCTCAGTGTAAAGAGCCCATCATTTCTGACAACTCTGGATTTTTAGGAGTTGTTTTATAAATGAATATAAGGCTGAAAAGCAAAACTGCCCTGTGCAGACTCAGGATTCACCTGAGAAAATTCTTTTTTACGAGCCAAGCCTGACTTTTCTAAAGCATGCAGGAAGGACAGGCTCTTCCCCTTTGCTGACTGCTGCTTGGTTTTCTCCTTTCTGGGGCCAGGCCACCGCGATTCTGCACTACCTGGGCATCGACAGCATCTGTATGTGGATGTCGGTGGACAACGAGGAGATCTCCCTGGCTGTCTGCAACCTCCTGCAGACCATCACTGACTGCCTGCTGGGCCAGGGCAAAGAGGAGCACCACGGGAAGGAAGAGGCTCTGGTGCTAGGTAATGTGCAGTCCCTTGGTCTATCCGGAGAAACAGGTGCTTTCTGCTCTGCCTTAAACACCTACATTGCAGCCATGTGGTGGCTTTGAGTGGTTTTCACTGGATTCGCCGGCTTTCAGAGAAAACTTCTCCTAACTGGCTGCTACTGCCTTGCTTCTGTAGATACTAAAAAAGACTTGAGGATGATCACAACACGTTTGCTGGATATGTTGGTCAGTAAGAAAGTGTCTGGGCAAGGACGAGACCGAGCTCTCAACCTCCTCAACAAGAACATACCGAGGAAAGACCTGAAAGACCACGACAACAGCAGGACCATCTTTGTCATTGACAACGGTGAGTCCTTCCCCTCCGTTCCTGCTCTGGCCTGGGAGGCACGGAGCTGCCTATTGCTTGAATAGCTGGAAAACTGTTCCTCTCTACAAAATGAATTCACTCGTTTTTTTTTTTTATTTGGTGCATGCAAGCCTGGAGCAAATTCAGAGCTTATTAGCAGGAAACAGTTTTAAGGTTAAGAGCAAAAAAAAGCATGTATGACAACAAGATCTCTTCAGTTTCCAGAGAATTGGTTTAAGCTTCTCCAGTTAGTTTATTCCAGTGTATTTGCTGATGCTTGTAATGTTAGGGCAATTTGGCTTGCATAAATTGGGTGCCTTAGGCAGGAGGAGATGAAAAACCACTGGGTTTCCTGGATGCTTGAATTTAATTTCTAAAGGGGGGAGGGTTAATGTGTGGGCTGTTTTATATCAATTCCAATGTGTGCGTGTTACCATTTTGGTGAAAGTTATTTAATAATGCTTCTAGCAAAAGGAGGGTTGAGACACCCAGAGTCACTTGAAGGTCATGACTTCTCCCCAGTAAGAGCCTCCAGCCTGGGAGGTCAGGGGGCTCAACGCCTCCTGACCCAGCTGGGGCCCCACGGCACAGTTCTGCTTCTCCGAGAGCTGGATAAATGCTCCATGCTGCAAACCCACAACCCACCAGCAGAAAGTCCCAGTAAATATCTCAATAACTTCTTTGTCTACAGCTTACGTGATTAGGCTATGAAAAACTAAGATGGTTGTTTTGTTGCAAGAACCCAGCAAACTATCCCAAATGTTGTCCAGGCCCTCTCTGCTCTAGCAGCCCTATCACTTCATTGTTCCCAGGCTTAAAAAAGATACTGAAAGTGGTGGGCCAGATTCCTGAGATGCCTGACTGCCTGCCGCTGACAGAGAACACACAGCTGACTGCGTCCATCCTCCTCAATAAGCTGTACGACGACCTGCGCTGCGACCCGGAGCGTGACAACTACCGGGTGATCTGCGAGGAGTACATCAAGTGAGTCGGGTGGGCTCGGGGTGCAGGAGGGCTAAAGAAAGCGACGGGCTCTGGCAGTGCAGCTAGATGCCAGACTGAGGCCCTGGGGGATGATTTGCTTGAGATCCTGCACGATTCCTCAGCATGGGTCCTCAAATCCTCGCGTACTCCTACCTGCTGGATCACGACCTTTGCATGGATTTGGGCTGGGTTGCATCCCAAATACCTACATATTTCACCAGCGGAGTGAAATCCAGCAGAGAAATGAAGGTCCTGTTACCCTCTTGAAACAAAACTGCTCTCTATGTCCCTGCTTCCCCTGACAGAGTGCGGCAGGGGGGATCCCTCAGGCAACCTGAACATCTCTCCATGCCGCACCCCACCATTCCTGGTGCCCTAGCTCTCCCATGGGGTGCAGTAGCAGTGGGTCTAGCTTTCCAACTGCTCCCGATCTGGTGGAGGACATTCCCTGTCCCACAAAGAGCTATCCAAGGGAATGAGAACAGTGAGCAGCCACTGAGCCATGTGCTGACTCCTTCTGTCCCATGCAGGAGCAAAATCGACCCCCAGAACATGGACAAGACACTCCACGCCATCCAGATGGTGTCTGGGGTTCTGCAAGGGCCCTTCGACTTAGGCAACAAGCTGCTGGGCATGAAGGGAGTCATGGAGATGATGGTTGCCCTGTGTGGGTCCGAGAGGGAGATCGACCAGCTGGTGGCTGTGGAAGCCCTCATCCACGCCTCCACCAAGCTGAGCCGGGCCACTTTCATCATCTCTAACGGAGTGACGCTCCTGAAGGAGATCTACAAGAAGACCAAGAATGAGAAGATCAAAATCCGAGCTCTGGTGGTAAGGATGTCAGCCCCCTGCCTCTTCTCCACCTGCCCTGCTCCCCACCGTGCCCCTGGACTTGGGAGAGGGAGGAGTCCTGGGAACGTGCTGGGTCACCCCTCACAGCTGGGGGATGGCTTCTGGTGCTTCCCCTGCAAGACAGGGCGAGAGAGCAGACCAGAAAAGCACAGGGTTTATTGGCAACATAGAAGGCAAAACTGGTTAAAGACATCCCATAAGAGCACAGAATTGGACCGCTGTGCTACGAGCTGAAAAAATCTCCTGGGTATTGGGATGTTTCCTCTTAGACCTGACTTCAAATTTTAGATATGGGATTAGGCTGATTCTGGGCAGCACTACTGGAGGATTAGTGAACCTTTCTCCCTGGTGTATTTTCTTCTTCCTCCTCAGGGTCTCTGCAAGCTGGGCTCAGCAGGAGGGACAGATTATGGACTGCGACAATTTGCTGAGGGGTCCACCGAGAAGCTGGCCAAGCAGTGCCGAAAGTGAGTTTTACCTTGTCTTTTCTCCTGTTATTCCATACTTTCTCAAAATGCAATTTGCTCCTTCCCCTTGAGATCCTGCCCACACATTGCCTTCATTTCTTGTTGCTGCTTGACAGCTGATAATGCCCGTGGGGCCATTGCTCCAGGACCTGGAGCTCTTCAAAGCCTCAAGCAGCTGGTGTTCCCCTGCCTCAGTGCTGTGTAGCTGTCCTAATCTGTTCTTCCCTGCGGCCTTTAGGTCCCTTGCGTTGGGCCATGGGAGGAGGTCCTGTCTCAAGGGACCCAGAAGGGAGTTGCAGCAGGACCTACGTACAGGTTCAGGCCTGACGCAGTTCTCAGCCCATCTTAGTTTTTTCCTCTCAAATAAATCAGTGCTGGCTCCTGAGATAAATTCGGATTTCTCTCTTCCAGGTGGTTGTGCAACACCACCATTGATGCCCGCACCAGGAAGTGGGCCGTGGAAGGACTGGCATACCTGACCCTTGATGCAGATGTGAAAGATGACTTCGTGGAAGACGAGCAAGCTCTGCAAGCTATGTTTGAATTAGCCAAGGTGCTTTCCCCTTACCTTGTTCTCTCACTCCTTTGGTAGCATCGAGCTCTCCAGAGTAACGCTGTCTCCCCAAGCCAGCAAAGTTGTGACCCCAAAGTCTCATCTGTATCTAGCCTAGCAAAATTTCAGTTTTTCAGCAGCTGAGACACCTCAAGCTTGTTCTCATCCTGGTCTTCTCCCAGGAGTGTGGAAAGTCACTCTTACCTTTACTATCAGTAGGTGTTCCTGCACAAAAACCAAAGGCATCAAGATTTGGACAGCATCTGATGAGACCACATCCTGTTTAACCTTAATTTCCATTTTTCCCTGACCTGGGGATAAGCCAATGGGCACTTAGCTAGGACTGCCACCATGGTGGCTTGCAGTCTGGGGACACGTTTCCCTGCCATGTTCTCTTCACCCTCACATGAACTTCTATGTTTCTGTGCAGATGAGTGACAAGACTATCCTGTATTCTGTGGCTTCTGCACTGGTGAACTGCACCAACAGCTACGACACCAAGGAGCTGGTCCCGGAGCTGGTACAACTGGCAAAATTCTCCAAGCAGCACGTGCCTGAGGAGCATCCAAAGGTAGGTTGGAGGAGATGCTCAGATCTGAAGATTTTCTCCAGTGTATTCATTGTCACAGACCTCAGGCCTCCTGGCTCCCAGGCTACGAGGCTGCAATCTCTGTGCTCTCCAGCCAGGTTTGGCTGTAGTCGAGCAGGATGGGGGCTGCTGAGGGGCTGACCCCTTTCCAATGTCCCCCCCTGCCAGGACAAGAAAGATTTCGTTGTGAAGAGAGTGAAGCGGTTGCTGAAAGCCGGCGTCGTCTCTGCTTTGGCCTGCATGGTGAAGGCAGACAGTGCCATCCTGACGGACCAGAGCAAGGAGCTCATAGCCAGGTGCCTGCCTTCTGTCCTGGGAGCCAGGGGTGCTGGCCTGAGATGGGTGCCTGGGCTGGCTCCTTGTTTGCGGGGTGGTGCCTAAGGGGGCAGGATGAAACGGGGGTGGAGAAAAGGCTTAAGCACAAAGCCTTTCTTAACCTATTTCATAAAATTGCTTGTGCTGGCATCGAAGCTGGCTTACGGGGCTGTCTTGCAAGGTTGCGTTGTGAATTTCTAGTCACCCGTACTGGTTATTGCCGTCTGGCATGGCTGTTTCACTGAGCGATGCTGTGCTTTGCAGGGTGTTTCTTGCATTGTGTGAGGACCCCAAGGACCGTGGGACCATCGTCGCTCAAGGTGGTGGAAAGGTGATGACTCTTATCTGCCTGATGTGCATCTAATGTCTGTCAGGAGACTACAGTGAGGGAAGGTGGCAGAAAAGCCTGAGCTGTCCTGGTAGCCCCTGGGGCACAGACTGGCTGCAGTCTTACCTCTGCAAGCCTCTAATGAAGCTTGCAATGAACCTTTAATGAACCTTGAAATAACTGTTTGTCAGCTTCCAGCTCTGGCATGGTGCATGTATGAGAGCAAATGGAAAACATCACTGTAGGCTACTGTCCAGACCCATTTCTCCAAGAGACAAATCTTTAGGATATTTTAAACTTATCTTAGCATACATCAACGCCATCCCATGAATCTTCTCAGGGGCATTTAATGCTTTCCTCTGTGTCACTAGGCCCTGATACCTCTGGCTCTGGAAGGTACAGATGTTGGCAAGATAAAGGCTTCTCATGCTCTGGCAAAAATTGCTGCTATTTCCAATCCAGATATAGCATTCCCAGGAGAGAGGGTAAGTTAAAAAATATATATATAATAATTAATTCCATTAGCAAATGGAAATTGCCAAGATCTGAAAGCTGGAAAAGCGGTGACACGTGTGACATGCTCTGTCATAGGTGTATGAAGTGGTGAGGCCTCTTGTCAGCCTGCTGAACACAGAGAGAGATGGCCTCCAGAATTATGAGGCTCTGTTAGGTCTCACTAACTTCTCAGGAAGAAGTGACAAACTTAGGTGAGTGTACCTGCTTTTTGACCTACCTTTCTTTCCCATACACTTTATCAGGAGTGATTTTTCTTTTTTTTTTTTATCAGGAGTGAATTTCAGTTCAATGCTTTTCTTACAGGACTGCAAAGACTGATTAATTTGAGCTACCTTTGGCAGAGATAAAAAGGTCTTAGAACAGAAACATTAATATAATAATAATCAGTAAGAATAATTGCATGTTTTCCCCTAGAAAAATGAAAAACAATGTGAATTCAATTGGAATTAGATAAGGGATGAAGCATGTGTCATGAGTTACATGAGCCGTGGGCACAGATTTATGTCAAGCCCTTCCCTGCCTCCCCTCTGTCTGCAGTTAATATTTTAGTGTGACTATGGCATGTCCCATAATCTATTTTGACTCCTCTTCAACACAGGATGAAGATAGTCAAGGAGAAGGCATTGCCAGACATTGAAAACTACATGTTTGAGAACCATGACCAACTTCGACAGGCAGCCACAGAGTGCATGTGCAACCTGGTGGTCAACAAGGAGGTAACTCACTCTGCATCTCAGACCTGACTCCATGCACCAGCTCGTGAGCCACCTCAGTGATGCATGCATAACTGTGTTGTCTCTGGATATCATGTGGTGTTTTTTTTTCAGGTACAGGAGCGGTTTGTGGCTGATGGAAATGACCGGCTGAAGTTGGTGGTGTTACTGTGTGGTGAGGATGATGAGAAAGTGCAGAGGGCAGCAGCAGGAGCCCTGGCCATGCTTACAGCAGCACAAAAGAAACTCTGCTCTAAGATGACTGAAGTGGTAAGACCATCAGTAGAATCGCTGGCAGTGTAGAGGTAACCTTGAAAAGGGCCTGGCTCAGTGAAAATGCTCATAAGGAAGATGTAGTCTACCAGATGGCTAACAAGGAGCTTAGTGGTGAAACTGAGACCCAGGTGTGCATGCTCCTAGTTCACTCAGGCACAAAGTAAAACAGTCTTGTTTATATCAGCCTCCAAGACTTCATCTCAGATGAAACATTTTTATGTAGCTATTCCTCAAGTGAGGTCCAGCATACTAACAGTCAAACAAGGTTAGGAATGCAGAATGGCATTCAATAGAGATCCTTAAAACCTGCCATACGTAACCTGAAATCCAAACCTTGCTTCATTCAGAAATTAAAAGAGCTTGATCAGTAATGTATTGGGCTTCACAGGTACCAAAACATCTCCGCTTCCTGCAGAGATCTCTAGTCCTGAGTGCAGACCCTGCATAACAATAGCTGAGGCTGACAAACCCTCTGTTAGTGGCACACATGCTGATGTTGGACACTGGGATTTGTTCGAATACAAATCATCAATCAAGCCAAAGGAGGGGCTCAGGAGAATTACTGGGGGGAGTGGACTGCTTCCAGTCACCTCAGCTGTGTTGCTTCTCTAGCAAGATTCTCTGCTCAGAGATTATGCAGCAGCGTAAATGTGGAACGTCTGTTTTATGTGGTGCTAGGGTCACGAAAACTCCTGATGGGGAGGGGGGCGGGCAATATGTGAAGGGGTTCACAATTTTGGAGTCAGGTTTCCTTAGATACAGAACCAACTAACCATACCTGACGTAAGTATGAAGAGGTGAGTCCCTGTTCTTCCGCTGGGACATGCCTCGCCAAACTTGTGTTCTTGGTTGAGGTATTCTTCAAACCAGTACTAATGCTATCTCCCTTCCTTGAAGACCACCCAGTGGCTTGAAATCCTGCAGAGGCTCTGCTTGCATGATAACATGGAAGTGCAGCACCGTGGACTGGTCATCACCTTCAATTTAATCAGCGCCGACAAAGAGCTAGCAAAGAAGGTGGTGGAGACAGAGCTCCTAGAGATCCTGACCTTCATTGGCAAGCAAGAAGATGATCCCAAGAAGCAGCACATCATTAATGTAGCACGTGATTGCCTCACAAAATGCATGGATTATGGACTGATCAAACCTCTCTCTCGAGCATGAGGAAATGAAAAGTACTGAAAAAGGCTGAGTGGGGAGAAAAAAAAAAGCTACTGGGAAACGAGGAGAACAGAGCCATGAAGAAAACTTATTCCCATTGTCAAGGCATAGACTAGAGCTGGGGGACAGTTTAAGAAGATCAGAAACTGTATTAGGGAAAGGATGACATTTGCATCAGAAATTTGGAAGATGTCCATCTGAGTAGTTTCTGGATGGTGTAAATTATTTCCTTGTCCCCATTCAGCTGATAATACTTAAAAGTTTCAAGGCCTAGCTATGGAAAGAGTTGGTTGTTTGGGAATGTGCCAGGGGCTGTTGAAGAAAACTCAACTGAAATTGGTTCTGCAGCCATCCACAGCTCCTGGTACTTCAGTAATTGCTACCAATGATGGAACCAGGAGGAGGTTTAATTGCATCCCATCCTGCATTCAGAAAAGAAGTTGGCTGTTAGTTGTGTGCTTTTTTTTTTGTGTTGTTCATTTATGGTATTTTTAAATGTTTTTAAGTGGTGTGCCAGAGTTTGAGGCTGGAGGATGAACTTTTAATAAATTTATTACTTCGTTCCATGTGGAATTTCTAATGTTCTGCTTCAATTAAGCAAATGGAGGATCTAGGGCAATTCCCAATCTCAAGTTTGCTTCATATCCAGCAATGTGAGCACAAGCTGAATTTACACCACTTGCAAAATAATCTAATGCTGCTCAAAAGAACGTGTGAAGGCACTGTGAATATAGGCTATCTGAAGAGGCAGCACTAATGGGATAAGCTGGCATTCATATCAGGGCACGCAGTGGGCTCAACATGGAATTTTGAAACTATCTCACTTAGGAAAGAAGAATGAGAAGAACACCAGGTGATCAAATTAAATTTTTACTTTATAGAAGTTTACAATCAAGTACAGATTCTTTATGCATACTATGCACACTGATCACAGACTTTAAAGACTTTTGCTTTAATTAGCAGAGGGGAACAGAAATCTGAGTATACAGTAACTACAATCAACAATGATCTAAAAATGAAGTACATTCAACCATTTCTGATCATAATAATTGTCAGTGATCCTTGTCTGATAGGCACGGCGTGATTAAGTGATTGAAGTGTGGGGATCATGAAAGAAACCACATGGGTAGTCTTTCCTAGTTGCTGACTGAAGAAAAAAGTGGAAGGTGCCTCTACCTTCCAGAAGTTAGAGAAGCAAGAATGTTTAAGCTAATAGGTTTGACAGTTTAGAGGCAAATTTACTTGAAGAATGGATTCCAGCTGTCTACAATGTCTTGTTTTTGCACACACACATGATAATATTGTTGGTGCTTTATGCTAGCTGGGTAATCAGAGTGTTTTCCCAAACCAGATGAACCGTAGGTCATTCTGTAGTGGAAAACAATATGAAGGTTCATGGGTTGCTCTCAACTAGCCTTCAGTTTTATATGCTCAGTTTTAGGAATTTGAGATCTGTCCTTTGCAAGTACTTCGCACCTAACTACAGAGTTTTACATAACCAGCATGTCTGAAACCAAGACAAAAATCCTATTGGTACATAAAGGCAGTTAAGCAAACCTTTTCTTGTCCCACTAAAACTACTTTGGCATAACTGGGTGGTTTTAACCCATTCTGACTTGCTGAAGTTGAGTGGGAAGCTACTCCTGTAAAAGCTATTTATTTGTACGCTAGTTAAAACATGGACAGAAGACCTCAATTTTACTTTTCTGGCTATCTGAATGAAAGCTCTTCTTAAAAATGGCTTCTGACACTGGATGCCTGTGCTGTTTGGTGCTGTTCTGAGCAGTACTATACATGTAGGTACAGGAGTGATTTCTTTTCATATCACCAGTACTCATAGAACAGGTGTAGATTTAAATTAGCTCTGGATGCCACACATACTAATACATTTCGAAAAATTTCATCCTGGGATGGAAGGGGATTAGGAACAATACCAAACACAATAGTTCTTTCTAAACCAGAGAAACGACGGAAGCTGTCAAGAATCACGTGCCTCTCTAGTCCTCCGTCCATTTTTCCTAGGAATATTTTTAACTTCCTCTTCTTCATTTTTAATGTCAGTATTTCATGGTATTCTTCTACTTTGTCATCTCTGTAGCACAGAATAGCAATATCTTTCTCAGAGTAACCGCTCTTAAGGTACATGCAGCAACACTTTGCCACATTCTCTGCTATTTTATTTTTGTCCGTTTCCTTTTTTATTTCACAAGAGCCAGGCACAGCGGAAGCACATGCGGCTGTACGTAACAACTTCTGTAAATGTTTTTGTGGAATATTTATAGCAGGGTCCTCTACAATCTTCTCCATTATGGTTTTTAGATAGCGAAAGATGCTGTTAGCATTACGAACCACTTTGTTTAGTGACTCAACAGGATCGTGCCATCTTGGTTCTGGAAGACCAGTTGAGAAGCAGTGACTTGTCTGCAAGTAGTCCAAGAAAATCCAGAGAAAGCCAGGCTCGGGGAGGTGTGGTGATGAAGTCAGGTCCAAGGCCTTTTGATACCAGTCACCGTCTCCAACTTGGAAATTCTGTGCTTCATCAATTATTATGTGCTTCACATCATTAAAGGTTTTCTTCAAAAAGGCCACTCTCGTCACAGCTTGGCAAATATTTTTCTGTCTACAGAAGAAATACAAGCAGATTAAAAACAATGTCTTTGTGTTGTAAACTACTAGTTACTTGACCAGAAGGAAGTGAATGCCAATGATATTTAAATCATATTTATTACTACATGCTCAGGACGTCAAGAAAAAAACAAAAATCAAGCCTTACTCAAAATGCATCCCAAATACACACTTCAAACACTATACCCACCATACCAAATATGCTAATCAGTACCCAGCTATTTTAAAAATGAAGGTCAAATAATAACATGTTGAAATGAATAACTGGAGGAAGGACTTACCTCACAAAATCTCTCAGAGGCTGGTTCTCACATATGTAAAGAACCTCCTGTTGTCTGCACTGAAACATATTTCTTATTTTCTCTATGATGTTCAGCGCCACGATAGTCTTTCCTGTTCCTGGTAGACCGTGAACAAACAGCTTCTTAGTTTTGTGGAGGTTTTCTGACAACAGCTGGTATTGTTTCATGGTCAGGACGTTCAAAACCTCAGAACCAACACGATCACTTAAAAAGGATTTGAAAGTCAACAAAGCTAACGTGAGAGAACGCAAGAGGTCTTTCAAGTTTATTCCCTTGATTAGGCTGTAGTTTTGGGGATACATTTCTTGAATGTTCAGATCCCATTCTTCTCCATGGTTAAATACGGGAGGCAAAATCAGTAGCTTTGGTATTATACACAGCTTGTGAATATAGCCCCCAGTGTTGACTAATTTCTCCTTCAGCTTCCTGGCTGTGCATTTTGAGTATTCAAACAAATCCTTAGAGATCTGATGCTTACAGACCGTGTAGAGGATAGGTGGCCAATCCTTGGCTAGTACAAGAATGTCACAAATTATGTCTCGGTTTTCTGGCAAACCAACATCAACAGCCCAGCTTCTGGAAGATATCACAATTCCCTCAGATATCTGCCTCAATTGTTCTTCCATTAAAATCTGCAACTCTGGATGCTCTTGAAAAAGGTCTTCAGTGAGTTTTTCTGGAGTATATATTATGCTGCGGGATTTTACTATCAATACAGAGCAAAAGAAATAGTTGGTGTTAGTTTAAAATATGCAAACCTAGCCCTCCGAAATGATGCTGTGGGAATTAATAGTGCTGAAAGGTTACAAATTCAGACCCTCACTGCCCGAAAGCCCTTTTCTGCTTCTTCAAAATTCTCCTCACCCACTCCATGTATTTCTAGTTTCTTTTGCAAAGACTGCATCCTCGGGGAACTTAATCCTTTTTTCTAGCCAGATATCAGCCCCTTTGCTAAAAACATTAGCACATGGCCAGCTTATGCCAACCTTTCTCAGTGTATTGGCCTAGCAGACAGAGAAATGAAGATTAGCAAAGAAATCAGTAAAAAAGCCTCTGGACACCTGGCTGATCTCGCAATGCCACAGAAACACTGGATTGTAACTGGGAGCAGACACTCCACTCTGTTCCCAGCCCCAGTCACCTCTCCTATTTTAGGCTGATTCCACATAAACTTTTCCTCCCATCTTTCCCGTTTTCACTGGATTGTGAAAAGACGTTGGCATGGCTGTGTACAGTCCCCAGAGAAGTTCAGCTAGCTGAGCTCTGTCATGTATACACAGCAATGTCCTGCAGAATACCAGTACTTGAGGAAGGGCACACCAGACATTTGAATGCAACACTGCTGTCAGAGCTGCAAAATATTTCCAGCTTTTTCACCTGTTTAAAGAATGTTTTCAAACTCATCTTTGACCTCGACCACAGCCTTGAGATTCATCATGTAAACCTATCAGACAGTGAAAGCAATGTGTACACCTACCTGGAAACAGTTTTTTACAGAGATCATCAACATTGTCAAGGCCCTGGTGCGAATAAACTGGCTTGGCAAGGGGTGGCCCCTCTGACAGACTCAGTGCTAATGTAAAGGTCTGAGACAACCCTGAAAGATCTGGAAAAGAGAAATAAAAATGTGATATAGTGTGAGCTTTTGCTGCCCCTTACTGCAAGGGGCACAAGCAGTCGTCATGCTGGTTTTAAAACTTTCACTCTTCTTAAAAAAAAAAAAAAAAAAAAAAAAAAGTGATGAACAAACAGAAACTTTGGAACTCATGTGGGCAGCAGCTGATTGGCAACAGAATGGGCCCTGGCCATCGATTATGGAGCTGCTCTTGGTTTTCTTGCCTGATTAGTTGCCCCTGTGACCTCTAACTCCATTAGTGATACCCCTTTCACTGCCCAAGAACTGGCCAATGAACGATTTCTCCATCCACAGCTCTCTGCCTACTAGACTGGCAGCAGCATCAGAGAATGTCACAAAAAGTAAAGAAAAGTAAAGAAAAGGAGGAAAAGTAAAGATTCAGCCCTAAACCAAAAACTGAACTCTGGCCGTTATGTACAATAACACAGGTACTGGGGTCTAACCTCCAAAGCAGTCCTTGTCACCTTGAGGCACAGAGACCTGCAAAGGCAGTCGATAGCATTGGTATTAGCAAGCTGCTGGTCACCACGCCTAGTCACTGCAGCCTGAAACCAGCATTACAAAAGATAACAGAAAGGCAGGTATTACCAAGGACATGAAGTCAAAATTGACCATGAGTGGTCAAAATTTTTAGTTTGGTTAGGCCCACAAAGAACACTGAAAAGCAAGTAAGATTACCTAAGGAAAACAACAAGATCGTAAAATCATTGAACAGCCCAGGTTAGAAGGGACCTAGAAAGATCACCAGGCTCAACTTTAAGAAAATAAAAGGGAATATGGAGAACAGAAGGGGATTGTCTTGGGTCTTTTGGACCTGGATCAGCAGAGATCATCCACGCGGCCCATTCTTCTGCGTTCAGCTTCCTGATGGTGGTACCTTCCACTTGCCACGACTCTGGGTCTTTTGCAAACACGGCACAAGTAAACGGCTCGATCTTCACAGCGCAGACATAGCCACGGTGCTCTCCAGCCTCATCATATACTTTGAAGATTTTGTGTTCGCACGTTATGCTGTGTTCATATCCTCTATTACAAAAATGGAAGACCTTTAATTTGTACTCTTTGTTTTTGATTAGTTGGCTTAATTCTTCAAGGTCCTTATCATCACATCTGAATCCCTGTACTCTCCTGTCGTCATCTACACCGATCCATAAATACCCGCCACGTGCATTTGCAAATCCAGAGATATACTGAGGCAGTATTTCTTTAACACGCTTCAAGAAGTTGTCAGTAGAATAGTGCTTGAATTCCACATCTGCTGACTCCGTGAAATTCAGTGTCTCTCTGTATCGCAGTTGGTCCCTATTAAATAACTCTGCAACAGTGTCATTTACAATTTCCATGTCTTCTTCAACATCACTTGCCTTACTTTTCTTGGCAGGTGTTCCTGGGCTAAGCTCTCTCCTGGCTTCATCTTGTTTTTCTTCAAGGAACAAAGTAGCTTCAGTAAGGGTCATGTGGGAAAGACAAGCACCACATTTTGAATACAACCCACTGCTCAGGGTACAGATACGTGGCTTTCTTTCTAGGGATGCTTTTTCACTGCTCCATGTTTTAACAAAAATCAAAAGGTAATTATCTTGCTGTTTGAAGTCCAGGTATTTTGCCAAGTCTGCAGACAAAAGAAGAGATCGAAAAGTTTCATGCAAATCTAGTCCGATCTCATCTCTCTGTAAGCTGTAGTCTTCATTTTCAATCTCTGCTTTTACCACACCTCCTCCAGAGTTTAGCAAGGCACACACTGCCGAGGCAAGGGTGTATTTTTGATCTTGTTTTGAGTTTTTTGGCATCTTTTTTCTTGCTTTTTCACCAAAACATATTTTTCCTACGTTCAAAACTACTTCAGGATACTTTGTTGCTGAATCAACCCAGACCCACTGCGTGGGTTGATGGCCCTCAAGAGCCATTCTGGACCTGAAACAATTGTACAAAAATTGCTTACCATTTATGTGAAAACATCAATCTTCCAAAGAGTTCCAAAAAAACATTAGCTAAACAGAGGCTATCCTTTGAACAATAAACGCACAATTACAGGGATAAGAGATGCAGAATAAATTGTAGTAATTTGTTCCAGCCCCAAATGTACTTGAAGCTTTGCTTTTGGGGAGTCCTTGTGTTTTCCCTATGCCACCTCCTGATAGAGCCAGAGCAGCAGCATCCTTCAGTAACCCACAGCTGCTAGTCTCTCTCACACACACTGGTGTTCCCTTTAGTGCTTACTGCACAACAACAAGGAGTCTCTTCCACTTCCAAAACAGAACGCTTGCCGAAAATCCAAAAGCCTCTCCGTGGAAATTTGGCCCCAGTGTCCACTTGTTTATATTTTTGTCCCTGAGAATGGGGGATTGTAGGTACCTTGCTGGTGTCAGTCCCTCTGAACGCAGAAACAGCCTCGAATATTTTTTCTACAGCTGTACTCATCACAGTCTTCAAATTCCCAAACTGCACAGCTCCTCCTCCTCCCATCTGTCACCTCTTGCCCAGCTAGCCCATGAGCACAGGCCAGGAGAGACAGCTGGGTCAGAGCTGTGTTTCACTGAAAAGCCTAAACTCAAAGCTGTTGCAGGTAAGATAAACCTGGAGACAGCAAAGCTGCCTCTGCCAGCTTTCTGATGGGGTAAAAGGAAGCAACTTGCTGTATGGTTGCCAGTCAGGGGGCTACAAAGTGAGACTCAGCTGTGCCACAGCAGCCTTGGGGCTTAATCCATCTTTTCAGCTTTTCTGCATTGAAATTAACTGCAAACATTATCTTCAGAGGGACCAGAATGCCCAGGCAAAGGGACTCTGATGAAGACCATTCCTAACACTGGGAGGGCTACCAGAGAGCCGTACGGAGACCCTCTGTTCCCACCGGCCATGAACACATTTAATAAACCACCTGCAATAGGGATGCTGTGCAGAGCAGCTGCTTGAAGCCTCGGAGGGGACTGTTCTTCTCATACTCATCAAGTTTCCCTCCAGCTTCCTGCAGCGGGACAACCTGGCTGACCGGTGGGATCTCAGACTATCAGCAGTTTAACAGAGGAAAGGACTCACCACACCTCATTTTCGTAGTTCTGGGCTAAATCAACAAATCTCAAATATCAATTTTAAATCCATAAATAAGTTTTGCATGGCGGAAGCAAAGGACAAAGCATACAGGATATCTCATTTCTTTTCTCCTTCTCAATCTGCCCACTCCATTAAAATCTCAGAGAAGTTACGCTTACTTGTTTGCTGGTTGCGGTTCTTTTCTGCCGATTTTGGTTTCTTTTCCTTTGTGTTACCTGTGATCAAGCATGCACGGCGTCCACAGACTTCGGTGGAACTTTCTAGTTCTATCCAAAGTTCCTGAGCGGGTTTTGTAAGAGTCTAGTCCTCCAGAGCTAGTTCCCGCCCTCTGCCACTCTTCCAATCAGAGCAAAGGAAAAATAAAAAAATAAAAAATAATTAAAAAAAGAATCTTAGAAGAAATCCCCCAACCTACAGCATTTACATATGGCATTGTTTGCTCAGCCTGAAAGGCTGACCTTTCATTAAACCTCAGAGCTGCAAAATCAGATAGCCATAGTTCTGGAAGCTGGGAAGCAGGATAGCAAGCTAGAAAGCCTCATGCAGAAAATACGATCTGCTTATCTACAGTCACAGTATTTGCAGTAGGAGATTCAATTATTTTACCTTTTTGTACTGATAGAGTACGCTAAAGCTAATAATTTTATACTGAAATCATGCCCATATACAATTTTTAGCAGAAGCTAAAAATCGGAATAGGTTAATTTGTTTTCAGAACTTGTCTCTGTGAAAGAGGGACAACTTTGGAGCATCCTCAGTGATACCTCCCTCCTCGGGTTGAAATGTCAGCAAAGACACTGAGATTGGGGCTATAGTGAGAAGACTGAAATCAAGGAAGGTAACAGCCTTGGTTCCAAAGCCTTGAGAAGGGGCTCATGCAGCAGTAGATGCATGTGCCCTGATTTGCTCAGCAAAGCTGTGGATTTTTTGAGACAGGAAGAGAGGAGATGGAGTAATGTGAAAAAAAGAGAAAGTTAGTGCAAGGCTGTGCAGAAACTTACATCCAGGACAGAAAGGAAAATAGAAACAGTCTGACTGTGAGCAGACATAGAGCTTCATTTACAGATTAAAAACGCTTTTTACCTCTTGCTTCCACAGAGGGTAAAAGAAACGCTGTATCCGGGATGATAACAAACACAGCAATAATACTTTCTGTTGCACAAAAGCTGACGCTGCTGTGCCGTGAAGCGAAAATGAAAGTCGCTGTGCTAAAATTGCTGCTAGCTTTCAGGAACGGGAGCCTGCCTGCCGCAGAAGAGTTTCTGAGAGCCATAAAATGGCCACTTTTAGAAGGAAAATTTGGGAGCAATATATCAGCTGCCCTCCATTGCTCTGCCACTTGTCTTCTCTTCTCCCTTCTCTATTTTTCCCCCTCCCCACTGCCTCGGGGAAATGACCAGGGGAGGGGGAGGCAGGCGCTAACAGAACGGGCTGCATTCTGGTGCCCCAGGCTCCTGTTCATTCATTGCAAAGTGTGGATTTTCCTGGTTAATTTTTTAATGGAGCCTGCCGCCAGTTCCTGGTGACTTCCTTACCTTCCTTGCAGGCGTATTTTTCTATGTGGGCACAGCGTCAGAATGAAACCAACAGATGTGTGGGCAGGCTAAAAAATATAATAATAATAATAAATAAATAAATAAATATGCATTTTTAACTCCTGAATTTCTCTTTGTGCCTCCTTTCTACATCACAGAACTGTACTTACCCCTCTGGCCAGATCCTCTTCTTGATCCAGTGCAGAAAAGCCCAGAGAGCAAGGCTAGAACCCTCCTCTCAGTGTGAAACACTAAGGTGCAGGCTGCTCGGCAGGAATTTCTGGCAAATTGGTGCTCACCAGAGGGACAGACAGACTGACTGGCTGCCGGCCTGACTGACTGCCGGCCTGCCCGAGCACCTTACAGCAAATGCCATCCACCCCGCTGGCCTTAACCATTCAAGCAACTGCTTTGGCTCCTCTAGTAATCCATGGTAGGACTATTCTTTTCAAAGCTCCTTTTGTTCAATTGGTGGAATATTTTTATTTATTGTACCACTCGTGGTTGTTTTTTTTTTTTTTTCTTTTCCCTAAATGTTTTTCCTAGCGATCCCCAAGCCCATCATTCCCCCTTCTGCTGGAGCAGTTGCAGCCCTTAGAAGGGAGCCTTCAGGGCTGGAAAGGATTAGGGGCATATGTCACTATATGGCTGAGGAGGCAGGAGGGCAAGGTTGGAAATTAAGAAAATTTGCAAAATTTCTTCTCAGAAAGAGCAGTCAGGCATTGGGACGGGTTGCCCAGGGAGGTGGTGGTGTCACCATCCTTTGGGGTGTTTAGGGGAAGGTTGAACGTGGTGCTTAGGGGTTTAGTGGGTGACATTGGCAGTAGGGTGATGGTTGGACCAGATGATCTTGAAGGACTTTTCCAATCTAAATGATTGTATGAAGGCGAACAACTCCCAGCAGGACCCGCCGCCAGCCATGGCCGCGCCCCCCCCTCCGCCATCTCCTCAGGCCTCTCGAGGCGGGAAACGCTGCCTCCACCCCGAGCTCCCCGAGCTCGCTTTCTATTGGCGGCTCCCCCGTCCGTCGGTACAATGCCGCGTCTCTATTGGCTGTTGGCCGCCGCGGGGGGCGGGACGAGGCGGGGAGCTCCGCCTGGGCGCGGCCGTGCCTGGGTGAGCGGGGCCGTGAGGGGAGCGGGGCCGGGAGGGCGGGTGGAGGGGCCGGGAGCGGGGCCGCTGCGGGGTCCGGAGGCGGTGGCGGGGCCGGGAGGGGCGGTGGAAGCACGGGACGAGGTCGTGAGGGGAAGGGGACGGCGCCCGGCTGGCATCGAGGGGCTCCTCCTCGCCGCTGTGCCCGCTGCTGGCTCCCCTCGGCCTCCTGGGGTCCCAGCTGCTGGGCTGCGCGCCCAGGCTCCAGCCCGGCCCCCCTCAGCCCCCCTCAGCCCCCCTCAGCTTCCTTCCTCCCTCCCTCCCCTCATGGCTAAGGGTGCTGCAGCCCCATGTTATCCCACGCTAGGGGTTTTGGGGGGAGAAAAAATGCTCTGTGGCCGTGGACAAGTATTAAACACAAAACAAGGCCTGCTGTGTGTGTGCTGGCAGGTCAGGGTTTGGGTTAATGCCTGCTCCGTTGGCTTGTGGGGCTGAGGTGAACAGAAATGTAAAGGTGTGTTGGGGAGAAAGGGCTTCTGCTGGGCCAGCTAACCTTTTGGGAAGGAGAAACGGTGCTAACAAGGTGGCAGAGGCTGTGTGTGGAGAGGAGCACAGAGCCGTGCTGGTGGCACTAAGCACCACCGTGGAGCTGGGTGCAGGAGGCAGAGGTACCAAGCAGGGGATGGGTTTGTTGGTCGTGGAACAGCTGCTGCTGTCTCACCTCCTGGGGATGTCGGTAATTTGTCCGAAATTCTGCCCTGTAGAAAGCCGTGTGTTCCTGAAAATAAATCCAGAAGTTCTGTGTGTGTGTTGCTGTTTCTTTGTTCTCTCCAGGAAAAAAAAATAAAATCCCCACACCTGGAACTGGAACTTCGCTGTTCTAGTTCCTGGCCTGGGAGCGAGCTCCTTGCTGAATGGAAATAGATTTGCCCGAAGCAATGATGAGCGAAGTATTCTCTGAACTGGTATTGCTGAGACCTTGCGTCTTTGCTCTGACCAGGGCATGATCACGTAATCTTCTCTCTGAGCTTGTTTAGGCAAAGCTCATCTGGAGCAAACAATTTTGCTGCTGCCTGAGATGTTTTGATGCACCTTAAAAAAACGGTGGAAAAATATTACGATTTGTTAGCAGTGGTGTTTAGCAGTACAAAAACAACGTTGATTTGAAAAGTGAGCAGTGCAAATACTTGTTTGGATTCATGGATCCTACTGCAACACCAGATTTAGCACAGAGCTTGCAGTGAGAGGGGTTTCTCGGTGTTTCTACCATGTGTGCCATGGTTTACGAACCTTCAGACACTCTGCCTCTGTGTTTTCTCCAAATTGGGGAAAAAAAGGCATAATGAGGCATTCCCTGGAACTCTTCAGTGGAGATGGGTTTTGGTGCATGTGACGCACATGGATTTTCTGAGAAAAGGATCCTGGGAACACTTCTTCCTTTACACCCTCAGAAGGGGCTAGGCAGGGATCCCACAGCCGAGTGCAGCTCAGTACAATTTCTGGCTGTTTCACAATGATTCATCTAGTGTATACAAGATGTTTCTTTTCCTTAAGCTGTGCTACAGACACCAATCTTTAGTTCTACATTGGAAATAGAATAATGCGACTCAGCTTTCAAGGTTTTTAAAACTAAATGCTGTGAAGCAGAGCAGATTCTCCAGCTGTAAGAAGTGGTGTATATCTCTACTCAGAAAGCCCAGGAACAGTTTTGCCGCAGCAAACATGCAGATAGTGTAATGAGTTAAACTGAATTGTGATCTTCTTGCCTTGATGGACCATTCAGATATCTTTAGTCTATGCTTTACTTTCAAATGACTCCTTTGATTATAGAGCGGATTGAGTTGGAAAGGACTTTAAAGATCATCTAATTGCAGCCCCCTGCCATAGGCAGGGATGCCACCCTCTAGTTCAGGCTGGTCAAGGCCTCCTTGATGTCACAAGACTGTCTAAAAAGTACCTGAAAAGGTCATCAGGAATAGAAACACACAGACTGCATGGGCAGACACAGGGAATTTTAGATTCTTCTGGTTTTTGAAATACGGCAACTTTACACCGACATCTGACTCAATAGTCAGAAGTTAGTGAGGGCTGGGTTAACCCAAACCCGTGGGACTGCATGGGGATGAAGTGCAGAAAGAAAGACAGGGCTAACTGAGCAAGTGCAGATATGGAGCTACTCTAATGCAATTTTTTATTCTCTTCCAGGTTTTGGTGACAACTTTACATACATTTCTCTCTGCCTGTGGAGAAGGAAGCGTCTGTGGGGGTATGTACCCAGGAGTAGAGTTACAGTGAGAAGCCAAGTGCTTTCTGTTGAGGAAGTGGGGAAGCCAACTCAGTTGCTAATGTACCTGTTTTGAAGTGTCTAGGTGAGAAGTGAATGTGGCTAGATGGTCTTGAAAAGATTTGCCAAGTCAAGTTCTGACAATGATGTATTTGGCAACTCCAAGGCTACTGTTTACATTGCTGTAATTGTATTAAGCAATAGTATCATGGATTGAGGATGCTTTGCTCATGACCACAGAACTCACAATTAATATGTAAACCCAAGGGTTGGTTTAATAAAGCTGGTGGTCCTTTACAAATCTTTTTCTCGTCGATCTTTAGACCATCATTGCGTTGATAATGCAGTTAAAAAGCAGATAAAAGAGAATGATTTTGTAACCCGAATCAGCTTCAGAGCTTTGTTGTACAGCAACAAACCTGAAAAACTGATACTTAATTGACTACTGAAGACAGCCCAGTTAGAAGAAGCAGTCAAATTCAAGCTGGTATTCTGCAGCCATCTGCAGGTGCACTAAAAATCTGCCAGGTAACTGCTGAGCCTGGCACCATTGTGGGCTTAATGCCTGCTAGTCAGATAGGCATTAAAAAGCAATTTAACATTCAAAAGAGTAATTACAGCAGTTCAGAACTGTGAGGCTCAGACGTGGGTGGTTCTGCACAGGTCTTGGAGCTGCTGTGGAGTTGGCCAGATCTCAGTTTGGCAGGGACGGCGTTGTGCAGCACGGTATGGGGGAGATGGAGGAGAAGGCTGCCAAGAGCTGACAGGAGGACATCCAGGGGCCATCTAGAGAGGGGAACAGGTATTAGTCCTGGGAGAAGGAGGGACAGAGGCCCTGGAGAAGTGTCTGTGCTGTTCAGTTAGTGAATCCTCCTGGATCACAGGGGAGGATGGCGCAGAACTTGCCGGGAGTTCTGCTCCACTGGCAGGTCAGGCTGCACCAGCCAGTATTCTGTGCCAGGTCTCTGCTCAGCTTCTCACTGAGCAACAGACAGGTAAATTGGAAAGGATAGGAAGGATCAAAGGAAAATAAACCTGTCCTGAAACTGAATTGTCAGTTTTATTTAAATGTATTTAAATGAGCATCGGTGTCAGTGGGATAACCAGGCCACATCTGATCAGGCAGGGTAAGGCTGTGCAGCAGTAATGCAGCCTCTTAGTACGGGCTGTTCACAGGAGATCTCTGTGTATGAAGCAAAACTGAGGTAGTGGGTGATGTGAATTAATACCCAGCTGTATTAAAAGTGGTATGAAATGGCAGGAAATCTTGCACCTTGACATGGTTTCTTTTTCCAAAGAGATGTGTATGCTATTGCTGGTCTTCTAAGAGAAGAGGGGTGTCTGTGGATCCTGTAACTGCTGGAGAAAGGTGGCAGTTTTTATTACTGACCCACAGTGGCAAAGGTGGAAGGGTCTGGAAGTTTTAAAGAGATGATATGACAAGCATAGGGGACCCACATAATTTGTCACAGTAAGTGTTTTCCAGAGCATCTTTGGGTGGATGAAAACTACTGTATTTTTTAAGGCTCTTCAATAACCGTGCTATCTTGCTCACAGGTGAGGGAGGATATTATAGATTTGTATCTTCTGAAGCACAGCTAAGATGGGGAAAATTAGATCACTGGTTCAGTGGATGAAATGTTAGAGCATATCTCTTAATCTGGGAAGACCATGTACTCTGCAGCAAGCTTTAGCTTCATGTTCTGTGAGCAAGGAGACCAATGTCTGGAGTAGCTAACTGCTGCTCCCTAAAGCCAAGTCTGGAAAAAAGCAGCCTTCCATCTTACAAAATCATGTATCAGGCCAGAACCAGCCATAACATCACATGCATTTGCTTTTTTCTTCTGTTCAATGAAAGATGCTTCACTGCGATATGAGTGTGCTACATGGTTGAGACTGGAACAATCGCGACATAATCCTTAATTCAAACACAGACATTAAAGGTTCCTAGCCTGCAAAATGCTAATCTTTATCCATGGTCATCATCCGCAAAGGTGGAAGCAGCTTTAGTCTGTGTTATGTAAATAGAACCACTAGCAAGCTTTTCCCAGTATCAGAAAAGAAAGAAATACAGTTGGATTCTCAGTGAAGAAAGAATCTTGCTTTATAAAAGCAGACACCAACAGATTCAAAGACACATCTAACAGTTCATCAGTTGGCACAGCGCTGCTTTAATCAGGTTTGTCATTTTTCTCCCTTTGGAGAACACACACCCTCCCTCCTGCGTCCTTGTTTGTACATACCAACCCCTGTTCCTTTAAAGAGTCAGAAGTCTTAATTTAGCACTGTTGGTAGGAATTAAGGGTGTGATGTTCTCATTAATTCAAAGGTGAGCAGCCTGAAAACGCAGGGTGACTCCTAAGAATAGCGCGATCAGCGGACAGGTCTGAGCCTGGCTCTTGGACAAGCCTAGTGCCAGGGCTTGCCCCAGGCATCGCGAGTGCCTGGGGAGCAGCTGAGGGAGGACGAGCTCACCCAGGCAGTTCTTCCTACCTAATTTTCTAGCTCATGCCCTCAAGCAGGACTTTCAACAGCGATGTTCTCTGATCTGCGTTCGTATTATCTAAATGAGCACTTCCTCTCCTTCAGTTGGTGCACGAAGGCATTTCTGTGCCAGCTGACAGGCAGAGGCTGTCCAACCCCTCTGAAACTCTGCTGCTGGAACCTTACTGAAGGTTCTGAGGGCAGCAAAGCTCCGTGCAGCCAAGTTCAGGGGAGCTTCAGAGCTGATGAGCTGTAGGGGTTCCCCTGCACTGCCTGGGGGGAGGAGGAAGAAGAGAGTGGACAGGGTAAAGGTGTTTTTAGCTTGCTTTTATAGCTCCCCACTGCTCTTGTCTGTTAGTAGCAGGCAATAAATATTAATCTCCCTACACTGAGAATGTTTTGCCCACGACAGTAACTGATGAGTGGTCCCAATCCCAGAGAGCGATCCCCTTTTCCTATTTTCTCCCCCTCTTTGAGGAGGAGGAGGCGTGAGAGAGCGGCGCAGCGGGGTTCATCCACCGCCTGCCTTCCCAGCCAGTCCCCAGCGATGTCTCGGGCAGCACGGGGCAGTGCGTTCAGCTCTCGGGCGAGTACAGTTTGACCAGGTGCTGCAGCTCCGTGGCGTAGCCGGTGACGGGGCAGCGCTGGTGAGCCTTCACGTAGCCGTATATGCAGCGGTAGCAGAAGACAAAGCCCGACGTGGACAGGGCGGTGGCGTTGACCCGGACTTTGCGGCACAGCGGGCACAACGTCTTCAGCTTGGGTAAAAGGACCGAGCCCTCCCCGTGGTTGAGATGCAGGGGGGGCGGCGGAGTGGGCAGCGCCGTCAGGGATTTGATGGTTTCCTGGTTTTCCGAGGAGTACCACCAGTCCAGGAACTGGAGGAAGAACACGCACACGGCCAGCCCGCTGGACAGGGAGAAGGCGATGCCACCCAGCGCTCGCCTCGCCGCTGACTGCACTCGTGTTGTGATGCTGGAGCAGGGACAGAAGATAGGGAGAAATCATTGTTAGTAAGGCACATCGCTGCCTGCAAGCCATGGCAAAAAGGCTCGGGGAGTAGCAGGGCACCGCTTTCTACGGCTTCTTAACGCTAAGCTGTGACACCAGCGGATCCCTTGTTTGTAATGGAAACATCTAGGATGTCTCTGATTCTCTGTGTGATAAGAAAGCTTCACGTCTTGTTCCAACTAAACAAGGAGAGTTTGGATTGAGGGGACCCGGACCAGAGCTCATTTCACCCCTGGATCATCCCTGTGCAGAACACTGGCTGTGGTAATGACTGTGTTGCTGCTCAGAAACATCTAGTACCCAGGTTCAGTCCTCTTAGCAATATGTTGCAGCCAGCTTCCCTTAGGTAAGGACTGAACAGATGGGGTGCCAAGAGAAAAAAACAAGGCACTTTTATTACCAAAAAAGGCTGTGATGCTAATCTCTGCTACCTGTTTGCTTGTTTACACTAATCGTGTTCCCTTTTGGAGCACAAGCAAGCTTCTCCCTGAAGAGTTTCTGCAGAACAAGACGCTTCCACCTGCAGAACCTCCTCGAACTCAACACCCCGTGCCGTACCTGTGTGCCTGCCCTGAGGTGGGCACGGGCACCTTCCTCTCCAGGCTCTGGATGTCCTCTGCAGTCAGCCTGACCAGGCGGACGCCGGCCAGCCGCAGCAGGGGCGAGTGGTGCTGCGCCTTCCCGAGGATGTAGCACAGCTGCTGGACCAGGAACCAGCCCTCCCAGCTCATGAGGACAAAGGGGTAGGCGGCGAGGAAGGCTCTGTAGAAACGCTTCCAGGAGGACGACGGGGGGTGGATGGAGTACTCGTCCTCCTCCCGGAGGCTGGCCACCAGCCTCTCCAGCTTCCCCTTCAGGTAAGGGACGAGGACGAGCAGCAGGAGGGACCGCCAGTGCTGCTTCTTGGGCAGCCCGGCGGCGGCCGGGGCTGGCCCTTGGCGGCCTCGCAGCGGTACCCGCTTCAAGCTGTAGAAGTTTTCGGAGAAGGAGGCGCTGCAGGTGGCCAGGTAGTGCTGCTGGAGCAGCAGGTCCAGGACGGCGTACGCCTCGTCGAACCAGCGCCACAGCCAGCCCAGCCGCCCGGGGTTGGACTCGGCCAGCACCTGCAGCGAGAACACGGGGCAGGGATGGAGCTGGAGGCAGCGCACGGAGTCACGGGCGCTACAGATAAATCACCGCTGTGGTTCGGGGCTGGGTGCCTCCAATTTGTGAAGCTGCCCTGCAAGCGGGGCAAAAAAGGTGAATTTTGGTGCAGGAAGGCTTGGCAGGGTGTCACACAGGGAGGCTCCAGCCTCAATATCTGTACAAGGTGATCACTCACTTTGCCTTCAGCACCCAGCACTTCTCCCTCCACATTTGGTTTGGGGCTGGGTGCCTCGAGGCTGTGAGGCTGCCTCATGAGTAGGGCAAAAAAAGTGAATTTTGGTGAAGGAGGGCTCAGCAGGGAGGCATGTAGGGAGGCTCCAACCTCATTATCTGTACAAAGCGATCACTCATGCTGCCCTCAGCACCCAGCACCTCACCTTTCACCTTTGGTTTGGTTCAGGGCTGGGTGCCTCCAGGCTGTGAGGCTGCCTCATGAGTGGGGCAAAAAAAGTGAATTTTGGTGAAGGAAGGCTCAGCAGGGTGTCACACAGGGAGGCACCAGCCTCAAGTGACCACCCTCGCTGCCCTCAGCACCCCATCAGCACCTAGCACCTCTCCCTCCACCTTTGGTTCTGGGCTGGGTGCCTCCAATTTGTGAGGCTGCGCCGCGATTGGGGCAAAAAAAGTGAATTTTGGTGAAGGAAGGCTCGGCAGGGTGTCACACAGAACACCACCCAGCCTCAATACCCACACAAAGCGACCTCCCTCAGCCCCCTCAGCACCCCCCACCCCCGCAGCCCCCCCCCCTCAGGCAGCACCCATGGGTGCCGGGGGCACCCAGCGCAGCCCCGGGGAGGGTCCCCCCGGGCTGGGGGCGGCCTCACCTTGGCCAGGTGGCGCAGGGCAGGCCTCAGGGCGGCCGTCAGGCTCTCCTGGGCCACCGCCTCGAAGACGCTGGGCCGCTGCCCCCCGCCGCCATCGGCCGGGGGCGCCGTGAGGTGCGCGCCCAGCTCCGCCATGGCGCCCGCCCCGCCGCCGGCGGGAGGCGCTCTAGGCCCGCGCGCGGCTCCTCTCTATGGTTTTTTTGGGGGGGGGAGGGAGGGGCGCTTCTCGCGAGGCCGCCCCGCAGCTTCCGCATCCGCCCCGAGGCCACGCCCAGAACCCGCCCCCCCCCCGCAGAGTGAGCGGAGCGGTGAGTGGGGGAACTGGGGAGACTGGGGGGGACTGGGAGGGGTACAGGGAGGGGCTGGGGGCACTGGGTAGGGGGACTGGGGGATACTGGGAGGGGCTGAGGGGACTGGGAGGTACTGGGAGGGGATACTGGGAGATACTGGGTAGGGGGACTGGGGGATACTGGGAGGGGTACAGGGAGGGGGTATAGGGAGGGGCCGGGGGCACTGGGTAGGGGTACTGGGAGGGACTGGGAAGGGATATTGGGGGGTACTGGGAGGAACTGGGAGGGGGTATAGGGAGGGGCCGGGGGTACTGGGAGGGGCTGATGGGACTGGGAGGTACTGGGAGACTTACTGGGAAGGGATGTTAGGGGGATACTGGGGGGAATGAGAGGGTACTGGGAGGAACTGGGAGGGGGTGCAGGGAGGGGCTGGGGGCATTGGATAGGTGGACTGGGGGATACTGGGAGGGGCTGAGGGTACTGGGAAGGGGTACTGGGGGATACTGAGGCGTACTGGGGGGGATGGAGAGGGTACAGGGAGGGGCTGGAGACACTGGATAGAGGTACTGGGGGATACTGGGAAGGCCTGAGGGGACTGGGAGGTACTGGAAGACTTACTGGGAAGGGGTATTGGGGGGATACTGGGGTGTACTGGGAAGGGACACAGGCAGGGGTTGGGGACGCTGGTGGGGGTATTAGGGAGAACTGGGGGGATACTGGGAGGGGTTGGGGTGAGGAGTTGGGGGGTGCTTGTGAGATACTGGGAGGGGGTGGGGTACGGGGGGATACTGGGAGGGGATACAGGGATAGGGTGGGGGCAAAATACCAGCAGGGGTTACTGGGAGTGGGTGGTGGCTCTGGGGAGGGACTGGGAGGGGATACTGGAATGGGGTGGGGCGATCACTGGTGGGGCACTGGGAGTGGGATACTGGGATAGGGGGACCATTGGGGGGGGGACTGGGAGCAGGTGGAGGCACTGGGAGCAGGCACTGGGCAGGGACAGGGGATGTGCCTGCAACTGGGGGGTACTGGGAGAGCTGTGGGAGGTGCTGGGGGGGTGAGGGGGGGCGGGGGCCGAGCCCTGCTGCCTGCAGAGGATGTTGTGGGAGTGTGGAGGGACTGGGGGGGGGCACTGGGAGCACTGGGAGCACCCCAGGGCCGGGGCCTTGCTCCCAGCATGTGCTGGGCAGGCGGGGGGCTTCTCCTCGGCTTCACCCCCAGGTCTGGTGGGGCTGAGCAGGGGCTGGGATCCCCCCCCAGTGCCCGTTGGTGAGGAGAGGGTAAATGGGGTCCGGATCTTCCCGAGGAGCTTCCCTTTTCCCTGCCGTGCCCTCGGTAGTTGGCTTCTGGGGCTAAATCTCCTCTGTCCCTCCGAAGAGAGGGGAGGTGGGCGCCGTGCGGCTTCAGGACCCCTCCTCCTGCCTGCAGGCAGGGGCAGCAGCCAGATGCTGCGGGTTTAAAGGTCAGCGCCGAGACCAGCAGGGCTTCTTCCTTGTAGCTGAACACGATCGGCGTGGGGCATTCAGTGCTGTGCCCCTTTTTTCCCTGTGTTTCTCAGTCACCTGCTCCTTTGGTCGCTGTGAAATGAATTCGGGGTGACCCAGGTGGGTGGCTCAGAGCCACCAGGAGCAGGAGGAACACCCCCAGAGCCTCCCCCGGGCGGTTTGCTCAGCCAGCATGGCAGGAAGGGAGGAAAAAAACGAGCAGAGAAGGAGAAGGGAGATAAAAACCCAGTCCTGGTGCCTGGTTAGGGGATGTGAGGACCCAGGAGCTGCGGGGAGCTGGGCTCAGCCACAGCTTGCTTCTCCTCTGCCTGCTCAAGGAGGTCTGCGGCATTCCCTCAGCTCCTGGGGGTTCAACTTCTGGTCAGGAAAAGGGTGGCGGTGGTGGCAGGGCTGGTAAAGGGATGGGGAAAGGAAGGGAAGCGCCAGGGAGCAGTGAGCTGGTTGTGCGGCTGGGTGTCGGGGTTCACAGCCATGCTCGTCCTTTGGGTGCTGAGCCAGCAAATCTGAGTGGTAAGCAGGGAAAAAATGACTCGCTGCTTTGCTGGTGGCATTTAAGGTTGTATAAGTACGTATAAGAGGAAGGGAATTGGGCAAAAAGTAGAAAAAGAAGGGGAAAATAGGAAAAAGCCCCGTTTGGATGTGGTGAGGGTCGCGGGCCCTCGGCGCTTAGGCAGATTGTGGCGTGGGGAGCAGCACGCTGCACACCCCCTGCTTGTTTTTCAGGCAGCGCCTGAGAATTGTTTGAGTCATGTTTGTTAGGAGCTGGCAGCCGCCAGAAGAAGTGCTGGCTCGCCACATGCGTTTGGGTGTGATGCGCCCAGCGTTTGTTTTCGTGGAGCTGCTGGGGCCGATCTTGGAGCTCTGGTAAGCACCCGCTGGCCCAGCGGTGTTTTTTTGGTCCATAAACGTGCAGGGCAGCCCCGAAATCACAGGCTCGTGTGCCTGGCGGAGGTGGGATGGAAGGTCGTGGCAGAGGGATTTCAATTTCAAGCTCGAGAGAGCTGAAAAGTGAAGGCTTTGCTTCGCAACGAAACTGCCGGCTGTTCGGCAGGGTTTAGGAAGACCAAAAGTAGGGAATGAAATGAAGGAGCCTCGGGGGAGGCGTTGCAGAAGGGTTAATGGCTCTTCCCATCGAGGTGCAGCCTGGAGCTGTATCGTTAGGGGGAGTTGGCAGGTCCCTTTGTCTCAAACTTCCACTTCTGGCTTCAAACGGGCAGTGCTTTTTTTTGGAAAACAAAATTGTGTACCTGGGGGAAAGACAAGCGCAGCGCATGTCAAGATCTGCTGAGTGCAGGCAGTTAAAAACTTCCTTTTCATCCTCAGATGGAGCATTTAAAAGCCTCTCACTGACTTTTCCAGCTTGTTGCGTTGTGTTTTCACTGACATTGTCCGTGTGAGCTCTCCACATCCCTGGGTTTGCCGAATAACCCCAGCAGCAGGTGCAGGATGAAGGCTGTGTGTGCGTGCACGTGGGGTGTTTGTTCCTTCCCACACATCGTTTGCTCACCGATCCGTTGTTCCTCCGAGTTTCTGGGTTGCAAACTGGCTGCTGCCATCTCTGCTGTTTGACTCTTCCTTTACGCTTTTATTTTCAGGTGTCCCAAGGAGCTGGAACCATGACGGACTCCAAGTACTTCACGACCAATAAAAAAGGTGAGCGTGGAGCAGGAGCAGAGCACTGGAGGTGGTGGCTGGCTATTTTTTACTCGGCTCCTTTAACTGCGTGCAGAAGAACTTGTGCCTTTCTGTTAGCTCTGCCCCTGATTCTCGTCTTAATCACCCAGGGAGAAACTTCCGAAGTAGGTCACATGGTGGTAAAAGACAAAAGTGGTGTAATACACAGCTCTGTGATGCACCAAGTGACCCAAATTGTTGGTTTTTCAAGGATCAGAGATAAAAACAGTGGGATGTGTATACAGGTATGGTCAGAAACAGTGGTTTGGTTGTAGGCTGAGAAGCTCAGGACCGAGGATGGTTGTTCAGATGGGCATCATGGGATAAAGTTGATGGAGAGAGATTAATATTTCAGGTGAAAGCATGCTTCTCTGCATCAAGCTGACGCAGATAATGGAGGTTTTCTGCTGCTTCTTCCTTCAAAGTTGCAGTGAAATACGTTTGTTTTCCACGTGCTCCATTCACTGGGCTTCGCTGTGTGTGTGGTGGTCATCTCTCCTCTGGGCAAACAGCAGCAGTTAAAAACTGGAAGGGATCCCTGGGGTTGTTTCACCCATTCACCTCCCCAGGGCAGGACTTTGTTTGCTGGAACAGTCCCAGGCAGATGCTTTTTTTTTTTTTTTTTTTTTTCTTTTCCCGACATGTTCTCAAACAAAACATTGTTTATCCTAGCTCTGCCTGGCTGCAATTTAAGCCTGATGTTGCTCATCCCTTCTCTGGGAGATGTGGAAATGGTTCACATTAACCTCTCCTTTCCAGAACGGCTGAGTGTTTCTAGTGAATGCTCGCTAGTGAAAAAACCACAGTGCTGATCCGTTTCTGAGCTCATACCGAAGCGTAATGAAACATAAAATAAGCAAATGCAGTTCGCTTCGTTCTGAGGAGCGCCTCTGGCTGTAAGTTCAGCGCTGAAGCATCAGCTGTGTTTTTCTGAGATGCCTGCAAGAGGCCAGGGCACACCGGGTGAGCTCTGGTGAGCAAGCTGCTGCTCAGCTCCGGGGCGTGATCTCGGTGTGAGTGATGCTGGCGACTCATGCTCAGGCAGGCGATGCTACAAGTGGTCACTGCCCTCTTCACACAAAGCTGTAACTTCTGTTCGGTGTGAAGTACACGTTGGTCTTCTTGTGCCAGGCTCTTTAGTAATTAGTGCTGCTGCTCTGACAGAATGGCACTGGTGTGTAGGAATCGAAGGCTAGGGGCTAGGAGGTATTTTGTCAGAGATGTTTTGATATTTGTAGTGAACGTGCCCTCCTCAGCCTGTAATTTCTAGTGGCAGTGCTGCTCGCTGTCCTTGCTGGGAAAGGAGCGTTACCCGTCTCACACCGCTTGCTGTGTGTCTGGAGCAGGCCTGATAAGCTGCTTTCTGCATGCATTATGCTGTTTTGCAAACTTGCTGTGCTGCTTTGGTGATCCAGCCTGAGCTGCCTCCCCATGCAGCGCTATCTGGAAGAACTGCCATCATGCCAAGGCTGCTCTGGTGACCTCGGCATCGGGGCAGGCTGTACTTACTTGCTGCTTTTCTTAGCGAGAGCTCTGTCCTTCTTGCCCGGGAGGAATTTATTCCACTGGACTAAATTTGTGCTTTCCCATCTCTATGTATCATGGCAGTTGTGCTACACTGCAGTCTTGTTCTGCTCTTTTCTCACTGCCCCTGCAGGAAGCAAGTGCTGATGGGCAAAACTTAAAAAGTCTGGGCTAAATTCCTAGCTAAGTTTGTTTTTTCTTGCAGGCACGATTCTGGCGTCTCCAAATATCTTCTCATTCTGGTTATATAATGGTTGTCTCTGAGAAACAGATGCTACAGGGATGTGATTTCATGTTCTGAAAGTGGGAGAGCTGCAACGTGCAGTGTGGTTCTTGTTAACGGCTTTCTCATTAACAAGGTGTAACCCGTGTCATTCTGAGTGTTGCAGGTTGTTTCTTGTTGCACCGTGTTCTCCATGAAGTCTGACAGCTTCCATGTGCGTTGGGTTTATGGGAACAACAGGCCAGAAGAATAAAAAGTCACTCTCAGGCTCTCTCTAAAGCCAACCCTCTTTCTTCTCCCAAGAACCTCAATCTGTTTTTTTTTTCCAGGAGAGATTTTTGAACTGAAGGCTGAACTCAATAATGAAAAGAAAGAGAAGAGGAAAGAAGCCGTAAAGAAGGTTATTGCAGCCATGACTGTGGGGAAGGATGTCAGGTAACAGCAAACTTCACCTGTAGCAGCTCTGGGTCTGCTGGACCTCAGTCAGGAGCACCAGGCACACGTTTCTGTCAGAGGCTTCATGGCAGTGTGGTGTGTTGCCACAGAAATTAAGATAAGATAGCAAATGTAGAGCTATGACTTCATCTAAGGATGGAGGAACAGATAAACCGGAGGGAAGAAAAAGTAATCTTTTTGTCCGCAACACTTGACCTTCATGTTTAGATCTCTACATCATACTTAGAGCTGCAGATGTCCTTGTGTAACTTTCTGCTTTCTTCTGCAGTGCTGTTTAGAGGCTGACACTTGATATCTGAGTGAAACTCAGCTTATCGGTGTTTAATCTCCTAACCTCTTAAGGGTTTACCAGCTTCTTTGTAAATGTCTTGCATTACCAAAACATTTTACCAAAGCATCCGTTTTTCTTGTTGGTTAATTCCCAGGCCTGGCATGGTAAAGTCTTCTTGTTTGGTGAACTCCCTAATTAAAACACTTGAAAACTGATGCCTTTTTTTTTTTTTTTTTAAACCTGTTCCAGACACTGATCTATGTTAAAACCCATAAAAAAAATGATTAAACTGTTATAAAACTGTTTTGGGAGGGACGTGACCTGTCATTAGACTGCACAATAATTAGAGTTGAACTTGTTTTCTTGGCTTCCTTGGTGTTGTTGCTGTCCCTTTGCATACCGTGTGATCTCACTGCTTATTCTCTGTTCTTGCTTATCTCTTGTCTATCCAGCTCGCTCTTTCCCGACGTTGTGAACTGCATGCAGACTGACAACTTGGAGTTAAAGAAGCTGGTGTACCTGTACCTGATGAACTATGCCAAAAGTCAGCCAGATATGGCCATTATGGCTGTCAACAGCTTTGTGAAGGTAACTTGTTCCCACAGCTCATCAGAAAGCAGCTCAGCACAGTGATTGTCACCATTTCTCCTTTGCCCTTTAGCCTTTCTGAGCTGTTGTTGACCTCAGCTTTTGGACCAGAGTCTCTGCTTGAGGAGGTGCACGTAGGGTAGTAGGAAATAAGGAGTTGACAAATCTGGGGCCTTTCACTTGCTGCCTCTACTTATTGCAGAGGAGATGGTTTAAGTGCTGCAGAAAGTGGCTATGAGGGAGCAAGCTCCAGGAAAAGCTGCTTCTATCATTTTGCTAATCATCATTGAAGACCACCTGCTATCACTGGATGGCAGGATAGATATTTTTCATCTTCCAGCCTTTGTAGTAGCTCTGTCATACAGATATGTATTATTTTCTATGTCTCAGCTGTGCGCTGTATAGAAAACCGTTATCTGTGGTGAAAATGAAAGGCAGTTCAATGGAAAATAACAGCCTGATTGTAGTGTTGCCTTTAGTTCTGTTGTCAAGTTGCCTCTCCTTATCTAGGAAATGTTATTTCAGTCTCATGTTATGTAAGTTAAAACCTGGCGCTTAGAAAAACTTTGAGGCTCCTCTTGAAGCATTACAAAATTCCAGAAACTGGGGAATCTGGTTGTGATTTGAGTTTCTAGTATGTGTGAGGCTGAAAGGTGAGAGGAGCTAGGCTGAGAGCAGGCCTGTTCTGGCCAGGGATGATGTCCCTACCTCCCTCTGCAGGCTCTTGGAAGGAATGTTGTTGTCTGGCATACTCTGAAAGCGTAATAATGTTAGAACAGGCTAACAAACATATCTGATGTCTATTTTGGCAAGCTGAGGGACAAGTGTTTGTAAAGAGAAAGTGTTGTGCTAGTCTGCCCTAGTTCAGTGATTCGCGTCAGGTTCCCGGTTCAGGGTCGTAAGAGATGTCACTTCTCTTGTGTGCTTTGAAACTGATGCCTCTGGATATGTTTCAGCTACAGGATGTTAAAACAGTGAAAGGCAAGTGTGCCTTAGTCTTTTGTAGCTCATTTTGCATCCATCCTATTATAAGGTGAATATGGAGTAGTGTTGCTCAGAGATGTGGATGGATTGGGTGGGGTAGGCTAAGAGATTAGCTGTAAAACCTACTGAATTTTTAAAGTTGTGTGGAAAACTATGCAGGTTTGAAATTCAGTCGTCTCATCAGAAAAGTGCTTCTAGCCTAGCCTTTGCCTGGTGCTTCTTTCCTTGCAAATGTAAGGGATGCTTACGTCTAAGCCTGATGGCCTGTGAAAAACAGGCCTTGTTGACTATTGTGTTAAATTTCATTGTTGACTTTTCCCATTATATTATCTTGCTCCTTTAAAACAGTAAGGCTGGAAACCAGTATTGTATTTTATTCTGAAAGAAGCCTGTGGATGGTGAGAGATCCCTTTCCAGCACAGCTGGACTTTAGATTTGGCTGCTAGATCATGTTGAAGGAGGCTTTGCTTGGGGAGAAACAAGGGACACAGATCACAATTTTACTTTTTTGCAAGCTATCATAGCCTGAAAACATTCTGAGATGGTACAGAACATTTCTGTGAACCAGTAAGTTCCACCTTTTGTCCCCACACTGAATTCACTGCCTTTTTTAGCACTTAATCAGAGAGAATGGCTTTTGTTTGAAATAAGAACAGCACGGTTTTGACCATAGGTAAGACATTAGTGGCTAGTGGCACAGATTTGATGACTTTGTGTTCTGCCTGCCTGCAGGACTGTGAAGACCCGAACCCTCTCATCCGTGCCCTGGCTGTCCGTACGATGGGATGCATCAGGGTGGACAAGATCACAGAGTATTTGTGCGAGCCTCTTCGCAAGTGTCTGAAGGATGAAGACCCTTATGTTCGAAAGACTGCTGCTGTCTGCGTGGCGAAGCTGCATGACATCAATGCCCAGATGGTGGAGGACCAGGGCTTTCTGGATTCTCTGCGTGACCTGATTGCAGACTCCAATCCCATGGTAATGTACCCGTACTTCCCATGCGCTACCTGAGTTTGGAACAGGCAGATAATCAGGAGTGTGAAGGCTTTTTAATTGCAGCTGATGCACCGTGAGGAATGCATTGATTAGAGAAACACTGCTTAGGAAAATAGGACATGGCTTCTGTTCTTAGGTCTGTTGGGGCTTTTGTCTGTTTTACCTGTCTTAAGTACTGCAGCAAGTTTAACCTCCTGGTCAAATGACTCAGAAAAGCAGGGTGAGAAATATTCTTTTGGAGGCTGCTACTTTGGCTACAGCCCCTAGCTGTTGCCTTCTGCAGGCTTTGGCTCTTGGATTGAGAGAGTAGATGAATTCACTCACTAATCCAGATAAATCCACTGGCCTGTAATGAGTGAAGGGAATTGCTGCTTATGTTTTCAATGAAGTTAAATGAATTGCCAGAGAAGAGGTGGAGGTCAAGACCAAGAATTTCACAGGGGTAACTTAGCAGCTAAATCTTGTTTTCACGGATAAGTGTCTATTTGCATATAAGCATTTTACGCTTATTTTGCAATTAAAAGATGGTGGACAATGGACTGAAGTGCCCCGATGCATAATCCTTTCATTCAGTGTTTTTTCCTGTGATTTGCCAGAATTCAGTGAGCGTACTGCTAACATTCTGATTCTACCAAGAGGGAAAACTTCTACGCTTTGGTTTACCTCAGAGTTTAAGGAAGTGACTGCTTTTTTTTAAGCTCTTCTAGAGTACAGATCTGATGGTCTCTGCTTAAAGACATCATTCCACATCATGAGGGTGGGTCTAACAACTCATTCTATGCTGCATGAATCAAACCATGTAAAGCAACGTGCTGTCTTGCTATAGCTATCTTTGGGCAGCTCTGGCTGAATCCAGTGTGGGTGGTGAGGTACCACCCCCTGCAGTAGAGAGTGAAGGCTGCTGTCTGCGTTTCTTATGGCTTCTTAGAAATAAAACCAAAGGTGTCTGGCTTTCACAGGCGCAAGTCCGTGAGCAGTGGTGCATACCAGAAGATAGAGGTGCCTATTACTGCTGGTATCAGTCTCTTTTACAAGCTCTTCTCTTTTCATGCCTCCCCGAATTTATTATGCCAGGCTTCTGCATGAATACTGATGACTACTTGAAGATGCTCTCTCTGTCTTGGTAATTTTGAGCCATAAGGAGAACACCTGCTTTTTATGAATTTGATATTGAGAGTGCCTTACAGCCTCTGAAGGTACTTGATTGGGCTGCTTTAACTCCACTTAAATACTGGCCCCGACCTTTACTGGTTCACGGGCCGTGATGGAGAGCTGTGGGCAGGCATACAACCTGCTTGTTTCCTAGCCTTGGTTCCAGCTTTCTAATTTCCTTCTCCTGATTCCAGCCACATGGATGTGAGTTGAGGAGCTCAGACTGAAGTGCTGCAGTCCTTAAGGAGAAATGAATAAGGTTTTGCTTGCCCTTCCTGCTCGTTGATCTCTGTGGAACTGTTTTGGTAAATGAAGCAGTGGCTGTTAGGAGAGAACCGATGTATATTTCGAAAGCACATTAACTGAACGCTGACTGAAATGAATGGAGAGAAAGGGAGAAATACCAAAGGGCAGTATATGCTTCATTTGATAAATAAACCAGCAAAAGTAGCGTAGGGATTCCTAATCAAACATCAGTACAACTAATGAGCTCCCTGGTGGTAATGAAGATGGTCTGGGACAGAAAATCTTTGCAGCTGAAACTCTGCAGGACCCGTATCATACCTACCTGCTTGCCCTGAAGCTGAGGATTCACAGCAGGAGAACACAATTTGGAGGAGCGATGGTGAGGAAGGAGGGAGGCCTGTGCTGTGTTTTCAGATCTTCCCATGCACTGGGAAGATTGTGTGACCAGCTTCCCAGGCAGACAGGGCATTCATTATGTTCTCGCTTTTTAAGCGTGCATGGGGAGAGATTTTTATCAGTTTTGGGGCCATTATAGATGCTGACTTAACGCAGTATTTAATTTGGTTACAACTTTTAGTAGATACAGATATTCCTTCGAGTTAAATTTGCTGCTTTGGTCTCCTTTGTGCCTCTAGCACAGTTGCTCCCCCAAGCGCAGGAGTTATCCATGCCTAATTAAGTTCATCTTCTTAGTCAAGCTATCCAGCTCATTCCTGCTTTCTCCATGTGAAACTCAAGTGGGGGTTTGCTTGCCAAATAAATTATGTTTATGTGCAAGCTGGTATTTATCAAGGTGTTAGTCCATGTGGAAATCAGGTGGAATGCAGCCCTGCTTGGAGGCTTCTGTTAAGTAAAAAATGTATCAGTATCAGATCTCAAAAGGAAGATTAATGGAAAGAATGGTACAGATACATCCATCCTTGTGGCATATTCATCTGTAAATGGTGCATCTCATTTATTGCAACTTGTTAGCTAAACTCAGTCATGTTTTTGTTATTTTAAATGCTTCTCTTCTTTGATATCTGGTGGAAACAGGCACATCAGACGTTTAATGAAGCAGAATGTTTTTAGAAAGGAAATCCACACTTGCTCTGTCCTCTGAAAAATGAGGATTTTTAGTAGGAGCTAAAAAAAAAAAACTGTTGAAAAATAGTCCTCAAGAAGGTTTTTAGTCCTCTCCTGTAACTGGCTGCCTCTAGCACGTGAGCAGGCACTCGCTGCTCAAGCTGGGTGCTGTGCAGAATAACAGCTCCATCTGTGGCTTGTGATTGTGCAGGGATCAGGGTGTGTGAGCTCAAATCACCCTCCTCACAGAGGTGGCTGATGCTACATTGGAGGTGACCTTGTCAGAAACACTCTTTTCATGTTTTTGGAACTAGCAGTTTATTATCACAGAATCACACAAAAAAAAGGGACTGGGGATATTCAGGGCTGTCGAGGTGCTTCCTTGAAGAGGTGCAGGGCCAAATCCTTGCAGATGAGCTTGCTCTAGCTGTGATTCAAGGACTGGCACCTGAGCCTGGTAGTTCACTGCCTGCTTCTGCAGCATCCCTGTGGTAGCTTTGCTGCTTCTCCTGAGTGAATTAATTCAGACTCTAATCACGTCTGTATGCTATGGGTATATATGGCAAGCTACCATATGGGTTGGTGGCTTACTGCGTTTCAGCTGAGTACCCGAGATGTCTCTTTCTGTGGGCAGTGGGCCAGGAACACGTACGGTGACGTGGTTCAGTTCCTGCGTGGTTACACTGCGGAAGTCTGATTAGGGATGGAGTCTTTAATCTCATTTTGCATGTGGGCCTAAATTGGTGGGGGCTGCCCTTTGTCACTTGGCATCCTGCTGAAGAGTTTCCCTTCACAGGGTGAATCCTTGCTTCTTCCAGATGTGTCTCAGGGCAAACACCTTTCCTTCACTGCTCAGTGTCTCCTCGTGTGAAGCTCAGCAGAACCAGGTCGGAAAGAATATAAAGCTAGGGCCTGGACTTAAGTGCTCTTGGACTTGCTCCATCCTAAGGGCTTTTCTTGCTGGTGGCTTTGGTATAGTTCAATCCGGACAGCCTGTGCTCCCCCTGATCCTCACGTTGCTCTAACAGAACAGTTTGAGGAGGACACCCCAGGATTTGTGTGTTCTCACACAGGATGGCAGATTTCTGCCCAATGCCATTCACACCCAGCGTTAGCAGATGATAGTGAAGTGCGAGGGGTGGGTCTCTGACGTGGCTGTTTATGGCCAGGGGCTCTCTGAAGTATTTTGGAAGACAAACTTATTTTTTTTCATCCTGGTGTTTTGTTCTGACACTTGTGCATCAGACCCAGTGACTGATTGCCTGTCGTTAGAACACTGCGAGCTCTGAGCCCTGGTGATGGAGAACAGGACCACGAGATGGCAGCAGCTTAAAACAGAACCCAAGCTGTTTATAGTTGGACACCTTATTTTGTAGCTAGTTCCCTTCTGGCTTTTATCACTGCGCTTCTTGTTTTTGCCCAGGAATGTAAATATTAGCAGAGAAACATAAGAGGAAATCCATCTTAAGCCTTACTGGTCTTTTAATATCTGAATGGAACAACATTTCCCTCTCCAAACACTTTAAATCCTTGACCTCCTAGGGTAACTATTAACCCATGGAATGATTTTCTTGTCAATCTGTGTTCTCCATGAGGCTTCAGTTTGGTTGGTGTCACCTTCTCCCAGTTCTCTGGGTGCTATTGGATTTCTAATTCCTTGTCTCATTTCTTTTCATATTCTGCCCTGTCTCCATGATGCCCTGGATCGCAGCTTTCACAGGTGTGGCTGTCCTGCTCCTGTGTTTTCCTGGGCTGTGTGGACACACCACTTACTCGTTGTCCAGGAGCATGTCATGTTTTCCACCATCTGTGCATCCCCCCAGCTTATTGGCGAAACGCTGCTGTGAATCCATACGAAGTAAACTGAGATCACAAAACAAGCTGATTAGCAGAGGCACCGTGTGTGTGGAATACAGTTGCTCTTTTGTTGTGCTTCTCTTTTTGCCTTTAGTGTTTAATAACACGCAGCAAGAAGGGAATCTATCGAGCCCTGGCAACCAGAGGAAACGAGGTTCCTCTTGATTTAGTCACAATCCCCTCTAGCAGCAGCAAGTTTTGGACTAGGCTGAAAACCCATTGATCTGTATCACGGTGTTCTCTTCCTCTCCTGCTGTGACTGCAAGCCCTGTAGGTTCCTGCTCTGCCAACCAGAACTTCAGGTGTACGCTTGGGCTTCCTGGAAGACTTTATGGAGGAAGAGTTCTTTCTCCTGCTGTTTATATTCTTTCTTTTCTCCTGTTACTGGCAAGCTGCATGTCCCTCTGGGGACGGGTCTGAGGTACGAGCCTGTTCAGGAACAGAGGCAGCTTTTACCTCCTGGGCTGTCTTCTGCTGCGTGCTTTGCAGGAATTTTATTCCTCTTTGTCTGTGTAATAAAGCTGAGAAATGAACCCCTTGCTGAGAAGCTGGTGGTGGTCCTCTGAGTCCCAACAGGGTTTTGTGGGAAGCAGAGTTTGGGATGTGGGACTCTTCTTTTCCGACTGGGGGTGGAACACCACCTTTTTCACAGGCACAGGAGAGCTTTTGTCTCTTGGGGAAACTTGGACTTCTCACAGCTCTATTTTTTTTTCCCTCTTCAGCTGATGTTTTATGTAGTGCCAAGAGTGAACCGCTGCTCCCAGATGACTTTGAGATCCCTGCTTGTGCGAGCTGTAAGGACTGGGAAATTCACACTAGTGTGGAGCTGAACCCTGCTGGGAGCTGTGGGCTGTGCAGCGTGTCAGCAGCCTGGGGCTGCCCCCAGGACACCCTGCCTGCCTCGCTGGGCGCAGCGTTTCTCTTCTTTTCAGCCTGGGTGTTGCAGTGAGGGCTGTCTCCTGGTGCAGCTCCTCTGTTTAGGTTGTGCTGTGGTTTTTAAACGTTTGTGGTGCTAGTGGAGCTAATATTTCCTTCTGGGAGACACCTCACGGTGTTGGCAGGCATCAGTAGGTGCAATTGTTGACCCAGTGTTGCGTGTATTAGTCGATGAGAACACTGCTTAGGGGCTAATTAAGTTGAGTGGCTCCACACTGGGGCTTTTTATAGGGTGCTCCTGCTGTTTACCTGAGGCTACTTGGGAGGGAGAGTAACGCTTTCTGCAGAGAAGCCAGACAGTAGCAAGCTGGAAATGAAATAGGGCCGGGTTGCAGAGCAGCGTGTACAAAACAGTGTTTTTCTCTTCCTTTTGGGTGCCCTCGCTCTGGCAGAGATGAGACAACGTTGTGTAATAACGCATGAATTTCCATGACTGCACCGAGTCTGTCCTCACAGACCCCTCGTTTATAAAGCCTAATTGACAAACTCATCCCTCACAGCTTGTCTCCTTCCAGTTGCTGCTGCCAGTGTGTCTAACTTCCAAAGTGTTAGTCCTGCTGATTAGACCCTTCCAGGATTTCTGGTATCAGTTAGGGTGCTGGGGATTTCTGTCGATGTGTGCCTAGATGTTAGGTTTTCCATCAGA
Source organism: Aythya fuligula (assembly GCF_009819795.1). NCBI lineage: Eukaryota > Metazoa > Chordata > Aves > Anseriformes > Anatidae > Aythya > Aythya fuligula. The sequence goes on along the minus strand of NC_045578.1, from coordinate 5,281,696 downwards.
ACAGACACTTCTAGCTATTGACAAGCACAAAGCACTGCAGCTATGATGTTTTGTTACCCCCCAGTTCTCCCTCCTTTCAGAGCTAATTAAAGTTTTTGTTGATGTTGGGCTGGTGGCTCCCTTCTAAGAAGGCTGCTTGGTTGAGAGGGACCCCTGTTTGCCACTGGATGGTGCCAGTGAGAACCTCTGCAAGGGAAATTGCCAAAGGACTTAGTAAAAAGCTGTAAAAGAAATGCTTCTGGTGTGTGATAGGTGCTTGGTCCTACAGTGGGTGGGAGAAGGTTGAAGCCAGGCTGGGGTCAGACCCCAGTGCTTTCTGGAAGAGGCTGAGGGGGTTGCAGATCCTCAGTGGCTTCCTGCAGAGCTTGGTTTCCTGCACTAGGATGCTCGATTGCACCAAGGAGAAACCCTTGGTATTGAAGACATCCTTGAGCACCTTCCTACCCACCCACCATAAGAGGTTCGACAGCTGGGGGAGTGTGGTTTCCCATCTCACAGCTGACACATCCTGATCTTGCAAGGACAAGAGCAGGAGCAGTGTTTTAGCCTGCCACCAAGTAGTGTTCTTCTGCAGTGCTTTGTACGAAGTGCAGAAACCAGTTAGGGCAAGCACGCCATGAGAAACACATCACTTCGCCTTCCCTGCCATCGCCACCTCCAGAAAAATTCATCCCACTTGTGAAAAGCAAGCAGGAGGCCTTCCCCACCCCACCCAGGCAATTTCTGGCTCCCTGGGCAGGAGCTGATTGCTTTCCAGCAATATGTTTCCAGAGTTTTAGGCACTGAAGCACAGCCTGCTGGAACGAAAGCTGTGGAAGACGAACGACTTCCTGAGAACCCTGTCACAATTCGAGCTGGACAGGTGAGCTGTTCCTTCCCAACACTATGCAGAGACTGGAGATGTTTTAGTCTCCCAGATGTAATGCTCTACGCACGTTACATGCATTGTGAGATATTCATGCAGGCTCTCTGCCTTGCCTGCTTGGGCCATTTAAATGAAAGGTGGTGCCTGGCTTTCTTGAGGATGGGAGCCTCCAGCGAGGTGGGGAAGGCTGCCTTTCCTCAGCATCTTTTTGAAGCCCCTTGATTTTTCTTCCTTTCCTCCTCCCTTTAACAGAGCAGTGAGCTGAAGGTTCCTGCTAGGCAGCAGAACGTTGTATTTCATTAACTACATTACACACTTGGTTTAATTTCCAATTAGCCTGGGCTGCTAGTGAAATAATCTGATTGCTTGGGCTCTTCGGTGTTCTAGAGCTGCCGAGCATCCTTCCTGCCCCCCGAGCCCCTTTTCCATGTGGGTTGATAGGCAGACACTCAGGTTTTCACCCACCCCCTTTCCTCCTTGTCGATGTGCTTGATGCCATTTGCTCTGAGCTAAAGGTTTGAGCTGCCAGAAGGAATAACTGGCAAACGAGAGCTCCTACCTCTGCAGCGCCGCGCGAGGTCGGATCCGGTCTCCTGGGCTGCGGAGGGGGGAGTTGTCTGTACGTGGGTTTAAGTTGGGTTCTCGCTGAAACTGTAATGCAGTTTTAAGTGCAGGCTTTCATTTTTAATAAGAGCCTGCGAGATTTAGTTATCCTGCTCCCAGTGACACTGCTCCGAGAGTCTGAAGTTTGGTGGGAGATTGGAGCCAAGAAGCAGGGTGATTGTCATTCGGCTCAGCTGTGCTCCGAAGGGATGGTGCTGTGACTGCCTCTGAATAATGCTGAAATGTACCCGGGGTGGATGGATATAAATCAGCAAGCCAGCGAGCTCTGATGGTGATTGTTATTACTATTTAATCTTCAATCTGTTCTGCATTTGTACTTTCGGGTTATTTTTTAGGCTGGTTCTTATTGAAAGACTGTATTTGTAGTGAGTCAGGTGAGGCGTTCTGCCATGCACATCCCTGAATACGTGGTCTTATTTCAGCTTTTATAAGACATGGCTTATTTGTCCCATTTTTCTACATTTTATTATTTTCTAAAACAGTGCTTTTCAGTGTTTTTACTCCATTAATCTTTCCCTCAGACTTGTTACACATTTGGATTAAAAAATTGCAGTTAACTTACAAGCTTTAGCCTTTAAAAATGATGATTTCTTTTTATTCATTGTCTTGGGCCCACTTCTGTGACTAGTGGCCTGTTTTTTCATGGCTTTTGAGAACTAGAACACTACACTAGATGTTAGGTTGTCCTTTGAGTTTGCTTCCAATATGTGGAATAAGTCTTCTAGCTCTCAGCTGGTTTCTCATCAACTGAACTCGTTGAGTGTTTTGAGAAGCAGAGGATGCCCTGCAAGGAGCTTAGGGCTGGCTCTTTCTCCTCAGCCAAGGTATGGCATCCGCTGTGAAACGTCTCCAGTTCAGTGGTCTGACTCTTGTTGTTCCATACTGAAAGTAAAGCTCCAGCTTTATTTATAATTTGTCCCTCAGTATCACCATCTTTGCTACTTATTTTCAAGGTGTCAGCCTTGAAAACCTATTTTTCAACTGACACGTCGCTCGTTTTATCACCTTTTCTTTGCACTTGCTGTTTGGTGCAGCTGGACTTCGTTATCTCGTGTTGCTGTGCTGAGGAAGGGGGATCAGCAGAGCTGAACACAAACCTACAGCTTCGAGGCTGAACCTTTCTTTGGCTAAGTCCTGCTGAAGTTGGTGGGGTGCTGGTAATGTTGCTACTTACAGAACACTTTTTTTCCAAATATTTCCAGTAACATGGACGTGTTTGCCAGAGCATCCCAGTTAGTTCCCCAGGTGATGTAATTGTTGTAATTCATGAAGCCAGTGGCAGTGCCAGTGAGGAGAGGTGAGCGTGTCTACTTGAACCAGTGTTTATGTTGGACTGCTTCCTGAAATCTGTTTTCATTTCAGCTGTGCTGTGGCTGTGTAAAAAGCCTTGAAGATGCTAATTATTTTTGTTGGCATACCATAACATATCAATATGTTCAGTGTGAATCGCCAGCAAGTATTTATTTATTTATTTTTAAATCAGCGTTGCTTAAAGTTTGTTGAAGACACTCCCCATCCCCTTCCACCTCCTCTTTAGGTTCATTATCTTGTCACCACGCTGACAGCGGCGCTGTCCTGCTCAGGCAGAAGGTGAGGACAGCGGTGGTTGTGGACTATGAGATTGTATCTGCCAGCCAGTCTGGCAGAACCGAGCTGCCACCAAATGTTTCAGTCCCTCCCAGTCCTTTTTCTAGCACGTTTTAGGGTGCAGCCTGGGGTCTTCTTGGGCATCATGCAGTCTGATGCTCCTTCTTTTGGATGCTTTTAATGAAAATCTGACACACTTGATCCAGCGGGTTGCTATTTAGCGTCCCATCCTCAGCTGGATTTGGATATTTGCGTTCATACTGCCCTGCTAGTTCCTGAAAAGAGCCCCAAAAATCCTAAAAGCAGGACGTTGGTTGGGGTCCCTGCGGAGCAGGCGACCCAAGAAGCAGCATTTCTGTTCAGCTTGTGCCTGTGGCAAACCCCAAGGGACAGACTTGGCTTAGCCTGCCAGGGAGGAGACAAGTGCAGCTGCTTTGACTTGTACTTGCCCCAGGGCTTGGGATATCCACGAGGCCTAATTACTGCCATGAAGTTAGTGCTTGGCAGCATGAGTTCATTTGCAGAAGCACAGCCCTGTGCCGTAGTGCAGCTGGCAGGTAGCTTTCTGCAGTGCTTTCATTCTGTCCCTTCCTTTTTTTTTCCCCCTAAGTCCTCGTTTCGTTTTATAAGTGCTTTTTCATAATGGTTTTGAATTTTTAAGTTGCTTTTGTGGTTTGTTTTCACTTGCAAATTTCTGAAGTTTAATGAAATTAGAGCTGTCTCTTCAGTTTTATGCTGCGTCACATTAACCATTCAGGAATTAGGCAAATTAAATAATGGCAATATCTTAATAAGTAACAGCAGCATATCTTAATAAGTAACTCATTAAAACAGCACAGGAAGACAGCAGTTCTGATTGCTAATGCTTTTGGTGACAGAAGGCTCATTCAGCTAATGAAATTCATAAAATCTTGGATCAGAATCCTATCTGTGACCTCTAGGTGTGAAATGCAAAACAATCAACATTGCTGTGCCTGCGCGATGACTTTGGAATAGATTCGCTTAATGACAATGCAGCCTCTCTTCTGGTCGCACTGTTCTTGTGTTGTGTGCTGCATCAAAAACCTCTTCAGTCATCCGAGAAACACGAGATTTTTAATAACATCTCTGCCTTAATTCCGTGGAAAATCCTACAAGGCTTCATCTGAGCAGGTTTGCCTTTTGAGTTGGGGATGACATGGTATATACACTGTAGAATATCCTGACAATACCTCTTCATTGGGTATATCAGTTCTGTGTGTCAGACTCAGGTTTAAATCCCTGTTCTAGTTAAACAAATGAAACGTTTATTCTCGAAGGGAACAAATAGAAAAATCTTCTATTTTTGTGTATGAATTCTGCAACTCTCTATTTTAAAGGTCTTCGTGTGACATCTGTTAAAATAACTTCAGAGCTTGAGCATGGAAGTAGGAATCAGAAGCTTGTATCGCTTCTCACTCTTGTCAGACTGTGCCCTGGACCTCCTCAAGGAAGCACATCGCTTTCATCCATACGAAGAACAGGGAAGACTTTATATTGTCTTAAGTACAGCAAGAACATTTTCAATGCTGAGTTGTGCTTTAGCAGGACTCCATAAAGTGCCTCGCAGCCTGTTGGGTTCTATGGAGACTATTTGCGATTGAAAGATGCCTTATTAAAAATATAATGGGAGCTGGCCATCGTAGGGAAATTGTGGGTTTGCTTTCCAACGGAGTGACCTGGCAGAATTGCTGCAGGGAGAAAGGCCACCTGGCACCTGCCATCTCTTACAGGGGAGGTGGTTCTCATTTCTTGGATTGCGTTAAGCCGTGTGTCGTAGGGCTGTCAAGGGGAAATCAGGCAAGAGGCATCCCTCCCTGAATGAAAGCAATGAAAGGTTTTGAGACCTTGGCTGTGTCAGTTGAGCATCTGGTGGAAGTGGGGGGAGATGAAGCTTCCAAGGTGGAAGCCTGGAGCCTGCAGAAGGTGAGATGTTCTGCTCCATCCCTGTGGGCATCCTGATGCCATCTCTGTCTCCTTCTGCTGCGAGGTCTCCTGTGAAGTCGTGGTCCTAGGTCCCCGTTCTGTCCAGGGACATCTTTATCTTTTGTCTGTGATAGACAGAACCATTTTCAGGCTGTAACTTCTCTAGCAAAATGCTCTTTACACCTGCGCTGACTGTCCATGTTTCCTGTGTTTGTCAGCAGCCCCCTCCTGCTGTGCTGCTGTTCTTTCACTTCTTCCCCAAGAGACTTCACATTTTGGCAAAGAGTAAGGCTGCAGTCGAGCTGTGGGCTCTCCAAGTTTTTGGAGGTTGTACTGGGTCTCTGAAGGCTCTGATGACTGACATGGTGGCTGCTGCGAGCAGGCACCAGGATCTCCGTGTTTTCCCCGTGAAACCCGTGCTAAGCTCAAGCTAATCCCCATCAAGCCTCTGAAGACATGCTAGCAGGGAATACATCTCCTTGTCTCCTCTCCTCCCAGGTGGTAGCGAACGCCGTCGCTGCTTTGTCGGAAATCAGCGAATCGCATCCCAACAGCAACCTGCTGGATCTCAACCCTCAGAACATTAACAAGCTGCTGACGGCTTTAAATGAGTGCACGGAGTGGGGCCAGATCTTCATCCTGGACTGTCTGTCCAACTACAACCCCAAGGATGATCGTGAAGCTCAGAGGTATGTTGGATCCCACTCTCTGCGCGGGCCACCTGGGGTTATTTGGTAGAAGAGCACTTGCAGACTTGTGGCAGTGTCACCTCTCTGAAGAGGGCTTGTGTTGACAGGGTCTCTGTGTTCAGGGCTGTAGCAGCACAAGTAACACTTGAAGTACAAGTAGCTTAAGGAGGCAAGTTTGGGGAATTTGGGCTGATGCTGGAAACCTGCCTCTTCCCTTTGCAGAACCAATTTCTTTTGTTGGCTGACTTTTTTTCCCTCTCCCTTTAAAAGGCCAGACCTTACTGAAATTGACCCTACAAAGAAAGCACCAGCCCAAGACCAACACTATAACAATGATAGACCCATCTGGAAGCACTATTTGGGGGCTTTTCTGTTATAAAGCAGAGCTTTCAAGTCTTTTCTGCTCATCTGAGAGGCAAAAAACCCTTAGGTTTGGGGGCTTCCGTACTACTGCAGGTCTGAGACTGGAGGTTTTTTTTCCCCACTAAAAGCTAGTCTGTGATAAAAACTAAAGGTAATTTTTTTAAAAATACTTATTACTCCGAATTCTCCCTTGTGCTTCTACTTTTAGTTCCAATGACTAAAGCTAAATATAGAGACAGGTTTACCTAGTGTTAATTCACACACTTCAAGCCTCCTCCTGATCTGTGTCCAAAATTGCAAAAAGTCAGATTTTGTACCCAAGGAAACAAGGAACAAGCAAGGAAAGTTACTTGGAATCAGGGAATTCTCAGACTTGATTTCATGTAAAAAGTGGGATGGAGGGGAAGGAAGGGGCACGAGCCCACAGGAAAAATGTGATCGGGCCGTCTGTGATTTGCTGGGTTTCTTTGGTAACTCTGCTTTTTTGAGGCACATCAGATAATCCACTTTTTAAAAAAGGCCTGCCAGTAGCCTTACTGATTTTTCCACCTCCCTCCCCCTTGTGCTCGAAGAGGCAGTGCCAGAAAGCAGATATTAATGAGTGCTAGAAACCTGCAGAGATCTCCGGGGTGCCAGGCTGGTATTGTCCTAGCTCTGTCAGAAAGGAACCACTAGTCTGAGCAGCTGTGAACATGTCCCAGTTCCTCAGCCTTAATTCAGCTACAGTGGAGTGTAAAACTGGCTGGGCAGTAACAACTTCTCCTCCTTTCTGTGGAGTTTGACTCCTAGAGCCTGTCTTACTGCAGACAGGAGAACGGCAGCACCTGCTTTCTTATAGTGCTCTCATTTACAGCACAGCCCGTGCCACTGCCCCTGTGCATGGAGAAACTGAGGCACGGAGCAAGGAAGCAACTTTGGCTTGCAAGACCTCAAGCAGTGGAAGTTGGGGATGGCCTCTGGCTCACTTCCAGCCTCTTGTGCTCTTCTCTTAGCCCTGCTGCTTCCTTTCCAGAGCAGCTGAAAGCAAATCTTTCAGATAAAGAAACTTTAGGGAGGCACAGATGGGAAGAAGATTGTTCTGGGTTAGCAATATGCAGGAGGGGGTGGGAAGAAACTTGACAGATGCTGTAAGAAAGACCATATGAACCCAAACTTCCTTTCTGCTTGGCTTGGGTTGTTTAGGATGCTGTTGACTATAGGATCTGCTGAGGCAAGTAGTGAAGCTGAGACTTGGGAGGATATTTAGGTCACTCTTTGCCTATATCTCCAGAGCGATGGAAATCTTCTTTTTTTGCAGGAACAAATGGCTGAAATGACAGCAACCTCCCCCCAAGCAAGCCAGAAGCGTGTATCACCTCTGAGTGATTCTATGGGGGCTGAAGTGTTTTTTCTGGTAGCGGTTCTGTTAAAGTTGTGCTTGTAAGTGACAGACAAGATCACAGAAATAGGAAAGAATACCACGAGGCAAAGGAAGAGAAAGCTAATAACTGAATGTGCGTTGGGACTTTAGTGCTGAGAACTGGAAGAGTTTCTGAGCTAGCTGTAGCAGGAGAGAAACCTGGAGCTGTGAAAGAAGTCGTTCTTGTTTGCTTCCTGCTGTGTTCAGGAAAGCAAGGCTGCCTGTTCTTGGTAAACAAAACCGAGGCAAAGAAGGGTCTGAGGAAGCTGTCTTCAGCCGTGCACGATCTCCTAAGTTCAGATAAGATCTGAAATATTTGACATTTCTGAAATAACTTCAAACCCTCTCTTACTCCTCTGTTTCCAGTATTTGTGAACGGGTGACCCCTCGGCTGTCTCACGCCAACTCGGCAGTGGTGCTGTCAGCAGTGAAAGTGTTGATGAAGTTCCTGGAACTTCTGCCCAAGGATTCTGACTATTACAACATGCTGCTAAAGAAACTTGCCCCTCCGCTGGTTACCCTGCTGTCTGGAGAGCCTGAAGTTCAGTATGTTGCCCTGAGGAACATCAACTTGATTGTGCAAAAAAGGTAAAACCTTGAAGGAGTGTTACTCCTGGGTGTGTTATCTCAGGCCTTCAGGTATTTCCACATACACCGAACTGCATTTAATCCAGTTTCAGCCCTTTCAAGGGATGGATTAAGCAGTCTTGTGACTCTGGTGGCTTACATAAGTTGTCTTTGCAGTGCACTCGTGATACCAGTGTCATACAGTGCTTTTTTACCTGCCTCTCTCTTTGCTGCCTTTTTAAGCACAGCAAGAAGTGTCCTCCTACTACACTGTAAATCAGATTTCATAGAGGGAGGAGGGTGTAACTGCAGAGGTTGTAGTGACCTGTAGAAACTCAACGTCCTTTATGCTATTTGCTCTTGAGCGTAGAACCAGACTTGTGATATAATGATGTACAGTGGGTTGGTTTTTTAACCAGTTTACCTCCACTCACATGCCTGGGTACTGTTGGTCTCTACTGGAAAGGTGGGTTGACACCTTTTTACCTTTAACTTTTTACCTGTTTTTTTCCTTTTTTTTACCTGATAACATTCACGGAAGAGCGATTGTGCAGTGGTACCAATATCTTCTAAGTGAAAGCAGACAATGAGTTTGTCAGTCAGCAGGTTCTGCCTTGAGATAAGGGCATTACACTTTCACTGAAAACACTGATGTCCACTGACTGCCGAAAGTGCTTGGCTCAGCAATTCAAATGGACATGGAGACATAGATATAGTTAGATACACTTAAATTCTGTATTTTGTATTTAAATAATTTTCTCTAGCCTGCTAACTTCCTTCATATTGTTGTTTGGTGTGTGTCTCAGACAAAATGACACCATTCTGCTTTGCAGTGAAAGTCTGGGTAGATTTCTAAACCGAAGGTACCTTTAGTTAGGATAGAGCCCACTGTTTGTACCAGTCTTGGGTGAGACAACATTTTGTTTCCTTCAGGCCTGAAATCCTGAAGCAGGAAATCAAGGTGTTCTTCGTGAAGTACAATGACCCCATCTATGTCAAGCTGGAGAAACTGGACATCATGATCCGCCTGGCTTCTCAAGCCAACATTGCCCAGGTCAGCTGAAATTATAATGAATCCTGCATCTGTTCTGGGGAAGGTCCTAGGGAGAGGATGTGTGCAGCTATTGCCAGTGTCCTGGCTGTTAGACATCACTGTCCCCGTGCTCTTTGCAGCTGCTTAATGGAAAGTATTGCCTAAATTATGGAATTGCCTCCATAATGTAACTGGAGGTACCAGGAGTCGTGACAATTAGGCAGATCATCTCAGAGATTACATTTCCAGGAGAGCTGATGTCTCCTGTCAAATGAGTCACTGCTAGAGCTGAGGTTAGAACGAGAGGCTTGTTTCAAGTGAGAGAGGTGTGCCTGTAATGGAGGCATTCAAAAAGGTCAAACATTACTGAAGTGTGACTTTCAAGTGTATTAGTTAAATTATTACACCCTTGTACAGGCATTCTTCAGAGCTACAATAACCTTTATTTTAACTTAACTTGCTTCCAGGGTGGAAACTTCCCAAAGCTAGAGCTAAACTAAGTTGAGACCGCTTTACAGTACAGATTCTTTTGGTTTTAATGTAGTTTAATTCAAATTCTGAAAAGAAAGGAAGCATTCTCAAATGCCACCCTGGTTGCAAGGCCTAATGGTAATGCAGAATGAGTAATGCATCTGGCTAATGCTCTTATTGTCCTATCATAATTGTCAAAAAGCAACTTCATTTAATGTGACGTTTTTAAGCAGCTCTCTACAGCTCTCTCCTCTGTTCTTTGGGATTATTTTTTTTGTTTCCCTTGTTTGTTTTGGAACAGAGCAAGGTAATTCATGCCCCTTTTGTGATGGGTACATGGAAAACATTTTAAAAATCAGTTTGCATGAGAATGTATTCAGAATTTTCTATGTGTTCTTGGTAGGCTCCGTACCAATTTTAATGCATAATGTTTAGATAATGCAAGTTGTTTGGATGAAAGGCAGTAGTGTCTGGGGGGCACAGTCTGGACTGGGATCTGCAGAGTAATAAATAAATCCTTTCCTGGTTCTAAAGAGGCATTCCCAAAAACAACCTAAGCTTTGTCAGAAATACGCCCTGAAATGAGACCCACTGAGAGCAGGCTTCCACTCTCTTCCTCCCCATGCAGCTTGTCAAGACGCTTAATCTGCATGCCTGCACTAGACCAAGGCAGCACAGTACTTGTGTCTGAGGTGCTCAGACTCGAGCAGCATTTGGACAGCATAAACTACCAAACCTGGGTGCTAAGTACTGTGCAGTGTAGATCATCCAAGGCAATAATAAAGCTTCAAAACACAGATGTCCCGTCTACTCCTTGTAGATTTATTTGTCTGCAGTCTGGCCCTTCAAGGCCTCTTTATCTTGTCATTGTTCTGAGGAATTGGCATTCGCTATAGATTTTTCAAACAACTGTCTTGCTTTGTGCTGTTCGGTTCTCCCTTGCAATCTATTGGTGACATCAGCGTGAAGTCCCTGATGTCATGTGTGAGAAACTGAAACACGGGATTTTGAGAGGGTGTAAATTGCATAGGGTCTTTTTTTGTAATCATGTTTAAAGTGATTTTATTTAAGATAAATTGGGTTTTTATTTAGAGGTGTGTAAGACCCCAGTGGGTCTTGGTTTAAGCCCTTGTTCAGTTTCCATTAGTCTCCAACCACCAGAAGAAATCTTACTGGGGAGAAAATCTTTACATTGTTTTTAAATCTGTAGAGGTGTTTCAGGATGTCTTTGGATCTCCTCCTCCTCCTCTTTCCTGATCCAGCAGGGATCCAGGGATTCATCTCAGCACAGAAAAGGAGAGACCAGAACTTGTTGCTTAGAGCTTTGCATACGGTAGCTGTAGAACATGAAGTACAATAAGCTGTACATAAACTCTATGTGCATGGACATGGTGAACCCTACTTCGCTATAGCATCACCGTAAGGAGGAATTTGCAATATTAAAGCTTGGTGGGACTGGTCTTGTCCCCAGCTCTTGGTCAGGGGATCTTGATGGAGACATGTTTTGGCTTCAGCCAGCCTGAACCAAGCCTGGCTGCCTACTCCAAGCCATTTTTCCTCCCAGCAGTGTTGGTTTCAGAGGTAGACATTGACTGCAGGGTTTGACTGCTTGCTTTGAATGTGTGCGGCTAGCTGTGGAAGAATTCATCCTGCATGTATTCTGTTGTTCAGGTGGCATCGTTTGTTGGGTGGATGTTCTCCCAGTGTGACCCTGGCCTCACGATGGTGTGCTTGCTTTGCAGGTCCTGGCAGAGCTGAAGGAATACGCTACTGAAGTGGATGTTGACTTTGTTCGCAAGGCTGTCCGAGCAATCGGTCGCTGTGCCATCAAGGTTGAGGCAAGTACCTGAAACCTGGGGATTTCCGTGCTTCTCAGACTTCAAAAACAATGTTAGGCTTTTCTATCTGCTTCCCATATTATGCAAAATTTCTTTGCTGCAGTGCTGGTGACAGTGACCTGGATACATCATGCCCCAGCTGAACAGCTTAGCTGTGAGCTCTGGCTGAGTACATTGCAAGAGGGTGGTGTGCTTCTCTCAGACCTCAGCTTGCAGGCAGGGCAAGGCAGCAAAATCAGTCCTGATGGAATATTTGACTGTGTTGGCACCAGTGGAACAATGACCGCTTATTCACGAGGTCCTCCTTTAACAGCTGTGGTCTGACCTTTTGAAGGGGGAAGGAAAAGAGATTGTGCAGAGGAACTCAGTACTACATGTTTTGTATCCCCCCCTCCTCCCCTCAGCTGAACAGAGAGAGTTCAGCTAAGAGTTAGGGGGTCTGGGGTCACTTAAGAACAACTTGCACAAACACGGACTCACTCCCTCTGCTTATCTAGTTTTTGAAGGTGCACGTATCCTGTGGCTTCGTTTGGGGTGTGCTCTCTTTAACCTAGCTGCTTATGCAAATACGTTCCCAAGAACCCTTGTAGTTATCCAAAACAACAGTTTGAAATGTCCTCTGCCAGTTGAACATCCACCAAATGCTCGTAATAGAACAGCTTTTAATTTGTTAAACTCCCTGCAATTAAATCCAGCGTGCCTGACAGGAGCTCAGAAAGGCTGCAAAGAGAGAGATGACTTATGCTGTGGTGTTGATACTTTTCAGTAAACTGATAAACGACTGTAAAATGTCACATAAGTGGTCTAATTTCAGCTGAGCTTATTTAGCTTTTGCTAAAGTGTATTCCCATGAGCACTGACTGGCAGCAGATTTAAATAACCTAATCATGCCTGGCTGAGTACAGTGTCAGTGCACAGGTTTCCCTTGTTGCTAAACCACAGTAAGTCTGCACAAAGAGGGCACCAACTTTGTCCTCTTGAGAGAATCGACAGCCTCTTCCTGTGCAGCTTCCTCTTCCCTCCTTTGGCTTGTAAAGGCTTATCTCTGCAGTGGGCTTCCTTTTAAGTGGGGCCAACAGACAGGTGATCACTGCCTCTGTGTCAAGTCTTTGTTTCAAAATACAGAGTGCTCCCTCCACGTTGCCTGCAGGCAGGAGGCTGTCTGGGAGAAGCCACAGCAGTGACGGTAGGAAATGCTTTTGAGCATGAAAGAGGGCGACTGAGAAGTTAAAAGGAGCTGGTGGCAGCCCTTTTTGTTGGGGTCTTTGTGCTGTGGAGCACAAGCTTGCTTTACTGCCCAGCAGGGACTGCTCAGCAGGACTTGGCCCTGCGTCTGCCCTGGTTTCACATGACAGGTGGTGTGTTCTTGCAGCATCAAGATGGTTTAGAAGTTTTCACCCTTTCTCACCCTCATCTTCTACACTCTTCATTCCTATCCTGAATGCCATGAGTTGCATTCAATACACACAGGGCTGATAATAATGCCCCAACAAATTTGCAGTGACCCTCTAACTGTATAATTGGGAATTTCTCAATAAGCTGAGTTAACCTTGATTTTTTTCAGCAGCGCTCCTTTGAAGACACTGCTGCTAGAGATGAGGTCTGTTTACTCCTCTGACAAGAGCCAAATTTAAGAGGGCAAATATAGAACAACTCATTACAGTGTCCTCATCTCTAGGTTAATCCCTGTCCCCTGCGCATCTGTGTTTACTAGAGGCTGTTTGTTCTGTGAGTTATGACTAATGGAAGAGCATTTTCACAGCCATCAGTGTCCAGGTTCCCAAGGCTTAGAAATCTGCTTTTTGACATAGGACGCAGCCGGCAGGAGCTGTTGATGAATGAGTGTTCACAGGGAACCTCAGCTCTGCCTCCAAGGATCCTACCTTTTGTCTAATTATCTCTCCTAGAAGAGTAAGACAGTAAAATAAATTTGTCTGCTGTGACTTGAGCCGTAGAGCAAGCGTGGCAGTACCTTTGTTGTGCAGCAGCACACGGTGCTAAGAGTAGCAGAGGTGCTTATTTTGGAAATGTAAGCAATACGCATGCTGAACAGCAAGGCTGGTGGATTTTGTCCAGGTTTAAGTTGTCTTGTGGGTTTGGGGGACATCAGATTGTTTTGCACAGATAGACTAGCTAGGGTCAGAGGTAGCTTGGGTGCGTCTGCAGGAGACTGTGTGGTTTAGCATGAGGTAAAGGTATCTCTGGGGTATCTGGGGGTTGTCTGTTGGTTTGTTCCACAGGCAGCAGTAGATGGAGAAGCCATCTGCCCCGTAGATTGTAAGGAAACAAAGCCCTGCTCCTGTTCCCCTCCGAGGAAAAGGAAATGACACGGATGTCGTAAGAACAGTGATTATTCTAGAGCAAAGGAGAAACAGCAGGCACCGTGTTAGAGGGGGATTTGTCTTGGTTCCAGGACATTCTGCTAGCAGACAAGCTCTTAGAAATCTTTGAGGCTTATGACCGAGTGTGGTAATTCAGTCATCTTGCAGGCTTTTGTTCGGTTCCTGCAGAACACCAAAGCAAGTTGGGCTGGTTGGTTGTTCTTTCTCATGCCAACTCAAGAGCTCTTTTGGGGGCACTCTTTCATCAGTTTGCAGAGCACTGTGGCCCCCGGGGACACCCACCTTCAAACAGCAGTGTGTTTACAAAGGATGGGGTGAGCTGGGATGTGTTTTGTTGCAGGGACTTGAGGACTGCTCTACTGAGCATGTGCCCACGTGATGGCTTGCCTTCCAAGGGACTTTTGGGCTCGAAATCAATACTGTGTATTTCAAAGTGGATGTCGTACTCTTCCTGGAAAAATCATGCTTCAAAGCATCTAAAGAAAAGAAAAATAAGCCTTAATTTGCTTTTCCTTGAAATCTTCATCTCTTGAAACTTTGCTGCTTGCAAGCTCTGAGAGGGCTGCATTTGCTTGAGCTGTAAACAGCAAATGATGCTGTAGATGCTGTAAAGAGGATTTGGCTTAGGACAGATTTACCCCAGGTAAATCTTAAGGTCAGTTGATAAATTGCAAGAGATGAAATTACAAGCTCTGGAGCATCTAGCCTGTAAGGACTTCGAGTGAGGTTCCTGCTGTGAGTGACATTGGTCTGTGTTGAGCCAGGGCCCTTGGTCAGTCTCCAGGAAACTGAAGAGTCGTCCAGTTCCCAGGCTCAAATCTCCTCCTGACCAAGAAAAGAGATCAGAGCAGGATGTTGTCAGGCTGTCTTTTTGCTGCCTCTGTAGCAGTGTAGTGCATATGAAGTCATGCTAAGGAGGGAGAGGTATTGTATCAAAACCAGAGGAGTTTAAATATTTGTATTTGGTGTGGATTTCAGGGCAGAGTGTCACAGTACCAGTTTGCAAAGATGGTGCAAATGCTGGTTTATAAAGTGCCTCCTTGGTTGATCCCTGTGCTGGCATTACTGCTGTTTGTGCTTGTAGGCTGTGTTTGTAAGATACCACTGCAACAGTCACGGGGGCAGAAAAATATCACAGTGAGGTTTTTAGTCTTTGCTTGTCCTAAATTTAGCCATACAAGTCATTGGGTTTGTCCTTGAGATTTTTGCCCATTCTCAAAAAACGGATTCCTGCAACTTACTCAAATGCCATTTCATTCCTCTGCCTCCTGCCCAGCCTTGGAGAGCTGTGAAAGCGAAGGGGACTATTAGCTCACTTAAATTGAAAAATCCACCTACGATGCTATTGTTTGTGCCCTACGACATCTGTCTTGATCCTGAATGCTTTATGAATGTGCTGATGGTGACTGCCTAGGCAGTGTCATGAGCAGTCTGCTTCTCACATTAATCACCAGCTGTGTAATGAGGCTTCATATGTGCTCTGCTAATAGCCAAATCACTATCCTTATTTCAGGCTCTCTAGTGCTGGAGTTTTTTGCTCCCGTGTTGTCCTGCCTTGCTGCTATTTGGGAACAGACCTCCCTGAATTGTTTGCCTCTAATCCCAGTTCTTGTTCCCGGAGCATGCCGCCAACCAGTCCTTGTTATCCTACAGGGTCTGTGGCTGGGAATTAGGAACTTAGTGTGAAAGCTGCATTGGCAACAGCTGGCTTTCTGTTTATGACTGTATTTTCACACATTGCTAGTGACCTCAGCCCCAGCCCTGATTGCCATGGCTTGGTCAAGTCCAAGAGAGCTCATTCAGTGACATGTTTCACCTGCTAGCCAGCGTGAGGGTGGTGTAAGTAGTAATGCAGGCAATTTTCTTAATGCCAGGTTCCTCAGCATCTGCTGTGGCAGAAGTAGTTCTTCAGCTTGTTTTAATTGTGGTGTTTGTGTTCTTCCCCCCAGCAATCTGCAGAGCGCTGTGTGAGCACGCTGCTGGACCTCATCCAGACCAAGGTCAACTATGTGGTCCAGGAGGCCATCGTGGTAATCAGGGACATCTTCCGCAAGTACCCCAACAAGTAGGTGAAAGTACTGCAACATTTTTGGAAGCTTTTGTCTTTTAGCATCACAGTACAGCAATGCAAACCCCAGTCAGTGTAGCTTACCAGGCCGCTGAAGCCAAGGTGGTTTTCTTTCTGAAAAGCAGTGTCCATTCTGGTCCTAGCTGCTAGTGTGGCAGGAATCAGATGTCAGCTCCAGACAAGATACCAGCCTGACAGAATTAATTTGAGTGGAAAGCTTTTCCTTCCCCCAACTCTGTATGCATGCTAGGTATAAGACTTCATCAAAAGCAAGTAAAAATCTCGCAGAGGATGCCAAAAGAAAAATTTGACCAAGTTTGCAGCATTAGGCTTCTGTTTTTCCTCATCTCTTTTAGAAGGCTTGCATACAATCTCCTGGAAGTTCATGGCTTTTGTGGTCTGAAATTCCAGGCAGATTGTGCTGAACAGAATGCTGCTGGCTTTCTCCATCGAGTGTTCTCTCTGGCTTGGGCAGTATTCAGCTTATTTTAAGCAGTTTGTGCAATAAAACACTGCCTCTTCAGCTAGAGAATAGTGCAGTAGTCTCTTTCAGCAGAGACTTCATGATCACCTTAAAAAGTAATATGGGACATGTGCAGGTCTCTCTGGCAATTTCTGCTGTCAGTTAGAAGATAGATTGCATGCTTATGACAGGGATACCCACTCATGGGGATCGGGGAAGCTAAATAACTAGTGTGGGATATTGTCTGTTTAACAGCAAAGCCTCTGGGGAAGTGTGATATCCAATTTTAGAGCTGAAGTCTGAAGATGCCAGTGAAGCTGCAGGGTCAGGCACAGATTCATGGTTTGACCTGTTTGGATAAAACATCTATTTAGCAAAAATGAAAGGGAGGCAGCTTTGTCTGGAATTCTATATCTGGGTGGTCTTGCTGATTACAGAAACTGCGAAGCTCTTGAGAACCCAGTGAGATCTTAGCACTCAGCCTGGGGAAAGAAAAAGCCTAGGAATATGGTCAGTTGAGTGAAAATGCTGTTTATTTTGTGTTGCGTAGAAATACTAGACATTGTAATTCAGTGCAAGATTCTCTGCAGAGTGATGTGGGCAAAGATGGAGTAATGCAAGTTGAATTCACCCTAGTAACCCACCTGTATTCTGATAAATCAGGTACGAAAGCATCATCGCCACCCTCTGTGAGAACCTGGATTCCCTGGATGAGCCAGATGCCAGAGCTGCCATGATCTGGATAGTGGGTGAATATGCAGAAAGGATTGACAATGCAGATGAGCTGTTGGAGAGTTTCCTGGAGGGCTTTCATGATGAAAGTACTCAGGTAAAAATTGTGTTATACATCATGTCTGTAGTGCTTCATGCAGTGTGTCTGTGGGACCAATTGTAAGCATTACTGTAGTGGTCAGAATTACCTCCCAATGAAAACTTAAGTATTTAGCTAAAATAAAACTCTTGGGACTCTGCAGACTTGTTTTGGGGTCTTAACTCCCAAACATTGTTTTCTTTTTTCTTTTGTGGGTGGATAAGACAGAGCAGTAGGGCTTTCTCCATGTTGGATACTTCTTAGGGAATAGCCCTACTACCGACCAGAACATACAGAAGAATGGTGATGAGATGCATCACAATATTACATAAATCTCAGTGTACTGATCAGAGACTTGTTTGCAAAAGTATTTTACAACGGGCAAAAGTCTGAGTTTCATCATACTGAGTTTTCCTGACAAAGAATAGTGTAATGCATGGGATAGTTAGAAAGCATGGGATGTGAATTTCATACTAGTAAAGGATGTTGAGACCTGGGACGCAGAGCTAAAGCAAGGCTGACTCTAATCTCTATCCTGTGTACCTTTCTCTTAGGTGCAGCTCACCCTGCTGACTGCTATAGTGAAGCTGTTCTTAAAAAAGCCTTCTGAGACCCAGGAGCTGGTTCAGCAGGTCCTCAGCCTGGCCACGCAGGTAAGCCAAGATGCACAGTGAAGCAGAGTCCTCCAGCCCATGTGCTGGCCTGCACTGTGGTGTGTCCCATCCGCTAGACTGATCAGCCTCCCTGGTAGATAGGGTTCAGGCATGTTTTCCTCTCTCCCAGAGAGGAGGGGTTTGACTCCATTAGGAGCTGCTCTGTGCCTGTTACCATGCCATCTGGCGTCCGCTCTCTACTTCTTAGCTCTTGCTTCATCCTAAATCCTTCCACATTCCCCCACCAAATTAAATGTTAGGCGCAGGGTAGAGTTCTGAAGAAACCAAAATACCTTCTCTTTGAAAGGTGGCTTGCAGTTAAAACATCTGCTGCTCTGACAGAGGGATAGGGCCAAGCAAAGACTTTTTTCTGTGAACAGCAAAGCTTAAACGGTGCTACAAAAACAAAAGAAATAAGGTTTAGTTTTTTCCTTTGTACTTGGATACTGTCAACCAGCATGGCAGCTTTGTTGGAGGCTGTAACAGTGGGTTAGGATTCCAGATTCATTATGCATGTGGAGCTGAGTTGTGAGCTCAGATCACTGCAGGTAGGGCTGGGCTCGAGCTGGAAGAAAGGAGTGCTGTAGTTCTGGAGGACAGAAGCAGAGATGTGGTGGTGGTAGGAGTGAGACCTCAGCTGAACCTCCTGCACTCCCTGTGCAGTGATGTAGCCCAAAAAGAGCATTTCCTCTCCAGGCCTACCGTACTAACCGAGGAAAATACTCCTGACTGCACTGAATGGGCAGAGATTGAGTCCAGGTTTTCTGCTCAGAAGCAGTCATCAGCTAGCCTTTTGGGCCCTCTTTTGCTGGAAGAAGTCGTGGCTATGGACTTCATGATACTTCTGTTCATCCAGCTGGGGGTGGTGCATCGGGCAAGGACAAGAAACCAAGCCTGCTCTTCTTGCTTCCAAGTGTTTAAAATCCGCTATTATCTTGGCTCCTCTTTAGAGAGGGCTGGGCTAGGGGCCGGGTATATCATTTGTCTAAGCCAACAGAGGAAAGGTACTAAGTGTTAAAACCCACTCTGCTGAGTCATAAAACACTTAATGGCACCCTAGGAATATAATAGGCGTCTGTTTTTTCTCTGTTTGTCACAAATGTTGATTCAGTCTGGCTTTTTTGTATTTTATATGAATAATAAGTCAGGACAACCAGCTGAAAAACACTAAAAAGCCTTATGCTTCAAGGTCTGATTTCTAGGTAGCGATACTGTTTTTCACTTGAGTGGGAGAGTAATTACACGTGTGTTTCTTTCCCCAGCTCAGGTATTGTTGCACTTTGAGTGCCTCTTAGGGTATGTCTGCACAGCAAACTGCAGGTGTGATTGTAGCAGGAGCCAGTGTAATCCAGCCAACACTGGTAAAAATAGCACTGAAGCAGCTGGGGATGGGAGGGACACAGATGTGGAGCAGTGATCGAGGTCCCTAGCAAGCCTGTAACCTAACGGATGGCTCGGAGCCTCTACATCTTCATTGCTGTTGTCTGTCTGGCATGGGTGGGTAACTGAGCTAGCATGGCTTCATTGGTATGCTCTGCAGGTGTGCATGCAGGCCCTGGAGACTGGAGAATTAGGAGCAATGTGGAAAGGAAAGATCTGAGCCTCTTGTTCCAGTAGATTTACTAAAGTTTCAAGTCTGTTTATTTGGCTGTAAGAAGAAACAGTCAGTCCTGAATCTGGATGTGCCTGGAAGTAGGTAGGAGCGCGTGGTCTTTCATGTCTGCCCTCGCAAAGGCCCTGTCTGATCTTGAACTGCCTGCTGAAGGCAGGATGAGGACATCCTGGTAGGGATTGCTAAGGGCAACGGGTGTAAAGGGTTCACAACTCCGCCATCAAACTGAAAAACAGCACTGCAGAGAAATCTGTCAGTTGACCCAGACGATGTATCTAGGTCCTTGTGAGCAAAACGAGTTTAGCGCGCCCAGCCTCATTACAAGCAGAGGTTTTGCTGTGTGCCTGAGAATGTCTTGAGACAGAGGGCAGAGAGGCAGGTTACAGCAGGTCAGCAGCAATGTGAATGAGATCACAGAAGAGCAGAAGAAATGCCAAGGAGGAAGGCTAATGAGGTGTAGGATATATTGCCAGAATTTTACAGGGGAAAAAAAAATCTCAGTAGCATCTACCCTGTTATTCTCCTGATGTGGGGTTTAGAAATCCCAGCTCTTTCTTCAGTGAACAGTTTGAACGTGTTACGCTACAGCATAAAACCCCAGCACCTCTCTATCCCTAGAATGCTAGCTGCCAGCTATCACCACTTACTTTGCTGTTCTGGGCAGAGCTGTTTGAAAAGGAGATAGACTAATTCATGCAGTGGCAGGAAAACAAGGATATTATTGACAGCTGGAGAACTGATGAGGTGTCTTTACCATGTACCATTAGTATCTCCCCATACTTCATTAGACAACTAAGGTGCAGGATAAATAAGGGCTCTTTCGTTGTGAAGAACGCTCCTTATTAAGATCCCTCCTGTAGCTCTGCAGGGTCTCTTTGTCCAGTGAATGCCCTTGGTATGTCGTATATTTCTAGGAATCCTGGATCTTTCTGTTGCAATGCAGAATATAGCATGTTTATTCTTAGTGTGTGATTGTCATTTTCATTCACTCTTTTCTCCTGTCCACAACCCCTTGGAGTTCTCCTGATTTCTTTTAAGTGGCAGGAGAAGTTGGAAAGCAGTTGATAGTTTTGTGGGATGGAGCAGCTGGGGGATGTGTAAATCCAGGGACTTTTTGCTCCCTGACCAGATGGGCCAACTCTTTGGTTAGGAAGCCAGGCATTAATGCTTCGGGATTTATTTTTAATTTTGTAATGTTCATCACAACAGTTTATAACTTCATTCTGAAATTGATGACTGTCACTACTGGATGGTTGTTTCATGTTTTATTTTTTTTCATCCACTAGAACCACTGCTAGAAAAATTAAGTGATTTTAAGTGATTTTTGGAGTTAGTCTCCTTTAGAACCGTGACTGATGCATTGCTTTGCCTTAGGACTCTGACAACCCAGACCTGCGGGACCGTGGCTACATCTACTGGCGCCTTCTTTCCACGGACCCAGTGACTGCCAAAGAAGTGGTCCTGTCAGAAAAGCCCCTGATTTCTGAGGAGACCGATCTGATTGAACCAACTCTGCTGGACGAGCTGATCTGTCATATTGGATCTCTGGCTTCGGTGTACCACAAGCCACCCAATGCTTTTGTGGAGGGCAGCCACGGTATCCACCGCAAGCACTTGCCAATTCACCACGGGAGGTAAGCTGGGGCAATGCTGGTGATAATGAGCAGGATTGGTTGTTTCTTCCTAGCAAACAGTCCTAAAGATGCATGGGTCTCCTAAAACACTCCTTGTTTTTGTCTTTGTTTTTTTACCGATTGTGTAGAGGCTTGTGGATCATTCAAGGAGCCATTCATTGTAGGATTTAATTCTGGGTGTGTGGTTTCTGAGTTCCTGGATCAAAAGGCAGGGGAAGTATCATATAACTTCTCACACAAGAACTTTAATGTTTTTGGGGAATTTGGGGAAGACACTGGCTATAAGGCCTTTGGCTTGAGAGCTGGGCTAACAAAGCAGAAGGTGGTTAGGTGGTGAAAGGGCATACTTCAGGAGGAGGAGCAGTGAAAACAAGTATCTTACAGAAGGGTACACTTTGGTTGTGTAAGACTTTTTGCTTCAGTGATGGGACAGCTTTGCAAGCCTCAGTTGCATAGAATAATACCAGGTTCCTGGAACTGGCAAGAACAGGGATCTTCTGTGGTTAGAATGTGAAATGGGGAAGGGTGAACAAGGCTACCTCTCTTACTCGGTGCCTGTAAAGCAAGGGGAGCGTAAAAGCAGTCTAGGTCTTGCCACTAAAAACTGCTCAGGCTTAAAACAAAATGCCTGGACGGACGTTGTTCTGTCTAACCTTTGGGGAAAAAATGCTTTGGCTTATTATCTGGAGCTTTAATGTTTCCCCATAATCACAGTCCTGAAAGTGGGTTAGGTCTGCAAGAGCAGGCATTGCAGCAGTCCCAGGCTGTGGTGGTGCTGCTGTTGAGCCTGTTCCCATGGTTCCTTGTTCAGGTAAGCAGTGCTATTTGCTAATGGTATTAATTACAAATATAAGTGTGCTTTACAGCAGGAGGCAAAGTATCCAGGCTTACCTTTTAATAATATTCCCAAAGTGACATTTGGAGTGCTATTTTTTGCCGTTGCACCAATAAATCAGTGTGCGATGCTGCTGCTTTTCTATTTTCTGATACCACTTCTCTTGCTATTCTTAGCAACTAAAGCTATTTCTGTCATATGACTAGCTTTGAGAAGCTGAGTTGTTTTCTCCCTGCCTATGAAATCAAGTCTGGCTGCACTGACCCAGGACCAGCAAGCACGAGTCTACCAGTCGGGCAAGAAAAGCAGTGGATGCTTTGCTCAGCTTCAAGATTTGCCTCAACAGCAAAATAAGCTGGGTTGGGTGTAGATTTGGCCTCCCATGTTAGCACCCTTCCAATGCACTTGTTTCAGTACAGAAATGAACAGAGAGGTTTAATTAACTCAAGGAATTCAGCTACTGCAGGGAGCAATCTTTCTACTGGCTTCTGTGTATACAACACACTCGAAGCTAGTGCCCAGGCAGTCAACTTTCCTCATTTTTTTCTGCTTATAGCAGTGTTGTACATTGCCCTTGTGTTGCTTACTACTGAATTACTCATTACTTCAAGAGAAAGCCTTCAGGGCTTAATCACCAGTGGTAAGGTGAAGAAGCCAGAGCTGGGGGAAAGTCTGAAGGGCTGAATGCTGATGCAGCTTTAGCCTGCTGCTTGGTAAATTAAAAAACAAAAACGTGTTATTGTTAGCGACACACCAAGCTTCTCCAAAGCGAGATTACCCATAAAGAGGCCCCGTTATTGTGACTTTCTGCTTTCCTGTTAGCAGAAGGACAGATTGATCAGGCTGATGCCAAGGCCTCCTTGCACCATGTTCGTGTACCCAGTGGCCGCTTGCAGCCCTGAAAGCATAGAGAGCAGCTCCTGGGGTGCAGGCTGTGGCAAGCCTGAATCTGTGCAGCCAGACTTTTACTGAATGCTGAGAAACCAGTTTGCTTTTTCCTAGTGCTGAGGGTGTGTGAGAAAAGATGCACAAAGAGGTAGAGGAAAATTTGTCATCTTCAAGAAGTTTAAGGGTGTCCAGCGGCAGATAACATCAGCCAGCTGTTTGGGGTCATCTTTGCTACTTCTGTACTCTGGCAATGACTGCTCTGGTGGCTGACCTGTCCACTGCAGACCGAGGTTTTCCTTCAGATTGTGCAGTGAGATAGAGGTGGGAGTGTGGGGATGTCTGCAATGAATGTGGCTTAAGAGAGTAAAGATAGCTTTTCCTTGAGTAGATGGGCAGAATTAGCTGCTTGGTGCTTTTCTGGGTACAGACGTAGGAGGAGGTGGTTGTGGTTGGCAGAATACACTCCCTTGCAGTGGATGCAGAGGTGTGTTTCCATACAAAGCACTGTAGGACAGGAAACCCAACTGCTTGCCACTGTCCAACACTTTAAGCAAGAAAACCTTTATCGAGTCTTTTGGCCCTTTATAACCCTCATAGTCTTAATTCCTTTTTTTTTCTTACCAAGAAAATACAAAGATGCATATACAAATCTCCTTAAAAAGCTCTGTTCTGTACAACAAATAGAAGGCTCAGTTGGTTTTTGTTATTTTTTTAATACAAACTGATTTAGCTTCATCCCTTCCTAATTTCTTGCTGGGCTTTGGGGCAACTGCAGTTAAACAAGACCTTGAAGGATTGCTTTATCTCCATCAGAAGAAGGATGAGTAAGTGTTGAAGAGGTGTAGTGTTAAAGGGATTATATACTGGGAACGAACCAAGTGTGTGCACTACCAGCTTGTAATGTGCCTCTGCTCATACATGCTGTTCTTTCCCGTGCTCAGCTTGGGGGTGGGAGTGGATCACGGTAACCACTCGCTCCTCAGAAATGTTTTAGCTGGCTGGTCGGCATCCTCAGAAGTCTCCCTGCTGAAGGCAGAAGCAGAGAGGACAGCTAATATTAGTGCTATTAGAGGTCTAAAGCTCTTAATGCAAAGAAGCTTTCGATCCTTTCTGTTGCTGCTTGGTAACTAATTCATTCAGCAGCCCTTATGCTGCCTCTCTCCCTCTTGGCACCAAGTTGGTAGCGGCTTACGCTGTGGTGCTAAAGCTTTCCCCTCAGCAGCTGAGTAGGGATAAGGAAGAGGATCGTGGCTACTCAAAACCAGCAGCTGCAATCCTTAGAAAAGAGCCTAGTGTTAAAACACCTTGTCAGTACACTAATTCCCGTGGCATTTCTATGCAATTACCTGTTGGCTGCATCTGCAGAAATACGAGCTGGAAATAATTCTGTCAGTTTCTGTTGGCAGCAGGACACAGAATAGACTTGAAGTTATCTAAAATATTCGTGTGTCTGGATTTAAAGAATAAATATGTTGTAATGAGCTCTCCAGGAGCGACAGTGAGTGTTACTGTGTTTTTTCCCCTCGTAAAACTCAGTGGCAAATGGGTATAAAAGATAGCCAGACTGCTTATGGTGAGAAACTTTTGGAATTTGTTTAAGAGGCATTTCTAGACTAGCAATTAGTCTACTAATGCAGAGAAAAGGATGTTATTGGTGGAAGGGAGGTACTAGTTTTAGATTGAGGTCTTTAATTAGGAAAGTGGTGGACCTTGGTGCAGGTCAGTAGAAGGTGTTAAATCTGGATCTGTGGGGAGTGGTTGAGTTTGTCCTGGTTAGAGCAAGGGCTTAAGGGTTAATATCAGTGTTAGGTCTCAGGAAATTGGGATTTTTTTCAGGTTTACATGTAGCTCTCCAGGTCCTGTGGGCTAAAAATCACCTTCTTTGGCTTCTTCTGAGTTGGGAAATATTTGTTTTCAGTGCTGTAGTCTGTGTAGCGCATAGGGCTCATGATTTGCGAGAGGTCTGTGATTCTGCTAGGGAGCAGGATTTCACACCTGAAAATTCCCTTCTCTGAACTGCAAATCGTGCACAGTGCATGGCAGGTCCCTGCGCTCAAAGCATGTGTTGAAGGACCACTTGCCAGAGCAGAGCACCCCGTATGGGGCAGCGGTTAGGTCAGCTGCTAGGATAATCCTTGAGCTGCCTCCTGCATGTGGGCCACCTCTTGCTGCCCTTCCCCATGCTGACAATCTGAAGCTGGAGGCTGAAGGCGCCCAACATCTCTCTTCTCTGCCTCTTGTTCCTCCCACCCAGCACTGATGCAGGAGATAGCCCCGTGGGCACAACAGCCACCACGAACCTGGAGCAGCCCCAGGTCATCCCGTCGCAGGGCGACCTTCTGGGAGACCTCCTCAACCTGGACCTGGGACCCCCCGTCAACGTCCCCCAAGTGTCCTCCATGCAGATGGGCGCCGTGGACCTCCTGGGAGGAGGGCTGGACAGCCTGGTAAGCAGCGTGCTCTTTACCTTCAGCTGATGTGAAATAATTGGAGCCGTGCTCACGTCTGCAGAGCCTTCCCTTGTGCTTGTAATGCTCGGATCCTTAAGCTCCCCAGTGCTGACATCTCAAACTCCAACAGGATTTAAGCAGTAGCAATTTTCAGCAGGTTTTCCTGCTGTAAAATGAATGGTGCTGCATGCAGTAGGATCCCCGTGGTAGCGGGCATGTTTGTTTTCATGCTTTTTTTGCCTGTAGGAAAAAAAAAAAAACAACTAGAAAGTTGTTTTAAAGACGTAAAGTGCCGCACTGTGTTGTAATTAATTCTGACTCCCATTCAGGAGGGCGTTTGTTCCACCCCCTTCCCACCCCTGTTGAATTTCAATGCAAAGCTCAGGGCTGCAGGCCGCAGCCCTGGGTCACCCCGTTTATATATTCTCCAGAGAGTGTCGTGGTTTAGTATCGGTAATGTCTTAATTGCAGTTAGGTCGGGAGGGAAGCGCTCTGCACAGCCCTCCCCTTGCTGCAGCAGCCACAGGGGGAGCATTCAGGGCCTGCAAGGGTCAGGCCCCGAGCATGAATAATCACACGTTGCATCTGCTCCGGGGTGAGAGCTGAGGAGGAGCTGCAGTGAGACAATCTGCTGGCGAGGAGACCGCTGCAGCGCAGAGGAGCTGGGGGCTGTGGCCTGACACTGGTGGCAGCCAGGCAGGGAGAAGTGGGCACTGCCAGCCCGGGGTGTGTTCAGCCTCGTGGCTCACCAGTGGGATAAGAAGCAGGCTAGCTGGATTTGGCACCATGTAACCCGAATAAGACCACCCCGGTGAGCACAGCTGCGTGGGTTGCAGACCTGCAGTGGGTTTGTTTCGCTTTGGTGCGAGGTTTGGCTTCCAGGGAGCTGGGCAGAGTTGTCCGTGTGCCTGTTCAGGTGTACTTTGCTTCTGAGAAGCAGGAGCAGCTGTAGGAACCCCACTGCACCGGATTCCTGTTGGCCAAAGATATTTTCTTAAGCTGCCACAACCTTATTCAAGCAGACATTAAACACCTCTCCAGCTCTGGTGTTTCATGAGCTAATGAACTGGAAACAGGCTAACCCATGCTGGTGTTCGTGGAGGTCAGCCTGTGCCATCTGGGGGTCAGATGGCAGCTGGGGAATCTGCTTTCCTCCCAGGGATAGAGGACGAGGGCAGGTTTCAGCCCGTGTTGCTGGGAATGCACAGCGCAGGGCAGTGACCTTGGCAGCCTTTGCTCTGCATTGCAAGAGCTGTAACTAAGCAGCAATTCAAGATGACCAGGAGCTAAATTTCTCTGTTCGTGCTGTCTCCCAGCCTCCTCGCAGCCCTCCTTCCACCTCTTGGAGCCCTCTGTTCCCTGTTAGTATCAGAGGCAAATAGACGGACACAGCAGAAGGACTAAAGCTTAGTTGGGGGAAAATATTCCAGTTGGCATGAATGGGCTTAATTCAGTGACCCACTTGGGCAGGAGAGCTGTTAGTTGACGTGATGGCAGGCTTTTACTTCACATTTTTCTTGAGCTTTAAATAAATGGATGGGCTGTGAGGTGGTGTCTAACCAAGTGACTGTTTCTGGACAGGGGAGAAATGGTGCCTGGGGCTGTGAGTGCCAGCGGGCACTGTCTCAGCTGCGTTATTTAGATGGAGAGAGCACTAAACAAAACCCTGAATGATGATTTTCCCCCAGAATGCTTTCTGCTGGAGCTCTCTTGGATCAAATGTCCCGTCTTCTCCTTACCCCTCACATGTGCAGGCGAATTTTGGCCTGGTAAAGCTCTGTGTTTCTCTGGCTTTTCATTCCCTAATGAGCCTGCTCTGTGTGCAAGTGAGTGAGATCTGCCTTTGTTTATTGCTGTGGACATGTGTTTAAGAAGAGCCCAGCTGAGTTACCCTGAGCTGGAATTAACTAAATTGCTCGGCAGCGTCTCTGCGCTGCTTGGCCAGCCAAGGGGATCGGCACTTGGGTCTTAGGCAGGGTTGTGCAGGGCCAAGAAGAGAGGCTCAGGATGCAGGTATGCGTGTGCCTGACTTGTAAATGTGGTGAGTGGGTGAGAGGTGTCCCCAGGAGCCTCCTGGAAGAAGGGCTGAGCTCCTCGCCCTTCCCTGGGAACTGGAAATGGCCGGGGACGATGGGCACTTGCATTGTCAGGCAGTCAATCAGCAGAGCTGGAGCTTGAAGTAAGATCATCTGCCCCTGTCCTTACTGTGTTGCTTTCAGGGTCCTGCTGGGGCAGTCCTTTTCTCTCTTCCAGACAGCTTAGCTGCACACTTTGTGTGTTTTATCACTGCCTGACTCCCCCAGCATTGGAGTCTCCTTCTCTGTTACTCCTCAAGTATTTTTTCAAACCCATTTCATTCCTCTGCTTGGCTGGGAAGATTGAACACGGCACCCGTTCCCTTGCACGGAGCGATGTGAGCAGTCTGTCTCTCTTTGCTCAGACCAGAAAGACTTTATTTCACTTCAGCTCCTTGTGCTGCAAGAAAGTAAGCCTGTCTGGTGCTGGATGGCGAGGCAGAGTCTCTCTCCATGTGCACACTGCTTTGGTCTCTTTTCCCATCCCTCTTAGCACCTTAGGGGTCTGCAGAAGGGTACTGGAACATGGGAGGGGGCTGATCTCAGGCAGCCCCGAGTGTTTCCAACAGGATTTTGCCTGCAGTCCTTTTTACGACTCCCAGCGAAGGAGTTTCTCTCACCCCTGCTGTCAGTCTTGGTTTTCTGCTCATCACAAGCAGATCCCTTCTGGATCTCAGCTGACCTGAGAGGAACACGAGGTATTCAAATGCAGCAGATTTTCTGCATTATGCCTCTGGCACCATCTCTGCATAGCCCGAGTGGGGCCGTACCTCGGGTGACCTGTCAGAGCAGAGCGGTCTCACGCCCTGCTTCCATTTTGCACGCAACTGCTTGGAAACCAACTTAAGCCTCTCTGCTGCAGAGGAAGCAAATGGTTTGGGATGCGCTCGAGTTGATGTATGAAATCACGGGCTGCTCCTGCCACGGGGAGGTGGTGTCGGTACTGCAAGTGTCGCAAAGGCAGCTGAAGGGCTGGAAGAGGCTGCTGGCAGGCTCTCAGCCAGCGCATCACATCCACTCCGTGTCACGGGTTGAGCCCTTTGGATGCTCCACAGAATGGGTTGGGTTGGAAGGGACCTCAAAGATCATCTCGTTCCAAGCCCCTGCCATGGGCAAGGACACCTCCCACTCGATCAGGTTGCTCGTTGAAGGTCTTGTAAATTTGGTAGTGCCTTCTTTTTGGGGAGAGGGTGTCTGTCTGCAGAAGGGTGCTCTTGCAGCCAAAGTCCCGACAGGACTAACCCAAGAAGATAACAGAAGTGTTAACTTCCACAGCAGATGCCATGCAGCATTTGTTTCTTCAGCTGTAGTGTTGTTTTCTTGCAGGCATTTGAAAGGAGGCAGCATGCTGGAAAACTGGATGAACACCAGATTAACATTGTTTGCTTGAATTTTCCTCGGTATTACTAGGTTCTTATTCCTATGGCCAGTGAGACTCCAGCTGCTTGAGAGGTTAATTTCTTTAGGGAATAACCCATATTTTATCTCCATAGCGATTCCTGTAATTGGTATTAAACGTAACATGCATACCGTGCGTGCACAGATGCTGAGCATGTGTTAACAATTTTTTTTAAAAAAAGGGCTTTAGTACAAGAACAAGATATGCTTTGCCAGAACTGAGTATGCTCCGCAGTGTGCCCCTCTCAACCCCACACAGCTCTTCTCCTCCTCGCTTCTGCTTGCTTTTCTGTAAAATGCTGACCAAGGTCACGGTTACCAAGGTTGAGATCTGCAGCTCTGAAGTGTTACTCACTGATAGCAGCCACTAATGTGGGAGAAGCAAAATTTGCTCGGACAGCAAGTTGCAGGATGCTGAGAGCTGGCCTTTGGTGCTCTCCCCGTGCAGCAGCATCCCAGCGGCTACACTCTGTGCCGACCACAGGCAGCTCTCCAGCTCCTCGTTTACTCCTGATGCAGTCCTACAAAGAGCACTGTAATAAGCCACGGTCGTTTTGTCTTTTAAACCCTTTTGTGTGCTCATTTGCTCTGAAAATCCCAGGGCACGAGAGCTCTGCTGCCCGGCACACCGCGTGGCTCGCCGTGAGCCGAGCGTTCAACGGGAGCTGGGCGCCGTGGCAGGGAGCCAAAGGGGCTGGCTCGAAACTCGGAGGCAGAGCAGTAAATCTGTAGGAATGGACGGGCTTGGATTGTCTGTTATGTAAGGATTTTATTTAATACTCTACCCACTCATCTACAAGAGTATTATTGATTCAGGGCTGGCAGCTCGTGAGATTGATTTATGTCCCAAATTGTAAGGCTGTTTGATAAACACTGGATATCCACGCTGCGTGATAGCCCCGTGGTCTGCAATACCTGTGCTGCCGTGATCGCCGCGGGCTGTTCTCGCTGGAGCTGCTGCCCTCTGTGTAACCAGGTTGGATGTTGGAGCTGACCCCAGCTGTCTCCCCTGCACGATTCAGGGCTGTGTCCCAGCACTGCTAGCCCTGAAGTGTGATTTGGGGCTGGGAGCTGAGCACCACCTCGCCCTCTCCTGCAAGACATCCTGGGCTCCAGGTTTGGCAGCGAGAAAGAAATCCTTGCTCCTCCAGTCCCAAGTGCCTGCTTATCCCAGCGGCTGGGGAGCAGAGGCTGCTGGTGTGATCCTTCCCAGTCCAACCTCTTTCAAGTGGAGAGGCCAAAGCTTGGCCTCATTGAACAATGACCTGGCTCGTTCAGTTTTATTAGGGCCTCAGCAGTGTTTTATTCTGAAAACATGCTGCTAAGTTATTTCACCTGCTCAGAGCAGGGAGCCTCACTTGGCTGTGGAAGCCCAACAGCAGCCCCCAGTCTGCCCTGGGTGCCAAATCCTTCTGCTGGCTCTGCAAGTGACTTGCTGTGTATAATCCTAAGAAAGTTGCTTCATTTCCCTTTTCCTGGAACTACAGCGTGAGCGCGGCTATGGTAGCTCAGGCCTAAAATCCATTTATGCAGCGGATGTAATGCTTCCCCAGGGCTCTCCTCCAGCCTCCCACAATGATCTGAGCGTCTCCTTTCATCCAGGCTGTTCTGGTTTGATGAGCTACAAAGGACATCTGTTAGGATTTCTGACAAAGGGCACATGGCCGTTGCTGGAGCAGTGCTGATAGGGAAAAGGAGCTCTTCTGGTGGGTCGCTCATTCATGTCTTGTTAAAGGCTATCCAGGTTGTTACCGTAGTAGGACTGCTAGGGCTTTGGGGAGTTGCTTTTTTTACACTTCAGAAAACCAAAATGGTTAGTACTTAATTTCATTTGCTGATGGAAATCATTCAGCGAGGCAAAGCATTAGCAGCAAGTGCTCCTGAAGCAGGTGGCCGCAGCACCAGCAGTGTGACCTGTCCTCCACCACCTTTGGCACAGCTGTCCTTGGTCTGGGCAGCTGTCCTGCTCTGCGAGCCTGCCTTGACGGCCCAAAAACAGACAAGAGGCAGCAAGGAAGGTACTGAAAACATCTGTGTGAGAGCCACAGCTGAGTCTGCAGAAGATACCTGCAGCCCACCAGGAGGTCAGCCTGTGCACGGTCAGGCCTGCAGTTAAGAAGATGTCTTGAGCAGGATTAGCCCAGATCAAGCAGCCTGCTAGCAGCTCTGCTCTCAGCTCTGCTCAGCCCTGCACCTGATCTTTGTTCAGTAAGTGCCTGGTGTACCTCGCTGTGATGTTCCTGAGTGCATGCCCTCAGCCAGCTCCTTGAGCTTAACTCTTGGTTTGGGGAGCGAGAGAGGGGGGAGGCAGCAAATGTCTCCTTTTCACCTGTGAATTCTCGCTCCATGACATGCGTAGCTGCTCAGAAAGCTCTGGCTGTGCTGCAGATGCAAGGCAACCTGGTCGCTGAGCCATGCTGGTTGCAGTGTCAGTCCCTGGCTCCTCCTTCCCGTTATTTCTTGAAGCTCCAAATATCTCACGTCATGTTGCAGAAGTGATTGTAACCCCTCCGGATCACATGAACACTTCAGCAGAGTCACTTCATTACAAGCTACTGTTAAAATGCAAATAAAGCCTGCTGATGCAGTAACTCCAGCAGTGCTGGAGTTCATAAGTCAGGACAACTGCAAATCCACGTGGCCGCTCGAGCACTGTCCTAGCAGGGTGGTTTTGGTGGGACGAAAAATGCCCTGTAGAAGGGCTTTGTGTCGGGTGGCCGGGGCTCCGTGCTCATCCCCTGCTTATCACCTCAGACAGAGGCTCTGTGCTCTTTACCAGCTTTGGGCTCAGGATTGGGGTTTTGTGGTGCTGCAAGCTCCCAACCCCAAGCTTCCCGTCGGCTCTGGAGCATCCCGAGCTGGAGCACAGCCCTTCATCGCCCCGCATCACTGCGAGCGCTCAGCCTGGCAGGGCTCACAGCAGCAGTGGTCCTGTCCCCGTGGCAATCTGCTCTCGTGGCAGGCAGGATCACAGCCTCTCTCCCTCGGGAGCGGCTGCCCGGCCGCCAGATGAATGGAAACGGTTAAGCAGAGCCCTTGGGAATTGGTTCAGCATCGCCTCACGCCTGACTAATATCTGCTGCTTCCCTTCTGCCTCTCACTACAGATGGGAGAAGACGCTCAGTGGGTAATTGGTTCCTGTCCCCTCTGTCTTCCTCCTTCCCTCGTACTCGCGTTGCTGCTACCATCTCTTCGCCTCTGGTGGCTGGAGGAAAGTTATCTCTGAGGTGTCTCAGGTGGACTGGGTGCTCGGGGGCTGTAGTTTCTGAACCAGGTGCCGCAGGAGGGTGACAGGCAAGAAAAATGGGGAAAGAGGCTTGTGTGCTGCTGTGATGGGCAGCACGCCCCAGACTTGGTGTGGAACATGCTGTATTTGTTATTTTTTCCCCTTAAATCTCTATGTAGACATGTTGTCACTTCTTTCACTGCCCAGGCAGAGCCAGCTCTGCCCGCAGGGACCTGCTGAGGCTGCCCACCCCTTGGAGCTCGCTGTGCAGCCTCGTGCCACCCATCAGCATCACCCACTGGCAGCGCTCGGTCCCGAGCACAGGAGCCACGAGGGTAGCAGACCCCTGTGTGCAGACCCCTGAGGAGCAGAGCTGGGCTGCAGCAGCAGCAGGTCAGATCCTGGCGTTGCCAAGAGCTCTTCTTACCACAAAGCAAAGATGCTGGGTGTGATCTAGGGAGGTAAGGAGGCTCGTGATAAATTCTCCGAGCCAATGAGTTTTTCCTTCTCCTTGTAAGGGGTGAGAGCTGGAGACTCGACTCAGAGCAAGCAACAAATCCAGATTCTACTCTTACCCCAAGGCCTGACAGCCAGGGAAAACGGAAGATAGACAGCTTGAGGAACCCCAGAGGTCCCTCCTCCCCTTGCTCACAGCAAGCACACGGAGATAGCAGTGTAGAGGTTTCTTCCAGGCTGGATTCCTAACCTGCAGCCTCTTGTGAGAGTGTAGTAGGAAACGGTAGCACAGTTAACATCTGGCTCGATTATGCAGAATTATTCCCTCATTTCCATAATACCCTTTGTAAAATGCTTGCTGCTTGATAAACCAGTCTTCCTCCTGCCTCAAACAACAGTACCAGAATTCCTCCATGCATACAGTCAGCTGGAAATGAACTGGATTATTTACAGGTTTTTTTCCTCTGGACTTCACTGCCTGTCAGCAGAAAGTGTGAAGTTCATCTGTGTGCAAGACTCTGAATAGAGATGAGGTGTAATAGATGCATTTATTACTCCTTAGTGAGCCAGTAACAAGGTGTAAATGATCTGATCTATTCATCTAAAAACATCTTTGGCTGAAGAGCAGTCTGTAGAACAGAACTGTGCTCTGCCAGGCTGTCTCAGTCAGAGACCTGACAGTGTAATCAGTGCTATTTTATACGCTCGGTATTAATTGGATTTGAATCTTCTGGCTGGCTTTCTCTGGTCTGATTGATCCTTTTTTTGACTTTGCAATCGCTCTATTCTCTCTCATCTGAGTAAGTAAAGAAAAACTGGACTCGTGCACTGCCCAGCAGGCAGCGAGGGGCTGGGGCTGTGTGCGGAGAGGCGGCTGTTGCAGACGGTGAGGGACCCCCTATAAAATTCCTCAGGACCTCGGGTAGGGATAAACTGAGATTCAGAGGGGGAAAAGGGAAAAAAAAAAAACGATCTCACTTCTTCCTACACACATGTCATCAGGGCATGATCCATGTCTGAACGTGACAAAAAGCCGCGCTAGGCAAGAAGCACGGTGGTCTTCTGAGCAAGAGCCTAGGACACAGCCCTGGAGATGTCTCTGTAGTGAGCAACTGCTGCGGGTCTGTGCCTGCTCTCCTGGCTCTCAGTCACCTGTCGAGTGCCTTATAAATATTCACGGGAGTGATGTTGTACCTGCCAGCAGCACTTGTAGCCAGGTTTGGCATCTGCCCTGAGCGCTGAAATCTCTCGAGTGCATGGAACAGTGCGGATGTTTAAAAATGGGTTTTGTCATGGAGAAAGTGGTTCAGGTCCTTCACAAAGAGAGTTCCTGGTAGGACAGCTGCAGGATGCCCTGGGAGACGGGCTCCGGGGAGGTTATGGTGTTCATGGAGGGTATACGGTTGGGTACAGCAGCTATTCCAGTTGCCTCCAGTTGTGTCTGTACCTCGGCAGAGACCATTACCGAAACACCCAGTGTGCTGCCAACTCTCCACTATTCGAGTGGCCCATTAGATTAGGAAGCTGCTTTTGCCTCCCCCAAGGGAGGGGCAGCAGTCTTCAAAGGGAAAATAAAGCTCATCTAAACGGGCTTCGGTGAGAGCAGCTACCTTCCCTTCCCTTCCCTTTGTTCCTGCTCATTGAGAAGAGCGGCGTGGTAGCGCGGCGCGTTGTGGTTTTGCCATCCTTCAGAGCTGTTCCCTCGAAAACTAAAGCGCTCAGGAAGCGAGCTTCCTGTCAGGTTTATTTTTATTCCCTTTCACAGTTACCCCACTGGGTTTTGCAGAGCTGCTCGGGCCCGCTGGCAGCCAGCATTGTGGGCTGAAGGAGAAGCACTGGTGCGTGAAACGTGGCGGATTGCGCAGGCTGTGGGGCAGGTGACAGGCGCACGAGGGAGCGAGGTTTGGGGTTTTATTAACCTGACAAAACGCTCCTTTCTGCAGCTAGGTGTAGGGGGTACTTCTCCAAACAGCTCTGCTCACAAAATAGCTTAAAAAAAGCCCCTCTGTTCCCTGTGCTTTCCCATCATTGCATTTCTGTCTGTCCTGTACGTGGCCAGCGAGGGAGACGTGCTCGCAGCGGTGCAGCCGAGCGAGCTCTTCCCTGGCTGTCTGATCCTCGGCTTAAATGAACTCGGTCTTTCTCTCCTCTCTCTCCTTCTCTCTTTCAGCTTGGCAGTGACCTTGGCGGGGGCATTGGAGGAAGTCCGGCAGTAAGTGCCATTCCGTTTTTTTCCCCACCTTAAAAAGCTGCTCAGAGCTCGGGGTTTTTAAACACAGCCTTGCCCATTATGTGCGGGAAGATGCTCAAATCCCTGGAGAGGTTTGAAAATGGACGACTGGAGCCAAAACCCAAAGGTCTCAACCTACGTTGCTTTGAGTCAAGCTGTCACCTGGGCTCTCCTAAGAGCGGCCAGGGCCAGAGCTGTTGACTCTGCTTAGCTCTTCTCTCTCAGAGCTTTTAGTTTGAGCACCAGCATTAACGTTTCAGTACCATGTGCAACTGCTTTGGCAGCTGAAAGGCCAAAGGTGCTAACCTGTCTGCTGGTACAGCCTGTTCTGTTGTAACCCAAAGCCAGTGTCACCAGGGGCTTGTCAGAACTGAGTAGCTTTTCTCCTCCCAAAAGCCACGTACAACTTTTCCTGGTAATCTGGATCCTGTAGAGGTGCTCTGAGCTTTCCTACTACACAGTCAGCGCTGCGCTCTGCCTGCCCCTGGCTTCCTTTTCTGTGCCTGTGCTCTGAGAGTGTCCTAGTGCCTCGAGCGCTTGCCCAGGATATGGGAGACTTTCAGGCTGCTTCAAAGCACCCTTGGCTTCAAATGCGTACCAGCTTCTTTCAGGAAAGCATTGGAAAATGATGCAAAATGGCTTGGAGACACAGCAGGCAGGAGGGAGTGTGCCTTCAACCCATTGTCAAAAGCAAGCTCCCGGAGAAAGCTCCAGTCCCTCCTCCTAGCACTGTGTAGCCAGTAATTCAATGACAAAAGCATACTCAGTTCTGGAAGGAGGGCCCTTGAAACACTTCTTGTGGCTGCAGTCATTCTCTCTGCTCCTTTCCCTGTGACTCTTGCATTCCTGTCTAACTTCGGCATGAGGGCAGAGGAGAGCCTGTGGCACGGTTTGCCTGTAGCCCCCAGGCAGCACGCTCCAGAACATGGCAGATGTTTACTCTGCAGAGATCACACCTCCAAAGTCAGGTTTCTGCTTTCCTGGGCCAGCATAAACCCACCACCCGGTTCCATAAAACCACCACTGCTCCCTGTCCAAAGGGTTGGATGTAAAACGCCCCGTCTCAGGTAGGTTCCCGAGCACAGAATAGTGGTGAGATCTCAGACCCAGCACCAGTATTTCCTGCTGCCTACCTCGGTCATTCTGCCTGTTCTGGGCTGCTGACTGGTGAATCCTAGCCTCAAGCACTTAATTCCTCCTGCTCACAGTAAGACAACTTGGAAGTGTAAATTGGGTGGGACTGTTCCCCTAGGAGCTGGACATCTGAGGCTTAATGCCCCAAGTTTGGCATCCTCTGAAGTCCAGGGGGAAGGATTGCCCTTGTTGCAGAAATGTTGTCCCCAGGCAACAGAGCTCTTGCTTTGGGTGGGAGTACACGATACAGTTTTGCCTCCCTTGCTATCTCTGGATATGCAAAATCTTGCAGATTCCTGAAGACTGGTACAATTGAGGGAAGATTTGAAGCATCTTGTCTTTTCCCCGGGCTTACGTAGGGTAGCTCCAGAAAGCACGCTGTCTTTTTAGGAAGGAGCAATGGAGAAGAAAGATTCCTCTATGGTGGGAATAGATTACTGAAACTATAAAAATGATGTGAAAGCTATTGCATGGTTGAGGTGACAGCCGAGTGTAGGGATTAGTTGCCAAGAGCTTTCGAATTCAAATGCATTATTTAGCACTATTGATAATTCTGCAGGGAAGCTGCAAACGGCTTTAAAATATTTAGGATTTTGCCCAAGTTCATGTTTTATTTAATAAATAGCATTCTTCGTATGAGATACTAATCGGTGCCTGTTCTTTTTAACCCCTCCAGGTGGGGCAGACCTACATTCCCTCTTCTGTGCCAGCCACCTTTGCCCCTTCGCCCACCCCAGCGGTGGTGAGCAGTGGACTCAACGATCTCTTCGAACTCTCATCTGGTATAGGCATGGCTCCTGGAGGATATGTGGCTCCAAAGTCTGTACGTAAGGGAAAAGAACAACCTCAGTATGTTGCCATACCTTGTGCTACAGGGACTGAAACAGCTCACGTGTCCCCTCTGTTGTTGGTCTTAGGTGCTGTCGGGACATCTTTGTTCAATTCTTTTGCATTATGTTTGCCCTAGGTTTTTCCTGGACAGAGTAGTGGTTTGTAAGAGACAGTAACATGCTTCTGGTTCGTTTTTTTTTGTTGTTATTTTTGATTTAGTTTTCTTTAGCAGCTCCTTCGTTTTTCATGTGACAATATTACTGTAAAGAATAGCATATAGCAGCTGTGCAAATTTCAATTTTATTGGACAGGTGTTTTTGGAGACCTACTTTCTCAGCATGCTTCCCCAGGACACTGAGGGCAGGATACCATTAGCTACAGTTTTCCTGGAAGACTCATTTATTTGAAGGAATCGAACATGACGCTGAAGATAAGCTCGTGCTTGGGATGAGCACTCCACAATGTAATGCAGATAAATGCTCTGTTAGTGACAGAGGTCTGCAGCGTTCATTAGATACACAGTGTGTGATTTTGGTAACAGGCTGTGGAGCAACCACAGGGAGTTCAGGGTTAGCTTTCCATGCCTCAAAGGGAATAAACAAA
This sequence comes from Aythya fuligula, assembly GCF_009819795.1. NCBI lineage: Eukaryota > Metazoa > Chordata > Aves > Anseriformes > Anatidae > Aythya > Aythya fuligula. Next base: position 5,244,607 of record NC_045578.1, on the reverse strand, counting down.
AATTTGCACTCTTATTAAATCGTCAGTGGGCATATAAACTAAAATCGGCCAGAGATCCTAGATTTCATAGGATACTGCAAAGCATACTCAAAACTTCTGGTCTGTGGCTGCTTGGTTATGTGCTGTATAAGACCAAGGACAAAAGAACCCACTAATTCTGAGCGAAGTACTTCTATCTGAACCACTCAAATTTGATTTTTTTTATTTTTTTTTTCCCCACAAATATTATTTGGGAATCCAGAATACAAACAGCTAATAGTATTGCCCTGTGGTATTATTTGGTACAACTTTAGTACTGTCCTGCCTCTAATAGCCCAACAAATCCTTGGAGAAGCCTGTCCATCAATAGACACGGTAAGTCTCCCGTTAGTGTGATGGACACAAGCTTTCAGTGTTTCTTGTGCACGCCAATGTTATAATATATTTAAATTCCTACGTGAATGCTTTGAACAAATATGCATTAGGAGCAGCGAGCTAATTTCTTGTTGGTGAGCTCTATCCTTTCAGCACCCCACATTGTATCTTCCTTGTAGTTTCTTTAGCATCTGTGGGCTTAATGTGCCAAGGTAGCAGGATTTCCTAACTGAAGACTTTCCTGTTAGGAAAACTGTGCTTGTTTGTCTCCAGGCTACACTTCTCATGCTGAGTGAGATCTCTCGTGTTCCAGGTTTGGCTGCCTGCAGTGAAAGCTAAAGGATTGGAGATCTCTGGCACGTTCAGTCACAGGCAGGGACACATCTACATGGAGATGAACTTCACCAACAAGGCTTTGCAGCACATGACCGACTTTGCCATTCAGTTCAACAAGAACAGGTAAGAAAGCAATAGACTTTGTCTGTGATCTTAAAAAGCTTGCACATTCCTATGACAGGAGTCTGTCTGCACTGCTAGATACTGCTACCTTTTACGTGGGTGTGTAATACAGTCCTGAAAACAGCTGGGTGATACAGCCTGAACTCTCCATCACACCACAGTTCTGTGAGAGAGATGAAAACACGAACTGATAAATCCATGATGTTTTTCAGTTGTCCTGGTACTGCAGCCTTCCTCCATTGAGGAAACAGGCAGGAGATGGTCCCATCATTCTCCTGGCTTTGAAGCAGCATCTTCCCCATTTCATCTCTGCAGAGTTTTAAAGCCACCTCTTGAGTTGTTAGGCAGGTTAGTGGTTTTATAGCCAGTAAGTGCCCCAAGGAAAGTGAGAGCATAAACAGGAAAGCATTTGAGCTGCACAAGTACTAATCCCAAATGACTTTACCTCCTGACTTAATTGCTGTGCTGCCCCTCAAACTGTCTGGAAGTACAGGTCTCATTAATAAAGCTATTTGTCAATGAAAAAGTTGCAAGGTAAGTGCCTACGGCACATGTTTTCCCAGTAATTGGCAGCCAAATGACTTTGTCAGAAGGAACAGCCACTTCAGTGTTTAGAATATACAAATTGTTCTCAGAAACGCATCCTAGCCAAGAGATGTGACATGGCAGTGTAACCCATGTCTTCCCGTAAGTATCCTTCCCAGTCACAGAGCACGTAGCATGCTTTGTTGTGAATTGTTGTGAGCAGTGCATCGAGGATTGGGCTGATTCTTACCAAGGCTGTAAGGAGTATCTTGTGACTGAAGTGCCTCACTGATTTCTTAAGATCCCTTCACAGGAAAAGGGTTCTCTGTAACAAAAGTCCACTGAAACCATCTCTTTAATATCACTGTTAGCCTTGCAAATTTGGGATTTCTTGGGACGAATAATATTTACTTACAAAAGACATTATGCTACGTAACTCTTAGTAAATGTTCTCCCTGGACTGCTATATTTTCTGGAGAGTTTTCGTTAAGCTGCTATATGCAAATGTTTCATGCAAATTGGACTGGGGAAAAAAAAGGCATTTTGTGTTTGATTTTTTCCCCATACATCAAGCTGTGTTCTAACCACACCTACATGGTGCTTCTCAAGGATGTAAGTTTAAATACTGTACGGTAAAACAGCAGGTCCTCCTTTTGCAGCGTATCAGCACATGCTTTGTATATAATCTACTACTATTTACTCTTCTACAAATACTTTTCTTGTGTCACCATTTTCCACTGTGTCTATGTTGGAAAGAGCTGTGTTGGGCTGGCTCTGGGTTTAAACGTTAAGGCTTGTGGTTGGGAAGCTTCTGTTCCTGATGCTACTAATCGCCTTCACTGCAGTCTTGGGATAAAGCACGGGGGGGGGGGAAAAAAAGCTAGAGCTCTAGTGTGCCATAATATCAAGGCCACTTAGGAAAATACAACTTTCTTTCCCCTCGGAGAATGAGGAAAAACACCAAGGCTTTTGTCCCCCAAGGTGAAACAGCTGCAGAAAGCAAATCACATGGCTAGGCCCTTGCTGACAGTGTTCTCTTTTCAGCTCCAAAGAGCTGAAAACAGGAGAACCAAGAATGGTGCATTTACTGGTTTCAGAAAGAGTGACACAACCAGTACACGTGCAGCTGGCTTTGTGCAAAGACACAATCAGTTTTCATTGCCTGAAATAAAAATCCACACCTATACATCTTTGTTCCTATAAGTGCTCTCTCACCTCTGAGTTAATGTGAGTACTGCTAAAGAGAAACACAATCAGAAGTAGGCACCCAAAGTATCTCACGCATCTGCACTTCCACGTGCTTTTGAAAAGAAGCCCTGACATTGTGCAGAAGTGTTAAGCTAGATGTTAGCTACTTTACCTCTTCTCTACGCTAAGCAGAGGTGCCTGTGGAATTAAGTGCCACTTGGACTGAAGAGGCAAGCAAACATTTGCTTTGCTGTGGTGTGTGTCCCCAGCTGAAGAAGTCTCAAACTAAGCAATAGAGCCAGGATTAAGTCCAGGCACTGCCACTGGGGACCAGACAGCCGGCTCATTGATTTATTTGTTCTGCAGTGCTCTGTTACAAACCACATATTCCTCCTTGCTTATGTATTTGTTTCTGTATCAGCTTCAGTTCCTTCTTCCATAGCTCCCAATAATAAACAGCCACACGGTGTGTGATGTACTCCGCTCCTAGTGCTCTGCAGCTCTCTTAAGAGTGAGCCCAGAGGCCTGAGCTTGCCTCCTCATTCTCCTAAGTTCAGATGCTGCTCCTTGCTGTGCGGGCTGCTGCTCAGCACACAGTCTGTTGTCATGCAGCTGATTGAACTGTTCCCAGATGCTGATCCCCTGAGCAGGATGCGCACACTGTCAGGGAGACCGCCCTGGTTCACTTTTCTCTGCTTTGTCCTGCTTTGAGTATCTGCCATGGTGCAGTCAGCTGTGTTCCTTTTCCTGGAGTAACAGCAGGGGCAGCTCAGGAGAGGGCAGGTGAGCCAGCTCGTGCTTGGCAAAAAGGTGTAGAGGTGTTGGGACAGCATCTCTGCCTTTGGTTTCCCATAGAGTCAGGCTGGGGCTCCCAGAAATGCAGTGCTGCTGTCATCACCTCTGCTTTTCTCTTGCCCAGCTTCGGAGTCATCCCAAGCACCCCGTTGGCCATTCACACACCTCTGATGCCAAACCAAAGCATTGATGTCTCCCTGCCCCTCAATACCCTGGGACCAGTCATGAAAATGGAGCCTCTGAACAACCTCCAGGTAAGAATTGCCCCTCCTGGGCTGGGGGAAGATCAGCTGCTTTGTCTGGTTTGTTTATCCCAACACAACGTGGTAAGACTCTAATAACAAAATCCCACGCGTATAGGGTAACCAGGCAAAGCCAGAAGGTTATACAGATGTGGGCTGTGAGTCTGGCCAAAACTTCTTCCTGTTCCTTCCTCTGAAGCAGATTTCTTGAGTTTTGTTACTTGCCTTTTCAAATACTTCAAAGCCAGTGCTTATATCTGTGTAAGGTCTCTGTCTGCTCCAGCAATACCTTTGTGTTAACACATCATGAGGTTTGGTTGGGCTTATGAAGTGGAGCTGGTGTGAACAGAGCGAGCACGTCCCTGTGGTGGAGCAGGCAGCAAGAAATACCAGCAAGGATTGAGGCAATTAAAGGAGTTGCAGGAAAGATGGAAACTGCCATGTGATCAGTATTTCTCTAGTGCTCTTCACTTCCAGGTGCTCTACAAAGGCATCGACACGTCCTTGCCTCCAGATAGATGAAGCCAAAGCAAACAAGATTTGTCCTATGAAAGGCAGGGCAGAAGTGACATGAGCAGTGAATGTCTCAATAACGAGGCTGTTGTGTGCACACCGGGGACAGCACTCCATAAAACAGGCTTATTGTCAGGTGGGGCTGCCTCAGGCAAGACAGACCAGGGAGTTATTCCCCCTGTTTGGACCTGGGGCTGTCTGCATCAGTACTGGCGTGCCTCAAGGGCTGTGGTCCTCACCTGGAAGGATTCTGTCCCCATTGCTATCACCTGCAGCTGTCCTGGACTCCGTGACTGTCCCTGCTCTGTGTAGCTGGGCCCTCCAAGATGCTTTTCCCAGTATCCAGTCAAGGTGCACTGCAGCACGTCTCGCTTGCCTCATGCCTCCAGGAGAAGGGAACTAGGCTGGGTTCCTGTAACGTAGCAGTCCATAGAGGGGAATATTTTGAAGCAGCTCATTCTCTTTTTAGATTGAGAATGCAATGAAAGTTACTATTTATTCTGCCTGAGCAACTGTTTTTTTCCCCTACTCTTGACTTCCATTCTGGGGCTTATGACTTATTGATGAGTCTTTGGGCAAACAGCTTGAAATAGCTTCTCTGGCGCTCAAACGAGCAGTCCTACACTCAACTCTGAGCTCAGTCATGCGACTGGGGGAGCATGCGGACAGGGAGGGAATTACATGTGCTTCCTTCCACTGGGCTCTTCTGCCGTGTAGAAAATCTGGATTCCCTTTGCATCCATGTCACGAGGACGTGTTGCATCACTGCCTCTGGGTCAGCTGGTGTGAACTCCACCACTTGCTCTGAAGGGAGCAGAAGTCGTGTAGATGACGTGATCTGCCTCCATAACACAAGAGACGCTCTCGACGAGGCATTCTCAAGTTGCTGCTTCCTTTGATCAGGAAGGAAGTGAAGTATTTGGGTTATTAAATCTCTAAAGGAATCAGAACGCAGTTTCTTGTAGCTTCTTCTGCTAGAACAAAGCGGAGAGAAAACATGCGAGGAAACCTCCAGCTACCTTATATTGAGACAGCAGAGCATTCATTAGTGCCAGACTTAGCTGCTAATTTGCTAGCGCTCTCATTGCCATAGAAGTTGGCTGCCCTTTTACAATTAGGGAAGCTGCCATATGGAGTAATAGTATATTTCTCTGCAAAGAGTTGAATCATGATAGCAGATGCCAAGTTAAAAAGAGCACTCCCCTTACTTTACTGACAGCAGTGGGTTTGATGGAGATCTGTCATTGCCCTGACAGCCAAGGCTCTGGGTTTGTTTTGTGAGTTCATGTAAAAATTATCTGTCTTGAAACATTCAGAAATCATTTTGGTGACCTACTTAGGGAACAATTTATAGCACAATATAGGAGTAGAGAATACAAATGTCCCTGTATTCATTGAAGAACCAAAACACTCATCAAGCTGAATTTGCTTAATGCAGTTTTTTCTGAGCTGGGGAACGTTGAAGTAGATTCAGGGCTGGTTTGAACCTGAGGACCTTCTGTCCATCTCCTATTCCGGTAGGGCTTTTTCTCTTTTAGTAACAAGAAAAATAAGTCCTCAAGTAACCAAACCGATAGCTTTCAACTTTTTGTCATGTTAATTAAGAACTTCAAAGGCTAGTTGTACATTCCTTAGGCAACTATTTCGGAAGTAATGAACTCAAGTCTTGTTCAGGTTATTTTTATTACCATTTCTAATCTTTCACCCGGTACAGCTGGCTTAATCTTAACACTTGTAATTATGGGAAGGTACTAAAATATTTGACAAGTTAACAAAAAGCCCTTTTTACAAGAAGATGAAAGCTGAAATATTTTCGGGAGTTTACGTAGGTAAATTATAACTACAGCTCCCAACTAAACAGTCATCTGCATGCCAGTTGTCTTGCATCCTGTGCTAACGAAGAGCAGACTGCTCCCTCCCATCCCAACACAGTGATGCTAATTTTATTGACCTGTTGAGATTCAGGTTTGACACCCAGTCAAGCAATGATTTATTCAAAGGATAAGGCCAAAGTTGGACTGGGCACAGCACTGTAGGGCTGAATTCTCAAAGAGGAAAAAGGGGTTCTGAAATTGGATTTTGCATTGGTGAGGAACTGTAATTCTTTCTGGATGGTTCTTGGTCTTAAGGCAAAATTTGGAATAAGAAAATGCCTGGAATTAGAGCCCTCCTATGCTACCATTGTTCCTAATAAATGGCCTTTCAAGGGCTGTGAAATGCTATGAAATCAGAATACTCTGTTTGTTCATCTGCGTACACAAAAATTGCTCCCATAACCGTGGGAAAGGGTGAAGTGGAGCCAGCCTGCTGAGTTTCTGAGACCAAGCCTGGCTGTCATGTCACAAGGCTGATAATCTCTTTTGTGAGATGGTAACTACTTGCAGGAGTCGATACAATCAAAAACAAGCTGCGGGGACTCCCGGAGCTGTAGAGAGGCTGAGCCTGGAGCATTGCTGTTCTCTGGGGATAAACATTCAAAATTGACAATCAGTGCGTTGCCTTCCCCGGTGTTACCTGCTGTCAGCTACCAGGGCTGGTAGTTGCAGCTACCAAACACACAGCTGAAAGAAGCACAGCTTCAGTTTTCCACAACGCCCATAAAATGTTTTGGACTGGACTGGCAAGCACAGAAAGGGATGATCTGCCAGCTGCATTTCTTCCTGGAAAGTGACACTTGGAAATAGAGACTTCTCCCTTGCTGCAAAGCAGTGTGAGGTGCAGAACGTTTGTATTTCTTCCAGTGACTTTGGCAAAGCATTATTTCCGTAAAGGCAGATGAAGGTACAACTTTTCTCAATGAGAAAAGATCAGCCAGGCTAACACACCAGATCGTACCTACCCTTCCAGGCTCAGCCCTGCTCTAACTCCTCACCCGTGCTCCTCCCCGCCGCGGTTTCTCACTGGCAGTGCAGAGCTGTCGGAGCTCTCATTCAGGAGAAGTGTTAATGCATCCTGGGTCACAAATGCAGAGCCCTCAGCACTTGGCAACAGATTTCACAGTATCACCTCTCCACAAAAACAAGGCTGGGAATTGGCATGAGCAGCGAGTCCAGGCAGATGTCATTGCCTTTGGAGCCAGCTCGATAAATGGCACGGTACCGGCCTGCGTGAGCTGTGTCAAGCTCACTGGACCAACCATCAACAGCCTTGGGTAGTTAAAAGTGCAAGGTGTTTTTTTGGGTTTGTTACCTGGATTATTTTTTTTCAACAGCCTTTACAAACTAGAGTTTTATTCCAGCATAGAGGAGAAACCCCAGCAGGCTCTCTGAAGTAACGCTCCCATCATGGCTCGACATCTGCGGCCGGCTCCTAGCTCAGCTGTGCGAAGCTGTTGGTTGCTGAATGAGGACAGGTCTGGCACATGGTGCAGCACGTTTTACCAAATGTGTGTTTGGAATTTCTCATCCAGCCAGGCGAATGTGAGCGTGCAGCCCTCCCCCAGTAACTCGCTGTTCTGACCATTGACGTAAGCGATGTGCCTGCAGCCGGCCAAGGGCGCAGCACCCAGCCTGGCCCTGCACGCACAGCTCCGCTGCCCGTGCTGGGGACTTGTGCCTGTAGGTACAGCATGAGGCTGGCAGCGCCTGTCAGGCACCCATAGATCCTGAGAACCCGACCTGTCAAAGAGAATGAAGCGAAACAGTGAGCACTCCCTGGAGGCATCTGACAGCCAGAGCAGCAGACTGTCACAGAATAGACCATGACCTTGTGCTGGCAGAGGTAAAAAAAAGACTCTGCAGAGTAGAGTTCTCGCTTTAACAGTTTGGCTGTTACCAGGCTCTAAAGCAAAACCAAACTCGAAGTAAATCCTTAATTTAGTGTAGGTGCTAATGGGATTCCAAGTGGGTATGTTGTGTACTTGCTGCTGATGGGAAGCATCTGTGTTGCTTTCAGACTTGACTTTGAAAGTTGGTTCTTACGCTCAAGTCTGGGATTTAAAGCGTCAGAAACCCATGCTATTGAAGAAAATAACTTAGCGTTGTTCTTATGAGGTATCTCTTCCCCAAAATACCGTATGTTGGCCATCAGAGCGTTGCACTACAAGGAAGGATGCCAGAAAGGTAGGGGGGTCATGCTGCAAGGTGAGCAAATATATTCCATAGGTTACTTCTGCGAGTACTGCTTCCTCTAGTCAGATGGTCACAAACAAGATGTAAGTAATTGGGAGCCCTGTGCCAATTTTTAGTGTTTTCAGACCTTTTCAGCAGCGAAGCATCACATGAAAATCTGGCACCTTTTGACTTCTATCCCTCAGAAGCTTTGTAGTCTGCTTGACTAAATTCGCAAGGTAGTAATTTTTTTCTCCTTTCAAAAAGATTGCAGATGGAAAGCCATTTTGATTCAAAATGCTTCTGTTTAAACTCTCAAATGTCTGAGGCTGGAGGTCTTGTTAAAGATTTAATAGTTCAAGTGCGGGTCGACAGGTTAAAGCTGCGAAGCCCCAGGCAGAGTTAGCCTGGACCGGAGAATTTATTGAACGCGAGTGGAGGTTCCTTTCAAGCATGTCAAACCTGGAGAGACTTCTCAGCTACTGATACCACTTCAAATGTCATTGATTGTCTTAGGCCTGTGCTCTCACCTAAGGAGCACTGATTTTTTTGGCACGTGGCTGCTGTTAGCTGCTCGGTTTCTCACAGGCACTGCTCTGGATCTGCTTTCTGCATGAGGTTGCTTTTGCAGCCCGTCAAGTGGCACTGGATGCTCCTGGGGCTGAGGTATGACCCTGGACAGCTGTTAGCAGCCGGCAGAGCCTCTTAGCTGCTTCTTGGTCTGTGTTCCCCTGCCCACGTGTCTGCAGGTTGCTGTGCCTGGACCTCATCTGGGGACCACGGTGCGTGCCTGGCTGCTCTGAGAAGTGCGTGGTGTTTGGTGCTGGAAGCTAGTCTTGGAGAGCTTGCCCATCTTGTCCCAGCGCTATAGGTTTTGGGAGGCTGCATTGTTTTCCTTTCCTCCTTGCAAAAATTATTTGTAACAGCTGATTCCTGCATCGTTACAGATGCCTGTGAGGTGACATGGGATGTTGTTGCTCAATCCGGCGATGCAGTTTGGGGGGGAAGGCTGATGTGTGGCTTGCTGTGCTTTGCTGGGAAGAAATTACACTTCAGAGCATCTTAATTGTGTAGCTCTCCAGAGCACAGCCAAAGCAGCTTACTCAGTATGTTTCTGCAGAGTTGAGAAGCAGGTCAGCAGATACCTTTTTATAGCATTTTTGGAACTGCAGGGACAGGGTTAGCATATTAATTTGGTGCGAGCCTCTAGAACCGTGACTGGAGAGAAGGCACTGCTTCCCAGCCCCTCTTGTAAGGAACCTCTGTTGTATGGCAACAACAATTAGCTCCAAAAGCTAAGTCATCCCTGTTGTTCTAAGGCAAGGCAATTAATCATGAAATCAGATTTGGGAGAGATCTTAGGTCAGGCAGCATAGACCCTGCTCTGCTTTGTTGTTTTGCTACAGTACCTCTTACTGCGAGCGTTGTCAAGGCTCGTTTTAAATACTTCAGGCACACTGGAGCTTCTCTCTTCATCAGGAGAATTTTGTGCTGCTTAATAATGCTCACTATCAAATTTTCCCAGACGTTTAGCTTCAATTTTCACTCTTCTGGCTTATCTCCATGTCTGTTGTGTCCCAGCAGAGCATCTCGAATGGCCACGCTGCTGTCCTTTCCCAGGCTCCCCTCCCAGACTCAGAGGTGCATTTTTGGCTGCTCACCCAGTATTTATTAATCACATTTTGCAGAGGTGAATCACTTCGGCCCAGCCACCAATCTGCTTTTACCCCTCTGGGTCCTGTAGCCTCTAGCTCGAACATCAGGTGCTCCAGCTCCCAAATATGACGCCAGCGATGGAAGCGTGAGACAGCTCCCTGCTCAGAGGGCCAGTTCAGTATTTTTTTTTCTAGGTTGCACCATAATTTACATGGTTTCAGTAGGCTTTAAACTAATCCCATCTTAAGCTGATTTGGGCTGGGGAATTAAATATAAGCTACTACCTTTAGTGATGGCTGAGAGCAGAAAGCCTCACAGGCTGTCACGTCTGCCTTTCTGCTGTTCTTTGCACTTCTGGGACCTTCCCAGCTGCTGGAAGAGTTCGTATGGGGTGTTCATCTCCTACCCCTTGTCCTCTGGCTTGTGTGCTGACTTGGGTTTGAATTCTCTAGTTTATTCCCCTCCCTTGTCTACCCTCAGCTATTTTTACAGACATTTGGGGGTGTCTTTCTAAACCTGCCACTGTGGCACAATAGATTTGCTCAGCAGAACACTAATGTATGTAATTATTTAATGTGAATGGAGGTTGCCTTGGCATAAACCTTTGTAGCAGCAAATTTATTGCTTTGGCCTAGCATTCAGCATGGTCTGGTTTGTGTTTCAGCCGGGTGACAAATTGGAGAACTCCTTCTGGGATTTTTCAAAGGAAGTGGGAGCTCAAATGGCTCCTGAAAGTCAAGGCTCCTCCCCATGCAACCTCAGTTCCAGGTCTCTCTTCCAGGCTACGTTGCCTTCACTGCAAGCGATGGCAGGTGTCTGCTGAACTGTATTCCCGTGACAGGCTATCGCTGTGCAGGATGATGCAAGGAGAGCGTGAGAGGCATAGGAATAAAGCCCAGAGCCACGTTTTCTCTGCTATGTTATGACAGTGCACTTTCTCAGGCCTCCCGTTTGCTCCTGCTGTACCGTCAGCTCTCAGCCTGGGGAAAACTGAAAGTGAGGTTGCTCTCAGTGTTGGCAGAGTTCAGTTGGTAACGTGGCAAGCTTGTGTGATAAAAGGCAATGCAGTGCATCTCCCTGGCTGGCAGAGTTTAACGACACTGAGAATTAAGTCTTTTGTCAAATGATCCTTTTTTTTTCTTTTTTTTTTTTTTTTTAACCTCCCTGATTGCTCCACAGCAGAGCTTCCTTCCAGGAATCACCACCCAGCACATGTTTTCTATACACGTTCATTCTCTACACAGCTTTAACTAAGGAGGCTTGGAAAATGCTAGGAGGAAGGTGCAGTGAGTGGATCAGCTTCAGGCTTTCTAGGGAATGACCAGGCTGTGAGACGTCAAGGATGTTCAGATGTGACTGAGAGCTGGGGTTAAGGAACAAGGAATACACAGGAGGGTGGAGCTGGGGAATTGCAAGAATTAGATGAAAAAGAGGGGTGATGGAGAAGCTCCTGTGCAACATCACAGACGTGCTAGGAGCTGTGTGTGGCCAGGACAGAGGAATTTGCCTTGGGAGGTGGAAGAAGTGAGGGGAGGGAGAGGACAAAAGAGTGAGGATGCTGGCGGTGACCCCGTCAGTGCAATTGGCTCCGAAGCAGCACAGTGAAATGCTCCCAGGAGAAGATTGAGCAGCTTTTAGTGAAAATGGAGTGGGCACCGAGGGGTGGGACTGATCTGTCTGAAACTCCACTCAGCAACATCTCTCCAGGTGGTCTCGTGTTCAGAGCTGCCCTGTGCTAGGAGAGCACTGCAAGGGCATGGGCAGGCGGCGAGACTGTGTAAAATCTTGGGACCCCTTTGGACTTCCAGGCAATACAGATGCTTTAACCCCCCTGTTTCTTCTGTAACAGGTGGCTGTGAAAAACAACATTGATGTCTTTTACTTCAGCTGCCTAATTCCTCTCAACGTGCTTTTCGTAGAGGATGGCAAAATGGGTGAGTGCTTTCAGGTCTGCGGGCAGCCTCCCTGAGCCAGACTGCACTAACAGCGCCCAGCCGGGCACAGTTGTCCCATGGCTGAGGTTCACGTGTGCCTGGCCATGATCCATGGCCATGGCAGCACAGCTCCACAGCCCAAACTGATCACTGGAAGTTTGACAGCTCTTCCCTGTCATCCTGCGACTCCAATAGCTGTGCTTCCAGGACCCACATGCTCTGCTCTGATCCTGCCAGACAAGGAGTGGGTCTGTTTTCTTTGAGACTGGTTTCTGTTTTGTTTGTTTTTCTCAGTTTTTGTTTGTTTGTTTTTTGGTTTGATTCACTCAAATGGGTGCAGGATTTGTCCCAGCAGCACTTTCACACGTAGCACTATTCACTGTAGCACTTAGCTGCCTGTTCTTTACTAAATTGTTGTTTGAATTGGAGGGGAGGCTGCTTGAAAAGCAGCATCTTAACTTTGACAGTAACATAATCCTAAAAGTGTAGGTCTCCTTCCTTCTTGTCAAATCCCCCATGTTCTTGGTTTGTAAGCAGCTCACAGACTGTCTTTGATTTGGGGGGAGGAGGGGTCTGAAAGCCACCAAAGCTTTGCTGCTTTTGCAGTGCAATTGAGGTCATTTAGAAGCAAATCCTGGATCTGACCACACCAGGGCAAAATGTGACCAAGAAGTCTTTTGTGTCCTTACCTTGTATCGTTCTGCAGTGATTTAATTAATGCCCTAATCCTGCGAGGGGCCGGGGGTGCTGATTGTCTTTCTCGTTTGTAGAGCGCCAGGTCTTCCTCGCGACATGGAAGGACATTCCAAACGAGAACGAGCTGCAGTTCCAGATTAAAGACTGCCACCTGAATGCCGGTGAGTAGCTTAATCCTGCCACGGTACGAGCTCTGAGACCCACCTTTGATCCTCACCAGACATCTCCTTATGACTAGCAGTGCGTATGGGCAGCAGGGCGCTGGGCATTGTGCTTAGGAACACAGCAGCCTGTGAGCCCTGGATCCCAGGGCTATAAAAGCACAGGTCCGTAGCTAGGTCCATGAAAGCACATCTGAAACCCCACATCTTCGATTTCACCCGTCTGCGTCTTCCTTTCAGTCTGCATCTTGTATTCTTTTATTCTCTTTATAACTCTGCTTCTCTGTAAAGCTGCTCTTTTAGATAGAGCCAAACGCTGCGTTGGGGCTGTGCTTAATCCTGTCCTGCTGCTGTTTGTGCCAGGCAGTGTCGTACAGCCCTGCCTTTACCCTAGCTACATAATCCCGGTCTGGACTTTTCACCTTTCAGCATCTGCTTTCACCTTTCTCTTGTGGCAGAGCAATCCTACATGCCACTGCAAAAATATTCTGCCACGTACGGAGGACAGGCCGTGTGAGAGAAGAGTTTTGAGCTGCCGTAGTTAGCTGCTGCCTGGATGTGCCCTGATCGTGATCCATCCCGTTTCGTTCTGCCTTCAGGTGTCTAGCTGCCCCTGCTTGCGAGCCTTCTCCTTGCAGGTGTGACCTTACTACTGCAGGATGAGGGAGAGTAGAGAGTGAAACGTGGCCAGCTTAGCAGCTCTGCTCCGTATCGAGAGGTTCTGGATGGGAGCCAAGCGATTCTACCAAAAGCTGCTGTGTTTCACAGAGGAAAAAAGTGTCCCTATTGATTACAAACCCCGTAACCTTTTTATTCTCTCGTGTCTGCTATTACACAATGAGCACCCTCTTGCCTCAATTGCAGAAAGAAACCATGGGTCTCTTTGTACTCATAATTATTACTATTTTTGAATATAAAAGATGGAGCACGCAAGAGGGGGGGGAAAAAATAGCAGCTGTTGAACCTTCTGACTTGATTTCACTGTGGGGTTTCAGACGAGAACAACCTCTGCACCTCCCCCAGCCCTCCCTCTGCTCCCCACCACGCTTGGCACTGCCTCCCCCTGCACTGCAGCGCTGCCGTCCCTGATGCCTTCTGCTCCAGCCATGCCCTAGCTGCAACATCCCCAGCTCTTTGTACATCAGATCAAAAATGCTGGTAGCTGCTCTGGGTCAGCAATGGGGTGTCGTGGTCCTGGCTTGCAGAGGATGTGGCTGGGAGGAGATGTGCAAGGCTGGGAGCTCTGGCAGTGTGGTGGCCAGGTGATCCCACAGCCTGGTCCATGAACCCGTCTCCCTCCAGAAGGAAATGGTAAAAAAAAAACAAACATGGAGTGGCAGGTCTGAGACAAGGGGGCTTTGCCATTCAGAGGGCAGACGTTGCCCTGCCTGCTCTAGTCGGTGATGCTCAGTGGAGACCACGTTAGTGGCTCCCAGAGCACGGCCACACCAGGAGGTTTCTCTGCAGAGCTGTCTGTGCTGGAGCTAGCACCCTGGAAGTGGGGCTTCTCCTGAACGTGGCCAAGCACTTGGAGGCTCTAGAGCTCTCAGGGTCTGCCAGCCTCTATGCTTACATGCGGGAGAAAGTGGGTCATGTCTCACGAACAGATTTCAGATGCTTCCATCAGCTGAAGTTTCTGTTCCTGTACTTCCACGGCAGACACCTCCTCCCTCTTGCAGCTCTGTGGGCTGTTTCCTTCCTTGACCACCTGGGCTTTGGCAGGGAGCAGGCCAAGAGCTTGCAGGAGGGAAAGCTGGGAGGATCGTGTGTGCTTGTCTTAGTCCTCGTGTTCAGCTGCTGGTGCAACCCTGACGCAGTCTGCTGCTCTCCTTCCACCTAAGCAGTGACCTCCTTTGGCACAGACCGTCTGAAGAGCACCGCGCCTGTCTTTGCAATGATCAGGCGTGCCCAAAAACTCGCGAGGGCTGGGCTTCCAGCACCCTGAGGGACAGAGGCTTCTTGTACCGTGGGAAGTGACCCCTGGTGCACACCAGGGTGGAGGCAAAGTAAACGGGGTGAGCTCTGACGAAAGCTGAATCCAGCTGGCTGCTGGGCTGTGCCAGAGCAACGCTGCCTGCTTGGTCACACGCTGCAGTAGGGCGGTAATCTTGGAAGATTCACAATCTTGAATTCTTGATCCCTTGTTTCAAATCACCTTCTTTCAAGGCACCTTGTTTCTTTCTTCTGCGAATAGCAAATTGGTGTGGGATATAAAATCCTTGGGAACTTGTTCCTTGTGGAGGAGAGGGATTTGTGTTCTGAAGCCTTCCTTGTGGGAGATGCCAAAGCAGAACGAAGCTCTCGGCCAGGGCAGTTGGCAGGTCTGGTGCATTGAAATAATCACACGTAGCTTTCGTACCACCGCATAAAATAAGGTACACAACAGCTGCTGGAGCAGAGCTGTGCGGAATAAAGTCTGCAGCTTGCAATGACCCCCAGATGAAATTTAGAAGGTGCTGGGTCTCGTAGCCCAATGGGGAAACTGAAGTTTTAAGTAACTAAAAAATAATAATTAAAAATAGAAAACGAGCTTGGAACAGGGATTTTATGGAGCTGGGCTTTCTCTGTCAAGAAAGCAGCTCACGAATTTTGTGTACATCCAGGGCTGTCTGTCTGTCACGCTGCAGCAGCCACCTTACAACACCTCCTGTGTGAACGGCAGCACTTCCCCAGGTTCCTTCCTTTGTTCCTGCAGACAAAAAGGAGATGGGCACGCGGTCTGCCGGTGGAGGTGCTTCTGTGTTAGCCTGCTCCGAGGCCTTTGTGGGCAGAAGACTCATCCTGTGCCCATGAGGCAAGCCAAATAGGATTGACCGGAGCTTTGATGGTTTGGAACGGGGGTGGCAGAAAAGGCTCGTGGCCCTGGCAGCTCACCCCATGCCAGGGCACGGAGCAGCTGGGAAATCTTGGCTGCTGCAGGCAGCAGTGAGCAGCACCGCCAGCTGAAGTCTACAGCAAGGTGCCAGGCTGCGGGGCGAGGAGCAGGAGCCCTGAAAAAGTCCTAGCTTGCTGCTCCCATCCCTTCCCCAGCATCTTGGTTCCAAAAATACCCAAGCCCTGGATCCTTGGAGGTATCCCCACGATCTCCAGCGACTCAGTGAGGGATGAGCGCTTAATTTTGGGTGAGGGATTTGGGCTCGGGTTCCCAGCAGTGATAGCTGGTGTGGTCCTGAGGCTGCTCTTTGGGGCTGTATGGCCATGGAGGAGTGAGTGACTGGAGCTGTGCTGTGGGGCCAGGGTGTACTTGGGATGCTCTGCACATCCTGAATCGATTAGAGCTCCGTTTCATGCATCTGCCTCTTTAGGAAGAGCTTATGATAGTGCTGTGGAGAAAGCTGTATTCAGAGATACAACTTGCAATGAAAACGCAAGGTCATGGTTATACCCCTGCAATCTCATCTATTACGAGTCCAGAGCTAACTTAATTGTTCTGCCTTAAACAAAAAGACAGGGATCTAGTGCTAGAAGCAGGCAGTGGCGTCCCCCTCGATGGCGGGGAGCACAAGCAGCAGGCCCTGGTAGCGTTTGGGAAGGGCCCTAAAACTGCAACATCCTCAGCACTTTCCTTTGCAAATCATCCTAATGACTGCTAACGAGTCCTGCTCGTACTGTGACAGTTTTACCCGGCGCTCGTGTCATTCGTGCCTGAAAATAGATTCAGAGACTGCTACGGCTCCGATAATCCGGGTGCTGCTGGTGCAGCTGCACCGAGTGAGGTTTCCCCTGCAACCGAACACGCGCTCAGGCTCCGTTTGCTGCCTCTCCGTTGCTTTTCAACGTGCTCGGTTTGATTAAATTTTGAAGGACCACTACATTAGGCTAAGATATGCAAATCAGATTAGCTGGATGATTTTCTTTTTTTAAATTTTGCTTACTCAAGCGCACTGAGTGAAAGAGCACAAGCTGACTTGCACATGGAGCCTGAATGCCATTAAACAGGAGCTAATTAGTCGCTGTGCTGTTCAGCAGTTCTAGCAACTTTGGGTTTTGCTGCCTTATTGCTGGTCCTTAATTTGGTGTGAAATGACAAATTCGGTACTTGGAGCTGAATGGGGCTTTATCGGTGCGCGGTGGTCATTCGTTTATTCCCAAGTGATGCTCCAAGGCTAGGGCTGCAAGAAATTGGATTTTCTTGCTGGAACAAACAGGGAGATGATCATGTGCAAGTCGCTCAGGTGTGTTTAGGTATGTGGGGATCTAGTACCCTGATCATTTGGTAAAGAACCCTATTACCTGGGAAATGGAGGTGCTGTCGTAATACTGACCCAAGTGTCTCCCCACTGGATCCGAGTCTCCAGATCCCTCTGGTGTTTGGATGCAGCCTCGGCTGGCTGCTCAGAACCATTCAGGTGCTGCTAGGAATGGAGCAGGGATGTTTCCAGCCACGACAGCACAAGATTCAAGGGTCAAGCTTTCCTCCCTGCCAGCCAGTGCTCGTTGCAGAGTGCCGTGGAGGAAGGTCCGTGTTCAGAGAAGGTGTCCCGTTGGTGTTAAGCTGGGTATCTTGGGTGGTTGGGTGGGAAGGGAACCTCTTCTGAGGCAGGGTAATCAGAAGTGCTGTTCAAAAAGAAAACCAACACTGAAAGATGAACTGATGTCATCAGCTTCTCTGGCAATGGTGATAGGGAAATCTTTCTGTATCCTCCAAATGTGACAAGGAGCACTGAACCAGAAGAAAAAGCCCTGCAGAAAGTTGTGTAGCGAGGCTGGATGCAGACTGCCGGCCTGCAGAAGGGCTCGCGTGGCTCTGGGGTGCTTCACAGTCCCCGAGCACTGTGGGATGGGGCCGTGTGTGCCTGGCAGCACCACCCAGCCCTAACCCTGCCTGCTCCGGGGCCTCGCTGAGCACCGTGCTCTCGATGGGGAGCCGCAGCCCCGTCCAGAGCCGGGCACAGCTCTCCGCTCCCAGCAGCTCTCTGCCTTCAAGGGCTGCGCTGTCGCACGGCATTAGCGGCCCTGCCTTCAGCCAGGCACAGCCTGGCACTGTTGCTTAGCAACTCTGCCCGATTTCCAAAATCCCAAATCCCCACACTCGCTAGCACAGGAGGGATGGGAGCTGCTGCTGCAGCTTCCCGGGGCGAGAGGCAATAGGAACGGCTCTCGGCTCACACCCGTCCCCAAATCTGTGCTGGGAGGAGGGGGCAGGAGGTGCTGGGCACCCTGAGCATCAGCACAGCATTGCTGCAGGCACCTGGCTGAAATGGGGTGTGTTTGGTGGGATTTCATGTGCTCTGCTGGGGATAACTGAGGTCAGGCAGGGAGGCAGAAACAGGCTGTCCTAGGAGTCGACCCGCCTCGGTTTCCCTCCCTGTACCCCCACAGGCAGGGTGCAGCCTGCAGGGGGCTCTGAGGAGGAGCTGGGGAGAAATCACCTCCGTTTGGAGCCTGAAGAGCCCCTGTACGAGGAGCTGCCCCCAGTAGAAGCAGCGGCTGCCGGAATGGCACAAGGTGCTGGTACACAGTGGAAGGCTTTGGCAAAAAGCAGCTGCTCCATGGCCCTGTCTCACATCCTGCACTCCTCGTGGTGGGCTAGCAGCCCCACAGCTGCCCAAATTTCACTTCCCCACTTGCAGCCTTGCTTCCGACCCCGTGCCCACGCTCCCCAGGGATGAGACTCCTCTGCTCGGGGATGAAGATCGCCGGAGGGAGGGTGCTGAACCCTTGCCAGCAGCTCCGCTTCCCAGATTGGTGTCCAGAGGGGCTCCGAGCGGTGAGGTTTAACCACAGCCCCTTGAAATTGGACAAACAGCAAATCCCCTTGAATACTGCTGTCCCTCGCAAAGAAGGATGCGCTCTGTGAGCCAGCACTCGGGTAGCACGCCCTGCTTTCCCAGAGCCCCGGTGGCAGCTCTTGCTGGCTGGGGTGGCCCAAGGAGATGGGATTTGGCCTCCTCCCCGATGGATGAGATGCCTCCAGCATGCATCGTGCCCGGGCTGTGGCTCCCTGCGAGCAGAGGGCTCCACGCTGCCCGCTCCCCTGATCTGGCAGAGTTTGTTGTGGGGAGGAGGAGTAGAGGTGGGAGGAGGAGACAGAGGGAATGAGGGTTTTTAAGCAAAGGATCTCATTAGTTCCTTATATCTGCCAGTTTCCATAGTAACTGGGGAAGAGAGGAAACCTAAATCTGAGCGTGTCTGGGTAGCTGGATGCCTGAACCCGACCCGCACGCAGCCGCCCTGCAGCTCGGGGAGCACAGGGGGTCACAGGCTGCCCGCGGAGCCACCCCATGGCCCGGGGTATTGGGGCTGCCCAGGGAGGAGCAGGTGTCTGCACCACCCTATGGATTCATGGGGCCCTTTGCTGCTTTTACCCTTCCATGGTGTGTGAGCAGACCCAGCTATCCCTTCTCTAATCCCTCCGTACAGCCTCACAGGCTTGCATCCATTCTCAGGAATGGGAATTTACTGGAGCAGTGCTATGTGGGTCCCTGAGCCTCCCACCCAAGCCTGTAACCTCTCCTCTTGCTAGCACCCAAAGGCTGAGGCTCACCTTGCCCTGCACCATCCCAAGAGCCAGAGGCTGCTGGGCTGGGGCTTTGTGTTCTGTGCATTTGCTTCTGTTCTGGCTTCTCCGTGATGTCCCTTGGAAGCAGGTGTGTTGTGGTCGTGTCCATGCAGTTCTGCAGGTGAAATCGCACATCTGTGAGTGCTGAGGTCACACAAACTCTGTCACAGCCCTGTGCTGGAGCAGATGGGCAGTGGGGTTCTACTCTTTGATTACTTTAAAAAAATAAAATGGAGGGAATGAGGGACAGGGGAAGGATTTTGATTACTTTATAAGATGTTGAATTGACCAGAAATGTTGCTCTGTGAGCGAGAGGGGGAAGCAGGAAGAAGCTGCTGTGGTTGGCACAGGACCTTGGAACCAGGCAGCCAGGAGCACCTCAAGCAGGGATCTGCCTTCTCTGCCCTCATATTCTGGCTGCCTCTGGGGCAGCCTGCCTGGGGCTGCTGGGGGCTGTAGGTACAGCAGAGCCCCCGTACCCTCCG
Source organism: Aythya fuligula (assembly GCF_009819795.1). Classification (NCBI taxonomy): domain Eukaryota; kingdom Metazoa; phylum Chordata; class Aves; order Anseriformes; family Anatidae; genus Aythya; species Aythya fuligula. The sequence goes on along the minus strand of NC_045578.1, from coordinate 5,225,048 downwards.
AGCTGCTGAATCTCGGCCTTGTCAAGGTGCTGAGTTCTCCTGATCCCTGCCCAGGATCCCGTAAGTGAAAGCCCTGCGAGATCGGCGAATACTTAACAAAGGATCACAGCCTGAAAAGAAAGAGGTGGCTCCACGGAAGCAAACGGGACTTTTTTCTTTGTCATAGCTGCTCCTGTCCCCAGAGAAATCTCCGGGACAGAAGTCAGCGTTTCCTTGTGTGCTTGCATCCTGGGAACGCTCCTCTGGGCTCTCCTGTCTCCACTGATGATGAATCTGAATTAACAGATGTGTTTTTCTTCCTTTTTCTCTCTGAAGACACCGTCTCCAGCAAGCTGCAGAACAACAACGTGTACACCATTGCCAAGAGGAACGTGGAGGGCCAGGACATGCTCTACCAGTCTCTGAAGCTCACCAACGGCATCTGGATCTTGGCTGAGCTTCGCATTCAGCCGGGCAACCCCAACTACACGGTGAGGTCGCGGGGACGTGGCACAGGCTGGGATCCTTCTCCCTCACCTAGCACTGAGCGGTTTCTCCCTGCTGTGCCTCGTGTGCTTGTTCTCAGGCAGATGCTGTTAATTTGACCGGGGAGGGGCTAGGAATTCCTACTGGACTGGAAAAAAGTGAGATACAACAGAATTGCTCTGTTACCGGCGGGTTGGGATAATGCCCACTCAGCAACGAGCTTTTATTTGCCAAGGTTACCCAGAGATAAAGCCAAGAGACATTAGCGAGAAAGCTTTGCCAGGACACCCTTCCCCCTCTAGTAAACAAGAAGAAATTTATGCCCTGCTGGCTCCTGCGGCGGAGCCTGGCTGTCTGGGCGTCGGAGGCGCTTTGGGCTCGTGCTGGCATCAGCTGGGGCTGGTGGGAAGGTGCTGTCTGGCCGGCATCGCGCACCCCTGTAGCCCTTCCCTTTCCTTTTGCTCCTGTTCTGAGGATCTGCATCCCGTTATTAAAGCATTTCTCACCTGGTGGAATTCCCACCAGGAATTTTAAGAGAAATCCCCGGTCTGGGGAGCTGGAGGGGGAAAGCAGGCGATGGCAAGTGCTTAAACATGTTTACGGCGAGGATTGATGCCACCACAGTGATCTTGGCCCAGTCCTCGCTTTCCAGAGGGGCGACATCCAAGTTTTCTGCTCAGTCCTGACAGATGCAATGTTGTAAGCAAACACACCCTCAGGCATGGCGCTGTGATTTACAGCGTGAGGGCACGTCCCTTGTCACAGAGCCGGGCACGGCGGCCCCTTCCTTCGTGCCCACAGAGCTGTCTGCATTTGGTGAGGAATTTGGGAACCCCGAAGTGGGCGTTTGCATCCATGCGCTTCCTCCTGCTCGCAGCAAGCTCTGAAAAAAAGCATTTAGATGGTAGTGATGAAGCAAGCAGTTCCCAGAAAAAATATTTGGGGTGACTGTGACTGCTCACATCCATGGTCTTTCCCCCCTGTGGTGTAGGTCAGTTGCCTTCATGGGCTCAGCAGAAAGCTCCTGCCTTCCTCAGCACCACCCCTGACCTCTGCTCCCCTCCTCTCTCCGCAGCTCTCCCTGAAATGCCGAGCTCCCGAGGTGTCCCAGTACATCTACCAGGCCTACGATGCCATCCTGAAGAACTGACGGGGGCCAGCCCGTGCCTCGCCCTGCAGGAGGAGGAGGGAGAAAGGGGCCCCCGGTCCTCCTCTGCCGCCGGTGCAGGGAAAAAGCACTCGTAACTGGAAGCAGCTGTATTCATGTGTAGGATTTCAGTCAAAGGCACTGATTAAACAAGGTAGCAATTAGTATCCACGTGCTAACGATGATAGGGAACAACCCCTTTGGTATTTTTAGCGTCCATTGAGTTTGTAACCACTGCTTCGACTACTCCCACACCCCCTGCCCATCACTCCTTGTCCGTTCTCGTGGGCTTCTCCATTTTGTGCCAATGTTCAGTGTTTTCTAAATGGCTTTAGGTGTAGTTATGATTTTGTAAAATACTGCTCACTGGAGGAAAAAAAAAAAAAGCAAAAACCACATGTCGGCTCATTAAAGCAAGGCAAAATTGTCAAAAACATACACTGCACTTTATTTTATATTTTTTATACATTTTTGAGTTTTTTTATTGTAATTGGGTTAAAGGGAAAGTGATTCCAAGGAAGTTTTGGGAGCCCCCGAGGGCTGTTAGGCTCTCGCAGGGTGAGAAGGGCCTCGGGGAACTAGGAACAGAGCCATCCGCCTGGTCCGTGGAGACGGACGCGGCCCTAAAGCAAGGGGTTTTTATTACACTTGCTCCTCAGACTCAGCTCTGCTCTTGGTGGTGTGTTTTCACTCCAGCCATCTCCCTGGCTCGTGATCTGCTGATTTAAGAAGCAAGGCTCTCCTTGGGTGGGGAGGAGCTGCGGACCTACACCTGTAACGGGGCAGCAGGGTTGAAAAAAGGGAAACGAGCCTGCTTTTAGAGCAAAGGGCCCTGTGCAGAGCATGAGGTGTGGTCTGTCCTCACCCTCTGCAGCTCTTCTTCTCGCTTGCTCTGTGCCTGCTGCAGCCGAGCTGCCTTCCCGGCCGTCCCTTGAGCTGTGCCGCTTTCACCGGGCCCTCCCCTAGGCTGCTGTAACCCTGAGCGTGGCAGCGCTGCTTTCCCCCCAGGCACAAGGGCCTGGCAGGACCCTGGGGTGCTTGGCTGCTGCTGGCCCCATCCCGGGGGGCTGAGCAGCTCTCCCTGTTCCTCTGCTGTCCCCCAAAACCCAGACGCTGGCACACTGCGGGACGCTTTGGGCTTGGTGGTGTTTGCACCCCGTTTGCCAAGTTGAGCAGACCTTGGAAGCATTTCTGCAGTTTGCAGCTCCCGGAGCTGGGGCTCGCTTCTCCGTGCCCCCAGGCCCTTGGTGACAGATCCCTCGGGTTCCTGCTCAGCCCCTGCCCTGGCCCCTCTGTTCCTACCCGTCCTTAGGGCCAGGACCGCTTCCCTTTCCCATCCACAGCCGTGGCCTCACCACGTTGCCACTCACCCGCTAAGTGCTGCAGCAACAGCAGTGAAAGCAAAGCCTTTGCATGCCCTCGCTCCGTCCATAGCTTGTCCTGCTTTTAAACCAAGCCCCTGCCCAGCACGGCTTCGCCCTCCCCAGCATGCTTTGACGCCGCCGCCCCCCCAGCAAAGCTCTTCTGCACAGCAACCCCCCCGGAGTCACTAATTGCCACATTCAAGGTCAATAAATGCTTTATGGTGGGAGGTGGTTCGTTAGGACTCTGGCACTGTCCGCAGCCAAGAAGCCAATGCTGGGAAGAGGTCAAACTGCCCCATTTATCCAGCCCTCAGCCCCAATAAAGAGAGGAGGAGACCCCAGCAGGGCACGGGAGCTGCAGGACCTCAGCAGAGGTGGTGTCCCTGGGTAGGAAGCCCTGTGCTCTGCCGAGGCAAAAAGTGGGGCAGAGCTGAAGCAATCCAGCCCTCGAGCCCTGCCTGCGTGTGCTGGGAGGTGAAGTGCTCCAACGCCCGCAGGGACACCGCAGAAATCGTTATTAGAGCAATTAACGAAGCACCGGCAGCACCGAGTGCAGTGCTGGGTCAGGGCAGGGAGGTGGCAGAGGGTCAGAACTGCTCTCAGCCTCGCTCTGCTGAACAGCCGGGGCAGCTTTGATGCGGGGAGGGGATGCTCAGCACCCCTTCCTCCTGCCAAATTTCTTCCCAGCTTTTGGGGCACGGGGGTGTCTCCGTGCCGCAGGGCAGAGCCCGGGCTCGGTCGGTGGCGTTTCGCCCTCCTCTCCCGCCGTGCCGCTCGGTTGTTCGCCGTGTAGCTGTGTTGCTCCTCGGGCTTTACCTGGTGTCCGTGTCAATAAACTCATTTCCACAAAGCCGTGGCTGTGGTGTGGCTCTGTGGGGCTGGGGACAGGGTCTGCTTCCCCCAGCTGCTGCCCGCTGGGGCTGGATCAGGTGCGAGGCAGCCGCGTGTGCGTCCCGGGAGCCCCTCATCCCGCTCCCTGCACACAGCAGACTCCCCAAAATAATTTCTGGAGCTTGCACGAGGATGTACCGAGTGTCCTCAGTGCTGCTCCTCTGCCTCTGCCTGCTGCTCTCTTCCCATCTCAGAGGGCAGCGAGCGGTGCAGGGGGCACCAGCTCCTCGGCACAGGCAGCCGAGGAGGAGCAGGAGGGAGATGGATGTGCCCGTCCGGCCCTTTCTGGTCCCCAGATGGGCTCTGTGTTCCCTGACCTGCTTTTCCCAAGGGGAAACGATAAAAGCACCTGAGATGCTGATGCATTCAGAGTGCTCTTGGCCCATGCTGGCGTCTTGCAGAGGGTTTTGCCCGTCACTGGTGCTGTCTGAGGCAGGAAGGGTTGGGCTGCAAAACCTCTGTGGTGGCAGCCAGCCCCAAATGAAGCCATCGAAGGGGCTGGGAAAGCAGCAGCACAGGAAACAGGATGAGGGGTTCCCTCCTGCAGCACAGCCCTTTCCTTCGCCCCTACCCAGCTCTGGATTAGCAGCACGTGGAGGTGAAGTGACTCAGGACTGGGAGGGAAGGGAGAGCATCAGCCCACCGTGCCCTGCATGGGATGGGGGCAGCGTTCAGCCCAGTGGGAACCCACAGTGCCTTGAGCCCCCGGGGCTGCCACCGTCCCTGTCACATCCCATGGTGAGGGGAAGGGTTTGTCCCTCCCCACAGTTCTGCCAGGGGCTCCTCGGGGAGAACTCGGTCTTTGCTGCTGCTCTGGATTTACCGGCACGCTCGTGCCCTGCAAACGGGGACACGGCGACCCTGGGCTGTGCCGTTCCCTGCAAACTGGGTTTGCTTCCTTAGCACCGTCAGTCCTCAGCTCAGGTGGCCGTCCCCAGGCTCGGAGCTGCTGCAGGGGGACCACACCACGGGGCAGGAACCTCCCCGGCTGCTTCAGGCTGCTCTGGCTGAGATGGGGCCAGCCAAAACCACTGGGCGGGCTCCCCAAAACCACTGCGGCTCCCAACAGCCTCGCGCATCCTGCTCCGTGTGTGTGTAGGTGACAGCAGGTCCCCAAGCCCATGGGGCAGAACGTGGAGAAGCTGTCACAGCCCCCGAGCCCTCAGCCTCGCTCGTCCCCTGCTGCCACCCGCGTGCCAGGACGTGGGAGCAATTTGGTGGCCGGTTTTAGGTTCACATCCATCTCCCGTGGCTGGGGCTGGGCGAAGCCTCCGCGCCGGCGGGGACGCGCCGGGATCCGGCCCCGCTCCCTTCCCCCCGCCACCGTATATTAAATTTCACAAATAAAACTGCAAGTGAAGAGCATCTCGGAGGGAACTGCTAAAAATAGCCCCCAGGCTGGAGCCTGGATTGTGCAGGCGAGTTGGTTTGGTGTGCAGCCGCGATCCCTGCCCTTTCCCAGAAACGTCTCAGGCTGAGCGCAGCTCCTCGGCGATGCCAGGAAGGGCTGCTGGGGGGCCGGGGGAGAGGAGCAGCACCTGGGGCTGGTAGCAGCCCGCAGGGACACCCGAATATTTCCCTAGATGTGAGCACCAGGCAGCTTTGCAGGGAAACAAGCCCCACATCTCTGAAAGCTTGGGGTTGAGATGCAGGGAAGGGCTCTGCCTGCCTTTGCCCAGCCGTGGCGCAGAGCAGCACCGAGGCTTTGCTGGCTCCCCGTGTCCCCCCCAGTTGTGGGGCCGTGCCTGCTGTCCCATTTTGCCCTGGGAAGGAAGAGGGCTGCTGTGGCTGTGTGCTGATGCTGGCACCCTCCTCACCCTGGGGACGAGCCCCTCTGGATGATTTTTTCCCAGCAAAAGGTGTCAGCGAGGCTGGGGGGGGCCCGGCTGTGCCATGGTCGATGCTTGGGCTCTGCCAAACCCCACGGGGGTGTCCCGGTGCTTGCTGGAGTCCTGGGGAGCAGGAGCAGGGCTTGGGGGGCACTTGGAGAAGCAGAGATGCTGGGGGAGTCCTTGGAGGGGGTGAACTGGGCCCCCACCTGGAGCCACAGGCACCCCTTTCATCGCCATCGGGTAACAGCTCAATGTGGGGTGTCCCAAAAACGCAGCTTCTGTTCTCAAAACGCCCCTTCCTCCATCCGGCTTCACCCCACACCGAAGTGGGAGCACCCCCCCGGGACAGGGGGGCTCGGAGAAGCCCCCACGGAGGGGCCCAGGAGCACCGAGCCCCAAAGCGAGCGGGGCGGTGGGGTCGGGGCGGGCGAGGGTCCTGCCATGGGAGGGGGGGGGGGAGGAAAGGCTGAGGGCACCGGGCCCCCCCCCATCCCTCCACGGGTGCTGGGCAGCCAGGGGGTGCCCGATCCGCGCTGCGGGGGCCATGGGAGGGTCCTCTGTCAGCGGCACCTCCCCAGAGCCCCGGGAGGAGAAGCCGGTGCCCTTCGCGGCTCCCTGCGGAGCGCAGCGGGCCGGGCATTCCCCGCAGCATCTCCCGGGCGCTGCCTCCATCCCCGCCTGCCTCCCTCCGCGGGCAGTCCCCGCACATCCCCGCCCGGCCACAGCCTCCTTCCCTCCCCGGGCAGAGCCCGCAGCGCTCCGGGCACTGCCCGCCCCCCTCCCCGGCCTCCTCCAGCCCCCCCTGCTCGGGCATCCCCAGCCTCAACCCCCCCCCCGGGGGGCTCAGCCTCCAGCCCCGGCCGCCTCCCGTTTGCCTCCCCCCCCCGCCCCCCCGGCAGCCCCATCCCGGCCGTGCCCGGGTTCCCCCCTTCCCCTTTATCCCCCCCCCAGCCCTCCCCGTGTCCCCCCCCCCCGCCCCCAGCCCCCGCCGCCTCCCGGTCCCCGCACCGGGCTCGCCGCATGGCTCCGCCGCCCGCCGGGGCGCCGCCGGCCCGGGCCGCCGCTGCAAGGTACCGGGGGAGGGGGGGGGGGCACGGAGGGAATGGGGGGGTGATGGGGAGGGGGCAAAGTTGCCGCTGGGAGGGGGGCAGCGGGGTGGGGGGACCCCGTAAAGTTGAGCGGTGGAGCTAAGATGCTCCCCCCCCCCCCCCCCTCCTCCTGCCTAGTTGGGTATGGGGGGAGTCTGCGCCCCCCCCCTCCAAGCATCCCTGTGGTGCTACAGCCCTTTAATGGGCACCCCGGGGGGCGACCCCAAAGCCCCCCCGCTCCCTTCTGCAGGGCTCGGGCTTGGGGAGGTGATGCTGGCCCCGTGGGGAGCGGGACGGGGCCGGCTGGGTCCTACCCCCCCGGAGTGGGGGGGGGGCAAATTGGGGTGCCCAAGGTCACAGTGCCCCGGGGCTGTACCCGCAGCCGGGGGTCACATCCCGGCCCCACAGCCCGTGGGGTGCTGCCGGGCTCGGCCTCACCGCGGTCCCCCCGTGGCCACCGCCGCGTCCCCACTGCGCGCCTCAGTTTCCCCCGGTGGCCCCAAACTGCCAGCGGGCAGCTCTGGGTGTTTCGGGGGCAGAGCGGCTTCTTGGGGCCTGTGGGGTGGCTTTCCCCGTGCGTGGGTCCCCGTCTGCCAGCCGGGAGGGGGACAGGGTTTTGGGGACCCCCGTCAGTGTGTCAGGGCAGCGCTCGGCTCTGCAGCTCGGGCACCCCGCGGTGTCCTGCGGGGCTGGGGCTGCCCGGCTGCGTGCCCCCGGCCCCGGAGGGGAGCTGGGGTCGCTTCTGGGAAGGGGAAGGGGCTGTGGGGACGGGGCTGTCCCTGCAGAGGGGTGGCCTGGCCATGACAGTGCTTTCTGCTGGTGGAGCGAGGCCCTGGCGGGGCTGAGCCCCCCGCGTCCCCCACCCCAAGGCACGCGGCTTGGGAACGCTCCGGGCACGGGGCTGGGGCGCACGGGTCCCCAGAGGCACTCGGCACCTGCGGGGTGGTCCCAGCCCCGTGCCATGGCCCCAGCCCCGGGCACAAACCCTCCCTGCTGCCCCTGGGCTGGATCAGGCCCTGCTGAAGGCCCCCAGCCCCGGTGCCAGCGCTGGCCCAGCACGGCCACTCAGCACCCGCAGTGGGGATGTCCAGGGCCGGGCTCTCCCCGGGGTGAAGAACCCCATGGGAACGGGGCAGCTGGAGCCCGCTGCCTTCTGGCAGCTCGGGGAGCGCTGCCCTGTGCTTTGGGGATGTTTTTCAGGGAAAGCTAAAGCGAGAGCAGCAGGAATTGGTAAAAGCATCCATGCCCCGGGAGAAAGCACGAGCAGGTTCCTAAGGATGGGGGCCGGAGCAGGACCCATCCCGTTGCCCCTGCTGCTTCCATCAAACCCCCATTGCCAGCGGGCGTTCGGGACCCTCAGACCCAGCTCCTGCACCCGTGTGTGTGGGTTATTGCCCCCTGTGCCCCCTCCACGCCCAGCCCTACCCCAGGGCCCCCTCCTGCCTCGCCACGTGTGCCCGCGGCTTGCGGGCTCGCCCCGTCAGCTGGCTCGGAAATTAGCCTCCATCAAGTTAATTGCCAAACCGCTCAAAGCCTGAAATTAAACATTAAAGCTGTCGCTCGCAGGCACAGAGCGATCCCCTCCCCAGCAAGAGGCAGTTCTGGCTGTCCAAGCGGAGGGAAGATGGATTCCCCAGCTCGGGGCGGCACCGGAGCCGCTGGGGGTGCCAGGGGACGCGGCCCCTGCTCTGCCAGGCCCGGGGGGACCCTGAGCTGCTGGTCCCTCCCTGGGAGGTTTCCTTGCTCTGGTGCCAGAGGGGCTGAATGTGCCTCCCGTGGGGCTTTGGAAAGGGCAGGAGCCAAAAGGAAACCCAAAGGAGAAGAGGAGCGGTGGTGAAATGGGAGCAGGAGATCCCCAGGGTGCGGCGGGAGGGAGGCGATGGGCACAGGATGGTCTCCAGGGTTCTGCTGCCTTTTAGGAAACCCAGGTGAGACCCTTCCTGGGGCAGGGCTTGCCCAAATCCTGGCTTTTTTGGGATGGGGGACCCTTGGCTCTCGCAGTGCCCGTGCTGAGGGCATAACCCAGCTCCCAGGGGACAGCCATAACCCTTTATCCATCTCCGAAAACCCCAACCCGCAGCACCAGCGGGGTCTGCGGGGCATCCCCAGCACCTGACCGCTTCCCCCCGGCCTTGCAGTGACGGGCTGTCCCGGCGGGGACACGCATCCTGAATGGGGCTGAGGCCCCCTGCGCGGGAATATGCAGCCTCGGAGCCGCGGGGGCAGCACCGGGGCAGCGGCCGGCGCGCGGCGGCATGGTGGCGACCTTCAAGATCGCCGTGCTGGGAGCCCAGGGCGTGGGCAAGAGCGCCATAGTCCGGCAGTTCCTCTACAACGAGTTCAGCGAGGTCTGCGTGCCCACCACGGCCCGCCGCGTCTACCTGCCTGCCGTCGTGATGAACGGCCACGTCCACGACCTGCAGATCATGGACTTCCCCCCCATCAGCGCCTTCCCCGTCAACACGCTGCAGGTAGGGGCGCCGGGGGAGAGCCGAGCAAGCCCCCGCTCGGGGTTTGGCTTACCTAAACGCCGAGGATGGTGGCTTCAGAGCGGCAGGATGGGATAAGGTGGTTGGTTTTGTTGGTTTTTTAATTTATTTTTATTTTTTTTAATTTATTTTTTATTGCAGTTTATTCGCCTAAAATGGTTTCCAGCCCTGGAGAGGCGGTTTCCCTCTCTGTTTCCCACCCAAGGGGGTGCCCGTGGCTCCGCTGGGTCTCCTCGTCCACCTGGGTGCTGGGGCAGGGCACTGGGATCCGTTCCCATCACTGTCCTGGGCCAGCAAAGGGCTCGGGGAACACGGCCAAAACCCTTGGGTGAAAATCTCAGGGGTCCCGGAGAGCCAAAGCACGGCGCACCCCTTGCCTGAAGGCCACCCCTATTGTGGGTTTGGGGTTTTGCTGTGTTTCTCTGTGGTTCCTCTAAGCCTGCTCCTCTTTTCCCTATGGGAAAGGCCGTTTTCCTCTCTATGGGCTCGTGTTTACCCCTATGAGGGGTTCCTTACACCCCTCACCCCGCAGCGGTGCCTGGATCGATCCCAGCAGCGCCGACCCCGCTGCTCCCCAGCCCCGCAGCTGCCACCACCACCGCCTGCGGGGTCCAGCGGGGGAAAAGGGGATTTTAACCCCGTGCCGCTGGCAGGGACGGGCTGTCTTGTGTTTTTAATCAGTGTAATTACACTGCTCCTGCTCCCCGTGGGGACAGGGTCAGGGGGGCTCTGCAGGGCCCCGCGCTTGCCCGAAGCTGCGGGGCAGGAGGTGAAGGGAGCGCCGGGGGGGGGGGGTTAAAAATTAAACGGCGTGTGCAGGGAACAAAAGGTCAGCGAGAGACACGGCCCGAAATAGCAAAGGGTAATTTATTGACATGGCAGACGACGCTCACATACTCAATTAACTCCGTGCCTCGCTGTGCTCAAGGGGAGGCGGGCGGTGGGAACAGATGGAGGCTCCCAGGGCAGGGGCTGGTCGGAGGGGCTCCCGGAGGGGAAGGGGGCACCACGGCGGGGGCAGACAGCAGCCGGGGCTGCTGGAGGCATCGCTGGGCTCCGCTCCTTGCCCAGGAGCAGCTTCCCTGTGGAGATGGCCTGGGAGAGGAGCACGGCCCCAGCTCCCCGATGTCCCACTCTGGCCTCGAGCATCCCCAGGAATCCAAACGTGGATGTGCTCGGAGTGACCCGAGACACTGGCGCTGCACCTGCCCTCCTCCTTGTAATGTGGCCAGGAGCATTGCCTCCTCCCCAGGGACCTGAGCAGGGGTCGGGGTGCTCCCTGCTCCCTCCCGTGCCCAGCTCTGGCTGCTGGGGTCTGCACGAGGCAGTGAACCACGCCGTGAAACTTTCCTCTCCGCGATTTCCTCCGGTCCTCGGTCTCATTTAGCCTCGTTCCCGGAGATCATAAACCCAGAAGGGATGATTCACCGTGTGCTCGGGCTTTGCCTGGGGAGCATCGGAGCCTTTTCTGCTCCGTGCGTCCCTCTCCTTCCCAGCCCAACCTCGGGAGGGATCCTCGTGGAGCTGCCTGCACGCGCCGTAACCCTGGGTCACGGCAGCCTCAGCACAGCCCAGAGGCATCCCCCAGAACATAACCCCATGGACATCTCGGGGGGGATGGCTCCATCCCACAGCGGGGACGTGCTGGGGATCCAGTGGGATCCACTGGGAAGCGGGGACGGGCTGCACTGGGGACGCTGTGCTTTGGGGCCGGTTACTGGTGTTACTTGTCCTCAGCAGACCCCGCTCCCGAGCAGCCGCTGCTCCCTGCCTGTCCCCAGGTCCCCTTTGCTGTCACCTTCCTGCTGCCACCTGCGGTGCTGCCATGCTGCAGAGCTGCTGGTCTGGGACCCCACAGCCTCCCCTGCCCCAAATCTGGGGTCCATCACCCCTAAACAGCCCAACGAGCAGCTCTGGAGGGGGGAAGCTTTATACCCAGGCTTTCAGCCCCCTTCACCCAGCTCCAGTAAGGCTGCCCCTGGGCGGAGGTGCAGAGAAAGGCTTTAATCCTCGCTCCGGAGAGGAACTGGGGCTGGCAAATCCCCTTATCCTTCCTCTGGGTTACGTGATCCTGGGGGGAGCTGCCAAATGGGGGAGATGGAGGCATCGCAGGGACAGGGGGCAGAGCAGAGGTGCGATGGGTGCTGCGCTTTGGGGCTGGGGAAACGTGCGGTGAAACGCTCCCATCCAGGACCCCACACACCTGCAACGTGCCCAGGGGCCGGATCCTACAAACATCTTTCCCCCTACAAATGCGTCCGGCCCCCAGGCGGTGCAGGGCGTCCCCCGGGGCACGCCAGGATTGATCCCTCTCTGCACCTTGCAGGAGTGGGCGGACGTGTGTTGCAGGGGGCTCCGGAGCGTCCATGCCTACATCCTGGTCTATGACATCTGTTGCTTTGACAGCTTCGAGTACATCAAAACCATCCGCCAGCAGATCCTGGAGACGAGGTAGGGGCCGTTCGCCGGCGGGGGCATGCCAAGAGTGGGGTGGTATCGTGGTGGGGATGGGATCCTATAACCCCCTGCTGAGCCTCTTACATCCCAGGGCAGATATTCCTGGGGAAAAGCACCTTGGGGTGACACGGGGCCCCCTTGGTGGCCACAGAGAGGGACAAGGGGACAGGACAGGCTGGGGCTGGGTTGTGGCTCCGTGTCTCTGCCCTCCCTCACCGCCCTCCCGCCCCAGGGTCATCGGCACGTCGGAGACGCCCATCATCATCGTGGGCAACAAGCGGGACCTGCAGCGGGGCCGGGTGATCCCGCGCTGGAACGTCTCCAACCTGGTGAAGAAGACGTGGAAGTGCGGCTACATCGAGTGCTCGGCCAAGTACAACTGGCACATCCTGCTGCTCTTCAGCGAGCTCCTGAAGAGCGTGGGCTGCGCCCGCTGCAAGCACGTCCACACCACCATCCGCTTCCAGGGCGCCCTGCGCAGGAACCGATGCACCATCATGTGAGCCCCCCCGACCCCCACGGACCCCTCCCCGGGGCCGTGTCCCCGCAGGACCCCCAGCCCTGCCGGGGTGATGCTCTGCTGGGAGCTGTGCTGGAGGCACCCCGGGCGTTGCTTCCCCTGCAGTGACATTTGGGGACACGGCGCGCACGGCACGGGGCCGGGCAGGGCGATGCGGTGGCCGCCGGGGGGTCGGGTCAGGCTGGGCCAGGTGGGGCCCGGAGGTGAGGGGTGAGGGAGGACCTCAGCTGGATCCTCGCTTCTCCACACGAAGGAGCTGCTCGGGGAGAGCCCCGTGGTCCCACCGACCTCAAATTCCCACCTCAGGGCTGAGCGCTGCCTCCCTGCGCCGCCACGGCCCGAGCTGGTCACCTCCATGGGCTCTTGCTGCTCTGTGCCTGAGCCGGGCAGCCTGGTTTGGTTCCCCTGCCCCAAAAAGTGCTATTCCCACCCCCACCAGCTCCCTTTCCTCAAGCCTCGTCCTCCCCGTATGCACCAGCCTCGCAGAGGCTTCGCCAGCCCCCGGGTTTTTAGGGCCAAAGCTGCTGCCATTAAACGCTGGGCACAGCTCAGCACCCCGACCCAAAACCCAGCATCCTGACCCAAAAAGCAGGGGTTCCTGGCTAGGCAGGCAGCGCTTCCAGGTGGATCCAACCCCTGCGGGGCTTTTCCCAGGGGAAGCTCACGCCCATCCATCCATCCGAGACGGGGACGGTGCCCGCACAAAGGCAGCCTCCAAAGCAATAGGGAGCTGGGGTTGCATTGCCACTTTTTTTATTTCTTAATTCTGTGCACATTCCTAATGGGAAAATGAGCCCCTCCTTATTTTTCTTTCTTCCTTTCTTCTTTTTAAATTAATCTTTTGGCTGGTTTCCACTCTGGACTGCCAGCTCATCTGCAGCTTGTCCTGGAGCCCGGGAGGCAAAGTGCAGCCCGAGCTCGTAAATGGTGCCGGGTGCGAGGGGTGCAGGTCTGGGCTTTGTCCCTGTGTGACACGGGGATGCTGTGAAACAGCCAACACCAAAACCCACTGCCTCTGCCCCACCGACAAGCTCCATTTCCCAGAACTGCTGCTGTCCTGGTAACTCTTGCTGTTAAGAGTCCTTCCCACTGAGCTCTAGCCCACTGCATTCAGCCTGGCCTCGCATCCCGGCCATCGGTCAGTCCCTGCATCCCTGCTCCATCCCTGCCGTCAGTCCCTGCTTCACCCCCACCATCAATTCCTGCTCCATCCCCACCATCAATACCTCCTCCATCCCTGCCATCTGACCCTGCTCCATCCCCACCATAATTCCCTGCCATAAATCCCTCCATCCCCACCACCAATTCCTGCTCCATCCCCGCCATCAGTTCTGCTCCATCCCTGCTGCCTCCACCACCTGCTTTAGGAACCAAAACCCCAAACAAAATAAGGAATAAATCACACAGAAAAGTCGATGGGAAGGCGCACAGGGCCCAGGGCTGGGGGAGAGCAGCTCCCATCCTCCATCCCTCACCTTCACGGCAAGCCCACCGCGCCGCGCCGCCGGCCCAGACCCATCTCACCAGGATTGATCAGCCCACGTTATCGGTCTCTCGCTAGCTTTACCCCTCCAAATTGTTTGAGAAGGAAACTCCTCGGTAAATGCTACTAATAAAGCATTTATACAGTGCTCCGACGTGCACATGTCAGCGACTAAGCCAATACATTGTTTGTTATAACCCTGTAGCCTGCAGTTTATAGCACAATTAGTTACAGGTTTTTATAGCATCTATTTAGTATTTTGGAAAAAAAAAATGGTTATAAATATAATTGTTATATTCTATTGTACTTTATAGACAGAAGTTATATTAGTATTAACAACCCTCCCTGCTCTGGCAGCAGTGCCCAGCTCCCGGACCACTGCGAGGAGAGCAGGATTGGGGCTGGGACCCCCGGCACAGCGGGGCTGGGGGCTGGGATGGCAGAGGATCAGCACATCCCCTGACCCCTGCAGCACTTGGGATCAAACTGCCTTGCCCCCCTGCCCCATAAATATGCCCTCATCCCAAAGTGTAACCGCTCTGCCACCACCTCCTCGTCCCGCTCTGTTTCCTCGCTCGGCCCTACGTCCACGCAGAGATAACCTGCTGCCGAGCTGGGGGGAGGCTGAGGATGTCCCCAGCTGTCCCCAGGGGCAGAAAGGTGGAAAAAAAAATATCATTTTCTGCCCCGTGTGTGTGTGTGCTGAGCCAGGAGGTGTCACACAGCCCGAGGTGGGCTCGGTGCAGCCCCGACGAGGATGCTCGCCCTCTCCTCCTCCTGGAGGTGCATCACGGTTTCCAGGACCTGGCTCCCCTTTCCCCCCTGGACTTCTCGTTGGAGATTCCCAAGGCGTCTCCACCTCCTGAAATGCCCTGCACCCCTTTACTTGAACCCGAATTAAAATCAGGTCTGTCCCCCTTGTTCTGTACCCGCCTCGCTGCTCCTTGCTCGCGGCGCCGGACCGCTCGCAGCCCCGCCGCGGCGCTGGAAGCCCCCTGGGGACGCCGAGTTCCCCCTGGCAGGACCCTTCCCACCAGCAGGGCTCGCTGCCCACGGAACCGGTCACCGGGGACTTCTCCCTCCCTGCCCACACAGAAAAGCTGCTGGGAGAGAAGAGGCTTTGGTACAGCTCTTATTGCACAAGCACCGACCGCCGCTGCCGCCCCGTGCCACCCCTGTGGATGCGTCCTTGCTGGAGCAGCCTTAATGCAGGGGGGCTGCTCCAAACCAGGGCCCGCAGCGAAATGCCAGCAGAGCATCAGGAAAATCGTGTCACCCTGCCCTGAGCTCACCAGGCTGTGCGTGCTGGAAGGCTCAGGCGTCCTTGGTTCCATTGCGCAGATGGGGAAGACCGAGGCACGCGGTGGTGTCCCCAGAAGCAACCGCATCGCGCTGCCTGCGCCGACCTCCTGGGGCTCAGCCCCCAATTTGGGCACCATGGCTCCCACAAGCGAGCGGTCCCCCAAAACCCAAGGGGCAGGGGGTCAGACCCACGCCTCCTCATCGTCCTCGGTGAGCCAGGCACCGCTGTCAGCTGGCGAGGGCTTGGCTGCGGGGTGCGCGCCCCCGGGCTGCGGGCGTCGCGTCGGGGCTGGGGGGCGATGCTGGCCCCGGGCATGGGGCAGGCGCTGCCCCAGCGGGGTGGGGATGCGTGAGGGGCCCTTCCCGGGCCGGTGGTCCCGCCGGGGACGCACTTTGGGCCGCAGCTTCAGCTTGTAGATGGAGGGCACGCGCTCGGGTTTCTTCAGGCACCGCCGGGGTTTCGGCAGGGTGGCCGCCCTCGTGCCCTGCGGGGTCTGGGACCCCGCTGCCAGCTCCTCCGTGGTCCCCCCAGCTGGGAGGGCGGCACGCTGCGGGGTGGCCATGGGGGGTTTTGGGGCCACCCAGCTCTCCATCTCCACGGGGCGCAGGGGCTGCCGGTTGTGGGCGAGCTCCTCCAGCACCCTGTCGTAGCCCGGGGGCTGTGAGTGTGCCCAGCACCCTCGGAGCCCCGAGCCCCCCCTGCCATGGCCACAGGTTCCCCCCGGTTCATCTGCTGGCACCCCGGGGCTCTCAGCATCCTTGGCTGGTGGGCTCGTGGCTGGGTGGCACCGCTGGGGACCCTCCCCAGCAGCACAGCCCTTGCACCCGTTTGCGATAGGGGACAGAGGGGTCGGGGGCCGGCAGCCAGCCGGGCTGGCTTTGCTGGGGGGTTTAACACTTCTGTCCCCTTTTGGCGCTTGGCTCAAAGAGTTTTGGGGTGGTGCTGGATGGCCACGTCCAAAGGCTGCCCGGTTCCCTTCCCGGGGGCTTTTCCTGCTCTGTGATGCCCCCCGGGCATCGCGGTGCGGGGAGGAAGAACTGACCTTGATGGGGCTGTGGGCACGGGGCACGGCGGCAGCAGGGACCCCTGCTTGCTGCAGCCTGGCAGCCCCCACGGACGAGCTCCCCCCTTGCTGGGTGGTTTTTGGAGGCGGCGGTGCCCGACTCTGGGCACTGGGGGCCCTGCCCCTGCCCTGTGCTGCTGCAGAACGGGGGGTCCCTGAGATGCTCCCAGGTGGGACCTCGGGGACCCCTGCACTGCCCCGCGTGCCGGGGGCCAGCCGGGACGGGGTGGGTGCCCGCTGCGTGGCCCCACAGCCGGGGGTGCTGGGTCGAGCGGGGGACCTCGGCGGTGGCTCCCGTGTCCTGCAAGGAGAGAGAGACAGAGGGGGGTGCACAGAGCCACCGCGTCCCCCTGCATCCAGGGATGGCACAAAAAGCACCCCAATAAGTGGCGGTTTTGGGGTACGAAGCCGCTCTGCACCTCACCTGCCCGAAGGGACCCTCCGGGGCTGCGCTGGCTCCCGGCGAGGGCTGGCACCCGGCGAGGAGGTGGCGGGGCGCGGGGGGCCGGGACGGGGGGCGTGGGGGGCACGGGGTCCCCACGCGACGGGGGGCAGCGGGCTCTGCGAGCGGCTGACCAGCAGCGAGGGCTGCCCGCGGCCGGGGGCCGGGGGGGCTTTGCAGAGCTGGACCTCGTGCTGCACCTGCTGGGGGGGCCTGCTCCGGGGGTGCTGCTTGTGAGCTGCGGGGGAAGACGGGGCTCAGCCACCGCCACCCCATCACCTTCACAGACCCCAACCCTGGGGAGGGGTTTTCAGGACCCCCCACCCCCCCATGCTGTCAGCCAGGGATGCTCCCCGCAGCCCCCAGCATCTTGAAAAAGGGATTTGGGCCTCGCAAAGGGTCTCTTTCCTTCCCAAAGTCTGCCGTGACCTCTAGCGGCCACCCAGCAAGAGCTATACCCCAAAGCAACGATTTCCCAGCGCAGCATTGGGGTTGGGGGGCCTCCTGCTCCTGAAAACCCCCATAAGCAGCAGCAGGCACCCCATAAGCAGCGATGAGCCCCCCCCTTCTCCCCTCCCAGCAGCACGGGCACTCACAGAGCGAGGTGCAGCGGCACGGGTCGTGCTTGTCCAGGTAGTGCTGCAGCGTGTCCCAGCCGCCCCCGACCCGCACCATGACGTGTTCCCGCAGGATCTGCGCGAGGAGCAGCACCATCAGCCCCGCTTCACCCAGCGCCATCGATTTGGGGGGGGGTCTCGTCTCCCTCTGATGTCCCACTGCGTGTTTTGTCACCCCAAATGACAAAATGGGGCTGGGGTGGGAGGCTTTTGGGAAGCTCCCTGCTCCACCAGTGGATGCTGAGCCCTTTGGGAAGGCCTTCAGACCCAGGCAGGGGCTGAGCATCAGCCCCAAACAGGGTTCCCATCACCTGTAGGGCCAGCTTAGCCCCAAACAGGAGGTTTTGTCCCACACCCACAGGTGGTTACATCCATGCAAATCCACACCACGGGCCCCAGCTGCCCTATTTTGTGGATAATTGTCAAAAAAAACATGTTGGCCCTGTTGGGGGATGGATTTAGGGAGCTAAACTGGAAGCTGAGGCAGGATTGCTGGTGCCCACACCCTGAAAGCACGGCCCAAAGCGGGCTCACCCGGACAAAGATGAGGGTGTCGGAGTCGCCCACGCGGTATTTCCCGTCCGATATCTTAATCATGGGGAACTGCACGGGGCAGGTGCAGCGGCTCACCAGGTGCTGGACCTGCGGGCAGCAGGGATGGCTCTCATCCTCATCATCCTCATCATCCCCATCATCCCATCATCCCCATCATCCCATCCCCATTATCCCCATCCCAATCATCCCCACCATCTCCATCCCCATCCCCACCATCCCCCCCCCACCCTACCATCTGGTCGAGGTTTCGAAGGTCCCGGGGTTCCCTGGGGGGCCGTGGCAGGGGGGTGTCCTTGGGGGGCAGGTGCAGCTCCTGCCGCAGCTCCTCCTCGATCTCCTCCTCCATCTGCACCAGGGTGGGGGCGCGCATGCCGAAGCGGGCGGCGCGGCGCGCCAGCTCCAGCAGGCACAGCACGAAGTTCTTCTCGTTCTTCCGCAGCACCAGGTCCTCCGTCTCGAACATCAGGACGTCTGGGGCAGGTGCACCAGGGGACGGGGACAAAGGGGTTGTGGGGGGGGGCACGGGTGTAGAGAAAACCCACCCGAGGGGGTGTTGTTTCCCCGAGGAGCGGCTCTGCCCGCCTCGCTGTGCCATCCCACGGATGCTAGGAGCGTGGCTGGGTGCAGAAAGGGTTGGGATAAATTCACGGGGGGAACGTTCCCCCTTGGGCATCTCCATGTGGAGATGCTGAGGCTGTTTTGTGGCATCCCAGAGCCACACACAGCTGGGTGTGCTGAGGACCTTTCACTCCATGCCCGTGGCACTTCCCAGGCACCGCTGCTGGTGGGGACACGGTGACACCCCCTGCTCCGAGCCAGGGTGCTCCTGGTGCTTATAGCCAAGATGGTGCCGTGCGTGGCAGGGCCCTTGTGCCCTTCCCATGTGCCCTTCCCATTCCCATCCCCATTTTTCCACCCAAGCAAACACATTCACCACGTGCCAGCACCCCACAAAGCCACCACCAAGCCGGGAGGAGTTTGTGCGAGCCCAGCTTGGTGCAGAAATCCCAGCTCGGGCACTGCCCAGCGCTGGGGTGGCACCGGCCTTGGGCACACACGGGAAAACACCGAGGGCGATGCCAAGAGCAGCCAGAGGAGAATTGCACGCCACATCCCAGGGCTGCTGGATCCTGAGGCCTTACCTTTAATCCCCATCTCCCTCCTGCACCACTGGATGAAGTTGGAGACGTTGTCCCTGGCCTGGAAGGTGCCCGGCTGGGCCGCCAGGTTGCAGGTGACGCCGGCGGCGGGCAGGCGGAGACGGCGGGCTGCGGCGGGGTAGGCACGGGCGAACTCCCCGGCCGTGTGGGCGACGTGGTTGGCGTGGGAGCAGAGCACGGCCCCCGTCTCCAGCACCTCCAGGAAGGTGCCCGCCTCGATGTCCAGGTCGTAGAGCTCCTTCAGCCACTCGGCCAGGTCCTCCTTCATGGCACACAGGTACTGCTGGCTGGAGCGGTAGGGACGGATGCTCCTCTCCGCGGCACCCGGCGCCCCCCACATCGTGCCATAAGATCCCGGGCTGGGAGGAGGCAGAGGGAAAAGGGCGATGGGGACACGGGGAGCTGTCCCAGCCGTGTCCCCAGCCCACCTCCCCACTCACCCCGTGCTGCTCGCTCTCTGCCACCAAGGCCACCGGGAGGGGGACACCGCTCGTCCCCTCGAGGGCTGGCTGCCTGTGGGGTGCCGGAGCCCTTCTGGGGTCTCAGGGCTGTGCAAGGCAGCCCCGGGAAGGGAAATGTCCCTCCTGGGCAGTGGGTGTTTTGTTTCCTTCCCAAGTGCTGCTCCCTTCTCCTTGGTGACAAGGGACTGGCTGCCAACACTCCCCGTTAACCCTTCAGCGCCTGCTGCTCCTCCGGGAGCCCCGCTCCCTCTCTGTGCCCCAGGGGTGGATTTGCCCACTAAACGCCCCCAGTTTGGGGCAGTAGAGGGCTAGAGAGCAGCTCCTCAGCACCCCAAGCCACTCACAGCCCCAAAAGCGGGGGGGTTGCCCTCTCCCCACCACCCTTACACCTGCTTGCACTGCGGGTGAAGTGACCTGGGGGCCCTACAAGCCCTATCTTCAGGGCTCGGTGCCACCCAGCCACAGCTTTGTACCCATTTTACAGGCCCAGATGGGGGTCACTGAGATCCCCCCTTGCACGCCCACCCTCCCCATGGCAAGGAGCCTGCACAGGCAGGGAGCACAGGTACAGAAAGGTACGAGGCCAATCTCAGCACGGGTGCAGCATGAGGACCTTCAGGCACAGCATGGGGACAACGCTTGGAACAGCCCCTCTGCACCCTCCCTATGCACACGTGGCACCCGAACCCCCAGGGTTTTGCAAAGTTGTAGGGCTGGGGCAGAAATCCCACGGGAAGAGCTGGTCCTGCCAGCGCCTGGGCTCCCAAACCTTCCCGTGGGGTTTCTGTGTGACCAGGAAATGCAGCGGGGAGCAGCAGAGCCACCACGGCCACCGCCTCCTCCGGGCTTTGGCAGCGAGGTACGGCCCCGAGCCCCAAGTTTTGCACCGTGTCAGGGCTCAGCCTGCAAAAAAAAAACCCTCAATCCTCTCCCCCAGGCTTCTTCCTGAAAAAGCAAAATGAGCACGAGAGGGGTTTTATTCGTGTGTGTGCCGTTGGGGTTTCTTTGCCCTGTGCTCCCTTGCGATCTCTGTGCTGTGAGGCCCTGAACAAGAGCCAAGCTCCTCCGCAGAGGGCACAGTGCCAGGAGCTGGGGCTTCATGGCAATCACCACGGGGCACAGCAGCGAGTGGGCACTCCGGGAATCTGCAGCCTCGCAGGGCTCCAAACCAAAAGCTGTTGCAGAGCACCCCAGGACCGAGGTGCTGGTGCAAAAAGCAGCTCTGCCAGTGATTTCTCGCACCTTGGGGCTGGAAAAGTCTCTGGGGAGCTCAGGGGGTTCCTGCTGCTCAGGGACTCCGTCCTCTGCCTGCTGCTGCTCCCTTTGGTGCCATTTTGGGGGAGGCAATGCAGGAATCCCAGCTATTCCCCGGGGTGGGGAATGCGCGGCGGGCGCCTGGCGTGCCCTGCAAGCAGCCCAGGAGGAGAAAAGGAGCCTTGTGCCACAGAGGGGACGGTGACACGGCTCGGGGTGCACGCTCACCCCCTGCCCCGCACTCTGCAGGGTGCAGGAGCTGTGGAGAGGGGCTGGAGGCACCGACCGAGGTGTCCCGACCTCTGCAAACATCCCCACAGCACCTCCGCCGCCGCCTTCCCCTGCAGACAAAACACCGCCCGGTCAATGGGCAGCGCACGTGGGATGCCCGGCGTGTCACGGCATGAAGGAAAGCAAACAAGGGGAGCAAACAGCACTGGCTTTCTCCTCCTGCAGCTCCTTGGCCAAGAGGCAGAGTCAGCACCCCGATGGCACGCACCCGATGCCTGCTTGGGGAAAAAACAGCCCGGCTGGGGCAGAGCACGACAGCTGCCTGTGGATAGGGGGGGACCCATGGTCCACCACCCACCCTGGGAAAAAATAATATTATTAATGCATCACAAGGCGTGGAGAATCCTCCATAGCTTGGGATGAAGCAGGGAGGAGAGGTTCCCTGTTTTCTTCAGCATCTTGTGCTTCACAGGGCTGCATTTTGGTGAGACCGAGCCCTTTCGCACAGAACCTTGGGGCAAATTGAGCCGTGCCCGCCCCAGCCCCAAAGGCACACAGGTGCGTCTCAATTCATCCCTTGCAGGAAACACGAGATTGGATTTTTTAAAAAAATATGAAGGCATGGCATGAAAACAAATGGCAGCAAATCCAGAGGTTGGGTTTATTTGCCAGCAGGTCTGCGAGCCCTGGGGCTGGCTGCGAGCGATGCTGCAGCACTGCCACCCAGCCCAGCCCAAAACACGGCCCCGTCTCTTTGGCAACACTGAAAAATCCCCTGAGATTTTAAGCCGTGTGCGCGCCCCGCATCTGCAGGAAGGGTTCATTCACAAACATCACAGAAAACAACCCGAAATGCTCCAAAATCTCAAATCGGAGGAGGTTCCACAGCGCTCGGCCCCGTCCTGCCCAGGGAGGGGGTTGCTGGTGTCTGCACGCACGGAGGTTGAGCCCTGGGGACCCCACGTTCCCTGGGGGCTCTTGGGGACAATGCCTGTCCCGTTGGCAGTGGTGGGTGCAGTGGTTCAAGGTTTGTAAAAGGAATGAGGACTGTGTGGCCAGGCCGTCCTCATGAGCCTGTGTGCATGGACACGTCCATCTGTCCTGCTTGCCGTCTCTTGCACAGCTCAGCCTGGGCCCGTGGTTATGTCCAAATGTCTCTTTTCTTCTTGTTTTAACAGGAAAACATTCTCAGTCACTTGTTTAAAAAACACCCAAGTGCTACAGCACCCATGGGCAAGGCACTTCTCTGCCTGATCCCAAGAAAACAACAAATAAAGTAGCAAAAAACAAGTCCTGGCTTGGAAGAAAGGCATGAAACAATCCTGAAAGTCATCAGAAATGGGCACAATTGCAGTCTCCATGTTTTCCCATGGGCTTTTCCTTTTTTTTTTTTTTTTTAAAGAAACGCCTCCTCCCCAGCATCACAGCCCACCTGGCGAGGTCGGCCCTGCTGGGCTGGAGGCTGCCTGGTCCCAGCCACATCCCCGCAGCTCGGGGACGCCGCTTCGGGACCCCGAGAGCTGTCCTGAGACAGCAGGGCCCACGCTGAGGACCGAGATGGGGCTCAGCCCCCGTTTCATCCCAGCACACTCGGGAACGATGCTCGGCGGCGGCGGCAGGGCTCAGAAGAGGGCCTGCCCGCCGTTGGCATCCCAGCAGCCCATCCACGGCAGCTGCGTGGCCCACTTGCCCGTGGCCACCACCCGCAGCTTGGCCTGGTCGAAGCGCCAGTACCGCTCGTCCCGAAAGAAGTAGACGGAGCCGTCGCGGCGCGCCAGGGCCCCCGTGGTGCCGGGGGGGACGCCGTCCCAGTCCCGCAGGCTGCGGGGGTAGTAGGGCTCCAGGGCGAGGCTCTCCTCGCTCGCCACGAAGTACTTGGCGCCCTTGAAGAGCACCAGGCGCCGGAGCCGCTGGAAGTAGAGGGCCGTGTCGGGGTGCCGGGGGAGGCCGCGGGCGCTGCACTTTTGGGGGAAGCCTGGCAGCAGGGTGGAGCCTTGGTAGCGCCAGCATCGGCCGCCTGGAAGAGAGGGGAGAGGGGGAAGAGCACAAAATGTGGTGAGGGGGACACGCCGGGGGCTGATCCGTCTGTCTCGGCCACAGAGGGGCCACCCAGCGCCCCGGTGACACGGCTGGCACCACCACGGGCACGTCCCTGTTGGGCTTCCCCATGGACCAGGCTGGGAAGAAGCAGCCCCCGGAGCATGAAGATGTGGTTGGGGGGGGGAAATGGGGCTCGCAGGGCTGAAGTTGTTGTGCTGTGCTGCTGCCCTCGTGCTGGAGGGAGGGATGGGGATGAAGGGTTTTGTCCAAGGGTTCGGGAGAGGCTCCAGGTTTCTCCTGCCCTGTGCCCCCTCCATCCCATCCCAGCCAGGACACCTCCCTCCTGCTGCCACAGGCAGCGGGGTGGGGAAACTGAGGCAAGGTCACTCAGGGGGCTAAAGGGACAGCTGGGAACACAGCAGGGCCACCACGCTGTGCCCTAACCCCGGTGCAAACCTCCCTCCTGCTCCTGCACAGCAGGACAGACAGCCCCACGTCCCTCCTGGGCTGGGACAGCCAAAACCCCCGCTGCAGCCAGAGGGATTGGGGCCAGCCCTGGCGCCCGGCCTCCCCGAGGAGCTGTGGCACTGCTCTGCCCCAAACAAAAGCCCCTTTCTGCTCACAGGCCGTGCCGGGTCAGGCCCCGCGGATGGGGGCTTTTGGCTCTCCCCCAGCCGGAGCAACAAAGCCCCCTTTCTGACGGGCTGGCGAGTGGTTTCCATGAAAAGCTCGGGCTGACCCCGGTGTCCTGGCTGCCTGGGCTGACCTTCCTCTGCCCCGCCAGCTGTGCCACCACCGGCAGCTTGCAGATGGCAGCAAGGCACCAGGAACAGGGCACAAATTACGGGCACCGTAACACGGTGCTCATCCAGCTGCCAGCAGCTGTGCATCTCCAGAGAGCATTTTCTCCCCAAAATGCATCTGCTTTGATTTTTAAACCTGTGCAAATGCTGCTCTCCAGAGGGGGAAACTGAGGCACGGGGTGGCAGCACAGGCTGTGGGTGATGCATGGTTAATCTACGACCAGCACAGCACCCAGGAGCCGGCACCCACAGCACCCAGCGACACCCAGCACCTCGGCACCACACCAGGCTGGGGGTGCAGGGGCAGACCCGGATGGACAGAGCAGCACAGGACGGACAGACACCGGCCACAGCCCGCGCCTCACTGACCTTTGAAGAAGTAGAAGCTGTGGCTGAGCGGGGAGCAGGCGCAGGCGTCGATGCCGGCGGGGAGGCCGGGCCAGCGGGCGTGCAGGGGCTGGGGCTGGCTGGCGTTGCCGCTGGCTGGCACCACCCAGAAGTGGCCGCCCTTGAAGATGTACAGGTTGTGGTCCACATCTGCTGGGCAAAGGGGGCCGTGAGGGCAAGAAACACGGTGCCAAAATCCCAAATTTGGCCCCAGCCTGCTGCCCATCGCGTTCCTCATCGCCTCTCATCACCGCCACCACCCCCAGCCCTGTTGTGTCGGTGGTGCCCTCAGAGGGCTGAGGATCATACAAACCCTCCTGTCCCACCCTGTGGGCTTATCAGTGTGGGGAAATGTCATTGGAGTGATGTGGGGTTTTGGGATAGGGCTCACAAACACCCACCAGCAGTCACAGCGTCGAAGAAGGAGTGGCAGTAATAGGTGCTGGCACCCTGCCGCTGCCGGTCCCCGCCGTACAGGTCCCCGCTCCAGTCCTGGAAGTGAGTGAAGACCCTTCCCGGCAGCTGGATGGCTGAGCCCCTGGAGGGCTTCCCTGGGATGGAGCAGGGTGAATCATGGAGCAGGGCACAGAAGCAGGTTGCTCACAAGGCTGGCGAGCCATCAGAGGGCACCAGGTGCTCCGTGTCACACAGCCTGGCTCCTATCACCCTCCGTAATGGTGGCAAAGACCCCTTGGTACCCCAAAAAATTACACACTGGCTTCTCCCTGGAGCATTCAGTACCCATCCTGCCCTCCTTGCAGCAGCCGTGAAGGGACAGGACCCATCCCCACCATGCACGGAGCCCTCACCCCCTGCACGGACCTGCTGCCATCCTGCTCCTCCCTCTCCACCCCAAGGAACATCCCCAGGAGCAACCGACGTTTTGGGGAAGCGATGCTCACCGTACAAGTTCTGGATGGCCAAGATGTCATCCCAGCTGAGGACGAAGTCCTTGCTGAGCTTCTTGTAGTAGGGGGACATGAGGGCGCTCCGGGCGGGGGAGTGCTCCAGCCCCAGCGTGTGGCCGACCTCGTGCGCCACCACCACGAAGAGGTTGCGCCCCTTGCCGCTGCGCAGGGACCAGCGCTCGGCGCTGTCGAAGTGGGCTTCTCCACGGCGGGGGAAGAAGGCGTGGGCCAGGGCACCTCCTGGGGACGGGAGGGACGTCAGGGGGCTGTGGGGGCAGCACGCAGCCCTCGGTGTGAGCCCAGGGCAGGGGGGGCATGGGAGTGCTTAAATAGGCACCGATTTTGGCCCGGCAGCAGGGTTCCCAAAGGAAAACCAGCTTCCCGTGGCTATTTGTGCACCCACAAAACCCAAACCAGTTGTGCCTGCAGGATGGCGTCATGGCAGGGAAGGCTGCTTGGAGGCCACCAGCATGAGCCCACCACGAGCATCCCAACCTGGGAGCTCCCAAACTCTGGGGCCAGGACTCAGGACCCTCCATCCCCATCGCTCACAGCGTGGGCACCTCGGTAAGAGGGCCTGGGGGAACAAACCTGGCCTCCCCCCAGCCCCGGGAAGAGCCCCCGTTGTAAAAGAGAAGCTTACGAGGGGGGAGCGACCAGCACCTGGCCCATCGAAGGCGTTGCTGAGCCCGTCGTTGTGGTCCCCGTGGAAGAAGGTGAGGCGGATGTCGGCCGGGCCGTCGCGCGCTTCCCAAAAGACGAGCGAGGAAACGTTGCTCCAGAGCTCGAAGGCGGCCCGGACGGCCAGGCGCACCTCGTGCTGCGGCAGGTATGGCGGCCAGTTCACCACCCGGTACGTCAGGTGCCGCTTGTGCCACTTGCTGCCTGTGGGACGGGACGGGACGGGCTCAGCGCCACGGGAGGAGCTGGGCCACCCGGTTTGATCCCCCTGCCCTCGCCTTGTTGTGCTTCCCAGGGCCAAATCCAGCCCCTGCCCAGCTTCACGCCCAGAAGAGGCAGCCCAAGGATGGGCTTTCAGGGAGGCAAAGCAAATGAACCTCTGAAAACAGGAGGGGAAAGGGGAAAAGGATAGGGCGGATGCTGAAACCCAGGGGGAAATGAGGTGTCCGTGTACAGATCTCCCTGGCCAGCAGCAGCTCTTCCCTGCTTCCCTGAGCTCCCTCCATGAACGGCCTGTGCATTTCGATTTTGTTTTGTTTTGTTTTTTAGGGAAATCTCCTTTCTTTTCCCTTTGCACATGCCATTTTAACACTGAGTATTGAGTTAAGGCAAGGGAAGCCAGGCCAGCCCTCCAGAAGACAGCGCTGTATTTCTGTATTTTCCCTGTTCCTAAAGGCACCTTGGCCACTCCGTTTCCTGCAAAAAACTTTGCCTGAATCCCACCCAGGGACACCCCCAAACCTTTGCTCACCATCTCCTTTCAAAGGACCATTTTCCCTGCACTGAAGCTCTTGCTGCTCAGGGCTTCCCTAGGAGTATCTCAGGGGAGACAGAGCCTTGATGCTCCTGGGGGGACGGTGACAATGACAAAGGGAACGCAGCCATGAGACCACTGTAAGCCTCCCACCATCCTCTGACCATGCATCAGGGCAGAGGCACATTCCTGCAGCTGCCGTGCAGCATCCTGCCCCCCCAGGACCTCCAGCAGCTGGGCTGGGGGGGCTCACATCTGGCCGGGGGCGTGCAGGAGTGGGAGAGAAGCTGCGGGGCCACGCTGGGAATACGGGGGTGCCAGAGCTGGTGCCGAGGCGTGGGAGCAGCGACAGACCTCCAGCACCTGTGCCTGCTCCAGACGTGTGGGGAAGCCAAAGGATGGGGTTTCACAGCGCTCTGCAGACACCCGGGGGCAGCTCTGGCAGTCCCCTGCCAGCGTCCCCTTCTGTGGTCCAGAAGAACTGCTTGTTAGAGGCACGGCACCTCCATCCCAAAAAGGATGGGGCTGAGCTTTAAGCTGGGACAGACCCCACGTGGCAGGGGCTGGACACCTCCCTGGATGGTGGCAGCTCGGAGACAGCACCTGGACGTCCTGCCTGCCTGTCCCTCCACGGGCAGCCCCCCCAGACCTTCGAGCAGGGACTTCCCCTGGCCCCATCCCAGCAGCTCCCCGCCAGCTCTGGAGGCTTTCACAGCCCGGCAAGGCAGCCAGAACAAAGCCCTGGCTTTTGCTACGGCACCGGGGTGTCCGAGCCCGGCAGGGTGCCGGACGCGTGGCGGCGGTGCCGGTGACCTGGCCGAGGGTCCCGGCGCGGCTGGCAGCGGGCTGGCTCACAAAGCGCTTTGCTGGCTCAGCCGCGGCGGCTTCCTGCCCCTGGTCGGATAAACAGCCAGCTTAGCACAAAGCCTCCAGCCTTCCTGCCCGGCGCCGGGCTCCCCGGCCTCCCCTCCGCCCCGCCGGCACAGATGTGGTGCTGCTCCGTGCCTCTTGCCACCCTGTCAAGGAGCCTTTTGGGGCAGGGGCTGCTGGCCCCGCTCCTGCTCTGCCTCCAGCTTACTTGCTGTGGTCTCCCTGCCCACAATCACATCCCGTGTGTCAGGGATTTGGATGGAAATCCAGAGGCACAGGGAGCACCAGGCTGTCCCCTGGGTCTGTCCCCCTGGGTCCGTCCCCCAGCACCAGCTGTGCCAGATGCAGAGGCAGCTTGGCACGGCGCTGAGCCCTGCCTTAATCTCACCCTCATTTTTCCCATGTCCCACGCACAGCTGGTCCCAGCCCTCCCGCTCTCTAGGAATCAGGCTATTCATCCACAAGAGCTCACGGGAGGCAAGAGGCCCAATCCTGGAGACCCATGAGCAAGAAAATCCGCTGGAAGCAGAGCCAGACCTCGTGTGCCTTTGCCCCGTGTCAGTCCTGATCCTCTGCACTGTGCCACCGGGGTCAGGGTGACCTGGAGGCACCGCAGAGCCATCAAGCTCTGCCTCCCGAATTGCTGAGCTTCCCCACGAGTGGGCCTTGCTCCCCTTTCCACCACCACCCTCGAGGCAGACTCCCCGAGCCCAGGCCCTGCGGGATGCCAACACTCACCGTGCTGTGCCGAGCGCCGGTGCCGCAGCGCGGCGGGGTGACCCCAGCTCTCCCCATCACCCGTGCCGCACCGTGGCCGGCCCATCTGCCGCAGTGTGGGGGCGTCCAGGACCCCGCTGGGTGGGAGGTGGCTCACCCGCTGGAAATCCCTGCAAAGGAAGGGAGATGTCAGCACCCCGTATTTTAAAACAGCAGCGCCCCGGGTTCCGCACCAGGCTCTGCCCCGCGAGCTTCGCACCCCGCTGGCAGAAGAGCACCGGGAGATAACGCCAGGCACTGCCAATCCCAAACCCTCTGAGCTCTTCCAGCCGGCCAGATCCTCGGCCTCGCTGCAGATATTATTGCAGCGGGGACAGCAGGCCATAAAAGGCAAATAACGCAGCGCCGTGAGGCTGCCAGCCAGCGGTGCTCCTCCGAAGGGCCGCTCGTGGGTTTGGCTCTGACAGCAGGCGAGCCCCGAGCGGCACAGAGCACCCCGCGGAGCAGTGCTGCAGAATGCTGGTGGTAAAACAAAAGGCTCCTACCTCAGCGCCGCCGTGAACTCCACGGGGCTGTGCGGGCTGGGGCGTGCTGCTCCCAGGTAGCCGTACTTCTGCAGGAATTGCTGCGGGGAGACACAGAAGGATCACAGAGTTATT
Organism: Aythya fuligula; assembly: GCF_009819795.1. NCBI lineage: Eukaryota > Metazoa > Chordata > Aves > Anseriformes > Anatidae > Aythya > Aythya fuligula. Next base: position 5,196,407 of record NC_045578.1, on the reverse strand, counting down.
GGGGTTGGAAAAGAGCTCCCTGATATCTGGTCCAACCGTCCCCTTCCACCAATGTCACCCACTGAACCATGTCCACAAGCACCACGTCCAACCTTCCCTTGAACACCCCCAGGGACGGTGACTCCACCATCTCCCCGTCCCAATGCCTGACTGCTCTTTCTGAGAAGAAACATCTCCCAATTTCCAACCTGAAATTAGAGGAGCAGCTCAGGGTGTGTGAGGGAGGAGGATAAAGATTCAGTGGGAAAGAGCGTGGCAAACCCAGGGCTGGGCAGAAATTCCTGGCTGTTGCTTCGTTAGACTTTTGTGATTCCCACGACATGAGCACACGTGCGCACGGCAGCGCTCAGACAGCTTTCTGTGCTTTTCACTCATTTTTGACGGCTCTTGGGTTTTTTGGCAATGACCCGACGCAGACATGGCAGGGAACATTGCTGCCATGGATTCAAACCTGCTGCAACGGGGTTAGCAAAACCGCTTGCCTATCTCTAACAACCAGCAGCTCAACACACGGATTATAATCAGGGATTTCTGTGGATTTCACCAGGTCACCAGGGCCGGGTCGGGCAGGGTGAGGCCCCGAGGCTGTCCCCAAAAGGCTGCAGCCTCTCCCCGGCCGGGGCAGGATGTGCTGCTGAGCAGCAGACACACACGGGGCGCGATGGGCTCTGCCAAACCATTCTTCTCCTTATCGTCCACTGAAATGGACGGAGATTGTCGGTCTGAACTTGCTCCAACACATAAACTGCATTTCAAAGAAAACAAGTGGCTGCCCCCGCTGCCCCCGGCTTGCTGAGGAGTTTAGCAGCAATATTCCCAGGAATGCTCCACGCCCGTCTTCCCCATCCCACCGGGGACGTTTGCTGCAGACCAACCCGCCTCCCCGCATCCTGTTAGCGCCGGGGCTAGGGGAAGGAGGAATGAAAAGGGCTGGGGATGAAAAGGGAAAGTGGCTCTGCTGCTTCCTTCACGCCGGCAGCACGGGGCAGCAGGGCTGCCTGCTTTGAACGCCTCCTCCCAGCCCGTGCCGTGGCAGGACAGAGGCAGGAGGAAGAGTGCTGGGTGCTCAGCGATGTCTGGAGGGGCAGAGACGTCTGCTCTTCTCTCTGGGGCTGGGTTTTTACAGCATTCCCCTCCAGAATTAGCAAACCACCAGCTACACCCATGGACGCACAGTGATAACCCCGAAAGGTCGCACCGCTGCTGGCAACTGAGGGCTGTGGAGCAGGAGGAAAAGTCCCGGGTCTCAAAAGCCCACCGTGGTGTCAGCCTCTCCTCCCACAGCTCTTCTTTCCCTCAGCACAACACGTCCGAGCTGTCTCCCCTCCTGTAACCTAACACAATCCCATCCTTGAAGCATGAAAATGGTTTTTCCCCGCCATGATCTCATGAAAACCCATCTGGCCGAGTCAGGGCGCGGGGCAGGAACGCAGCCCAGCAGCTGTGCTGTGACGGCACCGAGCCGCTCGCTGCTGTTACCATCCCCATTTCCTTGGGTGAGAAACTCAGCCCAAAGCGGGCCATTTCCCTGCAGTTTCGGGACCGTTTCATGCTCAGGTTCTCGTGCACCATCATTTTACCATGTTTTCTTCCACCTAACACCTGGCTCCTGGGATGCAGAGGTGTGCAGGCTCAAGATAAGTGGTTACTGTTATCCCCCGGTGATATCAGACCTGGAAAGAGCTAAAGGAAAGGGATGCACCGACCTCACACTGTGTAAAGGAGGAATACAAAGTCCCCTGGAGCAGGGACTCCTGGGGGTGACAGAGGAACCGCAGAGCCCCGTGTCTCAGCACCCCTCGCCCCAAGCAGTGCTCAGAGCCCCCCCGGCAGCTCCTGTGGCCCTGGTGCTGAGCCAGCAGCCGCGATGCTCAGCCCCGGCAAAACCCTCTCCCTCCTGCCCCGACGGGGAAGGGCTCCTCTCCATACAATGGGAGAAGAAAAACAGCAGGAAGCCAAGGGCTGAGCATTCCCGTGAAATATGCCCGGCTCCCCCTCCGCACGCGGGGAGGGAAACAAGAAGAGGAAAGGTCTGGCTGCCCGGGAGGCAGCGGAGCCTCGGGTCTGCAGGAGATGGAGGGGCCCTCCCCGGCCCCTGGCTCTCCACGGGGGCTGCTTACAGCCCTGGGAATGGGCTCTGCCGAGGGCTGCAGCCAAGGAAACACCTTGCCCTCGACCGCAGGCACCCCAGGTGGAAGCCGGCCAACAGCACGCACAAGCAGACCTCCCTCCTCGGAACCGGGATAACAACAGCTCAGAGACAGCAGGCTCCTGTCCCGCCCCCCCTCCGGACACATTTCTGGCCCGTTTCCACCGTTTAAGTACCAGAAACGCACGGACAAGCCTCTCCCCCTGCCTGGCAGGCAGCTCATGCTGCCTGCGGTCCCTTCTGCTGCACCTGGACACAAAGCCCCTCTTTCCCCTCCGTTCCCCTGAGCACAGACCGGTGTCCGAAGCGGATGGCTAACATTTTGTGCCTCGCTTTTGGAGGACATTGGCCACGTGGCGAAGCCAGCAGCATCCCAGCGAGGGATGCTGCGATCCCAGCCCAGGCTGAGCATCCCCAGCTCCATCCCGTAGCATTTCACCACCAGGCATCACCACGAAGCTCTCCCTCGGTTCCCCCAATGCAGACACGATGGGGCCCGGCCCCGGGAGGCTGCAGCACGAGCAGGTTTTGGCAGGAGCGCCCGCAGGTCGCTGCCTGCCGGGATGCTGCAGCCTTCATCTCTCGCCGCTCTCTCTCGCCGCATTCCTGTCTGCGTTCGCAGCCCCTTAGGCAGAGCCCTCGCGTCTCTTTTGTTTAAGTGGATGTGTAAATATTATACACGCATACGTACAGAGACACACAAGAAGGGAAATTAGCAAGCACAGAGCTTGGCTTGCCTGCCATAGAAAGGGTGGGAGGCGGCGACCACACCAGCTAACCCCGTACGTCGACGAGGGGCTGATGAAACCCCCAGCCCTGCTGCTGTCACGCTCCCTGCTGTGCCTGATCCGGCCCCAAAGGCATCTCTTCTCCCACCCACACCCTTAAAACCTGCTTTAGCAGGGAATTATCTTCTTTCCCCTGAAGATGTGGAGCTGGGGAATGCCGTGTCCGGTGGGTTTTACGCTCCCTTACTCTTCCTTCACACTTGCCCTCCTCGAGTGGTGCAGCAGGGGTGCACCAAACAACCGGCTGCTTGGGCTGCTGAGCACCGAGCGTGCCCACCGTGCAGCAGGGATGCTGTGGGACAGGAGGATGAAATATTGCATCACCTAAGAGAAAACAAGCACCGGGGGCTGAAACACGCCACGGCACAGAAGCTGACGGAAAATGACCCAAAGTGCTCGGGGAAGTTTTTCCGAAGGCAAAGAGCAGAGCGGCTGACAAACCAGTCTGAGCACGCAGACTGGTTGTGCTCTCCTGTCTGAGGGAACAACGAGAGAGAAAGGAAAGAAGACATTTGGTCTTTGCCACCACCAGGGTGGAAACAGGGAGCAGGAGTGCGGCACGCTCACACCGCACCGTGCCGTGAGGGCAGCGCCAGGAGAACCCCTCCGCTCCTCTGTTTGCACTGCTGAAGGTGGAAACGTGCCGAGGCCATAGTGGGACCACTCTGGGGAGGTTTTTCTTTCCCTTATGTCAATCAGAAGGAAAACGCGAGGTGCCCCTTTCAGGAGCATCCCACCTCCGCACCCATGCCATGGAAGAGCTTGTCCAGATGCCAACACAGAAAGTGAGCTATAGGTTTGCTGAGGTGGAGGGGAGAGCCCGAGGCTGTGCCACTGCAACACCACACAGGGAAGGAGAAAGGATAAAAAAAAAATCAAAATAAAAACCAGAAAGGAGAACGCCCCAGTCCCTTCTCGCTCTCCATTTCCATTCCCCACTTTTCTCAAATTTCACACCGATTTTTCCTCCGGCCACCACACACCTGTACCTTCAAACACAATCCTTGCAGGGACTTCATCGCCCTTGGCACCAAAACCACAGGGACACACGCTTTGCTCTGTGCCAGGCCAGCACACACACACACACAAACCCCGTGTCTTTTAAAGCCCTCTGGCATGGGAGCAGCTCGGGCACCGCGTACCTGCTGCCTCCCCATCCCAGCAGTGCTCCCGCACGAGCCAGGTCTGCCGAGCTACGTGCTGTCCAGCACCGGACCTCCTCCTGTCTGCAGTCTGCACATAACGAGACGGTTTAATATAAATGTGCTTCGAATTAAATATCCAAGCTATTTTTTTTTTTTTAAGCTGCCATCGTAACAAATGCAATGAAAACAAGGGCACGAGCCAGGAACTTAACCCAACTGGACGCTTTCTCAGACGTTCGCATCTAAGTTCACACAGCCCATTGTTGCTAGCATGGGCTATTTTAAAAGCTATTTAAAAAAAAAAAAAAAGAGAGAGAGAGAGAGAAATAACTTTAGAAGTGAAGTCTGATGTTACACGAGAATTTCGGCTTCCACTGACAAGCCGGCTGAACAGCTCCATGGATTTGGCCAAGCTTCCTTACCCCAGCCTCCAGGCGTTTATTTACCCAGCAGGTTTATCCCGGGGGCACCTCGCATCGCTGCGGGGCACAGAGGCACTGGGGCAGCTCCCCAAGCCTCCAGACACCGCGGGTGAGGGTCTGTCAGCCCTGGCCTTACAATCTGTGGGGTTTTCAGAGCTGGTTTCACTCCCTTCAGGCAGAGCTTCACCAGCTTTAGGATGTCCGTGCAGCAGGGACCACGAGCCAGCACCCCAAGGCTGAAACCCCCCAACCCCAAGGGGACACCATGAGGGACCCAAACACCCCCCAAAGACCCCACACACACACTCTCCACCCCCATCCAGCCTCCCTGGAGCCGAAGCAGCCCCCAGCCCCCAGCCCCCAGCCCCAGCTCCAGCAGCCCCAGCCCGGACCCCCCGGACCCCCCCCCGGCCGCCGCCGCCGCCCTACCTCCGCCTGCCGCCGCCGGCTGCCTCCCACCGCCGCCCTCCCGGCCGCCAGCAGCCCCAGCAGCAGCACTGCCCTCAGCACCACGGCCATGGCCGTGCCCCTTCTCCTGTCCCTGCTCCTGCCCGTGCCGCCGCCGCTGCTTCTCCCCCGGTGCCGGTCCCGGCTCCGCTTCTCCCCGGCCCGGCCCCGGGGGCGGCCCCGGCCCGCCCCGCCCGCAGGGCTGGGCTCCTCCGCACACCCCCCCCCCTCCCTCCTACCTCCCCCGGGGTCCCCCCTCGTCTCCTTCATCCCTCCTGTAATCACCCAAGCCGTGGGGACCACAAAGAGACCCCCCCCGAACCTCCGGACCCCCTCACGCCGCAGGGTGTGGGGCTGAGGGGGGCGAGCCGTCACCACCGAAATTTTAGAAATCAGCCTAGGGCAGGGGTCGTGCCTGTGTTTGGGGGGCACTGGGGGGCTCTAAGGGCACCTCTAAGGCACTGGCACTGCTCCCCCCTTCACATCAATGCCCGTTTGTTCCCCTCACACCCTCCCAGCCTGGCTCCCCTTCGGTCAAGGCAGGGGACCCGCTCCCATGGGGGTCTCCAGCCCCATCTCCACGCTGTGCCACGGGGTGTAGGGCAGGGAGAGCTGCCCCATAGCCTCACCCCACACCCAGCTCTCTCCACCAAGGCCGGATCCTTCTCCTTGGCCTCCCTGGTGCAGAACGGGACACACACTGGTGCCAATTTTGGCCAAAGTGACCCCCATGGCCTCAAGCCACACAAAATGGTGGCCAGGCCCTAACACCCGACCTGAGCACAGCCCGAGTTGCTGCAGGCTCTGCTCCTCTCGTCTGGTTCCCCCACATCCATCCCTCTTTGGGGATTCTCCGCCAGAGCCCGGCGGTTCCCAGCGACGACAAGTTAACAGCTCTGTTTACTCCCCGCAGTATTTTGTTTGACTATTCTGTTTTAATATGACTAAAGCGAAAGGATGTTTTGATTGTGCTCTGGATCAGTAAAAAAAATAATAGGATGTGACTTATATCTGCTTTTGTTTTCATGCCAGCTTCAACCACACACCTATTTGAAAGCTGCCGGGCCTCTTCCTCTTCTTTTGAAGCATGCCAAGCCCCGCAGCTCCTGCAGCATCTGCGGAGTGCAGCCTGAGGAGAGCCGCAGGGAGCCCGCAGCACGCGGCCTCTCACCGGGCCCAGAGCAGCAAAGGGAGGCTTTTCGGGACATGGGGTTTCGAGAAGGGGATCAGCATCACGGGGCAAAATATGGGGTGAAATAAGGAAGCAGGGCATGGAGAGGCTGGCAGCAAGGCAGGGCTGGCAGACAGGGAGGGCAGCGGGGCGATAAGGAGCGCTTGCGCAGGTCAGAGCCGCGCTTCCTTTCAAAACAAGAACGGCCCTGTCTGCAAACGCATCCGTGTTTGGTTCGTCTCTAGGAAGCAACCGATCCATCTGCTGTTCCCCTTAAGAATATGGGCGACGAGAAAGTGCCTGGCTCAGGCCCAGCAGCAGCAGGAAGCTCCATCTCTGCTCGGTGTAAGGCAGGGAAGGGACTGGGGGGCACCTGCATCCCATCTCCCCGACCTGGTGCTGTGTGACGCTGCCGCCTCGCTCCGTACCCGATGTGGCACCCAGACGGGGAAGAATTCGGCCCTGGGGCGCTGGGTGCCGAGTCGCAGGTCTCAGCAGGTCCCGGTGCACAGCACAGAGATGTTTATCCAGCTGTGCTCAGGAGAGAGGCATCGGGAGCGGAAAAGCTGTCTGCTTTGTGGAAAGGTGGACAGCTTTCGGCATCTGGTGGAAGCTCAGAAGTGGGCTGGAAGAGAGCTTGAATCCTTACAGCTTCTGCCGTAAAACTGAAACTCCAGAAGTAAAGCCTGGAGTTAAGCCTTGGCAAACAGCTCTCCAAGTTTCACTAAAAAGCTCTCAGAAGAGCATGACCACTAGATCCAAACAAGCTCTGGTTGCCTAAACAGGGCAGATTTCTTGAGTCTTTAAACACACAGCCTTCTCCTTTGCATTTAACACAAAAGATCAGCTCATTTGCTCAGCTACTTCGATTTCAAACCCCTTTCCCAAGCTCCTTATTTACCATTAATGGCTGAGGGGCTCATTTGTGAGGCTGCTGTGGCGCTGAGCTGAGCCCAGGCATCGCCACTGGCTGCTGGTGGAGGTGAGTGCTGGAGCAGCTCAGAAACGGGTGTTACGAAATAGCACCGCGCCATGTGAAATTTCTGGGTAGCTTCAGTGTTTACCATAACTGATAAGCAAATAGCAACAGCATTACTCCCCTCTGGCAGTTTCTACAGGGGATGGATGTGATGCACAAGAGCTGCCAGTTAAAACTTCCAGTGCTTCGCTCGAAGCGCGCGTTCGCGTTGCTCCATTTCACCCGCTCCAGCTGCCTCCTCTGCAGAGCGGTCGTTGCTCAGACATCTGCTGCTCAGCAGCAGCTGGAGAGCAGCAGGATGGGCTGCTGGATGCCACTTTTGGGGATGTTAGTAGCAAATCCTGCTGCTGCGGGGTGCTCAGCGCTGCAGCACATCAGGGCACGGCCACGGAAGTAGCCTCTGGTAGGGCAGCACCCCGAACCTGCGAGAGGCACAGGACTTCACAAAGCTGTGAGCCTGCCACAAGGGCAAAACTCTTCTGCTTGGATAATTTGATAGTTTTCTTGGGTGCTTCATCTGCACACTGTAAGTTCTTGCAAGTCTAAGGACTTCCTGTGCCTTTAACGCGCAGGATACAGAGCGTGCCTAGTCCCGTACCCTGTCTTCAAGACAGCCAGGAGCAGATGCTTATCACAGGGGAAAAAAAAGAAGAAAAAAAAAGGAAAATGCAGAATCTACATACTTTCCTTGGCTTTACCCGCAGCATGTGGAGCTACCGGGAAACCGGTGGGGTGAAGGGGGGCCGCATCCAGCCCTGCAGCTGGCACTGCTGCTCAGCACAACCCTTCCGTGCTCGGGAACACCAGCTGCCGTCCCACAAACACACCTGCACGGGTCGGGCTTCCTTTGCTGCGAGCAGTTTGACTGAATGCCACCAGCTCTTTGCCCAGAGGACTGCTGCAGCCACGTGCATCTCTTTGGGATCAGCACGTCACCTGTGCTTCAGCAGGCATCAACATATCAGAAAACTTTGTGAAAAGCAGGCTCTTCTCAGCCCTTTTGCAAAAGCAAGTTCTCCAGCAGCATTAGCAACACCATCTACTGTGGATAATGTCTCACGAGCTCTTTGCTTCCCTGGAAATCCAAACTTTCATTTCTAGATCAGGCAAAGTACCGAAGCCCACTGCTCTCCAGGCCCATGGAGTTTGAGCAGCTCACAAAGTCGTGTTACTTCTCGGGGCGAGGTGGGTTTGGCCATACAGAGACAGCTCTGAACGTATTTGGCTCTCTCTGAAATTGTTTAGCTATTTTTGTTGCATTTCAGCTCTGTAATGATCATATGCTTCTTCTACATTGGCATCCCCCCGCTACGCTTTTCTCTATAAAGTCATTGTTGAGCTTGGCAAGTGCAAGATGTATTTTTTATAAATAAACCGCCAGCATTCCATACAGTACTGATTTCCAAAACTAAAACCTCGCTGCTTAAAAAAAAAAAAGGAAACTAGATCATAAAAGAGATGGAGGAATCCGCACAGAGCTTTTCCCAGCTCAGCCCGAGCCTGTTTGCTCTGCGGGGACAGCCTGTTTTTTAGACAAGTAACTACTGGAGAGAAATTCTAAGTAGGATTTGTGAGATTTGCTTTTCATTTTCAGTTCAGCTGTTGGTCTGCTAAAACCAGAAAGTTACGCATTTGCAGATACCTTCCTCACCTGTTTAAAGAAGAAAAAAAAGCAGCAATTCTAGCATCTACAAAACTCTAAAGCCTTTTGATATCAAGCACTGGCCATTAGTAGAAGACTTTATTTGCATAGCAGCACAGAGCGATCTGCTTCACCAGAACAGATGTTACCATGTCAGGAAGAGCCAGGATTCATTCAACCCTCAAGATACTAAGTACTGATTATTTTTTTTCTTTTAAGTTTTTTACTTTTCTTTTAACCTCATTAAAGCTTACCCTGCTGAACTTAAGGTAGTTGCTGAGAAAAACTGCAGGGCTATAAAGGACTTTGCAGAAACAGCTGGAGGCCATGACATGGTTAAATCATCATCTGGGTTTATGTCTCTTACAGAACGTATCTTCCCAGGCTTCTCCAAATTAATTTAACTCTCTCTACACCAAAAGCAACTGAAAACCATATGTGCCAGCAACTGAGTATCCCCGTTTCCCTGCCTGACTTGCAAGTTTTCTGTAAAACAAAACAGCTGGTGAAGAAGTTATTTTCACGGTCTTAAAAAGCATGCAAGAACATAGGTTGCCTTGCCCCAGCACAGAAGAGATCCTAAACAAACACCCTGCAGCATCACTGCCAGGCTGGGAAAGCTGTGAAGGTGGTGACAGCTCCAGCAGTCCCAGGGCTTACTTGAATACTGGTCTACTTGGTAACCCAGCTGGGGAGTGACTGCTTAAAGGCGTAAGTGCTCTTAGCCTGGGGGAGGAACAAGCTTGGGGGCTGAGAAGGTCCTAGAAGGAGCTAGAACTGTTGCCCCCAGTATTAAAAGCAGCAGCTTTTCCAACCACATCACTTTCCCCAAAGGGGCAAAGGTGACAGCCATAATGTCACTAGGACACAGGTGTCTTAAAACTCTGCTGTATTAAGAACCAGCTGGTCGGAGCTTGTGATGAATGCCTCGTCTGACCAGACCCCTGCTTTCCAGGATAAACCTTAAAAAGGCTCAGCACGGTTATTACAGCTACAGCCAGGGGTAATGGCTGATTTGAGCTGTTACCATGGCCATGAATGCACCCCCACGCTGGGGAGCTGGGTTATAGATGTTAACACAAGCTATTTTTCTTCATTTCTTTGTAAGCTTTGAAAAACGTGGTCAGGGGGGCATGGAAATTGTGCAGCTGTATGCCCAATTACCTGGATTACGACTACACCCCCTCCCTGAAAACTTGCTTTTGTAGTATTTTGCACGCAGGAATTTTGCACGACCAGATTTTCGCTCTCAACGAAATGCTTGTGCTGAAAAGGCAGCGCTGGACACAAGCTGACCGTGGCAGCTTCTCACTGACTCCCACCACACCAACACACTTCCGCAGCATGTGCAGTGACCTGGAACGAGGAGGAATGAGAATCGTTGCCTCTTCAAACCTTGGCTTCAGTGCTGAATCCCAAATGCTTGCAATGTGTCTATCTGGACCTCGCCCACATCTTTCCTCTGAGATGAAACTGCTGCACACAACTCGTTTGCTATCACCCACACATCAAAAGCAGCAATTAAAAGGTAATTTGTTACGTATCGCTGTACCTTTTTTTTTTTTTTTTTTTGAAGCCATCCCACCTTGTTTGAGGAGTTACTGCCTGGACACGCTGAGCTCCTGACAGCACAAGAGCACACTGCCATCTGCCTGCTCCTTAAGAAGGCTGCAGGGCACATCACAGCACGTGTCGCAGAAGTGCAGGCAACACGGGACTTCAGCCTCAGAAGGAAATAAGAAAGGAGAAGTGGACAAGTCTGTAAGTCTGGGATAGAGGGCATGGATAGCAGGTAGGCTTGCCGCTGACTTAACTGCAGATTTTTGCCAACAGCACAGAGCTCAGGTCAAAGAAGCAGTGGCATTTCAAATAAGTCCCTATTTACTACTTACATGTATGTCAGGACCACAGGAAGGCAGGGAATTTGCAAAGAAGCACATGCAACTGAAGTAACTGGGAAACGGTAAGATTTCACAAATAAAACAGTCAGCATTTATTGTTGTATTACAAAACACTTCATTTTTTGGCAATATTTTACAGTTTATCCTTTTCCTTCTTAGGGCCTGTTGAAGAGGTATGGGGGGAAAAAAGAAAAGAGGAGAAGGTTGAAATCAAGATTAAATTTTAATGTCTCACTTAAAAAAAATCCTCCCAGACTGCCCCAGTCCCTCCCACCAAAATAAAAATCTAGTTTCACTCAGTTCCACTATCCGAAGAGGCCATGGGTGAAGCGGCAGGCAAAACTCTGGCAATTTCACTATCCAATGGGTCAAGAAGACAAACAAAACATTCACAGTGGTCTTCAGTATGGTCTGTTGCGTTGATCGTTTCTGAAATCATTTCTGAAAGGGAAAGAAAAAGTTGCAAGGACATAACAAATAGTCCTTTCAGTCAAACATCTCCACACCTACTGCTGTGTACTCTGTTGTTTTTACATAGCTTTATCCAACAGTGCTCACAAAACACACTCAGTAGGTAAACTGACTTATTTTGTCCTGAAGCACCTATCTGTAGTTAATATTTTCATAGCACAGCTGTGCATGCACACACAAACAATGCTCTTCTCCCTCAGTCCATATCACTTCTGCAGTCCACATGCTGCACAACCAAGCAAGGGCAAAGAGGCTGCTTACCTTCCTCCCATTTTACCACCATAGCCTCCTCCCCGATCACCGCCTCTGCCACCACGTCCTCGATACCCTCTTTCTCCTCCATAGCCACCTCTCCCACGAAAATCTGGAGGAAAATGCAAATCAGCACATCAGTCAGGTTTCCCAAAAAGCTGAAGAAGTCATTAACAATTTTAATACTACAGAAGAGATGCAGCAGTTTTAACTGATTTTCCACACACCTCCTGATGGACGTGAATCTTCTGGTCTGGGCTCACCACACTGGTTGCAGGAGTTCCTGCGAGCGAAGTTCATGTTACCACAGCCCCTAGAAAAGACAAGGATTTCCCAGACTTAGCTGCTAAGAAACTCAGAGGGCATGAAACACCACTGCCCAATTAAAATGACACTTACGGGTTAGGACAAACCCAATCACCATTTTTGGGTTCCCCACTTCTACCCTGGAAGCCCCCACCTCTTCCATATCCACCTCGTGAACCTGTAGACAAAATTATAATCAGAATAAAAGAGGGGAAGTGCCTACGACCTATACATGAGAAAAATCTTTTAAGGATTGCCCCTGGCTTCAGAACTCAAGTGACAGACAGACTTCCCATGTGGAAGAAAGAGTAAGTGATTAAGGTAAATAGCAGAAGATCACCTACTAGGCGAGCCACACTAGGAACTCTGAAAGGACAGAGAGCGGGGCCAACAGCAAAAAATTGTACCACTGCAGAATTCAGCCTTCAAAAATTACTTTTTTAATCCTTCACTGACAAGTAGATACCATTTAGCTAGAAGGCTTGGGGAAAAGAACAACAGAAGTTTCAGCCACTGCCAAACCTCAATGGCATTTGATATCCCGAGGTTAATGTTAATGCATAGCTGAGGTACACAAGCTTACATGGACAGACTTAGAATTTAGGCTGATGAGGAAAAATAAGAAGCAAGAGTAGCACATGGTGGCCAGAAGAAGACCACAAAAATCTGCTCCACTACATACTTCTTATAAATTCTTTTTCATCAATAAAAGGAAACTTGATCAGCTTGAATTGCCAGGGGATAAATATGAAACCACCATGTGCATTAATAAAATGTCATAAAGATTTAACAATGTATGATATCAATCACAGATGGCCTGATTTAGTCACAGAACAAAAACTTAAGAAAACAACCACCCGGATTAATGCCAGCATGCATCGAACACAACCCCAGAGACAATACAGTTCTTGCTTTCTGTATCAAAAAGACCAAGAACTTTTATACCAACTAAATTTCTTGAAGATTTTTTTTTTTTTAAATCAGCCTACAGAACTGTCTGATCTAAAACTAAAATGTGTTGACAGCTGCCACACAAAACACGCTTCCTGTGAAATGGTAATTTATATCCAGCAGGCTACTGATAAAACTGGATTATGTAGAGAATCAGGGAAATTAATGTCTATTTAATTAAAGGAGTCAGACCTCCAACTGCTGCTCTAAGTCAGGAACAGCTGAATAATTTAACCTGCTTAATACCATCTGCAAGCATCAGAGTATCTCAAGACTTTGCTGTTCAAAGCAAACATTCACTGCTAATTCACAGCTGTCTCTGTAGAACCTGTACAGCCTCAAAGTCATTGTCATCTCTTTGTAATAAATGCTGAGCCATGATCTGGAGACTTTTCAGTTCAGAAGGAAAGCAGAGATTCCGTGCTGTGCATAAAAGATTACAGATCTCACTTAAGTTGGTTCAACTCTTATTGCCAGAATCCCAAAGGCCCATACACTGACAAATCACTGCTACAAACTTATTTTTTTATAAACCATTACCAGTTAAAAAGCATCTCATTTCATAGAAAGGATTCTACAGATTTAAGTCTCACCTCGACGTCCACCACCTCCACCTCCCCTCATGAATTCAGGTCTTCTGGTTGCAAAAGAAACCTTGATAACATTGCCATTGAATTCTTTTCCTGTAGAAAGACAAAGTGAGAGTAAGATCAAATGAGCTCCCGACCACATAGCAACTAGTTCAAAAGAACAGAAGTGTTTTGCACATGCAGATTGAATTAAAACCTTTTAAGACACAGGGAGTCTGGAGTCATCTCTTACTTTTGAATGCACTGGTCCAAATGTGAGATGACAAACACTAGGGTACTTAATAGCTTTTCCATAAATCAAAAGATATTTCTTTTGATTAAAATACAGTCTGCAATTTGTAATTTAACTAGATACGTAAGAATATTTTTGCTATTGTCATGGGCAGGTGCATTACAAGCCCACTTCTTTCCCCAGGTAGGGCAACAAGGCTTTTGTACAATTCAATACCCAGCACAAAAATGAAATACTCCCAAGTAAGGGAAAGACCTGACTTCTTTCAATATAAGGTCTCGGTTCTTCATAGATGCAGGGTTTATTACAAAGCAAGTAGAGCTGAATGAATATCTAATATAGTTATATTTGATCTATCCCCCAAAACAAAAAATGAACTGTATTTTATTAGCAAAATAGCACGCCATGCCAGACTTTTACATATTATCATTTAAGACTAAAATGGACTATGCACTTTTGTTGCTGCCCATTGTTATTAAAATTCTGTGAACACACAAAGGTCACTGGAACAGGCACTTCTTTTTTTTCTTTTTCAAGCTTACTACCACAAAAAAAACCCTATCATTGCAATTTCTGCATCAGGACTGATGAGTTTTATATTAATGTATTTCTGCAATCTGCTATCTTCCTCTATTGAACATATAATTAAAAAAAAATATTCTCCACTGCGTGTATACAAAGCACTTGGCTCAAGATTGTTGTAATCCTTGCCAAAATTTGAAAATGCTACCACATCACTAATAATATCAATATAATATCAATACTAACACCATAGGAAATCCATTCAGCTGTTAGTTACAGATTACAGCTCTATAGGACTGAACAAGAAGTTACGCTCTCCTGAACGACATGAACACCAACTCATGCTTTGTGCAGGGATGACTGAGGTGTAGCAGCAAATCTAAAGTGTTTCTTTACACATTTTTGGTCTGAACCCACAACTGCTTTGCCACTGAATAAAAGAGAAATCCAGCACACACAAAACACCATGAAATTACAGTTTTCCCTAGGAAAACAAAACGTAGCATACTGTCCCCTGTGAGGTTATTGATTTGTTTTCTCCACTGCTTGTTAGATTCATGAATCACAAAAAGCACAACTCATCTCACTCACCATCAAACCAGTCAATTGCTGCTTTAGCAGAAGGAGGGTCATCAAAAGACACCGTTGCTTCTCCCTTCGGTTTGCCGGTATCCTTATCTGTATAAAGATTTATCATGGGTTTGCCAGTCTTTTTGTTGGTCTGAAAAGAAAGGTCGTATATTTGGCAAAGGAGAAATACTGGTAAAGTCAGTTCAGAGCATAAACTGTAACGGGTAACTCTCATTAGACGGAATATCCTCTTGGAGCTAGCTTTGAGAACCAAATGCTTTTGACCGAGGGATACTGACTGACTGTTCTCCATGAAATAATGATGGGCCCAGTTTTTACAAAAATTGAGGTCAAGTGCAGGAAGCCCTCATTTAGAACTGCAGAAACAGAAGGAAGAGCCATAGGCTGAAGCATACTCGCTGAAGGAGCAGGATGGCATAATGGATAGGGTGTTAAGGGTTATAAAAACTGAAAAACTGAAAGAGACATGAAGCAATCTAAATGTCACTAAGTAAGCTGGCAGCACCAGCAGCTTTTTTCAAATGAGCTGTCATCTGGGAACCCAGATAAAGATATTATTTTATTCATAACTCCCGGGGAGTCAGAGCAAGCATCTGCCTCAAATGATACCAGTACATCTCCAATACACTAGCTCCACGAGCCCTCTTCCTCCTTACTAATGATTTCCCATTTCACATACCTTTATAATACCTATTTGTTTGAAATAGTCTGCCACTTGGTCTGTTGAAACATCTTCTCCGAGTCCTTGCACGAAGATAGTGTTGTTGTCAGAGTTGTCAGACTCTGTATCTATCAAAAAATAAGCTACATTTACCATACACCTTTAACATTTTAAGCTTAGATCCAAACCACCCAGTAATGGACCATTAAATCCCAAAGACAACTTGTGTGAGATAAAAGATGAGCAGAAAGCATGATTCTGAGGTTAATGTCAAACTCCAAAAAGGCCTGCACAGCACCCTCAGGTGCTGCAGTACATCAGCCCAAATATGTTCAACAGCTGAGCAGCTGTTTGCCACCCACCCAGCTTGTCCATGCAGCTGGGACATCCGAACCCACCAGGGAAGCGTTATGCTTTCAATAATAAAGTTTAGCAGAAATGTTACAGCAGCAAAAAGCATTTGTTTGGCTCAACCCAATTCAAAGTTCAGCAGCAAATCCCTACTTGCTGCAACAAAAAACATCCACAGATTCACATGCGCTGTAAGAAAAGGAATCTATTTTAAGACAAGCTTTAGCTAAATTGTTTTTCAACCATGGGAATCACAGCCCCATCCATGTCTCTAGACATACATTTTAAAAGCAATGACCTAAGAGCAAAAATCCACTCACAGCCACTGCTTGCTTTCTTACCAGCATCTGATCTCTGTCCATAATCCCTCTGACCTATGAAACGGGTTAAAACAAAAAAAAGAAAAAAAAAAGAAAGACTGTTTTTAGCAAAACATTTTCAAGTGACTCTTTTTAAAGACAAGAAAATATTTCAAGTATGTATGCAATGCATCTAAGATCTAAAACATTAACCAGAGATTTAGAGAATATTAAGATTAAAACGTTCAACAGAGGGTGTCTGTAGGACGTTACTGTGTTCTTTAACTTGCAGCATGTAGCAGTTGCCACACTGATGCTGTGCTGGTGTTATCTTGCAAATGCTGGTTATCAGACCACCAAGCAGTTTACCAAGGTGTTTTTTTCCCCCTCTAGGACCTTTCTAAGAAGCATTTGTTACGACAACAACAACAAAATAAAATGAAAAAAAGGAAAAGAAAAAAAAATCCGGTGAACATCACCGCCTCCACAAATTCTTTCATGCAATTGGACAAAGTAGAAATCCACCTTACTGCTAAAGGTTTGGCTATTAAAACTCATGAACACACCAGCCTCACCAAAACTCTACAATGCTTCTACGAGATAGTAACAAGATATTGGTGGCTTTTAGATTTATAAAGAATTTCCACTGAAACATTTTTGGATACTCGGCACTTACCACCATAATTTTTGAAGCCACCACGGTCACCACCACTGCAGAGGAAAAATTGAAGAAATGATTTCTTCCTTAAGTCTCTAAGCGCTGAGCCCAAGGCTCAAACTACAGTTAACTGATCACAAGTTGAGAGTTACTCTCTAGCTGCTAAAGCACCCTCCCTGTGTTCTCCTCACTAATCATTCACGTTCAAGGATTAAAATACACGAAAGAGAATAATCTCACAGGGTGCTGCACTGGAGAAGTGTCCTTACGAGTCATTTAAACTAGCCCACACAGGTATCTTTGTTTCAATACTTCCTCCCATCCCCTAAACCAAAATGACTGCTATTAAGAACTGGGTTTAAAAGGGAATCGTTATTTTCATGAATGTTAATGGGCTTTAATTGTAGGTGTAATTGCTGCTCTGGAATAATTAGTACTTTATACTTTCCTAGAAATGAGAAGAGTTAAAGTTAATTAACCTCCATCGTTAGGCATTTATATAATGGGGGCACATCAGCAGCATCAGCCATTCTCTGAGAAAGGGTCTGGGGGGAGCTGCTGCACGATTAGCCCATTACAGAGGTGTGTGCATGTGAGCTTCAAAAGCAGAGGCCGTCAAGTTTTAATTCATTCATTCTGCAACCTGCGGCACAAAACGTAGACCAAGTTAAGAGATTAGACACATCAATTTTCAAAGGTTAGGAGGGGGAGCTGGAACAGGATGTTACGCCTCCGATCATGTGCATGAAAATAAACCCTCGCTCTTTAAAATGTAAATATTTGCGCAGGTAGGAACTTTCACAACAGCGATTTTAATTGCATCCGTGCTATGAATACAATGCAATCGATAGTCAAAGCCTTCAGGAAAAATACAACCACTGGATTTTTTTGGAAAGTCAATAAGCAAGTGTCACAAAGACTGCCTCGCACAGCTGCCTGCCCTCCCCTGTGTGGAAGACACAGCTGCCAGCCAAAAACTGGGCAGGTTCACCTGCCACCAGGCCTGGCAACGTTCAAGCTTTCATGCTCAGACACTGCAATAAAGCCAGCCCAAGCTCAAACCCCGAGGCAGAGGGCTGTCTCCAAGCCCCAGGAATTTTGTTCTGGAAGTAACACGCGGGTATGAGCAGCATCTCCAGCAACAAGCTTGACAGCTAGAAGTTGCTCCAGGTTTTAATTCCATCTGCCAGCTCTTGGGGGTCCTGACACAAGACACAGGTATCCCAGCAAAAGGCAATGAAATAAAACTGAATTTCTGCTGCCAATTTGTAATTTATACTCCACGGAAAAAATCTAAATGCTAAATTGCCTTGTTGTTTACTCATAAGCAATTACTTTCTGCTCATTAAAGAGGTAAAGTGAATGAATTGTAGATGCAGCATCAGAGCTGGTCTTTATTCAAGGCTGGCTGTTTTCAAGGACAAATGATAAAACCATCCTGGTGATCACACAAAAAACCCTGTAAATATCTTTCTGCCACCTCCAGTTCAGTTCAGTTAAAGAAAATGTCATTATGACCCAACAATTTTCAGTGAGACACCTGCTTTTCTAAAATTTTAACACAGAAATAAGACACAACAGTCACACGTCAACCATAGAAATGATATCAAAGCTTTCAAGCCCTTGATTATGGTCCCAACTCACTAGGACAGCATTATCCAGCACACGTATGTTTTGTTTTGAAAGTGTACAGCAGCACAGACATCAATTTCAAAAACAAAACAAAACCCAACAATCTAAAAACATGGAGAAAGTCCATGACCAATACAGCCAAAATGTTACAGGACGTGAGGATTTTACTTCAGATGCTGAGGTAAAACGTGTGCACTATGACTCAGAAGCGATGGATACATACAATGCATAGGCAGTCGTAGCCTAAAGCCTCATTTAACTTTGCAATATATATTCTGTGCCTTGGATTGCAAGTGTTAGTGCAAGCCAATGCTTTTCAATTACTGT
The DNA here is from genome assembly GCF_009819795.1 of Aythya fuligula. NCBI lineage: Eukaryota > Metazoa > Chordata > Aves > Anseriformes > Anatidae > Aythya > Aythya fuligula. The sequence continues at coordinate 5,177,920 of NC_045578.1, read as the reverse complement.
TTTTTAATTAAAGGCTGTAGAAATATGTTTTTGCCCACATGTGCTTCAGCACGTTATCTCCTGCTCAGTTTCCCATGACTGACCCAACCAAAATCTGCAGCCGTTCAGCAGCAGATACCCTCACTGACGGGTGAGTGCCTTCCTCCACTTCGAAGTCCCTGCCCATGTGCACTTTATAACAAGGCTGCAGTGTGTTACACACACGGGAGTGCAGGGAACAGCTTCCTAAGAGCCTCAGGAGGCGTGCAGACCTGCTGCAGGAACTGAAATCAAAGAGATGAGCTGATAGGCAGCCTCGCATCTTCCCCTCTCTGAGACCTGAAGCGTAAGCCTCAGTGTCAGGAACCGAGCCACTTCCAGAAGATGTGGAACATTTAATTTCAGCATTTCACAGCCTCTTGCTTCATCAGTCTGGCACACAGATCAAACATATGACTGACCAGATGCAGTTTGGGGTTTCAGCACCCAACGTTAGGATCACGAACAAGTTGCTAAGACTCAGCAAGACCACCACCAAAGGTAAAACAGAAGAGAACTGGAGCAGCCAGAGAGCGTACGTGACACCATTCACGGTGGTAAAACTTACTGCTATGAAAAATATTATCAGCTGCTCTTCCATACTTGGTCACACATCTAAACATCATCTACTTGAGTGTAAACGCAGTTCACCTGAACACTGCTTACCTCAGCTGGGAGCAATTCAAATTACAGGCTCGGTTACATGGAAAGCTCAACGCTACGCAGACAAATGATACACAGGAGAAGTGATCGGATATTGGCAGCAGCACTAACAATTCAGGAACCAAATTTTCGCCTCTGACGTGTATCTATGCCTCATCAAGTGTGTGGGAGTTACATGTAAGGATGTGATTTTGCAAACAAGAAAGGAATGCTTAGAGCACTCCTTGTGAAGTCACCGGCAGATGGCTTTTTCTGCTGCCCGTATTTATTGCCTCTGCTCATGTTTCCCCGAAGCCTATATGTGCTTGAGCTTAGCCTCTTACAAGTTAAACATTAATTTGAACACAAACCACCCCGTTGTAAAAACCTTGTGCGTTATGCTGGAGTTTCTTGATACCGCAGTAAGCTAACTCCCACTCAGAATGGCTAATATAGCAATTAAGCTGCGTAAGTAATTCCTGTTTATAGTGCAGATCTGGAAAAGAACAAAATCTGCGTTGAGCAAAGTTAGCCATACCCAAGGATGTGGTCATCAAAATTCTTTTCGAAACTGCACCAATGTAATTTCACTAACAAATTCATGAGCAAATTCAATGGCAAAGCTTCTCCTGTTTGGTCCAGACTCTAACAGAAGGGCGCTTGCGTGGGTACGGGTACTCGACTGGCTGAATGGCTCTTCTGAGGTGGGAGAGAACAGCCCTGCTTTGTATTGCTACTGGATTTCCCACTTGCATGCTTAATCAAAACAATTCAGTCCCATAACCACAATTAGCAATTAATTCCTCATTTTTTAGATGAGGACTAAGAAGAAGAAGAAGAAAAAGACTTGCTCTGCAAGGGAACAACCTGGTGTAACCGCTTTCTAACCCTAACGACTCAAAGAGGAGCCTCTTCTATTATGGGTTAAAGAAAATGATTTTGTTTCTTAGCCAAAAATATGACTTTTTGAGATCATCAATTTTCAAAGCTTCAAAATGAAAGGGCAGAAAAATCGAGTACTAGATTCCCAAAAGATGTAATTTAAGATCATTCAAAAAATCTGAAGAATTCTTTTGAAACCCCCAGTTACTAAGATTAAAAAGTGAACAGCTGACATATGAAAATAATTATTCTCTATCATCCTATCAGTTAGGGAAACTGCAAAGCAATTTCTCAAGATATTCTTCTCAGTGCTGCATGACTTTGAACAGGCACAGAAGAAAAATGAGTGCGGAAAGCGTTCGCTACAGTGTGCATGCAGGTCGTTCTAGTTTTCAGAATAATGATTCACACCTTAACTTCACCAAATATATTTTAAAATATTTGATAAAGGGTACTCATAGAAACGTGAGCTCTCAATATTTAAAAATGCTAATTTGATTTTACCCCAAATCCTCCAGAATTTTTTGCACTGCCAGACTCTCTGAGAGGTACACAGGGTAAGCTTCTACAGGCCACTGGAGCTGGCAAGAATCCTGCGATAAAACAAATGTCCAACCAGTGGCCAAAGTCTCTGATTTCACTAGTGCAAGACAGCAACGTGCCAGCAACCAAAGGCCTGTGAACAGGATGCTTTCATTGCCCAGCACCACAGACTAAATTAGGCAATACAGCTGTGAGAACACCAGCGACTGGGTAATGCTTACTGATGAACAAGCTGCAGCAAGTTTCCCCTGCTTTTCATCACAAGGGAAGACAATTTTTATTGCTAGCTGGCACAAAAGAGATTCATCTGCTAAGATCTCAAATCAGTTATTAGTCTTTTTCATAAAGTCCGGGAACAAGAAATGAAAAAAATCGAAACCAAGCACTATATCATTTGAGAAGTCTGTTTAGGTGATTTAGAAATATCGATTTTGTGTGTTGACAGTACTCGTTTACACATTAGTTTCTTATCATTATAAAAATCAAAGCCTATTTTACTACAACAGTGCAAACATCTCTGTAGATGAGATTGTTAGATATTTCCTAATGGCTATGGAATTTCCACAATTTAAACATCAAAATACAGTCAAAGTAAAAAAAATTAAGTTATTGGAGTTAGAATTGACATTCCTACACAAGCTGTCCTTAGGAAAAAAAAAAAAAAAAAAACAAAAAACTGCCCTGAAACCCCACATTTTCACAGGACCAAGCACAATTTCTTACCCGATCTTAGCTTCCCCTTGACCACAGCCTGCTATATAATTTAACCTTTTACACTTTTCCAATAAGCATATGACTTACGTAAAATACATTTGTTAAAAGCAGAATCCCCAATTACAATTGTGCAAAAAGACTGAAAAAACACTGACAGCCCTTCAGTTTCATAAAAAAATTCAATGCAAATGGCATTAAAGACTGCGTCGTTTAACAGAAGCAGAAAGACTTCACAATAAATATCTCTAATGTCTTCCCACTTCCATCGAGATCCCCCCATCTCTCCATTCACACCTTCACTCTTTTCCTTCTTTGGGCTTTCAAGTCCAGTGATGTACCATTATCCACATGGACGCGTGAACAAAAATTTTCTTTCATTTTGGAAAAATACGGTAAGAGGCTTTATTTTCACAGACATTAATTTATCTTATTTTCGTCTTGCACAGAGGTTTGTTTCAAAGCGATCAAGCCTACCAAACATGTTTTTTGAAGCTCACATTTATTTCTCCTATTGGAAAGGGCATAGGGATATGAAATGACCTCATCCATGGTTTAAAAACAAATGTTCAGGTTTAACTGTAAATGAACTTAGAAATTATTTAGCTAGTTAAGTTTACATTAATATTAAAATCTGCTGTGTTTTTATATAAGTAACTGCTACCATGTCTAATTAAAAGAGGTAATGGTCCACCTACGTAATCCAAATAGCAAACCATGAAGTACCATCTGGGACAACCTTAGGAGAAGGCAAACTTTAAATGTGGTTTAAAAATAAGTATTTTTAAAAGTAATTTAGTCTTAACACGCTGTTGGATTACTTTATTTTAATTAGATCAGCTCACATGAATGGCATGGTATACTTAATGTTCTTTATTTGGAGTTTATGCAATAACCCAGAGTTGTGCAGTCTGCTAAAGGGAAAGTGATGTTGGCAAGCAACGCTGCAAAGCTCACTGGAAGCCTCAACATTCTTCCTTTGTATGAATGAACACTCTGCATCCCACAGCCATAACACGGAGGTACATAATTAACTGTCACAATTGGCTACATTTTAAGAAATAGCCATGTAATTTGTCCTAATTCAATAGGATTAAAACAAAGGTTCCAATCTCTAAGGCCTATGAGTGAAAGAAGTCTACAAGCACAAAATTTAGTATGTGCATAAATCTTCTTTACAGGGTAGGGCCTAGGTCAATGGCAGACAGGGAAACAGTAATGTAAGCATTAAAAATTCACCTAAAATAAATGGGTTCATACTGACAGCTAAACCAATAAAAAAAAGCTGTGTTTTAATTAAAGTTTAGAACTGAAAAAAAAAAAGTAAAGAAAAAGCAATGTTACTAGAGTAAATCAAAAGATAAACTTTTGATTAAAAAAATATTTAGGAAGCAGAAAGATAATTGTCTAACCTTACTGTAACCATAAAGTCAAAATACCTCCCTGCCGAAAGGTTAGCTGCTTTAGCTATGAATTTTATAAAACTGTCTCAAACCCTGTCTGCTGGTTTTCTCAATATTAAAAAAAAGAATATCATAGGTTTTAAATATCCTATTTCAAGTGATGGGTTCTGGCAGTTCTTTTATTGCAACTAATGTAATATAATATATAGCTATGTGTCATAAAAATCAAATACTTTGGTCTCAATCTGTCTGAATGTAAATGCTTTTCTCGGGCAAAATGCATTTCTGTGCAGTGCAGGAAGGCTTAGCTTTAGAAACCAACTACCTTCCATTTTTGGAAATCTAAATCTGAATCAAGTTAGGAATAATAATAAAATTTAAAAACAGCTAAATAATAAGATAGAAGGGTAAAGAACTGCAGGCATTGAAATGAGATTACTTACCTATATCCAGACATATGACCTCTTCCATCCATGTCATAGCCCCCTCTACCTCCTCCCTGTGACCCGCCATATCCTCTATTATCTTCTCCATACCTACTCTTTTCACGACGATCATCTGAAGGGGAAAAAAAAAAAAAAAAAAAGACAAAATGTGAGTAAATGGCAGTGCAAATGGCAGCCCTACAAAATTCCTGCCCTACAATTTGTTTTCCTTAAGTCTGACACTTTCTAGATATAAATGGCAATTTCTAAATATCCCACTTCCATTATCTACCCCAGGGAGTAATGGAGCAAAGTCTGATTTTGCTCCAGTTACGTTCCTTGGCTTCCAGCACCACACAGTATCTCACAAAGCAAACACTGTCTATTTTAATTTTAACGTAACTACTACATTTTCCAAATTTTTAACACATATTGTCTAAAATATACTTTTCATTATACTTCCACTTCGCCTTCCTAGTTTGCAAAAGAAACCACTGAAGGCAGAACAAGGATGAGTGTGGGCCCAGCTGCTTGTGTCAAGATTTTGCAGAAAAAGGTCAGTCTTACAATTCTCATTTCTATCTCAGAATTCACCAACACAGCATAAAGCTGGAATGTGAGGTAGAAAAGCTTGTCATGACTGATCAAGATATGTCATCGTCAAACAAGAAAAAGGTGCAAAATAACTTACAAGAAAATTTCACCTAGAGCTTTAGAACTCAAGAGACATGAACTCTGCAAGGATGCCTCCAACAAATGCAACCACAACACTTCCAGGGCCCCAGAAGCTTTTCATCTCCACATAACATTTTGAAAATCTTAACAAACAGAACATTCCCCAAGAATACCAACATGGAAAAAAGAGCTTTTCACTATTCATCAAATTATCAGTTGGATTTTCTTCCGCAGACAATTTCACAGTGTTTCTGTTCAATTTTACTAGCCAGTATTGAATTCAACCTCTGAATTTTACCTTGGCTGTTGTGGCTATAGCTTCCCTTCTGAGACTGGTAGGATTGCTGGGAGTGGCCATATGAGCTTTGGTGCTGGTTATAGCCTGACTTTTGGTCATATGAGCTCTGGTGGCCATACCCCGACTGCTGGTCGTATGAGCCCTGGTGGCCATAGCCCGACTGCTGGTCGTATGAGCTTGACTGCTGGTCATAAGAGTCTTGGTTTTGTCCATAGCTTGACTGCTGGTCATAAGAGCTTTGGTGCTGACCATAGTTTGACTTTTGTTCATAAGAGCCTCTTCCACTTAAAATAAACAGAATGTGTATTAATAGCTAAATGTTCACAGAATAGAGAGCAAAGTAACGGCTGAAAACACATAACATTGCTAAAAAATTCCTAGTCACAGTTACCTTCCAAGTCATTACTGGCATATTTAAATGAAAATACTGTATGGTTCATCTCTGTTGGGATGTATCTGGCTTCCAGTAAAACCAAGAGAGAAAAGCGTGTATTACTATCACTTTCAAGACATCCTCAATCTCTACTGCACGTGAAACTTAACAGCAGTGCTCCCTTTACATGTCCCAGTACAAGGTTGGCTCCCCAGTTGCGTGACAATAGCTGATGCAAAGCCCATGACCCACAGAACACCAAATCCTCTCCTACAGAGCAGTAAGAAAGACATAGGCTGCTCACGCTGTATTGTGCAGTTGGTACTTCCAGCCTACAAAAAGCCCTCAAAACTTTGCATTACTGAACTGCACCCTATCTTCTGGTGTTCTACCATTTTGCCAAGAACTTATTCTAACCGTAGTGATGTCCTCTAACAAACTTGCAGTTCTTCCCATTTTAGTGCCATCTGTACATATTATCCCACCAGCTTTTACCAGAAACATTGACCTCTTGGATATTATAACTCAACATGCCTCGAAGTTCTAAGAGGGAGTCATCAATAACTCTTCTCTGACTATGTTATTTAATCAACTTTACAGCAACCACAAGAAAACCTCACCTACACCACATGTCCCTAGGCTACTTCCTAATTCAGCATGCAAGGTAGAAGCAAAAGTATTTTGAAAAACTAGATATGCAAGACAATTATTGTTCCAGTTAGGTTACACTGTCATAGCAATAGATTGCATAAATTTATGAGAAATAAATTGTATCCAGGAAACACTGACTGTTACTCATCTTTCTGTTTTCCCCCAAGGTGCTTCGTTGCAGCTTAACAGTATTACCTTTCCAGTAACTGAAATTAATCACTGACCTGTCACCTTTTCTCCTCTTCCTCCTCCCTTCTCTCACCCTTTTTCAAAAAATGAGGCACCACATTTGTCATTCTCAAGTCTTTATCAATCTTATCTGCTCCCCAAAATGCCTCAGAAAACCAACCAAACAAAAAGCTAAAAGCCTACAGGAAGTCTCCACCAGCTTTTCAAAGAACTCTAAGATGAAATCCATTCACACCAACCAATCTCAAACTATCCCATGTAACTAAATACTCGTGTAACCTGCTCTCTCCCAGTTCTAGCCTAGATCTTACCTTCAACGTCACTAATCCCAGTAACAAAGAGATTGCTAAAACTTTGCTTATATCTTAATTTCAAAAAAAGACAGATCTACTTTAGCTTTTTCACCATCACCAACAACAGAAGCCATCACTGAGAGCCTCCACTGTTTGCAGTTTTTCCTTCCTCCCTTCCCTCAGGAAGTGAGAGCTACGATTTTGTGATCATCCTCTCCAAAGCTATCATTTTTACCATCCCAGTTTCTCCTTATTTGTTACAACCATACATAAAACAGTTTCCCTCCAATTTCGATGTTAATTTTCCTGGTCAAAACCAACTGTTTTGGAGAATCTACGCCCTACTGCAGTGTTTTTCCACCGGATGTCTACAGAGCTAAAAACCACGTTATTGCCTAGTCTTGTGTATGTTTGTACAACTCTTAAAAATTCTCAGAAAACAAAGCAAAGATAACCAAAACTTAACCATGTACCTGCCTTCCTTTGAGATGTGCAAAGGACGCTCTACTCTGAGTGACATCACCTACTGTTCAGATTAAAATCATGCTTGTTTATATTAAGATGTTTGGCAATAACAACTACAAAACCAGAAACCAAGTACTGGTTTGCTGAAGTCCGGATTGTTATATAAACCTTGCAAAACAAAGTAAGAATTTTTGGACCATGAACACAGGAATGAGCTTTAGTGTGTACAGTGTATTTTAATAGGCCACTTGAGCCTCGTTAAAGAGCTACCGTAAGACGTAACCTTAGAGTGTAAACATGGAGCTTGCAAATTACACAATAAAGGTATTCTAGCACCAAGTGGCCTTTTAACTCATTATGGGAAGCTGGAATGTGTTTTCCAGGATATTTTCAGAGCTGTATTATTAATCCCGCTGAAACTGATTTGAGTATATCATTTAAGAAATAAAATACAATTGTAATTGTGTAAAGTACTGAACTGAGTGCAGCAATCCCATTATAAAGCTCTTAAAAGTGGGAATTTTCAGATGTTTGTTGGTTGTTCTGTTGTTTGCTTTTTATTTTAGCAACTGTAGCTGGAAACTTCTTATAGCTCTAGTTAGGAACGCACAACTATTAGACAGTAGTTTAAGCAAATATTGCTTAAGCTTCCTTACCCTCTGGACGACCCCTTCTGCTGTCCCTGACTGCTGTAAGACTGCTGGTTGTATGAGCTCTGATTCTGATTATCATAACCGGATTCATCATCATACCCCTGGGAATCTTGTCCATAACCTGAAAATCAAGGAAAAAAATTTTCAGCAAATATTCACCTTTTAATTACTGCCAATGAATGTAACAAGCTAGCCAAACCTGTTTGATTTTGTCCATAGTTCCCATGATAGTTTCCATAGTTCTGTCCATAGGAGGAATTGTCTCCACTCTGCCCATAACCAGAATATCCCTGTAATTTAAATAACGTATTCAAATAAGTGCAAATTCCACAGCAGGTAATTGCAGTTTTTCTTTGCTAGACACGACTGCAAACAACAAGCACAAACTGAGAACATTTCTTCCCAACCCTGACATGGCCAGCCAGGAACAAATTTTTATTTTTTATTTTACTCAAACATCTGCTTTGAAGGACACGATGACTTTTCTCAACTTACCTGTGTTTGTCCGTAACTTTGACTGCCCTGATTGCCATAGGAGGAATAGCTGGAACAGAAAAACACAGCTAGTAAGCTTTTACAGCACTGGAAAATGAAGGTACTTTGGGTGTTATTTTAAGTTTCTTTTCATTTTGAAAATAAGTGTTTCGTATGAGTCCTGCAGCTGTAGGCATATTAGAAAAGCATCAGTATGGTTGCCACAGCTAATTGGCAGAGCTATAAGCGCTTATTTTAGTTTCTGCTCTGTTTCAAGTGTAAATTTAAAGTACTTGAAGGTTGGGCTTACTACAATTTGATAGGTTCTTACGAATCACAGAAAATTGTACCATACGTACCCATGGCATTTTAATTTTTTCAGTACATTCTCATGAAGTTAATTTTATTTCAGTCAATTGCTGTCAATTTGGTGTTTGCTGGACAATTTGACATCACCACCATCAAAAACCGCATTAGCTTTCGATCATACTTACTCATTATTCTGCCACTTTAAGGTTTCATGAACTTACAGAAGAATCATGTGCTGAAACTCACATCAAACTCAGATATAAGCTCAAACTCACATACTGCCAGATGCACAGAACCCGATCACTTTCATTAGCACAGTCAGTATTATCCATGAATCTCATGCTTCTGTAAGAACACTTCTCTTTTACTGATTAAAATACAACCTCACCCCAAAAATCTTACAGCTATTTTTAAATGGCTTTTAAATTACACTATTATGAACAGTTTTCAAAGGTTTTGTTTTTGTTTTTGTTTTTTTTTTTTTACAAAAAAAGTCCCTCTCCTGGGCAAGTCAAATATTAATGTGGCCATCACCTTTATGCTTGTATAAACTTTGACTAATACCTCAGTGAGCAGCTTAAGGCAGACATATGAAAATATTTCTCTATATCCATGACATTTCAAAAGTTCTTATTATTAAAAGATAGCCTTCCATTTCAACCCTCCTTGTTTTCTTCCCTTCAGGAACATCACCTTTTCTCTATCTTATAAGGATTCTTAATAAAGGCCCAAGGCTACAAGCTTTCTACAACCGTTACTCTCAAAAACGTTATCAACAATGTATCACACTCCAAGATTCAAACACCTTGCTGGGAATCCTAAATTGCCATTATTTTGCACATTTAATTGCCAAGAGAAAGAAACAAACAAAAATACCATACCTCTGCTGGCCCCCGGACTGACTGTAACTTCCCGAATCTAGAAGAAGAAGAAGTAAGACATGTTGAGAACTTCCAATTGATACTTTATTCCTCTACTTAATATAAAAGGAAGAATTTGGGGGAGAGGAAGGAAGGTGTAGACACTAGACAACGCAGGTACTTTCCCAGCAGAATCTGAGAGCTGCTTCTTGCCAGCAGTCAAGACATCCCGATGGGGCGAAGAGGAGTACAGTGTGGGGAGGTACAGACGCTTTGAACTTCTCTCTGTGAAGCATCTGGATTCCATTTTTGTGGTGCATCCTCAGATTCAGGACTGCACAACCCCCTCTAATGGCTACTGAATACAGTCCCATCATCAAGGCTCAGAATGCAGCTGCTTCATTAATCAAGCAAAGCTAAGTAGGCCAGGCCCACCCCATTGAAGGCACCCTACAAAAGCTCTGCCTAGCACAGAGACAGAATTTGGAGATGACATTTCCCTTGCTGATAGCCCCAACCACGCAAGAATTAATTCATTTACATACAGCTTGTCCAGACAGGTATTACAGAGGTTATTTCCAATTAATCTAAACATCAGATATCATGGAAATTGATTCTCGAAAGACAAACACACTGGAAGAATATGGATTTCAGAATACAATTTCAAGTAAGAAAAAAGAAAAATCACTGAAATTGATTTGAAGTATGGCATCTAACTTGTAAAAGCTATCAATGTCACAAAAACAAACACACAAACTAATACCTAAGCTGGAACTCAGTTCCTAAATATGCTGCTTGGTCTTTATTAATTTAGCTTAACACATTTTGTCTTGTTAATGGCAGAAAGACGGATTCTCTGGCTTCTGTAAAAATTCAAATTTCTGAGTACTAGGAGCTGTCTCACAGCACCAAGGGAAGCACCAAGCCCTACAGACTGTTTCCCCAGCTGGCCACACGTGCCAGGAGTGGGGCCGCAGCACCTGCACGCTTTGCTCCACCACCTTCAGGCCCTTTGGGTGCAGATCTCCAGAGCGGGCTCCGGCACTTCATGGCCACAGCCTCCCAGCCACACGGCCTCTGCTGGCCTTGCTGCTCTGTGCAGGTGCCTCAAATCCTGACCTTTACGCTTGAAGTTTCCATCTTCTGGTCAAAACCCAGCACCGGGTTCTCTCTGCCAGTACTGTCAGTCTGGGAAACAGCCTCGGGATGCTCCTGGTCCTTCCGAATCACCCCAGGGAGGGGTACAAATATTGGGGTACCACAGTCTACGAACGGATACCAAGAACTCCTGGTTTTAGTCTCTCCCCTCTCTCTTGCAATATATCTAACCACTACACCTGGAATTGCCTAAAAAGCTGAAGCCGAGGGTGAATTCCAGTTCAGGATGAATGCCATAAGCCATACACAAACAGCTATAACCAGTCTGCAACCAAAGCACACACCAAATCGCCCCAAACATGCTCAGTGTACCTCCTTCCCCTGCTCATAGCCCCACTCCTGCCAGTGCCAACACACACGTGTACAGGGCAGGTCAGAATTTTTTTGTTATTTCCATTTGAACAATAACAAAGCTTCCCATTAAATAGGTTGCAGCATTTTAAAATGCCTCACTTAAAATTGATACGCCATTAATAGTGCTAATTAAAGCACAGAACACGAGGGGTCGTCTCAGGAAGAATTCCTGAGGAAGGATGTAACTTCCTCCGAACTACAGCAGTGCAGTTCATCCCCTCAGCTTCTCCCTCACGAACTTGTGCCAAACCACAGCGTTTTGGAAGGAGACTGAAAGCCACCAGATAAGGAGCCCGTAAAATATGAATGCATAGAAGCGGAGGAATTTCCTCTATTTATGCATTTTTGTGCGTGCCAAGCTGCCTTTCTCGGAGCGCTCCCTGGCCTCCTGAGGGGTTCATTCTGGTGGGCTCTGGGGGCTCAGGATCCTCGCAGCAGCTCTGCAAACTGCATTTTTTTGCTGGAAAATGACGGATCCGGGGGCATTTTCCCTGAAAGCAGCCAAAGTTCAGAGAGAAAGGCCCTGGGAAGGAGGGGGGAGCACGGCACAGCCCCACCTCACACAGCCCTGGAGCCACATCCTAATTAAAACACAGTAATTGATTGGGGGGGGGTTCAAAATTGGGGGGGGGGGGGCAGGCCCGGAGGGGGGCTGGAAACCACCCACCCCTTGCTCCCCCGCCCCCGGCGGAAAGGGGGCGTGGCCCCGCAGAGCCCCGCCTCCATTCTGAAAAGGGGCGTGGCCATTCCGTGCCCCGCCCTATGAGAAAAGGAGGCGTGTCCCTACAGCCCCCGCCCCATGAAGTGGGCGTGACCATCCCATAAAGGGGGCGTGGCCGAGACCGTCTCCAGACGAGCGGGCGTGGCCTCCGCAAGGGGCGTGGCCTCCACAGAGGGGGCGTGGCCACCGGGCGCCATCAGGGGGGCGTGGCCCCTCCCGCATCCCCCCCTCCCCCCTCACCCCCCCCCTCACCCCGCGGCGCCCTCTCCCCCCCTCCCCCCTCCTCTTTTTCTCCCCCCTCCCTCCCGGGAGGCGCAGGCCCCGCCCCCTCCGCGCGCGCCCCGCGGCACCCACCCGAGGCCATGGCGGCGGCGGCGGCGGCGGCGGCAGCGGGGGGGGGGGCAGTGACCGAGCGCCGCGCCGGCCGCGCGCGCACTGAGGCCCCCGCAGCTCGCGCGGACTGCGGGGCCCCGGCAGCCAATGGCAGCGCGCGGCGCCTCCCACCCGCGCGGCGTGAGGGGGGGGGAAGGAGGAGAGGAGGGAGGGGAGCGTACCAAGTGCATAGGGGGGGGGGTTGGGGGGGTTGGGGGTGTGGGGGGGATCTGGGGGGGGTTGGGGGTGTGGGGGCGGCTCGCCCCCAAGGGCTGCGTCCCAGCACGGTGCTGGGAAAGGCGGGAGGGGATTTTGGGGGGGTTGGAGGAACCTATAGCTGAAGTGAGGGAGCTAAAGGAAGGCAGCTCGCAGGATGCCGGGGTTGGAATGGCTGGGGAGGGTCTGCGGGGTGGTCTGGTGGCACCATCAGAAGGAAAGGTGCGTCGTCAGAGCCCAGATATTAAAAAAATAAAGCCAAATATTGGCTCGGAAAGCGAGTTTCTGAGACGAGGGGTCGCGGTCTGGCAAAGCGCAGGGGGTGTGAGGCAGGAGGTGTTGCTGCACAAGTGTGGCTGGATCAGGAACAAACGTTCACCCTTGCTGTGTGAGACCAGCCACCTGCATAGGAGTCTGTCCCAAAAGTTACCGTGAGACACAGCTCTGTGCTTGCTGTCCAGTGACAGTTTGTACCCGCACCAGCATTTACAGGGCAGCTGGGGGAACGGCGCTGTGAGCTTTTACCTTTTTTTTCTATTTTAGCGGGGTTGAAGAGCATTCTCTGGTTCCAGCTGAATGTGTTGAGCAGATCTGCAAACAAGCCAGGTTGTTTCTTTCCCCCGGGGCACAGCAGCGGGAGGCCCATGGCCTAAGATGAGTTTCTGCAAAACAAGCAGCGACTAGGAGGATAAATCTAAGAAGGGTCAAGGTCTCTGCCTGTCTTTCGGGTTTCTCCTTGAAAAACTTCATCGTCTCCTCCAGCCTCAGTGCCTTGTCCAGCACCACCGGCCTTCCTGGGCCTGTGACAAGCTGGGACCTTTTGATGAAGGCTCCCTTTGAAGTGTGCTGAGGGATTAGGGCAGGTCCCAAACAATGCTCCCAGGGCAGGGCGGGGGAGATGGTATTATTTGCTCTGTGTAGCCTCTTGGGACCTTTGTGCTCCTAAGAGATGGAGGTGTCCATAGAAATAGAAAATGGCATTGAGACTAAGAGCTGAGCTCACAAATTTTTTGCCTGCTGATAGATCTGGGACTGCTGAACGCTTACAGCAGACTCAGAGGGAAAGCTCATGTGCTGTGCTCCCCCTTTGCTCCCAAACAAAAATTTATTTATTTATTGAACCTGGGGCGGGGAAAAGATTTCAGATTTCACACGTCAGCCCCCTGCTCATCCCCATCGGCTGAGAGGGAGCTGGCAGCAGGGAGCGTTTGTGGCACTGGGTTGTTTAGGGCAAGGTGGGAGCACTGGGAGCTGGATGAGGCACGTCCCTGCTCAGCTCCCAGCACTCTCAGAGCAAAGCCTCTCTCTTTTTCGCACTTTTTTCCTGCCTCATCCTTCTCACACAGGTCCTTCCCTGGCCCCTTCCTCTGTTGTTTCCCTCAGGCAGCGGCGTGTCCGTCGCTGAAGGGGAAAAAATAAGGGAAGGGAAAGGAGAGGAAAGGAGAGGAAATGAAAAAAAAAAAAAAAGGAAAAAAAAGGGAAAAAGAAGGAAAAAATGGAAAGGGAAAAAGAAGGAAAAAATTGAAAGGGAAAAAAAGGAAAGGAAAAAAAAAAAGAAAAAAAAAGAAAGGAAAGGGGAAAAAAAGGAAAGGGGAAAAAAGAAAAAGGAAAACGGGGATATTAACATTAAACAAAAATAGAAAAGGAGGAGGAGAATTAAAAGTTTAAAAAAAATAAAGAAGGAATTAAAATTTTTAAAAAAAGAGAGAATGGGGATTAAAAGTTAAATAGAAAAAGAAAATAGAAAGGGGATTAAAACTCAAAAAAAAAAAAAGGAAATGGAAAGGGGATTAAAAATTTAAAATAAATAAATAAATAAAAAATAAAAGAGAAAGAGGGATTAAAAGATAAAAAAAGGGAAAAGCAAATCCCGTCGCCATGGCAACGGAGGGCCCGCCGCGCCTGGCGTCGCCATGGCAACGGCGCAGGCCTTCCGGCGGCGGCCGGAAGCGGGGCGGCGCGCGGCAAGATGGCGGCGGGGCGGCGGTGGCCAGCGGCCGGCAGCGCGCTCACCCTGCTGCTGACCCTCGGCGCCTCCGGGCCCGCGCTGCTGCGGGGCGGGGGCGGCACCGGCGGCACCCCCGAGACCCCCCTGAGGGCGGGGGAAGGTGAGGGGGAACGTGCGGGGCCGCCTCCTGCCCCGGCAGCGGCGGGGAGCGGGGCTTTGGGGCTTTGGGGTGGGCCCTGAGGTGGGCACGGGGCTGGGGCTGGCGCTGGGAACCCCCAGGGCTGCTGAGAGCAACCGGCCCGAGGCGGTTTGGTTCTTCATTTGTTGTGGGAGATAATCATCAGGGCAGGTGTGGTTACTGGGCGGTCGTTTTTATGTTGGAAATGAGGAGACATTTCTGCTCAGAAGGGGCAGTCAGGCGCTGGGACGGGTTGCCCGGGGAGGTGGTGGAGGCACCGTCCCTGGGGGTGTTCAAGGGAAGGTTGGACCTGGTGCTTGGGGACAGGGTTTGGTGGTGACACTGGTGGTATTGGGACGGTTGGACCAGATCTTGGAGCTCCTTTCCAGCCTTACTGGTTCCACGTCTCCTTCCTTTTCCTTTACTGAGACTGAAATTTCCTACAGAAACCGTTGCTTTTTTCCAGTCTCCACCCCAGGAAGCACCGAGAGTCAGTCCGTCAGTGCAGTGCCCACGACAGCTCTCCTTCTAGCAGTGTTTAATTATTTACGCCTGTTTTTTAACGCCCCAAGCTCCCCTTCTGCAGCAGGATAGAACAAAAAGCGGTGCCTTCTGCAGGCTCAGTCTCCCTCTGCTCCAGCTAAACAGATTTGGTTAAAACGAATCCAGCTTCTGGTGGCTAAAACAAACCCCTCGCTGTCCCTGCCGCTGTGACGTGCTGCTGTGCTCAGTCCACAGGCTGCTCACCTACGTCTTCAGCTACGACGACCTGATATCCCTGAGCTGCGGGGCCGTTCTCGTCTGGTACTTCGCAGGCAGCTTTGAGAAGAACGTCGGCACCGCCAAGCACTGCTTCCTCACCGTCCTGTTCGCCCTCCTCTCCGCCCTCCTGTACCTCCTGCTCGCGGCTGTCGTCTCGAGGGTGGTGGAGGTGGAAGACCCCAGGGGGTTCATGCCGGTGGCGTTTGCCATGTTGGGGGTGTCGACCACGCGCTCGCGGATGAGGAGGGCTCTGCTCCTCGGGGTGAGGGTCCCGGTGGTGCTGGTGCCGTGGTTTCTTCTCTGCGTGGCGTGGTTTATCCCCTGCTCCTCCCTCCTCGGTAACATCTGCGGGCTTCTGGTTGGGGAGGCCTGTATCCTTCCAGGGCCCAGCCCTGAAGCACAGCGTGGGGTCGCTGTTTGTGAGCGTGCTGCAGCTTTAGGGCGTTTCCCGGGCTCTTTTCTGCACCGAATTCTCACCGGCTCTACTTGCCCGCAGCACACCCAGCTCTGCGTTGGTCTCTCGCCCTCTGCTTCCACTTCGTGGCTTCAGGGCGTGCAGAGATCCCGGAGCTGAGGAGGGCAGCGGGCTGTGGGGATGGCACTGGGTAGAACTGGGAGAGTTCTCCAGGGAAAACGGGTTTGGAGCCGGAGGGGGATGGTGCGTGGCCGTGTCAGAAACAAGGATGTTTTGTCTGAGGGCCTCCTTGACGTGTTGCTGGCTTCAGATGGGCTCGGCTACTGCTTCTGCCTGGATATTCCCGAGTCGGTGAGCTCTAAGCTGGATCGGCTGTTCCCCTTCACCCTGCTGAAGAGAGTGCCAGGGCTGAGATACATCCCGGGGGCCTCGGCGGAGAGGAGAGCCTCCGAGAGTGTCAAGTAAGTGTGGGAGTTCCCGTGAGGATTTCTTGCCAGGCAGAGAGAATTTGGGGCGTGAGGTGGCACTGAGCCACCCCTAAAAGGTTTGTGTTTGTATCGATGCATGCAGAGGTAACAGCAGCATGACAGCAGAGTCGTGCAGCTCTGCCCTGCCATCAGGGCATTTGTTCTTGGCCCTGTTGTGCCCCGAGGCGTGATCTTTATTTGTCTTTGCCCCGCCTGCCGGCAGCTCTGTGAAGTTGGTCACGTCCAAAGCTACCGTTGGGAACTGGAGGTGCCACCTTTCTGTGCTTGTGTTCAGCATCAAGCAAGGCGGCTCTGCCAAAAAGAAACCTTGGCACTTGAGCTGATGTTCGGGGGTTATTTGAATTTTGTGTCTATCGCAGTCCCTGAGAACTCTCTGGTATTTTGTAAAGCTCAGAAATCCAGGTCAGTTTTTCCCCAGCTCTAAGATGCCATCTGAGTTTGGCAGAGGAAGGCTGTTTCTCTATGAAGGGTTAAATTCCACGTTCTCTTGAAGCCATAGGCTCATTCTAAAGCATCCTGAAGCGTTTGCACCTACCCTCACCTGAGGGGAAGCCATAAAACAGACCCTCCCTGGCAGGAACACGCACCCAGATCCTGTGGGGCAATCGGACTGAGCCCGAGTGCTCGCAGGGGAGCCCAGGCAAACCCAGGAGCGTTTTGCCTCCTCCTGTCAGCGCTGTCCCTGCGAGGAGGGTCGCTCTCGCTGCAGCAGAGCCCGTGTCTGCACCACTGCAGTGCTGCTGCTGGTACCTTGTGCTCAGTGTGGGCTCCACACCTAAACCTGCCCTCCTTAGGTGAGCTGCCATCAGCGGGCTGTGCGGGCTCAGAGGGATTTACAGAGGGATTTGACTGTCAAGCAGGGTGTGGGAAGGCGTTTCGAGGACGTCTCCATTTCTGCAGCTCAATTTGCATCTCTCTGCGGCTTAGGTGCAAGTCTGCTGCTTGCTTCTGGGCCTTCGTTCTTCTTGCTTTGATCCCTTATTCCCGAGTGCGAGCTCTGAGCGGGTTTTAAAGCTCCAGGCAGCTGCAGGCAGCGAGTTGCCAGCAGGCAGGAGCCGTTTCTAGGAGGCTCTGCCTCCTGCATCGCGCCTGCCTCCACAAACGGAGCTGTGGGGGGAGCAAACCCAAGCTCCCAGCCCCCAGCGTGAGCCAGCCCCTTGTTCTCGCTGGGATCTGGTGGTCACAGCTGTGTGAGCGCTGCCTCGATGCCCTGCTGAGTGTGTGCGTGGGCCGGGCAGCGCTCCTGGAGGCCCCGAGGCTTTGGCTCCCAGGCAGATCCTGCTTGATGCAGGGTGAGTCGTGCCTTCTGCTGGCAGAGGCTGCTTCTAGACCTGGCTTCTGAAGGATTCATCTCATCTGTAGCTCTCCTCCTTCCCTTTCGCTCTCCTGCTTCCACCAAAGGCCTTTATGGTTCTCGATAGGTGACGCTGGGCAGCTGCTGAATGGCTTAGATGGGAGGCAGAGGGGTGTGCATGGAAATTGGGAGGCCTCGTAAAGCCAAACCCTGCAGTGCGGCTGGCACGTGCCCTTTGGGAAGAGATTTAGGGCTAAACCCCGCTTATTCTGTGGGTTGGGAGTGGGCACATCTGTCCCGGGTGACCAATATCCCTATTTTTACCCAAACGCTGCTTGTAACAGGGATTCCTCCTGTTGTAAGAGACAGCATTTCTCTGATGGATTGCAGCGACCTCTGTGAGTGTTGGTCAGGAGGAAACCTGCCCCCGGGGCACTTCCAGCAGCAGCGAGGCAGCGCCAGTTCTGGAATAACCTTCCCTTTTCCTTCCTGCCCAGGATCACCCCTCCGCCAGGCGCGTACCCAACACAAAGCTCCTGCAGCTCCTCTCCTCCAGCTCTTCCCACGTTCCCCCCGCAGCACCCCGCTGCTCAGAGCCAGGGCTTCCAGCACAGCTGCACGCCAGGACACGGCCCCACGGGGGGACACGCAGGGGCTCAGCACAGCTCTGCAGCAGGACACGGCCTCCCTTCCTCCCCCTCCCAATCCAGAGGTGCCTTCGGGGACTTTTACCCCCAAACCCACGCCGGGGCCTCGCCGGGACAGTTCTGCCAGCCAGGCAAGTTCTCCATCCCACAACACGTGTGCCCACCAGGACTACAGGCACCTGTGGGCCCAGAGCCCCTGGCTGGGGATCAGCAAGCCCCGGGGCATCCAGCAGCCCCAGCACCGCTCGTTCCAGCTGAATTTTCCAGGATCCAGGTGTACTGATCCTCCCGAGGGCAGCGGGGCTCCTCTGGCACAGGAGGACTGTGTATGGTGCTCGTGCGGCAGCTGGCCACTGTTGCTGTGCCTGTGTGACGTGCTGAATGGGTTATTTAATTGTTTCCTTTGGAATTTTGATACTTTTTTAGTATTTTCTGCCCCCCTAAACCTCCCTAAACTCCTCAACGAGGCAGCTCAGACACATGAAAAATAGTGTAGGGGTCCTCAGCGGGGGATTTTGGCCGTTTGTGCAGCGAGCATGAAGCCAAGGAGCTGGGAGGGACCTTGAAAGAGGGTTAAAAGAGTGAACTGGAACGATGCCGTTCCGCTGGGGTGCTCACATGGTTCTGCTGGAGGTGTGTGACCCACCAGCACTAGCACAACCTCTCTGTTTCCTTCAGAGCGGGTGGGAAGCCGTGTGGGAGAGGAGTTTCCAGCAAGGGATGGAGAGCAGGGCGCTGTGTGGTGCTGGTGGCAGAGGGGTGGGGTTGGTGGGACTTGCTGGGCTTTGTTTCCCCCTGTGCTGTGCCCGGGAGGAATCTCCTCTTTCTGTCTGTGAAACGGGCAGGATCTCAGCTGCTGCCACTGATCAGCTGCTTAGAGGTTTATTCTCAGAGAAAATAACAACAAGAAGTGTTGTGTGAAGCTCCAAGTGCCTTTGCTGCTCTGGGGAATGGCCTCGCCGTGCCTGCCCTGCCTCCTCAGGGCTCCTCCGTGCTATCCCAGCCCACGGGTAGGAGGCAGCACGGATGGCTGCGTGCCCCAAAGCACCCACATGCCTTTTCCTTTCCCCCTTTCCCCTTTTTGGGTGCCTGAGGAGGCCCCGTGTTGCTGCCACGGTGACGCGTGGCCTCGCAGGGGCTCACTTTGGGGGCAGACTGCAGTGAAAACCGAGGGCTCAGACCTCAGCTCTGTGCCCGTCTGAAGCTGCTTGCAGAGGTGGAGGCTGGAGAGGGGCTTTCCGGGGGGTGCAGCCCTCGGAACCAGCCTGTGGGGGGCTGGAGTTGGTGGCTGGCTCCATCCTGGTTGTTTCCCCCCTCCCTGGGATCTCAGGTGGGTTTGGTTTCGTGGTCCTGTTCCTGCCGAGCTGCTGGCAGCAATCGCGTTGTTTAACGTGGAGCAACGACAGGACGAGGAGCTCGCCTGAAACTTAACAGGGAAACTTAAAAAAGGAACTTCAATACCAGGAAGGAGCTGCTAGAGGTGACTGAAGCCCTGATGTTCCCCTCGATGAGTGCCTTGGTGCTCTCCCTCGTGAGAGCCTTCCCTCTGAACCGTGAAGTTTTCCTAGTCTTATTTCCAGAAACGTGCAGAGAACGCGGGAGGGTGAGGAGGACTTCCAGTGTCGTGTACCCTCAAACCGAAAGCTTGAAATACAACTGGAAACAAACCGCTGCGTCCCCTGGTTTGCTTTCAAGTGGGGAGAGCCCTCCTGGGGTGGGCTCGGCCCCCAGGGACTGCAGGGCAGGCGTGAGCAGGGTGCGAGCTGCGGGAGTGCCTGGTGACAGAGGACACGCTCTGGGGAAGGGCGGTACTGCACATGGGAAACACTCCGGGGACTGGGAATTTTTATTTTCAGGCTCTTAACAGTTGACTCCCCTAATTTGCAGAGCCGTTGGAGGGGTGGCGGGGTTTCCAGTGAGTGATTTCGTGCCGTGGGTGGTGCAGGAGAAAGGAAATGTCCCCTGAGAACCACTGGCGTGTGGCTGCCAGCAGCAGGAGCAGCCCCAGGCAGCCGGTGTGGGGCCAGGGCAGCAGAGCTCCTTCCCCAGGCTCCTGTGCTCCCTTCAGGCAGGTGCTTGTGAAGATAACGGGTGATTTCCAACGGGGTCTGTCCCTGCCTTTCCTGCGGACAGCCATCGGTTAAATGCTGTTGTGTCAATCAGCCAAGGGCTGTCTGCTCCTCCAGCAGCCGTGTCCAACCAAGTCTCAGCTCCTCGGGGCTGGGATTTGGCTCAAAACCCCTCAAAAGGGCTGGGAGGGAGGAGTGGGACTGGGTGGGACGTGGGCAAACACGGCTGAAAGGAGAAATGGGATTGAGGAGAGGGAGGCAAACATCAGCTGCTTGGGGTTGGAGCTCTCAGACGGGGTCACTGATGGCGAGTTGCAGTTCCAGGTCCCTTCCTTGGAGGGGAGGCAGACAACTGAAGTTCCCCGTTTCCTCTCTGCTTTTCTTTTTTCTTAAAAATCAATAAAACAGCGGGGCAGCGCGGGATGGCTGCCCCCGGGAACACGCTGTCTCCGAAGGTTTGTTACTCCGTGTC
Source organism: Aythya fuligula (assembly GCF_009819795.1). Classification (NCBI taxonomy): domain Eukaryota; kingdom Metazoa; phylum Chordata; class Aves; order Anseriformes; family Anatidae; genus Aythya; species Aythya fuligula. Next base: position 5,156,962 of record NC_045578.1, on the reverse strand, counting down.
CTGCTGTGTTCCCAGTACAACCGGTGCTCTGCTCAGGGTCACTTCTGCACCTGGAAGGGGGGTGAAACGTGACCCCGGAAAGCCCCTCGGTCACCCCTCTGTCCCCTGGGGGTGACAGGAGCGTGGGGACGGGTGTTCTGGCAGAGCCCAGCTCCTTCCCTGCTGCTCTTCCACCCCGCCGTGGTGGAAGGAGGGCGGCTTTGGGGTCTGGGGAGCGCGGTGCTGGCTCTGAGCAGTGCCAGGAATGGGGATGCCCACGGGGTTGGGGCTGGAAGGGGCCAAGGTGTGTGCTGGCGATGGCTGCGGCCATAGCTGATGGACTGGGATGCAGCTGGAGCACCCACGTGGGACTCCTGGTGCTGCCGAGCATCTTTTTCAACATTTTGTGTAAAAACAGCAGGTTTCAGCTGTCAGGAGGTGACAGCTCGGAGTGGGAGCCAGCTGAGCTGGGGCCGTTGCTGCCCATATCCCTGCGAGCAGCCCCACAAAGTATTTCCACACAAATCTCGGTATTTCTCTGCTCCCCCAACTCCTTCTTTTTCCAGCAAAGCCACCGGCTGACCGGGATACCCGCGGGCAGCCCCGCTCCCCTGCTCACCCCCTGCGCCCCGCAGGGTGTCCCCGACGCCTCTGTCACTGCGGGGCCGTGCCCGGGGACCCGGATCTCTGCGGCTCTGCCTCTCCTCGATGCCCCCGGCTCACCCACACGGACTTTGCACCCTCCCCGTGGGCGTCATCAGCTCCGATCCCGGCCATAGGTGACAGCAGCGGGACCGTGGCCCCGATGGGACACCAGCAGCACGGCGATAGCAGCGGGATCATGGCCCCGATGGCACAAATCCCCCCTGGATGCCCCCACACCTCTCCAGCAGCCCTGTCGTGGTGGCTCACCCTCCAAGCCCAGCCCGTCACCCGAGTGTTCCTGTGGGGTTTGGGGTCACGGCGTGGGGAAAAACCCCAAAAGAGAGCCGTGGCCATGCCGCAGCCGGGGTCCCGGGCTGCAGGTTGTGAAATTTCCCCCCAAAAGAGACATTTTTGGAGCCTCTTTGTGCCCAAAGCAGGGCACCGAGTCTGTGTCTGTGTCCGTCCGTCTGTCTGTGCACGTCTGTATCGTGCCCACGCACCTGCAGCTGGCCTTATGGCCGTGTACCCGTGTCTGTCTGTCTGTCTGTCTGTCCACATGCTTATATCTGTCCGTGTACCTTTGGCTGTCCGTATGTCCGTATACCTACATCTTTATGTCAGGTACCTGTCTGTCTGTCCACGTACCTGTATCTTTCTGTCCGTCTGTCTACGTACCTCTCTGTTTATGCCCGTGTACCTATGTCTGTCCGTGTGTCTGTCTGCCCATGTACCTACATCTCTTTATGTCCGTCCATGTACCTATATCCATCTGTCCATCCATGTACCTCTGTCTGTCCCGTACCTATGTCCGCCCATCCACGTACCTATATGTCTGTCTGTCCATATATCCATCTGCCCATCCTTGTCCCTATATCTGTCTGTCTGTCCCCCCATACCTGGTGCTATATATAGGGTGGCAGGCACAGCATATCTACCATACCTATACCTGTCCCTGTACCTCTGCCTGTCTTTATGTCCGTGTACCTATATCCGTCTGTCTGTCCACGGCCCTGTCTGTCTGTCCATGTTCCTATATCCGTCTGTCCGTCCATGTACCCATATATCTGTCCCCCCATACCTGATGCTGTATACATGGCGGCAGGCGGGGTATATCTGCCATACCTCTACCTGTCCCCATACCTCTGTCCGTCTGTCCGTGTACCCGTGTCCGTCTGTCCGTCCATGTCCCTATACCCGTGTCCCTATACCCGTGTCCCTATATCCGTCTGTCTGTCCCCCCATACCTGGTGGTGCATATATGGCGGCAGGCACGGGGTACCCACCATACCTACACCCGTCCCCGCCTGTCTGTCCGTCTGTCCCCGTCTGTGTGTCCGTCTGTGCCCCCATATCCCCACCCCCTCCCCGTCCCCATTCCCCCGTCCCTGCCCCTTTAACGCCCCCCCCCCATTTGGCGCGCCGGGCCCGTACCACCTCGGGAAGGACCGGGGGGGGGGGAGGCAAACTTCCGCGGGGCCGCCCCCTCCGGCGCCTCCCATTGGCTGCGCGGCGGGGGCGGGGCGTGGCTCCCCCCCCGCGCGGGGTCGCGGTGGTGCGGGCCGGGCTGCGCGCGGCGGCGGGGCCGGGCCGGGAGGGGCAGAGCGGGGAGCAGGTGAGGGGGGAGGGGAGGGGCTGGGGGGGGGCGCTATGGGGCGGGGGGGGGGGTTATGGGGTAAAGGGGGGGGTTATAGGGTAAGGGGGGGGTCGTGGCTCCTCTGCTGGGGGGTTTGGGGTGTGGGGGGCTCGTTGCTGGGGGGTTTGGGGCGAGAGGACCCCGTTCTGGGGGGGTTTTGGGGGTGTTAAGGGGGGTTTTGGGGTGCTGGGGGAGTTATTTGGGGGGTGGGGGGCGAGGGGGGGTGGGGATGGGGTGGGCAGGGCCCTGTAATGGGGGCTGGGGGCAGGGGGTGCTGTTAGTGGGGTTATTGGGGGGCTGGGGGGCGTTATTGGGGGCTGGGGTAATTGGGGGGGCGTTATTGGAAGGCTTGGGGTGGGGGGGGTCCCACTGGGTGGGGGGCTCTGGGATTGGGGGGCTGCGGTGAGCACAGTCCTATTAATGGGGGGCTTGGGGTGAGCAGGACCCCGGTACTGGGGGGCTTGGGGCGAGGAAGACCCCGGTATTGGGGTCAGATCCCATTATTGGGGAGCTTGGGGTGAGCGGGGCCCCATTACCGGGGGGCTTGGGGCGAGGAAGACCCCGCTATTGGGGTGAGCAAGGTTGCTGGGGGCTTGGGGTGAGCACAGTCCTTCTATTTGGGGGCTTGGGGTGATGGGTCCCCGTTATTTGGGGTGTCTGGGGTGATGGGGCCCCATTACTGGGCTGCCTGAGGCGGACTGAGCCCTATTATTGGGGGTCTCCTGGGGTTTGGGGCTCCCCCACCGCTGGGTTCCCCCCTCCGAGGGGCTGCTGATCCCTGGAAGCCCCCTGAGGGCTCCTCCCTGACCTTGCCCTGGGAGCAGGAAGGCTGATAATGATGGATAGTGGTGTGATAGGTAATTAGAGGTAATGACTGGGAGAAGAAAGGTGTCATTTAGGGTTTCTGCCTAATCTCAGTGGCCTGGGAAACCGGGGTGGGATTCGACTTTTCCGCCCGTTTCTAAAAAGCAGCAGCAGGTCCTGGGGAGGAGCCAGAAAACTCCAAAGGATCAGGTCTGTGCTTCGAAATCCGGAAAGTAAAACGGTGCCGGCGTCCTGGGGGCAGCTCAGCCCCCGGTTTGGGCTTTGTGGGGTCGCAGCGAGGAGCAGCACGTCCAGCCCTGCCCTAGCTGGAAGGCAGCGTGCTGGCCTTTGCTGTAGGTCTCTGAAAAATCCCGACGGGCTGTTGTGCCACGCAGGGCACATGTGTAAATTAACCTGCTGCGGGTAACGAAATTGGTGAGCTGCCCCCCCCGGAGCACCCCGTGTTGCCCCAGTGCTCGGTTTTCCTTCAGGCTTGTATTTAGTCGGGTGTTTGCTGGGCATTGGGGTGTGCACAGCTCCCGGTGCCTCCTTTTGGGGCCGTGCTGGGCGCCCTGCAGCACGTGGACGTGGCTCTGCACCAGAGCCGGGCGTGCAAAACGCTTCCCCACGCCGCTGGGGAAAGGCAGGGCTGGCACACCGGGCGCTTTCCCCTGATCCTGCGGTGTAAAAAGGTGGAAAAAAAAAAAACCCTCGGAGAAGGAACGGGGTGGGCAGGAGGGAGGAGCTGCCGCCACCCAGCTGGCTTCACCCTTACAGGAGCCCTGCTCTGCTCCTAAATCTCCTCGTGCAACCTCTCCCCGCGGATCGCCGAGGGAAATCTCCTGCCCTGTCATCGCTTCGCAGCCGCCTCCCGTTCAATCAGTAATCCGCGGGGTGGTGCCTGCGCGGGGTTGAGCAAGTGAGTGCTTTCTGCAGCTTTTGCTTTGCTTTCTCCCCCCCACCCACCCCAAGCGGCTGCGGGAGCTCGCCGGGGCCCCCGGTCCCCTTTCCTGCTCTCCAGGGAGGCGTTTGGTGCCGCTCGCCCTCCGTGCTGCAGCTCCTGGGCGCCGTCAGCGCCTGCTCGCGGAGCGGTGGGAACGAGGTAACGAGTTTTTTCTCACCCCACGGGCTGGGGGAGCACCTTTGGGTGCCGGTGGGTCTGTGGGGACGAGCTGGGGGCGGTGGTTCCTTCGCCCAGTTCACCCCCAGCAGGAGCGGGCTGGGATCTCCTTCCATCTCCATCTGAGATGCAGCAAAGGGAGCGTTCACTGCGTCCCCAGGTGCTGGGTGAAAGATTTCCCTGCTCCTGCCATCTCCTCCCCGTCCCTTTTCTCCCCGGCAGGAGCCGAGCAGCCGGCAGTTACCTCCGGTGGCACTGAACTTTGTGCTGTTGCCTGACTCGAGCCCTGCTCCCCTCAGCAGCGCCGCTCGCGGGGCTTGCACGAGGTGAGGCAGGAGCCCCGCGGCGTGCGCCTGCCAGGGCTGGTTTCTGCGGGGTCTGAAATTTCCCAGAACAGAGCAAATAACGGCAGGCTGCTCCTAATTCCTCACCCAAGTAAACGTTGGGCTCAGCTGTGTGCTGCCCGGTGCTCGGAGCCCTCAGAGAGGCAGGGAGTGCCCGTAGCTCTGGTGGCTTCTCTGAGGCCACCGGTCCAAAGGGCAGCTGAGTTTGATCCCTAGGGGCAGGTTATCGAAGCGAGCTGCATCACGTACCGCCCACTTCTGTGCCCACAGTTGTTCTTTTGCAAGGAATTCAGTAGGATTACTGATTAATATCCCCTTCTCCATATAGACCAGGGGATGGGGAGGATCGGAGGGGAAGATGGGGCTGGGTTTTCCTCCCTGGAAAAATCTCTCTGCCTGCGCCAGGCGGCTGTGAGGGGCTGGTGGGCAGCTCGGGGGGTTGGTGGGACTGTCCTGGTGGCACTGGCTGCCTCCTGCTGAGGGACTTTTTGGGAAACGTGTCTGCCGGCCCGGCTTCGTGGCTTCGCGGCACCCCCGGGTTTGAGCGAGCTCCAAGCTTCGGAGGAGGAAGCTGGTGAAGCGCCTGCAAGGATTGTGCAAGCCCTGGTTGTGTAACGGGGCCGCGTGTACGATTACTTGAGGTACGAGGAGCAGCCAGGCGTGCAGAGGGGAGGAACAATGGTGTGCCGAGCGTCTTCTGTTCTGCAGGGGCGGCGTGGGGCCGGGGAGCTGTGGCTCTTCCAGCAGGAGATCTCCTTTCAGCCTGGGTTTTCTTAACTTTTCCTTACTGAAGTCAATCAATAACCCCTCCAAACACGCCGCTCCGATCAGAGGTCTGGACGGACCTCAGATTTAGGGTTAGAGTTAGGGTTGCTGGATCTGTTTTCGCCACGTCCCTCTGATGCTCACCCAGCAAACCTCCCGCAGGAGAGCAGCGTTGGAGGCTTTTGCCACCCGAAGGTGGCCTGCAGCTCCTCTCGTCCTGTCCCAGCTTCTCAGCACTCGTTCCCCGTTCCAAGCATGCCCGTGTGGCTCGACGCCCTGGGAGGGGAGGCTGGGGAGCAGGATTAGCCAGCAGAGGAGTTCAATTCACCAGCCCCGTCTCAGGTTTTGTTTATCCCCTAATCCTGCAGGCTTGTTTTTCTCTCCTGCACGCTTGTTTATCTGCGCTGGCTCCTGTTCATCGGCGTGTAGGTGCCGGTGAGATGCCTCCCACCCTTGTGCAGGTTTTTACCTGGGGAAGGGAAGGGACAATGCCTCAAGTCCCTTGGTGCAGCACCCTGCACTCGCTGCCGGCCCCACCGTGGCGTGCCCATGGTGCCGAGGTGCAGCACCTCTCCTCGTGTTCCCTTCCTGGCTCTCCCAGCCTCTCTGCTGTCCTTGCTGGGACCTGTTGGCCAGAGAAAGCCCCAGTGGGACAGCAAACGCTCCCATACGCAGTGTTTCGCCTCCAAATGCACGCTCCACATCTGTCTCGTGCTGAAAATAGCAATTCTGCCAATGTCTGGGCCGGTGTGTCAAGGCCTGCTGGAAGCGACCTTGCACGGCAAGGAGAATTTGTTGGTTCTGCCTCACCGAAAGCCCCGAGTTGTGTGTGGGTGTCTGACCCTGCTGGGGGCCTAAAAACCCCTCCTGGGCTTAGTTTGGAGTGAGACCTTCCTGGGTGCTGCGTGAGGCGTGGTGGCATTTATCACAGACGGGCTTTTGGGCCCGCTGCTCGGGCTGCAGGCCGGTGCTGTGAAACCGGAGGGGTTTCCACGGGCTCCAGCTGCTCATTTCCACCCAGGATCCCCCCTCTGCCACCCAGCTCTTTTCTGGGGCCGTGCCATGCTGAGCTGATCCCTGATTTAAAGCTGTGGTTATTTTTTTTTTTTTTAAGGCTTCTTCTCCATGGTACCGTACAAGAGCGGTCACCGTGAGCCCGCAGGGATGTTCTGGGGCACGCTGACATCCCCGGCGCGGAGCTCCCGGCGCTAGAATCGTGACAGCCGTGCTTCTGCTTTCTGTGCTAACCCAAAATATGTGCTGAGTCAGTGGCACGAGGGTCGTCATGTGGCTGCAGGAAGCCAGAGGAGCGCCGTGCCGAGCCACCTCCCCAGGCACGGCTCCGTTCGTGCCCCTGGCACGGCTTTTGCTGGGAGCCCGACACGGGGAGAGCTGGGCTGAGCGAGCCGGGGGCTCTCTGAGGGTGCTGCAGGTCGGGGTGGGGGTGAATTGAGAACGTTGCTGATCGTAACAAGTGTGGAAGCAGTCCTGTGGTGAGTGTCCTCGCTGGATGCGCTGGTGAGCGGGGCAGGATGGGGCGCTGGGGACTCGTGTTGGCTGCAGGGCACGCAGCGAGCTCCTGTGGGTGTGCTTCAGGTTTCGGACCTGTCCCGGTGTCCTGGGACAGCCCAGAGCTCGCTATGTCCAAAAAGTGTCCAAAAGGGAGCTCTGCCACTTGATTTGGCTCGGAAAACCCCAAAAAAGCTCAGCTGGCTGTGTCCGTAGGCTCAGCGGTGCGGGAGGTGGATCTGGGGCAGGAGTCACGGGCTGCAGCCTGGGGCCAGGCAGCCTCGTCCTGAGATGCTTGAAAGGCATCCCAAGCACTGCATAAATCAAACTCAGCTCGTGGAGAGCCAGCTTCCTGCACAAAGAGCTGAGCTAGCGGCCGAGCTGAGGCTTTTTGGTCTCCAGAAGATAACACGAGCAGTCTGCAACCCTCAGAAGTCCGTATATGTGGTGGGACACTTTTTTTTTTTTTGGTGTCATCCCCTAATGCTGCCCCCAGCCGTGTGCAAGAGAGGGAGAACAGCAGTTCCCTTGGGGTTGCTGACCGCTTGTTTTTTTAGGGCACTTCCCCTTCCTTCTTGTTATAATGTCATGTAATACCTCGGTACTGCTGACCAGGTGGCACGGCAGCACCTTTAGTCCCCATGGAAATCCTGGGGGATTAAATCAGCCCCGAGGATCTGCAAGCTGCCGTTACCATGCAAATCCCCAGGTTTGGGAGGCTGAAAAGTTGGGGAAAAATGCAGCAGAGCTGCTTGGCTGCAGCCTTTCTGAACGTGTGAGTGGCTTGGTACCTCGCGTCCCAGCTGAGATGGGTGCTGTGAGCATAAACCAGGAGCAGGAAATTAAAAAAAAAAGTGGGAAGAGATTGAATGTCTGCCTTATCTTGGCCGAGAGTACAATAAACACTGGGGATGAAAGAGCTGGCCTTGAAGCTGATGGAAGGGGAACTCGTGCATCGTGCGTTTCTTTTCCCTGTGTTTAAAAACCCCAAAAGGCCGATTCCAGCAGGGTCCTTCCTGCGCTAGGGGGAGTGGGCTCCATGAGCCGTTCCCATTAGGACAGCCTTAAAAAAAAAAAAAAAGTGAAGTCTAATTCCACATCCTCTGCCTTAATTCTGCTAGACCTAAGCAAACCCTTGTGTCATGCTCGTGCCTCTGACTTTTGCAGGGCAGATACCTGATGCTGCTGTAGAAACAGCAGTGGGCTTGTGCCGGGGAAGGGTTTTGTCCAGGAAAGGGGGCTGAAGATGGGGCTATTGCTGGGGATAAACGTGCTGGCGTGGCCGTGGCTGCCCCGAGGGGAGCTGGGCATGCGGTGTGTCCTGGAAAAAGCATCTCAAAGGCTCGGAGGTGTTCCTGCAGGCAGCTGGGTGCTGCTTCCCCCACCGAAGAGCTGGGGGTTTCCCGCGTGTGAGCAGCCACTGAGGCTCCCCGGGGAAGCCCCCGTGGATTTTTTTCTGCTCAAAGACGTAAAAAGCAGCTCGAGAGCTGAGCAGGAACCCGGGCTGTGCGCGAGGGGGCGGCTGCCTGGAGGATGCTGAGCTCTTCCTGCAGATGAGCCGGGGTGGCAGCGAGGAGGAGAGCGGGCAGGGAGAATTTGGGGTTCGTCAGGAGGGGAGGCAACGAAGGAGCAGCACCTCCAACGCTTCTCCTCCCCGGCATTTCCCTCCCTGGGTGCCAGTGGCTGGAGCAGCTGGGAGCAAACGGGGAGGAGGAGAGGAGGGAGCCCGCGGGGAGCTGCTGGCACCGGGGCTCCCTGGCCTGGAGGTTTAGTCTGCGGCTGGGCAGGAGCACAGCCAGCCCTCGCCTGGCTCCGAGACGCAGCCCCTCTCCGAGGGAGGGAGGACGGGGTGCCCTGCCCAAGAGGAGCAGGCGTTTTGCTCGTCTGCAGCCGCATTGCTCGCATTTTTCTTCCCACCCCCTGCCCAGTGCCATCTCCGCCAGCCCAGTGGCAAGTGGGGAGCTCTGCGGTGCTTTAGTGCCTTTCGTGGTGTGCTGTGCCAAGCTCCTCGCTAAATTAAACTCCTGGTGGGGCTGAGAACCTGTTGGGATGTAGAAATGCCCAGGAGCCCGTCCGGGCTGGCAGGCAGCAGGCTGTGGGTTCCCCCGAGCTGTGCAGGAGCTGGATGCGTCCTTAGTAGGGGTAGCGACAAGCAGGCGGGGTGGGCTGGGGTAAAAACCAGCTGCTGTGTGTTTTTTTGGGGGATAAAATGATGGGCTGGAGGGAGAGCCTGGGTGTAGGTTGGGCAAAGTGCCGTGAACAAAGAGTTGGTGGCTGGTGCCTGCTCGCACATCACACCCGGCAGGATGCTGCCCCGGGGAGTGCTTCTGAAATTTTGAGGTCCTTTGGTGTGGCTGGGTTTGATCGGGATCAGCACCTGGCTGCAGGGCACACGCAAGGGGAATGGGGTCAGAGAGCCACCTCTTCCTCCCGACCTCCTGCATTCCTCTTCCAAGACCTTCCCCCGTCTCCCTCCTGCCCCCTGAGCATCTCCTTCTCTTCCCTTCCCAACTCCCCGAACCTGAAACCTCAGCCTCTTTTACTTCCCAGCCCAGGCACAGCCTGAAGTCTGCTGCTTCTCCCTCGGTCCTTTAGGAAAGCCACCCAGGAGCTCCTCTCCTTCGGGCCCCGGCGTGCTGAGCCGCGACCCCTCCTCTCCTGCCCTGCCACGTCCCATCCGCGGCTCTGACTCACTGCTGCGTGCGAGTTCAAATGTCCATGGTCTCCCTCCCGGCTTGGCGGGCTGCCCGAGCCCGAGGAGAGTCACTTTGCCCCCGCCAATCGAGTTTTGAGTTAATTATCTCTTTGCCTGGACAGAGTGTGCCCTTGCGTGCCCGGAAGATAATGCTGCTATCGGCGCAGCGGGGTTCAGAGCCGGGCAGGGCAGGGGGAGGGAGCAATGGGTGGCTTGGGGGGGGGAGGACGAGGCCACGGGGCACTCGAGGGCTGGGGACGTGTCCTGGGTCCCCGCACACCTTGGGCATGGCCGTGGGCATGGCCATGCCTTGGTTTCTGCCTGGTGACCTGCAGCAGAAGCGTCGGCCCTTGGTGGGGCTGGGCAGGGTGGTTTTGGGCTGGGAGGGCTCTGCTTAGTCCTGCCGGGCTGCTGGGTGAGAAAATGGGTGAGAAACACCCTGGGAGGGGTCCCCAAGGAGGTGGCGGCTGTCCTGAGGGCATGGGTTGGGTGCCTTCGTCTCTTTTGTGAGCCAGAAGAAATGGGGAAAGGGAGTCGTGAATGGATGAGTTAAATGAAGGCTTTGGTGGGGCGCTCACTGAATGGGGGAAGGGCTGGCTCGAGGGGGCAGAAATTAAACTGGGGAAGGGAGAGGGGGTGGCGGGGGAGCCAGAGGCACGAATGGACGGGGTCTGCGTGTGGGGAGGGGGAGTAAGTCAGGAGTGTGGGTGGTGGTGGGGGTGGTGGGGGCTCCCTGCCTGCAGCACGGGGCTGCTCCAGCGGGCTGGCTGAACGGGCTGGAGTTACTTCTGCTGGGTGCGAGGGGAAAGGACAAGCTTGGCAGGACGGTGAGGCACCTCGGGACGTGAAAGCACCTTGCTCAACGTGAAAGCACCTCGCTGAACGTGGTGGAAGCTCTCCAAAAATGCTGTGGGGCTGCCTGGTGCTCCTGGAGCTGAATGTGTAGCGGAAAAGCACGTTCCCAACAGCCTTCAATTCTGTTCCTCTGTGCCCATGTGCTGCTGCAGGCATTCATTTGGTTATTTCTCTCTCCTTATTTCTCTCTCCTTATTTCTCTCTCCTTATTTCTCTCTCCTTCCAGCCTCTCTGATCGCCATGGGGGACGCAGGCATGGACGCGCCTCCCGCGGGCAGCGTGCAGCAGGACTCCTTCTTCAGCATGACCGACGTGTTCCTCATCTCCCTCATCACCGGGCTCTTCACCTACTGGTTCTTCTTCCGCAAGAAAAAGGAGGAGATCCCCGAGCTCCCCAAAATCCAGACACTGTAAGTAACAACTCGGGGGGAGGGGGGGGGGCAGCGGCTTTCCGTCTTGGTGCCAGTCCTCCTGGGGGCTGGGACTGCAGGCTCCCGGGAGCAGAGGGCTGCTTGCTGTGTCTGAGGGCGGTTAAATGGGATTTCCAGCCTTTCACTCAGTTGTTGCTGCGTTTCCCATCGCGCCCGGGCCTCACAGAGCTGCCAGTGGGGCCTTGAGGGCTCCGGGAAGAGGCTTAGCTGGGTTCTGCGGGGTTTCCAGATGTGGGGTCTTTTTGGGCTGTGCGTTTCCTTCACAATGCTGAAATCCCCGTGGAAGAACCAAGCTCCAGTTCTCTTACCCTGCTCTGTGGCTCAAATCAGTAATTCGTCTTGCCAAGCGAGGCGAGAAGAGGCTTTAAAATCCCCTGGCTGCACTTCAAAATGCTCCGGGATTGCTTTGGCTGTTCTCTTCATTTTCTGATAAGTCACAGATAAATCTGGAGAAAGACAAATTTGTTCTTAAGCAGGTTTCTTCTGTCGGAAATCTTATCTGCTCTTAGCTGTCAGGAGAAGAAATAGGGCCTTGGGAACTGGGAGATAGTTTCTGGGCACGAGCTGCTTGGCAGCTCTTACGAAACGTGCCCGGCTTTGCTGCCTGGCCTCTGCAGCAGCAGGAGGCTGGGCTGGGACGGGGAGAGGTCCTTGTTCCACCCCGTCTGCTCCCAAGGGTTTAGGGCCAGGAGCGAGCTGCGTCAGGGGAGGTCTGGGGGAGGTTGGTTCTTCGCCTGGCACGTACAAAACTCAACATCAGTTTTCTTGCTGGCCTTTTTAGCCCATTCCTTCTGTTTCCCCTGGGAGCAGCGGGCTTTGTGTGGATGGCACGGTCGGTACAGGTTGCAAACCCTGCCCCAGAGAGCTCGGGAGCTGGCGTCGTGCGGTACCATCCCTCCTGGGATCCGCTCTGAGGATGCAGTTTGCCCCGGGGCAGAAAGCCAGCTCAGCGTTGGGTCTCTGCAGAATGTAACCTCTGTGTGAGGTGAATCCTCTGTGTCCGTGGTGCTGGGTGCAGGCTCGCTGCAGCTCCCTGCTGAGCTGGGAGCCGGGTGGCCGCGCAGCCGCGAGGAGCAGGGTTGCAGGGGCTGGATGCTCACAGTAGCTCCGTGATTTTCCACACCCTGCTGCACCAGTGAGGTGTCCTGCATGAAGGGTTTTTTTTTTCTCCATGAGGCACTGCTCTGGTAAGAAATACCTCCCAGTCCTTGGTTCCAAAGCCGAGCACAGGGGTCGCAGCCCAGCAGGGGCAGGAGCTGTCCGTGGACGGGTCAGGCGGGGCCGTTTGGTGATGAGCCAGGGCACTGCACAGGAGCCAAGGCATTTTGTACTCCTGTTACCCCGTGTGGACACAGCACGAGGTTGCGGGCCTCTTATCTCTTTCATCTCTTCTTGGCTTCTGTAACTACCTCAGTGGGCTGTGCTCCTTTCAGGGCTCATTGCTCAGTGTGGGTGTCGCGATTCAGGCTGTGGTTGCAAAGGGGCAGGTTTGGTCTCATCTCCTTGGTCAGATCACGATTGCTCTGGCTGCTGGGCAGAGCCCTCTGCTTGAAGGCCAGCCTGGGCTGCCAGGTCTTTTGTGAAGTCCCTGGATGATGGGGAAGAGCAGCACACGCCTGGTGATAAGCTGTAAGGCAGGCTGCACGCACCGGTGCGCGTTTCCTGGGTGGAAAGGGTTTGGGAGAAGAAAAATGTCCCTGGCTGCAGTACCACGTGGCAAACAGGTGTGTGCGAGGCTGATAGCAGCTATCAGTGAATGATTCCCAGCCTTATCTTGGGCATTTGTTTTGTTGAATCAGTGAAATACTTTCCCTCCCGTGCCTGCGAGAGCGTGTGGCTGTGTGCGTGCGGATCCGGGACCGCGATGGGCACGGCCAGAGTGCGAGCAGAGCTGAGCTGGCTGCAGGAACAGCACCAGCAGCTGCAAGTTAGATCCCGACCGACCCCAAAACTCCCATCCTGGCTGTCCTTGTGACATCCCACCAGCACACGCAGCTCTTCCCCAGGCTGCCGTGACCTTGCAGAGAAGCGGCGCTGCGGAGGAGCTCGCCAGGCACCCCAGGCGTCTCCTCCTGCCCCGTTGTGCTGCGGGACCCCGAGCTGTGGGCACCATTTAGGGACTGCCTGGTGGGTTTGCCCACGCTGTGCTGCCTCCTCTGCCTGGCAGACAGCTGGGTGCAGCTGCTGCTTGTGAGCTGCTGCGGAGGAGCAGCACCTTGTGTCACCGACAGCCAGGCTGGAAGGCCGTGGTGCTCCAGACCTCGTCTGACACGATCCCGTTTTGGCAAAGTGACAGCCAGGCAGGTGAAGAGTGAGAAAAAAAAACCTTGAAATAGGTTTTTCTATACAGGAAACATGCCCCTGCTGCAGCCCTGGTGTGGGCATAATGGTGAGATGAGGGCAGCACGGACCCGTCGTGGGTGATGGCACATCCATCCCCTGGGGAGGGGACAGCAGCCTCCTGCAGCTTGGGCAGTGTTATTTCATGGCACGTTTGGGTCTGGGAGGGAAACGAGTTGGGGAAAATAAGCTTGTTCAGCCTTGGATTTCCTTCCCTGGGGTGGGGCTTTTTTGCTGTTGAGCAAGCAGATGAGGAAAGCAGGTCACTGTGGGGCAGGGCAGGGAGGCCTGGACACACGGAGGCAGAGGAGCCCTTGGCAGGGGCTGTTTCAGGCTGACGTGGAGAACCTTGGCCTTTGGAGGTGCTGCCTTGCTTCAGCACTTTCCCTGCAGCTGCGCCTTGACTCACCAAAATGTCCCGATGTGCCTTATCTGGCAGCACTGGGGGACGGTTTCTGTCACAGCCCTTTAGCCCCCAGCTTCAGCCTTGAGAGATTGGGGGACAAAAGGGTTGGGTAGGGATTCAGATGCGTCGTGAGGGGTGCTGCCTGAATGGGTTTGCTGCAAGGTGTGAGAGTACAAGCAGAGGCTCCATCCACACGTGGGCTCTGGCACCGTGGTGCCCTCCTGGGGCTTTTGGGAGCTGCCCACACACCTCGACCAAGCCAAGGCAGAAAGAAAATGCTTCTGCTGCTGACTGGGGAAGAAAAGATGCACCAAATCCCCTGTTCTGGACGGGATCTGGGTTGGGTTCATTTTCTGTGGCTCCACACAACCACATTCTCCCTCTGCCAGTGTGTCTCGGGTCCCAGAGAGGGGACAGAGCTGGGACCAGGTACAAGCTCCCTGCAGGCAAGGCATGGTGTACCTGTGCTGTGTGACACATGTGGGGCAGCCCAGGGTGCTGCCACCGAGGATATCTTGCATTTTGGCCATTTTCAGAAGTAATTGAAGCCACTGGTGCGTTCCCAGCCGCCTGCTCTGCAGATGTCCCTGGGGAGAGCAGCTCCGGCTCCCCGTGCACCCATGGTGAGGGTGGCTGTGCACCCTCTCGGTGGCATTACTGGGGCATGCACTCCTTTTACTATTTCCTTCCCCTCGGCCAGGCCAGCTCTGCGTGTTCCTCAATCACAGATTTCCTCCCTCCCTCCCTCGTGTGCCTGCGGTGCACAGATTGCTCCCCCGGGGAGCCGCGGCGAGCCCCCGATGGGTGCGCTTGGTGTCAGCCCTCCCCCTCGTCTTTGACGTTGTTTGGGGCAGAAAGGGGCTTATCTCAGCTCTGCAGCTACACAACCCCCTTCCCTGGTGCTCGCCGGGTTTCCTGTGGCAGGAATCGCTCCAGCTTCTCGGCCTGATCAGCTCTCTGCTGCCTGCGTGCGTCAGAGGCAGAGACCCCCTCCGATTTCATTGGGATTGGGATCCCGGGGAGAACAAACTCCTCGGGGCCACCCCCGGCGTGGCACTGCCGCAGCTGCTCCCGCCGTGCCTGGAACCCTTTCATTCAGCTGCGACGCCGACTTTTGTTTTATTTAAAAAAAAAAAAAAAAGGAGATATCTAAAAGCAGCTGGATACAAACCGTTTCCAAGGTAACAGGGCCGGAGGAGGGTTTTGTGCCCTGTCCCCCCCCTCCTTCCCTGCGCTCCATGGGGACGGGAGAGGGACGAGCGCTGCGGGGAATCCTGGGAGGTCTGGTTCCCTGCTCCTAATTCCTCGCTGCCCCTGCTGCCAGATGTTGCTGCCGCGGCTCGGGGCCGCGCGGATCCGCTCGGGACCTCCCCGAGCTCCTGCTATGACCCGCGCCGGGACCTCTCGCGCCGCCTCTCTTCTCCTTAACAAAAGGCTGACGCCCGGCTTCGGCGCCCGGGGGGAGCGGAATGGAGAGGCCTGTCCCCGAATCCCCACCGAGGAGCTAAGTTAGAGCCTTCCCCCAGCGCTCCCCCCGCAGACACGGCCGCCCCGGGACTCTTTGTTTGCCTGCGCCCTCGCCATGGGATGCGCCTACTCGGTGCCAGGAGAAGAGGCGGCCGTGGCCAGGTGAGTTCGTCTGCCCCACGAAGGGGGTGGCTCGGGTCAGGGGGGAGCTCCCGCTGCCCCCAGGGAGCTGCTTGGGCAGGAGAGTGCAGGGAGAGCTGTGCCGGGAGGCATCTCGCTGCCAGGAGGTCCCCGAGCGCAGGGAGAGCCGTGCCAGGAGGCACCTCGCTGCCAGGAGGTCCCGGCTGTGGTGCCTGAGACAGAGCAGTTCGTGTCCAGGTTGGTTTCTCTTCGGTATCTGCGTGTGCCTTCAGTGGGCAGGACATTTTGGGGGGCTCTCGGAAGGAAAGGTGTTCAGCTGAACCGAGCCCGAGGCTTGATGGAGCGGAGACTCTGATAACGTTGCTGAGCTGCCGGTGATTTCCTCCCCTCCTCCTGAAATCGAACCGAAAGGGAGCTCTCTGGGCTGCGGGCTCTCACCGAGGGCTTGCAGCCTGCACACACTAAGCTAACGGAGCTAATCCCCTCTCCTCCACCCGTCACTCTTTCTAACTCTCTTACAAACGCTGCCCCGAGCTGTCAAACTCTAAGAGCAGTCGGTGCTACAGATGTGATTTTCTGCTACGTTTTCTTTTCGTTCTCCGAGTCATGAAAACGAGCGTCCTTTCTGTCTTCAGGATCTGTGCTTGGATTGTCAAGCCGCCGTGCTGAGGCGGTTTCAGGGAGTCCTGTAGCTCTTTTTTGCAGAAGCCAGACTCGTTTCTTCTGTGCCCGAGCCGCAGGCTGCTCCACCACAGCCCCTCGGTGCGGGCTCGCCTCCTTTGAAAGCCGACCAGCTCCATGCGTGCCCTTTCCTCTTCTAAAGGGAGCTCACTGAAAAGATCCCAAACTCATTTTTTTTATTTTTTCTCCTTTCTCTCCAAGCGTTCTGTCTAGCTGCTGACAACAGCTATTGTAGCTGGATCTGATTTCCAGGGGGCAGTCAACCAAAGGGACGCACCCGCGAGCCAGGAGCTCAGTGAGAGACGAGTCTTGGGAGGGGGCTGTGGGGCACGTGGGGGGCAGCCCATGGGGTCTGTGTCCTGGGGGCACCAGGAGCAGGGCTGGGGCTGCTCTGGAAGGTGCTTTCCATGTCCCTGTCCCCAGCAGGGTACAAATGACAGCACGGGAAGGCTGAATGGGGGCACAAAGTGGCTCTCCTGGGAGCACAGCCTCTATGGGAAGCTTTTTTGGATGGTATTCGCCTATCTTCTGTGCATGCTGTATGGGAATGGAAGTGCTGGGAGCTGTGGGGCCTGGTTACGGAGCTCCTTGTGGGGTTGGGGTGCTCGGGGGCGTGCTGGGTTGGACGCCCCCCACCCCGCTGCTCCCTGCGTGCGCTCTGCGAGAGCCTGCGCACACCCGCGCGGATCCCCCCCTCCGAGCCACGGGGTGTAGGAAACTGTTAGTGAGCTCTGCACATTCTCACATGGGCCGGAGCCAAAACCATTTGTTTTTTGCCTGGAGGCTTCTCTCTTCCCACAGGAGACCCAGCCTTGCATTCTTCCATTGTGAAAGAGAAATGGGAACGGGTCCCGCGTTCCCCTCTTCCGCAGCAGGGCAGGCAGCAAGTGAGCTCCTGGCACTTGTCCTCCTGCCTTGAAGAGGCTCCGGTGGCAAATCTGCTGCAGCCACACGTGCCTGGGGGTGCCCGGCTTCCAGCAGGGCTGGGTCGCTCTCGTGCTGTGCCACTAAAAGCCCATAAATGCGCTCAGGGCAGTCGGGTTCTCTTGGCGTCCCACCTAGCAGGGTAGCCGTAGCAGGGTGAGCTTCTGCCTGGCTGATCCTGACACCGGTGTGGTTCATCCCTCCTTCAAAGCAAAGAAAGCCACCGCTGTGCCCTCTGTGCCGGGGACAGGAGCCCTGGTGTGGGACTGAGCACCGCGGGACCTCGAAGGGCAGCAGTCGCCTTGCCAGCAGCTCCGATCCGCCGCGGAGCCTCTGTGTGTCCCTGGGGCTCCCGGCTCTGGGACTCATGTCTGGCACGCTCTGGGAAGGTCTGTTTTGAGGTCAGAACAGCTGGTTTTTAGCCTTGTGTGACTTCAAGCTTGGAGAACCCGCCCCTGGGGGCATGGCTGAGAAGCGGAGCCTGCCTGCTGCGCGGGGGGGAGGCAGGGAGCTCTCCCGTCCCTCCTCTCGCACCGTGGCTGAGCCCCCGTGGTTAATCTGAAGGCATCCTCACATCCCAGCTCTCTGAGGTCCCCTCAACCTGCCCAGCGGTTACGGGGCAGTTTTCAGAGTTAAAAGTTCCCTGCTGCCCAGGGCTGAGCTCCTGGGCTCCTCCTAGCAGCTCGCTGTCCTCTGCTCCGTGGCTGTGTGTGGAGAAGCCACCCTGCAGCTGAGCTGAGTGCCGGACAGCCCTGGGACAGGCTAAACACGTGTTTGATGGGGAATCTCCCTACTTTGAAAGCCTTCCTGAGACCTGAGATAGGTTGGGGAGCTCTTTTTTTCCCTACTTGCTTATTCCTGACCTTAAAGAGTGCGTGTGATCTGAGCGGGGATTCCTCCTGTCTTTCAGGCCACCCTCGCCGAGAGACAGCAGCTTCATTGAGAAAATGAAGAAGACGGTAAGCTGCCTGCATGCACGCCGTGCTGGGAGGGTGACGGTGCTGGTGGCATTCCCTTTCCCCCGGGGACTGCCAGCTGCCAGCAGGGGGGACCTGTTTGTCCCCAGAGACGTGTCTGCTGCGAGGGGCACCCGGAGACGGGGAGGCAGGAGCAGCTCGAGCAGTCTGTGCACGGGGGTTGCTCTTAGAGAGAGAAAGTTGAAGTGACAATTGGATGCAAGAAAAAAAAAGAAATGTAACATGAGATGGAAGTCAGGAGGGAAATGGCAGGGACTTCAAAGTGGTTGGCTGCCAGCTGTGTGTCTCTGGGGCTGGTTCCCGAACCTGGCTCGCTCTGAGATGGGAATTGCACACAGAGCTGGCAGCTGCTGGCTGCTGGACTGCACGCAAGAGGAGGCAGAGGGAAAAGCAAGGGCTGGATACGTTTTCCATTTTACATCAAAGTAGCTGGCTTGCTGCAGAGCAGGAGCTCCTGTGCTCGGGCACTTCCCCAAAGCTTTGGCAAAGCTGCTCTCATCCAGGGAGCTCTCCGCGCAGCCTCAAGGCTGAGAGCAAACCTCGAGGGGTTGAGGGGTTGTCCTTTGCTTTGGGTTTAGTCTGCCCCGAGTCACCTCGGAGATGAGCAGAGCGATATTCCTGCTAACAGCTCAGCCTTGAGTCTTCTGCCACAAACCTGGCGGCAGCCCCTGGACGAACGCAGGCTCCTTCCAGCTGCAGGGCTCCCGCTCCCAGGCTTCTGTGACGAGAAGCACTTCCTCTGCGCCTCTGCCAGATGAGTAATCACCATTTAACAGGGATTTCTTCTCTCCAGGGACGAAACATCGTGGTTTTCTATGGCTCCCAGACGGGCACGGCGGAGGAGTTTGCCAATCGCCTCTCCAAGGACGCTCACCGCTACGGCCTCCGCGGCATGGCAGCAGACCCGGAGGAGTATGACCTGGTAACTTAGACACAAACACGGCCTTGGGATAGATCATATCCATCCAGCAGCCCCCAAAAAGCAGACAGAACGTGGCCAGGGGACTGTTAGCAGTGGTACTTAGAGGAGCAAAGGAGATTGAATGAGGCGGAGAGGTGCTGAGGTGGGCTCGGTCCTCATCAGTCTGTGGATTTGGGGTGAACTCTGCAACGTGTCTGAAAAGGGAGGGTAGCCTGGGGTGTTTGGGAGCCGTGTCACACTGCTGACAGTGTGAAAAATGCTCCACGTAGTCAGCATTGGTCCTGTGGGCCTGCAGCAGTCTGGCACAGAGGCACTGATGCTCCGTTCTCAGGATGGAACAACAATCCTGTCCCTTACAGCCTAGACAGAAAACCCGATGGCTTTTCTAGTGGGGCAGAAGTGCTGATTTCAGCCCAGTGAGGGTGTGGTTGGCTTTATTTCCCTTGCCATTTCAGGTGGCTTCGGCCTTTCCCCAGCCCCTGTTGTAATCAGTTTGACGTGACGTGGTGCTGCCCTGTGCACCGGGGCTGTAGCTGTGCTGTAGGAACAGCTTTGCCCGGTAACCCTCTCGTGGGATCCCTGGAGCTTTATTCTCTGCTGTGTTGCAGTCGGACCTGAGCCGCCTCTCCGAGATCGACAAGTCCCTGGCCGTGTTCTGCATGGCCACGTACGGGGAGGGCGACCCCACGGACAATGCCCAGGACTTCTACGACTGGCTGCAGGAGGCAGACACTGACCTCTCGGGTCTCCGGTTCGCAGTAAGTCACTTCGTTCCCGTTTCTGCTGCATTTGGGCAGGAAAAGCCAAAACCCCTCCACTGCGAGCTGCTCCGTTCCAGTTTCTGCTGCATTTGGGCAGCAAAGCCAAAAACCTTCCGCTGTGCTTGCACGTGGCTTGGGTACAGGCACAACATGATGCCTGTGCCTCGTCTGGATGCGGTCCCTATTGTCTCTGTCTGCACAGATATTTGCAGGCACGTATCTGGGGGCTTTAAACGCAGCTGCCGGAGCCCTCTCTCCACTCCCTAAATCATGAGGGTTCGCTGGCGATGCCTTGCCGCAAACAGCCCAGCAGGCATCGAATGTAAGGTCTGTAAATGAGTTACAGGCTGCTGCTGCTGTTCAGAAGCTAATTGAGCAGCCCTTGGCCAGATCTTCTCCTACAAATTAAATCACTCGGAGGAGTGCGTGGCTCTTTTCCGGTGCCGAGCTGAATAATTGGCGGAGATGCAGCCACCTCACCTAAAGCCCAGCCAAGTTCCTTAGGCTGCATCACAATTGCAAAGGAGGGGAAAATCCTCCGCTGGAGAGGCGAAGCTGCTCGGCACAGAGCAGCCAGGAAGCGTTCGCTGGGCGTTTTGTGGGAGGGGGGGGGGACACAAGTGGTCTGCTGGCAGCTCAGACCCTTACTGGCCCCTGGAGGAGCTGGCACGGGCAGCTCCTGCCTGCACGTCCCCTCGCTGTGCCTGAATCCTGGCTCAGAGCTGAGCTGCCAGCTGAGCAAAGCCAGGGGCAGGCTGGAACTCAGAAAGTTCACAAATAGCTGGTAGGGACCCGGGAGAGTTACTGCTGTCTGCCTGCTGCGTTCCTTATCTCATCATCCTTCTCCTGCTGCTGGCCAGAGGACGCTGGCTGGCCGGGGGAAATCCCCTCCTTGCTTCTCCGTGCTTATCAGCATTCTCTTCCAGGTCTTTGGGCTGGGGAACAAGACGTACGAACACTTCAATGCCATGGGGAAGTACGTGGACAAGAGACTGGAGGAGCTTGGGGCTCAGCGCATCTTTGAACTTGGGCTGGGAGATGACGATGGCAAGTGAGTGGCTCGGCTTTAGGGGCGGTCTGAGCTGGCTAAAGCAGCGTGGAAAGGACCTTGGCAGGGAGCTGGATCTACTGCTGAGGCAGAAATTAACTCCTCAGGGCTGGTTGTGGTAGCTGGCGTGTCCCTGAGTGTGTGCCTGGTCTCTGTCCTACAGAGATCAGTCAGATCCCAGGATCCCTTGAGCATCCTGGGGAATCCTGAACCTGGGGAAATCCCACATCAGCTTTAAGTGACCGTAGCTGTGTTCTTTGCAAGGCTTCACAGCCTCTTCTGCCTTTGCCCTGCTGCAGCTCCCCTGATACCCCAGCCATGGATAAGTTCCTCCATCCCCACGGAGGAGCCAGGCTCCATCTCCTTGTGAACTGGTTGTTTTAGGGTAGAAGGCAGCACTGCCCCAACTCAGAGGTCCAGAAATGATTGTCTGTGCTCACCTAACACCCTTCTGGCAGGAGCTTAAGCGTGGAAATTACATCAACCTGTGGCCTTGCCTCCAAGGACTGCAAGATTTAATTAGAGGGCTGTGCCACGTGTGGGAGGCTCTGAGTCTAGGAAAATGAACCTTTCCAGGTTGGAACCTGCCGTGTAGGAAGGCAACTTAATGCCAGGAGTGGGCAAGGGGGAGCTGAGTTGGGCAAAAACCGAGCCTGAATAACAAAACCCTCCTTGGCAGAGCCCAGAAGGGAGGGGTGGGTGGCACAGCAGGCGTCCCTCCCATCCCCTTCGTGCCCTGAAGATGCTCTGAGGCTGGTCTGTGGGCACGTGGAGGTACCAAAACTGCCCGGCTCCGAGAGCAAATGGTGAAGGAGGAGGTTCAGAGGGATCTGGGACGGCTCCTCTGGGAATGCCCCTCTGGGAATGCCCCTCTGCTCCCTCGTGGGCAGCGTTACTGAACCCCTCTTCTGCCCTGCCTAGCCTGGAAGAGGACTTCATCACCTGGAGGGAGCAGTTCTGGCCGGCCGTGTGCGAGCACTTCGGGGTGGAGGCCACAGGAGAGGAGTCCAGGTGGGTGCCAGAGGGATCGACCCCCTGTAAGTGGTGGCTGCAGCATCAGGCCTGGGCCACTGCCCCCTTCCTGCGGGCTGGGGGGCGCACACGGAGCAGGTCAGTGAGTGGGGCTCTTCGGACTGAGCCTGTCCTGGGGCAAATTCGAGTGCAGCCCTGGGTTTCTGGCTTGAAGGGTGGATGTGCTGGGTTTATTTCCTTGTTGATACTCCCAGTGAAGCAGATGTTTCTCCTTTTGGGCTTTATTCATCATCTCCATGCTCGCTCATATCTCAGGAGGGATGAAGGGGTGGAAGTGGCTTTTTTTTTTTTTTTGGAACTGCAGCAAATCCAGCAAAGCAGGGGATGGCTCCAACTGTACCTTGGCGTTCCCACTTTGACTTTTTTCCTCTTTCCTTTCCCCGTTTCCCCCAGCATCCGCCAGTACGAGCTCGTGGTGCACACGGACGTGAACATGAACAAAGTGTACACGGGTGAGATGGGCCGCCTCAAGAGCTACGAGAACCAGAAGCCGTGAGTGCCAGGCTGCCCTACACGGGGTGTGCGTGGGTCAGGCCTCAGCTGCTGCTGTTCCTGATGTTTCAAACACCACAGGCAGGGGCATTTTGGCAGCACAGCCGTGGGGCAGATGTCTGCCTGAGAGATGTGGGCTCAGATCTCCGCTGGGACTCTTGGGGGTTCCCCAGTTAATGAATCATTGGTGTTTGAGAAGTCAGCTGTGTTCACAGGCGCTGTTTTGGCTGCTAAGTTCCCAGCATTTGTCTCGAGGTCAGTCTGGAGCCTTTCGTCCCCCAGAGTAATTAATGCACGATGGCTGCTTGCAGCATTGCTGTGGGGAGATTAATTGTGTAAATGAATTCCGACCTGAAATGTCGCTCTGAGACGTGACACTCCCTCTAATCCCCTGTTGCATCACTTGTTCTTCACGGGGTAGGAGCTGTTGACTGCTGGGCTGTGCTTACAAGGAAAATAATCTGTTTTCTTTGCCAGCGTGGGTAGCAGCAGGATCGTAATTTGTTTCGTGCTGTGGTGTGCTTTGAAACAAGAGCCAGGGCAGCCCCGTGCTCCGATGGTGGAAGCCTGCTCTGGAGCATTCCTGGATGAAAGCGGTGCTGTGAGCCCGCGGGAGGGTAACCCAGAGGTCCTTGTCTTTCCTTCCAGACCTTTTGATGCCAAGAACCCCTTCCTGGCTGTGGTTACAGAGAACCGTAAGCTGAACGAGGGCGGAGAGCGACACCTCATGCACCTGGAGCTGGACATCTCCAACTCCAAAATCAGGTAGTTGCCCAAGGGAGGCTGCTCCCCTCTTCTGGCTGGAGCCAAAACTTAACACTGCCCCCTTTTGGCGCCTGGACCACATCCCAGGTACTCCAAATCAGGGTTTTCTCTCATCTTTTGGGCTATAGCTGGCCACCCTGAGCCTCTCCATAGCAGGCTGCGCATCCGTCCCACCTGGGCAGTGCCAGCTGAAGGAATTCCCTAATTCAAAGAAGAAGGGGGCAGACAAACTGTGAGAGGCAGGAACTGGGGATGGCTCATGCCTGTGTTTGCTTGGCTTAGATGTACGAGCACAGGGAGCCTAGAGCCCTGCTCTTCAGCCCTCCTGCTGGCTTAAATTCATCGGTGTGCTTGTGAGAAAGCACGGGGCAGGGAGCTGGCCTGTCCTTGCTGCAAGTCTGGCCTCATTAAAGTCTCTGGTAAAACTGCAGTTATCTTGGAGCTCCCCCAGGTTCTTAAAACCAGTATTCCCCAGTGGTCCCGTGCTGCTCTGCCTGCCAGACCTCTGGGGTCTGGCCCTGCAGGTGCTGTGCAGCAGCTCAGCTCTGCTGTCCTGCTGAGCCCCATCCTGCTCGTCCTCCAGCTGAGCAGCTCGGGCTCGGCGTGGGCGAGAAGTGCCAATTTTCATCTCTTCTCTTCCTGTTTTTGTACCAGGTACGAGTCTGGGGACCACGTGGCCGTGTACCCGGCCAATGACTCATCCCTGGTGAATCAGATCGGCGAGATCCTGGGCACGGACCTAGACACGATCATGTCCCTGAACAACTTGGACGGTGAGTGTGGATCGTCCCTGAGCATCAGCAGCTCTCCTTCTGCCACGGCCTCTTGTCCTTGCACCAGAGCAGAGGTCAGGTCCCCTTTGGGACTGAGGCAAACGGGGACATCCCGCGGCCACTCCGAGTGCGCAGCCATTTAGCGGCAGCGGCTCAGAGCCTGCTGCGAGCCAGCCGAAGTGGGTCAGTTGTGAAATGTCCTCGCTGTGCCCATCCAACAACAAGTTACGTAACAGCACGCTCCTAATCACGGAGCGCCAGCCCACCAGAGCATCCCTCTGCTGCTGCTGCTGCTGCAGCCCCAGAGCTCGGGAGGAGCTTTGGAGCCTGAAACGCTGGTGGTGAGCCCCTGGAGGACGCACAGCCCTGGGGACGGAGCTGCCGGAGGAGAGCTCTTCTCAGTGCTGATTCAAAGACCTTCTCTTGGGCATCGTTCCCAGCAGAGCTGGCCTCTGGCAAGAGGGAGCTTGCAGCTGCTGCCCATCTTGCTCCCGAGGCGGTGAAGCCTGCGCCAAGGCATCAGAGCTGCTGGCCCAGGAGCAGGCTCTTGGTTTCCAGAGAGCAACTGGCTTTAATGCGCTGCTGGAGCTCTGTCCTCATATCATCATTTGTGTCCCTTACGGTGCTCTTAGTTTGCTAAATTGAACAGCTCCAGCCTTGGCTGCTGCTGCTTCACCTCCCCAGGGGGCTGTGAGCACAGATGTCCGTGGCCAAAGGATGCTTCTGAGGGCAGGTCTGACGGAGGCATTAAGAGCACGAGGCCAAATTAGCCCTGCAGAGCCTCCTCCTGCTGGGCCTGGCAGTTCTCTGGGTGTCTCTGCCCTGAGCTTGCTCTGGAAAACCTGCTCCCCCCTCTGTCTGGACCCCAGGCTCCGAGCACTGCTGCTCTCCAGGCCGAGGGCACGCCGTGCCTTCCGCGTGGCCTTCCCGAGGTGTCTGTGCAGTGACGCTTCCCATGGGAGGCAGGGAACAAAACTGGGGGGCAATGCAGTACTTGGGGGCAGCGGGCATGGAGCAGGACGTGTCACCTGCTGCTGGGTCAGCTGCACTCCTGCTGCCCTGCCCTGAATGTTGCTGCCCGTGGAAAACAGGAGGATGAGCTGAGCCCTTGTCCTCTGCAGCGTGTGTGGATGTTTTGGGTCAGTGTCCCATCGGGGTGACACCTCTGAAATGCAAAATAGGCAACCAGGAGACAGCTGCCTGGGGACAGAGCTGCCCTGTGCTGGAGCTGCTTTGTGGTGGGAGCAGGGCTTTGGCCAAGAGGCTGCTTCAGCCCTGGGGCTTCTCTCTCTTCCCCTGCTGCATCCACCTGCTGTACTGCACACAGCTGCTGGCAGGAAATCTCTAATTTAACAAATAGCTACTGGTTTACCTTTTTTTTATATTATTTTTTTCCTCTTTCCTCTCATCTCCTCCAGAGGAATCCAATAAGAAACACCCCTTCCCCTGCCCCACGTCGTACCGCACAGCCCTGACGTATTACCTGGACATCACCAACCCGCCCCGCACCAACGTGCTCTACGAGCTGGCGCAGTACGCCACCGACAGCAGCGAGCAGGAGCGCCTCCGAAAGATGGCATCGTCCTCTGCAGAGGGCAAGGTGGGAGCTGCAGCCCTCCCTGCAGAGCTGCTGGGGTGAACTGGGGCTGGGGAGGGGGCCCAGAAGGGGATGTGGGGCCGCTGGGCGCCGTGTGTGGGGAGCTCTGGGGGTGTTTGGTGGCTGCGTGGGGGAGTCACCGTGCGTGTGCCCTCCTCTCCCGCAGGCTCTCTACCTCAGCTGGGTGGTGGAGGCCCGGAGGAACATCCTGGCCATCCTGCAGGACATGCCCTCGCTGCGCCCCCCCATCGACCACTTGTGTGAGCTGCTGCCCCGCCTGCAGGCCCGCTACTACTCCATCGCCTCCTCCTCCAAGGTGAGCTATGGCACCATGGGGTCCCTCCGTGCCCGAGGAGCGGGGTTACCCTGACCTGTGTGGGGTCCACGGGGGGAAACTGGGTGTCCCACCCTGCAGCCAGCTGTGGGGGCTCCCCGTCTGCCTGGCTCTGACGTCCCCTCCCCGCAGGTTCACCCCAACGCCATCCACATCTGCGCCGTGACGGTGGAGTACGAGACCAAGACGGGGCGGCTGAACAAAGGGGTGGCCACCAACTGGCTGAAAAGCAAGGTGCCCAATGAGAACGGGAGCAACTCCCTGGTGCCCATGTACGTCAGGAAGTCGCAGTTCCGCCTGCCCTTCAAGCCCAGCACGCCCGTCATCATGATCGGACCGGGCACTGGCATAGCTCCCTTCATCGGCTTCATCCAGGAGCGGGCCTGGCTCAAGCAGCAAGGTGAGCGCCCAGGAACCTCCCCGGGCAGGAGCTGCTGCAGGGCTCTGCTCTGCGGGGCCGGCCAGCGCCTCCAGCCTGTGCTGGCCACACGCTGATGGGTCAGGGACGTGGGCCTAGCAAAGCAGGGGCCGTGGAGCTGGGTGAGGAGCTGCCGAGTGCTTTATCGCAGCACCAGGATGCTTTGAGCTCTTCAGCTGGCTGCAGAGGATGTTTGAGGGGCAGACAGACCTAAGGCAGTTCTTTGACCTCTGCCACCACCTCCCCAAATAGCCAGAGTCGGGTCACCTACACTTGTTTCTAACACGTGTAGCTATTGAATGAGCTTCTTCCCTCAAACAGAGGCAGCAGCACAGCTCTGCCTGCCCCGAATCACACAATCGTTAGGTTGGAAGAGCCCTCCAAGATCACCCAGCCCAACCTCTGACCTAACACAAGTTCTCCACTAACCCATATCCCTGAGCTCCACATCTAAACGTCTTTTAAGTACCTCCAGGGATGGTGACTCCACCAGTTCCCTGGGCAGCCTGTCCCAATGCCTCACAACCCTTTCGGTAAAGAATTTTTTTCCTGGGCGAGCTGGACAGGGGGAGGGGGGGGTGGCAGGGCCGGGGGATTAACGCCTGCCCCGTGACCCCACAGGCAAGGAGGTTGGCGAGACGGTGCTGTACTACGGCTGCCGCCACGAGCGCGAGGACTACCTGTACCGCCAGGAGCTGGCCCGCTTCCAGCAGGAGGGTGTCCTCACCCAGCTCAACGTCGCCTTCTCCAGGGACCAGGCTGAGAAGGTACCGCTCCTGCCCGCTCACCGTGGTGCTGGGGGGGGGGAAATGAGGCTGGAAACACGCAGCCCGCTGCCAGGGAACGGCCGTGGCAGTCCCGGGAAGCCCCAGCTCGTCTGGGTGAGCTGTGGGCCCTGTGACACCTCCTGGGGGCACGGGGGCTCTGCCCCTCTCACCTCCCCCTCGTTCCCTGCCAGGTTTACGTTCAGCACTTGCTGAAGAAGAACAAGGAGAACATCTGGAAGCTGCTGCATGACGGAAACGCTCACATCTACGTGTGCGGGTAAGTCGAGGGGCGGGGAGGGGATTTGGGGAAAAGGTTCCTGTTTTTTGGCAAATGGGCGTGACTCAGCTTACCCCCTGCTCCATGTGCTGGGCTGAGCAAACCCCTCACATCTGGGCGTTCAGAACCAACCAGGGCTCGGTGGCCCCGTGTCCCCACCTCGCTCACGGTCCTCTCCTTTCCAGGGATGCCCGCAACATGGCCCGGGACGTACAGAACACTTTCTACGAGATCGTGGCTGAGTATGGGAACATGAGCCAGTCCCAGGCCACGGACTATGTAAAGAAACTGATGACTAAGGGCCGCTACTCTTTGGACGTCTGGAGCTAAGAGCGGGGCTGGTGGGGCCAGGGAGAGAACGGGTCCCTGGGATGGGCCTGTGGGAGGCAGGAGGTGCCTGCCCGCTGCCCCCGTGGGCGACTGCCCCGTCCCCAGTGACCCCGGTGTCACCCCCAGCCCCTCCTGGGCCGCAGCCGTCTCCAGGGCAGGCTGGGTGGAAGGGACTGAGAGGGGCAGGGGGGTGGCTGGGGCTCTGTCCCCGGTGTTCGCCTTGGGGTCGGTGACAGCCGAGGGACGGGTGGCACCGGGGGAGCTCTGGGCTCCTTCCTGCACACGAGGTGCTGCCTTATTCCTGGTGCTGCCCAATTCCCGGAGCCCCGGGGCTGGCGGCCGGCTGCTCTGAGGAAAAGGCAGAGCCAGCGCCCAGCTGGGACCCCACAGGCCCCCCTCTCCTTCCCCTGCCGCCCTCCTGGTGGCTCCTGTCCCCTCTGGAAGAGACCTGCTCTGGGGTCACGGCTGCCGGGGCCCCGCTGGCTCCCGTGGGTCCTGCAGCCGCCGGCTCCCCTGTGCCCAGCCCCCTCCGTCATGCTGTGTACGCTCATTTTTTTAAATACTATTTTTATTTTAACATCTTTGTGATTTAATCATGGAAAAAAAAAAAAGAAGAAAAAAAAAAAAAAAGAAAAGAACTTTTCAGGCTTTCCAATGACTGTAAATTATTTAAATATACTCGCCCTTGGAATAAAAACACTGTTTCTGGAGCTTGCTTCCTGCCCTCCCCTGCACCCCCTGCTCAGCCCAAGGAGGCAGAGAGGCAGGAGCAGCCTCGCAGCCTTCCCTGCATGGAGGGGACCCGGGGAAGAGGCAGCAGCCGTGGGATCAGCCGGCAGGAGGCTCGGGGCAGCTCCTCCCCGAGGTGCCAGGCGCAGGCAGGGAGGTGAGGACAGCAGCGGTGCTCAGCAGGCGGCTCGGGACGGAGACACGGCTGCACTGGAAATGCTCTTTGGTTTCCTGCATTTCAGGAGTTCCCTGCAGTAGTACCGGGCTTTGGGGACGCTGGATCCTGCCCGGGGTGTCCCTGCTCTGGTGGCACGGGGCTGCTCTGCTCAGCCCTCCCAGCCCCAGCGCACCCCATGCTGGTGTGGGGGCAGCTGGGGATGGTTTTCCTCCCTCCCCACCACCTTCCTTCCGCAGCCAGCCAGGCCCCAAGTGCAGGGCAGAGCCTGCAAACTGTGCCACGACCCCAGCAGAGCGAGGCAGCGCCTTCCCTTTATTATTTCTGCACGTGCATCCCGCAGAGATGCAAGCCCAGGGTGCTGCTCACACAGCTCGAGTAGAGCCTGGGGCAGGCTCGCGGTGCTCCCACCCCTTCCCCTGCCCCAGCTCAGCCCCCCCTGCAGCGAGGAGGAACAGGGGGCAGCCCATGCTGGAAATCAGGCTGTCTGCACGGCCCCCAACATCCCCAACAAGCCCAAGGGGCTGCAGGGGCAGCGACTGCTCCCTGCTGGCCTCTGCCTTCAGCACCAGGAGCTGCCCCGGCTGCAGGGCTGGGGACAGGGCCAGCTTCACGCCCAGCCCCGTCCCAAAGGGTGCTGATGCGAGCTGGGTGTCCCAGGCTGCTCCCTGCCTGCAGCAGGGTGAGGAGGAGTCGGGCTCCACCCCAGAACCATTCCTGTGACTGTCTTCAGGGCAGAGAGGAGGGGAGCGGCTGTCCCGAGCCCCCCTGCTCCTCCCGGGGGAGGAAGGCAGGCAGGACAGAGGTGCAGGGTGCTCCTGCTGCCAGGTGAGCGACACGGGCACAGCTCCAGCACCGCAGCCAACGCTTCTATTCACGAGCAGCCCCCGAGCTCTGTCCCACGGAACGGGGAGAGACACGTCTGGACGGCGTCGAGGCGAGGAGCTGGGAACGGAGAATGGAGCCAGCGGGGAGAAACAAACAGTCCTGGCCCCCGCTGCGCCCCTCTTCAGTCCCGCTTGGTGTCTTTGTTCTGGTTCTGAAACTTCTGGTGGACGACGCGGAGGGTGGTGTAGAAGTTCCCCAGGAAGAGGATGAAGAAGGGGAGGCCGCACATGAGGACCTGCGGGAGGCAGGGGTCAGCAGAGGGACGTGCCTGGTGCAGACTCCCCCTCCCCAGGCAGCTGCTGGAGCCCCCCCTTACCTGCCACTCCTTGCACTCCGGGTGCTGGAGCATCCTGAAGAGCGTGACGGCGTTGTACAGCTGCCAGAACTGCAGAGACAGGAGGCTCAGGGCTTTTCCAAGGCTCAGCCCCGTGCTGCTGCTCATCCTGACACCTCCTCCAGGCACAAGCCTTGCATGAGGCCAGCCTGCCCCGGCACAGCACCGGGATCACAGCGCTCAGCCCCCAGGGGACCCAGCTGGGACATTTTCCCCCTTCCCTGCCACCTTCTGGAGCCCTGCGGCCTGCAGCAAGCCCCCCACCAGCCCACTGCTTTCGGCCATCAGCCTGACTGAGTCAAGGAGGAACCGGACCTCGTGCAGCAGCTCGAGAGCTGACACTCAGCAGGGTTTGGGGAGGGTTGGCAGAGCCAGCCCTGCTGCTGTACTTTGCACATCGCTCGAGCGCTTGGCACAGCTGCCCCACCTCGCTAGCCAGGCAGTGGAGGTGGTGCTTCGGAGGGAAAAGGAAAGGCTCAGCCTCTGCAGGGCACAGCAGGAATGTGCTAAGACTCAGCCCCCCCTGAGGCTCTGGCCTCCTGCAGGTCCCCGCGAGGATCGGTGCGCACTCACCTGCCCGAAGAAGAGGAAGGGGAGCAGGAACGTGAGGCCTCGCCACATCCAGGACTGGAAGCCCTCTGCAGAGGATGAAGGTTGGCTGAGAGCACGCTCGTTACGGGGCCGCGTGGAGCCAAGCTCCTGAGCTCAGGGGCAGGGAGGTGCAGTGGCCACGTCCCTCACTGAGGCCCCGAAGGCTCACGCAGCCTCCCAGCGGGCACTTGTGCGTGCAGGGAGGTCTCAGGAAGGTTTTCCTAGCCCTGGGGTCAGTGGGGCCTCTGGAGGAAGCTCCTCTCATGGGACCACCCTCACAGCGAGCTCCCCGGGCTGCAGAGGCCGCCGTCTAGATTGCTGCTAACAGGAACCACAGCTCCCACTTAGGCTAGCACCAGTCGTACTGGGAGGGAGGCTGCCAGAAGCCGTGGGCCCAGGAGCAGCGGTGACAGCAGCTCTGGGACAAGCAGCAAGGGGAATCCTGGCTTACCCACAGTGAGATCCATGTTGTGCCTCTCGCCCAGTGCTCGGAGCCGGTACAAGCAGCCGCTCTGGTAGTAGTACTGGAGGAACTGCACAAAGCCTGCAAGGACAGGGCGGGTGAGGGCAGGAGGCACCAGCCTGCGGTGCTCAGCCCCAGCATCGTCCCCACCCTGAGACCTTCCTCGCCCCGGGGAGGCCAAAAAAAGGAGGAAAGCCAAGGGAAAACCCAGAAGAACAGAGCTGTGAGCAACCACAGCCAGTTTGCCACATGTCAAGAGCCCAGCAGGC
The DNA here is from genome assembly GCF_009819795.1 of Aythya fuligula. Lineage (NCBI taxonomy): Eukaryota > Metazoa > Chordata > Aves > Anseriformes > Anatidae > Aythya > Aythya fuligula. Next base: position 5,126,281 of record NC_045578.1, on the reverse strand, counting down.
CCAGCAGCACTTACTCTGGTACATGGAGAAGGAGAGGAACTGGTTCCTGAACATCTGGTACATCAACCCGTCTGGCCTGGGGAGAGAGGATGCTGGCTGGGGCGTGCGGGGCTGCGAGGAGATGCCTTCAGCCCTGCCTGCCCCATGGCTGCCACCGCTGCCACCAAAACAGGGGGCTCCCCAGCTCAGGTACCCCAGCGCAGCTCCCCCGTGTCAGTGCCTTGTAGAACAGTGCTTGCAGCGTGAAAGCGTCCGGCCTGGGGAGCCAGCAGTGGGGAGGCTGGTGCAGGGGTCAGGAAAACACTGCGGCAGCCCCTGGAGGAGGATTGCAACACTTTGGGGTCGCGTTTCCCAACCCGGAGCCCCGAGCGGTGCTGCCTGCCCTGCTGGGTGCTGCTGGCTGCTGCTCTCTGGAGCACTTGGGCCCGGTGAGGGCTGCGTGGAGCTGCCCGTTAGACCTCAACGTCCGTGGAGCAGGAATAGAGCTACGGGTCAGAGCTTGTAGGGCCAAGGCCCCATCAGCGGGCAGGCTGTGGTCCCTACCCCCAGGAGCCGAGGGGACGCAGGCTTACCAAGTCAGCATGACACCCGACAGGAACGTGGAGACGTAGTGGTGGAACACCCACCAGCCCTTGATTCTGGAAGGCAGACACAGGCCAGGGGTCAGGAGTCAAGATCCAAGCACAGCCCAGGAAGGCAGAGCCAGCCACGTGCCAGCCACCCTCTGGCTCCCAGGGCAAGGTGAGGAGCAGGGATGGCCACGAAATGGCTACAAGCAGAGCGGGGACCCAGCGCCTCCCATCCAGGTGGCACTCGGGGGCTGCTCCGGCTTCCCTGCCACCTCCACACGGTGAGTTCATCCCTCCCACGCCAGCAGCTGCCTCCTAAAGCCAGCTCGTGCGGCTAATTACCAGGGTTTGCTACACACCCTGAGTAGGAGGCATCAGCTGCTCCCTTGGGAAGCGCAGAGCAGCACCGTGGCCCCACGGGGGGGGACCAGGTGGCTGCACACCCCCCTCCCAGCTGCCCTCCCCGAGCCCCCAGGGACTCACTTGGATCCGTTGTTGATCAGGATGCTCTCCCGGATGGTGAGGGTGCAGTAGTACCACACCAGGAGGAAGTTGAAGACGGCGTCTGTCACCCTGGGGTGCAGCAGAGCGGTGTCAGAGGGCAGCAGCGGGGCTCAGGCACCGAGCAGCAGCAGCTGCAGGACGCCCAGCACCCAGCCCAGGCTCACCTGGAGTTGAGGAGGAACCGACAGGAGAAGGACACGATGAGCAAGATGATGGTGAGGTAGAGCTTGAACTTCTCGTACTCGTCTTTGTAGGCAAACCTGCGGGGAAGCACAAGCTTGGAGCAAGGTGGCTGCTGCCAGTCTGCGTCCTCCCCTCCCGTCCTGCCCGGCCGGGCAAAAGCGCTGCTCTGCTGGGAACCTCTTGGAGGTGTGAAGGGAAATCCCTGTCCCCGGGCACTTCTGAGAGAGCAAACCACGCTGCGCTCACACTGGTGAGCAGGGGAGCTCCCAGGGGAGCCGGGCAGATCGGGGTCTGGTCAGCATTTTTGGGGGAGCTGATGGAACTGGATGGGGTCTGGGCTCTCTGCTCAGCACCTCCCTGCGTGTGGAGGCTGAGGGCCAAGCCCGGCGTTTCCCCAGGGGAAGAGGAGGGGGCTGGCCATGACTCTGTCCCTCCTGGAAGTCCCTGATGTGGGGGAAACTCTGGCACAGTGCTGGTGGCAGATCTGAACGGTCTGTCCCAGCCTGGCCCCAGGAGCTGAGCAGAGCCCAAGGGCCAGTTCTAGGAAAGGAAGAACTGAACAGAGCAGGGACGGAATCTGCACGAGGTGGGCCAAGGCAGCCACGTGCCCGGGGGAAGATTTACGGCTTCCTTGTGACGAGGGGCTCCCAAATCCCCCCCCGAGGCACACGCCCGCCGTGACACAGGGGCCGTACTTAGCCTGCTTGCTGAGCAGCGTGACGTTGACGTTCCCGAGCACCAGACTCAGGTACAACCTGGAGAGAGAGAGCAGAGGCGTGTGGTGGGCGCCTGCCCAGGGCTGGCTGTCACCTCCCTGTCCCCGTCCCGTGCATGGTGACAGCTGGGAAGGGGCACACGAGATGTTTTCCAGCCAGGAGGCGTGCGTGGTGCTGGCATCCCGCCCCGAGGGTGGCAGGAGGGTGGCCGAGGGCAGAGCCACCCCCTCTGTTGGCACCCAGCGGGTGCTGGCCAGGGGTTCAAGGGCAGGGGAAGGTGGTGGCGGGGCCCAGGGAGGCCGGGGCTGGCTCTGTCCCAGGCGTCCTGGGGCAGCGAGGCGGCTGCAGCCAAGGGCAGGGCGACAGCAGGGTCGTGCCTTGTGGTGTTACAGCTGCCGGGGGCTTGTGCTGCACATCGAAGGTTTTTGTCACCCCAAAAAGGGCCCTAAGGTTCCCTTCAGGGGTGGAGGTGAAGGATCCGGCCCTGGGGACAGCTTCCAAGGGCAGCAGCCACCTCCCAGCCCTCCGCCTCCCCCAGGAGCCCCTCTGGCAGGGAGAGGATCGGCTCCGGGAGGACCCTGGTACCCGCAGAGCCCGGCTGTCCCAAATCCCTCTGGCAAAGGGACTGTGAGGCACCTCTTACCCGTTCTTCTTTGGCAGATAGGCCTCCATCTCAAAGAAGACGTTCTGCCGCTCTTTGATGAGGCTCTGGGTCTCCTGGATGGACTCCTGCTGCTCGGGACTCGCGTGGGCCTTGCATCTGGGGAGGAAAGGCAGGCGCTGGCAGCAGGGAAGCCTCGGTCACAGCCCAGCACGGGTTGGTGTGATGCGGGGCCGTGTCTCGGACAAGGACACCCCAAGGACGGGAAGGACACACGGGAGGGGAGTCGGCACCTCCAGCTGCATGGAGAACCCCTGTGGGAGTTTTTTTGGGGGTTGCTGGAGGGAAGGGAGCAGGGGTGAAAGGGAGGGGGCAGCAGCTCTTCCCAGCTCTTCCCCCCGCCAGGCGGGCAGCTCAAGCTCCCAACTGCAGCCAGGGCACAACTGGGGAAGGGAAAGCCGAGGAGAAAACCTGCCTGGGTACAGCCAGACCTCAACAGCACTTTTTAACGTTTGCACTGGGGAGAGCTGGGAGTGCGTGCAGTAGCCCCGTCCTCGTGGCTCTCTCCTCCCCGGCTGTCTCAGGACGCCAGCTTACTTTTTGAGGGACAAGGACAGCTCCTTCAGCCGCTTCTTCTGCCGTGCGATGGAGCTGGAGATCCCGTCCTGCAGCTTGGTTAGCTCCTCCAGCTTCTGCTTGTACAGCTTGTGATTATCCTGGGCACAAGAGAGAGCAGCACGCTCCAGATACCTGCTCTAGGAGGGCGCAGGGTGCCTGATGCCCACACGGAGAAACTGGGCAGGCTCTGTTATTTTAGCAGAACCCCCCAGCTGCAGCCAAAGGGCTGCGACTCAAACGCTGCTGTGGGGGGCACAGAGGTGGCTCTGCTGCTGCTGTCACCCCAGGTGCCCGTGGTTTGGGCCAGGCCCCCTGGGTCCTGCCCTGGGATGTTGGAGGGAGCCCCTGCTCCAGGAGGGCTCGTGGTGGGGCCGGCTGCAGGGCCCCACGTGCCGCTGTCACCCAACAGCACCTGGGTAACGCTAGATGCCATTCTTCTGCTATATTTAGACAGGAAAGGAGAGAGCCACGCTGTGTCAATGCTCCTTGTCCCAGTCAGCTGAAAAACAACCTTAACCCGGCCGCGGGCAGCCCCAGCACCACCACCTCCAAAGAATTCCACGCTGCTGGCGACAACCCTTGGACTAGACCTTGGTGCGGACGCGTTTCGGGCTCTGCGCTTCTTATCAAGCACTTTATCAGCAGCTGTCAAAGCCCTTCCCAGCAGGGAAAGGTGAAAGCAAGGCACAGAGGAGGGAAATACCTCAGTCTCCCTCCTGGGGCGAGCGGCGTGGCCGCAGCAGGGGGGGGGGAACAGATCCCAGATGCTCCCCGCTCCCCCAGCAGTGATTTATGTCCCGGCAGCACGTTTGTGCTCCACAAACACCTTTTCCTGCTCCTGCTGCTCTCAGGTAGCCGGGACCCAGTGCCGTGGGTGCCCCCCGCTCCTAAAGAGCTTCAGGCCTGGGTCCTGCTGCTCCCCACCACCCCGGGACCACCGCGCTCCATGGGGGCTGCTGGAGAGATCGTGCCAGGCCGGGGGGGCTGGGGGCTATAGGATGGAGCTGTCACATCCCCAGGGCCGGCACCAGGCTGTCCCCACAACCCCTGTGGAGCAAGAGCGGGTTTCTCAAAGCCTCCCTTGCCCCAGATCTGGGCACAGCCGCCTGCAACAGCCGGGGGGAAGGAAGGAGGGGAAAAGGGAACCGGGGCCGGCTGGGGGGGGTCGAGCAGGAGGTGCCAGCCCCTGCCCTGCCCACACTCCTCTCCGGGGAGGTTTGGCGGAGCAGAGGGGGCACGGAGCCATGGGGATGGGGGTGTTAAAGGGGGGGGTCCTGAACCTTTTGGGCACAACGGGGGTGCAGCGGGGAGCCCCGGAGGCAGTGCTCGGTGCCCGGCGGTACCTGGATGCGCTGGTAGCCCTCCTGCAGCTCTTCCCATTCCCGCAGGCAGTCGGCGGCCGAGGCGCCGCTGGCCATGGCGGAGAGGCAGCGGAGGCTGGAGGCCGGCAGGGAAAACAGCGGAGGAGGAGAAGGAGCGAGGCTGGAGGCCGCCAGGCACCGGGCCCGGCGCTGCCGCCGTCTTCCGGGCACGCCCCGAGCCGGGAGAGGCGGGACCGGCACCGGGGGGGGGGACCCGGAGGGGGGCTGCCGGCACCCGGCCTCCCCCGAGCAGCCCCGGTCTCGGTTTGGGGTGTTTGGGTTCGCACCGGGGGTAACGGGGGTAACGGGTGGAGCTCCCACCCCAACGATGCTGGGGGTTAGGGGAGGATGGGGAAGGGCAGGGAGAGGGTGGGGGAGCACCGGGGGGGAGCACCCCGAGCCACGCGGTGATAAATGCTTAGCGAGGAGTGCAGGGAGAGCCCTGGAGGGTTTTTGTGTAGGGTTTTTATTTTGTGGTGTCCGTGGAAGGAGTCAGAGTGCTGCAGGGCAGAGGGGCAGCACGGCTGGCGTGGTCCTAAAATATTACCAGGGACTCGAAAGTGGCTGCCAGGCAAGGTCAGGTCGCTGGATCTGGGGGGAAGCAGGGTCCTGCCTGCCAAAACCAGAGGGTGAGGGTCCGGTGCCTGCCAGGGTCTGCAGAGACTCTTACGGAACAGGGGAGCTCCTGACATGGGGAGGTTCTGCCCTCGTCTCCCCGGGCTGGGACCAGGTGCAGTCAAATTCTGAATTTGCCTTTTCAGAGAGAGCACTGATGACTTCCCCATAGCTGGGGCAGGAGGCGATAACGTGGCCATAAACCCGCTGGCTCACAGAGGAGGCAAGTGGTGCTGAACGGGTCACATCCTGCAGGCCTCGCCTTCCCCAAACCACCACCTTCAGTGACAGGCACGCTCCCCTAACGGCTCCAAAACTTCACCCAGTATGATAAGAGCTAAAGATGAAGGAATTCCATAACGTTAAGAGCTTTTTCAACTGCTTTCCGTTAACCTTCTACCTACGGGACAGATGGTGGTGTGGACAGGGAAGCATCTTCCCCTGCTGGGTGTTCCCTGTGCTGTCAGTAGTTTGGTTCGGAGATGTCTGTGATCGTGGTCCCATAGATGTGGGCCTCCCAGTCTGAAAGCTGTTTCACAAAGCCCCGGTGCGGTCTCATGTTCTCTTTGCATTTCAGAACGTGGTCCCAAGCTTTCTGGAAGTAGAAAGAAAGCAAAGAAGTGTTAGAAGTTTGAGCTGAAAAATAATTTATTGTAGTTACGCTAAGCAGCTACATTTGTGAACAAAACAGCTTTGTATTTACTGCCCGTGATAGACTTTGGCAGATAAGACTTTGGCTACCAAAGCAAGGACATAGCGGATCCAGATGTGAACTTCAGAGAAGCCTTTCATCTTTATACCCGGCTTTCCTGGCTATGAGGATAGCTCATGCTTCTTTCATTAGCTGGTGTGTTTCTTGTATTGTTTACACTGACAGAGCAGTGCAGTCCTGGATTTTCTGCTCTAAAAATCCAATTCTTCAATGGGTGATAGGCGAAGCAGTGAAGTATCAGCTATTTACAGGCAAGAAACCAAGGTTTGCACATTTCTGAACTGGTGTGACCTGGTGTGGCAGAGCGGCTATTAAGCTCCAGTTATCCCACCACGTTAATTACAGCCATCTTAATGATTTGTTAGTTCCGTGTAATCAGCTAGGAACTCTGCTACACAGAGGGCAAATCCACCAGCATTACTCTGCTTTGCTCAGCTACGTCCTGGGGTTTACCCAGTAGTGCTCATCTTCCTGCTGATTCCCCCCAGCAATCAGAGGATTGCTTAATTGTAACGAGACCAAAGGTCACAAGATAGTGCTCCATTGGTTTGCTTTTTTCTAATCTCAGCAATTCTGCAGGTTCTGAACCTCATCTTCCAATATTTACTCCTCTGCCCATGGTATGTGTGTCTGTAGTTCCCCTGAACCCCGCAGATCTACTCAGATTGATTCCTAATAGACTAAGGGGCCACACATCCCAAATCTGTGTTTCTTTTGCAATGTCTCTGGAAATTTTCACAGATCTCTGCCCAGATTGGGCGAAGGGTCACACAAAAATCTGTTGTGTAGCTTTAGTCTGTGTGAAACAAACTTGTCTGCCAGGAAAATCCCCCAGGAAGGCTTTGCCCGGGCCAGCTGCAGGACGCCACGGCGCTCAGCAAAACGCTGAGACCAACCTGTTGATACCAACTGGGAGAAACTGCAAGGATCAGCTTGGACTTTTGCTCTGCCATCACAAACGTCTCTGGCAGTTTAGCATGCAGGGGAAAACAGCAAGGGAATGGTTATCGATGTGCCGGGGCAATCACACCCAGCATTACTAGCAGAGACCAAATAGTGTCTGCTGCCCAGCTGGCACGCTCAACCCGAAATTACCCTTTGGCACACACCGATGGTAAGAGATTTCCTCTTATGTTGCAAATGTTTGCACAAAATCAATTAAATGATTAGATACAGACCCAGCTCCAGTGAAGCTTGAATCAATCCTTTCAGGCTCCCAAAGGAGGTCACGCTTTCCAAACAAAGACAAGACTTTTAAGGAGAAACCTTTCAGTTCTCATGGGAAAAAGGCTGCTCTGTGCCAAGCAGGCAGCACGAGCTGGTGCCTACAGCAGCACAGTGCCCGTGTTTTGTACCCAAAGGGATAAAGGGCTGACATCTGGGGAGAGGCTGCCAGTCTCACCACACCACAGGGTCATTCCCAGCCTTCATTCCTTATTTTTCATGTTATTCAGAGCTCTGGAACAGAATGTACCATCCTTTTCACCTGGGTGTCCCTCCCGGGCTAGTGTTATCCCGTTCCAGATTTCTTTACAGTGGTGTCTGTGGGAGGGGATTGCTTCTGGGGAAATATAACAAGGTTTCAGAAGTCAGTGCTGATGAGCCCAGCGGTAAATCAGAGCTCTGCAAGCACCGGGGTGTGAACGTCCCTGTAACCACCTGGCATTAAGAGATGGGATTAAGTCTGGTAGCTTCCAGACACTCTTTTTCTCAGATCCAGGAGAGTGGAAGAGCTAAGATCTGTAATCTGCTTTATTTTTATAGCCCTGTCGTTAAGTAGGGAAATACAAGAATATCACAGGTGCCAGGTAAGAGCTCAGAGATCCAAAATTGCACCTAAGCCGCCTCCTTAAAGGTATAAGATACAACTGATGTAAGAGAATCTTTTACATTATCAGGTGGATAGTCTGCACGAATGCACAGATAATTTCTTTTTCGTTAACACAGCGATGAGGCTTCGGGAACAGAAATAAACTGCAGACCCAGCCAGTATCTGTGGGAAGAATGACAGTGATGTACCTTCAGGGAAAACTGGTGGGAATGCATAAGATAGGCCATGGTGACTGTGCTGCTCCGGCTTATCCCCAGGGTGGAGAACACCAGCACTGCTCCGAGATCCAGCTGAGCATCTGAGTAAAGAAATGCCAATCACAGATTGGTGATCGGGGAAATCAAAATTCCAGTTGTAAAGTCAAGCTCTAATTCAGTGAAAACTGACAGGCAGCTAGCCTGAGCGACAGGAACCGTCATGAACCCTGATAGGAACAGATGGGCACTGCCAGCTTTTGTTTCTGTAACCATTTGCCTTTCTTAAAACCGCACTGAGTTAAAAAGTGGCTTTTTTGAGGACTAGAATCAAATGACAATGATCAGTCAATGCTTCGTGACAGATCAGTGTCACTTTTTTAGCAGGTGACTGTGACGAAAAGTGGCCCACCAGGACCAAGCAGCTGTGGTCAGCATCACACCAGCAACTCAAAACTCTTCCAGGTAGGTTTAAAGCTGACAAAACGTCTGTTGAATGCAAACCTCACTGTTGTCCACTCAAGCTGGAGGAATTGGCTCTCAAACTGGCAGGGACTTGGACTTCAAATCCCTTATCCCTCCATGGGGATCACCAGTGGGAAGCACGTGCATGGCAGTTAGGGTGCTGTTTTTCTCTTGTGTATGCTTTGCAGTAAAAATTTGTAAGGCCAGCAAACTCATTTCCTACAGAAGCCAAGCCGATTTGGCTTGAGGATGCTGTCATTCACTACTAACCACATCAACTCTGCTACCTATTTCTATAATTTAGTAATTTATTAAGAAACCTTTTAATTCTTTCCCTCCCTCTCCAGAGTAGAGGGAGGGAAACATGACGTGTTTTTGGAATATCAGCAACTGTGCTCTAGAATTTGTAGGGCAAAGCCTGTTCTGCTGTTGACAAAAGTTTTTTTTTTGTTTTGTTTTGTTTTGTTTTGTTTTTTCTTTCTTCCAAGCACTCTTCCAGGCTGGGTAAAAAAACGGGGTAAAATGCAAGACAAGTAAGTGGATATCAGCGTTTGGATTTCAATGCATGCAAGTCATGAAATTCAGGTTAGGACTACAGGATTATATCCTCCGTTTTCACTTCCTTGTTTCTTTGTGTCCAATTGTTATTTCTGACTTTGTACTTGCATTACAAGTTCTGTGGGGACAGGGTGGTCCTTTGCTCCTGGGTCTGTATGGCACTTAGCACAGCAGGGCCTCGGTCTGAGGCAGATGCCGTTTTGTAGGTGCAATACAAGACAACGACGCAGGTGGACACCATCATGGGATGAAGCTGCAGGAACTATGCCTGCCGTGCTGCTGCAGGTACTGAGCTGGTATGTTTTTCTTTGCCCTTTCTGATACAATCAGCCGAAGGCAGGTTTATGTTGTCCAACCTGAAAGTTTCCCTAGGCCCTACAGTGAGTCTGCACAGCAAACCCCAAGGGTTGAGAGCGTCTCATGGTAAGTTCTCCAATGGGCATCACACTCCTGCCCAAATAAAGCTCTGGTCCTTGAAGATTTGGGCTGGTGAGTCAAACAGTTGTATTTAAAAACAAAGGAATAGGAGGGGATCCTGTGAAGCCCTCACAGACATCCCATCCCAAAGCCTTCTCATACCTAGTGGAAAGCTCACTGCTATCACAGTGAGGTGTTCTATAAAGCGAGTACTCTCTGTCAGGAACATCAGTGTCAGATGCCCTCTAAAATCTCCTCTCTGTGTCAGGCTGGTTACTGAGACAGCTCTGGTGTACATTAGGGTGTGGGCTGGCTTGGGAGTATGCTGAGATCTTGAAAGATTACGACCCTCCCGTTTGAGCTTCCTGCTGGAGTCAATTGCAGTCACTCCCATTTAATATCTCAGAGTGAACAAGGGCTCAGGAATTCCAGATCAGGAACAACTCACCTATGAAATGACAAATGGTGGGAAAGGAAGAAAAAAGATTTGCTTCGAGTGAATCTGGAACAGATATATGGAGATATTTGTCTTCTGCAAACCTGTAAAAAGAACATGCAGCATTAAATGGGCCAACAAAGCAACTGTGGGGGAAAATTGTTTGTTGGAGGCAAGCTTATTATTTTGTTTGCTGTTATGTGTGTGAGTTTTTCATCATTAACACTACAATAAGGGATTGTTATGGTAAGACACTGAGGCACACGTAATACAGAACCAGCTTAATTACTGATTTTCCATTCCACATGGTATCAGCATTGATGCCTTAACTTTATCCTACAGCCTCCCTTATCTGAGAGCTAAATGAACACAGATGAACTGAAAGCAAGAGTGCCTTCGCGGCATGCACGTTAGCAGTTATGTCAACAGGGCTCCATGATTCACTTCATGTGGTTTTCTGTGACAGCATCCTCCCGCTTCTAGAAGCTCAGAGAACTCAGCTCAGAGAACTAATGGCACAAAACACTGGTGAGGCATTTCTGAAATGTGAAAGCACATCACACAGATGGCATGGGGAGATCACACAGAGTGCAGAGACCTTTGATGTCTTCTGAAACCAGAGGCAGGAGAAATGCCTGCTGGTACACGTGTCCTGAGGTAAGTAACTGAACTTGTTGCTTACTTTGCTTTGGCCAAGACCCTGAGAAATGCCACTGGATTTTTCATTGGATGAAATGACATTTCCAGCACAGTCTGACTGAGCTGAGTGGTCATGGACAGAAGCAGGTAAGGAAGGAAGATGAACAACAGTGTGAAACATCAATGATTTAGCTTTTACACTGATGTGTTTGTAAGATTTTTGTAAGATTTTGCTCAGAAGGCTACTCAGTGGTGTAGGTTCTACCTGAAGGATGTGGCATGTAACAGACTGGAAGTGCCGAGGACCTCCCAGTCCTCTCACCCAATCCATCCATGTCACAGTAAATGGCTACAGGAACGCATTGCTGCTGTGCAAACTCTTGCTATGCAAGTGAGATCACAAAACTGAGCATGAAATAGCACCCAAATCTACAGTGAAAAACAGAGTTTTCCTTGGAAGTTTATAGGCACTTGCTGCTGTGATGCTGTGCCACCTCACAGGCACAGACATCAGTAAGAATACACCCTGAAAACTTACAGTGTAGCAGGCTGCTCAGAAATATTGACTTGAGCTTTGATCTTCAAATCCTTCTGAATTTGTTGGTCACAGGCCTGCTTGAAATTGCCCATGTATAACTTTGCAGGCAGTATTTCTACAGGGTACAGCTGGAAGTTGTCTAGTTCCTGCAAGGAGAGAAGCCGTGGGTTCAGTTCAGAGCATATTTGCTCTTTTAGCTCCTTAAACAGAAGTCACGTAGAGAAATGAACACACACTTAGTCAGCAGCCCATGACACATTTGAATGTAATGATGCATTCAATCACCCGGACATTCTGAAATATGGAAGTCTTGCTAGATTTAGTGAGAATAATTAACAAAAACACTGTCATTGTGGCATTACTTGAAACAAATCCTAACCAAACAGGGGGAAGAATATATTCTTTGCAATGTCTGGAGGAACCACAGCATAACGGATTCATTTGATGTTTTATTGTTCACGAGGCCAACTGAAGTCATCTGCCACCTGCAGAGCTGCAGGTGCAACGTCGTGGCACAGCACAAGTCCACAGAGATTTTGGCTCTGTGCTGCCGAAAGGCTGAGAGCAAAAATATAGAAGTAGGCAGCAGTGCTTCTACATCCATAACCGATACTCTGTAATGCTGCATCGGAACAAAACTGCAGCTCAACAGCTTAAAGCATCAGAGAGCAACAGCTTAAACTGAGCTGAGGAGGTAATGCTGTGTCCAGCTGAATCTGCTGGGGGAGTTTAGCAGTTTGCTACCCCTCACAAAGGAGCACAGTGAATTCATTTTCTGTGCTGTAGCATCCCGCAAGGTTAACACTGTGTCGTGGGCTGCTTCGTGTGAAGTAGTAGGAATCAGACACAAAGGATGTTGCTGTACAGTGCCCTCTAAATCTGCCCTGCTGCAGGTCCTGTCCTAGATGTGAAAATAGGACAATTGTTTCTCCCAAGTTAAACAGATCAATGTTTGCAGGTGAAACCAAACAATCAGGGTACCAGTGTTCCAGTGGATGGCTCCTTTCTTTCTGGGCCTATTGAAGCAATGCTCCAACATTTGCCTTGTGACCCTTCCAGACAAAAAGCTTTATAGGCATGAAATACAGGGCTTGATAGTTGCACCTCTGTCTGGAAACACTTACTGTGTAACATCTCAGATAACCTCATATAAAAGAGATTAAAGAGGAGCCTGCCTTATTTCATTGTTTGCTACTGTTTGTTTAGTTATCTGCACTCTTCAGTAGGCCAGTTTTGGGGTTATCAGAGGAGGCTTCCTTGGCTGCTTCCACGAGCTAGCTTTCACGCAATAAGAGAGGAAAAAAAAAAGACAGTGTGGCTGCAAAAGAATTTGTGGTGACACTCAGGGGAAGAGCAGTAATTTAAATTACATTTAATTCCTTTGTTTGAAATTACTCTGATAGCAGGCTTACAGCACCACTTAGCTATTCATTAGCTATCATCAGATGAATACGAATGCTCGTGTCTTTTACTTGCAAATTGGCCTAGTCTCACCTGAGGCATCCACAGTATCTTCTGAGTCCTCAGAAAATGATAGCAAGCTGAAAACCGCTTGTATCCTCCCCTCAGGACCAGCACGGGATGGCGGGTGAAATGCTGCAAGCTTCTGGCGTGTCGGACAGCAGTTCCTTCCTCGGCATCTAATGAGATCAAAAAGCTATTTGCTGGAGCAGGTTTAGTGTGCCTCCAACAGCCCTGGGGGTTAAATCTGGCCCTCTGGCACCACCAGCAAACTCCTTTTCATTTCATCTAATGGTCTGGAGAAAGCCGTGTTAAAAGCCAGACTTATTATTTATTTAACTGTTGCTGCAGGTCAGTAACAAGCTGCTGCTCACCTCTAGTCCTATTCCTCTCCTGTTTTCTTTTGCAAGTCCAATTAAAGTTTTTATTCTCTCCCCATTATTCTTTGGGAAATGCTTGTAATAAGTTCCCATAATAGCAAAGCATTATTAGTATAAATCTAGTAATTTTAGTTGCATGGAGACCCTTTTCTACAGCTGGCAAAGGAAAGTGAAAGAGGTGTCTTAAACACATTCTTCCCAAGCGTTTCAAACACTCCCTCAGCGAAGCAAATCACATGAGAGATGGTTTTGCCCCCTCCTTCTCCCTCCGGATCCATCCAGGTTGCCTCTAGCTCTGCCTGCTTTAGAAACAGATGAGTGCAACAGAAACCTGCTGCTGACTCTTCACACCTTCCATGCTCATGTCCCATCACCAAGTACTTCTGAATGCTTGCTTTGTCCGTTCTGCTTATACTCCCAGATTTTTTTCTTAAAAATTGGGGTGTGGGCTAGATGTAGTCTTTGCTAAAACTGCAGTAGCCTTTATAAAGCTAGTTGGAGCCAAACAAATGTAAAGAAGTGGTTCTGCATAGAGCAGCACTCCTGGCTAGAGGATGTGTTGCAACTATACGTTTCCGTGGTTCAAAGAAGCCTGAACAATTACAGGGAGAAGTTTCCAGCTTTTCACACTTTTCAGTGAACTCCATTACCTCAGCACCCGCGTTAAAGCTACGTCTTCTTCAATGTGATAATGTGAAGGTTTCGTAACCCTCAGAGAAGGAAATACTCACTCTGTGAACATAAGGAGCTTGAGTCAGTGTTTTCAGTCTCTGAAGAACCATTGCTCCCTGAAAGGCAATCGTTGGACAATCTCAATTTCAGTGAGATGTGAAAAAATAAGAATAATTTACAAGAACAATTCCTTCCAAGCAACAACTTCAGAGGGATCAGTCTACAGATAGGAAAGCAGGCCTGCCAGGAAGCTCACTAAAGTAATGAGGAGTGGGAAGAATACCCGTCCTGCAGTGAGGTCTTCACTGACATGAGTCACAGGTACCTTTTTCTTTCTCCTCTTCCTCATCGTCAGACAAGTCTAAAGAGCTGGTCTCGCAGTCATACACCACGCAGTATTTGACACACGCAAGCTCCTCTGCATCCGGCACCAGGTACTCCCCTGTAGGGCCCTGACAAAATCACAGAATTCTATCAGGAGCACAGCTCCACGCTTTTCTTGTGGCATCAACACAAGGAGAAGGGACTGGGGCTACGTCTGCGCTTTATGCTGAAAGACCCAGGTAGAATTCAGAAACCATGCAGGCTGCTCCAGATTGCTTCATCTGCTGCAGTGGTAAAGATGTCAGCACTGTCCTTTGTGAGACAAGCCTGCAATATGTCAGTCCTTGTGCAACATTTTCCTGATACACAGCCTCAGCGTGCCAATCCTCTGGGCTACTGAAGCCAGCTCTTGTGTGTGACAGAACACATCCCCCCAGCGGCAGAACTGGAGCATGGCTGAAGCAGGCAGGGGAGAGGCGAGGACAACTCCCTTGTTTTTTAAGCCCATTTCATGTACTGCTAATTGCTAAATGCAGAGATTATTTACACAAACTGCAATCCTTCCTCACCTGTTCAATCTTGCGTGCTGTAACAATGTGGCTCTCGTTGTACTCGCGCTGAGTACGGGCATCTGGAAAAAAAAAAAAAAAAAAAAAAGATAACCAAGGTGGAGCAATTGGTTTATTTGATGCTTTTAAGGTAGAATCCTACTTCTAATTCAGTCAGTGGGAATTCAGGCACCAATGTCAGCAAGAGAAAGACTCTGCTTCTTATAAACTGAGACTTTACACATGGATAAACAACCCCCAACACTGATGTGATTGTAAGTATGAGCAACACCAGGCAATGCCAACGGCCTTGGAGCTGCCCTGAGCGTGGTGCTGTGCCCTCCAGCACCTCCTGAGGAGGGCACACGGCAGGGCCCCCATCCTGCTCCCAATCTGTCTGACCCCCTGACCGAAAGGTGCAGTGTGTGGCACCATCTGTGGGCTCTGGTCACCCCAAAGGACGCAAACACTTATCACGATGCTTTGTGCGATGGCCAGCAGCTCTTGTCTGCCTGCCAGCACCGCTGGGAGCAGGGGAGGGGGATGCAGGGGTCAGGGAGTGGGGAGCTGGATGTGGGATGGAGCTGAAGCAGCAGCCGGGATTTATGCAGGCAGAAAACCTCCTCATTTATATTTTACTCTCCCTGTGGGGCCAAATGCCACACGCAGCCGCTTTCCACTCCGCATGAAGAACGACAGCAGAGCCGCCCTGCCTCACGGCGAGTAACGGGGCGGCCAAACACCCCTCAAGCAAGGCCTCGGCGATCCGTAGGAGCCCTCCCTGCGCCTTCACGAGCCCCGTGAGCCCGCGCAGCTCCTGCCCGTGGGCGTCCTCACCCAGCAGGCTGAGGTAGTTGTGCTCGGCCAGGCGGGGCAGGCGGCGCTGCTGCTGGAGGGCGTTGTAGAGGCGGCCGGGCTCCCACAGCAGCACCCCCGCCATGGCTCCCCGCGCGCACCAGGCCGCGCTCCGCCCGTTGCCACGGCAACGCCTCCCAGCCGGTTGCTAGGGGGTGACGTCACGCGCCGAAACCTCGCGATGCTTCCTCGCCGCGGCGGCCGGGTGGAACGGGGGGTGAGGGCGGGGAAGTCTCGCGAGAGCTGGCGGCGGGAGGGGCGGAAGTCTCGCGAGAGGCGGCGCTGTGGAGGTCGTTGGAGTCGCCGCCGCTGCCGCCGCCGCCGCCGCCATGCTGCCCCGTCTCGCCCGCCCCGCCGCTGCCGCCGCCGCCCTGCGCCGAGGGTTGGCCACCTCCGGGCCCGTGGGTGCTGGGGGGACGGGGAGGGATGGGGGGGGACGAGGGGGGAGCGAGGGGATGCGGGGAGGGGGGTGGGAGGGCGTGGGGGGGGGTGGAGGGGGAGATGGGCCTAGTGGGGGGGGCTGGGTCCTGTCAGGGGAGGTGGGGGGGGATGGGGGTGGGGAATGGGGGGGGGTCTGGGGGTGATGGGGGGGATGGGGGGGGCAGGGAGGTGGGTACAGGCAGGGGAGGTGTGGGGGGGTGATGGAGAGGGAGCTGGAGGTGGTCCTGGCAAGGGGGAGGGGGTGAGGGAGGGCTGGGGGTGATGGGGGGGGGCAGGGAGCTGAGGGGAGGTGTGGGGGGGTGAGTGGGGGTGATGGGGGGGAGTTGGGAGGTGTATCCTGTCAGGAGGAGGTGATGGGGGGGAGCTGGGAGCTGGGCACAGGCAGGGGAGGTGGTGGGGGGGTGACTGGGGGTGATGGGGGAGCAGGGCTCTGTCAGGGGGAGGCGGCAGGGGGTGTCTGGGGGTGATGGGGAGGGAGCAGGGAGCTGGGAGCAGGTTGTAGGGATCGGCTGGGGTGGAGATGGGGATGGGGGAGAACTGGGAGGTGGTAGGGGGTGCCCAGGGGTGATGGAGAGGCAGCTGGGGGCAGCTGGTGGGGCTTGTCCCAGGGGTAATGGTGGTGGACAGGGAGCTGGGAGCAGGTTGTGGGGCTCAGCCCAGGGATGATGTGAGGGAGCTGGGAGCCTCAGCCTGGCCCTGCACAGTGCGGGCTATCCCCATGTGCCTCCCAGATGGGGAGCTTGCAGCTGGCCACCCTCACAGTGGGTGCTCGGTGTCTGAGCGCTGGGTGAGCCTGTCAGTGAGGGTGTGCGGGGAGAGGTGCCAGGCTCTGCACTGCTCCCTTCCCCTCCTCAGTGCGTGCCCCAGCTCTCAGTGTGCTGAGAACTAGGGTGGCAGCTGCAGCTTTAGCAGTAAACCTTTAATACGTGGTATCCCTGAGCTGAAGGAGAGTTCACACAACGCTCTCAGACGCACGGTCTGATTTTTGGGTGGTGCTGTGCAGAGCCAGGAGTTGGACCCGCAGGTCCTTGCGGGCCCCTTCCAGCTGGGGATGTTCTGATTTGAGGCTCCTGGTGGCAGGAAGGGCTGGGTGCTGGGGAGGTGGGGAGACCTCTGCCATGGAAAGGAGACAGCTCTGGGGTGCCATGTGACAGAAAGGCTATCGGAGCCATAAAGATATGCCCTACAAGAGAGAACTGTGTAATTATTAGGAATCGCGTTTAATTGCAATGAATTTTGACTTAATGGCATCAGCCCAGCCATAAATATGGGGCACAGCATCGATTAATGCTAGACTTTGCTTTCCCTCAAAGAGTTTTTTTTGCTAAATTGCATTTCTTACAGTAGCAAGGACGTTGAGCTGAGCTGAAATTGATTAGCTTCTGGGCGGATTATTTCTTGTCAGAGCATAATAATTAAGCTGTTCATGCGGGGCCTTAAAGCAGTTAGGGCTTTATCTGGTGAGACAACGTGATGCAGAACGTCACCGATCATTCTGTCAGCACGTTCCATCTGCAGGAGCCTGTGGTCCTCACCAAGTGTATCAGAACATCCCATTTTACAGTTCCTCTCTCTTTTAAAGGAGCTTTCCTCTAATTTCACAATGGGAGGGAGTCTTTAAGAGAAATCACTTTCTTCCAGAGAACACATTTGAGTAAAATTGGTTCACCAGGGCAACAAAGCAGGGTTGATTTTACTTCACACATTTGACCAAAGCTGGGATTTGGTCCCTTAATGTTCTCAGAAGCCTGCAGCTGAGGAGAGCTGATCCTCTGGTTGCTCTGCCTGGCCTTGCTCCTACCTCAGCTGCAGACCCCAAAGAACATCTGCAGCTGATGTGTCCAAGCAGGGAAGCTCAGAAGTCCTTGGGAAGGTGTTACGATGATCCCTTTGTGTGCTTAGGCAATCCAATTTGCGTAGTGCTCGATAAGAAGTTGGGAAACAGAACGAAAAGCAAAGAAAGCGTGGTGAAATCCCCGGGGTCGCTTCTGCAGCCACTAGCAAAACATCTCAGTGCTTTTCTCTCGTTTTTTTTTCCTCAGAACAATGCCAAGGTGGCAGTGCTGGGGGCGTCGGGGGGGATTGGGCAGCCGCTGTCCCTCCTCCTGAAGAACAGCCCGCTGGTGAGCAGGCTCAGCCTCTACGACATCGCTCACACCCCCGGCGTCGCAGCTGACCTCAGCCACATTGAGACGAGGGCAACTGTCAAAGGTTTGTGGGGCTGGAGCCTAAGCCTGCTGCAAGGCTAATTAGGGCTCCGTTGATTAGATGGATGTATGTGGAGATGGGACTAGCTCCTGGTTGCGCTGTTGGAGGGGAATTCATAAAACTGGCAGGAAGTATCCAGTAAAGTCATATCGAGGGGGGAAAAAAAAACAAGCATTGGATTTGAAAGTTTGTCTACAAATGGACTGATGCTCTCTGGGTGCCTCCATGACCTGTGTGTCACTAAAAGGTGACATTTTACTTGGGTGTGCCTGTCTCTTCCCCCTCTGCTCTGCTCTTTTGAGACCTGCCCCCAGCTCTAACAGGGAGCAGTTAGAGCAAGGCCAGAGGAGGCCACGAGGATGCTCAGAGGCTGGAGCACCTCCCCTACAGAGCCAGGCTGAGGGAGCTGGGGGTGCTCAGCCTGGAGAAGGGAAGGCTCTGGGGAGACCTCACAGCGGCCTGCCAGGGCCTAAAGGGGGCTGCGGGACAGCTGGGGAGGGATTCTGCCAGGAATGTAGGGATAGGGCAAGGGGGGATGGCTTAAAACTAAAAGAGGGGAGATTTAGATTAGATCTAAGGAGGAAATTCTTCACTCAGAGGGTGGTGAGGCCCTGGCCCAGGCTGCCCAGAGGAGCTGTGGCTGCCCCAGCCCTGGCAGTGCCCAAGGCCAGGCTGGATGGGGCTGGGGGCAGCCTGGGCTGGTGGGAGGTGTCCCGCTCATAGCAGGGGCTGGAGCTGGGTGATCTTTTAGGTCCCTTCCAACACAAACCATTCTGTGACTCTGTATTCTGGGAGCACTGGCTGTAGTGCCCAGCCCAGCTTTTAGGGCAGTGCATGTTGCGTATACGCAGTGGGAAGGCCCTGTTTTCACACAGATGGAGGTTCCCTCCACTCCTACTCCTTGAGTTTTGAAACAGTGAAGATAAAACATGAAATTGGGTCCACCCATAACTTCACTGCTTTGCTTCTCAGTGTGAGTCTGAATTGAAGGGTAAATTAAAATCAGAATTGGGTGCCTTTAGGTATAATTTTGTACTTCAAGCTGTCAGGTACTTACTGACAAAACCATAACATCTGAATGTTTTCCATTCCAGGCTTCCTGGGACCTGAGCAGTTGCCAGAATGTTTGAAGGGCTGCGATGTTGTAGTTATTCCTGCCGGAGTCCCCAGAAAGCCAGGTATGTTCTTCCGGGGCTTCGCTGCTGTGTCTCTGCAGTACTTCTGTTCAAGGGGCTGGTGCTTCACAGCGCTTCCCTTGTTGGTTGGGATGGGAGTGGGCTGGTAATGACGCTGCCCTAGAGCTTGGTGTGGTGTCAGGCACCTCAGTTAGCTTTTGTCACTTGTAAAACGGGGACAAACACTGATTTCTGGGGCTCCTGCGTAAGGGTGAGGAGCAAAGACGTCGCACTGCAAGTGATCCTGAATCTCCTGTAGGATTTCTTGCCCAGAGTATCACCATGTTCAACAACTGGTTCTTTGTTTCCTTTCTCAGCAGAATAATAATAATCCATTTGTTCTGCGTTAATTGTGTGGTAACTTCTCCAAGCATCTCCGAATGAATGCTCTTAAGTCTTCCTCATATCCCTGATTCGTTCCATTTCCACTCTTGTTTTTAGTACCCTATTGGGAATGCTACAAAAGCCTAGACTTTAATTTCTTGTTCATCCTCACTGTGCATTTTTCGTGGTTAAAGTGGATGCTGCAGCAGAAACAGAGGTTGCCACTTCTGCATCTAGCAGTATTTTGCAGAGAGCAGTTAGCATTCGAGCTGTAGTCATGGAGGTGACTTCAGAGGGGAGGAGAGTTCACCCAAGGAGCCATTAGGCTGCGCTGAGCACCCTGGTACTGATGCAGCTCTGCAGGGTGATGCACCACCTCCGGCTGAAGGGCAGCCTGAGAGCTGGCAGCCGGGCCAGTCGCTGCTGAAAAGTGCTGATCTGTCTGGAAGGGCAGGTAGCTTTTATCAGTGGGTTACCTTTGAAGCCAGTTCCTTATTGCAGCAGGGGAGCTTTCTCTTGATACAAGAAACCAGGAGCTGAAGCTGGCATATCGCTGTCCAGGGCAGGACACTCTGATTGGGTAGCCTGCCCTTTAGTGAATAGGCTGCGGGTAACTTAAAATACTCTGCTGGGTGTGTTCTAGGTATGACCCGCGATGACCTGTTCAACACCAACGCTAGCATTGTTGCTACTTTGACATCTGCCTGTGCGAAGCACTGTCCAGAAGCCATGATCTGTGTTATCTCTAACCCGGTAAGCATTTCTTGGAGACCTTCAAAATGCAGACAAGAAAATCCAAACTGAGAACACTGGAGTAATCTGTGAGCTGCTGTTAGTTTGGAGCAGTATCTTTAAGGTCTATAAAGTATTTGTAGGGGAAAACAAATAAAAGCCTGGCTTTTATATCAAAATCAGATTAAACTTAGATATAAAAGCACTTGATATCTCAGCTTCTGTTTGACTGTGGTTAATAGTCCATACTGTTGTGTTAGCTGCAATAGAACAGCTCAGGAAGGGAGGAGCCTTTGTAACATGAATGAACAAGTTACTGCCTTAGTGGTTATTTAAAATACGCTAGTTTTGGCCTGACTGTAAATTGCTCTTCCTATTAGGAATTGAAGTAATTGGCTAGAGCTGACGTGGAGATGCACTGTTTATTTACTGGCCTGTTCAGTTCATGAATTGGCTTCATTATTAGCCTGGGTCTAATGAACGTTTGCCTGTTTTTGCTTGCAGGTAAATTCAACCATCCCAATAACTTCAGAAGTCTTCAAGAAGCACGGTGTGTACAATCCCAACAGAATCTTCGGTGTTACAACACTGGACATTGTCAGAGCAAATACCTTTGTGGCTGAACTAAAGGTACATCGTAGAGAGGGGTGCTGTGTGCTTCTGTCATCAGATCTACCAAAAATGCCTCTAAAATCCCTGCACAGAGCTAAAGTAGCTCAGCTTCATGTGGAGCTAGAGCTGGAAGCAACGATTCCCTGTTCCCACTCTCTAGAGGAGCCCAGGGATAGGGTTTCTTGCAAAATGTAGTTCAAGAGGCTTTGACCTTTCCTTTCATAGCTCTCCCCTGTGAGCGAGCTGCATGTTTGCCTTAATTCTCTTGGCATTTTCAGCCCTGCTGGTGCAACCAGAGGAGGGGGTTGAATTGTAGTATATCTTCCCAAGTCATACTGTGCTGCCCGTTACAGGATATTCTGTGGGGTGTCAGGAGGTGCAGCAGTTTCACTGCTCTTAATAGCCCTGGTGGGGTTTGGATCTTTGCTGTTTATCTTGCATCATTGTTGCTCTGTACTGCCTGAAGTTGTCAGAGTGAATAACCTGGAGCTGACTGTGTACATCTGGCTTTGTCAATGGGGCGTAGCTGCCTCTGAAACTTCTCTGTGTCTCGTGGGGGTTTGTGGATGTGTTCAGATACGGAGGGAAGAAAAAGTGTGGTGGCTTTAAATGTTTTTCTCGTTCCTGTGTCTCAGAATCTGGAAAACTTCATGTTTCCCCTAGGGTTTAGATCCAGCTCGAGTAAGTGTTCCAGTCATCGGTGGCCATGCAGGGAAGACCATCATCCCTCTGATCTCTCAGGTAAGTCATGTAACTGCTGCGTGTGGCGTTGTGCTGCGTGGTGTTCCTCCTCACTGAGTTAGAGCTGATGTGAAGTGCCTTTGTGATGGCATGTGGCGTGCTGAGATACAAGAGTAGGGAAGACTGTCTCGGCTGTGGCTCATTTTATTCCGAGATGAAGTGCAAGCTACTCGAAGGTAAAGAGCTAAATCTGAGCTCCTCTGGGTGGCTTAAATAGCAGCACTCTTTTTTTCCCTAGAGCAGTTCTGGAATAAGAACTGAGGGGTAGTGTGGGTGTTCAGATATCTTGGCAGTGTTTTCTTTTGTCACTTTTTTGATGGCAGTTGTATGGTATGAATGCTTTGCTACAGCAGAAAAATTAAACTGCTTTTGCCACGGTGGACTAGAAACCCTCCTTCAACAGCCAGTGTTGAAACGAGGAGGCACAGCTCATCTTGTGTGGGGAGACTGCTTCAGAAATGACCGGTTGTCAGAGGGAGGCTCCCTTCACGTGTCTAATGCAGAGTGAAATGCAGCTCTAAAGCAGGCTGCAGCTTCGTGAGGAGACGGCTAGGAGATGGCCAAAAGCAGCCAGTGGAGAAAGGGCAAAAAGCTCTGCTCTCAGCGAGGAATAAAGTGCCCTTCACAGAAGGACGGTCTTAGGGAATAAAGCTGAATGCTGAGCGGGTGCTTTCGCTAGAGGCAGTCAGGGCAGCCCCAGCTGTGCTTAGCAGACCTGGGTAGCTGTGTGTGAAGGTTCACTGACTTCTTAAATACCTCTTGCAGATGGGATCCTCCATAAGGCTCTAGACTTCCATAATGCCACAGTGACCCAAATGTTTATAAGGTGGCTTTTTTTTCCCCCCTCTAAGGGCTGTTACATGCTTGGAGGGCACCTGTCTAGGGCAAAGGACTAGATGGTAGCAAGTGAGCATGGCCAGCCGTGGTTTTGCCATCAAGCTGCAGTTTGTCTCTGAGCAAACTAGGCATGACTAGCGTACTGTTAGAGTTCTTGCAGCAACCAGAAGCCTTGGTGAATGCCTGCAGCTGCTGGCCAGTCTGTCACACCATCTGGGAGCTGGGGTAGCTGATTTTTCCCATCTGAGAACTGTTGGTAACGACTGTAGTGGTAGGAGAAGTATCACGTGGGTGGCCTCGTGCTGGAGGGGTGCTGGTATTTGATGCTAATTTATTTTTTCTAATCCAGTGCACACCAAAAGTGGACTTCCCTCAGGATCAGCTGGAAAAGCTTACAGGGAGGATTCAAGAAGCTGGCACTGAAGTTGTCAAGGCTAAAGCAGGAGCAGGTTGGTTCTTGGCTACAGCTTCCAAGTAATTCTTGTCGTCCAGCTGAATGGACGCAGTCCTCTTTGGTTTAATCTTATTTACAACTGCGAGGCAGAAATAGGAACTGCTGATTGCAATCCTAGCTGCTCTCCCACGTCAGTGACTGCCTGAGCTGTGGCACTAGAAGTAGCTCAGCATGTAGGGAAGACCAAACAGTACTGGATCCCTGAACATGTGTGACTTCAAAAATCATCTTCTCTAATTAAGCTCTTTCCTCCTGTAAATCTGGTGAACTGCATAGCAGGTGGCTTCTGCCTTCTCAAACTGGCTGTGAGCTTGAAGCCAGTGACGCTGCAGCTCTGTAAGCATAGCAGCGTGGAAGCCTTTGATACTAAACCAAGTACTGAATTTAAATGTGATCTGTTCTAAAAATGGTTCAACTCTTACAGGATCTGCTACCTTGTCTATGGCCTACGCCGGAGCTCGCTTTGTGTTCTCCCTGGTGGATGCCATGAACGGAAAGGAAGGGGTTATCGAATGTTCCTTTGTGCGGTCGGAAGAGACAGAGAGCCCCTACTTCTCTACACCTCTGCTGCTGGGAGTATGTGCTTCACGCGGTGGGGCTTAGAAACAGCAGTTCCTGATGCAGTCCTTAGATTTTGTGTTTTTTACTCAGTGATTTCAATTCAGTCCAGTGCTGAGTATCACTAGATAATAGTTGAACGTATGTTTAAGAGTTCTTGGGTGTTTGGGTATTGCGGGTAAGCACATATCCCATGTTTGGATGTTTGCTGCTGCTTTTCTCTGCTCTCAGACTGCAGCTCACTGAGTAACCAGCGATTCACACCTTTCTTAAGAGGTCGTGTGTGCCCCAAGTTGGTGCCCAGTTATGAAGAGCTTTCATGTGGTTAAGGAGAATCAGCAGTGTGGTCTCCTCAGCTCGATCTGCTACAAGGAAATTACTCAGAAATGGAGGCATGTGGGGAAGCACTGTGTGGATTAGGATTAATAGATTTCCTTCCAAGTTCAGTAGAGGTCCCAAAAGCAATGTTATTCTAACCCCGTGGGCAGAGTGAAAGCAGTGACATGGCTGCTGGATGCCAGGGATGGTGTACGTTGTTTTGGGTGGTAGCTGGTGAAGGAATGGATGTAGAGGAGGATTAAGGGGGAAGCGTTTGGATGCAGGCATGAGATTTTGGAAACCCAGGAGTGCAACTCTGAAGCAGTTTCAGATTGCAAACCAGTGGCAAATGAAGGGTGTACACAGAGGAGAGCTGAACAGTGGTTCTGAGGGCAGGAGAAGGCACAAAGGAGCAGTGGGTATCAGTCTCCCCTGGAAGGAGCTGAGGGGCTAGCTTCATGTTTCACACGCCAACGAGAAAAGTGAATGAGAAGTTTGTGAAGGCTCTAGAGGTCACTACAAATAGCAAAAAGCCTCACAGCCTTGCAAGGAAGCACAAGGTTTGCAGACGGTAAAAGTGTCAGAGGTCCTAGGCTGGGTCTCCATCTCAGTTGGGCAGTAAGTAATCAGGGCTGTTAAGTTGCTCTCTAGGTCACTGAATGAATGGTTAATCCTTAAATCCTCTTTCCCTCAGAAAAATGGCATTGAGAAGAACCTGGGTATCGGCAAGATCACCCCCTTTGAAGAGAAGATGGTTGCTGAGGCCATGTCGGAGCTGAAGGCTTCTATTAAAAAAGGAGAAGATTTTGCGAAGAACTTCAAGTGAAGCGTTGATGACGGGGAGGAATTCCAACTTCCTTAATTTATTAAGGCATCATGTCACTTTACAACTTCTGGTTCAAAGCTCAGGTTTTGACTGAAGTCTGTCTGTACCAGTATAATGATTGTTGTCAAAGCAGAGTCTAATCATCAATAAAATGGCCTCATTTTTTTCAGCGTACCAGCTGGAGTTGTCCTGTTGTTTGTGTCTTCTGAAGGTAGAAGCTGCAGGTCTCTGAAGCGTTACCAGTGAAATCAGCCTCTTAAAACGGGTGAACTAATTGCTGGATTTTGTGAGAGACATCCCAGGGAAGGGGCTCAGCTGTTCTCTGCAGAAGGAGAGGTGATAATGCAGCCTGACAGTGATGGGCACTTCAGGGTTGTTAAGGAAGCTTAAAGTTGTGTTTAGTATTTAAAATAGTCCCGTATTTCTTCCCCAAATCATGAGATCTGACTAGGTAACACTGCTCTGTGGACTGAGGTGATGGAGCCAGGGGAGGTGGCCAGCTTACAAAGCTTCCACCAGTCCTCAGACCTCCTTATATACTTCCCCTGGTCTCTGAAAGCTGCAAAAGAAGCTACCTTTGAAGTCAAGGTTGGCGTTTCACACCCCTGAAGCAAGTTTTTATCTGAAAACCCAACCAGAGAAACTCAGTGATGCCAGCACCGTGCTGCAACAGCAACTGCTTGCAGCCACCCCACCTGTAACCTGGGAAGGACGTTCCCTGCGTCGCCTTCCTGGTCCTGCTGCTTGGCTACGCTGCCGCTCCTCCGAGCTCGCAGCTGTGCTGCTGCTTCAGTTTTGTCTCGGGCTGCTTGTTAAAGCACAGCAGCTGGGAAACCGGGGATGATCAAACGGGATCGGGACAGGTTGAAGAGGCTTGCAGGAGGGAGTCTGATCAGAGTGATCCCAGGGGTGTTTTTTCAGGTCGGCACATTGCCTCTGATACATTGTGTTGCCGGAACCTTACGTAAGTTGACTTTTAAAGAGTTGGTGAAAGAGCACAGCGGTTGCAACGTCAGTCCTGCTGTAAGAAAATAATTAAAATGCTGAGAGTGACTTCTTTCTAGTTAGGAACAAAAGCCTTGATTTAGCATCTGCATAGATTTCTTTTACATTCATCCCCTTGTGCATATAAAAATAAACGTCTGCACGAAAACGGTGATGACAAGTTCTATCGCCGACTTCTTTGAAGGTAAGCTTTAATGAAGGAAGCTATTAATTCAGTCTTCCTCCATGCTCTGTGGGCTGCTTACCCTATTGCTTTGAATTGCTCTAATCCACGTAGGCTGAATTCTAAGTTGAGCAGACTCTGTTTTGATTAGCTGGAGGAAATGCCAAAGCCCAGCACCTCTGGATGGGTTGAGGGGAGCTCTGGTTTGAGCGAGGCAACCTGATGTTGAAGGTTCTCTTAGGGAACAGAGCTAAAGGCAGGAGATACTGTTTGGTAACTGTCTTCATTTCCTCCTACCTCTTGTATTCTAACTCTCCTGAGCTATTCAAACTATTTATTTTTTATTTACGTATTTTGATGTAGCCCACCATCCTGAAACAGATCACACAATTATCACGCTGCTGAAGGCTGACAATGAAGCGCTTGGCTCTGTCCCTCTGTGGAACACGTAGGCAGAGAGGACAGCAAGCCCAGCTCCTGTGCCTCTGTCTGCGGAAGCTCGATGTGTTAAAGCTTGGTTTCTTTACAGAAATAGTAATGAAATGGAAGGGCCGGCACTCATTACTCAGCAGGCTTGGAACAAAGCAGTTATTAGGTGGTATTAATAGAATTAAAGATCGCGCTGGGGGCAGGGGAGGATGTCCCAGCCGCAGGACACAGAGGATGGGTGGCAGGCCAGGCCTAGCACGTGCGGCCTCGAGGTTGTTCAAAATGTTCAAACTGAGGACTGGGAAACGCGTGGAGGCCTTGGCAATAATGCAGGCTGCTGGGAGGGGGGCTCTTGCAGAACCATCAGCAATTCTGTACCCAGGAGCAGGCGGTAGGTTATTTAATCAGGGTGTTTGTCCTCTGCAGAGCGAGTGGCCTGCTCCTCCTGCTCGTGCCCAGGCTGCTGGGAAAGCTTTGACTTGGACCATGAGGGATGGATGTGAGCTGCACTTGTCCTAGTCCTGCTCCTTTGGGTGCAGCAGGTAGAGCAGATTTCCGAGGGCTGGAGTGTTTTGGGACTTCTAATGTTCGTGGCATGTCTTAGGTTATTCCTTTCTTGTGTCAGCAGTCCAAAGACAGCAAAGTGGGGGGGGAGTTGCATGGAAAAGCAGAAAGCAGGGACCTGGGACAGCATGGGTGAGTGGAGCTGAGGTGGGAGAGGATTATTTCCCAGCACCTGCTGGCTGGCAGATTCTTCAGGGTCTCCTTCATATCCTTTTTTATAAGATAATGATGTATGTTCCTCTTTCTGTGCTGATTTTATCCCTCCCGGTTCCTCCTTGCTGCCATGGGTGCTGGGCAGGGTGCAGTTTGAGTCCTGGGGAGGGAATCAGGGCGCACCCTGGCAGAGGTTCCTGGAGGAACGGGAGCTAACTGGGTGCTCCTGGGAGAAGTGGGAAGGTCCATGCACAGGTACCCTCAGAGGAACAACCTCGTTCTTCTGTTTTACTCATCTGTTTGGATTAGGGCAATGTGGCAAAGCACAGAAGAGGATAAAACGAGGAGAAAAGCAAATGGTGAGGCTTAGGGCTTGGATATTTTGTCGCCCTTGGTGCCAGGGTGCCTTCAGGTTGGCAGAGTGCAGGTTGGCGGCCTTCACCCACATTTATTCCTGGGAAAACAGTTTTCCCCGTTTCCCTTCCTGGTCCCCAAGCACACGTTTGTTTAACGGGACCGTGTGTCAGGGCCCGGTGCCAGCACCCGTCCCTGTCTGAACCCTGCTGGGATGGAGCCTGCAGTCTCCAATGCATCTCAAACCCTCACGGCAAGCACAGCGGGTGGGTTTTAAAGGCAGATTGGGGAGAATGAGCGCTGGTGCAATATCTGTCCCCAGAAGGAGCTGTAATCCTTCGGGGAAAATCCAGCCCTAAGCCCGTGTGTGGTGGCTGTGCCCCCTGGAGCATCCTCTCCCCAGCGACACTCGGGAGATGGCAGCAGCAGCTTGCCTTGGGCAGGGCTCACTCCTGGCATTTCGGTGATATTTGGGAGAAGCAGGGAAACAGCAAGGGGAAGGTGTTTGGGTGCTGCTTTACGCGGAGCATCCTCAGCCCGTGGAGATCACGGGGGAACAGGGGGAGGAAAGGGGCCCAGAGGGTGACACCGAAGGGTTTGAGCATCGGCAGGAGGATCAGAAACCACACGAACTGTGGCTCCAGCTTGGCAGAGGCCTCTTTTCCCCCTCCTCCTTCCCCTCACTCCCTTGCCTGGCCACGGGCACCATTAATCCACCACCGCCACGTTCACTCTCGATTTACTCAAATGCCTCCGAGCTCTCCCTTCCCTCCTGGGCGCCTCGGAGCGGGTTTGGAGCGCGGCGCCGAGACGGGCGGGATTGTTTGCATTTACAGGGAAACCTGTTAATAAAGGCCACCGAAGGGACTGCTCTTTTCCCGGCTGCCGGAACAGATGGCGGGATGAGGGCGGCGCAATTAATGCGTGGGGACTCCTGCCGGGGCGGAGGTTTTATTGCTGGCGGGGAGAGGTGAGCGCGCTCGTGCTGAGCTGGCGCCTGGCGAGGGCACCCCGGTGGCACGGGGAGGTGGGCGATGCCCCTGGAGGAAGGGCTGTGATGCGGGGAAGGGACGGTGGCACGTCCACCCCAAATCGATGGGAGCCTCCAGCCGCGATCGAATGCCCCAAGGTCACCCCGGGATGTCCTGTCCCCATCGCAGCCACCGCCGGGCTGCCCCCGAGCCCTTTCTCGGCACAACTTTTTATTTTTTTTGCAGCATTTCTCGGCTTTTTCCTCTCCCCCCGCTGCCTCGCTGGGCTGTGTGGGGCCGCTGAGCACCACATGGGCTTGGCTCGGCAGGATGGGGCCGTGGCCGTGCCTGCAGCACGTGGTGGGGCCACTCCCAGCCGCCCTCCCTCATGCGTCGGGAGGAGGCTGGCAGCGATTTTTTATTTTATTTTATTTTATTTTTTGGAACCGCAGTGTGAATCCTCGCAATTAGGCCTTGTTCTGCTGCCTGCCTCGTTTGATCTCCTTTAATTATTTATCGCTGATCTTTCCTTCCCCGGGCCTGGCTTTCTTTCAAGTGATGCTTTTCTCCTGCTCCC
Source organism: Aythya fuligula (assembly GCF_009819795.1). Lineage (NCBI taxonomy): Eukaryota > Metazoa > Chordata > Aves > Anseriformes > Anatidae > Aythya > Aythya fuligula. The sequence goes on along the minus strand of NC_045578.1, from coordinate 5,097,642 downwards.
CCTCCGCCGCGGCTCGCTCCGGCTGGCTCTTCTCCTGCAATTAGCGGCCTCTCTCCCCACTCCTTCCCTTCTTCTCCCCCTTTTGTTCTCTGCGAGCTCTTTCCCTGCACCGCCGAGCCGAGCTCCCCCCTCCAGCTCCCTGCCTGCGGGTTTCTCTCCCCTTTTTCCCTTTTTTCCCTTTTTTTCCCCTCACCCCCAGCCCCTGCCTTCCTCCAGCCCCAATGACGCTGCAGCAAACCCCAAGGCGGCCCCGCTACGAGCTCTGGCTCCCCTTGGCAAGGTGCCGGGGGGCTGCTGCCCTCGCAGCGGGGTCTCCCCACGATGCTTTTGCCGCCGGTGCGCCGCGGGGAAGCCCGGCCACGTCTCCCCGTCCTCTTTGTTTCCCAGGCCCTGATGCATTATTCAGCGCTGCGGACGCTGCGGGTGCTGGAAAGGGAATGGCGCTGCACGGGGCACGTGCTCGCCCCGGGGATGCCGGATTTTTTTTTCCCCCTTTATGGGGTCTTTGTCCCCTCTGCCGTCAGAAAAAAAAGAGGGAGCAAAGCACCCCGCGGGGCTTCTCCCATGGGGCAGCGTCTCCTCGCGTCCTGGTGGGGATGCAGAGGGGAGAAAGCGAGGAGCGCAGCGCCCTAAAAACAGCCTGGGGATGCTGTGGGGTTGTGCTCGGCCCCTTTGTCCGGCCCCAAAGTGCCTCCTCCATGGGATGGGCTTGGGGACAGCGATTGGGATGGGATGGGGTCAGGGATGGAGATGGGGATAAAAATGCATTTGGGGATGGGACAGGGATGGGGATGGGGATGGGGAGAAAGGAGAGGGGCGGCTGCACCCCAAAGCCTCCTATAGGTAGCAGCCAGAAGCAGTTTGTAGGATCCCCGTGGGGGGCAGCCGGGTGCCTTCGTTAGCACTCCACATGCTAATGAGGAGCCAAAGCTGGGGGCAGCTCCCCAGGGCTGCAGCCACCAGGTGTGGGGCAGTTTGGGGCTGGTTTGGGTAACCCGCCCCTTGCTGGCAGCACAGCGGGTGGATTTGGGGTGCTTCGGGGTTCCAGCCCTCCCCGTAACTGTGCAGGGAGGATATGGGGGCTTTAGGGCAGCCTATCCCTTGCCATGACCGGATTTCAGGCAGGTTTGGGTAACCTGAACCCCACTATGGGGGCGTAGCGTGGCTCTGAGCATTGCAGCACTTTCACCTGGCTTTTCTCTCATTTTGGCCCTTTTTGGGTTCAACATAAACCTTTTTGGGTTCAGCTCTCCTCCTCGGGCCTAATCCCACCCACTGTTGCTCATGGTCAGACTGAACAGTACCTTACTGGGGGCACTGGGAGCTCCCCTTCCCAAACCCTCCTGCTAGATGGGGTATGGGAAGAGGTGGGATACAGGGTGGGGTGTGGGGTGGGATGTTGGGAGGGATATGGGGTTGGATGTGGGGTAGGGTGGGCTATGGAATGGATGGGATACGGGTTGGGATATGGAGTGGGATACAGGGTGGGATGTGTGGGCTGTGGGGTGAGATATGGGATGGGATACAGGCAAGGGAGGGATATGGGATGTGGGATGGGATGAAATGGGATATGGGATGACATACAGGGTGGGGTAGGATACGGGATGTGAAGGTAGGATGTGGGATGTGAAGTGGGATAGGATGGGATATGGGTTATGGGATGGGATGTGGGATGAGATGGGATATGGGATGGGATACAGGGTGGGGTGGGATATGGGATGTGAAGGTAGGACATGGAATGCGAAGGTAGGATATGGGATGGGAGGTGGGATACAGGAAGAAATGGGATGTGGGATGGGATAGGATATAGGATGGGATTCAGGGATGGGATATATATGATGGGATGTGGGATGGGATGGCATATAGGATGGGATTCAGGGATGGGGTGTGGGATGGGATATAGGATGGGATGTGGGATGGGATGGCATACAGGATGGGATACAGGGTGTGACAGGGTATGGGACTGCTCACAGGCCGTGCTGGGACATGGTGTGAGAAGCTTTAAGGGACGCAGGCTGGGAAGGGATTCGAGGCGGGGTACGGGAGAGACCCGTGTGGGATGTAGGGCGGGAGGGGGGTTTGGGGTGGGAGCCGGGCTGAGGTGCGGGACGATGTGAGACAACAGGGGCCTGTGCGGGACGATATGGGATGACGTGGGCTGATTGATACGGGACGATACGGAATGATAAGGGCCGATAGGAGCCGATAGGGACCGATTGGGGCCGATAGGAGCCCATAGGGGCCGCGTGAGGCGGGGCAGGCCGCAGGCCCTGAAGGGGGGGGTGGCCGCGCTGCGCCCTCCGGCCGCCAGGGGGCGCTGCGGGGCGGGGAGGGGGGGGGGGGCGCTGGGCGGGCTGAGCCGAGCGGAGCGGAGCCGAGCGGAGCTGTCCAGCGCTTCAGCACCGCCGGGAGGGGCCGCGGCGGGGCCGGGTGAGCGGGGCCGGGGGTCTGGGGGGGTATAAGGGGGATTTGGGGGGGTATAAGGGGGATTTGGGGGGCTAGAGGGGGATTTAAGGGGGTAAAAGGGGGATTTAGGGGGGTATATGGGGGATTTGGGGGGGTATATAGGGGGTATGGGGGGGGTTAGGGGGGTGTATGGGGGATTTAGGGGGGTGTTGAGGGGTTTGGGGGGGATTTGGGGGGTGTGTGGGGGGTTAAAGGGGGCTTAGGGGAGGTGTTGGGGGGTTAAAGGGGGGGGTTGGGGGGTTAAAGGGGTTTTAATGGGGGTTTATGGGGGTTTAAAGGGGGTTTATGGGGGTTTAAAGGGGGTTTGGGGGTTTAAAGGGGGTTTTGGGGGGTGCAAGGGGAGCACGGGGGGGGAAAGGGGGTAGGGGGTGAGGGGAGATGCCATGGGGGGGGTGTGGGGGGGTTTAAGGGTGTGGGGGTGTAGGGGGGTAAAGGGAGAGGGGTGGTTGTGGGGTGTTACCTGGGGAGGGGACAGAGGAGTGGGGTTTTGGGGGGTTTTGTTTTTTTTTTTAAGGGACACACGGGGAGTAGGGAGATGCTGGGAGACCCCATGGGATGGGGGGGGTGGGGGGGTACCTAAAAGGATAGAGGTGTGTTTGGGGGATGGTGTTACTGGGATGGTGTTACTGGGGGTACAGTGGGGTTGGGGAAGGGGGGGTCGGACAATTTTGGGGCTCCTCAGGAGCACCCCGTGTGCACGGCGGGGTGCGGATGGGCCGGGAAGGGCCCGACGGCCCCATGAGACCCCATAGGGGGGGGCTGGGGGCTCACTGTTAGCCCAGGGCTTGCAGTGAGGGGAACGCACAAATCACCCCAAAACCCGGCCCTAAAACGGGGCAGGTTCCTAAAACCCTCTGTGGGGTTTGGGGGGGGCAGGAGGGGCAGGGCTGGGCTGCCGGAGGGCTCCGTTATGGGGTCGGGGCGGCTCGGGGCCGGGCAGGGAGCGGGGCTGGGGTCCTTCATCCCCTTGGTGACCCCGCTGTGGGGTGCTCGGGGCTCGGTGTCCCCGCTGCGGACCCCCAGGTCCCGGGGGTCCCATCCTCAGCGTCCTGACGGAGGCAGCCCCGCTCCCTACAGCACGGGGGGGTTACAGGAGCTGGCGGGGGGCTCCTGGGGCCAGAAGGTGGCCGGGTTTTAGGGCAGCGCTGCCGGAGCTGTGCCCGTGGGTCACCCCCTTGATTTCCTGCCCCCTAAACGGGTTTTGTCCCCGCAGGGAGATGCGGCCTTGCCCCGATGAAGGGCTGCCCCCACAGCAGGGGTGCTGTGCCTGCTGGGCACCCCGCGTGCATCCTCAGCCCCCCCAAATTTATGTTGTGGGGGCGCAGTGCCCCCCCCCCCAGCGCCCTACAACCCTGGAGGCGGTAGCTGGGCTGCGACACGCTGCCTTAACCCACTCCCGGCTCCTCTCCGTGGAGGAAATCCCCAAAACCCCCCCCAAAACCCCCATCCCAATTCCCCTGCCCCGATTTCAGCGTGCCGTACGGGGCCGCGGGCAGGCGGATGGGGCCGAGGGGGGGGGACACAGCGGGACCCCCGTTCCTTGGCGTCCCCAAAGCCCTTCCTTTGCCTTCCCTCCCTGCTCGTGTCTTCTCCCGGCCAGGTGGCCCGCGGCTTATATAACGTGCTCGGCCCCGAACAGCTCCTCCCGTTACACAACGGGCACCGCGCCGAGGGGGGGGCCCCCACTGCCTGCCCACCCCCCCCCCGGGACCCCCTTCCTGCACCCCGTTACCGCCGGGGGGAGACGAGCCGGTAGGGTCGGGATCGGTGCCGCAGCCCCCTGCTGCTCTGGGGCCTCAATATTTGCTGCTTTTATTATTTTTTTATTATTTTATTATTTTATTGTTATTATCGTCGTGCCCCCCCCCCGACTCGTCTGCTGTAGGGGCGGACGGGGTGAGGGTGCCCCCGGGGGGGTGTCCCCAGCCTGGGGGTGTCCTCAGGGAGGGCTGGGGATGTCAGGATCCGTCCCTGGCCCTGCTGGTGCCTCGCTGCTTCCCCCGAGCCCCCGCTGTTTAAGAACCCCCTGTGGGGTGAAGGCTTTGGGGGCAGCGTGATGTGGGGTGCTGGGGGGCTCCTGGGACAGGGGCTGGGTGAAATTTGGGGACTTCGGTGTCACCCGTGCCGTCCCGTGCTGTGCCGTGACACCGGGGCTACCAAAACCCACGGATTTCGATGCTCCCTGCAGGACACCCTCCCTTACACATTTCTTGGTGTCCCCCCCCCACTAATAGGTTGCATTTTGGGGCCGGGAGCACACCCCAACCCCTCTCCTCCCTTTGGGCTCCTGGCTCCCCTGCAGAGCATCTCCCCTCTCCTTGGAGGAGCCGCGGCACCTCCCGTCCCTCTCCATGCGCCACCGTCCCCCCCGTGCCCACCATCCCATGGGGTCCTGCCCCTCTCCGTGCCCCCCGGACCCCCCCGGTCCCATTTTTTGGCACTCCGGGAAGGAGCCCAGTTGCTTAGCAACTCTTTGGCTTCTCCGCCAGCCTCCTCAGCTATTTAAAACACACGGCCACGCGCACACGCCGCGTACGCACGGGCAGCAGCGAGCCCTCGCCCGGCTCGCCGGCCCCCCATTAGCCCTGACGGGGCGGTCCCGAATCCTTTGGGTCCATCCTGGTGTCCCCCCGGCTCTGGCCGTGATGGGTTTTGCTGCGGGATGGTGCGGGACATCGCCGGGGTGTCCCCAGGTATTGGGTTTTTGGGGTGCCCTTTGGGCGCCCAGCGCCTTTCTGCTCCCCAAATTGTGGGGTCCCACGGGCTCAGGGCGGAGCTGACGGGCTGAGCCTTTGCAAGCTGCTCTCCTTCTGTTTTCTTTTTTATTTTTCCCCTTCTTGGAGGTCTGACTCATGGGTTTTGGCACCGGTCGGCCCAATTAAGAGCAGCAACCTGAGACTTTTCCTCCTGCTGACTCCAGCCGGGTTTTCTGCCTTCGTGCAGCCAGGCGGCCGGGCGGAGGCCTTCTCTGGCCACCTTCAAGTAATTAGCAGCCTGTAACGAGGCTGGAAATGCTTAGGGTGGAGGATGAGGATGGGAATGAAGATGGAGATGGGGATGGGGATGGGGTTGGGGATGGAGGATGAGGATGGAGGATGGAGCGTGGAGGATGGGGATGGGGATGGGGATGGGATGGGTGGTGGGTGAGGGTGATGGTGGAGGTGGAGGTGGGCTCTCCTCCTTCCAAACTGTGCCGTCTCGGCGCAAGCTGCCAGCAGCAGCTGAAAGCTTCATCCCCCCGCTTCCTGGTGCTGCTTCCCTCCTGTAAACAAGTGGGAGATTTTAAAGGGAAACCCGCTGCTCTTCATCTAAAGGGCAGCCATCCCCTCGGGGGACCCCGCAGCAGCCGGAGCTTCCCCCGAGGGGCTTTTGGCCTCTGGGGGGGCTCAGCACCGGCCTCAGGCCCCGGCCAGAGGCTCGCTGCCATCGCCCCGTGTCTGGTGCAGCTGGATGCGGCCAGAATTAATTGAGCACCGGCCGGAGGTGGCTTTAATTAGCGTGGCAGCAAGGGGGAGGCCGGCAGGGTGGGGGGCACCCGGGGGGGTGCTTCCCTGCCCCCGGGAAGGGGGTGCCCGCCCTGGGCACGAGCAGGGAGCTGGGTAAGGAAGGATTGGAGCAGGCAGCTGGGGAGAGGTGTGGTTGTGGGCTGGAAAAGCCAAAGAGGTTTGGTGGAATCATGTTTTTGGGGATGGGATGGGGATGGGATGGGGACGCAGCATCTCCAAACGTTTCCAGAAGCTGAACCCAGGCAGCGGAAAGGTAAAAACCCATTTTGATCTCCCTCTCCCCAGCCCCAATGGTGGCTCTTGGAGTGCCAGCGGGGAGGATCGGGATCCCAAAACACGAGCACAAAGGGCTCAGCAAAAAGGGACGGGCTGCATTCACTCGGGAGTTCCCCCAGAGCTGCCCCCGAAGCCCTGGCACGGCGGTGCTGGGACCTGGTGCTGGGGGTGGCACCGTGGTGGTTTGGGGACGGGTGGCAGCACTCGCCCCAAGACACCTTCTGTCCCCCTCTGCAGGGCGGCCAGGGTCTGGCTGCCAGCGCTTGATGATTTGTGGGTAATTACTGCAGATAATGAAATATTTAACCCTCGTGGTGAGAGCTGTGGAGAGCTCTGAGCCAGGCGGGGAGCCGCTGGCCTTCGGGCAGGGCTGGTATTTGGGGATGGGGATGGAGGCTGGGGACTGGGGATTGGGAACGAGGATGGGGATGAGGCCAGGGACTGGGGACGGGGATGGGGATGGAGGCCGGGGATGGGGATTGGGATTGGGGATGAGGATGAGGATGGGGCTGAGGATGGGGAGAGAGGCTCAGGATGAGGCTGGGGATTGGAGATGAGGATGGGGATGAAGGCTGGGGATTGGGATTGGGGATGAGGATGAGGATGAGGATGGAGGCCAGGGATTGGAGATGAGGAGGTTGGGATGGGGCTGAGGATGGGTTTGGAGGCTGAGGATGAGGCTGGGTTGCTGCCTCTGCTCCAGGCCATCCCCGCTGTGTCGTGGCCGATGACTGAAGGCTTCAGAGGTGACAGCCCCCCTCCTGCAACGTGCCCCTTGCAGACAGGGTGTTTTTGGGGTGTCTCCTCTGGGGACAAGGGGGCACAGACCCATCCCACCCCTGCGGGGGCTCCTTCTGCCCCAGCACGCTATGCTGTTGGCACCGGGGGTGCAGGGTTTGCTCCGTTTGCTTTTTTTTTGTGTGTGTGTGTGTCCATCCAGGGCTTTTGCTCGTGGCTCTGCTTCGCTATTTATAGCCGGGTGGTGTTTGTGGGTAGTTTTTTTTTTTTTTTTTTTTTTTTTCCCTCTTCCTTTGTTTTCCTGCCTGTGCCGTCACCGAGGCAGGATTGCTGTTATTAGCTATCATGGGGAATATTACTCACGTCGGAGCACTTCCCCTCCCTGCCACCCCCGGCCCCTTGTCCTCAGCTGCCTGGGGAAGGCTTCGAGCCAGCCGGGAGGGGGCTGGCTGCGTGACACCGACCCGGGCACCCCACTGCTCCCCCCACCACCACCCCGAGCCCTTCTGGGCACCCACGAGTGGCCAGGACCCATCTGGGGACCACCAGGTCCCAGCCCCTCTCCATCCCCCGTGCATGAAACCCCCCAGCAGGGGAACATTTCCCGTTCGGAAGCTTCCCCATCCCCACATTTTTGCCCCATTTTTTGGGGGAAAGGCAAAGATTTTGGGGAAGAGCAGCCCCGCAGCCGGGTTTCCTGCAGCATCTCCCACCCAGAGCCACGCGGGACCTGGGCAGCTCCTCGCTGCAGGGCATCGCAGGCCCCAAAATGCGGGCACTGCCCTGCTGTCTGGAGCAACAATCCCAGCCCCTCCGAGGGCTTTTAAACCCAGAGGTGCCTCCTGCAGCTCAGAGGGTCCCTGTGCTGCTGGGGGTCCCCGTGTGGCTGAGGTCCGAGGGGACTCAGGGCGTGCAGAGCCCCCCCCCTGCTGTGGAAACGCAGCCTGCTGGCTCCTGTCGGCGCGGTAATAACGGGGGAAAAAATAGAAGGAAGAACGCCGTGTAATTAAGCAATCAGCTGCCGTCCTCGCCGGGCAGGGCTGTCAGGAGATAAATGACGCGTGGGGCAGCCGGGGGCAGCGGGGAAGCCGGGATGTTCCCGGGGCCCCCCGTGGCACGGCAGCTCTCCATGCTGAGCCCCTGTTTTTGGGGTGCTGGGGGCACCCCTGCCCAACAAAAAGGACCCCGTCGTGCCCGTCTCTTCTCCGCTGCTGCCCCAGGCAGGGCTCGGAGGCTGTGGAGGGGCGCAGACAGCAGAGCTTTGCCCACAAACCCTGCTGCCCCGGCTCCGTCTGACCCCACTCGGCTGCGGGTGAGGGCGTGCTGGCCGGGAGGTGACATCTCCATAGAAATCCTGCCGTAGCCGTGCCGGTTTCCGCGGGTTTCAGCCATGGGAATCAATAGGCTTTAATAATGCAGGAAGGTGCGCGGGGAGGACGGGGATGTTGGGCCCTGCTGCTGCTTTCACAGCCGTGCTGGAGGAATCAGAGCTCTCCACCGGCTCCGTGTCACATCCCGAGCTGTGGGCAGATAATTTTACAGCCGGGGGCGCTGGGTGACCCGCTGGGTGTGCAGCCAGGATGCTGGGATGTGGCAGGGCGTGCTCGTTTGCTCCTTTTCACTCCTCCTCTCCCAGCCCTTCCCCTCCTCGTCCATCTCTCCCATCCCTGACCGTGCCATCTCAGCCCCTGGCATGGCCGTGCCAAAGGGACTTGGCTCCCCTTCTCCCTGCCCTGCTTTTTTTTTTTTGGTGTGTGATGGCATCGACGCCCACGTGCCCAGGTTGCTGTCCTTGTCACCCCTGAGACAGGGTGTGCAGGCAGCGCCTGTCCTCAAAAAAGCCTCTCAGGCAGGGTGCTGCCAAGGGGAGCGCCCCCGAGGTACAGCTGTGTACACAAAGACACGTCTCCGAGTCCAAAATGAACATGGGGACAGCGTGTGTGCATGGGGGGTGCTCTGCCTGCGCCTTTGGTCATTTTTTTTGGGGTAGGGCTTTGTGGGAGAAGCGTTTGTGGGAATCCGAGGTGCAGCAGGGGGTTTGTGCACTCAGGGGTGCTCCAGAGCCGCTGGGATCGGGGCTGTCACGACCTGCACAGACCCCCAGTGGGGCAGTTTGCGCCTTTCTGGCTGATTTGGGACGTTTGGGATCTAAGCACGGTTGCAATTCTCCTTCCCCACGGCTTGGGGACACCATCCAAATCCCCAGCACAGCGCTGTCCCCTCCGAGGGGCTATTTCTGGAGCCTCACAGCCCACACCAACATCCACCCGGCACCATCCCCAGCGCTGGTGCACCTCTCTCTGGGATTTTGGGTCACGGCAGAAGGGAACGAAGCCAGGGCAAGGAACTGACCTGTGGCTCTTCCTCCCCCCTCCAGGTGCTGCGTGCCTCCAGGCCACCCCCCCCCCACCATGGCTCTCTACAACAACGGGGCCAACGCGCCCTCGCCGCAGGAAGCCTCCAACGGCTTCGCGCAGCCCGGCGCCTCGGGGACGTGGCACAAGGCCGAGGAGGAGGTGAGGCTGGCGGAGCCCAGCCTGGTGAAGAAGGCTCACCGCGAGATCCTGGACCACGAGCGCAAGCGGCGGGTGGAGCTCAAGTGCATGGAGCTGCAGGAGATGATGGAGGAGCAAGGGTGAGTGCTGGGCGCTCGGGGCTGGGCTGGGATATCCCGCATTTGGGGACCCCCGTTGGACACTCCCTGGCACCTCCTCCTGCCCCTTTTTGTCTTTAAGCCACCCCAAAGTGGCAAACGTCCCAGTTTGGGAGGAAATTTGTCTTTGTGTGGATTGGGCCGGTCTCTGCAGCACCTCACAGGGTCTTTTGGGGTGAGAAAGGGCCAGTCTGTGCCTCACGGGTTGGGGAAATGAAGCAGAGCTGTGGCTGAGCCCCAGGTGAGGCTGATCCAGTGCTTCGGTTTGTCCCTGCCTCCCCTTTCACCCTCCAGTTTTGGGGCTAAAGCCTGACTGATGGAGCAAATTCTTCAGCGCACGCAGGGAGACGGGGACTGGCATCAGCTGCGGAGAGGGAAAATGGATTGAGGGAAGGCTTCGCCAAGGCTTTCATTAAGAGCGCAGCCGTGACCTAGAATTAAATTGTCTCACACAGACTGGAATAATGATTACGCCTAATTTGTCGTTATGGAAATAAATAAGGCTGACCTGGCGCCTTGGGGAGCCCGGGTCCTCCTTTCGGGTTCCCGTGCCCTACGAGGAGCCTTACTATGAGTAGTAGTAGTAGTGCAGCAGGTAGTAGCGCCGTGGTGATGGGTATTGTTGCTGCTGTAATTGTCTTTGCTGTTATTAAGGCTATTAATAACAGTGGGGACAGGGATCCACCGAAATGATAATGTAATTACAGCAAGAATCTTGGCCGACCTGGTTAACCCCCCTCTGCCTGGGGGCTCTCCCGGGGGCTGCAGGGGAAGCTCCCCAGGGGTTTCTGCCTGGCCGTGGCCCCTGCGCCTCAGGGATTTGTCTCCAAGGGCAGAGACCCTGTGGGGTGAGGTTCCGTGACAGCAGGGGAGGTTTTTTGGGGGATTTAAGTGCTCCCTGGTTCCCTTCGACGCGGATGGATCCTGCCAGCTCTGGATCCGCCCGCTCCAGGCTGCCTGCGGGGTTACTTGCTGGCTGGTGCCTGGATTTCTTCTCTGGAAAAGGAGTGTCAGCAATTTCTGGTTCCTTCCCCACCCTGTTCTCTGTGTTAACAGCAAAAAATCCCTCTGACGGGGTTAGGAGCAGCCGCTCTGCAGCCAAACCTCAGGCTCCCCTTGCTGCAGGGCTGGGGGGAGCCTTGGGGCAGGAACGCCTTTACGGGCAGGATGGAAGCAGATTTTGGGAACCTGCCAGCCCCTGTCCCTCTGCATGGCACAGCCAGATCCAGCCCTGGGGTGCTGCTGTCCTCCTGCCCTGGCTCTGATGACAAATCCAGCCCTTGAGCCGTCTGCAGGCTGCTGGAAACTCCTCGTGGAGAGCTCTGAGAGTGTGGTGGGGCTGCTGGAGCAAGGAGGGAGAAAGGCAAGTCCCCAGAAAGAAAAGGAGAATTAAATGGCCCCTTGGTGGCTGTAAACTTGGCCATGACCGCCTGTCCACCACCTCCAGCTTGATTTCATGTCCCCACTCCGATGGCACTGCCCACATTAATACCCCACTGCAGCAAATCTTTGCCTGCTCGCCAGTGGCCCTGGGTGAGGTGCAGAGCTGCATTTTGGGGGTGCTGCCTTGTTTTTAGGGCCCCCCAGCCCTGGCGTGCTGCAAGGCGTAGGGAAGCAGCCAGGGCTGCCTGGTTCACTGCCCTCCTCCTGCTCAGCAGCCCTTGCCGGCTGGAGCATTAATGAGCCCGTTTCAGTGCAAATGAGCTCGTTAATATTAATCCCCATCTCGTTCTGGCGGTGGCAGAGCTCTGCACCCCCCTCACCCTCCTGCAGGACGCAGCCCAGGTGCCATCCTGTGCCTCCTCCTCCCGGGGACGCTGCCGAGTTGCTCCACGTGGGCATTTCCAGCGCAGCACCGCTGGGTTTCGGGGTCGGGGATGCGCCCGGTGCCCTTGTGCCTCTGCGGGATGCGGCACAGGGCTGCCCGGCGCGGGCTGTCACCGATCCCTCCAGCGTCTCAGGGACAGCTGGAGCGCCGTGCTTTGCCGCGGCTGTTTGCAGATGCCAGGGACAAAGTGATTAGTGTCTCTCGTTAATAACCCTGCAGTGGCCTGAGTCAGCGTTCGGCGGTAGTGCAGAGCTGGCTCGGCTGCCGGGCCGCGGCGCAGCGCGGGGACGAGCGAGGGGATGGAGGAGAACCCCGGCCTCGCTGGCTGCGAGGACAGCCTCGTGGTCATCCTCCTCCTGCACCTTCCTCGTGGCCCCTTCATCTGGAAGAAGGGGAAGTGGGGCTGAGAAGGGCAAGGAGGGTGGTGGCAGGGCACCAAGTGGAGGGCCCCGCTGTCCTCCACCCCCCGATGGCCGTCCCAATGCCACCTCTCCTTCCCAGCCCCTCTGGCCATGCGCCAGTCCTGGAGGTACGGAGGTCATCAGCAGGGCCCTGCCCTGAGTGCCCTTCTGTTGGTCACCCTGCTCCTGTCCCAGTCCTCGGGGGATGTGCAGCAGCCCCTGGAGGGCCCGCACAGCATCCCCGCCTGCCCTGACCACGTCTCTGCCCATCCAGGTACTTGGAAGAGGAGATCCGGCAGAAAGTGGGGACCTTTCGGCAAATGCTGATGGAGAAGGAAGGCGTGCTCACCAGGGAGGACCAGCACGGGCGCCAAATGTAAGTGAGGCAGCTCCGAGTCGGCCCGTCTGCGTGTCCGACTTGTCTGTCACACGTAGTGCTGCTTGTCTGGGAGACACGTCCCGGGTGGCCACCAAGGATGGATGGATGGATGGGTGGTTGGTTTGTTAGATGGTTGGTCAGTTAGCTGGTTAGATGGTTGGTTGGTTAGATGACTAGATGGCTGGTTGGTTGGTTGTTTGGTTGGTTGGTTGGTTAGATGGTTGGTTGGTTGGTTGGTTAGATGGTTAGATGGTTGGTTGGTTACATGGTTAGATGGTTAGATGGTTGATTGGTTAGATGCTTGGTTGGTTGGTTAGATGCTTGGTTGGTTACATGGGTGTTTGGTTAGATGGCTGGTTGGTTAGATGGCTGGTTGGTTAGATGCTTGGTTGGTTGGTTAGATAGTTAGATAGTTGGTTGGTTAGATGGTTGGTTGGTTAGATGGCTGGTTGGTCAGATGCTTGGTTGGTTGGTTAGATGGTTGTTTGGTCAGATGGTTGGTTGGTTGATTGGTCGCTTTGTTGCTTGGCTGGTTGGTAGGAGGCAGGTTTGGCCTCTCTGAGGCAGGGTACTACCTCCGGAGGGGTTCTCCTGCCCTGGTCTTTGGGCAGCCTCCAGGTGCTGTGCAGGCCAGTATCGCAGTGCCCATCACAGAAGATGAAACCAGAGCGCAGGGTGCTCAGCTCACCCATCAGCTGGTGGCAGAGACCAAGCCGCAGGTTTGGGGTGCACCACGGGGTGCAGATGGCTCCAGCCACTCATGCCCTGCTTCTGCCTGTCCACAGCTGTCACCAGTGTCACTGGAGTAGAGCAGGCACCAGCTTGGTCCTGGGGAGAAAGATGAGATGTTCAGGCCATGCCACGCTTCTGCCTGCTCCTGCTATTTGGTTGCCTTTCCTGCTCTCTCCAGGGCTGAAATCACAGCTCTGCCTCCATCCAGGCAAGGACATCGATTTCGAGTCCTTGCTATTAACTCCGTAATGCAGAATAATCCTCCTGCCCAGCTGCAAAGCTGGGGTAACTCACCTTGCGGATGGTCTGGGAGGCTGCCTGCTGTCCTGTAACCCCAGGAATATTCATGTTAGCAGTGCTAATCCTTAATAATAGCAACAATAAATAATGTAAGAGGCCCAGGCAGGGCTTGAGCCTACTTTTCACCAGCACAGACCCAGAGCCATCCCCAGAGCGGTGCCGCACCTCTGTCAGACCGCCGTGAAACCCAGGAGCCCCGTGGAGGAAGCTTCCCCAAGCCGCTCTGCCCCGTGCTGCTGCCTCCCCATCACTCCTCATGCTGCTTCTGCCCCGGGATGGGGCCTGGGGCTGAGGTTTGCTGTACAAAGCAGCCCTGCTGCTGCTGGGGACGTGCCACCCTCTCCTCCTGCCCTGCACGGGACCATCCCCAGCCCCGCGAGGGGCTGTGCTGGCTTGATGATGATTTATCTGTGCGCTGCTTAATGGCCCGGGCAGCGTGGCTGGCCCGGCGCGCACCATCCATCAGCCTGGAAACCAGGTCACTTGGGACAGGAATAGATGCTGCAGGTTCACTGAATATTAATGCTTCATTAGGGTCAGGAAATCAGGGCGAGGGGGAGGCGGGGAAGCCGTGGCGACGGGGGCAGCCTTCCCCTGCCAGCAGCCTCCCAGCGGGGACAGGGCTGGGCTGAGCCCGTCCCGGTCGGGGTGTGCAGCCCCATCCCCGTCCCGCAGCAGCCACGAGAGTCTGGGGTCCTCCTCCAGGCAGGGATCAGTGGGATAAACAAGGTGTGGGATAAACCAAGGCGCCTGGGTCACCCAGGTGTCCGAGCATCCAGGTGGCGTGTTAACAAGTGGCCTTTGCCCGTGGGACCTGAGTCATCTTCAGGGCATCTTCCTGAGAGGCTGCCCAGCTCGTTAGGGCTGGTGCTGTAACGAGCACAGAGGTGCGTTACGGGTACCCCAGCAGCTGTAGCTGTCACCTCTCCCCACTGGCAGGCTTGCTCTGCAGTCTGAAGGGTAATCATTAGATTAGCCCCGGGGCTATAAATAATAGTGCTGAGCTGGAGGGAGCGGCCTCAAAGCACAGGAGAGCTCCAAGGAGCACGGAGGTGCTTGGGGGAAGCTGGGTGGGGATCCCAAAGGAGGTGGTTCCCCATGTGTGGGGACCTGGCCTGCAGAGGTCCCCGCCAAAGGACGTCCTGGATGCAAAACCTCTGCACTTGTTGAAGGAGAGGCTGAGGGAGGGAGCTGCAGCAGTGCTTCAGATAAACACGCCCAGCCTTCTGCAACGGCTGGAGGCTGGGAGAGCCCCAGCGCAGGCACCTCGTGTGCTGGTCCCGTTCCAGCACCTCCCTGGATGTCTACAAATCAGCCACTGGGCTGGCTGGGCTGCGAGCCCGAACCAGCTGCTCTCGTTTCAAAGCACACACAAAAAGCTCAGCATCGGCTGCAGAAATCCCCAGGGGAAACCGAGGCACCGAGCAGAGCCGTGACCACCTGAGCCCCGGCTTGCTCTCTGCACCCTCGCAGCTCCTGTCTGTGCGTGCACAGCCCGGCCACACGGCCCTCTGCTGGCTGAGGGGCTGCTCGATGGCCAGGTTAGCGGGCCTGAAACAAAATGCAGGCGTGTGGCAGGAGGGGAGGTGTGAGCGGGGCACTGCAGGCCGGTCGTGGAGCGCAGAGCACAGCTGGCAGCAGGAGCATGAGGCCCAGCACCGCGACGTGGTGCCGTCTCAGCTGCCCGCCGAGCAGAGGGTGCAGTAAGAAATTATCTCCGTTTGCTCAGCTCCCTTCTTCCTTCCCCCTTTGCATGGTTTGGTTGCTGTTCGAAAGGCATTTTCGTGGAAAAGGTGGGTCAGGAGCTGAGGGGCTGCGCTTCTCCAGCAGCTTCTCCTGCTGCCAGCCCCCTGGCTAGGACATCTGGAAGAAGCCAGGGTGGGACACCAGCTAAAAATCCTGCTTCCTGAGGCCACATCTCCTCCGGGGGGTGAGAGCCTGGGCTTGCTTGATGTCAGCACCCCCCAGACACTGCACCACCCAGTGCAGTTACCCACAGGGGATGGAGAAGTGTCCCCAGTGCCTTCACTTCCCTGGGGATCTGCCCTCGCCCAGCACCCATGGCAGCTGGATGCTGTGGGACGTGTCCCGGAGCACCCACAGCCTCTGGGACCCGAGGACATCTAACCCACGCGTCCTTCTGCTGCCAAGGAGCTTGAACACCACCTGAGCTCTGGCAGAAAGGGAAAATGAAAAAAAGAGGGGGAAAAATAACATCTGGCACCATGGGTCCTGCACCCAGCACTGCTCCTGGCTGTGCCGGCGGCACCGAGTCGCCCTGAGCCCAGTGCCACCAGTGCTGGAGGCAGCTCGTCCTGCGGGTGGCCATCCCCAGCAGTGACATTGCTAGGAAACATTTCATCAGGGCTCTTTGACGTGCTTTTCCTGCTCCACCTCCCTCTCCTGGCTGCTATCACTGAGCCCCCAGACCCCTGGCAACATTTGGGGCTCGGGAGCTCAGCCGCTACCCCATATCCTCACCAGGGCGTCCCCAACCCACCTGATGGGGACAGATGCTCTGCCCCGGGGGGATTGAAATTGGTCCTGGGGCTGATGGCAGAGCAGGAGAGGGGGAGCTGGGGAGCTGGGGGCAGCAGGGAGAGGCTGGCCAAGGGCTCCCGGGTCCCTCCTGCTCTCCGGGTCCAGCCCGCAGCCCCGGTAGTCAATGGCAACCTCCCGTCCGTTTCCATGGCAGCGGGAAAATTAATGTTGACGAAGCTGCTCGAGAGGGAGAGGAGACCCTGGTGGCTTCAGGCCTGATGTCCCCCCCTTCCTCGCCTCGGCTGGCTCAGGGGGACGTCACCCATCACCTCCTGTGCCAAGCCTGCAGCAGGCTGGGCACCGGTCCCAAAGCCCGGATCATCCCGGGAGCTCCTGCCACCAGCCGGATAATCCCCGAATCCCCGGTCTTCCACCAGCTCCTCTCACCCTAATCCGTCCCCTGCCACCCACCTGGGCTGACCCCGCTCAGCCCCGCGGGGCAGCATGGGGCTCTGAGTGACGCTGGGGACAGGGAGGTGGTGGCACAGCCCTGGGGATGTCCCTGCAGCAGCCCAGCGGTGACGTGCTGCGGGGACAGGACCCCGATAAGAACTCAGGTGTCACCAGGCTGTCCCACCCAGAGCTGCCAAGCATCGAGCGACGCGACCAAGGTCACCTGGGGAGGTGGCAGTGGAGCTGGCTGTCCCCAAACCCACGTGCCACCAGACAGCCGTGCCCACATCCCCTTTCCCGGCCCCGATTCAGCTCCAGCAGAGCCCCGAATTCATCCCGCGTCTCCTCCTTTGCCAGAGTGATAGAGAACCACCACGGGCTGGACGGGGAGGACTACGCGGCGCAGTACCCCGAGTACGGCGAGGGCTGCCTGCTGCAGTGCGACTGCTCGGCCGAGTGCTACCGCGACGACAGCAGCCACCGCGAGTACAGGTCCGGCCACGGCGGGCAGCGAGTTTTTGGGGTACAGGGGTGGTTTTCTGTTCTCACCCCAACGCTGCCTGCTCTTTCCCTCAGGCTGAAGAGACGGTCCAGCAGCTCCACCTCGCCGCCGCCCAAGAAGAAAAAGAAAAAGAAATCGGGTCACCGCCGGAGCCGGTGAGTCCACGCTTGTCCCCACACTGCCCCCGAGACCTGGAGGGCTCGACCCTGCAGCTCTGCTGGGTCTCCCCGAGCAGGTCCCCTCCCTGCTCACCCCGTCCCAACAAGCTGAAGGCTTTCAGAGGGGATTTAATTAATGACTCTGGGTCATTAACCCAGCCCTTGCTGTGCTCTCGGGTTGTGGCTGGGGGCTGCAGGGTGCTGGCGCATCCACACCCGGCTCCATCAGCACCATCAGCACCCAGCCTCCCTGGGAGGGCAGAGCACAGCCCCGCACAGCACCGGGCAGGATTTGGCTGCTGGGAAGGGGCCGGCACCGTCCACCACCCAGGTCCTGCCCCAGTTTGCATGTCCTGGAGCAGTGGGAGGATGCTGTCCTTAACTTCTCTGCCTTCCTGCCTTCTCTGTCCTTAACTTCTCTGCCTTTCTTCTCTGCCTTCCCCGCGGCAGCAAAAAGAGGAAACCCGGCTCGGAGCGCAGGTGAGTGTCCTGCTCCCAGCCCCCCGGGGGAATTGGCTGCTCCAGCCCCGTCTCCTGCTGGAGGCCGTGGAGCCCACGAGGTGGCAATGGGACACAGCGGGATCCGGGCGCCCTGGCACCGGGGTTACCCTGAGCTGGACTCTCCTTTCTGCCCCCTGGAAATAAATCCCATGCAATATTCGTGCATCCTGGGGGGTGTCTGGGGACGTGGGGTGCCAGGGGGTGGTGGGTCACGAGGATGGGAATTGGGGTTCCTGCTGCACCCCAGCTCCTTGCTCCCACCCTAAAGGCACCCACTTCCCCCCCCTCAGCTGCGACAGCTCCTCACCCATCCGCAAGGAGAAGAAGAAGAAGACTGGAAAGAAACACAGACGCGACAGGTAGGATGGATACGGCTCCTCCAGGCGCCGTGCTCCTGGGGCTGGGGACAACGGGGCTGCTTGGTGGCTGCGGGGAGGGCTGGGGACCGTGGGGAAACCCCCGGGGCTCTGGGTGCTGGGTGGCCCTTCAAGTGGGCAGGCAGTTCTCCGAAACACAGGCTGTCACCTCCTGGTGGCCAGGCTGCCCTGTTGAGTGACCCAAACTGGTGGCTCCCAGCCCCCTGCCCTCGTCCCTGTCCCTGCCGTCCCCTGGGGCTGCCCAGTCTTTACCCCCCGCCACGGCTCAGCGTGTCTCTGCCTCCTCTCCATCCCCAGGTCTGAGTCGGGGTCCCGGAAGAAGAGAAGACACAGGTGAGAGCGAAGGCAGCCGGGAGCCATCCCACCGCCACCTGTGCTTGGTGCCAGCGTCCCCATTGCCCCGTGACCAGGCTCTGCTGGTTGTCCCCCACCCTTGGAGGTGGCACGGGGCCACCCCATGCTCTGGGTGCGCGTTGGCCAGGGCTCAGCAGCATCATTGCTGCCCCTCTCCCCCTCTCCCATCTCTGCCTTTTCACCCTTCTGCCCTCCCCGCAGGTCCCGCAGCCCCAAAAACAAGCGGAAAGAGAAAAACAAAGAGCGCAAGAGGTGAGGCGCCGCGGGCAGGCGGCTGGCAGGGTGCTGCCCTGTGGGGCCGGCCCCCCCCCAAACCTCCGAGCTGCCCGGCACGGGGGGCTCAGCCTGCCCGTCGGCCCCGGCCGTCCTCCCCGCAGGTCCCGCAGCGAGTCGCCGGCCTGGCGGTCGCACCGGCGCAGCAGCTGCAGCTCGCACAGCGCTTCGCTCTCCTCCGACTACAGCAACTCCAAATCCCCCGGCAGGTAGGAGCACCCCCGAGGGGGTGTCCCCAGGGTGGGGGACCCTTGGAGAAGGACGGGAGGGGAGCGGGGCGATGCTGCAGCACGAGGGGTGCTTGGAGGGGTTGGAAATGCAGCACCAAGGTTTCAAACCAGATGGGAAATTGTAAACTGGGAGAAACCCCAGAAGCAATTTCTCGCCCTGTTTCGTGCTTCGGCAATGCCTGTGCTGCAGCCCCAGCTTGGGTGCCACCTCCGTGCCGGGTTGGGGATGGAGGGGACGCGTCGGCCACCCCCCTGACCGTGCCGTGCCCCGCAGGCTAAGCCCCAAGCACCGCGAGGACGGCCCCAAGGGCAGCAGCGCCCGCTCCAGCCGCAGCCCGTCCTCCTCCTCGCCGCGCCGCTCGGCCTCGCCGCACCAGAACGGGCACAAGGGCAGCGCCCAGAACGGCCGCCACAGCCACGGCGCCACGCTCGAGGAGCCGCCGGATGTACGTAGGCTTTTCTTGCACCACGGTTCGCTGCCCTCTCCTCTTCCTCCTCTTCCTCCTCCCTCCGCAGGACCCCCACCCCCCCGGCTCTCCTCTCCCCTCTTTCCCCACTCACCCGGCCGCCATCTGGGGGGCACTGGTGGCGTCGGGGTCGGGGAGATGGATGGGGGCAGCGGGTGCTGCCCGTCCCCCTCCCCGGCCATTCTCTGGCTGCACAACGTCCCCCCCACCCCGGGGGGTGCTAGCCCCTCTCACACGGCCGCTCCGTGGATGTCACACCCCGGGGTGTCCCCGATGGCTCGGTAGGGTCACCACCAGGCTCAGCGCTGCCCTGGGAGTGGATTGAGCCCAGATGGCTGAGAAATGGCTAAAAATGGATAAAATGATTTCCCAGCCCATCCCAGCACTAAGGTGCCGGTGCCAGCGGGACCCCAGCACCAGTCTGGGCACTGGTTTAAGGCCAGGAGAGGGCTCGGAGGGGGGGCTGGGGCTGGGTGCTCACATTTTAGGCACTCAGGGGCCCCGCGGCGGGTGACTCAGGGCTGACTGTCCCCAGCCCTGCCAACTGCCCCGGCAAAACCCCGCTGCGCCAGGGCCACTTGTCCCCGCAACGCTCCCGCTGCCCCAGCGGGACGAGGGGGCCAGCCCCAGTTTAACCAGTACAGGAGGGGCTGGGAGACCACCAGAGCCCACCTCTCGGGCCCCTCTCCGCTTTCTTCTTTGCTGTGGTTTCGGCTCACCTTTTTGGGGGTGCGGGTGCCGAGGAGCCCCCACCCCGGGCACCCAGCATCGCCCAGGCCGCACGAGCTCCCTTGGCTCCCCGGCTCTAGCGGGACTTTTCTCCGACAACTTCTCTCTCTTTCTCTCTCTCTTTCTCTCTCTGTTTATTTTTTATTTTTGGTTGTTTGTTTGTTTTGTTTTTTTCTTTTCTTTTTAATCCCATCTGTGTTTTTCTTTAGCCTCCCATTTGAAAAAAATCCCAAACGGTAATATACAATTCCATTTCTTGCTCAGCAGAAGCAGGGAAGAGGGGGAGGGAAGGGCAATGAAACATGCTTTTTTTTTCCCCCCTTGTTTTAGTTTCCTTTATCATGATTTCTTTTCTTTTCCTTCGTGATGTACAGAAATGCAAACGATATATATCTCTTATTTTTTTTTTCCCCCTGTCGTCGTCGTGTTGTTCTAGAATTTTTTGCTTTTGTGTGTGTTAATGTGGAGAAGAAAAACAAAAAAAAAAAAAGAAAAAAAAAAGAAGATGTGTTTTCTAAATATTTACGACCGTTGAACACTGTATTTCCATTCTCTATATTTTGAACAAGGAATTTAAAAGGGAAGATAACCGAGCAGCTCTGAACTGAAAAGGGAGTGGGCTCACCCCAAAACCGAGCCGCAAATTGCCCTTTGCCTCCTCGAATTGGCTGTGGCCCCGCTGCTGTATGGCAGCCAACCCTGGCACCGTGGGGATGTTTTCCCCGTGGGTCCCCACGTGTGATCCCATTAGGACGGGGCCGTGGGGGCTGTGGCATCCACCCAGCCATGACCCCTCCGGGCTGGGACCCCCGTGCCACCCGGTGCTGCTCCCCAAGCATCCTCAGCATGAGCTCGGCCCCATGGACCAGCAGCAGCAGGGCTGAGCGCCCTCCGCCTGCCTCAAACCCTCCAAAACCACCAAATTCAGCCCATTTTCCCCCAACATCCACGCCTGGGCTTCCCCAGCTCCCCAAGCCCCCCAGGTGCCCAGGGCCGGGGCGCTGCGTGGGGTTGACTTCCCTTTTAAATGCCCAGTCCCGTCTCCATCCATCCCCGCCTCCAGCTGCCTGCCCATCCTCCTCGCGCTCGCCCTTCCTCCCCATTTCTCTCTCCTCCTCCTCGCTCTCTCTCCCACACGCACTCTCCGGCCCCAAATTTCTCTCTGGTTTTCTTGGGGCCGCTCCCGGTGCCGACGCCGCCCAACAAACCTCCACGCGTTGCGCTCCATCCGCCGCTTTCCTTGCATGACGTTTGGGATCGGTGACGTTCGGCAGCCACCTTCCAGCCCGAAAACGCTGCCGGGTAGGGGCCGGGCACAACACGCAAGCCGGCAAACCCGCCGCAGCCACGAAAGCCACGGGCTTTCCATTGAAGTGAAATAATATATATAAAAAAAGATGCAAATGAGACCAATTTAAAAAAAAAGAAAAAGTCTAAGCAAAGCAAACTTGATTAGCAAAGGGGTCTAAATCACATTACTAAAGAGTCATTGTCTTTTTCCCATTCTGCACTCCAAATGTGGAGATTATTGTTTTCTTTTTTATTATTGCATTCCTGTCACTGCCAATTCAGAAGGTAGGTATTTCGTCCACCTCTGCACGTTCACTTCTGCAGATGAGCCTGTTGAAAAGCACCGTAGCTTGATTTAATGTTATTTTCTCTTTCTTACTTTCTTTCTTTCTCTTTCTTTCTTTCTCTCTTTCTCTCTCTCTCTTTCATTTTGTCTCTTTTTGGTGGCTATATATAATTTTTTTGATTTGTATGATTTTCCCCAGTTAGCTGCAAAGCCATGCTCTTCTCTTACGTTCTTCTCTTTTATTTTTTTGCCCTGTCCATGTAATATTTTTCTTTCTTTCCGCCTTTTTCTCTTCCTCTTTTCCTCGTTCTGTTGGTAGAATGCATTTCTGTGTGTTTTAGCCCTCTGAGTTTGTGTTCGTTCCCACAGACGGTACAGTTACCATGAGTTGGTTTGAGTTCCTCCGTGCTTCTTAGGGGCTGGCTAATGAGACCGAGCACAATTAGCGTAAAATAGAGGCAAAGAGCAGCAGGTGAACCCCAGTGCGTCACAAGGAGTCACTGGGGCACGGGTGTTTTGGGGTGAAGGCCTGGGAGGGAGGATAATGAATGAGAAATTTGGGGAGATTGGGATTTTTTGCCCCTCCTGGGGCTGTGGTCATGGTGGTGAGCTGGAGGACCAGGGGAGAACATTTTGGGGCAGTGGTGGTGAAAAGCTGAGACCTTCCCTGCATGGGAAGGAACCAGGCGAGGTGAGAGGCAGGTCCGGGGAACACAAGCACCCCGAATGCGTTTTTCCTTTGGGGCCAGACCTTTGCAAAGGATTTTTTTGGGTTTGTTTGTTTGTTTTTTTCAATAGAAGCCCCCTCTGCCCTCCCCATCCCTCTCCCTGCCTTGTGGGTGTGAAGCCCACCTCCCCACAGCATGGATAGCAAATATGTGTGCGAATAATGCGCTCGGGAAGAGGACACCTCGCTCTGGCTTTCTCTCTCTTCTTCTTCTCCTTCTCCATTTCCAGTTTTCCCTCCCCAAAAGTAGGGCTGGGGACAGGTGTGGCTGAAGCCCCTGTCCCCTGCGAGGACGCTGCTGGTGGGGCATCCATTGCCCCCACCACTTCTCTGCCTTGCCAGAGAAATTGCAAAATAAGTTAATTGTTAAAGCAATAGTAAAAATGCACCAAACCACCCCATTTTGGCTCTGGCAGGTGGGGCGCACTGCTCTGTGGCTGTAGGGGCTGGCTCAGCCCCCTCGTCAGTGGGGACAGGGGCGTGACGCAGGACAAGCCACCGGCGGGGTGGCCTCCTGTCCCTTTGTCAGCATCTTCATCGTGGACCCGTGGTGCATCGTCTGCTTCTCTTTTGGGGGAGAAAAGCAGCATTTAGGATTAATTGTATTTGAGGCAAAGGGACGGCGAGGAAACGAGGTCACCGGCTGCCCCCGGGCGCAGCAGCACCTCCCAGCTCCCCTTAGGCCCCACCAGGTCATGCAGGATTTACCCCTCTGTGGGCATTGGGGGCTGCCGGGGGAGAGACCCCAAAGCTTCCCCATCGCCCTCTGCCCCCCAGACCACGTTCACCAGCTCGGTTGGGGCTGGAGCGCCCTGCACCCCAAATCCCAGCCCAGCACTCGGGGCTGTCACCGTGCCGGTGGCCCGATGTCACCGCCAGGTAGCTAGGAGGGGTCCTCCCGGTGTCTGAGCGTAGGAGAAGGGAGTTGTTTTGTTTTATTTCTCTCCTCTCGCTGTCTCTGTCTCTCCTCCTCTCTCTCTTTTCTTTCTCTCTTGCATTTTTGTGAATCTAATGATGCACTTATATTGCCCCGCTTTTCCCTTCTCTTCATACCTTACCTACTAAAGGAGGAAATGCCACTTTTTTGGTAAGTGGATGTTAACCAAGAGGGACTTAAAAAAAAAAAAAAAAGCATATAACGGAAAAAAAAAAAAAAAAAAAAGGAAGCAGAAAGCAAAGTCTGTGTTGAGTGCTGATGAGGACTTAGCAGTTCCCTGCAGAGTCACAGCTAACAGATCAATGCGTATCCCAGGAAGAGTTCAGAGACATTCGTTTATCTCAGTAACGATGACATTTGTGAAGTTTTGGTTTGGTTTTTCTTTGATTTTGATGTTTTCTTCTTTCTTTTGGTTTCTTTTTCCCTTCTCGCCCCTTGCCCCCCGACTCCCTGCCTTGCCCTCCATCGTTGCTCTGTGCCGTCTTCCTCGTTTCTTGATTTGTTTTAAGCCAAAAGCCGTACTATCTATAAAACCTATGCATATATAAACGTATAGATATCTACATATGTGCATGCATCTGTGTGAGCAGACCTCCCGCCCCGCGCCCGCCCGGCCCCATCACCTCTTTGGTTTCACCCTCTCTCCCACTGCTCACTCTGATTTATTCCCCCCCGCCTCCCCTCCTCTCATTTGTTCTTTTTTTTTTTTCTCATTTTCCTTGTTTTTTTTTGGGTTTTCCGCCCCTTTTCCTTTCACCTTTCTTGTTTGGGGCGGGCGGGCACCGGGGGTTTGCTTTATCTCCTCTCCAGGTGTCCGGGGGGGGTCGTTTCTTTCCCCTCCCCAACGACTTTGGGGTTTCTTGGATTTTTTTGGTCCCTCCCTTCTTCCCCAAACCCTTCTTCGTTTCTTGGTTGTTTATTCTTTTTTTTTCTTTGGTTCGTTTCCTTATTTATTTTTTTTTTTGCGTTCTTGCATGCGGAGGTTTGCATGACCCACGTTGTTGAGGGCGAGAGGCTGAGGAAGGTGCAGGGTAGCGTCTGTGTAGCCTGCCTTAATGCGATGTGCGTTGACGTTGTGCGCCGAGCCCCGGCCCGGCGCGCCCCGTTAAAAACCTCTTTCTCCTTCTTTCTTCTCTTCTCCCCTTTCCGCCTGTCCCCCCCTTTTTTTTTTCTCTCTGTCTCTCTTCCCCCTGCCAGAGGCCGGCCTCGCCGTCCCCCTCTCCGCGGCCTCGCGGCAGGACGGACCCGCCGTCCCCTCGCGCCCGGGGCGGCCGTCACGGCGCCCGCTCGCCCTCGCCGGAGCGAGCCAAGCACGGCCACAGGCACCGCTCCCGCTCCGCCTCGCCGCCCCCGCGACACCGCGGCCAGGCCCCCCGCCAGCCGCCCCCCACGGGGCTCAGCCCCAGCGGCTACAGCAGCGACTCGGAGGGCTCGGGCTGCTCCCACCCGCTCGGCCCCGACAGGACCCACGGCGCCCACGCCAAGAAGTAAGGGGCTCTCCGGGTGCCGTCACGTAGGAGCCACAATTTGGTTCCGTAGGGGAAATGCGAGGGTTGGGGTGGAGGTGGGGGGACGCCGGGATGGAGGCTGGTGGGATGGGGGAGCCCCATGGTGGTGTCCCGATGAGTGATGCAGTGCCTGGATGGCTCTGTGGGGTTATGGAAGATCCCGCTGTGGTGAGGCTGCACCTTGAGTGCTGCGTTCAGCTTTGGGCCCCTCACTACAAGAAGGACATCGAGGCCCTAGAGCGTGTCCAGAGAAGGGCTACAAAGCTGGTGAAGGGTCTGGAGCACAAGTCCTGTGGGGAGCGGCTGAGGGAACTGGGGGGGTTTGGGCTGGAGAAGAGGAGGCTCAGGGCAGAGCTCATTGCTCTCTGCAACCCCCCAAAAGGAAGCTGTGGGGAGCTGGGGTCGGCCTCTTCTCACAGGTAACCAGTGATAGGACCAGGGATTGGCCTCAGGTTGTGCCAGGGGAGGTTCAGGTTGGCAATGAGGAGACATTTCTGTCAGAAGGAGCAGTCAGGTGTTGGGACGGGTTGCCCAGGGAGGTGGTGGAGTCCCCGTCCCTGGGGGTGTTTAAGGAGAGGTTGGACGTGGTGCTTGGGGACAGGGCTCAGTGGGTCATAGAAGTGGTAGGGGGACGATTGGACCAGTTGATCTCGGTGGCATTCCCAACTTCAATGATTCTGTGAGTCTATAATAATCAGGGTGTTTTCAGGGCCATGTGGGTGCTTCTGCTCCCCTGTGGTCACAGAGGGAAAAGAGGAGCGGTGGGGACACACTGGGGACGTTCCCCCCGCTCTGCCCCTTGCAGGGTGAAGGAGCGGCACCACCGGGGCCGGCCCAACAGCAGCTCGGAGTCGTCGGCCAAGCACTCTCGGCACGGGGCCTCGGAGCGCAGGAAGAGCCCCTCGCACAGCACCGGGCACCGCAGCAGCTCCTGGAGCTCCAGCGGCTCCCTCTCCAAGTCCCGGTCCCGTTCGCGGGAGAAGAGGGCCGGGCGCAGCCGCAGCCGCTCGCCCTCGCAGAAGAAAACCGCCAGCAGGTCAGCCCGGGGGGCACGGGTGGCATTTGGGGCACGGCTCGGGGCTTGGGGTGTCCCGGCTAGAGAAGGGCTGGGCGCTCCTACAGCCCGCCCCGGTGCTCCTGGTGCCCCTGACGCCCCTCGTCTTGGTTTAGAGAGAAGGACAACGAGCCCCGAACACGCCACGGTGACCCCGATCCCGCCCGGGCCCGGCGCCGCTCCCGAAGCTACTCCCCCATCAGGAAGAGGAGACGCGATTCCCCCAGCTTCATGGAGCCCAGGAGGATCACCAGGTGGGGCCCGGCACGCGCAGCCACCACCGCTGGCATGGCCCCTGGCTGAGCTGTGCCCCCAGAGAGCCCCAAAGAGGTGGGGGGTGGCAGAAAGGATGGAGGGGTGCGTGGATGGTCTGGACCTCAGGTCCTGTGAGGAGCGGCTGAGGGCACTGGGGGTGTTTGGGCTGGAGAAGAGGAGGCTCAGAGCAGACCTCATTGCTCTTTGCAACTGCCTGAGAGGAAGGGGTGGGGAGCTGGGGGGCGGCCTCTGCTCACAGGTAACCAGTGATAGGACCAGAGGGAATGGCCTCAAGTTGTGCCAGGGGAGGTTCAGGTGGGAAATGAGGAGACATTTCTGCTCAGGAAGAGTGGATAGGTATAGGGACGGGTTGCCCAGGGAGGTGGTGGAGTCACCGTCCCTGGGGGTGTTTAAGGAGAGGTTGGACCTGGTGCTTGGGGACATGGTTCAGTGGGTGACATTGGTGGCAGGGGCATGGTTGGACCAGATGAGCTTGGAGCTCCTTTCCAACCTTAATGGTTCTGTGAGTCTGTGGGTGGCTGGCAGAAAGGATGGATGGATGGATGGATGGATGTACAGACTGACAGACAAGGAGCTTTGAGGACAGACCCTGAGGATGAACGGGAGAGTGAACCAGGCTGGCCCTGCAGCTGGGTACCCAGCCTGCCTCCAACACTACAACCTACTGGCCTCCTCCCATTTGCAGACAGCAGATATGAACTCGTTTTACTTCCAGCAAGAAGCCCAGCCCCAGTGCGTTGCCTCCTGCCCTCCAAATGCCGTTTTCTCCTCCCTGAGCCCTTCCTGACTCAGGATGCGGGGCTCCAAGGCAGGCAGTGCTTAGTGCCAGACGAAGCAGTGTGCATACACAGCATCTCGTTAGCATGCGGTGCTGGCCACGCTACGGGTGCGGAGCTGAGATTGCCTCCTGTCTGACCTATTTGTCTCCCGTGCTATCAGCGGGGAGATCGGGGGCTGTAGCACGGAGCTGGCTGCATTTCCAGCAATCGGCTCTCGCTCGCTCTGGAAGGATTTTGATTTCTCCTGGGCTGGACGTAAGGAGAGCAGGCAGGAGAAATACAGCCTGTACGCTGCGCTAAAGCTCTCTGCAGGCTTCCCCTGTGAAATATATGGGCCAGGAGAGGTCCTCCCAGCCCAGAGGAAGGTTTCTTGCTCGGGTACCGGCTGGTTCTGCCCTTCCCCAGCTGAAATCCCCCAGGGACAGAGGGGCTGCCAGCACATGGCCCAGAAAGTGACAGCCTCACATGGATGCAGGCAGCAGGGACACCGTGGGCATCCCTCCTCTCAGTCCTGAGCTGGATTTTCCTGGGATGCCCCGAGGAAGGTGGCAGGGAGGAGCTGTGGGGACAGGCTCGAGGACACAGCCCGTGGTCCTCACCATCCCAGGGGACACCAGCCCCGTAGCCTGGCCAGAAGCCCCCTTCCTTCGCCCTCCTGCCCTGTCCTTGTCCCCCTGCCGCCCCGGGGCCCGGCACCGCGTGGTCCTGCCTCGTCCCTCAGTGATGCCAACCTCTCCTTTTCCATTTCATCCCAAGGTTCCTCTCGGAGAGCATCGCCGCGGGCCTGGCTCCCAGGGTAACCTCCCCCCTTCCTCCTCCTCCTCCTCCTCCTCCTTTTCCTCCCAGACCTCTCCGTGTCTCCCCGGCTGTGCGAGGCCGGCCGTGTGTCTCTCTTCGGTCCCACTAACACCGCTCACCACGACGTGGAGCTGAGAGAAGGGGGCAAGGGGCTGCCTTGGCCCCCCTCCAGCCTCCTCAGGGACCCGCAGGGCTCCGGGCTCAGTGTCCTGCACCGGCTCCAGACGTCTCTGCCCCCGGTCCCCCCCTCCCCGCTGTCCCCCTGCTCCCCACGTCCCCGTAGGAGCCGGGGAGGGTCGGACCGTGGGCAGCCTGGCGCTCATCTCCCGCTAATCCCTAACGTCTCTTTTTCAGCAGCTTTCAATCTTTGGTGGCTGGGGAAACACAAAAGCCACATTAACCTGCTCACTTTCTGTCCTCGCCGCTGCCTAATCCAGGACTAACAGCCCGGGGGGGGGACCCGGGGAGGAGGAAGGGGCCGAGGGGGGGCCGGATCCTGACATCCCCAAGCCTGGGGATGCGCGGGGCCGGTGCTTGGGCCCGTGCCCCCCTCCCTCCTCTTCCCCAACCTTCAGCACGGCCCTGACTCGGTTTCCCTTTTCCCTCCGCAGCGCTCGCAAGCGTCCCATCCCCTACTACCGCCCCAGCCCCTCGTCCTCCAGCTCGCTGAGCACCTACTCCTACAGCCGCAGCCGGAGCCGCAGCTACGACAGCTACAGCACCAGCCGCAGCCGCAGCCGGACTCGCAGCCCCCCCAGCCGCTCGCAAAGCCCCAGCCGCAGCCCCAGCTACAACAGCCGCAGCAGCTCGGAGAGCGCCGGCTTCTGAGCCCCGCAGCCCCCAACCCCAGCCCCGGGAGAACCCCCCCAGGAGGTGGAAAACCCCCCTGGGGGGGGGAGCTGCAGAGGATGGACCCGGTGGCGGAGGGGGAAAGTCGGGGGGCGGATGGAAACCTTGCGGGGCACTGGGTGACCCCCAACCCAACGGGTGTTTTCGGGGTCGGGAGAGGGGAGGGGGGGGGATGGCTTCTTATTTTTGCAAACGCCAGGGTGGGGTGGGATGGGGTGGGCGAGCACAGAGCGAGGGAACAAATTGCTTGGCAGAGACCTTGGACCGAGCCGGCGGGGCCCCCAGTGCGGTGCGCTCCCCCCAGCGGTGCTTCTTTTGGCTCGGTTGGACTTTTCTAGCACGCCTGAAATCAGCGTGTTTCTGCTGCCGACACCGGGCGGGGAAGAGGACACCCCCGGGGACAGAGGTGACACCTCTTGGAGGGGTCCTGGCAGCCCCGACACCCGCAGAGCCGCAGACGAACAAAGCGAGGAGCAGCCCGGCGTCACCCTGTCTCATCCCACATGGGGCTGGGGTCCCTCTGCCTTGGTGCTGTGCGCCCCCTGCCCCTGCAGAACAAATGCTGCCGGGTCCCCTGGGTGTCCCCGCGAGGGGGAGCCGACAAATTCGGGGTGAGGTTGTGCTTTGGGATGCGCCCCACAGCGCTTGTGGGGTGCCCTTTGGGGTGCCCCCCGCCTTTCCCTTGCTTTGGACGCCTCTGGGCTCGTGCGTGGAGCCGCGTGGTGCATGGAGAGGCTTCCTCCGAGCGCCGGAGCAGGGGGACCCCCGGCAGGGCACGAGGGGACAGGGCTGACCCTGAGACCCCCCCTGGCTACCTCCTCACCCTGGTTTGCCACCCAGTTCCCGATCCTAATGGCTTCCCCGTGCCACTTCCCCGAGGAAACGCGGCCCCGAGTGAAGGCTTTGACTCCTCTTCTGGAAGATGCTGCCACTGGTGCCCTGGCTGTGGCAGCCGGGGTTTTGCTGTGCCTCGGGGCCCCAGCGGGCAGGATCCGGCCCCCCGCTCCCCTTCGGCCTCCCCCCGAGCATCCCTGCGCCCCTCCAGCAGCTTTTATAAATTTCATTTTCAAAAGAGAGGCGGGGAGGGGGGGATGACAAGCACGGGCCGGCCGGGTGCTTTGCTGACAGCCCCGGTTCTGCGCATTTTTGCTGATTTCCCAAAAAAAAAAAAAAAAAAAAAGCCCTTCCTGGCTGCGGGGGCTGCTCCCCAGCCCCGCTGCGTGCCGGCCCCGGGGCGGTTTGCATTTAATCCTTGTTGGCCACGCGTTTTCCGCCTGGCTGGAGGAGGACGAAGCAGCTGAGCCTCCCGGCGTGGGGAGAGCAGCTGCCGGGATTAACGCGCGGCCCCGCGGGGAGAGCCGGGCTTTGTGCGGCCCTCGGACACCCGCCTGCAGCCAGCCCGGGGGCACTGGGGGCACTGGAGGGACTGGGAGGCTGTTTGGACGCCAGCCCAGGTGGTGACGCGGTGGTAGAGCTGGTGAATGGGTCTCCGGAGGGCTGCGGGTGGGCACCTCGTGCTGGGTGCTGCTCCCACCTGCCAGCACCGGGGCGAAGAGCGGGGTGGGTGCTGTGTGCGTGAACCCCCCCGTGCTGCCACCAAGCCAGCAGGACCCCTTGAAGCAGTGTCCCCAGGAGCTGGCCGTGCCCCCACCCAAGCCCCTTGGTTCCCCAGCCCTCCCAGCAAAGCCCGAGCTGGGAAGGAGGCCGACTGCCCAGAAAAGGAAACCAGAAAGAAATCGGCTTTCATGGGGATGGAGGAGAAACACCTGCAGCTCCCCACGGCTCGGGGCAGGCGGCGGGGTCTGGGTGTGCCCATGGTAGGAAAAAATGGAGATCCTGGACCCCGAGCTGGGACACGAAGGGCGTGAAGTCCCTGCAGCCCCCCTGCCAGCCCCACAACTGCGATCCCCCCGAAACCATCCCTCTGGCCACGGCACCCAGCCCTGCACCCCCGCATCACCCCAGCATCACCCCACTGCTGCACGGGGACGCTCGGAGGCATCCCCCGAGGCCACCCCCAGCCCCGTCCCCGTCCCCATCCCCGTCCCCATCCCCACCCCAGCGGCCACGGCTCCCGAAGGCGACAGAGCCCCGACTGCAGCGACGGCGCGGACAAGACAGCACATCAGGGAAAATTTCCAGTCTTCCTCTTTTACAGTCTCTGTCTCCTGCCGTGGAGGGAGCTCACTGGAACAAATACTCTGTAGAAATACTTCAGTATTTTCCTCTCTCGCGCGCTCTCTCTTTTTTTTTCTTTTTTTTTTCTTTTTTTTCTTTTTTTTTTTTCCTGGGTTGTGAGTACAGCTGTAGATTCAGTGAGCTGGTTCAACTACAATAAATATACAGTATATATTGTAAATGGCGCTGCGGGGCACGGAGCCGTTTCTTTGCGGGGTTAATTCTGCTCCTTCCCTGCAGGCTCAGCCCCTTCTGCCCCCCGGGACCCCCCCAGCTCTCCTCCCCTGCCCCCTGCCACCCGTCCCATCCCATCGGTTTCTGGCTCCTGGTGAGGGTGGCACCGGCTGCGTCCGATGTCCCGGA
This sequence comes from Aythya fuligula, assembly GCF_009819795.1. Taxonomy (NCBI): domain Eukaryota; kingdom Metazoa; phylum Chordata; class Aves; order Anseriformes; family Anatidae; genus Aythya; species Aythya fuligula. Next base: position 5,066,793 of record NC_045578.1, on the reverse strand, counting down.
GCATCATAGCAGGGGAAAACCTCTGGGGGGTCCCTGATGCTGGGGAAAATTCGCGTGTTTCCTCGCAGCCTCCCTGCATCCCTCCTCCTTTCCTTCCCTGCAGCCCTCCCCTCGTTCCCTTCAGCCCTGCCATCTCCTTGCATCATTTCCCTGCATCCCTCCCATCCCTCCTGCCTCCCCCATCCCCGCAGCCCCTCCACTGCCCCCCCCAGCACCCCCAGCCCCTCACAGCTCGGGGGCTTGGGCTCGCACCCATCCCTGCGCCGAGTGCGTCAGGTCTCAGCTACAAAGGTCTCCTGGCCATGCTTGGGTCTTAAAAACCCAGCCCCAGCACTGCCGGGGATGGGCAGAGCCTGAGCAAGGAGGGGCATCCCCCGGCGGGCTCGGTGCCCCCAGACTGTCCGACTTAGGTTCCGGGGCCCCAGTGGGGTTGAGGGGCTGGAAACTGGCCCCAAACGGGCACCAAGGGCTCCCAGAGGGGTGTGTTTGGACTTGAGGGCAAGGACTAAGGGAAGGAGCCAAACTTCCCCTGCCCCAAGAGGGTGCTGCCCCCGCCAGCCCCTCTCCATCTCATGAGCCCCATAAAGCCCTACTGGTCCCACTGGGTCCCAGCAAGCCCAATCAACCCCTACAACCCCATCAGCCTCTATTGGTGCTATTGGATGCCTCCATCAGTCCCCACTGCCCCCATTGGCCCCATCAGCCCCCATCATCCCCATCAAGCCCTACTGGTCCCACTGGGCCCCAGTGAGCCCCATCAGCCCCTATGGCCCCACCAACCCCTACCAACCCCATGGCCCCCATTGGCCTCGATCAGCCCCATGGGGCCCCACTGACCTCCACCAAGCCCTACACCCCCCCTTATATCCCCACTGACCCCCACGGCCCCCACTGCTCGGGGTTTGGACAACCTCACCCCAACCCGGCCAAACCCCGGGGGCCACCTGGGGACCACAGAGCCGGGGAGGGGGGCTCCAGAAGCTTCTGGCATGGGCCGGGTGACGCAGTGGGCACAGGACCGAGCACGGGCTCCTCCACTGACTCATCCCCCCCTGCTGTGCTGGCCCCCCCAGCGCCCTCCCCACGCCGGCGCAGACGGCCCCGGAGCTGTGCAGGGCAGGGATTGTTTTACGGGAAAGGGCTGGGAGCGCTCCAGGGACCATCCATCACCCGCCAAGCAGCCGAGCCCCCGCCGCGGGGGTGTGCGGCCGGGGGCTCCCAACACGGCTGCGCACGGCCTGGGAAAGCTTCTGGTCCCTTCCCGGGCCCTGCTGCGATTTCCATTAATAGCCAGCTGAGCCTCCCGGCTAAAAATAACCAGCGGGACGGCTTCATAAGGCCCCGCGCCGCCGGCCCCCTCCCAGCACCACGGCCCCGCGCATCATGGCTGAGCGCCGCGTGCCCTTCACCTTCCTCCGCAGCCCCAGCTGGGAGCCCTTCCGCGACTGGTACCATGGCAGCCGCCTCTTCGACCAGTCCTTCGGGATGCCCCACATCCCCGAGGACTGGTACAAGTGGCCGAGCGGCAGCGCCTGGCCCGGGTATTTCCGTCTGCTGCCCGGGGAGAGCGCCTTGGTGCCGGCGCCGGGCTCGCCCTACGGCCGGGCGCTGAGCCGCCAGCTCAGCAGCGGCATCTCCGAGATCCGCCAAAGCGCCGACAGCTGGAAGGTCACCCTGGACGTCAACCACTTCGCGCCCGAGGAGCTGGTGGTCAAGACCAAGGACAACATCGTGGAGATCACCGGTGGGTCTGTGGGGTGATGGGTGGTGGGGCCGCGGGTGGGGGTTGAGGGGTGCGCCGGGGCTCCCCTCGTTCACTGGGGGTGCTGGGGGTGGGTGTGCAGGTGTCTGGGTGCTTGCTGGGGAGGGAGGGTTATGCAGTGTGAAAAAAAGGGGAAAAAAAAGGAAGAAAGGGGAAAGGGAAGAGGAAGGGGAGGAGGAAATTAAAGGGAAAGGGGAAGGGAAAGAAAAAGAGAAAGGGAGAGGGAAATGGAGAGGGAAAGGGGGAGGGGAAGGGAAAAAAGAGAAAGGGAAAGGGAAGAAAAAGGGAAAGGGAAGAAAAAGGGAAAGGGAAAGGGAAAGGGAAAGGGAAAGGGAAAGGGAAAGGGAAAGGGAAAGGGAAAGGGAAAGGGAAAGGGAAAGGGAAAGGGAAGATGGAAAGAGGGAAAGGAAAGAGGAGGAGAAAGGACAAGGCAAAGGGGAAATGAGAAAATAGCCGAGAAGAAGAAGGACTAGCACTACAAGAGCAGTCTCGCAGGGTGCAGACCCCTGGGGGGCACAGGTGGCTGTGACGAGCCCCACGGCATCCTGAGCATCCCCGGAGCGCCGCGGGTGCCTGGGCGAGGGGCGTGGTGACAAAACGCAGGCCCCCGCGGCACGGAGCCAGCAGCGTGCGCAGCGTGCTGGGGAGCCAAAACAAAGGCGTTGGGCACGGGTCGGGGCCGTCACCGCAAGCAATTCGCTGCCCTGGGGGTTGGGGGATGCTCCTGGAGGGGCCCAAATCCCTCCTGTGGGTCAGCGCGGCTCCAGGCTGGTGGTAGGGTGCAGAGATGTGGGATGGGCAGGATCGGGCCCTTCCCTGCTGGGCACTGACCTCCGCTGGGTTTCTCTCTTCCAGGCAAGCACGAGGAGAAACAGGATGAGCACGGCTTCATCTCGCGGTGCTTCACCCGAAAATACACGTAAGTACCGGGGCAGGGAGGAGACGGGGACCCGGGACCCCCCCGGCACCCTGGGGACCTCCTCCCACCGCCCACCCTGTCCCGCACACACCGGGGTCGCCACCAGCCCAGCCGGGGAGGGCGATGTCCAGGGCCTGGGGGCCGTTCCCAAGCTCTCCCCCTCTCCCCCGCAGCCTCCCCCCCGGCGTGGAGGCCACGGCCGTGCGGTCCTCGCTGTCCCCCGACGGGATGCTGACGGTGGAGGCGCCCCTGCCCAAGCCGGCCATCCAGTCGGCCGAGATCACCATCCCCGTCACCGTGGAGAGCCAGGGCAAGAAAGACGAGCCGGCCAAGAAGTAGGAGGCACCCAGGAGGAGGAAGAAGAGGAAGAGGAGGAGGAGGAGGAGCCCCCGCCGCTGCCCCCATGGAGTGCACCCTCATGCCTTGCCCCCACCCCCCCCCCCAGCCCCCTTTGTATTTTTTATTTTGTACTCGCCCAGTCACCCCAGTGCCTTGAGTAGATGGGAAGGAGAAGGTGGTGTCAATGGGAATAAAAAGTGGTGAAAGAAACCTGCCCCGTGCCCGCTGTCTGCCGGACAGAGCCCCCCAACCCAGCCCTCCTCACCCCAACCCCCAGCACCCCGGGTCTCCACGTCCTGGGTCTCCAAAGCCCCGGGGTCTCCACCTCCTGGGGTCCCACATCAGCACCACGGGTGTCTGTACCCTGGGCTCTGACAGCTCAGGTCTCCAAAACCCTCAGCATCACGCCTCCCACACCTCAGATCTCAATTTCCCGGACCTCCGATGTCCCTCGTGGCTCTGACATCCTGGGGCTCCAAAATTCGGCGTCCCCACAGCCCAGTCTCCTCCATCCCAGGTCTCCACAACCCCACATGCCTCAGGTGGCTGGGGGGGGCTCCACGCCCAGCCCTGGCCCCAGCTCAGGGCTTGGTGCCACGCAGAGGGGGGGCCACGCTCCCCGTGCCCCCCACGTGCCCGTGCCTCAGCGCAGGGGCTTAGGGCTGGCCCTACATGGCCGCGGGCAGCAAATCCCCCTAATCCCCCCTGAGTCATCCCGCAGGCAGGCAGCCGGTGACCTGGGAGGAATCCTGTGGCCGGGGGGCCCTGCTGCCAGCCCCCCCCCCCACCCACAGCATCCTCCTGCCCCCCACCACCACCCCGCTGTGCTGTGCCATTTTGGGGACGGGTGGCCACGGCAACCGGCGCGATGGAGACGGTTGCCATAGAGAGAGCAGCTCCAGCATCGGGGACCAGCAGCCGGAGCTTGTAGGGGATGGGGATGGGGGTGTCGGTGGGTGCTGGCCCCCACTCCACAGCACCCAGCCCCCGTCAGGCTGCAGTGCCCCGGTTTAGGGCCAAATCCTGTCCAGACAGCAGAGACGCACACAGGGGTGCGCACAGGCACTGCTGGTGCGCACGGTGCTGGAGATGGGGGGGCCACTTCCCTCTCCAAATGGGGAAACTGAGGAGAGGGGGGGCATGGGGGGGAGATATGGGGTTAATTTGGGGCTTGGGAGGTGCTGGGCTGGGCTCAGCCCCAACCCCGTGACACTGGAGCCCTTGGGGAAACTGAGGCACCACGGTGGTGCGGGTGCCAGCCCCCAAATGTGCCATGGGGGGGGCCAGGAGAATTCTCCCGCAGCACCCACCCCTATAGCCCAAGGGATGTGGGGACACAGGGACAGCAAGGGGGAAACCAACAGTGTAAATCTGGATGATGGATGGTGCAGGGAAGGCGTCCTGGCAGCGAGGGGGGGCGGTGAGCACCAGTCACCCTGACGGGGAGGTGGCCCTGGTGGCGAGGTGGCACCGCTCTCCCGTGCTGTGCCAGCCCCGGGCACCTTTTGTCACCGTCCTGGGGCCGTCCCCAGCCCTTTCCCCAGGGGTTTTTTGGCATCCCCGGAGGCAGGGACCCAGCCCGTGCCCACCCCGCAGGGCTCAGGAGTCACCGAGGGGTTCCAAGGGAGGGGATCCAGCCCCAGGACCCCACCGTGCCCACCCTGAGCACGCAGAGACCCTCCCCACCGAGCCTTCCCTCGCCATTTCGGGAGCCCAAGCACCACCAAGGTGCCCGGTGGGGACCCAGCCGTGATCCCAGCTCTCCCCCCACCCCCAAACTGCCATGATTTGGGGCTGGGGTCCAAGCCCATGACCCCGATCACGCCACCCCCTGCCCCGGACCCCCAGAAACTCGACAGACGCAAGAATTGAGCAGCGCTGACGTCAGATCTGTAAGTTTATTTGCTCAATGTACGACGGCTACATAATGACTCACATTCATGATATTCCATCACTGAGGAAAACTGCTAAGAATGGTCCGTGTGTGAAATAATTCCTTACAGAAACACGGAGTTGGAAAAATAATCACTGATTAGACCTTAAAAATAGTTCACTGCATAACATGACAAAAAGCACAAACAAAGGCTCATTCAAAGAACACAGTCATTGTTCTCCTACACTGTAATAGTTATAATTTCACCATGACGAACACCAGACATTAAGATTAAGCTAACACTGGTGTTTTCTTTTGCTTTTTTTTCCTTTTTAAAAACAAAATCATATATAATTGCATGTCACTATAGCAACATCCATAACAGATCAGTTTGTTACGATCACTATTTGGTAGAGCAAACTTTACCCCCAAAAGAAAAATAAATTAAAAAACTTTAAAAAATTTTTGAAGACTATTTTGTCATAGGAATACATAACATCTACAGTATAAGTTAATAAATTTCAAGCTACTGTATAGAAATACGACACTAGCATGCACAATATTGTATCAATAGAGTAATGGAGCAGTAATCATTTCACTGGAGAGACAGTATCATAGGCAAGTGCATTTCTTAAAAAATGAAAGAAACCATTCAAGCTGCTTAAAAATCAAGTCCCTGACCCCACTCCCCTTTTAGCCCTCTTGTGCGATCTCTCCTGCGTTAAGTTTCCTAAAGCAGCCAGAGCAAAAGCCGGAAAGAAAAAAATAAAATAAAATAAAATCGGTTTTGTAATTCCAGTAAATCACTTCCAAATCATACAGCTGGGACAACACTGCTCACTGGACACGACGGGAACTCAAAGGGAGGTGAGAAGCCTACACAGATCTTCCAAGTCCGCGGCATTTACCGGCGGCTCGCCGGCCGCGGCTGGGGCGCGTGGCACGCCGCCGACTGCAGGGCTCGGCAAGGCTCTCCGTGCAAAGGCACCCGATGGGAAGCTTGGCTAGCGTGGCCGGGGCAATCTCACCTCTGAGCGGGGGGCTGGCGGCCCCTGCGGCTTCGTCGGAGGGCGGCGAGGCAGGGCGGGTGCCCCCTGCCACCCCGGCGGGACCGGGGGTCCCCCGATCGCCGCCGCCGCACGCCGCCTGCGGACGGGCTCTCGGGAGGGAGGGTGAAAGCCTGCTTCGAAAAAAAGCTGCCCCGAGGGCCGTTCTCCCAGCCACGAAGCTTTAGGGAAAAAGCTACGCGGGGCAGCGCGCCGCAAGCCGGAGACCAGCAGTGAACTTCCGACAGTTATGCAAGGGGGGGGGAAAAAAAAAGAAATAGAAATTTTACGCAAAATGGGGTAAATATTACCTGCTAAGCAAACTCAGATGCCCCGTCTCCCACCCCCAACCAGGTAAGACAGATTTGGAAAGGATTTTGTTAAGAAGAGAACTAAGTTCCTGGGCTCCCGATGCTTGATAGAAATGTCTATGATTGTAGCTCTTCCCTTGAGGATTTCTCTACCAAATTAGTTTCTAAGCTCCTGAAGTTCACTCATTACACCACAAGCTTCCCCAGGAGAAAGAAAACGCACCTGGCTTCCCTGATGACCAACAAGGGAGCCTGGGTGCTGCAGATCTGCTGACAAACCTCATGGTACAGTGGGAGAAAGTCAGGCAGAGTGAAATGGCAGTGCAATCCCTGAGGAAGCAGCTGTGGCACCTTAAATCAGGATGGTCTTTGAAATACCAAACACAGTACATGACATACAGACCTGAATTCTCTTTTTTTTTTTTTTTTTTTTTCTTCTCTTAAGTGGCATTTTAAGTTTAAACACTTCCCCCTTTTCTAATTAAGTTCTTAAACCTTTTGCTGTGGACTAAAATAGTTTAAACAGCCGCTAGCCAAGCACCTGTTAAGCTGTTGACCAAAAAACTAGAGCAGCTTTGATGTTCCTCGGGCGGGCGGGCTTCTTGCCTTGGGCGACACAGAATAGCTAAGCCAGTCCACAGGCGAGGACTGATCAGGAAGGCAAGCCAAAAGAACTAGCAAAAGAAAACAGACAATCAAAGGCTTGATGTCATATGGCTGTAATGTAGAAATACTGTAAACTGCAATTTAGTGTTAATACTGTAAGCTACCCTAATAAATATCTTAAAAAGATTAAATGGCCTAAATCCCGGGGCTTTGCAAGTCCCAAATTCTTTAGTCTTTTACTTATTATGATTCCTTTTTCAATTTGGGGATTTTAAGCTATGCCCTGACAGGCAGGGCGCTCCAGGGAGACGCCCCGCGACGTGGTACAAACGCACGGCACTTGAACTGAAGAAACAAACGCACAAAGCCTTACTGGAACCACAGAACTTCCTTTTTGTGTAGCTTTTCTTAAAAACGAGGGCCATTCCATTCAAGTTAATTCATCTTTAAACCCTTTTATTTCTAGCAATAAAGTTAAATTAAAGACAGCTCCACTTGTATTAATAATCTACAGAACAGTCCATATGCCAGTGAGGCTGCTATTCCATACCAGCACAGCCAGCCTGACTTCCACTAGTGGTGTTTTGGCAAAAATGTCAAAGAGGCAATCAAAGACAGGTTGTGGGGGGCCTCCCTGGGAAGGTGTCCCCTCCCGTTCCCTCCCCCACCCCTGACCCCCCCACTCGTGGGAAAAAAATAAAGACTGCAGTAGTTAGCATCAGCGTGCGGCTGCCAGTCCATCTGGGGGTCTAATTGTTGCCTTCTCCACCGTCGTCGTCTTGCTGATCGCTTGTCCAGAGCGTTAGGTTGTCGCGGAGGAGCTGCATGATGAGCGTTGAGTCCTTGTAGGAGTCCTCGTTGAGGGTGTCCAGCTCGGCGATGGCGTCGTCGAACGCCGTCTTGGCCAGGTGGCAGGCCTGCTCCGGGGCGTTCTGGATCTCGTAGTAGAAAACTGAGTAGTTAAGTGCCAGGCCGAGCCTGATGGGATGGGTCGGCTGCATGTGCTCCTTGCTGATCTCATGGGCTTCGCTATAGGCTTTCTCCGAAGACTCCACCACGGTCGCCCTCTTCTCACCAGTGGCCACCTCGGCCAGGTAGCGGTAATAGTCCCCTTTCATCTTCAGGTAGAAGACTTTGCTCTCGTACTGCGTCTCGCTGCAGTTCTTGATCAGGTAGTTGTCCAGCAGGCTCAGCACATCCTGGCACACGGCTTCCAACTCCTTCTCTATTTTCTCGCGGTAGGCCCGGACCATCTCGATCTTCTTCTCGTTCCCATCGGCAGAGGTCTTCTGCTCGATGCTGCTGATTACTCGCCAAGAAGAGCGCCGCGCCCCCACCACATTCTTATAGGCTACAGACAAGAGGTTCCTCTCTTCGTTGGACAGAGGCTCGTTCAGTTCTGTCACCTGTAACGAGAGAGGAAGAGAGAAGAGAGAAACTCGGGTTAAGCCACAGCCACTCGCCATTCCCGTCACCATTCAGCACTCGGGTGCTCCCCACGTGGAGCGAGGTGTGGAGAACGCAGCCAGCTCGCCAAATCCCCAAATCATTGGGCATCCGATCTCCTCCCAGCTGGGAAATCGTGCTGCGGTCCAGCCCCCCAGCCAGGGAAGGGTGGCTTTCATTCAAGGCATTCTCCATCTTAGCAGATCGGCGTTTTCCAGAACGAGAGAAATCCGCTAGGAAAAAAAAAGATGCATTTCACCTGCAGGATGAGCATCAGACATCGAGAGGCAGACGTGAGGGACCATCAGAGCAAGAGGGTGGAGATGTTGTAGGGTTACTAGCTAGGCGAATGGATTAACAACACAATTCGGCTACGGCATATTCATCTTTTCCGCTTCCCATGAGCATGGTACGTTCTTTTGAGATGCCTCAAGAATACGTTAGATGTTAAAATTGTAGCTGCCTAAGGCATTTGAGATAAGGATTTAAAAGCTCACATGGTAAGAGTATGCTCTTCCCACACAGGATTTTCTTCATTGACGATCAGAGCGTTAATGCACAGTATCGCTTCCACCTGCCTCACGCAACACGGCAATTTAGTCATTACAGCGTGCAGCAACAGAGTGATTAAGGAAGGAGACGACGGAGCGGAGCCTTTCCACAACCAGGCTGCCAAACACCGCCTTGGTCGCTTGAGTTCCTGGAAGCGCTGCTCTTGGTACCGTGACCTCCTTCCACTTCCCACTGATCCACCGCTGGCTGATGGCACCGGGGCAGGACCCGTGAGCAGGGCTGAGAAGCCAGCCAGGCACTGTACAAGCCATACGGCCTTGCTAGAGCTGGGCAAGCTCAGAGATGCGTGGGCTCCTTCCACAGCCACCCGTGGGTGCTGGGACAACCCTGTACAGCCACCTGGTTGCGTGCTGACAGCTGCCATCCCTCGTCCGAAGGGCGCACGCACCCCGGGCCCTGCCGCGTCTCCTCTCCGCAGTCACTTCCCACAAGGATTAGGTCACGGTTTGTAAATGAAAGGCTTCTGCAAATACTGAGTCATTTCTGCAAGGGCGAGGTTCGTTCGGGGCCCAGATAACCACATTTATGATGGCAATCTGGAAGCTGAGGGACGGGGCCGTGAGGGGCAGGTGACCCACCCAGGATCTCACTGGAACACTCACCTCGCTGCTGCCACCACGGCAGCTCGTCCCAGCGGCATCCACCTCTGCCCCCAGCTGCCCCTTGCTGCTGCTAAGCCGTGGCCTGCCCAACGTGTGCTCTCCCTGACCCAAGCTACTGCTACACCACAGTCTCCCTGGTGGCAAGCAGAGTGTGCCAGTGCTCCCCTCCAGCCCCCCTCTACTCCTTTTCCTGATGTGCTTCTGCCCACAGAGGGCATGAGGCAGAGGCTCAGCCGTGACGTGCTATATGACCCATTTATAGGCACTTATATGGTGCCTTGTGCCATAACATCACACGTGTCTAGCCGCGTTTTTATAGGACTTGACATCTTGAGATGGCTCTGTTCGCTCTGCCCTTTGCACAGCACCTGCACAAACATTAATGAGAGATACTGTGGTATAAAGCCAACTTTCAGAGATAATCGAGAACAATTACAGTGTCCCCCTGCCCTAGGGCTTTTGGATTGTCCATCCTTGGAGATAGGGGCAAGAAGCATCCAGAAATCCCAACCCAATATATGACCTAACCTTCCGGCTGTAAATCCCGAGTGTCCAACACCAGCTGCTGTAATACTACAAGAGACTCGCCAATCCCAGAGGTTTTCTATCTCGACACTAATTACGGAGGCTGATAACCAAGTGAGGTCATGCTTTTAGCAAGATGCTCACCAAGCAGGCACACTGGCTTTAAATGGGGCCCAGGCAGGTGGATGGCAGAGCTACCCCACAGCCCTGCCTCCAGATATTCACTGCCGCAGAAGGCACACTGCAGTGGGTTCACCTCCTCCCACCACAAGAGTCTTGCAGGAGGACAAATTCATTAAAGCTACAGGGAGTTTCGTAGGATTAGCTTTGCCATAAACATTTTAAATTTGAAGCTATTAAGGATTACGGAAGAAAGTCGCCTGTCAAAATCCTTTCAAAAAAAAAATTAAAAAAAAAAAATCGCTGACAGATGGAACATACACCTGTGGAGAATGCAGAGATTTCTCCAGGGAGCCTGCGGGGAGCTTATCAAAGCAGGAAGGGTTCCTCATTAGGCATGTCACCGGGAGCAGTGCTAGGCCTGCTGCCACTCCCAAAACGTGTCCCAAAATAAAAGCTGCGACACCGCTATGGTCACAGCGATAATCGCAGCTGCCCGCTGGAAAGACGAGAGGAAAAAAGTGCTCACAGCCCTGACAGCCCTGCCAGAAGGCCACCGCACGGCGGCTTTGGGCTGGGCACTTACAGGGCCACAGCGTGACCGCGGGGTACGGGGCACAGCCTCACAGGATCCTTGTGCCACCCAGTTACTGCTACATGTGGTGAGGGTAGCTCAACAGCCAAAATAAATAAGTGAATAAACAACAGCTTGACATTCAAAGGGCTTGGCAGGAACCGAGCCAGCCTCTGACTGGGAGCCAGAGCTCCCTTTGGAGCTTTATTTTCCTGGCTGGCGGCACAGGGAAGCAGACCTCGACCTGCAAAACCACGTACCCAGCCTCCTTTCCCCCTCGTGGCCCTGCAGATCAGCAAGGCACTGGGGGGCAAGGAGACGTGTCTGAAATGGAGCCCAGTCTTGCACATGGCATAGGAAGGCCAGTGAAGAGAGGTGGTCCATCCAGCCACACAGCTGGAAGCTTGACAGACACAACCCCTTCAGCCCGGAGTGCTTGAGGAGAGACACAGAGACTGGAGGGCCCCCAGAGAACGGAGATAGTCCAACAGGAATGTACTGCGAGTTTAGGGTTTCTACTGCTCCAGACTCTAGAGATTTGTAAATCTCTAGCTTTAAGAAGCCCATCGATTTGTAAAAGCCCTTTAGAGGCAACAGGAGCCCAGGGGGGGTTCTCCCAGTTTCACCATTACACCCTTGAGCTCTGACCCAGCACCACATCCAGAGCCTGACAGGCTCCCGGCACGCTCAAGCACCACGCTGCAGCCAGGGAGCCAGGCAGAACTTCACCTGCCCCTAACATTGAAGCCCACACTCTCCAAAAGCCCACAGCTAGTCCTACTGGGCCTGCTTTCCAGAAGCATCCCAATCAGGTTTCTTTGGGACCTACACAAAACGCTTGCTCCCAGCCACCAGCTGGTGAGATTGCTTATTCCAGGACTCTCTATTCCACACTTCTTGCCTCGCATCAGTAGGTCTGAAGGAACCATTTCTGAGCACACATGGCCCCTTCAGCTACAGAGCAGCTGCAGCAGAGGTGCATCTCAGGGTTTAGTTTTCCCCACTTATCCTTACAATAGGTTTTCATCGACATTTTTAACCAAGTGCCCACCCATTTATGGCTGCTACCTAGTTTTGATGTCTTATCTTACAGCACACAGCAGAGCAAGCTGAACAGACCCAGACATTCTTCCCTGGGGAATACCATCAACAACTTAATCCATTTTATAATCCCCAACACTCGCTTTTCTGATTGCCCAGGAGAGATCTCGAGTCCCTGAATACACTAGACACCTACGAGGAGCCAAGCTTTCCTGGAGAGAGACAACCACGGGAACCCCGAGCTGTCCACAACATGCCACCCTTTCAGTGGAGCAGTCACTAATTACCACAACCCTGTGATCCTGCGCGTGGCTGATTGACAATCTGATATTACACGCAATTAACGGGAGCGATGTAGGGCCAACAGCTGCTGGCTCCCTTCACAGGCCTCTCAAACACCTCGCTCGGCCTGGAGGGGCCTGCCCGAGCCCAGCCCTTGGCCGCTCAGCTCTTTTAGGCTAGAAAAGGGCCATTTCTGTGACACCCCACCAGTACAGCCCCAGCTCCCCTTCCACCACAACACCCAACAGCCATTTCTTCCTCAGCACGTGTCTTCACTGCTTGATCCGTGGCTTCTGCACCTTGTAACCCAGCAGTTATCTTCCAACAGGAACCCGAGCTATCGCCTCATTTTCCCTCACACACGACTCGCTAGTCACACTGAGGCCTGGCTTGAAGGTCCCATTTTCTCCTTCATTTTTTTTTAAAAAGTAAATAGGCTTTTAAGACAACGTTGGGCCTGAAGGCCCACCAGTGACATTCTCACTGAGTCTGAAAGCACCAGCAATGGGAGCAGCCATCTTTAGACTTCTACATCCCTACCTGCATTTTCTGTCCCTGCTTCACTCCATATCTAGTTTCTGAAGAAATACCTTCCTTCAAGCGCATTAAATCCTTGCCATTACCTTGTAGCGTGATTACAGTCATGGCTAAACGTCACACGACTGAGTCAAGAACAGCTTCTCCTTGAACACTCAGGAGCAAGCTGTCCTAGGAAGCCATCATGCAGTTGGGAAGATGCTTTTCTTAAGCACTGTCCTACTTTGACACAGAGTAGGCGTGTGTTAAACTAGATCTAAATCAAGAATCTTACCAGACTTCACGGGTTCGGGTCTTCTTCACCTGTATTCTAGCCTCCTCCCTGACGTTATATTTCTAAAATGGAAGTCGTATCATAACTACTCCTCTCCTTTCTGACCTCCTCCACCATCCTCTTGTTTAATCTGAGCATAGCTGGGGAATTTTAGGCTACAGATAAGACCCTTCCTCTCATCTCAGACAAAACCAGAGAAGCACATGCAGGCTGTGGGCAGAAGTTAGTTCCCCTATGCCGTCTCGTTCAACTCTTTCAGGATGAATAATCATATTCTGGTTCCTGTTTTGAAGTTCTCAGGGGCCATCACAAGACAGTGGCTGAAAGAAGCTGAAGACACACTGAGGCACAGTGGATGGTTCTGCCATTAAGGTTAAAATGGCTCATAATCCATCACGGAGCAGCGTCTGCAAAGTAAGGCTGCTCATTACTTGGAGCATAACTGGATCTCAGAGGATACTTAGGTACTCCAGACACTGATTAGGATTTCTGCATGCTCCTCCAGTTAACAGGAGCTTTCATCACACCCTGTAGCCTTTACTATTTAAGGCAACTTTGAACCACCTGAGACAAAGCCTCCAAAATTGAGAGACATGAAAAGCAAGAGCTCATTTATTTCATTGGCCTCCACAGCTCAACAACTACTTAAGCCAAAGTGAATTTCATCATATGACATATGAGTTTGATCAGTCCTTAGAGCCTGCAGATCTACTTCAGTTTCAGTCTGGCTCTGCTGGATTTAAGCTAGACAAAAAAACAAGTTTCAAGTCCTTGGGTCATTGCTGCCTCAAGTTTCTGCATGCAAAAGGTCATAAGGGAGCTGTGGTGAGAGAGCCAGTGCCAGAAGCAGAACTCTGAGCTGTTCCCATTCTGCATTTGATAGCACTTCAAGGATCGGCCTTTATCTGCAGAGCTGCAGTCCCAATGTTTGGTCTAACGGCTCAAGGCTTTCCTGCTACACAACACCTGGGTGCCAAAGATTTGCCCCACCAGCTTCTTCTGCAGCTTTTCAGATAAGACAGCCACAAGGGAGCATCTCTTTGTTTTCCACACACGGCCTCCAGGTACGGTACTGGACCCTGCCATCCGAAATTGTTATTGACTTGAAAGAGGACAACCCAGACACGTTGCAGTGAGGAGGAATAGCCCAAGCTTCCCAGCGTGGGCAAGGTGTATGCATTTCAAGTGCCTCCATGCCAAGCTACGCACCGTTTCTGAATTAGCTTTGCACAGTCTTGTAGCAGGGAGCTGTGGCTACAGCTAGTATTTGCTTTGAGTCATTAAGGATTAGAGTCCAAGTTCTTGCTTTTCCTTATGAACACCCTGATTCCTGTTAGCCCTACAAAGAGGCAGGCTATTTAACAAGATGAAAACCGGACGCAGGACAACTTGTTTCGCTGTCTTGCTGCCACTAGCTGCCTTGTACCTATTAAAAACCCTTGGGAAAAATCATCAATCTCTGTTGGTCTGATGCCTTCCTACCACCAGATGGAGGAAGCAGCAAGTCCATCCACATCAGGCTGAGCATTTCGAAGCACTGTCACTCAGGGCTCATCACACTGCCTCTGACAGATGGGATACCAGCACCTTTGCCTGCAAACTGCAAAGGAACAGAAGGGACGCCAAGTTATTCCTTCCCCAAGATACGGCAGGCTGGCAAGCAACATCTGCCCACTCTTGCATTTCTGCAAGCACCGTAGCAGCAGCCCAAGATCACCACCCTGTTCCATCACTCAACAGCCCGAGGAGCTCTCCTGCCTCAGACTATTTGAAAATATTGTTCAAAATGTGCCTTTTGTATCAGCTTTCTGCAAAACATGCAGCAGACCAGTATGGCAGCATGCCACTGCCGTGGAAGCTTGGATATGGTCTGGGAGCACGCCAAAAGTTTAAAAGGGATTTATTCTGAGCTATTACAAGGAGAATGTCAATTCAGTGACGTTTTGAGTTGCATGAAGAAGCTTCTTCAGGTGTCAGTTGAGCAGCTCTTGAATAACTGCAGCCTTTTCCTCAACGGCATTTTGGTTATGCTGAAAGAGATGGACTCTTTCCATCCAAGTATCTTTCTTCTTCAGAGAAGCCCATCTGTTCACAGCATTTTTAGCTGAAGAAACCATCCAAAGGACCACCACTGGTCATTCCTAGAGCCTTACAACTTGGTTAATACAGGCAGACTCACTCCCCTCCGCTTTATGGCAAAACAGTAAAACCAAGCAAGGCAGCCTCTAGGGGATTCTGGCGCATCAGCGGGAGCCAGCTAAACAAACCAGGTTCCACGCCAGGAAGTGTGTCTGGTGCTGCTGGGAGCTTTAGCTGCTTAAAGACTTACCTCACAGCTTCTAAGAGTACTAATCTGGCTCAGGTATTAGTGTTTCCCTACTCACCTTCAGCCCCACTGCTGGGAGGTGAGTGACCCGGCACCACATCACCGCATCCCTCCCGGAGCTCCCAGGAAGGGCCAGGCCACCACGAGATGTTCGTCTGGAGAAATGACCGTGTTGTGTTGTACCCACCAACCCCATTCAGATGGGCCGAGTAGAGAGAGGAGAGCCAGTTTGCCACAGGCCAGGTGAGCATCTTCTGGCTGCTGGAAGCTGCTGTCTGCAGCTCTTGTCCTGCTCAGTGCCTGCAGGGCTGTGTCTGGACGAGGGGCAGAGGCGTGCAGGAGCAGGACGAACCAGGCAACTCTCGCCTGCTCGCAGGGCTTCTCCCAGCGAGAGGCAACTGCCACAGCTGGCAGGCTGCTGCTCCAGCAGGATGAAACGGGAGAAGCTGCCACCATGCAAACAGCTCCCCTGCAGCTAGCACAGGAGGTTTTTAACCGCTTCGTTTCATTACCCCAGTCGCTTTGGGCAAGCCTGCTCAAGGCGAGGTTCTAGAAGCATTAAAGAAAAACGGTTTTGCTCTAGGTCTTCTGGTCTGCAGAACCAGATGCTCCTTGCACTGTCTGAAATGTGTTTTA
Source organism: Aythya fuligula (assembly GCF_009819795.1). Lineage (NCBI taxonomy): Eukaryota > Metazoa > Chordata > Aves > Anseriformes > Anatidae > Aythya > Aythya fuligula. The sequence goes on along the minus strand of NC_045578.1, from coordinate 5,051,001 downwards.
CCATTTTAAGCCAGAGCCCCTCCAGAACGCCCAGGTGGACTCCAGCGTGCCAGCCCCACGATGGGTTTAATTTCCGCACCGGCGAGCAAGGTGATTATCCCTCCAGATGTACTTTGCCCTCCCACTGCTTCAGGGATTTCAGGCTTGATCTTACACACCTCTAGCAAAGACAATTTTATTTCTTAAATGGACTTGCAGAAAAGCAACTCGAGTTTTCGCTCTGGCAGCTTTCTGGAGCACTGCAGCCAATTTTCAATGGGTACCCTTACAAGGAGGGTCACTCTACCAATCCAGATCTGACTGCAGATTTAACCACCGCCGCCTGGCTCTGACCATCTCCTCCCAGCCCCGTCCTGAAGCCCAAGGGACGTGTACCACAGATCTGATCTCAGCTCATCGCAGGTGACAGAGCCCGTAAGCACCAGGGTCTTGACACCACCAAATGCGAGAAGCCAGGCTCTCAGCTCCAAGGTAATGAAAAATTCATCCCACGTAACAAAGCCCCACAGCATAAACAGGCAAAGCTCCGATGACTTCCCCAGCTGGGTGTAAATCAAAGCCTGTTAATCCCCCCTAAATTCTCATTCACTGCTGAAGACCGAGCGTTAGTCTTTTACAAGCGCAGATCTCCTGCCGCAGCTTTCGGGCGTATGTTAGCGCACTGCACGGCAACGGCTTCTCCAGCTACTATTAATAAACTTCTTGCTGCAGAGAAGCACAACTGTCCAAACAAGATGTCCATCAGCAGCCTCGTTAGCCCTGAAGCTCAGCCTTCTCGCTGATATTTTCCTAGAGCCTTGCCGAAGCCACCTTAAAGAGGAATCAGAAGCACATCGACGCGCCAAGCGGCTTTGCCTGATACGCAAGCAAAGATTCGTCCCGAGCTGGCCAACCCATCCAGCAAGATCAGAAGGAATTTGCAAACAATTAAGGAATGCTTTGTACTTTGAGTCCTTGCAGACTTGCGTACGTCCGAGCGCGGCCGCCTCGGACACCCATAGGCTGACTCAGTCCTAACATCTCCTTTAGGGAAAAAAAACATTAAGCACTCTAATCCCTAATCTGGGGATCACTTTAAGGGAATCTCATGCCATCAGGGACATGTTCTCTAGTTACTCTCCTGCTGCTGTTAACTAATGCACTGCCCTTGGTCACCAGATCACCGGTGCCGGGCCAAAAACCAGGTTTAATACCCAATGGAGCATGTGCTGGGTCATTCTTCAGATGTGACCAAACCTATTTTAGCACAGGAGAAAGAAAAAAAAACACAAACTGACACCTCCTCTCCCTATTGACTTCTTTTGTCTTCCTTCATGCCCCGCAGCTGCCACAGATCACCTGCTCGGTGCATTTTTTGCAGCCACGCCGTCATCGCTCCATTTTCAGCCGCCTGATCTCAGCACCAGGCTTTCAGCCCCAGCGCCGTGCCAGCTCCTGAAGCAGGTTTGGGCTTGGCGAGGGCACGGCCAGAACGCATCTGAGCGGCGTGGGCGTGCAGGACGAGCAGTTCATCCTTGGGTTCACAAAACAATGAAAAACCTGCCATCGGCGGACGTTTGCACCTAAATAAGCAGACAAAGGCTTTTGTTTCGCCAGCACCAGTAAGCTCTGCTTTTGAGATGGTGTTCTCTGCATTTCCTGGAACCCTGGGCACTGTTGCCTCATCATCTCAGTTCCCTTTTTCTTCCAGAATTTACCATTTCGGAGCATTCCCAGATGCCACCGCTCCCCGCTACGGCGGAGAACCGCGGCCACCGCGCGACGCCTCTGTGCGCATCCAGCCGGGCTCCGGCAGCCCCGGCACAAGGGCTGCAGCCCCCCCCTGAGCTCCAGCCCACAAAAAAAAGGCAGCCGCAGGCATTCTGTGGGGCCAGAGGGCCGAGCAGCTCGGCCTCGCTGCCTTTGTGTGCCCAGCCCAGCCGCACAAAGCCCAGGGGACCCCGAGCTCCTCCCCGCGACAGCACCCGCGGCACGGTGGGGCAGGAATCCCGCATCTTGACATCTGGAGGGAGGAGCCGGGCCTTTTTGCTTCAATAAATAAATAATAGAGCGCAGAAATGGCTTTTTGTCGTCGCTTTTCCTTCGTTTGGGGATGGGAGGAGGGAGCGTTCATTACGCCAAGCAGCCGGGAGGAAGGAACAAGAGAAAGCTGAACGCGACAGCAGGGGCTGGGACGGTACCAAACCACCCCACAGCCGGCTGGTTGTGGGTTTATATCCTTCCCCTTTCCTACTTGCTGTCAAGAGGCTCATGAACTGCCTCCTGTGCTGCCCAAAGGCTTGGTTTGCTCCATGCCAAAGGGAAGGGAGGCAGGAGGAGGATGCAGGTACCGGGAGGGGACTGTCCTGAGCCAGTCCAGGAGCCTGCACAGGAGAGCACGGCCAAGCTTGCAGGCAGCACAGCACAAAACGGTGGCTGGTCTGGGCTCTCAGAAAGCCATTTTGTCTCCACAGGGGGAGAAAATAAAAAATAAATAAACAAATAAATAAATTAATAAGACTTCCCACACCTGCAAAGGCTGGGAGCTGCAGAGGCAGGAGCACAAACAAGAGCATTTTACCTGCCCACCGCCAGCGTGAACCCAGCCCCCGGCTATCGATCTGAACATCCCCAGCCCGGGATGAAGGCTGCAGAGGCTGAGACACAAAACCACGGTGCCAGCACAGCCACCAATTCACAGCCACCTCCCCTTCGTTTGAGCAGGTGGTAAAATTGGTTTCCAATTATCGCCTTCCAGCAGGGCGGCCGTTGCTTCAGAAACCAGTGAAGTAAATACCTGCTCCTGTTTTTATGGATTTATTTGTGTTCTGCTTCCCAGATAGCAGGTTGCCATTTGTCTGAATGAATCACGAACATGAGTCTAATAGGAGGGACAAAGACTTCAGCCAAGGACAGGTTAGTTACTCATCTTTTCAATAAAAAGAAAAAAAAAAAAGAAGTTGGTTAAGGCTTCCAGCCTTCCAGAAAGGTGTAACGAAGGCATGAATAGCGAAGGAAAGAGGGTCTAAGCTGGCTCCAAACCACGGAGCACAAAAATCCTCATTACAGCATTAGCTTCCTAAAATCTATCTCGAGTTGCAGAGCACCAAAGAGCAAAATTGTGCCTGGAAGCACCACGGGTCCATCGGTCAGCCCAAGACAACCAAAGCCCTGCGGCACAGCTTTGCCACGGCAGAAGATGGTGCCTGTGTCCTATCTGTCAACGAAGTGCCTGGGAAGCCAGGCAAATCCCATTTTTTCTGTGCTTTGCACTGCAGTTATTCCACTGCACGTCCGTATTTCGTCGCCGGTCGCGGTTCGGGAGGTGGAAGGGGGCAGAAAAACAGCAAGCGGCTTCAGCTCTGCAGTCCTACAAGCCCCAGACACCGACCCTGGCGAGGAAAGGCTCCCTCCAGCTCAACCACAGGCATTTTCAAGCCACCCCTTCCTCTGTACCTGCCTGCAGACCACCCGATGTTTGGCTGGGACACACAGAGCAGCCAGACCTCCTCGCTCATCCCTGCCACACTGGCACTGAGCCCCCAAGCCCGGCACATCAGCCTCCAGGACATGGACGAGCAGGGACAAAGCCACCTCCCAAGAAGCAGCTGGCTCCTCAAGCACCAGCAGCTGGACCCCAAAACTCAAGCTTTTTGGTGTTTTTCTAGAATATGTGACCCTTGCCCACAACGCTCCTAGGATTTCTTGGATCATTTGGCACGAAGCTGCCCAGAATGGAAGCTGAGGAGCTCAGTGGTGGAGTTGGTTCATCATTTTCTGCCCAGGGAGGTCTCTCCAGGTCCAAAGCCGTGACCACTGCTCTCCTCTCCCAGCCACAGCAGCCCAGGGAGCCCCATCAGCTGCACCATGAGACATGTTTCTTCTTTTATCCTGCAGAGTCAGAGCTGGTCAGGGATCGATTCCAAGCTCAGCTGAAGCTACAAGCATGTATCAATCAAAGTGGCGAATGTGCAAGCACATCTCATCTTTCCCCATGCCTCCTGGTGCACAGGGCTGGACGCTCAGTGCTTCAGCCCCACCAGACCTACAGTTGCCCCAAAACCAGGCAAGGCTGCAATGGGATCACCCCCAAAGCCCCAAGGGAGCACCGGGTCCTTCCAGATTTAAGGCAGGAGTCCGGATGTGAGGCTGAGCAGCTCAGGGGCACGGCTGGGGCCCTCGGTTCAGCCACCTCCTGCCAGCACAACCCAAACCCCAAAAGCATCCGCAGGCAGCTCCGTTGCTGCATGGAGGGGAGCAGAGAGGCAGGAGGCCAGCATGCTGCTGGGAACTGGTAAAGGGCTGGATGCCCAGTGGAATCGCCCAGTTAGATGAGAGCACCTGGGCTCCAGAGGTCCAAGAGTTTTCAATTCAGAACAAGCATGAGAAGAAACGAAGAGCAAAACAGCTCCCACCAAGCCTCCTGAACTCACAGGGCTGGCCAGCACACCAAAGACCTGCGGGTAAGCCCAGAACACCAAAGGGCCCTTGGAGAGCCCTTGCCCAAGACCTTCAGTGTCTCCATGGACCCGAGGCATCTGCAGATGATTCAGCAGCTGTGTTCTCCAACACAGCCTCAACGACTCCCATTTGGTTCAAAGGAAACTATCTGTGATCAGTCTGCTCCTTGCTGTCACACTTGGCCAACCAAGAAGAGCCCAGAAGGGTTTTTACAGGACTGGCTCTTCCCAAAGCCTGGAGATAAGACTTAGGAGCTCCCAAAAGCTCAAGGACTGACCAGCTACCAGGGTTAGGGTAGGCGATGCCCCACTGCCCCCCTCCACCCGTTATCCCCCTATGTCCACACAGGGCTTCAAACCTCCTTGAACCTCGCAGGGTGCCAGACCCCAGCACCACCCCAACCTGGGGGTCCCCTGGAAAGGGCTGGGGCAGTTTGGGGAGGGCCATGGCTCGCTTTGGGTTGCTGATGGGGTTTGAGCAGAGCCAAGAGAACTCAGAACAGGGTGCCTGAGGGCACAGAGCTTCCTACAGAGCCTTCCCCAGCCCACCAGGTGCCATCTGCTGTGGCCACCCGGGCACCCACAAGGTCACCTTGAGCCCAGAGAAGCCTACACAAAATGGTGCCAGCGAGGCAGCCGGGCCAAGAACCCCTCAAAACTCCTGTGTCAGCCAGAGAAGGACCACATCTGGTAGATGCCAGCAGAAATTCTGCACCCTGGCGCTGGAAACGGCTTCCCCAGAGCCTCCCCCAGCCCTTTGGGGAACACCACCACAACAGCTCAGGCTGCTGCCGCCACAGCCGGCCCGCCATGACAGGCCTCCCTCCCCTCCTCGGCCTGCTCGCGAGGTGCAGGCACCCCTCAGGCATTGATCCACACTTCCTGAGGGAAAAATCAGCATTAAACTGGTCACAGGACTCGGAGGGTGGCAGCTTGCAAGCCTGGCGAGCAGACGTGGCAGAAGCCCACGTAACCTGCGTGAAGGACAGGCTGTGGTTCCCCACGCCCAGCCTCCTCCTCCTCCTCATCCTCCTCCTCCCACAGCAGCCATTTGCTGCACCAAGGCTCGGGCAGCAGCTTTTGGGCATCCCCAGCAGTCACCCACCGACATCCTTCACCCACAGGGCACGGCTGGGACCCCAAGACAAGCGACCAAACGTTCCTCTCACGGGGACCTTCAGGCGGCCTGAAGGCTCCTGCACGTGCCCCCGTTCCTACACGGTGGGTAGGAGCAACGAAACAGCCCCCTACCCTTTTTAGCCGACCTCTACCCTACACAAGTCACAGCATTTATCTCGCCAGGAGCTGGTGGGGCTCCCGTGGGTGCCCTCCCATGGGTGCCCTCCCCATGGGTGCCCTCCCCATGGGTGCCCTCCCAAGGCCAGCACCGCACCCAGGCGGCTCCCGGCCCCGGAGCCTGGCGCGGAGCCACGGCCGCTCCCTGCCCGATGGATATCGATCCCGGGCCCCGGCTGCAAGGCTTGAGAGGAGGCAGAGCTGGACAAAAAGGCAGCTTGCTCCCAAAAAAAAGCACTGTGGGGCAGCGAGGGAGGAAGGAGAAGGCTCTCTGCTCACCAACCAGGGCTGATTGCAGCCCCACACAGCCCAGGGGCACCACCAAGGTCACGCACAGGCAAGGCCTGGTGGTGTCTCACCCCTGTTCCCTGGGGTTTTCCTGGGGCACCCCAAGAAATCTGCTGCATGACGGAAGAGCCAGGTTCCCACAGCAGCACCCGCTGCTGGCACGGCGACCCTAAAACTCTAAATAACCCTACAGGGCACGAGGGGCAGCAGACAATGGGGGACTCAAGCCTCACCACCAGCCATTAGTGCCATAAAAACCTGCTCATGGGGCGAGATCCGCAGGGAAAACGAACCCCTCAGGCACACGGCCGGGCTTTGGGGGAACCTGACCCCGTGAGGGGATGGCGAGCTGTGGCAGCGCTGCCCCGGGGAGGACGTGAGGCAGCGGCGAGCTGCGGGGCTGCTGCATTCCCCGGGCTGCGTGCTCTCTGCTACCACCTGGGCGCATTGCAGCTCGTCCCACCGCACAAATGACATCACTGCGCGTTGCCACGGAAATCGGCGCGAGGTCACAAGCCTCCCTCCCGCACGGCCGGGGCTGGGGGCTGGGCAGCGGGGAGAACGGGAGCGTGAGGTGCCCGTGGGAGCGGGGAATGGAGTTTGGGTGGTGGTGGCGGCGGTGGCATCGCAGGGACACGGGGAACAAAGCTCCGCCAGCTCTGCCTTTTGTTCGCCCTGGCGGGAGGCAGCAGCACGACTGTGATTCAGTCCCCGAGGGCCAAGGTTATGTTTCACCAGGGCCGGTAGGGGCTAAAAGGAAAAAAAAAATAAATTAAAAATAAAACTAAAAAGCATACGTGCGATCTCTAACAACAATTTGGGGTTCGGGACCCGGCCCCGGCAGGCAGGTTAGGGAAATTCCAACAGCAGAAATCCTGCCCCGAGCCTCGGTGCTGAGTCTGCAGGCACATCCCCGCTGGCTTTGTGCTAGTGGCTGTGCTCCCCGCCCGGAGCCAGCCCTGCTGCTGCCCCCCCAGCTCTGCCTCCCAATGAATGGGTGCTGGGATGGGGCAGCGGAATAAAGCCCGCGGTGCGGCAGAGGAGCAGCCCGGGGGGTTTCACGCGGAGCCATCTCGTCCTGGTTATCCGTACCCCGTCCCTTGAAAAAGCCATCTCCGCCCTCCTCCCCGCTCGCCGCCCGTGACAGTTTTGTCTGCTTGATAAATGCAAGGTTATTGTCAAAATGGTGCAATCTGGGCTCAGCGAGCTGCATCCCAGCCAGACTGCGACATTCCCAGATCAGCATTCCCTCCTCATCAGCAAGGGAGGACACCCCAGCTCCTCTCAAAGGCTCAGACCTGACTAAGAAGACAAACATAAAGAACAGTTTTCCCCTTTAAAGCACCCCCTCCCTCCCTCCACCCAGTCTAGCCTCTCTGCAATATGACAAATGCAGAATCTTCTGGAATGACTTGATCCTGCCTCCCACGATTGCTTTGTTTGCAAGATCAGATCAGAGATATGTGTTTTTTTTTTTTTTTTTTTTACTTTCTTACATTGTCAAAATGTCAGCATTGAAGGGGAAGCGTTCGGTGTCACAAATCAGATCAGCCTGCTATATGCAGAGTCTTTATTTTAAGAGCGTGAAATGAATACAACATGACTCAATTCATAAATCTCGAAACAAGTGCAGCAAAAAAAAAAAAAAAAAAAACACACACAGAAGGCAAAGCCCTGGCAGCTAAAGGCTCGGCTCCTCGGGGTCAGGGAGCCTCGCAGGGGAAGGAAGGGATGCACGGGGACAGCGGCGTGCGGGCAGAGCCCCCCAACCCCACCCCATAGCCTCACCCCACGGGGTGGGGAGCCCTGTGTGGGGCTGGGGGCAGCGCCGCACCCCACGGACACCTCTTATGGGATGGGGACGGGGGGCTAAGGAGGGGATGGGGACGCCGGGATGGGGTTTGGGGCAAAAGGATGGGGACCACCGACGGGGGCACGGTGCTGAGCGGCTGGGGCAGGGCCGGGGGGGCTCAGCGCTGGAGATACAACAGGGGAGGGGACCCGGCGACAAGAAGGGGGGACCGGGAGGGGTCCGCGTGCCCTCCCCCACCCCCTCCCCTCCCCGCAGCCGCCCCCTCCCCACCCCGCAGCCGTCCCCAGGGGGCCGGGGGCAGGGAAGGGGCGGGCGGGGGGTCCCCCCCGTGCACCCCCAGACCCGGACAGCCAGACACACGGGCAGGCAGCCCGACCGCGGGCGGACACTCACGTTCTTCATGGCAGCCGCCATGTCGTCGTAGCGCTCGGCTTGCTCGGCCAGCCGGGCCTTCTGCACCAGCTGCTCGCGGTCCACCATCTTCGCGGGGGGGAAGCCCGGGAAAAGGGGGGGAAGGGCAAGGAGGGGGTCTCCGGGAGGAGAAGGAAGAGGAGGAGGAGGAGGAGGCGGCTGAGGAAGAGGAGGAGGCGGCTGAGGAAGAGGAGGAGGAGGCGGAGGACGAGGAGGAAGCGGCGGCTCCCGGCGCTGCAGCGGGGACGGCGGCGGCTGCTGGCGGGGCTGCGAGCGCGCCACAACCCCCCTGCAGGCCACGCCCCCCTCGGGCCACGCCCACGCAAGCCCCGCCCCCCTTCTCCCCTCCCCGCGCGCGCGGGGCACGCCGGGAGATGAAGTCCTGCCCCCGTTCACCCTCCCCGCCTTGCTCCCCTTCCAGGACTCCGTTTCCCAGCGCACCCCGCGCGCCGCGCCTCGCCCCGGCTGGCCGCTTGACAAAATGGCCGCCTCCCTTCTCCCTCCCCTCCCCCCCTCCACCATCCTCCTCCCTTTCCACCCCGCCCGGGCCGGGCGCGGCGGCCCCGCTGCTGATTCACCGCCGGGAGGGCCCCGGCAGGCCGCGAGGCCCCTTCCTGTGTCCCCGTGTCCCCAAGCACACACTGAGCCCCCCCCCCTCCCCGCCATGTCGTGCCCGCTCCCCGAGCCACACCTCACGCTGGGGTTGCCCGGCATGGTGGCGGCGCGGTGCTGAGGCCCGCCATGGTGCTGAGTCACCCCACGGGAAGGACGCCCTCAGGCCTGGTGGGCTGCCTGGGGTGCTCGGTGGGCTGTAGGGAATCCCAAAATAATCGAATGGGGATGTTGGAAGGGATCCCCAAAGATCCAGGCCAGCCCCCTGCACGGCGGGGTCACCCCGAGGACCCCGCGCAGGATGGCACCCGGGTGGGTTTTGGGGGTCACACACAGAATCACACAGAATTAGGTGGGAAGAGACCTCAAGATCATCGAGTCCAACCTCTGACCCAACACTAACCAATCCTCCCCTAAACCATACCACATATCGGGTCTCCAGAGGAGGAGATGCCACAGCCCCTCTGGGCAACCAGTCCCAGTGCTCTGTCACCCTTAAAATAAATAAAAACCACAATTTTCTGAGTGAAGTAGAAATGCACCTTCACTTAGCACCTAGCAGAGCTGCTGCTGTGCGTTAGGAGCCCCATAAGAAGCCACTTTTGAGCCCTTTTTCCTACAGCCTATAGATAACGCCATACTTAGAGGATGCGCCAGCAATGTGGGAAAGGAAAAGGGTTTACAAAAGGTGCTGATCGTGGTGGCAGCATTCATCCCTGATGTATTTTGGTGCTGGCGAGTGCCATCGCACCTCTGCTGCAGCAGCTCTGCTCGTCCCCAGCCCTTCCCAACGCCACCATCCGTGGAGATGTCATCACCATCATGGCTATAGCTGGAAGGAGGGATGGGCCTGGTGACTCATCCATATCACCTGCCGGTCCACTGGTTTTGTGGTTTTTCTTCTGAAATACCTCAGGAAACCCTTGTGGCCCCGGGGCACGCGGTGTGCTGGTTTTCCTGGGGTGATACCAGCCACAGGTGACTGTGCCTATCCCAAACCTGTGGAGATGCCCTCACCCAGGTGGAGATAAATTGTTTTGGAGATGCTGGTAGTGCTTTACGACGGTGAGCAGCACAAATTTTGCTAAAATCTTCATCTTTGTAGTGTTTTTAGCGCTGCTTTACAAGCAACAAAAATTGTATTGAGTGGATTTGTTTCACTCACACAAATGACTTCTTCATATACAGGTTCTGAAAGAAGAGATCACCTCTTCTGACAAATAGTTCCTTAAAACCAGAAATACGTGCAGATCCTCACCATTTCCTTCCTGAAATAAACCACTGCCTATCGCATTCCTTCCCCTCCGCCCTCCTTCCTTTGGCCATCTTGCTCAACAGCTGACCGACATGTCGTAGCTCGCGGGTGAGGTTGGACAGGTTTCCAACGAAACCTTCCCCACACCCTGCAGTTTTTCAGCTCAGGCTGTTTAAGACTCCTTGAAGGTCCATGTTCACCAGGCCGAGCTCCAAGCATTCGTAACCAGTGGATGGAAATCCCACGGCGATGCACTATGCCGTGCCTTTCTCCCCTTGAAGGCGTTTTCTCTCGCCAGCCTCAGCACCAGCTCGTTGTTTTGGTGGGCCCACACAGCTTTTTGCCTTTACAAAGTCGAATTTTTCCTATCGTGCAAGCCGGGTGAAGCCAAGCACAGCTCAGGACTCTTGAGTCGATGGCCACAAACGTGCTCCAGCAGCACTCAAGTGCTCTCCCATCCCCTCGCCCGCGTCCCCTGCGTCTCCGGCCTCACACCCCGCAGCACACGCGGTGCCCGGCTGTGAAAGCAGCCATTGTGCCCTGCTTTTGTTTACCACGGCGGCTGCCCCAGGGCAGCGGCCGTACACAACAGCAATTTATTCCTCCTTTATGATAATGGCGCCTTCGTTCTTCCAGCAAGGGGCGCAGCCTCTAGAGAGCTCAGTTTTTGTGTTGTTTTCGGTATGACACCAGCTTTGGGGATAAAATTTGAGCAAAAAAAAAGTGGAAAACGTAGGAGAATATTAAAGAACTTTGTGGGTCTCAAGCATCCTCTGTGGTTTTTAGGTGTTGCTACAGCCACAGGGCATCATCCAAGCCAAAGAGGACGATCTGCCACAACAAAATCAGGTCTCCGTGTACAGACCAGCTTAGAGCTGTGTGCTCTTCCTGGACACCCAGGTTTTAAGGCTTTCTGAGTGATGTTTCCACATGTGGGTCCAATATATTGTTCCTCTAACTTGCAAAAAAAAAAAAAAAATAGTATTAGCCCTTAGGTCTCAGCCCTGGATCCTCACAGGTAAGATGTAACACAAGCCTGGGCCTGAAGAAGCGTTGTGTGCCTGGAAGCCTGTCTGTTTTTCCAAATATATCAGCAGGCCTAACAAAAAATATTGCCTCTCCATGCTAGCCTTATGACACTTACCTAGTAATTTGCAAGAATATGGCGGATTCTCAGCTAGCCCAAATCATTGCAGCTCTCCTATTTCTGGTGACTGTGCATATGCCCCAGACCGAGCAAATACTGATTTATTCCTGTCGAAGCACCACAGCAATAAATACGTCTCACACAGCAGACAGTTTTCTTCCCCGTCACAGGTCAGAACGCAATATTCATAATGCTGTAAATTCTTCGGGATAGCGATCAGGCCATAATATTTATCTGTGATGAATCTAGCCCCCTTTTTGCTCTGACGCATAAATCAGCCCTCCTCACACCGCTCCGTTATTCTGTTTTACAGACCAGGAGGCAGTGTAGGGGGGGGGTTTAAATGGTGCTGAGCTCGGTGCTTCTGGTGTGTGTGATCTGTCGGCCCATCAGTAAAAACCCTTCTCCTCTCCACCTCTGCCTGGGACACCCGAGCACGATCCCAGAAGGCTGCAGGTTTGGGAAATCACAAAGACGCAGAGGATGTGGGTCTGTTCTGCAGATGTCCCTGAAAAACCTGATAACCCTTATTCTGCCTGTGGTATTAAAATAACTCGGGAGCGTTCAGATGTGCCACTTTGTTCGTTCCCGTGGCCTGGAAGACAAGTCCTTCTCCTCGCATTTCCCTGCCTTCCTACGTGCTGCAAATTCCTTGTGACACTGCAAGGGAAGACAGCAAATGGTCTTAGGCTTGGAGGCTCACTTGCTTTAGCTGCTGACTACTCCAGGAATTTGCCCAGAAATCCTTACCCCCGGCTCGCTGCGGGGGGCACCTGGGTGAGGGTGGGTGTAGGGGCATGGCCACAGCTCCTGCCTCTGACCCTAAGCGGTGTCCCCAGCACCCTGGTGCTTGGGGACCTGTGTGTCCTTCATGGTGGCATCAGGGACAGGTTGCCCAGCAGCAGGGAGCACGAGCGAGGACGCTCGGGGGCTGTCCCCACCGGCAGGAGCCCTGTCTGACCCCATAACTGCAGTCCTATGCAGGATTTATGGCATCCTCATTCCCTCAGTTTTACAACACCTCCTTGGGGACACATCCCTGGCTCCAGCCAGAGCGCCCTGCAGGTAGACTTGAACATCACCATGATGAAACCCCCCAGGGAAACAGCAGAGCAGGGGGACAGGGGGTGGCACTACCCGGGGCTGATGTGCAGAGCCGGGATCGGGGTCTCCCCACACTGCTCCTGGTGCTCACAGGAAGCCTCCAGCCCCATAGCCTTTTCCCTCTGCTCTGTCACACGCTGAACCTGGGGGTCCCAGCAGCCTGGAGGAAGCCACGGGGAGAACATCCTTCCCCCTCCTCTGCGGAGCTGCAGCGCTTTGTGCTCAGCCCCGGGCTTTCATCCGAGGCTTTCTCAGCGCTTCCCAAGCCCAAATTAATTCTGCTGCAGCAGCTGCCCTCCTGCGCTGCTCAGCGCCAGCCCTGCTGCCTGCCTGCACCGAGCTCGCTGTGAGGAACCGGGGCTAAAACCTGCCTGCAGCCCTCACCCCACATCCCTGGGGACCATCCTGCTCCCCGCCGGGGCTGCTCGGGGCTGGGGTTTTCTGCTGCTTGCCGAGAGCAGCTGGGGAAATGCAGCACAAGGGGGGGCAGAAAAGGAGCTCAGAGGCAGGGCACGGGGCCAGGGAGCTGGGAGGGGTGGCAGCAGGAGCTGGGGAGGCTGGGGATGGAGGATGGAAAACGGGATGGAGGATGGAGGATGAAGGATGGAGGATGGGGAAGGGGGCAGCCGGGACCCTCCCCTCGCCTCACGTCTGCCTGCATCTGCTCGTTAGCAGCAGGCTGGGATTTGAGTCACCAGCCGAGGCGGGGAGGGGGCCGGGGCCCTGCCAGCTGACGCGCCACCGCCGCTGGCACGGGGACAAGCGGGGCTGGCTCTCGGTCCCAGCCCTTGGCGGGTGCGGGAGGCGGCGCGGTGCACCCTGCAGCACCAGCAGCAACTCAGGGCTGAGCCCTGCTGCAGCCCCAGGAGCTCGGGGGTCCCAAGCAGGAGCCCTGCAGCACCCAGAAATGCAGCAGTGGCTACACTGTCTCGGAAAATCCCCCCCATGAGCCTTCCCCGTGGCCCCAGGGAGGATGCTCGCATGGGGATGATCCCGAATTTAGCTGGGGAGGCCTCGGCTCCTGCTGGGACACCAGCCCTGGTGGGGATCGGGGGTGCAGAACCCGGTCCCCAACCCCTCAGGGACACAAGGACCAGCCACACACCGCCTCCCCACGGGGCGTTAATAATTCAGCAGGCGCAGCAGGCTGGGGTGGCAGCTCTTATTTAAGGAGCCGATATAAATACCGCCCAGACAGCACTGATAGAGCCTGAAAAAAAAAAAAACGAAAAAAAAAAAACACAAAAACCTGCCTGTCTCGGCCCCTCCAGAAGCAGCCTGGAGCCCTGCAGGGCCGGGGGGCAGCACGGGGCAGGGCGGCCACCAGCGTCCTTCGGGTGACAGAGGTGACAGCACCTGGGTGACATCCCCACTGTGCCCGCCCGTGCCTCAGTTTCTCTCTGTGGCGTGTCCCTTTGTCCTGCGTGGTGGCAGTGGTGTTGGGGACCCAAAGCAGGGCTGGCCCCGTGTCTCCGGGGGGGGGTTGGCACCAGGGAGGGAGCTGAGAGGGGGTCTCCACACCCCAAAATTAAGGTGCCAGGTGGGAAGCTGCCCCCCACCACTGCAGGGCTGCTGTTAGTGCCATCCCCTGGTCACATACACCTGGGGACAGCTCTCTGGGTGTCCCCACACCACATGGTGGGGGTCCCACGGGGGTCCCAGAGCCGCCCCATCCCTGCTGGAGGGGAGGGGAGCACGGAGCCGCACGGAGCCGCACGGGGACAGCCAGCACCCCCCAGCAGGACCCCATCCTCCCCCAGCCCCCCGTGGCACCCCCCTAACGGGCACCCCCCCATCCTCAACAACCCCCCCCCAGCCCCTCCGAGCTGCCGGGGGGGGGTGAGGACCACCAGGAGGGACGGGGCTGTCACATCCAGCCCCAACAGAGGCGGCGGGCGAGCCGCTTGCTGCAGTCTGGCTGCGTGGCTCTGCAGCGTGACTCAGCACAGCCTCGCCCGGCTCCCGGCCCCCCCTCAGCCCCCCCAGCACCCCCAGCCCCACACAATATGGGGCAGAGGCACCCCACATCGCTGCCACCCTCCCCTGGCAGCTGCCCCACGCCCGGAGGCACCCCCCCTGCCCGTGTCCCCCCCTCCCCGGGAGCTGCACGGCTCCCCACGCTGCAGCTCCCGAGCATCTTGCAGGCTTTAGGAGAAAGGATTTTAATTTATATTTTTTTTTCCCCATTTTATTTATTTATTTTATTTCCATGGGGGATGGGACTGAAGGATGCTGGGGTCGCATGGGAAAAACTTGGGGTTTTTAAAGCAATTTGGTGATCTTGGAGCCCTCTTTTTGGGGACGATGGAGCCCCCCAGGCTCAGCTTCTCACGGCACCAATGTCCTTGTCCCCTCTTGCTGTCACCCGGCAGGGGGAGTGGCTGGAAAAGGGCTGAGCACCCCAAATGTCCCCGTGTCCCCCTGGCAGGGCAGGAGCTGCTCACTGCGTGTGCCGTGACAGCAGCACGTGGCACGGCCCCAGCACAAAGCACAAGGCAGAGGCGAGCGCCCGGCCTGACCCTGACAGCAGCTGTCCCCCGCGGGGAGCCTTGCGGGTGTCCCTAAGGAAGGTGACAAAAGGGGACAGCCCGCTGGGGACAAGGACAGCGTTAGGGGGGGGGAGATGGAGCTCCGAAGGGGCTGATCCTGCAGGGGAGGGGGGTGCCCACCACCCTAAATCAGCCCCTCACCCTAAATCAGCCCCCTATCCTAAATCAGCCCCCTATCCTAAATCACCCCCCCCCACCCTAAATCAGCAGAAATAAGGCGCAGGACCCCTGCAACATGCAGGGAGCACAGGAGCAGCACCGGGAGGGGGAATTTGGGGCTGGTGCCAGCCTCCAAACCCCACCACAGCTGAAGGCAGAGCCCAGACCCCCCCCCAGACCCCCCCAAACTGCAGCCCCCTGCCCTCGGGCTGTGCCGGGACATCATCACGGGGGGGGGGGGGGACAACGTCCCCACATTGCCACCAGCTCACTGCTCCCGTGCCTCGGAGCTGGATGTCGCCAGCGCTCGGCAGCCCACGTGGGATGGCTCCCGCCAGGGAGGAACGGGTGGGAAGGGGGGGGGGGAAGGAAAAAAAATAAATAAATTCAATCCCACAGCCCACGGGAGAGGAGATGAGAGGTGGGAGGAGGACCTGCAGCTGCGGCAGGGACGAGGAGAGGCTCCGACCTCCGTGCGCCCCAGGGCTGCGGCCGTGCGGACCCCCCCCCGGCGCAGCGGGGGCAGCCGGCCCTGCGGCCCCCCCAGCTCTGTGCGCCTTGGCCAGCGGGCTAATTGCACCAGTGACTCTGCAGATCCCGAAATAGCTGCTGGCTGCGCCGGGCTGACGTCACCGTGAGACACGGGAGGCGCGGGGAAGGAGGACGCAGCGCGGCGGCGGCGGCGGTGGACGCATCCCGCAGCCCCCCCCTACCCCCCTGCAAAGGGTCCCCTTGTCCCCACGAGCCCCCCGCAGCAGGGGATGGGGTGGGCAGGGGTGCTCCTGGGGAAACTGAGGCAGAAAGGAGGGCTGGGAGCGGAGCTCAAGGTCATCCAGGTGGTGCTGAGCACAGGGGGGGCCCTGCAGGGTCTCGCCCCTGGCCGTGCCAGGCTCCTGCGGTTATGGGTTCGGGTGGGATTGCCCTACAGGGGCACGGGGGGTGCTGGGGGGAGCAGCCTTGCACCACGCACCGAGCCCAAATCACGGCGAGGCGACCCCACCAGCAGCTCATCCTCCACCCCACCAGGGAGATGGGCTCGTGCTGGTCCCCAAATGGGACCCCCGCCCACCCCCAGTGCCCCCAGACCGATAACGGGGATAAAAACCCGGCTCAGCACCGCTGCCCCGCAGCACGCAGTGAGCCCGGGGCCCTGCTGGGGCAGCTCCAACCCGCCCCAGGGGGCTCACAGGGCTCTCGGGGTGCCCGTGCCCCAGTTCCCAGCGCTGCCGAGCCGAGTTATTGTTCTGGAACACGGTGAAACCGTTCCAGCCTCCTCCATTTCCCCTTGCTCATTTCTGCTCCCTCCGCCTGGATTAATGGGTCTCCTCTCCCCGGCACAGACTCATTCCTTATTCCTAATAGGCCATAAATCCCGGCCCCAAAATAACCCCGGCTTTTGCCCGGACCTCGTGAAATATTCATTCTCTCTCCCCGGCCTCCGCGCCGTCCCCTCCCTGGGGACGCTGGCAGGAACTAATCGATGGCATCGACCCGTGCGGGGCCGCAGCTGCTCCGGCCGAGCCGGGGGGGGGGGGAAGCAGCTGATGCAGCACGAAAAGAGGAGAGCCCTCGGCACCCCGCTGTCCCCGTGGCCTCCTCCCCGCTGTCCTGGCAGCGGGTGACAGCAGGGAAGGGACAGGGGATGGAGGGGATGGAGAGGCCCGGCCGCTCTGCCCGGCTGCTCCCCCGCTGTCGGTGAGCGGCGCCCATCGAGTGCTATCAGCGCTGCGGAGCCTGCCCAGCTGCACAGCACCAACCCCGCAGCCTCCGGGGCTGCCAAAGCCAGCCGGGAGCACAGACAGACCCCAAATCCCTCCCCTGAGCCCAGCAGGGTCCGAAATCAGTTCCCGGCTCGCTGCGAGCTGCTGGGTGCACGGGTAGGGTTTGTGCCATCCTCACACATCCAAACCCGAGCCCCCCTCGCGGGGGCATCGCCTGTGCCGAGCCCCGGAGGGGTTGCAGAGAGGGGAGCGCTCACGTGAAAAGGGATTGTATTTATTCACAAAACAACCCCCCAAAAAAAACACATGAAAAGTGGAAAAAAAAATAAAAGGGAATGTGCACAATCTTATTAGCGAAAGAATTGTACAAACACGGGATCCAGGGGGGAGGAGGGGGACCCCGGCACCCCCTGTGTTATGCAGCAGTCGTGGCACCCCATAAACACCTCCGCACGCCCTACACGGACCTGATGGGGAGATTTTCTCTGCTTGCTGCTGGAAATGGTGCCCGGTGCGGCCCCGTGCTCTGCAGGGACAAAGGGGCCGTGCTGCAGGGCGCCGCCACCGTGCTAGGGGTCTGGGAGACACCAGCCATGGGGACACGGGGACACAGGGACACGGGAGGGTTTGGGGGACACGGGGAGGCTGCAGGGGGCCCCGTCTCGCCCTGCTCCCCAGCTTTTTGTGGTTGTGCTGGGGAGGAGCAGGAGGAGAGGAGACGACGTGGGCGCTGGGGGAAATTAGGGGGTGGCTGCGGGATGGGGACCCGTGTGAGGATTTGGGAGTTTTTTTTGGCATTTCTCCTGGCGGCACGGGGAGAGAAAGCTCGTCCGTGGGTTAAGGGGGGGTTGCAAAGCAAAGGGGAGAACGGCAGCACCTCGCTGCGGAGCAAAGGGAACCTTCCGGAACCTTCTGGGTGGAGTTCAGCCCTGGGTGACGTTTCCCAGGTACAATCCCGAGCCAATTGCACAGCAGCAAACCCATTCCTCCGCCCTCGCCTCGTAAACAAAATGGCTGAAACCAACCCGATTTCACACCAAAGCCTTTTTTTTTTTTTTTTTATTTCTTTTCGTGTTTGGTTTTGCTCTCCAATGGGCAGTCTGGGGGGGGGGACGAAGCTTCAGCCAAGACTTGAGGAGCTGAGGAAACCCAGGGCTGACCCCAAACACCTGAGGGAGCCCCGGGCAGCGCCCCGAGGGACCAGAGGGGCCGCGGAGGCAGGGGGGTGGCTGTCCCCAAACTGGGGACCCCGGCACCAGGAGCCACCGCTGCCGGGCCCCAGCTGTGCCGGCGGGTGGTGCTGGGGCACAAATTGTGCTCGCAAAGGCTTGGGCCCAGCAGAGCCTGCTGGTGGATTCTCTGATGGCTCCTACGGGGTTGAGCCAGTTAGGTTTCCCCCCACGGAGGCCTCTCCCTCCCCTGGCTGTCTATTTTAAAGGACTAAATGGGAACGCAGCCCCTTGGAGACCTCTCCCCTTCTGCCCAATTTGGGTGAAACGAGCCGTCAAGGCACACATCCACACACAGCCAGCGTGATGACCCAACCTCATTCATTCCCCTGGGAAACCGGGCTCGAAACACACCCCATGTCCAACTGAGCCTCCTTGGGGCGCTCCCACCCACCTGATTTACACCCTACCGCATTAAAACCCCCCCACGGAGCCCCCCTATCCCTCCCCAGCTCCTAAACCTTGACCCCCCTCCCCGCCGTACCCACGGGCGGTCATAGGAGGCTGCAGACGGCGCCGGCGTCCTCGGAGTGGTCGCAGTTGTGGACGTCCCAGCGGATGTGGGAGCAGCGCAGCAGCGAGGGCTCGCTGCCCTTGCACTTGAGGTTGTCGAGGAAGATGTAGCCGGCCCCCCGGCCGTAGGGCGCTTCCCCCGGTGCCGCCACGGCGCGCCCGCAGCCCAGCCGCCGGCACACCACCTCGGCGTCCCGCAGGTCCCAGGCGTCGTCGCACACCGTGCCCCACTGCGACAGGTGGAACAGCTCCACGCGCCCCTCGCACCGGTGGCTGCCGTTCACCAGGCGCAGGGAGCCTGCGGGGAGGACGTCGGGGTTTTGGGGGGTGGGATCCCCAGCGGGTAGGGGAGATGGGGCCGGTCCCAAAAGGAGCCTCGCTTCTCCCAGTCTCCGTCCCAAGGAGCTATAGGGGATGGTATCTGTCCCCCCACCGGGGGCTGCAGGGCACCTACCGTCCTCGGGGTGGGTCGGGGCTGGCGTGGTGGCGGTGATGGTGGCTTCTTGGGAATGGTCGCCCGAGTCGTCAGCACCTGGAGCAGGTGGGAAGGGGTGAGAAGGGCAGTTTGGGGGGTGTCTGTGGTTTTTGGGGGCGGCTCGGAGTCCCCCTGTGAGCAGGCAGGGGGCGGGAGCTGGGGACAGGCGATGCGGTGTGGAAATGGGGTCACTGCGCTCGTGGCCGCAGCAGCGGGGAGCACCCCTGGGAGCAGAGGTGGCACCCAGGTGTCGGCCACCAGCATCCCACTGCTGCCACCCTCCCCAAAACAGAATCCCAGAACATCCCAAACAGGAAGGCACCCACAGCATCAAGCCAACACCCGGCTCACCACCAGGTCCCCAAAACCCACCCCGTGTGCCTGACACCACCACCCCACCACCCCCAAACCCACCTTTTGGCTACCGCAACCGACCTCACCGTGCCAGTGCCCGACCGGGGTACCCCAAACCCCATCTCCCACCGCCCAAACGAGCACCCCACGACCTCTCCCCTCGGACCACCGACCCCGTTGGGGCGCCCACCTCGACAGACGACGCCGGCGTCCTCGTGGTGGCCGCAGTTGTGCCTCCCCCAGCCCAGGTGGAAGCAGTCGGCCAGGCGCGCCTCGCCGCCGGCGCACCCCACGTTGTCCAGCAGCACGGGCCCGCTGCCGAACCCGAAAAAACCCAGGACGGTGGCGGAGATGGCGGCGCCGCAGCCCAGCTGGCGGCACACCACCTGGGCGTCGGGGAAGTCCCAGTCGTCGTCGCAGACGGTGCCCCAGGTGCCGCCGTGCCGCACCTCCACCCGCCCGCGGCAGCTCCCGTTGCCGTTCGCCAGCCGCACGCCGGCACCTGCGGGAGGGCAACGGCACAGCCACAGCAGGGGGGGGATCCTAAAAGGGTGTGGGGGGGGATCCTAAAAGGGTGTGGGGGGGATCCTAAAAGGGTGGAGGGGGGGGAACCTAAAGGGTGTGGAGGGGATCCCTAAAGGGTGAAGGGGGGAACCTAAAAGGGTGGAGAGGGGGGATCCTAAAAGGGTGTTGGGGGGGGGAACCTAAAGGGTGGGTGGGGGGATTCTAAAGGGTGTGGGGGGGACCCTAAAGGTTGTGGGGAGGACCCTAAAGGGTGTGGGGGGGAATCCTAAAAGGGTGGAGGGGGGGGAACCTAAAGGGTGTGGAGGGGATCCCTAAAGGGTGTGGGGGGAGACCCTAAATAGGTGGATGGGGGGACCCTAAAAGGGTGGGGGGAGGATCCTGAAAGGGTGGAGGGGGGGGACCCTAAATGTTGGGGGGGGGGAATCCTAAAAGGGTGTGTGTGGGGGGAACCTAAAGGGTGTGTGGGGGGATCCTAAAGGGTGTGGGGAGGGATCCTAAAGGGTGTGGGGGGAGACCCTAAATAGGTGGATGGGGGGACCCTAAAAGGGTGGGGGGGGGATCCTGAAAGGGTGGTGGGGGAGGAACCTAAAGGGTGTGTGGGGGGATCCTAAAAGGCTGAAGGGGGGAACCTAAAAGGGTGGAGAGGGGGGATCCTAAAGGGTGTGGGGGGAGACCCTAAATGGTTGGATGGGGGGATCCTAAAGGGTGGAGGGGGATCCTAAAGGGTGTGGGGGCTGATCCTAAAAGGGTGTGTGTGGGGGATCCTAAAGGGTGGAGAGGGGGATCCTAAAAGGTGTGGGGGGGGGGGGACCCTAAAGGGTGTGGGGAGGGATCCTAAAGGGTGAATGGGGGGATCCTAAAGGGTGAACGGGGGGATCCTAAAAGGTGGAGGGGGGGGAACCTAAAAGGGTGGAGGGGGGGGATCCTAAAGGGTGGAGGGGGGGAATCCTAAAAGGGTGGGGGGGGCGGATCCTAAAGGGTGGGGGGGGACCCTAAAGGATGGAGGGGGATCCTAAAGGGTGTGTGGGGGGATCCTAAAGGGTGAGTGAGGGGGAACCTAAAAGGGTGAAGGGGGGGACCCTAAAGGGTGGAGAGGGGGACCCTAAAGGGTGTGGGGAGGGATCCTAAAGGGTGAATGGGGGGGATCCCTAAAGGGTGTGGGGGGAGACCCTAAATGGGTGGATGGGGGGATCCTAAAAGGGTGAAGGGGGGGGAACCTAAAGGGTGGAGGGGGATCCTAAAGGGTGTGGGGGGTGATCCTAAAAGGGTGTGTGGGGGGGATCCTAAAGGGTGGAGGGGGGATCCTAAAGGGTGTGTGGCGGGGATCCTAAAGGGTGTGGGGAGGGATCCTAAAGGGTGAATGGGGGGATCCCTGGAGGGTGTGGGGGGAGACCCTAAATGGGTGGATGGGGGGATCCTAAAAGGGTGAAGAGGGGGGAACCTAAAGGGTGGAGGGGGATCCTAAAGGGTGTGGGAAGGGAACCTAAAAGGGTGAAGGGGGGGGACCCTAAAGGGTGGAGAGGGGGACCCTAAAGGGTGTGTGTGTGGGAAAGGTGGGGAGAAAGGGGTGGGAGGGGGGTGATGGAGGGGAGTGGGGTGATGGGGGGACATGGGGAGGTGGGGAGGGGGCATGGGGAGATGTGGGGAGCCCCTGGGGAGATGGGGGAGCCCCCACGGGTTTAGGAGGTAGCTCTGTGGGTATGGGGTGAGCACCGTGGGAAGATGGGGGGGGCCCTGCGACATCAGGGGAGCCCCCTGGGGACGTGGGGTGAGTCCCTGGGGGCAGGGGGTGAGCCCTGGGGTGCCCCTGGCATATGGGGTGAGCCCTGGGGTTGTGGGGTCGTGTTCCCAGGGCTGGGGCAGGGGCACCTTGGGGTGGGGGCTGCGCCGGACCCCGTGCGGTGCCAGTGGTGGCCACCCACTTACTGTCCATCGGGGAGGTGAGCAGCGCGCTTGTGGCCACCTCGGTCACCGGCGTGGGCTGCTCGCGGCCGTCTGTCACCGCTGGGACAAGGACAGGGACACGGGGACACTGGGGGGGGCTGTCCCCACCCCCCGCTGCCCCCCAGCCCCATGGTGGCCCCATGGCAAAGTCACTCGAGGGGCCAGGAAGAGGGTCCCGGGGATGTGCCATGGGGAAGGGCACCCTGGAGAGCCCCAAAACCTGACTGAGATGCGCCCGGGTCCCCTGTCCCCCGGGTGGGGACAGCCCAGGGAGCCACCAGCCCCTGGGGCCACCCCCGTACCTGTGGCCGTGGCGGTGAGCGTCTCCTGGTAGTCCAGGGCCACCGAGGTGGTGAAGGACGTGATGGTGGACGTGTCCAGCCCTGCGGGGACACAGAGGGGGGGCGAGAAGGGAGAAGCTGCAGAGCAACTGGAATGGGACACGGAGGGCGTGGGGATGGGGAGGATGGAGGGAGATGGAGGAGGTGGAGGTGATGGAGATGGAGATGGTGGAGGTGGAGATGGAGATTATAAGGAGATGGTGGAGATGGAGATGATGGAGAAGGGGATGATGGAGATGATGGAGGTGGAGATGGAGATGCTGGAGGTGATGGAGATGGAGACGATGGAGATTGAGATTATGGAGATGGAGATGCTGGAGGTGATGGAGATGGTGGAGATGATGGAGATGGAGATGATGGAGATGGAGATGAAGCTTCCCCTTTCATCCCCACTTCCCACACGCTGGAGATGGAGCCTCTCCAAGCCCCACAGAAGTGCTGCAGGACATTTCTGAGCCCCGATACACAAAATATTCAAATATGGGCAGCGGCAGGAGCAGCAGGGGGCACGGTGGAGGCAGGCAGCGTGCAGCCAGCCCCGATGCCAGCTCCAAAGCCGGGTTCCTCGAGGTTCTGCCCCACCTGACGGGCTCAGAGCGCTGCCACCCATCCCCGTGTTTGAGGGGCAAAGGGGCACCCTGAGCAAATTTCCCCTTATGAACAGCAATCAGCACATAACAACGGGGCTGGGCGCTGGCAGAGGGGCAGGGGGCGAGCCTGGAGGTGCTCCCCACCGCTCCTTCCCACCCCCTGACCCCACAGTGAGGACAGGGAGATGATTTCTCCCTCACACCCCCATCCCGGAGCTGGGCTGACCCCACCCCAAGCCCCAGGAGAGGAGCAGGACGCTCCAGCCTCCACCCCGCGGGCGCATCGGGGCTGCTCCCCATGCAGGCCCCCAATTTCCCCCCGGTTACCCGCGCAGACGACCCCGGCATCCTCGTGGTGGCCGCAGTTGTGGATGCCCCAGCCGAGGCTGTAGCAGGCGGAGAGGACGGGCTCGCTGCCCTCGCAGTTGACGTTGTCCAGCAGGATGCGCCCCGTGCCGTAGCCGAAATAGGCGTTGCTCTTGGCCTCCAGGGCCCGGCCGCAGCCCAGCTGCTTGCAGACCACCCCAGCGTCGCTCAGGCCCCAGTCGTCGTCGCACACCGTGCCCCAGCTCCCCCCGTGGAAGATCTCCACCCGGCCCCGGCAGGCGTCCGCCCCGCTCACCAGCCGGACGCTGCCGTCACCTGGAGGGGGACAGAACGGGGGGACAAGCGTCTCGAGCCCACCGACCCACAAGGCTGGGCTCTGGTGGGGGAGAAGACACCTAAGAGGGCGGCAGGGGGGCTGCTTTGGGGCAGTATGACTGATGGGATCCTGCACGAAGGGCTGGAAAAAGGATTTGGAGGATTTGGTCCCAAAAGTGGAGGTGCCGGGGGGCTGCTCCTCGTGGGCAGCCCACCGGGGTGGCTGGGGGGGAAGGATGGGGCCGTGCTGGTGGTGGTGGTGGTGGGGATGGGGGTGCTGTTCTGCTCTCCCCTTGGAGACCCCCCAGCCGGGCCGGGCTCCCAGCCCCTCACCTTCCCCGCTGCGCCCCGAGGCCGTGGCAGTCCTGCTGGTCGGTCCTTCGCTTGCTGGCGTGGGCAAGAGCTCTGCAGAGGGAAAGAGAGATGCCATCCCTTGCCCAAGAGGTGACCAGCACCCAGAAAAACCTCACAGAAAGGATGCAGAGGCTCGGCTGACCCCGGGGCTCCTCCGGGAGACCCCTGGAACCGCCAGCCCCCCACGCGCGTGCCCCTCTCCCCGTTACCATTACACACGACGCCCACGTCCTCGTAGTGGTAGCAGTTGTGGATGCCCCAGCCGTGGCTCCAGCACTCGCTCAGCGCCGCCTCCCGGCCCTTGCAGTCCACGTTGTCCAGGAGGATGGGCCCGCTGCCCTGCCCGAAGGTCATGGGCGCCGGCAGGGCGATGGCGTGGCCGCAGCCCAGCTGGCGGCACACCACGTTGGCGTCCACGATGTCCCAGTCGTCGTCGCACACCGTGCCCCACGAGCCGTTGTGCAGGATCTCCAGGCGGCCCTGGCAGCGGCCGGGCCCGTTGGCCAGGCGCAGCTCTGCGAGGACGGGCACAGCGAGGGGCTCAGCGGGCCGGCCACGAGGCTCCAGGCACCCAAAACGTCTCCGTTACGGAGGGTTTGGGCCCATTCTGCCCCAAATCGCCACTTCTTGGATCAAGCAGGTGACTCTTGGCCAGCAGCTGGCTTGCTGACCCCGTTACTAACACCCAATGAGCTTGCTGATGGGGACACGGGCACCCCTGCACTTTTTTTTTGATCACACGAGGTGCAAAAAACATCCTCCTGGATGTTTGCAGCCCGGGGACAAGCCAGCCGTGTGCCACCACGCAGCCCGGGTGACGAGGTGCAATTAGCAGGTTGCTGCTCGCCTCGATGAACACGGCCACGGTGGGTCCCCGGTGGGAATTGGTGGCAGGGAAATGCTTCCCCAGGCTGCTGGCAGCAGGGACTGCGTGCGTGTGTGTGTGTGTGTGTGTGTGAGCTGCCCTCCAGGGAGTTATTGGCGGGGGCACGCTGAGTGACACGGGGACAGGCAGCCGGCGGGGGCTGGCAGGGTTTCCTCGCCTGATAACAAGCAGCGTGGGGCTGAGGAAGGATCCCTATTTCCCCTCCGTAAAAGAAGTTTTGCTTTCTGCTGCCGCTCTTTGTTCCAACCCAACATGCCTCCTGTCTGAAGCCCCGTTTGGAACAAAACCACTTATTTATTTATTATTTTTTTTCAGCTGCAAAACCTGGAGGAAAGCGGCTCGGAGCGAAGGACCTCACCTGGGAACGGCAGCGGAGCGGGCTCGGAGGTGCCTGAAACAGAGGAGGCAGGGTCAGGGCTCCCCGGATAACCACACGGGGATGCAGGGAGCAGGGCTGGGACCGGCTGCACGTGCTGGGAATTATTTCAGCTCAGCCCCAGAGGAGCTGGCAGCTCCAGCCCCCTGCGTCTCGCCCGCCACCGCCCTCGCTCCCGGCTCCCCGCGGCTCCCCAAAACCCTTGGATGGAGCTCGGCAGAGAGGTGCCAAGGGTGCCTGTTAGCAGCCTAATGAAACCAAGCTGCTCTCCTGGCGTGCGCCCGGGAGCTGCTAGCTTGCAGACAGAAGGAGCCTTTCACTGCTGCCTCTCCTCCCCGCTCCCCCCGTTGTCTCGCTGCCAGCAGCTTTGCTTTATGGGCACGGCGAGCGGCGGCGGCAGCAGCCCCCGGAGAAATGGTCCTGCCTGCCACCACGGGGAGCCTGCTGGTGATTTCCTGATGGCAAACGCTGCGCCGGGCAGCTCTCTGTGCATCATAATTTATTTATTTTCCCCACAACGCAGTCAGCACTTTGCAGGCTGTGTGTTTCTCCGCGTGGACCAACACAGCTGATGGGGTGAAGCCACTCCAAGGGTGGCCCCAAAGCCGGGCGAGCTGCAGGGTGCTGCTGCTGCTGCAGGGCACAGCAGGTCCACGTGGATCTGCCTCTTACAATCACATTTTCCACCTCGCAGTGGTGCAAGCACCTGGGAAACACCCGCCTGCTGCAGCATCCCCACCGGGGAAAGCTCAGGATGCGGCCCCAAAAGCATGGGGACCCTCAGGACCCTTGGTAACAGGGGTGTCGGGTGCCAGGGGAGGAGATGGGACACGTTGATGGGGTGGGCACACAGCAGGGCTCACCTGCTGGTAACTGATCCCTGAAGGAAACAGGAGCCCGGGGGATGCTGCCAGGAGGAGAGGCTGGGGGGAGATGCCAAAGGGTGGGTGGAGGTGCCGGGGTGTTGAGGAGTGATTGATCCTGGCTCGGGCGGGTTTTTGCCACCTATTCCCAGCGGCGGGTGAGAATGGCTTTGTTAAATATTCCATATTCATCGCCCGTCCATCAGGATCAAAGCTCCGAAGCGTTCATTTAAGAGCATCCTCCAGCAAAGTCAAGAGAGGCCCGAAAAAATGCAGGCGGTGCGGCCACGCTAATGAGGAAACCGCTGTTCCTGGGGAACTGCCGCAGCTCCCAGCTCCCTCTGATCCAGCCTCACAAAGCCATAAAAACAAAAAATAAAAGAAAGAAGAAAGAACTGTGTAAAGACAGCCCCTCTCCGGGCACATTCCTAAACAAAAGCACCAACCAGGGGGACTGCTCAGCCCACAAAAGCACCGTGGGGATGTCCTGGGGATGCTGGCAGCTGGCTCGCTCCCTCCTTCAGTGCCACCAGGGCCATGGTGACACTCCACACAAGGACAATTTGCCCACTGCAGCAAGCCAGGAGGAAGACCTCGGTGCCCAAATCCCCCCACCCCACCATGCCCAGCCAGTGCTCACCCGTGGGGCCGAGGAGGAGGAAGAGGAGGAGCAGGGAGGCAGGCAGTGCCCCGCACACCGGGCACAGGCCAGGGCTCATCTCCGCTCGAGGGTCCTCCTGCTGCCCCTGGAACACACAGACACCAGGGTTAGTGATGGTGAGGGTGGCTGGAGCAGCAATCGTGCCAAAAAAAAACACTGGAAGAGGTGGAAACAGGCTCCCCATCCGCATGGGTAATTCCTAACCCACCACGTGGACGTGGCACTCGGCACAGCACGCAGCCCCCCTCTGGGTGCTTCGTGTCGCCCCAGCAAGTCACGGCCCTCTTTTGGGGAGGCTCCTGGCATTGCTCCTCTGGGGCTGAAGGATTCACAAGAGCAGGAAACCCAGCAAAAAGCCTCCGAGGCTGCACCAGGCTCCCACCGCGCAGGCATGGAGAAACCCTCCCTGAATTATCGAGCTGGCTACATCCACACTCAGCCCTCTCCATCACACAGCTCCTCTCCCTCCCTCGGTGCTCTCCTCTCATTAAAGAGACACAATTCCCCCTCCATTTGCTGCTCGGTTCAAAAGATGGTGCAGAAAAGCTGAACATCAGCTCTGCTGGGTGCGAGCTGGCAGGGACACCCCGCACCCAGCACGTCCCCAGCACCAGGCTCCCACCATAGGGACAAGGACAGGGACGGCAGTGCCGGGGCCTGGCGGAGCAGTGCCATCCTGAGGACACTGTTTCATGGAGGCTGTAAATCCAGCCTGTACATCTTGCAGAGCTGGAGGCTTAAAATTAGCCTCTGCAGCTCGCATGGGGCTTCTTGGAGCGATGGGCACTGCTGCTGCTTCTGCTGATGGCCACACAGGGCACAGCCCCGCGCACACCCCTGCTCCTGCCGCGGGGCTGCTGCCGACCCAGCGCTCGGAGGAGACCCGCCAGCACACCAACGGCTCAGTTACGGGGCAGGGAAATCAATCTAGTCCCTAACGTCGCATTTCTCAATACTCCATTCATGCTTATTCCGCCCCGAAGAATGTCGCCTTTTGTCCTGCCGGCCCTCCCTGCTCCGCGGCAGAGAGGGGCTGAAAGACGGCCGGCACGCTGCCGTGGGCCAGCAGCCCCTCGGCATGCTGCCTGCACCAGCCCTGCTGCGGGCGAGCATCCACCCCATAACCACATCATATCCACCCCATACCCATCCCATATTCATCCCGCATCCATCTTGCGTCCATCCCACATCCATCCCACATCCATCCTGCATCCACCCCGCATCCATCCCATATCCTCCTGCTCCAGCTGCCCCGGTGCCCTGGCAGGCATTAAGCACCGCAATGCGAGCCGCAGCCCCAGCTGTCCCCATCAAGATAAATCCCCACTTTCCCTGCAGATCCCAGTAAATAAACCACAAAAACTCCTTCCTTCGGACCGGACAGGACACATTCGCTGCTGGACCAACCCTCGTCCAAAAGCAGTGTCATCAATCCACGTACCTGTTCGGTATTTTCTTTCCAGTATAAAGGCGGATATATTAAATCCCAGAAATAAAGATTCGGAAGTCAAGAAAAAATGCTGGCCGGTTGGTTAACAAAAAGAAAAAATAATTGATGAAATGAATGTTGCCTCTTCGCCCAGGCAGGTGCGGTGGAGATAAGGCAGGAAGCTTTTCTTCCAGCGCGGGGGCAGGTGCAAATTTTTTTAGAAAATAGCAAAAAAATAAAAAGAAAGAAGGGAAAAAGGATCTCGTCCATCGACCGAGCAGCTCCAGCCTGTCATCCCGTGCCACCCCGGGGTCGGACGCTGCTGCTGGCAGAGGAAGGCTCACGGTTGTGGGGTGGGAAGGCGCCCACGTCGCCCCATTGTGGGGCTGCCTGTCCCCTCCTGGGGGAGACAGCCAGGGGAGGGAGGATGAGGAGGGAGAGGAAGAGGAGGATGAGGAAGAGGAGAGGAAGAGGGGACGCGGAGCGAGGCGGGATGGGGTGGGACTGGCTCGGGTTTCAGGCTGGCGCTGGGAGCTGGCTGAATGCCTCCAGGAGTGGGTGGAGGGCATCTGGGCTTGTTGTTTCCCCCTCTGCTTTCCTGCCCCATTTTGGAGAAGGCAGCAAAGGGCATCACACCGGCACAGGGAAGGCAGCAAGGACACAGTCCCGATCCCGCTGGCACCCCACAATGCCTGGATCGGGCCTGTTGGCGCGGGCAGGACACAGGTCCCATCCCGCAGTGCTCCCCACGTGTCCCTGGGGTGGCACCTGAGCTCCTCTTTCCCAAGGGCAAAGTCAAGGAAGGCTTTTCCAGGCTCTCCAAAAACCACCAGATTTGGGTTGGTGGTGTTCCCCTGTCTCCCCTCCAGGGGAAACCTTTCCCCCCCATCTCGGGTGCTTCATATCTGGGTCATCTCCCTGAGCTTCCAGCCAGGGCCAGCCTCACAGCGCTGCGCGCCCACGGGTCCCAGCTCTCCTCTTGGAGACCGATGGAGCTGATGGCCGTGGAGGCATCCCGTGTAATTTTAGATAGAAATGTGTTCAACCATCGGTACTGCAAGAAAAAGCCCATCAAAGGTCTCTACACTCTTGAAGGCAACTGCAGAAGGACCCCAAAAATGTGTTGGGTTTTCTTGCGAATTCTTAAGCTCCCCCAATGATTTGGGGGCCCTGGTGTGCCCTTGGCTTTGGACAAGCCGATCCCACGAGCAGCAGGATTTCTGCCCCAGCTTTCCATGCAGTCAGCAGGTGCCTCAGTACCCTTCTTTGTAGGTCTGCAGGAAGCCCATGCCCCAAAACGTTTGTGTTTCACCTCGGTACAAAGCAGTGACAACCACTGGTGACTGCGCCGTTACCCACCTGCCGGTATCCCTTCTGGTGTTGCAGTAATTAGCAAGGAGGCATTGACTTTTTATTCCCCAGCATTGGCAAAGTTATAATTAGTCCGCTCATAAATGCTAGTTTCGAAGGTGCCTTTTTGGTCCGTTTTGCCCAAACTTTGAAAAACTTTCGGCCACCCCGGCTGCCAGCCCAGGGCTGTGGATGGTCGCTGTCACAAGCGATCCACATCCAGCCTGGGGGTGCCGCAAAGCGAAGCCTCCCTGTGGGCAGCCTGAAGATGCTCCTCTCCCTGTCTGCGATTTTCACAAATCTGCAGGGCTACAGGGAGAAAAAAAGGCTTCCCTCAGCAGCGAGCTGGCCAAACCCCGGGTATATTTTGGCTCAGGGGAGATTTTGGTTCCTTGGTTCCTTCGGATTTTGGTTCCTCGGGGAGGTGTGAGCCACGGGCTGGGTGCTGATGAGCTGCAGGCGTCCCCCGCTGCTTGCTGGGCTGCAGCAGCAGGCTTTCAGGAACTTGCTTCCTGCTGTCATCTGCATTTTGGGGAGAATTTAGCTGGGAGGAGGCTTTGATGGCAGCAGGATGGGGAAGGAAGGGACAGCACGAGCTGGCTGATGGCTGCGAGACCTGCTGGTGCTTGAGGAGAGGGGACACGAGGGGAAACCAGTACGAGCATCTCTGGCCAGCCCGTGCACCAGCTGATATGTTTAATTTTAACACATTTACGGAGAGCAGAAGGAAGGGAGGCAGCCCCCAGGGAGCCTCGGCACTGCAGCGAGGTGGAGCTGAGGGAGAGGAACCCAGCCCTGCACAAAACGGCCTTTGTTCGCCCGGGGAACCCGCTTCGGGGAGAAGGAGCAGCCCAAGGACACCCCGCTGACAGCCTCTGACAGCCCCAGGGGTGGCAAACGGGGAGCTGGGGCCCTTCTGGGTGCTCAACACGGGCAGCTGCTGGGCCGCTGTCTATCCGAGCGTTTTGCTGTGCCATTGGGGTGCCCAAACACCGCTGGGTGTTTCCACTGGTGACAGCAGCGAGGGCAAGAGCTGCTTCTCTTTTCCCTGCACAGCGCAGGGCAGGACCCACAGAGGTGCCCTGCAGCACCCATGGGTGATCCCAGTGCCCACACTACAGCCTGTGAGTCCCTCACTGTTCTGTGTCCCCTCTCATGGGGTTACCTCTCTGGGTAGGATATCTGGCCCCTGGCGGCAGGACCCTATGTGAATCTAGTCCCGGATGGCCTCAGGTTGCACCAGGGGAGGTTTAGATCGGATATTAGGAAGAATTTCTTCCTGGAGAAGGGCGGTCAGGCTGCCTGGGGAAGCGGTGGCGTCCCCATGCCAGGAGGCACTGAAGAGACTGATCTTGCAGGATCTTTTCCACTTTTCCATATCAACCTCTTATCTCTGTGGCCACGGGGGCCGGGTGGCTTCCCACCTTCATCCACCAGCACTGCCGGCCCTACACAGAGCAGTCACAGAGGGCCGCACAGCTCAGACCGGCTGGCGTGGGGGATTTAGGAGCAAAGCCCTAAAACAGGGTGCAGGGAAGGCAGACGGTGGTGGGTGCTGCCTGCCCCGGTGCATGAACACATGGGGCACGGAAATGGGACGGCCTGCATGCTGCCTGCCTCAGGCCTGCACCAGCATCCCAGTGCTGTGGGGACACTGGTGCTGAGGGGACACGAGGCACTAGGTGGCTCACTAGGTGGCAGTGAGAAGCGCTTATAGGGTTTGGGAAGATCCCCGCTCCTCGGCAGGCCGCAGCAGGCCGACATGGCCGGAATCTCTCCCTGACTCCCCTCAATTTGGGTTTGTCCTGTGGGGAAGTTAGTCTGCAATCAGCCCCCCACACTGCATCACACAGTATTTTACACTCATTCTGTACCACACTCACCATATCACACTATTTTATGCACACACCATATCACACTATTTTATACACACACATCACACACTGTTTTACATACCCCATATCACACACTATTTTACACACTCGTTCTGTACCACATACACACTGTATCGCACTGTTTTACGTACATACACCATATCACACTATTTTATACACCCCATGTCACACGCTATTTTACGCACTCACCCTGTACCACACACACATCATATCACACACAATTTTACACACCAACCATAGCAGACATGCACATTGTATCACAGTTTAAAAAACTCACACACATCACACTCATACTGTACCACACTCACACATCACAATTTTACACATGCACACCCCCATATCAGACTATTTTACACACTCACCCTGTACCACACTCATACCACAGCCTATTTTACACATGCACACCATACCACCCCCATCACACCCTATTTTACACACTCACCCTGTACCACATACACACCATACCCCCCCCACACTATTTCACACGCTCACACCACACTCACACCGCACACTAGTTCATACCCCCCCATAGCACACGCTATTTTACACTCGCCCTGTACCTCACCCCCCATATCACACACAGTATTTTATATACACCCCCATAGCACACACTATTTTACATCACCCCATACCACACACTACTTTACACCCCCCTATATCACACACACTATTTTACACCCCCACACATCACACAATTTTACACTCCCCCCCGTATCACGCACTATTTAAAACACCCCCATAACACACACTATTTTACATCCCCCTATATCACACACACTATTTTACACCCTCACATCATACACTATTTCACACACCCCCATAGCACACACACTATTTTACACCCCCCATCACACACACTATTTAAAACACCCCCCACATCACACACACTATTTTACACTCCCACATCACACGCTATTTTACACTCCCACATCACACACACGACTTAAAACACCCCCCATAGCATACACTATTTTACACCCCTATAGCACACACTATTTAAAACACCCCCCATAGCACACACACTATTTTACACCCCCCACATCACACAATTTTACAACCCCCCCATATCCCACACACTATTTCACCCCCCCCACATCACAGTTTTACACACTTGCCCCCTCCCAACACTATCTTACACACCCATCACACTCACACCATGTCACACACACCTCCCACCAACCCCTCCCACCAACCCCTTATCCCCCTCCATCACCCCCTCCCATTATCATCACCCCCCCATTATCACCCCCCATTATCATCCCCCACCCCTTGGCCCCTCCCCTCCCCGCTGGCCCCGCCCCCTCCTCCTCCCGCCCCGCCCCCGCACTACATCTCCCAGCGGGCCCCGCGCCGCGCACGCGCAGTGCCAGCGCCGCCGGCCGGGAAGCGGCAGCGCCGGGAGCCGCCGGGAGCCACGGTGAGGTGCGGGGGGGGGACGGCGGGTACGGGACAGGCCCCGGGACTGGCAGGGCCTCAGAGGGCTCGGGGCCGGCGGCAGGAGGCGGGCGGGGGGCTGAGGGTCTGCCCGGCCGGCAGGCGGCTCCCCTGGGCCCCGGGGCCGGGTTTGGGGTGGCGGGGACCGGGCCCGGGCCGCCTGAGGCCCCCTGAGGCCTTGGTGGGTCGGGGCGGGCAGCGCCTCAGAGCCGCCCTGGCGC
This sequence comes from Aythya fuligula, assembly GCF_009819795.1. Taxonomy (NCBI): domain Eukaryota; kingdom Metazoa; phylum Chordata; class Aves; order Anseriformes; family Anatidae; genus Aythya; species Aythya fuligula. The sequence goes on along the minus strand of NC_045578.1, from coordinate 5,018,125 downwards.
CGTTTCCCTTTTAAAAAACGCACGTTTTCTTCAAAAAACACCCTTTAATTCGCATTTCTGCCTCCCCCGCCGCTTGCCCGCTTGGTTTGGGGGCAGAGGGGCCGAGAGGGAGCCCCACTGAGGGGCAGCAGCCCCGGCTCTCGGTGCCCCGGGGGGGTGCGGGGGTCCCAGGGGTTCTGGGTGCCCCCCAGGAGGGTGCTGGGTGCCCCCATGGGTGCCCCCCGGGTGGTTCCTCGCTCTGGGAGGTTTCTTGGAGGTTGTTTGGAAGGGACAGAGCCCAGGTTTCACTTTTCCCGTGCTGGGCACTCCCTCCTGGCTTGCTGCCGGCTGCTGTGTTGGTGCTGGGGGGGGTGTGGGGTGCTGCCCGGTTTCCTTTTGGGGTTACGGTGCTATAGGATCGCAGGGGTCCGGGCTCGTTCAGCCCCGCTGCCTCCCTGGGTGTTGTGTTCTCGTCCCCGTGGGTTCCCTGCAGTCCCGTCCTTCACCTGGTGTTCGTGGCCCCTAACAAATCCCCTCTGGGCGCCCCCTTTTTCTGAACAGCCTGCTGAGGAGTCAGTTTGACCCATCTGGTGACTTTTCAGATGCGTTTTGCAACCGCAGCCCAGCTCGAGGGCTTCCTTCCAACTGTGGCACGAGCTCACCCATCGCTCCGGTCCCTAACAGCGCTGGCAATTCCCCTTCAGAAACTTAAAGTGGGGCTTGGGGTTTTCAGAAATCACTTCAGGCTTGTGAATTTTAACATCCCGCATTTAAAGTAAAGTAAATTCCCGTTTGAGGACGGGGCATTGAGAATTACATTTGTCTCCAGGATTCTTTAATCCCTCTCGCCCCCACCTGCGCCTCCCAGTGTTTGTGCTGGAACTTTGGGTCAAACCGAGCAGACCCCAGTTACAAATCACCCCCTAAGCAGAGGGTAGTCGGTGTGGGTATTTAAGTCTTCAACTGTTGGATTTTGGTCGTGTTTGGGGCTTAAATACAAATCCTGTGGGATTTATAATTGGAGCTGGGGGTGCTCAATGAGTGAACGTTGCCCTGAGTGGTTGGGGGGACCTCTGGCTGCTCAGGGGACTGAGCCAGGAAGGAGCTGGGGCAGCAGGCGAGCAGGGTCAGGGGGCTGCAGTGGCTCCTGCAGGCGTCCCAAACGCAGCCCGAGGCCTCTTCTCGCTGGTGTTTGCCCCAGCTCCAGGACCTGTGTGGCTCCTGCAACTCTCTCCGCGAAGGAGGTGGCGTTCGGTGCCTGTCCTCTCCTCTCCTCTCCGTTTCCTGCTGCCGTGCCTCAGGAAGGAAGGGAAACGAGCTGCTGGCTCCCTAAAAAAGCCTCCTCCCCCTGCGGCTGTAGGCTCTGCAGACGAACATTTGGCAACAATTTTGGGGGAAGACAGTGTTGTTAAACCTCTCCGCTTGCGCACAGGGAGCTGTTGGGCAGCCCCGAGCCCCGCGGTGACGCACGCTGCTCCAGGTGGAGCGTGGACGTGCTGGCCTGGAAGCCGCACGGGCGGAGGCAGGTGTCAGCTTTGACACCTCCCGGTTAAATTCGGCGCTCTGAGCAGCCAGATCCCCCCTCCCCGTGCACTGTGGGGTGGGGAGAAGGCGTCACGGCCAAAAAAAGGATGCGCGGGGACCTGGGCAGTGACCCTGAGCCATCCGTCCCCGACCCCGCTGGAGCTGGGGGTGTGGTGCAGGAGCCTCAGAGCAGCTCCGACGCCTCGGCAGCGAATTCCTGGAGAAAGCATCGCTTTCCCCTCCGAAACGCAGACGTGTGGGCGCGCCTGTTCCGTGCTCTCTTTATTCCCTTTCCTTTTTTAAGCCAGCGAGCCCCGTCAGCGTGACGGCCGGGACGCTCTGCGGGGCGTGGGATCTTCCCCCAGCCGGCAGGGACGGCGTTCAGATGGCATCCTCCTCTGGGAGCCACCCCCTGCCCAGCCACCTCTCCCCGTGATGGGAAGGGAGCTCAGAGCTCCCCGGGGGCGCTCAGGACCGGAGGAGCAGGCAGCAGCACGAGATCTTGGGGGGGAGAGCAACCTGTGTGTCCCCGTGGCGGTGGGTGACACCCCGCGATGGCTTTGGGGCTGCTTTTTTAGGTCCCCTAGGGGCTAAGAGTGGCGATGGTCTTTGGTGTCTGCATCCTGTGCCTGCCCTGGGAGTTAGGGCTGGTCGTTAGGGTTTAGTCGCTGTCCTTTGTGTCTTTATCGGGGTGTCTTAAGGCTCCTGCCCCTCTCTGCTCTTCCCCAAATCATCCCTTAAGGGATTGAGCAGTGGCTTGGAGCAGATTGGCTTTAGGCAGGTCTGTGGCGGCTCTGGGGTCGGAAGCAGAGTCTTTCCAGAGAGCTCTTGCTCCAGATTAGCAGAAGAAGTCATTAGCATTGGCGTGGTGTGGGTGCTGGTGCCTCGTTTGCCCTCGACCAGAGGGTTTTGGGGCTGATCCACTCCCCTGTGCTCATCTGTGAAAGGCTGAGCTCGCTTCCCTATAAACAACTTGTGCGGCTTGGGTTCGGGGCGGGCTGGATTTGGGGCATCATTCTCATCTCCCCGTGCTCTTTCTCGCCGCAGATCCCCCAGAAGAAGATGGTGTGAGGCCGGCTGCGTGCCCAGCCCCGAGACAGGAGCATGGCAGCGGCTCAGGGAGCAGGCAGCAGCGTGGCCGGGCCGTCCGGAGCCCCCTCCTCCTCCTCCTCCGTCCCGGGGCAGGGCAGCAGCCCGGCGGTGGCGGTGTGGGAATGGCAGGACGAATTCGGGCGCTGGAGGCCATACCGAGGCAACGTCTGCAGCTACATCGAGCAGGTTTTGCAGGCCGCTCAGCAGAAGGGCCGGCGGTCGGGGTCCAGCCTGGTCAGCAGCATCCCGCTGGGCCACGCCGACGCCGTTTTGGCCCCCTACGTCATCGACATCCCCAGCCTGACGCAGTTCCGACAGGACACAGGTAAGGGAGCTCCCCTCCTGTGCTGTGGGGCCGTGCCGAGCTGGCTTCCCAAAAAGGCTCTGCCCCGAGACCCCCGCACGCCACCGCAGAAAATTCCCTCCCCCCCTGCTGCTGCCCCAGGCTCTCTCGCTTCCTCCCGGGGAGGCAGGGGCGGGCTGGTTTTCATCGCAGGGCTGAGGCCTGATTTTCACTTTCGTCTCGGCTCTGCTGAGGTGGCTGAGGACACGCCGCGATGACTCCCGGCCTCTTTTTGCTCCAGCTGTGCTGTGAGCAGCTGGAGCTGAGGAAGCAGGGGCAGAATGCGTGCTCTCACCCCCTAAAAATCCAGGGAGATCCTCCGTTACGCACCCCAAACCAGTAGAAAATCCTCTTTGCGTTGCTTTTCCCCCTTTGCCAGCTCCTCTCCCACCACCCCAGGACTCAGCCAGGTTTTTACCGCACTGCCCAAACCTCCCAGAGAGCTTCAGAGGTTGGCAGTGCCAGCTGAGGGAGGCAGTGAGCAGCGCCCCGAACCAGCTGCAGGGCCGGACAGATCCTGCAGGAAAGGGAAGTGGTTGGAGTGGTGAGCGCTCATCGCAGCTGCATCCGTGTTTTTGTTGGAGCTTCAGAGCTCACCCGTCACCCCGAGGTTGGTTTTTCCTAGGGCAGTGCCGGGGAGGAGCCCTCGTGGGGAGGGTGCTGCCAGCTCGGGCTCGGCGTGGCCTGGAAGCCCCGCTAGGGCCGGGGCTCTTCAAGGGCTGAAGTTTCCTCTGGGTTCTTCAGCCTGAGTGCTGAAAACGCTGCCACATCCCCTCCTCACGGCCCGGTTCTAAGCAAAGCCTCCTCCTCCTCTCTCTGCAGGGCCCTGCCTTAAGCACGACCCTTTCGGAGCGGGCGGCCAGCTGAGCTTTGTCATGCTCTGGAGCAAAGCGGCTCTGCGGGAAACATCCCCGTGGAAAATCTTGAAACGGAGCAAAAAAAAATCATAATAAAAACAGGCCGTTGTGCTCTGCTCATCAGCTATTAGACAGACAAACGGGCTCTTCACAGGAAGCCAGGGAGAATAACAGGAAGGCAGTGTTCACGGGGCCGTGTCCCACCGACAGCTGTGCAGGGGGGGCGTGGGGACAGGATTAGCTGCAGGCTTCAGCTGCTGCTCCGGGCAGCTCAGCTGGAAGCTGGGAGCGATGTGAGGCAGCAGCAGGAGCTGTCCCCTCGCCACAGCTGTCTGCCCGCCCGGGAGAGGAATGCCAGCTTCCCTGCCAGCCCCGGGGGAAGGAAGGGGGATGTTTTTTGAGAAGCTCCTGCCTTCGCTTTCATTGTGGGCTCCTCTCCCCGCTGCTGTTTGGAGATCTTAAAAGTTTCGGGTGCCCTGCGAGCTCCTGGCGTCCTCCCTGCGCTGCTTTTAGCCTCTGACCGGCCAGCAGGGCTGGGGACTGCCTGGCATGAGTCCTGCTGGGCCTTCTGACACCTCGTTTCACCCCTGGGGGTCTCCAGCTCGTGCTGTTGCCGTAGAGCAGCCTCGCAGAGCAGCGTGTCTGCTTTCATTCCTTGCCCTTTGTGTGCGAGCAGCTGCTCTCCACAGCTTCCTGGCTGTTCCTCCCGGCAGGCAGGAGCCTGGAGAAGCCGGCCCTGTCCTTCCTCTCTCTGACATCCTCCTCCTGCCCTTGTGGGGCTTCACCCACTCCCCAGACCCTCGCAGGGCAGCAGGAGGTGGGCGTGCAGCCCGGGCGTTTCTGCAGAGCTCTGGCAGTGCCGTGTCTCTATAGTTACTCCGTCGTCAAGGCCGTGGGAGGTTTTCTTTTACCAGATCTGTGCCTCAGCCTGATTTTTTTTTTAACACCAGCGAAGCATCTGTGATTGCTGCGCCGTTGTGCTTGGGTGTGTCGGGGTGTAGATCCTCTCCCCTTCCTTCATGCCCTCCCCGCAGCGTCTGAACCCGCTGCCAGCCCGCGCTCAGACCTGGATGAGGGACAGAGGGGACAGAGGGCTCGGGGGCGCTGCTTTCCCTGTGCTCATCCCATGCTGGGGTGAGGAAGCCCATTTGTGCCTCCCGTTAGCCCGTGTAGGAACGAGGCAGGGAAAGAATTCAATTCAATAATAATTCAATTCAATAATAATTCAATTCAATAATAATTCAATAATTCAATCGCCGAGTTCTCCGCTCACTCTGATTTTTTTTCCCCTCTCCCCCCAGGGACGATGCGTGCGGTCCGCAGGCACCTCTTCCCCGGCAGCTCAGCGGCCGGGCAGGGCATCGTCTGGGAGTGGCAGAACGACGAAGGCGGCTGGTCCCCCTACGAGATGAGCGTCTGCGAGGTGCTGGAGCAAGCCCGCGCCACCAACCACCAGCGGGTGGACCTCGCGCCCTTCGGCTACAACTACGACGTCGACCTGGTGGCCCAGGTGCAGACCAACAAGACCACGAGGTTCCGCCGGGGCGTGCAGCGCCGCCTGGACTCCCCGTACCCCGCCACGGCCGCCTCGGCCCCCGGCCACGCGGGGTTGGGCTGCTCGTGCCAGCAGTGCTGGCTCAACGGGGGGACTGGCCCCATCACCACGCGGTACCGCCACTCGGTGACAAACTTCCCCAACTCCTCCTCTTCCTCCTCCTCCTCTTCCTCCGCCGCCACCGCGCAGCAGCTCTCCGGCAGGACGACGGCCGCGGGTTCTTCCAGCTTCGTGCCCTACAACAAAGCCGCGCTGTCCGCGGCGAGGGCGACGCCGAGACTCAGCGCGCAGAGCACCTGGGCTCTGCCTCAAGCTGGGGGCCCCAGCACGGGACTGGCTGCACCCAACGGAGTCAGGTACAGCCCCCGTTCATCTGTGTGCCTGTCCGAGAGCCCCGCTGTGCTCAGGTCCTCGTTTAGGAACCTCTCTGCCCCAGGGGATCTCACAAGGGTGCTCTCCCTAAAAGGGAGATCTTCCTGCCCTTGTGTCCAGTAGATGAGGAAGCTTCCCCTCTGTTTTCTCTCTCCTCCTGCTCGAAATTGTTCCCTGTCAGCCATGGAAGTCCCCCGAGCTGCTGGGGGAAGCGGGCAGGTGGAGATACTGCAGGCTGGAGGAGACCGAGGTGGTTGGTAGGGCTGCTGTTCGTCTGACAGCAATTTTGAGGGCAGACTGAAGGAAAAGGGGATTTGCAAACACTTCTATTGAATTCAAAATGCACGGCAAATGTGGGGAGGAAAACGGCCCCGCTCAAAGCTCTTCCCCACCAAAGGAGGCCCCGCAGGACTCGCTGCGTGTGGCCGGGACCTCCCACGTTCTGACACAGTTAGGCAGTCCACGTTAGACATTTCTGATGAGAACAAAGGGGACAGGAGTGCTCTTACTGGGGGGCAGCAGCTCCAGCCGGGGCTGTCAGCATCTCCCTCGCAGAGTGGCCCTTCCCTCTGCCTTGTAGGGTTGGCCTCTGAGCCCCAAACCAAGCAGGATATTCACAAATAACCTTTCAGTCCCAACTCCTTCTGCACATGAGGCTTTTTCTAGCTTTTGGGGTCTGACTTATTCCCGAGAGCTGGTGATGAGGCGTGCCCTGAGCATCTCCTGGCTACAATCTCATCAAACTGAGGCCGCAGTGAGGGCTCTGCCTGTAAACCCCGTCGGGGTGGAGAGCAGCGCACACAATTTGCTAGGGATAAGCCAGGCGCTGCAGCACTGAGCGTCTGAGAAAGCAGAGGCAAACTTGTCAGGGTTGATTTACCTGTCCCAGCCCGGGGAGATGCACAGATAGGAGACCAGAAGGGCGGTGGAGGCTCGTTGTGCTAATTGCAGGCAGCACAAGTTTATTTTGAACCTCGTTTGTATCCGAAGCGAGACTTGGAGCCTCGCTCCCTTGATGAGTCTCCTTGGGGATCTCCAGAAGCCAGGACAGGACCTGTGCAGGCAGCTCAGGTGGCCGTGCTTGGCCAGGGGCTTGGACCAGACGACCTGCAGAGCTCCCAGCCGTCCCGTGCCTCTCTGTGCCAGCCCCAGAGCACTCAGAGCACCCGTGTGGCTCACCGGGTGCCTCTCGGGGTGGGGAGAGCTGCCCAAAAGAAGCAAAACGCTGCTGGGGCTGCCCTGCAGGGCTCCTGCTGGAGCTGATAAGGTGCTGGGTGCTGAGCGGGGATGTGGAGCCCTGCAGCGATACCTTCCCACGGGCTCTGTCCCTTCCCCTGCCAGACAAACGCACCCAGGGGGATGATCTCTGTCTTCCAGTCCGTGAAGGGGACCCGGCGCCAGCTGGAGCTGGCTCTCCCCCTTGCTTTCCATGCCGGGAGCTGGAAATACTGCAGGGCTGCTGTGCTCTTGGCTGGCGTTACGTTCCCAGGCTCGTGGAGCCCTGTTCCAGCAGCAAATACCCTCATTTCTGCGAATTAGGGGAAACCTGAGCAGCGCGCCCTCACAATGTGCTTCATTTAATTCTGAAACCCGGAACATTCCAGAGTTACCGCGTCCACCGGGGTCCCTGCCTTGCCCCCTCGGGCTGCTTGCTTCCTCCTCGCTGCGTGGGGAGCTTTGTGGCTGTGGAGGCGAGGTGCTAATTACCCTGCGCTAATTACCCCAGGAAGGGTTTGTGTGCCCAGTGCGCAGCTTTGCTGGGGTTCATCCTGCCTGGGATGCGCAGGTCCTGGGGTCGGTGCTCGGGCACGGAGCTGGCAGTGTGAGCCCTGTGTGGGGACAAAACCTTGTCCCATGGCCTCAGGGTGCACGGGCTGGCCCTGGAAATGGCTTTTTGGCTGCCAGCACCTCCATTTCACTGGAAAAGGCAGCAAAGTGGCAGCTAGCTCCTGTCCAGCCCCGGGGATTTGAGAGGAGACGGCTGAATTGCGGGCTGGAAGGGCACCTGCACAGCAGCCTGGTGGCACTCAGAAGCTCCTTGGCCCTTGCCACAGCTCACACCAAAAGGAGCAGCAGTGCCAGAGCAAGGCCTGGGCTGCGGGGAAGGGAGCAGTGGGGTTGGCTGGGGATTCTCTGCTGTCTAATAAAGGTTGTGCTGAGTGTGCCCCGCAGCACCCCTGGCAGGCTGCTCATCAGCACAGCCCCTGCCTCGCTGCAGCCGAGCTGTTCCTGGCGGCTCAAACGCTGCTGGAAACTGAAAGCCAGGCGGTTACACACACCTGGGTATACACACCTGGGTAAATACACCCAGGTCAGGAGGAAACGCGGCTGAAAGAGGCAGCACAGAAGAAAACCTCTCTTCTGCAGGGCTGAGAAAGAGGAGGAGCTCCTGCTGGGAAGCTGCCTGCCTCCCTGGGTGGCCGCGAGGTTATTCCTAAAGTGCAGGGGGCATAGCCCCAGGGTGGGCAGCACCAGGAAGCATTTTCCCCTTGGTGGAGCTGGGGCACCAAAAGCTGCGGCTTCCGTTCCCCCAGCTCTCAGGAGGGTCAAAACCCAGAGGGGAGCGTGGCCTGGAGCGAGCCGAGGCCTGAACAGACGTTTGTAGGTTAGCAGCAGAGCCAGGAAGGTGCAGTAACCGTGGGCAGGTTGTTTTGCCTCTTGGTGCCTGGGTTTCCTCCCGTGTGTTGCGGGCAGATAACGAGCCCGGCCTCCTCTGCAGGCTGCGCTCGGAGCCACAGACGGAGCGTGTGGTGGTGGGGGCTGTGCCTCAGGGTGCTGCCCAGCTCCACCTGTGGGCTCCTGGCACAGAAGGGCACTGCCGAGGGGTGTCCTGCTGGGTACGAGGGCAGGAAAGCTGCAGGAAGCGGTTTTTGGGGGAATAAAATCAGTGCCCCAGGCAGGAGAATCCCTGCTATAGCTCCCTGGGCTCGCGTGGCCGTGGGTGCGCGTCCAGCTCCTGCCCACAGATAAGGCAGGGGGCTTGGGCTGGGGAAATTTTATTGCATTGAAGAATTGGGAGGGGAGCTGTGCTGTATTAGGGTGCTCTTCAGCGGGGCCCAGTGCCACCACCCCACATCTCCCACGTGCTCAGCACGCTGTCGGGTCAGGAGATGCGCCCCAGGGACCAAACCCCAGGCAGGGTGTTTCCTCCTCCTCCTCTGTACCCTTCAGCTCCTCTTGCCCAGCAGCAGACCAGCAGACCGAGGGGGTCTGTGCCCCCCCGCAGCCCTGGGCAGGCCCATTGTGACTTGTCCCCACCCCTTTGTCACTCCTCGTCCTGGTGCCGGGAGCGAGCCCCATGGATCGACGCAGCCGCGTGCGGCGCAAGAAAAGAAGGTCCTTGGGGGGGGGGGGGGAGAGGCTTGGTTTAGGTCCTGATGTCTTCTTCAAAACGAAGGGAGGGGAAAAGCTCTGGTGTGGCCACTGTTAGCATCACGGGAGGTTTTCCTTGGAAGGGGTTAGAGCCCTGGGCACACACGTGTGTGATTCTGAGGCAGGGCGGGACCTTAGGGACGCGTTGGCTGCTTGTTCGGGGGGTACAAAGACAGGAAAATGCAGCTTTTGGGGGGGAGAGAAGGCAGAACGGGCTCTGTTGGGAAGCTGATAGGGACTTCTCCATCCCTGCCCCGTGAGGAAATCCCACATGGGGCTGTTCAGCTCGGATCTGGCCACCAAAGTGCCACCTCTCCGGTCCTGCGCCTCGCTGCCTCACCGCTGCTGCAGCAGCCGAAGGTCTGGGGAAGCAAGAAGCTGCCAGGCTTTGCCTCTGGGCTCCTGCCAGCCACCTCCCTTCGCCAGGAATTTCTCACCGGATCCCTGAGGACGCCGTCCTGCTTTGTGCCCCTTTCTCCACAGCCTCAGCCCTCACAGCCTGTGAAATCCCTACCACCGGTTAGGGATTTCAAATCCCAAATCGGAGGAACCTCTCCCAAAAAGCTGTGGGGTGCCGGAGCGCCTCGGGTCTGAGCTGAAGGGCTACTTGCAGGCAGCTCGTGCTGCAGGCGAGGCTGCTCAGGTGCAAGGCACCACACGTGTGAGACTGTGTGGCAATACCCTTTGTTACCTTTCCCCTTCCTCCTCCAAAAAACCCTTTTTCAAGCCTGGAGGAGCATTTCTGCCCCTTTTGTGGCGTGGCAATGCTGCTTCCTCCCGTGTGCCGTGGCTTGGAACCCTCCTGGGCAGCGTGGGTTTCCCTCGATCTCACCAGGGATTTCTGCAGGTGCAGGAGGATTGGTGGCTAGTCGGCTGGATATGAGCCAGCAGTGTGCTCAGGTGGCCAAGAAGGCCAACGGCATCCTGGCTTGTATCAGAAGCAATGTGGCCAGCAGGGCTAGGGAGGTGATCGTCCCCCTGTACTCGGCTCTGGTGAGGCCGCACCTCGAGTACTGTGTTCAGTTTTGGGCCCCTCGCTACAAGAAGGACATCGAGGTGCTTGAGCGGGTCCAGAGAAGGGCGACGAAGCTGGTGAGGGGCCTGGAGAACAAGTCCTACGAGGAGCGGCTGAGGGAGCTGGGCTTGTTGATGTAGATCATCTACATCTGAGATGTAGAGCTGAGGGATATGGGTCAGTGGGGACTGTTGGTGTTAGGGCAGAGGTTGGACTCGATGACCTTGAGGAACTCGATGACCTTGAGGTCTCTTCCAACCCAGAAATTCTGTGATTCTGTGAAATAACAAGGATCTGGGTCCCACGTCATACATTGCTGCGCCCCGCGTGCCAGCCCTTCTGTGCGCCCCTGGGAGGATCCCACGGAGGGTTCAGCCCTGTCCGTGCTCTGCCGGGTTTTTATTTCCATGGGGAAGGGGAAATGAAGGCACCCCGGTGGCTGCTGCACCTGGGGGGTGACAGCAAAGCACAGACTTTTTGGTGTCTGGGCTGGGGGTGCCCAAACCCTGGGGGGTTTCTGCTGGAAAACGGAGGGGAGAAAAAAATCCGTGAGAAAAAGCGATGAACGAGCTGAATCGGGGAAGAAAAAGGTGGCAAAGAGGGGACACGGTGCCTGCTTCCAGCCCCCCGAAATCGAGGGGAGGATTTGCCAGCGGGGCTGGAGCCAAGCTGCGGCGAAAGCAGCCCGTTGCGTCACGTGAAAACGTTGCAAAATTAGGGGCAAACGAGGGGAAACCACAGCCTTTGAGAGAGGGAAGGGAAACCTCTGCAGCCTGCAGGACCTCTTAAAGGTCTGGAGGCCCCAGTCCCGTGCAGCCGGGCTGTCGGAGCAGCACCAAGCCCTGGGGGCTGCCTTCAGGAGCTCGGTGCCTGTGCAGGGACCTGCTCCGAGCAGCAGCAGGTAGGGGGGGGTGGGGATGCGGCGCTGCCGAATTTCGGGAGGCCAAGGAGAGGGACCTACCCCGTCCTTGGGGCTGGTTTGGGTATGGGGGCAGCTCACGGAGAGGGTTCTGAGACAGCGGGTGGCGTATGGGGCTTGGCAACCTGTTGTCCTACAAAGCTGTGGGGTGGTGCAGCTGTGACACCTCACACAGCACCAGGGGCTGAGCTTTGGGGGTGTTTTTTCTTCTGGCTGTGAGAGCGAGTCACCGGGAAGCTTTAAGGTTCTCTGCTGCCTTCTGGCAGCTCCTGGCTACGTGCCTGCTCATAGCACAAGTTGGTTGTGCTTAGGACAAAACTGGAGAAGACCAAACCTAGAGAGCTCTGGCTGGGGTGGGCTCCCTAAATACAGCAGCTGGACCAGTGGGTGAAGGACGTGTGGGTGGGGGTCCCAGGTGAGTCCCATCTGGGCAATTAGAGCCCGTTGATATACCCAGGGCCTTGGGGGATGCTGAATTGGCCTTGGAGTGTCTGGGTTGTGCTGGTTGATGTCTCTGTGTCTCTGCTCTCTCCCCAGTGCCCTGAACCTGCCGGTCAAGATGTCCAAACCCAGCAAAGTGAACCAGGCTTTGGCAGGTAACGCTTCTGTTCTGCTTTCTCTTCAGGGTTACACAAGCAAGTCTTCTACTTTTCCATAGTGCTTCTATTTTTTTTTTTTTTTTTTTAGTTTGCAGTATCTCTGAAATACTTTTAGCAGTGGAAAAGTTTTAAGCCAAAAGGTAGAAAAGGCAAAGTGGAGAGGGGATGGGAGGGTCAGACCTTAGTAATTGCTTTTCTTACTGGTGCCAATCCTGGGGCTTTGTGCTCCCATCCCAGCTGAGGTGAGGTCTTGATGCTGCTCAGCCCCTGAGGCTGTAGCTCAGCACCCTCCTAGTGCAGGAGCAGGAGAGGGGCAGTTGGAGCTTGGGGGTGAGTCTCTGAAGCACTTCTCTGCCCCTGTGCTTTATAGGTAGCCCATCAGGAGCTGTTTTTTGGGGGTCTATTTGGAGGTTTGGTACTTGTTTTCATAGTACAGGGGAGCACGTGGGCCAGGCTGTGTGCTGGCTGCTGTTTGTGTTTCCTGTTTTTTTTTTTTTTTCCCTCTGAGGAGGAAAATTGCAGTGCAGGATGGTGCAGGGGGTTGTTTGGGGTGATTTATTACAGAGGCTCAGGTGGTCAGCAAGCTGGGGTAGGTGAGTGGAAGAGCCCTGGCACGTGGTATTTTCTGGGGGCTGCTGTGCCTGTTTCAGACACAACAGAGCATCTACTAACACCCTGAGTGTCTCCTAACCCTCTCTCTGCTCTGTCCACGCGTGGTCTGTTCAGGTCAGTAGCTCCCTGGGTGCTGAGCTCAGCTCCTGAGCACACAGAAGCAGTTGGGCTCACTCTGACAAGTGGCCACTGCCTCTTTCTAGCCAAAGTGGTGGTGGCTGGTGCCCTGCTAGGTGCCAGGCTCTGCCCTGCCTCCAAACACCCCCCTGGGGCTGCAGTTTCTGGTCATCCAGTGCTAAAACCACAGAAGATCCCCAAACTTTGGGGACTTTGCAGGTCCCCAAAAAGCAGGCAGCACGCAGTCCCTCTCCCTGCTGGCAGATCCGCATATGTGGCAACGAGGTGAGGCACTGAGCTCACACCTTGCCTAGATGGATGACCTGGGCAGGGCTCACCTTGCTCATGAAAGCTCCGTTTCATCCCCTGGCTATTAGCACGGGCTGTGTAATTAGTTCCTTAATCACAGCAAGGTAAATACAGTGAAGAACCAGGGAGCCCTGCTGAATCCAGGCTGCGCTAATCCTGTTAATTGTGACCTCCTTTTGGATGTGCGAGTCTTCCTGGGATCTTGGGAGAGGTGAACATGCACAGCCCTTCTGTAGTGCCACCTTTAGACCTACAAGGCTGCAGAAGAGCCCCATAAAATCACCCACCTGGCACCATTTAAGCCAGAATGGAAAGGTGAAGCTGTAATCGGCTCTGCTCTTGTTGGAGGCTGGGGATGCAAAGGATAAAAACTGTTCATCCTTGGACCTGCAGCTCCCCGGGAGGTGTGCTGAGTTGCTGAGGGCTCAGAGCATCACCTGCCCCCAGGGACAGCATGTCCTTGGGGTCTGAGCCTGTAGGACACGGCTCTGATCAGCCCTGGGTTGCTCCCTGCCGGGTGTAGCACATGTCGGAGCTGCAAGGGAGGAGAGAAACCTGCATTTGTCTGGCTTTAAAATGAAGTAGAAGCAGAGGGAAGGTCTGGATGAGTTAATTAGCGAGTGAAAGGAAAATAAATGTCTGGGAGTGATTATGGTAAAAAGCAAGCAGTGAGGTTGTGGTAACAAGGCCAAATTTTACCGGGGTTTTAGCTGGCTGGGTCTTCAGGCACATCTCCTCCCCCTCTGATCTCTGCTTCTAGGACCTCTTCTGGCAAGCGCTGGTTGGTTCAGATTTCAGATCTGGGGGATGGTGTTGGAAATGCTTATTTTGGGGTTATTCTGTGATGGGCTGGGCCCCTTCTCCCCCAGTCCCACTGCACAGCTGTGCTCAGCACCAGTGGGGGGGGTGGGCAGGCTCTGTGTGATGGGTGCCTGGGGGTTTGGGTGAGCAATTCATGACTCTGCAACCCCACATCTTCCAGCAGCACGGCTCCAGAACCCAGAAATTGTGAAGCTGGCTTAAACTTACATATAGAATCGGGTTTTGTCCTGGCTTTGTTACCTTTTTGCTTTGAGGTGCATGTGGAAACTTGTCTCCCCCGCCCCCCAAACTGTGCTAATACACAATTTGCCAGAGGAGACCTGTGGCAGTGAGCTTTGTGTCAAATTAAGCTGAGTGTTCCTTATTAACGTGGGTCCTAGAGGTGTTTGGGGATATACTCACCATGAAAACTGCTGGGTATAATTGTGCAAACTCTCAGTGCTTCCCTCCCCGAGACATCAGGCTACCTGAGGGCAAGCTCTGCCCTTCCTGCCACCTGCCTAAACCTCGAGCTGGAACAAAGCAGACGTGAGTCTGAGGTCTGTAAGCCCAGCTCAGCAGCCAGAAGGGTGACCGGAGGGGCACACAGGGCTGGGTGTGAGTAGGAGCCTGGTGGGGGCTCTCAGCATTAGGTAAGGGTGCTTTCCCCATGCTCGGCTGTGGTCCAGGATGTTACAGAAGTGCCTGACTTCACGGGAGGCTAAGGAAAGCTGGCGGATGTTGTCATAGCTGCAGCAGAAATAATTCCGCCCCAAGGAGCGCTGCTGACACTGCACTTGCAGCCGAATGAACGCTTTGAGGAAGAGAAGAGGCAGTCGTTGTATTTCCTGAGCTCCGGGGGTGGCCAGCGAGCAGCAGGAGCTCTTGCAGGAACACACAGACTTGCTCTGGGCAGGCTTATTTTGCTGCAGCACGGCCCTTGTGCCTTCAGGTGGGCTTCATCCAGGGCCCAACTTGCTCCTGACACAGCTCCACTGATGTCTGTGACTGAATTAAAGCCGTCCCCAGGTCAGAGGTGGAGATCCAGCCCGCAGGGGTGGTGTCTGGCGCTGCGTGGAGGTGCTGTCCCCTGGAAGGCTTGGATGCGGGGAGATCCCTCACTGCTGACTCCTGTCAAGCCTCGTGGGAGGCTTGCTGCATGCTGAGGCTTCCTGTCCTGTATTGGCACCGAAGGAATCGCTGCTGGGCTGTGAGATGAGCCAGGGGAGCGCTGTAGCACGGGAGCAGCCCCGTGCTGAATGCTCTCTTGCTGTAGAGCTGCAGAAGGAGATGATTCATGGCGTGTCCCTGAAGGCAGCAGGAGGTAAAAGCAGAAAATAACCAGTTGTGTGCTGGTTCCAGGGGGATACTTGGCTGGGGGTAGCGCTCCTGGCCCCACACCTGACCTGCCTGTATGCGTGCATGGCCTTGTGGATGCCCTCAACTCCTGAAGCGAGAGAGGCCTCCCGAAATAAACGTTTATTTCCTTTGCAGTGACTCATGGTGCTGACAGGCAACTCGAGACGAGTTGCTCAGGGGATGGGCAGGGCTGTGTTGGCAGGTAGCTGGGCTCGGGGGCTCTGTGCCTCGCCTCCTTCACCCTTCCTAATGTTTGAAGGAGGCGTCTTGTCCCCTGTGCAGTCTGAGGCCAGTCCTCCAGCCCCTCCTGTGTCTGTTTTTATGGACTCTGCGTGTTAGACCAGCAAGCTGGCATTGATCTCCTCAGCAGAGAGCTCCAGTTCTGCATTTTCCTACCCAGCAGCTGTGTGGGGGTGGCCATAACCCCCCCCAGCCCCTGGGTTTGCCCTGCAGCCTCACCTCACCCCCTGCTCCTGCCCCAGGCCGGGCACGGTGCTTTATGGCCACAGTGGGGTGAGGCTCCCACAGACCAAAGTCCCTGCCTGGCGTGCAGGGGTGGCAGCTTGGTGCAGTCTGTGGGCTGCAGGCGCTCAGTTTTGCTCCTATTTTTATGGGATCAGTGAGCCCCAGGCTTCCTGGAAGTGATAAAGGACAGCTGGCTTAGTGGGGCCGAGAGCAGGCAGCAGCCTGGGCTGGGGACTGAGACCTGCAGGAGGTGGTTTTGATGGTGAAACCTCTGGACCTGGTGTTCGTGCTGGTCCCCCGATGCTTGTGCTGTCTCGTACTGCCTTTTGGGGGTTTCCTCAGCCGGACCTGCTGAGAGCAGTGTGCTGCTGCTGGGGTGCTGGCTACCCGCTCAGTTCCCTGCTTCCCTGGGGAAGTCCATGGATGTGCTGTGAGCTCGTGCTCCTGATCTTCTGGTGCCAGCCTTGCCAGGAGCTCATGGAGGGAGGGATTTTTCTCCTTGGTGCTGAATCACAGACCCTATAACCGTCAGGTGGGGCTGGGATTGCTCAAAGACCTGCTTCCCCTGCTGCTTGTGCATCGCTAACTCTCCTGCTGGTTGTTTTCCTGCCCTGCTTTCCTTCCCCCATAATTTCTGGCACCACGACGTGTGTCTGGTGCCCATTGCCATGGTGTCAGTCGGACCAGGAGCCGTCGGTGCTGTGAAGGTTTGGCTTCTTGCTGTCTGCAGCCTCCCTCCGAGCAGGAGGCGCGTGCTTGGGCGACGTGTCACGGAGCCACGCCGTCTGCTGGCCAGACCAGCTCTGCCAACGGGCCTTGGGCAACCCTGGGCAAACTGCTGCATCTCTGCTCCTTACCCCGTCTTGCGAAATCCTTTCTGTCTCTCTGGAAGTCTTCGGGCCTCGTAGGAGAGCTGTGCTAGAAGCACCTGACTCTGCTATCGAGAAGGGATCTGGGCACTTTGTGGGGTTTGTGCTCGGGGCTCACGTGAAGCCGCTGCAGGGGGTGGCTGTGCTTGGGGCACTCGCACCAGTTCTGCATGGGGGGGTTTCTAGTTACAGGGTGTGGGCTCCTAACACCCTTTTCTGCCTGAAATACGCAACCAGTTAACGCTCCCACAGAGCTGGCTGCTTCCTCTCCTAACTCCGTTTTTAGCCATGTGTGGGCAAGGCTCCTCGTTTTGTCCTGAATAAATGCATTTGCTTTTCTAGCTTCCTTTCCCAACCCAGTAGAACATGGGCTCGAGAAGCCTTGGTAACTTGGTTTTGGCCATGAGCTACTGCGTGGGCATCTGGGGATGCTGGCAAGAACCTCCTTAGTGTTAGGAGGTGGTTTTGCACAGGCTGCTCTGAGGTAAGCTGGGCTTTCAGCTCCTGTCAGTCTGCATCTCTGAATTATTTTTTAGCTGCAGCAGGAGGAGGTCTCTTCCTAGAGGAGCTGAAGTGGGTGCTCCGTGGAACATGTATTTAGGAGCAGCATGCCACCCCACAAGCATTACAGGCCAGTTATAGGGTCTATTTCTCGGGCTAACATCGTGCCAGATCAGCATCACCAGCCTGGTGGCTCTTCGTGTGCCGGTTCTACCTCCAAGGAATGTCTGTCCTTCTTAATGACTCATTAGCTTTAACAAACCACATCCAGTGAACACAGCGCTGCTCGGTGCTGGCTGGGAGGGAGAGAAGCCTCGGGCTCAAACTGTAGCTGGGGTCCAGCAGAAAACGGAGCCCAGTTGGATGGGGCTCCTTCAGGGCCCAAGGTGGGCAGCTCCAGTCTGCCTGGCCCAGCTGCAGGCTTTGCAGGCCCTAAAGCTGCTCTCTGGGGATTAGTTTGGGGTGATGCCTTTGAAACACTCTGCTTTTCGGGGGAGCAGCCGAGCGGGAGCTGTAGGGCTTACAGGTAACCGCAGATCCCTGGGGCAGCGCTGCCCACGGGGCTCGGTGAGCTGGAGGACTCTGCACCACGACAGACATGAAACACCTGAGGAGCCCTAAAGCCAAGGCAGAGAGGAATCCCAAACCCCAGCTCAGTGGGTGCCTGCATTTCCCTGTTTCAATCTGCTGCCCGAGCTCCTTTTGCTGAATTCCTCTGGATCCTGTCTCTGCGGTGACTCCGACCCCCTCACCTCTCGGGTGTTTGATCTCTGAATCAAGGGCTTGGGTTTTGTTTTGTTTTTATCTTTTTTTTTAATTTGAAAGATTGAAGTTTTTTTTAATGTGTCTCCCCGTTGTTTCCTTCCTGCATGTTGATCTCGTACCCGCTGTAGGCATGACGGCTATTCTGATGTCAGCCGCTGGACTCCCCGTGCACCTCACCTGTGTGCCGCAAGCTGCCAGCTCCCATAAAGCCACTAAAAAACACAGCTCAGTTAAGGAGGGGAGGAAAGTGTCCAAGAAAGGTAGTTCCTGCTCAAACTCTGATATTTGCTTCCATCTCCTTCTCTTTATCTCTCTGCACTTGTTCTGCCTCCCTCCTTTCCTCTCGGCTCTCGCCCCGACCCTCTCGGCTCTTCCGACTGACTGGGGGTGTTCGTCCCACGGAGGGAAGAAGCAAGGCGTTTCTCTGGCCTGCATGGTCTCTGCCAGGCTGTAAAATAAGATGATAAAGTAGACCTTGTCCTGCGGAAGCTCTGCCTGTTTCCATCAGTCGCTGGAGCAGCCTGGCTGTTCCCTGTGCATGTCAGATCTCTCTGATCTCCCCGGGGTCCCTCTCAGCTCTCCATGTACCAGGACTTTCCCTGACTCACTGCTGGGACGAGCCTGGGAGCCGAGCAACCCTCAAGGACAGCATTTATCCATCTGCTGTCTCCAGAAGGGCTGTTGTGAGGCAGAAGGTCTGGCTCGTCACTGCTGAGTCACGAGGTGAGCAGAGGAGGTGAACAGAGGAGGATCTCCCAGGTGAGCAGCCCCTGAGTCACGCAGGGCACTCGGGGCCACCTTGGGGTGTGTTTGTCATCCCCACCTGCCTCGGGCAGGAGGGAGCAGGCCACCCCAGCTCCCTGCCAGGCACAGCCACCTGCAGGGCAGGACCTTTGTCCCTGCTCCTGGGCAGGAGGAGCCTTGTGGAGGAGAGGAGGCACCTGGATGTCTTGGTTCCTTGGTGTTCCTACCTTGCTCCTTGTGTCAGCCTCCTCCCTGCACTGACTCCAAGGTGCAAAGTCCTCTAAAGGAGGTAGGAAGGGGGAGAGGAGAGCTGGGAATTAAAGAACCAAGAATTCAATGTGCAGGGAGGAGTCTTGTGGAAATGCATCGGGGACAGAGCTGGGGGGAGGAGATGGAAGCAGCAGGAAGGAGGGAGAGCAAGTGTGGAGTAGGATGTGTGAGGAGGGAGGAGAAAGGGTGGTGGGAGAAGCAGCAGCAGCAGGAGGAGGAGCGAGGAGAAAGGAGGTGGAGGAGAAGAACTGAGTGGAGGTGGAGGCAGAGGGGCTGCACGGGGGCTGTGCCTCGGGGGCTGGCTGCTGGGGTACCAAAAAAACCCTCTGGTGTCGGTGTGACAGGGTGAGGGCTGTGCAGGTGGACAGCCACATGGGAAAGGGACTGCTGGAGGTCAGTGCCACAAAGCTGGCAGCATTTATGGCGAGGTGAGGCCACAAACACACGGTCCTGGTGTCCCAAAGCCCCCTGCCAGCAGAGGGGGTGTCACAGATGTGCCAGCCCAGCAGCACATCTTCCTGCATGAGGTGCAGGCTCTTTGGTGCTTGGCACAGCACCAGGGGCTCTTGCACGGTGCCTGCAGCTTGGCCAGAGGTCAGGCTCGCTCAGAGGCTGCTGAGCTCTGTGTTTGTGCAGCCCAGCACCAGCCCCGGCCGTGGGGCTCACCGAGCAGGAGCTGTGCTGGGTGTCAGCGCCCTGCTGCGGCTCAGCAATGCCACCTGCTGGGGCCGGGAAACCTCAGGGATGAGGAGCAGAAACCCAGGGAGCGGAGAACATGGGCAGGAAGGGGCAGTGTGGGTGCTGGGAGCACCGTGTGGCTCCTGCCAGCCGGCAGGATTTGGCCCCCATCCTGCTCAGGGTGTGCAGCAGAGGAGGGGGCATTGCCTGCTCTGCCACTTCCAGCACTGTGAGGAGAGGGAGCTTTCCTGGTTTAGTTCTTAAATTGTCTTTTAGGAAGCAGGGCTGCCCTTGGGGGCTGGGATGCTGCTCCTGCAGGGTGCTGAGTGCGAGATGCCTGCATGAGGAAGGTCTCGGTGCCATGTGGGAGCAAGCTCCATCTGTGCCCTCCTGGCTAAGGAGCGCTGTGCTGCAGCACCACTGGTGAGCCCGACTTGTGGTCAGCCTGCTCTGACCTTTCACACACCCTGGAGCTGTAACAGGCAGAGTTGGGGCCCATTGTGTGGCCTGAATTTCTGCATCACCTCTCTGCCAGACTTCCACATCGCTAGGAGCTCACCCCAAACTTCCCAGCAGTGAACCTGTGCACCGGTCTGCCCGCATGTGGGTTGGGGTGGTGTTGATAGAATGGCAGCCAGCCTCCTGAATGCCTGGGTTATGCTCAACAAAGGCACTAATTGGGGCTCGTTAATGATGTTGCTGCTCTGGCAGTGATGTCTGGTGTGGGTGAGCGCTGTGGGTGTAGGAAACTCCCTGTCAGTGCCTGCACGTGGCTCCCTGCGTGTCCTTGTCCTGCAGCCACCGATGGCACATCCAGTGCTGGGCCTCCTGGGGGAGGCAGGCTGCAATAACACAGCTGCTCATTTGGCTCTCCTGAACTGCTGAAAGGGGAGAAATCTTCCTTTTTTTAACACCAAATCTCCTTTGAGGTTGAGGCCGGTAGGTGGAGCCCTTGCTGGGACAGAGGGTAGATGTGGTGAGGGCTGGGTGCTGGTCCCTGGTGCCAGCTAGGAACAACCTGCCTGCCCTGCAGGGGGAATCAACCCCGTGCTGCACCCACACGGCTCCTGGGGTACAGCAGGAGATGCTCCTGCTGCTGAGCAAGGACCCAAAACACATCTGCTAAACGCTGCCTGTAGAAAGCCCTTGGTTCAGCGAGCAGCTTATTATCTACACCCTGCAAACTGGAGCCTGGACAGGCTTTGGTCCCAGGGGATGGTGAGAACAAAGGGCTGGAGGCGTTCCTGCAGCACACGGGGCCTGCTGGGGGAGTGATGCTGGCTCAGAAGCCTGCTGCTCGTGCCGTGGCTGCATCCCGGCTCCCTGTGCAGGTGGGGGGTGTCTGGCTGGGCACGCTGCTCCTTGGGGTACGGCTGCATGGGCTGTAAAACTGCTGGAAACCTGGTATCAGCATCGAGCTGCTTCTGTAGGGCCAGCACTCGAGTGGTTGCAGCTGGGGACGGGTTTTCCTGGAGCTCCTGGTGTTCCCAGGTCTGCCTTGTTAATATTTGTGTTGGATCAAAGTGCACCAGCGTTATCCCAACCAAGGGATGGGATCGGGGTGCTTTCTGCCCCCTCATCAGGGGTGTGACACCACAAACCCGTCAGGCACAGGTCTGAGGGCTGTAGGGCTGCCCCAGTTCTGTGCCCATCCCTGTTGGTGAGGGGTTGATGCCGTGTGCTTTGCCCCAACCCCCTGCTGCACCCCCCAGACTCTGCCCAGCTCTGTGCCATGATTCTTGTCACCTTTTTCTTGATTTGGTGTGGATGAACGCGGCCTGTTTGTTTCTCTGAGCTGCTCTGGAGGAAGGGAATTCAACAGGGAGAGCAGGCGGGCTGGAGGAGGGTCTGGTGGGCAGCAGGAAATCCTCGGGAATGAGGACACGGTGGCTGTGAGAGGTGCTTGGGGAGGTGGAAGGAGCTGTGGGTAGCAGCAAGCCCTGTTCTCACGGCCTCCTCCACAACCAGCAGGGCAGAAGCTGAAGGCTCTGCCTGCCCTGTGATGGTGAAGGCTTCTTGTGTGTAGAAACCAGAGCCTGGCTCCGACCTCCACCCGTGATGTTTGTTACCTGGGGCAGGGACATCGTGGAGAGCTCGGCTGGGAGGCTGCAGGCACGGCCTGAGCTCAGGCTGACCGCATCCCTGTGCGGCTTTTTCCTGCTGCCTCCTCTTCATCCACTGCAACTGAGCAAGGTTCCAGCAGGGAGGATTTGGGGACTCATTTGTCACCTTTAAAAGTGGTGAGGCGAGCAGACAGGGCTCTCCAGGAGGTGCTCGTGAGGAGACCTTGGAGCAGTTCCTGGCGCTGCTGCTCTCCTGGCCCGAGCGCTGGAAAACAAGGGCTTGTCCGGGCTCCTGTTTGTCTCCTGCTCTTGTGGCAGTTCTTGGAAATCCTTTTTCGGGGATCTTGGCACGTCCTTGAGGTGGAAAGGCCTTGTTTCCAAGTTCCCGTGACTGCCTTACTGGTGGCTGTATCCTGTTCCCAGCCTCCTGGCTGAGGGTCTCCAGGACGGTGAGCTCACGGCCCCTGAGCCATCACGCAGCTCCTGCCTGGCGCCAGCTCTCGGGGAGCATCCTTTGACGTTGTGGGTTTGTTTTCTTGTGCTGCGTGCTTGGCCGTGCCTCTGTCCTGCTCACGCTGCCGGAAACCGAGCGTTTCAGGACTGCCAGGAATCCCCTTCTGCAAACAGCACCTCTTAACGATGGCGTGCTCATTGAGGAGAGTCCAAGGCCATGTTTATCAGGCTCCCTTAGCTAAATGACTTTCCACCCGTGTTAGCTTTCTGCCTCTCTCCTCTGCTGGTCTGCAGTGAGAAGGTGCCTTCCCTGCTCGCATCTCACCCACCTCTGCAGCTGGGTGAGCACAGGGCTTCTTTGATCCTCCCTGGTGCAGGGTCTGGGCCATCCAGGTGTGCCTGCAAGAAGCTCCTCTGTCCTCTCCTTCTGCTTCACCACCTTGGCACCGTGAGGGGTGGGTGTCTGGGAAGCAGCACCCACCCCTTCCTGCTGCTGGCAGAGGTTGCTTTAATTTTTTGGGAGGCAGAACAGCTCAGGAAGGTGGTGCTGGCTCCAGGAGGGCTGTCTGGCCACACACAGCTCCTTCACCTGCAGAGGCAGCGTTTGTGATCCCTCTGTCTTCTTTGGGGGGAAAAAACAAGCTGCCGGGGTGAGCTGTGGGTGCACAGGCACGTGCACAGGACTGCTGCCCAGCTGTTGCATGTGGGAATGCTGTGCCAGATAAATGCTGTGCCAAATAAATGCTGTGCCAGATGCACTGATGCTGCCTGCCTGTGAGCGTGGCAGCTGTGAGTCCATCTCCGTGCTAAAGCGCAGGCACTGGGAGCTGTGTTTGAGAGCAGAGATCCCTGGGGAAATGCAGGAGCACAGCATCCTCGCGACCCCAGGGAACTGGGCACTGCTGCTCAGGGCTTCCAAACCTCTGTCAGCATCCACCTTGCTCCCCGAGCTGCCCAGGTGGCACCACCACCACCCTGCTGCTTCTCCCTGCTGTCCCCAGCAGGTCTGGAGCAGAGCAGGCGGCGCCAGGAGCCCCCATGGCGAGTGACGGGTCTTCTTGCCTCCTGCCAGGTGGAGCCGTGGCCTCGCTCGTGCACGTGCTGCCCTTTGCAGGCTGGTGGAAGAGCCTGGCTGCTGCCGTGATGGGCCTGGGGCCGGGTAAGGAGCTGCAGCCGGGTGCTGTGCGAGGTGCTCGGGCTGCAGCGAAGCTCCTGTGGGGAGCTGAGGGGACGGCTGAGCTCTCGGCCCTACCCAGCCCAGGATCTCGTGGTGTTTGTTTAATCCTGTAACGAGGGATGGGGCATCTGCACGGCCTGCTCTGAGAAGCAGAACGCTGCCCTGGGAGCTGGGCTGTGCTTGGGGGGCAGGATTGGTAGGGAAATGTGAAAATGTCTGCACTTTACTGCAGGGCACCTGTTATAGAGCTGATGTGTTCTGTATCCCCTGTGACTTGTGCTGTGTCTTGCTGGATTTGAGGATGTGAAAGCTCAGGAGGAAAGAGAACAGCCCCTGTCTTGTGTGAGGGGTGCAAGGCTCGTTCTGCTGGACCCAAAATAAGGTTCAATGCTTAGAGTATGGTCAGGCTTTTCCTTATGTGCCAGGTTGTTCCTGATGTGCCAGCTGCAGGGTTTGGCTGTGTCTCACCTGTGGTGTAGGAAGGTCCTGTGTCAGCTGGGTGCGCTGGGAATCTCTCCATTAACATCACACAGCATCGTGCTCCTTCCCACTGAGATGTCTCTGAGCTTGATTGTAGCTGCACGAAGCCCTGCTGGGACCTGGCTGGCATCGACTGGGGACACCACAGCAGCTCCAGCTGCCCCCAGGCGTGCAGCACGGGGCACAAACATCCTCGACTCCCAGGCTTTTCCTGCCCTCCTGCAGGGATCCTGGGGGCGAGCAGGGGCTCATCCTGCTGGGCTCTCCCATCTGAGTGCTTGCACTGCTGGCAGGCCTTTGTGAGACTCACGTGGATCAGCTGCAGCCTTTTTTCTCCCCTCTAACCCGTGCTTTTCTCCTTGGCATCCTGGCCAGTTACTTGCTTTTTCCCCCTTCTTGTGGCTCGCCCTGCCCGTGCCTCCTGGTGTCTGACTTCTGCTGCCTTCTCTCTCCCCTCTGTGCAGCGACGCTGACAGAGCCAGAAGCGGTGGTGAGGAAGTACCTGGAGGAGCTGAAGGGCACTCCTGCTGATGAGGTGAGAGGGGAGGAGGAGGGGAAGATGGTAACAGGAGGCCTGGCTTGCCCAGAGGCCTCTTCCCTGGGGTGTGCTGTGAAAACTGAGGTGGTGCCTGAGGATTGCCCTGGCCGCCCCCGGTGCTGGGTGCTGCTGCTTGTGGTGGCACCACCAGCACTTGGTGGAGAGGCCTCGGGGGTTCCTGAAGCCTGCAGGTGGGAACTGGTGGCTGGTCCCCATCAGGGGCTGTGACAAAGGATGCACCGTGTGGGTGACAGGTAGCCCTGACCGTGCCTCCCTGCTCCTCTGGGAGCTGGATGTGGGGTGGAGCAGGGACTTTGGTCTCCTCTCCCTGCTCATAAAAACCGCAGACTGAGCCCTGTGCTGGAGCTGCTCTGTAGAGGAGCAGGACAAAACCATCCCCAGTTCCTGCTTGCCCCTGGCAGGCTCCCCTCCTGTGCTGTCAGGCAGGCAGCGGTGGGGTGGCACTGCCCAGATGAGACCCGTCTGTGCCCTTAAACCTTAAAGAGAAGGGTTGAAGGGGAAGGCACCTCTTCCTGAAGCATCCTTAGCTGCTTCCTTGGTGGGTCAGTCACTGCCAGCCCGTGCTCACACCACCTGGTGGCTGTCCCCTTGCTGTCCCGGGCTGCAGGACTGCATCATCTGCATGGAGAAGCTGGCCTCCCCCTCGGGCTACGGCGACGCGTGCGAGTGCAGCGCGATCAAGCCGGAGACGGTCGGGCGCCTGACGAGCTGCCAGCACTCCTTCCACATGCTCTGCGTGCTGGCCATGTACTCCAACGGCAACAAGGTACTGAGCTGGCCCAGCACCACCAGCTCTGCGTGCCCCGCGTCCTGGTGATGCGGCTGAGGAGCTCTGATGCCTGCTTTTTTTTTCCTCCCCCCCCTGCAGGACGGCAGCCTGCAGTGCCCCTCCTGTAAGACCATCTACGGGGAGAAAACGGGGACCCAGCCCAAAGGGAGGATGGAGGTCTCCACTTTCCCCCAGTCCCTCCCTGGCCACAAGGACTGCGGGACCATCCAGATCGTGTACCACATCAGCAGAGGCATTCAGGTGAGTGCAGCGTGCTCCTGGGAGCGGCTCCTGCCACTGCAGCACCTGTGGGCAGCCCAGCACTGAGCAGCCTGCCGAAGGTGCCAGTGTTTCTTCTGAAAGCATCATCAGGCTGCGTGGTTTGGGGTTGTGCCCATCAGATATTGGTACATCCCATAGGAATTTACGCTCAGTAGCGCCTTCTTCCTCTTACACGGAAGAGCTGGGCTGAGATGAGCCTGTCAAATCCTGCTTATCCTAAATCCTGCTGCCGAGGGGTCATTTATGAAGATGAAAGTGTTCCAAATGTGTCTTATCTATTGCAGGGCCCCGAGCACCCCAACCCTGGGATGCCTTACACAGCAAGAGGCTTTCCTCGCTACTGCTACCTACCAGACAACGAGAAAGGCAGGAAGGTGAGGCATCGTGCTGGCAGCGTGGCTCTTCTCAGGTTGTCTTCTGGGCCCTGTGCTGGTGGATTTGCACGGTGTTTGCTCTAGGAGCTGTTCACATGATGCAAACCCTCCTGTTCTTGGAGGCTGCCCCATCTGTAGCCCCTCTATGATGATCTTTGCAGTCAAAGTTGTGCAGAAGCAAAGACTTGCCCTATTTCAGCCCTTTATGAACCAAAAGCCCCTGTGAGTTGGGGAAAAAACCCTCCCAGCCTGTCTTGGGCTCTGCCCTCACAGGGCTTTGCACTTGCAGCTGCTGAGCTCTGCCTGCCTGCTCCTCCCAGCCCTGCTTCCTGCGGGTGGCCCCGTTTGCCTCAGCTTGTGCCAGTGTTTTGCAAAGCGCA
This sequence comes from Aythya fuligula, assembly GCF_009819795.1. Taxonomy (NCBI): domain Eukaryota; kingdom Metazoa; phylum Chordata; class Aves; order Anseriformes; family Anatidae; genus Aythya; species Aythya fuligula. Next base: position 4,992,471 of record NC_045578.1, on the reverse strand, counting down.
GGGAATCATTCTTCCCATCAGGGACAGGGATTTAGGCTGTTAAGCTTCTGGCAAGCAGCTTTCGTGGCTTTAGCTGCTGAAGGACAGTCTTGATTTGTTTTTTCCTTTTTTTTTTTTTTTTTCCTTCCCAATCCAGGTCCTGGAGCTCCTGAAGGTGGCCTGGAAGCGGCGCCTGATCTTCACAGTGGGCACCTCCAGCACCACCGGCGAGAGCAACACAGTGGTGTGGAATGAGATCCACCACAAAACCGAGATGGACACGAACCTGAGCGGCCACGGCTACCCTGACCCCAACTACCTGGACAATGTGCTGGCAGAGCTGGCCGCCCAGGGCGTCACCGAGGACTGCCTGAGGAAATGAGCCGGGGTCGGGGGGCGGCTGTGCCGTGCACATCTCCGGGCCCCCAGCCTGGGAAGCCCACCCAGTGCACTTATTCCTGTTGCCTTAAGTTCCTACGTCTGACTGCCTGTCACACTAAGCAATAACACTGTAACGCAGGACTCCTGCCTGCTCTGTGCGGTCTCTTTTTCTGGAGGGAAGGCTGTTTTTTGTAGAAAACGGGATTGCATCTCCAGGTAGGGTTGGTGGCCGAAGCCAGGACCGGCTGCAGGAGCGGTGGTGAGGTGACAGACCCCCTGGGGAAGGTGGGAGCCCAGGGACCCCAGCCCTGGTGGTCCTGGGGGGACAGGGGAGCACCTTGCTCTCCAACAGATCCCTTGAGAAGGGAAAGAGAGCCTGTCCTACACTGCCACTCCTTGTCTGAGCCACCTCTTGGAGCAAAGCCACCTCCCTCCTGCCCCTGGATCTCTGCTTGGTTGCAATAAGCGCCTCACTTCCAGGGAGTGTCCCTGCTGTGCCTTCACCCTTCCTGCTGGCTTGGGCTGCCTCCCCTGTCTGCATCCCTCCCTGAGGGACCAGCCTGCTCGATCCAGCTGGGAGAATGAGGGAAAGCTCAGCTCTGCTGGAGGAACAAAGCTCTCTGCAGGGGCGGGACACCGGGTGCTGATCCCAGGGGGTTTGGCTTGCAGGCTCCCTGTGTCCTTTGAAGGAAGCAGCAGCATTTTGGGGGCTGCTCCTTAGCTCTGCAGCTGGGCTTTTTGTGCCCAGGGAAGCCTCTGCTGGAGGTGACTGCTGAAACAGGTTGGTGCTGGTGCCACTGGGTGGTGACAGGTCCCACTCTGCTCCCGAGAGTGCAGGGCTGTGAGCACCGTGGCCCTTTGGGTGCTCCCACGGTGGTGTTCCTCCTGCTGGGGCCTCTTTCCACAGCACCAATATGAAAATGGAAGGGTTCTGGGAGCCATCACCAGCTCTCCCTGGTGTCTGCTGCGTGCATCCTCTTGGCTAACCCCCTCAGCACCAGCCTCTGCTAAAGGCTTTGGGGTTTTAAAGCTCTCAGATGCAGCCGGGCTGGGGATGCTGTGACAACAGGAGCTCCTTGGAAGCAGCAGGTAGGTGGCTGGGAGCTGCCCAGAAATGGGTTGGGTTTGTTCTTCTCCCACCCTGCTTGTGAAATACGAGGTTTCTAGCTCACAGCTCAGCTTTCTATCCCCGGATCGTGTTGTCCCAGCAAACAAAACAGAGAATTGAGATGAAAATTGCTCTGGCCCTGCGCAAAGCGAGAATTTCCTGCTGAGTGGGGCTGGAGGCACGCAGGAGCCCTCCCTGCAGCTCCTGGGCCTGAATCAGCCGCAGCCTCCCTGCCCCTGGGCTGCTCCGTGCTCTGCCGAGGGCCTCGAGCCCCACGGTGTGGGTTCCTCCCCAGCTCCTTTGCCCCACGCTGGTTATTTTTAGTGCTGACCCCACAACTATGCTGACCCCGTGGCCGCGGGGCAGGGACTGGCAGCTGAAACTGTGACTCAGTGTCCCCGTGCCACGTCACCCAGGTGGGTGCTGAGCGAGCTTGGCATCGCCCCCAGGGGTTGGGGTTGGGGTTTCGCCCTGGGGAGGGGGCTTTCGCCTTTGCTGTGCCTCAGTTTCCCCACCTCTGGCAGGGGGAATGTGTTGGGGTGCAGCCAGGAGGGTGCCCGCAGCTGTGCCGGGTTCCCCCCTCCCTAACCCCTCTGTGTAATCCCCGGATGCCCCATTTCCACTTAATCTGAAGGAGAAGCCACAGCCCCTTCGGGAGGGAGGGGGAAATCCTTTCCCACGCAGGAAGGGCAGCCGCAGCCCTTGGCAAACAGCACACACACGGCACGCTCAGCCCCGCAGCATGGAGAGCAGCGGGGGGGGGCACAAAGCCTTGGCACAGCTCCCTGGCCCCATCCCAAGCGCTGGGGGGGGCCCAGTTCCCGGGGGAGAAGGGGGCTGTGATGGCCCAGCCCTGACACGAGCAAAGGGTGAGGATGGGGACGGGGCAGCTCGGCTGCCTCCCCGCCCTCTGCGCTGGGTGGGAGCGGAATGCTTTGGGTTTTGGGCAAGTTTTGGGTGTGATGGCTCCAGCTGCTTCCCTACCCACAGGGCAAGGCCAGCCCCGTGCCAAACCCGCGTGGCTCTGGGTGCTGAGGTGGGCACGGGGCACCCATGGGGCCCAGGCACTGCTTGGGGGTGGCAGGACCACCAAAGCCTCCCAGTCCCATCGCCTTGTCCTTCACACGCTCCTCCCGTGCCACCTCTGTGCCTCAGTTTCCCCTTTCCTAGCCCAGCAGCCTCGGTGCCTCGTGTTTGGGGTTTGATGGCTCCCGGCTGTTTTTTTGGACCCGTGGTGACCCGGGAGGGGCCCTGTCCACCTCTGCCCCCGGGGTCTGGCCGTGCTGGTGGAGCCATCGCAGGAATGTGGGGCTGGGAGGGCCGAGCTCGGGGGGGGCACCTGGGGCTGCTCGGTCCCTCGGCAGTGGGACACAGACACGGCCATGGAGCTGCCACGGGTGCTGCTGGCACTGGCTGCGATGGGCACAGCCACCGGCCTGGGTGAATCCTTGGGGGGGACACGGGGGCTGTGGGGTGGTTTCCCCATGGGTTTCAGTGCTGGGGAGGGCTCATGGGGCTGTTTGTGGGTTTGGGGGGGCTCTAGGTGGCTGCCATCCCGCTGGGGTGACCCCGGTGCAGCCACGAGCTGGGGTCCCCGTGCCACTGGCTCACGGCCGTGCCCCCAGCCCTGCTGCCCTACGAGCCCCGCGTGCCCCCCGGGGCCCTGCTGGGGAAGGTGACGGCCACCACCTTCGCGCTGGAGAGACCCTGCTGCGTCTTCCACCACCTCACCAACGCCTCCGACGCCGTCTGGCTGGTGGTGGCTTTCGCCAACGGTGAGCACCCGGTGCAGCGGGGGACATCGGGGACCCTTGTTTTAGCTGCTCACCCCTCTGCCTGTGCCACGCAGCCTCGGCCACCTTCAGAAACCCCCCGTCCCGTGCCGACGTGCCCCTCTACGAGGGGCTGCCCACCGCCCACGCCTACATGACGCTGGAGACAGCAGCGGCCGCCTACGCCTGCTCGGTGCCCGGCCCGGTGCTGCGGGTCGGGGGGGACGCGGTGTGCGGGGGCCAGCACGGCCAAACAGCCTGCAACGGGCCCCTGCCCTCCCCGGGGCCCTACAGGTGAGATGGGCTGGGTGGGGTGGGATGGGATGGGACCCCCGGGGGGAATTCCCCATCCCCAGGGACCGGTGGGTATCCCCCAGGGTTTGTGTTGTCCCGGTGGTGCCCGTCCCACAGGGTGAAGTTCCTGGTGATGGGCTGCCACGGCCCCAAAGCGGAGACGAGGTGGTCCGACCCCATCCTCCTGCGGAGAGGTACGGGTGGCAGCGGGGCTGGCACAGCACCACCTTCCCCCCACATCCCCTGGGCTGCGACATCGCCTCCGTGCCGCCACCCCAAACCCCAGAGGGGAGGAGAGCTCCCCAGGCTCCCCTGCTCACCCTATTCCTGGGTGCCCCCCATCCTCCCCGTGTGTCCCTCACCCCGTGCCCTTCCAGCCCGCAGCCCGAGCACCGTTGACCCCGCGCCCACGCAGCGCAGCAGCGACGTGGTCGTCATCGCCTCCATCCTGGCCAGCCTCGGCACCGGGCTGGCCGTGGCAGCGCTCGGTGCCGTGGGGTACGAGGGCTGAGCGGGGCCGTGCTCGGGGGGATGTGTCCATGGGGTCCTGGGAGAGCATCCCCTTCTTCATCCCAAGGACAAAGAGAGGGAGCAGAGAGGATTTTAAGAGTTAAAGACCTTTTTTTAAAATTGATTTGGGGTTTTAGATGTAGGGGATGTAGGAGAAGGGGGTGGTTTCTGTGGGGTTTGGTCCCTTAGGGGCTAGCGGAGCTGCGGGGACCCTGCTCCATGCCTCCTTTTGCCTCCTTGCAGCGCCGAGGCGTGGAGACTCCTGTGCCGCCGGGATTTCGGGGCTGCCTTCTCCCAGCACTCCTACAGGACCCACCACATCTCCCCCGCCCTGCCCCAGCCCCTCTGCTGCGGGTGCTGCAGGGCGGCGAGGAGCTGCTCTGCCCCTCGCGCTCCCTGCGCTGCCGAGTAAACTCCTAGTAGTACGGCCTCGCCGCACGGCCTTCCCCTTGGTGCTTTGTTCCCCAGCTGGCCCCAACACCAAGAACGGGGGCACCGGACCCCAAAATCGAGGTCCCTGGTGGGGAGGCTGCAGCTGGGTGGGGGTCAAAGTGGGTCCCAGTGTGGGGTGCAGGCGGTGGCACACCCCTGCCACGAGCGTGCCCGTTCTCTGCGCGCCTCCCGGCGGGCACCCAGGCGTAGTAAATGCTCCCCGGGGGAACGGCCCGACCTGTTTGCTGCGGGGCCGTGGCTCGGCGCAGGAATGTGGGTGGTTGGAGGCCGCAGGCGGGTCCCCTGGGGCCAAACCGCGCGTCCCCCGCCCGCCGCCCGCACTCGGCGCTCGGCACCCGGGCCCTGCACCATGCTCCCGCTGCTCCTCCTGCTGCTGCTGGCGGCGGCCCACGGCCTGCGTGAGTCTGTGCTCTGACGGGGGCTTCACGGCGTGACCCCCTCCCCAAAATGGGCTAGGGGGGATAGGGGTGGGGGAGGGTGATGTTCCTGCCCGTGGGTGTCCCCTCGGCATGGGCACGGGGGCTGCAGGAGGTGCAGGGCACCCCCCTTCTGGGGACATCCCCGCTTTGGGACCCTCGCGGGTGGCACCCAGCTGGGTCCTGAAGCATGGCCCTGGAGCCTCCGGGTTCTCCCCGGGCTGTATCTCTCCATGGGTGGTGGCACCGAGGGGCCTGGCTGCGTCTTTTCATCCAACTTGCTGCGTTTGAACCCAAAACGAGCAGTGGGGCGGAGCTGGGAGGCGAGGGGGCCATGCAGCCGGGATCCCCCCGGGGCAGCTCCCTCTGTGCCAACCCCCCCGGCGCTGTCCCGAGCCACCAGCCCCTGCTCCAGCCGGGGCCGGGGGCTCTGCTTTCATCGCGTTTTCATCGCAGAGGAGCTCCCGTACGAGCCGACCCTCACCGAGCACAAGATGAGCGGCCGGATCACCGCCAGCACCTTCGTGCTGGAGCAGCCCCGCTGCGTCTTTGACAATGACACCGCGATAGGAACAACCACCAGCATCTGGCTGGTGGTGGCCGAGGCCGCGGGTAGGTGTGGTGGTGGGGACACGGGGAGGGGGGTCCCAGCATGTCCCCTCCCTCACCGCCCTCCCTCGTCCCCGCAGCCTCCGTGAGCTTCACCAACAGCGTGCAGCCGGGGCTGCCCCAGTGGGCTTTCCAGAACTTCCCCGCCAACACCTCGGCCTACCTGACGCTCAACGCCACCACCCTCAACTACCCCTGCCCCAAAAACACCCCGGACATCACGGTGCTGCGCGTGGGCAGCGAGACCAGCTGTGCCAAAAACACCGCCGTACCCACCTGTAACGGCCCCCTGCCCGGCCCCGGGCCCTACAAGTGAGCCTGGTGCTGGGGAGGATACGGGGGGGAGGTGCAGCTCTGGTGGGTGCCGACCCCATCCCACAACCTGCCCTCCTCCCCCAGGGTGAAGTTCCTCGCCCTGAACGGCACCGAGCCCGTGGCCGAGACCCAGTGGTCGAAGCCCATCACGCTGAGGACAGGTACCGGGGGGAAACTGAGGCAGGGCACCACCGTGGGCATGCACCCCACGAGGTGCTGCCCCCCACACCCCACTCTCTCCCCCAGCCCAGCAGCCCCCGAGCAGCCCCGGGGCGGGCGGCAAGCGCAGCGCCGAGATGATCGCCATCACCTCCATCCTCTCCATCCTCCTCGCCGTGCTGCTGGCCGGCCTGGTGGCCACGCTGGCCTTCAGCGGGTGAGTCCGGGGGGCACGCGAGGAGTGGGGGGGTGACGCCAGCACCCCGTGTCCCTAACCCCGTGCCCCTGTCCCCCCAGCTCCGACCCCTGCGGCCGTGGAGGCATCTTCAAGCCGGAGGCGGCGTCGGTGCGGCGCTACAACACCCACCACGTCTACGACCAGCCGGCCGCGCGCCTCTGAGCCCCGCCGCCAGCCGGGACCCCCCCAGGGGACCCCGGGGTGAACGGGGGCTGAGTGGGAGCGGAGATAAATGGGATTTCTGCCTGCCTCCTGCCCGCATCTGCCTCCCTCTGTGGCCTCCAGCGATACCTCGCCGCCTGTCCCGGCCCCGTAACGTGGCCAGGGTTTGGGGTTTCGGGAGGGGGACGGTGTTCCCGTGCTTGGTCTGCTTTGGCCATGGGTGAGAAGCCCCCTGGTGTAAGGCAGGGTCTGGGCTCACCCCACAGAGCCTGGGAACAGCCCGAGGGTGGTGGCAGCCCCCCAGGTTTCTGTGGGGCCAGGAGAGCCCCGGGCCTGTGCTTGCTGCAAGGGCTGCGGGAGGTGCCTGCCCCCGCTCTGCAAACCGCCCCCGTGAGCTGCAGGACAGGGCAGCGTGATCCCATGGTGTCCCCACCATGTCCCTGCAATGTCCCCACAGTGTCCCTAAAATGTCCCTGCAGTGTCCCCATGGTGTCCCCGCAGCAGCTGGGCACAAATGCCAAGGCCCCTCGGTGTCCTTTAGCGGAGAGGTCCCCCGGGAGGGTTCTCCCTGCTCCCTGCACATTGCTGAAGGTGTGTTCAGTGCACCGAGCCCACCCCCTTGCGACACCACGGGCACAGCCCCAACCCTGCCAAAAAAAAAAAAGGAAAAAAAAAAAAAGGAAGAACAAAAGGGAAAAGGGAAAGAAAATTAAAAAAAAAAAAAAAAAGGGGGGGGAAATGAAAGAAGGGAAGGGGGAAAAGAGGGGAAAAAAGGAAAAATTAAAGAGGGCAAAAAAGGGAAAAAGAAAAGGGGGAAAAAAGGGAAAGAAAATAAAAAGAAAGAAAAGGAGAGGAAAAAAAAGGAAAAAAATGAAAGAAAGGAAGGGGGAAAAGAAAAGATGGGGAAAAAAAGGAAAAATAAAAGAGGGGAAAAAAAGGAAAACAGAAAGGGGGGAAAAGAGGGAAAGAAAATAAAAAATAAAGAAAAGGAAAAAAGGAAAAAATGAAAGAAGGGAAGGGGGGAAAGAAAAGAGGGGAAAAAAAAGAAAAATAAAAGGGGAAAAATGGGAAAAAGAAAAGGGGGAAAAAGGGGGGGAAAGAGGAAAAAAGGGGAAAAAAGAGGGAAAAGAGGAAAAAAGGGGAAAAAACGGGGGAAAAGAGGGGGGAAGGGAAAAAAGGAAAGTAAGGGAAAGAACAAAAACAGGAAAGAAAGAAAAAAAGGGAAAAAAAAGGAAAACCCCAACCCAGGCGAAACCCGGGGTTTGGGCCCCGCCCCCCTGCGCGCCTCGCCCCGCCCACCTCATACAGGCCCCGCCCACCTCCTTAGAGGCCCCGCCCCCTGTCCCCGCCCCGCGCTCTGATTGGCTGCCCGCGGCGCCGGCCGGCACATGGGCTGGGGGCGCTGGGGCCGCGGGTTCGAGTCCCGCCGTGTCCGCGCGGTGCCGCCGCCCCCATGGCGCTGCGCAGCGCCCTGTCCGTGCGCATCGTGGAAGGCAGGGACCTGCCCGCCAAGGACATGTGAGTGCCCCCGGGCCGGGGGGGGGCTCCGGGAAGGGTTTGGGATGCCCCCGGGCCGCTGCCGTGCTGCTTCGCCCCCGCCGTGGATTTGGGGTGCGCCCCGCAGCCAGCCCCCGTGATTTGGGGGAGCGCTCCCGGGAGCCTGGGGGAGCCCCCCGTGGTTTGGGGCATCGCCCGGAATGGGTTTGGGACCGCCCCGGCAGTGCCTGTGCTTTGGGGGTCCCCCCCCGGATGGCTTTGGGGTGCTCCTTCCTTTAGGGTTTCCCCCAGGGTGGCTTTGGTGCGGCGCCCCCAGCAGTGCCTGCGCTTTAGGGACCCCCTCTGGGGGGGCTCTGGGGTGCCCACAGCCATTCCTAGTGCTTTGGTGCCCCCCTGGCTTTTGGGACACCCCTGGGATGTCTTTGAGGTTCCCTCCCCGGAGCACTCAGCATTGGGGGTGTCCCAGCACGGTGCTTTAAAGCAGCCCCTATAATTTTGGGGGTGGGGGCGGCCATACAGCTTTGCAGGGACCCCGGTAGGGCTGTCACCCACCAGGAGGTGCCCCCATCCCTCTGTCCCCACTCATCTCCCAGCACCCAGCCCGGGGGCTCCGTCGGTGTCCCCATCGGGTCGGGTTTTCCCTCCTTGGCAGCCCCCCAAGGGCTGTCCACGCGTCCCAGCATCGCCACGGGGCAGGACGTGGGGGCAGCACGGGGGGGACCCAGGCGTGGAGCCCCCGGGATGCCATCGAGGAGCACGCTGCAGCCTGGCAGGGTCGGGGCTGCTGGAAAAAAAAAAGCAAAAAAACCCTACAGCCGTCATGGAAAAAGAGGATAAACAAGGAAAGAAACATGACTTTTTTTTTTTTTTTTTTTCTTCTTGCCTTTTTTTTCCTAAACCCCATGTGTCAAGGCCTGGCTTTTATTTTTTTTTTTAAATCCCTTGGCATCCATCCCCGCTGGGAGCTCGGACCAGCGAGGGGAGGCTCTGCTTTTTAGGAGGAACATTTTGCGGGAGGGATGACGCCGCCGTGAGCGGAGGTTTCCAGGTGGGAGCAGAGCTTTCCAGCCCCGTGGGCACGAGGCTCAGGGCAGGGGCAGCGGCTGCCCCGGGAGGGAAACCCAAGCACAGACCTGATGCATTCACCGCTGCCATCCCCTCCCCTGCTCCTGCCGCTGATTTATGGCATCCCGCTGATTTATGGCATCCTGGTCCTCCGCCCTGTCCTGTTGCAGGCAGCCTTTGGGGTTTCCCTAAGGAAATCCGGGATGTCACCGGCAGCCCCGGGGCGTGTTTGTGGGTCAGAGCCCGCTCACAAACCAACCCCCCCCCGGGCTTCCCTCTCCGTGGGTGCAGCACGACGAGTCCCCGGGCACCCTGACATTTAAAACTGTGACCACTCCGGAGGCTGCAAGAACAAAAGCTTCGAGGTCTGTGCTGTGCTGCCGGCAGCCATAAACCCTGCACAACGTAATTCACGGCCTCTGAGCTCGGGCTGGGGGGGAAAACCTGCTGCTGGCAGGGCGGGCAGGTCTGCACCGGCGGGGTTCTCCGTCTAAATCCGACGGAGGAGGACCTCACTGCAGCCACGGTGCTCAGCAGCAGGATTTGGCTGATGCTGCTGCTCTTGGTGCCCCCCCGGTGCCCCGGTGCCCCCACAGCCCCGTTCTCACAGCAGCAGCGGGGTTTCACTGGGCTCTACCCCAGCCTGGTGCCGCTACGATGCAAAGTTTCTCCCCGTCGCTGTTCCCGTGGGTTTCCCCCCTCTTCCCAGAGCAGAAGCAGCGCCCCTTGTTTCTGTTCCTCCTGCAGGCGCCCGCCCCGAGCGTGGTTTGGCAGCGGGGCCGCCGGGCAGCCACAAAACCGTGGAGCTGCCCATAAAGAGGCAGGAAACCTGCTGCAGCTCCTGCCCTCCGGCACGTCGCCGGCTGCACCGCGTGGGACCCAGCCCGGGAAAGCACCTCCAGCCCCGCTGGGCTCCCGAGCCCCCCCAGCTGAGCCCTGCAGAATCCCCCCCCTGCATCTTCAGTGCGGGAAAGCAAGGAAAATTGCCTGCTTTCTGGGATTTTCCCCCCTGCCTCCCCAAGGGCTGGGTAAAAGCGGTGTTTTTTTAATGGCAGAGCTCGCTGCCTCAGCCCCCTCCCCAGCCCCACGAGGCAGCGCTGTGTGATGCTATCAACCCCTACCCCTCGTTGTTTTTTATGTTTTCTCCTTCTAAAGCCCGACCTTTCCCCTTCCCATCTCCTTCCCGTCCATCACAACGCTCGGGCTCTGTGCTCCAGGGCTGGGTGGACAGAGCCAGCTGCGTGGGCGGCAGCAGGATGCCCAGCACCCGCGGAGAGCCTGCAAAATCGCCTTCCCTGCCATTCGACGCGTGCTGGTGGCGATGCTGCAAAGACGACATAATCCGGGGCTGGCCGGGGTGTTCGGCTGCGTGACCCTGCCCGGGCTGCGGGGCCCCCAGGGGATTTATCCCCAGCCCCTGCAAAGCGCGGGCTCTGAAGCAGCAGATTTTGGCAGACCTGGGTTTTAATCCCCTGTGCTGGTGGCTGGGATCAGCCAGGAGCAAGCGATGTGCAAGCCCAGGTGCTCGGCGCATCCCCGTGCTGGTGCTTTGCTCACATGCAAATCCCCCAGCGCTGCTCTGGGGCTGTGGTTGGGCGCTGCAGCGCTGATGCTGACCGTGCTGGGAGCTCCCCAAAATTCAGGGCTAGCAGGAAAGCTCTGCACAGTGCCCCTACAGCCACCGGAGCCAAAAACCCACTCCGTGTTGTTCGGCAGGGCTCAGCTGGGCAGATGGTGGCTCTCGGTCTGTGTACTCGCTGCCTGCTTAATGGTTTGCATAAGGCAGGGAACGGCGGTAGTTTCGGGTTAATGGTGCTTAATCCCCTGGTTTCATTTAAAACCTGCCTGGCCGTGGCTGGGAGCGGGCAGAGCGCGGCTCTTAGCAACCTGCCTGACACTGGGGGTGCCCCGGGAGGGGACACCAAGGGACGGGGACACCGGCACCGTGCCCAGGGCGTGCAGCACACAGAAACGGAGCATGGGGGCAAGGTCCCCTGCGAGTTGAAAGGGAGACGGCGAAGGCAGATTGGGGCTGTTTGCCCTCGCTTGTTTATTTTGTCTTCTGGCCGCCTGTCGCTCTCTGGAGCAAACCCATGTTCCGTAGGGATGGCCAAGTGGCCGAGCTGTGAGGCCCCCGATGCTGGTGGCAGCCCCACGTGGCCGTGTGGGTCCCCTCCTGGACCCCTTTGGTCCCCCAGCAGCTGCGCTGTGCAGGGCAGGGAGCATCCCAAACCCTTTTCATCCCCTGGCAGCCGTGTGTGGTGATGTGGGGTCGTTCTGAAGCGCTCGGGGCAGCCAGGACCCATGGGTGCCCCCAGACGCACGCTGAGCAGATCCCTTTCCACCTCCTTGGCCAGCACACAGGTCCCGATGGCTCCTCCACCTCCGGCCCCATCCGTGCCTGCAGCTGAGTCACCCCCTTTCTGAGGAACTCGGCCCGGCTGTCAAGTGGTGATTTTTTGGCAGCAGGACACGGGAACGGTGACTGGGGCCGTCCTCGGGGTGGATGCGGGCTCAGAGCATCGTGGTGGCCACAAACACCCTGCGGTGGCCATGGCACGCGCTGCCCTCGCCCTGCGTCACCGCAGGGTGTCCCTGGGGATGTCTGGGCTCTGGGTCCGTCTCGGGGCTGGAGGAGGCTGTTGTGGCTCCCGGTGTGTGCCAAAAAGGGCTGTAAACACTCACTTTGGGGAAAGGGTGGGATTTGTTTGTTATTCGCCTTCCTATCTGGAAGAGAAGCCGCCTTCGGCTGCCAGCAGGATGCCGGGGTCAGGGCTACGAAGCCGGGCTCGCCGCGTGCCTGCAGCCGCGGGACCGGCGGCGCTGACAGGGCCGTGCCGTTGCCTTCCAGCACGGGGAGCAGCGACCCGTACTGCATCGTGAAGATCGACAACGAGCCCATCATCAGGTGAGCGGATCCGGGCCCTCTGCCCTCTCTGCTTTGGGCTGAGCCCCTCCTCAAGGCATGGGCCACGGTGCCCGGTAGCCCACGGCCAAGCCCTGCCCCGTAAGCCACCCCGCTGTGGGTGCTGCACCCCAGCCAGGTGTCACCAAACGCTCGTGGGGCTCTGTCCCCGCCATCAGCGGTGCCGTCTGCCCCGCAGGACTGCCACGGTGTGGAAGACGCTGTCCCCGTTCTGGGGGGAGGAGTACGAGGTGCACCTGCAGCCCACCTTTCACAGCGTCTCCATCTATGTCATGGATGAGGACGCGCTCAGGTACGGGCAGGTCGCTGCTGGGACACCGCAGGGTTTAGGGCTGGGGAGCTGGAGCTCAGCGCTTATAGGGGACGGGCAGTCTGCTCAGCCCCATAGCAGACACCAGAGAACCCACAGCTGGCCACGCAGGTGTGGGTTTTAGGACACGAAAGCATCCAGGCTGGGAGGGGATGGTGCTGGATGTGGTGTCCTGAGCCCGAGGTGGCAGCGAGCAGTGGCTGAGGTGGGGACAGTGGCACCATGGGGACCCCAGCCCGGGACCCCCGGGCGCCTCATCCCCTGTCCCTTTGTGCCACCCCCCCCAACACCTCCCTGCTTGTGTTTTGCAGCCGTGACGACGTGATCGGGAAGGTCTGCATCACCCGCGCCATGCTGGCAGAGCACCCCAAGGGTAGGGGACGGGGGGGCTGTCCCCAGCCCTGCAGCCAGCAGGTGCCGGAGGCGTGCTCGGGTCCCCCCGTGACGGTGCCCGCCGTCCCCGCAGGGTACAGCGGCTGGGTGAGCCTCAGCGAGGTGGATCCCGACGAGGAGGTGCAGGGGGAAATCCACCTCTGCGTGGAGCTCCTGGAGGGCGAGGGTGGCCGGCGGCTGCGCTGCACCGTGCTGGAGGCCAGGTGAGGAGGAGACAGGGATGGGGACGGGGATGTCCCGCTCCCGGGGTGGTGTGGGCAGCTCCTTGCCTGCTGCTCTCTGGTGAGTCCTGGCTGCTCCATGACTCGGTTTCCCCATTGTGCCTGAGGCAGGGGAACCAAGCAGGGGGGCAGGAGTGCACCTCGGTGTTTTGGGGATTAACTGGAACGTCCCCTCTCTTCTCCGCAGGGATTTGGCCAAGAAGGACCGGAACGGAGCCTCTGACCCCTTCGTCCGTGTGCGCTACAACGGCAAGACACAGGAGAGCGCCGTGAGTCCTGCTCCAGCTTATCCCATCCCGCAGCCTGTAGCAGTGCAGGGAAGACCCTCCTCCGGGAGCCCTCAGTGTCCCCAGAGGGATCAAATCCCCACGGCAAAGGGGCGAAGCCGTTGCCTTTGCAGGTGGTGAAGAAGTCCTGCTACCCGCGCTGGAACGAATCCTTCGAGTTCGAGCTGCCCGAGCCCGCCGGGGAGAAGCTGTGTGTGGAGGTGTGGGACTGGGACCTCGTCAGCAAGAACGACTTCTTGGGCAAAGTGAGCCCCAAAAAGCACCGCCGCCCGCCCCTGCAGGTTGTGGGGAAGGCAGGGGACATTTCTGAACCTCCCCTTCCCACCCAGGTGGTGTTCGGCGTGCAGGGGCTGCGGGCGGCCGGGCGGCAGGAGGGCTGGTTCAGGCTGCAGCCCCACAGGTCCAAGCCGAGGGAGGACGGGTGAGTCTGGGCACCGGGGCGCACCGCAGGGATGAGCAAGGTGGGACGTGGTGGGGACGTGCACGCCGTGTTCCTGCAGGCGCCGAGGCAGCCTGGGCTCGCTGCAGCTGCAGCTGAGGCTGCGGGACGAGACGGTGCTGCCCTCGCACTGCTACCAGCCCCTGGTCCAGCTCCTCTGCCAGGAGGTGAAGTCGGGGCGCCAGGTGAGGGGTCCGGGATGGGGATGTGGGTGTGCGTCTCCCTCGGGCCACCACATCCTCGTGTTTCTCCCCTCCAGGACGGCCAGGTACACCTGGTCACCCTCCTCGATGAAACCACCACGGCCGAGTGCCGGCAGGAGGTCGCCGTCAACTTGGTGAAGCTCTTCCTGGGCCAAGGGCTGGTGAAGGAGTTCCTGGACCTGCTCTTTGAGCTGGAGCTGGCCAAGCCCTGTAAGGCTGGGCTGGGGAGCGGTGCCGGGGGCTGCCAGCCTTCTCTTGGGGCTGCAAAGTCTCTGCAACCTCGCGTGGTGATTCCTGGGGACACAGCTGAGGTTCAGCCATCGTGCTGTGCTGTGGGTGGGAACCTGCTGGGTTCATCCCGGGGAACTTGCTGGCAGTGTTGGCTGTAGTTGGTGGAGGAGCAATGGTTTGAGGTTGGGAAATCTGACTGCAGCAAGAACGGGCAGGGGGTGGAGGGCAGAGCCCCTGGGAACACCCCCACGGCTGCAGCTTCCTGGGGGTGACCCAGGGCCGTCCCCACAGCCCCTCTCCCCTTCCACAGGCGAGCCCAACACTTTGTTTCGGAGCAACTCCTTGGCCTCAAAATCGATGGAGTCCTTCCTCAAGGTGCCACACTGTCCCCAGACCCATGGGGAGCTTCAGCCCAAGCTCTGCTCGTGCCAGGTCCCCAAGGGGGAGCCCTGCTGGGGCTGTTTCTCCCCCTGGGGCCAGGAGTTGAAGAAAATCCCCTGGGTGGCCCTGGGGACGGGGGTGTCGGGTGCCAAATACACGGCTGTGGTCCCCCGGCAGGTGACAGGGATGCAGTACCTACACGCCGTTCTGGGGCCCATCATCACCCGTGTGTTCGAGGAGAAGAAGTACGTGGAGCTGGACCCCAGCAAGGTGGAGATCAAAGACGTTGGGTAAGGGGCATGGGGGGGGGATGGCGGCGGGCTGGGGCTGCCCCCGGCGTGGGGCTGATGGGCTCCGATGGTGCCCGCAGGTGCTCGGGGCTGCACCGGGTGCAGACGGAGAGCGAGGTGATGGAGCAGGGCCGCCAGCATCTCCAGTCCTACCTCGGGGAGCTGCTGGACACCATCAGCAAGTCGGCCCCCACCTGCCCCCCCGTCATCCGCGCCGCTTTCCGGCAGCTCTTCCAGCGCGTCGGGGAGCGCTTCCCAGAGCACCAGGTCAGGCTGGGCGCGGGGACCCTGGTCAAAGCCTGCGGTGGGGCTGGAGGGCCGTGGAGGCTGGTGTCACACCACGCCATGAAGGTGGAAGTCTCTTTGGGAGGGTCGAGAAGGGACATTGCCAAAAGGCAGGGTGCGCTGGGGCCATCCCAGTCTGCTTGGTGGGCTCTGCTCCTGCGTATGGAGCAGGGCCCGTGGGGATGTCCCCCACGGGGATGGGCCCTCACACATCTCGGTGGCCGCAGCATGCCAAGTTCGTGGCCGTCACCAGCTTCCTCTGCCTCCGCTTCTTCTCGCCGGCCATCATGACCCCCAAGCTCTTCCACCTGCGGGACGCGCACGCCGACGCGCGCACCAGCCGCACGCTGCTGCTCCTGGCCAAGGTGGGACAGGGGACGGCAGGGGATGGACGGCAGCGGGGGAGATGTCACGGTGGTGATGCCACCGTCCCGTGGTCTGCAGGCCATCCAGATGGTGGGCAACATGGAGCCGGCAGCGGGAAGGGCCAAGGAGGCCTGGCTGGCCCCACTGCAGCCCGCCCTGCAGCAGGGTGCCAGCCAGATGAAGGCCTTCATCACCCGGCTGGTGGGGACGGAGGAGGAGGAGGACGGTGGCGAGGGGAGGCTGCGGAGCCCCCCCGCTGCTGTGGTGAAGGAGGGGCTGCTCTTCGTCCACAAGACGCGGGGCAAGGGGCCGCTGCTGTCCTGTGCTGCCAAGAAGCTCCACTTCTGCCTCACCGGGGAGGCCCTGAGCTTTGCCAAGAGCCCTGGGGCAGAGGTAAGGGGGGCACAGGAGGAGGTGGAAGCCCGCCGTGACTGGGGTGGCACTGAGCTCCATGTCCCCCATCTGGCAGAGGATCGGCTCCATCGCCCTGGCCAACATCCGTGCGGCCGAGAAGGTGGAGGAGAAGAGCTTCGGGAGCTGCCACGTCATGCAGGTTGTCTACGTGGATGAGAACGGGCAGCAGGAGACGGCCTACCTGCAGTGCAAGGTGGGATGGGACTGGGGTGGGGATGGGGGGTGTCAGCCAGCCGGGACACCCCATCTCCACCCCGTCCCCTGCGGCAGTGCGTCAACGAGCTGAACCAGTGGCTGTCCGCCCTGCGCAAGGTGTGCGGCAACAACCCCCAGCTGCTCTGCGCCTACCACCCCGGCGTCTTCAGGGGGGACAAGTGGACCTGCTGCCACCAGAAGGACAGGACGGGTATGGGGGGTGGCCAGGATGCGGCGCGGGGGTGTTAGTGGGGTGCCTGCCTCCCCCCAAAACCCATGGCCAGCACTCTGTCCCACAGGGCTGGGGTGCGACCGGACCCGGCACGGTGTCACCCTGCAGGACTGGAGTGACCCCCTGGATCCCGACGCAGAGGCACAGCGCCTCTTCCAGCACCTCCACGGCCTCCAGCAGCCCCTCAGGTGAGCCCCTCATGGGGTGGGACAACAGGGAGGACAACCCCCTGTGTGTCCCCTGCCCCACAAAGGCTCTGTCTCCCCCATTCCCTTCTCCCCAGGGAGAAGTACTGGGAGTTGGTGAAGATGGAGGACCCCCAGAACGGCCCCCAGGTCTGCGGTGAAGGTAGTGATGAGGGGGACACTTGGGTTAACAGAGGGAGGAACCCTCAGCACCCCATCCCCATCAGGGATGCTCTGTTTGGGGCATCCTGCGTGTTTTTGGGGAGGTCTGGTATCACTGCCCTTTGGTCCCCCCCGCAGGTGCCCCAGTGCCCCCGGGGCTGAGCCAGCTCTTTGAGGTGCTGCAAGACCTGGAGGGCTGCCATCGCCTGCTGTCCCCCAGTCCCCCCGCATCCCCTGCCCTGCTGGAGCTGCAGACGTGAGGGGTGTGGGCAGGGAGATCTCTGTCGTGGGTGGTGGCAATAAAGGCACTTTGTTCCCTGCACCCCTGTCCTCTTGAAAATTTCTGCTGGCAGCAGGCCACTTCTCCCAGATGAAGAAAGAGCATCCTTCCAGGAATGTGTCATTTCAGTACCAAGGGGCTTGGGGCAGTAGCCACAAGGGAGGCCATGGGGACATCAAGGATAAGAGGGACATTGAGGGCCTGGAGCATGTCCAGAGAAGGGCCACAAAGTTGGTGAAGGGCCTGGGACACAAGTCCTATGAGGCGTGGCTGAGGGAACTGGGGTTTGGTCTGGGGAAGAGAAGGCTCAGGGCAGACCTCATTGCTCTCTGCAACTCCCTGAAAAGAAGGGGTGGGGAGCTGGGGGTCAGCCTCTCCTCACAGGTAACCAGTGATAGGACCAGAGGGAACGGCCTCAAGTTGTGCCAGGGGAGGTTCAGGTGGGAAATGAGGAGACATTTCTGCTCAGAAGGAGCAGTCAGGTGTTGGGATGGGTTGCCCAGGGAGGTGGTGGAGTCACCGTCCCTGGGGGTGTTCAAGGAGAGGTTGGACGTGGTGCTTGGGGACATGGTTTAGTGGGTGACAGTAGTGGTAGGGGCACGGTTGGACCAGATGATTTTGGAGCTCCTTTCCAACCTTAATAACTATGATTCTATGATTTTGTCCAACCAACGGCCAACTGGGGGCTTTCTTCTTAACGGGGGCTTCCGCTCTGCCCCCAAGAGGCTTTTGAGGAGAACTGTGCCACGGCTGCCCAGCTTGGATGTGGCATTGCCAAGGCTCCTTCTCACTGAGAAATTCAGGGAATGGCCCAAAACACTGGGGGGGCTCAGGCCCAAAGCCTTGCTGGGCAGGCAGTGCCCCCGTGTGCACTGCTTTGAAGACCGCCTGCCCGCATCCTCCCCAGCCTTGTCACGACCAAAGGCCTTGTGGCATCACAAGGCTGAGCCACAGCTGCTGTTAGTCCTGGTGGTCACTGCCAGAGCTCTGCTCAACGTGACAGCCACCTCTGGTATTGGTATTGATCACTGGGAGAGGGCAGGATGAAGCTCAGCCTGACTCTCCTCCTGCGCATGGCTCTGGCTCTTCTTGGGTGGTGGCAATAAAGGCACTTTGTCCCCTGCACCCCTGTCCTTCTTGGGGACACTGCTGGTCAGAGCGACAGGCACTGGTAGCACTGTGGCAGCACTGGGTGGAGGTGTTTCATGGTGGTGCTGCTCAAGTACTGTGTTCCTCATGGCCATGGCTCTGGCCATGGCTTCCATCCTCCCCAGGTGGCCTTGGCCTTTGCAGCCACTTCTGCAAATGATCTTTGTGGTCTTTTCCAATCTTAATAACTCTATGATTCTATGAATTTATCCAACCAGAAGCCAGCTTGGGGCTTTCCTCTTTAATGGGGACTTCCACTCTGCCCACAAGAGGCTTTTGAGGAGAACCGTGCCTTGGCTCTGCCCATGCCTCGTCGAACTCCCTCAGGAGGGCTGCCGGGTCCTGGAGGCTCCCTCGCGTGGCCTCGATGATGAAGGAAAAAAAAAAAAAAAAAAGCCCTGCCCACCCATATCTACTACTTCTCCTCAGTTGTGAGAAAAACCTCAATAATTTTTTCAGACAGGGTCTTCTGGGAAGTTCTGGGAAGCTATTTTATTCACCATTGCAGTGGCAGGCGTCCTGCAAACAGGATCACACAGTAAAGTTTATTCCAACCTTAAGGGAAGGTTGGACCTGGTGATTAATGTGGGAATAAAAATGTTTTTGGAAGGAATGTGGTATTGAGATATGCTTGCAGTGATAAGAAAGCTTAAGAGGCGACCTTGTAAAATGCAGAGAGCCAGAATCCTTACCGCAATTAGGCGGAAATCACTGTGTAAGAAACATTACCACCTCAAAGAGTATAAAAGGTAAAAGAAATTTGATTTATAACAGGCCATGAAAGCCATGTGTAGGCTGTGAAGCACCAGATAGATTGTGAACCTGGATTACCCAGTCAATGGGGAAACGGGGGAACAGTCCCAGTTGTCAAGAGAAAAAAAAAAAGGATGTGAACTGTGTTATGGAACTAGTAGGCGCGCTCCTGCTTGTGGGACGCCACCATTGCAATTAAGAAGAAAAATGCTACTTTACTGAGATCCTCGCTATGCTATTGCCTACAGAGAGTTTCTGGAATTGAGGACATGGTTTAGTGGGTGACACGGGTGGTAGGGGGACAGCTGGACCAGGTGATCTTGGTGGTCTTTTCCAACCATGCGACCTGTGTGAGCGCTGACGGTGGCGCACCGTGTAACTGGTGCCACCACTAACACCCCTTCTGGTGGCACTGGGGACACCACTGGTGTGTGTTTGTGTGTGCGTGTGTGGGGAAGGGTCGCTGCCCCGGCCGCCATTTCGTGGGACCCTCACGGGGGGAGCTCGGACCTCCCGGCCTCCAGGGGCCGCTGTGGGCGGACGGGAGGGGCCGGGCGCCATGGTGGCGGCGGGGAAGGAGGAAGAGGCGGTGGCGGCGGGGGTGGCGGCACCATGAACGCGCCTCCGGCCTTCGAGTCCTTCCTCCTCTTCGAGGGCGAGAAGAAGTGAGCAGGGACGGGGCTGGTGGGGCCGGGGGGGGTGGGTGGGGACGGGAAGGGCTCCCCCTGAGGTAACGGCCCCGTCTGCCGTGCAGGATCACCATCAACAAGGACACGAAGGTGCCCAACGCCTGCCTCTTCACCATCAACAAGGAGGACCACACGCTGGGGAACATCATCAAGTCGTGAGCTGAGGCGGGGTTGGGGTCATTTGGGGGCGGGTTTCGTTTTTTTATTACAATTTACTTCAGAATAGGCATGTTGTGATATCTTAGGTGAAGGCAAGGCAGCTCTGGTGTTAATATTTTCGTGATATTCACCAAGCCCTGTTTTAAAATGTAGTATCAAAGCCCGTACAAATGAGCAAGCAGCTTGCTCAGCTGTTCATACTGCCCTGTTTGAAAGTGTGCCATCAAAGCCTATGGAAAAGTGTTTTTTTATTTTCTTTCTTAAATAGAAAACGTTTGTATGTGTGCTACGTGCTTGTTCACTGCTGCTTTCCCCTTTCAGGCAGTTACTGAAAGACCCTCAGGTGTTATTTGCAGGGTACAAGGTCCCACACCCACTGGAGCACAAAATCATCATCCGCGTCCAAACCACTCCTGATTACAGCCCCCAGGAAGCTTTCACCAACGCCATCACGGATCTGATCAGCGAGCTGTCCCTCCTGGAGGAGAGATTCAGGGTACATCTGTTTAACTGTAACCCGATTATACACTTTAACCAGAGTGTTGGTGTTAGCTAGAGTTGCTATTGTTTTGTGGCAATAAATTTGTTCAAGCCATGCTGGGTCTGGCTATTCAGACAGCTTCTTTCAGGGCCTGGTGGCTCCTGAGGGTTATTTACGTGCCCTGCATGAGTTAAACGGGTACACTGTAACAGCTCACAGTCTTACTAGGGTAGAAAAAAAAAACGCTAATCTGTGTTTGTTTTTTATCACTTTCATTTTCTTGACCACTTGTAATCATGATCAGCTGTACAATCTGTGACTTTTGGGTCTTTATCCACCTGAAAGGCATTCAAGACAAAAGCAATGGGGACGACTGTGAATAGGGTACTAGCTAGCATAGATGTAATGTTCTTGGATGTGTTAGTAAATGGTAAAAGCACCAGCAGCCCTTTTACAAATATGTTTTGATTTTAAGTTTCATTTGCTTGGATGGCATCGAGATTTCCACAGATGTTTCAGCCTGTTGTTTTGCAGTTTTTCTTGTGTTTGATAGAAGATGGATGGTATCAATGTTTAAACTAGCTTCCTTAGCTCAGTAACAGTTCTTGTTTTATCATGTGTTTCTGTTTGTTTATATTACAGGTTGCCATCAAAGACAAACAGGAAGGAATTGAGTGAAATCATCACGTTTAGAGTGGACTGAACTTCTGATGAAGAACAATGTGTCTGTTAGTTGAGTGCTTTATTTAAACCTCATTCATGGCAAGTGTTCCCCTGTTTGCCCCACTTATTTTTAATTTTTCACAGCTGCAGAGATATTTTGAGGGGGTTTTGTACCTGACAGGCAGCTTGCCAAG
Source organism: Aythya fuligula (assembly GCF_009819795.1). NCBI lineage: Eukaryota > Metazoa > Chordata > Aves > Anseriformes > Anatidae > Aythya > Aythya fuligula. The sequence goes on along the minus strand of NC_045578.1, from coordinate 4,971,625 downwards.
AGGATGAAAGTGTTTGATTTGATGGATAATTCATTAAAATGATTTCTGTTTTTCTAATTGGAGCCTTAATGCAACTATTTATACTAGACTGTTGGTGAGTTTGACTGTACTTGCAGAATGATGAGTTGCTGAGTGATTGCAGTAGATATCTTCTTGTCCTTTTCAAGAAGTCTACGCACTGCCAACAGATCTGCATTTTGTTTTATTAAGTGTCATTTCTATAAAACAAATGCACAAATTGTGAAAACTTACAGTAAAAGAAACTGGATGTTTACAATGACTCAATGGGTTTAACAAACTCTTACCTTTTTTTGTTTTGCATGTAATAGCTGGTCTAGAAAACTTCATGATTACATGGGTAACAGTCACTAATACTGCACTATTTCAAAGCACGGGAATGAAATTCGGGTACAAGGAACTATGACTTCTTCCAAATTGCTGTTATGTTCACACTAGTTAGAGCAACAAGGTAAGTGAAAGTAGGGTCTGTTATCACATTGTTTATGAGGATTTCACTCAGATGGTCCCCGTTTGATTGGAGCTCTGGCCACTTGAGAATCTATGAGGAGAACAGAGTTTGTGTAGAAAAGGAAGGGTATTGTCTCTGCAACCCGGATGATACTGATGATGGTCTGGAACAGTGCTCTCAGTCCCTACCAACGTGGGGGAGCTGAATAAAAGGGTTCTTCCACTTCCACAGGGTGCACCTTTATGCTAGTCCTCCCAAACGACCAGGGTTTAATAAAGAAGGACTTAAAATCAGAATGGAAGAGCTGAAAGCAGCTCCCTCTCACTCCTGGAGGAACTGACTTTTGATTTGAGCAGTACGTTTGCAAAGTTTATAGAGCACCACGTCACATCGCACTGCCATACTACTACAGCTCAAGACCATGCTTGACTCACAGCCTCTGTGGCTGTTTGTGCTACAGTCCGTTCAGTTATATCTGTGAGAGAACAGCATTGAACCAAAACATGGTTGTTTTCAGAGGCCAGGGAGCAAAAGGGGAGGGGGCAAGAACAAATGCAAGGAGCTTGCCCTTTCCTGTGTGCAGTTTTACTGGGGAGCAGCTGCTGCACTTACCCTCCCCTCAGCCAGGCAGGGAGAAACAGCAGCTGCCTGCCAGTTAACAGGGCGCAGGAACAGCCCGTGGTGTTGGGCTGTATGCGTTAACCACCAACTTTTATTTCCAGAGAGGCCTTTTGCTAGGAGAAGCTGTCAAGCTGCAGAACACGGGCATGAACAGACTTGCTTTACAGCTCGTAATTCCTGTCACAATTGTTTGTGTGAGCTTTGAGGTGGCCTTGGTCACGCTCTGGAGGTTACCTAACATTCGCAACTAATTGAAAGCAGGGAAAATACCAGGCCTGTTTTGGTGTAAAGGTGCTCAAGAAACTCAAGTGCTGCCCCTGGGAGGAAGGGAGGCACAGCTCAGTCGCAGCGGGTAAACGAGACCTACCTGTGTGGGAGGGATTCTTTTGTCTGAACGCTTTGCCTTTGCAGAGCTCCAAGCTGTGGTGTAGTTTGAGAGGTTGTATATCCACACGCTTCCTTTCTCATCACCACAGAACACGTGCTCTTTTGCTGTGAGACCAAAAGAAGAAGCTGGAAAACTAGAGTGGAGCTGAGAGTCCCCTCTGCTGTAAGGTGGGGCTTTACAGACTGGTGTAGCGTGGAGGATGACACTTCAGCAAAATTCTGCCTGGCACAAACTAACTAAAATCCCTAGCTCTGGAGAAAAACTCCATTTATTAAGACAGAACTCTCCTATTGTAGTAGAGAAAAGCCGGTAATAAGTGATTTCTTCTGATTTTAGTTAGTATTTTTAGGTTTGAAAAGTGGGGCTCAGTTTCTTTACTCCTTGTTGGTCCTAAGCTGCACTATGACATGTTGCATCACGTCAGGGCAGAGCACCTCTACCTTTAACAACCAGGGAACAGTCTCCTATTTATATGCAACTGGTGCCTGCCTGCTAGCTTCAGTGCTGCATATTACAAGCTCTTGTCATGCAAAGGCAGCAGGCCAGGGAGGAGGCATTTATGACTGTTAAAAAGTAAATCTTGAGCAGTGTGGCTGCCCCTGCTGAAGCGACTGGCACGGCCTCGCCGCTTGTGCTGAGGGAGGGTGCTGCCTACCTGGGCAGGTGCTGAGCGTGAGATAGGACAAGTCTGTCGTGGACCACTCCAGCTCAGCCAGAATAACCGCCGACACCGTCCGCTGGCATCCTTTCCCCTTCGTGTCAAAAGACCGACTCCAGCTCCACAAGTATATGCACCCTGGTTTGGAGCTCTTGGAAGCTAGGGAAGGAAGATGGCAGGCTGTCAGCTGCTGGGGAGTGCAGAGCTTCAGAACAGCTGGGGAAGGGGGCGCATCCAGAAGGTGGCTTTTAAGACACAGGACCCGATAGCAGCAGCAACCATTTCCAATTCCTTTGCCTTATTTCTAGATAATTTGAGGCTTCAGAGGGAGTCTGTTCCACATGGTTCCCAAACTGTGGAACGAGCACAGGCTATTCAGAAAGACCCACTCTGTGCTTTTAGGAGCTTCTGAGATGTAGGAACCCCAAATCCTCTGCAAACAACTGCTACTTCCACCAGCCCTTAAACACAACGGGGCTCTCTTCCCTTTCACTTCAGCACTGCTAAGCAAAGTTTTCTCTCTGATGAGTCTGTCTTTTTTCCATCTCTGCTCAGACATGACCTTGCACTCCCCAACCATATTTTATGGAAAGAGGAAACGCCGTTCAGCGTAGCCCTCAAGAATCTACAAAGTGTTAGCTACGCTCCCGTCACCCCCTCTGCTTCCTCATTCCCCACTGAGGCACCTGATTGGTTTTTTTTTTTTTTTTTTTGTGGATCTGGCGATTGTGCTTACACTCACCTACAACGTCATCATTCAGAAAAGCCAAACCGTCAACCCTGTGAGATGTCGTCATTTCCCCCTCCTCATCAGGAAACTGGAATGTGACTTCGAAAGGCCTGCGAGAGGAAAGGTGAAGTGATTCAGGTCGTGAAAGGGTGCTTAGATACAGACCACAAGAGATAGAAATCTGTTAGTTTCTCGCCTGATAGAGCTGATGAATTCCCACCTGAACCTATGTTTTTGGCTACCTGGGCTTCTTAATGTAGCAGGAGCCTGTTTGCTTAAGGGACTGCTATTTTCATAGAATCAAAGAATATCCCAAGTTGGAAGGGACCCATAAGGATCATCAAGTCCAACTCCTGGAGTGTTTTGCTTCCTTTACATTTGGTAGGACACGCTGCTTTCCTTGCTCAGACCTCCTCAGCTGGAAATAAAGCTAGGACTACCTCTTCTTGTTATGGAAAGCAAACACATGCCCCTAAACTGTGGGTTCTCACCTGTTTTTCTGTTCCTTTTCCAGTTTTATATTCCAGGTAAAGCAGCCTTCTTCGCAGCCAGCCAGCAGGTACTGCTCTGGGCAGGTGGGGACCAGGGCAATCCGTAATGGTACAGAGAAAGATTCCAGCACCAGCAGCTGGCTAAAAAGAGAACGAACAGTTAAGTGGTGCTGCAGAGTGATAGGTACAGGCTCCTGGACTGGCCACATCTGGTTTTTGAACCTTTACCTTGCTTTGAAATTGTAGTCACAGTCTGGAATCCCAATATCCCAGAGTGCAATTCGCTTGTCATAGGATGCAGCTGTGGGACACAGAAGAGAAGCAGGTAGTGACACCGCTGCTCATCTGGCTCTTCTGGTGCTAGCTGGCAATTCTACCTGTGTCACAGACTGTAACGCTCTACGCCTGGGGCATCAGAGAGCTCATTAAAGCACAGCAGCAGTCAGAGAAGCTCCTGGCTGAACACCACTTCACAGACATCGTTAAACATGCACATTCAGTAATTCTTATCCTGTGCTCTAAGAGGAGCAGATTAAAGGGAAGTTTGGTTCCTGGTGTCCGTTACTAAGTTGTGGCTTCACAAGGTCATTAATTAGTGCGCATTTAAGGTCACATTTCTGGTCATGGGTTCTGGTGGAACCGAAAAGGTGAGCTCCAGTCCCTACTCTCAGGCAGATTCCACTGTATTCCACGTATTTCTGTGTATTTGCATCCACAGCAGCTCCCATTAGGACAGTTAGGGACTGTAAAATAGAAAGGCTTTTACTGCCTTTGTCACCAAGCTGATATACTTGCAATAGCAACGAGGCCAGTCAAGTACTCAGAGTAATTGGGATCCTGAGCACGTGGCATCACTCAAGCAGGTTAGTATCCAGCCCCCAAAGAGGGATACAAAATTCTCAGGTTATTACAATACATTTTTCTCTGCAATAAAATGAGCCTTGCTGTCTACACCTGAGCAGCACCGCCAAGGCAGTCAGCCCTTCACAACTAAGCATTATATGGATGTGGTAGCAACCTCCTGATCCTTTTAGGGTTCTGCTTTTTGCACTCTTGAGCTTACTCTCGAAAAGTATCCATTACAGCTGCCCATGCTTTAAAGGAATTTCACTTTTTAATGGCTCATGGAGCAGTCTAACCGGTCCAGGATGCGAGCAATTGTAGGCAAGAAAAACAATGTACTACAGGGTGCAGGTGTGGTCTGAATGACTCCGTAACAGCTTACTTTACAACCCCAACAATGCAGCTGCAACCTGTAATATGATGGTTCACTTCCCACCACTCCTTAAGCCTCTGCGGGAACTACTGTGGCAAAGCTTACTTCCACCTCAGGACCTGGATAGAAATTTCTGATAAGGCACAGAACTCAAAAGACTTTCATTTATTCAAAAGCAATTAGCTGTGCAGCTTTGATCACTGGAAAAAAATGAAACCTAACAGGCTGTTACATGCTGCATTGCCCCTGTTGCCATGCTTGATGGGAGAGAGCCCTGCTAGCTGACCATTTGCTGCCTGGCCCCCAGCACGCCACTCAGGCTATCATTCTTCTTACTCGTCCCTGCGGAACGGATCCGCTCCTGGGATTGTTTGTGGTTACTGCGTGACAGCCAGCCGGAGAGCTGGCATACCAGGGAGCTACCGAGCGAGAAACAGGAGCTGCTGCACCTCAGCTGAAGAGCCAGACTGTGGCTGAAACAACTCCCAACTTCTCTAGAGTAGTGCCACACGAGACTAACAGGACTGTGTGTAACATCTGCCCATGCTTTGTGTATGTGTGTGTGGTCCCTGTATTCACCTACCCGCACCTGCCTCCACTGGGGACAATTCCCCTTGCTCAGGAAGCCCAGCCGTTTCTAGATCGGGTACTAAAGCTAAAGAGATTCTGAACTAGAGACTTACTGAAGAGGTGAGTTTCTTGTGTTGGGCTGAAGCAGACAGTAGCAATGGGCTTTTTATGAGCCTTTATTTCTCCGTAGCAGAAGTCAGCCGCCACGTGGATCAGTTTGACAATCCCTCTCCTCCCCGCAGCTGCCAAGATATTGTGAGATTTCTTCCGACTGTCGCTGATTACCATTGGGAGAGTCGTCCACGCAACGCTGAAAAACTCCTAGGACAGAAAGAAACCAGGAAGAACATGAAAGAGAGCAGTTGGCAGGATGGCTCTTAGCTCTGAGTAACTGTCACAGAGCAATCCAGGCGAAACTACATGGCTATTCAAGCCCAAATATTGTATCTCAAAAAACTGTCAGAAGAACACAATTTTTTGAAACAGGATGTTCGTTACTCCATGTTGTCAGGCTTTCTTAGCAGCCTGGATACACACCCACCTTTGTGAAGAGAAGAGGCAGAATAATATTTTAAATTAACACAAATAAAATAAAATAAAAAAGGCTAAAAGGACAAGCAAGAAATGTTCACTATCTATCTTGAGCATTTTAAGACCTGTCCAAACTAATGCTTGTAACTCTCTTTCAGAATTGTTTACAACATGTACATGTATATACCTATGCAATTACAATGCATTACGCTATTCCCATCTAATTCTACTGTTCCTATTTGCAACATACCTCTGTAGCCACCTTATATTTTTTCAGCACCACCCCTGTTTCACAGTCAATCAGACAGACAGATTCCCCTCCACATGTCGCCACAGTTCTGGAGGAGCTCACAATGGGATCTGAAAGATGAAAAGAGTAGGTGAGGAGTCCCCAGGTTCACGGATAACACATGAAGACTGCAGTTTATCACTGCCTGGTGCTCTCCCAGACTCCTGTTTTCAAAGTCAAAGAAGAAGTGTGTGCACAAGTCTCATCCTGACATCGGAGACTACAGCTTGAAGAAGCTGGGGTCTAACGCATGGAGTCCGCTGGGATTCCAGAGCCAGGTGGTTCTGGAAATCCTGCAAACCTCTTTAAGAGCTCACCTTTCCTGGCTCCACAGTCTAGCAATGGCTCGAAGACACAGGACCAGAGCTGCGTTTTAAAATCCTCACGGCTGTTGCCTTTACTGTGACACTGGAGAAAATGCAATGGCTCTGCACTGACATCCTCCTACAATAAACCATCCACATTTAGACAATTCATTCCCCTGACAGTGGTTTGTCTGAACGGCATGCCTGTGATTGTCTCGGCAGAACCCTCTACTGAACACAGTAATTCCAGTTAAACCAAAGTATTTTCAGCCCTTCTGTGCTACAGAGAACAGGAGAGACTAAGGTGCCACCAGTGCTCAAGACTCCCAAAACAGCAAGGAGAAAAGATGTGCCCATCAGACCCCAGCATTGACCTTCATATTCTGCTGCAGAGAAATGTGAAAAACCCTTTAGATCCCCACTGGTTTGAGCTGAGAGGGAAACACCTTCCCCCATGCAGCCATCAGTTTGACCTGAGAGCAAGTCATGACAGTCCCATTTCTAAGAACAGGCTTTCAGTGCACCACCTCAGAGCGCTGGTCCATCCATCCCTTGCAGGGAATTCACTGTCTTCAGGGGGAGGGCCTTCCCTGACACCTCTGAGAGATTTAAAACAAACAAAACAAAACAAAACTATAACTCACAATATATCTGGCCAGTCATGAGCTCCAAGATCTGTCGAGCTCTGCTGAAATCTGAATGTGGCTCTTCCCACTACACCAAGAGGCTGAAAGCCTGGCCCGAGAAGGCTGGTGAACATACCTTGCCCTTGGAGTTCTTTACTGGGGTCAAGTTAACAACCCCGTTCTCCTGTTCCTGGCTTTTCTGTTCTCCTGTCAGCTGGCTGGATCTTCTGTTGCTTTGCCCCTTGGGAAACTGCTCTCCATTCTTTTGTGTCCCTTCAGCTTCCTGATCAGGGGTTGCCTCTTTGGCTGGCTGGTTCGATGCTCTCGCTTTGTCCGGAGCTGGGTCATCCTGCACTTCACTGGACTTTTTGGGATTAAGTACAGCCTCCTTCTCAGTATTTGCCTGGGTCTTGGACCTCTTTTTTCTAGAGCCTGATTTGGAACGATTTCTTTTCCTCTTCCTGGGCGTTACCACAACCTGTAAGGCATGTTGTCAGTATCTGCAGAAGATTTCTACCTTCCCCGAGACATGCAGGTTATAAGTACGAGAGATTTTTTATTCAAACGCCAGTACCCTCCCACAGTCACAGACTAGGTTCTAAGAATCACGAAAGCCCAGAGCCACGGAGTTCCTAGAGGCTAACGACAGTCTGATTTTCAACTTGCTTCCCTTGCCCCAGTTACTTGCGATTTTCATACAACATGGAAAAACAAATCTGGCCCATGGACTAGTCTGAAGTCATTTCAAACAGGGCAAGCACCATCACAATCCAGCCGTATATCAGCCCAGTTCTCTCATTAAAAATCTCCCTTCCCGAAAGGATGGGTGGAGGGGGTAGGTCTACATTCATGAAATGTTTTGGGTCTCCTATGAATGGAGAAGCTCTCTCCTCTTGGATAGCAACCCAACCTTCTCATTGCTGGGAAAGCTTCGGTCTGGCCATAAAAAATAAGCCTCAGATTACAGACTGGAGCCTGGGACTGCCCCTCCAGTTACCACAGCACCATCCATGTAAGCTGACAAGTGCTACTTAGTTTGTTTAAAAAAAAAAAAAAAAAAAAAAAGAAAAAGAAAAAAAAAGAATTGTTAATGTAAATGGAAAATCACTTACCTTACTTACATCCTCCGCATCTTCCTTGGGGCTTTCTGTACTTTCTTCCTCATCTTCATCCATCTTTTCCTCTGTTTCAGTATCCGTGTTTAACTCCAGACCCAGTGAGTAAGACAGAAACTCTTCTGCAATCATTTTCACCTTAGAAGCAAATAAGTTGATATGTACAAAAAAAGACAAAAAGCAGCAGCAGCCAAACCGTGACGCGTAATGACAAGAGCTGGTTTGCTGGATTTTTAGTATCTGCTTCCACTATTCTATGTGAATTTCAGAAGCGATGGGGTAGCTGCCAGCTGCCAGCCAGGCAGGCCGAGTCCTCTACAGACAGATCTGGGAGAGCAGGGAGGTTCCTCACTCTGCCTCTCCACAGCGTGCTTCAGTCTGATCTCACAGGGTGGTCATTCAGAGGCTGGAGTGCAGACATACTCAGTCCACAGCCCTTCAGCAGCCAGATAGAGTTACCACCACGTAGAGAGAGGGACAAAAGCAAAGGGTGAGGCTGTTCCTTCAGGAAAGCACACGCAGTCACAAAGGAACCCAGTGAAGTCACGACCACACCGGAACACGGAGTGATTCCAGTGACTCCTGGAGACAACCACCACCCTGTAGTGCATCAGGCAGGGTAAAACAAACAAAACCAGCCTGCTGGACTGGACTTTTCACCTCCACATATGACAACAGTGGTGGCTTGCATTGCTGGCTAGAGTTATGCTATGTGATCCAAGAACTTCACTTTGTCTTGCATTTCTAGGGTATGTATGTGAGAAAACAACAGCCCAGCAACAACACAAGACAAAGGAGGGATGGAAGCCATACAATTAAATCTAATGTTATAAACTGAATGGTATCTTTCTCCGCTGGGAGTATCTACACTTCTGTCATTAACTTTTCTCCTTTCACGCACCTTCCATCAAGACTAACGGCTGCCATTAGAGTGATTTGCTGTTTGCAAGTAATTAAGTACTAAGGATGCTGCAGTCTCGTCAATTAGTAAAAATATCATCACTGCTCATGAATAAAAAAACAACGTTTAATGACTGTCGTTGCATCTCGGTGCACACTCAGTGTCAGTGCTCCTGTAAGTGCCTAACAAACCAGAAAAGAAAAGCAGAAAAAGTGGTATCACGCCTCTGGAAAAAGTCCCCTGAACTCAAACCCACACAGCATTTTAACCAAATCTGTTCAGAATATAGAGTCTTTGCCTGAAAAACAGGATGGTGAGTGAAATGCAACTTACCCGCCAGCGGGTGAATTCACTGAGTGAGCTGGGTCCATATACTACATTAGTTTGTACTGACTTGAGGAACTTCTTCTTGATGGACTTCACTTGCTCAGCTGTATACTTCTCAGGAAGCTGGTCACGGAAGAATTTTTCCCAGTGAGCGGTAACCTAGGCAGAAAGACTGGGTTTGTTCAACAAAATACTACAGGAAACCAGAGCAGAAAAGCAAAACAGTACTTGTGCAAACACCTAAGAAGTTACCAACCCTGAGGCTCTGCTAGCTATGTGTTGGTACTGCTTCAATTTGATTGGTGTTCAAACCACAACTTCAGCTAGCAGGAAACACAGTCCCTCTGATCCAAGGTCGTGTGGCTAAGAAGATACTGTCAATGTGAACCAACGCCTGATTTCATGCCCCTAGCTCCACAGCAAGTGGTCTGAAGAAGTCTCACACTGTGCTCCACTGACAGGGAGTACCTGGCAGGTAGCTATTTATAACAGGCAGAGGACAATGGGGAGTTTTCCTGTAGTTCATGAGCACGGCTGGTACACACGCCATCGCCACTCACAGATAAAGATATTTAGATTTCACAAAAAGCAGCCTATGCTTATACACAGCAGCAGGAACTGGGCAGCCAGGTACAATTCAGTACCATCAGGAAAAGCTATCTGGGGCACAGCCACCAGCACAAAATGAACAGCATGGGGGAGCATTTGGTGTCTCATTACTACCCATTCCAACAGCCAAACATGCCCAGTTGCCTGGAGGATGAGGGGCTGAGCAGCCCTCCCCAAGACCTTTTGAAGTGTAAGGTATTACAGAGATGACACTTAGCACAGTGAGCCTGCACAGACTTCAGTATTTGATCTCTCCACCGCTGCTACACAGAAGGAATTAACAAGATCAGCTAACTAGAATACAGATAGTAAGAGCTGGACTGCACAAAACAAAAAAACAAACAAACAAACCAAACCAAACCAAAAACAAACACCTTTTTCAATAAAACAATATGTGTGCTCCAGATCACAAAGAGCTTTGCAGGGAGAATCTGTCAAGAGCTGTGCACTACTGTGCATGTAAGTGGAAGTACAGCTCCAAACACGAAGAGTGGAAAATGAAAGGACAAATCCTTGTTCCTGGTGCATGCTGGAAAACTCAGGATTATCCTCAGCCTGTCTCTCAGCTCCCCAGTCCTGGGGCCAGGACAGTAACATCAGGTAGATGGAGAGGTACATGCAGCTGTTACATCAGCCCCAGGTTTCTCCCTTTTTCTGAATAGCAACTGGGTGACCTAGAAAACCGGTGGCTCATATACAGACCGTGTCAGTCCTGCTCCTGTGTAACACTCCTGACAAATCCTCTTTGCTACACAAGAATTCTCTGGTTGTCAGTTCCTGCTGGTTTGGCAGCCCTGGTACACCAAGAGTCAGCACGGCAGTGCTATGGAAACCCAAAATGAGGCCTCACACCGATTGAAGCTGAAGGCAGAAGTTGCCAACACAGAACAAGCAGAGCAAATGCAAGCAGTGATCAGAAAAAGTAGCAATGAGGTTTTTACAACACAGCCCATACTGTGGCACAGTGTTTAGGTACTTCTCAGGTGTTCACAGATGCAGAAAACACCACACATCTTACCTTGCTGGTGAGCTTACGACTATTGACACGCCTCACATGATTAGCCAGTTTGGTTATATCCTTGCCGTTCAGTAGCCGAAGATTTTGCAAAAGAAACATCACTTTATAATCATCGTTGAGCTAGAAGGAGAAGACATTAGAGTCACAAAAACCATACACGTGCTACTTGCTTCAGTTTTATGTCCACTGCTCTTTATTAAAATACAGCCAAGAAGTAGCAGAATGTATTTACTCAGGAAAGGACATTTCATAAAATCTTCTCAGCATTTCTGACACAAATACCAACTTTTACTTGTAAATTCTGCTGGAAATCGGGATCTTCAGCAAGAGAGACAAAAATCCTGCCTCGCCTTCTGCAGTACCGGGCATCCAACACAAGGTGGTGGTGGTGAAACTAGGCTCTGTCCTGAATGCAAGGCAGGGAGTTCTGTTCACAGCCTCTAACTCTGAACATCTAATTCAGAGGAAGGCCCTGCCTGAAGTAAATACCAGCAGCATTTCTTCGGATCAGGGGAGTTTTAGGTCAGAGCAGTCCCCCAGCCCTGTTCACCATACAGCTGCACGTATACTTCTGCCAGCGTGCAACAGCAAACAAGCACCTGGGGACACCAGAGGTGGCTGATGCTGGTTTAAAGCACATGGAAAATTGCAGCTTCAGATGCCTAAACTGAGAATGAGGAGATTCAAGATTTTTAACCTCTGAATAGTTTTGGATAAATCACTTCTGCAGACTGGGAAATCGTGGCATAAAATGATTAAGGGGAGCAGAAGAACTAATTACTTTCTAAGATGTCCTCACTTGCTGCCTAAGAATAATATAGAAGAACTCGGCATAATTGCCATTTATTGTCCCCTCTATTTAATGGCTTGTACAAATGGGAAGTAACTCACTGTCAAGTACACATTGTTCTCATAAGTGAGCTCCTCAAGCAGAGGGAACTGTTTCAGAGCAGTTACATCTTCCAGCTGGTTGTTGTTGCAGTTTAGGACACGCAGATCAGGCAGGGTTAGACTGTTGGGAAATTTGTCCAATAAATTATCGGAGAGATCTAGTTTCTGCAGATGCCTCAGACGGGAAAACAAACGTGGGTCTAAGTCTCCAGTCTTCAGCTGCAGCTTGGACAGGCTGAAAGAAAAAAGAGAAAGTGAACTACCTGCATTTCACTGGAAAAACAAGGCCATACCTTGCGGCACCCCTCAGCCTAGCACAGCTCACAGGGTACATCTGACCAAATCTGCTTTTTCTTGACTGAAGCACTCCGGCCTGCAGCCATGCCTATATGGAAAAGATGCTGTGTCTGAGCTAACAGACACGATCAGAGTCTGCTAAAGTATTTGTGGTACAATCAACCTGTGATTCAGATATATTTCCTATGGGTAACAGAGCTGGTTATCAGCAGTGAATTACCAAAAATGTTCTCGTTCATAAAAAAATTACTAAGTCTCTAACAATTTTGGTATTTTATTCCTTTGCAATGTAAATTCAACAAAACAAGCTGTGACAATACAAGGTACTTTTTCACTAGGCCATCAGTCTACATTCTCCATAAAATGCTCTAGATTCATTATTTCCCTCCTTTGCAGAATTCACAGTGTCACAACCAGTGTAAGCACTGCAAGACTGCAGGGCTCCCAAAACGACTGTTCCTGTACTCCCCTCCCTTCAGGTTGACACTTGCACTCTCACATCTATATGGCAAATCAGATTGGTTTGCTAATCTGGCTTAAAACTTTTCTGCTTTACAAGTATGCTCGGAGCATGCAGAGAGTAGGTTCCCAAATCATTTAGGTGGTTTTCAAGAACAAAATTAATCAAAAAAGTGATTTTTCCATTTCTTTTGCAGCAAGTTCTGCTCCAAATATTTCCACTGGCAAGTATGCAAATCTACCTAAAAAATCACAATGCTGCAACCAAAACTAAAGCATTTTATGCTTGGATATGGAAGTGATACAGTATTTGTGAAGGGGGAAAAATATCCCTTCTCTGTGAGAAGCAGAAAACTGCGTATTATAAGGAGGATCATTTAGATCTGATTAGACCATTGAGCTGAACTCCAAAGGGAACTTCCAGCACTGACTGCCATGGTCTCTTGAGAACGCAAGCCTGGGTTCCTTTAACAAACAGAATATCCATCTATAATGATTAGTTTAAAAAAAAAAAAAAAAAAAAAAGGCCTTCTACATATATACAAAATGTTAATAAAACAGGTAAATAAATTCAGAAAGCAAGATCACTGAGATGCCATCTCAGAAGCCTAACTAGTCAGTCAAAGTATATGAGAAAGGCTGAACAGAATTCAGCTGGCTGCAAAGCTGAGTGTGAGTACTGTGTCACTGTGATTTCAAGCAGAACATCACTTGGGATTTCAACAGTCTGGGAGAAACTCAGCACAGAGTTCCCCAAGTGGACTTTCTGAAATATTACCCTTCAAAATCATGGTACAAAGCTGTATGGAAAAAACTACCTGTAGAAGTTCACGACTTCAAACACCTGACCATCACTTTGTTACCCAGATTACTGGGACCTACAGTCTTTGGATATCCTGTTGAGTTTCTCTCTGAAAACAAATAATTCATGACAAGACAAAACCAAAGAAGTAACTTTAAAGACTACATACGAAACCCAAAACTCCTACATCAGCCACAAAAACAACGCAGGTGCCAGCCAGATGTTGGCTAGCGGAGTCACTCGGAGTGACCAGTTTGCAAATAGCGAAATTCCACCATATTAAACATCTGGAAATGCATTCATTATGTTCAATGAACTCTATTAATGATCTGAGCAACAAAACTGTTTTAGAGGTTTCTAAGTGTATCAGAGTTTACTCTCCCTTTCTGCCATGATTGAGGTACTGATACAATCAGATGTAGAACAGATAAAAAGTGACGGAGGAAAGGAAAATAATGCCAAAATGTTAAGAAAATCCTCTAGATCCACTCCAGAAGTGATTCTCTTATTTACAACGAGCAATTGCTACCAAGGACAGAAGTGTTTTGGGGACAGGGAGGGAGCACTTCTTAGGATTAGGAAATCAGAATCCAGCCCTGAGCAGTTTTACAGAAAGAATGTGGCATAGATAAAATCTGTATGGTGAAGAGAGGTGGTAATCACAGAATTTTCTAGGTTGGAAGAGACCTCAAGGTCATCGAGTCCAACCTCCAACCTAACGCTAACAGCCCTCCACTAAACCATATCCCTCCACTAAACCATATCCCATAATTGCTGCAGTTCCACCAGTGCTCACTGATCCTACACAGAGAATGCCATCTCTAAGTCTGTACTTTGAATTGGCCTCTCCTATTTCAGCAAAAACGCTTGAAAAAGGATCGCCCATGCTGAATTCATCTGGAATTTTCCTGTCTGCACTTACTTTAGTGTCTCGATCTTTCGTAGTCTTGTAGATCTTGGAACCGCTCTTTCCAAAAGAAGTTCTGTAGTAATTTTTGACATGTTTATCTTCACCCCTCAGCTGCAATCACTACACAGCTGTAGGATCTCTTCTTGTAGCCTTCCTGGTTAAAAAAAAGAACAGGGATGAAGCCAAGTCCTTTGCAACTGACTCCAAAAGGGAGAAAAAAACGTTATGAGGTTAGCTGCTGCTTCTGAAGTAGCCTTTTTTCACAGTTGACAGGGAAATACCAGGAAGAGTTATAAATCTGGGCACGTACTCCCACCAAGCTGACCCAACCCATCTCCAAAACATTGGTGCTACCTCCCTTGGCTATTAAAGTGAAAGGCTTGCTGTAAATGAAAACTGCCTGCAGCATGACAGCACTCGGGATTAGGGACACTCACCCAGTGTGTACCTCTCCTGTGCAACCAGGCTCTGGTCCAAGAACTCCCACATGCTTTCAAACAAACAGCAACAGTCAGAATAAATACACCTGTCGTGGGTTTCTTCCTCTGAAGGCCTTGACACAGAGCACTCGCCGGCCTGACCAGGTGGACCGACTCTTGGCTGACAACCTCTGGATCCCCTACAACTTTGGTAAACTGGATTCGTTACCAGAAAGGTAAATACCCACCGCCCAGTAACCTTGTTTCTTCACTAAGGAAATAGAAACAGCAGCATCCTGTACCTTGTTGGTTATAACCAGACGTTTTTATGCATCGTTGCAGATATATTCTATCCTACGTGTGCACACACACAGATAGAGATATTGAGAACAGTAAGAGTGACAAGGCCAAAGCAACTTCATAAAATTACTGGTTGATGCTTTACCACTCTTTCTGACACAGATTTCAAGAGAGGGAAATAAAGAGAAAAGAGCTCCAAGGCAGGCTCTCTACTGTCGTTTTGTGTTAGCCTCAATGCTGCCTAAATGCCAATCTGGGAAATCGGGAGGGACACGTAACCAGTCCTGAGGCTTGATGTTACTACTGTAATGTGCCTACAATGCCTGGACCATCACGGGTGATGCTCTGTTAATACCTGTAAGTAAGGAAAATCCTTTATATATGGAATATTACATGGTTTTATACGGGGAAAAAAGAAAACCGAGCCTGAAAAAAGCGTTTGAACAGCAGCTGCTCAAGGGCTTGATCCTTCAAGCAACAGAGCTGTCAGTGAAAGCCAAACCTGTTCCTGCTGACCCAAGAAACCCCACTAAGCTCGAATACCTGTAAGAAAACCTCGACACCAACGACTGCGGGTGTCCTGGTCACCCTGTGCTTGGCTACGCATCATGCCCAGATCCGCTGCCCGTGTCACCACGGGGGAGCCGCAGGGCACACGGCGACGCGCTGCCAGGCCCTTCGTCCCCACGGCCGCACCTCGCCGAGCCCACGGCGCTGTGGCAGCACCAATTTGGGCTGAAGGAACGATGTGAGGAACAAAACGAGCTCAGCTTCGGCTCTGCAACCGGGTGGGTGCCGGTGGGGACGAGGCACCCCGGCTGCGAGCGGTGACCCTGGCATTGCCACCACTGCCGTGCAGCGGCCTCGCCAGCGCCATGTCGTGCTCTGGGACCACGATGCCGGCTGCTGGGGGGGCACCGCCGGCGGCCACTCCCGGGGACGGGCACGGGGGACACCGGGGGGTGCCCGCAGGGTGCCTCTGTCCCCGAGGCTCCATCCACAGGCGGCCTGAGGTGACCCCAACGGGCACCGCCCGGGGCCGGGCCGCCGGCTGGGAGCTCGGGGGAAGCCGGGGCGATGCCGGGCGGAGGAGGGCGCTTCGCTGTGTCCCCTCGCCGCCCCGCTGGCCCCGAGCTCGGTCGCCGTGAGGGCCGGCACCGGCACCGGGCTCGGCCTGAGGCGCCCCGGCGGGGCGTGCGATGGGCAGCGGGACTACAACTCCCAGCATCCCCCGCGGCGCCTCCCGGCTTTGGAGCGCTGCACGGTGCCGCGGGGCCTGCTGGGAAACCGAGTCCGCTCCCCCCCCCCCCCATCACCACGCTCTCCAGCAGCTCACCGGGCCGGCAGCGCGGCCTGCACCGAGCCCTCCCTCCCCACCGCCGCCGCCTCAGCCCCAGCCCCGGCCCCGGCTCCCCGCCGCCCCCCTTCACCTGCAGCCGGGCGGAGGAGGAGGAGGAGAGCAGAGCAGGAGGGCGGCGAGGGGCCGGATCCTGAGGCGCGGGCGGCGATGATGATGGCGGGGATGGAGGAGGAGGAGGAGGAGGAGGAGGAGGAAGCAGCAGGCGGTGGCGGTGGCGGTGAGGGGCCGGGCTGCGGCTGCAAGGGGATCCGCTCCTGCCTGCTCTGCGAGGGGCCCGCTCAGGCCGCTCCGCCCCCGCAGGTACCGGGGAGGGGGCGGCGGGGCGGGGCCGGCGGCGGGGCGGAGCGGGGGGGACCGGGGAGGGGGTAATTGGGGGGGTAGGGGGGGTAATTGGGGGGGGTAGGGGGGTAATAGGGCCGGGGGGGGGCCTGCCCTGATCCCCCCGGGCCGCCCCCCGCAAGGCCCGGCCCCGGCACCCCCCTCCCGGGACAGGCCCTGGTGGAGCCGTGCTCGAAAAGAAAAGAAAATAAAGAAGAAAAGAAAATAACGAAGAAAAGGCAGGGCCGGGGGTTGCTCGGGCTCCGGGCAGCTTTCCTCAGTCAGGGGTCAGAGGGGTGAGCAGCCCCATCCCTCATCATGGGGCTAAGGGAAAAGGGGGCTGCGATCTCCCTGTACGCCTGGCACCGGGGATCCTCCGTGCTTCCCCGTCTGTGCGGGATTAAGACAGTACCAGGAGAGAAAACCCTGCTCGGAGCTGCTTGTAATGCTGGAGCTGTTAGCATACCCAGCCCCGGGAGGAGTTGTTCCCAAAAAGCAGCTGTGAAATCCCTCCTGCCTTGTGCAGGCAGGTCCCACGCGCAGCAGCACGGTTCCAGGGTAAATAGGGTGAATACCTCATCTTGATAAGTTTCCCTCTCCGCTCCTTTTTTCATCTCCGTTGTTATTTCCACAGGGAGAAGATAATTTCACTTACTGTCCAGCAACAGGTTTAGCGAAAGGAAATGAGCACTCGGAATTTGCTGGCTGGGCATTTCCATTTCCAGGGGTGTTCTTGACAGAGGAGTTCGTTACCGAAGAAGAAGAAGCGGAGATGGTTGAACTGATGGACCGAGATGAATGGAAGCCATCACAGTCTGGCCGAAAGAAACAGGTTTGACTTTAGAAGCATGTTTCCTTTTCCAGAGGGATCTAAGAACGAAGCTGTTTTCATTCAAAACCCAAATCATTTACGTGTAAGAGCATTAAAAGCTCTTTTGCAGAAGCTCCTTCTGAAATCGGTTGCAAGAATTACTTGTGATTAAAATCAGCTTCTTGCAGAAGTATAGGATAGTTACAATTGGTACTCCATGTTGCATGTTCAGGCATAGTTTTGCAATCTTTAAGGACAAAAAGTAGGTTGTTGTTTTTGTTTTTGTTTTTTTTTTTGCTTTAGAGGTGAGAAATCTAATGCCATAGATTAATATAGCTTCACTGAGTCACTTTGCAAACCGGTGACCAGGTCACCAGGTTAGATGATGTGGTGGTTACCCCATACGATACCACTGATGTACTGCAGGTGTTCAGGAGCATTCCCCTGTTCCAGTGTCTGGATCAGTCCATGGCAAGCAGTAGGGCTGTGTTTCCACCCCTGGGGCAGTCGATTCCAGGTGGACTGAATGCCCCTCCAAGTGAAAGCAGACTGTGGCCTGCATGCTGCTGCCAGAGGGACAGAGAAAATGCATTAGCAATATCGATTGTGGCGTACCACTTGGCTGCCTTTGACTCCAGTTCCTACTGGAGTTCCAGCATGTCTGGCACTGCAGCACTCAGTGATAGTGTGACTTCATTCAGGCCCTTATAGTCCACTGTTAGCCTTCACTTGCCATTAGACTTTTGCACTGGCCATATGGGAGTATTAAAAGGTGAATGAGTCTTGCTGATCACTCCTTGGCTCTCCAGATGATGAGCTAACTCATGGATGGTGATCAGGGAGTCTCGGTTGGTGCGATATTGCTGCCGGTACACAGCTGTAGTCGCAATTGGCACTTGCTGTACTTCAATCCTCAGCAATCCTACAGCAGAAGGGTTTTCTGAAAGACCAGGCAGGGTAGACAGCTGCTTAATCTTCTCTGTGCTCAGGGCAGCTATGCCAAAAGCCCACTGCTACCCTTTTGGATCCTTGAAGTACCCTTTCTTGAAGCAGTCTATGCCAAGGATGCATGGAGCCTCTGGGCCAGTCACGATGGAGTGCTTTTGCCACTCATTCCCAGTTAGACTCACTTCAGCTTCCAATACAGCTAGCTCTTGGGATCCCCCTGTCACTCCAGAGATAGAGACGAGTTCTGCCCCTTGGTGGCCTGATGGCATTAGGGTACACTGTGCGCCTGTGTCCACTACAGCTTTATATTTCTGCGGTTCCGGTGTGCCAGGCCATCAAATCCACACAGCCCAGTAAATCCAGTTGTCTCTTTCCTCTACCTGGCCAGAGGCAGGGCCCCACTGGTCCTGGTTGGAGCACCTGTCAATTAATTCTTCCAAATGTGAAGCAGAGGTCTCTTTGTCAGGGTCAGGAGTAATACTAGCCCTTCTACTGCCTCTGGGGGACTGCCCAACAGAAGCTGGGGCAGCAATCCTCCTAGATCCCTTTTCTTGCTGCTGTATCTTCCTGCAGCTCACATACCTGAGCAGCTAGGGCTGAGGTCCTACTTCCACTTCCTCATATCTTCCCTTTGGTCACGTAAATAAAACCACAAGGTGCCCTGCAGTGTGCGTCCCAGATTCTCCCTTGCTGGAGCCGGAGACTGCTGGCACTTGATGGCTGAAAGATTCTTCCATCTAGGTGAGGGGGAAGCTGTGTGTTCATCTAACCGTTGGGACAGTCTCTCTGTGGCTGAAATGCAGGCCTGTACTGGGGCAGAGAGATTTTCTTCATATTTATGAAGCTGGTTGGACTCGATATCCACAGCTGGCCCCATCCCCTCCTCCCAGTCCATTGCTGCCAGTGTGCTGGCATGGAACGAGGGTGCAGCCCATACAAATTTCCACCACATGGATGCTGTGCACTGGACTTCATCAGGGTCTTTAGGTGTCTGGGCATTGTTCAAATCACCATAAATTATCTCCAGCACAGCTAATTCCCGCAGGTGCTGCAGACCTTTATCCATAGTGGCCCACTTGCCTGCTTGGTATACAGTATCTTCCTTGTGGGGATACCTTTCTTTCACAGCTGCCAGGGGTCGCCTCCAGAGGCTGAGAACCTGTGCCTCTCTCCCAATTACTCTATCAGTGAGCCTTTCTTCAGAGAGGGATCCCAGCTGCTTGGCTTCATTGCTGTCTAGCTATTGGCCCCAGTGTCCCAGCATCGAAGCAGCCCGGTGAGGATGTGCTCACCTGGATGACGACTGAAATCCTTTCATATTTCTCACAACTCACTCAAGGATTGAGTAGTTTCTGATTCATTTATGATTTCGGTTTCTCTCTGATGTTGCCATGATGACGCTGCTTTAGAGCTGCCTGCCTTTTCCTCTTCCCCCTCCTCCTTAGGAGGAGCTTCTTCCCTTACTAAATGACCTGATTTCCATTTCCACTGTTTTGTCTTGAATATCGGGGCGACTGATCCCAAAGATGTTCGGTCCTCTGGGGTGGTCACAGTGTGTGTTATCTCATCATCGAATTCAGGAACTTCCCCATTATCTTGAGGGTGCTGGGCAGTGTTAATTCGCATGTGATAGGTGTAAGCCAGACCCCAGCAGAGTGCAGCAAGCTGGTGGAGTTCTCTGGTATTGCCAGGGTCAGGGCATACATCTTTCAAACATTCTACCAGTTTTCTTGGATTTTGCACTTGTTCAGGGGTGAAGTTAAGAATCATCAGAAGAGAAAACCGTGACAGGCACCTGCCCAAATCCCCACACACACCTTGCCACCCACAACTACTTTGTCTTGGGCAGGTCCTTGGATGATATTCTTAATAAATTGTTTGACCTTAGGGAGGAAGACAAATACTAGAAGTAGTAATAGGAGGATAACATCTGACCAAGGGTATCCAAAATACTCAAAGGCTGCTGCGATTAGCCCACAGGGAGAGAAGAAGAAGGCACCACCCCCCATATTATTCACAGATTGACTGCTAGGGGAGAAAAACAAGATAGTGTAATTCTTAATATTTCCAAAAAGATAATCTCCAGGAGACAAGAATGATAACAATGCTGGGCCTGAGTACCAGACAAAACTGAAGGCAGGCATGTTACAGCACAGCATGATAAAGAAACCAAACACAGACTTCAACACGTTCTCTGATCAGATGTAGAGGAAGAAAGAGAACAGAGAACGGACTACATACAACATAGACACAGAAAAATATTAATAGAAAATCGAACATTGTGACTAGCAGTAGGTTAGTTGTAAATACTTTAATCAATTCTACTGTTATCTCAACCCTCAGGCCCCACATTGGGCGCCAAAAAAGACTGTATTGGTTTTACTCAGGTGGGTAGCCGGGAGAGAAAGAAACAAAAGAAACAATAAGGCCACGTGGAAGCACAGAGAGAAGGAAAAAAAAATATTCTCTAATTCCCATCAATGAGCGATGTTCGGCTACGTCCTGGGAAGCAGGGCCTGAAAACACGTAGTGGTTGTTCAGGAGGAACAGCCCCCTGCCCCACAAGAGCCCCCCTTTTATTGCTGAGTGTGGCATCAGGTGTTATGGAATATCCCTTTGGTTGGTTTAGGCCAGCTGCCCCAGCAACGTCCCCTCCCCATCCCTTGCCCACCCCCAGCCTACTGGCTCCTGGGGGCTTGGAAGGGGTCCTGATGCTGTGCCAGCACTATGCAGCAAGAGACACAACACTGGGGTGATACCAGAGCTGTTCCAGCACTGTGTGGGCTGCTGCAGGGAAAGGTGACTCCATCCCAGACAGACCCAACACAGATGAGAACAAAACTCAAAAGACTTGACTGTGAGCCTGTAGGGATCACAGCCTCTCCAAAAAGACTTGTCTCAGATGTTCCCTTCCCTTAACATCAGCTTTTCCCCTCTTCTTTTCCAACAGGATTACGGACCCAAAGTGAACTTCAAGAAACAGAGGTTGAAAGCTGGTGGCTTTACAGGTTTGCCAAGTTTTAGTAAAAAGATTGTGACACAAATGAAGGCTTGCTCTGTACTAGGTGGTTTCCTACCTGTTGAACAATGTAATCTGGACTACAGGCCAGAAAGAGGTTCTGCCATCGACCCACATTTTGATGACTGGTGGCTTTGGGGAGAGCGTCTGGTTAGCTTAAACTTGCTCTCAAACACCGTGCTCTCCATGTCTTGTGATTCAGAGGACAGCATCCAATTATTTCCCACTTTCAGTAAAGAAAACGGGGAATTAAGTCCCCCTGGATCTCTTACAGAGACGTCAGCCTGCAAAAGTTCAAACAAACAGGGAACCGACTACGTTTTATCCCCAAGGCTTGTTCCCAGCAAAGAGGTGACCGTTGCCATTCACTTACCCAGAAGGTCCCTGGTGGTGCTGCACGGTGACGCACGTTACAGGTGGAAGCACGCGATTTACCGCAAGCATATAGAGCGCCGGCGGGTCTGCATCACGTTCAGGGAGCTGTCTGCGGAGTTCAGCGCTGGAGGAAGGCACGAGGAGCTGGGTAAAGAACTGCTAGAAATAGCACTTTCGTTTCAAGGAACACCAGTGTGATCAGCAAGGGGAGGCTAGAATTGCGTCTTGTTAGGAAATTTGGGTTGAAAAATAAAGTACAGTATTTTTACAACTTGATTTATTTCTGAGGTGTGCATAAGGAACCAGGTCTGTACTGAGATGAGCTCAATCAAATAGCAGTTTAACACAAAACAGGGCGGTGCAGGGAAGGGGTGGGCCATTTATTTCTGTGAAGGCTGTCCTGAGCAATGGTAGCTCTTAGACAAAATGCATGCACCGCATCACCCAGCATTTAGTTAGCTGTATCCCTATGGCACAGGCATCTTCTCACCCACTCCAGATAGTTCCTTTAGAGATCACCTCTCCGGGGGGGCAGGTAAGCAAGCATCTCTCCACAGACAGTACAACACACTGAGAACTAATTAAAGTAATTATCCTTTGCTGAAGATTCATACCCTAATGGTGAGGATAAATCACAAATACTGTATGTGACCTATATCTTCTGGGAGCAGAGTGCTGCGTTTGCAGAGGGCCAATGCTGACTCTTCTGCAGAGACAGCTTGGACAGAGTTCAGACCAGAGGCTTGCACAGACTGTGTTATTTTCTGATCATTTGTCATCTCTGAACCCTGCTGTCAGCTCTCAGTAGCAGGAGTCAGATTTTCAGAATAAGCTGGGCAACAGACTGCAACACCAGCAGCTATCATTTTTTTTCTTGGCACCTCCAGCAGTCAGATTTGAATCATACCTTCTACCTAAGATTCAAGCAGTCATTTGTAGCAGAAGCTGATTTGGGGCCATCTGTCTGTTCAGAACAAACTTCTGTCCTCTTGAAAATGAAGCTGTGCTGTGGAAGAAGCATGATCCTTTAACAAACGCTGTTGTGTCATCAAAACCATTCAGCACAGTCACACCTACAGCAACAAAATGACACTTTGCAATGCTGTCTGGTTTTGTCCAGTAAGAAAAAGAGGAACAGGTTTATTACATGGGATTTCAGCGTTCCTGTACAGACATATCCTGTCTTAGAAGTACTTCCTTGGCACAAGGCACAGGTTCTTAATGTACCAGTAGTGCATTCACACTGTAGACTCTGCCCTCTGCCGCAGGCACTGCAGAGAAGGCAGCTCTTCAGCCCAATAGAACTGGTTTACTAGAATTCAGTTTGGTGAATCAGGATGTTATGAACAGTTACATCTATGCTGCTTCACCGCTGCAATAAGCCAGTCTCAGTTTAGCCCAGTATTTAAACAGTTATGGACAGGGCTACAGAATAATCGCAGGAGGGCTCAGTGAGCGCCACTCCCGTGGGCTGCCCTAAACCACAAACCTCCGTCCAGACCTGCTGACGGCGTCACCGAGGCTCTCCAGCAGCAGTTCCAGCATGCCCTCTCTGACAGAAGGCCGTCACTGCAAGGAGACAGTCGTGCAACAGGCAGCCAAGCTCCACCAGAAGAAATCCATCTCAAAATCACGGTTCCTAACATTTTTAGGGCAGGCTGGTGCAATTGGTCCTTTGCTGCCTGCACCCATGGGCTCCACAGCGTGCTCCTGCCTGGAGCCGTGGTGTCCCAGCCTCGGGGCATCGCTGCCAGCGGGTCAGAGGACATTCAGCCAAGCAGGAGGACACAGCTGGCAGCCTGCTGGACCTCGGCACAAAGCCACAAGGAAACCCAGAGCAGCCTTTTGTAGGAAGAATGAGCTCTGAGACCGCATCCTGCCATCACCCTCCTGCCTTTCAGCGCCGAGCCTCCGCATCAATCTGCTCGTGTGGCAAAACGTGGCAATCAACTATTTCCATTAATGTTTGGCTCTTATTTCCAACGCTTGCTTTCACATTTCTATTGTGCTCCCAGCCTGTTAAAATACTGTGTCTACACATACCTGCTGTTTCATTCTGCCAGCACTGAAAGCAGATGATAGCTTCTGATGAATCAGTGTGCCACAATGAAAAGATAAACATTAGTTCATTTTGTGCTCTGCATTTGTCAGCCGAGTTTTTCTGCCTCGTTCAAACTGTACAGAAAGCTGCCTTTCTTGCTAGAAAATTCCAGCTCTGCCTACCCAATATCTTAAGTTTAAAACCTGCACATAATTATCTTCTGAGCCAAAAACCAAGGGCTTTGTCTAGATGGTTTCTGAAGCCCAACACTTAATGTAGTCTCTCCTCAGTCATTGCTATGTCTATCTTTTGACATTTTTCACCCGTTAAATTGTCTCTTGGGCATCAGCTCAGAGAGATCATAAAGCAATTACAATCTCACTGACTTTGTATTACTAAAACTTTATGCACATTCTCTCCTAAAAAAGCCAGACCTACAGCCTTGTAGAACATTAACGATTGATTTGGATTATCCAATGCCACAAAAGTCTGAGAAGAGTATGAAGAGGTTGTAATCTTCATTAATCATCTGTTAAAAATAGTTTTGTCCACTGTGCTACTGTCATTAACATAAGACAAACTCCAACAGTCTTCATGTTCTAGGAACTGCCATCGCAGCTGTTTATCTTCTTAACCAAGATTAGCACTTGTAAAATGCATACCAGGAACCAGGCCCTCATTAAAAACAAGTGCATCAGTTTTATATCTACTTACGTGTTTTAAAAGGAGATTGGTAATATCCGTGCAAGCTTTGAAAAAAAGAAAAGCACAGATTAACCCAAAGAGGATGCTGGAGGACTTCAGCTGTCTTTCGAATAAAAAATCAGTCTGAAATCAACAAGTAGCATAAAACTTAGCACGTTTATCCAGTTTCACTCACAAACGGTAACCGAGACACATGCGTCGTTCTGTATTAAATATCGCTCATGCAGAGATAAAACAAGGATAGGCCATCAGAAAGGCAGAGGTTTGCTCTTTCCTGGCACTTCACTGAGTCAACATCGTGGTCGAGGCAAGCTCCGAATCACATGCACAGGCACTCATGGAAACTTTTCTAAATTCAGCCAGTAAATTATTACTGGGGCCATTTTCTGGTCTCTTCTGCACCACTTTCAAACACCCTGTGAGCAGACAGTCAGAAGGTAAGCACGCTGACCCAATTGTGCTGGGATGCGGATTTGAGGTTGCAGCTCGGGGGGAGGTTTCTGAGGAAGCTGCACGAGGTGGAAGATAACGAAGGGGGTGGAAGATAACAGGAGGGAATCCTGAAAGCTTTTTGTTTATGGAAGGGAAATAAGAGGAGGGACAGGGCGAAATCCCACGTAAAGCCATGGAAAGGCAAGAGGAGAGCGTGTGGTGTGAGCAGCCAGCCCTGCAGCTGGCCAGGCACCCAGATCCCCAGGCAGAGTCCACAGCCCAGCCACCACTGGCCCCACGGCGAGCTGCCCTCACCATCCTGGCACCAGGAACACCAGGGACAGCCCCTGCTGGACCCACACCACCAGCCCTCTACAAACACCACCAACCCCAGCCAAAGGGCGAACCCAACTCTGCCCCGGCCACCCCCGGCTCCCTCCTGCACTCGTGCCCAGTCCTGACCCCTGCTGAAGAGAGGAGAGAGGAGCCCAAGCCTGCCTTGCCCAAACAAAATCACCCTCCCAGCCACGGAGCTGCTCCAAGGCTGGAAGACCCCACAGCAGTGATGATGCCCCAGGAGCGACAGGGACACGAAGGCCCAGGGTGCCTGAGGCCAGACACAAGACAGGACACGGTGCTGCCAAAAGAAAGGCATCGCCGTGCTCAGCTGCTGGGAATCCTGCTGCCGGCCGCAGGGGCAGCAGCAGGAGCAAGGATTTTCTGGCACTGAAGCACGGAAACTCCAGTCTGGACACGTACGGTGTCCCCACTCCTTCCTGGATTAAATTTGTGTTGTTTGCTGATACCACGGGCAATCCTACTGCAACACAAGTCTGGGCCCAGCAGCAGTGAACGTGTCCAAACGTTAGAGGAAAAGGCAAGAGAAGCAAGCACTCCTGGTGGAAAGGAGGAATGAGAGGAGCTGCAGCACGAAGCGATGGGTCACCTGGAGAGATCCCAGGCACCAAGGAGCAAAAATACTCCCATGGAAGGGGAGAACTTGGAGCCCGGAGAGATACAAAAAGCAAAGCAGGGAGCAGAGCTGGCCGAGCACACAGTTTCGCTGATTAAAGTGCATTCACCCACGGGAAACCATCTCAGACTCCCTGCTGGAGTAAGGCGATCCCTCTCCAGTCGCTGCTCGCTGCCTTGAGATTACTTTGAACCCAATCCCACCAAAGCCTCTACTAATTGTACACCAAGCCCGGTCTCTGCTGCATTTCTCCATTTGCTGAAGTTTATTTGCAAAGAAATGGACGGTTTGGCTGCTTCCAGACGAGCCGCATTGCTGTCACAGCACCACGTACATGCTGTGAAATTTCAAGCCTTTTTACTACAAAAAAAAGGCACAATACTTTCCTCCACAACTAATTTCAAGCCCCGTGGGCTCCGCAGCGCACACAGAGCCCTATTCTTCCTGCCGTTAAAGGGAAGCACAAAGCTCAGATAAGAAATTCGTCCTATCTGGCCCGGCTCTGGGCTGACAATAGGAATTCTGTTGGTAGAAGAGCCCACGCGTGTAATACTTGGCAGAAAACTCAACTCCGATTTCGTTACGTAAACCTTTAATTTTTTATTTTGGTAAGAAGAGGAGGAAGAGAGGGCAGGCTCCCGGGGAGATGGTATGAATTTCGTGACCACCCACTTCCTGGAGGACACTCCTCATTTTTTGCATATGTGCATAAGCACAGGCCAGTCGTTTCACACACAAACCATTTCCTTTGCTGCACATCAGCCAATATGGTACATGCCAACTGCGGCAAGAACAACAGATGAAAGGCACAGACACAGCGCTAAGCAACTCGTTCAGCAATGCTCAAACTTGCATGTAAACAAGAGAAATTGGAGTTGGGTTCCCAAGGCCCTCGTCAGAGAGAAAATACAGGGATAGTCTCCCTGGGATTTGCGTGTGCTCTCCACTCCGGGCAGCTGCCATGTAATATGCTGCCATTAGATTTCTCAAACCCCAGTGGAATAAGGGACCAGAGATAAATAGAACATTACAAATATCCGTAACGATTTCAGGAACCTATACAGCCTGGGAGCCTAACTGCAACGTTTGAGTGCAGAGCAGGAAATCGGCAAAGGATCAGGGCTAAGGAAATGTGCTTCTTGCAGCCCTGGGCCAGAAAGCCTCACTTGCCCTTAAAAGAGCTGATGACTGCAAAGCACTTCTCTCCATGAGGTTACCACAAATCATAAAACAAGTTTTTACAGAAGTTTTCCCCCAAAAAGGATGCTAGAGTATTCACAAGCTTCCCCTGCTAAGCAAAACAAACGTGCAAGTGTCTTTTTTTCTGCTGCTGGAAAAGAGTCAGCTCAAGTGGAACGTGATGGCTCTTCAATGGCACCCAGATCTCCTGCCGGATCCAGCTCCAGACTCGCCTGTGCAGCTCCAGGTTCCCCCAGAGGAGCTGCCTGCCTTGGTGCAGGGAGGAGGAAGCATTCCTTTTGGACAGGTGAACGTACAGCTGACAAACACTGATGAAAAAACGCAGGACTGGGGCTTGTTCTCTACAGCAAGCCAGGAGAAAGACATTGGAACAGTACACAACTGAAGACAACGCAGGGACAGATTTCCACAGCCTGCTGTCACTCTTTACCTCCTTGAAACTTTTCTAGTCCTTCAAAATTTTGTCTCGTTAAATTCCCTGTCACTGTTCTGTTTTAGGAATGTCCTTGTTAAAACTGAAACACCTGTAGGCCTTCCCTGGGCACTCTTGCTTCTTATTGGAAAAAATCCTCCCATGATGTCGGCATTAATTCAATCTAGAGTGACAGATGCTGCTGGAGAAATTATGACAGAACTCCTCAGCCCCCTGCAATTCGAATTTCGACCTCCCCAGACATAAAAACGTAGTAAGGAATAGCAAGAACAGAACATAAAAGCTAAGGCCGGTTTCTTCTTGGTTATGTACTTATGGAACGCTTGCTTTAGAACCGAGGTGATGAACATTTCTATTGTGCTTTCCTGGAGGTCCTCAGGTTGGAAGCAGATACCTTCATTAACCAGCACAGCTCTAGAAATAAACTGCCAATTAATTGCTGCTGCACTGACAGCCAGGGAGTTCTGACACGTGAGACAGGTTCCAGACACACACAGCCTTTTTTGGACAGCTGATGCAGTTTTACTTTTGACAACTGAATGTTGCATTTGTAAAAAAAAAAAGAAAAAAAAATGAAAAAAAAGAAAAAAAAAAAAAAAGCAGATTTTTGGCTACTTGTACCAATGTAGATCAAGACTTGATCTCGAACTCCACAACAGTGTCTACTTAAGTACAGAAGTGTGTAGGACCAGAGACCCCAGCATCTGAAACAGCACTAGAACCCACAGCTAAATACGGCAGGCAATTAGCATTTACATATTTAAGCCTCGGGACGATCCATCACCGTGTGTCTCACCAACTAGCAGAACGGGCACGTTGCTCTCAGCCCGTCACACTACCTGCATGCCTCTGTCATGCCCGTCTAACTGCACTTTGAGTTTGTGGAGCTCCTCGATCTCCCGGTTGTGGCGCTCCGTTTTGTGCCGCACCAAGGAGCGGTAGAAGTGAATGGTGAAGACGACAAAAATCAGCCCCACGGGGACCATGATGATGGTGGAGACCAGCGCTGCCTGCCAGCCCGCGTGGCCGCTGGGCTTCTGGATGGTGGTGGTTTCGTTTTTCAGGATGGAGTCCACGGGCAGGAATTTTATCCAGCACAGAAGCACCACTTCTGCGAGGAAGAGGAGGATTCCCAGCACCGTGGAGAAGCCCCACGCCAGCTCGATGTAGGGATGCATGCGCTCGTGGGGGGATTCGCTGATGGAGTTCAGGTTGTGGATGTTGCTCACTGCCTCCACGTTGGGCAGAATGCAGGTGCTGATGAGCAGAGCGAAGAGATGGACAGCCACCAGCACCGTGGTGCAGGCACTGAAGGCGATCAGCAGCATCTGGGGGTACTTGTACTGCATCTCCAGCTGCACCTCCACCATGGCAACCTGGGGGGAAAAAGGAAGAGAAGGCTGCTCGTCAACAGCTGGTTTTCCTCTTTTCAAGGCCTTCATCCAGGAATGCATCTTTATTCAGAAGACCACATAAGGTCAAGTGCACACTCGAGAGCTTTTTGGAGCAGCCTAAACGGGGCAGCCTGGTCCCGCTGACGATGCGCTTGCCCCGCCGCAAGGCTCACGCACGCATTTCCATGCCGCACTGTTCCAAAATAACAGCTCTCTCCTTGCACCACGAGCCATACGAGCTGCCTCAACCCGAGCACACGACAGAAGGAAACCATTAGACGAGAAGTGTGGCTCGGAGGCAGCTGACAGCCTGCTAGCCCGCCCGCCCGCCACACTTTCTTCTTCCGCTCACCGCTAGCGGTTGCGGCGCAGGAAGCTTCAGCTTCACGAGTGTGAAAAGCAAAAAGCAAGCAGCCCGCCTGGCCAGCCGCCAGCAAGGCTACGCCACCTCCCAGGGGAAGCACGTGAGCTACTCTATAGTTTAAGTTACTCCACAGTAAAAATAGCTGCCTTCTATTCTCAGAACGCGGCGTTCGTTTTTATTGCGCACATGCCTGGATACGAGTCACTTACATCCCCAAATTTCTCCCTTGGGGTCTAATAACTTACTGATACGTTCAACAGAGGTGGACAGCTACAGGCGTGTTAACAGCTGGACTCTCATTTCAGGAAAGGCTCACAGCACACAAGTCTCTGAAGCTGTTTCAAAAGAGCCTCAACTGCACCTTCCGTCGAGTGATGTTTAACAAACAACAAAGGCAGGAGAGCAGTGCCCCTCTGGCACCAGAGCTGCAGTCCTGCTATGGGTCCGTAGCTGGTTTAGCACAGAAATTTGTTAAGATCCTTCACCTGTCTATGAAGCAAGCCAGCATGTGTGTTGCTGCGTGGTGTCAGCCCCGACA
Source organism: Aythya fuligula (assembly GCF_009819795.1). NCBI lineage: Eukaryota > Metazoa > Chordata > Aves > Anseriformes > Anatidae > Aythya > Aythya fuligula. The sequence goes on along the minus strand of NC_045578.1, from coordinate 4,941,772 downwards.
GGGCTGCAGGAAGCTTTTGCCAAGGGAAGCTACAAGATAGTGGACAAGAATACCCAACACTGCCCTCTGGTAACTCTCCAGCATCACTTAGTGCAGCCTGCAAAACCTCTGGTGACCCCAGGCAGCCTGCTGCTCCAGCACACTGGAGCTCACCGTGTACGTTAGGGGAAGGAGAAGCTGACTGAGGACACCAGCCCCAGCCCAGCACCTCTCAGAGCCGCTACGGGGAGGGAAAGTTGGCACAAGCAGCTGGATTCCAGGGTGGAGGTGGATTCTGCACAACAGGCATCACCACTTCATCCACACTTTGTATGAGCAGCCATTTCGGGCTCTGTACGATGATCCACACCATTCAGTGCGGCATTACTTGTTAATTAGTGTTAATTTGATGTTATTAATGTTATTTAGGCACTACAATTAAAGTACACTCACACTCTCCCTGTTGGTAGCCCTGAGAAGGATTTAAGAGGGTGGAAGCAGCACTACACTGGCACGACTGCTGTCTTACCTGGGTTTATTCTGAGACCATCAGCAGCCTGAAGGAGCGGATCATGGTCAAGCCTGAACACATCTGTCAGCACCAAGAGATAACACGTGCCTGGGGTAGAAAACAGCTTCTACACATCTGGATTTTACACCTACGCCAGCTGTATGTGGTATTAGAGACACCAAAAATATAGTGACAGCTCTTGGATATTCCCAGCCACTTGTTCTGGTGATGCATGTGGGCATGGTCTTTAATTTTTTAAAGACTCCTGTCTGCAGATCTTGTCAAATAGCGGGGAAAATAACGCACAACTGGCTTCACCATCTACTGCAAGCAAGGTCCGTCCGAATACAACGCACACACTGCCTTGCACGTGTTCCCTTTGCAGTTCCCTGGGTATTTATTGGGACCAGACTTACCTTCTGCTGCACGGCTCTGTACAATTCTCTGGTACAGCGCTGTGCTCTTCAGTCACCCGCATCAGCCAGGGAAAGCTGCAGGTATTTTGTGCATGATTGGGTGCTGTAATACCCGGAGACACAGCATTCAGCGAGCTGAATGGGAACCGTACCTGCGTGTTCAATTTATAGCTTTATATTAAAGCTGAAAGCCCGGCTGATGTCGACATATCAATTCCTAGTTGTTATCCTTCGCGTGAGCAGCACTTTTCAGCTAATTGGATGTTTCCTCCCAGACTAACCTATTCCCTAGGGCTAGCTTCAGCTGTGCAATGCGATGAATTTTTAACACTGACGGATGGCTCAGTAAGAGGTATTTCACAGGAAAACATCAACAATCCAGAGGGCAGCAAGGCAGAAAAACAGATCATTTAACCCGAAGGAGCACAGGGAAGGTGAGCGAGCTTTATCACCTTACCCCACTCAGGCTGTCACGTCATCGTCTGACCGGGATAGGAGAAGGAGGACAAGCTGACATAACCCATTTAAAAATCATTAAGTATGCTGCTTCGCCTGTAAAACTATTAATATGTCGTGTTTGATACAATTACAGCCCCTTTTATGCTAACCTCTTCCCGGCGGCCAAGGTATCGAGGGCTTGACTTTGCGAGGCACCGAGCACCGCGCTGAGCAGCCGCCTGTTTCAGCACAGCCTTAAAATTAAAGCCCGGGGGTGGCCCTGCTGAACTCCAAGCTCGCAGGTTTGCTACAGAAGCATGTGTTAGGAAGGTTTTTAAGTTAGGCGGAGGTTAAATTACAGGCAATTGTGTGGGTTTTTTCCTTCAAGATCACCGCGGCCCAGATTGGCCACAAAGAAGATGCTCATCTTGAGAAATCTGGTCCAGCAGAGATAATATCAGGGGAGAGGATGACAAACGGCTTCACACAACACACGTTACATTCACACAGATGGTTTGGCAGCCTGTAACAACAATCGCTCGGGTCGATCTGTTGGATTTTTTTCCCCCCTCCTTTTCTAAATCCAATACACATCCTGGAGCAATTGGACAAGCATTGAGAGGACCGGCTAGCAGCGACAGCTCTTATTTCCACCAGGAAAACGATTAAGGAGATTTCCTAAGCTCCCTCTGAATCTCCTTCACCCGCAGCCTCCCTGGGACGATGCCGGCAGCCACACGGCCCCCTCCAGGCAGACCTGGCACTGGGAGGCTCCCCCATCCTCCTGGCCTGCCCGTTCCCCTGCCAGAAATACCGCGGCGAGCATCGCCTAACGAGGACGGCTCGCACGATTCTGCAGCCTGTCCAGAAGGAGCTGGATCAAAGCCACCGCCTGTTGATTCAATACCCATCAGCTTGGAATAATTTCCAGCCAATATGGAACTGGCTGGACTCGCACACGCTGACAGGGAAGTAAATAAAGCAATAGCCAAGGCCCCTGTGACATTTGTTTACACAGTTAAGTGCACCCAGGGCTTCAAGGAAACTATTCCACTCTAAATAACTCTGCTGCTTCCATCATAGCCAAAGAGATGCTCTTATTAGAGTCTAAACATCCCCATAGTACATGCCTAGCAAATTACCAGCGGAGAAATAACGAGGCAGGGATAGATACGTCACCTTTGACTGGATGGCCCAATGCAGTCAGCTAGGGAAAGGCTTGCTAATAGAAGAGAATTCCTTCCAGAAAATGCGTTATTTTCTGAAATACACCAGTTTGGGATCTACTTACATTAAAGTGGCTGTCTCTAATTCACAATCCTTCTACCTACTTGGCTTTTAAGCTGCTAAGTGCCCTGCAGACAGCACTCCCGGGCACCAGATCTGGCATGCCCACCGCGGCACGAGACTCCTCTAAGAACTGATCCAGGAGCACCAAGTAAATGAGATAACCTTGGCAGGTAGCTAAGTGCCTCATCACCAGAAGTCAAACAGTTAACTGTGTGTGTTTGCTGGGCCCTTCCAGCAGCTCTGTGTTTTCATACCCAGCCCAGCCCTGCGGAGCAGCGCTCCAGCCCCTGCGGGGTCCTGGTGACACCGGCATCCAGGCAGAGCCATCTGCTCACACGCGATGCATCGGGGCTCACAGTGCTACAAAACAGCAATTCAGTGCTCACGTTAAAGGGCACGGTCATGAACAACAACTGCACCACTCCAGGAACCTTGAGGCCAGCACATGAAATGCTTTTTAGAGTAAGAAAGCTACAGTGGAAAGAGACCTACGGGAGAAGCCAGCTGTATCAGGACAGGGAGGCTCCTCCTGCCCTTCAGCACAACACGCCTGGTGACACAGCAGCAGAGGCTGCACGGGAAGCTTTGACGAGCATCACATACACACGGTGAGGAGAGAGGGACCGCAAAGCAACCGAGCTCCCCTGCCCTGCAGGCTGCTCCCCCTCGTCTCCCTGCTCACGCTCCTCCAGCTTCCCTTTGGGTGAGCAGCTTCGTCATCCGAGAGGGAACTCACCACTGCGATGCTCCGTGGGTGGAAAAGCAGGCGTGGGAGCAGCTTAAAGCAAACAAACAAACAAAGCCAGCTACCTGGAAGGCTCCCAAAGCCGGCCTGCCCCCCTGCAGCTCACACACCGCAGGCTGCGGCATCTTCACGTCCCGCTCTCCCACACGCTGCCCTCCGCGTGGGCGCGCTCAGCGCGCAGACCTGAGCAGCGAGCCCGTTTCCTCAGCAGAAAGCCTCCTGAAACAGGCTGCAGCCCGCACTGCTGCGAAGGAAGAACCCGAGGGGAGGCAAAGAGGCTGCTGGCATCACAGCCCGACGGCGCTCTGCTAATCCCACGGCTCGGTTCCCAACACCAGACCGTCTCTGGGTTGTTTGCACGCTCCCTGACACGGTTTTGACCTATGCAAATAGCTTCCAGATAACACCCGAGTGCCGCACAGAGCAAAGAAAGGGCTGGGGATTATTCCCGATAGACAGTGCTGACAAAAATACACCAGGTTTGGCTCCCTGCAGGCTGCCCAGCCCTCTGACGCCGCGCCGGAGGCTGCGGGGCCTCTCACAACACGATCTCTCTGTTCACGCTATGCAAATTCCTCCCTGGCAGGCTGTGACCCAACCTCCACCTTATTTTAGGCACCGTGACCTGAAAAAAGCACATACAGAAAATAAGATAACATGCGGGACCGCAACGGCCGAGGAGCTCCAGGAGCAGACCAGGTGCAACCTCACGTGAAGGCAGCTGACAGTGCCCGGCCTCGGGGCCAACAGAGAGCCCAGCAGCACCAGGGCAGCGCTCAGGATTGTCAGCAGGATGGGGACCAGGATTTTTAAAGGTCTGCTTTGGGAGTGCGTGGGTGGATCATTAGGCAGCTCATGTCTGCACGCTGCCTCGAGAGAGCCAGCCTCAAACTTTGCAGCAGCCAAACCGAAGCCCACAGGCAGATGCCTCCTCCTGCTCCTCAGAGAGCAGCAGCACGTCCTGCTTCTTGGCAGGGAGAAAGCACTGCTGATTAACGGGGGGGGATTTTACAGAACCAGAACCTCCCCCATCCCGAAAGCGTGCCCGCAGAACAAACGTACCATCGCAAATCCAGAGAGCAGCGCAGAGGTTCTGCTGGAGGCTTTCAGCTTGGCTCGGCTCAGGTACAGCTTCCTCCACGACAGGGCCTGCACGGAGTGGTGGTTGGATGTCACCAGCTCCAGGTAGCTGCGGCGCACCCAGTCCCGATAATCCATGCCTTTGGTGCCAGGCTCAGAGCAGCAAGCGGGAGTGGAAGGGTCCACGGGAACGTTTAATTCAGAACTCATCATGGGAGAAGTGCTGAGGAGAAACAAGAGGCACGTTCAAAAGGAGGCAGTGGAGAAACGACAAGCATCAGCCACTGGAAAAGCTGCTTGAACATGGCTATCCTCGGCCAGCAGACAAACGATGGAGCAAACGGTATCACACAATGCACCACCCAGGAAAACAACCATCTGTGTGCTAAAAGTGACCGTGAGAACCAGGCAAGACTGCACAAGCAAGCTTGGGAACCGCTCCAGCAGGGGGTCAGGCAGGTTGCACAGCGCCCAACTTTTTATTTCAAAGCTGGCATCTCAACTCTCCCCTTTAGTTCCTCCTCACTAATTTGTTCTCCATAACACTTTGGAGATAGGTTCCTCGTCTTATCATTTCGTTGTAATCTGACAGTTTGGTTTCCCCTGCATCACCCATCACCTCCAAGTGAATCTTGGAGAACCAAGGTAACTCCAGCTGTCCAGGCACTCAGTTCTTGCTTTTCCTTCGGAAATCAGGTTTTCCCATTAAACCACTGCTCAGTTCACACGGGCACAAGACAGGAAATAGGCCCAGGCCTGAATGCTGTGGGTGGTTAACAAATGATTCTCCCAAGCTCCTGCAGTGGAAAGTTCAATTTCCTAAACTATCCGCACTCCCCTTATCATCCACATCTGGCCGACAATCCTATTCCCTTTCTTCCCCTGGCAGCTCTTAGCACATGGAGAGGAAAAGACAATTCCAGGAAGAAAAGCGGGCTGCCTTCCAAGTGCTCTGAGTGTCTTCAGATCCCAGAGATTACGCTGCGATAGGGGAAGGGCCAGCAGTGCTGCTCGGGGGGCCAACGCCACCGCTGCTGGCAGAAACAAGCGCTAGGTCCCAGCAATCCCCTCCTCACCCCACCACGTACCCCTGCTGCTGCCTGGCTCGCTATCTCCGCATCATCTGCGGATACGAAACAGACTTTATGTTTTGAGCAAGGACTTCTCAGCTCCAACAAACATCTGGAATGAGCTAACTCAGTCGTCTGAAGAACGGAAACCTCGATCCTCTGATTAATCCTCACACCCTGGGGTCTGCCGTGACCACGGTGGCAGAGAGCAAGACCGAGTCACGGCACGCGAGACCCTGCTGGCTCTAAATACTTACAGCTCCTGGAAGGAGGAGGTGGGTGCCCAGAATCGCACACGGCGTGGCACTGATTAGCCCCAGCACCACACCTCTAGGTCACAAGCACCTTGCTGAGTGCCTGAGGGGAGCCCCCGCCCTGCCCGCATCCCCCCTGCTCCACCCAGCTCTCGGCAAACGAGGGCCATATGGAGACAGCTAATGAATCAGTGTTTGCTGCGAGATTTGAGGAAGCAGCACAGATAAGAGGGCACCAACAGCCCACAGCTCCGAATGGCATGACTGGAAAGGAACAAAGCTGTCCCAGGCACCGTAACCAAGATCAGGCTGCTGCAGCACACAGAGCAGTGGAAGACGTAGGATTGCCCGTCCCCCTGGAGAGTTTTATTTCTGTGAACCTTCAGATTTCAGCTCCTCAGACATTGTAAGGATGGCAGCAAGAGCACGAGACTGCTCTTTTCAACAAGGTCTGAATTACAGCCCTGTAGTAGTCCTGGATGGCTCTTGAAAAGCTCAGGAGCAAAGAGCTTTCAAATGATAGCAAAGAAAAAAAGCAAAGGAACTCGCAGAACACACAAACAGAGAGAAAACCTCCCTGCCTGGCCCCTTTCCAGAAAGGACAAGAATCACCTACTTATGGCAGAAAACCCCCTCTCCCCCGGCCCCCTGGGACGAGCAGAAACATCCTGCGAGCAGCAAAAGTATGAAGCCGTTTCCTGTGATGACATCCTGTGTGAATTCTGCAACGTATAGCGTGGGGAGAGGTTGTTGGCTTTGCCTCTAGCTGGGACGCAGACGGCCTCTACCCTGATGCTGATTTTCCACAAAATGCACAGGAATTTGGTACGCTGGAAACTCCAACCCGGGACAAATTCCATTAAAAAAGAAAAAAAATAAAAAATCCAGAGGTTACAGAGGGAGAGCGCGAGCACCCAATCGCATCCGCGCCTTCCCTTAGAAAAACAAACTGGAAATACCAACGAGGCTGAATTTTGACTCCGGAGTGGCTCGAGAGCTGCTCCCAAATAAACAACCAACTGGGGAACAAAACCCCTCAGCGCCAGCACAGCCCACGGGGGCAGCGCCGGGGCTGCACTCACCTTGCTGCCCGCGGGCATGGAGGGGCCGGGAGGCAAGACCCGAGGAGAGCAGCTCCAGGCACAGCTCCAGCACCTCCACACAGCTCCAGCACCTCCGTGGGGTTTTGTTCTGGGGGCACTGCCCAGCCTGTTGGCTGCACGGGGGGAGAGCTGTCAGGAAACGAGCTCCTGCCTCGGTTAGCTGCATGGGGGGAGAGTTATCGGGGATATATCACGCTTCTGCCTCGGTCAGCTCGACGGGGGGAGAGTTATCGGGGATATAGCATGCTCCTGCCTCAGTTAACTGGACAGGGGGAGGATTATTGGGGAAATATCGTGCTCCTACCTCTGTTAGGTGGACAGGGGGAGAGTTATCAGGGAAATATCACACTCCTGCCTCAGTTAGCTAGATGAGGAGAGGGTTATCGCGGATATACCATGCTCCTGCCTCAGTTAACCGGACAGGGGGAGAGTTATGGGGGAAATATCGTGCTGCTGCCCCAGTTACCTGCACGGGAGGCGAGTTTTTGGGGCAATATCGCGCTCCTGCCTGGGTCAGCTGCAGCAGGGGGCGAGCTATCGGCCTCCCGCCCCAGTTACCCGCCCGGGGGGGCAGTTACCGGGCCAGCACCGTGCCCCTGCCTCAGCGGGGGCAGAGCCATCGCGGCAACACCAAGCACCCGCGGCACCCCCACCCCCAGGCCGGCACCGCCCGGGGCTGCGGAGCCCCCCCGGGACCCGGCACCCCCCCGGGACCCCCCCGGTACCCTCCGGTCAGAATTGGGGCCTCCCAGCCCCGCCCCCCCCCCCCCCCAGCTCACCGCGGAGCCCCGGGAGCGGAGCCGCCGCTGCCGCCGCCGCGCTGCCAAGGCAACGCCGGCCTCTGCCACGTGACCCGCAGGAAACGGGGAGGGGGCGGGAGCGCCGCCCCGCCCCGCGGCACGTGACCCGCGCCTGATTGGGCGAGGAGGTGGGGTGGGGGGCGGGGCCGGCGGGAGGCCACGCCTAACTCGCGGGGAGCCACGCCCATCACGCTGGGAACACACCTACTTTGGTGTAACCACGCCCCCTTTGCTGGGACCGCGCCCACTTTGATGCAACCACGCCCCCTCTGGTGGAAGCCCCGCCCCCGGTCCCTCTCCGGCCCCGCGCTGCCCGCAGCGGCCCCGCCGGGAGCAGCCCCGGGCCCTGCGGGTCCCTGCCCGGGCCGTCCCCCCCCCCGGGCTCCCCGGTGCTGCCTGCAGAGGCTGAGGGAAAAGGCGAAGGGAAACAGTTCCTAAAAGCTTACTGGAGAGGGAAGCACTCCGGCTCCTGAGCGTGCCTCTCGCCTTTCCCACCAGGAGCATCTCTGCTCGGTTGCAGCGCCAGCGCTGCGGTCTCTCAGGGGTTGGTGCTCCTATGAAGGCATGCAGAAATGGAACAGCAGCAAATCCAGCCCCTGGAGACGCCTCTCCTTGCTCTGGCAGAGAGGGACTCCTCTAGAAAAGAATCCAGAGCGAGAGCTTAGCTTAAGCAGGTCACGCTCCTGGGCTGCTTAAAACCCTCGCGTTATTGCTGCTTTTTCAGTGCTATATTTGGAATAGGAAGCAATTGTAAAATTGTTCCTCTTTTTACTACATTTCCTTGTTTCTGCTCCACGGACAGCACTCTCCCCGTTCTGAGGTCACGCAGCATTCACATGTTGGCTTAACGAAGCAGCATCCTTCGAGCCGCTCAGTTGGCTGTGTTTGTGTATTCTGGGACACGACACCAACAACCACGACGTGGCACGGCAGTTTCAGAATTCACAGCGACACGCACCACGTACAGATCCTGCTGCTAAATTCAGCCACGGCAGCAGAGAAGACCGTAAGGCAGCTACCACCTTCAGCAACACATTCTTTGCTTTTTAGGGATTTCACACACAAACTAAGCGCTCCTCGTAAACGTAGTGGATGAATAATTCAGCACGGGTACCATGACATTCTGAGGAGCCGGGGTAAGGCCATACAACCTGAATTCATTTCGTTTACCAAGGCCAGCTCAAGTCCATCTTCTTCCCAGCCGAGAGAAGCGTGTCCTCGTGCAGCACATCTGCTCCTTTTCATGCAAAACAGCCCTTATTTGTTCAGCTCAAAAGCCTGACAAGCTCAGAGGCAGAACAGTCTTTGTTTATTTGCGAGACTCTCACTTCCTCTCCGTCCACAAAAGCCAAGAAACATCACAATGTTTTTACGGCTTGTCCTACGACACAGATGTATCAACAGGGCTCACCTACCCGAAGGGGGATTCAAGTAAAACAGTTCTTATAACTCATTTCTCTCCACAGAGCAACTGACAACTGCAGAACATCCATTCTGTACCTTAAGCACCAGGGAATTAAATATTCACAGCTTACTCTGAAGCACGCGCCTCTACAGAGATTTCACACACATTTCCATGCAGAGCTCCAACCCTGGGTGCTGGTGGGGAAATACATCTTGAATCTCAGAAGTTATGCAGCTCTGAAGTCCCCGGGGAGGTACGAGGGACCCAAACACAAACGTCACTTGCAATTGATCACATCTGCTTCCCCACTGCCAGTAACACCACCAAGAAGCCAATTCATAAAGCCAGCTCAGACAAAACGTCTGAGTTCTGGCAGCACTGTTCAAAAGACTAAATCCAGCAAGAGATTCTCCCTTTTCATTGTTTTTGCTTTAAATTATTTGGCATTAACTAGAGCTTGAGAAGTAGCACCGCATTCTGGGTGCCGAGGTCCTGGGATGAGCACATCTGAAAGATGGCAGACCCTTCTAGCTCAAGATACACCAAAAAGACAACAACCTAAATTACAAATAAAACCACCACTGCATACGCTTTTCATTTAGGCATCAACAAGTAAATATGTATGTGAATTTTGTGATTCTTACCAGGGAAACCAAAGCTCAAAGCAGAGGGCTCAAGCAGAGGGAAAGCCAGGCGTCACTACATGAAGTTTAGCACAAGCACAGTGATTCCATTCCAAGCCTTTCTGCCACAGGATTTGGAAGCTTTACACACAATCTTTTGGAAAACTTTGATTTGTTCCAAGCAAAAAGCAAAAAGCATATGAAATGTGGCTAACCTCTTGCTGTATTTTCACATGTGTCACATACCTAGGTTTTTCTGTCCTTTCTTGCAACACTGCAAGCACCTCTTCATTTTACTGAAATCCTCTTCAAATAAAAGAAGACAGAACAATCTGACACATCCCTTTTATTAATTTAAAAAACACGGAAGAAAAGTAATAGGGAAATTTTAGCAATAAAAAAGGGATCCTGCTTAAAAATCTATACAACTTGTCTAGCAACATAAACTGATTTCTTTGGGTTAGAGATGACCCCATACAAACCCCCAAATTCAGAACACTCACAGTGCAAGACAGTCTGGCTACAGACCACTTTTCTATTTCAGGTTAAATTCTGCCCTTAGATTCAGGTATTCAATTGCTACCAGCTTTGACAAGAGTAGATTATGTAGCCCTCACAGTAATATTTTCCTTAAATAGTAATGGAGTTGTTTTAGCTTTCAGAAAAACACTCTGGGCCATGTCAGAACGAACTCCAGGGTCACAGAGACTTACAGCTGACTCTTTAGAGCAAACAGAGCAGACTGCACAGCAGTTATACAAGCAATTAAGGAAAAAATCTCTTATTTGGCATTTCTCTATCAATATCTCTTGGGCCTGCGACGTGAAGGTCATTCACCGTTAAGCAGATAGAATGTACGCCAATGGGTTCCGCTTGGCCGCGATGAAAGGCTTCATGCTCCTGGATGTAAAGCAATGAACAGTGTTTCCAGCTCTCCCTGAGAGGCCTCATCCTCTTCCCATCACAAAACTTGGCTCTTCGGCATCATCTTCCTTCTCTTCCTCCTCCTTGCTATCCTCTTCATCATCCTCGCTGCTGACTCGCTCTTGAGATTGATCAGATTCTAAAGACAGAAACCGTATGAATCAATAACGTATTCCCGTGTGTCTTCCTTGTTAAATATTTCACAATAAAATAGTCTCAGGTGCTCAGCAAACAGCTATTAGATCACACTAATTAGTATGAATGGGTAACATGTCCCGTGTGCCTTCCACATTACAGATCTCACAACAAAGTAGTCCCAGACACTAAGGAAACGCGTTAGGCTTTAGTAATTCTGCTGAGTGATGTAGAGCCCTAAATATCAAATTTTCCCTCAGAGAAACATTCCCTCGCCTGCACCACTCAGGCTGCATTACCACTGTGCCAAGACATCATTAAACAACTCCACCTCCTATTGAACGTTATTTCAATCAGAGGTAGTCAACTGCAGAAGCGATAGGTTATCTCCTTCCCAATCTCACCTCTGCATGTCGGCATGAACTTTCAAGTATCACAGAGTACACTCAAAGAATGCAAACACCGGGAAGCTGCCTGCCAGGCTCTGCATATTTCAATGCCTGTCCAAATTTACAGAAACTCCATAGGGTGCCAAGACCTTTTACGGGCTGTTCAGTTTATTAACAAACACAGGAACCCTTTAAGGTAGGTGCCAGATTAACTAGGGTCATAGAAAACTCACGATGCCTGCTAAATGGCCAGAAGAGGAAACAGCTACTAGAAATTAAATAATGGGTATGGAAATGGCATGAAGTGGGACCTAGATCTAGCAGCCTTCCTTCTGCTCCATGTAGCTCTTGCACTGTATCTCAGACCAAGTCACACTCAGCTCAGGCTCTGACCAGTTACACTTCGCATTTAGGATTAGCTGTCTGATGCCACCACGTGGTGAAGTTAGATATTGGCATTTTAGATTAGGTGACTATCAAATTTAGCACCAACCTTTATTCTAAAGATTTTTACTCAGTAAAGATGAAAGGTGGCAACTCACAAGTTCTATCTATTCATTCATTAAAAAAAAAAGAAAAGAAAAGAAAAAAGAAATGCTTGCCTAACCAGGCCCAACAAAAACAGTTCCATTACTTTGTAAAGAACTCTCAGACCTCAACCCAAGGCAAACCAAGCTAGAAAAAGACAAGTCTGTTCTCAGTAGCCTAAAGATAGCTGTAAGTGCTTCCTAGCTCCACCAATTTATGTATTTAATATTTTTTAAATAAAGAAACAAAAACTGCAAAAAGCTAAGGACTGTTCTAAAGACAGGAGTTTGAATCCTGGCATCCAGATGACTTGTTTGTGCCGAACAAAAACATTCCAGCCCAACAACTCGCACACTGCAGTCCCAGAACACAGTGCCAGTCCCTGCCCAGCTCTCCTCTCTCTCAGCCACGCTCTGAATGGATGGACAATTCTGTTCTGCTAAGCCTCACACTTAAATTCTCCTCCCAGTCACAGTTCATGACCAAGTAGCTTTTAAAAACAAAACAAAAAGCTCTCTGCTACACTCACTTGCTGTCACGAGTATAATTTACCTGCTGATTAATTTACCCTCCCATGTTTACATGGAAGGCTGGCAATGGTTCAGCTGAAATAGATCCAACTTCGAAAAGCAAAGCAGAAAGAAGGCAGAACTGTCAGACAAGTTAATGTTCGAGCAGAATTTATTGGGAGCTGTGTTAACTCCAAGACTTACTGCAGAGGCAGTGTGCTAATCCATAAAGCACAACTATTTGAAAAAGTGAGATATAATATACTCACTGAAAGGAAGCAATAAGTGTTCAAAAATTTGAACAAACATTTATACTGGCAGCGCTGAATGCTCACTTCCAAGACTACAGGAGAACAGCAGCAGTCTGATTTTTCATGTTTATTTCTATGTGAAATGAAATAGTTGTGTACAACAGATGATACCACGGTGTCTCAGTTTCTTTCAAACAAAATCATAACTTAGTTTCTTGCCGTTGAAGTTGTGCATTTTCCCTCATTTTCCCATATGCATTTAAAAATATTTCAGAAGAACAGCCCTTAACAATACCGCCTTTTTTTAGTGCATGTTCTAAATTCGCAGCTTGTCAGAATAGCTGGGGTAAAACACCCACTATCAATGAAATCAGACTCCAGCATTCGTTGTCCAAAATATTCCCTAATAAGGGGAAAATATTCATAAATAGAGATGTCATTTGTAATATTAAATCTCAACCTAGAGGGTTTTCAAAGAGTACTTTTGAAATATTAACAAAAATATCAAGCTTGAGATTCAGTCTTCCCACCCACCTTTCAAGAATACTTCGGACAGCGGGTGGAAAAAACCCTTCAATTAGGGAACAGAACTGAGTCTTGAGAAAAGAAAACCAACTCCTACTGACCTTTTTCCTGTTTCTTTTGTTCAAGTTTATTCTTCTTAGCTTGCAGTTTCTTCTCTTTCAACTTCTGTCTGAAAAGCAATGAAAAAAAGACTCATGAAAATTTAATATTGTAAAGCTTCTGCACATTGCAATCATATACTGATTAAGGACTTATTACAGACATCTTGGAAAAAGACTTCAGAGGAGAAGTTCAATTCAACTTTGGCCTCAAGTAAAAATTCAGTCAGAGCGAAGTTAGATCAACAGAAATATTTCTGTTGGTTTTAGTTGTGTGGAAATTTTTTTTTCAAGTCTATTCCCTGATACCACTACAGCCAAAACTATATGATACACGAGAACATCCAAGAACACAAGAAAGAAGAAAGAAACGAAGATGCCCCCACATTTTAGCTACCTAACCTAATAAAAACACAGAAAATGGTATCAAAACCCCAGTCTACTATAATTCAACAATGAAAAAAAAGACAGTAATACATGCTTTAACTGAAACAAACAAACAAACATATTCTACATATTCTTTGATCTTCATCTTTGGCTATCCTTAATCATTACACTGGGCCCTAGAAGTAACATGGGGGTTAAGAGGGGATTTCAGTTCTGTTTGCTTAGCCAAGGTAACCAGGCAGTCTAATGGAAGACACTGGGCAGAGCAATTTGGGATTCATGTTCCTCTCACAACGCAGTAAGTGGGTTCTCTAGAAAGAGCCAGATACCGTCTGTACCTGTGAACTCGGGACAGAAGAGAAAGGGTGGAGAGATAAAGTTAGAGGGCTCTTAAAGGGCATAGTTGCTTGATACCTACACCATTAGACTACTCTGCAGAAGAAGGGAGAAAGGAGGCGTTTAAGTGTTCAGGCAGCGTTTGCTGTTTGAACAGTTGTTCTCCTTCTCAGCCAGGGAAAAGGCAGCAGGCCAGATCTGACTTGCTGGCCATCTGTTGGACCACACCACGGCTAAAGGAAAATGGCACCAACGTTGGTGTTGTGAACATTTCTGTTAATATGCCAGTGAGTCTCTTTGCACAGGCCTTTCAGCAGCAACTCTCAGCTACACAATTCAAAATGCAAAATGCTCAAAGAGACAAAAGAGAAGCTGCTCAGGGTCAGAGGCAAGCCGTGATATCCTGCAATTTCTGAAAGGTGTGATGGCACAGACTGTGGAATTTAAATTTTTACATCACCACATTAACAATTCTCAGACCATTTACTGAGAGCACCAATCTTGTAACTGTTTTACTTTGTCTAAAACTTAAGAAAAGGAAGGATTCCATATTTCTTATTTTTCCCCCTCTAACTTAGTAGACTTAACCTACCAGATTTACCTCTGAGGTAGGTAGAAGCAGCTACTGATTTTAACAACACTGCACTCACAAACAGCCATTCCCATATTCACTGACTGAACTGGGCTAGTCACACAGTGTACAGAGGACAGCATCATGCCCCATCACGCTCTGCTACTCCAAACTCACATACACACCCATTAAGCAGCACCCATTTTTGCACTTAAGCTGCTCGATGTCAGCTGTTACAGACATTATTTAAGCCAGACGTACATACAGACCTTTTCTGACATCGTTAAAACAAATACGCAGTACGGCGTGTTGCAGTCAACACAAGTGTCAGCAAAAGCTGCTCAGCCAGTCAAAATTATCCTGCTAGCTGTGGCACTGAAAATAAACCATGCCAGCAAAGCCTGTCAAGTTTACAACTACCTTTAGAAACCAAACAATGACATCTACAAAATTAATTTCCACAGCCAGAGTTTTTGTCTGACAGATGTAGAAATAGAGTGAGAGGATTTATCCGAAGTACGTAGCTACAGATGAGGTACAGGGCATGAGGTTTTCCATGTCAAGCCTCCTGGGAACAATCTGCCCTTACCGCTTCCTTCTGCGTTTTGCTGTTTGTTCTTCTGCAATCATCTTATTCCTCTCCAGTTTCTTCTGGAATTCCTCATCTAGTCTTTGCTGTAATTGATCACATGTTATACTTCGGTCACAACCTAAATTAAAATACTTCTTTTCAAAATCATGTCCTTTTAGGGAGAAGTCTTTTCGCAAAATACAGAAGGGAGCTTTGCCAGCTTTTATCTGGCTTTCTCTTTATACGAAAGCCGTAATCCTAGGACTTCTGTACAGACAGCATTTTTAACCTGCAGCCTGAGCCAACCAATGAAGGCTTCAGAGGGAGGAATCCTCACCAAAACAGATAAGCAACACTGGGCTTTTGCCCTAAAGAACATGCCAAAAAAAACAAGAGGATAATTTGAGACAAACATTAACATGTGAATCAAAGGACTCGTCTTGGCCAACAGAGTATAATCTCTTTGGAGGAATCGATCCTCTACCTGACCAAGACTTAAAAGAAAGCCTGATTCTGTGCACATGTACTTGCTTTGATGCTGTCTGTGCAAGAAAGTGAAATTAGGGATTTGCTTTCATTTTTAGAAACATTTCTAACAGTTTTTAAAACATTTACAATCCAACATGAGGACACAAACATTCATATGCTGTTTTACTGTGTGCTAGGACCCCCACTGAATAGAGGGAAGATGGAGCAAGTCTGACACAAAACACCACATGTTTCAGTGCTGACAAAAACACCACATATCACGTATTCCTGCACTGTTTTGCACTGATGGTGGTTTAGAATTTAATTGTTTGCACATGATTTTACAAGAAAAAAAACGCAGCGAACACTAAATAGTCATGGGAAAAACATAAAGAGTGTCCTACTGACCTTCTCAGCCATGGCATCCATGAAATCTTGCCTCTGGTACTCTCGGCGACGAAGATGCCGGTACACATGAAACTCCCCGCTGCCAGCTCCAGCACTGGAACCTACGATAAAAATGGGTCAATCTGCTAGAAGATAAAATATACCAGAAATATACCAGATGTTCACATACGGCTATGGCTAGATGCCGAGGGGCAGAACATATAAAAGGGCACTGTAAGATGAAAATCTACCCACACAGTGTGTCTCTATTTTATGTAAGATCCAATCACTCACAATCAAAAGCCAAACTGAGCTGCAAAACCATACACTCATGGTTCACTGCAGTTTCTGTTGATCAAGGCAAATAGCAAAACATCCTATCTTCCCCACAGAGAATCCAGTCTTAGCTAGACACCAAGGCAGTAAAAGAACTAGAGATCAAACGTGCACACCGTGGTCTTCTAGACAGAGGTGAACTGAAACATCCTACTAACGCTGCTTCTGCTTTTCAGCATCTCATACCAAAAACACGAAGGTCAACAGAAAGGTGATAAACCCCATCATGTTACAGTTTCCCATACAGGACAGATACCACTGACAAGTTTTATCCATTTCTTCATGAACAAAATCCCTGTAGCTCTCTCTTCTTGGCATTAATCTGCATGTTAAAAGCCTCACAGGAGCTTTCAACATTGCACTCCTGTCTATCTCTCTGTCTCCCGAGCTATTTCTCAATGCAAAGCACACAAAAACATGCTCAAAATAAGTCACCTAGTAACTCAAACGTGGCAGCTGGGGCTGCAATAGGGGCGCTCCTGATACCAACAGAATCCCAGCATGTCAAGTGCTCCCAGAAAAACAAAACAGTCCAACTGAAGCACACAGAAAAGCTATTTGGAAAAGCCATGAGAGAATTACAGTAAGTACAACAGTTTATTCTAAGGTGTATAAAACCTTTAGTCCTAGATCAATTATTCTGAAATAAGAACAAGTCAGACTCTGGAAAGGATCAATAATAAGGACAAAAGTTCCAAAGAAATAGATAACTTCCATATGCAGATAGTTTACACCACAAATACCAAATCTAATCCCTCCAGATAAAAGCAAAATGTACACAGAATACTTATGCTGGGTTCCTTGCACAGCTGTCAGCTGACCACACACACTCACATCCACTGCACATGTCTATTTCTCACTGCCTAAGGTTCAGACTCAAAGCAATCAAACGAGGGGCTTCATACTTAGAAGTTTTCAGAGCACTCTCACATCTGTGGGAAAGGCAGACTTACGTATGCTTTGTCATCAATACAGCAACAGATTATTTTTTAACACACAGCCTGTGTGCTGGAGTGCCACAGGTGTTGTTCACTTCGTGTTCTGACAACCAGCAGTAAAGCAAAACCCACAAACCAAACTTGAAAAAGCAACTCGAAAAGCACATTTTATACCTCTTTTCTCTCGCAAAACGAGCAACAACAATCACCTCTGGCCTTTTCAGTTAAACAGTTCCTAAGCTTAACGTGAACGATACTACAGCTATCTGAAGAATAGCATCTTTACCCATCACATCTCTAACAAACTCCGGGGGAGGTCGCGGCGCCCATTCGTTCAGTTTCTCAGGAATTGGCACGGTCTTCTCCTGCAAGAACAAACCAAGCAGTCATCAGTATCCTCTAGGAGCAAAGTCTGCAATTTTAGGACACCGTTGAAGGGTGGTACATGCACAACAGCCTCTTCCACCAGCTGACAGAGCCCAGAAGGAGCACGTTTGTGGAAATCTTTATGCACAGGGAGGAGGCAGAAAATGGGAATCGTGAGGTAGCCTCTGTTTCCCTCAAATTCAGGCCTGTGGGTCAACAAACCTGCAAAATGGGAGGATTTAGGAGTGTCTGCGCTTCTTTTTAGCACGGAAAGTAGAGGAAAAAAAAGGCAGCACCTCCAGGCTGGTGGGAACTGAATACAGCACCAGGAGCCTGGGGAGAGCTGACAGGCGCTCCTGCACCTTCCCTGCCACATCTACAGGGAACGGAGAAGCCAGGGGGCAAGGTCAGTGGGAGAACCACCTCCGTGCTGCCTCCTCAGCCAGCCCCCAGGCAGGGAGGGCGAGACCCCATCCCCAACACCTCACCTCACCTCAGCATCGGGACCCCCCGTTACGGGCAGCGGGGGCGCCCACAAAAAAAACGGCGATGAGCGAGCCCCCTTCACCCCTCCCGGACAAACAAGGGGGTCCCCTCACCGGGTTCCTCATCAGCCTCTCGAGGCGGAGGCGCTGCTCCTCGGCGGCGCTGCGGGGGATGACGAGCGGCTGCGGCTCCTTGCGGGGCCTGGGCGGCCGCGGGGCCGAGGGCGCCGCCATTTTGCCGTCCCGCCGCGCCCCGCCCGCCTCCGGCCGTCACCGAGCGCGACCGCGCCGGGGCTGCGGCGCCGCCATGGCGGGCGCGGCCGGGAAGATGGCGGCGGGGCTCAGCCCTGCCCCCGTCATTTCAGACGTGTCTGTGGTCCTCAGCCCCCTCTCCGTGGGGCTTTGGAAAAGGCGAGGGAAGGGCTACGGCTTGCCCGAGCCGTTCCTCAGCCGTTCAGCAGCCCGTTGTTAGCTGCTGGGGAGGAAAAACGTGTTACATGAGGGACCCCCCCCTCACACACAAACGCCTCAGGGGCTCTCCGGCACGGGGAGGGCTGTGAGGAGGAGGCAGGCAGCGGCTTCCAGCCCAGGTGCAGCCTTTTTGGGGCTTTCCTGAGCCACTGCTGTGTTTCCCAGTGCCCACCTCTAAGCTAGCTTCCCCCAAAGCGGTGTTTACAGGGGCTTGTATCCCCTCTGCTGCCCCCAGCACTTTCCAGGCTGCAGCTGTGCCGAGTTGAGGCTGACCCTACAAAGCTGACCCCATGGGACGTGTTAGCATCCCCCAAATCTGTCGTGCCAAGCTCTGAGCTCAGCCCCCAACAGCAGAGCCCGGAGCAGGGAATTCAGACTATTTCACGCAGGCACCCTGGCCCCAGCCAAATCCCAGCCCCGTGACAGTGTAAGCGATACAGGACTTCCTGGTGCCTCCCTGGAGGGCTGCCGGCACCATCTGCTCGTGTCACTTTGGTAATTAACAGGCCTCGCCCGCTGGCAGCCATGAGCAGCAGCGTGATTCCCCATGGCACGGACCCACAGGGTGGTGGGGAGGGCAGGTATCGGGGAGGGATGCTGCGCTGTCTGCGTTTATATTAACATCTGGGCTTTGTAGGATTAATGCCTTGTCCAGATGAGGGCTCGTACACCCAGAGCCACGCTTGCCCGATGGGGCTGGAGGAAGAGGAGCCAGAGCTGGCTGTGATACAAGCTTCCTCTGCAAGCCAAATTGCTTGTCGAGCTGCTATGGCCATACAGAAATGGCATGGCATGTGCTCGGGCTGTGCGTGCGTCAGAGAATTAGCTAGTAAAGGTCAGCTGCAGTGGAACAGGAGCAGAAGGCTTTGTGTAGTTTATGGAGATAAGCCGGAGCAGCGAGGCTGGGCTCTGCGCTTCAGACAGCTTCGTGCTGTGCATGTGGAGAGGGGGACAGAAAAAGGAACACAAAGTTGGGAATGGCCCTGTCTGAGATTTATGGGTCATTTGTATTGACCTGAATTTATTAAGCCCCCATGCTCTTTCCTCTTCCATGAAGAAAATTGGAGCTGCTCCTCAGGTTCAGTCCTCTCTCTGTTTACAAAAGACTTTTCAACCTCTGCTGAGGTTGCTATGGAAATCGCTCTAGTTTATGTCTCGTGTTTGTCTTACCAACCTGATTTGTAAAAGAATGGTGTGAATTTAGGGTTGGCTAAGTTCCCGGCTGGCGTGCTGGCCCCGTAAGACATCCCTGCAGTCACTGCCCTGGCTGGACGCAGACAGCTTCCCCCACGCTGTCTCCCAGCTTGTGATCTCCTGTTCCCAAAGCTCTCCCAGCACAGGGCCTTCTTGGCATGCCAGGATAGAAACCAAGTATCACCAGCCCATGCTCAGCCTCCATCAGGACACAGCAGTTCTATCTGCAGAGGCTGGGGCCAGTACATGCCTCCATCCCTTCTCAGTCACTGCAGAGTATGTTTTAGCAGCAGATCTGCTGCCAATCCATTGAATTTCCTCTGGAGAGCCCTGAACACAACACAGGCCAGTTTCACCCAGTAGCCCATAAGGTGTCACCCTGCTTCTTCCTCCTTGCTGCCACAGCCACCTCTCCCAAACCACAGCTTCTGGACGCGGGGGTGTGAGCAATGAGCTGTCAGGCCACAGCGCAGTTGTGCCAGTCCCCGCTGGAGAGTGGCAGAGCTGTGATGATGACCACGGACATTGCTACAGCCCGAGGGCTGCGGGGAGCAGCTGGGCAGCTCAGTCCTCTTGCCCAAGGTGTGTCTCCTGCTGGCAGCAACTCACGGCCCTGGGGAATGACAAGCAGCTGCCTGTCATCCGACAGAGCCCACGCAAACAGCGTGGGGAGAGAGAGACCTGGGAGCATCTCCCTGTCAAACTACGTGCCTAGGGAATTAGCGCAGAGCCTTGACGTCTTCTGCACCTGTTACTTTACTCAGGTCAAAAGCAAAACGGGAAGTGTTTCATCACATCGTTAAAAAATAGCCCACAGAATCAGTGCTGGGCTGGGATCTGGGCAGAGCAGGGGACTTGCATGCGAGCAGTTCAGTGCTAGCCAACCACCTGAACTCCCTGATCTGTATCAAAGAAGCTCCTTTGTGTTCCAGAGCAAAGGCATTCTGAGGTGTTCCCTTAACTAAAGGGATCCTTCTGGAAGCACACTAAGCCTTTGCACAATAAAAAGCCCTGCATATCAAGCAGGCAGAAACCCCCACGGACAGTTTAAACACCCAAGTAACACATGAAGGTGTACTGCTGCAAGTCCCTCACATCTTTTGCCTTCTTCACAGTATCTGCTAGTGTACAGCATGCCACCAGGCAGCTCGGCCCACGCGCTGCGGCCACTTTCCCATTTCACTGCCAGTTCAACACAGAGGGCAACCCGGTGAAAGGAAAGAAAAGCACGTTTTTCCAGCAAAACTGATGCCGTAATTAGTCAATTTGCTAATATGCTGAGGTGTGAACAGCTTATGGTGAGGCAGGAGGAGCAGCTGTCCTGCAGGCACAGCCCTCGCTGCCTGCCTCGCGGGCAAGGCAGGAGAAGGGCTGTCATCTCCCCAGCTGGCCGGGTCCTGATGGATGAGCCACCCAGGGCTGGTTAACAGGCTCTGGAGAATCTGGGGAGGGAATGTTTTTTTTTTGTGAATGGGTCACGATGCAACGGTGACCTGATTATGGCACTGAGCAGCTCCCTCCACCCCCCAAAAGCCATGTGTACGCTGCGTCTGTCACGCTGCTGAGCTGTGACAGCGCAGTCTGGGACAACGTGCCGGTTTTCCCAGGGGATCCTCGGCAGAAGAGAGCACGCTACGAAGACGTACAATGGCAGAGCATGAGGCACTGCCTCCCGGGAGAGACGGTGGCAAAGGAGGGGGGAAAAAAACATGCTACGGGGACCTCAGCTGCTAGGAGATGCTAGCGCTGGCTCCGGAGAGGGAGGCACATCTTCGCTCCCCTGGGCTCCCGCTTCACTTTTATCTGTTCTGCTCCAGGGCTGGAGGCGGTTCGGCTTACACCAGTGACAAACCAGACAAAGAAAACGACAGACTGGGAGGAGAGGAAACCCGGCCCTGCACAGCCTGGACACATCCTCCACCTCCCTCTGCTCAGCTGTGATAAAAAAATCTCCCCCTCCTCGCTGTGCTAGACCGGCTCCGTCAGGCAGTCTGAGCCCAGCCACAAGCACCTCAAGGCAGCAACAAGGTCTATACACATGCGACATGACAGCATCCTCTCTCTTCATACAGCACACCCAGCAAAGCCCCGAGCCCACGTCCATGTGCTGTCCTTTTTGCAAGCGGTTTTATTTTAAAACCAGAACTCAGCTTCTCCATGTCTTTAACAAGTCCCCTTGTGTCTTTTTTCTTTTTTTTTTTAAATAAAATTAATTTATTCTACAGAACAGTAAACTCTTCCAGACTCTTCCCTATTTACAAATTAACATTTTTGCTTGCAGATCATCGCTCCCTCCCCACCCCGTTCCTATCCCGTGACACAGAAGATGAAAAATCAGCCAAGGTGTGAAGGGCTCTAAGGCAGTGCTCCCATCCGCAGCCACCTGGGACCTCGGGGAAGAATGAGAGCGACGATGTCTGCGCTGCAGCCGGAGGTTCCCCCTTGTTCACCGTGAAAGAAGCAGGTCCACGTTAAACCCCAGAGCATCTGGCCTCTCCCTGCACGGGCTGGGTTGAGCTGTGCTGAGGAAGGAGCAATGCCCCGGCACAGCAAACGGCTCCGAAGCTGCTGGAGGTGGCTGCTGGTGTGGCAGGGCTGACGGGCCATGAGGTTGGGGAGAAGGGGGAGCTGGCTGCAGGAAGATCTCTCGGCCCTCAGCCCGTGCACCTATCGGGCAGAAAGGCAGCTCCTGCACGGCTGGGGGAGGCGAGGAGCCTCGGAGACACCTCCCCCTGCCCTGGTGAAGGGGGAGAAAGTGACTCTGGAGCTGGGGACATGCTTTGCTAGCTCAGGAAAGAAGGCACCTTTAAAAAAAAAAAAGAAAAAGAAAAAAAAAAAAAAGAAAAGAAACAGAAACACAAACAAACCACAAAACTGACCCAAACCAAAACCAGATGCCAAAGCAACTCTCCAGGCAAATTCAATGGTTTCTGAACTAGGTTGTGGCTTGGCTCCTACCCTACGCAAAGCACACACTCCTCCAAGCAGCCTGGCCCCGCTGGTTTTCTGCTCTGCGCTCTCTCCCAGGTCTCGGCGGTGCAGGAGGGAGCTCCTGTTCCTGCTGGAGACACATATCCTGCGCTGGGGGCTGCTCAAAAGCCACAGTGCTGCTAACGGGCAGAGGCAGTCACGCTGCTGCGCACAGGGGCAGGGGCAGGGTGGCATTTCAGCCAGCAGCAAGGGCAATGCTGGCTGCCCGTGCTGTCAGCATAACCTGGCCCCTCCGAGTCACTTGTCTCACCCCCCCTGGCAGCAGCCCCGCTCCTTTCATCCTTTCCGGGCATTTCAATTTCTATAAGAAAAATAAAAATAAAAGTCTTCAATAGCATCTATTGAAGGTCTGTAGTGTTTTCTCTCCCGGGGAGCCCAGGTGAGCACTCGGGGATGCGAAACTGCCTCCACCTCTGCACACAAGCCCCTGGCCCCTGTCTGAACCCCCCGAGACATCCCCATGGACTAACAGCAAGGGGGATGTTGTGTTTTTCAAGGTTTGCCTTGAGCACTGGAAACGACTGCCTAGCTGCAGTAGCAAGGAGGCAGCAGGCTGAGCCGATGCCCTTGCAGGCAGCCAAGGTTTCAAAAGCCAAGGAAGAGAGGGAGGAAGAAAGGGGTTATTCAGGGAGTCTCCAGCTACAAGGAGAGAAAGGACAAAGGAACAGAAGTGGCAGGACAGCAGGAAAAACCTTCCTCCAGTGAGATGTTCAGCTTTGAAAAATGCCTTTTCCTGGCAGAGTGAACGAAAGGCATGCCCCTGGGATGCGCACGGATGGGCACGTGGGAGAGCAGCCCCTGGGGGGCACCTGCCGTCCCCAAAATCATCCCAAAACGCCCGAGCCCCATGCTGACTCGGTCCCGGGAGAGCTCTTGGTCCGGAGGGACAGGGAAAACGCTGCAAGCTCCGAAATGGCACTGATGCTTTCAGCCTCCCAAACCCCCCAGCGCCACCCCAACCTCGGGGCTGGGACTGGCCGGGACGTGGCCGGCTGCTCACAGGGCTCCGGGAAGGTCCCGGCCACACTGCTGCTGGTGGTGGCAGGAGGCGGCGGTGGTGGCAGCGAGGCTGGTGTGGTGGCGAGGCGTGGGTGAGCCGTGCCCCCCTGCCATCCTGCCCCCGGGGGGCTCAGTAGAAGGAATATTGGTTCTCCACCGCCCGCGTCCGGCTGCGGGCACCGTCGGCATCGTGGTAGTCCTCGGCGCCGGTGGCTGGGGGCTCCGGCCGGCGCTCGGCGCTGTCGCTGCGGCTCCGGGGGCCCAGGGCGCCCTCCAGGCGGTGGTAGGGTGCGGGGACGGGGCCGGCGGGGGCCACGGCCGCCCCCTCGACGGGTGGTGGGGCCGGCGGGGCGGCGGGCGCTGTGCTGCAGAAGTAGTGCGGGGGCGGCAGGTCGGCTCGGCAGCCCGGCGGCTGCGGCACGAGGGGTGGTGGGGGGCCGGCATCTGCAAGGGAAACAGGAGCTTGACTCCTCGGAGGCTTCCTATGCCCACTTTATCAATCCATGGGAGCTGCCTGGAGGCTGGCTGCTTCCTGTGCCCATCCTATCCTTCGCCCTGTGCCCACCGACCCTCCTCGCCCACTTTCTGCGTGCCCCAATGAGCCACGCAGCATCTGATCCTCTCATTCTCCACGCCAAGGGACACAGAGGCCACCCCAACACGGCTTGCTGTGGTTCTCCCCCCACCCAAAACGGGATAACGTCCACCCTGGTGCATCTCCAGAGCCACTCACACCCTTCCTCAAAGACCAGCACGGGACCACCCCTCCAACACTGGCACACCATTAAGTCGTCAGTGGGGAAATCCCAGCGACCCGTCCCCTTTCGTGCTGGTGCAAGGTCCCAGCCCAAATCCACCCCAGCAGCCCTCCTGGCACGGCCCCGGGACCTACCGGGCAGCGGGCTCTGGGCCACCACGTAGCTGCGGAGCGTGATGTCGGCCGCGCCGCCCGACTCGAGCGGGATGGGGTGCGTGTGGAAGTGGCGCAGCATGTCGAAGATGGTCTGGAACCAGAGGTGCTGCACGTGGCACTGCCCGCTCTCGTTCAGCGACAGGCGGAGATGCTGCGAGGGCAGGGGTAAGGGGTGAGCCGGGAGGCAGCCGGGCAGCCCCAGCCTCCGAGGAGCCCCCCTCCAGCAGCCGAGGTTTGCTCGCGGAGCGGGCGGCACCCACCTTCGCTTTCCCCTGGAAGTTGAAGGTCAGGACGTACTCCCCGGGCCGCGTCTCGCTCTGCCGGATGACGAACAAGCCGTGGCTCCTGGCGCCGCCGAGCAGCACCAGCTGGGCAGCCTTGATCCGCGAGAGAGTCCCGTGGAACCAGGGGAAGTCGGAGAGGTTGACCTCCGCCTCCGCCTCGCTGTCCTCCCCTGGCCGCAAGCACCGCCGCATTTTAGGGAGCGCCCAAACATTTGCCCTCTCCCAACCCCGTGCACCCCAAGGGCGAGGCGAGGGGGCTGCATCCTGCACCCCTGTCCTGCCCCCCTACCTGTGCCGGCGGTGGGGGAGGATTCCAGCGTCTGCAGGAAGCTCTCCAGCGGGACGTGGGCCAACAGCTCCCCCAGGGAGTCCCTGCCCCGGCCGTGGGGCGCGGACACGGTGGTGGCAGCAGCGTTGTGAGCACCGGGCAGGGCACATCTGTCTGGTGGCCTGTGCACATCTGGAAGGCAACGTCGGTGTCTTCAACAAGGGTGGGCATCTCCCCGCAGCGGGGGCAAGCACGAGGACCTGAGCGCTCGCTTCAGGCTCCCTGCCTTTATCCCCAGCAGG
The DNA here is from genome assembly GCF_009819795.1 of Aythya fuligula. NCBI lineage: Eukaryota > Metazoa > Chordata > Aves > Anseriformes > Anatidae > Aythya > Aythya fuligula. The sequence goes on along the minus strand of NC_045578.1, from coordinate 4,916,432 downwards.
ATCTGGGCCCCCAAAAGCAGAGCTGGCACCAGGAGACCCCCCTCCCGCCCTTCCCAGTGGGATTTCTCACCGTCAGCCAGAAACTCGCAGCTGCAGGAGGACGCCCTGCCCGGCAGGCAGGCTCCCTGCGCGCAGGAGGCCAGCTCGATGTCGTCCCCGCTGTCCCTGGGGGGTGAGCACAGAGCAGGTGACCACAGGCAGACACAGACAGCATCACCCCTCGCAGGCAGCAGGGGCCTCATTATCCAACCACCACCACCTGGTGATATCTCAGCTCTGGCCCGAGCCCGCAGAGAACATCCTGATGCTCACCCCTTCCTCCCGGAGCACCGAGGCAGCACCCAGAGGCCGAGCAGCCGGCAGAGCCGTGGCGTGCCGGGAGCAGGCGCGGTGAGCAGCTGGCACACCGGGGGCTGCTTCAAACATCGCCATCAAAACAAGGTGGCTTTTTGGGGTGAGAAACTAGCGTGCGGGTATGAACCCTTGGAAAGCCCTCGCTGCCTGGGTCGTGCTGGTTGGGACCAGCTGCAGAGCTGTGCTGCAATCCCCTCGGCTCGGACACGTCTCTTGCTGTGCCTTCCAGAGCTTTTGCTCTCATGCTTTGCACGCAAGACACACGCACGCTCCCATCACCAACTTCCACCCAGAGACAGTTTTGCTTTCACCTCCACCCAGAAAAAGCTGCTCGAACCCACCCCCAGGAGCTGCGTCCCCAAAAACCAGGAGGTCCTGCAGACCAGAGGGGCATCCACCACGCTGCAGCCCCTGCATCTCACATCCCCAGCTGCCCCCCTGCCTGTGCACTTCAGCATCCTTCTTGCACAAGCTCCCTGCTTGCTCACGGCCTATTTTTATCCAGTGAGAGCCCGGAGCTGCTCGTGGCACTCGGGTGCTCTTGCTTAACAGCGGCCACGTGCGTGCAGACAGCCAGGAAGCGGCTGCGTTAGCGGTAACGGCTCACGAGGGAGCTGCTGAATTATTTAGTGGCCAGTAAGTGAATCAGCCACTGGGAGTCATTCAACTGCAGCCACTTAAAAAAAAAATAGAAAGGAAAAAAAAAATAAAAGAAGGGGGGAAGGAAACCAAAACCAACAGAGCTCTGCAGAAAACGCGTCGCCAGGGCGCTTACGCAGAGGTTTCAGCGCGGATCCTTGGCAGGAGGACCGAGCACCGCGTGCAGGAGCTGAATGAAAATTCATTCTTGGCACAGAGCACGCGTGTCAGTGTATTAAGCAGCTCATTATTATTTGCTGTAGAGTTCATTATTATTTGCTCTACGGTCGTGTCCGGAGGCCAGCACGGGGCTGTGCTGGGTGCTAGGCAAACACCACACGCCACGAGGCCGCTGGAGGCAGAGTGTGGGGCTGGAGAACCGGCACCAAAACACCCATTTTGAGAAAAAACAGCCCTCCCTTAACTGCCAGGCCACGCTTCCCTGCCTCACCTCCCTCCTCACCTCCCTCAGCAGCCCAGCCTCAGTGTTGCTTCGTCAATTATGTATTAAAAAAAGCAGCAGAAGGAGCGCATGGTGCGTCCTCACAGCCTCACCCCAGGGGAAGGTGGCACAGGGAGCAGCAGGGAGCCTCCAAGAGCCCCTGTCCCAGTTTTGCTCGAGGCTTTCACCCCTGCGAGCTTGGGCATCCCCTCCTTTGCTGAAATCATGCCAAGAAATGTAGCAGTGGGGTGTGCCCAGGGACCGTGGGAGAGCGTGCCAGCAGAACACTGAATATAGAGAGGATGCTGGGCTGGATAAAAAGCCTGGGAAATAGCTCTGAGGTGATATGGAGGCTTTGGAGAGTTGGTGTTAGGAGCATCCCCGGGTCACCTGCCTCGGCTAGTCGAGGCCATGCGGAGCAGGAAAGGGTTAGCAAGTGGCCGGCACGCTGCAAGGCTGCACCTCTGACACACAGCGGCTGCTAACTTTGCCTCCAGATTTCTGCCAAAACGAGTCAGACTTTCTGTAATACGCTGAGCAGCGAAAATTGCATCAGCTGGGGTCTCTTCCCTCCTAGTGGTCTGCGAGGGCTGACCACCAGTCCCAAAGGCATGCCCTCTGCCCTCTCCGGGGTGCTCAGAGGAGCTTTTCACTTGCTGGAAGAAGACGACATTCCTTTAAACAAGCACATTATAGCAGAGACCTCCTGGATGCACTGGGACCCCTGGACCTGATGGACACAGCTGTGAAGGGCGGCAGTGCAGGAGCCTTGCCCAGGTCATGCCCTGATCGACTGGAGAGGATGGAGGCTGTGGTTTGGAGGGGAAACCCGACCATGCCCCATGAGCCTTACCCGGGGTCGATGCAGTCCTGGATATCTGCCACCCAGGAGTGCTTCTGCAGGGAGTCGATGGTCTCCAGGATGTACTCGGCACCGTTCTCCACCTGGAGGCGAGACAGGACAGCGTCAGGCCACGGCCAGGGTCCTGCCACCCGTCTGCTGCCCCCCACCAGGCAAAGCAAAACCCCGAACCTGGCAGGGCTCTGGCTGGACCCGCGTTCACTTGCCACTGTTACACTATGCCCTAGCTGAAGGATAGCTGCATGTTCCCATCCCAGCACAGGGGTGTTGAGAGGTGACCCCAGGGATGCTTTGATGTGCCCGGGGGTGATCCCTGGCCAAAGCTGAGGAGCTCAGAGGAGAAAAAATAAAAGTAATAATAAAAAAAAAAAAAACACCTGTTTTTCAGCAAATGCATCACAAGGTTTTTACAGCCTGTGTGGCCACACCTGCACCAGCACAACCAAGGGCAGACACCATTCCCTCGACTACAGCATCCCCCAAAAACTAGCTCTGCACAGGTGGCATGTCAGAGACCGTGCTGCCCTCTCTCGTTGCCCTGAAATCCAACCAGACCCCTAAAACCCGGAGTTTAAACTTCTCATTTTCTACACCTGCTGGTCCACGAGGCTTCCAATTTCTCGGTGCATCAGAGAGAGAGAAAAAGACCCCCCACAGTCCTCTAACAGGAAGAAAAAAAAAAAAAAAAAAAAAAAAAAAACCAGGATGCAAAACCTGCAAGCCCAAAGGAGCTGGGCTGCTCTGGGGCCAAGGAGGACGGAGCACTTGGAGCACCCGGCAAGGTGCTGCCTGCCTCCGGCCGTTTCCCCACGCCATCCCTCCCAGACCCCTTCTACAGCATGTTCCCGAAGCAGCCCTGACTCCGGGAGGGTATCGCGTTGCCAGCCGAGACAGCCTTTGAGCAAATTAAATTAATTGCATACAACTGAATCGCTGTCCTGAAAATAAACAGGGCGCGCAGGAGCCGTGCCCGGTGCCGTGGCGAGCAGCAATCGGCCCTCCTGCCACGCAGTGGGTACAGGGGAGCAGCAGAGCCCCCCCGTTTTATTTAACCAGGTTTTCGGAGAGGAAGGCACGGAGCTGGCTTGGGAGACCTCGGTGCTCCTTCAGGCAGAACAAAGCGCGTGCAGGGCTCGGGTATTTTGCAAGCGCCCGCTTGTGCAATGGAAAAAACGCGTGTGCCGGGTGTCTGACGCGTGGCGAGGACACGCCGACTGTCAGTTTTTAGGTGATTTGGCAGAACTGATTCCAGCGTGTGAAAAGCAGGGGCTTTTTTTTCCCAGCACGTTGCCTGGGAAGGTGGAGATGTGGCTCCACACCAGCCCCATAGGCAGAAGGATCCCGTCTCACCCTCCTAATCCGTACCCTGGCATCGAGGGGTGCTCTACCCCTCCGGGAATCCAGCCTGCGAGGGAGGAACACAAAAGAGCAGCAGGAACACGGCCCCCCGAGAAGGGCCAGGGCAGAAAGTGAGCCACGAAGAACAGAGGATGTCAGGAGGAACAGAGGATGTCAGGAATAGGGGAAAAGCTCCCCATGTCCACAGCCGTGAGAGGGAGGGCGGCAGCAGATGATGCTGAGCGAGCCCCCGGGGGTAATGCGGTGCCTGGTGCCATGCCTCATTAAAGGGATCGATTGCAATCAATTAACCCCACGGCAGGGTAAGTGCTCAGGCCAGAATGGGGCAGGAGCAGGTTAGAGGGTACCTGGTAAATGCGGTGCTTTCAGGCTCTGGGTAACCACAGAAAAGGCTGAAGCAGGGGCAGAGCCGTGGTGGTGGGGTGGAAGGGCAGCACGCCCAGCCCCAAAGCCCTCATTGAGGCACCTAGAGCACCCCATAGCCAAAACCCTACCAGTGGGGACCTGCAGAGCCCCAGTGGGGCCATGGTGATCTGGTTGTGCTCTGCCACAGCCCCAGAGCGAGGGATGGGAGCAGTGATCAGTGCCACGTCCTCTGCTACAGCAGCACACCTGGTGACACTGTATGCAATGCTGCAGCACTCAGGGCAGGAGAATGGGGTTGAGATGAGACTTGTAAAGGGACCTGGAAACCAGCTGCTGCTGGTTAATGGTCCACGTGGAGGAGATGCTGGGCTCCTTTGTGTCAGGGATGCTGTCCCACACGTGCTGCCATTCAGCAATATGAGGACAAAAGCAAGGAGAGGATGCCCGATCCATTCATGGCTGACACCATGTTGCAAGCGTTTTGGAGGATGAGGCAAGAATTCAAATGAACTTCTTGATGCTGAGAATTAGGCTTTGAAAGAAAATGCCCTGGCCAGGCTCCACCACAACGTCACGGCGAGCTCCAGGCCCGTGCCGACACCACGGGCACCTAGCCTGAGGAACCACAACTCTGGAGAGGTTCTGCAAAAAGCACAGCAGGGTTACGGCAGCTCACAAGCTGCCTGTGAGTCAGCATCATCGTTAGGGTATGAAGACAGCGACTGGATGCGCTTGGGCTGGATAAAGAGGAAGAAGAAAGGAGAAGCAAGCCTTCCCACACCCCCCTGGCCACGGCACTGCCTTCACTTTGGGACATGCTCGCCCCGGAGCCCAAAAGGAACGTGGGGAGGAGCACGGCCTGCTCAGTCCAGACAGGAGAAGACGTGTGAGCTTGGTTTTCAAGCACAGAAGACACCAGCCAAGATAGCCTCCATGTCCACAGCGGACACAGACCGCAGCCAAGGTTGAGGTTAACAGCAAGAAGCACCGGGGCGAGGTGGGCTGCGAGGTGCAGGGGCTCTCACAGCGCTGGGCTGAAGACAAAGAGCAGCTGCAATCAGGGCAGTTTCCCCTCTCTGCACTCACAGATCTCTCAGCTCGTGAGCAGGTCACCCAGCCGTGAAGCCTGGCCTCCCCGCTCTGCCTTTGCCACCTTGGGGAGAAGCACCGTGGAGAGAGGTGGATTTTAGCAGGGGTGGGACACGGAGCCCCTCCAAAGGTCGCTGTTACACATCACCCCCCAGCAGCTCTGATGGGGAACGTGAGCCCCTTGATGTGAGCAGGGAGGCACAGCCTCATCAGACAGAGAGAAACGTCACTGCCAACACCACTGTCAGGGCATCAGCACAGCGTGCCCCAAACCAGAGCCTGTGACACTCAGCGAGAAGGTCCCTGCTGCCATCCAGCCCCAGAGGAACTTCCCAGCGCTCCTGCTCGAGGCTGGGATTTGCCACAAAAAGCTGCTGGGATCATGACCTTAATTAATCCGATTGTATGGAAAACACTTCTCTGAGGTCTCTAGGTGGAGATAGACTTTGCCTCTCTGCTTGCAACCCTTGCAAATTGTCTCCAGACGCTAATTAAACCTTGTCCTGGTGACAAGGAGATGCAAAACCCCATGGAGAAAGCCAGGCAACCAGCCTGATCCCCAAATACCTGGGCGTCAGGTGGACGTTGCATCATTTTGGGAGCCCCAAAAGGAAGACAAAGGGAGGCAGGGACCCCGTGGGGAGCACCAGCACTGTTGGTGCTTCAGCTCCAAATCCAAGGCAACATCCCCGGGGTTAGAGCATCCCTGCAGCAAGGCTTGATCACACTGTTACCTCCCTGCCCTCACCTTCAGGACGAAGGTGTTGTCCTTGTCGGGCATCTCCAGGGGCATGGTGGTCCGCACCTCGATGATGGCTGAGAGCGGGATGCTCACCTTGGGCTTGGAAGCCTAGGAAAAGAGAAAATTAAGAGAAATCAATAAATAAATTAAAAAAAAAAAAAAGAAATCGCTTGATCTAATCAAACTGTCCTGGGGGACAGCGCGGCGTGATCGCAAGGCGAGATCGTGGCTCAGCCGCACGGTGATTACGGGGGGTGGAAAAAAAAAAAAAAAGCAAAAAAAAAAAAAGCATTGATTTCCCTCATGTGCCTGCTAACTCAAAGCTCTTTTAATTAAACCAAGAGAAGGCCCGGTGGAAGATGGGGAGGTTAGTGCATTTATCTGCCAAACCTGCCTTGTTCCAGCTCTGCCAAGCCCACTTGTTCCTCTCCTTTGACACCTTTCCCTTCCTGAGAGCTGCTCAGCAGCGTGGATGGGCGCCCCATTTACCCAGCCCAGGAGTTAAAGTGCAGCAGCCGGAGCTGTGCGGGGAATTTTAATTTCATTTAAAAAAAGGAAAAAAAAAAAAAAAAAAAAAAAAAAAAAAAAAAAAAAAGAATTTCCCCCGGCACCCGCCGGAACCTCTATGTGGGGGCAGGACCCGCTGCCTCCCACTCAAAGTCTCTGCTGAGCACCAAATTCCCCAGATATTTGCTTAAATTACAGCAAATCAGCCCAAGGGAGGACACGGAGATGCTCCCAGGGCTGGTCCCCTCTGGGATGCTTGGCATCGTGGCTCCAGGGGTGGGAGCACGCAGACGAGGCTGGTGATGTGCACCAGGCTGCAGGTTACCAATGATGGGTTCAGGGGCCATTTTTTTTTAGTTAGGGGAAAAAATCAAAAGATAATAATTCAGGCATGAGAACAGAAACTGTCCTTTCCCTTCTGGGACGTTTCATTTCCACCAGCCCAACCCCCTGCGCTGCCTCTGCACACATCCCGGGCTGCACCGGGCTCAGCCCTGCTGAAGTTTTCCATTTTTTTTTCTGCTGGAGAAGGTGAGAAAAGGGGATGGAGCTGCTGAAGAAAAGCAAAAAACCCACAGTGTTAATTCAGCAGTGAACCAGAGGAGGGTCTGCTCCAGGAGGGTCTTCCTGCAGCAGCCCGGGGTGCCCACGGGGAGCGTTATTAATGGCCGTGGGGATGCTCTGGGGACATCTCCCTACATCTATTTTCCCCTCAAAACCCCAGGATGCTTAAAACAACTGCTGCGTGCCGGCACAAACATCTAGCACGGCTTATCGCTTCCTGTCGAAGCGGCAGTTAAGAAAGGGCTCGCTAAGGAGATCTGAAAACATGACCATAGTTTCTGTAGGGCCTACACAAAACCGAAGCTGGGGGATCCCAAAGCAAAAAGCAGTTTTCTTCCAGCTGTGCCAGCTCGATGCCACATTTGCAGCTGGAGCACGCCAGATGGAATACAAGATGGGATGAGGGGAGATGAAACGCAAACTGAAGACAGAGGGGTGTAATTACAACAGCAGAGCAGACTATTTCCATAAAAGTTGTCACAAAATCATTTGGAAATTGACTTTTTTAGAGCCAAATGAAGATACACTAAAAAAAAATCCCTCTATGAGCACTCTCCTAAACGTTTTAACAGCAGCAGTCGTTCTCTTTCAACCTGGGTTTAGTGCCACCTTGGTGCAGTGCTGCAGCCCAAGCTCCCGGGGGCTTCCCAAATTCTGGGAATTCCCTTGGCTGAGGAAGTCCCCAAGCCCAATACCAAGGACATGCACCGTGCACTGCAGCTCAGAGCCTTGCTGTAGGGATATGCTTGAGTTCAAACTCGGATTTTATATTTTAGTAGGAGAGGTGTGAAGCTTAGGAAAGCAGGAAAAAAAAAAAAAAGGAAGGCACAGACCAGCACCAACAGTGCCGTGGTTCATTTTGTCCTCAGAAAAGTAGAAGGTGTTTTTTAGAAATATGAACTCTCCTGCCATCCCTGTGACTCCTGTATGGGTCATACCAGAGCTAACAGGGGGGCAAAGATCAAGATCAGTGGGTTCCCAGCAGCTTCCAGCAGACCTGCAGCACTGTGCAAAGCTTGTGCTGCCCCAGCTTCTCTGCAAAGGACCCAAACACAAGTGGAAAAATCCTGTAAAAAAATCAAGTAAATGAGGTTTTTCTTCCCCAAGCATTTAAATAACCTGAGATTTCTGTCCTAACCCATACAACTAGTAAAACCCCCAGGAATGGCCTATTATTTGCCCTGTGTTTGTCACAGATGAGCACGCACAGCGCAGATGAGGCTCAGTCAGTGCAGGTTGGGCAACACAACGCACCTTCTGCTCCTCCCAGGAGGAACAGGGGTCCTGCAGCGAGGACGGACTGAAGGTGGACCCCAAACATGCCCTCTGCATTTCCTGAGAGAACTGCTCCCCTCTCTGCCCCAGGAAAAGAGGGGCAATATTCCCCTGCAACACTTGTAAAGGGGATATTGCAAGGAGGGGCGTGCCACAAGCAGCTCCCCTTTCTGCAGCTTTACAGCTTTTCTGCGTTACAAATGCAGAAAAGACACAGGCAAGGAGAAGTGATAGCGTGGGGACTGGTACTGATAACAAGCAGCGTTCCCCTGCACAGCAGGGTGAGTAGCTGGGGCTGTCGGTGAGGAGTGCTGCAAAACCCAAGGGCAGCAGTGGTGCTCCAGCCCCAGGGCTTCTGCCCCCCCACCAGAAAGCTGTGCTGGGAGCCACATTATTCCACGTGAATTATTAATTTGGAAATAACGAGTGCTGCAACTAAGCATGGGGTTGCTTGGTGACACATGGAGCACTCTGCGATGTGCTCGGAAGAGAAAAATCTCCTGGTGTCCTGGACATACTTCATCTGAGTGTGGCAACGAGCTTCTGCACCATAATCACCGATATTTGGGGCTGAGGGACAGACAGGGCCTTCAGCATCTCCCCCGCAGGCTGTGGGATGAGCACTGGCGAGCTGTTTGTGGATGGGACTCGACCGCCTTGCCCCACACAGCCACATCTCAGCCTCCCGGCACCAAACCTCCCGCCGGAGCAGGGCTGGATTTCATCCCAGCTCCGCAGTGGAAATGAAAAGTAACAACACAAAGCTCAGCTGCTCGAATTTCACCCCGACGCTCACCAAGACGGCAGCGGAGGCGAGCCGGGACTTACCTTGGGAGGGACGTAGAACTCCAGCAGGAACCTCTCCCCCTCCACCTTCACCGCCTTGCGGAGCAGGAGGCGGCACTTCTGCCACTGCGAGCTCCCCACACAGTTCGTGTCGTCGGCGACCATGTAGCGCAGCGTCCCCTCCCGCTGGATGTCCACCAGCTCCACCTTGGAGGACTGAGCCTTGGAGAGCCGCAGTTTGTGGGTCCACTTCTCCCGCGGGTCGCCGGGCTCCTTGCCCCCGGCCGCCCACAGCTCCCTCTCGGCCCTCCTGCCGCCTGGCATGGCCTCGGCGCCCGGCTCCGGAGAAGACCTGCGGTGCCACATCTCCTTCATGCCGTCCACCACGCACAAGCTCATGTTCCTCAGGGAGAAGCCCTTCTTGAACTTGGGCTTGGTGGCGGCGTGGACGGAGACGTCCTCCGAGCTGCGGGACTGGCCGTAGGAGGACACTTTGCGTGCCTGGACCTGCTGTGCCGGGCTGAGGTAGCGGCCGGCGCCCAGCGGAGCCTCCATGCTGTCCAGGGACTCGGTGGAGGTCTCCTCCTTCCGCTGGGCCACCTCGCGCCCGTAGGGCACGTGGCAGTTCTGCAGCCCCACGAAGGGCACGATGTTGTACTTGGTGGGCGAGTCGGAGACGAAGACCCGGCTGACCTCCAGGCTGAAGATGTCCAAGAAGTTGGCGGCAAAGTGGTGGGAGAAGGAGGCCTCGGCGCCGGGGGTGTCGTAGTGGGGGTTCTCCCTCAGGAACTGGCAGAACTTCTGGGCGAAGTCGACGGCGGCCGCCTGGGCGTGCAGCTCGCAGAACTCACGCCAGTCGGGGAGCGGGGAGGAGGGCTCCTGGCACAGGGCATCGCCGTTCATGGCTGCCCCATTCCACCTGCCGGCGGGCTGCGGGGCAAGGGGACAGACAGGGTGAGCTCGGTGGTCAGCGATCCCAGCCATCAACACTTCCACAGCGGGTCCCCAGCCCTGGCACCAAGTGGGACGCGAAGGGAAACACAGTGGGAAAGCATTTTTATGCTGCAGCCCCTCCCTCTGCCACACTGGAAAAAAAAACTTGGCCCTGGCTGCAGCCATAAATCGTACTTATTTTACGATTATGACCGTGCAAAAGTGTTATCGATTTCTCATAAAACCACTAAGGAGTCCCCGACCGGAGCAGCCCGGGGGGATTCGCCTCCAGAACTGACGCTGCCACATGCATGGCCTGGGCACTGCAGGCCCATAGTGGCGCATCCTCTGCCACCATCCCCTGCAGCTGCTCTGGCTCCGCCTGCATTTCTGCCCACAGAAGAAATTTGGCACATCAGTTTGGCTGAGCATCTCAGGCTGGTCACATCCTTGTCAGACGCAGGCGAGCAGAAACCCTGTGCCCTCCCCACTGCCTGTCAGACCCCAGGGCTTTAAGGGATAACCCCAGAGACCAGGGAGTCGGTAGGATAAAGGGGAAAAAAGCCAAGGTGGCAGACCCAGGAGCCACCAGGAGCTGCAGGGAGGTGAAGACCAGACCTCACACCCACAGAAGAGGTTCCCAACCTCACCCAGCCTCTGCAGGACTCACACGTCTCTTGTCTTTTTGCCTACGCTGCATTTCCCAAACCTCTTCCTAATTTTTTGAGGCTTGCACCTCACAGGGGAGATTCCTGCAGTGCTTGCATCTAAATTGCGATTTTCCAGCACCGAGACTGCTTGTGCCTGTCGGTGACAGTGAGCCTTGCCCCATGAGTTACTCAAGCACCGCTCAGCCACATGCCACCTGTGTGTCCAGAGAAGCATCCTGTTCCCCTCGAGGGCAGTTTCACCTCAACACCACGAAGGGAACGCTCTGCTCTGGACCCCTGTCCATAGCAGCCCCTCATGTCTGGCCTGGGGACATGCCAGGGCTTCTGGAAAAATGGGACAGCCCCTCTCATTTGGCCGCTCTCCGCTCACAAAATCTTTCTGGTGAGTGATTGCTGCTGCTAATAAATCAAGCACAGTAACTAACCATCAGCTTACATGGCCAATACTTCATTACCGGTCAGGTAAAGTGTCCCAGAAGAGAGAAACTTAAAAATATGTGTGTGTGTGTGCATATATATATCTATTTAATCCCTCTTTGGTTCACCAGCCCTGAAGCAGGGGATCCCAGCGCTTGGCTGGACCTGGAGCTCCCCAAAGATCTTCCGCAGGAAACCACCAGAGCCAAGGGAGGCCCAGGCAGCGGAGCAACCAGAACGACACAACCAGACAGGCCCAATTCCCTCGTTAAACACGGGCAATAAAAGCCCTCAGTGAGAAGGGAAACCCCAAACTGCTGGCAAGAGCCAGATCCAGGGGAGTTTGGCTTCCCAGCCGTCTCATCAGGGCCTCACAGCTTTCTCTGGGTGCTTTTTTACCCCGCGCTGAGCCGGCCCCGCTCGCCGCAACCCAGCCCGGAGCAGGGAAAGCCCCGTCCCCGCAGTTTACAACGAGGCTGAATTTCCCCAAGAGACAGCGGGAAAGCAGCAGAAAATGTAAAGCTGTTTGTTACCAGGCCAGCAAATGCAATTCTCACGTACCCATCCATCACCCGGCAGAGAATTTAAAGGCTCGGCTCCCGGCGGCAGCTACTGCCCTTCAGCTTTACCATCCACAGCCGCAGCTCCCCGAGCACAAAGCAAGGGAGGGGAAATATTTGGGCTCGGGGAGGTGGAAGGGAGTCTTCCTGCTGCTGACCCAAGCGGGAATAGCTGGCACCACGAAGAGCAATGGACTGGAAAGAAGGTGCAAAGGGCAGCAAGAGGCTCAAGAGGGAAGAGAAAGCCTCATGCCGAGGGGTGACGGCCCTGATTTTGTCACACCTGCAGAAGGGAGCAGTTAGTTTTACCCCATGGGCCAAACCCCAGGGCTTTGCTGGTGTTCTCCCACCATGCACAGGAGGGAAAATGCTTCCCCCCATTGCCCCCTCCAGGAAGGATGGGGCAGGAGGGCCAGGCAGGACAGAGCAGGACCAGCCTGCCCACAGACGAGTGATGGGAAGCCAAGATGCAACAGAGAGATTAAAGGGGGAGGGGGGGGGGGGGTTGGAAAGAAAAAGACACTTCAACAAAGATAAACCCCAAACAAAAAGCCCGGCCACCCAGCCGCTGCAGCAAGCCTCAAGCTGGGAGACACGCACACAGAGGCATCACAGCGTCTTCCTTTCATCTGCACGGGGATGACAGACTCTAAAAGGCCAATTTATAAAAATGAAGCCTAGAGGAGAGATGTCTGGCAGGTCTGAAGGAGGAGGGGGGGAAGGTTGGGGGCCCTGTGTGGCATCTCCATCGCCCCCCACCTGCAGTGGGTCTCTGAGCCCCCCGTGGGGACCATACTGGGGAGACTGGGAGCAGTGGGGGGCTCGGGGAGGCCCCCTGGGACCACAGCAACATCCCCCCCCCTCCCCAGCACGTACGCCTGCACCTGATTCCTGCGGGAAGCAGGCTCCCAATTATCTCTGCAGCTTTACCTTTAATCTCGGTGCCTCCGCTCCCCTCTATGCCAACAGCACTGCCCCACTTCTCGAAATAACTCCTCGTGCCACAGACAGCATCCCCGGGCAGGGCGGTGGAAGTCGAGATGAAAATAAGATCAAGATGAAAATAAGCAGCAAGCCCACGACTGTTTTTTGGCCAGGAGGGGCAATTCGCTCCCAGCCCGGCTCACCAAGGGTTGCAGCGTGCGGCCGGGCACCTCGGAAGGAGGCAGAGCCCCTTTGTGGGGGATTTCTGCCTGCTCAGGGGTCACAGCCTCGCTTCCCTGGCCTGGGTTACACAGCAGGACAGGCACAGAAACATGGAAATGAAGAGGTTTGTCCCCAAAGAGAAGCTGCGCGGCCACAGAGAGGCAGCCAAGACACCAGCACCCTCGGGCTCCTCCTAACACCTAACACTGGCTGGTCCCCAAACGCCTCCCCGGGCAGAACCGTGCCCTGCTGCGGCTGCCGCCACTTGGGAAAACAATTCAAGGTTTTAGAAGGAGGGGAAATAAATAAATAAATGCGGATTTCTGGGGCCTGGCCAAGTGGAAGCCCAGGTTGCAGTCGCGAGCCAGCTGCTGGCAGCGATGCTGTGCCAATCCCTCCGATAAACTGCGCCGACGGCTCCTGCGCGGCGGGGATGTGTCGGCACACACAAGCCCAAAGACCTGAAGGTCGAAGTGAGCTCCTGACCCCAAGAAGGAACGAAATTTCAGCCGTCAGCAGAAGTGCAAGAGACCATGGAAAAAAAAAAAAAAAAAGTCTCCGGTGCAGTGGGAGTCAGGGAGTGACAACAAAGCCACCAGGATTTGCTGAACCAGAGGAGCGGGGAGGAACTAACATCTAATGAGGTGTTAATAACCCGAACGCACAACACTGGTCATGGGATAGCCAGAGCAGCCAGCCCAGCACTTGCTCCAAGGGCTTTATTTAAGGAAACAGCCCTAATAAAGAGATGTTTCCCTTCCGCCCCGCGGAGCGCAGCCAGGCTGGGGCCACGGGAGGAAAACCTGCGTCCAGCTGAGCTTGCAGGAGGCAGATTTGTACCCCCCGCTCCTTTTTTTTTTTTTTTTTTTTTAAAAGGCTAAACACCCTTCAGTATGAAGGGGACGACCAGCAGTCCTCCACTTCCCTGGGGGTTTCCAGCATGGAAATAAAAAATAAAAATAGTAATAACGAAAGCTCGCATGCCTGCATCTCCGCCTGCACAGGAGCGCTCCCAGGGGCACAGGCACGCAGATCTGGGCTGATGGAAGCACGGGGAGGATGGAGCATCCTGCAGGGACTGGTGTGCATGTGCTGGTGGTCCTGGGTCCACGCTTGTGGGGAAGGATGGGGCCGGCAGGGTCCCGCTGCTCGGCTTCCAGCGAGATCGATGCCAATCAGACCCCAGGACGCGAGGAAACCCGGGCACCTGCTCGCCCCAGAAGAGAGGCTGACCTCAGCCGTCCCCATGTGTTCGGGCAGGGGAGATCCCCGGGTCACGAGCGGGTGCTGGAGCAACGTGACACCCCGCAGGGCCCCCCCGGAGAAGGTGACGCTCCTGGCACGGCGGGCAGGACATGCCTGGCAGCCCGCAGGGAGCCTGGCGCCTGCCTGCATGGCCCTGGGGTGCTGCAGAAAGTGGCTAAAAACCAATTAAACAACAAAAAAAAAACCACGATGGGCTGCTCTGGGGGTTGGCAGGGTGCTTCGAGCACATTTAGGACGTGGATCGGAGGAAAAACAAATGCAGCACCTTTGCATTTACCTTTCAAGCCCAGCGGAACAGGGGATGCAGCAGGCACAGAGATGGGGACCCACACCTGCAGCTGGCACCTGAAGGCTGGGGAGACCAAGCCACGTCCTCCTGGTGGCTTCCTCTGCCACCACGAGGGTCCCAGCCCTCAAGGCTGAGACTTCAGTGCCCTAACTATGTGCAGAGGCTGATCTGAGGGACAGAAAGCCATAGGAAAATAAATAGATGCATAAAATAACAGCGGGATGGGAGCTGGTCATCTCTCCGTGCTCTTTATGTCTCCGTGTACTATTTGTACTCCACAGCCCCTTAATCAGACTGGCTGTTGGAATTGGAGAGAAATGGAAACAATCTTTGTTCCTCTCATTTACTGTCCATCCCACTGAAATATTAATTGAGCAGCGTTCTGGCCTCAAGTCTAATGGTCAAGCCACCCTCCTCGATTCACTCCCCCATTAAATGCACGCTTTGACTCGCTGCCCAGACGCACCGGAGGGCCCTCCTGCCAGCCGGAGACGCTCGTCCAGTGTGCAGAGCCTTCTGCTGCACCAAGCAGGGGCTGCTCCAGCTGAGCCAGCAGCACGGGAAGCAGTTGTGCATCCCCTAACGAAGCTTTCCTCTGCAAACGAAGCACCGCACCTTGCGGGACCTGGGGCTTTACGGGGCTGCCAAACTCGTGGCTCACCCTAGGCAGCCTCATGGGCCTGTCCCCAAAAGGAATGGGCACGTTGTCCCCTTCCCGTGCACACACCAGATGTTGATGACCATTTCTCAGGGCAGAAAGGAAGGCTTCTCATCTCAGTGTCTGGAAGCACAAAATCCCGATGGATCACGGGAATGTGCTCCACTGCTGTGCGGGATGGGAGCCACCACAGCCCCGAGGGAGGGCTTCTTCAGAAAGAGACATCTTTGGAAGAGAAAGCAAACTTTGGGTCAGAAATGACCCCTTCTTCCCTCAAAACTCCCCAGCACGCGTTGAGGAGGATGTGACACTGACACCCTGCGTACAGCCCATAGGTCACAGCCATCCCCAAACCCGCAGCATTCTCCACTTCCCACTACTCTGACCAACTTCGCTTTGCAGGGTCGTTTCTCTGCTTCCTAAACCCTGCCCCGCCGTGCACTGCAACCCCCGTGCTGACAGCTGCTGGAAAATAAAATGAGTTAATAGACAAGACCCAGCGGATCTCAGCTGATCTCCTCCTCCCTGTGCTTCCAGGCAGGTCCCTGGGGCGTGGGGCCACAGCATCGCCCTTAGTGCACTGTGGTGGGGGACCTGGGGGTCCCCAGGGCACAGTGATGGGATGCTCTGCCCTGCCAGAGGCTTGGAAAGGCAGCAACACACCCCTTTGTTTCCCCAAACTGAGGGTGGGCTATTTCTTGTGAAAATAATAGAGCTTTTGGTAAGGAAGGTAAGGAATCGCCGTCCTTTCCCTCTCGATGGGAGCCACCTCACCTGGCCAGGGCTCTGACCTGGGAGCTTTCTGCAGAAAATTAACAAGTCCAAAGTCTATTTTCAGCCCCCACAATAGCAGAGCCTCCCTCCAGGAGCGTCAGAAGCCCTGTCCCCAAGCAAGCAAGCTCAGATTTCCCTCGCTAAGCCTAGATTTCCTTTCGCCCCTCGGCCCACAACAAAACCTGCCCCTTCTCGCCTTCCCACCCTGGTCAAAGCGAATTTGTGCGGCCACCTCCGGGGCTGGTGCTCGCGGCAGGGTACAACACAGGCGTTACACATTAACCACCACGCCGCTGCTCTCGCAGGGCCTGGGGCACGAAGGGCAGAGCTGTGCTGGACACGTACAAAATGATAGTTGGGTTGGCCACCACGGCTCGCTCAACATCCCCCATGTACCTGAAATAAAAGGGGTCGGAAGGAAAGGCCCTGCTGTACAAAACCAGCTGTAGTTCCCCTAACTAGCGCATGCTGCTTGGAGAAAAAACAACCAAATTAAAAAAAACCCTCTTGCCCTACAGATCACTATGTCATTAAGGGGCTCCTGGGGTGGTTTTGGTGCACAAGCTGCACAGATCCATGGTGCAGAACACTCAGCAAAGCCCTGCTCACATCAGGACCCCCCCCCCCTTCCTTCAGGGACAGGAAGGAAAAACCCCAAGATTGTTTTTCAATTACGGCTCATAACAAACACGGGATAAAGTTACACAGGCCCGTATTAAATTTTCTCATTATCGTTTTTACTTTCGGATATAATTCCCCACACGCATCCCTGGCTCGTACCCGCCCGCCGGCAGTGTTCGACGCTGCCCAGGGGTGCCTGAGCTGGGGAAACTCAGCTCTGCCCTGCTACCGGGGCTGCTGCGCTCACTGCTGAGCTCTTACGGTGTGTGTAGGGCAAAACGCCTCGTGCTAGCTCCAGCAGGCTCCAAATGTCCCTCAACCACATGGTGCCCAGACACCACATTACAACTGGGATCTCTGGGTGGTGTTTCAGCCTCCCAAATCCCTTTTTTTTACCCCTCCAGCTATGCAGGGATGCTCCCCGGCACGCAGCACTCCACACTGGTGGGCACGGGCACACAGGAGGGGTTCCCTCTGCAGAGGGGCCGTTTCCCACCCAGCCTGTGCCTGGTGTTTCTGCCTCCCCTCCTTCTTGGTGCTCCTGGCCCCGTTTGCAGCCCCGCTCCTGCCCCACAGCCTCGTGTGGGGCTCGGTGTGCTTCAGGCTGGAGAAGAGCAGGGAAGGCAACGTTGCCCCGGGGCTCCCCAAAAAGCCTGATTCAGCAGGAGCAGCAGATGTGCAACCATTGTCGGGTTTCTCAGCCTGCCATGGGGAAGAGGAAGAAGAGGAGGAGGAAGGGCTCTAACCAGCAACATCCTCAGGGTGCGCTGACGGCGATTTACCTCGGAAGAGGGACAGCTGAGATAAGAATTGGGCAAGGCCACCCTGCCACGAGAGCGCACAAGACGCGTTCCCACCAGCCCGGGAGAGGAAGGAACAGCCCTGATAGCAAAGACGAGCAGACAGAAGTGGTCACAGTAGGCAAGCAGCCACCCCACACCTATGAAGGATCTCATGCTCGAGGCAGACAGCACCCAAACCCCAAAAGACTAACCTGGAGCAGGGCAGTTTCCATCCTACAGCCCTCAGGACGCATTCACAACGATAGCACAGCTGCCCCACGCTCGGTGAGACACCAGCGACCAAAACCACCCTGATTTCAAACACGCATCAACGGCCTGGAGCACCTCCGTGAGGCTTCTGCAACTTTTTTTTTTTTAGAAATAAGTTCCCCAATGGCCACCCCGGGGTGCAGCGCAGCGTTATGGCACCACTGAGGGATGCAGGGGGGCAGAGCTGGGAGCGCTCCCGGTCCCCCCCGAGCACATCTCCCAGCCACGCAGCCACCCACCTGTGCCAACACAATGGCCGAGGGCTCTGACCCTTTGGGGCAGCCCGGGTGATTTAGGAGCACGGCCCCAAAACACCCGGCACTGCAGCGACGCCGCTCCTCCGCCCCCCTCCCAACAGGGCGAAGCAAATAATCATCCCAATAATAACAACAACCGCCACGGCGGGGAGGTCTGAGCAATCCGCTCGGTGTGGGCAGCAGGCAGCTGCTGGCTTGCCGGGGATTTAGGGCAGGATTTGGGGGAAGCCGAGCCATTTCTACCTCCTCTCCCGGTGCGGTTCAGGGGGTCCCCGAGGTGCCAGCAGCGGGGCTCTCCGCGTGCAGGCTCATCTCTCACAGCACCCAGCTCCCACGGCGCAGCCAGGGACCGGAGCAGCCCGGAGGGACCTGGAAGGCAAAGTTTGAAGAAGTCAAGTCCCAAAAAGGGTGCTCGGCACCTCCCCGGGGGTCACCCCAAAACCCCGGGGCTGCCGCACATGAGCCCGAGCGGTGGCTTTGCTGGGAGCAGGGGGGGCTGCAGGGGAAGCCCCTCGCCACGCCGAGGCCTCAGCACGGTGCCGAGCGGCTCCTGGGGGGCTGTAGGATGGGGGGGGGGCAGCTCGGTGGGGCCGTGCCCTTGGGTAGGGGCTGCCCCGGGGGGGGGGGGCCGCAGGTGCCCGCAGAGCATCCATGCAGGCAGCACGCACAGCTCGGGCGGAATAATAACCACTAAAATAATGCTAATAACAACAAAAAAACCGTCCTTAGGGGGTCGTGCGCCTGGGGTCGTGCCCAGGACCCTGCGCCCCCCCCTCCCCGCAGCCCCCCCAGCCCGCAACTTTCGCCTTCCCGGGGTGCCCCCAGCCCGGCTCCCCCCTCCCCTCCCCTTCCCTCCAGCACCCCGCACCCCAAAAAGGACCCGGGGAAAAAGGGGAATATGGGGAGGAGGGGAGGGGTGCGGGTCCCTCCGGGGGAGGGGGGGTGCGCCCCGAAACGGTGATGGAGAAGGGAGGGGGGGGACCAGGAAAGCGGCGCCGCCCCCACGCAGCCGCGGATCCGGTACCGGAGGGATGCGCTCACCCGGCCCGGCTCGGCTCGGCTCGGCCCGAGCCCGGTGCAGCCCCGGTGCAGCCCCGGCTCCCGGCTCGGCTCCGGCGGGGCCAGCGCTGCCCGGCCCCCCCCGGCCCCCCCCCCGCCCCGCCCGGCCCCGCCGCCCCCCCCCCCCCCGCTCCTCCCACCGCTTTAAAGGGCCCCGCCCGGCCCCGCTCCGCACGGGGAACCCCCCCCAAAACAGCGGGGATCTGCTGGAAGGGGGTGGTCCTGGGGTCTGGGGGGGGCACCCGGTGTCCCCACACATCCCAGAGGATGTCTCGTGTCAGGCAGGGCACCCCACATCACACAGGGCACCCCACGTTGCACAGGGCACCCTATATCCCACAGGGCACCCCACGTCCCACACAGCACCCTACATCCCGCCCCACATCCCATAGGGCACCCCACATCACACAGGGACCCTATATCCAACAGGACACCCCACATTCCACACGCCACCCTACATCCCATGGGGCACCCTGTGTCCAAAAGGGCACCCCACGTCCCACAGGGCACCCCACATCCTGCAGGGCACCCTACACCTTAGGGGGGGTTGGATCTAGATGATTTTTGAGGTTCCTTCCAACCCAAGCCATTCAATGATCCCGCACTGCACCCCATATCCTGCAGGGTACCCCATGTCCCACAGGGCACCCTACATCCCACCCTGCATCCCAGAGGGCACCCCACATTCTGCATGACACCCCACGTCCTTCAGGGCACCCCATGTCCCACTGGGCACCCCGCATCACTCTCCACATCCCGCAGGACACCCCACATCCCCCAGGGCACTCCACATCCCACAGCACAACCCCAACCCCGCATCCTACTGGACACCCCCCAGGGCACCCCCAAACCTCCCCTAAAACCCCCCCAAACCCTAGGAGGACACCTCCGTTGGCCAACAAGGGGCAGCACCTGTGCCCCCTGTGCCACCCCAAGCTTTTTTCCCCCTGCTTATGAGAGGGATTTGGGGTGACACCGGCCCCCCCAAGCAGCGGGTCCAGCCCTGGGCTTTGCCAGGCGGCGCCGTGCCGGCCGGATTCGGCTCCAGGTCAAGGTTTGCAGGCCAAGCCCTGGCGTTCGCTTTCGCTGCCCTGCTGACATATTTATAGGGCCCGTCGCCGAGCACCGGCCCTGCCAAGGGGGTCAGGACACAGTCATAATCCGCCTCCCAGCGCGGGGGGACCGAAGCCCGGGGAGGTTTAAGTGATTTAGTCAGGGGTCACATTACGGCGGGGGCCTCCGGGCCTCCCCGGCGGGGCGGATAAGGATGACTCACCAAAAAAATATAAAAAGGATTTGCAGGAGGAACAAATCCCTTTTACTTCTGCGAAGCACCTGTAGGATTAAGACAATGCCGGTTATGTAAGGGGCAAGGAGGGGGCGCGTTGTTATTGTTTTTGTTCGCCTTTATCACGCCGCCTTGCCATCCCCTTACCCTGCAGGGGGGAACCCGGTGAGATTTGTGAGATTTAGGAACCCGGGGGATGCCGAACCACAGAGGGAGGCTGGCTGTAGGGCCGGGGCCGCGTCTCCTGCTCTGGGTTTCAGGCAGCCACGGGAAACGTGGGGCAAAGGGGATTTGCAAAAGCACGGCCAGGGCACGGGCTCGCGACTTCTCTCCTTGGTTTCATCACTGCTGGCTCTGCGCTGATTTTGGGTGACTGCCCACCCTTCTGCTCCAGGGAGTCGCGTTTTCCTCCCCGGGTGGTGTAAGGGTCCCACGGGAGCCCGCAGCCCTTCCCCAGCCCAAGCTGCTCGGGGTTGGGGGGGTGACCATCTCTGCATCTCCGACAGCCCTGCGTGGTTTCCTTCACCCCCCCTCCTTCCCCGGCCTCTCCTCCAAAAAGCCTCTCTCCCATTCATATACATTTTTAAAGAAAATACGCAATCAATAGTCTCTTAGGCTGAAATTTCATTAAGGGTTTCATTGCACTCGGCATCGATTGCCAGCAGCGCGGCGAGCGGCGCGCCGTGGGACCGGCGGCCCCGGCGGATGCAGCCCGTCGATGCCCCGTGGACCATCCGGGGCATCTCCATCTCCAGGGCTGGAGAACCGCGGTTTCTCGAAAGCTGATGTTCCCCCGAGCCTCATCCTTCGGGTGCCTTCTCCTGGCACGCAGTTTGGGCACCTCGTGTCCCCCCCGTGTGCGCTCCCGGGCTGGGGCACGCCGCTGGGACCCTGCTCTTACCCCCCCACCCCCTTGGACTTCAACCAAAAAGGCAGAAAGCCTGACCTCCCCGCTTTGATCAGACGTGGCTCAAGAGCAGACACGAGCTTTTTTTAACACCTAAACCACCTGCCCTCGAGGGGGGAGAGCCACCGTGCCCCACACAGCTGCGGGACGCGGAAAGCACCGCGCTTTCTGCCAGCCCACGGGCTCAGCGCATTGGCAGGGCGCACAGCCCCCGGCTTGGGTACATGCCTCCCACCAGCCCGGCTTCATTTTGGGTGTGATCCCATATTTACAAGTACGTGTGCAAGGCTGGGAACCTCTCCTTGCCTTTTTTACAGCACTGTGGAGCCTGGTGGGGCTGTGATGAGAAAGAAAATCAAGCCTCAGAGCGGGGACACGCACGTTTTGCAGAGTTGCCGGTCAATCGCTTGAAAAACCGAGTGAAAAACCCAAATCCTCCAAAGGACCAGAGGGCTAATTTTAGGTCTGTGCCTTGCCCAAAGAGATTTAAAAGAATTGCCGGGGTGAAAGTTTAACTTCACCCGCGACTTTTCTCAGCAATCCCTGAGGAGCTGTGTGCCTCTGCGCGGAGCATCCCAGCTCGGCTGCCCCTCCATGGTGCGCGCTTCTCCAGGGCACCGCGATGCTCAGCAGGTTTTATCGCCAACAAACTGCCACCAGGCTGCTCTGGAAGCTGTTTCGTGGCTTGGGCACGGCCCCAAACCCCAGTGGGTGGGAGCTGCTGGCCCCGTGCCTCTCTGCAGGAAGGTGCCGGGCTGTCACAGCTGCGGGTCGGCCAGCAAAGGGCCCCGCCGAGACCTCAGTGAGGGGCTCGCTGCACAACGGTGTCACCAGGACGGGAGGGGAAAGGGAAAGGAACTGGGAGAAATAGCTGTTGGTTTTCCTAGCTGTTGGTGCAGGAGGAATCGCTTTAAAATGTCCTCTGGCGTGTTAGGGAAGGCGAACAGCTGGTGACAGCCCGGCCCTGGGGCTGGAGGAGCCTCTCCCCGGGGTCACTTTGACGTGAAGTCCTTGACGTGCAGGCTCGCGTCTCCTCCTCAGGAGGGAGGAAACTCCTTGGTTTCGGCACAAAGCCTGTCCCCGAGCTTCTCCTTCCCTCATTTCCCATCACATTGTGGAGGAGAGCAGCCCCCGAGCACACGGTGGGAAGGGTCCTGGCCCCCGTGCCACATCCTGCTCCTGGCAGCAGGGCTGGGGACACAGCTGGGGCGTCCCCCTCAGTGGTAGCAGAGATGATCCAGGGCTTGAGGGCTTCCCATCCTAAATTATTGAATTCTGCCCCATCCTGGTGGCTGCAGGAGGGAGAAGTCCCCGCAGGAGCAGGGTGCTTGTGCGCAGCAGCCCAGGGGGCCCAGCGAGCAGGTTCTGGAGAGGGACGCGCCTTCGTTGTGTCCTAAGCAGGTTCGTGAGAAAGCTGGGGGCTGTGGGGGCTTGCAGAGGAGCACAGTACCAATTCTGCTCTTCCTCCAGCCGATGCAAATGACAAGCAAGGCTTTTTCTGCTCTGAAACTTCCCCGCTGCAGCCAGCAGCAGGTGGGGAGCTTGCCAAGCGTGCAGGCGCTCGCAGGCAGCCGGCAGCGCCGGTGCTGGTGGCGGGGGGACAGAGTGTGGCCACACCTGGGGCTGCAGAGCTGAAACTACAGCAAAAAACACCCTCAGACCCCACTGTGATCGCTCCTGTCTCCTCTCACCCAGCTCTGCTGCCTCTGAAAGGCCCTGCTCCTCCCCCGACCCCCCAGGCTGTGCCTGTGCTGGGTGCCCGGGTCCCTCCCAGGCGCTCTCCACACCTCTTCCAGACCGGGGGCATTGCTGGGGCGGTGTTAGAGGCACTCAGCTGCCCTCACGTTTCTCCTAAATGGCCATTTTCTTTGTGTCGTTCTGTTATAGCCACGCTTGAAAGATGTTTCCAGAGGCTGCATTTTGCCAGCACAGGTCACAGTGTAGGAAGCTGGCACCTCCACTGGCACACCGGAGGAAAAGGCCTCAAAAAGCTTCCCCCACACCCTCCACGTGCCCAGGGGGCTCCCTCCCCTCTCCGTCAACCCCCAGCCACCTCCTGTGATTACATCTGTCTGGTGATCGCTGCTCAGGGGTGCTCAGGACCCCGACTCTCTAGGCCTGGGTGTTGGAGATGTTCACCCTGAGGCCCGCAGCCCCACCAGGCTCTGCCTGGGGCTGAATCCTGCTGCCCTGCTCCCCTGGGTGCTGCAGGGCCAGCTCTCCAGGCCCTCACTTATCACGGCTTTCCCTCCTGCCTTACACAAACACTTCCAGATTTCAGGCACAGGTGAAAAACCTTTTGGGGACATCAGCACCATGGTGGTTCGTGCGGGTCCATCCTGGAGCCTTTCCTGTGCTCAGCATCTTTCCTGAACCTATATAACCACCAGGAGGGTACTAAAACCCACACCACCACTCCCTTTCTTTCCCTAAAAGGCCCCCATGGGTGCACTCCCCGATCCCCCCACATGTGGGGACCCTCAGGATCCCGTCCCGCAGCGTCACCCCGCAGCATCGCCCTCCCGGCACGCAGCAGCAGCAGCGCTGAGCAGGCTCAGCCGTGGCCCAGCACTTTCAGGAGGGGTTTCCATAGCGACAGACACCCGAAAGCCCCAGATCCCGGCTGCTCCTGCAAGGATTTGGGGAGGGGACGACGTGCCGAGGGGGCACACGGTGCTGCTGATGGCTGCGTCCCCCCCTCCGGCCCCGTGGCCTCGGGTGCCCATCGTGGCTGGGACGTCCCCAGCTGCTGCAGCCACCCCCTGCTGCAGCCCATGGGGGGGTTCCCTGCCACCCCCATACCCTCCCCAGCTATTTTTGGCTGTTCCCCAGCCAGCCGTGGGCACCAGTGGGGTTACTGGGGGCAGGAGGAAGCGGCGATGCCGCAGCGATGCCTTTGGGGGAGCGGAGCTGCGCTCGCAGCTGCGGTTGGCTTTGGTTTTCTCACCTGTTCCGCGTTACGGTGCTGAGCTCGTGGCAGTGGCATCTGTGCAATGGGGACAAAGCTCCACGCCGTGGGGACAAAGCCCTGTGCAGTGAGAACAAAGCTCCCCGCAACGGGAACAAAGCGCTTATGCAATAGTGACAAGGCACCGATGCAAGAAGGAGAACAATCCACGCAACGGGGACACAGCTTCGTGCACTGGGGGCAAAGCACCACAAAGTGGGGACAAAATGCTTATGCAATGGGGACAAAGCTCCGTTAAATGGGGACAAGGTGCTGAGAGTGGCTCGGTGCAATGTGGCACTGCCCATCCCCTTGCAGGTTGCTGTGCCCGAGCCCCCTGGACACCCCAGCAGCAGCGGGTGTCCCCCTTGGGCACCCCCAGCTCAGCCCAGCCCCAAAAGCAGGCACATTTTGCCCAAACTGAGGGATAAAATGGCAGGGTGGGAGCGTCAGCAGCAAGTATTCCCCGTGACCCTCCTGCCCCGTGTCCTAGCCCCGGCACAATCCCTCGCCCCATGGTCTCCGTGCCATGCCAGCAGCTGGCACATGCTCTGCCTTGCCAAGTGGCTTACAGTGAGCGGGGGTAACCCTGTGCAAATGCCTTTCAGGGGGGTTTATTCCTGGGGAAAAAACCTTAGGGCAGGCAGCCCGGGTACAGCTGTGGCCCATCCCCGTGTCACCGCAGCTGGGCGCTGAGTTGGGCTGGTGGCACTGGAGAAGACCTGGATCTGCCCCCATCCCGCAGGCGTTCCCGTGGGGCCAGCCCCGTGCTGTTTGTCAGGAGCAGGAGGTTGCTCTGAACCCCACAGCAGAGCTGCGGTGACACCTCGGGACCCACTGGGGACGTGGGTCTCCCCCCAGTGTAGGAGAGAACCCCCCAGATCTGGGGGAAAGCACACGGGGCAGGAGCAGGCATTTCTCCACCTGCAGTCCTGCACACAGATAACAGCAGAGCTTTTCCACCTTGCAGAACTCCACGCTGCCCACCTCCCCTTGTTTCACCTTATTTTTCTTTTTGTTGGCAGCCACCGATAGCTTTTGCTCTGCCCCCTTGCTGAATGCAGAATACGGGCAAGCACAGAGCTGACACCCCCCTGTCCTTTCCCTCTGCCCCCATCCCATTCCCATTGCCCCCACCAACACCCACTTCAGTGCTTAAACGACCCCCCTGCCCTGCACACCACCACACTGCTCTGCTTGCACCACAAACCCTGGGGGGACAGCGGGGGCCCTGAACGTCCCTGTGCCACCCCAGTGTCCCCACGGCATCAGCAGCGCCTGCCCACGAGCTGCGCCTCGCTCGCTTTGCCTCCTCCTGCCTTCACACAAGCAGGGGGGGCAAGGTAAATATTTTTCCGCTTCCTCTCCATGCTGGAAAAGCCCGCGTGGCCCAGGCCCATCTCCAGGGAGACTCTGTCAATAAGGCAGGGGGGGGCCGGGGCCGCTCCATATGCTGCACCAGCTTTCGGCCCCAGCTTGCCGTCGGATGGCTAACGCTGGAGCAAATGATAAACCCACGACTGCCACCTCCCAGCCTCTGCTTGCCCTAAACCCTGGGTGTTTTCTCCCTTGCAGGCAGGAGTCTGGGGCTCTCATGGTGTTCGAGCCCTTGGAGATCTGTTGGAGGCTGTGCCTGCAAAATGCCGGGACGGTTTGGGGGGCATTTGGGATGCTGGCTGGGTGCAACGAGTGATGGCCACACGGGATATTGAAGCACTCAAGCTTTGCTGTTGTTTTGCAGACAAACAAGCTGTACCTGGCGCATCTGCAGCCCCAGCTGCTCCAGCAACTTGGGAAGAAACGAGAGGGATGATGGCTGGTGGATTGTGAAGCCACCGTGCTCACCCCACGAGGCTGCATGCCCTTGGCCAGGACTCCTGCTGACCCCTCAGAGAAAAGCACTCAAAGGGGGAGCAGCAAGCGGTGGAGATCCACCCCGCTCCCCGCCAGGTTACAGCGGATTATTAGAGCCATTCTTCCAAAAATAAACCCAAATCGATCCCTGTGGCCAGGCTGCACATGGATGTTTAACCCCTTTGTGCCTCGATTCCCCTTTTTCCAGCAGCATCCGCGCGCTGATGGGCTCCGCAAACCCCGACCCCGCGGTGTGGCCGGGAGCCTGCCGCATTCACCGGGTACAGCCTGAACTTCAAATAACCTGGAATAACAGGCACGCCGCTCCCGGCGCTGGCTCTGCGTGTGTTTGTGTTTGTGAAGTGCCTTTCCTGTCTGCGTGGGAGTCTCGCTCGCATCCTGTGCGCCCGGCAGCGCCTGGCCTTCATTCAGCGCTGCTGAAACGCTATTGATCTTGCTTTTCCATTTGCAGAGCACGGGCAAACACGTCTGCAGCCTGCGCGCTCGTGGCTATGGAGACCCATCGCGCTCGGGAAGCGGCACGGTGGACCTTTACGAACCCCCTGCTTTGTGTCTTTTTTTTTTTTTTTCCCCATTTTTCACAGCACGGCACCGGCTGCTGCAGCGCGTCGCCGTGCAGACACCGCCGCATCGCCCCGCACCTCCTGAGCCTGCAGCGTGGGCTCTGTGGGGCTGGTGCAGGATCAGGCCCCCGCAGCTCTCCCTGCCCGGGGCAGCCGGGGTGCTGCGGCCGTGCTGCAGACAGATCCGCTCCGTCCTGGCAGCGGTGTCTCGCTCTCTCCGTCTCCTCTGCCTGGGGCGAAACCTGAACTTGTGACCCAGATGCGAGCAGGCTGCTGTCTCATCGCCAGCCGGGCTCCCCCTTCTATCGCCACACAGACCTCCAGCACTCCCCCCGAAATTCAGCCTGGGTCTCCGAGGCTGGGGGAACGCTGTGCAGGTTACACGGATATCAAAAGCACGGGTTTTCCTTTAATTATTTTCCTGAATATCTGTCGATGCTAATTAAGATTGCTTCCCCTAATCAAATTTAAAACAGTGAGGGAGAGCAAGGGGTCACCAAAATCCTTTTCTTTCAAGCCGCAGAGGGATAAAAGAAGCTTTCAAATCAAATTAGCAAAACCCCCACTCCCATCTCCCTCCCACACACACATTACTGAAGGACGACGTGGTCTAAAGAGGGGGGGTTCCTGGTGACCTTGCAGGCTGGCACGGATGTGCGAGCTCTCAGTGACTGATGCACGTGACCAAAAATAAAGGAAAAAAAAAAAAAAAAGAAGATAAAGCCCACCCAGCCTCCCTGCAGGTAGAGCCAGGGTCACCTGTGTGGATGGAGGAGGGACGGGA
Organism: Aythya fuligula; assembly: GCF_009819795.1. NCBI lineage: Eukaryota > Metazoa > Chordata > Aves > Anseriformes > Anatidae > Aythya > Aythya fuligula. The sequence goes on along the minus strand of NC_045578.1, from coordinate 4,889,380 downwards.
CAGAGCAGGGGCTGCGCTGGGGAGATACACCCACGCCTTGCCGCAGCCCCCCCGCTGTGCCCTCCGCCTCCCCAGCGTCTCTAGAAAGCAGCGGCTGCCGAGGAAGCCCCAAAAACTTGGCCAAGGCTGCGGCCAGACGCAGGCAGGCTGAGACCCAAGAACCCTCCCGAATTTGGGCTTTCCCTGCCCACGGTCAGACGGTTTTTGGCAGCCGAAGCCGAACGCCGGGGAGCGGCAGTTGTCCTCGCCGCGAGCCGCCCGGACGTCCGGCAGCTGCTGCGAAATCGCAGGGGACGAGGCGAGCGCATGGGGCTGCAACCCCTCGCTGTGCCACGGATGAAACACGGGGTGAGGGGACCACCAAAATGCCAGGCTGAGGATGCCAGAGCACATTTGGGATGAAAAAGCAAGAAAAAAGGAGGAGAAAGATGGGGGAAAACCATGGTCAGCCCCCTCACCACCACAGCAGCACCTATGGGGATGGGGTTCCAGCATCAGCTGCACGCTCTGCCCCTGGCACGGGGGCAGGATGTCTCCTCGCTGTTGTTGAACACTGAAAGTCAAAGAAAAAAAAGCACAAAAGTGATCCAGTCAACGCGGATCTAAGTTTATTCCATCACTCATCCCGCAGAACTCAACATCTATTTGAAATCATTTATGAAGAGTACAAGTGTGAATAGCTGCAGAAGTTTTGCAATTCCAAGACACCATATATAGCTTCTAAAAAAAGCAAATTTAGCCTTCCCGGCAAAGCCTCAGCAAGCATCCCACCCTTCCCCGGATCACGTTTCTGAGCTACCCATGTCAGAGAGCAAACTATCATCTACCACACATCTAAAGTCGATTAGTTTATGGAGAGGTAGGAGAAGCAGCCCTAAATCTCCCTGGCCCTTGGGCGCATGCTGTCGGAGCTGAGCATCCCACAGCCCCAGCTCCATCCTTCGCACATCCATCCTAAAGACCCCAAGATGCTGTGGGTTGTTTTGTCCCGTGCCCAGTGGGACAGGCGTGGGTTGGTCCCTCTGTGTTTGTTCTCCGCTTCCATTTATGAGTATTTTGCATTTTTTCCCGCGGGCCATGGCTACTATAAATAAACCTCTGCTGCCCGTAGCAGATGTGAAGCCGACTGCTGCCTGCGCGTGCAGTGTGAGGTCCCAGCTTCCCAGCAGAACAGATCTGAATCGGCAATGAAACATTAATTGGAAGCCACAAGATTCTCCCATCTTAGGAGGAGAATTTTAATTGCAGGCCATGCTAACGTTGGTCTCTTCCAGTACCGGGCAGCTGGGCGGGCACAAGGGGCACCAGAACCTGCTCCCCAAACCACAGCCTCTCCTCCCATCAATTTTCCCCCAAATCAACCTAAATCTCCCACCAGCAGCCCCCCGTTCATCAAGCCCACCACCAGCAATAGGTCCGACTGGCTCATTCAGCCTCCTAAGGGGTCAGAGGTTGAACAGACCGACCGACCCCGAGCCTGGAGCTGCGGGGACTGCCCGAAATACCCAAGGCAGGGCAGGGAGGGCGCAGCGGAGAGCCCCGAGCACCTGCAGGGCTCAGCCCCAAAATCAGCACCTCCCTTCATGCCGGGTGACTTTGCAGCAGCCACGCTGCCTTCAGGCCGAGGTCCCTGCTCCATCGTGACCGTGTGCTGGAGCTCAGCACTGTGGTGGTGGCACTCATCTGAAAGGGTCCTGAGAAATGCTGCGGACCCAGCTCAGCACCGAGCCACGGGGAGAAGGCACCGCGCCGAGCGGCTCGGCCGAGCGCCGTTATCTGCTCGCTCTGCCAAAGCCCAGCAGGACCGATTGCTTTCGGATAATTCAATAAACGGGAGCAAAATGGGAATTCTCAAATAGCAGAACACATTGAAATGCAAGCTTAAGAGTCGTACAACATCTCCCCCCCCCCCCCCCCCCCATTTTCTGGCTAAATTTAGTCCGCCCCATGTCGCGCCGCACTTGAAACAAGATTGAATGAGCTACTGCAGCCGAAGAGAGGAGCTTTTATCTCGCTTTTCCCACGTCGCTCGGTGACGACTGAGCGCTGGGAGACATCGGGGCCGTGTCCTGCAGACGGCTCTCCCGCAGCGAGGCTGCTGATTTCCGAGTCAGGGCAGGGGGTGAAGCATTGCCTCCATCCGACGAGGCAGAAAGCGAAGCTGCAGCAAAGCAGGCGCGAGGGGCCGGATCCTGCCGCTGGAGGAGCGGCGGGGCTGAGCCCGGCCTCACTGCCACATGTCGCCCGCGTCCCCGTTCTCGTGGAACTTGTGCACGTGGTCGGCGTACCTGGGGAGAGGGCGCAGCTGGTTAACGTGGGGCGCTTCGCCTCAGGGCGCTAGCCGCGACGATTGGCACTTCCAGACACTGGGGAAGTCAAGGTAGGGGCCTGATCCTGATCTCTGCCTTTACACCAGTTTTTAGCTGCTTTTCCACCCCCACTTCCCACCCTCGCTTCCAGCAGGGTGCTCAAACACCCCACTGTGAACCCCCCCCCCCCCAGCCCGGGCAGCTGCTGCCGACCCCGCGCAGGATCGGGCCCCGCTCACACCCACTTCTTGGCGCAGAACGCGGCGCAGTCCCTGCCCACGCTCTCGCTCCAGGCGGTTTTGTAGAGAACCTGCAAAATAAGGAACGCAGTCAGCTGTGGGCTCACGTGCCAGCCTCTGCCTGGCGTGTCACTGCCGTGACACCCCGCGACATCCCGTCCCCATCACGACATCCCATCCCCAACATGACATCCCGCGACACCCTGTCCCCACTGCATCAGTCAGAGCCCCACGGCGAAGGACGGGTACAAGCATTTCTGCACCCTCCTGTTACCCGCACGTTACCCCAGCTGTGGCTGTGGTGTTACCCTCCCTGTGGCCGGGCTGACGTTTTGCAGCACGTTATTTTTGCTGGGGAAGCGCTGCCGCAGCAGTTTGGAGCAAGATGTCCAAGGTTGCCCATGGATGGTGAAGCCTTTGGAGCCATCCTTTGGGCACTGGCTTGGGGGAGGTCATGGCTCGGTTTGGCTTCTTTTCCCCTTGTGATTGAGACCACGAAAGGCAGTGCTAGGAAGGGTGACAGCCTCTTGCCTTCCCTGGGTTTGCCGCAGAGACGTTTCTGCAGCAGCAGGGCTGCAGGATTGCCCAGTCCCGGGCTTGGGCTCCAGGCCCTTCCGTGTCTGGATGAAGCTGGATCATCCCAACCATGCAATATTTATGATTTATTTTTTTTTTAGGTTAGCGCTTTAAACTTTAATGACGCCTAACTTTTTATTTTCTTTGCTCCTTTCCTCACCAAAATAACATGAGGTTGGATTTATTCTGAGATGATTGGGATAGAAATATTGTTCTGACTTGTCTTTCATCTTGTTTCATTGTTTAATTATTGATGTTTAGACCTTTTTTTTTTCCTTGAAAAGCTAACTAAGCCCCCAGCAACCGTGCAAGGCAAGCTTGCATCGTGAGGAACATGATGGCCCTGGCAGCACGGGCTGCAGCCCCAGCATCGCACTGAACAAGCAAAGGGCTCAGGGAAGGCAGCTGTGGACACAGGATCCGGCCCCTATAGTAAGGAGGGAGCCTTCTCCACGGCCACCCCTATTCCTAACCCAAACCTCTGCTTCTGACTCTGACGTACAGGGGGGGAAATTCAAAAACTGGAGAGAAGCAGAGCCAAAGGGCAAGGGGGAAATGCAGAGCTCAGTGCCCGCAGAGGTGTCCGGGCACCCAGGGTTGCACCCAGCAAGGTGGCATTGCATAGGGCCTGGAAACACGAGGCCTGCTCCACGTGGCCGTGTTTTACTCCTAAAACCTCTTATGCTTACCAGGAAGACGAGGCAGTGCAGGAGCAGCGTGTAGAAGAAGGCGATGGTGCGAGCTGTCTTGTTGGACAGGATGAGCCGCCCCTGCAGCGAGAGCAGAAATCCCATTTCAGCACGGATCAGGGGACTCAACGCCCAGGGCGATTCGCCCGAAATGGAGGGGAATTCAAGGCTGTGAACCGTGGAGCACCCTGCCGGGCTGCCCCTGCCAAAAACGCTCCCGAGGGCTCGTTCTGAGCTTTCTGCCTGGCTCTGCCCTGCACAGCCCTGCCTGCAGCTCCGCACGCGCCGCAGAGGAGCCCCGGCAGTAATTAAGTCTCACACATCTTTAATTCATGAGCTGGTGGAAGTCGTGAGCTGCAGCATCCCTTCGCCAGCCACCTGGGCACACGTTCCACAGGTATTTCCGAGGGCTGCATTAAAACCTTTCACAGCCCGGTGCTGAGCTCTGGGTGCGTGATGTCCGAGCACCCCAGAACACGTAAAGCTCCCGAGGCTGCTGGGCTCCCCCAGACTACTGATTTTAGGGGAGCTGCGTGCCTGAGCGTGGATGGAGCCTCGTGGCTGGAGCTGGTGGCACTGCCACGACACCGCATCCCAAGGGGAACACCTGCGTGTCCATCCCATCAAAAAGAGCCAAACCCAGGAGCACCCACAGCCTCGGAAAGCAGCTCGTGACGCACAGCTCCTGCCTGCCTACACCGCCGCTTCTTACTCTTGCTGCAAAAGCAAGGGATTCATTATGGACATAAGCAAATTCCCCCAAACACCACGTGGGATTTCCGAGGCTGGCATTAAAACCCACAGATCTCCCACCAAACCAACCCCATGCTGAAATCGTCTTTTCTATTCACAGCCACGGCGGAGGCTGCTGTAACAAACAAGATTATGTTCTTAAATATTCCCAAGGAGTAACTCCCGTAAGTCAGTTTTTTTGTAAATGCCTTTCATTAATTCTCCGTGGTGCTGGCACGCCACCCAATCCATATTCATGCTGGCATTTGCTTAGTTTTTATGCAAATGACAACTTTGCCTTTATTACGAGATATTTCTGTATTCCGTGGCTGTTGCAGACCAGCACTCCCGAGTTAACCTCTGTTGCGCCAGATATCTGGGGTTAACATCCCACACCCGACCCTGAATGTCACAAAGCCAAGCATAAATCAGATTGCCTCGATGCCCACGTCCCGTTTTAACTCTGAAAGCAGCACTCCATCCTACGAGATGGCAGCCAAGCCCTGCCATGAGGAGCCTTTGCTGCTGCAGACACCGGCAGTGCCCCAGTGTTTTCCCTGATGTTTTTTGTCAGAAAGGAGAGCAGGAAGGCTCAGGGCACGGGAAGAGGTTTTTGCACCCATCTCTGGAGGTTCCTGGGGGCGACCATGGGGCTGCAGGTACTCAGACGTGATGTAGAGGACAAGGCATGATGTTAGTTGGGGTCAGCTGCAGACTCCTTTTCAGTAATTTCAAGCAGAGGTTTGGGGAAGCAGCAAAATGCTCCAGAGGCGTGGGAATGCACGTGGGTGGCTGACAGAGACTCACGGTGACCCTGGGGGACACGAGCTGTCCCTGAGCCCCCGGCCGTGACACCGCAGTGGGCTGTGACATTGGGGCCAGGTCACCCAATCTCAGCAGGTCCCTGGGGAGGAACAGGGGAAAGGGAAGGGCGAGCGTGGAAAATGATGTCTCGCCCCTCCTCTCTGCTTCAACAGCCTCCTGCTGCTGCCACGAGGGAGGATGCAGCGTGCACCTTCCTCTGCCAGCGAGGAGGCAGCATGGGGTCAGCACCCCATAACCACCGCGAGCTGCACCAAGGCTCTGGGAGGAGGCAGCATTTTAAGAAAAACAACCAGAAAATCCCCATTTCAGCAGAGGGAAAATAGAGAAGCTGCTGCTGGCCGGTGCTCCCTCACAGAGATATCAAATTCTGGGGACTGCAGCGTGACCCCAGCCGGCTCTGCACCCCTGTCCGGGGGCAGGGAAGGGTTTGCCCCCACCCCGCAGCGCACTCACCATGCTCAGCGTGGCTTTATCCCAGGGGCTGAGGCTCAGGTACTTGCGCTGGCGCTCCTGCAAGCACAAAGAACAAGAAGCTGGGTTTGGGGCCCAAAGGGCTGATTTGGGGGATGAGAACCAGGGAAGGTTTGGTGCTGGAGGCTGGTGCAGAGGGAGGGTGCTGGGGGCCACCCGTACCTTCCTGCTGAAGGAGGAGAAGGGGTCCAGGCGCTCTTCGTACTGCGAGGAGTAGCGCAGCTCGGTGTCGTCCCTGCTGCTGCCCTGCAGGAGTGAAGGCACGGTGAGACACTCAGCTGGTACAGCTGCACATCCCTATCCCTGTGTAAGCGATGTAAGGACAGGCAGAAAGGGCTGGAGCCCCCATATCCCCCCCCCCGGCCCCCCAGGCACTTGCACTGCCCTCCCCAGCCTCGTTTGGAGGAAACGACCCTGATGGATGCAGCAGGACCAATGTGTTATTGCACATCACACCCAAATTCCTGCCAGATCAGGTAAGAGGTGGACTGTGCTTTATGAGGAGGAAATCACTGCTAACCCCACAGCTACTATTAGCAGGGCAAGGAGCAAGAAAAATAAAGGAACCCCCTCAACAGAAGCGAAAGATGGGGCTGGGCTCAGACACGCTCAGTTTTAACCCCGCAGGACGGAGGCTCCCCCACTGCAGCCCCCCCACAACACCAGGCCAGGAGGGCTTCCCGTGGGTGCCCCCGTCCTGCCCCTCATCCTGCACGGCCACCAGTGGCTCGGGTTCAAGGCGGGCAAACCCCGCTGCCAGCAGACCTTTAGCAAATGTGCCCTTACGTGCCGCAACGCGATACCCCGATGAGCTGGGATCCCGATTTAGGGGCTATGAAGTCACTAGCTCCTGGCCTTATTGAATGATCTTTGATGATTATTTTTAACTTGTCACATGCCTGATTAGGTCGTGAATTATGCAACGCGACGCGCGGGAGGCTTGTGCTCTTTAGCTCAGGCGAATGGCATCCAGGGGTTGCCTTGTGGCACCAGATAAACACGGGGATGATCTTCCGCGGGAGACACTGGCAAAAATGTCAGAGGGGCCAGCCTCACTCAGGCATAAGCACGAGATCCAAATAAGGCCCTGCACGGCTGTGGGAGTCTCCCATCCCCAAACGCTGTTAAAATGTCCATCAATAAAGCGGGCTCTGCAGCAGCTGTCGGGGTGGCAGCATTTCCGCAGGGGGTGCGGCGTGAGCAGCAAAGCCTGGCCCCGCTCCCATCTCCTCCTGGCCTCCCTGGAGCAAGTGGGAGGGTTTGGGGCTGGTTCCTGCTCTTTCAGGGACAGCCCTGGCTGCCCAGAAGGGCAGAAGCAGAGCAGCTCGCTGCTGGCTGCAAGAAATTCGGGCTAAAACCCCGCTGGAGCAGCCCCTGGCACAGGCACGCAGCCGATGCTTGCAGCTATTCCCCGCCTGGCACACGGCGAAGCGCCGCGCTCAGCCCCGAGGTCTCCGGGCTCAGCTGCACCACCGAAAGCTTGCAGAGGCAGATGAATGGCCTGAGCCAACCTCCCGCACACCAGCGGTGGGCAGTGACTCACTGCACTGCAGGAGGAACGATTTCTCAGCCTCCGACTACGGGGATTTCTTGCAGGAGAGCCCGATTTAACTGCTTGCTGCCTGGTCGGGCAGCAGCATCCACAGCGTGCCCGCCGGAGCATCGTGCTGCGGGCAGTGAGCAGCATAGGCATTGTAGGGGCTGTTTTGGGGAGGAAATATGAGAATCTGACACCCTTCGGAATGGTTCAACACTGCTGGCCCAGCAGGTGGGCTAGGAGCCTGCTCCTCTAAGTGTATCTCTGCATCCTTCTTCGCCCCAGTTGTCCCCAGCTTCCCAACGTGAGGGGCATGCAGGTAACGTGCACCTTCCCCCTGCTCTCGTGCACTGCAGGGAACAATCCGTGCTTGGGGTCTGTCTGTCTGTGCGAAGCCACCCGCAGGACAGAAACAGGACAGACGGACGGACAGCCACTCACCCGGCCGGGGTAGCTCTGGAGGAACTTGATCTTCTCGTAGAGTTTGATGTTGTCGGCTCGCAGGTTGTCCAGCTCGCTCTGCAGCGCCTGCACCGTGTGCTGCATCATGCGGTTCTCCTGCAGCGGGGAGCAAGGGGGAGGTTAGCAGCGAGGTCAGGTACCCACCTGGATCCAGCCCAACGCCCACAGCCCCACCAGTTCCCCATCCCCATGGGGGATGCAGAGCCACAAAGCTGAGATGAGAGCTCAGCACAGCCCCAGGAAGGACCACGGTCATGCCAGAGCAGTGTCACCTCACTGTGCAAACGTGGGCAGCTCACTGAATCTCCAAAACCCAGGATAGCTGAGGTTGGCACAGGCCAATCCTTGGGAGGCTCTCACCTCCCAGTAATTCAAATCCCTCAGCTTTCAATTAAAATTGCTCCTTAATTAAAATGGCCCCAGCTGCTGCCAAATGGGGCCCCCCGAAGAAGGGCTGGGGCAGCCAAGGTGGGCACCAGGCGGTACAGAGCCAGCCTGCCAGCTGGTTATTTAGAGCCGTGCTTCAGCTGGGTGAAGTTCTGCCCCAAACCTCCCTACCTGCCTTTTGGACAGCACCCCCAGCACCGTGCAGGATGGCCAATGAGGGATTGGGACCTGCCCTTCAAGAGGAGCAACACTGATAGGCAGGAGGGGAGGCTTTGGTCCTGCTGACACCAGAGTTTATTGTTCTCTTGCTTGCAGTGGTGCTGCCGGTGTTGTGCTGATAATAACCCCCCTGCAGGCCACTGAAGCAGCCAGCCCCAGCGTGCGGGTGCCACCGTCCCCTCGCCACGTACCCCCTCCAGCTCCTGGTTCCTGGCTCGGAAGCGCTCCCGCTGGCTGGAGATGATGGAGAGGAGCGAGTCCACCTGGCCCTCGGGGAACGGGGTGCCGGGCACCGGCGGGTGACCTGCGGACAGCGCTCAGCTTCAGACACGACTCGCTCGCCACGTCCACCACCAGCTTGCCGTGCCCTAGTTTGTGGGTGCCCCATGGGGGGGCCGTGCCCATCGCCCCCTCCCTCCCCGCCTGCCTTCCCAGCAGCAGGAGGCCCCAGCGGGCACCGAGAGCTGTGTCCCCCAGGGCTGTGACCCCGCAGCTATTCACAGCGCAGGGGGGGGTGGCTGCAGGTTGTTTGGCTTGGTGGGGCTGCTGACGTGATGCTGTTTATCGTGGGTTTGCAAAATGTTTAAAAACAAAACAAAACAAAAAAAAAAAAAAAAAAAAAGAGGGAAAGGAAGTGGGGTTTTCTCCCAGAAGAGCCAACTGTTGTTATTTATTTGATTCATTTTATCCTGCAGACCTCAGCTGCAGCAGCTGATGTAAAGGAAATATTTAGCTCGCTGGCTCCAGAAGGAGTTTGGTGGGGAAAGAGCAAAATCCAAAGCACGGGGTGCGTGCTTCAGCCCAGGTTCAACATCTCGGCATGCGCCTGCTGCCCTGTCTCAAGGGGACCAGCAAACTGTGCTGAACGTGGAAAACCCATCAGCACCCCTGCTGAAGGCTGTGTCTGCTCTCACCTTGAGCATCCTCATGTTGCCATCCCCAGGAGGTGACAGCCACCCTGCCCACCCCTCTGGGATGGTTCCCTGGCACCCTGAGCAGTTTTGTGCCTGCCTCTCACCGTAAAACAGCGCGGTGGCCTCCTTGATGGGCTCTGGTATCTTCTCCAGGCTGGGGACAGCTGCGCCCTGGGTGGTGCAAGCAGAGAGGATTCAGTGTTTCCCACCCAGCACCCACAGCCCTGGGGGAAGCATCACTGCCAGATGGGTGCTCAGCAAGGGTCAAGCCCAAGACAGTGCAGAGAGGCGATGCTCAACCCTCAAACCCATCCTGTCCCCAGGGAGGAGAAGGACTGGGTGGTTCCCCAGTGCCACCCCCTCCCATGCCAGCACTGTCCTGCACATGGGCACAATGAGAACATAAAAAGAAAGAAAAGGGGAACAAGAGAAGAAGAAGAAAAAAGAGGAGGAGCTGGAACAACCCCCATGCCTGCTGTGGGGCTGTCACCAGCAATGGTCAACCCCCGGGGCCACCTCGAGCCATCCCTGGGGGCTGATGGAGCCGAGGTTACCTCTGCGTCCGGGCGGTGCACGGCGGAGAGGGCCTGGATGGTGCTGAGGTCGTGCTCCAGCTTGGCGACGAGCTCCTTCTGGCCAGACAGCGTGGCCGCAGCCTCCGTCAGCTGGATCTGCAGCTCCGCACAGCGCACTGCAAAACAGAACCGGGGCTGTCACCCAGGGGTGGCCCAACACCACGCGCTGCACCAAGGGGACTCCAGAAAGGGGCAGAGAGCCCCAACGGGGGCACCAAAGCCAGCCTGCGGGCAGCGACCCCGATTTCTCCAGGGCTCTGTCCCTCTTTCTAGGGGTGTCAAGAGCACAGCAGTGATCCCTGGTGTGCTCCAAAGGGGACTCGCCCAGCCTGCCTCAGTGTGATGGGGACAGGGGGTGTCTCTGGGGCTGGGCTCAGGGGGAATCAACCCTGCCCCATGGCACAGATGAAGGCCGCGTGGCTCCCACGTCCCTGCCCATCTGATTTTCCATGGAGGAACATCCTTCCAGTTGCTCCCCCAAGAAAAACCCATGCCTAAACCCCAACAGGCACTGGGTGGGATGCTCCAGGAGTGACCCAAAGAACTCTGGCTCCCCTCGTGTAGCCCCAGCCCAGATGTGAAGCAGCACAGAGATGTGGCTGGGCCAGAAGGGAGCTGCAGCAAGAGGAAAAGGACCGGCTCCCAGGGCAGGCACCTTGCTCTGGTCACAAATGCATCCCAAAACACAGAACATCAGCAAGCAGGGTCCCTGTCCCACAGCAGGAACCTGACCAGCCCCAGCCCAACCCCTGCATTTTCCACCGGCAGCCTCCCCACCGCAGGGACGCAGGATACGTCCCTCAGTGCCTGGATTTCCAGGTGGGTGAAAGCTCAGGTCCCAGCCGTGCCAGTCCCTCCCTGATAATTCCCGCTGTAATTATCAGCCTGGATTCCAGGCAGCTGGGAGGCAAAACCCCTCCTTTATCAGCAGCCAGGCAGCGAAGGCAGCGCCGTGCTGGGGGGTGAGGGCAGGGCTGTGCCTGGGGAGCTGCCTGCAAATGCCCAAGACTTGAGAGGGAAGGCGCGAGGCGTGTGGCTCCGTGCCGGCACCACGGGTCCTGCCAGCCCCAAATCTGGCTGTGGTCGGGGTCCTGCAGACGCTGGTGGATTTGGGCTCAGGATGAAATCACGCCCAAGCAAACGCTGCTTTCCTGCAAAGCACAAGCTCTGCCAGTGCAAATTTTCCCTCCTTTTTCTCCAAAAAGCAATTCTTACGTTATCCATAAGGGACCGAGCCTGTCTGCAGAGAAAGGGAGCGGTCCCATGCCTCAGATACAATGCACGATTCTATTTTTTTTTCCTCATTTTCCCCCTGCATGTTTGCTTTTTGCAGGCCCAGGTAAAAGCCCTGCTCAGCCCCCGGCAGCTGCACTATCCGAGCCGCCCCAGCGGAGGTCAGTGTTCCGCAAGGAATGGGGACGGCTCCGCGCTCCCGAAGCATGGGTGGCCTGATGCAAAATATTTGCATTAACAAGATTTGGAAAGAAGAAAACCTCTTCCCTACGGTTAATTATTTAATTGACTCTCTCTTAAAATTGCATTAAAATGTAATTGGGAAGCTCTCCCTAGCCAAACCTGGGCCGTGGGGCCCAGCGCTGTGAAAGGCTGCCCCAGTTGGCACGCATGGGGCCGATGGTGCTGTGGGTGCACCGTGCCCGAGCGGGGCCAGGACTCTGCCCCAGACCCCTCTGCAAGATCCAGCCGTGGTGCCCAGCTCCCTGGTTTCTCTCTGAAATGATCTTTTTGCTTTGGGTTGCATGGAGCGAGTTCCGCAGTTTGCTCAGGAGTGCAAAAGGTCAGCACAGGAACTCGTCTCCCACTCGTAAAGAAAAGATGCATCCTTCCTCCCCTGGGGTTCACTTCCAACGCTTTGGCCACTATTCCACAAATGGGCCGTGAAAACAAGATAGGAACCACGTCTAATGCAGAAGTGCATGGAGCCTCCTCTGACCCCCCTGCCCCGGTATCTTTCTTTGCAGCTTTTTTAATCACAACTTTCTCTGCTCGGAAGGTCAGAGGCCAGCAGCACTCCCCTCCAGCAGCAGCAGGCATTCCCCAGGTCATGCCAGGCTTCAAGGCTGAGCAAAGAGAATCTGCCTTTGTCGCCTCCTGCCTCTGACCCTTCAGATGTGCAAATACCTCAAACGCTGTGGAGGACGGAGTGGTGCTGCAGAAGATAATAAAACAAAGAAGGTGAAGCCCTGAGGTAACCGGCATTTTAAACCCGGTATCTTTATCCTCAAAATTAATCGTCCCTGACTTTTCAGGCAAGAGAGAAGCCATCTCCAACATGCCAGGCCTCGCCCTGATATGGCTTTACGAGTAAAAGCATTGACATGCAGCAACTGGATGGCCCGGTGTGGGCCGAAGTCACCAGCCCTGCCTGGTGCCGCACTGGGAGGTCTGGTTGTTCCTTGCCAGCTCCACCCGATACCCAGAAAGCAAGTACCCGAGGCAGGAGTAGTGCTGAAACCCTTCTTACACATTCCTGGGGTCTGTGGCAAGGTGGCTGAGCACATGGGAACAGGACCAGGTTTTGCATGGGGCACTAGCGATGGTATCAGCAGTTGGCTGGGTGAACCGGAACCTTCTGGGACATGGTTTTCCTAATCCAAAACCTCCGTGACGTTGATCCAGAAGTCCTGAGCTTTTATCTGGCCTGGCTGGCCAGTAACACATCGGTCGTTAAAGTTTCATGGTGTCTCTGTAACCACGCTCCCAGCAGTTCTGCTGACACAAACACGAGGGTTGAGTAAATCCATGAACCTCTGGCTACCTACTGCTGAACTTGGGCTACCACCTGAACACCACAGCCCTGCAGATACACCTGCAGGACCTTCCTAGGAATCCTGGGCAAGAAGAGAAGCACCTCTCAGCAAACCATCAGCCACAGGCCTCCTCCCACACAGCCTGCATGACTGACCTGGAGAAGCTGCAAGGGTCCCTGTTGCTGAATAAACTTATGAAGTAGCACAGAACAGAGGTACCGACCAGAGCTTACAGTAAGCAGACACTAGAATAAAATCATGAAGACATCTGATGCAAGGATGGGAAAGCCCAGGTCCCCTTTCTGCCTGACTACTCTGGTTGCCTTCCCCTCTTCATCTCTCAGCTGCTGGATCTTCAGATCTTCCTGCTCCCCCAGGATGGGTGAAGGGAGACTTCTGATTTCTTCAAACTTTTTCTGCATCACTCAGCATCTGGCCTGATGAAATACCTAACCTCAGTGGGGAAGGAGTGATTGGGCCCTCTGCAACAAACCATGCCCTTTGCAAAAAGATTGGTTGTCTGGAAGCAAGAATAATATTGGTAAGGCTCTTGAAATGCATCATATCCTGACCAAAACTGAATGAGGGATTAAAAAGAGCCTTGGCTGAGTCCATATGCTCTGAGGATGTTATCTGTTGGGTGCAATCTCCTGTAGGTTCAGCCTCCTGAAGGGTTCAGCCACAGATGACACTGCCACGAGACGCGTGCTTCTGGAAAGACGCAAAGTGTCTGTGCAGACAGGCCATGTGGCGTCTCAAGCAGAGAGAAAACAAACGGTCCTAAGTTGAGACTAAAAGATTTAGATGCCCCTCACGCTTCCATTTTGGATAACATGGCCAATCTCGCATGCCTCCAGGAGCTGCAAGAAAAAATCCTTGTAGCGAGTGTCGAGGAAAAGTCCCGAGGCACCAGGCTCTGCGGCTCGCTGCGAGCAGCTCTGGGCCCGGCAGATGCAGGGGCTCTTCGGGAGCGCTCGAAGCCAGCGAGCCCAGCGCTGCCACGGAGCAACAGCAACTTTGACTCCTGTAACAAGCCCCAGCAATTGGACTCCCTTGGCAAATCATCCAAAATAAACAGCATCTGTTTTCACAGATGGAGAGAATTAAGACATACTAGCAACTTAGTTTGAAGTTATAAGGCCAGACATAAATAAATGAGAGGCAATCTTTCCATAAGATGGTGGCTTGATTACTGAGGATACAGACAGATGAATAAATCACCTTGGGGTGAGATAGGCTGTAACTTGCTACACATCCAAGAGACTGCAGTAACTACTCATGTGAATCCTCTTAGCCCGAAGGAAATGAGAGGTAAGTGATATTGCTGAAGGGATCTGCAGGGTAGGAGCACACACATGGGCAGTTATTGCAAATTAGCTGATGCTCTGCACGTTCACACCCTCATTTGCCTCATGGTAACTTTTTAATCTGCCTCCGTTACTGTCTGGCCTCCCCGGATTTACATAACTGTAAAAATATAAGAAAACAAGAAGAGAAATGATGTGGCATGCTTGAAGCTTTCTTTGAAATCTACCCTCTCAGAAGTCAACTGTAGTGCATTGAAATCCAGTACTTCAAAGGTTTTAAGCCTATTTTATTGACTGGAAGGAAGATGACGGTAAGATAACCAAGTCTTGGACTGCCTTGACTTTAAGGCTGAGAAACCCAGGCTCAAAGCTGGAGACTCACTCAACACAAACACTGGTGCCTGAGCGCGCCAGGACGAGGTGCAAGATCCAAAAAAAGCAGCAGGAGCTGGGTCCTTTGATTTTTCCAGCTCTCTCAGCCTTTCCCCGCGTTGGGCCGCTCTGGTTAATGACCGGGTTGCTGAGGACAGTTACTCAGAAGTTGAAATGGTCGTTCTTCACCATGCAGATGCTAAGGCTTTTTGGCATTTGTCTCCCATGAAAATTTCCAAGCCAACAAAGTCTCAGCTCCACTTCTACCTGATGCCAGAGCTCCCAGGTTTATACATAAATTAAGGCACAATTTCAGGCTTTTAAAATACTTGGCATTTGGCTTTTAAGGAAGTCTGAAAAAGACAGTACTATTATTGCCCAAAGTCCTGCTCCCCTTCCAGGTGAATCACAGGGAGATGACTTGACTCTGCATTTTGTAGTTGAAGGGATGAGAGGGCAGTGTCCATATGCTGCAGATCCTGTCCTGGATGATTTTCTGTGTTCTAAGGAACAAAAGATCAGAGCCAAAATCCTTCCCACAACAGAGTCTTGTTAAAGGCCTTTTCATGTCATACATCTCAACAGTTCCAGTTCCTTCTTGGCCCTTCTGTAGTGTGGGACAGCATTTCTGCATGGTCCACAGCTGCATGGGGACCATTAATTCGGTCTTAACTTTATGCAAAGTCCCTTCCTTGAAGCTGCTGTTGCTGTGAGCTGTCAGCAGGCTGAGAAACAGGATAAGAAGGCAGGGAATGATTTAACATTTCTTTACTTCAAGGCATCAGAGCCCTGCCTCTCAAATCTAGTGGGTCCTCCGTGGTGCAAATCTGCTCGGAAGTACATGCTAATAAGCAGGTTGGAGCAGAGAAGCCCAGCTGAACTGTTTCTGGGGTCCACCTCACCTCATAAGGCAAAGAAGGAATATCACCATCACCCAAAGGGTGTATATTCTTCCAAGAATCTCCTAAGAGTGAATAAAGATAGTGGAGATGCAAGTCAAGTGCTCCAGAAAGCCCACCAACACTAGAGAAGTCACACAGGGATTGGTCTTTTGGGACATTTTGAAGCAACCTTTCTAGAAATCTCCAGAGGGAAGAAAGTTCAGTCAGCTCTGAGAGCACCTGTAGTAGCCAGCATGCCCAGATCATGTTAGTCTGGGAATCATCTTGGCCTGCAGTTTTGCTTACCAGAAGCAATCAGGCTGTTCTCGTTTATTACTTCTGTACCTGCCGCAAGATTTGCACATTTTCTCAAAAGGGACAAAAAAGAAAGAAGATGGCAAAAAGAAAGGGATGATGACAACTCTAAAAGCCACAGGAAACTCCAAGGCACCATCTACCTAATCTTTAGCCACTGTTACTAGCCCTGGGAAAGCTCCAGGGATGAAGTGCAATGATTGCTCTGCAAAGGCAGAGGCTGCAGGAGAAGACATCAAGAACCTTCAGCGATGTTCTCTGGGGCTGCTCACAGAAGGTGCGCAGACCTGGATGGCAAGAGCCAGGACTGGCACTAGCCAAGGCAAGAAGAGCAAACCTTATTTTTACTTCCATGTACTGTCAAAAAAACAATAAAAATAGGGACAGTAGGAAGCAGATCACACCTCACAGCCTGAGGACAAAGTCTGAGACCTGTTCTGCCCTGGTGACAAAGGGTCAGGAGCACAGGGAAAAGGCCCTTCACCCTAACTGCTGTGCTCACAATGGAGGAGACTCCCTTGCAGACTTCACCAGTGCCCTCAGACACAACTGTGAAGGTGACCTTGGGGCAAAACAAGGGGAGGGAGATGAGGGCATTCCTCATAGCACCTCATGACCCAAGGCTGGATTTGCAGAGGGAACACCGCATAACATGGCGGCCTCCTCTACACCGCTCCGCGGCCTAGCCAGACTTGGCCAGCCACAGCACACGGAGGGGCACAAACCTAAAGGCTTGTGGAAACAATGGCTCCTGAAAAATCAAGGGGCCCCACACTTTGAGGGATGGATCATTTCGACGCCCCTGGGCTGTCATTAAGGAGCTGTTTGCCAGCTCCTGGCCTTTCCCTGCCAGCTGCTGGGGGAGGAGGTGCAGGCGCGATTTCTGCTCCCTCCCCTCCTTTCCCCCCTTTCCTTTTACCACGTCTCTGGAATTTTGAGGGCCTGCCGGGAAGGGAAGGGTTGAGGGATTTCTCCTTCCCTTCCTCCTGGCCCAGCCACTCCAAAATAAACAGCCCCCAGAAAAGAAACACAGTGCCACTTAATAAATTCACCCTGTAAGGAGAGAGATTTCATAGAGGAGCGGCTTATTTCCAAGGGTACTAAGATAATTACATGGGTAACTAGGAAGAGTTCAAGAAAACAGTTTGAATTTTCTTATCAGTTTCCCATAGCTTGGAGCAAAAAGAAAATAAAATGCTTTACTATAATCAAATCATGTTTTCTGAAGCCCTCTGTTGGCAAGTACACAATTTCTTCAGCACTTCCATTAAAACAGAAACACTTAGGAGAAAATGATAGCGGCTCAAAATGGAAGAGTGGGCCCCAAGAGCACCACACCAGCAGTTTGCATGGCCCTCACCACAGAAAGCCAGACCACCTCTTGCTGGCTGCAGGGCAGCAGCAGGCCCATGGGCAGTACCTGTGGCCCCCATCTGCTCACCTGGTGCTAACTTAGCCCCATACCTAAGGATATTACAAAAGAGACTTTCTCCCATTAACTCAGCAATGCTCATAGTACTTCCAGTGTAAAACCTCACCCTTGCTACAGCAGTTAACTTCAGAAGCAGCTATTGACTAACAGAAACATTAGTGACACCCAGGCATGCCGCAGCGCTGATGCGAAGTGCCTGTGGGATCGTGCACCACATGCTTCTCCTTCTGAAAAGGGATTTTCAACATCCTTCTGAGGGGCTACAAAATGAGGCTGTTGCATAAAATCCAGCTACCTCCATGGAATAGCCTAGGTATCTGCTCCTGACCCTGTGGTTTTGGTTGCCCTCTGAGTTTCCAGAAATAAACTTCTGAAGATTCAGGCTGAGGACCTCAGTCTGGTTTTATACTGGGTGCATGATTCTGAGCTACACCAAACCCCCTCCACCTTCTTCACTACCGGGTCTGTGCTTTCACAAGTATAAGGCATCTTTTGATGATAACGTGGTTTTAGTACGTCAGTGCCAATACCGCCATACCTAAAGAAAAGTGTGACTTATAAATATGCATATTAACCAACTTGAGTAATAACACTTTAAAAGTGTAGGTGTTCAGCATTAAGCTTCAAGTGATCAGGATAAAATTATACAAGACTACAAGACAATGCCATTTATAGCAATCAACAGTGTGACTGGTCATTAAGAAGTAGGAAAAAAAAAAAAAAAGTGTTAAGCCCAGAACCTTTACAACCTGTGGAACAACCGGTCAGACATTTCAAAAACAGAAAGCACATGTTCACAAAGAAATGAAGGCATTATACAGTACTTTCGATCCATTTTAAAGTGACCCACTCCTGCAGGATTTATCAAAGCTCAAGATGGCAAAGAGGGAGAGCAAAAGCAAGCACCTAATGCAGCACCACAGGGCTGAGAGTGAAACCAGCTGGCTGGGTTCCTGCGATACCTGGAGGGAAGGGAGCATGAGGGGAAAGCCCATCCCAGCTCCCCGATCTCCAGGATAACTAGCTCGACATTTAGGATAGCACTATAGCAGATTTCCAACTTGGGCTTCCAAAACTCCTCCCGCAACACTGAGCATGTCCTACTCCGTAGGAAACAGCCTAGGACACAGCAAATGTGCTTACAGCCTGTTGCGAAAAATACATAGGAAATGTGCATACCTAATGCAGTTAAGGAAGAGACAAAGTAAACTTAGTTCCCTCAAAATAAATTCCAATTCAAAAAACACAATTCAAAAAGCAGACACAGCAGGCCCGGTAAAAGAGCAGTACACAGGCACGCACACACACACACTCTACCTGAAAACCAAAGTACTCAAGCTAGAGGTTTATTCTACTGTTTTTTTAAATATAATTCAACTGATGGGTTAACATATCAATTCCTTACCAACGCCAAATTTTAAATTCTCTTTAACTACTCAGTGTATTTAAAGGAACAACATCTTACAAGGCACTAGAAGATGAATTCATCTTTAGATAAAGTATCTGTAAAAATAAAGAGTGAGCCAAGTATCCATTTTCATTTTTGAATGTCAAGCGCTTCTGACCTCAATTTCTTTAATCTGTTTTTTGTCTGTTTTTTAATTAGCTAATAATATTGGTCTGGTGCTCAGCACAATCCCCCTTGCAGTCTCAGACTCAAAACACATCTTTTCTGTCCATGAAGCTGGGTGTGCACCTCTCACCGACAACACTTGAATTTCACTGAAAAAGGATACGGTTTGGAAATCCAACACTTAAAGAAAGTATTGAAAACATCTCCCTTCTCCCCTCAGAAACTGATACATGAGATGTACATTTTTGTCCCCACGGTAAACACAAATCCCCACCAAATCCAGCCCCTTCATTCCCCTGGACATCACTGACAGAGTCAGAACGCCAATGTAAATGTTTGCTGCTTGGACTCAGGTCTCACCTTAATAAAGACAGCCCACGCGTAATTGTGTTTGTATAAAAGATATTTACTTCAATTATCACACCTAGGGTGCTAGTGAATAATAATAATAATAATACATCGTGTGAGTTTCATACAGTGATATTGCTTCTCCATATCATATAGGGACCGTTGTACAGTGCTGAGAACAAACATTATATGGCTAACCAAACAAAGACAGAAGAAACAATGCCATTCTGCTGACGGAGGGAGCGCTTCCCCGCTACTGCCAGCCATATAAACTCTTACTTTTTATGTTTAAACAAATACCAAGAAATAAAATGTTACAAAAGATGAGTCACAGCAACACAATGTGGGCTTCTCAAAGCTACTTGTACAAAAAAATGACACTTTTTTTGGTCAATTGGGTCTTTGTGAGGATCTTTTTTTTTTAATCTGTGATTGTGAATATAACAAACAAGCTCTAAAAACATCTAAGACTTAGTGCGTTACAGAAAAAATATAAAATACTGCTAAAAATGTAAGACACCACAATACACTGGGGTAAAAACTGAGCTTATTATTTAAAAAAAAAAGTTCTCAGGAAAAAGTACACCACTTTCTGTTTGAGTTCATCTTGTGCTGTGTTAGTAGTCGGGGCATTTCAAAGGTCTGCCCATTATCATGGCAAGTAGTTATTGCACAAATGCAAAGAGTTAATTTTTTTAATAAAAAATGAAAAGGGACATGAGGGAAACAATTAAAAAAAAAAAAAAAAAGAAACATCCCCCCCACCCCAGCCAGCCTCCATCTGCTTTGGAATTAACGTCCAAATTCGTATTCGTACATTTGACATTCGCGGAGCATTTCCAGCGAGTGGGGCGCACAGTGCCCGCTTTTGTGAAAGGAACGGCAGAAAACGCTTTGCAACACAGAAATGCATAGAGTATTCTGACAGGAACAAGCTTTTTCTTTGCTGAGGTTATCCAATCGTTACCATAGGGCTTTTTTTTTTTTGTTTGTTTTCTCTTTTCTTTCAGACTACGTCAAAGGAAAAAAAAAAACTCGCGTGGGAAATGCATCTGATGGTTTTTAGTGGGACACCCTCGAAAGGCAAAGTGCAAATTTGCTTCCAAATCCACAGAAGTGGTGATGTGCCCTGCAACTAGCTCAGCACCTTCCCCCTTTGCCCACCGTAAGGTCTCACCGCGGGGCCGGCCGGCTCGGTGCTGACCGGTGGCCCTCTGCCCCGTCCCCCGTGCAGACACGCGCTCCCCTGCCGCAAGCAGGGGGAATTTCTAGCGCAATGGTTTTCATTTTTGCTTCTGCAGCTTTTCTCTCGCTCGCTCGTGACGTGTTACCTAGCCAGGGACAGCCTGTCTGAACGTGTTTCCACACCGCAAGAAAACTTAAACAACTCCTCCGTGACAAAGATCAATTTACAACGTGCATTTCCAGAGTTCACACCAGGAAAAGTTGCTGCTGCTGCACCAGGTGTTTTTTTTTTCTTTTTTTTTTCCTCTTTTTTTTTGATTTTTTTTTTTTTAATTTTTTTGTTTTAAATCTTGACCAACTTTGAATGAGAAGAAAATCAGCCTTGAATTCAGAAATTCAAACATATGCCAACAAAGATGAACATCACAGGAAACCAGTCTCTCATTTTAAATTAACACGCGAGTAAATCACAATGTACTTTGACAAAGGGGCACTGCATCTTCATGAAATTCTCAGTAGAGGCTCTAGGAGGCTAAGGGTATTTTCTCTCTCTGTATATTTTAAGTCTCTTCTCTCACAACTGAGGCTTCTTATTCTCAGTCCTAAATTATTTTAAAACTATTTAAATAATATTATTTATTAGGCATTTAGATAAAATACTTTTTTTTTTTTTCTTTTAAAAATGATTGCTCTAGGAAACACAACAGGGGCACAATGATATGGATACGAGCCGACAGCACCCCACTCCATCCAACTTTCTCCAATGTCTGCTCACAGGATATGTATACTCCTGTTGTGTTTGTATCAAATAAAAACAAACCTCAAAAAAAAAAAAAAAAAAGAAACTGTTAAAACTAATCTCATAAATAGGAAATGTTAGATTGTTTTCCTAATTACAAACCGCCTTTGCGTATTTCACCTTATGATGCTGTAGAGAGAGCAAGCTTGGAGCGTGACACAGCAGTGCTGCTGAGGGCTGAGGATGCAGGTGGGAGGAAGCCCGAGCTTCGCCAGACCCAACGCGACTGGACTGACCCTACAGCGCCTCGGCCCCCACAGCCAGCCCTGAAGACAAGACAGACGGCACGGATTCCCGATGGCACGAAGGACATGTAGCAGTTAGCAAGGGCTGGAGCCCACCAGCGGTTCCTGAAGGCGGACAGACCTGCGGGCACGGCACGGGTCTTGGGAGCGTTAACGCCGCGGGGCAGTGCTGGGCTTTCGAAGCCTGCGCCCTCCGTGCTGCTGGAGCCAAGCCAGGCAGGGCTGTTCGTCAGGAACCCAAATTCACAAAACCAGTGCTTGCACTCGCCTGTGCTCAGCGGACGGGGCCTCCAGATGCAGAGTGAGAGTTTCTATTGCACAAAGACTTAACGCACAGTGTTTGAAGTGCTCAGTAGCAAGGGGGCAACTAACGCTGGGCCGCGCAAGTGCTCCTCGGTTGGCGCTTGCTTTCCCCCCACCCAAGTGAAAAGCTGTGAATGCTGCGATCTAGATCACTGTGCTTTAGATTATTCTCCACGAAGAGATTAGAAAATAAGGCACATAGCTTTCCAAGTATAGAAAGTTTGTTAAAGACTACATTTTAGGAAAGTAGCGAGAACTAAAAACTTAATGGGCAATGCAGTAACGTACAGGATTTTGATGACATGCCTGTTGAATTAAAATAAAACCATTTCAAACTAAACTAACCTCTTTCCCCCACAAAAGACCTTTCCACGATCCCCACCTCCTGAGGAGGTGAAAGGAAATGGAAGCCCTGCTCAAGGAAAAAGAAAAGTACGACACAGAGGTGACCTTGCTTACTCCCCACACGCCTCCTTTAGGAGCCAGATGCTCAAGCACTCGCAGCAGAGCCTGTACCAGCATCCAGAGGTAACTAGGTACTTTGGAAACACTTTTAAAGCTAGTAATAATTTACTCACATAAATAATACATCAAAATAGTACTAAGGGTCTAATGTAAACTAACAAAAGCCAGAGAAGTCTGACTGAAGGACTGATTGTAGAAAACATTTTTTTTTTTTAGTTACTTGGAGATAGGATTGTACTTCAGAGCAAGTCAAATGCCAAGTTTTAGTTCTTCTCTTGAAAACACAGCACTTGCCTTCCAAGAGGAACTGTGAAGTAGAGAATTTCAATCTCATTCCCAAGAATACTTGAATATTGCTCAGGGAAAGCAAGAACAAACCACTTGCTTATATTTGTTACTTGGCTACATTTACTGATCAGTGGTTTTTGCAATTGTTTAAATACATGGCAAAATTCTTTATTCTTCATCTTCCCACTGTACCTAAATATAGCAGAGTATGATTTACTTGTGCAGCTATCTAGCGTATTAACTTCTCCTAGGCCACATCAAAGCAAAACCCTCACACCAACTGTTATGGGATGTTACAGACAAAGTTTGACCCTTAATTTCAAATTACCTGGCTTTTGCACATCTCAGACCCTCGGAATTATTTTTATGTATTCTGAACGTGATCTTCTCCCTCCCCAGGTTAGCTGAACCCGCATATCTCAAGAAATCCGACCTCTCAGATGGATAATCCTGCATTTACAACATGGAACTTATCTGACAAATGGGAAAACAGCATGCTATGCATTAAAATACAGAGTAGTTTTAAGCCTCCACTCACCTATGCCCCAAATGATTTCATGATTCTGGCTGTAGCCAATTCTACTGCCCCACTGAGACCAAGCATGTAAACACTATACATACAGGGGGCTTCCCGTACTGGAATCGTGTACATACACACACTTAACAACTCCTAAAAATGCATATTCATTACCCGCATCGACAGAAGATGTAACACGACTTAATGCCATGATTCCTGTTACCAACAGAGAGATGGTGCTGTTATGAACATTACCACAGAATTACACAGTAACTATGCCACAAGCAGGTGTGTCACCGAAGCAGCAGGGAACTCCTGGCCTGACTCTCCACTTCCATGGATCTTTGGATAAAGATTGTACTACGTCGTACAAGTGTCTCTAAGAATCAAACAGAAAGTCAAAGACGTGATATCGTGGGGACTTTAGCCATCTACTTTTGCTGTACTGTTTCCTATATTATTTTGCAATGGTCAGAAATTCAGTCATTCTTGGCACGTGCCTGTTTCAACAGACAACCAGAAACAATAATGTGAAACCAACGATTTTGGTCATAAAAATCAACAGAACTGTGGCAAAACCCTTCTACTAGTATCAAACAAATAAAGCAAGCCTGAACAATGGCAGAAATTGCGTTTTGTAGAATAGCTGGACAAGGAAAATACAATAATCTCATTAATTTTTTAAAAGGGGACATTTCTTTTTAAAGCACTTTTGTGTCTCAACATGTTTGTGACTAGTAATGAAAAACCAACCCTGGGCACCAGACCATTTTTTTCTCATTCATAAACTAGTTGTAGAAATGCACACTTCCCTGGACAGCCAAGGTTTGGGGTTTGACACAGAGGTTGTGGGGAAAGTGGGTGCCCTCGGTCCTTGGCTGTACCAGAGGTTCTCACTAATAAAACTTCAATGAATGACTTTGTTCAGCTGGGAAATGACCTTACAACTAATAACTTGCATCCCATATGCCACAGTACCACTGGACTGGGGGGAAAATCATCCCTGAGGAGAGAGATGGCACCACTCACACACCTATTTTAAGGCTTTTTTTGAAAACTTAAGTGCACAGGCCTAATGCTAACCTTCTCCAAAAGGATAAATTTCACCTTCAGAGCACAGAAACTTGCATATTAACGGGGTAGGGTACATGACCTGGTCATGTAGGATTAGTCCCTAGGCATAGCATAAAGGGCTTGTCTTGCTTTAAAGTTCATTATTAACTATATTTTACATATGGCATAGTCAATACATCCCACAAAAGGGATGGGGAGGAAAGAACTTATCTGTGAAATAATATTTCTACATTTCAGAGCTCAAACGCATACGTGAAGGAGACAGGGACCACTAGGTCACTTCTCAAACTGAGAAGGTTAAGCCAGAAAAGAAACTTAGATCTTGTGCTTTCCAAGCCAGTGATTCTCCTTGCAATTTAAAACCATCCAGCAAGATTTTAAACCGCTGGAAAAAAAAATATATATTTTTTTTGTACAGAATTTTTAAATTCTCTCTTTTTTTCTTTTTAGTAAGTTGATTGTATATGCAACACAAAGGAAGAAAATGTTGATGTTCAAGTAGTGGGGCAACAGAAAGTGCAAGGGGAATGCAGCAGGCCAATGCATATGTGAACTGAATACTGCTTTACAGCTGTTTTGTCTGTGTGAGTCACGTTTAGGAGTAAGAGGATATGAGCAAATTGTCTCAGCAGGGTCAAAACCCAACTCACTCCCGGGAAAGACATGATTTGGTTTTAGTGAATGTGAAATCACCCTCCCTCCCACGTAAGAACCAACTTTTCTTCTCCTGTGTTTCTGATAGTCTTCAAGAAACACTCACAGGACAGGACTCAGCCACACAGGGTGGCTCTAGGACAGAAAATACTCTAGGATATGTACACGGAGTCAAGAAGTAAGAAGAGAGAGTTTAAGAAACTCACGTGTTAAAAAGACACAAATGAAGCAAAAATAGTGCCCTCCATCTGCATGCAACAAACTGCTTTTCTTTCAGCTTGCAACAAATGGCTAAGTAAGATTTCCGATCTCTTTGCAACCTTGCTAAAGGCACTAGTCCAGATTACTGCAACATTTCAGTTTAAATAAACTGATTTGGATTTAAGTGCAAGGATGTGTCCAAAACCAAGGGATTTTTTTCATCTATTCTCATAATTTATACATGGTCAAAATAATATTTTCTCCTGTTTCTAACCAGCCCTGTTTTTGCCAGAAACATTTTTATTTCCTATAAATTTTCAGAATACTTGGAATTTGTAATTTTAAGATGGAAAATGACAGACTTCTGACTGCAACTGTGCTAGTGGGGACTGCAATCACTGTTACCATTTTCCATTATTTCAATACATTACTTTGTCAGATCTGCCTCAACCCTAATTTAGGTAAATGTATCACCTTTCTAATTTGAGTTACCACCAGAATGATGCACCTCTATAGCTTACTATTACTCCCATTAAAGGACTGAAAACCAGCAACTTTTAAGTAATTGGATAGAGAATATTGCATAGAATTGTCGCATTCATTAACCTCCTTCTCTACACCATTCCTATTTGAACAAGTTTGATAAAACTAATGTGAGGATCTTTCACCTAATGAGAAAGGCACATGTAAATATATTTTTTTTCTCTTTAAGTATATGACTGATCTTTCTTATTACAGCAAAGAGTTTTTTACTGAGTATTCACTAATTCAGGATAGAGACAGAGTGCACTGATAAAGGTTCCTTTACAGCGTGGCTCTATTTAGAGACATTTTACAGATGAATAAATAAAATGGTCAAATTTTACGGCATCAACAGCAACTGCAATTAGAACCATTTCTGCCAATTGTAATGTGCAATCCTGTCGTCTGAAGTTTGTATCCTCAAAAATGGAAGTGCATTGACAGTCACACTGGATGACCCCTCTGCCAAGGAATACTCTTCCCTTACTTTTACCTAAACAAGTATTACACCTTTTGCCTTTTCTAACCATCCAGAAAGAAAAACGACAATTTTTGCTGCAATATAAAGGTATTTGTGTTAAAACAGCCTGGGCCCTTCATCCACAGCTTTAGAAGAGCACAGAACTCGACATAGAAAGATAAAATTATTTTTAAAGAACCTCAAGAAACAAATCAGAACAAAACAGACTCTGGCATTACAGCTTTTCTGAAAACTATCTGTGCTTTTATCCATCAGGAGAAGAAATGTCATCAGTGACCAGGCTCCATGCTCTGCAAAATGACCATGCCATGGGACAAGCCCCGGGTCCCCTGTGCCTCTGTAACACTGCTCACCTTTCTGCGCAGTGACCGAAGAACATAAAAAGCCCCAGTGCTACTCTCTGGCATTTCTTCTCCTGCAACTTTTTTGTCCTTTTCTGTTAATCAAGTAAAAAGAAAAGTTACTCCAATACATATTTTTTCCTAAAAGCGTTACTTTCAAATGCCGCGCAAGAACAGAAATACAGCTAAAATCTTTCAGTGTTGCTGAAGTTAAGTCTCTGAACCAGGGAGGACTCTGCCCGTTTGGAAAGCCAGTAGGTAGCTCATCTCCAACAAGAGAATCTCAGCAGTAGTTCAAGCTAATCCATTTTGCTCTCCAATGGAACAGAAAAGCAGCTGTGACCTTGGCTAAAAATCGGGAACAAACAGCTGGGAGCATCGCTTCAACTCTACGAGCTCGGTCTGAGGGCGTCCATCTGCCCGTGCCCTGAACGAGGCGCTCACCAAGGGACCCCGAGTGACGCCCAGCGGGGCGGCCGGGCCGCCCCCACAGCATCTCAGCAGGCTAATCCACATTCAACGCAGATCATTAAATATGAAAGAACAAAAGGAGCTAAGCCATTAATAAAGTGCCAAAAATATAGGAAATACTGACAGCATTTGATTTGATTAATTTTATAATAGATGCCAATGACAACCCTTGGCAGGATGGAGTGACTTCTGACTTGTGAATGCTGTCTTTATCCAGCAAAATTACATGATTCAAATGTAATAATGGAGCTTAGAATTAACAGTTAGTGTTATAACAGAAAAATTTCCTCTAGGGCAAGCTACAGATATGCATTTTAAAAACCATTATAGCATTAAAAACTGGGCAGATGCTAAAGAACCCTAAAGAACTAGTGGAAACCTGAAAAGCAATCTAAAAACAAACAGGAAAAAAAAAAAAAGATACAAGTTTCAAGGCACTTACGTATTGCTTATTAAGAAGAGAGATTGACCTTAAATGCTGCATTTGTGTTCAACCTGTGAATACAGTTCTGCTGTCGGATAATGCAGCAAGAGCTCTCAGTAAGCATTATGGAATGCAATTATATCGACACAGGCACAAGAACAGTTTGGGGAATATTAAGTTAAAAAAAAATGATCAAATAGAAAAAAAAACAAACCACCCTCCCTATCGAGAAAGCCGAGAGTAACAACTTGACTGCATCAAGCACCTGGATCTCAAATCAGCAGACAAGGACAGTAGAAACAGACTGGCAACTGTACTGCCTAGAATTACTTAAAGAAACAAAACAACCACAACACAACCTGAACCGAACAATAAAGACAAAAATTCAGAACATAAAATATCTCTGTCTTCTCGTCAGAAGTTTTGCTTCATGGCTGAAGACGCATCTTGTTATGACTTGTATTAAGGTAGGCGTACTTTTACCAGGACGCGCATTTATAGATGGAGCTGTGCTTTTTACGTCAAACCAGACCACTGTACAGATACAGAGAGGTAACACTTTGTTCACCACGTTATTTCCCTCGCTGGCCATTCCCGTGGACTAACTGCACTCCAGATAAGAAGCCAAAATCGCTTCCAGTACGGGCTGTCACACACTGGTGTTTGCTATTACAGACCATCTCCTCAGCTCATCACAGAAAGGGGCCGTTGCTCTCTCTGTTCCTCGATTTTAGTTTTGCATCACAAGTCCCCAGTACCCAAGGAGGTACCCTGAAACAGCTAGCAGTAAAAAGAGGAAACAAATCCCTGCCTTTCAGCCTCCTAGAGCCTTCTTTTCTTAATCATGAAAAGGATTGATTTTAGTGTACTGATTCTTAATTTGTGAAACTTGCGCTAAGTGCTGCTGTTGCATGTTAAGAGACTGTAAATGAAATACATAAGTTCTAAAACATCATGCAAGAAATGTGGTTTCACATCTTACAGTCAAAAATCCTACTAATGAATTAATACAAGCACACTGAGGTGTAATATTGGGAACATACCTTTAAAGTCGGAACTCCTCTCCCCATCCCTCCCTCCCCCAAAATCAGAAAAGTAATATTAATTAAACTTAAGAAGTAATGAATGCACCATTAAAGTGTCATCAAAAAGATGCTGACCTAAGACAAAAGTTCAATGATACACAATACGGTCAAAAAGTCTTCAATCAATAATATACAGTATGACAACTACATCTTGTAAATTATACCCAATACTGCCGGCAGTCTATCCCTCTAAAGAATATTTGCCCCCTTTCATCCCTTCCTAACAATCAGATAATAAAATACAGCACCTATAAATAAGCAAAAAAAAATTATATATATATATATTTATATATATATATATATTCCGAAATCATCTATTGTTAGTTTTAAAGATATGGCAATAAAGGAGTCTAAATTAGCAAACTTGTAGAAGCCATAACTGATAAAACAGCTTATTGAAAAAAGGTGGCAGTAATGCACTCTATGTGTGCACAAGTACGTAAGAAAATACACAGACGTATAAAATTGCACGCACACACTCACGCACACACATCCTTCCACACACCTCTATGCTCACGCATATACATATAGACAACAGGAGGAGTTAGAGACAAGTTAGAATTTGATTTGTACTTTGATCAGCCCTAACCTGTGCATAAAGTAATGGCAAAAGGCTGTATTTCTGCAGGGCAGAATGGGCTAGACTGGGACTCGAGAGCATGAACGTTTTGGTTTGGAGTTTGGGCTGCTTCCATCCTGGTAAGAGCCCGTCTGGTCATTGCCATGTACTATTTTTCCACGTAAAAAATAAGCTTCCCACAACTAAAACATATTTAAAATCAGTGCTTGCGGTGGGAAGAGAGTCAGTAAATGGCCACCTACAGCAGGAAAACTTCTCTATCTGAGGCAGCTCCAGTCCCTCTTAGTGGTGTGTGACAGCAGTCGTACACATGAACTACGCTTTCATCGGTTCCAGGTAAGCTGAACGTTTCGGGTCACAGAATACGTCCCCGAAGTAGCAGGCTGAAATGTTACTGGCCAACGTTTTTTTGAGCTATCTGACTTTACTGAAAGGAAATCCTGTACACTACGAACCAAGTGAAATGATCAAGTACATGCTGTTTCTAAGTTGTCTCCTAAACCTCCTAGATATGAGGTCTGATCAGCGTGCTCTGTGGTTAGAGGTTAAAAAGCAGATTATAAAATACCTAGATTCAGATTTTTTTTTGTCCTGATTTGGCCTAAAATGGAGTGTATTAAACAAATTCTGGTCTGCAAAAGACCAGAATCAGTTAAAGCTATGAAACAATGTGCACTACGTGTCAATATTCTATTTCACTTACAAGAAAACACTAAGTCAGCTACCACAAATTAAGATATTTTCCTGATGTGACTTTTTTTTTGTTTTGTTAAAAAATATGTGGAGTAAATGTGTTTTTTCTTTTTTTTTTTTAATTCAAAGTTTCAAACAACAAGATTCTTTTCTTTTCTTGAAAATATGTAGGAATCCAAACTAGTGTGTTTAGAGTCGGTTGACTGTGCAATCTCTTAGTGGCAACTGAACAGCTACAAAAAACTTTCTTTTTTTTTTCTTTTTTTTTTTGAAAAATCTCCCCTTTTTTCCTGGTTTAAGAAGATAATAGTGTATTATCGCTCTGTAGCCATTAGATGGCAGATAAAAAGCCCCCTTTTAATATGTGGGTTTGATTTTTTTTTTTTTAAACGTTTTTCTTTTTTTTAAAGCCCACACCAAAGAGGAGGGCACAAGGCAAAGCTGTATGAGTTATTCCAGAAATTGTGGAAATCACTTAGGGCAATAATAAAAACACTTCAGGGTACAAAAAAGCTCGACTACACATTTCAGTTTTCTTCCTCGAAAACACAAACATAAATTGGGCTTAACGCTCCTTTTGTTTTCTATATGCACCTTGGCCTATGGCGTTTTTGCCCTGTGGCCCGCAGGGCGGTTAAGTGCGCAACACAATAAAACCAGTAGAGGTCCAGTTTCACTTCCCAGCTCTCCAGAGTTGGGCGAGTTTTAATCTCAAAACTCCCACTCGACAGCCTCTTCTCGACTCGCGGCCTTCTCCAAGCGGTGGATTATGTTGTTCAAGTTTGCTGCTTTCTTTTTCCTCAAGGAGCTGTCTCGCGTGTTCCTGGAGCTCGCGGCCTCGGAGAAGCTGAACAAGCTCTGGAGAGAGTTGGCTTTCTGCGAGCCTGCGGCCGGTGTCGAACTCGTACTTGGCACGCTGGAGATTTTCTCTGAACTTTCTTTTGACTTGTAGGAGCTCTCCCCTGTAAGGACTGAGGTGGAGGCAGCTGAGGTAGAGGCATCCCCTTCCGTGGCGGAGTTGGGCAGTGTCTCCAGAGCTTCTCCCGAACGCTGAGACCCCGCTGGAGAGCTCTGGCGCGGCGCTCTGAGCCTGCCCTCGTCGTCGGTGTCCTCCAGGCTCTCCGTTCCCAAGAGGAATGGCTCCGCTCTCTCCGAAGGCCTGGCGCCAGGCAGTGCCTCTTCCCCCGCTTCCAGAGCCGACTCCGCTTGCCCTCCCTGAGACTTTGTGGTTGCATTGCTGTACTCGTCCGCCTCCGGACCGCTCGGCTTTCCTTCAGGTGGGCCTTCCGCGTCCACGCCGTCGCAGCTGTCTCCCTCTGAGCTGTGAGCGGCTCTGCTGCTTCTCGCCGAAGGAGAATCGCTCGACCCGGCCTGGCTCTGGCTTCCCGCTTGGATCTCCTCGATGAACAGCTCCCGGCGGATGCGAGACCTAGGAGACAGAAGAAAGGGATGGTGAGGCTGCTGGTGGCCACGCAAAGCCTCGCTGCCACGTAACACGCGCCTTCCCAGGGTACCAACACCAAAATCTTGCAACGCCCTTCCCTAAGAAGCCAGTTTGCCTTGGCTACAGGACAGCTGCAACAAGCTGGGGTGGTGGAAGAGCTCACATGCTCCAATTCAAAGGACTGGCGCAAAAAGCGTTCGGAAGAATGTGAAATATTGTCAAGATGCTCTTAATTTTGTTCTCCCCGGCCACACACCCACTTCTAAGCCTGCTGTGCATGGAAGAACCCAGGCTGCAAAACTTGGACTCCTCCAAAACACGGTGGGAGGAAGATTGGTCAAACCCAGGAAGATTGGTCAAACTTTCAGCAGAATACCCTTTCTGGTAACCTGTTCAGTGCTTAGTTTTTGAGAGTGACCCATCTGACCTTAACCAGCATACTTAGTAATGGTAATGACTACCCGTTTTAATAACCAGAGCAGACATTATGGAACAAAGCAAAAATATAAACTTTATGTGGATAATCAATTCGTAATAATATGATTTGCGAAAACCAAGTGAGAGAGTGTTTTTCCTTTATGATTTCAAATGAAGTAACATTCATAATTTTATGCTGAATTTTTACAGCTCTGGACTTGGTTTCATGGACAGAGATGAAAGGCTTTGCAGTCTCCTATTCCCACAGGATGTCTGACATCAGGAACATGAAACTTTACAATACACTGGACCACAGAAGGGATGATTTTAAAAAATATGAATACATTTCTAGTAGATCCAGTGGAAAATAGCTTATAAATGAAAAGGAATCCGGACTTCACTAAAAAATGAACCACAATCTGTTTAAACAAAAAAGAAACAAGGAAAAGAAAAATCGAGAAAAAACAGCCACCAAGGAGAAACCAAGATGAAAGAAAGTTCATCGTTGTGAAACCCCTCCAGGGAAGCACTGCCTTTTGACAGGTTGTCAGTCTAGAAGCTACTCTGACTTCTGCCTTATTTTTTATTTAAAAAATCGATTTCAGAACATGAATAGTGACAAGGCAAGCAGTGCATTTCAAGGGAATTAATACACTCCGTGTGTGGCTAAAACTACTTGGGGTTTCACCTTGTGCCTCCTGTTTCTGGAAGCATGTAATAATCCCATAAACGCACTGCCCATGCCATTTAACTTAGGCCCTTCCTTCTTCCTTCTCTGCTTAGGATTTTCCATGATCCTCACAAGCACAACTGAACAGTTTATGAAAAAACACCTTAGGGTCTAGTCAACTCTTTCTCTGTAGCACCCCATAAGCCATAAAAGCTTACGAACACTGTTCAGGTCCCAGTCTGCAGCCTCAAAGACCTGTGATCAAGGATGAGACTACAAAGGGAGAGTTTAGCAGAACTTCTGTCAGAGTGGAAGCAACACTTTTGGTTTTAAGCAGGGAGAATTGCTAAGGGTCTTGCAGATGACAAGTGAAACACCGTCCCAACACAGATGGCTTGTAAGAATTTTTCATTTATCCCTGATCTTGCTACAGAAGACAGCACACAATGGAAAAAAATGTGATGAATGCAAAACACCATCTGAATACTGCTTTTGAAGCTAATGATATTATTGACTTGCTTGAAATGCAAGACTATTTCAGCAGTACTTGCTGACTCTACACTTTTGAAGGATTTAGGGGGTCTGTAATTTTCCCTAGGAGAATATTATACACCTAACAGCAGACCACAGGTGCTAGCATTAATTTGCTATTACCATTAGTTGCATGCATCCTGGATTATCAGGCTGTATTCATGCCTATAATCTCCCTGCATGGATGCCGATACAGAACATGCTGCTTCTGTAACATGTACCAAGTCAGGAGAGGAAACAGGGAAACAGGTAAGAGCTTCATGCCTGCATAGCATTTAAAATAGCTCAGCTCCATCACGATACTGAATGATGACATGCTCATTGAATAACTGATCACTGCCCTATACTGTTATATATATGTATAAATTCAGTGTCTGTGGAAATCCCTGTAATTCACATCCAACCCATTGCTTCTGAAATCTAATCTGGCTCCTGATTAATTAGACTATTAGGTCTCTATTGTAAAGAACTGGTGACAGCAGCTAGGAAATTCGAGAGCATTCCTATCCGTGGAAGGTGTTGGCCTCAACACCAACACATCCTGTTGGCATTTATCAGTGTAACTCAAAATATCAGAGATCTGAAATTCCCTGTAGAAGCCTTTACACAACTCCAGGAACTCATCCAACCAAGCACAATGCTACAGTTCACTGAAAAATATACCCATGATAAGAGCAACAGAATTTAGGATCCAAGAGCACTAGATTACAATTCAAGAAAGATGATTTCAATTCCTGATGCTCCTGTATTATCATCCCCATGACCTTACTGAATCTCTGTGCCAGTTTCACCATGTGAAGTTGGCTTGAAATTCCTATTTCCTACTCACTCTTCTGTGTAGTTCCTAAGACAATGGAGCATCCGACTGGTGTGTCCTGTAAGTGCTTCACTAATGCAAGTATTAATTCAAGGTTTATTCTTACGTTTGTTGTTTCCAGAGCTCTACAATTGCTACGGATGCAAAGTAAAAGACTGGGAGAAGTTTGCAAATGCAGCAAAATCCTTTATACCTATTTATATTCTGAAGTGAATTACTTCTTTGCCTGCTGAGGACTTTTTTGAAGTTTCTTCTACTGTGGCAGATAAATGCTCTTGCTGACTTCCCATCTGGTAGATATAAAGCTAGATTGTGCTGTAGCAACGTTCCTTGGAAAGTGAGGTTTGGGCTGAATCCCGAAAGAAAAGCATCACTGTAACAGGATTCCCAAGAGAATGGAAGACTAACATGTCCAAATCTGTCCCTCCCTCATGTAAAGCTTCTTTAAAGAAAAACTAGTATTACAGAACAGCTACATGGTCTGAGGGTTGGAATTGCTTCTGTATAAAGAGTCTTCGGTTTGGAAGAGCAATGGTTGAGGGAAGAATATAAAAGAGAAATAAAATAGTGTGGCCTGAAGAAGATGAAGAGGGGAAAGACTACCCATTATGTACAACACTTGAGCTGCAGAGCAGTCTGACCCTGTTCCCCTAGCAGAGCTTGTAACTTTTTTGCCACGTCCTGCAAATGATTTAAGAGTACTTCATGCACAAAAGTTAAGAAAGTTACTGTACTAAGGAACAGAACAGGCAAGTGGTTTGGTTTTCAGTGCTGCTCCAAACAGGTTTACGCCATCCCTTTAAAGGCTGAGAGACTCAGCAGAAGCACATCTGGGATCAGGTCCAGATCACTCAGTGCTGTGAAGCTGGTGCTACCCAAAAGCTTATAGCACCTTGTTTATACGATTTTTATTTTGTATACAACTGTCAGCACCTAGTCTACATTAACGTATAGCTTGGTGTGGCTAAACACGCTGATCAATCATGACTTGTCACGCTTTCTCACAGCACGCCTGAACAGGAGATCTCATGATAATGAGGAAGATGACACATGCCACCAGTGCTCCCGCACTCGTCTGTGTAAGTGAGAACAGCACATTTTGCTGTCAGGCCCAAGCGAACATATTTTCATAGGCATTCCTCCAACTTGTGTATAATTGCCTAGAAGTGGGAATTGGAATAGAGGCCTGTGTTTGGAGAACTCTGAGCAGTGAAAGAGGCTGCATCTGTAGCGAATTCAAGTCAATGAAATTCAGTGTAAATATGATTACTCGTTGGTTATAATTTTTAAATTTTATATTGTTTACTATAAACATTATTTTACTATTGTACATAATATTTCTGAGATATCTCATTAAACTATTCTTCTTCTGCTTCAGCAACTTCCCCGTGAAAAGCTGAGAAGGGCTAAAGCAGAAAATACCCGTTAAATGTTAGCAGTTTTCTGAAAACAAACAAATTTAGCAAGCTGCTGTAAGAATAATTAGGAACATTACTGGCTCTGAGTGAAGGAGCAGAATGGCATTAAACCTGGTATCTTAACTGTACCTGTTTAATATTCATTAGAACAAATTTTGTGGAAAAAAGTCTGCTGAACTAATTAAGATTCCCAATACCAAGTACAGCTGAAAATATGTTTATTCAAATCCTTCTAAGTCTCACATGCCATTCCAGCATTGTTTCTTTTTATTGGTGTCTCTAGGCCAAAACCTACTTCAACTCTTCAGATGTTGAGAAGGTTCCCTCTAATATGAAAAAGGATCTAAACAGACCAACATCTTATTTCGTTTCAGTGGGACTCAATGATTTAATCATAATAACAAAATAAATCTGTGGCAACATCTGACTTCAGGGTTATCGGTTCTCTGTCCTTCATGGCTGTGCAAGCTTCCCAGAAATACCGCACACATCATGCCTATTTTCAGAGCTCAGTGACCCAAGACCTAGAAGAAAAATCCTCTTTTTGCTCTTATGCTGGAAAAACGTACAATAAAACCAGTGCAATTCTGATACCATCCAGCAGAGGACAGTTTGAAGCAATCTCTGCCAAGTGACCCAGACATAAGATGTACAACACACACCTATATGTATATATATATACACGAGTGTGTGTCTGTGTGTATCTGTATATGCAAGTAAAAAAGACCAGTCTTGCTTATAGCAATGGGATTTATAAATATTCAACACAGCAGTGGACATCTCTAGATCAACGCCCACCCCAAAAGCAAGACTTCTGTTTAAAAGCACTTCTTACATCAGTATGTGAATATTGCTATTCCTCAGGGATGACTTAAAATTAGTCTGGAGCATTAGCATTGCTGTTAGTTAGAACCTCCCTGCTGTCAAAACTGTTCATTTTGTACAACTGCTCAGTACTAGCAGAAGCAGACACACTCTGCTGAAGGAAAGTAGCACCCTGCCAAAGCAAATAAAATAAATACTTTATGAGTAGGGCTCCTGGGAGATCTCGTACCTGTAATTGTGGAACCAGTTGATCACGGTGCTGGTTTTCAAGTTGAGCTGCGTAGCCAGTTCCTCAATGGTTTTTGGTGATGGGTATGGCTTTTGCTGGTAGGCTCGTTTCAGAGCTTCCTTCTCTTCTGGTGCCAGCACCACCCGGGGCTTCTTCAGCTGATGCTGCGGCTGCGGGCTGGCCCCCTGGCTGTAGTCTATGCCAGCGGATGAGGACTCACAAGACTGACTGTCACTAACGGAGCTGTGTCGCCGTTTCATGTAAGCTGAAAGAGAAGTGCATCAGATCAGCCCCAGCTGAATACAAATGCAAAATCAATGAATATATGAGCTGTGGAATAAATGCGAAGATGACAGGCTGTAAATGCATGGATGGGCTATTCAGGGAAAACAGAAGGGAAGGGATCAGAGCAAAGCAAACACGGGAAGGATGCAAGAGACAAAAAAAGAAGAAGGGAAAGAAAAGGAGGTAAATTGACTGGAAACCTGTCAGAGTTTTCTGCTTTTTCTATGAATATGGGACATGAGTAACAGGGTTCAGTTAGCAGGACTGATTTTAAATTCACTCTTTCAAGGGTGGTGAACTGCCACATAAGCACCTGATTAGGACAGCTACCCTTCATTTAGGCTTAAATGGTTGTGCTTGTTAAACACTTAAGGTGTACGCTAAGGTCTCCCTGACACTTAAGGTCTCGGAATTAAAAATACGCCTCTGGAGGTTGAAGGCAGCCACAGCTCCATCTCCAACACACGATGGCGCCCAGAGCCCGGCCATCCCGGCACCGGGCTGAACAAACCCATCAGGCGTTTGATGCTTTTTCTTACAGATCTTCACTATCGCAGGTGACAGGTTATGAAAGAAAAAACAGCCCACAAAATCCTCCTCCCCTATACAAGGCTCTTTCCCAAATGCCTGTACTTTGAGGACATCTCTCGCTGCACTACCGCAGCTCAGGGAGGCTGACGGCAGCAGCCTGCGATACCACCGCTGACCCTCCTCCCCAGCAGGGACTGAATTATCCTGGCAAAATTCTGCGAGGAAAGAGTCCCAGCAAACGCTGTCACTGCCGTGATTGATTTACACTGTGCGAAGGGAGGTGGGATTTACTGCACCTGGCAGTATCACGCACAAGCATTGCTAATGAGGGGGCTGAAAACAGCAAATATGGATGAATCTTGTCAATAAAATATTTAATAGCCTGTTAAATACCTTCTAGATTTTTAAGAGTTTAGGTATTCAAGAGCTGCAATTTGATAACCTTGCCTATTATGTTCCAGATTACACCAGCCTGACATCAATCAAGCAGGCACTAAATCTCCAGCAGCCAGGAGCTCTGATTGGAGCCAGGGAGCAATGTGGGGCAGGTCACACCGGCCAGCAACTGAATTCTTCAAAAAAATAAATTTCTCTCTCTCCACAGCTCTGCCTTTAGGCTGCGGGTGCACAAAGAAGAAAAATTCAATGCAATCAAACAAACTGCAATACTGAAAGCCTTGCTCATGCAAGCCAACTTCTTCTGGCAGAGCTCCCTACAGGTCTGGCCATGTCTTCTGTCTCCTGTGGGTTTCAGCATCCCGTCCTCTACGTCGTGTTATGTCCAGTGGGACCTTTTTACGCAGTGTCTTACTATTGTTGAACTGAATTTTGAACATGCTCTGTAACCTTTGGGGGGTATCTGCATGGCCCTCATTTTGTTTTTCCTGAATATGACAGATTACCTGTGGATTGCCTACTGTGTAAGATCACTGATATGGAACAGAGCGCAAGTTGCTCGTGATCCATCACTCTGCCACGATACAGTCCTGCATGTGTTTGAAATAACTATAAAAAGCAAAGTTTTAGCTTCCATTTTTTAAAAAAAAATAAACTTCATTTAACAGATCACCTATTTAAGCTGTTCAAAGCAGATGTAGAACTGTGATGTGATTACAGGTAAATGAATTATTTCAAGGTGACCTATTGGCTTCATTTTTGCAGCATTCAAGGAATTGTTACAACATTCAACCACAGAATTAATTGTTCCAGTAATATAAGCTCACATTTATATAAGGCCTTTAATTTCAAAGACTCTTGGGTGTTATTTCAAACTTGCATTGATAAGCTGGCAATACACAAGGTTCCCTTGTCTATTTTGGCAAAACAACCAAGAGGACTGAAAGACAACATCTACCCCTTCAGCAATGTGCAGCAACTTCAAGGAGTCCCTGAAACTAAACAGAGCCTTGGGTGGAAGATGTAAAACGTGTTTAGGCTATCTCTAACTGGAGTTTCTGGAATTTGGTCAGGCGACTGAGTTAACACCAGACACCCATGCATCGGGATGCTCTGAATCTCTCCTTTCTCTGCCCTCCAAAGGATGGCATTTCTGGCAGCTCAGAGCTCCCAGCTTTAGACTCCTAAAGGCAGCATGTAGCTGCGATAGCTTGGGAGGAATTTCATGCCCTGTGCCTACCTCTGCTTTTGTAACCTCACAAAAGGTGCAAGGACTTATTTGGATCTCTCGTGTGAATGGAACAAACCATACAAATGTACATACTTCCTTAACATAAAAATAAAGTCCTGCTGTTATGTCATGGCCAATTGTTTTCCTGGAGGATAATGTATTATTAGAACAAATTTCTGCTGGGCCAAAGGCACAATCCTGGCATGTGGCCATGTGCTGAACTAGTACCTAAGCTCTAGGCTTTAATGTCTCTCTCTGGAAACTTTATAAAAGCTTTTCCTTTCTAATTCTTATTTTAAACATATGTGCTGCATGTAGACAACATAAGGAGATCATTCAGCACATTTTCAGTGACAGCGAGGCTCAAACTGGAATCCAAGTTGCAAACACACTTGATTTTTGGAGACGTTTGATTTTTGTGTGTGATGGGTCTCCACGTCTCAGGAGACCTATAGAAAAAAACGACCAGTGTAATGTGGGCAAATGTCTGGATGTGCATCTAACACCAACTTGTCAAGGCCAGCTCTCTCTGAAGCCTTGCTACCTCTTCTTTTCCCCCTGCTGTTGCCAGCCCAGCATTGCTGTGTCCCTCTGGGAAGACTCCCCAGCATGGGCTCAGCTACAGATGATGC
Source organism: Aythya fuligula (assembly GCF_009819795.1). Classification (NCBI taxonomy): domain Eukaryota; kingdom Metazoa; phylum Chordata; class Aves; order Anseriformes; family Anatidae; genus Aythya; species Aythya fuligula. The sequence goes on along the minus strand of NC_045578.1, from coordinate 4,850,695 downwards.
AGACACCACTGCAGAACTAGTGGCTGCCCACTGAGGTAAAGCAGAGCCCCTTCTAATACAATTTTTATCTTATGCAGTATTGAACAAGATTATTAAAAAGTGAAATAATGGGGAAATAAAGGGAATTAAATTTTCTCCTGACAGCAGGCTTCAGTACTGTTCAGTGAGGAGTGTGACGTTACCAGCAGCACACACACTGGGAGGTTATAAGGAAGAGGAATGAACTCCTCCTCGGCAGAAAAAGTGGTGCAGAGTGTCTCAGCCTACTGAGCGGGAACCCCTGGCTTCCTCCAAAGAGGTTCATTAATGAACATTACCGATTTTCAGAATCTCTTAGAAGGGCTTTTAAAGCATAAACTTCAGACTGGCAGAAAGGGAAAAAAAAAGATATATGCAGCTCACCTGCATCATAATTATCAATCTACTCTCTCAATAAACAGAGGCAGAGAAATAATTGATAATAACGCTGTACTGGTAGCAGATACAGCTGCATTGTCCTCTAGTTGCCATTAGCTTAAGGGAAAGTTGAATTCTTTATGTGGCTCTAGTGCAATTTAAAAGGTCACATCACAGGATCATGCAGGTAACCTGCATGAAAGGATTTTGCTGAAAATACAGGGCTGAATTCAGTTTGGAGTGCTCTGCCATGAGGACAGCTCTTACACAGTTGAGGCGCTCAGTGCAGAGACTCAAATGATTTATAGCCTTATCTCTATTCAGGTGCCATCTACACAGCATATGTATTGCACAGTATTTGATAAGAATCCAGTTTAGAAAACAGTTTTGAAAGGATATTGTCAGTACTACTTTTAAATTATTTTTATTTTATTTTCCTGCATTATGGGTGATATTCTCTTTGAGGCTATAAAAATCCCGCTAGTTGACAATTTTATTTCTGCTGTATTTCTAATACAGCGAAACACCATCATGGCTCCCCTTGGTTTACAATTGTAAGTGGGAAACCCCAGTGGCTCGTGCTCCCAGTGGCAGATCACACACAATCTGAGATAAGATCCCGCACACTGCATGGTGTTACATGGGCTAACATAACAAGGATTTGATTATATTCTTAAAAGCATGCAAGACCACAGTTTTCCCAGAAGCTCCCTCGCTATAATTTTTAATATAATCACAAAGTTCTTGATCAAATGTGTTAATGCTTTCAGGACATCAGTCAACAGCAGTGCTTTCAGTGCACACGATTAATGCTGTCTGTACTAATATCATTAAGGGATAGCTTGAGAGATGTATATATCATTAATTAGTTAACTGCTGATAATGGCAGTCTATGAGCCTCTCATAAAATCACACATACACACTAAAACCAGGGCTCTGAATAACCACTGTTTTTTAGTAATCAATTTAAAATATAGAGAATAGGCTAAGATTATCAGGATATGTTCCCTCCTAAGATACCTGAAATAACGTAAATCTCTCACAGGTGCATGTTCATGGCACGGCCATTTTACACAAGTGTGTCTGAATAAAATCATCTTCCCCAACCCTATAAAGGCTATAGACTGAATTATTCTCAAACACCCTTTCATAAATGCTGCATTTTTCTTGCCTCTTAGTAACCATCCATGCAGGACTGGCAAGAAGATCTCTCAGGAATCAACACACAGCTCCTTCAGCCCAACATCTGTGACCAGCTGCAGCACCATTAACTAATAACCCAAAGCCAGCTCCCAAACTCACATTTCTCATTTGGTAAGGCAAGTTATCAGTGATACACCAGGGCCTCAGTAATTAATCTACAGGAGAATATAGCAATGATTTCATGACAGCTGGTGAATATTCAGGGTTTTTGTGTGTAATTTTTTTTTTTTTTGGAGATGTATCTGCTTGAGCTAGCATCAAATAAAACTAAGAAAAAGCTGTTATGAAGTCTGTTTGAATAACCTTCATAATACTGGATCAATGCTGCCTCTATACTCTTTATGGAGAATTATAAAAGACACAGTCATCTTTGAAATAATGGAAAACATGAGTCAGCAGTCAGCTCCAAGTTACCTTTTTTCTCCATTCGTTTCATATCCATCAGCTTCTCCACGTTGTTGGGATCGTTCAGCCACAGCTGCATGCGGACAAAGGGTTCTCGTCCCTTCAAACTCAGCTTGTGCCAGGGCTTTGGGCGAGCCAGAAGGTCTGAGACAGAGCCTTGTGTTAGCCCTAGGATTGTCTCCCCAAACAAACGCTGACCTAATATGAAATTGAAAATGGCATGAATTCATTCAGCTAAGAAACAAGGCAAACTAAAAAGACAGAACATATCTACGAGATCATTCATCAATTATTCTTACTTCAAAATTGCTTGAAAACCCAAAAGAAACATTTAGAAGAATAAAAGCTCTCCCCACCCACTAAAGGTGTAAATATTGAGCTTTAGTTTAATCCTTAGGATCTGACTGTGGCAAAGAGGGGAGCTCAACACCTTTAAGGATCAGGACCTTACAGTGGAAACAGTGTGCATAAAGTTAAAATTAATGAGATTAAAAATAAACCAAACTTGCAGCTAAGCAGGCAACTAGTGAGAGCAGTGAGGCTACTTAGCTCTTGTGCAGGAGGGTACTGCAACAGCTTCGTTCCAGCAGGGCAATCCAAACATTTCAAGCAATCAACGAACCAAAACCAATGCAACCCCCATTCAGCAATAGTCATTTAAGTGTCCTCAAAGACATGTGTAAATATTTTCTGTGCTGTACTATCTGTGGTGTTCTAACGGTATTTTAGCAAGTGCAGATAATCACATTTTACAATATAACAGCTTTTCCAGTTTTTATAGCCTCTACAGTACTTCTAGTTAATAATTAATTTTACTTCTTTCACAATGCTATTGTCTGGCAGGGTAAAAACTAAAAATGCTTTTCAATGCACAGCATTTGTAAGTGCATTAATAACGCTAGGTTTATATGGTTAAGATCTCAGTTATTGAGGACTGTGGAAAACGCCTCTGCAGCTCAAACCCAACCATACAGCTGGTTTCCTACAAACCTTTACTTCACTTTTGTTCCTAAGCTAAACTGCCTTGATATGCAACAGCTTTTCTTACAAGACAAAGCCTGAAGTCATCTGAGTCACCACTGGTGATTTCTGATGGCAGTGCAGCTCTCGTGTATTTTGAAGGTAACCCAAAGATCTTCCCATCCCCACCATGTTTAGGCCTCAGGGTCTTGTGTCTGATCCTTGGCTTCTGAATGCCCTCACCCCAACACAAAGCAGAAAGCTTTTCCTTCATGTCCTGGCAGTGCCAGCAGTGTTAGCCAGTGGCAGCAAACAGATCCTGAGGGGTCAGTGCAGATGCCTGGGGGCTTGTCCTCCTGCAGCAGTGCAGGACATGCTGGCACTTGTAAAAGCACCATCAGCTCTTCCCTACACAGCCTCATCTGCTCCTGACACAAACAGGACGTGGAAAATACCGGCTCTGTAGCCCCCTCCCAAGTGCCTGACTCCATAAATCTCCTCCTCCTCTTTGAATACCCCACAAAACTTCTGGCCTCATGATTTTTTTTTGCCTGCACAGGGAGATGAGGGATGGGGGGCTCAGTTAACAGCAGGCGCCCATGCAGAACACCCCATGCGGATGAGAGGGGGAGGTGGCTCTGCAAAGCTTTTGGAGGAAGCAGTTGAGATTATGAAAGGTGGAGGGGGGAAGCAAGGACAGGGTTAGCAAGCGAGTCCGCTAACAAGCACTGGAACTAACCCTGAAAATAGTTCTTGCAGACTGAACAAAAACCTAACATCAGAATTTACTTAAGTTCCTAAGTAATAAGTGATTTTCAACTACCCTCAATACCAGGAAAATCAGAAGTAAGAAGCAATTCAGGGCCACCTTCAGAGCCCCTGTATTGTTAACCTACTGCCTCCTCATTTCTCTTTATGTTTAAAAAGATGGGTAAGACCTTATCCATTTCCCTTTAAAACGGCCAGCTACTTTTGAGCTAGGACTGCTTCTATAAAAGCATTTTAATTTGCCTTACTACATAACTTTCCTTCGGTGCTGCCCCCACTTTTTGTCCTCCGGCTGCGCCCTGGCCGCAGTGGGGTGAGCAGAGCTCTGACAGCCGCGGCGCAGCGCCAGGCACTGCAACCGGCCGTGTAAATGGGAGTGGGGACCTGACCCGGGTCAAAACAACCCACCACCAGTAAAATGGGCAGTTCTGACCCAGAGCAGCTGGTCTGGCTTACTGTGCAACCATACGGACAGGAATACTGGCACTCATGCACAAAGGGACCAGAAATAAGCAGCCTGGAGCAGGTACTAGCAAGGCTGCTGAAGGAAATGACCTTCGAATTACAGCCCAGGAATTAAAAATCCAAGGAAGGAGATAACATCACGTTCTTTAGGCATTAAGGAACAAGCTAAAGATGTTTGTGTCATTTATCTTATCCTAGGATACAGCAGGGCAGGACAAAACACCTGAAAGACTCTCAAGCCAATGGAGAATGTGTTAGAAATCATTCTCGGGGTAGCAGATGTATCGCACTCCATCTTCATCAGTGTTATTAATAACTTAAATATTTTTAAGCACAGGCTTCCTAAAACTCCTGTTAATTCTCCCCATCTTTTTGCCTAATGTTCTTCACACCTGTTCCCACTGATGTAGCGGCTCATGGAGGAAACTTCCTGCAAATTATGCTGCTTTCATGGTTAGTCCCAGCCCTTCCTGCAAAACCCCCAAAACTGCAATCTTTCAACAGCTCACTGCATTCGCTTCCCTCTGTATCCAGCTTGTATGTGGCTCAACGGGGAATCACTGATAATATGACATTTGGGGGTAGGAACACTAGCAACAACTCAGTGTTAATGCTGCCAGCATCGTTTGCTAAGATGGTGACTGCTGAATGAACGCTTAAAAGCACGGGAGGAGAGACCCGCCAAACCCAAGCCTGGTTTGCCGAGCCATCTGGAATAGTTTCACACAATCGTGGTCTTTACTGGCCGATGGTATCTGAAGGGAGCCACCAGCGGTTGCCTAAGATAGGTTCACAAGGCCCTGTGGCCTAAGACAGAGAAACCTGTGCACCAAGCCAGCCTGGTGCACTAGCACACTGAGGGCGCAAAAGGAGACATTGAAACTGGTTCCACACCTAATGCAGAGTTTGGGGCACATTTCCTGGCTCTTCTGCTGCTTTTTAGGCTTGTCAGCCACACTGTAGGAAAACAAAAATCATGGGAAATAAAAAAGACTAAGTAAAAATGGCATCAAAGCAAATGTAAACAAAAATACTTTTTTCAAACCTCTCTGGAACACCAGAGCAGGTACAGCACTTAACAGTATTTTGCTTCAAACACTAAGGGCTTGAACTTGTAAACCCTTCCCGTGACGTGTGGCTTTATCTGTACATTAGGTCCACTGAACTAGCAACCACAGTTTGCCTATGTCAATGTGCACGAGCAATTCTGCTGGGTTCAGTGGAACACTCTCATGCAGGGTACGCCCAGGATCAGGGCCATTTTCTTTTTTTTCCCCCAAATTATATTAAATGAGAACTTGCAACCTCCCCCACCCCAGTATTCTTCCCCCTTTAAAAAAAATCTCTGACAGTATCACCTGTTATGCTGTGTCTAGCTAAAAAAGGGCTTCCTTATGTACTGAAATAAAGGAGTTTTTACTTATACAGTCATAACATTCAGATGATATTGATAAAATTCTTCTCACATACATATCAGCAGTCTAAACCTAAACTTAGCTTTTTGGACCCATCTCTAGCACATGGTGAGAAACTGGCATGTCTGGAGACTGATTTGTCTCCATCGGCTCAGACATCTACTTCGAACATCTAAATGCAGGTGAGATGAATCCCATGCTCAGCACCAAATGCACATATAGGTAACGCTGGTGCAACCTTCCTGCCTTCTACCTAGGAATTTCAAAGGATTCCTAAAAGTTTCCCAATGCCTTGTGAGGAAAGCAAGTGTTAAACAGATAAGAACTAGTGATCTAGAGGCATAGTGGCAGCATTAAGCGTGGATTTCACATACTCAGATCGGGTTATTCCCTTTGACTATTCCAAATATTGTCAGCCATCTCAACATTACACTTAATTTGATACCTAAAAACTCATCTGCAGGCAAAAGCAGCCTTTGCTTTGCGTGTCTCTAAGCAATATAACTGAATGGCCCCATACGCCTACCTACGGGTTCATATAAACTTCAGCTGAGCCTGAATTTACCATCCTAGCTCTGCAGGCACACTACATTTTCCCTTGTGATGCATCTCCCTTTCCAATCATGCTGCACTCCTCTACTTCACCTCTGCCTGAACTGCTGAGGCCTTGAACCTACAAGCATGGGGAAATCAGCATTTCTCCAGTGGAGACCTTACTGGCTTTGGGGTTTTGGTCATCCTGACAGCCTGCTGGACTGCATTTAGGGAGGTGGGAGCAGCATCTGGCTGGGGAGCCAGAATCAGAGCTTAAGGAGAGCAAGGGTATCATCATATATTGGTAAGTAGAGTATGACAATATGAAAGCATTTTTTTTTACTCTTTAAAAACATCTTTTTAAAAGGTGAAAGCTAAGGCCAGAGTCAAAACCAAATATTCTTGTAAACATTTACTGAAATATAGCTTAGAAATAAAAGTATGAACACTTTCATTTTATTTCGGTCAAGAAATGAGAAAAAAGCGATTTACCAAGATTGTTGTCCGTTAGCACTTCTTTGACCCTTTTTGTAATGCCATACGTATCCAGCTCAGGGGACATAGCAACCAGTTCTTGAATGCTGAGTGCCGAGTGGCCTGACAGTGGCAGAGGTGTTGTGGACTGGGATTCAGAAGCAGACGGCTCACTAGATTCTTGGGATTTGCCATCCTTACTGGTCTCTATAGTGGGACAGGGCTGCTGTACCAACTCAGTCAGGCTTTTCACTGATTCACTGGAACTCATAGGAGATTCAGGAGCAGGACTGCAACTGGCAGAAGTCTTTGGAGTGCTTTCTGCAATTAAAAAAAGAAAAAAAGTCCCCACTTTAGCATAATTGTAATGTTTTGATTGCAGGATATTTAACTTTCCTCTCATTTATATTCTACCTACTTAAAGAAATGCCTAAGTATGCAAAACGTTACTTCTTATGACTTGGTTACTGAAAAGCCTCCTTTTAAAAACAGAATTATTTTCTAATTTTATCTTGAGTAATCTTTTCTTTCATATAAAGACAAGAACATACAAATAAAAATCAGGAATAAATGAAGTGCAACTGCTTGTAAGGTTGCACGGAATTTCCTTGGTCAGGAAATCTTACAGTTCTGCTTTCCACAACATTTTTGTATAAGGATGCTCTTAAATCAACCATTATAGACTGGTTTAAGCCTCTTTCTATGACCTATAAGGAGCTCACTTAGCCACTATGTGGTACTGTCAATAAGGGATTTTCTACAATTGATACAACTTTACATCTTGAGACTGGTATTGATTTCATACTGTTTATCACATGCATCATGTTTTTGCACTTCTCTTTGCCCAGAAATAACAAGATTAAAATACAGTTTCTAATTATGTTGTATTAATTAATGTGTCTGAGAATACAACAAAAAGATGGCTAGTGGATCAGGAGACACCAAAATCTGTTATTTTGACACTTTGAAAGAAAGCTTTCTGAATCTGTTAATTTGCCAACAATAGGTTCTGTACAAAATGTTGTTTTCCCCTTGTAAGTTCACATTTATTTCTCATGGAATGTACGAACAAGCTTATGCAGAAAATCCAGACATCTAAGGGTACTGTCTAAATATTTTTTTAGAGGACCCACATGTAAACAATGTGCTTTAGAACAATTCCCTTAAAAAGATAAAGAGTGCATTCAATTTCTCTATGTACAGTTCCATTTTTGTGGGACTGCTTCCTTCTCCTTGCTGTCTTACATCTCATTAGCTGCCATGGTTAATTATAGGTATCTCAGATTCATACATCAGCAGATTCACCTCAAGATCTCTGGAGGAAGCTTATGTTCACCATCGTGCAAGGATGAGGCCAGTCTGCATGAAAATCCCAGTCTCTGCACAGAACTGTGTTTTCCTGAGATCTACAACACTTCTGGGCAGCAGCTCGCTCTGCAGCCATCCCTACAAAGGTAACGGCTAACCCAAATCCCCCCTTTTTTCCCTATCCAGAGAACAGGCAAGTCCTTACAGAGCACGCAGCTCACGCAGCACGGATGGCATATCCTTGGCACTACAGGAAAACACCGCGTAACTAAAAGTAGGGTTCAAATGGGGCAGGGCTCACGGTGTAATCGTGGTGTTCAAGGCAACAGAAGCTCTCCTGATCCTGCAGTTTAAGAGAGGTTCCCTGACACTGAGCTGCTCTCAAAGCAAGCAATTGGACTTATTTCTTAGTGCTTTATGAAAGATGCAAAATAGGCAGACATAGAAGGAAAGCAAGGTGCATATAAATCTTTAAGGCGAGAAGGATTCTATAAATCCTATTTCTTTTCTCTGCTCACCCCAGGTCACCATACAACTGAATATAAAACCCAGCAAATGTTATTTTTGTATCAAGAGCAGCGGAGGAATTGTACTGTAAATTTGCCCTGATTCACCCATGCGAGGGACCAATTTGGCAGATCATCCATCTTGTTCACTGTACACTGTCAGGGATGGCATGAATTCCCTACATGATAAACAGATTTCTTCTCAGGTCTGTGTCCTTTAACCCACAGCAAGGTCAAAATTATGGCTGCCTGGCTAATAAACTGCACGGCACTCATTCAAGTTCCCTCTAATTTTGTCCCTTGTGCCAGCTTATACAAATCTTACCGAGTAACTAGAGCAGCTGCAAATTTCCTATACAATTCCTCAGCCGAGCCCTGTAAACCACATGCACACACAGAGAGCACAAAAAATCCCAAACCAAACCAAAACAACCTCCCCCCCGCCCCCCTTGCAGGACTCAACAAAAGCTTTTACTGATGCTTTCTCCTCCCTCTCCCTTCCCTGCCCAGCCTGATTATGTAAACAACGGAGGTAATCTATATTATAATCTATCACCGAAATGCTCCACGGTGCTCACATATTAGCTTATTTATTTTTTATATCACACACCGAGAGCTTACTTGAATTTTGTTTTTAAGACCAATCTGCTGCTTATTGACTCAAAAAAAAGGTAGGATTATCTGAATCTAATTTTGGAAGGCAGTACAGATGACAAACTGCTTTTTTTTCTCCCAACGAAAGGCAAGAGAACAGCGATTTCAGACGAGGCATTATGCGCATCAACTACAAATAACTCCAAATATGCTCCCCGCTCATTTTTAGCACTTTTCCCTTATGGAAAAACATTTCTGAGATGATATAAATATTGGAGGAAAAGATCCATTATTTGGAAAAGTCAATTCAATAATCAAATAACGCAAACATTTCCCGTTAATCTACTTAAAAAATTAAATAGACATTTAGAGTACAAGTGATTGCTGACAGAACAAAGGGGAAAATTGAATGTATTCACTATTACAAATTAAACTGTCAATCTACAGTCATTTCATATGTTTTATGAAATAATTTGTCTGCATTCATTTCTCTCAAGTTCCTCACAGGACAAAGAAACAAATTCAGGACATCTGAAAAACAGATATTAAGATTTCAGAGGCAGCAATTGAACATTTCCAATGAAACTAATAGTGAAAGCGTATTTTTTTTAAAACATGTTCTGTTTTTCTAACCCCAGACTTACATGAAAAATAGTGCCAACTTAAGAGCAATCTAATTTCTAGTGAGCATGTAAGCAATGCTCGCTGAACGTTTACACATGTATTTAGAGAAGAGGAGGTCGTTTTGTCCAGATGGGTGTAAAATTGCGTTACGTTAGGCTCTGGGTATCCCATCATGCACAACTGGCAAATCCCACACTATTGACTTTAATAAATTCCAGATAAACTTTGCAATACCAAGGGTGCTTTGCATTTTGCATCCCAGCAGCCTGTATGCAGTTAAAAACCTGAAGCAAAAGCCCAAAAGCTTCAAAAATAAGGTGACAGAAGTAAAGAGCTAGAGAGATCAAGAGTATTACCGGTGTCACACTCTCTGCAGCACCTGGGAATTTCTTGTTTTTTATTCATTTTCTGAAGCCTCAGGTAGTCAGAGAAGTGAGCCCTGCCCTGCACTTTGTAGAGGCCAGGAGAAAGACCTGCAGCAAAACCCCTCCAAACTAACTTGGTGGGAAAATGGTGTCTGTCAGGTCCCAAGTATGTGATGAAGATATGGGTCAACACGATGACTTTCGATGATCAAGAAGAAATTGGGGTAACATTTGAATAACTACTGGTTGACACTGACAAGTGTCATCATCCCTAGAGAGGGACTTATCATCTAAAATAAAGATACATCAATGAATGGAAACAAACTCAACATTATACAAATACCTCCTCATTTTGTTTTCTTTTTAAATACTATTTTTCCTATATAAAATTGCTGCTTGAAAGACCATCTACTGCAGCATAACCCAATGCAATCATTATAGCTTGCCCATTCCCCCCATCTATTTAGTACCTGACAGTTAAGAAAGTCAACAGACTTCATAGATCATTTGGCGTGTACGACCAGGGTTTGGCTGAGCATATCATGAAACTGGCTGAGAACTGTAACAAACTGACCTTGCCTTAATTATACGGATGCAGAAATTCCATTGTGGCCTTGCATTCCTTGTAGCAATGGATGAAGCCAAATCATGCTTTGGTTCCATCCATCCTCTCTACACCCTCCTCAGTTTCTATCATGATGTAGTTTTAGAAAATGTGAGACAGTCTGAAACAGAGTTCTGGCCTCGGTTCATTGGGTATGGCAGTTTTCCTAAACTTAATATTAAATTCTCTTGTTCTTCTCCAACTGCAAGATATCCTGTCCCTGTGCTAAGGTCAGGCCCCCACCACTGGATCCTGGGTCTGTAACTCGTTGAACACTGGTTGCAGAAGGTTTTGGACTACTGTTATCCCTCCTGTGCCCCACGAATTACCTGAAAAGACCTCCCCCAGCACAGCATCTGCCCAATACAATCCTCTACAAGGTCTCATCACGTTCTTCCATCATGACATGATGAAGTCCCCGTGGGGTGTAACCAACCACCGGCTGCACTGGGCTCCCCTCCAGCACAACACTGCGCTCCTGAGGAGCATGAGACAATTCATTGCAGCCTGCAAAACTGCAGGACACTGCACGAGGGACTGTTTTGATGATGTAGAGGAACTCTTCCACCTGCAGGAAGCAACTTCACCACATCCCTATGTAAAAAAGGAGTGGTACAGCTCAGACCCACAGCACACTGCAGCTGGAGCCTCCTACTGAAGCTCACCTCAGACGCAAAGACTTCCAGCTCACACTTGCTACCCTCCCCTAAAAATCACAGACATCTACATGACTTGACACCAGCCTCTATCAACAGCAGCATCTAGTAACAGCGTGCTGCAGAGCCCTGGGTACATTTTCACCAGTCCCAGAAGCATCACGCTGCTGCCTGCCAGTACGGGCAGGTTCCCCAGGTACTTCTTGCACGTGTTTGGAGAGCTGCAGGTTTGCCACTTGTGCTCAGATCCTGCCTCAGCTCCTTTTATGTCCTCTTGTGAATTAAACGGTGTGCAATAAGAGCACCCAAACTCACAAGCGTCCAACACAAGCTCAGCACGCTGAGCTCCTGCTTCCAGCACCCTCCACTTCCCCAAGGAGCACCCTGCACTTCGGCAGCCCAGGAGCAATAAACTGCCCAACCGTGGGTGCTAGCACGAGCCAGTAAGCTGCAAAAAGACTCGGGGGAAACAAGGTACATGGAGAAGTTGGGGGAAGACCATGCAAAACACAGAAGGTATTCAGGGGCCTCTAAACGGATTATGAAAAATATTATATTCTAAAGACAGCAGGCAGACAACAGCTGCCTTAAGTTTCAGAGAGAAGTGGATTGAAAAAGCAGATCCACTATAATTTTCAGAGACAAATCTCTGTAGTTTATCTGATCCACTATTTAAATTTCAATACAGAGTCCTCTATCTGCAGTAATAATAACCTAAATTCCATTTAGTGTTCATTTGAGCAGTCAGGATAAAGTCATTTCTTATTATCTCCCCACTGTGTAAAAAACAGCTTGAAGGTAGGAAGTCAGCAAGCATTTTCACCAAAAAGTAATTATTGTAAGTGACATTTTTACTGCTGGCATGCCATAAGGCGAACTGCGCATTTGGAAGGACAAGTTGCTAAAACAAAATGACAGGGTGCTCCGTGACATTCCGACAGGAACCCAAACATGATTTATCTGGCGGTTGGGTTGATGCACCACTTCTCGTGATGTCCCATGCCTGGGCTTCAGGTCCACGCCAGACCAGTGGAACCCCCAGCTCCTTACCACGGGACAGCAAGAAGAGGATGCTCCGCGCACGGCAGTGTGGGATGCAGCCAAGCATCCCCTGCTCCGCTCGTTTCCTTTACGGCAAATTAGTACGGAAGATGAAAGCAGACAAATGCGGACAGGAGCTTTCTCGTCAACCTCTTAAAAGAGCATTTGGTACTTCAGGGCCTGCTTTTACCTCCTCATACAGATGAGTTAATGGACAACAGCAGACCTGGCAGGCTGCCTGAGACCCACGTGTTGCACATCGGGACTGGATGGGTTTCTGTGTTCCCCTGGTCACTGGGCTGCCCACTCTGTCCAGTTTGTAGACCAAAACCCAGGGAGTGTTGTCCTGAGAGCCAGGCCCTCCTCACCCAGCGCATACTCAGGACAAGTTACTGTTTTTCAGGGTCTGACATTTCCAGGCAGATTTCTCGTTCCCAACCTTCTGCCTCATTTTATCTCCAGGAGCACTGCCTTTGCGGGATCTCCTAAAACACCCCAACAGCTCTCCACATTAGCAGCCACAGCGTGCAAGTTTGATCTCTGTAATAAATCAGGTAAGCATTTGTGGAACAACACTGCAATGCATCCCTCTTCTGACTAATTAAACGAAAACACCCGCGAAAACTGAACTCTTTCTCGCAGGTAGCATTTTTGGCGGATTTACTTTACGTGAATGAATCTTGCCTATTTACAATGTGCAAATTAATGTGGCTTAGGAAAATATGATCCTCCCTATAAACTCCCCCAGTTATTTGTAGGGAGTATAAAAACCTCCCTCCAGTGTGCACACATAATGACATGAAGTAGGTAGGTCCGTGTGTTCATGATTGCAAGCGCTTGCTATAGTTATGGTTATACATTTCCACCATGACCCGGGGGATTTTGTTTGTTTGTTTTACAAATGTTTTAACTTTGGGGAAAACGTTATTTTGGGTCTCAGCTCAGGGAAATTTTATGTGAAGGGGGGGAAGGGATCAAAAGAAAAGCCCTTCAGGAAAGCATGCAGATGTATGCGTGTCTGCACTGAAAGGGGAGGAAACCAGCTCTGGCTAACTCAGAGATTACTAGGGGAACACTAACAATAAAAGTCCCCATTCTGCACAGGAATAACATACGTCAAAGATAGAAGTACATATAACCAGCTGAAGGATCAGAGTAAATGTTGAAAGTACCTGAAAATATCTGCTTCTGAGTATTGTTGGAGAATTACAGGGTGTAGCTGCAACTTTATGTTGCATTTTCAATAATTACATGGTTAGCTCTGTGCTTATACTAAAAAATCTGTGCTTATACTAAAAAATATATGTTTTTAGCCATTCTAGAAAGCAGAAGGAGCTAGAGAAATAAGATGAAGTTCAGAAAAGAACTGGCATTAGAGTCATGAAAAAAAAATTACAGCTGAACATTTACAAGTTCTTAGGTAAGTTAGGTGACCAATTCTCCTTGCAATGAATGCACACTCACAAATGCCTCACAGACTCTTGGAAATCACACTGCTGTGCCCAAAACTATGCTAACAGTGCAGCTTCTCTTGTGGGGCTCGCTCCTCTTTCTCTGGCCTTTGTTGCTGAGCACCCTGCCCTGGCTGGTGAGTGCTGGCAACCCTTTCAATGCACCCCGCACCAGAAAGCACCTAAACTCTATTAATAGAGAGGTGCTTTGTGCCCTGCTGATGCAAAATGCCTCATAAGCTGAAATGTTCTGGTCTGTACAACATAAGCACTGTGGTAGGGCTGGATGCGGGGAGGTAAGTTCAGCTACATGCACAGGAGGAATGGCCAAGCCACGTCTCAGAGAGCTCAACGACCGTAGGGTGGCACCAACTCAACCCATCCAACTTCCACCAGATTAGGAGGGCTCTGGGATTTGTCCACTGGGGTGTGGATGGGCTCGAGTAGGGGCTACAGATCACCACGACGGGCAGTTTGGACATGCAGATGTGCAGAAGGATGCAACTGGAGTTAATTAAAGAGAAAAACCCCACTGAGATCTACCTGGTGCTGGGCTGGACACACCAACCCCTGGCACAAGTGCACCACCACAGAGAGCTTTCAAATACGCACCATCAAGGGACACCTGCAATGGCCCGTAGGGAAACAGATCTCCAGATAGCCATGATTTTATGTACTGTTTTACATCAAATGAAGGAAAATAGAAAGAACTTTAGAATTCTTTTTAGTTGGATGAAGAGACAGAATCGGAAACACCAGAACACCACCCGGGTCAGACAGCAGCCCCAAATCCTTTCCAAGTCTCCCTAGCCAAAATCAGATGTCTATGGAAGAGGTAAACAATGCAACAAGCACATAGGGAGAATTTCCTCAAATACTCGCTGGCTTGCACATAGGTTCCTAAGTAGGATATTTGCATTGAAAAGTGCTGATTTTTTTTTTTTAATTTTTATTTTTTTTTCCAGTATCACCCTTAAACAATTCAAAAAACATTTATAATATGAAATCAGATTTTAATTTAGATGATTAATGGGAAAACCATGGCTGCTTTAAAAGACATTGCTCTTCTTTGTTAATCGTTATTTAATATTCAGATTTTTCTGGGTTTCCATAACTTAGTCAGAAGTCAATATTTAGAAATAAGTGTTGGAAAATATTTTCAATAACCTTATTATTAAAACAGCTTGTGTGCACAAGCTTTATTAAGGATTTTTCTGAATATTAAAACAAATATGTCACGAAAGCAATCAATCAAGATGCCACAACCCCACACAGTTACATTTTTAGTATAATCAAAACAAACCTGTGCACAATACCTTTTGGAAAACAGACTTAGAGCTTTTAGAGAGGCTCTGTGGCAATTTATGGTGTCGTTGTTGACTCGACGACCTTGTGATTAGACACTAACTTTGAAGCCTTACAGTATTTTTGACTGTCTGTTGTCCTTCTCTATTGTAAGGCTGAGCGTGAAGGTGTATCTACCCCACCCTTCGAGATTTTCATCTGTCTGCTCCAGACAAGAGTAGGAAGCAGAATGTGTATGTGCATTGCGTCCCATTTTGCATTTATATGTATTTCCCCCTCTAAGCAATGTGCACATTCATTTGCTATGGGCGAGATGCTTATGGGATGGATCTGAGGCTAACGAATGGATTCCTTCCCTGCTAGAAAAGTCCCATCTAACAGCCACGGCAGGGGCTTGTTCTTCGTCTTAAGAGAAAGCAGCTGAAGGAGAGTGACCCTGAACACTGCTATACCTAATGCTCTCCTCTTCGGGAGGAGTGCTGGCAAAAGTACTGAAACAAAATGACATTTTCATTGTATGCAACAATATTATAAAAGCTATTAAGGTACATTATTTTACACGTCCTCATAATCTCTCCATACTGCTTTACTTAATTTGTGATAAAATTGTTGAGAAAGGGTACTTAATGTAGGACAGTCAGTAAAAGTAATTTATCATCTTCCCGCTTCGGTGCTCACGTTATCAGCGAACTCATTTTCTGCATTCATCATGCAATCAGCCTATTATTTGCATATTAATCAGGCAGTGGACCATGAAAGAGCCGCATCCCAGCCAAATGCTGCACTATCTCAGGAGGAACACTCAGTAATTATCATACATCAGTGTTATGATGTGGTAATTGATTATAACATCTTTCTGTTGCCCCTGGGGAGTCCCACTGCTAACCCAGCTTCAGGCATTCTGTGCAGATTTTTCTCTGAAAATTACAGAAACCATTGCTGTCCTTTTATTAGATTTTTTTTTTTTTTACCTTTACAACAGGCAGCTCTCTGAGCATTTCCAAGTTACTTTTGCCTTTTTTTTTTTTAAATGATACCTTAATTAGAAAAAAAAAATCTGCCACAGATCAGAAAACGCTTTTTTGTTTTAAAAAGAAAAAATGAACAACAACAAAAAAAAAAATCACCCCTAAACAACAGTTGGGCTTGCTCCTCTTCATCCTCTCTTTCAGGGTCTGGTGGCTTTTTAGGTACGGGCATTGCTTACATAATACTCTTCCCCACCAAACCCCACAAAACGTTGCAACTTCAATAGACAGTAATTGCAAAGTTCGTATAAAGGCAGTTAAAGTTGCTTTATTTAGGTGCCAAATGAGAGGCTAATTTTGGTCCTCTCGTAAAGGACAAATGAAACATCTGCCAGTTCAAACTTGCACTATTTTTAGGAGCCAAGTTCCAGAGGGGTAAAAGAGAGAAACAAATGCGAGCCACCAGGGCAGGCACCGGGCAGCTCACCTAACACCTCGCCTCTCCGGGGAGCACCCAGGGTCAGCTCCCACCTGCACCCAGGCTCCCTTCGGCAGGCAGAAATGTGGGGCTGGGGGCCTCAGGAGAAGGCCGAGGAGGGGAGAACCCAAAGGGGAGCACCCCAAAAATCAGCAGGGCCTGGGCTCTGCAGTGAGGCCGGACAACTGAGAGTAACTCACAAGGACAAAAGGACTCCTCCAAAGCACCTCACTGTCCTCGGCCAGGCTCACTGGAGGTATCTGGAGCACTGACATCAAAATGGGGACATTTTGGGAAGCTCAGGCTGTGCCAGTGGGTAGTATCAAAAAGATTCTTCCGGGGAACAATCATTCTTTTCAAGCACGCTGTGGGGCATAATACGGAGAGCCCAGGAACAAGCATCTGTAAGGTGTTTCTGGCAGAATCTTTGAGAAGTACAAAAGTGGGACACTTACAGGTCAGGCCTACCTTTTGTTTCTGATTGTCCCTAGACTTTTTCCTTTCATGAGGCTAATTTTCCCATTTTAACTTTTATTTAAATTTGATTTCAAACCTGTTTTGTTTTCAGCGCAAGTTGTGGTTCTTAACAGATTTCAAATAATCACTGGATTCTTTCATTTGATGTTTCTCTGAATGGCTGTTGGCAAATTTAAAAACCTCCAATACCTATCAAATTAGGGGAGACAAACTCATAATTTTTTCCTCTTTTCTGCTGCACTCTAATGCAAAGGACAGGCTAGAAGGTACCTTAGAAGATATTAATTTTCTGGTAATTTTCTTTTTTTTTTTCCTTGGGGATTATTTGCTCTCAAGTAATACGTAACTCTTTATAATCAGAAGAGGATTCAGAGTCTAGCAGGCTGTTTATTTCCCTGTGTCAGAGCTACTTTGAGCAGAAGGCGGCTGCCTTGTAGCTCCATCCCCATTATAAAAAAGAAATAACAACCTGCACATTCGGTGCTAGCACACCTTCTTTTCAGTATTTTGGGAGGAAAATAGCTCATTATGTGTTCTTTGAATTGAAAGCAAGGTAATTTTCATCCACCGGAGGAGCATTTTATAATTCGTTGAGCAGCAGTGGGGCTGGCACCCAGCACGATGGCCATCTCCATCCTGCTGGTGGCAGCCACAGGGGCTGGACCCCGCAGCCACCTCCTTGGCCCCGTGCCTTCTCTTCCCCCTAAGCCACCACCACGAGCTCCTGCCAGCTGCTGGAGCCTCCCATTTCCGACAGAAAACTGCTCGAGCCCTTTGGAGAAGAGCCCTCCCGACCCCTTCTGCAGCTGCCAGCCCATGGGGGACAGGGCGCAGCCATCGCCCCAGCTCCTGACCCTCCCCGAAGCCCCAGCACGGCTGCGACGGCCTCGCTCGCGTTTCAGTGCTGCTCCAGTTATTTTTGTATTTGGCTTTCAAACGTATCGGCTCATCGTTTTGAGGCAGCTCTGCTGCAGTTGGCAGCTGGCAGGAGAATCCCCCAGTGCCCGGGAAGAGGCAGAGGAGGCAACGTGGGCCCGCTCCCCAAAGGGGCTGCTCCTCTCCAAACGAGCAACGGAGGGACAGCGAACGCTGGTAATTAATGAAATGAAGTAATAAGCAAGGAGATGATGAAAAGTGGAACTTACACAGCTCTCATATTCAACGACCATGATTTCTTTTAAAAAATGCCTGAAGAGTGCACAGGAGGCTCATGCTCAAATTGACACCACCGTTACGGTGGAAGTATGTGTTCACAACCTACATCCACTTTTTAGCAACGATTGTGCAGACTGATACTCTTCCAAATTACCAGAGAAGCATAGCAGCAGCAATGGTCAGGGGAGTTTCTTTTTCCATAGAGTTTAAAACAAACGTTCATTAATGAGCTCTGCTTTTTAAAATGAAGACTGTGACTGTCAGCAGTGTGCCTGGCACATGAGCTCCTTGCTTGGAGACCCTGCCACGCACACCGAGGGCAGGTGAAGGTGAAGGACCCCCACTCCCGAGTTAACCACAGAAATAAAGCAGTGCTGCCACCTGACCGGGGAACTTCTCCAAAACGAACGCTATGAACTCACAGCCACGCTTCAGAGTGAATTAAATTTGTCTTCAGAATACAGCGTGAGTCTCCTCTTGCCATATTAATATGAAAAGTGTGTTGGTGCTTTGTCATTATAATTCAGCCGCAAGGAATATCTGCCTAGAAAATAGTGTTCACTCTGTGATTATGTATTTTATTTTAGCACTTTTATAATAGTAAAGCTATGACCACAATGAGGACGGAGTCATCTTCTGCAAGTTTAATCACTGGGTGGTTCAATGGAAGGAAAAGAATGTAACTAGGACAGGAATTTCTCTACAAATACCGACTCCTTACAAAGCGTCGCTGATGGACAAAGGACTGCGGCCCTGCGGCACAGCCCGTGGAGGCCAGGCCGAGGCAGCAGGCAGAAATGACCAGATGATGCCTGGCAATGATATCCAATGTTATATTAAGAACGAAGTTGAAGCACTGACTTCACGCTGCATTCCCAGGTCCCAGTAAGGTGCCTTGACAGCGATTCTCCCAGCTTTATTGATACCATAAAGGCTGCCAGGAAGGTTTTCATGGTCCAAATGTCAGGGAAATGGCACAGAATATGATCACACACGTTACAGACAGACTACAACAGCTGCCCTTATGAGAAGCCAACTGATATCCTATGGTTTGAAATCAAGACAGCCAGGGCCAACTGCTGCAGCGCCGCAACCTCCAGCCACACAGGAAGAATGTGGAAACCTCCCCAGTATGCACCAGTGGGTTTCAGGGTTTCACGGAGATAACTGCTCAGCTGACTTTGTTGTTCAGCTCTGAACTTTACAAACGCATTTGTACCTAGCACAAAAGGAGACAACGTTCTCAACCACATGCAGGCTCATAAACTGGTCTTTGAACATAACCTATGTATGCAAGGAGTTCTGAGCCACGACAAAGCCATGTGCTCTCCCTTCTCTTCCCTGCTACAGACCACATTAACCAGAACCATTTCATGCCAGGCACAGTTTTGTTAACTCAGAATGCCAGCAAAGGACTGCAAAACAATCTCCCTCTTCTTTTTGATTCACCAGGAAAAAAATGACTAAAATCTGGGGAGATCCTTCAGCATCACCGGACCGAGCCCTCCTGCGCTCACCAGGTACCAAGGATTCAGTTCTCTGTGTGCTGGTCCCAGGCACACCTGGAGCACCATCCGACAGCTCTGCTCACCCAACACAAAACAGTACAATGAAGGAAATCATCATGGACCATGGGGAGGGGAGGTCAGAGCTTCTACATTGCCACCCCGTGGCCAGCGAGCTCTCGGGAAGCATGTCAGGGTGGTAATCCTGAACAGGAATAGCAAGCCCGAAAGGCACGCTCTCCCCCCATTACTTCTCACGGAGTAGTAAGATGTGACAGCACCCTTCTGTTATCGGATAAACAGGGACATCTACCCCGTACAACATCAACTACCTGCACACTTGCCAGCTCCTGGACTGAAAGCTATTACAGGAATGAGTATTATATAAATAAAAATATAAGGGATACCTGGGCCTGTCACCATTCCGCAGTATGTCTGCTAATATCCTAACTACAGTCAGCATAGATTGCATTTTCATTTTTTTTCAGATTTCTTTCCCAAGAGATGATAAGAAGTAATCTCCCTGTTGTTACAAATGTTTTATTTTGAAAATAAGGCTTTTATGCATATTTTAGTTGATCTAAATACAGTAGATCTTGGGTTTTTAAATCACCAGATAATATGCAATTATCTCAAGCTAGATTCTGATTTTGAAACAAGCTCTAATTAGCTCCCCATTTTATGCTGCTATAATCCTTTCTTCAACTCCCATGAGCGTTACTATTGCTAAGCAGCATGAGGTTAGGAATGATGGATGATACCCAGAAAGGAAGACAAACAAAAGGGAAATTCAAAATCCCCTGAGATCACCCGCAGCTGTATCGGCAAATGAAGATTTCCACATTAGGTCATAAGACGACCCTTACAGAAACACACACCAAAAAGGCACGTCTTTCTCCCACTGAGTATTTGCAAGTCTTTAATGTAGTATATAGAGAGTATATGTCCTTCACAGAGGATAAATACTAAAGTGAATAAAAATTCAGCTTTCCTGGGAGTAGTTATGAAATCAGGAGCACCGAAAAAGAAAGTTGGTCTTAATGTCATATAGATGCTCACTAAAGATATAAGACCCCAAAATAAAACAAACTAATAAGAGCTATATACAGTACAAGTATTTAGAAAAATATCCAAGCACATAAACCTTCTCCTGACACATGGCTACTTTCCAAGCCCAACCCAGCTCTGATCATCAGTAATGCAACTAAATAAGGGCCAAATTCATCATGAAAAAATGCTGATGCACTTGGGTGACACTAATTCAACTTTTTTTTTCCATGTGATTTGGTCCATGCTTTTGACACATAAATCATTAAAAAGGCAGATTTACCCAAGGGCATTAGAGCATTTAGGTGGAAAGAAATACACAGAAAAAATGTTAGAAAAGGCATAGCGATACTATTTTTGACCACCTAGGGTACAAACACCATTTTTGTGTAAAACACGTTCACTGGAACTTGCACAAAATTCTTCTAATCGCCAGAGCCTTGGCCAAGGTCACAGCCACAAAATACAGGTATGTACCTGGTTGTAATTTTGGTACAGGCTGTGTTTTTCAAAAAGTCATAAGTACTGCTTGAAAAGAAGAAAAATGAGCCAGGCTTCTCTTTGCAATCTCCAATTTATATATATACATATATATATACATATATATATGATGCTTATCCATCTTATCCATTCATCCTTACATATAAAAGGCTGATGGGTCCATCTGTCCACGTGTGACAGTGGAAAACTACTGGACAAAAGAACAGATTTTCATGAATGAGGTGCTAATCAAAACCTTATGATCTGGAAGCATAACTAACTGGGTCAGAAATCCAGAAAATCTTGCTAGTTTGTTATAATAGTGCCAAACAGTAATGAAAATACTCACGGCTAATAAAAGTTTGAGACGTTACTATGCATGTTGACACTCTGTACACTGAAGACCTTCTTGGCAAAGCACTCAGGAGCCACTGAATGTATTAGTTTAATTTCACTTCTTTCCCTTCATGCATTCAACAAGTTCTGAGCCAATTATATTACGTAGAAAAGGCTTCAGACCTTTTCTCATTTTAAAATTGGTCTGATTAATTTCTATTTTAAAATTACAAGTATGCAACCTTTTCTGCCTATATTTTCCTGGGAAATGTCTCAGAAGACCAGAAAATAGGAGCTTTTTCTTTTTTTTTTCTGCCCTGCAGTAGAGGATCTTTCACAAATGCATAATTATTTTTACCCTTTTCCAAACTGTTTGCTGCGCTTTTAATTACAGAACAGCTGCTAATAAAAGAAAATTACCAAACTGCCCTTCCTCATTCAAATATCTTGGTTTTGCTCTTTTGTTCTGCGTGGTGTCACAACCCTTCTTATTCCGCCATCCAGAGAGAGGTGCCGAGAAAAGAACGCCTTGTAAAACAATTTTGTTTCTAATCATCAGGAAAGAGGAAGAAAAGGGCACGAACCCATTTTCTCATTTGTAAGTTTGCTTTAAGGAAAGAAGGACAGCGATCATCAATAATATGATTTTATTAGCTGATAGGAACATGTCGCGTCACACAATATTAGCTCAAGGGCAGGAGCTGACAAACGAGGCTGGGAGTGTGGGAGTGGAGCAAAATATCACGGCAGCAAAACCCAACTTCCTGAAGGAAATCACTTTCAGCTACCAGTGATCCTCATGGGAATCCCTAAGGTGGTCGAATTTTAATGCTATGGGCTTGTCTTTCAATCTTTTATAATTACAGTTAGTCATAAATATGATGATTAGCAATAACAATGCAGCCTTTTCCCAGCTCCTCTGATTTCAAATTCCTCTTAAAGTGGCTATAATTAATTACTCATATTTTCCATGCTGTCTTAGGCATTTATAACTATAACAGTTACTCTTGCATAGTATTGATGCTACAAAAAGTAGTCAATGGCACACTCTTAATGAACAGCAGCATATAAAATGTCACAGGAAATTTCCATGTTTGCTAAATGCTCGCCTATAAGTAACAATAGCTCTATGATTGCAAATAATTTTTCCCATTTTGGTTTTGTTTTTATGGCTTGTTTCACCAGGGGCATTTTTTGCTTTTATCTATTTATTTCCCACTGTTCTTCTTAGGAAAAACGTGGATTGAATTTCATCACGGATTTTCTTCTAGTAAAATCTTTTAGAATGCAAAATAGTTTCCCAGCAGTGCGGAAAAACAGTTCAGTTGAGACAGTCAGAATAAAGCTAACAAAGTTGAGGAGAGTGTTTCAGAATGGCAGGAAGGTAGAAGAACATACCCCATCCTGCTCTGTATCCTGAAAAGCAATCACTCTCAAATACTAGCTGCAAGTACAGAGCAGGGCACAAGTATTTTTCTAGGGTAGAAAAGAGCCTGAGTGTTTTACATCAGTTAAGCATATCATTGGTAAAAAGTCTGTGTGGGTAGAGTTTGGTATCTAACAGCAGGAACACAGCTGTTCTGCTCCTTCCTATACTGTGGCCATCTTCCGAAAACCTTGAGCAATTCACTTCTCATTGACACTCATCTTTGCTGCATCTGCTTTTTTTTTTTTTTTTTTTTTTTTTTTGCAAATGGAAAGGGGAGGGAGGAAAAAGGTCTGCTTGGAATATTTAACGAAGCTTGAAACAGAAACACATAACATGGTCTTTTCCCCACCTTCAAATTAACAAAGCAGATTTTGTGCAAATGAAAGTGGAAAAATATGCCAGTGAATAAGGCAGCTGGAGTACGTAGATCACATTACAAACGAAAGGCTTGTTTTACAGCCATTGTCACATGTCAAGTTGATAAGCTGAACTATGGTAAAAAAAAACACAACAACCCTACAGAACCAAGGATCTCTAAGATCAGACAGAGTCTCTTTACCTAATATATGCAGCTAAATATGTGTACTCCCTACATCTGCCATAGCAACAAGGAGAGAAGGAGGAATTAACTGTGTTAATAAAAAAACCTGAAGGGTCTCCTGTATGATACAACAAAACAAGAGAAACCTCTCAGCATCAAAGCAAAAGAAATGTAACAAAAGCACAGAGAATTATTTCAGAGCAAATCATTGAAACCAGCTGATTACCTGAGCTTGCACATCCCTGCTGTAGGGAATCCTGTAATGATGTCACAGAGTGAAGGACTAGATAAGAGAGGAGAGGAAAATCAGGGAACAATAAAAGGAGATGCCAAACCACAAACTAAACAGTAAGCAGGCTCAACAAATAGCAAACCGCTGATCTCAGCAAGGGCACACTGCTCGTTTAAGTCAGTGGCATTATAAGGGTACAACCGAGGTCAAACTCTAGTCTGGCCTTTCTGTATCAATGGGTATTAGGATAAGAGAGAGCCACAATAAAAGCATAATTGCAACACAGCATTCCCCCTTTACAGCTGAGTTCTAGCTCGCCTCCTGAGAAAGCAATCGATATTCTCCTAGGAACAATATCAAAATCCCCTATGCAACCCTAGAAAACAGCACACAACATTTTCCAGCTTTTCAGCCAATTTTTTTTGGAATTACTTATCGGATTCATGCCTAAATATTATCGCCCTCATTAGGAACTCGATAACGGCTGCTTATCAATTGCACATAAACGAGCGCTTCTTGTGTAAACATTCCCAGCCAGTCCCCCTAGGAACCGGCGGGGATGCGAGGCGGGACGCTTCCCCTTCCACCAGCGCCTGGGCTGCCGCGGGGTGGAAGTCCTGCTTACTGCAACTTTAAAAAGATCTCCTCCTCCTCCTCAACTCAAACAACACAGTGGAATTTTAATTACCTTGTCCTTGTTGCTGCCCTTGTGCAGGCAGGACACACTGTCCCAGCTCACCATTCAACCAGAGCTGCATACGAATAAATGGTTCTCGGCCTTTTTGTGTCAATTTACTCCATGGCTTTGGCCTGGAGAGCATGTCACTGACACTTCCTTGGGACAGCCCCAATACCTGAAGTGAAGCAACCAAGAATGGCACGTTAACACATTTGGGGTAATTTAAGGGGGTAATTTAAGTCACTTCGGCTTCCTCTACTGCTACATTGCTCGAGTCAATTAGCAAAACTTCAAAATGACAGATATATGTACGGGGATTGAAATGCTTTTCTCCTGCCATAGTTTCGTTCTGGAGAGTTTTTTTGTTTTTTCTCCCCTGCGGGAATGGAGTGGCAGTACAAACAGCAAAAGGATGGCTCGAGATTTGCATGCTTTCCATATTTAGTGTCAAACAGTTTCATCGATCCTAACAGGAAAAACACAGCATACCAGCTCACAGAAGGAGATAAAACAGGACATGATTGTCATGTATTTTGTTCTCAAACAAAAATAATTGGGACTTCTGAGACTAGGCCTTCATTTGGTTGATTTGTTTTTGGTATGAACTGTAACGAGGTGTGCTTTCACCTGTAGCAGCAGCTGCTCCATGTAAGTAAACATTTCGGAGCACAGCTTACCGCAGCAAAGGGGGATTTCAGACGAGCAGAGCCCAGTGACTTGCTGGAATTCAGCACAGGTGCAGGGGTTAAAATTCATACTTAATGAAAGGTGCCACGGGATCCTTAATGACCCCGAGAGGTCAGGCTTTTCATTTTACGTTTTACTGAAAAGGTAATAGCGCGATGCCAGCTCCTATTATGCTATTAGATTGATTCAGTTCTTTATGGGAAGAAGAAAAAAACAGATGTCCAGCACTCCTCGCAGCCTGGAAGGTGCTTTCTGGTGGTCGGGGACCCCCCAGCTCCCATGTGCTCAGAGCCCAGCATGTGAGTCCTAATCACACATTGCGTGTCTGTAATCAAAAACTGCTTAAAAAGGTCTGAAAGCACACTGAGATGTGGAGCACCAGGTATGAGAAAGGACTGTGAACTCTTGAATTAAGACTAAGGAGATGTAGGGGATTTTCCTTGTGTTTGTTCAAATACCCTTGTGCACTTTTCCAAATATTAAAAAAAAAAAGGAAAAATGCTCTCATGTCCATAATCTTCACTCAAAACAAATTTAAGACTCTCCAGTCACGACAATGGTATTACTCAAATATTCCATGAATTCATTACATTAAGCATGAAATACTGAGTCTCAATAATGTTTGCTTCAGCTTTCAGTGTTTCTGAACTCAGGGGCCCCATTTCTAATTGCAAGCAACTGAAGCCAATCTTTATGTAAAATCTATGCAATTCATGAAATACAAGGAAACTAATTCTTTCCTTTGTGAGCGTATTTTTAAAGTTTTTAACATGCTAAGCAAAAACATTTTTTCATAAGACACATGTGGCACACCCCTTCCTTATGCATGGCTGTGTTAAACTGAGCTCTGTACCGATGCGAGGAGCATAATGCACATACAAAACACTGGGGTAACAAGAGAGAACCAATTCTTTACCTTTTCCCCAAAGATCCTTTGGCAGATGCCATTCTTTGCTAGCTTTTCTTTGACCTGACGCGTTAGTTCTATTGTATCCACTTCCTGGTACATATAAATCTCATACTGCTCAGGTGTCAGTGGAGGAACTGAAGGTTTGGATGGCTTTGACAAGGACACGATAGGGGATGAAGGGAGGGGGCTATTTTGTGGCGTCTCACTGCGACTCGCCCCAGTCATGCTCAATTCAGAACTCTGCGAGTACGGAGATTCAGCGTTTGGCCACTCTTTCCAATACTCTGAAGAAGATGGTCCTTGGAGCTGGCTACGATCTGGCCTAGTCTGATTGCTGACCTTTTCTTTTCCACCACTGGCTTCCTCTACTTTTATATCTTCGGGAAGAGCTGCATTTCTTCTCTCATGCTGCACAGTATTCCACCAATGGTCCTTCCAAACACCACCACGTCCCAACTCATTTTTAACATGCCTCAACATACCCTGGGCAGAATCACTTATTCCATGAAGCTCTAAAACAGGTGCCTCCTGAGGCTCCTTTTTGAGCCCAGAGAGGTTCTGCAATGCAGAGATACTGGAATCAGTGACAGATGAATGTTTCTTCAGGGATATGGCCAAAGGAGAATAGCTGGAAACCGAAGACATTGCAGGTGTAGATACTAGTTTGGGGGACAGGATAGAAATGTCAGCTTGAGATAAAGGTGTTGTTTTTAAGGCAGGTTCAAGGGCAGCCTGCTGTGCCTCCATTTCGCGTCGGGCTTGTTGCAGAATGGATCGAATAGCATCATCAGAATTGCCACTGCTAGATGCAGAAGGCGGCTGAGCCGGCTCAGCTATGAAAAACAACCAAAAGACTAAATGCAACAGAGGAATATGCTTTATATTCAACATGCGCTACTGTAAATATTTCCCTGCAAGAAAACGGGCTGCAATACATTTCTGGATGGGAGGGAGGAGTTTTCAACTAAGCAAAGATTCTCACTTTTCAAAATAAGGTAAGATTTCCAAAGTTCTTCACTGGAAAATTTTTATCGTTGCCAAAGTGCTGGACGTTTGCACACACTGACTCAACTGCACAAGTCTGTTACTACTTGCAAGTTTTCCACCATTGTAAAAATTTTCAAATAAATGCCTTTGAAAATCAAGCCTTCAACTCTTCCTCCCTCACCCCCAAGTGGTCAATAACATTTTATAGTTCTATTTACAAAGTTATTTAACCTTTCACTTTTATCTCCACAAATGAATCGTAACGCACACACTGAACACAGCTGCATCCACCTGGACAGACTATTAATACCCACTTACAATATAAATAA
Source organism: Aythya fuligula (assembly GCF_009819795.1). Lineage (NCBI taxonomy): Eukaryota > Metazoa > Chordata > Aves > Anseriformes > Anatidae > Aythya > Aythya fuligula. The sequence goes on along the minus strand of NC_045578.1, from coordinate 4,823,381 downwards.
GGTGAGTCCTTTTAACTCCAAAAATAAAGCGCACAAATTACAACAAAGCAAGAAGTTTAGTAAAAGGCTTCATTATTTAATTTGACAAGCCAAATGTGCTCCTGCTTCCTGTTTTCTTGTTCCGTGGTTCCAATCATTGAAATAAACAGCTCTACAGAAACCAGGATGACTCCTGGCCATCACTCTCTGCCCCATTTCAGAAGAGACTGCACCTAACTGAGGTATCTCAGTGGTGAACCCAGGACCCATGTGGCTGTTCTGCAGCATTCAGGAGATGAGCAGAGACTGTAACATGGGTGTACACTTATCTCTGCAGAGTAAGAAGGTTTTTTTGCAATGGCATCTGTTTCCATTTAACTTAGCTTCCACTGAGGACCCCAGTGCTTGAAAACCAGACCCTCTGAAAGCTGCTCTACAAAGACTGGGAAAACTGAAGCACTAGGGAGTGGCAGGGAACCTATACCCTGCAAGAAGTGACCTCAAAATGAAGTAAGATTTGAAACAATCTGCGTATTATTCTACTGATACACCTCACCTGAATACATTTCCCGATTTGTCTCCCTATACTCCTTCCTGTCACACGCTATAAGGTATGTAAAAAACTAAGAAATGGGAAAAGATGGTGAGACCATCTCTTCTGTTTTATCTACTGGTTTCATAGGGAGTTTTGAGGCTGAGTTAGTATTTGAAAGGAAGTCCGACACTCTTAGATAAAACATGCTACTGAACAATGTGCTTGCAGTTTCCTGCACACAGCCCCCATTTTTCTCTATGTAATCATCGCTGCTATAAACTTATTTATTTAGATCATATATTAACTGGTCTTTAATATTTTGCCATGAGATTAGCATAGTTTTCATTTCAAAGATGACTATCCAAAACTGTAAATCAGTTTTTATTTTAAAAAATGAAACAGAAGTATTGCAAAGTACTCCCTACTTCAATATCAGCCCTCTAAATGTACTGGAAACTCTTTCAAAGTTGGGAGGGCTGTGGAGTAGACAGAAATGTTAACTACATGACAGCTTACAATGAGAAATTAAACTTATCTCAGGCTAAGATGTTAAACATTAATGAAATTTTTGGAAAAGGAAATGCTTTTTGGATTAGCCAGCTCACTCCCTGAAAAAAACCTATATCCTTACATTCTGTAACCGAAGTCATGTCTGAGTTTGCCTATGTTCTAATTTTAGTACACGATGTCCACAGTAAGATGGTACTGTGGTACTAGTAATTGCTGGCTGGATTGTGACCTTCACTCAGGCAAATCCACTCAGTTCCCTCTCCCACGCAGTTGTGTCCCTGAGGCCTGAATTGGAGAGCACTGAACAAAGACCCCGTCAAGCAGTGATGTGTATTAACTTATCCTGGGCTGCATTACAGACAGAAACCACTCCACTGAATAAATAATAAAAAAAAGCTCTTCAAACCTACATTCAAGGTTTTAAGAATATAATTAACTGACCAGAAAGCTCATGGTAATTGTTTTAATTAAATTCTGAAGTAAAAGTAGCAAGAGACGAAATGAGGCCGTACCTGTTTTCTGTACTTGCAGCTCCCTTTTGGCTTGTTCAAGAATGGATTTGATGGCTTCATCAGAGCCAGTCTCTGTGGTTCGGATTCGTGTGGTTATATTACCTGAAGAGGAAAACAAAACTAATGACACTTGGAAAGCTTCTATTTGCTTGTTTGTTTTTAATACAAAGACATACAGTGTATATATATTGATACAATGATAGCATAACCTGACAATAGTTTATATAGAACCTTTACCAACATCTACAACACCAAGAACATCCTTAATGACACAATAAAAGAAAAATATCCTCACTGCATGAAAGCCTGTCCGCTAGCTGCACTGAATGATGACAGCACTGACATCACCAGAGGAAGAACCACATGCTCATACATTCCTTTTCTAGTATAACACACACAGGACATTTTTTTCTTTTTTTCCTTTTTTTTTTTTTTTGGAGGGGGAGAGGAAACAGAAGGGAAAAGAACGCGAGGGGAAAGGAACAAAGATAAAAATTTAAGACCAGAAGTCATCCTTAAAAATTGCATCAGCTACTAGGCAAACTAGGATGAGTACACATTCAGCCCCAAACAGATTAAAAAAACGACTAGATGCAGGAAGTCAAAAATATTTTTTGCCTTTCTAAAGTTTTATGCATTAAGAGAAACAATCATTTAAGGACTGATACGATTTGACGTACTCTCCAGCTAAGAACTATTACTTGTTTGTGTTTTTTTTTCGTTGGTTTTTGTTTTAAACACTAAGGGGAGAGAACAGAGGGAAAATTCCTGTGACTGTGAAAGCTATCGCATTGCTCATTAAGAGATTATCATTTGTAAGTGAGCTGTGTAATTTCTGACTGGAATCAAAGTAACTACAGAGTTCTGGGGTAGCCGTTTTTGTTTTTGCTAAAAGAAAAATTCTGCAACTAAAATGTTCACAGTTCCTGTTTAATGGTAACTTATTGATCTGATGTTCCCTTATCTCTTTGTTCAGTCTTTTCCATACACCATACTGCAGAAAGCATCATACTAATTTAACAGCTTATTAAAGTGTATTTGTCAACATAAGCCCCATGAGGAGAAAAGTAAAATCTAGAGCAGAAGCAGTACGCAACTGATATTGGATTACACATAATTGTGCAGCTTTCTTGCTCTAAAATCATAGTAACAGCAAAGAGAGCATTTCAGTAGATGTGATGACTTTATAAAGCCACTTCTATCACTTAATTCTCTTTATCTGCATATCTACTGAGGATAGGAGTGGAAAAAGTATCCAAACAGGGTTAAGTTAGTACAGCAGCAGCAGAATTAGAAAAAGCAAAGTGTTGGTCTAACCCATGGTTTGTTTTATACTTACTGTCTGTTTTTCTATCAGATTCCAGGCCAGAATCAAACTGCACAGTTTTAAGGAAACACACAGCTAAAGCACACTCCACTTCCTATGTATTGACTGCAAAGAAAAACACCTGCCTGTGACGTACCTTCAGACCCATTTCTTCGTTTCGGTACTTCCTGAAATAGTCTGTTCAGGTTCTGGCCTGGATTCTCTGTTGAAAAACAAGTTTGGTAAGAACAAAACAATCAGGGGATGGTTGCTCTGACATCATGGGCTGTGTGACATGAGAAGATAGCAGCCTGTCTCTAGAGACGAGGGTTCAAGCGTTCCTCAAACCCTCGAGTCTTTGTCTGAGCGCTGGAGGAGCTGGCTACTTTGGAAGAAGCAAGGCTGGCTGATTTGTTAATAAAGATTACAGCTACGTTCGGAAAGGAGATTAGACAGATATAAATAAATGTCTAGAGATACCAAAAATGAAGAGGTTAAAGATGGGCAGATAATCCCCTCAAGTACAATCATCAAAAGGAAGAACAGATTATAAATCTAACAGTGTTCACTTTCAATTAAACAAAATCTAGACAAATCCTGCCTGTCCTTTCCAATATTTCTAGACTGTAAACAACTTACTTTTCAGCTTCTCTAAATGTAAATCTCAGTCTTCATTTAAGATGAATCAAAACGAAATGCATATGTTATTTCTTAAAATCACGACCCTAAATATGCAAAGCTGCTTTAAATTAGGACTGGTTTTTAATTAGTCATCTCACGTATCACCTGCGATACTTTGTCAAAACACTTTGGGGAAAAAATCACACAAGACACAACAAAAATGTGGTCTCAATAAACAACCCCAAATAAAAATCGCCAAGTATTTCTGATGGCTGATACCCATAGCAGCTACTGACCCTTTTTACTCAGTGTTTTGAAGTAAGGGGTGTAAACATCCCTGTTCCTTGGCTGACAAGTACAAGCCAGTGGCTAACTACAGCATCAGCAAAGATACTAACCTGCATGAGTGCTGAAAAGCAGTGTTAGAAAGGTCTACTTTCTGCACCTTTTGTCTGATTGAGGTGAAGATAGCATCAACGCACAAACAGCCTCAAACATGGAAACTTTCAATATTTTACACTTGTAACTAATAGGAAAATGTGGCAAGACCCTCGGCTGGCGAGCGCTTACCTCTTTGTCTACCCTGGATGCTGCGAAGAGCCAAGATGTTCTGCTCGTCCGAGAGGAACTGCTTCATCTTATGAAATGGCTCCTTGCCTCTCACAGTCAGTTTATTCCATGGCTTTGGCCGGGCTAGTATCTCACTCACAGACCCTTGCGACAGTCCCAACACATAATGTCCAAATATCCGCTGTCCAATATTGTGCTTGATCAACTGCTCTTTCACCTGACGTGCAATTTCGGCTGTGTCTATCTCCTCGCCTTCGGAGATGCTCCCAGCACTTTCTGACTGGCTGGGAGACGGGGCCATGCCATTTACATCCGGACTTTGTTGTAATGGACTTTGGGAAGAGATGGAGTTTGTGCTGTAAGGACCTGTTGAAAAAATCATGCTTGTGCTTCCTGCTTCCTGCATTGCCTTGGAGTAGAAGGACTGCATTAGCTGTCGCTGGAGGAGAGAGTTTAGTGCAAATTTTCCTGTGGAGGCCAGGGGTAAGCTGGGGCTTGCCAGGGATGAGCTGAAAAAGTCTTGACTTAAACCCGTTGGTGAGAACTGGTGTGTACCATTAGTATTGGAAGCCTGCTCCCCCGCGTTGCGGAGCAACTGAGAAGGAGGGGAGGCCGGCAAGGTTGCAGGACGCTGACTCTCAGGCTGGTCTTTCCCTTTTCTCCTGGCTGACCCTACAAGGAAGGTCAAACATAATGCATTATGGGGGATTAAAGAGGGAAAAACCAAGATAAAAAATGCAAAGTTTGCCCCGCAAAGGGAAAAAGTGCAGATTTACAAGGGCCAATGAAGTGGCGTTGGGATTTTTGTTTTTGTTTTGGTTTTGGTTCGTTTTCATATTTTTTTTTTCATAATTCAAATTTCAATAAGCCAAACAAGGCCCCCAAAACAAACAACATGCATTTCATGTTTGCACCTTTCTTGTATGTTGCAGCCTGGAGAATCCCCCTTACAAACATTAAAACTAGAACAATTACATGAAGTGCAGTTATACATTTAAAATAAAGGCAGTTACAGACAGCAAGTCCCTTTGATGTCTCGCATTCAAGACATTACTCATTGGACCTGACTGAACCCAAATGCAGCAAACATTTACATTTTGGAACAAACCAATTTGAATAAAGGAATCACCATTAGGTGGATGCACCAAGATCACTCAGTTTAAGTCATAAAACGCTTCAGAATTCAGTAATCCCAGTGCCAGTGGCAACTTTTAACTTTCTTCCAGCTGCAAAAACCATAAGCATTCAAGTATCTGGAAATTCCATGACTTGCCATTTAAAAAATGTGCACACAAAATGTAAAAAGCCCACATTAGGAAAGCTAAACGGCAAACACACTTCACTAAAAAGAAAGTATTTTGTTTTTCCAAGCTGACCTGCTGGTAATATATCTAAGTGTATCAGACAGGAAGATTATTGTGTTCTGCATGCAAACATTTTGCATAACATTGTGCGTGGGGGAAGAGACTTCTGGTGCCACGGATGAATTTGTTCCCAAAACAGAAGACAGCCTCAAATGCTACCACTTGGTACATCTTGTAATGCCTCTCTTCCCTAACCTTTAAAGAGTCTCCAAGGTCTCCAAGTTTTATTTTACTATCCAGCCTATAAAACTGCAGAAATCAAACACTCTTCAGCATTCTTGTTGCCTGTTAATCTCCCTGCCATGCATTACCTCACACTCTCATCTCTCATTCACCCCTCCCTCCCTTCACAAGACAGCAAACAAACCAGAAGAGCTGAAAATCGTGTCAACCTACCACTCAGGTCACTATTAGTGATACGCAGCGTGGCATTCTCAGACTGCAAGGAGCGGTTCTTCTCCAGCAGCAGCACCTCCAGCGGTTTAGATGAATCCTAAAGAAAATCAAAGTGGGAGGTTTGTTTCTAAAAGAATTAAGAGTCTCGCTCAGGCACTAAAAAAGGATTTCAGAAGAGAACAAGTGCTCATCTCTGCTATGTACACAGCTAGGGAATTCACCATGCATATATATGCAGGACTCACTCAGTGCTCCTGCATGAGCTACAGTAAAGATGCACTGTTTCATTTTCAGTGTAAATCACTCATCAATTCTGCATTATTTTGAAATGTGTAATGGAACAATTTCTTAATCCTACTTACTTTAAAATGGTACTGGCATGCTTTCACCATTTAAGAGCTGTAGACTTCTAATCTGATTACAATAGGAGTTAAAATGATATTATTTCTTCTAGGTCAACTGACCCAACTTAAGCATTTCCTTGAAATGCCGTGTTTCAGCATCGACAGCTTGTTCAGAAATAAAATTAGTCACAGAAACCTGCCATCTGCTTTCCACTAAACATCCAACCCTTGATCATTAAAAAGCATATTGAGAATTAATCCCAGTATATTGATATTCATTTCAGATTTCAGAAGCAGGAATTTAATTCAAAACCTTCAAACTTCAGTAAGATTAACTTGCTGGATGAGTAGAGGTTTTTCCTGCTTTCTCAATACTCAAAGGCTTGTTTTCTTTTGTAAACATTACTTTCAAGGCCGACAAAGATTTAAAAACGCTAAAAACCTTGGTCACTACAAGACGCATGCACATTTCAGGTTAGCTGTATATCAACTCATATCTTTAAAAGACTCAACTTCATAACATTACAGTTATCCACTGCAGCATCAGCTGAAACGTCATTCTTTGTCCTTGACCACTTAAAGGAAATTAGCAGGCAAAAAATGTTCACTTCAGATTTTTACATAAGATCAGGAAAGCAATGATCAGCCGATATGTCTCAACATCAACAAGAAATGAACAAGTTGTAAGAGAAATTTTTGTTAATACACTGAACTGCTGAAATAATTAAGAAAACAAAAGTAGATTCAGTACCTGCGCACCAGAGCTTTCAGATGGTGCAAACTCCATGGATTTCAATATACTGTGGAAGGCAGAAAAGAAATTATTTTCTATTTCTTCTTTTCGTAACAACTCCACTAATGAGCATTAACATTATCATTTCCTAATCTCCAGCAACAGTACAACTGGTAGCAACCTTCCTTGCAGGAACACAAGCTGATAATGAATACAGAATAACTATTCAAACTAGTTATTGGATAAGAAAATTTTCTCAAGCGTCATCTAAATCATTCCATATGCAATCCCACAAGGCCAGTTTAAAGCGTAAATTTAAAGGTTAATAAGGATATAACATTTTAAGCTGTCAGAAACAATATTAATTTATCTGTGAAGCTTGAAGGGAATGAAAAAGTTGCAGCAAAGCAACAAAACAAGGGAATCACCGCCACAGTTACAGCACTTTATATAATATACACCAGCTCACATATCAAGGAAAATATGCGCAAATAATCTTCCCAACCAAGACACTACAGGCTAAAAGGCAGTTTTTCATTTTAATAACCTCCTAGCTCTATAGCAAAGGGAAGGCACAATGGCACAATATTTCTTAAGACACACGAAAGATCCAAATATTTATAAGTACATTAAGAGAAGAATCTGATAGTCTTATTGTCAATATTTTACATAAATACCGAGCAGTCAAAGTACATCTCCCTTCAAAGTCTTTCTGTTAGTGTTGCCTTGTAAATGAGAATCTTACAAGAATACAAAGTTATTCCTGTGCTTTGTCTTATAAATTTTTTTAAGTAGGCCTGCTGCAGGCAGGGTGTGAAGTTCCTCAGACTGAAGCAATAAATGACTTCAGCTTCTCAATGTACAACGACAACATTCATTTGTTGGACAAAAATACATAAACAGATACAGATAGTGTTTATACAGCATTTTTCATATATAAAGCACCGGGAACTTCGTGAGGCAGGGAGAATATGTTTAATCATGTAACGAATGTGGAAACTGAGTCAAAAGCAAAACAGAAAGCCAGTATGTAAAAAAAAGCATGTATGAACTAGTTCTGGATGCCCCTAGGAGTCAGCCAGGCACCAGCACTCATTAATTAATAGCCTCTGACCATGTGGCTTCCAGCACCACTATAAATCTGTCTGTGTATTAATCCAGAATGAGACGTCCCATCAAGCGACACTCAGGCAATCAGGAGTCTCAGCGATGTACTCAGGATCACACAAACTCACAGCAAATCCGAGAAAGAAAAAGTCTGAGGCAGAAACCTTGTATATTTTGCCTCTGTGCATTACTCGCTGATTACAGCAGTAATTCTGACAAGCACTCTTGCAAATATAATAATTATTAAAATGACAAAATTCTGGCCATCAGCTTCATGATACAGCATCATTGGGTGATACTCCTTGCCAGCAAAAATCACCATAGAGCTACATCCATCATGTAACACACATGCACAGAAAGCAATGCTGTTGAGACCCTGCTTTACACAGGCACAACAGCTCACCTATGTGCAAAAGTGCCTCTTTCCTGCCATTGAGAGAGTCATGCCAGTCAAGGAGAGAGACTTTGCACTAATGGCTCAAGCTGTTAAAGCTCCTGACATTATATTGACATTACAGACATGTTTACTCAGGTTGCTAATCCCTGCTGAAAGTAAGTGTTTCTTGGGACACCTCTGCAAAGGCACAGTTCTGTCTACCAGGATGCTACAGAGCTGGGGAAGAAAATATACGGAGACCCATCCGGGAAAACCCCAGGCATGGGTAAGCACGTATTTTCCTCCTCCCACAGACTCTGCAGAGTGTGGCCTCTGAGAGGTCAACAAGTAGCAATGTTATGTCCTCACAAGGGTCAAATAAGGAGACCCATCTGAATTAAAGAAATATATAAGCTCATAGCTGTAATTCATCGTATGGCAAGTTTTCCATGGGAAACTGCTGTTGTTTCTATCATTTCAGTCCACATCAGCAGCACGCTCACACCGCACATCTCCCAGTGCTCCCCACTTACCGCGCTTTGGCTGGCCATGCCGAGCAGTCCTGGAGCACCCCAACCGTGTTCCCTTCTGGGCGAAAGCAAACCAGAAGCTGCACGCTCCCAGAGGAGTGTGCATGATGCACTCCGACCTCTGCACCAGACTGGAACCAGTCTGGAGTGCAAAGTAAGCCTGGACGTATTTAGTGCGTGCAGTGGGCTCTCAGCACCAACAGGTGGGCTTTAACGCCCTGTTCCTATTGTGCCCAACCACTTGCAGGGGCTGCTCTACCGGCTGATTTCAGTTCCCAGCACTTGCTGCCAGCTGGGACCAGAGAGGATCCTGAACCTTGCAGCAGCTGCGTTTTTCATTGAGCCAGGCATGCGTATTCAAACCTCGGCTGGAAACTTAGTGACCTCTGCCTGTTTGAAGTGGCTTCTTTGCTACCTGAAATAGCTTACTAGCAATTTCACAGGTAATTTCCTTCTCTTAGAAGCCAAAATATATTAAAAACCAGGTTGATGGTATCTTGAATTGCCCTTGGAGGGATATTCAGTACAACAGGTTCATTTTTTCAAATCGTGTAAAACTTAAACATGTCAAAAATGATTCTCCAAATGTCTCATGAAAGGTACTTTCTTAGGAATATGAGGAAGCAAAATGTTTCTCCTTTGGATTCTGGGAATATCTTTGCCCATGAGATCTCAACTCAGGCTGCTGCTCGTCAAGATCAGTTATCTGCTTTTTAAAAGAACGATCTTGTCACTTGAATCTGCACATCTAAGACAACTTGAAAGATCTTACTCTAAAGCAAAAAGTGTATTGGGACAGTTCAACTTTCTGTTTTTATGATCTCAACTGCAAAGGCAGGAGGGCTAGCACTTGTGTTACTCAAGAGGGAACCGAAAGGACACACAGAGCTCTCAGATATCAAAAATAGATTTAAAAGCCACTTGGCACAAAAGCCAATGCAGAGCACAAAGAGTTCTTCCACCCCAGATCTTGATGTGGACCCAGTTAAGTTCCTCCAAGGTTAGAATTTGTCTGATGCTTGAGATCCCTCACTCTAGAATACCTCTAACTTCTCTGGGAGGATTAAGGAAAACAGAAATCAGTGCCCAGGATTTCAGGATTCAGAAATGTATTCTCTTTCTTCTTTACTGATAAGACTTTTTTAAATTTATTTTTTTTTGGTGCACGTGTGTTATGAACAGATCATTTCTGTCAGTGTTTCAGGGCACAGTAGGATTCAGTGTATGGGTTAATAGATTAAAAGCAATAGGCTTTTTGTAGTTTTACTTCAGATCAGACCATCACCTGATGTACTTTTAGGTTTTGTACCATGTTTTCCTCAGGACTCTTGTGGAGGGCCTTATCCTCCAGCCCCATCCAGCAAGATGGTGTATGAACCCCAGGCCACCTACAAACCAGCCAGCTCTCCCTCTGAATACATGCCGCTCAGTAAGAGATGTTAGCCACAAATCAAGGGATTTAAAAGCTAGAACAAAAGCATCTGAATTTTCATAGATCCAGGATTTTTTTTTTTTTTAGTTCCAGTAATGAGCAGAAGTCCAAGAGAACAGGGGATGAATTCTGCTTGTCTTCCTGGGTGCAGGGCTGCATTTGACAGCACCAAAAAGTGCTGAAGTGGTGAGATGTCTGACATACTTGCTGTTTCTGTACATTCACATTTAAGAACATGTAGCAAATGTGAAGATTGTGGATTAACTCTCATTCACTAATTTATACCAGAGCACATTAACTGGCTGAAATCTGAAGCTGCATTTACTTGACTCAGGAGAGAACATGGACATATTTAGGCATATCACTAAAATGAAGCTTTTTTGAGACCAGTCACAGTGACCAAAAAAATGGACAACTCATTTTACTTTACTTTAACTGCACACCTACATCAGTGTGTACTGCAGCTGGCAATGAACCAGAGGTGCAGCCAGCAGGGTTTGAATACAATAGCACCAGGGTCTGGACAGTCACCGGGCTTGCGAAACCAAACCTGCTTTCCATATTCTCCAGGGATGTGTAAACAAAAGCACATGACTCCAGCCTCATTTGAAATACCTCATTAAACAAGGTAACATTTTTTCAATCTTCTTAAAATACACACAGAAATGCTGGAGTGATGAAAGAAGAGATGGAGTTCCTTGCAGTTATTTAAACCTTGACACTAAACATATTTCTAGTCAAGAACCTTCTCTTCTGAACCTGACAGCTTATCTTGTTATAGTTTAAAATGAGGCTCTTTTAAGTCTCTTAAAAAATACCCTTGAAATAGGAAGAGGCTGTTTGTGGCTTTAGTTTAAAACCGCAGTATATTAGCAAAAATATACAGTGAAACAAGCACAGCATTAAAATGGTAAGTGCTGAATGCTGGCTGGCAGAAGCAGAGAAAAGGTATTATGGCCAAAGGCCTTGCATTAAATTCTTGGTCCAGACTACATTAAACTGTTGGCTGGGGATTTTTGAAGAGTGGTCCACTGAAAATACCACAGATTTTCCAACTTTTTACCCTTGATGGATAACAATCTCAGAGTCTTTTCTTCATGGACATTTGTATTATTTGGTGTTGTGATACTCTGCTACAACAAAAAAGGAATACAGCAGTTGCACTGGTCCTGGATGCAATTTCAGCCAATATTGCCTATTTCCCCGTCTTTGTGGTTTTGACTAAATTCTTTATTGTTCCAAGAACACAGATTTGTGGCTTTATTTAACAAGCATCGTTAAACTAATTTGTGAAATAATTATATGAGCATTTAACACTTACTTTAATTCTTTCTTAACCTCTTCATAATCAGCCTGTCCTTTCAGTTTTTCTTCCAGTTGCTTTAAAAGAAAGAACATGGATTTAGTTATTTAGATTTTTCCTGCAGGTTTTCAAAATCATCTTTAAATTATTCCATATATACAGCAGTGCACAAGTGAGGGTTAATGACTCATACCTAATTTACATGTATTAGGAAACAAACTATAAACCAATTCAACATAAACACAATTATACCTCACTCCTCCTTTGTTTACAGAGTGCCAAGCATTACGGTAGGTAATTCAGTAGGTCCCAATTTGGCTGTTTGTATTGTCACTGTCATACATTCAATAAAGGGATCGGTGAAGAAGGTATTAAAAATGGGGCAGTTGAAATTTTTACAAAACTAATAAATCGAGTAAACAAGCAGGATGCTTTGGCACGTACTGTATTCCTAACATGATAGTTCCCGATAACCTCATCCACATGAAAAGAAGACTGAAGAAGCTGCTGTTGACTGGAATGCCTTAGGCTTGTAAGGCTTCTACAATGCTTCATGCCCAAACAAAACAGTTGTACCAAGTCATTTTACAAGCATTACTTATTGCAGTAACTAATATGATTACACACCGGAGATGAAGCATCGAGACCAACTCGGCAGGTCTTTTTGCTCAGGTCTGCCTCAGCTGGGGTGGTCTCAATGGCTTCACTTCAGTGTGAAGATGCCACAAACGCTGCAACAAACCTCCTAACACAATCCAGAACGCAACGCCACACATTTAGACCTTACCCCAAAGCCCCTGCTCCCAACAACAGTGCTCATCACTACAGGATAAATGCTTCAGGAGGCCTAAAACATAGTGATACATAATTGATGCCGGTTATGTTGCTTGCAGAAGCCACGTTCATTTCTCACTAATGATTTCTTAGCTTAGCACAGGCATGCCTGAACTAAGCAAAGAAAGAACAGAATTCACTGCCTTGCAGCTTCCATGGAAAAGTTCAGGCTAAGTTCTGCTTCGCTGAATTTCTGGTGGTAAAATTGGCACAGAATCCCCAAAGTCTCATAAATAACACAAGGATGTACCACCCTCAGTGAAAAAGCATCTGCTTTGAAAAGGAAAGGAATGAATGACATGAAAAAGAATAGGGCTTTATGACAGGGAGAGGCTGCCTGGAGATGGGAATTCAAGGAGATCCTACACTGCTCCTGGGCTGCTCGTCTGAATGCAGGAAGGTGGCAGGAAAGGGCTAATGCAAACTTGGAGCATTTTTTGCAAACTCATTTAAAATGCAGCCCCACAAAGTCCTGCAGCAGTACAGACATGGGTATATGAACAACAGGGCTGGGACAGCACAATGGGAAGTAGGAACCTCTTAACCACGCTGTCTTCCCAGGTGACCCAGGGTGTAAATACCGCCCATCTCTAAGCAATCTAATGGATACAAGAAGCTGCTGCTCTGGCAGCTGCTCAAAAAGCAGCTCCAACAAATCCCCACCACTGCTCGTTGCAGGAAGGCAGAAACGGCTGTTAAGTGTGGAATTTGCACCCTGATACTTATGAAATGAAGAGCCCCTGAAGAGGTCTTGTGTCCTAGAATCCTTAGCCATTGGTAACCTGCAGTCAATGTGATTGTGTTTAAAAAACACGTGTATTGGAGCTAAAGCAAATTTCTTCACCTGGCAAAACAGAGTGCAAGTTTTAGCCATTTCTTCAGGGCCCAAGATGTCACTTTACTTAGTTCCAAGCCTCCTGCAGGGTCAGCTACAACACGCTGCAAGTTCAAGCAGCTTCTCAAGCTACAGCTCAATGCACAAAACCCAGTTACTAAACCAAGGAACCCAGACAGGAGGTTTTATGGACCAAGTCAGGCTCACTGAGAGTGGAGAGGGAGCCTTTAAATGGAGCCAGTGAGCCAGAGAGCCCTTAGTACAGGTGAGGTGATTCAGCACCACGATTCACAGCATTTCACAATGCAGGCAATGGCAGGACTCTCCTGAATGCCACACGACATCTTTCAGCTATCCTTGGCCGTGTCACTGTGCTGGCCACTTCTAACTGCTTTTTGCTGCTCTACAGTTTAAAGCAAAGATGCTCTACAATTCGTCTCTCCCTTAAATCTCGGACTCTTAAGACATCATATTTGGGGTCTACAGCAGGGATAACTGGCTATTTATGCTAGCCTCAGTACAAAAAATACTCAAGTGAATATAAAACAAACAATATCCTGCGTTATTAAGTAAATTACTTGTACAAGGATATGTTAAGAAAAAACCCTTTTGTATAAACTGACATGAAATACAGAAAAACTAATGATTTTCATTTTAAAGCTACCTCGATTAAATGTAATTCTGTCTATCTGTAATTCTATGTCATACCCAGTAACTTTTTCAGGAAATTTTAGGCATAAAACACCCTTTAAAAAATGTATTTATTTATTTATTTATTTTAAAAAAAGATATTTATAGAACTAAGCTGTTTTGGACTCTCAGGGTCTAAGACCACTTTTATGCTGTTATAGCGGTCTGGCAACCAGCAATATTTTACTTTGAATTGTATAAAAAACACATATACATCCATCACTCCCCAAGTACCTCATACAGAGATTGTTACCATGGAAAATCAGCACCTTGATGTATACTTTCACTAAACAATACTAACCAACACCCAAGAATGCAATGCCTCTATGTACAGAGTCCATTTAGACACTTGGCATTTTCCCAGTCAATGCCTGCTCTAAAATGTATTAGTATGGTAATGGTCTTGAAGAACCCTCTAAAATGCATAGAACATAGGATAACAAAGGTTCAAGCTGTGAGACAATCTGGAGGAACTAATATCTTGCACTAAATATCAACCTGGTTAATTCAGACAAAATACATCCTAACATCCTCCCTCCAACCCACCAAAATGCAGCGAGCCAGAGGACAAAAAGAATATACCGGTGGCATTTCTGCACACTGAATGTGTAAGTATTAGGAATTGTTAAGGAATTGTCTTGCAGTTGTCGTATGAATGAACCCATGTTAGAGCATGCATGTACTGGCCCCCCCCTTACTGTACTTTAAAAAAATAAATAATCATTTCTGTATTATCAACTAAAGTATCTTAGGTGAAACAGCATGGACTCTATTTAATGGACTTAAAACATTTAAAAAAGCATTAGACTAATGTCTTAGTTTTGTCTGAGTGATAAACAAAAACAGCCATATTCAATTAGCCAAAGTTATTCGGTGCATCTCTGCTAACTAGCACTGCTCTAATTTAACTGGATAGCAGGGAAGCTCTAACTCCCAGCAACAAAGGGTTAACATAATTACAGTTAGAAAAGTCTTGTTACTAGAGGACATATTTTGATTATTAGATCAGATGAAGATGAAGAAGCAATAATTTTGGAAGAATTTCTGTATTGTTTCATTAAGTCATAGGGTATTAAAGAATTCCCCCAAGATACAGTCTGAGAACATTGCTTCAATTTGTGAAACTGTGATTCATTTGTTGTGGAGGCAACCATTACAGTCTTCGCTATTTTAGAAGCAATTCCTCTATAATCAAACATAAGATCAACACATCACCACTGAGATTTGGTTCTTTGTACAACAGATCTCAAACACGGGCTTTCCTAGCGCTTTGGGGGAAAAAATGTACATTTAAAATATTTTTTAGTGCAACAAATAAGGTTAAAGAGGGTTGATATGACTAAACCTTTATCAATAGAGTCACTGCATCAGACACGATCAACAGGAACCTAAATACAGAGCATTAGCTGGGCAAGCCTATGAGAAAATGGAAGGAGATTACTGAAATGGAAATCAAAGACTTGCTCTGTCATTTCTATGTTCCCATTCCCTTTGAAGTTAATGGCTAAATTGATACTGACCTCAACAGGAACATGCTTTATTCCAAGCAAATCTGTCAAGTGCAAGGACTCAAGATATTTTCTATCAGGCTTTATGAAAAAATAAAAAAGCCCCATAACATGGGTGTAGTCAGCAAAATCTGCCCCTCACTACCAGACCAGCTCCTTCCTCCCCCATTAAGAGTGTGCCCACATGGTGACAGATGGGCAGAGACTGATACCATCGATACAGGAACCCAGACTTCCTTTGCTCTACTGAATTTTCACAGAAATTCTGCAAAGCTGTCTTAAAACATGTAGAAACTGTACCGAATGCAACACTTCAACTTTCACCCCTAGCAGATATTTCCCTCCACATAAATTATACTACACCAGAGCAAAACTAGTAACCTCTAAATAATGTCAGAATTAGAACAATTTGTAAAGTTTCAATTGAGCATTAAATCATTCTGATAGTGGAAAGCTACCCACGCCACAGTTAGAGCTAAGTGGGTACTATCAGCCTCCTGCTTTCAAAAAACTCTCAGACTATAAAACCTACAAAACTATGAAGTCCTTAATGGAACAGATAAATTTATCTTGTTTACAATTTGCAGCTCAGAGATGGTAGAACAATGAAAGAGACAGGAGTTAGAAGAAACTGATTCATAACAGATGTCAGGAAACATTTCTCATGCTTACTGATAGATCAAAATTGTGTGGGATAGAGCAACAAAGAAAGTAAAGCTGCTGAAGCAAAAGGTAAAGAGGTCACTCACAAAACTGTTAGATGTTTCTGCTCTTCTAGTTTTAGTGCAGTGCTACTGGTATACAAACGAGCATAGGACTGGATTGCTAATTATAAACGGGAATTACTGTGCAGCAAACAACAGTGGAAAAAAATTTTAAATGCTTATTAAGCCTAAAAAGCCTTCTCTTTGTGTCTTAATTTCACTTGTTTTCATGCTCTAAATGACACACTTCCCCTTTCCAATGGGAGGAGAGCCAAAGAGAGTAGCAGGTAAATTCAACCAGAGCACAATAAACTGCCATGGCAAATCTGCAGTAACAACAATTGGAATGGGAGTTAAGTTTTAAAACTTAAGAAGGATTTTCTGTGCCATTTTAATTTTTCAGTTCAGCTATTTCACTACCTATCCATGGTAAATTTTTTTGGTGGTAGTGGTTTTAATTCCGTTGGTAATTCCCTGTTCTGCAAAAACAAATTTCAAAACAATGAGAACTAGAAAAAGGCAAATTAAATTTCTACAAAACTGTGATCACTTAAAATAAAACATCACAGAAACATGAATTCAACAGTATCCTGAGAAGTAAATAGCTTTTACGGTGCCTCTGAGAACCACAGAAAGCTTACATTAGTAAAACCCAATATCGGTATGTCAGCCATATCCTTCGAAAGCTGCTGAGCACAGAACTGAGCCTTACTTTAAGCGTGCTGTTCTTGGCGGTTAACTGCTGCTCCAGCTGTGAGATTTGGCTGCTGGAGTTCTCCCGCAGCTTGGTGAGGCTGCCCTGTAGTCTCTGGACATCTTCTACGAGCTGGGCAATTTCCCGCTCCTTTGCAGCCAATTCTACTTCCAAGCTGGATCGTGTTAGCACCTCGATGGCCTGCTCCTGTTGTGAAAAAAAAAATAAAAAATTAGATCACATAAATAAATAAAGACAACAAGTTTGAATTCAGGGCAGTTAGGTAAAGACCAAGCATGGGATGGAACAGCATGAGTGACAGAAACAACTCCTGAACAGTACTCCTGTGACTGCATGAATCCAGAAGATGGACCCTTCTACTCCCTGGGACAGCTCTTTGGTAAAATGCAGAACATAAATCTCCCTATTTCGTAAGTGTACTGGAAAGATGCAGTAGTGAAAGTCAAAGTACTCTATTTATATCTATTTATTATTAATAGTCCAAGAGCTTTGACAACTATGAAAATCTGTGCTAACAAAATACTAATCAGATAAAATATTCTGGAGTAATGGAGCAGAATTTCGTAATCAAGAACAGCAGACACATGTGCCTTTGGCTCTTCATATGTATGCCACACATTTCAAGTGAAATTGTCAAAAAAAAAATGCCCCAAACTGCTATTTCCAATGAAGTTGCTCTTTGCATGAAAATTATTCACTATTAGGTTATTGCTAGCAACTGAAGCCAGTTCTCCATGGGAATGAAGATACATGTGATGCCTGTAAGACAAGGTTATCCTGCCTATGGTCTGCACTTCTAAAAATTCCCTTCCCTATACCAGAATCTTTCTTCTTCCAGTTTCCCATGGCTGCAAAATCTGTCCTCAAGACTGAAACATCCTTGCTAGACTGACTTTCCAGTAGGACAAGAAGTAAGAAAGGGCAGAAAAGGAAAGAAGATAGATCTATTCAGAAAAGTTAACACAGACTGATTGCTCTAGCTCTTGTGTCACCTCTTGTGTTAAGAGATCAATAGTTATAATTGGAGAGCTCTGAACCTCTCTTCCACGAGGAACACAAGGAAACCCCTGTACAGATCCAGGGAGCACGAGGCAGCCCAATGCTGAACGCATGTTCCATTAAAAAGCCTAAAATGCAGCTTAGAAAGGTTAATGGCTGTTCCTCACAAAACACCGGTGAGGTAGGAACGAATCCATTTACCAAGAGAGAAACAACGATTTTAAGCATTATGCCAAAGATCCTATGGGGAAAGAGCTGAGGCTTCAACCCACCAATGCTGTCACCCAGGCACTTTCCTTACAATTCACGATGACAGTGCAGCAGATTGAAATATACTCCATACCCTCTTTTCTGGAAAATACAGGTACAACAAAATACCTTTTCCATATCTGCTAAACACTTAGCTTGATTCTCAGTGACTACATACCATTGTGTCTCACAGAAAGCTGCATGTACGAACAGCAGTTAACAACGCTCTCCTATTACACTGAATTATACTTTTAACTTGAAAAAACCTCTAATTTGCTTGCATGAAACATCACAAGTTGTATAATCATCTGCTGCTTGTGCCTATTGAGACTAGAACGTAGAGTCTGAAATAAGATAGATAATGATCATTTTCATCCTGCAGTAGTTGTCATATTAAATATAAATGAAGTGCAGAAGTACTATTAAATACAAGAAAGACCTAATGTTAAAATAATGATAAGACTAGGACACCAGATAGGAAGAGGCAGGTAATTCACAGTTACAAATGATATTCAGGCTTCTTATTTTCTGCTCTGCAGCCTGCTTTTCTCTCTTTTGACTTCCTTAAGGAAATTCTGGGTCATATTAATAGGTGACCAAACATACCCGGAGGACTTACAGTTTGTTACTCATTCTCTCCAAATATATTTTAAAGGCAACCATGTATTTTTCTGATACCAGTGTCAAGCATATATATGGCTCACAAGGAAAAGCCAACATAAGGAGCACGATTTGTTTGCTAAATTTGTTGCTTAGAAGTAGACCAAGCTTCATGTAATCACACCTTTACATTTAAATCCAATTTCTCCTTCGGCAAACAAGAACCAGAATACCTGTTCACCTGTGATACCTGTTCACCCAGGACCAGCTGGAGTCACAGAATTGCTGAACAGCTTGGGTTGGGGGGGCCCTTAAAGCCCACCCAATGCCACCCCCTGCCATGGGCACGACCCCTTCTGCCAGCCCAGGCTGCCCAGGGCCCCACCTGGCCTGGCCTCGGCCACCTCCAGGCTCAGGGCACCCACGGCAACCCGCTCCAGCCTCCTCACATCCCACCTAGATCTCCCCTCTTTCAGTTTAGAACTGTTTAAAACCATTTTAATTTAAAACTTTAAGTACTGAAAGGCCGCAATGAGGTCTCCCTGCAGCCTCCTCTTCTCCAGGCTGATCAGCCCTAGCTCCCTCAGCCTCCCTTCACAGCCGAGGTGCTCCAGCCCTCTGACCATCCTCGTGGCCTCCTCTGGGCCCGCTCTCACAGCCCCACATCCTTCTTGTGCTGGGGGCCCCACACCTGGAGGCCACACTCCCTGGGGGGCCTCAGGAGGGCAGAGCAGAGGGGACCATCCCCTCCCTCCCTTGCTGGTCCTCCGTGCCCACCGGGTCAGCCCAGCCTTCAGAAAAAAAGGATATATTCTCAATTTTCTAGCTTCTTTTATTGGATTTCTGTGTGTGTTTTTCAGTTTAGGTATATTTGGTAAAAAACAGAGTGATACTGACTTTCATTTCCAGTTTCTCTGGCAGCCCATAATGCTAAGAATAAGAAAACACAAGACATGGGCATGCAACCAGACCCACTAATGCCCTTTGGAAAAAGCTGGTTAAAGCCCCTTGGTCTAAGGCTCTGGGCTTGAGGCATGTGTGTGTTAATGGCCCATCAGGACACTCTATTATACAGCATTGCTGCTTCATTTTTCCTCTGCTGAAGCTCCTATAAACATGAAATAATTTCTAAGAGTTGCTGCTATCTGTTGGGTCTGGCAGCAGCAGGTCATCATACCGGTCACCACGAAGCAGAACGATTTCTGTCCTTTTCATGGTCTTTTGCAGCTACCAACCCCCTTAGAAGTCTAACAAAACTGCAATCCCAAAGGAACACAATTCCATTTCAGTTAAAATATTATTCCAAACAGATATTTTTATAGCTGCGAGCATAAATTGAAAGAGCTGTACTGCAGGAATGTCAGAAACCTGTAAGAGTCAGTAAATATTTTCTCTCACCACATCAGGTGCCTTCTGGATCTGCGTAGCGAGTTGGAGAGATTTGTTAGCTGACGAGAGCTGCTCCCTTAAGGTCTCTGCCTCTCTCTGAGCCACCTCTGCCCTCTGAAGGAAATGAAAAGGGGTGAAAAGAGAAAGTACATTCAGTTTAACAACTGACAATTATTACAAGAACATTCATCAATTCATGCCTGACTGAATATAATTGATTTTCCTAAACACTCAACCTAATAAATGTTAGAAAAAAACATAGAATGTGATGGATTTTTATTTTAAACAGTACAAGGAAGAAATAATTGAGCGATTATGACAGTAATTTAACGCTAGGAGCAAGGAATCCCCTGCTGATACTAATGCTGCGGCCCACTGAATTTCCCAGACTGAATAAATACAAGTGGAAATGGAGTCTTTTTATTCAATTTCTTTCTATTCTCATAGACCAAGCAGATTTTATTGCAAGGTTCCTCATGGGAATAATTCTCATGGGTAAATGCTGAATTAAAAGATATTCTGACCATTCTCTCTAACACACATACAATGTTGAGGGCTGTCTTTCTTCAGTAATTATTTCCCAAAACATGAATTGTTAGATTCTGTTCTTTCAGCAGGTCTATTTATTCAACAATATTTAACCCTAAACTGACAATTTTGCACAGATCAGTTATGAATTGTTGAGGATTTACACGGTATCTAATATGCCTGTGACTTGGCTACCAAATGAAATTGCCATACAAATATTGAGTAATAACTGAAAGGAGAAATGCAGAATTATGAGGAAAGATTATCTGTACAAGAGTTTGGGTAGAGACAGATGGATCAGTAACTTCAGGCAATAAATAGCAAAGTCTTTTCCATAACTGCCTATTAGCTTATGTTAAGACAAGTGAAACAACACCTGGTTGTTTTTACAGTATATACTCCTTCTGGACAGTCTCTTCTCTCTTTTTTTCAAAACACTCTGCTTACCTCCTTGAATAATCATTGCTTTCCACCTGGGCTGTTCCATGCAAATCACACCACACATTCACCAGAAAACAGCTAAAATCCCACAGCTATCTCCACTTCCAAGACGTATCACCAACCTTCCAAACCCACAAATTGCCCCCAGCCAAGGCCAGAGCTTCTCTTTGCTGGCTTTTGCCCTTTACACTAATGGGTCCTGTCCCTTCCTTTACTGAAAAAAAATAAAAAAATCACACTTCTATTTTTAAACCACCAAAACTGTCATATTTCTGTGTGCTGGACTCCTCTGTTTTTCAGCTAATCCTTTTGAAAACCAAAGTCATTTAAGCATAGTGAGTATAAAACCCTGCATATCCCTCTGTATGTGCATGGTCTTTGACTTACTAGTCAAAGCAGAGCCTCTGCCTGCATGTTTAATCAATCAGTAAACTAACAGCAATCAAATACTAAGTACATCATCTGTGCTATTTGCTCACAACATTATATTAAATGATTTTGCATAGGTTCTACAGCTGTAATTAAAATGTAATTGTAAAAAGTACAGTAACACGGCTCTAATAATCAGAGCATGGGATGCAACCTATTGTGTGCATGAATAAAATGGTAGCAGCACTAACAAGAAAGACAGAAAAAGGGAAAGTTTATGCTTTTTATGCGGCTGGATAAGATTAGGTTAAAATCTGAGCTAACACGATGGATTGAGAATTTATTTTCTTGCATTTCGTTAGATATGGACGTGAATATATTGATCACATAACTGCTAAGCAACTACAGCAAAGCAGGACAAGTTACTGCACTGTGGTACTGGCTCTTGCATCTACTGTTGTATAAGTAATGGGTTTTGCAGCCTTAAGCAATTCTGCTGATGGCTTCTATTCACAGCAGCATTGTTTTGAGAATCTATTCAGCTTGCATGCAAGCAAACCACAGAGGATATTTCTAATAGATGTTACATCTGCATATACAGTAAGCTGTCAGCTGCCCTTTCTGCAAAGCCTCCCCAGCCAATTCAGAACACCTGTTGTAATCCTGTGAATAATATTAGACAAGATTTCATACTACATATTGTTAAAAATGCATCAACGGAAACTTTGGGCAATTCTGTTTGGGAAATACTGGTCCATTTTTCTGTGTTTCCTCCCCCCCCCCAGAACTTAAGCTCTTTAGAGTCAGAATTATAGATGTGTTCAGTGTCTGGAAAGCACTTTTGGGTGCTATTGCAATATAAATTATAAATTACACACAAAAACCTATTAAAAGAATGCTATGGTTTCAAAATGGAGCACTTAAAAGTTTTGAAAAGCCCAGCTCGAGACTGGCTGCATGTTCAGCCTCCCCTGTGCTCACAGCTTTGCGAGGCATCGGTAACTCCCCACTACCATGCTATTTCTATTTTCCAACGAGACCTCCGACTTCATACGACTCTCAGGATGTATATTGCTCAGCGAATGAATATTTTGTTTTGTTCTCGTTCAGCGTGTGACCTCTGTGGCTTATTTACTGAAAACTAATCCTACCCCCCTCTGCAGGCAGAATTAATCGCTTCCTCCTGGGCTTTACCCTGCTTTTCCCCACTACAGGACCTAAGCGCTTCAGAAACATTAATGAATGTGCTGTCACAAAGCCTCATTTTGAGCTACGTGGGTTCCCCAGACCCCAGTGTACTTCCAGCCATATGCTTGGTGTGGTGGTGCTGACGTTGTCTCCTCCAGACCTTGCTGCATGGCTCCTGAGTTTTGCCCCATTTTTCACCCCCTGAGTACTGCTGCTGCCCACCAGGCAGGACAGGCACCCTGTGTTCTACAATCCTCACCCTGCTTCTTTGACTCCCACCCCTCTCTGCTTGTCATTTTGTCCCCTTCTGAAGTCTTTCAGGCATTTGTCCCCTTCTAAAATCAAGTGGCATTTTGGTCTTCTGAGAACTTAACGGTGCCTTTAGCTGCAAGCTGGCCAAAGCAAGCTTGTGCATTGAGCAACCCGACGAACGGACACAAACTTCCAACACTTGTCTTACCCTGATGTTCTCCTTCTTCCTCTTTCCCTCGCTGGTTCTTCTCCAACTTTCCTCGAAGCAGCCCTGTCCTGGTCCTTCTCCTTCCTCCCTGCGCCTTCTTGCTCCAACCTCCCCAGCACAGCCTCTTTCTTCTCCACCTCCTGGTCCTTGTGGTCCTCCCGCTCTCACCCCAACATTGCTCCTGTCCCCCTTCTCACCCAGTGCCCCACGTCAAAATGGCATCGGCTCATTACACCGAAAAGAAATGAAACCTGGCTGGTTAATGTTCACCCGGCTGGCGCACTTATAGGCAGCAGCATGCTCGGGACAGGCACGGACATCAAAGCCCACAAATTCAAACCAGATTCCGTTGAGTTTGTGTGAACTCCGTTTTTTTCAGACATTTACAGACTGGCCAAAATTGGGGCTTCTTTTTTTTTTTTTTTCCCCTCGCTACTTGAAGCAACAGAAGATACAACCCTGAGAAAAAGGCAAACCCTCCCTCATCAAGTGCCAAGCCCCTTCTCTTAAATCTGGGCACAGCAGGCTCCTCACCAAAACAGCAAGAACAACTCCTAACATGTGGGAAAAACTAGATTTTTTTTCCTAATCTTGTCCTTAGAAATGGTTGAACAATTTTTCCTGAATAAAAAAAAAAAGAGTATGCAGCCAGAGACAGACGCCCAGTATGGAAAATGGCTAAAACCTAGCAATCTTGCACAACTCAGAGCCACTGGAAAGTTCACACAACCTTCTCTTCGTGTGAAACTATTCTCTTTTAGCTGAGAAATATGTATTCCATAGTACAGTTGTGTTTCATCATCCAGAGCTAAAACACTCTCTTCCTCACTTCAGAATCTATTATGAGCCTAGACAAACCTTGAAGACCACAACAGTCACAATCCTGGCCTTGATAAAGACCACTCAAATTCAACACTATCTAGAAAATGATGTTTTTCTGGATACCTCAGTCAAGCAATTCCTCCTAATTTCTATACTGCTCATTTTCAAGCCTGGAGTTCCCTCCCTGGTAACAAAATATTTCAAAATACATTCATTCTCCTTAAAATAGTATGTAAATATTACACTCTTCACAGTGAAGCCAGTAGGTCATGATCATAATGTTGCCGTGTGCTTTCCAATTAAAAAAAATAAAAAGCCTTACACAATATATTCTGTTTAAATTATTCTCATTGTTTCTTGACAAGATAATGAATAGCATGAACTGAGTGCTCTTCTACTCACAGTAAAATGTTAATTTGATCAAAGACCAGTGGTGTGAATAGGAAAATGAGATACTTACAAGCAAAAAGTGTAATCTTTCCCTTAAAATTCCGTGAGGCAAACTATGCTTTCTTATTACATGCTAAATCCAGGGCTGTACGTGGCACAATCTTCCTGTGGGCTAGGGGTGTATATTATCACAAGTAAATCTGTTGAAATCAATGAGCCCAGTTATGGCAGTAATCATCATGCTCAGTTTTAAGTGCTTGAAGTTCACGCTGTCTTGCTTGCAAGCCACCCCAAAAGCCATGTTTCTTGGAGTACAAGATCTTTTAAGGCACTGTTTCAATGTGCTTTAAATTTTTTTCTCACTTTTGAGATACACAAATTTATTTCAAAACCTTGAAACCTCCCCAGCTTTCACAAAACAACAGGAAGGTTATCAGAAAATCTGTGACATGAAAGACTCTCCAGGGCTCTGGCACCTATTTTTTTTTCAGCAATGGAGAATTAAATAAGAAAAAAAAAAAAAAGGACAAAACAACAACCAACAAACAGAAGAGGTTGGGTTGTCTTCATTCTTTTCTCCAGGCTATTCTGCTTTTCTTTCCACATTGAAAGGCTGCCAGATAAATGTATTCCCAACTGAAAGCCAAGCATTTACAGGAAACTCCCGTGTTTGTATGAAAATAATATTAACCATATTTTGCCTTTATACAGTTCTTTTCCATGCAAGGATCTCCACGCACTTTATAAAGTAAATGTTATTATTCCCATTTTACAGAAAGTGAAATTAAATCACAGAATGAAGTGAATGACCTCACCTGCTATAAAATGGCACAGCTTCACCAAATTCAGGAGAGCTGTGGCATACCACGTCAGCAGAGGCTCTAGCTCATTGCAAAGGCAGTCAGAAATAAAAAGCAAATACTCTGGCACTATCTGTGTCCGCCTTGGTGCAGATGAAGGAATCGTGTCAAGATGAATACCCATCTTCATGGGAACACAAAAAGGACTGCCTTGTCACCAGTTTTGCTACCACTGGCAGTTCAGAGCATCACTCCCCTGTGCAGTACTTCCACCACCTATATTCTGTTGCATTTGTGTTGCTAAGTGAAAGAGGAGAATTTATTCCATCTGCTGCTTGAAAACATACATATTTTATAGCAATCTCACTTAGTGGGAATATCTTTGCAAACCATTTTCCAATGTGATTTGTTAGAGATAGGAAGGCACCATAACCAATGAAAAAGAGATTTAAAAAAAAGCACCTTGAGAACAGGATTCTTGCAAAGCTGACCTAGTGAGACTGTTTCTACTTCTACAACAATTTTGTTTCTTCTTCTACAGCTGTTTTACTTATTGTAAAGATAGTTTGATTACTTATTGTAATGATAGTTTGATTAAAAAATGTTAAAAATCATTAGCTTTTCCCCTATAGAACTTAAATTCTATTTCTTTGGAATACATGCTACTGATTCAGTCCAGATTCTTTAAAAAATGGTTATGTATTTTAGAAAGAGCAGTTGGTCTTGTTTTATTGATAACAGAAGTTCCTGTATTTTGCTTTTTTTCCCTCCAAAAAATAAGCAGAAGAAATCTGGGAACACGATCAGCACTGTGAATACGGAAAGAAAAATCAATGGAAACATTTTGCTTTTCCAAAGGGATAACATGGCACAGACACAAACGAAAAAAAAGAACACCATTAATTATTTTTCTATAACTTTCACAATGCAGCGTACAGAAAAAATAACTCATGTTCTTTTTCTGTTATTACTCTCAAAATCTATGAATACCTGTATCTGAGACTTTTTTCCAAGTCTGCCTCCTCCTAAGGATTAAAAAATACAAAGTCCAAAGACTCTTTTTTTCTAAATAATGTGAACTAAGTGTACGAAGTCAGCAGATGTGGATACATCAATGACATGAAACTACAAACTTAGACTCAATACTAAAACATTAAAATGAGACTCATCTTTTTCTTAAATGAAACATTCCCAAATATTTCTGTTTTCACACCATGGATATGATTGTTTTTAACAGAAACCTCAGAGACTGTTTTTAACAGAAATTTCAGTGTTTCTCATGCGCAACTGGGTGACACCAAGTTGCTAGATAAAATATAGAAACAGGATAATTCATTTGAATAAATTTGTCATTCCAAATATTACAACTTACTGCCATAAACACTTATGAGCAAGGTATAAACTTGAAAAGGTACAGAAAAGAGCTAATCATAAATATTTATACAAAATATACATTCATACAACTGTAACTGTTGCACATGCAGAAAAGTACACTGGAGCTTCATTAACTTCACTGATTGAAAATGGTAATATTCTGGGAATCAAACAATAAAAAATTCAGCGATGCTATATCCCAAACTATGATAAATTATTTATTTTGACAAGTAAGGGTAGTTTAGTTTTAATTATTTATTATTATACTTCGTAGCATATCAGAAAATATGCAGTGATTTATTGTGCAAAATGAAATCTTAATAAAATGAGTCCCTTCCCCAAACTAGAGGATTATTAAATCTTCATGGAAATGTGAGGGTGAGCTCTCGGGGTTATTTTCGCTATTGGGCTGGCTGGTTAGTAAAGTGAAAATGAGCAACGCCTATTGCATGGCTGGTTAGTAAAGTGAAAATGAGCAACGCCTATTGCATGTAGTTTTATTTTGACTTCGGTTCTTCAAAGACCCAAGTCATACGACCTCGGGGACTGAGAGAGAAACAGATCCTGCACAGCCAGCTGCCACTGTGCAAACGAGCAGTAGCATCTCACTGCTCCAGCAAGAGGGGGCTGCTGGGTGCACACCTTCAGACCTGACACCCCTGCTAAAGCTACTCATTATGGAGCTACTTAATTGCTCCTCTTGAGGGAGACACATGAGAAGAAGCCACTTTTATGCAGCAGTCTTGTCCTTTTTGTATTGATTTATACCTCTCCAGACTTCAAAGCAGACCACCACCGACACCCGCATCCTCGCCAGGACCTGTCTCACCCTAACAGCTGGTGCAAATTGCTGTACTTGAGTTCCTCTCTTTGAGCTCTGCCAGCCTGAGCAAGACTATCCCTGCTGCAGAACACCACTCAAGCTCTTAGATTACTCATATGGAGTGCCTGGATTAGCAGCTGATGAAGGGCTGTCATCTGAGCAGCCGTGCTGCCACCGCATCACTACCTCCAGCACCAAGGCAACCCCCTCCAGACTCCTCTGCCCCAGCAGGTGGCTTGCTCTGCTCAAGCCTGGGATTTATTTCTCTACGGTTAGGGGTATGGTCTGGGGCAAAATTCAATTTATACTTCAAATTTGAATGAAGAGGAATATATTTTTTGGTCACTACTCCTTTTTGTTTCTAAGCAGCAAATTGCAAAGCTCCCTGATATTCAAAGGTAATGATTTCTATGAGCTAGTAATTTCTTCTGGGGGTGACAGCGCACCCAAACTGGGTCTGGGGGTGATAGCACCCAAACGAGCCCAGAAAGCTCCTGAATGAATCAATTTGAGGATCTAAATAAAGAAAAAAAAGTGGGAGAAGAGAGGTGATGGAGTCTGAAGACTCCAAGGATGGTCCATGCAGCTGCTGTTCTTTACCCAACAGGACGTGAGGGTAGGAATCACATTAACTCAGTCCCCACAGCTTCCATCAGCCTGAATATGGAAACCTGGATGAGTATGAGTACATCCACCCACTCATCTCCGTACAACTGGAGAGGGAAGCAGCATTTTCCACCTCTCTTTAAGTCAGGAGGGTGCCCTCATGTACAGCAAAGGAAGTTGGTGAACACCAACCCTGGATTTAAAAGGGGCAATAAAGGAAAAGGGGATTTTCAAGAAGTATCTGATATTTAAGAAGTTAGAGCAAATATATTCCATGTTTTCAGAAGAAACATTTTGCAGTTCTGTAAACTCCTACTGTGAATCCCAGTCCAGTTTGGGTCAGTCTTAATTCCAGAACAGCAAAGTATCACATCAAAATCAGCAAGGCAGTCTATTTAACCTTAGAGTAGGAGTCATGCTGAGCATTACTCTTTAAAGGTAGCCTTAATAATGGGGAATAAGTACTTACTGAAATGGTAAAAGGAAATGTTAATTTAACTATTAAATGCATAATTATGTTAAGTACTTGTTTCTGCAATTGTAACACTTCAGTCTGATGCAAACTCACTTTTTGGCCTGTGCACTTGATTTAATTTCTTTCTTTTTTTTTCCCAACTGTAAAGTGAGGCTGCTGCAAAGATTACTTAGTTATAATTTATAGAAGTGTTGTATAAAGGTAAAGCATCACACAAATAAGGACTATCAGGATGGTCTGGCAACCAGCTGTGCTACTCCAGCGAATTCGCCCTTCCTTCCCTTCTCCAGCACACTCCTTGTGTTCTTCCCCTTGCTGCTGCTGCTTGTCCCAGGTTTTGGTGAGTTGCATCAACTTCCTAATCCCACAGAAAATGAACCTGCCCTTCTCACCCCAAATTCATGCTCCTCTGCAGTCAGTGAGATCAATGGGCTCAGTGAAAGGTCCCCACCTGCAAAAGCTGATGCTAGGGAGGGGACAGGTAAATGGCAGCCTGACTGGGAAGGACAGGAGAGGGCAATGGGAAAGAGGAGACAGAATTACCTCTACTGGCATTACAGCAGTTTGGATGAATTGCACACTGGTGTTTATGTACAAATCTAGAATTCACCAAATTACAACGGAAATAAGGATTATGCGCATAAGCAGTTACAAATTTCGACTTGCTAAAAAAAATCCCAATAAAGTTTAAAAAAAAACAACAACAAACACAAAGAAAAAAACACACAAAAAAAACAATCATTACAGGTTCTTTCCAGTAAGATAGCAAAATATCTTCAGCATTTCTATGTAAATGGTTATCTTCCATTTTAGTATGGCAACGAGGAAATAAGAAATACCTGTTCTTTAATTACAACAACCTTTCTATTCAGAGAAAAGAAAAAAAACTGCTGGGTAAATCATTCCTACAACTCTGAAAAATGTGCTGCCTTTGCAGAAATTACAAAATAATTCTACCAAAACATCTTTTAACACCTACATCATTTCTAAGAAGTCTACGGATTTTCAAATAATTACTAGCACTTTCATAAATATTTAATGCTGTCTACAAAAGTTCTTTGACAGAACTAAAAACCCACTGTACAAAACTCAATTTTCCCTTACTGACTATATAATCAACCCAACAACTTACAAATCTGCCTTCTGCCTCATTCATATTTTTCCAATTTATACAGAACTAATGTAAAGGATAATATACTTGCTGTGATTATCCAATCACACATAACAAGATATTATGCAGGCCAGGGTTTGGAATAAAGGACTGAGGCTAAGATTCATGACTGGTTAACTTATCTACAAGAGACAATCCTCCACTTAACCCCAACCCATGACTGTACATCCCTCCCTCCGTGCAACTGGAAGCAAGCTGCTCTTGGGTAAGCTTAAATTGGATTATAAAACCATAACCTGAGCGACTTATGATCTGCAATCTCTGACCTTACCTGACAGATGGATTAATGAAGCTCTCTGACTAAGAAACGCCTGGTTGAGGTTTCTCTCTATGAAACCATCACCTGTTTCATGTACCACCTGGGAATCTGCACATCCATATGCATCTTCCTCATCACCTTGTACAGTTACTCAGTGTAGAGAATGGACCAAAAGGGCACTTTGCTTGGGTGTTGGTAATTTTTATTTTCCAATTTTTAATTTGAAATAGTTCTATACAATGGTACCACTTTCTGAGGAGTGTGTGCACTGCAAGGGAATACAGCAGACATTTCATAGTCCAACAAATTATCACTGTAGGAACAAATTGGCGTTTCTTTATTCTGCATGGCATGGTCTAATTTGACCCTTGCTAAAAATTAGCATGCCAATAAAATGTATCAGAAAAGAAAGGTAAAAGTGAGTCCAGAGTAGTCTATGGAAGCTGTAGCAGTGGCAGGGGTCAGGCCTCCCTAGCTCAGGGCTGCCCTTACACTGCTGATGCTCCTCTCGCAAAAGAAAGGTGAGGAGAAGATAAGCAGCAGGATGAACCAAAAATAATGGTTGCCTTTAATAACCCAAGGTGTTGCTCTCTGCTCAGCCAATGATCAACCTGCCCTCACACCAGTGCAATTCCAATCTCCTTGCATCAATAATCACAGCCTCATCACACCTATTACTCTGGTTCTTGATAGAAAGGACACATTGGAGATGGGAGGTGCATGGAAGGAGCTCAGGCAAGAAAAGATTACAGCAGTAAGAGTCTGGCTTAAAAAAAACCATGCTACCACTGTTAGGGGGATCTTGTTTTTCAAAGGATGTTTTTTCAGCATTTCTGAAACAAATCCTTGCAAAATGCACCTTGAATGCAACACATACAAAAAACACTTTTAGGTCTGAAAGTTACTTTTATCCCCTTCTGTAAAGCTCGCAACGTGATGATCTGCTGCTGACCATTAGTTGAACATGAGCTGACCTGGATAAAATGACATGCTTGAAAATTCACAGTTCTTGTGCAAGCCACTTCACACTCTTCAAAATACATAAAAAATGTGCATAAACCATTGAGATGTGTTTTGGATAAACCAGTTAGCTGCTATGTCTGGGTAGGGACCAGCAAGATGGATTTAGAAACATAAAACCAAGAAAAACTATAGTGGTAAACAAATTGAAATTATTAGAAGATAAATATATGGCAAACACTAATCCTCTGTGCATAGAGTACTTAAAGAGTATCCCCAAAGATCTGTATTTTTCTCTAAATTTGAGTATTTTCTTATCCTACAGTTACAGCTGCTAAGTGCATATAAAACAACTGTCAAGAAATCCTAAAGAAGAGAGGAAAAAACAAAGTCATACTTGGAATTTTATGAGAAACTAATTTTTAAATCCTACCTGATTTGCTCTTTCAAGGTCTGTCATGATCATCTCGATTTCATCAGCCCTGGGAGAACAAGAGAGCAGAAGTGCTGTTATCACATGAAGAATGCTTGTTACATGAGTTCATGCTTTGTACAATTGCAACATTCATACAAACAATACATTTATTTTTTTTTAAAGGACACAGTAAAGACTGAGCGGCTAAGCTTTTGACTGGTGAAATCCTCTTGGGTTTCAGCTCTGGACTGGTTTGCAAGTCTCCAAATCTTTTGCCTGTTCCCTTTTTCCAGTGAAGTGGCATGTTGATATTTGAGCATATTTATTAGATCTTACTCCCAAACCTTCTGCAGAAGGGCTGTGTCACCTTTCCTAGATATAAAAGTGCTTCAAAAGGACTATTACAGAGAAGTCCGAGGCTATAGCTCTTCAGACAACTACCTCTATATGTGTACAACGTGTATTCTTCTGTTTCAGTGTGCCTAGAAGTTTGCCTCTAAATTCTGCTTAAAAAAAAAATCACGAAGTCAAAGAGACCTAGAATTTCAATTTACAGAAAAGAGAGATTTTTGACAGAAACTAATGAAACTAAATTTAGACTCAGGCTTTTAATGCACTTTACGATGTTGAACAGGAAATCAAAGGGTTGAAAACTATATAGTTAAGAACAAAATAGATCAATTATATATGTGTGCTAGCTGCCAACTACCAGTCCCAACCCTTTACAAACTCCAACATTTCTAACACTTTGCTCACACAAGTGGATCTGATGGTTAAGCAATCATTTCAATCACCACACTGAATCACGGGCAAATATTTCAGTGATACTCTCACCTGTGAAAGGTACCAGCCAAAGGGCCTATGTAGCTCTATGTATGTTCTGTATCAATATATTAAGACTTCTCCCCAGACGCTTGCTGATCTTGTATCTCTAAACCATATGGATGCAATAAACACGATCCTCATCTCCTATGAACAGCAGCTTTAACCAGCAAGTCCTTTTGCAATCTGCCAACACCATCATGTCTGTTTTTTGTTTTTAATCTGTAGCAGATCATTGTCAGTAAAAGCTGTGAAATACTGGAATTCCCTTCCCCTGCCAATGCAGAAAAGTCAGGTTTTGTTTTTTGGCTGATCCCAAAGAAAATCCATTTTTCTATGCAGGTGTTTGCTGGGGAAGATGGTTAATTGAAGTACACAGAAGTACTGGCACACTTGACACTGGATCATTACACTGAATATTGACTTACTCTTCAACAGCTTTTTAGTTTCTGCATGCACACTTAGGGAAATGCAGTAAAAGATCACAGTAAGTAAATGTGTATGTATATAAATAAATGGGAAATGATTTTTTAATTATAGCCTTTAATTTTGAGGCAACATGAATTGCCTTTTGAAAAATCTTTTGGACTATAATGAAAAACAGATTAACATGTATTTCCTCATGCAGGAGAAGCTAGTGTGTCGTTACACTGGAAAGAGATCATGCACAAGATGTTTTGAATTAATAATAAATAATAGACATTAGTTACTGAATTGAACAATCACTCTCTGGACAAGTAAGGACTTAAAGTTTGCAGGGACTAACGAGAAGACCAACCCAGACAGGTTCAGATATGACTACATTAGTATTTTTGATCTCTTTAGCCTTTTGTTTAGAATCCAGACCCAAAATGCTTGTCCATCCTGTAAACCCTGTAAGGAAATTACATCTCATGAACAAAATGTCCACAAGAACATGTGGATGACCCTGGTATGCATCTGTAACAGAGATCAGAGGGAAGAGAGCATCCAAATGCACAAAAAAACCCTACCACGTTTCCCAGCATTTTACAAATATTTTTAGCTGGGATAGTTTAAGGATCTTCTTTATATAAGCTTATGTATTCGGGCTGAATTTATGTGTGAATGCCTCAGGTTATATGGAGCCAGTAAACGATGTCTGGATTGTGTCACACGCCTCCCGGACCAGAGCTGGGAGCGTCCCACTCCAGTACGCCGTCTGCAGCTCGAGTGAACCCAGTTTCCGCTTGCTTCTTTGTAGGGTCTGAAGAGCAATAAAATCCCTGCCTTTCCCCCCAAAACAGGGGAACGCTGGTGTCAGGTAGCAGCCAAAGGTCTGAAAAACTACAGAGCCCAAGAAGAGCAAAGGACTTACAAATTCCTGGGCGAGGAGAAGAAAAGCACTCTGCTTTTGTAGCAAAAGGGCCATTTTTTAGTCCAGCCAAGGGAGAGTTTTGGCTGCAGAGAAAAGAAAAAGGCTCTGACGCAGAAAAGAGGTGTGTGAGGGGGTCTGGACTCACCAGAGGACCCCCAGCCACCTGTAAAGGTCACAGAGGCAAGTGAAGGAAGCTGAGGGCAGGGAAACACCAGATTCTGCACACATTACAGCAACATTTAAACCTTAAGAAATGTATGTCTAGGGCATACAGCTGCAAATGGAAATTAGAAGCCCTTAGACTCCAAGGGAACGAGGAAAACAGAGTGCCAACTCCTGGAGAACCAGAGCCGGCCTGGGAAGGCCTTGCCTGCATGAACTGCCATCACTGCTGGCAGCCTGGGGGAGAAGCGTGCTGGGGGAGGATTTGGGCAGGCAGGAGGAGAAGCAGAGGGATGTCTGTGGCCTGAGGAAAGAGGGAGAGGGGACGAGGGACAGCAGAGAAGCAGGGCCGGCTGAGGGGTGAGAGGCTGCAGGGAGGAGGCTGGCACACAGGCCGAAGCCTGAGAAGCGGGGTGAGGCCCCGGGACAGTCCTCTATTTACAACGCACACAAGTATTAATACCGGTATTTGTATGCCATTTCGGCTGGGGTCAGGATTTAAGAGCTCTATTACAGCACTGGTATACGCAGTCAATTACAAAAAAAAGCGACCGAGGATATAGCACGCCATAAAAATGACATTTCTGCCCTTCAGCATCCGCAGATAATTCTGACTGAATCCGGTACAGTGTCAAACTGTAGCCAAGGGCAAAATTGTCCCTTTGTCCTTGCACCCAGACAAACCAGCTGCCTGGTCCTGAGCTCCCTTTCACCTGGGCGTTTTTCCTATCCAGCTTTTCCCCACGCAATCTTTCTCCACACACCTAACGAAAGGATGCGACATCTCCAAAAAAATTCAAGCGGAACACCTCCAGCCTAGCAGTCTGCACACCAACCAAGGTTAATGCTGCAACCATAAATGTTATCTTTAAGTGAAGCAATGAATTAAATTACACTGTATTCTTTCCAAGCACAAGTGTCAACAGCATTCAGAAGAATCTTCAAAAGGAATTCAGTCTTTTCATTTTAAAAGCTCAACTCCCACATCGGTGGCTGGCACTCAGCAGTCTAAAATCACTTATTTGAGAAAGTCTCTAATAGCTACACTCGCTGTTTGCTGAGCAGAGGTATTTATTATAAAATAAATTATAGTTCTTACACCTTTTATGCACTCACAGAAACAACTTGCATTGATTTATTGTTTACAAAGCACTGTGTTGAATTCAAACCTGCAAGGCATGGGGAAATCCCACTCCGGATCAGTGGATTAGGCCCACACAGGCCATTTTTGATGTATCCACCACCCATAGCATTTCCTCATTTTCAGACCTTCTGATTTCAGTATTTCTGTTTATTTCAATGGAATTACTTGACAGGTAAAGCACCATCCAGCTCAAGGCAAATGTCATCATGTCCTACAGGTTTTCATTGAAAATCTGACGGGAACCTTACAGAAAACAACAGCCAAGTTTAACAAACATGGTTATATCAATCCGAAATTTCTGACCAAAGTCATTGCAGGTGAATTACACTCACCTACAGGATCTGATGATTTTACTTTTAACATTAATTCCTGAAGCAAAGATGACCTGGCTTCTTGTTGAGTGCCTAGATACCCCCCACCACCCCAAGAGCTGAAGGCAAGGAAAAACCCAAAACCACAAAGTTCCTTCTTTGCATGAACACAGAAAATGAGGGTAGTCAGAAGTGAGAGAACCTTTTACACTAATATTTATGGTGTTTTAGAATAGATTTCCACATCACAATGGCCAATATTAACACCAACAATATTCAGGGTTTGTCAAGGGTGATTCTTTCTTAACATTAAAATAGATAATTAGAAAGAGAATGGGTAAAAGTTATTTTCAGGAGTGAATATTATCTATCCTGTGTTTTCCCACTCCACAGATGGTATTATCGTTAGTCTGATCTAGGTCCTTATACTCACTTTGTTACAGCAAAAGTAATCATGTAAACAAGACAGTTTTAGTCTGTATTAAAGATAGTTTGTTCTAAGTTTCAACACTTTCAGGCTAAGGAACTTAGCATATCAATGTAGCAAATCAAATTTTAAGTTCAAGCACTTGGAGCTATAAAATAAGTGGGAACAAATGAAAGGAATTTGAACTGTTAAAACAGCATGACCACAAAATATTCTACTATTTCTTTTGTAACTGTATCTGAAGTAAAAATACCAAGCTTGTTAAAAGGTATAGATTTTACAAGGTGTAAGTTTTTGCCATTTATGAAGGAGCCCTCAAAAGTAACATGCCATCTACAAAACAAACAAACAAACAAACAAAAACACACACAACAACAAACGCTTATTCGATTTGATTGCTTATGGGAAGTCCAAAACACAGAAAGGTTCAATTTTCTTTTTAAGATCAAGTTAACCGATTAGGTTTGAACAGCACAACGAGCAAGCAAATTCAAGTATTGGTAAAATGGAAGCAGCTCAATCTCATCTTCTAAATAAATCAGATGAAAACCCTAAACACCATGAAGCTATTCACTTGTAAGTAAGAAGAATATGGACTTTAGAATTAAAATCCAGTTGATCTGACTCCTTCATTTAGATACTAGCTTAAAGAGGCAGAAACAATTCCTTTTTTATTAACATGACAAGTGAGTGGTTTGCCAAATCTTGTGGCTACAGCCCCCTAAACATTTGAACTTACTGAACCTTGAAGGGAACTGCTGTTGGATTCTTTATACATGGAAGAACTGAAAAACACAGATGACACTTTTGAAATTGCAGTCAATGGCATGGCCAAGAAACTTCACTAGCAGGGCAGATTAATGTTTTGGTTTGGCAAAAAACAAACAGCATCTTTTCCCACACATTTGTTTTCTTTAAAAACATGTATAAGTTTATTGGTCAGAGCAAACGGTATATGGAGCCAGTGGGGCTTGTTAAAATGTTCTAATTACTAAAACATTTACGCAGTCAATTTCAAAGCATACATTATCAACTAATGTGCATTTATGTTTAACACACAAAAAAAAGGGATGGGGGAAGAAAATTCCTACTACTAACATGTATCTGTGATCTCCACAGAGCAGAATTTGGTAAACATTTTACCCTCTTAAAATTAGAGGCAGTGTAATCTAGCACTGCTAGCAAAAGGCAAACTGGGAAGTTATTTGGGACAATAGGGAGGGAGGAAGAGAAGAAGGGAGGGGCAGAACACTCAAAAAATGCAGTGTATTGGACTTTTAAAATTATTATTATTTTTTATAGTTTCAATAATTTTTTATCAGAAAAAGTTCCTGGGTCTAGGAGGTAATTTCGGATCACTAAACAACATCTGAATTGCCTGCAGACCAATGATCACAGCATTCACTTGGGGCACATGAGCATTTCCAGCATTTGAATATTAAATTTTATTTTTTCTTTAAGCAAAAAATGGTAACGAATTTCCTACCCAAGTTCAAGACTCTGCTGGTAGGTTCCCTCATTTAATTGCTGCACTTCAGTGACCATGCAAAGGTGCACGTAGTGCTGGCTTGCTTCATTTCTAGGAGCACCTTATGAGGAACTTAACACACTTAAGAAGATTTTGACAGGATGTAATAGAAAATCACAACCAATTCCATTCATCTTGCATCTTAGGAATATTGCTGTACACATAGTTTAGGCCTTTTTAGAACTCATAATGTTTGTAATCCAACAAACAACCATATTAGATAAATCCACATTTATTGCTAATAGGGCCTCTAAAAGTCATAGACACAAAGGTTGTACAAAGAAAGAAAAAATTATTTCAGCATAACCCCTACAGCACATCAAAAGGCAAGAACTCACACACTTTTTAGTAGTAAGTTCTCAAATCTACTTTTCAAATTGCAAGAGCTATAGGTTAATATTTTCTTTCACAGCAACCCTCTAAGGATCTTCAGATCAGATAATCCTTTTTCCAATGTCATATAAATCCAGGCCTCTCGTAAAAGAATTTCTCTGTTCAGGGATTCATAAATCCACCAACTTTAGTAATGAATTGGGTGTTTCCTTTCCTAGGAACTCAATTGAAGAAAAAATCCTCTCTCTGCTAAGCAGTGAAACACTGAAGGCTTTAAATTGAGAGATCAAAGGAACGCTGGTTTCAGGTGCTCCAGCGATTACACAATACGTCATCTGGATTAATCTGGGGAATGGTTAAATGTCCAGTGTACATTGTCCAGACACCCCTATGCAGTTATCCTATACTAAATCAAATTCTTCCCCTAGCAAAAAAGGAGAGAGACTCAATGCTAACTTTTTTTTTTCTTTCATTTTTTTTTCTTTTTAATTTTATGGGAATTAATTTGTGTTTCCTCTCATTGTGAGCCCTGTATAGATGTAGTGTGCTGCATACAGATTTTCAAACTGAAAAATGAACTAAATCTCATGCAAGTATTACTCATTAAGCACACTGGGTTAGTATCATAAGTAGCAGCATCAAGCAGTTGCACCAGCTGTAGGTATGATCTTCAAATAAATGATGTCCTAGGTGCTTGAAAGATGTCAAGTGATCATCAAATATTGATTGAGGTTAAAGAAAGTGCTTATAAACCTCAAGATACGGAG
Organism: Aythya fuligula; assembly: GCF_009819795.1. NCBI lineage: Eukaryota > Metazoa > Chordata > Aves > Anseriformes > Anatidae > Aythya > Aythya fuligula. The sequence goes on along the minus strand of NC_045578.1, from coordinate 4,785,329 downwards.
CAATGCTTGGACAATACAAAAATCATCTTGATTGTTAGAAGGAAAAAAACCACCTGTATAGAATAAAACCTCTGTTAGTCTGTAGAAGAGTTGTGTTCTAAGAAAACCCCTACATCACTTTGTTTTCTCTTTCATGGCTTAAGTCAGGATTTTCAAGGATAAGAAAATCATGTTTACAATTATAAAGTTTTATATACAATAGAAATCAGCTTTATGTCAGCGATACACTAGGGAGCAGCTTCTAAAGATTGTCAGTGTTTTATTAATCATTTTTACAGAGAAAAATTGCTATGAATGACACCAATTATTAGCCCAATATCATACCAAAAAAAAAAAAAAGAATTATATATAAGAGAAAATATCAGCTCATGGAATCCCAGTGCTGTAAGTCCCATCGTTTTACACACACATGCCCCTGGCACACTTCCCAAGCCAGAGAAGAATGCTTAACGTAAGCAGCTGGAATAAAGCAGAGTGAAGGCGTCCTGGCTGTGTTAAAAGCTAGCCCAATCTATAAATAGATGGCACATCTTTTTTATTCAATGACAATACTATTTTCTTACGTACTGCATGTTTATGTATTTTGTACCACAGCCAACGTGAATCCTGAACTCCCCAAACTGCTCACTGCTCCATTTAAACACCCCCTATTCAACTATCAGCTTGGTTTTCTCTCCACAGGAACAGGTCTTTTTGTGATCTGTGTCTAGCCATCACGTTGCCTGTTACAGAAAGGAGTATCAGACAGGAAAAGAAACGCAATCTCTCTCTTTTCTGCAAGTCTCATGATCAAACTTGTCTTATTTCACAATGTATTTTTGCTTTACCCCACCAAGCCTTATGAGCAATGTTAAAATCAGCTATTAGGAATGTCCAGATTTGGATCATTCTGGGTCCCCTCCCATCGCAGGCTGCTGGTGACAATCCTTTGGGTCACAGGGGAATTCGAAGAAGGTTGCTGAAGCACAAGATCATTTCTGCACCTGAAACCTGCAGAAACAAATGACCTCCCCGGACTGACCTATACTTGCTGTCTGTGGGACCTGACGAGAAGTCTCAGACTTCACGTGGGAGGTGTGGGCTCGTCCTCCTGTGGGCTCTAATACTGGCAGGCAAGGCGAGGCATCTCAGCAATTCAGTTCTGGTGCAATCATTTGGACCCGCCTTTAGAGGCTATGTAAAAAACAAGAACTTCTGGATATTTAATTTTTGATGTATTTATGCCTGAATCCCACCTGCATTAATACCTAGAGACACACACACTGTGATTGACATACTGCACCGATATCAGTACAAACCCACTAAATTTGCAGAATGAAGTCCTCAGGGTGAGGAACACGATCTCCAGGTTCAGAATATGCAGAATATTCATGCTCAGAGGACCTGATTTAGACAAACAAACATTTCCACTCACCCTCCTGGCCATTGCCCATCTGCGCTATGCTGTGACCTGGGTAGCAGGAGGCACTGCCTGATCCGATGCTTACAGCTCTGAGGATTTTCTAACAATACAAGATGACACAGATGCAACAAACTCCATATTTCCTGGTGCCTCTTATTACAAATTGAAAGAGCTTGCTGCAATTCCCCTCTCCTGACTCCAGTTGATTCAATAACGTATCAGAATTTAAACACAGGCACCCTTCCCTCTCCCTCGCTTGCACACAAAGCATATCAAAAGCATGGAATTACTCCTGACTTGGCCTTGAGCAGCCAACATGATGTCAATTTTACATGTTTTATAAAGCAACAGCATGTAGAAAGCAACTCAAATGCAGGTCATATCAAGCATGTGACCCACAGAGCAATCAAAGACTGCCTGAAACTGTCATTCAAGGTTCAATCATCTTCTTGCAGGAAAAATGAAACATCTGTGGCCCAGAGAATTAAGTTATGTATTGCATAATTCATCTGGTGTCTGCCACAGCAGCCATTTCAATGCTCTAGCGATAAACATGTTTGATTATTTTTGTTTTGTTTCCTGTTGCCTCCATGGTATTTCTATTTATCTACCCATACTACAACACATAATGGAGATAACAAATATACAAAACAGTGTTACAGTCAGATGATAAGATGAGGGAAATCAGCAGTCTTATTAATCACATGAAGATTGCATAATTATTAAACCTTATGGTCCTTGCATTGTACTCATTTGGGCTCTTTTGGGTACACTCTGTAGTTAGATTTGATGATGAAATCATTGTTTCCCAAGGATTTAAACATGAACTTTAGAGGTCCTTCTGTTAAAAAGCTACTGTCCTCATAAACAAAGCAAGTTTCTCCCTGTCTCCTAGCTTGTCCACCCTCTCATTTCTGTCTGATCCCAATGGAAGCAGAAGCGTGCTTCTCATGCCAGACAATGCAGAGGACCCCCTTTCTTGCTCACTTATTCCACTAATAGGTTTGTGGTCAGCATGTGGAGAAACCCTGATCTAAACCATCTTTGCAACCCATTTTGGGAAGAGATTGTTTTCGTAATGGTAACTCAATTCAATTTGCTCCTTAACTCAGAAACCTGAACACCTTCCCATCTGCCATGAACTTCACCGACTTCCAGAACATGTCCTGCTGGGTTGGTGGGAGCTTTAAAGCTCCAGGTCCACTCCTCACTCTCTGGCTATCTATTTCTGCTGCCAGGAGTTAGCCACTTCTGCAGTCTATTCACAAAGCTCTCAATGTCGGTTAATTTGTTAAAGAATTAAACATAGCAGCTACCTTTTGTGCAAAATTTTACAAGACTTGGTCAATGCTGGCTTGATCCAAAAAGGTGCTTTGCACTGGGCTGATGAAAGGAAACAAGCAACAGTCTCTGAAGCAGTGTCGTGTGTTCTTAGGTATTTTTTCATGATTTGGGGTTTACAGAATTGCTACAATGAGCAAAATCCTCAATATAAAGTAACAAGTCAGCACTATTTGGTAGGTCCACAGTTTTATTTGACACCCTGAAATCTTGCACGCTGTTTCCTGTGATGCTCTACAGAGAGCTGAGTCAGTGGCTAAAATAACACATTCTCCCGTAAGCCTGAATACAAATAAAGCACTGTTTCCTATCGATTGTTCCTATAATGTTGTTTGGACAGTACCTATTGTAATAGTATCAGCTGTCCCATCTGTGCTTTGTAACTGCCCCCCATTGCTACTTCCTCCTGCAGTATTTCTAGGTCACTCCCTTATCTCCTAAATGTCATCTCTTCCCTTCCCAGCCCACAAATGGAAATAGGGATTATGGATGCCTTCCAGAAACATGTACACGGCTGATCAACCAGCAAGTAGACAGGTAACTGCTGCTCTCAAATTGCAGCCCTCCACTCAAATGGATTACTCGTCTGCCTTTCCTATCCACTCCCCATTCCTGCAAGAGTCACCAGAGCTCGCTGTTCTGGGGATCTCTAATGCTGTTAATTTCCGTTGAAGTCAATCATCAGCTTATGAGTTAATTTAGGAGGAGAGCTGATAAACTGCAAACTGAGCACTGAGCAGGCTGGCAGTAAAACAGACCCCAAGCCCATGGCAGCTTCATTTCCTTCGGAAGCTGGGCTGAAAGCTGTGCTCACACAGCGCGACTGCTGGCTACACGTGCAACGGCTCTTCCACGGGCACACACAGGCTGCACAACAGCAGAACTTGCCATTTTCAATTCTGCTTGAAAAAAAACGTACAACAAATACAGAATGAGAACTTTGTTAAAGACCAAGCCTTAACTGATTACCTCTGCTGCTCTACGCCTTGCACGAGCTGTTTTATAATTGTTTCTTCAAACACATAACAGTAATAATAATGGACATTTTGGGATTTTGGAAATACAGCACCTGCAACATTTTCTTATTTTTACTGACGGAGTTAAAGCACATCAATTATCCAAAATTAGATACCTTAATTGGAGGCACCTTAGTTGTCATTCTTTTTTAACAGAATGGTGTATTTTAAACCTTGAAGAATCAGCAGGAAGAATTGTCTGTGCTTTGATTAAAGATTCTCTAAAAATACACACAAATATTTTAACTTACTCAACAATGTCACTGGAGATACAGTATGTAAAATGAGTGTATGTATCTTGGCAAGGTCATGGTTTGCTTGATTATTTGTTTTTATTTTATTTATTTTAAGAATCACCATGTCACACCTGAAAAATGACTTTAAGTTCTGAGTAGTTGCAATCACAAAATGAACAATCTTCTCTCACTTTACACGAATGCTACTATCACATATGTCTGTATGTTTGTTTTCTTTCAAACAAAAATAACTTCAAAAATTGGACACTTTTCACAATTTTTACTATAGCAACATACCAGAATCATCTTTAGGAGCTTCTGGCTCAGCATTTCTTGTTTTCCTTAACTGCAAAAAGAGCTGAGCTGGGCAGCTCAGTAATTTGGAAAATCTAGATATTTATTAATTTCTCCCCTTATTTATTCTGTATCTTCGTCCATCACTGCAAGAATCTATAAAAAGCTTTTCTTTAACTTATTTTATTCTACATTCAGTAAAACAGATTTAAGTCAGTTTGAAAATAAAACAGTACAGCGAGGCAATTTTATGTACACATGTCACTCCACGGGGATATATCAAGGGAAAATTACTGTTTACCACTGCGGCAATGACAGAACATCAGCTCCTGCCTCGTGGAAAACGGTAATTTTCCAGTGGCCTGAACATGTATTAGTGTAAATGTAACGGACTAAAGAAGAGAAAGACACACCTGTCTCAATCGTAGCTGAAAAACTCAAGTTCTCTTGATTATCTGCCTCCTCTAGACTGTCTGTTCTGTCTGACTTTGGTAACTGACACTATGGAGTATATGACAACATCCTATATGGCTTTTTGAAGGGTCTGCTGGCATGAAACAAGATAAGCATGTCCAGTAGGCAAAATAATCTCCAACTTCATATTTCTTATTAAGTTCCTTATGTATCCCTGCAAGCACATTTACGAATAGGCACCCAAATATGATAGTATCCTGCTTCCCTGCATCGTCAACTGTACCTGTAGCATCTAGACATTGCTTTATCATTAAGCACAAAACAAAAAAAAAAGCATTATTTAGTGATAGAATCTAGATAAAAACACCTTATTTTTATTATCTTTTTCCTTTATCTATGTAAAAGACATGCACATTGTGAAAAGGGAAGGCTAAATGTTGACTCTGCAGCAACACAGCATTCAAGTGGAAGATGTATTTGGGGATTGCTTTAGTGCTTTTGGCTGTAGGAGTGAATATAGGTGATTGTGCCTATTCTCTGCTAGCTACTGAAACAAGTATTTCCTTCTGGCTATTGAAGAAAACAGTATTACATAGCCTCTGACAAAAGCAACTGATGTCCTTCTATTCAATAAAGGGACTGAAAATAGCATAAGCCATGACGGGGGACATGTTTTACTGAACATTTTGAGTAGGTTTTACCCTTCCCATGAGCTATGCTGAAGATTAAAAATCAGGATGATTGCTATCTTTATAATAATGTATCCAATTACAAATACGGTCTTCTCTCCTCCCAATCTGTTCCAGCTTTGTTCTGAATCGGAACACTGCTTCTGTCAAACTGCCATTATGTCACCATTTTGCAGTTTTGCTTTTTTGTTATCAATAGCATGAATCTGGCTGACCTGAGTGACAAAGCTGCAAAAACCAGGCAGGAAGAAACGAAGGAGGCAGAGGTAGCCCACTGTATTGAGAAAACAAACAGGAAGAAGAAGAAAAGGCAGGTACTCTCTGAATCAGCACAACAAACACCAGTTCATTATTACTTAACACAAACCCATCAGCTGGGACGCAGAACAACGTCCTGGTCTTCAGATGGCAGAGCTGCCTTCCTTCTCTTTCTCTTCCCTCTTCTGGACCTGCTTGTACCCCAGTGGGGCACCTGGAAAAGCAGACTCAGCCTCCAGTTGCCCTCAGGAGCCAACCTCGGTCAAGTTGCTGTCTGGTAGGCTGGCCCCAATTAGTGGCTGTGTGGGCATGGATCAGCACAGCTTCACTCCAGTCGCTGGTACCAGCAGAGTAGCTGGCATATATTATTTTTACATCTTTGCTGAATATATAAAATCAGCTCAGTCCTTTTCTAACCAAGTCTCCAGCTGTATCATATTATGCGAGATGCTCGCTGATATGATTGACAGATTGCCTGTCTACACAGAATCTGAACTAGATATATATTAAAGAAATTACTTTAAATAATCCTTGGCAAAAAAACAACACTAGGTACTACTGCAAGCCCTCGGAGGACAACAGTGCAGTATTTTCTAATTTAACCTTTTACAATTTTATTTGCAGAAGCACTTTTCCAATTCTCTATTTCCCTTTCAACAGTTGTTAGCCTTTAAAATACAGCTAAAGTAAAATAGCTCCAGGCCTGACTAATATTGTAGTCTGTGGTATGGAACTATTTGATTATTCTGTTTCAACAGCTAATGTAACAGGTTTAGTATTTCTACAAAAAAGGGAAGTCTGAGCTGGAAAGTCTTCTGTTGCTAATGATAGTTCCTCAACATTTCTGCTGCATCCAAAGATACACTGATGTCAGAAACCTCTTCAGTGGATGAAAACCATCCTTCCTAAATGTAACCAACAGCTGTAGCAGAGAAGGGAGGTAAGATAACGCAGATCTTCCTTTTAGATTTGCCTATCTTTTAACGCAGTTCTAACTATTACCCAACGGGTCTCCGAGTCACAAGACCAGCGTTTGGTTAATGAGTAAGTTCACTCCATTTAGAGCTTCACTGGCCAAGCACCCTTCCTGGCTGCTACCTGCCCTAGGAGGTGTGCAGGTAAGCCTACAGCCCCACCGGGTGTCAGACCTCTGTCCCACTGTCCCCCCTCCTGCCGCAGCACCCACATTTCTGCAGGAGTGACATCCTCTCCCCGGCTCTGTGGTCTCACCTGCTGAGCTGGCCTGATCCATAAGCTGCCGAGCCGGGCTCACGGGCTGCGTGCGAGCTAGGGGTGCACCTACACACCAGGGTCCATGCTCGATGGGACACCATGGGAAGACACACTGGCTGCAAAGACGCAGCTTCTCTGTCCTCAGTGTGCTGGGATCAGTTGGGTACTTCTCTTTCCCACGAGCTTGCACGAGGGCAGCTACAGAGTAGGGAAATTTCCCCTTCTTTTACCCTAAGTGGACATTTTGTGCAAGCTCCTGCACAGTATGTGTAAAAGAGTTTTAAACTTTCCAAATAAAGTGCATCTAGTCTTCCTCTGTTTTCCCTAGGCTTAGCTCCTTTTATGGCTTTAAGTAGTAAATCAGTAATTCAGGGAACCTTACTTTGCTTCTGAAGTGTTTGTTATACAAACAGAGAGGATGGGGCCAGACTTGCCGGCCCCTTGCGCTGCGCACAGCCCAGGCTGTGCGGCTTCTTCCAGGGTTGTAAAATATTCAGTACAGCAAACCTTACTGTGACACCTATATTGTTTAGGTAGAAGATACAAGTGAACAGGAACGAACTATAAAAAATATGGGGAAAAAAAGTTTAAAAAAGTTTAGTTAGTCTAGATATTGGACAATATATTCACCAAAACATGGTAACAAAAATGCGTAAGAGAAAGAGCAAGGCTTATGTGCCATACATTCGCAGTCACCAGACAGAAAGACTGTTAATACTGACCTGGGTGAGAGCTGGCAGGGACCTGGCATGTCTCACCGCTGCCAGCTTTCTGCCTGGCTCAGCTCCGCGCTAGCATTGCGCCACAGCATCACCGACGACAAGGTGGTGACAAAAATCAATCCAACAGGCAGCAAGACAAATAAGTCATCTGTATCACGGCTCAAATATGTTTCTGATCAATAATAGAAAATTAAGTCCTACTCCTTTGCCAAGAAAATAGATTATTTAATCAGTGTACAGACAGATAGAGATGTTACATAATCAAAAATAGCTCACTCGGCTATATTTAGTGGCCACTGCCTTTCAGTGAAGAGGGCGAAAGTACACCCATTATCGGTTACAAGCCCTGTACAGAAATGGTTTTCTGCTGAGTTAAGCTGGTCCAACATACTCAACATCGAGATACTGTATATATAAAACTTCAACAACAACTATGACAGGATGATGAATACAGAAAAGACAAGAAAGTCACTGCTGCTGTATGGACAATTATCCAGCAGGGGCAGAGGATCACAAGAGATTGTGAAAGAGTCCCAACTAAATTTATACGCCAGTGGATCTACAAGATTATTTCCAGCCTTTCCAATCTTTGGATTACCTGGCATTTTCCATTAAAGGATGAAGCATCAGTAGAGCACATTTGCACGTAGTGACTGGTTGACTTTCACAGTTATTCCTGTGATCTCCCAGCAATAAGCATTGGAATTCCAGGAATTTGCAGAACACACTGAAAATCACCGATCTAGACCATCAACACAGAGCTTACTTAACAGTACTGCTGCCTGACTGGACACACTGCACATAGCTAAGGGTCTTCCACCTCTTCCAAGACCCCCAGGATCTTAACTAAAAGCTCAAAGAAATGTCTGCCTGTGGGCAGTCTCCCCGAGATGAGAGCAGCAGCATCAGTGCCATCATCCATCCTCCCCTATCAAACAATAAACACCTAGAGAAAGAGCACAATTAGTTCTGAAATCAAGCGCTTCCAGATTTAATGGTTTCAAGATAAAAATACAAAAAGGAATTAGAAAAAAACAACTATTAAACCAAAGGCTCATTTATAGGCCACTCATGCTTTGAAATAAAAGTGAAAGAAAAACACATATTCCTAACTGGGAGTAAGAGGAGCGTGGAAAAAAGAATGTTTAGCAGAATTGCCAGTGATCAGCATTGGCACTATCCACTTCTTGTATTGTTTTTGATATCAAAAGCAAGAAGGACCTACATCAACTGGTATTTGGGTCAGGTCTACAGAGCGGCTTCACCAAATGGGGGTACCACATACAGCAGCCATCAGAGACACCGAATGCAAAGACTTCATGGAAGTTCTGCTGATTCTGCATGGCCATGTCTTTAAGGTATATTTTGATCTGTGATATTCATTTTAGACATTCAGAAGAACAAAGTGCTTCATGCAGACTAAAAATTCTTAGCAGTCCCAGTATTTTAGAAAGATAAGAAAACAAGCATGATAAACAGAAGTCAAACACCACTACTGCAGTGTAACAGATACCTTAAAGATCCCTCCAATGTTTAGGAAAGCTAGAGAGGAAAGAAAGCACTATGCCCATTAAAAATAATAATAATAAAAGATAATTATAGCTGGCTCCAAATGTTAACAATTTAATAGTTACAGGATCTAAGTACTGTAAATGACTAATGCATGCAGCAAATGTATTCGCAACAGCGTACAAAACAAAGCCCTTAAATGTAGATAGCTCTGGAAAAAAAAGGATAAACTGTTTTATAACATAAACTCTGAAGCACATGACATTGAGAAAGTCTCTTGCATTATCTTTCTTTTGTGACTGGCAGCAAGATCTCCTTGATATGCCAAGACGATGACAAGACCAATAATGTGCAATTTGGGAACTCCAGATACCTGCATGATCAGAGCAAAAAAACTGCATCCTTACAGTTCTAAGAAGAACGAGGCATTTTTTCCTATCCACACAAAAAGTCACCAACTTTCAGTATATTTAATACAGACAAGAAAAAGTCAAGAAAAAAATTACTAATAAATTTAATTGACCACAAACACGAGTAACTTACAAAACTCTGCTGATTATTTACTTTATCCCATTCTCTGTGCACATTTTTTGCCAGTGACAGTCACAAACACAACTTAAATCCAAACCCCCTCGCTTCTACATTTAATAAACAACCAGCTTTTCACCCAAAGAATTAATGGAATACGAGCCTGAAAATTAATCCATTACTCCAAGGTACATCTTGTAAATAAATACTAATTTAATGTTGATTTTATTCAACTAAAAGAAGCTTGTGTACACATAACTGAGTTGCCACTAGTTACAGGTTCAAGTCGCTTGCTGTGAAGGGACATTTCTGCCTTAAGCTGCGCATGTTGCAGTGCAGACCGGCGTGCAAAAGGGTGGACCCAGCCTGCAAGACAGCTCGGCGTCCAGACCCAATCTGGAGCAAATGAGAACACCGAAGCGTTTCCTTCTCCAAACATGCCCAAATGGAGACCATCACTTATCTTTCTAAACAAACAGCAACGCAGGTCACTCCTTCCTGCCTCCGGTTAGGAATTTCCCAGTGCTACGTACGGGTTGATGAACAACGTCCTTAAGGCACAATGGCAGGAGCTCTGGACACCTATTTATCAAGCAGGGAATTAACAGAGAAGTCACAGATAGCTGTAGCTTTCTGGCCCTCATTTTCTTAGTGGATGATCTGCTATTGAGCTACAAGCAGCAACTCTGCTAGCTGAAACTTAAAGGATATTTTCTATTATCAGAGAAGGAACTTCTGTTGAGTAATGCTTTCATTCAGTTTGCTCACAATGTTCTCTGTTGATGAATATATCTGATTTCATGTAAATGTGATTAAATAAATCAGACAATGCTAGGCTGTATCATTCTCAAGAGGTTCTAGTTCAAGATGTGAAATACTTGTCCCAATAAGCACGAGTTGAACTAAACCTTGTGCGTTCTGGGTTTTTATTATTTTCTTAAGCTCCAAAAGACCCTGGCTACCTCCTTATTACCATGGGTGTAGCATCAGAATTACACATTTTGCATATACTGCCGCATGTACTCAAAGATTTTCAAAATATCTAAGGACTGAAGGGGAAGGGAAAGGAAATTGAAAGAAAAAAAGAAAGAGGATGGAAAAACTCCTGCAAAGTAATTTGACTTATTTGGAGCTCATGGCTTTTAGCACACAGAAAGATCAGGTAACCGGGAAACGAGTGCCGTGGCTGACACTTTCTGATAACAGAAATCAAAAAGAACAACTCTGAAATCCAGGCTGTTTATAATCAGTTGTCTATGCATGATGTTACAGGTCTAATCTCAAGTAGCCTAAGTGTTAAGTCTTCATCTGTCGTGCAGAAGTTCATGTTACACCATTCCCTTTGAGAAGGGAAGGAATATCAGCCAAAGAATACAGTGATCCCATGCCACGTACTCTTTGTAAAATAAAAAAAGGACGTTTTAAAAAGATATCAGTTGAAAAGCAGCGTGATTAAGAAAAGGAACTGTGTCTGGCAACGTGACCTTTTTCTGCCGTTCGCCACCGAACTGTCTCGTTCTGGCAGCAGCAGAATGGCAGGGTTATCACCTCCGGCACGGCTCCCCAACAGAACTGGTTTCTAGTTTCCAGGTACTGCGGAGTGAAATGCAAAGGACATGACTTCCCTTTCCTGACAAAGTCATTTGCTCCCTATGAAATTAATTTCAGATATACCACCAAAAAAATGCTCTTCCTACCACAGATTATCACTCCCTTCACCTTCCTGCTAGATGCACCTCCTGAGAGGAGGCCCGACCTCTACCCAGTTATCGATAAGCTCCCAGTCCTCTCCTCCCAGCGGTTACAGCGCTCTGGCTCCTGCCCTGACGGGCTGCAGGATGCCCCAGGCTGCGTGTTTCTGGGATGAAAACCACTTCTGCGGTCTGCGCACGGAGCTCTTCCTGCACAAGCAACAACTGCTGCCACGAGGCAACGCTGAGTTAGCACTTAACCACCAGATTAAGGCTCTGCCATAGCCCAAAAGGGCCTTTGTTACTAATTCTGCAGTGAAATGGCAGACACTGCACAAGATGAATGCCACAACAGAGAAACTCGGTATCTTCAGCAAGTTGGGGACAACAGTAAACAACTGAGCTTTAAGTAGAACATTATTTTCTCTGATATCATACACAGAAGCTTCTGTTTAATTAAAACTAAGCTGCTTAAGCCATTCAACTGGCAAATGGCTATACCAAATGACTTGTCAGTTGTTAGCATTCAAATAGCAGGAGTTGTTTGTTGTCACACTCAGATGGCAAGTTGCAATGCTAATGCACATTTCCCTACTGGCTCCACAAATCTAAACCAACCCAGGCCTGTGAAGTTATTAAAAGTGCTGCTGTATATTACTGAGGAATACTTCCTTACTATGATCTTCAAAGATGCTAATATTATGAACTCAGCTACAATTTAATTATTTCAACCTCTGTCCTAAAAATACAAGCCATTCTGGTCATTTACTTGCATTTTTAAAAGTAGAACTTACATAAATTCTGGCTTTGAGCCCCGAGTTCAAGCCAACATCCTTAACTTCCCCAGTGTAAGAAGTCCAGATACAGATTCTGTATCTTCTGATTCAGATCCTGCATATCTCAACTTCAAAATCTTTAATTAAAAAGCATAAATTACTGCAGCAGCTACTTTTCTCTGATCACATGCAATTAAAAAAAAAATATATATCAAAGTTTTATCTTGGGTCAGGAACAGGAAAAGATCATTCTGGCCACCCAGGCTAACTTCAAAGCCACAGAAACTGAGCAGCACTGAGGGCGCCTAGGTTGAGATGCTCTGGAAGACCCCTGTTTGCCTATCGCTAGAATTCAGGTCAAGAGCGAGCATCAGGCAGAGGCGCCTCTGGAATTCAGGCTGGGAGACAGCCTCTCGCCCCCCTGCCGTCTTCATTCCCTTCCCCCAGATGGGAAGGACAGTGGCAAGAAACTTAAAACAGTTGAAGGCACTGAATTTGTTGATCTTTTTACTTCCTATGAGTCATGTTCCTCAACTTTGCCACTATGCGTATAAAAATCGGCTACAACTCATTAAATAAATATTTCCACTTTGACTCAGTAAGAGCAGACGACTCCCACATTAAAGGACCACATAGGTAAAACAATGAAAAATGCTGTAACGCTTAAAGTCGCCCGTTCCAGTGAGTTATAATGCCCATGTTACGGGGCAGTCAGTGGTATTGCCGCATTATTATTATGACAGATGCCATATGCACCTTCTCCTTTGGTGTGGTCTCCAGGAAAGAAGAATATTTCCATTCATCACAGCATGATCTAATGGATGGCAGTGCTCAAATGAATGGTCAGCAAATGCATTTTATGTGCTTCTATTTATGTACATTTATTTTTACAGGCTACAATGCAAGCGTCAGAAGAGCACTTCCACTTTTCTATCCAAGGACTGAAAGACTATCCACATTAATAAAGCCTTGCCTTACCCCATGTGCCCTTTTTACATATGGCAAAACTGAGTCATCAGCCTTGTTTTAGGTAGCATACTTGACACAACAAAAATAAGAGGTAGGAGCTAATTACCAGTACAGTACATGAAAACAGGAGTGTCCTTTCCACAAATCTTAAGCTTTCTATCAAAACACATGGCTTTTTTTATAGAAGTAAAGTTAATAGATGCCTAGAACTACTGAATGAAATGATGGGATTTCTCTGCATTTAGCAACAAGCCTTGAAAACCTTAATCTCGTGAGTCAGTAATAACAGTGGAGGAAGTAAAGACAATCTTGGGTCTGTAATCAATAAGACAAGCTGCTTAAGAGACTTCATCTGAAGTAAACGTGCAAATGTCTCACCAAAGCAGAGATGCTGATTTATGATTAAAAAGTGTAAATGTACTTCTGTGGTATCAGTTAAGAACAACATGCATGTCTCATTCGCAAGGGCTTAAGGCAAAGAGTTTAACATCACCAGACGACAAACTCCTCGCTAAGTCTTTCTCCCGAATGCCATTAACACCTCTGCATGTTCTGCATCCCATCTAATTCTCTCTGGCTTACAGCAGTTCTATCACGATTTAAACACATCGTACTCCTTTTCCATTATCAAAGTCAAACCTACAAATGCGGCATTTTTCTCTTGACAAAATCCTGCCAAAGTCCCTGAAAGGCCAGCCCTGACTATGACATGCTCCGCTGCCAAAAGAATTGGCTACAAAACCCAAAGACTATGCAAACAGACTTTAAGGGATTTTGCAGAGCAATATTGCTCCAGATAATACATCAGGCCTGCTATTGTTTAATAAGTAAAGGGATGATTTAGAAAAGCTGATGAACGGCACAGTGGCACAAACCGCAGTACAGCAAAATTATTCAGGTTTGCAAGGGCTGTGGAAGAGTAAAAATTCCAGAGATGAAAACAAGGCAGGTGAACGGGCAGCTTTATGACGGATGAGCTTCAACACTGACAAACAAGCGCTAATGCCCTGAAGAGTAATAATTCAGACTACTTATCTACGCTGCTGGGCTTCTCCACTTCGTAGTCAGGAAAGACCTGAGTAGGACGATGGGCTAATAGGAACATCCACACCGAGTTAAGATCATGTTCCAAAACGAGCAAAATCCCCTCAGATAAATCATCGTCATTCATGGCATAAACAACTAAACAAGACAATCTGGAGGAACGTTCCTACCAGTAATTAATCTGTGACTATTACTTACAGAGCTATTTCAATTTTTTTCCCCCTTTTGGGCATCTAGCATACCATCACAGGTCTTTATCACAGCTCAAACAGGGCAGGATAGGGTTGTTACACCCGATACAGAAGGACTGCTTTACTGTTGAGCCCAGGAAAAGTAAATAGCCTTAAAAATTCCTATTTGTAGAGAAAGAGGGAAAAAGCTAAAAACATGCATCACAGACAGTTTCTGGAGTCAAATTCCAAGTTATTCTGATATTTCTCCACTGTAGGAGTGTCTGGAATTTTTCCACCCACATTGGTATTAATCTACAGGGAAATTAACTGGTACAACAGTCGGAAATGCAGGGGTTAATTCTGACTGCTGTCGAATGCCCCAAGTCTGTGCTCTGTTCATCAGAGCATTAAATCTGAAAGCTCAAGAGAGTAGTGCAGCCGTGCTGCAAGGGCTATGTTATAAAGTTCTGCATTAAAAATTCATATCGGAGGCTTGCCACAGTACTCTGCTCTGGCTGAAAGGAGAGCTGGCGGGGAAATATTAGACACCCCACTGTCTTTCTGGCAATTGGAGACATTCCTCAACAAACAGCACCTCAGGAAGGGAATGAAAGGGCAAACAAACCGTGAAACAAATCAATGAGTTCAATTATCTCTCTCTCTCTCAGAAAGGAAACTTTTCATTTTTAAGGCTGTTTCATGAAATCTTTTAATGACGGCCCTGAACAAGAATGTTGGGCACTCTGGCTGCAAAACCGGCTGTTTGGCGGTGCTTTTTGTTTGTTTTACACAAGACAGAGGTTCCCAGCCATTGAGGGGGAAGCACGGAGCAGGGTCCGGCTACCCCTCCGCGGAACAACTCTACTTACCCATTCTGCTACCATGACCACGTGGGGTAACAGGCTGTAGAAATCGTTGCCACTTTCCCTGAAGTGTCTCCAGCAAAGAGTGAATTTAGATTTATAAAGACTGTTAGTTACTCCATGGTGAAGTTATGCTCTCCTCACTGCTGGTTAAGGCTGCGTGCATTTCACAGCAATTTATGGCAACCCAGCTAGTAGATGACATGGTTCACTATGATGGAAATGGGTGTTATATTTTTATGAAAGGCAGATGTGCCCCTCAGGTTATCTGATGTAACCACCGTATTCAGGCAGGTTAATAATCCAGACATCGTAAGTGGAGAAATACACAGGAAATGAAACATCAGTAAATACAATTTCTTGAGGAAACCATGGAAAGAAAGCTACCTGTTTCACAGTCTTCCCCTCCACCAACTCTGCAGACTCTTCCCAGTGTTGAAGTTTGAAACAAATGAAGGAAAAGGAAGGACAAAAGCTGCCGTGGTGCTACAAAGATAAGTGTGTGTATGTGAACATAATTATTTTTGAGTAACTGAGCCCAGAAAGAGCACTACAGGTGGGATAACAGAACTAGCAAAGCTCTAAGAAACAAAACTTTCAAACCTTTCTTGGGTTTAATCCTTTGTTAGAATGCTTTCTATTCTGTAAAACAAATAAATATTGCTTTGTCCTGAAGGCTATGGCTTCTGTATCACTGCCAACGCAGTCACATGCACCTGAAGGGGAACAGTTATAGGTGTCCAACTCAATCAGGCCTACACTCATCAGTACAGCTGGGAACCTGGCTGACTCCAGCCCAGCAATGCTGGGTTTGAGTGGTCCAGCCAGGAGATTGTTCAGGAGAAGGTGCAGGAGGGCACGTTTGTCATCTGGCAGGACAAAGCACCTAGCTGGGGGGGATCCTGTAATCAGTTGTAAGTTCATTATTTTGAGGGAAGGAATGAAGACAGGTTGTGTAGTTGCTGATCACAAGTAACCAAAGACCATCTGTTACGAGCCACTGAAAGACTACTACAAAAGACCGGTAACGCTAAGGTAGTGCTTCAGTCAAATTCATTTCTTGTTCAAAACGTCTTGCTAAAAGGCACTTAAAAGCCATGAAATCCAATCAGCAAGTGTTCAATCAGCATCAAGACGTATCTAAGTGAAAATGGGAAGAAGCAGCCCGTCCTTCTAGCCAGTGATTTGATATCCTACTTTTGATCCTTGCTGCAATATTGATTGCCCTCTGCATCCCTGACCAGACTCCTCGTGACTCAGTTTCCCAACATGTTACAAAAAAAAACACAGGGAAGAAAGGCTGTTAATTAGCCTTTGCTGTGATCTGCCTCTCCAGAAACACACTAGATAAATGTTAAGGGTTAATAATATCAGGCTCACAGGATTGTAAATGCATTTGTTTGTTTAATGCTTTACATGAATGCTAATGAAGTTATTAACAGGCCTGCACGCTGTCTATTGTTTTTCTTGGTTTTAGTGCCTGCACCATACTGCCTTATCCCTTCTGCTCCACGAGCTGGCCAACATTTCTCTTCCAAATCCCTGAATTAGTGCTCGGTCCTGGTTCCTAGCTCCTTATGTTTGGGATTCTCAGCTTCTTATTCAAAGATACAATTTTAAAAAACACATTCATTAAAACATTCTTTAAAAATTTCAAGATAATAAGATTCATTTGAGGTTTCATCATACCAGATATTTTCTGTGGCATACAAAACTGCAATCTCACATGGCGTTATTGTCTTTTAATTGAGATCAGAGGATATGTAAATGAGACAATATTTCTTAGTTCCCATTAAGTGATGTCTCCAGGATGATTAGAAGAGGCTGAACCAGATAGGACATGCTTCCCTGATGTCCAGTGCAGATACTTCTCCCTGAGCTGTGCTTCAGCCACACGCATTAAGGATAAGGGTTAAAATGGAAGTCAAAGATTTACATGAGGTGAGCAGGGGAAAAACTTGTCAGAAGTTTGAAAGCCATCATTGGTGGCAGAGAAGACGTGCATCGCTATGCAGCTGTAGGATTTTGTTCTGCAGACTTTACCCCATGCAATGTGAACACCTAAAAATTCCCAATATCAACGGAACTAACAGATAAGGTGGCAAAACCAAAACAGAAATACATTTTTAAAGCAATTATGGAAAGTATAATACTCTTGTTTCTGTAGTAAGGTGGCTTACAGCTGTGGCATCGCAGTAACATTTTAAGGCAGGGAAGGGATGAAACACATTTAGGTACATTGTTAATGAGAAGCTGAAAAACCTGTCTAATGAGGAAACAGCATATGGACACTTTAATGAAGGTTGGGCCAGATATAGCCACTGACAGTGACTATGAATATGTTCCTGTTCTAGAAAGCCAAACAAAAAAGTGAAATGAAAACAATGGATGAGTGCAAGTGCTGTCTGTGTGGAGCAATGCAGGACATGGCAGAGTGGATCCCCCAGCTCCCATGGCAAACACACGGCTTTCCAAAGGGAAAGGAGATAAAGGAAGGAGAAAGTCCGTTTTCTAGGACCCAGTGTTTTTGTGCTCAGGCCCTCACAAAGTTTCCTCAACACCCCTTCTCGTTCAGGGTGGCCATCTTTTTCCATGAAGCGAGGCAGCACAACACACACGACGTGACTCATTTTTTCACCCGCACTATTATTGCGTGGGAGTGGGAAACGCAGCTGGAATCCATTTTCTGAGCGCAAGGAGAGGCTCAAGTAAATGCCAGTACAGAAAGCCTACGTATTAAATGCACAGCTAGGTGGAGGCTACCGCAAGAACTGCCAGCTTAACTGAGAGCCTGATGGAGAGCTTTGCTTTGTGACTGGAAATAGGTCATCCGGCGTATCGTACAGGACAGGTCCCTCTCGAAAACAGATGAACCATTCGCTTCTGATGACTGACGGATTCCTCCTGATGGCTTTCCCCACAGCCTCAGCCTAGCAGCAGCCGTGCCGAGGAGCCAGGGCAGTACCACACAGCCTCCTTGCTATCGAGGCCAAGACCTCACGAGTGGTACTATAGCAAAATTACTCTGTTGCTTTGGTACTCTGCATTCAAAAAAAATAGGTATTATCCTTTGTAGACCTCCATGAGAATGCTGCATGACAACCAAGCCCAGCAGACCAGGACGTGGAGGCCCAAGCCCTGCGCGTGCTTGGGTGCAGATGGGCCTTTGCCTCGAGAAGGGGGCTGTTTCCCCATAACTCGCTCCTCATCCTCACGAAGCCCCCACATGCACCTCACCGAGTCCAGCTGTTCCTGATAAAAATAAGCTACCCTGACAAGACCACTCCAAAGAACTGGGCTGCCCTATTGTCAGGCTCGCAGGGCATGCAGGTCCCTGGTGGCAGGCTGGGGCTGCAGGAAGACGCTGGTGGTCTCTGCTGCTCGGCAGAAGGACGCATCCTGCAGGAGCCTGAGGAGGTCTGGTTCCAGCAAGGGCACGTGAGGATGGCCAGGACAGGGCCCATTCTGCCCCTTCTCACCTCATGAGACTCATGAACCGAGGACACTCCAGCCTCTTCCCTGTGATTTCACACCCAGGTCAGAACTGCTGTAGCTGCTGTAGTCAGGATGACCACCAGCATGGCAAGCACAGTAGGGTAAGACCCTTTGGTGCAATATTCTGTATTTATTTAAAGATTTGCAGCTTAGGATCTCATGTCAACCCAAGGTTACAGATAACGTAACAGGGTGATGACTAGAATATGCTGGAATACCCTAAGGCTATTTTTTTCTACTTTGGGCTGTTAAATAACACCAGCTTTTAGGCTACACTAGAAAAAGGATCTGAACAGTCTCACTCGAGGTTAAAAAGCAAACAAATAAAAACCCTGGAAAGACCTAGGGCACTACTGTGCTGTCAAAAAGTTACATTAACTACTTGCAAGCATTACAAGCCTAGCAGAAGAAACAACACAGCCCGGTACTAACTCCTACAAACTCTAAATACTCCATTTCCATGGAGTTCTCATAAATGCACACTTGAAGATTACAAGAAAATTCTTCTTGCCAGTTGTGGTTTATGTTTCTGGTGTCCGCATATTTCTAGATTCCAGCCAAGACCAGACTTGTTGGCTGTGAGCATTACACTTGCTCCTTGTGCCTCAGTTTCCCTACCCAAAAGTAAAGACAACGTTGCAAAGCAAGCACCCAGCACTTCACATGGATGAGTGCTTTATTGTCATAACTATCTTGCAATTTTTCTGTTTTGACTGGAGGCTGAACCCAAAATTTGGAAAAAAAAAAAAAAAAAAGCTGGTTTGCACAGGAGCTTTCCAGCCCTGCTTCACACAAGAGCTTTAAATTGAAATGAAGATCTCATTAAGCATTTTCATTAATCTCTATTTCTAGCTTTAAGAAATACATTGTTACACGGTGACTGTTAAGTTTTGCATAAGGCACAACTGAAACCTTTAACAAATGTCTCAGATTGTAAAATGCACCCAGAGCTTTCTGTAAGATTCAAGACATTCACTTGTTCTTGCTTTTTTAAATTTTGTTCTTTTTAACATCCTCACTGTTTTCTCATCCCTCCACTACTATCACTACGCCTGGGGTTTCACCGATGGTTGTATGACTAGGAAATTTAAGGAGAGAAAAGGCTGTAAGACGCATGGCCAGTGAAGTTCTCCATCTCCTGTTTTTAGGGAAATCACTTTAAATACAGCAATAATTCCAGAGATGAGCATTAGAAGTTAATGACTCATCAAAAGAACAGGAAATAGGAAACTTTAAGACCTTAAAGGCACAGCAAAGAGAAGCTATTTCATGTCATGTTCAACACAACCATCCTAACTACAGTATTTCATGCTCAATGGGGGGAAGCAGCATTTGAGGACATCTATCACAGTAATTATGTAATGCTGGAGGGAGCACGACTTTATTTTTTATTCAGTTTGACCCTGAGCACTGTCAAAATGGAAGACTACAAACATCTGAAAAGTGATATATCGGTACAAGCTAGTACTTAAACAAGAAAGATTTGTTAAAAAAAAATTAAAGTAAATAATTCATAGGCCAAATTCAATTCTCGGTATATATAGGGAATTATTCCCCTGAAGCCAAAGTTAACTGAGACTTGCCCCAATATAACAGAAGATTTCACATGAATACTTGAACTCCAATTTCATCACGTAACTTTAAGTAGAAATAATTCTCATGACTAAAATTACTGCTCCTCTGCCTTCGAGCCCAGCCCCGCACTCCTTTTGTGCAAAAATCCACATATTTAAAATTTTATCTTGCATCGATGCCTGAAGAACAGATCCACTAAATAACCAGTAGAAGGAGCACCCTTCACCCCAAACAGGGAGGAAACACAAGCGTCTCCTTCTGTCCCTGTATTTTGGCATCCAATCCCCCAAAAACGCTTCCTGTCCCCAGGAGTGGTGACTCAAGCACCTTGCACTCGCGTGCAGGTAACAGGAGGGGATGTTTACCTCTCCGGCAGCCCTCCTGCCTGTGTTACAGCATTGCCTGCCTCCTTCCCAGCAGTCCCCATCTGTCACCCACCTCTGACTTTGTGCAGATTACTTGAGGATTTATTTCCAAGCAGGATACGTGGATGAAAACAGGCATTACTTTGTCCTCCTGCTCCTGAGCGCCTACCTAGTTGTTTCATTAACTTCTTGTGTGGTGTCATGATATCATACCATAAGCTCTTTAGGGCAGAGACAGTCTTTGTAAGAGATACAATGCGGTGCCCACCCCAGTGTCCCCAGCCTCACCGGCTGACGTCTGTGACCACCACAGGAGAAGTAAGATTAAATATTGATATTGAAATCTTGTGAGTCTAGTTTACAGATTCAGGCCCTGAAACATCAGAAAATCTCTCCCTTATCTCAAAGCAGGACTGCCAGCTCACAGGCCACATTTTCATCAACTGCACTCTTGCCATTTCCTGATTTAGTTTTCATTAAAATGTAGTCCAGGATTAAAACAAGTCAGCTGGATCTATATGGTGGAGGTAATTTGCAATACTGCACTAGTGTACAGTCTTAGTGATGCTACACCAGTATGCCATCCTGTGCCATCCTCCACTATATTGCCAAAAAATAATAATCAGTCTGATCTATAAATGGACAACGGTTCCCTGCTTCATATACTGGAGAGCAGTGTTTTCAGTAAGTTGTTAAAAGGAATTGTTTTAGGATGACTCCTTCAGTAAATATTAAAATCTTTTTCCTCCATTTAATTTTCTACACGTACACTACTTTTAGAAGAACAAGAAGTCAGCATCTCCCAGAAAATCATATAGGAACAAAAAACAGGGGCAGAGCTGCTTTGACTGACAACTGAAACCTAAACATGTTTTGCTCTGTCTTATTTACAAAGGTTTTTTATTGCAGAATTGGGTGCAGTGCCTAAAAGCCTCACAAGACTATTTAACATTTACTGGTGAAAATGCAGCATTTCAGTGAAATTCGATATTTTCTTTCATCAAAGGCAGGGAGCCTCAACCCACATGTTAACAGTAATGTAACAAGCCTACTGCATGTGCTACAACCGAAGATCCTTTTCCAATTAGAAATCATTTACGTTGGGGAGAGAAGGGGCAGGAGCAAAGAGGTGGCTCTGGAATTTATTTAGAACTGGAATTCAACCGTTCTGGCTGGGAGCATTAACAGCTCAGCTGGGAACCTCAAACACTTGCTAGGACTCTGCAGTGAAACAGCAGTGAAAAAGCACGTTAGCAAGGAGGACAGCTTGTCCCCAGAAAACTAAGGAAATGCACAAATGAATTTTGTCCTGTTCTTTTCTACAGAGGGTGAAGAAGTAAAATAATTTTGTTGCACTAGTGGAAAAAAAGAAATCTTTAATTTTCATGAAACTCAAGCCTGAGTTTGCTTTTCAGTTTCAGCTCTGATAGAATCTCCAGATCAAACTCATTAGTGCTGGTTAAATCCAGGTTTGCTGATAGAAACGTGTGGGACAGCAAACAAAATCAGTATCAGGCCTCGAGAGAGGATGTGCCTCTTTAATTGAAAAAGGCAGAGTAATCATTCATTTATTTAACCCAGAGATGATTATAATCTGAAAACCTTGAAATCCTCTTACACAACAACTGTTTTGGCAAGCCCCTCTGTGTTCCAACAAATATTAAACTGTGCTTGCCATTTGTCTAAGGAATCTTGTATTAATAAACATGAAGAAGAACACTTTTACCTCCCACACTCAATGACAGAAGAAAACAAAGACCAGCTGTATTCATCAATGGATCCTTGTTCTGCACATAAAGGCTAATTACATTTTACTTCAAGCCTACACATGGAAAACTTTTCTGCTGCCATCTTGTCAAATTCAGCTTCTGATATTCCAGCTGACAGGCTGCGATGACTGCACACAACAAACTTCTTTTTGTCATTAACACCTTCGGCGCCCTGTGAGCATGGTATCTGTGTGATGGGAGCCAGGAGGAGGGGGCACTCGGAGCATCCCTGTTCCTGCTGCACATGTAGTACCTGGCCACTGGCAAAGGGAAGGGGGATTTTTATAAAATGGGATGGCAGCAGCTAATATGACCCAAGATTTTAAGTCCAGAAACTGATCTCGTCTGAAGATGCCTTGCTAGCATCAGGCTCAGCCAGTTACCTCCATACCTCGTTCTGCACACAGCGCTTCGAACTGGGACATTTTGAAAACACCACCAAAAGATAAACAAACAAGTTGACAAAGTGATTCCCAGCTTCAAGATCAAAACCACTGGTCACTAGGACAAAATCCAGACTCCTCAATGCTGATACTGAAGACTTCTTACTATGTATTTCTTCTTCTTCTTTTTCCTTTTTCTTTTTTTTTTTTAAAGCTTTTCAAAGTTACAAACAGTTAAGAGACTGATCTACTCCAAAATTGAAAATCTTAAAAGTACTGTTAGCTTAAAAAAAATTGACAATTATCTTTTTTTTTCCTGAAGGCATTCCAATTCATCTGCATCAAATAAGTGTCTGTAAAACTAACAATTCTGGCCTAAGATAAAAATCACATGTTTTTAAAACACAAAATTAAAATTGGCAATACAAGTAGCTTTTTAGACTTAGATCAAAAGAGGGTTTCTTTTTAGAAAAGAATCAAACTGTCTTTCACCATTTTTATTGGTGTTTTTTCAACATTTCTCCCAGCTTTTACAATTAAAATAAATGACTCAATTTCACTGACTATATTCAGTTCCCTTTTCATGTTTTTCTAGATTTCCATATTGCAAAATTTGGGCTACAACCACCACAGACGACTGCTGTTATGCAAGAACTATTCCTGCCATAAATATCCAAAACAATGATAAAATATTTCTGCTGTTATTAGGTTCTACAAGTTTGTTTTCACAGTACATTAGTTTGGGAGATAAAGTACATGCTTAATGTCTGCTTCAGGATTCAGCTGTATGATCCCTATATCCCAGACCAGCCTCCATAATCATTCTGCTACAGAACACAATAAACTTGTTGTTACTGCAGATGCTACTAATTCGATGTAATTCTCTATATATTAGCTAAGAATCATATTCAAGATTATATGAAAACATCTCCATGTGAATCCCTCTGAAAAAATGAAATGCATTACAAGTGCAAACAAACAGTTTAAGAGTACATCTTTTGCCCAGTATAAATTATGGTACTTAGGGAAATAGTATTGAAAAAACGAACGAAGCAAACGCTCTGCAAATAAAAACATTGAAAAGGGTCAGGGGTTACAAGGCTCGGTGCCTACAATCACTGAGCCCTGATCTATGACTGTTGCCGCAGAATCAACTGCAAGACAAAATACCAGCAACGGATCTGCCAGCATCAGCTATGCGCAGAAAAGGAAATAAAGGCAATCTGCAGCAATTTAAGGCTCCATCAGAAACATCATTAGCATGTGTCTCTTAGAGAAGGATGAAATCGAGGGGGGGAAAAAACAATTTTAATTACCTTATATGGAACTCAAACGAAACTGGAGTTACAGAGTGACCCCCAAAATTACCTACAACTTTATCTTTAATGATGTAAAAGGTGTTTCAACCCTGGACACTGACTCTTAACCACTGTGGACTGAATTTTGTAAGCACTGAGCTCCCCAGATGCTCAGTGAAGAACTGAATCCTCTGTGCTTGCAGAACCATACACTAAGAAATTAAAACCTATTGCCAATTTGAGTGGTCTTGACAAACCTGACTGCAATGAGCCATACCAGAAAGCACTTACCTACCAGCAAAAACAAGACCACAGCACTCCTCCCAGCATGATAGGGCCAGTCAGCACAGGGATGTGAGGTGCATCTTCCATCCCTTGCTCTTACAGAAGCCAGGGCACCCATCTGAAATGGATTCTTCCTTTCCCATCCCATTTCCAAAAGACAGTGACTCTTTCGGCTTAGTACTGGGATTATTGCTGGTCATGAGAATTCCTTCTCATTACTATATTCCTTTAAATACATGTATGAAAGGTTTAAAGAAAAACAGCAGAAATCTGTCTCACTTCTTTTGTTTCCTGCATTGACTGTTAATTAAACTGAGAGTAAGTGAAAACAGTAGCCATAAAGAAGATCAGGATATACATTTTTGAGGCTACCTGCATGTTCTAACACACATGCACAAAAAGGCAAAAGCCTAACAAAAATGTCACTCTGTGTAGTTTGGTTTGTACCTGGGAGAGCGATGACTGTCATGCCACAACCAGGGAATTGGGTGGAATAAACTAAGATGACTCCTGATCTTTCTATAGGAGGCCAAAGTATGACAATGCGTTCCAAAAAAATTTGGACTCCTGAACCTCTTCCACCCCTTTTGTCTTCAAAAGATGGATACCAAAAAACAAACAAACAAAAAAAAAAACAACAACCAGTGATACCTTGAAGAAAGAAATAGGAAGAAAACAGTGAAATCTTACTTTGCAGTAGTTTCTTCATCATATTTTGTTTTCAGATCAAATAGTTCTGTTCTGGTTTTTTCCAAGGCTAAAAGGCATAAACATGAAGCATTACAGCACTGTAACAGTAGTGAAAAGCAAAAAGACTACTCCATTTTTTTTACTGAGCCATAAATAAAGCTGTATACCTCCTGATGAAAAATGCTTTGCTCTATCTTTCTACCTAGGCAAACCATTATGACTTAGCAAAACGTATCTTGATTTTTCACAATTTTGTATGGTATTACTTTTACATTGCAAAAATTTCCAATTTCTATTCTACTTAAACAAAGCTAGACATTATTCATTTCTTATTAAGCTGGCTAAATTGCTTATTCATTTGAAATATTTATTGCAGTAATTCAGGGAATAACATTTCTTGTGTCCTCAAAGGAAACAAAAACAAATGTATCCCAAGCTGGAATATATAAAACTGCAGAGATGAACAGAAGTATTAATGGCAAGCAAGTCACAGGAACAGGCAAGGAACACTGGTGGAAATTGGGCTCATACTGAACTCAGACCACTATAAATATTTATCATAGTTCAGAAATGTGTGAAACCAGAGCAAAACACAACATGGATGCAAAGTTCCATAGCCTGTTTTAATTGCTGTGTTGTTCTAGTTCTGTACGTGCTTCGTGCTTGGCCTTGTCCACTGTGTTTACCAACAGACTGGCTGCAACCCAAGTGTTCACTTAAGGTGTGAAGCCCCAAAGAAGCTCTGATTCACCAAGCACGTTCAAACTCTGTTGGATCTCTCTGCGCTTGCAAGAGCTGGATCACACACAGTCCTGACTCAGCTAACGATCTCTGTCCTCTCACCTCCAGCCTGAGCAATGGTATAGGTCAGAATAGCGATGCCAAACCTGTTTGCAAAGCTTGAACTTTGTGTTCGGCTTCTTCCAGCTTTGAGGCTGTCGACATCTGTGTCTCCTGCAATTTTCTATAAAGGGAAAAGAAGAGGTGAGAACAGAGCTCGTAATCATGTTAAACAACTTATCTGTATTTTGCAAATTTGGAAGATAGAGTGATTAACTGTCTCATCTGTAATCAGACAACTGACAACACCACACAGACTACAAGGTGCTTCAATGGGACCCATAAATCATGTCACATTGCAGTACTGTTCATACTTTGCAGTCCCACTTATTAAAATTTTAGCAGTGTAGCCACCTCATAACATAAGCTGTGAACATTATACAAGAGTTGACTGCTATATAAATGACAACTTCGGTGGAAGGTTTTCTTGAGCATAATTTGTTTTGGAAATGTCACACACATTAAGAAAATTGTCACCAAGCACCCTCTGTTGTACAAAGTTAGTACAAGAAGAATGATACATTTCCATTTTACTGTCATAATGAAGAAATTTCTTGCCATTAAGTGATATACTGAATAGATGTGGCAGCTGTTTCATCGTAGCTGTAATGGATGCCAAATGCAATAACATTATTAGCTACTTTAAAAAAAAATCTGCATATTTCAAAACAAATTTCACATTGATATTTTCTATATAACACGATCAGACCTCTAGTATGCTCACATTTCTTATGTCCACAGGCAATATTTTCTTGTTTATGTCAGCAGTATACATTTTAACATCATCTTGCCATACAGGCGCTACACCCTTTGCTCAAGGGTGGACAAAAGAAGTTATAAAACTCCTCTTTGGAAGGGAGCTTATCCGACACCTCCCAGAAGACACTGCTTTTTATAACACTGCTTTTAAGATATTCTGCAGATTTTTGAATTGTGAATTGGCTTATAAAACTACCAGCATCCTACTTGTGGTCTATAGAGTACATAAATTTATTCTCCAACACTGCTGACCAGGTTGATAACTATTTATAGCAAGAAACATGCATCAGTTCCCTTCATACCAAATTATATGCTTTGAGAACTCAAAATCTCTCTTATACATGCTTGTTTTTGTTATCTGCATTCAATGACCTGCCATTTTGTTTCATATTTACACATTTCTATATTGCTCTTTTTAAAGTCACTGTTTGCATGTTACTTATCGGAGAGTAACCACAGGTATCGATGAATAAAAAAACCTTGGCATTCACAGGTAGGTTTTTCCCACTCAGATCTGAATTTAAACTACCAATGTGCCAACTGAAAAGCTCATGTAAACTCACGGGCTTTCGCAGCAAGTTGAATATGTTAGCTTCAGTGTTACCGCTCCATGGCAGAAATAAGTTCTCAAGGTAGGGAACTTGGCTTGAAAGCACTCCCTCTTAAGACCCTTGGTCTTGTTCTGCCAGATTTGTTTGCCCACTAGCTTACAAGATTCAAACATTCCTTACTCATTTGCAAAAGATTAGAAATGCATCCAAGATGCTTCAAGAAAAAAAATTACAGTAATGTAAAAATTAAAATACTTGTTAACACAGGACTGTGCAAGCTATTTTGAGGATAAAGTTCTAGTTCAGGAACACAGGCCCCTTCTTAAACATGGCCATACCGGCAGGGGTGATGCACCTCTTGAGTACAGTGTTTCATCTGAAATAGCTCAGGGTTGTACAGATTGTACTGTGATACTCTGACACACAAAGTGGACACAGTGGACTGAATTACACTGTCGGCTAATGGAGAAAGATTAGTGTCACAAAGGACAATGCAGCTAGTGAAGAATAAAAGCAGGTTTGCACCCTTCTGAACATGACACCCCCCACACAACACTACCGCCAAGCAACAATCTGTCCTTGTTTTACTCCTACACTTTCACGATTGTTTTTCTGTGCAAAGTTGAGTATCAAATGATTCTGTGTCAAACACATAAATCACCAGAATCACTCAATATATGAGCTGTCTCAGCACACCAAAGAAAGGATCCTGGCTGGGAGGATTAAACAGAAAAATACATCTCTCCCCTACAGTACCTACAGAGCACACATGCACACTCACCTCTCCTTCTCCGCGAAATCATTTTGTAATTTTTGTTCTTTTTCAAGAGCTATATTCTCAGCTTGGTTCTTCAGGGTCTGTTCATATTCTCGGATTTTCTCTTTAAGTGCTTTTATTGTAACCTCTACAGAAAAACAATAGGGAAAGAATGAGTTTACATGGCTCCACGTGGCTCCACAACACACAGCTTTCTTTACCCTGTAGGCTCAGTGTGTTTTAAACTTTAGCTCTTCAACTCTGACACAAAATCAATGGATATGAGTCCCTTTGGAGACCTTTTACTCCCTAAATGTTAAATTGAACTTTAAGCGTTTAGGTTGAGAAGAATCAATGGAGTTTGCTGGAAAGCAGAGTGAAGGTTCCTTTAACATGACTTTAAAAAAAAAAAAAAAAAAAAAAGAAAAAAAAATCAATTGTAAAATATAATATCACCTTATTGACTAGTCTCAAATTAGCTTGCTGCTGAGTGGAGATTAATAAAGTCCCAGTGCGGGTTTAAGTATGCATTTACACACAGGACAGTTAATTCACATAACTGTGCTCGTGTAAAAAGAGGCAGTTTTACTATGGTTCATGCACAGATGCAATCTAACACTAATTGAACACATATCTGGGATATAGCTATGTTCTGCTTCACAACTGATGACAAATATGGCAGTTAAGATTTAACTGCTGTATTAACAGTAGATCAGATGCAACAGACACTCTGGAGCCCCTCGTGTTCCCGTTGCTCTGACTGCCTTGTCATCCACACTGGGTTTTATGCACAAGCATCAATTGCTACAGCTCTGAGAGTGTGCTTGCAGTCTTCCAGGAAATCTGAAGAAACCCTGCTCTCAGATAAAGAAGCTTTCTTGCATTAACTGTGCCTGGTAACAGATGAGAGAAGAGGCAGAAACCTGAAGAGTCACCACGGAGCCTCTGATGGACAGTGTCTTGCTGCATGCCCTCATCCGCTCCTACATGAAAGCCCTCTGATCCCACCCACAGGAAAGGACCAGATCCTTATAGGGCTCATCAGAGGAAAAGCAGGACATTCACCAGAGTATGCTTTGTAACAATAATGGAATTTGGAAAAAGCGTCAGACTGCCAGAAGACTCACAGCTAGCAATACACTTCAATGTACTTACAGAGAGATGGGGTGGTTTAAAGGCATCAGCTTATTAGCAGCTGCCATTAACAATGCTTTAGGAAAAATACCTTTGGATACAAATTGTTTCTCATTCGGCAGAAATATGGGAGAAAGACAAACTTTGCTATGAAAAGTAAAGCCTCACGACTTAAAAAAAATATCTCAGTAATACACACAAAACCGAGCATAATCCTTTAAAAGCCTGCACTTTTAGACTTGACTAGAGAACTGTCACACCAGGCAGCAGATACCTGGTGATAAGGTCTGCTGGCTGGGAATTATACCAAAGGCAGCTGGGACCACAGAGACCACAAGAACGGGGGGAGAGCGGTAAAATGTGACTGCCAGCAAACCGGCTACTTGTGAATGAAGGACTGGGATTTTGCTAGCCATGCAAAAATCAGATGAGTCTCATTACAGATTAATAAGCCATGAAAGGGACATGACTTAAAAAAAAAAAAAAAAGAGCAAGGGGAAATTCTTCTCTGAGATCTGGGAAATAGGAATTTTGATCATCTCCTGAATAAGCAAAGGATGCTCTTCACACATGCAAAAAGATGTTCATTCATACAGATGAAGGATGCACTATTTGTGCAGGAGGTACCTTTGCTGCTAGTATTTTCACACGTGAGCTGTACCAAAGTATTCAGGTACATGAAGAAGCACAGAGCGAAATAAGTAGCTTCCATTCTAACAATCTCAAGGAAACGCACAGAGTTGCACCTTACCAATTCTGAATGCTTCATTTTAAAAAGGAAACAAAAGCACTAAATTTAATGCAAGAAGTGCACAAATGCAGGGAAAAATATGACTTTTGTGACAAATCCGTTTTTACCTTTAGGCACAATCTAATCCCCTACACTGCTGGAAGAACTAAGTGCCTCCTTTACTGTTCAGGTCAGCTGCAGCTTGTTAGCCACTGCCATTTATACCAGTTTTGGAAGAAGTTTCTTAAAGGCATTGTACAGCTTGTATACAGCCCTCCTCCAAACAAAGAGATTAACTGATAAAAGCACCCTTAGCTAACAACACACTTTTCCCTGGATATCTTATTAAACCCTGTTTGAAATAGAGCGTAAAACTATTGCACAGGCGTCAAAAACAGCGCAAACACTAGAGTGGCAAAACAGAAAGGAAGTTAGTGCACACTGGGGAAATAAAAAAAAACAAAACCAAAACCAAAAAGCAGTTTACATGTAGTTGCAGCATGGAACTATGGAAATCAAAATCTTTTCTACTTTCTGGGATGAATTCCTATGTCATGTCTGAGTGTATGGGACACAGAGCCTCAGGAAAACTGCAGTGACCTGCAATTATTGTGCATTTCCAGCAAAAGACTGTTGGTGTAGAGCATTACAGCTCATCTTTTGCAGTGCAGCCTGAATCTTTGCATGCTGGAACCTATCCTCCCCATGGCCCACACCCTCTATGTTAACAGCAAAACTGTAGGTGCACAGGTGCTTCTTCTGCTGAAAATGAGACAAGAGATCCAACCTAGTTGCTAATGCTGCTTTCAAATGTTACCCATTTCAGTGCAAAGGTTCCATAGTATAAGAAAACCTCAATTTTTCCAAATTTTCCTTGAAAATTTACCTTTGTACCAGACAGAACATAGTATTGAATATGGAAATGACAAGTCCCATGTACAGGGAAGTAGGTGTACAACTAAGCAAATTTTGTTTCCTGGTGAAAGAAACACGTTCTTTTGAAGTACAAGAAAACTTAACAGTCTTAACGACAACAGGCTTTAAATCTCTGGTCTCATTAAAACTTACTTAATTAAACAGTATTAGCTTGTGTTTACATTGTTCTTTGGATAGTCCCTGGAGTAAATGTAAAATATGTATGCTGCATGTACTCCAGCAACACATTTCAGATTTACGTAAGGGAAAAACAGAGTACAGGAAAAGTCCATTTTTCAGGTTTGTATCCATGTATGAAATACTGTTGGTTTTTTGTGCGTGTGTCTGTGTACTACATGCACCCACATGCACATTCAGCTTGATGTCAGTAGCAGTGTGGTCTATCATATAGAGTCTACATATAACTTCAGCCAATGGTGTTGTTTCCAGGCAGTGCTGGAGGCTACAACCAAATAACAGCTTCACATTCCGACGTGGTACTACAGAAGACTTCTAAAGAAATGCAGTGAGTCTAACCCAAAGTCATATGTATATGCAAAAATGGCAATAATAGACTATTGTACTCTCTTTACTGACTTTCAATTCTACCTACTGTCAACTCTACCTGTATGAAATAAAACTGAATTTCATCCCAGTGTTTAAATTTCAGTATCCATTAAAAGCTGGTAAACACACACATTTGCAACCTACCCTGATTTTTCACCTCAGCGAATTCTTTGTTGTATTCCTCTAGAGTTTCCCTAAGTTTCTGGTTTTCTGTTTCAATATCGTGCATACGTTGAACCTTGAGCTGAAGTTGCTGTCCTAAATCCAAGGCTGGAACTGGATCTAAAAAAGAAATGGTAAAATAAAATGTAAGATAACAGTAACACTTCTGTGACTCAAACAGCTCAGAGCCCAAGTGTCCCTTTTTCTCTATTAATACCTAGTTTAAGTGACCAGGCCCTAGTTTGAATTACTTTTTCCATATGTTGATTACTCCATGTCCTGTGTGATTAAAAAAATATGGCTGGTTAACTTTACCTATGCTACCCTTTAAATTGAAGTGTGCTTTCCTCATTGTGGCTTTTATCCACAGGGCAGTTCGCCCAGGGTGCAGACAGTCATGATGCAAAGGTATGTGACAGCTTGAAGTTTCATATTTTTGTTTTTAAAATGAGAACTTCAGGGGAAAAAAGTAATCCAAAAAGTACCACCCACTGACAGCTGGTGTCCTTTAAATACCTCCACTTTTGCAGGAGTGAATTTCTGATGAAAATTGTGTCCTCCTGCACAGCTGAGCACTAAAAGTTTATTTGATTATAGAGATCTGAGCTGTATTTTTTCAGAGTGGCAGATCAATAACTATCTGAAGTATTGTGTAAATTTAATTAATTCTATGAAGCTTGGATTTTGTGACCCTTATTCCCTATTTTTCGCATACTACTAATCGAATAAAAATTAGAAATTAGTTTGTAAGTTCTCACAAAATTAATTCTTCCATGTTGGTTCCCTTCCACTGAAGAGAGTCCCTAGCACACACCTGACATGTACGCACGCGTGATTTATTCTGGGATTTCTTCCCAGTCAGAATAGGAAAATGCTGGAGTCCGATGGACTTATAAAAGATTATTGAATACATTTCTGTTATGGGCGCCAGCATCTCTTGTGAAATGGCTGCAAAGATTTAGTCTCCTGTTGAGGAATGCTAAACACCAAACTCAGTGGATCAACAACAGTATATATTAGGGAGTTCACTTAATTTTCAACCACCACAGTCATTAATTTTTCAGACCACCCTCAGTCTCTGGAAACACATAATAAGTCTATTGTACCTCTGTTAACACATTAAGCATGAGCCTGTGTGTTTTTTCAATATGCCAGCGTTGTTTCATAGTTTATAAAAGAATAGTACTGGGTTATGTTGAGCTCAGAGACATTGTAAGTAGCAGTCTGCTGCATTTTGTTACTTCAGTTCTTCAACAGCTTATGGCATTACCCTGTTCATAATACAAAATCTAGGTTGCTTGTCATCTGTTCTCTGTACATACATAGTTTATGACTACATAGCTTTTTCATTTATGCTTTTTAGGCCAAATACTTTTCGTTATTATTATCTATATTAAAATATTTATAATAAATCAAACTTAAAATGTTATTGTGGCAGAGACAGAGGGTACAGGTAAAGAATTAAATACAAAGTTTAAGTCACAGCAGTAGCACGAGTTAAAGTCCCTACAATATTTATGTATGGTCCAATTAAGGTACAGGCTGTCACAACATCACCCTTCTCCCATGTAGGTCCGCCGACCTTTAGCAGGACTGCCCGCTTTGTCACACTTCTGCAGCTCAGCATTTCTCTGACAGAGCTAGTCCAGGACGTTCATCTGCTGAACGTAAAGAGAGGTTGGATTGTCTCAATCCACCCGTGTCTTAAGTTGTTACAGGAGCCTCCAAATATATCTAACAACAACCTTTTGCTTCAGCTATGGTATTTCTATAAAAGTGTGTTAAAATGCCACGATGAAAGAAATTGAACTTTATAAAACTGCGGGTGCACTCTTCCCCCCCCCCTTTTTAGAACGTCCATTGTAAAAAGCCAGGACACCCACAAAACATATTCTGCTCCAAATACACATGGCTTTCTTAATTTAAATTGGTAAGGAATTAGGAGACAAAAATAACATGGGCATTATAAAGTGAATAATGACTAAGCCTTTAGTCAAATTTGCGATCCCTTAGAAGCTTTATGCTCAAAATGAAAATGCTTGCAATCTCATAATTATTCATCAGGACATGTATATTTAATTTAGCTCTATTAAAGGTTAATGTTCAAGTAGCAAAACAGTTGCAGAACAAACAAAATGTAAAAACAGTCTCTGTGCATTAAACTTCAAACTTTACTAGAGCCTATTTGAAGGACTAATGGCCTGCAGCCACTAAATACTGCTTAAAGACATGTTAAAAAAAAAACACACAAAAACATGGCTGAAGCACCTCTTAGACTTAATTTTTATAAACTGCATTAAAGAAAACTAATCACTGCATTACAATAGGTTGACCGAGACATTCTGACCAGAGACAGAAATAATTAATTTCTCATGGCAAGCTCCAACATGCTCTTTTATCTCAAAAAAACAACTAAAGGAGGACCATGATTTCTGGAGCATTTATAAACATCAATTAATCAGAAACCCGTACAAACCATACAGCCAGTGCAACTCTTTTCTTACCTGAATGGAGTGGATTTAAAAATAAATAAGAATACTCTCCTTTTCCCAACATATGCATGCATGAAAAAGCATACCTATTTATATTAACCAGACTTACAAAGTATGTTTCATGTCATTTAACAGGAGGTCACTGAATTTTTACACAAGCAATGGACCAAAACTTTCGATTCATTACACAAACAACAGGCATACGCATGCTGAAAAAAAAAAAATCAAATGCCACTAGCTTATAGACAGCAGCAAAGAAGGAAATGCCTTTTCTGTAATTGGTAGAAGAGAAAAATAATCTCAATTAACACTTCAATGTAAAAACCTCATTGCAAATTATTCCCTTGGTTTGAATCTTCTCTAGCTTGAAGTTCAGCATCCCTGCTAGGCACAAGATAAATAAGAAATGAGAACAGAGACAAAAGGAATCTGCTCATCCAAAACTTAAAAAGTGTTTAGCAAGATCATTATTGCCCAAGAGTAAACTGAGATGTCCATTTTTATATGAAGTTCTGTAGATCTGTTTCCGTCTCTTCCCACTCTGTTCTACTTCCCTTATCTGCTTGTTGCCTCCCATGTCCCCGAGGAAGCCCTTGGCATCATGCATCTGTGTGTGCCCTTCATGTCCAGGCCTGGCCCTGACCCAGCAGCAGAAGTAACAACCTGCTGCATCTCCACACCCGCATCCCAAAGTCTGGTCCCGCTGTCACTTCCCCAGGGATCGCTCTTTGGGGACAGTGCACGCAGGGCTCCCTGTGCCCGGTGTGGTGCTCACAGCTGTCACACACCGCACTGGTCCCCTTGCTGACAGCTCCTCTGCTCATGAAGGGGCTGGATGGACACATCCCAGCAAATGAAGAGGTGAACAGAATTAGCCAGCGTTACAAGTGTAACATTATTTATATAGTAGGCAACACTTCACATCAAACAAGCCGGTGCAAGGCAGCAGCAGTAAACCTCTCAGGCTACTCTCGCACCATATACATGCCCCAAGGACAAATTATTTTTGAACAGCAGCGCAGGAGAACCAATTTTTTGCTGCCGTCTGTGCATGTACACCATGCATTTTCAGAATGGTTTAAAACCATTCTAAGTAACCTAGAGATAGATTTGGACCAAAGAGTGCGTTATGTTACTCGCTGGAGGCAGCACCTCACCACCTGCAGCCCCAGCACAACCCAAACCTGGCGACAAAACCCCACAACCGATGCCCGGCTGAATTTCCAAACGGGGTTTCACTGAAAAAAAAAAAAGGGAAAAAAAAAATCCCTCACTCATTCTGTGAGCTGGAAAAAGACACAGATCTTAATAATTCAATCTAAGTGTTTACACAAAGAGCACTGTGGGTACGCTGCCCTCCCCTGTCATTAGCGGAGATGAATGCACCCCCTTGTGCGCGCTGCTCCCGCAATGACATCACGCTCCCGCCTGCCTCGCTTTTCGCCAGGGCACTCTAGGCTAATGTAATCATACGATTACATAATTAACCCAGCTGTCTCATTAAGAAAATCAACTGGAATTCAGGGCATAATTAGTCATACAGCAATTAGCATGCTGATGAGCGACTGATGAAAAGCTGTCTAGATACGGAGTATGCTGGGACCACCCTCGTTTATCGGGGATAGAGGGGGGGCGGCAGAGCCCGGCTCAAGCCCCCCGAGAGCCGCGAGGCCGGGCCGGGTCCCCTCGGCCGGCAGAGGCCTGCGCAGCCCCGGCCTGGCGTGGCCTCGGCACCGGGCACCTCGCGGCCCCTCCCGGGCGGGCCCCTCACGGCACCTCCCGGCCCCTCACGGCCCGGCCCGGCCCCGCGGGGAGCGAGCGGCAATGCCCGGCCTGGAGCTCGGAGCCGGGAAGCGCAGCGCTGCCCTCAGAAGGCTCCGGGTTGGGCCGGGGAAACTAACCAAAAAAAAAAATTTAAATAAATAAAATAAAAAGGCGCCGTTTCTTTTCACGCTTCTGAGGGAAATGCTCTTCCCGTGCTGCGGTGTGAGGCGCTGCTGGTGGGCTCATCTCAGTTTATTCACAAAAGGGGAAAGGGCACCTAATACTTTGGCCGGTGTCTTAAAATGGAGCTCCTGAGAAGGCTTTTCCAAAACAAAGGGCTTCTCCTAACTCCCCTCCTCCCTTTTCATGACAGGCCCGTAGCGCTGGAAACGCGCGGAAAGCAAGTTATGAAACAGTGCCAGGACTACAGGGGCAATTAATATTTTATATCACAGGGAATGTGTTTCCTAAGGTTGGGGTCTAAAAATAATGCACCGAAGGCACAGCAATTGTTTCGAAAAGACTGTTTGTGTTGCTTAAACCATGCTGTAAGCAAACCAAGCTTAGCGATTGCTCACAAGAAACACCCACGCAAAATGATAAGGGAGAGGGAAAAAATAAAAATAATAAAATAAATAAATAAATAAATAAACACACCCTCCTTAGCTTGACTTCGTTACCGTAGACTGTTAACTTTTTGGAAAAAAGTTCAGCTCAGCCATGTCACGGCCAAGTGAATGAAGCTTTTGCCCCCAGCTGAGCCATGCAGCGAGTGGTTCTCTGGGCACACGGTGCCTGTTTCGCAGGCAGCTCCATCAGCTTGTAATGCACTAAGTGCCTCCTTGGGAGGCTGCATATCTGAAAATAACCTGAAAATGTGTTTTAGAAAAAATAATAATTACATTGTAGCTTTTGAATATTCAAACACCTCACAGCATACTTAATTAATTCATTAATTATTCCCCAGAAATTTCAGGGGTAAATTGAAATAGCCTAGAGAGACTGAGACAAAGATTTCATGGAATAAATGATAACTTTCCTCCTGTTCCCCCATGACTCCGGTAGCCCAGGGACAGAAGAGTTATAGCCGTAATTCCGTTTGAAACAAAGCTCATCATCTCTCCAACTCCTCACTTCATAAAAAACATGAAAAGGTTCTCCCTTCCATCAGGAATTAAACACATTTTCTTACTCCCCCATCCCACAGGACTAGGATCTCTCTCTTCCTTTTATTTTTTCCATTTTTCAAAGTGTTCCCCTCACCTTCCTGGCATCGGAGCATTTTGTAAGGGCCGTGCCAGGGAATTCAAAGCACCTGCAAGAGGGTGAGGGACCCTCATCTTCCATACCAGAAAGAAAGCAGAATGCCACATTCTGCTGCCCTCCAAAAGCACTAAAGCAGCAAAGTAATTCTGAAGCGACCCCTCTGAGCAGGGACGGGAAGCCGCAGCATAACGGTGGCTTTGCTCCCCATTAATCACCATAAGCTGTCAGTGGCAGCACCCTGCAATGCTCACAGGGTTAAGTGAAATGATGTGAGATGGGATATGGCCACTTTGACCACAAGCACATGGATGCCTGTGCCGGAATGTGGCTCTTAGACCTTGTAGGGTGTTACGTGAAAACATCCTTTATTTATCTACCAATCGGCTACTTGCTGAAAAGATGCTTTGGCCCTGCACCACATCATGAAATGCATCTCTACCCTAGTATCCAAAAAAGTCAAGCAAGACAATGTTGATGATTGATTCCTTCATGAATTGTGTTGCAGTTCCCTTTACCTTCGAAGGAGTAACCAAAATTAATCCTTAGAGAAGTTTTTAATAGTAAAGTGGGCATGCATAATAGGTGATACAGTATTTTATGGCACTGTAATATGCCAGCTAAAAAAGGACCTAGTGAGTTATAAGAGAAACCCCTGCAACTGAAAATGCTCCAATTTGAACATTAATACTCTAGTAATGGCTGAAGACATTGGAATTTACTGCTTGCACACTGAGCTCAATGTAAAGCAAAGGACAGTTACAGACAATCGTTCATATGCTAAAAGTTTTATTTCTCCTATTTTGAGATTATAAAAAGAAAAGAGAACCCTCCACTGTATTTGAAAGCATTTCTGCCACAATCATCCCTTCTTTCTCCTGAACACTGCTGCATGTAGTTAGCCCGAAACCCTCAGCAGGCTGGGGTTTATTCTAATTCCAGTTCACATTCCTGCAACTGACAAAGGGAAGTGCAATATATCCCATCACACATGCATCAAATACTGCCTCTTCTTCCCTGAATATGCAACGCTGCTCCAGTCACTGGGGTTAGGGTTGCTCTAAGCCCAGTCCCTAAAGCAAGAGTGCTGCAGTTGGCACCTCCAGGTGAACATGCCCAAGGCAGCAGGGCTGTCTGCTCTATACTGCACATTCTTCCTGCATCTACTCACTGCATCCTTCCCTTATCTGCACCTCCCCTCTTCCTTCCGTGCCTCCAGCCTACCAACTAAAATAGGGCTTGACAAGCACACAATAAATTTTTTAAAGTGTGTGCTTTAGGGATATTTCTTCCTTCGAATATTTATTCCAGCTTTTACAAAGGAATTTATCCAATTATTAATTCAACATGAAAAACGGAAGAAAAAATGTGATCAGACAAACCCAATTTGAAGCCACATATTCAGGTAACAAAGCTATTTTTGGTTATTGTGACATCCATTTCAAAACGTAAGGATAAAGTGAATGAGAACTAAAAGACTAGCGTTGGCCAGGACTTTGCGCCTCATCTGAAAGTAACTATGTAACGCTAACAGTATGCCCTACCAGCGTGTACTCAGCCAGCACAGATCCAAAATTGTATTTCATGCTGTATTTCCGAGGCACGGCACAGAATTCAGACCCCGGAGGGAAGGAGGCTGAAGTGATTACGAGCTACTTCCACATTCCTCGGCGCTGGGCTGCCCCAAGGCTGGAGCAGCATCCCAGGCGAGCCAGACCCTACTGAAAAATGCACAGTAGCGGCGGCTGACCCCACCAAAACGCCGCTCCAGACCTCTGCTCTGCAGCCTGGGCTATAAACCATCCTTCTCACCCCAGCTCAGGCATTTCTGTGTGCAGAACGGTTTGCAGAAAAATCACCAGTGCCTACGTTCCCTGATTTGTTATTGTAGAGACTTCTCTTCCAGCCAGAACTGGGGCATTTTAAATATGTTTACACAAGTCCCTTATTTATTTTATTTTTTTTACCTGGTCTGAATGTGGTGGTGAAGCTTCAAAGACTGTGCCTTCAGATGGGATACAGTCACAAGCTAAATCACTACCTGCAGCCCCACGGGTTTACTGCTTTTTGCTCTTTCAAGTATTAACTACGTTCAATTTTCTGCTTAATTTTATTCGATTTTCAAGTGTGTTTAAAAAGATACCCCACTGCTCTCTTTGAGGGGGTGTATGCACTGCTTCTGTTGTCCGTGAGTAAGTTCATTTTGCTTCCTTTCCTCCTAGGACTACTCACTGTCATACTGATTTGTTTTCCCTCTAATGTTGAGAAAAGACACTTGTTATGAATATTCATTTCCATTGCAAAGTTAGGGACAGCAGAAATATAAGCCCTTTCATTTTACGCTTCTATCTCCAATTTGATTTACGTATATTTTCTTCAAGAAGGGGGGACAATTTTGGCACCTATTACTGTTTATCAAACATGGAACTGCTTAAAATTTTTCACACCGTACGTAACAATAGGAAACATTCCTCAGAAACTTATCTGTGCTGATCAGCCTCAGTACACCACAAACTCGGGGTGTAACAACCCAATCATGCTCTCTAGACAGAGTTTTGCAAAACAACTACCAATTAGCCCAATTAAAAGTACTCTGATAATTAACTTTTTCATACCATGTTTTTAGTGCTCTAGTTCAGGATGTGCTGAACATGATCCCTCAGAGCAGCCTCTTTTCCTTCTCACCTCTTTGCACTCAGCCATTGCTCCTGTGCAGGCACCAGGGCCGTGTGCGTGTGCTTGTGCTGCGATTTAAGCACGTCATGCAGCTTTCTGCTCACCTGGGTACGTAACAGTCTGTACAGACTTCCATCGGCTGGCATTAACCTTTATGCCTTCTGCTTAACATTATGTTCTGCAGAACAACCCAAACGAGTCTCGTAATGTACACGAACACAACAACTTCATACACATTTATCACCTCCAGCAGAAGCAAAAGATAACTTTTCTGAAAAAAAACTAAACTGTTTTTTTTTTTTTTCTTATGTCACTTTTGACACAGAGCACTGATCAAGCGTTAACCACTTTTTAAATGGAAGTCTTTTTGTAGCCCAGGCAGCAATACAAGTCTGGAGAGTGTTGCTAAACTGTAAATAATCACAGGGAAATGGAGCGATGTAAGCACTACATCTCACAGTGCCGATAGCCTGTGCTCCTTGGGAAAGGAATGAAGCTTTCTTTATGGGCAAGAAACAGATTTCTGCCCATAGAAGTAATTCCCTAACACTTATTTTAATTGATTACTT
This sequence comes from Aythya fuligula, assembly GCF_009819795.1. NCBI lineage: Eukaryota > Metazoa > Chordata > Aves > Anseriformes > Anatidae > Aythya > Aythya fuligula. Next base: position 4,745,132 of record NC_045578.1, on the reverse strand, counting down.
CTTTTAAATGATGTTTGCATTTCCACAGCTAAATATTCCCTTGGAAAAGCTAGCCCTGTGCAAGGCAGGGCGAATGGGCAGGGCAGAACTGTGACTGCAAGCAGCACCGCTACGCGTCCGATGGGTGTGCGGAAAACTCTCACAAGGCGCCCGTCCCTCCTTCCCCTCCCTCTGCAAGGTCCAGCCCCTGGGGCCGGGCACACAATTTATGACGGTAAGAACAAGGGAAAGACAAAATTTCCACTTCAGCCATCTTTCATTGTTACTGCTTTTAATTGTTTTGACAGGGCACACTAAAAGAATTGTGTGTTTCTTCTTTTTACCCTCTCTGTTATTTTATGCTTCCCTTAGATAGGGGCTCCTCTGAACTAAAAAATACATCATGCACATTAAATTGCACGTTTGACCACAACAGAGCTGTGAAGTCTCCAGTAAAAACACAAGCACATCCCCTTTCACACTGTAAGAGTCATTCAGTTCCTTCTTGGTGAGATCCAGGTTAAGCAGAAATACACACACACCGCTTGTGACTCAACCCACAACAGCTGCGCAGTCCCCACCAAACTGAGAGCAACTTTTTGTTAACCTACCCTCATTCTCAAAACGTGTATGCTGACAAGCCTCCACGCAGTTTCTTACTCTGTTGGTGCCGGGCACAGCCGTGCTGAAGGCAGGAAGGCGGCAGAGAGGAAGGAGCCCAGCTTAGGGCTGAGCCTCGGTGGAGGAGCACAGGCTGCAGGCTGGGACCCAAGCCCAGCAGCGATGGCTCGAGTTTCCCGAGTCCAGGGAGCCCCAGGAGGAGGCAAACTGACAGGTACTCCTCCCTGCTAGCAAGTTTTTAGCAGTACTGCAAAGTACGCACCAACACTTGTTAGAGGAAATGAGCGCTGGCACCCAAATTTGGTTTAATCGTTGCCACAGCAAGATAGAAAATTTTCTGTTTCAAGACAGAAGTTGTTTCTTTTTGCCTACGCAGCAGCCATTCGTAACAGGAGTAATGCTGAAAACCGAGAAAATGAAAGTGTGGCACTGTGCAGTAATTGCACAGTAATAACGAGACAGCGTAAAGTGAAATTCTGTGCAGTTTATGCAGATACCATCATCTGGCATTCGCGCCGGTCTCTCTTTTAACCTTTACTTGAAAATCACAGCAAAGTTTTGTTTAACAAAAAAAGATTAAACTTCTCAAGCATTGAACACAGTTCCTTTTTAAGAGAAAAATATTTAATTTTTAATGTTGTTCAAGCTTAATATTTTTCTGTTAAAAAGAGAATTATGTACATACTGCAACTGCTCCTCCACACACTTACAAAATAGGGCTCTGATTTCACTTGAAGTGTTTGCAAGATTAAGACCCTGAAAGCCAAGGGTGATAGCATAATGCACTTATTAAAAAAATTAGAGAGAAAGAAATCTTGTACAGATGGAAGCTTCCTTAAAGCTGTAAAAGCTTCCTTAAAATACAAACCGAACCTCCCTTTACCTCAAAATAAATACATTCACATTATTTTTAAAGGTAAGTTGTGACAACCTTGTTGATTAGTGCAATTCATGTGGCAGCATTCACTTTTCTCTAGCTCTGTGCTGCATACTGAAAATAAGGCAATTAAATGAGAAAATTAATTCCATTAATTAAAAATGTTCAGTCTCCAGCAAGACAGAATGATCGGGGTGAGAATTACAACCGTATAACTGCACATAAACCAAAGTGTTTTCTGTGATACGTACTTTCCTTTCAGAAGGATGTATTTTGCAGAACACACTGATGATAATGCTATTTTAACAGTGACATAAACTGGGGAGAGATCTGAAAAGGTCTATTTTATCATTTAAAGAGAAAACCACTTGATGTATACAGGAAAATTCACAAAATACCAGCCTTCCCACAAATTCTTCACTGGAGAGCCTGAGTGAAAACTCTGGTCAAGTCAGGAAAGAAAATCATTAAGCTTAGCTGAATCCACAAAGCACCGTAGCCAGAGTTTCAATACAGATCATTTTATACTAAAATTAAAATAGAAGTCCTTTTTAATTATATAAAGTGTGCACATTATTACCGAAGAGAGGAATACATGCTTTCCTCGAGAACCATAAAATTGGCTGCTGGGAATTAGACTTCAGCTGCAATTATTATATGGTCCTATAAAGGATATTGAACGTCTGATAAAATTGCACCCTTGTCATGTAACAGTGATGCTTAATGCTAAATAACCACTCTGCAGCATTCCAGTCATAGCTTTCTCAAAACATCATAGCTCCCTTCTTGCACTGAAAAGAAAACATCGCAGGATTTCAGAGCTAAAAGCGTACCTAAATATTTGAAATACCAAATGGACAGGTCAAAAGATATGTAAGCCACAGAGAGGCAGAACAGCACGTGTGATAAATTAATACTGGTGGCTCCTATAAAGGAAAGCCCACCATGAAGATACACCGAATGTAGAAGACTATATATAATGAAAGGACAAAGCCACCACCGCATGCACTGTGAGTGCATACGGCCAAGCCCCGCCACACCGTGACAAACACCAGCGCGATCCATCCCTAATGGTGATTTTCCTTTCTGTTACGTTCCTTGTTGTAAACTGCGAGTACTGGCTACCCTGCATACAGCTACGGAGACTGGCTGGACTTCTGGAGAATCTGGAATTTGCTTTTAACAGCACTGGCATGCTCTTCGTGTGCCTCTGAGGCCTGCGGCCCTGACGTGGGACTAAGACCTGTAGATATTTCTAATCCCACAGACCCCATTGCACTCACAACCTAGCCAGGCTGAAAGTTTTACATGGAGTCAGAATCTCAAAGAAATATTTCTCTGACACTTAACATAAGGCACACACAGGGGAAGGCTGGACAAGGGAGAGATTGTGACTGTGGACAAAGGGGTGCAAATTTTGCTCTTGCAAATGAAGGAGAAAATTCTCTTACAAAGACGCCTCTCACGATTCAGATCCTACAGCATGGGATGTATGTCCTGCCTTTCCCACCATGCTTTACTCTTGACTCTGCTATTCAAATCTCAGCACCTGTGATGACACAAGGCTTCAGAAAAAAAGCCTCTGCATGAGAGCATCCACAGAGACCCATGCAGTTCTGGTTTGACACTACCACTCTCAGAGCACTAGACATCAAACTGACCCGCCTCCCAAGCTATGGCAGGAAACAAACAAGCATCCTGGGTGGGTTTAGATGGAGATGGAAAGGCTACAGCTCCTTTCTGCAGCACTACACGGTGGTTTTGCAGGCTGTGGGTCTGCTGGGGGTGCTTTCATGGAGGAGTTTCCTGCACAAAGCCCATCCTGTGCCCTGCTGCACACCTCGACATGAGCCATCCAATGCATGGAGCTGCTCCGAGATGTCAGCCACCTCCTGTGGCACAGGCAGATGTGCAAGTGGAGCTATACACCTAAGAATGGTTACAATGAGCAGGAAACAAGTCGATGAAAACTCCAGGCCATGGCCAAATAACTGAAAAATCAACATTGCTGGGGCAACTGTGGTCGAGGACAAGCATTGTAAGCCTCTGCATTGCTTCATGTACACCACACATAGCACAGCAGGTACTGGCCACTGGGCAAAAGTAGGAAAAATACATACATTAGTGCTGACTAGCTTCTGAAAAACACTGACCTTTTAACCACTTAAGCTGTAAACAAAACATTAAAAAATTCATTTTGGTTTGAAGTGTGCATGAAGTACGTTCCTTAAAAGGTAAAGACCAGTGTGTGCTTCGCAATGAGAACTTAAAAGCCCTTAGATGTATTAATTGTACCTCAAAACCTCTTTGAGATAAGTGTATTGAATATAACTCAGAGAGAGATATATATAATGTCCACATTTATGAAAGTACAGAATCATACACAGACTGCCATATGCCAACAGCTCAGCCCAGGCAGGATTTAGACCTGAGGACCTGGACTCGTAACTCCCTCTCATCTTTGACAGACAGCAACGTCTCTAACATTGGGGAAAACAAACAAACAAAAAAATCAACTCCCAAAGAATGCAAAAAGAAATGATACGGAAACTTGTGCCGACAAACATAAAGCAAAGTTGAAAATACACACAGGAAAAGCCTTTGCATGAAATTTATGATCACACTTAGGCTGAACAGAATTGAAATTTGGTAATGATTTAATTTTCAGTATCCAAAGTGTTTCTTCTCTTCACAAATGAATAGGAGCAAAGCAACTGGCCTTTGCAAGCAACTATTAAGGTTTTTTTTTTTTTTTTTTTTTCTCCTTCAAAGGATGAGGAATTTTCTCTGTCCTTCAGGGTACAAGCATCGCCTCACCCTGATGAAGTTTCAAGATGTATCTATTTTGTTAGAGTGGACTCTCTAATAAATGAATTACTCAGAATCACACAATACTGTATTAATATTAATCGATTCATACAAACATTAAAATGTAAAGTCAATGAACAGTTTTAAGAAGTCATGAAGCGTGCCTTAGCTATAGTTTCTTCCATTAGAAATAATATTAGAGCATATTGGTTTCAGAATAAAAACATTACTCATATTTAACTTAGCAAAGGTAGAAAAATGCCAAGCAGCATTCACACCAAAATAAATGACGAGATTCTCAGAATACATAAATAATTTGCTTACCTGGAACATCAATTAATCTCTTATAAACATTCAAGAAGGCTGCCTCTGCTTCTTTGCTTCTTTTACCCAATGCGTCAATCTAAAGGGGTGATGAGAAAAGAAGGCTTTAGATTTATTCCAATACAACTCCTGTAGTCAGAGCTATAAAAATAAATGGAAATATTTCATATAAAACTAGTTAATACATAAAGAGGGAACTTGAGTCTCCTGTGTACAGCTCCTATAGAAGCAGCCGTATAAGAGTATTTCTGGTAAGTCTGTACTTAATGTAATTTAAAGTCCTGTTTCAGCACAATAGGAAGCATCGATATTTTTATGAACACTATTGCCTATTATCATTCGTTACTTTAAATCTTAAAAAAAAAAAAAAAAAAAAAAAAGCCAGGCACTTGGCAGACAGACATTCTTCTCAAAAACTTTTCTTTTACCACTTACTAAGATCTAACACAACAAATGGGAACCGCATGTACTTCGGACATCACGCTCTGCCTTTATTGTAGGAAACATATTTTTCTGTTATTTCCACTAAGCCTGTGAGAAGATGAAAAGCTGTACTTTTGGGTACCCTCTGATACTTAATACTAAATCTCTGAATCTTCTACATGCAAATGCATTTTCTGCTAAAGCTTAAAGCACAGACCATGAAGGCTGTGCTGCCTTGCACTGCTGAGCTGGAGACGGGCTGCTCTGACTAGTTTCTGTTCTTGTTTTGTATTAATACATACAGTACTAATCTGAGAAGCTGCCTGCCCAGGTGAGGGAAAATACTGCCTCCCACAAGCTATTATTTTCTCTAAATCTGTATTTTCCTCTAAAAATTTCATTTTAAAAGGAAAGGCAGCTTTATAGCTCTGAGAATAATTCCACAGCAACTTTTTTTTTTTTTTTTTGGCAAGAGTGTTTTCCTAACGTACTGGAAAACAGAGGATTTACGATTACTAAATATTGACAAAAAACACACAAACCCACCCAGGACTCAGCCCATTGAATTACTACGCCAAAGCAGAAAGGGACAGAAAGGGAAGCAGGAAAGCCTGGCAGAGCTCTCCAGCAGTTTACTGAAATCAGGAAACTAAAAGCATGCAGATTATCGTTCCCATGTTTTAATAAAAAGCAAGGAAGGATCTGAAGAACTACAGATACAAAGGCCTGATACCAATTCTTCTGTGTATTTCAAAAGCAGTTAATATTATGAAACCATTTAAAGGTGCGTACGTCAACATGTACTAAAAAAGGAAGGTCCTGTCTGAAAAACGTCCTTGAATTCTTTAACCACTTTATTGATTCGGTAGATAAGGCAGGAACAATGGGGAGAGTTTACTGTATCTGCATTTCAGGAAAGTATCTGATATTTTATTATACAGGAGGGAGGGCTGCAGGGAGGGAAAGCAGGCTGAAGCCCGACCTGCCGCGCCGGCTCGCGGGGAGCTCTGGCGCAGGAAGCACAGGGTGCCAGGGCAAGGAAACGGCGCGGGGAGGAGGAGAGATAAGCGCAGGGCGCTGCTGGGTCAGCCCGGTGCCGCGGCTGTTTGCCTGCTGCTAGAGTGCTTTGGGAAGGGAAGGATCTGGGGGGAGAACCCTGCAACACGGCTGATGGAAATCGTGGAGGAGATGGGTGCGAAGAAGTGCGCAAGAGCAGCACGCAGCACCTGCACGTGGCTTAAGTTCAGTCTTGTGGCTCTACGTGGCTGGTGGAGACCGGTGTGGAGGGGATCAAGGCCAGAAAGCTGAAGTACGAGGCCAATTGTAAAATTACACAGAAGCACAACACACAATGTGTAAACTGAGGAAAGGCTTGAGGAGAGGGGTCAAGGAGAAAAGTAAGGACGGCAAAGGCATCTGCACAGCGTTTGGCAGCCCCAACGAAATCTGGAGAGAGATGGTGAGAGGTGGTGAAGGGACGAGTTACTTCAGCATGAGCCAAGGCTGTAGTAGGAGAAGCAAACCAAATTCCTTCTTCACTTACAGCCCCCAAAGGCTGGATTAATTTAAGCAATTTAACTGAGGTGTACCATGATTGAACCACGACCTATTCTTATAAATTTAAAAATAAAGTACTGGGGAGATGACAAGCAAGCAGCATAGGCCAAAATGATGTGGATCTGGAGAGCAGACCCCAGGTCCCAGGACACACTGGCCGTGCTCTTTGTCAGAGTGCACCAAGAAAGCACCGGGAAGGCGCCGGGATCTCAGCCGCCGTGTGATGCGACGTGCTGGACAGCGAGGGATTGATGGTTGTGAATAACGCGTTTATTAATCGGAATTCAAGCAATCACAGATGGACCGATGCTCATTAGGGAACGAGAACATAAGTAACTCGGAACATTTTCACACAAAGAGTATTTGAAATTAGAATGTGGAACAAACTGCCAGAGCCGGAGAAGCACTGGGTAGTGCAAACCATGCTCGAGAGTATCAGCCACCGCGAGCGAGCGGGCGAGAAAGGAGGGGGCAGCCATCAGAAAGGCTTCTGCAGTTGAGATATTTCATGGGTACATGAAGACAGACTTTGAAGGCCAAAGCACACCATATGTTAGACTTCTGGACTTCAGCGTTCCCACGTACAATTTTCTCTCGCTGCTGCTCAGCACAGTACAGCCAAATTTAAATGACTATTATTAAAGACGATTAGCATCACAGAACTCATTCTTTACTGTATTTTGAAAAATTCATTTGCCCCTTCTAGGAAAAACAAGGCTTTTAAAATAAACACATTTCTATTTCTGTGAAATAACTGAATGGATTTGTTTTCCTATTACAGCTTCTTACATTTTAATAAAGGGCATTAGTACTTATGTTCTCTCTAAATATTATAAAAACTATGGTTTATTCACCACTCGCCAGTTATATAGTGATTGAAGTATAAAACAGAATTGAAACACCGTATTCCAAGGACATCAGAGATGCTCTGATGGCAGCAGTTTGTAAATCACCGGAACTTTCACATCTTTTTTTTTTTCCTCCCAAAATTCAGAGCCTGAACTCCAAACAATCCTACCAAGCAGAAAGATTTTTTTTTATATTTAAGTAGTTAAAAAAAAAATCAATCAAGCTGCCTGGGTTAAAATTCTATTAAAAATGAGCTCTGCAGCTATTCTGTATCTTAAAACATAGTTTTAACCAAAGCACTATGATGACTTTAACTAGAATAAAAAAGAATTAAGTATGCCAGTTTCCAGCTGTGTAAGGGGAAATATGGGATGAGAAGGTCATCAAAATAGCAAGATATAAATAAAGTCCAGAGACAAAGGAAACAGAGCGCTGAAATGACATGGAAATAAGCATTTGGGATTTCACTGAAAATTTTTCAAATCAAAGTAAAATTGGTTCAGGAGCCAACAAGGATCAGCTGCAATCAGATCACACTAAAACAGTCAGTGAATATATTATAAAACTCTTGCTGAACATTTTTATTTGACTCTAAAAACTTGAGGGACCCAGAAAGAAGTCAACTTATAATCACACTAGGGTAGTCTTGACACGAGCTTAGCTCCACATCTTAATTTATCTAAACCAGGCCCCATTATGTCTTCTCATACCAGAAAGAAACAACAGTGACCTCTGTATTCCCCACCACCCCCATAAACATATGTTCACTTTTAAGTTTTGGCATACTATTTGTCTTGATAATACCATTGGAGCTACACTGAGATAACAGAAATGAGACACGAGGAATCCTCCCTCCTTCGCACACCCTTCATCTTCACAATCTCACCAGAGCAGCAAGACGCTCGTTTGAGAGCCGCCCTCCCTTCATCCACCTTATTTTTCCAGGTCAAGTGCTTTCATGAGTTGTTGCCCTAAGTACTGAGTTGTTCCCCGAGGCTGAAAGACACCTTCCCCTCCAAAACCATCTCTCTCCAGCTTGTCTGCCAAGAGCTCCTTGCTCTGCTCCCATTTTCCACAGGCAGAACAGCAGCAGGCTGCCCAGCACTGCTGCCATGCTGCTTTGATAGCACGGACAGACAATTTCAGGGGGGCTTGGTCAGTCTCTCATCAGCTACACCTGGCTAAAATCTAATCATCATCAATGAAATCAGCAGTTTTGCCTCCACATTTAGGTAAGCACCATAAATCTGGCCACGTATGTCAGGGAAGATGCCGAATGCAGTTTCATATGAACATTAACTCCCTCTGTTTTAGCTCCGTACAGACAAATTCAAAAAGATGAAAGCAAAACCCGTGGCTTTATTTTGGAATCTGTCACGCTTCGTGCGCCAAGAAATTTCAACGTTAATTAAAGTCTGATGCCTACTGCACCACAGATCACCTGGGCTCAGCAGGCAGATCCGCAGAAGCTGCACGGTTCCTGCTCCGCCACCGCAGCCAGGCAGGCTGAGTGGCTGTGTTCAGAGTGAAAGCGAAGCAGGGAGGTCAAACACTTTGCTAGGAAGCTGGAGCTGCCAGGTGCCAACGTGTTCTGCATCGACACTTCAATTCTCCCAACTCACGGGTACCAGGACGTTAACACGTTTGCAGACAATGCGACCAGCACATGGCCACGATGAGTTCCTTCTACTTGGCTCATTCTGCATTGCTGGGGTTTTGTTTTCCTTTTGGTTTTATACAACTCAACATGCCAACAACTGCTCAGTGAAGGATCACGTGGTTTTGGTGTTGGTATGGCATTACCTAAGAACTAGTGATTTCCTTGAAGCACGATTAACTTGTACACACATATCACGAGTCTCAAACACAAGCATTCACGCATAGATTTTGTAGTCCTGACTCTTCTATTTATCAGCTTTGCTCTTCAGTTGCAATCCTCACTCTCACTAATGACCTCAACAAGAAGGATGCTAACTTGTACTGTCCTGCACCCAATCTGGAACCAACTTACCAAGAAAAAATAAACATTTTAAACAGGAATTTATATTGCCATTCCAATTTTAAACTAAATAGATGCCTTAATGAGAGACATGCAGCCCCCTCTGCACACAGAGCTCCCCTACACATCTTTCCTTGTATTGTTTTGCATTGCCAAGCTTTTTCATTTGTCTTCAATTTCTTTGAGCTACCTAAGTGCCATTAAGAATTGTAAGAAACATATTAAACAAAGGGAAAAGCATGATAACAACTCATTAATGTAACATTATTTTAAGCCATATTCTTGAATAGCTGCCTTGGAATCAAGTGGTGGATATAGCAAGCATTATTAGCACTACACAATGACATAATTCTTTCTTTTAAGCCATTACAATAGAGCTTAGCTGCTCTCTCACATAAAACAGTACATCAGCTGCTAAGTTGGTGCACCGTAACAGCTCTACAACACACTGTGTGCGTATTGGGGAGCATGCGGTGTATATCTGCAGTTGGCTTATTTCCCTTTCTTTGTACCAACAGGTATCTACACAGAAAACTAGTAAAAATAGAGCCCAGTTAGAGTTTTTGCAGCTGACAGAAGAAAAATTAAAAATACGATTATTTTTCTTCTCTGCTACAATTAAAAGATTTTTGAAGCAAAATTAAAAAGAAATGATTCCTGTGCAGCTGCTTAAAGCATATGGTATGTGTTTTAGCTGTGCTATAAATTCTTTAAGGAAAGTAGGACCTTACAGTGGCTACAATTCCAATCTGTTTAACCAAGCTGTGGGTGCTGTGCACAGCTACGCTACCTGGGAAGAGCAAGGGACAAGCACGGCACCTCGCCAGCTGGTTGGTTTAACCTCAAGTTAACAAGAGAGCTTCAAGAGGGACTGAAATCCTTCAACTTTTCAATTCTACTTCCCTCTACTGAGAAACAGCTGCAACCTTGAACCCTGCAAACCTTTTCTTCCTTTTGTGCCCAGATAAATCCTGATTTTCCCAGACAAACAACGCTGCCATCCCCTGAGGAAAGCTCAGCTCCCTCATTCTCACAGGACAGCTTCTTGCTGCTATTCCAGTCTTTGATCTTCCTTCCCAGTAAAACAGCCCAGCCCAACATGTGCCTCAAGACATTGACAGCAGAATGACAGCTTTGTTTAAATAGCTTTTACTATTTGCCACCCTGCCTTCAGATCATTGCAGTGGTGGGTCTGCTACGATTGCTGAACCTCTCCTGGATCCTTCTGTAACCTGCATGTCTTCCTCCACACTTCTCCGGGCGTTTCTGAGCAGCGTTTCTCAGTTTATGCTCTCACTCTGCTCCTCATCCATCTCTCGGGCAAGCACCAAATGGAGCAGCCCGGCTCCCTCCTCCTGCCTCGGGCCACCAGCTCTCGCTCCTCTTGCATCAGATCCAGCGATCACAGTCTTGTAGCATGATTCAGCTCACTGACTCGATGAAAAACTAAGCAACGAAGGAGAGAAAGAATTTATTTTCCACCGTGTCGGCGAGCTGAACTGACTCATCCTGTGCATTTGCTAGACTCAGCACAAGCAGGAGGTGGGCACCCCAGGCTGGGGCGAGGACACTTGCCTGCGGCAACCCCGTGCTGCCATGGGCTGGTACAGCACGGAGCCACAGTGTCGAAACGTGGGTGGCAAAAGGAGGGTCAAAGTGCTGGAAAAAAAAGCCAAACATGTCAGGAAGCAAGGAGGAAAAAAAAACACTTTGCAGGTGAATGTGACAGAAGCTCAATTCTTCCAAGGCGAGGCAATAAAGCAGCTGTAATTACCAGCTGTGTGCTGCACTCCCCAGGGACACCGAGCACCTCCAGTGCTGGCAGTCGGCAGCTCCATGGGATGTGTCCTCCGAGGACAGTGGCTGTGTCCAGGGCCCTGGGGGTGCTGAGCTGCTGCTGAGGGCACCAGAGCTGTGCTCTTGTCTGGGTCTCAGCTGGGGAGCAATGGGAGGGGAAGGGGTGCCAGCACCACACAACCTCCAGCCAGGGATGCTGGCTTCCTTACAGCCCACACACCTTAAAAAGAACACCCTTCTAGCAAAGGGATCAAAATTATTTGCTGCATGCTGCTAACCTGGGAGATGTAAGAACTTGCTGTGTTTGATCCTCACTGTTGTGCACAAGCACGGGGTGGGATGGAGGACATCTGCTCCTGAGGAGCACACGGGCAAGCCTGGCACACAACGCAGCAGAAGGGGGACAGGGCAGGAAGGAGAGAAAGCGGTGACAGCCCGTGCCATCCCCCTTCACCTCCAGCCTCCCGGCAGGAAAGCAAGTGGCTGCTTTCATCTGCCCATCAGCCTCTCCTCCTTCCTCTACCATAAGCAGTGGTCTGGACCCCACAATCGCTTTTCTCCCTTGAAATGACCCAAGCTTTTCTTCATGTATTTTAAAAAATAGGGCAGAGGAATCCTTGCAGCCACGAGCTCATTAACTGCCTTTGTGCAAATCTACCTGTGCATAAATACCAAAATGCAATCTTTTGCTCATATTTTATACTGAGCTGCCCTCTTACAAATCACTGCTGCTTTATTACAGCAAGGCAAAAACAGACACTGGCCTGTATTAAGCCTTGTAATAATTCTGCAATAAATACAGGAATAATTCTGTATTTGGAGAAGCAGGGACTGGATTATGATGACACTCAGCAGAATACCGCGCCCTGCACAGCGCTCCCATCCTCATTCCTTCCAGCACACTTCAAACTCTCTCTTTTTTTTTCTTTTTTTTTTTTCTTTTTTTTTTTTTTTAAGGATGAGAAGATACTTCTGACACTGTGAACTGAAACAGTGCTGCCTATCTGAATTTTGCATAAATAGTTTCCCACCACTGTTAGCATTTCACCCAAATGCGTGGCAGCGGCATAGCGGGCCTTAATATAGACAGCCCACCAGCTGCCAACAGGAATTTCAGCACGTTGTCACTTACATAAAAATAAGAGGATTTGGGTTGATCCCCCCCCAGGTTACCCCTGTAGTGATGGCTGTTTCTGTACGACTTGTCTGCACACCAGACGGGATGGAGATGAACCTGCAAGAGCCTCAGAAAGGTGCCTGGTGCTGGTATGTGTTTGGCTGCCATACCTTAGCTTTGGGACTTCATCTGTTATCCCAATAGCTGAATTTCTGCAGTTTGAGAATTGCTGCAGTTCTGCCCCTTGGTCTGGAGTTAAAATGTCTCTTCCCTCAGGGAGATTTCTGACCCTTGCAGCAGCAGGCACCCACCACGCTCACCAGGGAGAGCGCGTCTGCCTTGGAGATGCTCAACTAAGTATATTTAAATCACCTTCCTGTTGTTTAAACTGCAATCAAGCCAAACATATATAAATAAATAAGCATTTGCACACATGTGTAAACAGAGATGAAATGCTGCCGAGCTGCTGATACCCCAAAAAAGCACACAGGGCACGCCTGTGCCCTCCCCAACAACACTGACACGAAGGCACAGTCCCCGTGCTCCCCTTATACAAAGGAAATTACCCACCACCCCCGCCCTGCAGAGTGGATGCTGAAAGACAACAATTACCCACCAAAAAGACCAGATTTACTCCATTTTGTTACATGGAGTGGTTTAATGGGACTTTCATTGAAGAGTGGCGAGGCTCCGGGCCGGGCTCGGCTCGATGCGAGCTCTGAATTTTGATGTATGCTGTTGACTTCCACAACACAGAGCAATTTGTAATAGCTTTGCCACGCTGTTGTTTTCAAAGCTCCTGCTACATCACAAGCATTTATTTCTGACCACAAAATTACATTTATTCAACAGAAAGCAGCTCAGGGTCTTTAAGAGGTTAACTTCTGGAGTGCTTGGCTGCTCTCCAGCCTCTGTACTCGAATCAGCGCTAACGCAACAGCACACAACAGCACCCAGGCTAGCCGTGATTAATAGAGTGCTGAATACGCTGCTTTCCACATACACACACTTTTCATTCCCTTGCTTCCATAGATCATGGACTTATCCTCAAAATATCTGACTGAAATTGAATTTGGCTTCTCTCTCAACCGTTCATTTCCTATGTTATGCAAGGTTATATCCTTTTCTGCATGAGCAGAACCAAACCAGCTGCAGCTTTTGAGAAGAAAATGTGTTTTCAATTATGAAGCTGGCCTGAATATTGAACCACAGTTCTACTGCTACTCTAATTGAGCCATCATGGAGTGAACCTACAGGAAAGAAATTGTATTAATTAGGTTTGTAAATTTAACATAAGGAAATTAAAAGGGGGAGAGGGGGGCATCAGGGTATCAGCTCAGGAATAACTCCTTCCAAAATGCAGAAGGAAAGCGTGTCCAAAGTTCTTCAGGCACACACACGCATTATTAAAGCCCTCCTTCAAAGGCATGATTAGTAGTTCCAGCACACCAAACAGATTTTCAGCTTCTGTTGCCTGCATATGGAAAATTATTAAATTACTCTGCTGACCAAATTAATAGTTTAAAGAGCAATTCAGCTAAGTGGGGAGCCAGAGTGGTCTCATCAGAACGGGAGCACTCTTAAAAGTACTTGCTTTGTGAGAAGAAAATGAGAAATGGATTTCACAGAAACGAAGCCTAGCGTGTTGTTTCGGAGTTATGTGCCTTAAAGGGTTCTCCAAATGAGGGATTACTGCATTACTGTTGGACAGTACTGCTATGCCACATGAAAAGAATGCTAATGACCTCAGGAAATCCTTTCCCAGCCTTAAAATATCTATTTGATGACTTCACAAATACGGATTCAGACATTAGATTTCCATACCACAGCTTCAGCCTTGTGAATTAACATAGCCCAAGACCATAAAGTTTTATTTTTAAGATTTCTCATACAAATGCCCAACGGCTCACGTAAACGTGATAACGCACAATGACCCAGTGGGTTTGAGCACAGCTTACTGAGGTGGTTGCTTGCCAACTTGGAAACGATAGATAATGATTTTATGATTGAATGATAAAGCTCTTAAGCCCTTCTGATTCTGTCCTGCATTTAGCCCAGCATACTGTGAGCAAACCATTAATAAGATGCATCCTCGGGTTAATGATAAGCAAACAAAAAATGAGATTCAAGACAGAAATGTTAGGAATTTTACACCTCAAGTTAGTGAGTTCTAACCGTCTTGCTCCCAAATAAGCTATTTATACCCTCTATGCCTTAAACCTTGCAGGAAAGTTAAAAAAGCTACCCACAGAAATCAAAAGGACAATGTTATCAGCTTTCTATCAGACACAACAGTCTAGTCATTAAAAAAAAAAAAAAAGCATTCAATTTCCATTAAAATCCTAAACAAGGACAAAGTACTATATTGAAATTATCAATGACGAATTAGTAGGGTTTCACATTGCACTAGGAATGCAATTTTAAATTTGTAGCACATTAAAATTCATTTCATAATGCTTTACTTTAACTGTCATCATAAAAAATCCACACTTACTTAAAGCACCAACATCTGTACCCCCCAAAAAACTTATTTCCAACAACTAATGGAAACTGCAGATTTGATAAGTGGAACAGTTTCATTTGCAATTTCTTTTGATTGAGATAAATATCCCCAGAATATGGAATGTTACGGTTTTTGTTTGTTTTGTTTTTTACCTGTGAACATACTATACAAAGGGAGTACACAGAGTGGGGCATGAGGTATCAATATCCGTGTTCAAGCTGAGAAGAAAATTTGGCTGAAGTGATCAGTGTATTTATTTTAAAAAGTGAACTAGCCACAGGTTTACAAGCAGATGTCCCATAAAGCATGCATGGGAGGATATTTAAATATGCAAGCTTAAGTTAACCTCTCTCCAAGTCACGTCGGACTTGCTGAGGGTACAGTTCAAGGACAGTTTAAGTCAACCTACACTGGCACAGCCGCACTCCTCCTGCCCTTGGCTTTGCTCTTCTTGCCTCTCCCCTGGCCAGCAGGAGCCTCAGCGAGCTGGGTCAGTGACCAACCTGGCAGAAATCTAAGCCAGCCAAAAAGAGGGGAAAAAAAAGAAAACTTTGTGCTCTCCACGGGATCATATGAGTAGAAGTGTGAAGGGAAGGCAGGAGGTGGGGAGGCAGCTCAGAGGTAGGCAGGAAGACAGCGACAGCCGTGTAAAGCTGCCTAAATACCTCTGTTTGTTAGGGAACTGCGCCTTCTGATCGTCTGGCCTTCCCTAGTGCCCTGAGCCCATGGAAGGAGTCATCCCATGGGGGATCTGCAAAGGCCTGCTTCCCTTCTGGGGCAGCACGATAACTTAATATTGCTCTGACATGCCAAAACACCTACTTAGTTCTGTCAGTAGGGAGCAAGAAAAGGGTGCAAGAGCAGTATGGGGTGCAGGTAGAAGCAAGGGGCAAAAATGCAGTGGAGACCACATGGTTGATGGAGAAGCTGCATCATGCAAGCACATATTTTCCTAGCTTCTGTACAAGAAAAAGATGAGGAGAAGGTGGTGCCCTGAAGTTTGATACAACACCCACAATGCCTACAGGGCTGTGAACCAGAGCACTCCAAGAGTATTCTTTACCTGCTGCTCCAGGACACTTCCTCTCCAGCAGAAGGCATCTATTCTCACTACTTTTCCTTTCACCTCTCTTTATTTTAAATACTTATGGTTTTGTTGTTGTCATTGTTTTTTGTATACTTCACTGGGGCTGCAACTTGTGAAGCATCTGTAGCAGAAGCAGAGAATCTCTTACCAGCAGATCACTCCCTGTTTCAACTTCTTCCTCTCTGCAGATGTCCTAGAGCACTTGTGCTGTGACACCAAGACCTGCCCGAGCTACATGGCTTGCAGAGCCATCTCGGGAGAGTAGGACGAGGCAACTCCAGTGGGTTTGGATGGAGAAAAGCCTCTATACACTGAAGGCAATTTGTTCTTGACCTACCTGGGGCATTCATCTCATGATCTTTCAGAAAGCCAGTCTTAACAATAAACAGAGGCCAAATCTATACACTGAACAATAAATTATAACTCGACAGAACAGGCTAATATTCTCAGTATTCTGCTTCTTAGTATTATTGATACCCTTAGCATTTTGATTCTGATATGGGAATGGCAGGGGAGGTTCAGAATAGACATTAGGAAACATTTCTTTGCTGTGAGGGTGCTCAGACACTGGAGTAGTCGTCCCAGAGAGGTGGTTGATGCCCCATGCCTGTCCGTTCAAAAGACATTTGGACAATGCCTCGATAATATGCTTTAACTTTTGATTAGTGCTGAGGAGGTCAGGCAGTTGGACTCAATGAACTTTGAAGGTCCCTTCCAACTGAACTACTCTGTTCTATCCTATTTGTCTCCAAAACAAGGTACAGTAATTAAATCTATAATGAAATACCACAACTGACAGTTAGCTGTTCTGCATTTATGTGCTCAATCACAATTAATTCAGTTCTTTTAGGTTTCTAAAACCCTGTCTAGACTACAGAAACTGGAATCACTGCCTAAGGAGATTCAGCAGCACAATCTTGTGACATATTCGTGCTTCGCTTAAGAGGGAATTTCTACCAACAAATTTTACCCTTGTAATTTATAAGATTGAATTTATACCAACATAAACTTCACTTTTACATTGGTGAAGCAGATCTGCACAAGAGGAGTGTGCGTGAACCACACCAAGGTGATAGTGAACTGTCTCCAATGGGCAAGATCTGATGGGATAATATGCCTTCACTAAGCAGAATTTTGATTTATGTTTCTTGCTTGATCTTCAGACATTCCCTTTATTATAGAACAGCACTGAAAGCGTACATACACTTCAGTCAGTGCTTTCCAAACTTGAAACTAAAGTGGAAAGGTTTTAAGAGCACTGCAATTCACTTGGAACAATTTTAAAGTGTAAATTTCTATTGGCAAATGGACTCACACAAGTCATTCTTTGTTCTCACAAATTGCTATTAGATATATCAAGGACAAAGTTCTCCTGTTTATTTATTTATTTCTAGCAGTACGTGGGAAATTGGATAGTAAACTAAAAAATACCACGCTGCTTTTAAGATGAAAAATTATTGTCTATTTGAGATACGTATTTAGGAGGAAGTACAAGTAATCAGAAAGGCAACCCTCATTACAGATAATAGGAGTTGTGCACTTAACTCCCTGGGCAGACTTCTGAAAACATGCTCCTGAATTTCCCTGTGCTCTGATGGGAACTATAACAGTACAAGACCAGCTCATAACTTACTGTAGACTGAGAAATTAAGAAGTTTTGCTGCTGGAACACAGCTGACCTTAAAAGTAGGGCTCTGCAATGTAAAAGTGTAAGCTAAAACCTAAACCTACCCCCCCATGCCCCACAGAACTGATCTTTATAAAGAGAAAAATAATTTGCAAATTTCATCCGTGGCTTTTTCCTAGAGGCAATACAACAGCTCCCAGTAGGCCCTCGCTCATGTGATGTGAGTACCTCAGTGCTGTCCACAATCCTGCCATTGGCCCAGCTGCCATTTCCTACAGAAATTCTTCAAAACAACAGTTGGCTTTTAAACTTGTGATCACTCTAATCACGTGTTTCTTGGTGGAGCAGTGTGAAGACAAACCAAAGAAAGAGCCAGCCCCAGAGCTGTGAACACTTTCTGTTGCTTTTCCAACAAACACCTGCTAACTTAAGGTTTTCCAACAAGTCCTCTAGAATACAGTCTTTTACAGATTAAGGGTTTACAGTACAACTATTTTAATATCTTCCTGTTTTTGTATACACACATTACATTGCATTCATTAAGCATTCGAACTGCCGAGTCACTGAGGCATACCGAGTTAGTGTGTGCCACCTGAGTCACAGCAACAGCAAGTTTACGCTCAGGTATGCTAAATGCAAAGTGATTTGACTAGCTGAGCTTGTCCAGCACAAACACAGCGTATCACAAATACATCCAGCATATGGCCGAATGCAGAAAG
This sequence comes from Aythya fuligula, assembly GCF_009819795.1. Lineage (NCBI taxonomy): Eukaryota > Metazoa > Chordata > Aves > Anseriformes > Anatidae > Aythya > Aythya fuligula. Next base: position 4,726,845 of record NC_045578.1, on the reverse strand, counting down.
GCCGAACCCCTGCAATGCTCCCTGCTCACAGGTTCCATCTCCACCCAGCCATGCTGGGAGACTGTGGGCACGCTGCTCACGTGAAGCAAGATCAAAAGCATCAAGAGAAGCTGAAGCTCTTACCTCTCCTTGGAAACTCTTCAGTAATGGAGCTACCTGTTTGCGAAGGTCCTAGAAGACAGAAGCAAAATATTTCATTAGAAAGTGTGAAAGGCTGTGTCGTCGTCAAGTTCTTCCCAACCCTGTTTTCAGATCCGAGTATAAGACTCGGCTGAATCTTATGGGAGCTCTGATTTAAGTAAATGTAAATCCAGAATTCCTTTTGAACAAGTCTGAATTTCCAGTTTGACATACACCTGTATCTGTTGCAAATAGTATTAATTAACAAAACTGAAAACTGTAGTGATGGTAGGTAAGCACGAAACGCCTTCAGCTCCTAATTCAGCTGAAACACTAATACGATTAGAAGTAAATGCCTCTATCTTCCCAAACAGCAGCTACACCTCTGAACTTATGCTGAAGACATTTCCACAAATGGAAGCCAGGCATAAAGGAAGATGACTCTGGACCATCAGTCCAGCTAAGAGTTTTGTCATTTTGTATAAAGACTATTTTATTTATTATTTTCTGATGAGTGCTATGACTTCAGTCACTGAGGAACTGGAGATAGCCATACTGAAGATGGGAGCATTATTTGTTGGTTTCTTTATAACTCAAAATTTCTTTTTCCAGAATTACAGCACACTTCACTACTGAATTCATTAAAATACTGTCCACTCAACCACCCTAATAGTTCATAGTGTAGTCTGACTTACCAACCAAGGTAAGTTAGGACAATGGTATATATCTATCTTCTATAAAATTCTCAGTGGCTCCGCTTTTAAACCAATGTAGGCCTAATTTACTTACAAATTCACAGCTGGGACTTAGAAACCCCAGATGGGGCTGGATTTCCCAGCCTTGGAGGGTTTCGAGGCCCAGCTGCTCAGGGCTGTGCCCTGCCAAGGGCCAGGTGAGAGCAGGGGCCTCCAGCCCAGCCCCGTGATGCCCCAAGAACACAACCAGGCAGTCACGAGCTGCTGATGTAGCCGTGAAACCTTCCTTGCTTCCCATAGCCCTGTAGCTACACTGAAGCTCATGCAATAGGGTCATAAAGACATCTTTGAAGTATTTTCTCTCTGTATTAAAAGTGCCGATTGAAGCCTTGGGCATTTCAGAAAAGAGGGTCAGCACAGAAAGTTGGGAAATTCTTCCAGTGCAATGACACACGTGCTTTTACGTCCTGAGTCACGCAACAGTTTGGGCATTAAACCACACACCAAAATACCCTCTTATCCCTGGGTTTAATCTGTTTTGCTGAAGGAAAAAAAAAGTCTTTTGAGTGGGTTTTGTTATTTTAATGACAGGTCACAGAGGGAGCTGGAGAATCGGGAGTTCTTCCTGAGAAATGGCTCCGGGGGCCAAATGCCAATGGAGCTATCAAAGAGAAATGATCAGCCAAATTACACTTCTTCCACGGTTCCTGCACACCGTACAGCTAATCCCCACCACGATGAGGGTAATGTCACAGCTTTATAAGCTCATTCTTCCGTACCAAACCAAACAATGCCGCTCTTCTTAGACTGAGTCCCCTAAACGTTTCCTGATCTTTTCTGTCGCCTATTTTTGGACAGACAAAGGGTAGATACTGTCCTTGTGTACCATGACCGTAGATAAATTATGCCTCTACCAGAGCAAGCTGGCAGGTTGAGCAGCTTTTCCCACTTCCTGGCTACACTGTGAGCCCAGAAGGCTTTGCACATTTTATAGCGTATTTTCCTCGTAACGTGACGATGATGACATTGAAGAAAAAAAAAAAAAAACCATCAATGGCAAAATAAATGCCTGCATTCAGGGCCAAAATCTGGCGTGCCAGGTTTTAATGCCCAGTGAAATTGTAAACTGAGACCTAAGACTTACAATCAGGACACTGGCATCCTTTTAAACTTCATAAAATCAGGGAAAATTACACCATTCAGGCAAAGCAACATTTCATGAAATAAAAAACTCAGTTCATTGGAAATCATCGGGTTTAAGGCTCCTGGCTCCTGGTATCGCCTCTGAATTTACTGACTGGTTTGGCGCCAGCCAGCAAACTGATGTCAAAGCTGAAAGCAGAAATATAGGAGACCTAATTCAACACCAGCCCCAAGCCTCGTGCTTGCACAGCTCGTAAGCGTCGAACGTTATCCCCACTGCCTAAGCACCAGAAATCACCCGAGATACTTTCACAGATGACACAGTGCTGCAGTGACATTCAGGAAAACAAACCATGGCTGGTTGTGGAGGCAGAAGATGTAAGCACTGCTCCTCTGTGTGCATGGTGAGCCCTAGCAGAGCCTGCTATCTAACCGTGTGTCTTGTGTCTGACATGCACTAACTTCTGAACGTGCAGAAATTTTTATTTCATGATCATAAACCATGTCCGGACTTTGCCTTCCTATTCACTTCTGATAACGAGCGATGTTGTTGTTCGTTGGCTATGGAGGACAGAAGAGGGAGAGAAGCAGGAAAAGGAGGGGAAATATGAGGAGCATCCCAAAGCCAAAGAAACAGCTGGCCAAGCTGATAAAAGGGGGGAAAAGCCATCAAGTACAAAATCTGATTCCCAAACATCCTTCACTTAGCAAATTCAGGATGCTAAACGCTCATCCGAGCAATCAAAACATTACTGAGCAAAATTCATGCCATAATGGCAAAACATTATGCTTGGAAACGTAGGCATAATGGGAAAACGGCTTATGCTATGGAAAACGTAGGCAGCAGCTTCTGTTGTTGGTAAAACTGTTTTAAAAACATTTCGTGACAGAGGAGAAGGCAGTTCCAAGTGATTCAGACTCGCAGGCAAGCAATCGCTTGTACAGCAGGAATCAATCCGGGGCAGTGGTGGGACACGCTGATCAGTACAGCACACGTTAACAGCACAAAATGCTTTCACAACTCGAAATCTTAGCAATAACTTGAGATCTGCTGCAGCTGAACAATGCAGAGAGAGCATCCCCTTTCCATTATCTGCCCCGAGCAGACAGGCTAAGGGAAGGAACCAGAAGGAATTTGCTCCAGTGTTTTAAATGCAACCAAACATGCCATGCAGGCAAGCGGGTAAATGGCAGGCAGTGTAACAAAGGGAAGACACCCCTTACTCACACCAGTTTTGGTTTTCTCCTTCTCCTCCCCATTCCCCCACCCCCCCGTCGAAAATGCTTTCAGGCTACTTCTGTAATTCCTTCCTTGGCTAACCAGCATCAAAACTTTCAACAGTTCACAACAAAAAGGAAGTGAAAATAAACACACAGAAGTCGGGATTACATATGCCTCAAGTCACCAGCTAAAGCTCTGCCGGTGAGATTTATTTTTGGCAGTTTGGAAAAATTCCTCATCAGACTTTGTCTCAGAAGCCTGCATTAACATCAAATAGAATTTTACCTTCTTTGCACTAAACTGAACAGAAAGAAGGACATTTGGTTTGGACCCGGGGGAATGTGCAGCGTTGGTTAGCAAGGACACCATATGATTTATTATCTGTTTAAAGTGTGGTGGCCTTTACTGCCTGGGTTTTGATCAAAACAGGAAAAGCAACCAACTCCTGCACTCGCGTACAGCTAGCAAATCACTGCGATCAAGCAGAACAGCTAAAAAGAGTACATGCAATTGAACATTAAAACAAATGACAATTTATCAGTGCAAATGCATTGAAATATTCGAGCACTCCTATAAAATCACATTATTAGCCTATTTTTCCATGCCATCTAAACGTGCTCCGTCTCTCTGTGGATGATTTATTGGGATGGAGCAGTTTTCTGAAAAAGGCTCTATCACAGCCAAACTCAATAGCTGAAGTAGAGACTATGAATTAGGATGCTGTATCATTATCTGAATCAAATCTGATAGCTGAAAGCTAATATAGCATTTTCCTCTTTACAGGAGTATAAACAACTAGTTTATATTTTGATCAAATGGCTACACAATGAAATCTGAATCCAAATAATTTTTAACTCCCTTTCCACTCACATTAAAAATAACTCTATGGAAAATAAGCCAAGAATAAATCTATGGTAAAAAGCTGGGCGACAAATGCATCTTTCTGACAAGTAAATTACATTATTTATCTATCCCTATCTTAATACACTGCGTGCAGTACAAAGGACATATCACTGGTCAGCCTACCAACACTGTATTGGTAATTCAGTTGAGGTCTGGAGCTGTACAGCAACTCCCGATCTCCGACTGCTCAATCTCATTTACTTCCAAAATGCTTATCTCTAAATGTCACAACAAGAGACCTACAACCCTGGGTTGATAAAGTGGTCCAGCGAGTTAAGCTTGACCTGTACACCTTTATCACCTGCAGAAGTATTGCACTCGTGTAATAGAAAACAAAACAAAAAAACGGGCAAATGTTCTTTCCTGTCCCTCCTGTGCCACCCTTCCTATGATTTGTTCTATATATTGTCTACTTGAGACACGCATTGGCTGGCGAATGTCACCGTGTCTGGCAGAGGAATCATAATGAGAAGCAGCCCACTTGTATCAGCATCGGTGACATCATTAGTTCAGCTGTCACTATCTATTTCTGAGCCGCCTTATCACCGGCGAGATGCTCCGGCTTTCCTGCCACCCTGCCCTTCCGCGTTCCCTCCCTCGTTAGCCCACACGTACGGAGGAACTAACGAGCGCCCCGCGCTCAGGCTGGCGAGGCTCCGCGTTCGTGTGAGAGCCTGCGGAGAGGGAAACAACCTCCAGCACCCAGAACAGAAGCGGGACGGATTTGCTGCGTGGGAAGGTATTTATTTGTTAGCTCAGTCCACACGAAAAGAAGGACGGGCACGGCCCCAAAAAGAGCTCTCAAGTCCCAGCCTGCCAGCCGGCTGGAGCCCCTCTTCCTCCGAGCAGCCTGCTGGCTCAGCTCGTACTCATTTCTGGAGACCAGGGGTGTTTATCAGGGTACCCCCACAGACAGGGCTCCCTACACTTTGTCCACACAGCAATCATCTCAGTAACGTCGCTGAGCATCGCTCTCATATAAATGGAGCTGAAAGGGGGAGAGGCAAAAAGCCGCCAAGCAGGAAGGATTTGGGAAGAACCTTGGCATCGACTTCTGAGATGTTTGGTTGTAACATACTTACAGGACAACTTGTCACTGTGAAACACAGGAATCAGCAAGTTAACTATAATTACTAGCAATCAGTTTTGCTGGTTAATTAGAGAGAGCCAACGTGTGCATAAGCTTCGCCCTGCTATGGGCAAACCAGTGCTCAAGCTGCAATCTCTCAGGGAGATGCTCACCTACCCATGGTTAAATATTTATTTCTCTGCACCCACAATTATGAAGCAATACCGAATTTATGATTTCTTCTTCTGAGATCCTGGGCACACGTTTGGAGGTGTACTAAGGGAAACACAGAAGTCGTTATCTGTAATTAGTTTCAGCAGGCTCCACTTAGCTTTGCTCTGAAAGGTATGAAACTGAAGACCCAGATAGTTGTCCAAACAGGTATTATGCAGTAGCATAGATGACTTACTTAATTCCTAAAATATAAGGCAAATTAAATCATATGAGCAAACAATTTATTGCTCAATTTACACTATGATTTAATGAGATATAAAACCTCTTATTGCTTAAGGCTGCTGAAGTATTTACTTGAAATCTGATCGTTAAAGAATGAATCACGATGTTATCAATTTTCTATGACTTTTCAGTTATTTTAATATACTAACATGCCAGTATTTTCCCTGTACAAAAAAAATTATTTCAAGTTACATTTATAGATGTGTTTCAACCGAGCACAGCGATAAATAAAAAATCCTGATTTACAGTAGCCAAATGTACACCACAGTATTCTGAAATATTTTAGCTCACAGATCTTGTGCAAATTCCATTAGCTTTAATTATTTATTAGCAGTAGATTTAGATTACTGTTCTTGACCTATTTTTCAGTGTATGGACCCACCCAGCAAGAAGTGAAAAAATATTCCATTTGCAAAAGGCTGATTTAGTGAGAGCAGGCTTCTAGCTGAAAGTAGAAAATTAAGCAAAAACACACGCATTGTAATTCAGGGGGAGAAGCTCGCACTTCAGAAAGGTTACGAAGCAGGGCATAACCAGTCTACAGAATTAAAACTAAAAGAGACTCCCTAAAAAGAGAGAGAATTTTTGCTATTTAACCACCTCAGACCTCTGCCACATGACAATCCCCGAAAGAAGCGAGCCTCGACAGCTGCCATACAGAGAAGTCTCAGACTATTTGTGGAAATACCCTCATTCCCACCAAACTCTGCAGGCCACATGGGCCCTAATAACCCAAGGCGAGCAAGCGTTTTGGGGCTGCTCCTGCGGTCCCTTTTGCTGGCGAGGAGTCAAAGCCTGCTCTTCCCAGGCACGAGAAAAATGAAGCATCTGTGAAGGTGTCTACTCGCCGCGCTTCCTCTGGTCTGGGACTGGCACGGTGCTTTCAATGGCACTACTCACTTGAGCAAATCTTAATGGAATCTTCTTATGGCTTCTTCCAAGCTAAAATAAACATAAAGCTAACAAGTTTACTCTGTGCCTATGCAGCAACGTATAAACAGACTGGTTACCTTCACAACTGTTTAAAGAATCAACTGTGCAAAAGAAGAGCTGTTGCACCCGTATATATGTGTCTATGTATATATATACACACCACATATGCTATATATAATGTAAAAAAGATTTTTTAGACTAACTTTACAAACGAATGTAGAGAACTATGCATTTCAGAATCATGTTGAAACCTTGCCGTCATTTATAAACCAGTAAGTTAACATTGGCTAGAAAAGACATTGAACAGAAACAATTCAGAACTTAAAAACTGGAGTTGCTAGGAAACAAAAAAAAAATCATTCAAACAAAAAAGATTGAGGTAGAAGAGCTCTGGAAAGAGCTAATTCTAAGCAAATGAAAGCCTGATCGCTAAAATTCTGGTGGAGAAAAAAATGGATAGCTTATTTCATAGGTCACCAATAAGTGCAGAAAATCCACCACCATTTTTAACAAACTTACAAAGTCAGAAACCTGCATATTGGCTAATAGCCCTGGGAGGATTTTCCTCCTGCTAACAGTCTGTCCTGCTTTCTTGTTAAGCCCCATAGTCCCTGCTGACGGTTGCAGGCGATACCAAACATACCCTGCCAGACCCTTGTCATGGGAATAACCGCGTGTCCCTACCATCTCAGGTCAGCAGAACTACTTATTGTGCGTAATGAAACACAATTTGATTAGCCAAATAAATATTTCAGAATCTTTGAAGCGCGCTGCTCCTGCCAGCAGGATAACCACGTGCCAGCGAAACCCAGAAGCCTCCGTTCTTAGGGCTCAGGCCAGTATCTCTGCCTATGCAGAAGGTAATTACTTGGTTCCGAGCTTTGCTAAGTGCCTGCAGATTATTATTTTTTTTAGCTGTCTACGCCTGGCTAATAAAACCACAAGCCAACTGACTACTTTGTGTGCATCCCCATAAGCAGCCTCACCTGCGTTTGCCCAATCTTAATCACAACCACTCTGTCCCTCCAAACCTACACATCATTCCACAAGCTCTCTTCCTTTGCAGCTGAGGCTTCCTGTAAAAAACATCCTTAACGCTCCTCCCAGAGCACATCCTGCATTAAATCCTTCTCCATCCACTCCAGCAGTCTCATTTCCACTTTGAAAGTCTATAGCCAAAGAGTTCACAATGCTGCCCTGATTATTCAGAATTACAGCCTGCAGAACAGAGGTTTCTCTTCAGTGTAAAATGGGGAACTTCTGAAAAAAGGTAATTATTATGAGTCTTAAAAAATTAACGTGTCTAATGAGAAGCTAATGACATGGGCCATGAGTCTGCAGAAAAGGCATCTAAGTACTGTGGTCCAATTAACAACACCAGTTCAAACACGGACTAATGCTTCACATGGTGGATGTAAAAAGGCGAATATTTAATGCGAAACCATAATTGCACCTGCAATTTTCCATATTCCCTCCACCACAAGCAGAGCTGTATCTGAATCCTTGTGCACCCTACCTGAGCGCTCAGTCGTGCCTGCTGGCAGAAGAAACCAGAGACCTGGGTGCTGCATGGCAGCGCTGCGCTCACCAGCCTGGGGTTTCTCCTTGGTCTCACGTAGAAGAAAGGCAGGGCTATTGAGAAACCAGGCATTTCAACACGCATTTTCTATTTAGGGAAAGTGAGGATACTAAAAAAACGTTCCATGTTTTAAAGCCTGCTCAGGTAGATTGGAAAGATTTCCAAAATACAAGTATCTTGCTTTATAGTCGGGTTAAGTTTGAAAGAAGAGTAATTCTGTGCTAAATATTAAAATATGGAATCAGATTTTATCCTTACAGATCCTTACCCACTACACGTGAACTAGGGGGCAGGCTATGGGGCATCAGATATCGCAAAACCTTTTTCTCTGCTTATCTTTCAAATACATGTTAAAAACCTAGCTGCGCACAGAGCACGTTATTAATCGTACTCTGACATACCTGCGTGTAAGAACACAGGTGTATTTACTGATTTATATCATTACAGTCAGCCTTCTTCTATGATTCCAATGCAAGACAATCCAATACTAAGCAATCCCCTAATAATCTGTTTATAAGATTTGCTTGCTGAATCTTGATTCTGATCATTTTATTCAACAGCCAGTTGCTCCTATAGAAAACAAGTTGTTTCATGAGGGTCTGAGTGAAAAGCCAGCTGTCCTGCGAATCCACGTCCTACATTTGCTAAAACTCCCGCAAACATCATCCTCACTGTCTTTGTGACCTCTTCTACATAGGGAGCCACTGGCCAGTTGCCTGCTGCTGCTGCTCACAGGCCACCATGCCTTCAGCAGGCAGCACTTTCAAAAACAGGTGAAGTTATAACTTCAGAGCCCCACAAAGATGAGAAATTCAAAGAAAAGAAAAAAAATGACAACCTCAAAAGCACTGTATATGGGCCCGAAGGATTTATTACGTCTAATTTAGCATATTTGGTACAAACACCTCAAAATTAATATAACTGTCATCCTCCTGACCTAAATCAGAAAAAAAAAAGCACAGATCTTTTCATGTTGCTCCCATAAACGAAGCAATTCAGAGAAAACAAACTTTTGCTACCAGTATGCTTCTCAGCAAAATTCCTGCTGAAACACACTCTGCCTATAATGCCTATGCTTCGGTAGTGCACAGTAGATATAAATGAATCATCAGGATGGGAGAAAGTAAAATCTCACTACAGGCTTATTCAGTATGTTTACTGCCTGTTAGCTGAACTTAAGAAATAAAATAAAAAATAAAAACAAAACAAAACACATAAAGCAGTTTGGAACAACAGCATCTCCTCACAACTGTTATATATAGTCTCAGCTGGGACCAATTCCCAAATTCATATGCTGAACTGTGAACCGTTCCAGTATATTGGGGGGATAAAAAGACCAGAAAGAAAATTAAAAAAACAGGAGAAGAGACAGAAAGACAGAGCAAGCTCAGTCTGCCATTCCTGTGCACTTTTTTCCATCACTGAAGGCATGCAAGCCTAGTGCTGAATCACAATGAACTCAATAGCAGATTAAAATGAGACATACTTGTGTAATAATAAATCAACAGAATTAATACAAGCTTATCTTCTACTAACTTAGAAGGGGGAGGTGACAAATTGCACTTAAGGAAAAATAGTTTCACTGTTGCTAGCATAAGCTGAGCGTCTATAGGAGACTGCTAAATTTAGAAAGACAGCTTTTGATGATAGCAACGGAAATTAATTCAAGTTTTTTTTTGTGTGGCTTTTTTTTTTCTTTCCTCAAGAGCTCTAGAATGTTACTCATCTTCTTGAACCTCTTACCAAAAGTAGACTTCATAATGCACTATCCTCCCTGCCTACTCCCTCCTACTCTTCCCCCTTAAAAAGGCAGAATTGCTCCTTTGGGCTACAGCAATTTAGGAACTTAATGCAGTTTAACAAATTCCCTATCTCTTGGCTGGAGCTGTTTGGCTCTGACAGATGAATCAGAGAAGTCCATAAACGTCTGGAGGATTTGTGCAGACTTTTTCTTGTATGACTATATATGGCAACTGCAGATCGAGTTATCTACAATCATTTTAACCTAAGCTTCAAACTTTTTACCTTATTCCTATCCTAGTGGCAAACTTCCTTGATCTGTAATACTGCTAAATTAGACAAACTGTCAAATACTTTTCTCAAAAGCATTTTCCCACTCTTTACAAGACTGTAAAAACAAAGTACAAAAATACTGGAATTAAGATACACTTCAGTAAAACTTAACTTTGTTAACAACTTGTGCTTCTCAGAAATACATCTATATACATGAGTGAACCAGAATGAGATGCTGTGAAGTTCACATTTTCATTTACACTGCTACTACTGAAGCCATGCACCTCACCAGACAGCAGATGTCTTCCATTAAAGCTTACCTGAAATATCAATTACCACCAAGTGTCACGAGAAGTCTAGCACAAACTGGCAAATGAAGTGAAATCTGCACTCAAAAAAAACGTAGGGGAGGTCAAAACTGACTGACTGATGTACACAGGGACTTACAAAGGAATTCCAACAATTCTTGCAACAATCCTTAAATCCAGAAAAATATTGTATTTTAACTACTTGCAATGACCATCTTTTATACATATGTTAATTTTATACAAAGGTTAAACTTGTAAGTAGAAAATAATAGTATGTGATAAAGTACTGAAACCTTCATTTAGCTGGATCCAGAAGTTGCTCTGTGCATTCTAAACAAAAGATACAACAAGTTCAAATGCCTTTAAGGTAAATATTCCTAACACGCCTCAAAAGGGCCGTTAAGTGCCACTGAGGGCTCAAAATTGCTAAGACTATAGTTCCTTAAGCCAAGGAGCAAAACCTGAGTATACTGGCTGAAAGACTGGGAGTAAATATTAAGTTTTGTATGCAGGATGGAATAATATGAGAGTATGACAGACAGAGGAGACGGTATCATCTCGACAAGCTCAAGTGAGAAGCCATGTGAAGAAACATGTATTTAGAAACTGCTTTATTAAACAATTTCCTTTGAAGTGTTATACAGAAAAATATACACATGCACAAAAAATACACAGTGAAAAAAAGTGAATGACAACCTTCCAAAAAGCAAACCAATAGATAACACTGTCAAAGTGCAACATCAGAGAGCCGAATGAGAAACAGAACAACAATCTCTGACTGTTTTGGGGACCTGTTCATACCAACACAGAACTGGTAATCACAGCCCTGGGCTCTCCCAGGAAAAGCATAACAAAATAATATCATAAATGACAGTTTAGCTTATAGGCACAACTGTATTTACTGTAGCCTTGCTTCAATTTCTTTATATATAGAGAGAGGAATATATATATATATATATATATATACACACACATACACACCCACATACCTCCATACATATATATACACACACACATATATATAAACCATCTTTTATTTATAAGATTGCAGAGCATCTAAATCCAAAACATGTTTCCCAGGGAAAGATCTTGGCCTCAGTTCGAAAACTACATCCTTCTCTCTCAGAGATTCAGGACGGTATTATTGTTTTATTTTACAATGCCTAGTATTCTGCAGAGTCCCTGACACTCACCTTCAGAGTCACAGGAACACAAAGAAAAGTAACTTTAAACACTTTGGGGTTTTGGTGGTGTCCATAGGCCCAGTGACACCACCTGACTGAAGGCTGTTCACTGGGCTTCCACAGGAAGTTGAAACATTTCTGCTGAGCTGTTCAACTCCATGATATTCATGTTGCATATTTTCAGTATCTTACTCATTTTGCTGCAAGTTCTGAACTTCTACCTCTCCTCTGTCTGGCATACAGCTGCCTGAAAGAACATCAGTAAGGAACAGTCCTGATACGTAGCCCTGCCGCTTCTGAATGCCACAGGGGCTCACTTTTAAATGTCATTTAAAGCCAAGAATCACAACCAGCCTCTTCCTGTGCAAAAGCACACACCGGTTAATTGTCCTAATGACCATGAGCTGCTCTGAAACCTCAGGGCAGGACAACGGGGGCACAGCCCCATCACCAGGAGCTGGGGACGGCCTGGTCACCATGAGCTGCAGGCCCAAAACCCCACGCAGCCATGTCACAACCTTTAAAACACAGAGACAAGGGGAGTTAGAGGAAAAGAGGAGATTTTATCTTGCCCAGCTGCTTATTAATAACATTTAAAATACCAGCTTTGAACTTCATGGTATCTTTTTCTTCAGCTAAGGCGGGACTAACGCTGCAGACTGTCCTCAGACCACAAAAAGCCAAATGGGACAAGCGACATCGAGGACTGTCTTTCTCTCCCCTTTGTTTGTTTTACCTGAATCAATAGTCATTCAGCAGCTCATTTGACTTTACAACTTCTACTTAGTGAATCCTGATTGTCCGTGCTTATAAAAAGACATAATAGTTCATTTTTAATATGGATTTTGAATTTTCACCTTATTAAGTCTTCAGAAAAATGCACGTTTAAATCTGTTTTCCTTCATTCGATAAAAAAGACTTCCAGCAACCTAATACAGCTGCATATTTGCAGGTCTAAATGCTATAAAACAGACTGACACCAGATAACCCACACAAGGGGCTAGGGAGATTATGCCTTATGTAAGCCATTCATATATGAGAAGACAGAAAAGTTAAATGGACTCCACAGTAAGTTCCAACACATGGAAGTTTGTTTTTAAGAAGGCAGTGGGAACTGCTGCTCTGAAGCTCAACACTACTGCTGAAGAAGCTGATGTGAAAATGTCTTAAAAGTAGCCAGAGTCCCACAGACTTGGAGGCAGGCCCAGTACCAAGCTCTCCTTTGTCTAACAGTCACCTGCACGGTGAAAACTTCAGTGACTTGGGCTATAATACGGGGACTAAAGAGGCAATCCTGACTCTACAGCCCTTTTGCCGGGCAGTGACCAGTACAAGAATTGGGCTCTGAAAACATTCACATAAATCAAAATGACCGTTCTGTTTTTTTTTTTTTAGTGAGCACGCAGCTGTAACGCTTAACTGCCCGCAAAGTCCCCATGTCATCCTTGGTAATTACCTCACCTCACTTAAGGAGCTTGGTAAATAAAAAGCTTATAGTATGCCCTGCTCTCTCACATCCTTTATAACATACACATATAAAACATCTTCGCCTCATCACATGTAAGTTAGATGGCTAGAAGCAGTCAACTAACTTTCTAATTAGAAAGCCGTACTATTTTATTCCAATGCCATTAAAATGAGGAAATTTCATCACTCTGGATGTAATTGCAAGTTGAAATAGTGATTCCCATATGGGAAAAGAAACAAACATCTTTACACTGTTGTAACTGCATTCATATTCTTGTGTATAGTGAGCTGGTAAACAACCCCAAAGCCACATCCCCTCCCACCACTAACCGACATTTCTTTCTATACAACTTTAGAATGTAAACCAGCCTCAGGCTTTTGTGCTTTTGAAAGACAGATTGCCTCTTCCACCCAGCCAGGCCTGCTCAGCCCTCCCCAGGAGCCCCCTAAGCACAGCCCACCTCCAGCAGCTTTTTGGGGTGAAATGACCCCCCTCAGTGGCAGTGATGGAGCTCGTGCAGAGTCCTCCAGATCTGAGGACTGAGATAATTCACTTGTACAAGGGATTCATCAAAGCAAACAACAGTGTCCAACATGCTGTTTTTGATGCTGCTCTTGAAGTTATAATTATAAAAGCCAGGAAATATTTCATTGCTATTATCAGATAATGGAAGCATAAACAACTGTTAGCTCCTATTGGAAGACAAAAAGATTTAATTCAGCTATATTCCATGTGCTTTTTAATAGTACAGAACTTAGGGAAGGACAGCAGCGATTTCTCTTCCATTTTTCTGCTCAATACTTTTGACAGCTCGAACTGACACTCCTGAGTGTTACCCATTAAAAACCAGCACACTGAAGTATGTAATATGTTCATAAAACATAAATATTTACCAGATCATCATACAGAAATATTTAATCATCTTGTCTATAACTGGGTGAAACACAAAGAATTATGCTGCAACAGAAATAAAAAATTGCTCATTTCCATATAAACCGGAGTATTCAAGTATAAATCATACTGCTCCCATTAACTAATCAGAAGAATTTCAGCTGATGGAAGTAGGAAGCTAAACTTATTAAAACCTTTTTCTGAACTATCAGACTGTTAACTAATAGCTATTTTACTCCTTATCAGCTGCACAAACAACAATGGATTTTAAATCAACTAAACGACCTGTGAACTTCTCCTAAATGAGGGGCATATAATTTAAGTCAGCCAAGAAAGTTTCACAGGAGTCAAGAGGGCTTTTCACAAGGGGCACATGTGGAGAGAGTTAAAGCTTCAAACCACTGTTTTTTTTTCCCCCTACTCAAGTGTCAGCTGTGATAAGCCAAAATTAACAACCCTACCCTGTGCCACTTCAAATGAAAGGAAAAAAAATTCTTCTTGCTATTCTAGGTATTTTAAGTTGCATATGAGCATGGTATCTAAATATAGACACCAACAACAAGAGACAGCATTGTCCCTTTGGGCACATTGAATATTATCTCAGAATTCCCATCTTCCTGGGCTGAACCTCAGTTTTACTTTTCTTTTTGTTATTTTTCTTCCTTACCAAAGAGTGTATTAACCCCTGTTTAGTTTTAGGTGGATTGATTTAATAGGAAATTAATTTATAAAAGAAAAAAGGGACAGCCTAATTCCACAAAAGCACAAGAAAGATTTCCAGTAATTTTCCTAGCTCTGTGGTGTTGTCCTGTGAGCAGAGAGCAGATGCCTTCTGTTTTGTGAACGCTCCATGAAGCCATTTCTAAAGTGAGGAAGTGAACAATATGATGTTTCTACAGCTTATTGAAAGAGAAAGCTGAGTTAATATTATTAAACGTAAAAGTGTCTTTTTTGCTAGGAAGCAGTTTCATTTTCATATTTCAATCAGAAATCTAAGAAATAAAACTAAGAATTACTATTTTCCAAACACTTCCTGAGGGCACAACCACTTTATCTGTAATCCAGCAGACTGCTATGAGCCTTTAATATTGAACACAACCAGACCTGGTTGACATGGTTGCAACTGACTTCTGAAGTATTTAAATACCTTTGAGTGAAGAGTACGCTTTCGCTTAATGTACCTAATGCACTTAGAACATTGACAACACTCCATTTTGAAGCCGGCTTCTATACAAAGTTAAATTTTTAAAGGCATCTATAAATTATCAATGACATCTGTTCTGAAAAATGCCAATTCCTATCTGTAGGTTGGCAGAATCTTTCTATTTTGTGTAACATCCTCTTCATATTCAAGCAATGTTAAAGCCCTATTGACATACGGTTTTCAAGTGATGTGTTTCTATTCTAGGATTTCATTATTTAGACAAGTCCCATTCTAATGTACTGACAACATTAAGTAAACACAACTATTTCTGGTGCTCTTCTAATCCCATGGCTGTAACTACTAATGATGAAATTGTTAGATAAGGCATAGGCCCAGGTACCCCATAAATACCATGGGGTACAGCACTCCTTCCAAATCATATGGACTGACAGCAGATGAGGAAAGGGGTTGGCATCAATTGGGGACAGCATCTTGCACAAGCCACTTCAGCTTATGATCCATGAAGTGCAGTGCCACTCGGCATCACTAATGCTTGCAACTCAGATGACTGTTTATTGTGACAACACACAAACACAGACTTGTAACCACATTCACATTCCATCAGCCAAAATCTGATTTGGGTTATTCTGTTCTGTTTATCTAATTTTACCATATAGTCACAATTTAACATGTCATTCTTTAATTACTTCAGCTGATGTGGCTTTTTGAAATGCAGTTAGGATTGCTTTTTATGCCCTTATCTATGTTACAGAATGGAAGGTGAAAATAATTTTCAAATGTCCACAGTAATCCTCCAAGCCCTGCACAGTACACACTACCTTCACTTTTTGAAAGATTCTACATAGATTACAAACATCTCATCTTTGTTTTCAAATCTAATACATGGGGCTTTTTTCTTTTTTTTTTTTTTTTTTTGCCTCTTTTCATTTTCTAACCAGTAAGCTGAGGAGCTTACATCTATAGAGGCATCCTCTAAATTCAAGGCGAGGTTTCAAGAAAAGTTCAATCTTGAAATAACCACTGCAACGAGTGCTCTAGCTCTGTATGAACACATCATGTACTGTCACCGGGCCATCTTACCCCATTTGTCATACAGCAGCAAAACAGACACTGCCCGCCTCAGACTCTGTAATTGTGAAGCACTGACGACTGGATGCTGAAATCCTGCTTTCTGGTCATGGCAAACATAAATCAAAGAAAAAAATCTGGTCTATTAAATCTATTTGCTCTGGGAGAACAAGGATTTATCATCTTCTAAAACAAGTGGTCAATAAGATTCAGAAGTGCTTAGTGCAGATCTTGATGAATCGGGATGCCACAGGTGACACTGTAATTGTATTTGAAAGGAATCCACAAACAGAAAGGTGAACGCTGTATTTATTTCAGCACATCGACAAACTGTGGATTAAGTGCATCACAAACACAGTAGGATTTTCCTTCTGCATCCCCTCAGGGAGGATCCTTAACAGATTGTCCCACGAAACGAAAGCAGTAAGACAGCAGATAGGGCTGCTTTAACAAGTAAATCTAAAACGGGCATTTCTTACATGGCCGTCACAAGCAGTCGTTTGTCAACACCGCACGAACCTTGAGCGAATGAAAAAAAAATACGTTGTGATAAAAAACACTACAGCACGAGTGCGGCTTCTGAAGGGCAGGGTGCAGAAGCTGGAAAAGGCAGCTCCTCTCCGGAGCTGCTTCGGAGGAAGAGGAAGGGCGAGCAGCAGCGCTGCAAGACGGGGCAGTGGTTGGCTGGGTGAAGCCAGGGGGGAGCGCGGGGAGCCCTGAGCATGGGAACACCGGGCACTGCGGCGAGTCAGCAGCGGCAGGGCAAGGCCTGCTGCTCAACTCCCACGATGGTTCTCACTGGAAAAG
The DNA here is from genome assembly GCF_009819795.1 of Aythya fuligula. Classification (NCBI taxonomy): domain Eukaryota; kingdom Metazoa; phylum Chordata; class Aves; order Anseriformes; family Anatidae; genus Aythya; species Aythya fuligula. The sequence goes on along the minus strand of NC_045578.1, from coordinate 4,709,821 downwards.
GGACCGTGGTTTCGCGCTCGGGACAAGAATTTGGTCCCAAAGGAAAGAAAGGAGGCTTAAATAGCACAAATGTGCAATGCATATGGAAATTGATAGAGTTATATGGTACTGACAACTTCGTGAATATTAAATTAACTAAAAAAATCCTCTTGTTTCCTTCATTATTGAACAGAACAATCTGATTCTGCTGCTTTACATGTTTGAATTTTGTTCCAACATCTTAAAACATTGCGTGGAATCAACATCCTTCCACAACACAACAGCCAGTCCTAGTGCAGTACATGAAATACTTCCAAAATGATTAAAAAAAAAAGTCTATCTTCCATAGCTTTCAGCCAGCCAGAATCTAAACTTGGATGGTGAATCTGCATCTGGTTTCACTTTTCAATAAAAAAAAACCAAAAATCTCAGGCATCATTATCTATGAGGTCCAGCACAAAGGCTTTCAAATGTACTTTAAGAAGTAATTAAATGCTTATTTAAAACTGAACTGACCGAAAATACTAAACTGAAACAGAACTGATTAACTTCCAACATTTTGTGCCTGATTATCTTTCTGAAGAATGAGCTTTTGGCACTCTGGACGTTTGTGCTGGAGGATCAATTTCCTGTTCACATCAAGGCTGCTAAGGAAATCTTCCACACATTCGATTCAACTTACATTTCCAGGGTCTGTTTAGCCTTGGACACAGAACTAGACAAAGATAATGCTTTTGACTGGGTAAGATAATGTTTTGAATGTGGGGGCTAAACTCTATCAGCTTTGCCATTAGGCTGCAGGCAGGAGCTCAGCGATGCTCCAGGCCATCTGGCCAAGCCTAGCCCGAGGGGCTTCGAACAGAAACTCCTCATACGAGTTCCCCAACTCCACGTTTTGGTTTAAACTTCATTCACACAGCAACACACGTTTGTGATATACACTCCCCTTCTGCATTTGATACGGCTAAGGAGGGAAATGAGATTCATAAGCTATAGCCTTCATTCCGTTCCAAAATATTATCCTAGTAGCTAAAAAAAGACATATTTGCTCCTACTATTGTTCCTTTTGACAGTTCCTTATTGCAGCCAGCCTTGGCAGTTCAGAATTCAGAAGTCATCTTTATATATTGTTTATTTCTGTGCTTCCTCCACTCAAACATATAAAGCACATTCCTAAATTTTACGTATTTCTATTAGGGGAACACAAAGAAAAACCCAGACAAGACTCAAGCTCCCTCTGTGCTGGCCTCTGCCCCAGTGAGGACACAGCCCTGTGTCAGACAGGATACGGGAGAACAGACAAATGCAGACTGAGGAAGAGGTACTAACCCGAATAGCAGTCAAACAGAAAATAGGGAGAGTCTGCGGCTCAGAGAGCCAGGAGACATTTTTACGCAGCATACTTCCCTGGGAACATCACAGGATAAAAAAAAATGAGTCTGCTGTTTTCACTTCAATATATATCCAATTTCAGTCTGTGACAGAAGCAGCACAACCAGAATTAAAAGCATTCCTAACAGAGGCTGTTGCTCTTTTATTGCAATTGTTCCAAGTCACATTAGTATAAATTTGTGAGTGTTTTAACATATTTTCATTTGAGCTTAATTAATTTTCATAGGAGTTTAAGCTTAATTAATTTTCATAGAACTTTGACAATTTTCTCATTTGTTGTTGAAATCACAACACGAGTTTTCCATATGCAAGGCAAATATAATAATATCAGCTCACAAAGTCATTTTTGGACTTGTTTTTGTATTTCACAACCAAAAATACTTCCACTGTAAACTGTTAACTGAAGCTCTGACAAGTTTTATTATAAATATTCCTAGCTTTAAAGAGAAATTTGAATAAATTCACTTAGTGTATGTTCAAGACACAGTTTAGGTCTGACAGCTTCAGATTATGCCTCATTTATATGGAGCAGTGATCAAACTCGTTAATATGTGAAAGAACTAAAGGAGCAGAGGATTGTGAATCAAATAGCATGAGCGAAGTTGTCTAGTAACATGAATAGCTTATGAGGATTTACGTAAGGTGATAGTTTTCATGGTCCCTTGTGCCAAGGTTGCTGGAAGAGACGAAGAAGCAGCAAGGAGCTGCGAGCAGCACCGCGAGCAGGCAGCGAGGCGCGGGGCCGGCACCGGCACCCAGCCCACCACGCACCCCCTGCGCTGCACTAAATCGACGAGGAAGCGTTTAATCTGCCCCTAATTCAGCCCATATGTTAAAAGCGATAGGGCCCTTCCAACTCAGTCAAGGTGAGCGATTTGACAGGGCAGGTAAGCTGGTTCAAAACTTTCTTCCGTCTGGCTTCCGTGCTGCCAAAGACTGTTTGCAGTGCGAGTGCAATGGCTCAATAATTTAACAAGCCTTCTTGCAGCGGAAAATCAAATCTCGCTGTGAAGCAGTCTCCTTAAGATTCATTTAATCTTCTGATAACACAAGCTGTGCACACACAATCACGGAAGATGATAATCTGCTGTATGTAACACTAAGTCTACTATTATTCCATTTATTAAAAAGGGCTATAATAATATTTTGTGCACACATGTACTAAAAAAGACAAGTGGATTAAGAGATGGAAATGCAGTGCACTTTTTTCTTACAATGTATGGCTGCCTAACAGCTCCAGTTTATTAGGTACTACTGTGGGGCTGGGTATGGTTTGCTCAGCATCCCCACACAGAAGCCCTGCAAGCAGCAGCTTCCTCAGCAAGAGCCGGAGACCCCTGCACCTCTGACCTCTGGGGCAAGGATAACCTGCAAATCCAAGACATGTTCACTTGTTACTAGTTGGGCTTTTTCCTAAGTAAATAAATCATCACCAGATGTAACTATTTGGAAGAAAGGGAATGCTGATTTATTTGGCATAAACACTTATGCTTCTAAATAAAAATAACCAGTTACTCACGTCCAAGACATGCCACAACTGACTTATCAAAGTGACAAAATTTTATCTTTAAGAGATATTGAACGGTTTTGAGGCCAAAGACAGAGGATTAAGAAATCCCTCATCAATACTCTCCGTTCAGACAATTCTTAAGCTCCGATATGCCCATCACTGCTCGAGTCACAAGCAAGCACTAGCTCGAAACGATCCTGCCCATCCAGAGAGTTACAGCCCGACTATACGAAGCAAAAAAAGCAAACATCACAAGGAACGTTGTATTTCTGCTCAAAACTTGCCATTCATGTGCAATGCTCGGGGCAGCTGCCACTGGGAACACGCAGCTCGTGCCCAAACAGCGCCGCAGAGCACGCAGCGCTTCCGGCACTGAGGGGTGTGTGGGGCACGGGGTGCGTGTGCTATCAGGGTGACCCGCGCCTGCGCACTCAGGCCTTGCCCGGGATTTCCTGTTCAGACCAGGGCACCAGACAGTCAGAGATCCTGGGCAGAGAGCCAGAGCTCTCCCATTCTGCTTGGACAACATTTCCAGGCCAGAAGGAGAAGGAAAAAAAAAAAAAAAAAAAAAGAGAATTAACAAAAGGAGGGGGGGCGGGACGACAACCCTGTTGGAGAAATTCAGGCTAATTTAGCCCTTTATGCTACTAAAAATACCATTTTAACTTTTTTCATGCAATTTATATGAATTTCAAGGAAACAACCCAGACCATTTAAATTAAATTAAATTAAATTAAAGACCACACGCATAGACGTGCTGGTTACTTCTGATCTTTTTGTAGGTACAGATCTCCTGATCTTCCCTGAATCTTCTGTCCCATTCTCCTCTCTCCCAGAACTTAAACCTAGCAGCATCAGGACAAAATATCTCAGGGTAAGAGCTAGTAAGTAAAGTGTATGGACATCCCTCAGCACAGAATTCAAAACACTACAGCCTCTTGCTCACCTGTGGGCGGATCCCCCTTCTGCAGCTGTAAAAATAGAAAACTTCACCTAGCCAATCTTTCATATTAGAAGATCAATGGCAATCGTGCCCTGTGTTTTTTTAATCAGGCAATAACTGGAAGCTATGAACAAAAGATCTCTTTTAAATATTTTGATTGCAACCTTCTCATTACAGAAGCTTGAAAAAGCTGGTCCCAGCAAGTTTCATATTGCGCTCTCTTAAATTATAACCAACACTCTGGATACTTTAGATAGGATTTCTCTTGAATTTTCCTGGTTAAGCTCTGTGATGCAAACTGCTAGAAACTGGTTCTAGGTAACTTATTAAACAGCACAGTTGATAGATGTAAAATAGCTTTCCCAGCCATCTTAACCTTTTCCGACCTTTGCTGTCCTTGTCAATGGCCGCATTCAGTTCCAGCCTTCGAGTCCTGGGGTTCTTAGTGCTTTATCTGTTAGCAACAGCGCAGAGCCAGACAAATTGCAGTAATGTGCCATTTCCTGACATTAAGCCAAAAGGGGAAAACAGTAAAGGCAGGATTCCTGATGCATTTCTTCACTACTTTGAATACAAGCCACCAGCAGAATAACCAGAAAAATTACGGTAAGTAACATTTAGTTAACTAAGTCTGATTATTAACACAGCATTTCATTCCAGCAACTGCAATTGCTTTATAAAAATGGTAGTTTGTGGTTGGTTTACAATCAAGGTATGACAAATAGCCATGCTCGGGTCCAAATCTTGTAGGAAATATAAAAGTCTGAGGATGCTGACATTCACAAAGTAGTGATCTCAGCCTGAGGAGCAGGAAAGGATCTGGAAAGTAGTTTCATCAATTCTTAGAACAAGAGATCTTTGAAAACTGGTACTGAAGTGGCCAGGCTGTTGGACTTGATGAACTTTGTATGTCCCTTCCAAGTGAACTCAATTCCATTCTAAAATTATCATATGATCTGTGCAATTCACCTTTGAACAATTAACGCCTTACTGAAAAGCTGCTGTTTTCAAGTTGAAATGTGCACGTTTTAAATGCCTGTTGACACTGTGACTTATCAGGGACGTGTCTGTGGAGCCAGATGCCCCCAGCAGTGGGGCTGTGCTGGGGCCCAGCATGGCGGCACACACAGGCCTCACGGGGCACTGGCCTGCTTGCTGCCACGCTGCTTCCTTTCCCCTTCTGCTTTAAAGTGAAGTCTTACATGCAATATTTGGATTGGGTCGCTTTACATTTTAGGAGAGAACATTTAAAAAATGGTAATTACTAACCATTTCCCTAGGTAATTAGCTTATAAAAAGCGCATTTTTACCGTGGATTGCCAAACTTTCCACTAATCATCTCGCACTACTTCCCCACAGTAACAATCATTGAGGAGCAGTTTAAAAATGCATAAACAAGAGCATTTAGGGCTCATTTACTTCAGACCACGTGTCAATAAACCTCAGGAGAGGCGAACTGGAAGCGCAGCACACTGTCCTCAGACACAAGAGCCACCACAGAGCCGCCACAGGCTGGGACTCAAGTTGCCTGTTTAACTTCAAGCTTCTTTGTTCATTTGCCACCTATACCACTATTTTTCCCCAAAGTCCACCTCCAACAGCACTGTAACAAGCGGGACCAGCCTGCCAGAGCACACCACAACGCCAGCAGCTCGGCATGTGTGCCCGATGGACGAACAGCCAGCAACCTGCGTATTTATACCGCCACGTCATTCAGGCTGAGCTTCAATAGAGACGTTTCAGCAGCAGCTTTTGTATCGCTCTCACACCTGAAAAAATAGCTCGTGTTTCCTACGGCATCGACTTTGTCTCGCACGGAGCCAGGAAGGCGGTTTGTGACGGCGCGCTCTCGCGCTTGCTGCCACACTCCGACGCAGGGGCTGCGCGGCGCTGGAGGTGAAGGCATCTGAAAGCCAGCTCTATGTACGGCGTACACACGGCAATTTGTTACTGTGAAAAACCATCTGTTTCTCGGTATTACAATCCTCAGAGGGGAAATTATAGCTAGCGTTCAACATAAAACATCAATTTAAACCATCAACTATTCATAATTTCAATTCTTTATTGGAAACCAAGGACATAAATGTCAGGGAATAAAGCAATATTTCTTTTATTAACTGTTCCATTCATCTGGCTATTAAATAAAACCAGGACCTTAATAAATAGCATTAGCCTTTGTACTGACAGCCACCCCAACTAGCACCATAATTCTAAATAAAATGCACTATATTTCCAGTATCTTTTGGTTTAAAAGTACAAACCAGGATTAAAAGCATTTAAAAACATATATATAGAATATTTTTGCAGTGTTGTTGCTCCTGTATAGTTAAATGTTTGAAGAAACAACATGGACAAAATAATCCCCCCTCTATTTATATGCAAGTTTCCAGCCACCCAACTACCTCCCAATAATATTCTACCAACATTAATATTGCTAAAGGACAGAAAGGATTCCAGTACTGATGCTGCTTGCCTGCTGCCAAATGGAATTATTCTTTTAATCTCCTGCTCCCAGATATGATGTCTGCTACAAAAATAATAATAATAGTAGTAATAATATTAAAAGAGAGGGTGGGTGGATGGAGAGCGGGAGAAAGGAAGAATGGCAGCGACGGGAAATGCGTTCTTCTTACAGCATGTCATCACCCATTACTAATAGCTAAAAAGTCTGTATTTATGTTGACAGTTACAGAGCATTTCTGCAGTTTGATTTTTAAGCACTACACACAAAAATACTGAAGTTCAACTGAGCGGGACAGAGAATGCAAAGACCTGTTCATAATTCTTTTGTTTGACAAATCAAGGCAGGTCTCCATTTGCTGTTAGCAAGAGCTTGATAGAGAACTGCGAAATTCAACTTTCTATGATTAGATAAGTCTATTCAGGAGTTCCCCACATCTTACAGGAAGAGCAAAAGAAGTGTTCTGTAAGAGCCGAGGAGTCCTAAGAAGTCCATAGATTCACTGTTAATGTTCACATAATTGTCCATTATTCCTCCTTAAGAATAGCTCCCCTGCTCTTAGTACTACCAGCATGGGGTACTCAAGAACACCATTATAGGGGAAAGGAAGCACAACTGTAATCAAAACAATGATTACTATCACATTCATTTAAATGCAGAGTGAGAAATGAATACAAAAATATTCACTTGAAAGTGAAAGGTAAGAAATTAACTTTTTCCCCATGGACATCAGAAACCTCACCTCAAAACCAGGAATTACTTGTAAATTTTTTACATCCCTTTGGAGCACACATTAGTTTCTCCTTCTGCATTTAAATGACTGTGATGGTAATCATTGTTTTGATTACAACTGTGTTTCCTTCCACCCAAAATGGTGTTCTTAAGGACCCCATGCTGGCAGTTCTAAGAGCAGAAGAGCTGTTCTTAAAGAGTAGTAATGGACAATTATACGAGCGTTTAGCAGTGAATCCATGGACTCTATAGGGCTGCTTATCTTTTTAATGCAACATTGCTGTACAATTTCTTACAGTTCCACATACAATAAAAAGCATCATGCCAACATTAAGAAAAAAACAGTATAATTAAAATACAGTTGCCACTGTGGTTAACATGAAAGCATCTTTCTTCTCCTTCTGAAGTTCCTTTGTGAAGATGGAAGCAGGACTGTAAAGTCAAAATTGGAGCAAAAACAACGAGGAGCATCCACATTCACCAGTGGCGTCCACATTCACTGGTAAAACCAACCTCCAAGAGCACAGTTTTCATGTTTGCTGATACAGATAACCCCTAGTGCAGATGCTAACTTCCACATACATTCCATTGTCTCCATTCATCTCCCCCAAACTTTACGAAGTTACCATCTAATCTCATCATTTTTCTGTTGTCTTGCAAATGGCTACTGCCTCCTCTTTCTGCTTCCACTTTTAACCACCTTCTCCTGTTTCTAACTCTGAAGGTCTGTCCCATTTCTGATGACTGGGAACCCGTAAGTAGGAGCTAAGCCTTCCTTACATGTGCAGAGCTGCCTTCCACATACCTGCCTCTTGTTTTCCACTGCTCCCAAGCTGCCAGTAGCAGGACTGAGCTCCAGTGAGGAGGGATTTTCATTAATGTCCTGGTTTGTGGCTGCTGATCAGGCTCACTCCAGAGCTTGCATTATCTATCAACCTCAGCCTTACAAAAAAAATGTGTAGCACCAGTAGCAGAAGGTGATAACCTCTTTAGCTGCTTTCCCTACTGCATTCCCAAACGTTCAGAAATTGGGCTATCAGGGGAAAGTAACAGTTATGCTTGGATTCACTAATTACTGTTAACCACGTGCATCAGCCATAGGGTTGAAACACAGCATGATAATCCAAGAAATAACTGTGGTACTATCACAGGGAGAAATGACAGCTACGCACTGCTTGGGAGCTGGGATTTTCTCCCATATAACTACTCCTGGTTCTGAGACATCTAATATCCTTTATCAAATTTCTCATGAAGGTGCCTCCTAACTAACTGCACCTTTTCTGTAAGCTTCCAGTAACAAATGATATTTCAGCACTTGTCAGGACATCTAGTTAACCAAGTTTAATAAGACACTTAATTTCCTTACAATATCTATTACTTGCATCCCCCAGAAAGTTATCAATTCTGCCCTCCCACCCCTTGTCTTCATCCATTACTATCAACGAGCTTCTGAATATACATACATCCCCCAACTAGGTCTCCAATACATACAGTCACTATGTGTTTACATCAGTGGTTCAGTAAATTCAATCACAGTGTCAGTAGTACCACCACAGACTTGACTCTGCACATTTTTAAGGAGTAAAAATCAGGGCAATCAACTTCTGTCACACCTTGTTACTGCTGCTGCCTTCAGTTTTCGGAGCATGTACTCGAGCATAATGCTGAACAGAGAGCCCCTGGGATTCTGCTCAGACAGGATGCATGGTGCACAATGCACAATGAGATGGAGGGAGGGAAGGAACAAAGGTGCCAAAAAAAAAAAAAAAAAGAGAGAAGGATTGTCTCCAATACAAGGGTTTCAATGCATCTGATCTGAGATTCAGACACCTGGAAGAGACAAACTGGCCAGAAGTCTCTGGTTGAGACTGAAGCAGAAGACTATACAGTAGATTTTACAGTAGGAATCTATTTTCAACTCCAAAGATTAGCTACAGGGGAGGGCTTTGTGAGACACAGCACAATTAAAGGCGACAGATCTACAAATTCATGTAATTGGTAGAAGTCAAAATGGACACAAACCTAAGGGGAAAAGGAGTTAAAAAGAACTTGGCAGAATCTCAAGTAACTACAGTTGAGGACAGAGGTCCAAACGCCCTCCTGAAGAAGAGTGTCTGAAGTCCCCAGTGGCTCTATCACAAGCTCTCCGCTGACCTCAAATGAAAGAAAAAAGCCTGAGGGATGAAAGGATTTAGGTGAGATTGCCAAAGACAAGTATAAAAGTACAGCATAAACATTTAGAAATAAAATCAGAAATGTTCCAACACAGAATATGAGAAAACTAGCAGAAGACCCAATAAGCAGCAAGAAATACATTTTATAAATAAAGGAACAGTGGAATGACAACCAAAGTGACTGCTGGCTTACTGCACAGTGGAAAAAGGACATCAACAAGGGAGGCCAAAAACAGGTACTGCCTTTTTTTTTTTTCATTAACTTTCAATAAAAGACCTGCCAGTAGATGGCTAACATTAGGGACGTTTAAAACCTGTATTCAGAACAGATTACAAAGATGTCAATTATAGGCTTTAGGTATTTTCAAACTGGCCTGGCTTCGTAAACTTTGTTGCTATGTGTGCTACAAAACCTGACAGATAATCTGAGAAATGAGCTGTTACCTTAAAAAGCACCTAGAAAGGCAAAACATCCAGCCCATTTTTAAAGGGGCAGAAAAAAAAAAAGAGGAGAAGACAGGGAGTTTGGACACCTTAGCAGCAATCATGAAAACACAGGTAACCACCTGCTTGGAAGCACCTAGAAGAAAACCAACAAACACCTAGCTCAAACTGTCACTAACCAGCCCTGTTAAAGCAACCTGATTTCCTTCTTTGAGATGCTAAGGAGCTTAAAGGGCTGAGGAAGTAAAACAGCAGGAGATGCCACAGTTTGAACTGAGGAGGGCTTTCAACAAATGCTTATTGGCACACTGAAACTAGCTAAGGAAACCTGGTGTGGACCCAGCTACCTAGGCTGGGCATCAGGTGGGCTGGGGGCTCCATCCACAGAATGGCATCCAGAGGGAAGGCAGCAGCAGCTGCTTGTTAAACCCAAGGTGTTCAGAGAGGTTCCTCCAGTGTCTGACCTGGCCCTGGTCCTGCTCAGTCGTCACTAACAACCTTTTGTTGGTGGGGACAAGTTTATTTGGTCTGCTAGGACAGGGAACTGAAGGGAACACAAACTGTGACAGAGGGCAGGATCAGAATTCAAAGTGAACTTTACAAACTGAGGGGGAGAAAAAAGCCCCAACCCAAAATTCAACTGAAATATGTTTATTGTAAAAGACTACACTTCAGTAGCAGAACAACTGGGTACTCAGTGAGGAAAACGGAGGGATAATGCTGGATCACAGGCTGGCGAGGACTCCACAGTGCCCTGCTGTTCCGAAGCAGGAAGGCATCATACTTGTGAAGCACAAACCCATATGTAGAACCAACAAGATGTGAAATAATCCTTCTGTCCCAGAGAGTGCTGGACGAAGTACTCCAGCTGAGGCCTTGCTGCCTTTGCACGTCACATTTCAAACCTGACAGAGCTCAGTCTGAGAAGGCACAGAGCAGCGGGAGCGCTCTGAGGTCTGCTTGGTTCATAAATGAGCCAACCCCTGGTTTAGGAAAGACACTGGGAAGATGGTGTTTTCAAAATGTAAAATATTGCCACAGAGAGACAAATGGAAATCTCTTCTCCATGTTGTGGGCAGAATATGGAGAACTGGACAGCACCAGTCAAGCTGTTTGGAAAAGACCAAAAGGCTCTGGAAACAACCGTCTATGACCCGCCACCAAGATGGGAATTACGAGGAGGTTCAGCAAACAGCTGTCAGGTATGGCTGATTTTTTCTTTGCTCCACACCAAAGCCATGTGTTCGTATACAATTAACATCCCATTGCAGATCATTCCATACTAACAGTAAGACCAAGTAGCCCCCAAATTGTAGAGACATTTTTAATGCACTTTGCTAACAGGTTTTGCAGAAAAGTGCAACAGAAGTATACATCTAACTTCCCTCTTTCCACAGAAACTGCAATGCTTAAGTATTTAGAAGGATGAAGCCATGTCCTGTTCTATTTAATTACTACTGACTCTCTATACAGGTGTTTCCAATTTCCACCTCTAAAATGAAAGCTAATTCCTCCAGTGCAATATGAAGCTCATTTGTTCTCTCCCAAATGCTCCTTTTTAAAGCATATCACACTGCTTGGTGGAAGGCTGTGTCCTAAAATTCATCACCACGATGCCAGGGTTGCAATTTCTCATGCCTCCCTCAAATAGGAATGACTTCTTTAATTGGAAGAAAAATGAATGTGTTTGCTTTGAAAGCATTAATGTTCTTGAATCTGGCAAGAAAAACTCTCTTAACCTATCTGCTCTCAGCTAAGCACCAGATAATTTGAACTTGAACCTGCAGTCACGCAGCGGAGGAATATGCACTTTTGGCAGGAAGCAAGATCATTAAAGAACGGGAAGCTTCACCTTTCTTTCATGCTCTGTATCTTCTACATTTAATAAACCTGAATTAAAGGTGAAACAACAATTGCTTCAGTCATACAAAATGAAAATCAAGACTAACAGCATAGTTTAGAGACAGGCATACTTTCTAGAATATTCTGTTCAGGATAAAAACAAAAATGGTTGTTTTTATTTTAAAAAATACAAGATATACTTAAAAAAAAAAAAAAAAAAAAAAAGGAATAAAAACCCAATCTCCTACGCTGAAGGATGAGTAGTGCATTTCCTCATAAAGTTTGTGGACAGCCCAACAGCAAGAACCTAATTTTCCCTTGCTTCTAGCCTATACCTCTCCTGTTAGTGTTCATATCTCTGGGGACCAGCATTAGAAACAGCAATATTTGCACTAAGGTCTCCTTTGGTCACTTCTGTTTTCATTAGCACAATCTGACCTTAAGCTGCACAGGCAGAGTTTGCCTTGTGCCGAGCTATGGTAAATCTGGGTGCCAAGCTATAAACTCCTACTGCAGATAATTGTCGTCATGTGGATGGAAGATTGAATAATTCTAGAGACAACTTCAGTGAAGCTTTCAGAGAAACAACACATTTAGTACTAAAATGCATTTCAACATGATTTTATTACACAATTGAAAAAGCTTTAAAAAACTAGACAAGAAGCTGACTCATGCACCTGTATAATAAGAAGCAGAATCTCTTGTTTGATTTCTACATTTTTGAGCCTAAGTATATGAAGCCATAAAAACAATGCAGTTCCTTGCAACAGTCTCATAATGAATCTGGGACCGTGCTTCTCTCTTACTTGGAAAAGCTGCTTTCACAACGAAGCAGTTAGGATTCTGGCACAGAACTTGCTCCAAACTATAAATTCTGAGCATGATTTAACATGAAAATGTGAAGACGCTGCTTTTTGGAGGCTGCCTATCTGAAGGTGCCTTTTCCTACTTCCTTCTCACTTACATGAAAAAGAAACAAGAGGTTGGGATATTTACTGCTGCTCTAGTTAAGCTGCCCATCGTACAGCATCTCCTCTTAAGAAGAGGAATGGCCACATTACTGGGCTGTGTATTAATTCCCTCCACTTCCCCTTCCTCTCTCCCATGCTGCTGGTTATTGTCATGACTAACTGAGATAATACATGATGGCGTTTTTAGGAACACAAAAATATTTATAAAATCTGCCCTAATTATAGTCTCCCAGAACTACCTGCTTTCTTCCTTTCTCCCAAGACCTCTTGCTAACTGGGTTTTCTCTATTCCCAGGAGCCTGGTACAGCACCTCCAGTGGTGCTGACAGCACCATTGTGGAGAAGACTAATTTACCTGTTTTTTTCTTTCTAAGAATCTGATTCGAGATGCTTATGTGATCTTAAAATGAGAGATACACATAATTCACCGCTATCAAGCAAGAAAGAATACATACGTACGAACTAAACAGCAGGTTAAAAGACATGGATTTCAAGTTTTCACTAACATGGTAGCTTTGATCCTCAAGAACAAAAAAGTTTTACAAAATACTAATACATATACATCTCCTCCATATATACAGGAATTATTTACTTGCCGGTGTGACACAACCACACATTAATGGGATCATGTTCAACCGCATGTAGCAACTTGAGCTGGTTGACCATGTAAAATGCAACATGCAAAAACTCTTTGATAATTTGTTCCAAAGGATGGACACTGAAGACTCGTTCACTTGTAACAGTCAGACTTTAAAGAACAAAGACTCAACACCCACAAACAAAAAACCACACACTTTCTAACAGATGGGCTTGATCTAGATCTTAACCAACCCTAGCATCATCAATTCAACTGCTATTCACAGCAAGCATTGGAAACTTGCATGACTACAAGAGATCAGCACTTCTATTGTAGGTCTTTCACATAAAACAAACAATAGATCAGTAACTACTGCTGATACAACGAGTCTATCCCCAAAATCAGAAAAAAAATATTTCCTTTGAATTGCATGCATTTCTGTGGAGCTCCCTCAAAGAAATTAAACCTACTCTAATTTAGGAATGACAAATGATGGGATTGTAAAATGAGTTTAATTTGGTGCTTCAAAAGTAGTACATAGACACAATTTCTAAAAAGAGATAAGCTATTAATGAAATGAGTTGTGAGTGCTTTTTAAACTTTCATTCTCTCATTAATCAGTTACAGGAATAAGTCAAATCAAGAACCGTGGTTACTGTCTCAGAGAAGCCCACGTTCAAAAAAAAATTATTCCAGTATACACCATCCAGAAAAAACCCTCATACAACTACTCCAGGCAACTCATACAAACCCCTTGTATCTTGATCAGTCTATTTGTGAAAATAGTATTCATTTAATAGCAGAGCATACCTACTATTTCTGAACCACTCCAATTTCAAGATGAAAAATAATATATTAATCTCCTCATATGCATATGTTAGTGCCCGGGAGACACTTTGGAATCTTTCATGAACAGAAGTGCTCTATAAATATAAAATATGTAATTGACACCTCAATGACCCTATCATGATAAGCTATTGAGCAAAAATCTGTTCTTAGACTGTGTGCGAGCATTTCCCCATCATCCATTTTGGCACAGAAAAAATACATTTTCATCATAATTAAAAATGATGTGCTTCTTAGGTACATCAATTCAGAAATCTGCCTGATGACCTTTTGATTTTGATTATAATAGCCTTTTTGTAATTATATATACATTTATACTGGAGTCTTTAAAATGCTGCTGCAGATGAGATGAACAGCAGTTAAGACAGACTGATACCCATGTGGTTGTGCATGCAGGTAACCAGACTTACCTCGGCAGGGGGCCGGTTAACTTTCAGGGGGGTTGTTTTGTTTTTCAGACTACCACTATAGACATGGTTTCTGTTCCAAGCTACGTAATATCACGAAAAATCCTGAATGGCATATTTCAACATTAGATAACAGAGGAAAAACAGAACTGGAAAAAATACCAGAAAAACACTTAACCTCATTAAAAGATCTCACGAATAAGGCCCCTCACAAACTGAAGTTCAGGAAGTTATGTTCGAACACTATTTTCTTCAATAACAAAAATAATATACAAGTAATTAAGATTTATGCATTTATACCTGCATATTAGTATTTGAAGTACTTCAGCTGTAACTGATATCAGGATCTCCAGGACAGTTTGCCACAAAAGAAACATGTTTTAAGTAAGCCTCACTATTGCTGCTAGAACAAATTCAGCTGGCACAAGGACTGGGATTACGTAGAAAACTGGAACACTCCTACAAAGTTTAATTGACAAAGAAACGTGAGTTTAATAAAAAGGGGATTTGGTTGATAAATTGTCCTCTTATCAGTAGTAAAATTAGTTAGGGCTACAATTTTAGGGTGTTGCATGATCATTTGCAGATTTTAAGCAACTGTTTGAAAATACTCTCTAATAAAAATGTAACTGATAATGAAAGGATGTTGTAGCAACTAAAAGAATATTAAAATCGTGCTTTCGTTAGTTCTGAGTTAAGGAACAATGGCAGGATTAGCAGGAAACTATTACGAAATTAATCTGATTAGTGCCTTATAAATAATGAAGCTATACTTAAAAGGGTCCACAAGCTCCACCATGTCAGAACATGGATCTTACATATGATGCAAGAATAAAAGGAGAATATTTTCCCTATTAATTAAGTAGCAAAAACTGAATCCTCCCAAAAACGAACAGGGTAGGGAAAAAAAAGAGTATGACTTGTTTGAAAACAAAACAAAACAAAACAATAAAATTAACTGCAAGGAACTCCACCCTCATTACAATTGGTTTCAGAGGAAAGAGCAACACTTCACTCCCGTCATGCTGCACACTATGGCAATTTCGCCATAAACAAGGACATCTCTTGTACGATTTTTTTTAGCTGGACGTGACGGCTGTCTGGATGGAGCACATGGCACCTCCCGAGGCCTGTCAGAGCAGCAACAGCCATGGCCCTGTGGAGAAAAGCCTGGTTTTGTTGTTCAGGATTCACTTCATGTACCACGGTCAAAAAATATCTGCTCATCTCCTGCTTGCTAAATTAAGTCTTCCGTCAGCGACACTAGCAATCATTTGAGGCCTGGATGAAAGGAGCTGGACAAACGTGACAGACTGATACCTGATCTCGGACTGGCCCCGGTACTAAGTGAGACTTGGTGGTGATGTTCTGCCCGCTTAGCTTTGCCTCTGGAAAACATACGTCTGCTCTGCAGATAAATCTCTCCTTTTTTAAAAAAAAAGTGAAGTAAGATTTGCTGTGGACAGTAAAATGCTTACTGCTCCTAGATGGGGACAGCTACGTTGCTTGCTACCCAAAATATCTTCTGCAATGTAAACGTTTTTTATGATCCTGAAAAATAAGACTGATTTTAATGACAGTCACAATAAATCCCAGCTACCCAAACTCGCTTTCTGAACAAACTGCAATCAGGGAAGAAAAAACAAATTGAGGCTCCCACCTTCCCTTCGAGAACATAAGTGGTAGCAAGTGCCGCACTGCGAACACCACTGCAGCCTGCTCCCCGCTTCCCCAACAGCATTAAACCAAGCTGTCCCCACATACACACCCCCTGAACACCTATGCAGCAGTGGATCTGTGTGCTGGAGTCGTTGAAAACCCTTTATTTCTGAATTCTGCCTGCTCAGAGCTCGTCAGAACCTCCATATGCATCCCCAGGCCCTGCCTTGTGCTGCCTGAGAGCTCTGGCCGTGCAGCTCTGAGGAGCTCTTCAACCACGGTTCTTCATCTGAACTCAAGCAGTAGCTCCAATCCTCGGCCAGAGCACTGGCTTGCTTAAACCAGGCACGGCACAGAGAAACAAAGCACACCCTGCAACCTACCAACACTGCTTTAAGAGTTCAAGGAGGACCAGCTTTGCACCTTCCAGTCATCTGACCCCATGCAAAATACCTCATGTCTTGAATGAGTCTTCAACTGTTAAAAACATCAAGTTAAAAATAGGAGGGAAGGAGGCCCTGGCATTGATCTGAATTGTCACCAAACTATGAGCAGGACCTCAGGCTGACCTCTTCACTAGCACGTAAGTTCTTCCCACTGGATGCAACCACGATGGAGTTCAAAAGGCTTTGGACAGAACAGCGTGAAGGACTGAACACAATCGTCAGGGTGCAAAAAGTGCTCATGAGATGCTGAAATTGAAGAAAAAGCATTCCTGCCCCCACTCAAAGGCATGCTAGTCATCTGCATAACTAATTACTATCTTAGATACCACCCTTTTCTATTAAAAAAAAAATCTTTTATGTAAAATTCCTATTGTTTCTACAATATGCAGTATTTCTACTGCGAGTTCTCCCTTCCAATAAGAGCCATCCGTTCTGAAGCATCGTTAAAAACAGGTCAGAAAGGGAACAGCAGAAATAATGGGTGCTTTAAAACTTATTTCACGTTTTCAATCACAACCCTTTCACCAGCCACTCAGTATGAAATACCGCTACCCTGTTTTACAGAGCGTGTGACATTCTTTGCTGTTCTCAGGACATCGCACGGCAGGGGAGCAGCGATGCTCCGCTGCAGGAGCTCAATCACCGGTGTTGGAAGCTTTCAAACCAAATAAGCAAATGGCTTCCCTAACAGCAGCTGGTCAGGCAAAGCTGAGCTTGGAAAAAGTCATCTTCTCAACAGGCCATCTCAGGACCTCCTAGACTTGTGAAACTCAGGAGGCTAAACACAGATGTATGCGTGTGTGTGTGTGTCTATCTCCTGGGAATTCCGTATCGACCCCCTTAAGTGTTAGTTAAAAGCAAAAAAAAAGATTAATCAACAAGAACAAAATTATGAAGATGCTGGTAAATGACAGTAATAGCAAAAGAGAACAACTGTTGGACAAAATACACATACTTGCTGTACTAAAAAGGACAGAAGAGTGTGGAAACAGTCACTACTTCCATCTAGAATTTTCCATACAGGCAAAATCAAGTGCCAAAACCTAAGAACAGAGCTACAAGCAAACTCTCCTGATAATCCCTACAATGCTTTTAATGATGTATTCAAAAAAGTGCTTTGCTAACAAGGAGAATGCCAATTAATGTACCAGTGGCCATGGCCAAGCTGGGCTAACAAGTTACTGAACTTGTTAGTTAGTTTTACTGAAGCTAAGATCTTCGACCCCTGTACTGTAATCTTTTTAAAAACAGACCTTTAACACCACTATTCTAACATTTGCTTGAAAGGAAGTGGTGCTTTACAAGAAGTTACTCCAAGTGAAGCAAGGAAAAGGCTTGAACTGCAGTCTGGTATGTGCCAAAAATGTCCTGGCTGTGACACTATGGGCCAAATACAAAAATGAGGAGGTTGGAAGGGGTTGTGGTTTCATTTTAAATATATGTATTTTATTATTTCCTTATAAGGTATTGCTATGGTGCCAATCGAAAAAAAAAGCAAAAAGATTTAATTTTGGAAAGTTTTCCAGGGTGAGAATTTTGCATTTCATGCCCACTCTGTTCATCAACTCAAGTGAAAAACATGGTAGTTACAGCAGTTATGACAGTTCCATTAACAGTAGTTAATGGAAGTTATAATCAAAATGCGAAATTGATTTTTGCTCTTGAAGTTAAACCAAAGAAGTACTCCTAATGATGTTACATATGAATTCAAGGTAAAGCTACAACTATAATAAAAATAAATAGTCAGTGAATGTGTTTCAATGAACTACCAACAAAACCAATCTCCTTGTCAAAACCACTATCTACCAAGGAACATGAAGCCACTGAATTAAAATATCTCTTACCCAATGATCTAGCCCTTAAGCTAATGTTTAGAGAAATACAAGGAAACATATTAATTCAGTTCTCCATATCAGATTATTACTAGGTGACACTATCAGCAGCTCATTAGGGAAGTGAACGAAGCCTACAAAGAGATAATCACATTTGTTGAGTATTGAAGGACAAAAGCTGGATCAGATCAGCCAGGCAGGATCTTAGAAGAACAGATCACAGAAATAACTCCTTGGTAGAGCCATCACCAACTCGAGGTGTTTCGGGGTACATCTAACAACGACAGGCTCCTTCCTCCAGACTGGCCAGAATACCAGGGGTTACAGATGGTTAGTCCTGCATCATCTGCATTACAGACACTGAAATCAGAAGAATAGTTTTAAACACACTATTCTGTCTTGTAGTAGAGTAAATTAAGAATTTGTTGCCCCATCTGCCAGTAGGATTTGATTCTGATTTGTGGAATGTTTGAGAAAACCCATCGAAGAGAAAAGCCCAAAAAAGAGAAGAACCATTTGAATATGAAACTTGACATCAACAGAAAATTGAAGGCAACAGTCTGAAAGGTGGTATATACAACTTTATGCAAAGTGATGTAAAAGAAGAAAAAGTCAAGTTTCTGAATGTATTTTCAGTTGCATTACTGTTTCAACTCCCCCTACAAGAATGTTTTTTCAAAGTGCAGAGTTTTGATCAAGCCTAAATACCGTCTTTTGTTAAGGGCAAGTAATACACTTTTTTTTTTTTTTCCCTTTTTTTGGATCTGCATTAAACTGTATTAAACACAAGGTCTATAATTCTGGATCTGCTATATTTATATTGTATCACTGCAATTACCTGATGAGAATTTTCTGAGATTATTTGTAATTCTCTTTACAACAGTAATTTAATGGAGTCAAAATAACAGAATAAGAAGCAGAAAATAGAAGAACAGTGCAAAAATGGTAATTTTGCTATGGGAAGTTGGGACCTGCCATTTCAAATTAGTAGAAACCGTGAAGTGGGCATTACTGACAACGTGAATATAGTAATTGGGGTTGATTTCCTGGCACTTTGCCGAATCCTCTGACTAGTGCCTCGCAAGTTAATTATAGCTCTCCTAGCAGAGTGGGGACACTCGGCAGTGACGCAGGGAGCCGAGGAGCACGCAGGCCTCCAGTGAAGCAACCTTGGAGCACTGGGTGAGGGAGGGAGAACTCTGCTGCTGATCCCATTAAGGGAAATCCTTGTGGAAGTGCAGATACAGTGCAAGAGGACACTGAGAATAAATAACCTGTTAGGCTTTTACATGGAAAGAAGAAAGAATCTGTTCTACCAAAGGGTCATCGTTTTATCCATTATAACAAGTCACCTGCATCCAAAATTCAACAAGATTCTTATCATAACCTTTGCCTTTAACTAGTAGAGTTTAATTAATTTGGCAGAACTACACAACTCTTTTCTAAGCGATAACTAGCTACCCTCTTGGGTTCCTTCTGTAATCATTTCCTTTGATTAACTTTACTGTATTTACACAAATTAACACATGTATTTCATACATGTTACAACAAATTAGAACAGAAGAATTAAAAAGCAGCCTGCCAACTTAAAAACTGAGCAAGTGGAACTTTTGAATTAAAGCAGACAGCGTTATTAGCTGATTATTATATGGAGAACGTTCAGAAGAAAGAACATGCCCTTTCCATTTTCATTTTGTATTACCAGTGATTACATGATATATCTTAAATTATAATTTGAGGTAAAACTATGATTAAAAATAATTTAAATATTGCACAACAAGTTAATTGCTCTGGAATTTCTTCATCTTTGTTCCTGTTCTTTGATTCAAAGACTCTGTGCGCAGGGTGCCTGCTCCACGCGTCCCGCCCGAAGCGCGGGGCCAGGACTCCCTCGAGCATGTCGCCTTGCGGCCGCGACCAGGCCTCGCGGGCCGGGAGGCCATTATGGAGCACTTCATGATACACCCTCTTTGCTCCAGAGCGCTGCTGCATGCTCTGAGGCAGAGATGTGTGGTGGTTCTCCCTTCCCGCAGAACTTTTGGATAGTAAAGAGGAAAAAAATGAACAAAGGAAAAACACAGCCCTCTCCCCAGTGGCCCAGAACTGAGCAAAGCACAAGCAAACAGGAGGACGCCAGTGTTCAAGTGCCTGCTTTGTCACTGTCACAAACCAAAAGCGACTGCCTTAATTACAAGTCCTTGTGTTTTCGGGATTACTTTCTTTCCAAAAAAAGTCCATACGACACAAATATTCAGGAAACAAGCCATTCACCTTAAAGCCACAACCTCAATTTGCATGGTATGTGAAAAAGCCTTCACAGTAGCAACCGCCTCAGTAGGTCAGTGCTGAATCACCAGTGCAGGACATGGACGACCCCTGCTTAGATACACCATGTCAGGCAGGCAAAGGAGCCCTGGATGCATCCCCCTCAGACCTCCTCTCAGATGACTTCCTTCCCCACTTGGTGGAGTTGTCTGGGAGCAGCCATTCCCATTAAAACTTTATCAAAACATCTTCCCATGAGAAGTCTGGTTTGATCAACTGGCACTGCAATTCAATTCTTTTATGAGAAACATTCCCAAATACCTCTACCAGGGGAGTATTGCACTTCCAAGTTTGAGGCCAGTAACAGGCTTACACATGATAAGATGGAGCGAACCCAGATTAAGGCAGTTGGTGAAATTTAAGAGTCCTGTTTGGACCTGCTCGCTTCAGTCAATGAGAAAAGCAAGAACTTCAGGCAACTTTCTTTAGATGGGGTCAAATTAGGGGAAAGGAGAAGCTGTGAGGTCGTCTGATTTTTTCAACGCAACCACGAGGAAACAGTCTCCTCAGATGAAGGAGAGGACAGTGACTACGTCCTTGCTGCAAGAGAAAAAAATATCTTAGCACAAGAACACTGCTTATTTTGATAAATTTAACAGGGAACTTTATTCTGTGAGATCTAAGGCTTGAGATACATGTTGCAGGAGTGGGTGCAAATAACCCCACGTTAGGATTACTGAGCAGTTTGCCCATCTTTAAATAAATGACTTCCTTTTAAGCATAAAGACAAATAAAATCACACTGATGTAAAAACTATCCATGAGCAAGGGCATAAGAAAACATGGGCTGTGCAGGATGAGACCACCTCCTTCAGCAGCTCTGCAGCTGGACCTGCTTAAACCAGCAGAGGTTCCTCCCTAGAGGTTTGTGTTTTCCAGTTACTCCTGTACTCTGCATTTCTACTTTGCTATTTTATATGGATTTAAGAGAACTAACAAGAATAACTACAAGCACTGGAGTATAGAAACTAACTTCTTGTACAAATAAGCCACCAAAACTACTCATGCTGCCAACTTGACAAAATGACACTAAAACTTTAACCTTCTCTGTGGAAAGAAAATACTCCTATCCATCTTGCCAAAGAGGAAGAAAAAAAGTCAAAGCAGTGAAACCTCTGGTGAGAATGAACACAGAAACCCATATGAGACTCCTGCTTCTGAGCAGCAATGGTACTGAGACCCTCAACCCACTTGGGATACTTAGCAGATAATTTACTATCTTGTCCCATGGACTATGGAAAATTACACTTCCTCGTACGTGAAATCTCTGCTCTACTTTACTGCTCACTGCTTTACATGTTGTCCAACTTGATCAGTAACGCACTGCGCTCTAATATTTCCAGGTTAAGAAAAGGTGTTTCAGTGGTCATACAAAGCAAGCACAGAAGGTCCTTTTACAGACACACAATGCTGCTTGCCACCACTTCTTGAGCTCTGGCTGTGAATTCTCATGCCCAGCCAGCTCCCTTACTTTCCCTCCTCCAACAGCTCCACCATGGAGCTCCAGCGCCCTGCTAACCATTGCTCTATCGCAGCCAGGGAGTTTTTTTCTGGAAATTCCTGAAGCCCCTGCCTTGCTTTCCCCTGTGAGCAGGTCCAGCCAAAGAGACGGAATAAACACGGAGTGTTCACAAGGTATCAAGCAGCCCTTGCAAAAGAATCTGTCCAGAAAGTCCAAGCTCGACTTTTATGATGCAGATTCAATGATTCCTTCCTCCAAAAGAAGGTGCCAGAGAGTAGGACAGAAAGCATTTCACTACCATAGCTCAGGATGGATCTGAAACAAATCAAGGTGAATTGCTAAGAAGCTAGCAGCCAGTTTTAAAGTATAAACTTAACATTAAATACAAAACAGGCAACAGAACAGCTGATTTTGTTCAAGAAGATAACAAATTCATGCAACTGGGAAGTCTGCTCCAAGTAATTCTTAAAACAATTTTCATAATTAAAAGTATTTCTATACCTATTATTTTTGTAGGTGTTGGGAAAGTAAGTTTCTTTAGTTGCTGACAAATCGAGTACACATGATTTATGGATTTAAATATGGAAAAAAACCAACACAACAATACACCTAGAACCTGTATGAAAGTACTACGCTATACTTCAAGCAGTCAACAAAAAGGTAGTTTAGACTAGTTTAAAAACAAAAAACAGGGCAAGCAAACACCACCTTCAGAATACTATAAATGATCCATCTCTGGAATTTTCCTTTGATTTTGTGTAGAGAACAATCTTTGACTTTTCGTCTTTTCATTAACTTACCACGAACTACCTCCCAATTAGCTCATGGGTTAGAAATATGACAGAAAAGTGCAGCTGAAATTTTTAAAGCATGAAGACTTACTGACAAGGATGCAGATTTCTGCCAGTCTGTTCTGACAAGCATTCATCTACAAAGCACTTTATCAATACTAAAGCAATCTATGCTGCTGTTACACCTTCACACCGACTTGCTGTGTCACACTGTATTCAAAACTCGGGCACCTACCACAGCTTCAGCAGAATACACAGCACTCCACAGAGCTATCCAGGAAAATCATGTTCCTTAGACTGAAATGTTTGTTGTTTTTATTAGCTGACTGCTTCACAAAAATGAAACTTTATACAGCCCAGCAATACAGAAAGGCAAATATTAGAAATGTATACACTTTCCCCCTAAAATTTATTTTTAAGGGAAAGATATAAAATGTTGACCTTTCGCAGTCTTTCCTTACAGGCCAAGAATTGCCTTGTTTAATTTTCTCTTTCTTTCAACTCTCATCTCCCCTTCTGCTCTTATACACTAAAGAAATATTTAAAAGCACCCTATGGCATGTCTACCATCACTGCACAAGCAGAATGTGCATATTCTGTTTAAAAACACTACCGTACTTGAAAATTCTGGAAAACTATTTAAGGTATTTTTAGAGTATTGATAAGTGAATAATCTTTCGTTTAAAGAATTCCCATTAAGGAGCGATTGTTTTCCTTTCTGGGAATTTGCTGGTACCAGCCTAGGAACTCCACCCAGCAGCTTTGGGAGTTGTCTTTTCTTACTTAGTCATTCTGCCTTGGAAAGCCTCCAGCCAAAGATCCCAACCTGCAAGACCCTGTTTTTAAAAAGATAAACACTGTGATTTTTAGCTGCTAAGCATCATTTTTCTATCCACCCACTGATATTATGGTTAATATTTCCTTTTTATCTAGTAAGAGCTGTTACAATTCCCAGAAATAGCTTTTCCTCATAGATTTACATACCTTTCTCCTATTCTGACTCCAGAACGTTAAGCTTATAAGCTGAATGCATTGAAGACCAAACATCAAGAATCTTCTCACTCAATTTTTTATCCCACTAATATTATTCTGCTGTCAGCACCACTTCTGATTGTGTATCATTGTATAAAAGCCATGAAACAAACAGAGGATTTGCTCCTAAATACAAGAAGGAAAGAAGGGGGAGAGAAGCAGCAGGGTAGTGGCCAAAAGTACATTTATTTACCATTTGGTAACCATCATGTTTCATTGACATTTAGAAAGCAATCTTTTAGCTTTTAGTAATTGTCAACACAAGAGAAAACGTGTAAGTTTTACTAACAGAAACTTCAATATTAGTGTGTCCAAGGTCTTAGATAATTGAATTAAACCCTAGAACATTTCAAGCACAATGTATTTGTTTACTAGTTATCCCTTTATTATTTTATACAGTCAACAAATGTAGCTGTTCAATGTTCTGGATTTTAATTAATTCCAACATTAAATTCTGATTCCTGGCACAAATTTGAAGAGATCAGACTGAAGAATATCAGAGCACGGAACACACTAGGTTCTATAAATATAATCTAGCTGACAACAGATAAATCTTTCCATAAGACTGGGTCATTGGAATACTAATTGCCAATTTTCCTCCTCTGAGAGCAAGGAAAAGTCAGTACATTGGTAAAATTAAATTGTTGGTTTCAATAAAAATACTTTATTTCTCAACAGCTCAGATTTGGCAGCAAGATCTCATATAACATCATTTACACCTGATTGTGTTTCACTTCCAATTTTTTAATCCTGCAAGGTAAAACGCAAATACTCATGAAAGGGGCATGCAACTAATGCCAAAGTTTCAATTACAGACCTTCCTATTTGGCAGCAGCAAGTCGGGACTTGCAAGCCATCTTCTCTTCCTTCAAATCACCGTGCTTACTAAAGGAGCAAAGAAACCTAGAGATACTATTAGCACTTAAGTGCCTGTTTATCCTTAAATGCTGCAGATGATGCTATATCTAAGCACGTAGCATTCACAAGGAAAAGACACTTCTTCATCCTCTTTTATAGAAATGCAAACAAAATAAAACAAACAAGAGAAGAACTGTCACAGAGAATGATCGAACTTGTGAGTTCATTCATTCTTTTGACTTCGTTTTAGTGTATATTTTTCCAAGTGCCCCCCCCATTGTATGGGATCATACCTACAGGCATAAAATAGTGGTGCATTTAAAAAAAGAAAGCTAAATTCTAAATAAATAAATAAAAACATCTGATTTGGAAATGGAAGAGCAGAAAACAGACAACGATGACCCTGAGCCCCCCAAAATACAGACATGCTCTCATAACTGTATTCTGAAGCATGAAGATATCATATGCAACTACTTCACCATATACTACACTTAGAAACCTGAATGTCTACGAACTTAATCTGTAATCATCAACACTGTCATGACTTTTGGGGGTTATCAAAGTTCTTCATTACAGGTCTGTGACAAAACAATCCCTTTTTAAGGTCACAGAAATGAGCATTTGATCAGATAAACAACAGATAACTGAACGCTCATACCCACTGAAAGCTACTTTTGGTTCTGAACAGCAGTTCAACAACGTGCACTTTGCCAACTCAGCCATCTCCCCAAAATACTTCTAACATTTCAAAAGTTCACAGGCAAAAACATGTTGTGTCTCTTTCGTCTTCTATCAAAAAAAAAAAAAAGCAGAAATCTTTTTCCTTGCTCCAAAATTACACTGATCTGGGAAACAGCACAGCAGGATTTAATTTTGGACCAGCAACAGGTTTTAAGAGTCAAATACCCTCTAAAACATACAGTCTAAATGTATCTATACCAATATAATAACTTTACCAAGTTATTCCTCACATAAAAAAATCCTTATTAGAAGCTATTTTCTGAGACTTTGCTTATTCACTTGTCTATGGATGTGCTAATACTACTCTCGAGACACAATTTACTGGAAAACCATGTCCATTGGAGGGGTATTGTAGCACTCCTGCCCTAAGACATTACTGGTTTCACCTGTAACTACTTTTATATGTATAAATATACAAAATAGCTTTACACAAATGCACACACGGCATCTGAGAGCCTTTGCTCTAACTCAGAGAAATTTCACCAGAAGAATTCCAACAGAAGTTTAGGCAAATAACATGAATTCACAGATCCCTTCTCCTTTAGGAAGTAATTGTAAGGGTTGGGGGGGAGGCTGAGCAAATTACCTCTTATGGGAGATCAGCAAAAAGTATCCCCCACAAAAGGCAGTGGTGAGGATCTTCAAGGAAGCATCCAACAACACCAAGCTTACACACGCATCTCTACGCTTCTTTGCTGCTGACAAAGAGCAAGGCTCTAGCACTGCGGAACCACAACTTTAGGTCTAAAGATGCTTTTTTTTTTTGGTGAAGGACATTACTGTTCAGTCAAGCTCGCCTTTATGTGCCACCATCCAGTGGGGAAGAAGCCCTCAAAGCATTAAGCTTACTGATCTCCTAAGCAGAGGGAATTGCTATTAAAAATGCTATTTAGACAGATGGGCATCTATGGAAGTCTGCTACACAGCCTCATCAAACTCATTAAAACTACCTTAAGTCCTAGGCTTGGGAGTATAATCCCTTTAAGAAACCTGCAGACTAGGCTAGGATAATAAAAGAGAGAGTGGGAACCAAGCTGAAAAATGCATGAACCCTGTTCAGCCAGCAGTCGGCAAGGGTAAAGGATCCCCCACCCAGTGCCCATCTTCTCAGGTATCCCACCGACGTCCTGCTGCACACTGGCTCCTGCTGACACCGAATTTAGGGAACTACACCCAGGCTTTGTCGTTCAGGTCAGCAGGCAGCTGGACGGGGCACTGCTAGCCCTTCAGCCTCGACCTCCTCTGTATCAACTGCACTACAGCAAGGGAGCTCTCCTCTTCGGGCTGCCCATGTGTAAAATTAACCACCTGTCTTGATGGCAGGCGATGGCTCAAGTGTGTGCCTCCCACCCGTGGCTGTGCCTCCCCCAGGAGCAAAGCTCTGCACCTCGCTCTTTTCTTCGGACAGTCCCAACAACTCATCTTCAACTTACAGGCACAAATGAAGAAGCACCTGGCAGAGCTGATCGCCTTTGAGGCTGTTTTCTTGCCTATGAAGCTGCCCCAGCCTGTGGGGAGACTGAGAAAAAAGCACAGGCTGAGGCTGTGCGATGCCACAGGCCTCTTATTTACAGAGATGCACAATAAAAAAAAAAAATAAATCATTTTTCAATGACGTGAAAAGGCTGCAAGGAGGGGGAATCGTGGAAGGGCACTGGACATGTTCTCCCCAGCAGCAGGATGGCACAGCCCTGTGCGGTGCTGGACGCGGGCCAAAAGGCTGCAGGAGGAGCCATGGCGCTGAGCTCCTGCCTCCAAAAATGCCATCCTTAGGCGAGCAGCACCTCACCTGCACGTGGCACCACGAGGCCCCACATGAAGACTCCCAGCACAGTGACTAGGCAAAACACAGAGACAGAGAATCAGATGGTTCCCTATGGGGTCAAAGCAGAAAAACTGATTCTTATTAAGCTGCATTACCAGAGCGAAGCAGGAGCTCAATAATTTACAGCCAGAGACAAGCTAAGTGTCCATTAGCATTACTGCCTATGGATGCACGCTTTCTTTTGTTCCACATTTTTAAGGCCTCTGAGACCAAGTCTGGCTCCCTGTCTTTCCCTCTTTCTGGCTCTCCAGACCCCTTCCCTTCACTCCAAAGAGGAGCCTTTCCCCTCCTGCATCCCCTGTGCCCCCAGATCGTGGGTAAAGAAGAAGGCAAGGTTATTTGCTGTGAATCTAGACACAGCAAACAATCTCTAATGGTATCCAGTACACTAAACTCAAGGCAATTTTAAGGAATTGTGAGGTCAGAGGCGATCCAAATTGTAGGAATGCATCAGAGCTGTATGCTCGCTCTTCAGACACATCAGCGGCTCTGTTTGGGAACAAAAGAGCCTGATTTTTTTATTTTTTAAATAGTTGTCTTTCAGCATCAGTAATCTTGAAAAGGGCAGACTTGAAACCAAACAAAAATGTAACATTAAGTACTAACACAGGAAAAAAATAAGCCAGATCAATCATCACAGAAAACCGGTCTCATGCTATAAATGGTGTCTGAACCTCCGTAAATGCGTTCGTGCCCTTTCTGCCTTCAGAAACCAACGCCGAGCGGCTAAGTCATTTGTGCCTCTTCCACTAATGAGCAGTGCACATCCCACTTCGGTCCCTCTTTTCTCCCAGACATGATGACCTCAGGAGCTGGCACTCATTTGACAAAATCCTATCCTGTGCGATCGTCCCCAGCTTCTGGAGGTTCAAAGAAACCATTACAACGCCTTTATTGACAGGTCAGGACTGGCTGTCCAAGCAGCCTCCACCAGAAACAGATGAGTAAGAGTATTTGAGTAGCGGCCTGGATTTTTTTGAAATGAATAGAGCTGTTTTATATTCAAGTTACCTGCACTCTTCACATGTACAGTTTTGAAAGGAGTCATGCAAAATTACTCCTCTTGCTCCCCAAACCTCCAAAGTGAGACTTGAGGTATTTTTTCAGACTGACAACATATGGAGTAGAAGGGGGGAATAATCACAGAACAAAACTAGGACACCAGACCAGGACCAGGGCCTCAAGGCAGGACTGATGGACCCTCCTCACCATGTCCCCAGCTTTGGGCTGGGCACTGGTGCTAGCTCCCCATCTCAGGAGATAACGGCGTAATCCCATTGGGATGAAGCAGGACCGTCGTCGTGTCTTTTACTCTTCCCCAAGGCTTTCATGTGAAGGGGGAAGGTGAGTGTAACGAGCTGCCAGCCACTCCTGCGGCTGACTAGCACCAGCCACCCAAGAGATGGTTGCACGATTTTGTATATATAAAGCTTGTAAAGCACTTTAGGAAGCTGTGGGATGAAAAGGACTATATAAACGTAAGATATTATTATTATTAAACCAGTGATCTGACAAGAAGAGACAGCTTTTCAAATCTGTACAACAGCTTGAGCTGAAGAGATCAGGGAGTCCAATTTGAAAAAATAATAATTTGAAACGAATCTGAGGATTAGAAGTGGCAGCTCTTTTGTGGATTCTCCATGGCAGGTAAATTTAGTAGGCTACTTTAATTTTGCATCGTTTTAACTCCTGGCAATGTCCTGTGCATTGAATCTGACAGAGAGACAGGGCGTTTGAAGCTGTCGTGGCTACATTTTAGTCTCCCAATTTTACAATCAGTGTTTGAATCTGCTGCTACAACTCCGGGTACAGAGATCAGAGAGGCTTATCAAAGAGGCATCCATTTCAAAGACAAGCAGCAGCTTTGACTTCATTCCTTCAATGCTTAAAATTCCTGAAAAAGCAGATGAGCATACCACAAAACAGGTCGGAAAGAAATCTCTCTATCAGCTGTAAACCTATTTCAGTATTAATTTTTTAAGGATCTATTTTGGTCTCACGTAAAATATGTGCATTTAGCCGAGATAATGCTCTCAACAGGTGAGCTTAATATATTCCTTTTTCTGTAACCGAAAAGTGCATTTTAAACAGGCCTATTGCTTTATCAACCATTAATTGAAGAACTACTTCATCCCGTTACCTCCCTTTTTTTGGACTAAAAATGTCTTCCTTTCCTAACAAAGCATCACTTCGGTTCTTTTATTGCTGCCCTGCTCTAACTGCATGGATGAGCCGAGCGCTCCGCAGGCAGCAGGACGTGCCGCTGGCGGTGAGCAGCATGCTTTAAATGCACGTCAATCCCCAGGACTGTGCCCAGCTGCAGCGTGCCCATGTCCACACTCGAGCCCTGACTTACAGCCCGAACCTTGGCTCTCGGTGACTGGGGTATCTCAGCAGCATCCCCTCCGTCAGCTCAGCCCTGCTGGAACGGGGACCGGCTCTGCATAAGGGCAAGATGTGATGACAGGAGCAGCACGGTGAGGAGGGAAATCTTCAGACCTCACTTTTACTGTTGACAGCTCTTTCTCGTAAGCTGGAATAAATTTTTGTCTGCCTACCTGTACCATTGATAAGAGTGAATGCTAAGGGTTTGCCTTCCTGCACACGCCACCCATCACCCAGACCTCTGTCCATCAGCCCCCAAGTTGAGGGCTCTGAGGAACAGGGATGGCACAGACCCAATGTGAGTTTCCCAGCTGAGCCCCACCCAGCCATGGAGAGCATCTCAGGACGGCCCAATGGATTTAGGGTCCCAGAGGAAAATGCATGGATTTTGGATACCCCAGCTCCTGCTGAGTCCCTGTAGAGCAGTGACTGCAGCCCCAAGCTTGATTCCCCACAGATTCAGCATGTCTCATTTGCTCTCCCCACTTCTCCAGCTGCTCACCACCAGGAATCAAGAGGCACATGGGACCATCAGCAACAGGTCTGTTTGCTAGACCCAGCCTTTCAAGCTCCGGTGCAGCAGGGGCCTGAAGCAGCTGGAAAACATGGGAACCCTGTCCAAAATCCACAGTGGGAGCAGTGGTCATGGGGAGGCAAGGACATGCCCTAAGCACACACAGAAAAGCCCAGCTCTCGGTGCACAAACCACTGCTGATGCAGGACCAAGGCGTCTTAACTCATTCAGATACTTTCAACAAGCGCTCCTGGCACAGTCATGCACTAAAGTAAAAGCTTTGTGGCTTAAAATGAGCTTCCAGAACTGCAGAACGTTTCCAAGCCCCCTTCTCAAGCAGCATCTCACTTAGAAGCACCCGGGGGGCACGCAGGGCTCCTGTGCTGCCCTGGCCATGCCCATCCGTGGCACAGCCCAAAGACCTGGCATCCACCACAAGCACAGGTCCTGTGCTGCAGCTTCCCAGAACTTTCTTTTGGAAAGTCAGTGCAAGCTCAAGAGAGAAATACCCACCCCTACGCTTAAAAAAAAAAAAAAAAAAAAAAAAAAAAAAAAAAAAAAGGCACCAAAGTTGCCATAAATTAGCATTAGCGCTTCACAAATAGTGAAACCGCAATTTTATGGTTTTAAACAGAGACAAGGTGGAATGGTGAATGGTAGCAATGTATTTCAGATGAAAGCTTTCAAGCAGATGAGAAATAGTAACAGGAGTTGGAACCTGAGTAACTACGGTTGCATTAAATTATTCCATCTGCAAGTCCATTAAAATTTTTTAATGGTTTTGTATGGCTTTTATATTTATTGGGTGGGTTTACTCCTATGTGACTCATACATATTTATTACCAGGGTCCAGATAATGGTTATTAATAAAACTGCTTTTATTTGCATACTGTCTTGATGCTGGCCTAAATATTTACTACTTGACTATAAAATTAAAAAATCCTCAACAATTATAAATAGCACCAGGGATGCATCATAACTTTACTTTTTATACTTTTTGACTTTATTTTTCCCCAAAAATAAACAAAAACCAACCTGGTAAACCTATTATTTGTCTTTTCAAGTCCAGAAGACACTAATTCTTTCAAAGGCTTAAAGCACAATTTGTGTTGCGGAAGTAAGAAATCCAAAACTAAAAGCAAGCTAGTTTTTATAATTAAGAAAATACATATATTTCTACACATAATTATGAACAGTAACAAAAGCTCAGTATTAAAAAAGGTCCACTGAATCCCTGGAATTGTGCCTGCCAACTAAAACACCTACTATGAATTTAGTAATGGGTTATGCAAACATAAATTACAAGGCCAGACGTTTTAAAAGGAAAAAAAGTTGATTTATTGTCACATTGGAGACACGGCAGGATAGAAGCACAATTTCATTTTTCCATATATTCATCAACACTGCAGATGTGTTAATGCAAAAAGAATTCTAAAATAAAAGTGACTCTCAACTGCTCTAATTCTCATATGTCGTTTAATTTACTTAAAAATGGTTACCAGGAAGCTTTTTTTTTTTTTTTTTTTTTTTTTTAAGCAAGCAAAACATACTAGAACTATGGGAATGCAAACAGGTTTTAAAAGTATTTTACAAGTATTTCTCCTAAACATTTGCCTCAAGATTTCATCCAAAACTGACCATAAGAGAGCAATTCTCTGCAGAAAGTCTGCTGTTGTTTGTTGTTAATAGAAAAGCTTACAACTGTCATCTGTAACCTAGTCATTTTGTTTGTGAGCATTTGCACTCAACGTATTAATCGTTTCTGCTCTTGTTTCAAGCAGATCCAACTTTTCACTTATCCGCTGTCAGAACAATGAAAAGAATCTCTCGTAACTGGCAACTATTATTAAAAGAGTTATTCATGACAACATAATAATTTTAATGAGAACAACATGTTCCTTTAATTACACCTGAATGACTTTGAGGTGGTCCAGTGGATGAACTCAAGTAGATTTACAGCATATTTGTTCACAAAGTAAAAAGGAAAAGTACTAATTGAAGACGTTTAATTATTTCTTCTTCTGGTAAATATGCATAGGAAGGAAGGGCTGGCATCATGCTTGCCTGTTATTTTTATAAGCTGCATCTTGAAAATAAGTCCACCTATTGCTCAAATGGCTCAAAGCAAATTTAGGAACTGAATTTCAGAACTGCTGTAAGTATCCAGCTTTATTTCTGTTCCATTTATATAACACACGGTTTCACACTTACCTTTAGAGACAGCGTAACACAGACCATAAGAATAGCTGTTAATTGGTGGTACCACAATGAGAAAAATCCCGGTTTTGCCAGCTAAATGAATTCAAATATTTGCCCTTTAAGAACTGTCAGTGATGCATTCGGCAAATCATGTCATTACTCTTAATGCACCTTTCTTTAAGCTACAACCATTCTTCAGGAGGAAGGATGATGCCCTATAGGAAATGGCCCATAAGATCAAGTTTTTTTCCTTCACCTTCAAGTTCTGGCCTTGAAAACCTTCTCCTCTTAAACCTCCACTCAACCTTCCCCTTCCTCCTTCTAGCAAAAGCAAGCACAACTCAAGAAAAACAAATTATTTGCTTTGTATCATTTTCATTCTCAGTGACAGGCGAAAAAAGTAGCAGGGCATGTTTAGCCAGGCAGATTAATCTGTAACTATTTACTTACAAGTATGTTTTCTTAAAAAATACAGAAATATCAAAAATATCTCCTTTTCCCCTCCTCTGCAATGGAAAATACAGCACTCCTGACATTACTGAAATCTAATACCTGCAACTGATGTTGCTACAAGAAAAATGCATTCTTCAACTGTCAAGCACTTTTAACTAGAAAAATGCTTAAATAGTATAAATCTAAATTATCTGAGCAACTGGCTTCAGAGTAATTAATTTCTTGAACCACGCTAACGCATTCAGTTGAATCAGATGTGTGTCCTTCTTGAGTATTTTTGGAGCTCTTGAATAAAGTAATCACCCATTTATTTTCAGCTTTATGGAAAGACTTTTGAGGTAAATGTGTTGTAGAAAATTGATTTTAGGTTTTATTTATTTATTAAGGAAATGGAGACAGAGATGGTATCTCAGTATCCTACATAACATGCTTTCAGACGAATGTTTCAAATTAATTTTTCTGCCTAGTAACATAAAATGCACGACCATTACTTCTGCAGGTGAAGGGAATTACTTTCTTAGCTTTCAGACTTCCCCAAATGCTGTTGTACAGTTACACAGTTATCCCTGAAATCCCACACACCAGCAACCTCCAAAATACAGACTCATTCTGCCAAAGCATCTTCTCCAGCCCTGTTACCTCAAAATAAACTAAAGGTTCGGCAGCCTGCCCACCTGCAGCCCTCGCTGCCATCTTCTCCCTGCTGAGCAAAGCAAAACCACTTGCTTTCGGAAAAGAAACCAGTCCTGGAGTTGTACTGAACACAGGAGAATTAAGCAGCCATACCAGAGAGAGCAAATAATGGATTGCAGGCGTTACAAAGGCTCGGTCCTTCCGAGCTCTTCTGCTGCCCAACACACTGAGCAAGAAGCACTGCGAGCAAGAAGCAGTGTGTGCACAGCAAACACCGTCTGCAGAGATGCTGGCTAAGCTTTCTGGGGGTGATAAAGCTTTTATTTTATTTTATTTTTTAAATAATGTCCTGTAATTATAGTAATTAGAATGGTCAACATGCATAAAAATTGAGGTCAGCTTTATGAGAATCCTAGAAAAATGCAACTATAAGTTACAATTCTTTTATTGTACCCTCACTTCCAATAAGGTGAAAAGGCAATGAGAGATCATCACATAGGAAAACATGTCAGAAACGCTGCTGTTTTCCCCATTAACAATTAGAATATTCTGAAGTCAAATATGTATTAAATAATGACAACAAAATTATTGAGAACTCAAGAACAAAAATCTCCAGGATTAGGTTAGATCTGATTTAACCTTACTGATTCCTCCAGACTAGATTTTAGACTTAATATTTTAAGGCATAGGGCTGTATTACATTAGTTTTCTGCAAGAAGATTCATAATAATAATATACATCTTCATTTAGCTTTTGAAATAGCAAGCCATGCAGAACAGATTATCATAAATGGCATTTGCCTTGCAAACAGATTCTTCAGAAAATGTTAATAATCAATAAAAATATCGAAAGGGAGGACATTGCACCTAAATACCATTAGTCTGTATGTAAGGTATGCATCTAAATTCCACACCTGCAAGTCACAGGTCTCTGCTCTTATAATCACGGTTTTTAACAGAAGGAAATGGTAATGTTTTTAAATTAATATGGAGAGTATCTTAAATTTAACCTTCTCTAAGGTTTTAAGTATGCGAAGGATCTTAAAAATATAAAACAAGTTTATAACAGAATTGAAAGAACATTGATAGCTCCATTTGAGTCATACAAATTAATAGAAAAGATTCTTTTTGAACAAACTGCTTATCTGCAAATTCCTTTCTTTTTCGCAAAAATCACTTAAACTCTCCTTTTCAAAATCATGAGAAGAGAGAATAAAGGGAGAACTTAAGAAGCATTTCTACTCATTTTCTCCTACAGTAACTTTTAAGTACAGAAAGACGTTTAAAGGTGGTATTTTTTATTCCCTGCCATGTACTGAGACATCTACTATTTTCAAATTGTGTTAAGTACATTTAGTTGCAGTATGGTAGCTAAACTTTACATAAACCTTATGTATGTTCTTTCCTACTCAGGACCCAAAATTAGCAGGATTCCCATATGTCCCTAGGGAAGGGGAGGAGGGAACATCCCCACACTACGCACTCTCAGGCACACTGGAAAAGAAAATCAAAGTTAAAAAAAGAAAAGAATAAAAAAGAGTAGAACAACCCAGCTCTAGATGGCAGCAAATCAATATTCACCCCTATATACACAGAAACTGAGAGCATCAAGTATTTTGAGACAGGCTGTGTATTTTCAGCAGTTTTTCTAGGCACGTCATTATTTTTACTTCGTTACACTCTAGACCAAAGCTGACTGTGCAAAGTTGTTAGGAATCAACCACACTTCACTACCAACAATTAGAACAAGACTCCTCTCGTTTCAATAACTTATTCAACCGGCAGAATTAATATTCCTTTTTTTCTTCCTAAGTTTAATTTGATTATCTTTTTTTTTTTTTTTGCAGAAACTAGCTAACTCAATAGAACAATCCAGAAACGCTGGAGACTAAGAATTTTAGATTTTTAAATTCTAAAAAATTGGGCCGTCGCTTAATAACTGAGATCATTTCCTTTCGTTAGAGTTGCAATTACAACGTTATTTTTGTATAATAAAGAGAGATCTTAAAAACATGCATCACCCTCATTTCTAACCTCATGAATAAAACTACTACAACTGCTATACTATTATTTTGGTAAAAAAAAAAAAAACTTCAAAGAATATATTTCAAGGAGACTAAACTACGCAGGCTCCTCTTTCGTCCCCTTTCGTGGCAGAGGCAGCGTGGGGAGGTCACAGAGTAGGAGAGGGATGGTGGCAGTAGCTCAGGGAACAAGGGCAGCAAGGAAAGTCCAGGTTTTACATGGACTGGTCAAGTCACTCCTTACAGACTGACTGAGACAGCACAGAACTGACCATGTAAAATGATGTGTGTGCTGTAAATACATTTTACACTTACTAACACGTGTCCACACTTACAGGATTAAATACAGCAATCAGCATGGATGGTCCTGAGCAGCACCATCACTGTCACACCACAGGGCTTGTCCTTGTAACCTGGGGGTTAGCTGCGTTGCTTCACGCAGTGCTAAGACATGGTTTTCATATGCTCATTTCTTTCTTTTCCTGGCACCTTCCAATTTTCCATCTTGCAGGGCATTTTAAAGCTAGTTGCTTTGAGAGCACACTGTGCTACCTATGCTTATAGGATCCTCCGTGTCCCTCAGTAACTCCGCTCATCCAATCTTTAATCTGCTTTGCAAAATACAGGTGTCAATTTTAGCATTTAAAGGTAATCTTGGCTTTCTAAACCTTGCCGATAGAGTACATTCACAACCTAGAAACACTGAAGGGCAACAACAGTGAGGAACCAACAGTGCAAGTTCTCATCAGGAAAAACCAGAGTGACCAAAGCAAAAGCCTGCAGGGTGAGCTCCTCCAGCCGAGGGGGACGCGGGCTGCGGGCACGGCAAGTTGCCCGGCTCTGCAGAGCTCACGCTCTCCCATTAGAAAGCTGGCCTCATCTTGCATTTCCCAAGAGCAGCCGGCCCAGACCTCTCTGGTTGCTTTTTTTTCCTGGACTCGACTTAACCACCTGTGTTGCAGGTGAGCCTGGTAATAATCAACATAGTTCAGCAGTTACCTAGTTTACATGGCAAAACCATAAATGCTGTTTTCGGTTGGAATCGATATTAAAAACAGGCTTAGAAGTGTTTGTTCAGGTGTTCACAAGACACTTTGAACAAAGGGAAAACTAATTTTCCGATTTCAAGTTCTTTGAATGGCGTGCACTCAGGTAGTCGTGGTGCCAGCTAACCCCATAACCTCATCCTGTAAGGCTGTGTGCAGAGCTGTGTTCATCCTTACCCAGCCTTCAAGGGCTCCTGAGACTTCCACTCGCCAGGTCTAAATTTGGACAGGAATCACCTGCTCCACTTTAAAATGTTTCCACGTATTACATGGCCATACCAGCACCCAGACCTGGTTACTGAGAAGCTGCGAGCTGTAGGACACACCTAAGCATGTGGAAATAACTTTCTGTTCCAAGAATGAAGAATGGGCAGTGCCATACGCCGCTCTCCACACTGGAATACATCTTGCCTTGGAAGTCAAAATCAAGTGTGCAGCTACATAATGACTTTAGACAGTTAATGCAACAGTTAATACACTAGTAAGACTTGAAAATACTTACTACTCTTTTGGACCTGATGTAAAACGTATTTTCTTTTCCTGTTCCCATTTGGAAACAGAGGGACATGAGGAAAGGCATGGAGAGTTATAGATTAATCAGGTTTAAATATTATTGTCTTCCCTCCCTGCAAGTGTTTAACAAATTACTTATTTACTTCTTTTGGCATTTTTCACTGTTGTTGTTGACAAGGTTAAAAGTATGCCCTGCCCGAAGTATTACATAAGCTTTTGAATGATTAAAACAGCAAAAGGTAAGCAAAAAGCAGTTACTCAACTAGGACTCTGGGTAGAAACCAAAGCAAAATTATCAACGTTAGGAAGTATCTTCACTTTGTGCCAAAAACTACTAACCTGCGCAACCAGAATTATTTCAGAGAAAGAGAGAGATTAAAACAAAGCCAAAGACTGTCACTCAAATGCTTCTGTGTTCACACCAGAATCGGCATTCTAGGGCATGATGAATTAGACCAAGAATTTCACAGAGGTTAAAATACACAAAACGTAATGCAGTTACTCCCAACAGTTCAGGAATTATCACTGTAAGAAAATAATCTGATGCGGGGTGGCAATTCACATGACATATTTGGAGCTGCCTTCCAAATAACAGTCATGTAAAATGGATGTTTCAAGTAATCTCTTGGCCAGTCTCAGCCTTCCACGGTAGCTGCTCAAGATGGAACAAAATGAGCCTGAAAATACCCCAAAACATCTGTGGTAAGCAGATTTGATACAACTGCTTAAAAGACGTGACGGGTACGAAGTATTTTTGGAATAACAGGAATTACAAACTCTTCCTTAAAGTTTCTGCATATAACAGCCACCACCTAACTTTCTGCTCATGAGGTCCCCAACCACGAAATACTTCTTCCTAGATTTATGTCCCAGTATGCCTAGTCAGAAATAGCGTTTTAATATATTTAAATACCAAGCCCTAGAGTCATTCCTATAAACATAAAATATTATTATATTTCTTTTGCAGCAATTTGATCATTTGCAAAGATGACAGAAATGATCCAAACAGATCTGTCACATCTTTCTGGAAGTTTTCTGAAACAGCAGCATAAATATCCTCAACTTCACTTTTCTGCTACTCGGGAGATTGCTTACAGCAGACATTATGGAAAGTCTAGAGGACATCTCAGACAGCAATGGATAGGAAACTTGAGGCAATTGACACTTGTTTCCTGATTTATGGTGAGACTGGCTATGGCTAAGGGAAAGTGATGCTGGAACGGACTAAACCACTACTGCACCAACAGGGATGCATCCAGAATGAAAAAGAAAATGGAAAGTAGGGCTCTGAAACAGGTTATTACATTTAACATTTCCAGCCACATTTTTTATACCAAGAAATATATTTCTTCATCTTGGAAATTTAAATAAAGCTATATACTAGGTTACTTACTTATCTAAAGAACACTTCTGTAAACAGGCTGGTTTTCTATCACAGAATTCTTTCATTATTAAAAAAAAAGGAAAGAAAAAAAGAGCATGCTTGATGTTTTACTAACATAAATGGATCAGTTCAAAAATGCCAGCGGCTGACTGTGTGTTTCCTACCAACCTTAGGGAAGTTTTTACCACATCAGGTTTTCAGACAAAGTTGCAATTTTGGAAAAAATCAGCTCAAAGAGTTATAACCTTGCGTCTTAACGTTCTCTTGTCCTCCAAAATGGTCTAAGCTTTGATTTAATCCATAGACTTTCTTTTTTGGGAGGACAGAAAACAGCTGAAGATGAATGCAGCAGTGTGCAAGGTTAAGAGTCTGTGTAGAAGTGAACGCTTTCAGCAAGGCCGGTTGGACACCATCTCACTTATCCCTGTGGTACTGCAGCTTTTGCTCCTACACATCTGTACCTACCACACCAATCACCTTGGATGGGACTGGGAGCCCCTGTCAGACCCAGCTCTGCTGAGCTAGGAGCAATGCCAGCATATCCAGTCTGTTAGAGCTGGCTGTTACTACAGTTCAGATACTCTCTTTTGATCCCATTTTCATTCTTGAATTCTGTCAGAGAAAGTAGAAGAGGAGTTGGATTGTGTTTGCTGCTCAGAAACAGGGCTGCAGAAAAAAACATCACAGCAGAGAGGAAAGAAGAAAATATCAAAAATCCATGCAAGTTTATAAAGGAATGTGGTTTCCTGGGAATCCCATGATGCAGGATCAAGATGTAGAATCTAGCACAGATTCAGATTTCTCCAAACGTTAGGGTTGTTCAGAGCCATTGTTTTGAACTTAGTCTGTGAATGAATAAAACAACTCAATTCCCTTCAAAAATATTACATGAAGGGCTAGGTAACTATATTTTATAAAAGTATTTTTAAAATTTTACCATCAAATGATTTAGCAGTGGAGGACGTTCACTCCGTCTTGCTAACTGAAAAGAACTAATTGCATATTGTTTTCCCCACGATATCTCTTGAAGTGATGATACAGAATGCATAATTTTCCTCTGCACATCAACTCCCACTGAGCTACAAGGCCCTCTGTCAATGCTCTTAGAGGTGCAGTGTTGGATTTTTTTTTTTTTTCCCCCGTTAGTAACCTTCTGCTCCATAAAAATAAAATTGGCCTAAAGAAACCATCCTGAGACAAATCTGTAAGCATGCTATCAGTTAGGAGCTGGCAGCTGCAGCCCCAGCCCGAAGAATCGGTCGTTTTCCTTACAGGAAGAAGCGGAAGGAAGCAGGAAACTCAAATAAGTTTTGAAGAATGAACTTAAGCTTCTAGCAAATAATTTGAAAATGTGGCCCCAGAAATCTACTTATTTTCTCAATTTTGTACAGTTTCTTTATTCTTTCACTTCTCTCCATCCCCAGAGAGAACAGGGGAATCATTTTCCATCTGTAAGGGGAATCAACCAACTCCTTACCCTTTCAGAGATTTCATTTACTCTCCATATTCTTTTGCACCTACTTAAAGTTGCTCTTCTTCTTTTAAAGCTGCAGTCCCCAAATCTTCTCTTTTTTCAAAGAAGCAGAACTGCTTTCTGCCCCATGAAGCCTCCTCAGGGCATCAGTTAAGCAATCCCCCCTTTTCCCTCTCCCCATTCTGGGTCAGGCTCCCCCAGCATCTCTCCCTCTGTACCAAGAGGAAGCAAAGCAGTATCTGCTACTTGAGAAGCAGCAGTAAAGGTTAAAAGAGCCGCCTGCTGCTTCTCTCCCAGACAGTTCTTGGAAGGAACCCATACTTGTGTATCAGTTATCTGGAAGGGGCTTTGAAACCCTAGAACGCTCCTGGATGAACAAATTGCTGGCAGTCATTGGGAGAAAGGAAACACACAGAACAAAAAAGCCCTACACATTGCTACGCATTCATTACAGATGAATACAGTTTATATAGTTTATATATGCATACAGTTTATATGCATTTTCTGTACAATTATGCATACGTATGGGCAGGCAAACATTGCACAAGCTATCATAATCAGGGAAGAGTTTGAAAACTATCAGCTTCCTCCATGCAATGTTCACCTTTCCAAGGTCTGCCTAACATTGGTCCTGACACCTTTTACACACCACCTGGTACATGCGATGCACATCCTGTGAGTGGAGCTTCGTAAAGAGCTCAGCACTGACCTTGTTGCATTTCCAGTGAAATTAACAGCTGAACTTCATTTGATTTTTGGTGGAAAAATGAGCATCTTTGAAGTTATGCCCTTGATACAGATTTATTTAGGCAGCAAAATGTCACTTGCTACATCCAAGTGCTAAGAGAGTTAGGTTTAACTGAAGCAGAATTTTTTTTTTTGCGGTTCTCCAGGTTTTAGATTATTACAAAATTTAGAGCAAGCCTGTTTGAAGTCTAGTGTTCATACTTCCTCTAAAAAGTCATCTCATATTTCAGTGCTTAAAGAATACAGAAGCTGCCTGAAGAGAAAGCCATCAAATTGAAGAAGTCTTAGTTAACAAAATTATGGAAACAACACATTAAGAAAAGAACTCATATATATGCCTACTACTGCAAGAAGCTCCAAAGACTGGAATAGCTTTTCTCCTTACCTCTGGAGTGTTTTTCTTGAACTCGCGACTTTGCTCGATAAGTTTTTTCCTAGACTGCTCACTTTCATCTTGTCGGTTAGCCAATATTGTTGCTGTGGCATCGAGTTCTCTCTGTCAAGAAAAACAACAAAAAAAGGGACTACAGTTAGAGTTCTCATTATCACCAAAATAAAAATAAAAGCTTGTATGTCCATCACATCATCTGGAATATCGAGGCGGCTGGGCTGTACAGCAGTACAGAACAAAGCACCAAGCTTCCAGAAAAGAGACTCCTGTGTTAGCATCGAACGAAGGTCTGCAACCTTTTTCATTCCACCTTGCAACCAAAATACCATTTTTCCTGAAAAGCATTCATGCCTTTATCACAACATTACTCACGCTAACAGCAGAGGAGTGCAATACACACCTCCTAATGCCTCCCCAAAGCGAGTGAGGATGACAAATCTTGAACACGTTCAAGCCGGGTTTATTTTCACATGCCTGCAGATACTGGATTTTACCTTTGTGAGCTTTTCTGTGAAGAAAGTTATGACTAACTCGGCTACTGGTTAATCCTGTGCTTCTGCTTACACTGGTTATGCTTCAGTCACTCATCTGGTGAATGCCAGAGTATCTTCCAACAGCTTTCTACTCAGCTGAGCAGAAACGAGGCTTTCTACCAGGCTGAGTAGGCCCAGCCCAGAGCGTTATCCCCACCAGAGTTCCTTTGCTCCGGCCCACGCTTCCAGATGCCACCACAATGGATTGAATGGGTCACTTATCAGCACTGAAAGCAACAACACAGCCTTCCCTGTCAGCCTGTTCCCTTTCTGAGGTATTTCCATGTAGCAAGAAAAAAATAACAACTCGACTCAGCTATGGACACCATTCCCAAATCACTCGGAGTTGTAAGCAAGGAGCTGTAAGAGGAATTTGGGCATTGTTTCCCCCCCATATTTATTTGAAATGAAGAAACAACTTGGCTGTGAGAAAGAAGTAGGTGAGAAGCGAGAGAAACCTGCCAGAGCAAGACACCAAGAAGGTCCTCTTGGTGGCCACCTCCACCACCAGACCCTGCAACCTCTTGCTGCCAGCCCAGCCAGCAGCACACAGCAGCCCGAAAACCTCTGCTTGCCTTCCCCTCCTGCTGCCTGACAGCCACCAGC
The DNA here is from genome assembly GCF_009819795.1 of Aythya fuligula. NCBI lineage: Eukaryota > Metazoa > Chordata > Aves > Anseriformes > Anatidae > Aythya > Aythya fuligula. Next base: position 4,667,672 of record NC_045578.1, on the reverse strand, counting down.
CCGGTCATCTCCACACACATGAAAAAATGTGATAAAAAGAGGACAGATGCTGCTTATTTGAGATGTTAGTTTGAAAAGCTGACTGTGCACTGGGTCCTGCCTGTGGAACTGGGCAGCCAGTAGAAGGAAACAAAATGGGAAACCAAAGATTTGCTTCTTTCTGCTCTGCAGAGGTGTTGGAAGCAAGCACAGAAAGCAGGATCCACAGGACACCCGCTAAAATCCCTTGTGCTACAAGTTTACAGAAAAAAAAGGCAATTCAGCTCCTGCAGTTTTTCTAGATACTCCGTGAAAAAGCCTGGTCCCAAATTGTTATTTTTATTGAGGGTGAATCCTGTAACTTTCACCAACTGGATGGCCATGTGTTTTACATGGCTCCACGGAGTTTGACCTCTGGAAGAAAAAAAATAATCCCTTCTGCAGTTTCCAGCTCCAGAGAATCAATACTTTTTTCCCCTTTAAGTCTTTTATTTCTACTATGTATATGGACCACAGTTATCTTAATCCTTGGAAATAAGCTAAATATGACAAATGGATTTGAAGCTAGGCAGCACGCTGGAGCCAGTGACCTAAATATTGTCACCGTAAGGCTTTAAAAACACTGCATTTCTGACTTTGAGAGAAAAAAAATAGGGCAATATGTCCACCAGATCTTGGTTTGGAATTCTGTAACATATGTGAAATCTATTGCAGAAAAGTGGGAAATACTTAACAGTTGGATAAACCACATTTGAAATTCATCCCAGCTAAGTTTATGCAAGAAAAAAGAGCAACAGAAACCAATGTGGTTAAGCAGTACTATAAAGAGCAATATAACGGCTAAGCAGAAGGCTTTTAAAAAATATAAACAATCTGGTACGGCCGGCAACTTGGAAAACTATATTTAAAAAGGAAGCACACATTTAAAGCAAAGCAAAGAAAACACTAATCATGAAGCATGAGGGAATTGCAGTAGACCAACGAATCAAATGCTTGTTTTACAATACAGAGGGCTAGCAAGGCACTTCACAAATGGAAAAGCAGGTTTTTAAGACCCGTACTTCCAAGCTAAGAGACAAGAAAGAAAAAGAACTGGTTCAAAAAATAAATAAAGCCTACTTTGTGCTATTATGAAGAGTCAGGTGGTGAATGAAGAATACCCTCATCACCCTCACTGCCTGATCAACACCAGTGCCACGGTGCCTTTACTGCAGGGACCTTCCCTTTTCTTTCAGAAACCCTTCTGGGTCAGGGACTGTAATTTCTCTTTACAAGACATTTCCTTCTGGGACATCTCTGGTACAGATATCATCAAGCAAAAATGCCAGCATGCAGCCACACTGAGCTGTTTGACACCAGGGGCTGAAGCCCAAAAGCTCAAAGATCTTGCAGAGATATTAAGTCTTCATAGTCATTGTCACAGTTAACAAGCCCCAAATCAAAACTATTTGAAAAAATTGCTATTTTTTTCTTCCTTACTTGATCTCAACCACATGCACTACAAGCATCATTTATTCCAACAAAATAAAAAGACTTATCTTCCTGGCTTCTTTCCTCTTGCCCCAAAGTACCATCAATTTAGGGCAGCCAGTTCTCATTGCTTGAGCCACAGATGAGTGAGGAACCCCCTCCCAGGATTTCCACTTTGACCCATTTCAAGAAATTTACTGGGGGTGGGAGGGAGGCAGTGCGAAGAGAGGAGACAGGGAAGTCTTAGGTGCTTAAGCGCAGGAGTCATCAAAAGCAACCCTCAGAAAACAAAAATTAAAAGGTTTCTTTCATGCTATATAAAAAAAGAATCTAAAATGAGGAGGTCAGTCTGCTACCCACTGCAGCAACAGTCCACAGATGACAGTCGGTCAAGCAGGACCAACAAGAGACTTCAGGTGAAGAGCAAAGGCAGAGGCACGAGGAGCATCCTGTGCTGCATGGACACCCCGGCAGAAAGGAGGGGACATGCACAACGGAGATCCTTTCTCAGGACTGCACTCGTCGGATCTATCATAGAATGAGTTATAAAAACCTATGGTAATCATCCACAAGCACTGTGATATAATCATACCCCAAAATTTTGTTCTTCCCCCATTTTGAAGCGTCTAATCCCTGCTGCGTTTCTCGCAAAGCTGTTGTTCTGGTGCAAGAAAGAGAACAAAACTCCAAGGCAGACTGATTTTTGCTGGCAGATGCCTCTCAGTCCGGGCAGCGATGCCTCCCAAGCACAGGTGCGCCTTCAAAAGCCTCAGGCACGGCTGCAGATCTTAGCAGCATGTTTGCACCACAAACCTTATTTTACTTATAATAAAGATAGACACAAATCACAACTGCACGCAGATTAGGAATTTTCTACCAGTAAACGTACTGGTAACCATTTCCACTGAAATCCTGTTTCTGTGTAGTTCAGGTACTTCCCTTTATCATCGTTTCAATCAGTTGTAAGGTCTAGATGATAACCCGCTACGGAAAGGAGTTTTCAGTAGTCTCGTTTCTGTTTGCATCCTTTCTCTGGATTGCATTTGTCAATTCTATCAGAGGTCTCAGTGTGGCTTTTTGCAATTTTTAATTTCCTATTAAAAGGAAAATTTCTCAGAGCATCGAAGACACCAAGGCAGGAGTGTCTGGCACAGCCCTGCGTACCCACAGCCTATTTGTCTCAGGGACATTTTACGTTTCCCTAACTGATATATTACGTAATCTCTCAATCTGAAAAACCACGAAGTCTTCACCTGTTCAGAAGCCTACGTACTGATTACAGAAGTATTTCAGAAATGATAAGCTGTTTTGCGAGCTCGATGTGTTTCTCTGGAAAAACAAACACGCATGCTCATAGACAGAGCTGCAGATTGTTACGTGGGAAGTAACCACAGAGCTGACGTTTGGGAAGTCGTACTTTTTGTAAATGCTTATTTTCACCGTCCTTGCTTGTAAAAACCAATTCCAGTCTAGCAGTGCTCAGAAAGGCAGAACATGTTATAAGAACACAGTAACGGATGAAGTTTCTTCTCTGGAAGATGAGTTCATGCCCGCTGTGCTGTGAAGCCCCTTTTTCACACATGAAAAAGGAAAGATCGGAGTCCAAAGAGAGCGCAACATCTCAAGAACAGCTTGTCTCCTACCTTAGAAATAAATAATTAAAAAAAAAAAAACAAAAAACAAAAACACAAAAAACAACCAAGAACTGTAAGCATTAAAATAAACATGTTTCTTAAGAATAATTTTGTCACTTGGCAAACTGATGCAACTACCTTTCACACACAGAATTAGGAAGTTTCAATAAACACATTTTATTTCCGCATACTCGAGTAATTTGACTCCAAGTAAGCTTTTAAACAAGCTTTAACTGGAACCAGTTTCGTACCCTGTGCAGTACTTTTGGACAGTGAGTCAACGTGTGCGGTGGCCACCGCATTAAGCAAATAGAGAACAAAAGCGGAGGTGCTAATGTATCCATCAATAAGATAGCTTAACTAAAAAGCTCTTACAATAAAGAGAAAGGAGGCATAAAAAAAGTTTGTACCGGCTTTGTTCGCCCTAATACCAGCCACTACCGCAAATGCAGGGAAAGCCTATCAAAAAATCTTGCAGGAGGGGAAAGCTAGTCCTGGCCTTTCAAAAGGAGCTACTATCAGCACAACCCAGCTGCATAAATATCTACGCCAGCAACAAAACCACTACTACTGGAACAGACTGCCACTGCCACGGCCAACACGGGATTAGGCCTGTCTTTTCATCTACACCTTGAATTCAGAAGTTTGTTGTGCGTCGTGTTTTTTGTTTTTTGTTTTCTTTAATGCAAAGAACAAAAGAGTGTCCAGAGCTCCAGTGACCTTAATGCCAAAGGTCTGTAGGTTCTATTTAACGAGCTTTTCCTCCCACTCAGGGATAACGGAACACCGGTTCTTCATTCCAAAAGGCAGTTTTCATCCTGTGGCACTGTTTTTGCCCTCCTCAGCATGCCGTGCACGCAGGGCCCGGTCCCTCCGCACAGGCAACTGCTGGGTGAGGTGCCACCAGGCCAGGCTGCACCACAGCTGCTGGGACGGAAGCACTGCTCTCACCATGTGAGCAAACCTCCGAGATCACCTGGTCCAACCACCCCCTACCACCGCCATCACCCACTAAACCATGTCCCCAAGCACCACGACCAACCTTCCCTTGAACACCCCCAGGGACGGTGACTCCACCACCTCCCTGGGCAACCCATCCCAACACCTGACTGCTCTTTCTGACAGAAATGTCTCCTCATTTCCAACCTGAACCTCCACTGCCACAACTTGAGGCCATTCCCTCTGGTCCTATTGCTGGTTACCTGTGAGAAGAGGCCGACCCCCAGCTCCGCACGCAGGGGCTCTGGGAAGGCCCTCACACAGACGTCCCTGTAAGGCTGTGAAACCACCACCTTCCATTCCCTCACCTTGTCCTTTGGTTACAAATCCTAGCCAAATAAAAAAACACTTAAAGCAAACCTACTCCAGCAGTTACTTAACACTCTGCTAGGTCCTGCATTTCTGTTCATTACAGTTTCAAAGCACATAAATTTCCTAAAAAGAAACTGTGAGCTTTTGCTGGAGAGAGGGTTCCCTTTTGCCTTTACCAGGCTCCAGCTCCCATGCTGCTGGGGTGCTGTTCAGGGCTTCACCGACCTCCTACACATTAATTTTCACACTCCTGCACTCAAAAGCAGAAGTACAAGCCTGTTGCATCAAAAGCTACAGCGGAAGAGGACAAAAAGAAAAAGTAACATGAATTTGAGTGGGGCTGCGGTCAGGGCTCCCAGGACAGGCTCCTCCAGGCAGGCAGCACGCACGAAGCAGCAAGCACAGCTCCGGCTGGCCCGGGGAGCATCACCCCCAGCCTGGGCTGCGAGAGGGAATTCGTTAGCCTACCACATCCATGTTGGTTAATTACTCCGCGAGAAGCACGAAATGCCTCGGTTTAATACTTGCTATTTCACAGCAACTACGCGGTGGCGGGGAATCAAATGACATCACCTTCTGCCAAATAAAATAAATTACGAGGAACCAAAGAAAACTCAGTGTCGCTTGCAAAGACTTTCCCCAGGCAAGACGCAGCGATACACATCTGCCCGACCTCCTACCTTGCTGGATGAGCACAGGCTGAGATGCAGCACAAGCTCGCCCCATATAGACCCCAAGGGCCAGCAGAGATGTAGTAGCTGCACCACCAGGAGCTCATTGTGCACAGCCACCCCGCTGCCCTACAGGATGCAGGAACACAGTGGGCTGGGATACAAGGTGGTCCCCAGGGCGGTCCCTGTAGTTCTTTGGGACTTTTTAAAGGGCAAGTTTTTAAACAACAAGAAAAAACAATTAACTGATGACTAATTACAAACTACTTAATGCACTCTTCTTGTTTCAGCCAACTCCTGCAGCAGCCACTGTGTTCAGGTGAAGAGGGATTATGCTGCCATCTTGTAATAAAACACCTCCACCAACTTCAGCTCATGTCCTACTTCCAAGCAAGATCAGATTCGTGCGTTACACTAATTCTCTTGACCTCAGATCAAAGCAAAACGTAGCCTTAAAAGAGTGGTTCAAATAACAAAAAGTTCAGCCCTTTACCTAAGCTCTGCTACATCATTTAAAGTATTTAGTTACTCCTCTTTTCAGCCCCAGCTTTGCTGGCAAATGAAGCATGACCATGCTTTAAGCTAGACACATACTGTAACACAGACCAGGATTTATAACTTGCTATAAAGGCCGCCACTAATAAATCAATAATACATATACACACAGCCTTGTTTCAACGTGAGTTCTGGCCACTTATTTAAAAGAAATAAACTCAAGCTTTTTGTTTTGTTTTGTTTTTATTCTAAACGAAAACTAACTCATTGCTTGGATTTTTAACTTCACTCAAATCCTCACTACACTGTCATTTAGAACAAGAAGTCGCAATTGTTTTTCCTTTGATGACATTTTATTCTTGGGAGATTTTTAACATGGTTAACCATTGAAGACAGACCAACTGTCTGCCCTGAAGTCCATCACAGCAACCACTCAATAATCTTTCAGTCTCCAAATGCAATCACCAATCTGAAAGCTACTTAAGCTGTTTCCTAACGTAAAATATGGACAATAAATACTGGACATGAAATATTTACCAACAAAAGAATAAATACACAGTGAAGAAGCAAGCTACAAATACTTTTTAAACCACATTCAACAGAGTAATTCCTTGAGGAGCAGGCCTTGAGCTAACCCACCACCTCAGCCTTCGCTCCCGTCTGATGCTGGGGCACTGCAGAAGTGGTACAGCACGAGAATAAACTATCCCAGTAGTATATCTGTATGGTAGGAGAATTTCCAAACGAATATGGTTTGGAAAGATAAGACTAGACTTGGAATTTCTTCTACTAAAGACCTCAGCAGCAGGCATGTGCTACAAAATAGGAGAAAACCTGCAAAATACATCTTGAAAATACTGTCCAGTGACCCCCTTCTAACAGGCTTTAGTTCACCTGCCCCTTTTGCTGATCAAAGGACACGTTTAAATGCTGCTGTGGTCCTTCACAGACTCTTTTCCTCCGCAGAAGAGCTCTATACCTGGGTTCACAACACTGACAGACATCGGGCACAGGACAGTGACTGCAGCGTTTTAGAGAGGAAGCTGGATGGGGAACTTCTGTTAAGAAATCGGTAGCAACCAAAACAACATCAGAAGAAAATTACTGGCAAATGAAATTGTTGTTTGATAAACAATTTAAGCAGGAAGAGTATTTGGCAGAGGGTTTTCGGAGAACGGTCCTTGACTCCTGACTAACGCGCTTCCTCCCTTGGTCTGAGTTTGTTGACTTTCTGGGCACACTGCAAGGTTTATGCATTTTCCCATGATGGGAAAAATACAGCATTTTTGTGAAGTTGTCTGTGAATGCAATTGGTGGATGTTTTCTAAAAAATTATAGATATAAATAGGAAACAAGAAAGTAACATTTTCTTTATTTAGATTTTCATTACTGAAGTCCCATTTAGACCTCTCAGTATTCTTTCATATCTAAAACCCAAATAAGACTCAGCTTGCTATGACAACAACACAATTTTAAAATGAACGTCTGGCATTTAACACTGATAGCAAGCATTACATATTTTGGGCAATTAAACAATGTCGGACTGTGAAGCCTTTCAGAATTTTTTTTTCTTTACATCTTTGAATATTTTTTTCTGGACCATGACAGTGCAGCATAAGGATCTCACCGAACTCAAATCCGGATGGAGATGCTAAGGAATGCAGAATGCCTTTCCTGGCTAGGTGTTCTCCAACAACATATTGGGGTACTTAGTTGAGCTCATTTTCTGTGACATGAAAAGGAAAATAAAAGAATTGACTCACGAGGTAAAATTAGCTGATGTACAGTCACAAGGAGGCTGGATTGGAGGTGACAGCGCACGTAGCAGCACATAAAGAATAACATGCTTGATGTTAATAATGTTGCACGCTCATTTAGTAGCAGAAGTACTCTTCTTCATGCAGTACTTTTAACATGTAGTGCCACCCCCCCTTGATCAGATCAGCATTTCTGGTAGCACTCCCTGAACTGTATGTAAGGAACTGTTATAATGGTCTTCTAGAAATCATGTGTTAACACTCACACTTAAATACTGGAAATCCAGCATCCTCTGGCATTCAGTGGAGGCTGGGCCAACCAGGATGACCGCTGAACCGAGGACAGCCTGCACCTACTTGCTCCATGAACGCAACTAAGGTATGCGATACAGCTAAAATACCTTTCCGACTTTAAAGAAAAATCTTCAGTAATACTTTCTATAATTCCACCACTATTCACTGTGACAAATCTCACTAAAATGAGGTTTGCTATGAAAACAACAGATTTAGCTGCAGTGGCACTGTCAACCTTGCTATGATACACTGTCACTAAAAAGTCCTTAATTTTGGCTATCAAATACAATTTCATTTTCTTGCACTTTAGAGCAGTAAAAACAATTCTGTGAAGACTGTGTGTTTACAACCCCTCAGTAAAGAATGCAGCTGTCTCAATCAATGCTGATTGTCTGTTAATTAGTTCAGTTTTACAAGCTGATGGAACAGATTACTTCATTCCCTTCCCACACACAGAAAGAAACTCTACAAATACAGTTATCTACAATACACTAATTTTTGCTTCCCGGCAAAGTCACAGACGTGATCTCTCTACCAAGAAACCATTTCGGTTTGTATCTTGTCAAGGCATTCTGTCATACAGTGATTTCAGTTCTTATAGATATATATCCTGGAAGAAAATGAAATTAAACAGCCACACTTTCAGACACAGTGGGACTGCATTCCCTTTTTTTTTTTTTGCAGTGCCTCAAAGCACATCCAAAGTTACCCCAAGTCCTTTAGAAAAGAAGTCAGGTCCTCATGAATAATTTGCTGTTTGTTGTGTGTTGTATCATGGATTTAATCAGTATTGTATTTTTGAACCAAAAAAACATTCAAGTACATGATGTACAGCAGCAAGGTAAAGGTTTTTATCACCCTTCTCCATCCCTTTTCAGACAAAGCAGAACTAGCTGGTTTTCCTCTCATCTGCTCACAGACATTCACTGCCTCCAGTGTCTCGCTCTTGAAGAAGAACCAAATTTTAACTTTCATATATGCAGATGAGATTGTTGGACGCTCTCCTCCAAATGCCAGAAAACACTTCTGTTGAAAAAGCTGATGAAATACCATAAAGCCCAGGGCCTGACAACAGGGAAGCTTGATCCAAAACGCCACTACTGAGATGACAAGTGTGCTACGTGGTGTGTCAAACGACACAAATTTCACTTTGAGAATGGTTTTCTTTCTCCCTTAAACCATGGGATAAAGAAAGGGAGATTTTACATGATTAGGAGAAAAAGTTCTGGTCAAAGATCATCCGCATATTTAAAGCGCATTTCTGATATGAACTGAATATTTAACTAGTAAGCTTTTTACAGTAGAAGCAAGTGGTCAAATACTAAGCCCCACAAAATCATGGAATGATCAGACCACAAGAGCTGTTTTTATGACAGCGTATCTGGCTAAGCAGTAGAAAAGATAAACTAAATAAAACCATATTTCTTCCACACGAAGACATTACAGATATCAGCTTCAACAGCAACATCACAGACTACCTAAAACCTCTCAATGCTTTTCAGAGTTCAACATACAAAAAAATAGGAGCTTAATTTTTGTAGTATGAAGACAGACATTCAAAGCAGGTCACTGAAAACACCTTGCAGAAAACTCTCTAGAGCCACACAAACAGCACTGGGGGAGGAAAAAGGTTGGAGAATGGCAGTCACCTCACAGCAGCTGTTAACCTGAACAGTGAAGGAACCACGAACAAAATCCCTTCAGCAGAAGCCTGATTTTTTTCAGCTATTGTTTTTTGGTTAATTTTAGCTAAATTACATTTCTACGATTCTGTAAGCAGAACTCTTCTTAAACCCACTGCACATTTATTCTTCTTTCCTGCCTCTCCACTTCATTCACTTTATCCAGGAAAAAGCCATGTAGAATATGATCCTGGCTTTCCAAAATCCCTTATACAGACCAGAAAAAAATGGAGGGTTTTGTTGTTGTTTCTTTTATTAGTATTACTGTTATTATTATTAGTTTTACCCTGATATTGCTTTGGAATTTTTACTTTTTTTTTTCCCTCGCATTTTGCAAGCCACCTTACCCACCCTGTCTCGATGGCTGGATGGCTTCCCTGTTCAAACAGCACACACACCACCTTTGCCAAACACGCTGCACCAAAGGCTGCATTTACCAATGCAGACTTGCCTCTTACGGCTACGACACTCAGCTGCTTCCTCGGCTTTCATATGCCAGGGCACAGACTTACAAGGCTGGGAAGCCTCACCAAAATTCCTCCTTGAACCAGTGCCATTCACTTGGCTGTCTGCTGTTGCAACATCCGAACTGCATCCTTTCCCACACCAGGACAGAGGCAGAGCTGCAGAGCAGTGTGAGAAAGCCTGCACTGCTGCCGACTCGCTGTTGCCACAGGCAGGACTTCAGGCTCCAGTACAATCAGTCCAGGAACTCGCAGTAACATTAAATTCCTATTAGAAGAAAATGATTTGGAAAGGAATTGCTGGATGCTATTTGATGTACCACTGCAAATTAAGCATTATCTGTAAGCCCCCAGAATTATTTCCCACAACGTCTCTGGTTGTGCTGGCTACGTGACTACGAATCAGCCTTCAGTTTTTGTGCTTCATCTGCAGTAACAAGATTTTGCAGTTCCAGAAGAAAATCTCACAAGGACTTGCTAAGCTTTCCTCGATCTCCATCTTCAGGGGATGCATGCTTTAGAGCTTAACTTACGTGTCTGCTGTGGGATGAACTCTAGAACTATGAGAAATGTTTGGGAAAAAGCAAAACATGCTGTGTCATTTACTTTTTCAGGGCACCACCATTAAGTTGCAAGGCAAAACAATCATCTGCACACATTTTTTTATTTTTGTGTAAAGAATCACTTGGTTTATTTCCTTCTCTCTCATGTGCTCTATTTCAGGCATTTCTAGACAGACTGACTAGAAATTGGCTGGGAGAGAAAGAGAGAGAGACCTACACCGTGAGGTTACTAATTACTCTTTAAAAGAAATGTATTTTCTTCTGTGTTTCTGCCCAAACAATATTAGGGGTAGCAAAACCAACAGCTGAACCAGATACCCACGCAGACTGCAGCAGCCCAGCACTGCTTTGTCCTGTTCACTCGATCACCACAGGGAGAAGCAATGCAGAATGCCTTTTCTTCTTTGATACTCTTTTAGAATACCTTAACCTTGTGCTTTAATCTCTGTGGGTAAGGAGTAAGCCTACCTGTGTATTTTAATACCAACTATACACAACAGGCCAAGTTCAGTTTCAAAAACCTTTGTATAAAGTATAAATATGTATAAATATTTAGCCAAAACAAGAAGGACACAATTACATGTTACCTGTATCGCTGTATAACCTCCTCTACCATATGCCTCAGGTGAGCAGAATGGTACCTACGTAATGGCTTCAGCCCTGGACTGAGTCTGGCCTGTCAAGGCTGGTGAACCTGAGGTAACCCTCCGTCACTTATTTACTGCGTCTCTAAAGCATTTCAGATTCCAAGCTGAATATATATTTCACACAGTACCAAAACTTTTAAATATCCACACGAAGATTTCATTTTTATAGGCAATAAACATTAAATCTAAAGGACTGGAACATAAAAAGTGTTTTAATACCATATAAATCACCTTTCCCTAGACAGAATAAATCTCTGAAGGTTTTAAGGACTGCAATATAAATTTTTATGGCAAATTATCTACATAGAAATTATCTGCATGAGATGCACTTTCACTTCTCTTTCTCATTTACATAGTGCTGACAATCTTTTCAATCACAACGTTCAATCCAATTTGGAAAGTCCAGAACAATGCACAGAAACGCCAGCTATATGCTGGGTGGTTCCTCTTCTTCATCAAGATTTTTCTGACTACTGTTCTCTATCAAATACAGAAGTTCATGGTAGCAGATAACAACACTAACATATGAAAATTAAGGCTTTAGATGAATAGTTACATCCTCTTTCAAAAGAATTTGTTGGCTTTTCTAACGTAGAAGCCCTGCTCCTAGCCCCAACAACACAGGAGCTCACTTCATGCTGCAAGCAAGAGTGCTCTAAAGCAAAAAAGTAAAACGGTCTTTACTGCGAGAATTTGAACTGACAAACAGCCAAAATTGTTCCTTGGGAGGTTCAGAGTGTCCATTTTCACTTTTTTTCTCAGTGCAGGGCAGTCTGCATCCCTGGAGACTGCCAATGCTCTGCTGAGACAAACCCACAGCAGAGCTGTGACTTGGGTGACGGGCCCACGTCAGGCAGGACGTCAGACTGGAGGCAGTCCGGAGGTCCCTCCCATCCAGTGTTTCTACACTGCTAGGATTTTTATTTCTAACAAGAACCAAGTGTGCACACTGTACCTCCCATTTCACCACACATAACCGACAACGCAGTTGCTGGGAGCCAGGGGCAGGACCATATTCTCCATCTTCTACGGAGCTATAAAGGACACCAGCAGTTCCAGCGTCCAGTATCGGATGCCTCCAAATGAGACAGCTTATTATGACGTGACACCCTTGGCCAAATTTTTAAAAGGCTCAGGCTTCCAACTAAACAGTTAATAACCACAGAAGGTGAGAGGCCGATTATTATCCACGGTGAGACAATAGAAGATCACTCATGAAAGCTTCTGTCCTGGCCTGTCGGCATAAATACTTCCTCATAACTAAAGCAGAAACAAGCTCAAGATGTGCAATTCCTAAGTCTCCAGAGCACATGCATCCTCGGTGGACAGGCATTGCAGACGTGTGGTGTACCACTGCTACCAAAAATACTACAGCTTATTCACTGCTTCTTTACAGCAAAAATGCGCTGACAAGGATTCTCACAGAAAAGGCCAGAATTAGTTCTTGGAGAAGTTCCTGTTGCCTTAAAGTCAATTCTGAAAGGTGCTCAGTGCTTTGCCGAATCCTTCCCTTGAGGGAAATCAGAGTAAATGCAAAGTTAAAGTACGTGAAGTACAGCAAAGTCCCAAGGGAAAAAAAAAAAAAGAAGTAGGAAGTTTGCAAGAAGAGCTAAGAATAGTACTGCATTATTTCCAACATATATTTCCCTTACAAAATGTTTTCAGGACTTCTGTACCACCAATCAAATTAAGATAACACAACAGAGGAAGAAACACAAGTCGGTTCCCAGACGGCTTCCTATGCTTCAAAGGTATTTACTTAATAAGTACCATGTATGGATAAAATGAGATCATCAACCTAGTCATAAGCTGGTTCTCCAAATTTTTAATGAAATCTTGCACTATGTGATTTAAAGAGTGATCATTTGTGCACGCTGACTCCAGGAAGCATATGCAGCAGGCTTGACTGCCAGAATGCCCCAAGACTTTGGAGGGTTTAAGCTTACAATTTGAGAGGGGGAGGAAAAAGCACATTGAGATGTATGAAACTTAGTGACTTGCAAAAGAAAAAAATTACAGGGTCATTTCCAAGACACAGATTTTTGGCCAATGAAATGAAGTATTTGCTTTCTATCTGATGAAGGAGTGAAGTGACATAAAGCTTTCTTCCATATGATTTCACAAGCTTTTATTACTTTCCTGAATTATCTTTGAATCTAGAGGACAGAATATTATTTTCTTTTGAAATACCAGGTTGTTGCTAGTCTTCCCACTTGTTCAATCCACAAAACCTATTAACATTTTCAGTAATTAATGCTAATACTTGAGAAAAAAAGCCGTTGTGTTAAGAAATGCTTTAACAAGATCAAGAAAGAAAACAAGTGCTTCTCAGCCTGTACATAATTTATTTTGCTACATGAGTATTTTTTCCACAGAAAACCAAGTAGGGACTACATAACACTGTGTGCCAGCACTCCTCATTTCAGTCTGCTGTTTTCCCTCTTTCCCCACAGCTATCAGCAATGCAGCTTTGCTAGGAGGACATCAGCGTGGCCTCACCTCGCTCATGACAGTGTTCTGCACACAGATGAGTACAATGCAGGGGAGCAAGAACCAGGATTTCCCTTTAAGTCAGGCTGATGAACTTCATAATACTGGAACCAGGACATACTGAACTGGAAAGTTTGAGTCAAGTTGCAGCTGTTTTCCCAAACAGATCATCAAAGAATATTCAGCCCTAAAGTCAGAGCAGCACAACTATGCATTTTATAGAATACTTATCTATGAATCAGCAGATCACAAACTTGAAGGCCAGACATTCTTCCCACCCCAGCCTTTAGTCATTCAATCAGGAGAGCCAAAAAAGAATTTGTTGAAGTTTCCACTGGTACTTTCAGGAAAAAAAAAAAAAAAAGCAAGGGTTAAAAAAAAAAAATAATAAGGAAACAGCAACCATGAAACCAGCAAATACAGAAATTCAAACAGGAAGAAGCAAGGACCCGAAATGTCAAAGCATGCTTGCTGCTTCGGGGTGGGGTGTAGGGCACCTTCGAAATAACCACCTTTACAGTAGTTTGGGCTTACAGAGAGCAATCTCCTGCCTAATGCATCCAAACAAAAGGTAAGTCAATTCCTCAGAAAATGAACTCTTTTGTAGAAGAAACGAAAGGTGAAGAAAGGTTTAGGAAATGGGTCAAGGGTCCTATCAGCTTTGCCCTTCAAGCCCACAGAGCTGGAAAGAAATGTCGAGCAGAAGTTGTACTTGACAGGCCTGCCTTCCTTCCATCAGGCCCTCTGCTCACTGAAGCCCTCGCTACCTTCCTCAGAGGTGGTAAACTGGCCTAGGAAAATCATCTAATTCGGGGAAAAATAATCCACAGACCACTGTACATCCTGTTATAATTTGGTGACGGAAGAAGGCATAGAGTGCTCAGCACTTTGGGAAATAAATTGTTGCATTTACTAAATTATGGTTTTGCTATTATAAGTTATAGTCTTTTGAACTTAAATATGACTGAAGAATAATGCAAACCCACGCCTGCCCACAGGCAGCAGCTGAGAGCTGGCTCCCAAGCTCGCCCCAAGGCCAAGCGCGCCGGGACGAGGCTGGGGTGACAGGCCCAGGCCCTGGGCGGCTTCGCCCCACACAGTTTCAGTCACAGCTCTGTGTAGGTGTCCCGCCACCAGAACGTGGGCCACAGGCTGCAGGACAGGACAGAACTTCAACATTAGCGCCTTCTGCAATTACTTACCCTAAAATGATGTGGTTCTTTGTGGAAAACTGTAATCCAAAGCCTAAACCACAAGGCCTTTCTGGATGGTACTAACAAGACCATAGCATTTGCTGTCAAGCTTAATGAGTTCCCCCAAAGCTACACACAAGCCTCAGATAAATCTGTAAAACAAAATCTTTTGCTTCTGGGTATGGGTCAGTTATAGAGTTAATTGACTTTTGCAGACGTTGCCCCTAAGGGATGCCTGAGCTACAAAGCTAAATAAATGGAGATATATGCCATATATATAAATGTGCTGTCAGGGGGGACTGCTACTCAAGGCTTCAAACATATTGCCCCACGGAAAAGATGCTTTATTTATTTTATTTCTTCAACCCACCCCCCTAACAAGGTTTGCAGTGCCATCGAAATCCAAATGGGATACCCAGTTACTTCTGAGCAACTCGTCTGGCTTGGTTAGGTTTTTCAACCATATGATCAAACTACATTATTCCCCTTCAAATGCATGCAGCAATGTTTCCTCAAGCTGAAGTTCTCCCGCATGAATCAGCCAGAAGGCAACGTCCTCCAGTTCTCAATAATGATCCCAACGCTTTATCACCTACAAGCCAAGAACTTCCCGTGCTTCCCATAAAATCACAGGCCCAGCAAAAGCCTCCCACAAGTCTTCCTGGCACACGTATGTATTTTTGATACAGCAGCAGGATTCGAGGCTCTTTGTAAGATTCAGTTCAGTACTTTAAAAACCGGGCTCTCATCTGCAGAAAACCCTATGTCTGTAAGATTAAGGATACACTCTGCCCCCGGAAACCTTCCACCGCAGGGCTGCAGCTGGCTGCCGAGATGCAGCGAGAAGCCCAGGCCAGGCTCAACCCTAGATGGCACTGCTCATCGCTCACTGGCATGCTGCGTATGGGGAACCGCGCCAAGGAATGCATTCATCCCATCATAAATTACACATTCAAAGGTATACATTAAAGCCTCAGCCACCCTGTACGAGGGCAGAGAACCTCCAAGGCTGCTCTGTCCCTCTGCAAGGTTCCTGGGAAGAGAGGCAGCGTTGCAGGATCCATCCCTGAGACAGCACCGTGTCCTCGCACACCACCCTGCTGCCCTCTGAACAAGTGAGGGTAGGAGCAGGGATAAGTGAGTTTCAGCCCACCCGACCTGCAGCATGGGTCTGCCCCTGAAAAGCAACCTGGTAACTGCATTTAGATGCAAATATCTGGATTTGATGGAAATGCCTCACTCAATAAGCCTAGTGAATAAAGTCCCAAGATATTTCCTTAAGTAATTCACTGCAAAAGATACCACCACCAAAAAAAAAAAAAAAAAAAACCATCAAGCTCTAATACTAGAGATACCAGAAACACAGCTCTGCTCTGTACAGCACAAGGTGCTGGATAAGATTTTTGAACATTTTTACTCAAATACAAACTAGAATTACACATCAACATCACTGACAAATTATTAAAACAAGATTTGATAATGGCTATTTTCAGAATACCCCATGACTGTCTGGTGCTTTTCTGTTACCACGGTCTAAACACCAAACCCATCCCCCAGCTTTTTTTTTTTTTTTTTTTTTTTTTTGAATATCTGTTCACTTTTCTACAGAAGCAAAGGATTTCACAATTTCAGGACAGACTCTAGGGTTCTCATTATTTTCTACAGAAAACTCTGAAGTAGGAACAAACGAGACCTCTCCTGCTGCTGCCCCAAAAGGAGCTCAGCTCCAGCTGACAAGGCGGTGCTCTGCCCTCTGATTTTAACAAGCCCCCTCGCATTTCAGGTGCAGAGCAGCAGCACAACAAAACAGCATCCCAGGGCACCAGTTGAGAAGAGCTAGAATTTGTTGTTCTCCATCACATGCAAAAACTGAGAACAGGACCTCATCACTAGGCTTTTTATATCCTGGCATGTTGTTAAACTGTCACAGATTATTATAATTTCAGATAGATTTGGTAATAGTTTTGACATTAAAACATAGGTACTTTTTGGCTTTCAGGAGATTTGAAATGACAAATCAACACACTGTCAGCTCATGGTCTTGCCTATCTACTCCGATTTATTCACTTACTTCTACTGTCTGTGAGCCAAAAACTGGGGAACGATACCTGCAGTGATGATCCAGCACACTGGAGGACCAGCATCTTCTTGGAAAGGCTGTTGGGAATCCTCTCTTCCCATGTTCTCTACCCATCTTTCCCTCTGCTTCCCAACATTACTCTTCTTTTTTTTTTTTTTTTTCCTTTCCAGCAAAAGAAGCTGATAAGGAAAATGTGTTCATTACTACTCCATTTCTACGCCAGGTTTAGCACTTTGAGATGTTTTAGTTGCCCAATTTGAGAGAGAATTCGAAGTTTGATTTTGCACAAAGTAGTAAGTCCTTTCAAAGACATCCCACCTCCAGCCATGGAAGGTGGGCATCAAATAGTTAAAACAGTAAATAAAATTGGCAGGGAAATAGTATGAGGTGGATGACTGACATGATGTTTAAGAATTAAAGTTTGAGAATGATGGTAAAGTTCTACAAAGCTGATCTCTGCCTTCTCTATAATAACATTAATCGAATGGAGTTAAAGTTCTTGCAGAGTGCACGGCTGTATTCACAACCCACTGAATACTCCTGTTCCTCAGAAAAACTAATTAAAAGATGAACTGGCTCTACAGAGCTCTGGCAAGAGGTTTAACAGATCCAATTTAAAATGCCTGGTTAAAGGAGATATTTTGTTTACTGAAAGATCCTTTTTTTTTTTCTTTTGTTTTTATACAAGAGTCACAACCTACATTACAACATAGTACGATCCCATTAACACTGGAGTAAATTAAAACTTAACATGTCCCTCCACCACCTTTAAAAAAAAAACAAAACAAACAGTTTATTGAAAGATGTAATCAGATTTATAGTGGAATATTGTTGCCCAGGTGTCCCATACCCCCCAACACTATTTAGTAGATTCCCAAATTTAAATTGAAAGTCTAAAAAAACACAAAGCATCTTTTACTACTTGTATTTGAACTGAGGAATAAAGTAAGGTCAAGCAGCTAAGGACAGGTTTTCAGCTTGAACAGAAGCAACATAGGCAGAAAAGGTATCTTTAAAAAAAAAAAAAAAAAAAGAGAGAAAAAAAGACAATAGATACACATCACCTTGCAGGAAATCCTGCCAGATAACATCTGCTATATAAAACAGGGATTTTTCACAGCAATGACATAATTTGCATAGGTTGTCTTAAAGAAAGAGAATCTTTGAAAAAAATCATGTTATACCTGGCCCAGCGTGCTGCACGATCCGGGGGTGGGGGTAGGGATTGCTATGATGATTATAAAAGTGTTTTTTTTTTTTTTCCCCCTTAATGTTTCATGTTCCAAAGTAAAAATGTATTAAGTTTAAGCCACAGAAGATAAAGAGAAGTTGGGAAACCTGTTTACATTTTTGTCTTTGCACAATCTTGTGCATTAGCAGGCCAGCAGTAGTATCGAAAGTAACTCGTCACAAACAGCTCAAGCCTGCCAGCAACGAAAATTAATGGGAAGGCACGGATTTTCTTTTGATGTTGGAAAGACTCCAGTAAAAACTGGTTTGTACATGGGAACATGGTGTCAGACTAGAAGAGAATCAGCTTGTCTGACTTGTGGTTTTCTTGACAACATTCATCTTCTCTTGGCCTGATAGAGAGCAATTAGTGCTTGTCAGTTGAATCATGTGTTATTAAGATCATTCAGGCATTTTTTAATTATGATTACCTAAACAGACAGCAAAAGAAATTCTCAAGCAACTTTAACAATCCACTTCCTTTTCAGATGCTTCCAAGTCTATTCTCCTTTAATGTTTTAAAGTCATGTTTAATATTTTACCTGCAAAAAACCTTAGCACATTTTCCATTTTTAACACATTTGCTAAAAACAAAACCAAAAAACACCCTACTGTAGCCTAAAACCCATGCACTACCATTTTATCAGATGTTGTCTGAGTAATGATTTTTTTTTGGTTAAAAAGTAGATCGGTCTTCCGTAAACCCAGTAAGTTGCTCTATATGCCAAGACTTGTTTTAAAACATCTGAAACAATGCCTCACAGGTTTATAACGCCACAGCGTTCCCAATACATACTTCTTTCTTTCACCATCACAGATTTAGAATCAGGATATGCACAGTGTCAGGAATGACATCATCCTTGGGTGTTGTTTAAAACTCCTCCCCAAATAAAATGGTTCCTTATCACTGACTTGGACAATTTTTCCCACTGAAAAGAAAGCTAAAAGCAAGACAAGACTAGACAAAAAGTTTCTAGTTATTTAAATTCCAGATATCAGAGTAATTGGATTTTATAGACCTTGCACGGGTGAGATCAGGATAGCTTTTTAGTTTTATGCTTGGGATGAGAATACCACTTTCAGAGTAATGCCATTGTTTCTTCCCTTTGGCATTTCTCCCTTCTCTTTATCAGGGGATTTTTCAAGTTTCTATATTAGCATTTCCTTTTTTTTTTTTTTCAGCTTGCTATAAACCTCGGCCCGCAGAACTTGCAAACCCTCCTTGCTGTGCCATCTGCTCCGTGCAAGGCCAGCCAAACGCCTGCACGGCATCTGCCAGGAACTGGGGAACTGAGGTCTTGAGGTCTCATTTGCCAGAACACCTATGTATCCTTGGGAGCCCTGGAACTGTTCCCCTGCTATCGGTGAGCTCTGCATTTCCCAAGCAGATGCTAAAGAAGCTGTTTTCAAAGGAATACACATTTCAAAACAAACAGAGTAAATATTTAGCATGCACATTGATTTTAATAGGCATCAAAACCTTGCTCCTAAAATGAATGATATTCAAGTATCTATTACCAATTCCCACGAGTACACCTAATGAAGGATCCTTGAGGATTTTTCTTTTTGGAAGGGTTCTTGATGTTTGTTTGCAGCAACAGCAGGAAAACAGAACAGTCACAAGCTGACTCTGCCTACCATCAGCACCATATTTAATACCATATTTAATGGGGTACAGCCTCAAACAGAGAACCACGAGGATTTTAGGAGGCAGACAGAAGATAACAGCCCGTTTCCTACAGAGGAACAGATGCAAGGTAATGGCACGCTTGCTAATACACACCTAAAAGCTTGTTAAAATGGCAGCTGGGCACATGAAGTGCTCACAGACTACTCTGTGTATGCACATAAACAGTAAAGCAAAAAAGGAATCCTTAGGATCAGTTTAATTTAAATTTGATCGCCTTATGGACTCCAGTTCCAGTACATTATGTGTGCCATTCTTCCACTGGGGGAGAATCTTACAGACCAGCACCAGAGTACTGTGAAGAAAAAAGGAAATCACTCATTTTTGCCTGGGCTCTGAGCAGAACACTATTTGCAGGTTTGTGAATTACTATGGGACTGTAAGGGCTGAAAAAGGTAATTTTGACCAAAAGGTACATCTCTAGGTACTGCACTCAGCTGTTTCCTGAGAAACTAGACAGAAAACTGAAGTGACATCCAAGACTTTCCTGTCATCTTAGCAAACACTTTGTTGTTCACTGACCAGGTTTATCAAAAAACAGCTTTCTCCTTCCTAAATGACGAATCTGAGTGAATCCTCTTGCTGCAACAGCTGATCATTATCCAAAGCAGCTACCCTCATCAGCATCAGATGGATATATTCAAGGCATAATTAAATAGATTGGAGAAAACTCTTGGAAATTAGAAGAAACGAGCTCTTTTATCCTGGATTCAGCATCCCTTAGTAACAGACTATTCTGAGGAATCTGACGTTCCCACTTCACCACTCAGTCTGTGCCTACCTTTATTAGCTTTTCTTACTCATGGGTGATATAGTATTTTTATACAAGGTTTGCCTTTTGTACAGACTTGAAATATTTATACAGATTTTTTTTTTTTTAAACAGATCATAGGAATAGGAGTTTCTTGCAAGATTCTGCTTTACGATTTAAATAATTTAGGCCTATGATAAATATAGCTAGAAATACTGCACACATGAAAGTTTAAAAATTATTTTTGATTTTGTTTAGAAAGAAACAACTTTTGGAATCATGTCTTCTGCTAAAGCATTCTAAAATATGCATTCAGAATACCTGAGTCATTTAGATTCTTGTTTCTAGACACCACGCATGGTAGTAGATATAGAGCAAGCTAACAACGTAACCACTGATAATTTCTGGATCAGAATGACTTCTAATTTTTGGTTCAGATTCTTCTGCTTCCTACAACAGGGCTAAAGGATGAAGACTCACACTCCCATCAATTAAATGCCACGTTTGGCAGCCAAACATACTTTAAAATACAGATGAGGCTTTTACTTAGTGCTGCCATATCTATTTTGAATCAAAGCCTTGAGCTTACAGAAATGCTGTTCAGTAATACCACTTTTTAAGCTGGTTGTTGTTTAATACAGTGATGGATTTTGATTACAGGTACAAAATTGCCCCCGCTTTTTTTGCTCTTCTCTAATTACTCCCCCTGGCTACCAGCAAACCACTGAAGCAAGGATGCTGCTGAAACGAGTGACGTTGCTCAGACGTTTCCCATCCCCTTCAAGACACAAACAGCTGTGGTTAACGTTCCCCCTCAGTCACAAACAACCCACCTCCTGCTCACTTAAGCAGCCGTACCAAATATTTCAACTCCCTGCTGAGGACAATACCTATTGTTCAATAAATTACCTAATATTTGTTGCCACCCTGCCATGAGATTTTCCCCGTCTTTCTAATATAACTTACCAAAAGTGTGTCCAATATGAAACTAAATCCTACTGCCTGTAATTCTACTTTCCTTTTCATTAGCCACTTCGTTGTTTAGTGTATTATTCATCCTTGTTTCTAACACTCCTCCTCCTCCGGCAGATAATCCACCGATGACGATATAATGCACAAATACCATCAGTCAAATCAGTTTGCACTGCTGCCTTCAATGCTGCTGCAAAAAACTTCAGCACGCCACTTAGATTAGAGGACAACGTTCAGGCGATGACTCGAGGGCAGCCACCTCACTGCTCAGTTGGGAGAGGAAAGCGCAAGCCCCATTAGCAGGTTTCTTGCCGGTTTGTTAGGCTTGCACTCAGGGTATCTGAGCACAGAGCCAGCAGCTTCCACACTCGTTGAGTATTGATAGAGGTCAACACTTGCTTTTGATTATTTTAAGTATACAAAAGATATTCCCTGATTTTAACAAAATTCTGCAAAGTCTGGAAAACCACACCCAAGTCAGAGTACCTATCATGAAAAGCTCTCTAAGAACAATTAAGTTAACTCGGTATTACGTGCTGGTCTATTTGGAACCAAACAGGACCTCAGAGTACAGATAAACATTTTCACTTGCAAGTGAAACAAATCACCATGAAGCCCCAAGCATTATTGCTGCGCTTTTCATTAGGTTCATTTTGCAGCAATGTGTTAAGGTGGAAACCAACCAAAAAAAAAAAGAAAAAAAAAAAAAGTGAGGTAAGCAGAGATAACGGAAAAAGATAAGAGACATTTTTCTCTTCTTAGCTTACACACTCCGATCATGCATGAACTATTGCACATGCACAGTTCCCTTCCTTAGAGGTCTTCTGCACCACAACAGTGAAGAGAACTGCATTTAACAAAATGTAATTACGAGACCACAAAGAACAAAAAAACTGACTAGAAGGCAAAGCTCTTAAGCCCGGTAATGTCTGCGTTTGTTATGTGAAACAAAGGTTTTCTGTTTGTCTCTTAGGTCGGTACAGAGCTGAACGTAAAGTAAAAACCTCACTGATGGAGCCTTAAAAGCCACCAGCATGTACACTCCCCTGCATAAACACACAAAACCATCTGATAATTCCATATTGATAAAAAAATATATATATGTAAGTGACTCAAAATTATGAGCAGCCATCTGTCACATACTTTATAAAAAGCCACTGTTTTGAGAAGTCTGGACAGATTCGTTAGTGTGAATAATTAGTCATTATGTTTGATTACAAAGCGGAATTAGATATTCTAGTAGTCTTCAATAAATTTGGCTGATTTTAAAGTACAGTTTCTTCGAAAAAGAGAATTTTGTAAGAGCAAACTTCTGAGAACACACTGAAATCAATGTTGGTTTTTTTTTCCCCTTCCTTCCTCTTTGTAGAGGACAGAGAGGTGAATTATTTCTGTTATACTTATCTGAAAATTCACCTGTTAACCAGCTACAGTAAAAAACATATCAACAGGCACAGAAGCACCATCCCAATTTGGAAACTACTGCTTTCAAAATAATTTGCTAACATATATAATTTATTTGCAGTGCAGCTGAGAGCAGCTACAGTTCAGACAGGCACACACACCTAGCTTTGCAGCCCTCTGGTAGGTATAATTTAGCAGTTTGAAAGGAGTCCTCTAATTTTGAGATGTGAAGCACAGCCTCTTAAAACCTAAAAGAACACAGTGAGGCAGAGATAATCAATGTTAAGTATTCCTTTCACAGCTGAGAATCATCCAGCTCTAAATCATCCCCACAAGAAAACTCTGGTGCATTTTACAGAAGGACCAGGAATTCAAACAACCTCGAACAAATCTTACTCTCTAAAATGAATGACACTCTAAACATACCCGTTAGCTAAAAATACAGTAAGTCTTCTCAAAATACATGCCAGGCGTCTTCACAGTACCCTGCCCTCCACCCCAGTCCTTCCCCTCCTCCCACATGCCTGTAAAATTTTAGGCAGATTTAGGGACTCAGTCTCACTGACTTCATTAGAATCCGCAGCTGTTCTTAAAATCTGTCAAAAAAGGAAAATCAAGTAATTAAATACCTGAGTCTGTATTTTCTTTAATAACAGATGCTTCCACTGAAACCTGGATTAATTCAAAAGATGACTAAAACCCCTAAAAATTAAGAGCATGAAGCCTGTCACGTTACTGTACTTACATTAAAGACTGAATCACCAAAATTAAAAGATTACTGAGATTATGGGAAGAAGCCATTACTTACTCTCACCTAGAAAACAGCAACCAACAAAACCAAGCCTCCCACTGCCACAGCACAATGACAGCTCCCGATCCATCGATCAGAAGCATCGTTTTGTTCACTGCGAGATGTTTTCATTTGAAGACATCTATTCCTGCATTGCAAAACACAAAACTTAACTCACTCGTCACTTGATAAAACTACCTATGTCTTTTATATGCAAGGAAAACCTGAGCACACGGCCAGAGGAGCAGTAAGAACAGGCACGAGGGTTAGCTGGTATCTCCCAGCAGGATGGGAGATTTCACCAACAGCTGGGCCGATAGGCAGCAGATCAGCTTTACAATTTAGCTGTATAAATTAAAAAAGAGAAAGGCAGAGGAAGACTGGAAAAAAGTGTTTCAGGGATCTGCTTCAGAGACAGCAGAGAGCAAGACCAAAGATGTATGGAGCTGGGCAGGCGGCACAACGTGCAGAGGGGCCAGCACACAGACATTAAGGGATCTCAGCAGTAAAAACAATTTCCTAGCAGATTGAAGGACAGCAGGAAAAATGGTTCCTATTTCTACCCATACAAATGATAGGTGAACACGCTACTGTGGGCTGAGCAGGGTGAGCTTTAAATTAACACACAGCTCCCAGGAAGAATACCCATTTTTGGAAGAACAGTTTATTTTTATGTAAACAAGCGGCTAATGTAAAAATCTAAATTGACCCCCATCACCATTACTCATTTCCACTGGAGGAAATGGTATTTTCCTTACTCAAAAGAAAAAAATACACTGAAGTTATTCTTTTCCTTTTCCCTGGGAAAGAAAAAAAAAAAAAAGAAAGAAAGGTCGGCTGTTGTTCTAAGTATTATTAGAAAACAGATATGTGCTGGAGTAACGTGAATCACACTTCAACCTTCAAAAGGCCACACAGCATCACGATGCTACAAACAAGGAGAAAGAAAGGACTCATTTCTGCAAAACAGGCAGTTCTTCTCACTAGCACACTTTCTCCTGTTCCTATATATGGTTCAAATCACACCAACTTCCAGATTATTAAGGATCATTAATCTTAATAATTAGCACTATTCCTGTATTACGGAGGAACAGGATAGCAAGATGCTTCAAAATAAGGCAGCTGGAAATGGGAAAATTGGGTGGGAGAAGAGGCCAGACACCTGTTGAACATGATGCAAATCCCATTAGCCTGTTTTAGCCTAAAACCAGACGTTCATTTTTCAGCAGCAGTAGCAATGCACATTACAGCTATATACCATTTAGGAGCCGCCACGTGACTGTAAAGGTATCAAGGAAGCCTATCTTCTACTTAACGCTAATCGATTTGCAGACATTAATACAGCAATTGTGTCCACGCCTGTGCAGTTCAAACACATCATTAGACGAGATACAAAAATTTCATGGATCAAAGAGGAGGTAAGCAGAGTCCTCCTTCGCTAAGCTGGCTCTCTGCACTTCATAAATGTCTTTTTGTGGTCAAGTCGAGGGTAAAAGCTCCACCATGTGGGAGAAGCTTAGCACTAGCCCAGGTGAACACAGTGGTGGATCCCCAAAGCATCACTCCTGCAGGTCCCGAACAGCCACCCAAACCCCTCACAACCCAGGGAAGGCTCTTGGGGCTCAAGAGCCTCAAACACCCTGTGCCATGACTTCATTTAAAGCATATTATTACTACAAAACGTGCCCACCTATCTTTAATATCCATCCATTATGAAAACGAGGTAGCTCAGAATACTTCCAATGCTTTTGTTTTGTGGAAAAGTAACTTTTTCCAGGACCATGAATAATGCTTCGTGCGGTGCGACTGAAAACGGTGACTGAAAACGGTGAATAATCGCAAAAAAGGAACTGTTCCATGGTACAGTGAAGAGACAGACTGCCAAAACAAACATATTATGGCTGCAAAGGAAAGTAATGTGTCTGTAATTTTAAACTCTGTCCACTTTAGTAGTTCAACAAGTTTTTATCTCACTCGAACAAGCAAAGCAGTAACAGACTGCAAGAAAACTCCACAAACCAACATGTAACGAGGGGAGGGGGCAACAGGCAAGTCAAACAAAGTGATACCCCTAAAATTTCAGGAAAAATCCCCCTTCAGAACCCAATACAGTTGCACTAAGCAAGCAGAATACTATTTCTGAGCAATTAAAAAAAATACTTCGTAATGGAAATACTACCAAGTCTTTCATTCTTACAAGCAGTCACAGAATTCATCAGCAAAGCCAAAAAAAAGAAAAGGGAAAGAAAATGTTGTCTGAATAATATCAGAAAATGCTGACAATGTTCCAGGGTTGCATTTACACCAGTAACTAGAGGAAAGCAGCATTACGCATTCTTCAGCGTAAGAGCAAACAATTTAAAATGCGTTTTAAAAGAAAATAATTGGGGAAAATATCTTCATTTCAGAATTTAAGCATATTCACTAGGAGTTTTTTAAAAACAAGAGCCTAATCAGCATACAGGGACTAGGATTTCAGCAGTGACTACTGATTCTGCAGGTGCTTTTTAGTAGCCCTCTTTGAGCAGCCACTCTATTTATCCAGTTGATTAAGCACGTGTGGGGAAAGGAGGCAGCGCTGCCTGCCAGGGCGTGCATTTAGCAGGCGGGTGTTTGGAGCCTGCTACTGAACGCTACCCAGACCCTGCCGACCCACAAGGGGCACGAGCAGGGGGCTGGCCATCCCTCACCCTGTTTCGCCACACACGGAGCATCAGCAGGTAGGGTCCAACACTGTGGAAAGCAAAAGCAGTAAGGCAGCAAAACACGGAGGGATGATTTCTAAAAAGACATCTCCGCTCTGTTGGCGATGCATCACACAGCCCAAGTGCCGCATTTCGTCTCTTTGTTACTTTATTTTTAAAACCACGGACAACAAACAAGACTTGGCAGACTGTGCTGTGGAGAGGCCAAGAAGTCAGAAGGTGCCGGAGCTCCCTCGGGTCACCTCTCGCTGCAGCTGTGCTGGAGCCAAGACCCAGCCCCTGGGGAGCCCCTTCCCTGAGCCCCATGCCATCGCCATACCCTCTCCCTGGCCATGCCATCGCTTCTCCCAGGCCAGGGCTGCAGCACCAGGGAGTGCTCCAGGGCCAGGACAGGCACAGAAAGACCTCCTGCCCTGCCCAGCTCCGGGATAAAGCCCTGAGCACAGCTTGGCCTGATCCTGGCACCCTGCCATAGGAATGAATCACAGAATGGCTCGGGTTGGAAGGGACCTAAAAGATCACCCAGCTCCAGTCCTCTGCCACAAGGCAGGGCCACCACACACCAGGTCAGGCTGGCCAAGGCCTCAGCCTGGCCTTAAGCACCTCCAGGGCTGGGGCACCCACAGCTTCTCAGGGCAGCCTGTGCCAGTGCCTCACCGCCCTGAGGGAAGAATTTCCTCCTAACCTCTAATCGAAACCTCCCCTCTTTTAATTTAAAGCCTGTCCCCGAGGACAGCAGCTGTCACCTGGCCCACGCAGCACAGATACACGTATTGCTCCTCGCTCCTCCGCCACACACCAGGCCATGCACACTGCGTGGGGACGGCCATCGGCAAGCCACCAAGTGTCACCGCTGGTCAGAGAGGTCCTGCTCTGCACGTGAAGCTTGCGGAGACACCGAGGTTTACCGGGCAGATCCAGACAGGTTCAAAATGTTTGGAGGAGCGTAGGAGAGCTTTCAACGCCGACATGACAAGCTGGCCGGGCGCCACTGGCAGCAGTGCTTGTTGGAGAATCGCTCAGGGTGCCAAGGAGAAGCACCCCCCGCTGCCTGCCACAGTGACACGGCTCCGCAGCTCCACCGGGGGTCCTGGACATCCCTGACATGCCAGGCAACAGCATGCCCCCTGATACCCATGGGCAGAAATCAGCCCAAAGAAGCCCTCCCTGTTAAATCCCCGTCCCCAGAGCCCGCTCCGGGCTGCGCAGGAGGTTGATTTTCAAGTATTTAACATCCAGCCGGATGCTCAGCAGTCTGGGTGGGAAGCGGTGGGGCAGAGGGATAAAATCAGCCTCTGTCATCGCTACCGAGAGCAGAGCTTTATACCCATGTAGGCAGTTGGCACTAGCCAATTTATCTCCAGTAATCTGAATTTATGCTAATTCTGTCACTCATCATTACCCGTCAGTCACTCCTAAACCAGCTCTCTGGGAAACACCCCGGTTAAGCTCTATCCTTGCTAAGGAAGGATAGAAGCTAAATTTGAAGAACTAATTTTTCTTTAATAAGGCTGAATTCAAACTGAAGTTCTTGAAGCTGATAGAAAAGGACTGATCAAATAAACACAGCACGAGCACCCATTTTTTCCCGAAGAGGAGCCATCTTTCCAAACCCAACTTAAGCATTTCAGTGCCCAGACAGTGAGGCTGGTTTCACAACACATGTTGCTCCCAACCAATCTGTCCAAAGATGTGCCTGCTCTCAGTGACAAACTACCTCTGGAGCAACACCAGTTTTGAAGTGGACCAGACTAGAAGTCAGTACCTACATCCAGGTACGATTTAGGTGACTTTGTTTTCAAGGTGCAAATGAGGCTTCAGTGAAGTTCACGCTCAATTTCACATTCATTTTTCCCTTCATGCTGCAAATACCTCCACTGAGCTTATTCTCAAGGCACGAATGTCTGATTGCTTTCACTGTGAAGCACTTTTCCACAACCTCCCACCTACCCTCATGGCTTTTATTTCACCACCAAGGAACTACCACAACTCTTGGTACGCTTACAAACAGTCAACATCTCTCTTCCCATTAAAAAGATGCAGATACCCTACCCTAAACCAACTTAAATTGGCCAGGGAGGGCTGGTTGTGATGGATCTGTCTGGCAGCACTGCCATAAGGGTACGCTATGAACCTTTCCTTCCTGCTGAATACAGTCTGAGCTGCTTTGTATTACAAATACAAATTGTATTAAAAGGATGAAATGTTAACTTAAAGCATTAATGAAACTTATGGGGGGAAAAAAGCCATAAATCATTTACACGCACAAAAACTAAGAGAATATTTGGATAAAATGCTAATGTCTCCATGCAAATAGAACAGAAAGCATTCAGAGACGCATAGATCTATTTTATGTCTCATCTCAGAAATTATCATTATGCCAGTATCTACAGCGGAACTGAAATGAATTCAAGACACACACCGTATTGAAGTAACCAGCAGTACTTCCCACAGCAATGAAATAATCATTACAGGTTTGACATCTAAATACTGATTTGCACTGATCGTGCTTAACTTGTCAGATGTCTGACGATCCCCGAACAAGGCAATATATCCATAATCAGTCATTGCAGTGGTCCATAAGTTTTGGATTCAAGATACCAAGTGCTAGGGCATATTTTATTTATACGCTCGATGGCTATGGAACATAATCTTGTCATTGTTCAAACTGCTTAATCTGTCTCAGCATTTAAAATTAAGTTGAAAAGAACCACTAGTGCCTTTAACTGTTCTTAAATTACATTAATTGCATTGTTAAGCACTTTAACAACCTTACGAAGGAAGCTAAGTAAATCACTGCTTGAAAGCACGTCTGTATAAGCACCTCCAAAACTCCACGCACTGGACAGAGCTGTCGATATCCCTGAAGAGCAGAATGAGGACCTCTCATACATGATCAGACCAGAAGCAAATCAACGCAGAGGCTACTTTTACCATTTGCCCAGGCAATGAACTATGTCAACATCAGCTACTGTAACATCAATACATTGAATGCATGGAGAAATGCGGAGAGTACTGAAGTTACGCTGTCATGATACTATTTACGCCCTGTCCTGCTAGCAGGCAACTGATGTCATATGCCTGTATACAACAGAAACAAATTCACAACCTAGAAATTTCTGCTGGCAAGAGATCAACAGGCTGTAATGAGCACTGAAAACAAATGATCCAGCCCTTAGCCAGACCTCACTGACGTCTGCTTGAACTATTACACCAGGCTAACGCTTCGCTGTTTCAACTGCAAAGATGTCATTACCAGCTTCTGCAATAATCTGAAGCAAAGCCAGGGACCACAGCCTTTGGATTTTTAGATCTACAAGCTTATTTTATGGAATTTGCTTTCTTCATCCTGTGTAACTGAAGGATATATCCAGGTGTGGTGGTCAAACAGCTTGACAGAAATGTTCTCGTGCTTTTTAAATAAGCATACCTGTACCAACACGCAGAACATTTGAACTTCTATGAAACAGATGCCTTTTGCTGACAAATTCTTACGGCAACAACAGGCAGAAGTTAAACCCAGTACGGCTCAGAATGTTTTAAGAATAGCAATTATATATCCAGAGATACTTGATATACCGAGAAGAAACAATGGAATGAAAAAGAAATGCAAAAGTTTCAAACCATCTGTATATATCTGCACCGCATATCAAACCATCTGTATTATATTCTTAGATCAGCAATAGCAAACCACTGGCACCAGTGCCAAGTTTGGCAGCCGAGACGGTTTGGACTGCCACCAGCGAGAATGAGCCACCATGCCTTTTAGAATAAATTTTGTAGCAAACACCAAAAGGGTTGATCAACACAGATTATCACAGCTACAACAAGCCAACTAGTTTTAAAAACAGTATTTGCCATCCCACAGGATTTGATTTTATGCTTGCTTGATACCCTCGATGCTTAAAGAAATAATTTTAAAAAATGATTAAACTTCTCACTATCCCTGTCCCACAAGGAAATGGCTAAAACCACTCGAGCAGGTTTTGAGCAGCAGAAGCACCTGCACATGGCACCACCAACTGTGGTGCATCACATCAGCTGGTTCAGAAGCACACAGCCACGTTCAAGCACATCAAACCCCTGCAGCAGACGGGTGACACGGGGAGCTGCAGCACAAAGCGAACCCTTAGCAGCACTTTCTGAGGCACAACGGGTCTGAAGCTTCTCGGCTTCCTCTGCTGAGACCCTTCATGGGCCCACAGCAGGAGCAGCCCACGCGCATTTGCTTCGTCTTCTCCAGCCCCTGCCTCTGCCACCCTACAGCGCCCTGCTTCTCCCGGGAAATTCCACCTGCCCTTTGAAGTCTAGCCTAAATTTCAAAGGCAAAAATACCAAAATATCCTTGAGGATAAAGGTGCTGATGTAAAGAACATTGACTAACCCCAGTAATTTTATTTTCATATTTTAAAAGGGCCCCAAAATAACTATTCACCACCTTTTCCTCTACTCGAGATTTTGAGAACAACCCGCCTACCAAAAAGTCTCATTCTCTTAGCGCAAAGAATTTTGCATGGGTGGAACTCTTTAGCTAAAAATGACGATAAATAACACCTCCTCAATCCTGCGATCTCTTTGCAGGAACCAACATCCTAATTTGATTTGCAGGGTTGAGCCGGAACTTCCCAGCCTCCTGTGGCCGGCTGATGTCGCTGCCAAGATGTACTACACACCTACCGCCTAGGTAGCACAACTCGGCACCCAACGGTCTCGGTTGTCTGCAATCTTCTGCACCTTAGCTGTGAGAATACATGACCTGATACTCCTTGATATGTTTCTGCAATGTAGAACACTCAAATATAACGTATAACTATGACCAAACATATGAAGAGCTCGTCCATCACACCCTACATAAAGCTTCACAGGACCCCCTACTTTAGTAGTGTGCACGAGGTCATCCCTAAACTGAAGGTACAAACCTCTGGTGCCAGAAGTTTTTTCAGTATTCACACAGCACCGAGGTGTTAAATCAGCAATGTTAAGCAACATTTTTTCACCCTTTTGTATAGCTTATATATAAACTATGCTAATTGATAAAAAATCACATCTAGAAGTTCAAGAACTTGTCTGCACGTTCTTCTCAACTCTGAATCTACCATGCAAAGAAAATGCCCCCAGGTACTTCTGCTCGATGAAATAGGTAGAACTTAAGGTTTTTTTAAACTTATGCATATACTTAACAGAGCACCTCCTGTTGTCTCAAATTAAAGGTATCGAAGAACAGCAGAATAATCTCCTTTCCCCTATAAAACATATTTGCACTTTAAGCTATGCATATTGTTTAAGCCTGTACGGAATCCTATTATGAGAAACTTATTTTATGAGTCTGCCAAAAAGGATGGTTACCAGAAACATAATCACAGTAAGCAATAAAGGCTGACATGGAGTATATTTCTAAGCAATTATAGCAGGTGTTTTAAAGGCATAAAGCTATATTGTTATAAATCCATTTAGAGTCATGGATATGGAAAAAGTAAAAGGTTTCCAGAAGACGGAAACCCTCACGGCAGCCCAATACTGTTCCTGTATCCGTACCCTGCAGACTGCAGCACCTACTGGACCAACCCTACTGTGAATTTTAGCAAGTCCAAAGAACACTGCGTTAAGCAGTAAGGTGCAAGCAGCATTACAAGTGCACAAAGAGCTTTTAAAGGAGGACACAGCACACACATACATGCTACAAAGCTCAGGAAAATCTTATCACCTAAGGACTGCTAGATCTGTTTTAAACTACTACAAATACTGATTCTTTTCAATTTAAGCAGGGTTAAGTGTAATAGATTATATGAAGATGGCTTGAAGAGGAAAGATTGGAAGGGGCAGGCTCGCAGCCCTTGAGTAGAGTACTTTGCACTGAGCTTTGACAAGTCCCACTCAGGACTTAGATGAACTTGTACGTGAGATCTATCTACAACACAGAACTAGTGGAGGAAATTCAGGGAAAGCTCACTT
Source organism: Aythya fuligula (assembly GCF_009819795.1). Classification (NCBI taxonomy): domain Eukaryota; kingdom Metazoa; phylum Chordata; class Aves; order Anseriformes; family Anatidae; genus Aythya; species Aythya fuligula. Next base: position 4,635,451 of record NC_045578.1, on the reverse strand, counting down.
GCCAATGTAACACGTAACTTTGTAGAACAATTGCCAGTTATCAAAATCACACATGCCAAGAGACAACACTCACTATAAATATGACTACCAGCTATTCCACACAACCCAAAAGCATTCTGCCAAGCCCTCCTTCATGTTCTCTCTCACACAGACAAAGGCCTCAAAGCCATGGGACATCTGCCAGGGAAACAAATGAAGTTAAAAAACCAGAAGAACATGAACATGTACTAACCTAAACTTGCGTGTTCTTTCTTCCCAATTCCTCCCCCAACACCTCCCCCTACAAAGAACACGTCTCAGTTTACTGTACTCTTTTCCTTCTCCCAACCAGTCTTAACTCTTGGACCGATGTTTTAAAGTTTCCCTACCTTTGAAAAAATAATGTTCTGTTCTTAAATGTTTTGCCAGATCTGGACCACACCCTGCCCTCTCCCAAAATCTCGGTTGTTTGTCTCCTATTGCACATAATCAATTATAGCACTTTCAGGTTGTATTTTGCATGGTGGGAGCTGATCCAGGAAAGAGATTGTGCCTGTGTGAGCTTGCGTGTTTACACAAACACACATACATGCATGCATACACATACACACACACAGACAGCTTTTTAAAATTGTTTTGCTTCCATATAACTTCAGGGGATTTTCCTCAAACTGAGCTTTTTCACTCCTAAGTACATGGTACCTGATATGAAAGGTAGGCGAAAAACTTCCACTTACCAGGTCACGCTAATCACTTAAATTACAAAGGGGTAGAAAACAAAATCTTTGCCATTCTATCACCACCAGAACTGAGTATCAATCACAAGCAGTAGCAGCAGAAAACCCACAAAAACACCCAGCAGATATCGTCGGTTCCACTCTACATTTCACTCTCCCTGTTCTTATTCCCGGATTCAGTGTCAGACACCAACTCTGATGTTTGACAAAAAAGGGATACGGCAGATTGCCCACCAGCCGCATCATGTGCTGCCAAGTGAGAAATACAAGCTTGGAAACAGTCTCGAGATTCCAGCCAGGACAGCAAGGCTCGGAGCATCACAGAAGTGACATAACTGAGCATGGTGGGGAGAGGCTGGAGGGGACATGGGAAGTTACTGCATGAAACAGCTCTGCAGGGCATGCAAAGGAGCCGTTTTCTGTACCGAACGAGACAACTTCATCATTTAGGGTGACCAAGAAATAACTGCTGTTTTCTCCTTCTGATTTTCCTTTTTTTAAACTAAGCCTAACTGCAAAATCGCCTTAATTATTTGAATCAGATTTTTTCCAACATATTTTCACTTTCCTGTAAACATTCTGTACCTAATTTTTCTTTATTTGCTGTGGCAAAATGACCAGCAATCGGCTTCCAGTGCATTCAGCAGAACAATCACCCTGGGTCTAGTTCAAAATACGGGAGTCCTGCAACATCTAAAAAGAAAGTTTACATCCCATAAAAGACAAGAATCATCTTGTTAATTTGTTCAGTAGCTAGCACAACAACAGTGTGAACACCACATGCAGGCAAATACTCAATTTGTCTTCAGACAGTTTTTAGAAGACAGACATTTTATCAGCCTATCTGTTAACACTTTCCTTCGGAAAATATGTTTCGCCTGCCAGCAAACAAACAACAAAATAATGTGTCATATCTGTAAAATGAGGGAGAGAAATAACCAGGAATTAGCTTTAAAGTGCTGTAAAAAAATTAACAATAATCAAATGCCTGAGATCACCCAGGAGCGCAGAGCTAACGTGCACGCCCTGTGCTTGCAGCCTCGTGCTTGCTGCCCTTACAGCGTGGTACCTTTGCTCACGGTCACATTACTCGTGGATTCTCCCCAGTTCTGCTGCTGAACGGCTCAAAAGGGACGCGATGGCCACAGCTCCAGGTGGCAGTGGGACAGCTGGTGGAGAGTGAGGTCCACTGAGGCCCCGTGCTGGGTGCGTGCACCGTGTCGCAGCGCTCACGACCCGAAAAGGCAAGCCGGGCATGAGCGAGGCAGGGGACAGATGGACTCCTTGCTCAGCACCTCCTCACAAATCCACAGGCACCACTGCGGCTGACTGTCCCTCTGGGTTAAGTGACAGGAAGGAGACAAGCCAGGGTGAAGTTCTGTTACCTTCCTGTTCACTTCACCCGCAAAGCGCTCCATAGGTTTTCAGTTTCAAATTTGGGAGCATGGACAGAAACTGCAACTGGCAAACGCTCGGGAGTACTTCTGAGTGAGACTTCCAAGATCCTGAAAACATTTTTAGTAAGTTCCATAAACTGTAGTTCTAATTAAGGACTAAATCTGGAGACTAAACACCTCTTTATTTGAGGGCAGGGAGGCTTAAATCTTTTTGTATTAATGCTGAACTATATCATCTGATATTTTTGCTATGACCAACCTATAAAACCTGTCAGCTTCACTCAGTTTACACAGGGCTCTAATTATGTTTAACTAGAATCTGAATGATCTAATTACTTAACGTCTTATAGCACAAACTGCTGAGGACAGTTGCTCAAGCAACTGGCAAAGGAGCCTGAGCAGTACAATAGGAGTTCTGTACCCTGCCCAGCACCGCTGGAAGCAGCTCCCACCAGGGACAGACTCACTTTTCTGTCCCACCTGAAATTTCTGCTGGCTGAGAACAGCCCCGCGAGACCAAATCATCCACCAGTCCAAAGGGAGCAGGCAGGTGAAGGAAAACCCCGAGTGCCAGCAGCAGGACAATGAGACGTTTAAGAAGTTTTTCAGTTTGTTTGATCTTCTTCACCAGGTGAAAACCCAAATCCCTCTTCGTATTTCTAGGGCTCCTTCTCCCACCATTCTGCAGAAACTCAAGGACAGAAGACCTCCACGAGCATTAAAACCGATGCCAGCCCTACTGCACCAGAGCCAGCAGGGAGCTCCAACACCAGCAAGACTTCAACAGGATTCAACCATCGCAGTAGTTGGAGGGAGCAGATTTGAGCAAAACCAGGGAAAACTCCACTGGGGTCAGTCACAGGGAGAACACCGAGGCTATCCACAAGCAAGCAGCAACATGACAGAAGGGTCCTGTGGCCGTGAAGCCCCCTGCCCAGTGTCAGGCCTGGCCGGGGCCTGGCCCTTGGCCTAGCTCCCTGCCATGGTGGCACCATGCCGCGTACCTGCGGCCGCACGAGACAAGGGTGCCGAAACACAGGAAGCCGCTATCACGACCCACGTTGCACAGACATGTTCCTGCTTTGATCTCTTTTCCTTGAAACCACGGCACTCTGAACCCAACAGGTTAACCTGACACGGTGGAAGAAGTAAAACCTACTGGTTCTGGTTAAAAACCCAGTTAGAGATGCCGCTTTCTGTCTTTACTTTTGCTTAACGAACAGATGGAAACCAGCAATAACCATCTGTGTAAGGCAGCAATAACTGTAAAGCACAATAATTCCACAAAAATACACTAACAAGGTCACTTAAGCGTCTCTCTAATTGTCTACTGCCCGTGACCTTTTTCAAAGATTTCAGATGGAAAACAAAAGCAAAACAATTTGGGAAAGATCTTTTGGCACCTCCAATGGAAGAGCTGTTCAATGCTGTATCCTGGGGAAATTCCAGCTCGGGAAACAAAGTTCTGCCTTCGAAGATTTTCCCCAGATTCACAGGGACGTGCTCCTCGCTCCTCCAGCCAGGATGCGACGTCCAGCTTCCCCAGCCGAACCGATCACCCCGACCAAGCACGAACCATTCCTGCGTGCGCAACACGGCAAATGTTTGGGAATCTTTCGAGATCAAAGCCGCTCTATTAATAAACCTGGGTTTTTATATTCCTCGCAGCTGAAAAATCCAATTAAAACGTCACAGTGACCTTTTACTGGAGAACTGAACTACTGTCGCGTTGAGGATAAAGTATCAGAGGGCACCCGAAGATGGGATCCAGCAAAAACTGGGTAGATACAGAAGGATAACGCTACGCTTGTTTTACTTCAGTCGCCGGGGTGGTAAAGGATGGCCTAATTCAACAGAAAGATCTGAGAGGCTTTTATTAGGTCTCCAAAGTAGTGTAACTGACAGTTAAACAAACAAAGTGTCAGGCCTTAAGTCAGCATTTAGAAAGTAAATTTCTAATGAAGAGCTGACAATCAAGAAACTGTACAAAGGGGCTGCTGCCAGCCGTCAGCCATCTAAAAACTTGCTGCAGAATGAAAACTTCTTACTGCTGAAATTAACTTCACAATTTGTTGGTAACATTATTATAGCAAATGAAGAGGGCGTAAAAGCACTACAATATATGACTTCATTTTGCCGTGACACATCTAGAAGCAAATAAGATAAAGAGCAATGAATGCCCTAAAAAAGTTTTGCTTTTTTTTTTTTTTTTTTTTTTTTTTGTAATTTTTGAACCAGGCACACCTGCGAACTTGCCAGCTTCCCCTTAATCTGCCTGTACCAAACCCAAGTTCACCTGGAGAACGAGCAGCAAGGCGTGCAGCCGTCACTCCCTGGTGCCAGGAGCATTTGCTCAGGTGCCTGCAGAAGGCGACGCTGCCCACCAGCACCTCAGGGTGCTGCAGGCACCAGAAGCTGTGAACCCACCCCAGGGAAGGCTGAGCTGAGCACAGCACCAGCACCAGGCAGGGACTAGAGGAGCCTTTCAGCCCCTGCACTAAGGGGAATGTCGAAGAGACAGCACGTGCAGCAGCCCGGGGGCCTTGGCGACCACTTTCTAAGATTGTGAAAACAACCTGAGCTACTAAGTTCTTCTTCTAATCCTATTTAAAGTAGGTTTTCACAGTTCCAATTTTAGACTTCAAGTCCTATTTACAGGACAGAAAATCCCAGATAGTGACATTAATCAAGTTTTACTTAGCTTGGTGTAAGACGTGGCACATTAAAGAACTAACTGTACTCGGGATATGCCAGGACATTTCAGATACTAATGGATTTTAATTTATTATCTAAAATGAGCTGGTCCCAGCACAGTGTCTATGCAGTTTTAATCGTTTGTGCTGTGCTTACCATAACAACCCAAGGAAAAAAAAACAAAAAAAACAGTTCTAGTTGCAAGAGTTGATGGCATGGAGCACAACAAAGGACTTACAAGGGCTGACAGAAACGAGTATCAGAAGTTAGACGAAGAACACAGCTTTACAGCACAACGTCCCAAGCAGGGGAACAACCAAAGCTCTGCCCATACATACAAGAAAAGCCTGAAACCAGCTCCTCCTCACGAGCACAGAAAATAGGGAACTGTGTTTTATGCACAGAATTGGGAGCGTGACATTGTAAAACCATTTTATTTGATTCAACCCTGATCTGAAGTAGCCAGGGGAACAATGCCCAGACCTGCAGGTGATACGAAGTGCAGCACCTGTGGTCCCGCAGGATCCAGGCTCGCAGGGGAAAGCTTCCCTCATTACCAAGTGCCCAAATCCTCAGGGTGATCCTGCTCTCCGATCATCTGCCTTACCAAGCCTTCCTGCCCCTCTCACTGTGTGGGAGCCTCCCGGAGTCACCCCAGTGAAGCAGCAAGCATCGACTCACTTCTGATAACAACAGAAAGAAGTTCTGAGTTCACACGGAAATTGTGAGCCTGAAGAATGTTTGCTCAAGAAAATGAGCAGGGTGTTGTGCCCAGCAATGGCCAGATGAGCTGAAGACACAATATTAGCAAGCTGCCCTTTTCCAGCATCCTAAGAATTTCGATAGCCAGACTCCACGCCAAAGGAAACGTGCAGAAACCTATAAGCAAAAGAAAACGAGAGCTCCTGGAAGAGGATAGAGCTGGCAGAAGGGAAGGGAGGGACAAATCGCTCTACTCAGATCCCCCCCCCATTGTTTTTTTTTTTAATACACCGAACACTTCTGGTGCTCACATAAAAGAAACTTAGGTTACAATTGTGCAAGCAGCTCTGTACAGAGGTCTCCCCCCAGAAAATCAATTGCAAGACTACTGGCTCCTTGTTACTAAATGTTTAATATTATCCCATCTCCACAATTAGTATTAGAAAAGCAACTATGCTCATACCAGACATACCAAACCCAAGTTATTTGAGTCCTATCAATATTAACACACGCACACAAAAGTTGCAACATAAAAATAGATATGCAGTTTGCTGACAAAATTAACATTATCATATTTCAGATCACAGACAAAGGGTACATTTTATTTACGTCTGAAAATGCAGCAAACATCTTTAAGTGATAACATGACATAAATTTACTTTGACATGCATATGCAATAAAACGTGTAAATGCCCAATAAAAATAAAATGAAAAATAATTACAGACAAAGCACAAGTATAAATTTTATTGAGCTACTCCGATGACATTTATATTTGACATCAACGAACCAAACAAGAAACAGATTCAAGCTGATTAGAAACCTGAGATAAAGGAAGAGACAGAGAAGACCCCGGGCATGGCAGCAGACCATGGGGAGAGGCTGGAGAGGTTCCTCTGCTCACAACTCAGCCACCGGCCGTGGCAGCAAAGGCCACTCCTTCCCAGACGACCTCAGAAGACTCCGACTACGCATGTGTTAAAAATTAAGCACATGCGATAATGCTTACTGGGTCGGGGCCTTGGTGATGTGCTAAATAGGGATAAAGCTTATTCACCTTTGCAGAGTTCATTGAGTGTGACCCAGAGGAGTGCTCAGGGGCTCGGCAACCCAGCACCGCGCCCCTCTGGCCCAGCAGCTCATCGGGAAGCGAAAGAGTGCGGGATATGGTGGTGATCAACACTTCTGATGGCACACGTGGACATTAAATCACAACCCTTATCCCTGCTGATGGTCCTAGCAGAAGGCTATCAATAGCCCCCAGCACTGCATCGCCCTCCCAACCCCGCCAGCAGGGACCTGGGGTCCCCCAAGAGCGGCGCCGCCTCCGGCTGAAGCTCAGGACCGCACCTCTCAGTGATGCAGCCACGGGCTGCTGAGCATTAACTTTGCCATCTCTACCACCGGGTGCCCATAATGTAAATTTTAAGCAGCCTTTAACAAACAGAGAATCTGAAGGGAAAGTTGTTAAGTTGTGTATCTTGCCTTCAAACACTGCCAAAGCACCTGCAGGTGTGTTGAGAAGTACAGTGCGTGTATGTAGGAGTAACTCCGGGTTGTACCTCCATAACCCTCTGCAGGAAAGGTTTTCTCCCAGTGGTTTGGGAGAACAATCACCAACGACGACCTTTTAGGACACCTGACTACTCAGTCCTTCTTCCACATTCATTCCTATAGACATTGCTTCCAGCAACAAGCCTGAAAAACCTCCACCAGCTAACAGCGGTGCAACTTCTGTTTAATCCCTTTGAACAGAAATCAAACAGAGGTGCAGAAAGGTGCACCAGTAACTCTGCAGCGCACAGAATTAGGCAGAAGCCGTGAAGAACCCCACATGCTGGCTGACAGCCCTCCATCTCAGCACGCTTCATGTTCTCCAGGTGGAGAACCACATCGCAGAGCACAGCAGGGGCACCAGGAGCCACCAGCAGGGCTGGGACCCCGGCTTACAGCAGACCACCGCCACCTGCTATCGGCCACTCACCTACTACGAGCCAGTATCAGCCCTGGGGCATCACTCCCTGACATACTCCCAGCGTACAGACTTCTGACAAACTGACACACACCAGCTTAAGGTTACCACTCTGGTAAGGGAAGCCCTTTGTTTTCCCTAAACTAAGAGACCGACAGCACCCACAGCCTCCAGCACCCAGCAGAGGCACCGGAGCACCCAGGAGCACGAGGTAACCAAACTTCTACTGCACGTCATTACCCGCAGCTTTAGCTCCGCAGTTCAGTTTCCACAGCAATAAGCCAGGACATTCTCATGCAAAACAAATCATCCTCCTGTGCCTGAGCTACATCTGGAGTTTTGTTTGTTTGTTGTGTAGAAACGAAGACTTGCAAGTCAACAGCTATGAAATCACCTTTCAGATTCTGTGAAGTTAGAACAATGACAATACTTCTGTTACTCACAACACCTGAAAACACCATTCAGTGGTTAAGAACTGTTCAGCTCTACCAGAAACATAAGCCCTGCTTGTTACAGGACAGCACTAAAATCTGCTGGCGTGCTCCGCTGCTGTACCACCGCCCTGGTATCTCCGGCGCAGATCTTCCCAGGGTGTTCCCACAAGCACGGCGCGGTGGTAAACCCCAGGCTATCCTTTTGTAACGCGGGCGAGCGCAGGTGAGCTGGGTTTGGCTGCAACACGGCAGCCAGGCACTGCCTGGAGACCCTCAGTGCTCCCCAGCCGTACCGCCCCAGACCTGTGCATGTCATGAAACGCACTCCCTCTCCTTCCAGCTGTGCTGTAAGGACGGTTCAATTTCCAAGCCCTAGGCTTGGGCTCACTCCTTAACTCCTTCCTCCCTTCACCACTTCCCTCTGGGAGCAGCGTCCTCTCCCCCACCCCACTCGTTCTTGTTTCTGTGCCCCTGCAGCGTTACAGATCTCAGCTCGTCACACGAGAGCCACAGACCGAAGCCACCGCTAACCAACAAGCAGCAGAGGGGAGCCGGGTTCCCTGCACACATGAAAAAACCCACACAGAAGGAATCCCGCAGTGACCTGCAGCACAGGACCCCCTCATCTCCGCGGCTCAAGCACTGCTTTACAATTTTAGCAGGAATCAGACCACGGTCTGGTCTCACCCGCGTGCTCGTGTGACTCCAGGCTCAGCTGACCATTAGCCAGACACAACATCTCCAAACACAGGATCTCATTTACCAATGCTTTTGCCTAAACTTTCATGTTCTTCACAGAAACCTTGCAGCAGCACTTCCAGGTGCTTGTGATTCCTTAAGGCACGTTTCACAAATGGAGGGTACAACAGGACCTGCTCAACACTGAGGCACAAGCTTATGCATCAGAGACAGTCCCGGCCTACATCCTTACAGGCCTTAAAAAGCTCACGGCCGGGGCACAGACATGTGGAAACGTAAAGCCTCGACGGGAGGCAGCTCCTGAATCTCCGTGCATCTGCTTCCAGCTTCCCCAGGCAGGGCTGCCTCCCCAGAGCAGCCCCCCACGATCCACAAACCTGAGCACCCCAGCTCCGCGCCCTCCACCCGACCACAGAAGCGCACCTCAGGCCCTGGCAAGAGACTTCCTTATTACCCCAGCTGCAGACAAAGGCACTAAATTACTGCAAGGCAGGGAAGCGAGCGAGCCGCCAGCAAGGCGAGCAGCCATCAGACAGCATCCGTCTGGGAGACTCCGGCCTCAGACTCCGTCTGCTGCGGCTCTCCCGCACGGAGCCACCGGCTCACCCCTGGCCTCGACGCTTCCCAGCCGGCCGCGCAGTCGTTCATGCTCAAACCCCCAACGCTGCTAAGCCACAGCAACGCCGCCTCAACTGCTGCAGAGCCGCAACGTAAGCGCCACCAGGCAAGGGCTGTGGGTCTAGCACAAATTCTTCGCTGCCTACTGCTTTCCAAGAAACCCAAGTGTTATTTGACAACAGGGGAGACCACTGTTACACCCAACAACCTACACCCAACATCTGTAGGCTCCGCGTTTCGTTTTTTTTTAAGAACTTAACTCTGTTAACGTGCAGTTTTCTGTTTGGATTTCTACCTATTTCACAACCCCAGCATTGCAACGTGCTGTATTTTTTCAGTATAATTAACAAGAAAAGCAGAAGTGACAGATGTATTTGCCTTGTCAGAGCAGAGAAAACAAAAACAAGTCACAAACGTACAAACCACAACACGAGCAAGACTCATCTTTAGCACTTTAAGGACATCGGCTATCCTGATCACGAGGCCTAATTTTTCTCACCTTTCCTGGTAAATTCAACCCTGCACCTGAAAGCCTGTGCATGGGGACTCTTGTACAAATGTCTGTCCCCAGACTTGGCTTCTGCTAACAACCCCTTTTCAGCTTTCTCCTGCACAGCTTCACATCTTCCTCCTCTCTCCTTCAGGCATGTAGGAATATCGTCACCACATTCTGACTCTAGAAAACATCGCATTTTCACCACCTTGCCCATGAAGCACACAGGAAACAGCCAAGCAACAAGATAAGCAAAGAGCAAAACGCAAAGAACACAGGCAAGAGAAATCTGGATGTCCAAGACAGGAACACACAACCCCGCTCACACCCCAAGCCAATGAGCCCTGCCTGCTGGGTGTCTGAAATAACAGCAGACACACACGTGTGGAGCTCCCCTTCCCATAGATAAACTGCCTTTATTCACAGCCTCAGTACGATCAAACTGAAACTTGGGGTTGCGCATTTCTCTACATCCATGCATTACAAATCGGCTCGCAAATAAAGAATAATTGTTCAGTGGAATTTCAGACTGCATGTAATTTTTTCTTTAACAAACGTCTCGCCCATTACTTATTTGGTATTGTCACACAGAGCCAAGCAGCACAATCTTTTTTTCCAAAACATCCCAGCCATTGCCATATTCCAAATCCCCACTACTGCATTTCTCGATACATTATCCAATTAACTACAAAATTGGCATACCAGCAGCCTGACTGAAACGGGCCCTCACTCTGCCATGCTTTGGATGGGCGTTGTTTCACCCGAGGAACAAGAAAGAGGGCTAGAAAAGCTTTCAGAAATTTCCTTCTGAGGAACAGATTCAAGGAATCCTAGGGAGGCCAAACTGTCAAGCCAGAAGTGCAGCGTGGGCCCTTCCTCCAGTACGTCAGGCATGCTGGATGCCCACAGATGCTGCTCTGACTGCCACAAAAAGCCAAATTTGCCTATTTCAGGCAAACAAGGGCTGGCAGAGTCAACTGGCAGCGGCGTCCTGTCTTTCAGGTATCCGCAGCCCTCTGGGTTCTCTCTCCTGCACCTTCTCGCAGAGCTGCCAAGCTGCTTTCAGCACCCGTATCTGATCGGGTGGGGGAACAGGAACGCGCCTTCCGCAGCTAAAGACTCCTCTTACTGCACATTTAGCTACCATCACAAATAACCGAGAATTGAGGACTTTTATGACAGATACAAATTCTGCAGAGCTCTGTATGGGTAAACAAAATTAACGCTAAGATGCTAATTCCACTTCTGATGAAGCACGGTAACTCTTCACTCACAGCAAATCGGCTCGTGCTCTGGTACAATCAGACCCAAGGAAAAGATGCCAAGAACTCCACCTGTTTCTAATTAAATAATTCAATAGCTTCAGTATTTAAATGCTACTCATTACTACTTAGTTTTTCCAGATTTTGTTACAAATTTTGTAATGGTATAGTAAGATCAATGGTTTACCTTAAACAATTAGTCACAGCAGACATAAAACTAATACTCTATCCTCACATTAATCATATATGATGCAATCCTGGGATGAGATTTACCAAAGGAAAGAAAAGCACAAGCAGGACTTTAGCAGGGGTTAGATTTTAGTCCTGCAGCCTGATGGTAACAAGTTACGCCGTTCTGCTCAAAAGCAGCAAGAAGCTGAAGAAGCTGTACTTTTCACTAGCATGCGTGCCTGCCCTAAAAAGCTTTGAGATTTTGAGACTCGTGCTTATTTGCAGAACGCTTCAACACGCAGCACGTTTGGTTTTCGAGCAGTACTAACTTTTTCCACTCATCCTGCAGACGCAGCTTAGATCTGAGAGGCAAGCTAGGCTTACTCGAGCAGCACTGCTGGTCCGAGAGATACGGCTGGGCCAACTGCATCTGCCGATACGGGCACACAGAGGCACACACACGCTCAGAAACACCGACCAGAATCTGGAACAGGACGGCACGCAGCACCCACAGGCTCCTTTTCCTGCTCGCCAGCAGAAGGGTGTTTTTAGGGGAGGTGATGGCAAGCGACACCAAAACCAAGAGCTGGGAGCGAGGACCTGGCCAGCAGCAGGTAACAATCTTTGCTCTGCTGCAGGTCCAGCCGATTGGGATGGCACGATGCCTCCCAACAGGAGACGTGCTTCTATCTCGAGGGCATCGGCACTGCCCCAGTGCTTTAATTCGCATTTATGGCCGCAGCATTCACCTTTTGCGAGGATCTGTTTTCTCTACAACTCCTTTGCCACGAGTTATCAAACACAGGTCCATCTTTGGCAGCAAACTCATGCAGAAATGATGCCACACCAATTTCATCACTTCTCTAGGAAATGCAACCAACCTTCGCTGTAAAATAAGAGTCTGCATGCATGCGCTTGAGGTACAGTCTCAAGTGAAGAGCCGCGTTTGGTACATTTAGGAAACCGCCATTTCTGCGCGTCATATTCTGTCTGTGAACAGACCTTTTTGTTCTTTAACCCGAGTTCTGAATTATTTAACCCTGCCTCCAACTCTTGAAACCTCTCCTCCTACAAACAAGAGGTTATTTAGTGAACGGAAATAAATAATTAAAAGAGTCAGACCCTACAGTGGTCTTGGCTCCGTTTTTAATTAATATTGACACAATCCCGAGAAACCTGCTGCTTAATATTACAAAGCAGGTCGAAGCTCATCAACAGTTAAATGCCCTCTACCAGAAGGCAGAAGAGGAAGTTGCGAGCAGGCAGCGTGCGCGTCGCGCCGCTGCCAGGAACATGGGCACAGCCTCATCCTCTGCTCCTCACAACTTTCTTGCGCAGCAAAACGACAGCTTTGAAGCCACCGAGCCCACAGCTGGGGGAGCTGGACTTGGCAGGGCACCGGCGGAACTACGCTAAGCACGAGTCCTTCACGTTTTTGCCCTGGAAGAGGGTAAAGAAAGTACGGAAAAGGGCAATTTTTGCTGTCTGTAATTCCACACTCAAAATACATGATTACAAATGAATGGGGGGAACAAACAGCTCCGTAAGACTGAGCTTCTCACTCGGTAACGATAGATTTAATAGCATATTGCTTCATCTGCAAGTGGGAGTAAATATTACACTACCTCTTCATGCAGATGGGTGGGTTAAAAAAAAAAATAAAAAGCTAATTTGAAACAAATTAACTACTCTGCCTAGGGATGAAAGGTCCTCTCTGCCTCCCTGGTCACTGCAGGACTCCCTGTGGGCAGGCTGAGCACAAAGTTTGCTGGGTACAGACGGCCTGGTGGATCTGCCACGAGGCGAGCAGCCCCAATCCGCAACCCGTACGAATAATCACGGGTCCTCGGGAGCAGGTAATGAACGCTGCTCAGGCAGCTCGGAGCTGGCACTGCCGGCGTGCTTCAAAGGAGAGCCGACAAGCTGCTCGAGTCAGCCTGTCACATCGAGCCTGTAAAAACGAGATTAAGGTTTGTAGGGTGATACTCCACAACAGGTTTTACAGTATGCACAGAAATTAAATTATAATAAAAGTGAGGGTGGTTTTTTTTTTTTTTCAAACTAAAAACAGAATGGAACAATCTATCAAAATGCCATTTGGCCGCGTTCATTACATTTTAGAATTTAATTTACATGATAGATACTTTAGCGTAATATATTTTAATCAATAAGCATTTCTGAGGGCTTTATTTTATAGGAAATGTTCAGAGTTCCCCGCCGCTAAATGTAACGCCGCAGCAGTGACGTTCTGAGTGTTTATTTTTCTATGCTAAGCAAGTACAACCACGCACACACAGAGGCAAAAGTCCACAATTAAAGATGTCAGACCTTGTTTAAATACATCTTAATTTAATCCATTTTATTTTATACAATTCTACATCTGGACCTCATTTTCTGTATTCCTGTAGGTATTCTGGGTCGCTATTAAGAATCCTTTCAAGTGAGGAAAGTTCAGCCAAGTCTACCTTAATCCAAAGCCTTTAAAAGAAACAATAAAACACGAAAGCAGCTAAAAAAAAAAAAAAAAATAGGCAGACGGAGAGGGAAAGGCAGCGCCTCACCCCACCTCCCGATGCACCTGAGAGCCGGCAGGGACCGCGGCCGGCCCCGACCCCAGGCGGCTCCGCGCTGCCCGGGGAGGCTCGGGGGGGCCCGGCCCGGCTCCCCCCGGCCCTAAAGCTCCGCGATGCCCCCGGGGGGGCTCGGGCCGGGTCCTGGGGGGGGCTCCCGGCTCGCACCGCCCGGCCTCGTCCCCTCACAGGGGCACGGAACCGACTCCCTGAGCCCCCCCCATCCCCCGGCCGGGACCTGTCAGAGCCCCCCCCCCCCGCCTCAGCGGCCGCCCCCAGCCCCTCGGGACCGCGCTGCCCCGGCCCTGTGAGCCCCAAAAAGCAGCCGGGACCCCCCCGGGACCCCCCCCCCGTCCCTCTCTTCTTTCCCCTCAGCTCCCCCCCGGAGCCCCCTGCCCGGCGGCGGCTGAGGGGGGAGAGCACCGGGGGGGTTACACCGAGGGGGTGGCGACAACGGGGGGGTGACAAGCACTGAGGGGGGAGCACCGGGAGGGGGTGAAGCACTCAGAGAGTGACACCAGGAGGGGGAGCACCGGGGGAAGGGTTACACCGGGGGGGTGAGGACCAAGGGGGGGGAAGCACCGGAGGGTTTAACACCGGGGGGGGGCACCGGCACCCCTGGGCCGGCACCACAGCGCCCCCAGCCCCCGCCGCTCCGCGCCTGCACCGCCGAGCCCGGCCGGCTCCCCGCGCCCCCCCCGGCCGCACACCCCACACAAAGTCCCGGCACTCGGCAAACTTTTCCCCCGGCCGCCCCCCGGGGGTTGAGGGAAGCGGCTGGGAAGCCGGGAGAAGAGGGAAAAGGACCGAGAGGAGCCCCGCGGAGCGGCGGCGGCCCCGGGGTGCCGGAGAGGAGGAGGAGGAGCGGGGAGGAGGGGGGGGGGAAAGGCGCAGGGGAAGCGGGCAGAGGGCAGCCCGGGACGGAGCGGGCTGGAGCGGCGGCGGCGGCCCCGGGAGCGCCGGCTCCGGCGCCATCTTGGGCTGATCGATGAATTGAACAAAGGGGATCGATTTCCGATGGGGCCGCCGATCGGGAGTTGGGGGGGGGGGAGGCGGTGGGGGGGCGAGCGGAGCGGAGCGGCGCGGCCGGGCGGAGCGGGGGGATCCCGCGGGCGGCTGCGGGAGGAGGAGGAAGAGGAGGAGGAGGAGGAGGAGGAGGAAGGAGGGGGGGGGGGGGAGGCCGGGCCCGAGGGAAGGCGGAGAAGGGGAAGGGAAGGGGGGCGGGGGGGGGGGGGTCCGGCGGCGCGGCCCGGCCGGTGCGGCGAGCGGGGGGAGCCTGACCTGCAGCTGCTGTAAATCAAAGCGCTTCCAATATTGAAACATCGATCCCACATTGGCCGCCATCTTGAGACATATTGAGACAGAGTGAGCGGCTGATCGAGGGAGAGAGAGGGGCTGGAGTTCGGGAGCCGGGAGGGAGGGGGAGGGAGGGAGGGAGGGAGGGAGAGAGGGAGGGAGGGGGGAGGAGGAGGGGCGGGGGGGGGCAGGGGGCGGGAGGCGGCCGGGGAGCGCCCAAATCCCGGCCTGGAGCTCGCCGGCGGCCGGAACGCGGAGTCAGCCCCGTGCGCTTGGGGGGGGGGGGGGGGGGGGGTGTAAAGGGGGGGGCGGTGCGATCGTAGAGAGCCCCCCCTGTGTGTGTGTGCGTGTGTGAGTGTGTGTGTGAGTGTGTGTGTGAGTGTGTCATCACCCCCACCCCCCTGCTTGGGGTGGGGTGGGGGGACCACGGCTGGGGAGGGGGAGGACTGAGGGGGTGCTTTGGTTTGGGAGGGGTATTGGGTTTGGGGGGGGACACTTGGGATTAGGGGGCGATTGGGGATTTGGGGGAGAATTAGGATTTAGGATTGGGGATTTTGGTTTTAGGGGGGATTTAGGGAAGGGGGGCATTGCTCACAGCCCCCCCCCTCCAAGCTTGGCTGCCCCCCAGCGTGTAGGTGGCTGTGGGGGGAGCAGGGAGCCCCCCACGTCCCCACCGGCCGCACCGTCGTTAGCGGGGTTCATGGGGGCGCAGGCAGACGCCCATGGGGCCACTGCCGCTGGCCGCCGGCTCGGAGGGGGCGGCTCGCACCGAGGTTGGAAAATCAGCTCATAGCTTCGTGCGGCATAGCCATAGAAACGGAGATCACAAGGATGCAATAACTTATTTTGTTCTAAACAATAACGTGTCCATAAGCATGATTTATTCCGTCCCCCAAATCCTTGCGCCCACCCCGATGAGCAGGGTGGCTTTGGGGCGCAGCTCGGCCCCACGAGCTCAGGGTGTGCACCCCGAGCACCCGCCGTGTCCCCGCAGCGTGCCCGCTGCCTCGCGGGTGGCCCCGCGGGACTGAGCCCGCTGCACCGCGCTCCCCAAACGCCGCTCGCGCTGCCTGGGCGAAAGGCAAAGAAATAGATCTTCCTCCGGGAAAGTGAGCGGCGGTGGATTTTTCATCAAACAGTATTTGATCGCCAAGCGAATTTAGCGCTGGCTCAAGTCGGCGGGCTGACTACTTGAAAATGGCTCTGTCTGTCTTTGGAGAAGTTACGGCACCGACAGCGGCGGAGCGGCTGCTGCAGACTATTTCCCAATCTGCCGCCGTCCTCCTTTGGAGGAGCACCATCGCTTCAGCCTCCATTTCCACTTTTTGCTGAGGCTGCTGCTCACAAAGCTGCTAATTGCGACTGGCGGGTTTTATGTTAACGAGTCCCACCTAAGGATCACCCCGACAACTGTAGACCTTCGCGTTTTTAGTTGGCCGTCCCGGGAATAAAACTAATGGCACTAGGGTACGAGGACACTGGGCCTCTGCCTGCCCGGCTGGGCCGGGCACACTGCGGGCTCGCAGCACGTGTGGCTGGCACGGGGCTGGTAGGGGAATGAAGCCTCTCGCCCTCCAAAAAGCGTGTCCAGGGCTGGCGGTGGGGGCTGCTGAATGGGAGACCGGGGGGAGGCCAGGGGGAGGCCGGGGGGCTTGGCCAGGGCCCCCCTGCTGCAGGCAGAGGGTGTCGGGCGCGGCGGGCGTCTGCGGGGATGGAGCCCTGCGAGCCTCCAGATTCTGACTAACAACGTAACCGGTTTGGTAGCTCTAAAATAGGATTTTAATCCTGGGAAGCATCATTTCACATTCCAGTGATCTAATCAAAATCCTCTCCTCTAATCTCTCCATGGTCCCCCCTTTCTAGATGAAAGAGGCTGGAGTTCCTGTCTTCACCCTTTCTCCGCTGCCTCCCTGCTCTACCAGTCTGTTCTGTGTCCAGGCAACTGCAAAGAGACATTTCAAAGACTCCTGCCGTGCCATGTAGATGTTTTCTCTTGTTAGTTTGGACTGCAGGTGTGTAAGCCTCAAGGATGAAGTATCGTGGTGCTGTTTTAGGTTCGGGGCATACAGTCATAGTACAATAAATCACATAGTAATGCTCCACTTTGAACGCACACGCACAGAAAAAGGAAAAGAAAAAAACATCTGACCTGAATCATTTTCTGGAAACACATCTGGTTAAAATCCAAAGTTTTAAATTGAGTAATATTTTAAAATACATTTGGTAGGTATTAAATTACAGTGTTATATCTGGTAATATTTATGATACTAATGTGTTAAGCAGAGGTTTATATCTGTCAAGAAATATGAATGATTGTCATATGGGGTAGCAAATGTATCCTGATATAAATAATATTTTATGATATTTTTAACATTATTGTAGTCTTTTTGCAGGAGTTACATCTTGTCACATTATTGCCAATTTGAAATAAAAGCTCTGTGGCTAGATACCAAAGCTTTTTAGCTGTATAATTTTCAATAGGAATAAACAGCACGGCTGATTTTAGGAAGTACTGACAAACCTTAGCTCTGCCAGCAGACGAAGGCTGAGCACCTATAATTCCCGTTGCCTTCAGTGCAGGATCGGGTCCCTTATTTGCCATTTTGTGTGGCAGCAAGCCCGAGGAAATCTTGCTTGACAGCTCTGTGTTCTGAAAGTGCTGTATTTCTTCGGGCTGGATTCTGCAAAGATCCTGCAGGGTACAGAGCTCCTCGGAGCAAGAGGTAATTTGCTTCGTGTTTCTGATGAATCGTACCCGTGTCAGACGGAGGAAGGATCCTGGAAAATTTGGTGCACCCTGGCAAGAGGCCGGTTAGAATAAAGTTTTCTTGGATTATTAAGTTTTTCAGAAATCGGTCCCGTGTGCTCATCTGAGGAAGGCTTTCTTAAGGTTAGATTTGATCTGTGTAAATGCTAACTTCTTTCAACATGCACTAATAGAGTACTGAAAAAATAAGTACAGTGTATTTGAAGTTTAAATCTAAAATGATGGCAATTACTAACAGTGCTTCAGTCGTGCTTGCTACGTCCAAAGTGTTTGAAAGAATGTTGTACAGATTTCTTTTTTTATTTTCTTCCAGGTATAGACACACAGGCACCATTTTAGGAATCAGACAAATACTTAATTAAAATTCGTTTCCCATTAATGTCACCATGTCAGAAAATGTCACTAATACAGATGTTTAATTAACAGAGTTGCTCTACCACTTGCATTGGACCATCAATGGCAATCGGTCTCGTTATGCTTCACGTGTCGTTGTCCAGAATATTGAGGAAAAGGGACCTTTATTCCAAGGGCCCCAAAACTTGTCAGGAACGATTCGTTGTCACAGCCGCTCCTCTGAGCAGCAGTCTGCATTCATTAAGACATTTTGGACCATGAGTCCACTCCTAATCACTGGACTTGGGCTTCTGTTTGCCTTAGCGAATCTCGCTTATTTCCCTGCCCTGGACTCTGAGAACTGTGAACTGCTCAGCAGGGCTGTAACTTTGAGTCTCTTCTCCTTTGATTCTGTTGTTTTCTTTGCATCTTTTTCACTTGAACTAAATCCCAAATGTCAATTCCTATCACAGAGTTGCTCTAAAGCCTTTTCTGCACCCCTGCCTGCTCCTTCTCCAGCCCATTCCCTCCTCAGTTTCCTGGCTCTCATCTTTTTCTTCAGCTGCTTCTTGTCCCCAGCTGCCTGGCTCTACATGTCTGTTCCCTGTGAAAAGGAGGACCTCATACCAAAGTCACTCAGTCCAAGGGCTGACAAGGAATACAGACAGACAAGCAGACAGGTAATTTATGATACTGGGAGATTTAGCCCACATTAAGATCAAAACTCATAGGTCTTTAACATCACGGATTTTTTTTCCCCAATTATTGTTAGTGACTCTGGTTCCACACTGGTTTATATCTGTCATAGTAGCCAGGGTGGTTGCAGCACATAAACTGCAGAAAAATTGACAAGCAATGTGGACACAGCAGTGTGGATACAGTGATGTCTATCGACTCGGGGAACTCCCCGGGCTGCCAAGTGGCTGGGAGCTGGGGAGATGCCCCACAGCCACCTGCCTGCCCTTCCCCTGGTGTCTACCTGCGGTCAGTGGCAGAGACAGGAGGCTGGTCTGAACCAGCACGGTGGTTCCCACCTTCTCTGGTACTTCCTGGAAATGTTGGCACAATCACGTACACTGTGGTGTACATGATCTAAGCATGACATCCTCTGAGTAGTCCCTAGTCACAGATGCCCACTGGTAGGTGGAAGAGAAGAAAGCAATTCTTACAGAGGGCAGGGAAACCAGCCACGATGGAAAGCAAAGTAAATTTGGGCAGCGTGGTTACTTGCTCTTTAGCTCTGAAGACATTCATAAGTATCCAGCATAACCCACAACAGATCTTCTTTGAGGACTGGTGGATTAACCCACACCAACAAAAGCATGTGATGGCATTGTAGTGGTATTCTCTGCCACGCACGGAAGGAGTTATTGAAGACCCCAAAAGAACAAATACATCAGTCTGCCTCGTGAGTTGAGTCAGTCTTCCCAGACTGGCTGTGGTTGCAACAGTTCTGTTAAATAACTGCTTTTCTCATGGTATATTCTATCCAGATGCATATTCATGTTTTGGCCAACGTAACCAATAACATCACCCGTAGGCAATCAAGAGAATTAGAGAAGAAGAGGACCCATCAGGTTATCCCCTCCCTGGAGCTGGCAGGGAATAACAGTTTCATTCTGAACCTACGTAAGCGTATGGCTCATACCAGCCTCAATTTGTCAGCATTGCCCTCGCCTGACTGCCTCATCCTGTGCGCAGGCTGATACCAGAGGCAGCGTTGTGCTGGACGGGAGGCGCGGTGAGCCCACAGGTGCCCGTTGTGGCTGGGCAGGGCTCCTGCTCCCTCTGGCACCGTCCTCTGCCTTAGGCTGCTCTGTTCACCTGGGCGTTTATCGCCTCTGTCCTTCAAGGGTTGGGAGATAACTTTGTAGGTTATGGTCCCAGGGAAAATTCCCACTTTTTTTTTTTTTTTCTCACTTGGAACCTTTCACTTATTTTTTTTACCTCTTACTGGTTTCTGTTAGGTTTTGCACATCTTTTTTTTCAGCAGTATTTAACTCTTGCAGTTCCTATCATGAATCTCCTCACCTACTATGTACAGCCCCTTCCTCACTTCGGGCTCTTGCCCTTCCAGGTCCCTCCTGCTCGGTCAGGGATCCTCTGCCCCCACCAGATGTTTCTCCCAGTTCCTGCAGAACATTCAGGTCCAATATTTCACATAGTACCTAAGAATAAAAAGCCAGAAACAGCATGATCAGTTTAAGTTCCTTTCTGTTTTCTGAAACTCAGCTGGGCTGATTATTCTGCCTGCTTTGTGCCGCTCCCCCATGGCAGGAGAGCAGCTTTAGTGGCTGTAGTGGGGCTGGGAGCTGTGTTCAGCTGCTGTCACAGGTCTCTTCGTGACATGAAACAACTCACGGAATCATCCCTCAGTTTCTCCATTCTGTAAAATTCTTGTGGTCACCGGAAGATAAAAATCTCGTGGTGACTGTGAGGTGCTTGCACCTCGTGGGTCCAGGGCTGCAGGAAGGAGATGGAGGGAAACGCGCACGTCAGCCAGCTCGGAGGGTGCTCCCTCACCTACCGGCTTCCTTTTCATTCCCTTCCAGATAGGGCCCGTAAAGCAGGTGAGTGTAAAGCTGATGCTATCTTGGAAAGGAACAGAGAAAAAAGTTTCTTCTTTCACTTTCCAGTCACTGAGGCTTGGTGTGGCAGCTCCCTCTCGCTGGGGAGGGAAGAAGGGAAGATTGTCCTGCTCCCCTCCACCAGCTGAGCTCTGTGGTCCCCATGTCCTGGGCTGTCCCCACGCCACTGGGGGTGTCCCAGGTGGTTGCACCCCTTGTGCTGGGTCCCCCGGGGGTGCCAGCTCAGCCCCACGTCGGCACGGCCGGCTCCAGCACATGGGTGGCAAGGGGAGAGGCGTCCGCGCCTGGGCCCTGTTGCAACACGCAGGGACGGGAGACGAGAGGCAGACGGGTGTACGGGGACGGAGAGACAGGTGTGTGCGGAGATGGGGAGATACCGACACAGACAGACTCGTCCGCCTCCTGTGCCGGTGTAAAACACGTCCCTGCACACTGCAAGGGCTGCAGTGCCTGCTGGGGAGCTGCCTTTATCGTAACGCGGGATGTTGAGGATGTTCGAGGTGGTTTTTCTTCAAAAAACGCGTGTGAGATTTCATTTTGGGAAGCACGTCTTTTCTTAGAAACCCAACTGTGACTTGCTTGGCACAACTGTGATTTTCTGCAAACACAACTGTGTTTGGGGTTGTTGGATCTGAATGCTAGGGTAGGAGAAACAGTAATTCTGGATTAATGCAGAAAGGGAGAAAATAGACACCCTTCGAGGAAGCCACAAGTTCACTGCAGCTGCCATACAGTGGCACAAATGGATGCGAAGTTCCACAGGAAACATTTTAGTGTGGATAACCTCTGGGCTGCCCTGATCTTTGTGCGACACTTGGCCAGGTCTTGTAGAGCCAAGCAAATGGAAAGCACAACACGATTCCCAGCTCAGCACGAGTCCCTGTGCAGGCACACTGTACGAAGGCCACGTTTAGGTGAATATCCATAAGGGTAAACAGCACAGTTGAAAGTGAACCAAAGTCACCAGGTTGCATTTCAGTCTAGGATTTCTTTAGTAACGTGTAGGAAATAAATTGATTTTCTTTTCCTTGGCATTGCTTCACTTCCTATTTGGTGTTTGGGTGGTGACAGATTACCGAACAGGAAAAAAATCCTTAAAATTCTCTCTCTCTATTTTTTTTTTTAAATATATTTAAAGATTACCTTCTCCTTTGGAATAAACGGATCCAGCCTTATTCAGGTTGTGATTCTCCACATTTCTACCCTGTCCCTTGTTTGCATCTGCTTGGCATTATCCTGGATTGGGGCTTTAACCTGATACAAATCCAAAGAAATTATATGGGAATTGGTGGGATCACAATGAATTTCCATGGGTGTAGACTCTTGCAGACCATAGCCTATTAATCCTGTTGTGTTCCTTCTGTAAATAACAATCTGGATTTGGCCAGAAAGAGTAAAACAAATTGAAAGCATTCACAAAGAGAAGAGGTAAATGGGTTTAAGATGTAAGAACAGCATATCGGTGGGTTGTCTCCAAGTACCCAGTTTTTAATAGTACCAAAGCACATAAAAAACTGGAGTTTAACATGTTCTTAAATGCCCTGCTGTGTGGGGTTGGCTGCTGATCCAGGGCCATATGCATAAGACCTGTCTTCACGGAAGGATTATATTAAAAAATTAAAAACTGCAAGAAGGAGAAGAATGTTCAAGAGCAGCCAACCTGGAGGAAACAAATATAATTTCATTATGTGAAGTGTTTATAAATGCAGTTTATGAACACGTATGAAAAAGTAATTTTTTTTTACTTTTCAGACTGCTACTGTCACACAGAAAAGAAATAATTGCTTATTTGTTTTTTTCCAAGGATTTTTAGGGAGTGCATTGCAGTTCAGATATTTATTTTGAACTTTTATTCCTTTTAAATAACTTGCTGCTTTGTTGATTTCTTCTATTTTTTTTTGTGTGCACTCCTTCATTTGTGATTGATAGAGAAACGTTTACCTGGATTCCCTGAAAATGGGAATTTATTTTAAATTTTGGATTTTCTCAGATATATGGTTTAATTTTTAGGTAGTCCTGTGGGGAGCCAGGAGTGGGACTCGATGATCTTTGTGGATCCCTTCCAACTTGGGATATTCTGTGATTCCATGATACATGGGTTACTGAATTTGATCTAAAAATCCCACTTTTTTTTTTCTCTTACATCATCAGTATAAACCTGAAGTGACACAGAATGCCTGGAATTGCAATAATGCAGTGTAAGAGAACTGACTATCAGGCTTCATATATAGATTAGATTAATGCATAAATCTAATTTGATATTTCACATTACCGGGCTAATATTTTACAGATGTAATGCCAAGTTGTTAAGTAAATGAAAATCATGGAGAGTCCAATTCTGAAAGGATTACTCAGGCAAAAATCCCTGAAGTCAAAGGGAGTATTGCCTGAACGAAGTCTGCAAAATTAGAACTAGAGCCATATTCCCAAAACAGACAAGCAGATTTATCTTAGAGATCTGCCCATGAGTTGAATTCTTGTAACAATGAAAGATATATTGGGAAAACGAACAAGTAGGTAACCTGAAATATAAGGAGAGACTGATAAGATCACACCAACCCTGAGCAAGCACTTGTGTGGTTGGTGATGTCAACAGGAACCTAAGCTGTTTTAATAAACTTGTTCATAGTTGTCCTATACCGTGTTTTATATACTGAAGTACATAGATCATGTAAGAGTTTAACAAGAAAAGGATTCATATTAAATATGCACATAAAATGCCTCCGTGAAATATGTGAAATGCTTTTCTTTTTTATATGATTCCAATAAAACATTGATCATAAAACTCTGCCCTCCTGCTCCTTTATATTCAGCTTCAGCTGTTGCTTTATGTTTAAAGTTTGAACTCATGACGCTCAGCAGATATAATTGTGGGGCAGTTTTAATTGGTGAAGACAGACCAATGCTCTGCTTGTTCACTCCGGGGTATAAATCAGGAGAAATCCCACCAGAATCAGTAAAATGTTGCCTCTGTGTAGGAGGCTGTTGGGCCAAATGATTCAAGTGGTGGCAGCTCCTGTGAAATATGGAGCATTGTGTCTGTTTATAGCTGCTCAGGATCTGGCCCACTGACTTGGATGGAGCTACGCCAGGGATGATTTCTGCCCTTTATCATGAGTTTGCTCAGTGTTTTGCATTGTAAATTCTCCCGACTCTTGCTGCCAAACTCAGCTCCCTTCTTCACAGTTTCATACTCTGAGTGTGAACTGATACTGGTGGAAATCCAAGGGTAAAAAAGTGGTGAGCATAAAGCACAAATCTGTAGCCTGGATCTGAAAGGAACAGCTTGACCACAGAGGAAGTTATTTGCACAAAAAGTATTCAAACAGATATGCACGGTTTACATGTGTTTAGTAAATCTTGTCTGAAAACTAGAACCAGCTGTATAGTATATGGAGGCCCAGATCCCCAGCTCTTTCTGAGTGGTGTTTCATGCATTTGGATGATACATTTCAAGTCACTTTTTCCATCTTTTAATTCAGGGATGGCTAGGGACTGAAATATGAGGAGTGCGATTTCCATTTCAATATGAAGTGGTTGTCAGCATCCTCAGGTAGCTGTTCACCACTATGGCTTTCCTGCTCAGGAAGATGTTCCCATCACGGAGCCTTTCCTCCTCACCTCCAGCTGCAGCCTAGGAGCAGAGGTAGGGCATAAAGCCCCTCTGTGGACCAGGGGCATGAGAGGACCCTTTCACGCCAGGCTCACCTTCCACTGAGACATTGAGGCAATGAGTAGAGATGAGCTGAACCCTTAAGGCAGGACAGCCCCACAGCATTTGCCCGACACGACAATGACAAAATTGACTGAACTCTCTTGGCTTGCACCGAAACAGGAGGAGAACCAGGCCTGAAAAGCTAAATTTGCATGCAGGATTAAGAAAGTTGTAGATGCAAGCAAGATCTTTTTTTCTTTTTTTCCCTTCTTCTTTGTGTGTGTCTTAACTATGCAACAAATTTTGTAGCTGAAATTTACATACTTCTTGATTCATGAAATTATGAGCAGCTGCTATTTTGCTACATTCTTAAATTGAAAAGGCAGCGAAGAAAAGAACAGACACATTAGGCAAACTCCATCTGCCCCTCATGTCTATCACTTTCCTTCACTCTCTCCTTTGCCAAACAGTATACAATGGCATAATCAGATGTCTTGGTTTGCCTGGGAGAGTCCCCAAATTTATATAGCTGTCGTCTAAGATGGGATTTTTGTTTTTAAGACAACTTCTTAATGTGGTCTCCTGTTCACCCCTGAAACAAGCATACATATTTTCAGAGGAAACCACAGAACACAAAAGATCTTCAGGAGGAGAATAACCTTCTAAATGGTTTAACAGCCTCTGGAAGCTCCTGGAAGTCTTCGGGCATCTTTTCTTAGGGGTTTCAGAGACTCTGAGAAAGGATCACTTGGATTTAAAAACCTTTCCTATTTGTATTTTATTGCATCTGTCTTATTGTCCTATACATGGAAGTGGGAAGAATTGAGGGGACAGGGTAAAATATACGATTGAGAAGTAGGATGGAAGGGTTTTACTTCTAGCTCTTGCAGTGAATCTGAACAAATCCAATCTACAGGTAGTTCCATGCTTGGAGAAGAGTCATTTAAGCTCTTTGGAGAAGAGAACCTCTATGCCTGGCTTCCTTGAAAACAGCCCGGCCCTTCCTTTGTACTAAATGCCACTGTATAAATACCAACACCACATTTCATCATGAGGTAAATTGTAATTTCCCATTTTTGAATTAAAAGATGGAAGCTCAGAATTTTAGACCTATTTAAGACCTGGTTAAACACTTAAACTAGTAACAGCTGAGTGCATCCCTGTTAAGTGGAGGTTTTTTTCTTTTTGTTGCCCCACTTAAGAAACAGTCATTGTCATTCAGTCTCATTAGCATAAATAGGTTCCCTAGGAGATGTCCCATTAAAGTGGCCATCCCTATTAAGCATGTCCCAATTAAGTAGTGTTTATTGTATGGCAGGTTCCAGACCTCAAAGCAGAATAATTTTCAGTTCCTAGAGGGAAAAAAATAAGTCAAAGAAATTACATATTTAAAAAAGGCTTAAATTGATACAAACTGATAAGAGCCCAAAAATGAAAAATGAGGGCTGACACTTCATCCTTTTGTTTACCCTGTAATGCTGCTTTTCTGGTTTTGAGTTAAGAATGTAGCCTACACCCTAACTATGAATTTCTTGGCTTTGATTTGATTGTGTCATAACTTAATGTTTTATGACTTACAATCACATTAGTCATAGGAGTCACTCAAGTTTAGAGATGATGGAAAAGACATAAGGGATAGACAAATCCATACTCGGAAAGACTAATAGTCTTGTGATTGAAACGGTGGGCTGGGACCCAGGAGATCCAAGTTCAGCATCCAGGCCTGCGCCAAGTGTTCCTGCCTCACTTAGAGCAAAACACCAAGCCCCTATTCTCAATGTTATTTAGATACCTGAACAGACAATTAAATATGTTTTTATATGCCTGTGTGCATACATAATCTCTTTTGCCCTTTTCTCAATCAAGGTGGATTTAAGTTGGGGACTTATTCAAGGTGCTAACAGGCAAGCTCTGGAAAATCTTCCTACGCTGGCTGAAGATGATAGAACTGTCAGCTGTCTGCTGCCAAAGGCTACCCCTTATCCCCCAAATAATATTAGCGTCAGCCACTTCAACATGAAATCCAGGTCCTTAGCACAAACCTACCTTCAAAGAGCTGAAATTATCTGCCTTGATTTTGTCTCAAAGCTGTGGAGATGCAGGCAGGCATCTCCTGCCTATAATGCTGCTGTGGGAGGTAACCTCCAGCGCAGAGACTGAGCGGAGGAGTAGGAGTAATGGCATCTTCGACAACCGAAGGGGAGCTCGGCATGCTTGTACTTCCAGCCAGGGCATTTGCACGTCAGCATTTACCCTGCAGAACTGAGACATCCCTTTGTATTTAGTTTGTTTTGCCCCTAATTATACAACCTGTCCTTCCTGTGAAGGAGAAGCTTGTACCTGGGTGGAGTTCAATAAATACACGGAAAATATTCGTGTTCTAAGACCACACACTGAAATCTTTTCGTGGCAGGACACACTCCATTCTGTGGGTGCAGCCTGTGGCACGAGGACTATGCCAAGACCTCCAAAAGTTTCCTCAATACAGCTAATAAGGGAAACGTGGGGGAATAAGGGAACAAGGCAAACACAAGGGGAACAAGGAAAACATAAGGGGAACACAGGGGAATAAGGGAAACACAAAGATTTGGACCTTCTCAATAAACACAGTTTTACTCTCTTTGGTGCTCCTGGGAAACAGACAGTTTGAGCAGTCCCAACCTATTTTATTTCCATGCAAACTTCCACGAGAAGCAACGTACATGTGTTAAATACTTTTCCTTAGTCTCAATAATCACTTCTTTATGGAGTAGGAAATACCTCGGGAGTACAGTTTCATTTGAAAAGCCACGATTTGTACAATGGTGCACAAGCAATTCACACATTCAACACGTGGCCCATGCTGTGAAGAAGGTTAAGATTCCTTGCTTTTACAAGAGGCACAGTACTTCAAAATGAGGCTTTGTGAGTAGGTGGTAAACTTTCTTCTGGGTCACTAGGCAGGAGCTGGGTGCTTTGAAAGCATCTCCCAGGAGCAAGGTAAACTGTGGTTGAGCGATGCAGATGTTCAACTGTGGTCAAATCAGAAAGAAAGACTTCTATCCTTAAGGCAGTAAAGTAATTACACCTGGTATCCTCATATCTTGCTTCCAGTAAATAGGTGCAGAACAATGTGGCTTTGTAGTGCCCATTAGCAATATTAGTACTTGGCAGCACGAGCCTCTGAGAGTCTTTACAGAGCTTACTGAAACGCCGCATCACTGCGGGCAGGAGAAATGGTTAATATGCACAGTAATCAGGGGTTCCTCTCAGAGCCCAAAGACCTTCCTTTATATGAGCCTTGTACGTTTGCATGGCTGGGATGAGAACCTCCACAGAGAAAGCTTGCTCTTGGTGTTTCTTGGTGTCTCTTGTTTGAAAACAGAGATTATGCGTACAGCTATACTAGGCTGCACGTCTGCAGAAAGTGCAAACCCAAAACCTCAGCTCTGCAGAGCTGCTGTCCTTAAGGGAACCTCAAATCTAGATTCAGATTTGGGCTTGATTTTAAGATCTTCTCTAATAATCTTTCCTTTGTTAAATGGCAATACTGCAACTGCACTTGCCTAAGTGCCAAGTAGATGTTATGTCAGCATTTCTGGTGGGAAACCATTTTCTCAGGGGTTTAAAATTTGGCCAGGACTTCTAAGGCAGGTGCCCAAAGTAGCACATGAAGGTTCAAACCGGTCTCAGTGCAAAAGCAAAGTACAGCAATGTACCTGCATGGAAGCTCAAGTACATTCTTTTGGCTCTGACACAAATCAACTGCAGGGCACTTTGACACATCCCAACCTTTCAGAGTGTATTTTTTGAGCTCTGCTCATTATCGGAGCCTCCATTCAGATGCTCTCGGCACAGATGCTTTCCTCATCAGCTCTGCACTAAAACATACAGTAAGTGAAATTCTGCCATATGTTAATACATATGTTTCAGTTTCAATAAGCATTTGATGCAGGGCTGTTGGTGGTTGTGTGTGTGTTTTTTTTTCTCCCAAGGAATAGGAATTACAGAGTTTATACCATTACCTTCACTTTCTATTTAAATATATGAGTGAGCTTAAATAAACCAATTAAATTAAGGTTAGCTATGTGCAGCATAACCTGTCACATCAGTGGGAGCACGTATTGATTCTTAATGGTTCAGCATTTATCTCTTTGGTCCAAACCAGCTGGGAATGGCAGAGTCAAACTGTCTGAGTCTCCTTGTGATGTTGTAAAATGATGGAGAGGCAGATAGCCTGGAGAAAAGGTGTAACCGGGATTTTCACTTCATCCCCACCTCAAATTTTCCCATCTGGCATATCACAACATAATGATGTGAATGATGTCATCAAACTGGGAAAGAGGATCTGAATGGGGTAGTTTTCTCCTTTACTGAACTTTGTAAGCTGGCCACAAATTGTAATTAGCAAGTGTCTACAGTTTATTTCTGGCAGAGGCTCAGTCCATTTTTCATGGGCTGGAATCAGGTCTGTTCAGCCACAACGATTCTTTTTGTTTGTTTGTTTGCAAATAAACTCTTGGAAAGATACTGGGCACATTATGAGATTTACAGATCAGTTGCTATGCACAAGTATGCTGCTTTTACAGCAGTGCAATACCTCTGAGTAATGCTTTTGATTTAAATAGAGCTACCCTAGATTTGCACCATTGTAGGAGCCAGATTAAGCTCCATAACTCTCATACACGGGCTTGAAAGCACCCAAGCAGTTATGAATGAGAGCAGCATTTGAAAGACAGAACAAAGGAAAACAAGCCAAGAAAAATATCCAACTTACATCAGCTTTGCCTGCTGGATTCTTTGCTTTACAAGCAGAGAAACATCTAGGCAGACCCTCAGCTAGCAGAAGCTGGCACAGCTTTGTTAAAAATCAGTGGAGCTTTGCTGATTTATATCAGCTGAGAATCACTATCTGCCCCAATGACAAAATGAGGCATTGAAACATAGTGGGAAGGCAATAGGGTTTATCTATGGTTACAGCATTAAAGCATCATCATAAGATAAACTAATTCTTGTCTAATGCTTTCAAAAAGGTGTCCATAGAAATACTGCACTGACTCCTCTTTCTCAATGTTGGCTTCTGATCACTGTGCCAAGACTGGCATCTTCTCTTCCCTCAACAAATCAGCATGGCTCCTGCAAGCTCTTCATTGACTGCCAATGCTGTGCTACCAATAATTTACTACTATTGAGAAACTTCCCTGCTTTCACTCTGCACAAGTGAGTTTGCTCCTACATGCCTGGATTTGTTCAGTTACATACTTTATGAACATTATTAAAAAGAATCAAAGGATTCTTTTGGGTTCATTTTTCATAAAATGTCTCAAGCATTTGATAAATAAATAATCTTCTACTTAAAATGGGCATGAATTCCCTAAAGACCCAGAGGTGCATGCAGGTATGTGCCAAGCCCAGCTCTCCTCCAGGGGGATGTATATATCTATATACCTGTAATTATAGGCTGATAATTATATAATTCACTGTATGTATATCATCATTTGTGAATAACTGGGTAAGCTGGCAACACAGAAGGGCG
Source organism: Aythya fuligula (assembly GCF_009819795.1). NCBI lineage: Eukaryota > Metazoa > Chordata > Aves > Anseriformes > Anatidae > Aythya > Aythya fuligula. The sequence goes on along the minus strand of NC_045578.1, from coordinate 4,605,571 downwards.
GGACTGTATCATAAGCTAATAAAAAAAAGCAATTATATTACTTTCTGATCCAGTTCTCACCTTCCCAGTGAGATCGGGGCATTGTGCAATAAGTGAGAAATGAGGAACCTCAGAACACTTGGAAGCAAGATAAGCATCCAAATGTCTGACTGTGTCATTCAGAGCTCAGCTGAGCTGTTTCAGTCAGGAAATTATGGGCTGCCATGGGAACAAAGGTCCCTTCCCAGATTACCAGAAGGAGTCTGAAGTGGGTCAGAAATGTTACAAGAATAGGCTTTCTAATGGCATTCATATTATTGCCCGGGTTAATACAACTTTGAGAATAAGATCTAAGGCTAATACGAGAAAATTCATTTCAGCTGTATGCAACATCTCCTCACTGTACATACAATTCACCCCCAAAAGGATTCCTGGAAGAAGGCAGCACTGCAGTCCTGCACAGGCCAGCTGCCATCTCATTTTTATTCTGTGCTCTTGCACCCATCTTTCTGCATCTGTCACATCTTGTTTTATGTTAACTTTACCAACTGCTTAAAAAGGGACCGTTTGTAATCTGTGTTGGTGCAGCATCCTGCAGAAGGTGCTCTTTGGTACCGACATATCAGGAATCATAAAATTGCACACAAGCCTTAAAAATATGATAAACTGTGAACAAGTGCTTATGCTTTCTAATTTACAGCATTCATGCAAGTCCCTAATTCCTTTCCAAGACGCACAGCAGTGTCCCCAGTTGAACCAAAATATCCAACCACTGTCTGCACTTTGAAATCCTTGGGAGTGCTCATACTCTTAAAAACCTAGAGACAGTGCCCAGTATCAGGGTAGGATTGAGCCTCTGGTACGTAATTCAGAACTGAACAAATCCAGGCATGCAGGAGATAATTTAGCTGTGCAGAATGAAAGCACAATTTCTCAATTCTGGTAGATTATTGGTAGCGCAGCATTGGCAGTCAATGAAGTGCTTGCCGAAATTGTGATGATTTGTTAAGGGAGAAAGAGAAGCCAACCCTGGCAAAAGAGTTCCGGGCCACGGCAAGGAGAAAAAAGCCAGCATTGTACTTACACCCACAGCCCTTCCTCAGAGCTCTAAATGAAACATAATTTTTTTCAGAGGTTCAAATGCTGGAAGCACAGATCAGCCACGTTCTCTCCCCCATTTATTACAGCTTTCTGTCACTATGTTGCTGGCTGTAAAGCGGGCAAAACTGCTAAGCTTTTTTTTTTTTTTTTTTTTTTTCTGTGCAGAATGAGCATGACTGGAGAGGGACAAATGTAGAGCCAAGCTCTCCGTTGGGGCTGAGCTGGTTATCTCAGCCTCACACTCTTAAGGTCCTACTCAGCAGAAACCAAATCAGTATCATCAGATAGTTTATTTGCACTGGAGTCTCTGTGACTGTTACAAAGTCCTAAGTGGTCTACAGGATGCCTTTCCTGCTACGTCACTATTATCTCCCTTACTCTGAAACCAGGAAAATCACAAAGACGGCTCAATTCTAATGATATTGCCTCTGATCCAGCAAAACACATAAGCATATACTAAATTTAAACATACAGGTGTTTCTAGAAGCTTCAGGAAGGCTGCTTACCACCTCAAAACTAATCATGTGCTTGGTACTTTGCTCAGTCAGCAAAGCTGCTGATTCAGTTCCTTTCAAAGTTTGAATGAAGCTTGAGATAAAGTTTCAGGTTTGGATGATCTGTCCTGTACATCAAGAAGGTGCTGGAAGGGAAAAGGCACGCTAGGAAGTAACACAGGTGCCAGAGTTTAGGAAATGTTGAGACTCCCTCACCTAGATGATAACAAGTTGATAGGACTGTCCACAGCTGTGCCTGCAGGCAGGTTCCGTACAGCTCACTCATTCACTTCTGCAAAGCTCTCTCTTGCAGGCAAGCTGTCCACATTCACTTTCTACCCATATTTGTGTATTCCTACTTATACACTTATGTATATAAAATAGAAAAGCCATTTCTAAGTTCTGCAAAAGCGAAATCAGCACATTTTCCCCACTTTGGGAGGAAAACCTTGCCATAGAATACAGAATCATAAAATCATAGAATCATGGAATATCCTGAGTTGGAAGGGACCCACAAGAACCTTCGAGTCCAACTTGTGGCTCCACACAGGACCACCTGAAAATCAAACCCTATGTCTCAGAGCATTGCCCAAATGCTTCTTGAACTCCAACAGGCTTGCTGCCATGACCAGCTCCCTGAACAGCCTGTTCCAGTGCCCAACCACACAAGCCATTCTTTTTTTCCACCAAACAGACAATTCATATATCAAAGAAATTTGAAACCTGACACTTTGTACGTAAATACTTGTCATTGAGGGGTATGTCCAAACCCCTATAGGAAAAAAAGTCTCGTCTGGATGGTATTAAAGTCTGAATGCCTGAAAGTTGGATACTACATGGAACAAAATATTTCAGTGCCTTGGAAAAGTCTGTGTGATAACATCTACAGAGGATGCTGTACTGTCAATTTACAGGACAGTTACTAAAGTACCTTTTCTCTGAGATATTTTTTTTCCTCTTTAGGTTCAATAAGGCTAATTTGGGCCAAAGATAACTTAAAATCTTTCAAAAGAGTACAGTGCTTAGTATTGCCCCAGAAATCAGTATGATATTCACTTAACAGTAATTATATACTGTGCTTAAGTAGGGCTCAGATATTAATGCTTCTGCAAAATACTGTTTTATGTTCCCTTCCATGTTGAGGGTGGTACAAAATGCGATGTCATCTGAGAGCACTCTTAACTAATACTTACACATTTCTAATATACTGTGGCCATGGATCCTAAAAGCCTTCACACTCTGTAATGAGTTTAGGCAAGAAGAACTCTGTAAAAAAGGTTAGGAATCAATATGGCAGCTTAACGCATGGGAAAAATCACCCTCAATTGATTAAGAAAGGTTATCAAGGGTGTCTCAAGTTGTACTGATCTATTTGTTCAAAGTAGATTAGATTAGTAGCAGATAGATTTTAAGGGACACTAAACATCCTAGAGCTCCTGTTGAATTTACATATTAGTGATCCCTAGAAAAATGAATACAATTAACAGGAATCTGGAGTTTTAACATGCAGTTCTACTCTTGAAAAGGGGATAATCTATATCCTACTACACTGAATTTTCATTTTATGGCAGTATCATTACCAAATATACCAACATTTGTATCCAAAAAATGGCTACTGTAGAGCCAGTGCAGCTCTGGAAAAGTGAGATGGCACCTGCACATCTCCTGTCTCATACACAAAATTATTACTGTGTTCTACTCAGCTACATCTGTTGCTTTTCAGGTTTCAGCTGTCCACCAGACAGTTAACCAAGTCTGGCTTCATTCACTCGATTATTAAATCATGTATTCAATGAGATTGTTCAGAGAGGCCAAAGGGACTTTGTTTGTAGAGCACTAACAATTCAGTACTTTTAGCAGAAAAAAAGGAGTAAGAAATGAGTACTTAGGAGGAATAATTGTGTTTTGTACTAAATTCTCTCTGAAATTCCCTTCTGTGATGGCAGGAGAGACTGATAGAAATCTATCTGTTCCCAAGGTGAATTGCTTGAGAATCTCATCTTAATAGGGTGGGGGCAATGCTGGATGGGGAAGGTAAGAAGTTTCTTGAATTTCTGAGGGCTAGTCTGGGCCAATTCCTTTGTGCTTGTCGGGAGGTATCAATTCCTGAAAAGGGAGTTTCCTTTCTCTTTCCTATGACTAGTCAGGATGGTGCCTACACACTTAACATATCTACATATGGGCTGACTTCCCCGCCCGCTTGGTGCCTACTGGCCCCACTCCCTTATCTAATCAAGGTTCAATCAAAGTTAATTAGGGATCTAGTTTTCTGTTCCTACATTAGGAGTAAAGCAAAAGAAGCTCCTGGGCATATCTGATCAAGAAGCTGATCTGTGTTACAACTATGTAATAACTGGCACAACTGTGTAATTACAATACAGCGCTATCTAAGGTTACATCATTATCATTACGCTTAACACTAAAACAAAATGTGGTTATCATGATTGGTGTCAACACATTTGTGATATGCCACCCAGGAAGATGAGGCTATATACATGTCACCCAAGCCCTATTTGAACCTGAAAAAACATTTGTTCCTGCAGATATGGCATAAGAAGAAAAAGAAATACACAGGACCTTGATTGTTTGGGGTTAAATTTACCCTTCCTTTTCACCCTTCCTCTTTGCAACGCTTCCTCAGCCAGACTTCCACTTGTCAGTGAGTACAATGACTGGGGAGTCACTGAAAGATAATAAAAATGTAATCTACCTACATATGTCTATAGTCCATTTCCACAGGGAAGTGACCTTCAGAGTTCCAAGAACAGTGCTAACTCAGTGACATTGCACTGAGAACATACTTTTACTGTTGATCTTCTAGTTAAATGGGTAGCTTAATAAACTAATATGTGTCTATAAAAAGTAAATGCCATGAAACATGTGCAGTTTGGCTGAAGGAAGAACAATATTGAAAATACCATTTTTACATCTTCTGATTCTTGCTGGTTTTAGTCATAAAACATTAGGGAAAACATATTGCACAGTTTTTAGTGACTAATATTTATGTGCAGTCTTAAGTATCAACAGCTTCAGCCATTTTTTCTGCTAATGATAGGTCTGGATGTGTTTCCTTAGCTAAAGACAGCTTCTTTAGCTTACCTCATATCACGGCATCTGGTATCTCTAATTGGAATCATTTTCATAATAACCATGAGCAATGTACATTACCATCTACAGAAGAAGGCTGACTACAATACAGACTTGTCTACAGCTCTTTAAATATCCAGGATCCAGTCCAAAGCCCCTTAAACCTAAAGAAGAGACTCCCACTGATGTTAGTTGTTCCTAGCTTAGGTCCAAAGTATCAAACAAACAAGCAAACAAACAAAACCTCCTGAAACTCCAGACAAGAAAGCAGGGATATATTCGGTATTAATAAGTTTCAGTGCAACTCTGTCAAAACCCTCTGAAGGTGGTGTCCCATTCTGTTACTAAATAGGGCCTAATTCAGTCAGATACTTGCACAACTTGAAATGCCGGAGTAGTTCTGTGGATTTTTATGGAAGTTGACGACACTCATTAGGTTAGTCTACTCGGTAGTCTACTATTTATGAGTGTTTAATTGCTAGAAATATTACTGTTTCATTAGCAGTAATATTAGTTTACCATAGAAGATTACCTAATTCATTGAGAAACACATATTCAATACTTATTTTTTATGGTGTTATAAGCTTGTTTTGAATCGTTTCAGAAAAAAATCGGTCCTATGCAACACTCATAAATTTGTAAGATATCCATAGCCAAAGTCTTCAGCTACTCACTTGGTGATAGATATTTATGTTGTGTTTAAAGTATAACACTTTACATTCATCACAATCAGCAGTTCTCAATAAGATAAAAATACATGAATTCATCTCAATCTGGAGAGTCCCTGAAAAACTCCAAACAGGACAAGACTCTGATTGTCAAATTGAAGACAAAATAAGGGACTAAATAGAGTCCCCTAACAACTGCATGCACAGGGCTGGTTTAAGCTGAAATTTTACATAAAAAGGTGCAAATAAATGCTTTTAAACAGAACCATCCCAGATTGCATTTTCTAGCTCTCTCCCATATAATTGTAAACAGCTTTGATTTCAAAGGGAAAATCAGACAATTATTTTATAATGAGAGGTGTGGTCTAGTGATTCGAGCATCAGACTGGCAGCCAAAAACCACTGGAGTTTTAATCCTGGCTCTGACACTGACACCATCTATTGCCTTAGGCTAATCAGTACGGGCTTGACTGAGATCTGCTCCTTGTGGGTGCAAGAGGCAGGGAATGCTGCAGAATTCCTGATTCAAAGCTATGGAAGCGAGCAAGAATCTTTCCCTCAGCTGCACCCAGCTCGTGCCCAGCATATCCCTGAACTGAGGGACAGTTCCCCTGGCCAGAGGAAGAATTTAAACTTACGCAACGTTCACCTTAGGCAAGCTGAGGTACAGGAAAGCCATAGTTGCTAAGTGCTGTCAATAAAAGCTTTAAAACCTCTTTGCATAAGCATATTTGAGTAGGTCTCCACTTTGAAGAAAGCCTGCTGTTTAGGTCGAGGGGTGAGTAAAGCCAGTCCTGCCTTTAGAACACTCCCGGCACCTGGGGAGATTTTTATTTCCTTTAAGCACCTTGTAGTTAAATTTTTAGTCATTGTTTTCTTTCTTCCTGTGTGTGCCCAACCCCCCGTGACCCCCAGCTCCTCCCTGTCCTTTGCTTCTCAGTACAATTTCTCCTGTCTCATTGAGTTGTCTGATTTCTTACCCTTGATTATTACGAACCCAGACAAAACTCTCGTCCTTGGGGATTTTAATCGGAAGGTTGATTGCCTTTTCTTCTTTGCTTGTACACTTTCCATCATTTTAGCTTCCTTGGGGTCCACAGACAGACTTTCAATCTCCCCCTTCACATTCACCATCATGTTCTTGATCTTTGTTCGCTTGGGGCTTGACTCCTTCTAATATGAATATTAGGCATCTTGCCATTTCAGATGACAGATCAGCTCTTTGATGTGTCTAATTATGATGGAGAGGGGGCAGAGAAAGCAAGACCTCCTGAAGCCAGGATAAATTTGCTGTCCATATAAACTCCAAGCAGTAATGTGTTCCTCCGCTTCCCTTCTTGTATGGGGCAGCATCCTAGGCTCAACTCTTGCCCATCCTGAATCCATGAATCTCCCATCCAAGGGAAGTTTTCACATTTGAACCTGCTTAATTTGAAAGAGAGAAGATGGCAGAAGCTAGGATGGCATTATAATAGGGAGGGGTTGCAGACTGGGGAGTTGTACCTCAGCTTTGCATGGCAAAAGCATAGGTGGCTGACTGAAAGTGATCCAGTAAGAGAACCTCGCTCCTCCACCTCACAAAACTCTCCCCCTATCTTGCTACCCCAGAATGACACTCAGCATTCACATCAGAGCTTTGCAAAAGCCACCAAATTCAACCTCACAGCACCTTCCTCTGCTGAATTTTCATTTCAGTTTTACGGATGTTGTTCAGAGACAGGAAACACTGCTTCAAGAGCAAGAGACTTAGGAGTGCACCAGGATCCAGTCACTTCTCTTGCTCTTAAGTTATCTAGACATTTGCAGAGAATCTCATCCCAAGTACTTTTCCTTGGAGCTGATCACTCTGGAATTCATAACGGCCAGACCTAAACTCAACCCACGTCTATCTTCCAGGACATCTTCTCTGGGGAGAAGCTGCCTTGCTTGGATGAAGGGAGAGGAAAATGAATTGAATGTTTAGCGTTGAAACCTGCTTAGAGGCTGTACTGCTGAACTCCTACTGTTCCTCTTTTGCACCTGTATGCCCACAGAACTGTTGTACAGCTCTTACCTGTACTGCAGTAACATGCCGCTGCCCTGTTCAGGACCAGGGCTCCATTGAATTGCATGCTTTATAAACACATGAAAGGCCATGGTCCCTGCCCCGAGGTACTCGAAGTCTTGTTAGCAAATCTCACAGACATTTCTTAATATGAATTTATTGCTGATCTGTCTGCCCCAGAGCTTGAAATTCTTTATTTATCTGCCAAACAGGCACAGCAGGATTTTCAGCATTGCTTCCCCTTATAATACCTGGCTAATATGCTTCAAGCCTGACCCACAATGATCATCTCCTGGGAAGAAAGGTTAGCTTAGCCTTCCTGCCATTCAGCATTCAGCCCTTGATCTTTCTACCAAAATGGGCAATCAGTACTAGTGAAACGAACACTGATCAACACTGACAAAACCTTTCACCTCATTTCATGCAATAAACTGGGGTTACATTTGTGCTGCTGTCCTTGAGCACAAAGTCTTGAGTGGAAAGTTTCCTACCATCTCCCTCACCTCGTCACTTTTCAGAGCAAAAGCAGAGACCTGCTTTAAATTAAACAGCCAGAAGGTGAAGGGAAGTAATGTTCTAGTCTACGGAGTGACAGCATGAAAGGCAGTGGTGAAGGGTATCACAGTGCAACAGAGGTAGAGGGAATACAGGGAACATCTATCAATATTTACTGAGCAGCATTGCTTTTCCATTTCATGTTCCTCAGCCCTTCATCTTTACAAAGCCCTGCTCTGTAATAGCTTTGTGCTTATTGCTGTACATTGCCAAACACGAAACCTTGTTCCTGGCTCTGATCTTTGTTGACAAGGATGAGGAAGACCGTGGAAGCCTTTCTCTCCATGGGTCCTCTCTACCCACCCCAGAGGAGAGATTAATAGTTTCTGAAAGCATTTCCACCCTGCAGAAAAGGTCACCATAGTCCTGGGGAAGATGTATAAACAGGGGTTCACCAGGACTCTATAATAACATTCCAGCACAAGGATATTAACAAAAAGTCTTCACAGCAGTGCTTTCAGAGTGGCTGGAGGTATGAAGGTGATGTCACAAGTTATTAGTTTTCACAAAGTGCAACACAATCCCATCACTCCCACAGGTGAATTATTATTATTTTTTTTAACTAACAGTTTTTCTTTGCAGTTTGTCATTGTGTGGACTGTGATCTGTGGGGCAAGCTGCTTAAGGCTGTGAGAGAATATATCCCTGTCATCTTATCTTCTGGCTTCAGTCAGCTGTCTTTTGGATTCACTTAGAGCTGTGAGTTATGGTAGGATTTTGCTTTAGCTATTTTATGCCAGTTCTATCATCTTAATATTGCTCTGGCTCTGGACAGTAGAGTTAGCCTGAATTAACTTGTTAGATGTTCTTGTGTATCCTCTTAGTGTTTCACACAGCTTCTGGGGTCTGATATACCTTAATCCAGCAGTATTTACTTCACTTTTAAAATAGAAGAAAATCTACCAGAAAAGCTAGCAGAAGCTAGCAGAAGCTCAGCTAGAAAGCAGGAAAATCTCCGCTTTCAGTTTTCCATTTATTGATTTACAATAAGGTGGCTATGTTACTATCTTTTTACATTACATGGTGAGGCAGTGGACAAGGCTGCCCAGAGAAACAGTGGGTGCCCCATGCCTGGAGGTGCCCAAGGCCAGGTTGGACGAGGCCCTGGGCAACCTTATCTGGTGGGTGGCATCCGTGCCCATGGCAGGGGGTGGGACTGAGTGACCTTTAAGGTCCCTTCCAACCCAAGCTGTTCTCTGATTCTATGACTCTAATTAAATTCCATACATGTGATTTGTACACACACACACATATGCACACACACTGCAGTTCATTACCCTAAATCACAAAATCAACCTACCCAGGTCTAATGTTCTTTTAAAGACAAAATATTAAGTACTCATATTGCTGGGAATAAAAAAAAATAAATAAATAAAATTAAAAAAAAGAGTAAAAAGCCTCTGAAATGGACTGATGCAATTTTGTCAGATTATCATAAACTACCAAACCCCAGCTACGAGAATAGCTGATCCTGACAGATGCCTGCAGTTGGAGTGCCCACATAGGGAGAAGCCTGCTTATGTATCTGGTGGGAGGCATAAAGACAGAAGAAAGTTGATTTGCTTTATCCTGTCAATCTAAGGATTTACTTTGCAGGTCATACCTTATCTACACACAATGTTTATTTAGACAATGAAACCATCAGTGTCATTGATAGAATCAAATACACCAGCAGAGATGTTTTTCTTAGTATTTTTTGTTGTTGCTGGAGTGTATATTCCTGCCACAAAAAATCTTTTTATGGAAATAATAGTTCATTACAAGCGCTATCATCTTGTATTGTAATTATTATTTTGTTTTACCCTGCCCACACAGAAAACTGTTTGCATTATATTCTATTGAAAGATACATTTTAAGTTAGCTCTGCTAGTCATGAATAATGTAAATTGACAAGAACTGTTATGGAGGGAGGTAGACAAAGAAACAGAAAGTTAAGTGGTTTCCTTTCTTTTTGTGGCAGAGTGACATTTACCTGTAAGTACATTTGATTTTAACACAATAGGATGAGTCTCTGCTGTGCTGGATTAGGATTGAGGCATGTGGAGGAGTTCAGATAAAGAGTGGGCACTGAGAAATGCCCTCGCCAGACCTCTCTGGGGAGGTTATTTCAGCAGCAATAGCATGTCAGGATGTCTTTTTTTTAGTCCTTGTATCCAGCTGACAGAATCTTTCCTTGTTTCTGTATCTGTAATTCCAAGAGATCTCACAATGCTTCCCACAGCTGTCTAACAATCTAAGACTTAGTGCTTGTCACATCACTTTCCAAAAGAGGGTCAATGTCACTTTCCTACCCTGACAGACAGGGAAACCACAGCAAAAAGAACTTGCAGGTGAACGAGGGTCACCTGGAGGCTCACAACCAGTTTTCCTGGTGTGCATACTCGTGTCCTGGACTATTGCCTCCTCCTTTCAAGCAGCAGGTACATTTTTCTCTAGTCCCCCCATTCCTCAGACTTGTCAGAGCTATGGTAGTTGAATCTAACCCTCCTGCAGTTACACTGGGTTTAAATCAGAAATAACTTCGGTGGCTTAGATTCTCAGTTTTGTAAACAGGAGCGTTCCCCCTGAAACCAGTCAGTATCAGTTTTAGGTCTGAAATCGTACAGCTGCTGTCGTGTCTAAAAACATCCCCTTGGCTCCTTTATTCCTCCTGTGAGGCACGTTTACTAACCTCTTTCAACCAGCTTGTCCCTGTAGTGTAACTTTCTATGTCCAGGTTACCCTGGAGAAGAGGGACAAAATCTAGTCAGTCCTTGTCTCCAGTAAACACAAACAGAAAAAGCAAACAAACAAACAAGCACCCCTCCCCAAACAAAATAGGACAATAACATGAAAACAAACAAACAAACACAGCCCACGGAAAACCAAACGTTCCTTTCCCCAAGGGAGACACAGGTCTGCAGGGGGGAGTGAACATCCTTCTGTTTCTGCAGTACCCTGGGTGCCACAATTTAACCTTTCCCATATTCCTCGTAGGAAAGCTTTGGAGAACATTGTCCGGGCTGCCTCCCAGAGCTTTTCTCCTTCTGTGATCTCTCCTGTAAGTCTCTCCACAGGAGAAGGACGGTAGCTGGCTGTTTGTAAATGTGACCTGTCCCACTGAGTTACCATCGCACACACAGGAGAGAAGCTTTTGCAATCCTCTGGTGACGTAGGGCAGGGTGCACGCACACACCAGAACCGTGTCTCGGGGCTTCAAATGCCTTTATCTATGTCACGCGTTGGTTTTTACAGTTTGCTATGAATCACTGATGCCTGCTGGGAACACATACCCGCTTCTGGTTATTTTTGTTACAGTGTTATAATGGGCACAAGGACACCTAAAAGTGGAACAACTGAGCATCTCTTGGTAGCCAGGGCTGCGCAGCTCTCCAGGGCTGCCTGAGAACTCCAAGGTCCGCTGCTGGACTCTCGCTGCAGTGAGAAGAAATGTTTCCATCTCTTCTGTGTGAATGACAGAAAGCAGCTGGAGCTCTGGTGATCAGAGAGCTCAATATGCTGCAGGTTTCCCAGGTGAGGGTGGATCAGTCTCTTTGGCACTCTGATTACATATTAGCTGTGGGACAGCAGCTCTCTGTGGCATGACCCGGGGCCCTGGGACATCCAGGAGCTATGCTGGAAAGTTTCACGGCTCTGCTGGCAGGCATTTTCTGGCCCAGTAGCTTTCTTACCAGCAGAAAGCCAGCGGTCAGAGGCATGAGATGCATGCCAGGATCTCTTTCTGACATGCAACTGAGACATAGCTTGGAAAAACACCTGGGCAGCATCTGAAGAAAAAGGTATTAGCAGCATGTCGATGTTGTTATTCCATGCTGGTGCTGTGTGGTGATGCAAGGATGAATATAAGGAATTTAGTAGTATGGACAAGAAGAAAATACACACCCCATGTTAGTTAAAAACTACTTGCTAGTGGAGTGAGGCTTTCAGTTCTGAAGGTCATAAAATCTGAAGCACATATTTTTCTGTTCCCAGATAGGGAAAGAGGGAACAAAGAAAATGAACACGAGAACTGCTGTGCAGTCAGCTTTTTGGTAAGGATGTTATGTGTTCAGTGATTTCTGATCACTGATTAATGTTTGTTATAGATGGGGAGCATGTTAGGAAAGCATCAACATATTGATACGAATGAGACAATACTAAAGAGAGCAGTAGAAACAAGCAGTACTAGATATAAAATACTATCATCTGGAGTACTGCTAGAGCAGGAGGTCTTAGAGCGGTCTTCTTTGCCAACTCCATTTTACAGAGAAGTTCTGACACAAGAGAGGAACTGATTCGCTTGAGATACGCAGACAGCAAATGGTAGAATTGGGACTAAAATCCAAATCTTTTCATTCTTAAAAGGGAGAAGATAGGTTTACTGTAGTTTCAAAGGCATGGCTACAAGAGCATTCAAAGTAACTGAAGATGATTTTCTAACTCTATTGTGTGGGCTTTGCCTTGCTCCTTGGATTCTGCTTTGTTCTTTTATTCTCCTGCTCCACTACATGCAAAACAACAGTCACTTTTACAGCAAAATATTATGTCCAAACTGTGCCTTTGGGTACAGAAAGAAATGGCTTAGGAGGGAAGCTACCGAGTCCAGCCGATTGGGAAAGTGGCCATGTGCCAGACATCATCTTTTGTGGTAATAACCCCTTTCCAATGGCAGCCTGAGCTATTTGCCTGTCATGATTTGTCTTTTTGTGCTTGAGGAATGCTGGCTGACCTTTGTCTTTGATGTTGCTGGGCCTTTTCCTTGCAATAGGGCAGTTCAGGAGGCCATGACCACATCTGCTTTGGCTGGTTCTGTTATCAATTAATTTGTCCTGCCACATCAAAGAAGAGAGATAAAGCTGTAGCATTTCCTTACCACAGATTTTTATCTCACTCCCCAGTTCACCTCACAACACACGCACCTTCCACCTCCACAGCAAGCAGAGAGAGAGAGACAGTCAGAGAAAGAAACTGAAATGACATCCTAATAGCCTCCCTTGAGTGCTGATGGCACCTGGGTCTCTGTGTGCCGAGCCTTACACCCACTCCCAATCTGGCCTGGCCACAGCCAGTCGGTTGCTTACTCCCCCAACAAGTTATTTGCTTTTCTCTCTAGACAAATCAGTGATGTTAGAATGACAAATAGCAGTTATAGCTCTGCACTTAGCCGAGTATAATTTCAGCCCATCAGTACCATCTGTCTCCCTTCTTGGGCTACAGCTCCATTAAGCCAGAGCCAGAGATCCTCAAGGACAAAGAGCTGAACTCACATGGACAGAAATTTTAGGGGTCAGAAGCCGTGACTCTTTGCCCTTTGCAGCTAATTCCAATGGTGAGCTAGAAAAAAATGAAGCTGGGACATAAAACCTAACCCAAAATAAAACTTCTGCCATGCTGAGCCTGGACAGGAGTTCTGCACTGAGACTGGTGCTACAGCTATCCAAACATGCCTCAGGATTTGCTGGGGTGATGCTGTTTGTCTTGGTTTTGAGACAGCACTTAGGCTTATTTCTAGGAAATTTTGTGTTCATTTACTACTATAGGGAGAAACCAATCTTCAAATCAGTTTCCATGCACTACAAAAAAAGCCCAGTCTTGGCACTGAGGCTGTGTCCTTCTCTCTCATTGACTGAAGACCCTGTATACCTCGCAGGATCAGTTGCCTTCAAAACCTGTCCTTCCCAATTTGTTTAGGCAAAGTGCAGAGTGCAGGTGATTCCCAGAATAATGGGAATGGCTTCATTTGGAATGACAGCAAAAACAAATCTGGACCTAGCTTTTCACCTAATGGAAGGGCATACAAGGAACAGTGAGAATATGTCATTGTTAGTAAAGGACAACATTATACGAGAAAGAGCACAGGAGAGAGGCAGAGAGAAAAAGAGATTTTTCTTATCTGCTAAATAAGGGCCGTTTGGAGGTGTGTGAGGACAGCGGGGGTCAGTGAGTGCTGGAACTGACTCTGAACTGGCAGAACAATCTCCTGGAACTAAAACCAAGAATACCTTTATCTTCAGCAACCTGCCGGGAGATGTTCCACAGCCAGCTTTCTCCACAAGAGCCAGGTTACAGTGTCTGTGTATGACAGCAACTGAAGCAAAAGCTTTTGTCTTTTAAAACAGACTAGTTCACATACAGCACAGTAGACTCCAGCCTGAATCCATTTAATATCAGACACTGAGCAAGAAGCCATTCAAGACAAAGGAGCCAAAACCTGTGATATTATTTGCTATATACCAGGGAGATGGTGGGTGCAGATGTTCACATAGGACACCTAATTAGAACAGATACATTAGAGAAATTAGAATTTCTTCAATAAGGGTCTAGTCCTACTCCCTGGTCTGTTTCAACTACCAGTTATTTCATATGCCTTTTCCCCTTTTCACCCATGAAACCAACCTGTGTGGCAGACATTTGTTAAACGTCATGTCGTCCCTGTCTTATGAGAGGAGTACAGACCACTGCCACCACTTGCCAGATCGGTGGTTTCACTGAAGTTTCACATTACTTGGCTACACATGGAGCCAGGGTTGGAACTAGAAATAATGCCCACAGTCCTCTCGTAGTCCTCTCCCATCGGCCACGTTCTTCTGAGCTTGCTTTACCTGCGTATCAGGAAGTTTGTGGGCCACTACAGAGACAGAGAACAGATTGCCCACAAATGGTGTCTTCAATCACTCAACTTTTATCGCTGAGAGACAGTAGCTTCCCTCCCTGCCTCCTTGAAAAGCTTTTAAAATAAACACAGGTACATTAGAACAACAGCCCTTCAAAAGGGTCCCTTCCTCCCCCTCACCTTTCTTGCTCTCCTGTCATTAGGCAGAGCAGAGCCATCCTTACATGTGACATTTGGACAGATTGACTTAAGCTATTTACTTTAAGCTTTTCTCTCTCTCTTCCTCCCATTCAGGATCACTTTCATTCATTTTTCAAGTGTCTCAGATTTCTTTTGCTAAATCCGTAGATTGGGCGATTCCGACTGCGGTGGTGCATGCAGCATTCTGGTTAAAGCACCACCCTGCAGCCTCCCTGCTCCTCCTGTCACCCCCTTCTGCTTAATCTATATTCACTATTTCTGCTGGCAGGGGGAAAAATACACTAGGAGTGGAAAGGCAAATCTCACTTTTAAAAGGCAATTCTATTTTCTTATCATAAAGGCTGCCTTGCTGGTTAAACTATGCAGAAACTGTCTTCTGGACTTCAGAGTCAGTGGGTCAGGCTCTGATTTGAGTTATATCAACAAAAGCAATTGCTTTGGGGCAACCCTTTATAAGTACATTTGAAACCCATGTGCTCACCTGGTTAAGGATGTCTTCCCAAACCAAATCCTAACCCAGAATTGCCACATTAATGTCAAGTGGAACTGACAGGTGACAGAGTTCAGACTCTGAATTCCATCACAAGGGTTTTGTCTTGCTCCCAGCAGCAGAAAGCCACCAAGCAGTTTCCTGATTTACATTCTTTGCTCAAGAGAAGCCCAGAAGCTTTGCTGGGTAGGTTGAAGGTGCAGTGGAACAGATATATGTCTGAAGTGAGGATGTGTCATGCTGTTCTGAACTAAATCTGCCTTAAAGCACTGCTGACCAAAGCATGGTATTAAATTCTGACTAGGAATTATAGAAAATTAAGACCAAGGAGAGACAAAAAAAATCCTTGACCCTGCCAAGATCTTTTTTTTGGTCACTCAAATATCTCTGCGCCGTGGTTTTTAGAGTATGAGAAGGGGGGGAAAGGTAAAGCGCTGAGAGGAGAAAACTGGGCTTATGTCTCTGGATTTGCTGCCATCATTCCCCCCCCTTCTCCCCCCCCCCCCTTTTTTTTTTTTACGGTAAATACTCAGGTTCTAAAGGACAGTGGTACCTGGGGGAGGTAAATCAGAGTTTCTAATGGGAGAATTGAAGGGATTTTTACAAGGAGGGCTTCCAACTCTTGGCGCTATGCTAGTTTCCTGCAGAAACCAGACAAGCATGGTAAGCCCATCATCATGTGGGTAATGCAGGTTCCTTGTGATTCTCTCTACTTGTAACAGAGAAGAAATCAATGCGGACACAAGATGATCTGTCCCTGCAGCATAGATGGATACGGAAAGACCCTCTGAACACCAGTCAGAGGAGTCAAAAACAACCAAAAAATGTTTAACTCTGTTCCTAACAAAGAGCCAACCCCCCATCTTTCAACAGAAAGTAAGAACACTGTTTTCAAGTCAACTGGTTTTCACATTGTCTGTCCTTGGTTTCGGTGGCCTTTAGTAGCTGTTCCAGCTTCCCTCTTACCCAGGTGAAAATGCTGCTGCTCCCTTCTGCCAAAACAGGACAGAGGAGCCAGAGTTTTTCAACCTCATACCATACCGAACCTACAGATGCCTAATGGGTGACCTCAATATCTAACAAAGCCAAATAATAGCTATAGCTCTTATATATGTTACATTTAGTACTAGGACCTAGGAATTCCCAGAATTTACGGAAAGTTGCAGGAATCAGAAAGCCTGCTACAGTGAGATATCAAATCCTGGGGCCTTTTATGGGAAACCATGTTTGTCAGAGATGGGCAGGGCCTGGGAATATTTTTCATTTTTTTCAGCTGAATGCTTTTTTCCCATGTTCATGTTGCTTTGATGCTCTCTTTTCGCACAAGCTTGCCAGCCTTCCTATTACCACGGCTTACATAAGTTATGGCAGCAGATAGTGGTCCCAGTAGAGACCAGGGCTCTGTTGTGACAAGGGCTGGACAAAAATCGGCATGCTACCCTGTCACCATGAACTTTGGCAAGCCGTTCTCTCTCCCAGCCACTCTTTTCCTCTCCTTGATCGTTCCTGTTCAACAGCAACTGGAAGATTTTGGGTACTTCCTCAAGTTTCTGTATTAACTCCTCCTAGGGAAAATGTGGTCTAAATCACCTCTTTTCAGGACACACAAAAGGGGGGATAGAGGGAAAGAACTAGAGATGTGGGAGCAGGTGAGTGAGGTTAAGCAATGTCCATATTACAGAATGGTCACACTGGCACATGGTCATTGGGTAAATGGGGCTGCGGTTTGAGGTATTCTTGGGACAGCAACTCACGTTAAATTTAAAGCTTTTTGTGTGGAGATAGAGTTTGAATTAGGGGAAATGCTCAAAATATATAAACAGGAACTAGTCTTGCAGAGAAGATAAGCTGTGGAGTAGGGGGCTGTCTCTTCCAATGTGTATTTAGTGTCTACCACAGTGGGGACTAATCTCATTTTAGGCCTCTAGATGCTGGGCCTCTCTTAATGTGTATACTGCCATAATACACATAACTACTTCCTTCCATTGACTGCCTTTTTGTTGCATTGTTTTGTGTAATTGACTCCCTTTTTCATCCAGAGGCCAAAGAGTGATTATTGGAGATTGCCAGCTCCAGACCTGAATTGTTTCATTCAGGAAGTTAATTAAAATCAACCCACCTCTTTAGAAAACCCTTTCGAATATACTGTAGATGCTCCTTTCATCTCAGCATTACATTTTTTTATTTTTTTTTTAATCAGTGCTCTTTAAATCATGGAAATAACTTGGCAAAGAAGCTGAATTACAAGAAAAATCAGTTAGGAACCTAGGTAAAGGCATATAATAGGTCTTTAGAGGAGAGGAATGAATTTAATTGAGTGAAAGCTCAGAAACCCCAAAAGTAAACTCAGGGTCATCGGCATGCTTCTTTCACTTATCCCTCAGTTGCACTTCATAGATCCAGGCTTCCTTTTGCTCTGCTGTTATCACACTTTCCTTTTCCTGTGATTTATTAACTGTGGAACTGTCAAATTATGAAACTGAGGTTCTAGAAATACTTATTAATGTTTGAGAAATTCATTTCACACTTGAATACTTTTTCTAACACTTACTAATGTCCCTCATTTTGGTCATGTGGGTCTACAGGGCAAGAAAACAAGGTATCTTATTATATATTTAGCATGTGGAGATGAAGGATGAAAAAAATGTATTTTAACCCCCCCTCAATCGTTGCAGCAACTTTATACATTTGCATCTTGAGCTGCTGTATGTGGTGACTGTGTGTGTATACGTACATAAGCAGGGCAATGTCTGTATGTTCAGTGACACCATTCCAGCTTCCTTTCAGTTGCTATTAGGAAAGCACTTCTAATCCCCTCTGAGAAGCCTGAACATATAATTCCTTTCATGCCAGTTTTGTCTTCCTCGATTTGGAAAACACTGACCTTCCCCCTATGATTCTGATGGAACTTGTAATTCAAAAGGCATTTCTGTTTATTATTACCCTGTTAGTGTACAAGAATCATCAGGGATGCCAATACTGCTAAAGCAACACAGTTACTTTCTAAGCTTTCTGTTGCAGTTTTGTACTGCGAATCAAAGTAAGTGATAGATATATGGTGATTACTTTATTCACTATTTAATCAGAATAACACATCTAAAAAAATTCTGAATAAAAATAAAAATTACTTGCCTTGAGTTCCTTGAGAGTAGTTCTCCCAATTTATTTCCCACACAAAGTTTTCTGATGCAAATTGATTTAAAGCGTAGAAACAAAGAACACCAATAATGTCAACATTTATAAATTTTCTCCTACAGGACTGGAACATTTCTACTTCTTATTTCAGAATGAGACTCAGTTTTGAAATGTGTTATGTTAAAACAGTATCAAATTTAACAGTCTAAACTGGTACATTCTGACTTAGTTAACATGAGGTTTTCCTTCAAAACATAATTTTGCACAGAATACTGAGCTCTGTGTTTCCACCAGCATTAATGAAGTCAGGTTTAGTATTTAACCTAATCTGCTCAAAAAAGTCCTATACCCTGCATACTTAGAGAGACATCATCTGATAGGAAATGGCTGCAATACCTCTAGCTTTCCTAAAATGCTGACAGTTTCAACCGTTTCTTAAGAAATACTAACTGGGGACTGCAGCTTTAAACAGATGCTTCTGCTTTAAAATAAGACCTTCTTTGGCTGAAATGGATGGCTTCTTACAAATAAAGCAGTGGTATTGCTGGCAGAACATTGAAGGTTACCCAAAGAACTGAGTGACCACCAGACCTTTTTCCTTAAGATATCTCTGCATAGTGCTTTTCTCCCTCTGCTGCCTTACTGTTACCATCTATGATTTCTTAAGGACCATAACATTTTTATTTTCTTTTCCAGGGAAGTATTTCATGCCAGCATTGGGAACATGTTTTTTGTTTGTTTGTTTGTTTGTTTTTGTTTTTGTCTTCAAAGCCAAGTTTCTGCTTTGAAACACTAGCAACCATTTACAGCTTTTCATGTTTGATAAGCCACTCCTGATGAAAACTGATTGGAACTAAAAAACACTTCTACAATGCACAGGTGTCCACTGCAAGCTCAAAATATCAGACCTAATGATAATAGGAAAAAAAAAACAAAAACAAAAACACACCTTTTTGCATCCTTCCAGATCTGACAATACCATTTATGGAATGATGAAAAGAAGAAAGCAGTGGATTGACAGCAGTAACATGGAAGACATCCTTTATTTTTCTTACCTGCTATGAGAGGTCTGAATTCTGGCTTTGTTTAATCCCTCACAGAAGCTAATGATGGAGTGTTTGTTCTGCCTTCTCTTCTCTTTAAGCTGAGGACAAGACTAAAAGTTAATAGAATAGACAGAGAATCCTTGCTGAGACCCAGTCCTGATTACAGATGTCCCACGTATCTGCATGCCACTCAATGCAGACGTCTTCAAATCTGCCAATTTGTGTACATATAAGTGCTTAGTTTTGGTATATATGAAAATGCTCACACATGAATATAAGACCACCCCCCCAAGTCTGTACACACAAGTTCAGCAGATCATTTAGATTAGCACATGCCCATCTGAAAGTCTGTCTTTGAGGGTCTGTCCTTTGGTTTTTTCTTTGCTACTGCTCTTCATTTTTTTGTACTGGAAGACTTCCACACTTGTGTTATGTGAAAAAGCTCTAGTTATATTAGCTAACTACTGCTTCTTCCTTAAAAACATATACATTGGTTACTATCCACTTTGTAAATTGCCCTGGATTTGATGAATGCAACTTATTTTTTGTGTGGAACAAATTTTGAAAGATTATCTTCATGCACATTTTTAAGCTTCATGGGAGACTTCTCCAGCAAAATATTTATTTGTTTTAATGTTATTTAGCATCCATGAATCTAAAAGCATTTCATAGCTATCATTCACTGATCAACTCATTAATAATGACTTAGCTTGTTATTAATGCTTTCATTTCACAAAAGCAGAAGAGATGCAGGTATTTGAAAGAAGGGCTATTATTTTTAGAAAGGTTCACCATGTAGAAGAACTCAGTTTGCTGAGAGCTCAGCTCTTCTAAAAAATCTGTCTACAAGGGTCAGAAAGAAACTATTAAAATGCCCGACACCTATTAATCTACTCCTCTTTTAGGTATGTAACCGTGAACTGAGCTCTTTTGAAATAAAATCTCTCATACCTGTGAGATCACGTATTAGAAAACTGGTCCTGATGTGCTCAAAAAGTTGGTCCCAAAATACATACCCCTACACAAATAATAATGTAATACTTATTTTTGCCTCCCAAATATTTTATTTTAGGGAAATGCAACAGGAAAGAATAAAAGTAAAATTCCTATTTGAGAAAGCACAGCATGTGCAACTTTTCTGTAACAGGCAGCAAAAGGTCTAAGAACAAAAAAAAAAGGAATACTGAGATCTGCACACACGGAGATTCTCATAAATTAGCTCAGAAAACCAAAGGTAGAGCACTGCGTGCCATGGAAGGCTAGTATCATAAAATATTTTTTAAAGTCCTTTAACAATATTAAAGTCCTGCTTGGAAACAACTATTGTAATACAAATTTTCCTTCTCCTCGCTTGAAAATCAGTTGTGGAGCTCTTTTCTTTGTTATAAATTTTCAAAACTCTAAAAAAATGGACTCAGTTCCCACCCTGGAAAAATGAACGAAAGTGCTTAATCCATTGGCATTTGTGCACAAAGTGCATTTGTTGTGCTGCTGAATGTAACACGATCTGAACCAAGAAAGGAGAATGAACGCTTTGCGGCCCCTGATGGATTTCAGATTTATTAGACACTGGAATGTTTTTTTTCCCCCCTTGTCTATAAGAACATGGTGTGTAAGATGATAAAGGGCAGGAATAAAGGGAGCAGACGTTGTAGCCTTTAAAATTAAAAGAACCGTCTCTAGATTTTGAAAGTGTCAATGTACATAGAAAAAAACACAACAGCCTAAATATAAGCATTGCCTTATTCGGTCTGCTTTCCTTTTGGAAAGAAAAACATTTTGCAACCACTAACAAAGCTATGGACATGTGACTAATACTACTTTTATTTTCCTATATGGAGAAAAACATCATCACAAA
This sequence comes from Aythya fuligula, assembly GCF_009819795.1. Classification (NCBI taxonomy): domain Eukaryota; kingdom Metazoa; phylum Chordata; class Aves; order Anseriformes; family Anatidae; genus Aythya; species Aythya fuligula. The sequence goes on along the minus strand of NC_045578.1, from coordinate 4,584,321 downwards.
GCATAAATGGAATATTTATGCTGTAAGATAATACACACATACCTGTAAATTATGAGTGCAAGATGTAATAATTCATCTTTAGTTTCATTACTCATGCACTATGGAGCTTTCAAGATTAGGGATAGATTTGTTATGCCACTACATTCCAGTATATGTTTTCCCTTCCTTAACCCTCTCTCTCTTCTCTGGCACACACATTCTATACAGTAGGAGCAATTTTCTTTGCACCAACACATACAGACTGTATAAGCTACACAGGACTGGCATCGTTTTCAAAGGACATATTCATGATACATTTCATGACGTTAACGAGGTTGAAAAAAATTAGCTCAGGGTGTAGGGATGTAATTTCAAATACATTTTTGGGGAAAGTTTCCTATTCAGAGAAGAGCTCCAAGGTGTAGTATTAATAAAAAGCTCCTTTATTCTAATGTTACAGGATTGTTCTCTTGAGCTGCCAGGATGGGAACCACAGTGGTCTGCTTGTAGTAGTGGTAGTTTTGTTTCAGTATCTATATGTCCCTTTGTGAAAAGGAATAGCAAAAGTCTGTAATGAATTGCTTCAATAATTAGAATTCCTATGAAAATGTAAACAACAAAACTATTCACTGAAAGCAAACTAATGTTTAATATATAAGCAGCAGAATAAACAAGCTCTGTTCTTCTATTTTTGACTCTGTATGTATTCTAAATGTCTGAAAGCGATGTGTCTGACAGAGATGATGAGACCAAGGAGACAATTTAGGCTAGTGTTCCAAGCACAGGGACTCCAGACTCCTGAAACGTCTGCTAGGGTCTGCTACTGAGTTATTGTGTAATCTTGGGTGAGTCATTTAAATTCTTTATGCGCTGATTTCACCAGTCTGTAAAATAGGTGTAATCCTCCCCCATTTACCTCAGCCAGCAAAAATATCTATAAAGCATCTGAGATGACATGTAATATTCAGGCAAATTTTTCTTCAGTAAGAAATTCTCTCTACAAGCTATATTTGTCCACAGAGCTTCTTGTCCTGCAAATCTCTGCCCCCAGACACATACATACACAGTCATGTCAGTTCTGCCTGAAAGATGAGATGAACACACCTTTATTGTGAAATCAAAAACATCATTCTGCTACTCTAACTGCAGAAGAGAAATTGTTTTAACAATCAGACATCAAGTCTTTTCAAGGAGACTTCGTATAAGCCCAAATCTTTCTTGTCTTGATCAAATGAGCGGTCCCAGTAAAAATCAGTAGGATACGTCAAGCCATTAAGGAAAGCAGGATCTGGCCTCCTGTAGAGCATTGAGGTAAAACAGACACACTACTGCAGTTTGCATTGGACAGTTCTCAATTAGAATGTCAAGATTTATAGTGTATTTTATCCGTTTTTCATTCTTCCCTGTTCATTTTAACTTTTGACCTACAGTTATTGGCAGAAGGGGGCTTGTCCCAAAGGGCCATTAGTCCCCTCCAAAGAGGCCTTCTAAGAAGTGAAAAAAAAGAGGGTGGGAAGCAGGTCTCTTTGTAACAGGACCCCTCCTCCTTCTCTAAAATGCCTACACACTCAACATAGGGTACAAAAAAACAGTAGACTGTCTGGATTTTCCTTCCATAAGTGGCTAAGGTCTTGCACTCTCCTTGTTCTGTCCTGCCCTGCCAAGAGATTGGATGAATATAAATCCTGTAGAAAGGGTAAACACTAATTTTGTCCAAAACTCTTCACAGAGCTAAATCAAAGGAAAATGAAGGTTATAAATGTGGGAAATCTATGCTGAGATCCCAGTAAGAGCCACGGGAAGATGTGGCATACAAATTTTCTCCAGAAGGCGGGAGTTCACAAATCTCTCAGCCAACACAGGATGTATCATCCTTACAGTTACATGATAGAAGAACATAAGTAGCAGATACATTCTTGAATTTGAACAAAACTGTATGGGAATGGATAGATTTACCCAGGTCAGATAGCCCTGCCCAATGCATACCAAAAAAGGAGATGATAGCTGCATCAGAGAGGATCCTACTGGTATGTAGCTTGACATTTCTCAAGGAGAAAAGAAACCTTAAAATTGCTAAAGTATCAAATAGGATCAATGATCTTGCTGTAGGACTGTGCTGGTGATACAAATTAAGGGCAGTACTGTAAATGTGGAGGGCCAGAGTATTCTAGGGGAAGAACTCTATGATTCTGGGCATTTAGAGCGTCAGAGACAAGATGAAATATAATAGGATGAGATCTCAGGCTGTGCAGTTTGGGATTAATGACAGCAACGCTCTGCAGTGTGCAAGGTGCTCCTCAGCTGGAGACGTCCTTTCAGCAGAGAGGTTCTCCAAGGGCCTTCCCATGGATGCAGGGGGACAAAAATAACACAGCTGGCTTTAGGATAGCACTAGCTTCATTTGCATAAGGGATTATATAACATAGTTGCCTCTAACAACAGACGACTAGTTTGATGAACCAGAAGGCCCCTTCCAGTCCTATTGTTCCTGCTATTCCCAAAGTTAAATTAACACCAACCTTGCCTAGCAACATCATGTTCCTCTGTGTGTGGAGATGGAGTTTGCCCTGGAGCTCCTGGGATGAGATGTCTCTTCTTAAATGGGAACTGAAAAGCCTCACAACGAAATAAGTAAGTAGGAGAGGTGCCAGATTAATTAATTAATTAATTTATTTTTAAATAATGGATTTAAATCCTCCTGCTTTTGGGGGCTGAAGGGCCTGTAATGATACCATGTGCAGTAGGACACCAACCTTAAATTCACCTCAGGAGTGGCTCGCGGCCTGCTGCGCGGTGTTCAATCATCAGGGCACCCGTTATCCTCTGCCAACCTGAAGCAATTGGGGCAGAAACAGTCAGTCTGGGAAAGTGACTTTTCTCCAGAAAACAGAAACTAACCCAGTGTCTCCAAGCTCTTCCCTCCAAGCCTAGTTTATCACAGCCTTCTCTGCCTGTCAGGAAGACAGAGCTTCCAAACCCCACAGCCCTCATCGCATGCAAATCCCAGAGCCTGGCAGCACTCTCTCCCACCTATGTCATACACATATTATATATAGGTACATATTTTAAAATAGAGTATGTGACATGAGGTGAAATGCAGCCCCTGTCCCTGATGGATACTGCTCTGGGGAGGCTGTGAGGGGAGGGGGGGGGGTGCTCTGACTGGGCCTGCTGCCACCGCCATGTTGGGTGCTGAGGTGAGGAGCCAGGCTGCCTCACGGCACAGGACAGCGTGAGGGAAAACAACATGGGATTAGTGTGTGTTACCGAAATGGGGAAGCCCTGTGTCTCTGGTGGTAGTGGCAGTGCCTTGTTGCCTGCCTCTGGGTCTCTTCAGGACCTGATTTTAGGCATAAAGCTGCTGCCAGGCCTCAAGCTGAGTAACAGTTGGGGGAAAGCTGTTTCCTGTGGTAGCAGACTGGCGGAAAGCTGACAGAGTCATCTCGGAGCACACAGCCCAGCGCAAAGGCAAGTAAGTGAAATAACAGCAATTTAAAATGTGTGGGAATAGAAATTCTCCTTCCCTGGCTTCCCCCTGCGCTGTGGGCAGGCTCCTGCGGAGCTGAGGGGAGGAAGAGGCACTCAGTGGGCAGTGCTTCTCTGCCCTGATCTCACCATGGCCCGAGGCTGGGGTGCTGCTCTGTCACTGCTGCCTGCCCCAAAAGAATAGTCTCCAAGACAGAAACAGTGTTTCAGCCCGTGTCACCTCTTTTCCTGTAAATCCAGGATTGGAGAGAGGCTTTAGAAATGGCTGCAGATGGCAGCTCAGTTTCAGAGCAGCACCGTGCTGGCATTTGTTGGCTGGGGTAGGTTTAGGTTGTGGGGCAGGTGGCAGGAGCTGATGGGAACGATGTGCTGCTCCGTCTCCTCTCACCTCCAGAACAGCAGCAGTAGCAACTCAGGAGGGGGTTGTTGCAAGGACACGACTGCCTGCCAGGTGTCACATCCTCAGCGTGGAGCTCGAGGGGAGGAAGCTGAGGACACCTTCATCTGGGGAGTAGCTGCCCCAGCTACCAGCAGGTACCTGGCCCCAGCTTTCTGGTGAGATTCACAAAGCAGTTCAGTAAAGCAACAATTTGCTCCCAGGACCCAGAGCGGAGCCCACCTACTCATTCCTCAGAACAGCCATCAGACGATAATGACTTTCAGTCAATGCTGTAGCTTTGAACAGATGCCTAGAGGTGAAAGGATCTGTATTCCATTACTAGCCCCTTGAACTAGCTGGGGTCCCCTAGGTTAAATATTTTTAGCAACAGCTTGTTTACATGTCAAACTTGTCAATGAGCTTCTGGGGCACTGCTGCCACAAAGCTGTGTCAGTGGCAGCCGGTGAGCTTTCTCTGTGCACTGAGCTAAAGCCTTCTAAAGGGCTTGTCAGATATATTCTTCCTACTGTGTCACAAGAGCAAGACTAATTTCAAAGAAATGCTCTTTATTTCTACTTAAAACTGCTAAGGAAAATATCCAGCACTGTCTTTTTTCTTGTCATCTGTTCGACAAGTGTCTCATAAAACAAATTGAGAGGTTTAAATCTCCGAGACAAAAATCAATAAGAGGATAAGTAAAGAATAGGAGGAAGTCAGCAGGCTGAGATTTATTTCACTGGAAATGTTTTTTCAATGGATTTACTAATAAATCTAAAGTGGCTGGTGCAGCTGCCTTTGATATGTGGTATCCCCTTTACTTAGATGAAAGTTGCACATGAAAAGGAGCTTTGAATACTGATTTTTACAAGGGTGTAAATCAGGGAAGCCCCACACGTTACATATACCACCAGCATCTGCTTCAGGTAGAAGTTAAGAGAAGGGATTTGTTTGTGTGCCAGAGTTTTTCACTGTAATTTTGCCCTTTTCTTTATTATAGTGCAATAGTTGTGCTCAGGGCTTGCTGTGCTGGATGCTGAATATTGTGATGTAATAAAATCATCTCTGTCCCAAAGAGTTTATGGAATTTCAAGGGCAGGAAACTCCATTGAAGTATTAAATAGGGACTGACCAACAATGAAATCACAGGGAATGAAGTATGTGATGGTGGAACTGAGCTGTGGTATTTCTTGAAATTCCAGTGAATGTTTCCATTATGGTGATGGGAAACTGAGAAAAATTTAAATTAAATGCGTGATTCAAAAAGGATTTACAGACAGACAAAATGAAATAAACTCCTGAAACAGTCCAGAGAAGGTCTGTCAGTCATTTTCAGGTTGATTCCACAGCTGGACTATGCTGTAGGAAGTACGGATGTTACCCTCAGTGATGGTAATGCTAGATGTTACTGACTATCTGCATAGACTGCACCCCAGTCCAGAATCCTGCTGCACATTCCCAAGGACTGTGATCTCTTACAGAAGCCCAGTATATGAAAAGGAAGCTATACTGAGTTCCTTGTTGACTAATATTAGTGGGTTACTCCAGTTGGCACATACGACAGATGGCTGTGGGTAGGGAGCTTGTTGCTGGGTCTGTGTATATGCATATGTGCTAGGAGGGGTTCCAGAATGGCACGGTTCACTATTCTATTTCAAATTAAACAAATACTCTTGGATGCTTTTACAGTGTCAGATGGGAAACCAGCCAGAAACTAGCTGATATCTTATTGTTCCTTGTTCTTCAATTGATTTTGCATTTTTGGAAAGATTTCTCTGCACCAGACATGTATCAGTACATGGTTAAGCTCCGTTGTTCCAGTTCACAAATTTGATGTTAGGAAGAAACGTCGAAAGTGAGAGTAAATCAACAGATATGGTCATTTTCATCCCCTTCTATGGATTTTCTCGTGTCAACTTGAGAAACATTTCACAGCTAACTGTGAAAACTGGCACCTCATTACCTACTTTATTATTTCTTATGACTTATTAAGGATTATTATCATTGTTCATTATCCTTTTTAATAGTGCATACCGTGGCTATTGTATCCTGTTATTACTGGAGAGTAGTAGCAAACTCTTACATTTAGGACATTTAAACAGTTTGTATTTAAAAATTCCTGTGGCTATTATTCTGAAGGGCACATCCAGTACTGTGATTTGCAGAAGGTTTTGAAAATGGAAAGAGGAAGAACGTTGAATGAAAACTGTGTGATTAAATGCTAAATGGCTGTGTCATAAAGCTATGTGCACAGTGGGGCTGAGCTGAAGTTGCACGGCCCACCTCAAGTCTGTAATTTCCTTCATTTCTGAGCACTTTGCTTTGCAATCAAAAATAACAACGCATTTCCACAGTTGTTGTTGTTGTTGTTGTTGTTTAATGCAGTTATGTATATATGCATTATACAAACACACGCATGTATACAAATATATTGCTATGGAAAGTCAGACAGCCTTCATAGTAGGCAATGCTACCACAGTTTTCCATAACACACACACACATTTAAATGTTCGTAATTGAAATAGGGATAAACCCATTTCCTATGTCACAGAGTGTTAATGATATGTTAGATCCTTGTATTATATCCTTATATTATATACAGGTTTCACCTTGAATTGTTACGTGTCATAAATTGGTGGCCATAATTTAGACAAACTCCAACTCTATACCACGCATCCAAAAGTTCGGTACAATTCTGCAGAACGGGAGAGTACGAGCTCCATTTTGGTGAGGAGGACGCAGAGAATTATCTAAATGCAGCTCGTGAGTCAGAACTGCAGCTAAGATTAGAACCCAAGGCTTAAGTATCAAGTTTTGTCAAAACTGTCCAGCAAACTTTCAAGACGAAGACTGGCCAGACCTTAGTTTGACTTCCAAGTCAGGATGGGAGCCTTCCCCGTTCAGCAGCAGATCGGTATCCATGTATTCCTCCAGCTACTCGGCAGTGTCTGCAGAGGGAGAATATTGCGTGCTGCGCTCCTCACCTCCCCACGTCAGTGCCCTGTCTGGGTTTTCATTCAAAACCTACCATCCATGTCCTGACCCTGTTTGATCTCTTACAAGATCAAAGTCTGGAGAAGTTGAAAGACATAGTGACATGATTTATCCTCAGGGGAGCACGATGACTTTGGAAATTTCTTTCTCTCCTGGATTCCACACGCTTGTCCCCCTGCCCATAAAATGGAAATACTGATTTTGTTTCTGGTCGGGCTTGTCTAAATGTGTACGGGAGAATAGCAAATAGCATTGCACAGGGACACAAGATGTTGCAAAGACAAGGGGGATATTAACTCTTCCGCTCTTTTAGATTTCCAGGCTGCAGTGTAATCCTACAAAATTAAATAATATGATCAGGATTTCCCCCTTTCCTCTTGACCTGACTTTCAAGCTAGGGCTAAGAATTGCAGCACATTTCTTTTCCCAAAGCAAAACACAATCCTGGATAAAAGTCAGTTTAGTTGAGAGAAAAAAAGTAAAACAAAAATAGATCTTTTCCATAAACAAAGCTGCTTTCCATTTTGCTAACGTAAACAGGCAGATGCATTAAGACATCATGCCACCCAGGCCTTGGAAAAAGAAGCAAGGAAACATATTTCTGAGTATTTTCCTGAAGGTGCAAGGATGGTTGAGCCTAAGGCAAACTCAGCAGAAGGACGAGGCTTTATAGACGAGAGAGCTTTACAGACTGTTTCACCTGAGACTAAGGAGAACTATACTTCCATAGTTCAGGTTAAATGCAACATCCCCCCTTCCCACATGAAATGTTTGTTTACAGTAGGCACCTGTGCAGTTTTTATGCTTCCTGTAGCCCTACGTGCTTATAAAAATGAAGGTTTTTACAGCACTTCCTACAGTTGGGCAAACAGAATTTCAGGTGTCCGGGCACGGACATGGGTCTGGATGGGCAATGGAAAAAAGCCTTTCAGAAATGTAAGTGTTCCCCTTTGCAGACCTCTCTTTGCTTGTGCTGTACCAGCTCTGCAGTGAATGAAACACCCTTCCCCCAGGGACTAGAAACAAGGAGATGAAACAAGAGAAGTAAGAAATGAGCTGTGTCCTGATTGTGCAGTGGATTTTCTGACGACCAACTGAAGTCGTAGCAGCTGGGATGGAGCCTGTACTGTAAGAGCCCAAACTTCATTTACTTCTCTATCACCTGAATCATTCCCCTGGTGGGAAACTCAGCCCTTCCAAAGGCAAGACCCCACACTATTTAAGCCATCAAAATAGGCTTTTTGGTATTGTCTAGAGATGTCTACAGTCTAGATGTCTACAGTCTATGAGCATCTGTAGCTAAATGATGCTTTGGAAAAAATTGCACCCAGGAGATGCTGCAGTTTTCTCCTGCAGTTGGTTTGTGATATATTTCAGTCATGCATTTAATTCACGTGCTACAGCACACAGCTCTTCCCCAGGTAAAATCCTCGCAGACAGACCCCCCCTCCTGCCCCCCCTTTCTGTGTTGTTTTGTTCTTTGAAGCGTCTCTGTTTCTGTTACTCAAAGGAATCTGCTAATTTTAATCTCCCAACTAGATACTGCAGGGCAAATTCTGCCCTCATGCATGTTACATTTGATTAAAACTGGTATATATATATGCATATAAAGCTGGTAAGAGCAAAGCTCTTCCAGGGCTTGATACCGTATCTGATTCACATCAGTTTAGAAGACAACAAATAATACCCACCACAAAAATGGCTTCTTCCACTTTGGCTGATATCAGAAAGGAAGTTTTGACATTTAGTTTCAATATTTGGATTCAGCCTAAAGAGATGCCCAGTGACTCAAATACTACTTCTTCAAACTGTCTGGCTGGAAAACAGTCTTTAGGATCTCAGCAGAACAGGATGATTTCTGCTTTTTCTTGCTTCCTCTTGGGCCATAAACACAGCAAAGAGGGGCCTTTTGCAGAAGACTTTGACCCAGTGTGCAGGAAGTTCAAGTCTATGTGCAAGTGAAAAATATTTTAGCACATATTCCATATCTACATTTTCCCCCCAAATCTGAGAAGAGGATGTGGCTCAGGTTGTGCTGAGGGTTTATCTGGGGTAGCATTTTCTCTGGTCTGGTTTGACTGATCTGTAGGTGTTCCATCACTCTGTCACATGCCTTGAAAAATAAGTGCATGGAAAGAACTAGTTTAGATCGATTTATCCTTTCTGGTACTTTTATTTTTTTATTTTTTTATTTTTTTCTCTTTTACTCCCCTCTCCCTTTTTTCTTCCTCTGCTCCTCTGCAGCTCCCATTAGGAACAAGTCAGTGACTCATAAAGATACATTTTCCCTCATTCACTACATCACAGCCCTACATGCTCAGCCCCTACAGGGTTCCTTGACGCTTGATCTTTGCCACCAGGAGCATCCAATTCTTTGGCCAGTTTTAAGGCCAAAGGGAACTCTACAAACCAGTTGTTCTCTGTTTCCCCCAGGAACAAAACTGGGGCTATGTGACTGCCCTCTAAAGATGTGTGGATCAGCATTAAAGTGCTGACCTGTTCAACACTTCTAGGACCCTTTGAACTGTGGGGCTTTGAAGCAGAGGCTGTAACAAACTGGTGTATAATAAGCTGCTGCCCCATGCCGGGAAAGGCAGAGGTATCAGGGACTGGTGGAAGCTTTTGAAGGCACAGAATGCTATTAAAAACTGCGAGGGACTAGAGAAAAAGAGACAGTGAAAAACAAATCTCTTTTCCGAGCAGTGATGAATCTCACTCTGGTAAGTTAAAGCTAGGGTCACTAAACCAGATTTGACTTTTACAAAATTTGGGGGTGTCTGGCTTATGGTGTTGGGCTGAGATGCACTTTTGCAGAAACTGGGGCTACACCAGGAGAGACGCTTGGTTCAGTTGAGGGCTTTCCTTACCTTTCTGCATCAGTAAGTTGTTAGGGAGGGGAGAACCAGTCTGCATAGCAATAATTATTATCAATTGTATTGTGCTTTTTATCTTCAAAGTGCTTTACAGAGACAAACTAATTATTTCTCTGCAACACCCCTGCGAAGAAGATGGTAAGTATCATTATCTCTGTTTTACCAATGGGGAGACTGAGCCAGAGCATTTAAGCGATTAGCCTGGGGCCACAGGGGCAGTTAGTGTCAGGGCTGGGAATGCAGGAGTGTCTCCGCTCCCAGTCAGCACCAGGCAACATATCTCTTTAGTAGGAACAAAAGGGAACCTTTCTCCAGACTTGGAACCTAAAAGAAGCACTTTTTTTTTTTTTTTTTTTTTTTTTTGGCAGGGGATTATAAACTCTTTCTTTAAAATGTAATCATAATTGGAAAAAAGGCTGTGGAGTAATGGCACTAGAGAAGGTTGAAAGTCAGCATGTCTTTATGGGCAATCCTAGAACTTGAAAAATTGGGGAAATTCCTGGAAAATTTGAGGGTGGGAGTTGACAGGTTCTGTTTCAGAGCAAAAAAAAAAAATGACATATTTGAAATTTCCCATGGAAGGGAAAATAAATTACAATGTTTTTTAAATATCAAAATGTTTCTTTACAGACGTTTCAAAATGAAACTGAACCTGAAAGTCTGTGCTCTGAAGTTCCTGGTTCAGACGTGGCTTCAGGGCTTTTAAATTCCTGCATGCCTATCGGCTCTCAGTGAGGTTCTCAGGGCTTCCACAGGTATGTTAGTCGTCACCTCCCCAGCTCGACTCAGGCTGTGGAGTACCTCTGCTGTACTCCAGTGAAAAATCAAACTCATTTCAAACCGCCAGTAGCTTGGCACAACTGTTTGTCTTTGCTCTGGAACAGAGAAGGAGCAGCCACACATGAGGCAGCAGGCCCAGATGGGAAGCAAGGGACGCACAAAAAACACTTACTGGGCCAAATCTGCAATGGGAACATTCCCACTAGCCATAATATTGCCCGCTTCATGGCTCTCTGACCAGTGTGATGTTGTGGAGAGGCTGTCCCCAGACCACACATCCCAGAAACCCTGTGCTCCATGGGACCTTACTGGGCAAGCTATCCAGAAATGTGGCCAGGGTTGGTCAGGACCCCTCCTGCGTCTAACAAGCCACTAAGTTTCTTGAATTTCAAGGATGCTGTCATTTTTTGGGCACAAATAACTTTCAGTAGTGAATTCTTATCCAGCTGTAAGGAACATCTCCTGTAGTTGAGGTGTTCCCCCTGTGCAGCAGACTCTCTCTGGTGATTTCAGAGAGCAGTGTGGATTTCTCTTCCTTCCTCTCCTCCATCCCCTTTCCCTTTAGCGCTGCAGTGCCAGCCCAGCTCAGAGGAGATGTGCTATTAGGTATCAGCCTTGTAATTAAATGCCAACAGTTGTGCCTTGCAAACATGCCAGCGATCACCAAGCAGCTGCTGACAGCCTGTCATACTTGCAAGGAGCCTTGATGGCTTTTGGCATGAGACAGGACCCCCTGGTCACCCTCACAGCCAGATGTTCCTTGGTGCTCTACTGTGAGGTGAAGCCGGGACAGAGCCGGAGCAGGCTGTCAGCAGCCCAGTTACAGCTTCCTGTCCTGCCCCATTCAAGGAGCAAGCTGGAGCCCTAAGTGACAATCCATCGTGTAGGATACTGCTTGCCTCCCTGACTCAGAGATGAGATCTGAAGTAGGGACACCGGGAAGGAAACTACAGAGCTAGCTCTCTTTTTTTTTCTGTGGGATTTCTTTTGCCTGGGTATGACCCTTGGAGTGCCAAAGTACAGTCACCAACCTCAGGCACTGCCTAAGGACTGCAGCCAGAGAGAAGCTGAGATTTCAGGGCAGCACAATAGGCAGAAAAGGCATCTTTCTACTCCTAGCTTTGCATTTTTGTTTGGAATGAAGAGCAGTCAAAGAAGACAACACTTTTCTTACATGGTTCATCCTACAGCACTGAGAGGCGCTAAAAATTGTGAAAAATAAATTAAAATACTCAACGAGTCAAGGTGAGACTTTTCACATTGTTCTGGTGCCATTTCAGCCTGAAAAGCTGAGCCAGATCCTTAAACGCTCACAAGCTGCCACGAGGGCTGTATTTGCTAAAGAGTTGTGTAGCCCGCCAGCTTGGCACTTTTGAAAATCTAGATACTGATTTTGGTGCCTAAATGGGAGCTGAGCTCTTTTGCAAATCTGCTTCTGATCGTGCATGCTGAGCTGTTCTGCAAATTCTGGCTATCATTGCTCTGCATTCTTGTACTTCCTGGTTGTGAGCTGTGCTGGGAGCAAAACTATCAAAGCCCCACAAGGAAACCACTCCTGCTCTAATCAGGAAGCATGAAAAATCTCAGGAGCCAAACTTTTCAGCCTTTATTACTATTTGGGTGATGGCTGAATGTCTGAGACTGCTTTATCCTTCTATGGATCAGAGCTGTGCCATGGCAGGTGCTATAAAAACCTCTTAAAAAGAGACAATCCCAGCAATGAATAGTTTATAATCAAAATATAAGACGAGGCAGAAAGTGTGTGCAGCAGATGGATAGATCTGGCATAAGGAAACCATGGGGTGAGTGTTCTGGTGAGTGTCTCCAGCATAGTCTGCAGAGCAGAAAAGAGCAGGCAAGGATAAGCTTAACTGCTTACCTTACCTGACCCCCTAAACCTTTTGAGATTTGCCCACAACAATTAATTATTCCTTTGACTGGCCAAGATGACTCACAGCTGCTCATGCCATCCCAAAGCTCAAGATCTAAGTAAATTTATTGAAATTAGTGGTGGCTCCATTCCAGGAAACTTGCATTTCGTTTTGACTCAAAGGAGCTCCGCACCCTTCCCACCTCTCGTTTCTCCCCTCTTCCCTCACAGTCTGCAGAACTTGCGAAGCGAAGCTCTACAGCTTCGATCTAATTGTGATTAAGGCTCAGGAATGGAAGTCACGAGATCTGAGTCCTATTCCTGTCTCTAATACAGGGTGTTTTTTTTTTTTTTTTCAGTGAGTCACTTCCCTTCTCTCTTCCTCAATATCCTTGTCTGTAAAATGGGGTTAACAATACTGACCCATCTCACTGAAAAGTTGTGAATTCACCAATATCTGTGAGCATTCGAGTAGCCCACATGCTGGAGACTTTCCCTGGGTTTAGTGGCTTTGTGCCTGGCACTAAACGTGTACTTGCATAGTGCAAAGGAAGTTCAGGGTGTTAATTAATGGGACTGTTATGGATTGTTAGGGCTTTTATTTCTGAATGGACTTACACCTCTTTAATAATTAATATTGCCAGCAGGGCATACAAGAGGCAAAGCAAATAAATGGGGTTAACCCCATTCTCATTTGGAAAATACAGCTTACCAGCTTCTTACAAAGGGAATTTACTCACTGTTGTTTACCAGTACCATGCTGTCTGCAGTTTCGGAGCCACCTTTCATTTGCGTATCGTGCTTTGGTTTCAGGTACAGGCAGATACAGGGTTGTGCCACCTCCAGACCTAGCTGCTGTGTCCGTTTTGGAGTGGTGCAGATAGGCAGAGCTACTTGCTTAGCTCACAGTCTGAGGATCAGCTGCCTGGGGAATCCTCCCTGCGATGACGGCATTCATCCATTGCACAAGGAGCTTTCCTTTGATATTTTACCATCTTATGAGCACTAGAAATGATCAATGCCAGACCTTAGTGAGTTGAAAATGGACATGTCAGATATTCAACTAATACTGTTCTCAAAGCCCTGATCTCAGTTCCTCCTTGGTAGGAGACTAACCTACAGCTTTGAGAAGCCAGTTCAGACTTTCTTCTACCTCCAGCAAGGTCTGTCCTGGTAAAAGCTGACACTGTAGCTAATTCTTTTAATTAGGTTGTCCCATCTTGGGTCAGTGGGCTAGACGGCTTTGAAGTTTGCTTTGCCTAATTGCACATGAGTGTTTTGGACAGAAAGCCTGCTGTTAGTGGGCTGGGAGGGCTCGAGGAGGGTTCAGGCAAGTGTCTGCCCAACCGCTCCACCTGTAGGAAGGTGGAGGAAAATCCTTGGGGCTTCTCAAAAGGCTGAAATCCTTCGTGTTTTTTTTTTTTTTTTTTTTTTTTTTTTTTCCAGGAAGGGCTTGTTGTGGCTATTGCACAGCTGGGCAGGCCTTCCTGTGTACTTCTCCTTTCCTCTGACTGATGCCAGCCAGTAGCCACGGCTGGCTGGTAGCTACTGCAGCTGCACCGACTTGAGTGGCCCCTCTTGATGGAGAGGTTGATAGACTCTGAGGACAGGAAGGAGAAACCTGCAGAGTCATCACGTTCTGCAGCAGCTGAAGCCACAACTGCCTGCAAGACACAGAAGAGTGGAGTGGGGGGGTTGACTTCCTGAAGCAGCCTTGCCGGTGCTCTGGAGAGCAAGAGAAATCACAGGGAGGAAAGGCAGGCAGAGGAACTGGAACTGGTGGTTTGGGTCTCCCCCCAGTCCAACAGAAACCATGCTGCTTTTCTTCTGACAGTGCCTCCTTGTGTCCAGCTGAGGTCCTGGAATAGAAACAGAGACGGGTTTGAAGCTGTCTGCAGGAAGAAATAGGAGGTACCCCTGACGCAGTACCATGTGTGTGCGCTTCTTGTTGGAAATGCGTATGAAAAAAAATGAAGATATGAAAATGAAACAACGTTTTATTTGAAGAAATTGCTGTTTTTACCATCTTAATTCTAGATTTTCCACATACTAAAAATTCTCATCTGTGTTTCCAGCTTATACTCAGGAACAGAGCTACACTCACCGCTTCATCAAGCAATAGGAGAGGGCTGTTCACGAGGCTTCACATGCATGGCTGATTTTTGTAGCTGGTGCAGCGAGACACGCGGAGCCATGCTGCAGTAATGTGCATTTGGCACTGCTTTCTCTCACCTGATTCCACCATCTTTCCCCTCTAGTGTGACTGGCACTGCTTAGCTTCCTTGCCTGAATTCATGGCTCACACAAACTGGGCAAGTTTCCAGCCCATTATTAATTACCTTATGTCTATGTTCTTAGATCAACTGCCCCACTCTTTCCCTGTCTTCTCTTTCTCCTTTATCATATGTTATTTGGAAGGCAAACTTTTCACATGAAGGATCACGTCTGTCTTACATTTGCTCACTGCATAGCACATAAGAAACATTAATGTAACAGCAGTATTATAATCAATCACAGTAACACATGAGTTAATGTCCCTTAAGATCCTATGTCAGCTTATTGAATTACAAGCAAACATATTTGGTACATGAACTAAAGGACTCGTGTAATTGCCAAGACTCTAAGCCAGATCACAGGTTCACATTTCTCTTTCTAACACTGCTGCTCTTTCTAGACCTCCAACAGAAGCATAGGGTGGCCATTCTTTGCCTACACCTGGAGCTAGAGATGTTGGTCGTTAGCAGAAATGCAGACAGACAAGAAGGAGGGCTGGGACTTAGTGTAAAGGAGACACTGATTTTAAGCAAGATTTGAAGTTTGCATATATCATGTTTTAAAGTTTGACTTTGGGGTGTCAGCATTTTGGGAATGTGGCAGGGGGGTATTTAGTTAATACTTCATCCACCCATAAATAGAAGACTCTGCGTTCTTAAAGAATCTCAAAGAATTTCTGCTGGTATAAATTGCAATAGCTCTGCTGACTTGAAAGAGGAAGGAGACAAGAAAGATGTCCTGGCTGTGGGTAGGTTAATCCCCCTGGGTTTGCTAGACTGATGTGTTATTCCTTGTTTTGCTACAGATTTCTTGTGTGACCTTGGGCAAATCACTCTCCCTCTTAGTATCACAGTTTCCCATCTGTAAACTGGTGAGAGCAACAACCGCCCTGCCCCAGAGGGGTGTTTGGAGGATAAATATGTTAGAGACTTGGAGCCGCAGGAGTACAATAGTGACAAGGTTCCGACAAATGCCGAAGATAGATAGAAGCTGACAATCGGGAGACTGCTATTAGCAGCTGATTCATTCTCTCTGGTTAATGCATATTTTTAACAGGCTGTTATTGACTAGACAGGCACACAAGTCTGTCAATTAACAATGTTATAATGAAGTAAATCTCTGTACCAGTAGCCTTTGGAGGGTGAATTCAGAACTCCCAAACCCTGTGGCACAACACCTGCACTACTAATAAAGGGTGAAGATTCTCCTGTAAGCCAAGTGGAGATACCATGTGCAGCGTGAAGCAAGCGCCCAAGTGCAATTGGCATTTTCACTGTGAAGCCCTGAGCAGCTTTGGTGTGCAGTATACTGACAAATAAGGAGTCTTAGGTGGCCATGGATTTATTAAAATGTGTTCATAAAACCTTGTCAAGGCACCATTTGAGAACGACTCCTGGCCAGACATTGCGGTGATTGGTGCTTAGAGCCCCTCTTGCAACCTGCCCTGCAATATGATCAGGGAACACTGCTTAATTGTATTTCTTTTACAAAGTGATGAAATGTAAAACTCTGCTCCCGGCATGCTGGCTGGCACAGGAGTCTCAGCAAATATGTGATTCTCGCACTGCAGCTGGACTCTAATGACATGAAAGGTGCTAATGCAATGCAACTGGAACCTTTAATTATCTGAGTGACTAATAGGAAATCTCTCAAAGGGTCTAGGAGAAAGAGCCTTATTCTTCAATGAGAGCTCCCTGAGCTGTGCTTAGAAAAGGGGGCAGACAAATGGCAAATCTAGGAGGAGGAGACCTGAGTCCCAGAGCGATGGTATCTGGGAGGGGGGTTCTCTCTCCTCTGACAACCAGCTTGTCAGACACAGTAAGCGGAGGGAATAGAGCTGCACCCATTATTGACTTGTACTAGTTGGTACTTAAACTTGTTCTGCATCCTGCAGGTAACTGGATAAACCTGCTGATGAAACAGAAAGATTTGGATTGACTTTGAATGTGTTTGTGTTCAAGGAAGAGACAGTGACAGACAGCTGTTTCCCACTTTGCTAGTTGAATGGAGTCTGTCAGATCTTCATGTACTTTGCAGATTATTTCTGTCTGATACAGAGCTTCAGACCCTGTCTCTTAATTTTTATTTTATTTTTTTTTTAAATCAAGAGTCTTCTCTGCTGAACAATCCAAGCTGAAACCCATACAGGCCACACTGCCTGGATTTTATGGAGCGATGCACAGTGCAGGTAGTGTTGGGTAGTTGGTCACAGTACTCAGTGTCATGGCTGCCAGGTCTTCAGACTGATGCAGATTCAGCCTCATGTCACCATCACCTGTATCAGTTTCTCTTCAGTAATTATGGCAAACAAGGGTAGAAAGGGCTAATATGACTTAAATGATATTACCTGGCAGCTCAGAAGTACGAATAGTTGCCAGACTCATGAGAAGAGCAGTCTATGCCTTTATTCACCCTTTCTCTCAAGACCTTGACAAAGCTGGTGCTTGGCAATGCTAGATAATACAACATGGGTTACGGGGGTTTTAAAGTCAGAATAAGTCACTTCCCTTCTTGAAGAAATGAAGAAGTCAATGGCACGATCCAAAATATGGAATTTAATCCAGTGATCTCTGCCTCAAGTACTCCAGAGGTTAGGAAGCAGATGAGCTACTGAAGTAGCAGGGAGGGTGCCGAAAACATTAGGCGGTAAAGGGGAATCACAGAAAACCAAAAAAGTTGGTCTTGCCCCTCATGTCCTGGTCCTGTGGCCTCATGCCCACTGTGCCTACAGCAGCTTGGGGTGGGTGTGAATGCTCTCCACCAGACAGAATGGCACCAGCTTTACAACTGGGCTGTGCAAGCCACGGCCTTGGATTTCTCAGGTAAAATTGCCGGCGTTTTGGCCGAAAGCTGCACCAAACCAAAAGAAGAAATCTGCTGTGGAGTAGAAATGGAAAACCCATTACCACCCAGTTTTAGTCACGAGTCCCCCAAGTGCAGAAGCAGCTATATCAGTGCCTTTGAAGCATGCAAACTTATTTGTTGCTGCCACCATGCAAGCCCAGGCAGTCTCAAGTCTGTTACTTCTTTCTGTTCCTGCTTTTCTGGTTAAATGCACCTGGGAATATGTAATTGTCGTAAAACATTCATCATAAACAAACGGGATGGGCACGCCAGCTGAGCTAATGCTGGGGAAATGAGTTAAAAAACCTTGAGATTGGTATAATTGGTAGTGTACTTGTTGTGAGAAGGATGAAAGATGCGTGTTTTATATGGAAGTATAAAGAAGGGACAGGCACTATGTGTGCCTGGAGAGAGAAAGCATTCCATGTGTAACTGTGGCTTGGCAAAGGCTCGGGCACTGTTGTTAGAAACACAGAGAACAGATCACTGGTGGAGCAGAGGAGCGATGTGATAAGAAATGTAAAGGCCTATGTTAAATCTCTTACAGGGATCTCTGATTTACATCAGTGCAAACAAGGGCAGAGACACGGCCTAAGTCAGAGCTGTAGGCATTGTTCAAATGTCTCCGTTGTTTTGTTTTTGTTTTGTTTCCTATATAGATAAAAGATAAAGAAAGCATATATTCTTTGTTAAATAATGCTTGGTGCTAAGGGACTTTCCAGGTCTGAAAGCTTGGGCTGAAGAAGTTAGCTTACATGTGGAATTGCAGCTGATCCAAGAGCACAGAAAATAAACAATGCATACACCTCCATCCCTTGAACTCTGCGAGCTAGTTTTGTGGTTATTGTTCCCCACGGTATTGCCTTATCTCTTGCCATGTTTACAGGATTCGCCTTGTCTGCTACCCTGAGCCTCGCTGCCAATCACAAAGCATCAGAAAGTACACAGAGAGGTGGGTTGGTGTGCAGTGCTGGGAGTGGCGGACACCGCGGTGAGAGTGCCGAATGAGGCGGTGAGGAGACAACAGCTTTAAATGTCAGGGGGACTGCGTGGTCATAAAACAGAAAGCCATTAAGCAGAAGGAGCATATATACGGGAGAATCACTGAGGTATCTGATACTTCACATTCCTACTTCTTTTTTTCAGCTGTAGTCAACTGCAGCATGATTAGATTTAGCCCATTTCTTTGTTATACCATTAGCAAGTAATAAAGCACAATGAATGTGTATGAAGGAAAAGAGATCTTAGATCTAAAGTGCCCAATCATCTTTGCAAAGCTAGACCCTTCCAGTGCGGAGAAGAGACTTCAACCACTGTGCTTTTCTTTTCTTTCCTGGCTGGATGAGAGACAACTGTTACTGCGGATGTTTACTCTTTGCACTGTGGTAGAGTTGCCCGCTGGTGGCAGCCTGTTGCAGCCTCTTGCCCAATCCTGGGCTGTTACGATTCCGTCACACCTATCTTGGTCCCAAATGAGTGGATGTACATACAACATAGTAAACACATTTCTCAGCAATTAAGTATGCTGGCTAGGAAACAACCCCATGACAATATGACACGAACTTAAGTTGCCCGGGAGGCAGTCCAATTTTCTTCGTTGGCTGCTTGGCATTTTTTAATTGAACGACAAGAAGTTTGTGTCATTGCTGCGTATTACAGTAGTGTAACAATGAAGGGGCCACCAAATGGCTGGAAGTCAAGAAGCATACTGAGCCTAGCCCTAGAAACCACAAAGCCAATTGATTCAAATGCATATTTGATAACCCTGAGATAAATCTATCAAGTTAAAACTGAGAAGTGTCTGCTAAGATGGAAGTGTATTCCTTTACATTTTAACAAAAGTGGAAAAAATGCAACTTGCCAATATTTGCCCGCATACCTCTCTCCATCTCGTCTGTGTTTTGTTTCATGCTTCTAACAAAGAACATTCTAAATGTAGCCTGTGTCACTTCAGTATTGCTCTTGTACACCACGGCACTTTGATTTCTTTTGGATTACAACCTCTTGTGTTGTTTGGTAGTGTCCTTAAACACCTAGCTGTTGGACATGAAGCGATTAGTTGAAAATCTCCACTTCCCTGGGAAAAAAGTCCTTCAAAGGTTGCGTAAGTGCTTAAAACCATAGTCTATTGTAAAACCCAGAGGCAAATAAGGCAAAAACCTTTAATTTAAACTGAAAATTATGATTTTTCCTCAGCCTCATGATTCTTGGTGAGCCTGACTCATGAATTTTGAATGCTTAAGATTTGCAGTACCACGTGAGGTAGATATAACCACTGCAGGACAGGTCCAAACAGTCCCTTAAAAAAATCATTTATTAGTTCTCCCTTCCTTTGTACACCCTTTTGTTCGGTGCATTTAATTAATTAATTTTACATGTTCTTTTTGCCTGTCTTTTTTTTTTTTTTTTTTTTTTTTGGAAATACTTGTGGATTCAGGGCGGCAATAAAAAACCCTTTTATTTTAAAATTGAAAGATGAAAACCAGCGTAATGAACTTGCCACTTCCTTAGAGTTCTGGTAACTTGGGTGTGATCTGATGGTACAGAATGATTCATGGGATAAAATTATAGACTTATGCAGGTGTGTACAAGAGCTTGGGTGGGGTGTAGGCAAACAGGGAATTTTATATGGCAATAAACATGGGCATGTGGTATAAAGAAACTGTACGGCCTTTTAAAAAAACTTTATTTTATTTTAATTTCATAAGGAGAAATTGAATGACCTTTCTGGTCAAAGATAAGGACACCCCTTTGCTCTTCTCCTGCCAGAGTCCAACAGAGATAATGCTATATTTTCAAGCAGGTGGAAACCTCATCTGATCCTTAGCACCATGCCAAAGCAATGGGCAGCTCTTACTTAGATTTTCCTTAAGTGTGAAGTCTGTCTCTATTGGAATTGGGTAATGTGGCATTATTTAAGCTCAGGTAAGCTCTATGCTTTGTTCTGAGTAGAGCTTTTTGGGGGCCTTCTGCCCGTGCAGTCTTAACACCCTGTATTCTGTCTCATGACGGACAGGGTAGGCCCCATCTATCTGGCTGGCAGATCAAGTGAAAAAGCTCTGCCGCTCCAAGCAGTGAGTTACTATCTCACACCTGATTGTAGTGCCAGATACAGTGAAGGTCAGAAGGCCAAAGGTTGAGAAATCTGGCTTGCAAAGCAAACAGAAATGTTTCTGTTTGCAGACAGAAATGCTGACTGTACATAGAGCCACAGGAACTTCCAAACCACAAGAATTGCCTCTCACTGCTTCCCTCTTCATCTTCTGTTCTTCCACCACCAACCTTTTCTTTCTTGCCACTGTTGGCCTGAGATTCTTCTTGCCTGAAGCCCCTGCTGTCTGAGACAGCCTACACACGTCTGCCTGAACACCTCTGCTGATTTCAGAGCTCATCAGAAGAAAGATTAAAAAAAAAAAAAAAAAAGAAGAGACTAACTTCGAAGCTGGTGTAAAGTCATGCAGCTCTGCTGAAATCAGGGGAGTTAGGCAAATGAGAATTTTCGAAATGTCATGGACAGATATTTTGCTTTTTTTTTTTTTTTTTCCTTCCCATGTAATTTCTCCCTCCCCTTGTGGTTTGTTATCATTCAGCTCTACAAGGCTTTGTTTAACTCTAGTAAAGGCCATAGGAGTTGGAATTAGATCCAACTTTGTTTACACAAGAGTGTGTGGCTAAGGCTGGGCCTTTGAAAGGGCACATGATACACTCCGAAGGTTTGGGAAGATCATCGTTAACTATTGCTTGAGGGTCAGACTGTGCCAGGCCCGCTCTCCCCTTATAATGTCTTACTCCACAGACAAGTCTGATTTGCCTGAAGTAAAGGACACAGTTAGAGATAGCTGTCACTTTTCCTAGGGCAGCTCTAGGAGTGTGCTTTATGGGTTGTATGGGGCTCTGTCCCATAGACAGTTCTTACATTGGGACCATTATTCCCCTAAATGCCAACAAGCCCCAGATCGTGGGTAGAGCTGCATGTTGGGTGTTAGGAGGTCACGGGCTCCTTATCAGGGAGAGGACAGCGAATTGCTGCGTTTTGTACAAGTTGGGTGCAGTTCTTGGGCTTCAGACAAAGCCAGCATAAGTGTTAGGATGTTCATCTGTGGCAGCTGATGAGCTCTTCCTGCTACCTGGGCACCTTCTGCCAGGAGGAGAGATGGGGTGCTGAGGGACACAAGCTGTGACATTTAGAAGCACAGATCTTTTGTCATCTCATTGCTGGCAGCTCAGCATAAATCCAGCCTATTCAAGAGAGCGGTAAAGCCCACCCCAGACTGTCCAGAAAACAAAATCAGAATGCAGTACTTTCTCTGCGTAAATAGCTAGCAATTCCTGAGGAAATGGGTCCCAGATTTCCCTGTGAATTGGGGCCTTAAGTTCTGACATAGGGAGCTATTCATGGAGGAAATTCTAATTGAGTCAGGTTGTGCTTTTTCCACAAATTGTTTACCATCTGTCTGGGTCTTTACTGGATTCCTAAAGGGACCTGTGTTGCACCCAGGTGCTGTGGTGGTTAGGCAGATTTAGGTGAGCACTCCTTGCATGCAGAAGTCAAATAGTAAAGAAAAAAAACATGTCCGTGGTCCATAAGAGGGACAGATCATATGGTCTCCATCTGGGGCTCGGGGATGGCTCTGTGCACTGAAATAGCAATTGCTGTGCCTTGCTGTGTTTCCACAACAGAAACCAAAGATGGTGACATGGAGGAAATTAATGCCAACTGCCCACTCATTTCCTGATTATTTGTTATACATGCTCCGGTGGCTTTAAAACGAGAGACTGCAACATACAGAATCCAGAGTCTCATCTCTGACAGGTATGGATTGAAGTGTGTGGAATTATGCTGGTGTAATCCAGGTTAAAAGGAAGAAACAGGCCCTGTACTCTACGCTGAAATTCTCTCATGAAACCTTTCCCAGAGCTATCAAAGAATATTAAAGTTCTTTGGGAGCAGGGACTGTCTCATACTGTGTGTGAACAGTGTCCAACACAATGGGGCTTGCTCTTGGCAGAGACCTCTAGGAGCGAGAGCAATACATGTAATAACATCTAACTACACCTTCAAGACATAGTGTAGGGAAGTACATTGTGTTAACTCAGTTGAGTGCCTGCCTAACCTGTGATTTAGAGGTGCCCCTCCCTCAGCGTTCAAAGGAGGAAATGAAATCTTCCCCAGGGAAGAAGTATTCTGACCTTTCAGTGGCAGGGTCTGCGTGTATCAGCTCCAGAGGAGGAGCAGGAACTGGGACGCTTAGGATCAGTTCCCCACTTTGGCTACCTGGCCTTTGGCAAGTCACCTAATTACTCTGTTCTACAATTGCTCAATTGTCATAATTCTTCTTTTCTTTCCCATAGCGGGGTGGGGATGGACGGAAGGGAAGCAAATTCTTCCTATATTTATGATTACAGAGTGCTTTGAGGTGCTCTGGTGAAAGGGCAAAGGGACAGTAATAGATCACATTCAGCTCTGCTAGCTCGTTCCTAAGAGCATTTATTTAGAGACCGAGGCTTGCTCACTGGCCTTAGTGGTAACTCCTTCAGGAAACAATTGCTTAAGGTAATATTTTCCAAAGCATCCAAGTAAGTCTCCCAAATCCCTTTGAAAGTAAAAGAGTCTCAGACATTACATTTCAAAAATACTCCTGAGCACCCACAACATTTGAAAATATGTGCACTAGTATTTCCCACGTGAAGAATCTGAAATTACAGAGCCAGTGACTGACCCAAGGAACTTACCGCACATATCAGTAAAATGTAGAAAATGCACATCCCCTAACTGACGTGTCACTAAGCAGAAAAGATTTCCCTTTATTGTAAAGATTGTATCAAAACCCTCAGCAGACTTGCCTGATTCACTAGCCGTGAAATCTTGGTCTTTTCCTTTGATCTTTCTTCAGATACTACTTCATGTAAAATAAGGCAGACTCCCTTGGCTTGCCTCCAGTGGGGAGAGACTAAGAGGGTTTCTGTGCTTCTTTAGGCTAATTAGCCACTTGCAGGACCCCAGAGAGGTGTAATGCACTATTTTTCTTCCCTCCATCCATTCCCATAAAAACCTGGATCCTGGTCTTTCCTCCGACACTGTGAGTGGTAGGACTGACAGAGATTTCTAATCTCCAAATTAAAATAAACTTCCAGCGAGGTCCGGTTCTAGTAAAGGAGCCGTACTATTGAGCTAGATAAACAGTGGCTGAGGAGGTTTGTAGATGCTTAGGTGTTATCTGGTACAGAGGTACGAAGGGTTAACTTCTTTCTTCCTCTCTTAGTTGCAGTCACTCCACAGGCTGCACGTGGACGTCTCAGGAATGGAAGAGGGAAAAGCGCAGAAACTGTCTGTGGGAAAAGTTGCATTCCGTACCCTGAACCTCCACGATGCAAAGTTTTTTCTGCCTCCCTGCGAGTTATTTTGCTGTCTTGACGTATATCTAACTCCCAAGGAAAAGACCTTGCTGACTCAGCCTGAATCCTTTTATGTTGAGTCACCCCCTTCTGCTTCCAAATTAAAAGGCCAATAATTGCCTGTTTGTGAAGATTCAGACAATTGCTGCCTTATACCCTCAGCATGAGCCACATGAGGAATTCCTCCTCTAGTACATGAAAAGATGAGCTCAAGTGAGATGGTAGTTGGAGACTAAGCTGTTGGATAAGCTGCTCTGCCCTCCCCAAGTGGAACCAGGGCTCTGGATATCTGGATCTGCCAGAGCAAGATAAACCTTGCAGGGGTGCTGCATTCTGAAGCAAAGACTGCTCGTGCCAGATCTCAGCTGCAGTTAAGAGCAGGAATGCATCCAACATCAGGCACAGGACAACCCAGTTCTCTCCTCTGCGAGCTCTCTGTGTCTCACGTCCTCTCCAACGGGTGCTTACCCCATTTGCCATTCTCAGCTCCATGTGCCAGGGCTGCCCCCACGCTGTGTTGTAGCCCCAAACAAATCTGCTCCCCCTAGCAGCAGCTCTGTCCCCCAGACGTGGATGACTGAACAGTGCTTCCCCTCCCCAGGGCTCTGCCTGCCCTTCCCGTGGTCTCAGGCCTTCTGCTGTGATTGCTTCTGCCTGCTAAAGCTTGATTCCCATTGCTTTTACTCTTGTCAACCAAGATGTATTATTCTCAAGAGACATTAATGCAGAACATGAATCCCTTCAGACAATCCCTTGACGTCTTTTGGCTGCTACCTTGCACTGGGGCAGGTACAATCTACAGGTACTGGGGTAGGTACATCTACAGTATGAGGTGGGAGGAAGGAGATGCTTAAGACAGTGAGCAAAGAAGAGTTCCCTTCAGAAAGTCAGGGTGCAGCAAGTCAGGGGCTCACCAGCCAGGGGCCCTCTCCCACAGCCCCATGTGAAGCAAGCAGGGCAGGCCTGGGAGCAGCAGCAGGCTTCAGCCAGGAGCCCAGATCATCAGAGATGTTTGTGGTGACAAGAGAGCTCCAAGCCCAAGAGAGCAAGTCCATCCACAGGTCAGGATCAGGAATGGTAAGGGCAACCAGGGTCAGGCACCATCCAACAATCAGGCAGGCAGCGAGGAGGCAGACCTGAAGTCAAGCAAGGAAATCAGTCTGTCGGTCGAGATTAACAAGGTTCATGGCCAGGCACAGGCATGGCATGGGTGGGCTGGAGGCAGGAACTGCTAACAGCAGAGCTCACGTGGGGACTGAAGAGCCAGGGCTGAGCAAACGTGGGGCTCCTGGGCCATGGGCAGAGGATGGAGGCTCCAGGTGAGACTGGTTAGAGCAGTAAGTGGTGTTAGTGCTCTCAGGGACCTCACAGACATGTGCTGTTCCTGTCTCTGGTTTCTTGGTGGGCTTGAACAAATCCCTCCTTGTGTTTCCCACCTTACCTGAGTTTCAACTGGAAGAAATACCAGTACTATCTTCTTCTCTGAAGCTTCAAATCATTAGAAAGGAGCAGAAAACACAGCGTTATTTTTCAGTATACTTGTAAGTACAAGCTGTGCACCTATTGTGGAGCTGGGAGTCAGAAGGGCTCCTCCACGCAAGTATCTTTTTACTGTTCACGTGAGTAAATTCTCATATTTTCCTCTAACAAGCTTCTGAGTATTTCCGGCAGAATTCCTGGGAGATTAAACATCATATAAAATGTATTTGTCTCACGCAAGATCTGACTTGCTTTTGAACCATCAGCAATCATCCCCGCAGTTGCTGGGGTGTAGAACTATATTTTTTATTGTTATTACTACTTTTCTACTTTCTGTCCTGGATCTTGTAAGATACCTGTCCTATCTTTAATTATGCTAACGAGGTCCTGAGGTTGATTTAGAGGCTCTGTTATAATGCCAGCCTCTCAGTTTACATCTCAAGTATCGGCATGTTTATTGCAGATGTCTGTTAGGAGCAGCTACTTTTTCTGTGCTTGTGTGCAGAGCGAGAGACAGAGCTGGAGGGGAGTGGTACGAAATAACCCACAGAAATGAGAAAAAGCAGCTATCTCTGCCATATCTGCATCTGACTTCTCTGCGGGGCACGGAGCCTTGCCTGTAGCTTCTTTTGGATGTATAACATTCAGTTTCATATGTTCTTTCCCCAAATACAAAACAAATTGACTCATGAAAGAACAGTTCATTCCTGAGGGCCGGCACCCTGTTCGGTATGTTGATAACTTTCCAGAGCTGATGTGTGTATTAGTCACCCTTGCTGGTTCACTGCTGATCTGAAAGACAGAGGTTAAATAATTGCGAAAGCGAGGTTGATGTCATCGTGGCACCTGACTGAAGCTGGTACTTGAGAACTGGCGAAAGAGATGCATTCGCTGTGCTTTCGCCCAGGAAAGGGCTCGCACTGAGCAGTGGTTCTCCCCCTTCCCTGAGACGTGCCATCCATTCCCATACCACACAGGGGTGACCTTCAGACAATGAGCCCTCTCACTGCAGTCCTTTTTTTCTCTCATTTTTCCCGACCTGAGTGGATCCTGGAGGTTTTTCTAAATCAGATGCACGTGTGCACGTTTCCAAGGGCCTCCCTCGTGTCCCGCACCGTGCACGTATACCCCAGCACGTAAGTCAGGATCTGTTTTGTGTGTATAAGTAGACAGGTGTGTTGCACAGGCCTGTTTTACTGACAATATTGTGTATATCATACACAAGCTATCATATATCGTACGGGCTTGTATGGGACTATGGGCCTTTTCTACTTGTTTTTTAACACCGAGACTATGACTTGGCACTGTGTGAGACACTAAAAAATAAAGACAGGCCCCGTGCTAAAGAGTTTGTACTCTAAATGTCAGACGGAGAAAAGACAGGATGCACTGTGGTGAGGAAGATTTCTGATGTGTTTGTAATTTAAATAGGAAAAAAAACTAAACTTGTTTCACAGGAAAAGAGCGCGTGCATGTTTGTTTTTCAGAGGAGTTTAGAGAAGAACAAGCAACAGTTTTGTGACAGTTTGCTGGTGGAGCGGTTTCTCTTAACACCTGCACAGAGGCTCGGGAGAAGGAAATGGGGCTGTGTGGTCTGTGCCTGCTGTTCCCCTGCCCTGTGAGTGAGATTCAGCTGTGACCTGTGAGGGTGCAGCCTGGAGCTGACCCCGGGACCGGCTTCATTGGCACACGTGCCAGTCCTTTGCTCCCTCAGCTCTTCCCTTTGGCTCCATTGCATTTGTCTGCCCCTGTGTCTAGTTTCTATCCCGCATTGTGCTTTATGCTTTTAATGAGAAGGTTCAGGCAGCAAAGCAAAACTTCCATGCTGTGATCACAGGAGAGGAGCTAGTTATTTGTGTCCCATGTGAGGCCATGAAAACAGGAGCCTTGCAGCAGGGCTCTGCAGCATCCGCAGCACCTTTGCTGCTGCCAGCTGACTTTCTGTAGCACAAGCCCCTTGCAATGTTGTTCTGCATCATCCCAGCGATGGGCAGGCCACAGAAGTTAGGAATGAGTGCAAGGGGTACATCTTATCCTTTTTTGGGGAGCGTGGTTTTCCAGGTCTAAATCTCCTTAATCTCTGTGTCGTCAGCGTTTTTATTATACATGTACGTATTTGTATTTTAAGAAAATGAAGCGCTGGGTGTGGATATGTGCTAATACTAAATAGAAGACATAACCATACGAAGCTCCCTAAAGCCTTATATTAAAATACCAGAAGCGCTTGACTCCAAAGCACCGGGCTGAAGAGGTATGTGGAGAAGCCTTGGTCCACTTTGCTGCTAAAGACAGAAACTTCTCATGGGCTCATTTCAAAGCAGTAGGGCACACAGCTGTAAGCAGGAAGGTTCTGTGGGTCACAGCATCTTAATGACACGCTGACACAGCTGGAGAGCTCCTTGTGACACTGCGAGGTTTTAATTCCACACCAGGGAGCTGTCTCCAGGTGCTGGAGCCTGTTAGGTGCTTGAATTCCCATAGTGGTGTCAAGAGAGCTAAGCTGCAGATCCCGGCTCATCCAAACCATCTTCATCTTGGCATTTTCTCTGGTTTCACTGCAGAGAGAGACTCGGTTTCCTGGCTTAAACTTACAGTGTGTCCAGAGGAAGTGTGAACAGCACAGGGGCAGTTTCTGTGGCCCTGTGAACTCAGAATTCAGCGCAGCTCCCCAGAGCGATGTGTGTACGTAAGGACTCCAGACCAAGCACACTACAAATTCAATAGCAATTGCAGCAACAACGTTCGTAGCACTTGCAAAAGGAAGCAACACTGACCACTTAGCAAAATAAAATAAAATACACCACCAAACCCCCAAAGGGCACCTGGGTGGAAGACAGAAGCAGTGCAGCGACAAAGCAGAGCACAGGGCAGCCCTCCTGACCCTCTGGTACCGGCCGCTTCCAGGTGCCTGCAGCAAGCACGCGGCTCGGGCTGGTGCAGCAGGGAGCACACATCTCCGAGATGGGGCCAGCAGCTGGTGGAAGCAGCTGTGTCCTGGGCAGCTCACAGCAGAGTTAGGGAGGTGGAATTAAACCATCTTTGCCTGTCTCCAGGTTTAGCCACATTTTCACTCTTTGCTCATTACCGACAACCAAAGCATGCTTTGGAGCTGAGACTGGCTAAAATACAGAGCTGGGCTGACCACAGTCTTCTTCTACATCCAAGGATGGATGATCACCCATGTGGGAAACAGCTATGTGATTAGGGAAGAATCCCCTTTTTGGAGGGCCAATTTAAAGAAATGTCATTTCTGTTAGCAAATGCTGTGTTGTTTTTTTTTTTTTTTTTTTTTCTCCTTGTGTTCACATCTGCCACCCCTGAATATACAATTCAATCCTGTAAATGTGTTATTGAAAGGAGTATTTATGACCAGTTTTGATACTTTAATACATTTTAAAGCAATTCATAAGACTCTTTACATGAATAACTGAAATTAACCTTCATTTGTGCTTTAATTTGAAGTTCAAACTTAACATAATCAATATTTTGTGGTCTTCTGCAATCTGTTCAGGTCTGTTTATCCAAGGAAATTATTTGTTCCACTTCTGCCTTTGAGGTAGAAATGGACACAGTTAATTCCAAATTCCCAAACTTGAAGAAACTGAAGGAACTGGGACTCTGAAGATAGATAAATATACCACGTTTGTATCCGAGGCTTGTGAAGTACATCCACACACACTCCACATAATCTTTTAGTGCATGATATATGCAATATTCCTCATAAAACAATCCCTATTCAGCTCCTTGTAAAATTTTAGCTCTTCAACAATGGTTGTAAAGGCTGCTTTTTTCCCCAGAGAAAGTGATTGTATAAGGTGAAAATAACCTTATTTGCTGTAATCAGAATGTGAAATCAGATATGGGAGCAGACGTATACTGCTGAATAAAATCCTTTGCATTGTTCTTGTAATGATGTGTTTTTGGATGAGCTATGTTTATAACCAAGTAATTTGCTATCAATGTTTCATTGTAATTTACTTTCTAAAGAATTCATCGTGTCATAACCTTCAGTAGGTACAAGATCAGTTTGTTCTAATTTTAAGATTGTATCATAAGAAACATTTAGCACATTGTGAAATAAATTCAAGAAGCATTTAATCACTGCAAGCCTCTCTGTCATGCCCATCTTTGTCATCCTTAACAAACTTAAAAACTGCAACTGGGCAATTCTCAGCTAATGTAAAAAGTAACATCTAATAGCTTTCAACTGCAAGTCAGACGGATAATCATCTCGTGGGGACATGCCTCAACATTTCCGTGCATTGAAGGTTGACAAAATGATATAGCTTCCGTAATTCTGAAACTCTTGGCAGCTAAGGAGAAGTGATTGAAAACTTTCGTTACACAGCCCTCAAGATCAAATGATTGTTTGATCAAACACTTATTTATAAAATACTTTGCTGTGTTTTACAGAAGATGAGGATGCTTATTTTGCTTCCAGCTAATTGCCCAGCTCATTTTCCAGTAATTTATAGACAGCGATGCCTCCAAAAGCTAACATTAGTCTTATTAGCTGCATGTGAATAACAAAGTTGAGACCATTTGACTGTTTTAATACTTCTTACTATTTCAGATATTCTCATACAGTTTCACTGATGCCTTGCAATAACAAGAAAGCAGATTTTCTTCATTACTGCACGCCTGAGAGACAAATGACTATCAAGAACACTTCGTTATTTCTGTGGTTTGGAAGCTTATATGTGCAGAGCACATATAGGGCAAACCACCTAGAGTTATTCTAACTTTTTTTTTCCCCTTTTAGTTGCTATTTTCTGTTTAAAATTTCAGTTACATTTTTGAGAAAACAGAAGTTCTTGTTTATGAGTGAGTGGATGGAATCCAATCTCACACAAAGTGGGCAGAAGATACAAAGCAGTCTGCCTCAAGTATAGTTCCAGTGAAGTCAGCAGCGTCCCTGTGGGAGTGAATATCCATGCGAAGTCTCCAGGTTGTTCTTGGTTCCCTGCCTCACTCTGGCAGGGTCTCCAAGCAGGAAACTCAGTGTAGGAGTTTACTCTATTCTGCCTCAGTTCTCCTATGAAATTACGATTCGTTTCTGTGTGCTAAACTCAAATGCAACCATTTCCCTTTTGCTTTTCATCATATACTTCTGATGCCACCTCTTACAATGCTTTTAGAAGCTCAGAAACCATTTTACTGAGTAAGAGAGCAGCTGCTCTGCTCTAGAAAAAACTCTGCTCATTTATATACTGCTGAGCTTGGATGAAATTTTCTACTAAGCTCTGGAAGGACCTTTACCTAGAAACTTCCCAACATCATCTTACTTCATTGTTAAGGTCCTGTGCTGTATATAGCCCTGTAATTTTAGTCTCCCTGTGAGCAGGGGTTTGAACTATGGAGGTCCCTTCCAGAGTTCCCTTCCAAGCCACGTTTCATGATTCTTTTCACTCTTCTGCAATAAAAGTCATTAGTGCCCTTATGTGGCTTAAGGAAACTTTCTGTCTCCACAGTGGCTTGAAAGAGCTTTAGCTTAACAGAAAGACGAGTCCTCATTTTAGATTCTTCACTTGGCTTTGTATTTCCAAAGGCTGAAGATAAAATTGAGGCTGGGGGTACCAGGCTTTTACCACAGCAGTGAGTGGATCCAGCAGCATCTGCTCTGGTTAGAGGTAGAGAAGCAAGAAAGAGGATCCAGGGGACCTTCATCTGTGCTTTCGTCTACTGGATTCGAGCTGTTGGACTGGCTTTATTTTGCCCTGACTCCTGATCTTTCAGGAAAACAACACCAGAATTGTACCCAGCTTCACAGTTATTTGTTATGCACATCTAAGAAGATTGGTGGTTTTGTTTGCTCTTGGTTTTTCTCTTGCAGCTGGTAAAAATCAAAGGATAGTAAAAAATAACTGCAAGCAGGCAATTGTGTCAGCCCCAAGTGTTCAAAATGGGGCAAACTGGATGTGGGGAGAGATGTAAAATGGGGGCAAATGTGATAATTTTAAGAGCAGTGTGAGAGAGGCAGAGAAACCCCTTGGGAGCAGGGGTAAAGTCATCATCACATTAAGTGAGTATTCTCTTGTGATTGTGCTCTGATGTGAAATAGAGTGAAAATGATGGGATTTTTTTCCCTTTAATTTATTGGAAATGTGAACGGTTCAGTTTAGCTTTAACATATTTTGTATCTGCTTTATTGAGGGTGTGCTCTGAGCAGGGCTTTTTGGCTTTGTACTCTGTAGATTTTGTTTCTTGCCTCACTTTTTTTTTTTGTTTGTTTGTTTTTTTTTGTTTGCTGAAAGTAGAGGCTTGGGTGAAAAATAGCCATAACATTTCGGATACTGGAAACACACTAAATTCATTCCTTGTAAGCCAGGGATGATGAAACTCCACAGCTTCTCAGGGTCACTCAAGAGGTTCTGCTCATGAGAATTATATCCAAGCTTTTCTTCCAGCCCCTCCTGGGTGCCACCAGCCGGGCAGGCCTCGAAGCCCAGAGCTCTTCCAGCAGCAAGCCCACTATTCTCTCGTGCTGGCTCTCTGTCCTGCTGCCCATCGGAGGACGTAGCTGCCTGCAGATTAACATCTGAAATGGCTTCAGTCGTGAATAAGCAGCACATTGTGGTCAGCTGTGAGCCAGACTGCTGCATTCGTGAAGGATGAGGAAGGTGGGTGACTCACGTGGCTCAAGCAGATGGAAGGCGACCTCTGGGCCAGCCCTCGCCGTCCAGAGAAACGTAATCTCAGAGCTGAACAACTCGTAGTACGTCTGGGTCCAGTTCCGAGCTTTTTGGGCAGAAATCAGATGACATGCAACTTACGGCCGAGTTTGTGTTTAATTAGATTAGCTCCAATCTGAAATGGAGCCGCTTTGGAGCGTGTGAACCAAAGCTAGATAAAGACTCCCACAAACTCCTGCAAACTGGAAATTTATAGGTCTCACCCTGTATTTATTTG
This sequence comes from Aythya fuligula, assembly GCF_009819795.1. Classification (NCBI taxonomy): domain Eukaryota; kingdom Metazoa; phylum Chordata; class Aves; order Anseriformes; family Anatidae; genus Aythya; species Aythya fuligula. Next base: position 4,552,061 of record NC_045578.1, on the reverse strand, counting down.
CTGTGGCTCAGTTCGGGGTGAAAGGTACAGCTCAGCTGCCACAGCTGGCCTTTTCTTTTTTTTTTTTTCTGGTCCACGTTTCTTTCTGTAGCCCACTCTACTTTGTTTGCCAGCAGATCGTCTGCAACCAGATTGGCTGGGGCTGGAATCGCTCTGCTCCGCTCCCTTAGCAAACACACGAGGTCTGAGAGGTGTCTGGCTGCGTGTAATGAAATGAGCTGACTGGCACTTTAGCGTTCCCCTGTGTAGGAGCGTCTTAGGAGTAAGACACTTAATTATTATTAACGTTCTAATTGGCCTGTGCGAGTGCGGATGTGCGTGCGTGGCTGCGCTGCCTGGCTCGCCGTCGGGGCAGGAGCTGCATCCCGTGCTTCCCGGCCCAACTCGCTCCCCCTGAACCCAGCAGAGCCTCGTGGCTGCTGCAGTCCCAATCTCCTAACCTTCTGCCGCTTCCAGTAGCAAAACCCCAAGCAGCCTAAATGTGAAGGGAGGGGGGGGGGAAGAAAGTAACTATAATAAAGAAACATTAACAGGAAAAGAACATCTTGGTAAGGTCTACAGATAAGAATGGTAAGAATTGTTCTCGCCGAGTATTGTCTGCAGTACAACATGTCCTGTATGCTTTAGCTGCTGCTCCGTGCCAGCATATAGGGAGGACATTAGCTCTTAATGGGAAACATTAGGTGTTTAAATCAAGAACATTTTTCCACAACGCCAAATTCTGTCAGGTGACTGCTGAAAGCCTCGGCTGAGGCTCTGCTCCCCGGAGTTACTTCTTTGTTAGAGGCTTGCCACCTAGTGCTGTACTTCGGTACTGCTCTTCCCTTCCTTTTGCCCGGACTTGGTGCTGGAAAAGCTGATTTAAATTTTTTTTTATTTAACAGGAGTGGCAGTTGCTACATGCATGGACTGCTTGGCTTTTAGCTTTTGCAAAGAGCTCTGTTTGCTCTGAGACGAGCAGCAGTACTTGTTGTTCCAGGGGAAGGTGCAGTTTGTGCAGACAAAGTACATGGGAACAGGGGAGTTATTGCAGGGCTGTCCCTTTACCCTGCTTTGGCAGCGAAGCAGCCTGAAAATGGATGGCTACAATTTATAGCAGGGTGCTGCCTTAGTGTGAAACTGCAAATGACGGTCAGTTCTGCAGGGTACAAAGACTTTTTTTGATGCTTCCACGATCGTCTGGCAGAGAACAAACACTATTCTTATAAGCTCACACTTTGGAAAAACATAAAAGAAACTGGCAATTTAAAATAGCTTCCTTTGTGCTCAGACCATCTCTCTGAAAGACATAATCTGACCATTCAACTGTATTTACAGCTCTCCCCTTCTGGTGAGTTATAATAAAAACAGAAGCAAGATCCTTAGCTTCCTGTATCTGCACTTAATTTAGCATTAACACTAAAACCATCCTACTCTTTTATACTGCAGGAACGATTTCTACTGCCTTTATCCTTGTTAAGAACAGCATCTCACACTACGGATTGTTTTTACAGAAATCAGTAAGACTTAACTATTCTTACAGTAAAGCTCATGGTGCCACAATCTGACCTGGGGTTATTTTGCTAATGGAGATCTCTCTGCTTTGGCAGTGCCGGATTTCTCCCTACATATTACAAAAAATACTTGATCTCAGACTCTGAAAGGTGCTGAGCAGCTGCGGTTCCCACCAGGGCTGGTGACTGTAGAATAGGTTCCACATCAGCCCAGGCTCTGCTCATCATGTTTATTTGACAGGCAATAACCTTTTTATTGAACCCAGCACATTACGCTGATGATCCACCCTTCAGCAAATATGATTGTAATAATCACTCGGTATTTATTTAACAGCCAATTGCTGTCTTTTGGGAAAGAGTCGATTTACATAGTTCCAAATTACAATTAATATATTTTGTAATGGTTATTTAATAAAGGCCAATGTAGGGGAGTTGCCTACCGGTGAGAGGTGAGGCTGGGAGACCAGGCATTGGTGTGCAGCCTTGATTCTGCCACTGCCTTGCTTAATGACCTTGGGCAAATCACTTAGCCGCTACATCCTTTTATTTATTCGCTTGTAAAACTGGTATAATAATACCCTGGTGCCACGAAGCTTAATTACTGTTTGTAAAGGATTTTGACCTCTCAAGCAAGGAACTGTGTGAGTTATACTATAGCTAGCCTGCTGACCCCGAGTGAAGGAAACGTCTGCAGCTGTTTATCTAGAGGAATGCCTAGATAGAAATACATTTTAGGCCGGTGAAGTATCTTTCATTGAAGATAAAAGAACACCTTCCTCCTACGCACGCCACCAAATATCTGAGCTTCCTATTGCTCTTAAGTACAAAGTCCAGTTTTCTCTGTATGTATGTATTCAGGAGCCTGGCCAGCTCCCTGGCTATTGATTGCACGGCCAATTGATGAGGCATGGAGGGATTTCTTTCCTACTGCCTAACTTGGGCTTTCCTCCTGTTGCAGTATCAGACTCCGACTCCTTGTCCTCTTTCTTCCCTCCCCCTCTCCCACTCCTCCTTAGAAAATTTAAAGCTCTTCAGAAAGAAGACTAGGTTTGTAATAAGTTACTTTAATTGGATTTTTTTTTTTTGTATTGGTATGCACAGGTTATCTTTAAATGATTTACTGATGTACTGCCAAGCACTGCTCATTTAACCTCCTTCCTGCTCTCTTTGTATATGGATTCCTCTAATGATACTGGCAAACAATCTTTTAGAGAGTGTGCAACACATTTCTGCAATGAAAATCCCAAACGGAAAGCTAGAAGACACTGCCATTTCGGAGGCGGCGTGCCCTGCTCTCGTCGGTTTTGGCACCCGCTCGCAGACAGCCTTGGTGGGCACCCAGCGCCTGGAGGGTGGGGTGCTTCCCCGCCCCATTCCTGGGAGGGTAGAGGGGAGCCTGCTTTTTTTTTTTTTTCTTTTTCTTTTCTGCTGCTGCTTCTTTTTTCTTTTTTTTTTCTTTTTTTCTTTTCTTTCTTTTTTTTTCTTTTTTCTTTTTTTTCTTCCCTGTGATCGTTGAGCCACTCCGACGTGAATTTATGTGTGTAATCATCTGTGTTGTAATTGGCAGCCTGGCATATGAGTCACTAACCAAATTAACTGAAGTTTCCTTTGGGGAAAAATGTAATCAGTTACTACACTGAGATACATTGCACCAAATTAACTCTTACTGTTTGCTGGGTTCGGAGCTAGCGGGCTGATGGTTTCCTTCCCCAAAACAAAGGGCAACCGCTGCGGGAGGGACTGACAGCGGAGAGGGGGAAAAAGCCCAAAGGGTGGAGGTATCTGTCTTGACAGCCCTTGGAAAGTCATTGGCAGTATTGTCTGCCTAAAGAGTTAAAAAATCACAAATAAAATCCATCCCAAATCATGAGGTTCATTTTCTTCTAAGTTAGCAAGATGGAAAAATAAATGTTTTGCTTGTTTGGGGGGTTTAAGCCTTTAGAGCTACACTCTACGAGCTTTTGTTTGCAACCCAGATTATCAGACACTTACTTTCAGTGGTAATGAAAGCTGAGATTTTCATGTAATCACATGATTTGAGAAGCTGGGGCTTTAAGAAAAAATCCACGATTGCAGAACTCAGAATTAATTGGTCAGAGTTAGCAATACAGCACTTGATTGTTTTTCTTCTGTACTGAAATCTATTCAGAGCCCAAATCTGAGCAGCGCTGTGGAAATAATTGATCTTTTTTTTTGTTTTGCTGGCTGAATCAAAAATTAAGAAAAGTTTTGTTTCAAGTCAAAGGAAATATTTTGAGATGAAATGAAACCTTTGTGTTCAAAGTTTGTTCAGTTAAAAAAGATACTTTAAAATCAAATGTCCTCATCTCTCACTCAAAAGTGGTTTTTTTTCTACAAGTCTAGCAAATAGTCCCTGTTGATCTTGATCAGCAATTGTCAGAAAATAGATGCCTGAAAATACTGGGTCAGATTGGCCCACTGAGGGGTCCTAGTCTGATGGGTGGCTGGGATGTTGGACGACTCATGCCCTTTAAGTGATAATGCCTGCTTAATTGTCTCGGGGTCCCAAATATACAAATGTGTAGATGTCAGTATCTTATTTTTAATCTCTGAGCCTTTAATATCTGATATCTAACTATCTATTTATTTATTTGGAGTCATAGACCGGTTTGGGTTGGAAGGGACCTTACAGACCACCCAATTCCAACCCCTGCTATGGACAGGACACCTCCAAGTACATCAGGTTGTCCAAGGCCCCATCCAACCTGACCTTGAGCATCTCCAGGGCTGGGGCACACACAGCTTCTCTGGACAGCCTGTTCCAGTGCCTCCCCACCCTCTGAGTAAAGAATTTCTTCCTTAGATCTAATCTAAACCTACCTCTTTTAGTTTAAAGCCATTATTCCGTGTCCTACCGCTATACTCCCCAACAGAGTCCCTCCCCAGCTTCCCTGTAGGCATGTATTTTCCTTTTTACTGCCTGAAGGCTTTTTCTTGCTGAAATATTGGTAGAAGGTAGGTGTGTTAACCAGATGTGTAGTAATGCAACGAGGAAGGAGGTAAATCGTACCTGAGGGACCAAGACAGCCTTCAGAAGGACTTTGCATCCTGTGACCTGGGAAGTCCGACTGCAGCTGCCTGGACAATTAAGATTTTATAGTGTCTTCTGTGTAGCATTGAACTCAGTCAGTTGGAGAAAAATGGTGCCTAGAGGAAGAGGGCAGAGGAAGGCTGAAGAAGATCACCATGATGGGTAAAATCTGTAATTTAGGCATGAAAAACCCATACCGATCAGAGAATGCACTGAAAGTGCTGGAGGTATAAGCAGAAGAGCAAAACCTCTTGGCCCATTCCTGCTCCCACCGAAGTCAATCTGTTAGTGCAGTGCAGGCTATCAGGATAAACGATGACACCTGCCGAATGGCAGCCTTTTCTTTTAACCTTAACTGCCTCCAAAAAGACTCTCTGAAAAAAGATGTGTGCATGGTTTTATTTATTTTTTTCTTCTTGGTGCTACTACGTAAGTGTAGCACCAGTGTTTGAGTACCACTGTGATTCTTTGACGTGACTTTTGACTACTTTAGCATTTCATTTTTCTTTTACCCCTTTTTTTCACATATTTATTTTAATAACTAGAACAATCTATTTCTGCAGTTGGAAGAGTGCAAAATTCAATTTATCTCACAGAACACCTAAAATTAATTCACGCAGAAAGGGGGTGGTGGAAGATTTAGGTCCTGACTGCGAGCTTTTGACTGGAGTCATTTGTCATTTTGCTTCACGGATTGGAGCAATGAAGGTTTTATAGTGTGAGCCCTTAGAGTGACAGAGCTGCATGCGATTTCACACCGCTGTGTCAGGATTTCCTTTTCCAGGCCTTCACAAGCAGCCTGTACAAATTCACCTCTGCTTGAGACCGGTGTTGAGGGGACTTGGATTGGACGTGATCCTTCTGTCTTCTTTTATGCTTGGCGTGAAGTTGGCTCTCCTGTGCTGAGGATGTGCAGAGGCATCTGCATCACTTGTGGTGTGGCCGTAAGGTGATACGGACATTGTGCACATGGGACGTTCAGGTGAACCTCCCAGGGGTCTAACTCGGTTCTGTAAGATGGTCACTGAGATGTTATTGCTGCAGAAATCAGAGCAAGCAGCTACCTGGAGGTGTGTTGGATGTCGGGGCTTGAAGCCAAGCTGGGGATGCATTCAGATTTTCGATCACACGGTTGAATAATCCTTTGAAGGCTTTGGGTTGCTCACTACCTCCTGCTGGTTGGTTCCACGTTCAGCTGGTGGGACCAGTTTGCTGGGGCAAAGCGGTCCTGGGGCAAAGAAGCAACATCAATGGAGCCTGGCCTTATGGTGAGGTGGCAACAGAGGGCTGGGCATGTCTTCGTGGTAGCTGCCATCAGAAATCCTTGTAAGGAGAGGCCTTGGAAGGACTGGCTGCAAGGGCTGATTGCCTACATCAACCGTAGCAATCCCTGAAATGCCTTGTCAGTGGAAAGGGAAACGCGGAGAGCAGCCAAGGCTCTGATGGAGCGGGTGCTTTGAGGCTGCTGAGGGAGCGGGGAGCTGGGTGTGCAGGTTCCCGATCCTTCCCGTCACTTTCCACAAGTCTCTGCTTGTCAACACCCCATTTCCCAAGGTTATTTATCTTTCTGTCTGTTGTTGAGAGCTCTTGGATCCAAACGAACTGAATTACTTCACACCTGCCATATAAACCAGTAATACCGCAGTGAGTGAGTGGGCTTCTCTCCTGAGAGCTGTGTTTCAGGTGGGATGCAGATCCGTGCCCTTCTCTGCTCCTCGGGGATGGAGAAAGCAGGGCAGGCTCTGGCCTCCCTCCTGCTGTGCTGTGCAGAGCTCGGGGATGCTCTCAGGGACACTTTTCTTCCCTGTCCCTTCACAAACCTGCTGCTTTTCCCTCCCCACTGAGCAGTGATGGAGGGGGAGGCAGCACAGCAGTCAGGTTTGCCTCACAAAATCACAGAGTCACAGCATCACAGGACGTTAAGGCTGTCGGGGACCTCTGGAGGTCATCTGGTCCTCAGCAGAGACACCCAGAGCGGGTTGCCCAGGACCACATCCAGCCGGCTTTTGAAGATCTCCAGGAGATCTCCAACATCCCAATCGCCCTTCTATCTGCTAACAGTGGCTGGCGCCTGGCCCCAGCACAGCCCTGTAACACCAAGCAGCACCCAAGTCCTCTCACTTCCAGGCAGAGAAAGGGACACAGGAGGAGCTTGGAAGCAACCAGGCGATGCTCGGGGAACGGTCCCTGACTAACACAGCTCTGTTGTGTCGCAGCTTTCAGCCTGCCCTGCTCCGTCCCCGTGCTTGCTTATCAGGATTTGCGTGGTGTCTCAGATTGTCAAGCAGAGAGGAACGTGCCGTTTGACGTTGTCCAGAGGGGCTGCCCTGTCTCTTCAGCTGGCTGGTGTCGCTACATTAGCAGCGCTACGCCAAAGTTTGGAAGGATCTTTGAAATGTGCATTCTAATCGATGCAAGGCAAACTTTGCACTTGGTGTGGTACAAATAGTGCATAAATATCCTTCTTGCTGTCTGCACTGAGGTGAGTCTCGTCTCCAGAGCTTCCACTGTTTTTATTGCTTTTTTTTTTTTTTTTTTCTTCACAATGCAGAATTGACTGACTTTATCTTGGCACTTGCTGTGTCTTGCCAAAAAAACAAACTCAAAATAGCTTTCTGGGGTTCGTTTCAGATGCTTTTTCAGTGCCAGTGAAAGAAGAGATGGCTCTTTTAAAGAATGCAATTTATTTTACCCACTTTCATCCTGAGTTTATACATGGGCCATTAGCTGCCAGCTGAGTGGTAAACACATAAATGGTGGTGGCTCTGCCTACATCTTAGATCTACTTTCTCCCCTCCAAAAGCTTTTCCCTTCTCCCTAGCTGTGGTTGTGAGCTAGCAAAACTCACTTAACCCTTTTTCAGCAGCAGAATTAACTTCCTTCCATTAATGTTACGAGTGCTTCAGGCAAAAGAGCTTTATTCTGTTGCACCTCCTCTGGGATGCCTCCTTTACAAAGCTGAATAGGTTGAATGACAAAGCAGTCATTAAAAAACTGTTTGACGATCATTTACCAAGAAAGGGGAGTCTTGTAGCTAAGTCATTTGGGAAGTGGGAAGGCTAAATTCAGCTCCCAACTCTTTAGCAGTCTCTTGGCGTGACCCTGGAATGTGCAATCTCTGGTTTTCCTGACCTTCATCTTTTTTGTAGCAACTTATTCCTCTCGAAAAGGCTATCAGTGAGCTCTGCTGGGTGAATGGCAGTGGAAAATGTAGTCCTTTATCTCCCTGAGCTCTAACCCTTTGTTTATGAACTAGGAGATAACACCACTTCCTTGTGCATCGTCAGCCCTTTATTTGGAGTGGGAGACCTGATCTCAAACGGGAGTGTAAAGTATAATACAAATAGAACATGTAAATGAATGTCAGGCTTTTATGATCCCTTGCCCAAGTAATTGTATAGCTAACTGGTATGGGCAAAGTGACCACAATCGCATGCTCCACCTCGTAGGTCATGTTTATGTGCAGGTCTCATTGTATTTCTGCATCGTTGTGAGGTCTTGAGGAAGAGCCAGAGGCCATTTTACTTAGTAATGGAGTAGGTTGCAAGTAGGTATGTTGTTGAAGCATTTATTGTTTTTCAACTTAAGTTATGGTTTTATATAAATAATATATGTAGCTAGTCAATGCTTGGGAAATGCATTCTTTTCCTTGTGAAATATTTATGGACATCAGTGCCTACTTAGTACCCAGTCAATTTTGAGAGTACAGCTCTAGTAAGAAGGCTCAGTTGTCTTTAAAGCCTTGGCCAGAGATTGGCTGGGTGGGACAGGCCTGTTAGCTGGAAGGTGCTGGAAATGTGCCATTTCATCTATCAGTTCTGCCCCCCTCCATCCCCCGGGACTTTAAAAATGGATTTCACGTTGGTGAAACTTTCTGTACCGGCAGCGCAGAGAATGAAATCTTCCTCATCGCTGGGGGACAGGTACCGTATGAGCAGGAATGAGGCCACTTTCTTTGTGCTCCATCCTGCTCGTGCCTACAGACAGTCCCTTGGAAAAGGTGTGAAGGGGAAGGCCCCTCTTTGTACTCTGTTCAGATCTGTCTCGCTCCTGAGCAGGGCACGGACAGAGCTGGAAACAAAGGTAATTTGTACTGCGAGTGGAATCTGTTGGGATTGTCACTTGTATTCAATCAAAATTATCTGAGTAGCTCCTATAAGAAATTACAACCTCCAAAGGGCTGTCACTTCTCATATGCAGTGCAATTTTGCCTGGTGTGATATTCCCATATGTGAATTCTGCATTTTTAAAGTCTTCAGGGTGGAAATGGTGGAAATGGTGGAAATCCAGTTAGGGGATTACCAGCATAATAATCCAATGGGGCATGCATAGTAAGGGTCAACTGAGACCTGCTCTGACTTTTCTAGCCTGATAAGAGGTGGTCTTGGTCCTCTCTGTAGATGCTATTTCAGTCCTTAGATTCACTCTTGGAAAATCACATCCTTTTTGTCACAGGGCTCTTTCCCAGGTCAATTGGATGGCAAAAGTCTTTTTAATGAAAGGGGGGTGTCCACTTCTTAGAGGTCTGAATTGTTTTCAAGAAATCAGCGTGCCACTTCCTGCACTTGAAATGGGCACTTGGGGTGGGTAAGCAGAGGTGGGCGAGCACTTGAGAGAATGTGGGTTTTATTTAGGTAACTGGGCAGGAGCAGAGGTAGCTGAAAATCTTCTGTGATGAAGTTCTTGGTTGTGAGAAACCCACCCTGAGCTGGAGAATTTGCAGATCTGTTTAAACTGACTCGAGTCATCTTAATGCAAATAACAGTCTTTTTCTGTGTCCCATTCCGAGTCCTACAGGCTGCAGAGAGACGTGCTTCGAAGGCCAAGGAAAAGGTGCCCCTATAAAGCTTACTGCAGTTTCCTGCTCGGGTGGCCTCTGATGGATGATTTTCTTTTCTTTGCTTAATAACCAGCCCTCACGTATCTGTCTGACACTCACACCATTAAAGTCTGAACTGCTCAGCAATCTAAAATGGTGTGTTTTTTGTTTCCTTACCTACACGTCAAAACATAAACATGAGCTTTACTAATAAATATTTCTATTTTATATGTATATTTTTATGCCTTTGTCCCAGTTGTATTTTCAAGGCTAAGGGCTTCAGTATGAGAGTCTTGCTGCATGTTTAACAAACAAATAGTGAAAAATAAGATATGCTGATGTGGAGATTATTATACATAAATCATTGAAAAATGCTCATTTTTAGAGAAGGGAATCGCAAAAGGAGTCATTGACCTGAATAAAAGAAGCTCAGCCGTACTCCAGAGGATTTGCCATTTTTGATACATGTTAGTGCTTGCTAACAATTGTAATTTATTAATCCTGTTCTCTCTTCTTTTCTTCTCTACTTGCACGTTTGCTTTTTATTGTAAACAAGAATTGTATTTATTTTCTAAGAGTGTAGATTGATCTTGTGGTCACTGATAACCACTAAAAGCTACTTGATAGTCAAAACAACCTCTCAAAAGACCCATAACCAAAATAGGTAGAAAAGGCCTCCTCACTAGATCATTCAATTTTAATATTTTGAAGAGAAAAAGCTGTATTTGCATCCTGAAACCGAGCCAAGGATATTCTGGACTGATTTGTGGGTCGTAACTCTCTCATGGTCTGTTTGGAAACAGAAGCTCCCTGCCTAGTGTAAATTGATGTAGCTGTGCAGCTACAAATGAAGTACAGTTTGCTATGCTGATAGATTCCAGGATATAGAGCGGTGATAGCTGGGATTTTTCACGCTCTGTGGAAAACCAAGATACCTGGTTTGTTATTTAAATGGCAGCTGAACTCTTGGAAAGTCTGCTCCTCCTGCAGAGGAGCTGGAACCACAGTTTAGATAGCACGGTGAGATTACCGCATGGTATCTTATTTGTCCTTAGGTCTCTTGTACAGCTGCAGTGTAGAGGCTTTACTGGTGAAAGGGCTGCCAGGGCTCTGCTCCTGTTATCAGCATCCCAAAGCTTCCATCCACACGCCGTATTTGCCAAACATGTTCATGTCCGTGTTCTGACGTACGTTCATGCCTACCTGCACAACAGATGTGACTCCTTTTCCTCATCTCTGTTTTCCAAGAGGATACAAGCGTTCAGTATTTTACACCTCCAGTCACCAGAACTACATTCTGCAAACAAAGATGCAAGAAATTACAAATAGTAGGTAATGTTATTTCAGTAAATATCCACTTCTAATTTGTAATCACCAGGTGTCTGTCAGAAGCACAAGTTTTGTCTCTCTCCCACTACTTTTTCCAGTTACCTGTGAAATTGCCTGGATTCACTTTGAATTGAGCGGTAGTCTCAGCACTGTGTTTTTACTGTGCTTTATTTTATTTAACAAATGTTGACTTTTTTATATAAGATATGTTTTCATCCTTTGTCAATATACTCAGCATTTGTCTAAGGAGTCCTTTTGTGCATCTTCCCTGTGCTGTGTTGTAAACATCCTGACAGCAGCAATAGAGTACTTAAACGATCATTAGTCCTCCAGTTTCCCCTTCAGCTGCAGCTGTTCTCTTTCTGAAGGTGGGCTGTGATGTGCCTCCTGTCTGTATTCAAGTTTTCAATCTCCCTCAGATACAGTAGGTGCTGTGTGGAGCTGGGCTCTTGTAAAGTCTGAAAATGATTTTTATTTTTTTCTCAATTATTTTGGTAAGATGAGGTGCTTGTTTGCTTAAACACACTTTTTGTTTCTCCTCTCCAATTTATATTTCTCTGAAAAAATACTATTGGGGGAAAAAAGATATAAAGTGAGCCAGCATGCAAAGAGAATTAACCAAGAAATATATAGTATGTTTGAACCATACATTTTGGTAAATCCTTAATGTGGACACAAGAGTATCTGGCTTTCTAGATAAATTTCTGTATTCTTAGCATTTATTGAATCAACAATGAACCCATCTATTATGTAATGCTAGCAGCTGGTCAGCCTTCCCTGTGATGTACAGTTTCCTTTTCTTCTTGTAGTAATGATAGAATAATGCTATTACTCTTCAGCACCTTTCAGCTAATGCTCCTTGAGGTTGTCATCCAGCTACCAGCTACTTCTGTGTAAATACTGATGAGTTCAGCTCCTAATTTAGAAGAAGGATTAGCTCCGAGCAAAGCATTAGTTTATACTGTTGGGTTAGAAAAGAGCTTCTTTTCCAGATGGAAACTGTTGGACTGGTTAAAGAAACAATTGTCAGCGCCACTCCTCCTGTGTGCCCAAGCGCTTTCGGAAAGAGGGTTCCAGTACCTGGCCTTGGCCAAAGGGAGGAACAGACGAGGCCGTATCTCACAGGTCTTTGCTACACCTTGGTATCTCTCTGACCCTCTGAGAAAACCGCTCGTTGCCTCCCTCAATACCAGGAGGTCACAGTGTTTTTTAGCAGATTATCCTTTCCTCCTTTTTCTCCACACTACCTTGCAATATTTAAGACCATAGTGAGGAGCAGTCGCTAGCTGAAGGGAGTGCAAACCAGCTCTCTGGTAGCTGCAGAGCTGTAGCAAAAATATCAGCTGACTTGAGCTATGCAAGGGTCTTGCACAAGTCGTACCAGTTATCTCTGAGACCAGGAACGGACAAAGCAGGCGTTAAAGACCAGCACTGCACAGAAGGCAAAGCATCAGACCCCTTCGCTTCCAATGTGGGCTCCTGCAGTGACTCTTTAAGTGATGCTTTATTGTAAAGAAGGTATCTTTTTGTTGTTGAAAAAACACATGAACATTTTGAGGGAGTTGCCAAAAACTTTGGCATCTGATTTACAGTCTATTGTGGTCGATAGAAAGTACTTCTCACTCTCTGTGTGTTGGCCACTTTTTAAAGAAATGGCTGCAGTGGAAAACCCGAAGTCAGGCAGATGTTAAACATCTGGTATCAGACCAAGGACTCTTTTCTACAAAATGCTGAGTAAAGCTGGCTAGAAAGTGAAACATCTGTTTCAGGAAAAATGTGGAGGTTTTAGAATTTTTTTCTCATCAAAATAAAAATAGGACCTCATGGTACAGAGAGAGCAAGTGAACAGAGAGAGGTTCAGCTCTGAGTTCTGAGGCCGTTCCTGTAAGATGTGGGAAACCAGGATTCAAGTCTATGATCTACAACATCTCCTTGGCTAGGATCGATCTGTTATGCAAAATTGCTCCTGGTGGATTGGCTTTGACTCATAAAATCCCATTCCTTGGGGCAGAGGAGAGACAGTGTTCCATAACCCAGATGTTAGGGCATTTGCAAGGCCTGTGGGAAGCCTATGTTAAATCCTTGCTCTGCTTTATTTGGAGCCATCTCAATCTTTCCTGTATCAGATGGTATAAATCCACATCATCGGGGAATGTGCTAACCGCTGGGCTGCTGGCTGTGCGAGGATCCTTTCCCAATCAAGTTTTGACCATTCGTCCCAAGTTGGAGTGGAAGATTCTTCCCAGCAAGCATTTTGTTGAAACTGATGTTTTTCCCACAAAGATTTCCAGTTTTGAGAGATCAGCATTTTCTGTCAAAAAAAAAAAAAAAAAAAAGTTGTTGGAAAATTCCTGACTAGCACCAGGGCTGAGCACTGTTGAGGTCAATTGACTGCTTACATCCTTCCAATGTTTATGTCTTTTTATTTCAAAAGAGTTAGAGAACTGCTCTTCTGGGCAGGAAATTGCAAAAAAGCCAAGGCTGCATTTAAATAGTGCATTCAACTGTAACTTGCACTGAGTGCAATTTTGGAATAATCTTTATATAGAAGATGTTGTCTCAACTACCTATTGAACACGTTGAACCTCCCACATGCCTAATCTCACTTTGCACAAAACATAAAATTTCTCTCTTAAATACCAGAGCCAACACTGCAAGAAAGAGGCCTTGGAAAAAAAGAAACTTTAGTAGTGTAACCCGTAAGTCCATCCTAACGGGACTTTTGCTGTCAGATGAAGACTAACCCGGAATGTGTATGTTGGGGAGGGAGGAAAAGGAGAGATAAGGGGGTCAGAGAGGGCTAAACAGCTCTTGCATGAGTCTGTCTGTAGCAGAAGGACAAAGAATGCTCAACAAAGATTTTATTGGTGTTAGAAGTGTGATGATTACAGGCAGCATGTACGTGGGGCAACTTTCATACTCGGCAGATTACTGTTCATGTTCCTACCTCTGCTCTTGGTCTCTTGAGGGCTTCTCAGCTAAATAACTTTCCCCTTTTTGCTCCCATTTCTCTAGCTGTAAACTGGTGTCAGTGACGTTTTTGTTGCCTTTGTAAAGCAGATCTGTGGGTGAAAGGGTTGTCTTAGGGTTGTTATTAATTCAGCAAGGGAAAAAAATGTAAAATTGAAGTTTGAAATCACCCTTATCTTCCTACGCTTCTTTTCTTTTAAAGATGGATCTTTTTTTTTTTTTAATTTAACTTATTATTTTTTTTTTTCTGTTGGAAAGAACTTAGTGATTGCAAACTAGTGAATTTAGAAGTGGCAAACAGTCTTGACCCCCGAGCCAAGTATCAAACCTTCCTGTGGCTTAGTTGTTGGATGCAGTTTATGCGCACTGAAGAGCCGCAGATATTTGTAAAGCAATTTACAGGTGGCAGATGGTGACAATTCTCCAGGCGTCCCATTGCAAAATGTGTTGGGCTGAATGGAAAGCTGGGTCAGAGGCAAGCCACTGGTGCTGACCTCAGAGTCAGCATCCTTGGCCAGCTGGAATTCAGATCCATCAGCAGTCCTGCACCAGAGCTGGTGCTGGTCACAGTTCCTGCTGGCATGAAGGCTGTCTTAAGCTACCTCTCAACTTCATGTAGTTCAAAGTCCCAAGCTGGCCACACAAGGGGTAGCTCATACTTCCACGTGGTGACTGTCCTCAGGAGCTTCTAGTCTGTGTAGATAGGGCAGGCACAAAGAAGCAATGTGCCTTGCTCATGAGTACAACAGAACTAAATCAAGATACTGTGCATCAAGTAGAAACCACACAATATATGTATTTTTAAATGTGCAATGTTGCAGTTTCCTGAACGTGAATTGCCTGCATTTAGGTCACAATAAGAAATCATTTTAATGGCGTTGAGCCCTTACCATCTATTGCTGTGGGCCTCACAAGCAGCAATCAATAACACAGTTAAAGCAGCTGTATTTAGTGACTTTGTTCTGCCATTTGATTCCTGAAAAGATTTTTCATGACCAAGATAGAGAATGGAACAACTGACTATTCAAGAAATAGTGTTATAGAATGAGATCCTGTACTCAAGTCCCACAGCTTATTGTCCACATGGAAATCCAGCTGAGAAACCCAGCGTTGCTTTATCAGCAAAGTTACAAATATTTACTGAGGAACAGAAGTTGAATGGGAAAGATCGTCTAATCCAAGCTATGTATGCTTATAACTGCCCTGAGCATGAAAACAACTGGTTTTTCTCAATTTTTCTTGCTACATGGGTGGTCTCCAGTGTTATCCATAAATAATCTTTTTTTTTACTTTGTACAGGATAAAGAGGATAATAACCGTACCAGCTTCACCAACCCATGGAGAGAACAGCTGAAGGGAGCATGTGAAATTGCTATGATGAATAGCAGAAGAGGGGAAGGTTTCTTGCAGTGAGAGAGATCTGAGCAGCACTTCAGACCAGGAGACAAACTGAGAAAAACCTTTTTTGGATGTAGCTAGGTAGGTTGCTTGAATCATATTAGAAGTGGCATGTGGTATCAGAGAAGAGAAAACCAACAGGTTTTCCTTTCTCTGTGCAAGAGAAAACCAAAGAAAAATGAATGCAGTGAAATATATAATGGGAATCTTATCTACCTTAAGAAAGGCAAACTGAAATGCTATCCCAAAGAAAGAGCTTGAACTCAATCAAAGAAAAGAGATTCTAAAAAAAAATAAAAAAAATCTGTAGTTTAACGTGGTTACAGCAATGAGAATTTTACCTTGCAAAATCAATTACAATTGCTGAAATTGTTCTTCTCTAGGTACATCATGGTATCTAATATTCCAACCAGTATTATAGTCTCGTATGCTAGGCACTGTCTGGTAAGCCAGCGTTGCATGTTGCTACCATTTCCAGATTCAGCCCACTCAAAGACTCACAAAAAGTTAAAAACCAGCAAACAGTTCAAGAGTTCAATCTTCTGACCATCACACAGCAGACCAAGGCTACAAATCTAATACAGAGCAGTCTTAGGATTCTAAGTTCCTAGTGGCTCTGAATCTTTTCTCCTTCTAGAGATGGTATGAGGAAAGCTTCATTAGGTTCAAAGGAGCTAGGCTATTGTTAAACTGTCTCAAGTGAGGGGAGAACCTTCATCCTCCTCAGCAACACTGACAGAGAAACTATTATGTATCTTTGTGTTCCAAATGTGTCTTGCCAAGGAGAAGCAAAGCTTGAAACCAGTATGTTTCAAAGATATTAACTCCACTGTGCTCACAGTTAATTGTTGCTTCTTTGTGTTTCAGCTCTATGTACAGTAGTGGGTAGAAATGGGGTAGAAATGGTGGCTGGGTGATTCTTGTGAGCTTGAGAAGCAGTGACCAAGAAGTCTGCACGATCAAGCTGTTCCATCTGTCAAAGGCCCTGATCAAATTCATAGTGTAGGTATATCATACATGCGAGCCACATCCAGGCCTCCCCACTGCCTTTATCTACAAAAGAGTCCAAAGAGCTCAAACGATGATTGACCCCTTTAGGTCTAGATGCCTTTGGTAGGATGACTTGCTAGGCTTTAATCGATGACTGTGACCGGTTAACACACTTATCTTGTGAAGGCCTCAGGCTGGTTTGACTGTATTTGCTACCAGCAGCAGACCAAATGTTAAAGATCAGCAAATCAGATAAATATTAACAGAAGTTCAGTCCAACAGTTCAACAGTAAAACACTGTCGTGTTGAAATGGTTTTTCCTGATCTATAGCTGTCACTGGTGTGAGTTTACAATACTGGCCCCCTTCTCTATTTTCCTAATGACAGCTGTAAACCTCCTATATCAACAGGCTGGCTTAAAACATGACATGCTTGGCTTTGCCCATCTCTCTGTACACTTAGCAAACTCCTCCTTCTTCTCAAAGTGTTTTGGGAGCTCACATGCAATATGGCAGGACTCTGTATCTATTGCTGGCTCAGTGATGAACAGATGTCAGATTCATGTCAGCGAATATGGGAAGTTATTCTTCCACCACAGTGTTGGTGGAGCTTGTGTAGATGAGAACGTGATCAAACCTGGAGTAACTTTTAGGTATGCTGAATGTACCATGTTGCAACCCTCTCTGAGGAGGGCCTAGGTAAATATGTTATGAAAAATGATATTTGTATATCATTTTTAAAAATAGCTATGCATTTCAGAGGACATTTGATTTTTTTTAAGTAGTTCTTGAATTCTCAAGTGCTGAAATCACTTCTGAAAATACCGACTCTTCAATCAGATGCGTTTGAAATTATTATCCTTTGTGTTTTTGCATTATGTTCCTCTTGGAGCACTTAAGTGATTTTTAAAGGCACTGATCACCCATAGCTTGCTTTGAAGTTCTGACAGCTTGAATAGTTGGCACCTCTGGAGAAGTTGAGAAGTTTGATGCCTCAGTTCATTTGCCTGTATTTTAAAACTATGGCCTCTGCTTTTACTGACTTTTGAGACAGGTGAAGTTGATAAAGTGAATGAGTATAAAAATGTTAAGTGCAGCAAAGGATTAAAAAGCAGGGAAGATGATGAGAAGAGAGATTGTGGCCAAGATTAAAAGGCAGGATTTCATTGGGATGTTTTCCTTATGTCAAGACCTCCTTTTTATTGCCTTTTTTTCTTTATATGGAGTTACAGTGAAAAGGCTGCATCCTGACTCTCCCACATCCCTGTATTTTATCATGGTCAATGATGTACATCCTTATAAAAAGTAGGTTAAATATTTCTGTGGTTAAATGTCACCTGGCTTGGTGGAAGCAGAAGGCTCACATATAGGGCTGGTAGGAATGAGTCACTTTATAAGTTACAGTCTCTGCTGCTCCCCCTCGTCTGGGCCTGTTCTCATCCTAAACCTAGCAAGGTCCTGTCACTGAAGTCCCTTAAAACTTGGAATGGAGAATACGTGCTATGGCATACGGGGCTTGTATCTTGCAAACAGCAGTTCTGAGCAGGGACTGCATTCCCTGGCTGCAGTTGCTTGTTCTCAGAGTCCTCTGAGGCTTGATAGAGTGTTTCATATTTAATTTTGGAGGTCTGAACAATTCTGCTGCTTGGATATCATAAGTTAAACAGGGTCAGACCTGGTTAGTTCTTGGATGGGGTCACCTCCAAGGAAAACACAGGTGCTAGCCTGTGGGAAGTGTGATGGTGATTCAGAGGTTGCTTGGTTCCCTCAGAGTCAAGACTGAAATGCTGAGTGTCTCTGGTGCCAGAGAGCACAGCACTGGCAGAGATGACTTCTTCCAAAGGTCAGGGCAGGATGGAAAACTGGTGTCTATTTTGTTTGCAAGAACATGAGAGAAAATTCCTGCCCTGCAATTGGGCACGTCTGATGTGATTTAAAAGATCAACAGAATTTTCTTCTTTAAAACTGGGAACTGACCCTCTGGAAAGATCACATCGACGGTATTCCAGGAGGCCCTGACACGCTATTCCTTCATGTAAAAGAGCCCAATTCTTCTATAGCCCTGCTGCCAGTGGAGGATCAGTCCTGCTCTCTGTGTGGGAAATGTTCCTCCTCTACATGCTCAAGATACCAGCCCCATTACCAGGATGGGTCCATACAGAATATGCACAGAGCAGTTTTACAGGTGAAACACATCCAAAAAATTAAAGTGTGCTAGCTGTAACAGCATCTCCATCCGTGCTCCTTCAACAGTAACAGCATGAGCTACAACAATCCTTATCGTATTATGGGCTATGAGTAGCCCAAGACTTCCATGAATGGGCTTACACTTCCTGTTGGAACAATGTGAAAGCCTCTTTAGGGCAGAGCAAAGAAAAGTTGCTTCTCTGGAGAAAACTTGCATCGGGTCTCCTAATTTCTCTCCTCCTCTATGACCAGGTAGTCGCATCCCCTGTCCACACGATCACTCTATACAGTGCTAAAACTGGGAAAACGCAAGAAGCTTCAAAATAGGTGGGGCATTCTAACTGTCTTCCTCACTTCGCTTTTCTAGATACTGTTCTCTGCTATGTGCAAGGAGGAGAACAGTTACTGGAAGGCTTTTCAACCCAACCAGAATTAAAAAAACTATTCCATGTATGTGGACAATTGTGTCCAAGTGCCTCTTTGAAGAGGTCAAACTAAGTAGGAGAGACTTTTGTAGGCTTGGTACAGTCTGGGGCTTGTGTCAGGTTTTCACACAGTAGGTTATCTTAGAATGGAGTTCTCATTCTCATTTTATTAAGTTAGAATGTTTGGACTTTAGTTAATTTGGGTCCAAATTCCACTGAGCTTAGAACTTTTCCTAAGTTCCTGAGTTGCACTGAATGAGAATACTTCTTGTAACATAAATGTTGCTACCTGTTTGGACCCAGCCATGTATCTGGCTCAAAATTTCAGTTCTCAATATAAGAAATGATGCCGTAGTTCATCCTACTCATCCTACTGGACAACGATCTTATACAGACATCAAATTTACTCATGTGAAATAACACCTTTTTGTATGCTTTCTTATTATAAGTGCCTTAAGATGAAATCTATCTTTAGGATAGATTTTGACTCTATGAGGAAAGAACTTTTTCAGAAGAATTATCGTTGTTATTTCTCAATTGCATTGTTAGTCTATTGACCAAGAATTTATTGCATCTTTTCTGGGACAGTGCTGAAAGCGTACTTAGTTATTAAGTGTTGAGGCACTTTTCATCGCTGATTTATTGATGTGTGCAGGCGCAACAGAGTGAAACAGTGCTAAGCATTTTTGAAAGTAAAGTCAAGAGAATGTAAAGCATATGCTTAACATTAAGTGCCTGCTTAACTGTTGTCCCAAAAGAAGGATGGATTTCTCCTCCTTAAGCATTTTGCACTAAATCATGTGGGTCAAAATTCAAGATTCATTTCAGTGAAGCAGTCAACTTAGTATAAATTAGCTCTTTGCTGATCAACCACTGATGGCGCTTTCCATTCAGACCTGCTCTTAGATACTCCATCTCATCTGGAGCTTGTTTTGGTTAGTCCTCGAGTCCTTTACGTACATTTTTGCCAATTGCAGCTGGAATTGTCACTTACTTTTTGAGGGGAAAAGGGGGGAGCAAGTACAATTTCTAGATTTTTGTGGGTTTTGGCATCTTCTTGACAGCTTTACTGAGCTTGCACATATTATGCTCTTCCTGGCATTTCCTCCTTTTGAAGTCATTAAAACCAATTTCATATTTATAAATAAGATGTCCTAATGCATCTAATATTTGATGAGGTCTGGCTGCTGCCTGCTTTTCTTTTTACTGTTTACACCAGGTGCCTCTTGCTATCAAGGAACCAAACACTGAATAAATTTAACAGATATTTCTTTTAATTAGCCCCCAAAGAGCTTGCAATGAAAAACACTATCAGAAGCATTTTACTGCTTTAGAGAATATAAGATTTCTTCACAAAACCACTCCACAGAATTACAGAACAGCAATAAAATCATCACTTGGATGCAGAAATAGATTGTTTACATAGGGATCTTGTATGAACCGTGCATTTATTAGTATTAACTTCTAATCGTGCAAACATTTCTACACATGCATCTGAGGCACGCTGTTGAAATCAGTGGGTCAGCTATGCTGCCTAACATTAGGTACATGCATTAAAGTTTGTAGGATTAGGGCTCCATTTGTGTATATTCCCAAGAGCTTTGCCTTCTCTGAGGAGAAGGGAGGAAAACTTATATTCCAGATTGGTGTAATTACTGTAGCACATATGATATTGGCAAACCAGACTCTCTGAATGTCTGCAACATTTCAAAGTACTTTAAGATACAGGCTAAAGGCTGACAGTTTCTTTTTCTGACTTATATGCTGCCCCTTCTGCTTTTGATTCTGCATTCAGAGCTGCCACATGAGTGTGAGAGCTGCAGTAAATATGCATTTATGTAGCACCTTTTTTGAAGTTTTCTAAACACTTTACAGACAGCTCTTTATATTCACAGATCTCAAAGTATTTTAAAAATCTCTGTAAGTATTGTTATCCCTCCTTTACTGAGGGAGAAATGGGTGTGTTTCAAGGGAAGTGACTGAGCCAGGAATCATTGCTTTCAAGTGAGATAAATCAGAATTTTCCTGTGAAAGTTTTCTCAAAAAGATCTCAAGTGCGGGAAAACACAGCTTTTATTTCCACGTTGCAGTTAGTCTTGTGTAATCCTGCCTATACCAGCTAATAACCCTCACGTGTGACAATAGCCAGCCTACGAAACTCCTATGGACCAGGTACACAGTAATGATCTCTACTTTATGGCTAGGATATTATGAAGAAAATCTAAGAATCCTGACTCCAGAGTTGCTTGTTGTAGTCGGTAGATCATGGGGGGGTTAAATTAAGCACTGAATCCATCCCACAGGTCCGTTTTACGTAGGGCCCTAAGGGAGACTGAAATTACACCCAGGACTCTATTATTTGTGTGTAGTTTATCTGTCTTGCAGTTAAATTGTCCCCAAGATGTACAGATAATGCAGCTGACTACGTGTCCATGCAGCGCTGCACTTGAAATAAGCCCCAAACCCAGAGCAATGGGCAACGGAGAGCAAACGCATCCATGTACGTCTGCAGAAACTGCCCTGCTCTGATGCATCCAGAGTTACCGTGCCCTTTTGGATGGTAGCTGATGCACTACATTGCATCAGGCCTGTCTGTGCCACAGTCTCTGGCATGTCCAGTAGGATCCATAACGTCTCACCAAGGAGTCACAATCCCTAGGTAATGGAGAGTTCTGTGTGCAGGGTCATCCCATTGTATTGATCCAATCCCTGAAATGGCTAGATGAGGGAAAAAGTACTCTCTTCTCTCCCCCAGCTGTATAAAAGTTCCTTAATTAGAGAGCACTAGAGAGCTACAGAAACATTCTCTGCCAGCAAAATATTTCCCATAATGTTGTTATGGGAAATGTCTTAAAAGTGGCAGTCAATTCTTCTTTGAAGTCATTAACAACCAAAAATGAATGCAGGAACTGGTGTGAGAGGGCTGGAAATACGAGAAGATTTAAAGTGTATCTCTTACATGTGCTCCAGCAGAGAGAAGGGAAGAGATCCAATTGCTTTTTTACCCTTGGAATTTCTCTGTTGGTTTTAATCGTGTGATGCCCTAATGACAAACTCCACGCACACTCTGGGGTATGTTCTCAACTTAATCCATGGGGATACATGTCTGTAATACTCATTAATGTCAAGAAGCGTTAGGAGGAACATAAATCTTTGCTCACTAAGATGTGAATCTAGACTCTGATGTACACCATACTACATCAGCTGCTGACTGAAGAAAAAGAGGAATTCCAGCACCTAGAAAGTCTACTTTAGAGTTCCTAGACTAAACAATCGATCCAGCCAAAAAAAATCAGGGATGAAATTTCTACTCCACACTTTGGTTCAAAAACACCAGCTGTGATAGAGAAAGATGCATACCCAATGGGCAGTCTCTGGCTCACACAGGAAGTCCATAAAATCCCAATGAATCCCCAGTCAGCTAGACAAACTCTCCAGTTCCACCAGAAACCTTAAAAAGCAGATAAACAATGTGTATCCGAGTAAATCTTCAGTGCCGTATGGCTAGGGAAAATATCTCACTATGCATATACATAAAGAGAAATTCTGATGCCAAGAAATTGGAACTACTCTATAACAGACTTCTGATTTGTGATTTCTTTGGCACTGAGCCTAACAAAAAATCACTGTGATTTCCAACTACAAATATTTTTGGAACCACCAGACTTGCTCCCATGTGTACGTTAAATGAAATGAATGTTCAAAACCCATAATAAAACCCCAGAGGGAAGACTCTGATCAGAATATTAACATTAATCTTAGGAAGTCAGTAGGAACCATTCAAGCTATAATAATAAATTGCAATACAGAAGGAATAGAAGGGCTTTTTCCTATCTGTCCGGTAAGCAGGTGTTACTGTGAACGCTCTAATCTGTACAGCACAGAAGTGAAGTGGTTGCCCTTAAATTTTCCAGTTGTGTAAAATAAATAAATGACATTACCATAATATGAGCAACAATCCCTCTTATACTAGCTTAAGTGTAGTTTGGGGAATACTGCAGATCCTGAGATAACGTAATGCAGCTATCCAAGACAAGGCTGGAAAGTTTTCAAAAGCAATCCTTCTATCAGCAGCTTCAGAGTCAAAAGCAGGACTCCGAGCTCACTCCAGATTTATGGTAAGAGCCATTGCCAGTCCATGTTCATGTGGTTGGCTCCCTGGTCATCCAGCCTGGGTAGCCAGGATGTCAGGACACAACACAATCGCGTTGCTCTCGTACTAGAGCAAGTGGCTGAACCGCGCTGTTCTGACTTGCCACCTACACTGAACTTCACCTTTGACTGTATTTGGATTCAGACTGCGGTGTCTACATTTAGGTATCTAAAATGATAGCGAAGTAGCTTATTAACAGTGACTCGATTTTCAAAACTATTGATCATTTTCAAAAGCAACTTCCTTTGACTAGCAGAAGTCAGTCAGGATGGTTCAGCATTGCTGTCCAGATGATAGATGTGCTCAGATATGTGTTCAGTCTTTCTGGCACTTAAATAAAACTGTGTTTCTCTGTGTACAATATTTGTTTGTAAAGTTTAGTAAGAAGAACGATCAGGAAGTGAATCAAGTCACACCAAACCTGCCCTTTTACTGTGACTGGATTTTTTTAAGTTTGGAGTTTTGAAATTTAAGTGTTCATGTGAAAAGTTTCTCATTTACTGGATAGACTCTACCAGGACCAGCACACCATTTTACTGGAAATGTCACAGTATTTTCACAGACAGGTGGGAATCAAGGTGTAGGGGACTCTTAATTAGATAAAAGGCTGCTTTCTGGTTGAGGCAAAGACTCCTAATGGTGGGCACACTTCTCTTGTCCTGGAGAGGTCATTTTTCACACCTGCCTGTTCTGTAGTGCTCACTGTATTTCTGACGCAGCTCAGATTCCAGGAAGTGTGGGAACTCCCACAGCACAGCCTCCTCTGCAAATAGCTCTCGCTCAGCAGCTACAGTAAGCTGTTGGTGCCTAATCCATGTTGAACTGTACCACTGAATCCTTTGGGATTCACCCAGCCTTCATGAGGAAATAGGCATGTCTCAAATCCTGAAATCCAAAGCACCAAGACACCTCAACTAAGATTTTGGATGACTCGTACAATGCAATTTACAAAGAATTGTCTGAACATGTAGAGGTTTTATTGTGTTTAATATGTTCCTATGATGACTTTCCTGCATGCAGCCTCACAGAATAACAGAATTGTCCTCCCAGGTATGAGCAGGACTCTATTAATACTCTACCAGTTGCCTGTAAAAGCAGTGAACGACAGACACTTCAGATGACTCTTGAAAAACAAATCCATATCTATAATGAAATTGGACCCCAAGGATGGAAACATAAAATATGATGTGGCTGTGCGAGATTAATTTGGGGCCATGTGGTTTCTTACTCTGCTCCTCACCCCTTTTTGTGAGGCAAACACATCCCAGTACCCTGCATTTGTTAGAGATTAATACGGGCGTGCTTTGTGAGAACACTTTGTTGGGCTGTTAGGAATTCTGTTCTCTCACAACAGACAACTGCTCTGGTTATGTTTCCTGACCTGCCTTTGTGGAAAACACTTATGCAGGGAGAAGCTCTTGTGCACCGATTCTTGTCTACATCCTACAAATAAGTTGCTGTCTTTTCTCTTCACCGCCCTGCTTTTATCTCTTGTCTATCCCATTTGACACATCTCTCCTGCTGGCTGCTGGTGGGGCCAGCCCATGACTTGTTCCAAGCAAACACGTGCACTTTCCACCATTGTGTGGTCTGATGGTATGAACTTACCTGTGGGTGTTTACTTTGGTGGCACGACCTGGTATTTTGTAGCGCTGTATCTTTTTTCTCCTTCCTTGATATTTTTTCCCCTCAGCCACGATAACTCTTCGTCAGAAGCTGCTGCATTTCTGCTTTGATCATATAGAACGTACCATATAGCCTCGGGTAACACAGTGCTGCTTAGCACAGATGAAATAGCTACAAACCCTCTTAGAAGTAGGGTTTAAAAAGGGATACCAGTGAAATCAGATCCCTCTAGCTGGACAGCAGTCTGATAGGAGAACAAGGGCTGTTGTGGTATTTGGCAGCCAGACAGTCTTTATTGTTATTAGATGAAACAAAGCTTGTGATCTTTAGTCCTTGACCTTAACTGCAGCAGCACACTCTTAATCAGACCTTAATTTAACACCTAACATGGTCACAGAAAGGATCAGACATGGGCTGCTGGTTTAATTACATGTAGCTGATATCATCCAAACCAATTTAACCTCATTGCTGTGTGTTGGGCACTGGATGGGAATCGCCCTTTAGATATAGAACAGAACACTTTCCAACACACACACACACAAAAGAGCAATGTACAGTTCAAGGTTTGTGCATTCACTTAAAAAAAATAAAAAAATTCTACTTTTGGATACTTTGCAGGTGATGTTACAACCTTTTCAAGAGAAAGAGGAATCAGCACGATTTGCTAAACCTCTTTGCCCTTTATGCTTTCACTCTGGCATTTTAAGTATTTCTAATCATAGAATAATAGAATGGTTTGAGCTGATCACCCAACTGCAGCCCCTGCCATGGGCAGGACACCTCCCACCAGCCCAGGCTGCCCCCAGCCCCTCCAGCCTGGCCTTGGGCACTGCCAGGGCTGGGGCAGCCACAGCTCCTCTGGGCAGCCTGTGCCAGTGCCTCACCACCCTCTGAGTGAAGATTTTATTCCTAATATCTAATCAAAATCTACCATCTTTTAGTTTAAAATCATTCCCCCTTGCCCTATCGCTGCACTCCCTGACAAAGAGTCCCTCTCCTGCTTTCTTGTAGGCCCCCTTTAAGCACTGGTGGGCTGCTGTGAGGTCTCCCTGGAGCCTTCTCTTCTCCAGGATGAACACCCCCAACTTCCCTAGCCTGTCCCCATAGGATAGGTGCTCCAGCCTCTGAGCATCCTCATGGCCTCCTCTGGACTGGTTCTCACAGCTCCCTGTCCTTGTGCTGGGGGCCCAGAGCTGAACACAAGGCTCCAGGTGGGGTCTCACGAGAGCAGAGGGGGACAATCCCTTCCCTTGCCCTGCTGGCCACCTCTCTGTTGATGCAGCCCAGGGTACAGTTGGCCTTCTGGGCTGCAGGCGCACATTGCCAGCTCATGTTCTCATCAACCAACACCCACAGGTCCTTCTCCTCAAAGCTTCTCTCAATCCATTCTCCTCTCAGCCTGTATTTATGCTTGGCATTGCCCCAGGCCAGGTGCAGGACCTTGCACTTGGCCTTGTTGAACCTCAAGAGGTTCGCATGGGCCCACCTCTCAGGCCTGCCCAGGTCCCTCTGGATGTCATCCCTTCCCTCCAGAATGTTAACCACACCACGCAGCTTGGTGTCAGCCAAATCCTTACCCACCGAGGGGTCCACCCATCAAATCCATGTGTCTCCAATTTAGAGACAAGGATGCTGTGTGGGACAGTGTCAAATGCTTTGCACAAGTCCAGGTAGGCTATTTAAATTAAATTAATATTAATTTAAAGATTAAACATCTTGCTAATGGGATTCTCCCACATTTGTTGAACAGTTGTTGTGTTACAGCAACTACTGACTGCTGTGTAACTCTTCCCTGATTTCTTATCAGAGATCAAGTTGAGTAAAAAGTAATATTTATGTGTTTCATGATAAGATTTTCACATTTTGCTGCTTGCCTTGTGTTTTGCTCTTCACAATCTGACACAATATTTATTTTTGACATTGAAATATGAACAGTCATATTTTTACATGCTTTGACACAAAATTCAATCTCTTTCTGAATTAGCATGGAAATCTGAAAACATTCAAAATCTTTCTTCAGAAACAGAAACACTCTGATTAATCAGATTTTACTTGAAAACAGTCTTACTTTTCCAGCAAAATGCCATCAGCAAACCAAATGCGCAACAAACATTGCAAACACAATATTTTGCAATTTATTAGTCAAATCACAACTTTTCCTTGAAATCACAGTTAAATGGAACAAGATTGTTGTGCATGTCATGGGTTTGCTTGGGTGAGACCGCCTGAACTTTGCTAGAGGTAGGCATCTACTCGCAGTTGCTCACCTGATGATCAATAATGAAGGTCAAATTGTGACTGAGTGCTGGGCAGAGCACTTAAAAATACTAATGAAAAGAAGTAGCATAAAATGTTAGCAAGCAGCAAGAGCGTGGTCTCTGGGACTTAGAAGGCAGAGTCACTGTCACTGGCTTACTGAGACCTTGGGCAGGTCACGTTCATTCATCAGATGAACTTTGATTGCTCCAGCTGAAGCAGTTTGAGATGTTACCATTCTGCATCATCTGTCCCAGCTGTCTGCAGGAAGTTTCGTGCCTCGCAGCAGGGATGGCAGCACAGGAGCTGTGCCAGCACATTAGCCATACAAGTTTACAGTGTGGCATTTTAGCCCCCGTTACCAATGAAGGTGGGTTTGTGTTCAGGTGTTGGTCAGTAACCTGCAGGCACTGGGGTGTACACCTTGTGTAATCATCGTGCACATGCAAAGGTGAGTGTGGATTGCTGCACACTCAGTAGAAAGCTTCTTACTCCTGGTCTGCCCAGGTGTAAATGACTTCACAAGCTGCTAGAATCAAGCCCTAAAACTGTAGGGTGGAATGAATGTAAAACCAAAATGAATCCAAATCCTCCATTTAAAGTTCTGAATGAAATCTCTGTTTTCTTTTGTTGCAGATGAAAGGTGGACCTTGTCCATATAAAGGGTTTTGCAGCTTATCTAAATGCCAGGTCACTGGAAATCTTCTCTGGTGAAGGTTTCAGTTTGAATGTGAATTGCAGCTGGACTGACTAGCACACAGTGTTTCCCAAAATGCAAGCTTTGAAAGTGGAACAGGCTATCATAGGTTGAGTTTTTGTTTTGAGTTTCTATGTGATGACTGCTGTGTATTTATGCTCTAGTTTACTTTGCACAAACTTTCCATTGCAGGCTTCTTACACTGATTGAGCTTTAACTGTGACAAAAGAAAGACTTGTAGTGTTATAACCATGAGGGTGCCAGGTGAAATCTCTCTGACCCATACTTGTACAGAATTGGTAGGAACAGCAGGGTGTCACTGGAACTGGAAAGAAAATCTCCATGGCAGACGTGCCTTTTTAAAAAATATTTCGGTTTAATGCTCACAGTTCTCCTGTATAGGTAGCTCTTTCTGTGGAAGGGTCTGCTGAAATTTTCCCAGGGCTGGTTAGAGGATCACTGTCGCTTTAAAAACTGAATAAACAGTGAGGCACCTCCATAGCTTCAGGTCCAGGAGCCAAAAAAATGACATTTTTCATGAATTCTTCCAAATGAATTGCCCTGTGACCACTATAGACTTCTGAGTGTTTAAATCATGAGAATAGAATATTGTTAAGGCTTTTCTTGAAGTGCTCTGAAATTCCCTTCTTTCACTACCCATGATTGTTTCCACAGCTCACGCAGTGAGCTCAAAGCCCAGTATGATTTCACATACTCCTGTGAGTTATGTTTTGACTTGGGGTTTGGACTTTTTTGTGATTGAAAGTTTTTACGCGGCTCTTTGTGACCTCATGCTAGGGCAAACACTGTGTTGATTTGAAGGAATGTAGATGGGTCTGCAGAAATGTCAGGGTCTCCCATTAAGATGTTTCTTTCACCTCAGCAGGAGTACTCAACGTTTCTGTGAGTGTTGTTACTGAGATGCCCTGTAGTAAGTAACACAGCACTAAGCACAATTGCTCTGATTCCAGTAACACGGTGTTAATGTGCCATTGCTGCTCTGTATTTCAGCGCCAAGGCATCACTTCTTTGGGTTACAATAACACAGGCTAGTGGACTTCTGCTTTAAGAAAGCAAAGCAGATCAGTCCGTGCAGTAGTGTTATGCACTGGGACAGTGGGATACAATCAGCACTTTTCACACTGTGCCTGAATGCAAGACATGAGCTCAAAAGGCTTCTGAGTCCTGCAAAGCCTTCTTCATGTGCTTTCCTTTGCACTCTGTGGACTCGATCCAAGGTTCAGTGGCACATTGTTTTGCTGCTTCTGGATGGCTTTGGATCACGCTGGGTCAATACTTACATTTGAAAGGGGCCCCTCTTTCTTACGTTTGAAAGGGGCCCCTCTTTCTAAGCATTTACAGCACCAGAGCACAGTGTACACGGTAACTCAGGTAATATGTTTTGACAAAGTATTTCCATTTGTTATGCTGCCATTTGTACCATCTAATGCATATTTGCTCTACCGAGGCACTCAGCACCTAAAAGTGCAATTACATTTTTCAGAAAGCTCTTCTCTTAGAAGTTTTCTTTATGAGTAGGTATTCATTATGCCTAGGTATTAATTGAAGTCTTGCAAAGAAAGCAAAGTCTGAGCCTTCTTGATAAAGAAGAGCAACACACCTTATTCAGAGTTCTGATTTTTTTTTGTGATTCTTATCATGTTTAGTGTTCTTAAGTCTAGAGTCCCCGGAGCTAGATGATGCCTAGAGAATCTCAGTTTGTGTGATACTCAAAATAGGAAATTTGGAGCTGTTGTTATTGCAGTGAACTGCTTGGAAATAACTGCACACAGAAAGCAAATCTCAGAGAGCTAAAAAAGGAACGCAAATTCATAAGCTAAATTAGAGTTGCATACAGAATAATTTAGTTCCAGGTTCTCACTGAGAATTGCTGCTTATTAAGCTAAATAAAATATTTTTAATTTTATTGCCTTAAGGATATTTAATCTAACATCAAGATGTTTTTGTTTATAAGATTCATTTTCAGTGTCACAAACGGTACATTCTGTATGAAAAACATAATAGACTAAATTTACATCAAGAGTGAATGCGATACAAAATTAAATATTAGCCTTATTCAGAGGTACCTGTATAGCTATGTGTGCACATGGGTGTGAGTTTGTGTCTGTCTTCTCATTATTTTAAAGTTAATATTAGTATTTTCATGCCTGATTCATGATTTTTAAATGCCTGACCTTGGCAACACCAAACATCTGCCTTAGTTGTGGGTGCTAATCTCTTTTGAAATTCTAACCTAAATTTTAAATTTCTGCCATTAAAAAACTCCTAGACCAGACAAGCCACTTGCCAAATGCCGGGCTATAAATTACAGCCATTTCTTTTTATTACTCTGTTGTACACTAAAAAAAACAAACCCAAAATACCTAAACCCACAAATCTAATTACACCAAATGTGCTCTTCATCCAAAGGTGAGCTGCTGAGCTTAGCCTCAGCTCCAAGCAGACCGTCCAGCTGAGCTGCAACCTAAACTTTGGGAAGAACAGAAGCAGAAATAGTAACACAGCCGTACCTCTGTTTTACCCCTGTAGGGAAATATCTAAATAAGTAATAAAATTAATGAAATGCTATTTATAACCACGGCGTCATAAATGCATTATTTATAAATAAAAGCAAAGCAGGTTAGCCACGGTAAACTGACACAGCTCCGCTGATTGTGAAGTTGATTTACACCAGCAGTGAATCTGGCCTAGGCTTTTCCAGCATGGCTGTCACTGCTGCTCTGGAGATAAGTTCATGGAAAAGACATCCCTGGACAGTATTGCACAGGTTCTCATCGACTTCCAGCTGGGAACATCCTCTCACCCCTGAGGCCCCAAGCTTGTTCAGCAATACCTGGGCGTGAGCATCATTACAACCAAAGCATAATCAGACTGCTAAACCGCTAGCTAACATTTAGCAAAACCCTCTGGATTCCACACCCTCTCAGGAGGATCTCTTTCGTTATTCTTTCCTTCCAGGCAGAAATTGTTCCTAGTAGCTACCTTAAAAACTCCTATGTCTCACCTGGGAGGCCATTACTTACCTGTCATCAATAACCCCCCTGGAATAAAATCTGAGCATCTGTTCTCTATGTTGTAGCATTATTACCAGTTTTTCTCTAGGCCTTGCTCCCTTCAGGGACCTTACCTGTTCCCAGCAGAACTGCAGATTGCCTTCAGAGCAAAGGACACTGCTGCCATTTATATGCACTGACACAGCCTGACACTGTACGGGGATCATTAGGTGCAAAAAGGTAACAATGTCCCGTACCTGTGACTTGAACATACATCTGTGAACAGAGGGGAAACATCCCTGTTCACATCAGGAGCTCCTCCAAACCCCAGAGCAGGGTGGCTCGAGCAGATCCATATCAGATTTTGAATGAAGCTGCCCAGGACCTGCTGATTATTCCTACAGAAGTGCTGCTGATGTGAAATCACCTTCTGACACTGTTGCTAATCCAGGCTGCCGAGAAGGCAGCTTGTGACGTCAAGTGGTTGGTAGTCTCCAGGATCTTTAGAGATAATCTCTATTGCTTGGCCTGGTTAAAGAGGAAAAACACTGTGAGAGCAGTGATCTAGAGCCGATTTTTTTAGATGTTGAGTAGAGTCTGTAAATATTTGAGGCCTTGTAGGCAGTCCTGAATGTCTCTATTCAGAAAGTGCACCTGATAAAATGTTTTCACTTAAGCAGCTGACACTGAGGGACATATGTGAGCTCTGAAAAGCAGCGGGACAGCCACAAGAGCTGTGGATCCTTTAGGATGATGAGTACTTTGCCTCTATCACTGCCGGGGGACAGAGTTTGACTTTTCTAGCACAGGAAAATGAAGCTGTGCATGTTTGTGTGCAATTTTGCACTTCTCTGTTAAATGTCCCTACAGTTTAAAAAGTTTAGCCCAAGAAGTCACATAAAAAATCAATTGTTATTGAATTTATTCTTACCATGTGAATCCCATTACAGGAGGCTTTTCAGAGGTGGTCAGTTCAATGCATTTGCTTGCTCTGGTTCATAGCATCAGGCAGAATTTGTGCTTTGTCTACTGGCTATTGACCTGGCATGGCCACAGGGTTAGTTTGTAAGACAGAGAAGAAAAAAGGGGAGGCATTAATTGCTCATTACAAAGAGTGAAAAATTGTAACTGATCACGGCACAGTGCTGCTGCTAATGCATTTGAAACCTCCCCCTACCTCACCAAACCATATGGGGGTTTAAAATGTAAATACAATTTGTAATTGAGAGCAGCATTTTATTACTTTCTTTTAAGAGGCACAGGACGCCTGTAACCCTCAATATGAAATTTCCGTTGGCTAGAAATAAATTCAGCTCCATGTTTTGTTTTTATTCCCGCTGCGACACCCGCATGAGAAAGGTAACGGCTGGTCTGCAAGCTTTCACTCTCTCACTCAGCACCGAGGGCAGAAGTGGCTGGGAGCTGTGGTTTTCAGAGTCACACTGCTGGCTTCCTCACGTTGCACACTGGAGGCAAAAGCAAACATGCTGCAGAATAAATCCTCAGAGATGCTGAGAGCTGCTGAGCTACCACAGCCTCGGCTGGAGTCACGGAGAACTGCAGGCACTGAGCCCTTCCCTGAATTTCGCTCTCATCTTCAGCGGTATGCTGCCTAACAGCAGGCTGTTCTGCCAATTGCAGGTAATTATTTATCAGCCGTGCAGTAGCACCTAGGAAGCACCATCGTGGGCTCAGATTCCATCCTATTAGGTGCTGTACAACTGCACAACAAATAGTTCCTGCCGCAGTGAGCTGGAAGGATGCGTGAGACAGGTGACAAGGGAACTATACCAAAAAAGCAGTGTGGGACATTTTTGCTTCTCCTGAAATATGGGACATGTCACAAGGATTTATGATTTAGAGTTAACTCCTTTAGGAAATCAAATATTCAGGCTGTATTGTGCTTAAAGAGTAACTCCTGAATAATACCATAACATAAAGGATTCACCTTTAAGGATTTGGGCTGATCCGGGAGTCCAAAGTTCCTATATGGAGACGGAGGCCTTGGAGTCCCACTGCCAAATAAGTTACTCATGGCTACTTCTGTCAGCATGAAAATAATCCCCCTCACCCTTCCTGGCCTCCTGCTCATATTTAACTTCATTTTGTCTCATTAGGCACTTTTCTGTCAGCTGTATGTCTGGGAAGCAGTGTGAGAAGAGTTGCTCATAAAGAGCACAGGAACTCAGCCCTTCTGTCTGAGTAGGGAAAGGAAAACAGAAAGTTGTTCACGCTTTGGCTGGAAGGACTGGTGGTCTCTACGTGCACAAGTCAGGAAGGTCTAGAACACTGATGAACAATGAAGAGAGAAAGGTTTAAAGAAAGGTGAAAAGACCTCAAGTTTTTAAGGTAAATAACTACAGCAGCTCATGTGCTGGTCACTCACCAGCAAAACCATGTCGTCCAGGGTAAAGTGGACAGTTCCAGGAGAACTGTAAGGAAGGATTAAGAAACTACCCAACAGGGGGTGTCCCCAGGCTGTTGACTTCACAAATCTACTAGAATTATTAGAGTTTATTTCTCAAGAAGATAAATCCTGTCACATATTTCTGTTATAGGTTGGGAAAACAATAATCAAAATAAAACTGGAAATAAGCAAGGCTTTGAATGAAGTAGGCAGGAATATCTCAATGAACTGAATGTCTGAAAATGCCTCCAGTGC
Organism: Aythya fuligula; assembly: GCF_009819795.1. NCBI lineage: Eukaryota > Metazoa > Chordata > Aves > Anseriformes > Anatidae > Aythya > Aythya fuligula. The sequence goes on along the minus strand of NC_045578.1, from coordinate 4,518,991 downwards.
AAGTTCTGGGAGTTTGTTAGGTGTCCAATGCCTCAAAGGGTTTAACTCATCAAATGCATATTCACTGAAGAATCAGGAAAGGAACAACTATAAGACTTAAAATGAAGGCATCTATTCCAGCGCATGCCACTTTAGCGAACAGAAACTCATTCTGCTACTTCAAGACTTCTCAGCTGAATTAATGTGTTGGACATAATAATAGCCATGCTGAGAGTGAAATATTCCCTCTCTCATTAGAAACCACTTCTGTTCTTGTTGAGCTGTATCCTCCTACCTTCATTTGCTCTGGGTTCTATCCAACATTATTTACAATAATTGTATCCACCTTCGCTGTTGGATTTCTCAAAGGAATTGTGGCTAAGAGGGATAAAAGACGTCTACACACTCAGTGGCTTTTTCCTCAAACAAATCAGGAAGTCAAGCATGGTTTACAATGAGAAAGAACTACTTGAAGTGCTCCGAGGTGCTTTTTTTTTAGCCTCTTAACATTGCAGGACACCTAGACATCCTATCTTCCACACGAGAAACTTAAATTGTACATTCTGTCAAGTAGATAAGTGAGTTAATTAAAAAAAATCTTCATAGCCATGAGCTCCTACTGAAGTCTGAGAAGACATTCCTTGACCTACAGGCAGGAGTAGGGTAACTGGAATAATCTACCCATAGTGTCCTTGTCTTCAAGGGGGCCTTATCTTCCAAGGTCTGTCAGCTTGCTGGTAAGAAGCAGGCAAGCTGTCCTGAACTGAGCCTTAAGTGTAAAGTGTTGACTGGATTTGCTGAAGTTACTTCTCTCTTTGCTTCTATTAACCTCGAATATCAGAGTGTTTATTTTCTTATATGAAAAAATAATAAATACTAGAAGGGAAATAATAGGATGACAGACAGCTGACACCTCCTAGCATATTAGCTGTTTTCATGTCCCACTGACAAATACCCATCTCAATGATGACATCCCTTTACTAACCCATGCTTCTCTACATGGGTTTCTGCACAGTGCAAAACTACTGTGGTTAAATGAGTGAACAGAACAGCATCATGTATAAACAACAGTGGGTGAAAATAGGGTCTAGAAAGGCTGTACACTTGCACACCTCACTGAAGTGCACACTCAGTAGGCTGAGTAGGATAGTGTCTGCCTTAATGAGCTTAATGAAAACAGGATTCCTTTCTGCCTGGCATAGTAGAGAAAAAACCTTAGGCCAGGAGTTCACGAAGCATCTTTCCTGAGGAACTTTGTTTTCTTCTGTGCTCTCTGTGACTGAGGCACACGTGATCTGGAAGTTCTGAATGGTGTCCTTATGTCTGTAAGCCAACACAGAGAATTTCCTGGGTAATTAAGCATATTTCTCTCTAATAGAGCATTAATTCAATGTCTGTCATTGGTGAGAGAGCATTACTCAGTCTTCATAAGAGAATTAAAACAAACAAAAAAAAAAAAAAGTATTTTCCTTGCTTCTGCATTTTGAGAAGCTTGTTTAGTTTTTGACTTGCTGTAGAAGGTCGTGGTCCTGCCCCTGCAGTTGCTGCTATTACCTATACACCATTTGTTCCTGGAAGTTAGGCTGAGGGCTGGCGGGGAGCCACTGTTATTAATGATAAGGGTCCTCCAGTTTAGATTCCAGACATTTTTCCTTCCCAGTGCACTTCTTCCTCACCGCATCGCTCTGTACTTTTTCAACGAGATGGTGCATCGTGTCCACAATTATGCTGAGCAATATCACAGCAGTGTCAGACTTAAGTTCATCCTGGGGATAGATTGTGTGCTTGGTGTCAGCCCTCTGGAGGAACCTGGCCTGAGCTGACAGTGCAGTTGCCTGAGCTTCAGCACGGATGAAACAAGCCAACAGCAGTCGTCTCCTGCATTTATTTACCTCAGCAGGGAGCAGCTTTCATGTCTGCAGAGGGTACAACACAGCCTGTAGAGCACTGTCTCCACATGCACACACTGACCTGCAACTACCAAGCAAAGGAGGTCCCATGAGCAGTTTGTTGCTCTTCCTTTCAAGTGAGATTTTATTCTGCTAGAAACCTTAGTCTCGAGTTCTGCTGAAAGGGAAAATGTAGGTTGAATTTGTTTCTTAGATGAGTTCACCCCTCTGTGCATTCAGAGCATTTCAATTTTGTCTGTTCTCATGGCTTGATATCAGACCTCGTGCTGCAGGGAGTCTTTCTTTATGGCCAAGATGCTGAGTTCATGGCCCAGATTTCTTTCATGTGTTTTTAAACCTCAAAAATGCTCATTAGAGGTATTTCCTTCACAGACTAGCACCTCAAGGAGTGTTTCAGCCCACCTGAGATGCAATTCCTACAATTAAGCATTATTCTTCAAAACTTCTGTCCCCTAAAACATGACTTTTGTGGTGTTGACTCATGGTTTCAGGGTACTTGAGTGGAATAGGTTGGAATATGATGATATGGCCGAATGTGGCATTTGCATTTCCTCCTGTTTGAGTGCCTCTACTGTGTGTTTTCAAGCCACCATGGGGTTTTGTGTTGCATTTCTGAGTATGTTGGCTCGCATGCATACATAACTAATGCCTGTTTTGAAGTGCCGGGAATGTAAAACGGGTTAGCGAGCTAACCGAGCCAAGCAGCAGGTCGAGACATGTCGCAACAGTATTAGTCAACCGACAGAATGAGCATAGCTTGAGGGGTCCTGAGTTAAAAGAACATGATTAGTCTCAGCTCAGGGTAAAGATTACTGGCAAAGTCAGGAGCAGAGACCTTCAGCCATGACTTAGGGTCACAGTTCTTCAAGGCTTTGTCTGCTGTCACCAAAATATTTAGGACCTAAGTCCCAAGAGACTCAGTCTGCATTTTCAAGTTGCTTAGCCATCATTGTGAATTTGGTTTTTTTTTGCCTGTTATTCGAAAATTGGTACACGAGGTTCTCATCTTGTCTCACAAGTGTTCACTGCCTGGCCAGGCTGGGTCTGACCCTGACTCCCTGTGCTGCCAGGACGTGCTGTCACCCGCTGCATTAGGAACACTACAAAGAAAAATATGTTGGCTTGGAGTCTGTCCTCAGCCATAGGATAGTAAATCCCAGATAACCACACTCATTCTAGAGAGATAAAAATGGATTTTTGCTATTGTTTGGGGGTCAGAACATGGAATCTTTCAGCTGTGCTGCAGTCCTATTGCTTTTCTTAATTTTAAGCCTGGGTGATGTGTGGGTTGTTTCTTTAGTGCAAACAGGAGGGGTTGCTCCTATGCCATACGATGATTCTTCTCTAATGATGCTTTAGAAAAGTGCCAAAGGATTGAATTAGGGACTCGTGATATTTACAAGGAGTTGTTAAATGCCTTTGTGGGCCATAGCTTTTACAGCTATTTTGCTGGTGGAATACGGCCCCATTACCACGTCCTACGCTCAGTATCTGCAAGGCAATGCCAAGCTGTTGTAGTCATAATTTCCAGTGAAAGTGACTAGTTCAGCTTGTGTTTGTCACTGACTTAAATTTCTGTATCGTCTCTCATTTGGCAGTGTTTTCTCTAGTGCTCTTATGGGTGGCATAGCCTAAAATCCATGCTGTACTCGGAGGTGGTGTTGCTGCCTATCTTCCATTCAGATGCGTGTTTGTGTTGTAACCCACAACGGAACATAAGTGGCTCCAAACCTCAGTATGATGTGATCCAACATACTCCGGGATTCATCTGCAATTAAACCACAAATACCTGGCATGAAGTTAGCCACTAGGTCAATATACAGCTATTATTTTCTGTAAACAAAAATCTCTTATGACCTTGGCTTTTGCTATGCTGGATTTTTGACAAAGGAGGCAGAACATTATATTTTAGCACATCCTGATATAGTTGGGTTTTAGGTGAAAAGATCATATTGTTTCTCCTGAAATTTTAGGAAGCTTCATGTCATATATATTCCAAAACTTTTCAGAAATTACATATTTGCATATACAAACAGAAATTTCAAATACATCAGATTAATTTAGAAAAGTCGATTTTAGCCTAACAGAAAAAGGCATGGTAGATGCCAGCAAAAGCTAAATAAAAGATTCAAGCAAAATTTCTGACAGGGAGAGCCATTTGTCAAGTGCTGGGCTGGCTCCTCCATCCTTTTGGGGTTTTAAATGAACATAACCTTTCTCTCTCTGAATGCACATGCCCTAAACGTTAGCAGGTATCAAAACCTCACCTACCTTCCCAGAGCTCTTCAGCTTTTCTGCAGCCTACCTCACTTCTTGACTTCTGCTTTGTTAAACCCAACTTCTCAGAGGTATTTTCCTGCCAGACAGAGCAAGCATTGTCAGCAGAAACTAATTACTTTCTCAGCAAATCCTATCTTCCAGCAAATATGATGTGATCTGTCCCACTGTTTCCAGTCCCTCCCAGATCATTCCAGTATAGGCGACACTTCTTGTGTGACCAGTGGTCTAAAGGGGGTGTGTAGGATAGTCGCCATCCCTGAGGATGTTTAAAGAAAGGTTGGACCTGCTGCTTAAGGACACGGTTTAGTGGGTGACAGGGGTGGTAGGGTAATGGTTGGACCAGGTGATATTGGAGGGCTTTTCCAACCTTAATAATTCTCTGATTCTAAGTGCAGAACAGTGAAGACAAGTCCATTAACCAGGCTGGCTTAGAGTCAACAGGGCTGAATTCTGTCACTGAAGATGCTATGGCTTGAGTTGGCTTGGCCAATTATAGGCCAATTACTACCAGTATAAGATAATAATAATAATAATAGTAACTTCAAAAAGTATGTTTTAGCTCAACCAAAAAGCATGCACTTGATACAGCAACTGTTGTATCAAACAGATTTCATTACTATCCATCAGACTGGTTATTTTGGTTACTGTTGTTCTTGGTCTCTTCTCTTTTGGTTCTCTTGGGTGGAGAACAGGGCAGAGCTGTTACACAGCGATTCAGTGAAGGACCAGAATGTTCCAGCTCCATTATTATTATTGCCTGACCTTTACACAAATATGGCCTATGTCTACTTTTTTTTCCACTGGGGAACTGGGCAAGATAAAGTAGCCAGGGAATGAAAAATGAGGACTTAATGCAAAAGGAGGTTAGGATTCTGCTGCCTTGTGTTCCAGCCTTGCCTATAGAGACTCCTTGTTGGGCCCAAAGTAGGAGTCCTTTTTTGCTTCTGCTCTCTGTGTACAAAGCAAGGAATAACAGTGTTTTTCAACCTTGCGGGTATGTTGGGAAGACAGATTCAGCCTTGGTTTTGAAATACACATATACTGTGGTAATTAGAACAATACAAAAGCAAATAAAAACAGGAAGAAGAAAAGTACCTAACCCACAAAAGGATTTGGTTGATGTGCAACAAATGAGATATGGGACCACAGACTATATAATGAAGTTAAAAGAAATATTGAACAGCTGCTTTGCTACACACTTTTACAAAATGAAATGACATCCTGAAGGAAAAATAGTACAGGCTCATTTACTACCCAAGAGGGCAGAGCTAAGGTTACAGGGACTATAACAGTGTTGTCATTTCCTTACTCCCAGGAGCTGCACTTTCCTACTTGATGGCTTTCCTAATGTAATTGCATTCATGTGATGATTTTTAGAGCCTGATCCTTACGAGCATAAATCAGGAGGCACCCCAGCAAAGCCAATGAAGTGATCCCACTGCAAAGATGACGGGAGCCACAGCAGAATCAGGCATGCTCAGTCCACAACCTCCTTCCCCAAATTCTGCAACAAATGCTCCATGCTGGAATAGCAAGTAAGTGTCAGATGAAAACACCAAACAATGACAACAGTGCATTTTTCAGTAGCCACATCATATTATGTCATTGATGTCATGTTGAGTTATATTAGTCTGCTTTTCATTATGTTGCGTTATGCCTTTTGACATAATGCAACACGCTGTAAGTAACATAAAGTGACCTCCAAGTATAAAAGAGAACACAGTTTTTGTCAGATTAGATAGTGACTATGAATTCTCAGGGAGGGAGGGGGGAGTCAGAGGAGAGAAGGAGGGTTGGATTCAGTGTCCTGAACAAATGCACAGAACTCAGTTAACAGATACAGCAGCCCTGGCTGTTTCCAAATAGGGCCGCGTGTCTGCTCAACAGAGAGAGATGATTTTCAGTGGCACTTGCACTGTTTGGTTTATTTAAAATTCTGCAGAGGTATCTGTAATAGCTCTTCCTGTTCTGTACCTGAGCTGTAGGAGCTGTATATACCTTGAACATATGACTAGCTTTTCTGAGACTCGCAGTGTTGCCAGGCTCTGAAATACAGAAATCAGACAAAGCTTAGTCAATGGACTTTCTGGGCAGCACTGTGTAACCTGTCCTCTGTATCAGGAGTTTAATCAGCTGCTACGAGAACTTCTGTAGGGACAAAAGAAAAGGGAACCATCCTGGCTCTAAAAGGAAGGGGAGCTCCTCATTAATTTAAGGTAATAAAGAAAAAGAACCAAGCTACCTCAGCTTGGTAGTTCTTGCTGGTGGATTATCTGGAAGAAGCTGGTGTGCTTGCACCAGTGCCTACTTGAGAGGCATTTGGTCTGCACTCCTGATCCAGGGTTGGCATGCTTGCCACAACTGGTGAGGCAATGCTTCAGCTTGCTGGTTTGCTGTTAATTCCTATTTACATTTGGATAAATCACTGAGCATATCTGTTCTCCACCTGCAGAATAAATGAACATCTGTGACTTAGAGGATGTTAGGAATACGTAGCAGAGAGCAAACAGATGACATGGGCAGAGAGCAGTAGTAACTGGCAATCCCTCAAGACACATTTTGCCAGAGCACAGTGTCAAGATGGGGCTCAAATGAATCCTTTCTTTACACAAGTCCTGGCCTTACCTTTAGCCTCAGCAGCAAATTAGGTATCAGATGGAGAGATGGTCAATGCATGGGAAGGGGTGTCCTTTGGCATGAAGGCTGAGATACATGTCTTCTAAATGGTTGGGAATCGTCCCTGTGTATTGGCAGCCAATGGGAGGTTTCAGTTCCCAAATAAGACTAGCTGGGTTCTCAAATATGAATAGCTGTCACGTGTTTTCTTTGGAAGGCATGCCATTCAAAGACAGGAAATAAAACTCTCTGTGTGCAGCATGAGAAGTGAAATGCTGTGGTGTGGAGATGATCTCAAAACTCAGTCTACAATAGCTAAATGTGTAAGCTATTAATTTACACATTTCCTCTATAACATCCAGAATTAGTGGCTTTTGTCTCACCTCACTGATTTGGGAGAAGAGGCCGTATTCTACCTGGCTTCCCATCTCACTGCAAAGATTGTCTCTACGTCCTGCCCTCTGTGTCTTTTTAAGAAGTGAATGATATAAGGAGCAGAAACATTTTCATGAGCAATTTTAAAGATATAAGTGACAGAGGCACCTGAATATATTTGATGGGGTCTTCCTGAGCAGTCATAAATGTGGAATCTGATTTTTAAAGTTTTTTTAAGGTTAAAAATTAATATTGCTGACAGGGGGAGAGTGTAGAGGTTGTTTTTATTTGTTTGTTTGTCCGTTTTTGTGAAGAAGGCTCACAGATGAGCAGTTAGAACAGCACATGATATCAGAATCCAATGTGAGTCACATGCATTTTCTCTTTTATTTCTCCATCTATAAATGTAGTATAAATTAATATTACTTAATTTTCAGGCCCGTAGCAGTTCTTTAGGATGTGTATGGGATGCTGTCCTTGTTCATTAGGCTATTAAATATTAGAGGATTCGCAATTATTTCTTCTGATCAGTGTGCAATAAACCAGCTCTGCTCTCCATCCTGCGAAGAGATCTGTGCAATCAGACCCCTGTGACACTGACATCCACAGTGCTCTGCATGAGCGCAGAGATCTACCTTTAAGTATCATTCTGCAACATCAGAGACTCCAGAATTAAACATGAAACATTCTGGCAAGTATCATTAAGATCACAAAGAAAGCTGTTAGCCTTTCCTTGTTAAATTTGTAAAGAAAGCTGTTGCCCTTGGTAGGACATCGAACCTTGCTTACGGCCAGAGAGACACAGGGACTCAACACTGTAAAATCTCACTGAGATTTGCAGCCAGGCTGGGTCTCAGGAGACTTCCTATTATTATTTTCTTTACTAATAAATCATTATGTTGTCTCCTTCACAGCACACAGAGTTCAAATAAACCTGTCCCTGTGACAATCTGATTTTCTAAAGGAGTGTCCTGTTCTGTTGAGTCATGTGAGAGGAAAATACAAAGAAGTAGAAAGACAGATCAAAAAGGGGTAGCAGAAAGGGCCCTGGAGGCAGACTTAAGTTTGGTATTTAATATTTCAGGTAAAATATTCACTTAGCATCAATTATCTTGTTGGATTCTTTTTTTTTTTTTTCCTTTTTTTTTTTTTTTCAGATGAAATTGCCTTCTGAATCAGCCAGCTCTCTAATTACCAGATTGAATGATTGAAATTTTTAGGGCAATTAAATTCAAGCCTTTCTTTTTCAGTCCTTATGTTATTCCCCCCTTCTCTCCCTCCCCTTTCCAGTCTGGAGCCTTTCTATAATTTGGAGGCAGTTGCAGAAGCAAGCAGACCTTTAAAGCCAAGATGTATGTCTCCCTTAATTCCTCTGTGGATTTGTTTTATAGACTAAGCAGAGAGGGTTCTGGTCTCTCAGTACACGTGCATCACAAATACACAGTATTGTGTGGGTTTTATCCTAACATGTCATGTCATTTAAAAACAGCTTGGAAGAATTCGTTTAATATAGAAATTCTGTGAAAAGACAAAGATCAATGTAGAAAATACATGCACTATTGGAAAATGCCTGCAGATCAAGCTAGAAACTAAGGAGAAAATTGATGACAATAATGATGATTGATGATATACTAGATAAGAGAAAGCAAAACTCCCAAGGAAACAGTACAAAGCATCTGTTAACAGAGCTGTTAGAAAAAACTCATGAAATGGATGGATGAAAAGACAAGTGTTCTTCCAAAAAAGGACACAAAATTCACAGGATGGAGTCCTGGGCCCAGTGAACTCAATGACAAAGCTGCTGCTCATTTGGCTGTCTTGTTAGAATTACAGCACTGATCCTGCAGAAGATGAAACCATATTATAAAATGTAAGTACGTGAGCTATTAGATTGATTTCAGCGGGTCTATTTCTTCCTTAAAGTTAAGTACAAGCCCGGATTAGCACCTAAACAAGTGAACATGGTGGGTCTTTTCCTGCCCACACAAAACCCATCAAATTCCCTAAGATTTTCCCCAAAATTCCCTCTTAGTTTTTCCGATTAGCAAACTCAATCTAAAATACAGACATAACTATCAATTGGGCAGTTGCAGGCAAGTGGACCACGGGGTTTATTTTTATGCTGCATTACATGAGGTAATGGTATACTGCCACTGAAGTCAGAACAACGAACACGAGGCTAACTTCCAACTTGCATCCAAGACAATTTTGCTAAAGCCAGAGGAATTGTGTTATGCTTATTTATTACTTAGTTATCCCTGTAGGTGTTCGAGGTACTTCACAACAGCTAAAACAGTCCTTGCCCTGAAGAGCATGCAGTCAAATCTAAGATTAGAGATGACAGCACTGCAAGGGGCTGGACCTGGGGAAAGAACAAGGTCTTTGTTCAGCTAGATACTTAAACGGATGTCTGTCTCAAAGTTCAGTTAATTGGTTAACAACTTTCCTGAATCAAGGTCAGTGTGACTGATGCAGACATGTATTTCAGATCCTGAAATACCTGGTGTTGCTGCTGTTTCTAATGGACCAGTTGTCCTGTTTAGATACTCTCACAGACACATATTAAACCTTAGGAAATATGATTTCACTTCTGAGGGATTATACCAGTTTGTACCGGTTAGTGTTCTGGCCCATTGTTATCCAGAAATCAAATATAAATCAAACAGGATTAATGAATCAGATGGAATGTGTGTGCATTAATGGCCACGAGCATTCCCTGGGAGACACAGCTCTTGTGTTTCCTCTGCTGCCTTCTGTTTTCTCCTGCTCACAACTCCATATGCATTGCTACGTAACTTCTTTTCATGCTTTGAAGTCCACAACTGTCCATCAGTTTGCAGTAGTAGCTTAAGATCTAGACCCTGAACTTTTGGACTGCATGAGAGATCCAGGGAAAAAAGGCTTGATCTGCCTCTCTTTATTGGCACCTGCAGAGCCGTGCTTTCCAGCATGCCTCCCAGTTCCAGCCGCACCTATACAGAACCTCAGTCATTTTTTCTTGAGCTCTGAATGCGTGCAGCATGCTCTGGAGGAACGGGGTATCTTAGTGCCCGGGGTTTACTGCTAGTTTCTTCTGCATTTTCTCAAGGAGTGCATTTTTCTTTCTACTTTTTCAGGATGCCATGTCCACTTAAGATCTTTTCAGTGCTTGCCCTGTGCTCATTATTTAGAAGTACACGGGAAAGTCCCTTCAGCTGTAGCTTATTGTAAGTGCTGTACAAGTGTATCCCAACTGCCTACTCTACTTATCTGCTGCATTATTTCTGTGAAAGCTAAAGCCGTGCATGGAACAGATGCTTGGAATGGTATTGGGATCCAATTACTGCACTTTTCCAATCTTACATCTATTGTCTAAACTTGGAGCAGGCATATTTTTGTTCCTTGGTGACACTATATAAAGAGACAATTGGCATTGTGTTTGCTGGCTGACTAGTTGGCAGAGAAGGAACGGAAGGAGCAGCAGCAACATGGTAGGTTTTATTCTTTCCATGTCTGTCATTTTAGCAGTCTGTATTTCTTTCTGGCCGTAGCAATTCTAACACAGCAGTAATGATCACACTGGACTCCGTGAAATCTCACTCTTAGTACCACATCCACAATGAAGGTACATCCAATAGTGATCTGTGAACTTCCGAAGACTTTTCTGCGAATGTTTAACAAACGAGTAAGGTAGGGAACACAGAGGCACTTGCTAAAGGGTAGAGTTTGTGCATCTCTTTCCAAGACTAATTCACTAGGGCAAGCAGTGATTGGCATGGCTGGTGTTAATTAGTGCTAAGGTTTGCTACGGCGTGATGGGGAGTAAGAGAGAGGGATATCTCTATAATTTTAATTGTATTGCTCTTGAGACAGGGGAGAAATAGGAAGTACTGCGGAGATTTCTTTGTCTTATCTTTACTTAGCTCACTGATGGCTTTTATCTCGGACTCAAGCAGTCACCTCTGCACCAAAGGTGCATTTGATGTGATTCCGAGGAGCAAAAAATTCCTGCCTAAGGGACAGCAGGTAGACTGGGCTCAATCTTTGTCTTTTGCAAATTCAGACGAACGACTACAATATTAAAAAAAAAAAAAAAAAAAAAGGTGATTTTCTCTTATTTTTCTTCTTTTTGCAGGTCCTTTTCAGGTTGTCTTAGAGTAGTGCTGCTCAGTGGCTCCTTCAGGCCATAGAGTATTTGATTTTGGAGAACACTGGAGAAGGAGCTGTATATGAAAAGCTTTCTCAAAGCTTAGTTCAAACCTGATCCTATTTAAACAGGTGACAAATGTGATCCAAGTGCTGTTCTGAGCAGGATAACACCATGTTCAAAGTCATTTCTAAAACACACACACAAAACTAGGATCCAAGTGCAGTTTGTGCAATCCCAGTGTAAATGGTTGCACGCTCCCCATGCCAGTCACTCATCATGTTCTTTACCACCGTTTCAGAAGTAGACAGTTTCTTCTTCTTCAGTTGTGGATTTATAGGTTTCCTTTTAATCAGCTTTGGTAAAGTCTATGCCAGCCGCTTTGTGGTGAGGGTGGGCAAGTGCTGGGTCTTTTTTCCCTTCTTTTTCTTCCTTTCTTTTTCTTTTTGACTATTTACCAGTTCTCTTCCCTCCTGTTCAGTGAAACGACACACCGTGCTGCTTGATGTTTTAAGATATTTCAGGACATTCTGTGGTGAAATTGCTGGAGTTGGAAGATGTCAAAATGCAGTGAAAGACTATGCTGTTTCCTCACTCCCAGTTCAACTGATGATTCTCTGTGATGGTTCCTTTCACTGTGCCTTTTGTTTTGGGAAAATATCTTCTGAGGTACCTTACTATACAGGGACACATGAAACAGATTTAACATGGAAAGAAAAAAATAGCCTTAATGAAAGAAAGCTGAAGAATATCTTTACATAAGGAAGTGATCATTTTTTATTAATCAGAGGGAAATGTATATGTAATTATGCTAGATGAACTCTGTGGGGAGGTTTTTTTCTCTCTTTATGATGTCTTAAGGGATTTATAAATATTACAGAGGTTTTATAGCATCATAATATTTCAGATGTGCAGTAAAGCTACTTTCAAAGGATTAGTGCAGACAAAGCAGCATAGTAAAAAATAATTACAAGTCAGCCAGTGCTACTAGGCTCTGACATACAGGGCTGATGAGAATGAGAGAGGCAGGGTTCAGGGAGATAATTTCTAACAAGAGCAGACCACACAAGTGTTATGGAATGGAGTTCTGAGAACTGTCTATTGCTCTCTGCTAATTCCAGGGAATTTCAGTGAAGTCGAGCCTGTAATGTCTCCACATGCACTGCGCTGATGGAGGGAAAGGAGGGAGAGGGAAGGGTTTTTCATATTCCTGAAACATTCTGGTGTTTATTCAGTTCAAGTGACACCTTGCAGCAAATTCTGTATGCCGAAGGGAACCGAGTACCCAAAAATAGATTGCGTTCTGATCAAGTGTGTTTTGCAGCCTGCTCTGCTGTCTGGAACGTACCACCTGTACTGAAACAAGCACTGACCTCAGCGAAGCAATGCCGATTTCACTAGCTGGAAATGTGGCCTGTTGTTTAGCTGCTGAAGTGTGTGCGCACGCATCTGCACATGCACGCTCCTGTGTGTGCACGTCTGTGTGCAGGGGAGCGTGATGGGGAGGGACTACTATCTGTTTACACGCAGGAGGAGGATATGTGTATGCCAAAGAAAAATTGGTAGGGTGGGGAAAGCGGTTGGTGAACTCTGGGTCGCAGAGGTTGAGCAGTCTGCGGCTGGAGAGGTTATCTGCTGCTCACAGAGAAGCTTTGGGACACGCCACGTCCTCGCTGTGTATATATGCAAGGGGAAAAAGGAGACTGATTGGAAAGGGGTTTTATGTGGGGCAAAGGAGAATGCTCCAGTGTGCAGGAGCGTGAAGCCGGGAGGATGCAGTCCAACAGATTTTTGTATCTAGCAGGGATCAAAGGTGTGTGTGTCTGTGTGGGTGTGTGGGAGGCCGGGACTACATACACAATGGAGTGAGGATGAGAAGGGAGGGCTCTGTCTGCCAGTGCGGAGTAGGCAATAAAAAGATCTTGTGTTTCTCAGTTCTGATAACGTGGGTTTTTATTTGAATGATCTGAGGCTGTTGCCTGTTTGAAATGCAAATTGTGCCCTTAGAGCAGTTTATGTTGCTTATTCCTCTAGACTGTTCCCTGAAAGGCATGTACTTGGGCTGCCCATACGATGCTCACCTGCCATGAAAAGGACCTAAACCATACAAAAAAAAAAAAAATAATAATAATAATAAAAAAAAAAAGTGGCTTTGCCATAGCTGGGGATTTGGTGCAGATGCAATGTGAATTATTGCAGCAGAGCAAACTGGTGTGACAATAATGACAACAATCCTGTCCAGTGCTGCAAAAATCCTTCGGATGGGTTTAAGATGTAACTTTTGATTGGGAAGCTGGATTCAATGATAACCAAAATTCAAAGACAGGAAATGTCAGTACTGAGATTCCAGAGCAGATGAAAACTAAGGAGAGAGCATGATGGATGAAAAAGTAATAGTAACTCGGAGTTAACATCATACTGTGGATCACAGTGGGGGACGCAATCTGAGCGAGATGATGGATGAGTCTGTCTTTTCTGTAGTCACGGACGTAGTTGCCAAGGAAGGAAGTATAAAATGAGAAACAATGCAATTTAAAGCTGTTAATATTTTAAGTCTAGTTTGCCCTGGGCTGAATGAGCCCATAAAGGTACAAGACAACAGAATCAGGCTCTTAATAGAGAGCTGCTGGTTTTCTCTGAAGAACTCCCTCTCAAGAGTCTTGCTTATCCACCAGTGGAAAGGGTTGGTGTCTTCTTTGGGAAAACAAAACAAAACAAAACAAAACAAAACAAAACATTGGGGGGGGGGGGAGAGAGAAGAAGACAATAACACAGTAAGTTGCTGAGCATGGAAATGTTTCTGCCTGTTGTTTTTTTTGTTTGTTTGTTTTTTTTAACTTTGTCTGTCTGGACTATGAACCATATCATCTTTAGTTATTTAGAGTATTTTCTGAGTTTTTGAGGGCATGGTGGTCGAAACAAGGAGCTGACCTCCTCAGAGGTCACAAGGGGTAGCGATGGTAAAATTCTGCAGTAATTCAGTGTCTCTTCCCTTGTATCTCTGGTGTTGTGAACTTACTGCAGCTCCAGCCTTTTGTGAATATATCGGGGTAAACAAGGCCTCATGTTCTGAAGTGAGAACCAAGTATTTTCAGCTCTTTCCTCCTTTCCATATAGAGACATAAGTGATTCTCTGCCAGCTTCTCTTTGTAGGTTACCCTGAAATCAAGAGATTTCTTCACTCTGATGCACTTGAACATAACCCTTGCCTCCCAGCTACATATAGAAAATGAATCCGTACTCTTCTATCCACAGAGGCAAAGGCAGTGTGTGCTCCTTTTTTCTGCGTGCCCATGTCACTGCACTGTCCTTGTTCTGCCCAGCTCCCCAGCACTCCAGACAGGAGAAATGTAAAGAACCTCACTGAAGGAAACTCAACTCAGAGCCAGTGTCTGGTTAAACAGAGTTTTCTTGGGACCAAATTTTGGTATGGCTCCATTTTTCATTTAAGGTTTCTAAAAAAACCCCTAAACATTAGAAAAAAAAAAAAGACCCTTTAATATCCAGGCTAATTGAGAGAGTGCTAACATTAGTAAGACAAATGAGTGATATGCGACAAGCCTGCGGTTTCTCTTCTGAAGTGAAGTGTTGTTTTCTTCACAATGGAATGATTAATACACTCAGGCAGGAATATTAATAGGCTTGTTCAGTTGTTGCAACATTCTTCCCACTGCTGTGCTATTGAGGCCTTGGAATCTGAGCCCAGGGGACCCTCAGCTCTTCAGTTTCTCATCTGGCACATTTTGTATGTCAGTCTCAAAGCACATGTTGCAAAGATAGAGCAGCTATCATCACAAAGTGCCGCTCAGTACACTTTGCATTTTACAAATGGGGAAATCAAGGCAGACAGCAATCATGCATCAGTCACCCACTTGCTCCTCTGTAGGTTACCTGCTAAATCCTTGACAGTTTAGAAACCATGTTTGCTCAGTTCTGTGTTGCCCTTTTTGCCATATAATTATTTAAGAGATACTCCAGGCTCAGAATCCTGGTTCTATTCATTAAAATTTTCTGGAGTGTCTGGAGTTGTCAGGCAGCAGCACAGTCCTATTTCCATGCTCCTAGAGCTGTTTGTAGTTTGATCCACCAGAGCAGCAGTGGCAACGCACTCTTCTCTGTGCCTGCACCACCTCCTTCTCTCTCAACCTTCCTCTTCATGGCACCTTCACCAGTCATTCAAAACCAAGTTGCAGTTTCTTTCTGTGATTATGAACTCCCAAGGTTTTAGAGCAGATAAATTACATTCCCAACACTGCATATGGAAAAAGGTAGAAGACTGATAAACCAAGATACCAAAATACTTAGCTCGAAACCAGTGATGGAAAGCCATTCCCATTTGACAGCTGTTTGTTGGCCCCTCTGAAATGTACTGGTGGTCTCAGCCCCATTCCACAAGTGAGTAGATCATAAATAGGATCCACGCCCAGAGCTTCAACAGAAAAACTAAAGATAGATCAAGCCACATGGGCACTGGTCTCCTTTATCATCCCTGGAGATGACTAACCAGAGAGAAGCAACGAACAAATATTGTGCTGGGATGAATTTTGCTGGGTATGGTGATTGTCCTCTGGATAAATAATCTTCAATCTCTCTTGCCTTGAATAGGACTTCAGTCATTTAGGAAAGTTTTGGGGTGTTTTTTTTTTGTTTGTTTTTGACAGTCTGTTTCTAATAGATAATGAGCCACAGCTTTTGGGTTTGTCTGAGCCTTTCTTACAGCCACAATACTTGCTTAAAGCCTTACAGCAGAGAGAACCCACTAAGCTGAGGAATAATGGATGTATTACCAGCGTTTGGCCTTTCAAGTTAACAAAACCCGGAGCTGCAGTCCACTGTCCTTCATCACAGCGCTAGTTTAAAAAGATGCAGGTTGCTTGCTGTCACGGGGAGTTTGTCATGCTGGATGCTGTATTTGGTCACAGCAGAGCAGAGCCTGAGAATGGTGCAGCATGTTTTGTCTTCATAAAGACCAGCTACATGACCACAGGAGAAGTGGTTTTACCACCCCATCTGTAAAGGCTGGGGCCAGCCTTGTGCCATGTGGTCAGTTCCCCCAGACAGCTTGCAATACATTTCACTGGGTAACATCTGCTTTCTTTTTACCTCGGGGAACAAATACATTGTAAATACTTAGGATTGTCCTTAATATTTCCAGTCAATCTGGAAGTGCTGAAAACCTCCACTAGGCACCTCACGTTATGTGGATGATTGCCCATTGCTGCTCAGAATAACACTTATTTCATGTGTGGGAGGAGGAGGGAATCTGTTTATTCCAAAATCAATATTTCTATGTTCATTAAATATTCCACTTATCCACTTTTTTTTTTTTTTTTCCTTCCCATGTCTGTGGTGGCATTCTATCCTTATTTTTATCCTCACTACAAACGTTTTTTTTTTTTTTTTTTCCCATTTCCATTTCCATTCCTATTCCAGATTTTACTGCTTTGCATTAGCTGATTAAAGATTGACAGGTCTGGAGTATGGACTTGTGGGTGAATGTCTACCATAGCCCTAATTTTCAACCTGGGATCTAAAGCAGGATGGCTGAGTGAGGAAATCTGCCTGGCAAATTAAATTGATCAGACAATGTATACTTCAAACAGAGTCAAGTGGGAATATTTCCTTGAGCTGCTGTGCTCCTCAGGATATTTGAAATCAGTATTGAATTTGAACTTTCAGAGGCTTTTTTATTTTGATGAAAGGAGACAGTAGAAGTTCCCTTCTGTTTCATGCAGAATAGCCCAAACTAAGTAAGACTAATTTTCCATGACAAGAGAACCAGGTGGGACTATGATGATGAAGTTTAAAAGTAGGAATGATAAAGAAAAGAATAATCCATCTGGAAGGGAATTCAAAAGGCAGGGTAGTTCATTATCTTGCCCCAAGTAAGGATAATGCTGTGGTTAAAACATTTCTGTAATCCGTAGGAATCACAGGTTTTATTCTTCGCTGCAAAACAAAAACTATATTGTCTTAGGCAAGCTGGTTGGGCCCTTTTTCAAAGATACATAATGATGTCTAGTTCTGACTGATTTTTAGTGAGCATTAGATTTTTTGATAACGTTGTAGGGCTCCCCAGTCTTTCTGTGTCTCAGTCTCCTGTCTATAGAACAGCGATAAAAGCAAGCCCTACCTTTTATTGATGATAACTATCTAGAGTAGTATAATTGTATGGGCTAGTAAGGCAATGTAGTGCAGCATTGTAGGTTGGTGCAAGTGTAGACAATGATCAGGAATGATCACTTCTCCAAGTGCAGAAGGCGTTCCTACATAGGAAGAATTTGTTCAGTGTTGGTCTAGACAGAGCAGACTCCTAAACTTTTCTGTCAGTTGGAATCGATATCATTTCCCTTTATAGTCCCTGAGGTGAGCCTTCATGCAGGGCTTAATTTTGAGTCTGGCTGCCCGTCCCCACATGGGAACTGGGAAGGAGTTCATATGGGGACTTACTTGAACTGCTTGTATTCCTTCAGAACAGCAGGTTGGGAATTCATCTTAAATCTCCATGGGAGGCTACAAGCTTACATCTCTCCTCCCATAGTATGGAGCTCTGCAAAACCAGTGCAGAAGAGGGAGTAGTGTCCTGTGTCAAATGGGCTTGCACAGGTGGCCTTACCCAAGGAACAAGCAGTGGCCCAGCTGTGTTATTCAGAGTCACACTTTGGGTCCCTCACCTCTTTTACGGCAGCACAGTGACAAGCTGTCCTTGCTTATACGAGCTGTCAGGTTCCAGGCAAGAGCACGGAAATGGCAAAAACCCTCAGTGAGAGATTCAGCTGTAACTAAAGCAGCATATTTTATCCCATTTTTGTATATATATATATATATATATATATATATATGTTGTGGATTCAATTAAAACAAAACAAACCAGAAAACACAAAACACAATCTTCTTGTATTACTTACCTGCATATATTTTACCTTCTGTTAAAAATGGAATTTGTTTTCATGGGTGCTTAACAGACAAGGTAATGTATATTTGATTTTATTTGTCTCACAGGCTCCAAAAAAGGCAAAGAAGAAGATAGAAGGTGGTTCCAATGTGTTCTCTATGTTTGAACAAACCCAGATCCAGGAGTTCAAAGAGGTTGGTCACTGTTGTGCTGTTCTCTATAGTCTCCTGTCATTGCTAATGAATAACATAGGTTCTGTTTGTAATCCTTATTCAGTTCTCCATCTGCTTTAATAGAACACACAGTTGTTTTCTGAATCATCTCTGTGGTTTTGGCTAGTATATCATTTTCCTTGTGTGTTTGTTCTTTCCTTCATTCTTTTTTTCAGTCTTTCTTTCCTTCATTCTGTCCCCCCCTTTTTCAAGTTCTAGGTTTATTTGAGAAACTCCTGAGCACTAAAAAAAAAAAAAAAAAAAAAAAAAAAGAAAAGAAAAGAGGAAGAAAAGAAAATTATTATCTAATCCAGTTTAGCCCTAATTCAGGAAAACATTTGAGCACATTTTTAAAGTTAAATTTAAGTGCTATTTTAAATAAGAATTGTCTTGTGTGCTTAAGTGTAATCCTGAATGAAGATGTTGTACTGAACCAGGGCATTAATTAGTGGATTGTTCTACAACAGTAATAGAAATATTCTTCTGTGCCCATCTAATACTGCCCACAAACTAGAAACAAAAATACCAAGAAGCCCTCAGCCAACTTTCTCCATAAATGCCCATAAACCAAAACAACACGTTGAGGTTAACTAATTAAACATCTTCTGGCTCCCCCAAAATTTGGTATTATCATGCATTATGGATTCTTTGATCAGTTACCTGTGATGAGGCCAATCTAATGGGCATAAAAGCTGATGCATAATTGAAGAGAGATAATTTGCTTGATGAGTTTAGGCTCTATTCTTGAGTGGGCATTTTAGAACGTCTGCGAGGCCATCACATTTTCCACTGATTTGTTCTTTTAATTACTCTTTTTTTTCCCCTCATTTTTTGCTAACTCACATCTGCAAAGCAATTTCCAATGTTATACACTCTTTCATTTTGTGCATGTGAATTTCAAATTTACTTTTCATGAGGATTCCCATAGGTAAAGCTCAGTGGTGAATGAGACTAAAAACCTATACACGGTATTATAGATGTGGCCCAGGTAAATTAATTGAAACTGCTAACATTTTCCCAAGTTAATGGGAACATGTTCATTAGCACTCTTCTCCCACCTCTTATCAGCATCCTGTGAACATCCAGTTTTATTCTCTTTAAGGACTACTGTTTGAAGACCTACCATTAAAAAGAATTGGTCAGAATGCTGGTTTTATCTACTCTAAATAAGCTAATACTTAGAACATTTCTGGGAGAATGGAGGCAGAAAATGGCAAAGTCACAAGGCAGTGAAGTGGTCCAATAAAAACCAAGACCATGTTGTGTCTAAAGACTGCCTACTTGGAATAAATTTTGGCTAAAAAATTGTTTTTTATCAGAACAGTTTTACTTAGAGATTTCAATCAGCTCACTAGAAAATGTATCAGCATTGCCATTATTATGTTATTTTAAGTTCCTTCATTAAGATACATAGCTAAAACTCTTCCTCTCTTCTGTGAGCTTGTTGGGCTCTGCTTTGCTCTTCATATTTCATTCTGTTTTGCTTCCAAATTGTGGGGATGCTTAATCATTGTTTAAAGCAAGCCTCCCCCCAAAAAGGAAGGAAAGCAACTATAAAGACCTGGGCTTAATTTTTTATTAGGTGATGGCTTGGCAGGTAAATGAAGGGTTATGAACATGCATGCTGCAAGTAATCACATGGGCAAACTGGAATGTGAGCAGTGGGGCTTTGTAAGAAACTGGAGGTAAAACTGAATGAAGATATGTTGATATAATGTGATCATGGAAAGAAGTGCAGCCTGTAGAGCAGTGGATTTTAAAACTCTGAAAGTTACTGTAACTGCAGTGGACTAGCTGTATTTTAAGGAGAATGTTGTTTTTTTGTAATAATCCTGAAATAAAAACAATTCCTGATCATTGTAAAGACACAGTCTCCTATTGATGTGCATGTCTGACAGATAACCAGCTTCAGAGATGTGCCTGGTCCTACTAATACTCCCCAGAGTACATGCAGGGGAATTTTAGGTCATTAAAATCTTTCAAAATCAATGAAACATTGAAAGTGTGATAGCAGCAAATAGACAGGCATGAAAATAGGTAAATAGACGGGCAGCTAGGCAGTTAGCTGGCTGGATAACAAATATTCATGATTTTTTTCTGTAAGAAGTTAAATTTTGCCTAACAAGAAGTACTTAAGGTCAACGCATCTGAAGGATACCATTTATTGAAAAGGGAAACAAACTTTGAATAAATAATACTAGGAAACATACATTTCTCTGTGCTTCGGAAAATTGAGCTATCTCTGTATGAAGGATCATTCTAAGGCCCAGAAGAAACTGAATTTTGCTCAATAGCAGAGAGATACCTACAGTAATTAAATGTTTTACAAAATATGATGGCTGCACAAAGGAATGAGATATGGGAAAGGACTAAAACCTCCCTAATTCAAGCTTTTATGGGTTAAGGCCTGAATGGCTGGAGCAGAGCTGCCAGCACTGGCTTCAGCCCAGCTACATGCTGCACCGAGCATTAATTTAGTAAGAAGTTTGGGTGGGTTTAATTAAGTCACTTGCCAAAATACAGTATAAAATACAAAATACAGTGTTGAAAGTGAGGAAAGTGCAATGATGTGGCATGTTATGGAAGAATCAAAGGAAGTAAAATATTCTTTACAGCATGAATATAACGCCCCTCTGTATTGGTATGTGTGATTGTAGCACTCTCCAGTGCAACATGACAATGGCAATACGTTGCCCCTTTTCTTTCAACAGGCTTTTACCATCATGGATCAGAACAGGGACGGCTTTATTGACAAAGCAGACTTGAGAGACACATTTGCTGCCCTAGGTAAGCTGGTAGTGATAATGAAATACCTCAAAGAAATGCAGTTTACATTTCAAGCATATAACGAAAAATTGTGTTAGAATTACAGTGAGGGAAGTAATGAGATACATAGAAGGCAAAAGGAAACCTGTTCAGTTTGTTCCTCCTCCTTTATGGTAGTCGCTATCTTGACTACATAGGTCCAGCTGGGAAGTCTCCTGAGCAGCCTTGTTCAGATGCTGAATGAAGGTCTCTCTGGGACCCACTGGCGGGTGCTACAGAGCTATGCAGCTGGCAGCTGTCCAAAGGCACTGATCCCTCCCCTGCAACTATTTCATAAAAAGCCCACCCAAGTAGGGGTCCATGCCAGGCATTTCTGATTAGCCTCTGAATCCACGCTTCACAAGCTGCACCTTTATTATCCAGGAGCCATGCGATATCTACCAATTAACGTTCTTGTCATGGACTAGCTGCCCCTCTGCCCACACAAAAAGTAGGAAGACTTCATGTGAGGTTCTGTGCTGTTGTGCATTGATGTGGGGTGGAATGCGCATGTCATGAGATTAGGTATTGTCCATTTCATGTGCCTTATAATCGTGACAACATCAAGCAGATTGAAAAAAAATTGTCCCAAGAAAAAGAAAAATCAAAATGCTCCAGAGCCCAAACCTGAAGCTCTATCCATGTTGCAACATTTGAGGTTTGAACAGTGATGTAGGCATTTGGGCTTTTGCCATCTGGATCTTATTAAAAAGAGTTTGATAAGAATCTCTAGTGCTCCCTGGGGTGGAATCAGACTGCAGCAGAGTCGGTGCAAAGAGCAGAAGCTCCTGAACTCTTTATTGTGACAAAGGAGTTTGCCAACTTTGGCCTGTAGCTACTGTTACCCTGAAATATTTATTTCTTAAGGCCAAGTTCTGCTATCCTTCATGTTCAGTGAAGCCCTTCAATGCCTATAAAGTACAGTCACAGCAAATTACCACTCAATTTGAGTAGAGATGCCAGGTTCTAAATTCTCATCAGTAGTCCAGGACAAGGATGGGGAGGGGATAGGACTACCCAGCTCATCCATCTGCCCTCTACACACAAAGGCATCTCAATATACGGGAGGGCAAAGTCTGAGACCTTGGATCCACTTCAGTCACTTGGAACTCTGCTATATTAATAACAATGGGGTCTGTATTTCACCTGAGGTAATAAAAACAAAAACAAAAACAAACAGCAAAACAATTTATTTGGAAGTGGCCCCTTCTTTGGTCTGCTGCTGGCCAGGTCTGTATCATTTATCCCTCTTACTCCTTCAGTCACCCTTTGATCTTAGAGCCAACTCTGTATTCCAAGTCAGAATACATTGGAGTACTCTGGAGTTGTGTTCTACCATGTTATTAGCAAAGTTGCACAGAGCCCTGAGCTCCCCAGTGGGAGGAGATAAATGGGAATAATTTTTTGAAACACAATTTGTGATTTATTATGAAAAATGATCTCTGCTGCAGGTCGTCTGAATGTCAAGAATGAAGAGCTAGAAGACATGGTAAAGGAGGCGCCAGGTCCTATTAACTTCACTGTCTTTCTTACTATGTTTGGGGAAAAGCTGAAAGGTAAGTACCTTTGGGGGATTGGAGAGGTATCTGTCAAAGATCCTCAGCACTGAAATATCTCAGCACCTTGCAAATTATAATAATGTATCCACAGAACAATGCTTAAAGGCAAGGAGTGATCTCCATTTTTGCAGACAGAGATGAAGTATGAAAAGGCTGAGAGACAGTCCAGAGGACAATTCAAAGGTGTGATTTCAGCTTGCATAAGCTAACATGAAAGTGGCAAATTGAGGTCTAGAAAGTAATGAAATCATGGCAGCCTGGAGCTCAGTGCAGAAGAGTTATTCACCATCTGCGGGTTCTAGGCTGAAGTCTGTCGCTCATGCTGTGCTGGTATTATTCCCAGTGTTAACTGGTTTAAAACTATCTTCAGTATTTCTGTGAAAACCTTTCTGAACTCCTTTGACTCATTATGTGAACATGACCTCTGCACTATCCTTGCAGTTAACGGCCATGAAGAAGCAGCATGATCTTCCCTCATTTTCTGTTACAGTAGTAACCCTGTAGCCCAGGGTTGGTTTCATTTGAGGTCAATGGTAATTAAGCTATTGGCTTAAGTTGAATGAAGATTTTGCTGAATAACTCCTAATGAATGGATAAATTGGACTAATTTAATCTCAGTGGATTTAGAATGATAACACAGAGGAATTTGGCCCATTGCCATGGAATATATATAAATGACTGTAGGGAGTTCAGAAATCGTAGGTACTAAATTCTGTGTGGAAGCTAGTAATTTAGTTATATCATTTATATGGCTGGAAACTGCAAAATAGGGAGTGTGAAGCCAAGAGAACCCTCTAGTCATCCTTCTGTATGAATTAGAGATAGGTGAAAGCCTGGACCTTCAGAGCAAGGTAGTTGGCCTTAGCCAAGCACATTCCAGAAGTCTGTTAAAACAACTAATATTATGTTATTCTCTTTTCCCTCTTTACTTTTTCTTGGGGTAAAAAATTATGAAGATAACACACACACACACACACACACACACAAACAATTAGAGAAAAGGAAAAATCTGATCACCTCTTCTTAAAAAAAGCATTTAGTGTATTGTGGACAGCCTCTGGCTTTATACTGCTAACCACAATTTCAAAGAAAGGCTTTCTACCCTTAGAATAGAAAATAGAGAGGTCTAATAGGAAGAACTGATGTAACTAGTCCTCAAAGAAACTCACTATTGATAAGGAATACAGCATGTGTGGGAAGTATAAGAGGTGACGGTAAGGTTCTAGACTGACACTGAGGAGCAGATTTTTTTACACAGTCATTGATCTGTCTTGATCATAGTGGTACCTGCACCTTTACATTCTGAATATCATCTGGCAAAGTACGTAATGCCCTTCTCCATGCTCTTCTGTTTCTGATGGGGTGTTTCTGTGGGTTTCTGATGGGGTGCCCTGCTGCACATTCCTGTCTATTTGTGTTGCTTGTGGTTGCACAGAGCATGCCTCCATCTCCATCTTTCCTCTTGTCTCTTATGATTGCTCAAGCTGGCAAAGAGTCCAGCCCTGCCGATTGTGTGGCCTAAAACCAGTGCCAGCACAAGAAGGTGAATGGTAAAGCATGTCCCTGTTGTCTGCAGCTTTCCAGTTGGCTACTAGCAGAGGAGGAGTTTTTTTTTAAATTTCCATTTGGTGAAGGGAAAATCACAGCTGTGCTTGTCATGCCCTTCTGGTTGGGTTTGTCATGCAAAGGAAGCAGAGCCAAAAGACTGCACATTCCCAATCAAAACTAATTGGGATGAAGAGCCTTTGTAGTGCAATTAGAAAGGGAGAAAAGGCTAGAGGAAGTGGATATGGCAATTTTGCAACACTCTTTATTAGCTAAGTACCACTCAGAGAATTTGGTGAAAGGTGCTTTCTAAGTAAAATTTGTTGTGCTATAATTGATTTCTGTCATAAAGGGGAAGCTGGGATTTTTGGGACGAGCTTTAGCTTTGTATATGGAGATTATGATGCCAGATGAACAGCTAACAAAACTCAGTTTATGTTAATGCCAACCACATGGAGCTGTTTCTACAGGGAGTCAGAATAATACAATTTGTACAGAAAACAGAGATGCCGCACATCAAAGAAACCACTTTATTTACCAGCTAATCAATAAAGAATGCCTGCTGCATTGCTTCTCTTCAAAGCCAAAGTCCAAGGATATGACAGAGTAGAAAATGTAAAACACAGTAAGGAGAAAAAAAAAATCCCCCACACAGTGGTGACTATTTAAAATGCAGACCTTTCCTCAGAACTGGGAGAAGTTTCTGTTCAAAGGACTATCAAAACAGTCATTAAATACCAATCCTCATTGTATTGATCATATATTCATTGTAGATTGAATACATTGCTTGTAGGTTGGCAGAAAAATATACACGGCCAGTGTATAACAGGAGGGAGGCCATATAGTCTTTCGTTTATTGACCATTATATCTCCTAGGATACTAGTACTAATCCTTATGATTACAAAGAAAACTAAGGAGGTGTCAAGAATGTATATACTTGTTAGAGCAGAGAACCTTGCCTGGGTTCTTTCAGGTTCTCTCTGTGTCAAATGTTGGAATATAAACTTAAATACTAACGGGATTCTTCCAATAGTTTAATCACCTTTTTTAATCACACTTTTAACACTTCAGCATCCCAAGTAACCTCATGGGTCAATATACCTGCTTGTAAATTTGTTTTCCTAAAGTTATGAATAATGGTTTGCATTGTGCTAGCATAATGTTTTG
Organism: Aythya fuligula; assembly: GCF_009819795.1. Taxonomy (NCBI): domain Eukaryota; kingdom Metazoa; phylum Chordata; class Aves; order Anseriformes; family Anatidae; genus Aythya; species Aythya fuligula. The sequence goes on along the minus strand of NC_045578.1, from coordinate 4,493,521 downwards.
AAATACTGAGGAATAGTGAAAAAGAGAGTAAATAGGGTATCTTTCGTTGTGGCTAGAAACTGATCGTGATTAAGAATACGCAGAATCTGCAGTGCTACAGAATAGTCAAAAATCCCAGCCAAAGGCACTGTGAAAGCTATTCCCTGACCCATTTTTTTTCCCCAGTCTAAATAGATGGGGCAGATAAAGGATGGAAGAAAAATAAGACTGTTACTAAAATTTTATTGCTGGGAGTAGAGGAGCAGAGAAATTAAAGTCAGACCAAAAGTTTGTGGCCCATCTAAGAGCAGAAGCAAACTCTTGGAGCAACAGTCTAGTGCTTTAAACCATCCTGTTTCTATAACTAACACTTACTTAATAAAGATCTTCTTAAGTGGGAGCGTGCTACAGAATATAAGAGCAAATCACCATTTTGCATTGATCATCCTGTTTCCACTGCGTACCATTGACATTCAGATTTTTATGACGAGCTCCATTTCCTTTAGTGAGGGAAATAACCTCTTCTCTATATAGTGAAGAACAAGTAACATCAAAAAGTGTTTTTACAAGGAACGTACAGTACAAGATTAGAGGAAGCCAGTGAGGGAAACAGTTTGTTATATTTTCATTTCTGAAAGCCACTAATCCTCTGGGTACTGATATTGGAGACCAGTTCCTGGAAGTTTTCTCTCCTGCAGACATAGAATAGATATGAGTTATTATTTTTAAGCTTCTGAGCATTGAACTATTCACCTCTATTGTTTATCTGACATGACAAATGTTGCCGACTTAAGGAACCTTTGTCTTCAAACCTCCAACTGCAGAATTCTCCATTTTGCTCTGTTTTTCAGTGAATGCAATTACATAGCAAGTATTCGGCAGCTACAGAAATACACCCTGGCTTCTAAATTATATTTCATTAATTTTAGGCACGGACCCAGAAGAAACCATTCTGAATGCTTTTAAGATTTTCGACCCAGAAGGAAAAGGCCACATAAAGGCAGACTAGTAAGTTTACCTAAAATTCTTTTATAATAATAATAATCATATAATAATAATAATAATAGTAGTAGTAGTAGTAGTTGTAATTGTACAAGTTTAATGAACTCCTTAAAAGCTGTATTTTTCATAGGATTTTAAGAGACAGAGAAACTGGCAGGCTTTGTAAGCCAGAGTTAAAAGACTAGACCATTGTATGATTGTATTTGTATACCAAAAAGAGATGTTATTGTCTTCAGACATTGCAAGAGGCAACGGAAATATAATCACATGTAGGCCATTAGATAGCCTTTTTTGAAGATCTGGATATAAATCAACACATGACTCTTTGTAGATTAACTCCATATGTAAAATTAAAATGAATGTCTGGTGCCTAGCTCTCAGAGAGCTTGAATAAAATGGGAAAGCTATTCCCTTAAAAAAAAAAAAAAAAGTGATCAATTTAATTAACTCGGGGACATGGTTTTAGTAAGAACATTTTCCTTGTTACATGTTTACTGTTTGAGCATTCTGCATCTAGACAACAATTTGCTGTAAATTTCTACTAGATATGGTGGGAGCGAAAGCAAATAATGCTATTAATAATATCACAATTATTATCAATATAGCTATTCTTTAAATAAGGAGGGAGGACCTAATTTGTATTCATAACTTGTTACACCAACAGAGCAGGGTAAAAAGACTTTAAGAGCTAATTGCACAAATGTAAATCCTTATTATACTGTCCAAATGGTGTAAGCAGGCCTTCAGGTAAATGAGATAAATGATACCAAATCAAGGCAGTGGATGAGGAGGTCTGACCTATGGCTCCAGTGAAATGCTTTATGTGCCTAGATTTATGCATATAATGAAATTCCTCGGTGAATTTGGGGTCTGTACTATTAATGTAGCAGCCAGTTCAGGTAAGTTTTCTAAAGGATAGTACACATAGCAAGCTTATTAGGGAACCATGAATTACAAAACTGTATTTGCGTCAAGAAATTCTGCTAATGTTGTGATAAGGTAAAGGAATACTAAGCCTGTTACCCAAACCTCTGAGATGGAGTTTTCCAGGACAGTATCTGCAATTACTAATGTCTCGTGAAGGTAGTTAAAAATAGGAAAGTCACATACAATATATTTTTCCATTACCAATTTGCTTTTCTGTGGCAGTGGCACTTAATTCCCAGTGGGTATGACAGTCCTATTATGGTAAGCAATATGCTCCCCGCCCCCCCCCCCCCCCCCCCCCCCCCCAAAAAAAAAAAAAAAAAAAAGCCAAGTTCACTAAAGAACTTCCAAATTAATTAAATCGAGATGCAACAAGTGGATGTAGCAAGCAAGTGGGAGGAATAGAGAATTAACATTTTTTCTGCTTTCTTTGGGGTTAACACTGTCCAAACAGCTTGGGAAGAACACTCAGGATAATACATCAAAAGTGACTCAAACATTATCAGAATAAAGTTTAGCCTGTTGCCTAATAGGCCAGATCACATGGTAGTGAAATCACAACCATGAAATACAACCTTCTGATGATACAAAACCCATGAAATGTTGTATTTCCCACCACTATCTGTAACAATGCACTGCATACAAAATCTGCCAGCTTGCCACCCTATGTCCAGTTCTACATTCCTTGGAAGCTGGAAGCCAGTTGGAGTTTGGGGCAAATTAGGAATGCAGTATCACACTCCAAAATAAAGATGAGAGAGAAATACATTTTTTTTTTCCTTGATGGAAAAGGTCAACCTTGTTCCCACCCCCACTGCACTGCTAACATTAGACAATTGTTTTAGTTCATCACCACAACAGAGCATAATGTTTACTTATTAGACCCGAGGGTAATGTTGATCATTACAGAACAAACCATTAAATCAATTCCGTGAATGTCTTTGAGGTTTAACTTCTATTCATATGCTTCCAAAATTTAGGCATTTGAAGGTTTTGAAATAATTTTTATGTTGGCTCATGCAGCCCTTTCAATATGACAGTTAATGTTAATAAATAATATTTCTCCATATTAAAAAATCCTGGAATGTTCCTCTCCAAAACCAGCCATGTTGACCTTTTAATCAGAACTTCTTTTTATGTTCATGGAGTTAACATCCTTCTGGGGATTTTTATGTCTCTTCCCTCTGCGTGTTTTCACCTCTAGTCTGGAAATGACTCACTTAGTCCATCTGATGGTAGCTGTGATGGAGTCTTCTAACCTTTCCAGAAGCTCCAGGAGTTTATAACTTAATTCCAAGTTCAATGACAGACTTTGTTTGTCTGCATCATTATACCACACATAAACTTCTTCCTATAGCATGATGTCAAAAAGAGAAAATGCTTTAGGTCAGATTCTCAGCTGGTGTAAACTGGCATAGCTTTTGGAAAGGTTAGATGATTCAGTCCTAAATGCCATTCATTGGACAAAGTGAGTCAGGCCAACATCAACTGTGTCTAATGCTGATGCCAACAAAACTTTACAGATTTGTACCAGAGGAAAATGGACCCAGAGAGCTTAAATGCATTCTGGACTTTTAGAGATTAGTTTGACAGAGCTAATGATGTTTCTCATCATAGCTGTATAGAACTGCTTATTGTAACTCACCTGTGTTTTTTTTTTTTATTTTTATTTTTATTTTTTATTTTCTGAGAAAACAATGTATGAAGGGAAATCCCAGGGGAATAACAAAGTGTCCCAGAGATTTTACAGATAATTTAAAAAATGTTTTGAAAATACAAAGAGACAACAAAATATTTGTTTCTGTAGTAGGAACTGAAGTCAGGCAGGACAAGAGATAACATTTAAACACCCACATCAAGGCAAATGATATTCTTTTTTGCCCAGAAGACTTTGTTGTTGTTGTTGTTGTTGTTTGAGAAACAAATAGTCTTTAAAAAAGAAAACAAGATACATGAAGAAAGAAAGAAAAAAACACATAATCTCTAGCTTTGGAAATTGCAAGTGTTCATTTCCCTATAAAATAAATAATGGAAAATGTGCACAGATCCTTAACTCAGTCCTTGTTCCTTGTGAGTGTGCCAGAGCCTACTGGGATATGCATCAGAAGATTATAATTAGATATTTGATCTTTTCTTTTCCCCTAAATACTTTAAGCATGTGAGTAGAGGACACATCGCGCCCAGATCTCTTTTTAATTCAGTCCTGTTTCTGATGAAGCTTATTTGTGACTTCTGACAAAATTGCTGTAAGTGCTTCCTTCTATTCACTGAGCTCCTTCCTGTATCACACTTCCTATTTACATTTGCTAATGATGTTTGCCCCAGTGCACATACATCCAATAATCAATTTATGCTGATGAGAATGATCTCTCTACTCCCCCAACCAGAGAGCATCTGAGAATTCCCCTTCAAAAAGTGCATTCACATAACAAATGACCAGACTAATAAGACAGAAATGGCAATATGAGAGAAAGAGGTGAAGAAAGGCTCTGTTTAGTAAAGAGCATGGGAAAGTACTGCAAGGAAAACATATACAAGAGCTTAAGCCCTGTCTGTGAGTTCAGAGTATTTCCCCAAACTTGCCTGCATATTTCCATGCTTGTCCTTGTGGGTAAGGTCCTTATTCATTACCCATAAACTTCCTTTTTCAGTTTTCCCTTTGTGTCCTTCCAAGTGAGTACTTCACATCAATGAAAAAGAGATTCAGAAGTGTATATGCCTCTTACGCAAATGTCTTTGTTGTAGCTTTTTACTGGAAAAAAAATATGTGTGTTAGAGATATGAGGAAGTACAGTTGTAGCTTTGCCATCAAAATTACACTTTTATCTGTGTGACTTGTTTCACTCAAGATGCATGCTGGATGGGAGCAGGAAGGGAAGCATTACTATTTTGCCTGAACATCTGCATCCACAGTAGGTGAATTTTACTTGTATGAAAGTGTTCCTGTGCAGGCATGATTTCTATTATAAGTAGTTATTTTTAAATATTCACTTTAAAAAACAGAAAGGGCTGTCTTCAGAAGAGCTATTGTACTCTCCCCACACCAATTCTTAAAAAAAAAAAAAAGCGGCCTTTTTTTACAGAAAACTAAAACAGATTTCTGTACTTATTTCAGCTTTTGTTTTTGTACATCAGGCTGTTCATTTGTCATCACTGATCTATAATCTGTTTTACTGATCTGGAAAAAGCCCTGGTAAATACCTTTGATAATAACAACAACAACAAACAACTGTGCCTTTGCAATGTGAATGCAAAATCTTTTGAATTAATATAGGAATTCTCCTATTTATTATCAGTGCAAGTGGAAGGGATGATTGTGTGATATCAGTGAGTTGATAATGGTGGATGTTTTCACAGATTGTACATACACTGCCCTCAGTATGTGAGTAACGGGGTGAAATGTAAAGACATTTTATGTAAAGGGGTTGAACTGGAAGCAGTAATTGTTCTTCTTGGCTTTTATTCACCTATACACTTAGGTAAAAAAAATTACACGCTCAACTGACTTCCCACAATGGGTTTGAAAACAGAGTGTAAAATCAGCTGAGGATCTGTCCCAAAAATATTCTCTTTGATGTAATTGCATAAGATGCAGATTGTGTGTGGGATAAGCTCCTTGTTACAGTTCTGTAACTCCAGATCAAGATGTTGTACCATGAAATACAACAGGTCTCACACAGTTTCACAGTCTCCTCTGGGAATGACTACATGCAAATAAAGGGATCCTCAGATGATGATTTGGAATAGCTGTTGGAGTTCTCTTTCAAGTCCTCTTTCTCATTTCATGCTCTGTTCCTTTCATCCTCTGATTTTACAGAAAATATTCTTTCTTTTGGTTTTGCTAAGTGATCCAAACTTTAAACAGCAAGTGAGAAAACCTACCATTTTAGGTTAAGATAAGCATACAAAATTGCTGTATTACAATTAGGGTAATAACGTTAAACAATTTTAAACCTCTATAAAATGTCACAAAAGCAAAATAAGTTGGCAGAGCGAGGCATTGACACTGATGGGTGCCCACAGAAAATCTCTTACAATATCGTGTAAGGATTAACAGCTTTAATGTATGCAGTCACACAGATTTTCTTTCATGCGACTTCAGGAGGGATCTTGCCATCTGAATTGTCATGTGCCATTATCACCCTTTAATCAGGTTATTTCATTTTTATTTGGACAGCATCAAAGAAATGCTTATGACACAGGCAGACCGGTTCAGTCAAGAAGAGGTAAGGACCTTACTCAAAATAGGAATGCATCTCCAGCTACTCCTCAGCCATATGCATTTGCCCCTCTTTAAATGCATGAAATCAGCTCAAATCCAGTGTGAGAGAAGGCTGATGCCAGCTCTAGCAATTAGGAACAATTCAAAGCATCTCTTCTGAATAGCTCCATGGCTAAATCAAAGTCAAACAGATTCTTTGGACTTCCATCCAAGTGTAAGCGTGGCCTATCTCTTGCTGTTCTTTCCTATGGTGAGCTGGGCAATGAATTTACTAGAGTTCAAATGCATTTGGGTGGGGACTGTGATCTGTTTTCCATTTCTGTGAGAGTTATTTTGTTTGAAATCCGAAATGAGTTCTGAAATGAGGTACTGACTTTGTGGTTTGTGTGAGATTGAACATGGATACTGCTCGCTGGGAGGAATTTAGAGGGACTTTCCTTTCAAAAGAAGAGATTGAGTGGAGTTTGTTCATGGCAGAAACAGACTGGAGTGCAGACTGGAATACAATATTTAGTCAGAGCTTACCTGGACTTTAGGAAAAGCTCTTTCTGATAGAGAAATTTTGGGGATTCTAATAGGATTGTTAACCACTTTTGTCCTTGTTCCTATTTCAATTTTAATGAAACTAGGGAAAAGTTTTCTATAATGGTTAACGAATCAGGCCAGCAGGGAGCTGAACTGGGTTGAAAATGAAAAGCAGTACATGTTGCTGTCTCACAGTCCCATGTTTGTAACACTTATCTCCTGTTCACTTGGCAGATCAACCAGATGTTTGCTGCTTTCCCTCCAGATGTCTCTGGTAATCTTGACTATAAGAACCTCTGTTACGTTATCACCCATGGTGAGGAGAAAGACTAAAATGAAAGCTGAGCTCCTGCGATGATGCACCAAGTTATTTCATTATGCTTTTCTGTGCAAGACAAAAGGCTAAGCATTCAGTATGTGAAGCCATGTGGTCATCAGAAGAGAACCAATAAAACAATTGAAATTAGATTAAAGTTATTTAATGCTCCTGTTTTTATAAAAGATGAAAATACCAATTTTGTGAGTTTTTTCCCATCCCTTTTTGTGTGTGTGTGTCAGTGGTTTGAAATGGAATTTTCTTGATGAACTGATGCTTTCGTGATTTATTGACAATCCTAATGTTCACCAGATGGTCCACTGGGCACTGCAGTGTTGCTTAACCTCTTGTCTTTTATACATAAGCTCCATGTGCTAATTGAGAAATCCTCTAACTTACTGCACTGGGAAGAGCATTTGGTAAATAGAATTCTGTTCCGTTTCACAGCCCTTTGCATTGAAAGTGTAAATAAAACAATATTAAGCTCTTGTGAATACACCATATGCCTTCACCATCTTGGTGATGTGTCCAGTTTCATAATCCACTTCTCTCATTTGCTTTGGTGCAAAAGAACAGAAACGGTGGAACAGTGTCTATATTTCTCATAGCAAATTTTACCTAGGCATTGTTAGAAACCAGCAGTAAAGAATTTCCCCCTTCAGAGGTATCTTTATATCTGTAGGAAGTTGTTCACAGAATAATAATAAGGGCTTGTTTGTTCACCAGTTGGTCATGATCCTTGTTTTAAAGGTGAGGGACACATTGGAAGGATATGTTTTGCCACCCAGTCTAGGGAAAATACAAGAGAACTCAGGAACTGTAGCCCAGGGTTACACCTAAAAGGAAACTATCCCTCACTTTGATAATTCAAGATCAGCATAGCTTCTAAAACGGGCTACGGTTTCTTGTATTTGGACTTCTAGGAATTGGACATATTCTGCCTATGTGGAATACTGCACGAAAACTTCCTGCGTGGGAGTCAGAAGGACGTTGCAGCCAAAGTAAAACAAGCTTCTGCTGTTTTAACAACTAATGCAAATGGTTTCCTTTTGCATCAGTGTTGTTGGCACAACAGTCCCACAGACATGGAGTAACAAGCTGCTTCTTTTCTATTTCTTATACTCTTTCTAGAAAGAGAACTTGAGGGCATGAGGTCAAACTCTGCCCTCATCAGAAAAGGCAGAATAGTTAAATGAAAAAGCTTTAGCATCTGCATGACTTAAGGAAGTGACAGTCAGCCCCACCCGTGGTTTTTTGTTGTTGTTGTTGTTCTAGCAAAGCCCTGCACTCAGTGCACATCAGTAATGTGGGAAAACTGGAACAAGAAGGCTCCTGGCAAGGACATGCCCAGAGATGGCATAATAAATCTCTCCCGTTGCACCTATGTTCAGAAGAACCACAGGTTCCTGTAATAACAGTGTTTTTCTAATGAAAGTAGGTGAGTTAATTGTGTCTATGAAAAATCAGATTGCTGCAAAATATTGGTGGACACAACTAGAACCAAAATTTGACCCTTTTATGCATGAGTCTTGCTGAAGATGTGGAAAGGGCTTTGGCACTTCTTGGCGTATATTCTTGTAACATTTAAAGCAATGTCATGCTCCTCTAGGTCCTCTCTACGGGGTGTGCAGCTTGACTGGGTTTTGGGGTCTAGTGAAACTCCATGTAATGCAATGCATAACCTCTTTTTCCACCTTCTGACTTATCTGCCAGAAGCTAGGTTTCCTGTACAGGCACAGCTCTTACCTCTGTTTCACGTAATGATACTTTTCTCCTCAAAATGTGTTTTTATTTTGTAAATGTGGGAGCACTGCTAATGGGATGAGATTGTAGCTACGGGAGGTCGTGGATATATTTTCAGTGGCAGAATAGAAAGAAAGACATTTGTAAGCTTCTGCTTTGTGCTCTTTTGTGGACCCAAACAAGTGACCACACTTCTCAGCAAAGAAAGGAGCAGGTTATAGGAGAGAGAAATTGATGTTTCAATTGCAGATTTAATTTGGAAGTTGCTTGAGCAGTGAGTCTGGAAAATGCTCTTCTATGGCACAAACATATACAAATCTAGTGCTGCATCTAGTGCTGCATCTAGTACAAGCTCCACAAAATGATATACCCCATCGAGTGAATACTGACCGTTCCACTAACAGGAGCTGAAGTCACTCAGGCATCAGATGTCATATGGTGCTTACATTTTATGTTCTGTTTAAAGATTTCAGAATGAGATTGAAGAGTAGATAAAATGGCATTAGGGCTTACCTTTTGCCTTCTATCCAGAGAGTATTTATTTTTCCTTGTGTGAGTTGGTAGACAAAAACTTTGAGGACAGTGCTCTTGAAAGATGAGGTCGCATATTTTTCCATCAAAGCATACACACTTTTTGATGGATCATTTCTCATCTGTTATTACCCAGTTACATGACTTCTTCAAGTGCAGCTCTGGAGTGCCTTAAACTGATGAAAGTCTGCTGCACTCTGCTCCTTTCCAGGTTGTACTCCTCCTCTCCCTCAGGTCAGCACCTGAACTGCACTGTTGGGCCTGTGCTTCTCCTTGTCCCTTCCTTATCACTGTGAGCCTTTCCAGCAGTCACTGAACTGCATCTGGCCCTAGAATTGTCACTGGGCCTGGTCATGACCTGCAGCTTGACTTCTCAACTTGACCTTGGACCTCTCATTGTAGACTTCTCTGATGATTCCTTCTCCTTCCCTTCCATTGATGACTTCCCTAAAGCAGTTTTTCTGTAATTCAGTCCAAATGTCCTCCAGCTCCTAAGGGGGACCAAACCAAGGTGTGGGCTGTGAGGTCCTCCAGCAGATACCAAACATTAATGCAGCATCATTGTACCCTCAACCACCCAGAGCTCTTGTGACACTCTGAAGCAGTTCTTGGGCTTCATAGAGGCCCAGATTCCTTAGGACCCTGGTTCTCATTCCTCTTCATTACACTTTTCTTTGTTCAAAATCCTTTCCACTTTTTTTTTTTTTTTTCTTTTTCTTCTGTCTTTTGCCGCAGAATAACTGCATTTAGTCAGTACAGCAGACACGTGCCTGTTAACAGATTGCTTGAAGAGACCTTTGGGTTGGATTGTACCATTAAGCTTGTTGTTCATTTGGACTACTGCACCTTGGGCTCTTGGTCCATCACACAATAGAATTTGAAGCTGTAACCCTCCCCTTCTATAAGGGGAAAGGACAAATGTTCAGATTAATGTGATGAAATCATTATGGACTTGTTCTAAGAATCTTTACCAATCCTGGTTTCATTTTAATCCATATCTGGGGGAATGGAGCTGTACTTACAGGTTTTGGATGCAGATTCAACTAAGTAAAGGAAACAAAGAGCTGAGGTTATTTCCACAAAAACCAAGATTCTCACCAAAGCATCATTAAAATGATCAGATGGGAATTGAACTTGTGTGAACTCCAGCAGTTGCTCTTTAGTGTCAGCCCTTTCACAAACTATTACTGTTTGGATGGGAAGAAAACAAAGAAGCAGAGAAGAATTGATAATCTGCTTTATAAACACTTAAAAGTTTAACACTGTAAGCCTTTCTGAAACCTTGTGAATTGGTGCAGCAACATTTGAAATACTGTCATAAAAGGCAGAGGAAGAAAGGTTCTTATGCATTCCCTCTGGCTTGTTGTTCTGCTTGGAGGCATGGTTGTTCTTAGAAATATTTGTTTAATCTTTCTAAACTTTCCAAGTAGGTAGCCTCATGTCCAAAGCAAGCCTTATTCAAGTGCTGGCCTTATATATATATGTATGCCTATTACATATATATGCATACTAAAAAACAAACAAACAACAACAATAACAACAACAACAACAAAAACACAACATATCTATCTACATGAGCATTTTTCCCCAAACCATCTAACCTAAATCTTTCTGTCTGCAAATTAAATCATTTTCATCCTTTCTACCCTCTTTGTAATGAACATTAGCACACTGGAAGACTGCTTAGTTTTCTATTTTTCAATGTTCTTTTCCAACTTTTCCTCTCAGTGATCTCTTCTCCACTTCTAATTCTTTTTCTCTTTATGACTACCTTAATTTGTGCATACTGTTTTTCTTAAAATATGATATGTCAAGTTGGACAAATATCCCAGCACCAGCCAGAATGGAATAATTATTGTAGGAGTTATCTGTAAAACAAAAACAACAAAACAAAACAAAAGAGCCCTGTGATGCAGCAGCAGTGAAGGTTATGTATTTTTCTAGGCAATGTGGGGAAAAGTTTATTCCATTCCACTCTTTTTTTAGTAGCTGCTTGCTTCTGATCTCCTGTAGCCTGCTCTTCCTATCCCAGAAACTTCCTTAGCTGTGATTCCCCTCTGTCTCTGTTACCTTGGTAATGTGCCAGCACGGGTTATTTGAGGACACATCTTGAATTTTCACTAATGTTAAAAAGGTGCAGATTGTTTGAAGTATAAGTTTTCTGTGTAAAAATACAATACCAATACAGTTTTAACATTTTCATTAATGAGCTGGATGATGGGACTGAATGCAACCTCAGTGAATTTGAAGACTACAACATTGGATGGAGCAGACCAAGTAGTTGTGCTGCTGTTCAGAGGGACTTCAGTGAAACAGAGAAATGAGCAGAGAGGAAGCTCTAAGTTCGTAAAAGCAAAATGTGGATACCATCACCTGGGGAGGAATAACTCCTCCCCAGAGGAGGAATAAGACATAGTACAGAGACCAGAGTACAGAGAAAGACCTAGTCGCTAACAAGTTGAATATAAAACTGTAGTGTGTTCTTACAGCAAAGAAGGCCAACAGCATCCTGAGCTGTATGAGGAAGAGCATTGCCAGCAGGTCAAGGAAGGTGAGTCTTCCCCTTAGCAGTGGTGAGACACAATTGGAGAGCTGGGAGCTCTCCAAAGCTCTCCAGAGCTCTCCAGAGCTTTGGAGATTTGCCTTTCTTCTATCATGTAATGATCTACACTAGTCTTTAATTCCCTCTTGTTTTTCCTTCTCCCTTTGAATTTAAGCTGTTCTGAATTCCATCCCCATCCTCCAAACTGCTCGTAGGTTGCCTTAGTTCTGTCCATCACTGAAAAATTTTGTATACATGCTCTCTATTTTGCCCTTCAAATTGTTAATATTGAATGGAATCTGACCCCAGGACAGTCTCCTACTCCTCTTCCTTCTCTGTCAACAACCTTGAAATGTCTTCTGATTTCAGCAGTGGTAATTCACGTAGGACATGTTTTTTAGCTATACTCTAGGTCACTGGTCTTCAACCTGCCTGTGGGCAACTGTACAGGAAAAGTTTCTCACCTGTGGGCCTTGCTTTATTTCCCAATCAGTATAAATTCAGGTGGTCACCAGTAAGGTGTTATATAACACAAACAACAGCCAGCCATACCTCTCTTAAATTACCTGTGATAATTCTTAAACCCAATCAAACTCGATTTCCCACTGCAAATGGGGGAAAACCAGGTTGAGCAAAGCTAGTTTAAATGCAAGATCAAATCCACTTGGATTCCTAAAGGCAAGCCTATGGCTTGCACCAGAAAAGCCTCCACTTCCAGAGCTCTGATTGTGTGGCTGGGTTCACAGCTTACTAAGGAACACTTCTGGGCATGCTGATGCTGTGCAATGCCATTGGCACAGTTGCTGTGGCTGATGTCCCTTGTCTCTCAACATACTATTACTCTCCCAAACTCAAGACTTTGGAAGGCATAGATGGGGTTTCACTTCGAAGAAGCTGGACCTTGGATCCTTGAAGCACGTGTGCACAGTATTTGAAGTAGCACAGGTTTCTGACGTGCAAACCTGGATTTTTTTTTTTTTTCTTTTTTTGCTAGAACTACATAATTTGGGAGATGCTCCTGTGTATTCACTTAACATTGGCCACTTAAATCTAGTGTGTATTCAAGGAGGCTTATCTCTGCAGGACTTCTCTTCAGTGAAGGGAAAGAGGTCCTTGAACAGGCATTACAGGGCACTTAAATTCATTTCTGCTCTGATTCAGCCTCTGCAAGCATCTATCTGACTCTGTTGATTATAAAGCAGGGCCCTGGGAATGCTAACTCAGGTATTCAAGGTCAAGCATAGCCATACCTCCTTGAGTCCTGAGTCCTTATCTGGGGAATTGTTGCCATTTGTTGCTGGCCTTTTCAGTTTAAATGATTGCTTAGTATGCCTTTTGACTTGAACTTTTTTTTTTTTTTTTTTTTTTTGGCAAAATATACTGGCAAGCTCAGCATTTGGTCAGCTGCTTCAGCAGGAGTACAGAGCTCAGATGGTAGGCCAGGCAGGATTTGTTTTTGTTGTAATGACAGTAATAATGTTATAAGATAGTAGCTGTCCCTTCATGGGGTAAGAGACCCTATGTACACAAGTGATGGGAGATCCAAATAGCCAGAGAACTGGAGGAAAATATAAGTTACAAACCATCTTGGCTGAGGTCACACAGCAAGTCAGTAGAGTTAGGACCAGCCAGGTCTCCTGACAGCAGCAGTTAGCTACATTGCCTTTCTAGATGCTGATGCTGCAAAGCTGTACATACGAACTGAATCCCAACAGATCACTTGATAGAGTTGGTCAGGTATTTGCTAGGGTTGTTACATACTGGGAAAAATAAATGAATAAATAAACAAAGCCATCTCTGGAGACCAAATGTGGTTGCTCATGTGATTGGCACTCACAGAGCACAAGCAGCAGATGGTTTGTATGTACCTGCACAACACACAAACCACACCTTGCTCCACACCTGGGGTGGGGGGAAGCTGGTTCCCCTTTAGCTAACTCACACAGTGTTGCTGGAAGCCTTTTGATACTTGCTTTGTATGGATTTTGGTGTATTTCATGGACCTACCTACACATCACTAAAAACTGGTGTTGCTTGCTGTGTAACAGCCTCACACGCCTCAAAAACAAGTTGTTTTACACAAAACTGGGGAGAACGGCAGATGACTTACTATCTTGTTGCTTTAAGTCTTGGAAAATGCCAGCACCACCACAGCTGCAATGAGTAGAAATTTCATTACCAGAGATGCAGAGGGGGGCTCCTCTAGCAGGCCAGAAACAGATAAATCTCCATGAATTTATTGGTAAGCTAGTGCCTTTAAGCTATCGTATGTAAAAAGGATGCGGTTTAAATAGCATCCAGAAAGTTATTTGTGGAACAGGAATTAGCTGGTTTCAGCAAGGATCTGCCCTTCCAAACTGGGCTCTGACTGTAAAGGCTGTGACAGAATTTAATGCTTGGAAAAATAATACTTGTGTGAAGCAAGTGCTGAAGTGGTACAAGTATCCATATTTTGTCTAAAATTGTGAAAAGCCTTAAGGAAATGATCAGTCATTTCTTTTTAAAGTGGTGTTAAAGTTCACCCACGCTTGTACAAACAGCAGCACGCAGGTAATGCTGCATGCCACCCTGTTTCTCCTGGAAAAAGTAGAAAAGTTTAGTTTTATTGCTGGGTTAAGTATGTACATGCAAACATGCTAACCAAAGTGAGGCAGACACCAGAGACTCTCTTGGCCCAGCTGGGCACAGGGAGCCAAGGGTTCCCTCAGCCCTGTTCTACAAATGCCAGTAGGGCTTTGCTGAGGCTGCTCAGGGCCCTTCCTGAGCATCAACAACACCTGTGACCTCTCCCACACCTGCATGGGGCTGCTCTGAGTGCTACTCCAGCCCCACAGTGTGGGGGATTAATGCTAATGGGCTCCTCTCTGCCTCGCTGCAACCACAGCCCACAAGGGACAGAAGAAGCTGTTGTGGGCCTGCGCGCAGCCCTGGCTCTCCCTGCTCCTGCATGGCTGATGTGGAGGTGAGGCGAGGCCCCGGCATGCCAAGGTAAGGCAGAGGTTTTTTCCAAGCAGCATATTAATTAGGGTACTTGAGGCCTCGGATCAACCCTGGGCTTGTGCCTGGGGAACCGGTTCTTGGGAGAGGCGGGATGGGGAGGTTGTGGGGTTTTTGTTGTTTTGTTTTGTTTTACCTTAGCTGTGAATGACTTTCAGTGCCCTGTTTAGTCAGCTGTGTCTGATTATATAAAGTAACCCCCTGGCTTTTTGTATAACATATAAAGCTTATCACCTTTTTCCAGCCGCTTCAGCACAGTGTGTTCATTAAAGCACCCCTCTGTCGCTAAAAAAAAAACAACTGCCTGCTTTTAGTGTTAAAGATGTGTGTTTTGTGCCTGTGTGTATCGGGCGGTTACCGGTGAGGCCCTGGTGACTGAGGTGCTGGGCAGCGTGCTCTCCCCTGAGGGGCTGCCTGTCCCTGTACCTGGCCCAAACAGAGCAAACTTGTAATCCTGTTTTTTCCAGATGGCTCCCTCTAGCTATGTTTTAATGGCAAGGTAGAAACAGTGGAGAAAAATGGAGTGGAGTGCCTTGAAGCCCCTCCATCACTAATTTCTCACAGTCTTAATATGGAGAAAATAGAGGCATCGGCCTGTGTAACTGCTGTGGGTGTCTGTAGCACGTAATGCAAGTGCTAAAATGAGGAATAAGGCTTTTGGAACTCTGTATTTAGTCAGCCTACTGAGGGATGGCTCAGAGGATGCTTCAGGCACCTTAAATCTGGGTGTGAGCTGGCTCCCTGAGGAGAGCCCTGCTACAGGAGCTGGTGGCTGAATTCACCAACGGGGCTGAGTAACTTGAACATCTCCGGGTGTTCCAAATGGTTCTGGGTCTAACACGTTGCACTTTGCAAGCACTAAGGAGGACTCATTTTGCTTTGGGTTAAAAATAAAAGCCCAGTGTTGTGGGGCTCTGCGTGTGAATGCTGATCAGCCATTGGGGTGGCCCCACAGCAGCCATTTTGGCTCTTCTCAGGCCAGAGAGGTGCAGACAGGAATTTGGGACAATCTAACAGAGAAGGTGTGGAGGTTGAAGCAAAGCTTCATCTACCTTGTGCAAAAAGAAGAGCAAATCTTCCCAGTAAAACTTTGACCCCTCAGTTATGGGTGCTTGGTTGTCAACAGTGTGAATGGCCGCTGTGCTACTAGACAAGTAACAGGCTGCTGTGGATTCTCTCATGTCTAGTAAACACTTCAGTACAGTGGGTTTTTTAAGAGCATCTTCATCCTTTGCCCAGCTGTCTATCCTGTGAAACCCACAGGAGCTTCCTGTCTTTGAAACCTCTCCTGCTCTGTCAGCCTTGGCTGAAGTTTGCCTGTGGCTATTACAGCCGAGGACAGGCAAGTGCATGTTTTATTATTCTATATCTTCCCCCAGTGTACTTTTTAACGTGTGTGCATATATACTGCCACTCCTGAATCAATTTCATGTTGAATCTTCAATTTAGTTTAACTGGCAGAGATGGGAACTTGGAGGCTTTCTTTTCTTTTTCTTCTGACTTGTTTCCATTTACTGTTTTATGAATGTTCCATTGCTCAATAATGGGAGGTGGAAAATGAAATCCCAAGATCATATTTTAAAGGATGTTAATGACTGTGAATGTAACCAATATAGTTAATAACAGTCCATGCAGAGATGGAAGACCGTTCTCCTCTTTTGACTAAAGGCCAACATAGCTTTCTGATTATCCCTTCTAGAGAAGGATCTGGATATTAAGGGATAAGTCATACTAAGTATTTCCTTCTTAGACTCCTTATTCACTTATGCCTACTGCTTTTTTGTCATCTTTAAAGGTGTTGTTTAGCCTGTTTTGAATTACTTTAAAACAAACAAGTCTTTTAAAAAAGACAGCTTTTAAATCCATGGAGATATTTTCTAAATTCTTTTGATTAAAGGGGTCAGATTTTTCTTCTTTTCTGAAACAAAATTAAGAGTAGCTCCTAATTTGGAGGGTGAGAGCGAGGAACAAGGACTCTGGGCTTCAGAAAGCTCTGCTTGGTGGAGGGAGAAGTGAACATTCAGTTTCCTTGTGCTTTGCTGAGTTAAACTTAGAAATATGGAGGCTCAGCAATGGAATACCATGTCACAGATTCCAGTGCAGAATTACTAAGAAAAAAAATGTACTGTTTTGTTTCCATAAACCGAAAAGCAGTAGAAGTTATTTTAAGCTTAGAGCAATGAGAAGATAAGGAAGTACTGGGCAGAGAGAAAAACAAAACCCCTTAGGCTAATGAGCCCCTTGCCTCCAGGTTTATCTTGGCTCCACCTCTCTCCTTTGTCATTGTATTTGTCAGTCTCCTCCTCCAGTCTAGCTGCCTCTTAACCTCATTAATACTTCACTTTGATGGTCTTAAGTTCTTGACAATTTACTCCAGATGTTTGCTACTTTGAATGAAATAGATTTCCCAGATTTCCTGTTTACTCTTAATGTCTTTTGTCTCTTTCTTTTTCTTTGAAAGTGTGACAATTTTTTTAACCTCTTAGCAATCTGAATATGTGAGTCTACTGTTCCACTCCCCTCCTCCTAGCATCCTACTGAAGCTTTGAATGCCTTCCTTAGAACGACGCTCCTTGTTGTCGTCATCTTACAAGATAACCTTGCTCTTCTTTCACCTTCAGTTCTGAACACGTGAAATTCTGGGCTCTATTTTTTTTCCTCTCTCTTGCTGGACAGACATGTGTGTACTACACACATAGAAGAATCGTGGGAGAAAAAGCCCACTTCTTGATATACTTCAGACCAAATGTTCTTATAACCTGGGATTGCCCGCATTGTTCATCCCATTGGGTGCCTTCCATGGATGAAATACCTGGAGAGACTTGAGTAGAAGTAATGGGCTGGCGTCTCCTTGTCAAGCTGCTCGAGGCACACAGCTCGGGGCTGCTCTTGGAGGTACCGACACAACTGCCTAGAGCACGAGTGTGGTTAGAGCGGTGCAGCTGACCTGGGCAAGGCTGTGCTGTTGGAAGTTCCCGTTATAGCAATAAAAACGTGTCCACTTTAAAGTGCTTGTATGGCTTTAATTATTCTGTTGTTTTCTTTAAAAATAAAACCAAAAACAAAACAAACCTTTAAGTGAACCAGTTCTTCAAGTACAAAAGCTGTGCCTAGACCAGGCCTTAGGCCTCAGTCTTGCAAACACTTTCACACGTGCTTAACTTTACCGCTATGAGTAATCCTATTGATTTTAAATGGCACTACTGAGGCAATAAAGAGTGGATTTGTATTATCTGGGGCTTACCGTGGGCTATGTTAGAAGTCAGTCTTATGAAATGAATGATTATGTGGGTGCAATAGGAGTGTCCAATCCAGGATTTAGTTAAAATGTACTCTTCCCTACAGACTTCCTTGGAAGTATTTAGCTGTCTTGCGTGCTCTTCTAAGTGCTGTCTCTTGAAGGCCATTCATTTTTTTTAACTGGTGACTTTTGTTATGATGTCCTTTAAAATAAATACTCAGGTAGCACTTGGCGTACTGTGGCTTTCCATCTCTTCTTGGTCAACTGTAACCTCCTATTGAGGCCAATCCCTATGTTGGTGCCTTTACAATGGCATTTTCTGGTTTCTAACACTGGGTGTACTCATGCTGCAGCTTTCCAGCCTCTGCAGCTCTCTACTATCCCGCTGCCTTTTTTCACAAAACTTGTAGCAACGTGACAGCTCTGAAATTCGTGTCTCTCTATCAAATTGAGCTGAAAGCAACCAGCTCATTCAAAAGTTATTAGAGATGCATGCTTATGCATACCATGATCATACATACGTTATTTTTAAAGGAAGTCAGGCAGGGGAAAAAAAAAAAAAATTGATTAGAGAGAGATGCATTTGAATGTTTCATGAGCTTGAAAAAATGACTTCGTGGCTGGTCTTACAAATATGTTTTACCCCAACTCATCCCCATTGAGGAGAGCAAGGGGAGGGCTAATTTTAATGCAGAACATAGGTGGACAAACTGTTTTGGAAGTCACAGAAGAAAAATTCACCTCTCAGTACTTCAACAACATAAGCAGGCTTGGCATTAGGGCTTAAAGATCTGCACCAGTTGCCAACACGGTGGGTGAGTCATTTCTTCTCAGGTGCTTGCTGGAGAAGGAAACCTTTGAGTTCTGCTTAGTTAGAGAAATACTTGGGGGAAACAGCCCTGTTGTGTTAAAGCACCAGCAATCTGACATCATAGCCAACTTTGTCCCAGCTGGCTGTGCTGCAGATCATTAAAGGGAGAGGGTGTTTCATGCACTCCGGCCTCTTTTCTTCTTTGTTTAAAAGGAGAGATCCTTGATTTTTTTTTTTTTTTTTTTTTAATTAAAAGTCAAAATAGCAAAAACAAACAAAAAGAAAACAAACGAAAAAATGCACACACACACACAAAAATAAATAAAAAATGAAGAGGGATGAAGAAGAGAACATTTAACTTCAGCCAGAGCATGTAGGGGAGGAGTGGTCTGTGTGAAGGGTTTTATTCCTGACAGCTGGAGTACCTGTGTGTTGCACAATCCTATGTGTTACCATTCCCAGTCTTGCACAGCAGGTGCCCTTAATGCAGCAGCTGTGCTGTGACACTCATGCAGGGAATGTGACACCTTTGGCTGGCAAGAACCTAACTCTCCAGCCTGGCACAACTCGGGGCAGGATCCCCACTGAGTTCTGTGTAAGCCAGTCAGTACCGATGGTCATGGCTGAAGCATGGGATTCGTGCTTCATTGCAGGATGCCCTGAGGAAGCAAGGGTGGGGGTGTAGCACAGCAGGTGAAAATTAATGAAGCCCAAGTCTGTCACTTGCTTAATGAACTCTTGGAAAAATTGCTTTGCACTTGCTCATCTCACTCCTTGGATTAGTTCTGGCACTTTGCTAGGATTCTTGGCCCTGTCTGGGTGGATGCTTTGCAGGAGAAGCCTTCAAGACCTGCAGAAATTACAAGATTGATGATGATAACCTGCATATTCATCATTGTTTCCCAGACTGTGTGAGATGGCCTCATTTGAACCCAGTTTGCATGTTCAGTTCACAAGACAAATATCAAAAATCCAAGCTTTGGTAACAGGTGTAGGAAAGCGGCATCTACTCTGATGTTATTTCTTTTGTTGTTGAACAGGGAGTGCTGCCAGTCCTGTTCGCCCTGCTCTGTTTTTAGGAGATCTGTGGTGCTCTTTGGATTGAGGTTATAGCTGGTTTTCCTCCCTCTAGATTGCAAATCCAGACTTCTGGGTGCTGCTTGACCCTCTCTGGTGAGAGATGGGGATCCTGGCTGTTGGACAGCCCAGGGGGCTGCTGTTGGCCTTACTCCTCCTAAGTATTGCTCTTGGGGCACGGCCACTGCTACTGCCAGAACTCGAGGCCCCAGCTCAGCCCCTGTTGATGTTGCTGGCTTGGATGCCTCCCTTGCAGCTTTCTGGTTAGACATTTGTTAGCTGCAAACCTGGGCTGTGGAAGATGGGTCACTGCTTGTCTTAGTTGTTCTCCTCTGTCTCTTTGTTTGATCTTCAGTGATTTTGGAGGTGAGTGTGGAGGGAAGTGCAGTGGGGTAGAAATAATGTTAACTTTGGGAATGAATGAAAAGACTTTTTTTTTGGATCACAGTCTTTGATTAGATTAGGACAGAGTTGTGTGTCCACATCAATGAATCAGTGAATTCAGATCTGAAGGCACCAGCATCCTAGAAGAGATCAAATGAAACTGAAGCTCAGGATAGAAAAAATGTCTTTACCAGGTTGTCAGAGATTTACAACTTTGTAAATTCTTGTCAGTTTTGCAAATCAGCTGTTCTAGATTTTCACTATTAGCCTACAAAATAGTCCATCCCTTTTTCTGTCTCCCACATACCCTTCAGGTTCTGCCCCCAAGGAACAGCATCAGCCAACATCGTCCACTTGGGACCTTCCCCTATTCTGTGCTGTCTGGCAAAACAACACAGTAGAATTTTTAAAGAAGAGATGTTGGTTACAAACTACACATAATGGGCATTTAAAAACATAGAATTTGCTAATACTTCTCTTTATAACTCTTGCATCTAGAAGTCCCAGCTGTGATCCAGGGTCTTGTTGTGCTAGACATCATGCAAATACGTATTTTGTACAAACAGGATGATGCAATCACTTGGAAAACTTTAGAATCAAAGCAGAGAAAGGGCAAGAGGGGAAAGAAAAACACATGGAGTGAAGTGACTTCTTCAGGGCCATGTGGCAGGTCACTGGCAAAGGCAGAAATAGCAGTGGGTCTCCTGAGTCCCAGGCAGGTCCCTACCCACCACGGAGTCCTGCCTCTTCTAAAAGCACCCCCCGTCCCTTCCCACTGCTCCCCAGCCGCTCTTAAATTCTGTCGCAGAACTGGAACGCCAAAGTGGGTCCTGCTAATTCAATTTAACCTTTGTTTGTCGAGCCGCTCGCCTCCCCAGAGCGGCGTGGCTGCGCTGTGTTGCTGGGAGCTGAGCTGGCTTTGTTTGGTTTCCAGAAAGGAAATGGAGCACGGCAGAACCGCCCGTGGAGCGGAGCAGAGCTGGGATGCTGCACTGAACCATGGAGATGCCATAGCAGGAACAACTCATGGTTGCAAACCAGGCTACCCGGTTTTAAGTCACATCCAACTTTTTTTTTCTTTTTGAGCCAGGCAACTAAATATTTCTGAAGCTTATTAAATTAACCAGTTAGACCAAGGCAATATACAAGGTATAGAGGCCAAAGAAAGCAGCGTGGGTGTAACTTTTTGAAGGAGAATTATAGTTGCTGCTGATCATGCTGTTACAGTAAATGTTGTGTCAGTGTTTCCATTATTGGTCTTTTTTTTTTTTTTTTTTCCTCCTTCAGTGAGTTGTTCTGGGGCTGCGTGAAAAGGTTTCCACGTGCTGCAAAATGTAACGTGAAACCAGCAAATCTCTTACCCAAGGAATCCCCATGGTTTAGACTAGGAAGAAGCATCCTCCAAAGCTGGCATCTGAACCTGATGCTGGGCACCCAAAATTCTGGGGGAGTTCAGTCCATGCTCAGCTCTCCCTGATGTGAAACGTAGTCACTTTGGTTCTCGCACAGTGTCTAAAGAGGTGACAGATCTTCAAGTTGGGAAAACATCTCTGGTTCATCTCTGATACAAACAGAGCTTGGCTGTGTTTGTGATTTGGCTTACGCTCTTTGTATTGCATCGCTGCGTGGGGACTCTGCGGCTGACAGTAAGATGCTACACAAGATGACGGTCGTACTGCAAAGACCTTCTGTTACTGAGTAAGCTTTGTGTGTCAGCCCACGCAAACGTGCTGTACTTGATTAATCGTGTTCATTAGGGTTGTATTTTCAGGCAGCCGAGAACAGGGCTCCCTTATGTTGGGCACTGTGCAGATCTGGAGAACCAGCAGTGCTTTGTTTCCTGTGTGATGTGCCAACGTCTTTCTCCAGGCCAAGCCTGCTTTCTAATTCAAGTGACAAAATTAGTGAAAAACTGGTTTGCATCTTGCTCTTCCATCCGCCTGGGCATGTTTGGGAATCCCTTAGAATGACTGAATTCAGTGGTTTAAGCTTTTTTTTTTTTTTTTTTTTTTTTTATTGCACACCTCCCACAATAACTCTGAAGCAGCTTCATAATGGAAATGCTGACACAACACTATCGCCTCAGCCCCAGGAGTGTGTTCCACCTTCTATTGTTTGCCTTGGCCTCTGTATATTGTATACTGCCTCAGTTTAATTGGTTAATTTAATAAACTTCTGAAGTGCTGTATCAGTTGTCTGGCTTAGCTTTCATCCACTAGCCTGATGAAGAACGTATAAGTTTCAAAAGCTTTCCTGTATGAAGTTAATCAAATAAAAGATATCTCCTACTGTACGCTGCATGTATGTCTTGGAAAGACTGCTTGAACCAACACGTTTTTACAATTAAAAAGCATTTAAAAAAAAATCCTAAAAAATCTTCGTTTAGCTAATGTTCTAGGTCTGACCCGCTTAACTTCAGTTAAAAAAAAAAATAATTTTTTTTTTTATTTTTAAGTGTGTTCAGTACTTCAGTAGCCCCATCCGAATTATTTGCCAGGCCAAACTGTACTTTAGATGGACTCTTGGGGTTGGAAAGGATGAAGAGAAGTGGGGGAAAAACACAATTAAAATGATTTGAGGGTATTACAGAGGAGAAGTCTGACACAGGGCTTAATTGCAAGACTTGGGTGATCTGTGCTGAGTTTCTGGCTCTTGCCAAAGCCCTGCATAACTGTGAGCAGGTCCTTCAACACCTCTGTGCTCCATTCCTGATTTGGATGTCTCTCTATCTTTTTTTCCCCCATTTTGTGCATCTCATTAATTGAGGTTTTGAGATCTGGGGATCGTATGCTACAGTGGGGCTCTCTGTTGCATGAGCTGTGATAACAGCAAGGCAGAAAGCTCGGTAGGTCTTGCAGTGCGTTTCCACGGCGGGTGCAGTATGGTCTCTTTCGGGCCAGTGCAGAGAGCACTTAAGAGAGGCCTCATGTGCCACACGTGAGGGAAAATTTATCTGCCTTCAGCCAGCCATGGAGTGCAATGCACATGTAACATGAGTCCAGCTTTATCTATTTTAATCCCCAGTTTGAGCATCGCAAGATTTAGGGGTATTCATCTATCAGGAGTGATTTAGATATACTCGATCATGCCTCAGGGCAGGGGAACAGCCTAGGTTACCTCTTGATATCCCTTCCAGCCCTGTTTTTTTATGACTCTATTAGATCTGACAACAACAGAGCTGTATACTTTGTTCCAAAGGATTCTTCCATTAATTAGTACTTTGTGGTGCACAGCTCCTCTTCCCTTGAGGAGCTCTAAGAGGTTGACAAGTGCTAATTAAGTCCTACAAGAACTGGTGTGTTGGGTAATTATTATTTTACAGGTAGAGAAACTGAGGTGCAAATGTAACCCACAGGAAGTTTTGGGACAGAATCTCGCTCCGATGCTTAGCATTTTAGCTACTTAAAATTCTTGCCGAGCCGTGCCTCTGGGCTGTTTTTGCCAATGGAGAATACTGCTGGTGCTTCCCTCCTCCTGCCCACATCTGAGCTAGCCAAGGCTCTAACAGGCTCGGCAGCCACATTTGGGCTGCATCAGTGTCAGAGGGGGGCTGCTAGCAAAATGAATCTGGCCTGGGTGCCAAAAATAAGTTTATTTTCTCTCTATTTCCAGGCCTTCTGTACTTGTAGAATTATACTGCCTTTAAAGGGGAGCTGCCCCAGAGTCCCAAATCAGGCCTTCTGTACTGGGAGGGAGGTAACCTCTGGCAGTCTACGTTACTCAAGGGTAATTTACAGTCAAACATTTACCCGTGTAATTAATCTGCTTCAGAGTTCTCCGGTGTGAAGTGGCATGGCCAAGTGGCATTTGAGAACCCTTTAAAAGGAAATGGGATGACTGGTTTAGTTCTGGGTCAATAGTATAGCAGGAGCCATCAAGCCAGACTGGTACCTGGGTCAGTGGTGTTTAAGCTCTGTTCAGCCCACAATGCCTGGCTAAAGGGGGGTCTCTAGGTATGGAAGATGAGGTGTGGCTGGAGTGATTTCCTTTGTCCTGTACTAGGGTTATTATCTGCCTCTGTCTACAGTATTGTACTGGAGCCATAGGAGAGAGATCATGGTAGTAGAACTAGCATGGAAAAGCTGCCCCCTGTGCCCCAGGACACCTGTTGGCAAGGTCAGATTTTGTGTGGAATTCCAAGAAAACCTGCAACTTCCAGGAATAGTAATATTTATTGTCTTCAGTCAAACTGTGTCCTGAATCTCCAGCAATTCCACTGACTTTTTTTGGTCTGTGTAGACTGTGCACAAGGATCTGAATTTGATCTGTGGATTCTGGTGAAGCAAATTTAATTCCACTAATCCAGTCCTCAAGACTGCCATCTGCAAATTATCCCCGTGAATTGACCCCTTAGGTCTGTGCTCACACAGCAAGAGCAAGTTCACAAGGGTTTTGCCTGGCTCCATCCGAGACACACAATGCATGCTGGCAACCCAGGAAGCACCAGGATTTGTGTGCTCCATGTGATGTAGGGGAGCTGGTTAGGCAAGTTAAACTCTGATTTGTAGCTTTCATGTGATAGAAATACTTGTCCTGTTTTCACTGTCCGGCTCTGTCATGCTGCTGCACATCAATTCCCTTCGCTCTTTCAGGGTGTGGTCTCGATTAATGTTTGCACACTGTAATTTGTGATGTTGCTCAGTTTAACAGGACAAAATTTGCCAGTCCAAACCCTGTCTTGGTGCGAGGGTGAGGTGCTTATTAAGATCAGGTTTCTTTCGTGATCAGACATCTGTCTCTTGTAATCCCACAAGCCAAATTTGTAGCGCAGCTTCGCACGGCAGCAGTGGCTGGGAGATAATGGGCTGGTTACGAGGAGGTCGGGGGGAAGTGGTAAGAACGAGCCCCACAGATATTTCTTGTATGAACATTGTTTTTCTCCCTTATGAAGAAGCTTTGTTGGGACGCAACGAGTAGGGCCACACAGGTCAGATTTGCAAGAAGTCTTTTTGCAAACCATGCTGGATGTGCAGATGTTCCTGTCTCTTGTCCGGGTGATTGCACCATGGCTGCTCCGATCACATCTGCTGTGCTGCAGTCTCTGTAGCAGCTTCTGTTTATGGGGAAGGCTACCATAGGGTCACAAGCCTTAAAGGAGCTATTTGTGCAGTTCTGGGTGTTTTTAGCAGTCCCTGTATTTTCAGAGATGGGCCTGGTTTCCTTTCAGAGGCAGCTGTTATATGATGTAGAAAGAGGACGTGCATCTCCCAGCTCTTCCCAAGCAGGCAATCCCGACCCGTTCGGCTGGAGCAGCAGCCAGGTGGGGAGGGAGGTACGGAGTGCTGGGACAGCGCCCCGCATGTTTTCTCATGGTTGAAGAGATGAAAAGGCTTGTGAATGGACATCAGCAGCCTGGCCTCCCCCTCCTTGACTCATTGTGGGCCAAACCTCCTCAAACGCGTGTCCTGCTCTGTTGTGTATCCAAGTCTGGAGTCTGTGCCAGAAGGAGAGGCTGAGTTTATGGTTGTGCAGAGGAATGGGGCTGCTATGGGAAGGGCTGCAGTCGGGAGGGAGGCCTGGTTAAGCCGGAGAGCCCAGCTGGGTGGACTGGCCAGTTGCTCACGGCTAAGAGCTAAAACCGCAGAGCAGAACTGTTCCAGAGCGTTGCTGAGGTGGCCAATGAGTCTGTAAGACAGCCTGGCTGAGAGCTGGGCATCTTCAGCCTGAGCACTTGTGTGAAACCAAACACGAAGCACAGAAGGGGATGGCATCTAACTGGTGTCTGGGGAGGGTGTGCTGAACACCCCCTTCCAGTGCAGCAAGCCCCTCTGAGCGCGTTAGCATCCATCTGGTGGGTAATTAGCTGGCTCTCTAGTAGAAGAATCAGCGAAGGGATCTCTCTTCCCACATCTTGTAAAGTGCTTACTCTAATTTTTGTGACATCCAGCTGCAGGGTCTCTGTGTCTGTCATTACAGACCATTAAACTGCTTCAGATCCGTCTATGTGTTTAAGTAGTTCCTGACCCTTGGGTGACAGTGGCCGAGAGGGATCTGACCTTTTTCCAGTTAAGGAACATTAGCTTGGGTGTAATGAGTCAAAACCTTCCTGGCTAAGGAGGGTGAGCGCTCACAGGCTCCTGTCCTGGCAGGCTGGGCACGGGCAAAAACCACCTTGCACTGCGGCGTCGTGTTGTATTGCACTGCCTTTACAACCTGTTGGGTTGCTCCTGCTCTTACTGGTGAAGGGGAGAGTCTTCTCTCCAGTGAGAATCCCAGTCTCGCTCGGGTTTGTGCTTCACAGCACTCTTAGCGTTGGTCGGCACAGATCCGCCTGGGAGAGGCAGGAGGCAGCTGATGTGCTGCAGGGAACAAAGCACGCTGCCCTGTCAGCTCCCGAGAGCTGCGAGGAAAAGGTTTCTTAAAAACAAACAAACAAAAAGCGGATTGAGGAGAGGTTGATGACACTAGCGGAAGGACCAAAAAAGGGAATAGGCCGGATAAAATATTGTTTGACTCAATGCATAATGCTTCCTTTCATTAAAGGGCCTGTAATCTTTTCTTCTTAATTGAAATTAATTTATTATTTTCAGTTCGAAACTATGTAAGCACTTTCAGGCTGATGACTCTTATTTTTTCAGCTGAAGTGACAAATCCAACATAAATTTGCAATGTTTTTGTTGACCCAAATATGCCTGTTTTCTTTGGGCAGGGATAAAAGTTCCAGCTGAGAAACTCAGCCTGCTTCTAATCTGGACAACACCTTCTGCCTAAGGATACTTTCATTCATAAATAAAAAGACAAATATCTGGATGGAAACGAAACCCAGGAAGTCAGTACGTGCGCCGTCAGAGTTGAGAATTTCATACAAACTGACAAAAAGTGAAATTGAAAGAAACTGGGCAGCATGGTGTTAATTAAAACCCTCCAGCGAGCCAAACTTACAGGTTTATTTTCTCAGAGAGAATTAATGATAGCGTGTGTGAAAGAAGCTAGTTGTTCTGATTAGCCTGTCACTGCGTAAGGTGGTGTCGTGACTTCTGTGATGTTATCCCATCTCTGAGGTATCCTTAAGAGCAGTGAACTTCTATAAATCCCCTGAGCTAGAGGTTTGCATAAATCAATTAGTGTGTATGTAGGAATGCGTGGGGCAGCAGGGCAGGTAGGAGACCTGCCATCTCGGCCACTGGTCCCACGTCATGTCACAGCAATGGTGAGACTGGTGTCTCTGTTGCCTGGTCAAAACAGAAGAGTTTTGAGCCTATTTTGTGCTAAAACAGAATCCTCTAGATACTGCACATGTCCAGGATGAAGATACAAGGCTTTCTTTAGTTGTCAACGAGTACTTTCTCCTCACAAAAAGATGACAGGAAAGCATTACAACATTAATTGCTGGCAGAAGCGATTCTCCGAAAGGTGGATCTGGTCTCAGCTGTTTAAATGTTTACTTGCTGGTGCTTGATTAATAGCTAATTAGAGAAATACGATTTTATGTAGTTTTTAAATCTGTGAAATGTTGTGTCATTCAAGGCTGTAATTATTTACCATGCTGGGCTGGACCTGCTGATGGTCTTCACTGATGTCCAAAGAAATAGCTGGCATGAATATAAGCGTGAGACTCCTTGGAAGGGATAACTTTCTGGAGGACTATACAGGCCCATGTGTGCATATGAAATTAATGAACTGGAACTGGTGTTTTTTGTTCCTGTACTTTTTTCCCTTTAATGGAAAGTTAGAGGGTTGGTGTCTCTTCTAAGAAAGGTGGAAGGCACGCTTTTGGTTCTTTGTTTTCTGTTTTCAAGGCGTTCAGAGCTGAATTTAGGTAGCTAAGTAACAGGGTATTAAAGTGTGTCATGTTAGGTGGCACTTAGTAATGTTGGGACTTCTCTGAAAACTGCAGTTGTGAGGTATCTTGACTGTGGGCCAAACTCCTGAGCCATCAGCTCTGGTGCCACCGCGAGCATGCAAAGGGAAGTGCCTTTCCCAGGGGCACTCACTGGAAGCCATGTCTTTGGGTGTCTGCTGAAACAAATTGTGCTTTATGTAAAGATTCAGTAACGAGTAAACGCGCATTTCTGCTACCCTTTAAGACACTTCCTTGTGTTTGGAAATCTTCCATGAAGTCCTTAAAGGCACAGAAGAAAACATAAGTAAATTTAACAATGCACATCAATTCATGCAGAAGGGAAAGGTAAGGGCGGAGGAGTATAATTCTGAAGGAAATCAAAATACACTGGCCTTCTACAAATTCAGAGTAGATAAACTGTTTACCAGTGACTACCTAGTTTGGGAGAGTGATGTATTTTGAAATCCATCTCTAAATAAAAAAGCATTTTGTGCAGTTGCAGTAATTAATGGTTGCTTTCTTGCAATAGCCTCCAGAAAACTAACTCATGCGTTTGACAGCAAACATGAATATGCTTGTAAAACTGAAGGGAATCGTTAGGCTTGTGTGAGCTTGATCACTTAAAAACAAACCGAGAAGCTGAACATGGAAGCATGTTACGACTTAGGGGCTTGATTGAAGTCGATGGGAGTATGTCAGCAGTAAGCCCTATGGAAGGGGTGAGGGCCCAGCTCATTTGCAGCCTCGCCAGCTGGGGCACACGGGTTACACGAATGAGCACAATGTACGTGTTAAAGCAGCACACTTGAGGTGCTGAACTGACCAAGTGACGGGGATTTTAAAAGAGAAAGGAAATTGTAACACCTTTATAGGAGATTGCTTTGGAAAATTGGACCTCAGTGTAAGCTGGTGTGACACGACGGTGATGTGCTGAGATCACCGGGCGCTCTTCTAATGTCACTTCCTTCTTCCTCTGACTACATGGAGTTCCTGTAGGACAAAATCTGATTTATTTACGAGGGTAGAGAAGGGGAGGATTATGACAAACTATGTAAATACTAAAAATTTCAAAAAAAGTAAGCAAAAAGGTGATGCAGATTGCCTCTCTCTTTGCATTTGCTTACTATGGTTATCCCATCCAGTAAATTTGCAGGCATGAGTTTCCAGAAGTGTTCATTAGAAAAGCTTACGAGGAAAAATAGCCAAAAATAAAATAAAATAAAATAATGTTGTGGTGCTGCAGATGATTTTCTTCTATATATCTGGCCATGCATCTCAGGGTCTCTCAAAATTTCTTCTCAGGCAATCTGAATGTTTAAGGTTTGGTCTGTATGTTAGGAAGTTACCAAGGCATCAGTTTTCAAAATATTCTGAACTATAGAAAATTCATACACTGAATAATGTGAAGAAAATGCTATTTATTTGCTTTGTCTGCTCATCGAAGTGTAAGATGGCATAGCAACTTGTTGAAGATGAGGTGCATAAAGTATACTGAGAATAATTCATATTATAGAAATTAAATATCTGTTCTCTATCTGCTCCTAATCTGCATCACGGACTGCAGAACATAGGGTTCTTACAGCCCAGATGCATCCAGGTACACCAAACATACTAGTTACCAGGCAATTTTAAATTTTCTACTTAAAGAGATGAAATCTTCATTTGGTTCTGGGGGTTTTTGCTCTTACTTATAGAGAGGTGAATCAGGAATAACTCCACTCTGATCTACCCATTTGGATAGAGAACAGATCACGTGAGCTGTAAATCAACACTTCTCTCCATAGCAGGGGCTTCACATAAGCTGTTCAGAACATCTTTATCATGTTTATCGTGTAATGGTTTGGGTTGGAAGGGACCTTAAAGATCATCTAATTCGTCCTCCCCACCCCCATGCTCTCTAATGTTGTTTCGAGTTGCCTCTTGGACCACGTAAGAATGCTTTGTCCCTGGCATTACCACAATTATGAGTTTGACAATTTCCTGATAGATTGTTTATCAAAGAAAATATTATGTCAATAATGTCTAAAAGCTGTAGCAATATTGCTCCCACCCCAGAGATGTAAATACTGTGTTATCTCATGGCACAGCCTTAAATGACGCCACACATCTTGAAATAACATGTCCAAATGTGTCAGAGGAAGAGATTGTTAAAGCGTTTGCCTTATATTACCTGCCTGCCAGCAAATGGGTGGTGAGAGACCTAGAGTTTAATTTTTTTCTCCCCCCCCCCCCCCCCCATTAGGCAGATCATGCAACTATCTAAGCACAGTTCTGGAAAACCTGTTTGCTAGCTTACTCACAGCCCCAAATGGCTTTGGGTTGCAATAGTGCAATGCCTAATGCTTCGGGGGGGGGGGATGAGGGGAGAGGGAAAAAAAACACAGCAAACCCAACCCAGTGCACCTTCTAGAACAACATCTTCCAAATTTGTGAATATTTTGGGGGAGGGATGAAGGTGGGGGGGGAGGGGGAATGGCCTGTGTGTGAAACCACGAATTATATTATGTCTGCCAAACCCCTTTGAGAATTGGACCAACTGTCGGTTCAAATGATTTGTGATTATCCAAACTTTACTCATCAAAGGTTTTTATGAGTTCACTTTGGCAAAGGCTGTGTTTTTCCATGTGGTGAAATCATACACCTGGAAAACATGCAGCCAAAATGGTGTGGAGGTTGAATAACCCTCCTTGTTCTCCAAAAGCTCTCGAGTTTTAAGCATCATGGTAGTTCAAGTGTTTGTAGTGCTATAAAATTTGTACAACTTTACTGTAAACCTGACTCTTGCATAACCCTCTTGGCCAGATGATTGGCAGCTTGGTTGTGATCTTGTAACACAAAAAGGAACAAATATTGGCCTGAAGTTTTTACTGTACAGAGGGAAGAAAGCTGAAAATTTTTACCTTTGTACAAGCTGTGTGTGCATGGTGGCATGGAAGACATCCTGCAAAGCAGCAGCCTATGAATAATGCTATTTTATGGTTTGTTTCACAAACAGCGTACAGAGCCTGATCCAAAATCAGGCAGCTCTGGGATGGAGAGCAAGCAAGCAAGGTGGTGGCCGTGCTTCACAGAAGTGATGGTGGGAAGCTGACAGAAGATATTGGCAGGAAAGTCAGGAGAAAGGGTATGTCTCCAGCAGTACTTGATGTTGACCTTGAAGTTACCTTACCCAGTCTGTCTGTGTTGCTTCTGGCAGCCTGTACCAAAGCCACTTTATATCGCCCTCCTAATTTACACGTTGGGCCCTCCTAAGACTTGTTTTGAGGCCAGCTTGCCTCTCCCTGTGGGCAGCAGGGAGAAGCAGAGCTGGGGAGAAGTGGGAGTGATGGCACTGCTGTGGGTTGGCTTCTTTGCCATGAGCCTGTGCTGGCTCCAGACAAGGTTCAGGGCAGCACAAGGTTGGAGGACTGGCAGTGGTGGGAACGATCGCTGATGTGTAACTGAGCAAAGGTCTCAGGATTGAGGTGGGACCAGTGGTAAATCGTGGCTTTGCAACCTTGAGGTTAACCCTAAGGGCTTCCTGGGTATTGGGTGGGTCATTGAGCGTGGCTGAAAAGGCGTAACTTGTTAATTGAAGAGTCCTTCCCCTATATGGTGTATAATTTTATTTTCCAGTTGCAATTAAGCTGGAGTTGTCTAGGAAAAATGGTACAGCTAAATTCTCAAAATGGTGCCATGAAGTAAAAGAGGCATAAAACTGGTGTAACAGAACTTGTGAAGCTGTAAAGGAGTTGGGCATGGCAAACATCAGTTTCTAGAATGCAATGCCCAGTCACTTGCCTTTCTGTTTACACAACAAAATAGCCTGAAGAGAGTTAATATGTTTAGAAGACGGCACTTGCATGTCTTTCTAATGGGAGAGGAAGCTCAACAAATTGATGTGACTCAACAAATTGAGTATACAGAACAGATCATAGCCCTGATTAGGCCATTTGCAGAATGGTTTGAAGAGCGCTGGCCTCTGGCCAGTGAGCTACTTCTTACTTGCAAGGAACATAGCTCATGATCCTCATTGTTTGCCTAATGCTGTTCTAGGCTTTGTCTGAAGCAATGATGATCTCGTACTCACTGCATACGCTCGCTGCTGCCTGCTTAGCATAATGCAGGCCTGCACCACGCGTGGCTACGGCCACACT
Organism: Aythya fuligula; assembly: GCF_009819795.1. Classification (NCBI taxonomy): domain Eukaryota; kingdom Metazoa; phylum Chordata; class Aves; order Anseriformes; family Anatidae; genus Aythya; species Aythya fuligula. Next base: position 4,461,305 of record NC_045578.1, on the reverse strand, counting down.
ACAGAGGCTTCACCGCAGCATAACTGCAGACCTCTTCCTCTAAGACTGTATAAATGGCACAGATTAAATATACTATGGGTAACATAAAATGGAATTTAAAAGAATATGGATGGCTTAATATGAAAGTCATGAATAATGCTGCATAAAATGCCTGAGCTATTAGTTCACTTATAACCAGTGTTCCTGTGCACAAATCTGTGTGCTGGTTTTGCGAACTGTAATATAAATGGTCTTTGTTCTTGTCTTTATGTAATAACACCCCTCCTAATATCTAGACACCCTTGTGTATATTTTTTGCATACATCTAATTTAGTTGTTAAATATTGCTCCAAAACCCACACGTACACCAGAAGAACCATATATTGTCAAACTGGTTTGAAATCTATAAAGGAGCAGTGCTTGGGAAGGGAAGGGTTGAAAGCTCAAGAATTAATCAACATTCCTTTCAATTTAGTGGCCTTGTAATATGCTACTGAGTAGGAGGAGAAAAGAATGAGTCTGGTTGCTAGATTGGGTCCTCGTTTCCTGTGTTGACATGGGATGGGTGGAGCAGGATGGTAATGGTGTCCCCAGCCCTGGAAGGAAGAAACTGCCACTTGCTCTTGATGGGACTTTCAGGCTTTAACTCCGAGTGAAAGATGTTAGATTCTCTGCTCAGGATGGTTTTCTCCCTTTCAAGTTAATGCTAATGCTCCTTCTGTTAAATTTTAATCTCTTGCCTTTGAGGAAACCACTTCTTGTCCTGGAATACATCACTGTGGTCTTGACTTGGAGGGTCTTGTGGCTGCCAGGCACGGGACTGGGACCTCCCGGCTCTGTCCCGTGCTGGAGCCGTGGCAAGAGGCTGTGAGTGCCTGGAACCCCAGGGGCAAGCCAGGGAGAGGGAAGAGGCTTTGAATTACCCAGCAATCTCAGCAAAGCCAAAAAACAACAACAAAAAAAACACACTTGGGTTATTGGAAACCTGAACAGTGTTTGTGAATTCAGTGTTGGACTGATGGCTTTTGTCATTATTGCTTTCTTTTCTTGGTGTCTGCTATTGTGCGAGGGCAATAATCTGAAGGAGGAGGAAAGAAAAAAAAAAAAAAAAGCCCAACCCCAAGGAGCCTGTAAACAAAGCTAAACTGTTAACACATGAGTCTGCCCTGAATGAGAAGGGAAGGGGAAGATGTTTTTCATTTTGTGATGAGTTGCTCGCTGGGAGCCAGTTTGCCATCTGTTTGTGGGAAAGCCCTAGGAGGAGCCTTTGACGTACAGCCCGTGGAGTTCCCTACCGCTCCCCCTCCAAACCATTCCTCAGCGTGGAAAGCCGAGCCTGCTGTGAAAGCACTGTGCTCTGGAAGTCTGCCATGTTCGTGCTGGGGAAGCCCGAGGCAAGATGCTTGCTCTGTGCGCCCTATGTCCCTCCCTGCACAGGAGGGACAGCCAGTGCATCCCTACTGCGCAGGGGTTTCGCAGGGGCTGTACTTGTTGTTTCAGGTGAGGTTGGGATGCTGAGTGGTGGGAGAGCATGAGCAAATCCTGAGTGATGGAGAAAGTGGGCATGGGGGATTTGTTCCCCAGTGGGAAGAGGCTTTTCTGCATGTTGTGGGGATGTTCAAAATTAAAAGCTCAGTGGTTGTGACCACCTGTAGATAAGTTTATCCATCAGCTGCAGATGTGCCCCATTCTTCTCCTCTGCATCCTCTCTCTGTCCAGCCAGTTCCCCAAAGAGGTTTCTCCAGAGGCCACAGAGAAGTTACTCTGTGGCTTCAGTTCTCAGGTGCCCATTACAGAGATGTTAAATACATAAATTAAAAACATCCTCCCTCCTCCTGTCCTCCCCCACACCGTCTGGAGCACCCATCCCGTGACCTGCTTGGTAGAGCTGATGATGCAAGGGTAGAGATTACTTTTGCTTGCAAGAATCGCATGGCAGTTCCAGCCACGTATTATAATTCTGTGCCGGTTGGCGCCAACTAAATAATCTCTGTGATAGCCTTAGGAGCAGCTTTGCCATGAGATTTTAGAAATGATATGTTGTCTCCCTGTGAAAGTGCTGATTTAAACAAGTATTGGCAAATTTTCATGACAGTGAAATTCCATTCCCTGAACAGAACTGGGGAATTTTCCTGAATGTGTGGAAATGAGATATCTAGAGGAATACTGTAAATAGTGTGTCTGCCCTTTGGAGGAGACAAAAAAAAAAAAAAAAAGCTGCCCTCTGTTGTTCTTGCTTCTTTGAGAGTGAGAATTGTTCTAAAAATACAAGTGTTATGGTTCGATATGTTCTCTATCACAGGGAGAAAAGAATCTGCAAATCTTTTATTATTATCCCAGGAATTTTGCTCTGTAGCTTTCCAAAGCTAAGCACCTGCCCCTTCTATTGAGGGAAGGAGGTGAAGTTTATTAAGCCTGTTGTCTTGTTGACTTCAACACTTTGATGTCCCCCAGATTATCAAATTCTTTGCATTAGCATATGATAATTCCTAGCTATATTGATAGATAATTATACATGCAACTGCACTGTATCACATGATAGTAAATAAGTGAGTGATTCATCCTTTGTTCCTTGTGACTCTAGAAACTGGGTCTCCTGCCTCCTCAGACTGTCTCTAATTTAGACTCCAAGCTTGAGGCATCAGGATCTGCTGTGCTACATCTATGGTTTGTCACAAGGGTTGTGGATTCTTCACCCAGTTACACCAGTGAGGGCAAGAGAGGTTTCCTCAAACCCAGGCTATGCTGGGAAGGTGGAAAGGCTGAGTCCTCCTGTACCTTTGACTCTTTTGAGGATAGTGGATATGTTCTTCCATTTAATGTATATTTAGAGCAGTGCTGCTTTAAGATCAAAAGAATTGCCCTGGATTTATACCAGGGCAGCTAAACATGGAATCATACATAATTCCCAAGCACATTTGTCTTGCAAGAGCCACACCTGATCTGCCTCCCAGCTCTTATTTACATAAGACATCTTCATTGTGTTGAGAACATCTGGGGTGGGGTTGCTCGCTGCCAGGGTGGGCAGCAGTCAGGGCCATGCGAGCCTGAACCCTACCGCATCTGTAACCGTTGATCAGAAATGCTCACAACCCTTCCTCGGGCAGCAGGAGCCTCTCTCTGCTGGGTCTGTGCATTTCTGTGGTCTTAATACTGTAACCTATTTTATCCCTGAACACAATGGGATGAAATCCTACGGAAGAAAGACATATCTCAAATGTTTCCAGGATGTGTACTTCAGTGATGCATGTGTAGTTTCTAGCACAGAGAGGATTAGAATAAATGCATTCTTTGTAGATGCTGTTTTAATCTTTCAAGCTAAACTTAGATCTCGGACACCTGTCTCTGCAGCAGTCTGTCTCTTGAGCTCATGAATTTTGTGCACAGCTGTCAGTGCTGTATGTGGGGTTCTCTTTTCAGCTGGCTCTATTCCCAGTTGGCTGAAAAGTGGAGCCTGTCTTAGAAAGAGAATTTCCACTCCTGCATACTTTGATGGAAACAAGAAGATATAAAACAAGATTTAATGACCCAGTTTTTTTTCTTTTTTTTTTTTTTTTTTCTTTTTTCTGGAACCATTTATTAGCTGTTCTGTACATACTCAGTCTCTGGGGAACTAAGTTACATATTATGATAAGTATAGAGTGCCTGTTCCCTATGGACTTTGTTTCATGATTTATGTGGATAAAATAAAGCATATAAACTAAATAAATTACCTTGGATAGCTTACTTTGAAATAGAACTCCGGGAAGTACCACGAGGTGGCCAAATGAAATGCTGACCCCAAATCAGTGGTGCTAAAGTGAAGATAGCATCTCTTGCCCTTACTTTTAACTCAGAGATTGAAGATTGCAAAGGGAAGGGGAAAGGCTGTTAGGAAAAACATCCACCTATGTCATCTTGCTTCCTCTGGGACTGATTAGATGGAGGCAATGTGTCGGAAACAGACTGGCTTCACCATGAGCTTAACTGCAGATGGTGTCTGTGGAGTCTGCAGTGTGGCTGGCTTTGCGCTGAGAAATGACCAGCTGAGACGTTGGATCCCACTGTGCTCCACTTGACTTCTTGGGACGGGAGCAAAAGCAAAGCTGCTTGAAATGAAGGATGGCTTGCTAGGACCTACAGCCTGTGCAAGCCTTGCTCCTGTGTAAATGGGTATCTTCACTCTTCTAGTCCTAGTTGGCTTAGGTGCAATTGTTCAGCTCCAGATAAACAAGCAAGTCTGCGTTCTCAAAAAAGGTAGTTACTGGGTGTTCCTGCTCAGGGGGAAATCTTGCCCTCAGATTTCTGCACAGAGTTTAAGAAGTCTGTTGCCATAGGAGGGAAGCATAAAAGTGACGTCTTGTCTTTTGTTAGCAGTAGCAGGGATGTGTTTCCAGAGGAATGCTTGACTTCTTGCTAAGGTCAAGGGTGAGGTTGCAAGTGGAGGTCAGGTTTGCAGAGGTGCAATAATTGTATATATACATATATATGTATGTATGTATATATACGTATATATATGCTAGTAAAATATATATATATTTATATATATTATATATATTTTTTATTTTTATTTTTTTTTTTTTACTAGCCTGTCATGCCCTGAGTAGTAACAAGGTGGAAAGGGAGCTCAAAAGTTTCAGTGCCACTTCTTGCTTGCTGCGAGTTCAGGCAGAACTGGAACTATCAGCAGTTTTCACCGTGCCTGGCTGTCTCTGGAAATGTAGATTGTTGTGCCATACCCCTGAGAAAGCTGGCTTGTTGTTTTCGCACGTTCTGTATGATAACACTATGGGCAAAGTAATTCTATATTTGGGAAGCAAAAAGCATAGTGTCCCTCGGGTGAACACGAGCCACTCTGCAGTTTGCAAGAGGCTACGGAAGCCATCAGCCACGTACCATGGGGGAAGGAGCCTGCTGGAGCCGTATCCTCTCTAGAAAGGAGAAGCAGCAGCCGAAGGAATTTGGCTCGTGTTAGACGATACACCTACACTACCAGATAATGATTTGATCAATCGGCAAGCTTGTCAGATCGGACCCCAGATAGGATGGCGGCGTGCCAGATGCTGGATCAGAGAGACTTTGTTTGATGTTATCGGAGTACAATTAGGTTACACGCATTGCTTCACGGCCTAGGCCAAGCGCGGGCAACCAGGAGGTGCGTTCGCCTGCCACTGGAGGCCCTGGGTGTGCCTGGCACCCGCGTCCCTGCTGCAGCAGCCGGGGGGCAGTGGGAGGGCACCCTGCAGCCCCTGCCCCCTTTGGTTCCCCCCTCAAACCCTGGTCGGCCAGCAGAGGAGAGAACAAGTAGATTCAGTTTCAGGAGACCTCGGGGCTTAGTAAAAAAAAGAAAGCTCAAAGGAATTACTCTGTAGAAGAGTAAAATACCAGGTGTAACATGCAGCTAATTATGCCACTGGTTTACAGGAGGGATTTTAAATGTTTCTTTCTGAAAAGCCTGAAAGGAAAAAAAAATCAAAGGGGAAAGATTGAAAAACAAGTATGAGAAGATATAAAACAAGATTTATATCTAAATAATTTCCTCTAATTGCTGTTAGAAGACATTAATTTTCCTTTTGATGCTCCACTTTACCTTAGGCTTTGCAGTACCTGCCAGGATGGCAGGGAGTCAAAGAGGATTAGCTCAGCAGCTCTCTACCTTAGTAGCCTCTGTAAAAGATTTAGCAATGGGAAGAATATACAAGGGTTTAAAAAAAAAAAAGAAAAACCAACAAAACCCTAATTTAAACAGGCCAACTTCAACCTTCGTTTATCCTGTGTGATCATGATGACTTCACCAGCAACCCATGGGTACAAATGAGGTAGAATCTGGGTTCAAAGTGCCAGGGGTGTGTGTTGCTTTTTAAAGACACAGAAGTGCCTGATGTATATGTGACTGCACAGGTGTCAGCAGTGGTTTCAAAACCATTTCAAGTGGAAAACATTTTGACCATACAGAGAACCAGCCTAAAACCCATGCGCCAATTAAGGTTTACCTAAGTCTTGCTCTGGAAAGCAACATTAAAAAATGCCCAGGGGTAAACTATGGCTTTTCCGAAGGGGCATTTTGCCTGGGGAGAATCCAGACAGAAGCAACATGATAATGTTTAATTTGCCCTGATTTTGATAAGCTTCCTTTCTAGCTTGCACACACGGGGGACATCTCACGCTGTCTGCAGCAGTGTTTGGGCTGTGATTCCACTGTTGTCCGTTTTTGTCTCTTCTCTGTCTGACAATTGTGCAATTTTCTTGATGGAGGCTGGGAGCGCAGGGATTGCAACTTGCCTGGGAGTTTGCTTGCTGAGACTAAGTCTGGTAGCGATGCCAGTTGGATGGGTCAAACGCTTTTTGTTTCACCTCTTTCTTTGTCAGAGATTTTCAGTTTAAGAGGACTTCTTGATCTCTGGTTGCACCTGAAACCCAAAATTGCTTTTAGTGGTTGTGGCAGCTACTTCCCAGCTTGACTCAGAGGTACAGATTCCCATTCAGTTCGACGGGAGTGGGAAAGTCCACATTCCTTAGGCTGCGCTGAATATCTCAGCCTGGAAGTGTTGTTTATCAAATCTTCTCTTAGATGAACCTTGCGGTAATTCTCCATTAATTTATTTCCTCCAGTTATTACAATGAGTTCTGCTCAGGGGTATCCTAGAAAACCACTTGGAAGCATCAGCGGAGAAAAATGAAGTGCGGTTGGCTGTAAGAAGCACCCTATGCCACATCATAAGGCTCGATCCCTTATTTTCCCACTGCTTTAATCTATTCTGTTCTCTGTGTAGGGCTTAAACAAAAGTAACCGAAGAAGATACTGTCTCTTTGTTTTTGTCCTGCATATCATTTTGTACTAGGCAGCGATTCTTAAACAGCTCATAGCTCAGCAATCGTATAGACAGGCCTTTTGGGTGAACAATAAAAGAGATGCAGAAATAATGAGAATCAAAAGCTGCTTTTAAGTTGCAGGTAGAAGTTGCAAATAAATCACCTATGTCAGATGAAAATATAGGAATGTACAGTGTGTACTAACTGTCCGGTTCACTAAGGTCATGGTTTTCATGAGCGTCATTCTCATTTAAGCACTGTAATAAATAGCCAGGCTGTCCGAGAGAGTCAGTGTGTTGAAGACATGCACTAGTAGTTGAGCTCTCCTAAAAATCTGGTCCCACTAAATCAAGAGCAGACAGTCTCCCCTATTCATCTCCTTGTCTGGTGGTGGTTAAACAAATGCTTTTGAGTCTGAGGAACATTAAAATTCTGCAGCTTCCATAAATGACTTTGATTTTAAGATGAACAACGAGATGTTACAATCAAAACCAAAACCGCTGCAGAATGTAGCATTGAAGGAAGCTGTGCTAATTTCTTCAGAAACAAATGTAGAAGTTTGTAACATGAAACAGCTGACCACGAGCCAGATGCTTCAAAGTGATAACAAGTAGTTCAGGAAGCCCCCAATAACTTTGGCTTTCCAGAGAACTTTAAGATCCATATGTATACCTTTAGGGGGGAAAATACCTTGGTAAATACAATAGTTCTCCAGATACAAAAATATGAACGAATAGGCAATGCTTGCAAATGCAGTGAGTGCTTCTGGAAGGGTGGGATCAGTAGACTTGTCCTTTTGAATATCAAGTTAGGTTATTAAATTCTTTTGCACAAGAAGCACCTGCAGAGTAGAATCTGTAAGAACAAAAAAGGCTTTCAGTTGCTTTAATATTTGATGAAATCCCATTACTATCATATTTATAAGAAGTTCACAAATCCCTACCAACATTAGAAGATTTCAAACAACTGCTCAAGAAAACACGCATTATTTTTGATTCTTCATTCCTGCTTCAGAAAACTATTCAAAGGGGTCTATGCCCTCTGTCAAATCCTTTACAGGCTGACCACAGTCTGACCTGTTACACCCTTTTTAGTCACAATATGACCACATTTAGCCCATTTACTCAGTTTTGTACGTCACACTGGGTAATGGTGCAGACTCTGAACTAGGTAACAGTGGCATGAGTTCTAAGTAATAGCAGAGTTACTGGGACTTTCTAGGATCAGACGTTCTTAAAAGGACAGCCTGTTCTGCTGTCAGACTCCTCAGTTTCAAAACAATAGATGAGTGTTTGGGAATTGAGGGAAGGAAAGCTAGTCTCCTACAGGAGATAAGATCTGATATAGAGGCCTCGGAAAGAAAAGTATGGCTGAATTTATAGTTGCTGGAGTGACTGCTTGGTATCTTATTTATCTTTTTTTACATTCATCTGAACACATATTTATTGCTTCTCAAATGATTTTCTGTCACTAAACACATTATGTCCAAAGAATTCAAGGAACTCTTGGAGGGAAAAAAAAAAAAAAAAAACGAACAAATTTCATAAAGCCTCCTACCTGCAGTTTCTTCTGTTGGGGGCAAAACTTTTAAAGGCAGTCAAATTGGTTATTATCTGTCACAACGAGATTTCTTTGTACTGCCAGGTGATGGATATCAAGTCTTCCTGAGGGGACATCATAGTGCTGGTTGCTGTACAAAACAAAGACAATAATATCTAAGTACGTTTCAGAATGTTTTTTATGTGGTCATGTGTCATGCCTAGGATTGCATACAAAATCCTGAGGAAGGCAAAGGAGAGGAAACTGCCATTTTCTAGGAGTGCTCCCGTACTTTATCCAGCAGGCTGATGCACAAGCAGTGTTGAAGTGGCTTCCAGTCAGTGCCCTTATGGATGCCACTGGCATGATCCCTCAGCGGTGGGAGGGATGCTGGACAGGGAGCATGGAAGGGAAGACCTCATGTTCCAGCAGAGATGGAATTCACTAATATCAAATGTTCCTTTTTATCCATTTATTTTTTCCCAACTATCCTCCTATAAGCAAAATTTGAGAGTCACCAGTCAGGGAACTGCAGGTCTTGCTTTCCAGTTTTGTGCATCGTGTCTATCAGCTACACTTGCGAAATAACACATGCTGAAATTCCCAATCTCGGTTTCAGGGTGCAGTGCTTTCCAGTTTCAACTCCTCCTGTCTCTGTCTGGGCCTTTTTTCATGTCTCTGTATCACACAGTGCTATATATTTTAGTATGGTATCTAAATGTCTTTGAATCCTTCCTTCTCTTTCATGGACTTACCTCAGCTCCCTTCCCCTAGTGACTTTGACTGGAGCTGTAAACACTCATAACCTCTGAAAGCTCTGAAAGTCAATCCCAAGCTCTCTGAATGACAAAAGCAAATTAGGGAGTGATTTTTTAAAGAAAAAAAAAAATATATATATATATATATATATTTACTTATTTTGGCAGTGAGGGGCTTATTTACTTGCCTGGGAGCCTGGGGCATAGCCAAAGAGAGACCTGAACATGTTCACAGCCCCAGTTCATACCGGCTGTGCTAGACAGTGCTGCTGCCTTATATTAGAAGAAACTTGATGATTAAAAAGAAACAGCTAGCTATATCTAATTTAATAAGATACAACCCATGTGGATCATAAAAGGGAGATCATAGCTGATTAAAACTGCATGAATTGTTTTAAGTGCATTCCTCAATTTTTAGACTAGAACAAAGGAGATGACCTGATTTATCCTGGAATATGGAGATAGATAAGAGCAACTACCTCGGCTAGACTTTTCCTCTGCCAACTCAGGATTGTATATTTAAAAACTAGTCTGGACAAACACTAGCTGTGTGCCAAGCAGCAATGTTTCCATCGCTTCCCTTGGAAGATTATTCCATACACTAATAGATCTTCTTGTCAGGAGGTTTTTTTCTTGCAGCCTGATTCACCTCACAACATTAAGGAACTGAGGCAAGAGTCTAATAGGTTTTTTCCCTCGTGCCTTGCTCCTCTGCCTGTGTCTCTAGGCTGCAGCCACAGTATGCAGAGTGCTGCTCAACCAGATTATCAAGCGTTTGGGAAGACTTTGTATGAAAGCAGCCTGCTCCGAAAAGCCAGGTTAGAGGCTGCTTAAAAATTGGCTTCTGGACAGCAAATAGAGGATGTCACAGCCAGGAAGCTGTATGGGATGGGGAGGTGTGGCAAGGGTCAATTTTAGCTACGCTTTTGTTTCCTTCATACATAGAAATGATCTTTGCACGTTTTAGGCTTGAAACAAATTGCTGTTCAGGCAAAAGGAGACCAAGAGAGAAGGCTTTTTTGTTAATGTCAGAGTGGTGGTGTGACAGTGAAGTGAGCAGACCTGTCTGTACTTCTGTCCTTATCCCCGGTCAGTCAGCACTTACCCCCTGGGCTTTGTGGAGCTCGAGCATCATCCTTACGTGCTGCAGGTCATCTGTAAATAAATAAAAGCAAAGCAGAAGCAGTTTAAATAGGCTGCCTTAATGTATCGGTCTGATAACTGATTTATGGGACTCTTTCCACTCATGTGAATTGGCACAGCTCTGCTGGCTGAATTAGGGCTGCGCGGATTTACACCAGCTGAGGATGTGGCTCGTTGCGTTTAATATACTAGGAACTCTCAGGCCAAAAATAGCCATAGATACCTTGAAAGGAAATGCCATGTGAAATGCTGACCGAGAACAAGCCTGTTGGGAGGAGGAGGAGGGGAGAGTTGGTGGTGACTAATACACTACGGCCATCTGCACAAATTGGCAGCTGTAAAGTAAAAGCAAGGAGGTTATTGCACTATATATATATTGAAGCATTAAGTGTAAAGCATGTGGATATACTGTATGGAAGCATTCAGCATTAATCAGCAGGGAATGTGAAATAAAACACGTAGGCTATTGTGTGCAGTTTTAGTTACCTTATTATGGGAAGCGTGCCGCACATTTGAGAATGCAGAAGGAGCAGTGTAGGGCAACCAAAGTTATTCAGGGATTTGGGGAATGAATTATAAAGAAAGATTAGCTAGGCTTGGCCTCTCTAACTTTGAAACAAGAATCGTGTTGAGCTGAGCAGCTTGCTTAGGCATGGTGATACTGAATTGGAAGCTCAGGAAAATAATACTCAGCTGAGCTCTTTGACAGACTTGCTGGAAAAAGCACCGTGAAAGATTTGGAGGGTACAGCTCTGTTGCAATGAGCTGAGGCTGACCCTGAATCTACAGGCAGGATTTTAGAGCAGGTGCAGATGAGAGCACAGGGAATTTAACCACCTGAATTTCATTCTAAATTTGAAGTTGGAGGATACTTTTATGGTGAGCGAACAGAGAAAACATGGAACTGTGGCCTGCTGAGGCACTGGTGGTGCTGGCTCTTACCAAGGGACTCTATATTTCTTCTTTGTGTGCTGAAGTCCCAGTCATTGACTTCTCAGGATGTAAAAAGGAGGACCCAGAAGCCTGGACTCAAGTGGTTTTTAATTTCAGTGTGTCTTAGTTTTCATTGTGATGTTTTTAGTCAGGTTTTCTGGAAAGCTTTTTGGAGAATTCAGCCTATTTTTGCCTTTCTGTACAGAGGAGCTCTTTCCAACCTACCCTTTGTATTATTGGGAATTAAATTGGGACACTTAACCTGTCCACAGTATTTCAGATCACCCATCTGTAGTACAAGAGCAAAGACAAATCTACAATACCTTGGTGATCTGGATATTTGTGACTGCATCTGTGCATGCGGAATTTGTGGCTTAATGAACATCTGAGAGGGGATTCGAGGTCCTCAGGTTAAAGGCCCATATCCTGTAAAACACCACATTATGATTATTATATTCCTCTTCATTGATCAGCTGTCAGGGAGACAGACTCCAGTGCCACTTCGCTGATGGAACGGCAGCAATACAAATACCAGCGCCGCTCCGCAGAGCAGCTTGCAGTAATGCTGCCAAGCGCAGCTCCAGTAATTGCCTGGCAGCGATACAGGCAGTAGTGCTGCCCCATTGATCAGCTGCTCAGCACCGAGGCTCCAGCGATGCTCGGCACTGCTGCGGCCTCCAGAGCTGCTCTGCAGACCCAGCTCCAGGAGGTCCTCATCCACCTGCTGGATGTCTTGCTCCAAGAACCACATCGGGCTGCCCAGATGGGGCCTTGATGATTTATTTGGTTTCCCACCTGATTTCTGTCTCAGCCATGGTGGAATATGCTGCACTAATGCAAAGTTGCTCCACTTGAAAGCCTGAGGCTCACAGCCTGATATTCTGAGTACTTGCCACAGTCCCCAGCCCTCTGCTCTGCCATCCAGTACTGCTCCACAGGTGGACAGGAATAAGTCTTTAAAAATAATAAGAACGGAGATACAGCGGTGCCTGCAAGTGAATCGTTCCCTAGTGTTTCAAAGGCTGGGGGTGAGAGGTGGGAAAGGAAGTTGATCTGAAAAGCAGCCAGCACAGGCTGCTGGTATTTTAGCAGGGGACTCCCTAACAAATGTGCTCCTTTCACCTGGCTGATTGCTCCCGAGGAACAGGAAGCGTGCTGCTGGGGGAGGCAGGCAGGCGAAATAACTGAGCACATGAGGTGAGTTGGCACGGGCTGGTTTCCATGCTGTGCCACTGGAAAAGGAACAGATGAAGGTGTTGCTCTGCTGCATCCTGCGGTGGCTGGTCCTGCTCGTCCTGACCGGTCCCCTGGGGCTGTACATCTCTTGCTGGTTTGTGTATATGTAGCAGGGGAAGATGCCCCCATCAAGGCTCCTACGTCTGTTCTTTTTTTTTTTTTTTCTTTCTTTTTTTTTTTTCTTTTCTTATATTCACCTAGGAAAGACGATTTCTGAGTTCAGCAAAGCTTGTACATAACGAAGGGAATCTGGACTTCTGCTGTGAGGAAGTTCATCAACACCAGCTCTGTATTGCTTTTTTCTCCTGGGGTTATGCTGATGAACATACTTCACAGTTAAATTCAGGTGGCTGGTCTTTACTTGGTGTTACTTTTTTTTTCTGTTTTGTTTTGTGTTTTTTTTTTTTTTTTCTTCACCCCAGGACAGTTCAAATGTGTTAATTACCCTGAGGTAAAGGAGACATCTTTTAATGTGAAGGCTATCCCTGCATATGTGAAATATTTAACACTTGGTACGCTGAGACTTGCTCTTCAAAGTATTTTTGTTAGCTTCAGGGGTAAATAATGTTTGGCAAGGAAGATTTAGCAGGCACCGGAGAGAGGGTGCCTTCATGCAAGGAAATCACCCAAACACCCCTCCAGTTTGCAGACTAATTTCAATATACCCTGTGTGTCTTGTTCTACCGTGCTGCAAAGCACAAAGTGCAAAGTGGGGGCAGATACTGTGCTCCATGGGAAGAATCACATTTCATCTTGTAAAGTTTATTAGCATCCTTTCATATGTAGCAAATATTCTATTGGCATTTACAGAAAGAAAACCAGTTGATTAAGTTGTAGATTCCTGATCTGGGACATGCACATGGTTAAACCCCTCATGTTTTCTTTACAAATTAATTCCTGGCCAATTTGGCTACATGAGGCAAAGCCTTCACTGATGGCTCCCCAGCACTCAGGCTTTGTGGAAAACTTTAGCCCACGTGATTAAAGGCTAAATCAACAACACAGAGGTCTTCTGAATCTTGGTATAACTGCAGTGCTGAACAGTTTGTTTCTTTAAAAAACAAGGAAAACTAGAAATAATACCATAATAAAGCAGACAATTAAAATGAGAACTACAAGGAAATCCATTTCAGGGAGATTTTTTGATCCACAGTTACCAAGAAAAGTTCTTTTTTTATATTTCAGAAATTCAAATACTGAAAAACTGGGGAGTTTAGACAAAATACTTCTGGTTTTAAACATTTTGTTTTTCAGGAAAAATAAGGCAAAATTTTTCCACACAAACCAACATTTTTTCACAGCCTCTCATGTTTCCTTGGAAATTTTCTTTAATTTGTTTCTGTTGGAGAACTCGTGCTCCACCACCCCCAGGGGAAAGATCCCCAGCCTACCTGACTCAAGCCCTCAAAAGCAAGCTGATGCAAAGTTACTCCACTTAGAGGTGGTTCTGTGGGCAGAGAAGGGTTATCATCAGTGCAAGCATCTCACAGATACTCCTGTGCACTCTTAACCTTTTTCTAAACCCTTTACACACACTTGTTGCTCCACAGCTCCCAAATGATGGTGACTTGAGGACATCTGATGAGTGCTGTGCATGGCATGCATCAAACCATGGTTATGTGCGTGTTATGGCTTTGCTCGAAAGCTTCCTCCTTGAAGATATCAGGAAGAATTTCTTTCTGGAGAGGGTGGTCAGGCATTGGAAGAGGGCTGCCTGGAGAAGTGGTGGAGTCCCCATGCCAGGAGGCACTGAAGAGACGTGTGGATGTGGCACTGAGGGACAGGGTTTAGTGGTGGGACTCGGTAGGTCAGGTCAGTGGATGGACTTGATAATCTTGAAGGTCTTTCCAGCCTAGGCAATTCTGATCCTTTACTTACTGAAGGCTTGCCTGTGTACCTCAGGGGTTGCTGCTCCCTGGGAATGCCTCTCCTAGTCCCGTGCCACAGCACAAGGCAGGCTCATTGGTGAGGAACAAAAGAGGACTCCTATTCTCCAAATGGTAGCTTTGCCGTTCTGGAAGCTGTGGGTTACAGGAGGAGCCAGGAAGGAGTACACAGAAAAGAGAGGGCTGCTTTTCTGCTGGGAAGAAGTATTTTGCAGGCAAAAATGGTGACAGTTCCTAAAAGCCTAAATCTGTGGTTTTCCTGTAGCAGTTTGGACTTCAAGGAGTGTCTCCACCTTTAGTTACATGGTAAAGGAAGTACTACATATGAAGATTTGCAGAAAATGTGCCTTCCCTGCGTGGTTTCTGTTGCTGAAGCAGGGTGTGGATTTCCCTGGGAGCAGGAGGGGCAGGGTGCTGCTCTCACCCTCTGCCCTGTCCTCCCAGTTGGAGGTCAGTCCTCTGCTGATGCCACCCCAAAGTGGCCGTGTGTGTGTGCCAGTGCCCCTCTCTCCCTGCCACCGTCCTCGTTACAGCAGCATCCAGCCCTGAATGCTGAGGGTTGGGGTCTGGCTTCCCTCTGTGCTCTTTTGGTTGTATTCTGTTATGCTTCAATTTCCAACATGTATTCAGATGTTAGTCAGGAGTACTAAGACGCCCTATTTTTTACAGAAAATCAATGGGGTTTAGCTGTTAAGTGCTTTCACCTGAGACTTTTGAAAGTGTCCCCCGTCAATAACAAAACAAAAGCAACTAGCTGTGTGTGCAAACCGAGAGCCTGCAATCTGGCTTCGGTTGTAGGACTAGCACCAAGATGTCAAAAGGTGCCCACGGACCCGTCTCACAGCAGTGAGCTGCACTGGTGAGTGCAAGGGATTATCTCTGAGCTGTAATTTCCACAGAGGAACAGTTCACACTGGTCTTAAAACGTTTATTCTCACAAAGTGAGTGTGCTGCAGAAGCAAAACACTCAGCCTTTTAATGTCTTGTATAATTAAGGACCACTTTATTTTCTCTTTTTATTAATGACTTACCTTTAATGTTAGCCCGATGACACAGTTGTGTAATTTAATGTGAAATGTATTATTCAGCTAGCTGCCGCCTTACAGAAAGGTTTTGACAGGCTGCAATGGTTTTGGTTTCAGGACAATAAACCATCTTTTCTATAAACGCTGGGAAGAAACTTGAAAAAAGTGAGGTGGCTCTTTTAGTAGTTTGATGGGATTTTGTATTATTTTTTTTTAAGTATAATTAAAGAAAAATACAGCGTATCATAGCAAAGGCAAATCAGTTATTCCGTTCCCAATTCAGAGGAAGCATTTAAGCATATGCCTAAGTCTCACTGGGGACTTGCCTCGATGGAGCTTATGCTCTCTTGACTAAAGACTGAGTTTAAGCAATTATTTACCCTTTGCATAGAGAAATTTGTGGAAAGAGATATAGCATCTTTTATTAAACCAATGTTTTGTAAGGGACTTCAACACGTGCACAGTCTTATAAAACACAAGCTGGTGTCTGTGGAAAAGTAACATTTGATTAAATTAAACAAATTTGTAACTGCTCCCATGGTTTTGTTGAACTGGGGGCAGAAATATTAATAATTAATTGGGTTGCATGAGGAGCTCTCCTGTGGGAGGAAAGGATTTGATTCAGTGACCCAGGCCTAAATTCCACTTGCAGAAGCAAAAACATCATATAGGGAAAAAAAAAAAAAAAAAAAGAGAGAGAGAGAGAGAAAGCTGCTTGCAGCCCTGCACTCAATACTTTCTACTGAGTGAAAATGTGCAATCTCTTTTTAGTGCCATTTTCTTAGAAAACACAGCCAGTGCAATCAGCCTGTGGCACTCAGTTGCTTTAGATCTGATGGATGATTTCCCCCGAATTGAGTGAGCATTTAAAAACAACAACAAAACAACAGTTGACTTAAGTTTTGTCAGAAGAGGTGTCCAGGCAGAGGTGCTCTTAGCCAGGTCAAGGAGTGCCATGGGAACCTCGATGCCAAGGCAGCAGGGGCACAGGTTGGACACGTGCCTGAGCCACGGCCAAGCCCTGGTGGGAGCCCAGGGCCAGGCACACGCCTCCTTCGGGCAGGGGCTCTCTGTTTTTCACCAGCGTGCAAGCTGGCTGCCCTGCACGCTGTCTCAGTCACCTGCATTGATCTCTGACTTTGTACAGACAAGAAACTCATTTGTGCCCATGCAAAGTGCTATTGATACCCATCCCCACCTGTGGGACCCTCATTTCTTGACTGAGTGTGCCTGGAAGCATCGCCTGGCATTGAGCAGTTGAGGTGCACCGGTACAGGTTGCTTCTCCAAAGCCAAGTCCTCAGCACTTTATATCACTCCTCCCCAGCCCTGAGGAATGGGGTGTGCTTGTACCCGGTCCTGTAGCACCCAGCATCCATGTGGTCCTGCCCACCTATGTCCTGGCAGCCTGACCTGGGGGCAGGTGTGTGTTACTGCTCCTGTGCTCAGACCGATGGAGTGCCCAGGGCTGTGCAGAGATGTCTGTGGCGGAGCTATCAGCTGAACCCAGACCCTTGAAGAGGGCAAAAGCTTAAACCACAAGGTCCTGCCTTCCCTTCCTCCCTATAATAAGCAAATAATTTAGAAGTGAGCACATTAAAAGGAGGGAAAGAGAGCTCCGCTGCTTAGGCCGTGCTGCTTGCTGCCTGCCCTGCAGAAAGTCTCAGCAGCATTTCCAGGGCCTCGCGAGTCCTGTAGCTAGACACTGGGTACAGGGGAACAGAGAGGAGTTTGTCTCACGTTCCCTGTACATTAGGCAGCACTGATATGCTTAAATTATGATCTTGCAATTAAAAACTGTATTAAAATCTTCTGCTGGTTCTGGAGTGGGAAGCTGTAGTAAATCAGATAGCTACATGGAGACTCTTAGACAAGTTACGAATTATTCATAACCAATTATGTAAATTCCTCTGGAGCTGTAATAGTAAAAAACATCCCAGAGCCCGGTACAAAAAGTGGGTTGGTTTGGTTACCCCCAGAGAAGGAGAAGCACTATTATTGTTTAAGTCTAGTCTGTAAATGTGTTAATGGATCCACTCTGAAGTATCTGAGGGGAGAAAGAACAGACGCAACCTATTAACTGCCCATGTCCTAGTAATCATCGAATAAATTGACTTTTATTGTATCCAAAAGTAAGAAATCTTCTGGGATAAAAAACCTTTTGCTACTTGGCTGCTGATAATTGGAATCAACAACTCAAGGAATTAAGGAGGCTAGATCAGCTACATGCTTTTAAAATGATTTGTAGCTGACGTATTGCCAGTTATGCACTCCATGGGCTAATCTCTAATTGTATTTTCATGTATGGTTCTGGACTGAGTGGGTGATTTATGTGACACACGGTTTGATCTACTCATCACCAGCCCTTAATATATGGAATTTGCCATTCCACGTCAAGCTATTTGTCCAACAAATCCAATCTGCTGCGTTTGGTAGTGGCTGAAGCAAGTCCTTTCAAGGAAGCACCCTTTGCTGCAGCAGGCGGGCAGAGGGGCTGCTGATAGCAGGGATGGCAGCAGGGATGGCTATGGTGGTACCCTGGCTGTTTCCACCATCAGGCTCCAGTCAGTCCTGACCTCTTTTTTTTGTATGCAATAGAGGCCAGCAGCGTTTTCAAAGGGCTCCTCAGAGCCACAAAGCCTCTGCCTTTGTCCAGTGCTGGGGAGCCATGAGGCAGGAGCTGACAGACAGCACCAAGACCCTCGTGTTCAGAGGGAACCCCTGTGGTTTAGGCTTCAGTTCAGAGGCCAGGAAGCTGTGAGCTAGCTCTGCTCTGGGAGCTATCGAATCAGTTACTCCATCTCTCTGAACTTGTTTCCACCCACTCCTTCTCTTGCATAATTAGACTGTAAGCTCTTCAGGGCAGGGACCATCTTTTTATAATCTGTTTTGTGTAACACCTAGCACAATGGGGTGCCAGTCTCACCTGAGGCCTGCAGGCACTGCTCTGTTATAGATAATTAGGATTTTTTTTAGGCACCACTGTAGTACAAATAACCAGGGTGGTTTTTTGTTGTTGTTTACTCTTGGCCAAGTCCTGCTTGCAGGCTGAAGGCACGCAGCGAGCAGCGGAGCAGCGGATGCACAGCAGGCGTTGTGGCACAGGCTGAGTTTAGAGAAGAGCAAAACACCCGTGTGAGCTTGTGGTGATGCCAGCAGAGCTCTGCAGGCCTCCTGCTTTATTCCTGGCTCGGCCGCTGCTTCCCGTGTTGCTTTCAGCTAGCTGCTTCATTACTTTTCAGCAAAGTTTCCTTTCTAAGAAAAGTGGAATTAACGAGCGGCTCCCTTATTAAGGGCTTTGGGAGCTTTAGCTACAAACACCGAGTTTGTGGAGAAATAGTAAGAAATTAGGGTAAATTCTGTTTAATTCATCCTCATACTTGCATAGATATAAGGGGGTGTTCTCACAGCACATCTGTAGCATACCATATTCTGCATGGGCAGAACCAGGGAGAAATAACAGAAATTCAAGTACCAGAAGTGCACATGTTCATCTGACTGGCCATGTGTGCATATACACATGTGTGTGAGAAATGCCTTTTTTTTTTTTTTTCCCCTTTTCTTTTTTAAATTCATAGAACTGTTCTTTGTTTCCTTAATCTCACCGTAGATGGTTTCCTCTTTGCATGCCCATTCTGTAATTCCCCCAGCAGACATCTGTCAGGAATACACAAAAACTAGCACAGCTTTGATGCAACAACAGAATCCTGGAAACTAATCAAGAAGAAAAAAAAAATTGCCCTTGTAAAACTGGGTCTGTAATTATTATGGGAGCCAAGATATCGAGATAATAAGGAGACAGCCCTAAATAACTTGGGGGAATTACAGAAGGTAATAATGTACTGCACCGCTGCCAGACAGAGTTAGACAGACAGAGTGGCTATGGGTTTTGGCCTGGGTTCTGCATTGTGTTAGAGCGGCTCTGCTGCTGCCAGAGCGAGGAAGGTGAGCGAGGCGAGGGGCTGGGCAGCACTGCCCTGGCGGGCTTTAGCCCTCTGTCCTCCTGGGAGCTGACAGGGGCCGTCGCAGGGCAGCCTGAAACCTGCTGTGATTTCCAGGACCGTCTTTTTCTTCCTGTGGCTGCTTGACTGTGACATCTCGCACCCGCTCGGTGCCAGCAAACCTGCCTCGAGTGCAGGTATCTCAGCCATCACCCCCCGCGACGCGATAGCAGCGTGGTACCCGGCCATGCGAAATAGGGAAATGGTTACCAAAAAAAAAAAAAAAGAAAAAAAGAAAAGAAAAAAAAGCAAAACTGTTGCTGTCTCTGAGGGAGGGAGTGTCAGCTCGGCTTTGCTGGTTATGGTAAACTGTTGTACACAAGCTCGTATCCTCAAACAGGAGTCTCTGTGCCAGAAAAGTCCGATGTAGCCCTGGAAAACAGATGGTGTGGGAGCGAGATAATCAGGAGTGGTTGCCCTGTTGCATTCGTGTGCTGCCAGAAGAGCCAAGCCAAGATCGTGTTGCTTTCTTTCGCAGCCACCTTCAGCGGGGCAAGAGCAGCCGGGTAAATTAGCCTGCAGAGGAAATCTGCTGGGTGCTGCTGCAGCTAGCCTGCTTCCAGTACCGGAGCGAGCTTGTTGAAAGCTGGCATGGGCACCTCGGTGCTGCGGTGTAGACATATCCTTTGGGTGTAATAACAATAGAAAGATGAGATACGTCGTTTTCAGAGGTTTTGGAGCAATAGGGTGTTGAGATAATACAGGCAATCAAGCTCAAAATATATCTGGTGGTGGTTTCTAACCCTACTGGTATTTCTCCTCGGGGTTCAGTGTGTTAGAAGAGGCCAAGGGCATGTTTTAAAGTACTCAGAACCCACAACCAGGAGTGAAGATTTCCAAGGATTTTAGCACTCGTTTAGACAAACAAAAATCAGTCTGAGGTACAAAGCTGCTCTGCAAACTGGGGGCTGAACTTGTTTGGAAATTCGGCTTTTAAGTGCTGCCGATTTACTATTCAGCAAGACAAGATTTTTGCATCCTTTTCAGCAAAGCAAATGCTATTTAAAGGCGCAAATGCACACATCTTATTAAACGACGTTTCTGTTTTGCCGGGTTTCCTTACTCCAGGATGGGGACGTAGGGCTGCTATCCCTACAGACGACTGACTTCAACCCTCAAAACTGAATCTTAAATAGCAACCTCTTCACTCTTCCCCTTAATCTTGGAGATGCATTAAAATACTCTGAAATAGAAAAAACACACGTGTGTGAGCACTGGAAATCCCAGTGAAGCCTGAATCACCCTGTATAGCAGCACTTTCCAGGGACACTTATTACCTCTCCTCTAATGTCCTAGTACTCAGTAATTGTAGGAGCATAGCATGCTACTGCTAAGTGTTTTTAAATTAGGATTTAAAAACTTCTCCTGTGGCTACCCCTGTTGATTACGAATCTGTTTTTTTTCCCTACCAAGACCCAGAATTTTGGCTCCAGCACCCTCATCAGTTGTAATTACTGTGCCCTTTTACATGGAAAATGTGATCAACTTCAGCTTGTCTGAGCTGCTTCATCCATCTGCACCTGTGGCTATGGAGGGAATGGCTCATGCTGGAAATTCTGACTTTATCAGAGCGGCAATTATTAATCCTAGGGAATTGCATTTAAAAATACCTTCCTTTTATTAGTATTATTAAGAGAAGTCTTGTCCTTGATGACCTGCTAATAGCTTATCCTGCTAATTCCAATGTAAAGTATAAAAACCTCTTTAGTTTGAATCAAAATCATGTTTTAAAGACATAGGAATATAGTTGACAAACGAATCTGGTTCACTGGGGGTAAATATGGCCAAGGTATGTTCTTTGACTCCCTGCTCTCTTTGAATCTTATTTAATTCACACACCAAAAAAAAAAAAAAAAAAAAAAAAAAAAAAAAAACAAAAAAAAAAACAATAGTTTGTTGTTGTTATTGTTGTTTTTGGGATTCAGTGGACTTCTGATTGTGTTAATCCCAGGTGGTCTTTATGGCTCTAGGATTCAGGGTGAGCTCAATGGGATCTTCCAAGGTTCGCAGCCATCAGGAACTTGAGCTAACTTTGCCTGCATGTCCTGCATCTTGCTGCAGCTCAGACCAAGGTTGGGATTCAACCTGTGGCTTTGGTTTCAACACAAAAATTTCTTCCAGTCAGGTCAGGAGGAGCTACTCCAAGGTCTGATCTTTTAGATGACTGTTTCAGCTGCTGCTTTTTACCACGGATTAATTGAGGTAAAAAGACAAAAGTTCACAGTCTATGCAAATAGGTACAGACACAAATAGGTACAGACACAATAGGGAGAGAACAGGAACAACTCCCAAGCCCTGCAGCAGCCCTGGAAGGCACTGCATGTCCCCTCCTCCTCTGCAGCACGTGGGCCCCTGCCCTAAAAGACCCGTGCTCAGATTAAACCTGTCCAAGAAGCTAGGGCATCCACCTGCAGCAATCGGGTCGGGCACCAGCTCACACTGCTGGACCCTGATGCAGTTCCCACCGTGCTCTGCCCACGTCTGTGCAGCCATCCCAAAGCCTGCAAACATCCTGTGTTTGCAAGCCTCAGAAATCCGCTTGTGCAGGGGAGAGGTGTGGCATGAGTGCTCCTTTTGCAATAACAAGCTTGTCTTTCCACCGATTCTGCCTGGGTGGCACAGTAACCACAGGCTCTCATCATTAGCAACAATTGGTGGGTCCCAGATTTAGCTCTGTCACCACAAACCCTGTCTTTTGCTCGAGCGGTCTCCAGCTTTAGCAAGTGGCAACTCCCTTAATTATACATTTTTATCTCCTCCACCCCAGCTACTGCACTCGGGGCTGGGGGAAGGGAGGAGAGAGAAAAAAAGGAGGAATCAAAGGGGAAAAGTTAAGTACCCGGGTGCAAGGAGCACTGCAGTCCATCTTACTGGCTATAACTCCATTCCCTGGAGCAGTTTTAGCAAGGGCCTTGGCCAAAAGATTTTTCCTTTCCAGATGTGGGGCCATAGCTTGGGGTGGTATTTTGGAGCTTTTTCCCCCCTTTTCTTCCAGCTCAGGAAGGCTTTTTTTGCAGCACCTCATCTCTGTCTTGGCTTGGGGTGAACCCAGCTTTGTCCTAAGCCCACCGCCCTCTCCTTGGGCATCCTCCTGCCCCGGCCGGGGGCTCTCCAGGGCTCTCATCCTTCCCTGCTCCTTTCTTTTTCTTTTTCCTTTGCTGCCCCCTATCCCCCAGCCTTGCTCTACCGTCTATCACATGAAGCCATAATTTGCTGCATAGGCATAAAATACTGTGAACTGCTGCACCTTTTGCACATGGATAGGTCAAAAAGAAGTGTAGCAATTTGCTTGAACATGTGCACGGGCAGTATTAATGCAGATCAGTTGCAAGAAATAACGTAATACAGATTTGCCAACGTATGTATTGCATAAATGCTGACAGGTGCTGACAGAAGTGTGTGCGTAAACATTTAATAGCACTGTTAATTCATAGCACAACAGTTGCTGTTGGCATGGTTTGGAATTTATTATATTTTTCTATTTATTCCTAGTCAGCTTGTTGTCCATCATCCTTCCAGATGGCATGTCTACCGCGATTCCTTCCTCCTGAAATTTGCATGATGCTTTTCCTGCGAGCAAGGCAGGGTGGCCGATAGCTCAAGTTGTGCTTGCAGACTCCAAAGCCTCCTTTCTTGTTCAATACAAGCCCACTTCACGTCTGCAGAGAATTCCCCTAATCTCTTTATATCTTAATTGCTCTTTGTGAATAGGGGGAAATAAATATTTCATTCCCTTATAGATGCATTTCCTTTTTCTGTTTTTCTTTTATAATCTATTCAGATGTACGTGGTGAAAACCTGGCCCCACCAAAGGCAAAGGCAAAACCACCGCTGATTTCAGTTCAACAAAGATTCACCTTAACTGACTCTGCCTAAAAGTTAGGTACCTTGTCCAAGATAATCATCTAGGCTCCTTTTATAGTCCCTGTCGAAAGGTACTGGCACCTCCAGCATCAATTCACCCTCCCGTCTCAGATAGCTATCTTGGGATGGGATGGGATGAATGGCCCTCCGTAGGTGCAGTTTCTCTCTCCACTGACTGTGGCGGAGGCTGAAAGTTTGAAATTACACTTAGTTTCGGGTGGCTATTTTTTTCTTGTCAGTGACAGGGATGACTTCTTGCGATGTGGTGGCACTCCCCCGTCCTGGCTGAAGAATGCCAACCTGCTGCAACACTGCCGATATATTTCTAGCTGGAGCAAACCTTCAGTGTGATTGGCCTCAGGTATTCCTCTGCAAACACTGCTCAGGTGGCCTTGGATTGTGCCTTGCTCTGGCCACCTGCCAGCCCCACTGCATTAAGTCGTGACAAATTTCAGAAGCAGCAGCAGAAGTGTGTGTATGTGTATATATAAAATATATATATGCTGAGCAGTGCTTTGCTGGTTTTTGCCAAGGGAAAAACTGAAGCAGAAAACTGGAGTGTGGGTTTCAGGTTTTGCTTTTCTCAGTGGAAAAACTGGACACTATCAAATGACATGAACAGCTTTCCAAAAACATTTTCTTTCCAGCAATGAGTGAGAATGGGGCATTTTCACCATTACTGTCTAAAGGTAGACAGTAACTGGGTGGTGTTTCAGGTGGGAGGGACAGTAAATGTCTGCTTGGGGGTCTCAGTGCATCTCTGTTCATGCTGGTCATCCAAAGCAGGGGAGCTTGAATGAACAAGGGTGTGTGGCAGCCACTAAGATAGATGCCTGATAGGATTTCACCCATGACTGAGAGTGCTGGTTAGGAGGTGCCATTAATGAGGACACTCTCTGAAGAAGCAATCACCTTAAGGGATTCATTTAATTTCAGCAGGATCCCCATAGGAACTGCAGTGTGGCCTCCTGGTTGCAGGGAGGGAATTGCCACCTGCCAGGTCAGGGTGGCCATGTGTGCTGATTTACGGCCCTACAAGCCAGTGGGATGTCCCACTGACAAACGAGAGGGAGAGAAGTTTCTTGGCTTTAACGGAGTCGCCACATAGGAAAAGTCAACATGGAAAAAAAAATCAAACCTTTGTTCCTCTGAATTGTGAAAATGATTTCCTCTGGGTGTAAATTGGCGGGGGATATTCTGATTTATCAGGTAAGGAGCTGGTCTAATGGGCAGTAAAAGCTTCAAGTTTTGGCTGTAACTCGGGTTAGTCCTCTAGGTAGTCACACAGGAGGTTTTGCAAGGGGATCTGAAGGTATGGCTCTTGGGAACCCCAGGAAAAATAAACATAACCCAAAAAGCTGTGAGAGATTGTGTGACAGCCTCTGGTGAATGAAAAGTGGCTGAACACCAGGTTTTTCTCTTTCACAGCCATAAAAACCGGGCTAAGGAGGCTGTCCATTACATCTCTTCTATGGTATCACTCCCTGTGTTTGACATAGCTCACATGATCTACGAACTGGAGCCTGGTTTTGATTTAGCACTGTTTATTAACCTAACGGTGCTGACATATTTTAGTGCAACATATAAAATCTAAGGCTTTTTCTTAAGCTGAGGAAATGAGGTTATGTGACATTGATCCAAAATGGAGGGGAGCATTTTAGGTTTCACTTTAACAGACAAGGGGAACGAGGCAAGGGAAGTGTGGTCCTTCTGTCCACCCTGCCAAGTCCTCTGCAAATGGGGCAGAAATACCAAGTTTCGGTAAGTCCTGCACACATTTAAAACCAGCTGTAAATGACTTTAAAATTTTAATTGAGGCAGTAAGAAAATCAAAATAACAGGTAATGCTTCAGATACTCAGCTCATGCCCAGGTCTGAAAACACTTGGACACAGATGCCCTGTGACTACACTGAAAGTACAAGACCTCGTCCCTATTTTACCAAAGAGGAAACTGAGGCCAGAAAGTGGGGGAATGATGAGTCTGACCTTATGGTGATTTGGGGGGTAGAAAGGAGCTTGGTCTTCTTGATTTTGGGCTTTTGCAGGTCCTTATGGAAAGCCACCAGTGCCTGAAATGTCAGTTAAGGATAACATTACTAGAATTAGGGAACTATAGAGCTTACTGGCGCAAAATAGTGATCTACGGACAGGCAATGACAAGCCATTAATAGACCTAGTAATATGGATTTGCATTAACTGTTTGGAGGTATTTTGTAAGCACCTTGGCCGCGTGTCAAATCACTAAGCCTGTACATTGTTCCGACATCGGAGTTACTGTTGTTGGTGTGAGTCCAGAGCTGCTGTGGTTGTGCAACTCCACCAAGTTCTTGCTTTTCTCCTGGTTAGCTTTTGAATGGAAGTCCTTTCCTTGATTTTGATAGCAGCTATTAAGTTTGGCTGCTCTCACTCAACATTGCCATGCTTCTCGGAAATAGGTCAGTGGTTGTGTAACTTCCATTCATCCGTCCATACAGAGCAGTTAATTTCCATTACTGAGGTTTCCCAACATCATAACAGAGTTGCATTAACGTGGCTTATCTGTGATAACCAGTGCAAACTAGTGCAGGAAAATCCACGAACAGAGCCAGTCCTGTTTAATTCAGCCTGGTGACTGAACATTGCACCATTACACTCCACCAGCGCCGCGTCGGGGTGCAGCCACGCCATCGCTCAGCTGCCTGCTCCTCCCCACACCATTCCCCCTCCTGAGCCATGCTGCAGTGTTCAGCCTCTGCTGGGATGCCCACCAGCTGTATTCTGATCCCAGTATCTGCTGGGGTTGGCTGTCACAAGTTACCACCATGTTGTAATTTCACCACATCCCTCTATTCACACCATGGCTGTGGTCAGCCAGCTTTGTCCTGCAGCTGGCCCAGGAGCCTGCTGGTGCAGTCCTGCCTTTCCCACCACCCCAATCACCCCGTGAAGAAGGGCTGAAGGAGCTTGCCCGTTGCCCTGTGTAATCTTGCTGCTAGCTGACGTTTCTCCTCCTTTTCCTATCATTTATCCCAAATCCCTTCCTTTTCAGATCCCTTCATTTCCTCCTGCTCTGTTTTTAAGCCTTCTCTTATGTGACTTATTGTCTAGAACAGCTTCCCTCTGTGCTTCTCTCCTCTTTCAAATCCTTCGTTAAACCACAGCCGCTTCAGCAAGTCCTCCTTTTCAGAGGCAGTAATCCCCATTTATGCCGTAGCCCACAAACATTATCTGGTGTCATGTCAAGCATGTGCGCAGCCTCTAAGGTAGCCTGGTGAGGTTTCTGAGAGAGAGCAGAGCTTCTAAATCCCTTTGAAATGTAATAGAAATCAGGCACCTAATTCTCATTGGTTTAAAAACCCCAAATCTTCTCCTGGGGCAAGGTGTGCGTATTGATCTAGGTGATGTGCTCCGGTACCACTGCACAATGCTATGTGAGTTTTATATTGAACCATTAATCATCTGAATGCACAGCAACGTGCAAGTTAAGAGCATGTGCCCAATATTAAGATGGGCTGATTTAGATGTGTCTCGTGGGGCTGGTTCTTGCTCAATTGCTCATTTCCAGATGTGATTTTTGAGAAAGGCAGAGCTTGCAAGTGCTGTGTCTGTCTTGTGTTAAGGATCCCCCATCTTCAGTACCTATCCCCGTGTAAGTGGGATTACTCCTGGCGGTGTCAGCAGCAGCAGGACTGTAGACACTTTGCTTCTCACTTACTTGCTCACTGTGAAGCAGGTTTGCTACTAGCCAGAGCAGGTGAGTTCCCTCTGTTCCCACTGAGGCTGTTGCTTCAGAAGCCCTGTACAAAAGGTGACTTTAAGCATCGTGGAAACGTCAGGAATTGTTAGCCAGACATGCTTCTCAGAGGAAAGGAGATCTGAGCTAGGATTTATGAGGGGCGTGGTACAATCATAAATGGGTTTAGGGCTAGGACTAGACTCGAGTGTGCCTACAAGGTAGCCAGGTGGATTGTTGTCCGGTGGGCAGAGCAGGTGGGAACAATTTAGGTGGTAACATTTTTGTGGGGAGCCAGTCAGATCTTAAGTCCTGAGCACTTCTGAGAATTTGCAGCCTCCTGATTTTTGATGCATTACATTTGTTCCTGTTGTTAGTGATTAAATCCCCGGGAGCATCGTTAGAAGTAGTCTGTGGGTAGATGGGACTCTGGCTCTTCCTGGTGCAGCTCCCAGGTGACCTTGGCCTGAGAAAAAGTGCTACCCAAGTAAATTCAAACTGTCAGTCATGGGCAGCCCTTAATGAAGGTTGTGTTAGATTCAGCTCAATTAGAAACCCACTTTGGGGGAAAGAAAAAAAAATCTACCATGTCAATGCTTATCCAGTAGAGTAAAAGGTGAGTGCTGGGAAGGAGCTGTGGTCTGCGGGCTCATGCTGGGCTCAGCTCCCCCCAAGCCATGGCTGACAGCAGATGCGACGCAGCACGTTCATGGGATGTGTTCTCCTCCATTAAAAAGATGAAAGGTAAAAGAAGGAGAAGAGGCTAATTCTGATCAATTGCCAAAATCATAAAATGCAGGGAGAAAGGAAAAAACCTGCCGTAAATTACCCCGTGAGTCCATGCTGGAGCTGGGGATTAAACCCAGGTCTGCAAAATTCCACTCAATTACTGCGAGCATGAGGCCACTTGCATCTGCTGACTCCCTGCTCCGGGTACTCCTCTTCTGAAGCAGCAAAGCTACTGCAAAATGTGAGAGTGGCAGAATTTGGGCTAGTCAGCACTGCTTTTCTAGGCGATGCAATTCACACGAGCCCTTGAGTAACTAAGGGGTGGCAGGATCACGTACCCTCCTGCTGCTGGGGCCCTGCAAGGAATCCATCAGCCTCATGAGTTCTTGGGCAGAAATACTGCGCTGGGTTTGCCTGAGTGGGGCTCACTGGTGTCGTTTGTGCGAGCAGGGTGGTGACTGAGTGACTGGAGAGGATGAACAGAAGCGAGGACAAGCTTTCCATTACCAAAGATCTGGATTTATTTCTGTTCAGTTGTTGCAAGTCAGAATCCATTCTTTTCATTTTTATTCTTCCTTGCTGTGACACCTTTAAAATCCACGGTACATTTAACTTTTGATTTTCATTTAATACCCTTTAAAGTGATCTAATGCAGACAGATTACGGATGGTGAGGGATACTGTCCTTTGGTGGAAATACCCTATTTAATAAAATATTGGAAGACAGATTAGCTACTCTGTACATTAAAAAAGAAAGATATCCTAAGTTTACATGCTATCACAGTAAAACTTTATAGGCCTATCAATTTTAGACAGTCACAGTCACCTGAAGTTTTCAAATCACTTTGCAGAGCTAGCTAGCTATCCTAGTTTTGAAATCAGAAATAGTTGTTGATGCAGTTTGCAGTATTTAATGTAGATCTATGTAAATTGCTAGGGGAGGGGGAGGAGAACAGTTTGATCTTAAAATATAATTTGGACTGTTCTCATCTTCTCTTGTAAAAGCTGTTTTGATCATTTGTTGCCACCTCCCAGTTTTCAAACATCTCAAGTCTCTCAAAAAGTTCTGGTACTTTTAAAGATAAGGATCAAATTTTATGTATTTTTGTCTCTTAGTTCTCATGCCTTTGACATTCAGGTTTGCAAACTTTTCCCCCTATCAAAGGGCTTTAACGTCTTTCCTTTTTTATTTTTAAATGAAAATTGACATTCTCGTTTGATAATGTGACTCTAGGAGCCAAGACTTTAAGAAAAATGCCAAATACCACAATACTTATGGGAATTTGCAAACTTATTATTAATAATGGGCTTCTCTCTCTTCTCTGAAAGTCTCCTGAGATTTTGATGTTTTATCTAAATCCACCCAGATTCTTGTGACCTTTGAAGGTGGGGAGACAGTGGAGAAGCACTTCCTTGGGAGAGGAACTGGAGTAAAATGTGGATCCAGTTTCCACGTTGGGCCTCTTTAAACATCTAATATTTTTCAGGTCTAAGGTTCTGTGGCCTGGAGCCTTGTTTTCCCCCCACTCCTTTTTGCTTTGCTGGTAGAATTAAGAATTTGATTTAACGTTATATGCCTGAAAAAATAAAGCATTTAATTTACATTTTACAAGGCAGTTATTGCAGGTTAATTAAATATCAATTGAGTGTTATAGGCCATATTAAGATTTATTAATAACCCAGGAGATAAATCTCCTTGGAATTCAATTAAATGAAAGTCACATAAAAATATATGTGCAATTTTATTCATATAATACATAAAACTTGTGAATTATAGTGAAGCATTGTACAGTAACCTGATTAATGGAAATTAATTGCTGAAATAGAGAAAAATCAATTTAAACTTTCTGTAGCAGATACAGAAAGCAAGGTACACTTCTCCCGTACCCTTGGAAAGCTGAGTTTATTCCTGCAATCACAGTGTCGTGCTCCATACTGCAGGATCCATCTTGGCCATAACTGGGCTCCCTCTCCTTTCCTTTGCTCAGCGTTTTAGGCTTATGGAAGGGAACAACTCTGTACTGCCACTGTGTCCCCGGTGAGTTAATTGTAAGACTGAAGGTCTGAGAGATGAAAGGCAAGGCAGACCGACATGCTGGTGGATAACCCTGGCTCGGGAAGTGCACGTGGGTTCGTGCCTTGTGTCATGGGTATGATGGTCTCTGTCTGCAAGGGGAAGGCATGCAAGTATGTACCAATGGATGTCTTTTGCCCTCGGTGCTTTTTCAAATCTCTCTCTAAACATTCGTAAGATAGTTACCAGCAGAAACTCTGCTAGCCAAATTGCCTGCAAGCTCAGAAGCACACGGTGCACCGGGATTTTTCCAGGATTAGTGAGTATATCTAGTCCCGTTGGGGAAAGCGAAGCTTCCAATATCAGAGATGAGGTTGAGAAGCTGGACTTGGAAAATATCTTTCCAATATTTGCTGAACGATTGAGGCCTGGCGTGCTGCCATCTGTTCCCAGCGCATCCTGTGTTAAATACTGTCAATATGAGATTATGTTCCAATTACGGTACCAGACTGACTGGTTTAACTCCTACCATGAATCTATTTTCCTTTATTACTATGTACTAACTATGTGACTGATGTACCAGACACCAAAAGAGATGGTCTCTGCCCAGAGGGCTTTGTCTAAAAGAAACATGCCCGGAGAAGACAGAGCGCAATAGAAAATGCAGATGAATGAGTAACTCGGTTAAGATTTTCTTTTTAATTTGGGAATTCTTTGCTTGTTTGTGTGTTTGGCTTGAGTTTTAATGTTACTAAACTTGCTTCTTTCAGACATTGCACAAGAACAGAGACTTCCATAGAAACTCAAACAGGGTTAGGCATGCGGCTCTTTGAAGTGTGTGTGTGTGTGTGTTGGGGGGATGAACGCTCAGTACGCACATGGGAACATCGGCAGGCGGAAAACAGAGGAAAAACCACGTTCCAGCTCAGACAACTCCGCCAGCAGACGCCATGGCTCGCGCTGGGGAAGTTTAGCCAGCTTTAAAAAATAGCAGGTGCCTTTCTGTCAGTGCACTCCCTGCTCATCCTCCCTGCTCCTCCAGCAGAGAAGCATGCATCTGTCTCCTCTGTGCTTCATCTCTGCTTCTCCCTGCAATAGTTGTCAGGGATATTAGCATTAAATACTTACTGCCTGGCTTAACTAAGGGGTAAGATAGGATTTAATTTGTATGGCTGAAATCCAATTATATAATGGAGCCCCTGGGGGAAGCAGTTATACCTGCTGAATCTCTTGGATGAGTAATTGTGCACAAAGGCTCCTTTCCAGAAGTAGAAACAGATCTGAAATATTTTTTTTCCTCTTTTTATTTTTTTTTCCTACTTCTGCTGCTGTTACATAATAGGGCTGGGACCCTGAAAAGAAAAGCCAATGACAACCCAGTGCAGTAGAAAGAATTAAAGCACTGCCAGGAGAAAACAAGTTATAATCTGATAAAATCAAGGATCTAACAGGAAGTCTGCAGCAGCATTAGCTTGGAGGAGCCAAACTGCAGTGCAGCCAAAGGAAGCTTACTCATCTTTTTGGAAAACAGTACAGAGGCTTTGCTGTCTAACTTTTTCCCCCACTTCTACTATGTGCAGGGAAAGGGAATCCTCTGCTTGCTTTTGTCAAAGCTTGGGAGGTGGGTAGGTGTAAAAAAAGCTAAGTAGGTAAATTATTCAAGTCCTTTTGAAAAATGCTGCCATTAACTACCTTTAAAAATGCCTGTTCCTTATCCTGTGTGTCATCTGTATCCTGCTAAGCATCAAAATCATAGGTGATGATGAGCAGGGTAGGAAGAAAAGCATGATAAGGTTCCCAGAGAGGTTTCTGAAAGGAGGCGAGCGTACATTGGTCTCTAGGGTAGTATTGGGGCTTGGCAATTATACCACTCAATACCTTCAGTAACTCCAGAGCCCACAAAGGAATAAACCAATGGCTCCAAATGGGACTGACAGCATCAGCTCTTTTACTTAGCCAAGTTTTCTCAAAGGTCAGAGTACCATATTTCATTATATTTTTTAATAAAAAGCAAACTTTTATTCTTTTCTGAGTTACCAGTGGAAAAATAATTTTCTTGGTCTCTTTGGTGATATGCCTACACTAGGATAAAAAGATGAATGCATCCAGGCAGCAGAGGGAGGTCCAAAACTCCAAATGCCACAAACTGAGGACAAACCTGGATGGTCAGGTACCCCCAGCCCATCGGTCAACCTTGCTTTCTGGGTAGGTCTTCGGATTCTTTTTTAAAATAGCTCAAGCCAAAGCTGTTGCAACACTCGAAATCACACGGCGAAAGTACATGTCTCACAGACTTGCAGCTCCACCCAGTGGCTCTTTTTTGGCAAGATAAAAACAAGGCTTCAGAAGCATCAAAACCTGTTGCAGTCGACGTTGTCGTACTGCAGAGATGCTCTGGCAACATGCATGAGAAATTGGGTATATATTTCTTTGTCAAATTCTTAGCAAGCCGTCATTTACCATTTAAATTATAGCAGGAAGCTGCCCAGCTAATTGTTAATGAAATAGAAAACCCAGCAATCTTATTAGTCCCTTTCTGAAAAACTTTCCAGCACAAAGGATTGAGTAAAAAAGTAGGGAGCTGATAACTTACACAGTTCAGCTTCCCACATTCTCTATGAACAGATTGTATTGGTTTGCCCTAAATTTATTTGTCATTTGAAATTATTCATGAATTACCTGAGCAGATGATTTGGGATCTGTGAGCTCATTTTCCAAAGAATTCTCTTGTGAGTATGAATTTCAGTGAAGTTAACTTGGCAGCTCACACGGTATCGCTTCGCTTTCCTTCCTGAGTAATTGCTATGACTAACAAGAAGCAAATCTTGATCATTTCTATCAAAGATATCATGCTGAAACTTGCTTTTTCCAGGAGGATTAGGGAAGTAATTAAAATAAGCTTTTATTTATGCATATGTACATTGTAACTGTAGGAAAACTCAGGAGGTGGTTACATGTTCACAGACTACAGGAATACTTTAAACATTCTCAAAACAACAGAACTAATTTTAAATTTTAACCAGTATTGTAAAAATAGCCCATTTCTCCAAGGTCAGGTGAAAACTGAAATCTGTTGTGCTTAATGTAGGTCTGTCAGCCCCTCTGCATGCCTTACAGGTAGAGGAACTGGCAAACTGATCCGACCGCAGGCTTTGCTTTTGTTGTGAATCCTCTGTAAGTGCCCACCCCATCTGTGCTAGGAAAATCTCTCTGAAATATTGTTCCCCCATGGACTGTAGCTCCAGTGCCACAGAATGAGTTCAGATGCGCTCTTCTGCCCAAAGTTCAGGCGTTATTTAGCATAAATGCAGCCCCCAAGGCCTTCACCCAAGTTGCTGTCTGCCTTCTGTGCAGCAGCTGAATACAGGTTTTGTTTTGCTGCTAGAGTGCTAAAAGGTAGGAGAATTTGAGTTACAACCTTTGTGTAACCACCTCTAAGCTTGGTCAGGTGTCCAGGCACATGGTTAGAATGTAAGGTAGGCTATTCATGGTCAGTACAAGAGACTGCAGGCTTATTTTATAGGAATAACATTTCAAAACAGATATAATCATTCATATGTTAATAATAACAGGAACAATCTTAAAAGAGGTAGCATTTTTCCCTTTTCCAGAGCTCTTTTCCATCAAGCCCTAAAACAGAGCAAGAACTTGCTGGGTTTCCTTGCTCTTCCAGAAATTATCAGGGAAGACCCCTTGAGTGTGTGAGTCGGTTACAGCCATCCCACCAGCTGCCTGAGACCACAGCATGTTGTGAAGTTCAACAATGAGCTCACTCTCTCTTTACCCAAATGTGCTGCTTTAATTCTCCTTCTCATGAAGATGGGGGCAGGATAGGTTCCCTGCAGCTGCTTTCAGCCACTGCGCCGTTCTCTGCTTGCTCTCCTGCCAGGTGAAGAGGGGTTTGTACCCAAAGTGCCTGAAGGCTTTGTCCGTCTCGTAGGAGAAGGTGGTGACTATTGTGTTCAGTAAAGGCAAGTTTAGGAATGGCTGCGGCTTCCAGAAGGGGTACAAGAGGACCTTGATTATCCTGCGCAGGTGTATTATCAACCACATCTTCCAGTAAGGGATGTGCGAACCTAGCCTTATTGAAGGGTCCGTAGAAGACAGGATCTGGTGCCTGACCAGAAAACCTTTTCTTGGAGTGTCATCATAGCAATAATACACTTGACCAGCGAGTAAGTCTGGTCTCAGCTGCAGGTGCCTTGCTGCAAGAACGTGCATCCATGCAACATTCCCTGGAGAAATAAGAGGGAGAGAGAGACAGGCATTCAGGAGGAGCTAGATTTGCCTGTTTCCTCTTAAAATGAATGAGTGCATTGGGTCTGCCTTCTTCAGTGCGCGAAACAGGGAAAGCACTCATCGTGTTACTCAGCTGTACTGCCGAGAGACAGAGTAGTTAATCCAGACCTCCAAGAGCCTTTAAACCTTTGGTCTCCCCTTTGTGCTGGACAATTAATGTTCCTTGTGATACCAGTTCACGCGAAGCGAAAGGGCAGTGTTTTGTAGTGAGAGCAGGATGAATGGGAGGCAGAGCTTGAGGGTTTTATTCCTGGCTCTGCTGAGAGCCTTTGAAGAAGTCACTTGATTTATCTAGGCCTGGTTCTTCCATTACAGCATTTTCAAACTACTGTTATCTGCACTTTTGGAAAAAGACATATAAGTGAGCTGCACAGAAATAACTAAAGCCCTGCATGATTTAATGGTGAGTTACACTCCCCTGTAACGCATTCAACACCACAACAAACTATTTCAATAGGTTTCATGTGTAGTCTTTCGTGCTTGCAAAAATCACTTATGTATTACAGTCTTTTTATTTTTTTTTTCCAAGGAATGTTTTTCCTAAGTTATAAATAGTTAATGTAATTTCTTGTAATGAAAATATGTCTTTTCAAACAACAAAAAACATTTTAAAAATATTCCCAAATTTCTGTCTTCCCCAATAAAATCATTGAAACGTTACCAAAGAAAGTTCCTATTATTCTTTTCTGCTATTTTTTTTCTAAACATCATTTTTCCCTACATTGAGGGGAAGAAAAAAAAGAAAGCCCTTCGCAAGAAAAAAAAAATTAAAAATGTAAACATCTATATTAAAAATTCTTTTAGCAAGACCAAGCTTTGTGGTTATAAAAATATTTGTGTTCAATCCCCATACTCATCTTTCTGTCATCAGGAGTTATGGGTAAGCTGCAATGGAAGATCTCCGGGGACCAGAACAGCCTGGCAGCACCACAAGCAGAGAGATCAGTCACTCACCCACATACGTGGAATTGCGCTCGGTGTTTTCAGGCTCCAGGTAGTTTAACACATTATTCCTGGCTTTGGCAAACAAATACAGGTCTCTCAGAAATGTTGCCTTCTCCCCATATACTGTGTTCGCACGGATGATGCAGGTTGTGAGTTTGCCACCATTGCTCAGCTGAAAAATCGGGGAGGGATGTTAGTGAGCAATGGATTCAGAGCTAAAACCTTCCACAGTGATGTTGTGTGTGTCAGATGAAACCAAAAATCTTGGGGAAATTGGGCTAGAGGAGTCAACCTTTGCAAACTTCAGCTGGGCAGCTAGAGCCTGGTTTGGATCCTTAGAAATGCAATGAGGTGCCCACTTGATTTTATTTATTTATTTATTTTTAACAAAGCACACCTGCATATGGGTGGTGTTCACTGAGAAAGATCAGGTGGAGGGTGCTAACAGCATTAACTCCTTCTGCAGCTGAGGTGTGAAGGAGTATTTGCAACAACCAAAACTGGGTTGACCTCAAACTTTAACCAGGAGAGAGAGGTGCTCCAGGCAGGACAAAAGTCGCATTTTTATGTTCTGGTTCATCCTCTAGAAGGACTCATCTGTCTGCTGACTGCTGGGAGTCCGAAACAACTAGGCAGCCAACTTAGGTAGGTGGCTGGGTCTGGGTAATATTTCTGATTGTTAAGTCACTCAGGCATGTCTGAAAATACATCTTTATGCAGTACGAACCAGGTGAACCTGGTTTTGTAGGCCTTAAGTTTACACAGTGCTTTTCAAAGCCCCACTCCTTTTGGTGGAGTTTAAGCATAGGCATGAAGGGCAGCACTCTTTGATCTTGCAAGTGCTTGGCAGGCTCAGCCTTTGGTAAACTCTGGGGATTTTGGTATGTATACCCAGTCGAGGAAGCAGTTGGATATGAGCTGTGGGACCTTTCTAACCATCTGTCTCCTCCCACTCATCCTGTGCTGAAACACCAGGGGTGCTACCATTGATTTTTGTACCTTTTTTCCATTGGCTTCAAATACAAGTTTTTCTGCCATGGCCTTCGTCTTCCCATAAGGAAGCTCCACTTCCCCACTGTATTTGGTGTCCTCGTTTCCTCTGGAATAGATTGCAAGATGCTGGGTGACTGTGGAGGTAGAGCTCGGGGCTGGGAGACGTTTGTCATAGCATGATTTACTCTGCAGCCCCTGCCCTCCAGGGACTTACCTCTGGTGGGGAATTGAATGGGTCTAAGATCCTTGCTATGGTCTGGGAGAAATAAATACCAGGCAATTCTGCAGGGTTAGGCAAAAGTGGGTTCATAGGGCAGGTTTGCATGATTTGATGTCTGAGAGTTGGATTTGCTTTTGTCTAATACCATGTGATTGAAGCAAACAATATGCTGGCAGGCAAATTAGAAGGCAGTGCAGTTACCTTTTTAAGCAACTCTCAGGTGGCTGAGCAAGGTGGAAAGAGCACAAGATGATAGAGGGCAGGAAAATGAGAGCAATCCTACATTTTTTTTTTTTTTTTCATTAGAGGTAGCAAGAAGCCTCTCATGAGCTATAAACTAAAAGAAGCTGCTGCTGCTTAATTTTCTCATATTGTAGATTAGAGTTGGGAGACATTTGCTGGTGATGCAAAAGCTGCTAGTGGGCTTGTGGAAGGTGTGCAATCACCAGATTTGTGCTGAGGTTATTCCTTCATCTTCCCTAGCAGATTGTGCTTGAGGGAAGAGCAAAAATGTAGGTCCACGATCTAGGGCAAGCAGGGCTTGGAGCCATCTGGGGACCCTTGGCTGTGACTGCGGAGGAAGGCAACATGCTCCTCAGCTGGCCGTGCCTCCTAACTTGCAGCAAGGAGGAGGGGAGTCAATGGGATCCAACAAATAACTGCCCTCCCAGGCCTGGAAATAATTCCAAGGAGAACCAAGAAAGCAGCTGCTATTTTGTCCCGGTGTTGTAGTGCACATTAGTCCATTCTAGGATTTGGTTCAGAATTTGCATTCTTCTCATTTTTAAATTATTTTGCTCTATATTTTGCTCTCCTACAGAAACTCACGCTAGGCAAACACCAGGCTTGGGATACCCCTACGTAGGGCAGTGAAGAGCCATCGTGCTCCTGTTGCAGGTGGGCTCAGAGCCACTTCTGGAGAGGCCTGCAACAAGGTTGTGCAGCCAGACTGCAGCACGGGTCTTTTTGCCAAGCTCTGGGCCTCAGCAAAGCAAACTCTGACTCAGGCTCCCCCTCTGACCTTGGGCAACTTGCTTGCTCTTTTCTGTGCTCAGATCCCCACATGTAAAACCCGGATAATGCTGCTGCCTTTCTTCTGCCTGTTTGGCAGTCTGGTATCTCGTGTGTCAGATATCCCAGCTGAGATCAGGGCCGTCTTGTGCTGCAGCAACAGAAATAAATTAGGAGCTTCAGAAATACAGCCTCCCCGTGCACCCCTGGCTTTTATCACAAAGCCCTCCTCCTCTTCCCTGTGTTTACGGGTGATGAGCAGGAGACAAACCAGAAAACAAGCACGACAAAAGATTGATTGTGCGCGGTTTGTTGTGACCCCAGGAGAGGCTCAAGACAATTAGGGGGGTTATCTAGAAGTTCTAGTTTTAATTGCTTTCTTTTTATATCTGAATTTATTTTTTGCCTTGCAAAGCTTTTAAAAAGCAGCAGCTTCACCAAGGGGCAACCTGCCTGTCATTCCTGGGCTGCAGAGCTCTGCTCGTATTTGCCTTCCCCCACCCCTTTTGAAGCTTAGTAGTAACAAAGAGCTCAGCATAATGCTCTTGCTTTTCAAAACGATCACAGATAACTGAACGCTAATAAGACTGGAGCAGCATTGTCAGAAGGTATCTCAGCGGTGGCTGTCTCAGAGGGATTGAGACTGACAGAGGCATTTTCTATTATTGTAGGATGCTGAGGTGTGAGCATTATCCCTGCACCCATCACCCTGTCCAGACACTAATCATCCTTTGTCTGTGTCAATTCCCCAGCATGTAAAAGTGAGTTAAATAAAATTATACAAGGAACAAGAGAGAAAGGGGACAGAGAAAGAGAAAAAGAAATTAAGGCAGGCTGGATCATGCTCTGAGAGGGAAAAGAGCAGAACAGATTGGGTGGGGATGGGGAAACAGGACCTGTGCTTTCAGCCTGGACATGGACATATTACATTGCCTTGCAGTCGTCACTGGGTTCCCTAGTGGGACAAGTGGTGTAATTTTTATGTGGGTACCTCTTCTCCCACTTTAATTCCAGGAGCTTAAGGTGAAAATCATCAGAGAACAAGAACCACTCTCAAAAGCAGGCTTTCTCCCAGCACGATGGAAAAACATGAATGTGTTCTGTAAAATGAGATAAAGACGGTGGTTTTATTTGTGTTTGTGACAAGGAAGGATTGGGAGTTGGTGGGGAAGAGGATGGTCAGCTCCGTGAATGAACCTCAGTGTGGATGGGTATTTGCTTGTACCCACTTGGGCATCATTACAAGGCCAAGGACTGTCCTCTCAAGCAAGATTTGGGGTAGATTTCTCAAATCACCTACTCACATGCATCTCAAATCACAGGGCTAAAAATTCAAACAAGGACATACATTCATTTTTAGAAGTGATTTAGATATGTTAATGACCAAATTCCATAGCCTTTCAATAACACCAGATCATTTTGTACTTGTGCTCCCAAGTGGGTTGAGGTTTCCTGCTCTTGGGGATTTTTTTTCCATAAGACATTTATTTCTATGGATTTGGGTGCTTAAATGCTGTTCATAACAACTGGGTTATGCCTTAGTTTACTTGCAAGTATGAAATTTAGGCTTGTAGGTCATTTTAAGTTATGTCTTAAGCAGCCTTTTCTAGCTAGGCTCAAATTTCTAGAGCCAAGAGACTGAAGCCAGCTGTGTCTAGACTGGCTGCCTGTAGAGACAAAACTTGGTTTTGAGCCAGTTCCCCTTGTACACAAGTTTCCATGGTTTGAGCAGTCTGTATAGATACAACTGTGCTTGAAATCAGCAAGCAGGCTTACAATAGTGCATATCAGACTTGCCCCTATCTCCACCTGCCTTCAAATGTAACGTGGCTTCAGCTCTTGGTCTTCAGTAATATCAGCCCAGTTCAAGGTGCATGTCCTCGTGCCCCATGAATATAAGAGGTATCCAGATCCTGAGCAGGAATGTCAGCTGGTTGTGAAAGGCTATTCTGGATATCAAAGAGAAGAAAAAATACCCACCCCAATATTGGCATCTTCACATTGTTCCAAATCCTGTCTTTTGCCCCAGGAGGGCTTCTAAGCTCTACTACATCCTCTGAGTCTGTGGGTTAGTCTTGAAGGAGCCACATGCAGAAGAGATGGGTTGGGCATGTATCCAAAAGCAGAAAGTCCAGGAGTTAACCCTGGCAAACACCTCCCAGGGAAAGGTATTTTGAGGGATAGGGTGCCATTGCCAGGTCAGAGCCTGGTCACAGAGAGTGCAGCTACACACCAAATGCAGCTGTGGCCCAAGACTATGTTAACAAAGTACCCTCTTCTGAGGTCATGCTAAAATAGTTCATATGCATTTGATCTCGTTACTACAAGCTTGGTACAGGTTCACTAGCAATTCACTGTGGAGCTGAAAAAGAGGAAAGTGGGTTGGTGACAGAGCATCACCTGCCCTTTGGGTCAACTCAGAGTGAGGTAAGTGAAAACTCAGACCCAATAGCAGGGTAAAACTCAAGCTTGTCAAACCCTGAGCAGCTCAGATCTAATACCAAAACTGATTTTAGGGCTTAGAGGAGCAGGTCCATAGCACATGGACGGCTGCCTGGAGGTGCAGCTGGGTCCTAGATCTCTCTGTCAACTTTATGGTCAAGTTTTGGCTGGGAAGGGCTGTGATTCTTGAAGAGCAAAGAGGGATTTCTAAGGAGGAGTAAAAGAATCAAGAGGAAGAGGAATATATGTTGTCCTTTGGAGTCACAGCAAAAATCTCCAGCTGTTTGCAGCTTCATTGCTGTTTAACTGGAAATCCAGAGTGATTCAAAAGATTTGTTTGGCCTTACCTGCACATGGGCTCACACAAGGTGTTAGGTCCCACCGCAGCGATGGAGCTTGTGTAGACAACGTATGGGATGTTCAGGACACAGCAGGCCCTTAACACGTTTTCAGTACCTGAGGACAAACATCATCTGCCTTGCTTTGGTTTCTGTTATGCAAGTCAAATGAGATTTCCAGACTTGAGATTCTGACTTGGACTAGATCCATCCTTTTCATGGCCAAAAAAATGTAAAGCCATAGGTCAAGGTTGCTGCTCCTCAGGTACATTTGCACAGGTATGGATGTTTTATAACATGGAAGCCACAGCTACATCTTTAGCTATAAAGTGGCTTAATCTCTATGGCTATTAGCATCTAACATAACTTTGACTTAATAGTTGTTAAAAAAAAAAAAAAAAAAGCTGACAGCTTGGCAGAGCAAAATTCCATGTTGTCCATCTTTTTTTGATACATGAACAGACTGGCAAATGGTGAATTGCAGCCTTCTGGCAAAATAATTGGTGTTTTAGTTGCATACATGTATACTGCTCTATGGAAGTGACTGTAGGGTGAAAAACATTGCAACAGACTCCTCCTGGTAGCTACTAAACATTAAATAAAATAGTAAGTGCAGCTTACAAATCCACATGAAATCCAGATGAAACTGAAGCATGGTTTGGTTCAAAAAAACCATGGGCAGAAATCTCATAATACATTTCATACAGTCCTAGGCTGAGTCTCCCATGTGAAACAAGGAAACAACAGAGCAATTTGGTACCAAAAAGCCCCCCTTTTTTGCCATCTTTGTTCAGATAAAGTATTTATTCCTTTTTAGGAATATAGGAACAGTATCTGTCTAGGGGAGTAAGGACAGATTTGACAGTAAAGATAGTAAAATCCAGCACTGATCTTAGCTTGCAATGTTCCAAGTGTCATTAGTTTGCACATGTTATGGACAACCTAGTGACTTGTGTCGTGTTTTTTCAACTTAAAAGAGCTGAGAATTTGCTACTTGAGTGAAAGCTGTAACTGGTTTGCTTCAGGTAGTGTGGTAACCAGACAGCAGTCAGGTTAACTAGTACTGAGGGCAGTATCTATGCTTCTTCTGGCTGAACTTGTGGGTCAGTGTGTGGTTTTGTGTTTGTTTTTTTTTTTTTTCTTTTAAGTGATTCGCAACTCTTACAGGGAGGGTTTTGCAATTATCATGATTCAATCAAGCTGATTCTACAATAGCCTGAATGACAACAACAAACCCATGGATGCATATTGATGGGCCTTCAAATCTGATAAGGCAGATCTTAAAGGAAGCTGCCGATAGAGTTGGTTTCGGGAAGTCTCTGCACTATTCATACCTGACTAATCAGGATCTGCCCTTGAGCCATGCTGCGGATCTTGCTCAGGAGGGCTTGCAATTTCTATTCTTGTTCTTAAAGGCATGATCTTAAATTATCAAGGAAATCCTGAGTTTAGGATAATTTCAGAGAGCATGAGTCAATATGAAGACCTGGTAGAAAACAATTTACTTCTTCATTGGCCTGTACTATACAAAGTTTACTGAGAACCCCTGTAGATAAATATCACTGGAAACAGATAAGTTAAAATCCATTCAGCTTAATAAAAAACAGATTAAAGAGACTGACTAGATGGAAAAAGCAATTCTTGTAGGAGAGGGCTCCTCGGTCTAGTCAAGACTGTAACACAATTCAGAAACCAGTGGTTGAAACAGAGAAGGAACAAAGCAGAACAAAGGTGTAAATTTTTGCCAGCACTAGTAATTAGCTGTAGCCACACTAATACTCCTAAGCATCATTATGGCTTGCTGAAAGACTTGATAGATAGCCCATTAATTTGCTGTCCTTAATTCTAGGCAAAAGTCCTTTGAAAAGGCATAGCCAATTTAGCCACAAATTACTGGGCTTAAGGCAGTAATTGGATGAATTTCTGTGGCCTGAGCTGCACAGAGGAGCCAGCTAAGATTATGTAGTTGACCTGTCCTGACTTTCCCCCCCCCCTTCTATGAAGTTTACAGTAGGTGTCAAATACAATTCAGGTTTATTCTTTTACCTGCTATGATTAATGGAAAAGTTCAGACTAATCTCTGCATTTAAGACTCTGAGTAGTCCTAGTGGAGGCCGCAGCCTTAGTTTGGGGCGCCCACATGAAGCCATCCAAGGGAAGGCACAAGTGCAGAACAGATCAGCTGCAGGTGAGGCTCCTGCTGAGCCACCTCCAACTGCTCCCAAAGAGACACTCAGCCACCAGTCACGTTGCAGAAACATGGGCTGTGCGATGTTCTGGTGCTGTCAGAAATATCTGACAGAGGTTTGGTTTGCTGAACAGGGGAGTTGCCCAAGTTCACTGTTATCAGTGGAAACCTCAGTGCACTAAAATACCTTGCTCATAGCAAGCAGACAATGAAGAGGAAGATCTCACAAAGCCATTAAAAGGCAGCAGGAGCCCTCAGGCTCTGGGTATTCTTGGTACACACACACAATACAGGCTCTTAAAAGCATCTGGTTTTGAAAACAACTACAGCAATGAATGGATGGAATTTAAATGTTGCCCTTGAATATATCAGAAAGTAGGAGTAGCCCTAAGCAGTAACCAAGTGAGATGTGTGCATGCATGTATATACAGTATGCATGTGTATATACACACACATATCTATAAAATTGTTTCCTTGTGGTTAACAACTATTCTAGTAGCTAACAGCCTGAGGTGCCATTGGAATTGCTGCTGTAATAGGGATTTCATTATCTTTATAGCCCATACTTATTTCACAGATTTATGATCAAGTTTTCTTTAAGCAGATCTTGCACTTAACATGAAATCAGCTCTTGGTGATAGAAAGAGTCATGGAGATCTTGGCTGTGTGTGGCTTGTAGATATGTAATAGTTGCAACCTCTGTGACTATTAAAAATAACATCACTCCCTTATAGCATGGATGCAGCTCAACTGATAGCTACCCTGTACCCCCACCCATGCAAGACTATTTTCTGACCCCCGGGGGAAGCCACAAAGTATTTAGAACAGGGGTTAATTTTTGATCACTGTCTTTCTCACATACCTGTAGTGAGAAGAAACTGGTTAGTATGTTCTGAATCAGTATTACTAGTGAAAGTTATACCCCTGATTAGAATAACTTACATAGTATCTGGCTGCACATCTGACTTCATGAGATTTAGCTTTACAGCTGTGCAGAGGAGCAGCACAGCCTGCCCTGAGCGACAGAGGGAAAAAGCAGAAACCCCCCTGCTGGA
The DNA here is from genome assembly GCF_009819795.1 of Aythya fuligula. Taxonomy (NCBI): domain Eukaryota; kingdom Metazoa; phylum Chordata; class Aves; order Anseriformes; family Anatidae; genus Aythya; species Aythya fuligula. The sequence goes on along the minus strand of NC_045578.1, from coordinate 4,418,204 downwards.
AGTGCACCTTTCTCATCTCACAGCAGAGTGGTGCTTGTGACATTCAGGGGACACAGGAGCACGAAGTCAGAGAGGATACATATGTTGTAGCCTCTTGTATGACTCCACACCAAGGCGTGTGAATTTAAGTCTGTATTTAATTGCCTGTTTTAAAGAGCTTACCCCCAACGTTGACAGCTTTCATTTCCCAGAAGGGCACAGTGTTTCTGTAGTCCACAATAGCAGCTGTGTGAATAACCACGTGAACACCCCGCATGGCAGCAAGGAGCAGATTGTAGTCTCGAATGTCTCCTTTCATCACTGTCACATGAGTGGTAGCTGGAGAAGAATAATATAAGCATAAATGCAGGGGGGAAAAAATACAAAACAGCATCCTCACCTTCTTGCAGGATGAAGATCCTGCTTGGAAAGCTTTCCTCTCTGCAGGGCAAGCAGCAGCACGCTGACAACTCTGCCATTTGAATACATCACACTGGGGAAAAATACATCCCCGCTTTCTGAACCCCAAGAAACCAGATCTGCATCTGGTTTAATTCAGCACAGCACTTTGCCAGTTTGCACCAACTGTGTGTCAGAATAACTGCAGCTGTCATTGCACATCACTTACATGCAGCCAAGGACAGAGCTGAGCAAGGCTGGGAAACGGCTGGCCCAGAGCTGCAGCTGGCAGCAGGACTGGCTGCAGGATATGTGAACGGGGAGGCTGTCCCACACAATTTCCTTAGGACAGAAGCCTTCTAGAGCATGGTGGGAATAACACCAAGCAAACTTGAGGGACATAGCACAAAGCTTTATTTAAATTGCAGGTAGTATAGGTGGGAGTGGAAAATAATGTAACAGGTCAGATGAAGTTTCATAGGGAATTCCTCTCTTTGAGCCATTCAGAAAGCTGGTTTGTTGTTTTTTCCTTCTCCTTGTCTCTCAAAATAGCTGCTCCATACACAGCTATTGTTGGCATCTACTACTAGTTTTCATGCTTTGAGATGGTGTTGTAACATCTCAGTGGGATTTTTCCCTTTTTCTATGGTTGGGAATAGGCCAGCAAGAAGCTGGGTCAGGAAGCTGTGCTCCCCAGGACTTTTGTAACAAGCCAGGCAGCCACAGGGCTGCCTTGGGGCAAAGGTGTCTCCTCTGCCCTGGGCTGGGGGCTTCCAGCAGAGCCCCACACAGCCAGGAATCAGAGTAGCGATTTCTGAAGGATCAAGCAAAGGAGCAGCTCAGGGAATAGTGTGTGACTCCAGCTATGGAAGTGTTATGACATGGAAACCCTCGGTGAACTACTGTAAGTACAAGGGGATAAAAGATCTTGTCAATTCAAAGTAGGGAGAAAACTGAGGATGCTAGGTTTGCATTTGCCAAGAAGCAAGGGACATAGGGAAAGGCAGAAGTTTAACAAAAGCATTAAGCTGATTTCTTAAGTAGCATCACCAAAATTTGTTGAATTAGTCCATAGCAGTAGGATATTTAATATTAACAGAGAGAGTAAATTCAGCACAAATAGAGGGGAAGAGAAGGAAGATATTGCCCATATAGCAGAGAGGATACGCTTGCCTGGAGAACAGAGGAAGATGCTCCTGCTGAAAGGCTGTGCTGGTGCTGAAGGGGGAGTAGAGTCAGCAGCCTCATGGTGGGGGCAGCTTGCTTCTACTTAGCCATGAGGAAAAGCCTGCTACAAGTTGGGCTGAAGTGTTATATAGCTCCTTTCTAATCACTGTCTTAGGGCAGCTGGTGCAATTAAGACCAAGGAGAGACCAACAAGAGCTCAGCTGTAAGGAGGGAGGTGGCAAGCACCAAGAGAAATTTTCAAATTGATAACACTGGTGAGTGTTATCCAGGACTGCTAATGGGGTAATGGATGTAATTGCAGCTTTATTGCTCTATCAGATAGTTTGGAGGACTTTTGGAGGAGGTGTTGAAGTAGAGCAAATGAAACACCTGTGCTTAGAAAGGAGGTAAAGAAGAGCCAGGGAATTATGGAACAGCTTAACTTCAATGTGAGGAATTTCAGGACTTAAACAACATGTGTGTAAGCACCAGTGGGATAACCTGGAGAATAGTAGCAAGTGACACAGATCTGGCAAGAATGAATCATGTCAGATAAATCTCCTTTGCTCTTATGACAAGCTAGCAGGCTGTGTGGATGTAGTGGAACAGGTCAACGTCATCTATCTTGATTTTAGAAGGGCTTTGGAAACTCTGTGTCATTCTCATACGCAAGTCAGTCAAACGTGGTCTAAGCAAGCCACACGAGGGTGAGCACAAAGCTGGCTGAGTTACAGCTCCCAGGGAGCTGCCAGCTGTGGGAGGTGGCTGCCCGGAGGCTCTCCAGTGCTTATTGCTGTATTTGGGTCTTTTTATTGTTTTCATCAGGAACCTGGCATATTTGTTCATTAAATCAGCAGATAACATCAAACTGGGAGGGACTCAAAGTGCGCTGGAGGATTAGAGTACAAGCTGATTGTAACTAATGGAGTCTGAAGGAAAAAAAAAATAAGGGTGAAATATGAAAATATGATAGGGACAAAGAGCAGATACTGGGCTTAGTAGGGAAGAGGCAGCAGGCCCAACCCAATTCATGAAAGGGTTAGGTTGGGCTAGATTGCCTATTGCCACAGTCATGCAACTGGGCAAAAGGCATAATTGTATCGACAGGCATAAACGGGGAATAGATTGTGGGACAGAAGAAAACTCCTGGCTTCTGTCTTGCCCTTGGTGCCACCTCTCCAGAAGAGAGCAGTGCCCAGAGATACAAAACTGTGAAGCACGGAGAAGGAATATCAGCCCTTTTAGCCTAAGGGCTAAAGGCAGGGATTATGGGAGCTCCTTAATGGTTAAACAGCTTTCCCCTTCAGTTTTGGGTACTTTTAATGCAACTGGCTACATGAAGCCCGAGGAAAGCAGTATGGTGATTTCATCTGCGGAGGAAGTACTTCTGATAGTGACATTTCCCTGAGAATCTTTTAACTTGCTGAAGTCCCTCTCCTCCTTATCAATACCTCTTATCAGGTAGGAGCTCCCATGTCACTTTTTTTTTGTCTCATTCGAAGCAGGCTGAGAGTTTGGGCAGCCCACCACCAACTGCAGAGAACTGTGAGCTGTGTTGGCTTGTTTGGGGTGGATGCTCTCAGATCCAGTAAAACGGGTTGCTTTTCCCCAGTGTTATCTCACTGTAATCAGCCCTGCTGAAACTTCAGAAGGCAGCACTCAGGATATGATCAAATGGATTAATTTAGTATCTTGGAGCATATTTACTGAGCCTCACCTCTTCCACTTTTTGCACAGCACAGTCAGACTATAGGTTTCTCTCAATTATTAATTTATTTCATGATATCTCTAGCAGACACTGAGCTTCTGAGCACTGATTCTATTATTGTAAGGTATTTGGTTGTCTTCTCGGAATTTCTAACTGGTTGGAGCAGGTCAGGAGCATGGGGGTTTGAGTGGGTGAGCAGAGCCAACTGGGCAGCCAAGATCCGGTGTGAGGTACCCAGGGAGTGTTTCTCCTTACAGCTGGTACTTTGTGGGGACTCGGCTCCTCCCTGTGATAGACCGGCTGCTGCTGCTCCCTGTGGAGCATTTTGCTTTGATGTGGTGCAGTGCTGAACCCGCTCCCCTCCCCTCCCCCCCAAGCTGGAAGTTATGCTCCATGCAGGCTGTTTAATCCAGGTTCCTTCCCCATAACTGGCATCTCCAGTAAAATACCCGCTGTCTTGAAAGAGGGAGGGTTATGGCTGCTAAATACAAGATGATGCCCTTGCCTTACCTGGGATGATTTTTTCTTCTTCTCTTGCTCCTGAATCAAAAACTCTGACCTCTTTGATGTAGTCTTGTTGAGACAGGAGCTCTACAATCTTTTCACCAATAAAACCACATCCTCCTGTCACCAGGTAGACCTGGGCTCTATCCGTTTCTGAAGACATTTTTGTGGTTGAGGAGTAGAGAGAAGGTTGCGGCCAAGATCCTATCGTGCACTGTTGATCCCTGTGTGTTTTCTGAACGAAGTCTGAAGTTTAACCTTCACAAAGTGTAACTGGCTGAACATTAACTCCAACCAGTAAGCCAGGTTTTTGTTGGCACAGTCACACAAGCGCTGCCCCAGACACACTGATGCTATGTACGGGCCAGTTCTGGGCTTTCTGACTCAGCCTTTCCCTTCCACCCTGGTAGCGTGGGATCAGTGGGACACCTCCAGCTTATCTTGGTACGTGGCCAGTCTCAGCCCAAAATAGTGATGCCAGGTGTTCTCCATCCTGGACAGCCCTGGCCCATCATAGCCTAGACCTCTCTGGGGGCTGTGCAAAGGCTGCATGTCCTAGAGATGCACTCAGGGCATTCAGCTTTTAGTATGAAGCTACAAAAAGATCTCATGTGCACGCACTAATGACTTTGTATAGACGGTGAAACAGCAGCAGATTTAGCCAGTGCTTTGCCACATTGTGAAAAGCACAGGCAGGCTCAAGACCAGGCATTTGTAATGTCACAGGCACCAGCTCTAACTTTTTGGGCCTCCAGTATGGCTTCCATGAATTCATTCTCTGAGTTGGACTGTACACACATGCTTGCACATTTAAGAGGAGAAAATCCACTTAATTTGAAAATGTCTAGTAGTAAAGGCACTAGCACAGCCCTCAGCGAATTGTTGCAGTAGTTAATCATTGGCATTGATAAAGGAGCGGATGGACTGCTGTGTTTTATCTGCCAGACAGTGGCCAATATGCCTTTGCCTTACTACACTGTAAAGGCTGTGTGCTATCCAGCGTGTCATGTGGATCAAAAAAATGGGATTGGGTTTGTCTAAGGGTGCTTGATCTTATCCTGAAATGGGGGGCAAAACCTGCCCTCTGGCACAGCTGTTGGTCACTTTCCAACTCTTGCACAGAGTCACAGAGGTAGCTAAGTTGGGCCTCATCAGCTGCCAGTCTTTCTTTAAAGCCAAGCAGATTATTTCCTAAAGTCTAGTCAGGTATCTTCCAATCTGTTTTTGAACCAACTTGTCACCTTTTGTTTTTCTGAACTGGGTATACAGTATCCTGAGAGAGGTAGCAAAGGCAATCAGTCATGCAATCTCCCTACTTACTCTTTCTTTATAATACACACGGGTGTTATAACCCAGGGAAGCACTGTATGGGAATGTCTGGCATCAGGTTACCTTGAGTATGTCCTCAGCCGTGTTGCAAAAATACTCTGCATGAGGTGGAGGCCTTGACTCTGTGGGCATTTCCCACTGTTTACAAGACTTAGCTTTTGCTACATGATTGGCATCTGCATATCTACAGTGTAATCTGATCAGTAGGGAAACAAATTAGCTGCAATTTATGCATCTTGTTTTCTTTAGGATGCAAAAACGAGTTCAGAAACCAGACCTGTCACCTCTGACAGACACAGCCCAGGTCCTTCCCTCACAGGGGAAAGCATCCCTGTGCAGCCAGCCAGGGACTTGCATCTAAATGGGTAGCTGTTCCCAGAGTAGGAAGCATTTTAAAAAAGACGTTCCCAACCACATCCTTGACTGACGGTCACATGAGGTGAAGAGTCTGCAGTGTGTGTGCATCTGTGTGTGCATGCCTGAATGAACCCAGAGGCAAATTCAGAGACAGCACAAAAGCAAAAGCAGCTGGTGATGGAGGAGACCAATGCCCAGTAGGTACCAGAGGGCTGCAGGGAGGCAGAGGAGGGCAGCTGTTGCTCCTAAATTCAACAATTCGAATTCCTTGAACTATAAGAAAACAAGGAAGGGAGGCAAGTTGCAAGTAACAACATATTTTTAATGCCCACTCCTAAGCACTGTACTCTCTCTGTCTGTTTCTCCCGTTCCTCCTGCATCCCCAGGATGCAGTTCACTTGAACTTGCTTTGAACGCCGTAAATACAGGACACCTGACATCATACTCATTTACAGTATGTTTATTTCTCAGTGCATTACATGAAAGGTCTTTGGTATTTGTGGGTTCTTGAATACTGTTCCCACTCTGCTCTGTAAGAAAATGCTGAATACAAAACATTCCATATACAGTAACAAAACCCATAGCAAATAAAGAGAAATAGATATCTTGAACAATAACATAGCAATATGAAAACAGATAAGTAACCATGCAAGAGGTGGAACAAACAGGTTGTGTTTACAACAAACATTAGAGCCTGCCATAAATGAATTCATCGTGTCAGAAGAGAGTTATTCTTGTCCTAATTCAGAACGTACACGACTGCAGAATGCTGCGTATGGCGTAACGACCAAATGGATGTATAGCTTATTACAATGGGAGAAGCTGGGACCGTTTGCACACATACAAAACACACTGATATAAATAAAAAAATACTGTGTAAAATAACTAGTGAAAAAGTTAACATTTCCTTCTATGGGTGGGAATGTGCTTTGTGGACAATTATAGCACCTTTGAATTGCTTGGTTTCAAAGCAATCACAGAAACGGCAAGTAGTTTAAACCCTATACCAACAAACACCAGAATGGAATGTAGTCTCAAATAACACAGAAGCTGTAAACATGGAAGAGCATGAATTTCCACTAAATTGTATTGAGAAGTAATTCCCGAGGCTGAATGTCTTTTGGAAGCCTTTGTCACAGTGGTTAGGTTCTTACATTAAAATAGTTCATTGCAGGGACTGGGACTGAACCTGAATCCCAGCGCCAAACTTTCAGAAAGCCACCTGTGAGCCATACGCTCGGCTCCTCTGAAAGCAGCACCCGTTCATGCTACCTGCAGAATTGGATCTGATTTTTATAGCCTGTCCCTGTTCCTGTGGAAGGTGATGGCAAAATTATTGTGGAGTTTGGTGGGAGCAGACGAGGGTTCTTCTATTTTTTTCTTATTTCCCTGGGTTGCTATCGATTCTTTACAGTAAGTGCAGGTTGGATACTCTGGAGAGAAGCATTCTCCACCTCCCCCGGAGTACCAGATTGCTGGTGAACATCAGGGTGCACAAACTGCAGCGACTGTCAGTTGTGCAATGTGCTGCTGCTGCTTCTGGTTAGCTCAAGGCAAGGAAAATGCGTTCCTACTACCAGAACTGAGCCAAGTCAAAAACACATTGGAGTCCAAAGAAACATTAAGAATTTCAATGAAGTCTTAGGAAAAAAAAAAAAAGGAAAACAACACACTATGGTATTGCACAGTATGCATGTAAGATAAAGCACTAAACATTTCATTAAAATATATTTCTAAATGAGCACGCATCCGAAGTAAATCCACTCTCTAAGTTACATAGACATGGCAAGATGCATATATGCCCTGGTTAAAATGAATCTTAGTATCCTGCCTAAGATGGAAAATGTGGTTGGAGTGGTTTGTTTAGGCATGAACATCATTAATGTCAGCATATGAGGCTGTGTTCACCTTTAAAGCGTATTTGAACTGGGACTGCACAAGAGTGTGGTCCAACTGTTGTGTAAGTAGCGAGGAATGAAACCCCAGCTGAGAGAGAAAGTCCAGTTGGTGTAATCTAATGTCACCCAAATTAAAGATACAGTACCACATAAAAGAAGGATGTAGCTAAAAAAAGCAAGAAGTGTGGGGAGCAAAAAAATGACATAGCTCATACAGAAAACTGGAAAAATCAATAATTAAAACTGTTGCAACCCAAACCTAACCAATCTTGTGACAGCTTGGCAGGAATAATTGCAAACAACTTCAATTAAATTTCCCATCATCTTGCCAGTGATTTGTTTTAAATAATTTCTTAATTTAAAAATCCCAAATCCTAGTCACTATGAATGAAGAGAGTACTCATCAACCTAATGCAATAGCTTTGCATTCATGAAGACAAACTTGGAGGAAGAAAAATTTCTCTTTCAATTCAACATGAAGGCTCCAGAATATCAGGAACATGAAAAAGGCCCCATTGTACTCCTCCAAATTCAACCCTGTAGCTGCAAGAGCAGTGAAACAAATTTTGCTGTTTCCCTGTTTAAAGATTGCTTTGTTTTAGTTTAGGTCCTGAAGGGGCCATGAGAAAAGCTTCTTAATGCAGCGAGCGCCTCTAGCTTGCACCAACCTGCCCCGCACAGGCATTTACCTTGCACTGTGATTTCTCCTCAGTCTTCAGGGTCTCACCTTGCAACGCCTGCAGGAGGCATAAGGGGATATCTCCCACGTGCTACGCCCTGTAATGGCCGTATGATCAAGACCAAGCTAGTCCCTGTTCAACAAGGAGGTAATCAAGCACTTCTCAGTTCCCACGTGGCAATCAGCCTGTAACTGGGGAGACATCTTTTTGTGTGTTTAATTCTTAAATGGGAAGATTATTCCAGGAATGTACCAGTGGCTGCACCAAGTTCAGCTAGGCTAAGCAGATGCTCCAAGTCCCCTTCAAACTCTTTCCCACAGGGCAGTGAATGCAGGGATGTGACCTGCTGAACAGCCCTTCGGTCAGTTGCTGATTGTTGGGAAGTTGAGCTGCTTATATCTGTGAGCTTGAGGCTGAGAGCTGGTTGCCAGCCTTCTCAAAGGCACTGATTAAATTCCACTTTGTTTATATATGTGCTGTCATTAGAGGTAGCACTGGACTTAGAGTTACTGCTGGATTTGAAACTCAGATTTTTTCCAGAGACTTTCTCCTCAAAGGATTATGAATACAAGAGCACTGCCTGAGCTCAGTAACCTGCTTGACTCAGATGTTTTGACTTGTTTTCTTATCTTCTGACTATATCACACTCAATCTATAATTCAGAGTGCAGGTAGACAAAGGAATACTGGAGCCCAGAGCATCAGCTCTTGGCAAACCTTTGTGTTCACTTCAAAAGTTGGAAAAAAAAAAAAAGTTGGGGAAAGAGAGCACCTGACTATACCTTGCCTTCAACTCCCAGCACTTTTGCAAGGCTTTGGACTTGTTTCTTTGAAATATCCAAAGGAAAACTTGAGTGAGAAACAACGTGAACTACACAGATTTATTGCAGAGCAAGATCCCACAACTGGCACTGGTCAAGCAGCGTGAGGATTCAAACACAGGGTAAGTGCATGTACTGCAGCCTTCAAGCCAGCTTATGCCCTGGCTGGTTTTTATTTAGCTGTATAGCAGTAAAAACCTTCTCTATGTGGGCAAGTTTCTCTGCTGCCTGCTCAGCATCAACTTGCACCATTTTGCATGTTTTGAGAGGGATGGTTGGATTTCTGAAGAACAGGGCCAAATGAACCCATCTGGTGAATTCATTCATTATGGAGTAGCCTTTACCCTATTTATTTCTGAAAATATAATGCTCTTCAGAGGAAAGATTTGGATGTTGTGATGCCTTCTGTATATTTACGATGCATACAGAAAGTTAATTTAACGTGTGGCTAATGGGCTGGCAGAGCTCCTTCATTTTAAGGCTCATTTCCAGTGTAGCACGTGTTTCTGTTTTTACCTTAGGATGAGCACTTTGGGCGATGAGGGTTCCTGAACTCATGGACAATACAGTTGTTGGTCTGCAACAGCTTTTGACAGAAATACTTGTAGGAGTATAGTGTTTTTTTTCAGCTAGCTGTATCTTGCACTAGGAAGCAGACAGAATGAGACCAATTTACATGACTGACACCATCAAATAAAAAACACAATTTGCTCACTTTTGTTCTGGGTGGAATTTGAAAACTTGGCAGAACAGTTAAAAATATATATACATATAAATAAAGGTAGTACCATCGGTTCTGTTGATTAGTCTTACCCTTTCCAACAAAATTCACTGTCTCCATGAATGACTTGTCCAATTTGGTTTGCACAGCAGGTGCAGTGTTTCGTTTGTCACTGAAGGGCAGGTCCAGCTTCTTAAACCTGGATGCTGGGACTTTCCCCAAAAACTTATTATTGCAAAAAGTAAAATGACTGTACTTAGCTCCTTAGTGCAAGATAAGCTCTTGACAAGACTAATTCCACAGGCTGTGATTTGCTATTACACTGTCTCCACATTCAAATGACAAGGATTTACCCACAGAATGATAAAAAAAAAAAGTGAAAATACTTTTCCTTATTGATGTAAATTTAAGAAACTATTGTGAAGTATTTGAAGTATTCTTTTCTGTGAATAGTTATTGCTACTACTTAAAATGATTTTCTCTGGATGTATGCACAAACTGAACACAGTATAGGAAAATTCTTTTGTAATTCCATCATACCTCATACATACTGCTCTAAATTTTCACAGAACAGTCTAAACTTATTGAAGATAGAGAGTCAATATACGCCATGAACATTTTCATCAAAAGTCCTTGCTCAGCCTGTCACAAACAGAAATAATGTCATTCACATGCAATCAGCAACATGAAAAGCCAAGATTTTGATGGTAAATTGCAAACAGTAATCTGAATTTTCAGAGTAACAGCTTAAAATGTTCTTTGAATTTTCCAATTTGTTATTTGCTTAAAAGAAATCCTTGCAGATGAGACTGCTTTAATGGCCTGTGAAAGTGGTACCTTCAGCTGAAGTCAGCGTGACACCACCACATAAAATAAAAGCGGATGCCACCAGCTATACCAACGGACAAGACTAAGGTTTGGCTTCGAGTCTAATGGGATTGAACGTCTCACTCAGTTCAGCAGGGCTTTACTGAAGTAACTTTCAAGGGCTGTGGGTAAACGAGGGGAGGATTAACTGCTGGAGACACAGTCAGGAGGTGTCACTTCTGTAGACAGCTTCTGAGGATACCTGCCACCTGGTATTCCAAAGGCAAAACAACAAAATCAAGAAAAACATTCATAAGACCCTCTCTGAGCTATGGATAAGACATTCCCTGCAATAAGGGCATAGTGTTGGACAGGTAAGGGAATCCAGTTGCCAGCACTACAGCCTCCTACCCACTTCATCTGCACTTAAGCACTGGGATACTGTATCTTTAACTGGTGAACCGGCACGGAGGACACGCAGATGCTCCTACTTCATCCGATTACTTCTCCTTTTGGCTTCACCGTCATCCAGCAGTGAAGAGAGGATCTGGTAGGCTTGCGGCTGCTGGGGTCCTCCACGTTTGATCTTGATGCTGGTTCGCAGAGGGGAGCCCGGGATCACATCTTGTCCAGAGCCTGGCTCAATGGAAGACAAAGAGTCTGTAAGGAGAGAAAGTCACGGGAGAGCGCTATTTAAAAGGGGAGGCTAAGGAAAGAGTAAATGGGCCTTTCTGAATGACGCCTCTTCTGGAAGAAGTGTTGTCCCTCCTGATGTCTTTCCATCCACCAAGGAACTGCGGCTCTACATTTGCTGTCATCATCCTACTCCAATATTAGGCCTTTTCCCTCTGCTCTGTATAAACTCCTCAGGGTAAATACTATTATTGCACACAGCACAGCAGGTCCTGTTCCCGTTTGTCACTCCATTTACGAAGCACTGTTCTTTTATTGATCATAATCCACCTTGGGCTACAACTACTACTCAGCACTGCCCACAGATTCCTGTTATTGAAGGATAAGGCATTGCCAAGTGGTCACAAGGAAGTGCTGTTCCTGGGGGTGTAAGTACCATTTCACTCCTTGTAAAGGTGCACATTTTGAAAGGCTTGAGCCACCCGAGGCTATAGACAAATTAGCAATAAAACTGGAAATAAATATTAGCTGTCCACTCTCCCAGCATGCCTCGTGTTAACATACACCTCCTCTGTCTACTGCATCCTGCCCTACAAAGCTAAATATACATTTGACTACGGCCACACTTTTATTTTCCCAGCAGTTGGCAACAGATGCTGATAGCATGATGCTGCCTCATCCTTTGGAATGCCCCAGTTTCTTTTTCCTTTTTGCCTTCAGCGCTGGACATGGGCGTGTTTCCCTGCTAAGAGTCCAACCTCACAAGCCAGACACTCAGTCTTGGTTCATTCACATGAGGCAGCATTTCTATTTCAAGGGAGCGCTTGGCTGCAGGAGGATTTGTGCTGTGCTTGCTGGAAATAAACAGTGCCAAACAATCTGGGCTTTCTTGTGTCCTTCTGGGCTGCTCTCTGTAGTTTGCTAGGCCAGATAATCTCAAGCTGCCCCCTCATTGCAGAGCAGAGGTTTGTTTGCTGGTATGTTTTGCCTTGTTGCTTGGGTGGCTGTGGTTTTGGAAACCACATTGATTGTGAAGTTTCTAGGGAAAATGAGAGCATGCGATTGGCATTTCTGCGTGGGTTTCTAAAGCTGGGTGGAATTGGGCTACCCAGGAACCTGTGGTAAAATTCCTGACACCTATGGTGGGAACCTGACCAGATAGTTGGTGCTGGGTGATTTAAAGTTGTGGTGCTGTTCACTGCAGGGAGGTCTGTGCGCAGGGAAATCCTATTTTGTTATTTTAGATCTTTTCAGTTTTTTATTTATTTTTTAAACATAGTCACATACAGGGATGAACAAAAGGGAAAGAAAAAAAGCCTTACTTTCCAAGTTCTTTTTCTAAGTGGTATTTTTGTAGGGCCTCAATATGTCTTAAGTTAAAGAATGGAACTATTTCAAAAGCACAGAGTAAAAATATAATTACCTATACTGTATTATTGGATAAAAAGGGAACTATTTATATAAAGACATGCAACAGAGGTGCTTAAACATGGCCTAAACTGCACTATACAATTAAAGAAACATCCACTTTTTTTGATGTACTTACATTAGTATAGAGTGTATATATATGGATATAAGTAACTGATCTCCATCCCAAACAATAACAGAAAATACGTATTTGTCAGTAAAAATGGTTTGCTGAAATAGCTGTGTCAAAATAGCAGCACCACACGCCTGGTTGCTGTGGTATTGCCAAATATAACGTATAAAATTGGTAAACAAGGCAGCTCTGCTGGGCAAATTGGTATCTGTCCCCCAGTTCAAGCCCCAGTGTCTATATAAGCTGCCCAAAGAGCTGTTTTGTTGGTGGTGGTGGTGGTGTGTTTTTTTTTTTTCCTTTTCTTTATAGTAGTATAAATGAGGTACAAAGAAAAAGACCATGTAGGGCCAGACTCTGGGTCCTGTATCTCTGTGCAATTCACTGACTGTACTTACAGATTAGGTTCCCCTTCCACTCTTACCAGAAGAACATACAGGCTGGGCATGGGTTGCTGCCTAGGTAACCTAGTGGGCATCCTCCTGGTACTTCCATCATGTCAAAGCAAACAAGCATAAAAACATCTCTTCCTGCCCTTGGTCTATAAAATCTGGTGAAAAGCTGAAGCAAACTAGGAGTACTGTAGAGGTAAGGTCAGGGTGACTGCGGTTAAATCATGGGCTCATGATTCATGATTTCCCGAAAAGCTCTTGCTGCTGCTGCCCATTGCTTCTGGAAATAGTACTTTGGGCCTCCAAAAGACACATCTCCATTGAACAATGCAGAGCAGTGCAGAGACACAAGCCAGTTCAGCCACACAGTGTAGCACTCTACACCAACACTATTTTCACTTTCACGTCCCCAATGGCATTTTCATTTGAGCACCGTGCTGGCTCCAGAAGTGGCTGGTGGGCTCTCAAAGCCTGCTGCCTTACTGCACCATAATAGGAGTGCTTTATGTCACTTGCTTAGGAACCTCTGGACAGTTTAACTATGTGTTTGCCACATCCATATCCAAAGGCCACTTTGGAATAAAGGCGGATGCTGATCTGAAGGAAGGTGTGGTAGCAGTTCAATTTACAAGCAAGGCCAGGAAGGAGGTTCCACATCTGTTGCAGTGTGAAAAGTGTCGTGGGACTTAGTTAGAAATGCTCAGCTTAGTGCCAAAGAACAGGCCTGTTTCTCAAAGGCTGGGATAGTAGATCCAAGTAGTAGTATTTTGCCACTGATGTGTTTCTGAAGGGAAGAAATTGGCACAGCAACTTTGGCAGCTGTGCAAGACTTGAACCTCAAGTGGCATGAAGGGAGAAGTCTGACCTGTGATGACTGCATGACCCCACACTCTGGTTAAGGGCAGAAAACACTTACGGGGTGATGCCACGTCCTGCAGCAGTGATGGGAGAGCAAATAGCCTCAACAGAAAACTTACATTCTATTTGAACGAGGAACGTGTGAGACTTTCTTTAATTGTGATTGAGAAAATAGGTTTTATGTAAGTTGTAATGGCAAGACCTTCACGGATCATTTGTTCTCTGGGTAACCTGCAGCACTGTTAGGGCTTTCTCTGTAAACTACAGAGCTATACCAGGCAAGAGCCTCAGTGGTATTAAGGTGACTTAGACGACACTATTAACAGCATTAAAAGATCTTGACTAACAACCTGAACAAGCACCTCCCTGAGATGCTGGTAGATGATCATGGGTGCAGCATGGATTAAGACACTGTTCACTCTAAACTGTAAATAAAAATTATCATGGGGGGTCATTTCATCTGCTGGGGTAAAACCAGAGTAACTCAGGCAGGTGGTGGACGCTGTAGGTCCTCAACAGTTGCAAGCATCCTTTAAGTCATGCTGGGTACCTAGTTTTGAGAAGGATGCCTAAATAGCTACCAGACAGCTTTTGACATTGACAGAGAGCTTAGGAGACTGGGAGGATATTTCATCATCAAGCAGCTGCCTGAATAGAGTCCCACCTGTCTCGAAAAGAAAATTTTAGCAATGCTTACCATGAATTCCTATCATGTGCTCAAGAATCAATACCCTCTCAGCTAAAATCTTCAGAGCTTCTCGAAGTTGTTGAACACCTTCCCCCTGCAAGAAGGAAAAGAAAACTAACATCAGTACCTGTGTGCAGAATAGGCTTCTTGTTCATGATGTTGGCTGAGTAACACCAAACTATGCAGTGTGAATGCTTTAAAAAAAAAAAGAGAAGTAGTAAAAAGTGAGATAATCTGCAAGGATTAAGTTGGAATGCAGAAGAAATTCATATTTATAGAAAAGTCTCCTCAGTTATACCCCACACTTGCAGAGCCTCTGGCTCAAAGCCAAACTTTTCACTTTGGTTCGTGTTCTTGCAGTGGGCCAAACGCAGGGTGTATATCTGTGTCAAACCATTACACCAGGCAGTTTATGTTAATAACAACCTGGCCGACCAACTGCACTACCTGGAAAACAGGTTTTGCTCTCCTCTGACATTTACTCTGAGCATCAGGGAGTTATTTGGGCTTTCCCTTCATTGGGACACCAGGAAACTGTTTGGCAAGCACCATCCTGTTGTTGCCTTATAAACTGGAACAGTGGCGTGTATGCCCATCCTGACGGGCTTCATGCTGCTTCTCTTCATGTTCCTAGGTTTGCCACGTGCTGTCTGAGCCTGGTCACTTACTTTTACATATGCCGTATTTCATTGCCCATGTTTTCTTAGATATGGGCTTGAAGGGACAGATGGATGCTGGGGAGTATTTTAGGGTGGGAGAGCAGCAATGTGAGAACTCCAACTCTCTGCACATCCAATTTCATCTCTTCTGGGAGGCTGTTGCTGTGCAGTAAAACAGGGCAGCCTTTCCCTACCTTGTAGCAGCTCGGTGTGGGATAACAAGCACTAGGGATTGAGGAGGTGTTCAGCGTGCATGGTGAGGAGAGCAGCTGACAATATGGCCAAGCAAACCACAAAGACCTGGTTTTCTAGCATGCAGTAAGGTGAAAGCCAAGGGTCACATTATTTCTGCTGCACTTTTGTGACAGGACCCTTGCCTCTCTCAAACCAGCCCAACAGAGGGAATGTGGTTAAAAGACAGTAAAGAGATAAAAAGTTAAAAAAAAAAAAAAAAGGCAAAACAAAATGGTAGAAATACATGCTTACATCAGCACCTTTATCCCCTTCCTCACCCTTCTTGCCCGGTTCACCCTAAAAGAAACAAGAAAGAGAAATTTGTCTCCATATGACTGAGGATGCTGTCCAGGATTACTTGTATCCCTTCCCTCCAAAGGACCAAATTAAAGGCAGAAGAGTTGAAGCAGCAGCAAACCAACTGACTGCCTTCATGAGCTCTGTCCTGGCTCCCACCAGCGTCCCAGCAGGTCCCCCCCTATTTCTGACATTGATGAACTTGGCTGGGGGTGGCCAGGCTGCAGGAGGGGCTCGCTGCCATGGCCTGGCCCTGCCACAAATCTCAGCAAGCAACCTCTTAGGCCACAACACTGAGATAAAAACACTGTTCCCCTCCCCCAAACATGCATAGGCACATCTTTGATTTAGACCATAAAAATCCTCCATTCTGCTTTCATTAATTAGTCATATCACTTTCTGCCTCTGAAGATGCTCATTAAGCTTTTCTTGAACAAAGATCCCTACGTGCTGTGAACATCGGGCTGATGTTCCCCCTAACCAGGAAGTTTGTGCGTTTCCCAAAGAACAAAAGACACGAAGAGATTAAACCACAAGCTAAACAAAGAGGAAAAGCCTAACAAATTGCTGAATAAAACAGAGTGGAAATGCCTGGGCTCCTCAGACTTGTTTGACATCCTTGAGATATTTGCAAAGCAGGGAGTGGGGATGGGAGGCAGAACTGAAGAAAAGGCTGTGGGAGTTGCACAAAACGATGAGCTGGAATTAAGGAAGGGTGAAGAGAAACCTCACAGCGAAACGAGCAGCTCTCTGGATGCTGCCAGTCAAAACAACCAACTTGCTCCACTTGCTCACTTTCAGCCAACCTTCAACTCCACTGGCGTGTTTGCACACTAGCCACAGGTGCCTGTGCAGACCTCTCCTGTGTGTGTCTGTTCAGCTATCGCCAAGGAATCATTTGGCCAAGTCTCTTAATCTCATTAAAGGATTTCCAGCTCAGCTTGGCAGATCAAGGTGCAAGAGGTCGTTGAGAGCAGCTGATGCACTTTGGGCTAACAGTGCCCACCTTTGGGCTCTGCTACTGCCAGGACCCTCACAGGGCAGGGAGCAGGCTTCTGTCTGCCAAGCTTTGGCTGGAGGGGGATCTGCAAGCACGTCTCTGTTGGTGTGATGCCTTCATGACCACTGCTTTCCACCTCTGGAGAGCAGGACTCGAGTCACCAGTCCTTTCCTCCCCTTTATGCCACTGACTGCCCTGTCGACAACATACCACTAGCAGAAGCCAGCCAGGTAAGTCTGTGGAGCAGAGCTGCTAGCTTGCTGTGCGCTGTGCAGTCTCTCTCTAAGAGAGCCTAGAGCCAGCATTCTCCCCACCTAACTAAATCAATGGGAATCTGTCTGCTCTGTCCTCTGTGACGACTTTTTATGACTGACTTCTGGCTCTGGGACCAAGCCCCTCAGCTGGCAGGGCACCAGCTCCATCCCTTGAAGCACCCAAGGTGAAGAAAGCCCATCAGATCGGTCTGATGCACTCTGCATTTCAGTGCTATGCCTAACACGCAGGAAGAGTACGTTTCATTTGCAGAGCAACACTAAGGTAAGGCTTCCTATTGAGCAAATCTCTGAGCTGGAGACAGCTGACCTGGTTGTTGTGTCTGAGAGAGCTGGCTGAACCAGCTGCAGTCCAGCTAGGTGGTGTTTATGGTGCCAGGTGTGCCAGGCAGGCACCAAAACCATCTGAGTCTTGCACACACCCGCAAGTGCATCACTTACAGGAAATCCCTTAATGCCCCTCTCTCCAGTCAGACCTGCTTGCCCCTGTTGGAAATAAAGTAAGTGTCATTAGGAGATATTTTTCCATTTGACAAGAACATAGTGTCATTTCTACTAGTGGAATTAAGATGGCTTAATGAAAAACCTTACACTTGGGATAATATGAAAAAAAAATATCCTTTCCCTTGACATTATCACTTAAAGACAGCAAAAGAGGGTCATGGTTTTCTGTCAAGCATCAGCTCCAAATCCTATCACACTTTGGAGAAGTTTGACTCAATACAGAGCTACTCCACTCAATACCCTCTCAGTAAGATGATTAGCAATTTTTTTGAACTTTACAGCAGTCAGTTACATTATAGCGGGTAGGAATTTGGCTGGAGATTTGTTTCTTACAACGCTACAGCATTCTTCTCTCTAGTAAAATGGACAGGCTGATGCTGCCCAGACAGCAAACAGAGCCCAGGACTCCCACCGAGCACTGATTTAATCTGCCTCCTGCTCACACACATCCCCCTGTTAACCCCAGCCGCTACCAATCAAAACACACACAAGGTATTTTGGTTGATTTGTTTCTTTTTTCTGTTGTGCTAATTTCACATTGTTCTCAGTGCTTCATCTTCTTTTTCTTTTTTCTTTTTGTGAAACTGAAGCACTTAGGAATGGCAGGTGTTGGTGTGGGGTGGGATGAAATGCCATCAAACCGAGCAGCTTTTTTCTCCCTGTTTTCCTCCATAGCTTTAGTTTCCCACCCTGGGGCAGGGCAGAATCACTGACCAGGAGAAGAGTTATAGATTATTTTGTGAGAAAGCAGGAGCAGGAGAAGAGGAGGCAAAATTTAAAAGCATCTTTAGAAATCTATTGATGAAACAACCACGTATTTAACCTGGCTCTTCTCCCCTAAACACACACAGAAACAAACCCATCCTTTTGTTCCTAAAAAACTATCTAGCTGGCGGCAGCTTTTTGTAGCATTTGCCAAAAAAAGGGAGAGCTGCTTTTGTTCCTCTGTCCATCCAACCGCTGCTTTGTGTAACACAAATGGGCCTCGGGCATCTCAGAACCATTACCGGGGAGCCCTGCGCAGCACACAGCTACCAGCGCTACACGAAGGCCCACATCGACACCAGGAGCACCAGGAGAAAAGCCCAGTTCCTCAGGTGCTCTGAGTGCCTTCAAAGGGAAATGCTCAGATTCTGCACTGGAGGGAGTAAGGGCTGCAAAAAAGCACAGGCAGGCAGCAAAGCACAGAGCGGAGACATAACAACACGCTGAAAATACATAAACAGGCTGTGCTCTGTGTCCAGGAGGAACAGAGAAGGATGTTATCAGCTTAAAGTGGATCAAAGGATATTTAGGCTGAACGTTAGGAATATCTTTCATCCCAGGCCCTCAAAATCTGTACCTCTGAAGACTGCCTGGAGATGATGTGGTGCATCCCTCACTGGCACTGTTTAAGAATACGATGAACAGAGGCTGATCGCGAGCAGCATGCACATAGATGTGCCATCCTGGGGATGTGCTCAGACTGCTTCAGGTCTCTTCTACATCTGTTCTCTCTGAGATTAAGCAGGAAGAATGTATAATAACATTTTCTCATACCTCAATAGATATTGTCAACCCTCCTCTGCTTTTCTTTGCAGCTGCACAGCTCCTCCGCTCAGTGTAAAGCTAGCCCTAATTTGTATCCACCAAACCCAAATTGCAGCATGTAGTTGTCAAAACCAGCATTCAAATCCACACTCACAAAAGACAAAAAGCATACAGAACATCCTACAGAAATTCTGCCAGAAAAAGCTATCAGCTTTGCTTTGCGTGCTAACAAAGAAAGGACAGGAAATAGAATTCACTTTTTCTATTTAGCAAGGCATTGTGATATTTGAAAATCTCATTTGTCCCAAACCTAGAAGGAGAGTTACAATTCTGAATATCTACAAGGAGAGAATGAAATCAGAGTCTAAAGTATGCACCTGTACTGAACGGACACAGTGCAACACAGCTTTTGGTTCAAAGGAAGTATAGTGATAGTCTTAGCAATATGGCTGAGCACAAACTAAAGCACAATGTTAAATGAATCACTGAGGAAGAGCTCTTATCAGTTTCCTGGATGGAAACTTGATGCTTTGTCATATACCATGCTTTTTTCTTTTTCTTCTATTTTTTTTTCTTTTAATTTCTTTCCTTTTTTCTTCTTTTTAAATTGAAAATTAGCATCTAATGGTAATGAGCTGTAGGAGCTACACATTATGAAATCTCCTCAGTTAAGGTTTTAGTCTCTGATAGAACCTTAAATTCTTGTTCCAGAATGCATCAGAGACTGATCTATTGGTGAAGCAAATAAATGCCTGAAGTGGATGATCTGCACAAGGAAATTGTTATTAAAATAATACTGTCTTTTAAAATGGTCTCTATCTTTCAGGTGGCTGCAGGTGATTTTTTTACGCAAGAGCAGGAACAAAGCACCCCACCAAAATGTGCGAAGATACTCAAATAAAACTGAGCTTTTTGAAAGCCTGTGCACTCCACCCTCAGATATCCACTTCTCTTCGACATGAAGTGCTGCAGGAGAAACAAGCCACCTGGGCCCTGCTCACCTTGCACACAGCCTGGATGGAGGAATGTAACCTAAGTCTGTCGCTAGGTATTCTCATGAATTTGGGAAGTCGTCACATTGGAATTAACCTGTTTGTATTTGCCTTTCTTAGCTCTTTCAGACTTCCCTCTGCCTTTTGAATTGGAAGAGCAGAAATGAAGGAGAAAAGGAGACACTGTCAGATGGGGGAAGCCCATCACCCACAGCCACCCACTGCAGACAGTGACCCCCACACTCACCTCCATCTATTGACGTGGCAGTGAAAGTGGCACTTGGAAGAACGGGGAATTTGTTTCCTACAGCACAAGGCTGTGCCTGTGTAGCCACCGCTCTAGACACATCATTTTACAGGTACCAGCCAACATTTTTATTCTCCATTTTTCTTTAATGCTTTGACTTTGTTCCACACTAGGGTCTTAGCAATGCTCCACAGTCCATCTGTGCCCACTGCTACATTTGGCAGATCTAATTGCTGAATGATTCTCCACCATGTACTAAGTTCTCAGATAATTTTGTGTGCCTAGTGTTCTATGAGGCAATTTCAAAGACCATGGCCTTTTGGAGAGTAAGCTTAAAAGAAACAGCAGTAGGCCTAAGTGCCATCTGAAACCCTTCCTGGTGCTGAATGCTGGACTGGGAATCTGACACAGATATATCTTCCTTAGGTTTTTCTCCAGTATTCCCTAAGCTTCACCTGTTTGGAAATAAATTCAAACAGCCCTTCTTGCTACAGTCATTAGCACTTCAAGGCCCATCAAGGACTGAGGTATAGCACATTTTCTAAACATATTAAGAGCATCATTTAACCTGGGGAATGGCTTTGGTTCAGGAAAAGTCTGATGAGCTTTTACCGTGTTACTGTCACAGATGGAAGAAGTCAGACCATCTAACATACTCCAGACTAAAGAGCTTTGGTTGGCAGAAGAAAGCTGGCTTCTGCCAGGCTGAATATTCCTTGGATTTACTACCTGCATCTCTTTAAGGAACACCAGACTCTGTGCAAGCAATTCAACCTTTTATCTGTTCAGTAACCCCTCATCTTGTTTTTTTTTTGCAGAAGACCTAGAAACTCTGCATTTAAATTTGGCCATGGCTGCAGTCCCATGGAAACTGAAAGACCTGTTGTATGTAATTTCTAAGGCATTAACCCAGATCCTGCTGGGAATCAATCCACTGTGTAAAACCTTACTCTCTCTCCTCGGTCTCCTTTGGAGCCTTTTGGCCCGGGTTGTCCTGGAGAGCCTGGTAAGCCCTAGAAGAGAGGCAGAACAAGGAGAAATTAACTTCTATCATGAATTCTTTATGAAGATGTAGTGAAAACATTTCCCGGTGATCCTCAGCTCCTGAAAACCTCGTATACCCATTAAGTGATTGGGCTGGATTCTCTTTTGCCCTCAAGCAGCAACAATGGAAGCTCATTTTGCAGATATCCCGAGCACTATATTTTCTGCATATCCCCTCTCTTTGGGTCTTTTAATGAACTGCATGCTACTGATGTAGCATTTTTTAAGGGGTCAGTGTGACAGGATAGTTCTCGTTCTCAGTGACTGAGAAGAAATTAATAAACAGATGGTATGGTTGGCCTAAAAATCCCCACTACTTTCCTCCTCTTCATAATTGCCTCAGTGGGTGGCATGAGTAAGCATACATACCTGAAAATTAATTGGATCGTGCAGTGGAAATTATTTTGAAGCGATTCACTCACCCTAATAAACAATTTTCAAATTAAGCCCAATCTCTACTAATAATTTTGCTCCCTGGGTTGAATAAATCTATAAAGCAAGTCACCAATGGATAAGAAGGGCATTGTCTCCAGACTTCCGCTAATTGAACTGGTTGGCAAAAATCTATCAAAATTCTTAAATTACACACCCAGTGAAGCCACGGGTATAAACCAGGCAGGAAGAGCACAATATTGTTTGTTTATATTCTGCATGTCAGTTCCGCATGACCATATGCAAGATGCTTTTTTCCACCTCAAGTGACTTGCACATCTCCTTGGAGACTGCAGCAAAAGAGCCCCTTGCTCCACACCAGACAGCTGGTGATTTAAGCCAACCTGCTTAACAACAGCCCCCAGAAAGCACCAGCAGCCAGAGAAATGGGCTGTCTAGGCACAGCTGCAAGGAGCCTCATCATCTGGTTATGCAGCTCAACAAGATCAGGGACTAAAGGAGGAGCATTCTCCCAGCTTAGAATCATAGAATATCCGAGTTGGAAGGGGCCCACAAAGATCATCAAGTTTAGATCCTGGGTCCCCAAAGCATGCAGCTTCAGCTGGGAGGTAGCAGTGCTCCCCATTAACATGTTGCTCCTTGCCTGCACTCAATCATCCCCAAAAATTCCAGCCTTGATTTAGGAGGTTAACTAGAGCTGGCAAAGGAGATAGGGCACAAACCAGACTTAGCCCCATGTCAAACACAGAGCATGAACAGAGCTCAAGTGCCCATAAGTAACCTTTGCACTTGACAGCTCTCAACACTGAATTTTAGTGTACTTTTACAGAGGGAAGCTCAAGAACACTGAATTAAACAAATCTGTTGTAAAAAATAAAAAAATTATAAAGCATGCTGCATGTGGAAAAGCCAGACTCTATTACAGAACCTATTTATGAATTGCGAATTACCTTATATTTAATCACGTTAAACTGCAACCGTCATTTTGCTGCCAATTTTCCCACTGTGTTCATATCTATCTGGAGTTTCTCACCGTTCTCCAGAGCATTCACTAATTGAAATGATTCTGCTACACTGGCAAAATTTCACTAACCTGCTCTCCGTTGCTTCTTCAAAGTGATTAATAAATACATAGTAAAAGTCTCCTTTCTCTAATTTCTAGCAATCCCAAACCTGTCATATCAGGATCTGAGTTACATCCATCGTCTAAATTACTTAACCTTTCCCTCTCTTCTGTTCTCTTCAGTCACTTCATCTCCTTAGGCAGGTCAGATACCTTTGAAATATTTGGTGTCACTGGTTTACCTCCACAGTAAGAAACATCCTTCCCCAAACTGGAGTCCCCTTGTATCAGCCAGACACCATTTGGAGCAGCTTGGCAGTTCATTATTCATCATAATTTCTTTTCTTTTAACCTTTTTTTCATCCATATGAATACTTTGCCCTTCTATCATAAATTCTTTTTAGTGAGGTTATCACACTCCATGTTTATCTTCCCCGCCACAAATTTTTATCAATATCTTATCAATCAAACTGATCGTAATTTGTGATGTTTTTTATTGAATGGAAAGTGCTATTTCCAAAAAATTAGGCTTAAGAAATTCACTTTGGTGAAATGGCGAATTCTCATTGATACATTTTTATCCTTTTTATGTGTTCCACAGGAAACACAGTATTTTTCTATCACTGTTTTAGTAAAGCCTATGTCAAATCCTTTGCATCAACTCAGGCTACAGTAAAACACTTTGACAGAGTAACAGCAAGATGTGTTGTTATGATTAAGGGAAAGCCTGGGAAGTGCAACCATTTCAACTTCTTATCCTACTTCAGGATGAAAAACAGGTATTAAAATCACAGAATTTCACTGGGACCAAGACATCAGGTCCAAGATTTATAAAGTACTTGCTCTCTTTCAGCAATGAGAGGATTTTTCACACCTAAACCCCACCTCTCCCCCACAGCCCCAAAGCACTAAAACTCTTACTTGTGATCCAGGGACTCCGATGGGTCCTGGGGGCCCTTTGGGTCCTGATGCGCCTGGCGGCCCTGGTGGGAATCAGCATTTGAGACAAGTTTAAGGAGACTTGGAAGGACCCTGAATTCCAAACACATGCACTGCCTTTCATTGTTCTTCATCTCTCAATGGGTGAGAGCCATTCATCGGTCACAGGACTACAGCATAAGCACTTCATCATACACCGGGTTCCTGGACACCCCCATCCTGATATAATACATCCCTATGCCCTAGGGAAGACCTTAGAACTCTGGGAAGAAAAGGTGAAAATAGGGCAGGAAGGATGTCAGCAACATGTTGCATTTCCATTGCTTAAAATAATAACTCTTTGGAAATCTTAAACTAGACTCATGAAACAGCTCCATCAGAGCAAACTACTCTATCTGCTGTTTCTGAAATGGAAGGGGTCCTGTAGGTGGAAAGTCTGCAAGCTGCTGCAGTCTGGCTCCCTGGTTTTGTCAGAACGTTGATGATGAACATGAAGGAGCCAGGGTTTGGACACAGCCTGAACAGGAGGCCAACTGTTGCAAAGCAAAGTGCTCTTTTGGTCTTTGCATGCTCACTCCAGTGGCAAGAAATTAATTTTAAATCTGTTCCACAGAAGTGGTTGCTTCCAGGCCGTGTCAAACACTTCCTAAACAGGTCAAATTGTTTTATACAGTCATGAAACAGATTCATTCCTTTCGGAAAAATTATTATATCCCAACAGTAGCTGTTAAATTGTACCTGCAAATGGGAGACAGGATATTTGCTTAGTCTGAACTTAGCAATACTCCTCTCTGCTTTAGCTGTCACAACCCTTGAGATGAAACAATGTGGACATTGCACACAAAGTACAGCTGAATCAGCCTCAATCATTAATGCCCCATACAAACGCTTAAGTCAGAGAATAAAGGATCTGAAGGATAAATGAAAGGCCCTCATAATGAAGGGAAAAGCCTTTTCTGCAACCGATGGGAGTTCACTCCTAAATATGCATCATACAGGGAAGTGCTGATGTTTGCAGAAACATTATCATTTAAGCCACCCATCAGCACTGAGAAACAGAAGACTTGCTGCTAAATTTTCATCCCAGCTTCTGATCTCAGTTACGCTGGTGCAAATCTGGAATGGCTCAAAACAGATCCAAAGTTTGCATAGATATCACTGAAGACAGCTGCCCAGATCCTGCTCAGTAGAGCTCCACAGCAACAGGGCAGGATTGCACCAGCAGTGAGAACAGCTCTGCTCTCACAAAGGAATTCACTGGACAGCCCATTCTTAGGCACACTCCAATGATTCCCTTCTCAGGATGTGCCCTGCCAAAGCAGTAAGGAATTGTTATAAGGTTAAAAAAAAATAAAAAATCTGCTGCTATCCACAGATAAGAACCGGTTACTTCTTGCCACTTTTCCACTCCTGGACCCGTGGCTCCACAGTCCTTCCAGTGCGGACCACTTGCTTTCCCTACAGGCATCCCACAGAACACTTCACTCTCCAGCAGAAAACTCTTTTGCTCATCTTCCCCATCAGTACAGCTTTGTGGCTCAGCAGAGTGTTTTACCTGGTGGCCCTATGGGCCCTGGGGCTCCCCGTGGTCCTGGCAGGCCAGCCATGATGGTGTCTATGACGGTGGAGGCCAGCTGGGGTTCTCCGTCTGTGTTAAAGAGCAGAACAGTTAGCGGCCCTGCAGCGTGAGCTGCCCCGTCCCAGCAGGCAGGACTTCTCTCCTAAATCCTCTGGCGCCTGTTGCTGGTAAAGGGCAGGCAGTGCTTCTGGATGCAAAATCTGGGCTTTTTGCACAATTGTCCTTTTGCTCTCTGAGGGCACAGGCTGTATCCCTCAGACCTCCTCATCTCACCTCTGCTAGCCCCTGGAAAAATTCATCCTTTCTGTCCCAAAATTGGTGTTCACACCCATGCAACCCTACTTTTGAATGCCAAAGCAGTTTAAGAGTAGCTCTGCACTGTACAGCAATGACTCACCCCAGATTTGCCATCTCCAAAATGCATCTGGTTTCTGGCTACCTGAGAAATCACACATGGATTTGGAGCTCCCTCACGCCTGGCATCAGTGAACCGCTGAGAAAAGCTGGCAGTCGGCAGCGTGGCCACCAACCCAGCGAGCTCACCCTGCCACACAGCTGCTGGGAGACACCCCAAGATCTGAGGATGAAGGAAAGCTCAAGGAGAGGCTGTGCTCTGCCCCTTGCACATAAGCAGAAAACTCTCTGGCCAGCCTGTGTAGGTCTCCTGAGCTCTGGGGAATAGGTGGAGATGGGAGCAGAGCAGGGAGAGGAAAGCCATTAGCAGGAACTGGAGGAACTTTGTGCTTTTCCACATCTTTCTCAGTCACATCCTGGTAGAAATAAAAATCAGCCTGTAGCTGCCCACATCATCCCTCATCTTTGAGCCAATGTGCTTACCACTTCAGTTGGTAACTGAATAGAAACAAACAGAACTATATAAAATAAAAACAACCCTTATCACTTACTGCAACACCAAACCCACAATCAACAACCCTGTTCCCTGTGGATGTGCTCTGCAGCATGCTGGCAGTCTGTGGGGGTACCGTGTGGCAGCATCTTTCATCTCAGCATCCCACAACACGATTTAACAGGTGTGGAAACCAAGGTGCAAAAATTCCACAACTGGCCAAGATACTAGTAACACAAAGCAAGGAAGGGAACCCCCACGTCCTGATGCTACAGAGATTCACAATCCATCATCCTGTCGGGGCTATCGGACCCACAGCAGGTTTCCTGGTGCATTTAACCTGGATGAAGATGTTGACTCCCGGTCACTGGAATGGTGAACCCTCAGAAAGTCCCCATTTTCCACAGCGGGAGGCCGACATACCACAATAATGCCCATCTCCTCCTGCCCATGACCTCAAACATACTGGTGTTCCCTTTCACCCATCCCTTCAGCTCATAATGCTTAAATTCAGGGGAACTCTTTGCAGGTGTAAAAGACTGCAAATGGCTCGCTGCTGCACTGGTGTGAGTACCAGCTAACACCAGCAGGATCAGAGTGATGTTTGCTTACTCTGAAGAGTCCAGCCCCAACGACAGAAGGTGAAACCTCCAGAAATGTTAGCAGACACATCGTGAAGCCTTTTCAATTTCTGGAGTGCTGGCAATGATAGAGAAGACTTTCAAGCTCGGTGTTTGAAAGCAGCTCCTAGGGAAAACTGTAAAATCTCTTTACCTGCCAGGGATGACAGAACATCTCTGCAATGTCTTCCTGGCAGCAGAACAGCACGAGATCTAACCCAGATCCCTCTGAGAACCAAATTTCAAACCTAAAGCCTGAATGCAAACAGGTATTTCTTTGACTATTGTTTCCAGACCCATCCATCTTCCCTTCTTTACAGCCCTGTAAAAAAACAACTGAGACTGTTTTCATGTTCAGAAGGGAAGGTACCCAAGTGAAGTGTGTAATCCAATTAATTTGAGTTTTATTTGACCATGTCAAAATCCATCACAGCTTTGGAGCGAGATGAAATTGGGAAATGAGCACTGAACAGCAATTGCAGAGTCTTTTGTTTTTAAGAGAACAAGTGGTCAACAAAACCAAACGCATGTCCGCTGAGGGGGAGAGAGGATGGGCTACAAACAGGATTTAATCACTTCTGGAGGTAAACTGGGGATAAAGGCTTGGGTTTCAAAACATTCCAGCTAAACAATACATTATTGCGCCGACAGAGTTATTTCCCACAAATCCACCCATCCTGACATTAGACCTATTAGACTCAAGTTATTTATGGAAGGTGATTCAGTAACTGTGACACTGAAGTGAGCTCAGCTCAGCAGCCCCTGAGCTCAGCAGCTTCTGATTTGCACAGAAGCACGGACACGTGGGAGACCAGAGAGGCTCCTTCCTAAGCTGTCTGGCCATGCAGAACTCACCAGGATTAAAGTTTTCTTCCAGGAGCTCTGAATGAAACACACTGTGAATGAAATGGGATTAAAGCATGTTAAAACACAACCCTCACGTGTTTAAGGGACTCTCTCCATATTCTCACAGAGCAGCAGGAAAAAAAGCTCTCTGGTCTTCCCATCTCCCTACATGCAAGGGGAGATTCTGGGGCTCACTGGTGCTGATCCCTTTTCTACACCTATTTCATCAATGGCACGTTGGGCACACAGGCAAGCCTGCTGCGCTGCAGCTTCCCTTTGTAAAATAGGTTAACGTTACCTCTGTGTCCTTTGCAAACTGAAACTTTTGTGATATTAAAAACCACAGCCCTCAAAGATCTGTTCTTTTTTCTTCCTTTTTCATGAAAAGCATCTCAGCTTTAACACCGAGCTGACTCTGGACCACATACCTGAGCCACTCATTGCCAAGTGGCAGAGAAAGAAGCGACGCTTGCAGCAGCCCCAGCAGCGGGGTAGGGCAGGCCAGTCTCTGGCCAATATCTCGTGTTTCTGACTCAGGGATAAATTCCCCCATTATAGGCTTGATTTGCTGAGACAGGATGGAAATGAAGTAATCCTGTCCTAATTTCTTTCTGCTACCTGATCCGGAGGGAGACAACTGGGACCAATTTCTTCACCACAGCACAATGAAACTGTGAGAAAACGTCTCCCCATTTTGGGCTTCTGCCTGCTGATAAACACTGCCAACAGGAACTTGTGATTAATAAAGGCACACGCATTAACCATGTTCAGGCGGAACCAAACGCCGTGCTGCTGCTAATAATCCAATACAGCTTTCTCACATCTCTGTGGGTGCACATGCCCATTACAAGGAATATGCTTCCCTCTGCTGTCAGCAGCTGGAATCTTGTGTTTATAGTTTTCAGATGTGCTCCATTAAAAATAATAAAAAAAATAAAAACAAAGAAAAACCTACCCAGGATTTACAAGGCTAAGCTTTATTGGTTGTAGAGGATCAGCTTTCCACCAACCCCTGGTAGGCAAAATCAGCCAGCGTGTAAGGAAAATGGTAAGTTTTGTAAGAAAAATGGTCTCAGTACTGCAGTAACTTTACCATGACCAGGCAGATGACTTAAACAGGCAGGGAGACTTGGATAAGACATTATTTTTAAACAAGATGACTTGCTATAGATTTTGGGCTTAGAGACCCAATGTTAGTACATCAACAAAGCCAGCTTGCTCCTGCACGCGTCAGTGCAATCTTTGCTGTACACATCTAGAGGAAATTTCATCTCCATGGACCACTACAGAGTCCTGCCTCACACATCCCACACCCTGGAAGAAACTGGATGAATAATGTGACTCCAGCAGGCAGCTCTGGTGCTTGCTACTAAACCCCAAACTTCGGTGATGACCAGTGAGAAGAGCTGACACTGCCCGGCTCGCTCAGCCACCCACCAGGACCCACGGGAGGGGGCAGAGGAGACCCTGGGAGGTGTGGGAAGGACAAAGATTTCTAAATTTGTCAGATATGAGGCTTAGGATAAAGCTGTTGGTGGCTGGCAGAAGGCATGGCAGCTGCATAAAGGGAAAGACCAGCGCTGTCTTCTCTGTCCAAGCACCAGTTCGCGTGTAACACTCATTTATTTAGTCAGACCTCTGCTACAGACACCACCAGGGAGCACACAGCTTTCTGCTTCTTACATGACCTGGGTTATAAATCCAGGAGAGCTTGAGAGCTCCATCAGGGCCAGTCTCTGTAACAGCAATATTTTAATTCCACACAGGATTAGGCCTTAATTTGGAAACCTCTACACCATCAGCTCCCTAGTTCTTCCGAGAGCAGATAAATCAAGCCTCGGCAGCACGCACTGCTGCGACAGGGTCCTGGCTTCTCCTTCTGCATACCAAGAAATCCCCAAAAGGTAGAGAAGCACAGGGCTGCCCTAAGGATGGAGCGGTCACCATCTACTCACAGACTCAAGTCCTTGGGAGCCTTCTGCTGCCCAGTGTGGCTGAGTTAATGCAGGTATTTATCCACTCATTTATCTGCTTCCCAACTGGGGATAACACAGAGGTTTCCCTTCTCACACATCAGCTGGGAAGGCCATGCAATCTCTGCCTTTTCATACTTGTAAGTCTTTTCAATACCTTGTAAGAAAGAGTTGAATTTAAAGGGTAAAAAAAAAAAAGGGGGTACCTGGGGGGTACCAAAGCCACCCTCCAGGATGCTTGGAATAAAAGGCTGAACACAGAGTGACACCAAACAATGCAGCCACTGCTTGGTGTAAGGCAGGGAGGTGGCTAACAAAAAACTTCCCTGTTATAAGGCTTGTGAACGCAGCAGCTCAGTCTGTGTTTTGGGAAAAACCTTCGCACTGAACCACAATTAATTTAATCTTGCCCATACGTGTTAAGTAACTGAATATGAAATAGAGCTGTTAAAGTTCTTCCCTAATTAAAAATACATCTGTTCACTTTCAGGAAAAGGAATCTGGAGAGGGGAGTGGGTGGAAGGAAAAGGAAAGCTCTAGAAAACTGTCAGACACAGGGAGAATTACTAATCCTTGGCTGCAAGCAATACAACTGAGCTTTGAAGCTGGACATGAGCAGAAGAGCTGGGGAAAAGGCACAGCTGAAGTCTGGGGGAGTGGAGATGGGAGACCAAGCAGAGCTGGGGCTCCAGGGGTTTACAAGCCAAGCAGAGATACATCTGAGTCCTGCTTTATCATTATTAGATGCCAGGAATACAACACCAGATCAGAAGAAATCAGATCAAGCCCAGGTAGGATTGCTCAGATAAGAGCGCATGATGTGCGTTTCCAAGAAAGCCTTTTCTTGCCACGCACAACACAAATCAAGTAAATATATTTTTAAATCACCATAGGCTCAAAGAAACCCTGACCTTCCAGCCATAGGGAAGAGATAAATTACAGTGCTGGTCTGGGCTTTTGAGCCCGCAGTTCCGTGTTTTGCATGGATGTGGGATAAAGTTGCTGTGCCAGAAACACAGGTGGGGAGACGTGTCTGCGGGGGCAGGAAAAGAGCTGCACTTAACAGATGTCCCTGTTACGTTATATAATTTCAGAGCTGCAAACATTTAGTAGTTGTGCATTTCTGAGCATCCCCGAGCACCATAACGCTTCAACAGCAGCACCAAGAGGCCTTACAGCCACGCAGGGTCATTGCACCAGCACCCCGTTGGGAGGACACGCTGTATGTCTCTCCCCATGTGTCTCTCACATGATGCTACCTGAATGGAAGCTTAAAGGACACTGAGTTGCCTCCTCAAAGCTATGATAAACCCAGAAAACCAGGCACAGGGAACAAACACGAGCCCCCCGAGCCCTGTACTCTGATGTTTGTAGAAGAGCAACAACTTAGTTCCTCGATATGGTGAACCCACCTAACTTCTGACATGCTTTGTCTTTAGCAGGAACGCCCAAGAGACCCACACGACAGAGGCAGCTCATCTTTCTGCTCCCAGGGAAGGCAGGGCTATGGCAGAGCCCAACAGGGAGGTGGGAGGAAGATCTGAGCTGCTCCAAGCCTGTCTGTTCTGCTGATATACCAAAAAAAAATGGGAACAGTGAAAGAAACTTACTTTCTTTTTCAGCCGTGGGCTGAAGTGAGTAGAGAACCCCTTGTTGGAAGGTAAGAGGGAGGCTTGGGGTGGCTGGTGGCCCTGGAGGACCCGGGGGACCTGGGATCCCAGTTTCTCCTGGAAGTCCTCTTGGTCCTTGAGGTCCCAATAGCCCTGTGCAGAGGCAGGAGAGGATCTGTTAGTGCATTTGAAGATCTGCTGATGGATGCTACCATGTAAAAAGCAGCAACAAGCCCATTCACTCCTGGAAAAAAGAGAGTCTAGATGGTAGTGATTCCTCCAGGACAGCGGTGAAATGCTACCTGAAAATAACCATCACTGCCAGACGTGATGGAGGAGTAAAGCATGCAGAGAAATGAGAAAGGAATGACAATTCAGTCTCAGAGTTGTTTCCATTAAGCAGCAGATATCCTCTCATCTGGTCCCACCATGGCCTGAGATTACCACAGCATATTCTTGCCCTATTAGTAAACGGAGGGTTTCTGTTTTGACCTGCAATTGTGTGAGTTAGGGAAAACAATGGAAAATTGGGAAGCTGTTCCTAATTCCCTTTGGCTTCTTCCTCTACAAAGCAGACAGCCTTGCTTAGCTCAAAGGTGCCGCAAAGTTTAATTCCTCAAAGAGTAAAATCTCGCCTCTCCCTGAGGCTCAGCAAGAAACTAAAGGCAGCAAGGCCTGAAAGCAAGCACAGCTCTTTCTCTTCCCCTGCACGTACACCTGTGTGTCACCTTACCACCAGGAAAAGCATAGAACGAACACCAGAAACTCAGTCAGTCCAGCAGCAAATCTATTCTGCTTCCTTTGGGACTGGAAAGCTCTCGCTGCAAATGGAGAAACCAAAAAGCAGACACATCCTTGGCCAGACTTGAGCCATTGATGGGTTGCCAGAAAATGCCAAAAAACCGTTCAAGGCTGCTCTCACATTTTAAGGCATGCTCCAAGTTTCAAATCTTTCCTGAGCTCAGATTTACAAGGCACAGTCTTTGAAACACATGCAAAGCTCAGAGGCTGAGGTCTGGCACCTATTGTGCAGTATCACCTTCATCAAAAGATTTAGGAACATTTTGGGGATGTAGAAAGTCTCCGAGCTCAGAAACGGAGTGTACTGTGAAAAAATGGCCTCGTAACCTTTTCCCTTAACGTACAATAGCATCATTAGTTTGACATTCTGGCATCTGACAGCTTGACACAAATGGTGGAGAAAAAAGGCAGTTAAAACAGGCACACAGCGAGGAGGTTGAACAGGCAATGCTCTTCTCCGAAGGCCGACAGATCACAGACGGGTTTTCACAGCTCCCGAGCAGGATGAGGAAACATGATCCTGATATTCTGCTTTCTGGGAAATCCCAGGGACCATCATAGGTCTGCATGCAGCTGCTTACCCACTGTAAGGGCTGCTGGCTGAGTTCAGTGCCCAGGGGACTTGCAGGAATGGATTTAATATAAACCAAAGATGCTCAATACCGTGTGTTTCCCAGCCTTTTGTGATCTATTTGCAGAGACAATTTACACAAAGTGAAATACATCCCAGCACGCTGGCACTGCCATCCCCTGGGACTTACCTGGTGGCCCTGCTGGGCCCCTCTCGCCGGGTTGTCCCTTCTCGCCTTTTGGTCCCGGCGGTCCTGGAAGCCCAGTTGGTCCAACCGGGCCTGGAGGACCAACCTGTCCTGGCAGCCCTGAAAACGTTCAGAGAGGAAATTAGTTGGAGGTTAGGACACTACAGAGGTTGGAAGGTCTTTAGCAACCTGGAAACCAGAGGCGAGGGACTCACAGATGCAATGAGGAGAAATGCAGCTTGGTGCAGATAACGCAGATGGGGTGTTTCTGGTGGCAGGAGCCAGCCAGTATATACGGGAGAAAAGCCAGATTGGACCTTGCTTCTCTTCTTCCTCCAGTCTTTAGAGGCACAGGAGCATCCCCACACCCAAGGTCCAACCCCACCAGCCAGCAGGACTCCTCCAGCTGGGTCCAAGCTGACCTGAACCCACAGCTGCCCCTTCACCAGGTCAGAGCAGCTCTGGGTTGGCCGGTCCCTGAAGCTCCCCTTTGCAAGTGCCATCCAGACGTGCCTGTCAGCTCCACAGTAGTCCCAAAGTATCAAAACACACAAAATATATTCACAAAAGCAAATCAAACCCTGTTTCCCTTTTGCTCTGGCCGCCCAGAGATTCTGCGTCACAGATGTCTCCTTGTTTTCCCCTATTTTCATTTATCTATTGAGTGCACCACGCTGTGCACAAACATTTTTTCATTCCCAACAGAAATGAATGTACCCACGCTTTTGAAGTAACTAGATGTTATTAATTTATACCGATAAGCAGGGTGCTGAGCAATCCCACCTGGAAATGTCACTTACAGTAAGTGCAGCCCCTTGGCACGGCTGCTCAGACCCCCGGTAAGCCTGAGAGAGGTGCAGGCAGTGTTTGTAACCTGAAAGTGACTATTTCTGGTGACAATAAATAAACCCTTAGTGCTGCTTCCATTACACTATCAAAATAGAAACAACACTTGGCAATTTTACAGTATTTTTCGGAAAAACACTCTGAGTCTTTTGCTCACAGAGGCAGTAGCTGCCTTACAAAGATATACTTAAATACTGGGCAAACATCCTTAAAGCCTTTAATACCTCAGAGAGGTGTGCGAGTTATTCCGTCTACTCCGATTAGGTGGTTAATGGTTACAATAAAGACATTAGCTGACAGCGTTGGGAGAGTCACAGGTTCCTGGTTTCTGGTCTAGCTCTGAGTATTTGACAGTGGTGGCAGACATAAGCTCCATAGCCAGAGGAAGACCTGAATCCAAGTTTTGGTGCATTCAGATTTCAAGTTTTAGTCTCTGTGCTACGTATGAGCATAACCCAGCAGAGCACAGATTAAATTGTGATTTATTTTTAGTCGGCATCCTTCCCCAGCCCTGGTAATGAGAAGAGGTACTGGCCCCTCCAAGACCAGCACCAGGAGAATTCGTGGCAAATGGGGAGTGGAGAGGGGTGGATGGGAATGGAAGGAGAGAAGGAGAAAAGGAAAAGCTGGCCAGCTAGCTCCTCCATGGCTGCCCCAAAGGGAACAAGGCTACATAATAAAAAACAAGGCTCACAGGATTTGCAGCTCCAACATTTGGATTCAGTTTCCAACCTAGGTGTGGGATAGCCTACTTCGGGCCCAAAACTGTGTTCCCCCAGACATTTATCCAAACTGTCTGCAAACTGTCTCAGAGCAAAGCAAAAATCCCAAATACCAGACCCCTTGTAAGATTCCCCTTCCTCTGTTCTTTTATTGCCATCTCTGCATCTTGCATCTCTGGAGAGATGGCTAAAAATATTTTTCTTACAAAAATGAAATCTATCCATCTCTAATCCATGGTGAAACCTGACAGACTGAAGAAAGGAGATTTCAAAGGTTATGTGTGGGAGCACATGCCTGTACTTTTGTTTTATTCTGTTATCAATGAGGGTCTAATTTAATACAAGTACTGAACAAAGAGTTAAGGTAAGGTTTTCATTTGCATCAGTTTGCTTACCCATGGGACAAAAACTGCAGACTTTTCTGTGAATAGAGAGGCTCTTTTAATGGATCTGGGTTAAAATCCCACCCAACACAGCAGATGCTGTACTTGGCAAGCTCAGGCAGGTGACCGGGAGCCCATTTAACAGAGCAAGACCATTAGCTGAGAGAAGTGTGAACAGCTTCTTCCACCCTACCAAAACCCCCAAACTTTAGCACAGCGAATCCTTCCCAGCACAGAGGGAAGAACAGCAGAAACAGTGCTCTGCAAGCGAGACACACTGGGGTGCTGAGCAGGGGTCAGAACGTTTCCTCAGTCGTGTAAGTCAGACTCAATCCTTCAGTTCAACCTTTATAAATCAATCCTGTGAACCTCAGCAGACCAGGAGCAATCGTTTGCTGCTAGCATCCTCAATCATGCTGCAGCAGCGGAGCTTTAGAGGAGCTGGCACTTACTTCCCTGAAGGTGGAAAGTGCTGAAGGAAAGGCTGGGAGAAGCAGCACTGAGTAACGTGTCAGGCAAATGCTCATACTGGTGACAAATGGTGTTACCAGCATAAAAGAGACAAGTGCAAAATGGAGAAGAAAGAGGGACGGATTCAGGGAAAAGTGGTAGGAAAACCGAACAGGCCAAATCTTCAGCTGGCATAAATCAGCTCTGCTGCAGTGACATTCATTGCTTTCAGAGAGCTGGAGCCCCTGGAAAGCATTCATTTCCCAAAATAAATGAAAGAAAAACCCAAGGGGAAAAAAAAAAAAAAGGTCGAGGGTAAGCATGCTACTGCTCACGACCAAATAAGATGTGCAGAGACCTGGATTTTCTTCCCGGCCCTGTCATTAACCTGCAACACAACACCTGTTCCCCTTCCTTCCCCGAGGTCTTGTCTATACAGACAGGAGCACGTTATTCTCCGAACAGAGCTCAGCAAATCAATGCCCTGACCATCGCCAGCAGCTTTCAGTGCCCCTGGCAGGCGATCCCAGCGATAATAGCGGTGCCCTCACCCTGCACGCAGTGTGCCCCATTTCCTCTTGCCATGTGTCCATCACTGAACTGCCTCTCCCTCGGGCAGCGCTTCCCAGCCTTCGTGTGCCGGGGGAACCGAGCGTCTCCACGAGGATAAACCTGCTGTGCTGCCTCCCGTGATCAAATAAAACCCGAAGAAGAAATCCAGCCCCTGTACCTGTGAGGTGCCGAATACCTGAGGACTCCTGGCCACAGGACACTTCTGTTTTTGGGATATATTACATACGGGACCGGGCACAGCAATATTTTGTGCTTTGAAAAAGGAAATAGCAGAAACCATTCACTTACCCTGCGGTATTAGCTGCTCCTCTGCACCTCTGTGTCCTTTAGGCTCTAATTAAAAGGGTGAGGGTTAAAAAAGAAAAATAAAATATTAGGTCTTTTGCTGCCAACTGGCTCAGGCAGAGCATATATATTTTCTTAATTCTCAGTAAAACATATCCTGTTGATTAACAAGCTGATCAGAAAGGCCAGCGGTGCAGCTGTCTCAACAGCTCTGATTGCTTTTAAATGATTGTCTGTTCTCGGCCCTGCCACTCACAAAAGAAACAGCTACCCCAAGAAACAGTAGCAAGTTTTCCTGGACCTCAGCCTGGAGAGGCATCAGCCAACTCGGAGCTGTAAGGTCATCCAGAAACACTCTCATTGTTCAAAGCAGCCAGTCCGTATCACCCGTCTTTGTGCTAGGCACCAAGATCCTGCCCTCAGTCCATCGGGTTTAGAAATTTGGCAGCACACAGGCTGGGACTTGGATTTGCTTTGGCTGAAAGAGTAGAAGCAGGGCAAAGCAGGCGGTATTTCACAAAACACGCGGGGGAAGGGGATGGGAGGGACAGAAGCATAGCTTTCCACAACCCCAAATCACACAGGGCACTCGAGTGTGACTTCCACCTAATCTACGATCACACGTAGTGAAAGATCTCCTGAGGTCTGCAATCACTGCAAGTGAACCTGGGGCGAGCCTGAAGCAGCAAGTGACAGAACCATGCTGAAATCATGAAAAAAGGGGCAGTCCCCACCACCCTACGCCAACTGCATGAAATTCCCTACATTTCACCAGAATCCCCAGTGCATTTTTTGGCTGGCTTTGAATTGTAGATACAAACTGATGTTGGGAGGGAAGGAAGCCAAGTGTGAACCCTGATCCGTGAAACATCCCCACAGCTCCTTAGCAAAGCAAGCACTTCAAGTCCACAGAGCTCAGCTGGGGCACTGAGGAGGCAATTACATGTCAATAAGC
This sequence comes from Aythya fuligula, assembly GCF_009819795.1. NCBI lineage: Eukaryota > Metazoa > Chordata > Aves > Anseriformes > Anatidae > Aythya > Aythya fuligula. Next base: position 4,381,305 of record NC_045578.1, on the reverse strand, counting down.
AACTTAACTGATTACTTCTAATTGCTGAAAGACATCGCCCTGACCTGAAACGCCTCAGTGCATGCCTGATTCCCAGTTATTATGCTGGAGTTGTTATTCCACGCTAGGTTAAATAAATCAAGGCTAGAAAAACACAGGGCAACAATGAGTAAGGACTACACCTGGTGGAAGCAGGCAGGCAGGGCTGTAACGCCTGCAGCTGGCTGTGCACCCAGCCTGGCAGCCTGACTGAGGAGACAGAGCACTCACGTACAGCTCAAACAGCATTGTGGCTTTTGGAGGTGCTCACTAGCTACCTGGATTTACTGCCGGGGTAGAGGGTGCTGATATTGGGCCATGGAGGCAACCCGATGCAAGTGCTACAAGAGATTGTTGTGTTCTGCAGCACTGCCAAAAGTCTGGGGGAATGGCATTCATCGCTGCTCGCTGAGCAGGAGGTGGTTATCGCGTGTACAGAGCCTCAGAGAGGAAAGGACTTTGAGTGGAAGGGACAGAGTCGTCAGTGCTTCTGCGAGATTGACTTCAGTACAACGAACTGCAGGTGCAGAGATACTGCAAGAGCAGAAATAAATGACACGGAGGAGGCAGAACGAGCACATAATGGACACTGGGGGAAACTGCTTTAATTCAGTTCCTGGCAGTCGTCACTGTGGTTCTGAAAATACTTTGCAGAACATATTGTTAGTGAACCTCCCTCCATGTTGTGGCATCCTGTCAAATTATAAACATGGACGACATCTGGTCTATGTTGGTTGCTCCAAGTCTGCTGCAGTCATGAAGGGCTGCCATAATAAACTGCTCTGACAAAATAAAGGGGGAAAAAAGAGAAAAAAAAAAAAGGAAAGTAGGCCCTACAGAGGATAAAGAACTGCTCAGGGAGCAAGCAAAGCAACTGACAGACAGGGCTTTGGAAGCAGAGAGCAGGGATCTTGAATTGAGAATGCCAAGGTCAAGGAAATTCAATGCGTAGTGATCTGTCTAGCCAAGTGGGCTCAGAGGGAGATTTCTTGTAAGTGTATTTTTTTTTCATGCCACAAGAGGGATCATAAAACAGCCCATTGTGTTTATGGCAAATTTAAAAAATATAATGCAGAGTGCAACTGATGTTGCTATTCATGGGAAAGTTTTTCCTCCTAATAAAAGCAAGAATTACCCCTGGCCCAGTCCTCTGCCGCCTCACACAACTCCCCATGGGGAAACACTGCATTTAGTGCTCGGGAGGTGAACACAAATGGTCCCCCTGTTCCCCTGCTGGCTCTCTGGAGTTACCTCTGGAATGTTTCAATCTGTCTAGGCCTTCAGATCCACAGGGACACAGGCATTGTTAAACCCTCAGACTGAACAGCCCCTGCTTTGGAGGAACCGTGGCTCTGGGGCTAACTAATGATGGTTCTGACCCTAATGCTGAGGATGAAAGCTCTCTCACTGCCTCTCCACAAGGCGCTTTTCCTGCTGAGCACAAACCCACCTTGCAGCAAGCACTTGCAGCCTGGCCAAAGGTACAATGGTGAGGGTGCAAAGCAAACAGCAGGTTGAGCCACCTGTGTCAGCAAGGCTGCCTGCCCGTACTCATCCCACAGCACCAACAGCTCCCTGTTGGGTCACACCAATGACAGCAAACATGCCAAAAAAATAATAAAAAAAATCCCATTAGTAAACCTTAGAGTTAGAAAACCTTTACAGGGCTGAGGGAAGGTGCTGGCAGACTTTCCCTCTGACCCCTCTCCTGTGAAGCTTCCAAAAGTATGTCAGATCAGCACGGCCTGTTTCATAGGCACCCTACAGGAACCGTAGGGTGGGCTGACCAACTTAGCAGAGAGCAGGTCCAGCTTACCGGCAGGTCCCACCGTTTTCCTCAGGACGGTCCCGGGATTTAGCAGGGGAAAGGCGTCTGGCAGCAAGTCATCGTACCAGGTGGCTGTCGTCCCGGTGATTGGCAGGTTGTTTTCTAACGGGGGGCTTCGCTCCGCCGCTTCGAGCAGGAGGATCTGGGTAGGGGATGCAGAGAAGTCAGACAAGGTCAGCAGGATGGTTTCACTCACGGTCTCAGTTCTGTTAGGTCTTGAAACTCCTCTCCTTGCCAGCAGGAGCTGTGGATAACTCTACAGCACAGACTGCGGGGTTTTGGTGCTAAAGCTCCATTGGTTTTCTGAAAGAGGCAAGAATTACCCCAGAAATGAGTCGGGTGACGTTGCAAGAGGTTCCTTAGAGAGGGCTTTGCTGCTTGCAGAGATCCAGCCTCCAGTGCGGCTGTGTCCCCGGCAAGGAACAGAAACACAGGGAACAGAGCTGGGGTGAGGACACGGCTTCTCACTGCTAGGTTGAAGTCGGGTCAGAAATCACTGAGCTGGAACAATGTGAGGGGCTGTGGGATGTCCTGGGTGGCAGCCTGAGGTGCCTCAGGACAGCTGCTGGCTGCAGGCCACAGGACAAACGCTTAATGAATTAAATGAAACAGAGAATGTGAAGCTTTTAAAGAGCTGAAGCGCTTTAATTTGGGAGCAAATAAAACAGAGGCAATTTCCTCAAAAAGCTCTGCTTAGCAGTAGTAGGATATTATTAAAACTCACAACTGCTTCTATACCTTGTAAACACACTACCTTCAAATAAATCCCCATCCCAACGTGCGTCCCTGAGCTCCTTGGGCCATTTACAACCTGAGCTCCTTGGCAAAGCGATCCCGTTTTCCCCGTACAATTCAGAAGGCTGTTCATCGAGCTGAGCTCCCCCAGCCACTGGTGGCCCATATGAAACTGGAAATGAGGCTTTAGCATGGCTGCAAAATCCTCCACGTCCCCAAGAAGTGGAGGGAGGGAAGATGCAGGTGGACTCTGTCCGCTGACAACCTCAGTTAAAGTGAAGCCCGCGGGAGCCATCACTGCCATTTGTAACCAACATTTTTATTAGAGCTTTCTCAAAATGCGATTCTTTATAAAGTATTTTTTCTATTTTAATCTGTATGCTTCCCAGCCACTAATCAAGGACGGCATAACGAGGCAGTCTGCAGATGTCTTTTACAAAAGCAAAACTATTCCTTCAACTACCAACCCACTAAGCCCAGTGGCCTGGATTGCCAAGCCCCCACGCTCTGCTGCAAATGAGTTTTGTCCCAGTTGCTAGACATCACCTTGCTGCTAGCCATCATCACCCCATCAGCAGCACTTGGGATGCAGCAGCAGCCCTGCTGCCTGCCCAGAACGGGTGCAGGATGCCCATCCTGGAGCAGGGCTGAGGCTCCCAGAACCAGAGTTTTGCTGCAGACATGCCACCTAACCAGCAAACTCACCGGGAAACGGTTTGGGGAGTGCACCAAGTGATTAGTTATTGCACTGTTTCTTCCTGGTTGGAAACCACCTACCCAAATACTGATTTACGGATAAGGGAAATAAGAGAGAAATCAGCTCAAACTTTCCACTAAATCCCTAGAAGTTTCAGCTTTTACATGCTGCGCTCATCTTTACATAATGAAGTCACACTGCAATTATAAATGAGAGTGACTTGGCTCCACTCATTTGTTTTTAACTTGCAATTATTGCAGGGTTTATCACTTATTTATTACAAGGCCTGGTGAGAGCCAGTATTACAGCAATGCCAGGAATGATGAACTTCCTGCAGAATGCACTGGCCTGACAGGGGTGAATCAGAAACTAATTAAACTGGGAGCTAGCTTAAGTGCAGGGGAGCTATACCTCAGCTGCTGCAAACAAACAAAATTCCTCCTCTTTATTAATGGGTCCAGAGCCTCACTTTAGTAGTAAAAAGAAGGCAAAGAGGAATGAGGCCACCGCAAGCCCTGCTTCCATCCAACAGGCTTCTCTGATGCCAGGCAAGGCAGGAATCAGTTTGGTGTGTCTCACCCAGTGATTTACTTCTCAGGCTTTGAAGGAAACGTGCTATCAGTTCAATGAACACTCAGCCATGTGCCTTACCACGAGCGTGCTTAATTCCCATTGACGTGGGACTCGAGTGAGCATTAAAGACGTTCTCTGAACCAATTTGTCCTGTTATATGGTTCTCCTGCTTCCCCAGCAAAATACCTGGATGCCGCTGCCAAAGTACACTCAGCAAGAGAGGCAAAACTACGCCTTGGGGTGGTGCGTGAGAGGGGCCAGAGCCTGGCCAGGGTTAGGGTGCTCCTGCTGGGGGGAAGAGACCGACACGGGCTGTCTTGGGCAGTATTTTATCGTGGCCCAGCGGTGCTGCAGGAAGAGGTGCCATGAAAGCGACAGCAGCACTGGGCAGAGACCCGCAGGCTGCGGGGGTGCGCGGCCCTCGGGGGCAGCGTGAGCGGAGCTAGCACAGCTCGGCCGAAGGTTGCATCTGGAGTGGAACAGCTCCAAATCATTTTTATGGGTGATAATAAAAACGTGTTACCACATAATCAACACTAAACAGTGGCAACGGTATCCTTTTCATTAAAAAAACATGGCTTAAATGAGCGCTGTGCTGATAAACGCCGGAAAAGATTTAAAGGCGTGCACAGAGTAATGTAGTGTGATCTTTTATATGCTGACTGTGTGTACTTCATGGTCATCGGGGCTCGAGCCATCGTAACAAGTTTATTTTCCCAGGGCACAAAGTGATAGAGGTTGGGAAGTCTCTGGACTTGAAATTGCTGAGAAATTCTAGTTTTTATGACCAGGACTGAAAATGTGCCCAGAAGATGTAAAACAGCAAGAGGACAGCTCACATCGTGAGATCCAGGGAGCCAAAGCGAAGGAGGAGAAGCACGAGGGATTTAGTCACACTCAGAATCTCAAAGCATACACACTTCTTTCAGCAAGGAGTGTCCTTTTATAAGCTAGCACAGCACACAGCACAACCAGGGTCCTTCGGCGTTATTACAATAGCATTGGAGCCATTCATCTATTCTCTGTCACGTTCTGTTTTTCTTAAAGCTGCCATTGCCATAGTCAAGGGACTCGAGGAGAATTCCCACTTTCATTAAACAAAAAAAGAAAGTTTCTAGCCCTCTGAGTAAACTGCTGGAAAATGATACCACAGGGGCTCACAGCCAGAAAGCAAATTAGCAAAATGTGCAATGTATTAAAGGCCCAGTATTAAAGTCTTGGTGTTTGCTCGTCAGTAGGGCTGAGGTGGACAGAAGGCTAACACCAACTGAAGAAGGCACAGCTCTGCTTGGGAATCCTCACTGCCAGCAGTGTCCATGTCTGTTACTATTACTACTTGCAATGCAAATGTTATTACAAAAAAAAAGGGGAGTGGAGGCAGAAAACACCCCAATGACACCAAGACTTGTATCTTGATGCCAAGGATCACGACAGTCGCCCACCCAACTGAGCAGAAGCGGGTACAGGGAACTTCCCGAGGAGCAGCACCTGTGGTGGCAGGGGGGCAGATCGCTGCAGGAGACACGAAGACCTTTCCTCCCAGTTTGCACGGCATTGCGCAAGGGGGAAGGATGGCCTCGAGTCAGCAAAGCACTCAGGCTTTTGTCTTTTTGCACGTACAGAAGTGAAAAGTCAAATCTGAGCCGAAATGGACGCGTTGAACCGGAGCCTCTGGCAGCAGAGGTCCCACCAGCATGAGATGAGGGCTCGCCTCTGGTTTCCAGACCCCACCTCTCAGATGCAGCTGAACTGGGTCAGAAAGCTGGAAGGATCTGAAACGCTGGGGCCGCGTCCCCTGCCAGCACCGCCGCGGGAGACGGGCCCGATGCAGGAGCCGGCGTGCGAAGGCGAAGGGAGCGCGGGAGGGATGACGCACTGCCCTGGCCCAGGAGCTCGCAGGCCAGCGCCAGAGGCAGAGGTTATTGCCTGCAAAAGTCACCCCTGGGCTTTCCGAGCCCCGCAGAGCCACCGGGCTCACCTCTGTACAGCGTCTGGCGCTCGCCCTTCTCCCGCGGCTCGAAGCCTGGCTCTCCTCTGCGCAGGGCCCTCAGCAGGGACGTTAGTGTTACGTGCCTGAAGCTCGGTCCCAGCTTACTCAACCCAACTCCCCCTCTTCTATTTGCCAGCATAAACTTTCTAAACTTCAGACACATACCACATTTCTTGCGTCAGATCAAAAGCTCAGCCCAGGGACAATGGAAATGGGAGGAAGGTTTTCATCTTCTTGAGATGTTCAGTGTCTGAGGATTTTTTTGGCTTGCAGTGGCTTTTGAGAACCCTATTTTGGTTGTTCCCACACATCAAAAGAAGATTTCACAAAAACAGCCTCCTCCCATCATCTGTCCTCTGCTTGCATTCCTGATGTCCTGTAACTAGTAGGTGCTAGAAATGAGGAAAGAACAGCCGGGCGTCCAACGATTTCAAAATTGATACAACAGGGCTCAGAATGTTTTTCTTTGGATAAAAACCCATGGAAATGCAGGGGGATCGTTTGACACAATCCAGATGGATATTATTAATTAATAAACAGGGGATATTTGCTCTCTTGAAGCATTGACAGAATGAACTCCCCTCCATCTCTTTCTGAAAAGCAGGGAAAAAAACGTGCATGAATCTAGCTCATCAGCTAAAAATTCGAGTGTAAAATAAGATTCTCTTGATCTTGTAAAGACACAAGCTGATTAATAATGGTAATTGCATAACTTGTTGGACATATCTTTCTTTATAGCAAATTATTTGGCAAAATGTAAGAGTTTTTTAATCATTCATCCAGACACAGAGCTAAACAGGGAGTTTTACAAAGCCTGATGGAGAACGGTATCTCTCTTGCAGCATTATGAAACCTGTGAACGCAAGGCTCCAATGCAGACACAGTTGTTTGGTTTCAGAAGCCAACAGACATTCGGTAAGAGTTTGCTACAATCTGATGAACCGGGTACCCAGAGAGAATCTGGGTGACTTCATCCTTATAGCATCTTAGAGGCTACAGCCAAAGGGGACAAGATAATTAGTGCATGGAGGAGTTCTCGGGATATTGATAAATTATGTAGGGAGCAATAGCTGATGTCACTGGACTGACCCAGCGTAGACCAAAAGGTAAGCTTGATATCATCAGCTATTGCACTGAAGACGGAAATTTGGACCAAGGGCTTCTGCCAATCCATAGGTGATGCAGCCCATGCTCTTTCTGTGGAGGTATTTGATTTCTTTGTACAGTTCTACAAGACTTCCAAAAACAGAGGATGCAAAAAGTGACTGTTTCAGCAGCAGGTATCTCCTAGGGGGGAATCACAGCAGAGACAACACGAGAGCACGAGCTAACCTACTAGTTCAGGTGAAATCAAGGCAAAGTCCATCAGACCATCAGACCATTGAGGCTTTGCCCCTCAGGCTGCAGCAGGACAAGGATTGGCACTCGCTCACCAGGTCACTGCCCTCAGAGGCACCCAGGGAGCTTCTCTGCTGCTGCCACCACCTGGGGGTTCACCTTCGCTGCTGTACGGCCACGCAGCCGGCCATCGCTGGCACCCCTACGCCTGAGAGCCGGGGAAGGAGGTGGATGTGGAAAGGATCCAGCAATCCTCCCAGTGCCGTGCTAAGAGCTCGTTGCAGAGTGAAGTACACAAAGGAGCTCAGAGTGAAATCGGATTCCCCACCATTACTTTAAAACACCTGATAAAAATAAACTGCAGCTATAACCTTCCACCCTCAAAATCACATCATTCTTCTCTGCCCAATTTATTGCTTGTCACCTGCTGGGGATGTAGCAGTGTTACGGACGAGGAGCCAGGCCAGCCTGAGATGAAGTCAGTCTCCAGAAAGTAACATCTGTTCTCAGCAATGGCTTTGAGATCAGCTCTCTGCTTCTCGTCAGGTGAGAAGCCCTCAGCTCTGCCTGAGACGTTCGCATCGGCCAGCTCCAGCGGGCTGAGATTCCTCCTGCGCTCTCCTCCTGTGCTGGGCTCCACGTGAAAAGCTGCTAGAAGAGAGCAGCACAACTGCAAAAAGTCAGAGGTTTGGGCCTTTCCTTGTTTGCCTTGGTGCAGGATGAGAAAAGGACCTTAAGCCACTTTTCTCGTACTATCAGATTTTCGTTATGAAGCTCCACCAGAATTCCTGGGTTATTCCTGACTGGTTCCTAGCAGGGTTAGCAAATGATCCGAGCACTTATACTGCCTTTGCTGTTACCTACTTTTTGGCCACAAGAGTATTTCTCGTGAAAAACAAAGCTTGCAAATGTAATACCCTCAGGTAGTAAATATACTCAAAGTATTTCCTAATGCAGACATAGGATTCGCTTGGCAAATTAAGTTGCATGTTAAAGGACAATGGAATTTTTCAAAGTTATTTTATGAAAATGTCAAACATATTTGATTAAAAATGCCAAACCTGTAACTAAAAAACTTTCCAGGAGGGGGTGGTGGAGAGGGAGGTCTTTGAAGCCTTTTTGTGGTTCTGGCAAATGATTTACAGCATTTGCCAAACACATGGAACAGCCTTAGGGGACCAATTTCTCCTTCAATCCAACAGTGATAAGAAATAAGATCCAACAATTACCAGGCTTGAGAATGAAAGGATTTTAACTGTCATTCTGGAAGACGGAAGCATGCCCAAGTCAGAGAAAGGCCAGTATCTGAACTGCCTCAATGTCCTTGGCAGAAGCGTGATGATTGCTTGCTAGAAAAATGCCAAGGAGATGGATGTGAAGCTCAGAGATGACCTTTGATACAAAGTTTGGTTTACCCACTAGATTTTGTTTCATCATCTCCCCTTCTTAAGCATCAGTTTGAAGATGTGTTTTAGTCTTAAGGACAAAACCTGGCCTACAGAAACTCACCAATTAACTTAAGAATTTTACAGGGATTGATTTAAGTTTGCTCGTGCTACAGCTACCTGCAAATTAACCTAAATACTCCCTGAATTCAATGCATTGTTGGAACTGGAAAAGCAGATTCTGCACAGGGTCACCAGGAAACCTCAGAGATTTCCTAAGCTACCTTCAATAACTGCTAGTGGCAATCAAATGTACAACATGGAATATCCATGAAAGTCCTTGAAATACCAAGCAAGCGTTACTGTCCGCTCTTTGGGAGCAGCAGCAGCCTCACGGCCAAGCAACTCGGGTTTTGCTCCTGGAGTTTCTCCCAGCTATGCTACAGTACCTTAAAACATCTTCTGTTTTGCAAATATTTCTGCACTACAGCAGGAGATTGTTTCACATCTATCAGAGAAGGAAAAGACAAACCCCACAAAACATCACAGACAGCTGCTTGGAGAAACAGGCAGATAGAAAATCATTTCATACAAAGATTTCAGCAAAAAATTCCAAGTAATGGTGCTTTGTAATCAAAAGACATGGGTCGTGAAGGTGCTGTGTGGAAACCTGAGCTACATAAATGGGGTGATTTCAGAGAAATAGCAACGGATCGATTAAACCTCTGTGTACAGTACAAAGATTTTCTTTAAAACCTTTCAGAAATTCCTGCGCGGGGAATCACATTACAAGGACTGTTTTCATGCAAGAAATACGCATGTCATTTATCAATCACACAATGAATCAATCAGACACTAGATATGTAATGCTATCTCCTGCTTTAAAGCTGTGAGTGAAATGCCACGATCCTCTCAAAAGCGGTGTCAGGAGATAAGGCTGGCTTATATCAACGCAGATCAAATGCTGTGCTCGAGCTCCAACCGAAAGTTGGGATTAATATCACACTGCCCATAACTCCGTGGTGCGGTTTATTAAAAGAAACTGGGGGTTGTGGAGAACAAAATGAGCAGAAAGCTTTAGGCAGCTGCCTGCTTTCCTGCTAGCACTGCTCGCAGTGGGAGCAGCGCTGCAGCGCTCTTGAGTTTCAGCACAATTTGTCAGGGCTTTGTCCTGTGTCACAGGAGAGCAGCATCAGGCTCAGGACGGCCAGAAAGAAAGGACTGTACACTCTTCCCACTTAGAAACTGGGCTGGTATAACAAGAAGCATTGTATTTGAAATGAAAGTCGGTTGTGGGAGGCTGTAATCATGTTGTATAGGATGTCACGGGAGAGAAGTAAGGTTTGGCATACCGGGGAGGTGAAGCTTTTGCCCTTCCTTGCGTACTTTCTTGCCCTTTGCCCCAGCCTCAGCACCATCTTCCCTGATGTAGATTCCCCAAGCTTGTAGATTTCAAGCTCAGCACCATCAAGTGACAAAATGGGTCTGGTATCAAGCAAATGGAGCGTGCCAAATCCATCCCATGTTGATGATGGGGTAACTCGAAATGGGAGAGATGAGAAGGGACCCAGACTCATCTCCCTTCACCTCTGTTTATGCAGCAACATCTCACGCAGCCCCAAGGACAACCTACAACAGTGTTAAGGAGGGCACAAGGCACGTGAGGACTTTGTTCTGTCCCTAATGAGTCATTTTTTCATTCTGTTTTCTCACGTCTCACTTTCTATTCCAACTTTCACATTACAAAAATCAGAGGGCTCCTTTTATTACCTCATTTGGACACTGACCTTACAAGTTGGATGAACCAAATCATCCTTGCATTAAGAAAGACGAGAGCCGTCCTCGTTACAGCCCTGTTTTTATGGGGACAGCTGTGGTAGCCTGCAGAAGAGGAGGAGGGAAAGAAGAAACAACAGACTTGCAGCCTCTTCTTCCACGGCTGAGCTTATTTCACATACACTTGCCCTTCACAGCCACCGGAGGACAAACGCATATTTAACTTGTCCTCACACATACTGGGAAGGGCTCTTGGCTCCTCCTCCGCTTTGCAGAGGTGTGAAGAAGAGCCTGTTTTTCACTTGTGCCTAGCCTGCTCTATTAAAGCAGCATTAAATTCCTATTATATTCCTATCTATTAAATTCCGGGTTGAAATTCAAAAGGGCAAAAGCAGCAAAGTCATCCATGGGTGACCTTTTCTGATTTACACTCTGCAGTTGCAAGTCCCCCCCTCACACCGCTGGAATGCAGACTCCCCGTCCATTTGGGATTGTCATAAATAATCCAGAGATTATCTCCAAGTTTCCCACACAGGGTATTCCAGCCACAGCCCGTGCACAGCAAAGGAGCTCTGTATTTTCTCATACCCAGTAAGACATTTCTGCATCCCTTCAGAACTGAAAGCTTTCAGGGGGCAGCTATCCTCCGGGTATCCTGTGGCCACTTTCACTGACGGCGTATTCAGATACCATGGACTTCCTTCTACTTACTGCAATACAAGTGCAAACGGGCCAACAGGCAAAAAACAAAACAGAACAAAAAAAACAAAAAAACAAACAAAACAGCAAAAACCAAGAATCCATCTTTGTGTTTTCTCCTCCCACTTGTACTCTTACCTTGCTGTAAAAGCAAGGAGAGAAAGAAGGCTGTGGAAGGAAATCCTGGCCCCGAACTGGCTGTTTCCCACCTAGGAAATGTAAGAATTAGAAGGAAATGTCTTTCTCTGAATGTGAACCTTCCATATCATAGAAATACTCTGTGGCTGCTCATATGGCTTCTACTCAGGCATCTTCAGGTCCTGACATTATTGAGCATCAGTTGTTTCAAAACAGGCATCTTTCTCCAAAACCCAGAGCAGGAATAGAAGCAATACTAAATGAATGTAAGCACCTTTTTCAAGGGTGCTGGCACTTACTGCATTACAACAACTGAGGTCACTACATGGCTGTGTAGATCAAACTGAACTTAAATTAACATGGAAGAAAGAGTGAATCAGCACATTTCTCCTGTGCACAGCCTCTGTGCTCATATAATGTTGCTCCACTCTGCTTTTAACTGCTACACGCCACCAGTTTTTGCACAGCACCCACAGCTTATCAAACAAAGTAGAAGGGCGAAGATGAACAACATCCTTGCTAGGCTGTGCTGCAGAATATACTCTCCTAGCAGATACATGATTTTACACACCACAATACAAACAGACAACTCATTGCCCTCCATAAAAGTAAACCTCTTGATGAGCTTTGCTCCCAGCTTGGGTCTCTGTGGGAGCACAGCAGGGTCAGAAGGAAACCCATCACAGCAACAACACAAATTGCCTCATTAGCTCCCCAGAGCTAAGGTGTTTTCCTTGCCTTCGGTACTGGGTAAAAAAATCAATGAATATAATTAGCTAGAGAAAGGTCAAATCAGAAACACAAGCTTTCCAAGCTGTAACTTTTTAAACTTCTTTGAGGACGAGGTGTCACTCACAAATGCTCACATTTAGCATGGCTAAAATAGAGCATGAAGCACTCCTTCTGCAAGCCAGACAAGCCCCAAGCAGCAGCACTTGCTTAGCATTACGAGGTGTCCGGGACTGCAGCGTGCTGCTGCACTAAAACACACAGACACGATGCACCATGCCCAAGACAGCTGATGGAGCTGATCAACACCGCTGAGGTGCTCCTCGTCTGCTGAGCTCAGGCTCCACCAGCTGATCATGTCCGTGATTCTGCAGACTTCCAGCTACCTGGAGACTTGGAGGGCCACGGTATTCATGAGGTCCTTCTGGCAGGAGCCTGTCACTCTGCAACCTGTGAGTCTGAGTCATCCAAAGTGCTCAGGGAGGCAGGGAGAAGGAGTTGGACTCGATGATCCTTGTGGGTCCCTTTCAATTCGGGGTATTTTGTGACTCTGTGACTCTAAGGTGCTCTTTGCTCGTCCATGGCTGGGACGAAGCCAGTACCTAAACCCTTCACAAGTCCAGCTGGTAACATCTTGGCACTGGGCTTTGCACACATTTGCCTCGCTGATCCTCATGTCAAAGGGTTTGCAGGACTGCAGAGCCTTCAGCTGTCGACACAGCGCTTGTTGGCTGCCAGCTCGGTGCTCCCTCCTGAACACAGGGCGGGTGGCAGCATGGTGGCTGCCAACACCCAAAGCATTTCCTAGAGACCAGCACGCCAGGTTTGCCAGCCAGGGGACAAATGCCAGTTGCTGCACAAGTGCCCTAGGTCATGTTGCTGCCTTCACTAGAGCTCCCATGCACAAGTCGAGCAGGCAGCACTTCCCAAATACCACGGGCATCAGGCAGGTGGTGCCCACTCCAGAAAGCGGATTGCTTTTAGGTGACAAGAACCTAAAATCACCTGTTTTAAACCAGCTGCCTACCTGCATAACAAACCCACTGACCTGGGGGCACTTTCATTGGCAGTCAAAGACTTCTCAAGGGGGGTTTGGGCAGGTGGGAGCTGCCTCTTCCTCCGCCAAGTCCTGCCAGGGCCCTGGCTGAGGCTGGCCTTTGCCTTTTAGGCTTTGTTACGCGGCACAAGTGCTGAGCAGCACAAGTGCTGAGCAGCACAAGCCAGCAGAGCGCAGGTGCTCTGATGTCAGGACTTTTATGAATTTCCAGGGAGTCAAATACAGAAAGTCCTGGAAAGCGAAGGAAGGTAAAGCTGGCTACAGGCTGAGCATGGGAGGGCTGATTTACATCTCTCTGAGGCTGGTCCATGTCTTACTTGGACTCGAGACTACACGCAGAGGTCGGTCACCAGCCCCTCTCTGCTCTCTGAACGCCTCCAGCTCGCCGCTGCCAAAGAACACCCACCTGCCAGGTCCTGCTGCTCCGAGAAACAGCCCAGCTCGTCTTTGTCCTTTGCACTACAACAGTTGTTTCCACTCGAACAATACAGAATTCCCCACATCTTCATCCCCCCTCCCCTTTCATTTTCCCCGAAGTGAAATATAACTGCGAAGGCTTTGAGGAAGTTCCAGACAACGTTGCTCACTTCATTTCAGCTCAGACAATTCCCAAATTACCAGAATCTCATGCACTGGCCTCAAAATCACCACACATCCAACCTCCCCCCACCAAAGGTTTCTCCCCAAATTCTTTTATGTCACTGATAGCCATATGTTAATGAATAATAAGAGCAGCACTTGCTTAAAGCAACCAAAGCATCGCATCTAACAGCCAGGACTGGGCTGGCACAGGGACATCACAGATCAAAGGGGACCAGCTCAGCTTTTTTGTTACTAGATTGGAACAAGTCATCTGAATCCCAGTAGGTAGAAATTACAACAATTTGCAGGAAAAAAAAAAAAAAAAAAGAAAAAAGAAAAAAAGAAAAAAAAAAAGAACAACAACAAAAAAACACAACAAAGTGAAGGTCTGCACTTAATATTTTTCTCCACTGAAGTATGCACAAAAGCTTCCCATCCTTCAGAAGAGGGATAAAAACACAGGAATGGATAAGAATTGAACAGCTGGCTGAACAACTGTCCTTAGAAAAATCTGCATGCCCTTACTGCTCTGTTTTGTGCCCTACAAGGGTAAGGTTCCACAAGGCATTGGAGTGAGCAAGACCAGAACTGGAGTCTGCTTCTTTCCCGAGCCAGGGGAATCGCTGCTTTATGTCCCCGTGGTATCAAGCAGCTGAAAGCAAGACATTTATCACACAGCTCCATCCGCCCGCTGTTCCTGGAGCAAAACCTGAGTGCTATTCAGGAGGAGCTGAATTAATGCTCACGCAGACCCATCTTTCACCAGCCGCCAGCAGTACAGACGGGGCTGAGTGCCTGTATCTGCTTCAAGTGTTTTGTCCTGCACCACCCAGGCACCTCCCTTTGGGCTTGTTTGAGGCAGACACATGGAGCACTTGCTGCAAAGCAAATGGAAACAGCACGAGCTGCCTCCCTGGTTATTAATCCCAAGAGCTGAGCTGAGCAAAGGAGATGAGCAGCTCTCTCCTTGTGCACCACTTGGTGTCACACCAGCTGAGCTCTGCTGTCCCTGCTTGCTGTGCAGACTGACAGACACCTCCCCTCTCCAGGGCTGCTGACTCAACTTTTTCACTGGCAACGCTTGGAAAATTTTGCCAAACAGAAGAATAAAGGCAATAAAATCCTTACCTTGGCCTCAAGCGTGTTTAGCCTCTCGGTCATATCTGCTAGTCTCGTACAGTTCATGCATTCTGGAAAGAACAAAACAGAATGATGTAAAATCTCTGTGTACTTCGCATTCTAATCCACGGCTTTCACTCTGCGGGCCCTGATCCCTTTTTGATCCAAGGCACACAGGAAAGTGCTTCAAGATAATAAGTTATTGGGGGTGGGGGGTGGAATAAACATTCTACATTATTATGCAGGTAAGCAGCCACAGCCACATTATGAATGTTGTTCGGGGACATTCGGTGGTGCAGTGTGAAATCAAGTTCCCAACAGGTAGAAGGTAGGCAAAGAGAATTTTAGTTTTAAGACTTTTCCTGGTGCCAACCAGCACGACCAGCTGTCACCAGCAGAGACATGGTCTGTCACTGGTACAAGCTGGCGTGGCACGTACCACCTCGCAGACCCCGGGCTGCACAGCTGCTGCTCCCACTTAGCTCGGTGCTCTTTCTCTCCTCTGCTCTCAATCCTGGTCAAATCCCGAAGAGAGCAATGAATGCACAGAACGCCCGTCTCTGCGGAGCCCTGCTCCATCCCCAGGCCCTGTAACCACTCCCACAACAAATCATCAGTCCCAGCAACAGCGAGAAAAAACAAAAGTGACCCCAGGGCTGACGCAGAGCAGACCTGCAGCACGAAGTGGTTTCCATCTCACTTTGCCGCATAGAAGCAACAGATCGGCAGCAAGCACCAAAGGGGTCTTGACAGGATGCCTTACCGAGAACAAACGTTAGCTTAATGGGCTCTGAGTGCAGTTTAAAATGATTGCTTGGTACAAAGGACATCACTTATCTAAACAGGAGGCCTGCTGCTTTGCCTCTGTTTTCATTTCAGCAGTTTTAAAGTGAGTGAAGGAGGATAAAGCCCTGAGCAGAGATTTAATCAACAAGCACTTTCCCAGCACGTCACAGCCGTGTTGAACGGCCTGTTCCCAGCTCGCAGAGAAGCGTTCCAGCCCGGCCCGCTCACCTATCACAACTGCTCAAGTGCAATGGTTTTTAAAAAGGGAAAATGACTCGCAGCGTGAAGTCTTACAGAGAACAAACCAGCCTTACTCAGGAGACACATCGTGGGACACAGCTCATGTCCCACAGAGGAGAATCCCTGGGTGCATTTCTGGGCTCCTTGAGGACCAGGGCCAGCTCACAGTGATGACCACTGATGCAGGATTTATGCCTGGTATTTCCATAGGGCTGGGGAGATTGACCCCTAAGTCTTGAGCCACTAACAAACCATGCAGGTGTGGCTCAGGCTGAGGGTGCACTGGGGATTTGTGTAAGCCCAGTACCTACCGATGGAGAGCAGTGGGTGAACCAACATCCCCAGGACACCTGGGACTCAGTTCTCATCCCTAACAAGTGTCCCCTTTTGCATGAGGACCCCTGAGGAACCTCTCAAATCTTCACCCACAAACACTTTCCAGTTTATGAAGCACATGGTATGCGCCGATGGCTCTCAGCCACGCAACGATTTTAATACGTGGCTCGGAGGGCCAGGAAGTTTGGCTGTTCCCCTTCAGTGATTTACAGCCCGAGCAGATAGTCTGAGTACTGACAGCATCCAATCACCCACTGCAGAAACCTTCCAAAGAAATTCTCTCCTTGACCCCCTGGGGGCACAGAAAATCTCCACGGGGAGCTGTGCACCTTCCCAAAGGAGGCAGACACGCAGCCTCCATCTGGTGGGGCCTTACCTTTCGCAAACAAAGCGTGTGATGGTTTGGGCACACTGCGATCGAGGGCTTTCCTCGCAGGTCAAGACTGACACAGACCGTCTTCGGACTAACAGCATTTGTTTATTTTTATTCTCTGCAATCAATTTTGGGGATCAATAATTTTGGCCTGAACTGGCCTGTGAATACACGAGTGCCACAGGCGCACTGTCCCCGGGGAAGGAAGTGGACGAGGCTGGTTTGGTCTGCATCTGCTTGTGGTGTGCAAAATGGGGAATTATGTTCTGTTTGTAACCGGCTTCATGCTTTTGATCTTGCTCATCCCCATCGAAAGATAAGACTGAATAAATCCAGAGCTCCCAAGAGCCAAAAGGCGTACCAGATGTGTTACAGAGCAAATAAAATATGGAGTCCTAGTCTCCCTTCTGCTGGCTTGCACATATTAATAACCCCCATAGGTTTCAGAGAGACTAACTTGACCTGTCTGAAAACCATCTCTGGGGCAGATTTTGAGATGAATTGGTAAGTTAAACTCTATTTGGAGAGCTCAGCTTACAAAAAAAGACTCTTACTACTCCTCTGCATAGGGGCGAATCAACCAACTCAGATGAGAAGAAGCTCTGATCATCTCTGCTGGACACCAGTCCAGCAGCCCCTCTGCTCTTGAAGAGCATCTCAAGCAGTACTCTTATGTGCATTTGCTGGACAAGACATTAGATTTAAATAAGCAAAATAACAGAACTCTGATCCTGTCCTTCTCAAAGCACCTGGAAACCCGGATCCACATCCAAAGTACTTAGCCTGAACCCAAAAGACATTTAACTAATCCAGTAAGTGGAAGTCCTAGTGCAAAAAATCTTCTCACTGAGGAAAAAGAGTCCTGCCAACAAATCCTTGTGTAATTTATCTAGCTAACTGGCAGATGGACAATGCTTACAAACACGAAGAGTGAGATAAATGCTTGGTACTTCTGATACAGAAACTACAGTCAAAGCTTGCTCGCAACACACCAGGGACCAGCCTGCTTCAAGATCTGGGGGTCATTATTTGTCCTTGTAGAGAAGTCTGAGGATGATGGTGACAAATCAAGCTAACAAATTATCTTCCCTTACTACTATGCACTTAAGTATTTACTTTCTAATCCTAATGGCTGGTGGTTCCAAGGGCTTGCACTGCAAAGTCAAAGCATTCTGCCTTAGTAAAGCTAGCCTGAGAATCTCACATCATTATTCCACAGACAGTGAATACAATGTTGGGGCAAATACACACGCTCTCTGACCTGAAACTCCAGAGCAGACGCTATCCATATCTGCAGAAATCCATCACTTGTTGCTACACAGAACCACAGTTTATTTCCCCCAGATTCCTAGCTGGCAGATTTGTATTTTTCCAGCTAAACTCTGAGAAAGGAGTTGTGATTTCACTCTATGAAGCCCAACCTTAAAACACATGGTAGGATTTGTTTTAGAAATATTCCAGCAGGGAGGATAAATAATTGAGATAATAAGTGTAAGACTGTACCAGCATATCGTGTGACACCCAGTCTGTCTCCAGAACATCTTGCTGTCCCTGTCCTAGCACACCTCTGCCTTCCTGCCCTCCTGTTCCCCCCCTCTGGCCGCGTGGGTGAAGCAGTACAACTGGAGGGAAAGGAAAGATGTAACATATCAGAGATGGGATAGACTCAGCGTGCTGGCAGATAGCAGGTCACATACCTTGTGTCAGTGGTGACCTATTTAACTCTGACCCATAGGCTGCTGCATTTGATCAGTCTTCAATTAAAGGCTAAGAACTGGCACCTCCTGCTCTGCACAAACAGGCATCGGGCTCTGGACGTGTTCCTGCGACAAGTGACTGACAACGGTGAAAGTCTTCCTTCAGGTGCTTGCTACGCTTGGCATTTCCACATTGCTTGAGCAGCATGAACATAATTTCATGATTAAATAGGTGCATATTTTGCCTGATCGAGGCTGAAAGCCCCACAAGTCTTCCAGCTCCTCACTCAAATCGAGATTAACCAAAAAGGCATGATAACGGCTTTATACCGACAGGGCTCTAATGATTTCAGCATAATTATCACAGTGGTACTGAAGTGAGTAAAAAAATCAGGCCAACTTTCACCATGGGGCCACAGGTCAGAGAGTTCTGCGAAACGGCAAAGAAACCTCTTGGCATCTCTGCCCCATTTCTCAGCCCTGACAGCCCGCGCTCATTTGTATACCCAGAGTCTCTGCAGAATATTAAAAGGGCTTTTGGTTTCCCTACAGCCAGATGCTCAGTAGATATAAATTGCACAGCTCAACTGAAGTCAAGGGATCAAGGCTCTGTCTCTCTTTTTCTTGATAGATTACTCCAGAATTCATATTTCAGAGAGGAGGCGGAGGAGGTCGTTTATAGCATATGAAAGGGGAGAGAATTCTGGAATCACAAAGCCTTTGTTTAAACAAATAAAACCTTTGCAGCCAGCTTTTTCAAGGTCATATTTTGCCATTACTAGAAAGTCAAACCCTGCAATGCAGTGGGGTGATTTGGAGTATACTGCGCTACAAATCTGTAACACACAAGCTGAGTAGGTCCAGTTTGGAGAAAATGTTGTTCAGTATTCTCTGAACAAATCTGGAAGAGCATCAGTAAAGTCAGCTAAATTAATCCAGGCAACTGTTTCTTTGCAAGGAGAAAAGAATGAAGCTCAAAGCTCCTGAGGGGAGCAGAAAGCATGGCTAACTTTACAGTAAACTCTGTGAGCAGATAGGGAATGAGAAGTGACAAAGACATCCAGGATCCAGCAGCGATGCAGCAACGTGTTTCACTCAGGTGACAACAGCATTGTCACCATGCCCAGGCTGTCCAAGTCCCATTATCAGGCTCAGCATGAAACACCCACCAGAGGTGTTGTACTTGGACACTTCAAGATAAACCACTGGACCACTGCCCCTTCCATCCACTTGTTCCCACACACATGCATACGGCCTAGCCAAAAAAGAAAAAAACAAGCAGTGATATTTGCAGGCACCAGAAGAAATCTCAAGTCAAATTCCACAGTAGAAATACGAAGACAGACCCCCTGCGCCTACCTAGGTGGCCCTCGGTGGGGGACAGCCAGCCTGGGCTTGCATCTCCACCCCTCTTTAATTTGTCTGGTTTGACCCTTCCAGCCTTTTTACATGGATACTGAGTTTCCCTAAGTAGTTTATGTTCTGGCCCTTCGCAAAAGCTTTCGCCAGTGCTTGTGAAGGATAGCAGGCCCAAGCCATAAATCACAGCCAACCTGGGATCTGTTTTTTCAACACGTTTCCTCTAATGAGAGTCAGATGTTGGCTAGATAGACTTTATTAATTGTACTTGTTTGGTATCAGTCATGTCTTTAGCTCTGTAACGGAGCTGGAGCAAGCGAAAGGCAACGGGCTGACAGCAACCGTGGAGAGGAGGAGGAGCGCTCGCGTGGCCCGGTAGCCTCTGGTTTGAAGAAAAAACGGGAATCAAAGGTTGGGGGAGCTACAGGAGGGATGGGACCCTGACACGATGGTGCAGGCCCGGCCACCACACAGCCAGCAGAACCAGCCCACGAGGCTGGAGCAAGGCCTGCTCGCCACGGTAAGCACCCCGGGTTTTGTTTAACGCAAGATCCATGGGACCCAGCTGCCACAATGTCTTTGTTTACTGCCATGGCATTTACTCGTTGTATACGTTGTGAATTTACACCTTTTGGCAAAGGCAGTGGTTGGGAAGGGGCCGCAGTGGCTGGGGTCCCACATAGCAGTGGGGTTGGGATCCGGCTGAGGCAACCGATGGGGAAAAGCCAAGCTCACCACATCCCTCCGCTTCCCATCGCTTCACATCAAGGCCGTCTGTCCTCTCACCCCCTCTCTGGGGCCGATAGCTACCCAACGCCACGAGCCTCTCACTTCCAACAAACAATTCCTCTGACCCCATGTTCAACACCAGCACCGACCAGCCCCACAGCACTGCCGCTGAGCAGGGCCCTGAACGTAATTAAAGCACTTCACAGGTAACGAGCCTCAGGCCAAGGAGGCTCAGAGAAGTTTAAAGATGATCTCATTGACCAAATAACGATGTTTTGTTCTCTCCCACAGTTTTGACGTCAGGATTTTACAGGATGCAAAGCTTTAGTTTCACTCATAAATTGTAAATTATTAGGCTGCCTATCAATATGAAACAGAACATCTATAGAATATTTCTGCAATTTTAGCATCATTACGGATAATTCATTGTCCCTACCAGGAGACCCTTATCACTGCCAAAATTTCTCCATTTGTGATCTCTCTTTCTCCATTTAATATATATATCTATCTATTTTAATAACCCTTACCCTTAACTTTACTGGCTATCTTTAAAAAGCAGCTCAAATTTCCCTTCTTATGAGAACTGCTATCTGATCTTTTTCTGCTTGTAAAATATTCATACTTAATTTTCATGTCTACTTTTTTCTACCTTCTTAAACAGGAAAGGGACTTTTTTGTTCCCCAAAAAGCAATAAATATTTCTTTTATCATGAAATTCTGTGATTTTGAAGGCTCTGTAATAATAAATAAATAAATAAATATAAGAGCAAAACCGAGTGACAAGGAGATTTACCACAAAATGTACTTTTGGAATAACAACTACTATTTGAGAACCCAGATAAAATCTGGTATATAGCTTCAAGTGGAAAAAAATGGGGTGTACTTTGCAAAAAAATTCTGCAGTACTTTCTCTAGATTTTTTTAACTGATTTTCAGTTTCTTAGTGACGTTTCGGTCTTTGGTCTCAAAATGGTATTTATTTCAAAACTCACCTAAATTAAAAATGAAATTAACTGATTAAATAGTCTTAGTGAAACTAACTGGTTCACTTTGGGTCAAATGAAATAATTTAGGTTGACCCAAAGCCATATTTTAGTCATTATGTTGTGTCAAAAAGAAACCCTAAATATTTCCATTTCAGTTTGTCCCAAATCATTTTTCTTTCCAATTTTTGGTTTGGCAAATAAACCCAAAAAATCTCCATTATTCACCCAGGTCTATTCTTAAACAGCTCACATCACTCACATTGTTTTATTTAAAATTTCACACATGCACACTCCCACACCACTAACTAATTTTATACATAATTGCTCTCAGCCTGGGGATTTGTGCTCTTTCACAGTGCCAAAGATCTATTTTGCTGGTTAGGCCTGTGCTCTGTTAGCATATGGAATTAGATCATGATCATTTATTCATAGGCAACCATGAGCTGTGAGATCCGTGTTCAATCCATCTTTATCTGTCAGAGGAAAGTTTAGCAGGGAAAGGCTGGCTTTTGGGGTAACACATTTTGCTAGAAATGTATTATCTATTATTTTTAGAAACACCAAGGACATTTTACTAATATAGCCTGAAGACTGAAATGACCCCGACGAGGAGGAATTTTCCCTATCCAGCACTGGTTTGTTAAAGCCTTGCTGTGTGTGAGCTGCAGAAGATGCACTCCCAGATGATGCTGATGGCAGCGTGGTGCTCAGGGCTTCTTGGTGCCGCACCAAACCTCCCTCCTGGCAGCTCCCCTGCTGGCCATCACTGCCCGGCTGTAAAATTCACCAAAGCAAATAAAACGCCAGAAAACAGGCATGCAGGTAGCATCAATAACGTGTATGGACAAACCTCTCACAGCAAGATGTGGGTGTATATGAGTGCCCCTGACCTAAAGGGAAGGAGTCCACAAGCCTTCCTGCCAAGGCAGCTGAGTGCACCTGAGCCCCCAGGGGCTGGGGCTTTGTCCTGGGTGAAAAAACCCTCCTGGAGATGCTCCACTCCCCACTGCAGCCAAAACGCAGTGTCCCATCCCCACAGTCATCGCATCAAACTCATTCCTTTGGCACTGCGTGTTGCAGATCAGGGAGTGATAGTTCATGGGACCTGGCTAACTCATCCGACCCCAGCCCAAGCATGCATGGGAACCACAATGCGCCTCAAAGTTCACCTCAAAGTGAGACGGTCCCACATCCCTTCCAGAGGAGACTGCTTTTCCCTGCTGGGAGAAGTGATCAGGGGAAAAACGCGCTCAAAACACGGCATAACGTAACATGAAGTAAGGAAGCAGACAGGACGAAAGGAATCAAGGCTCACCATAAACTCTGGAGGGACTCCTATAATATCAGCTCTGCACCTGCGTATCACAGGTCAGAGAATCTCTCACAGTCTCGAGCCAAACAATGTGTGCTAACTGGACTATGTCTCTCAGAAAGACACTCTAGAGCCAGACAACCTAGGTTTCTTTAGCAAACTGCATCCAAGGCTAACCCCTGTGTTAAAAATATGCATCCTGTTGCCAGTTTGGACTTCTGACATCAAATTCTACCCCTGCTTTGTTTTATCACACTTCAGACTGCAAGGACTAAAGACACCTCTAAGGTTAGATGCCTTCTCTCCGCGGAAAGTCCCTGTAACCCATAAACATGTTACATTTAGGATGCTCCATCAAGCACTGGTGTTTCTTCATCCAGAACATTAGCACTGCCTTCCTTTAGCCAAGACAAAAATTAGCTGAAAGACCAATAAGGAAAGCGTAGCTTAAGCTGCTGAAAAGAAAGGTCTGAATTCAGAAGAACTTTTCTCCCTGAAAATCAAAACTGCACGTTTGCCCACACTTACTATGGAGAATGCACTCTGATTATTACTGTTATCAGCCCCAGGGGCACTTTTGCAAAGCCTCTATTTCCCTGATCAACATTTCAGCTTCAGGTTCGAGCCAGCATGCTTCATCCATTCTGCCATGCCTGTCGCCCAGCGCTGCAGGGACAGGATGCAGTCCAACACGATGCTCAGCCTCTTGAGGATCATTACTCTGCCTGATTCTGCTAATTACCTTTTGCTAGCTTTTGTCTAAATCCCTCTGAGCTGTGCTATGGTCCTCAGAGATCTGAGCAGAAAGAGGAATCCCTTCCACATCTCCCCGCAGCTGCGACTTCGCTCTCTGGGACACCAGGGAGAAGCAGACCCAGCAAATCCCCGATATCATCTGGTCCCCATAACAGGAAGAACAAGGTAACAGTTGCATCAGATTAGTGATTAGCGCAAGGCTGTGCAAAGGAATTTTTTTTTTTTTGGTTTTGTTTCCATGTTAACTTATGGATGAAGAAAAATTAGCAAAGGAAATATCCAGCTGGGGTCAGCCAGGCATGTTTCATTTTCAGTTTCAGATTTTTAACTCTTCGAAATAGCTGCACCAGACTACTTTTCTAACTCATTTTAGGATGAAGAAATCAGAAGATATCCATCATACTGCGCGGAATCAAAATGTTTTCCAGAATTCCTTCATCCTGTTATTTTAACCCAAAACTTACCAAATGCTTCCCACAATTGGGGACCCAATTATTTCCTGGTGGAACCAAGCCCTTCCTCACCATTTGTGCTTCCTCTCAGTTATGACACCTACACAATAACAAGTACCATCACATCTCCTCCGAGACATCGTGCTAGTGGTAATTAGAAGAGCTTCATTTTGAGGCTCTAGTTGCCCCCGCCTCGAAATTCTCCTACAAAATGCTTTAAATGGCACATTTAGACTCAGGAATGAAGGCCCAGCAATCAGGGGAGATCTCTCCTGGAACACGGCGAGCACTGGGTAAGGCTGCATGTCAGCCAACCTTCTCTCCCACGCCATTCACCCCACGCACTCAGCCCCAATATTACGTTTCTCTTACAGCTGTGGAGGATTTGACAATGAATTCTGAACCTCCCTGAGCACTGATGGGGAATGGGGAGAACAGCCAGAGCCTCTGAGTCCAAAATGGACAAATGCGGAGTGGTGCAATTTGTCTGCAATGCACTGAGCAGGAATCGGAGATCTCCGGAGAACCTTCCTCCCGCCCCAGCCCCATACCTTCTTCTTACAACAGAATCGGTAATTATTCCTAGGCAACAATACACTGGCAAATAAGCTCAGACCAGGGCTTTAAAACTGCACAGCTGGAGGATTGGGAGGCTCAGTGCATGGTCACTGGTGCCCACTGCCACACGATGCCTCTGGCAGCAGGGCTGATGTTGGCACTTCTCAGTTTCACACAAGCGTAATCGTCCCGCAGTGAAAAGCGCTCCCAGACTTCATAGCCACCGAGAGCTTAGCCCCAACAGCATAATCAGGAAACTCGAGGGTACTTAAACAAACCAAATCTCTTAACTGGTTCAGTTTATCCTTCTCCATGAAAGGTATCTGGAAGACACTCTCAAGCACTTCACCAAAGCTGATTGCTCGAACCCAAACCATCACATGCCACAAATCCTTTACACTTTGAACAGCTGCCAGGCACTCGTTTGCTCGCAGCCACGGGAACAGCTTTCTTATCAATAAATGAGGATTCCTGTGTATGCAACACCCAGTAATGGCAATGGAAATGACTCGGTCAAATGCCTCTGCTTTGAGATTAGGAAATGCCCAAAAGGTTTTAGGCAGCAAAAAAGTGCTAAGTGCAGCTACAGGACAAGCAAGATGCACATTCAAAATAAACAATGGAGCAGTCCCCTTCCAGAAGTGTGAGGACAGCCAGTGTGGGGTATGCTATAAAAACGTCGACATTTGCTATAAATTGTTGTGCTTTGAGACCCAAGATGCTACAGCACTCCTCAATAGGAAATAACTGGGATATCTCCAAAAGCTGTTGGTAAATGAGGACTTTAATGGTGACAATTGCATCAGAATAAGAGCAATCTCCTATTTTAGCCCAATTAGTGCTGTGCTAAATCATCGGCCAAGGCCCTGCCTTTTGCAGTTGAAAGAGACACATCTGTGAGGCTCTTCTGTCGCATGTGTTTTATATTATACTCTAGCACAATATGTATAAACTAACGCTATTCTACACTTACACAGCACCTCATCTGGAAATCTGAAAGCGATTTATGAATGGTGGGCATCTGTGACATTTTACAGATGGAAATTGAGGCACGGAGGGATTCAGTAATTAGCCCCAGACTTGCACAATGAGTCAGCTGCAGAGCAGAGCCTATTATTTGTTGTGTGGTAACATCTAGTGTCCAAACACACAGGGACAAAAGTCTTTTTCCTCAAATAAAGCATGCAGACATGCCCAAAAATGCCACCCAGGTCTGCATTCAGACCTAAGTTCTTGCTGAATACTCAGTCTGAACACATATCCCAAAGCACAGCCTCCCCTGGCAGACAGATCCCTCCGTTCCCGAAGCACAAATGCAGACCAGAAGAAGGGTTAATATGCCTGAAAGTTTGTCTGCTTTTTCCACATCAGTTGATCTAATAAAAAAGATTGATTCTCCCTGCAAATCTGGCCTCGCTTTAACAAATCATTTGATTTGACACAAAGGACTATATTCAGATAGTTTAAATTCCACTTCAGTCCCTGGAAGTGCACTTTCTGATGGACTGAACGCTTGGAGACAGCCAATGGGAAGCACCAGGCAGAGACACCCACCTCGGGTAGGGTTTACATTGTCTGAGTGTGGCCAGAAGCATCTGCAGATCTCTCCGTGCTGTAGTGCTTATGAGCCTACTAGGAACGTCACGGTGTTAGAGAAAACAGACAGCCCTTCCTATACCTCCTAGAAAGACAGCAGCAACTCACATTGCTGAAGCACTTCCAGCGTGTGAGCGTAACACCACGTTACCTTCCCACCTTGCCCAAGGCAGCAGGCAAGATGCCTGGAGTGACGCTCCCAAGGTGTGGGGCTGCAGATCACCAAGGGGGAGAAGAAGCCCATTAAAAATCCAAGCAATCCAGACACTTGGGTTAGAAAAACTTCAATTGCTTTAGTTTGAAAAGACAGGAAAGCATCTGCAGCCAGATCTCTACTGCAATTTAAAACAGATCTAATTTGCAGCTCCCCATTATTCCCTCTAGGTACTGCCTGTATCAAAGTTAATGAATGTTGAAGTTGGAAGGAGCTGGTTTTAGTGCTCCTGTCCTCGGTATACCTGTTCTCTACTTATCTGGCACGTTTCCTTCTAGAAAGAAGAAGAGCAAGTCTTCATGTGGTGTGGTGCCACACACAGCCTACACTGAACAGGAAAGCTGTGGAATACCTCCTGCACGTTTCATTGTCCCTTTCAGAGCAGTCATCTCCCTCCCCAGACCTCAATGAGCAAGTCCCAGACCCGCTAGGAGCAGTACATCCCTGCCTTCCTGTCTGTCCATACTCCTAAAGTGTTTAGCCTACCCAAAAACTCAGTGCATCACTAGGAGGCTAAATGACTAAGAGAAAAGAATAGAAGGAAACATCTTCAAACACAGGATGTCTGGAGGAATCCTAGGCCAAATTGCTGATAAGGAGGATTTCTTGCACAGAGGAAAAACATATATGTATATATATCCCTCCAAAAACGCAGCCAATATCCTCCAACCCCCATTGTCAGGCTATCAGAAGAATGATAGTATCAATTAGATTTTGCCTGGAAGAGAGCAACAAGGTAAGCCACATTTTAAATAATTTAGTAACTAGTCTCCTTCGGGGTCCCAGATGTGCTGTGGGCAGGACCGTTCCTGCCTCACATGGCCACAGAACAGGGCAGATGTTGAAAAGTATACGGCTGCCTCGAGGGAGGAATCAAAGCACAGCGTGGAGACACCAAGGAACTGAAGCAGCAGCCCCAGACAACAACTGCAGGGGAAGAGAAGTAAAAATCCTTCACCTGAACCAGGGTTTGCCAAAGATATCTTACAGGGGATTCTACACACCAGAAAGGTTCTTCAACTTCTTTAAGTTAGCAGTGAACACCTAGAAAAGGTGCAATTCTTGGCAGGTAGAAGTCACCATCACCTCACTGACTGCAGTCAAACTGCAGATGACTTCCACCAGCTCAGGACCAGCCACAGGTGGCTCTGGGGGTTCATCAGGCCCCTGGATGCTCGTTTCATTTTTGCCAAGCTCTAGAAATGTCCCTTTGGGATCCCGCAGGAGAGATGTGCTACTGGTCAACCCCCTGTTGCTCCCGGGTGAACAAGCTGTGAACTCCCATGTTTGGGACAACGAAGCAAAGGATGAGGTGGGAATCCCCAGGCAGAGAAGACTGAATTGTCTCAGGGCACTGGGAAGCCAGATAGTGCACAGTCACCTCCAGGCTTATTTAATATTTAATAAACTCTTCTGCAGGGCTTGTTATGAAATAAGGTAAAAAGTGCTATTGGACAGATGATAGCAACACACTGCCTGAGATGATAAAAGCCAAGAAGGGATCACAGCAGGTAAGGACTTGGCAGTAAAGTCACTTACAAAAGACAATCCAGAAACAAGATTATCCTGTAGCGGGACCAATAATAAGGAATTCTGAAGATTTAGATATAAACCCTGCTGACACAACACTTTTCCCACATCCTTGGACAAATTTAGTTCCTTCACATGGGAGCACCAATTCGAGGGTCGGTGTGATTCATGGTGCATTAATGGGCCTGGACAGGGCCAAGTTACAGAGGGGAGAAGAACCGGATCAAGGATAGAGGCAAGAACTGAAGGATCCTTCTCTCCCAGAAGGGCTGGGGCTGACTTCTCTATTCAGACATTTATTTTTTTCCTGATGCAATGAGAACTAAGAATTCCAAGGAAGGACCTGATGCTATCGGCAGCCAGCAAGGAATGGCTGTTGGGCACCTTCAGCCTCGGGGTCCCACCCCAGGGATGAGGCACTGCAGGTTTGGAGGCGCAGCCTTCCCAGGCTGCCATCCCTGCCCTACCTGGCCAGCACCACTCCAGCTTGTGCTGAACAGCCACGGTTAACAAGGAATCAGACCTGTTCTGTCCCTTCCATGAGCACAGCACACAAAGAGAGAGGAACTACAGTTGGAGCACGAAGCACACCTCCAGTAGAGGTGGGAGCAGAAAGACAGAAGCTTGGCCTGATTTAAGGCTTCATTGGTGCTTATGGGCTCTGGGACACTTATTTTTCTGCTGAGTGCACGTTCAGGGAGGAGAGTAAAGAGGCAGATCAGCATGAGCTCTTCTTCCCCTTGCCACACTGCTGCTTTCACAAAACCAGCCTTGTAGGAGTGGTTCGTCTGCTCAGCACATGTGCTGCTCCTGAGCTGGCGCGATTTTCATTGCCCACAGAACCTGCACACAGCTATCACGTACAAAGGCTCCTGCATCAATCCCTGCTGCTTTTTGATTAACCATGGATGGAGATTGACAGTCGAGTTTAAAACCTCGGTTGGACTTTCACACGTGCACCACAGCACTTTTACACTACTTCTCCTGCCAGCTTGGAGGCACACAGTCCACGCAGCACCAAGTGATGCTTTGTTGCTGGCCCCCTTCAGCCTTGAAAACCACCTCAGTTTTATCAGGAGAGGCTGCTCAGAGACACCAATGTGAGTGTCACCAAGAGACGTGGATGTGAGGAGACAGCAGGCTGCCGATGACTGATGAGCCTGTCCCCTTACAGGAGAGCCTGCGGTTACAAACAAGGTCATGGCCTTATTCCCTCTGAGAGCTCTGCAGCACCACCTCACCAGGCTGACCCCACTCCTTGTGGCACCTCTCAAAATACCACCACCAAAGGTGAACAAGGAGCACGATGAGGTCTGTGAAAACAGGGCGGAGAGCTTTCATTGCAAGGAAGAGTGCACACAACAGGCAGAGCCCCACAGACACCCCCCCCCAGTGCTTCCCCAACAAGCAAAGGGCATCCCTGCCTGCACAGCCCCCTGCCCGGCCGTGCACCCGCTGTGCTCTTAGGCTCTGCTTTTCCCTCGTGTTCAAGTTGCCCACTTACGGTCCTGGTTGTAAAAGTAACCGTGCTGGCGGCCAGATGAACCTGCGGGGGGGAGACAAGGCAATTATCACCGGGAACATGTCAAACCCTTGCCCTGCGCAGCATCGGTTCAGCAGAGAAGAAGTTTACTCAGCTTGCGGAGCAAAACTTGGTAAGGAATGAAAGCGCCTTCGCTCTCCCCACTCGGCTCGTTTGCGCTCGTGCCAGCATTTCCCCCCCTTCCCACCCACAGCAAGACATGCAGGCACAGACACACACACTCGTGCTCTCGAAGTGCTGAAATAAGCCTGTAAAAGAGCCCCATGCCTCTGCTGGAAGCGATGCTTCCAAAAAATGCAACCACAGAAAAACCTACTGAATGGAACAGGCTGCAGCAAGCCGTTCCGGTTGGACATACGAGGGCCTTGGGGTTTGTTTTGGTTTTTGTTTTGTTTTGAGGATTGCATGCTCTGGGGGAAAACTGCCCCAGGTTCAAGGAGGGAGAGCAGCAGTCGGTGTTTTGGCTGAGCCGTGGGGAGAAGAGCCCAGCACCTTCCCAGCTGCTGCTGTGGGTGCTAAAAACCAGATTTGTGGCAGAGAGAAGGGAAGGAACCAAGTCAGGAGGGGAAAGGGATGTAGCAGTGCCAGCACAGCAGCATCTCCTACTGTCCAGAAAACCCAGGGACACTTCAGAGAAGCGGGTTTGCCCATGAGGTTACCTCGCCTCTAGAGATTTTTCTATCTCCATGTGTAAAACCAGAGATGCCGACTCCAACCGCCTTTGTAACCACTCTGAGGTCTGCGAAGACCTAATTATTTAAGTCTGTGAGCCACAAAAAGCACTTTCATCTGGAAAGCAAAATAGATGAGCACATCAGCATCTATGTATTCTTACACAGAAGGGTAAAAAAAGGAAAAAGAAAAACGCTAAACAAGCTGAGGAAATAATTGTCTTGGTACCAAAAGCTTCCCACAGCCCTGGCGGATGACGGTCACACTGGAGCGACGTACATTAGTCATGATCAGCACACACAAAGTCATCTTGAAGATACTAACTACAAACAACTGTTACAAGATTTTACAAGAGCGTGTTTGTTGTACCAGTGTCTAGAAACATCACATTAAAAACAAACAAACAAGATCAGATAATTGCTTCGAGTATGGTTTTGGTTAGGTTGGGGTCCTGGATCTTTTTGCACATGTGCCTGGAAAGCCGAGCAGCAGGCTTGCTGACTGCCCTGCTCCGATATCCACCAGCAGGACTGGGAGACGTCGGTGCAATTCCACCCGTGCAAATCTGGACAAAGCCAGAAGGCCCTTAAGACCCTCAAATACCCAACTAATACCCACACAGTTCCCCTTGGAGGGCCAGTGCTTTACACCAGTGTTACATTCCTCCAAAATCTACCTTCTGAGGGAAGGAAATGCAGACTTGGCTGCTGCTGTCACTCCCAGCAGCCACTTCCATAATGCTGTGGCAAGCACGGGAGACACAAATGAACAGAAAACTGCCCTGAATGAAAACCAGCCCTATTCTGTTTCTTTTTTCTTAAAGAAATTCTGTCTCAGAGGAGACAGAAGTCCCTCACAGGCTGCCCAGTGGGAGGAATCTTTTCACCTGGTTTAATCCAAGATGCAGGGTTCAAGTCACACTTACTGTGCACAGAGATGGCAAATCAGATCAGGAACCCAAGGGGATGCTCCCAACATGACCACAGCACGTGCTGCACCACTCACATCACTTCCAGTCCCACCAACTCAAGCCCTGGCAGCTGGGAGGAGATGCCTTCTGCTGAAAAACCCCGTACAGAGAAGACGGACCCTCCTGCGAGCATTTGTGATGCCAGCACGTGTTACAAGCTCATCTCTGGCTGCAGAGGAGAGAGCAGGATCCAGGACATACCCTAAGCCAGAGCAGCGACCGGGCTGGACCAGAGCATTTCTGAAAACACGACAGAGACACAGTGCTTAACCAGGCAAGAGTTTCCTGCTGCATGGAGAGGGGCAGTTTTGCCTCTACGTGAGCAGCAGTTGTAATCTTCCACTGACGTGGAAGAGAAAATTAATCCAGCCGTCCAGTGCCAACGCCAGCTTTGAGGACCTATTGAGGTTTTCATGAGATTTCTGGGAACTGGTACGTGCAGAAAATGGGCATGAGATGGAGTGAACAAGGCACTTCACTACAGAAAGCCTTGCATCAGCACAGAGTGTTCAAAGTGCAAGCCAGAACAAAATCTGCACAACATAATTTTGCACTCTTAACAGAGTGATACAATAACCAATATGCAATACATTTTCTTTCATTATTCTACTATTAACAGAAACTACAAACCACCATGTTCTACTTCGAGGGGCAGATAATGATTCCAGTTCAGTCTCTTCCAGTTAAAATTAGATAGATGTTTTATGCCTTCTGCAAGATCTGCAGAGTCAACAGAACCACCAAGGGCCAGCTCCAGAGGTGTCCTGTTACTGACTGAAGACCCAGCAGAGTTGAACCACATCCCTGGCGCAGCATAGGAAGCATCTCTCTTTGCACAGCAGTGCCAGGCTGAGATCAATGACATCAAAAAATGTTTACATGGTCTTTTCTGTAACAGCAACAAGAAAGAGCAAACTAAATCACAAGAACTGAAGAAAGAAAGGCCACTCAAAGGTAGAAATCTATTCCACAGCCCTGCGCAGGGAATCCATTTCTGGAGAGCTGCCTAAAACTCTGCATCCGCCTTGTGCTGGCTCAACCCCCACTGCTCTTGGCAGGTGAGATAGAAAATTGGTTATAAAATGAGCCCTATATTTTATAAGTTTCATAAACATTTTTTTAAAAAACTGGAATATGAGGTATTCTCAGGGATCCCGTGCCAGAGAGTAATGTGGTCTAACTTGGAAACAGAGTTACCACCTGTTCATGGCAACTACTCTTTTAATCTTCATTTCTATTTTATGAGCTGACCAACACTATTTTATTAGCTGACAATTAGTTTAGGTTGATTTAATTAAACTGAGTTGATTACAAGCCCTCTTCCATCCAGGGCAAACTTCCTGCAGGACTAGGGGCTGGAACAACCTTGACCCTGTATCAGTAAAGCTGTATTCCACATCTCCTTGTCAAAAGCGGTCACACGACAATTCAGGTCAATGTATGTCGGTGGGCACAGAGACATTTGAGGTATTGGGTAGGAAAAAAAAAAAAAAAGCAGGATCTGGCTTCCTTAAGCTTAACTGGTGTAAAAACTTGCCGCCGGTTTCATAATGAGTGCATGCATACCACACAGATGGACAGTAAACCAGATGGGGAAAGAGAGATGAAAAATAACCCAATTTAAATACCCCTCAAATTTATTATTTTACAGGAAGATCAATTATTTAAAGCATGTGGCTGCAGAGATGCCTGAGTCAGTGGAACAGCAAGGGCAGAGCAGGGGAGGGAGGCATGGCAGGCACGGTAGAGGGGATGCATCTTAAGCAAATGCTGCTACTGCAGAGCGGTTCATTTAACTAAGTGCAAAGATAATCACACGGTCATAAATGAGTTACTGCTTGGTCTAAAGCTTGAAGTTGATGACAAAAATCTGTTGACATCAACAGGCCAACAAATCATGGGCATCTTGAGTGGACACCTCTGAAATAAATGTTGCATAGTAGGGAAAGAAAGGTTTTGGTAAGCATTTACTCTTCTGTGAACACACACATTCATGCATCAGCATTCAGCATAAAGTGTTGCATCTGCAAAAGTCTGGTCTACAGTGAAAAAGGTAGGTTTGTGGGTAGCATTACTCACACAGGGAATGGCTTTACCTGCAAGTCAGGTAACAGATGGACTGAGAAGAGAAAGCATCCATCCATTCATCCAAACGGGCTGTATAGTTATATCTAGCTTATTTTAAAGATTCAAAGCAATAATTAACCACCATCAGCAGCATTAACAGCCTTCTGAGTATACCAAGCTGAGCTTGAGTGAAATGATCAGGATGAACTTTCTCACGTCACAGTTTCACAAGGCCCATTTTGCAACAAGGCAGAACCCAGTAGTTAATTATACCTCGGAGCTTGCAGTAGAGGTTGTGGCAACAACTCAACCTTGGAGAATGGATAAAAATGACTGTAACAGTAGTAGGCATTTGGGTGCAGTTAAGCACAGACAATGTTGTAGTCAAATGGCCATCCTGCATGATACATGTTGCCTTTGACACTTACTGAACCTTGAAAAGTGAAACGCCACTACTAGTTACAACTCCCTGGCAACAGGAGCCCTAATAATTCTGACTAATTGTCATGGAAAGTTACCCTGATTGAAAATTTGACAGTTATAAAAATCCAATTTTGGAATTCCAAACAGGCCAGGAACATAATTAGGCTCCACATTTTAACACCCTCTTGATCAATGGTGGGGTAATGGAGACTCTTCCAAGAGCTTTGTTTTGAAATGAATGGCGCCATATTGATGAAACAACTTGGACAGAAACCAGAAATTAAATTGAAAGTTTAAACAATGCAGCTGTATTTTATCATCCCGTATTGTCAAGCTTTAACGAAAATAGCTCCTAAACAGAGCCACATGTTTTGCCTGTTGCCCAAAAACTGAAGGTGAATTTTAAAACCCTTTCCTAAACTGCAGGATGCCAAGATTTTTCAGCTAGAAGTTATTATTAGGACGCTACAGTATTTCATAGAAGTCTTGACAACAGTTTTGCATGGTTTCTGTAAAAGCAACTTCATTTTTTAAATCAGAGATGGCTTAGATGAGTGACGCTTCAAAAAAACGGAACCTCTGTTGTACATTTCTTTTTGTTCCCTATACATACGGTACTAGCAAAAATAAAATCTAATTATTATCAGTAGAACAATCAATACAGGGAATATAAGAAGGATTCCCCCCCTCATCCTATGTGTCATTAATAACATTGTCAGCTGCCTTCTAATCTCAAGACCTGGAAAGAGATCAAGTGTGGGTGTATCGTGTGTTTAAGTGTCATTGAGAAAACTGCAGTCAACTCTTAGTCTGAGAGTATCTCTTGCCTTTGAGGATTGAGATATGATGAAGAAAACCACCACTGTTACTTACAACGCTCTGAGAACCAGATCTTCGATAACTCTAATGAATTGGTTAAGATACAACAGACAGAAAATGTATAACAAGACTTAGTCTTTTTAATATCCAAGCTGGATTTGTACAGCTGGAAAATTAGGAAGAAAGTTCTGGTTTTTGGCTTTTCATCTGTTCAAATAGCCTAGCGGATTTTAGAGGTGTGCAACACATAGAAATTAAATGGTATTCTACCACATTTATTTACTGCAGGTATGGTATAATGTTGCAAGACTCAGTTCCATGTTGTGTGAAAACCTATTGAAAAACCAATACCACATTAAGTTCTTCCAGCCTTCCCTGTAAACGTCTAAATGTTCAATCTCAGGTTTGAATCCCTGTAATCCCAGAACCAGGACAGAAAAAAAGCTCTAGGATTGCAACCCTCCAGCTGAATAGGTTCAATGGCTCAACTCTCACATGTGCTACAAGAATGAGGTATTTTAATTGGATCTATCAGGAAGCTTGCATAGGGGTGCATGCGACTTTCATCTCAGTCCACCGGATGAAGGAAGGGAGAGGAGACGTAAAGAGATAAAAAAGCTGAGAACAAAGAAGTCCGCACGGTGTCACTCAGCCTCTCTCTTGCTGGATAAACATGTCTGTCAGATCCTGACAAAGAGAGGTCAGACTAAAACCTCTGAAAATGGCGGTCTGTAAGGCTGAGTGGCTTTTATCTTCCTGTGTGTTACAGGCTTCCCAACAGCACACGGAACGACTCAGTTGGATAGCTTCCATGTATTTCTGCACACTGTTTTTTTCTTGTGTGCTCCTCTGTGTAATGTGCAAGCAATGCATGTAGGTATTATATGTTTTCGTCAGTGTGACACCTGAAAAGCTGGGACCAAGCAGCTTCAGAAGGATTAAAGCTAACAAGACAGACTAAAACCCAAAGCAAGTTAAATCCCAGTGATGATAATCTACGTGCTATCCAGTCACTTGTAACACTTCAGTAAGCAGAATGCAGCCAAGTACCCTGTGTCACAGCATTTCCAAGGTGACTTCAGGCCTTCAAAATGTCACCTACCCTTCCCCACAGTGTGTTTCACCCATCCATGCACTCACATGCAGCGATACGGAGACCACTCCTGCTGGAAGACCTGCCCATTGCTCACTGCACGCCTGCTGCCTGGCAGCACAGAAAATAGAGCATGGTGGGGAGGGTTACGGGCAGGCCGCTACGCTGAGATACGATTGTTGTGACAATGTCAGCAGAGTAGCCTTCTGATTTAGATCCCTGTCTACTAAATGCAAAGGTGATGCATCCTTTCTTTGCACATATTAAGTATGTTAACTGTACTACAGAGGCTGAAAAAGTCGCTGTGGTTATGGAGGTCACATGCTCCTTGGGCAGACCATGAAAAATGAGCTTGTGTTCATTAAATGGTATCTAAAATGTCGGAACTAGGAGATGGTTTTTAATGAGGTTGCTACTCCCATTCATCTGCCACCGTTCAATATCTCATAGCTTTTTATCTCTCTTAGCAGACTAACAAGTCTGTAAAAGCAGCAAGATAAATGCCAGCCAAATAGCTTAGCTGCTGTAGCCAAGTATGTGAACATGGACTTCAGAAGTGCACCAAACTTTACAGCCTAGGGCTTTGCTCAAGTGGCTCAAAGGAGGGCTCGGAGGAGGGAGCACCTACCTGTACTGGTCTGTGCTGCAGCAAGTTTTCTTTGCAGTCCTTTCATGGCTAATGAACATCCAACAATGCTTGATAGAAACAGTGTCTGCTACTGATCAAGTACTGGTTGCTTTGTATCACACTTGAATCTAACAGGAAGAAATGTCCAAGAAGATGTATTGTCTAAGTTCAATGTTTTATCAGAACCATATGAGCACACAGAGCCCAAGGTCCTGGTCAAAAGCCAAAACATACAAGCAGGAAACTGCAAACGGGTAAAATGTGACACTCAAAAAAGGGGTATGCCAAAAACAAAGGCATTTTTACCATGATGGTGGTGTATCTGGAACACCTCTGCCTCCTGAAGCAGAACACAGTGGCTGCTTCAGGGCCTGTGTGCCAGGCCCTGCCGAATGGAAACCCCTTGCTCAGACCACCTCAGGGTGATGGACTCCAGTGCCTTTTCTTTACACATTCATTTACACAGATGCATACACATGTGCACATACCCTTGTGTCTGCGCCGAGAGGAAAACCACTTCCATCACTGCTATTTTTACGCTCTTCAGACTACCGCTGAGAGCTTTCTGAATGATTTCCTTCATGACATGGACTTGGGCTTCAGTGAAGAACCTTGTCTGGTGTTCTCCTTAAAGACATGCCCTCATGCCAGAAAAAAAAAAACCCTGCAGGGCAGAGTGGTTTCACACTGACTTTCCAATCACCACTCTACCTTTGCTGTCCTCTCTCTTAGCTGCACTCTCTTGGCCAGTCGTTTTCAGTCTGAGTCTCCAGTTTTCAATGAAGCCAACTTTGGAGTCAAGATGCAGAGCAATGGAACCATGTTCCACTTAAAATGGACGTGGCTTTTCCAATGCAAAACCCTAGCTTCTTCTACAGTTTCATCAGCTCCCAGCTGCTAAGAAAACAAGAGTTTCAGCAGCACTTACTGAACCCATGTTTAACTCCCAGGACAGCCAGCTCAAAGTACCAGTTGGCTTGTGGGCTTCGGATACCTGCCACATGCACTTACGCAAAGAGAGCCTAAACTGTCTGTGACAAGAACATGAGGGGAATATAATGCACTAACCATCACTAAGCTACGCTAGCACATTTTTTATGTGCTAAATTGTTGTTTCCAATTAACTTGTAGCAAGAAAACATATCCTGAGTGAGCCTGTCACATTCCTGCTAAGGCACAATCCACCACTGCCCACAGTGAGAAACACTGCAGGGCATCAGGAAATGCCTCCAAATCCCCCCCAGTTCCTCACTCCCTAACCCCCCAGCACACACAGCACTATCCCAGCACAGCCCTGCAAAACCTATTTGCATTCTGCACCTTGAAAAATAGCAGCAGAAGATTCCTGCTGGTCCCTGATCATTTTGTCTGTCCAAGGTAGAAAGTCTTACAGCAAAGGCACTGCCACTTCCACTGCCACGTATGCAGAGGCCACAGTTCCCTCAATACCATGCCCCCCATTGCTGAAAAGTAACATAGCTGTTGGAAAGAACTGGAAAATAGTTTTTAAGCTTCATTAAAATATTTCAAAAAGTTACTTTGATTTAAAAACCCACCTTAATAAAGCCATATTTATAGTTTCTTTCCACAGTCTTCATCCATTTATACAGCTGCAGTTCCTCTAAAAGACAGTTCAAAGAAATGCAGCTCCAGGCACCCAGTCAGAGCCTAAAAATCCATTGCTGAGTTGCCCAAGATTTTACTAATAAAATTTGTCTTCAGCAATATAAATTGAAAAGTCAAAACAGAAACCTGCTCACAATCTACTGCAGTGGGTTTTTCAATCCGCAGCTGGACTCCGTGAAAAAAAGGTGTTCCACATGCCCTCAGATTGCTGGGGGGAGATAAGGAAAGAAGCACAGTGAGTAGGTGCTGAAACCTCCCAGAAACCCGACCATACCCTGGGGTATTGTCCTCTTCTCAAAGAAGCAGGCACTCTGCTCGTGATCCCAGATCAGCGTAGCCTCTTCGTGACTTGTAGGAGAGCAGGCCAGCTTGCAGCGTCTCCTTTCACTGCCATTCTCTGAGTTAAAGTTCTCATACAAACCCTCTTTTTCTACCAAAAAAAAAAAAAGATTTTGCTTCCCCTTATCGAGGTACAAGATGCCCCAAAGAGAGACAGCAATGTGCGAGAGTCCAGCACACCAAGGGCAGCTCTCCTGGAGCTGCTCCAGGCAGTGGCAGGGAGATCCGTGGCAGCTTCGTGGGGTAATGAAAAGCACAAATAGTATTTCCTACTAGTGCTTGGGACACAGCCTTCTGGCTCACCCAGTGAACTACAGGTCAGAACATAAGGTTGAAAATAGTAAAAAAGGGTTGGAATTGCTAGACTCATCTCTCCTAATAACCAAAAGCAACAAGTTTTATACTCTGCAACTACATTATGCTACTTTAATATTAGGGTAGCATCAAAAGGTGCTCAGAGCATTTAAAAGAAGATATTTGTTTTCCTACATTGCTATCCTTCAGCTACAGAAGACTCAAAGGCTTTGCAAACTGGTTTCCCAGTGAGAGAAATACACTGCACAGAATGTGGGGAAGCCATCAGGCAATTCCCGACCTCTCGTTAAGAAAGCCCCCCCAAAGGCAGCCCTGAGTTCAGAGAAGCAAGTCGGCCCCATGCCCAACCAGAGCAGGGCAATCCCCAGCCACGAGGTCTGGAACAGCCACGCCAGCTTGCATCTCGTCACCAAGCCCTCGAGCCACATTTCATCCCTCTCTTCCAGTCTTTTGGGACAGCTCCTCTCGTGCCTTCAGTGCAGCAGGCACACGGTGCCAGGGCCATGCACACTAGGCAGGAACTCTCCCCGAGACGCGTGGTAAAAAATAGGCAGAGCTCCAGGAAGACACAGCTGATCTCAGAAAACACCGTTTGGATAGCTCTGCTCTAGAGGAGAAATAAACCAGGGAGAGAAAAATTTTCTGCCGTTAGTAACTGTTCCTTGCATAAGACGCGTTTTGCCAAATCCATCAGTGCAGCACTTCTTCAAGGCCTCCGTTATTCCCATGCAAAACCAGGAATGCTCGGGGCCACAGACCTGCATCTGGCAGCTCCCACTGTGCCGGAGCTCGTTCAGCACTTGCACGGGGCCCTGGCCCGAGTGCTCTCCTGGTGCTACTGGAGCACTGCCGCTAAATAGCAGCGCGCTGCTTAGCTTGCAAAGCCAAGCAGTGCACGAGCAAAGTAAGGCTTGTGTGTTGTTTGTTTTTTTATTTTAAAACCGTACAAGCTTATTGAAGGGCCAACATATGACAAATAGAACAGGCTTGTCAAGAGTGCTACCAGAGAATGGGGACAAGCAAATCATTCTGAGCTGGCAGTGCAGCCTGCTGACTGCGAAATGCTGGAACTGGACTGCTCAGCAAGTGCCCGTCAGACCAGCAAGGCTGATGAGAACAGCAGGACTGGGGACAGCAGGGCCGTATCTTTAACGTCCAGACTTTACATCCTAAAATTCTTTAATTTCAGTTACTATGAAATTCCAGCGCTCCCTGATAACATCTAGAAGGCAAACGTTGCCACAGCACAATCTCCAAGGAAGCAAATTTTAAAACTGAAATGACCTTTGAAATATTTGCCTACATTGCTTTTGCCAAGAAACCTGGGGCAGTTTCGTCTTTCATCATTGCTGATTCCCAGCTTTTGGCAAATAGCACACGTTAGGTTGTTATTAATAGTAGTATTTTTAAATTAGTGTCTAAGAATCCATTTGTGTCCTCTGGTAGCGAAGGAATTTGAAAGAAAAATAAATAAATAAATAAATAATACCCCCATCTCAGAAATTAGAGTTCGCTAGCAAGCATGCCTGGATTCAATCTATAGCTCCTCAGAAATCACAAGCCAGTGGAAGATTAACCCAAAATCATAGGATGGGAATGCACATGGATTTCTCATTCTGCTTACGGGAGGGTAAATTACATTTTTTCATCTCCAAAGCTTGGTTGATGTTTCAGTTGGTCCGTGGTTGAAAGGCATCTGCCCAGCCACCTCCCGTTGCCATTCGGACAGGACAGATCGCTCTGTTTGCATTTCCCTTCACATAAGATAACGTGTCCTCAGCTCTATCCCATTCACGGCACAGGCAGGAAAATCCTCTGCCTCAATACCAACACTGTCCATGCTTTTCAAAAGTGAAGGCACCTTCCCTGCTGCTTTCCCTGAATAAAAACCATTACTGACAGGGTTACAGTTCCTCAGGGACACAGACAATTGCTTTCCTATTTCTCACCTCTTGGATACATGCATCTAACACCAGATGTCTATGGAATACTTCACTATGTAGAGGGCTACCAATTCCCCTCATCATTTTTCAATTAACAAGCAAGTAGGTTTAGCACTGGCTGGGACATGGGGTGTTCTGAGCACGCCGCAAAAAAAATTCAGGAGGAAAGTTTTGCAATGAAGTCACACCTCATAAGATAACACGAACAGGAACCTTAAATGCCATCATTTTCAGAACATTTTTTGTGATGACATTTCCCCCACATGAACCAAGACAACCTCAGGTTCAGACAAAGCACAAAACGCTGCCCAAGCTGTGAGCACTTGGCTAGCAAAATACAACGTACCACTCCCCCAGAGAACTTGGCCTTGCCTATCCTGGTCCAGCTGTTTTATTTTGTGAATTAGAGTCTAAATGCGTAAGCAAAAGAACCACACGAGTTTAGGTTCGCTGATGCACAAGGGGATTTTCTCTAATAATCCCATACATCATTACGGAAGCTAGATGTGTGAACGATGATCCCCTAATATCCTCTGGGGAGAGCTAGGAGTCTCGTATTCAGCAGGCCATTCAGGGGGGTGCATCTGTGGATATCAGAAATATGATTAAGTGCCTTAACTAGAGGAAACTGTTTTCTTTCTTTCCTTTTAATGAATAGCTCAGAGTCCAGAATATGAGGAAGAGACAAAATGCCTGAAAACAGTCAACAATGCATCAAATGAACCTGGAAATTTCAATTTGAGTTTCTTCCAGCTACTCGCTGCCTATAAGGCTAACAACAAATTTACATCCTCTCTCTCGTACCTTAACCTGAAGGGCTAATGGGAGAAGGTCACACCTCACAGAGCTGAGAGTCTCCTTGCCAGGACATAACCATGCAAAAGGGTAGTGAATATTTTGACATATCAAAGGTGGATCCATGACAACTTACACCAAAGCAGAACCCACCCCTTTTACCATCAACTCAACAGACAATTCTCCCATTCTATGCATACAAACATAAAGTCTTACATTAACCGAGTTAATGATGTCATGGCTAGTAACTCTTCCCTCCTGACTTCCAGTTATTTCTCCGTGTTTTTCACAGATCATAAATTGCAAGTTCACTAACCACCACTGGTAACTGTATGGAGTTTTTCCCTTTTCTTTCTTCTTCCCACTTTTTTTTTTCTTCCCGTAAAGAGCTTTAGTTATATGAAAAAAACTTACACTGATTGTGACTGAATGTAAGATGGCCATGGGGACACTCCAGCGTTGTGTAACCTCTCTATAATGGGTTCACCCACAGCCTTGAGACATTCAAGACCGGTGACTCAGAGCACAGAGCTGGTACTGAGAAACATTATGATGAGGGATCTGATAAAAACAACATGAAAGATGAAGCAGAAAATCTGCTTGCTTTTTTTTTTTT
Organism: Aythya fuligula; assembly: GCF_009819795.1. NCBI lineage: Eukaryota > Metazoa > Chordata > Aves > Anseriformes > Anatidae > Aythya > Aythya fuligula. The sequence continues at coordinate 4,339,868 of NC_045578.1, read as the reverse complement.
TTTAATTGGCGTGGAAGGGCAGATCACAGTAAGCATCGAGGCCAGAAGACTGGCAACCAACAGCTCAACTTCTGCGAAACAGGCACCAGTTCTGCCACTCTGACTTGGTTCTCAGTAAAACATGCAGATCAAAGAGACAACTTGCTTGAATTTCTCTCTCTCACGGCCTACATTAATTATTACTTAATGCAATGTAACATTTTTCCCATTGTGTTCTAAAGGAAGCCAAGCAACACTGGAATACAGTTCTCATGGCAAGGCTACTTGGCTATATTGCATATTCTACATATGTCATCATATAGATTTAACATATGGGTCATTCTTACAGTGTAAATCGGGAGTAACTTCACTGGAGCCAACAGAATTACACTGCCATATAGTCAGCGTGAGACAAGAAATGGGCCTGTTGCCTTTGAAGCTCAGCTATCTGACTGGAACACTGGATTATGTAATGGGGAAGGCTCTTTTTAAGACCAGAAGAGGTGAGAAGGAAAAGCAATGTAATAGAATGCAAAAAGTTTGCATTTCTTGACTTTGACCTCATTGCCTACTTGCGCAAGCCACAGAAGTTACTTCAGAAACTCTGGGAGATATTGGAGTTGGACGGTGCTTTTCTCTCACGCTTTGTCCTTACAAAGGTGAAAGGGAGATGCAATGGCATGGCCTCTATGCTTTACTCCTTTTTGCTAGCTAAAGAGTCTACAGCACGTAGCATAATTCCTGTTACAGGAAGGAGAAGTTAACGTTGAATCTGGAGAAGCCAGGGAAGTATCAAGAGATTTCCAACAGCTGACGGCTGCTCTGGAGAAAAATCCAGCTGCTCCTTTCCGTGCTGTGACCTGTTAAAGTTGGAACAGCAAATTTCCAAACCAGTCTGTAGCCATGCCTGGAACAATGAAGCGTAAATAAATTAAATTCTTATCTCGGAAAAGCTTATGAGTGTCTCACTCCGTATGCAAGCTTTTCAGGAAATGGGGGAGGGGGAGAAAAGCTTCCAAAAATTCAGCACTACAATTATTTATACTTTCTGCAGTCAGAGAAAGGGAAAGGGAAAAAATGAAAAAAGAGAATAGCAACCTTGTGACGGACAGAACAAGCAGCACTGTCTCTACGGGAGCAGGAGAAGGCCTTTGGATTCTGGCACAAGCCCTCACCGAAGGTAAGAGGAACTCAGCCACGTGTGCAGCCGTGAGTGGCACAGACTTTCTGTGTGAGCTCTGCCAACAATTCCCCCACAGAAAAATCCACTGAAGGGTATCTAGTTCTGGAAATAACAGTGCATAGCCTGCACACATGGTCTCGAAACAATATGTGCACAAAGCAGTGCCAATTCCAACCCCAAAAGCTTATATTCCCCCCAGCCACGGGAACGGGCTGGCAGCAGAGAGGCAGGACAGGAGGTCACTCAGCAGCGTGCTTGCTCTGCATCAGAGCTGGACTTCCATAAACTGCAGTCTCTTGCCTTCTCCTCTGAAAGGACGTAACTTGCCAACAAGTTTTAATGCCTGAACGATCTTTCCAATGCTTTCACGTTTTACGTGGATGCTGAGCGGTCGCAGTGGCTCCAGGTTATGGAACGGGAACATCAAGCAAGCTTGCGGCAACGTGAGGCAGCTACACGTGTTGGGCAAACACCTGAACGAAAACCTGGAGGGCTACTGCAAACTGCTTACACTACGGCTATTGGAAAGCTATCTTCTTGCAGACCAGAGCAAAACCAACGTTAAGCCTGCTGCTTTTGCCTGGGGATAAACTTTACCACATGAAAATGGAGTGCAAGATGTATAGACAAAGAGCACTTATGAAATGAAACAAATGTCTCCTGAATTCAGTCATTTCCCAGAGGGAGCAAAAGTTAATCACATAACCTAAAGACCAGGCAACTGCATTTAAAAGTAATGATGCAAACCATTCTTGAAAAATAAAAACTAGATCTTTGCCTGTCCTTAGATTTTGACATTAAGACCATTATTGCAGCTTGACCTCTGTGTCACCTGAGAGAAAAAAAATAACCCTCGCTATCATAAAACGATACTGCTACAGACACTTGTATTATATTTATCTTATAGTTTTGTGAAAATATTTCTCCCAAGAACTCTGTTCAATATCTAGTGCTTCCTTAACTAACCAGAGATTCTCAGTCAAAAGGAAGATCAAAACTTCCAATCCAAAATTCTTAATTCCGGACTAAGCTTTCAGAAGAAAACTATGGGAAAAAAAAAAGCAATTCAGTAACTTTTTAAATTTAGACTAAATGTCAGTTCTCTGCCTTAAAAACGTCAAAGGCAAATGTTCAAACATCCTCCCTAATGCTAATTTTATTAATACTGTCAGCAGTTCTCGGTATCTCAATCTAGGACAGTGAGTCAGGCAGCAAATCAATCCAATTGCCAAATCTCCAGAGAGAAAGAAACAACAGAGGAAGCAGGCCAGAGAGATCGCTGATAACAGATATTTAGTCTCCATGTGGGACAAATACTTTGCTACTTCCTCACACTCCTTTTGCTCTGTTACACGGGGGGCACCCACTTAGTTGTGGCTTAAATGCCTAAATTTAGATTACACTGCCTGGAATCGTTATATGGGAAGAATTTTTGCCTTCCACTCCTCGAGCTGGTTCTCAGCTGACTCGTGGGACATCTCACCACGTTGGGGGCTGCGACTTTCCTTACTGGAAAGGATGATGCTGTCTCTATGGTAAGCAAATACAAGAATTAGTTCAGATAACACAGTCCTTCTGAACCTTTATTTCTCCTGCAGCCCGTTCAGTGCAAGCATACCTCTGTACCCACACCTATAATGTCCCCATTATAACAAAGAACAATTCCACACACAACAAGATTCAGCAATTTCTTGGCAGATCAGAGTGACGCTGAGAAAGATGAGAAAGATGAGAAAGATGAGACCTGAGACCAGGTCTCATTTTTCAACTGTTTGAGCCACTCAAACAATTTGGCTATGAAAACTCGGCTTTCCCCTTTGCTCTTGTTGGTAGAAAAAGAGCCAGATGAAGGTTTTGCATTCTGGACACAGAGATCATGCCCAGCAGCCCAGGGCTTTTAGACCTGTTCCTGACAGTTCTGATTTTATCAGCTTGGCAGGACACGATGGCATACGCTGACATCCTACTTCCCCCAGACAGACGTACTTCCCTGAAATCAACCCCTGCCTACGTCGCAAATGTAGGATTTCTTTGCACTAATTTGGGCACCTGAAAGCTAGACATGCAAATCCGAGCTAGCTACCCTGGCCTCTCTTCAAGCTCGAAGGCAGAGAGCAGGTACTGCCCATCTCCCTGCGACACACCTCCCAGCCAGCTCACACAGGTGGAGCCACCAATTTTTCTGCATGGACTGTGCGAGGAGCATAGCGTGAACTCCAGCGTTCACACTTCACCCAAGGAGCTCGCAGCCTTACGTTAACCTTTGCTTTTTATGTTCGTTGCTACCAACTTTTTATGCATGCCTGCAGCCCGTAAAAGATTTTCAGCTCTTAAAGCAAACAGGCAGCAAGGATTGCCGATGCAGCATTAACAAAAAAAGCAACGCAGAAGAGTTTGAGACCTGCTGGGCACTGTGTGCCTAATAAACATACTTGCATTTTCTTGTCAGCATTATTTTGCCTGCTTGGTTATGTTTAGCTAAGGGACTAACGAGAAGCTTCTACACATGCCTGCATGGGGAGGTTTTATTTCCTTTTCACGTGCGAACGGAGCTCATGTTTGATTTGTGCTGACCCTCCTTCCCACACAATGCCAGAGCTCCATCGCCTTGGCTGCGGGCCACACGCTGCGGTTGGAGACGTGGTCCCTCAGGTAATTATCTGAGGAACATTTACATGGAAATCGATGGTACAAACTCACAGCTGTCTGCCGGGCTCTGAGTTTGGCTGAGCCAGAAAGGGATTCAAAGAGAAAAGCCAGCTTCTAAATATAAATTACAATGTTTATTATTATTATTATTATTATTACTAATTTTATTTTCCTTATTTTTTCTAGGCAAAGAAGTGAGAGAAAGGTGAAAAGTGGTTCTTGGTGAGACAAACCTTAGATCCCTCAAGATGTCTGGATATTTTGATCAAATTACTTTGTGCCTTCAGCTGTTATCATGCAGGACTGGGCACTCTTTCAAAGGGAAATTGCACAGAGACTAAAGCATACGCTCATTGGCACAAAAGATCAACTCATCTGTTAAAAGAATTTGGACCTCTTTGAGAAAGTTAAAACGTTTTGCACCAGTTATTGTGTTAAAGCGCTACAGTAAAAAGAATCCAGTAAACCCAAACACAAAGTGCAAAATTAATAGGTAGGATATCCGCTGACTCATTGTGATTTTTTAGCAAGGCCTCCAGTACATACAGCCCAGGGGCTTTCCCTTGCCATACTTGGGCTGACTTCAGTCAGTGTCCTTAAGATCCTCTTTCCAGTTTCCCAGGTTCTTATATGCTTTCTTCCAGGGAGGGGGGGAAAGTTGGTATGCCCTCACCCAGCTGGGACGCTGAGTTTCTGGGTACAATCAAGGTAGTGTTGTAAACTAAAAAAATGAAAGTTTTCCTTGTTTTAACGTGACACTTTGCAATGTGTCCCTCACAAACTTGCTATTCAGAGGACAAAATCTTGTTAGATATCACCTTGATAAGTGAATAGTTAAGATTCTGATTACAGCACCTTTGAGGGCACTTAGAGAATCTCCTGCTGAGCCACTGATGGTCAAGTTCAAGAGTTTTTGGAGGACAGTGGGAGACCAGAAGCCTGGGCAGAAGGAAGTGTGATGCTTATCTTTAAAAATGGAAAAGAGAAGCCAGCCATTTCTGTATCAATATGCAGAAAAATACAACACTAAATTATCAGACTATTTATAAGCACCTGGAAGATAACAATCAAATCACGTAACAATCAACATACATCTGTCGAGAACAAATTGTGTCAAACTAACTTAATTTCCTTCCCTGATGAAATACCTGGCCCCTTGAGGACAGAGACAAAACAGTAGTTTGCACATATCTTCATTCTGGTGTGGTTTTAGCCCTAGTTTTTTTGTGGCATCTTCATAAGGCAAGTAAGGATACAGAGCCTGCACGAGTCTGCTACAGGGGATATGGGCAAGCAGCAGAGAATCACCCAGCAGTGAGCAACATTTCCCTGCCAAAGGGACAGGATGCAGTGAAGGAGGCTCCACAGGGCTCTGCCCCACTGCAGGTTTGCTCCATCTTCTAGTAATAGTGAGAAAAAGAACAAACCTGATCAAAAATGGAAAGCTTACAAAGTTAGATTAATTGATACCATGTTAATGACCAAGCATTAATGATTAATGATTGCATCAGCAAAACAAACCCAGTGAGAAAGAATCCAAAGCATAATCTGAAGCAAAAATGTAGATTTTATAAACAATAAAAGTGAAAAGTATCTACCTGCAAGGATGCTTACTATTTGCACGTTACACAAAGACTGGACTATAAATGCACTGATAGACAAGAGTAAAACCGAGGACAACTCTAACAAATCGGCGAAGTTGCCTGAATAAAAAGAATAAAATTAAAACTGAGCAAGTAGTACCCATTGTCTGTTCACAGGATGAAGAACGCCTGGCTAAGCACTGGTTCTGATAAAGGGCCTTTGACAAATTAAACATCAGACACCCACACCACACCATCACAGACTACAGCAAGCCCCAGACAGGGCTGGACAACAGGCATGTAGATGGCAGAAAGGAGGCTGCTGCTCTCCTTAGCAGAGATAAAGCGTCACTTATATGCAGCTTCAGGTATTTCACCCCATATAAAAACAAATTCCTTCTGGTTTTGTGTGAAACAGAAAATAAGTTAGCACCTGTTTAGAGAGACACCACTGCAGCAGCAACAGCAAGCCTGGGAGAGGCGAGTTGTCCGACCATAGGGCAGGGACCTCAGTGGTGCTGCTCAGCCTACTCGATTTGTTTGTCCCTTAGATCCAGCAACCCTATTTTAGACCATTGCCTACACACGCCCTCAGTTACCTCCTGACTTTCTGCTAACGAACCAGGAATACAAAGGGGCTGTCGGGCAGAAGCCGTGGGCTGATGGCTTCCCTTACTCATGGCTGCAGGCTGGGGAAGCGCGGGCAGGCGGCTCATCAGCCGGCACATCCCAAAGGAAGCCCCATCAGTGCAGAGCTTCCTGACAGCTCCTGGCCTCTCTCTGGAATGTGTTTAATTTAAAAGAGAAAAAGAGGGAAAGAGGTGGGAGCAGGGGGGGAAGAAAGGAAGAAAGATTCCAGGCCTAAGATTTATGGAGAGCCAAGGCAGTGGGAAGAGGGAATTAATAACTAAGGGTTATAGGGTTTTGTGTGCAGATGATGATAACACACTGGGCTTTACTTGGAAATTCACAAGATATAACCAGAATGGGGAATGAACACGAAGCAACCAAACCCATCTGCGTGGCTGGATCCAAAACTGAGGCTCACTGGTTCCCCAGTATGTACGTGTGCTTTTTCCCTGCTTCTTTTCAGAGGGAGATGTGTTTGAGGTTAGTTGGGGACTGGGAGCTGTAATCTGCTCCTCCAGTATTTTCCTAGGGGCCGATCTGGGAAGGAGCAAAGACCACTCACGTACTACCCGTAATTCTAAATGACTTTGTTTTTCGAGTGATCAGAACTGCAACAACAAAGGCTTCAAATAACTTGATTATAGTAACCAAGGGCATGACACAAAGGTAAACACGAACACTTCACATGGCTTTTATATCCACATTCCCAAATCTTCATCTCAAACAGGAGCAAGAAGAGCCAGCTGCTACCTCCACCTCCTATTATCACAGTAGATCAGACAGAAGAAATGCAGAGCTGAAAAGCATCAGTCGCAGAGCTGGCCTGTCACCTGCACTATCAGAGCTCTCCAGTTCAGGTTTCACAGCCTGCAGGCATTTGCCTGGGCTCCTGTTTGGAAACTCCTCATCAGCCACCCACTTCCACTGTTACAGGACATTACAGGACAGCAAGTCTGGTGTTGTAAATGGTTTTAGTCCCACAGTGTGGCCACCAACTCTCCGGGCCAGGCTGAAGCACGTACCACGGCTCAGGGGGCGCGCTCCCAGCCCTCAATAAATGGCTTAAGAGGAATGCAAGGGATTTACAGTCACTGATTGCCTATAAATCAATTAAATGATCTAATTTCAGCCACAAGTACAGAGCGCAGTGAGGTTACGCATGGAACGGAGCAGGAACGCCTTCTCCTTTTTACAGAAAGCGGGATGCGGGAATAAAGCGACTCTTTCAGTTCTGCTCTGCGAGAACGGCGCAGGCAGGGCAAGAGCCTCACGTTTCACAGCACAAATTCTTGCAGCATTTTTTCAGAACTCATTAACAACCCACTGAAATAAGGGAAAGCACTTCAGTTTGAAACCATTTCACTGAGCATCACCCTCCCCAAAGAACGCTCCATCAGCCGGGACAGACCCGACACCATCAGGGCATCTCTTCCCCTCCTCCTCCTTCTTTTCTGCTTTCTGGAGATAAGCATTACTGTCTGAGCCAGCCAAGGAAAGGAAAGGCATCCAGGCTCTTTAAACAGTCAAACACCAGACTTTTCTTTTTTTTTTTTTCAGCCCCTTTATGGAAGAATCTTCAGTTTGAATGCAATGAGGACAACAACGTATTCTTGCTGAACTCAGGAACTCTCTGGTGGCCCTGCCTGTCATTGAAGAGCCTCAGAGCTAAAAGCTCACATTACTTGAAGATGATCTCAATTGAAGTATTTTCTGCTGCGTGCGTTAGCAGCTGTCAAGCACCCTGCTCACAAAGCCAATACGTAATATTCCACCGCAGTTTTTATTAATGGTATCTCATGAAAGGTACAATAGCATCTTGTAGCTGAAACGCTGGAAAACACACCTTAAGGGACAGTCTGTCAGAAACGTTGGGAATGGTAAAGACAGATCTGAATATATATTTTTTTTTGCTTTCTTTATGATAAAAAACTAGATTACAGAGATTACAATGTAATTTTAAGGCTTGGCCTGATGGGACCCAGAAAGGAATTGGATTAAGAACAGATTGTTTAATTCATTATGTATATTTCTGAACCTTACAGCTCCAGCATTTGAAGAACCTATAAATATTATTCTCCCAATTCTCTCTGAAATGGGAATGCATAAACTCCCTTTAATATACAAGAAAACAAGATGTCTTGACCGAGATCAGAGTCTGTGGAAGAAAATTGCTTCTTCACGTAAGATATAGTTAAACTGTGTAACAGCTCACCACGGATGGACTGTAATGCTGTGCCAAGGATGTTGCACTTGACTGCATTTTTCACGGATTCAGAAAGGGTTGGACCAAGTCACAGAAAAATCCAGGAAGGCTGCAAAATGGAAAGAAAGTGCTAAATGGAAAGAAAGTGCATATCACCAAGTGATAAGATGAGGGGAAATGGCCTCAAGTTGCGCAAGGAGAGGTTTAGGTTGGATATTAGGAGAAATTTCTTTACTGAAAGATTTGTGCAGTGTTGGAATGGGCTGCCCAGGGAAGTGGCTGAGTCACCATCCCTGGAGGTCTTCAAGAAAAGTGTAGATTTAGAAGTCAGTAGCATGGTTTAGCAGCGGGCTTGCATGGGTTAAAGGTTGGACCAGATGATCTTCGAGGTCTTTTCCAGCCTGAATGGTTCTGTGACTACGAAATCAGCTCAGAGCTAAGGAAGTGATTGAAACATCACATGTTGGATGCAGGCTGGCAGAGCAGTGCGAAGTACTGCTACACACTTGCCTTTTTACTCACATTTTTCCATTGGTATCAGCTCCTGGCCGCTGTCGAAGTCAAGAAGCGGGGTTGTACAGATATTTGATTTGATACGATGTGACCAATGTGATCCTCCTATCTTTATTCTCCATCTACTATCTTTAGCTTCCAAGATAAGAATAATGGATATGGAATTTCTGTTCTTTATCACAAATTTCTAAGAACAAAATGCTTGATGTGGTTGTTTTTTTATGTCTCCAGAGACTCTTTTAGGGACATCAGCACACTGAGGCTGCCAGCACAAAGGGAAAGGAGAGAGGAATAGGGTGAGTCCTCACCTTGTCAGGAAGCAAGTGTTGCACCTTACCAGTGACCTCTTGGACCCTCACAGGAGGGTCCTAAAACATGCAGCTTTTGAGGAGACAGCTGCTAAGGATTTTGCAACAAGCAAAACCCATTTTAATTCTATCGTGATTTCCCTGCTCTTTGGGATAAGGAAGACAAAAAGAGGGATCAAGGAAAAAGTACCTGGAAAGTGTCTGCTCTAGCAGGACTAAACCTCTGCTGCTCTCTTTCTAGCCTGTAATGCCGGGGGCAGAGTGCCAAGTGGCATCATGTCAAATCCTCGTTGTAGGCACCTGGTGGAAGCTCCACGAGCAGCTGCTCCAGGAGGATGGGCTCAAAAACCATCAGGGATTGGGACTATGGCCAAGCCTTAACGTTGTGCTGCTTCCTTTGATCTGTTTAGACAGTGCTTTCTAGACGGCAGATGATGCCTGGAACAGACCCTCTCCGCCTGTGCACAAAGTCACCATATCTTCCAATTTATACTTAAGTTCTGCAGAGATTCAGACTGAGGGGGAGAGAAGCAGCATTTAGCTTCCAGCTAAAAGCAGCTTGCTGTAGGGCTGAGGGATGAACCAGCTCAGGGAGGAAATGTGTAAATAGCACGGACACGAGTTACTGAAGGAAGCACAGTGCTGCAGGAGGCAGAGGCTCAGGGAAAAAGAGCAGTGCCTGCTGAGCAAAGGGAGAGCAGCTGTTGAGCAGGGGCTGTGTGTGGTGAAGGGTGAGACCAAGACCTGCCGGACTCTCCTAGCAGATGCAGACAGTCTGCCTCAGGCCCAGTAATGCTCAACAGTGGTTGACGGTGAGGAAACTGCAGTTCAACTGAATAAAACAAGGTTTATGGATGTCCAAGAGTGCACCTGAACTTACACATGCTATAGTAACTCCAAACACCACGCAGATGCGTCATCAACTGCAGAATCAGGATGGACAAGTACACGCAGGCTCACCTAACAGATAAGTGCTTTTCAACAGGGGCTTTAACATGCGTGGTATATGAAGGAAGACACCACTAACAAACTTGTGGCTCTAGTTTTGGGGCAGGAAGACCTTGAATGGGTTGCTGGTGGCCACGCACCAGCCGCTCAGCTCTTCCCCTGCCATTACTGCAAATTTTCTCAAGCAAGATGCACAAAGGCAGGCAAGCAGATATATATGGCCTGGCTAAAGAGAGTCTGTGAATTTGAAAATCACCTGGGCAAATCCAGACAAAGATCACTGCAGGAACTCTCCTTGCGCAGTTACCAAATTACTGGCAGGAACAGCAGGACCACAGAGGCAGCTCTCAGCTGAGCCGTGCACAGGCTGGGGCTGCTTCAGACAGCGAGGCTTTCAAAGGCAGCAGTAGCTTCAGCTGATTCTGGATGACCCCAGGAGTTACTGGGCTAACACATGCCTTCACCTAAACTGGGAAGAAAAATAAATGCAGCACAACAAGGAAGGCTGGAAGGTTTGGTTGGGGGAAAACACATTTTTGCTCCAGGTAAGGGATTACCAGTCTCTCAGGAAGGCCTCGTGGGATTTCCAGAAAATTTCACTGTAGCAGCAAGAAGCAATTCAGTTCCAGTAGGAAAGGCTACAGCTACAGGGCAGATAGAGCTACATGTGTTTAGTCTTCAAAGGTTTAGTAATTTCAGCCACTTGGCCAGGCTCGCTTTCTCATGTTGTTTATCCTAAATGATTGTTTGGAGATGCATCCAAAAAAAAAAATCAGAAACAGAGTAGTCTGGCGTAGACAGTCATGGAAAGGCTCCGTTCCTGAGTAAGCTGTAAATAGACTCCTGCCTCAGTAATTCATTAGGAAAGAACTCATTTTCACCAGCACTCCAGGTTAGGGGTCAGCTTCTGGGGCCTGAAGGGCTCAGCAGGTTAGCCACAGACTCCTTGCCTCCAAGAAGAAATGCCAAGTTATTTATTTATTTATTTTTCTTACTACTTTTTTCACGCTTTCTCACCCTTGGTCAGAGGCTTCCAGAGAAGAAGCAATCAAAATGAAGAAAGCAATATGTAGTGCCTTTGATAAATTACAGTGCTGGTGAGCAGCTTCACCAGACAGGGCTTGGAAGATGAAATTTAATTCAACGCTGTCTCAAATTACTGACTAAATGAGGCAGCCTGGGAAACAAGCACAGTGGATGGACTTAATTCATAAACTGCATTTTTTTTCTTAGTGCCCAGGAATCAAAACTTACGTCTGTTTTGAAAATCCCAGCTGCTCTTTGAAGTTTTCCTGGGCTGCCCACAGTAAGTAGCAGGTATCAGTCACTGGCAGCCCCCAGAACTGCTTGCTGACATCAGACACAATGAAAAATATGAACTATGTACCCAGAGGCATTAAAACGTCTTTAGAGACCTGGTCATCTTTTTCATAGCAATATTAAAGATGATATTTGTTTGGAAAGGCCTAGATGCAGAAATCTGCCCAAGAAAAACCCTTTCATGAAAATTTGTCCTGTTTTTAACTAGCTGGGCTTATTTAGGGTTTGAGCTCTTTTTTAATACGATGATGGAAGAAAGAAACATGGATTCCCATGCCACGTTCACTGTTATGATCTACTCAGAGAAACATCCCAATATTAATGTCTACATCCCAATATTAATGTCTACTCAAGTTCACCACTTACCCGAGAATGCCAGAAATCATTTATTTTAAATGAAATTTAAAAAAAAACAACACACTCAAGCATTTCTTTTTTTACTTTTTCTAAATGTGGACCTCAAAAGAAATAGAAAAGCCCTTTAAAAGGACCTTCCTCTAAACACCCCCAGGAGGAATCCCTCGCCCTCTCTTTAGGGGCACCCACTCTGCACCTCTGTGAGCGAGCTGACTGCAAGGGGCTAAAGCTGGGCTGGCGGCACGGAGCCTCCCCCCACGAGGCTGCCCATGCCTGGGCTGAACACGATCCTCTCAGCATAGTGGCTGCTTCCTGGGCTTCGAGGAAACTCTTCTGCATCCCAGCAGAGCAAAGGAAGGCAAAAGGAAAGACACATTCCAAGCTTTCCTCTTCATCGGCTGCTTTTCACCGAGGTAGCTTGGTGGTGGCCGGGGGCTGTGACATGGAGTGAGTAAAGCAAAAAAAAAAAACAAAAAACAAACAAACAAACAAAACAAAAAAAAAAAAAAAAAACAACCCACAAGAACAAAAAACAGCCTCCAAACGCAGAGGAAACAAGGAAACAAAACACTGAAAACAACACACAAAGAAAATTACAAAGAGCATCTTGCATTTGTTGATCTTTCCTAAGGTTCACTGACTTCAGAGTTTCCTGTCTGTAGACTAAGAAATAACACAACTTTTGTAATTTGTCTTAGTCACTCAGCATAGGGCCTCTGTTCTCAGCTTGTACTTCAAATCTGCTCTGCAATATATACCACATGAGTCAACTGTGTGCGAATAGCAGGCGCTTCCCAAGAGAGCACGTGTGTGTGTTTTGGGCTGAAAGTCACCAGGATATTTAAATAACTTGGTAAGTATGCACAAACATCGGTAATTCTAGTGTAGCCATAAAAATTACACAGTATGGAAATATACTGAAAATGAAAATTGGTACCTTAGACAGCCATAAAACCTTAAACTAGCCACGAGTTTGATTTTAGGAGACCAAAGGTATCTTTAAAAAAAACCATCAGCTTGTTGGAATAAACTTTGCTGCGAACCACAGGAGAATGTTACAACTCAGCTCGCCCCGTGATTTTTTTATTTTAATGCTGAGTTAGAACAGATATAACCTCAAAGTTACTGAGCCACCGCTCCCCAACTGCTACCATACTGGTTTCCCCTTGTTTCCTTTTCCACCCTTTTTTTTTTTTTCTTTTTACTAAACCCTTCTCCTTTCATATAATATTTCCTACCTACGCAGTCTGTGCTGCCAATGTATCAACAAGCTCCTTTTGCTCAGATCACCTCTTGTTATTGATGCTTAAAACTCACATCACGCTTTAGAGAGAGAAGCTGCAAAGCCTTTACCCTGAATCTCAGATCTGCGACTCCACAATCCCTGCCCTTCTGTATTCAACTCGTGCTGCTACGGCACGTCCCTTTCGGCACAAGCCAAATTAAAACCCCAGCAAGAGCAGCACTGCTGGGGGCCAGATGGGTTGGAGCCTCCCAAAAAGACCTTCCTCTTGCTGTGTCACCCCACTGTCTTTAAAACCAAGACTTCAGAAGGAATGTGTATTTTTAGCCTTTATTCTCAAAGCTGCATCTCTCAGCAAAGCCTAATCCAACCCCATCCCTCTACAGCTCTGACCCGCACGCCCACCCTAAGCTGGGGATGGCCACAGCCCATTTTTGGAGATCCCAAAGCACGCTCCTTCTTCCTCTGCTTTGCGTCCTCAGCCTGGGAAAGGGCGGCCACGTACTAAAGGAACGTGGGACTGATGGTAACTGCGAGGCTTTACAAATTCAGGGCCACGCTCACCACTTGAAAGTGGCTGCTCGCAAAGACCCCGCTCAGAAATTCCTTCGCTAACTGGAACCGCAGGGGAAGCTTGGGATGGGCAGGATTTCATCTCGTGAGAGCATCTGGCTGAGACCAACATCAAGGCTGACCGTTTTGCCAAAAGCACTGGGAAGACTAAGTCACTGCAAAAATAAAGATTAAATCTCACAGTTAATGAAACGAAACCTCAGCACGGCACAAGGCAGTGACAAGTTCTCTCCACCCCAGCCCACTTCTCCCTGGCGTAGCTGATGGGAACCTTGCCCCGTCGCGAGGCTGGGAACATTGCTCACGCCAAACACTGCCGTGCCTTTAAACCCCAAATATTCACCTGCAGACCCACAACTGAGCCCAGCGATGGCCGATGGAGGGCTCCTGCCTCTGCCTGTGGAGGGGGAGCAGAAGGGAAGCACCCTGCAGGCAGTTCTCAAGAGGAGGAAAACCCCCAGGCGATTCTCCCTGCCTCCACTCAAAGGATTGCTTTCTACTACCAGTCACTGCAGGAACAGCTCCATAGGGGAATCCCCACACCACGAAGCTCCTCGGGACCTTTGTCCTTGCTTGGGCAGGGCAGCAGAGCTGCCCAGAAAGCAGGTTTGCTCCCCAGCTCCCGGATGACCTCCTTTATGACCAGGGCTTTCTGTGCCACAGTTTTTCTAGCCGTAAGACGGGAACAACAATGCCATCTTTTGCAGTTCAGGGATTCACAAAACCCTGTGTAGGGGTGAGGTATTTTTGTTATAATTCAGACCTGCTGACAAACACTGAAGCTTTACCATGACGGATGCCTGCCTGGGTACATGGTGTAGCCATTCTTCGTCGAGCTGCTTGCGAAGTCCACAGACCCAGCTGCCTTCAATTTGATGCTTACACTTATCCAAGGCTATTTATACATCGTGGCATTCTTAACCTCAGTGGCTTTGCATCTCCCCACATCTTTCAGTGGTGTAATTGAGCTGATGAAAAGGTCCCTGGTGTATTTATTTCATGATACCATTATCATGACTGCACAGCACAGATACCCAGCGCTGGTAAAGCTTTGGAAAGGGAACTGCAAACACCAGGCGACGGCAGTGCTCCAGCCAAAGTCATCTTCTGTTGCCATTCACACAGCGAATGACAAACGCAGAGGATGAATTAGGCGCACAGCACACTGTTCAATTAGCCAGGCCAAGAGCTTTGCAATAGCTTTCAGTGCTGACAGCTCGGTGATAATGAAGCTTAGTTAGTCGCTGCACTGCAAAATGCAAAGCAGAACATCCAACCTGGAGGAGGGAAAGAATAATGTTTGTCTAATTTATCATGTTTCCAACTGACAAATAACTTCGGCTCATAAAAATAAAAAGGAAGTGAAGCTTTAATCCCCTCTCCTTTCCTGCTCGGTGGAACGTTTTTAAAGCATCTCTCCGCGTTCTGGACCACGGATCGCTGATCCTCCTAAACGCCGCAGCGTATTAGTGGTTTCACACACTGGCCCAGCCCTGTTCCAGCATATTCAAACCATAAGGCAAGCAGAAACGGGGCATTTGGGAGGAAGGGAGACGCAGGAAATACCCTTGAAAGCGAGGGAGATGGGGATTTTATCCCACTTCATAACGCAGCAGAGAATGGAATTAAACAGGCTGACCACATAATGAGGAGCAGTTCTTAAAAAAAAGAGCAAATCCTTCTCCTAAGCAAGAGCATTTGTATCGCATAACCTTGGGACACAGCCTACACGTCTATGTTTGGTCTGGTCTCCCTAGGTTGCCTGTGATCAATGGACAGACGAGTGAAATCACCTTCTGGATCTTTATCAGCTCCTGTTCTGAACGGACCCCCAGGGAAACCTTTCCTCCTGCTCTGATTAGGAAGGGAGCTGTTGCAGACAGGTCTGGTCACTCACGCCGACGTTCCTGACGGGAGGGCTGCGAGTCCTTCCCGGCAGCGGCCGAGAGGCTGGGGCAGGCAGCCCACACGCTTCTGCAGGAACAGGATTTATCCACACGTGCTTCATTCGCTGGGATTTTTGTTCAGCTTTTTGATTCGAGGATCCAAGGGTCAGCATGAGAAACAGGAGGGTGATGCTGGCAGTCGCTGCCACCGGTGTGCACGACCTTAATACTCACTCAGAACAAAGATCTGCAGCTTCTACGGTTCAGCACATTTGAGACAAACGAAGGCTTTCAGCTCCTTGATCCCTTTTGTACAGGCAATGCTCTGCTGAAACAAGGCTCCCTGCCCTGATCCCGCAGACACAGACCCTCCCTGGATCTCCCTGTACATTTCATGCAGTGAACTCAAAGCATTTTTTTTCTTACCCATAGTCAATTTCTATGGTTTGAACTACTGGAAGCTAAAAATCATCACTTGTTTCATGAGCAGCTACTCAAAAATAAAAGTGCCATCAGTGACTTGCAAAAGATGCCATGGTAAGGGCAGTGATGGGGCAAAGTAACTTCTGGAGTCTGGTGTCCCTGTGGTATCACATAGGATGCTGTTGGCATGGTTTTGGTACCAGGCACTCAACGATTCTTCCAGGTGTTAAGAAAAAATACACATCGCTCAGTGGCACTGCCTGACAGCCCCTCTGGTGAGGCAAGGCTGGTGATATCCTGCTGCAAAAGTTGGGGGTGGTATCCTCTGTTTTGAGCAGTCACAGGTGAAGACTAAGCTACTTTCACAGGCTAGCAAATAAAAAAAAAATATTTTTTTATTTTTTTTTAATTTATTTTTTCATTCTCATACAGTTATGCTGAAGATTTTAAAAACTTAAAGCTCTGCAAAACTGCACTCTTAATTACAAGGTAGGATTTGAGTCTGCACTTCTGAGGTACTCAGTTCAATGCAGACAATTCCAAAAGTCAATGCTCACCCTTTAAAACCACTCTTCTCTGTCCACCTCTGCCTTCCCCTCCTCTATGTTCATGCTGAAAATGTAAAATAAATGCAGAGTGGAAGAGGGAGGCAAACTTATTTCAAAAGTCTGCCGTGATGTAGGTGGGATCTTGATGACACCAGTTAAAATTTCTTCAAACTACTGCAGAGAAGTATTCCCATACATCAGGTGTAATTTCTTACTCCTGTATTTCTCTGTTAAACTACAGTAAGTACCTGTCAGTCACTGAAGAGCTGAATCTAACCACACACAAAGGCAAAGGCAGACAAAACCAGGAATGGTGTGTCTGAAAGGTGTGTCTGAGGAACTCACAGCCAGGCGATGCAGGGGGATGCTCATCTTCTCTGTCACAGAGCAGGAAGTGATGCAGAGAGGGTCATTTAGGATGCACATGGCAAAGCCTGAGATTAATCCCTGGCTCTTCTCACCACCATCTAGCAGCTTAACCAAAACGCCTTCCCGAAATCCTGCAGCACTCAGCTGCTAACAGATGCAGCAACTCCGTTTATGAGTCCCTGGACAGGAACACGGGTGGCAGGAGCGAGCAGGGCAGCCTGGGACACCGAGCACAACTGCAAACCTTACATACCACATTCTTCCTCCCTGAAATCTTCTTCTTGAGGGGCTTCTGCAGCTTCTTAAGAATGCTTCTAAACATGGCAATTTTCAGCAAAGCTCGCTCAAGGCTATTGCCCCACAGCCTTATCCCTGCATCCTCCCTCCCGTCAGAGCAGGGAGGACCCAGGCACAGCAGCCATGTGGGGCACAGCACCCGTAATTCTGAGTTGTGTTTGCTCCTGCGTGTACACATTCTCACTGATGCAGCAGATTCCTTCAAATAACCTCCGCAGAATTAAAAGTGATCTACCTATAAACAAGTAATGCAGGAGCACAGACACAGAAGTGGCTTAAAATCTCATACAACCTCCAACAACACCAGGTCCTTCTCGCTGCTCCATGCTCTCACCTATAAGAAAAACACATGGAAAAGGGCCACAGTCCCCTGCTGTAGCTTTTTTTGCTCTGACAGACAGTGGCCAAAGGAAATTACAAGAGCTTAGATGAGTTACTAATGTCAAAATTACTAACACCGCTGTGACCAGAATGGAAATTTTCACTGGGCTGTGGAGGGTGGGGAATGAAGACTCGCACGGACTGGAATCCTACAAGAGGCAAGAGATGAAATTCAAGCCTGACCTCAATCAAAGTCTGCATAGTCCAGAAAACGCCACTAGGACTTTCTCCAGAAATGAACAGCAACGAAGAAGAGCTGTTCGGAATGGAACGTTATTAAATCATTTCTGGCAGCATTTTGGAAAGAATTACTTGCATGTTGGCACTTTTACACCTCTGCTCACGGTTCTGGTAAAGGTTTTTGGAGCCCAAAGGCTCTATCTGGAAATTATTGCTTATATGATCTTTGATATTTCCTCAATCAGCCAGCCAGCTGGAAGGTGGGTACATACACCCACACTCTAAATCTGAAGCGACTGTACCTTGCTGCTGAATTAATTGCCTGAGCTGCTCTCACTGCAGGAGCAAGTCTTGTTATAGGGATTTATAGGGCTTCTGCTGCTCTCGCTTCTTGTCAATGGGACAAAGCACGCACGGTGAACGCTTGTTGCTGAATTGAGATTTAATCAATAACTCTCCTGTGTTAACTTTGGTCTGACTTCTGAACTCTTCCTTTGTAAGAATCTTCAAGAAAAAAATAAAAGCTCAAAGCCCTCCCTTCCTAAGCCACATACAGCTTTGCTTTGCACTGTGATGGTACTGAAGAATCTGCCAACAGGCAGAGTTGGAAATCAAAATGGATTGAAAATAATTGCAGTAAACTTCTGTGACAAAGCAGGTGTCGCTCACGTCACGCCAAGAAGCAGAGCTGGTGTGCTGCCTGTCCTGCCTCCAAGTGCAGGTGCCACAGGACACGTACATGCAAGCCTTCAACATTGAGACAAATGTGTTAAAAAGAAAGAAAAAAAAAAAAAGAAAAAATAAAAGAGGATTGTCTAGACAACAAAATACTCAAGGAAAACAGCAACAGGCCTGGGACTGCAGTACCAGAAGATGCTGACCTTCCTGAAGCTCCCAGCGAACCCTTCCCATGGCTGGAGGCAGCAAGTCGCCGGCCACAAAACCTCTGAGAGCAGAAGGGAGGTGCTCCAAGCGCGGTGGGAGTGGGAGATGACAGTCATCTCCCACGTGTCCGCCGTGGGGCCGGGCACGTGCGTGGGTGGGCCCCAGGTCAACCCAATGACATCAACGTCCCCAGCCCCTGCTGGCTCCCTGCCCTGCAGCTGGGAGCTGGGGCTCGCCAGCAGCTCCCTCCCCAGCACGTCCCGCTGCCCGTCCTGCAGCTTCCCAAGCCTCTTCCACGATGTTTTTAGGCTGAGCGTGGCTTCAACACCTCCCAAGGGCTGTGCTGCGGCACCAGGCATGGTCCTGGTCCTGTGGGGACAGCTCAGCCAAGCAAGTCCTCCGCTCCCAGCAAGGAGACTCCAAAACGCCGTCCTAAGCAAAGCTGGGGACGAGAGCGGAAGGGAAAGGCACCCCACGTACCTATCACCTATTTAGCTTCTGCTGAATAAGCCTTTTCGTACACATTGCCCAACTGAGAGGAATGGAGGCTCTTCTGAGTGTAACTCAATAAATTTGAGAGGAGGGAATGCCAACACACACTTCCAACTCCAACCGCTAAATAAGGAAACATACGTGGAAATTACAGATGAACAAATTCTAAACAGACCTGGGGGAGTTTTCTCCTTTTCATCCAAAAAGCCATAAATGTCACAGGGCCGAGCAGCAAATCATTCAAAACAATGTAGCTTACCAAGCACGCTGTCAAAGCAAAAATCTGAGTCACTTAAACAACTGGATGCTATTTCAGGACTTTTTTTTTTTTTTTTTTTAAAGGCTCAAATTCCTCTTTTGTACTTGCTAATAACGGGCGTGTTTCTTGGCTAGAGCTGATCTGCAGAGGTCTGATTTGTCTTTTATTTCATTCTGAAATGCCTCCCTGACCTCCAGCCGTGGGGCCAGGACCCTGGGAGGCCATCTGCCCAGCCTCTCCTCCCAAGGCAGCATCAGTTGTGCTCTTATCATTCCTGACATGTTTGCCTAAGTGGTTCTTAAAGATTTCCAACGCTGGAGGCTCCACGACCACTTCAGGCAATCTGTGTGTGTTTTATATAAATCAGCAGCTCATCTCAAATTGAATGCTACATTTAATTTTGCTCGCTTAGGTCCAACAAAAACGTTTAAAACATGCATGCTAACGTTGAAAGATTGGAGAGCACATGCACATAAGTGCCCGCCGCCTACGCCGTGCTCCCCAGGATCACAGCACGATGCTCCCGCTGCTACAAACCCAGGACAAGTCAAAGGACCCCAAGAAATACTCGGACCAGGCAGGTACACGGGTTAATGACTGCAAACTGTGCTGTGGCTGAATCACCCAAAGCTACAATTACGCTGAGAGTTTCCCTCAGCTGGGGAAGCTGCTGCACTGCGGACCACAAAACCTGGGGGGATCCCAGCGCTTCTCCAAATCTCTAGCTCATTCCGCATAAACACTTGTATTTTTATCATGCTGCCAGTATAAATTCTACTCTCTGTAGCTTGACTTGAGAATATAAAACCCAACGCTATTCATACAGCTGTTTGACCAGTTCCTTAAGGAATGTGCAATCACTTTATCTGCCTGGTTCATCAGTTCCTTTCTCACTGTTTCTAGTCATTGAGCACTTCACTGAATCCGGTCACTGGCCAGGCAATGATTTCCTTTACAGTTCACTCCTGCAAGCCCATGGGTTGCACTTGCTCAAGCAAGTCCTGGGGGGCTCCTCTGCACCCTGAGCCCTTCCACACCAGCACGGAGCTGCTCGTATCCATCGAACAGGGCTACACTCATGGCTGGGTTTGGTCATTTTTCTCCAAAGAATGTATTCCTTGTTTCTAACAAGCACAAACTCTGTCTGGCAATATCTTCTTTCTTTAATTAAATTTAATTGATTTTCTTTCAAGATCATCATTTTCTTTCATATATCTGGGTATTTGGTCAAAATGTAAAAAACATGTAACTAAAAGCAACACAAAAACCTTTGTATTATGGGAAGCACTGCCAGACTCAGTGTCAGAAATTGTAAGCATCCCTCAGAAATTGCTTTTTGCTAGCTATTTTTTCCCAAATTATCAATATATTTGGCAACTTAAATATTATTCCTTATCATTTTAATTATGATTTTTTTTTGTTTACCTTGCATTTTTTGTATATTCAATTATATACGCAGTAGATCTGGGCAACGCTTTCTCTGAATTGATTTATATACAGAAAAATCCTTTTTTTAGCCTCTGTTGGTTTATTTAGTTACTTCCATTCTAATCCCAGGTTGAGTTCCAATCTGACAGCATATTTTTTCTATTTAACGTAAAACACCATTTGCAGTAAGCATTTCCTTCTAATTGTAAAAACACATTCTCGTGATAGAGCAGCAGTTGTGCCAGACTAGAACCGCTTGGCTGACAAATTAATTCGGGAAGTTTCTATTTACAGCCTTTTGCAGAGATTTCTGATCCCCAAGTTTCAGCCACTAATGATGTGTTAATTACTAAAAGCATTGATTAAAACATTGTTTGATACTAATCAAACGAAAACAGTGTGAGATGCAAGCCATTTGATGAATGACAAGGCTCTGCCACTTATTACAGTTCCCCCAGCGATGCAATGAGAGGGACTTAAGTTAGACAAGGAGGGTGAGATTTTGGGGAATTCTCGGGGTTTTTGAATCCCAGTGAATTTGGTAAGGGCTGCACATGCTCAGCAATCTCCAAAAAGTCAGGCAACAAACCAGAAACAACAAAATCCACAGATTTTCATGCCAAAGGGGGACTCATCCTTTCCTGGAAAGTTTTGCTGCTCTCAAGTGAGAACCAAATTATGGATTGCAAATGACTTTTCTTCCACATCGCCCTAAAAATATATATTTTTGTCTCTATCTATAAAAAGGAGCTAAATGAACCAGGAAACCGCAGACTGCCAAGTTTTAGATGAAAGAGGTACTGCACATCAAACAGCGACCCAAGCAGACTGTCCAAGAGGGGGTGAGTGACGGCTGTTCTTCCACGCGCTGCAGTTACATGGCATATTGCACCCAAAGCTGCTTCCAGCATCTGCGATGGCACGCCACAGCCTGTCGCTTGCCTGCTTGCTTCCTATTCATCTGCACAGGAATCAAGGGCAGGCGGCAGGGGAGCTGTCAGGGTGGCAGGATGTATGCTGTTCTTGTGGACGTTATACGCAGCCGGGATGGTAATTTAGAGCCTTTCTACAAAGAACTGTGATCAGAAGGTAACTGTTTTTCCTTCCATGCCAGATGAAAATCTAGGCTTCCTCTAAAACATGCTGAGTCAATGTGGAGTACGGAAAAGGAGCGATATACTGTCCAGACTTGCACAAGGGATTTCCTTGTCCTTGGGCAAGCAGAACGGGAGACTGGCAGAGCACAGTCCTCCTGCCCAGTTCGTGCACAGTCTGAATTTGTTCCAGACATCTGGGCTGCGGGATGTACATTTGGACACAGGTCAAGGACAGCTTGGAAAGAAAGGTGCTCCAACAAAAAGAGACCACACATCCAACCCAAAACTGCGATAGAAGGGAAAATTTACTGTCTGGAAAAAACTCAGCTGTGCTTTATACATCTGGTACACGAGATACACTTTATGACAGACTGAACTGTGTCTTCTGGATTAAGGCTCACCATGTAACTTAAAGTACTTGGGTTGGCTTGGTAAGCCTCACCTGGGTCTGCCTCAAATCACCACCAGTGCACTCAAGAATTGTGACATTTTCTTCAGGCTGCTTCCACTCTGCAGCTCCTCCAACACGTCGTTGTCTTTCATCTTACTGCACCTAAAGCAGGGCTATTTTGAAGGTATGCGAGCAACACACATAAGACCTCAGGTTTAACACCTTGAGTTACTTAAGGTTACACAAATGATCCTCCTGCATTCTGTCTGCATAACAATCTTGGTATAATAGGTCACACAAAGAACCTGGTTCGTAGTGAAGAGGAAGAACTGCAATGGGGAATAGGAGGCAATCATTGACAAAGTGCTGCCTGCAAACATGTTAAAATATGGGAATATTCAGGAAGAGATAACTGAGTGCCAGCAACACCTTAATTTGATTTGGTGAACAAGGAAATAGGGGTTCAGACAAACTCCAGGACTCATACTAAGGCTTAAGTTGACCTTGTCTGGACTGAGGGAATAAGGAATGGCTCAGTGTGCTACCTGCTAGCTGAGATGCCAGCCACAGCAAATGTAACACAGCTGCCTCTGTGAGGAACCGAACACATAAAACATCACTGTAAGAATATAACCTAAAATGGGCAGTCCCATGCTGCAGCTTTCCTAGGAGCCCAATTTCTATAGCAGGCAATAGCCACTGCCTGTAGGAACGTGCAAGAGGACAAGCACATGGTGATACTTGCACTGGGAACCCTCCCAGCCTCCACTGGTTTGTGGTTCAGCAACTTCCCTCGGCTGAGCTCAGCGACACGGTCCAGCCTGTGCTCCCACCCAAGCATGCACTCCCTGAACAGGCCAGTAGTTTTTTTCTGCTTTGGTTGCACTGCATTCACTGTTTGACAATATTTTTCATGAAAGCAACTGCAAATCTTCCATGAAAATTGAACGCTTGCAGTGTGAGACAGCAGATGGGAAGTGCCAACATGCTAGGTGCCTAGGGCCATTCTCCAAAAAGTTGTAACACCGCGCCACCCCTCCTGGGATCCCACCTCATGGACTGCAGAGACCCCCCAAAAGAAGGAAGGGCAGCGACGGGCTGTTGCTGGAGACACAGACGGGAGAGCAGAATCTGCAGAGGAAGGGAAGGGGCTGAAAAAATTTACTTCTGACATTTTTTGGGGTAAAGATTCAAGATACTAAATTTGAGCTAAAGATTAGAGATGTTGCCACATATCATAAAAAGAAAAAAAAAAAAAACAGAGGAGAAAGCCAGGGTCTGATCATTCCCAAATTCCAATGACTCAGACGCGGGTTGGGATGACACTAATGGCACAGCGAGGCAGGGGTGAGCATGTGTCAGAAGAAGAGGAACTCCCTAGTGCGACTTGCAGAGCAGCCAACATGAGCAAACACTTGTGTTCCTCATCTTCAGAATCATGCTAGGCATAATTACGTCCATCAGATGTTTGGAGGCATTCTGGTCTTATCAGCAGATCTGAGGAACTCATGACGAGATAGTATGCACTTGAGATAGGAGCGTAGAGGCTTTTGTGCTATTTTTTTCCCCCTTTTGAGCTGCTAGATTCAAAGTCCCTTGGAGAATATTGATGAGGAATTCACAGCATGTCTTGCATTAACTGAAGAAAAGCAGGAAATCCTCCAGGAACAGCTAGAACAGCTAAAACTGAAATCCAGGCAGGTGCAGGAACCAAGTCAGGAAGGCAGAGCTCCACCAGCTCACTGTGGCTGCAGAGGAGCAGGATGCTGTATGGTTATGAAAGTTGCCCATGTTCACCTCTAACAAGGTATCCACAATCAGTCTCATCACAGGAGCAAACAGGAGATCTCTGAGAGAAGCACGAGGGGTAAATACCCACGAGCAAAGCTCTAGCCCTGAGCCTGGAACAGCCTGCACTTCGGGTGTTGTGGCAGCAGCCCCTACGAAGGAAAGGCACCCAGAAGGGTTGGAGTTCAGCTACAGAGCTAGGCAAAAGTTTGGTGTTTGGGAAATAAGACCAAACAAACTGAAGGTATCTGTGCTTATTTGGTTTGCTTATGAGTGCAGTGTGCACACAAGCAAGAATATTGGCCAGGAGAAGAATAGCCAAGAAGTTACGGAAAAGGAACTGAACACACTCGTGCTGGCAAATAAACCATCAGCTCTGGTGAACTGACAGGAAGAACCCAGTCCCACGGGGTGAGCAATGGCTCAGTTTCTACTGACATCTGCTGACTGCTAGCTCGGGGTTCTCACCGTAACTGGATCCCATCCTCCACGAAGTAACATGACTCAACACCTTCGAGGAAGGATCCTATACACAGCAGTGCAGCCAGAATCAGGTGCCTGGCCCCCAGGGCATAGCTAACACGAGGAAGAGCTACAACAGCCTCCGCTCTTACACTGCACACATCCTCACACATCAGAGCACCTTCAGCAGCACGATTCTGACTCGCCTTTGTTTTCTTAGTCTATTTCTAGACAAGAAGCAAAGGGGCAAGATCAGTGCCTGTACATCACCACAAATCTCCACTTCATACTTCCACATTCCTGGATACTCAGGCGATTCTCCATCAGGCAGTAAGAAATGGTTTGTTCCAACACAGCATTTAAGATACTCTCGTCTTGTATTAACGGGGCAGCCAACTCACCTGCGGCCTTTCCAAGTCTCTTGTGCACCCAAGTGAGTTCTCCCTATGGGTGTGAATCCAGTCAGTGAAACCAATGCATAGCACGTGTGGTCAGCATTGGACCCCAGCCTCTTGAG
Source organism: Aythya fuligula (assembly GCF_009819795.1). Lineage (NCBI taxonomy): Eukaryota > Metazoa > Chordata > Aves > Anseriformes > Anatidae > Aythya > Aythya fuligula. The sequence goes on along the minus strand of NC_045578.1, from coordinate 4,314,976 downwards.
GTTTTAAAATCTTAAGCTTTATAACTGTTTTTAAATACATTAAAAACAGAAACGATCCAATGGACAAAGGAGATCCTATAATTGAGTTTGAGACCAACAGGCATGCTTCTGAATAATCAGAGGATGTAATGTGAAAGCAGTCAGAAGATTCTCAGATAAAACTACGATGTATGGAGCTTATTCAGCCAAGTACCTCTTTACTAATCATTTCCCCCTATCTTAATTCAGACTGATAATTTGCAATTACAGTTGTGAAGGGCTCCAAGTGAAAAGCCCTTTTATCAGATGTTTCTGCTGTTAGTCAACTTTCCAAGAGGGAATCAGATCCAGATGAAGGTACAGAAAAGTCCAAATCAATCAGCCTTTGACAAGAATTGTAGCCCTCCAGCAAATCCAAATAAAGCATCTTGATTTGGGAAGACATGAATGCAATTAACTGAGGAATCCACATTCATTTACTTCCCTTTGTAAATATTGTTTATTTCCTTAACAGGTTACAAAAATGGTGACACACTGAAAATTCAACAGCCCTAATCACTGGGCTAACAAGATCTAAATGATTCCAGGTCCCCCAAAGGGAAGTCAGCTACTCTCAGATACCCACGGACTGATTGTCCCTGTCAGAGAAGTATTGGCTAACGTTTATTAACCCATAAAAACCACTGTCTGAAAGGGGCATTGAAAGTAAAAAACCTTGGCCCTCCAAAGTTTACATTTTTCCTATGTGAAGCATGCCAGCTCTTTGATTAGCAGCCAAGAAAACGGACTCCATTCCATTCCAAGTCTTAAAAAATTGTATGAAACAAAACATTAGCGAAGTGATTTTTCCTTGTTTTAATGTGGTTTTCAACATTAGGTTTATTGTTTTGTGGTTTTCTGCATGGAGAGCATATGCTTGCAATATGTTTATGATATTCTGGGTTTTTAAAGCTACAGTATAGCCATTTAAAAAGAGAAGATCCTGCAATTTTGGGAATCCTCTAATTAGACAACAGCTGATGTTTTCACTGTCCTAAGTGCCTTTGCAGGAGGTAAAACTAAAGGTAAAACAGATTCCCTGTTTCTGGCTGGTCAGTCAAGTACTTTCTCTGCTTTTGAGATCATGTTGTAGAAGCGTTCTGGCTCTTTTACAAGTTAGCAATAATCATTTGTCCACCTGTTAGAAGGCACTCACCCTTTAGGTCTCAGTTAATTCAATAAAATAGCCACCTCGTTAGGTCTTTCAATACAAGGACAGTACAAGTCCTCTTAGGGTTGGGATGATCACAAGTGGATCTCTGATGGATTGGACCCAACCGCAATAAAACCAGAGAAAAAGTTTTGGTTCTATCTCTCCATCTGCGCTTGCTCTTGGTATTTGCTTAATAACAGTCAAACCCAAGGAATGGAGAATCTCAGCACACGGGCTACAGATATACCTAATGGTGTAAGCTGTCATACTGCAGAAAACTGGACTTTCTGAGAGATCAAGTCTTCTGCCTTACACATGTACCAAGTAAAAAAAAAAAAAAAAAAAAAAAAAAAAAAAAAAAGAACACCTATCTGCCACAAGTACTAAACACGACACAAAGATTTAGGTTGGACAGAACCTGTGCCTTCAGACTAAATCAGGAGAGTTGTCCACATACAGATTCAAAATAAAATTTACAGGTGGACCCTTGTGATTCCCGTGAGTTTTTGTGCTTGGGGTATTCAGCACACCACCTAACTCCGCACCAAAACACAATGCCAAAATTTCCGAGTGGAAATAAACGAAATAAATATCAACTGCAGAACCTTGGGGTACAGACAGAATCGGCCGCAAGAGGAAGAACAAGAGCCAACAACTCCTGAAATGTTGGCTTCAGAGGTGAGTGAAGGAAAACAGCTCGTGGAGGAGTAGTTACTCCATCTCAGAACGACACCACGAAGGCAATCAACACGGAGTTTGGAAGACAGTCCCATATGAGGAACAGATAGCATTTATCTGCCTGTAGGCTAGGTGGCCTGGGCAGGCGGAGGTCCATTCCCTGGTGGTCTGGGTCCATTCCCTGCAAAAGGAAGCGGCTGTGCTTAAGGTTATCTGCTGAAGTCTGACACCCAAAACCAACAGCACAAAGCCAGTGCTTGCTTTGGGAAGTTTGGCTGCGAGCTGTCTTCAGTTTGACAGAGAAGAGCACTGTAACCTAGCAAGTAGCAATGGTATTCATGGTACAAACACACACAAAAGGGAGACAACCACATAAAACAGAGGTAGCATTGTAACTATCCACTACAACCAACTCAAAGTTGTGCAGTGACAGCCAACCCTGTCTGCAACGTGAACACACTAAGCACAGCTAGCAGGTTCCTTCACGTCCATGTGTCCCCTAAGCTCTGATCCGAAATAAGCAGATGGGGAAGAAACTGCTGACATGACACTCTGTGCACAGCCACACACCCTTCCCTCACACCTCCCCCAGATAGCCTGGCTCCAAGGGCTAGCGTCAGAAAAGGAAAGAAGCATTTAATTTTATAATTTCTGCTCCAGTGATTCACGAGGTGCTTTTGCAAATTGCAAGAAAACACCCTATGAATCAGTCAGTGACAAAAATAAGTTACATTAATCCATAGTAGTAATATGCTCGGAGTGCTAGAGTTTCAGTAGAAATGAGCTCATTTGTTAAGCTGCCTGCTCAAAGCATATAGGATGGCTTTGTGCCGTAACATTGTCCCATAAGACAAAGGCCCAGTTTCCTGCTGGAAGAGACCACATATCACACACCAGATCTCTATATTTGATTTTAGACATTACAGATTGGCATCCTACTATTCAGCCGCCCTCTCATCTTCTTCATGCCAACAGCCATCTCTCGCCTACTAATTGTGGCGTTTGTTCTACATCAAAAACACTGAATTAGTCAGCTAGAAATGGGCCAAGATCCAAACCCCATAACCAAGGGCAGTGGTCATGGCTGCACAGGAAACTCTTACACTTCAGGATGAAGAGAATCAAGCCACTGATTCTAAAGGTGAAGGTGAACTCTTTAATTGCAAGTCAAAATTCAAGAGCAAGACAATCATCACATCTGGCTTTGCAAAAGCTAACAGCAGCCCTAGCCAAAATGACATATGAACGTTAGAAAACTGGAGTCTGGAGTCTGGGGCTCTTTGTGCAAGCAGCGATCTAGACTGAAGTGCTGAAATAATGATTCTCAGGGCGTCTTGCTTTGCTTCACTGCTCTTGTCCCAACAGCTGAGCCCAAAAAACACAAAGGTATGAGCTGCAAACAGACATGCCCGCGGAGATTAGGGAGGCTGCTCCCCGTCTTCATTTCAAACACCTACTGTCAATTCTGAATGACTTAAAAAACAATATCCGATCCCTCAGAAAGCTTGCTTCAAAATTCTACAAAACACTTCAAATTCAAAAGAAAGAAAAAAAAAAAAAAAAAAAAAAAGCTATGGAAATGTCAAAAAGTTTGAAGGGATCCTGACACTGAGTTCTGTGCCTTCCCCCTTCCTATCCTATTTAAATAAGACTCTGTGAAACAACTGGTACCTGTAAGAAATAGCACCGGCAACCTGAATACAAGCGCTGCTTCCAAGTCTTCTCTGAAGCATGACTTGACATTAAACAACTTGCACCTCGATTTCCAACAACAGCTTCATTTTAAAGAACTGCTGGAAAATTCATGATCAGGTCTATGAAAAATTACAGTAACTACTATGAACACATTCCCAAATGAAATGATGGTCTCAGGCCAACTCCACAGTCTTCGCCTTTGCCCTGACCACAAGTGAGGAATGGTGCAGCCAGTGTCAGATTCTGCTGCGTTTTTTCTATCTGCTGCAGCTCAGTAACCATAGGATGACCTGAATTTTCCCCCTTCTAGGTAGATGTGGGGATCATCACAACCTAATGACTAAAAAAAATAAAAATCCTCCTTTCAGGTATCTAATATCTGATGCTTCAGGTATTCTGTAGTTACTGCTGCAATAAAATCTGGTTTTAGAATAGCAGACAAGTGAACGCAGGAAAAAATGCATACAACCAAGTGGTCATACAATGCTCTATTGTGAAGGCTGACTTGCAATTTTTAAAAAATAATGCTGTTTTATGAACTGTTTGGGACAGCATACCATAAACTAGGATTGGCTCCCCTTCTCCCTAGCGTCTTCATAGCATCGTGTCTGTATTAAAGCAGAGACCGAGAGGCCAGGTGCAATCTGTATGGTACGGCTCCGTGCTCCTCCCCCGTCCCGCACAGCACCCGGCTGAACTCACAAACTGTCTCGTAACAGAGAGAACATCATTTCAACAATGAAAACAACGCTTCGAGCAATAATTCGGATCCAGTCACATTATTAAAACGTAGACTTTTAGAAAGCATTCCCTTCTCCACGTTTATTACGCTGCGTGGTTTCAGATTTTGCTTCCCTCTGAAAGACGGCTGGTGCTGGCTGCCAGCTCCCAGCCTGCTTCACCGAACGGGTCCTACAAAATGTGGGAGCGCCTGGGATGTAAAGGATACCACGCTCTGTAATGTAAAGGATACCACGCTTTGTACTGCACACACTCCTTTTGGTTGAGGAAAAACATTTCTCTTGGTAGGACATTTTTCAGAGGGAAAAAAAGAAGTTCGCCTAAATCCAAGTCTGAGAGAAATGTGGCGTGATGTTTTTGTGAGAACACGGGCCCTAAATTTGGGGTGAAATCTGACCTTAGATTGTTCTTCTATGTCTGCAGATTATTTTGACTGTGTGGACTATTTTTCCCATTTTGCTGGGTCGCATTTTCTTGTTAGCTTTTCAAATGTTGCTCAGCTTCTGACAGTTAAATGCCAATCCTGCAATTCTTCAGAAAAGCAGTTCTACGTATAGAGACCAGGTTCACTACTTCATCCCAACTTCTGCAATTTAAGGCTATATCCTACATAAAAGCAGTGGTTAAAAGCCTGTGATCCTTAGACCACTAGAGGTCCATAGAGCTGTTTCTGCTAAAGCTGTGAAGAATGCACGACTTAAACAATAGTTTTATTCCTCTGGCCTTGCAAGTTTCAAGTGTCTCGTTTTAAGGGTTGAACTTCTCTGCACACATCTGGATGGTTGGATTATTACATGTAAAGTTTTAATAAGCCTCTTATTTTGGGGCGTGTTACACTGGTATAAACTCAACCATGGACAAGTTTACAGATGATACCTAGGACAATGAAAACTGAAAAAAAAAAAAAAAAAAAAAAAAAAAGAAAGAAAGCAAACTGCAAAGTAACCTGCAGATATTACAAAAAGCAACTGAGCCAGATTTCTTTGTTCATTAGCTGAGCAAAATTTCTTTTGATGTGAATGGAAGGTTAGCACTATTTGGTACCAAAGTATTCAAGTCACAAAGATGAGAATCGATGCTAATATCCACAAAACGTCTAATCCAAGAAAGCAAAGCTAGCCCAAATACACAACAGAATGGAAGCAATCAAAAAGCCATAGCCCCTTCACTAGGGAGAACTTTTTTGTTCAGGCTCCTTCAGTCTCCTGCAGTTATTTTAATGAGACCAAGCTCTACAGTTTTGCATGGAAGAGGTGCGGGGCTGTAGCAGGTGGAGGGGGAGAAGAGCTGTCCCCAAGAGGATTACTCACGGTAAGCCCATGCTACAAAGAGTAATCGGGTCTCACCAAACAACACAGAGTTCAAAGGATGTTAAATGTTGTCTGAAAACACATCCTGCACTGAGGCCATCCTTCTTACGTTTCACTATTTCGCAGGGTGTTTGCAGGACAGCATCCTCCAGTTTTTCTCCCTGTTCCATGTCCTTCCCACCTGGAGCTCCACCACGCTGTCCAAGCTGTCCCAGCGGGGTGCTGTGAAGGGGCTGACACTGTCACAACTCTCACAGCCTTACTCCAGGTTAGAACAAACAGCAGGAGCAGATCTTGTCAGAGCCTCTTCCTTAGCAATGGAGAAAGCAGAAAGAAATTGGAATTAGCTGGCAAGAAGAAGGTTCCCATTCTCTATTAAAGTGCCTGAAGACTTGCGTGACAGTCCATCTCTGTAATGCCACCATGCCAAAGATAAGCTAAAGATCATATGTGAACTCATGCACAACTCGTCAAAAGGTGCAGAAAAGATAAAACAGGTTTAATTTTATGCTACAGTGCAAAAGTAAAGGAAAACACATACATATACGTAGGTCTCTTCTTACTTTCTCCCTCTGGTGCCCTTCTGGCATAAAAATGAACCCTTCAGTCTCTAATTCCTTTCTTACTGAAACCTTATCATTAGCTTACTCATATACTTCCCACATAATTATAACTGTAGTATTTAGGGTAAGAAACACTCATAAAATCCCTATTAGCAAGGAGTGTTTATCTTTTGCACTCACAAAGCATCTCCCAAGTATCAGAAGAGTTAATGCTTTCCCTCTGTGCCTTCAGTAAAAACCAGGTTATTTTCTACAGCTGCACTGGTTATAGAGCAGCTACAGCGAATGCCTCGGTCTTTTTATGTCTCCAGCAGCTCTTTAGGCACTATTGTAATTAAAGGGAAAACAGCACAACTCTCCTTTGAACATAACTTTTCCACAGGTAAGCTTTTGCTGTTGCTCTGAAGTTTAGAAGCTGCAACTCCCGCTGAAACGCGCTGCTGGGTTTTATGAAATCAGCAATATTTGCTTGCCAATGCAAAGATCATAGGACTGTCCTGGAGCATGAGAACTGAAAACGAAACAACGTAAATAAGGAAAATATCTGATCCTGTGCAGCCTTCCCACAAGTAACTTTTCTTGATGGAAGACAAAAGCAGTGCTTACTGTAAAATCTGGCTGAAATAGGGACCTTTCATCATCCAGCTGGGAAATTCAAGTGGCAGCAAACAAAAAATCAATAGCAATAATTAAATTGTTTAAAAAACAAGTCACCTCCCAATGTTACAAAACAACTTTGGATTATTAAAAGCAGAGGAGGCTTAAAATAAGAAGTCGTTTGACACCATCCCTTTTTTTTTAAAGAACAAATATTCTCATCTGCTCTCTAGATGCTAACCTATGGTTTCAGTAACGTCTGCTCCTTCCAAGGTAGAGGTTAATGACAATGTCTGAAATGTGGTAATCGGACAATCTAAAAGTTTGGCTTCGTACATGAAGGATAAATGGCAGGAAACTGGAGGAAGAATAGTTTTAGCCAAAACTGGATGACTGAAGACCAAAAATACTACCGTAAATAATTCACAAAGGAACACAGCCAGGGTATAACTATGTAAAGGCTTAGATCTTTTGCAGGATAATAAATTAAATGGAGATGTCTCTGATAGCTTGAACAGTGCAGCACAGATCACTAATTGCAAGTGTTTGCAAAAGGCTGAGCACTGAAACACAAGCATATGGTTGGAAGGGTGGTCTGATGACTGCAGCAAAGGTCTCAGTTTCTATTCCCCACTCTGCGACCAGTATCTTTGGCAGACCATAAAAACATCTTTTAATTTATCTGTCGTATTCACTGAAAAGAAAGACTGAAATTCGCGTTCTTCACCTAGCTGTCTGGGACGTTAGCAGGCTTTGTATTTGAGAAGTTTTGAGTGTGATAAAATATCAGAAATTTTCAACATCTTTTAGTTCAATTTCTTCAAAATTCAAAAGAAAAATAAGGAAAAAAAAAAAAAAAAAAAAGAATGCTGCTTCAAGGCTCTAGGCCTCTTGACAAACCTCAGGAGACAAATCACACAATAAAACCCAGCCGCTCAGGCAGCTGAACTCCAGGCAATTCCATCACCCAGGCAGACAAGAGAAAAACACCCCTGGGCTCCCCAGAGGCTCCCCCTCCTCCCTCCGCCAGCCCGAGATGCTGCATCTACCTCGAACTGTGCCAAGAGCAATTAAGATAGCACTGCCCCATATCAAGGTAAGGGATAAATCCTAATGTCAAGGGCTCGGAGAGTAAGCAGTATGCCAGCAAAACATTTTAAAAATGAGATGACTTGCCATATATCCACCTGGCAAGGATGCAACTACCCCGAGTACAATCCACCCATGAGAACTTCACTCTTATAGCTGCAGCTCAGCACTGCCACATCCCACAGGCACAAACCCCATCTCCAGCACTCAGTGTTGGTGCTGTTCCATAAGGTCTAGCATCAACCCCAATTTAAAGCAGCTATGGAGACTAGCTGGATGTCCCCATTGCAGTTTTAGCTAGTAGCTGACTAGGGGGTCTGGATGGAAAATGGCAAAAGATTAATTTATTACAATTTCGTAAGTTATATACTCAGCACCCAAAGCTGTGCTGTTTGTCTGCACTGTCTCATGTTTATATCAAAACATCAGACTTTGTGTTTGCAGCAGGCAGAGAGGGTACAAAAAGTCAACTGGGTAAATCAATGAGCTGCAACTCACTAAGCTGCAGTGATGATAACAGTTGCCCAACTATACTCCTGATGTAATTCCAAAAAAAGCATACTCGTTTTTTAGCTGCCTTGCAAGCACCCCTGCTTCAAGCTGCTAACAAGATGTGCACTGTGTAGACACTGATTAGGGGGAAGGGCACGACAGTGTTGTACAGAGAAAGGCCTTGATCTAAGCTTTTTTAAGGTTGCAAAGGAGAATACCATTGCGCCTTCAAATTATTTTATTTAATATATTCATTTAAGGAAATTTTCAGAAGTAAAAGGAAACTTGGAGGAAGTTTTTTTGGCTGGTTGGTTGGTTGTTTTTTTGTTTTGTTTTGTTTTTTGGGGGGACGGTGTTAGTTTCTTTTTTCACCTCTGTTAGACCATCTTGAGACTATCCAGTATAACATCTTCAGCACAGCCTGCTTGTGAGGGGGACTTTTGAAGGGGCTTCTGGCAGGAGGGGGTAAGCCAAAAAAAAAAAAAAAAGAAGAAGGAAAGAGCTCTATCTGATCACCCAGCCTGGAAATCACTGCGTCTGCACAGCCCTGTTTCAAACCTAATTATCATAAAAGCTTTGGGGAACATTATTTTCAAAATGAAATCTTCTGTCAAAACTTTCATTAATAAGTTATATTTTTTAGTATATTTCTTAGGGTATCATTTTACATAGAGTGCCCAGAGATCTTGCAATGTGGAACAGATTCTTTTTAGATGAAGTACAGTATATTGTTTTAGGATTGTGGTAACTTAACATTTTACTTATGTTTTTGAACCAGAAAAGTTCTCAAACTTTACATATACGTATCTGAGAAATGCATTTCTCTTGGGCAAGCTTACGAACAGCTTTCTTTGGGGCTGAGAACCCAGAAGAGGAAACGGTAAAAGCAGAAGTTAGCAGATTAATAGGAGAAGAGAAAAGAGGAAGAAAGGGAAAAATATGTATTTGCCATAAGGAAGATCACAGTTAGTACCCATAAGCTTTTATGCCGATTCAAACTCACAAGAGCATTAGCAATCTTTCCTTTCTCTCTGGGTCCGTCCTCCCCACCTCCCCAAAACAAAACAAAACCAAACAACGTGCAATACCACCACGCTGTAATGCCATAGCAGGACTCAGGCACCCAATCTGGGAACACGAAACACATCACGGGAGCAGTCCTACGCAGTAAATAGCAAACAGTGGAAGTAATTGGCTCATTTGTCTTACTCCGTCCTCACTCACTAACCAGACTGAAGAAGGATTTGGGTTTCACAGACAACTCCAAATTGCCAATATTTGGGTGGTTGTGCCGCGGAAGAAAGAAAACCGCTGACGTTGCAGAGCTCCCGGTGGCGTGGATGCACCCACAAGGATGCCCCGCAGCATGCCCAACCTTGCCTGCCCCAGGGCGCTGCAGCAGCTGGCAAATCAGGCATTTGGCTGACGGATGGCTGTCCTGCTCAACCCTGGCTCGAGCGAGGAGATCAGGCAGCTGGGAGGCTGGTCACCAGCATCACTCTTGACTGTCTGGATCCCATCAACAGCTTTGACAGGTCTCCCACAACAACAACGAGATCCCGTGGAGTCAGCGCTTTCTCATAGCAAACAGCTCTGTTGGGAAACTCTTGTCCAGCTCTAGATGCAAGATGAATTACGGAAGGCTCAGAACTATTTGTACCCTCAGGATAAATCTATATTTTCCAAAAAAAAAAAAAAAGACCAGATGCTATCCACCATGAAAGCCATAAAATCCCCCATCATCCAGGGCACATTCATCAGGTGGCACAAACGCAGCTGAATGAAATGTGGCCATGATTAAGCTGCATTTTTTTAGTTGTGCTGTGGTTCAGGACAGCTTCCTTTGTACAGTGCAGATCCAACAGTATCAGAACAAAGGATATGAAAGGCTGGGGCAGAAATCTCTCAGCTGCAGAGATCAAGATGTGGAATAAACATTTAGAAGATGGAGGGGAATCAAAAGGGTTGGGATTTAGACCCAGGACACATTGCTTTATCAAAAAGAATGTTTCTGCAGAGTTTCTTAAAGCTTTTCAGACATAATTAGAACAGAAGTTCCTTTCTTTTCCATCCCCCAAAGACCCTATTCTCTACAATGAGATTTTTTTTACAGCGTGGAAGACTACTAGAGAGTTCCCTGCAGACAACAGACTTAAGCATCTCAAATTAGGAATCAATAGCTGGGCACTGCTCTGAAACTCAATACATGCAGGTTTTGTGCACAAATGAAGTGATTTCTATAGATAATACACCTGCATCCCACAAAGAGACCAGAACCCTTCATGTCATTGAAGCCTTGCAGAATTATGGATACCTATTTATCCCCAAGCAATGAATGCATTTTTCCGTATTTGGACATGTGAATAAAATATCCTCACCAAAAAAGAGCCCGTTTGGGGCCTGAAATTGGAAAGTCTTCCTTATGGTTCCACAAGGTTGCCTTAAAGTATATCTTAAAAGTACAGAGTAGGCAGGTTTGCTTTGGATCAAGAAGCTGATCTCTGTCCCAAGGGCACCAAACTGTGCAGTAGTTGCTATGGTACTGCAAGTATTTTTGTTTGTTAAACAGTAGATTAAATAGTCACATAAAATGATTAGACTGCACGTTGGATCATTCCCTGGGAAGGCTTAAATTACAAACTGGCTTTCTGGGGAAATTATTTAAGCTTTTCACTTAAAAAAAAAAAATGTTCTTTTCAATCTTAGGATGGTGCGTTTAAGAGACTCTGTTCCCTACTTCGATTTAAGCTTATTTGTGCAGGCAGGTAATATAACAAGGCACTTTTATACCTATTAAAAACATCGCTGCATCTGTTGGCTGCACGCAGTGAGCTCTTTAATAGCTCCGGTATTATCATTACTATCATGAATGGTCAGGGCTTGGATTACAATTCCTTTGCAAGATGCACGGATGTCTTGCCTTGGGTCATAACAGTGCTGCAGTAGAAATTAAGGATGAAGTGCGAGTCTGCATTACCAGACAGAACAACAGATTCCCTTAAAAGGTCGAGTGCACATGCATTGTCTCCAAAATAAGCTTATTTGGTTACAGAAGTTACAGGGGGATATAAAAACTTTTGCTTATTTCATTTACCTGCTTTGGCATTGATATTGCTCTCCCTTCATGAGATCCAAGCACTACTATGAGAGAGATCCAAAACTAAGCAGAAGTATTTAGTGGATGATAAATGAGCCCTGGACTAATTGCTCAGGTGACTTAAAGGACTTGGGAGCAGACGGTCACCTAGCATAAGTCAGCACAAATGTCAGCGAAAGATGTGATGGTTACACAAATGGTCAATCTGTCCCTCTATCTCATGAATTATTACCTTTTTTGAACAGTTTACCTGAGCTGCCAGCCTGGCCTGGCAAAGCAGTGCCAGATGAAAAGAAACGTGTTGTAACTTCTAAAGCTGACTAGCAAAGAGCATCCAAATATCTTCAGAAACTGTAAGAGGTGGCTGATGGCTTACTCCAGAAGGTAACTTGCGAAAAACACAGACAATTAGTATTAAAGACCCAGTCCTGATGCAAGAGAAGTGAATCATACACATAAATATCAACAGAGATAACTCTGGTTGCTGAACAAAGATGTCTGATTTCAGAGGACTCCATGGCTTTTTTCCTCTCTCTCTCAAGAAAGGTCAATCTAAGCAAAATAATATTAACATTAAGCAAGTACAGCTGTAGATATCAGATAAGAGGAGTTCTGAGGATAATATTTGGCATATATTACACTGTTTCATCTGTTTTTCCTGTACCCCCATAAATGATGACAGAACTCTCTTCTCTGCAAGAGTTCCCACAACCAAAGGCATTGATCACTGGAGCTTCCAAAAGAAAGGCAAGAGGAGCCAATACAGGCTCCAAAGAAAACAAAACATGTACCAAACTCACAAGAAAGAAGTCATAAAATTCCCATCAAAAATGCCAGTAGGACTGAAGCAGATCAACTGCAGACAGACCTGGAAAGTTTACTGCTGAGTTCCCTTCTCGAGCACGGGTGTAACAAACCAGACGCTGAACAGCTAAAGTTACAGAACCAAACACTCGAGGCAGGAGACAGGAATAGCTCGGGCGTTTATCACAGCTAGAAAATGCAAATTAAAATGCCCTTTCCCCAAAAGCTACAGCTTTCTGCCTTGCTTCAGCCACCTGGGTCCATGGTCACCATTCAAAGCCCCAGTCCCTGCTGTAGCTTTGCCAACGTCCTCCTGGGGTTATTGCTTTGGAGTAACCTCACACTGCCGTTTCCTTGGGACGAACACCATCCTGCTCAAATTCAATACTCCCCATCCAGCCTCCCCCGGAGAACAGGGCTGTTCCAGATGACTGCACGGATGTGAAAAATAAACTGGAGAACGGGAACACCCATGTTCAGAGAGGACAAGACTCGCAGGAGTCTGACAAGAAGCGCTCTAAATAAGTTCAAAACAGATATTTACACAGCATCTTGGCCCCCCATAGAGAAAGGGCCATCATGAAAGTCTTGGCACCAGATTTCTGAAGTCTGCTTCAAAACTAAGTTTCCTTGGAGGAAGCTAACTTTGCAAACATCATTTTCTCCTTACAGCAGCTAGCGGGGATAGGCAATTTTTTGTAACATTCTTATTTCACAGAAGAAGAAACAGACAAAGATGAAAGTCAACATTTTCTGGTGTGGAAAATTAACTTGGGAACTGCAGGGTTTGGGTGTCTTTGCTCAGGATGCCTGAGCAGCAGTGGCAGCAGGGGGTGGCGTGTGTTTGTTTGTTTAAGGCTCTTTCTACCCCAAACCACTGATGAAACTGCTTGGAGTTGGCTACTCCCAAACCAGACATCCCAAAGTTATTAGCTGCTTTTGAAATGCTGGCCTGAGCACTTTGGTCCACAGCACACGCAGGAGTTGGTCACAGAGCCACAAAGCAGAGCTGAGGAGCCTTCGCTTCACAGCTTGCTCGCAGCCCTGGGTCGCAGTGTATTCAAAACACACACAAGCCAGCTCTTGGATGGCTTCTGAGGAGCTCTGAGAGCAGGCAACAACTTTCAGCTCCATTTCACATTTTCCAGCCTAACTGGACCCTTTCCCTCTTCTTCCATTTTTCTCTTTGAAAAGATGAATTCCTCCACTTAGTTTTAATCCTATTTTCTCTTCCAGAGCTGCCAAAACACCCAACCCGGCTCACCTCAGCCAGCAGTTCATTTCTTTGGGGGGCGAACAAGCAACCGAACCGAAACCCCTCCTGCCCTGTGTCACCTCCCAGAGCCATTCAGCCACAGCTGGGCCAGCGCTGGATGCGTCCATCCTGCGGCCGGGAGCTGGCGGCGCAGCCAGGCCTGCGCACCACCACTAGGCCCTGCTCGGCTCGGCGGCCCCAGAGAGCAGCCCAGCAGCTCCTTTATTTACAACCTGCTGACAACGGAGTGGAAATTGATAGAAGCTGCAGGCTGCGAGTGACTCCCTGTCTGTCAGCACCGAAGGGCAGCTCCTCTGCTTACTCCTCCGGACAGAGCTCGTTAACTCCTTTTCCCTCACGCAGCCCGGGACTCCCAGGGGTGCCGTGGGCCAGCACTGTGCCCCCAGCCATGCCAGCCTTACGCTCGTGTTCTCCAACCACCTCCACTTGAGCTGCTCCTGGGGCAGAGAGGTGACAACACGCCAGGTCCCCCCGTTTTGACATGCAGCACACAGGTGTGTTTGTAGGGCGGGTGCTATACCTTCCGATTTTATTCACGTACCAACACAGAGCACAGTTGAACAACTTCACCGTACTCAGGCGGAAGAAATAAATCGATGTTCCTAAAAGCAAGGGGCTTGTCTGCACACACAGGCTCAGAAAACACTATCCACATTAACTGTGAAGTCTGACCCTAAAAAGTGAATTAGCTAAACCACACTGAACCCTATATAGGCATCTTTTTTCCAGTTAAGTGGCCGTCATTCCGTTTGAGTTAGTTCCAAAGAAAATCAAATTAAGGTTGATTCAATTCTGAATAAGTGTTTATGCAATTCTCTTCAAACTCGTATCTTCAATTAATGCAGATTATGTAGACAAGGCTTCTTATAAAATTCAATAGTTATGATTTCAAATACATCAATATTGTTATTTTCAGTCCTAAGGGGGAGAGAATGGGGAAAAAAAATTACATTAACTCTAAAGACTGCAGGCTAAATAAAAGTTGCCTAAATATGTGTAAAAATCCTTAATTCTCATACATACACAAAGGAATCAAACACGAAATCTGAGTTAAAATCAGAATTTCTCTAAACTGAATTTTAAACCAGACCACCCGTTTCCACCAAAAATGTGCTAAACAAGGGAAACAAGCTTTCCTCCCCACCCTAAAAATCATTAGTGTGGTTTGAAGTCTTTCAGTCCTCTCCCTGTCCCACTGCCAACATAACACTGCTAAATGACTCTCGCTTGTGCTTCTGTGCATCAGGAGGCATTTCTGCAGGGTTAGCAGAGGTGCCTGGCACACCCAGCTCACCTCCTGTCCTGACCACTGCGTACCAGCCCACGTTCCCCAGCTCCCTGCCATCCCTCCCTGATTTGGGGTGCAGTGCCTACCCCACTTTATCCAACCTTGGTGCTTCTGAGGTGTGGAGCTGAGGGAAGAGATGGTGGTGGAGGCTACAGTGCCCCAAAGCAAGCCTGTGCTCCATCACCACATGCAGCACCATGGGTCTGCCAAGTAGGAAGCAAGGTACCTCGAAGGGGGTGATACACCCTCTAACCCACCTATGCTGTTCATGAATTTGGTCCAATTTCAGCTTTTATATTCAGCTGGAAGATACACACCCAAGCGTGCCATCCAACCACCTACATACACACAGGCTTCTACTGTTGAGCTTTGAGGCCTGAACTGGCCTCCAGTTGCTCCAGAAAGACGTGATGTCCCTAGATGACATCAACCAGCCACTGGATCATATCCTCTGCAGTCATCTCAGGCACCCAAGGGCATCTGAAACTGGCACTGCCTACCTCCATTAGGGAAAACAAATCGCTTTCACTTTGGCTCTTGGACACGCATCTTAAACACAAAACAGTACTTGGCAGGGTGTTTTTCTTCCCATGACCATGTTCAATCCCTAGCTCTGCTCCTTCTCATGCAGGTCAAGTGAGCAACCAAGTCCTGAAAAGACCATTAAGCCCTGACCTTTTCAGGACTTGTTCCTACAAGAATATTGTGAGAGTCCCAGTTCACCCAGGAAATGCACTAGTTTTATGCCAATGTAACTTCTCTGAAATCAGATTACATGCATACAGCCTCCAAAAGCAGACAAAGTGAATATAAACACAAGATACAACTCCATGGTAAAGTGGAGTAATTCTAAAGTAAATGGTTTTAGGTAATCCTTTGTCCCCTGTGGGTACGTGCTGTGAGATGAGCCATTGCAGCCACAATAGCATCGCTGTCTTAGTGAGGAGACATGTAATAAGAAAATTGGACAAACACCAAACTCCTCAGCAGCAGCAGCAGCCTCTGCTTGCTGTAAAGGCAGGCACCAAACAGCACCAGAAGATCTGTGCTGAAGACCTTCCTGTGCACGGGACCCGTGGCAATTAGTCTCAAACAGAAGTGAATCCCATAAATTAATCCAGTTCACTCAGCCTTCTGTTGCCACGAACAAAATCACGACTTACCCCCCCATAAAATCAAACTTGCTGTGTACACTGGGTCCAATGGGACATGAGAAACACAGAAAGCGCCTTGTAAAAAGAGCTCCTCTTGTTTAACCAGACTTGTCCAAGTCACAGAGCAGTTGGGTCAGGTTTGAGCTGTTCGGAAAGGTACGAGCAGCATTTTTAAGTCCCATTTGATGATTCTCAAGATGCTAATCAGAACAAACAGACAAACTTGCCCTTGATTTATGAATCTCGCATTAAATCCATTGCAACTGATGAGATGCTCACCCTGAAAAGATGAGCTGCGCTCTGCAGGACATGCAGTCCCAAAGTAATTTTTCAAATCAGCTGAACTAAGACAGATTAAAGCTCCATATGCCATTAAAAAAAAGTTAACGTTTATGGAGCAAACACAAATTTTCCACTGGACAGCTGTTTCCCTGCTTGGGGAAAATATATGTTACTAATAGGAATTATATCCTGTTTCCTCTCTACTGCATAAAACATACAAACAAATTATATTTCAACCTAAAGACATATTATTCATAGATCTTTTACTTCACTGGAATATACAGTTCAATTCCAAACCTGTAATTTTAAATGTTGGCTGTTTTTCTAAGTAATTCACCAGAAGGGGGTCCCAAGTCCCCTCGTTCCTCCTGCCAGTAAGAAAAAAAAATCCCTGCCAACTTCCACATAAATTGGTGTAAATCAGAAGCCACACCACTGAAGTGCCCAGGCCTGACTTTTCCTTTCACATTGGAACTGAGCAAAAGTAAGGAAAAAAAATTAATAATGCAGGCACATATTGCACGGAGCCTTTCCTCCTCCAGGGTCACACAGCTGGTGCTAAACTGGTGGTAGCAGAGCGTGGAGGCCAAAAACACCAAATGCAGCATCCAGCAACTAGGGAAAATATTACTAATGATACAGCATTCGAAGGGGGAGAAAATCTGCTACCAGGGCATTACTGCACGAGCCCTCTGCTGAGCAGGGCACAGGGCACAACTCAGCGCACATCAGCTAGGACAGGATGATTTCCCAGCTGCAATAAGTGGTGTCATGGGACCCCAGGGCTGCACGCCCATATTCCTGTCCCCCAGGCCGGTTCTCAGCTCGATTCCTCTTCCTTGGCAGCTCGCAGGAGTGAATGCATGGAGACAGAGCTCGATCCGAGAGGTCTCGTTGTCAGAAGCTCCAGTCGAGTCCAGGGGAGTATTTCGCTCTCACCCTCTCGAGGTCATGGGGGCTGCTTCCTTGCTCTGCATTATGTCAGTATATTTTATAGCAAGGAAGGGTGGAAATAAATACCATCAAACTAGCCCTGCCTTTCCTCCCCCACGCTCCACACAAGAAAATCCCTCAATCCCTACAAAACAAGCGGAGCCTTATGCCAAGCCCAACAGAGCTCACACAGACATTGTTATCTTTTGAAATGACACCTTCAATTTAATTATCTGAGATTAAATCATCTCTAAGCTATTAAGCAAAATAACTCAGTGGTGCCAAAACACTGCATCACTCCATGACTTCTCCTCTCTCCTAACCCCCTTTAAACCTCCCCTCTGCCGGGATATAGCCTGGATATCCAGCACGGCAGAAGTGCCCAGATCTGCGGTCATGCCCAGCCTCCCCAACTCCAATTCCTGCCCACACTACTTGCCAAGTTTCATATCTTCTTCATGTCTGACCTTAGCTCCACTGGTACCAATTCAGAGCAGTTCCTGGGGCTTCAGGGGTAGCAGCGAGCCAAATATAACACGCTGGATCATAGGATGTGCAAGCAAGAGTAGCTGAAAGTGTACCAACTTCAGCTGAGAAAGTACAACAGGAAAAGCAATGTTCAAGGCATTTTAAGAGGCTGCAGCCTTGGTTGCTTCCCAACACGCATATCCTGCTCCCCACTGCATGCTGCACTTCCCCGTACAACTCCATACCATCTGCTGCCTACTATGGTTTATTATACACACTTCTTAGCATATTTCCTGCATCCTACAGTGCTCTTGGAAGTCACGTCACCAGCAACATCGTTTCTGACCAGCCCAGAGATCAACATGGGAATGGCACATTTTAACTTTCATTGAATTTGGGACTCTGTAACCAAAATAAAAGCATTTTTCTCCCTTCCCACATCACAGATATCTGCTTCTGCACTGACAGAGAGGGATGTAGTGGAGTGCCCAGCGCCCAGCACTGCCACTGAGAGCAAGGACAGAGATCTCCTTGGTCTCACCACACAGCTCCGGATCACGGGAGGTATTTGCCAAGAAAGAAATGATTATTCCAGCCAAGCTTGTTAGAGCTAGAGTCCTACACCACATGAAGGCATGCAGAGCCACATAACACTCTCTGAAAGGGCAATAAACAACTGCAATCTTCTGCCCACAGGAAGGAGCACATACAGCCCAGGCAGCGGTTCACTTGGCTCTTATAAGCTGCCAAACCAGAGTGTGGTTCTCTAAAGATGATCTGAGAGGAAGGACAGCCACCTGACAGACAAAGGGCTGGATGTGAACCATACGCCAGTTCTGTCTGGACCCCACGAAGGCCAATGAATTCAGAAGCTAAAAGTTTGGGACAACAGCTACACACATACAGAGCGGAAGGGCGCACAAGCCTACACCAGATGTACCACATTAAATTATCAGTAGTACTGCACAAAGTTGGCTTGATCTAGTAGAAAAAGGTTAGGAGGGATAATTTCATGGGAACAAAGCAGCCTACAGTGTTCAGAAATTTACCCTTTCTGTTCCAAGGGAAGAAAATACAAACTAGATTAAGAAACTGGTTTTCCATCAGTATCTTCAGCTGATGGCCTGTTTGCTAACCAAAGGCAAGGCTTTGGAGGCACGGTACCCCTCGCTGTCCCGACCCATACAGCAGATAAAACATGCTGGAGCTTGCTTTTCCTGCCTCCTCTGGTACAGGCGCTCACCCTCCTCCAAAAGATCTCAAGCTGTTTGTCATAGCAGGACAAAAGGGCGGCCACCTAGGCCCTCAGCAGCATCTACCTGCCGCAGGCACCAGCCTGCAGGGTAAGTGCCAGGGAGGATGCATTTTTGGAAGGGGCTGGGATCAGTTGCTTTGAAAGGAAAGGGGAAACCTCCCTACATTTTTGTGATCTTTTAATTAAAGCAGATGGTAGTGTTTTGGGGTTGGAGACCCTGTTCTGCATGTATAGCACAACACAGACGCAATGCCGTTATTCACAATGCAGATAACTCTGCTTTCTCTCCTCCTTCTTATCCTCCAGTATTTCCTATGCCTTAACAAGAAAATTAATTGCTTTACTGGCGTCTCTGTTGTTTGCTCTTTCATATTCCCCTCTATCTCTTCTTACAGAAGAAAGGTGCTGAGCTGTTTGGAGATGGGTAAGAGCTTGTCATTTCTACAACAGTTTTTCTTTTTAATTTTTTTAATATTCATTTCTCTGGAAAGAAGAGGTCCTGGCACAAGAGACCTGTGTGTTAACTGCATGACACTGTATTGGATTGAACTGAACTACAACCCTATGAATGAGCGTGCCTGCAAGTGAGAGGCAACTGATGGGGGGCAGAGTGGGAGGAAAGGAGCAAAACATGATGTCAAGCCTAAGAACTCACCCGTCTGAGTTATCAGGCTGCTCCAAGTCAGCAATTTATTTTATTAACATTATTCCCTCTGGTCTTACATCTTGGTTACCCTGGCAACGCATTCCCAAACTCCCTGTACTATTCACGTGCTTAAAACCAGCACATACTAAAGAAAAAGTACTGATAAAGCAAGAAGCTTGGGGCTCCAGCTAATGCTGTCATTACTCGCCTCCACTTCTCAAGCCTCAAGATCAATGCCTCCAAAACCAGACACAAACCAGACAGAATGGGGTACAACACAGGGAAGCTGGGACACCACAAGGTAAGTTGTCTCCTGTGAGATCCTGTGATGAATAAAAGAAAGAGGAGGAAAAACAATTTTTTGCCAAGATACTTTCTCTTTAAAACATTTCCACAGGTTTAGCACCACAGTTGGTCTATCCTAAAACTCGAAGGCCATGCTCAGGGTGTTCCTTGCTCCCTGCAGAAGCTGGGCCAGGCTACGATTGTAACATCCTACCTCACTGCACAGTTCACACTTGGCACAGGCCGAAGCTGACATTTGGATAATGCAGCGCTGAGGGTATGTAGGACTGGGCTGCCATCATTCTGGGTGGGATTTTAAAAACATGGCTGAGAGAGAAGCAAAAGGAATAGACTCCTGCTGAAGCTATCAGGCAAGTAGCCACTGCCAATTCCTCCCCACACAATCATACCGCAATCAAAAAATACCGCCAACCTCCCCAGCTTTCAACAAACTTTGTGTCCCTGCTTCCCTCATCACCTGTGAATGTCATCTGCTGCTCAAAGCCCATTAATATCACCAAACAGGAAAAAGCCAGTTAAGGGGTTTTCATTCTTTCACTTAGGGCTGGCACAGAGTTTTGGTACAATCAGATAAAGAGGCTCCAGCAGCAGCCCTCTATTTCCATGGAAAAGGAGAGGTGCATCAGTGACAGCTACTTCTCAACATATTTCCTGAGAACTATGAGTGTCATCTTACATAAGCACTCAAGGATAGGTTCATACAGTGGGCCACTACTTCTGTCAGGTTTCCTAAATAAACCAAGGGTGTAAGAGATGCAGCCTGCTGTACCAGCATCCAGAGCTCCTAATGATCCTGTAGCTCACCTTGAACTACAAATAAGTTGTTTTTCTTCCTATAAGTCTTCTTGCTTTTTCTACGCATCAAATCTGCAGAGACTAACCTGTGTGCAGAGCATGACAACCAGAGCACAGAACATTTTCAGAAAAGTTCAGGATACGTTGTGTGGTGTCCAGTTCCAAAATGGCATAAATTACATCCTGGAACGCATTATGTCCTGCTAAGTTAGACAAGAGGAAATGTGGTATACAATGAAATAAAAGACATCCTGGAACCTATTACATACTCAAAAGACAAAAGAAAGGACATTATAGGATCGACGTGGCTAATAAATGATGTGTTGGCATCTCTTTTCTACCAAGATGTGGATTAACAACAGATGTATTACACTAATGTCTATTTGTACACTAATCTAAAACAACTGCATTGCTGTTGCAGACAGGAATTTGATAAATGCAGCCCCCATTCCAGCTCCATGAGTGCCGCTGAGCTTTAGGAAAGGTGGGGAGGGCAATGAGCCCCTCCCAGAGCTTCCCTTTGCAGAGCTCGGGCCCTTGCTCTCACCTCCTCCTCCTGCTGCCTTGGTCCCTGCTGATCTCCCTCCTGCACATCAGGATCTGAAGGATGCTGCGAAGGACAGGGGTTGCCTTGCAGCTCAGCTGCAGGAGATTTTGGAAGTTAGGACTACTTGGCTTGTTGAAGGGGAGTCTGCTTCTGATCTCTAGAAGCTAAAGGGTTAAATCGTAGAGCCTCACAACTTCCAAAGTATCACTTTCCCCCTCACAAGCCAGCAGGCCTCCTGCATTTACATAAAGCCCTCCAGGGAAGGCAGCTGCAGAAAGCATGCACAGAAGATGCCTTCCTCAGGTGGCTGAGGCACAGGACAGCAGATACTGCTCGTTCGCCCTCTCATTCCTTTCCACAAGGAGCAGCTGGAGAAGAGGTAGAGGCAGAGCCTCCAGACCACTAGGACAGCTACAACCGCTTGCTCACCTTCCTTCAGCCTCAGTGGACAAGCACAAGAGAGCAGATCTGCACTTCTGGAAACCTGGAGGGAGGTGCTGAAAATGATGGTGATGCTTAGCCAACCGCCCTCGCAGTGCAGGTGAAACTCCATCTAGTGCCAGCTGCAGAAGAGGCTTCTCCAGGCACCTCTGCTCTCCTGCAGCATGGCAGGACATGAGCCTGCCTGCAGCACCTGAGCTCCAAGGGGTCACAATCCCAGGAGGATAAAGTCACCTCTAGTTCCCTCTGATCATTCCCTATTAATGGTCCAGAAGGGAACAAACAGTTGTAGGGTACAAGTGGAGGAGTTTGGCATACCTGACCCTACAGACAGGGACATCTTACTGGTACCCAGAAGCAGCTGGGAACGATGGCACCAGTGGGAGCTGCTGAGAGCCAGCAAAGACTGGGCAGAGAAAAGCAGCTGAGGCTGGGAACTGGGAGCCCACATCAGCACCACCACCCCAAAACTGCGTGGTTTGCCTGTTCCTGACCCAGGCTGTGCCTTAACCAATGTAAGGGAACAGGAACAATGGGTCAGGGGGAGGGGGGAAGAAAAGAGAAGAAACAGAAGCGTAAAAGTGAAGCAGAGAAAGGAATGCAAAGCTGGCTAGATGAGAAAACCTAGGTGAATATATCTGATCCTTCCTCCCCAGCCAGCAGAGGCTTGCTCTGTAAAAAAGATTTTCTCTGAAATAATTTGCATTTGCTTCCAACCTTAGTGCTGATCTGTCACCAGTCACTCAAAGCTGCACTTCAGAGCTCAGATGGAGATTATGAAAAAATGTGATAGGGTCTGTTCCCACCGCTCATAGCCTGGCTTATGGTACGGCTAAATGCACTGTTTGGGGAACAGGACTGCCCTATAGAGCCACACGGTTACATGGCTCAAAATGCCAACACGGGTCATCAGTTATCATACAAATAAAGAACGTGAAAATCAATAAGCAAAAACACAAGAAAAACAAGTGTATCCACATATCTGTATACATTTTTATACGTATATTTACCATTTTATACCAACAGAAGTCACTGTTCTGTGTCAATCAATCCAACCATCTCCTTAAGGTCAGCATCACTATGGGTTTTACGCTATGCTCCATTTACAGCTTTACTTTTCCCCACAGCTTTTTTTTTTTTTTTTTTCCCCTGAAAGAGACTATTTCTACTAAAATTAAACACAACCCTCCATGCAGAACTCCTAGTGAAGATGTTGACAGAGATGAGGTTAAGATCTTATTGATGTGAAGCAGAACTTCCTACCTTAAGAGGTTATCTGTGCACACACAACTGAACGCCATCTCTGAACAGAAGGTTGCAGAATAGGTGTGTTCTCCCCAGAGATCATATTGCTTCCTTTTCCCATAAAAATCCTACTAAAAAATGAGGCCAAAGAGAATCTCATTCCAGGCCATGGTCTCTGGCTAAATAGCTCTGGTTCCCATTTTCATTTTTTGCATTTCTCCCACTTTCCCTTCCCTGGATGTACGTCAATGCCCTTAAGGTGCTGAAAAAACTAAGTTACTCCACATGGAGCAGAAGTAGGAAAGCTCTCCAGCTTCCACACAACTCAACGTCCCAGAACAATCTGAAATTTTGCTTCCTACATCACTTGCAGGAAGCAAGCACTTGCAGTGCTTTGGAGCAAGTTAATTTTCCCTGGGGCAACAGGGTTTGCAAACTTCCATGTTCTGAAACTTGTTGGAAGGAGGCGCACGCTGACACTGAAGGATGTACGTGACACTAATTGCACGTGAGAAGCACACGTGGTGGTCTCACCGAACGCCTCTCCTTGTTGGCACATGGTCAGCACAGGGACAAGTCTCTGCTGGCAGCCTTATTCATGAGGCGATGGTTGATTCATGAGCTCACAACGGGGCCACTAGTCAGGATTCTCACACTGATGGGACAGGCAGCCTAAAGGCTGCACTACCACATCCTCTGCTAGGTAAGGCTCAGAAGGTTTGCTTCTGTCTTGCAGGCATTTGAAGGAGACACCAGGAACAACAGAGGATGGCTTTTACAGCAGGTTCAGAATCCTTTATCCAAAGAAACCGTTCCTCTGCTGCAGTATGCTTCCTAGAAAAGATAGAACAGGGTGGCAAGAAGACTTGCCTGAAGCAGCCTTTCTCCATACACCTCTTCCAGCCCCTGTACAACGCCTGCCTCCGCTCCCTGATCCCATCAGCCTAGGGAGGTGACCAGTGCCAGCCAAGTCTCAGCTTTCTGCCCTTGGAGCTGCCCCAGAGGGACATATCCCTATATTGCTGGAAAGGGAGCAAACTCTACCTGGGCAAACAGGAACATGAAACCAGGCTGCAGAATTGGAAAGATGGTATGAAAGGGAAGGTGTGGTGGGAAAAAAAAATAGAAAAAAAAAAAAAAAGTAAAAGGTGTAGGGACAGCCGGGGGGACAACACATGGAGGAATCTATTGCATCCTGCCCCATGCTACACAGTTCTGGCTGTAGCCCTGTCCCTAAGCGCCAATTACTTCATGTGAATGAAGACCCTGGCCAGGGTGCTGCTATAGAGCTGGATCTCTGCTGCTTTCCATCTGCTTGCACTTGAACTGGTCAAGAGTCTCACACAGGAAAAAGCACCTCCAAAAAGCTACGAACATGGGAAAGCTGGGACAGAACAAGTGGATATCCTAGAAGTGTGAGCGAGGACAAACTTTGGCTGACAGAGTATTTAGAGCTGTATTAACACTCTCCTCCTAGTTTAATAGCTAAAAAAAAAAAAAAAAAAAAAAAAAAGTCTATGTAGAAAAACAATCACTCCATTAAAACTGAAAGAGGGCCCTGAGGCCACCTCAGCCTGTGTAATCTGTTGGAAGGGTGCAGAGTCTGGAAGTTTTAATTCCTTGAGTACTCCTAATACACCAAAGTGTTTTGGTGGAAGCATCTACTTCATGGGCTCGCTGTGCACTATCATCTTGTTTATTGATCTCTGAAGATGTTATAACCGTTTGTGGTGCAGTTCATTCAGAAGTACCACAAGGCTTGTCACCTAACTGCACGCTGCATTAACCACTAAGGACATTGGGTGCCTTGCAAGTCGCATGCAAAATTCACCTTTGCAGACAACAACACAGCTGGCTGCAAATGCAGAAAAGCAGTTAATGCAGTAAAAAGGTGAATCCCTTCTGGGAGAGGCAAAGAGGCCAGAAAAAAGCAATTTATATAAATACAGCCAAACAAAAACAAGTCTTGATGTGATTCTGAGAAGCAGAAAAGCAAAGAGACCCCAGGCAAATTGAGACTTTCTGATCGCAAACACCAGGCCAGGACAGGAAAGTTCCAGCAGAGATCTGACATTTAGGGAAGGCAGGGAGGTTGATTTGGTCACTGTGTGCATGTGCTATACAAAAGACAGGCAAGTGGGAGTGCCCTGAGGCTTATGGCTCATCCACCTAAGCTTGTAGATGCCAAAGAAGTCTCTCCTTTGCAGCAAACGGGGACACATCATGTTAACGAGATGCACACATGTACACCCCCTTGGAAACCAGAGTGTTGCTGCATGCACTGAAAACAGGGTAAAACTGGTCTTTGATATACATCAAAACCTGTCTCTATGGCAGCACGCAGAGAACAAGCTCTATACCACCAACCGCCACCTCTGCTCGCCGAGCATTAGAAATCATCTCCAGAGAGCTGCAGTGCAGACAGCTTCCAGGAAATGAACTAATGTGATTATGGGAGAAGAAAGATCGTGAGAGGCCCAGGTACGATAACAGAGATCCAGACACAGCTACCGGCCTGAAGCAGAAGCCTTACCCTCAGGGGGACACGCAGATGGCGGAGCAGCTCCCTGGGGAGAGTGAGGTGTGCTTCAAGCAAGAGCAGGCATAGGATTTGGACCTGTGAGCAAAATCCCCAACTGCTATCTACGTGGAGAGAGAAAAGAATCTCTAGACAGCAGCTTGCCGTAATGGAGATGACTGACACGGCTTACCAAGAGAACTTGAGCCCAAAGACCAGTTAAAAAGGAAAAATGCTCTTGCCAAATTCCTTCACTTGAGGACTGTGTAATTAGGCCAGGAAAAGCACAACAGAATATGCTACAGAGAATAGTCCTGTACTGGCTGCTTAGCCCAACAGGCCTCTTCCATCTCCAGAGTCTGCATTTCATAGCAGGTGCCCAAAGGGTATAGATTACACCAAGTGGTAAGCCAGCAATTCCAATCCCATCATGAAATTAAGTGCAGGCCAAGTGTGGGGAAATATATATTAAAATTTAAGCTAATAGACTAAGCTAAGCCTTTTTTAACATGGGAAGACTCCCCGTGAAGTCACTGGAATTCTGCCCAAATAACTGACGGTGGACGGGACATGGGACTTCTGCACGTGCTTTCCTGTGCAGCACCTGCAAGAGCCATCCCCTGGGCTTGCAAGGCCTTAGTCCCCAGCTAAGGATTGCCCAGAACATCTTATCTACACTCCACCATTCACGTGCAGAGCTCGTGATACTCTAAACAGAAGTTCAACTTGCATAACCAAATAGGCAAGTCTGCTGTAAATACAGCCCAACTTATTCTTAAATACAAGGCCCAGGCAATGCTACCAGTGACATCAGTTGCTGAGGCTAGAAACAGTGAATACTTCTGCAAATCAACTATCTGGGCACCACAGTGGAGTTCCTCTCTTTCCTCCACCACCCCATAAAACAAATCTATCCAAAATAGTGAGCTTGATTTTGAAAAGGCTGCCATATATCACCCCTTGTGTGACCTTGGCTGAGTCATGACTGGACCCACGACTCTTCCTCTCTAGTTCTCTGCTCTAGGTAGATGGCTACACTGCTTCCCCCGAGACCCAGAGAGGCAGAAATAGGAAATGAAATGGAGAACAGGGAGGAAATTCCATCTCCCAACACAAAAAAATTAAGAGGCAGTCACAGAATTCTCCTGGTAAGAGGTAAAGAAATACGTATGCAAGAGTGAAGGCTAGAGACACAGAAATATCTTGTTAAATTTTTACAGTTTAACCACTGAACAAGCTACTTTCTCTCCATAATTTATACCTGAATTGTGTGTCTAGACATGACATCATTTTAAGGTATGCCTTGTGTTCTGTGGTAAGTTTACAATAACCAGAACTTATAATTGCCGTGGTTCAGGTCAGCAAAAGAGGAAAAAATATCCAAAGCCCCTTCTAAGCAGCTGTTCCTGGTAATCATTTTAGTCTGTTGTTTTCTGTCAAGAAGACAAGGCCTATCAAATGCTAAAAGCCAACGTTAAACCAACTCCCCTTCCTAAAAGTGACGAATACCATAGATAATCTTCAATTCTCAGGCAGCTTTATTTGGTATGGTTCGTATTAAAAGAGCGAAGGACAGCCAGATAAGCAAGGGCAATATAAACATCTACTGCCTGCCTAGGGAGATGGATGGCTCCAGGCACACCAGACCCTGCTGTATGCCCACAGGATAAACCAGTCATTTCAACGCAGGGAAATAAGTCGGGGGGTCTCAGGTGGGATAACGACAAATACCGGCGCAATCTCACTACTGAGACACAAATCCTGAGGCTATGAGGGCTGGAACCACAGCACAGCTTACACGGATCAGCAGCGAGCCCCGTGGTGATAAGGGCTGCTGGCCAAGGGACTCGAGTCACATGAGGAGCTGCAATCACTGCCCTGGAGAGAGTGGCCTGAAGCGTCCTATATTGCATCAGTAAAGTGGAATTTAAACAGTAGAATGCAGGGAAAACAGCCTAACCTGAATGCTAAATGTCATTTTGGTCCTGGTTTTATTTATTTTTTAAACTGTCATAGTAAGCACAGACATGCTAGGTGTCAGAGCCTGCCAAGGAGGAGCAGGAGCCAGAATCAGAGCACTCAGGATGCTGTCACATCCAAGGCAGCCCAAAGGTCCTAACGAGATGAGAAAAATGAAGCATCATGCACCTGTAGATGCGGGGTGTCCAATAAGTGGAACTCAGTCCAGAATATGCATCTCAAAACATACAAGTATGGCACATATGATTTTTTGTTTGTTTTTGAAAACACAAACATGAATATTCATAAGAGTGAAAGATGCATGAAGGTTACAACACACCATTCCTTTCCCTGTTATCTCAATGATAAGACAAATTATAGCCCTGGAGGTATCAAAATAAGGTCAAAGATTTAGCTCTTCTAAGACCCACTCAGGAACAGGGAAACTCTTCAGCTAATAGCAAACAGGAGAGAGTTTGTGGTACTGTACTAACAGGACTAAATAAGAGGTTGATTACAGTACCCAGACTGAAGCTAGCTTCTACTCAGCTAGCTCATGCAAATGCAGAGCTATCACATCCCTGCCTGGACCAATCTATGTGGATCTGATGCCAGGTCACACAAGAATCTGTGCCAGAGCAAGGCACGTGGCTCCCATGGTCCAGGCACCTTTTAAGTCATCTGCACAGCATGGACTCACACCTGGACCTACAAACCCCATACACCATCGCAACATGAGGCATGTGCAGAGCAAGGAGTAGCCCACACCGTGCCACGCTGCTTAGGGCCATGGCAAGAGCTGGAGAGCAAAGGAAAATATTGACAGGCACTGGTAATGGCTGCCCTGAGATACCTAATGCTCATGAACAGTGCTGAAAAGGAGAAAGCAGCCATGGCTTTTCAGAGATAGATAAGTAGAGAACAGCGGTGAGAACACCATTGCTCACAGGATTCCAAGGGAGCAGGCACATCCCCGCCCAAATGGTGCAGCTGACCCATTAAATCCTTCCTGTCCCAACCTGAGTGTACATTAGGGTCTACAGGTGGCTTATAATGAAAATCTGAAGTCAGCAGGGCTGTTCTGGCTCCAGTTTTTGTTAAAGATGTTGAACATCAGCCCAGGTTTGGTCAATAGGTTACACAGGTTTTCAAATCATTTCAGCTTGCAGTGACCAAAGGCTGACTTAACTTTACCAGAGTGTATTCACGTTGACAGTTCCACAAGCTGCCATAAAAAGCCAGGTAAAGATCTGAGTTTCTGCCGATTTGAAATTTAAGGAATAAGCAAGATACAAAACCACATGGATCGAAAGAGAGATACTCACTCACTCCAGGATCATCACAACTCCAAGGCTGAAGAATTGATCATCTTCTTTTGATACACTTCAGGAGAGTGGTCTTCTTCCTCTTATCAGCTTTCAGTGAGTTAGAAGAGTGAAACTTACTTTAACTCTTTCTCTCATGCTTAAATCAACAAAGTTCAAAGCTTACAGACAGGCTTCTAGCACAAATCATATTCCGCAACCAAGTTTCATATTCCAGAGTTGACACTATTCACATTTGTCCAGGTCTGGGAGACCAGTGCTGAATGTCAAGGGGCACTCATTTTAGAAGAAAATCTGCCACTGCACATTAAGAGACATCTAAATCTTCATTCAGATTACCCTTTACATGCATGAAGGATCTTGTTACTTACACAGTTCCGTAAAGACCGTAGACTTTTAAGGTTATCTTCCTAGTTACTACCGCTAGTAGGCATCCTGCTTCCCTAGGACAAGCACAGGGCAAGAATAATACCTCTTCACATACACATCAAACTATGTATGAACTACTCACATGGTAAGAAGAATGGCTTATTTTCCTGTGTAGCTAATAAAAAGCTGCTGTCTTGCTGTATGAGTGCTATTAAAAAAAAAAAACAAGAATCTTGGTGCTTATGTTAGACAAACCAATATCCACACTCTCCATCTCACCCAGTCGAGATGCAGTAGACATAACTTATGTTTCCACAAGGACTACCCAGCACACAGTGAAAGGACCACGTTCAAGGCATCTCTGTGAAACCACAGTGGGAGATGCACTTAGCAGATAACAGAACTGGAGCTTGCTGGAAAAGCCACTGTTTGCTTAATCACTTGAGGGTAAGTTTGAAAAGATCAAATAAGCCAAGTTTAGGACTAGCTTGTTCCCCCTATATAATGGGCTGTAATGTTTTACAGTGCAAAGCCCTGCCGCAATACAACTAGCTGCAGCGTTTGGAGCCATCGCTACACAAGCGGTGGGAGCCATATGGATTTAACGACTCTCACCACCAGTAAAGAGAAAACCAGAACCTTGGTTGTTTAAGCACGAACCTCCACTATTTAAGTTAAAAAAACAACACTGGCTGACAACAGCAACAGGTTTGTATCTGTCACCCAAACTGGCCACTGGAGAAGTACTAATTAATCAAGATACTTCCCAATTTCCATCAGCATCCCACTGGTACCACAGCAGTTTCTACAGCTTGGGCTGTAGACACACTTCTTTTGCAGGAGAACAAGGCCTGCCACCTCTGACAGAAGCTCTGGCACTTGACCTAGGAAGCCACATTTGGCACCATCACTGGCAGCAGGAAACAGCCCAGTTAAGATCCCACTGCCATGAGCAGGCTGGCCGGGATCAGCATTCCCCAAGGTTTGTAAAACGAAGGACTACCCAGTAATCAGCAAAGGCCCCTGCACTTTCTGTAGAGGATACCCATGAAGGACAGCTTGGCTATTACTGCCACAGAAGTTTCCATTTACAAACAAAAAGCCACTGAATTTTAAATCCTCAGTTACTGGCTCTGTATTCTTCTTTTCTGTTTGTGTCTGTATGAATACATTCCTCGTTACATTTACAGGAAAAGAAAAAAAAAAAAAAAAAAAAGCAGGAATTTCTTCAACCTTCTCTTGGTATCTTCACAACCAGGTAAAGACTAGGACCTCTTCGAGCCCTGTATTTCTTCTAATCCTGCTGAGTTTCTCAGCATTGCTCTCCAGATGAATGCCAGTCAGTGCCGTGGGCAATCCCGCACCCTGCTCATTACCGTAATGCTCTTCTGTCAGATCTGCCTTCGGTAGAGGCAGCAGCCACCCGTGGCATTGGGTGAACAACAAGTAAAAGTCACGAGCATAATTAATTTTTGCATTATTCATTTGATGGTACTAGCAACGAGAAAACCGCAAGTGTTATAAGAATTTTTCCTGTCAAGAATGAACACATGTAAGATGTGGTTGCATCTGTAGTATGACCCTGATGTTGCCTTTCCTATAGGCTGCACCCATTGCTACGCATCTTGAAACATCTGTGCCTTTCCAGTGACTGATTATCCAGAGACACGCAACAGTGCTCGGTATCTGTAAGAGGCCGGGGACTGAACCCTGACTTTATTACAGAAAAGAGCTGGAGCAAGCTGCTTGCCAAAAATCCAAACTGTAGCCAACAAGTCCCTCCAGGCTCACTTGGAAAGGTCTTGTAACCTCATTGCCGTATGCCTGCTGGGCTCAAAATGAAATGCAAACTTGCATGTTACTTGTGGATTTGGATGCATTATCCAAAGAGACAAATCAGGAGGCCGGGCAAGAAGCATGTTATTAAGAGTCCAGAAAAAAAAAAGAAATTACCACAGTCTTTAATGAACTTCATCATATGGGATTTTTGCAATGCCATTCCTTAATGTCTTTCCTGCTCTGGTGTTGAGGAACCAAGTATGACCTTTCCAAACGGGGGTTTTACACATTCAAGCATTCTGATGAAGTCCTTTAAATGATGTTTGAAAACTAGTTTTAGGGTATGTAGAAGCAGAGCTGATGTCTTCAGAAAGTTCAGCAGCAAGCTCTACCCAGCCTTCACTTACTCTGGAGTTTTCATTTATTTAAAAACTGCAAAGTTTCAGCAAACACATACAACAAGTGCTCCTTGTGCTGCAGTGACGACCAGGATGTCCAGCAATGCTATGCTCATTAGGGAACTGATTAAATGTTTCCTACTGTTTGTAATCATGTGCATGCGGTCATTAGAACAAGTCTATGCCTACTTCTTGTCCAGTTTTGGGGGAAGAAAAAAAAAAAGACAAAAGTTAATATAATTGGTAGCCAGGAAGGGCTACTTCTAAGTAAGCTGATTTGTTCTGATGCTATTTTTAGTTTCATATGTAACATGCACCTACCAACACCTCTAGCTGGTAATTAAAGCTACCCAGTTATTTAACAGTATGGCACCTTCAAACATTAACTAGGAAGGGCATACTCCTTTCCTAACCAAATACTTTCCTTTACAAATGCAACAGGCCTCTTGCAGTATTTATAGTGCAACACCAATTAGGACCAACTTTCTAACTAATTGAGCGTTCACAAGGCTGGAGTTATTGTAAGCGCTGAAACCTGACCCCTCTGAGGAACGCTGACACGTGCAGATACCCCTGGTCCATAGCATACCTAACATTTTAAATGCTGTGTGTCAGGTGGCTTCGTGGATGCCTTAGTTGTAAGCGTTACATGTAGTCAGAGTACTTGTAGCACCAGGCTCCAGCATGGCATTTCTTCTCTCGAGTTGACAGCAGAGCTTTATTTCACCTTCTTCTACAGCTGGGATCCTGCTGTCTTCCAAGTCTCCATCCATTCAGAATTTGTGAACTCATTATTCCTGCCTTTGTGACTGTCCTTGACTGAATCTCACTTTATGGATTTTTGCTCAACTCCACAGCTTATGATCAAGGTTTGACTGCGCATTTTAATCCTAGTCTACTGCATGTTCCTGGTACTGCTCAGCCTGTAACACACAGAACTGATTAGAGGTTCTCTCCATTCCTCACACCAACTTTTAAATGAAATATCAAACCACACCGGACTGAGAACAGTCCCATTTGACACCTCCACCCAAACTGACACAGTCTGAGCTGTTACCAATTACACTGCAGTTTCTTCTGAGTGAGCTGTGTATTTTGAAGTTGCTCCATCCAACACACATTCCCGTAGCTTCCCAGATGGAGCTGCACTAGCTTTGCTGCTTTTATGCTGCTAACTAGCTCACAGAGAGAAGACATTACCTTGGAATGACATGCAATGAGCAAGCTTTTGTCTCACACTTTTTAGTAGTAAATTGAAATTCAAGTCTACTAGAAATTATTCTTCAGATGGACATCTTTGGTTCCCCTTTCATTAACAAGGTCTTGAGGAAAGAGTACAGCCTGGGATTCAGCAACATGGGACGGCGATGCCTACCTCTTGCTTTCACTTCAAAGTCTTACAGAAAAGATGAAATCATGCAACCCCAAACTTTTCTGGCAAATTCATCTCTGTTCCTATTCCTGGGCTTGCAATCCCATTTCCAGCTGCAAGTCCCACTTCTGCAAGCGAATTTCCACTGTTCATGAACTTTGTCATAAGGTGCTACATGTGCAGCCTTTATGTGAGGTGACACCTGGTGAAACTTCTCACTCATCACACATACCACTGCAGATAAAACAAGATGCTCCAGGCTGCTGGAAGGAGCTACAAGGTCCTGGCTTCTGAATGGGTCTGCCTGCCTCCTTGTTCAGCCAGACCCCCAGTTCATTAACTTTTCCAACAAAAGGCCATCTTTCATTATGACTTTTGCGACTGAGGAGCCAAATACAAAACCTCCTGTGGCTGACATGTTACAGTTTTAGCTTGTAGGACTGGCAGAACAGAATCTTGATTTTTTCCCCTGAATCCCCACTAAATGACAGCAGTATATCCTCTCCAGCAATGTGTAGAGATGTATTTGTAAAAACATATTTCAAGGCACCAGACACCTATACATTGTAGCTTTTAATCATCACTGTTAGGTGACACCTAAAACTCCAAGCAAACCACTAGGTCAAAATGCTTCTCTCGCTGTCAGGTCTTACACCTCGGTAGTGCAGAACACCAGCTTAACACATGCCCAGGACTGCAGCAGGAAGGCAGAAATGCTGGGCAGGTCCATGGAGTTCAACCTCTTGGAGAGAGCACCAGATCGGATGCGTGCTGTCACACAAAACTTGCTGCAACGTCCCTGTTTAGAAGAGCTCTTAAAACTATAAGCTCTACTGCAGAAACACAGCACTTAGCCCCTACATACATCCCTTTCAGAAGGTAATTCCTTCCCAATTACCACAGCACACTCACAAGTCTCCTGTACCAGGCCTGATGCAATCATCAACCTCTTGGATTAGGTTTCTAAGGCATACACACAATATATCCCTTTCTCTCAAGTTGCAGATAGTACAGCTTTGAGGATGGGGCAGAAAGTAATACCTGATTCATCTTCTGAGGACTCTCAGAAGAAAATAATTTTCAGCATGGTTCCCCTTGAGAAAGAGTGAATCTGGTAGACGGCCAAATTGTGTTCAGGAGCTCCCAATGTCCTTTGAGAGCTACCCCTGGAAAAAGATATATTTTATTTACATCTGTCAATGAAACGACTGGCTCAACTGAAACCAGAAGAGCAGAAGTGTCAGCTTCTCAAGGGACTACAATACAGGTGGCCCACCAACATAAAACATGTCCTAAACCAGAAACTTCACCATGCCATTCGGTTCAAAGAGTTAAACAATCAGAGGCATGAAACAGGGAAAAAAAAAAAAAAGAAAAAAAAAAAGAAAAAAAAAACACATTTTAAAAACTAGTTTCAAATATTTAACTTGCATTACAAAAATATGGTGTTGCTTGCATAGCAAAGCATCCCAAAATACCTGCAACAATTCAGGTCCCCTTTAAATGTCTTCTGCCTGAAGGTTTGTGTGGATGAGGCTAAACCTGCTCAGGTGCCACACTTGCACACACTCACCAGTATCTCGATGTTTTCAAACAACTGAGAACTGAAAATAGTTACCACAGAAAAGACACAAACGCTATTGTACCGATTGCTTTAATTCATTTAGTGAAAAACCTACTTAAAAAAAAAAAAAAAAAAAAAAAAAAAAAGAAACCCTAAGGTAGAAACAGCAAGATCCCCAAAGACCAGCTCCAGTCCAGCTTGCTTAAGGCTTTCTGCTCTGTAGTGCAACACCTGTACCCTTCTGACCATTTACACATGCGAACAGCTCGCACTGCCAACGGCTTTGTTTAAAGTTACTAGAAAACATGAAAAGAGTACATTGGCCTTGAGAGGACACAGTGGATGATCTAATATGTCCCATCCATCTGCCGTCTGTGGAATCCTGGCAACGAAGCCCCCTCTTGTCTCGAGGAATTTCCCTTACTCTCATGTCTTTAACCTCAGCAGCATGAGATACTCCTCCGTCACTCACACACAGTGACAGCTCAATATTAGAACAGCTTTGCACAGGAATCCAAAAACTCTGGTGCAAAACATGTTCTCATTTGTCCTGCGGTACTTGACAAGACAGAAGTAAGAGATGGCAGCATGACACTGAACACAGTCACACCTAGAGGTGAAGCTTACATACAGGGATAAAAACCAGGACCATTCCCCTCATCTCCCCCTTAATCTCACATGCAGGGTAACGAGAGGTAAGTGAGTTACTGGACTTGTAAGAAAAGAGATGGCACTCTGCATGTCAGGCGTTACTTGGCCCCTCAAGTATTCTCTTGGAAGAAATCCAACAAGTGCTTCCTCAAGGAGCCATTCCATTCAACACTCTGACAGCAGCATTAAGTCCACACATTTCATAACTATTCTCTTGAAAAGCAGTGGGGAGGGAGCTGTAATTTCTTAAGTGTTTAATTTTTGAGTGCAACACAAACCAGCTGGTTAAATGGGCAAAAGTTGTGGAAAGTCACTGAAAGAAGATCCTGTTCTTTGTTGCCACCCCTTCCAACTGTAGGCACTTCATATTGACGGCCTAAGCCTCATTTCCCATTCCTGATAAAAACAAACATGTTATTGCAGCAGCAAAGAAGCTCAGATACTGCTTCATCGGGTGGTTTTAATTCTCCTTCATTGTTATCTACTTTTTACTTGAAAGGCATCAAAACAAACAGTGGACACCAATTAGGAACCATTCCTCTCTTTTAGCACTTCCATATGCGACGGGTAGCGTGGTGTGTGCTACAAAAACCGCTGCTGTAAACACACCCCACCCTTCCTCCACCACCTCGGACAGGAATTTCTGCAACCGAGAGAAACAGGGTGGAGATTCGGGGGGATAATGTTTTTATGATTTTTGTACTCACCACATTCACGGGACTGACAGCATTACACGTCATGGCCTCCTCTTTTCCAAAAGGAGGACAACACTGGCAGCAACATCGTGAACTTCCCAGCACGCTCCACATCAGTCCAAAGTCTCCTTGTCCTGGACAGAAGCGATGGCTTAGCTAAGTCCCACGGCCTTCTGGCTTTTTTCACCTGGCTCTGAACAATAGCAAAAACCTGCTCTGTTTAAACAAAAATGCTCATCCTTCCTCTATTAATGAGCCAATGACATCAACACATCCCTCTGGAGGGGGATGGGAAGGAAGGCAGGTTGCAAGAAGTAACAGCCATCAGAAGATGTCTCCAGATTTGGGTACTGGCAGTCAAAGGACCCAGCCCTTACACAGAGCCCACCGCCTGCAGAAGCGGCAAATATGCCAGGTGGGACATCTCCCCAAGCTCTCAATGCCCTCGTTAGCACGCTTATACGTTTTAAACCTCAGACTTCTCCAAAATGCCAGGAGAACGTTTTGCACAACACTTACATTAGGATAACCTCTATAGACTGGTCTCCAAGGCAGATCATCCTGAAATCTGTGGCTTATGAAGATGGAATATTTAAAAAGAAAATGGAAAAGAAAAAAGGAACATCTCCTGGAGAAAGTACTGTATCCTAAAACACATAGGATTGAAGAAGGAAATTACAATGAAGACAACACTATCCAGACCTTGCATGGACTCTTCAGAAATCAGGCCTCAAGTTTTATTCCTAAGTAATTCAAAAGCTTATCCAGGTATAAAAGTTACAATGGGTAACTGATCAACTAGAGATGTGTTTATGACTGTTTATACAAATCTAACTACATTTCTTAAAGGATTTTAAGTCCACTATCACTGAATCTTTGGTCACAAAAAACAAACGAAAAAACCATACAGGACCCAAAGTCTCCATGCTTCTGCTCTGCTGGCTGTTCAAATTGCTTCAGTCAGGAAGTCCTAAACTTTCTCCCACTGCACCCACCTGTCCCTAGAGAACAAGCCTATTAGTCATACCTGCACCCACGGGCAAGCAGAAGTTGGTAAAGAAGCCCCACATGCTTGTCTCTTTTTAGACAAAAATCAGCTGAAACCTGCCAGCACAGTGAGAAAGGATCCAGGCAGGGAAGAGAGAGCCTCGCAGCCTGGTCCCGTACTAGCCCTATCCATGGTAGGGTTACATTCACTCCTGATTAGAAGTAGAAGAAATGAATAGGAAAGCATTAGGTATAAATAGATGTGTCTGTCATTTGTGAGTTAAGAAATACATAGTGCTAAGAGGAACAGAAAATATCCGTCACGTTTGAGAAAGCAAGCAAATAACTTATCAAACTAAAAAAAAAATTAAAAGATTCTTTCCACACCACAGTAATTTGATGGGAGCTAAAAAATGGGACAACGCAACAGTACGGCATACAGCTTTTCTAATTATGTTAAAATAACATCTGTAGATATTTAGCACTCCAAATATTTTGACATTAGGTGCTGAATAAAATTCTCCCCATTCAGATTAAAAAGGTCCAAAAAACATTAAACGACTCAGATGCTGGAATGCAGTGTCAATGTCTTTGGAAATCTGTCAGGGATTTTATTTTATTTTATTTTTGACTGTATATCGAAAGAGAAGATGAACATTTAGAAATTGTTTAAGTAGTCACACAGCACTGATGCCAGAAAGCTCTCTCAGCAGGCTGCATATTCTTCCAACTGTGACCACACACTCCAGGAACTCCTCAGAAAATTTGATCAAGGGTGACACATGTTCTGCCTGCAGCCAGAGGTTGCTGCATGGTCAGCAGGCATGGGAGTGGATCAGAATCGGGTGACACACTGCACGGTCAGGAGACTTCTGGTGGCCCTTCTGCATTATATTGAAGAGAAAACCAGGAACACAAGCATCTGGAGGTATATTATATGGAGGAGTAGGAAATATATGCTATTGAGGAAAATATTAGTAGATATTATCCAGCCCCAGTGTACCGTAGGTACGCAAATACCATTCCTCAGAAAGCCACCTTGATGCATCAGCAATTCCATCAAGGATGATCAACGTGTTTTAACGTTTTTTTCCACAAAAAAAATCTTTGAAGATAAGTCTACAGAGTTAGTTACCACATTTTACTACCTACTTACCTCTTTGTTAATTAGATCATTATTAGGAAGTGCAGGTTGAATGTAGTCAGAACATTCACAGAGCAAACATAGCTAACAAACATCAAACTTCCAAATGAAAAGGTATTTCCAGAAGTAGGTTTACTATGAGGAAACATATTTTTCTCTCATATTGAGACCTTTCTTTCAGACACATTTCACTAAAGAAATTAAAGCCATTCTCCACCAGAGAACTACACACGTGCAAGGATACGTGCTAGATCCAGACTTGAAAGGAAGCAGCCTCAGTTTGCAATGCATTTGCAGCATTAACTGCCCTGCTAACCAGATAGCACTATGCTATCTGGAAGATTTCCCCATTCAAATAAAGTTTTTGCTTTATGGCAGCAATAGACAGACTCCATCGCTTCCAAATGGTGGTGGCTACAACCAAGAGGGAGAAACAGGAAGGAACCGATGTACTGGAACAGACAAAACTCACAAGCTCAGCTCCTGAACAGAACTACGGTGATGGTCAGTGTTACTCCACAGTCACCATGTTGTGCTTTCACAGACTGACAGGTCTGTGTTTAACAGTCCACAGGGAGCAAACTAAGACCTGAGTAATGAGGTCCCACCAACGCTGCACTCAATGTTAAAATTAAAGACCTAAAAGTTTGAAAGCCCATGAAAGTGCTCTAAAAGCTTTAAGTCTCACAGTCTCATCAAATTTTGTTATAACTGCGTTTGCTAGCCTAAGATTTTCCCAGCAGTTTTGTTCCACATTTCTCCTCCTGAATCCAAAAAACTTTCTGAACAGGCAGCAGAAGGATTTTGTGCTCTCTCATACCAAGAGGAAAGATCCTATTTTCTTATGCTGCTTTGAAAACTGTAAGCCCATGGGAAATTAACAGGTTTGGAAAATATCAGGATAAGATACAAACAATAGTTTTAATTAAAAAGTAGATTAAGAAATCCAAGAACTGGAAGAGGTGTGGGAGGGAGTAAATTCTCAAATTAAAACATTACTTGAACAAGACCGCTCAAATTTCCTATCCTCCTTGTATTCCTATGGTGTTTTACCAAAAAAATAAAAATAAAACACCACATACTGAACCCACAAACAAAAAAGAAACATCAAAATAAAAGCTTGGAGTCCTAATGGAATCACTTTAGAGGTGCCAAGGTTAGTCTGGAGCTGCTTCTTGCCCAAATAGCTAAGCTGTCTCCCATCAATCTACTTCTGGGGTAAATAGGATACTGGCTACTATCCCAAACTCAAGCAATGCAAACAATCAAGAAAGAAATCTATGTGATATTCATAAAGTAAAATAAGATATTGCCTAGCTGGAGAGCTCTAAGGCTTTGCTGAGCCCCTGAACTTCTTAGGGACACTTTTCCTCTCCCAAGAGATTACACTTGCCTTTGAACTTTCAGCCATATAGAAAAAAGGCTGAGTTGAAATGTCAGCATCATCTTGGATTCAAATCAATCAGCTTGATGCATGATTGCAATAGCTAAACCACTTCACCTCTGCACTGCCCTCGTCCATATGTTCTTTATATCAGCAGTCAGCAGACTGGGTGGCTCAGTGGATTCATTTCCTGTCCTAGGCTTGGGCTCCAGTTTAAACAAAACAAAACAAAAAAAAGGAAAACTGAAAAATAAAAATTAGCATCTACTGACAGTTAAATTCACCAGGCTTGTTTGCATCAAGTCTTTCTCTGTCCAAGACAGTTGAAATAAACCCTTCAGTAAGTCCTGGTACAACCGATGAGTTAGTCAAAACTAGCTGGTCACAGCTCTACAAAAACAGCAAAAGAACTAGAAACCTTTCAGATGTTGACATACCCTTGGGTGAGAAGGCAGCAGCAAAGGGACAGGGGGAGAGCCCTGAACAATGTTGGCTTTAAAAAGAAAGCAGATTACCAAGGTGGGGATGGCTGCTTCTAAATTAATAACCCACTGAGCAGCAAAATCTCCACCCACTCTCAGGGCTGGGCTTCCTCCAGATGATGCTCTTCTTCAGCTCCAGTGCAAGAGTTAAATTCCCAAGATAATGTAAATCTAAACAATGTGCAACCTTCAGCATTAACATAGGTGCCTGCCAGCTGGTGACAGCTAAGTGGTTACTTTCTCGAGCTAAACTTATTAGCTAAGGGTCAGGACACTTTGTAGTACTCAAATTGCATTTAACAGCTTGCTCTATTGGCATGCAGTCTGTTACCAGGGAAGGAGAGATTTCTTATTGTGGGTGTGTTACAGCAAACCAGTCACATCAGGAGTCTGCCATCATCTGGGGCTGGCCATCCCCACTGTACTGTCACATTTGGAAATATCTGCACTACAGCGTTTGAGTGATTGCAAGTTCTTTGACTGTTTCCTTGCTTTGTCCTCCCACCACCTTATCTTCCTCCATAAAATGCTAAATGAAGTAAAACAAAGAAAAAGGGCAATGAAGGCCTCCTAAAAAGACAGCTAGTAAAAATAATCCATCTTCCAGAAAGGCTACAGTGTCTCCCCCAAAGACACTGTTACAAAACAGGACAAAAAAGGATGAAGCATCAGCCCCGCTCCCTGGCGATTAAAGCAGCAGGCAATGGCTGGGATGCCTCAAGCTGCAAAAGGCACCGCCAGTCCAAAGGGACCCCATAGCTGTGCCCACGCCCATACAGCTCCCCAAACTACTCTGTGCTTGATCAGTCCGTTATCTCCTGGCTTGAGCTGCCCTGTTCACAAAGATGCAACCTTTCTACTTCAGAGAGCATTGGAAAAGCAAAAGTCTCCTTTCTGTCTCTGGAAATAGGCGGCATCTCGACGCAGAAGTGCAAAGCCATTGTGGTTGCCATTCTGTTGACAGTGGAGACAGTGGCTGTCAGAAAATCAGAGCATTTGCTACACAGCAAGAACACAAGTCAAAAATAATGAAGGCCCAATCTGCCTTTAATCGTATCTACCTCACAACAACTTCAAAAGCTCCAGCTGCACAAATGAAATATTGAGATGAAATCTAATTGATACCCAAAACGTGACAATATTTTGAGACTCTACCCCACTAATTTGCTGCAGCTTCACAATTGCACTGTTCTTGTATTGTTTGTCTAGCTCTGGTTTTTGTCTGCTGTTTGCAGTAAGACCCACACTGATGTAAGCACCCTACCCTCTCACCATTCACAGTGGGAGAGAGTGCAGAAAGGAACGAGTACAAAACGCTTTGCAACAGGTTGCCAAATGTACCAACTAGTACTGCCAAAAGGCCCTAAAGAAGTCTTTTCATCCTCTTCTACTTAGAGTTCCAGGTGACACTACCATTAAGGACTTGTATAAGGATCAAGTTAAGTACTTTGATTTTAAAACTGCTGCCTCTGGACATCCACTAGAATCAATATTGGTGCTAGAAAGTAAAGTGGCACAACTCTGCTCTACTAGAAAGGGCTCTTTTTTCTTTCTTTCAAGAATATGGGACTGTCAGTAGCTCCAGATGTTTTATGGAGGGGAAAAAGTAAAAAATAAAAGCTAAAAAAGAGCTCCTACATGAAAGTGCGAGCTTGCTACTGGCTTTCTGCTTGCACTCCGCAGCCCGTATCTGAGCCCAAATGCACAGTTCCACCTTGAAAGCCGGCCGTGTAAAATTGTCACCTCGTTCCACAGCCCTGCTCCTGCGAGATCACTGCTGCCTTTCTCAAACAAGCTTATGTTGGCTTTTTATTTCCACTGAACTCTGCTGAGACAGATCTGGCACAGCGGGAGGGAGCTGGATTCTCTCCTTTACACCGGCAGCACCACTGCGCTGTAATCGCTCACACCTGTCCAAACCCACAGGCAGGACTGGGCTGCACACACGGGCTTCTCGGGTCCTTGGTCAGGTCCTCGGGCAGGCTAAGCCCCGGCTACCTGGGGAATAACAATTCTGCCCCCATCCTCAGCATCCCTCTCCCCTGCCGCGACAGGTAAAAAGCCAAGCTGAATGCAGCAAGTTCCCAAGCTCACTTCTTTCAGCAGTGTGAAATGTTGAATTTCAGCTAAAACACAAAGCTCTCCCCTGCACACTTCAATTCAGGGCAGCTCTGCCACACCTTAGACTTCTCTTGAGCTTCTGGGAAGCTATTGTTTCCTCAACAGCCTGAAGGGAGCTGCTGT
Organism: Aythya fuligula; assembly: GCF_009819795.1. Lineage (NCBI taxonomy): Eukaryota > Metazoa > Chordata > Aves > Anseriformes > Anatidae > Aythya > Aythya fuligula. The sequence continues at coordinate 4,273,232 of NC_045578.1, read as the reverse complement.
CTGTAACCATCTTTGCAACTGTAACAAGACAACTTCCTACTTGGAGATTTGCCTGAATTGTGTGATGAGCACAATGAAAATAAGCTGTAGCTACAAGCTGCAGTCTTAAGAGATGTTCGGTGCTCCCGGTGACCCCTCGCCAGCCAGCAGAGGCTGGCAGCAGGGACCTGATGCAAACGAGCAGAAAACCTCAAGCCTGTTTCTCTCCCATCCATAAACCATGAGCGGAGACTCAGCTGATGCTTTGTGCCTACAAATGAATTTTGGTGGAGAAGCAGACCTTGTTTCTAAGTCCCAGAAGCAACAGTTAAAGCAGAGAACAGCAGGAAGGAAAATATAAAAACATGCCCTTTTTATGCATCATGATGAAAGAGGGAAAAGATTTTCCCTTCTAGCTCTGGAAAGAGCCCTGTGTTTTCTTCTATGTGAAGGAACAGGCACCAAACCCAAAACTGTGTTTTATATCCACTGGGCAACCTGAACGTTGTACCAAAAAGGCAGGGAGAGGGTGAGAAGAAGGAGGTGCCTCGTTTAATTCAGTCCTCTGGAAACACATATTGTGTCTGGACCTTACAAGCATAAATCTTACAGGCAGCCATTCAAGGACCAGCTTTCATCAGCTACAGCAACTGATGGTGATGACAGCGGACATGGAAAAGAGACAACACTGACACGGTGAAGGCACATTTCCTGAAGTGGGGACACCAAATACAGACACATCTATAAGGAGGGCACCCCTGAGTATCCATTTCTTTATTTCTCTTCTTCTTCTTCAGGCTGATTTGCAAGCATTTAGCGTGGACTGATTTCCAAGATCGCCCTTTGGACCTTGTGTGCAAGCCCTCAGATAATGATGAGGAGTGAAGAGAATAGGCAATTTGCTCCTGTGTTTGAGAGGCACGAAGCAAATGAACAAACCCAGCTCAACCCATATTGTCGATCCACACGTGCCCCTTTGTGCTCTGTAAGAGCGGATGCGTTGCTGGATGACTTACCCTCTTCGCAGTTGCTCCCCGTGAAGCCAGGACAGCACCTCCACTCCAGCGTGGTCACCGTTCGGTAGGACATTTTGTACGTGGGCCTGATAAGAGTCCTGTAACTAACACAAGCAAGCAGTCAGTAGGATGCACTTTTCCACCAAGTCATAGCACATCTTCCTTCCCAGAACATCCTCACACCCAGTCACCCCCAGCTTCAGGGAAGAAAAAAAAAGACACTTAAAATAACAGAACAAGTGTTTACCACAGCATGGATCTCATTCTCCAGCCCTTATTTTTCTCCTTAAGCCCTCGTACTCTTGGTTCTTCCTCTCCCCCAGGTAACACCAGTGTGCTTTATGGTACTCTCATCACTAGGAAGTTCTTTCAAGTAGCAGAGATGACTCGTTTCCCTTGCTCTATCTCCATGTGGATTCTCTGATGTTTAGCCTTTCTTTGCTAAGTACTCAGAGTTTAAAAGACATTATTTCCACAAAAATTGCATAAATCTCTGCCAAATGTCTTCCTTTCTCCCGCCCTTGCCACTTAGACCTGGGGTCTACTAACACACCTGCATGCCACATCACACCACAGCACTACACCAGCGATCTGCACGCAGCCTTTTCCCAGTTAGCTAACCCATGTCTCTGTTTTCTCTGTCTGAAATAGGGTCACACTCTTCCTCAGCACAGCCGAGGTTCTGCAGGACACCTTCTGCTCTGCGGACAGCACACAGCATCCTCGGGGGTCCATTTTAAGCCATGCCCCACTGGAAACCAGAAGGCTGTCTGCAGACACGAGCAGATCATTGCAAGGCACCAGCCTTGCCTTCTGGAGTCAATGCAAGACTGACAGTCGCATAAGATCCAGCTTTTGTTTTAAAACACTGGCCCTTCAAAGCTGACAAATCGGAGTTTTTCCCACACGCAGCCAGACAAGTCACTGCTGCTATTCATGCAGTTGAAAGAAAGCACAGAAGTTGTACTCTACAAGTTCCCCTCAAAATTCCTACTCGTACTTAACGGCCAAAGGAATTTGGCAGGCACAGGGAGAGGCTGAAGCACTGGGATTACGGCGCTGCAGCCTACAGCTTTCTGCTTCTCTCTCAAGGCTGGGCAGATGCAAGCCCTGAGCCTCCAGGTCTCCACAGGGAAGAGCATCCCCAAGCAGCACCGAGAGCCTCCAGGTACACGGTCACAGCCTGCAGCTCTTCCCCAGCCCAGCTGTGCAAAAGGCCAAGACAGGGCTAGATGTCTCATGAACCTAACCTAAACACCTCAGGGAAGCGCAGCAGGCACGTGTACATCCAAGACAGCACAGCAGTGACAGCAGTGCTGTTAATCTGAAGAGCAGTAACATGCACTTACCAGGAGAGGCTGCCCATGTATGGCTTGGAAAACAGGCAGCATCTCACTCGTGGGTAACAGGCTTTGGGGAACTCGTTTCTCAGGAAGCTGTGGCTGATTATTTATGCCAGCTGCCAAACACAGAAACCAACTTCTCCCACTGCCACTGGATAAGAGGATCTGCACGAGCTTCTTCCTGAGCATGCAGCCGCCTGCACTGGGAACAGCATTGCCCAGGGATGGGAGAGCAATGCTGTCTCCCTTGAACGTTATGTCTTCACCCTCCAAGTTGCCAAGAAGCACACCAGTTACTGCTAATTCCAGCAACTGTGATCCAGGCACTTGTCTAATAAGGGCTGGACAGAGCCAGCTCATTCCACCTAGCACTTCTCATATCCGCATTCAGTGGCATTCAGGAGTCTGCAGCCACAAGCAACCCCGAGGACTTGGCACCGTGTTGGTGTAGGTGGTGTGTTTTGCTTTTGTTTGGGTTTTGCTTTTAAAACAGAAGGACCTAAGTCACAGAGGCTTGAAATCTCTTTCTGAGCATCTCTCAGAACAGCTCTGGCAAACTTCAGGAGCTGAACCCAAGTCTCCCAACTCCCAGTCTTGGAGTTGGACTTGAAACATCTTTCCACACTTAAGCCCCGAACCATCAGTCAGAAGTTCATGACTTTGTCACTAACACCACAGTTGGATTTGACCTTGAGATGAAAGTCTCCAGTCCTGTTACCAGTGTCTGGAGCCAGCCAGTCTCCAACCACACCGTGATTTTAAAACCATGTTTCTGCCAACACCAAGATGTTAAAGCTCTCTCAAACTTCATTATGAAGTGTGGAGAGTAGCTTGAGCCAGACTGGAATCTTGGCAGCAGTTCTGTGATGGGGAAGTAGATGTAGTTTTAATCCTCAAACGAGAGAGGACTTCTCAGGGCATGACAAACTTAGAGCTCAAGCATCACAGCCTACCACCCACCCTGAATTTCCTGGAAGAGTCCTGCCGTTTGCAGCTCTGTTCAGCGTTGTGCAAGTCAGGCACGTGAAGGAGTCCCAGCTTGCTACCTCCACTTTGCTTTCACGTTGCTCTCCTCTTCAGAGCATCATTTTGTGACATGGCAGCAAGGTCTGCTACGACAATCTCAGCACATCACACCATGGATATTTCTAGCTGCTGTTTGAGGAGGGGAGTAAAGAAAACTCCTCTAACAAAGCATAACCTGTGCTTCTGATAACCAAAGTATTCCTTTCACATTCATGTTGCTCTTGCACTCAAAGGAGAGGAAAAGCCATGCAAAAAGAAAAGAGGGTAGGGTGCCTTTGAAAGATAAGCCTCAGAATGAAAATGTGTGGAAAACATAACGGGTAGGAAAGGGGGCTGGTAGTGGAATAGGAAAGCCTTGCCCTTGGATGCCACCTGGGCCACAAACACTGGCACAGAAATACTGCAAAACCATGGTAAGAGAGGAGGTTAGGACAAGCTACGACCTGCACTTCTTTTGTTCCCAGGTAGCTGAAGGGCATGCTCAGCACATGCAGTCCCGTTCAGCAGAAGACCTCTAAGCACAGAGAAGCGAGCTACCAAGACCTGCAAGAAACACCACTGCAAGAACACACATCATTTACCAGCACTCTTGCTGAGGCTCACAGCCAAATCCCAGGGATCAGGGCAGCACGGGAGGAGGAACCCAAAAATCAATCTCAACCAGCAGCCATCATCGTTACTAGATCAGAAGGGATTGGGAAAGCCAGGACTCCAAGCGTCTACCTTCCCCTGCAACTATTCCCATGGCAATGAGGTATCAACCCAGTAGATCCAACCCTGTCTGTGGTTATATAGCTATCATCTTTGGAGCACTGAAAATCCTTCCAAGTTAAAAACTAACTAAATAAATAAGTGCTAACTCTGCATTAAAAGATCAGAACAAAAAACTTTTGGTAATTCTCCTAATATCTGGGGCACATGGCCTGATTTATGGACATGCCAAAAAACTTGAAACGCCTTGTGGAAAATCAGCACGTTCTGAAGTCGCACTTCCAATTTGTCAGGCTGCGCTCATATCCTGAAATGCTTGGCTGCCCTGGAGAGATGGGAGGTTGGGAAGGGTTGGGCAAGTGTTGACATAGAAAAGAGTATCCTGTGGGTACATCCCCGCAACATATCCAAGGAATCCATTTCCCCAAGAAGCTATTAAGAACACATCCGATTCCCAACACCATCCCACTCCAGGCAGACCATGATAACTACCCCCTAAACAACTACCCCCTAAAGCCTACCAGGCACTGGTTACACCAGGTAGCTTCTCTACAGATCACCCACAGGATACCTTCACCCCAAACCAGAGCCACAGCAGACACAGGGGCGGGGAGTGCCTTTATCATCATCTTGCTACTTACAAGCATGGCAGAGACTACTACGCTCTGAATTTTTTGTTCCCTGCAGTCCTGCCAGCCTTCCCAGCACAAAGCCTGTAGATCCCCAGGTAAGAACATAACCAGGGTTTCAAATATGCTCCTTCAGACACCAGACAAAAACCCAAACCTGCAGCTGCAGGACTGCTGGAGGCCATTGCACATGCCCAGCCTTTGCCAAAGGGGAGGAAGGGAACTTGTTTTCAGTTTGCTCTTTGCTGCTTTGCAGAACTTATCAGCAGCCTAAAACCCAGAAAATTGGCACCTATATGCCTCCCATCTCATGCTAGGCAAAGCATTGAGCCTGTAGCAATTAAGCCTTCAAAAGCAGAGCAGACTGAAATGGATGATTCTGCAGAATTCCTTCTTTATTATTCAGCAAACTAGCTTGTAAAATACCCCAAGGAGCAGAAATGTGCTCAGTTTAAATAAAAGTTTAAACTTTTCTTAAACTACATCCAAAAATATGGAACAGCAAGAACGATCCAGGCAAGACATATAGCCTGCTTACATTAAAAATACCATCAAAAGCACACACCTGTGATAAGCCACACCACATAGAATGCCAAGGGGTGAAAAAGATGCAATGGCCGGCAGTCAGCAAGGCACTGCAGCTCATGGGGATTGTCTTTACTGCAAGAACACTCTCCCACCTCTGCCCACCTCTGAGCAATGTTCAAAGACGACTGGTAAGAAACTTGTTTGAGGTTTCAATGTTTGAGGTTTCAATGGCTCTTGCTGAAGCATGGGAGCCAGGTAAGACCATCCCTGTACAAGCCAGCTATGGGTTTCCAGAAAAGTATCCAGATTCTCTGAATCCAGACAGTGCTACAGAGAGTGGATGCTCAAAGGCTAGAGTGAAATGGAGCTATATGACCACTAAGCACAGCAAAAAAATAGATAAAAACCTCACACAGCCTTGCTGGGAACAATCATTCTTCTAGGATGAATCAAGTAAGAGAGGAGTCAGAATATCCTACCATAATCTGAAGAAGCAGGCTTCTAGATTTGATATATGGATTTTCATAGCAACAGTTTGAAGAGGTAAATGTTTGCCTTCCAAAGGTAGTGCATGAGCTGTCAGGCTGTTCTCACATGCTCTTAACTCCAGAGATACTGTTTTATTGTCCACAATAGTCACACACACAGGCTCTAAACAAAATTGGGCTCATATTGCCACATCAGGGCAAGAAATTGTACTGCTCTCAAAGTCATAAGCCATAGTAAGGCAAAGGAAACACTAACTCATAATATATTCTCATCTCTCAGGAGAGGTAACATCACTTGACCAAAGGCACAGGAAGACATAAAACCTCTTGCAACTAAACACAGGTCTTAAATCCGTGCCTAGTCTACGAAACCATCATTCTCCATGAGCCTCAGGGAGGGCTTAGTCCCAGGTATGGTAGAATTGTGCATTAGCCTACAGGTGCTGCAACAGAATGACTGCTCAGAAGAAGGGTCACCATTTGGGTGCCTGGGTTTACCGGCAGCTGGGTGCAACCATGAAGGCAGACTCCCAGTGATTAGGTTGCCACTGAAACACCAAGCAAGAGACTTTATCCCTTCCTTCAGACAGATGATTAGCATGCAACTTTTCTAAGTACATTAGGAGCTTCAGCCAGACTGCTGGAAAGCTGCCTGTTCGCTTCGTAGTGTGACAAAGCAAAGGCATATCCTACGGCATGCAGAAGCTGAAGCCTTCACAACACAAATGGAGAGAGTTCAAGAGCAGAAATCTGCTGAAGGAAAGCCTCCAGCCAAGACCACTCCAAAGCAACTCAGCACCCAAGCTAAATAAAGAGTCTGGGGTGGAGGGCAAGAAGAGAGCAGCTCATCCCATCCCAGCCAAGATGACGACACTCCTGCAAAAGCAGCACAGCTGCCAGCTTCCCAAGAGCAAGTGAACAGACAGCGAGGACATCGCGCAACCAAAGCTGCTGGGCTGGGGATCTCACAGATACTCCCCTGTCAAATGCCTGACCCTCAGCGGCAGTTTGTGCAATGAGGAAAAGAAACATAGCACGAATGAATGGGAGACAGGAAATTGACTAAATCCGTGTCTGGCCACGCTGATGTCTGCTTGTAAGCAGCGTCTCTCTACCAGAGAGCCCCTCTCAGCTGTCACCGCGCAGTTGAGAGATGCCTTTTTTTTTGGCTGGCGTCCCTTTTGCTAGTGAGCAGCCTGATAACGGGTGCTGGCAGAATGAAGGCTCTCCCTGATACGGTTGACTCCCTGCAAACAAGGAGATGAAAACAGTTTATTTCAAGTCACAGCTGGGAAAAATACTATAAAGCCAAAAATAATGCCAATAGCTTACTGACAATTTGCTGTGCTCACAATCAAGCATAACACCCTGTGAATCTGCCTGTGCATCCCCTTCAAGCACAGGCACCAGAAATCTTGCTGATAGAAGAACAGAAGGGCCAGAAGATCATTAAGTCTGTCCTTCAGGCAAAAGAGAAACTTGTCTATATAGTACCTGAGCGATCACAGGGATATATAGAGAGAGCTCACATCTAGCCTTAGACAGACTTTGAATAAGCCTGACACACCCCAAAGACCAGACTTGCAGAAAGCTGGAGCCACAGAGGTGCTGATACAGAGTAGGAAAGGAGGAAACAAGTTATTTGATGGGAACGAAGCATTGGTTGGGTAAAGTACTCTTGCTGGAGCTGTCTTCTAGTGCAGATACATGCGAGTTTATGGCAGCACTGAGAACCGTAGATAAAATAGAGAAGTTCCTTCATATTACAGGAACAAACTTGAGGACTGGTGAGCTACAGAAGGCAATAGGTAATAGGTTTAGTGACACAACACATTTTTTGGTTCCCTACCCATGAAGCACGTGCAGGTTTCCTCCTGAGGTTTGGGAAGCGTGAGGACAGGACACTATCACATTTGATACCATTTACTGCTTTCCTCTGTTGAATGTATCTGAGAATATCCTTGGTACCAGGAATTGAAGCATTCTGCAATTCAATCCTGCAGTACCAGTATTAGATGAAACATGAGCACGGGTGACCTTTGCCATTAGAGGCTAAAGGCACATGGTGGCTAAGTGGACAGCCCACAACTGTTATGCCACATCTCTCATTCTTTTTTGGGGAAAGAGTTGGTTTGAAACACAAAAAGAGGCAGTATTTGCCCTGACTGCAGTGCCAATACTCACAGATGCTTTTGCCCTGCACAACAGACTCATCAAAGGAAAGAAAAAAATGAAAAAAAGACTCCTAAAAGCAGGGCAGCAGAGTCACCCAAAGCTTTCAGACATGTGAAGGTAGCTTCTGGGATTTGGTTCTTTGTTTTGAAAAACTAAGTACAGAATGACTCTCAAGCCCAGTAGTTACTGCAGAAACTGACACAGGACACCTGAGTTTAATTTTCTGCTCTGAGGAGTATTCTGTTCATCTTCAGTGTGAGCTTTCAGAGGCTTCTCCTAGGAAGTCCTGCAGTATGGAGGCTGGTATAAGCTTGCCTTTCTCTTCAAAGCCAATTTCCATGGAAAAAGAAGGAAACCACATAGAACTTCTCCACTGTTAAGGGAGCTTCACTAACAAGTGAGGTGCTGAATAGAATAGGCACTCAACTGCCCTGCAACTTCAGGGAATTTCTCATTGCTATCCTTAGGAGTTTTCACCTGAAGACAGAAGATAGGTTTCACCTGAAACAGGAGAGAGAAAAGGGTGTTTTTTTTTTTTTTAAAGACACAGTATTCATTTTATTGAAGGTGATGAGAAGTTTAGCTGTTAAAAAATAATAATTTCAGCTTGACTCCTAGACTAGAGAAAGCCAGTTATTCTCACATCCCTAGGTGCTGGCAGTGTGACAAAGGCAGGCAACAGCACAGGCCCAGGAAGTAAGACTTCAACCAAAAATTTGCATGCACAAGTTGCACACCACAACATCCATGAGTTTCAGTGCCTGTTTTTCATTCTATCAGAAGTCAGATGCCAAAAAGAAGCAACCACCTATAAAAGATGTCTAGGATTAGGATAATTTATTTGACAACCCACTAAACTCTTGGGATGCCTGTGGCTTTGACTTCATTGCCATTTGTTCCTGGGGCTTGCTCTCTCTTACAGCGAGAGCACAGTAAATGATAAGGAGCTGGCACGTGCTGCTCCAGCTTTACCTTTGTTGATAACTGGGTGGGCTCCAGCACTTGCCAGCAGCCTTCTGGAGGTTATTGGGAATGAGAGGTGCAGGGTCTCTCTCTTTTTTTGTGTCACATGATGCATAATTAGGACAAATTATATACTCATACCCTTAGAAGGGTGCTGTTGGCTCTGGGTCCTCCCGCTTGTAAAGGGAGCAGAGCATTAGCATCTTCCCATCTCTTCTGGAAGGTTTCTTCCAGTGATCATCTTCCAGAAATGCAGCTCCCATCAGCTGAGGTTTCATCAGCTAAGAACTTAAATATTAATAACTCCAGCTTCCTTGTGTTATTTTTCACATAGAAAGAAAAATTGTGAAGTCTGCTGCCATTCTGCATTGTTTCCAAACAATTGGACTCGTCAAGCAAATGAACCAAGCTACATTTCAAACTGAAAACATTTTGTGAATAACAATGTCACAATGGCAGACAACTCCTAAAGTCTCGAGGTTAATAACGTAAGAAACAATGTATAACAGTAACTGCAGGAGCCCGCAAGAAGGATTTTTACCAGTAACATGATCAATTGTTTAGTACTCGTGAAACTGCAGTTATATTAACAAGGAAAAATATGCAAGATTTTTGGCAAGTTTGGGAGACAAGGTGAAAGCTCACAAGTTTCTAATGACAATTATGTGTGTAAAACGTCTGGGAAATTAAAAAGCTTCAACAGAAGTTTGGCCATGACAGTGTAAAATATTAAGTGTTTCAACCACAGCCTTGCATAAAACAAGACCAAAGAGACACCAAAGCAGATATATTACAAGTGAAAAAACTTAGACTGACCAGTGGCCAAATAGAAACTAGATAACCAACTGTGGTAACTGCCACATGGAAAATGTGAATTCCAGATGAAAAGAGTCTCAGGAGCAGATCAGTGCATGCAGGAGGCACATAGCCCGAGAAGATGGATCTCTGGGTATTTCTGTTGGTAGCTCAGCCACGTGCTGGCTAGGCTGTCGACTAAGAAGACCTCAAGCTGTGGCTGAACTGGAAACAACAGCAACAAAATGACTCGACTATGTGGGAAATTCATGTGAAAGTGAGATGTACATCTAGAGGACAATGACTTCTCTGTGCCAGCTCCCAGATGGGTGGGTAATGTTATTCTGCTCTGAGGATACCTTCAGAGAAGGCAGGACCCAACACCACAGACACTGTACACGGGAAGGGAAGGTGGCAGCTCAGGATAGCTATTGCACTTTTTTTTTTTTTTTTTTTTTTTTTTAATATGGATCCTAAGACTGTAAAGGATTGAAAGGCCAAAGTAGGCTAACAGCAGGCTACACAGAAGCTGACAAGCAACTATCTCCAAGATTTGTTTCTCATCTAGGGAGAGATGACATCGTGCTTTCATGCATGTCTCTAAAGGATATGGAGACACAGGAGTAAGAGGTGCTGGATGGGAATTCCTCGCTGCGAGGATGCTGCCTTTGTCCAGCACTGCCTGCAAGGACTTTGAGCAGAGCTTTCCAGTATATGTAATCAACATCCCCCTTAAAGACTTAGGTATGAGGACTTGATACCACCCAGTGCCATTGGGACAGTATCCCCGCTGACCCTGTTCAGTCACACTGTACTCTGATGGACTCTGTTTTGCTTCATGCCTAACAGCAGCCTCCTGCATGTGGATGTACAAGCTGGCATTACAACTCAAGTTAGAATTGTTTCACACAGCTTGCCTCTAATACTGCACTTCCTTACATGCATACAATGGGCATTCCTTAGTTCTACCATCATGATGTAGAAGATTGTCTGACCCACAGAGCCCACTGTACAGTACTTAAAAAGCTAGGCAATTTGATGAGAAGTGCAGGGAAGTGTGTACAGGCAACGTGAGACATGAAGATTTTTACCTCACTAAGTTGGCACAAGGTCCAGGCCACCGGCAGCTCTGATAAACTCGCTGGATCACCGTTTCTGAACCATTCTGCACTTGGCAGGAAACTGTCCGTGTGACCGTGTAGTGACACCAATGCCTGTGGAAAGAAAGGACGATGTTAGCTCCAGTAAGACAGCAAGCTAAACCAACATATTTAAGACTGCTTAACTAACTTAGTTCCCTTTTACAACAAGATTACCCAACCAGTAGGCCAAGGGAAGCCAGTAGATGTGATTTCCCTTTTACTTGAGCAAAGCTTTCAATACTGTTTCTCACGGTATCCTTCTGGACAAAGTGTCCAGCACACAGCTTGACAAGTTCATAACATGATGGGTGAGCAATTGGCTGATGGGTCAGGCTCAAAGGGTTACAGTAAATGGGGTGACATCAGGCTTGCGGCCAGTCCCAGTGGGGTTCAACTGGGCTAAATGATTTCGATGAAGAAGTCAAATCCTAAGTTTTTGGATGATACTAAATTAGGGGAATCTGTTGACTTCTTGAGGGCAAAGAGGCCTGGCAGAGAAATCTTCACAAATTAGAGGGCTAGACAACCACCAACCACATGAAACTTAATAGGAGCAAAAGGCACATTCTGCACCTGGGATAGGGCAACCTTGGATATACGTACAGACTGGGGGACAAGAGGCTGGAGAACAACCCCACCCAAAGGCATCTGGGGGTTTTGCTTGACAAGTTGAATACAAGTCAGTGTGCCCTGGCAGCCAAAAGGATCCACGGTGCCCTGGGATGATGCATCCAGCACAGCACTGCTAGCTGGTGGAGGGAAGGGATTGTCCCACTCTGCGCTGGTGCAGCTTCACCTTGAACACTGTGTGCAGTTCTGGGTGCCACAAGAGAAGGACATAAACTATTAGAGTGTCTGAAGGAGGGCAAAGATGGTGAAACAACTGGAGAGGAAGATGTAGAAGTGGCTGAGGTCCCTTCGTTTGTTCAGCCCAGAGCAGGCCAAGGGGAGGCCTCATGGCGGCCTGCAGCTCCCTCACAGGGGAGCGGAGGGGCAGGCACTGAGCTCTGCTCTCTGGGGACAGCGACAGGACCTGAGGGGATGGCATGGAGCTGGGACAGGGGAGGGTCAGGCTGGGGGTTAGGGAAAGGTTCTGCACCCAGAGGTGGTCGGGCACTGGAACAGGCTCTTCAGGTGAGCGGTCACAGCACGGTGCCCGCCAGAGCTCAAGAAGCAGTTGGACAACGCTCTCAGACATATGGTTTAATTTTTAGGTAGTCCTGTGCAGAGCCAGGAAACGGACTCAAAGATCCTTGTGGGTCCCTTCCAGCTCGGGATATTCTACGATTCTATGACTGCAGTAAAAACAAAGTAACTGGGGGTGGGGTTGCTGCTTCTGCCAGCCATAATGAGCCCAACTTGCAGTCTTCCTTTCCCACCCCACCTCCTCCTCCCCATAGCTGCAGAAAGATTCCCTGCTTCTGCCAACCTGAACCACAAGAGATCCAGTAATGCCTCTTGCTTGGTCCTCAGAGGCCAGGGTTTTACAGTACATAATTTAGTTCTGTAATTTATCATAAACAATAGGATTTTAGAGGGGAAAAAAGGAAAAAAGTCTTCCAAATCTCCTGATAGTCAGCTCCCATTGTACTGGTCTTAATTTCATCCTGCTCGTTATGGTATCACTCCCCAGCCTCCTAGCACTCCAAGCAACATCTGAGCTGGAAACTTCTGCTGCTGGTGCGGCGGGGTTCACTGTCAGCAGGGCTCGAACAAATGGGCTGCACTGGAGAGGTTGCAGTCTAAAATCAGGCAAGACAAAGTACAGGGGAGGGAGGGACTGGAGTACTGTCTTAGCTCATAAGTGAAGAAAATAAGAGCAAGAACTCCACCACAAAGCATGGGAGAAGGCAGCAACTGCAGTGCCAGCCCTGGGAATCAGCACCCATTCAATCCTTCCACCTTCTCTTAAAGACCTTTTTAGGTTCAAATGTTGTGCTTGGGGAGTGCAGGGAAAGAATAGGGCACTTGTATTTTCTCTTTGTAAACATCACTCATACTCGCCCAATTCTGGTTCATATTTTTGCCTCTGTAACTGCAGAGGTAGCAGTTTTGAGAGCCACCTTGCCACTGCTCACACAGGGACAATAGGCACATCCCCTCCTCCTTCCCCATCCCACCTCCCCAGTGGTGGTCCATTTTCTTTACTATTTATCCTATTTACTGTGTTTCCCCCCTCCTTTTTGGACCTCCCCCTCTCTGCAGGAGGCTCCCCGCTCCGTCCCCATGAATAGGAGGCAGGGCTGCCAGCAGCCGAGCCACAATGGGCCGGCCGGGGCCAGCGGGCGGCTCACCCACACCTCGGCTACAGGCAGAGGGGCGAGCGGGGGCACCCGGCCTGAGGGGGGCTTCCACCCAACACCATCAGGCCCAGCAGAAGCACCACGGCACAGCCACGGAGCTTTTCCTGCTGGTACTGCTCCTGCTTGCTGAAAATCCACTTGTGGTCCTCTGCTTCTCAAGAGCTTCCCAGACTTTTAAAGTGAGGTCGTAGAGAGCCCCTTCTGTCAGCTTTATTGAGGGTCTTTGGTAGGTTTAGGGGCAGTCCCTAAAACCCTAAGTGGAAAACAGCATTAAATATTTGTTGCCATGTGCTGTATGGGACCAAAGATTTCACTGCAATATGGCAGGGCAACCAGAGCAATACCTTCTCCTCACCCCAGGTGTTATATCAAACATTTAAGGAGTGAGAAGTGCTTCGGCCACCAGACTGCTCCCAGTACAGATGGAAAGTGACAGCTGCTGCGCTCAGGGTACAAACCCTGGACTAGCAGAGGTGTCTCTGCTAACATCTACAGCAAGGAGCCAGCGGGCAGTGTCACTTCATGATTAGTCCAAAAATCAGATGAACGAAGCCTCGGCTCACAGGACAACAGCAGGTACTTGAACAGGTTCGGCACAAGGCTTAGTGGGCAAAACCAGGAGACACACGAAGACAGGAAGAAGAGATTGGAAATGCAGTAACTCAAAATAAGCTGTTATTGCTGATGGTTTTCCTTTCAAGCATGTGGTGCAATTGGCCCTCATTTCATCTCCCTGAGCCCTACCCACAGGGCTTGTTCAGAGGGGCACTGCTGGCTGAGAGCTGCCCACGCCCTGGGAACAGCCGCGTGAGTATGGAGGAGAAGAGCAGCCAGAAGGGGCGAGTATGAGAGGGGCCGAGGAAACCACAGCTCTATACAATTAACTCAAGTACATGCTTTTAGCACAGCGCTTACAGCTGTCAGAGGGACAGCACAAACCTTCTGCACAAGCCTCAGGACAAAAGCATTTCATGTCAGGCAAAACAAATCGCGCACACACAGAACCAGACAGGATAACGACAGGAGCACACATCCTGAAATTATGAAAACCAGAACTTCTCGCTAGCATGCAAGGAGGAAAGGAACTGGTCCAGCCACAGGGGAAGAAGGAAGCAGCATTTCACATACTGACAACGTGCACCAGAGCAAGGAGGGCCACGGATACTGACAAATTCAGCACACAGTTATTGCTTCCTGAAACCAAGCACAGCTATCGAGGACTCCGGGGCCTTTCCGCACATTAAAAGCATTTTTCTGCCTTGCCAATGAAATCCAAATAAGTCAAGTATTTATTTACACACACTATGCTTTAGCTGTTTTGTAGCTTGTGTACATGTGCCCCTCTGGCCTTCTCCCATCACCGAGTTCCATTTGGGAAAAAAACAAAGCTGTTCCTGCCAGGCCTTTCATTAAGCGGGTGCTGCCGGCATGCACGCAGATTTCCTTTCTGAAATGGCCCAGAACTGCTGGGGTCTCTCACGCCTTTGTTCTACCTGGTCCTTGGAATAAGCTGCTAAGGAACAAACATCCCTCGCAGGTCACACAAATCTGGCAGTCGTGCTGCCGCTGCTGCTTTGGAGAAGCCTTGCCTTGAGCTGAGACTCACCAGACACCTCATTACAGCCTTGTGGCAGAGCCAGGGGCAGCAGAGGGAGGTGTAAAGGCTTCTCCCTCACTTCAGAGCATAACAGAGGGCTGCAGGGGAAGACACCGTATTCCCAGGTTCGTTTCCTCGGCTGAACTATCAGGGGCTTGTTAGAAAAGGAAGGAATGGGGGAATTGCAGGCAGTGAGAGCCTTCCCCGAGGCTCCCTGTTCCTTCGCTGCAGCCATCACCTGGGCTGACCAGGACTGGCAGCCCACAACAAAAACACATCCTTCCCTCGGGGCCTGGAACAGCCTTCCACGGTCTTCAGAGCACAATAACAGTGACAGAGAAATGCAACCCAGGGACTCTTCCCTCGAGCAGAACCACCAAACAAAACGGCCAAACCCCACAGACACTTGCAGTCTGACCTGAACACAGATTTCTCTCATTTCTTTGCCCTTTGCTTCCCATAAATAGCATCACGTTCCTACAAATGCACCTTACAGGGGTTTGGTTTCTATACTGGCACAGAAGCAGGGGAGACAGAACAGGAGCACAGTAAATCATGATATGCAATTGGAATATAGGACTCAGCACTCCATATAGATACAATAGCACAGTGACTATGAGACAGACAGACAGACAAACCTACCCTGAGATTTCTCTTTGCAAGCCAGAAGTCCGCAAGAGCAGCCTCCAGAACGCAAGCAGGCTTCAGACCAAGTGACGAAAGGCCCCATCATGGCTTACAGAGATTATAAATGACCCTTTATATTATATACAGATGCTAGCAAGAAAGGTTTAGGACTTTTACTGGCACACATCCAGGATGGCAGAGAATGTATTACTGCTTATTCAAAGAGAATATTCCAACCAAGCAAACTAAATGATCCAAACAGCAGCTCATTTAGGGCTGGGGCTGCTGGATCTCATGCAAGCTCATCACCAACACATTTAGCACAATGCCCTGCAGTGCCTCATGGAATTGGTCTTCCACCACTCTGCTTGAAGAGGAGAGTCTCACAGTTGCTCTGCTTTCCCCAGCCATTTCCAAATGGACACCCTCCTTTCACAGCCTATTTAATCCTTGGAAGACTTTCACAGACAATTGAAGATCTGCAGATCATGGCCTGTGAGCTCCCAATTTAGCAAGTTTCAGTCCAGGACTGGACCAATATCTCATGTCTTGATCACGGCTGACAGCATGCTGCTCCAGAGGGAACACAAGCGCTGATGCCAGCAGATATCCAACTGTATCCGCTGCAGAGGTTCAGGATGTAGACGTTTCAGGCTAACTAAACATTCAGTGGCTTGCTTCTAGTTGAGACTACTCTGGAAATTGCTATTCTGAGCTTAACTAGACACTCAGGAGATGCTGGAAGGAAGTTGCCCACTCTGCTGGCTCGGCAGAACCACTGACACGTGGCTTTAGGCACCAAAGAGGCAGGAAAGGCCAGCCTCCCATGGCACGGACAGAGCAGGCTAAGAGGCTCTCCCAGGGCTGCTGGACTCACCGGAGGCTTGAGCTGCATTTTGCTTCTGTGGGCAGACACCAGGGAGGAGGCTGTGTTCTGCACCCCAGCAGCTTTCTGGGCTCTGCCCCCTCTCAGCAGAAGCCTCATTTGGATGCCCAGTTCTTCCCCTGGAGACTCTAATCCTACAGCACGAAAGAAAAGGGACTGCAGAAGGTGGAGCAGCAGAAGGTAATGAATTAGCTAAAATACTGAAGCTCCTGAAGAGCCATATACTCACAGATCCAAGCTTAACTCCAGACTAGCATGACTGAATTAGCTCAGAGCACTCATTTTACAGACGGGAAGCCACCAGACAGCAAGCCTCCTCCTCCCCCATCTGGCCATCTGCATTTGCACAGCGCTGTTTGCTAAGGCCACCACCCGAAGGATGCAGAAGGGATGCCCCCACCCTCTCGCCCCCTGTAAATGCCTAAAGATTTCCACTACTGCAAGCTGACAGCCCCATCCCCAAAAGCAACGTCTGTTTCTTCCCCAGCCCAAGTGGCTGGCTTTGATCCAATCTCCTCAGACTCCTGGGGGTCCCCGGGGGGCCTTCCAAGGGGCTTGCGAAAGAAAAGGCAGCGGGTTGTTCGGAGGCTTCGTTTCACTGGACAGGCGAGCACAAGCTGAACGATGTCAGGAACCAGCAGGCTGAACTGATCGGGACTCAGCAAGCAGCCTGCTTAATCAAGAGCATGCAGCTCGAAAATGAGAGCAGCTACATTCTTGCCTAATCACTTGACAGTTCGGCTCCGCACACAGCTGACTCGTTGCTGCGCCCCGTTAGGGACAGACCTACAGCAGGCAGCGATGCCACACACAGGACCTGCTGGCTGACGTGGTCGCTGGAGGGAAGGACAGGGTTACAGCTCCCGAAAACCACGGCCCCGTGGCACAGCATGCTCTGAGCAGCACGATGTGCTGTGTTTTCAGTGGAGAGCACTCAGACTCCAAACAGAGCCCCTTACACTGTTGTGGAGGTAACAAAGATGGAGATTTTACGTCTTTTTAGGGCTTCTGATAAAAACACATGCCATAAAGTGCCACACAAAAGCTCAGATCACCAAGCCTTAACCAGCCAAGAAGAAAGCAAGGTATTTCTGGAGAAATAAATATCTTTCTATGCACAATTAGTTCATCAGCACCTGTTGCATACATTTGGGCATGAATCAGCCCTCCCCATTTCCAAGAAATCCTATAGATGTCTCTCAACAAGCTTGGCATTTCTGATGCCTGCGATTTGCCCTACAGCTCTGTGCTGTGTAAACAACTGCACTGAATTATCTTTCTGTTTCCATAAGGATAACACACTGTGTGTTATACTTAGCAGAGATCAACATTTAGGGCACAGAAAACAGTAGGAGTGTTTTGATAGCTAGATAGATTTCCCCGAGATTCCTCATAACATTTTTCACTGGAGCTATCAGTTTCCCTGCAATCATGGAGAGGAATTTCAATAAAATCAGAAGGTCACCGACTTTCACTGGGAAAAAGTTGCCGTTCTGACTCGATGAAAGCAAACCGTGCCCTTTTCTCTGTGTAAATAGTACAGCATCCTCCCTTGCCAGGACAGCAATCCGTCTGTTGTGTGCTGGAGCCCATCGTTAGGAGGGGTTCGTTACTTAGATACTCCACCAAGGCCAGGAGCTTAGGTTGCCCCGTGCACGCCAAGAAAACTAGCATTCAAAGGCTGCCAGGCTCTCTGTGGCATCTCTTCCTGAACCATCCAGTTTCGCATAGTCACATTATTCCTTTCTTATTCACAAACACACACCTCCCTCGCCACGCTTTGTTTCCCATCAGGATCAAGTTGACCAGCTAGCCCAGCTGCCTGTGACCAGATCGCTCCCTGCTGCTATGATCCAGCTAAGGAGGAGACAATCCCATCGCACACCACTGGAGAGCTCAGATAAAAATCAATCTGGGTTCAAGCATCTCCTGTTCTCAGCCATATCTGAGCTCTCCCTGGGTAACTAGCTTTGGGGATCCAAGGCTGTCATTCGTCTTGCCATCCAGAGAAAAGCCAGCTGCAGAATTCAGCTGTGGGCATCAGTGTCTGTGAAACGAGGATGTTTGGAGTCAAGGAACAGAGTCAGGTCTGCAGACCGATGGACCACTGCTAAGAAATCTACAGAAGACTACCTGGCAGGTGTGGCAGGGGCCGCATACAAGCGTATAATGGCAAGGTTTAGTTCGAAGCAGAGTCTGCTCTTCCATTACAAAGTTTCCAGGGGTCTGCAAATCAGAAGACATGACAAGCCACAGTAATCTCGTTGTCAATATTGATGTTTTACGCATGCCTTACTCCCACTGAGTGCTTCAGGCATTAATAGAGGTTACCCTGACTCCTGTGAAAAAAAAGGAGAAAATTTTTGTAACAGCCTATTCATTTTGGGAAACGAATAAAACTGGAGGAATGCTAGTGCTTCTGAAGCCAGACAGCAGCAGCCATCTGAAGTAACATAGAGCCAGAGACTCAAACAGGACTAAGAGAAGTTCCAGGTCTCCCACTCCGCTGCATCGGTCAGACAAAGACTGGAAGGAGCTCCAATCTTTCTGCCCCCAAGTAAGTCTGAAAAAGAGACTATAAAAATCAGTTCTGCCTAGCAGAGTCAGATTGGACAATTTATCTAGGTACCTCCCAATAGCATAACCCTTCCCCAGGGGCCAATATGTTCTGTGCTCAGAGCACTTCAAATACTCAGTTGCCAATAACAGTCTTAAGTTCTCCCACACAAAGTGGATTATCAGAGACTGCTGGAGGGAGTTCAGTCCTAGAGGAATCTTTACCTTAGGAGGAAAACGCAATTCAGTCTGCACAACAGCTTTAATCTTCAGCAAGTTCTGCAGCCAAGCGCATTTAACTGTGCTTTCCTTCCTTTGTTGTGTGCATGGTTGACCTTCCAAACAGCATTACCTCGAGGGCTGAACTCGCTTCAATTCATAGGAAACTGCACAAAGTCTTGCCTTATCCTTCTGTAGCCATTGAAGTTACAGGGGCTGAGGGAAAAACCTCTCCCTGCCGGAATTACTGAAAGCCTAGAAACTGAATAGCCAAATAGCACAGAGCCGTGGGTGCAACTCTGTTTTGAAACGGCGAGAGAACCCAGCTCCCCCAAGCAACATACAGCTTCCTCAGCCGTGAGGCCATCCCTCTCCTCTTCCAGTCCCACCTCATTCAGCAGGCACCTTCCAGCTGCTGTAACAAAGCGGGGCTCAGAAGGTGATGGCCCTCCTGTTACACACGGCATTCATTCCTGCAGCTGATCCACCCTCTCCATCAGCGCTCACAGAGATTATAACAGACACAGATGGGGACCTGGAAAAGGTTGAGCAGGCAGTATGAGAAATAAAGCCAAGTCTCACAGACTGCGATCAATACCCACACTTCTGTGCCCACGCATGTCTACGGGCACATACAGGAAAGGGCTCAAGGAGGATTTCTCTAGCATGAAGTCCCTGTGCGTTACATCCACCACCCAGCTCCTCTCAAATTGCTAGTGGCACGTTCTGCCTGAACCAAACAAATATGGTTGACCCAAAACATAATTATCCTCATCAGGAAAATGAAAGAGGTTAGCCCATGACTGAGCGCTCAGAAATAAAAGGGGGGTTCACTCCTTTGAAGCGCTTTGCTTTTACAGGCATTCTTTATGCTCTCGACTGTTTTGTGGCTCCCTCCCCCAGGCTTATCACAATCGATGAGAAGACAGTAGTTTCCAGTGCTCACAGAGGGAGGGAAGAGGAAACGTACAGAAATATCTGTGGAATCTGTCTTTGTTAAATTAGACTGACTCGATGGAATTTGGCATTTGATATCCATGCAGCGTGGAAATCATGCACAATTACAACCTAGTATGTCATTTTAGCAACATAAAAGCTCCTTGAAATAGAGCTTTTGAAAAGAAGAACCTGAGCCTAAGCATTTTTGTGCAGCTGGATATCACAGCTGTAGACAGGTCTCCTGCCTTCCAACATGCTCGCAGCTCTGGTCCGGTCATTCCTAGAAAGCTTAGCCTGGGAGGGAGGGATGAAGTTAATGGAAAAAAATTCCATAAGACATTGATTAGAGGTACAAAGCTGGCACGTAAAATACCAAATACTGGTCTGAAATATACCTGTGTTTATAAAGAGCACAGTCGCCATTTGTCTGTGTGTCCTCCTCTGAAAATCTGATCCAGAGCTGCTAATGCTGAAGACAGCAGCCCTGATCTTCATTACAGCGTAAAACCAGTTTTTAATCCAAGTTAATACCTCTAAATTGCACCAACAAATTCATTCAGAATTAAACATCAACTTTGAAGTAGCAGGAGATGGAAGGAGTACGAGTGACAACACAGGACAGACTTATGCCAGCTTGCCCTTAAAAATCTTTGGAGAGAGAAAAACATCAAGAAAACCAGCATAAGGAGTCAGCAACCCAGTAACAATGTCCCATGCTTTATGAATGCTCCTGTTGTGGCTACAGAGCCTCCTCCACCACCCATAAAGCTCCAACCCCTGGCTGTCAGAGTCCCCTTGCTATGTTACATCACAACAAAACAATACTTTGCACAATGTGCATCCACCAAAAAGGCTAGATCAGTCCCCTGCATTTATGGGCTGTACTAGCTGCTTTTCAGCATCTCCTCCAAACCTGACCATGCAGGGCACGCATACATCTGCATGCCTCAACAGCTAGTCCATGTGGATTGAGGAGGGTCTGCTCCTGAATCTATTTTTTTTTTTGCTTATATAGCTCCAAGCAGGCAACAGCACATCTTTGTCCCTCAAATTCAGCCTTCTGTTGCCAAACTCACAGCACTTACCAGCAGCAATGAAAGCCACATGCATGACAGGAACACAGGGACTCAGCCTAGACGAAGCAGTGTTTTTCATTAGCATTATACTGGCACCAAAAACCGCAAATTACAACGAGAACAAAAGGCAGTGTCAAAAGGAGAGCACCGAGTGTATCAGAGGAGAAAAAAATAAGGTGGTACAAACAAGTTGTTGCTCCGTATCAACTGCACCGTGTTCGTCTGCCCATTTAATGTGCACGTTCCAGGTTCTTCCTGGGACTGAACAGTAGGGATAGGACTGTCAGCAAGGAAATATACACTCTTTGGAAAGCTAAAGAGAAAACTATATTGCAGGAGACCCCACAAAGCATTGCTTTTTCTCTTTAAGGGGGATACAGATTTGTTTCCCTGAGCTGTTTCTATCCTCAGAGCACTGCCCTGTGAACTCCCAGCACAACTGGCTCAAAAAGGCATTGAAAAGCAGAGCACCAGCTTCAGACTCACGGACATTAGGGTGCAACTGGAAGTGTCTACACAGGTAAACAGAGCCCAGAGCATTTCTAGCAGCACTTCCTCCACCTGCCATCCCTCCTCTTTGCCTGCGCTGTTACAACCACTTCACTCAATCCGGGTCCCCAATTCATTCAGCAACACTCAAAGTGCTCCGTGGGCCCTGGTACAGAGGAGACTACACGGCAGACCTTTCTAGAAGAGCAGTTTGATGAGTGTCTGCCCATCACTGTGGGGAGCTAGGTTTAATGAACCAAGGGAGCCTCTCCCAGGCTAGCATGAAGTTGCACTGAGTGTGCAGGCTCAGCTTTTTTCCCCCCCCCATCACTTCTGTTTCAGGTGGCTGCCATACAAAGAGCCAGACATAACATCCTCATTGGAAGGGCCAAAGAAACAGCACCAGCCACGGCCTTTCCTTCAATGCAAATTGTAAGAAAACCCTACAACTCCCTAAGGTTTCCTCTGCTGGTGGAGAAAGTTAGCAGTAAGACAGTCCAGACAACTCCATCTACTCGTACTGTGTCAAGACCAACAACCCTGCTTCCCCTTTGATTTGCCAGCTCAGTCACTCCAGTCTAGGCAAGCTACTGAAGTTCAGGTGCCCATCAGCCAGCATTTGCATTAGACCTGAGACAGGGGTACTGATGATGCTTCTGGAAAGTTTTTGTGGGGCAACTGTACCCGACAAACATGCCTGTACTCCAAGAACTAAACCCTTTTCTTCAGTAACTGCTCTATGGATACACCAGGTCATTCTGACTAACGGATGGGGTAGGTGAAGCTGGGGGGCTTTTGCTTGCCCAGCTCAGAGCCCCCAGAGCTGAGCCAGGCAAGGCCCCACTTCAGAGAAGCAAAGCCTCGCAAACGCTCTCTGGCTGGGCATTCACAGCGTTAATCGGTCTGAAAAACAAAACCCAAAGCCTGCGTGTTAATTTGCTATTTAAATTGAAAACTTTTTCTTCCATGTCTGCCATGTCTGGCACAAGGCTGTCCTGGGCGTTACTACAATAAAAAATAATTTGGAAAATAATCCTATTGTTCCAGTCACACCCAGGGGAGTTTCATGTGTAGGGAAGTAGGAACATCAAAACTGAGATCTGCTGTGTGATCAGAGCGCTGAGCTTGCCCTTTACAGCAGTTCCTTTTGAATCCAGTGCATGCTGGGGAGCAATCCCAGCGAGCTGGGGCTGTAGGATGTCTCCATGGCTTTACGGTTACTGATTCCTACTCGCACAACCAAAAGCTTTCAAAAGGCATCTCTAGTGCAGCAAAGTATCAATACTCTTTGCAAGCATGCGTCCACCCCCACGGTCAGTTTGGTGACCCCGTCCTTCCCTCCACTTGTTCCCAGTGTCCATCTAAACGGGCAATGGGCTGCCCTAAAAGAAACCCAGGTGCCAGTCACGAATGTTTTCACCATGCAAAGTGGAAACCATGCCCGGTGCTCCACGTGAACGCGGATGCAGTACTTACAGGCACAGGATATTCAGCCACAGCAGCAGCCTCTGCTCACCTTGTGCCAGGCTCCCCCGCTTACACTTGGCCCGCTGCGTTGGTCTGGCACCGTAAAAAGTATCTGCAGAGCATTTGCTGCAGCTCAGCTCTTCCGCACTCACTCATCCCAAACTCCTGTGAGCGAGGGCTCTGCTCTGCCTCAGCGGGTTTTAAACTCCCTCTTATCCAGATGGTGCACGTTAAATCACACAGCCCGCTGCACGTAGATGGCTACGGACAGCCTGTACGAAGGCATCTAGAAACAAAGTGCTTTAATATATTTTCAGTTAAGAAGGATCTTCTACCTTTGACACATCTTTCTAAGTTTTTACAGGTTTTTGAAGTAGGCTCCATATCTCCCTTCCAGCCAAGAATAATTATTAGCTCTTTTTTGTGCAACCAGGTTTGTTCACTAGAAAAAAAGTCTTTAAAAAAAGTCTTCCTCTCGTGAACAGAAACACTAACACCTTTCCCTGTTATTAAAAAATTCTTGAGCAATCTAAGAAACCGCTTCAGTGCCTCAGCACTTTGGAAACCTCTATTTGGAAGGGAGATGGTCTTGAGGGAGGAGATCTACATTTCGGTATCCAGGTGGAAAATGGGTTTGATTTGGCCAAGTAATAACAGACGAAAAAAATCCTATAGCCTGTGCACGCACGGTAGATTCCTTCGGAATGATAACAGTGCCTTAAGCACTCCCCAGGACGCACACGGGAAAGGGGATGGGGAGAAAGCAGCACCAAGGCAGAGTGAGGTGACAGCAGGAGCCCTGCAGGGGACACAGAGGGTTGGGCAGGGAAAAGCCCTGCCTGCTCTGTGGGGAGCTGCAGGAGTGGCACGTTGTGTTAGATGGGGGCTGTAGGGGTTTGCTGCTGTTGGAGTTTAGAGTTACCTGCCAACGCAAAGAGGCAGGACAAGCCAGCTGTCTTCTCCAAGGCAGGGGAAAACCCCACAGTGTACTTTCAACCAGGAACTGGGAAGGGTGAGGAGTGAGGCATGCAAAGGACACGTGCTCCTAAAGCAAAGGCCTCACCGGCTGCTGGGACTGGAAGCATCTGGAGCTACTGGAGAGAGAAGTGAGAGAAGCCTCGCTCTGCGGCAGCTGACGGAACACACACACACACACATCCCACTTTAGACTCACGCTATCCAAAACTTGGGATCGACTCAAGGCAAAGCCAGAGAAGACAGCCTGCCTTCCTCCCCCTCCACACAGACCTCTGCAGAAGGAGACATCTGGTGACACAAAGGTGTGGAAGATGATTTGAATAAATCATTTATGACCTCAATTTGATTGATGGGTAACAGGTATTTCATATTTTTACCATTTTTCCTTCATCATTTGGAAAGAACAGCATCCTGCTGCTTTACTTACTGCAGGCAGACCAGCAAACCCATGAAAGATACGGCTGCCCAGCGACTGCCCAGCCTACAGCTTATTATCACGCCAGAGCACACACGCAAGCAGCCTTTGCACACCACACCCGAAGTTTGGTCACGCTTTTTCTCCCGCATACACACATATATGGCAGATTCCCTTTACACCTCTCAGTGCAGCTCGGGGGAACTATTTACATGCGGCATTCCAGTAGAAGACGACAACACGTGTCACTTCTTGTAGCAGAAAAAAATGGGATGAATTTGGATTGAGAGCACTCCCACGTGTACGAGTCAAAAAGGTTGGTTGAACCCGAGAGCATGGAACAGGGCGAGATGACAGAACAACTACTGAGCCATTTCCTCTTGCAGTCAACGTGTCCGTGGAAACACCCTTCAATTTTTCAGTCATTACTGGCAAAATCTGAGCCTCAAATTCTGTGGGCTGTGTGCAACTCCAGACAAATGCCTTTGTTTTGAAACACACAAAAATACACAACGGAGCTCATGGTGGCATCCCGCAAAGCGAGCCTTGCCTCCTTAAGGCACAGAGACGCTAACATGCACATCAGTAACCCAGGCGTGGGCAGCACAAGGCGCCTCCTGAGTCCACCAAGGGACCAGGTGAAGCACCCTTTCCAAACCCATCTGATTTTTAGCTGTATTCAGCTCCAAAGCCAAGTTGCCCCAGTCATATCCCACCACATCAACTTTCCCACCGCAGTCACAGCTCTGTCCTCACCTTCCCAGACACCAAGCAGCGACTCCTCCAAAAGGTACCCGGGCGCTGGACGTTTGTTTGCAGTGAAGTTGTGTGGTGGTTTCGAGAAGCTGCTTTGCAAACCTCCTAGTGCAGATGCCTTTAACCACTTGGCAGGGGCTGCCAGACAATTAGAGCTTGATTGTTTCAAAGGCCATTACCCAAGAAGATGAACGTGTTGCTGCAGTCCTTGCAATAAGTTTCCAATGGCTTTGGTTGCAGAGGTTTTGAAAGGGTTTTAGCAGACTTTCAGCTATACTATCACGACTCAAGCGTTTTTCTGGTGCTTGGCAAAACAGGATCTTATTATTTCTGCAACACGCACTCAAAGCTTATCCACAGGCCTATAGACTAATTCCTGCAACTTCGTAATCCAAAATTTTTGTATCATTTGTGATATACATTAGCGACTTCCAGTAACAGTGGCCCGAGAGACAGCATTTTACTATGCGATAGTTCAAACCATTTGGCTCCGTGCTGCAGCCCGAAATACACTGCAGGGAGGCTATATATTTTGCTTCAGGTTATGCTGATTTACAACAGCTCTAGGCCAAGTGCTGCAGCATCCTACAGAGCCAATTTGCCTCTTTCGCTCTCGTACGTAAGAGGCAGCATGGGACCAGAGAAAGCTTGCAGCATCACAGCCCAGAGCTGCCTTTGCCCAAAGGCTGGTGCTGCTTGGTAGCACCAGCTGCCACAGGGCTTTCATCGCATGCCCAAGGGTCACTGCTGCTTCCACCGGTGCGTAATTAATTCAGCCTCCAAAGCTCTCGCTGGAGACGGGGAGAGGAAGCACCACAGCCTGTGCCACTGCTGCTCACCCCAGCCCCGCTCAACACCTCCCTCCCCAGCCCCCAAACTAACCTCTTTGTGTACGCCAGGCACAGACCAACTCCCAAAGAGTAATTTCAGTCATCTGGGCTCCGAGAGGTGCATTAAACAAGGAGCACGACGACCTCCATTCTGTAAGAGTGGAAGTTTACACAAGTGCCAAGTATTATCATGGATAGCTTTTATTATAAACTTCTACATGCATTCACATACAATACGTTGGATTTTGCAGCTTTCCATCTAAGCTCTAACCACACCCTCACGAAGTACTCCCCAGAGCCTTCCTTTACATGAAGGGAAATATTACTATTCCCTTTTTAGTCAGGGGAAAGAAAAAAGTCAGAAAGAGGAAACGTACAAGTCTCGGTTCCCAGACTCTGTGCTGCTCTATAGAATACACTGAGCATTGAAGGGAATGGTCTTTTTCTTGGGAAACAGGGTTGAAAACAAAGCCTTATGAATCAGCCAGCTGATAATTAAAAGCAACCAAATCCAGATCACTTTAAGCTGCACATGAGAATCTGGACTCCTCAGATGCCGAATTCCTCTGCCGACCAGAAAAGCCAGGGTCACTTGCCCAGCTGGTCACCATTGTTCTGTCCAATAAAGTTCTGGCAGGAATGCATGTTTAACAAAATACAGAGATTAGGCATAACAAAGAATGCGGCTCCCCCCTCTCTGTTTAGGTTAGTTGGGTTTGCCATGTTGAAATACTGAGGCTTACACATATCAGATTTTCTCTGTCCTGTACTGCTAGCACCAGTGACAGACACAGGCTGACAGCCCGGTTCTCAGGATTTACACTATTTTAGCTTTCAGTTCATTAAAAGCAGCATAAAAAGCTTGCCCCAAAGCTGCAATGACCGTTAAATCAATGTTTTCTTGGGGCCGTAAAGTACCAAAAAAAGAAAAGCTCCCTTTACCTCCAACACGCCAGAAACAGCAAGTTAGACCAAGCCGAAGAATCAAGGTGACAGATTTCAAGTACCTTGCAACAGGGCAGCTCATCTTCAATTTGCTCAGATTTCCCACAAGAAACCCAGCATCCAGCAGGCAAACGCAGCATCAGGAAGGCAACGATCTTCCTTACACCTGACTCAGCTCCTGACAGTAACCAGGATCTTTCGTTCAATCTCCAACCAGGCATGAGAGATTAGCCAGATGCCAAAACGTCACAAAACTAAGTCACACAGGGAATCTTACAGAGATCTTCAGAAATCTTGTAAGTCTTGTCGGGACACAGCTTTTACTGAGTCAGACACCATGTGCAAGGCAGCCCTGGTACCTCACAGGGCCAGCAATTTCTCGAAGTAATATTAGGTGGACAGAAATTTGTGACCCATAAGTAGATTCTCAAAGGATACCGCCCTTGGAGAGCTGTGTGCAAGAAGGCCAGAAACAGCCTGGTTGCACCTTAGTTATCTGGAGGATAACATCAAGGATTTCTGAGCTGCCATGTGGGGTGGGTATGACAGCTTGCACTGCACCAAGTGCACTTTATAGGTAGGGAGCATCTAAGAGCCTGTTACAATGGCAGTCTCTCCTCCCTTTCTGCCTTCATAAAAAGTTGGAAAATAATTTTCTGTGAGAGCCGCACATTAAACTGGAACAGGTATGGCTGAGATACGGAGCTACCAACAGCCTCATTCAGGGTTTTTCTTCTAGGAGAGCCCTTTTAGTCATCCTAGCACAGCACCAGAAATCACGTTTTAGCTGGTGTCCCTTTCACTGCCACCTGAAAATGAAAACAACTCCAGGTTTGTACAAGGTAGCAGTGATGAGATGAGCAGCCAAACGGCCCACCCTGAGCAGGGCCACAAAAAATAGACCAGGAAAGCAAAAGAGAATCAGGCCAGAGGAGAGCCTGGAAGCCAAGCAACCTAAGGGAAGAGGAAGAGAAGTGGCAACAGATGAAAAAGCCTTTTCCTGTAGAGCAGATGAGCAGCATTTCCCTCGCGGTGGAAGGGAGCGTTCACGCCAAGCCCTTCACACACCGAGGCGCGCTGGAGAGCTGCTGGTGGAGCTGTCACCCACTGCTGCCTCGAATAAGGATTCGAAAAAGCTCCCTGTGCTCTACTGTGTTTACAGCAATAATGAGAGCCTGGAGGAAGGGGTTAGGAACATCTGAGTTTAATAAGGGCTGAGCAGCACACAGCAAAGAGAAACGGCTGCCCTTCCGTTCAGGGCTACCACACCCCACCAAGCTCCGCAGCACCCCGCCAATGGCAGGCTCGGTGCGGAGACGTTATGTCATCCCAGCAGCCGCAGCAGCCCATCTGCCCCAAGCCTTTTCGTGATGAGAAGAAGCATTTTGAACCAAGCTGAGAGCTCCCAGCACCACTCTTTTGAAGGGCTAAATAAGCACAGCCCTGGGGGGGGAAGAGCAGATGGAGACTGACCCTGGGCACAAGAGAAGCCAAGAAGAGAAGGGAAGTTTTTGTGCCTTAACCGAGCAACTCCATCTCACAAGGTCATCGCAACAGGGCAAAATGGAGATCCAGCTCATTTAGCACCCACACTGCTGCCTCTTCTTAGTCCTAAAGAGCTCCAACATCCCAACAGGTCAGCAGCATCCTGCTCTGTATGACAAACTGCAATAGAAGACCAGTCATTTAGCACGCAGCTTCTGTGGTCATACTTGCTGCACGCCCTCTCTCACAGCCTGTCTCCAGAACTGTCCTCCTGTGACGCAGGTATCTTTCCTAAAATGCCTTTGTCTCCAGTGTCTGCGTGATATTCTTTTCCCACCTCATGTATATGAAGTTTTTTGTTTGGTTTGTTTTTTTAACCTCTTTTCAAGTACTACGTTGCAAAGTGGAAAGCAGGAAATGAGGATTGTCCATCAGCAGAGTCAAGAACAATTTACTCAGTAGACCTCGGTTACAGGACCGTGTCCGTGGGGATATTTCCCTACCCCATGACTTCACTACGCTGGTGTTTCTGAGATGCTCTGCACAAACACGTGCCTGTATCTAGTGCAAGTACTGCAAGGAAGATCACTTCCATCCAGTTCCTAGGGGCAGAAAAAGTTGGAAGCAATTAAAAGGACGTCTGACTCCATAACCTGATGTCAAGATTGGACATGAACAGATGCGTTTCTAGGCAGTGGTACCTCGCATTGCAGTTGAAGTTAATGTTTTGACAAATGACTTACTTGCTCAGCACAAAGCTGTATCGCCGCGTACCGACAGCCCCAATCAGCTCTCGCAGGACAGACAGGAGACACGCGGCACAGAGGTAATGGGAAGAGTCCTACATGAAAGAAGCTCACAGATACCTTCTCTTCTCAGCTTCAAAGAGGTTTCAAGATCAACTGCTATAATTGTCAGAGGCAGATTCTCTTTTCCAGATAAACCACACAGATACGAAGGAGTAGACTGATCTGTCCCAAATGCTACGTGTCAGGAAGCTGCCTTCCGCTTTCATCTCAACAGCATCCACACCGCGGGCCTGAGTGAAAGCCATTTCTAAACACATAGGAGAGGTTTCTCCTTTGCCAGAGCTATGATTTCCCTTCTTTGGAAGCTGAAAATGAGCCTTAAACCTGAAATCGCCTCCCTTGTCCTTCCCTCTCAAAAATACACAATTATTTCCAAATAGCGTTACAAGAAATGCTTCCACCCAAGCACGCTCTTTACATATTCATCCGTTCATTTCCAAAAGGAGAAAGTTAAAGACATCCAAAAAAAGCCAGAACATCTCAACCAGATTATTCCACGTAATAAACCACAAGTTAACAAATAATTGTTTCTTCCTAAAAAGGAAGCAAGGAACAAAACCCATACGAACCAACATCACCTTTCCCTCCTTTGTTCCTTTCTGTAACGCTACCCAAGGACTCTAGTTCGGATCAGTGCCACTTTGTGTACAAATACACTGTGAAGGAGCTTAAATGTTATTCAATTATATGAAAAGTTGAAAATTCACAAGACAGTAACCCAATTAGTAACGTTTCATTATTTAATTTTTGCAGCTATAACCCTTAATAGAATCTTTGCGATAGCTTTGGCACAGGCTAGCTTTAAGCTCAAAGCTTCAAAATAAACATTACGCTTCAGTGGAAGCAAATTTAAGCACTGCCTACATCTAATTAAAAGTGAATTGAGAGCTTTGAGCGTATTGCAGAAATGAGGTCCAATGAATTCTAACACCACACTACAGGAGAGGCAGCCCACACTTTACAAAACAATCATGTTTCCAGACGTGCTAGGTCTAAATCAAGGAAGCTAACCCATTATTCTAACTCTGTAGACCTAAAGCACTCAGTGCTTTCAGTTTTTCATCATTTTTTAAAGACATTCATATTTTTTCCCCCTTTATCAAGGCACAACCCAGTAAGATAAAGCAGACATGAGCTAGGATCCAAGATTCAAGAACCCCAAGCAAAGCTGTGAAGTTTCTAACCTGACATGTTTCAACTAGGATTTTAGTGCACTAACAAGCTCAGCTTTGAGAAACTGAACAAACAAGGGTTATTGAAAGAGACACGTTTGTTAATTTATCCGAGGGGAGCACAAGTTCACTGCCACCCATTGCTTTGCCTCTCTGCTGCCTTTTCCTTCCTCGAGCTGGAAAATGAAGCATACATGAGAGGAAATGATTCACACAAGCATCTGGAAACGCAAGACAGTAGGAGATTTCCTAAATGAATACAATTTACTGCAGTAACTACAGTCACGTCTGGTATTTCAAAGCCTTTCCAGTGTTGCTAAGTCCTTACACTTCCATCAGCTTCGCTGTTTTAATTGCTTTGCAAAGCTCCAGCACTGAACCCCGCAAGTCAGATGAAGATCAGATGGCTGCAGAGTCCAGGAAACAAACACCGGATGGTTCAAGGGTTTGGTGATGAGCTCAGGACCTTCTGACCTCTTGGTTACCTGGGTAGGGCACTTCAAAGGGGAATTAGCGCCGAGGACTCAGCATGACACAAATCCCAGTTTGTTTGCTTGACATCCCCACGCAGTCTGTGGCAAACCATAGAAAACCAGCGACCCCAGGCAATGAACGGGCTATTAGGTGATGGAGGGAATGACTCAGAGAGCAAGATTCTCTCAGAATAGGGAAAAAAAACATTTCTCCAATATGTATACTCCACACCCACTTAAGAGCCACAAGAGGTTCAGAATGTGGGGCTGAAATTAGGTTCAAACAACCTTTCTCTGGGAAAGAGAATTAACAGAGAGCCATCAGGAAAACTGCAGAGATAGCGTCCTCAAAGTGCTCTGAGAGACTACATAAATCAGGACACTCGTTTATAGGTCACCTTTTAATGCCAAGAACAGGCTTCTATCGCAGGAAGACACCCACTCTTACTTGAAAGCACAAAAACCTCACCTAAGAGGCTGCATTTCGTTATGTTACAGCTT
Organism: Aythya fuligula; assembly: GCF_009819795.1. Classification (NCBI taxonomy): domain Eukaryota; kingdom Metazoa; phylum Chordata; class Aves; order Anseriformes; family Anatidae; genus Aythya; species Aythya fuligula. The sequence goes on along the minus strand of NC_045578.1, from coordinate 4,241,914 downwards.
AGTTGTGCACAGTCCTTTAGATAGGGCTGGGGAGGGCCAACCCCATTCCTAGCAAATGTGGTTGTAGGACCACACATGACACTGGCAGGCATTTTGAAAAGAGCAGACCTATGGCAGGTCCACCCAAACACCTTGACCTTGAAAGCCAGCCATTCAAGCGTCCTGTTAGGAGACTGCCCGATTCAACGGGAATTTCAAACAAAATAGCCAGGCTGCTACACTATACAAGGCCAACAAGCACTGCTGCTCAGACTTCAGGCATCAGTACTTGTGCATCCCCTGCAGAACTTGACAGCAATTCAAGCACGTGCCAAGATAGACTGCAAGCATCTTAACAAATAACCAAGATCTGACACTAAATCCAACCAGAAGCTTTTTTTTTTTAAAAAAAAAAAGAAAAAATAAAAAAAAAAAAATAAAAAAAAAAGAGACAAGCAAGCAACGTTTCCACCAGAACATTTCCATAATTTCATTCTGAAGGACGTGAATACGCCTTCTGCTTCCCCCTCCATATTTCCCCTACACACACCAGAGGCTTTTCACATTGCTCAGGGCCTCAGCAAAAGCATCCAGCAGTCCTCAGAGCCTTGGGAGCCCATCTCCAAGACAGCCTGCAACCTGGATACCAAGGCCTAAATCAGCTCTCAAGCTTGGAATGGTTTCCTACAAAGACAGGATATTCCAGAAAAATTGTTGCTGTTGTTTGTTTTTTTCCCTTGGAGAGATCCAACTTTCTTGACAAGTCAACTTTTAAAAAAGTGACCTCAGATTGCCAAACAGCTCAATCATGTCTTCACTTGCTGATTAAGGACAAAAAGACAACTGCGGGAACAGGGAGGGTCTCGCATCAGGAGCCGTCAGCTGCAGAGCATCACATCGGTAGGACCGGGAGCTGCAGCAGGACCCTTTGGTGCTCTGGCCTGCCGGCGGGCATCCAGGAGGCACGCCAGAAGTCACTGGACAAAGCACGAATGGGAGGTTTGCCAAAACTGAGTCTGCAGAAAGGAGGTGAGAGCGGCTGCTGTTGCCTAATGGCAGGCAGGTGCTGTAAGGTCACCCATTTGGATGGCAAAGGGGGCACTGAACAGTGCAAAGAGCAGTTTGTACCAGACTCAGTCCCCTGAAAAAAGTCTTCACATCCACATAGATCAATGTTAAATTTTAGAGCAAAAAGCCTCGTCCTTCATCCAGCACCACATTCGATCCAGACGAGCACAGCTACCCCGACCTGAAGCTGTGCCCTGCAGGAGGCTCCCCACCAAGGTCCAGCTCTGTGGCTGGGTACAGCTTTCCCACACGGACTTTCCCAGCAGAAAGTGAAGCTGTTAGACATTTGCCAACAACAAAACTCCACCACTCAATGGGAAATTCAAGCACGCAAAGATTGCTTCAACGTGTGATACTTGACTAAGTACTCCAATTTTTTATTTCAAAACATCCACCAGTGATTTTTCCCTCCCTTCAATTTATTTCTCCCCCTGCTTTAAACCAGAACGGGAGATACTCGCGTGGCAGAGTTCCACCAGACCAAAAAAAAAAAAAAACCTAAGAGATTTCCCAACATCATTGTTTAAATTAGCCTTAGATGGTTTTATACAGCCCTTTATAGACTTGGAGAGGGATGTGTTCCCCCGGCAAAGGGTCGGCTATCCAAACAACTGAGGCCTGGGAAAATCAAGCAGGAGTGTGAATTGGGGAAGGCCTTTGGTGAGCAGCGACACAGTCCTCGCTCATGTAAGCGTGGTAGCTCTGAACAAAGATCTGCAGGCTAATAGATATGTAAGACAAATGACATGTGGTTCTCATTGCAGCTCATGCTCGGGGAAGGGGGTACCTTGGAACGGCTCCAGCTGGGATAGGTTTATCCCATTACTCTCCTATAATTTTCTGCTGTTTCAACCCCTTTGACAGTTACTGTAGTTTAACATCACACCCCCTACAGACTGAGGCCTGTTTGACAGGCCAGCAAACAAAACCACCCCCACTTGGAGAAGAAATATGCACCATATGTGCGGGCTGTGCGAGGCTAGCACCCACTCTCGTGCTCGTGACACGGCGATCGATGCGAATCGCCACGCAGGAGCCCCAACCCCGTGCCTAGCCCAAAAAGCCAGGGCCAACGAACCTCCTGCACAGCAGCAGGACTCCACACACCGGCTATTAACGAGGGGAGGGGGAAGGGGGTGAGACAGGATGGACAAGCCCTGAATATTAAATTCCCAAGTTCCCATTTAAGGGAATTGCAGGAAAAAAACAGTGAAATTCAAGAACAACTGGAATCAGGTTAAGCCACTCTCCCGCTTCATACAGTGCGGCTCATTCATGTGAACAGCTGTTTCACCTCCAGAGAAATACCCAGAGAAAACAGAGGGGAGGGGGAGAAGACTAAATTGTTTGCTCTACTGAAGCAGCAAGATACAGTAAATCAAGGCTGATTTATATTGTCTACGAGAAACCGGCTGGGGAAGGGGAGGGGAGAGAAGCGTGAGCTTTGGTTTTAAACAGCTATTTGAGAGCTGGGGCTCTGGAGGACAGCTCTGTAATTAAGCTCTTTCCTTTGTTGAGCTGACCAAGTTGTTGCAGCCGAGGGCGAGCACGGTTCCCTCTGCCGGCACCCACCGTGGCAGGGGGCTGCGGGGACACTGCCCACCGCCCCCCATCCCTCCCCGGCGGAGGGGCAGGCAGGAGGGCGGCTTTGGGCCAAAATTCAGCTTTCACTCACCGCTGCTGCTCCGTGCCCCGGCAGGTACGGAGCCTGCCCACGCAGCCAGGATGGAGCAGAGCAGCCCGGCACCCCCTCGGCCCCAAAAAAACCCCTCCGTTGCTACTCACCGGCGACTGGCGAAGCCGCTGCCCGGCGAGCCGGAGCTCTGCTCGGGGTAGTTGTGCTGCAGGCTGGACGCCGGGAATTGATAGAGGAAGCCCGTTCCCAGCGCGCATCCGTGCAGGCAGCAGCACCAGGACAAGAAGAGAGCGAACCGCATTTTTGCACCGCCGGGGGGGCTCCTCCTGCTGTCCCCGCTTGGCTCCTGGGGCGCTGCGGGGGGCACCGGGGACCCCGCTCCCTGCCCCAGCCCAGCCGAGCCCGGCGGCTGCTGCCCGCGCGGGGTCCGGGGCTGCTCGGGGCGCCCAGGGCGCACTCCCAGCCCCCGGCTGCCTTTTCAAATTTGGCGAGGTTGGCCCCATTCCGTCAAAGGGGGCGTGGGGCTTCGGCGTTAACCCTTGGCAGGCCTCGCAGCAAAGCCCGCTGCCGAGGGGAGGCACCGGCAGCACCCCCGGCACCCGGGCACGGGCAGCGCCTGCCCGGTAGCGGAGCCGAAGCGCTGCCCCCGGCTTCCCCGGCTCACCCCAAGCCCCTTCTGGGGAGCCCCCGGCACTGGGGTGCGGGAAGAAAGCTGCCCCAACACAGCCAGGCCGGTGCCTGCTGCCACACCGGGGCAACGGGGTTACACAGGTGATGTGGGAAACAAAATCCTGGAGTCGTTAGGGTTGGAAATGCCCTCCAGGATCATCTGGTCCAACCATCCCCTACCACCAGTGTCACCACCCAACCCTGTACCCAAGCACCACGTCCAGCCTTCCCTTGAACACCCCCAGGGACGGTGACTCCACCACCTCCCCCGGCAACCCGTCCCAGTGCCTGACTGCTCTTTCTGAGCAGAAATGTCTCCTCATTTCAACCTGAACCTCCCCTGGCACAACCTGAGGCCATTCCCTCTGGTCCCATCACCAGTTACCTGTGAGAAGAGGCCGACCCCCAGCTCCCCACCCCTTCCTTTCAGGGAGTTGCAGAGAGCAATGAGGCCTCCTCTGAGCCTCCTCTTCTCCAGACCAAACACCCCCAGTTCCCAAACAGGTATTTTGATCCCACGGAGATAATATGAAAACAGCTGGGCTCATCCCCTCCCTGGGTGAGCACCTACCCCTTCCCCCACAGTGCCCACCTCCAGAGCCTGCACAGAGATAAATAGCCCCTGGCTGGAGCCTGTAACCAGACAAGTTTAGACTGCAAATGAGGCACCAGGTTTTTAAACAGCCGCTGTCATTAATCACTAGAGGAAATCACACAAAAAGGAAGGGGTAAAGCTGCAGGGCAGCTCAGCATAGCCTCCCTGGGCTTAGCCCACAGCTGGCCTCAAGGAGTCCCAGCCCAGAGCAGAGGATGGATCAGCACCCTCTGGGCTCAAAGAAAGCTCAATGGGTCCAGCCCAGCAGTTTGTGAGCAGGCTTGGCAGCTCAGCACAACCACTATTTATTTGCAAAAATCCCCCAGTACTTGGGGCTGGGACATAGCAGGACCATTTGTCCCCAGCCCTGGCTCAGAACCACCACAGAACCTTTCTCTACTTCAGTTCCCCTCAACAAGGGGAACTTCTCTTCCCTTCCACTCAAAAAATAATAATAATAAAAAAAAAAAAGCTTGCCCAAGGGCGTTCAGCCACTCTGAGCCATTTTGCTCAGAGCCAGCCCATAGGAAACCTCTGTTCAAATTGGCAGGGCAGTGAAAAAGAAACCTTAGCCTCTGATCTCCCCTCTCAGTAGGGGAGCAAACTGCTCCCAAACTCACCTTTCTCCTAAGAGCACACTCAGGAGCTGCTGCATTTCCAGGACACTACACAACTCTGAGACTCCTCTACCCGTTAAGCAGGGTGACCATCCTCACCTGTGAGTGACCGCCCTCAGCTGCAGGCACACAGCCATCCTGGGGGCAGCTGTGCCAAGCCCCCACACTCCAGCAGGTTACTGCAGCTCCAGGCTGTGTGCTGAGGGCCCGTTTCATCCTCTTGTCCCAAGCACACTCAGTTTCCTGCCCTGACAGGCTGGGATCAATCATTTATCGGGATTTAGCTGAATAGCACCAGTGGCTTTGTGACCCATTCTCCTGGTTTGGGTTAGTCCCTTCAAAAGCTTTTAGCAGCCTTCATGTTTTAACTGTCCAAGAAGGTTTTATTTCTGATTGCGTGCAAAATTTGCTGCTTCAGCCTTCACTGACTTTGCAAGACCCTAGGAAGAGATATTAAATACAGGTGATTAGATAAGATATGATTCTGGCAAATTGTTAGAGACATCTGTAGGAAGGTAATACCCTTCCTATTTCATGAACTGAGACACTGGAGACCAGAGGTCAAATGACTTTGCTGAAGGCTGCAAAGAGCAAATGACAGCACCAGAAATAGAGCTCAGATCTCCAGGCTCCCATTACTCGTGCCCTCTCCCTAACGCACACTTGCCTCTATTTTGTATGTCTGATTTAAGATGAAAATGAAGAATTAACTTCCAAGCTGTTTTTGGAAAGAGAGAAGAAAGGGTGATATTGTCTACTGTAAGGGGAGAATTAAAGATGACATTTCATTTTTAGTCCTTTGGATATGCATAATATAATCAAACACGATAGCAGTAATAAATGGATATTTTTTCTCCCCACGGTGCTTATGAGTGCAACATATTCGAACAATTTCTCAAAACTATGTTGATAAATTGGAAACGCAGTGATGGAGGTAACAAAGACAGCCAACAAAAACATAATTCATTCAATTTATCAGAGGGACTAGTTTTGAGAAGAGAACCCTTGAAATATGAACGGCCCTATTCTTACAAACCAGACATACTATATTTCAAAAGATAAAGCTACACTTTTTAGGCCTGTGCATGTTAATTAAAGATTTGCCTAGACAATCAGGACTAAATAAATTACTTGGAAGTATTTCACCAACTCAATTCAAGATAGAAGGGGCAGGGATGCATGCTGGAAAGCCAAAATGGATGGAAGCATAGGAGGAAATGGAAAGAGGCAAAGGCCAGGTTTTCAAAAAGCAGCCCCAGGAGGGCCTTCCTCCTGCACGCAGCTCACTTTCTACGCAGGAGACAGTCTTGAACCGCTGTGTCAGAGAACTAATCTATTGGACATGTGGGTACATGAGGTTCCCCATGGTCTGGAGCGTTTTTCAGCTCCTTAGTCCATTTGGCATACCTGGGACATAAAACATCACAAAATGTTCTGTGAAAATATCTATAATCTCTTTAAAGATATACACCACATGCAAGCCAGACAACAAATGAAGTGGGGGCAATAAAAGGAACACTCAGTGTTTAGTCTGATTTTTGTTCAGTTTAGAATGAAAAAGCAGTGGAATGATACAGCAAAAGAGGGATTTCTTTTCTACAAGGTCTTAAGGTGGCATAGAAAGGTAGCAAAGCACTGTCATACCTGTAAGAGCAAAGTCCAGCCCAGAACTGTAATGTCGTCTCAACTGTTCAGGATCATTCACAGTATTGCCAAAGTCAATAACAAGCTGAAAAAAAAAAGAGTTAGATTATTGTTAGAGAACAAAAGAATCATGGCAAATAAATTTTGAGGCCCATTCCTTGCATTTTGTGAGTGCACTTTTCATGTGTATACTAAGTTGAGACCAAAGCAAAAGCAGCTTTGTTCTACTTGATAAAACCTTGTGAAGTTTTACAATTATTAAATGTCCTTTTGATGTTCGATAGAAGTCAGTGATTAAGACCATCTAAACCCAAACATAATTTGGATAAAACCCTTGCAGCTTCCTAAGGAAGCTAGATTATTTCCTTGTGATCTAACAAAGCAATCAAGGAACTTTGGAAAATCAAAAGAGATGGGTAAGAGCTTAGTGACAGTAAGAGTTAAACATCTCTATTATAAGTTAAATTATGAGATTACTAAGTTTATTGTAAAATGTCTATTATTAAGGCGTCAAACCAAACCTGAACCAAACTGAAAATCTAGAGGACTGTGTATTTTTTCTAAGCTAGGAGGAAGGCAGTGTGTTTTTTCCTCAAGATTTCTTGAATCTGACCTGGCATAAATCAATCAAAATGCAATAGACCTGAAAACAGTCACACAAGTAGTTTGGCATATGGTAAACAGAATATCCAGTGGTATTGTATGAAGCACAAGAAATGATCCAGAAGTCATGACTTTGGCAAAATTAATTGACCTTAGAGAAGAATTTTGCCTGAGTGAAGCACTTGTGTGGGTATTATAAAGCAATATAGTGGATAAAATATCTTAGATTGAAACATAATTCAGCCGATGGAAAATTATTGATTTAAAAGATCAGTGAGACAATGCCAACATGGAGTGGATTTACACATATTCTGAGCATTATTGTGTCCTGGGATGAAAAAATTATGTGATCTTTGATGTTAGGCAAAAAATCCCCCAACTGGCCATGCAGTGACGCTCTGACCTGCACATGCACAAGGCCTCTGACACACCCCTGACGTCCGGGATTCACCAAGAAAGCTATAAAGCAGGGAGTCCCACAGGCGTGGTAAAGCCCATGCACAGCAGCACCAGGACTATTGCGCTCAAACCTGCCACAGCGGAGACGCAAATAGAAGCCAGGAAAGACTGGAAGTTGATTAATGCCTCTTCCTTCTCCCTGCTAGAAGGCAGGATCTATTACACATAGATTACTCTTGGCACAAATTTGTCTGCCTTGTTCTGAAAGGCCTCAAGACAGAAACTCCCCATGCTCTTCTGACAACATACTCCAGTGCTTCCCTCTTTGTACGGGTAGTTTTTCTTAACATCCAGCCTCAGTCTGTTTTGTTGTAATTTAAGCTCTCAATGTCTTACTTTCTCCATTATGGACATAAAAAATGATCCTGTCTCTCTTTGAGCAGACTTTTAATTCCTCAAAGTACTTTTTGAAATGTTTGAACACCTCTCCTTGCCTTCTAGAAGCAAAACAATCCAAACTTCTTAAGACTTTCCCTGTAGGTCATATGTTATATTCTTCTGATTCTTTTTTGTTATTTTCCCCTAGTCTTTCAAGCTGGTCTACATCTACCTCATAGCACAGCACCTGTAACCTATACCTCTGTGCAATATCTTTTCTGCACAGCCCTGTTGAGGATTTGCCTTTTTGGCATCTGTACATCATTGTTAATCCATGTTTAATTTGGGATCCTCTACCTTTTTTCTGAAGAACTGCTGGCCTGATTTTCCCCATCCTTTATTTGCTAGTTAAAACTATTTCTGCCAAAGTGCAGTGCCCTGCAGTTGTCCTTAATGAGTTTCATCTTATTCTATTCAGATCACATCACCAATTTATCAAGACCATTTAAAATTTTAATCCTGCCTTCCAGTGTTCTTGCTTTCAGTCCCAGCTTCGCCTCATCTGCAGATTTAATAAGCATTTTTCCTCTCCCATCACTGAGATCACTAAAGAAAACATTGGGAGGTCTGTCTTCATGTCGATATCCTCAAATTATGTTCCTGATCATTAACTGTTCATTAAGCATTATTCAGTCCCAGAGGGCTGCCTGCTTCCTTGATGCTGTACAGGACATAAACACCGACCTTACAAACTCTCCAAGCCATGGACAATCCTGAACTTCTACCACAAAACAAAGCACTTCATAACACGTGGTGGAAGAAGCTACCAGATGGCAAGTCTGCAGTTTTCAATGGAGTCACTGACAGCAAGATATCCAAATCCAGTGCTATCCAGACACTTATCTGATTTGAAAATCTATCTTGACTCATGGATTCTCTCTGAATCCCAGAGAAGCAGGGACTTTCATGAAGAAAGAATGTTTCGGTTTTGGACTCTGGCCCTGAAATCCTCCTACTTCGCAAACTCCCTATGGATCCAGACTGTCTGACTTGAGCACCCCACCATGACTGGGAGTCCAACATCCCTTTCGTATTGCGCAAGTGACTTAAACGGGTGTGGGCTGACCCCTTTCCTAACGAAAATAAAGGCAAATAAAACAAGAAAGTGCATCTGGAGAGAAGTACCCTCCTCCCAGACCCCGTACACCCCAAAAACCTAAAATGACCTCAAGTTTCACCCTAGGTGTCTGCAGGTAAGGTGGATTAGTACCAGGCTCATGCTTTCTCCCTCTTCTCTCCTTTGCCTTATTCCACAGGTTCCCCACCTGGCAGCCATCTGTCCTCGCACACCAAACTTCTTGCCAGTCAATGCCTTCCTGCACTATCTTTGCCTCTAGTGGACCTCACCACCCATGCTGTAGGGCCTTCTGCTGCCTCGGTGCTGCAGGTGTTTCCGAGCTTGCCCTGGCATGGCTTTCAGCATTTTATGTGTCACTGGTAAACAGACAACCACAATCCGCTATCATACGCGTATTTTCCTTACAGATCTACCCTCACCTTATTATGCTCTAAAGCTTCTAGTTTCAAGGGACCCCACCAGTAACTGACATTACATATTTCTTGAAGCATTCACATGAGCCTCTCCCTTCTCTGTCCTCATTCTTTTCCCAAGATTCTGTTTTTTAAATTAAGTCTCCTTGTTTTCATAGACTTTGTCTGTTTCAACGTGATTAATCCTCTTCATTATTTTAAAATCATTGACTGAATCACAGAAAGATCTCTTTTTAAACAAGATAATACCAAAGCTCTTCAGTCTTGCTTTATAACTTAGACCTGAAAGGCACAGTATTATTTTCATTCTCCCTGCTTTATCCCCTTAATCATATCCTTCTTAGGTAGAGTGAGCACTACTGAAAAGAGCACTCTGAACAAGAACTCACCAGTGTTTTATGTAATAACAGTAACACCTCTTTTGATATATACTCTGTTCTTACCGTAATGCAACCCAACATCCTGTTCAGTGGTTGGGGTCTTTTTTCTACAGCTGTGTGTTAGGCTGAGAGCTCTGGGGATTATTTAAAGAGAATATTCTCCAGATTTATCAATTTACCATTATGAATATTTTGCTCCATTCATCCTGAGGTAAGTAAACCCCAACGCTGCTCAGTGGCACTGCCTTGCTCTTTAGCTGGCTCTCTACCTAATCTCCTCTCTTGAATCTTACAGATTCCTCCATGGAAGCAATAAAATGGCCACTAAGGTGCTAAATGCGAAAGAATCATTGTAGGCATTAAAGGCTAAAGTCACTGCAAGGCAACTGGATCCAAGTATTTCTTGGCTATGCACATATACACTAATGCTAGCTTAGGTGTTCACGGAATGCTCTATTGTCACTAATGGATACCACACCTAATGGGCCTGGTATTCAGAATCCAGCCCTCTCCCAGGGCCCCTGAGTGGCTGTCAAACCAGCTTTAGTCTGAGCACCTTCCTGAACCAGTTGCATACAGATTGCCCTCCCCTCCTGGCTTCCATTTCTAGACGACCCAAACTGGAACTTCTGAAGTGTGCTTTGCAACTATTCGGCTCCTCACATAGACTGCAGGTCTCTTTTTCACCACAGGAAAAGCTTCGTCTCTCTCTGCTTTCTCTTCTGCCTAAGAGAGATCAATCTCTCTACAGATGCAAAACCAATCCCTAAGTAATCCTCTGGGTTTACACAGGCGCGTAGCCCCTCATACCACCAGGTCCCAGGCAGGTTGGATACACAGGCTATGAGCAAAAGGAATCTGGTTCAGCTCCCTGACCTACGAGAGCTCTCTGTCAGTGCCTCTCTTTACAACTAGGTTTTAGTGCTTTGTTGCATATCATGGCTATTGTAAGGATAATAGGAATGGAATAAAAAACAGCATGGTATAAAACAGTAGAAATCATGGAAGAAAAGAAGAAAACAAATAAAGGAAACAAGATGAGACATAATCTAAAGAGATAGATAAATTGTTCTTTTCTTGGCAGAAAGGAAATGATGAAGTCTATAAGACGCTATAAAATGTTTAGGCTGATTGTTGCCTAAAAAAAAAAAAAAAAAAAAGTAAAATCTTTCAACCAGACTAAGCAGAATTTTGGTGTGCAATGGAATGGTAGGACGAGACTATCAGCCTCACAGTGTGCCTGGAAAGAAGTGTCTCACAGCAAATATGGTTTGGCTCAATTCACATCTTTTGTATTTAACTCTAAGATTGTTGTGAAAAAGCCACTGCAGTGCCCCAACCGAAGGGTGATGCACTATTTTGCATTGAAAACAGGTGTTCAGCTGGCTGGCTTTCTAGCAGAGCACAGCAGATTTGTCCCAGATTTTCCGTACATGATCTCTAGGTAATACTTGCCTTTTCTTCACATGTTTCAAGAAAATTAGATAATTATTTTCCATGTTCTGAGACTTCCCTGAACTGACTGACAATAGATTTGCAGAGCTAAGCTGTATGTTGGGTGGAGAGGGAGTCTGGCCAGCTTACAGAGGGGGTGAGTGGACTTTGGAAAACGCAGTGCTGCACTTCTGGAGCATCTCTGAGAACAGCCACAGCTTGTAAGACGTGCCCAGGCTCACTGCAGTTACAGCAGTGACCTGCTGAGGCGCAGTCTCTGGCTGGGGAAGACAAGGGCAGACAGTCTTGATAACCCAAGCACTCATTTCCTTAATTTTGAAGCTGTGTTACATAAGGAACTACATTTACTGAAACTTCCCTCTGTGTTTATTCATTTCAAATGGCTTTGAGACATAGTTTCTTCAAAAGACCTTGCATAATCAATCTCCATTGTTCTGTATATATTTGCAGAAGATAACGACTTCATTAAAATATGGCGGGCTATTAACAGCAGTAAATATCCAGTGCTAAACCTTAAGATGTAATGCAATTAAAGAAGAAATACGAACCTAAGGAGGTTAAGTGCAATCTACCATTGACAGTTACATTTGATTTGAATTAAAAAACACACACAGAGGGTAATAAAGGGCCTCCGTACATACTTGGATAACAGGAAATCCCCTGGATGTAAAAATAGTGAATTTAAGAATGGAGAGTATAAAGGTCTAGTTCAAATTAAAGATTTTATGACTGAGGACTCCATTAAATCTTTGAACACTTACAGTAAAGAGTCTGGAACACTTCCAGTCCAATTCTTTATGTTCTCACAAGTGACAGATTATACTTCTGAACTTATACAGCAAAAGAAAGAAAGAGTGATTGTGTTAATCCATCTAAATCTGAAGCTTGTTAATTAAGATGAAAACTATAAAAACCTGTGCTTAGGTGAAGAATAGTATTTTTATAACCCAGCTCATGATAACCTCGCTAGCTAAGCCAGAAGTAAAAGATTTTAATTCTCAAATTATTGAGAACAGTAAAATAATGAACCACTTAATACTACGTGATCAACAATCCGTACTAAATAGGAACTCTTTGGTACTCCTCAGTCTATTTCTCTTTCTATACTTCCAAGTCATTCCTCATGGTGTTTAAAACACACAGTACAACATGCTTCTTCTAACTCCACTCCCACCTGCAGAAATGCAAGGATCCTCAACTGCAGCAAGTCCACAGTGGCAGGCCATGATCGCGTTGAAGTGCCAGTCTCACACAATTGGGTATTTATAACTCTAAGATATTAGGGAGGACCTTGCAAGTGAGTCGCACTGGAAAGTAATGTACTACCTTTCCCAGGCTTCAAAGGGAATTGAGACAAAATTATCAAGGCTTTTTTTTTTTTTTTTTTTTAGTTGAAGGTGTAGGTTTAAGCATTCATCACTGCATTAAGCAAAGCAGCAAGGATTTGAGATCTTGTTTCAGACTCCTCAAAACATACTAATTACTGGTATAAATCTGCTGTCTCTAATGGCAGCCTGCCAAGGGTTAATTGAGCCTTAAATGAAAATGAATGTGAGATATCTGAAAAGACAGCTGATGTGGCCCAGAATGTTAGCAGAAACAAAATGCCTGGAAGGACTGTGGGGTTAAGAAACTCCTGGGTTTGGCCATAAGCTCCAAAGCAACTCACAAGTCAAACAGAGAATAAAAATGAGAGAAAACAAAGTCTTCCTGTTGGGAGGATGTGTTCTCCTTTAGGACCACATGGCAGTCCCTCTAAAAAGGAATCCACCCTTTATTTGCTTGCTTCCTTGAAGTTGTTGAGGATCTGGCCTAGGGTGAATAAATAGAACAGACAATGTTAATAAATGCAGACTCTTTCCAGACCAACAGGGGTGGCAGACACCACAGCTGTCAATGGAAACAACATTTACTTTGAAATTTTTGTATTGAAAACAAAAAGCATATGGGTCTAATAGAAAAGGTTGCAAGAGCTCCTGCGAATCACAGTTATCCCCTTATTGTCTTGTCTTAGCCATCCAGCACCCACTACTCTACCACCTAGGAAATGTTTTTTACCACGTATGCAGTGAGGTTTTTCACCCAGCCCACCAGGGCTGCCGTGCCCTCTTCTAAGAGCAAAGGGTGCCCAACACATCCCTGCACAATATTCCTCACCATCAGGCTCTGTTTCTCTTTGACTGCTTTCACCAAGAGGTACTGAGAACACTCAAAGTAAGAGTTCTCACTAATGGTACACCCATATGCCCAGCACGTATCTGCACAGTAGCTGAAGGAAATAGCCCCGTCCTTGTCCCACTTAGCCGTACCTCCGCTGGTCCTTGTTCCCTTCTCTCTGTTAGTAGCACCAGGCAGTTGATTCAACTGAAAACTATTCTCTCTCCTTTCTTTTTTTCTTTTTTTTTTTTTTTTTGGGTGGGATAGGGGATGGGGTTTTTCAGCTGAATTCAATTCCCTCTAAACTGGTAACTGGAGCAGGACTAAACAGATTTGCGGATGTGAACGGAGGCAATTCTATTACTTTGGGCGGGTGGTGATACAAGTTTATGCCAGATGTAAAAGACTACGTATCCACAGCACAAATTAAGAGTCCAAGCTCTGTCAACAGGCAATGAAGATTCTCCTAAACAAATGTTTCCGAAGGGTAATTCAGAATACCTAAACCAGAAGCCTAAACCAGAAGATTAGGCAGCATGAATGTGACAAGACCGTAATGTCCTAGTACTGTAATTCCCACAAGGAATTGAAGCTCTGTTTACTAATGCAAATGATCTGGGTTAAAGCAGAAATACTTTCACTTAATGCTTTTTTCCATGGAAAAATTGAAACTTTCCCCTGCTAGGGGGAGAGAAGACCCTCTGAAGGGCTCTCCTGCTAACACAATAAACATCTGTGGGTTCTTTCCTCTCAAACGCTATTTTTCTAGGGTGTCCCCCTCTGATGAAATAGCAGTCCCAGTAGATGATGGCAAACAATCCTGCATACCACATCTTAAGCAATGGTACTGTTCAGAACAGATCGGTTTGGTCTGCCTTAATGCAGGCAAGTTAACACCACGTTATTAAATGCACCGAGGTCACCAACCTCCATCAGATGATCTGCTTGATCCTTTTCTATACAAAAAAAGAAAAAGAAAAAGAAAAAAAGTTTGGATTCCATACAGAAATCTGAGTCCTCCAAGCTGGAAGTAGTAGGCCTGGCCACTCACAGCCCACCCACCTACAGATCAAGATGGACTGGAACAACCTCCTCCAAGAGCCAGAAAAGTGAAGGGGGCTGGGAGGTGGGAGGAAGAGTTTCGTATTTCATCTACCACTTCTAATAGAAAACAGAGCGTGGTGGGGGGTTGAAAGGAAAATGGCAAATCCCTGGAGATCCTAAGTGCTGGCCTCTCAAGTCAAAGCTGTCAATCACACCACGTCCCCTCCGACTCGTGCTTCTGGCAGGGAGGGAACAAAAGGAGGCAATGGACTGGCACGTTCAGCCACTAGGTGTTACTGTTGCTCCACAGAAGGGGATCGGAGCAACCAGAATAAGCAGAATGAAACCTATCAGAGGCATCTGAAACAGCTTTAGCTTAAGAGGTAAGCCATCAGAGCTAAATCTTTAGCTTCACGTACCGTGAACCAGAAAAATTAGAGCATTTTGGTGTGTTGTCTTGGAGGGGTCATGGAGGTAGACTGCTGCTCCCTGGGTGTTGTTTATACATCATTGTGTAAATGCAGCAAGTCAAATTCATGCTTGGGAACCACCACTGGCTTTGATGAAGGAACACAGGGAGAATTGGGTCCCTAGAGATGTGGCTGACTTCACGTCCACTGGTCAGAAAAATACATTGGCTACCGAGTTGTCTGCTTCCCTGCCTCTTCTGTGAACGGCCACAACCTGCCTGAAAAAAACTTTGCACTGAAACTGAAACACATCTTAACCAAGCTAGTTCTGCTGTCAGCCAGGTGGGCTCCTCAGGCAAGTCATTTAAATTTTTTATGCTTTAATTTTTCCATCTGTGAAGATCCTGATCTCCTCTGGAGAGGACTTTGAGATAACAGATAAATCAGAGCTGGTACTGTTCTTCTTAATGTAGTCCTTAATAATCTGTTAGTATGAACCAAGCAACAGGTTTTGCACGAGCCTTTTCAACTGCTTCCAGAATAGGTTTTCAGAAAGAGAAATACTGAACAGATTGCTTACACCGCCCTGGTAGCCACTTCTAAGTGAAACAGTCTCATGATAAAGAGCAGCACTCCACCGCACCCCTGTCAATGTGCCTTAATGTCTTGTTCCTGTTTGGTCCTTTTACATAGCTCTACTGAAACTTTATTATTTTTAGGATAAAATAAAATTATTTTATATATTTTATCATGTTTAGGACAGCCACATTTCATCCAACCCTTCAACAGCCTACCTCAGTTTACCTGCTTAATCAATGAGGCGTTGAACCTCAGATGGATATCACTTCCCTGAGCTTCTTCAGCAACATGCTTCCAGTTTACAACAATACTGTTTTTATTGTTAAGTTTTAATAGCAAGCTTCAGCACACATGAATTGGTGTTTCTTCTTTTTTTTTTTTTTTTTCTCATTCTATGCCTTGCCCCAAAACAATTGGTATAAATAAACAGGACATATAATGCAGGTCTCCGCCTGCATCCATTAGAAAGCTGTTTCTGCACACACACACAGTGTCATGCAACACACAGCAAACAGGCAGAGCATTTATTCTCATGGTAAGTCTTGCCATGTGGTTGTACTTCTAACCAAGACATTATTTTCACACACAACTTGACTGCTCCAGGGTATGTTTCCCAAAGCTTGGAAATATTGTTACAGTGCATTAAACAAAGTACCAGTACTGAGCCACAAACTTATGAAAGATTTTTTGAGTTGTTTTCATAGGAAAAAAATTATATGCCACATTAAACAAAATATAATGCAAACTTAAAATACTGTTCTCCAAAAGACTGAATGATTTGCAAACGCTAAAGTATTCTCTGAAAGGTGACTGGCACTGCATTTTACTGCTGCTTCCAGTAAAACCTGTGGGCCTCTAACTTGGAGGCAAAGTCCTCTTATCTGCAGTTCAGGCAACAAGCATCACATGCCACGATAAGGCAATCAATGTGTCTTAGTTTGAATTCTCACAGAGATTTCTAGAGTGAAGAATAGTTTAGTGAAATATTATTGATAGCCTGCAATTGTTTCTGGCTGTTGAAGGAAGAAGGAGGATCTGTCCACGGAGAATCATCTGGAGATGATCATTTTTGCTTGCTACCAAACATTATGGTGGAAAAACTGCCATCTAATAAATGCAAGACTTATAGACCATTACCAGTATGGTCTGGAAGTAGTTCACTTACAGCTGGAGTTTTCTCTCTTCTGTAGTCTAACAAAGAGTTTGAAATAAGTGAAACAAAATGGCCTTGCTGATTTGCACACATGTAGTCTCGGAAAACAATACATCAGTAACTAACATAACTTTACTCAGGCCTACGGCAGATGCTGATAACATCAAATGTACTTGACTTAGATGCCTTTCAAAATGTCACCCTGAGTGGCTTGGCAGCTTAATTCCCACTTTCTAAAGCGACTTAAAACCCTAAATCACACGGATAAATCTGAAAATTGCAGCCTTAGACAGCTGTGCTCTCCTTACTCTGCAGTGGCTAACATAAACACACAAAGATGCTATCTGACACCTCATCTAAAAATTAATCCTAATTGCTTTCTGGGCAGCTGCACAAACAGCCAGTTTTACCTCATTTCACTCTTACCTCTTGTTCATTATTTTCCTCTTCTGCTTTGCTGTCCAAAATAGGTTTCTTTATATCACATTTCTCTTCACATGCTTGTGGACATGGCAGTTAAAGGCATGTGCCAGCTAATAAGAGATATGTCTTAATTTCTTCTCTCTGGGTCACCCTTTCTGTCTTTTCTTCAGAAATTACTATGCCTGAAATATGGAAAACAACACAGCAGCAGAAAGCGTTAACTACAAAATGTCCTATTTAATTGTGAATTTGGTCCTGACTCACACAAGGATCTTCACAAACAGAAAACACAGCCCAGTCTGCTACTACAGAATCATCTCTACTGCTAGGACCAACCACCACCTTTTGCATCGTCTTTGTCCAACCGGCCTGAAAACTATGGCTTGTCTTAAGTTTATAATCCCACGAGAAGCGCAATGCCACTGCCACGCTGAACAGCCCTCAACTACCCCATGAAAGCAGTGGAAGAGCCAAATCAGCCAACAGTGTGATAGAAAAGGCTGTACCCCTCAGCGAGGGCACAGAGCTATTCTGGTTCACATTTATTGGTAGTACTAGTAATAAACATTTACATTATGGTAGCGCCTAAAGGCCCTATTTGAAAGCTCATCTAAAACTGTTATTGTACCTGGGCACTAAACAGCTCTGAAGCAGTACATCTGTCTGCCAGATGGGTGTTTGCTGGGTTTTGTTTTTTTTAACGGAGGAGTTGCCTCTTAAAAAAGCCTCACGCTTACCTAGGGAAACTTAATAAGAAGTTTCAAGAGATTGCTGCGCTGTTCGCTCAGGGAGAACCCGCAGCTAAATCTGCTGCAAAACTCCAGGCTGGGACAGCACCTCCTCACACGAGGGAGGGACGCCACAGCCCCACTCGGGGGACACCGAACCTGCGGTCCCCCGGCTCACAGCGCCTCAAATCCGGCACGGGAGCACCTCGAGGCCCGAGCCGGCCCCCCCACGGGGAGCTCCGGCACGAAGCGGCGGCGAGAGGCCGCCTCCATCCCCCCGCGGGGCTCCCCCTCACGGCGGCGGCGCCAACGGCAGCGCGGCCGCGGCCGCCATGTTGAAGGCGAAGGTGCTGCTGGTGGGGCCCCGCGAGGTGAGCGAGCCCCCGGCCCGGCCCTGCCGCTCCCCGCCGCTTGTCCCCGGGGCTCGGTGTGAATCTGGAGCGGCCTCGCCGGGCCCTGAGGGCCGCGGTCCCTCCGGGCTGCCCCGAAACGCGGAGGCTGCGGCCGGGCAGCGGTGGGAGGGGAGGGCGGGGGTAGGGTAGCGGTGAGCTGAGGTGAACGCGTTTGGTTGTTGTGGCTGGGGCGCGCTAAGCTCACAGGTGTGCTTCTCGCTCTCGTTTCTGCCAGGCTGGGAAATCCGTGCTAGCAAATTTTGTCTCGGAGAGCATAGAAGGGATCGGCAGCTACGTCCCGACGCAAGGAGTGAGGTGAGCAGACCCCGTGCGCTGCCGCCCTGGCAGCCCGGCCGTGGCCCTGTGCGCCGTGACGATTTGTGGGGTGGCTGCTTGCTTCCACAGGATCCTGGAGTACGAGAAGCCCAACTTAAACGGTAACAGCAAGGGAGCTGCGTGTCGTTTGGAGCTGTGGGATTGCAGTGGCGATCAGAAGTAAGTCTGTATTGCTGCTGCTTCCTCCAGGTTACTCAATTCCTAATGATTCTGCTTACACAACGTTCTCCTGCTTAAGGCCTAAAACCAGTGATCATTTTGAGTTGAGGAATAGCCCAGCCTCTTTACCCTATTATATATTTTTATAGCTTTCTCCTGTAGAGCATCTGATGCTTCCAGCTGACATTGCAGTTTGTTTTGGATAAGGACTTAGCATAACAGTGGTGTCCATAGCTCCTAGAATGGAGTATGGATACAGCAGACAGAGGCCCAGTCTGCCACAGACTGCCTTTATCTGTTTGAAATTATTACCTGATGGACTTCAAACAATGTATTTATATGGTTGAAGCCCTAATTGCTAACGGATACAATTGAGAACTGGACAGATCTGTTTTTAGAGAAAAAAAATAAATATATGCATTTGACCAACCACTGCATTGTCAGCAAATCGTGGGACCAACTAACATGATAGGTAAACAAAAATATTTAGGATGTCATAGATCCCTGGCAAGATTACTAACTAAAGTAACTAAACTACTAACTAAAGTAACTAACTAAAATAAAAGTATTAACTAAAGAAAAAGTAATGTGTTCTTGCGGAGAACTTTTTCTCTTGAGGAATTTAAAATCCTTAAGTTTGAGTATGTTTCCATTTTCCAGCTATCAATCTTACCATTTTCTGTGCACCTGTTTTTCAAGGTTTGAAACATGCTGGCCAGCTCTGATGAAGGACTCTCACGGCGTAATAATAATCTTCAATCCTGACATGCCCAGTCACCTGAAAGAAATTGAAATGTGGTACTCCTGTTTTGTGCAGCAGCAGCCACTGCTTGATAGTCAGTGTCTCCTGGTTGCACATCACAAGCCAGGCAGTGCAGAGGACACAGAAAATCTATCCTTAGGTAAGAAGATGGAAAACATAATGTACCAGTCAGATGAGTTTTTTATTGATCTCTTTATCTTTAAAATTGGTGATACCTTATAGCTTGCATTTTTCATGACAATCTTCCAATCCAAGAACTCTATTAGAGTGCTTTGCAAAAACAAAAGTATTGAACCTCAAAAGCCAGCTAGAAGGTGAGCAATATCCATGTTTCCCAAAAGGAAAAATAAAGACAAGCAATGTTTGAGTGACTTCTCTAACGCCACATAGTGAGTATGCAGCTGAGCCACGAACTGGAACTCCTGATATCTGTAGCCATAAATCATCACTAACAGTTTTTCTTGCATTGAATTTCACATTCTGTTTACTGACACGTTTAAGCCTGCATTTTATTGATCAAAATAACTTTTTGAAATAAAAGGTTAATGATCTTCCTCTTAAAATTAGTATAGGTATGTTATTATATATGGCAGAATTACTTGTGGCTGTCTTTATATATGAGAATACATATTTCCTCTAAATAGCCTATTCCAGTGCTCAGTGTTCAAAATTTGTTAAAAGTATTAATATATGTTATATATTATGTATTAATATATATTAAGCTTAACATGTATCGTACCATAATTTTGAAGTAATCCAAGACTATCAATTCAATAGTAAAATTGCAATTCAGTGGTGAATTGTTCAACTCTGCCTAATCAAATGTGAGACCAAAACCAATACTTTAAACCTTAATGATGGTGTTTGAAGAATTTAATCTAGCAGTAGTTGCATTTGTTGTAATACCAACAAGTTTTGATACAGTTCTTCCTCGCATTGTTTGATACCTGGGGTATGAAACATTGGATACTACCAAATTCCAGATGACTTCTTCAGCATGAGCTGTCCCTTGACCTTGATCGTAAATGCTCCTTTTCTAAAAGGAATATATCTTAACTATTTTATTTTTTTCACCTTCAAAGCTCACCCACTGAACAAACTGAAACTAATACATTCCAACTTAGAAGAAGATCCTGAAGATGTTCGGATGGAATTTATGAAATATTTCAGAAGCATTATCAACATAATAAATGAGAACAGAGAGAAGGAAGAAATGTCAATTATCTCATAACGTTAAAAGAAAGGGTTGTTTTCACTTTGTAAGCCATGCTAGCCTGTGATAAGGTTCTCACAACAAGAATTTACCAGTCTATAAATGCTTCAGAGAAAACACTGCACAATTTATGACTTAACCAAAAGAACCAAGTGCTGACATCAGATGAACTGTGGTGCCAAATAGATGGCTGCACATCCAGGAATTTGGGTAACTTTAGCTGCGCTTTGGTTCCATTTGGCATCAGAGGTACAGGAAGGTATTTTTTAATGTGTTATTGTAGACCAAAAGAAAAGGGTATTTGTCATCTCCTCACTTAAGAATGCCTTTTTGTAAAGGTACTAGGAGAAGAAAGCCTGACAGAACATAAGATTTGTGGAGTTCTGTTGAAGCATCTGAGTGAAGTGTTCATGTTAGCTGTGTTCCTGGAGAAGTTATGCTTTTGGAAGTCAGTTGAAACTGACTGGAGTAGAGATCTGAGAAGCAGTTGTGGTATGGAATCTAAATTTTAATGTTCCAAATTCTCCTTATCTTTCTGTCAAGCATCTGAGGAGAACACATTTCATATCTATTGCCTTGGCAAGGCAGAGTACTTTGCAGTCTTTCTCATGACTAGGCTTTTCTCCTATTCCAACAAAATTATCCTTGTTCGGGACAATGTATAGGACACTCTGGGAGGGAAAGAATCGAGGTCTCAGTGTAGTGGAATTACTTTGACCTATGCCAGGAGCTCCAATAGAGGGGAAAAAAGTGCTGCATTCTCCAGAGGAGGAAAAGCTGTTTCCAAACTAATATTACTGTTCCCTGTTGCACTAAAATAAGTGGTTTCATAGATGATTTACTTTCTGGTTTGTTTGGTTTGCACTCATCCGTATTCTTAGTGTGTTTTGTTGTGGAAGACATTTTTTGTAATATAATACTAAAGCAATAAAAACACTTTAAAATGTGTCCTTTTTGCTCTCAAAGGGAAAGTTAATTATGTTTTGTGGAACTCTTATCAACTTGTTTAATTTTTAGTGAGAACTGTGATAAGTTTGCAATATATTTCACACTAATTAGATCTAACAGGAGAAGTTTGAAAAAAACTTGTCACAGACCCAAATAGCTGAAGAAATGATGAATGAAAAACAGAAGCATCTATCAATGCTGTTGCCCTTTTTTATTTTTCAAGAGGAGAACTTAAAGGAGAGAGGGCCTGGGAGCAGGAACTACAGAAATCTCTCAGAAGCATCCACTTTTCCCTTGTACGGTAACTCACCTTGTGAGGTGTTGGATCAATGGCTTGTCAGAACTACATCTGACCCACTGCACCAATTTCTACTGGTTGTTTTATTGTAGGTTCCATGTCACCCAGCTGTATTTGAGCTGCAGCTGTTACAGCCTTTGTTCTCTCACTAACGTATTTTAGTTAACATCCATTACAGGAAGTATGTTAAAAAACAAACTACTTCATGCATTTTAGTTCAAGACAACAGGAGTAAGAGTTACTTGGTTTATTTCAGTGATAGAAGTTAATCAGTCCATTATTCCTATTTTCATAGTTCTTTCTCTTCTGAGTTATAAATAGTCTGTTCTTTTGCAAATACTCTCCATTTACCAAGATAGTAAGAAGACATGCCTCAAAAATCTACTCATTTACACATCTTTCTCCTGGCCTTAGCATGTGATCAGGGCTTTCTCTAGCAAACTTCAGTGAGCAGTTGGAGCGTTAAGCCCTGTCACAAACGTGTTAGCAGTAGCTCAGGTCTTTTCCTGGCCACCTCAAAAAGCCCGCAGCACTTCAGGCAAAAAATCGTCATTCCCTTTCTTTTGTGAACTCAGCCCACTTCAGTGGGACTTACTGCAGTAGTCAGTCTAACAATGATTTGACTGTAGCAGCTCAAAATAATTTATTTTTATTGCTTTCAGGTAGGAGATTATTTTTCATTTTTTCATATACCACTTGAAGATTTCTACATTATGCTCAAAATCAACAAGCACATGGAGTCTGAAAGCCACTTTGTTCCAGTTGTATGTTTTGCTCCCCCAGGTATTTTTTTGCTGATTATTAAGCTCTTTATTTCAAACAAAGGCAAGGGAGTCAAAGGATTAAAAGAAGATCTTTTAAACAACTGTAAAACTAATGCAGCAAAACCTACTGAGCTAAGCTTCAGAGAATTTAAATTTCAATGTTATTCTGGTTTGCTCAGGTTGGTAGCAAGCTCATGAAGTTGGTACTGGTAACTCACACCATTCTTTTACTTTGTGCTTGGTGTGTTCACAGTATTTGCTGCCCCAGCCTCTTTTAATTGTCAGATAGCTCTTTCTGTGCTGCTAAAGCTAAAAGCTCCACTTCGTTCTGATGTGAAAATGAGGGGTACTGAAAGAAAACACCAGTGAGAGGAAGGATACCGTGAAAGAAAAAAGTGAAATAAGCAGTAAGAGATGAAAAGGTTGGAGTCAAATAGTGGGAGGTTGGCATTTCAACATCTACATTTTATTTATATGACTTCTGAAATGGCTTTATATGTTTGCAATCAGTGTCATAGGGTGGTCTATTGGAGACAGTTATTGGAAAATTCACAGTCTAACTAGAGAACAAGTCTTTTATATGCTGCCTTAGATTATTTTTTTTTTTGTTGCCAGCTGTGTGGTGTTGGAGCCAATTTTAAAAATATACTGCCTGAATACAGCTTCTCCCAACAGCAGCATTTGGAGAAGGCTGTTGTGAAACCCAGCAAATCTAATTGGACTTGAAATGTAAACCAGTGCTTGAGTGAAGCCAGGGTTAAAATGTCAATGAACTATTCACCACCTTGCTTCACATAAAATGTTAACCATGATCTTCATAGATTCATAGAATCATCTGGGTTGGAAAAGACCTTCAAGATCACCAGGCCCGACCATCACCCTGACCTCCCAAATCCTATCACTAAACCACGTCCCTTGGTGCCATATCCATGTCTCTTAAATACCTTTAGGCATGGGGACTTCCACGGGCAGCCTGTTCTAATGCTTCACCACCCTCTCTGTGAAGAAATTCTTCCTAATATCCAACCTAAACCTCTCCTGGCGCAACTTGAAAACGTTTCCTTGTGCCCTATCCCTTGTCACCTAAGAAAGGAGACCCACGCCCTCCTCACTGGAACACCCCTTCAGGTGGCTGTAGAGAGCGGAGGTCTTCCCTCAGCCTCCTCCTCTACAGATTAAACAACCCCATTTGCCTCAGGCACTCCTCCTAAGTATTTATTCAGAAATATAGTTTGTTAATGATTTATGAAAGGGGTCCACAGAGACACCCAGTTAGAAGAGGGGTAGGAGAATGTCAGATGTGGGGCAGACATACGTTAGTCTCTGTCTGTGCACTTTGCACGCTGCTGTTCCACTGCTATCAGTAAGTCTGGGGAGCTTCAAACACTCCCACAGCACGACATTAGCCAGACTGGGGCTGTGCAGCCTTATTTGTTTGCCTGAAGCGATGCGGTTAGCAAGTGGCTCCATCCATACTTCTGCTTGTGAGAGCAAAGAATTACCCAGGCAAGTTTAAGGAAACCAGGAACATGAGGTAATCAGCCACAAGTTACACAGAAAACAGTTGGCAAGCCACAGGTTTAACTAGGAGTAGGAGCAACTTAGGAACAAAAGAGCAAGCTTGCAGCAAAAGCACTATATTTTAACCCTTCCACACTGAGGATCTTACCACCATGGCTGGAAGTTTGGAAAGGCATTTTGGATGACCTTTCCAAGAAGCGGAAGGGTAGGTAGAGAATCCGTGAAGTCTTGTCAGTTCCACCAGACAAGTGCAGCCTTCTCTAGCTGTCCTCAGTCCCTTAGAGCAAACAGTTTGTCTCCCCTTCTTGTTCATGCCAGCAGCCACGCACACCCAAGCCCTTACTTTGTAGGAATTGTGCACAAACTGGAAGCCTCAGAGTTTCTTTCCCTTTGTGTGTTTTCTTGTCCATGCTGGAATATAGTGGCTGTTTTTTCCTGTAGCTTTGCTGGGATCACCTGCATTGACGTGGTCTGGGCAACTGTGGGTGGATCAGGACATACAACTGAGCCATCATGAGCCATCTTAAGGCATTAATGAACAGAATATTTTAAATATTAATTCACTCAAATAGGCACAGTCTCCACATTGTGGCATCCAAAGACCCCAGGATATGACAAACGTGAAGTAAGAAAACAACCTGTTACTTACACAGGGGTTATTCAGGTGCAACATTATTTTGTCACTTGGCATTAAATATGGATTATCCTGAAAGCTTAAATCACTATATTTGTGGTGTACAGAAATTATTTTCAAGGCTTTATTGCTGTGTAGCTACAAACAAGTTTATACCTAGAGGTGAGCTCTACTGAAGTTCACACTCATCTACCATTAAAGTAGCCAGTACATTGTTGTTTTGGGCAGTTGACCTGTCTGGACAAAAAGTCAGTATGGAAATTTGATGGGGAACAGTCAGACTCAGAAGAATTCTGCAGGATGCAAAAAGCAGAATTTTAAGATGTTGGAAACATGCATAGAAGGTTGATGGCTGTGGCTATCTTGAAGACTATATTTAAGACATTTAAGTTCTTCAATTATAAAATAGAGTCTGTGCAAGTTGCCTCTTA
This sequence comes from Aythya fuligula, assembly GCF_009819795.1. Lineage (NCBI taxonomy): Eukaryota > Metazoa > Chordata > Aves > Anseriformes > Anatidae > Aythya > Aythya fuligula. The sequence continues at coordinate 4,216,987 of NC_045578.1, read as the reverse complement.
CAAGCTGTTTTCTACACACGCAGAATATTATGAAGCCCAAAACTACTGTGATGATGAATACAGTCACAGGCACTGCAATCCAGATGTGTGGCTTCCAGGGCAAAAATCCCACTTGTTTACAACCAAACTTTGGGAGTAGTGGCAAAGTCAAATGCAATACATTTGGACCTTACCAAAAAAATGTTGCTTTCCTTTCAAGTTCTGTGTTTTGAAGGCCAGGCCTTTGGTCTCAGTTGTTCTCAGCAGTATTGTTCTAATGGACACAATAGACATAAGAAACCCTATGTTCCTATTTGTGTTATTGAACTGCCAAGTGACTCTGAGGAAGTCATGTAGGCCAGCACATTCAAGAGTGCCCATCCATACTGAATTTTTGTATGTTCAGCTAGAATTATGAAGGGAGTCAATGTGCAGACGCTTGAGGAAGCAACTTCTAGGAGGTACCCAGGCCCTTTTAAAATCAGATCTTGAAACTACTCAATTTCTCAACTTGCTTTGTACCTTGCTTTGAAGGTCACTTGCAAGTATTTCCTCTATCCCCTCTCTAGAAGTCTTCATTGCTAGAGTACTTCAGTGGTACAGCAAAGGTTCCTCAAAAGATCCATTTACTTTTTTGAGTAGTTGCTTTTCCTGAGATGCTAGAAGAATACTTTGCCAGTAACTCACATAGCTGTAGTCAGCACTCCTCCTGCACACACAGACACTATTCCACTTGTGAGTAAAAGATACCATATGCTACTAGGCCAAGCAGCTCAGGGAGTTAATTCATGTGTATGAAGGAGGCCAGTGGTGAGGTCAGGTGTATATTTGTATTGCCCCAGCTTATGTTACTTACTTAGCACGAGATTCCCCCTTGAGTGACTGAGATTTACATAACTAGATGTATCATGAAGGTGCCCGCTTAGAATTTGCTGAGAATTCATCCTCAGAAAATCAGTCCTCTTCAAAAGCAGCATTATCTGGAATCCTCTTACCACTTCTTGTAATCACCAGCTGAGGGAACTGGCTCCGTGCAAACAGTGTACTGTTTTGGCCACTCATGCTTGGAAAGCTACGATGAACGAGAAAAGGGCCACCTGCATGGCTGAAGAAGAAAGAAACAATTGCATGAGAAGTACTGGGTGTTTTTGTTTGTTTGTTTGTTGTTTGTTTGTTTTTCACTCTAGCAACATAGGGATAGTACCTGTTCAATATCTGTAAATATTTCACAAAGAGAGAAAATTGACTATTTACCTAGACATGAGATAACACAATCATCAGAGCAGGGCAACTGTTGTTGAAAGACTGGACCATTCTAAGTGACACAAACTGAAATATAAAGTACTTTCTTATCATCTGCTCCTTTAGCTAATTCCTCCCACCTCTCCCTGAATTGTAGGAGGAAATAATTCGACCTTGAATGTAAGATAACCTTATGTTTACGCTTTTTTTTTTTTCCTGACAGAGACAAAAACAAAACAAAACAAAACAGGAGAAACCTAATATTCAGGATCACATTACATTTGAGAATAATTTTAACTAAAAACAGTTTTCACACAAGAATATACATGGATAAACTAGTCACTATTCAAGTCTGGTCTGGAAATTGAAGGTTTCTAACAGAGTATCTCAGTAAGAGATGGGAAAACACCTGGTTTCAGAGTGGCACTTAATTAATAACTTGATAAACTAGGACTGATCCTTCCAGCAGCTCTCTTATGAAACCAAGGGGCTTATTTCTTTTTTACTAATGCAAGCATTTTTTATTTATGAGGGTATTTTCCACAGAGGTGACAGTGAACAGACCATCAGCTCCAAAGTTCCTTGAACCTTGAGAAGCTTGGGTTCTGATGCATATTCTCCAACTGGAAATCAGGGGTTGTATTTATACGTATGCAGAAGAAATAAAGCAATTTTATCAACTCATAGTAGAAGAAAGATAATGCAAATTTTCTCGTGAGTCTCACTTCAGAGTCTGCTGTCTGAGGATGGGCACTAGAGTTTGCTTGCATAACCCTTAGACAGGAACACAAAAAAGCCATATGTTTTGCTGAGTTCCATTGTCTCTGCCTTCCTTTGTAAGGAAACGGGAGCCCATTTCTCTACTAGTTTCATGAGATCTAACTGAATCCTGGTAACATGTCTCTGAGAATTCGCTCAGAGGGACTACTAGACGAGGACACACCCTCCATTGCTATGTTGCTGTTACATGAGTTCCAGACAAAAGCATTTATTGTGGTTTGGCAGCAACCATCTATTCCTAAAACCCCAGGACTGCATTGTTCTTTGCTTGTCAAAAGCTGATTTAGTACCTACAGGCACAGAGTGCAGGGTTCATCTTTTTAGGAAGGATCTTCATGCTCCCAGCCAGTAAGACAACTTGGAGGAGTCACACCAATGTCGACGGTGAAGACCAGGCCCTCAATGGAGCAGAAGATCAGCCCTGCAATGAATATTGAAGGATTTTTAGTCTGACCCTAGGTTAAGTGGTAATACTTCAGAAACTGAGTAACCAACTGCCAGTCCCATAATCATAACTCTGAGTCATTAAATAAAGATATGTCTTGGGGAAAAAATATTGCTTAGGCCCCAAAATTGCTATGCTGCATTTGGAATCCTAATAATGGCAGAGGTTTGACTGATGCTCCTAACAATACCAGGATCTTGCAATCTTATCTGTAGCTAAGATAATGAGCCTGGGACCTACACAAAGGTATTAGGAGGCCCTTCTTTTGCTCAGAATGGCATATCTTGACTTTTAAAGCAGATCATTAAAAGTAATATCTAATGAAAGCTCCATCTGTTTTCTATTGAGCATACACATGGAAGCATTGGTTCTCACCCCCCAAGGCTGCATGTCATTTTGCAGCACACAGTGCTGACACCTTCACAACGTAACAAGCCAACCCAACCCTTGATGCAGTTCCGTTGCCCACAGAAGTTAAATATTTGGTATATCTGGATCTATTAGAATAAAGCTGAACTTCTGGACCTTAAATTTCTCCAGCAACTGGAGAGAGGTGCAAAACTTAGCTCACACAGACCTGCACAGGTCTGAGTTTGCAAACCATAAAGGTTATTTTACAGAGCACTAGCAACAAAAACTAAAACTTGCACTCCGTGCACCCTCCCCTACTCAGCTAAATGGGAATTTCCATGGCCTGTTAAGATATGGGGTCTATGACACAAACCTGGGCCATTCTGATCCTATCTGTTAATGCCCTTTAGACATTGCTACAGTTTTCACTACCATGAGCTCACAGAGGCCAAACAGACACAAACACATTTTCTATTACTAAATAATTTGTTTGCCATCCCCATAAAAACCTAGCAGTATTAGATAAACATTTTATCCTAAGTGCCATTGAAGACTAATCTGTCTTAAGAATTTACCCAAGCGTAGGTTTTCTGCCCTCCTAGACAGGTCTTCCTCCCTTATTCTCTATACAGACATGGCTAACTTACACAAGTTTTTTACGAATTTCGTAACTTCAAGACTTATTCTGCAAGATGGGGTTGAAAATAATAAGAAGGGACAAGTGAGATAAACAACCAAACACACAGCTAGAGAGCACATTCTTATAGCCAGGCTAACAGTCAAAGTTAAGTATGAAGGTGGAATCACACGACAATGAGATCATTAACAACACTCGTGTGGTGATCAAGAATGCATGTACACTCCTGGTGATATGAGTGCCTGTGGTTGCTCTTTCTTATGTCATTTGTTGAAGTCTAATGTTAAAAAAAAAAAAAAAAAGTTGGGACATTTATCCTCAATCATCTGCAGTTTCTGTTGGACTCCGGAGACTCCATCTGATATTTTCTTTTTCTTTTACACCCAGACATGGCTGGCCAATATCCACCATCTTTCCAGTTAACAAAGACTTGGAAGACTTTGTCAGAAGTTGTGGGTCATCTGGCTTCCTTTTGTCAGCCCTAAAAGGGGCCAGAAAACAGGAAAGATCCCTTCCAACCTCAATCTGCCAGGCACAGGGGAGGTTCCTGGGTGAGAGTTGGCCACCACGCACACCCTTGCAGCCCCATGGGACAGGGTGAGGCTTGGAGGAGGCAGGGAACTGATGTGGAAGATGAGTTTAGCTGCATTCCACTCCAGTTATCTTTGGCTGCTGATATGTTTGGGGAACAAGGATGAGCAATGTTCAGAAATCACTCATCTGAAGAATTTGAAGGACGTCTCTGCACCACTGTCTGAGAGAGCTGCACGTGGTGTCCGAGCGTGGCTGCTCAGCACTGAAATGTAGTAACTGGGGGTTTAAAATTTCCATTGCTGTCCTTCTTAGGCCCCTCCAGATTCAACTCAGAATCAAAGGCTTAATCTGCCACCATCTAATCTAATGAAGAAATCTGGCTACTTTGCAATGGAAGATGAGTGAGCCCTGATCTCCATCTCTTGTTCTCTTTCCATGTAATAGCTCCTCTTTAATCATAAACAGATGCTACCTTTTATATTGGCACAACAAACATATCACATTCATTTCTGATCTGCTTCTTGCCTTCTTGTCTGATCTATTTCTCTTACCTCTGAATTATTGCTCTCCTTTTTCATTTTTAAGTTAATTTACATTAAGCAAACTAACCTTGCAGAAGGTTAAAAAAACACAGTGAGAGAGACTTCCAGAGCTGTCTGGCCTACAGGACTGTTCTCAAGTTGAATGCAAAAAATTGGATACGTGCCTTTTTTCTTCACTCTTTGTGACTTTAATGTATCAAGAAGGTTTGAAAGAAGCCACTGTGATTTTTTAAAGCTTTTCTTAGATCCTACTCACTTTTTCTAACAGTAATGGAATCAATTTTTTTTTTCTATAGGGGAAAGAGAAGTTATATTTCCATTGTAAAAAATAAGCAGGCAGTTTGAAGAGCTAGTAGGGTTATTAATTGGAAAGATAATGAGAAAGTTAATCAAAGTTATGCAAGTAAAATGAATAAAATCAAAATGGACTCTTCTAATCTCTGAGAAGGACTTGAAAGAAAGGTTTTGTGCTGAAACTCAAGGAAGCCTACAGTTTTGCAGATCAGGCCACAAGAAACCCCTGTTGAACCTTACGACCAGATGTTACCAACATTTCAAAGATCAACATGGAAGAAACAGGGAAAGATTTCAGGCCTCTTACTTTGTACAAACAAGCTAAAATGGCTGTGACCTCCTCACTTTTTTCATGGTGTCCATAACTTTTATATGACCCCCTTAGGCTGTGCAAAAGATCATTCTTTTATAGTCAGTGAAACTGCTGCTAACCTTCCCATTGCCATTCTCAGTTCTTCTATAATCTTGGAAGCTTGACCAGTTCCTCTAATTATCTATGATCCACAAGAACTTTCTCCTTGCTTAATATGACGTATCATGACGTAACGACATAAATGTACCATGTTGCACATTTTAATGACATAAAATGCTAAGCATACACTGTTGATAAGAATTTGCTCTAAACAGCTAAGGTATGAAGGAAACAAGTGAAGGCTGGCTACAAAGACAAGCTCCTGCCTCCTTTACTGGACTTGGCACAGCAGAGCATGTGCACAGCTTCGCTGTAGTTCTATGGAGAAGAAAAGAACTAATCAGCCTAAGGGATGTTCCTGGAATAAGAACAAACACGCATAAATTGACCATGGAAATTAGCAGGTTTCTTCCTATCAAAACTAGGATATTCTGACAGTCTCCCAAGTAAAGTAGGTAACTGAGAGGATAGGAGACACATCAAGGAGGAAAGAGTACATTTTTTGAACAGCACAATCTGTTTATGAAAAGGATTGGGAACTTGGCTCCCTGCAGAAGCACAAGACTGGACTCAGCAACCCAAAAGGTCATTTTTAGTTCTATGTTTCCTTCCTTCCTTTCCAAACCAGAACTGGAGAGGTCTGATTCTAAATGAACAATGATGTATTCTTCATCTGCACTCACCTGTGCAAACATGGAATTTAAAATGTATGGCACCTCTTTTCCATGTCCAACAAGGAAAAAATAAATCTAATCTCATCTGGCCCATACCAAGAATAAATTAAAGATGCTTTAATACGCATTCAGTGAAGCAAAAAATACCGTATTTCATAGAGGTTTACAAATAAAACATATCCTATATGATTGGTCATAAATAAGTAATACCTAAGTACATAGTACTCAAAAAATACATTCTTACATTTTTGTTTTTGTAAGAAAACAAGATTCACACTGATATTTGTTTACATCGGTCAGCCCCAAATAACCCTAGAACTTGTCCATAAATCCCAGTCAACTTTCACAGAGGGCATTGAAAATACTTAATTCCAGCAAATTTTGTGAAAATAGATGGCCAAACGAAGAAGACAGATTATTCATCCCTCACTGAAGAAATAGGCTAAACATGAACTCAATCCCCATTAAACACCAGAGAATTCTCGCCAAAATGCAATCCAAGATATAAATCCATAGGAAAAAAAGGTTTCACTGTTTACAGAACTACTTGTATTGGATGAGACCACAGAGAGATAACATCAGTATGACAGAAACTAATCACCACTCAACAAACCTTTTGGAAACAAGTCAGCAAACACATCTGCTTCAACAGAACCAGAGCCTCATGTGACAGGAAGCTTATTAGAGACCCTGTCTCTCATTATTTTGTTTTTGCTTATAACTTTCCCAGCATGAATATTCAATATTGCAAAATAAAGTGGTTTCCTTCACAGACCATCCAGAATGGAGAAAGAAATGGGGCCAGACATTCCAGATCCTGAAGAAATTGGTGCCTGTGGAGCTATGGATTTCTACCAGCAAAACATCTGGCACAAAGTAATATTAAACATGAATAACTTGCTTCTTTCCTCTTACCATTGGTGTGAGGCAAGAATGACTCCACTGAAGTTCGTTTGATGTATGAAGCCTGCAAAGAGGAGAAAAGACAAGAAAGTCAGCCCTTTAAGCCTAGCAAGACATCTTAAAGGAATGTAATTCAAAATATTTTATTTCCTCAATAGCATAAAATTGTGAGCTGTTTTTCCTGGTTACTACACGTGAAAGGGTTGCTTTGTAATATTATAAAAACAGCTTAGGAATTCCCATTTGATGCTCCTTCATGGCTTCGGTCATAGGTCAGATAAATTCTGGGGATCTTTAACACCACTGATCTGAAAATCTGGCCTGGTGTGGAGCCAAGGACCAGGAAGGGTCATGGGAGCCCCACGTGCTCAGCCCTTCTTAGCTTTTCTTTAAACACTTCCTAAAGTGAAAGGAGTTAATCATGAACACCTCTAAAGTAGATGGTCTGTATGGATCTGCCCTCATTGTGTCTCTGTTACCTCAGTTATTAGAGTGAAAAAGCATGTAGGCCTCCTCCTCACCATGCCCAGTGGCTCATGATTTGGAAGGCTGGGGCTGAGGCACAGGCACGTCCATTTGTTGTATGGCATTGGTCATACAAATGACAACAGCTCCCATTTCCCCTTCTCACTCTTCAACTCTGCAGGACTTTTCCTCACACAGAAAGCAGGAGTGACAGTGGGGCCTGGCAGTGCTGAGTGGTGGGATACCATTAATTCCCCCCGGCCAGCGAGGTCTTGCATGGATGTATCCGCACTGGGACCCTACAGGAGCAGAGAGGTTTTATACAGAAAACAAAACCAAACCTCGCCAACAGCTACACTTTGCAGAGACATCAGGCAGTGCCTTCCCTCAGTGTCTGGGTGACCACTCCTCCCTTCTCCATCACCTTGTGGGCAGATAAAAAGCCTTTCAGGGACACTTTAAGTCAGCCTTGCCATTTCAACCCCACAGATGCCAAAGTGATTTTTATACTCTTCTGCTCAACTAATTGCCAAGCTCCAACAAAGGGACTTTAATGGGTTGCACCAGGCAATAAACCATCTTCTACTGGCACCAGAAACAGGAAAGTAAGAAAGGGAATGTAAAGCTGGAACAAGGCACAGACCCAGAGCAGGTCCAAATACTTGCAGGAACTGATTTATTCGAAGATTTGATACCAGATGTTCTATTCAGACAACTTTAACAAAGCTCCACAGAACATTAAATGCTTCTCATGTTTTCAGCATTCAAGCCACTCCATCTGGGCACTTCTGCCACAGGGCACAAACAAAACACTGTTTAATATTAATCAAAGAAGTGAGTCTTGCTCTGCAAGTCCAATATAAAAAGGGTAAGAGCAAACACATGCTAAGCTGTTCCTGGGAATGCTGAACACAACGGAGAGGCTGTCTTGGATTATAGTATTTCTAACTTATGCCAGCCCAAAGTCTGGTTTTAGGGAGGATATATTACTGATACGTTACTGCAAACACTGTGCTAAACTGGAGCAGTCTGCATCTTTGATTAATAAATATACTGTTCATAGTATATCCAAAATTCCTGCTTCCTTGTTTACTTAGGTTTTCAATAGACTGTTGCACAACTACTATTCCACAAATAAATTGCACGTTTTTACTTGGACATTTATTTGGATGTCACTTCTTCACAGATAATGTTAATTGTTGCCTTTTCCTCAGATTTCTGACCATTTTTAGCCTTGCATTCTCCTTGTTCTCCTATTTGCTCCTTCTCTCTGGCCTCCCCAAATCCTACAGCCTTTTGTGATAAGAACTGCAGCTCATTGCACCTTTCTGTGCAAAATCTTTTTCTGAATCATTTTAATTCTTAAAACCCAGGGGTACCTACATTTGTCAAGCTATATACAAGGCTGTCAAGACTGAGCAGGGGCAGCTGAAGTCACTCCTCCCTTACTTTCTGAGCTGCCAGTGCAACATCCCAGCCTTTTGGCTGATTTCTCTCTACAAAGGGGAAGGATTACAGGATAAGGATCTGGCCCAATTTTCTCATTCTGGCATGCCTCATTCCCTTCATAAAATCAATTTGTTTACTATTCTTGCCCAACCCCCATTTATTGCTACCTCCACCTCGTCCTGCTTGTGTCCATTACTCTCTCAATCATCAATAAATCCAGCTTTTTTTTTTATAAGTTGTGACCTTCCAGTTGTCTCGTGTTTTCGTGACAGACTGACAACTTTGCCAGTCTTCCTTCAGAAGTCCCTTCTGTAACAGACTCTAGCCTCTTTCTATTTAGATCGCCATGGGCCCCACCAAGTGTAGCTTGACTATGGGATAGGCAGAGATGCTTTTGTATCAACGACATTGGAATTTTATGTATTTACTCTGATTAGACACTGGATGGTGCTCTTTGCACTATCATGCCAGCAAAAGCACTTTAAAAGTAAGCGAACGCCCTCTTCTCATGAGAATTGTAAAAATTCCCCAGGGTCAGATACAGTTATACATCTAAGCCTCTAAATCCTGTGGGAAGAGCATGTTTTGACTACATAAAATGTAGCTCAAGCTGCCGTGGAAGAAGCTCAGTTAGGTAAGGACAAATGCCAAATTAAATGTCACTGCCTATTACACACAAATCCACCAAGTAGCGGTTTTCACATTCCTCCTCAAATATTTTATTTGCTAATTGGTTCCTTATCAATGTTCCCCATAGCAACAAGAGAAACCTAAGTGGCACAAAGTGGGCTGAATGACATTATGTCTGCATGTAAATGTAACTTGGATTTTGCATGGAGGAGATGATCTGAAGGAGGTTAACAACATAATGTGAAACCTCCTGTGGTCTCAGAGGAGAAGAGAGCTCCTTAATGCTGTGTGAGTGGTGAGAGAGAAAGGCAGGAAAGCATATCCCAGCAGCAAACATTTTTGAAAGAATCAAACAGAGTTTTTGTAGAAAATGAGTCCATTTGATCTCTTTAAGTGTTAAGAAATATTCATTTTACAACAGATGTTTGTCTTCAGCTATTTTCAAAGGTTGGAAGCTTTTTAAATGTGTAATGAATAAGTAAAGGGAAGAAATATATTTTATGGAGAAAAGAAAAAAAAAAACTCTATAGGGAGGTAGGAGATATAAGTTCTATTTTTTTCCTACTGTGCTGAACTTCTGTGTATCCCTGGGCAAATCATGCTATCTCTCTGGGGCTTAGCTTCCCAACCTTTGAACCTGAGATAATTCCTTCTCTTCTCTTAGTACACTAGAAGAATCTTTCCCCAGTGAAAGGAACCATAAAAGTACAAAATATTTGGTGTGTTGGCATGTAAGGGACACAGCTCTGGAAAGGACACCCTACTAAAATGAAGAGACAAGTAAGAGAAACCATTGTAACTCCAAGGAGAAATCAAGGAAAATAGGACATACAAGGTTCATAATGATGGGATGGCATTGATGGGAAACAGTTGGACTAGCTGGGTCTACCCTCTCACCTACATGTGTGATTTAAGTTTGTACTGACAAGTATTTAGGTAAATCCATCTCTGGACATACAGACACAGGCAGAGCCACAAAAAAGCTCAGGAATCACTGAAAAGTCCCACTTGGAAGGAGGTCAAGCTAGACTTTTAGAGCATCCAGAAATCCTATCTGGACCAAATTGTTCAGAGCGGTGGACTTGTTCAGCTGAAGGATTTGCAGGGATTTGGTAATTCTGTGAAACCCTATCACATCTCTTCAGCTTCAAGGTCCACTGCTTCTACAAAGCCTGCTCAGACTTCTTGGATAACACGTTCTAAATATCTCCAGTGACTGTTCTCAGGGAGACATAGTGAGAGTTAACAGTGGTTGGATTAATAAAACGCTCCAAAGCAAGCACTGCTGTTGAAGTCTTAACACGGAAATCTTTTGGCCACACCATTTAATACAACACACATGGGACAATGAATTTTACGGTACTTGCAACATTCCCTCCTTCTCTTGGCAAGTGGGCAAGGCAATCATTAGAATTTATGGGATATCTGATCTGCTTGTGCCTTAGAGAGAGAAAATGGGATAAAAGGCCCAATCCTGAAGATCTGACAAGACTCACTGATGTTAATGAACTGGTCTTCTCAAGATCAGGAAGTTGAATGAATGAGATGTTAACATGGTCTGTTGTTTTGAAAAACACTGCTACATGTGATACTTGCCACACTGCCACTTTAGTGTTCCCAATTCCAACACATCTATCTTAAACAGCCTCAAAAAGCAGAACCCTCTATTGTTATTTTAGCTTTTTGAAGAAAAGTATAATCCCTTGGAAATTGAGACAGACAACAGAGTTCTCTCTGGGGTTCCATTACCCTTGTTGTCCCCACTGCTGGATCATGTTGGGCTTTGCTGGGTGAGGTCCGATGAGCATGTGGTGACTGACATGGGCCTTGCTGGTGCCTGCTCTCCTTTGTTAGAAATTCCTGTTACAATAACAGGGCTGGCAAAAGGGACTGTGAGTGTTCAGCCTCCAACTACTGCAAAATGAGGTAGAACATCTCCACTTAAATCACTGGTGAAGGCAGATCTGGGCTCAGGATAAACATAAGCACAGTCCTGCTCTTCTCCCTCTGTTCCACTCCAACAGTTCTCTCTAATGCAAAGGCAGAGAAAGCTACATAGCACCAGCAGTTTAAACCACCATGGGAAGGTTTGCCAGGATTGCCTGAACCCCTTTGCATCCTTCTCTGGGTGTCTGTAGACAGATGCAGATGACTGTGTTAATACAGACGTGAGTCTGAATGGTTTATGGCATATTTTTAGATTTTTCAATGAAGCAGCATGGAAGTGCAAAGTGGTGTTGTTTTTGTGCCTCCCTGCAATGACAACTCTAATGAAGTATTGCTGAGCAAAGTTACCCAAAAGGCTATGCTCTTAATGTGTCGTCTGTTATGCACACGTAATGAGTTTCTGGTTCCTTGGTTATTTTGCAATAAGAAAAATTGTTTAGTTTCATGGTGCATCACAGTATTCAATGAGCTTGCCCCTTGGGAACCCAGAGAGCTTTTGAATCTTAATATAGACATCTTTCAAATAAGATCATTAATGTGCATATATCTAGATTTAGAGCCAGTGCAAGCACTTCAGTTTTTGCCTGCCATATTTTCTTTTCTGGCTTCATTTGCTTCCCATATATTCAAAGAACTTTACCACATGGAATCCTTTAAAGGATCGATGGGATAACATAATTTTTCAATTGCTCTTGAAAAGGTTTTTAACCACATAAACTATTCTAGGGTTTGCTAAGAAGTTACCATTGCAAATAATGTAATTGTTCCAGACTACATTCCTTGCATTGCAGAATAACTTTTGAAGGAAAGAGCATGACTGGTTTGGGATTTTTAACCAACCTCTTTATGGTAATACTTAGATGAATGTAAATTTTCTCCAAAAGCTTTGCATTAAAGAGAAAATTTAAGAGAACCAAAGCCTACAAACACTCATGTCTGCAGGACTAATACCTAATGCTAATGAGCCATCAATCTCAACAAGAGGAAAATAAATGTTTAAAAACTGGGAAACTTAGAGCAGTTTTTTATTTAAGCTTTTTTATTTGTTTAAATAAAAAAAAGGAAAAAAAAAAAAAAAAACAGTTGACAAATTCTGGCAAACCTAGAAACATTTAAAGTACAAGCAATAACTTCTGGTTTCCCTCTTTTCTTTTCCTAGAAGGCCAAGTCTGTTACTTGCCTGTTGAATGAACCCAAGGCTTGCTGCTGGGAACGGCTGAGTGCTTCCTCAGAAATGTGTGCAGTTTCTGTTCTCTCGGGCTTCACCTGCAATAAGAACACTTTTTTTTTTCTTTTTTTTTCTGGTCATATGTTTACTTTCTCCATCCAAACCATATCAGGTCTTTATTGTTGCATTAATCTAAAGACAATGTCTTTTTGCGGTTTGTCCAGTGAAGGAGACCAAAACCTTTACTGTGTAATGCCTGCTGGTTGAGTCACCTGGCATACAAGCTGTTGCTCCAAAGTTAGCTCTCCTAGTTGCTCAGGCAGACAGTCCTCACTTCTGCAATTTTCTTCACTGTGGAATGGCTGCGGAGTCTAGTCTGGCAAGCAGCTTCCCAAATCTACCTTGTTACTCAGCTTTCTTGGATGAATTGAATTGAATTAAACAGTGGGTGGTTTATGAGATGAACTACATTGGGGAGCAGGGCCTGTAATTCGCTGCATACTCCTACCATGCAGGGCACAATGGAATCGGACTAATTTGTGGCCAGCAGGCCAGCACAGCAATATAAATAGGAAACAGCACACTTTGCTGGAACTTTTTGATCCCCATTTTAATTCTGTTCTACAAGCCAGCTTCTCATTTGCCACACATCAGCCCCTTTCCACTGAATTCACACCAGATGTAGACTTGGCCTTGCAAGTCAAGAACTTCAGTTTCTCTTTTTAAAGTCTGTGCTTTTTGTAGAATCGGCTTAGTTACGGTACAAAACAACAGTATCTTGTACCATTTGAAAGCAAAGGAATTAGCTCTGTATTTTATTAGCTTCACTTTCCAGTAAAACAAAGCTGCTGTGATCATACTCCTCACTGGTCTGATCACAGTCCCAGTCCCCTGATCACCCACATGGAGGGACTGGCTGTGACTTCTTCCTGAGCTGTGTACTTTGCTTCAAGTGGATGTAAAGCATATGTAATTGGGTCTTGTCCTGACACAGAGTTGGGACACAGCCAGAGTAACTCAACCGGACCTAGGATTTGGGGCTAGTTACACAGATAAAGGCAGCAATCATTACATTCTTCAAAGCATAATGAAAATACATACTTCAGTTGAGATTAAAGTGCTGCAATGAAAGAAAAAGGGATAAAGCAAAGCCACAGAAAAAGATCTTTTTACAAGTTCAAAAAAGTAGGAAAAGTTTTAATTTCAAACTTACGTGTTCAAAAGGACTGAAGGCAGTCAACCACAAGACACAGATCTATCAGGAAAACAGATTTAATTAGCTCTCCTGCTATTTATTTATTTATTAGGGAAAAAAAAAGAAAATGCTTCTTCTCTCCTGGATGTGTTATGTAAATGGGTTCACTATGCCCTACCCAACCAAATTACCACAGTCCCCTTCAGTTTACTCTGGGTCTCCAGACAACCATGGACTGTACACACTTGCTGCCTGTCACTGGATGTTACTGTTTAAACAAAAGCTGCCAACTTATCTTCTGCAGTAAGCCTGCAAGATTAAATTTCAGGCAGAGTGCAAGGTGACAGCTCCTCCTGCAGCTTGCTCTAATGAGCACACACCTTTCTGCCTGCTGCTTGTGGTACTAATGCTGAAAACACCTGTGCTAGACTTTTAGGCCAAATATATTTGATAAAAGTGCATGTAATTCTAGGAGCTTAATTATCGCTGGAGAAAATTATTCTGATGAATGAACAAGTCTCTGCCCACCTGCAGCTCTCTGGAACTAACTCAAGTGTCATTGATTCATTAACACAGCACTTGTCTAACATTTACAGCACGGAGATTGGGATTTGGGCCTTTTGGTCTCTGCTGGTTCTGCCACTGCAAGAGGCCTGTTTCCATGACTGCAAACTGCTGTTAGACTTCACTTTGTGCTTTTCAGGTTTAGCTGAGTCATGTTGGAAAAGCCTTTGAGACCAAGCCTATAAGGACTACAAGTGATTAGCACTAAATAGTACATTTTGGGAGGCACAAAGGAAGTTACCCAGTTGTCCCAGGTTTCAAGACATTGTGAATAGATACTCCATACACCTTTGGGTCTGTCAAGTCCAATTGCCATCCAGAAAAAGGAGGAAAGATTAAGTAAGAACTATACCGATAAAACTAGTACATTGGAGAACAGGAGGGGAAAAAGAAGTATGAGCTCCTTGAGGAGTTGTCTGTTCTTCAAAATTCTGTATAAAACCCATTTAATATTTAAGCTCAGGAGTTTTGATGCAGATTTTGTAATGTTTTCATTCCAACAGTCAATATTTTGGTGGTGGAAGTGATGGAAGGGATATGGCATTTATCCTTTCATAAGTGTTTGTAGGTAGACAGTTATCAAGCTTGATATTATCTTACTCTCTTTGCAGCAGGGAGTGATGCTTAAGGGTTTGATCCCTGACCAATTGGCACGAGCAGGAGTTTTGCCTGGACAAGAACAAGATGAAAGTAGCTGTTAATATGGGTGGTTGGGGGCACTCATTGTAACACACACAAGGATAGAGTTCCCAGACCTCGGTTCCCACAGTTAGGACTGGATTTTCTAAATGATTTATTGTGTTGAATACTTATAATATCCAGCTACTTCTAAAAGAGCATACGCAGGAGCCAAGAAATTTTTGAAATGGAGCTCAAGTGATAGAAACTCAGTCCTTCGAGCATTTTGTCACTAAGCCAGCAATTTTGTGACCATTTGTCAATTCCAAATTTTCCAATGAAAAGAAATGCCTCACATCTCACACTGGAAACATGGATTAAGTAAGTCTTTACTTCGGGACCACTTTTTACAACAGCAAAAACTGAGATTTAATTCAACTTGGGCAAAATAAGTAACTTAATCAAAATTGGCAAAATGTAAAGGAATAATTTTTAAAGACTCCCTCTATTTCACTTTTGTATTTAAGTGAAAATGTAATATGAAATGCAGAATCCTGTCTTGCCATACCAAATAGTTTGATAGCAAGGCCTAAAGAAAGGTGGCTAAAAGCGAGGGGTAGGAATGGAGCCCTGTGAGCCCCGTGAGCCCCAGCTTAAAAATGACTGATTTTTTTATGTGCAATCTGTAAGACAACCAGAAAGATCTTGATCTTGGCAGGATTTGTTATAATACTATCCAGTGCAGTGTTGTTTTCTGTGGGTTTATATGGCCCTGAAGGATGTACATGTCTTTCTGTATTGAAAAAGACTGGGTTTGAGGTGTATTTTCCCCGTCAGGTGTAAGGATTCACACAATGTCAACACAGACCAAGGCCTGACTTGGGGAGGGGAAGAGCTCCCGTGCCTGGACTCCAGACTCCATCTCCCCAGCCCACGCCTGCATCCCTCTCCGCATTAAACACCAAAAGAGCATTTCGTTGGTGCTAAAAGCTAAAACACTTTTACAGGAGCGGCCCCAGGGATGTTCCCCGGGCCGGGCAACCCCGAAGCCCTTCTCTGGAGGCCACCCGGGGCCGGCAGAAGCCGGGCGGGCGCCTCCAGAGGGCCGGGCGCGGCCCTTCCCTTCCCGCCCTGCCGGCCGTGAGGTGACAAAGCACCGGGCGCGGGGCCGGGGGGAGGCGGCCCTGCCCCGGCCCTCACGGCCCCGGTGGCGGCGGCCGGTGCCGTGGTGGCACCGCGGGCGCCTGCGCGGCGCTCCTCCTCCACCTCCTCCTCCTCCTTCTCCTCCTCCTCCTCCTCCTCCTCCCGCCGGCGGCGGCCGCTGTCAGGATGAGGCGGAGGAGGCGGAGGCCCAGGCCGGCAGCTCCCGTCTCTCGCCGGGGCCCCCTGGCGTAGCGGTTCCCGCTCCGACGCCGCGGCTGGAGGCGGAGGAGGCCGCGGCGGCGCCGCCCGCCCGCCCGCCCGCCGGAGCCATGGCCCAGCCGGGCCCGAGCCCCCCGACGGACGGTAAAAGGGGGGGACGCGGCCTCGCTGCGCTGCTCCGGGCCGGGCCGCCGCGGCCTGCCCAGCCCCGGGCTCGCCTGCGGAGCTCCGCCGGCCTGGGTGGCGGCTGCCCGGCCCGGGGCGGGGGCGTCCACCGCGGGGAGCCCCGCAGCCGGAGGGGGGGAGGAGGCCCTGCGGGGACGGAGGGGCCCGGCTGGGGGGCTGGGAGGCCGTGGTGGGGTAGGGGCGGCTCCCCCAGCGTGGTGGGGCCGGGGGAGGCCCGGCGGGGGGAGGTTTGTAGGGCCGGGGGGTGCTGCCGGGCAGGGCTGGCGCGGTGCTGTGGCCGCAGCAGGTGCTCGGGGGCTGGCCTGGAGCTGGGCGTGCAGCCACCAGGAGCCCCACAGAAGGCTGAGGTCGGGATCCCGGCGGGGACAGTTGGCTCCTGTGCTGGAGGAGACAAAGGAAATGACAGCTCGCCCCTCTGGAGGAGCCCTGGCTACCTGTGTAGGAGCACGATAAGCTGTCCTGGAGGTTTTTGTCAGCAGGAGGTTATTTGTTTTGGGAGGGATTACAGACAAGGAAATATGATTTATTTTTTTTTTCTCCATGGATTAGGTTACAGAGCTGTGTATGGATCAGAAGAGCTGTAATCAGTGCTTGGTTTGGAGATGGGATTGAAGGGACAAGTCCATCTGGGCATCCCAGAGTGTATGGATGTGTGGGGAAAGGGCAGGAGAGCAAGAAACTGAAATTGAAGCTGGTCACGCGGGAGGAGGGCTGGGGAGAGATGTGCAGAGCCTTGAAGGATAGGTGCTTACCCGGGCATGGCGCTATGCCAGAGCTCTTTTTTTTTTTTTCTTTTTTCTTTTTAGAGAGCAGATGAGTTTCCCTGGGAAAGTACTGTTAGAAAAGGGCAATCATGTATTCTTAATTATGCATATCTAGGGAATTGTGTGGGCTTCTTTTTTTTTTTCCTTGGTGCCGTTACACAAGAAAGTGCTAATAATCTACGGGGATTTCAGTCTACCTTGTCAAAGTGTTAATGATGGAGGTGCTTGGATTTTTTTTATTTTTTATTTATATTTTTCTCCATTAAGGTCAATGATTGCATGGTCGTCCTGTGAGAGCACTAGGGGGAAGGTGAATTTACTTGCTGTCATGACTGTAAGGTTGCTCTTGGTATGGGTTACTCGTGTGCTTTGTGGCAAATAACCATTGTTTATTGTTCTTTAGCCTTTTCTTGTGAGAGCTACAGAACAGCTTGCGACAATTTTTCTTCTTGGCTCTTGCAGAGAATCTGGCTGCAGGTGTGCAGTGGAACTGAGCAAATGTTTGCTGCTTCTTTGCCAGGAAAGGTAGTTGTATGTTAGCTGTGTGTTAGAAGTTACAAGTTGGATAGAATTTTGTTCTTGCTGTTGTTGTTTAAAAAGACACAAAGGTGCAAGTAAAACTTAGTAATTTGGTAGGTTGATGAAATCTGTCTTGTAAGAAGTATGGGTTGCTGTCCTTCTCATGTCTTTCATCTGTGGAAAGACAAGGATAGTGTAAATAAGACCCATGGTTGAGAGGGAAGTGGCTGGAAGTTGGATGGATTCTGAAAGTTTTTGCTGTGTCCTCACACTGATGAACTGAGAGCTTCTAAAATGGCTCCTCTCCCCCATCCTTTGGCAGTGATAGGCCCAGTTTTTGGTTTTCTTTTCATCCACTTTTATCACTCTACTGCAGTTCTCAAGCCTGATGGGCTTTTTTTTTCTTTTGTGTAACTTGCAAAAAGTGTGCCTTGAAACTTCTCCGTTGTGTTTTAATATGGAGAAAAAGTAGAAGTGATTTATTCATTGTTTTTGGCTGTCCGCACTGAATTTATTGCTCAGAGGAGCAGTGTAATTTCTGTTTTAAGATTACATGTGACAAACCAGCACTGGATTAGTATGGCCCTTCAAGAAAAAGTTACAGCTTTTGTATAATTACTGACATTGGTTGTAAATACTGTGCGCATTCTTTACCTGTGCAAGACGCATTGGCTACATTTTTTTTTGTTGTTGAAAGCAAGTATAAAAGACTCTAGTTAAAAAAATAATAATGAAGCAATGTGAGAGGAATATTATATTAGAATATATATTCAATTCTAAAGCCCATACTGAAATGAAAATGGTACCAAAAGAGAGGAAGAGGAGAAAGAGGAGAAGAATGGATGTTGGGTCCTACCCTGTTTTTGTACTTTGGCTTAGTATAGAAGTTAATAACCCTCTAATTCTTTTGTATGGGGTAATAGAGTTTCCATATGATAACAATCGCAAAAGGCTAAGTGCAGAGTCCTCTGGCTGCTCATGTGGCTTGGTGCACTGTGCTGTTAACTCTTAGCTGATTGTGGCAACCTCTGCTGCAAGTAGGTGTGTGCTCACTGATCCTGGTCAAGGTGGCTTTTTTGCGGATTTCTTTTATTAACGCATGTCATCTAGATGGTATGACTGGAACGGTAATGCCAGATTTGTAAAATAAATAAATAAATAAAATAAAAAAATAATAATTCCTATTTTTAAGGTGGGCAGCTTCCTTGGGCTTATTTCAGATCTGGATGCTTGCCATCTCTGAAAATAAGGTTACCAAATAAAATGTTTTGACATAGTTTTTCCCTATCAGATTGTTTGGGGTTTAATATCGCTCCTTCTTATATCTGGAAGATGCTTCAATGAGGGAGCTGCTACTACATAAAGCACTAATTCTTCAAGACTTAATTTGCATATCCTTATTGTTGTTATTATTTGCAAATTATTGAACTCTCCTTACCGCACTAGTGAACTTAAACTGCTGGTACGCTCATGCTGGTAAATAGTAACTGCTGATACTCTGTGATAAAGGAAACCCTTAGTGGCATGGTCTGTTGAACACTATAAGAAAAAAATCACCAGCCAGGTGATCGGAGTCACTTTTTCTTACTCCCGTGCTCAGGCCAGTAAAAATGCTGTCTCTTTTTTGTGGTCAGAGTCAGATGGCAGCTGTCAGCGCAGAGAAGCGCTCAGCTGCATGCAGGAGGTTGTAAGACATTGCCATCTTGGGTTTAGTACCACTGGCAGCACCGGGGGCTGTGCTGCTGCCTCGTACCAGTACCATGGGATCCTCCCGACAGGAGCAGAGATCTTGCTGTCGCTGTACTTCTCACTTGCCTCAGAGGTTGGCCACTGCCAGTGGAGGGGTCTGAAATGTCACATAGACAATGAACTAACGAAACTTAAGCCTTAGCCACTTAATATGGTTCTAGTTATTTTCCTTACACATATCACTTTTAAAATGAAGTTGAAGTATCTAAATATGCTATTACTCATCTCAAAAGCTAGGTGTGGTTGGTAAGGGACTGATTTTGAGCACTGCAGTTTAGCTCTGTGTTGTTGATGTAACTGTCAAAAGTTAAACTCTTGTCTCTTGGGTACTAACTGCAGAATTGCTGGTACTTTCCAAGAGCCCCAAAATTCCTTCCCTTTCATGTTGCTTGCTTTTAATTTAGCATGCTATTTAACAGTTATTAAACAAACATGTTCAATTAAAAAAAAAATCAACACAAACGAACACATCTCTTTTTCAGTTGTACATTTTTCTGTTTGTTCAGTGGACCCGTCTGGAATTTGGCTTCAGAAGTGAGGCAGACACCTCGAACATACACCTCTTAGAATTTCTGAGGAAGTTTTGATCAGCTCAGCAGGTCGGTTTGCTCTGGAGTGGAAATATGCACATTCAGGGTGTCTGCTTTCCATATGAAGCCAAGTCCCAAATCTCTCTCTCAATTTTGAGAAATGCTGTGACCCTGTTTGTTAAAATTAGCTATTGACTTGCCTGAAGGCAGAGTGAATATACTTTATGACGTGGACTGTCTGTCTCTCTCTTGTATTTTAAACGCTGGAAAATAAAAATTCTCTGCCCGGTTTTATTGCTTCTTGGCCAGTTCACCACCATCATTGACAAGATGGCCTTCCGAAATGTTTTCTGTCCTTTCTGGCCTGCTGCCTCAAGATGCTCAGCTGCTTTCCCATAGCCCTTTGTGGGTGGAGCGGATTCCCACTGCGGAACTAGTTTGTGTGCGCTCCCTTGAAAGTGATTGAGGAAGGAATTTTGTTTTAAAACTTTTAAGAAGCTAAAACAAACAACGTCTCCCAGCGTGGGAGTGGACCAGATCCCATTGGCTTCATAACGGGTGATGGTTGAATGGCAGGCTTCCTGGGCTTTCGCTCCAGGCACTTTATTAAAAAATTCTTCTAAGATGTGAAGTTTTCTATATTTTATATATATATATATATATATATATGTAATTCTGTTTAAATAAAGGTTTGTATTTAAAACAAAAAGCATGAGGTTATGGCTTTGCTCTGACTGAAGTCTTCCAAGATAAGCACTGATAGCACTGATAAGCAGCACTTACCAAGCAGACTTCCAAACTGTACCTGACAACAAGGCAGGGGTGGGAAAAAAAAACAAGACAAGGACTAGCTGTAAATGCCATTCTGTGTGTGTTTAAGAGTAACATCTTTCATTCCAAAGGTCTAGTGCTTCTGAGTGGTTTGTAGTTGGTACTTGCAGAGTTGTTTCCAGTACCTGCGCCAGTGCAGTCTGAGTTACTGGTGCTAGTCTCTGCAAGTTACTCTATAAATAGGGTAAGTGTTGTGTAATTTTAGTCATGGTATAGTCAGTTAAGCATGATGATGAATTATCTCTGGAAAAATGTAAATCATTTGACATCTTTATATAAATTGGCATAGGAGGAACATGTGAGGAGTGTACCCTGAGGTAGGATTTCTGTATTTTTCAGGAAATACAGGGTTGCTTTTGAGTACTTCGCTGAAATATCCCTGGTGCTTGAGAAAAATGCTGGCTTGTTGTGTCTCATTATTAATGGTGCGTATCGTACCTTCAGAGTGCAGAACTGCAGCACATCCGTTAATGTAATGATGTCTTTCATTTGCATAGTAGCTTGTAAGTACAAAATGAAGATGGATGGCCTGACTGATGTATTTTCTTTCTAACCCAGCGGCATTTCAGCCCGTGGCCTTCAGACCCCTGTCACTCAGGTGCTGCTTCTGTGCTGTCTTCCACAAACCCCTTAAAAAATAACTCTGTTGTGAGAAGGCTTTAAGTCTGTTTTTTTTTTTTTTTTTTTATAAAGGAGGCCTGGGGGGTTCTAGGAAAAAAAAAAAAAAAAAGGACTGAAAAACCACTGATTTCACCTGTCAGAACAGAGGAAACCTCCCTAGGTATCCTTAACACCAGAAGGGCCACTTGATGTCTGTCTCTGTAATTGCTTTCTTCTTAGCTTACAGTGTGCCCAAGTCAGTTATTGAGAAAACTTCACAGATTGCTGTGTTTTGTTTTGTTCCTGTTTTCCTTTTTTCCTACTCATGTCTGCTTCTTTCAGCCACGACTTCTGTTGGCAGCCAGCTGCCTTGCGGTGCCTCTGTTCTCCCTTCTGTCCTCATCCCGTGCTCATCTTCCGTGGTCAAGCCCCTCCACATACAACAGAGAATAAAATGAAAGCTTTCATGTCACCCTTCACATCTGTTTCCATCTCCCCTGGCAATTTCTGTTTCCACACAGCTAAGTGACTGGTTAATTCCTCTGAAACGTCGCCTTGCGTGACCTTTGGATGCTTCCCCTCCAAGGCCAAGCGGCTGTTCAACTGTCCTGGACAACCGCTGCTGCTCAGCTCATCCTCTGGTTTCCTCAGGGCTCCTTCCCACCCACCATCACCTCCTCTTCCTTAAACACTGCTCTTCCTCCTGCAGGCCTTTTGCTGCCTCCCGTCTGTGGACACCCCCTGTTTCTTGTGTCAGCTGCTCCAGCCTTTGCTTGCTCTGCTCTCTGGTTGGGATGTCCTCAGTATCCTTCCTCCGTGCCTCCATTCTGCTGCTGGAGAAAATTGTAGGAGTGCACTTTCTTCATGAAAAATTTCTTCTTTTCTTTTCCAGACAGCACTGCTCGCCAGCTATGCTGATTCTTAGCTTGTTTGCTGTCCTGTTCTTGTGGACTTTTTTTTTTTTTTTGGTTTATTTTTAAGATCTTGTCAGCTTTTATTAAAAAGAGAAGGTCTTCTCTTGCTTTCCTCTTGGTACAGAGCAGGTACTCACCTACTTTTCAGCCCCCCTGCCTTATGCATCTCATACAGATTCAGTGTTTTCTCCGAACCAGCTGTAGAGTTTGGCAGGCGTTGGACCTCAGCTACTCACCTATTTATCATGAGATTGGCTGACATCTGATTCTTTATTACCTTGGTTTCTTTATTTGTAAACCAAAGCGGTTATATGCATCACGGATTGCAGAAATTAATTGCTGGAGGTTAACTGCTGATCTCCTTTGGAACGGTAGAGAAACAAAGGAGCCCCAAACCTCACCTGCCAGAGCAGTTCTGAAGACGTGGTTTGGGTAGGGAGCAGGGCAGGCAGCCCGCTGTGTGACTCCTCACATTGTGCTGCAGGCTGCTAGAGCCCTGTGTTACCTCATGTCCCCACCGTAACTGCAAAATAGATCTTAAGAGCTTAAAACAAACAAACAAAAAATCTACCAAGCCTGATTTAATAAAGAACAGAGGCTTGTTGTGCCGTGGTGCTTCACACCGAGGGAAGAAATTTAAATTTAGGTGGGAATTTCTTTGTGTTCTTCTTCTGTCGTTTTGTGGCTTCTGAAAATAACCTTTCCAATAAAATTGTTATGTCATTTGTGTTCTGTAGAAATTATACATGGCAAAGAAAATCAGAATCAATAATTGAAAGACAGCAGAATCGTTTCTATGGATGCTCCTGAGGGTATGGCTTGTAGGTGAGAGGAAGTGATTAACCAAGGATGAGACCAACCCAGCTTTGTTGATTGAGCAGTGTTGCCAAGGCTTTAAGAAAGTATCCCGAATAGACTGCAAGATTTGTATTGCTGCTTTTGTTGATGCATGTTTTTAATTTCCAGCCAGTTGCAACAAGGCTTGAAATGCTGTTTAAATGGCAACAAAAGAGAAAAATATGCAAAATTGTAAAGAAGAAAGATCGCTCTTTCACCTTCTTAAATTTTTGTCTCAGTGCTTCCATGCAGAACTGTTTACCCACCGCACCCATGCCTTGGCAGGGTAACGTTGTATTTGCACGTGTGGTTACCATTGCAGTGTTCCTCAGCAAGAGATCTTTGTGCCATATGTTAAGTGCTGCTACAGCAGTGCTCTGTGAAATGATTGGGTTGGCAGCGGGGTTGGTTACGTTAAAGAAACACAGAATCAAGTAACTTGCAAACACTAACTTGTTTACAAGCACAGAATACAGAAATATTCCTTACATCTGTATTTGCACTGGCTTAATCTATAGAGGAAGAAGCACAGATGAGTGCTCGAAGTTACTGTTCAAGCAGCTGATTATCTTAACCATCCCTATAAAGGTCAGTGTCTGGTGCCCCTTCAGAAAATTGTATTTCCCAAGGCCTGCTGAAGATGTCCTAGACTCCCATTGACTACAGACACGAGGGTTGGAACATTCATCTTGCATTAGCAGTGGGCCGTGCCAAGATCCCTGATGTAACTGAGCTGTGCTGTTACTTGCTTTATTTTGGTGGAATATGAAACTCGAGTTTGGCTCTGTTCATTCAAAGCATCTCATAAACTGACATCTTTATGTCATCTGTTACATTTTCTTTTAGGGATGATTAATTGGTTGCACGTAATACTTCCTTAATTGTCAGCTCACAATGCCTGTTTACATTTTTTCTTTGTGTGTGTCTAGAGACGTGTGCTAAATTAATGGGAAAGCAATTAGCCAGACTCCAGATTCAGTGCTTGACTGACACCTCTAACTGTGAGCATTACAGCTGTCTGCCTGGTCTGCACAGCTCCTGCTTGACTTCTAGATGAAACCAGGGATGAAGATGCTAAATCCCTAAATAGTGTAGAAAACCCTGGTGGATTCGCTGGAGGCACGGAGGCTAACGTTTACCTGATGATACACAGGAGGGGTTGTGATGGCACGTTACAGGGTCTGATTTAGCTGCAGTTTTGCACTCGTGTCCTTGCTTTCAAATAAAAGTAAATGTGAGCCTAACGTGGCTGTGGCGTTGAGCTGTTTTCCCATACGTTTTTACCTCCAGCTCGGTTCTGTACCAGTCTGAATGTGCTTACATGGGAGACACCCGTTCAGTTGGGTTTGTTCAAACTGTGTGTGTACAAACACGGGTGGGAAACGCGAGCTTTGGAGCTGGTGTTCTGGCACAGGTTATGTTGCAACTGCCCCTAGATGGCCTGAATGGAAATCAGGATTTGGAGAAGGCCATTTATCGCTTTTATGACAGCCATAAAGTCTTGTAAAGAAAGAAAAAGGGGAAAAACCCAACTCTACCCTACCCTGAGCTTGGTCACCAGAAGGGAGCGCAGGGCAGCAGGAAAGCCAGGCTCCCAGAGTTGTGTTCCCTCCTCACCTTTGTGCCTGCTCGACACGTGGGAGCCGCTGCTGGGCCACTTCGGCTCAGCCACCCAGTGGAGAGCCGCTCACTGCTGGATTAATGAGTTTAATTGATTCAGTGAGTATTAGAGCCAGCACAAAGGAAGGGGTGGAGACCTCCTGGTGGCAATACGGATGTGTTGTGCAGACTCCTGTTCACGGTTTGAAGCAGCCTGCAGCCTCGCTGCTGTGTTCGTGGCGGTTCTGGTATACGTCAGCCACGTGATGAGCGTGGGCAGGGTCCCGATGGGCTGAAAGTAAGTGGTTTGACACCTCTCTGTCCCCAGCTTTGTGCTGTATCACCTCGCTGCTCCCATTGCTGCACAGCCCCACGGGTCCTCGTACTGTGCTGGGGCTAACTCGGGGCAAGGTGGGGGCCTGGGTTACCCAAAAAGGTGAACACCAGGGCTGCAGTTTACTTCGAATGATCATAACAACTGCAGGCTTAGTTAAGTCTTCATGTTGTTTTGCTTATTCTCCAGGCATATGTATATATTTAAATGTTGCAGTGTAAATGAAAACTTCATGCTGGAGGAGGAATTTCTTCCTTTTTAACTGCTCAGAAATGCGTTTAGTGACAAGTGGTAGCAAAAAGTAGAAATATATAGACTGATGGCAGTGCTTCCTGTCAAGAAATAGATTATGGAGACTTGGGGGAGTAGTAGGCTGTTGTTCTCAGGGAAACTATTAAATTGCTGCAGAAACCTTACTCCCAACGATAGGGACTGTATCCTGTTCCTTATCAAATAAAGATGTTAATCATCTTTTATTAGTTGTCATACTGTACTTATCACCACGGTGTCTCCATAAATACATCTGGCAGCCGCATTTTCCAGGCCATTTATCAAGATTTATATCCTGGAAGTGGTTACTCTGAGGCACCATGTGTTCGTGCCTGCAAGGGGCTCTTCTCACAGCTAACACTTCTGAAATGACTCTGCCTTGAAACCGGGTCCTAGCCTGGTCCTGTCCTCTGTTCATTCTCTGGCTACCTGTTTGGGCCGCCGAATGTTGTAGGAAGGGACAGGGAACCGCAGAGGGAATGATGTCACATTAACCCCTCTTATGGTGCTTGTTCACATTCATGACTGTGGGTCCTGTGTGAGTTACTGCTATCTCAGAAGCATTTCTGGTACCTGTAACCATACGTGGGTGCTGTCTGGTAGCTGCAGGGGTGGGAAGCATTTGCGTGCTGTTCCTGACCATGTTGGTTTTGAAATTGTGCAGAGAGGCTGACTTGCTGTCGGTGGTGCTCTCCTCACACCTATAGTAATGGTAAACTAGAGAAGCTTTTTGTTTTTCTCATTGTCTTCTCCTGTTGGTCTGCCTGTGTGTTTCTCTCCCCGGTCAGATATTTCAATTTTGTTATCTTCCTTGGAGTTTCTTGCTCTGCTGGGTCATGGTTAGTTGGTTCCTTCTGCACAGAGATGGGGTGGCAGGGTGTTGGGATGGTACATAGCCTGAAGGCTCTCAAAGCCACACCACAATTAATCAGCCCTACAGCAAATGGCAGCACAGCGTGAGGTCTTGCAGGACTGGTATTCGGGGGAATTTGGAATTAATGGGAATGGGTATGTTTTATATGTTCATTTACTTCATCGCAGCGAACAATGCAGTGGGGTTGTTTTTGTTGCTCTGGGAGCTGAGTCACACTTTATTCACTTTTTTTTTTCCCCTAAAAGAGGACAGCCATTAATAAATCTGTGAGCGGTGTGACAAACGTGTTAGAAGGAGTCAAAGGGATTTTTTCTCCTCCCACTGCAGATGAGTCAGCAATTACAGTATTGTGAAAGAAAATCAGCACCGAGTTTGTTGTCTGGGCATGGTAAACGTTTACATCTTAAAAACCATTTATACTAGCGGTGTTCTGAGTGCTGGCTTCTGTAAGTGGTCTCCTGCATAGTGGAGGGAGTGTCAGAAGCTTTCCCTAAATGCCCGTCCATCTGAAATGAGAATATTTGATCAGAACAGCAGATTTCTGGTGGTTTACTCAAGGAGGTATTAACAACTGTTTCCATTCTGTCTCTTTGCAAGGTAAGATCCTCTGAAGACCGCTCTGTCAGGGGTAATTGCCATGTGAAGTAGCGTTGTCCTGTTCTGAACTTTGGCTGTTTTGTACACGTGATGGTTAGATCTGGGAGCGTGGCAAGGCTTGGCAGAAGCCTTCCTGCACAAACACGAAGGCTCATTCATATTCTCGATGTTACTTTGGTCAAGAAGAATGGAGCTGCCTGACTGTTTATTGGGACTTCAAAATACTACGGAAGGGGAGTAGCTGGCGCTGCTGGAGGGTTTTGTTTAGGGGCTAAAGGGCCTCCTCTGTCTGCTTGAAACACCTTTCTGCTGCCTGCCTAGCTTACAGGTTAGCGAGGTAGGGCAGCCTGATGAAATAAAAGGAGTGGCAACGCGCACGTGAACGCTGACGTGTTTGACAGGTGCATTGTTTAAGCATAGATACCGTACTAAATGCTTGAAAAGCTTTGCCAAGGGATCAAGTTGGACTGTGACTGCAGGGTATGTAGATCCAGACTAGCTTTAAGCTGATAGTGGTGTAATCGTAGCAGCAACGACACTCGGCACAAGCTGTGAATCCTTTTAGAGAAACCTGACCAATACTTGGATGCTTAACCTTTGCTGTGGTTTGTGCTGTCATCACCATGCTCACTTGTTTGCTCAAGCAGTGGCTAGCCTGGGTAAATGTACACAGCCTGTAGAGTAAATAGACCCTTCAGAAACCCAAGAAGTCATTGAATTTTATTTCTGCCGAGACTTTTTTTTTTTTTTTTTTTTAAATGAGCCTTTTATAAAGAAAGGTTATAAAAATGAAAAATTGTCAGTGTTACAGCGAGGGAGAGTAAGATAGAAGCACAGAGAGATCAAGGAACGTGCTGGTGACTGAGATGAGAGTAATAACTCAGTTCTCTCTTTTTTTTTTGTCTCTATAGGTGAATTCAGTGTCTCTGTTCATTAAACTGTAACTTGCTTGCTGTTGACTTATGCGGAACTCAAACTCATTGTGTTTCTGAGCAGATTCACTGATGGTGGCAGTAGGATGACCACGTGCAGCCAAAATACTTTCTCTGGCTTACCATCCATCATGATGTCTAGCTGACTTTTCCTACACCGTGATTGATCCACTGCTGCCCTATTTAAATTACCATTTAATTGATGGGGCGGAGAGGGTGGCGTTACTCTTGAAAAAATACTGATAGTGTTTTCCAGAAGCTTTGAGGGATTGTACTCCTCACCTTCCAAAGTATCAATGCCAGGAATTAATTAGAGGAAAAACTAAGGACATCAAAACCCCACGTTCATTGGCTTGAAACTTGCATGGAGAAGGTCAAGTGTGTGCACAAAACAGCAAAAGGCTGGTTAAAGGGTAAAGGAAAAGGACCTGCTACTGTGGTGAGGGGTGCAGGAAAAAACAGGCTACTGATGGAGGTAGGGGACTGCCCTTGGGAGGTGAAGGTGCTTTTGGCAAATGTAAAATAAATTACTGGGGAAAAGAGTCCAAGCCCACTTCTGTGCATACAACCCTATGTAAATAGCTGCATTCCCGTGATACCTGATGCGAGTGACCGCTGTTCCATTGCATTCTGATTTAAATAATGTTTAGCTAAGCATAAACTTAAAACTAGACTTAAATTACCTGGGGCCAGAATGACTAAATGTGTGGAAGAGGTGAGGAGCATTACTCACCACGTGAATCGGCCTTATCAAGACTGGGAGGAGGTAAGTTGTGATTCCCCTTCACCGAGGGCGACGGGAGCATCGGGGATTTGGACTCCAGAACAGCAACTGCCCGGTTTTGTGTCTGAGAAGAAAGGCGAGGGAGGCAGTAACAAAGCAAGGAAGTAGTTAATGTGTTGTGTGCCCCATAGGAAGGAGAGAAAAAGAGGGAAGTAGTAGTGGAGAAAAACGGAGAAGGAGAAACAATGTCTTCGCTTCTTTTTCCCCTTATAATTCTACATGACAACATTCACTGTGTGATCATGCTTCCAGGACGATTTGGGTAAAAATGGTTGCACAAGGAAGACAGAGGACAACAAGTTGCCTTACTAGCGAGTACTACATGGCATTTTTGGTAATCAGCATTTGACCTGAACCTGGAAATGCTTTCAAGCGTTGTTTGCTGGCTGTGCACCTGGGTGCTGATGTAGAACAGCAGTGCCAGCTGTCGCTGCGCTCGGGGCAGCAGCCGCCCCAACCCCAGCTGGTGGGAGCAGGAGCGGGTTCCTCGGGGACACCTGCAGCATGCAAGCAGCTCGCTTCAAATGCCGTGGGATGGTCATACAAACGGCTGCATGGGTTTTTACAGTACCACGTCAAAACAGTACCACCTTGTGGACCAAGGGAAACCAGCTGATGTGATTTTTTTGGACTTCAGCAAGGCTTTTGACACGGTTTCCCATAGGATCCTACTGGACAAAATGTCCACCATACAGCTAAATAAAAACATCATACGATGGGTGAGCAATTGGCTAACGGGCAGGGCCCAAAGGGTTATGGTAAATGGAGCTGCGTCAGGCTGGCGGGCGGTCACCAGTGGGGTCCCTCAAGGCTCCATTTTAGGGCCGGTACTTTTCAATATTTTTATAAATGATCTGGATGTAGGAATAGAGGGTATTTTGAGCAAGTTTGCTGATGACACCAAACTTGGAGGAGTTGTTGACTCAAGTGAGGGCGTAAAGGCCTTACAGAGGGATCTGGACAGGTTGGAGAGCTGGGCGATCACCAACCGCATGAAGTTCAATAAGAGCAAGTGCCGGGTCCTGCACCTGGGACGGGGAAACCCTGGCTGCACGTACAGACTGGGCGATGAGACGCTGGAGAGCAGCCTAGAAGAGAGGGATCTGGGGGTCGTGATAGACAGCAAGTTGAATATGAGCCAGCAGTGTGCCCTGGCAGCCAGGAGGGCCAATCGTATCCTGGGGTGCATCAAGAACGGCATCGCTAGTAGGTCAAGGGAGGTGATTGTCCCGCTCTACTCTGCGCTGGTGCGGCCTCACCTCGAGTACTGTGTGCAGTTCTGGGCACCACAGTATAAAAAGGACATGAAACTGTTGGAGAGTGTCCAGAGGAGGGCTACGAAGATGGTGAAAGGCCTTGAGGGGAAGACGTACGAGGAACGGCTGAGGTCACTGGGCCTGTTCAGCCTGGAGAAGAGGAGGCTGAGGGGAGACCTCATCGCAGTCTACAACTTCCTCGTAAGGGGTTGTCAAGAGGCAGGAGACCTTTTCTCCATTAACACTAGTGACAGGACCCGCGGGAACGGGGTTAAGCTGAGGCAGGGGAAATTTAGGCTGGACGTTAGGAGGGGGTTCTTCACAGAGAGGGTGGTTGCACACTGGAACAGGCTCCCCAGGGAAGTGGTCACTGCACCGAGCCTGTCTGAATTTAAGAAGAGATTGGACTGTGAACTTAGGCACATGGTCTGAACTTTTGGGTAGACCTGTGCGGTGTCGAGAGTTGGACTTGATGATCCTTAAGGGTCCCTTCCAACTCAGGATATTCTATGATTCTATGATTCTATGAAAAGTTATCTAGTTGTTAATTAATCCTTGGATAGCTAGAAGTCACGCAAAGGACCCTTGTTTTCTCTAGAAGAGACTCCTTCCCATCTCACCTTCTTCATTTCTTTAGACTTTAATTATTTAAATGTTGTGTTTCTTTGAGATCCTTACAGTAGCATGTCATACAGTGCTTAAAACAAGGAAAATAAAGAATAGGAACAGGCATTACTGAGACTACAAGTTACAGTGGAAAAGTTAGATACTATTTTCATAGCATAATGCAAGCTGTTCTGCTTGATGTTATGTATTTATAATGTGGTTAGATGTTTAATGTGCAGTGCTCAGTTGAATGTTTTTGATACTGCAATTGTTGATTTACTGCAATAAAAAGTTATTATAACTGATATGCTGCAGCAGGGCTCAGTTCAGTATCTTAACTGATACGTGCATTTGACTCCACCACCAAGTTTTAATGAACATAGCATTAAATTAGTACTGGATTCTTGCTTGCGAATGTTTAGTCAGTACAGAAGGAATTAGGGATGTCAAATAACCTTCAGCTGTACCATAAGCTATAAGTTGTTGGGCAGATGTAACAAGGTCTCTGAAAGCCACAGTGCCCAAAATAGGGAACTGCCTAAAAGTTACTTCTGCAGAATTGCTGGTAATGATATTGGCAAGCAGCAGCGCGTCTCCCGTAGCACAGCTGCAGGATCGCCGTCTTTCCTTCTCTTCCTGGAGCCTGGCTGTCAGCACTGCGCGCAGTGACGTCCTCAGGAAAGGAGATCTGTGACAATGCAAAGGGTTTTGTTGCCTCTGAAAATGAGTTCTCTGTCCTTAAATAAAACTAAACGAATGTATGCTGACCAATAAGCTATAGACGTTTGTCCAGAAGAGGTAAATGAAATGCTTGATGCTTACAAATGCAAGTTTGGGAAAGCAAATAATTCTTTTTTTCCTTCTACACCACTCCCACCCCCTTTTATTTTCCCCTTCAGTTTGGTGTGCTGCTGTTCAAGTGTGTAAAGGAAAGCTTTGCTCCTTGAAGAGAACACCACTTCAATGTCATAAATCGGGAATTTTTTCTGTTCAACTCGCTTACTAAAAAAACCCTACTTTCGGGTGCCGCTTACCAAACAACTGCATTCTTTGGAGTATGTTTTGCAAGTTGTTTGTTTTAATCAAATCTTTAAAGAAAATAAAACTAAGAAAAGCTATCTGCAGTCAAAATACATGTACTGGTGGCAGACTTCTAGACTGCAAATTTATGTAGCACCGTAAATGTGGCTCCAATATGTCATCGTGGTGGATAAAAATTAGGGCTGTTAGGAAATAAGCATGAAGAAAAAAATGCTCGAGACAGAGGTATGGAAAAAATAAAAAGATATGGCTGCCCAATCATAACAGGAAAAGGAAGAGGTGGAAAGTGACACGAGTGACTTATGTCTAGCAAATATTTTGGAGGCAAGTAGTTTGTTTCTGATCTGTTTTTCAGATTTCAGCTGTAGGACTGAAATCTTGATGTCATGTTTGACATCCTAAATATCAAGTGGAAAGCTTTGTGGTATTAATTTTATAAATAGACCTAGTACTCAAAAATAAACTTGGCAATAATCGGCTTTGTCTGTCTTAATTCAGGAATGGTCACTACATGTTTGCATAACTGGGAACTGTCATAGATAAAATTTAATCCTTTTGGGAGCTGATCTGTGAAGCAGCGTTTAAGTAACTAGTCACATACAGGATGTGTGCTTGTTCGTGTGTTTGCCTTACGTTGAAACCTTGCTGTGTGTTGGTTTAAGAGAAAGTTTGGTCTTTTTTTCACTGTAGTTTCTTGTTACGTGTTCCAATTGTCTCATAGCCTTCTCGTAAATGGATGACTCCACTCATAAGTGGATTTTGCTGCCCTTCTTTTGAGTTCTTCCACCTGGTTAAGCCATGTAATAGCATGCAGTGTGTTTTATAACGTTAAACAGGTAGATGGTGATCCCTGCTCTTGACATGAAGTACCTATGCAGCATCCGTGTAGTTCATTAGAAACAAAGCTGGTAATGCCCTTGGTTTGTCTGACTCCCATCAGTAGTCCCCGATACCCTAAAAAAAGCCTTATTTGTAGAGTAATGGTTGGCCAAAGTGACTTCTTGTTTGCTTGCTTCATTTTCAGTTCGGCCTATCGATTTTAGTTTAAACTCTTATTGGTGCTGTTTTGTGAGTTACCAAGTTGGTCTATAGGGTTTTTGTTTGCTTCTTAATGAGTTAGGGCCCAATTTGGGGAGTTAGGCCTCCCATACTGCCTCTCTTAGGGGATACAGAGTGCTCCCTGCCTCCTGGGGGCCGGCGTGTAATGGTGGCTCCTGTCATAGAGTGGTTCGCTGTGTGCTTCATCGATGTCCTCAGCCTTTCTGTGTATGGTGCTCCCATTCATGAACAATTCCAAAATGAACAGTTTTTGGTGCTTTGTTTTTTTTTTTTTTGTTTGTTTGTTTTTTTGTTTGTTTGTTTGTTTTTTTTTGTTTTTTTTTGTTTTTTTGTTTTTTGTTTTGGCAGCTTTAACCAAGCCAGCCTATGATGGCAAATAAAAGATGTAGAGCTTAGGGATATGGTTTAGTGGAGGGCTGTTAGCGTTAGGTTGGAGGTTGGACTCGATGACCTTGAGGTCTCTTCCAACCTAGGAAATTCTGTGATTCTGTGAAAAACTTTTCTTTCTCAGCTCTTTTACAGAACTGAGGTGATTTGGGCCTAACTTCAGAGCAAGACTTCAGCTATAAATGACAGTGATCTAATTGAAAATCTCTGAATGTCCCTTTCCTGCCAGTGACTTCAGTGCTTTTCCAGGCAGGCTTTAATCTGTGTAATGTGGCCTGCGGTTACTTGCAGCTGGCAGTTCAAATTTGGGTTCGTTCTAGAAAGTGGAGTGTCTGTATTGCTGTCGTACAAACCATATCCACTGAAAAGACAACCTTTTTGTGAAAATATAACCATTTTCACTTAGTAGAAAGAAGGTAGTTGTGATGATGTCTTAAAAATAACCTGCTTTTCTTTTTACACATACGCATTTCTGGGGGTTGACATATAATATGATTTATTTTCCTCGGGTGCGTGTGTTAGTGAAATGTGGATAACGCTGGTGTGGGGAAACTCCTCTTCTGTGTGTGGAACGCCAGGATCTGTCCTGAACACACCTCATACGGGTGGTAAAAACACTTTGAGCCTAGTACATGAATGAAAGCAATAATGCTAACACATAGTTGTGCCGATGTGTGGCCTGCAGATCTCACCTGTCGCCATTTGCTCTTCCCAGGGCCTACAGCTGGCCTGGCAGCAGCCAGAGCACTGTAGTGCCAGGTTATTCACTTTTTTCTTTTTACATGCAACTGGCAGGCTGGAGAGAAAGGCCACACTGTAAAAACAAAAGCACTTGAAGTTTCATTTCCATTTCCTGCTTGGTGACCCTGCCACCCCTCTCTGCTTGGGTGGGAGGGTTTAGGAAGGCCGAACTTCTTGTTGCCTCAGCTTAAAGTGTCGGCTCTTGTGGTGTCCTCTGCCCTCCGTCCTCAGCAGAAGCAAGTCTTCTCTTCAGAAGAAATATAATTTGGTTGCTTTGCACAGCCAAAGTTTGCTTTCTGATGGGAGCAGTAGCACAGCCGCTGTTGTGAGGTCTTCAAAATGTCGGTCATACGGCAAGTGATGCCTAGATTCCTTTTTGCTTTCTTTTCAACTTGTGTGTATGGCTCTGGGCACCTGCCCGGCTGTGGCACAATCCAGCCTCCCCTAGATATTAGAGCCTGTCACCGCGTCTCTTCAAGAGCCGAAGCCATGGCACCAGAAGTGCCTCCTCCAAGCCTGGCCTGGCCTGGCTCTGAGGCGGCGGCGTGGTGGCTGTGGGGGCTCCGCCAGGCGCCTCCAGCCCTGCTGCCTGGCTGCCTTGGCTTCCAGCATCGATCTCTCTCGAGCCAGTGGGGAGTGGAAGCGTAGGCTTACCCTTCTGCAAGAGATCGAAGGCAGCTCTTTAGCCTTGGGAAGTGCTGTCGAGCCTGGGCCTGGCTCCACGCATGCTGTTTCAGTCCTGGTTTTGATCCAGGCGCTTTCTGAGCTCCTTTGAAGCTTTCCTCTCAGTGAGCTGTCTTTGCTGCAGGTTTCTTTTGCATTCTGGAGAGTTCCCCTGTGCAGTTTGCCTTGCAGAATCCCAATAAGAGAGGGTGGCCAGGAAAGCTGATGTCTTGATACTGAAAGTTCAATTGAAAAAGTGAAATGAAGATTTCTTTGGTTCTGTAGCTACATATACCTTTTATCCAGCATGGAGTTGAGCAGATAACTTAAGCACTACGTTTTATAATACCACAGGCCCTCATAAACAGCGATCAGTAAAACATACCAGTGCATTTAAAAGATCCTTTTGTTCATGTCTGCAGTTACTCTAAGTCATCTGGTACTAAAAATAAACATAACACACACAGCCTCAATGGCGTTCACCAGCCAGCATTTTACCACTGTAAGCTGTAGATCTGCTGCCACCGCTTTGCAAATCTCAATGTTTGCTGCTGCTGAAGTTGTGTGGCCACTGTACTACGTTTTCTGTACTTGGTTTTAGTGGTAAGTGTTTTGGGTGGGCTATGTAAGCGTGTCTGATGGATCAATATTTTGTGTATGTAGTCTGTGCTGTGTAGGGACTATAACTGAAACAAAGTGATTCAGCTTTTCTACCAGACGGAGCTGGAACACGTCCATAAAATGCTTTTGCAGAACAGATAGAGGATTGCTTAGAGGAACGCTGTTTGCTCAGTGCATTGCCGCATGGAGGTGGGTTTTGTTTGAGCTCATCTGCCTCTTGTTTCTATTTTGAATTCAAGTTCTGAGGTGTACAGTAGGAAACCCTCTGGCACCTAAAGCAGGCCTGTGCTTCTTGAGGTGCGAAGTTGTTAATATTGCACATGAAGATCAGTATTATAGGGGTGGTGATTGTGCTTCTCACTCTTTATAGTGTCATTCAGCGTTGTGGTGATCGTGTTGTAACAGTCTTCAGTGCCTTGTGGACTTAATACTATTCCTTTTGTTTGCCATACCACCAGGTCATCTGCTAATGCAGTAAATACTGGAAAATGCAGATATATATGTGCTCGCTTACGGATTTTTACCTGCTGGAAACAGGAAGCGTTTGATCTGATGATCAGTTATTTCTCCATAGATTGTGGTCATCTTCTGGCAGTTTGGTTGAATGAATGTAGTTTGCAAAATGTGTTAATGGAAGTGCAGAACTGAAGGCAGGAGGCATCAAGGCATCATGTTTTAGTTTATGATTTTTTTTTGGTCTGTAGTTGTTAGCTCAGCAGCTGTTGTTGAGTTTTCTTCAACCTTAGCCTTTGAGAACTTGGTGCTTCGATGCTCGGCCTTCACGGGCTTTTTGTTTGTTTTTTCCCAATTGCTTCCTTCGGTGTATTTACAGAAGTATGATTTTCTTTGGGGGAATTGTTTTCTATAGAATTCCCTGCCACGTTCCCAAATAGCTGTGGAGATACCTACTGCGATTTGATGCTGCAGTCTAAGAGAACTTACCTTCCCTCTGTGCTTAAAGGACTCTCACTGGTTGTTCTGATTTATTGTGGGGCAACAGTTGAACTAATTAATAAATATACTTCAAAAAGCAAAAGCCTCAAACCTCTAAGTTGCAGAATGGGATGTCTTAACTGTTAGTGACATACCTTATCTTCTGTTTTATTTTTAGTTGCTCTTCTACAACGGGTGGCAGAATTGGAAAAGGTCAATGCAGAATTTCTGCGCACAAAGCAGCAACTCGAGCAAGAATTTAATCAAAAGAGAGCGAAATTTAAGGAGCTGTACTTGGCTAAGGAAGGTAAGTTCTCTATTTTCTGGATTCTTTGAA
Source organism: Aythya fuligula (assembly GCF_009819795.1). Classification (NCBI taxonomy): domain Eukaryota; kingdom Metazoa; phylum Chordata; class Aves; order Anseriformes; family Anatidae; genus Aythya; species Aythya fuligula. The sequence continues at coordinate 4,180,832 of NC_045578.1, read as the reverse complement.
AGTTTAAATAAACTTTAGCTGTATGTAAAGCCTATATGAAGAATAACCTTTGTAATGCCAACTACTGTTTCCCATTTGCACATGCACACCACAATTTTTTTTCCTCTGGTTAAGGATAATCCTAGTTAGGATTTAAGATAATTTTCTTCCAATACTGGGATAATTGGCTACATATCCATTATGAGATAACACATTGCTTTTGATTTGCCAAAAATGAAAAAGTAAGGTCTTAAACAGTTATAGTAAGAATGTAAGAGATGAGTAGGGAGTAAAATTCAATTGGTGGCTCTTTAGCTTACAGGAACAAATTTTTGGAATTAATTTAAAAATTTGGCTGCACAGACAGGAGTCAGCCGAGCAACTTGTTGTACATCCAGACACATCACCCCTGAATTTAATACCAACTCTAAAGTCAGTGTGCTCATTCTCTCTGAACAGCAGCTGAAGCAGAAAGATGTAGTCTAGATGATGTGCTTTTCATGCTTTGTGGCTAGCTTCTTTCATACAGTATTAATTTGTCTTACTTTTCAATCTGAGCTAGAATGTAAGCAGAAAAACATTGTAAAAATTTTAATACTAGCCAAGGGCATTTATTTCAATAGCACGCTGTAGGAAAATTTGAACCATATGAGCTCAAATATCCAATGAAGACTTGGAGAGTAGTGATAGTTGCTGTTCTGAGAGCCAAATTGGTTTACTTCTAATTCTGATGATTTTCTGTCCTTAACATATGAAAGCAAACCCAAAAAATAATGCATTAGGACTGCAGCTGCTTGTATTAGCTTACGAGAGCAGAAATACAACAGGCATAATGAAGATCAGATCATACAGAAGGCCTATTTCTTTGTGTTTCTAGCAGCTGGATGAAAGGAAATTTGAGATACAAGATGCTGCTGATGAGATCAGCAGTACTTCTCTCTTTTCCAAACAGTCAAAAAATAGAAAATTATGATGATCAAAAAAACCAACTTTTATATGTACCAGAGTGAAAGGATACCGGAGAAGAATATACAAGCAATTACTTCCCCCCCTCCACCAAAGCTTTTTCCCCCTCTTTGTACTCTGAGACCCTTTCCTAAAAATACATGTGGGACAGTGGCAGGCTATCTTTAACACTGTCATTTAGGAACTAAATAACATAGATGCTATAGGATTTTGTGGTGGTGGTGGTTGTTGTTGTTTTAATTCAAGGATTAATGTCCTTTTTAGTACTCAATTAGCTTAGAGTTTCATATTCTTTTTCAAGTAGTAAGGTCTTGGGCACCAGGCTTGATTAATAGAGATAGCTTGTTGTTTTTGTATGCTGGCCAGATCTTTCTGCTAAAGTTATTGCTGTTGAAATAGGCTACGTGGGCATAAAACTATATTTTCTGTTAGTACTTTTAGAATGAATTGTATAATATATAGCATTTAAAGCTTTTGCTTCAGATTAACTGAAACCTCTAGAGGATAATATGAAATTAGTTTAATCTCTGCTTCTGGTTGCAACAATTAGGGAAGTAGTGGACATTCAGTTGAATGCATCTCTTTTTCTAGTGGAAACAGGCACAATAGAGCAAATTCGGCTGCTTAGTTTTCATATACGGGCTCCAGGTAGTGTTCACAGAGTGTTTCTAGTCTAGAATACAAAGTATTCTGTCCAAATTTGGACCAAGTTGGTGCCAAAAATGGTGAAGAACTGTCTTCCTCTCTGTTGGTTTTATCTTTTCCAAATTCATTACCAGAATGAATTAAATAGTACTGAACTAATTAAAAGCACAGTTCACCTTCACCAGGCATGTTCATTCATAGGTTACAGCTACACTGTCTGATTTGTGGCTGCATCAGCAAAAAAAGAGTCACTTTTCAAGTAAAAGTCAAATAAAAGACAAGGGCAAATGAATTCAAGATAATGTTCCCTAAAGATACCTGCTAACATTTGTTCAGTTGTTATAGGTAGATGCTGTAATATCAGCGCTTCCCTCCCTGCCCTTGTTAGAGCACTGCTCTTTGTCATAGCAACTGTGGATACTCTTCGGATTGAATTTATTTTTAATCAAGCTAAATGGAAATAATAATACTTTTCAGAGGACCTGAAAAGACAAAATGCAGTGCTTCAAGCAGCCCAAGATGATCTGGGACAATTGCGGACACAACTGATGGAAGCTCATGCTGAAATGGAGAACATCAAAGCTATAGCCACTGTCTCTGAGAATACAAAGCAGGAAGCTATCGATGAGGTGAAGAGACAGTGGCAAGAAGAAGTGGCCTCACTGCAAGCTGTAATGAAAGGTAACAACCTGACAAGCCACTGCCACTGAGATCAGACACCTCCTTAGCATGCATTCTGTGACTTACGTATGCTCTCGTACAGAGTATGGAAAGTTGCTCTTCATGGCTTGGCAAAACTGAGCTACAGAATGGGCAGATCAAGCATAATTTCTAGGCTTGGCAAAAGGAGCTTGGTTCTTCTTTTCTGGTAATATGGAGATAAAAGTTAGAAGGAATCATGGCAGTGGGAATTTCCACATATATACAAAACATTTCTGAGGAACTGGGAATGTGATACTTCATCCTTCATGAAGATAAGTATAATACATGTGATTTGGCAAGTCTGAAAACAGCTTTAGGCTGACAGCATGATTCTGTTCTCTCCTGTGTAAACACAGTTCTGCTGTCAGACAGTTGTGTCCCTCCAATATCATCACATGGACTTTTCCCCAGGCTAGTTACTGCATGTGTTGCTGTTTTTCAGCTCTGGGTCTTCATGTTTGTTTTTTTTTTGTGTGTGTGTGTTTTTTTTTTCTAGATGTTTCTGAGCTATTCTTTATTATCTTTGCATGTTGCGCAGCTGTTCTAATTTCTGAGACAAACTATATTCAAGGAATAAAATATAGGATGTAAACTGGGAACAAATTGTTGCCATAACTGGCTGTTTTCTTCAAGGTTCACAAACAAGATCATAATATCCTGAGTCTACAGTCTATAGTTGCATTTTAGAGTGAGGAAGTAGGATTTCAGTAGTTTGTCTGGATAATGTGCTGAAAGGTGCAAAACATATTGCTAAATAGGATGTTAGGTATGCTGTTTTGAAATTAGGGACTGTACGGTTTGGAGGGCTGGTTTGTTTGTATTCTAGCAATGGCCCAAACTGAAATGTAGTTTCTTAGTATCTTTTGCTTTTCAGGGGTAAGAGTCAAAGGGAAGAGAGGGGAAGGAAGACTTAACTGATGTCCTACTTTAGGTCAACTATGAAAAATCATTGGCTGGTTGGAGATGAAATTCATAAAGCTCTGTTGTGCATCTTGCATTGAAAGTAAGTTTTGGAAATGCTGTTTTATAGAGACTGTTCGTGACTATGAGCTCCAGTATCATCACAGGTTGGAGCAGGAACGAGCTCAGTGGAATCAGTATCGAGAAAATGTGGAACGGGAAATAGCAGAGTTAAGAAGGCGTCTGTCTGAAGGTCAAGAGGAGGAAAATCTAGAAAACGAAATGAAAAAGGTATGTTGAGATCTAGCTCTTCAGTTACAGTTTCAAGATGTATTTTTGTTATGTGTGGGTTCGTTCCTACACCCTGCTATAATTCCCCATAAGTACACACAGCCCGGTTCTGCCAACTTTCAGCTCTTTGTTCGTGGAAGTCGTCATGATCTTGCTTTTGAATCCATAGAGGTGTTGTATCTGATGATATATATTCAGTAAGATGGTTCAACTTGAGAAGATGGCAAGGTTTGGTTTTCAGTTGGTAAAAGCAAGAGGCCTTGTAAAGTCTTTGGTTGTTCCGTCAATTGAGCTCAAGTAAAGCCTCCCTTAGATTTTTCTGGAGTGACTGCAGATTTGTAAAGCTTCCTTTACTTCCTGCACCTTTGTTTTTTCTCTCAGATCTCATTACTACTTCTGAGGTTTTTAATGGGCACTATGTCTAAAATGTCTTTGGCCTTTGTTATGAGGTTAGCCATGTTTGTGCAACACCATTCTGCTGTTTTCCTAGAAAATACTGAACCTTGATGCCATAAAACAATAGGCTTTTGTCCTGGTTTCAGTTAGGACAGAGGTAATTTTCCTCCTAGTAGATGGTAAGAGGTAATTGCCCTGGAGTTTGGAAAGGTTTTGTTGTTGTTGTTCAAAGATCTGTGACTTTGAACATTTCCTGGAAGTAAGTTGAGGTGCCTTGGGGTGTGTTTGGATTTTCTTGTTGCATTTGAAAATTCAGTCTATTTTCTCTCCTTCAGGTGGGAAGGGGAATGAACTGGTCCTAATAGATAGGTTTTGAATCTTTGTATACATCGTGTTATTAACAACTCATGTTTAAGTGAACTTGTCTTCTCAGCATGCTTACTGTAGTCTTTAAGGTATTCTAAGATCTTAAAATGTAATAAATAGTCCTGTGTTGGATGAAGAATAGTCTAACATCTGATAATGTGCAACGTCACTGCATTTCCATGTTTCTGCTTGCTGTCAGAAGTGGAGTATTGAATATCACAAACATTCTAAATATGTTACCTAGTCGTACTGTATAGTAACAAGCAATCAGTATTACTATTTCAAAATGGAATTTCCTTTCTAAAAACTATAAAAGAGATTCTCAAATATTGCTAGTTTTTGTTGAATGTTTGCTATTCAGTAACACTGTTCTTCATGTAGTCCTTGATTTATAAAGGTGGAAGTCTGAGTAAAGCCCATTTGACAGTGTTATATTTGCAGACATACTGCTTCTGGATTAAAGACATCGCCTTGTTTAGAGAAGGTCTTAGCCCTAATAGGGGAAAAAAGATTTTGATTAAAGCTGGAGGATTTGATCAGTGTGGTGGGTCCCTTACCAACAGACCCAGAAAATGCAGAGCTCATAGTGTAAAAGTCCTATCAGTGCATTACCAACAAACTGCCAGTAACAACTTTCAGAAAATAATCTCTCCACTGAAAGTCTTCTAGTAACTAAAACCTCAGCAACTTCTCTTTTTTTTTTTTTTTTTTCCCTAGCTGGCGTGGTGATCATGTAACAGTTAGAGCTGCAAGTTGCTCAGGTGGCAGCTCACCAAGGCTCAGTAGCTTTGCTGTGAGCCAGTTAGCACTGAAAAGTTTAAGACAGCAGATAAATAGTGATTTCAGCAGCACTTCTTTAAAGGTGTTATCAATGTTTCTTGTGATCCTGAAGGAAAAAGTGATTGGCTTATTAATCTGTGATTAATATGAGCTTGGAAAGGTTTATAAGCCTGTAGAGGAACATATACTTTATGTAATAAGAGGGGGAGGGGGAAAGCTGGTCTTCAGAGTGCAGCTTGAAATAATTGCTTAAACTGCTTTGCATGGGGCTTTTTAATCTTCTTTCTCATTAAACCTGTGAGGTTTTTCCTCAAGGAGACGAAGAATTAGATCAAAATCAGGAAAAGGACATTCAATTTCACCTAATAACAAACAAGCAAATCCCAAGCCCCCCAAAAGCTGTGTTTGACTAGCAAAATAATGAATATTCATGCCACAGCAGTCAGTGAGGAAGGATGAATTTTCTCGATCATTTGGGTGTACTGTTTGAATACCTGGAATCAATTCCTCATGCAAAATGGTATTGCCATTCAACGGGGAGGTATTTATCCTCTGTCCTTATAAGGATGAGGGATTATAAAGATGGATTTATTTTATGCTAAGGCATGAATTTATAAAGAGTTTCTTTAATAATTCCATCTTCAGCTCCAAGGAATCTCCAAACATCACAAAAATTTTTAAAATGTTGCTTTGTGTTGTAAATAGGCCCTATACCAGCATATAAAATACAACAGCTCTTAAAACCAGGAGAAAACAACACCACTGTCTAGCATTGACCATGTGAGGTGAGAAGAATGGACAGCGCAGAGACAAGGTCACAAGTGTTGTGTTTCAGTCCAGGACACCAGCCTTGTTGGCTCTCTTGACTTGGTAATATCTCAGTTCAGCTGTGTTCAGTTCAGTTATAAAATCCATTTTAAACAACAGAGAATCTATGAAATTCAATACTGCACCCACATACTTGATAAAGGTTATGCTTGTTGTCTGCATGTTTTTTGCCTTAAGGAGAAAAAGGGTAGATAACAAATGTTGCTCCAAATCCTGAAATCATCTCTTTGAATTTAACGCCTATTTATTCGGTCGAATGTACAGATCTGATCTGTGTGCTATCAGGCTTGCAATGTGCTTGGTTTTCGTCACGGTTTGGGAGCACTCAGGTCAGGTGGGTAATGTTTTGATAAAAGTCTAATTTGAGCTGTATTTACTAGGTTGTGACTGCTTTGCAGGCAGTCTCCAAGTCTCGTCTGCAAACCTGGAGTTTGGCATTCTTGAGCGTCTCCTTGTCAGAAAGAGCATGTCTGGTGGAGCACAGGCTGTTGTCTGGAAGCAGCTGTTCTGCTTCTCCATGTAAATATATTTCAAGCTGCAAATTGCCGAATGTCTGGAGGAAACCTAGGTATTTTGTGATTTTTATGATAAAGCAACAATTTCTAGGAAATCTCTGCTGAAAACTCTGTGCATGGTCTATAGATCTCCGTTCCCAACTCAGAAAAAGTAAATACCGTTCTCTAACGATAATGTGCCTACCTGGTGATTAATCTCTGAGAAAATGGATTATTGATTGATAAAAATCTCTCTTCCTGTTGCTTTGTGATCCCAGGTAGGTTCTTTCAGGTAGCACAGAAGCTGGAAGAGGTCTGGCTGTAGCAGTGTGTGCTTCCATCAAGCTCTCTGCTCAGCAGTGACTGGGCTCCTTCTGGAACATGGCTTGGTGGGGAGGCATCCCGCAGGCTCCCAAGCTTTGGCTAGTCCATTTTCCTCAACCTCATCTTCCATCCAGGCATGGGGCTGATTTTGTCGTTGGAGCTGTGATGAATCTCAAGGCCATTCCTGGTACAGCTCTGTCACCCTGGGAGCAGCAGAAGTCCACAGAACAAGCAGGTGCTTTGTGTATCGAACGAGTGAGAAGGAACAGACCTGTCCCAAAGTGTGCTTGTTGGACAGGATAGGGGAGATAGGAAGAGGAGGGTAATTTGATTTCTGTGGCAGAAGTGGCCATAAAATCTGCTGTTCAATTCTGCTTTCATTGTTCGTGATAACACTGGAATAAATTTAGATGAACTGTAAATATTAGTCGTGCTTTAAGGAGAGATTCTCAGACTGTCTGTGTATCTGTAGGGAGCAGTCAGGTATTCTACTTGCCTGAGATTTCTCCAGCTGAAAATGTTGGTTTTAGTAGCAGTAAAGGGCGTGCAAGATCGCTGTGTTGAGCTGCCAGATGAATGATGCAATGTTTGGGGTGTTGGCTTGGGCTCCTTTTTTAGGGTGTTCTACCTGTGGGGTCATCCTCGTGCCGTGGTCTGCAGATCCTCTGTGCCAGGCTGGGGGACAGCAGGCTGCTCTGGTTTGGGGAGGGGTTGGGGATTGGTTGCAGAGGCAGTTTTGGTTCTGGTTGGTTGGTTTTCATCAGGTGATGAATAAATAAAAGGTGGTAATACGTGAAAACTAGGTCTGTGGCAGTCAATTTTGGAGGAAAAAGAAAAAGAAGTGCATGTTTTAATGATGATACCTCTGGAGGAGACTGAATGGCTCCTTTTCACAGAGGCAATGTGATACTGTGACACCTCTTGCCACGTGACGGCATGGTTTATGAGACTGTTCAGTGACAGCTCCAAGTAGGTTAAACTCTGCGTGTGCTGTTGTTACATGGAGTAAAAAATAATGACATGGCATGTTTCATTCAAACCCGACTTTCAAAAGCAGACGGGCCAAGCAACACTCCTCTTGCTTAGCAGAGAGAGGCTGTTTGGAGTATTTATCTTAGTATCACGGTGACCTTTTATGTGAATCCTTCCCCATATTTTTTAAGTAAAGATTTGCAATGTGATGCAAGGACAATGTCAAACTTCATTAACAAAGAAGTAAAAGCTAGAGTACTTTTTCTATCGCATGGAATTTGATAAACAATTTTGTCTCTTCAGTTATTTGCTGCTGAGCAGTCTGATCTTGTTTTAGGAGGACTTTCTGTCTGTTTCCCCAACTGGTTGTTTCCACCATGGATTTGTTTGTTGCTTTATATTCAGCATTGAACAGTGTGAAATCAGACTGGTGACGAAATGTTCCTGTAGTTATCATGAGTAATTAGGAAAAAGCTTATTCAACAGTCCTTAAAATGTTGGGCTGTCTATGTGAGCCTGCTATAGGTAGCTTCAAGTGAGAGAACGGATCGAATAAATGAAATATTAAGAAAGAAAAATCTGTGAAGTTGAACTTCTGCTCCCATCTGTTCGAAAAATGTGACTGATGAGTTAGTTGCTGGCTGCTAGTGACGGGATATGTATGTTTGTGTGACACTGTCACATGTCCCCAGTATTGAATTCACTGGGTCAGGTGATGTCCCTTGCTTTTCCTCACAGATTTTATTTGTGTGCCTTGGACAAACAAACCAGCAGTGACAAAATATAGCAGAAGTGAAAGAAACAGGAAGAAATTTGGTTTTGTTTTGCCTGTAGAATTTTATTTGTAGCTTTTTTGACCCCACAGGCTTGGTAACATTTGTACGATTGCTATGTATGCAATAGTGTTTTATGTATTCATTTTAATTCATCTCTAAAACATCAAAGCTTTCCATTGTCTGCTCTTCTTAAAAGCCTTATTTAGGATACAGTTGTCAATAAGCTTACCAGGAAATGAAAATCCAGTGAGTAGCCTCTGAAACCTACGTTCTAGTCTAGATTTAAAACAAGACATGAATATTTTTTTCTAGCAGTTACCACATTTGATCGGGCTGGGAGAAGTGTCATCCTTAGGAGGCTCTGCTTGAGGACACAGTTCTCTGCCCTCCTCCTGTCCCTTCCTGAACTCCTCCAGTAGAAGGCAGGGAAAAGCTGAGCGTTCTCAGCCTCCATACATAAAACCAACCCAAATCAGGTGGTTTAAATTTTTCCTGGCATGAAGAATTTTACTGCGGTGAATATTTGAGTCTCCTTTTTTTTTCCGGAGTGTTCTGCTTGTGGAGTCTGTGGGAGCTGTCGCTCTCACTTTGAAAAGCTTTGCTGGAGACATGAAAGGAAGCCTGCACACTGGATGCTATTTCTCATTTTAATTCTTGCTATTTTAACCTCGTTCTTTCTCTATTCCCCTTCATCAATCTCCTCAGTCTGTTGACCTGGCTTTGATCTTTGCAGAAGTGTTTTCTTGAATATATCACGGGTTTTGATGGATGGTCTGTATGTGGTTTTGAAATACTCTAGTATGGTAACACCAAAAACGGATGCTGCATCAGTAGTAATTTTAAACTGAAGAATAATCTTCCAGAACAGAACAAAGCTGCACTATGTGTTAGTGTGCAGATCCTTTTCCTTTTAACTGCGTAAGTAAGTAAATGAATGGTCAATCACTCACCATGAAGTTCTCGTGATACACTTTTTTCTTTTTTTTTTGTGAGCCATGTGGCAGCAGGCCGCAGGACAGCTAGGCCTTTAAAAACAGAAAAGGATACACATTTTGAAATGCATGTCCCTCAAGATTTGAGAATATCGAGATTTAAAAGCAGATACTCATGGCCCAAATCCATACGTGGATTCAAAATTTAGTTGCTTTTTCTGAAGGGAATAACATCTGCCTGTTGTCATAGAGGCGATAGCTGAGCTAAATAAAGAGTATTAAGACAAGTGTTGAAAGTGGAAGTTTAGTCAGCAGTTTTTACTGTCATGGAAACTTCCTCCAAATGTCTCGCAAAATGGAAAAATTGTGGTGAAAACTATGATAATGTGTTATTCATAATTTATTGCATTAATTTCAGGCTCAGGAAGATGCTGAGAAGCTTCGTTCGGTTGTGATGCCTATGGAGAAAGAGATTGCAGCACTAAAAGAGAAATTGACAGAAGCTGAAGAGAAAATAAAGGAGTTAGAAGCATCAAAGGTGAGGAGGAATTGTAACTGTATCCTGATTTGTGTCTTGCATCCTACTAGTTTGATGCAGATTAATAATGGGAAATGTTGTAAGAGATAAAAAGGTATACTTTTCTACTGCTTTGCAGATAACATTTTTGACCTCTATACGTTTTTCTGTCTTTCTGTTTTCAGGGTTGTTTTATATTCATGTGTCATCTCTGCTTAGATATAACTGCTAAAGTTCAGCTCTATTGCAAATGGAAAAAAAAAAAAAAGCTCTAGAAAAATAGCTGCTTTGCACCTCTCCGACAGCCTGGCCTTTAGATTACTGTCATGCTTAAAGCCCCCAAGAGATTTGCATTTGGCAGATTTTTTTTTTTAATCTACTACCACCTAGCATCTGCTATATTTCATCTTCTAATCCTGGGCATAAAGCTGAGGGAATAGCACCAGAAATCTTGTATCTTAAACTTTAAGCAAAGCTCAGATTCATAGAAAGGAATCCCAGATCTTGCTGATAAAAAAAAATCAGTATGAGCAATTTCCCCAATGTTCCTGTATTCTTCAGAACCTGTACTGAGCTTTCTCATCAGCTGTGGTGGTAAATAATAGCTACATCACATTAAGATACTTGCATGTAATGTACTGTCTTATACAGGCATGCAGATATCTTCTGTAACAAGTAGTTATATTTTTGAAGTCAAATAGGCTGAAACTGCAAAATAACCTACAATTTGGATGTTTCTAAAACATCCAAACACCTTCCTTGTGCTCTTCTGTATCACGTTCATTGAAAATCATCCCAGTAGGTGCTCAGCACCTAGAGGTCTGTCTGTGATTTGAGGAAGTGGTGTAATTCATTTAACACTGTTAATTGTACTAGATTGATTGGGAGTCCATGATTGAGCTTTTTCTTTCTTCATAGATTCTTTATGCAAATTGCTTTATAGGTCACATTTTGAGACTGAAATGTTGCCTAGGAATAATAGTTCTCCAGGTAGTTCTGTTTGTTCTCTTGATGCAAATAATATTTTTCTTTTCATTGCCAAGGTGACAAAGCGGGAACTTTCTCTTTTCTTGCATGCTCTCAAAACATGAGCACTGTGCTCTACAGGATGAGTAAAATGCAAGCACATCTTCTGAAAAAAAAGAGAAAAATGAGTTTATCCATGCTTATAGTTTATTGGGGGATTTTTTTTTTAAAGAATTCTCCCTTTAAATGGTAATTCTTACAAAAAATCATTTAGGCCTTAATTCTTACCTGTGGTCAATTCAACTTCATTATTCCTTCTGTCTGAAGTTCCCAGTAATCCTATTTCAAGCACCTTTTCAACCTAAACAGAGAGCATTGCTGTTTTGTATGTAGCAAGGAGGGGTTTAAATATAGACATAGGAAGTTGTTAAAGTACTTTAATCTACAGTGCTATAAAAATACAAGGCATTTATTTGCATGATTTGTATTACAAGACTGGTGTGAGGACTGGCAGGTTGTGCAGAATGAGCGGTGCAGTTGGCTTTTCCATTGCTCATGGTGAAATCCCTCAAGTCTGCTTTAAGTAACGGTATTTTTTCAGTGTCAGGTACTTAACTGGATTGGTGAAACTATGCTGCTTTTTTTTTTTTTTTTTGTCCACTGTTCTGCCCTTCCCAATGGCTATTCTACAGATTTCTCCATTTCAAAGGCTTGCAGAGAGAAAACTTCTATCCTAGGGCAGGAGAAGCTGTCCCCACCATTAATGGAAATTAAAAGTAGAAGGGCTTTGTTCAACTCTTGAGTCATTGCCTGTGGCTCCTCTACTGCATTGAGGAAGATGATGAACAACTCTGTAGCCAGTCAGGAATTGCCTGAAGGCTTTTGTTGCTTTTGATATAAAAACTCTGTGATTCCTGACTCAGAAAACCATAAAACCCTATAGGGCCATAAAGAGATCTTTCAGCCCACTCCCTGCTGCAAGATGGGATCCGTTTCTACATGCATCAAGTTTGGCAGATGTTTATGTAGCCCTATCTTAAAAGGCTCTCACCGGAGGTTCTGCAGTCTCTGTGGGACATTCGTTTCAGTTTTTTTGTTAGCCTTTGCTGTTTTTTAAAAAAAAAAAAAAAAAAAAAAGCAACAAACTACTAATATATATCAGTCTTTCGTGTTGTAATTGTTTTTCATCCCATCCAAACAGATTTTCCTTCCTCTTTGCAGCAGGCCTTCATGGGTTTGAATGGTTGTTTTTTCTGCCCATTCCTAAGTTTTCTCTCTTCTGAGGTTTCGTCCAATCTTGCCTCATAGTCATATCTTCTGACTACTATCTTTACTCTATTTTGAATTGTCTCCACATCGTTCTTTGGGTGTGAAACCCCAAACCAGATGCAGGGTCAGCAGTGCATGCTTGCAGCCCAGAAAGCCAACCATATCCTGGGCTGCACCTCGAGCAGCACAGCCAGCAGGGTGAGGGAGGGGATTGCCCCCTCTGCTCTGCTCTTGTGAGCCCCCCACCTGGAGCCCTGCACACAGCTCTGGGGCCACCAGCACAAGGAGGACAGGGAGCTGTTAGAATCAGTCCAGGGGAGACCATGAAAATGATCAAGGGGCTGGAGCACCTCTCCTATGAGTACAGGCTGAGGGAGTTGGGGTTCTTCAGCCTGGAGAAGAGAAGAAGGCTCTGGGGACACGTTGCAGCAGCCTCCCTGTACCTAAAGGGGGCCTACGAGAAAGCAGAGAGGGACTTCTTACAAGGGTATGTAGAGATAGGACAAGGGGTAATGGCTTTAAAGTGAAAGAGGGTAGATTTAGATTAGATATTCTGAGTAAATTCTTTACTCAGAGGGTGGTGAGGCATAGGCTGCCCAGAGAAGCGGTGGATGCCCCAGCTCTGGAAGTGCTCAAGGCCAGGCTGGATGGGGCTTTGGGCAACCTGCTCTAGTGAAGGTGTCCCTGACAGCGGTCAGGGGTTGGAACTAGATGATCTTTAAGGTTCCTTCCAACCCAAACCACTGTATGATTCTCTGTGCTGTTTGCCTCTCTACCACTTCTCAGTGGGATCACCTCACTGTTGGGATCCATCTGTGGAAACTCTAATCAAGTCACTTAAATGTTTCATTTTGTGGAATTTTATAAGTAAATGATTTATTCAGAAAAAAAATGCTACTTGCATACTGATAGTTGAATACTTTTGATTTCTAGGAATAAACTGCTGTCTTCAGCAGCTGTATGTTACCGAAACAGGTGACACGATGACTTCTAACAAAAAGGAAATGCCTGAGAGTGTTGCTTCACTGAGATGGTGGATTTCCCTCTTTTTATTCAGGTTAAAGAACTGAACCATTATTTGGAAGCTGAGAAGTCATGTAGGACTGACTTAGAGATGTACGTGGCTGTTCTCAACACGCAAAAATCAGTACTGCAAGAAGATGCAGAAAAGCTGCGGAAAGAACTGCATGAAGGTACCTATGTGCTGATAATCCTTTTGACTCTTCTATGTAAGGATGTTACACAAAACAAAATAAACAGTATAGCTGTTACTTCTCTTCTGAGCTTGTATCTGAGTTGTATTTGGGGAAAAAAAATGGGATGGAGAGGAAGCAGTGTGTCTATATGTGAAAGCCCATGAAATGTTTATAAAAGATGTGACTTTGGAGTCCTCTTATGATGGAGGGAAATAATATCCACTCAGTTGCTCTGGGGATGCTGTTATGCAGTTGAATTTGTGTTAGATTCTCATAGTATTGCAAGCTTCATTCTTACTAAAGTGATTTTACTGGTGTCTTATTTGTGTAGAATTATGAGCATTATTTCCATAATGCAGTAATCTATTGATACATCTCTCTGAGGTGTGCCAATTCTGAACGCCTGGTGGTGGAACAGATGTGTGAATGTACGTCCATGGCAGTACAGCGCAGAGTCACTGTAGAGGAATGTAAAGCTGAACCTTCTGTTGAAATAAATAGGGGCTTAGAAGACAGTCTTTTAAAACCAGCACTAAAAAAAGAAACTATGAGAACTCATGAATGAAGTTAAGATAATAGTTTTCTAATTGGGAAATCTTGCATTTTCAGTGATACATTCCTAGTCTCAAGACAGCTTTAGGGATTAGGAATTTAGAAAATGTCTTATTTCATTCTACATAGTTGTTGAACAAAGCTAAATTGTCTTTGATATGAATAAAAGTAATTATTGTTCTAGAGAATGCCTTGTTTAAGAAGACAGGTTAAAAAAAATGCTGGTTCAGAACAACTCTTTCTATTTTTGAATAGTCTGCCATCTCTTAGAGCAAGAGCGGCAACAGCACAACCAGTTGAAACACACATGGCAGAAAGCCAATGACCAGTTCTTGGAGTCTCAGCGTTTGTTGATGAGAGACATGCAACGTATGGAAATTGTTCTGACCTCTGAGCAGCTTCGACAAGTTGAAGAACTGAAAAAAAAGGATCAGGTTACTTGCTGCTTCCCTCTTTTTATTTTATTATTTTTTAATTACAGTACTGTAACTTTAATGTGGTACAGAAAAGTATGGAAAACATGTTGGAAGCAGAAGTTATTTGTGTGCTAATATTTCCAAAAAATGACAGCAGTCAGCTTTAATAGTTTTCCATTTAAATGACAGCTGGGAGTTGTAACAAACTCTCCATTTATGTGAATGTTTTAATACTGTTACCTATAGTAACTTTAAAAGTAATGTTGCCAATATTATTAAGTGAAAAGGTATTAATATCAAGAGGTTAACCTAGTTGTTTTCCATCACAGATGACAGTTTCTTACTCCAAGATTAAGGATGTTAAGATAGCAAGATTCACTTCCTTCTAGTTGTTTATTTTATTTATTTAAGACAGAACCTAGTTCAGGCATAAATTTAAGAGCTTCATTTTGAATTCTCTGATGCAAGTGATTGTGTTCATGCTTTATGGCTTAGTGTTCTGTGAGGTCTTTATTTGATTCTTTTTGTATATATTATTGCATTGTTTGTGATAAAAGCACTTGTTTTCACATTTATCTTGGAGGTTTTTGCTTGTATACCGGCCATTAGTGCAGCCATTAGATGAGTGCATGTTATCAGGTTCTGTACAATAGCCACTAACAGCTATTTTTATTGTTCCTTATTTGGTAATTCCTATAAGAATTTGGATCTAAATAATACATTCTTTGGATAATTTTTTTCTAGAATGTATGTTGGACACTGAACATGAAAAATAAGTCAGTTTGGGTGCCTTTTGAAATGAACACTAGATTTTTTTTTTTAAATGAAAATAACACTTATGAGACAAATAGAGGAGTATTTAGCCAAAAGATAAAAAGTCTTTCTGGTGCTGTCTTCCTTTGTAGTTCGGTGTATGATGAAAGCTAATGTTATGACTACAGTGGCAAAATTAAATCCTGTATATATGCATTCACTATTGACCATTGATTTCTAGGAAGATGATGATCAGCAGAGACTTAGCAAGAGGAAGGAGCAGAAGCAAAAAGATTCAGATGATGAAACGAAAGCTTCATGTTCTCTAGCCCATGAGGAATCCCTTACCCAGCTCTCTAATGAAGAGGTAAAACAACTGAGTAGTTCGAAGCAACTTCAAGTTCTTTTGCATTCCTCAGGGTGATTACAAATAGAAATGCAAACGTAGTGACTTCGTTCTCTGTCACTTATAATTCTTAATAAGCAGTGTAAAATCTTTGGAGATGCACTTGAATATATAAATCCAAATAAAAATTGGAAGACAATACTGTAAAATCCTCTGAGAGATACTGTTAAAAACTGTAATTTACCTTTTGCATTCCAGCTGTTAAATTCTCTTTGGATTTATATCCATGTTCTAACACATTTTCAGAATTAAATTCTAATTAAATTCAGAACTGAAATCTAAATTTTCAGAATGAAACCAATTAAATCTGAACAGTAAGCAAACATTTTGTAGCTAATTTGCTAACCTGCTTCTTCAGTTGAGCTGCGTGCGCATGTGTGTTTTAAGATATATCCAACTGTGTAAACTGAGGGTTTTGACCACATCTGTTCTACAGCTGAAGATGAGGGGTTTTGTTTGTTTGTTTGTTTTTAATCCAAGCTGGTAGCTGGGGCTTAGCACCAGGTTTTCGCTGAAGCTGCTTGAGCTACATTAGTAGCTTCGTTAGACAGCTGGAAAAAGCGATACTACAGGATGTCATTGGTTAGCAAGCCGTTTTGGTGTTGTAGGAAGTCATACACTGGGACAAGCTGAAATAGTATTTGAGATTTACTTAAACTTTTCATTTGTGAAGAAACAAGTCCAAGAAGCACACAGATTGGAACTTAGAAACCAAATACCAGAATGGGTAATTATTTCTCCTTTTCCAATGTATTTTGCTTGCTTAGCTGATACCCTAACAGGTTCCATTTTGGTTTTGTAAGTCAAAGTAAGGACAAAATAATATAAAGACTGTGTTTTGCACTATAGAAGCTTGCATAAGCCCCAAGAGACTTGAGAATTTTCAATGTGAACTGATATTTTGTTCATTTTATTTATCCTTTTTAAAGAGAGAAAATGTATATATTCCAGGGTCTGCCATTCATTGTTTATCAGTGCTTTGTAACAGTTCGCAATGCAGAAAGATGTTCAAAATCATAACATCTAAATGGAGCAGAGGTACCCTTTATAATACACCAAGGATACGTTTTTTTTCTGTTTCATATACAGCGTTCAATACTAACATTTCTTTATCGAGATAGGTAAATAAGAACAATTGATGACAAACAAAGGTTTTGTCTTCTGATGTTTTCTGTATAATTTCAGTTCTTGGGATACATTTTAGTCCATTAAGTACTGCATTTATTTAGTTCTAGGAATTATATGCAATGGGAAATCTTGTATTTTGGGGAAGGATATGGTTTCCAAAGTCATTTAGGATTTGTTTTCAATTGCTATTTATGGATTTGTTTTCTATTGCTTCTTAGAGCCTTTTTAGCTGCACAGAAAGTGTTTTACAAGTGGCAATAAAGTGTATTATCAGTCATGTCTTATATCTCTGAATTTAAATTCTGAGCTCTTCTCTGTTGAGCATTTAAAAGGCTTTGCAGCTTGCAATACAAAAAAACCAATTTAACTATATCATCAATCAGTTGTCTGATGATGCGATTTTATATGTCTATACTCTCTTGACTTTTTTTCATGAATTTCAACTCGTATATTTGCATTTTAAAGTAAATACATAATGTAAACACATGGAAGTAGCAGCACCCTACTAGTCCATGCTGGACTTATTTTGGAATTCAGTATTTTTCTCAATAGATTTATTTTCAGTGGTGCTTCCTTTACATGTCTAATGGCAAAGAAGAAGTGCACTGGAATGGATGGTATTTTGAAAACAGTCATGCTTCTTAAATAAAGCATTGCTGCTCTCTCTTTTCAGTGCTACAAACAAAAATAGATCAAGAGACTTAATGTTCCTTGTACAGGTCACAGGACAGTTACTGTGGCTTTTGGTATTGACATTCCCCAGGATGCCTTTCTGTTTAATCCCAGCCTTTTGCCTTTTCATTTTTTTTATTTTATTTGCAAAGAATATTTTAAGTATCGTAAGAAAATATTTTCCTCTTGCAATATTTTATGAGACGCTCAAAGTAGAAAAAAGAAATAGAAGAAAAATACTCACTTGTCACTACAGAGTAGATTTTAAATACATCATTCTCCACTCACTTCTATGTTGGTGTTAAGTCCTTTCATTTTCATATGGACAGACTTCTGGACTTAGTTGTGGAAGAGGGACACTTGTGTTTTGTTGTTGATTATAGTTCTAGAAGTGACATTGCAAGTGTCTCCCTTTAATGGAAGAAGTGCCTTGTTTCAAATACCGGAAGATATAAGGTGACTGTGTCCTTGCTAAGAGCTGGCAGGAAGACAGATTCTTACAAAAGCACTCTTAACAGAAGACTCTTTTTAATTGCAGCTAGTACATTTCAGTTCTATATCCTTTTTTCTTCAGTCTTAAGTTTGGCGATCAGATGTTCTTGCCAAAGCCAACTTAAACCTCCCTTTGCTATGTCCTATACTTGCCGTCCAGCATTCCCCTTGTACTGTGCTCCCAGAATGTTAACTTTTTCTATCTTGTTTTCCAATTCCAGGTGCATTTAAATAGCACCCATGGCTCAGTCCATTCGTTGGACGCAGACTTGCTTCTGTCTTCTGGTGAATCCTTCAATAAATCAGAAAATGATATGTTTAAAGATGGACTACGGAGAGCACAGTCAACAGACAGTCTGGGGACATCTGGATCTTTACAGTCCAAAGCTTTAGGATACAACAACAAAGCAAAATCTGCTGGGAATCTGGATGAGTCAGATTTTGGACCACTTGTTGGAGCAGATTCCGTCTCTGAGAACTTTGATACAGCTTCCCTTGGGTCTCTGCAAATGCCAAGTGGGTTTATGTTAACCAAAGATCAGGAAAAAGCAATCAAAGCAATGACGCCAGAGCAAGAAGAGACTGCTTCGCTTCTTTCCAGCGTTACACAAGGGGTAGAAAGCGCTTACGTGTCTCCTAGCGGGTACCGCTTGGTGAGCGAGACGGAGTGGAATCTTCTGCAGAAAGAGGTGAGTGAGTGCCCGCCCTGCTGCCACCTGTGTCGTGGGCTGCCTGCCGGGGGAAGGCTGTTCAGCTCCTGCTGCTTTGCTTTCCTTGGAGGGCAGTCGTGGAAGAAAACATGCAGCATCATAGGTAGCTACTCGCTTCTCTCTGGAATACTTCTCTAGCTCAAGCAGATTTAATGTAAGAGTTATCAACTGACTGCTCATGGTGAAGTCAGCTTTACTCAATGCAGAGCATTTTTAGGGGAGGCTTTGGCAGAGGTTGCTGTGATTTCATGTGAAGGGGGAGCTGGGGGTGACTGGGAAAGGACAAAGACCTAACAAAAGGATCAGGGCTAACAGTGCTGCTTTGTATGCCAAGGATATTTACTGAGAATTACTCATGGAGTGCGACTTAGAAAGGAGCAACCGAGATATGCATAACACACAGAGCTACCACAAAGGAAGCTTCAGAAAATTGTCAGGGATTTGCATCATCAGAAACTAATTTTGGTGAGCAATGAGCAGCAGATTAGGCTTAACGCTGTGCCAATTCCAGTATGGGTGACCAAGGAAATATTGCTTCTGAGTGTTCTGCCTGGCAGATTTTCAGCAGCTTTATGTGATGCCACTTTAAAAACCTGTGTTTAGTTTCCTGCTGAAAAGAGGAATATTATTGGGGCCTGGATTTCAGAAGGAGGGAGGCCAAGGAATAATGCTTTAGGGGGAAGAAAGGGAGGCAAAAGAGATGAGTCAGAAATGGGTGAAGATGATGCTGGGGGAGGGAAAACAAATGTCAGAATGCAGGTGGAAGAGGCCAGGCAAAGGACAGATGAGGTGAAGAAGCGTTGATATTTTATTTCCTCAACTTAATGAAATTCAGCTTATCTGCAAATCGTTACTTAGGGGATCTTAGGTTTAGACCTATTGTAAAATTGCTGGGTTTTATGTTGCTGCTAGTTTGTAGTATCTAGAGGGAGAAACTATGTCATTGCAATCTCAGAGCTGACTTCAGTCCTTTACTTTGAGTATTTCCTTGCCCCGATGACATTTTACTCCAATCCTGTCTTAGAATTAAGGGAGAAATACCCTGCTTCCCACGTATTTCTGGAGGCAGGAGCACTGGTGGGGATTGTGAGTGCTGCCCCGTGTGGGAGGGACATGAAGCAGCAAACACAAATCAGACTTCAGCCCCGACATGACTTTCAGTAGGAGCTTTGAGAAAACTCCCATTTGTCCCCTCGGCCAAAACGGCAAATAAATTCCTTGTTTCTTTGCTGCATACCCTAATACTTTTCCCCTTCCCATTTGTTGGAAGTCTTTTTGTTTGTTTTAAACTTTTCTTCTACTTGCTTCTTTCCCAACTGTTCTTTTAGCTGATTATTCAGTCTCTGATACTGAGCTATGTTCAAGGAGGATATTAAAAAATAAATAAATCTGGATGGCTGTTGTAGCACCATTAGTATATGCTGTTGCAAAAATACTCAAATCCCAGTTTCAGGGAGAAAAAGATTAAAGAAAACCCTAACCCAATGAACTGACTTGCTTTTTAGTTGGCTTGCGTTCATTTAATTAAAAACAAACAAAAAAAAATGTAGTGTTGTGTTTATAATTTGATTTGTAACACAATGTAATTGCATGAAAAAAGGCTAAAGGCTATTAAAATCTGTTCTCCAAAAGGCTTGTTTCTATGCAGGTAATTATGTGATAAATTTCAGAAGGACACACTAAATGACCTGATAAACTCTTGCATGTCATGGCTTATTGCTCTTCACTAATAGTGGAATTTGTGCCAGGAAAATCTATGTACAGCAGCTGATTTATGTTATCCTTTACCTCTAGAGCAATTTAATCTTGCTGTTACATGATTCTGCTGCTGTCTTTTATCAGTAATATTTTGTGAACACACAACACACCTGAGAGTATGTATCACTCCTGCATTCCTTGCATTTTATAGCCTGTATTGGAGGTGATAACTCTGTCCTCTAGGTGCAGAATGCAGGGAACAAGCTGGGCAGACGCTGCGATATGTGCTCCAATTATGAGAAGCAGTTGCAAGGCATCCAGATTCAGGAGGCTGAGACAAGAGACCAGGTAAGGTTTTTCTTCTAGCTTTAGCGAGATTTTTGCAGCCATTCTAGGAATGAATAAGTGTGCAATGATGAACCACTTGCTGTTTTATTCATTGTTTTTAGTTGAGCCAATGCCAGCACACTTGAAATTTAATTAGTTTATGTAATTTTATTAACACAACCTAATCTGTTACTGGTGTGTGGCCATGAACACCACGTATGTGTATTTCTTAAATATTTACCTCGGAGAACCACTTTACCCAGTGCCATAAAATCATGAGGTAAAGTCACCGTTCTATAAAAAGTGTTGTGCTCATGCTGAAGTCAGTGTCTTTCATAATTTATATTCTAAAATGCTTTTCATGCATTAAATTATATTATCTTTGATACTGCAAGAGTTCTTAACAGAGAGGACCTCATCCTAGCAGCATAAAATGACCATAAAGTACTGGAAGAGGTTTGTTTCCTAGGATATTCTGAAGAACAATTTTTCAGATGGGTACAGAAGGCATGAGTCATGTTCTGGTTTGAAATAAGTGTCTGAAGTCATTACGTGGCAAAGGTCCAGTGCAGCTCGATGTTCCGTGTTTCCTTATAGGTGTAATCTCTGGTGCTCGGTATTTCAGAGCAGCACAGGAACTTCTGAGTTGCATAGGACTTTTGAGGGATTTGTTTTGTTTTCTGGGAGTGTGATGAGTCAAGTTATATATGTGTTCAGAGAATAAAAATTCCCCAAAATAATGTAAAATTAAATTATTTTGTTGTAATAACACAGGTGAAAAAGCTGCAGGTGATGCTGAGGCAAGCCAATGACCAGCTGGAAAAGACTATGAAAGATAAACAAGAATTGGAGGAATATATGAAACAAAGTGCTGAAGACTCTGGTAATCAGGTACAATCACTTCATAATAAAGTTGCTAGGAATGAAGAAACATTATTCAATAGTATATAGCAAGAACTCATCTCCTCTTGGATAAGGGTGAACTACCTGCAGCAGAGGCAACAAAAGTGAGAGGTTCTAGGGTTAGTTATGCTCCATCTGAGTCTGCCCTTGGTTCTAGCCAAGTCTGACAAGTTACCCAATCTTGGCCCTAAGGTTTCATCTCCAATCTTGAAATCCCTTACAGAGGTGATCACTGGAATTTGAGTAGCGTTTGAGTTTGTGACCTGTCTATGAAATCACTCAAACATGCAAAAGTAACCCCGTGTTCTTTGTGCATGTAGAGTAGAACTATGATACCACACACTTGACACACAGTTCATAGACTTGTGGTGAAGACATGCAGTTACTGAGTATCTGAGAAGACATTAACACTAATTTGTCTGAAATATGTGCTAGACTTCTTTAAAATAGTAGCCAATTGAAAAGATTTTTCAGTCTGAGATGTGTACAGATGGGTATTTGGCATAGTGAAGCCAAATAGAATGTGTGGTAGTCATAGCTGTAAAATATAAAAATAACATCTTGAGCATATTAAAGGCTACAATATTAGGTAGATACCATATACAAGCCATTGGGTTTGCTTCTCTTGAGTTGTAAGACTTTCCCTCTTTCATCCCACCCAATGTTTTAATTTTTTTTTCTTATTAAGGAAATAGCAGTCATTAGATAAAATCTGTCCTAGATGACATGAATGTTTTTCTTTTTGATGTACCAAAAGTAATCATAACTAAGTAGTGTTTCATCTTACTTCACTCTACAATTAAGTAATTTTACAGCAGCACATGCTTAACAGTATTTGGAGATCTGTGCTTTCAGAGAAGGGTATATTTTTAAAAACCATTACCATAAAGGAAATTTTAAAAACTTCTTAGCTCTGCGGTTTTCCTTCAGTGTCTATGAAGTGTCTTACATTGAGGCTTGATGAGAATTAACTGTTTTGTTGTTGTTTAGAGTTTGGTAAATAGCATATAAGCTTACTATTGTTATAAAAGCATAGCATCACTTCCTTCTGATTTGAACTGTGTTACTATTTTACTGAGTAAGCAATTAACAAAAACTTCAGTAGATTAGTTTGAAATTTAGAAGTGTATGTTATCAGTGATAACAGGGAAGAGAACTTCAGAGCCTATTTCTTCTTTAAAATTTTTCATGCTTTATATCTGTCTGTATGTTGTCTTTGTTTCTTTGTTTTTCAGATCTCTTTGCTTATGGTTAAGTGTCAGAAGTCAGAGAATTTCCTCAGTGAACTGCAGCAGGCGTTTTCACAAGCAAAGAGAAGTGTCCAGGAGCAAATGGTAAGACAGCTCAAGTCAAGAGATCATTTGAACAATGCTGTTTGTCTAGCCCTTGGGGCTCAGAGTGTTTGTAAAAGACTGCTTGTCTTGCTGTCCAACTAAGCTTGGCTGGAGAGAGCTGTGAATCTTAACATGTAAAGATAGTGACCAAGGGAGCTCCGATATGGGTGCTGACCCTCGAACAGTCTGTAGGGTCAGTCAGTCACACTTCGTGTGTATATCCATGTAGATTAATAGGGAGCTGACTAGACAATTGTTTGTTGTTTTTTTCATTTATTATGTATATTTAATGACCATTTAGTATCTTATTTCACGTCAAATCTAAAGACAGTATATTTTTCTCAAGACAATTTTTTTTAGGATTCCTCACAAGTAGCATTACTGGTGAATATTTTCTTCAGTTTGAGATGAATGCTCAGTGTTTTTACAGGTCAGACTTAAAATATCAGCCCTAACACCCAGAAAGAGATATGTATGGGAACTTACTTTTTTAAAACTATTTTGAGCATCTTGTAGGAATTATGCCAGAGGACAGGAATAGGACCTCATTTTCTAGGGCAGAACAAAGTCTGACTTCCTTAGAGCAATCCATTCCCTTTTGTATTAGAATCAAGTTTCTTCTTTTTTCCTCCCTTATGCAGCAGCGCTGGGAGAAAAGCATTCATTCTCCTGAATCCCAGTATTGCACTTCTGGCATCCAGGATTGCCTGTAGTACACTGGGAGATCACTTGCAGAACCATTCTGTTTGCTCTTTGTGAGACCATGCCTAATGGAGATGCAGAAGATTCAGAAAATGTATTGATCTGGGTTTACTTTTCAGAAATACTCACCTATAATGAATGCAAAGGGCAGCATTTGTCAAAGTTTAAGTCTTGGTGCATCCAAACTAAGATTTCTCTCAAAAAAAAGTTCACTGGATGCATTTCTTTTGTAATGCAAGCAAAACTGTGTTTTCTTAATCCTTGTTCTTTGCAAGGGATAAGCTCTTCTGATGTCTTCCTAAAAGATGGTGGGAGGCAGACAAGTACCACTGAGAATTTTAGGTTGAATATTAATTTTTTGGTAACCTGATCTTACAGCTGAGTTGCTGGATGGTTTTAATAAACAGCTCTGCCAGTTTCTGGAACCATATTTGATTTTATTTTTTTCCCTGCCTGAATAAGCACAGCTAGCTAACTGGATAAATATGGAAGAAAACTGGGAGATTTAGCAATGCTGTATATATTGCTTGCTTCCTTTCATCTGCCTGCACAGTTAAGATTGATCTTGCTTTCATTTCTGGTGCCGAGGCTAGGCAAAAGAGAGGACTGATTATGCTGATCCATTTTGTTTCCCTTCTTTACAACAAATTCAGTCTTTTGAAAGCAGTGATAGTAAATGGGGCATGAAGAGATGTGAGCATGACCCTAACTGAGATTTTTTTTTTTTTTTTTTTGGAAGGCTGTCCTGACACAGTCAAGGGAGCAGGTTTCAGAAGAGTTGGTGAGACTGCAAAAAGATAATGAAAGTCTTCAAGGAAAACATAGCTTGCATGTGTCTTTACAACAAGCTGAAGATTTCATTCTGCCAGAAGCAGCAGAGGTAAAACACTTTGAAATCATTAACACAATTGGTGCACAGAACTTGATGTCATTGGAAGAAGCTTCTTTATCAAAAAGCTGCCTCAGAACAGCACACTGAACAATAATTTGGATTTAAACCCCATAGTCTGTGATGTACAAAATCATCTGATCACAACTGGTGCTTGCGAGCTGTTCCCTGAGCATGCTTCTGAGTATAGGTAGAAAGATAATAATTTAGTTAACTGTGGCCTGACAGCTGCTTTGTTGTCGGAAACGTTCAGGCGTATCCTGGTTCAGCTAGTTTAATCTGTGTTGTGCACACACCTGCCCAGTCACCATGACTCCAGAGCAAGTATTGATTCACCAAGTAAAGCTAAGTCAATCCTTTTAATTTCTGTCGAGGCATTAAGGTTAAAACCAGTAATAGTCCTGAGTCTTGAAGAAGTGTGAGCCATCCTGGCCATGCTCACTCACAGTCGAGCACATCAAGTTTAAAAGATAGGGTAGGTCAGGAAATGAAAAGCAGGGGTAGAGGGTTGTAAATAATCCTGTGGAGACAGTAATGTTTACAAGCTTCTTATTTCCAAGTCCAAGCAAACTGTTTGCAGTTTTGTTTTAATGTGTTGCTGGATGCAGGATCTGGTATGGTAGAACAAACCTTGGGGTAGTACAACTTTGTGCTGGCTATAAATATGGTACTTTGTGTGTCTGAAGATCATAATACAACCCCTTGCTAATCATTGATTCAGGAGCTCCGGGAGATGGTTTTAAAATATCGTGAAGACATAATTAGCGTGCGGACAACAGCAGATCACCTTGAGGAGAAACTTAAGGCAGAGATTTTATTCTTAAAAGAACAGATTCAAGCTGAACAATATTTGAAAGAAAACATAGAAGAAACTCTACAGCTGGAAATAGAGAATTGCAAGGAGGAAATAGGTGAGCAAGGATAAAACAATGTCAAAATGAGTAATTGAAGACTTGATTTTGTAATAGAACATACTTAACCTGAATTTTTAAAACTTCCATGTCTGATAGAGTATTAACCCAAGCTGTGCAGCTGAAAAAAAGTGCACGCTTAAATCTCCATTGAATATTAACAGAAAGAAACAGGAGCTGTCCAATTTCTTGTGCTTTTTTTGCACTCAAGCTTTAATGTTACTGTTTTTCAGCTTCCATTTCCAGTTTAAAAGCTGAATTGGAAAGAATAAAAGTGGAGAAGGAACAGGTAAGGAGCCCTTTCACTGTGGGGTGTGTTTGTTTTTGTTTTGTTTTGCGTGTATACATGTATTTAAACAAAGAGAATAAGATTCTTTTTTTTTTTCCTGCTAGTTCTATCAGGACTTTGAAAGTGACACTGTCTTGGTGTCTTTGTTGCTATCAACGTCTTTATATCTGAAAAAATGAACTTTTTTCCCAACTGCCTAAGAGGTGTCAGTAACACTTCAAATATATTTTTGTGTGTGATGTTTAGTATGCCTAGCATTGGGGAAGAGAGAGAGCTGAACTAAGGAGAGAATTCTGAAATATTTAACGTTATTGTACCTTCATCTCAGCTTGGTTGTGGGATGGTTGAGGGCTGGCTTATTTGTGTACATAACCTTTCCTTTCTGTACTAAGGAACATCAGTTTATGCATTTACAAATATTCTTTCTGAAAGGACTGACATTGTACTGGACGTTCTCAAACTATTGCAGCTCTTGATATCAGCTAAGAATGTACGTGCACCTGTGCTCTAGGTAGTTTCTGTGACCTCCTCAAAGGAAACACAAGGTCATGCCTGGAACTTTGAGGGACAGAATTGCTCTATTGATGCCAGTGTGGGATAGGGACACATTCATAGTTCTGTTACTTAAAATGTGTTTTGTCTGTTTGTTTATTAATCTGCAAGTGAAGTATTAACATAGCTAATTCCTAGCTAATGTTAGGTTATCCAATTAATAACCCAAATATCAACCCTGGTCAGTTCTTTCCAGCTCCAAAAGGAAGACTGGGGGGAGAGAGAGAGATTATTTTCTATCTACATACAAGAAATTATTTAGGCTTATTTCTGAATCCCTGGGAGATGCTTGGTCTGTATTTCCCATATGGAGGGACTATGAGAAATTGAAGTGTCAGGAATTCTAGTTCTAATCTTTTGTGTTGTGCTTTTGTTTTTTATTTGTATAGTTGGAAAGTTCTTCACAGGAAAACCTGCAGCAGCTGGAGAGTCTGCAGGAAGCAAAAAACACTCTCGAAGAACAGTTGAAGAAGGAGACGGCAGCAAAGGTAGCTATGTCTGGGTGTGAAGTATATGTGCATCTTATTTGATGATATACCTGTGGTCAGAGCTTATATTACAACACAAACATAAGAACAGAAGAGGAAGTTTTTGAATGTTGATAAGATTGTCAGTGAAATCAACTCCATTGGGTGTAGTCTAAATCTTCATTCCAATCACTTTGCACTTAGATTTTTGAAGCACTGCATCTGAATTGTTGCTGATTTGCAGCAATTCAGATTTGGGGTGTTTTCCAAAACTAAAGACAGTAAGAGAATAATATTTTCACCAGCAGATTACTGCCTTTCCTCTACAGTACGTTTTCATTAGAACTCAGAAACCTGCTCTTTCATCTTGAGGTCCCTGGACATAGTGCTGTGAAAAGATGTGAGGCTTTTCCATGTTTTAACCAATCTGATAATGAGTAAATTTGTCTGATTGGTACTAGCTCCATGTTTCACAGCTCAAAAAATTGAGGTGTGGAAAGAATGATAGGATTAATTTCTTGCCATGACTCTGAGATTAGCCATGCTTCCTTGCTCTAGTGTAATGTTCTATTCAGTTTATACAAGTTTCTCCTTTTTTTAATTCAGTTTAAGTATAACATAAAGAATTTATTTGTTTTTAGGCAAACCTTGAACAGCTGGTGTTTGAAGAGAAGAATAAAGCTCAGCGGTTGCAGACTGAATTAGATGTCAGTGAGCAAGTGCAAAGAGATTTTGTAAAGCTTTCTCAGACGCTTCAGGTAAGGGAAGTGCCATTCATAAGGTGCTACTTCTGTTTCTTTACTTGTCCAGGGCTGATTAAAATAAGAAATAGCAGTCGTAAAATTTCCTTGTGTTGGTATTAATGAATGATTTTTTAATTACCAGTGTAGTAAACTGACCAAGTATTCCTAGGGTTATATTAGTATTTTATTCTAATTAGGGATTCTATTAGGGATTTTATTCTGATTACTTAATCCCAGCATGTTCTTATCAGCAAAGGTACATGTTTATTGTGCTACATTAAACTGTAAAGAGCCATAAGTGATGATAAGTTTAGGCCCTAGCATTTCATTGTCCATCTCCTGACATTTTTCTGTATGTTAAATTCCATAGCAATTTAAGGTGTGTATATTTGAGGATAAAATCAGGAACTTGTACTGTTGGATCTGAATATATGGAATTGTTCCTCTTCCTGCTATACTTACTGCTTTCTGTTTAAACTATCTAAAAGTCTTATCCTTGTTGTTGTTTGCGTTTCTATCCTCCCATTTCCTCCGAAAAGTGGAATCTGTGGTGCATGATGAGATACCAAGAGGTGGCTGCAGGAAAGAGTTTTGGCAGGAGTGTTCCTGGAGACTAATTCCAGTTTCAGTTTAATCACTTTTAATGCCAACTGTAGAGCCAAGGGTCCTGCAGTTGTAGTGTTTGCAGGGTGGCTGTAACCTCAGGGAGCCAGCTTAAATAGGTTTCACTTTAAGTGTCTGGTTTGGGAATTTATCCCCCTAACACTGCTAAAGACACCGTCCAGCTTACTAGAAATCTTGCGCACAAGTGGTATACTGAAGTTCAGCACTGTCTCCCCTTTGGGTTCTTGCCCAGTTCACTCAGTGAAATTCAGCAGAATTAGAGATACAGATTATTTTGAGTCAAGTGTTCAGGTTTATTTGGAAAACAAAAGCAGGAATATTGGAGACTGTCCATCCAGCTAAGCTCTGCCTAGTAAACAATAGGGAACTGTCCTCTTTTGTTCTGGCTGTTTCTGGAGGAGTAGGTAGTACAAGGGAGGCTATTGAGTTGCCCTGGCTGGTGAAATTGTTTCTTGCTTGTCATCATCCCGCCTCTCTCTCTCTTCTTAAAAGTACTGAATAGACTGGTTTATGCAGTTCTTAGAGCAAAAGCATACATGCCACTTTGAAGATGTGTGGTGCTCTTTCAAAACTTGCAGGTAGTGTGGTAGGCCTTCCTTCAGTGATGAGCTCAGTGAGTGTTAGAGCTCTGTATTTTCTCTCTTCTTTCTGCCCTTAAGTAGTTATTACGTGTTGGGTTTTGTTTTTTTTTTTGTTGTTGTTGTTTGTTTTGTTTTTGTTTTGTTTTTGTTTTTTGTTTTTTTAGCACTTAGCAAGTCTTTATGCTAAGGAAAAGCAATGGTTTGTGCTGTCTCTAGTGTCCATAGCACAAGGTCTGCTGCATTACACAAGAACACAAGAGGAGAGGTTACTGCTGGATGAGGATTTGGGTTTCTTGCTGTCATTGGTCTGTGAGGTGTCAACTGGCTGAGTTTAGGTATCAGCAATGGAGAATAAGAGCTAAGAATCAAGTAACCAATAGCTGGGAATTTACAAAAGAAAACCTAGACGCTGATACAAAGAGCACAGAAAGCTGAATGACTGCCTGTGCACCCCCACCTCCTTCCTCTCAAAAAATATTGTGATCTCTGCATTCATTTACATGCGGTTCTTTCTAGTGCACTTCTTCAGTGTGAAGTGGCTTATCAGACAAACAAGTGACAGGATTATACTTCGATGTAGGAACATTACATCCAAAAGCTTTTCAGCTTTAATCTTGAGAGGTTTGAAGGCATGTGCCAGGCAGGTCTGTACTTCCTTTACATTCTTTCTGTGAATGTTGTGGCTTTACACAGCTCCTCTGGTTTGCCTGGCCAGGATAGTAACAGTGGCTGGTCATTAGGCAAAACACAGTGACAATGAGGGCTTGCTTGGGCCCCCCAGAGAGTGGCTTTTGTTTTAAAAGCAAAACTGTGTTATATGTTGCTTCATCCCTCCCACCCATTCTTGATTCTAAATTAAGTTTGTGTTCCTTCAAGCCTTGTGTCTTTCAGCCAATGATATGTCATTGGCTTAGCTCTGGTTATGAGCCTCCGGTCTTGCTCCGGCACGTTTTACTAGCTCGTTGTGTCTGTTGGTTTTCTGTAGGTGCAGCTGGAGAGGATCCGGCAGGCAGATTCCCTGGAGAGAATCCGTGCAATCCTGAATGACACAAAACTGACGGACATTAATCAGCTACCTGAAACATGACACCCTGATGAGCGGGCTCCAAGGCTGCATTTGGGGTTTTTAACTCATCTTTATAGCAACATTAATTATTATTTAACTCTAACCGAAAGAGCAGAAGACAACAGAGGGGAGCAATGACTAAGTTTTGTTTCTAGAGGGGAAAAGGTTTCATACTGGGCAGGAAGAGAGCTCGAGAGTGACTTGCTGTGTAGGAAGGAGAATTTTCTAATGGAAACACTAATGAGTGTGGTGTTTCGTGTTCCACTGAGTGGGATCAGTCCTTACATTCTGAAAAACTTCCCCTCTTTCAGCCAACTTTGTAACCTAATATAGATTTTTTGGAACATTTACCCCCCTCTTTTTCCCTTTTTTTTTTTTCCTTTTCCCCCCATTACTGTGATCAAAGTAGCTGCTGGAAACCATATTGTCCCTCCAAAACATCGAAGAGCAAAGTGGTTGAAGTTTTTCTGTTTGACTAGTCAGTAACAGTATTCAGCTAGCAGAGAGAATGAGGTGTAGAGTATGCTGTATGAATATTTTATATTAAAATATGACTTTATTAGCAGGACACTGGATATTGATCTTATTTTATAACTCAGTGCTTTTTTTTTTTTTTTTTTTTTTTTTAAACCATTGATTTTGTGTTGTAGAATCTGAATGCTGCTGAAATGTGGTGGACATGAGTGAGCTGTGTGTCTCCTGAACAAAAGAATGCCAATCCAAAAAAAAAAAAACAACACAACAGCAAACAAACAAAACCCTGAAAAAAATCTGTACTGAGAACTTTGCTCCTTGAAATATTTCCTTTGAATTCTGATCCTTTGGAGAAAAAAAAAGCACAAGACGTGTACTGTTTTGTTATCTCTTCTCACCAGTATAAGTTAAAACATGGAATTACAGCTAGTTCTTTCTCATCTCTAAAGCTGAACAGTACATTGGCTTGGAGTTTCTACAGGTCTGTTTTGCTCTAGTGGGTGGCAATAGATGTGAAGTCGCTAGCTTTCACTGAAAATGGTCAAGGTAAGATGCTGAAGGAAGCAAAGTCAGCTTGACCCACCTCTCCTGGGTCAGCAAAACAGTGACTGCACTTGGTCACAGAGCACAAATGCATGGCAGCTGCATTATTCTGCTGGTTCAAGTTTGAAAGGTACAGTGCATCTCTTACAAGTATGGCATCATGTTACTGCTCTGAGTTGATTCCTACACTGTCCTGTATTTCTATAGGCATACATTTAAATTACACAACAGCAGAGGCAAAAAAAAAAAAGTTGTGATCAATCAGGCTTTAGTTTTGAGTTTCTTACTATATAAATATGGTGGTACCACCAGCATGACTCCTTTTTTCTTCTTTTATTGGAGATTCATGCATGCAGTTGGATAGCAATGGTTTTGTGTATGGCTGTGGGTGTTGGAAATGGACATGGAGTTCTTGGACTGGTAGTCCCTTGTTAGGACTCAAAAGAAAGGAGGCTGAGAGAGCAGCCTTGTTTTTGTCCAAAATTTATAACTTAAGCTTGCCTCTTGTTTACTGTGTTTTCTTTACATACTTGGTCACAGATCTGATGGTGATGAAGAAAGCCAGAAGTGACAGAAAATGCTCCAAGCTGTAATGCATGTGACTGTATTTTTAGCAGTGCATATCCTGCTACTAACATAAACTTGGAAGGAAACCGGTGGTTTCAAAGAAGGTTGCCTTAAAAAACAGCCAAAAAGCAGCATACAAGCCCATTTGCTTGTAATTTATTGCAAGAATTAAAGCATTTTATTCATCCTAGAAATTAATTCCTTTCATAATCCTGACACCCAACATTTTTCCTACATTGGTAACAACTAGACTAGTAGACGGCGGAATTATCATCTTCCAGGTGACACCTTATGTCACTTAGCAGATGTTGAAATGTGGCTTAGGTTCTTTATTAATTGGCTATTACCAGATTTTGGGTTTGTTAACCTCTCAATTTACTGAACAGCAAAAAAACAAAAACAAACAAACAAAAACAACAGGTGACAGCAGCTGCCTTCTGATGCATAAATCTAATACCAGATGTTTTGTGTTCAGTTTTCCAACGGTTAGCATACTGTTCTGTTGAATAAATTCTTGGGAGCATGGGGGGGAACAGGCCTTTGCTAAAGAGCTGCAGAATGAAGAACATCTTCCTGTGTTCCCTTCCTTCCTGAAGACTAACTCTAACTGGTTACTGACACTGACACTTAACCTGTGCAGCAGTGCTTCAAGGAAGCCTGTTGTTTTGTGGCTAATCTCAGCAAGCTGAACACTTGAGGAACTGCACCTGAAGATCTATGCAGAAAAAGACTTTTTAGTTGAGTTTATGGATTGTCGTCTTAATGCAAGAGCTGCTAATGGCATTCCAACGCCCCGTTCTGATCCAGCTCTCAGTGCCCCTTCTCAGCAGCCCTACCTTCCTGTCTGTCCCTGCCTTACACTTAAACAACCCTGGCCTTAGCTGACTGTTCTAAGTTGTTTTGATTAGAGCAGGGTTGGTGTGGCTTGTCCCTAGCGTATTTTTACAGATTGTTGCTCTGGCTTTATATAGGTGTGGTACGTTACAGGTGATGGCTGCCTTTCCCAGTCTGTAGGGGAACAGGTGAGTGGCACCTCAATCAGTCTGTGATCGTTAGTGGCACAGTAACAAACACATCAGCCGCAGAATGGAGTTGTGCATGTGTGTGTCCGTATACATGCCTGGGTATTTTTCTCAGTGGACAGCGATGGTGTGTAAGGCCGATCTGAAGAGGCTGGAAGCACGTGCAGTAGGGCACAAAGGGGGCTGATGAGAGCTCACCTGAAAGGAGTGGTGCTGGCTGCTGAGTTCCTTGCTTGTAAACCAGGCACTGCGTGAGTCAGTGGGATAACTTCCTTTGGTTTGGAGAGGAAGGGTCTACAGTTACTATGTGGTGGTTTTCCTTCTTAACCACTTCACACCATCATGCACCCTTAGTCCTCTTTAAGTTCTAGCTATGACCATTTTCCTAGTTGGAAGGTAAATGACTTCTTTTTTCCACCAGCCACTGATAATCCCTTTTAAAAATGTTTTTTTAAACTCGAGGCCTGACTAGCCACAGGAGTGTAGATGTGCTCACTACAAGCAGCTGTCCTGCTAACCCTGAGGGGAACTCACTCCTTGGGAAGGAAAACACAGCTTCAGAAGCAGTAACTCAAGCTTCTGCTGAACTCAAATTTAAGAAATTTAAAGCAGCCTTTAAAAAAAAAGTGTGCCAAATTTGCAGAGCAAATTTAAACCACTGTCAATTAAGTGTAGTTAAAAGCTTTTTCTGTATTCACTCAACGGATTCTGGTGTCTCTGAAAACATCAGCAACTAAATGCTTTTCCCTCCAATTCCTGGTGTCCTGGAGCTCAATTTGAATGGGGTGGTTGGTTTGCCTCACACAGTAAATTTTTTGTGTTTTTTTTTTTTCCTCCTTTTTTTTTTGTAACAGGCACTACTTCTAACCTGGCAGGTCAGCTCTGATGCACAGGGTGAGTGGACTAGAAAGCCAGATTCTGTTTGTGCAGACTGTAAAAGGGATGAGAGCAAGTTTTGTATGCATTCCTATACTTGTATAGTCTTAATCTGTACAAAAAAAAAAAAAAGCAACAAAAAACAAGTGTTCTTGCAGCATGTCTGGTAACCTCGTTACCTAACAGGTAATAACAGCCCTCCTTTCCTTACAGCTTTATTTGGCACCTCTTGCTGTGCCACTTTTGTAGCAGTGCAGTACTACTTTTCAAAACTGAGCTTGACCACGTCACCTTTTCTAAGGGGAACTGGGGGGGCAGAGACAACAATTATTTATTGTCCGCTAAAGTTTGTCTACAGCAGATAATTGGTCTTTTAATGTTAAGACGGACTTCAGAGCCACCTTTTGATGAAGGCGAACAGTGTTTGGAAGTTAATACTGCATTCCAGTGAACCAAGCCATTGGTGTCCTGTGCAATTGTGGATGTAGAATTCTGCTGTCTACAGGATTCAAGTGTAACCATTTGTTAACTGTACTGAAGGTGTGTCCTTTATGAAGAAAGTGTTCCAAATTAAAAAAAGCTGCTGAAGTGTGTGCGCTTCTCTCGTCTTTCTACTCTGCCTTCTGCCACAGGCCTCCACTGCAGTAACTGTGCCATGGACCCAGGGTAGGGGATGCTTCTCAGAGTAAACCCAGGGAGTTTTCTGCAGGAAGCAGCCATGCTTTTCCACACTACTGAGCTAGCTGTGAGTATTACACTGTAATAACTTCAGGTTTAAAAGAACCTACTGCACAATCTTTTTCCAGGAGAAAAGCAAGAAACACAGCATGTTGGGTATCTTATCAAAAGTACTTTAATTCATAGTTATCTTTACAAAATAATAAAGAAAAGGCATATTGTCCATCTTACAAATGTTAAATATACAAGGGGAATTACCAGAGAAAATTAAAGCTCATCCAACTTTTCATTGTAGGTTCATCTTCCTGGACATGTTAGAAGTTCACGTGGCTTCTGATGTCATTAATCTGTTTTACCATTTCCCTTATGTGTTCTCCCCTTCAAGAAAAGTAAATTCAAGTCAAAAAGCTGTAAAGTCATTTTTGTTCGAGACCACTTAGGAAGAAAAATAATTCATGTGGTAGATAGAAGCAGAGCATGGAAACACTTGCAGGTGATTTTGTTAATTATAGGCATCATAGAGACTGCCACAAGATCTTCAGACAAAAAGCAGGCATAAAAGCAGATTTAGTTTAGTAGTAGCACAAGATGGACCAGTACCATTGTCATAAGCTGGCATGCTTTATGCTTTAAACTCTCTCTACAAACTCCAGCTGGTGCAGCAGTCAGCCCCCTGCCCCCATGCAAAGTTAAACTATACCCTACAAACATGACTAGGACAGCCTACATAAGTGCCAGGGCTTGAATTCTACAGGAGGATCCAAGCTTTAACTTACTCTTCTTTCAGAACGGTTTGGATGCACTTGCTCTGGTAGGCACTGAGGGTGATGCTGGGTTTTCGTGGGCTAGTACCTTTTTCCATCTTTTTCTGCTGGTATTCCTTCTTCATTTTAACCTAGAAGTCACGCACAAAAAGACCCGCAGTCAGTGTTGGTTCTGCCTGCCACAGTGAAAGCCAGTTATAGCTACAAACAGGTGTCACAGTGCAATAAATTCTGATTCTGTGTGGGTTAAAATCAGCTTGCTTTTGCATTCTTCCACAACGTGGAAGGGGGTAGGAGCATGGTTGCACCTGGTCTGGGAGGTCTTTTCCAACCTTAATGATTCCTTGAGTCTACAAAGAGAAAATTAGTGCTAGGACTGAGGAATGGTGTGGAGACTTTCTTAGGGTTTACAGAGGGTTCCAGAGGCTGGTTCTATCTGTATTAGTAATAAGGTTCAGAAGTTATTTCTGCACGATGTTGCTAATTTAATGAAGGCATGAAGCTGCTCTGTGCGGAAGGACTATATTTTAATTCAGCACAATCATTGTGGATGAAGTGTTACCAATAACCTGCCAGCCAGATATTTTATCTCACCTGTCTGATTGCATTGCTCAAGTGCTGCAGCTGGTCATGTATTGTCTGCAGTTCCTTCTTCATATCTTTTTCACTGTCTGATAGAACAGGAAGCTGAGAGTGGAAGCTACGAAGTACTTTCTTCATCCTTCATATACAAAGCAAGAAATGTTGCTTAATTAACTCATCTGTTAAGAATAATTACACTCAGACTCCACCAGTCTTCTAACTGTGAAGCATCGTTTGTCATTCTTCCTAAGTCTTAGAGGTTCAAGACTCTACTCTCCTCTTTCAGCTAGCCTCACACAGCATTTCTCAACTGCAAGCGGACTCAGTACTGAAAGTCACCATTGAGCAAAGGGAATTTCAGAAGCTCAGACTTCCAAAAAAACAGTGAGGCACTTTCCCACCTACTGTGTTCTTCTACCATGCTGACAAACATATGTTAACAGCATGTAATCTGTGATGAAACAGAGTAGTTTGCACTCACCTATTCATAATATCTTCTTGCTTCTCTTTGGCTTCCTCATACTTGTCAGCCAACCGTTCAGCCATTTCCCGCAAACTTTTCCTTTATGCAATTGAGAAACATTTGTTTATTTCTTATTTACATGGAAATTAGTCTGCATGTAAAAACAGGCAGAGCCTGAAAAAATGGAGTGGGGAATGCCTAATTAAAGCCAGAACTGCCTTCCCTTCTAAGATAGTTTCATACAGGGCCCTATATAAAGTACCTTTTGCATGAAGTTGCATCATTCTGGATTTTGACTTGATAGACGTAGACAGATTATACTCACTTTTCTTCTCGACAGTAATTAAGATCTTCTAGTTGCTTCTTTTTCTGTCCCAACAGCAGCTTCACTCTTTAAGATAAATATATACATAAAATCGAGCCACCCACAACAACAATCCAGCTGAATCTGTATTTAGGCCACATAGAGAACACACAGAAGTAATCACTACTCCTGTAGTATGGAGACCTAAAGCCACTGAGACAGGGGCAGTGTTAAGAACTAACTCTTCTATTTCGGCCCAGCTTTAAATAAATCAACAACTATAATTGAAAAAAGGAGAGATTTGTTTAATGCAATTTTTCCTTTTAGCAGTTTTGTCATGATTATTGCTGAGGTCAAAGGATTTCCTCTGCCATGCCCAAGCACTGACACACTGACTTCATTCATCCACACCAGAAGAGCAGTAGTTCATCTCTTTTTACTTTTTTTTTTTCAACACATTTTACTCCGTTATAGTGGTTAGTCCAGCAAAGGAGGGTTAGTGCTAGGTACTTCGTGTCATTGTTCCACCAAACACTGTACAGCACTTTTTATGAGGGACTTTTTCTTACCTTTGCTGAATTTCCTCTTTTGCCAAATCTTGTTTCAGTATATATTCTTCTCTGAACACTTGTGTGGCTCTGCTAAGAAGTTGAAGGCATTCTTCAGGGGGAGGAGCAGCATCTTTATCCCCAGATCTGAATAAACAGGAGAGTTTTTTCCTCAATCCTACTTTTCCACGTTCCTTGGAAAGGTTAAATTAGAGCACTTACAGTAAGGGCTCTGAGGGTTCAGATATGGAAATGAGGGGCACAAATAAAGCCCTTTGCTATAAAGCAATTTTCCCAATGAGGAAATCATGAGCTCTCTGAAGATGCTGAAAACCCACTGGGACAGCCCTGAACAACCTAACGTAGCACTGCGGTTAGCCCAGCACTGAGCGAGGTGATTCCCCTTCCAGCCTAAAGGGCTACATTATTTGATGCCATGCCTGTACAGTGGCACAAAGCTCCTGCAGAAGCTGCATCCCTGTTACTGCTGTTCAGTCAGGAGCTGATGATGAACACGTAGTATTCCTAAAGAGTCCTCCCTCTTCACCGTCCCTAGGGAATGGTTTTTACTTACTTCAGGAGCAAGGGATTGGCAGTACTCCGCTGAAGGATGCTTCGGATGTGCTTCTCAAATGAATGCTGTGAGTCAGCCAGGATCCGGAGAGGGGAAACGGTTACATCTTTGTCTTCCCTGGTACATAGTAAAGGAGGGGATGCAGGATGGACTGTGCTTCTGCCAGAGAACAGCAAATACAGAACACTCGTAAGCATTACACTACACCAGAGTTTAAACAGTAGTTAAAACTAAGGAACTCATCCACTGTGGGATTAACATATTACAGCAGCAAGTCAGAAGTGGTCCAAGAGGAAATATTTCAATTGTGTGATAAATCCAGCTTTAGACAGGGTGGAGCTCAAATCCCCACATCTTTGGTCATAGCTGAAAAGGTCAAGAATCACAAATATCTTCCTATTTAAAGGTAAAAAAAATAACAAGGCAAGCAAGGATTCAAATGGCAACGTGACCCAATCTCTGAAGAGTTTCAGATTTGCAGAATCCTCATCTAAAAGTAAGTAAGAAGACAACAAGGTCAACAATTTTTTGACGCAATGTTTGTCTGAATCCTCATTAGTAGTGATACAGATTAGTTATATCCCCTCTGACCACCTTATCAGTAGTAAGCAACTACCCTGAGAACACTTAAGTGCTCTGCCAGGGATTGTTCAGCAGGTAAACTGCATTGTGCTTCATTGTGCAGAACTCCAGGCTGAAAGGATCAAAAGAACAAATGGGGGAAAAAAAATCTGACTTTTTTTTTATAGGACAGTCATGGACTTCAATCCAATTAAGACCCACGTACAAGAGCGGCCTTGTAATACACTCGTAGGTATTTGTGATGCAGATCATCGTAGGCCCCAGGATGTCAGAGACTATCCAAAATCCTCTGATTGGAGCAGGTTGCCTGAAGGGAAGAAAACACAAGCATTACTCATTCAAGAAAAAACATTCTTTGTTCCTGAAAGTTGTTGTGCAAGTTCTTTTGGAGAAGCTCTATTTATAGCAATCAACTTAAGCCAGACCCATGTCACAAAGTGAAGAACCACTCTTCTGAAGGAGTCCTGCAAAATAGTTATTCTCATGCCATGCAGGCTGACTGAGTCAGATGTTACCAGGTAAAAAGTCATCCACCCTGAGAGAGGGAGCACCCATACAACTTAGCTGTGAATCAGCAGCTAAAATCTGCTGTGACCCAGGAAATTTTACCCCCTTCTAGTGCAGGGCACAGACTTCCTCAGGAAAAGACTGCTTCTGCCCATACACAGGTGCTCTGCATACCACCTCGTCTGCTCCAAACGCCACTTCCTCAGGTGAAAACTCACACCCCTGGATATTTGTCACCTGTACTAACTTAGGGAGCCCTTTAGATTAGATGACTGATGTCTACTAATAGAGCATTTTTTTGTATCTTCAATATGTTTAATAAACAGCATTCCACGGAAGCGATCAGGCTGTATTAAAGTGAGATGACACAGCCAACACAAATATCACATTTCCCAGACAATGATGCCTCTTAACCCTGATTAGGGTACCTTACCAGCTAAAAAAAAAAAAAAAAAAAGCTGTTCTATCAAGGCACAGCTTTGTCTTTTAACCTGTGGGTAAAAGGAACACATCAGTGTTCAAGACTCTTAGATTAATTGAGCCCCAGAGTTCTATTGGGACAGGTAAATGGAAGCAAAAGTTTCTGCTAGTTTGACAGGTAATTTTCAGACATAAAAATTTAGCTCACATATCTAACTGTGCATTAAGGAGCTTGATGCATGAAATGCTTATTTATATTTATTTGAATTCTGTTACGCTGATTTCATTATTTTTAGTGATAAGAATGCAGCAGAAGACAGCTAATCAAAAATACTTTTCCAGAAAAACTCACTGATTTGGAAGCAACAGAAAGTTGTTTTTTACCTGCATGGCAATGGTTTCGTACAAAGAATATGTTCAACAAAGCACTTCTGTTCTGCACCCAGCTCCTGTAAACTGTCTTTATCTTCTTCATCTGCAAAGAGATTTGTCTGAATGCAATATCCACTGTGCAGGGTAAGGTGTTCTCAGTATTACTCACACGTTCCCCAGCTTGTTACTAGCAAAACAAAGCTGTTCAGACAGTACAGACAGTAATCCCTTTCCCCCTTTCCTCTATGTGCAACAGACTCTCGCCACTCACCTGAACCAAGGAATTTGTGCAGTTTGTTGATCCACGTCAACCCCACGCTGTGGACACCAGCTTCATGTGTGCAGTGGTATCTAGAGGGACATTTTGGATCTGAAATTTAAATAGCGAATGTAGTAGATGGCACTGAACGAAGAAAATCTCATTCTGCAGCTGTGTGCTGTTGAACACATGTATTGACCTCTTGTCCAGCCAGCATTAACATCTCGTTGCAAGTACTGACTAGCGCCTATCCACAAAATGAGCTAGGGGCACCAGCCACGTTGTTAGAATTCTGCATATAAACCAATTACTCTTGCAACACCTGTTACTAACCCATTGGTGCATTGTTTAGAACTACTTGTATTACACGACATCTCTGTCCACCAAACTTTCAAGGGCAGATCAGTCAATGGCAGCCGACCAGCTTTCAGACAGGCTTCTTGTTCAGACAGACCCAAACCCTTTGTCCTGCCCAACCTCCTGCCCCAGGTGACAGGCTGATGAACAGACACCAACTCCTCCTTCAGGATTCATCCTCACAGTGTATCACTTGTTTACACACATAGAACAGAACAAGCACAACAACTTCTGCTTTCTAATCCACAGCTGAAATAATTTAGTGTTTTGTAAACATCAGTAATCCGCCCATGAGTAAACAATAAAGCACATCCCAGCCTTGCTCTTTCTTTTAGTGATCTGCAGTATTTGCCATACTCTTCCAGGTCCTACTTACGAAACAAAGATCTACCAAATGGCTTTTCACACATCAGTGGAAAAGCACATGCCCCCTCATAGATACACTTTACAACAGAAAAGACCATGAAACACCAGTCACCTTTCTGCCATTCATTTTAATACAGCAAGTGGTTAATAAAAATGATACCAAAAAACCCCAATGGTGATAATAGGTACTGAATGTTCACACCTGCTTCAGAAGCAAGGTTCAGAGGTTCCTAAGCTCTTTTATGGCAACTTCCCTTTTACTCTGCAGATTTTCCACAGCTTTATTGAAGGCATCACGCAAATGCTTTTTGTAATGCTGCTGTTTGAGACCAATGGTAATTTAAAAATAACTTGGTCCTAAATTCATTAAATAAAGCAAACAAAAGACAACAACCTGAACCACCACCCTACCTTGATGCAGTTTGATTGGGCAAGAGAAATCAGACTCCAAAGGCTCTTCCTCATCTCCTGATGCCAGTTTCAGTGCAAGTTCCAGTTCAACACATTCAAACACGTACAGGGAAGGAATAAGATCAGATCTTGGGTCCCATGACTTTTCCGACTGTAAAGAGCATTGAATTCTTCTATGAGTCAGCACTTAAATAGAAATACCAAAGCAAATAGCAGTAGGAAAGTGTTACGTAATATAGGCACGTGTAATAATCATTACAGTAATTAGTTTAAGTCCCCTTATGTTTTTCCACTTAAAAAGCTTCTCTCTGACACATGATTTCTTCAGAAGATCCTCTTTAAAATAGCTCATAGCAAGTTTGATTGAAAACTTCTATATCTACAGGATTCACACAAGCAATATTTAAAACAAAAGTGAAAGAGGGTTACGGGGAATGGCTGTAGGAGTAGGACTCTCTACTTGGTTATAGAAGAACACAGCACCTGGCATTCACTGCGAGGCATTCACTGCTGTCTTGAACTGTGACTGAGGAAGCAAAACGAATGAGACAAGGTACCTGCTCGTCATCCTCTTCTGCATCCAGTACCACACAGTGATAAAGCATTCCTGATTCAGTAGCAATCACCAGGATGTTTGGAACACAAGGCAGGCAAAGGACAGCACAGGCATCGTAGCCGTAATTATCTTCTGCAGCAGGATGCATGGGCAAAGGGCCGAGCAGCTTGCCAAGATTCCCAGTGCTGGAATAAAGAAGATGTGCTCACAACACTAGGTGTAGAAGGAGAGTTCCCCACGACTGCCTGCAGGAGTCTGCTGAATAATAACTATAGAATAAGGGTGATTAAAATAAAGAACAAACATGATGGAGTTCTAACACACTGTTCTTGGAGTTACGACTACTAGCACTGCCACAAAGAAACGACACAGAATGGAATACAAGAAAAATCAGCCCAGCATCCATTACAGAGTCCCAGCCAGGTGAAGAGATGGCTCTCCAATGTACAGGCACCCTATGAAACATGAGGATGAACCCAAGCCTACCTCTGTATCAGGCTGATGTACGTGAGGAATGTCTCCCCATTTTCATACAAGATGTACAGTGGGTAAGCCAGCACCTCGTCGCTCCCTCGCTGTCCAAGTACGTTCTTTGGGACTGGCACCAGCGGGCCAAAGTCAAACGCCACCGCAGTCTCTCCCAGTGACGCTGTGTAGGCTCTCCTAGGGACAGGTCAGAACAAAGCCTGGAGTCAGCAGTGACTGGGAGAAGTACGTCGAATTACTTCTGAACACCTGTCCATCGGTCCTTTGATATACGCTGCTTGCAGCAGCAAAGGCACGCAGGTAACATCCTTCTTAAAAGGCCTCATTTCTGAAAGGCACCCACCAGCCAGCCCAGTTTCACTGAGCAAGAGGTTTCAAGTTTCTCCTTCCCAGTTAAGCCCAAGGAAAAAATAAAAAGATCTGTTTTCTGCATTCCCCACCCAAAAAGCCCTTCTTAACCCTTAAAGATAATGCCTATTTTTCAAATGACTATTCTGACAAACACTGACTGTACAGTTTGTTCCCTCTTTTAGAAAAATCAGGAAAAAAAATAGTGCAGCTACTGTGCTAGGAAGAAGTTCTAGCACAGAATTCTGTGATCAGTAAGTCATGAGAAAATTTGTATCAGAATTTAAGGTGGATTTATCACTCATTAAAAACATGACAGAGAATGCAGAGCTTATTCCGTCAAAAGCATTTCAAAATACAAGAAGCCACGCAAACCCTTTGTTGATTGTAAGAGTCTCCTCCTCTGAATCTGAAAGAGTAATCACTTTGATGGGCGTCTGAGGTATCTTCAGGCTGTAAATCCTAGAGGAAAGAAACAGCAGTAATGTTCATACAGGAACACCAGCTGATAGGGGTCAAAAAATCCTCCCATCCTATCTTATATTGCTGCTTCTTTTAAGAAGGACAAAGCACAAATACCTAGTGAAAAACCAGGCACGCCCCAAGCGAGAGCACAAGCAGCTTTTACCTTATCGTGTTATCTGAAGTCAAGAGCACGATGTGGGGCTCCAGCGTCTCGCAGGGATACCACGCGGCGTGCTTCAGAGTCAGAGACGGCGAGCTTGTGAAGAACCTTTCGGCGATGGGAATGGTGCTGAAACAGAGAGCAGACACAGGCCCAGTGACAAGAGCTACCTCTTCGGGTGGGGGCAAGAGGGGCTGTGCAGACAACCAAAAGGCTCCAGCAGCGTTAGCAGGGGGCGTTAAAGCTGGGCCCTCCCTGCAGCATGCTGCCAGTGGGCGCCAACCCACCTGCAGTTCACCGTCTCCTTCCCACCCTCGAATTCGGAGCTCTTGCCCCAGCGTTTGGGCAGCTCCAGGACCGTGAGTCCCCTGGTGCCAACAAGCGCCACATGGTGCTGCGTGGGGCTCAGCAGCGTCTGGTACACCTCGAACAGCGGCGGGTTTATGCACAGCAGCGTCTGAGGAGAGAAACGGGGGTCAGTCAGTGCCGGGGGGGGTCAGTCAGTGCCAGGGGGGGTCTGTGCCGGGTGGGGGTGTCTGTTAGTCAGTCGTTGCTGGGTAGGGTGCCCACCTCACAGACAACCTCCTCGTCTCACCTTCCACCCCGCCCCTCTACACACCTCCAAGCCCCCCCACTCCACCTCACAGCCCCACTCCCAGCCTCAAGGACCCACCCTTCAGCCTCACAGCCCCCCTTCCCACCCCACAGACCCCTCAAGCCCCTTCCCACCCTAACACCCCCCACCCCTCACAAACCCCTCTCCCCTGACAACCCCAAATCCCCCTCCCAGCCCCACAGCCCCCCCCTCACCTCAGGGACCCCCCCGCCCATACTTCAACCCCCTCCCACCCCACAGACCCCTCAACCCCCTTTTTCACCTCAAAACCCCCCTCATACCTCACAGACCCCCTCTCCCCGGCCTCACCGACCCCTCAACCCCCCCCCTCACACCTCATACCCCCCCTCCCCACCTGATAATCGCTCAGCCCCGGCTCGGGGCCGCCGAGGCGGCGGAGGCTGATGGCGTGCAGGGCGCTGCAGTCCCCGTCCCACAGCAGCAGGTCCCCGTCCAGCCCCAGCAGCAGGTTGCGGCTCAGCGCCGCCCTGGGACCGGCCCCGGGCCGTGAGGGGACGGCGGCGACGGCGGCGGCGGCGGCCACGCGGTCGCGGAGGCGTCCGAGCACGGCGTGCTGCGGCAGGGCCGCGCGCCACTGCTCCGCCGGGCCCCACTCGGCCGCCATCGCCCCGCGCGCGCAGCCGCCTCCCTCCCCTCCACACCGCCTCGCAGCCAATCGGCGCCGCCGCCGCGCCCCGTGACGTCAGCGCGCGCCGCCGCTCCGGACTACAAGTCCCGGCGTGCCGCGCGGCGGCGGGCAGAGTGAGGCGGGCGGCGGGCGGCGATGGAGGAGCCGCTGCGCGGGCACCGCGCGCTGTACAAGGCGCCCGGCCTGGCCGTGCCGCCCTGGAAGGAGGCGTACCGCCGGGTGGGTGAGCGCTCACGGGGGCACCGCGGGGCC
This sequence comes from Aythya fuligula, assembly GCF_009819795.1. Classification (NCBI taxonomy): domain Eukaryota; kingdom Metazoa; phylum Chordata; class Aves; order Anseriformes; family Anatidae; genus Aythya; species Aythya fuligula. The sequence continues at coordinate 4,137,117 of NC_045578.1, read as the reverse complement.
CTCCCCGCCCCTCGCGGGTCCCTCGGGCGCTGCCTGACGCCCCCTCCCTGTGCTCCGCTCCCCCCCGCAGCGCTGCGCTGAGAGGCTGAGGAGCGGCCGCGCCAAGCTGCTGGAGCGCTACCGCCGGGCCGGGGATGGGGGCGGCACCGGGCCGGGGGCGCTGCTGGTGCCGGAGGTGATGGAGATGGAGTGGCGCAGCCTGCAGGCGGCCAGGCGAGGCGACGCGGCGCAGGTCAGTGCTTGGGGTCAGCCCCTATCAGGCCCCCCCCCCCTCCCGGCCTCCTCTGGTATCTCTTTACCTTGCCCCAATGGGGCTGGAGCCGCCTCCCGCAGAGTACTGAGCTCGGGGGGCTGCTCCGGGCCCGCTGGGGGGGATTGCGGTGTGTCTGGCTTTCCCCACTGCATGTCTGTGCAAATAGAGGCTTACCAACCAGGATACTGAGCAGAGCAGACTTCCACTCACAGCAATGGGTGGAAGTTATGTGAGAACATAACCGCTATGAGAGAACTACTGACTGCTGTGCCTTTCAGATGCTAGAGGACCCCTATGAGCTAGCTGTCCTGGATGAAATCCAACAGGAGTTGATCTTGCAAGGTAATTTCTCAGCACATCTTCTGGCTCCTGCTTGAGTTGCACGACTCCTTTTTAGTAGTTCTTGAGGCTGCAGTTCTCAGTTCTCATATATCATGTGACACAGGGGAAGAGCTTCCTTAGTCTCTGTAGCCTCTCTAATGCACTGAGACCTTGTTGGAGAGTTCTAAGAGTTACACAGCATTCTAAGGACTGTGAGGAACTAGTAAGAGGCTAGCAGAGACAGCACTGTGGTGGCTGGGAACTGTAGGTGCCTGTATAAATAAACTCAGAATACTTCTAAATGGTTAGCTGTAAAGTGTTACAGGCACCCAGTTGAGATCAGATAAAGGATGAACCATAGGAAAAAACAGGCTAACAACAACAGCTTCCTCAAGCATAGAAATCTGACTCAAAGAAAGAAAAGTTGAGAACAGCCAGTAGCTACGTGCATGCCTCACTGCTGTCAAGAGTTTGTTACAGACACCTGAGGATATATACATGTATATCTCTTTCAGAACAACTGGTTATAGAAGAGTATGAGCGAAGCCTGCAGTTTGATGAAGAATGTCTCAATGCAATGCTTGATGGCTTGGATGCCAGCAACAAGATCATCTGCCCGGTGTGCAGAAAGTAAGAAAGCCCTCAGCACTGGAGCAAGTCTCCACTCTCCTACAGCAGTTTGTGCTCAGAAACAGGCAAATAGCAGTAGGCAAACAGGCTGCTGTTAGTGTGAATTTCAACAAAACAGAAAAATGAGCAATGTTCTGGCTGTTCAGGTGCTCACTGTATGCTCTTTCTAGGAACACCCTGACTGTGAGTTGTCACTCAATTTTCTGCCAGTGTGGCTTGTACATCCTCACACGGGTAAGCTGTGCTGGGAGTGATGTCTTAAGTCTGCTGTGAAGAGGAAGCTTTAAGTAAGCTACAGACAAGAACTTACAAATAAAATCTATTCTTAACCCATTTTTTCCAGGGTATGACGGAACAGAAGCTTCGGGCACTTCTAGAAAACACTTTAACAGAACACAGCTACAGGTGCTTGCACAACCCGGAGTTCACAGTTACCGGTGGGATGGAGGAGGAAATGAGTCTCCTCATGACCTGTCCGGTGAGTCAAGCGTCAGGCTCCTGTCTGACACCGCGCCTTTCTGCCTGGGTCCATTTCTTGATTGCAAGGGCAGCCACAAACCCAGTGATCCTGGGGGTTGTGTTGCTGTTGTGTCCGTCCGTCCCCCCCCCCCCCCCCCCCAACTTTCTTGGAAGTGGTTTTACATCTGACCACCAGTAATTGTAAAAGAGCTGCCTACCACAGCTTACCTTCCCTGCTGAATTAGGGGATCTTTCAACAAGGCTCCCTCTAGCTCAAGCTCACGAGTTCTTACAGCTCTGCTGTGGAAGTTGAATCCCTTTGCACACAGCATGTGTACCTGCATGGTGGGCACAGGGTCAGGAGCAGAGCATTTCAAATGGTTTTGAACATTAGTAACTGGCTTTGTATGTTACCATAGCTTGTCTAACTTAACCTTACCTTCTGTAAAGGTCTGTGACTCCTGGACGGTTCTCCTGTAGGCTGTTTCAGCTGCTGCTTTTTCACTGGAAGGACTTCAAGATTAAAAACCCACTCAGAGCTGCTACTATCTCTTAATGTATACACTTGTATGTGCTGTGTCAAAATACTTAACAAGGCAGTGCTACTGCCTTAACCTGCACTTTTGATGGCACAGCACATGTTTTATAATAAATGTACTTATTTCTAGGCTTCTTCTCATTTTTAACAGTGGTGTTCTTATTGGTGATCTCACAGCTTCGGTTTTTGGTCAATGACAGCATTTCTGCTGTATCCTTTTGTTGTAAGGAACAGGTAACTGCCTACAGGCTTAACTGCAGTTGTGTACTTCACCCTGGACTATTGGAGTAGATTCTGAATGCCCCTTATCCCTGCTAGGCTTCTCCTTTGCCTTGTCTTTTCTACTGTACCAAAACTCAGTTTTGAGTCAGTTTCCTCTAAGACAATGGGGTTGCAAAGATGAAACTTCTTGTATGTAACATCTATTTGAACGTTGTTGTAAGTAGCAAAGACAAGCATGTCTTGGATACACTTATTTTGAGGCCAAAACTATCAAAACCCTGTAACCAAGGCTGGCTGGTGGGTGAGGGGGGATGGCTTATCTGCAAGGCTTCATTTTGGGGTAGGAGGGGCCTTTAAAGGGATGTTTAGTTCCAACCCTATGCCACAGGCATATGCCCTAGACCAGCTTGCTCAGCCCTACTACCCTCATAGGGAAGAACTTCTTCTGTAAGTCTCCCCTCTTCCAGTTCAAAGAACGCTTACCAGAAACTTGGTTCTCGTTCAGCCACCCCTCCTTCCTCCCCAGCCTCCTGCACAGCTCTGCTGAGCCTTACCAGCTGAGCAACACCATTCCAGCCTAAAAGGTAATCCTGGACAAAAGTAACAAGAAACAACCACTGGAGAGGTACAAGTCAGGTGCCATCAGGTGTTCTGACAGGCTCTTATCATTTTGTTCATGGATGTGCTCAAGCCTAATTAGAAGCAGCTCTTTACTGCACTGCCAGCTGGCGTGCAGCTCCCAGACATGGCAGAGCACCTTCTGCAGTTCTGCTCTGCCAGCAGGACTGCCTGGGACCTTGAGGCAACAACTGGAGACACCAGTTTGAGCAGAAGGCCACAGCTGCTGCCCTGCAGCAATGTTTTTGCTGTGAGCAGCCACAGAATTTGAATCATTCTGCTGGAACTGAAGCATTCCAACCTCCCCATGGTATTTTTCTGAAGCAGATGTATTAATACTAATCTAGCAGGTTATCGCAGCACGTTCCTGTTTGGAACAACTCAAAGTCAGTGTTTGAGAGCCTGAATTCTGCTCTACAGCACAGGCAGCCAAGACTTCAGTCATACCCCCACTACCACAACCTGCCACAAATGAGATTCACAAACATCATTAGCGCAGCTTGGCCAGCAAAATTTCTCCTACAGCCACAACTATGCTGGCAGAAAGGCACGCTGTGTGTTTGGGGGTGCTGGAGTAGCTCTCCTTGGAGAAAACAGGGACAGCACACACCAGCTCTGCAGCTCCAGCTCTGCAGGAAGCTTTATTAACACCATCATGGGCCTGGACACACCAACATCACCATTATGGCAACTCTCTGGTCAGCACAAAGAAGAGAGATCACCCCTTTTCAGTGACTCGTTGAACAGACTTTATTCTTCACATTCATTCTTAATTGTATGAAAACCACCAGGCAGGGTGAGACAATTCTACACAGTAATGTTTGAGAACTTGATCTGGGCAGCAACATAAATACAAAACCCAAAATACAAGTGAGATTCCTCACTCTCCCATGATGTGCACTTCCAAACTCAAAGGTACTTACTCTCCGTAGCTGTCGTGAAGATACATTTGGGCGTTATTGCTGGCTGGAGCACTGCAGTGTAATGCCCACAGCTGAAGATTAGTTTCCTAGCCTAACTTACTGACATTTGACAAAGCTTTTAAGGTCTTCCAGAAATTTAATGTACTCCTGGTGCTCCAGTGCAGTGCTGAGCTCAATTAACTCATCAGCAAACGCGTTGTCCACTCCTCGGTCAGCCAGGAAATCCATCAGGTGATCGTACAGAGCCTGCAAGAGAGCGACAGAAAACGTCCTTAGCAGAGCACACCTGGATACGGGTTGCTGTTGGAATGTCCCAACAGGCAGCGAGACCTCTGCCACCTCCCCATCCCCTCCTCAGCACGGTGAGAGGCCTGGAGGAAGGTCACAGGGCACAGGTCATCAAACCTTGGGCGTATAAACCCAAAGCCAGCACACAGGCTGCGCCCTGAGGTTGATGAACAGCCTGCAGGGCCAGGAGATAAAGGCTGTCAAAGGCAACGCATCCGCAATACTGAGCTCTGCCTCTCCCCTCTGCACAATGCAGTGGCCTTGGGGGTAAATTGCTCTAGCGGTATCTGGAAAGTGTCGTATTGGATGTAACAATGGGTTTGAGAGACTAAATCTTTTACCATCACCAAATCATTTTTTGGGGGTTTTAATCCTACCTAACTATTGTAACTGCAGCACCTTGTTTCAGAACTAAGGTTCCCCCCTTGCTCCTCACAAGAACTGCTGCTGTTCTGTGCAGTGCAGTACTGCTCACTGCTGCCATACTGCCTTTAAACAGAGCAGTGACAGCAAGCAAATCATTCCTTTCGGTCTTCTGCAATCTAAGTAGATAGTAATCATACAGATTCCTAAAGTAATTTGCCGTCTCAAGTCAGACAGAGGGGAAAACAGTAGCGTGGAATATTCTAGAGCACGCTGACCAATTTGAATATGAATGCCTCCCAAAGAGAGGCACCCGAGGAGTAAAGCTTTCATCATATCACATGTGGCCTCCAACTCAGCTGTAACCTTTTGGAAGCCTGGCACTAAGAACAGGTAAGCAGATGCCAGATAGCTGGATGTTTGTTATTAGTGTCACTACTATGAAATCATACACAAAGAACCTAGAAAACAAGGACATCTACACCTGGAATCTGTAAGCAACACTGTTCAAATCACAGATGAAAGCAGATTTGACCAAGTGTCAAAGCACCTCTACAATACGTTACAACTGCTAGGAAATGATCAGCTCACAAAACCTGGCAGAGAATTAGCTTCAGCTTATCAGTCCCAGTGCTGTGTGACTGCCGGGACCACATAACAATCCCCAGCTTGCAGGGGAACTACTGCCTTGTGGCAAGCTGGGAGAAAGCAGGGGAATCTCCAGGGTGACACATCCAGGACAGGACTCACTGGTAAATCAGCAGCAGCAGGAGGCCAGGCAAGAGCAGCTGGAGTGCCCCCTGCAGCCTTCGGCCATGTCAGCACTTACCCAGTCAAGGGAATCTGTATTGAGGGTGTAATTGGTGTCCTTCCAATCTGCTTCTCCCGTGGGCTGAAAGCTGACCTCCCTGATTGTGAAGATGTCGCTTTCCTCCTCTCCCTCGTGCCCAACCTGAAACAGGAAATGAGATGCAAGACATTCATTAGCTCTAATTACAGGGCACCATCAGCCATTGTATCCTGAAGCCTAGAAATACGACACTGCAGGCAAAACCAGGCAAAACCTCAAGACCGGTACTGAGGCCACTCCTCTCCCCTCAGCGTGTGCCTGAAGACGAGCACACACGTGCCCAAGAACAGAGGAAATCCCACAGGAGGCAGCCTGCCAGCTGCTGCTGCCAGAGACACCTGAGGAAAACCAGCAGCCCGACTATACAGAGATGTACGAGTCTCTTCTGTGTGGTTCTAAACCAGTCTTCAGAAGTTTGCCTTGCCTTTGTCAGCTAACGCTGCTTGCACAAGAGATCTGTTAAGGTTTACAAAAGAAACCACAGGGGTCAGTCTGAAGCCAAACTCTCAATTCAAATTTCTCCCTTCCCCTTTTTAAATCTCTGCCTCTCTTTGTGATAATGTCTTGTACCAGTAAGATTTGCATGTTACTGCTGCATTGTATTAAATCTAACTCATTTGGGCCATTCCTGTTTGCCCCTCTCAATGTGTCACTCTGTTAAAGAAGCCATGCTTCCCTTCTCTAATTTCACTCAGTAAGCTGGCCTACAAGCAGCTGATCAGAAAGGCAGGTCAGGATGTAAGGAATGCAATGGAACATCTCCCCAGGGTTTATCCTTGCAAAGATAAAGCCTCCGAGTTAAAAACAAACAAACAAACAAAAAAAAAACAACAAACAGGTAAAAGGAGACTGCATTTTCTGTAGATTCAGGAAAACCAAGAAAACTATAACCAGCAGTTAGATCCAACAGTGGCAGAATTATTTACACTGCAGTAAAAAGCAGGAAATGCCCATGCAGCGAGCCACAGCTGGCTACAGCTAACACAGGACCAGCTCGATACTCACCTCATCTTCGGGATAATGGCAGTCAAGAACAAGGGTCTGTTTTGTATCATCTTTAACTACTTCCACAACAAAGTTTGGAGTTGATGTAATATCAGGCTAAATAAGAAAAAAGTTGCATCAGCACTGGAGTCTGAACAAGAGCCCAAGTGACCGCAGCCCAGCCCAGCACCGCCGCGCATCGCCCTCTTCCCCATGTCCTTTCAGCCTCCTTCCCCAGCCTTGCCAGGGACCAGCACAGCCTCCCCTCCCCGAGGTCTCTCAGCTTTCTCTGCTCTGCATCTGGTCACAGAGGGAGAAGTCACTGGTCACAGTGCTCGCTCAGCACCAGTCACTGCAGACCAAGCCACCTGCCTCAAATTCTACCACTCTTTCACAGTTTTTAGCAGGACTTTGACTAAAAGTCTAACTAAACCAGACTGAGATCCTTCTGCCCAACACCACCATGCAAGGGCTATTGAAAAACAAATCTGCATTTTGCAACTTGATACTCCCAAATATCAAGGGGGGGACGTGACTTAACACTTTCTAGCGTTCTACCTTCTAGTTCTGCCTTCTAGTGTTGGGCCTTCCCCCTGTGCTCGTACCCACCAGGAAAGCTCCCACCACCACCTTTACCTCCTGCTCATCGGGTTTCTGATCTTCTTGCGTGTCTTCATCCACCGAGGGTGGGATGCTGTTGTTGATGTTGAACGTAACCGTTATCCTTCAAAAGAAACAGCAGTAAAAACCTTAAACACACACAAAACACCCATTGTGTTTCTCTGACTTAAAAAGTTTGCCTCAGGCACAGAATTAGCGCTGACGAATCCGCACGCCCTGAACAAGGCTGTACTACAGAGACGCTCCCTAACGAAGCGGACTCTGATTGCTCTTGTGAGCATTTTTTAGGTTTTATTAGGCCGAATTTGCTGGTTTTAGGGCCAGGGGGAGGCTGCAGCGCTCACCTCTCGCCGGCCACCTTGCGGAGCAGCTTGGCCTCCGTGCCGTGCACCTCCAGCTCCCAGCCCCCGGACACCTGGGGCAGCGCCTTGTGTTTCTGGATCTTCTTCTCCTCCTTGATCTCATCCGCCAGGAACTGCGCGAAGGCTTTGTCCCCTGCACACGGGATGGGACGAGAAGAGAGAGACAGAGAAAATGTCACCGCCAGGGGACAGCCCCGGGACCCCCCCACCTCCCCTCCACGTGCAGCCCGGGCGCGTGTCCTCCCCCCCCGGTGTCCCCTCACGGTGTCCCCGTCCCCTTTCCCCCCTCACCCTCCGTGTGGAGGCCGCCGCAGCCGCAGGAGACGCCGCCGGCCGAGCCCCTGCGCGGGCGGAGCAGCGCGGCCCGGCCCCCGCCGCCCCCCAACTGCCAGAGGGAGCGGGACGGGGCCGGGGCCGGGGCCGGGAGCACGGGGCCGGGCCGGGGGGCGCGGGGCGGGAGCGCGGCCGCCAGCAGCGGGCGAGGAGCGGGGAGGGCGGCGGCGGCGGCGCGCAGGGCCCGTGCGAGCAGCATGGCGGGGACAGGCACGGGGCGAAGGGGAAGGGGAAAGGGAGGAGGCGGCCCCGGAACTGGAAGCGGGGACCGCGGTTCGAGACCGCCCCCGGCGAATCGGGCGGGAAGAGGGAGAAATAAATTGAAAGTACCACAAAAAATGGGGCAGGAGGGAATGAGCGAACCGAAAGCAGATGAATTATCGCCACAGCGAGGGTGGGGCGCTGCTGCTGGCACTGGGAAGCGAGGATGGGCCAGCCCGCCACAACGCCCCATGCCCACGCTCCCACAGCAGAACCCAGAGGAGGGCTCATAGGGGTCAGAGGCCCACCCTCGGCAGATCCGGAGAAGGAAAAAATTAAAAAGTACCACAAAAAAAACACCACAAAAACAAACAAGCAAAATTAAAAAAACGCCCTAGTGAGGATGTTGAGGATGTGTCGCTGCTGTTGGCACTTGGAAGCAAGGATGGAGCAGGCTGGCACGGTGCCCAGTGGTGTGAGGAGAACATGGACGCCACACACCAAAGCACCCTGCCCCTCTCTGTGGTAAAAGAGCCAGCTTTTGGGCAGCCCCTCACCCATTTACTCAGAGCACCATCATTGTTTGTCTCAAGGAGGCTGGGCCAAGGCCCTGCGCCCCGTTGGCAGCTGGCCCATTTGCCCCCTGGTGAGGTGGCCTCAGCACGAGGCCACAGGCGAGGCTCAGGCTCATGGCCCCGTGCTAACTTCACACCCCCGGCTCCACGCTGCCCGGCATTGCCACCCCAGGCTGCTTGGAGCCAAGGCAAACCCACAGGAGCAGGTACGACAGGGGCCTGTCCTGCCTCTTCTAGGCAAGCACCTTCCCCCCGCCTCACAAAACACTCCCGGGACCTGGATTTTTGCCATCACTCTTTATTAAGGGAAAAATATACAAACCAGTTACTTCTAAGTCAACTCCCATCCCCTCCCTCAGGCTGTTTAATTAAGACTGTCCAAACAAAATGTGCTTTTACTCCACTTTCCGTAGAAATGCGAAGTCTGTAAAACCATGGAATAGATACAGAGTGCTTTGATAATTCCCTGCAGTTTGTGTGAGTTACAACTGAAGTAACAGCTTACTCCTGAAATCCCAACCCAAAGTGTCATGCACACAAAAGTGACAAGTGTTGTCTGTGTCCCACAGTCCTTTTTTTTTTTTTTTTTTTTTTTTTTTTTTTTTTTAAGTACCAAAGAACAATACTGCATACATTCAGTATCACCCTCTCCAGGAGCAGGCTGAGCCGAGACACTCCAGGTACGCCAGGTACCTACTTAGTTAACTACCACTTTGGGAGACAATTTGAAGATCAGCACAACTCAAATTCCAGTTTTAAAAAGAGGTATCTGTCCCGGCTTTTAAAGAAACAACCAAGGCAGGTCCATACTGGGAGACCAAAGAGAAGGCATATTACAAGATACTGTGTGACCGTGATGTATGTAACCAGAAGGACATACCATGACATGCAAAATGCACTTTGTCCCCGCAGATCACAAGCAAAGCCAGCAGCTTTCCCCAGAAAAATACTGACAAGGGCTTGCCAATATAATAGCCAATATGACTGCATCCCTGCGCAGCCCCATTAATATGTCATGAGCTTGTATATTTGATATTTGAGGGATACAAGGACTAACCACCACTTTAGTCAGAAGAAAATCCTATCATAGCCTGCATGAACTAATCCCCCTATAGTACAAAATGACACTGCATGTACAGAAGTTTCCTCCCCCATCCCTTAGAATATCCTGAGTTGGAAGGGACCCTTAAGGATCATCAAGTCCAACTCTTGACACCGCACAGGTCTACCCAAAAGTTCAGACCATGTGCCTAAGTTCACAGTCCAATCTTTTCTTAAATTCAGACAGGCTCGGTGCAGTGACCACTTCCCTGGGGAGCCTGTTCCAGTGTGGAACAGTCCTTCAGACACTTAATCTTCTTTAGTTCAACTCATCCAAAAATCTGCATAAATTAACAAGCTATATCAACAGACTCTGTTGAAACTGTAAATTACCTCTCCCAGAGAGGTCATTCTACAAGTATATCCTTTAAAAACAATTTACTTTTTATCCCACAACAGCACACAGTGAGAATATAACACAAACACTTTCCCTCAGATTAAAGAGGAAGTTTGCCCTTTGGAATGGTTCTAGATCTTAAATTCTAGAATTAAGCAACAAGTTTCATATTGTCAGTTTTCTACAACTGAAAAAAAAAAAAAAAAAAAAAAGGTAGATGCCAAAAGGATATGGAAGAAAATACAAATAAGAGGTACTAATGGCAGAACTATGATTGATGACAATACCATGCTCCAAACTTCTAAGGGAGCTTGAAGAGGGGAGAAGCACTGGAGCCTGAGCAGAAGACAGGAATGTTTGCTGAATCAAGGGCTTTTAATGAAGTCCAGTCTCTAAACCACATTTTCGTTCTTGTTTTGCTGAATTTGCCTCAAATTGGCCTGATTAGCTACTGTGGACAGGGAGCCAACTCCAAAGCTAGAAGCAAATGGACAAGAGCGAGTCAAGACAGAAGTGTCTGCTGAGGAATCACCTGCCCCAACAGCAAAGGGGAGAACAAAGAGGACGTCCAATGCACAGGTGGCTGGACAGCCCCTCCAAGGCTTAGAAACAGTGAAGACCTCTCTGGGGTCTATCCTCATTAGTGGCCTTCACACGATCCCAAATAGGTGGTGAACATGACATGTGGGCAGAAAGATGTGTGATGAGGTAAGACAGTAGCACCTCCCTTCTAGAAATAGTAAAAGGAAAAAACATCATTTTTCCCCTTATATATAGGGATTTAAAAGTAGATATTTAAAATTTTCTCCTTTTTTTTTTGGCAATAAAACCTGCTAAAGATACAAGCACAATCATCAAAAAATACCCAGTCTGCTCAGAAGAGCTCTTAGGATTTCGTTTACTCTTATACAACCTGTTAAATGTCAGTAAGTGTTAAAAACAGGGGTCTGAAAACAGCTCCCCCTTCTGCCCCCTGCAGTAGGGATTTATCAAACGCATGTACACACACGCACAGAGTACACACTGCATTCCCCTCTCACAGATTAACTGTGAAAAGGACGATTGTTCTAAACCACGGAAACTCGTGAGGTCTGGCTCTCACAGAGAAGCCATTTTCCTCGAAGGCTTTTACCTGATTGGCAAGGCCAAGCTCTACCGTTCCTGTACATTCATTACAAAACGAGAAACAGTCTTATAGGGTGAGCCTAAAAACGGTGCACGCCTGGTGGTCCCAGACCCCCAGCTCAGTTCTTGGCCGTTCTCAGCCTCCTGCGGAAGTAGTCGGGCGCCGCGTCGTACAGCCAGTCTGCGTCCACCACGCACAGGTCCCGCATGTAGCACTTGTTGGTGTGAAGCAGCCCGTTGTACACCACGCAGGCTGGCTTGCAGTGGAAGAGCACGGAGGAGGGGTGGATGGCCACCAGCTGGTGAGAGTCCACGGTGCTGTAGGTGCCGTCCGGCTGCAGCTCGGCGGCGTTCATGAAGAGGCTGTGAGCCAGGCAGCGGCGGATGTTCCCGGTGTCCCCGCGGGAGGACTCCATTGGGATCGAGAGCTGGTCAGCAGCGGGAGAGAGAGAAGGTGGCTGGTAACGCCTCACAGAGCAGCCTGGGCTCAGGGACCCCTCACATCACACCCAGCAGGGCCAGCCACCAAGCTGGGGCTCCAGCTCCAGCTTATGCATCACTTCCTGATACTCCTTCTGAAGGCTTCAACCCAGAAAGAGGGGATCCAGATCCCACAGAGCTAGCTGAGGTGCTGCCCTAACCTCACCCGCAGGCTTTCAGAGAACCCTTTCTGCCCAGAAGCGCTGCGTGGAGAGGACAGGCTGTGCCTGCTGCTCCCTCTGGGCCGGCATCCATGCTCTGCAGAGGAACAGCAGCCTTGGCAAGGTCTGAGTGCTCCTAACCCTCCAAAGCTACTGGGCCCATCCAACCTGCCCCAAAAGTCCTCCCTCCCTCCTCGGCAGCTTGGAGGAGAGCTGGAGGCCATGGCATCATGTGCTGCAGGGACCTTTGCCACCTGCACAGCTATAGTGCAAGGAAATGCTCGCTGCCAAGCATTACTTGCTCTCGCTTCCCGTACAGATCTGCTTGCCCAGGATGCCAGCTGGGAGTTATTCTCGCAGAGCGTGCTTGTGCTGACGAGTAAGCAAGTGAGTATGGGCACCCTCGTGGGGAAGCACAGCCCTGTTCTAATGGGCTCCTGAGATCAGGTGAGACTGTGTCATAAATCCAGCTGGGGTGTGAAATACAAAAGGCCCGCTGGGAATTCAGCCCAGGTAGATGTTAAGCTAATCCAGGCTAATAGCAGAGAGATGAATCACAAAACAGGTCGAGACTCTCTGCCTCTAGGAGTGAGTTTCAGGCCAACCAGCATCTGCAGCAGGACAGGGGTGCCAAATGGCAGCTCCCACTTCACATCCAGACTGTGAGCACCCAGCGGCAGCTCCCACACTGTGCCTTGTGCTGTGTGGCTGGCAGGAACGGTGCTGGCGTGCGACGGGCTGCTACCCCGACTGCCTGACTCCATGGAGAAGCCAGTCAGTGGCGGCTGCAGAGCCCAGCATCACTCAGGGGCGCACACAGCACAGCCCAGTCACGTTACAGCAGCAAAATTCATGAGGAATAACCACCCTTTGAGAAGCTTTCCCAGAGCTCCGCTTCTCCTTTCACCTCTCCTCGGCACTCGGAGCCCTGCAGCTCCAAGATTTTGGGGCACAGCTGCACAGTCAGGACTTCTACATGACTACACATGAGAAACTGAAAACACAATCACATTTTCTTGCTTCTGGGACTTGGCACACAGAGAAATCAGTTTGGGGACAAAGAGAAAGATACAAACAGATGAAACAGGCAAACACAGTATGGCAACAAGTTACCTTTACACAAATGTCCCTGAGCTGAGCTCTGATGTCTGACACAAGCATCATGTTCCTGCTGTTGACAAAGTTCTCTTTGCACCATTCCTGCAGCAGAAGCACAAGGAGTTAGGAGGAGCCATTTCTTCACCCAAGAACAACAACAGACTTTGGACTTCAGGCAAAGCAGAATCCTCCAAACATGGACTCTCCCAGAAAAAAAGCTGCTAACCCGTTTCCTTGTCAGACTTCCACCCCTGACTACCTCCCTTTGTCTGCACTCCTTCCCACAGCACCAAGAGACTGACTGCTGTTCTCTTCCTAGTAAAGGCTGCTCTGCAAGGTCACCGTGTGCTGCAAACCAGCACTTGATACCCCACAGGTGGTGAAAACAAATTATCCAAGAGTAGCAGACGTTGCACAGAATGGGGTGTGCTAACCTACAGATCTAGAAATCAAACTAAGAAGTTTATAGAGCAGGATAAATCAGCATCTGTTTTTAAATATAGTCAGTGTTTGTGCAATGACAGGGGTATGTTCAGGTATTTATCAGTCATGATGCTCTCTCATTCCCTCCTGTTTCCAGCTGTAAGCAGGCAAGGAAGAAATCCAGCTCTGTGAGTACAGAACAAGTCTCACAGAACTCTGATAATCAGATCTGCTGCAGCCTTCTGGGGAAAGAAGGTGCCCAAACAGCTTTCTCCCACTACTTAACTGTAAAGTACGAGCGAGAGCTTCCTTCTCGCAGGTGCTTTGGAAGGCTGCATTTTGTATCAGCTCTGAAGGATGCAGCTGTCACTGCTGCATTCCAGAAGAACCCCTCACCGCCACGACCCGACAGAACCTCAGAGCACCCTACCTTGTTGCCACTGACGTTTTTGAAGGCCCTGTACACGTTGAGCAGGGTAAGGTGATCGCCCTCACTGGAGATGAATTTCTTCCTGACAGACTGCACTTCTTCCCGCCGGGCTGGGGGGTTGTAAAGGACGCTGTCCACCGAATACAGCGCTATGATGGTCAGAATCTCTTCTGTGCAGTGGAACTTTGGGGCCAGGAGGATGGTCTGCAAACCACAGAAGAAAACTGATTGACCAAATGCACCCCAGATGGGCACTTTTCTGCTCACTGACAGCCAAGGAATTTTACCAAGCACTGTTTAAAGACAATTTCATAAACATTTGGACCTAGGGACAACTGTAAGTCTTCTTCGGGGCCTACCAAGCACCTTTAACAGAAATTGTCATGCTCTTTTTTGAGACCAGCCAGCTCAGATTCAGTACAAACACGGATTACTAAAACCCATGACAGTATCAGACACTTCATGAAACTGTCAAACAGTGCTACCAGCAATCCCGGAAACTGCAAGAGAACTGACCTTGTTTCAGCTTCAGAGGTGCCAGAGGAAATAAAATAGCTTTTAAAAATCTCCTTTATGTAAGCAACAAATGACAGGCAAACCAGCACAGCTGCTGTAAAGAAAGCTGTGCTCATTAATGTACCACAAATACACCAGTACAGCTGCTGTCACCCCAAATTCTAGACCTCGTTTTAGGGGTTTGAAAGAGAAATGCTAATGGTACTGGGAGAAGCACACGAAATCAAAGTGAGCTGGGTTTTCTGCAGTGTTACTTTTGAGAACTTTGGCTCCAGCGGGAAGGCAGCCATCTTCTTTCCCATGGGAGTCAGGACAAGCTGATCTTCCTTTCGCTCCACAGCCCCCAGCAGGTCCAGCTGCTCGATTGCTGCTTGAATAGCATCTGTCAGAACAAGATGGTTCAGGCTGTGAGATCACATCCCTGCCAGTGCCATCCAGAGGGATCAGCAGCTACCATCACCACCCTTTTCCCCTGAGCAGAGGGACGAGCACTTTCAGTTTATCAGTTTAGAGAAATGAGTGCCCCAGGGATCCAGCAGAACCATCACCTCTTCCTATTTAAGTAGCAAGAACAGAGGCAGACCTAAAGCTGCTGTCTGCAGCTTTGAGCAGAGGCCCTGGGAGATTCTCTATGGCTTTCCCTGGCAGCCAAGGCCAAGTCCTTTATGATCCAAAACTGCTCCCTGCTCTGTTTGCAGGCTGGACTCTCCAACTCTGCCATAACCACGGCTGCTCTGATGAGACTGAGCACAAGTGATGAATGAATCAAGATTTTGGGACCACCAGGAGCAGATGCACAGAGAGAGACAGCTCCCTTTTCACAGCCCTGGCCTTCCACACTCCATCTTCTCAGGCTGGCACAAAGATGTTACTTTTAAGCAATCCCTCAGTGACTCATTTTTTCCAAAACCGCTTTTATAAGCACTTACCAGGAGATGGTTTGGACATGAAGTCAAAGGTGAGTACATTGGGAATTCTCAAAGCCAGGAGCTGAAGCATCACGCTGGCCAGGTTACACCTGCACGGGCAAAAAACAATGGAGATTATCTCAGTTTACAGGCAAAGAAGAGTGAAGGAAAAAAATAAGGAGAGGAAGAACAGAATCCTCAGATCTGTTCAGATCTGTGCTGTAACTTTACAGAGACCAGTCCAAAGCTGGCTGGTGAAGCCCGACTTCCTGAACAGCCATCCCCTAGACCCAGTTTTGCTGTTGAGTTTTTACACAGCTCCATCTGTAGCAGTACAGAGAAGAGGTGTGGCAAGAAGTGGGACAGCATCAGGGTTCTGTTTGTCAGGGAATATCAGGACTCCAACCACGTAATGTCATGCAAGCACAATTTAGGACGGGTCAGACAGAAGGTTTATTACCTATGGTTGTACTGAGAGAACTACAATCATCTCCCCCTCTGCCCATGTTCTCTCTTGATGACTATGAAGACCAGACTTAAATATTGCTTCAAATGAAAGCAGCAAGGGAAATAATTCTAACGTTAACAAAGCCAGGTGTGCATTCCTTTGGCAGGATGGACTCCAGATAATAATGTATATGTTACGAAGACCAAGTACCTGCCTGGAGATGGACTCAATCAGCCTGTTAACGGCCTGAATTGACAACATGGAGATGACTCCTGGTGGAGCCTGCAGGAGTGGCACACCCAGCACTATCTTCACTGGGAAGTAGGGGATGAATAATCAGACTGCCAGCTTTGGTTGAAATTAACAACTTCCCAGCCAGACCTCTCAAATCTTTGATATTAGTAATTTTACCACCATGTTCTCACCTCTGTATCTCGGGTACTGTCATTTTGTCAAACTTCTCAAACTCATCCTCTGTGTAGAGCCGGTAACAGATCCCGCTGTCCTCCCGCCCTGCTCTCCCTGTTCGTTGCCAGGCCTGGGCCTTGGACACCCGCTGGACTGCCAACACTTCCAGACCAATTTCTGAGTGTGGAAAAGAATTATTTCAGTCAACATTTGCATAACACGGGGCTCTGAAAAAACACAACCTTGTGGAATTAACAACAGAACATCCCAGGAGTCTCCCATACAACTGCTGCTCAAACTTTTCTTGATGTAGCACCCTGAAGCAAAGCTCATTATCATGCACTGTGTCTGTGAAGAGAAGATTCATATTTGATAGAATTTACCCCCACATGGCTGGTACTCCATAAAAACAGCCATCTAACACCTGGGATGTTAATTTAGACAGTGCAGAGGGTGCTTTATATCAGCTGCCAGTGGGGCACATTGCCTCAAACAACTCCCACAAAACTGCAAACAATCTCTTCATTGTTCCTCACCAGGGTTGTACTTCTTTGCTTTGACCATGCCTGTGTCCACAACATATTTTATTCCCGAAATGGTGATGGAGGTCTCTGCAATGTTGGTGGAGAGGATCACTTTGCGGCAGCCCTACGAGGAAGAACAAACTAAAGCCAGTCAAAAGCCATCTCTGGCTAACTGCCATGGGAGATTCCACCAGTTTCAGCCAGTGTGGGTCAAGCCTCCGTATCACGATAGCATGCTACAACCACACATCATGTTTGCTATGCCAGCTCTTGTAAATTAAGATAACCACTAGTTCCTAATCAGTTTTTAAAACATGCACCTACAAGTCTTGCAACAAAGCACACCAAACAGGAGAACAGGTATCAAATACATCTTTACAACATTTTGGTTTAATTTATTGCACAAGCAGAGAATCTGAATGGGAAACAAAAGGCCCAAGGCCACAAGTTTCCTCTTCTTAAGGTCCTGCCAAATACGCCCAGGTGTTTAGCTTTCTTAGCATTTGGCTGGCATATTAATTGCCACAGCTTTTTATGCGATATGAAGTCATATGAAATGGGGCAAATTTCAATTCCTCTGCCCCTTTTTTCCTCTCCCTAATCATTCCCTCTTTTCATAATCCCAGACAAGTTACTGTACGCCTCTGTTAACACCATCCCAGTTGCATTGCCTTATATCACACTGGAACCATTCGGCCTGAAGTAAACAATCATGCAAGCAAATAAACTCACCCTGTTAACCCATCACATTGCCTCACCTTGGGGGCAGGCTGAAAGACTCGGAGCTGTTGAGAGTAGGGCAGAGAAGCATAAAGAGGCATCACCGTCATCTGCGGGCAGCCATCAGGGAGGTGCTTGGAAATGTCTCGACAGGTTTTGGTCATCGCTTCAATCTCTTCCTGACCAGTCAGAAACACGAGGATGTCCTGAGAGGAGGGTGCTTCCTGGAGCCAGAGGAAAAAGCAAGTGAGAAGTTACAGCAGATTGGAGAGGGAGGGAGAACTGAGGTTGTACTGACAGCAAGTCTGCCAAGATGGCCAGAGAGCAGGTCATTGAAGCACGTACAGAAGAAAGGAAAGACACAGAATGTGTGAGCTGCGGATCAGCCTTGAGATCCCAAAGGATTCATCAGAGGCAAAGGGAACAGCATTTTGCAGGGTTCTGTCTTAACAGGATGGAGGAATCACTCATATTCACATATCTATTTCATTAACTGTCCAGGACATGCAAGGGGTAGGGCCACCAGGCACAAGACAGAAAGCTCAGGTGAGAGGAACAGGTAGGTGTTAGGCAGGAACGAACATCAGAGAGCTTTGCACAGCAGTCTGCTTTCAACTCCAGCCTTGATGTACAAGCCCCAGAATCCTACCAAGATCACCTTCAAAGCACTAGACGCAGGGTAGTAAACAGATTGATTAAACGATCTAACTGCCTACCTGGCAGTTTTGTGTTCAAACACCCCGTCACAAAATGCCTATGAGTTGTCATTTTAATACATCCCTGCTTGCTCTGTACATGCAGTAAATTGGAATTTGCCAGTAAGTTAGGATTGTCTTCATGCCACTGCTAGTTTATGCCCGAATTTCCCTCCACAACCCAAGGCTCTTTATAACTGACACAAAACTACAGGTTACATCTTTTTGTGCATTTGTACACCCACTTGCCATGTTTTCTGCTGATGTGAGGGCTTCTCTTCATCTCCCACATTCACTCTGTGGTCGGGGCAGCTCTAGAAGACCCACACCCACCTTAGGGACACCTCTGATTTAGCAGCAGCAAGCCCAAGCCTCTCAGGGACACCTCAGTGCCTCTGGCACAGCAACCTGCGAGCTCCCATGGCCCCAGGGAGGCACAAACTCGACGAGAACCCCGTACCTGATGGATCTGGAACACTGACACCAGTGCTGCTTGGAGGTAATCGCTCTGAGGCTGTTTGGTGTAAAAGACCTGAATGGGATGCTGCCTGCCCTCTAAATAGAGAACGGGAGCTCCGTTGAAGTACTGGGAGAACTGGTCAACATCCATCGTAGCTGACATGACGATCACCTACAATAAGAGCAGAAATGGGTTAGCGCTGCAGCTCGGACCCAGCAGAACACTTAGCAGTCGAGGACTAACCAAAAGCCAGCTTCCTGAGACTGTGCTACAGGCTCAGAACAGCAGAAGCACAGAGTTTGGGACAGAAGAGAGCAATCTTTCCATGTTACAGCCATCAGCTTTGGTATGACACAAGTGTAACATGCTGGTACGATAAAATGAGCGGAGTCATGTTAAAATCCTCTTCTGACATTTAATAAACAGAGCTGAGCACCCAGAATGCTGGGCTGCACGAGTCTTCTGAAAGAAATTGTACTGGGAACCTAAAAAGTCCCTTATACGCCCTCCTCATCAAAGCCAACATGCACCCACATGCTCCATTGTGTACTTGCACCCATCTTCATTAGATAAAAAACATCTGCTTGCTCCAAATCATGACCAGACACATCTGCAACCTCCTTCCCCAGTATAACCACATCATACAGCTGTGGTAACAGACAGAAAGGTCCTGTACCCAGGGCACTCTCAGGAACACACCATAAGTTGGCCACTCTAAACTATTCGGATTTAAAAGAACTGGAAAATATTCAAGACTGAAATTTCAAGCACAATGGAAAAGCCCAGCAATTACTCAGAGCGCAGAGGCCAAGCCCCATCCCTGCCTCTCGCTGCCATCCCAGCCAAACATACTTTTAGTGGCAGTTTGCCCAATTCCTTTCGTTTCTTTTGGGCGGCTTTCACCACTCCAAAGAGCACATCCGTGTGGATCGTCCTCTCGTGGGCCTCGTCCAGGATGACAACGCTGTACTTGCGCAGCAGAGGATCCCCAATGGCCTCGCGCAGCAGCATCCCGTCCGTTAAAAACTTGATTTTTGTCTCATCAGACGTCAGGTCATCGAAGCGCACCGTGTAGCCCACCTAAGGAAGCAACCATAACAGAAACATAAACACAACGGGATTTACGTTTCTCACTGCTGTTGTACCTCACAGCAGGACCACAAAGTGTTCTGGTCAACACATCAGCCAAGCCAGAACTGTGGGAGAATTTCAGAAAGCCTACAGCGCATCCGCAGACTGTGAGCAGTTTGTCTGGTAAATCTAACACTCCACCCAAAGGAGGGTCCCAACACCGCACCCCAGCCACTTATTACACCAGTGAGCTTTTTCCCAACTGGAAGTTCATCATAAACGCTCCACGTTTTCTCTCTTTCCTCCCCCTGCTAGGAACTGCTGCATGCTCTCCGAACGCTTTTATTTAGAGGAAGTCCTCCTCCTCCTCCTCCTCTCTCCCACAGATCTGAATGGATCCAGCACTTTGCTCTCCTTGAATTTTGGCACAGGGAGCAATAGGAGAGAAGGCCTAGGAGGGGAATGCAGTTTTTCTATTTGTTTTATTCACTAACCAGTTTTTTTTTCAAGTAGAGGAACACAGATAGTAACCAAGGAGTAAAATACTGAAATCAAATACAGGTTCCCTTGAGCCACAGAAGCAGGCAAAAAGCTTCTTTTTTTTTTCATTCAAGCATATTATTACACAAAGACTACCTACTAGCCCCATGTCTCTAGCATTTTTATCACACCCACACCATTTATGACACTTCAGTGCCAAAGCAGCCCTCTACAGCCCCCAGGAGGGCACCCACCAGCTTCCCCAGCTCCGTCCTCTTCTCATCCGAGACTCGGGTGGCCAAGGAGATGGCAGCCACTCTGCGGGGCTGCGTCACCGCGATGACACCTTGGCGGCCGATTCCTGCTTCGTAGAGGTACTGAGGGATCTGGGTGGTCTTCCCGGAGCCTGTTTCTCCTGAGGAACACCAAACGAATAGAGATTGTCCATCAAACAAGAGGTCCCAGTTCAACTTTTGGGTTAACTTTTAGGTGTTTCAGCATGGGGAGAAGGCAAGTGGATCCTACAGATAAGCAGCAGCAGGGCAGGGGAGGAATCCAACGCCTCGCCCCCTGCCCAGATCTCGTTATTTCACCCAGGCTCTCTCCAGCCCCCCGGGTTACGGAGCACACCCCACACCGCTGTCTGTGGGGTGCCTGAGGTGATCAGAGAGCACTGTGTCTGTGCGCCTGTCCTCGCCCCCCACCAGCAGCTCCCAAAGCAAACCCGTAATCAAATCAAAGCGGTAACTAATGACAATTTAAAGCTGTCACAGCACCAGCGATTTAGGGCTTGGCACCCCCTGCCCTCCCGAGCCCTGAGGCAGCGCCCCAGCCCCTCACACACCTCCTCAGCCCCTCACACACCCCCTCAGCCCCTCACACACCCCCTTTAGCCCCCCACAGACCCCCTCCACGCCCTCCCCAAGGCCCCCCGGCCCCCCACCGATGAGCACGGCGCTGTGCAGGCCCCTCAGCTGGCCGAGCAGCGCGGCCCGGGCCCTGCAGATGGGCAGCGAGCGGCGGGCGGGGGCCAGGCCCGGCCCGGGGGGGGCGGCGGGCAGCATGGCGGGGCCGCGGGGCCGGCAAGGGAGGGAGGGAGGAGGGAGGGGTCACGTGGTGCGGCGCGGGGCATTGTGGGAGCTGTAGTCCGCTGCTCTGAGGTAAATGACCGGGGGGGGGGGCGGGTCGGGGCACTGCCCCCACAGCAGCCGGACACGGTGCCCAAAATGGTGTAATTCTGGAGAGTTTAAGGTCTGTTTAGGAACAAACCAACCTCAGCGCTCCCTCACGTATCCGTGAGCTTTAATGGAGAATCCAGGGACAAAGCACTCCTGGTTTTGTGTGCCCTGACTAACAGCCAGCCTGCAGGCAAAGCATCTCCTCACACGACCCCAACATCGCTCTCCTGCACTACAAACAGCCCTAACCTCGTTCTTAAAAGCAAGAACAGCAAAAATCTGCAACTAACCAAGATCAGGTGTAAAGGGGGAGCCTCTCCTCCTGCATTTGGAACCTGCAGATCAAACTCATATTTCCATCTGTCCCAATACGATCACAGCTACTCAGGACAGCCAAGTCTAAGAGTGAATGGACCCCATGAGCTGACCTGTGCTCTGAATGCCCCATGAGGCTCCTCAAAGAGGCATTTATAACTCAGCACAGCTCCAAGCTAGATCTCACTTATTGTCAACGACTCACAGTGGACAGATGCTCCTACCACAAGCTTCATACAGGGACTACACATTAAACGCACTGAATGAACAATCCTTTGTCTTGGCAGTTCATAGAGGCACTTCTGGGGAAAGCCTGCATTAATGTTCTCTTCAGGGGCCTGGTTTTCCACCTCTGCTTTCTTACTATCTGCCTCAAGACTACAGGATTATCATACAAGAGTAACAAAAAAGCATCCACAAGACATTTTATTCAACTCATCATCTGAGATATTTGAGCAGTTCCAACTCCAGACAAGCTCTCTTCCCTAGTGCTCCAAGTGATAAAATGACTGCTGGAAGTGTGCAGGTGTGAGGGAGGGCTGGATTTTGTAGAACTACCTCTTTAGACAAACCAGTAAGACTCAGACCTGGTTATCAGAACACACAGTCTTTGGGGGAAAACCATCAAAATGTAGTCTCAGCCTGCAAGCGTGTTCACAGAAATAACTGGCAAAATAAAAAGCCTGTATGCTTTATGCTGAATGCTGTATTTCTTACAACTCAAACAAGGCTGGAGACGTTAGCATCCCAGACTAAGAAACTTTTGCCATTGAAACAGGGACTTACACTTCCAACCATCTTGTAGCTGTTTTATCCAAGAATAAAAAAGTTAAAAAATATGTTTTGTTTTGTTTTTTGTCCCCTGCAAAGTTTCCCATATAGTTTCCTGTATCAAATAACTTGAAAAAATGCTTTAGAAATCACTTCAAACAAGTACTCATGGTCTTGTTAGCTGAAGTTGACAGGAAATGGTTTCCAGTTTTAGTTTTTTTGGCTCCACTGGATTAATCTTTGCATTACCAGCACAATAAATTCCCCGACAAGGGAAGACACTGGTAGCCTGGAAGCGTCTTGGATTAGACTGCCATTTCATAAAGTGCTTGTATTCAAAACCATAGAGCTGTTGAAAAGTGTTCTTTCCACAACGGGGAACGAGGGACTCCCCGGTACAGAACGTCAGGTCAGTCAGTCTCTGCCAGCTGTCGCTGGGGTTTGGCACAGCCCCCTGCTAGCCTCCAAGGCGTTGACCTTCTCCCCACGCAAATCCTCCTGGCCGTTCTTCTGGCAAGGGGTTGTAATTAGGATCATCTTCTGGCGTATCAAATATTGCTTTCCTGGAAAATATATTTTTTTCTTTAGAACACACATTTCACAATAAAATCCAGACTGCTCAAATTCTACACGCGTACGCTGCCCTCCCTCAGAAGCTGCCTGCCAGAGCACCGCTGATTTATACCCAAGTCACACGTGCCCTCCAATTAGGAGCCATCTGGAAGGAGGTCTAGAATTATGTGGCTAAATCAACCGAGACTGATGAGATTTAACTGGAAGTTAAAACTTCCATCTCCAGTGTAAGGCAGAATTTCATCCAGCTAGAATGTTTTCTCAAGACTGGCTAAGACAGAAAAACATGAACAGAATATTGAAGTGCTCTTTATGCCTTAAGAGGCAGACAAAGTAAGAGTCAAAACCGGTCGGTATTATCTCAATTTCACAGACAGGACGCAGGCACTGACAGGCAGACTTGAAATCCACAGAATATTGTATGTTTGAGACAGCGTTAGAGACCAGGAGTTTCCAATTTACAAAAACATAATATTCATGCTTTATCTTGTATGTTATTTTAACCATCAAAACTAGTTTCATATTCCTTCCTCTCTTCAGAGTTTGTTTTTTTTTTTTTTGTCCAGAAACAACAGCGTAGTGGGCGCTTTCAAACCAAACCAAGGAAAAAAAAAATCACAGGCTGTGTAAGAACAGCTATTTTATCCAAGACATCTGAAAAGTAACGTTTAAGACAGTCCTTAGAGTAGCTGAGGGGATTATTTCTCTTCACAGGAGTGACAGGCCGTTTCAGAGGTATTTTCAGAGTGGGGAAAATGGAAAATACCAAGAGTATTAGAGGATTACAGCTGACACATCAAAGAAAATTAATGAATCTGGGAAAAAAGTCCACAAATCTGGACCCAGGCGAATAATGAGCAGCTTTCTGAGCACACACATAAAGGGATTTAACCGGCAGCCTGAGAGCAGGGTGGCACTTTTTCCACAGAGGAAGAAAGCCACCGAGGCAGCATGCACTGCTCTGGCAGCTTGGCGATTCCTCCTGCACACAGCTGGGTGTGAATATGGGAAAAATATAAACCTCAAGCACTCCCCCGTTACACACCTGCAATTGGGCTCCTCATTTTCCTGAGGCTGCATTTGCGGGCAGGCAGCCTGCACCAGGCACAGCCTGCGGCTGCTCAGGCCAGCCAAGAGGAGCGCAGAGCTACCAAAAGAGACCGGCGCAGCTGTTCCAGGACAGCTACTGCTGCATGATCGCCCCGAACAGCTGCTGAAGGCAAAGCCCTGCTGAACAAGGAACTCTCCCTGCACGTGCACTCGACCAATCAGTTAAATGAGCCTAAATATGGCACTTTAATTACTGAGAAGAGAATCAGCTCAGCTCCATTCCAAGAGCCTCACAGACCCCGCCTTCTGATGTCAGCTACCCTCGCTGAGCAGTGCTCGGTGCTATAAACACCGACACCTTCTGCAAAGGTTGCAAAAGGAGGGCAATTTACAGACAGCAAACATCAGCTACATCGCATTTAACAATCGCTCTGCTCATACCTAACTGGACTTGCTCCTCACAGCCCAGTGAGACGCATCTTTGGTGCCACCAAGAGGCAGAGCTCAGCAAAGCCTACCGAGTGTTACCAAAGACATCGGGGGTTACAGGAACCCTTCAGCCCTTCCCCTCAGGTTACCAGCCACCTACACACCTGTACGCCATCCCCTCCTTTGTTTGGCAACAGGAGATAAATAAAACAGCGAGTGCATCATTCCGCAATTCTGTCTCAAGCTGCCTTCTTTACCAGGAGTCAGCTGGACTGAATTATGAAGAGCTTTCACACCAGCCCTGTTTTATACCCGTTCCAAATGAGAAACCAGTACTTACAGGACAGATGGTGTTCTCAGGAGCCTTCCTCCACCAGGCTGGTTGGGAAAGACATCCTCTAAGAAAAAATATATATGCCCAACTGCAATGCCTAATAAAGAAATACCAAACGGTTATTTCTCCAGTGCTTCTTTATGACTTACAAGAGCTTCACAAGAGTCTTCAGGAAAAATAAACAAAAAACCACTGATTCCTTCACAGAAAATATTAAAATATAGAAACACAAAAGACACGGAAGCACGTTGACATCAGATGATAAGGTTAACTTCCACAAGGAAAGCAGCTGTCACTGTAAAACATACTGACATTAAGGAGTTAATAGAGTTATTAAGACCAGCAATTATAAGAGGTTCTATACCAAAAGTCTCACATCAATAATTAGATTATGCATCTGTGCTGATGTTACCTGCGCTGACATTATTCCTTCAGCGTAAGACTTCACTGATTCCTAGCAATAAGGAGCCAAAGCCTCAGAAGCTCTTTTAATCCTTGTTACAGAAAAAAAAAAGTGCTGCAATGTTTAGAAATCAGAGAAGCCTGGTATAAATACCCTAATATTACATCAGACTAATGGTAAGCCACGAGAAAGCATTTAGCCCCAGGTTTTTTCCCTAAGCTCCTTGTTTCATGTAAAACATCAGCAGGACCAGATCCTTGTGATTGAACCACTCCTTACCTAGAAGATCCACGATGATGGAGTTCCCCAAAAGCAGTGAAAAGCCCATCAATACCCACGGTAGAAACGGGGCTTGGAAAATGAGCAGACCAAAGAAGTTCATGCGGACGTAGGGGTTCCTGCGGCTCCAGACATACACCAGCATTATCGTGAACGCCTGGCCCAAGAACACCAGGTTTACAAACAGGCCAAAAAGCTGAGGGGTGGTTAAAGGAAACAGTTCACCAAGTCGTTGTTCTCAAGTCAAGCACAGAAAGAATTCATCAGCTTGACCTGTAATCCCATGTTTTCCATACAATTCTCCCTTCTACCTTCCCAGGTTCAAGTAAGTTGGATCTATGGTCAAATTCAACACTTAAATCAGGATTCAGAGTGCCCACAGCATGAATAATCTCTTTAAAACAGAGTTTAGCATGAAATCAGTGAAGCAATAGCATTGCTTAGGTAACCCGGGCATGATTACGCACTTGAGCAGCGCCCTCCTCTGAGGATCTCATTTCTGCAATTGTGCTGAACAGCAGAAGGTAAAAGACCAGCCCAGTAATTAACAGCATTAAATGTTAATTAAATTAAATGACAGCCAATAAGCATTAAAAAACACTTTAACAAGTACTAATGTTCCGCAAGCTACAAGACAAACATGCTATCATCTGAGAACTAAGAGAAATTAACAGCGTGGTAGATTTCCTGAAGTAGCTTGGAATAAAACCAGGAAGGATACAGTCATTAAAAGTCCTCCAAAAAGGAACATAAATACAAAATCTGCCGTCCGACCTCGGAAAGAGCCTTCTTCAAGCATTCGGCAGTAACGGTATCTGAAGTCACCGGTCAGGAAAATTTGATAGCAAGTGAATTTAAAGAGAGAAGGTTTCAATTATGCAAAACACGCACCTAAGCTCAGGCATCAACTTAGTCCATTGGTTGGCTCAGTCTGGGCACCTCAGCAGAGAGATCAGACCCAGGAGTAAAATGTTACAGGGGAGAAAATTCCCAGTTTCAGAGCCAACTCGCTGCAAAACCCATGAAGGATCAGGATTGTACAACAAAGCCTTGATGCTACAGAAATAAGTGGCAGGCCTCTTGGCAAGTTACAGAGATGTTGCTGATGTCCATGACACGGGTGATGTCAGCAGTGCTGAGCTCCCGGCAATTCCACGGTGGAGCAGAACTGAGCCTTTGGCTACCTGCACACAGTGACACAGCTACACTCCGGAGCTGTGCTTTCTAAGGAGAGGACACAAACCCGATGAAGGATACAAAAAGATCATGTTAAATAAAAAATTAAAGCCAACTGGTCCAAAGAATAAGTAGTTTGTGATTAACCTCCATACCTGGAAACAAGACAGAAACAAGGCATTTAGACGTGACATCTCATTTTTACATCCTGAATAGAAAGAAAAGTAATGGTGCAACTGAAAAATTCTTTACAGTAAGTGAGATTAAGGCTCGGGCTCCCATCCACTGATCTCTCTTCATTAGGGTTTTTAGTTTTTAATGGACACCTCTGACAGGAGGAGCCAGCGCGGTTTGTGAGCCTCCATCCCCCAGCAGATGACCCCGACCAACAGGCACCTTTAACCCCCTGCCCACCCCCGCCCCCCCCAGGAAACGCTCACCTGAAAGTGCTTAAATATGAGCTCAGGGTTGAAATACAGCTGGAAGGGCGTAATCAGCTCCAGCTGCTGCAAGGGAAGAGCAGAGAGAGGCGCAGTGAGCGCCCCGGGAAGCTGACACGGCCCCCACAGAGCCCCACGGCCCCCAGAGCCCCCCCCCACTCCCCTCACAGCCCCCTCAGGGCCCCTCACAGCCCCCTCAGGGCCCGCCCCACCCCTCAGGGACCACTCACGGCCCCCCCACGTCCCCCTCACGACCCCCCCAGCCCCCTCAGAGACCCCCCCGGCCCCACGCACCACGGCGGCCGTGGTGAGCACGCAGGCCGTGGTGTAGGCCCGCGTGACGGGCGGCACCTGCAGGTACTCCTGCCGGAACGTCTGGTACGCCATCTTGGCGCCCCCCGCCCCGCCGCCGCCACTTCCGCTTCCGGCCCCGCCCCTTCACCCCTCCCCTCCCCCTTTTCCCCCCAACCTCCTCGCGCCGCGCTCTCATTGGCCGAGCCCCGAGCCCGCCCGCCCCGTCCCCGCCTTTCCCGCCCAGGAGAGCCGCAGCGGGAGGGGATTGGGCGGCGCGGCCGGGTGCTGCTCGCTGATTGGCCGGGCCGCTGAGGGAGCCGAGCGAGGCGGGAAGCGGCGCCTGAGGCGTCCCTCAGAGCCCCTCAGCGCCCGTCAGAGCCGCCCGCGGCCCCTCAGGGCCCCTCGCGGCCCCCCGGCGCCATGTCGGTCAGCCCCATGGCCTACGAGGCGCAGTTCTTCGGGTTCACGCCGCAGACCTGCATGCTGCGCATCTACCTGGCGTTCCAGGACTACCTGCTGGAGATGATGGCGGTGGTGGAGGGCGTGGTGCTGAAGAAGCTGGAGGCCTCGCCGGGCGGCAGGGTGAGCCGCCTGGACGTCAGGAAGAGCACGGAGAAGTTCCTGCGCTTCATGAAGGAGCACTTCGACCAGCTCTTCGGCAAGATGGAGGAGGTGCTGCTGCAGCTGGTGCTCAGCATCCCCCCACACGTGCTGCTGCCCGAGGACAGGGTGCACCGGCAGTACCCCTACAGCCGGGAGCAGTTCCAGGCGCTCCAGGACGAGGCCTCTCACCTGCAGCAGCGGTGCAGGGCCGAGGTGGCCGCCGGGCAGGCGCTGCGAGCCGAGCTGCAGGAGCAGAAGGCCGTCCAGGCCGAGCTGGAGAGGATCCTGCAGTGGTTCGAGGGGCTGGAGAACACCTGCCGGGAGCACGGCACCAGCAACGTCAGGGAGAGCTTCACCTTCCTGACGCAGAACTCGAAGAAGCTGCAGGACGTGCTGAAAGAGGTCAAGGAGAAAAGCAAGAAGATAAAGAGGGGAGACGAGTGACTGGGGTGGACGCTCTGAAAAGGAGGCAAAAAGCATGCAGACAGCTCGCCTGTAATGATAGCGGCTTAGCTTCCTGCAAGCATTGCCCCAATGCCTTCGCTCCTCTGATCCTGCCAGCACCTGGACTGAAAGCTGCTGTGCTTCTGCTGACCCCTGTCAGTGTGTGCCGACTTGGCAAGTACGGGAGTAGGGAGCAGAACGAAGCCTTGGTTTTCTGCCGAGTGCAGCTCTGAAAGTAGTGACTGAAAATGAATTTTTGGTGGCATGACTTGACAGAGGGTATCTTCGCGGCCTTAATGTTAACTTTGAACGCAATGTAGCATTTGTTTACTTTAATATTTACTAAAAAAATAAATAAATACAGCCATAAGAATGTCTAAGCTTGATTTGCAGCTGACAGCCGGTCAGGTTAAGATCTGATGTAAAAGGTGAAGGGCACCGAGCTGGGACAGCCCAAGGATGGGCCCCAGGCACATCGGGCTCTGGCAGCACCAC
This sequence comes from Aythya fuligula, assembly GCF_009819795.1. Classification (NCBI taxonomy): domain Eukaryota; kingdom Metazoa; phylum Chordata; class Aves; order Anseriformes; family Anatidae; genus Aythya; species Aythya fuligula. The sequence continues at coordinate 4,108,407 of NC_045578.1, read as the reverse complement.
CCCCACACCCCTCTGCAGACGCCTTTCCCTTTCTGCTCTCTACAATGATGTCAGATTTTTTTTTTTTTTTTAATTTCCACATTTTAACAAAAGCTTTCTGCATCCCAAACAAGTCATCTTACCTGCTGCCATCCTGAGGTAATGGTCTGGGATCCTCTGCATGCACGCACACCAACCCCTCCTCCTGGTGTAAATATCTTGAGGTGGAAACATTGGCAGCGAGGTCCCTGGGCAGCGAGGTCCCACATGCATGGGACGGGGAAATTCTTTGCAGCGAGGTGCAAAGGGGGGAAAAAAAGGAGAACGATCCCTCCTTGTCCCCATCCTGCAGCAGGGCTGAAGGGACAAATGGGACAAACAGGGTGCGCCCCACACCCTGCAGTGACCATGGCGAGCCCCCTGCTCTGCCAAACGTTCTCCACAGATGTTTTGGCCAGCCCGGGACAAGCGAGAGCAGCCCTGCTCCAAACAGCCTTGAGAAGGTCCTGCTGCTGGAACAAAATCAAGACCCAGAGCAGAGGACAGACGGGGTGACGGGGTCTCTCTCTCTGCGTGGCTGCACTGCTCGCCCTCCCTGGCTTCCTCCTGAAGGCAGTAAATGAAATGGGGCGCACATAACGCGCATTCGGATCGCGTTAGCGGCCAAGCGTCCGATTCACTCGAGTGAAGAAACTCGGTCAGAGCTCGGTGCCGGCGGCTCCTGGCGCTTGCTGCTGGGCTGTGGGGCCTCCCTGGGAATTGCTTTAGAAAAGGAAACGATGAGCAGCTTTCCCCTGCTCTGCTGTACTCTAGGCGAAGAAAAAAATCCTTAAAATACATGGGAACAAAGCGAAGGCTTTCACGTGTAAGCTCTTCTTTTTTTCCCCGTGGTTAAACAACAGGAAAGGGGAGCGAGGTTAAGCAGCCTTTGCCAGAGGGAAGCCTTGGAGGGTGGGGAGCAGCACAAACCCCAAGGAGAGGGCTTTGGCAAGTGGCTTGTGGCAGGCTGGAGCTGCACGAGGTGTGCGGGCCCCTTGGTGACCTGCACTGGTCTGGGGGCAGTGGGCAGGGGGAGCCCTCTCCACGGACAGGCTGTGCTCCCCGTGCCTGCCATCGGGGATTTTCTCTCCTCTCGTTTCCCTGCAGAAAGGGAAACTTCCCCGCTGCCCTGCTCTGCTTCGCCCCAGCCCGTCATTCTTCCTACTACTCCGATTATTATTCCCTCGTGTCACCTGAATTTCTAATAATTAGTATTTGGCACAGTGCTGGGGGAGAAGTCAGTTCTTAACAAACACGGTCATAGGCGTGACATTATAATTTATGTTCGAGCAAGCCATTTGGAAATGCAATCTGAGAGAAAGCGAGGAGGAGAGGCTTTCAGGCCGTTACCCTGCCCCGATTAAACCCCAACTGAGTCCCCAGTGAGAGCCTAAAATTAACAGAGTGCAGTGAGGAGAGGACAGTGGAGCCAATGCAGCAGAGGGGCCCGGGCAGCAGCCGAAATCCTTATGTGTTAATGGGGTCTTGGTGTCGTTCTCTCACACCTCTGTCCCCATCACGGGGCATTTCTGCTTCCGAAGGCACGTCCCCAACCCCACACCACATCCCCGACACAGCCCTTACCTCCTCCGGCTGGTCGTGATGGCTGTGGCCCCACACGCCCCTGCCCCAAGCTGGTTTCAGCCCTTCAGTTGCTCCTTCGGGCTTTGGTGTGCTGGAAACACGCTAGAAAACCCAACTGGGGGAAAAATGGGGATAAAAGTTTAAAGGGCTGGTCCGTGGCTGCCTCGAGCACAAAGGAGCGAAGCAGCGCGTCCCCTGGTTTGGGGAGAGCTGCAGCCATCCTCGCTGCCACCCCGGGGACGGCCTGGCCCGTAACGAGAGCGCAGAGACTGGACGTGTCCAAAAACACACCCCTATGGGAGACATCAACCCACGTGGCTTATAAAATCCACACAACCGCCAATTTTATTGTATTTTTTTTTTTAATTAGGGCTGCATCTAGGTGGTGGTGCTGGCTACATCCCTGGTTGCACGTAAGGTTTTTGCGAAGTTTCCATAATAACCAGCGGGTTTTGCTTGCCGAGGAGCAGTGGGGACGTGTCCTGGCCGGGAGGTTTTGGTCTCCCCGCTCCTGTCACCAGCCGTGGCTTGACTGGAGGGGACAGGGAGTGGGGTCTGCAGCGTGCAGCCCGAGCGAGGAGCCCCTGCAGGTGGGGCACGACACATTTTCTGTCACAGTTCGTCCTGTGCGGCTCACTGGGACCTGGCTGCGAAGGCATCAGGAAGGCAAACGCAGCCCAGGGCATCACAGTGCACGGACAAAACTTCATCAAACCCGTGCAGGTCAGCTCACTACGCCCAGCTTGTGACTTGCATCCTTTTACATTCAGGCTCACGAGGTGCTGCCAAGTTACAGACGGATAAATTACCGTGCTTACAATTAGCCGTTGGGTCTCTCCAGGCAGAATAGTACTGGCAGAGCCCCGCTCTCCTGCAGAGCACGTGGCAGGAGGCGCTGGAAGCGAACACCTGAGGCAAAACAACTCCATCCAGGGAGGGGACAAGGCCGGAGAGGAGCAGGAGGAGGGCTGGGGGCAGCTCTGCCCTGCAGCTGCCGAGAGGCCTCTAACGCCAGAGAGCAGCAGCCGCCCGCGCAATGCCCCCTCAGGAACCACGCGCACACCGAGCCTCCTTTCTACGGCCTTTATTGTCAGTTTCTTCTTGGTTCTAGAGTACAAAAGCATGCAAAAAATAGCCTCTCTATTCATGGTACATATTTACAGTGTGACGGCCACGCGCCACCGGGGTGCTGAGCGCAGGTACCTCATGCTGGAGTCAGAGCGGAGCACGGACAGAGCCAAGGAGTTAACAGCGAGGGGAAGGAGAGACTCAAACACCAACAGACCAGGCGTATGAACCAGGTGCACAGCAGCGAGGTTACAGCACAGAGGATCAGAATTACATCCTGAAAGGTCCCAGTTCGTCTTTTTGCTTGAATTTACAGAGTTTTTCGGAACACTTGGCGTGCTACCAATGCCTGCGGTCACTACCTGAGGGCCCGGGCGTCTCAGCAAACACCACAGCACGCACGCCCTGGTAAGGGGGGGAAGTTTGGTACCCAGAGCAGGTTAAATATACACAGGAAATCATCCGTTACCAGCCTCCAGACCCCCTGCTAGACGTGGCAGGGCCCCACACCACCACCTGCAGCCCTCCTTCCTTGGCAGACGCCTTCCCGTTCACCCAGCTCCTGCCCTTCCTCTGCCAGCACCACCCCACACCGCTGAGATCGCCTCTCCCCAAAGCAGGACCCCCAGTTACTGCAGCAGGACCCCCAGTTACTGCAGCAGGACACCCTTTCATTGCAGCAGGACAGCCACACCAAGCAGAACTATGGTGACAACAGCGAAGATGTGGGCTCTGCTCCTGGAAATCCCCGGCGGAGGTGCTGAGCACCATAAATAATCCATTTAACTCGCACAGCCAGGCTGCCCAGCACGTACCACAGGGACATGCATGGAGAAGATACACAAACCTGCCATGGTGTCCATGGCCAAAAAGAACCAACCCCAACCTCTCTCTGCATTAAGGACAGTGCCACAACCCCCGGTGATGCCCCAGGCAGGTCCCATCCCCGGCTGGACCCGCAGCAGCGCCCTGCACCGCTTCCTCAGCGCCAGCTTCCCACTGAGCTCTCCTCTTTCAAACCCCAGCGTGTCTCTAATCCGCAGCGTGGATTAGGACACTGCTGATGCCACCAGCGTGGGCCACACCTGGCCTTACCCACCCTCCACCTTACAACGGGAACATGGCAGAGACGTTTGTGGCACTTGGCTGTCCAGAAAACCCAGCTGCTGTGCGGATTGCTTCTTGTATCTCAAGGCACTGGAAAAAAAAAAAAGACAGCACACGCGTGGTGCTGTGGGTGATTTCATTTCCCTCGTGCCTGGAGGTGGCCGCAGGCCTTGGGCTGCCCAGGCTGTGCCACAGCCAGCGCCCCTGAGCTCTGCCAACACCTCGAAAAACCCTCCCAGGGGCTAGCTACGAGCCCAGGTTCTCTGCTCCCCGGCTCAAGCCATGCTCCTGCTGCAGGGCTGACCGCACACATGCACCACAGTTCCCCACGCTGCTTTCTCGGGGCTGTCACTGCAATCCCCTGGTTGAGGCAGCCTCCAAAGTGCTGCGAGTTGTCACTCGTGCATCCGCCACAGTGTGTCGTTAAACAGCTGAGAAGCTCATCAAGCAAATGTGGTATTGACAGTGACGTATTCTTGCCCAAAACGTTAGAGACACGCTGCAGCATTCCTTCACACAGCAGGTATCCAAACGGGATTCTTAAAAGAGAGATCACAAAGATGTGCAACTGCTCCAGAAGAGAAATCTCCCTCGCAGTGTCTTGATGCGGGCCCAGCAACGCTGCCCGGGGCTGGGTGTGCCCTTGGGAAGAGGAGCCCTTTGCACAACCCAGCTGCTCAGAGCAGTCAGGAGCTGGGTCTCACGGGCACAGCACAAACGTTGGATTTGGAGAGGAACAAAAGGACTGTTTGCTTTTTTAAAGCATCAGCGAGTGCCTCCAGCAGCTCCTCACCGCTCCTCACACCGCTCACAGGAGCCCTGCCATGCCGAATCCTATCCCTTGCTCACAGAGAACCCAGACAAACATTCAGACACCCATACTGAAACATTCAGACACCCATATTCAAACATTCAGACACCCATATTCAAATATTTGGGCACCCAGCTAATGGGAACAACTTCCTGGAGTGAACTTAGGGGCCAGCCTACCAGAGATGTGAGTGTGAAGTGAATTCTCTCTTTATTCTCTTCCTCTCCTCACAGCAGGACCAGCGCTGCTCCCAGCCACCTTACACCCATATAAATGAGCAAGAATTTAGCTTCAGCGAAGAAAATATCTTCGCAGAAGCCAACCCAAGCCTTTGAACACAGCCAAGCGTTTCTCTTGCTGCTGGTGCTGCTGCTCCTGTCTGCCCTGTGCAGCTCTCAGCCTGCCGCCTGCAACACGCCTTCTGCAGGTACAAAACCCCCACGGCTGGCAGATTTGCTGGAGAAGCAAGGGTCTGACAAAAGCTCAGCTGGTTAATTCATTTCTTTTCCTGTGGGAACGCCTCCCAAAAGATTTCTTTCACCAAAAAGGGCAATGATAATCACAGAAACACGCCCGTTCTCCCCCATCACCCTCCAAAACTAAAGCAGTGCTCTAGTTACCGCCAGAACAGGACACAGCCGAACTGTAATGGATGGCTTGGTTGGTCTCACCAAGGCTGAGATCAGCCTCGTGCAGCCTCACCCCATTACCGCACCCCGTGGGCATTTTTAGAGTAACCCCAACAACCAGCTGGCTCAGCAAAGCTCTCCCCCTTCCCGAATTATTCTTACTGTCTGTTAAAAATACAATAAATAAAACCACATTTGCAGCCTTGGAGCTCTTCGAGCAGCACCGAAGTATTTCTTAAACCTCAGCAGCCTCATGTTGAGAACTCCCTTTGCTCCTGGGGCTGTGCTCCTGCCTCTGGGGCCAGTCCCCAGGGACCTGGTTAGAGATCCCATTTCTCTGCAGCCCGCAGAAACAAGCAGCGCGGTCCTGCTGTGCACAAACACCCACTGCAAGCACAGAGTGTCCCCTCCACGAAGGCAGCTCAGGCCGTCCTGACTCATCCCTCCTGCATTTCAGAGCCCCCGGTGCCCTCTCAGACCTGCCGAGGCTCCATCCCAGTCTTCCTTCCCTCTCCCCAGGTGCTTAAATCTTCGTTAGGAGCCAACGTGGCTCAAGCACGTGCTCAAGCGCTCCGATGCGTGGGGACGTCGCGCGGCGCTCAGCGGGAGCAGAGCCACAGCCCCCGGAGGATGCCGAGCGTAGGAGCATGCAGAGGTGAGGTGCACATCCAGGCTTCATTTAGTGCCTGGATGCGATGAATCCAGCCCCAGAGCAGCAACACCTACAGGATCTAATCCTGCTGCTTGATTCTAAAATTGAAGGTCTCCTTGATGAAATGCCTTACCTACAACGCTACTTCCCAAACCGCGGGGCTCGGCCGATATTTACAGGCAGGACGTGGGGCAGAGCCCAGGCTGGTGACTGCTCCTGGGCTCCCTGCTGGCACTGCGAGGCTGCTGGGGACGAGCCGAGGGGAGGGTGGGGAGGTGGCAGGCTGGGGACGGCAAACAGAAGGCACTGGGAGCAAAGCTCAGCTGCAACGATGTTGGGAAACAGACTTACAGCAAACAGAATGGGAAAACTGCTATACACTGCTAATCCTTGTACACGTATCCCCTGGCACAAAAAAATAGGGAACTAAAAGTCCCAAGCCCTCACAGTTCACCTAAAAAAAAAGGTCTGTAAGATGATTATGCAGGAACCAAATTTAATCGTGTCCTTTAAGTACAAGAAGGATTCAGTCCCATTGGCTTTCCAGGGCACGTTCAGACCCTCTAAAGCTCCAGGAAAAATATTGACGTGTCCATTGATGGATGGATGTCACTGGCTTTTACTCTTGGAGTGCAAGAGTGAAATTCCTGATTATGCACAGTCTGTATAGTCAGCAGCCACTGCAGTGACTGCATTTGCCCTTTGAGTGCCATCTCTCACCTGTTGTCAAAATGTAGAGATGAAGCTTCTAATCCCAAGGTTAGAAGCAAACTATGGATAAAACAGCAGCATCAGCACGTGCATAACAATCAGTCCTAAAATAAAATTAAAAACTAAAGCCTTAAGAAACAAGACCAAGTTTTGAATTGATCTCATTTGTGTTCTGTAGCTTCCCTTCGTCTAAAAACCCTCCACCAACGTTTTCCATCCTAGAGAGCTCTCCCAGTGTGGGCCGTTTATCAGGAGATCAGTTTAAAAGCATCAGGTATGCAATTTTAAAGGAGCTAGGAGATGAGTGAGAAAGGAATTCACCCCTAAATGACATGAACGCCAAACCTGCCACTTTTCAGCATTCAGTGCATGCACACGCACAGGCCTGGCTGCAGCTGATGGAGCGACCTCGCGGCTCTTTGGGAAGAGCCATTTCATCAGCAGATGTCCCCAGCGCACGAAGCCTTTATGTGTAAAAGCACATCCCGGTGCTCCAGATCTCTGCAGCATCCAGAGGCTCCTTGCACGTTCCAGGGAGCATCACGTTAGTTCTCGTCCTTTACAATGCTGCCCTGAACGAAGCGATCAGTGTTGTCAGGATTGACACCGTGCAAAAATTAAGGGATGAAAAGGGAGGGAAAAAAGAAAGGAGGAAAGGGAGAAAAAAAAGAAAGGCAGAGAGATCGACAGTGCAAACTCCAAAAGGAAGATCTCATCTTCGTTCAACTGCTGTCAACAGATATTCTGCCACTAACTCCAAGAGGAGCAGGACCGTGTCCTGGTATACACAAGTGCTTTACCTGTGCATTAACTACAACAGTCGCCCTCTGATATAAGACCTGACATCGATGTCATTTTTTTTTTCCTGATCTTTGAAATAGAGAATGCAAAAAAAGCAAGAAAAAGGTCTCCAGGGCGAACAACCCCAGGGACAACGTTTGGTTTGTTGCATTACAAATAAAACCACATTCATTCGTCAAGACACCCATCTACAAAGCTGACACGTGAAGCACAAGTGGAGAGCAAGGCACACATGGAGGAGCGCACGGACACCTCGCGGGAGGAACGCAGCTGCCCACGAGGCCGAGCCAGCCCTCTGCCAGCTGAGCTACCCCAGGATCCACTCTTTTCTTTATTGCTGCTCTTTTCCTCCTGTTGGCTTTGCTAGGTTGGTTGGTCAGGTTTGTTTTTTGCTTTGCAGGCCCCGGACTTGGCGATGAGGGCGGATGCGTGCTAGACAACACCGTGATGGGCACAACAGCAGCAGCACGGGAGCGAGCAGCCTGCGGCGCCACGCGGCTTCAGGACGTCGCTTCATCTTCACACACGTCAGGCAGCTCCGGGTCCCTGCCTCCTTCTCTGCTCCCTTGTTTTCTACATGAACAGCACAGAAACAGAGAGGTTAGAGGCACGCATCACTGGAAAAAAAAAATAAAAAATGAAGCTGGCTGTGTTTTTTCCACCCGGCTCAGCATTAATACTAGGAGGGAATAGCAATGAGCCAGCCTGGTGTGCTGGTACCGTGCAACCAGCTCAGCGATACTCCAGCTTGATGCACTGCAGCGCTACAGGGCTTTGCACTTCACTTGCTTGGTCTCCATGCCCTGGGGACAGAGCTTTACACTCCCCTGGATAGGCCTGTGCCAGTTTTCTAAAAGAAAGAAACCAAGGAAAGCCTCTGACAGCCCTGGGACAGAGCTGTCCCCAGACTCAGGGTGTGCAGCATTTCCCTGCCGGGAGGCCAAGTAACACCCCGTCTGCAGTGTTTTTAAATGGTTTGCTGTAGCTCACATTGGAGGTTACTTTGCTATTTATCAGAGTTAATTGGATGGACTGCTAATAGAAGGGTCTATGTAACTGGTCTGAAAAATGATCTTCTAAGAAGCCCTGGCTGAGGCTGGGTGGCTGGTCACGCAGAATGAGTGGTTTTGGTCAGCCCAGAGCTGTCACAGGGTGAAGCTGCAGAGCAGCTCCACTGAACCACCAGATTCAGCCTGAGCCCAAACTCCAAGGTTCAGCCTCAGCCTTTCCAAAACCCTTCCGTTACTGCTCCTTGGACGTGGGTCTGAGCAGTCCTGCTTAAACCCAACTGTTTTCTGCTTCTCTCACGCCTCCCTCCCAAAAGGAGGAGGAGACACCAAAGAACAAGAAATGGCAATAATAAAAAGTATACATAAGCATTAGTGTCACACACACACACAGCTACTGCAGTAAAATTGCTCCTACAGGAAGGAAGGATGGAGCCAAACGCTCTCACTACTGCACAAATCACACAGGCTGAGGGGAGGACACATATTTCTACAGCACCTAGGGGAAACACAAACACTGAATTACCTTAAAGATGGATGCAAATATATAGATGTGTTTAAGAGGAATCTGTCCCTGAGAGCACAACAATGAGACAAAGGAAGAAAGTGATCATGAAGATGATGGCAGCAGGCAAACGAGCTTGTATTTCTGCACCTAATGAGCCTAGGAAGCGGAGTGAAACAGAGGATGGAGCAGCAGTCATGTTCACTCGCAGCCCACAGGAGAGATGAGGATGGGCACTGGCAGCACTGGAACAAATCTGTTCCAGCTCCCAGCACTGCTGAACGCTCCTGGTGTCTTTGCCAGAGCAAAACCCTGTGCCTCAGTCCTCAGTCAGACCCCAATAACACCTACCTGCACCGTGGGGCACAGCTCTTCCACAAGGTGCAGTTGTCTCCTTGGAGTGAAAACTGATGTGGCTTTTGGTTGGGTTTGACTGTTCTGACAGAATCCACGTGTTATCTACCTGAAACCTTCTGGGGACTACAGAGCCTGACACCGGGCACCAGTGGCTGTCTTAAGTGGAGATGCCTGCCAAATTCAAACACAGCCTGTGGCCATTTCCTTGTTAAAGCTGATGCTGAAAGCCTGGCTGGCCTAGTGGGATCTTTGCAGTGTGCTTTTGACCTGCCGTGTGTCAGTCCCAGTACCTTCTCAGCACAAAGCCCCCACGGTGAAGGTACCTCTGTACTGCTTTGGGAGAAGCTACTCCAGGCCTGAGACCCGGCTCAGCTGTCAGCCACATTTTAACCACTTTTCCCTCCTCTCTTGTTCCTACCCTACATGATCACAAAGGCCCTATAGATAGTGACAACTCTCTCACCCTTTTGGGGAAGCCTGGAAGCAGGACAGGCTTTTAAATAGAGCCTGATCACCCATGCAACCACGCTTCATCAATAGCAGTAGCAGCCGTAACGGGAAAGTGAATTGGGTCTGTCAAAACACTGCAATTAATTTGATAGGTAGTAGTTGCAATAAATGAGCATAATAAAATGTAGTGAAGCCAGCGCTGACTCAATTAGGAGAAATCTGGAGCAGGCAGAAGAAATACGGCGAACACTAACAGAAACCTAGAACTCAGCTTTGGACACCAAACAGCTGGCTTAAAAAATACCTCTGTATTCTGCAACTGGGGGAATTAATAAACGACAGGTATCTTCCACAGACACTGGGCAGAACCTGGCCCTGCTCTGCAGATCTGCAAGGCACGATGAATGGACGTGCCTTTTGGGAGTGCCCTGGATGTGCCCTGTGCCTTTTGGGAGATGCTGCAGCCAGGCAGGGCTGGGGGTGGCTGCCCCATCCCGGTGCTGCCCGGACACCCAGCCCCAGCCAGCCCTAAAGTGAGAGCTGACAGCATGCACACAGCTGGTAGGTGTGCAGGGGTGCTCCTGGGGGAGAGGCAGATCTTGTAAAAGAGCTTTTGAAAGGGGGCACCTTCCTTTTAGTTCCCTTCTGGCTCTCTGGTCTCTATGCCTGCCATTCCAGCAGCTGCCTTTTAGCTTTTCAGTGCTGCTAAACACAGCTGTGAACAGCACCCAGCAGAGCACTGCGTCCTCCAGCTCTGAGGAGAGCTGAAAAAGCTTCCTCTCCTGACAGTAATTATTCATAAACTATTTCAAATCCTTGATGTCTTAATGACGTCCTCTAAGGAAACAAAGGCCGTGACAAACGTGGAAGACCTCCTTCACTGCTGAGACTTCTGCCCATGCAACTTCTGCGTGAAGCATTTCCAAGAACGGAGCCTGGCACACGCTTCACGGGTAGTGCAGAGATCAGGCAGAAACTAAGGAAAGTTCAACCAAGGCATTTACTGTTTGTTTCCTCCTCTCTGAGTCCTGAAGAGTGAGGATTTCAACTGGCTCCTTTTTCTTCCTATCTTCTTAAAAGTTAGATCCATTTTAAGGAACACACGTAGTAGGCATCAGGCACCAGAAAGCAGACTCAGCTGTCACAGGATTTCCTGCAGAATGTATTCTCAGTACGGGCACAGCTGCAAGACACTTGACGTGCCAGTGAGCGGGGCTCAGACAATTTCACATGCAGCCTAATTAAATAAATTGAACGTGAAATTGGAGAGATTTTCTAATTACTTTTGTTTTTTCTTACACAGAAATACAAAGAAGTCATTTTCTACCTGTAAGTGGAAGGAGCTGCAATATTACAAGAGCTGATTCACCTCTCTAGAGACTGCGTCCCTGGGGAGGAGAAGCCCTGTGGTGGAGATACTGGGAACTCAGAAAGCAGCTGGGTGGACTCCGTGTGGACAGGAGAGCAGCATGGCTGTGATGCTGCAGTTCTTCTCAGGGTGGGGTTCAACAAAACCAGGATGCCAAATGTGGTGATATCAAAACAACCAGGAGAAACTGCACCCTCTGCTTGGCCTTCCCTACCTTCCCCACCAGTGATGGATAGCAAAGACCTGTAGCATCCAGCACGGTTTTGGCATGCTGCAGCCATCCAGCTGAGTGCGGTGTTTCTGATAAACGTGTGGGTCCCGGTCAGAAACAGCAGGGCTCCAGAGGGGGTTCAGAACCTGTCCTGCTATGTGCGTGGAAACAGTGCCTGACATGCAGTAACTGCAGAGCCTACATGCTACAGCAATATTATCTGCTCCTGCTTGGTCCTAGAAATGCAGAGCCATCCAGATTTACAGTGCTGTGCTCGTTGAAATAAGTTATTTGTAACATTTGCACTGATATTAGATTTTATATGAATAGTAGGGGTGATTTAACTACACAACAAGCCACTCTGAATTAAGAACTTGATGGCATGGGGAACGACCTCAGCGTCTAGCTGGGTATGCCCCTGTGGAAGTAACACTAATCACGAGAAATCACCAAACAATGAACATTCCCATTTAGACCCAATTCACTTTAAATCAATTTCACTAGGTTCAACAAACCTATTTATATCTAATTCACCTTAATTAGATTGAGCCAGTCTAGGATTTTTCAAGGTTTGAAATAATAATCCACATTCCTTAAAAAAAAACCATCCCTGCTGTAGCATTTAATAACCGACACTATTTGTTGAAGAGCCCCAGCCAAGGCCTTGCGGTTAAACAGAAGGGTTTGGAGATGGGCTCTCAAAGCTCCAGTTGTGCGTGAATTAATTTAGGATCAAGTCAATTGTTACTGACAAAAACTGGTGCTGGTTGCAGGAGGCTGAGAATTAGGTGCAGGGGTTAGTTCAGCAGAGAACTGGAACATTCAGAGTGTTCACTAGTTGTTTTTTTTTGTTTGTTTGAAACATTTTTTTTTCAGAGCAGCTCTAAGCATTTATCCTGCTGGGCAGAGGCCAGCCTGGCACGACCGTAGACCAGTGCCTAACCTGACGTGTTCTGGTAAACCAAGGGCACTTGACACAGCAGCACAACAGGGGAAATTAGATATGGTTTTCAGAAGCCTTTTGGAACTGTCCTGCACAAGGAGACTGAAACCAAACAATGAGTAGAGACAGGGAAAGATGCTAGTTGTGTGTGAGCTGAAAGGAATTGAACTGTTATCCTCAGAAAGGATACAAAAGACAAAATGGAGCCATACAGCTTGTCTTGAAGGTCAAAAGAGAGTTTTAAAAGTGATTAGACCTTGATAATGTAGCTAACCAAAATCTTCACAGCTACATTTGATCAAATGAACTTGTTCAGAGCAGATGGTGAAGTGCCCTTCTCTCTCCAGGCAGGAACCAGCCATAGCGTGGCAGGGCTAAGTTTTCCCAACAGCTTTCAAGCACCTCAGATGAAGGTGGAAGGAAACAAGTCTCTTCTGGAAAGAGACTCAAGTTTCTAGACCAGACAGCCTTGAAATATCAATTCAGGCATCAGTTTGAAAAGAAGAAATCCTGCCTTGTTCTGAACTAGAGCTGGCCTGGATATGGATAGGCATACAACATGTTTTTCTTCGAACTTAGTAAATGCTTCTTCATCTCAGAGCAATGCAATGCACTGACCAGGGATGACAGTGAAGATATGGCCAGGGACTGGTGTCCAATTAGCGATAACTATGCTGGAAGGCAACGAGCCAAAGGAAATAAAGAGAGGACAAATCCCTTATTCTAAGCTTGCAAAGGAGCTGTCAATGTGGTGCTTTTCATACATGCCCCACAGCGGCAGGCAAGGTATGGGGTGGTGCTTTAACTACTGAACTGGTGTTTGGTATTAACTGCTCCTGGAGACTAAGGGCAAAGCCTTTACCGGAGTCTTCAATACACAGCTGGGCCCTTAAATCCCTACACACCAGGGAGAGAGACTCAGATAGATCTGCATTGCCTAAGGTACAGCAAGGGACTTAATACATCCTCATGGGAGCTGGGCATGGTGCTGGAATGATTTGGAGTGGAAAAGAATTGCTGTGGGACAACACAGCCTTGTTAAGTGCAGTTAACAGATTCTTACAGATTCTACAGGGTGAGAACACAAAAATAATTGTCCCAGGTGAGGCTGACGGCCCAGCTGTCGCTCATTGGACTGGTGGCCCGGAATCCTAACTCTGAATATGATGGAGAAAGAGCAAGAACTGAGTAAAAGACAGCAAAATCCTTCCCCTCCTGAGCTTCTGGACTATTGACTTTAAAACTTGTTGATGAATCTAACAGACATCAGTCTACTCCCTTTTTAATTTCAATATAGCCATTAATAGCCAATGTCCCGTTGCAATGTGTCCCACCATTTCGTAACCGGCTGTGTGAAAAAAATACTTCATGTTTCCTCAAAGAAAGAAGCAATGTGAAAGTGTTCTCCACTGTCTGCCCATGCGTCTCCAGGGTGTCTCTGCCAGTCCAGACACCCAGACTCGGGCCCCAGACACACCACATCATCTCATTTCTAGCTTATAAAACACAAGCTGCTTGTCTGGTGCCTTTTCTATTATCTGTAAAAAGGAGAAGAATTAAACCATCCAGTACATATCCAGACTAGACTCTAAACTTATTTTAGTTCTCCAGTCTCTAACTGATCTTTGATCACAGCGCTTAGGCCAGACACATCTCACAGAGAGAACTGAATCTATAAAGAGGGCCTTTAGCCTGATTTACTGCATTGTATTTTAACCGTAGAGGACTCAAAGCAGAATTTATCCTCAGTATTTGATTCAGGAGTAAGTTTTGTCCTTAAATGTTATGGAAAAATATTACTAAATGGCTTCTCTTATCCTTCCCACGCACCTTTAACCTGCATTTGTGGCAGAGCCAGGCAAGGCTTTATATACTTACATTAGCAAGTTCCCTGGAGCAGACATGGACCTCTCCTCCCGTCTGGTCTGGACCTCGAACGGATTTCCGAAGGAGCGTTTTCGTAGCATGGCCTTCACTAGGATCTTTGAGGAAGAAGAACAGAGCAGTGAGAGCAGCAGGACTGACATCACCCCCTTGAAATTAGTTCAGAAGAGTCTAACAACAACTGCCTTAATAATTCAACAAACATTTATCATTGTTACAGCTAGGGCATGAACCAGAGAAACCCACAGAACAGCCACTTCCAGGGAGTGTTCACATCATTCCCTTTAGCAGGGAGCTCAGACCCCTGGACACAAACCATTGCTGGCAAGAGTCAAAGCAGCTGCTGCTGCTGCCTGACATTCCTGATGGTCCAAGCCTGGAAGGAGGCAGCACCAGAGCTCTCCTGGGGTGGCACTGCAAGGTGAGTCCTGCCAGCTGCCGCGTGTTCCAACACACAGGGTCTGCTGCCAGGGGGAAAGGATGGTTTCCATTGGGTTTTCACTGCCCCAGCCAGTTACCTTCATGCCACAACACCAGAGCTGTGAAAATGGGTGCTCATTGTGCTCATTGTGCTCAACACCTTTCTCCCTATCCCAAGGGACTCCGGGTTTCCCCACAAAGGCACCTTAACCACAGGCAGCTCCCCCGACCAGACCCCCAACTGGTTACCCACAAACTGCCAGAAGAGCCTTAAGCACCCACGGCTGGTGCCCAGGGCTGGCAGGTAAGGGCCAGCTCCGTACCGTCAGATGTCTTCTCCCTGCTTCTCTGGCCAGGTCACCTCCAGGTTGGAGCCTGTGTTTGAAGGCTCCAAATGAGCTGTCTTGAATCCTCTAGATAATGAAACAAACCACACCTGGGATAATTCTGGTGTTATGGGATGTCTGGTTCCAGACACGTTGGGTGTGTGACCCTACAGCTCTAGAGAGAGCAGACAGGCAGGCCGAAAACACGACTGCTCACATGGTCAGGCCCCTGCAGTATTCCAAGACCCAGAAAGCTCACAGGGAGTTGAAACTCAAATTTTCTCATGCCAGTAGCACACGTGTACCCTCCAAAACTCCTTCACCAGCTGAGAGCTTCAGCAAGGCATCGTACTCTAGACTTACACAGAGGAAGCGGTTGTGGTTTATACATACCACAGCTGGCAAACTCGGGATGGTCTTCACTGAGTTTTTCACCTCCTCCTCCGTCACCTCCACCACGGTACAGTGCTCTTCTTCCAGCGGCAGGGGCTCCTCCCCACTCTTGGTTAGCCACGGATGCACCTAAGTGGAGAGGGACACAGACAGTTCTGAGCCTTCCCTCCGGAGCAGAGAGTGACGATGTTGGTAAGGAGAGGGTAAAGGACACAGCTCTGCTGACAGGGGCAGTTTGCCTGCTGGTTGTGCTCCATTTTCCACTCAGAGTGATGCATCCCAGCTCCCCTGGAAATCGCTGCAAGGTGGTGCTGGCCAGACAGCACCCCCTGAAGCACAGCGTTGTCACCTCCAGTGCCACTGTGCCAGCGTCCTCTGCAGCAAGTCTGAAATGCTTTGAAAATGGGAGCTATCCAGAACCTTTTCATCTTTTTCTCTTGTGTGCACACATTTCAACTAGGTCTGTGTGTGCTCCCTACCTGGGGTAACCAGGACCATTTATGCATCCGCACAAAAAAGGATTGCAGTGCCTAGAATGGAGCACCCAGGTCTGGATGCTGCTGCTGTGCTCGCCTGCCTACACGAGTAGTAACGTGGCCAGCACCTAGACCTCAACGCACCCGCACCAAGGAGGCAGGGAAGTTCCCCACCAGCTCTCCCTGTCCCCCCAGCGCTGCCCGATGGCACTCACTGCCCAGTGCCCTTCATGTGAGTTGCACGCAGGCGTCCAGCACCTTCTCCAAGGGCTCAGCACTGAGCTTCTCTGTGGTGCTTAAGTTGTGTTTTCCAAAGATCATTAATTGTGCTCCTAACAACTCCCTTCAAAGGCACCACATCGCATTCAGCCTTAAGCAAAACCTCTGCACTAAGCCCATATGCCCAGCCGTCTGATCGATGTTCCTCATATGAACAATTTGCTTGATTTATTTGGATGTTGAACAGCAATTCCAAGCACAGGCAGCAGAGCAGTCAGGGTATCTGTCCCCGCCTAACTCCCTACAGAATCCTACCATCGCCTTCTGGCTTTTGCTGTGTTTATTTTCAATGATTATATATGAGGAGCAACACGGGGCTAATGCCCAGCTACACCAACATATTTGCAGTCCCGTGAGTATTTTCTATTACACGTAAGCAAGGTGAAAGAGAGAGAGGAGGAGGAGAAGAGTGTGAAAACAGGAAAAGGAGAAGGGAAGAAACTTGGGCATGAGGAGGAAGATGAAGAGGAGGCTTGGAGCAGCTGCTTGAGAAAATCTCATTGTTTGTGGAGCCAAGACTGGAGCCCTGATGCCAGGTGGCTTGGCTGTGTGCTACTTCACAGCAAAGAAGCTCCTTGGGGTTGGTCTGTGAATATGAACATGGAGGGAGCGTGTCATCTTGTCTGCACGGCAGCAGCTGCACGCAGCCTCTCCTGTACTCTCTGGGTTGAACCCCACCAGCCAGGGCCTGCAGTGATGGCAGCAGTTTGGCAACTGTGCTGCTGAAGGTCGGTGGCCAGCTTGTGGCCAGGTGGCACAGCTACATCACTGGGCCTGAGCCACCGAGCTGCAGGAACAACCTCTCCCAGAGGGCCTGATCTGTAAACAAGGAAGGAACCAGAAAATACTCCTCTCTCAAAAAACTGACCAGCTATGCAAACTTATTATTATTTTTTTTTTTAAATCAGATGTGTCCTTCCAAGGACACATCACATGTTTTTTTTTCACCTGGACTCATGTAGCACTTCAGTCCTTTTACCTTCTCCATGCTCTCCTGAAAAGCTCCCCTCACTCCAAAGCCTCCTCTGCCACAAAGCTGCTTGGCCATCGTCCTACATGGGGGAATGGCACAGAACAGCTGCCCTCTTTCCACTGCCTCTCACGGGATGATTTCCTTGGTGGTGAACATGAGGAAAGCAGTGCTCGAGGCACTGAGTGCAGAGCCCAGCCTGGCACTATGGACACGTGCTCTTTCAGCATCAAACACAAGTCCTCAAGCACACCAAGCGCCTTCCCTGCACAGCTGGGATAAGAGGCAGCACTCTGCTCCGTTCTTCTCCCCGAGGGTTTTTATGGGGCTTTGGTTCCACATGAAGAGCCTGCAAGGGCTGCCAAGTAAAATTGCTTCATGCAGCTCCAAAGCACTTCCCATCAGCTCTGGCTGCGGCCTCCTGGGCACAGAGAGAAGGGCTGTCAGCTTTCTGCTCAAAGTTCAACCTTCCTACCCTCATCTTTAGAGGCAGACGTGCTGGTGCTGGCCTGAGACAGAGCAGAAGGGTTGTGTGCCCAGCAGGGGATGCTGAAGGATTCCTGCAAAAATCTCACGGTGTCGAGCAGGTCCAAGGCCGCGCTGAGGGGTGACAGGAGGACAGAAAGCACGTGCAAAGGCAGAATGAACCAAACCCTGCAGTGCACTGTGCTCTACCCAGGCCTATTCATCCTCTGTGCTAATAAGCTTCCTCCGAGTAATGCTGATGGAAACAAATGTGTGTGTGTGTGTGTGTGTGTGCCTTAAGGCTGCTGCCACGAGTAACAGTGCAGGAGGGCACTGCCAGCCCCTTAGCACTGGTCTAACGCTCACAGCGAGGCCTCTGCCGCTCGCAGTTCCCATGACAATGCTAATTCTCCCGGGGATTTGCTGAAGATCATGCAGCTTTAGAGTAATTTTAATTTAAATAAGTAAACAAGAGGGCTTTTGTCAATATTCCCCAAGCAAGCAGCAGTGACAGAACAGTGACACGCCGCAGAACGAGCGCGCTCCCTTTTCAAGGCAGTTTGCCAGAAAGAGCTCCCAAAACAAACACCAGGAGTGGCCCTGGCTCATTAGGAGGTGCCAAAGGAACAAAAAATCAGCTGAAACAAAAGGCTGTAATATTGATGTCCAATTTACCTTAATTTCAGGGACTGTTATCCTCGTTTCTGGATTTTTATCCAGCATGCGTAGGATCAGATCCTTGAGCTCGTCGCTTATCTGTGCTCTGAGAAAAGAAAACAGCAATGTACAGTTATAAGAGAACTTTAAACGCTCAGGGTATGCACAGCCCTTTAGTGTCAGATGGGACCTTTCTGCCCAGCTAAGCGTGCAGGTTGTTGGTGAAATTGCTTCCACGAACACTGGCAGCAGCCAGTTTGTAACTCAGTATTTCCTACCTTATAGCTCAGCCTTGGGATATTAAAATAAGGAATGAACAGATGTGACTAGGAGAAAGAAATGTGTCTGAGTTTTTAGGACCATTTCTAAGACTAAATGATGGACTGCTTGAACCCAGAAGCCACCCCTATTCTCCTAAAGCCCTTGGCCCTGCTGGCTCTCCTGCAGTCTTTCTTATCCAAAGACTTCGCTGACTTCTGCTGTTAGTGATGCAGGCGACGTCCTTAAACACACTCGGTCTGTATGATCAAAGTGCTGCTGACATAAAGTGCCAGCGTATGACAGGAGCGCGTTAGGTGCTGAAGGTCTGTATCACAAATGACTTGCAGGGAGATGGGATCTGGCAGCACGAAATGCCATTCCCCAGCAGGGCTGCGTTTCCGTGCTGCCATCAGATTCAAAACACTGATGAGAACCTGGTGCTGAGCCCACCTCCTCCCTGCCTTCCCTGAGAAGAAGAAAGAATAAACTACCATAAACCTAAACGAGGGATATTTTAGGGAAACAGAGCTGCTGCTCAATAATTTATGAATACTTCATGTGCACTTGGGCTACGGGATCCTTAACAAACAATCCCAAGGGAACGCTGCTTGTTCGGGGGGAAAGAGCAGAAGGTGGGTACAATACAGCCCAGACAAGGAGAATGGCAGCATGAGCCCCCAGAGACTTGAGGCTGCACCTCAAGTGACATTTTAGGTGGGAATGGGAAGAACTGTGCTGCTGGAGATGAGATCCAGGCACAGAGGAGCAGCCACGGAGGGCAGCAGTGCCTGCAGCAGGTCGGACCAAAGAGGCTCCGCACGGAGACAGCAGCACGGTGTTTGTGAAACACTTAGCAGCAGACCTGTGCCAGAACAGCAACAGCTTAACAGCAGGGCAAGGCTGTATTTTAAGATTATATCACCATCTAACGAGGTTGGTTACCAGACTGATTTCTATGCAAGAGGACTGATGCCACAAGGAAAAGCCCCGTGAACAAGATCACCGAGTCCCAGGTGGGTTCCAGGTCGGTAATGGGCTGCCTTACCCTGCTTCTGTTTTCCCTTCTCTCCGTTTTGCCAGGGTGCACATTGTACCCGACAGCATTTTTCCCTTGAAAAGCCTGCGTTATCTGGAATGTGTCAGAATTTGTCCTGTAACAGCTCTCAGGAAGACGCCAGGCACCACAGAGCTCAGCACCTAGCTGGGAGGGCTGCCAACCCCATACATCATTTCACAGGGTGCCCACGGGCACCGAGGGCAGAGAACATTGCCCTGAACTTCAGCTCCTCACCAGCAGGAAAGAGGCACAGCTTCTGGCTCTCTCGATACATGCCTGGACAGGAACTTCTCCAGCTTGCTGCTAGTGGTGCCAGGATCATCGCGGTGAGAGCTGTAGCTAACCCCACTCACCCTGTGTCATGCCGAGGGCTGACAGAAGTGAATGAGAACTGTGGAGCAATAAATATTTATCCCCGTGTCTCCAAGGGAAGGGACGGGACGACAACGCGGGTACAGTCAGCTTCATCTCTGCCCTGCGGGTTGTCAGGAAACAGGCAATGAATTTCCAGGGGCTGTCTGCACAAAGGAACGTGGCTTTCGTAGCCATGGTGAAATAAATCGCAACCAAAATATTCCCAACCGTGACGAGGTGCTGGTTCCACGGGAGGTCAGGCTGGATCCAGGCCAGTGCATTCCAGCCCTGTGCGCCTCCGCGTCGCTGCCTTTATCTAACAAATAGACGCGGCTCAGACAGGCGACAACACCCAGCAACTCTGCTACCCAGCAGCCTAACGGGGGTGGAGTTTGTTTTTAGACGGAGAGCAGGTCGCCGAGAAATCCAAATAAATCCCACGGCTGGAGAAAACGTCTGAATGAAGAAAGTGCTCTTAGCACAGCCCCGTTAGCCCATTAAACGTTAATAGCTTGCTGCACAGACAGATGGGCACGGTCGCTTGCGAGCTGGCTGCGAACCCGAACACACGACGCTGAGGACGGGCACCCCGCCAGCACCCCAGCAAGCAGAGAGAGGGCTGCCAGAGAAACAAACTTTTTTTTTTTTTTGGTGCTAAAGCTGTTAAGACAAAGGGCAGCCCCGGCTGCAGACCAGCGGGTGGGAGCCCAGTGATGCGGCACGGCTCGCCTTCATGCCCTCAGTGCCTGGTTTCCTGCAAAACCTCCCCAACAGCACCGGGCTGCCAGAATTGCTCCGTACCAATGACTGGGGCTCGTGTTTGCCAAGATACAAGTGGCCACAGGTCCTTTGGGGCAGAGGGGTACTGCCCATTGCTCACCGTGCCCCCATCTGCCTGAGTGGAGACAGCTCCCCTGAGCTACCCGCAGTGCCTGTGCCTCACAGTCAGCGCGGAGGTAATTAACACAGACCTGGGCTGTGAGTCATCCAGCCAGAGCAGATGGCTAAAATAGGACAGCCTACATGGCCATTTCCCTCTGCACGCTCAGAAGGGAGCCTGGGATTGCTGAGGCAGAGGCCCAGCCCCTCACTGTAGGTGTCTAAAAATTCAGTGAGCATCTTGCAAATCATTCACGTGACAGTTCTGGTAACAGTGGTTATTTGCACATTATCTGGGGCTGTCTGGAAATATCCCTCCCTCCCTCTCTAATACCAGATGTGCCTTTCATTAGAGTCTTAATTCCTTCATGCTTGTTTTAAATTAAGTAATTTTATCTCTGTTTTTTTTATTAGAATGAACTCTTAGGTGAAGAAGGTCAAATGTTCTTTGCCTGACTACTGTGCTGACTTGGGAAGGAAGACAAGAAATCCAGCGTTGGCTGCTTCATCTGATAGCGAGCAGCAGAAGCAAGTTAATCACTATCAGAGTGCCCAGCGATGGAGGAAATGCCGAGGAGCGGCCAATGCATTCAGAGGAAGGTTTGGTGTCCCAGCGGCATGGACTGAGCAGACACCAAGCGTAGCCACCTCCTGCCAGGCTCACCTGGCAAGACCCCAAACACTCTCCCCTCGCTGCCTGTAATGCTGTAGGGCTTTGACAGCAGTGGTGGCACAGAACTCATGCGAAGGACCCAGGAGAACACAAAGAACCTCACCTGCCTTCGTCTGCCCCTCTGCGGTGACCCACCAGTCACCCACTTTCATGCTGCACAGTGAGCAAGGCTGAAGTTTATTTTACAGCACCTGAGGAAAGTTTACTTACTCTTCTGGAAACTCCACGGGCTTGTTCTTGATCCTGTTATGAAGACCTAGAATATATTCGTCGATAAAAGGGCACTGCAAAACAAACAAAAGATTTTCCTGTTGTCACAGATCTTGGCACCACTTCAGTGTTTGTCATTCATGCAGCACAAGTGCACTCTGTGTGCGCTACCTGGACTTCACACAGAGATGGAAATGAGTAAAACCTCTCCTCGCACAAATTGGTTTGTTCATTTAAAAAAAATGCAGAAGAACAGCAGAGGGACCTAACAGATCCAGAACCTAACTGTGACACCCCCTCAGCTCATAGGTAAGTAATATAATCACAAGATTATATCAGAATATAAAAACAATGTTTGCACCTCAGGATTTGGCCCAAGACATTACAGACACAGCTCAGAGACCGTTTTCCACCCTGGCTTAGTTCAGCAGTACCACACCAGCAATGGAGATAGTTGTGCCTCTGCTGCCTTCTCCAGGCACTTTTACCCCTGAGCTGAATGCTTTATGCCCGTGTGCTGTGATCTGCTGGGGTCCTTGCTGGGACAGGAGGTTCAGCGACACACCTGCATACGGGCACCACACACACCTGCCTTGCTGCTCGTCCTGGGAGCGAGCGGGTGGGATTGGGAGCTTGTGACCACCGGCGAGGGGAAGGCCGTGACAGGACATGCAATTTGCCGAAGCCAAACCGGGCTCCATCTGGCCCAACACAGCTCTGGCAGACAAAGCTTCCTGTAATCTGTTTTGCTGAAGCGCTCTGCAGTGGCTTGGGATTAAATTCATGCCTCCCTCCACACTTTTTCTGGCTTGTTTCTGAACACAGGCAATCCAGACAGCCCCCCACAAGCCGCTGTTTGTGCTACCAGTGCTGCTCTGGGCTTGTAGCACGAACAACTGCTGAGTTAAGCGGGCTAGAAACCCCTTCTCACAGGCAGGGCGATTTGGGATAACTGGAGCTTGCGGAAAGTAGGGCTTTGCTCCTAACATTTGCCTTTATTTGGAAAGGAATGAGTCAAAAGACAGGCGGGCAGGCACTGCCAGGCAGGGCCAAGAGCATCTGAGAGCCAGCTTACCTTCCCGTAAACAAAGCAGTACAGGGTGATCCCCATGGCCCATACATCAAGTGCCTGAAAGAGAGCAAGGGCAGGCAGTAAATTAGATGCAAGCCAGAGATGATCTGAACGGGATGGATTTTCCCACTGACTCACAGAAGATTATTTGTACACGTTTAGCTTTTACTATGCTGAATTTAATCACAGAGTCTCTCTGAAACTGGGCTCCTAAAGGCAGCTATAACTGTCCTGGGGGAAGGGCACTGTGCCGGGCCACACGCTGACACCCCTGTCCTCACCACAAGGGCAGTGACCAGCTAGCAGCCCCTTGTTCTTACAGGATAAAACAGTTCAAGGCTGAACCTCAATGAGGAGCTGAACCTCAAGCCTTCTTCTGAGAAAACAAAAAGCCCCAAATCAAACCACTGGCCCCTGTTCCCACACCTGCATCACAGCATTCACCGGTGCTCCTCACTTTCAGGGTACCACGACATGATGTTGGTGACCAGCTCCCCTCTTTGAATTTTGACTGTTTTGGTAAGGAACGGGAAGTTTTGGCCCCTCTTTGGGCAGGGGAAGGGTCCTGCTGGACTCAAACCCACCTCCTGTCTCAACAAGAGCCTGCAAAGTCCATCTACCCACTGCACAGAACAACTGATGGGAGTTTTTCCTAACCTGAGCACAGAATTAGAGGTTTGATTTACTTAATAACAACCCCAGTCTGCAGCACAGTCCCTGGGTGGACAACACAAAGGGTGCAGGCGTGGTGCTGCCCTCTGTGCTGTGTCTGAGGGGTCCTGGGCATCTCTGGCTGCGAGTAGAGACTTACCTTTCCACTGAAACTTTTGCCAGTGTCTGAAATGGCCTCTGGTGCCATGAAGGCTGGCGTCCCTGCTGTGCTGGAGAGCTGGGCGTCGTTCCCTTCAAACTGGTTACTGACTCCAAAATCCGCGATTTTGACGTGCCCGTCGTCTCCTAAGAGCAAGTTGGAAGGCTTGATGTCCCGGTGAATGATCTTCTGGTAGTGCACTAAAAAAAAAAGACAGCAGAATGGGCTGCGGCAGGAAACACACCCACAGGACACCTTGCCAGGGGGATGCAAATAGCAGTGCAGGCCCACACATCCCTGAAAGGTGCCGCTGTGTAGGCACGTAGGATGGAGCACAGGTGCTATTTGCTCGAGTTATTCCTTTCTAGTGCCTCGCTGGGATGTTCACCAGAGCATAACGCTCAGAGAAATACAGCTGTCACCAGCAATTGCACAAAAAACCCACGCGTGAGCCCAGAAACAACCCAAGCAGTGCAGAGCAGAGAAGCGAATCGTTCAAACCTTGCAGATTTGTGTGGCTTCACTGGACCAGATGATGGGCCAGGCAGCCTGCAGTATTAAAGACTGATGGGCTCCAGGTAGAGAGGCTAATTTTCAAGTCACTTAATTCAAAGCTGCGGTGCCGTAAAGCTAAGCAAAAGGAGCAGAACCACAGGCCCGGAGGAGATATTTAGGCAAAATGTGACAACTGGCAGCCAGCACCGAGGCTGGACAACTCAGAAATCACGGGGTGCTTCCAGGTCGAAAGACAGCTCTGAGCATGGAGCAATCCTCAGCTGCTTGGTGCCAGCACGCCAGAAAAGGCAGGTTCTCTCCAGCCATATATCGTAATGAGGTGAGCAAATAAGCTTAATTATTTAGTTTTTGCATCATCCCAAATCTCCACTACTGCTCTCTGGCCCCTTTTCACCCAGACCCACGGCCAAACCTCTGCCCCGGAGCCCTTGCTAAGCACAGGCTGTTCCCACGCGTGCCTCTCGCTCTGCGGGGCTGCCTCAAAGCCTCCAGCTCTGTCCCAGCTCCAGGAGGTCAACTGCAGGCACCAGCGGACCTGCTTGTACACCCAAAATGAAATAAACCCTTGCAAAGAGCTTGGAGGCCGAGACACACTGAAAATGAAAAAAAAAAAAAATAATAATAATCCCTCTCCTTACAAGCTAGCCGGGAAGCAATATTGCAGCTGCAATAAAGCCATCGGTGGGAAGATGCAGCGGGGAGTTGTAGGGAAGTGGCTGACTTCTCATGAACACGGAGAGAAAATTTACACCAAAAAACTCTTTCAGAACATGAAGTGGCCCCAAAAGCAGAAGCGCAGAGAACACAGGGGACTTCATGGAACAGGAAAAGAAATGCTCTGATCTTCACCACCTTTCCCAGGAGAACAGGACCCTGCAGCCTCCCTTGTCCCCCAGCCTCAGTTCCCACTTTCACGTTTCTTTTGTCAAGTTTTGGTTGTGGTTTCACAGCTGCCCATAAGCATTTTTCGTTTCTTGTAGGAACCATGCAATTGTTTGGGGGGGAATGCTGGCCTAACCCTTCTCACAAAGCCGGCCAGCACGCTGCCACAAAGGCAGCCTGCCCCCAGAGCACCCCAGCTTGTGCTTCGGGAGCACGAATGAACTCCCCCAGCTGCTCGGCTCGTCCCAAGGCAGCTTCCAGCAGCCACGTCTGGGGAGGGGAAGGCAGGAGGGGTGCTTACAGCCCCTCTGCAGGGACCTCTTTGGAGTCTGAAGCACTGCTGATAGGTGCCACCCCTGGCACATGACAAAAAGCCTCAAAGCCAGGCAGAGACCTAGGCTCACCTTCACATAACTCATCCTGGCAGCACACCGAGGCTGGATGGGTGATGTTTGGGCCAGCAGCACAAACCCACAGGTTCAGTGGGATGCTCCGTCCCTAAGAGCTGAGCTCGAGCCGCAGCAGAAAAAAGCTGGCTGGAGAGCCTCAGCTGACAGCTCTGGTGGCTACAGCCTCTTCCAGATGTGCAGCAGCTCCGTGCTCGTGCTGTGAGGCAGTTAGCGTTGTACCAGCCTGGCTAGGCAGTCAGGATAAACAGCGAACACCCTGTAACAGCAGCAATTACGAGCAGACATCTGCTGCGCAGCACGGCTGGTGGCAGGCTGACATTTCCTTATGGTAATTGAGGGAGAGCAAAAAAGGAGAAAACGAGGAGGGGGGAGAAGCGACGTTTCCCTTCAGGGAATGGTGAGCTGCCTCTCATGCAGGTGTCTGGGTGAAGGCTGCTGAGGAACACGCCTGGCACCACAGAGCTGAGCTTCCCAACGCCTCCAAATACACAGGGCAGAAAAACGCAGGGACCACAGAAGCTCACCTCTGGTCTGAACACGGAAGGATTCACACAAGGGAAGCAGCTACGCTGAAATTTGTATCGTTTTCCTCCCCCCTGTACTATTTAGCTCATAAAACACCCTCCCTGCCTTTGTGCAGCCCCATGCACTCAGGAGCTGTGGGCTCCTGCCGGCTGCTCTGTGCTTGTTCAGCGCCCGCCTCGGTCCGGGCACTGCAGCAACACGGACGCGGAGCGAAGAGCTGGGAAGCCAGCCTCTGCTACAACCACAGCCGAACACGAGGGGCAGTGACCATTTGTGCCTTCAGGACAGAACCTCCACGTGCTCATCGTGAGCTTTAGGGACAGGGACAGTCCCTACAGGAGCAGAGCCCAGCCCAACGCACCCCGTGCTGCTCTGCCGTGAGGTGTGGGTGACAGCGACGCAGCTCTCGTGCCAGCTGGCCTGAAAAACTTGAGCTATCCACGGAGCCTCGCTGCTGCCTGCCTTGTGCAGGGGAAGAGCTGTGAAGAGAGAGGGACAGGAATTGGGCACCGAGCACCGGCTGCTGTAAGTGAATGAGGCTGCTTCACAGCTACTAACGTGAACAACATCAGCTCACATCTGCCAGGAAATGATCTGCTATGGAGCTGCTAACCTGAGGAAGGCAACTTAAAATCCCCTTTCTGCTCTGAAGAAGCACAGTTCTTGAAGTCCTCGGCAGGTTACAGCAGGGCTGGGAGGAGGCAGAGCAGCCACGCCGTGGGACATCCCTGCGGGGACACAGGCACTGCTGCCACACGATGTGAGAGGAGCCAGCAGGTCCTTATTAAACCGGTGAGATCCGTGTTTCCAGTCCAGCATGCAGAGGAAACGGTGCTGTTATCCCTGCAGAACTGCAGAGGGAGAGCTACGCACCTCAGAAATAAAACCCAAGCACTAACAGTGCCCTCCAGGCTGCCAGGAACAGCACAGGAGGGACAACGCTGCGAGGAGCACACAGCTCGCTGAGCCACCCTCGGGCAGCTGAAAGCCACAGACAGTCAGAACGGAGCGAAAAGCCACCCCCAGCACACACCAACCCTCTCATTTCACCAGCCCGAGGTGTCTGGGAGCAACTTTCCCCCCCAGCAGATCAAGAGCAGCAGGGCTGAAAGGCAGCCTCATTAAAACCACTGCTGAGTGTCACTGGAGGGCAGGACGGAGACCCCAGGAGCACCCTGCTTGTCCTGGTCCTCAGCATTAAGGGCATGTTTGGACATCGCTGCAAGCAAGCAGGAGCTAGGCTGCATCGGGCTCAGTGCGGAAGAAAAAGCGATTTCAACATCTACATAAAAACCCCAAATGTGCTTCAGAGGAACGTAACTTTCATTATCAGCTTCGCTGGTATCTGTACTGCTGCACCTCAACCTGTTCCATGAGAGCCTGGGGATTTCTTTTTATTTTTTTTAAATCATCCCAGGACCTCCCCTTAGTGCCCTCCCTGGGTGCTGTGTAAGGACCATCCCGTTGCTGCTCCCCGCCACGCCACGTACCATGCACAAGGGGGGCACCAACAGCCAAAACACAGCGGTTCCCATGTACAGGTCCTTGTCTGCATCCTTCCTGAAGCTGAAATCGATGCAGAACTGCTGAAAGCAGAGCTGGCGAAAGCACAGAGCTTCGCTGAAGTCGCTTCGACACACTGCTGAAACCATCCCTGCCGTTGCTGTTGTCTGGAAATGATTTTGCCCTTAAAAGCAGAGGCCAGCAGCTCGCTGTGCCGACTTCCCTAGGCCCCAGGCTGCCCTGCACTTGCCGTGCTGACAGACCCAATTCAGAGAAATCAATACTGCTCCATAATGAAAACGAAGCCATGTCAGATATTACCGAGCCCTCAGGCCAGAGGCTGATTCTGGAGCACTCTGATAAATCTGGTTTATTAGAGCCATCCTTCACTTCTGTGGAAAGGTAACAGTATTGCAGGCCTATCTGCATCTGGAGAGCTACCCCATGGGTTTGTAGAGCATCTCCTAGGCAAAGACCTCAAAGTGCACCAGAAATACCTGCCTGCTGAGCCTCACAGAGCTGGCACGACAGGGGAGGGCGCATGTGCTATGCTTCCACCATGACTTGTGTTAGCGAGGCTGGCCACAACCCAAAGCTGGACTTGGTCAAACCCTAAAGGCCAAGGGGGAGCTCAAAGGTAACAGAAATCACCCCTAAAAGTCAAGCCTGGAAAGCAGAAGCAGTAAAAAAGCAGCCGGGGCTTCCCGAGAAGGTGCCTGTGACCTGCGGCTGACCCAGCATGGATCCTCTGCAAGCCTCTCCAGCTGCACCGGCATCACTCAAAGCCTCCCAACAGTTCCAGCCAGCCCGCACCCACTTCTCCCTTATTTATATCAGCCCCCCACACACGGTATCTCACCTTGGTCCTGTACCACAAGGAGGAATTCCTTCAAGAGGCTGCTGCAGCTGCCTGGCTGTGCTCTGCCATCAGAGGGCTCCAAGCCTGCAAGCACTCCGGGTGCTGAAGCTCTGGGAGGGAATCTGTAGTTCGGGCTACACAACATGCCCTCTTAGGGCACGCTTTTGGCACATGCTGAATGTCACCTCCATGAAAAGCCAGCGGGTGAGGTGGGAACAGTGGTAAAGGCAAGCACAGGCTTACGTGGCTCTGATCTGGGTGGGCAGCCCTGCAGCACCACGCCTGCGCTCCTCAGGGCCAGCACCAACCAAACCAAATCCCGCAGAAGCCCAGCACTGCCACTGCCATCACTGCTGCTCACTCCCCTTGGTGGGACACGCCAGCTTTTTTTGCAGCATGGAAGAAATCCTCCTTGTTTCCAGATACCACAGGCAATTCAGAGATGGAACAGGCTGTCCTTTTATTTCAGAAGCAAATACCTGGGACCTGCCTGCCTATAAACAGCCAGAGAAGACCAGGGGGAAGCAGAGACAGCAGTGCTGGGAGAAGAGAAATAAGAGATTGTCCCCTGGCCCTTTTCAGAAAGGTGCCTTTCACTGCATTTCCTTCTGGAAACCTCAGGGCTCCAGCACATTAATACTAAGTTGCTAAAAGCCCATTTACAAATTATATATATAAAACTTTGCAATGCACTGACACATCCTGCAATTTGCTGAGGCTGATGCTGAATTATACTTGATTAGAAACAGAATCCTGCTCCCATCCAAGGGCAAGAGCAACCCATATGGTGCTACTGCAGAATCTGCTTAGTATTACGCTCACATCACTCCTGGAGCAAAGAAATGATTTAACACCCTCCCAGGGAAGCTGCTGCAGGATCCAGAGCCTAAACCAGAGGCTGCTCTTTGAGGTGAGCCTCTTGGCTTGTCTGCAGAGCTCTGCACAGAGCCAGGGGAATGGATGCAGTGGGCTGTTTCCTTCCCCGACTCCGCTCACTTCAGGGGTCCTGTTTGGGGGATAAGGTGGGGATCCTGGGCCTGATTTTCCCTATTCACCACTTTGCCACTGGCCTCTTGCTGCATCCATCAAACCTCTGTCACTTCAATGTGTTGCTGGCCAAGGCCTTTAAAGTAGAGCCTGCCGGATGAGTCCCAGTGCCCTGCTGGTTTGAGGGAGGGATCCTCAGCCCTCCCAGCTGGGGCAGCGTGTTATGGGGTCACTCAGGCTGCTTTTACACCTCTCCTCTAACCACATTAGCACGTTTGTATCTAGACAT
This sequence comes from Aythya fuligula, assembly GCF_009819795.1. NCBI lineage: Eukaryota > Metazoa > Chordata > Aves > Anseriformes > Anatidae > Aythya > Aythya fuligula. The sequence continues at coordinate 4,079,026 of NC_045578.1, read as the reverse complement.
AGCTGCCCTGCCCGTGACAAAACACAAACCTGTCCCCCTCCTGGTGGTGTCACTCACAACACCCAGCTCCCCGCAGCTCAGAAGCTGCCCCTCGACACGCTGGGCACGAAGGGGGCACCAACCTGTGCAGGCACCATGCAGGGACGGGGAGGGAGCAGGTCCCCAGCTCACCCAGGAAGGAGGCACAGCTGGGTTAAGGAGCTCGCTGGGAGGTCACAGGAGAGCACAGCAGGCTGGGAACCCACCGGAGCTCCATCACGGGTTGGTGATGGAACAAATCTCTGCTGGGCATTGCCGACACAAGGCCTGTGGAGCTCACCCCTAAGAGCCAAACAGCCCAAATCCATCTACAGCACTGCCGCCTGATAGCCCCTACCTCTGGCTCACATTGCAGTCAATATCCTTCAGAAGCCAGAAGCCTGTGTTTACTTGGCTGCTGATTTATTTGCTTAACTTTCCTTTTAAGATAATGGAAATTAGACTCACAGATTGATGATTGAGTAGATTGAGTCTTATCTCAGGACAGGTGGCTTTGATCAGCGTGTCAGGCATCTCGTTATTGCTCCAGGCTTAGCACACTGGGACTGGAGCTTCCCAGGCATTTGTACGGGTGTGCAGCAGAGAACTGATCCTGGAGAGGTAACTTCCCGATGCCTCTAGCTGTGTAAGCAACCCTCCCTTGAACCCAGTCGCTCATACAAGCATTCCTCTGCACGCAGGCCCAGAACTGCTACCCTTAGCATCCCTAGGCACAGTGGCAGCAGGGAAATTGTGCTTTTTCTACAGAACGTGGCAGAAAATATTTTTTTCTTCCCCTCAGCCACGCTGACAGCAATTGCTTCAGCTTCTCATGAGCCAGACGGAGTAATTAGCTTGCAGCTAAATAGCAGAAGGGATGGCCTCTGTGCTTCATCCTGACTATGCGAGTCAGCAGGGTTTTCCCCTGGGTCACGCTTGCGTGCTTGCTCTGTGCTAAGTGGCTGCTCCTGGCTATTGTCAGGGCTGGGCTCAGACCTTCCGTTTGCTTATTCTTATGCTTTACTAAACAAAAGGCTCTTACTAAATAAAACTACTCCTGTCCCAGTCCTGAACCCAAACTGGGATACCCCTGGCTCACCTCTCATCACTTCTCCCCCGTACCTCTCCTGCAGCTCAGCGTCCACCTCCCACCGCTGGAGAAGAGTTTCAGGTGTCTGCTCCTCGTGGTGAACCAACTGCCTGCTCACAACAAGAAAAACATTTCTTGCCAGCAGACAGCAGCCTAACAACGGCAGAAAACCCTCCCATTACACGCTTCACCTGTACTTCCACTGGTCAGCTGCCAGAGCACAGCGGCATCACGCCAAACACTTCAGCAAACTCCCCGTGGGGTTCTTAAATATCCGTCACCCTGAGTCAGCCCAGAAGGAAACTTCACTGCCTTCAAGAAGTGCAGCCTGTATTTGGCTATCACCACAGCCAAGCTATCGGGAGCAAAGCAGTGAGCAGAGCACAGCAGGACACCTGGCCTTGTCTGGGAAAACTGCAGGCGTTAATGGGGGGAGGGAGACAGTAAATCCTCGTTAGCATTTTCAGCTACGTTTACTGTAGAAACTCTGAAATTCCGTAGTGCTGTCATTAATAAGGCCTGGGGGGCTCAGGATCGCTAGCTTTTCCTAATGGATGCTCAAGGGCTGGCAGGACGCTTGGCTTTGCAACACTGGTTGAAGAGATAAAGACTCTGCAGCCCCCAAAAGACACCCCTGACGCAAGACGTGATGGAGGTCTATAAAACCAGGGGGGCATGGGCAGGGCGAGATCCTTTCTGTTCGCTCCTGGTACCAGCTGAAACCTGCAGGAGCAGACTCAGAGCCAGGAAGGGGCCGCTTCCCGCAGCGTGTAAGCAGGTAGCAGATGCTGGAGATTTACACAAGCTTAAAAAGGGACCGAACACATTAGTGGAAAAAAAAAAACATCACAGGCTGTTAGATAAAAAACCAATCTCTGGCTGAGGAAATGCCCGAGCCACGGGTGCTGGGAGCCCAGCCTTACGCCTGCCTGGCTGAGCACGGGTCTGGGTGCAAGGCACCTCGGCTGACCCCATACAGCTGCCCGGCCCTGCAGAGCTCCCCGCTCACCGTCCGGCCTTTGGGACTGACCCTGCCGTGGCTGTGACTCCTCCAGGGACTCCTCCCCTCCCAGCACATCCATTCCTGCTGAGTCTCACTGGGAACGCGACATTTGCCTTTCCAGGAGGGAGACTGAAGCTTAAATAACCCCAGATAAGTTACAAGAGGGAAGGGAGGTAACTGCACGGATCCCCAGTTCAGAGCCACTTAGGCACACGCTGTACTTAACGACATGGATAATCCAGCAAAATTTTTCTACCCAAAACACTTAAGTACGTTCTTAAATTACCACTCCAGGGGCACTTACAACACACTGCCTCCACGCTTCACGAGGGTGCCTTCAGCACCATCGGTACTGGGGAAGTCTTGCCAGCAGGAGGAGGAGCACTTTCCTTTTTGGGCCCGTTTCACTAGGATGTGAATTAAAGCGTGCACGTACCTAAATGACTCCTGAAGCAGTCTGCACAGAGCACAGGTTTAGGACACGCACAAAACCACAAGAGGTGAACTGGCAACGTTACCACACTTCAGCTTAAAATATTTTCCCAGCAGCTTAGGGACCGGAGGAAGGGACACTGACGTGGGCACACCTCCCCTCCTCTCAGACCTTGATGGTTCAATGAGGCTGAGGCCGTGCTTATAAGCAGAGTGCACTTCCTAGCATGAAACCTACTACAAATAGAAGCCCAGCTGATAAAGCAAGGTGGCCCTGTGCCATCCCAGGCTGAGGGGCTTTCCCAAGAAGCCTGGCTCTGCTTGGGGCGTCCCTCCCTGCCTCTCAGGAGCCTACAACCCACAGACTTCCCACCTGCTCTCATCACACTGACCCATCTCCTCCAGATGCTTCTCCCCAGGGCTGCTGAACCAACAGGCAAGCGTCATGAGCAGCCTGCTCCCTGCAGACAGGCAGTGACTGTGCACCACCCCCTGCAGTTGTGAAGCCCAGCGCCCATTTCCCACCTGCCTGGCCTCTGCAGCCACTTCCCTGCACCGCACACGGCCTGGATTAATGCAGGCTCCGACAGGAAGCCACTTTGCAGCTGCTAATTTAATAAAAACCCAGCCAGCAAGGCTGCATTTGCTGCTGTGACGCCTGCGAGCTTCTAGCAGCTGCATGGTTATCGACTCCCCCAAATTACCTAACAATTATGTATGCTTACATTAAAATTACCTTGCAATCTCTAGATTGCCTGGCAACACTTCTCCTTCGGCGTGCACAAACGGTGCACTTTCCCCCTGTAATTACACAATAATTGCCGTGCATTTACCCACCAGTTCTGAGACAACACCATTTTTAACTTTCATTTGCTAATAAAGTAAGTGCTTACTCAATAGCCCCAAAGGAAGCATCCCATTGTTCCCGTTGCTGTGAGTGCTTGGGCATCCTATAATTTATTGCCCAGATCCATCCTCCCTGCCTAAGGAAACACAAACTTTTTTTTTTGGCTTGTCTTCTAAACTAAACTTTCTTCCGGTGCCTACTGCAGGCGCCAGGAGCATCCAGCACACCACAGCCTGGATCTCCCTGCCGAGGCACACAGGTTCTGCTATAGCGTGAATACTGATGAGAATCAAAAAGCTGCAGTCCTTGCCCTTCAAACTCTACTGCAAAGCAGTCCTGAGCTCCCCATTCCCATTCATATATGCATTTCCACTGACTTCCTGAGATGACCTGACTGTTTATGGCAGCTTTCAGCACATGGGAGCTTCTGGCCTGTCACAGGAGAGCAAACAGTGACTGCATTCCCAGCCACCTCGCGGTGAGGTCAGACAAACCAGGTGAGGTGGTGCTGCATCTCGGTGTGGGGATGGAGCAGCGCACTGCAAACCCCCCTCCTCTGCTGTGGCAAGGTCCGTCATGCTCGTCTTGCTCCCTGCAGGTGTTTGAAACCTGCTGAACACTTTAATGAAAGCCTTGGGAAAGCGAGGGGCTGGCTCCGACTCTGGGGAGCTGCTGAGCTTGCAGGGGCCACCTGAGATTTGGCAGAACGAAGGCAGACATGGCCCGAGGCATGACAGCAGAAACTGTTCCTTTCATGTTCGACGCAGCTGCATGCTGGCTCTTTGAAAGCACACTGGAAATAATTCCCTCTCGTTTGTGAGAGAAACAAGCATTTACAGAGGTTGAGCCAGCTGAAGAACCTCTCACCTCGAAGTACAGCAGGATGCAGCACAGCTCTCCGGCTCGCAAGCGGCCGGCCTTTCACGCTTCACATGCTGCTCACTGACTGGGGACGACACCTGCTTGATTAAATGGCCTCGGCCCTCCCTGCTGGCTGCCCTGACTTCAGATTTGCCTCCAGAATCGTGCAAGTAAGCCAGATATTTTAAAAGTCGCCACGCCTGAGAGATGCCAAGCTGACCTAGGTCAGCCTCAGGGAGCTGGGCACAGCACAATTACCCCACAATTACCCCACAATTACCCCTAGGGTCAGCGCAGCCATAACCTGTGCATGGTGTAGAGAAGCTGCTGGAGGAGAGCTGAGGATGCAGCCCCCTAAAGCAGGGGCCCACCCACCCCAACATCCACCCCAACATCCACCCCAACACCCTGTCTCCTGCCAGGGTCAGTAGCTGGGGGCAGAGCTTTATGAAGGCAGATGCCACACGTACAGTACCCGTGTTCCCAGTGGCAAACTGCCTGCATCCTCCCATGGAACAGCCCTCGATTCTCCTTTCTCCTACAGAGCTGTCTCATCTCGTCTGAGCCCGTTCCGTTCTGGCACTTGCCGTCTCATCTAGCAATAAATGTCAGGGTTTAATTACCCGCTGTATGAAAGTAATTCCTTCTGTTTTCAACTTGCTGCCTAATTATTTTGTTTGCTACCCCTCGGTTCTTCCGTCAGAGAAGATTCATTCCGTGTTCACCTCTTCCCTGACACAGAGGGTTTTATAAGCCTCTCCCGTACATATCCTGTGATAATTTTCAAAACTGAAGTGCTTTGATCTCACCCCTCTGTACGGGATCATCCCGATCACCCCTTCTGTGCTATTCTCAGCTCTAGAGAGCGGTTTCTGAGACAGGCTGAGCACAACTGCACACGGCATTCACGGTATTCCCTGCTCGTATCTAAGAGCTCTTACACATCCAAACAACTGCATAATGATATTTGCTGTTTTCTTCTTTATTTCATTCCCCAAAATTCCCCAAACCCCGTTAGCTCTGGTGACTGTCACTAATGGGCTGGCATTTTGAAGAGAACTCTCCCGAATGAAGACTGAGTGAGAACAGCTCATTTGGAGCCCGTCACGATGTACATATTTTTAGTGCTGTTTCTCCCCCTCAGACATTACCCTGCATTCAGCAGCATGGATTTTTCTCTGCCATTTTACCATACCAGCACTCAGTACCATGGCATCCTCCCGCCCGTCAGCTCTAACGATGACTATCCTCAAGGAGGTATCGTCACCAGCCTCCCATGTTGCACTCCGTCCTATTTCTGGTCGTTAGGAACACATTGAACAGCCCAGGCCATGTTATGGATTCCAGTTTAACTGCACTAGTGACCTCTCTCCACTGTGTACCTACTTTCCTGATCATCTGACTAGTTGTTAATCCAGAAGAGGTCAGCCAGCCAAGACGACTTAGTTTCTCCTGATTGGATCTGTTAACAGAAGCTCATAAAGCTGCTTGGTTGTTCACGTGTGTTGTAGTGACAGGATCACCTTATCTGCATTTGTGCTGACTCCTCTGGAAAGCTAACAGATCTGTGAGGCAAGAGTTCCCTCTGGAAAAGCTCTATTGGCTCTTCCCCCTCCTACTCAGCCATCCAACCACGGCCAATTCTTTAGTCCACCAATGTTCAGAGAAACCACTCAACGGTGAGATCACCAAACACTGTGGAAAGCCACCTACAACAAAGACAGGAGAATCAAAAAATGCCGAGTGCTGTTCACCAGCACCACAACGTGCCCAGCGGGAACACGAGCTGTGGCTGCAGCCCAGACGACTCATGGGTACACCTCTCACATGAGGCTGTGCTGCATGGGGACCTTCTTCTGCAAAAGGGAAAGAAGGTTTAGGCTAGTGTGGGTGAGCAGCAGAGGATCAGAGCTGTACCTTCTGGCCTGCACACAATGCTGGTACTGAGGCTCAGAAGGAGTGGGAATGTGCAGTGCAATGTTTAGGAGCAGCAAAGGAGTAACGCCAGCAGTCAGACCACAAAGCATCACGCTCTGTGACCCTCAACCCCATGGGTGGTAGGGACGTGTCCTGCACCCATAACTGCCCAGCTCTGCTGCACGTGCTGCTTTCAGAGGCCTATTTATAGAAAAGAAAGCACCCAGCAACTTAATGGGCATCCTCCCACTGCAGGCACAGGTCACAAGAGAAGGCCAGACATGAAACCCTAATGATTTTCCAACCCTAATGATTCTATGAAACCTGCAGCACAAGGTTTGCAGCTCAGCAGTGAGCAAAAGGCACCATCCAGCAGCCTCGCAGCCCTTGCTGCAGAGCGTGAGGGGTTACACGGACACAGCAGCTCTGTCAGGGTGCACGAGGGAAGCACCAGCCAGCTCTCACTGCTGCTGCTGGGACTGCTGCCCCTGCCAAGCTGGAGACAGCGATTTGTCCCGGCTGAAGCTCCTGACTCAGTCCACGTCACTACAAATGCCTCCTTGCTAGCTCTGCCATTGCTTTCAAAGTCTATCTCCAAAAAGAGATAAGAAAAAGACAAAAGCAAGGCACTGTTTTCCCAAAGTCCTTTCCAAGGAGTGCCTGCTCCTGGCATCGGCGATACAGCCTGACAAACCCGAGCTGAGCACGGCCACCAGCTGGCACCTGCAGTCAGAGGGGACCTTGCTGGCTCATTTGCCAGCCCCCTGGTGCTGAGAGGTTTCTCCCCGGCCCAGGAGGAGGCTGACCCACGCGCTCTGTGGAGAGCCATCAGTGCTGGAGGTACTCACAGTACTCGATGCCCAGGACGATGTCTCGGAAGTAGAGCCGGGCCTGGTCCTCGCTGAAGGGCTGCTCGCTGGGCACCTCCATGACAGGCCTGTTGGGAGGAGGGAGAGCAAGGTAAGTCCTTTGCAAAACGGCAGCAACACTCACTGCTGGGGTTTTAGGCTCATTCTGCATCATTTCGGCCCCAGCAGTGAGGGATGGGCTCCCAGCAGGTCCAGGATCAAGGTCCAGGAGAGGTCCCTCCGCTTCAGACCCTCAGGGAGCTCCGAGGGCTCCTGGGACTCAGAGAGCCCGTGGGGTTTTGCCCCGCACTGCCCTGTGAGGTGTGAGCCACGAGGTCCTCACTAACACCAGGATTAACTTGCTGGTCAGCAGCTTCCCCCCTTCCCTTTGGGTGTCCCCGCATCAGCACCTTGTGCCCCCCAGCAGCCGAGCAGCAGGAGCTCAGGGCTTCGCTGCGCCGCGGGGTTCATTCTGCTCAGCAGCTTGACCCCGGACCTTGCATTTGGACACACGCCCACTGAGCAGGCTAGATTTAAGCGAGTGCTTCTCAGACACCGTCCCTGCACGTCAAACCCTGGCCAAGAAGAACCCTTCACCAAAACCCAGCTCTGGGGCTCTTCCCCTCAGCAAGCAGCAGAAAACCTGCAGAAACCTCTCTGCCCCCCTGCTGCCTTTGGCAGACGACCATCTCCCATTCACTTTTCTCTAACCACCGCCTTCCCCCCCTCCTCCTGCACATTTTTCTGCTGCTGATGTGAGCAGCAGGACCGGCAGAGCTGCTAATGGGGTCTAATTGCCTTCTGCTAGGGGCGGGCAGGCTGTGCGCGGCCAGGCAGCACGTTCCCTGGCCCCGGCTGATTACAGGAGGTTTTTTCTCCCCCTCTCCTCCAGGAGAGTCAGCAGCCCGGTCACCAGGGAGACTGGGAGCCTCTCACCAGCAACCTGCGGGAGCTGGCAGCGTGCAGGAGGCTTGTTCACGGGGCTAGAGAGAGAAACAAGCCCTTGGGGGATCTCCCCCACCCTACACTCAGCTCTCCCAACCTTGCTGTGAGCGCAGAGCTGCAGACCCAGCCCAGGTGCAGCAAGAGGTGGTGAGGAGACTCCCGCTGCCTTATCCCTGTTCCTGCTGTGGAAATGTGCCACCAAAACAGCCTCCTGTGATACATTCGTGCTGGGGGCAAAGTGAGGCAGGGGGCAAAAGTGAATGGTGATGGAACTTCTGAGCCCTACATCAGAGGAAGGGGCTGCTACCCCAGTGCTGCATGCCCTAAAAAAGCTTTTCTCCCAGGCATCTAATAGGGGTGTGGCACCACCTTTATGTTCTGGAGCAAAGCCCGCCAGCAGGGCATTTCCTCCCAGCCCATTACATCCCACAGCATCCCCCCCAGCTGGAAGGGTGCGAAGGCAACTGCAGCTGGAGCTCTGCTCTCACCTGCCTGCAGGCAGCCCTTTGCCCCACTGTGCACATGGAAATCCTCGTTTCACCCAGGAAGCTAACAGTCAACACCAGAAATTTCAACAAAAGCGTTCCCAGGAGGACTACTTACCCTTTCCTTAGGAGGTCAAACACTGCAAGGAAGGAAATCAAACCATGAATGAATCGCAGAAGAGAGAACCGGGCTTATTCATATTTTAGCACCTATGAAAACACATCCCTTCCCCTACCTGCTAAATCAATTTATCTCCCTCACCTTTCTTTCTTCCCACATGACAAGGACACCAGGGGATGCAAAATGAAAATATTCATCTCTTCAAAGACAAATCTCCCCACCTCCTGCCAGGGAGGCAGCGGGTGCTAATTTACCAACCACACTTCTGCTGTTCCCGGTGTCAGCCCTGGCTGGTTTGAGCCCTGCCTCGTTCAGTACCTCCGGGGAGGGCGTTTGGTGTGAGATTTCTGCTAAATTGCTGATACCAAAGGAGATGCTGTAAGAACACGTTGCTCTATTTCAGCTGTGTCACTCAGCAGCACAGCTACACTGCTATCAGAGAGGGAAATGCTCCCTGGCAGGGGCAATTGCAGAGGGTTTATTGGCATCAGTTGAGGCTTGTAGGGCATGTGGGTTTGTGTGTCTGAGCAGGGGTTAAATAGGGACTTGCCCCGGCCCTGGGGGTTTTTCTGGTCCTGTGGCAGCAGTTACTGGGGTTTTACCAAGTACCACTTGGTAGCAATGCTAGGATATGAAGCAACTTGCAGAAAACCAAGGAAGATGTTTGAGGTCTCCTAGCCCCAGGCTGGGCCCCTTGGCTCCCTCGGAAGGGAAACGTTCCTCTGCAGCCCCTGCCCCGCTCAGCTCCCAAAAAGCTGGGGTACAAAACCACAGGGAGCATGACAGCAGTGGTTAGGGGAACACTGCCTTGGCAGCCAGCTGCAGGCTGGCTGAGGAAGCTCTGCCCCCTTCTACAAACTGAAGCAGACACTTAATGGCACCCAGCTCCTGCCCTGCAGAAGCCAAAAGCACCCAGCATCACACCAGGGCTACGGGGCTCCACACTAGGCCCACGGGGCTCCGGCAGCAGGGAAGGCTGGCCCTTCAGAGGCAAACGGCTTCACTTGCTAGGCAGAGATGCCTTGCAGAAGCAGCTTAAAAAGCATCCCATAATTATTTCACGAGAAGCAGCCTTTAAGCCTGTCTCATCAGGGAACGCTACCGGTGAGCAGAGATTTAACAAGGGCGGACGTCTTCATCTCAGCAGCTCTGCAACCTAGATGCTCCCAGGCCTGTCCCTGGGGGTTTTGCCCAAATCGGGGCACCCCCAAGGTTTTAGGGAGAGGAAGACAGGATGGAGGGCACTTTCCCACCCCTGGCATAAATGCAGAGTCAGCTGCGACCTTCCATCGGGACAGCCAAGGTAAGGATTAGGCTAAGAAGGTCTCAAGGCTCATCAGGAGGTGAGCGTGTCTGCAGGGGGCACAGGGAACATCCTGAGACAGCTTTCTTCAGTCACCACCAATATCCACAGCGTACAGGAGTTCAGAGAGATGGACCTCAGACTGAGAGAACAAGAAGCTCTCCTGCACTTTTCCCTTCTCTCCTGGCTCTGGCATACACAGAGGGGAGGGCAGAGCTGCGGTCACACCTTTGTAGTGCCATTATGTTAAGGGGACGCGTGCAGCTCTGTAGCCCTGCCAGTTCAGCTGCCTTTACAGGTGTTTCACTGTTCAGAAGAAATACCTCTGCTCAAGTTGGTACAAGTTTCCTCCTGGTACTGACCCTGAGTCCCAGCACGAGTTACTTGCACCACTAGGTCTAAAGCCCGGACGGTTCTGTTAGCCTGTAAGGACTCACGTACCCATGTACAAGTTGTCCTCTGCAGGATCATCGAGGACCTGCAATTGGTAACAGAGAGAGAAGGGGAGAGGGGAGTAAGAAAACAGCAGGGAAAGAGTCGTTTTTAATCAAACAACATTTTACTGCTCCCTGTGTGCTGTGCTGAGCTGCAGAGCATTAAGGAAGACTTGTGCTGATATTTAGAGGTTCCTGAGAGGGGGGCACGGTGTTGGAGGACATGAATTTTCCTGTCACCAGGAAAAAAAAAAGGGTTTCCACCAATATTTGTAGAAACTGCTTATCCTGGTCTGAGTTCAGCCATTATCAAAACCAGAAACGAAGCGTGGCATGTGTGCACCTTCCCAGGCCTGTCTGCTCAGAGCTTGCTGCTGTTTCCACCAGCGCACCCAGCTGCCTTCACTCAGCACAGCACCAAAGTGTGTCAGTTTGTCATACACATCTCTGTGATCTTACTCAAAATCACCAACCTAGCTGTTGAACGCCCGTTTTGAAACAATTCTGGCTGCAGTAGGGGCAGTTGGAGAAGCATCCTCTTGCCACAAGACAAACCAGATCTGTTTCAGTGCGGCGTAGGCTGCAGCAGTAGCTCACCTCTATCAGCTTAACGATGTTGACGTGGTCCAGTTTCTTTAATATGGCTATTTCCTGATAGACTCTGTCCAGCGGTGCCATTGGCTTTGGCTGCTCTCCGGTGGATGCTTTAGACCCTCTAGGAGGAGGCCGACCTGCAGATGTGAGAACAGAGTCACAAAGTCACTTGGCATGCAGGAGAGAGCAGCCGCTGCCCCCCTGCAGGACTCCCCAGCTGCAGGGGAAGATCTCATCACCCTATTACCACCTCAAAGCGTTGCAGTCCCCACCCTGAAGAGGGATTGCCAAGCCACACTGACAGCAGCTCCTGCTGGCTGCCCAGCCTGGTCTGTCTGCCACCGGGGCTGGGTGCTAAAGGGGCAGAAGAGCCCCTAGGAGGAGGGGCCCTGCCCTGCCCAGCTCCCAGCACTTTGTCAGGCTTCAGAGGTGGTGAACGGGACGAGCCAGCACTTCAAAGACTCCGAAAATCAAAGCCAGGAACCTAATTACCGAGTGCTTTGAATTTATCCGTGCCTGGCCTTTCCCTACTGCACTTTAAGCAGCCCCCAGCCCCTTGGGGAGCTTTCGTCCCGCAGCCCTGGCAGGCAGAGGTGTGCCTGGCTGAGGGCAGCAGGCCTCCAAGGGTGAGATACCCACGTGGAAATCCGTACTGCTTCAGGAGCTTCTTCTTGGAGAGGACTTTCATGGCCTGGAGGAAGAGGAAAAAGCAGAGTTAAAACCAGCCGGGAGCCCCCAAACGCTCGGTGCTGTGAGGCCAGGGCTGGCTCGGCTCTGCCCTTGGCTCAGGGCAGAAGGCTCCTGGTTAGAGGCGGCCACCGCAGGCACACCCTGCCACAGGCCTTCCGAAATGAAGCGAACAGCAGCGCCTTTATCTTTTTCCCATGGAAAAAAATAACTGGGTTTGATTTATTTTAATTTGGACCCAAGAAAATGAGCCCGATTTCTGCACTCCGGGCCACAGCTCAAGGGAAGGGGTGTGCTCCTCTCGCAGAGCTTTACAGACCTGGCTTTTTGGATGGCCCGATGGCCGTGCTGCAGGTCGGAGCAGCTTCCAGGCTACTCCACCTGATGTTTTGCTTCGCCAGAAGGTCTACGAAGCCAAAGAGCTGGAGCATCACAGCCATGCCACTACCATCCCTTCAACCTACACCACACGCCCGGGGTAGGTGAGGACACAGCCCCTTCCCCAGCTCTGCGTGGGGCCTCGTGCTTTCTCACAGACCTTTTTTTGCCCCGTAAGGCCTTCCTCACCGTCCCAGAGCCATGCAGAGGACGTACAGCGTGCCCCGCTGCCGTGCCCCCAGCTCCCTGAGCACTAACAAATTTCCAAGGGCTGCTCCCACAGCCTGCGGGGCCCAGGAGAGCAGCACGTCAGGGCACGGCTCCATCCCCTCGCAGGGGTGATTACTCCCGTTAATTAAGCATCCAAACCCCTCGTTCCCAGCAGGGTGAGCCCTGTGAGATACAATTAGCTAAGGACTCCCACGGGACACGGTCAAATGCCAAGGAACTGTGCACGAATGCCACGGGGGCAGGCTGCGCACGCTGCCCCTATTTAATGCATGCAGCAGGGGCAGGTCAGTGAGAAGTTTTGGGGAGCTCCCTGGAGCTGCTCTTGCTGGCATCACGCTGCCATGTGCCCCACATCCCACCCTCCAAACGGACTCCCACTGCTCCCAGCTCGTGATATAATCAGGTTTTATTTTTTTATACTTGTTATTTTTATTTTATTTTTGCTACTGATCCGGCAAAACCCTCTGGAAGGCTCCCCCTGGCCACCTGGGTCTTGTCTGCCCTCTGGCAACGGAGCTCAGAGAAACAAGAACCCGAAGACGCAGTTTGCTGCAGGAAGCTCCCGGCTGCACCACGCTGTGGGGAATCCAGCCCCAGGAGCTGAAGCCCTCAGGCAGGCTCTGGGAAGGTGGGAAGGAAGCATAAGAGACAGAGAGGGGCACTAACGACGACACAAATTGTTTTTGTGGCCAGAAACGGAGGGCACAAGAGCTCTGGACGTGCTCACAGCACCTCCAAAGCCTGGGTAGCTGCCACCACGCGAGCAGGGCTGGGTCAGAAGAGGACCTGTCCCCTGCACTTCCAGACAGAAACAAACCTGGTCGTGCCGCAGGCCAGAGGCTCTGAACTGCCAGAGGAGCAGAGATGAGCACACACAGCAGAGGAGCTTCACTAATTACAGCAGGAGCTGGCGGGGCGAGGCTTCCCCGCTAATTGTGGCTGCACAGAAGGGGCAGGCACAGGGCTGCTCAGCAAACTGCTCCTCCGGGCTCCCAGCCTCAAAGTGCCAGCGACATTTCCACTGGCAGGCAGAGCTAATTACTCAGCTGATGCCTTCCTGATAAAGAATCAGCTCAGAGCCAGGCCGAGGGATGTTCCCCTCGCACTGGTAAGCATTGCTTCGGCTTCCTCAGGGAAACAGGGAGCCTCGGAGACTTCCCTACACGTGTCCTGTGCCCACTTTCCTTCTGAGTGACACATGGACACAGCCCGTGGCATTGCCCTCCGAGAGGCAGCAGGAACCCCGTGCCCTTCTCCATGTGCCTTTATTAGCTCCGTCTCCTGCTCTCCCTCCTAACACCCCGCAGCTTGGAGCTCACAAGAGAGATGCTGTGTGGGTAAAGAAAAGCCTAAACCAGACAGGCTCAGCCGCCAGGCCCCCAAAATCTGGCTCCCCCTTTAGCCCTGGGCGATCCAGCTCCTTGCTACTGAAGGGCACGGGCTGTGAGAGTGAGCCAGAAATGATTTCCCTGGCAGGTATGTGAGAGGGTGAGGAACGCAGGAGCTGTGCCTTCCCGTCCTCCCCGTCCCAGCTCTAGGGGGCTGGCAAGGCTGAAGGCTGGCTGCTGGCCACTCTTCCTCGGCAGTAGCACTTCGTTCAGCTCTCTGGGCTCATCAGCCTGGGAGGAACTTGTCCCCAGCATTGCCACGCCATAGGAAAGAGCCTTCGATGCAAAGGCTGGGAGATGGAGGCAGGCAGAGCGCACCACACAAATCTTGTTTCTTAGGAAACCGGATTAAAAGAGGAAAAAAATGGAAACTCCCTGACAAGCTCCCATGCTATTGCTTTTGTCCAGAACCAGCGTAACAAATGTCCATCATAACCACTCTGCTCTGCGAGCTGATTTAGAGATTGGAAAGAGGAAGGAGCCATGACCTGAGGCATGGCAGAATCAAATTCCATCAGCACAGTGACTCCCAACTCCCTCTCCGCCTGGACACGTTTGCCTTCGCTTTTTATTTGCTGCTCTGTCGCAGAGCTTGGCTTTTTTTGTTTTTTTTTTTGGCCTTTTTTCCCCTACTCACTGTCGAAGCATCTCCTGCAAACTGTGACACCGAAACCTTTCCAGCTGTGACGAGCTCCTTGGCAGAGCCTTGCAGGCGCTGCTGTGGCTCCTTCGCACTCCCCAGCAGCCAGAATCCAGCGCCGTGGCGGGGGCTCTGCTCCAGGAGCCAGCTCTGCTGCCCGGGGGCTCCTCCTCGAAGGGGGCACCAGTCACATACCCGGTGCTGGCTGCTCCATTCCCCCAGGCTGTGTTCCCTGCATCCACTGGTGTATATCAGCAGCTTCCCAGCAGCTCCTGGAAGCACTTTCTGATCGGTAACGGAAGGTCAGACAGCCCACAGGATAAATGCCGCCCATCTACGTTTTTCCCAGATGTGGCAATGGGAGTTTTTCCTAGGTCTAGGCCAGACCCAAAACTCATTAAAGCAAGAGAAATCTTTCCACTCACTTCGTCAGGAGCTAAATTCAATTCGTGGTACCTCCAAGTTCTGCAGTTAAGCAAAGAACTAGCAAAGGGCCCTGCGCCTCAGCACGGATCGGGGTGTCACGCTCTGAATTACACCCCAGAATCATTTATTCAGCTTTAAAGTTTGGCTCCTTTTTATCTCAGCACGCTTGCTTGGAAAATAAAGCAGGCAGCAGCGTCCTGGCCTCGTGCCACGTGAATCAACCAGTGGGGCTGCTGACCAAATGCCAGCCGAGGCCTGATCTCCTCTCGTTAGCTGTTACTGCCTTCCAGCACTGCCCCAGCTGACAGATGAGCACACACAAAATTCAGGCAGCAGCATCGCAGCCTGTCCCCTGCAGGGCAGCCGTCTGCCCTCTCCCCTCCCTTCTGCTTACGTGCACAGCAACGAAATGCAGGTGGCTGCAGGTCCCTGCTGCAGGCTGCCCCAGCCCCTGCCTCGACCCCAAAACAAGAGGGTTGGGGTGGATCACAGGGCACAAACTGGGCAGCAAACCGGGCGGCGAGGCTGACACAGAAGCGCCCTGACACGGGAGGCACTGCGGCTGCAGTAGCCTTGGAGTGTGTGTCGAGATTAGAAGAAGAAATGGAGATTAAGCAGGGATTAACTAACACACGTCAGGCTAGCCTGGACGCAGGCTTTCACTTTTGGCTTTGATTTGAGCAGCTCCATCTACAGCCTCGGCATTAACCGGCATCCAAAGCACGGGGAGAGGCAGCACCCACGCTCCCCTCCTGCAGTGGGAGGGCTGCCCTGCCCCTCTCAGCAGCACTGCGACTCCCACCACCAAAAGTCGATGCCAAAACGCACAGGTCATGATTTTCCAAGAAAAAAAAGGTGAGCACAGCAATAAAGGGGACGTGATGAGCTGCTCCGTGCTGCTCACCCTGGGCAGGCCGAGGGCACAGACAGAAGCAGGGCAAAGCCGTGTCGCTCCAGGCACCAGAGGGAGCAGTGGGAGGGCAGCAGAGGAAGGGAGCTGGTGGAAACAGCAGCGCTCCAGGGCGCTGGGTGAGTCAGCCTGGAAGGCACCGGGGATGGAAAGAATCGCAGAGCCATACTGACTGCGCCTCCTCTGCTGGGCCAGCTTCAGGGCACCCCTTCCAGATTTTTGTCTCATCTCTTCCATCCCTCGTTTCACGCTGTTCCTCCTGCAGTGTCACGCCTGATGCTAGCACAGAAGGGCTACAGACAGGCACGCAACTGCCCCCCAGCCTGGGGCATCACCTGTAAATCCAAGGGCTGGGGGAAAAACCAGCTGGGGAACAGCGGGGCTGCCTGCAGTCACTGCCAGCCCCACGGCTGTGACCTGGGGCAGGCAGCAGTCCACGAGTGTGCCCAGGCACCCTGACGGGCCCCTTCCCACCCCGAGGTTGCTCCATTGCAGCAGGGAGAGCAGCATGGCCATGTGCTGGCCCCAGCCCTGACACGTTGAACCCCAGCTGGGACCTTTCGGATTTGCCTGCCTCTGAAATGGGACTGACAGATGAGGAGCCTTCTGTGTAAGCAGCCCTTCTGAAGCCCAAGCCCTTCAGCTCTGGCTTCGGCTCAGGAAAGCATTCAGAAGCGCTCTCTGCACTGCATCCGACACCTGCAGCCCCGTCCAGTGCGTGGGGAGGCATCCTGCAAGGGGGTGAGACCCCGCAGAGCCAGGCACTGCTCAGCATCGTTCTGCTGAACCCTCCGGTGTCCTCAGGAGACAGGCGAGCTCGTTGCGGGCTGAGCCTCCAACACACAGCAGGTGCTGCACCCCACTGCCCACACACGCCTCTGCTTCCAGGTGACCTGCTTCACAGCCAGCAGTGTCAGGACAGCTCAGCAGCACGCTTCTGCAGCCTGCCTCCGAGGTCCCTGCGCGTTGCATAACGCAGCCCACCCCGTTTTCCTCTCGCCGTGTGTGCGTGCAGGCAGGTGCGCAGCCAGCAGCACGTTGCTCCGTGCCCCACGGGGAGGTTTGGTGCCTTGCGTGCTGCCCAGATGAGAAATGCATCTGCTAAAAGCAGCACAAGGGGGATGCGGCTCCCAGGGGTGCAGCAGGGAATGAGGAGCAGCGGCAGCAGCAGTGAGCAAAGCAGAGACACTCACGTAGTACTTGTCATCGTTCTCGTTGTAGGCCAGCTTCACGACACCGTAGGAGCCCTAGAAATAAAAACAAGTGGCACCGTCAGCTCAGCACCTTGCCTCCTTGCTGCTCGAGGCTGGCACAGCACCACCCGGCATGTCACAGCAGCCCTGGTGGCACCACGGGCACTTGCTGAGGATCAGTAATGCCCGGAGGAGGAGGGGTGCGCTAGCTCATCGCCTCCTGCCCGTCTCAAGTCAAAAACAGGGAGGGAGGAGATCGAATCATTTCAGCTGATGATTTCTGGTGCAAGGTTGGAAACTTTGCCTGGACAGCTTTCCGGCACAAGTCCATTTTCAGCAGGAGACTGTGGCAAGGCATCACCCCGACAGCTGCCTGTAGGATAAAGCAGTGGGACGACCACCACAGCCCTCACAACACCGCTCCTGACCTCACGGGGCGCTGGGACCAAGGTCCAGGCCCCACGGGAGGTGGACGAGCCGCCCAGCTGATCCAGGCCAGCAGGTCCAGCAGGCCCCCTGCTAACCTCGGGGTGCAGGGAAGGGGGCAGGAGCACGCCTGCTGCTGGGGGAACACCTCGCACTCCTTCAATCAGGCTGAAGGAGTCTGGGGTCTTCAGGGGTCTGAGCTGCTGCTCACCAGCCCAGACCTCCAAATAACTTTGGAGGAATCTCTTCTGAGCCCTTCTGCGTCTTTGAAGCAGGGGCTACGACTAAACCAGCAGCTTGTTCACAGAATTAAAAACTTAAACGAGTCCTGGCGAGGACCAAACACCTGCCCTGATTTTTTATTTTCCCCCTTGTTGGGCTGTATTTATGCCCACAGGCACTTAGTGTCACACTCGGTAAGCAAATCCCTTGGAAGAAAGCCAACGTAACCACCTCCAGAGGGAAGGAAAACAAACATAGATTCCAAGGAAGTGGTTCCACTTTGACCTTGAACAAAACTTGCTGGAACCAACAAGGCAAACAGACAAACATAAAAGCCCCAAAGAAAACAAACGCAGGTTTCCGAAGGGCTGACCAGTAAGATCCCTGGGGCTGGCACAGACTTCCCACCCGTACCTATGTGTGCACGCAGGTCCCCGCGAGAAGCAGGCTCCAGGAACGTACCTTGCCGATTTCACTCTGCAGCTTGTACTGGTTTAACTGCACGCAGTCCTGCGGATCAAAAGGAGAAGAAAATTAGGGTATCGGTAAAAGAAAATGACAGAGTTGGATTCGGTACCAAGCAGAGGCAGCGTGCTGAACAATGGAAGCCTGAGGCTCACTCCAACCGCTCCCCGTTCCCCTACCAGCACGGCACTGCTGGCAGCTGAGGACAGAGCTGCACACGGAGGGCCCAGGTGAATCGGGGGCTGTTTTTTGAGGGGAAAACGCAGTCACGCTCCTCTGCAACACAACTCAAGAACGACAGATTGCCCTCAGCTGACACTGTTGAAATAAAAGCACCCCGAAGCATGCCTGGTCTCGGTTTGCAAGCCACCAAGCTCCACAGCTCCAGGAGCTGACGGGTGGTGGATGCAGGCTGATGGCCTTGGCGGCGTTGTAATTAACGCACTGCTAAAAATTGATGCACGTGCTAAATCCACGGCTCCCTTTAGCACTGCACTACCTAAAGGAAGATGCTTTTTTTTTTCCACCGAGGTAGCGAGAGCTCTGCAGCTTCATTGTGCTTGGGGCTGACCCCTCCGTCCTCATTAAGTACAAGAAGGAAATCAGGCTTTGTGCTGGTGCTGGGTGAGCCCTTGCAGCTCTCTTCTGCACGACGCTGCGGCAGCTGAGACATGAACGAGTTAAAAAGCACCACCAGCGGGGAGATCAGCCATGGCTGAGGAATCCATACGCTGAAGACAAGGTGCCAACCAGCTCCTGGCACTGGAGGCCACAGAGCTCAGCCCACCGGGTGCCGAGGAGTCAGCCCAGGCCAGGAGCTTGCTCTGTGTCTGCTCGGCTCCATCGATTTCCTTCAAGCATCTCCTCCTGCTACCCGCTTGTCGGCAGCCGGGCTGTGCCTTGGCACCGTTTAGCTGAGCCCACGGGGCGATGTTCTGTGGGTACAACCAAAGCCCTGACACACTTTGGTAATAAAGGCTCAATTTCCCCTGCCTTCCCTGGCTCTGAAGGTCAGGCTGCCCTTTCAGCAGCTCGTAGCAGAAGGAGGAGATGTTGAGGCACAGAATTATTTACGGCACCGCCACACTGCTGTGAGTTTGTCGGCCTCGCAGAAAAACAAGAAAAGAAACCCTGCGAAATCCATCGCGCCCTGGCAGAGCTCCTCCTAAAATTCAAGCGAGATCCCGTTCTGCTGGAGCCCAAGCACCTGCATTTCCACAAGCCTGCCCCACACAGGGCACGCAGCAGCACGGAGCCCACAGCCAGGGCACCGGGCACTGAGGAGCTGGGCCCAGGGGGTGCAGAGGCGTCGCCCTTCATCCCCCGGAGCACCACCAAGCCCCATCCCTCAGGAGAGGGGAAAAGAGGTGCTGCAGGCTCACCCTTCTGCAAACGTTCAGCCAAGCCTCAAGATACCCCTGGAGCCTACAGCAGCAGCAGCGGGACAGCAGCAGGGGTCACAGCCCCGTGCCCTCCACCACCACCACCCCGCTCTGTTGCGGGTGCAGCAGGCAGCAATTGGGGCATTTCCCCCCTGCGAAGCACAAAGCCCTTCCAGAGCAAGCCATCATCGCAGCGAAGGAAAATGAAGAACCGGGGAAATGATGACTTTCTAAGCTTGCAAGCAGCGCCTTGTCAGGAATACAGGCAGTGATTTAAATCTTCATCTCGTTTCCAGCAAAGGAAGTTTTTTTTCCACCGCCCTGACAGGGAGAAAGAGCCAGCAGTGAGTAATGGAGCCGCAGCAGTGCATTAACTCCACCACTAGCAAAGCTTATAAAATCTTTCCAAAGGCAAAACCCAATCCATCAGAACTTGAAGCAGCAAGAGTGGAACCAGCAGAAGACAAGGTGCAAAGCACAACGCCACTGAGATGTGAGGAGCAGGAAAGGCCCGGTGAATTTTAGGGGCCTGCAGCACCCCGGGTAGGGACACACAGGGGACAGCTGCCCCAGGCAGCAGATTCACCTCCCGGCCTGGAGCTGTGCTTGGTGCTGGGATGATTTTCACCCACTAAGCAGCAGCAGTTTCTGGTGATGGCTCCTGGCCTGCTTGCCCCGTGCTCAGCCTCATCCAAGGGCAGGCTGCTGGCAGGACACGACTCTGTAGCACGGCTCTGCAGCACGGCACTTGGAGCTCCACTCAGCAAAACCCAATCCACATTACAGCTGCTTTTTACCTTTTTTTTTAATGTCCTTCTTTCAGGAAGCCCATAGCTGACAGCTCTGGTGACTCGTGCCACGTGTCACTGCGGACTGGCAGCGTTGTTACTGGTGTTTGGGCTCCTGCAGGGAGCAGGACAGTTGTACCATGTCCTTATCAGACGCCAACTCCTACCTCTGGGCCAAGTGTTCCTAGAAAGAGCATCGTACGGCCCTGCTGATTGCATCACGGCCCTGTAACTGCACCCGCTGACAGCTACAAAAAGAGTGAACAAAATTA
Organism: Aythya fuligula; assembly: GCF_009819795.1. NCBI lineage: Eukaryota > Metazoa > Chordata > Aves > Anseriformes > Anatidae > Aythya > Aythya fuligula. The sequence goes on along the minus strand of NC_045578.1, from coordinate 4,058,720 downwards.
AATTTTAATGAAGGCCGTGGGTGAATTAGTGCACGGTGCCCACCTCGGTGTGCAGGAATTGTTCCACCTTAAAAGCAAGGTGCCCCCTTCGACTGCGTGTCCAAGGTATTGCTCGGGAGAAGGAGGGGAGGTCAAAGCTACAGAGAAGACAAAAATCAATCACAAAGTCACAAAGCAAGGTAAAGGCCAGAGTTGGGGCTTAATCCATGAATCCGCTGTTGCCAGCACTGTGACAAACCCCAAGAAACAGAACTGAGCCTTCGCTGCCCACTGAGGGGGAGTGGGAAGGAAGAGGCAGGGCTAATGCCCAAAGGATGGCGTCTTCAGAAAGGGTTAGGCTGGCCGCACATACAGATACCGGGAAAAAGTCTGCCCTTAAAAGAAGCCGAATTCAAGCAGCTGAGTTCCATCGAGACACGCTTCAGAGAGAAACACGGGAAGGAAAACTGGGAACTACGAGCCGCTAACGATGACAACGCGGCTTTAAAATCATCCCGGCTGGAGGGGGAAGCGAAAGCAGTCCCAAAACCAGCCGAGGTGAAAACACAAACCAGACGGGGCACTGGGGGCAGCAATCAAGACAAATCAGAAAGCTGCTAAGGGACAGAGCAGGGTGCGTGGGGAGCCCATGGAGGTGGGACAGGCAGGTTTGAAACGTGCCCCAAAAGAAGCACCGGGCTCGCAGGCAGCACGATGCCGAAGCTCAGCAGCAGGCTGGGCTCAGCCTCCTGGCAGCAGAGCTTCCCCAGCCCCTGCGAGCCCAGCGGGACAGAGGCCGCCCCGCCGCAGCTCTGCCTTCGGGCTTTCTCCTCCTCTCCACCCTACACCCTTAAGACCGAGCTTTAGGCAAATTGGAAATGTAACTTTTAAATAAAGGTTAATTAGTCCTAGGAAAAGCAATTAGCAGCGTCCGGGGGGGATTCTCCTTTGCAGGAATGCTCCCCAAGTGCCTTCATCTTTTTGAGAGAGCCGCAGCTTGAGCCCCGCAGCCAGACCTCTGCGAGAAACGAGGCCGGGGATTTGTGGGGCTGCACAGGGAGGCCAGCAGTGCCGAAACCCTGGCCCCACGGCTGCCCCAGCCCCTCAGGGGGCTATTTGGGTGCCCAGCAAGAAAATCACAACCTGGTGGAGAAAACCTGGCTGCTCCCGGGACTTGAGGGAAGGCCTGGGTGAGTCAGCCAAGCAGGCAGCAGGCCCACGAAAAAAAAAATGTGGAAAGGCAAGGGAAGGAAGGACGGGGCAGTGATTTATGTTCTGTGCCTCTGGGGCGAGCTGTGGACTTGGAGTGCAGGAAAATTCCCTTTTTGTGCTCTGTGCTCCTGCCTGAGGACGCGGGGCCAACGGCACAGCGGGGAGCTGCAGGACGAGCTGCTGAGCCCTGATGGAGACACCACGAGGCTGCCAGGGCTGGCAGGACCACGCCGGGCTGCCAGGACGGATCCAGGGGAGAGAAGGGAACGTGTGAGAGAGCGGACAGAGAGCTCAGCAGAGACTGGAGGAGGATAAAGCAACTGACAGCGTAGGCAGGTCTGGGGAGAAAGTCTGAAAAAAAGGCATTTCTAGCTCTGGCTGGCTGCTCACCAAATGGAAGTTCTCTCAGCTGCCTCAGAAGGTTGCTTTGGGATGGCCGAATAAAACAGCAGCACTGCACCTTCCAACACACGCTCCCAGCAGGCAGCACCCAAACCTACCCTAGGTGGGCCACGCTCTGTCAGACGGGGTGATGGGGTCGTAGGGGGACCTACAAGATCCCGTAGGGCTGTATGAACTCGTTTGCAGGCTCTCATCCTTTTCCTGGGACACAAGAGGGCCGGGCTCATCCGAGGAGGAGAAAAGCAAGGAAAAATCCTGCCGGCCTCACGGGCACTCCCCGCAGGAGGATGGATGGGCCACCGAGAGCCTAAGACAGGAGGGAACCAAGCAGGGAAGCTGCCTCACGCCCCGTGCTTTGAAAATTGCGGCTCCATTTTCAGAGAGCTGGGGCAGATTGGGTTAATTAACGCACAGCCCCGCTGCCGGGACAGCAGGACGAGCTCTGTCCCTTGCCGAGTTCCTACAGCAGCTGCAGGCTCATCGGCAGCGGCTGCAAGAAACCAGCAGCTGCCAACACCTCGTCTCGGGGCAATTAGCTAATTGGTGGCTCTGCTCGGCGGAGCGTGAGCTGTCTGTACCAGGCAACAAGCCCTACGCCTGCTTCAAGCCCGCCAGCCCCGACACAAGCAGCCCCCTGAGGTTGGGGCTGGCAGCAGGGGACGGGGACAGAGCCCAGTTCAGCTCCAGAAGCTGGGAGCCACTGGGAAACGCAGCAAAATGATCAAGGGATGGCACAGAGTCACGGTGTGCTTAGCAGCAGCTGCTGTTGTTACCCACCGCAGGGTTATTTTATTCCCCATAGGGCTGAAAACCCCAACGCTTTGTCCCCAGTGGCTCTCACAAGCTCTGCTCCATCTCCTGGCTCTGCTCGTTCCTCCCAGCTCACATGCGAGGCGAGGCTCACGGCTCACGGCTCACAACCAAGGCACCAAAGAAATGCATGGAGCAACCTAAAATCTGCTCCTCATTTCTCTTCTGAGTTCCTGCTGCATCTCGGCCAGCCGTGCAGCTCGTGTTTGCACTGCCAGGGCCCCCCCCAGCCCCAGAACGGGCACCGTGCTCTCAGCAGCACCTGGCGGGTGGCACAGCGGCTGCTGGAGCTGGGCTGCGGGCAGGCTGGGTGCTGCTCTTGCAGGCACAAATTTCGTGCTTATTTTTCGCTAGTGAGTGGTCAGCCTCAGACCTCTGAACCTTCTCACCAAGTGTGCATCTTCCCAGTCCTCTTGCTGTTTCTCACAGGGTACAGATCCCAGCCCCACAAGCTGCTCCTGAGGGCCCTGCTGGGGGAGCAAGTACCTCTGAGCACCTTGCACAGCTCTTGCCCAGCCTCCCCTCTGCCCGCTGCTGCAGCGCTCCCCGTTAGCAGGAGCGATGGCTTCTGAGAAGCACGGCACTGCTGAGCATCTCCTCTGTACTGGAGCGAGGCTCCAAACAGTCACAGCAAAGTGACCTGTAAAAGCAGAGCTGCCTGACTGCTGGGGGATGCAGGCTCCGCACCCGCATTTCTAACCGAGCATCCCCGTCCCAAGGCAGCAACGATCGCTCCCTGAGATGTGAATGCTGTGCAAGGAGACGGAGCATCTTCAATTTCCTCTCAGCCTGGAGCGTGCTAGACTCGCCCTGGACTGCAGATACTTGGAAGCAGATCTCGGACAAGCCCCGCTGCCGGCACAGCCAAGCACCGCAGCAGGGGAGCTCCAGCACAGCGCTCACGGCCGCTCCCAGGAGCTGGCTCCTCGCCCTCCCGTCCCTTTTATTAAAGCTCAGGGCTGTCATCAGAGGAGCTGCAATCTCTGCAGCTCATCTCAGGCAGAAATCCACTTCCCAGCCATCACCCACCTCCCAGCTACTGTGACTTGCAAACGTTCCCAGTGGGCAGTGGCCGATTTCTTCTCAGACGTACGGGGAAATCACCTGCCTGCAGGAAGGAAGCACTAAGCCACCTGTGTTAGGCTCCGGGTCTCAATTCTGGTGATTTTGGCTGCTGAGGACACAGAGCAGGACCCACAGTGGGATTTAGGCATCACAGGGGGGGCATGGCGGCACCCACAGGCACTGCAGCGGTGTGGCAGCACCCGAGAGCGACACTGGGCACCAGGCTGCCCATTCCCTCTGTAAAAAATCCTCCCAACTGGTACAACTTCACATTTTTACTTCAAGCAACGCCCATTTTCTCCAGTTCTATCAGCCCTGAGTTCCCAAGGAAGCCCTGCTGAAGTTTCAGTTCCATCTGCAGGACAGGGCCTGGGGGGGCCGCAGCCGGCACAGCAACCCCTCGGAAGGACGGGGCCACGGCCCGCAGCTGCCTCTGCTCTTACAAAGCCGTGCGAACGCTTCCGAGACAAGAGAAAATCCTGACAGGAGCAGGAAACACCAGTGCATTTAAGCTCTTTATAAAATTAAATCAGGCACTCAATAATGGCAAAACATAATAGGAGATACATAATCTCCAGAAGCTTAAATCCATAAAATACCAGCGGCAAAGCTGCCTTGACTGATAAACCCCCAAAGGGCGCGCGCTGCAGGGACACAAAGCAAATCCGTTTGGCCACAGCCCTTTCTCTGAGCAGCCTCCCGGGGCTCCTGCACGCTACGGCTACACAGCAGGGGGCCCGGCCCCCTCACACCGGGGGTCCCAGCCCCACGAGGGCTGAAGAAGCCACGTGTGAGGTGTGGGGATGGATGTAAAGGTGTCCAGCCATTTCAAGCCAGCATAATCCCTGCTTTCAGGGATTTTTTCCCCTTAAATAAAGGCTGCTCTCAGATTTCCTGCTTCAAAAGACTACAGGCTGCCGTGAGCAGGTACAGCTTCCCCCAGCAGCAGTTAGGGGCAGAACACGCAACGTGCCTACCTCGGCATCCGAGATGGAGACGCGGTTGGACTCGATCGTTGGTCTCCTCATTATCCGCGGTGACGGCCCCGTGGCGTAAGCACCGAAACCCGGGGAGTTGCTCGATGCCAAGTAACCTCCCGACGATCTTTCCTGGAGAGACAGCTTCCTGCTGGACAGGACAGGTCTAGCCAGAGGTCTCTTGGAACCGTGCCTCCAGTGAGCATCGTCCGGCCGTTGGGAGGGCAGGAACTCCTTCGCGCCCACGTCAGCGCTGACTCCGTTTCTCTGGATGTCCTTCATGTTTTCCGTGAAGACCGTGTCGTTTTCTTCGGCGTTGTCCTCACCGTTTTGGTCACTTCTATCCGGGCTAACGGCCACAGCGATGGCTGCGACGCGCTCTGCCAGCTCCAGCTGCGTGTCCGGGCAGTGCGTGCCCGTGCCCCTGGTCGGGGAGTCCCCCATCGCCGGGCCCGGCTCAGGCAGCGCTGCGCAGAGCGGTGACACCAGCACTCACCGGCAGCATGCGGCACGAGGAGCAGCTCCACAGGGCACCTGGAAGGAAGCACAGAGAGGTAACGGCGCTAACAGCGCCCAGCAGACACAGCCGAGGCAGCCCCCGGCTCCTTCCCCCAGCGGGGCAGGCAAGGTGCGAGCGGTGTCACCCAGGAGAGGCAGGGCCGAGCACTGCGCTGCCTGCAGGAACTTCCACGAGCGATAAGGCTGAGATTTTATCTGTGTGACATGCAGACAGAGACAACTTCTGCAGCTCCAGCGGGGCAGCCCGCGTTTACGGTAAGGGGAAGTGTGGCTTCTCCCCAGCCAAGGGGAAAGGGTCAGCCTGATGGCCTCTCCAATTCTTACTTACAGGGGACAAGAGCTGCTGGTACGCGGCCAAAGGCAGCACGCAGCACACCCGGTCCACAGCCATGTAGGGCTCCCCAGCAGGCTCCGTTGCCCTGCGTGGCCCCGCGGTGTCACAGAGCTGCCTGGAAGCCAAGCCACGGCCACCGACTTGCTCCCCAGCAGCCAGTTCCCCCGTGCAGCATCCTCACCGGCCGAGGTGGGATTTAAAAGTGGGTCTGTGGGTCTGGGGTCTGCTCTGGCCCCGGTGGCTGCAGCCTACGTGCAAACACGCCGCAGTCTCAGTGCTCACCGGACATAAAAGCTGCACGGGGCTGCAGCTCACCACAGCTTTGTGCTCGTCGGCACGTGGGCTCCGTCCTGGCCTTTGGAAGAGGCCTGCAACCTCTGGTTTGCTCCAGGCAGAGCGGGCGGTGCATAAATACCCACACAGGGCAGGGAACACTCCCAGGGCCCTGCTTTCACGCTGGCCGCGCTCAGTTTACTCAGGGAAGGGGAGGCCAGGAGAGTTCGGGAGGCTGCGGGCAGCCACCAGGCTGGGAACACCGGCGGGCTCCCCAGGCAGGGGCAGGGAGCAGAAATCGAGCCCGGCCTGGAGCTGCCCAGCGATGCTCGGGTGAACATCTCCCACTGGGTGCTGCTGCAGGGAACGACCTCCGAGTGCCCTGCAGACGCACAGCAGCCAAACTCCAGCAAATCTGCCATAGCAATACAGAAACTGGAGGACAATTTGGATGGCAGGCATAGCACTGGGTCGCATGCCAACCACACCATGCCACAGGGAGGAAAAATCCCCCCCCAACACGTTCTTTCTTCCCCACGGGCCCGCTGCTCACCTCCCTCCTCTCCGTCTCCATCCCGGAATAATCTTCCCCCCTTCTCCTGTCTTTTCTGCAGCATGTTTGAAACAAATTGACAGGAACGTCAGTCACTCGGAGCAGTAATGAAACGGTGAAATCAGCTTTAAAAGCTTCTATTAAAACTATATTTAAACCCTTCAATCCCTGAGCACAAATCCTTTCAGAGCAGGAGGCGGGCAGCGGGGGGTGGCAGCAGCAGCAGGGGAAGGGGCGCTGGGCTCCAGCAGCCCCCAACCCCACAGAAAAACCAGCGTGCCAGCCCCTTGGCAGGACCTCACCTCCCCACCTACCCCCACTCCAGGTTCCCCCACAGCCCCCGTTCCCAGCCCCATGCCCCCTAACTTGTCCTTATCACCAGGCTGCTCCAGAGCCAGCTGCAGCCCCGAGCTGGCTCAGCACCGATCCCGTCCTTCAAAACGCACCCGTGTGAAACCTGCCGCGTTTGAGCTCTGCGCTTGGAGAGCTTCTGGCCTGACGCAGGGCCAGCAGGGCAGGGCACACGGCCAGCCTGCAGCTGCCCCACTGCCTCCCAAGCCGCCTTCCTTGTGCTCCACCTGCAGGGCCGGGCCGTGTCGCCCCCATCCCTTCTGGTCACTCCCCAGGCAAATGTCTGTAACTGGGGACCAGGGAAGCACCAAGTGAAGGGGCAGCACGCAGCTCACCTGCTGGCCTCCCAAAATGAATCCTCGGGTAATTCCCAGCTTCACACCAACCCCATAACCAGTCCACCAGATCAAACCAAACAGATCCATCCAGCATCACAGCACGACACAGCGCTGCTGGAAGTATTCTGCAAGAAATCCAGCAAGACTTCGAGAGAGCAATTGTTCATCTGTTCAGTTGGGCTTGGTTCGGATCCTACTGGTTTGAAGGATTCCTTTCCACAGCTAAATCCTCCAGCAGGCTATCAGAAACGAACGGGCTGTGAGCGAGCAGATCAGTCACACCCAGAGCAGCCTCACCACGCAGGATGCCCCGGACAAAAGGCAATCACTTCTCCCAAACAGCGATCTGCTGCCGCAGAGCTGGGCACTGCGCTCCAGACAGGAGCTGAAGCTGCAAACAAGCTTATATGAGCAGAATTAATTCACTTACACATACCTTATTTACTGGGTCTCCCTCCAGCTATTCCTCTCCCGCAGGCAGGCAGCCGCCTCGCCGGTGTTTTCCGCAGTGCATTTATCAAGCGGCTGCACGTTTCCCTCACAGGCACCGAGCAGAGCACGGCAGAAAACAAGCTTTTAGAGGGAATATGATTCTGGAGAAATGTCTCTGTATTGTACGTGGGAGCAGGAGATGAGCAAACGTAATTAATTTTGCTGCTCCATAACGTATTTCCAAGCACTGCCTGAAAAAGGAGAGGTGGTAAAGCTGGGTTGCTGCTTGGTGTTTCCATTTGGCTAACGAGAAATGTTCTCACAGGAGGGACGGGGAGGTTACAGGGCCCTGGGCTCAGCATCTGCAGCTTCATTTCCTGATTTTGCTACAGGCTGCCCAGGAAAACGACTTGAGAGCTTCACGTGCCACAGTTCCCATGCTCAGAGGAGCGATGCTGCGCTCAGCCCGCCCCGTCCCGCTTCCCCTTTCTGTCCCTGAGCACACACTCGCCCCGTGCTCCGGCACCGGGGGCCCTGCAGTAGAAGAGAGCACCGGGATCCAGACCTGCAGTTTGCAGGGGAAGCAGCCAGGCAGCAATCCTGCCCCTGCTCAGAGCCAGAGACCTCCTCAGGTGCCCACAGTGCCCTCCTCAACAGCCTGGGGACCGCAGGGACAGTGTGGGGCACGTCACCCCGCAGCACTGCTAGGACCCCATTTGGTACCTTTTGACTTTGCAAGACCCAGAGGGAAAAGAGAGGTCCCAAAGAGCACGGAGGGCTTTGTCTGCTCCTTTGGTATGCAGCAGCGAGGTCAGGGGGCAGGGCAAGTTTTCCAGCCAGCCACGTACTGGGATGACCTGCAGACAGGATGCCACCTCCAGCACCAGCACCCTTCAGGGCTGTCCCCCAGCCCTAGGCATGCCCAGCCCTCCCTGCCTCACCTGCTGCTTGGTTTCCTCCCGATGTTCAGCACAGCACGGATTAATTATCTGCTCTGCTGCTGTCAGCCAGCACCAGAAACTCCCTTTAAGGAGACAAGCGGCGAGTCCGAGGCTGGGCAGCCAAGCCCTGAAGTGCTCCTCAGATGACATTTTTGAAATATTAGGTCAGCGAGTCCCTTTCAGAGCCCGGGCTGTCTCTCCGCACCAAACACCACAGCCTGCGGCTATTTCCATCCCGGAGTGTCTCCTGAGCTCCCCTTTCTGCAGCTGGGTCTGCAGGACTTTGGGCACTCCCGACACGAGGGAGATGCACATGCATCACCCTGATACACGCACCCAAATCCCAACCAACCTGCCCAGACATCTGCAGGATGTAGGAGCTGCTGGGGGATTTGTCTCTCATGCACCAGAACAACAGCTGAGCTGCCACGAGCCCCATGTGAGACACCAAGAACCAGGGGGGTTGTTTCATGTACCTGCAAAGCCAAAAAAAGAGCATGACCCTGCAGAGATATCAGGGCAGCCAGACAGCAGAGCAGCCCACGTGCCTGGCAGAAGGGTAACCTGCTTCGGGTACAGGCCCCCGACTAAAACCAGGAGAAATTCCCACAACCCAAACACTAAACAGGAGGCAGTGTTTGTGCTTTACGCACACGCCATCCACGCGCTTTTCAAGGCCCTCGTTGCAGAGCCCAGCCATGTCTTGCTGAGAATCACTCCGTCCTGCTCTGATCATTCACGGCTTTTTTTCCTCTCCCCAGTCCTTGGCAGTGAGCCTGGCTGTTGTGCCACAGCTGAAAATTAGATCATAAAAGCGAGGCCCTTTGATTGCTCCTGTGAAGCTCCTAGCACAGCTTTAAAAGCAACCACTGAATGACAAGAAACGGCATTTCTGCGATTCCAGCTCGTGTGAGACACCTGAAAAGCAGGGCTCAGGCCCCTGCCCTGCCTGATTTCCTGAATGACAACAAACATCTCCCAGCCGCTTTTCTTCGCCTGGGAAACGTGTCATTTCTGCCTCCTTTTGCTTAGTGTCTATGTGCCTTAGCAAGGCAGGGGGGTTGAAAAGGCTTTTTAGGACCAGTCCAGTCCCTGAGCCACAAAGACAAGCACCCCGAGGACGCATTATCCCATCCTCATCCTCCTCTTCCTCACTGCCCCTCGGTGATGAAGCCAGCTCTGTGCTTTCCTGGTCCTGGGGCAAGGCATGCATGCAGATGTGAGACGGCGGGGTTGAGCTCAGCAGCAGGCTCCTGATATCATCATATAAAAAAAAAAAATTAAGTCTTTACACCATGGAGGGTGTTATTCCAACGCTGGAGTAACTGCTGGCACACTGAGCTGTGTTTTGGAGCTGCCTGGATGCTGAACCAAACCCTCCAGCCCACGGCAGGAGCTCTAACAACCGCCCTGCGCACGGCGCGCTGAGCTCAGGGAGCTTCACAACAGCTTCCCCAACTGCGTTCTACCTCCTCACCCCACGTTCTAATTATACGGTTAAATACATTTGCATAATCAGATGCAATTAGACTAATTGCACATGTAAGCAATAATCAACCAAAAATTACTCCGAAGGAAGAAGTTTCTGCTTCAGGAAATTTCCCGTGGCAAGGCCGCCCCGAGGACTGGCGGCTCCACCTGGCAGTGACGCTCAGCACATCCACACAGCCACTAAGGGGGTAAAACGCGAGCCCTTCACTCCACGGGGTGCCTTTGGGGTGTGTTAGTTTGCAAGTTACAGCCCAAAAGGCACAGGGAATGGCCAGCGGGAGGCACTGAGCCTGCACAGCATCACCGCGAGCAAAATGTGTGCAAGAAATGCTTCCCCTTGCCACCCCTGTAATACCTGGGAGCCGGCACAGCCCAACAGCACTCCTGCCACTGACCTCAGATTAAAACAAATCCCGCTTGCCCTTGGGACAAGAGACAAAAGCCTTGCAGGGCGAGGAGCCCGGCTGCTGTACGGGACTGACATTAGCCCCAGACACTGCAGACGGGAGGATGGAGGAGGTTGGTGTGAGATGAGAGCACTGCGCCTGGTCGTGCTGTGTGACCATGCCACATGGGATCTTTTGCCCTACCTCCACGAGACCCTATGGGCAGTAACAGGGAGGAGTTGGGCCAGGTGACAGGCACACAGCTGAAGGATACGCACATCACTCACGGTTTGATATCAGAAGAGTAAGAAAGGAGAGCCTGGCTTCAGAGCTGCTCGTTCTTGCTCCCGTCTGGCACTATCCCGACTGACCTGGACCTCAGAACCTGCACCCCCAAACCTCCTCTTCCAAAAGCCATCAGGAGTGCAGCAAATACCCCAAACACTACTTGTAGCTTGCACAGGCAAAGCTGAGCCCCATAACCCCTAGGAAAAAAAGCCTTCTGGCCAGCACCACCAAAAGCTCACCCTGCTACAGCCTGAGCACCGTGTCCTCGCAGCACGGGGGCTACCTGCAGGGTCGGGGCACGATCTGTGCAGAGAGGGAGCAGACCCAGAGGTGAAGCTGAGCAGGGAGGAGGAAAGTGGCCGGGTTACTGGCACCTGCTGAGCTGAGAGGCAGCGCGAGGCCCTGGAGAGGGGGCAGCCGTGGCAGGGAGCAGCTTGCTGGGGGTGGCACTGAAACAGCCGGCGAGGGGGTGCTTCAAAAAACACCCGAGAATGTCAGAGTACACGAAGTTTGAGAGGGCTGGATTGTTTTAAAGGTATTAATGAGCAGGGCAGCAGCCAGACCCAATCGATTCATGAGCAAAATAACCACCTCAGAGTCAGGAGTCTTTAATATTTAGGGTCTTCATTGTTTTTTAAATGTCTGTGCCGTGCGAAGGTAAATGGCAGAGCAAAAAGCTGCCTGATGGACAGGGATTTGTCTCAGATGAGCCACCTGCTGCTGCACCCGTAACGATACCTGGGAACTGGCACAGAGAATTTGCAGCGATCAGCAAACTGAAACCAAGAACTCTAGAGGAGCCTCCAAGGGCACGTCTAACCCCGTCACCTCCTGCAGCACGGAGAGAAAGGGAGGAGGAGAGTAAGGGAGAGAGAGAACGGAAGGCACAAGGCACGGCGCTGAGCGAGGCAGCACACCAACAGCTCTGCAGGGGCAGACAACAGCGGGCATTGGCCCCCTGCTTCTAGCGTGAGGTCTGGCTTTCACTCCTGAGGAGCTGAGCTGCCAGGAAGGGCTTCAGGACATGGGGGCCTCCTACAGTTTTCTGTACCACAGCTTGTGCCCGTTGCCTCCTGTCTATTCCTCGGGCACCACAGAGGTGAATCTGGCTCTGGCCTCTTTCCTGTCTCCTCCCGTCAGGCACATACACACAAAGCCTTCCCAAGGCACACAGAGATCCCAGACTCCAGCCCCAAAGCAGAAGTGATCCCTGTCCCTTGGGCTGTGCGGCAGGGCAGCAGGTTCCCCCGAAGCAAAGATTTCCCCTGCCAAGGGGAAAGGCACAGGTCCTCCTGCCAGGCCTGAGTTTGCTTTTCCCAGTGAGCTGTCAAATCTGGCTAGGTTTCCTTTTGGAGAAGGGCTGTGTAAACAGGTGGTTGTGCAAGCAAAGTAACCAAGGTAGCTTGTTTGCCTCCGGGCTTTTCTCTCACCTTGATGGAGGCCAAGGAAGAGGAGCACACGTCCCTGAGAGTGCCGGTGGGGCAGTCACCAGACCTGCTGGCACCTCAGGTCTGAGCGTTCCTCCTCTGCCCGGCTGGACTGAAAAGCTGCAGAGAGCAGCAGCAGGGAGGCAAACACGCCGCCCTCCTCCTGCAGGTACGAGTTTACAGAAGTCTTGGTCAGGGAACAGGTTGCGTGGCACTGCTGCCAGCTCTCCGCATCGCGCCTGCTCGGGTTACAGGCAGAGGTTCCCAACGCTGCTGCCAGCTCACCCGCAGCCTGCGGTGCCCGCTGCTGAAGTAAAGAGACAGGGAGGAGGGAAGCAGCAACCCATGGTCATGCAGACAGGCTTTTTTTCCAACAGCAGTGTCTCTGCACGCTGGCACCCAGCCTGCACGCTTCCAGGCTGCTGCTTTCCTTCCCTCTCCAATTTCTTTGCCTCACCAGCATTTTTCCTCAGGCTCCTGCCTGTCCTCCTCCCCAGCAGCCCCGTCCCGTCCCAGCTGCTGGTTTCCTCAGCTCCTGAGGTGCTGGCAGAGCTCAGATCCCCCGGTGCTGCACAATACGGGAGGGTTTAATGGTATGAAAGCAAATTGCTGCAGAACAAGGCCGGGGTAGTTTAGGAGCAGCAAAGTGGGACTGGGGAAGATGTCAAACACAAACACAGCTCGGCAGCACAAACCTTGGGCAGCCTCAGATCTCCCAGCACAGACTGAAGCTGCTGAAGTCAGTGCTGTCTGAGGAGCATCCACACTAAACGGAACAAGCCGCCAGACAGAACAAGCTCACATTTAGACATGTTGGGCTTAGAGGTTTATCTCCCTCCCAGATAAGGAGAAAGCTTTCAGCTGCCTGTGAGCGATGCGGAGGTATTGCAGGGGCTGTATCTAAGTTGCTCAGTTCCGTGAAAGGCCGCAGTGAGAAGTCTCTCCAGCATTTTAAAAACATTAATTTCCAGCGGTTGCAGGATTGCCAATCTCCGATAAAAGCGCCCAGCACAGAGCACAGCAGGCTTCCTTCTTCCCAGCGGTTCAAATATGAGTGCAGCTTTCCATCCAAGGTGATCTCTGCAAAGAGTTTTAATCAGGGAAATAATCCCAGCGCCCATCCCTAAGCGCCCACGTGCTGAAGGTCTGCAGCGTGCCCCCAGACGAGAGGTGAGTTGGGGGAGAGCTACACGGAGCGAGACAAAAGCAGCGGCAGCTGTAAGACAAATGGACTTCAAACCCAGAGCTCAAATTATTTGCTGGATTTCCACATGTGTAACTCCCACCTTCTGATAATCCTCACATCTTGAGAAAGCCCAGCACGGCCTCAGTGAACCTGCACGAGGCCAAGGGCAGAAGCGGGAAGGCTCCCCGCAAACAGGCTCCAGGGATGTGAGAGAGCGGACAGCCACGGGTTGTCCCCCTGGCTCGGAGATCTGAAGGGTAGCAGGTTTCCCAACTCCTTTGAAGCCTTAAGCTTTAGCTCTCTAAGCCAAAATGCACTTTCAAAGCCCCAAGGTCAATGACTGGAGATTATCCAGCGAGGCACTAGGCAAAAGCTGCGGCACAAAGCTGTTCTCCTCAGCCCCTGTAATGCTATTGCAGAACTTCGGGCACTTGTCAGAGCACAAAAAGGCCTCGCAGCCTACCCGAGACATTCTCCAGGTGCAGCTTTACCTGGAAAAACACATGAAAACACCACCCTGGGGCTCCCACTTTGCACTCCTGTGTTTCTGGCTCTGTACAGCAAGCCCAAGAGCAACAGGCAGCCACGGCTGGGGTGCCGGCAGCCCTGGGACCCCACGGCAGTGTCCCCGCTTTCTGTGGCTCAGGACAAGCACTATAAGTTGTACCTGACTGGCCAGACCCTTTCTGAGGCATCTGCAGAGATGTGAGCCATCCCTCAGCTGTGTCAGCTCCACAGAGCTGCAAAGGAGAAGAAAAAAGGCACATTTGGGGCCAGCAGGTGCCAGAGGAGGAAGAGGAACAAACCTGCTGGTACGAAGACGTGCCTTTGCTGGGTGAGGTGTGCTTTGGATGGCAGCACAGGATGCCAGCCTGCTGCACCCGCTGGGCTGCCACAGCTGTACCTTGTTCTCCCGAGAGCTCAGCAGCCTGGATGTCTGAGCTGATCCCGCCTGCAAATCACATCAAAGCCTGCGGCTGGGCTCAGGGCAGCCTGAGACACTCGGGGCTCTGAGGAGGCTGCCCTGCAGACAGCCTGCCGCCCCTCTGCTCCCGGGGGAAGGCCGCAGACAGCTAGCAGCCTGCAGCCCTTCCCAGCCAGCACAGCCCGTCCTCGGGGGAACAGGGTACAGAAGTCAGCCAGCACCCCCTGCTCCACCCTGCCCTGAGCCAAGAGGTGGGGGAACCCTTTCACCCTCCTGCTGGCAGCCCAGGCCCTGAAGCTAGAGGAGTTGCCAGAGCCCAAAAAGCAGGGACAGAGCTGACAGCGATGGCAGAACACGGAGAGCTGCCCCTTTGCAGAGTTAAAACCTCCTCGCTGCTCTCCAGTTGGGGCTGTAACACCTCTGATGCACACAGCAGGCAAAGCTAAAGAACACCACCCTAAAAACCCCACAAGCAAACAGACCCCAGACCCCCTGTCCAGAGCACTGCAGACAGTGCCACTTTGAACCACAACCCGAATTTCCCAGTTTGCCTCCAAAAATTACAGAGGCAGGGGAACACAAATCCAAGTTAAGAGGGAAGGAGGGAGGGAAACGACCACAGTCTGTGCAGTTTAACAGCAAGCAGAGACGTGGAAACCTGGCACGTGGGTTGCAAACGCACTCTGAGCACCGCTCGTGCAGCGTGGCCTGCCCCATGCCCAGCAGGAGAGCACAGAAAAGGAAAAGAAAACCTAAAGCCAATGGACTCGGACACCGGCAACAATACCTGCTCCAACAGCCGTCCCAGGAGACATCCCCGCGGCACAGGTCGGCGTGTCGCTGGGAGATGAGTTACACAGCGCTAGCTACTCAGATATCCTCCTGGTTGCCAGGGGGAGAGAAATCAAAGAACAAAACTGGTAACAGCGCGGAGAAAAGGGAAAGCATGCGTTTAAAAGCCTCGCTGGCTCCTCGCCAGGGTGCTCAGCACCTTCCAGGCCGCGTCTCGGAGCAATTAGTCTGGGTGCAGGCACCGAGTTTCGGCGCACGCTGCTCGTCTCTGCGCTGCAGATGTCGGCTCCGCTCCAGCAGAACACTTAAGCACGCACTTGAACTTCAACTACAGGCCCAGGCCATCAGGAGGGACAGCGTTCCCATGCTGAAGTGTGAACAGCACTGAAAAACGCAGCCTCAAAAATGAGGAACTAAATTCACGTGAGCAGCTGGGTGACCGCGTGTCACACGTGTGGGGCAGGAGCTGTCCCAGGGCTCCCGTCCCACAATTGTGCTGGCCTCTCTGTTTGCACTTCCAGCTGTTCCTGAGGCCAAAGGAGCACTGGAAATAATTCTCACTACATCCATCCCCTACGGGGTCCCACCTCTGCCCAGCTTTCTTCCCTCCACCTGCACAAGCTGCTCAAGCAAGATGTGCCCCGTGGCCGGAGCCACCGTGAGCCCCGCGCCCTGGTGCAGGTGCTCCAGCGGTGCCAGGACGCAGCTCCTGCTCGGTTCCTCTCCCACCACCCCGCTCAGCCCCAAACCTGCGGTCCCTGCAAGGGAAGCAACCTCACCTGGAAGGTTTCTGATCAGTAACACCAGCAAATCACTAACATTTGCCTCTGGTATTATTATTATTACATATCGTGGATATAATCATCTACCGCTTCGAGGTTCAGCAGCAGTTTTGCAAATTAGGTAGGCTGTAAAACAGAACACAAAGACACTTCTTTTGAAATTAATAAAAGCCAAACGAACTGGGAAGCTTATTGAGGAGGCAGTAACTTCCTCTGTACCTGAACTCTCCAAGACAGGCTGCTGGGCAGGTCAGCCACGCTTGTGGCCCAGGAGATCTAACTTAGACAGTCACAGAGACCTTAAAGCCCACAAGCCTGTGAATTACTCCCAGTACCTGCCACAGGACATTCAAAAACTATTTGTGGCTTTCCTTTCACCAGTTCTGTCTAACAATAAACCCCCATTCCTCTGCTTCCTGCTTTTGGAACCGAGGCCCAGCACATTTCCCTGGGCAGTTCCCATTTCCATGCTATCTGCACCTGCCCTGACCCACCTCCAGACGCTGCCCGGTCCCCTGGGGTGGGACAGCAGGAGCGGTCGGGGTGAAACGGTCTGGGTGGGATGGCTCTGCAAAGGTCACTGAGAGAAGCCCCAAATTCTCATTTCTGCCTTCTGGCTCCTTTATTTGCCTCTGTACCCTTCCTCTAACCGGACACGCCGTTGGAGTAGGTCTAATGCCAGCATCATTTGTTACACCCCCACATCACTTTGCTTGCTGCCAGGTTTATCTAAAGCCATTTGTCATTGTTCCCCCGGGTTCTCAGGTATCCTATCCACTTGTTGGAACACGTGCACGTTTCTGAACAAGCAGGTTTCAAGTCAACCTCTTCAATAGCCTTGTAATGGAAAAAGGCAGTTACAAATACAAGTTGAGAACAGCAGAGTTTATTTGCACAGCAATCTTCAGAGCGGTTCAGGGGCCAGCTCCCATCCAAACAAGCTTTCATGTGCTGCTGGTGGCACGGGGGAATAGGCTCAGACTTGTACTTACAGTGGGGACTCGCTCAAGTGCCCTGAGAACAAAGCCTGAGAAGTCTGACTGGAGGCATGAGCTCACGCTGCCTGGCTGGGAAACCAAGACCCAAATTCGAGCACTGCTACAAAACTCGGGCTCAGCTCCTGGGATGCACCTTGCTTGGCAGAGAGCCCTTTCAGCTTCTGTCTCACAAACCATCCCATCACGTTCTTTCCCATGGCCTTGATGTAATTGCATTATCTTCTCTCCCACAATCACTCTTTTTTTAGATAACTTTATAAAAATACCAAAGGGAGGGGTGGAAATTTTAAGCGCATCGCTACCCCTGCCGTTCTGGAAGCACCCACAAGGAGCAGCCCTTCATTCTCAAGTGAGTAAGGCATGAGTCAGCTGATGAATAAGCACATCAGCTCTCCAAGTCTCACTCAATTCATGACCAAATAAAATCGTTTCATTACCTAAATCACTTGTCCACCTCGTATGGTAATGCCGCAGCACTCTGAGGTCCTGCAGGGGCTCCCATTTCCGAGCAGGTAATTGCTGCTGATCTCGTCACGCTACGGCAGGCAGCGCACTGCTAGGAAACCCTGCGCCGGGGAGTCAAGGAAAGCCAGGTCGTGAGCTCGCATTTTAAAGAGCTCTGAAAGTCCACTCCTGAGACGCCTCCAACCTCAGCTAACGCCTGGGTTAAACGTGCACAGGCTGCTGGTATCAGCCTCTCGCTCAGCTCAGCACCCTGCAGCCCCAGCCCCAGCTCCTGGAGGCAGTGGGGCTCCGTCCGGGCAGGTGCCAAGGCTCTTCCGACATCTCTCTGTTCTTGCACAGCTCTTACACAAAGCTGCAAAAGCATCGAGTTAAAATGGTGCCTGAACATCCCGCCAGCCCTGAGGAAACTCAGCACCTCCCAAAATTAACGCCACATCCTCACCAACACCTCGTGGGATGCATCCATGGACAGGGAAACAGAGCACTGGGGCACAGGTGCTGTGGAGATGTGAGCTTAAGATCAGAAGTGGGCCTGGCTCTCTCCCCAAAGGCCCTGGCACGGCTGGGCCACCACCAGGGAGTAAGCAAAGTGTGCAAAATGTGCCCCAACAGCCCGGGTGACCCATGCTGGCAGAAATAACTGTGCTGTCGGATCCGTTTTACAGTCCAGCCTTTCTACGGGGCTGCTCATTGCTCCATGTTCAATTAGTGCAGCACAAAAGCCTTCAAAAAGTGGAATAAGTTCACAGAAATAATTGAAATTGGTCTGTCAAACTAAAGGCCATGACCAAGGGCTTGGCACCACGCGGCTGCAGCTGTGCTGCCACTGAGGGACACACAAAATTCAGGTTCTGTGAAGCTTTCAGCAGACACCCGGATGAACGCAGCAGGGTTTTCACAGAACCGGCCAGCCCTGCTTTTAGACATAAGGGAATAGAAAAGAAGAGAGATTTCTCACCAGAGAGAGAGCTCACGGTTTGCCTGTGCCAGGCTAATGATGTTAATGGCCCTCAGCCCCACCGGCTGTCCACCGCGGAGCCGAGGCTGCTTCTCCTTCATCATTCCCTTTGGCCCAGAGGAAACCTCGCAACAAGCTGGTGCTAAATCCAACGGCATCCACCGTGAGGTCTGCCTGCTCCCAGCTGGGATAACCTCTCTGCCTGCCTGTCCCCCTCCGAGCCACTCTCCCGAGCACGGAGGAGGCAGCGAGACCTCCCCAGCAGCCCCCAGCTCCCCCAAAAAGGCGCTCAGTGGCTGCCGGAGGGCTGCGGGCTGCCTCACCGCCTCTGTGCTGCCAGCAGGCAAGCAGCCCAAAGGCAGCCAGATCCGCTCAGCAGGCCAGCGGCTGCACCTGGGCAGAGGGAGGTAGGGAGAAAGGAGCTTACTTTTCTCAGGGCACCTCAATCCCTTTCCCTGGGAGCGCGCTGCGCAGGTCCAAGGGCAGCCTCACCCCTGCAGTGCTCCCTCAGCTGCCTGCACCTGGCCGGGCCGCTGCCAGGGCCACCCTCACGCACTGCTGCTGCTCCTGCCTGGTGCTGAGCTCCGAGGGGACCAGGGAGAGGACGTGATCTGTAGGAAACCACCCAGAACCAAGCGGATCACGGAGACCCAGCCCTCCCAAACCCATGGTTTCAGGCTGAGGGTTTCGCCCTGCTCCAGCTGGAAATCTGCGGTGAGGTTTTGCTGACCTCTGCACTGCAGCAGCACGAGGCCCGGGGAGGCTGCCCACTTCACATGGGTTTCTCACCCCTGGAAGGCTCCGTCCTGCACGATACCAAAGTCAGTAGTGACAAAAATCCCCGAGGATTGGGCTGGGAGCAGCTGCCACTGCCCTGGACCTGCTCCACGCAGTGCTGCCGGCTGCAGCCGAGGCAACTTCATCGCCTCTCCGTCCTTAAACAGCCTGAGCTCTCCGAACTCATTCACTCACAAACATTTCGGCTCTGCTGAGGGAGCTCCGTTTCTACCAGCATTCACATGAAAAGCAGTCACCGTGCATTGAAGAAGAGGTGAAATGAAGAGAGGAAGGAGCCTGTGCAGTAAATAACATTTCTCCGACGGCACATGGGGCAGCCTGGTTCTTGTGCCACGCTGCCTTCAGGCCCTGTTACTACGAACATCTGCACCCTCGCTTGCAGTGCCTGGCTTCCCCGTGCTGCTGTTTCATTTTTCAGCAAGACAAAGCCAGGCACAGCACTGGTGGCCTGCCCATGGGACACAAGTGAGCGGTGAACCATTTGCACTCTGTTCCTGCTCCTCTTTCCTGCTTCCCCACCACAGGGCTGCTAATTCCTGCCCTCCCCTGGCTATACCTCGACCTTCAGAGAGGGCTTCAAGTCAGGCTGTCACCGACTGTCTTGGTACAGCACCGGTGCAGTGGGACTTGCCCTGCCATCCCTGTGACATGAACCACAAATGAAATGCAAAATCCTGCTCACACAGGGTCTGGTTCAGAGCTGCATGGAAAGCTGCCTCTCTGCAGCGGCACATGGAGCAGAGCCATAACCAGCACGAGCAGAAGAGAGCTATTTGCACAGCTATTTGGGGAACACGACCGTGCAGAAGCACAACTCTCCAGCCAAATGTCTTCGCAGCTTCCACCAGCCCAAAAAGGCACACACACGTGTGCATCGATCGAGGGGCTCTGGCACAGGATGCGCCCCAGTGCCATGGTGCCGGCTGCTCCTGCAAAGCTGTAACAGAAGGGACAGAGCCGGAGCCAGGCAGGGCAGCGGCAGCTCAGGCTCACAGCACCCAGCGCACTCCAAATTGAATGAACAGGGCCAAGAGGAAGAATCTGGCTGGAAGTTACACAGCAGCCAAACAAAGCTCTTATCGTCCCTTTTAATGACAAGAGAGCCAGCAGCCCCTCCTGCCCTGAGGCTGGGTGGTTGAGGTGCACTTGGGAGGAGCGAGCCACCGGGGGACTCAAAGGCAGAAGACTCATGCACAGAAGGACAATGAAGGAGAAAATCAAACCCAAGCGCAGCCACGGCAAAACAGCTGAAGAGAACCAAGCCAAAGGCACCCCAACACAGCTCCCAGCAGCTGTGGGGGCTGATGGAGCCCCTCCAGTGCTGCCGGCTCTGGGAGGCTGCGGGGAAGCCTTGTGGTGGACAGGCAGATGGCCCCCAGGGGGAGAGGGCTCCCCAGAAACCTTACTGACAGGTAAATGCCGTGTGGGAACGGCAACCTGACAGAGCCAGCAGCCTGCTCTCCTCGCTGGGTGTCAATCACACGTTCCCCCAAACCCCCAGATTAGAATTAAATACAACACCGCCGCCTCTGCACCAAAAATTATTCAGTCCATAAAAAGCATTTTCCTACGTCTCCCTCTCTCATGACTCGCCGTGGGCCCCCTCATTCCTCTCCCCCCCGGAGGAGCGGTTGGGTTATGGAAATGTTCCGATGGCAGCAGTCTGCAAACTTGTTTGCAGGGTGACTGAACGACCCCCTGACCCCCTCGGCTGGATGCTGCAGGAAGGGTGTAACAGCCTCAGGCTGTTAGAGCAACGGGAGGGGAAGGGGACTCTCCCCAACGCCACCGAGCACAGCACCAGCCCAGGTGCCTCATGAAACTGCACGGAGCTGAGGAGGTTTCCCCGGCACACGCTGGGAACTGGGCAGGAGGGAGGTGGTGCTGAAGCACCTCCTGCAATATCAAACGATGGCTCCAGGAGGACGTGGAGCTGGCTGCGTGGCACGCCCTGCGAGCCCATGGATTCAGAGCCATCTCTGAGGAGGGGGCGGGTCACTCACCTCCTTTTTTCCTGCTCTGCGCTTTTCCACTGCGCTCTGGAGGAGGAATCGGCGCTGGAGAGACAGGGAGCTGGAGCACTGCCAGCAGCCTGCCGCCTGGGAGTCACGCTGTGCTCCTGACTGGCACCACCTCACCACACAGACGCGCTGATCTCTCCCCACAGCAAGGCCAGCAGTCCCACGGCCGGGGCTGGGCGGGCTGAGCATCACCAGGCATCTCGCTGTCCTGCCCCCGTGCAGATCTCACTCCCCTGCACCCGGGGCCGCGCTGTCACGTCCCACCTCTCAGAGCCCCAGCTCCCAGATCCCACCGGCAGCACCTTCACCTGCAGCAAGGTTTAACCGAGACACGTCCCGGCACACGCCTGGCTGGAGCACTGCTGAGAGCCTGAGAGCTGTGACACCAACCCCAAGGTTTCAAGTGGTTCTTAATCAGCTACAATAATAAATATTACATAGGCTTTCAAGTGCTTGCTCATTTCTGAACGTCTCCCATAAATACCTGGCCAGCGAGGCAGCCTTTGAACGGCGGTGCTGGTAGCGTTTCCCTGCTAACCCTGTGCTATTTACTTAAAATAGAAATTCAGGAGGAGAAACCTGGGTTGAAAGGCAACGGGATCGTTGAAGTATTTTAAGTAGTCAGACCTGCTCTGAACAACAAATACTTAATCCAAGTGTTTACTCATTTCTCCATTTCTCTTTATTTTAAAGAGAAATCTTTTATATCCCAGTCTTAATCCCTTCATCCAGCCGGGCTGCTGCTGAGCAGCCTTGGTACCAAACACGGCTCGCTGGGCAGGCTTCATCCCGCCAGGGCAGAGGCTCAGCGCTGGGGCACGCAGCCTCATGGAAAGCAGCACCAAGATAAAAGCTTGGCCTCAAAACCCAGCCTGAAGTGGCCTTCGCTGAAGTACAAGAGCTTTGTTTTCAATGTAGGTGGGATTTCTAGTGCAGGGTTTTGAAAGCAGGAGTTGTATTTAGAAAATAAATAAAAATCAGTGCAAATCTCACCCAAAAACCACAGCAGAGTTGCCAAGACTGTTGGAATAGCACCGTGCTCTCCAGGGCCTCCAGCACCTGCTGAAGAACAGGCTGGGGATGGTCGGTGCCGTTTGGCTCTTCGGGAGGATTAGAGGAGCTCCAGTCCTTCAGGGGGTGACCGTGCAGGCTGACCGGGCTCCTTTACAGCCCTGAGCCCTGGCCCCCAGCAGAACGCCCCAGCGTAGGGGACGTGCAGGCCTCCTGGGGACACTCCTCAGTGCCCCTGGTCTTGTGCTGGCCTCTGCAGCGCAGCGAGTGCCCTATTCCTGGGCACACCCAGCAGCACCCTCCCTTCCCGTCAGGGCCTACCAGGCCTTTAAAGCTCCGCATTTAGAAGGAAGGTGCAAAAAAACCTACCTCAATATTCCTGCTGGTACCTAATCCCTTCAACTCTCCCGGAGAGGTGCTTTTCATTTCCAAAGAAAAGTGAGTTAATGTTCTTGGCAGCGCCGTTAATCAGAGCAGCAAAGCCTCTTTTCATCGCGCAGGGCCCGGGTGACTGTTTCCAAGGGATTAGCTGTTACCACTTTTAGTTCAGTAAAGGGTTTATCTCCGCCACGTTCACAGAGGCCGGCTATGAAGACATTCGCCTGCTGAATTCCCACAGGCTGACACCTCTGAGCGGCCGTGGGGCGCAGAGCACAGGCGGGGAAGGCATGAAATAAATGCTAGGAGCAGGCGGTGCTCCCACCGGGCTGGGGCACCAGGAGGCAGACAGCTCTCGTGGAGGGATGCAGCCACCAGGAGAGATGGGGCAGGCACGGGCAGATTTTCAGAGGCCCTTCCAGGGCGCGCAGCAAGCCTCTCAGACATCTGCAGCAGCTGCTGGCGGGGATATCTGGGTGCCAAACCACGTATTGCAGAGACCCTCTGAAAATCGGAGGGGCTGAAACCACTTTTTTGGACTTTTGCCACCAGCTTTAACGTAGAGCACAATAAGACTGCTGAGCAGCGCGAGGCAGAGCAGTGCTAAAAGCAGCACCGCTGCGGCCACCTTGCAGTGAAGACAACCAGTGAACATCCAGGCTCTGCTCAAGCCAGCAGAAAGCAATCACGTTTGAAATCTAGATTTCTGTGCACTATTGTTCCCTCTGGCATTGATCAGGCATTTCAGTTCCTAACTAAATTTCCCTCTCTGCCTGCTCCATCCTCGTGAGCAATGACTCAGGTTTTCGTCTGTGCCAAGAAGAAACGCTGCAGCTTTGGGGCTGCCACCTAAACTTTTCTGCAGACTGAAGGGAAATTCATATTTTCCTCTTGCTCATCAAGAAAGCAGGCTGGGGTGGGGCTGGAAGGGCTTGTAAAGCCCCGGACACCCGAGGATAAGAAATTCCACTGAAAGCTGCCTCCCCTGCTCCCCCCAGACGCGCAGGAGGCTCCGCTGGCATCCCGTACCAGCTGCCCAAGGCTGCACAGGAGTGCCTGCAGCCCCGAGAGCTTTTCAAACAGCAGTGTCAAGTGGCTGAGTGAAGAAGCAGCAGAAAAGGGCTCGAAGGAGAATGCCTGAAGGTCCCAGCAAGCAGGACATCCATCACCAGATGTTTAGCAGGATAACAATGGCAGTTTTCACAAAGAGGGGGGGTGGAACAAAGGAGAAATGAGACGGACGGGTGCAACCAATTTCCTGGTGTTTGGCATGCTCTAAAATTAGTGCTGTAATGGATCTCATCAGCCAGCATTTAGCTCCCATCCTAAAGACACGAATTCCAATAGGCAAGCTGCAGGGAGAGGAGCACTCACTTGGCTGAACAGCCAACCCCTAACGCCAGCAGCAATGCAGACGCGAATCCAGCAGCCCCACTCCTGCAGCCCCTCGCTGCGGGTTTCCCTACGAGCCAGCTCCACTTGCACACCTGCGTTGCTCGGCCACACTTCTCCCCCACCAGCCCGTGCAGCAGGGCTGCCCCAGAGGCTGGCTGCGTTTCTACAACCTCCCAGGACAACCTGGGGAGCCACAACTGTTCCTCATCCCGAGGGATCTCGCTCCCCGAGGAACAAGCCCGGCTCACCTGGCACCAACCACCCGATGCAGCTCGGGAGCAAGCAGGGCACCAGCACTGCCCGGGTACCTGCAGGAGGGTCCCGAGCGCAGGCAGGAGCGCTGGCGTGACGCACCCACTGACCTTTCAGAGTTTCAGAACAAATCCCCCATGGTGGAGGAGAGCTGGCAGCTTTGCTCGGCTGCAAGGCGTCAGAGATATTTCAGGCAGCCAGATATTCCCATGCAGAAACCTAGAAAAAGTCACCTCCTCGCTCCCCCAGCTGCCTCTCCTTGCATTATTACTGACATGGATGTGACTCACTGGAGCTGGGTTTATATTAAACTCCTGAAACAGATTGTTTGGCTGTTATGTAAATCCAGTAAATGTTAAAATACTAGAATAAATCAGTCAAGCAGCTACTGTAGCCAGCTCTCCAGAGACATCTGAGAGAAATTTTCTTTTTTTAAAACAAGGGAGAGGTGGAAGAAGATGATAAAAAAATCACAGTAGCCTTTCAGGAGAGGCAGAGGCGAGCTGGTGGCTGCAGGCCCCCCATCGGTGCTGCCACCGGTGTCCTACCGAGGCTGGGGCTTCAGCCATAAGGAGCTCTAAAATCCAATGAACCCAAAGCTGGACATGAAGGTGCCACTTCCCACCCCGCTGTGGGAAGGGGGCTCTGCTTTAGGGCTGCCCCTCTGCTGCAGAGGGGGGGGCATCTGCCACAGGAGAGCAGCCCCCTGCTAGCGGTGACGTCCGCACACAGGAACAGACTCTAAAATCTGCAAACACAAGTATTTCTACCAGAAACCTGACTCCGGGATTTCAGACTAGAGGCCAAGGCATTAGTCACAAAAATTATCTGGCAAATAATCTGCGATGATAAGCAAAACCAGAGCGTATCACCATCTGCTCGCAGAAATCTCCCGAGGCAGAAGCAAGGAACCTCCAAACTGAAGCTTCCCTTTGTGCCTCACTGCTGAGAACTGAGCCATCATGCTCCAACGCTCCTATCCCTGCACTAGCCTCAAAAAGAAACAGGCAGAGCTTAGGATCCCAAATTTATTTGTAGCTAAAGGCACTTTAGTTGGGTTGTCACTTGAACAGGGCACGTAGTTTGGCCCAGGTACCTGCTTGATTTCAGAGGCTGGCCCAAGGGCTGCATTCCCCACAGGTACCGGGAGCAGAGGGGACCCACGGGTCCCACTGGGAGCCCCCGGTGTTAGCAGAACGCCAGGCCCCTCACCTGGCTGAGCACGGGCCGAGCACACACAGAGCACACTCAGCACACACAGAGCACACTCAGCACACACAGAGCACACTCAGCACACACAGAGCACACTCAGCACACGCTCCACTTCTGGCTGCTGCGGGGATGAGAGCACAGAGCGCTGCAGTCACAGCACTGAAATGAAGCGGAAGCGATCTCGGAGCTCTGTTTAATTAAATATAGTCTGGGAAAGTCTCTGCTTTTGTTAAACACTACCTCAAAAGCACAGAGCGCTGAGTAATCCGCTAATGGGGAAAAACATACTCTTTAGCTACAAGGTGTTATTATTATAGGCTTAATATCAAAAGGGCTTGTTCAGCTTAGAACACGGGGCTGGAGGAAACGCTCGCAGGCTTGGCAAGACTCGGCGACACGACAGGGCTACGTTACAGGCCCACAGCGGTGCGGAGGTCTGTGGGGAGAGGGAGGTCATTCATTGCAACAAGCTCCTGTGGCACGAGGCAGCCTGTGACTGGCACTACAGAGTGCGTGAGCTGGGCACGGCTGGATGCATGGGGACAGATCCTCTGCACAGCCCAGAGCAAACTGGGGCATCCACGGGACAGAGGTGGCAGGCGTGTCCTGTGCTGGGGCCAGAAGTGTTACAGGCAGGTGGCCATGCATCCTACAGGCACAGATGAAGCAAGCCCAGGCCGTCAGTGAAACGCTCCCCTGGTGCCCCAAATACCAAGGGCACCTTCACCAGCACCCCACATCCCACACCCAACTCCCACCCTCGCTGCGTAGCCCCGGTTACTGCTCGCTCCCGTCCCCTTCTGCAGGGCAGAGGTGATGGCACACACACCCTTAGGGAAAAGGCTCTGGAGCAGCAGGCTAAGCAGCATCACTGCCCAGCCTGCCCTCGGCAGCACCCCCAGGAGGCTCGGTGCTACCACAGCACAGCTCCCCCAGCGCGCTCAGCACCCCGCGGGCACAGCCAGCCACAAGCAGGCAGCTGGCTCCCACCTGCAGCCCCCAGAGCACTCCCAGTCACACCAGTCCGGGACTGCTGAGAACCCACGGCACGTACGGCTGCTTTGGAGAGCACTCCGTGAAGAAGAATCTCTCACTCGAAGTTGAAAAACAAACCCCTTCCATCTTTTATTTGCTAATTAAACGCATTCATTGTAGTTAGGACTCATTTTTTTGTGCGTAATGTTTTGCCCATCTGGTTGATTAAAAAAAGAGCCCAGGCACCCGGCTTCATTAAGCTAATTGAGTGCATTCAGCTATTGGTTAATATTCTGAAGCACTTCACAATTATTCTCTCCAGTTATTAAATCTCCTCCGAGGGTTTTATTCCCCGTGCTACACTCTTTGTTAGCCAGCACCCAAGTGGAACTGCAGTCGCCCAGCCCATGAGCGCACCCAAAGGTCCTGCTGGCTCCCTCAGATCCGGACCCCAGGCAGGACGCCTGTGCCCAGCTGCAGACTGGGGGATTATTTGTGTTTTAGGGATTTTTCTTTGCTATATGAACCCTCAGTATGAACTCTGAAAGGGGAAAAACGGGCTCAGGAGCTGCAGTCAGGTGCAGGTTGACCCCAGCTGAACTGGTGCAGTGGCACACCGCCCAGCCTTGCTGGCAGGAGACACCCTGAGCTACGATTCCTGCACCAGGCTGCGGGCAGGCTACCTGTGCCCTAGACCTCCCTCCCACCCTGCTGCTCTTCCCGAGCCCTCTGCTCCTCTGCAGAGGAGGTGCAGCAGCTCTGCAGGTGTCCCCGCAGCCCAGGCTTCAGCCAGCACTGCCTCTCCAGCCCTGAATCACGGGAGGGCTGCCAGCCCCAGGGGGTCCCACCAGGAGCCTTCAGGGCCCAGCAGCGCAGGCTGATGGAAACGAGGGCAGCAGGCAAGAGACCGAAGATGAGAGAAGCTGCATCAAGGCACCCTGTGCTGGGAAGGGCAGGACTAATTAACAGAGCCCCTCACCACAACGTCCTCCCTGTCTGTGCAGCCAAGAGTTTCCCTGGCAGCTTGTGACACGGCTTTGAAGCCTTAACCAGCGCCAGACGCTTGAGTTCAGGAGAACAAAGATCTGGAAGCTGCTGTGCGGCAGGGTGGGAGACAGGAACGACAGACACATGGCATATGCGTGGCTCATCTTCCCCACAGGGTCTGGTTTCAGAAGGAAAGTAGGTTAAAAACTGGAATATGCTTTCATTTATAAAGCAAGTGCTGATTTACATGGCTCTAGTCCCACCTCACAGCCCCAGCTGATGCCAAAACCTCCCATCTCAGGAAGGAGCTGCAAGGGAGAACAACAAAACGCATGTGTGTTGTGGACTCAGGGCTGCTCTTGCTTCCTGAACAAGCACTGAGTTTGAGATGTGGGTCAGGAGCATCTGGAAGAGCTGACAGGTGATTTACAGGACAAGCCCTACTGAGCCAGGGCACCTATCTGCCTCCATTGGGGGCCAGTAGTGGATGCTGTAGGCAGGGTGGTGCAGACATTAACAGCTTAAAAATGAGCCAAGTGAGCTCTGCAGCGTGACACGCATTGCACAGAGAGCGCTATGTGCTGTATGTGATGGCCACACAGAAGTTCAGGCATCTCCCCCACCCCTCCTGCAGTGTTGGAAAGGATGAACCCCCAACAACCCCACTGCCCCATGGCAGACCCCAATACTGAGCCCCCAGGAAGCCAACACAGGAGCTCTGCACAGAGCAAGAAGGAAAAGCAAGGCGAGAAACTGTCCTAGTTGCTTCGTCAGTCCCAGCCCCACCTCTCTTATTTGGATTTAGAGGAAACAGCCAGAATTCACTCTGCTGGTATAAAAGGTGGTTACACTTCCAAGAAAACACTTGGTGGTAATTTAAATTGAAGGAGGAAGAAATTAAGAGGTTGATACAGCTGTGATTTGACACAGGCTGACCCGGGGCCTGAGGAGAACCTTAATGACATTTCCTTCAGGCCAGCCTGCTCTCCTGGTTTCACACTATAATTAGTTTCCCCTTCCTGACAGCCAGGCAGAGAGCCTAGACCAGCACTTGAAAATTTGGCCAGTGAGTACAACTTCTCAATAGCGTGGCAACAGCACCAATTAGTGCAGAGCTCGCTGCCCCACTGTGCTCCGAGCTGCGGGACATGCCGACAGGCACGCGCCAGCTCTCAGAGCTTATCAGCAAGGCAGGCACAAGGCAGGCACTTCAATAAAGCTCAAGAAATTGTCCCTAAAAGGCCAGTGCTTCTAAGGGGTGCTGAACTCCCTGGAAGTCTAGCCCCAGCTGGCACCTGCATGAACAAACCTACCAAGTCTGTGCTAGCTTTAAGGAGCAGCAGCACAGAAACCCCATGCAGTGACCCAGGACCACCATTTTTAAGGTACAATTGTTCAAGAGCCAGACAATGAGCAGCCACGAAAACAGCCCACTTCATAGGCTAATTATATTCCCAAATTA
This sequence comes from Aythya fuligula, assembly GCF_009819795.1. Lineage (NCBI taxonomy): Eukaryota > Metazoa > Chordata > Aves > Anseriformes > Anatidae > Aythya > Aythya fuligula. The sequence goes on along the minus strand of NC_045578.1, from coordinate 4,030,345 downwards.
AAAAAATGGTATTTTGCTCCTTCCTTTGTTTCCCTTCCTTTGTACTCCAAGTTAAAAGTTTCAACTATCTCTGACCCCAAGGCATTCCTTCCATGCCATTTTTAAGTCACAAGGGGAGTGTCACCCAGTTACGGGTCTCCAGCAGGTCTCAGAGGTTCCCAAATGTCACACACACCACAGCTGACTCAGAAGGGCTCGAGGCACTGGCCACACACACAGCTCCTCACCCAGCTCACCCTGTGCTCCCTGTGCTGAAAGCATCACAGCAGGACAAAAGCCATGGCTGCCAATTTCCAAAGGGACAGACGCCAAGCTTCACTTCCCCAATTCCCTTTACCCAGGATGAAGCAGGCTCCTGTCACCAACTCCAGTCACTGCCCCAGCACAACAGGGCACGGAAACTGGTCTGTGCCCACAGGGTGGGGAAGCACCGTCCCACTCACCCATTTGGGAAGAGAGCAGCAGCCTCCCAGGGGAAGCTGTCCCCGACTGTCCCCTACCTCACGTGGGGCAACCCAGGCAGCTGCTGCTCCCACCTTCCTACCGCCAGGTCAGCGGGATGCCCCAGGCCATGCTTCGTGCCACAGCCCACAGCAGCACCAGACCTACGGTGTTAGGTCCGCTAGGGATTTACACCCTCCCAGGAAACCACCCCAAAACCAGAAGTCCCTTCAGCAGTTTCTTGCCACCAGCCCGTGCAGCAGCCAGCACAGGGCGCTGCTGCCTGGGAGAGACCTGCAGCAGCACACAAGGGCCCGTCAGATGGGATGGGACACCGACCCTTCCATTTGCTTCCCTTGCTCCCAGGCTCCCTTTTTGCTTCCCTTCAGCTGTCTGCAGCTAAATGAACCCATTACGGCACAAATTCTGTTCTTAACTCACCCCCCGGGTGTTTTGCTGACCCTACTGAGAACTATATTTAAATGTGCAATTTCCTGGCTGGCTAGGCTCATTTGCAGTCCCTTCCCCCAGATGCCTGTGCACGTCTGGCCCTGAATCCACTTAGCTTCCACCAGCCTTTAAATCAAAGGAATTAAGAAAACCGTATAATTAAAACCCTTCACTTTATTTTTCTTGTATCGTTATTATATGCCTAAATACTTCTAATTCTCATGCCCTCTGGTAGGTGAGCTTGAAAAAGGCTAGAAAAATGACAAGTTTCTAAGCAGAAAAGAAGGTAGCCAGAACAAACAGCTTGACAGGAGAGAGACTGCTCAGAGCATGTGATTTAATGTGCTGCAGAGCCGGATGCAGGCCCTGCCTGGCACCGAGGGCAGGAGCAGCTGCTGCTCCCAGCATCTGCAGGAGGTGGTGCAGCCCAGCAGCTGCCCGCTTGCTGCGTGAAGGAGCAGCTCCATCCACCCGGCTGGTCTGTGAGGAAGGTCCTTCCGTCAGCACCGGGTGCTCCACGTGCCCAGGAGGCGTTGGGGTTGCTCTTTTCAGAGAGGTCTAAAGACAAGAGGTCCAGGGAGCACAACCCCTTGGGGGCATCCCCTCAGTCTCTTCAGATTCCCCCAGGCAGCCTCTTCCACAGTCTCTGCTCCAACCCCTGGCTGCCTGCCTGCATGCAGGGGCTGCTCAGGAAGCCTTTGGCTCTGGTGAGCCTCCAGAGGTCTCTCTAGCTGGATGGCAGCGTTGGGAAGGGCAGGAAGAACCAGACCCTGCAAGGTCAGAGGCCACCAAGAGAGTCCTTCAGCCTCAGCTCTGTCTGACTGTAGGTGTCTCCGCCTGGACACTGGAGCTCCCAGCTGCCAGCATGGCTCATCCCGGGAGATACCAGGGCCGAGGAAGGGTTCAGAAGGCTTTGGAGAAGACAAATTGATGCTGAAAAGCCACTCCAACAGCAGTAAGCAAGCTGTGGCTGGGATGACCTTGCTACAAGGTGCTCCCTGCAGAGATCCGAGCAGGCTGCTGGCGAGTGCAGGCCCCGTGCCTGCTCCTGCCACCCGCAGGGGCTTCCCTCGGACCCCCGCAGCAAGGCCAAGCTGCCGGGGCGCAGAGGTGGAAGGGTCCCAGGCTGCCTGCTGGGAATGACAGGCTGCCTGGGCACCGAGCAGCCCCCATGGGGGGAACAGACACTGCGGAGGGCTCAGAGCAGCGCCCTTGTCTGCTGAGACAGCTCCCCCACAGGCAGAGAGCCGGCCAAAATAAACGCATTAAAGCAGAGTGATGCAAGCCTCTTCAGTGCCTCTTCCCCACAGCCTTCCTTCAGAGGGGAGCAGCTACACACGGACAGAGCTCTCTGCTGCCAGACTTGCAAAAAGCCATCAGCTAGGAAGGACGCAGGCCCCAGGAGATGAACTGAGCCATCCGCTCCCCTTGCATGCAGCCGCACTGACAGCTTGCAAAGGAACTGCAGAGCTCCTGAACGGGCTAGAAACCAGTTTAATGGTGAAGTGTCAGCACATTTCTAGGTTAATAAAACCGGGGGCATGGGAAGAGAGGGAAAGGAGACCTGCTGTCTTAGAGGCTGGAATGCATTTCACAGCAAGAGAACGTTTCAAGGCAAGGAAGTATTTCTTCATAGCTGAAGAACTCCAAATATGAAGGATTCTGAGAGGTTTCCTTTCCTCCACTAGCTCCTAATGGACTGAGCACTTTGCCGAATCCACAACACACCTCAGTGAACCCAGGTATTAGTATCCAGCTCACACCAGAAATGCAAAAACACCTCAGCACTGCAGCCACATCACTGATTTCTGCTTTTCCACTCTGACCTGCCTCGGCCTTGGGAGCTGCAAGGGCCAGGCCCCCTCTGGGAGCAGAGGGAAGGGGCTTCCCGGGGAGCTGGGCAGGCGCTGAGCCAAGCAGCCCAGCAACACGCTGCCCTGGGGCCAAACCGGACACATTACTGCTAACAACCAGCCCCAGGCCCCGTGTCCTTAGAGCACACGGGTCATTAACTCGGATTTGGAGGCTGGTTCCACTGCTGGGGGCATTTCAAGCCCAGTTACACCTCTGCCTCATGCTCTACCAAGACAACGCTGGTCCCCACAGGGCTCTTAGCACTGGTCCCTTTATGCTCCTAGCACAAGAAGCCACGAGGCAAGCAGACAGGTGATTGAAGAGCATGGAGAAAGCAGCGCTGGCTTTACTCGCTTATCCGGTGGCCAGGAGCAGGTGCTACAGGAGAACCAGCTCCCCCAGGTGAGGTGTGATCACACACTGCCCTTCCCCACCTGCAATTATCGTCCTGGATGGCCACTCTTCTGTTCCTTTGAAGCAGCAAAGCGAAGGCTCAGATCCCTACAAAGAAGGCCAGCCCCGCTCCGCAGCCTGACATCAATCAGCCCATCTGGCAGTAAGGAATGAACTCCTGCAATCGCTATGAATAAGTCATGCCTCTTCACTACTGCTTCAAGGCAAATTGCAAGCACTGCTCCCATCAATACTGCATGAGAAAGGAGAAGGCAGAAGCCTGATTAGAGTATGGAAACATGCGGGAAGAGATGCCTGATCTCTGATGTGCGGTGCACAGCAGTGACGCGGCCTGATTTGCCAGCTGAAAGCACCGAGGCTCACGAACACCACCACACAACAAAGGCAGGCAAAGCCCACACGGCACCTTTACATGCTCTGGGCTGACCTGCACTTCCAGAGGGAAAGCTGCAGCCCTCCCACGTTTGCATGAAGCCTTCCCCTCTCCTCACATGCTCCAACTTCCCCAGCCTCTCCTCAGCCAGCGCTGTGCACACAAGGCAAGCTGAGCCAGAGGTGTCGTTCTCACAGCTCCACCAAGTGCTCCCAACACGTGCAGTGACCCCAGAACCCCATCTGCAGGCAGAGGCACATGTTCCTGGTCCCTCTGCATTCAGCAAGGCCCAAAGCATCCCATCAGCCACAGGAAAACATCAAGAGCTCAGTGGATGAGCCTTCCGTCTTCATACTGCCACTTGCTGTAGGCACACAGCACCAGAGGGGAGCACAAACACCGTCACAGCACTGCCCAGCCTGCAGGACCAGCGCCAGGTGAGGGAGTGCAGCATGGGGACCTGACTTGTCCATAGGCAGGGGGCCTGTAAGCAGCTGTCTCTGGCCACATTTTCAGCTCGCTTGATCACTTTGGCACAGCTCTGCCTTCTGCATCACCACTATCCAAAGCCAGTTCGTACTCCTTTCCCCCCCAGTTCTTCCACACCAGTCTGCAGCCATCCATAGGAGACAGGGAGGTGAGCTCTGAAGCAGCAGATCACTTTTCCAGGGCACTACTTGACACCCGTTAGGGACAAATCCATCTCCTTGTGTTACATCTGTGGCTTTTCACATGCTGCAACATGGAAGCCTCCTTCCCTCGTGAAGCCGTGATTCATCCTCAGACAACATCCATCCCAGCTCCCAACAAGGAGGCAGCTCACACGACTTCCAGCTCCCCGCCCACAAAAAGACCAGGCCCCGTGTGCTAGGGTGGTGCAAGGGGCAGGGAGGGCTTGGAGGCAGACACCCAGCACAGAGCAGCAGCTGCAGAGCCCCCTCTGGCAGGGCTCCCTTTGAGCATCCCGATTGCTGAGCCCATCAGAGCAGCAGGGCAGGCTAAGCCCGGTGATGTCCCCGTGTTGCCACTGCCATGGTGCGGAAGCACAAAGGCAGGAGCTAGTTTGGAGCACGTTAACAGAGCTGGACACAGCAGCAGAACAGCATGGGGCTGGTAACACAGCCAGCCGCAGGTGAGTGCACACGCACACAGCGCTCTGCAAAGACACCCTGGCACAATTTTCCCTGCTGCTGCCCCATTCCTCTGCTTTAGCTATTGCAGCTGTGACAACCTGCAACCGGGGGCTTCAGCAGGCTGTGCCCAAGCTACCTGCATAAAAGCAGGTGGAAAACCTGTCCTCACCAGCTCTGCCATGTTGTTAGGGCTCACTTCTGTTCGTTAGAACAGAAACCCAGCCACTACCTAGAGGTGGGAGAGGGAAGGGGACGCCCATGGTAAAGTCTTTCCTTATCACGACTAGGAGGGCTCAACAGTCCAAGTTGCTAAATATGCCACAAAACATGCAGGGCAAAACCAAACTAAACTATAGGGTTACTGATCCCTTTGCTGCACTCACAAGACTGCAAGGTAAAGTTGTGAATGAGCTCTGCACCACAGGTACAACCACAGCCCAGCAGCAGCTGACTGCCGAGCACTGCTCCAACACAGCACCAAGCCGCAGGTGCAGGGACTGCAGCCCAGGGCACGACCTGACCCTCCTGGGTATGACTGATGGGCCCCACAGCCACCAGCAGTTGTGAATCCAGCACTAACACATCCTCAGAAGGTGTTATTCAGCCTGAGTCTCCACAGCACATCTTTATTCCTTGTTCAGACCCCAGCTGAGCCCCTCATGCCCGCTCCGTTTAACACCCTCACTATGTACTCGGCGTTCGGGTCTATCTGTGAGCTGGGGCTTTGTGTTACCAGGGAAATCTGCAGCAAAGAGAAACCGATTCAGTCTTCTGTGTTAATTTAATATCCTACGAACCAGACCAGCCCTCTCCAGTTCAGAGCTTTGTGGATCTGCAGGACTTGCTTTTATTTAGCATACCTAGAGCTCAACAGCCGCAGCAGAAATCAGCGTAAAGCAAAAGCACCAGAGGCAAGAATTTTTTCCCTCTGAAGCTGAAGAAAATGTTATCTGCACAGCTGTGCAGAGCCAGGAGTCTTGCCGTGTACAGTTTAAGACAGACCAAACAGTCCTTCGAAACATGCCATCAGTGCTTTGTCAAACAGTTATGGAGTCACTCGGCTGAAAACACCAGCCAGCCAAACCCAGAAACACGCACAGAAGGGTTCTGGAGCTGTCCTCATCCTCCCACCTCAGCACACAGCTCTGTGCTTCCCACCAGTAAAGGCACTTCCACCCCACCCCGCAGAGAGGGCTCCTGCTGAGAGCCCAGGCTCTGCTGCCAGCCGAAAAGGACGGGACGGGATCCTCCTGGCTGACAGGAATGAGAGCAAGTGGAGGCTGCCAGGGAAGGCGACTGCAGAAGGGAGCAAAGAAATTAGGCAGTGAGCTTGGCACAGTGCTGCCACTGAGCTCTAGGATCAGCAGAACTGAGGGCTCGGTTTCTGGGCGTCCCCGCTTGGACGCTGCTGTGCTGAGAGCACAGCTTGGGAGCAGGAGGGAGGGGAAGGATGCCTCCGTCTCCAAAACGCATCGACTGAAGCGCTGCTCCAGCAGAGCGGCACGTCACAGCCTCACTGTTTATACTCACACCAGAATAATTAGAGCAGTCACTGTTAACTAGCGAACAACTTCACCATGAACTCCGAACAATGCTGAAGAATTAATCGCAACACTTCAGAGCCTTCCCTGCACACAGCCACCAGCCTGCAGAAAACACTGAAACTACCCCAGAGACAAGCAGGCTAAATTAATCCCACATGGCTTCTGGCAAAAAAAGAGATGTGTAGCTCTCTCAGAGGTACTCACCCTAAAATAATGCCTGCTCAGGGCAGCCACCCAACAGAAACAAGTCCTCAAGCAGCCACACCTTTATCACAAGGCATGACTCAGCTCATGAGCTGGCTTCCATCAAGGAATAAAATATAGGGATTTATTTTCAGCCAGGTCCACTCCCTAACCCAGCAGGTTTCTGCGATGCGAAGCTCCCAGCTGCCCTGGGACAGCCCTCCCTCTCAGGCTGCGCCCTCAGAAGGTTTGGACCTTTCAGGAGAACTTCCCCATCCAGGGACACGAGCACAGGGAAGCAATGAAATCATCCTCCAGTGTCGTGTACTTGACACTTATGACAAATATTTATACTTCTCCATCTGTTTCTGCCCATATCACTTATGCTAAAAATAAAGCTGAAGACTGTAATGGAACAGAAGAATGTTTCTTGTCTTGACCCACTAAGAAATGCAACCACCAAGTCCAGCCTGCGAAGCCCTAAGCGAGTTACGGATGCAAGTTATGAAGTGCTTGGTTGTACCCTGTCATTAATGGTAAACACTGTTAGATGACTGGATTTTTATAGGGTACAGGACAAACAGGCTGGAAAACACCACCTCAGCAGCTGAAAGCCAGGAAAATAGGAAAGTTGGTCAGATTTTCAGATGGATTTTTTGATAGCCTGAAGTTTAATTCTGGAAAAAAAAAAAAAGAAGTTACCCCTGTTAATTCATAGCAGCCCTAGGAGCTAGGCAGAAGCCTCCCCCAGCAACCCACAGGGTCCTTCTGCTTTCCCACATCTCTGGTGTCATCTCCTACACCCTGTGCCTGTCACCTGCTGACTTCTGCCCCAGCCCAGCAGCAGGGCCCCCAGGTGCAGGACGGGCAGCTCCGGGGCTGAAGCCCGATGCACCTGGTGGCACAGGGCAGGCTGCACAGCTCCATTTCTTGACCCTTCTGCAATAAATTCCAAAGGACCCTTCAGCATCCTGCTCTGGTACAAATGTTCCTCACTGGACACATCTTTCTGTGACCAAAGACTCAACCCTTAAAGCCACCACCCATGGCTAACCACACAAGTCTCCTGGGTGCTGGCACACGGCCGCATGCCTACTGACACGGCACGGAGCAGCACAGACCGCCCTCCCACACGTCTCTGAAGTCTCTGCAGTTCCTTTCCACTGCTATCCTTCAGAACAGTGTCCTATCCCCATTTATCAGGATTTTCTTTTGAGCACTTCAGATGGTTTTCTCCAGACACGCTAAGCTTAACCAGCCTTAATTAAAGCAGCACGCTTGACGACGTGACTGTTTGGTACCCCTCATTTCTCCACTGCAGCCAGAGCTTTGGTGCTTTAGCTGCTGGGCTTCAGCTCTGCCACAAGGACGGAGTTATGTCAGCAGCTGCTCCTGCACACTCCTCTCATCCTCACTGCATTTACAGCTGGATACTCCTCTCGTTTAACTGCAGGTTTGCTGCTGGTCACTCCCTGCACGTTGGAACAATTGGCCTTGAGAAGCAAGCGATGTCCTGCACTAAAACAGGACTGGAAATCGGAGAAGAGGGATTTGAAGCCATGAAGAAAAAAAATGTAAGTGGAAGGATTTGGGTGAGGGCTACTGCTACTCTTCCCAAGACACATCTGCTTTCCTATCTGTTAAGGCACAAGCCAAGAACATTTTGCCTTACACTGGATTTCTATTCCACTTTCACACCGCCGACCCGAGCCTTGCTTTTGGCCTGTGCCTGACTGGGTAAGCTGCCTCCTCACAGCCCCTCAGCAAAGGCACAGAGGGACACCACAAGTCACACACACCACAAGCTAAAGGGCACCAAAAACTACCCAGAAGCAGCATTTGCTCATCTGCCCTCACAGGTGTCAAGAAAGCTGCTACAACAGCCTGGTGCTGCCCAAAGCTGGCCTCTGGCACACTCTCTGCCCTCCTGCCCCTTGCCTGCTCCCCCTGCTCGGCTCTGTCTGCGTGCACAGCGGGGCCGTGCCACCTCACACACCAGAGCCTGCCCCCCGCGTTCATCGGGGTTTCCAGCTGTGGAAGACACCTTCCCAGGGCGGCCTAATTGCATGCATCGATTTCAGATGTTACCAAGCAAACTGCCTTGCACACCTCCAGCACAGGAACCATCCTGACACCGAGCTCCCCGCTACCACGTGTCCCTTTCCCCCCACTAGCTCCAAACACCCTGCTTTGCACCAGATTTATCCTCTCAGAGTCACGCTCTGGAGACCCAGAGCACCCTGCTAACGGCCCCCAGGAGCCTTCCAGCTCCCCCAGCCTTTGTGGCAGCTTTTCCTGAAGCCTCTTACCACAGAAGTTCCTCCTTCCCCTGCTCCAGGTAGCGGTGAGTCTGCAAAGGCTCTCCTAAGGTCAGCACTGATACCTCACAGAAGATCTGGCTGGCAGACAGCAATATTCCTTCCACACAGCCGGGGTAACACGACGTTCAGCAGCCTCAGGACATGCACCCCGACAGGCAGCACTCCGGCGAGCAGACTCAGCTGAAGCACAGGGGCACGCTCAGCACTGTGCCACCTCTTCAAACCCAGCCAGTGTGTAAACCACACAATCTCTTGAGGTGACTGCTGCCCCAACTTCTTCCTCCAGCAACCACCGCTGCTCTGCTGCCCTTTGCAATACCTCCTCTGCTGCAGCAGGACCGGAGTTATGCCAGGGCTAGCAGCAGCTCTCAAACTGCAAGGGAGACCAGCACCCACACAGATGCTAGGGGAGAGAAAGGATCTCCACAGCACCCGTCACAAGGCTGCGATGGTGCAGTGCGAAGGGGAGATGAGCTGAAAAATATTTGTCCAGTGTCTGGGCCAGCACTGCACTCAGACCTCCTCAGGTCTGCAGTACTACCCCACTGCTCCCTGCCCAGCTCCATCAGCTGATGCCAAAGCAAAACACGCAAAAAAATAAACAACCAGATAAGCTGCTCCCCACCCAGAGCCTCCTGTCTCCTTATGCAGAGAAGTTGAAGAGTGTCAGACCGTGCACAGACAGGCAGTGCCTGCACTGCTACTGCTGGCGTGCTGAGAAGGACAAGAGTTGCTTCTGCATCTACAACGCTTATCGATTAAGATACACGTCCCACAGCTTTCTCAAGAAAAATGAAACCTCTCGAGGACCCCCCCACCCCGCAGTATATCACAGATGTTCTTCCTCTTAGAGGAAAGGGGGTGTTTGGTTGAGGTTTGTGAACACACAGGCAGAATTCAATATGCTTGCACTCACCGAGCTGGCAGCTGCTGCAGACCGTACTCGCTGCAGGGTGGCACGCAGCCTCGCGGGGACCCCTCCTCCGCCGTTCTCTCATCCAGACCTAAAGAAAAACAACCTGAGACCCGTCCTTTGATCTCTGCAGAAGCATTTCGTTCAGAGATACAGGAGCTTGATAATATTTTATTAGCCTAGAGGAACAAAATAAAAAGACAGCTTCTGCGGGAGGAGGAAGCCCCCAGCCAAGCCCTGCACTGCAGGCTGAGATTCCCAACGTAGCTCTCCCACAAGAGCCCCTGGGGAAGAGAAATCCCCTACGCCCTTCCCAGCAAAGTAAAATTGGGCTTTGGAAAGCTGGTTAGCACAAGAACATTGTGACAGGCCAAGACGTTAAGGGCTTAATGAACTCCTAAGTTAGGAAGGCACTGGCTCTGAAACCCACAGCAGAAGTAAGGCACAAAGGAGTTCTGTGAAGCAGTGGGAGCGCCTCACCGTCCTCTGGGGCAATGCTGGGACAGGGAAGGACACAGCTGCCCTGAGGGGTGTCCCAGAAGGGCTGGGAGAGCATGGGGAGCAGCTCTGCAGGGCCAGGAGCTGTCCTGCAAGATGTGTGTGTGTACCTGTGCCCAGCACGAAGCACACCAGCTCGTCAAGGAGACATCCCAAAAGCAAAGAGAAGAAACAGCCGGAGACAGCTCCGAACAGAAGCACCACAAGGCAGGGAATGCAGCTTGTCCCAAAACTATGACCGCCGGGACCCAGCAAAGGCCTCGGGCTCTGCTCTTCAGGCAGAAGAGATAACAGCAGATAAGGGCTCGCCTGATCTGGCAACAAGCCGCCCCACAGCCCGGCTGCGAGACCCCGGTGCCACCCTCCTTTACCTCAGGAGCCCCCCTCAGAGCCCCCCGCCGCCCTCCACAGCCCCCCGCTGAGGAGACCCGCGGCTCCCCGCCTTTCCCCGGCCTCCGGGGAGGGAAAAAAAACCCCGAGGGGCTGCGGCTGGGGCCGAGGGGAGGCTGCCGGGGCGGCCCGAAGCGGCGACCACAGCGACGGCGACAGCGGCCCCGTCCCTTCCCGCGGGGCCCCTCAGCCCCGCCTGACAGGAGAGGGGAGAGCCCGCGCCGGGCGCGTGCCCGCCCTTCCCGCCCAGCCTCGTGCACGCGCGCGCTCACCTGCCCGCCGCAGCCCGGCGCCGCCCGCAGCTGCCGCCCGCAGCCCCCCGCCGGCACCGCGCCGCCCGCGCGCCCGCTCCCATTGGCTGGCGGCGGCCGCGCCTCCCGCCGGCCGTTGGCGGCGCCCTGAGGTGAGGCGAGGCGGGGCCGCCGCCCGCCCCGCGCGGCTCGGGGTGGGGGGAGTTTTGAGGCAAAAACGCTCGTTTTTTTTTTTGTCCCTCCTCCTTTATTTTTATTTTTTTGAAGTGTGGTGGTCGACCAGAAGCACGCCTGGGGTGGGGGGTGAGGACACCGGGTGGGGGAAGCCTGGCAGGGAGCGCATGGTCCCCGTGATCTGGGGGTGCTTCTTGCTCCAGGCTGAGGGACGGGCTGTGAGGGGGCAGAGCTGTGTGATTAATTAGTTAATTAAACGGCCTTCGTGTGCATTCTGACTCTGTGTGCTAATTGGCGGGGCGCACCGGGCACAAACCTGCAGGCAGCAGTGGGGACGGGCAGCGGGGCGGCTGCTCCCCGTGCTGGGTGCTCACAAGGGCGGGCTGTCACCCCAGGGTGCTGCCAGAGGGACGCTGCCCCCCTCACCCCACAGTGTCCCTACGGCCACATGTCCCCTCAGCCAGGCTCCAGAGCGCTAGCAGCCAGCCCTGACCACGTATGCGCTTTCTCAAGTTTTATGGCAACGGATAGAAACACTCGCTGCACATCAACAGATTCCACTCGAGGAGTCCCTGCAGGCAGATGCCGTCATTTCATGACTCACGTTTTGGCTCTATTTCCATCCCCGCACAGCTCTCTCTTACCTACTTGGCCCTGGGTGCCTGGGTCGAGGGGTTCCCCCTGCAGCCAGCCACGAGGTGCGATTCTTGCAGGACTGGTGACACCAAAACTGTGCCCAGTGACTCGTGGCTGGGCTCTGCTGTGACCCCATTCACAGCCAGTGTCCCCACCAGGAGATCTTGGCTTCAGCCTGAGAGCAGGAGTTGGATTAAATCCTTGCCCTGACTCAACCTGCGGCACACTGCTGCTCCTTCCTGCTGTGACAAGCGGATGGAAAAGTCCTGCCCTTACTTCCAGCGGGTTTCAAATAACCCTCTGCTTTGGAAACAAATTAACTTATTAACAACTGTTTCATATTGCAAAATAACTCAACATGTTAATAATACAGCTTGTGGTTTACTATAAACTTCTTGTTTCCCATTCCAAAAAGACCTTGGTCAGGTTGTCTTCATAGTGTTTAGAGAAGTACCATCATGTAATTAAGGCACAAAATCACTAAAACACCAAAATTCTCTGCAAGTTGTGCAATGACCATGAACTTTTTCCCTTACTCATTCTGTGGATACATGTCTTTTAGTCAGACATACCCTATAGCAACTCACTGTATGCATCGAAGTCTTGCATTTTCTGCAGAAATGTGCTTTGTCACCCTGGTAGACCACGTGCAGCTGAGCAGAGAACTACGGATGAATATGTTTGTCTGGGGTTAATGCCCTTTCACTTTACTACCTAAAATATTTATCAGATCTGCCAATATGCAGTCAAAATATTTTGAGCTGAAATGTTTTGATTTTCCCTTGGAACCTCGGAGAGCTTATTTGCCTACTATTAATCTTTAAATTGGCTTGTTGGCAATTTTAATGGATCCCATTATATGACCACAACTTTCTCTGCCGTCTTATTTATTTTGAAAAAACAATCAAACAAAACCAGGCTGTTTTCTCTTTATCCAGCAAGCTAGAAGGTGAGTGCATGCATGGTTGCAAGCTTGATTATTAGAGAATTCATACATTCAGCTAAATGATCCCTGAGTTAGAAACCTAGGAAGGATCATCAGGGAGAAAATCCAGTGGAGCTGATCCCCCATGAGCCAGAAACACTGGGGCAGAGAAGGGCTTTGGGATCTTGTGGACAGCAGCGTGATGTGAATGAGAGGAAGGTGGTAGGGCTGACATTTTACAGTGACCATCAAATATCTTTTTGATTTTGCTAGTTTTTACTAGTGGCAATTTGAGGGTTTGTCCCTTTCAAGGTATTTTATTTATAGTTCTGCCAGTGTTTCTGTGGTTTCATGTCTTTAAATATTACTGGGTCCAGTCTTGCACTTCAGGTACACAATTCCTTTCTACAGCAAACACAACAAAGAAACAGAACCAAAAATATAAACGATGCATCGAGGGCATGGTTACCAAAGGAAAGCAGTAGGGACAGTTTCTCCACCCTTGGATAGATCACTGGCATCTGGAAATACATTTTCTTTTCCTTTTCCGTGCAGAAGGCCCATCTGACAGAAATAAGGAAGCAAGACAATTCTAGGACCTGCTTTCAACAGTAAAGCCTGGCACAAAAGGCTGCCACCATTTTGTGCTGCCCTCCCAGGCCATGTTTGCTCTCTGCATGAAGCAGTGGAGCCTCATTTTGGGTAAAACCAGAAGCCCTGACTGCTTCTGTGGTGGTCTTGAGCAGAAGGTGCTCAAGGTCATGTCCAACAGGAGCCGTGCAGGGCAGCACAGACCTGCTGTAAGGGGGTGCAGCAGCCTGCAGGGCCTTGCTGAGATGCCAGATGGGCCCCAGGGTCAGGGTAGGAAAAAAGGCATCCTTGTAGCATTTTGGGGTCCAGGTAGGTGTGGTGCTGTGCCCTTTGAGGAAGGCAGCAGTTTCAGGATCACGCTGAAGAGCATTATCAGTCCCTCAGTGCCTCAGGTCTGTCCTTGCACAAAGAGCAGAGGCAGAGCTCATGGGGCTGCCTGGCGACAAAGCTTCACCGGCTTCACATCCAAATCCTGGTACTTTCTTGTTCCAAATCACCTAGAAGCATGAAAAAGGCTCATACAGCGATGACATCCACCTCTCGTAAGGCCTTGCAGGGTCCCATGCACACTCAGTCACGCAGCTGGGTTTCATCCCTGGCATCCCGCTCTGATGGGACAAAGCTCCACGAGGCACCTGGCCAGGGCCCTGCTGAGTCCTGGGGCCTGAAATCCCCACACAGTGCACCCCCTGTGCCCCAGGCAAAGGCTGATCTCTGCTTTTCTTGAGCAATGAAACTTTCAGCCTCCGGCTCTTCTTGTCATAAGCAGTGCCAAGAAGTGTTTTCGGGGGTTTCAGAGGTCATTTGGGCTGCTTCACTTCTGGCTTCGAGATGTCTGGATGATGATGTTTGGGAAGTGCTGAGGATTGTCCCCTAAAGACCTGTCTCCTTTAACATCAGTCAGCTTAAATCACCAGGGATGTCTGAAACAGTTTTAGCACCAACATCGGGGCTTGAAACTATTGCCTCTGGCAAAGACTGCCAGCACTTGACCTGATGCAGTAACCTGGTTAACAAAGCTCAGTCCCAGACTGCTGATTCTCCCAGAAAACAAAACCCGCGTGCCTCAGTTTCCTTTCCATAAGAGACAAGTGATTGCACTGCAAAGCACCGATGACCAGTGCAAAGAGTCCTAAATAATGTTTATCTGATGCTTACACCAGGATGGCTGTAACAAGGTTAAAATAAAACTTTGATATTTCTGCTCAATAGTGGCTGGGGGTGCGCGGTTGGCATTTAGTATTTCCCACGTGCTTTCTGGGTGCGGGGCCTGGAGGGGTGGTTAACCTGTCCTTGAGCTGCAGACACGAGAGGGAGACTTTACATTTCCCCAGACATTTCACAGGTGTGCTGAGGTAGAAAAAAATATTGCATTTCTTTTAAGAACAGCTTGGGCCAAATGTCTTTTCGGTGCCGCAGCAGTGAGCAGGATCCGTGCTGGTGCCAGCAGCAGAGCTCTGCGAGCTGCGGCCATCCTGATGCACCGCTGCTAAAGAGCTGCTCAGCCGACTTCACAGTTGCTATATTCAGAATCCATTTGGCCACTTTTGACTTTTACGCTTTCTAAAAGAAGGCAATAAAGCAATTAGGAATAGATAAGAGAAGGAGAGAGCGCTCCACCAAAGAAAGCGAAAGAAAATAGCGTGGCGTAATTAGTATAGCGGAGCTGGCAGCAGCGAAAATGGGCTGTAATAACTGTAGTGTGGCTGGCAGTGGGGCTGCAGGCTGCCCTGCACATTTCCAACGCGGTGATGGCAGAGAGGGACCTTTCCCCACACAGCATAATCTGGCCTGAGAACGTGTGTTGTTGGGACAGAGGGAAATAAAATCATCAGGTAGTGCTGCCGGTCCTGTGCTTGTGTCAGCCGGGGGATTTATCCAGCTGAAAACACTCTCCCAAATCAAGAGGGAATGGGAATTAGTGTAACCAGAAAGGCAGGTGTGTTTTTTTTTAGGGAAAAATTCAAGAATGTCCTATCTGGAGGGCTGAGTTAAAAATAAACAGGAGCCCGCTCTGCCAGAGAAGGAATGAGCGCGCTTAGAGATAGCAGGGATTGTGGAGGAAGGGGCCGCCTCTTTCTTTAGTGTTAATCATTTTTAATTTGCATCGTTACGGTGTCTAGAAGCACCAGGTGGAAATCAGGGCCTCATTGTGCTGGGAATTGTGCGCAAACATCATGATTAAATGTTGCCAGCTCTGCAGAGGTTGCAATACCGTCCCTCATCTCTGCAGAATCACTAACCAGCACAATTATTGCAGAATAAGTTTTTCTGCAATTTCCCTTCCAGAATAGCTGTGCCACTTGATTTATGTCAGAGTAACCAAGCCCAAGGGGAAGAAAAGATAAATTTGTTGCAGGTCCAACCTGGTAACCTTCACCAGTAATAATAACCGCTTGGAGGCAGAAGCTGCTCACCACGTCTCTGTTCACATTCAGAAATTATTTGCTTGCGTCTCGGTTTCCCTTTCTGTAACACGGGAGCAGCGGCACTGTACTCCTGGCTCAGGGGAGGCAGTGCTTAATTTGCTGAGGGTTACTTTTCTATTAGGACTTTTCTAATAGGTAAATGATGCTGTAAAATCCCAAACTCGATTAAATAGAGTTTTAAATCAAACAAGCAAACACGCTCAATTGTCACAGCACAAGTAGGAAGCAACACAGCAGGCACTGAGGGGTCTTCACATGATGACCAAGTCCCGTTGGGTTTCTGTGATGTTGTGCTCGCTGCTCAGAGGTCAGAGATCTGCATGAGGCACTGGGCATGTTTTTACAGCTTCAAATGGCCAAATGGGTGCCAAGCACGGGAACTTTTATAAGAGCACCAGCAGGTCAGAACCGAGGGGCGAGGACGGTCCTGCCCCTGCTGGGGTCTGCACTGAAACACCTCCATGCCCCGAGCTGCCAGCACGCCACAGGGAGCTGCTTTCACGGGACAACCTGAAACCTCTCATCACTTCCATTTTTCAGCACTTAACATCTGCAGACCTCTAACTATTCCCTACAATCCTGCATTCAGCTATTTGCCATGGGTTTTACCAAACTGAAAGGCAACAGGAGAAGGGGCTGGGAGCTGCAGTGCTCAGCAGAGCACCGTGCCAGCCTTTCCTCCACGCTCTCCCCCCTGAGTGCCAGCTCCAGCCCCTCCTGCACCAGGCAGGGCCCCAGCAGTTGCCGTGGGCTTTCCCGACCTTTTCACACCACACAGGGGGCTGGTTTCCATTCACAGCAGACATTTGCTGCATTCCCTCCAGGCTCTGCATGGTCTCCACCTGAAAGCCGCAGGCCCTGGGGTCGCTGGCTTGGACGAGGAGCTTGTGTTGGTGAAAGAATTCGAATTACAGCCTCTCGTCCTGCTGGAGGTGCTTGGTGAGGGAAAGGCAAAGGCAAGGATCCCCAAATCGTGTATCTTACAAAGCAGGCATGGAAAAGAAACCCTCCCGTGATGTTTAAAGCAGTTTTGGGACTTTTAGGGATCCCAGCTCAGAGGTTTTGAATAGCAACTGCTGGGAATCGTTTACAAGTAGCATTTCTCCTAATTTCCTATTCTGCCTTTTAATACTTCCTTGGGAAAGAACGGAGGCTTTGCATTACAAGCAGCTTGAAAGATAAAGCAGCCAAAACCAATGCCCTGCTCCACCCACAGCCCTGCCCTGGCTATTTTTAGTTTTGCCTGCAGATCGACCCCGTTTAAGCAGGTGCAAGAGGTGAACCTGAACGCTGTCGCTGCGCTGCCTCTGATCCTCGTGGATGTGAGAAGCGGTCTGCCAGTCCCCTCTGCTGGCTGCGGCTTGCTGGAGAGAGCTGCACCACCGCACAACCAGACGGCTCCCAGCAGGAGAATGGGTGAAAAAAACAAAGCAACACACCCAACCTTAAAAATAACCTTAAAAATATAATTTTTTTTGAAAGTTGAGGCATCCTTCTGAGAGCAAATCATCTCCCCGTGGGGGATGGACAGCTTGATGTTAACTTTGCTGACCTCATGGCCAAATTTCAGCTGCTTGCAGCCCATGTCGCATAGGACCCAGGGCACTGTGTGCACCCTGCGTGCTGCTGGTGCCCGCTCCTGTCCTGCAGCGGGTGCAGCATCCCCACGGCCCTCTGCTGACTTCCCCAAGGCAGCTGCAATCCTGTTCTGAAGTGACCGAGATAAAATTTCAGCTTTTGCAAAGTTTCGAAATGTCAGCTTCTCCAAAAAAGCGGACAGACCCTCAAAGAGAGAACGCAGCAGGTCTGAGCTGGTGCACCCCGAGAGCTCCGGGCTGAGCCAGCAGCGTGGGACAGGGGCTGTTTGGGGCCGTTTTGCAGCTGGGGGCAAAGAGCCCAGAGGGGCAGGGGTTCCTCGGGGTGCTTTGGTAGCTGGGGGCAAGGAGCTGAGCGGGGCAGCGCTGCTCGCCCTGCTGGCGTGGGCAGCAGCAGGCAGAGCTGGCGCAGGGCAGCAGCTCCTCGTGGCTCCCCGCCAGCCGGCCTGTCTGAGACGGAAACCCAAGTGACGATGCTGATAAGAAGCCGTGCTTGTGGCCAGAGGCCCAGGGGCCCCGCACGGGAGGGCAGAGCCCGGGGGAGCCTCCGCCAGCTCCTTCACAGAGGCTCGGTGCTCTAGCCCGCTTCGCAGGGCTGTCCTGCGTGCACAGACTCCCCAGTGCTGAAAACCACCGCGTACCCCACATCCTGCCCAGGGCAAGCATGGGCGCTGCAAAAAGATGTAGTAGAAAAACTAAAGGTTTATTTTTTCTAATAAAATACATTCTCACAAAATAACCCTTTCTTTCCCATGCTGGGGGACTGGGGCATGGTTCTTGCCAGCTCTCCTTCCACTCCCCTCTCCTCAATCCAGAGCCACTCAGGGGCACTGCTGGGGAAGGGAAGGCAGCAATGCTCTCCTGTAAGAGCACGGGGTGCAGGATACCCCAGCACGGCCCCGGCACCCCAGGCAGGGCTGATGGAGGTCCTGTGGGTGCTGTAGCAAGTGTAGGGCCCCTGTGCCCCATGCAGGTGTCACCCACCCCGGCATCACAGCAAGCCTTGCCAGATGCAGGGCACTGGGCCGGCCAGATCCTGCCCTGGCTGCAGGGTGCTGCGTTCACGTGAGCTGGCGTTGGATGCTGCTCCTGCTGGCCTTGGGGCTGGGGCTGGGGATGACGGCTGTGTTTTGGGAGAGGAAGAGGAGGAGGAGGAGGAGGAAGGTGCAGGTTTGTCGGTCAGCGTGGATGCTGGAGAGAAAGAGGTGCGTGGTGGCTTCAGGTGTCCTGCCCGCAACTTGCCTCCTGGAGAGATGCTGCTGCCTAAAACCCTAAAACCCCATGTCCGTCCCACATCCCCATCCTGCCTGCCCCGGGAAGCATAGATGCCACATCAGACATTACAGCCCACTGCTGTTTCCCACCCTGCGCCCTTCTAGGGCCTTAGGAACCCCCTGAGACCCATAACCATACACCAGCTGGGCTGGGGAAACCCCGCTCACCTTTCACTGCGTGTTGTCCAGCTCCTTCCCTTTCTTATGCGACTTTGACTGGGGGTTAAAGAAGAGAAAACAATAATTCTTTTACAGACCTGCCCCCTGCTAACACCAGGGGAACAAGCAGCCGGGAAGCACCAGCTCCTAACCCCCAGCATGCGAGCTTATTCTCAGTTGAATTTGAGGGAACCTGCTTTCATATCCTATGGAAGGACAGGAAACATCCTGTGGTCACGGGGATGGTCTCAGAAAGTGAGTGAGTCACACAGAAAGTAATTTTGGAGGGAAGACTCACAGCTCCCAGCCTCGGACATCCCCAGGGGCTCCAGGCACGCACCCACCATCACCCACCGAGAGCCTCCGGCAGGGAGGGATGTGCTGGTACTCACAGGCTCCTGTTCCGCGTACTTGAATTTCTTCTGCTTGTAGTAGTCCCGGCCTTGGAGGAAATGCAGCAGGAGCAGGTCGCAGAGCACAGAGGCCTTGAACCAAAGCACAGGCAGGGTTGGGGCTGCCCTCCCAGCTCGCCTGTGCCCTCTTGTGCTCCCAGTTTGTCCAGGTTTGTCCCACAAACTGGGGTCACTTCTGCTTCAGCCCACTGCGTGGAGCTGCTGAAGAGCATGAGTCCTCCAAAAGTCCATTTAGGGCAGAAAAGAAGCTTGCTGGGACTGACACCGGGCAATTTCAACAGAAATTAAATGCTTCCCCTTTGGTTACACGCAGCGCACGCACCCTTTGAGTTGTGCCAAAGTCTTTAAGGATCATAACAAAACAGGATCTCGGGGCTATGCCTTGCTGCTCACCACCTCTCAGACCCCCTTAGCAATGCATCTAACGTGGCTGTCAGGAGGGCTGCCCAGCAGGACATTGGATCCCTCCAGCCCATGGCCACGGGTCCCTGCTCCCCACGTTAACGGGGCACTGGGCATCTCCTTCTCGCTCCTGCTCATCACCAGGGCACTAATCAGACACAAAATAGGAGCTGAAACCAAACTTACCACTCCAAAAATACCAATTCCAGAGCCGATCGTGGTCATGGTGGGGATGATGTCAAATTTGCCTGCCTGCAAAAAATCAGAGGGAAGTGGTGAGATGCTGCAACGAGCTCGCGGCAGGAGAAGGCTGCGATAGCCACAGGTAGGGCTCAGCTGAGGAGCCTGGCAGCAGCTCCAGCCACGAAATTTCCCACAACTCAGAGAAACAGGAGCTGGTTAAGAGCTGGTTTTAAACTCATTCGTCAAACAGAAAAATATGGTTGGTTTGGGTTTGTTGAAATTATTTTGCTTCCTGTATTTTTAACTAAAAGAAAGAATGCATACTCTTTAAATATTGCCAGTGGGAGTACCACAAGGAAAGCCTTCTTTCCCAGTGGGAAGAAAGAGAGGGGAAAATAAAAAAATAAAAAAATAAATATAAACACAAGTGTTCTGGAAATGTCAGTGAAAGGTTTCAGCCTTCCATAGTCCTTCCAAACTCCCAAAGTGGGTTTGTTCTGGGACAAAACCAGAGGCTGAACTGCAGCTGATAGATGTGGTCCATACAATGGCCCCATGAGACCTGGAGCTGCATTACGGTGCTGCTGACACCCGTGTCCAGCTGCCCTTACCTTGCCGTTCACCAGGATGTCGAACCGGATCCCAAACACCTTGTACAGGGTCCTCTTGTCTGTCCCATCTTCCTTGTAGTATTTGGCGTACCTGTGCCATGAGACAGGGAGCATTAATGGCTTGTTAATGGGGGTCTGCCACCCCACAGCACAGGGACCTTGGTCGGATGTGGAGCAGGATGGGGTCTGAGGATGCTCCTGACCCTCTCCTAACACCCTGAGGGACTGGATTATTGCTTCCCTATCCCATTCCATCAAGCACTGCTGTCTGGCACTGCAAAGCCAGCACCTACATTGGAGAGCAGTCCTGGATTTACTGCTGCCTGCCGAGTGCTGTGACATCCCCCAAACCCTCACCTTCAGACCTTGCCTGGGGAGGCAGCGGGGTGCCCTCACCTGAAGTTGAAGCCTGGTGAGACGTTACTGTCGTCATTGTAGAGGCCATGGAACTGGTAAACGGGCTTGCAGTGCCGGACAGGCCAGTCCAGGTCGCAGTTCCAGTCGATGGTGATGCCCACCACTCCGCCCTGCAGCGGGGACAGCAGCACCGGGTGACACAGAGACACCCCGGCCCTCCTCGTAGGTGGCCCCCCTGGGTGCTACAGGGTGTCCCGGCTCCCCGGTAGGCTGCATGCCCTATGCTGAGACTCTTCTTTTGGCCCTAAATGCTGGATGTATGACGAAGTTCATGCCCTCTTGCTCCTGAGCACCATGCTACACCCGGGGCATGGTCGGTCCTGAGCAGCGATGATCTCTGTGGCCCTTCCTTGCCTGATTTTGCCCATGAGTTTTGCCTGCCCCGTGGCTTAACACATCAATCACTAAACCCTTTCAATCATTACACCAGAAAAGGCCACATCTGAGGAGATTCATCATCTTTAAGAGATTTAATTCTGCCACTGCCATGCAAGGCTCTGGGAAATCCCACCCCTCGCAGCGGTGCCAGCTCAGCCGGCCCCATGCCCCCCTCCCTGTGTCCCAAGGCACGTCGCTGAACATCCAGTACCTTAACAGCCAGGACAGTGAAATTCTGGCCCGATTCCTTCACCACGTAGCCTAGGCCAAACACGGGGCACAGGGAGTCGGTGACTTTGTGGTACGTGCACTTCTTCAGGTAATCCTTGGTGACGCTCTCCACCAAGTTGCGCCTGCACATGAAAGCAGAGCGGGAAAGGCCCTGAAGAGCCAAACAGTTTGGGTGGGGAAGGAGCTGTGTGTGTGACCCCGCTCCAACGCCTTGCCCAAAGCTGGGACACGTCAGAGCTGGGTCAGGCTGCACAAGGCCTCGTCCTCCATCCCACACGGAGCACAGACCCTCTCCTCCTGCTTCCCCCACCCCACCCTGTTCCTCCTGAAGCTCCCCGTGTGGCTGCCTCCCTGCTGTTTGCTCTCCCACAAGTGTCTCCACGTCAGCTTTGGGTTCACTGCTCTGCCTGCAGCCCCTCCCCATGTTTCAGCACATACCCACCACCCTCACTTCTTTTTGCAGCCCCTGCTTCGTCCCCCAGCCCTCCCACGGCCTCCACCACCCCTCCCAGCTGCCTCCCCCCACGAGCAATGCTCTCAGCACAGTTTCCATCCAGGACAAATCACCAACAGTGCATCCCACAGCACCCACACTCAGCCTTTTTTTTTTTTTTTTTTTTTTTTTGCCATCTCCCCCAGAAAGGGTGAAAAGGGTGAAAAGGGTGAAAAGGGTGAAAAGGGTGAAAAGGGTGAAAAGGGTGAAAAGGGTGAAAAGGGAAAGATGACGTCCGGCTTGCCACCCGGCTCTGCCCTTTCTCCTAAAAATAGCCTTTCCCCGAAGCCTCCCTGCCCTGGATGGTTTTGCAAACCCCGTGCCCTGGTCAGTCCCATCCCAGCCCTTCTGCTCGGCAGTTCATTAGCAGCAGCGATCAAAGGCAGGAAGTCTCCCCTGACCCCAGCTGGCTCCGGCCACCCTCTCCTCCCAGGCCCTGCTGTCCCCTGCCATGTCCCCCCTGCAGCCCCCGCCACCACCTCGCCCCGCTGCCGGTGAGGGTCCCACCACCCCTTGTGGGGCAGCCCCACACGTGCTGGGGCTTTTAACCTTGGCTGCAGAGCAGGGATGTGACTGGCTTAGTGAGGAATCCACCGTGCTCAGCACAAATAGCTGCTCCTAATTTGCCCCAAATCAGCTATGGTGGTGTCATAAGTCTTAGATGCACACTCAGCTGGTGGTGGAGGGGGCAGCAGCTGGGCTCACTGGTGAGGGATGACAGCCCCACGTCGTGCACCCAGCTCTGCCCCCGATTTCCCCTCCAGGCCATGGCCAAGCAGAAGTCCTCCCCCCAGCCCTCCCCGTACCTGGACACCTTGAACCTGGGGAAGGTGATGCTGTTCTTGATGAACAAGGTGAACTTCTCCGCTTCTGACAGGAGGGCAGGGCTGAAAAACAAGCGGTGGCACGTGTCCATGGCAAGGAGGAAAGGACTTGGCATATGCCAAGAGGTGATTCACAGTGGTCCATGGAGGCTGGAGATGGAGAACAGCTCGTGGGCAGAGAACGACTGCTCTGAGGGCGGCTGGGACACGCGTGGAGAACCCAGCAGAGAAGGGGAGAGCCACCAGGAGCAAACCAGGCCGGGAGGGACACAACCCCCTGGGGACACCAGGCAGCATCTAAAGCCACAGGGTCTGCACCAACCCGGGTTGTCCTGGCAGCAACCTGCAGAGTCCAGGCTTGCTCTGCCCTACACCGACTGCTTCTGGTCCCAGCCAGGTGTAAAATGGGGTGACAGCATCTCTGCTTACTTGGGAACGTGGTAGTCAACTTCAACAGGGCACCAGCCAAAGATCTCGCAGGTCTTCACCGAGCTGTTGAAATTCACACACCTGCCCGTCCTGAGCCCTGCGGGGCAGAGAGAGCTGCTCGCATCCCTGGGTCCTGGGAAAACCCAGCTCAACACCGGGATTTGGGGGACCTGGCTGGGGTTCCAGCCCTGCCATGGCCATCCGAAGCACCAAACAGTGCCCCTTTATTAGAAAGGCAATTAACTGTGGCCAATCAGCTGTTAGAAAGCTGTGAGTCTGGGGGAAGTGTTTAATTTCCTTCCTGATTAAAGGGTAATCAAGGTGCGTTTTTTTTCAGCTCAGACATCATTTGGAAGAGGAGAGCAGGGCCAGCCCAGGTAGGACCCTCTTTTGCTACCGTACCTTGTCCCTCGCGGCTGTAGGTCCCCTTGCTGCAGTTGCTGTCCCTCGTGCAACGCCCGGCATCCGGCAGCTGTTTGGGGAAAGCCGCTCAGTGCTGTGTCCCACCAGCACCCCCCAGGGCTTCTGTCCGTCCCCCCATGGGGCAACAGCCTCCTCCATACACCGCTTCCAGCCATGGGCATCCAAATTCGGCAGGGAAAAGGGTGAGGGGTTTCTTTTTTAAGCTTTAAGGCTCCCGCTTTTACTAAACTTCTCGCTCTCAGGAGAATTGCTCCATCGGTGCCACCACCTCAGCCCCCCGAGTTACCGACGTGGTGACCGCTGAAGGGAGCCAGGGCGCTTACCTCTGGGCAGGTTCCTTGTTTCTGTCCAGGGGTGATAATGAAGTTGGTCATCACCACGAAAGAGTTGTCCCCCTGTGGAGAC
This sequence comes from Aythya fuligula, assembly GCF_009819795.1. Taxonomy (NCBI): domain Eukaryota; kingdom Metazoa; phylum Chordata; class Aves; order Anseriformes; family Anatidae; genus Aythya; species Aythya fuligula. The sequence continues at coordinate 4,006,588 of NC_045578.1, read as the reverse complement.
ACAGCCAAGGAGCTGACAGCCAGCACGGTGTTTTTGGGGAGCAGAGGAGCCTCTTCCCATGGGACACTGAAGCTACCAGGGCATGGCTGGGTGGGTGGCTCTTTTCTACCCTGAATTTGTGTCCTTGGGTCCCACCTTGGGAAGCTGGTGGTGACCTTGGGAGCCGTGGTGTCACCAGTCCCCTCTTGCTGCCCTCATCTGAAGGCACTGAATGAGCCCTCAGCCTTGTGGGGGCAGCATCAAATGTGCCCCACCAACCAGGGGGGGTCCCAAGCATTGGGCACTCCCCAGGGATGACATGGGGAAAGGTTTGTGGCAGGAGCCCCCTGCTCTCCACCAGGGAGAAGCTGTGCCGTGGCTGGCCCCATGGAAAGCTGGCACCGAGGACCCCACCGGGCCCTGCTGTATGGGGTCGGGGTGGGAGCAGCCCCCCCAGCCCCTCCTGCCTCCTTACCTGCGGTGGGAAAACGTAATCCACCACGTCCCAGACGTGCGGGCCCAGGACGCTCTCGTTGGTCATCGTCAGGCCTTTGAGCTTCACCGACACGGAGCTGACGATGCTGTCCTGCGACTGGTAGCCCTTCTCGTAGAGAAAAACCCACCTGGGGGAGGAAGGCGAGGGGTGAGCACACTGGGGACAGGACAGGACGGGTTGGGACAGGGCAGATGCAGCGAGGACTGCCCTGTGCTCCAAGGCATCTGCAATTACCTCCCAAATTTCCCCTTGCTAGAGGGCCTGGGGATGTGTTGCTGAACTCTCCCACCCATGCTCATGGTGTATGGGAGCTGCAGGACCTTCCCTCACTGCAGGCTCAATTATTTGGGGGTTTGGGATGCATTTTGTGGCTGAGGGCAGGTGAAGACAGGTAGAGCTGTGTCTGGAGGGCATTTAGGATTGAAGCCTTGCTGGACTCAGCAGCCCACCTAGTCCCTTCTGATCCCCTGCACTAATATTCTCCCCAAATTGCTGCCTCCGGGGTTGGGAGATGGGTGAGCCCAGGGCCCCTCCAGGGCCACCATTCCCCACCCAGGGCCACCATTCCCCATCCCGCCCAGGGAGCTGCGGTGCCAGGGGCCGCGGGCATCATCCCTCGTGCCGCATCATCCGGCTCGCTGGGGCCAGCTCCTGGCACTTTTTAACCCAGGGCATAAAGAAGCTGTCGCTGGATGAAGTCTGACTTGGGGAGCCTATAAACACGGGTGAGTGACCATGTCGGGTAGTGCTCCCAGCACTAAAAAAGGAGCTCTCTGCTTTTTGTCCCTGCCTGGAGCTCTGCCCTGCGGCTGCCGGACCTTTCGGGGACGGTGCTTTGGGGTCTGCAGCCCCATGGGTGTCCCGAGCCAAGGGAATAGCACCCTGGGCTGAGGGCAGAAACTGGGGCACTGCTGATGAACTCGCCTTTTTCACCTTAAACCTGTACTGGGTTATACTGGGAGGGCAGGGTGCGGCCCCATCCCAGCCGCCGAGCCCCGGCAGCAGGGCAGCATCTCCCTGTGCTGCCAGCACCTCCTCGAGCCCCTCCAAGGGGACAGAAATCCCCCGGCGGTGTCACCCAGCCTCCTGCCCCATCCTGCCATCGTCTCAGCCTCTTTGCATGCAAACATTTCAGGAAGCCAAAGCCACAAGGCGCAGCTTGCCCGGCTGGCAGCGATAGCGCCTTATCGCGGCGCTGTCTGCAGCGAGGGGCCGCTCCTTCCTCCGCGCTCATGTCCCCGCTGCGGCCACACGGTCATGCATCCTGTGCCTCCTGCCAGGGGCAAGGAGCTGAGATAACTGCAAATAAATCAATATCTGCCTGCTGAGCTTGCTTTCGAGGAAGAGCTAATCTCAAAGAGTACGGCTCGGGGTAGGCAGCAGTGACATGCAAGCAGCCGGGGTCCAGCAGGACATCCTGACCCCACCAAGGCAGCAGAAATATCAGAGTTACGGCAACACCTCCTCCTCTGCCCCTGCTCATCACCCCTCCAGGTTTTTCTGCTGATCTCTCCTTGCTGCCCGGCCCGTTTTAGCTGGGTTACTTAAGCCATGGTTCCTTCGGAAATCCTGCTGCAAGCAACTGCCCCTGCCTGTTCCCCCTTTGCAGGAGTGGTTTGGGCTGAGGGCACCCTGGCGAGCAGGGCAGGGGCGATGTGGGGTCCCAGTGCCATGGTGCAGCCCCTGGGATGCTGTCCCCCCTTCTAGGGGAGATGGGGTGAAGCTGGGATTGCCCCCACAGCTGCCAGGAGCTCGCTCGGAGCCCCAGGTGCGACCACCTCTTCGCTGTGCTGTGCCAGCCACCCTGTGCTCCCCAAATACCCATTTTTTCCCCCCAGTTCTTGCTCTGCTCTACCCACAGCAGCCGGGCACCCCTTCTCCGTGCAAACCTCCTACCATGGGTCCTTCCTGGCCACCAGGTGTAGGTGCTGCTCTCCAGCCCATTGGGCACAGTGACGATTTCTGCATCATTCCCAGCCCCATAACGCGGCACCCTGTGCCCCACCACCTCTCACTACCACATCCCCAGTGCCTTCTCCTGCTACAAGAAGGATCCCAAGGGCTAAAGTCAGCTCTGAGCAGCCCTGTGAGCCCCAGGGCACCTGAGGACACATGTCCTCGTGCAGCTCCAGCCCTCCTGCCCAGCTTGCTGCCCTTTTTTTGAGCTGCTCTTGGGGCTGCCTTGTACAAGCAAAGCAAAACAGGGCTTTGGAGCGCGGCCGCGTCCCGGCCCCACGGCAGCCGGGGAGGGGACAGGGAAATTTATGGCCCTGTCTGCAGCCGCCTGGGTCTCACAAATCACCGCGCTGGCCCCAGCTGCCTCTTATTTCATATAAAGAAAAATAAAAATAACAACAGATTCTCAGGCTGCTGGCCAGCAGCTGGAGCAGCAGCTGGAGGCGGCTCAGCGAGCGCTGGGGCTGGGCAGGGCTCGTGCCTCCGAGCAGCCAGGATGGGGAAGACACAGGGCTTAGCCCCACAGCCAGACACAGGATGGGGTTCCCACAGACAGGGGATGCGATACCATCAGCAAAACCCCCTTGTGTTGAGAGCCCCTTCCTCCCCGTTCCTTTCTAACGTGGTGGCCAAGCGCTAATTTGGGAAAGCGTGCCCCGGCGAGCCTTACCCGATGATGTACGCCAGGACGATGAGCTGGATCAGCCGGAAGGTCAGTCCCACCTTCTTGTTCCTCACCAGCACCATCCGAGGGGTGTCATACTCGAAGAGGAAGGAGGACACCTTCTCCATGCATTTCTGCCCCATGGCTGCGCTGGGGCTGTGCCGCCACCGGCCCCGCTGCTCGCCGCGGCGCGGGTTGGGCCGTGCCTGCCGTCGCTCCTCTGTTTGCAGAGAGATAAAATAAATAAATATAAATAATAATAAAAATGCTATCGGAGCTGCTCCGTGCTCGGCCGGGCTGTCGGGCTTCCTCCTCTGCGTGGGGACGGGGTTTCCTGTTCCTATAAGCGCTGGGCTGGGTGCAGCGGTGCCCTACATGGAGCGGGGGTGGGACGGGTGCGGGAGGGTGCAGGGGCCCTCCCTGGGGACAGGGAGGGAGCAGGGAGCAGAGGGGGTCTGGGCGAGGACAGAAGGGTCCAGGGGAGGATTTTAGGCAGTGTGATCAGGGCATCACCTTTCTGCCCCCTTGATGTTTGGGGTTGCGCGTCTCCCATCCTTGTCCCTAACCCATGTCCTGCTCCATCCCCCCCAGAGCCCACCCGGACCCCCAGGTGGGGGCACTGAACCCCAGCAGTGGGGAGCCAAGCCCATGGGGCAGCCAGACCCCTGGCTTGGCCCCCTCCCACAACGAGGTCGCCCTGCTGGGGCTTGGCTGCTTCCCAGCGCTCGCCCAGGGGCTGATCTGGGCACATTTCGAAGCATTTTCAGCATTTCCAGCATTTCCTGAAAGGCCCCTGGGAGCAGGGCTGGCGGGCACACCCTACAGCGAGGGATGGATGCTGCAGCACCGTGGTACGTGGCCAGCACAGAACAGGGCTGGAGCTGAGTGTGCCAGGCTGAAATTCGGGGCCTGACATCGCCACAGTGGGGTTTGGGCTCAGCGCTGGGCAAAGCACAGAGCTTGTGGGTGCGGGACCCCTGGGGACGGGGCACTGGTGGGGAGCACTGGGACCGGCTGGGCAGAACGGGGGATGCTCTCCCCAAAATCCAGACCACGTCTGCTGACACCATCTGTCACAGCCCAGGGCCCTTGGCTCAGCTTCGCCCCGTCGGCACAGCCCCGACCAGTGTGAAAGCAGCAGAACAAATTGCTTGCAGTGCTGGGCATGGGGAGTGTGGTGGGGAGGCAGGCCAGCCATTTATCTGCGGCCTCTGGGCACCCCAAGGAGCTCGGGTCTCCAATTCCTGCACTCCCACGTTTCCAGTGGCACGGCCCCATCCCAGCTCCCCACCGCGGGGCTACGCGGGAAGCTGTCAGATGGGCGGCCAAAAGCAAATGCTGATGCTAATCGTGTCAGATTGAAGGCTGATCCTGCTATTGAGCGGAGCAGACAAACCTTATAAGCTTAGATATCTGTCAGGAGAGCAGCAAATAACTTACTGTATGAAACGAGGCCTTTTAGGGAAGGCTGCTCACCCTTGCCAAGGCCATGGGGATAATGAAAATAGGACAGCTAAATTTAACAGCAAAATGACTTGTAAAAGAGTCACTTCTAACCTTCCTCTGGTACTTGGAGTCAATAAAATGGTTAGAGCATGGATTTAGCTAAAATAGTTTCCATCGGGGGATAACGGGCAGTTAAACTGGGGGATAATCTCCCAGTTTAGTCCCTCCTGGAGCCGTGGCGCAGACCCCGTGGCGGTGCCGGCGCTGGGCATCACCTGCCCGTGAAACCCCAACATTTGCAAACCAGCTCCGAAACCTCATCTCCTGCTGCACCCAGCTCACGTCACTGCCGTGCACACCTCGCCCCCAGCTGCTCCCTCCCCGGGTTTAACGCTCGCTAAATTGCTTTACAGCAGGGGTTTAATGGCCGGGGGCTGGCATTGAGACGTGGCACAGGCGGTGCCAGCTGGCCGGCAGGCCCCGGTGCCATCCTCCCCTATTTGCAGTGACGTTTCCCCCCATGATAACGCCGTGATCTGTTATCAATACCCCGTCTGCAAGGTGCTGACTGCAGGGAAGCGGTGTGCCCTGTCCGTAAATTAAATGGTGATGGTGTGGGGCCTACCTGCCCGGGGAAGGCAGTCACCTGCAGAAAGATGCCGAGTTCATGGGGCCGTGGTGCTCTGCAGGTGCTGGGGTGTCCCCATGCCAGGGGAGGACTTTTGTCTCCTCTCCTGTGGCTAATATCTTACTGCGAGGGTTAGCAAAAGATTTACAAGAATAAATCAGCCGAAATGGTGCTTTGTGGGTAAGGTGCAGCCCAGGGGTTGTGGGGACCTCGGGTGGCTCTGCAGCTTCTGCAGTGCCCAGCCACTTCCTTCTGCTGGCTTCGTGCTGGCAGCACCCAAAACTGGGACCAAGCAGGGCAGGAGAGGGACACGTGGGGACAGAGGGCACAGCCAGGTATTGAGGAGAGCGGGCTGCACTTCGGGAGGTGAAGTGCACACAGCAAAAGCACGTGCAGCCTCGGTGACCCTGCATCAGCACCCAGGACCAGGCCTGAGTGCTGCCCAACCCCAGCACCATGCTTGGCCACATCCAGTGCCCCCATCAGCTCCCCTGGGCCAGAGCTGGGGGCATCGAGGGCTGGAAACTGACCTGAGGGCATCCCTGGCCATGCTGCTCCTCCTTCCCTATTCCTTAAACTCTGCCTCTGTTGGGGCTGCCTAGAGAAAAATACAAAATGAAATAATATTTTTTTTTAAAAAAAGTATTTTTATATTTTTAATGGAGACATTTGGAAACATGAGGGCACCCTCGCTTCAAGCTGGGACCCTGGCGCAGGGGATGGAGAGCCACTGGGGCATGAAGGGGGTGTCTGAAAGCCTCCGTGCGGGGCACGAGCCCACCCACACCCCGAAAAGCTAAGCCAGGGTCAGAGCTCCCAGGGCTTTCCAGGCTCTCAGGCGCTGCTTTTTGGAAAAAAAAAAAAAAAAAAAAAAAAAAAAAAAATCTTGGGGGGGGGTTGGAGTGGAGAGGGGGGAATAATAATAGATGAAGCTCATTACACAATCCAGACTCACGCTTGGCAGCTTCCAGCACGGAGCTCCGAATTTCAGCACAAAAAATGCACAGCACGCTGCAAATCTGGGGGCCGGGGGGGAAGGGGGAGAGAAACACGGTGGCAAGTGGATGTAAAATATGGTGGTGGGTGCAAAGGGGACCTGCGTTGGCCAGGTCACTGGGAAGAGCCCCCACGTGCTGGAGGCCGTTCCCAGCGATTTTGGCTGCCGCGGCCCCCTTTGCCCCTGCCAGCTGGAGGAGATGCTCCCACCGCCCCGCCGTCGATGGGGAGGGCGGGGAAAGAAAAACCAAAAACTGGCAGATGTGAGCAAGCGAGGGCTACGAAACGGCATGTTCAGCTTTCTTTCCAATTTTAACTTGTCCTTGACCTCCCTTCGCTCCTTCCCAGCAGCGTTGGCTCCTCTCCGCGCCCGCCCCGTGACGCCCCGGTGCGGACAGATGTTTTCGGTGGTGCTCAGCCCACGGCAGCGGCGTTTGCATCCCCGGTTGCCGTGACAACCCGCATCCCTGGCTGTGGGTTTGGCAGCTCCAAGGAAAATGGATGATGCTGGGATGCTGCGGGTACCGGCGGGTTTGGCGCACCCCTTCCCATCGTAGCCACGGGCGCACGCTCAGCCACACGGGGTACAGAGAGCCTTGGGGTTATTTTGGGGGTAAAACCTGTTTTGGGACTCACCTCCAGGGACATGCATGACCCCATTGGTGAAAGGTCCAGGGATGGGTTCAATGCAAAGAGGGGGATTTGGGGGATTTTGTGCTCACCGGTACGCGCCGAGGGGATGCCGCAGCCTCAGGAGCAGGCGGCACGAGGGCTACACCCAGCACAGCCATGGTGGTGCTGGTCTGTGCCGGGCTGGGGACTGCATGTCTGGGGGCATGATGCCAGCCAAGGTCCTCTTTCAAAATCCAGCCTTCATGGTGCTCCACGTCTTGGGACCCCATCAGCACCGCGGCACCTTTCTCCTGCTTGCAGCCTTTGGAAGGGGCACACGGGGCCACAACCCCCCAAAAATGCATCAAAAATGCATGGGGACGGATGCCAGCATGAGCCCGGATTTGCTCCGAAGCACGACCCCGGCTGTGGCAGGAGTTTCCATTCAAAACACGACCACGGGGAGAGCCGCGGGTGATCTGGAGATGGAAACACATGGCCCCGAGCGTCCTGTTCCGCTCCCCAGAGGAGGCCAATTGCTTTAATTATCCTTTCTTTATTAATTATTTCTTTTGGAGATGATGGCAGGGCTTATTCAAACCTACGCAGCCGGGGGAAGCTAAGGTGAGGACTATTCTGGATGCAGTCAAAATTAGCACTGTTATTTGTATTCTTGTGCCCCACGAACGAATTAGCTGGTACTTTAAACATTCCCCACAGTCGTATCATGCCACTCCTTCCATCTCGCCTTTGTCGTCCGATGCCAGAGACAAGCTCAGCTCCATTTCTAGTTTGGCTGCTCTGAAAACCCACAAGAAATCCCGATCTGGTGAGCACAGCTCCTTTTAGGGCTGAAGAATGCCCTCAGGCACCGCGCGCAGCTCCGCGGGCTCCCGGCCGCCCCCCAAATCTGCCACGAGCGGGCAGGGGAGGAAACAGCAGCAACACCAACCACCAACCAAACAGCAAACAACAACAGGAAACCCAGAGTCGTCCGGTAAAATTGCTTTTATTTCTGGCATTTCCGAAGTATAAAACACATCAGCCCAATATTGTATGGACAGAGGGGACGGTGTGTGTGTGGCTGTGGCGAGCCTGACCGCGGCCTCCCGGCACACCTGGCTGGCCGCAGCCGGGCACAGCTTGGGAAGGGGAAATTTAGTGGAAAAATATCTCTTGTATAACAAAATAGGAAACCTCGTTTTTCTCAGTTCTATCCCCTCCTCCCTCCCACCCCAGATCGAATGATTTACCTTTTGCTATGAAGCACGAGCTCATTTTTCTACACCGCGCTGTTCAGGCATCCCATAATGAACCCAGAGGCACGTTCCCAGCCCGAAGCCACCCAGTGAGGGTTTGCTGCTTGCCTCCCCTGGGCCCCACGTGCCCGCACAGACCCAGCAGTGCCCACTGGGACAGGAGCCCGCGGTACCTGAGCCCCCATCACTGCTGGTCCATGCAGATTTTGGCTCATTCAACGCCCTGCTCCTACCAAAAGCTGAGTGGCACCAAGAAGGCAGGTCCAGGGAGCACAGCTGACCCCCTGCGTCCCCTTCCTCACTGCAGACACTAACCCAAAAAGCCCCTGTGAGCTCTGCACGGGGTGAAGCCCTGCTCCATCATCCCACACACCCCGCCACAAAGTGCCACTGCACGGGGGGAAAGAAAAAAAATCCCAGGTGGGACCAAGCAGGGACATCCAACCCTCCGGCACCTCGAATAAAGGACAGTGGCCATGCCAGGACCAAAAACCACAGTAACACCCAGAGCTGGTGCTGGGAATGGCTGTGCTGGAGCACCAGGAGTGATGTGATGCTCACCCCATGCTAAGCATCATGCTGGGACCCCAGGGGTTGCACAAGCACCCAGCGGGTGGCACACCCACCACCACCACCACCACCACCACCTGCTCTGCTGCTGGTCCTGCCCCTTCGCCAAGCAGAAAGGAAAGGCAAGCAGGTCTGCGGGTATTTATCACCACAGTTGACCTCTGAGCCTCTGTCACCACGGGGTGGAAGCTGGCCCCAGGGGATGAGCAATTAAAGGCTGGGGGAAGAGAGAGATGTGGTTCAGCTGGGGGGAAGGGAAGCGGGATGCCTGCTCCACCACCTGATTTTCAGATGGGTTTAGAGGTTTACAAGGAAAAAGCAAACACAGTTTGCTGCTGCTGGGAGAAGAAGCCTTGCCTGGGCCACAGCTCTGCTTTCTCACCTACGATGGCTGGGGTTTGGTACCTCGTGGCACAGCCAGTGATGCTAAAATAACCCAAGCCTGGCTGCTCTGTTAACAGTAAAATAACCAAAACTTGACCTCTCTTCCCATTGTCTTTCTGCTAATGGGTTTGGGGATGTCTGCTCCAATCACCCCCCTCTCTCTGGTGTCAGAGGAGACCAGATGAAAACCACCTACAGGAGTTTAATAACGAGTTAAAATTTCATCAGTTCATCTCTCTGACCTGAACCAGAGCTCCCGAGAGAGCCTGAGGCAGAGACCCCCGCAGACACATCCCAGGGAGAGGCCAGCGGGCAGCTGAAAGCCCCACTGGGAGCAAATGGACAAGGCTGGGATGCTCTAAATTGGATCCAGCCTCTCCCAAATTAATTTCCAGCCCCAGGGAAACACAAAAACAAACCTATTCTGAAGTTCCTGAGCCGGTACCAGTTGGGTCCTGGGTGAAATTCCTGCTGGTTATTTCCCCAAACAGAGGGCTGGAGGTGTTCTGTACCAAACCAAGGTGAAATCCACCCATTTGGGGAAGGGAAAATCCACATTTACTTACTAAAGCCTTCTTTTGAAGGTTTAGGCAGTACCTGGGGCATGCCCCGCGCCCCCGTGCCGGGCTGAGTCTCGTTCATGGGAAAATCGCCTTTAAAAAGGAATTGGTTGCCCCCATGGGATCACCAATGAACTCAATTAGACATCGTATGTTTGAAAAATAAAACTTCTTCAAGACAAAGTATAATAATATTTTTAAAAAATCAGCAACACCCTTCTTCTAACCACAGAGTAACTATAAAGACCTTTTTAAAGAGCTCCATATTAAAATTTCTTGAATACATTATATATTAAATACAGTAACAACATTTCATGCAAGGTTTTCTGTACAAGTAGATCAGCTCAGTAGTATAACAATTCTGTACATTCCCATTGGTCTGGGGGCTCTGCTCATCTTCTTCAATGCTGGTGATGGAGAAAAGAAAGGAAGGATGACTTTTGGCACGTACTGTCCAGAGAAAGATGCACTCTTGCCCACGTGAAAGAGGAACAAGAAAAGCGCTGGAAGCTTTTAAGAGGAAAAAAAAAAAAAAAAAAAAAAAAAAAAAAAAGTAAAATAAAAACCCCAACAGCAAAGAGCAAAATGCTATCCCAAAACCTGGCTCTAGTGCTGCCGCATCCTCCAAGCTGGGATTTAAGAGAAAGCTCAGGCAGGAGTCCGGCTGGCCCGACACCGTCAGGAGGGATCATGGGGAGAAGCGAGGATGGCAGGAGGGAGCCCTCGGGGGCTGGAGAAGAAACCACCCCCAGTGGCTTCCCCCCTGGGTGCCCTCCTGGCCCCCAGCAGCAAAATCCCAGGAGGAAACTCTGCTGCTGGTACCCTACAAAAGGGATGCCACGAGAACACTGCTCCCAGAGGAGGACCATAGGGGGCTTGGGGGCACTGCTGGCTTGGGGGCAGCTCACCGCTGCCAGGGCTGTGCTGTCCCCCGAAGATCTTACACTCTACTCACTACTCCTGCCAGGGAAATAGCTGAAAATCAACCGAGTGAAGGGAGCGTGGCCAGGAGCGAGGGGCAGACATGAGGAAGGCCGCGGGGCTCATCCCCTGTGCCTGGAGCGGGCGCCTCTGCGCGAGCCTGGCTTTGATTTAGCCAGTACAGGAGGGACCTCAGGGGGCATCGGGCAGAGGACGGGCAAGCCACCACCTCGCTTTGGTGTGGGATGAACCTGAGAAGGAGCAGGGCTTTCCACGGCACGGGGATCACACCAGGGAGCCCTCCAGCCTCCACTGAACACGCAGCTGTGAGAGCCTCAAGGCCACCGGCACCTGGCCTCGCGGCTACCTTCAGGCCACCACCGCGTGTCCCCCAACCCGTCCCTCCAGCCGGGCAGTGCACAGACCCCACAGCACCCCGGTGACCCCCCGTGAAGGACGCCTTGACCGAGCTCGCTCCACCAGGGCAAAGATTGGAAAAAAGGGGGTCTCAAATTCTGCAGGAAGAAATCCCCAAGGAAGAGCGTTGCGATGACCCTGTGGCCCATGTAGAGCTCCATCCCCAAACCCTACGCCAGATGTCCAGTAATTGCACTGTTATGTACAGGAAAAAGAAAGCTACGAAACAAAACAAAACAAAAAAAAAATCGGTATTTTTCTTTTCGACGATTCACCCGCTTTTGTCTGGTAGTCGGACACATGCATGTCCTGCTGGCTTCTAGCGATGGTCACGCATGCAAGACTTCAGTCCGAGTTACAAGTTAGGGGTCCTTTAGCTAGGGGTGCCTCCTTCGTGTCGTTCACTTCTTGTCCTCTTCTCCTAAAACGAAGGAAAATGAGAAAAACAAAGTATTGGCGGGGGGCTGGAAGCAGAGCAGCTCCCTGCTTCTGGCATCAGAAGAGGGTCCTTCCTGCTCGGGCTGGGTGAGGAGGAGGAGGATGGTCCCTGGGGGAGGAAGGGCTCGGCATAGGGAAAAGGAACGAGCCAGAGGCAGGCAGCTGGGGACGGGATGGGATGGGATGGGATGGACAGGATCCCTCGGTCTTGCCCCCAGGGAAAGCAGAGCAGGAGGCTCTGCTCTGCCTCCCCCGCTGTGTCCCGATGGATGGATGGGCGCTGCTGAGCGGATAGGCACACACTGAGCATTTACACCCACGTACAGCTCCGGGACAACGAGCAAGGACCGAGCTACCCATCACACTTCTTGGGGTTTTGCAGGCGCAGCTCTGTGATGCTAAATCAATCCATTTTCCTGCTTGGGAAACCGAGGCACGGCCAGCAGGTGAGACGGCTCCAGTCCATGAACACTCAGCAGAAAGCAAAGGAGCAAACCCAAAGCTTGGGACTGCCACAGCCCCAGGGCTGCCCTTCTTCAGCCTGAGCTCGTGGGAGCAGGCTGCAGACCTCAACTCACACCCACCTGATCCCTGATTTTCAAGCAGCCAAGAGCAGATTATGGAGGTGGGAGAAAACCAGATGCCCAGTCTGTGCAGTGGAGTTACTTTCCTGTATTTCCTTTTACTTTTTTAATTAAAAACAAACAACAAGAAAAAAGGTAGCACTTCCTGAGAAGAATTATACAATCCCTGCCCGTGAATCTTTGGGCTGTATCTCTCTATCTCTCACCCCTGCATGTGACAACAAACACATCCCTGGTGGGCTGCTGCCACTGTGCCCTTGCCAACACGGGTGCTGCCTGAGCTTACGGCCAGGGAAGTGAATAAATAACAGGAGAGAAAGAAGGAAAAAATAGAACAAAAGAAAATAAACTTTTCCCCAACTTCTGCCAGAATACCTTCCCAGAGCTGGCTGCAGGATTCCTGCCCGAGAAGACACGGATCCCACCAGCAGCATCCCCTGGGCTGACCCAGCACCGCGCGGAGCACGCCGGGGATGCTGTTGGAGCCCAGGGCTTGTGCTAAAACTTCATTGCAAAACCCCCAACCCCTCTGCTCCGAGCTGCAGGGGCATTTCAGGCAGGTGGCTAGCTCGCCAGCCGCATGGCTTCCCCCACATGCTTTATGTCACAGCACAGGGTGTGCAAGGAGGCAGGCGCGCGGCAGGGATGGGGACAGGAAGGGGACCCAGCTGCGGTGCCAGCAGCGACCGTTTAACCACAGCCTCAGGCCCCTAAACCTCGGCTGATGCTCGGGGAAATGTTCCTGCAAGCAACAGAGCCAGCACGCAGCGTTTCTGTAAGAACTGAAGCCAGAAGCGGGTCTGGCACCTGCACAGGGTCAGCGGGACCCCGTCCCTCGCTGTGGGCTCTGCCCCAGGGACACGCTGTGGGGGCTCAGGACCACTCACATGGGGTGGTCACAATGTGCTCACACCCATCTGGATCCTGCCTCTCACCCCCACGTCCTTAAACTCCTGCAAATGTGCATCCAGCCTCCGGCAGCCTGGCTCCTGAGATCTGCTCTGCACCAGGTGAGGCTCTGGGATCGTCCCCTCGTTTTTGGCTTTAGTTTCAGTGTGCTACTGGAAGGGGTGATGCTGGAGGGATGCAGCCCAGCACCAATCCCTCCCTCCACCCAGGGAACTGCTGCAGCTGTAGGGCTCTAAAAATCGCACAGACCCTGCTGCAGTGGGGAAACCCACAGCAGAGACCCCAGGAGAAAGGGAACCCCCCCCCCCCCCGTCCCCTTTTGCAATGCCGGGGCAGCGGCACCGCGCGCTTCCCTCCGCTCTTCCGTTTCTAAAGTGTGTGCGCACATGCCAAAAAAAAAAATGGGAAAAGAAACCAAAGCAAGGCAACAGAGCTGTAAAACCCCATCCAGAGAGACTCACACACTGAAAGGTGCAGCACTGACATCCCGTGCACACACACACTACCCTACAAGGGCACGCCAGGATGCTCAGGGCGCTCACTGCGCTCCCGCAGCAGGGACAGCTCCAGGGAAAATGGGGCTGTGGCAGCCCCTGGGCTCCTGAGGGAGTTTTAGGGACTTCAACTGTCCCCAGGGTGGGTACACGGGGGGTCTTGCTGTGGCTTTTTTGTGAGCAGACACGGAGGTTTCAGTCCCTGCAGGTTTTAGGCTGGCTCTGGTTCAGGCTGGGATGCGGAGCCCTGGTGGCAGGGACAGCGGCACGCTCACAGCACGGCCTCCTCTGCCAAGCGCCCTCCTCTCGGAGCACTCAGCACAAGGATGCCCGGGGCGTTGCAGATACGAGGGGCCCAAATCTCCCGTGGTGGTGGTGGGGACGCTCACACAGCTGCAATCCCAGCTGAGGTGGCAGGAGGCTGCGGAGCGCGGCGTCACTGCTGGGGAGGGGACAGGCACCAGTGGCACAGCCACCACCTTTGAAATCCTGAGAAATCAGCCAGGAGCAAAGCCAAAGAGCTACATAAGTGCTACAAAAATAGCCAAGGTGCTCCTCGGGCAGGGCATCACCTCGCTGCCTCAGCAGAACTGTCCCCAGAAGCACTGCTGGGGCATTGGGGTTTCCAGGAGCAGCACCGCTTCTCAACTGCCCCGGCTTTTATCACAGCACAGAGGAGCCCCTGCCGTGGCTGCGCTTCCAGGCTTGGAGCCAGCGCCTGCAGTTTGTATCTCCTGAAACCCACTTGGACAAGAGACTTCTGCAAGATCCAGGCACAGATGGCTGGAAACCTCCCTTCTGCACACCGCAAGGCTCACAAAGAGCAACGCGCTTAAGAAACAAATACCAAAAACATCGGGGCAAGAGGGGGTGCCACGTCCTGGTGCCAGGAGCAGAAACCTGCGAGGGCCAGAGGTGGATGCAGGCAGCGACCCTACACCCTGCCTGCGAGATGGAAGCAACCTGGGGCTGGGGAGAGGAACGCAAAACACGGAGACCATGGTGAAAACCACGAGCCTCAGCTTCCTGCAGCTCCAAGGACGAGGAAAACCCAGCGTAATGGAAACGCTGCTTATCTCAGTCTGATCAAAGGAGAAACTTTTCCATGCAAAACCCGAATCAGCAGAACCCACAGCTCAATATTTGCACCTGCCAAACAACCGCCCTTGGCCACCCCTTGGGTTTTGGCCTCTCTGCTGGCAGCTGCAGGAGGTCCCAGGCTGGAGAACGACCCCGAGCCCTGCCCTGCACAGGGCTCAGACTGGCCCAAACTCCACACCACCTTCACCCAGACATGCTCCGGGTCCCCCCCGACACGACCAAGGCTTGGCAGGGGATCAGACCCCAGGGGACGCCCACCCTTGCTCTGGAGTCCTGCAGGTTTTCAACTGGTGCTCCCCGCTCCACGTGTTTCTTACCGTCCTGAGAATGCCTGGTAAAAAAACCACAACACCACATTTAAAAGTGGCTTTAAAAAAAACAAAACACATATCTGCCCAGAGAAACTAGGATGATGTGAGATTTTAATGATTTCTTTCAAATGCGATGATTTAAGCATGATTTTTCCCCGTAGCCATGACTGAGTAGCTGCATCCAAACCCTTGTGGGATGAGACAGAGCGAACCAAGAGCATGCACATGCTGTGACCGAGGGGATCAGGGTGCTCGGAGGAGCCAGAGCTGCAGGAGCAAGGCCTGGGGGGGACAGAAGCAGGGAATACTCCAGGCTGCTGTGACAGGCTTCAAAACGATCACACCTTCTCCAGAAACCGCCTCCAGACACCCCGCTACGCTCGGAGCTGGGCTGACAGAGCCGATGCAAAGCCCTTCCTCCAACAGCGCTGGGTTGTTATGAAGGAACACAAAGTGTGGGAGCAAGAAACACTCATCCCCGGCTCACAGATGGTGGAGCGAGGACCAGGGGCATGCAGGGATGAGGCAGCCAAGAACTGAACCAGCTCTCCTACGTCCCAGCCCAGTGCCACGCCGGCATCGCTGCTACACGACAACACATGCCTGGCTGGTGCAAAGCATCTAGCAGCCCATCGAGAGGGGCAACAATTGAATAAAAATAGCCCAGAAACGCTTTCCATCTGGTCGGTAAAGGCAAGAGCACCTCCAGCTCTCAGCAGAGCCTGGCAGGATGCTGCTGTGGGCACCCCAGCGTGCTGGGATCTGACGAGGGGTGCAGTGTTTTCCTGCCTGCAATCATTCCCCATCCATCCTCTAAAATGCCCGAGATCCCTCCCCGGCAGGGCTGACCGCACCTGCCTTTAGCCCCAAAATGCAAAAGCAGCTTTGGACAGTTTGCACGGGTCATTGGTAGAAGGTGAAGGCAAAAGGAGGGGATTGCTAGGATGATGGTTGCTTAAGGGGTGGGAAAAAGCCTTGGAGCAAGGTGACAATGTGGAAGGACCTCCAGCCCCTGCCCAGGTTGCTCATCTCTCCCCTGGCTACTACCCTCACCCCACAGGCAAGGATGGGGTTTTCCTGCCTTTCTCCCCACTGCTATCCCCTATCAGGTAGCAAAAGGTGGGGGACAGTAAAAAAACACCTTTAAAAATGAAAAAAAATAGAGTCTGGTTTCATAGCAAGGGGCCACCCTGTCACAGGCACAGTGCTGCTCGGCAGCCCCATGGCCCTGAAGGCTTAACTCAACCCAGAAATGACCCACAGCAGCATCTTCTGCAAGAATTTTTGCAAGAAATGAAAGAAGAGGATGATATCATCCTCTCAGCAGGCTGTCTAAACACATGCTGTGATTTATGGCGCGTGGGAACCACTACCCCAGTGCAAACGGGCTCCCATTGTGCCTGCCCTGTGCCAGACCCCAGTGGCAGCCCCATTAAAACCAGTTTGCACAGTGCCACAGCTCCCATTTAGTCTTAAAATAGATGTGGCAACATGAGACAGGGACAGCCACGGAAGGGTGGAAAAATCAAGGGGAAAAAAGGAAGGATTCCTGTTGGAAACCAGCATTGGACTCCTTTTGCTTTAAAGGAAGGGATCCAGTTCCCCGAGGTTCAAGAGGAGCTGGATAAACACGCATGGCAGATTTATCTGTTGTTCCAGCTCCCGGGGAGCATTTCCAGCAGACCTGAGCATCAACTGCTCTGCCTGGCGTGGCAGCTGGGGAGGAAGGGGGTCGGAGGAAAAGGCCCTTTTTGGCAGCTAGGAAAGCAGAGCGCGGGGACGTGCAGGCACAGACACCACATCAGCAGGGGGCACGGGTGAGGTGCCCACCAGGCCATCGCCCGCCCAAGCAAAGCACCACGGAGCCAGCAGCCAAGCACCGTGCAGCCCCTGCTCACCGTCCAGGTGGTTGCGGGACAGGTACTTGAGTCCTTCGTCGAGCAGGATAACGGGCAGGGAGATTTTCAGCACCACCACCCACTGCGGCCAGCTCAGGGGGGTGACCTGGAAGATGAGCTGCGAGGCAGAAAAGGATTTGACGTGTTAATAGGGAAGGAGACGGGATTTCCTTTTGTTTAAAAGATGAGCTTCTGTTGCATGACACAGATTGAGAGAAAAATTTGTCCCAGGTACAAGGAGGGACTTCCTTAAGGTTTGTCATGATCCCAAGGAGGGTCAAAATGATGCCTCTCACTTCTTCCTCGGATGGGAAAAGTGAAGCACAAGCTAGGACTGGGTGCACATGGTCACGGAGGTGCTCAGCAGCAGCACGAGGGAGAACACCAGCTCCTGGGATCAGTGACCCTCTCGATGTCACACACCCTTGGGAATTAATCGAGATTGGACTGCAAAGGGAGACGATGCCTCCAAAAGGGGCTGAGCCTGGAGGCAGCTACATGGCTTTGCCTTGAGGAGAGGGTCTGACTTGTTGGGCCATGGGGACTCCTGGGCCCTGTGCTGGTTTGAGTCACAGGACCTGGCCCTGAGGGCACTCCAAACCCCAAGGTTGCCCCAGGAGATGTCCTCGCCCACAAGCAGAGTCCCCAAGCTGTACACAGAGGTGGCGCAGGGCACTCACGGGCATGGGCTTGACGTAGAGGATGAAGAAGTGCAGAGCCATGGACATGACGATGGCCCCCAGCAGCCAGATGTTGAGCCATGGGGGCATCCGCAGCAGCGACTGGTTCTCGGAGACACTGCGAAAGCAAGGGGACAGTGTTGGTGCAAAAAGCCTCCTGGTGCCCACACAGCCCCGCTCCTTGCTGTTCCAGGCTGTTCAGCTTCAGGCTTTGCCATCATTTGGATCCAGACACCCAGCAGAATGGCTCTGCTGAGCCAAAACAAAGCCCTCGGCCACTGACAGATGCCCCAAGAGACCCTACAAGAAATGGGTTGTGTGCAGCACGATCCTGTAGCCCCCTCACCTGTTCAGAGCGTTGCACATCTCGATCGTCACCAGCACGGACAGAGCCATCGTGGTCGGGTATCGGGACTCGAAGATTTCGCAGTCAACTCCTTCAAAGATGGGGTTGTCCTCGGTGCACCTCATGAAGTTCCTCTGCCAGCACAGGAAACCGCTCGTAAGAAGCTCGTGGTAGGGGAAGGCAGGGAAGGGGAGGAAGGAGGCAAGTGCTACGGGGCAGCTGGGGAACCTTATCAGGGCCACCAATAAACATCCAACAGCTCGGAACAATTGACAAAAATGTCCTCAGCTTCTGTATTGTGGCTTAGAGATTTTCATGGGTGGTTAATAGGGTGCTTGAGCATACATAGATCTCCAGCAAAAAATCCTTTTCCACTGCACACCGCACTGGGGTGAGGTGGCACACGGTTCCCCACCATCCCATTCAGAGATGGCAATGCAATAATTGACCCTATTCAATGTGGGGTTGGGACCACTTTCAGCTTCTTGGGATCAACTCCCCCCCATGCTAGTTGCTACCAGAAATGAGGCTGGAAACAAGGCCCCAAGGGGGTGAATTTGTTTCCTGAACGACTTTTCCATCAGGAAGGTGGGAACGTCACAACCACAGACAGAGGCACGGGAAGACCCCAACTCACCAGCTGATGAAAGGAGACCTGAGGCCCCTCGGCGTCATACAGGAACCACCAGGTAGCTGCGCCCACCGTGGCCAGCCCCACGTACACTGCGGCCAAGAGAGAGATCCCTCAGCTGGAGCCCCCACCACAGTCCCCCACACCCCCTGCCTCATCCCCCTGCCCACCAGGGCTCACCTCCGATGGCCAGGTAGCGAAAAAAGAGCCAGCCGCTGATGAGGGGCTCCTTGGGGTTGCGGGGCAGCTTGTCCATGATGTCCAGGTCTGGGGGGTTGAAGCCCAGTGCGGTGGCTGGCAGCCCGTCCGTCACCAGGTTCACCCACAGCAGCTGCACGGGGATGAGGGCCTCGGGCAGGCCCAAGATAGCCGTCAGGAAGATGCTGCGGGGGGAAAGCACCAGAAGCTGAGTTAGACGAGCTCCAGGGGCAGCCAGAGAAAGTGTGTGGTGTAAGGGGAGAGCGAGCAGGAACACCGAGTCCAAATGAACATTCGAACAAAGCTCTGCGGATGAACTTGTGGCCCCCAAGTCAGCAGCCTGCAAGCCTGGACTGAGTTTTGCAGCTATGATTATTTTTGCTGGTAAAACGTGCTTTGCAGCTGGAAGGAAACCACTGAGCTCGTTCCCAGTACGAACACACCCAACACACACTCAGAGGTTGGTGAGGCACTGGAGCAGGCTGCCCAGAAAGCCTGGGGATGCCCCATCCCTGGAGGTGCTCAAGGCCAGGTTAGATGAGGCCCTGGGCAACCTGATCTGGTGGGTGACATCCCTGCCTACGGCATGGGGTTGGAACTAGATGATTTTTGAGGTCCCTTCCAACCCAGGCTGTTCTATGTTTCTATGAAATGCAAGGGCAAAAGATGCTCGAGCTCTCCCTGCCCTCTGCAGGGCTGCAAACGCGCTGCAGGGGATGGCAGGGAATGGCCGGCAGGGACAGGGACAGGACCTGGTGAGGAGGGCATCGGTGCCACCCGTTGCCACCACCCCACACACAAACACCCGCCTCAGGTGCCCAAACCCACGTCCCCACCGCTGCTCCCCGGGACGCGGTGCTCACCAAACGACCTCGCCGACGTTGGAGGAGATGAGATAGCGGATGAACTGCTTCATGTTGTTGTAGATGGCCCTGCCCTCCTCCACGGCCGACACGATGGTGGAGAAGTTGTCGTCCGACAGCACCATCTCAGCAGCCGACTTGGCGACGGCCGTGCCGGACCCCATGGCGATGCCGATCTCGGCTTTCTTCAGGGCTGGGGCATCGTTGACGCCGTCGCCCGTCTGCACGGAGCCGTAATTAAAGGGGTGCGAGGGGAAGGGCCGGGCAGGGAGGAGGAGGCCGGGGACTCACCATAGCGGTGATCTCGTTGAAGGACTGCAGGTACTCGACGATGCGGGACTTGTGCGCCGGCTCCACACGGGCGAAGCAGCGGGCGTCACGGCACGCCTGCCGCTGGGCCTCAGGGGACAGCTCGTCGAACTCCCGGCCCGTGTAGGCCTTGCCGGCCACGTCCTCGTTCTCCGAGAAGATGCCGATGCGGCGGCAGATGGCCACCGCCGTGCCCTTGTTGTCGCCGGTGATCATGATGACGCGGATGCCGGCCTTGCGGCACATCTCGATGGAGGAGGTGACCTCCTTGCGGGGGGGGTCCAGCATCCCCACGCAGCCCACGAAGGTCAGGTTGGTCTAGGGGAGGACAGCACAGACCACGTTAAACCCCGAGAGAATGCAGCCACATCCCTCTGCACCATGAAACCGTCCCAGGCACAGCAATCCCAGGGCACTTGGGGACTTCTCAGGGGAGGAAACCCTTGGGACATGTCCTGTCAATGGACGTATCCCGTAATTCCAATGCAAGGGCATGCTCCCACCCCCTCCGGTGCTCCTCACACGTTTCTACTCTCCTCCCATTCCTCCTGGAGGTCCCCAAATTCCTCTCGGCAACCACCCCATATGGATGGACGCCTGATGGGACGGCACCGTTGGCTTTGGGATCAGCCTCACTGCACACAGCTCTGCAGTGGGGTTTGCAGAGAAAGAGCTGAGCCACCGCACCACCTGGCACCACTGGGGAAACCAAGGGAGAAAACACTGCTGGGGCAGCGGGAAGGGGGTGGGAGAACTTTGGGAATAAGGAGAAAAGCCCCCGGAGCCGGCCGGTCGCTGCCTACCTCGTAGTGGACAAAGGCGGCGGAGTCGTGGAGCTGCATGGTCTCCCTGCGGACGGGCGAGTCGTGGGTGGCCAGGGCCAGGCAGCGCAGCGTGTCGATGCCCATGCCCCAGTCCCGGATCCGGCTCAGGATCTTCTCCCGCACCGGGGCCGTCAGCGGGACCCGGGCCGTGCCCACGCGGACGTGGGTGCAGCGCTCGATCACGCTCTCCGGGGCGCCCTGAGGAGGAGCAGGGGGCTCAGGAGATGCCTGCTGGGGGGTCACTGCTGGTCCCCCACCCTCGTCACCCTGGCACAAAGCGATTCTGTGCACAGGGGATAAATCCTGCCGCGGGCAGAGCATCACCCCCTGAGTGTGAGCATGGGAGTGAAGACTGAGAAAGGGATGGACACGACGGGAACATGAGCCCAGAGATGGAGCATCTCCTGCCAGCACTGTGCCATGGGGCAGGGAGGCACAACGTTTGGGAAAAAGAAGGAAATCTCCCCAAAACGGGAGCACGCATGCAGCCTGGTGGCACGGCACACTAGATGGCAGCCTCGACTCGAGCACACGGCCAGGAAGGATGAAGCTGCATCGGGTCAGAAGGCATGGGATCTGCCCTGCGGGGATCAGCCTTGCTCCTTCCAGCCCCCTGGCTGCCCACTATGCTCCCAACCCCCTGTCCCCAAAGGGGCAAGGGCCGAGGGGGGCTGCCAAAAATACACACTTCCCACAGGATGCTCAGTGTGTGCTTGCAATGCCTTTGTGATTTAGGAGAACACGGCCTTTAGCACTGCAGCATCTCACCCTGTCCTTTTTTGACCCTGGCAAAAGTTCCCCTTTCAGATGAAACCTGCAATCTTTCCATTGCTCCCCTTAAAATAGTGGGGCAGGACGGTGGCTCCACTCAGTCCCAACCCGACCCGGAGGACAGAGATGACCCCAAACATCTCCGTATGGGAACACCAGGACACAAAGCTGCTCAGGGGCAGCGGAGTGTAATTCCTGCTGAACCTCCTCTGCCCCTTTCTCTTGGGAAGGAAATGCCCTTTGAGTACTATTTTATTTCTGGTTCCAGTGGAAAGCTGAACCCTTTGAGCTTTGTTGGTGTCTGCAGGGTCCAGGCATAAAAGCAAGAGCTGACTTTTGGGCAGGGGCAGCTCCCCTGCCCCCTGGAACCAGGATGCTCAGAGGTTTTCCTCCCTCTAAACCCATTTTTCTTAGTTCTTTTATTTTTTTCCCCCATTGTTTCTGCAAAGACTCTCCCCTCCCTGGCCACACCGCTTTACCTACTGGTTAAACACACAGCAAGGCAAGAAACAACCCCCAGAAAGCACCAAAACCTGCTGGGGTGAGCACTGAAACCTGCTGGGGTGAGCACGGGGACCCCGTCCCTACCTTGACGAACATCTTGCTGCCGGCAGAGTTGTGGCCAGGGCTGGTGGGCGTGCAGTACACCGACATGGACTTGCGGTCACGGGAGAACTCCAGGGTGCACTCCTTCCTCATCAGCTGCTTGATCACCTGCGGGGACAGCACAGGGCTGAGCCGGGGTGGCTGTGGGGCTGCCGCAAAGCAGAGAGTTGGGGGCCTTTCCCCACCCACCAGGTGGAAAATCCCTCACCCGTGCAGTACCTCGAGGTCTGCACAGTGAGGGCTGTGTCGGCAGGCAAGGCAGGGTGCACACACACATGGGCAGGGGCACACCAACTGGCTCGTGCACCCCGACACCCCAAAAGCCAGGCCAACGTTATTATTGTTGTTATTATTATTATTATTGCCAACATTATTAATTTCAGAAGCCAAACGCACAACAGGACAGCAGCCAGTCCTCATCAGACCAATCCCCTTCGCGCACCAACATCAGCATCACAGCAGCTGAGCCAGCTCCTGAAAGGACGCTCCCAAAAAAGCCATTTACAGGGCATTCGAGGCCAATTTGAATTATTTTCCAGTAAGGGGAGCAGGGATGCTGATGCCTACCTTGCTCACTGGACTCTCTGCATGGCTGCACTGTTTGTGCAATTATTATTTTTTGTTGCTAGGAGGGTGTCGTTTGCGACTGGACACAAACAGCTGTTTGCACAGGACTTTTACAGCTACTTAAATCTCAATAAATCAGCAAAGGGGACAAAAAAAAGAGCTGCTTTTGTGGCAAAACCTTGCAAGTTCAAAGTTATAAGGGCACAGCCCTCCCCATGACGCTGTGTGCAGGAGCGAGGTGGGCACAGAGATGTGCAGGGAGATGTGCTGTGGTTAATCATGCACAAAGGGGCATGCTGGCGCCTGCATTTGCTGTCTGTGGATACAGCAGGCAGGCAGCGAGGCCAAAAAAACAGTGCAGGAGCAAACGGGGATGAACACAGCAAGCGCACGAGGCCGGGACAGGCAGAGCGACAGCGCCGCGTAACAAAGCAGCTGCTGGACTGCCAACAGATGGGAAACTCCATTTTCCTCCTCAAAAAGCAGTCCAGGGATTTATGACAACCTGCTTGGACCTATCCACGGGACAAGCAGCACAACCGAGCGCCCTTCCTTTGAGCAAGCAAAGACTTGGAGAGGCCTAGCGGCACGACACCAAATCCAGCTGGGAAACCAAGGGCGTCTTCACAGGAGCATGGGGAGACCCTGGCGAGCCGGAGCAGCCAGAACAGGGGGTTCACATGAAAACCAGAGGTGTTTCCCAGAGCAAGTCCCAGGAGTGGCACTGGGGTTTGGGTCAAGACCCCGGGGTCAGTACAAACCAGGCACCTGAGGATTTACTGAGGCTCAACCCCCCATCAGCCCAGCAATGGCACCCTTGTGCCCGATCCATCCTTTTTTCAACCCAAGTGGCCGTGGCTCATCCCCAAGCCCTCCCTCCCTCCCCGCTCACCGAATTGCAGGCATTGGCTCGCTCCACCTTGGAGAGTTTGCTGGTGTCGGTGTCGAAGACATTCATCTTTTCCACCAGGCACGTCAGGGCTGTTTCGGTGGCTTCCCCCACCTTCTCGTAGACTTTTTTTGACTAGAGAGCAGGGAAAAAAAATGAGTAGAGCTCAAGCTTTGGAGCACAGCCCCATAACACATCTCCAGCCCAGGGTGCTGATGCTTGCTGGGTCATCCCAGAGCACCATCCCCATGCGGGGGGACAGGCTGAATCCAGGCGGGGGCTGTGGGTAATCCCCAGGGATGGAGACCAGGAGGTGCCACATCGCATTCACAGCATCCCTGCTAAGGATGGGCCGTGCCTGAGGGAGTGAAACCCTTGGGCATCCATCACAAGAGGCAAATCTCCACTGATTTTACCCCAAAAAGGCCCGAAGGGAAGGGAGAAGCATGTCAGGAGCCAGAAGTGACCCAGCCCCACGCACCTCGTTGTAGTCCAGCGAGGAGTCGTTGCAGAGCGCGCAGATGGTGGCCAGCTCCACCAGCCCGTCGTACTGCCCGCACCGCACCGGCTGCTCGTCCTTCAGGCTGCGGGGGGAAAGCAATGGCTCAGAGCCCGACGCTTCGCCCAGCCACACCATAAATACTGCTTAGCTTCTCCCCACGTAGCCCGGGGAAAATATTCTGCAGAGAGGGGGAAAGAGCCTGCGTAAGGCTCAGGGCACGGCGATAAACGCTTGGGCTCTCGTTTTGTGCTTTAAGAAGCGGGGCAGGACTACGTGCCAATAGATACACTGAGCAAATCACCTCCTGAAGTGCCCCAGAATAAAAGGGGCTGCGGAGGAATGGTAAGGACTGACAGCAGCCTCTTACAGCTCCCCGTGGGTCGGTGGGTGGCTGGCTGTGAAGGTGATGGACCAGAAAAGAGGAAAAAGCACCCCAGGGTCTCCAAGTGCTGGGTGTCCAGAGGAGCTGCGGGACCTGCAGCGTGTCCCTTCTCCTCCCTGCTCCATGGAGGGCACCCGAGGGAGACAAATTTCACAGCGGCATCGCTGGGGCTGTTTCTGAGCAGGCAACAAAATGTTGCCTCGGGTGAGGGCTTCAGAAGCAGCAGCCCTGTGCTATGTACAGGAGCACAAATGTGCCTGGAAGCGAGCAGCACCGAAGTTGGGTGCTCCTCCTTGCCCGCCTGCTGCCCAATGGTGGAAACAGCCGCAGAGATTTTCAGGGGAAGCGAAAAATGATCCGGGCTCCAGGAGAGGTAACTGCAGGTTAGGGCTGTGCAAACCCAGCCGCTCGCCCGCTCGCTGGAAAAATAATTTGTCAGGCATTTATTAGGATCAGTTTATTCCACTGCTGGTTCCCAATGGAAAGAACATTTTGGAGCCCTTCTTACAGCTCGGGAGCGGAAAACAGGGAGCGGCCAAGAAAATCTGAAAAATCTGTTTGCACAGGGACGAAAGCACTTTGGGCTGCATTTTGGTGTTTGAGAAAGCAGAAACATTTGGGATGGTTTTTGTGGCGTGTGATGCCCTGGAGAGAGCTGGGAAGGGACAGGGGAACATGCCCATTGCTGGCTGTCCTTGCCTGGAACCGGGTTGGATCATGCTGGGAAAGGCCTTGGCCAAAGTGCTGCTGCCCCAGTGCTGTGAAAGAACCCAAAAAAGGGACACTGCAGCTGCACAGGGGACCTGACCCCAGCACAGCTCCTCGATCCTTATTTAACCAAAATGCAATGATTAATACCAGCTTATGACCTGGCTCGCATTTTAATGGAGATTCTTACTGGAGGATCAAATTGGCTTCATAAATATTCATGAAATTAAGTCTGAGGCTAGGATGAAGTGCAGCCTCTGCATGGCTCAGCGGAGGGGAGCGCGGCAAGGATGTGTCAGGAGGCATCTCCCCACGCCAGGGGGCATCTCCCCATGCCAGGGAGAAAACCTGGGAAGCTTTTTGCCTCCCCCAGATCCTCCCCGGATTCCCTGCACTGATTTCATCTTCTTCTGGGAAAAACAACCATGCTCCCTAAAATGCATAGTTCCTTCCCGGAGGGATGCAGCGGGGGCAGAAGGGTGCCCTGTTTGACCCAAGGACAAGCTCAAAACAGGCTGGGAAAGCTCTGCTGAGAAAGGAAGCAGCTGAAAACGGCTTCTCCCAGCTGCCACCAAAAGTGAGGAGCACGAGGAGCAGCCACCCGATGCTTGCAACCCCAACCAATGCCCAGGTGGGGTTTCCGTGTGCGGTTCTCAGTGTGGCTGAGAAATGAGAGCAAAAGCCCAGATTGCTCCCAGCCACAGGGGGTGAGGCTGGGGTCCCCCCGGCGTGGCCACCAGCTCAGCCCTGCCCCGTGTCCCCACGGCGGGGACCGTACTCACATCTGTCCCTCGGGGGCGTAGGTGGAGCCGGTGATGCTGAACTCGTGCAGGCTGCACTGGGTGCCCTCCACCTTCTCCATAATGAACATCTGCGAGAGGGACAGGCAGACACGCAGCGTTAGGCGGCGATTTTTGGGTGCCCACCGTTCCCCGAATCCTCCCAGCTTTCACACCCGCCTCCTCCAGCAATTCCTGCCCGTTGCAGAGGAGCGGGGCCCAGCCAGCTTCTAAGCAGCCGCCTCTGCTTTTCTTGGAGCAGGGGTCACGTCCCTGCTCCTGCTCCAGGAAAGGAAGGGAAGGATCCGGCCAGCTGTGAGCTTTGGGACCGGGCTCCCCGTGCCGCCCCCTCTCCAGCCAGCTCCCGGCCACCAGCTCGCCTGGTGCACTTCTGGGGTTATGGCCTGGTTAATAAAGCCCCAGGGAGATGTAAAAGTCCCACACGCTCTAATTTTAGTGATTTTTGCCTTTCAAATGCCTTCCAGACACTCCCTTGCCATTACAGTGAGAGCAATGAAAAAAAATAAAAAATGAAAATGTCATAAAAACCCGCCTGTCCCCAAACTCTCCCCAGACTCCCCTCGGCTCCATCCCAGCACATCCCATGCTGTGGGGCAGCTCCCGGCACCAGCAGCGCCCTCAGCATCACCTCTGGCACCAGCAGCACCCGACCCAGCCGGGGCAATGGCTCAGCACCACTGCTGGCTGCCTAATTGTTATTTGTGTCCCACGCTGGAGCCAAAAACTAACATAATTAGCAAAGAGAATTGGTTTGATGAATGCATGTCCCCAGCCACGGGGGAGAAATGCCCTCCTCGATCTGCTTGGTGGCTTGTGAAAGTGGTGCAGGGACAATTGTCCTTCATCTCCAGATGATTTAATTAAACCCTTCCCACGACCCATCATTAAGGCACAGCTGCATTTAGGACACCTCCTGCTGTGATGCTTGCCCTGTGGCTGAGCACTAGCAGGCACCCATCTCCCCGGGAACAGCATCTCCACATCATCCAAGGCACTGAAAATCTCTCTTTTTGGTTTTTAATCCCTTAGGAGAAAATACCTTCCTGGATGGCCACACTACCACGGTGCAGTCACACCTCATCGATTCAGCAAACTCAAAAAGTGGCATTTCATCAGAGGATGCAGAGGTGGTGGGCTGAGGCAACCTTGCACGTGGAAACCTTCGCAAGCTGCCACACGTCCCACACGGTAAATCAAATATTTTGGCTCCGCTCTGTGCTGCAGTAAGCGTGGGGCCAGGTGGGACCTCATGCTGCCAGCACGGTACTGCTAAGGGCACTCTGGGCACCACTCGTGTCCAAATTTAGGGTGCTCCCTGTCTCAGCAATTCTTCCCCGTTTATTTTCCTCTGCTCATCCTCAGCACCAGCAGTGCAGCAGCTCCACGTGCCGCCCACGCTCCCTCCGGCAACCAACAAAGGTTAATTCACTGTTATTATTATTAATTATTGTTGCTACGATTTTTAAGGCTCCATTTCTGAAACGGCATTTTAAATCAGCCAGGAGGAATTCACCTGGGCCTGAACTTCCCCCAGACTGGAAGCCCCAAGGTGTTTGCAGTTGAAAGCTGAAAACAACCAGCCGGTGGTTAATGGGGAGCTGGGCTGGGGTCTCAGCCCTCACGTCTTGGTCACTGCATCCCTGCTCCACCCTGGGATGAAGGCAAACCCCCAGTGTCACAGAGAGGGGTTTCCTGTGCCGGGATGAGGCACACTCACATCCAAAATGAGCCACAGTCGGCACAGGGCACTCCGTGTTCAAAACGTGCATCCCATCTCCTAGGGGAATCCTTCTGAACCCAGCCCAGCCTCCACAGCAGACTAGCCTTTCCCTGAGCCTGTCCTCGAGGCCTCTCAGCATCCCTGAGGGGTTCTGAAGAAAATCACGAGGCAAAGGGTGGCAGAAGAGAGCTGGGACTCCACGGGTCCTCCACCCAGGAGGCCAAGATAATGAACATCAGAAACAGAGGCAGAATGGCTGAAATTTCCCAAATCAGAGGCTTCGGTAATGCAGTACCTGCTCTGAGACAATACCAAAAGTAATTTTTGAAGGGGGAGCATCCTTTGTGCATTTTTGAGATGTCCAATGACATCAGCCTTCAGCTGAGCCAAAATCTTGTGGGCCCTTCAGAAAATAGATTCCCATGCTCAGAAACACAGACTGGACTCTCATTTATTAAAAAACCTGAAAACGTCCACCCCAGCCACTGGTGTTTTTGCCTGATATGAGCTCTTTTGTTTTCAAGCACAGCCACAAAACAATCAGCACTTCCACAATAGCAACTTTCTTAATAGAAAAGGAAAAAAAAAATCATTCCATGCCCTTTATTTTTCCATGCCTATTTAAAAGAGGTGCCGTGAAACCCACGGCAACCAAAGGTTACATCAGATTTCCTGCCTGCTCCCAGCTTGTACAGCCGACGGAGTGGCAAGCTGGAGCTGAGGGGGAGGTGGGCAGTTTTTGGGTAGGTGTTGTCAAATTTCCAGGTTGAAAAGCGGGTAAGGCGTGAGTGATACATGCCCGCATTTACGTATTTTCTGTGGCATCTTTAAAAAAAGCACTCATCAAAAGGCAGACGAGGTAGGAGAGCTGTCTGGAATAGTAGAAGGTTGTAATCAGCATCATTCACCCATCTGCCAGCCCACGGAGCAGCGTCATTTTCCTCCCACGCTGGAGGTGGCCCCAGCTGACGGCGCCCACCCAACGCCAGCACGGCACAGCCGGCGATGCTGGGAAACCCCCGAGCACGACAGGCACCAAGTCATAACCACCCGGGGCTGTTCAGACAGACGAAGCTGCTGAATCAAGGCACAGCAGCACATCCGAACCTGTGCAGCATCTCTGCCTCACTGCCTAACTTCCAAACACCATCCTTGTGCTCCTTGACAATTTAGTCGTGGTGCGTAAGAGCGTGCTGTAAGTTTTAGGTGAGTATGATGGAGAGTAGAGTAGAGTAGAGTAGAGTAGAGTAGAGTAGAGTAGAGTAGAGTAGAGTAGAGTAGAGTAGAGTAGAGTAGAGTAGAGTAGAGTAGAGTAGAGTAGAGTAGAGTAGAGTAGAGTAGAGTAGAGTAGAGTAGAGTAGAGTAGAGTAGAGTAGAGTAGAGTAGGAGTTTCAGTTGGAAGAGCCCCACAAGGATCATTGAGACATACCATACCCTTTTCTGGATGTGCTCAAGCACCTCGTGGACCTTTTTATACCAGGGAGCGCAGAACCACGCAGGGCAGCCCCCCAGCCCTCACCCCCTGGCTGTGCCCATGCCCAGCCCTGCTCCGTCCCAGGGCAGCACCCGGCGTTCCCTGTGCTCAGCTTCATTCCCCTGCTCATTGCCCGCTGCCCCGACCTGGCCAGATCCCCCTGCAAGGCCTCTCGTCTCTTGAGAGCAAACAGTACCACCAGCAAACTTGCCAAGGATGAACCCCGGCCCTGCACCCAGATCAGTGACCATGACATTGAAAAATCCAGCCCCAAAACCAATCCCTGGGGAAGGCAGCCAGCCAGACATAGCCACCACAACCCTACCAGTCCGCCAGCTCTTCACCCAGCATTGCATGAACCCACTCATCTCGCAGTTGGGCATTTTGTCCAGAAGGGCACCATGAGGGATGGCATCAAAAGCCTTGCTAAAATCCGGAAAAACGGCATCCCTTCACCCACAGAGCAGGCGCTCCGATCACAGAGGGCTATCAACTGCTATTAGACACCAGAGAGCCCAAGCCGACCGTAAGGTGAGCGATGCAAACCACAGCTTCCAGCTGACACACGGAGTGGGTTTGTGGCTTGACTGCCTCACCGCAGCACTGTCGGCTCCAGCAGGTTTGGGGCTGGTGTCTGGTGCACCGAGACCTGACCGCCCCGTGCACGGAGCACGTACGAGCACGTGGGATTAACACGCTGCATCCCCCTGAGCTGCTCTGCTGGCACCTTGGCCGCAAGCACCCCTTGGTTAAACACCGATGGATGCTTCTCGTGCGCTGAAGCCAGCCTGGCTGTCAGTACCGCGCCCTGCGATGCAGAATTCAGCCAAACAAGTAAAAGGGATATCAGAAATGTGGCAGGGAGCAGGATACTTTGAATTTTAATTTTATTTTTTATGTATTGCAAACGCATTCTTCTGGGCAAATTGATATCAAGTTTGGGCTGAGCTCAACAACAACTGATGCTAAAACCACCTCATGGCATCGCCCTGCTCTGCCTCCCCCTCCCAGGCATTGCTGCTGCATCCAGCTGCACCTCTGCCCGAGCCCAAGGAGCAGGGTCCTCCAGTGGGAAGGGGCCGGGGGGCAGCACTGCCACATCCTACCTGCCCTGCTGCAGAACCCCCAGATGCTGGGGGTGTCCTTCATCATTTATTTGTATTTATTATTTTATTAATTATTTGCTTAGAGCTGATGGGAACCTCCTCCTCCTGCATGGGCAGCCCCTCACTCCATTGGGGTTTCCTTTTAAATTCTTTATAGGGCAGAAACATCAGATGTTTCCAGCCAGTTGGAGTTTGTGCTGAGCAAACCAAAGCTTGTGGTCGGTTGCTGCTACACTACCCAAAATTCAGAGAGCAGGGACAGTGGCCAGGGCCATTTTTCCCCTTGGCGACACATTTTCCAAGGTTCTCCTATAAAACTGACGTGCCAAAACCATGAAAAAAGCTTTCCTGAGGAATAATGGGAAAACTGAGAAGCACTGGGATGGCCCAGTCTTTCCTAACAAACCACCACGGACAGCTGGACCCAGGCCTTGCACTGACCCTTCCATTTTGGCCTCGCAGATCCAGACTTCCTAATTTTGCACAGTCCAGAATTTCTCACTGGCTTGGTCAAAAACAGAGGGAAAATGGGCAAGAGAGCAGAAGCGGTGCAGAAAACGTTGGCTTCTCCAGGAGCTCTGCCTTAATACCGAAACCCAGCCAGAAGAGATGCTCTGTGGAGTGGGAGCCATGAAATAAGTCAACAAAACTGCACTTCCATGCTGGTGCTGATGAAAAAGTGAGTTTTATATTCAGACCCCACCACAGTAAGCCATAAACCTCACCCTAAATTGGGTAGGAAGGAAACTCGTGGCTCCTTCCACCATCCAACAAAACATCTTCCAAGCACACCTTGAAATTCCTACTGAGCAAAACGCAACGTTTGCACAGGGACAAAACAATCCTGAGCTTTGCAACCGGCTGGTGGAGACACCAAGCCCCTTAATCCCGGGATGGGGATGGGGCCATCCTCCAGCACCCCCCTCACACCCCAAAACGCCACCGGCACTCACCCGGCAGACGGACATCTGGTTGGTGGTGAGGGTGCCAGTCTTGTCGGAGCAGATGACGGAGGTGCAGCCCAGGGTCTCCACCGAGGGCAGGCTGCGCACGATGGCATTTTTCTTGGCCATGCGGCGCGTGCCCAGCGCCAGGCACGTGGTGATGACGGCCGGGAGGCCCTCGGGGATGGCGGCCACCGCCAGGGCCACCGAGGTCTTGAAGTAGTAGATTGCACCTCGAAACCAGGAGCCGCCATGGACGGGGTCGCTGAAGTGGCTGATGTTGATGACCCAGACGGCGATGCACACCAGGAAAATCACTTTGGAGAGCTGCTGGCTGAACTCATCCAGCTTCTGCTGCAAGGGGGTCTTCTCGGGTTCTGTCTCCACCATCTGGTTTCGGATCTTCCCGATCTCCGTGTACACCCCTGTTGCAATGACGACCCCCACGGCCTTCCCAGCGGCAATGTTGGTGCCCTGGAAGGGATGGAAGGGAACAGACTGAATACATGGGCATGAAATCTCCCAGCCTGAGCAGGGAAATGTGTGGCTTCTTGTGAAGGGAGAATACAAGATCTTAGGGAAGGAGAAAATGAGACACCAGGCCCCACAAGTTCTCCATCTGCTAAAACGTGGGACAAATCTTTGTCCGTCCTAAACCCACACACAGTCCCTGACATTACTCAGTTACAGAGGAGTGAACTTCATCTCCTTATTTCTTTCAGCCATAATGAGTCTGGATGATTTACGTTGAATGGCATGAGTCCCGCCAGCACGAAGCAAGGGGGAATCCAGCTCTTCAGGAACCCCAAAGCACCCAGGGCAACCTGCCCATTTCCCAGTCCATGCCAGGAGGAGTTTCTATTTCACGTGGTTCATGGCTGTTTGGGACTCTACAAAAAAACACCCCGAAGCAGCAGGTGACTCCTGAGAGCACTCTCATCCCTCCCACGCTTGACTTCTGTCCAAGGGGCATGAGCAAGGAGGAGACCCAAACCTGCAACAGCCTCAGGTTCAAGCACAAACCTTCTCTCCTTCTTAGGGTAATATACCCTAATAATACACCCTACATACAATAAACCTTCTTAGGGTAATATACCCTAATAATACACCCTACAAGATGAAAAAACAGCTGAGAGTGCTCAAGGTGTTTCAGGGAACCACATGCCACAACCCAAATGAAGTCCTGTGGAAGCAGGTCCCCATTTTTATGGATTCGGGACCTTTTCTATGGATCTGGTTCTAGCACATGCAGCTTCTACTGCCCCCAGCCCAGAGACCTCCTGTGTCCATGGGGCTCTTTGCCCATCATCTCTTTGCAAAACCACAAGTGAGGCAGTGACTTACAGAGAACAGCATGTTCTTCTTGTCCTGGTTGACAGCACGCAGGTCGGGGATGGGGTCCGCGTGTTTGATCACCGACATGGACTCCCCTGCCGAGACAAAAGCGGGGAGATGAGCTGCTCAACGCCTCCATCACAACCCCCACAGCAACACTTGGCCACAAAATCATCAGAAAATCCACCATGGGGATGGCAGAGTGCTCTGAAGATGGGGGCTGCGGAACAACGACCTCTTTATCTCCAGGATTAGGAGCTAAGGACTGAGAGAGGAGCCTTTATAATGACACGCTTGATAATTTTTGAAATATTATGGGTTATCAGCTTTAAGGGCTTTTCCACTGCTTATCACAAAGATAATGTAATTAAAAGAAAGCCCAGTGGTGTCACATCTCCCTAATGTCATGAGGTCTCATGCACCAACGGCTCTCATGGGATGGCTGCACGGGGGGGCTGGGAACCCCTGGTTAAGCAGCGCATGGGAACACCTGGGAACCCCCCTCGCTTTGCATTTAGCTTTAGGTGAGGTGCTGAGTCCTCCCCAAGCCCCAAATCTTCTTCTTCCACTTGTTTCTCACCCCAGCAAAGCGCTCAGTTCAGCGTCAGCCCCCAAAATTTGCTCTTGGCAGAGGATGGGGGGGGCAAAGTGCCTTCAGCACCCACCCCAACACACCTGTGAGGATGGACTGGTCGACCCGCAGTGTGGTGGAGCGGATTTCGATGATGCGGATGTCTGCTGGCACCTTGTCACCGACTGCAAGGAAAAGAGCAGGACAGCTCAGTCAGAGGCCAGGAAGGGGCACGGCGAGGCCCTGGAGGTGCTGCAGAGGCACCAGCCCGGCCAGCAGCTCTCCAGAACCTTTTGAGGCCAAGACAAACAGCCGCCCGTGGGTTCCCCGGCACGGCGGTCGCGGGTGAAAGCAGCCTGGCCGCCTGACAGCCATTGTTTGCTGCCCACCGAAGCACACGTTAGCAAACAAAACAAAACCAAAAAAAAAAAAAAGTGTTGAAAACTGCTTTTCCTGCTGGGTTTCCTCCTCCCGGCTTCTTGGCATGTCACGGCTCTTCCTCGTGCTCCCTTATCGCCTGAACGCAACTGCTTTTCGGAAACACTGAGGTCAGCAGAGCCCTTGCTCGCAAGGACTTACATCACACCGCGCAGCGCCTGGCCACAAGCGAACGGCTCCGGTCCTGGATTTCAAGGAGCAGCTCCTCACGGGGCTCATAAACCCTGCCGAGCTCAGGGCCGGGCTGCCCTGGCGCCGCTCCATGCTGCAGCTGTTTATCCCAGCTGCATCCCCACACTTTTGGATGCCAAACGGGGACCTGCAGACTCCCCCAGACCCATCAGGCGCAGGCTTTGGAGATGCTTGAGGGAGCCAGAGCCACTCAAAAGGGGCAAAGGGCTCGTCCTCCCCCGTGGGAAGGGCAGAGAGGGTTTGCAAAACCTGAGCTGGATGTGCAGGCTAATAATCTGCTGACGGCATCTCAGGAGACTGTGTCAAGCTATAGGGGTAGCTCCAACTCCAGGGCAGGTAGAATGAAAACCTTGCACGGTACACCAGGCACCCTGTACCAACCCAGCAGCTGCTGTCTGGGGGATTAGCAGAGATGTGCCATGCTGAAAGCCAAGGGAACGGGAAGAAAACAGCAGCAAACACTGGTTTCTTTAAATGCTGTTCAGCTGTGATGAGTTTAACCCATCTGCAGCTGCCTGCACAACGACTTGCTTCAATTGGCTTATTATGGGCTAAGTTGACTTGTTTTAAATTAATTGCCAGTTTTTCAAACCAAGAAAGCCTCCTTGCCACTGCCCAGCCCTGCTTGTCTTAGTTTCCAGCTTTGCCAGCTGTCTGTCCCCTGCAGCCAGGAAAGCCTCCCCTGCGTGCACACACCACACACCTGTGTCTGGGGATGTATGGGCACATCATTGGCACAAATCTATCTGGAATTCGTGGCCATGGTTAGGAGCAGAGCATCTTGTGTCCCTGGTGGGCAGGAATACCTACCCACCTCTCCCACCAGGCAGCCTGTCAGCCTCCTTGCCCCGTGCTATAAACCTGCTAAAACCAAAACTTGCCAATTAATTTGCTATTAATCAGCAACCCCCTCCAGAGGCCAGCTCAGCTCTTTCCCTCCCAGTCATGACCCAGACAGTGCCATCAAAAAGAAATGTTCAGCAGCTGATGGGTAGGCAGCCAGCCCCTGATTTGGGGCGAGGTGGCAGGGTTGAATTTAAGCTGTCCTGTAGCGGGCAGGCGGGTGCAGGTCCCTGTGCTGTTTGCAGTGTTATTTCTCCCCTGTCTTGGTGAACAGGAAGAAATTGGGCCTGGGAAAGCTTGTGAGAGA
This sequence comes from Aythya fuligula, assembly GCF_009819795.1. NCBI lineage: Eukaryota > Metazoa > Chordata > Aves > Anseriformes > Anatidae > Aythya > Aythya fuligula. The sequence goes on along the minus strand of NC_045578.1, from coordinate 3,971,959 downwards.
CACCCGGAGCCAGTCCCCAGGTGCCACAGGTCTGTCCCGTGTCCCTCAGAGCTTTTTCAGACCCTGAGGCCAGGTCAGCAGCTGGAGCCCGTGGCTGGAGGCGCTGCTCCACTCCAGCCTCCGCACAGTTTTTATGTGCATCTTCCAGCTGAAGCACAACTGGAAGACATAAATAACAACGCGCTGGCTCGGGGCGGGAGGGATTGCAGCTTGTTTCCACTAGCAGGGCCACGAGGAGGAAAGGGGAGGATTAATACAGGGGCTCTGGGGGTTTACAGCATAGTTTAACACACAAACAACGGAGGATAACTGGAACGCATCGCTTCCTAACTGGTGGGGCAGGTAGGAGACGCTGAGGCACCCTTAACCAAGGGCAAAGCCCAGACAGGAGAGCCAGAGGGGTCCTGCCATGTCAAAATCCAGATGATAAGCTTGATGGGCAACGCGGGGGGAAGTCTCTTTTCCCAGAAGCCTCCCTGAGACACAGCACCTGTGCCTGAAACCCCCTCTTTGTTGCTGCTCTTTAATCAATACGCACCCTACAGATGGGGTGAAGCCCTGGCAGGTTGATAAGCCCTGATTTTGGCCCAAATGTGTAGCTGGATTTGACAGCAGCGACTAAAACTTCAAGTGTGCAAAACCAAGGGGACTTGGCAGCTGGGCCACCCCGTTTCTCCCAAGGGCATGCACCCCAGTGCTGCTGCTCTCACCCTGCTATGACAAGGAGCCACGGGGCACAGGGTGCCATCATCCCCCGGCCAGTGTCCCCATCCCATCCCCAGCTCCCTCCCCTCCGTGCCGCTGGGTGACGGAGCCCTACCTGCCACCTCCACGATGTCCCCGGGGACAATGTCCCGGGCGCGGATCCTCTGCACCCCGCTGCGGTCAGCGCGGATCACCTTCCCCATCTCGGGCTCGTACTCCTTCAAGGCCTCGATGGCGCTCTCGGCGTTCCTCTCCTGCAAGAAGCAGAGGAGCAGAGCTGCAGCAGGGGGGCCGTCAAAGCGGGGAGGCTCCTTCAAGCTGCAGAGATGGGTGCACCCCGACCCCAACCCCACCTTCAGAACCCATTGGCACCATGGCTGGGAAACATGCTATGCCTTCCCGAGCTGCCCCTGCTTGCTCTGAAATGATCTCTGCTGGGTTAAATCACAACAGTTCCTGGACACCACCTGGATCTTTGGGTCTGGTTTTCTCACTCTTGGTTTGGGAAGCAGTATTTCCCACCTAGATGTATTTTTCACCAGCCAGCAACGTACTTTATCGCCTCCAGGAGCCCCACTTCCGATAAGGTGTGGATAAATAATCCCCCACACAGAGCAGAGAGACACGGGGCTGTCCCTTACCTGCCACACGCCCACCACGGCGTTGGCGATCAGGATCATGATGATGACGATGGGCTCCACGAAGGCCGTCATGCTCTCCTCTCCTTCTTCAAACCAGGCCAGGATCTGGTAGCAGGAGAAGAGGAGAGCAGAGCAGTTGAAAGAACAAGCACCAACGTTTTAAGAGATACGCAGAAAAGGCAGCTAACACATGGCAGGGACCGACCCTGCAGCTCCTTACTGGTGAGATCATCCCACTAAGACCCAAGGTAAGAGACATGAAGCGTGCACACACCAACATTTTCACTCCATTTAACTGCTTGTCAACCCCTGCTGTGTCAATACAACGCCACCAGGCTGCTCTGCTGCAGCGAGCACCAGCACAAAAACCTTTGCCATGGGGCTGTGTGTGTGCTCTGAGAGCTGAGCCACGCCAGGAGACTCAGCCATCGAGCAGATCACCAGCAAATATGTCACCATGTGCTATTGTGGGAATGTATTTTTATCTTTCAGGGGTCCAGCCTCCCTCCTTACCTCCCCACAAGTCCTACCCCCGCCGTTCACTTTTCCCATGTGTGCCCTACCAGCTGGGTGCCCTACCACCCAGTGCTTTCAGACCAGTGGGACGTACAATGCCGGCACTAAAACCTTTATTCAAAATGTCATGACTACATGAGGTGGGATCCCGAAATAAGTGTCGCACGACTTAGTCCAGCAGGAGACAGTTCGTGCTGCCAGCACCAGCGCTGCCCCCGCTCTGGGCTCAATCACAGCCCCACGGGAGAAACACCACTGGTGGTGACATCTGAAGGGCGCACTGCAATGTGTCACTGCAGAGGTTAGCCCAAACACATCCCTGCACAACCTCGAGGGGATTTGGGAAACCTCCCCATGTCCCTTGTGCCCCATTAGCTCCAGTGTTTCGCTGCCAGGGATTCATTGTTTGGGAATTGTAAAAGCATCTTCTCATATTCACCTAGAAAAAATCTCGGTTCTGTGCCTCTCCTCCATGCACATGCCGAGGAGAGGGTGAGCATTTCAGCTCTTCCTCCAGCAGAGACAGTACCATGGCCTCCCTTTCCTGAGAAGCTTAAAAGAATTGCCTATTTTTTTTAATTAAATATACATAAATAAATTAAATTATTAAAATGGAATGGGTCAGCTGGTTGCTAAGTTAGCCAAAAGGAGGAGACACGAGACACGTTCTGTCATCCCACTGCCTTAGGTGGCAGAACCCAAACCCCACATATTCCTACAGCAGCTTGGTGGGAAACATCTCCCCACTGAGCTGCTCCCAAGGTAAATTGAGAGCAAAACCGAGCTAACGGCAACCCCTGGGGAGAGGTTTCCATGAGCAGATTTCACAGCAAAGGAAGCACTGCAACCTCATCCAGGCACAGCCCCACCAGGAACCACTCCCCAGTTCAGCTCATGGGGAGCAATGCTCGGGCACCACAAAAAAAAGGACTAAAATCAGCCAAAAAAAGGATGCTCAGGGTGGAGGTAGTGAGGCTGGGAGCATCTCCCTCAGAAGAGGTGGGGGAAGAGCCCTGCTGAAGCCGTGCTGCTGGAGAAGGCAGCGCCTGGGGACAAGTGACAGCACCGTGTGCTGCCGTGGGGCTGAACGCTACCAGAAGCTGCTCCTGGTGACATTCCCAAAAGCAGAGGTTTAAAGGAAAGCTGTACCCCATGCATCGTGTCTGGCCATAGCCCTGCCCCTTGAATCTGTCCTGGGATGCCCGAACCCTCCTGGCCATGCCAGCAGGACAGGAAGGACGCGAGCAGCAGCAAGAGGCAGCTCCCACGCGAGCAGCCGAAACGCTGCCAGGCCAGAGGAAGAATAAAAAAAATAAAAATTAAACAACAGATTGGATTTTCATTTCGTATCCAAAATCTGAATGCCTCCACGCAGCAGCAGAAGGGCTTCAGAAGGGAGACATTACTCCCAGGAGAGAAGCCACAGAGGGCTGGAAATGCTCCCAGCCCCTCCTGGCCTCGGCACGTGCATCAGCCCGGTGCCCATCGCTGCTGGCAGCACCTGAACACAGCACGGGGAATTTCGGGGCTCACTTCACGTATCCGTGCTGCTGCCCTCACCTCTCACCACCCACCCAATGCCTCCTCATGGCAAGACCAGGGGGTTACTTCGCAGCCGAGCTTTGCCTCCTTCCCTCCTCTTCCTCCTCTCGTGCTCTCCCTGGGGGCCACCTGGTGTTTGCTTGCCAGATAGATACAGATATTCCCTGAGCACTCGCAATTGCCCCGTGGACAGACATCTCTGCAGACTCTTTGCCTTCTCTCCTGCCCTCAAAACCCGCTCTCCATCCTGCATCACCATTTTTTGCCAGAGAAAAGGCGCCGTCCTACCTGACCCCAGCAGCACAGCGACGGCTACCGAGTCATGGCCAGGCTCCAAGGCAGGTGCTGCACACACACCTTGGGATGTTTTTGTGCTGCCAGTCCTTACTTTCCAAAGCTCCCAAAGAAAAGATGCAAAGGGAAGTGGTTTTCCCTAACTATTTAACCTCCATGCACGCAGAGGCACAGCACACGTTGCGCTCGATGAAAAGTAGTGTTGAAAAGAAATCGGGAAGAATTAGAAGCAGCGAAGGGACACCAAAAGAGGCTCTTTGGGCCTAAATCAATGAAAACATTTAGCACAGTGCTAACAAAGTAAGGGGAGAAGGCTGAAATCCTGAAAAACATCAGTGAATGCGTCACAGATTCACACGGGCTGACAAATGGGGAAATCAAAATGCTTCCCTCAGCCTAGGAAATTCAGGAAAAAGGGCTGATGCATGTTCTGAGCCAACAATGAGAACACACACAACCCATATTGCTCATCAAATTAGGGTCAGACAATACAGACAGATCACATGAAAAAGTTCTGGGCCCATCTCACTGTCCCCTGGCAGCCCCTTCCCAACCCACTCCGACTGGGGCTCTGTCCCCAAGCCCCAGCCCTACAACCCCAGCACCGCAGTCTTCTGGTAGCCCCAGGGGGGCACGACAGCAGCCTCCAGAAGAACACGGTCTGCTCTGCAGCTGGAAACACACAACGGGATCTCCTTGCCCAGGTCTGAGGCAGGAAATAGTGCCAGGGCTCAGCAGGCAGCGCGGCAGAGCCAGGTGTGATTACTGCCAGGGTAGCGAAGGGCTCGATCCACCTCTGTCAGGTCTCCACCATCGGAGATCCCCATCAGAAGTTTTGAAAGACACTCAGTGAGCAACAGGATGGGTAGCTCTGACGCTTCCCTTGGACTAGGAGTCATCTCTAGATCTCCCCTGCCCATCCTTGGTGTTATTTAGTTGGGCTCTAGGTCGTGTCAGAAGTCCCAAGCTGAATGAATGGGTGGGGACAGAGCATCTTCCAAAGGAACTGAGAGAAACCATCCAGCTGTGCCTTCTTCAACAGCTTGACATGAATTTTTCAGCACGGATTACTTGAATGAAAGGAGTCAAGGCTGCCAAGATATCATTAAACTGCGGCAGAAGAATCTGGCAGTGGCAAAGCTTCAAGGCACGCAGATGACTCCAGGGCTTCTAATTTAATTCACGCTATTGGCATTAACTTTAAGCAGCAACGCTGGGATCAGCTGATGGAACCGTGCCCCTGGGCCCCTTTCTGCCTTAGGGTCTTAGGGAAATGTAAGGAAGGCTAGAGAGCTGTGGGATATCGCTGTTGGATGGCTCAGCAGTGCTGGGAAGTCCTCCAGCCTCACCTATGCACGTGCGGTGCCATCGCTACGACCGCTGTGCCCGGCACAACCACATCCCCTCCATCCTTCACGTGCATCCCTCTGGCCTCTTTATTCCCCCTAAAAATAAACAACCCCGTCCTATTTCACCAGTGCTGACCTGAAATGCGATGCTCTGTTTAAACACGGCACCTTTTAAGCCCCCCTCACCCCAGCTCCCACCAGCACCCAGGGGTGCCACAGCCCGCCCGCGGTACTCACGAAGGAGAGGAAAGCGGCCATCAGGAGGATGCGAACCAGGAGATCTTCGAACTGCTCCAGCACCAGCTCCCAGAGGGACTTTCCTAGGGGGAAAACACATAAGCTCAAGCACCGTTGGTGCCCAAAATGCCCCAGAAGGCAGGGAATTTGGAGGCCAGTAGGGCCCACAGAGCCTGCAGCATCGCTGCTCCGGGCACTGCAGGGGACACCCAGTGCCAGGGGCAGCATTGAATCAAATGAGAGTAAACATTCATGTCCTGAATCTGCAGTTGGCATCACCAGCTCCACCTGCAGCAGTGAGGGATTTTTCTCTCTAATACGAAATGCCTTCCTTTCTGGCATTGCCCTGTTTCTACTACACTTGTTTTTAACTAAAGAAACCAAATCCTCTGTGTTCCTACTCCCACCTGGTAGCCTTTCCGTCAGAGGAAGGCCCTGTTCTCAGCCCAGCTGTCTCTGGGATTAAAATTGAGATTAGAAGAGATGACCCCGCACACTCCCCTTCCTCCAGCAGCCTCATCCCCAGCTTTCATCCCCCCGTCCCACCCACACCTCGGGGCACACACCCCCACTTACCTTCTTCTGCAGGGAGCTCTGGGGGTTGCCATCCATACCCCAACCAGCAGAAAGGGAAAAAAAATGAGAAGAGAAAAAAAAAATATATTAATTTGGGAACAGCGTAGCAATCCCTTATACCCCAGCAGTTCACCAAGTACCCCAAACGCAGCTCGTGCTGCACATATTGCCACAGGAAGGCTGCTTGTGATCAGACTTCAACGCCTGACATCAGGCAGGCAGCGCCGGGTGCTCCCCGTGCCAGGAAATGTCATTTCCCTGCTGCAGCCGGGGCGCGGCAGCATCCATCCCTGCGCTCAGCCTGCCTAAAAACGCTCGCCTCCAAAGAGCCCAGCACCCTCGGGAGCTGCCCTCTCCAATCCTGGGGCAGAAAGCTCTGAACATCCCATAAAACGCACTGCCAGGGAGCAGTAGGGACCTGCCGGGGCCTGTAACTTTCCCACCATGTTTCCTATTAGCCCCTTGTATTTCACAGCCTGCAACACGCTGGGAAGGAAATCCAAAGCCGATGCTGTGCTGGTCCAAGCCATGCTCCTGCCACACTGCTCCCAGCAAGCCGAGCCCAAAACGGCACCAAAACACCCCAATAGCTCCATGCACCCGTCACAGCCCACCTGTCCAGTAAGGGTTTGCCTTACCCTATATCAATAAGATACCTGCAGCTGTCTAGCAAACCAAGGCGTTCCTCCAGCTCCTTGGGTTTTTAAGGGAATAGGGGGATGAGGGCAGATGTGGGGTGCCTCCGGCCACCCCAAGCCCCCCGTGCAGAGCCCTACGTGTGAGAGCAGGAAGCGAAACCAGCTCGGCTGTTTTCCACCCTCTATTTTCATTCAGAGAAATGAGAAAGGAAAAAAAAAAAAAAAAAAAAAAAAAAAAAGAAGCACACAACAAAAAGCCCCAGCAACCTTCACTGAGCAAAACGGTGAAAACAAGCACCCTGCGTGTTCACCCCTCAACTGCTGGCAGAGGCACTCACTGGGAGTTTTTTTAAGCCCAAGTCCCTTCAAAAATCCTAAATAACGATGCTCCAAAGCCCTGCCACCATGAGGAGGGCACAGACCTCAGCGTAACACTCATGGTTATTCTCACAGTGAAAAAAAATGAAATTCTTGGAAGGGTTTCACCATTTTGGCTTGTTCTACAGAGCACCAGAAGGAAAGCTGCTCTTCTCCCTTTTGCAAGCAGCTTCCTCCCCGCCCGCAGCTTCCTCTCCCCAACCCCAAAATGAAGGGCAGGGGGCACCCGGGGCGGTTTTCCCCATCCAGGCTGGGTTTTTAGGGGTGCGACCACGCAAGGTGACAAACAAAGGGGCACCTGGTGCTCAGCCAGGTCCCAGCTCCGCCGTGGCACCCCGTGGTGACGTTGCACCCCGAGCAGCCGTGCGTAATGCCGCCGGCCCGTTGTGCCTCTCCTGGGCATCGTTTGCATGAGGAGTCGCGGCGAGGCTGTTTGCAGAGCAGGGACTTTGCATGAGCTCTGCGGAGGGGGCAGGAAAATGGGTTACCGTGAACTCAGGAGGAAGCCAACACCCCGCCGGCAGCACGGGTCTCATCGCCGCCAGGGTGACACAATGACACTGCTGCCACCAAACCCCAACCAGCAGCAGTGCTGTTGCAGCTACTTCCCCCCCCCAAAAAGCTGATTTTGAGCATACTGGGAACTAGGCAAACCTCCTCTGGGTGGTGCCCCTTTCCACCTCCCTTCACATGATAGCTCAGCACCCACTTTGCACCCTGCAAAAAAGGGCCAAAAGCCATAATGCACTGACATTTCTGGGTCTGCATCCACCTAAAACCACCTGAAAATGAGAAAATTTGGGGTTGAAGCCCCCTTCTCTCAGTTCCAGCACCCCACTAGAAATAAGAGGATTCGCCCTGCTCTCCAAACCCCAGGTTTTATTGGGTCAGCCCCGTGGTACCAGGCAGCGCAGCGCAGCCGGTGCCATGCCGTGGCCACAGTGCTGCCGTGTCACTACAAAACCCAATGCAGAGCAGCAAAAACCCAAATCCACGAGTCCTGTGGGACAGCACAGTGAGTGCAGACGGGCTGAAATGGGAATCCCCGCTGCCAGACTATATGGGTGTGGGATGCTCCAAGGGCAGGCACGAGGCAGAGGTGGGGCGGGCAGGGGGCCGGTATCGCCAGCTCCTGCCAGCTCAAACAGCGCAGCAGGGCTGGCACTGGTGACGTGGAGGGCACGGTGAGCAGGTGACAGCGAGGCAAAGCAGCCCAGGTACCACCTGCTGGCAGCGCAGTGCCAGCTGAGCACCCTCGGGGAGATCCGGCCCTGTTTTCCGGGTCAGAGCAAACAAATAAAACACGGCAGGGTGGCACGGGAGGCACTGCAAGGAAACGTTTCAGGTGCACGCTCAGACCCGGAGCGTGATCCCTGACAGTGAGCATCTGAACACCTTTTTCCCAACATTTCAGTAGCTTCCCCAGAATAAAGTCAGATTTCCTTTATGGGAAACAAGCCTGCTACTGAGCAGGGAGGGAAGGGTGATGTCCCAAAGCCAGGCAATGTGAGCACCGTGCATCCCCCCACAGGCAACAGGGACCAGGTGGGACCAGGACCTGGCTCGCCCTCCACAAAGAAGCACAGCACCCAGCCTGGGACTAAGGACCAGCATCACCCCCACCCTCTGCTCCAAAACTTCCTTCAGGCCGTATTTCTATGCTGTAAACTCTTTTTTTTTTTTTTCCCCTTCCTCTAATTTATTTTTCCATATGCGGTGAAGGGGAAATGGAGGGGTAAAACAAGCGATGCATCCAATTCCCAGACTTCGCCAACAGGCAGGAAAAAAGTGGTATAAAGAGTAAAAAAAAAAAAAAAAAAAAAATAAAATAAAATAAAATAAAACATCCCCAGCTGGGACAGCAGCCTCCCCCAGTGACACAAAGCAGGACTTGCTCTGGGATCCTTCACCCCGCAGAACAAATTGTTATTTCCAGCAGCACCACAAGGCCCCGCTCCCTGCCCCGGTGGCGGCCGGCACCGTGCGGGGTTTTGCAGCCCCCAAACCCCTCTGCTGGGTTTCCCCATCCCCTGCTCGGTGGGAATCCCACCTGGGGACGGGTGCTCAGGTGCTTTTTCACCACCACCCTTGAGTTGCAAGAGCACAAAGCGACGTGTTTGGAGGCTGATGCGTTGTGGCAGCGTTATCATGGATGACAAGCACCCGGAGGCTGATGGTGCGATGCTCGCAGGGGACAACGCGGAGTTACCCCATTCGGCTTTCCTTTCACGTGCAGCTTCGTGCTGGAGCCTCCCGAGCACGTAACACCACCCAGCCTGCTCCCAGGTGCCACCCTCCCCACGGGGACAGCCCCAAAAGCTTTGCCACCCGTTCTCCCCCCCTCCCTGTAAGCAAAGCCCTGGGTGCGCCGTGCCGGGGGGAGCCTGATTTGCCTACCGCACCGCACCTGCCTCCTGCACCCCCAGCACCCGCCTGGTGGAGCAGGCACCGAGATAAAAGGGCCAAGGGATGAACACCCCTCCCACGGCAAACACCCCGGGATCGCTGCTCCGGCAGCGTCGCCGAGCTCTGCAGGATCCCGGCATCCTGCCTGGAGGGGCGATGGCAGCCCCAAAATAAGGAAAATAAATAACTAAATAAGGAAGTGTTCAGGGCAGGGTGATGGTTCAAGCAGCGAGGGTGGCCCCACAGACCCAAGAGCTCAGCAGAAGGCATCAGGATAAACCTGCCTGTCCCACCCCAAATTCCTTTTCCTTTGCTCCTGGGAATGGCTCATCCCCAAAATGTTGTGAGCATCCTGCAAAGGGCAGCTCCCCTCCAATATCATGCACAGGGATCCTGCAATGGGGCCACGAATCCCCACGCATCCTCCTCCATGGAGGAAAGCAAATTATTTTGTACGGAAAACCCACATGCAAGTCCATTCTCCTTCTCTCAATGCTAAGAGAACAAGGGGAGAATATTTCACCCATTTCCCCTGAAAAATCAAGTCACCGGTCAGGCCAGCAGCCTTATTTGCAAAACTGAAGTCCCTTTAAAAATGCCTGGGGATATTTTGGGGAGAAACATGGGGAAATGGGACTCCCCAGCCCAGGGCTGCACCTGGTGGCCTTGTCCCCCCGGTGGTCCCAGCTGGTCCCTGGGGGACAGGGGGTGCGTGGCAGAGGGAGCGCACAGCCCTGGCCTCAGACGGGCGATGTGAGCAGGCTAAAGGCAGGTTTTGTTCCCTCCTGCACCAAGGCAGTGGAAAGAATTTCCAGCTCTGGCTCCTGGGTGGAAAAGCTAAAAATCTGCATTTAAATAGTAACAGCTTCGGGGGCATTCAAAAATAAAACAAATTAAAATAAAGGCAGGGGAACAAAATAAAGCTTAAGATGGGGCTTTTTTTCACCCGATTGCACCCCAAACCTTGAGGGGACAATCCCCACAGCCAGGCACAGCTTCCCCTGCCCAGCTCAGCCTCACCTACGGGCTCGGTGAGGGAGCCCCACTGCCTCCTGCGAGCCCAGAAGCACTCTGCGATCCTCTTCTTGCAGGTTTCATTTTTTTTGCCCTACAACTACTTTTTTTTTTTTTTTTTTTCCACAGAATTTCCCCCTGATGCTCCAGTGCTTGCTTTTAACTCAGTCGGTTCTGTTGGCACAGAAATGGATTTCCATCCCTGTGGGCTCTGCCTTTGGCCACCATCACCATCAGCGTGATGCCTCTGCTAAAATCCTTTTTTTGGGGAGCCAAAATCTCCCCAAAACAGCAAATGTTCAGAAACCAAAGCCCCATCCATGCCAAGGCAAGCAAAACACCAACTTTGCAACGCTTCTGGGACTGCCACACCATGCTGCAAGCCAGCCAGCGAGTCAAACACCCAGCGGCATAAAATTTAATAACATTTAGGATTAAATAATGCTAACATAACAGCTTAGCAAACCAAACACACCAAGCTGCAGAGGCGGCGGTGCCCGAGCCCTCACGATGCTGGCTCAGCCCCTGCAGGTTTTAAATATCCTTGGGGAGGGCATTTGGTGCTGGAATTGCACTGCTGCCTTGCAGCTGAGTTCCGTGAGATCTGGGGAAGAGCCGGGTGGAAACGTGCTCATGGCTTTTTTTCTTAAAAAACAGGAGAAGTGGCTTAGTGGGCTGCAAAGGTAAGAAAAACAGGCAGGAAAATGAGAGCAGGGTGCACAGCCAGAATTGGATGCACTTGCTCCTGGCGGAGCGATGTCGCTCAGCACGCAGCGAGGGGCTGCTGCGGCGTGGGGCAGGGGGACAGAGGCAGAATGAGACCAAGCTTCCCCCCTCACAAGGGGCTCTCTGCAGCACTCTTGCCCACCAAAACAACCCATTTGCTTTTCCACATTTTTTTGCTTGACCTCTGGCACACTGCAGGCTTGGGACTGAATCACAACCAGCATGGATGCAGCGCTACCAAACCAGGGGGGGATGTTTGCAAGGTGTAACCCCCCAAAAGCAAAGCCAGCAACCTAAGTAAATACCTGAAGCCCTGAAATATATTGCTTTGCAACCCAAACACTGCTTGTTCCCTTCCTCATCAAGAGAAAGCCCTGGCTGAAACTGTGGGCTGCCGGGGGCTGACCCCATCCCAATACACACAGGCTCGGAGGGGGTACGGCGTGGGTTTTGTTTTTGTTGTTCTCCATTTGTTTGTTTTCTGGAGGAAACGCCTCCCACTCCTGAAAGCGTTTGTGAAATCCGACAGCCGGAATATTCACATCTCGAGGCGACTCCCATCTGCTGGCAGAGCAAGGCGGGCTGGCAACACACGGCCAGGCTAAGGCAGCACTGCGCCCACCGGCCCTGCCCCGCACGGCAGCTAATGAGCTGCTTTTAAACTCAATTAACTTCAGCAGAGATTATTATTATTATGTTTTGCTATTTTTTTTTATTATTATTTTTTTTTACAGAACTCCTTGCCCCAGCCAACCCCGCTCCCCAAACACACGCTGGCTTTTCCTGCTCCCCGCTCTCTGAGCTATTTTCAGCGATTGCCTTGGATGGGTGTTCGTGGAAAATAAAGTACGCACAGCACTGAGTTTAGATTATATCAGAAGAAAAAATAAAATATATATATCGTGCAGAATAGAAAAAAAAAAGTCTTTCTGGATGGGAAAAAGGGATGAGCTGGGCAATTAATACTTTCAGGGATGAACTCTCCGGGGATCACGCATCCCTGTGTAGTTGAGCCCGTTCCCTTCCCACAAGGAGGCAGGTTGCTGGAAGAGTTGGGCCCATTTAATCTTATTTCTGTGACCTTCTTCCCATTGCGTATAATGTGTGCATGTAAGGGATGGAATTTTATTTTCATAGATACACACATATGTACATGATATATACATATATCTACAGATACAGATGTGTATAGAGTAGACTGGTTCAGTTGGAATGGACCTACAAAGACACAGATACCTACGCAGAGACCTATGAAGGTACCAACAAACAAGTTTAAGAAGACTTAGTGTTGAGAAGACAAGTGTCAAGAAGAGGTGAAAAAGAGAAAAACCATGCAGGAGTGCAGAAAAGCACCAAAACCCAAACCACGCGGAGCCCTGGGGAACGCCGTCCTCCACGGAGCGAGCGGGAGGCTCGGGGCCGCCTCTCCCCTGCAACTCTGTTTTCCTTTTTCCACTCGCTCACCACATTTTCCTTATTTTAGCGCGTTTTGTTGACTTGGAGGTTGCAAAATGGAAAAAAAAAAAAAAAAGAAGGGAGCGCAGGCAGGTAACGGCGCCGGGCAGCATGAGGGGTGTCCCCACCTCGGATGCTGGCTCCATCGGTCCAGCTTGGCCAAGGGTAAGCGTGGGCAACCAAGCCAATGGTTTTGGGGCAAAACCCTGGGGATTTGGCTTCCCTGGGCAGGCAGAGGGGATCGAGTCACTGCTGCCCGAGTTCCTCCTCGCAGCTCTGCACTTTGCTCCCCGCAGCTAAGGAAGAGAAGAGAATCTCTCCCGCCCACGCACCCCTCCCAAAAAGGAACCAACCGATTTTTATCAGCCACAAGTGCAAAAAAAAAAGTTTCCAAAGCAGAAATAATAACAATTAAAAAATAAAAATTAAAAGGTGGGCACAGCGCTGCACAGGCTGGGGTGAAGGGGGTGATGGCAGTGGGATGTGGGGGCACCTGAGGCATTTTAGAAAGGAAAAAAACAGGATAAAAACATGGGGAGGGGGAACCACAACCAACCATCACCCAGCCTTAGCTCCTCATATTTGGCTGTACCAGGGGCAGCCCTGCCCTGTGGCCCACAGTAACACCCATCCCTTCTCCGCCTCCCCCCCCAGGGCTGGTTTAAAATACACCCGGTCGCTAAATAGCAGGAAACACCCGATGCCAAAACACCACGGACAGGAACCCCAGGGCGCAGGGGAGGCGCAAGAGCAAGGAGCGGATTTCCTCCCCAAAACGTTGCAGCGCCGACGGTGCCCCCAGTGTGCAGGGCATGCACCCTCCGAGCCCCAGCCGGGCACGGGCACGGCAGCTCTGGCTAGGAAAGAGGTCTTTTTTTTATTGCCCCTGGGTTGTTTCCCCTCCGTTAGGGGATCTTTGAGCCAAAAGGCCATGGTGATTTGCAAACGCAGCCCAAGCGTGCAGGGGGGGGATGAAATAATCAAATGGGGTGAACTGCATCAGCATATCCAGCTGCACGAGCAGCAGGTATTGGAAAATTTAAATTTTAGGAGAGTTGCTGTGAGCACAGCAGGGGCACCTACGTTTTGGGGTGCACGAGGTTCAGACATCCCCAGAGAGGCTGGGGCTGGCGTTTCACCCCAAAGAAGCATGGTGCTGGAGACTGCGCCCAAGCGCACAGCCCACGGGGACATGCCCAAGCCCAGGGGTGCTGCAGGTAACTGCAATGGCAGAGAAATAAATAGGCAATAAAATTAAATAAATAGAGAGAAAGGGCTTTCATAGGATGATAGCAGCCAGACCTCAGTGCTAGGAGGTTCCCACAAACACCAGCTACAGGCACGAGGTGAATCGCCGGCGAGGATTCATTCAACACACAAAAATCCCAACAAAAGAGCAAAATTCGGGACACGACCCCTCTCCCCTTTCCCCCATGGGCTGCAGAAGGTGAGCAGCACCCCCCCAACCACGGCTTCAAGCCCCCGGAAAATATCCATTAGCACTAATCGCATTAATCCCAAGAGGAGCAGGGAGCCTCCCGCCCCGTCGCCCATCGCAGCAGCCCTGCCTGCAGCCGGTTAACCCGCGGGGTTTGACGCCCACGGAGGCGGCGCGCTCACGTCATGGAAACACTCAAGTAACCACAATTTTCTCTATTGCTTTTTGGCTCCAGCCCCTCAGCACTTCCAGCCTTCTCCCGCTACCTGTTTTACAGTGCGATAATCGCTGCAGACGCTTCGCTGCGGCGCTTGGCAATTTTATTTTAGTTTCTTTTTTTTTTTTTTTTTTTTCTTAATGTAGGTTACTGTTATAAGTTCTGCCTCCGATACTACAGCACTGAGATGCTGGAAAGAAAAAAAAAAAAAAAAAAAGATTGTGAGTCATGATACCAACAGCGTGTCACACACACAGTAATAGAAGTCGGTGGGGATGGGGTGCCTGGGGGGCTCAATGTGCTGCCCCACGGACCCCCTGAGGGGGTGCTCCCTGTCCAGCACCCAGCTGGGTGACAGGCATGGTGTGCCCGTGCTGAGCTTTGGGTTGATGGTTTGCAATGAATTATCCTTAAAATAGATAGATAGATAAATAAATAAATAAATAAAAGACATTTTGGTCGGGCATCACCATCCCACCCAGGTCTGCAAACGCTGCACGTGGGAGAAAAATCGAAGCTGGTGCCCGCAGAGGTTTGAGCATATGAAAAAGCACCAAAAAAAAAAAAAAAAATTCTTTTAGAAGCGGATGAATGAAAGCATCACAGGGCAGAGAACCAGCTGGACAGGGGGTCACCCAACATGCCATGTACGTGTGGTCCCAGGGGACATGTGTGGATAAAGGGCTCCGCAAGCCCGGTGCTAGCAGCACGTAGCAGTGGTTGTGCAAGCGGTGATGCCGGCCACACGCGTGTGCAGGGCAAGGATTTGCCAGCACAGAGCGAACCACAGGACAGGGAGCTGCATCGGCTGCACGGGGCCCTGCTCTCCCGCCAGCAGGTCTGCAGCAGGAGAGAAAACACGAAGCGAAAAACACAGCGATACGCACGCTCCTCCGGCAGAGAAAATGTCTCTGGTAGAAAGAAATCCAAAGCAACAAAATTGTTTTGTGTTCGAGGAAGGAGAAAAGTGAAAATATTTAAACTAACTTGCAACCTAAACATCAACAACATTTTTTAAGGCTGAGCAGTGAGAGATGATTGTAGAACAGTGACTCGGTGGCTCAGAACTGGATCTGGTGACTGCAAGAGGCTGAAACAGGCAGACAGACCAAGCTGCAAGGGGGGGAGAGCAAGCAGGCTTGGGGCTGTACGGCACAAACGGCACCGAATGGGCCAAAATCACTCAGTTCTGTTAAAACAGACACCTGAAATACTGGGACAAGAGGATCCGTGTGTGTGGGGTGCACTTTTGGGAAGCCGTAGCGCACCCCGCTCCTCACTCAATGCTCTGCAGCACAGCAGTGACCAGCCCCCAAACCAGCAGGAAAATACAAATATTAAAGAAATAACACTTGTGCAAGAAGTTCGGGGGGAAACCCCAAGGGTAAACCCCTAGGTAAAGGCAAGGCCCGTGGGTGCACCTGCACAAAAACCCCTTCCACACCAGTGCTGCCCCTGCCTCTGCTCGCCCTGGATGGATTAAACTGCTGCAGGAGCCAGGCAGGACAGGGTGGATGGGAGGTTTTCTGAATGTTGCTCCTTATTCACTTTTTTTTTTTTTTTCCTCAGCAAAAAGGTAGGTATGGAATTGGGTAACCCCAGAGGAAGGTGTGGGGCTCAAACCCCAAATTTCCTATCGTCCAGTTAGGAAAATTACATGGTCTCTCCACAACCCTGAAGGTGCTCACACTGATTGAGTGCATCAGCATTTCTCCTAAGGGAAAGGATTTGGAGGAGGAGAAAAAAAAAAAAAGAAAGAAAAAAACACACAAAAAACCACGTAGCGTGTTTATGAATCAGACTGCTAAGCGTGTGTTTCGGGGGTGGAAAAGGTGGGCGATGCGCAGAGGAACAGAGAGCAGAGTGAGATGAGTCAGAAAATGCTGCTTTTCCCCTCCTTGCCGGCACCTCAAACGTTTCAGCACAAAACAGAAATTTCTCTCTTTCTTTTTTAAAACTGTCAGGAGCGAGCTGGAGCGATAACCTGGGCTGGGAGGCAGCCGGGGTGTTTCCCCGGTGCTGGAGCTGGCTCTTAATAATGGTCTATTAATGATAATAACCCTTAGGACAGCCAGCAGGTAATGCCGTCACTGTCGCATCTCGCAACGGGGTGCACAAGGCTCTGGAGGCCACCAGGCAGGGTTTTGGGGTCACCCCTGGCACCGCTGGGGTCCCGCAGGGGGTGGGTGAAAGGCCGAGGAGAAGGGCCTGATCCTGCCCGCTGCCATCGCCACTGCAGAAGGGATTTTGCTTTGGAGCTGGAGGAGGTGGCACGCAAAGAGATAAATGCCCCTATGCTGCAAACATCCCGGCGCTTGACTCCGCTGACATTCACAGTCCATTTAGGTTACTGATGAGGCAAATAAAATTATGCATATGCATTAACGTTGGCAATACCGTGCCCGAAATGTGCGCTCATTTACACATGGAAATCCATTTAGGAAGAGAAATCACGGCTATATTTAAATCAGAAAAATCACTCGGCTGGCCGCGGGGCAGCTCCGGCTTACATCTGTCACTCCTCGGCAGAGCTGGAATCATTTCAGAGCAAATTCAGCCTTTGTTTTTTAAGTTCAGAAAGAAAAGAAAAAAACACATTGGCACTCCCGTACCCTCCAGCCCTGTCTATTATAAAATAAAAAAAAATAATAATAAAAAACTAAAATAAGAAGGCAGAGCTCTTGTTTCAGGTGGCCTGAAAGCAGCTGCAGCGCGGAGCTCGAGGGCTCGGGAGCCTTTTGCCAGTGGCCACGGCGAGACCTCAGCGCGCCGCGGCTCCTCCAGCTCCCCTGGCAAACAAAATCGCCGCGCTGCCAGCGCCAATGACAGATTTGAAACTCGAACATGAGCTCTTCCGAACAGAGAAATATCTTCTCCAAGCCCAGTAATCTATAGCGCGCTGCTCGGCTGCCAAGCCGCTAATTGGAGATATTAAATAATCAGCATTGCGCTCTGCTTCCTCCTACAAAGGGAGCTGCGAGCGCTGGAACTGAAAAGCAGTTTTAGGCTCCTAAAGAATGTGCCCCCCCCCCAAAAAAAATACATATACACAAATAAAGGTGGCCCCCCAAAATACCTACACACACTTAAATAAAGCACGCCAGAGGCCACTGCTTCTCGCTCAATGGTGCAGCTCGCTGCAGCTCTTATTTCTGAAATGCATCAACCCAATCAGAAATAAAATAAAATAAAATGAAGAAGGCAGCTCCCCAATGTATGTCAGAAGAAGTTTTTACGGAAGATGCTGTATTTCGGGCCGTGATTCACACCGCCACTGGCAGTTGGATTTCAGGTGTGGAAGGAAATGAATGAACGTGAGCCGGGAGGGTGCGAAAATGAAACCCGCCGGAGCCGCGGGGCTGCTCCGCGCTGCAAGCGACGCGAGATTTGAATTTTCTTCCCCCTTCTGAGCTCTGTGCGAGCTCAAGCGAGACGCCAAACTGCCCCGCACTTCCGCTGCCAAAATTTAATTTAAGCTTAAATTAAAATGCAATTTAATACGAGCCACCTTCGAGCCCACCGTGCTGCCCCACACTGCTCCCGCAGTAGACTGGGTACCCAGGGCGCGCAGGTGCCGGCTCCTGCAGCCAGAACACAGCCTGTAAGCCCTCACCGTGCTGGAAAAAAAGGCCCTTTGCTTAAAAATGAGCTTTTAAAACAAAAAGAACAAGCCACACAGGGTCCCATTCTTCACCATTTTAACACAAAAGCAGTCACACCTGAGCCACACACAAGAAAAATCCAAGATTTGCACAAAAGCGCAAAAAGACATTATTTTTTGAAGCCTTCCGCCACATTTGCACCCATGCTGCTGCCTGCACTTTGCACTGGGCAGCAGGCACAGGGCTGTGCCGTGAAGGTGACAGCCACGGGACATCCCCAGGCGAGAGGCTCTCACGAATCACCACTTTGTAAAAAATTTGTGGTCTGGAGCAAAATTTGCTGCTCCGCAGATGGAGGAGGCGAGCGCACGGCCACTGCTTGAGGGAGGTGAGGGGGTGAAAAAGAAACAAATTCAAAGAGAAAAATTTATTGCCACCGCTAAGCCTTTGCTTGGCACCTACGCCACACGCTCGAGGCACCTCTCTGGAGGCAGAGAGCCCGGTGCCACCGAGCAGCCTGACTCAGGGAGGATGATTCACTTGGGCAAACAGGAGCAGGCACCGTGAGCCCCGCAGCAGCCAGGCCTGCAGGTGACACTGCCCCATGGCACGGAGAGCCCAGAGGCCGCCCTGGGGCCGGGGGGAATTTGGGGAGTGACTGTAGCTTGGGATCAGGACCGGCACTTTTGAGGGGTTCTGCCCCCAAAGCAGGCAGCGGGTGGGAGGCTCTGATCCCTGCGGCTGGGGGGGCTCAGGGCTGGTGCTGCCAGGCAGGATGGGACCCCCTGGGGCTGGGGTGCTAGCCAAGACCCTGTCCCCACTCAACGGGCTGGGGGCACCCAGTGGGTCCCCAGGCTGGTGGTCGTGCTGAGAGCTTCCAGAGAGATGCTGCCCTTCGCTGCTCGCCCAAAAGGAGCCGCAGCAGCACCCGATGGCCACGCAGGGACCCAAGCCCTGCTGCCACCCCACACCTTGCTGCCACCCTGTGTCCCACTGCCACCCTGCTGCCACCCCACTGCCACTCCACGTCCTGCTGCCACCCCGCTGCCACCCCACACCCCACTGGCACCCCGCTGCCACCCCACGTCCTTCTGCAACCCCACTGCCACCCCGCTGCCACCCCACATCAAGCCAGCAGCGGGCCCTCTCCGGACCAATTTCGGGGCACTCCCTGCACCCCGGCCAGGACAAAAACTTCCCCCAGAGCCCCCCCAGCCCCCTCCACACCCACCCCAAACCTCCCCCCAGCCCTAGCACAGCGCTCGGTGCCCCCGGCGCCCCCCATGCCCACCACCGGGCGTCCCTCGGGGTCCCCCCGCGCATCCTCCCACCGCACCCCACAACACCCCACCCCGTAACCCCGCACCCCACGGCACCCCACGCTCACCATTAGGGCCGTACTTCTCCCGGCTCCTCCGGACCTGCTCGGGGCTGAGCCCGCAGCTCTCGGCCACGCCGAAGCGGCGCAGCACGTCGAGCACGGGCAGGCTGTGCGCCGCCTCCATGCCCCAACAACGGCCCGGGGAGGGGAAGGGGGTCCGGGGATGGGGAGAGGAAGGGGGGGGGACGCAGGGACCGGCCGCCGGGCTCCCGGGACCGCGCACGGAGCGCACTCGGGGGCCGCCGCCGCTCGCCCTCCGCCGGCACCTCGGGGAGCGGAGCCGCCGCCCGGCCCCTCCTCCCGGCCCTCCCCGCCCCTCCCCGCCTCCCCCGGCCCCCCCCGGACCGTGCCCGGGTCGGCCCGGGACAGCGCTGCCCGGCCCCCCCCCCTCCACAACCGGCCCGGGGGTCCCCGCTCCCTGCTCCAAATGTCCCCCTGTGCCGGGGGGGCTGCGCTTGCCGGCAATGCTCTGCTGGAGTGAGGGGTTCTTGCAGCCAGATGTCAGCTTCTGGTAGCCAAATGTCAGCTTCTAGTAGCCCACTGTCAGTTTCTGGCAGGCAGGCATCAGCTTCTAGTAGCCAAACGCCAGCTTCTACTAGTCAAACGTCAGCTTCTAGCAGCCAGGCATCAGTTTCTAGTAGCCAAATATCAGTTTCTGGCAGCCAAACATCAGCCTCTAGTAGCCAGATATCAGTTTCTAGTAGCCAGCCATCAGCTTCTAGTAGCCAAACATCAGCTTCTAGCAGCCAGACATCAGTTTCTAGCACCCAAATATCAGTTTCTAGTAGCCAAACGTCAGTACTAGAAAGTAGCCAGACAACAGTTTCTAGTAGCCAAATGTCAGTTTCTGACAGCCAAACATGACTTTGTGGCACCTAAATGTTACTTCCTGGTACCCAAAGTCACTTTCTGGCACCCGAACATCCCTTCAGCAGCCCTCCATGTGCACAGGACGAGCTCCCCTCGCCTACACACACGAGGCTGCCCCAACCCCTGGGTACAACCGGCCGAGGACAGTGGCCAGCCCGCGCCCACGGTGGCCCAAACCCCGTGCTCCAGCGGTGTCCCTGTGCCCCGGCCAAGGTGGGCTTCCAGCAGCCTCCCCCAGCCTCTGGGTACATCCAGACCTCACCCCACAGCCTCTCCCGGAGGAGGCTGGTGGCAACAGGGGCTGGTGGGCGACGGAGCCGAGCCCCACACAACCCCAGCCCCACACAACCCCAGCCCCACACAACCCCAGAGGGCGGCAGGCAGGAGGAAGTGGCGGCGCGCAGCGCAGGGAGGAGCTCGGGTTATTTATTTATTGGTGCGTTTATTTATGGAAAGCCTTTCGCCGATCCCACCGGCGTGGAGGTCCTGGAGGAAGCGCGGCTTTTCGCGTTTCTCAGCCCGCTAAATTAAGTTTTCCGGCGGGGTGGGAGGCGCAGGGCTGCGCGCCGCGGCCGGGCCCCCCCTGCGGCCCTGCTGCAGGAAACGCGGCTCCAAGCCCTGCGGCCTGGCCTGGCTTCAAGCGGTCGCCTGCCTCTCGTTTGGGGGAGAAAGTAGTGTTTGGGTGTTTTTTTTTTCTCCGTGTCGCTTGCCCTGCCCTCGCCGTGCTCTCCCCTCCCCTGAGGGTGCCAATAAATAGAGCGTGGCAAGGGGCTCCCCCCGCCTCATCCCGCTGCTCCAGGGCACAGTTTTTGGGAAAGGGAGATCTCGATGTCCTCATGGACACAATTTAGGGATGCTCCCACACCACCAGGGACCAGCATCACCTTCCCTGCACCCGCCAAGGCCCGTTTCGGTGCTGGGGGCACAGAGAGGCAGAGCCCCCCCAGGGCCATATGGGTACAGGCAGGAGACCCCCGCTCCCTTCCCCAACATCCCCCAGGGATTTACCAGCCGAGGCGTGGACACCAAGCCCCTACCCCAGTATTTTCCACCAGCACGTGCCCTTGCAGCTCCTCGCGCTTTCCACGCCTGCTGCATTTTGTTTGGGACCGCCAGAGGATACCCCCTAAACCCTCATCTTGGCAGCCCCTAGGGTGGAGAGCATCGTGGATCTGCTGGGCACAGCACCCAGACCGTGCTGGGGCTCCGGGCACCTTCCAGTTTCACCAGCTGCTGCCAGTCCTGGTGCTGGAAGCCAGCAGGAAGGCGATGTCCGGGCCCCAAAGGTTAAAGTTTCACCGAGCGGCAAGCAAGCGAAAATAGATTTACACAGGGAACCAGCTGGCAGCCCTGGTGAATGGCAGCACCATCGACCCCACCTGTAATTAAGCAATTCCTGAGAATTATTAGCAGCTTGGAGCAGTAAATTAGTCCAGTAATGAGCAATGAGGGAAAATGGTCTGGAGGGAAAACAGCCTCAAAGTGGCCAAGGAAGGGCCTGGGGGTGCTTGAGCAAGACCATGGGGTGGGGGACGGAGCCCCCTGGTTTGGGATTCCCCCCTGCAGCACATCAGCCCCATGTTTCATCGCCTTCAAAACAAAAGGCAAACCTCCTTATTTGTCCTGGCTTCCCCCTGGTAGTAAATTTTGGAGGTAGAAAAGCTTAATGGGGTCATTAAAACCCCTAAATTAACAGCATGATTTTAACACCCCCAATCTCGTGAAGCCCTTCAGCCAACACAGCACCAACGCTCACCCAGGGCCTGGAAACCTGCCCGTGGTTTTGATTTTCCTCCTGGTTTTACAAAGGGAAACCAGGAGGAACTCTACCAAAACCCCAGGATTTGCAGTGCTGGAGCCAGCTCCTGATCCCATTAGATGTTGCAGGATTTTTTGCAATCTCCGGGAGATTCTGCATTTATCCTCATGCTGCTCCCAGAAAATGGGGAAAAAACGAGGTTTTCTGGCAAGGCCGAGAGCAGCCAGTGCCGGCGCCAAGCCTAGGGCTTTGGAAGCAGGGGCTGGCAGCAGGGCTGGAGGATGGGGACAGCACGGGCCATACTTCACCCGTGTCACTTCTGCAGCATCACACCCGAGGGGCTGTCCCCATGTCATCCCACCAAAAGGAATTATTCCACAACAGGAGGTGATGGGGCCACGTCTCCCACCCCGCTCCCAGCCCACCATGTCCCCTCTCTCTGTGCCACGAGCCCCCATCCACAGAGGAAGGCCGGGAATGGCTTTTTTTTTTCCACAGGAGCTTTGATATTTGCTTTTCCTACGGAGAAAAAAAAAATAAAAACCACCTTGAAATAACAGTTTGAGGCTCTTCTAAATGTTACACACCGGCCGACCTTTCGGAGCCAGGCTTCGGGTGTTATTTTTAATCCCCCAGCCAGGACTCCCAGCAGCTGCGGGTTCTGCTCCCAGGGGGCTGGATCCCAAAAAACACTGAAAGGCACTCAAAAATGGTGTCAGCCCTCACCTCAGCCATGCTCAGGGCTGCAGCTCGAGTATTTCCATCCCTGCTGGAGACATATCCTTGCGTCCCATGCTGTCAACATGTGCAATCCAAGGGGTCGTAGGAGCATGGGTATCATCAGGATTTGGCTTATTGGATATAAATACATATATGATATAATATGCTATTATCTTAGAGAATAAATTTGACTTCTTGGATAATAAATTGGATATAAATAAATATAAGATATAATAAATTAGTCACTTGGATAATAAATTTGTCTTCTTGGATAATAAATTGGATGGGGCAGGGCAGGATTCTCCAGCTGTAAACCACGTGCTTTTTTCTGGGATTAAACTGAAAGTGGGGTTTTCCTCTGCCCTGATCGGGGCAGATCTGGAGCACCCAGCCAAGTCCGGAGGCTGTTTCCCGGTGGGAAGCTCCCCAGGGCTGGCGTGGAGTGAGGATCCCGTGTTGTGGCCGAATTTCCTGGCATTTGCCCTGAACCCAGCAGCAGCACTTCACTTAGGAGTGTCTGTTTACAACTCCAGACCTATATTGGGCCATAATTATTGTTTTTTTTCTACACCGTATTCCGATCTCTCTCAAAGGTAGGAAAACCCATTAATATCCATTGAGGGGGAGCTCCGTGACACTCGCCCTGACGCTCTAATGCTTTTTTTCCCCTGCTGTAAAATACCTCCTGGAAAACAAAACAAAACAAAACAAACCCCAAACCTGCCTTTCTGGCATGCCATTCCCAATGGTTTTGCTGGAGTTTAGGAAGCAGCAAAAGCAAACAGCCCCGAGGAGGCTCCAAGGTGGCGGCGAGCCCTGTGGGGCTGCTGCACGGGGAGGTTCCTGCATGCCCCTCACTGCTCCAAGCCTTCCCTCTGTGTCCTCCTCCAGGGAAAAATTCCCAGTTTTGGGCTGGGTGAGAAATTTGGGCTCTCCATGGAGATGTGATGTGCAGAGGGTGGGTAAGGGCTGCCTCCTGCTTCCTTTGCAGCTGTGCTGCTGCCCTCCCTCCAAGCGAGTGGGACCAAAAGCCATGCATCAAAAACCATCCGGGATCCCATGGATGGACAATGTGCCATGCCCTCCTCTCCTGGGGGATGAGCAGCCTCGCCAGCACGGAGTGACCCTTTTGGTGGCAGGATGGCCATGGTTGTTGCCTCATTGTTAAGGGCTTGCAAGCAAAATGGGGGCAGGGAGAGATGCGATCTGCAAGGAGCCCAGCGCCCTGCTTGCACCACGGGGCCAGGACAAGTGACCTTTCACGAGCACGGGAACCCCGGCCGAGCCCACACTGCTATTTTTAACCCCGCATCAGGCCAGGCGATGGCGGGTTTCCTTCCTCTTTCTCTTTCGTGCGCGCCGAACAAAGGAAAACCAGATAAACCTCCGCTCCGAGGCAGGGAAGCCCATGAGAAAAAATAAAAATAAAGAAAAAAAAAAAGGCGATGGGCAAAGCACGCTTCGGTGCAACTTCAGGGTGGAGGGGGCAGGCTGGGTGCTGGGGGAGTGCACGGGTCGGGAGAGCACGGCCAGGGCTCTGCCGCTGCCTTCTGAGCAGAAAACGCACCCAGGGGTAAGAGGGTTGGGTTTGGTTTGGGGTGGGGCTGGTGGGGGCAGGCACTGCAGGTGGAAGTAAAAAACAGCAGCAGAATTTTGTTTCCAGCAGTCCAAGGATCTTGTTCCAACCCTTCCTAAATGAAGGAGTGGGAATTTTTCACTATCAAGACATGCAGATTAAGCTCTGTTTAGGAAGGGTAGGGATCCACCGTGGTAAAAATTAAAAGTTGTGTTTGGTGTAGCTCCCTTTCCTGAAGTTTTTGCCTTATTTTTCATTCTGAGAGTAGAAACCAAAGCAACCCCACACCACTCTGATGCCCCTTTCCCCCAGCAAGTTTCTCTCCACGCTTCGTGCTTCCTAGAATTCCCTAAATACCTGCTGAAAAATCCATCCTGTGTTACCAGCATGCATCTACAACCCCAGAACCTTCCTCTTAGTGCAGCAATATCCCAAAATGCAGGGGTCACATCCCCCCCACCAGCTGGGACAGACAGGACCCAAACCCCATCGGTTTTCCCTGGAAAATACAAAGTTTTGTACCAAAACGCTTTAGAGAATTGCCTGTCAGTCAGTGGTATGATTCCTGCATTTACGGCTTGTGATAGTGTCTGTGTTTTGCAGGTAGTCTGCAGAAAAAAAAAAAAAAAAAAAGTGGAAACATTACAAGGAGGGAGATATATATGTATTTATCTATATATAGCTCACAGATACAGCCAGAGCTACCTACGCGCAGCACAAAAGGAGCTGTTTGCCAAATACTTCATGGGCTGCTGTTGCTTTCCCCGATCCTTCTCCCTGGGAAAAAAAAAAAAAAAAAAGAAAAAAAAAAAAAAGAAAAACACACAACTTCTGTTGATCAGCGAGCAAATATATATCGTTAGCTGTATAGGGCTACAGGAACAGATCTGGGCTTGGCGCAGGCGGCACACGCGCGACTGCTCAGTTGGCGCTGCTTTGGATGATGCCAGGGCCCTGCACATGGCAGGCTGTGGAGGGGAAGCTTTTTTACACCATTTTTGGCCTCCCCGTTTCCAGCTGGAGGAAGCAGTGGTGTTTCCAGCCATCGCCCCAGCAGCCCTCCAAGGCAGGGGCAGAGGGAGCTCTGGGGGTCCCTGGGCTCCAGGTAAGTGGGTCCAGGCTGTGCCTGCGCCTCCCCCAGCAGCCAGGGGAGAAGGAGGTGGAAAATAAAGATGATGCCCCAAAAAAACAGCTCATGGCTTTGCACAGCTGGGCTTGGGGAACGTATCCCCCAGATGTATGGGGAATCCTGAGAAATGGCTCCGTTGTTGCCCAACACTCGGAGCCTAGTCTGAGGGGCCGTAGCAGAGCTCTGGGGGACCAGCCAGTTTTCTGTAGCACAGACCTGATCCCATTTCTGCTGAATTTCTGCTGGAATTTCTGAATTTCTGCCCATGGGACAGATCCCAAACCCAGGAGGAGTGCAGGTATCCACCAGCAACATCACAGCCTGGTGCTCACCACCCCTAGGGCTCTGCACAGACCCAAACCTCTCATGGAGCTGTTGGGGCTTTACCGAAGGGAACCACCACATCCCATCCTAATAAATCCATGGGGCCGATTTCAGTTCCTTTTAAGCATGACCGGCTGTTTCACTCCCCCCCTCATGGCTCCTTGTCCTCCTAAACCAGAGTGACCCAGTCCTGGCATTGCTGTGGAGGCTTCTCTTGGCTCCTGCCCTGGCTGCAAGAGCAGAAACGTGCCCTCTTGTACACGTGGCAGTGAGAATCAGGCCCAGTAGCCATGGGACTGATCAGCTTCTGCCGATTAAAACAGGCTCCCAGGTGCTCACCACCAAGAAAGTGATCTCCTACACCCTGGGGAGCCTCTGCTCGTGTTGGATCCCAAAATGGGAGGTCATTGTGGTGCCCCAGGGGTGATGGGGAGGCTGGGGGTGCTGAGCTCAGCACGGGCATTTGGGGCCATTTGGTCCCAACCTGTCCTTCTGGAAGCCTCCCTCCATACCCTTGGCTTTTGCATTCTTTTTAAACCCCAAATTTGTGGCTGTAGCCATGCAGCAAGCGCTCTCCGAATGCAAACCCCAGGATCCGTCTCCTCAGAATCCAGGTTTTAAGACAAAAACCCCAACACATTCACTTCTGTAGGCCCAAACTCATATTCTGGAGGACAACTCCACCGGGAACAGAGGTCCTGGGCCTTGCTGGTGGGACGTGGCCATGGGGCTCCCCCTCTTCGGCCTCCACAAGCGAGGCCAGCCGGGGCTCGGGACACATCACCCCCTCTGGAGGCTGTTCCCCCAAGGCTGGGTTTTCCTGGGGGATGGTGAACGCTGCAGGTGAAATCGTTCAGCCCCAAAACACAAAAGTAAAGCCCACATATGTTCCTGTCCATGTTCCCAGCTGCAAAATGCCTCCTGCCTGCCTTCAGGCTTTCCCACTGACCTGCAGGCCAGAAGCTCTCGCAGTCTGCTCAACCTGAATGTCACAACCACAAAAGTCCCTAGGAGCACGTTAAGTAAAACACAAAAGAGACGAATTCACTTGCCAAAAGCAGGCATCCAAAGATGCACAAACCCCAAGGGAGCTCCTGAGCTGCCCAGCTCTCATCCCTGAAGACCAAGACAAGTTGAGCCCCTCTTCTCCTCATCAGAAGCCTGCGATAAAGCCAGAAAAGGATGAAAAAAAAAAAAAAAAAGTAAGATCAGGAGAACATTTGCTGCTGGAAACTGCTGAGGGGAACGGCGCGATGTCTGGGAGGCGTCTGAGCACGCAGCGTGCCTCTGGGCGCTCGCCAAGGACGGGATGAGAAGTGATGGCAGAGAGCCCCGGGGGAATTTGGGGCCACCCCGGGGCACCCGAGCCCCCTGCACCCCAATTCTTCATAAGAGAACCCTCCCGGGGAATGTAATTTTAACGGGGTGAGTGGGAGGCTGTCTGCAGATGGCATCAATAGCAGACCCGCTGCCAGCTCGGCGGTGTGTCATCGCTGCCGCGCAGCCCTAAGGGATGCAAATATAGCAAACAATGTCATTGTTGCTAGGATTTTCGGGCTCTGGCTGCCTGGCCAGCCTGAGAACGGGTGGTGATGCTCGGGAAAGGACGGCCACGAGGAATGATATTCCAGATGAAGAGGGAGATGAGTAACTTTTCTCATCCAGGGTGTGAATCCATTTTTAGGCAGCTGGGCTCTCAGGTGTTGGTAGCTCTTGTGCTGCCAAAAGCTGTGGATTCCCCTCCATAACCCAAAAGCAGACACAAGTAGCTGGCTGGAGCACTGTTTTTTAGCAGCCACAAGCAGTGGATTCCCCCTGACCCCACAAAGCACAGAGCTGGGTGCTGGCACCCACAGGGTCGGAGTTTGGGGGTGTTTGGGTACCACGAGGCTCACTGTGCTCCAGGTGCTCCAGCTCCTAAAGCAGCCACACAGGCTCTCAGAGGAGGTTGGAGAGTTTTTGGAGTCTCTTCCAAGCCCCCATTTGGCAAGGGGGGGTTGGGGGTAACACCATCACTTATTCAGAAGTGGGATTTGTTTTAAATTCAACAGGAAAAGCAGTGCCCAGCAAGCACTGACCCCAAAAGCACTCGGATGGGACGCGTCTCCTGGAGGCAATGCCCCCTCTTCTGCACTCCCCAGGTGCCTGACCCCACCGCAGGGCTGGGGCAGGTGTAAAATAATTAATTCCCGCCCAGTTAATAGCAGATCCCTTTACAGAACCGGGGAACAGCAGTGAGAGGCCGGTTTGGGAACCAATTCACTCCTGCCACCAGCAGCAGGACGGCGCGGTGCTGGGCGGGGAGGGATGGGGCCGGCCTCGTGCAGGGAAAGAGTCCAAATATCTGACATCCAGCCCCAGCCCCACCGGCTTTTTCTTCTCGAAAGTACACAATCCTGACCTATTTCCAGCACCGTTTAAACAAACCCCTGATAAATGAACGCGAGAAACCATTTCCTCCCTATTTCCTTCCATTAGAAACGAAACACGGCCATTAATCACCAATAAAGAAATAAACCCCCTAAACGATCTGCGAGGGACTGCGTTAGCCTGATCCCTCTCCTCCCAGTGCTGCAGCACCCGGCTGAGCCTGGGAGCAGCGGGGCCAGTGCTTTCCCTGCTGAGCTGGCCCCCGGCTCTCTCCCACCGCCCCTCTTGGTGGGAATAAAGCCAGGATGCTCCGCTGGGTGAGGATGGTGCTGGGCTAGCTGGTGCTCAGCCCCCTGCACGCCCTCCTTTATTACTCCCATCAGCATTCGAATTGTTTTCGTTCTGTGCGCCAGAGCCCTCTAGGAAAAGAAAATAATAAATAATAATCAGCAGGCTTTGCATCAATACCAGGGATGTTAATGAGAGCTGCTGTTCTGCAAGCTGTGCTGCGGCTGGAGGCACAGCCGGGCTGTAAGGACCTCTCGCTCCTCCAAAAGCCTGTCCCCTGCCCGAGGTGGCCACGCCAGCAGGGAGCAATTCTTGTCCCCAGGATGTCACGGTGGTGACGTGGGACACACATCCCAGCTGAGGGCTCTCCACAGCAGCTTGTTGGTAGATGGAGGAGCTTTCCCCAGCCTGTAAGTCTCCCCTGTCCAAAATTGGCCATCGGTGGTGATGCTGAGCACACGGAGGTGTCCTTGCAGCCCATCCCTTCCCCCTGCATCCTCCAGCACCCCCCAGTCACACTGTACCCACACAGCACACCAAGCCCTGGGGATGCCCCCACTGTCCCCACCCCATTGTGGAGCTCCCAGGGCACTGCCCTGCCCCACTGGGGAGCTGAGCAGCATCTGCACCATGCTCTGCACCAGCACAGCCCCAGCAGCTTCCTGCCCCGGGCTTATCTCCGCACCCAGGCGGCCCCGAGGAAGCCCAGCACCCTCGTGCCATCGCTCCGTGCATGCACAGACACCGCAGGCCGGGGCTGGGCATTTCGGGGGCGATGCCAGTCCCCAGCTGGAGTATTTCAGGGCAGCATCGCAGGGCAGCAGCCTGACCTCCCCCCATGCACAGCATGGGTGTCATGATGCAGACTGGAGATAAATATTTTGGACTTTATCTCGCTGGTGTATCGTGTAGATCGGCGGGGACACGTCCTCGCTGCTCACCCGGTGATACCGAGTGCCCTGAAATAGCCTGAGAAAGGCAGAGGAGCTGTCGGCCTCCTCCCAGGCTCCTGGGGCACGGCGGGTCCTGCAGAGGGACAGCACCACGTATTTTGGGAGGGAACAGGATGCGTGTGCCCTGGTGTGGGTCTCTCTGGGGACCCCACGGCCACCCAGGACAGGGTGGTGGCAGTGTCTGCAAGCAGCTGTGAGCAAGAGGAGAGCACGAACCTCTCAGCAAGCCTTGGCTGGCAGCTTACAGACAGAAATAGCATGGGATTTGCTACATCAGTCGTGCAGGAGGCACTTATCTCTGCGGAAATACCCACAGGCAGGGTGCACAGCCCCATTTGGGGACAGCCCTGCATCCCCAGGGACACACCAAAGCCAATGCACACTCCATACTCACGGTTATAGAGTGGGATTGCATCTTTCAGATGCTTTGCAAAGCAATGGAAATGATCCCTAAATCCCAAGGGCAGCTGGGGGAGGATCAGGCAGAGCCTGTGGCAGCGATTCACCACACAGCACAGCCCTGTGCCCGCCGGCTCCATCACTTCTTTGCCTGCTCCTGCTATCTGCCCTGCCAGCACGCAGCAGAAGCCAACAGATACAATAAAAAAGCATTTGGAAAAACACCTGGAGCCTCTGCTGGCATCTTCCTCTCCAGATTAATGGGAGGGGAAAAAAAAAAAAAAAAAGAGGAAAAGCAACCCTCATCAAAGAGCACCACCAGCTTTGCAATTCTCCAATGAGTTTGACATCCACTTCCAGGGCGGGGAAACCCTGACCCCGTGGGCTCTTTCCTCATGGCACAGCTCCGGGGGGGTTACACAGGCAGGTGCCGGGGATGCCACCCCGTGCCCTTGGGGACACAACCTCACTGCAAACAGCTCTCAGCCCCAGCACCAGCTGCAGGCTGAGCGCGGCTTCGCTCTCCCCTTGCACAAGGGCAGCAGCACTCTGAGCCGCACGCTTTGCGCCCTGCAACCGCCCCGGGGCACGAGGAGGTGCCAAGAGCATGCAGGGCCCCGATAAGGGCGGCGGGTAGGAAACGGGGCTGAAATCCTTGGGTTTCATAAGTCGTGTGACAATAGCGCGAGGCGCTGCCAACTTTCCTCTCGCGCACGGAGCGACAAGTGCTCGGAAACGGCAGGGCCCTGCGAGGAAAAGAGCAGAAAAGACAAAGAAACCCTGCCAAAGGGGAGCACCTGGGCATGGTGCCTTTTTCTGCCATTCAG
The DNA here is from genome assembly GCF_009819795.1 of Aythya fuligula. Lineage (NCBI taxonomy): Eukaryota > Metazoa > Chordata > Aves > Anseriformes > Anatidae > Aythya > Aythya fuligula. The sequence continues at coordinate 3,941,629 of NC_045578.1, read as the reverse complement.
GTCCCTCTCTTGCCCGAGCTGGGACTGTCCCCGCTCACGGGAAATAAATGCCTTGAACCTCGGGAGCTGAGGGAAACACGAGCTGCCTGCACAAACCCCGAGGCTGAGCTCCGAGCTCCCCGCTGCAGCTCTCTGCACCCGCTCTGGGTGCCTTTTGCATGTCAAAGTCAGGATTTTCAATGCAAATGCTGCTGAGCCCCAGCCCCGTGAAGCTCAGGTGCCAGCACAGACTTGGCCCCGCTGGCTGCAAGCCACACGTTTCGCTGGGGGTGAATCCTTGGACAACAAGGGGCAGGCTGGAGGCATGGGACGGTGCAAAATCCTCCTTGGGGTCCGCTTGGGCAGAGCCAATTCTTGGCCCTGGGGATGGTCACGGAGGTTGTGCTGCAAGGAAAAGGCAACTTCTGCCCCCAAAACACGCATCCAGCAGCAGAAATTGGCTAAAAAAAAAAAAAAAAAAAAAAAAAAAAAAAAAAAGCATCTTTGGGAGTGCAGCTGTGCAGCAGGACTGTGCCCCAGGAGGGAGGCCGGCACCCACAGGTCGCATCCTGCCCCTTCCCGGGGCAAACGGCATCCCCAGCGGCAGCGATCACCATCTGCACGGGGCTTGCAAAGTGCTTTGGCTTCACATTTGCCTAAAATCAAGTGCTAGGGAAATGAAGGCACGCCGGTCCCTCAGCACAGCCCCACAAGAGCCCCGCGGCAGCTGCAGGGAGCAGGAGGAGCAGGGCTGCGACCTGCAGGGCACTGGGGACAGCTCAGAGCTGGTCAAGCTTCATCCTCCCCGCTTCGGCACGGGATTTGTATATGGAAAAAAACCTGCCAGGAGAAGGACAGCAGCCCCGCTCCGTCTGGATAAATAGTTAACCGAGCAGTCAAAATAGCCGGTGCTACGAAACAGCTGCTGGGACAGGAGGCAGGCGCCGAGGGGAAGCATCGCTGTCAGAGCGGGATGGGAGGAAGGATGAATTTGGGAACAGGGGTGGCAGAAGGGGCACAGCCCCCAGGTTGCCCCTGTGTCAGCCTCTTCCCATGAGAAGCCCAAAAGCAGGTGCTGGAGAGAGTGTCCTACCCAGCTGCTGGTCCCCAGCTCACGCTGCTGGTGTGGGGTGCCCCATTGTGCCCCCCCAGGAGCTCAGCAGTGGGGGCTCACAGGGGGATCAGCGCTTAGCACAGCTGCACCATGACCCCAGGACCCTTTTTGGGGCCTTCAGCATCCCCAAAAACCTGCATGAAGGACCTAGGGTGCATCAAAGAAGCTCACCATAGATCTGGAAGCAGCAACATGAGGCAGCACAGGACCCATCACCACACACCCTCCTTGAGGACATCCCAGGGGGCATCCAGACCCTGTGAAGGGCTTGTAAAGCCAGGAATCCCCCTTCTCCACCCCTGCTGAATGGGCAGGGCTTTGCCCTAAATCAGGCACCTGAGCCAGAGACCCACACCTGAAGGCTGTGAGCAGCTCTCCCCCACCCAGCACAAGGGCACGTTACCCCCAAAGGCAGTTTTCCAGCACAAAGCTCACCCCTACCCATGCAGGATCCAACCCAACCCCAAAGCCCCGGGCCATGTGTGCATCGAAATGTGCTTCAATAACAGCAGGAGAGACTTTTGGGTGGGAAGAGGTTGGGTGTGCAGGAGCCTGAGGGATTCTCTGCCCTGGGGATGGATGAATTTGGGGCTGCAGCACTCACACCCTCCTTGCTGCATCCCAGGGTCAGGATGTGGGAAGCCACCTCCCAGCCTAAAACCCCGGGATGGGACACAGACTTTGCCACAACCAGACCCCACTGGAGCCACTTTATGTGTCACCATGGCATTCATCTCTCCATTTCACCCAAATAATGAAGTCTATTCTGAGCCCTAATTGCGCTAATTACCCCAACTCCCAAATTGCTCATCCTCCCTCAAACCAGGAAAATCATTGCTGCGGCTCCCACACCTGGCGGGACGGCGCATCACCTGCGGGGGGATGCACACACACTCCCCAAACCCGCTGCTTGGATTTGCAATCGGGAAAGATTTCCTATTTAAACCGCGTGCTCTCCAGGCCCTACCTGCAGCGCTCCCTCCTTGCTGGCTGGTGAGCTATTTTAATGAATTACCGAAATGCCACCCAGCCACGAGCAGCATATGCTCCGGGTGGGTTTGAGCACAACGGGAGGAAGCGCTACAGATGGCTCCGGGCCGGAGAAACCGGCAGCGAAACTGCCTGACGGCCGCCAGCATTGATTAAGCTCCTCTGAAAGCCGTCATTAACCCCCGGAGAATTGCCATCATTCCTACAAGACGCAGCCGGGCAGCTGGGGGCTGGAGACTGCGCTGAGATTTCGGCTTTGGAAAAGGCCCCGAAATGTCAACTTTCCCAGGGAAAATTCACAGAAAATGAAAAAAAAAAAAAAAAAAGTCATTCTGCTTCGGCCAGAACATTGTATTTCTGCAAAATCACTTTGTTTTCCCTTTGGTTTTTTTAAAGTGTGGTAACGGAGTGCAAATAAAACAAACGTTTTCAAAACAAGGGTAACTTTACAACAAAAAATGTAAATATTTGTCCTGAAAGAGTGACACGGGCTGCTCCGACATTGTCAAGACCTTTTCTCACCCCTGTTTTCCCCCCAAGTGTGTTTTGCTTTAGTTTTTATGAGAAATCAACAGTTTTAGAAAGCTTTTGGATTTTCCAGTGGAAAAGAGCTCGAGGGAAGCTTTTTCAACAAGTTCCGCCAATTAGCTCTTGGCTGCCGGGCCCCAAGGCTGCTGTGAATTTTCCATTACTGGAAATCTTAAATATCAAAACTGGATGTTTTTCTACAAGATAAATGGGGCTGCGGGGCAAGCCGGCAGCTGTGGCTGCATAGCGCGTCGGCCCGCTCGCTTGCCGCTCCCTTCAGCCCTCACTGCTTACAGAAACACTAAAACGAGAGTGACCAATTTCTTGCAAAAAGCTTGGTTTTGGTGTTTCCTTTCACCTGAGATTCACAGGGTGAGCGTGTGCAGGAGCGCTGGGGCAGTGCTGACAGCTCCCAGCTGTTCCCACCTCCCGCCTGGGTTGTGCACCCCAAACCTCTCCGTGCAGCCCGCAGCAGCTGCCCAGACGTGCAGCTGTGCTCCAAATGTGCAGCGCCCCCGAGCAATTCCCCACGGGCAGCAGGTCCCGAGCAGCCAGAGTTTCAGGCCAGCTTGCTCAGAGGCTCAGGATGGATGCTGAGCGTGGGGCTGGATGAGGCGCAGTGAAACCCGTGATGTTTCGTGAGGATCGTGGAAGGTTTTTATTTCTGCCAGCGGTAACGCGCACCGTGCACATCGCACACCACGTTCATCAAAAAATACAATTTCAAAGGCATGAAATATTTAGAAGCAGCAAAGCAGCGGGACATTAGGTAGCAGTAATATTCGTGGGAAATAAGGAGGAGGTTTGATTTAATTATTGCATTCCCAGCTCGCACCTTTTTGGCAAAAGGGCAGCCAAATCCTGGCATCCTGTGCCTGCCTCCAGCCCGTGCCTGGCTGTGGGGCCATGACGCCTCGGGGCTGGGGCTGTGTGTCCGTCAGAGGCTTCTCCCCTCTCCTTTGTAGCATCCTTTTGGGTCTCAGCTAGAAGGACAGAGCCCGGGGGTGGATTTCTCTGCCGGCTCCGGAGGTTTCTGTGCGATCTCAGCGCTGGTGTGACTCAGCCTGACTCAGCCTCGCCGAGCTGCGGCGCAGAGCGGGGAAGGCAGAGGCTGGCGGCTCGTGGAAGTGCTTTCAAGGGCCCTGCCTGAAGCTGCTGTGTATACGGATGCTGGGTTTGGGGGGGGATTTTTTAATGTTCCTAAAGGATGACGCCGAGCCCTGGGAAGGATCCTGGTGATGGGGCCAGCACAGGACCGGGTGCCCACTGGGAAAGTTGCGTGGTGCTGCCGAAATCAGGAGCTGGGGCAGATCCTGGGCAGCTCGGGGCTGACGTCCCCAAAGCACCAGTTTTGGGATCATTGTGCAGAAGGAGAAAAAAACATTCCACGAGAAAACCTTACAGTGCAGCTGCACAATCCCTGCTCCACCGCTGTCCCCTGCCCTTTCCGAAGGGGACCTCGGCCTGCCTGGGGACCTCACTGCAACCACGACATCCTCAGCCCCGTGCCACCACGAACACAGCACTTTTAAGGGTGAAAACCAGAAATAACGAGAGCTGTTCCGAGGGCAGCTCTCCGAGCAGGCTGTTTTGCCTGCACAAAACAAGTCCCAGGGGAGCTGGGAGTTTCCTTAGGCGGGAAGGGCCATGAGAGCCACCGCGCAGGGCCAGGGCAGGGCTTTTCTCATTATTTTTATTTAGGTGGCAGAGAAATCTGACGGCAATAGAAAGGAGCTGGAAAAACAAACAGGTGTGTCCGGCACCGGAGGGGCCGTAGCTATAGCAATGGGACAGCCCTGTTGACAAAAGGCTGCACAAAAGACCTTCTTTATGGATTAAAAGTGGCTCGCAAGCTGGCCATGCAGGGCTGGGGAGCCAAAAAAGCAGCACCGGGTGAGCGAGTGCTGGGTGCCAACCCACTGCGCCCGGCATCCCCTGGTGGCATTTCTCTGCGGTCCATGGAAATGGAGCATTTGTGCAGGGGGGGCTCTCCCATCACTGCAGTGGGGTCCCAGCTCTGCAGCAGGCAGGGAAGGGGTTATTTGGGGTGTCCCCGGGCACTGCTCTTCCACTTCCTCCTCTTGTGGTTGCAACCTGGGGCGAGTGCTCGCAGGCTTTTTGAGCTCTCCAGATCCTGGGTGCTGCTCGGTGCCTGAGCTGGATGCCTCCCCCTCACCGCTCCCACCACAGGCACCCCTAACAGGAGAGGCAAAAGGCTCCCGAGGGGCCTTTGGGTGCTCAGACAGCCCCGGTGCAGCTCCCAAAGCGAAGCCGTGACCGACACCAGGGTGAGGCAGTGCCCTGGACAGGGGACAGTGCCAGCCTCTGGGGCTGCAGCGTCCTCAGCACAAGAGGATTCGCATTCGGGGCGAGCTTTGCCACAGACGAGGGCTCGTGAATAATGAACCGAGCCGCTCGCAGGCTGGGGCTGAGCCGCAATTCTCCGTTTTGACTTATCTGAGCCTTACCCGAAGACGGGCTCGTAATTAAAGCCATAGATCAGCGCTGACATCTGCGTGACTCCGCATACAGGCGCTCGACGCCGCTTGAGCGGGGCTGAGAGGAGCCCAGCCCTTGCTATCCAGAAAATTTGGGGTGTGTGGGGGGGATATTTGAGAAAATGAGCAAGTGGCAGTGCCTCTCCCTCGGGCCCTGGCAGCCTGGAGGGCAGTGGCTCCGTGCTGGTAGAAAAGGCTGTGTAGGTGACCACAGAAAGGAGGAGGGAGCCGGTCCCCAAAGAGCAGGGGGATCCTGCCCACAGGAGGCTGCCTGCCTCAGCAGCCCTCACATGGACTCGGGAAAAGGGGGAGGTGGAAATCAGGAGCTGGAAGTCACCTTGGGCTGGACCCCTGGGGCTGTGCCAGCAGTGTCGCGTGTCCCTCATCTCCTTCAGCTGTGCTGAAATGGTGCGAGGTGAGGGGAGAGCGGCAGTTCCCCAAAATCCTCACAGGAGGAAAGGGGCAGGAGCTGGGGGGTGCCCCAGGGGGTGCCTCAGGGCATCGAACCTCGCGTCCTGGGAGCCACATCCCGGCGGGGGGGGACACAAACCTGGCCCAAGCCCAGGTAGCACCAGCACAGCTGGGTCAAGGAGAGGGGAATTTCCCTCATTTTCAGGGGGGAAATCAAGGCTTTGCCCCATGACATTGCTCAGGAGCCAAGAAATCAAACACGGATGGCGAAGCCGTCCAAGCGGTGACACTGGGGGGTTACAGCACTGATAAACCACAGATCCCGGGGATGCTCCTTGCTCCCGGTGCCGCCAGCAGCTGCTCCGGGGGCGTGCAGCCCCGCGGGGCCGTATGCTGCTGCTGCCGCCGCACCGGGAACAGGCGCTTCCCAGGCCCGCGGGGACAGGCTGTTCCCAGCCGGCGAGCCCCGGCGCTTGGCTGCCTGGCGAGCGCTCTGGGTGCTTGCAGGAACAAGCTGGGAAGAAACGGTGTGATTTTTTTTTAATTATTTTTTGCAGAAGAAACCTTCTGACAGCAGCAGCCGGCGGTAGCACCGGCAGCTCCTGCACCCCGTGTAAGCTGTGCTGGCCCTGAGGGCACGAAGGGGCACTGAGCACCGTATAGAAAGTGGGTGAGAACCCAGAAGGAACAGAAAGGATCTATCTTGTGTGCTTCTGGCACCAATTCTGGCTGCACAGAGCACAGCAGTGTCTCTACCTCCTGTCATCCATGTGGTGGGGCCAGGCTGGGCAGTCGGTGGCGGTGCCACCACGCGGAGACCTCCTGGGCACCGACCCCTCACCCATGGGCAGCCCCTCCGGGCGCTGTGCAAATCTAATTAAAGCAAAGCTATAGTCCGTCAGCAGCCTTAAGCATCATCAGAGCAAAATTGCCCAGTGAGTTCATGGTAAATAAGCAGCTATTTTAGGCTCCCTGGGTCCTGGCCCTGTGGGAGGTTTGCTTTCCCCAGTGGGATGGAAATGCAGGAACCTCAGGGCAAGCAAGGAGCACGGCCTCAGAAACACCAACAGCATTGAGGAAGCTGAGCCCCCTTCTAGCAAGCGAGGAGCCAAAGCTCAAACTCATCTTGGTGTACTTTGGGCCTGGCAAACGAGTGGAGGAAAATGCTGTTCTTCAAAGCAAGGCAAGAAGGGTGGCTACTGGGGGCAAAGCCATGTTTAAAACCCAGCAGCGTATCCTGAATTGACCAACAGGATACGAAACACTCTCTTCTCTTTAAATATTAACGCTCACAGTAAGAAGGAACGAAAACATTTAAGAAAGAAAAATGACAATTGTTAGGAAGAAAAAAGCCCGGCCTGCCACTCACAGGAATGTGAAACCCAGGGTCTGAGTGGGAAGACGGCTGTGAAACCATTGACATTTTTGATTAATGAGCTTTCTGTGGGTGGTTTATGTAAAGGAGAAGGGTAAGAAACGCAGACATGACTTGTCTGAAGCAAGCTGATGAACTAGAGGTCTCCTAGCTCGAGAACTCATCCTGCCTTTTTTTTCCTGCCTGGCTGGATGTGAGAGCAAGTCCCACAGCCTGTGAGCTTCCTCTCAACTGCTCTGCTCGGGTTTCAGGGCAACAGGAGCAATTTAAAGCCTACCTTTGATCACTTAACTACATGTGCTTAAGATTATGCCTTGGTTCCTTGCTTAATTCAGTGTAAAATAAGTGTGAGGAGGGATTGAAGCCCTACTAAATGCCCAGCTTTACATGCACGGTGAAGTCCCCTCCTGCGCCCATTGCAGGGCTGAGACTCCTGCTTGGAGAGAGAAAAAGCTCTGTGGGGTGGTTTCATGGATTAGAAAGCGTAAGGTCAGAAGGGGAAGCGTTTCCTGCGGTTCCTCAGGCACAGACGTGGGATCTTTCACCCCAAAACCCCAACAGAGCCTCAGCAGCCCGGGGGCAGGAACGGCACGGCAAGCCACCGCCGCTGAACTCACTGGCAGAGGAAGTTTTACTGGGTCTGGCTAAAAATGCAGGGGGAACACATTTAACCAAAATAATTCCTGGTGTGGCACAAAGCCCAGCACACCACCTTGTCTCTCACTTCTGCATCCTTTTTGCTTTTGCCCACACGCATGGTGCTGGCACCAGAGGAGCACAGCAGCAGCAGTAGCTCCTTTGGGTGCTTCCCCGAGCTGCTCCATGGCCACGTGCATCGAGGAGGCCAAAACCTGTGGGTGCCACAGCCCCGGGAAGGCAGTGAGGTGGAATTTGTGCCCCCAACACCTCCACAGCAGCTCCTTAATGGTGACAACTCGTTACAAAGAGCTAGAAACCCTTTGCAGGGCAGACATTCGGGACAGCACAGCAAGAAGGGGGGCTGTGCTCCGAAGCCCAGCACGGCTCTGCCACCTAAACTTCAGGCCCTGGGAAGTGCCAAAATCCTGGAAAGCAGCCTGCACGAGAGTGCAGACACTTTAATTTTATATTTCTCTAGACTTTTTTTTGTGCAATGCAAGCTCACGTATTGCATAGTTGCAGTATTTATAAGGAATGAAGCAAGAAACCAACTTCAAAAAATTATGTGAATTGCCAGCTAAACACCAAGAGGAGAAGCTCCCCAGCAAACCACCCGGCTCAGGAGTGGAAAGACCCCATCTGTGATGGTCCTGGAGGCAGAAGGGGAGAGCTGCTGCGTGCAAGGTGCTGCTGAGGGCAGAGGCAGAACAGCTCTGGTGCCCTGGCCATGCCCTGGGTGTCTGGTGGGCCAGGAGCCCTGCACCTTTGGTGCACTCCACACCACCACCCAGGGAACCCCACAGCCCTCTGAGTGGCACATTGCCACTCAGAGGCAAAAAGTGGTCTACTTTCAATTTGAACTTTGAATTTCAGTCCTTTTTCCACATGTTTTCATGCACATCCTAAATCTAAACGCGCCTCCCAGCCCATGAACCCAAAGGGAAACAGCTCTAAATGTATAGGGCTGCTACAAAACTATGAGATTTCCATCTCTTTGTCAGGAATGCTTATTGATGGTTCTGGGTAGAGGAAGGGAGATTTTTTTTTTTTATATTTTTTTTAATGTATATTCTTCCCTGGATTGCATACTTGCTTATGAGCCCCAGCACGGTGCTGCAGCCTGGCTTTGAGGCGGGTGGCAGCTTTTCATTATTTGTGCTTCCTTCGGTAGAAGGACCTAAATAAATCAGACCCGACCATCATGGAAAGAATGAGCCTTAATCTGATTTCCTTCACCTCTTGTTTAACTCCTTTCCTATTCACAGCAGCTCTCCCTTGTTCACTGGGCTGGGAAATGCCTTCTTGGCTCTAACCCCGGGGCGGGTTGTGCTCCTTTCCCCCAGAGCCCCGCGGCTCCTGCTGGATGCGGCCCCGATGCCCTGTGCACCCCCGGGGTGGCTGCAGGAGGGTGCCAAGCGCCCTATTTATGGCCTTACACCACTTTCCCCTATTCCCCTATTTACCTAAGGGCCAGTGGCTGCCTCAGCAGAGACCCAGCATCACTCACTCCTGTGTAAGCAGAGCGTGGCCAGCTCCTGAAGGCAGGTTAACAAATCTCCCCCTGTAAGCTGGCTGACAGCCTGAGCTGGAGCTTTTGGGAGAAAAATGGTTTTGACTCAGGGCATCCGAACAACAGCTCCCAGCCCTTTTGGTTGTGAGCTTTATGTTCCAGGGGCTGGGACCAGGCTGACTGTAGCTGCAGAGGGAGCTGAATCTGTTCCCCTCGTAACCTTGCTGACAGCACCTGAAACCTCAGACCTGGCTCTCAGTCCCCACTCTCCCACGACCCCTGCAATTTATTTGTATTTAGTGAAATCACCCATCGAGACCAGTCTCTGAGCATGTGGAACCAGTGGAAACAACTCGGGGCGTTGGGTAAATACAAGAATGGTGTTGGCTTCCTTGCTTACCCTTCCCTGACCAACTTCCCTCGAGCTAAAACTAAGCCACGGGTGCTGTGAAGCTAAGCCCAGGCGACGAGGTGGGCACCAGCCCTTGACAAATCCTGCTAATTAGAACAGAGGTCCTGAGACAAATCTCAGCTTAGCAGGAGGCAACACCTGGGGCCCCAGATTTGCATTTCAGGCTTGAAGGCAAACAACCACCGGCACTGAACCCCAGGGGTATCCATGGCAAAACTTTGTTTTTAGGATAAGGCCACTGGAATGTAAACAGCAGGGCTGGAATTTAAAAGAAGACTCCAGCTGTACGTGTCCTGCATAGTTTGATGCAATGGCAGACGTATTCCCACTGGGTGAGGATAAGCAGGTTTACTTACGGGCACCAAAAATGAAGATTTCTAAGAAAAACCTTGGATCTCACTGCAAATCCAAACCTTTAACACTCAGTGAGGAGAGGAGAGCAGGAAAGCAAACAAAAAACAGACGCCGTGTTGTTACTTTGTTGTTTTTATATAATTTTTACAATATATTTCTCTTCATTTGCATATTTTACCCACATCTGTAGCTTTCTTTTTACATGTTGAACTGAACTGGAATAAATCTAAAGGTTTGATATATTTTAACAACTGATAAAAATTGCAAAGTAGTAAACCCGTAATAAAAGAAATTATAAAACTTTTTAAAGTGTTTAATGAAAGCAAGTCAAAGGTATCATTACGAACAATGTGGTTTGTCTTAAACACATCATAGGTGATTCAGGCAGGACAACTATTTTATTTTATTTTATTTTTAATATTAGGCACATTTTTTTTTTCAGCATACCTGTTTTCCAGCCAGTTTTATACTACTCAATAGCATCATCACCTGCATCCAACTTGGAAGTGCTGGGGGGATTTTCAAGATGTGATTGATCATGAATATTCATTATTGGTATTCTCTTCTTCTTTATAACTACCAGGAAAAAAAAGAAAAGTGTTCCTTGTCTCTTAAAAATCCGTAATGAATGATTGAGTCGTAAGGCAGCAACAGATTCAGTGTCAACTCAGGTCACAGTCCTTCAGTTCCATCTAGTGGGTAGAAATAATATTTAGTGGACAACGTTTCTAGACAGTCCCTTCAGGGCAAGATGACTGACTCAAGGCCAGTTACTGCTGGTAGAGTAAGTAGGTGGTGCGCCTAGTAAGGAACACTGGCCACTCCTGTGTCATCCTTGCAGCCTCGTGTGTCTTCGTACAGAAAGCAAAAAGACAGTCCAACTGAAAATCGTGAGTATGGTAGAGCCGTCACAGGTTCTATGAATGGTTTATTTACAGTCTTCATCCCTGATGTGAAAAAAGAAAAAAGCCTTCTTTCGACTAAAACATAGGAAGATCTCAGCAGCATGCTACATGCCCTAGCAAATCAGCCCGTTGCATATCCTTGACTGCTTGGCCCTCGATTCCCACTGAGGCAGTGAATAGGAAGTCCTACTGCTCAAGAAGAGCAATTTCAAAAGCTCACCTGTCCCATTGATGCGACTCCCTAAAGCAGGCTTAGTAATAACATCTTGTTTTGGTGTAGCAACTCACAGAATCTGTTCATGCTCCCAGGAAGTGTGAACTCGGTTTCTCACGGATGGGTCTCTCAGACACCCTTGCAGTGAGACTGCAAACTCCAATACATTACTCAGATGTGGGAACAAAATGATCCATGCGTTCAGCATACGCCACAACTCCGATAATTCCCTTCCCATCACAAGCTCCTTCTGGAAGGAAGAAGGGCTTTGACTTTCAGTTGCAGTATACTCAGAGAGGGGCTTCAGAGCAGTATCTCTGCATCCTTTCGGTCTTTGATAAATGGCATGTTTTTCCTGAATTCTGGCATTCTCACTTGCCAAGAGGGCCTCTCCATTCCTGAAGGTAACGGCTTCAGCACAGCTTGGTCTTCAGCTTTAAGTCCTGATTGAACCTCATCCCCTGAAGCAGCACTCACTTTACACTCCCCTGGCTGAACAGAAAGAAGTCAAGACATCTTTAACTACAGCCCTAGAGGCTGAAGAAAAGGGGATGCATAATGCACAATTCCATCTCAGAGGGAGACTGGACCGCCCTTAAAATATGTCCAGACCCAGCTGCTAAGACCATCAATTCAGAGGTCACCCATGGAAGTGGTGCTGCTGTGCTCATGGCACAGTGATATTTAGGCACCACTTACCTTTTCACCAAGCAAGGTCAAGAAGCATATTCCCTTCTCACAGAGCCACTGCCTTCACCCAACTTGAATCAGTCACCTAGACTCCACTACTGAAGTTTTTGGTTGCCTTTTTTTGTATTTTATTGTTGAAGTGGGGAAGGGAAGAAGAAAATAATTCTCACTGGAAGTTCTCTGAATTGATGGTTGACAAGACCAGCTATAGGTACTGCATAATGGTGTACAAAATTCATCCCTAAATCCTTCTATGTTCTTTGTAACTCTTTGGAAAGGGAATAACCAGTGTAGCTGAGCAGGAAGAAAGCCAATTTATTTCAACATAGAAGGTCTGCAATTCATTCCACCTTCATTAAGAGTAATGCAGTTATTGCTGTGTAAGACAAGACCAGATTGATAATTAACCCCCACCCTGAGTGCTGGGAGTCCAGGTTCCCACCTTTGCTGAGAAGGACCTCCTTAAGCCACTAGTACCCAAATAATTAAAAGAAAAAAACCCTCATGAATAATTTCTTCAATGATCTTTGAGAAACATGCAAGTTCCTCAGTTCTTCATATCACCACTGCTTAGTGAATGGAGGCCTGCCTTTGCTCTCTGCCCTAGAATAAAGTACGATTTAGAATAATACCATCGGAGATAAATTAAGGTAAGAACAGATGATCCAGCTGATTGAATCAAAGAACAGGAGAAACATTAACCTCTTGCACAAGGATGCTCTGAAGCTGGAATTCTTTAACTGCTATGCAATCACCCGGCATTTGTTCTACAACCTGTAGTTTACCAATAATTAAAGTTCTTTTCCCTGGGTAGTAGCCTTCAAGGCAAAAGTAAACACGACAGGATTCAAGCGTGGACCATTTCTGCATCAGCCCACCAGATTCTGGTTTGCCTGTTTCACTCCAATGATACACAGGTGCTGCTGACTGCATCGTTCTAAGTTCAATCTTTTCAAAGCTTTCAGGTTTCATCAATCGTTTCCTCGGGAGCAGATGATACCAATGGGGGGCCTTCCATTCTCATACTTCAGCTACCTTCTTTCATTTACTTTCTTTGAATTTAAAAAAAAGGAATTGTTCTGTTTACTCTAACATGCTACAATATGTGCATACATAACTGTAGGCGACGCGTGAGTTACTTCAAGATGTGCTTTTTCATTGAAGTGCGCTTTTACTTTTACAAATTCTACATCAAGGTGGAAGGAAGGAAGGCTGCAGAGTGCTCATACACTGAAGCTGAAGGAACTTTTCCTGAACGGAGTTAAGATGTTTGTTCCAAGGTTCCTATGGACAAACTACTCTATCCCATGCACTCCGGCCTGAGCCAGTATTAAACATTCCAGAAACTTGTTGATTTGTTTGGGTAGTTAATGGCAAGGCTGATAGCAGCAATGTTTTTCAGGGCCTAGAAGAGAGAAGAAAAAAAGCTAAGTCACGTCACACATTCTCCCAGTTCAAAACTGCGAAGAAATTCTTCTATTAATTTAAAAGAAATAATTAATTAACCATCCTGTCTCTACCTGGTTACCTCCTGGTACTGCATTTATTGTCACACATCCACACAGTTTCAGTGAGGCAACTGCGTTTTCAGTGGCTGAAAGATCACCCCCACCCTACCCCCCTTTCCATGTTTTGGCAGTTGAGGGGTCAATACAATTAAATTAGATAAACCCTATTGAACTACTTGTATTAGAATGAGTTAGTGTTCTTTCCCAACAGTCAGTTTGTGACACATCATCTGACTATTAAAGGAGAAAAGCATTTGTGCACAGTTCATCGCAGACAAACTTCAGAGGCCTGTCATGGTATAATAAATGCCATTGGGCTATCAGAAATTGTTCATTATTTCCATCTGCCATAAAAATATTACAAAAAACACATCTCCGGGGTTGTGCAGTCTTGTAATTACCTGTGCTGTGCAGCGATGAAGATGATCTTCAGTATTTAAGGCAAGCAAATACTCCTGTAGAGATCCAAGCTCCTGCAGGCACAAAGCATTCAATGAGCACCAACACTTCTACCAAAAATATCATCCTACTAATGAACATTAAAATGCTGATCACTAGCAGTCCCTACGAACCAAATGCATCTGAACTACACACAAGACTCTTAGACTAGAACAGAGTTTGTGATTACAGAAATCAGTTAGTTACAGACTGTTCATATGTAATACCCAAAATCAGCTGAAAGGGAACCACATTCAAATGCCTTTAAATTAATTATTTATTCTGAGAGGAATGCTGATTTAAGAGTGGCTTTATGGCCTACGCCTCAACTGCACAAGGAAGAGTCATGACTATTACTTACAGACCATGACAGATAAGGCAACTACATTCCCCTTAATTAGAATTTGCTACCAGACTCCACAAGAGAAAGCTGCTCATATTTCTAAAGCATACAAAAGCTCTGATGAACTTGGCCAAGATAAAGGAAAAATGCATTTAGTTTGACACTGAACTACATAACATTCCCCAGCACTGGGGAGAGGAGAGAGATAAATAAAGGAACTGCTTACAGTAACTCTGTTTTCTGTAACAAAAAAGAGTTCTGCAAGTGCACGATGAAGAGGAAGGAGAATACCAGGCTTGGTCACATCATGACACAAGTTGTTTTCCATATGGGTGAAAAGCTGCCAAAGTGGCTTCAACAAGGTGAGGTCACAGTCCCTGAAAAAAGGTCATTTAAATGAAATAGTGAGTAACCATGATCTTAAGCCTATTCGTAGGAGAAAACAAATCAACCATCCCCTCCCCCCCTCCAATTTAAGGGAACAAAAACATGCATTTCTGACAGTTAGATGTATAAAGCAAGGGAGAAAAACAAGAACCATTTTAAATCCAAATTCAGTCAGGTGTTTCAGCACAATGAATTTCATTCTGAATCAGTGAAGTGAAGAAAACCTTATATTCATGGACACATCTAAATGGCTCTTCTAAAATCGAGTAGCCTCCTGAAATGAGGACTTTAAAATAACTACATACATCATTTTGCTTAATGCTCTAGCTCAGCTGCTTGGAATTGTACAATATCAGCCTGCAGCACGGGGCAGCTGACATCCTGGTTTAGGGCAGACAGATAATTCTTTACAAACAGCTCCAGTCCTGCCTCCTTCCTACTCCCGAGTTAAAGCAAGCCAATTCAAATGTCACTAATTATACAGACAGAATGATAAATACAGTTACATAGAGGGGAAAGAATCTATCAGAATCTGTCATCAGATTAATACAAGTATAAAATATAAGCACAATGGAGACTTGATCTTTCACCAGTTAAATTTGTTGTCCACAGGACAAAGCAGGACAAACTTTTTTAATTTTCTAATTAAAAAAAAAAAAGAAGCTAAAAGAACTTGAAAATATCATAAATTTGTAATTACAAATAAAAACAAAATCAGTTTTTCAGACTTTGATGCAGATTGGTGTACACAAAGAGGTAAGCAATGGTTCTATGTAATTGTCCATTTTTATTACTGTATGCAAGTACACTTTGACTTCTTTTTATCAAAGTAAGCTAGTAGAATGCTGTCATTTTATTGGTTTTGTTTGCTCTAAACAAAGAGGGCATAACTGAGGTGTCAGCCGTGATGTGCTAATGAGTTAATGCAACAATACACTTTTTCAAGACTTTAAAAACTCAGTATCTTTTACAACATCTATTTTCAGAAATACTCAGGCCATGCATACTTGAGCACTATCACACCTATCCTTTCTGAAACTCAATTACAGGCTTTGCAATGGTACAACTATAATAATCATTAAAAAGTTATTTACTTGATTAGTGAATCAGATCATCATTTTCACCAGTTTATGATTTCATCCTCACCTTAATTCTGGAGGACAACTAATAGAAAGAGAATCAATTTCTAGAAAATCAAGTGGAAACTGTTTTGTTTTGTTTTTTCCTGTTTTGGTTTATTAAAAAAAAAAATAAAAATGGCCAAAAAACAACAACAAAAACAAAGAGCATACAACCCTGCCTTCCAGTGTACAAGGCAGAACAGGGCGCTTACCTCTGGGCACTGCATTGCACAATCTTCAAGAGCAAGTGAATAGCCTTCAAACGCTGGTGACCAGTCTGGCGGCACGCTACCCCAACCTGCCATTCCCAGATTTTGGCCAGCGGGAGGTGAGGAACTACCCTTTCCTCAGACAGCATCTGCTTTAGAATTTCAAACCCTGGTAAAAAATAAAATTAAAAAAAAAAAATAAAAATCAAACAGCTATTGCTTTCTAGGGACCCATTTTGCTCATAAATGGTTTTCTCCATATATTGAGCATTGCTCTGGCAAGCAAGAATAAAAATAAAGAACAAAAATCTGAGATAACTCCAGACTACAGTCTGATATACCCAGTCTTTTCTGGGACTAAAATTAAGTAAAAAGTTAGCAAGAATCCTATCTGAAATTGAAGTTTTGCCCCCAAGTAAGGAAAAACAAACACAGGTCCTCAATATTATGTGATACTCAGTAGAGTTTTGCTGATTACAAATCACCCACCATCCTCAATTCTATTAAAAACATCTAAACTCTAAAATAAACTAACAAAGCCTTCCATGCTATATCTACAAATTAGACCCAGAAACAGCCTATTCTAATGGACAACTACTTTTTAAAAAGACAATTAAAATGATATCTGTTTCCAATTATGGCACCTGGGAGTGCTTACTAAATCCTGTGTGTAATTACTGTCCTATAACGAGGCTTTGAATGCAAGTAATGTTATTATAATTGTTATCTCCAAGCCTCTATAAAGATTTGGTATTTCTAGCATACAGTCACAGCATAGGAGCCATTAGCCAAGTTGCAGCTTGAACAAGACAAATTACATATTTCCAAAATTCTGAAGGAAGCAGATTAAAAAAAAAAAAAGCCAACAACACCAAAAAACAGATAAACCCAAGTCTGTCAAAGCTCCTGCAAAATAAATCCAAGAAGTCCTTTCAGTTACAGTCTGAACACCACTCACCTGTCTGAAACCTTCCAAGATGACCTGCGGTCACTGTAAACTTATAACCCCACTCAGTGTTACTCATGTCAGAAGTAAATCGGTAATACAGCGTGTCTCCTGTGTATGGGGGAAGGGGGAAAATACACATTACTACTGAGTTAGTTTTGCTATCAGAAATGCACTTTGTCATTAAAATAAACTAATCCTAGATATTGTCATTCAAGACAGGTGATTTTTTTTCCCTCTAATTATGAAATGTGCAGAACAGGAGACTGAAGCAAAATACAGAATGATTTCCACTGTATAAAAACACTTGCAATGTCTCTTACATTTTTGTCAACTACATAAAAGATGAGGGAGTTAAAGAACACAACCGAACTTCACTTTTCCCACTTGTGTAATGGATCAGTTATGATTTACGAAGAAACAACCTCTGAATGGGCAGCCAAGTTCACAGTCCACTAAGCAAAAGGGAAAAAATTGTGAAAGTAAAGTTGCGTTACTCTTATGTGTCAGAAAACAAAATTGCAGACTTCCACATTACAGAACAAAATAGTTAGCCACCTGAAGCTGGAAGAACTACCAAAATGCTTGACCAGTTTACAGTTGTGCAGTGGGACATTCAAGAAGTTTTTGTCATTGTAGTTATCTACAGCTTCACAAAGACGACTACTGGTAGTTAGCTGTAGTGCTAAACAAAACAGATCTTTATCTGTTGTGCTCTGTAACGTCAGATCTGGCTGAAACTTACAATTTCCTTCTTTTCCATTGAAAAGTCACTCTGGGCAGACATGCTAGTTTTCACTGGGTGTGGAATTTTCTAAGTTTCAAGTGGAGGAAAGACTTCAAAAGCATTTGTTAGGATAAAGAAAACCAAAACAAAAGTTTTTAAAAATAATAATAATAAAAAAATAAACAAATCTATTAATTTTCCCCTTTTCACTATGAAATGGAGTCACTGTTCTCTCCTACTCCTACACAGCAGTGACTGCCTGGAGAAAAGCCCTGCCATCAAATGTAAAGCCCAGAAGCTGCCTTCAAGTGCCTGGATTCAGCTAGACCCTGCTGAGTGAAATCACGAGCCTCAGTCCAGAGAGCTGTAGCTGGAACTGAAGTTTCACAGGGTGAGACTCAAGTTTCACAGCCAAGGCTGCTCCAAAACAATGGGCCTCAAAGTTCAGTTTCCTGGCAAACCTCTGCAACTACTTGGGAGGAAGAAGAGGAAGGAAAAAAAGTTCATAAAAAATCCAAAATATTTCTACAGAACAGACGTTGATTTCCAACTTGCACCCTGTAACACAAACTCCTTTGCTGAGAAAGTTCCTAGATCTATTTACAGCTACTGACAATATGCAATGTCAAGTTTCCAGCAATGCCACAGAGCATTTAACTCGGTAGTTTAAAGCAGCTTAACATCAGAAGCATGAGATCTGTGCTGCTTTCTCCATACAGCCCCTCAGATCACTGGCATTTGGTACCGTGTTATCAAAAACATGCTTACAGAATACAGACCAAAGTTGTCAGTGAAGGGACTGACTTTTTCAGCTATGCTCAGTGGCAACAACTGCAGACAAGGCATTGGCACTCTCTCTTTATTTGCTCTGAGCACTAGTGTAGTACGGAGACGAGAGATAAGCCTATCTGTTTAAAAAAAAATGTGCTTCCTGTGGAAAGTAAGACAAGGCAGAAACAATGTAAGTGAATATCATGCAGAACAAGGACTGTGTTGGAACAGAATCAAGATCAAAATTTGTTTCCAGTAGCTAAGTGCTTGCTTTGACTGAGGTGGGGAAGAAAAGGTCAGAAATAAAACAGTATGGAATGTGTCAAGTAGCAAAACAACAGATAAGCCCACTTCAAAAAAATAAATGCAGGAGATGCCTGTGAGAGCAAACACACAGGGACAAGAAAAGGAGGTTTTTCCCTCACACCTCTCAGTAACATCTGCATTTTCAGTAGTTTCTCTCAAGAGTGCCAGGTACCAGCAATTCCCAATACTTTTGTACTTTAAAACACTGCATGTTCACCTGGAAGCTCAAAATCGTTCCATTTCTGCGGAGACCCACTGAAGCTGTGCCGATCCTGCTGGAAATCACTGCTGCTGGACATGAGCAGCTCATCACAGCCTTCTTCTGTATTACACTGAGAGTCAAATTTGATTGAGAGGTAGATAGCACCGGGAATTTGAACTTTATCCTGAGAAATAAACACGTTATCTTCGTATACTGTAATGCTATATTACCAAGAAGCTATTTAACTTTCACCTTACAAACAGAAGTGGTATAGAGAATATTACAGTACCTCCATAGCAAGAAAAAAAAGCCTTTGTTAGTTTAATAGGGAACTAATCTAACAAATGTAAAGCATGTCCTGTTGCTTGCACTAGATATTGAGTGTAAAAATTAATTACTAGCAATGCTAGTGGTGGTATTCGTTTCTGATATTGATTGTATTGCCAGATCCTAAAGGCTTACATGCCTTTAAAAATAAAGAAGAGAAGAGTCTTAGCTGCAGGGAAGTAAAAATCCCAATGCTGCCCAGAAGCTGTAATTACTTACCAAACTCTATTTGCATGAGCATGCTCAGAAAAATGCATTCAAACAATGTCAAGAAAAGAACAATCAGAAACTGTGTCAGAATATACTCTAAAATGAGAAATACAACGAAAAAAAAAAAAAAAGGAAAAAAAGAAAGATTCCACTCCTAGCTTTCACCTAACAGCACAACAAAGTAACAGGCCAATAGAAACAAACACTTGGATGAAATGTAGAAATATTTGCTCATTAAGGCCCTGATACCATTTAAGAATATGAACTGCTTCAAACACATGCATATTAAAACCATTTAAGTTATGGACTTTTCATATGATCAAATTAGTATATTAAAATGGCTATTAAAGTGCCTTAGTGAACATATTTCTTTGCAGGGCAAGTCTTCAGCTATCTGGCACTAACTTCAAAAACAACAGGTTATTTCGCAGGTACTTCAAGCACAGAAGTCCCATGGTTATACACGTGGAACACAGCCACATTTCTGCTTCAAACACCTTGATATTTTTCAGTCTTCAAGTCATGTAAGCCCATTGCACTGCAATAGTTATAACTTACCTCAAAATTTGTATTGTTGTTGTAAGGATGTTTAGACTCACGCATCTGGACTGCCATCCCAGGTTCCTCCATGAACTGGCAAGCTGTCAGCGCCATCGTTCCCAGCATGCTCCCACTGCATCCATGCAACACTTTCTGCAGAATCTGAGGAGAGGCAGCACATTGTGTAAATGCAATTTGCTATCTAAGCAACATTTGCAAACTTACACACTGATGACTGATACATTTCTAGTTGTTTAACATTTCAGAGTAGAGAATCCAGGTACCAGCAAGAAATGAGACAAATTCACATGTCTACAAGCACCTAGAGGTGCAGAAGATTTTACTTTGTCCTCTGTTTCAGACCTTTCGGCCTTTAAGTGATAAAAACATGACAGCTACTACCGACGTCTCTTTCCATAAATGCTAGAATAAAGGTTAATTCACAGTGAACTGAAGCTGTAAACAAGGAAGGTCATTTAAAAACTTTGTTAACATGCTAAACAGACACTTTTACCTTCCATATCTACAGGTTTTAATTTGAACAGAATGCATCCTATAGTTGTCAAAATGTACAAGTACACATATAAAAAGGAAGGATTAAGTATTAGTCAAATGGTTTCAGTGTTTGAAAGAGCTAGATGCAAGAGTTGTATCATCAAAAATACACATAGATGCCGTTCAGTCTACACATTAAGTAATAATTCAGAACAACCTTAACTCTCCACTGTTTCTTATTTTTCAAAAGTGCACAAAAGTTCTTTATCAGGAGTCCTATTACTCAAGGTCCTTCACAGGTCGTTCCAGCAACCCATTGCATTGCCTCACCTGTTATCTCCTCCAATAAAACTAGCCATTATTAGCTCAGGCCAAATGTTTCTCCTCCAAATCAGCCAGTAATAGATTTTTTGAGAAAAGCGAATATAAAAAACACAGGAAGTACACAGCGTGGTTCCATGAATACATTCTTTGCCTCCACAAACTTGTAGAATGGCCTAAGTCAAAGGCTACGCCTTTGTATTTTATATGCCTTAACAGATTTTTATTACATCAGTTCATCCTGTCATTTTCTGATCCTATATAAACACCCTGTGGTAACAACTTTAATGACATACTGTGTCAAACACCAGCTCTTTTGGTTTGTTTTGGACTTTCCACTGACTACCTTAATCTGACACTCCTTTGTTTTCTTACCGGGAGGGCCAGTGAATAAGACTTGATGTTTACTTTTTCTATGTTGCTCATGATTTTAAGACTATAGAGAAGGAGGAACAGACTTTTTATTATTTCTCCTCCCTCAGTACCCACAGGACAAAGATCCAGGGTCAAGAAAACTAGTTGGTTTCTCACATGGAAGTTATTCCATGGCTATAATAATCCCTGCCACTCTTCTGCAGACCTTTTCTAGTTGTACTGCATCTTTTCCTTAAAATGAGGGAGTCAGGTTGTGTGGTGCAGTCCAGATGAGAGCATAGTATTGGTTCAGTGGCATACTGATGCCTTCGGTTTTATTTTTAATCCCTTTTTTGAAGATTTCTAGCACTTGATTTGCTTCGACTGCTGTGAAGCATTCAACTGACATTTTCATTACAATATTCTATTATAATTCTGAGATCACTTGCACCACAGTAACACTCAGCCCATCAACGGCGTAGCAGGTATTACAATACACACATTGAGATCCAAACAAAAATCAGCTTTCAAAATGGACTGCCTAGTTTGCCAATTCCTCTACAAGATTTATCGCCATGTAACTGAAAGAGTCGTCTCCAAGGAGCTGGTTTTTTTCATTTTCTGTTTAAAAAAAAAAATCAGTACATTAAGACACTGACAGATTCTGACTGCTTTTTCAGAACTAATTTAAATTTTGGAGTTTCAATTTAGCTGAAAAAAAGAACTGCATGTATTTTTGTTAGTCAGAGGCTTGTGGAATGTAGGCATAGGGCTTGCTCACATACACAAGTGAAATTCACTTACTTTTTCCCATAACTGCTTTTCCTCTAGCTGCATAAGCATGTCCAGTATGTATGTCATATGGGCTGGGCCACTAAGATCTAGGATTTCCTCATTTATTGCCACATCATCCGGCCACTCGGCTAACAGCGATGCCAGCACGTGCCTGGCATAAAGAACTGCAGTTGCCTCATTTACACGATACAAGTAGTCCCTCACAGACTTTTTGCTTCTGGAGTCCAGCTCCTTATGCAAGAGTATGGAACTCTTAGTGCGACGCTGCTTGGCATAACTAAGCTGAAGATCACTCTCCGTGTTAGTTATCAGTTTCTGGGCAACTGGATTGGTTTCTTCTGTTGCTTTATCACAGAGCACAGGCTTTGACTGAAAAAGAAAGAAAAAGTTTGAATATACACTCTCAACAATATCCTTCCTTGATTATGTTTGGATATCTGACTCATCCATCAGACTGCAAGCTGAATTTACAAATTACTGTATTTTACAAACAGAAAATTATATGATCAAAGAACACAAAGTACAATTTCTCATGTACTTAGACGGACGAAATTTCTCAAAAAAAACCCTGTTTATATCAAGAGACTTCACCATACACTGATACTTTCATGATTGTACATATGATCAGGAACAGCAGTTAGAATTCTAACCTGAAGTGCTAATTTAAGCTGAACTACAGAGGTAAAGCAATATAGTCCCACACTATTTGTGACCCTAGAATAAAATCACAGAATGATGCAAGTTGAGAGGAATCTTTGGAGACCATTTGGTCCGAAAAAGACCTGAAGCTGAGCCATATTCAAAATTATATTAAGTTCCTCAAGGCTTTGTCCAGTCAAGCTGGGAGCGTTTCCAGGGGTGGATATTTGACAACTCCTGTATGAACTGTTGTAACATCTAAAATTTTTTCTTCTAATTACTTGAAACTACTTCAGGAAGTCCTCAAACCAGTTCACTATGCAACTGATATAAAATTGTGCTGGTGATACGACCTGGCCAGGAACCTGCACCCAAATAAAGCAAAAAACTGGATAACCACACTATTGAATATAAAACCTCACCGTTGCAAGTGTAGTGTCTACTCTGCAAAACAACATTACTTCCTTGTTCTGCTGCAGTTACGGTGAGATAGCATTGCAATGGTAAAACAGTAACTGCACAAGCTTACAGCAATTAGATACAATCTCTCCTGTATAAGGAAAGGAAATCACAGCATGCAATCATAATTTGTTCTCCTGACCTGAGAATCAAGTTCTCTTGCTTCCTTACAGAAGAATTTAAAAGGAAGAAATGCTTGCTTCTTGTTGCATCTGCTCATTCATTTTGACATAAAACATTAACAACAGATTACTCCAGTTGTTAAAAAAAGCACTCTGAAGTTTCTAAACAAAACTGAAGTTACTAAATGCCGAAACTAATTATTTATAAACTGTGCCTTTTAGTGGAGACATACACACCAAACATGGTAAGATGATCATATCTGTATCTACTGCTTTTGAACTCTGCTCCTCCAACCTCAAACGCTTGCTAGGTTGCCATTTCTGAGCCAGTGTTCGGATCTTCTCATCTGTTGTAATTACATCTCCATCAAACCTTAAAAAAAAAGACAAAATAAAAAAAAAAAACCTTAAAAATGTGTTTGAAATTAATGCAAATAAAAATAACACCATTAAATACAAATTAAAGTCTTTCCACTGCCTGTCACATTAAGTAGCTTCCCTGCTTGAACAAGTAGAGGGTTTAACATGACATAAAATCACTCATCTCTATGAAAACACAATGGCTCCAAGGCATGCTTTGATTACTAGAAGTCACATGAAGGTCTGTTCATTCTTTCTCAGGATAACTTAGAGATATAGTAGACCTACATATGGGAGTTATTGAACTGAAAAGAACATGCAGCATATTTCAGAA
Source organism: Aythya fuligula (assembly GCF_009819795.1). Taxonomy (NCBI): domain Eukaryota; kingdom Metazoa; phylum Chordata; class Aves; order Anseriformes; family Anatidae; genus Aythya; species Aythya fuligula. Next base: position 3,918,096 of record NC_045578.1, on the reverse strand, counting down.
GATGGTGACTTGTTTCCATAATTACAACTAAAACTCAACAGGAGTTCAATTCTTTACTTTTCACACATGTAAACCAAGTCACATACTTGAAACGATTTCTATTCAGCACCTTGCACATTTTAAGTTACAACCTCTATCTTACAGTAACCTTGTTTTTGATTGGACCCAGTCTTTCACATACCTCTTTTGAACTTCTAGGAAAAAAGAATCTGTTCTTTTCATTTGCAACTCATACATGGCTCGAAGAATATGTAGAGGTGCATTAAGTGCATCATGCGTCATCTGAAAGAGATTTAAAAAAAAAAAAAAAAAAAAAAAGACATTTCAGGCAAAGATGAAAAATGTGTTTCTTTATGGGAGACCGAGGTATTATTTTCTATTTATCATATGCATTAAAAATTAATGAATTTAATAATATCTGAATTAGTAGAAATGAAGAGTAGTTTAGCAAAAACTTTTATAACGATTTTACAGCATTCATTATTGTGTTCTCAGTATGAAGTTTTATTTTCTGTTTCCTTCCTTTTTATTTCTTGAAATCACAGACCTACAGAATATAAATCTAGAAGAAAATCAGCCATACAAACTACCAAATATTTTATGCAATTAGCAAATCTATAGTGACTTCCAAGGAGGAAAAAATAAGTACCAAGAAACATATTTTGGTGGCTTCATCCAAACCCTCCAGAGGATCAAGTTTGTTCTGCTCTAAATCAGCAGAACCAACAACGGATTGCTCCACATCTTGATCTTGTTCCCTTTCTTCCAGTTCAGTATCCTCACGTTCAGCCAGGGAACTGATCTCTTTCTTTGAGGAATACAGCATTATTGACAAAATCTATACAGAAAAAGGTAGCATATGGTGTGACAGCTGTAGATATCATTAGTGTATCAGCAATCAGCATTTTAAGAACATTGTAAGACTTGGACAGAGTTTAGCACATACTATTCTAAAAGGAAACAACACCTAAATCAAACAGAAAACAACAGAAAAGGAACATGAATTTAAACCATTTCCCACTTCACAAATAAGTTACACCTTCCAGGTTACTAAAGACAACTTCAGTAATTAGCCAAAAGCATAAAAAAATTGAGAAAATATTTAACCATTTCAGAACATCAAAGGTTTCAGGATTCTTAGACAAAGACAGAAGAGAGATAACTATCACTAATAAGCCAGAGCTGCCCATACACACTCTTCATGCCCATGATAAAGCACAACTAATGATTGAACCACTTTTATCTTTCTGCAATTAAATATTCAGAAACAATGCACCCACATACATATTGATGTCCCTATATCGCACAGCAGTAATATCTTGCACATGCCAGTGAGTAACACAACGAATATTTTTCTTTTAGATTATTTTTTTTTCAATTGAAGAATGGAATCTTCAAGAATAGTCTAAATAAAATTTATAAATGAAACTGAGTAGGTGATTAATGCCTCATCTTCCAAAATTCTTTCAAACATGATCAGATTAATTAATATCAGCTCCATCTTTAATAAAGTTAGACTATTATCTATACAATTATGACAGAGAAAGGAAGACCCAGGGATACAGGAAATGAACATTTTTTCAAAAATATTCTTAGCACTTTCTTCATAGAAGGAAAGTGCAATGCCATTAAAATTTCACGTCACCCTGTGAAGCTACATTTTGCAAGAAGTCAAAAGCTTATTTTCTCACCTCCAAGTCTCTGAGAAGCCAGGTCTTACTGAAGCCAGTTCCTTTGCTACATTTCTTCACAAGAAGCTTGAGTAAACCAGACTGAAGAAAAGCAGCTTGGACCTCCTTAAAACCATGAATCTGCACATACAGACAGACAACGTATCACAATGCTTGCCAGGCCTTAACACACAGCCTATCTATAGTACAAGTAATTTTCCTTTATTTCCTTAAAAACAAAAAACAAGTAAAAAAAAACCACAGAACCCCACTTCAGATACTTTAATAGTATAAACCATGACACACAGTACTAACTGTATGTCTGTTTTGCTCTGACTGTCCAAAACACTACAGACTTCTCTCATCATATAAATTAGGAATAAGAAAAGGGGCAAGTGAGTTTCAGTCCGTGAAGCATTATCCCTGCAATTTCTTCATCAATTTTCATGAATGATCAGCCCTCACAGAGGAAAAACAACCCAACTTTAGACTCACAAATGCTGTGTAATCTTTAGCTATAGTTTTAACCCCTACAGACAGGGAATAAATGGAGACAGAAGATACAGGAGCTTATGTTAGTTTCCCAATGGGCTTAATCAACATGCAAGTTGCTGTTGAGAAAGGCAGAATAAAAACTTCTGACACTGAGCTAATTCTACATGTCAGGCAAAAGATACCTTAAGTGTTCTGTAAAGCCCCTTTAAAGCAAGTGACAAGACCCATGTTGCTTCCACTGCCTCAGCATAACTGCTGTCCATGCTGGTTTGCAAAAGGTGCGTGGATATAAGAACAAAGTGCTGGAGGTATTGTCTCAGCTGGGTCTGGGAATCGCTGCCTTCTTGTCCACATTTCTGAATCAACTGGTAGTCTTTCACTACAAGAAAGGAAAGACAGAATTCATTAGGTTCATCTTAAAATGTTATGAAGTCATCTCTTACCAGTCCGTATTAGTAAGCCGAGACGCAAACACAACCCACATGTGAAGTGCATACTAATAACGAGTCGTATTAACAAGACTGAAATATTAACATATTAACATTATTAACAAGAACCACCTCTCTGCTTTGCTGTGGCAAAATTATGGCCTTGTTCAGAAATTATTTCAAATTCATTGAACAGCTAAGAAAATATTTTTATCTATATAGAATAGATATCTTCTTGCAACAGTTGATTGCCTGCACGTACCCGAACACACACAGCTCAGTATACAAATCAGCTGGTGTCCTATTTTACAATTACTATGGGGAAAATTCTGACCTGCAATTGATATGATGAAATAAAACGTGCTGATAATTACTGCTCAAGGTATCAATTAAAAAAATATATATATTTAAAAAAAAAAATCAAGCTTTTACATTCAAATCTTTCCTTAGTATCAAAATGCAGTGTAGTTTGTTGGGTTTTCCAAGTGTCTTTTAAACGACTTCAGTAGTTAAATTTGGACAACCTTTGCTTTATTAACTTCACAACATTAGGTCATGAATGCCAAAAAAAACCCTTGCTCCTATGAATCCAACTGATTTGCTGTATATTAAACATTTAGCTTGACAGAACCATTTAACAAGGTGAAACACAGAAAGAAAATTCTTTCTGGTACAATGACCCAGGAAGCAGCATCTAGAGTTTATTTGTTAGGTTGTTATTATTCTTCTTTTATTTTAAAAAAGCCTCTAGACACCGTAATAGCCAAAAGAGCCCATTGATGTATCCTAGAATGGTCTATACTAGAACACCCAGACACTTTCCCTGGAGTACACACTATTTCATGTCATCTAGCTCTTGACTTTTCTGTCTCAAATTTTAGGGTTATCAAACTGTTTTGAAAAGTTCTTCCAGACTGGAGGAAGGCAGAGCAAAACCAGGCTCCTGACACTTTATAGAAGACGTGATTAAGTAAGTTGGGCCTATCTTCATGGCATACTTTCTTACAACACCAGAAAAGAACAGCCAAGATGGCTTTGCTTCACATGGAAACAATAAGTAATGAGCTTGCTTTTGTTTGCTTTTAGTCTTCATTTGCTAGTTGGTAGCACACATCTTGCTGACAATGGAAACAGGCACTTCATAAAAACTCAGAGCAACAAAATGGACTATCCCATACACATTCAGGTTCTGCATAGCTTGCCTTCACATAGTAGCACTTAACTACACAAAGGGAGCATGTGCATTTTTAAGATTTGCAATTGTTTTAAAACTTTAAGCACATGTTTACAAGTGATAAGATATAAGTAACAAGCAAACCTCAAAACAGAAATAGTTGCTTAATCAAAGGCCTATTTCTGAAATTACTCAATTAATAAAATGGTTGACAGTTTCCTAAAGCCTCTCCTGAATAAAAACTAATATCAGAGTTTTAAAAAGAAGAGAGATTTCCATAATCTTTACAGCAGAAGTGTCACAATTTGGATTAAACTATGAGCAGAAAACCAGGTGACTCAATAATAGAAGTCAAACTCTGCAGACCTGAATGAAGCGTTGTATTTCAAACATGCTTTTGGGTATTCAAGAAAGTGCAAGGAAATACTATGTAATCCCTTAATAAGATAAGAATGTCACAGAACCTGTTTTCCTCTTTCGGGTTTTGATGTCTACAACAACTGCCCTGTTTTTCTCAGTGAAATGTTTCAGGATGATCACATTATGAGGCTCGTTAGCATTATCCATGTACACAGAACGAGTCCCCATGCACAGCACCTGAAATTGCAACAAAAGATTCAGTTATGATTTGGAATACTTATTTAAAAATACACTGCCAATTTTTATGTTGGTTACATTGGCTTATACTTGGTGTTGTATTTTTTAGCTGAACAATCTGCTTGCTGCCAGATATTTGCTGATCTTTGGAAAACAGCAGTTAATTTCTACAAAGAAATGGCTACGACAAGTAACTTAATCCTGCACAGGCAATATATCAGAGTTACAACTATCAAGAATGAGATTATTCATTTCACTTGTACAAAAAGCCCTTTTTGATACTCAAATGTACTAAGCTGGTTTTCTCAATGTAGTTTAAAGCAGAACTCAAGGAAACACGAAGCAAAACCAGCTACGTTATTCTTCCTTAGACAAACATTAATTGTGCGCAAGTGGAAAGATGTGAGCTCTGACATGCACCGTGTTTTAATGGTTTATAATGGATGTCTCCAATTGATAAGATCTGTAGTGTTAGAAACAAACCTAAAAACTCTAACCAATTTTGTTTCCTTTACTATTGATAGGCCACTTACCTCAGGAAACCCAACCAGCACCAATAAAGTGAAGATATTGGTGTGCTTTAGCTGGAAGGGCAGCTGCTTAATGCAATGGTCAGTGAAAGCAGCGATCACATTATGCCACTGCGCAGAAGAGTTCAAAGATCGGAGAATATCTGCCATGGAGCTTGCCCAGTCCAGACCTACACGACTGGAAAGCAAGAGCAGTCTGTATTAGGAGGGCCGACTACGCACTTACCTGAAACTATTTTTCCTCAAGACACCACACCACTGTTGATCTGTCAGAGCTGTAGCTTTCATATCATTAATACCAGCGTGCTTATCCAAATATTTGAGGCTTTCATGTCAGCTGACACATTCTCTTTTGTTTTTCATCATTAGAGCATAAATACTATTCTATTTTTGTTAAAAGGTTTACAGTCCCAAGTCAAAGTTTGAATAAATGCTGTCACCTTGAAGTCCTAATTTTAGTTTAGAGCTCGAGATTTTTTTCTTTGCACAACAGCAAGTGGTCTATTTCCCACACACATGACTACCTACTTTCTCTCTGTGGGCTACAATCTCTAGAGAGATTGGCCTCCTTGCTCTAAAATGAGTCTTTGAGAAACTCCTTTCTCTCAAATGATCCTCTGGATATTTTGCCTTTTACATGCTTTTATATTCATTTATGAACTTTCCCCATAAAACACAGCTACAACAAGAATGAATACTGTCATATTTAACAGGCAGAATATTAATCTTAGAATGCTTAAGAGCTTTCTCAAGATCTTCAAAATGGAACATACTCCCTGCCCCTCCTGTTTCCAGTGCAATTTTACTATACAAAATCTCTGTCTCTAATACTCTTACATAAAAAGGCCAGATCCAGAACTCAGCACTTGTGACAGCTACCACATGACACTCCTCTTTCCCAAGTCACAGAAGGAGTATCTAATTTAAAATGAGAGAATTAACATCTAAAAAATAAAAAAATAAAAAATAAAAAATGAAAAATAAAAAATAAAAAAGGAGGACTATCTTGTTTCCCCTAGAACTTGCAAAACCTTGCTTTCACCATAACATGCTATGTACATAAGCACATGAAGTTAAGCCATTCTTCAACAGACAGCCTTCTTTTGGAAGGAAATTAAAACATTCTGACTGCAACAAGGGCTGCAGATGCTATGCCCTTCCCATGATCAAGACGTAGGTTTAACTGACTTTCTGTTAAAAAAAAAAAACAACAACTGTATGCATGAGGCAAGCATGAAAGAAAACTAGTGCTAGTCATCAGAGAGCAACTAATAGGTTTAAATTAAAAAGCACCTGTCTAAACACACAGCTCCCAGACTGAAGAGAAGATGAGTTGTCTTCCAGCCTTCTGGCATTGTAGACCCATCTCCCGCAGCAAACAAATTATGTTTGGCTGAAAGGACTTTAGCCACTGCAGCATCCACTTCTGCAGGCATAAGTCTCAGGATTAACTGGCCCAGAAGTCCCAGTGTTAAATGGTAAGTTTCATTTAGGTGGCCAGCATTTGAGATGACAACCTGAAACATCAGTGGAAGTATCTGTTCCAGGTTAATCAGAGACATTGTAGAGCCCTATGGAAAAAAAACAAAACAACTCAGTAAGGCAGGGAAAGAAAACAAGATTTTTAGTCAAAATCATAGCACATACAAAACCTTCTGTTCTAATGCTCCTTCCAATGGGACAAAAGGACATGAGAAACTAGGTTTCAATACACATTCAATACAAATATACATTGTCATAAAACTGCAAATCAAACATCTGTACGCAGCTTTCTTACATCAGGACCTTCCATTTGAGAAATGTTCTGTCAAACTGAATGAAGGCACAGTATAAACTGTGTTTAGTAATAACACCTGACACGTAAATCTAAGGTGATGCTTTAAAGTTTGCAGGTGTTGAACACTTAAGGTAAGCTTCTAAATTCTAGTTCCCTTCCCTCTCTCCCCACACAGGAACAAGGCTTACATTCCTTAGTAATGCGAAACTGTTTAAGACATTCTGACATTTGCATTTTGCTACACATAAGCAAATAAAGCCCATTTCCCACAACAATTTATTTGCTATGAATTTTATTCATGTTATTTGTAACACCTAGCAAATACAAGGATAGAAAGTAAAAAGAACTAACTGATTTGAAAGGTGGTAACATAGCAGCCAGCAATCCTAAAATCCTCTTCTGAGAGCATTCAGCAAAAACTTGTTCCTGGCTAGGTATTAAAACCTTCTCTGCTTGCTTCTGGGCTGAATCCTCTGAAGTGCAGTCATCTGCTTTTTAAATTAAAGCAAAAGAAGAAAATCCGACAAAATTACATTAAAATAAAAGAAGACAGTGATATTTATTTTTTTATGGTTAAAAAAAATGCAAGGATGATTTTTGTCCAATTTTTTCTTAAAAAAAATGATAAATCTTTATAAAAGTTAATAACATATCAGGTAAAGATATTTCCTTACACCATTTATTTAAAAGTGTATACAGGACAGCACTATGTACAGATCTGCTTTCTTATCCTAGTTCTAACAAGACTAGTCTTTAATAGAATAAGGCACCTATCTTCTGGTTCTGAGTATGTAAGACTACACAAGTATTGCGTTAGATCAGCAGGAAGTATCATCTCCCAGCATGAATATACATCGCTGGAATTCTACTCTGATTTCTAGAATCCTTTAAACAGATTGCAAGGTAGCAGTTGTTCAAAGAGCTATGCTTGGCAGGTTTTTACAAAGCAAACAGCTCACTTGCATTAAAGACATCTGCAAATACACAAAAATGGGTTAGAAATAAAGAAATACGGCTGTTTTCTTTGCATACGTACAGATATTCCTGTGATAAGGAAAATGAGAAATAATCTCTTACCTGTTGGAGAAGCATTATCATCCACAGACAAGTCTGATTCTTGTCTCAGAACAGCTTTCTTTGCTAAGACAGCGCTATGATTGCTTTCACTTCCTTGTTTTTGTACTTTATCTTCTGCAGGAGACTGGATTTCATTGTGAGTGTCTCTTTTCCCCTAAAATAAAACAAAGATACTGAAAGATTAAAACAAAATTTAATACTTGCAGAAACAGCCATGAAAAGAGAAAACAAGAAATCTGCTCTCAACAAACATCTTTCCTAGAATACCAAAACCTTTCATTGGTTAGCAATTTCTTGACATATACATGTCTCAAGCTCCCATACAGTGAATATATATTTTTCTATTTTGCTTGTATCTATGCATAAAGTTATCCTGTCATAGCTTTACACACCATACAAAACCATAGAAGATCTTTTTTCATACCTAAGCAGTGCTAACAACTAGGGGAACCACTACCCTTTCAGAAATTATGTCCTTTGCCCCTTTCCTCCAAAATTTTTGAGAATCAAAGTTGCCTACGAGAACATAAAGTGATGCCTTAGTCTTTGACCAGTTGGATTTAATTAAAAACAAACCAACCAATCACCTTCCCCTTGCCTCCCAACTTTTACCTACAATTAAAATCATTGTCATCCATCATTTTGGCTATATTTCCGCAATAGGACATTTAAGCTTCTGAAGATGACACAGCTAATTGGTATCAGGGGTCTGCGTATAATGGGTACTTACATTGCAGTGCATATAAGAGCCTACACTTGGTTTCTCATCTTTTCCCTTCACTTCTTTATCACCAACACAGCTTTTTGGAGCACCATCTGTGGGAGGACTGACTGATACAGTGTCATTCTCTGAGAAGGATTCACCTTCTGGTAACATGCAGAGGAGAGCTAAATTTTTCAGACCTGAAAGCAAAAAAGTTACAAAAGCTGTTTAGCTTTTGAGTGGCAAGATAGCGAAAAAGCAGAACTGAAACATATTGAAAGAGAACTGCAAACTTCCCCTCACACTATTTTTTTTTTGTTAACATTGTTGTGTACAACTCCATCAAAAAGATGTTCCCCACCATGTTCACTTAATTGTGTAGTTCAATTAAGTGCTTCTGTGATGAACAGGTAGTGACATTTTTTGTCTGCCATCAGGGCAGAAGTCCTAATGAATTTTAAAAAGTATCAGGGATACCTCCCAGCAGTGTGAATTATGAGGGTTGACTTGTCTTCATTTTAATCTTCTGACCACTTAAATATTTATAGAATAAAATTAAATCGCATATTAAAAACAGATGAAATAATGAGTATGCATAAGTGTTTGGTGGTGGTGGTATTTCAGCAGTACTAGGGCTGCTCAAAAAATGCCAATAAATTTGAGTATCAGATTTTGCTATATTCAACATAGGTCTCTATTTAATCACCCTATTTTCTGTAAGTAGGTCTCAGTTCACAGAAATCCTCATTTCCAGGCAAAGCGACATCATCCCCAGCAACTTATCACAAATAAGGTTAAAAAATTCTTGCCAATAGATAAGGAACAAGAACCATTTTGCACCGAGCTATTTGCTTTCCTTTGAGCCCTTCAATTGTCAGTAACACATTAGTAACAGAACATGAAGCTCTATTGATCCATTTACAACATTCATGATGGGAAGGAAGGGAAAAAAAAAAAAAAAAAAAAAAAAAAGAAAAATTACCAAAGAGTTGCCAAGTTGTCTTCAGCATTTATGTAAGTAGCACATTAATTTTCTCAAGCACCCTATTTTCCATGTCTCCAATGACCCCGAATGACACTTGTTCTACATAAACAATTATTTTCAGTGAAGTACACAGTACCTTCCCCTTTCCTTTGGAAACTTCAAAGTGAGTAATCACAGACTTTTCTGACACTTGCTAGAAGCCATTGTTTCACTGAAGGAGGAGCTGACTCACCTTTTCCGTGCTGTGCTTTCATCAAACAATCTCCAATGAGCTGTATGCACTGATGTTGTAGAACTCTGGCATGACTGAGGACCTGTGAATCTAGTTTTTCTCCTTCTACTTCCTCCCCATTTGCCAGATCTGCACTGTAGAGAGTCAAAGCTGCAAACAACAGCCAGGAATAGTTGTGGACATATGGTTGGATGAGCCTCTGTCGATCACTGATTCGAATAGTCACCATTGGATACACTGTGATGCTGTGAGTGGGCAAGTGACTGAAAGAAGAAGGTAAGAAGGTATATAATTTTGAAATGCAGCCACATTCCTGACAACCAATGTAGTTAGTAACAAAAGATACCTTTACACGAAACTATGAAAAAACCAACTCATTCCATGGTTTCAAACTGTAGACCTTCAAGAGCTGTACACTGTCAGCCCCTCACTGACATCAAGTAATGCTCATTTAACAGAGCTCGTACTGTGCTGCGAACTTCTGCTCTAGAAATAAAATTTGTGAACATCTTCGGTCAAACGTTGAAATCTATCTCGTCTAACCACAGCACTGTACGCACTCCTTCCATCCTATCATTCAGGGTGTACAATCCTCCCTCTGCACCTTACACAGCCATGGCTAGAAAACAGTCACAATTAAGTTACTTCAGAACTTGGGGCACATTTGCAAACTACAGAATTTTTTGCTGAACTGGTCCTACATTTGCTAACTTTCCCCTGAGGACAGCTATTAGGTGTTCTGATGTCAGACACAACCTTGTAGGATGTGATATGAGAATGACTGACTGTATTTAGTTGCTAATTATCACTTCTGGCAAGTAAAGTGGAAGAGAAAAAAAAATGTCACATTTAATACCTGTCAGAGTATTTCTTTGCAGAGTAACATCCATAGCAAAGGTCAAAGTCATCACACACATTGCAGTTCATTCGCCGACCTATGATGACCCCTTGGCAGTGATCACAGGCATACTCCATGTTAACCATTTCATGGTCATCCTCATGTCCCTCAGGTTTAACTCCACCTGTAAAGAAAGATTTTACAATTCCCCTGAAAACCTTTGTTGATAAAGGATCTTTCTTAATTTCAACTTTACATTCAGATTAGGAAAAGAAAAGCCTAACATTTCTAAAATATCCGAGAAGAATCTTTGACTTTATATGTAATTTAGAAGATACTATTTTGCCTTCAACTATAGGGTATTGAGGGAGTCTTTCAAAAGATTCTTACCAAGAAAACAAGTTTTGCATAAATCCATGTCATTGCATTGCAGACAGCGGTAGCGATGCCATGGTGCGATTTCATCACAGCCATCACAGGATATGTCCACATTTAACAGGTCACAGTAACGGGCGACAAACATATGCATCTAGAGGAATAAATGGACATAATTTACTTGAGCATTATTTTCTGAGAGAGCGCTTTCTAGACAGAAAGCAGAACGCTCCCCCTGCTGAAAAAGGATGGGGATCTTTTAGTCATTTTAGACTTTTGAAGGCCTACAGGGAGCCAGGGATCCAACTCATAAAAATTAGTTAAGCCAGATGCCTTTCTCTCCTTTATGCTTTTAAAAGTCTCCTATTTACCCCTTCTGCAGATAAATAAGCAAATCATGAGGTCACCTTTCTCTGCTTCTCTGGGTCAGCTTGAGCTATCTTTTCATACCAGGTCTCAAACATTACATCCTGACATTCATCCATCCACTCACAGTTTTGCTTGTAGTCTGCAATTTCATCTTCTTCACTCCACTGACTAAAAGAAAAGCAAGCTCAAAATTAAGTTTGAATGCAATTAGGCTCCCTTCTAATATAACTAGATATAACTAGGGATACCTTTAAAAAAAAAAAAAGAAGTGCTATAATATACTAGTAAAAACAAAACTGTAAGAACTTGTTCACTTGGTTAATAACTGACCACATAGACACCACCACCTTGCCTCTGTGACAAGTTCTTACATATATATGCAGAGCATAATGCCAAAATCAAAACTGCTTTTGGTAATGCTGGCAGAGCAGGTGAGAAGTTTTTAAAGCTTCTTGGCCTTTACATTTGCTCAGATGTAAGATATACAAGCACTATAAAAATATAACATGGAGCTGCTAAAAACATTTTATATTTATCAAGAAGAGAAACAGCATTATATATGTCCTTGTACACAGCCAAACAAGTGAAGTGTTCCAGCAGTAATCATATTAAAGACAAGATTTTAATGTTTTTAGCACCAGTAAGTATTTGAATTTTTTTCAGTATTAAGCACTTGAATACTGGCCAGGTTTTGCCATATTGTTAATAGTTAAACTTTTTACTTCTTGCTCCAACACAGTTCAGGACTCTTTCTTGGTAAAAATGGCATCAATAGTTAGTACCATGTGGTTGCATTGTTCCTGACTCACCAAATCACACTATCATGAATACTTATGTTTTCTTGTGATGTTGTCATCAGAAGCTGGGGTAACTGAATCTCAACAAAGAAGGAAAGATCACTCGGTTCCCAACTCATATCCAAAAGATGAAGGAGAGTTGTCTGCACACATGACAAGGCAGGAAGTAATGATCTAAAAACCAAAAAACAAAACAAAAAATAGTATGTTATGAGGATTAAAAGGGGTCCAATTACTATCCACTGAGTTCCAAGGTTTACTACACATTAAAATGACTATGTGGCAGAACCTCAAGTTTACTAATGCACAAACTTATACAATTTAACAAGATGCACAGCCAAGACATTTTGAAATAAAGATTGAATAAAATCCTATGGACTGAGTTGATATTATGCTATAGCCTAAGCATTAGCAAGAGGATCTGTCTTCTCTGCAGTACATTTCCTCAATACCCGTAGGGACTTGTTCTCTTTGAAAATGTTTGCCATTTCCAGTTGAAACTGGACAAAGGATTTGGAAGTTATGAGTAGAGAAATTGGTGTAATATTCCTAAAATCCTCATTCCTCTAGGACACCTAGCTATAAATCCCAACAATTCTAATCAGAATATTACCAAAACATACGTTTTAAAGTTAGAGCATGGCTGCAGAACTGTTTCTCATTGCAATATTCTTGCCAAAGTGTTTTGCAATAAATTTGCTATTTCTAGTATGTCATTACTAAGCTTCAGAAACATATGGCAGAATCGTATCTACAAAATGCCATACTAAGTAGAAGTTTTAACACTGATAAACGTATTGCTCTTTCATAGTTTTAATAAAAATGTAATTTAGCATTCTGGACCACAAGATCAAGATTCCTTATTTAGTTGTGTAGGTAATGCAAAGTATAATCAAACTTCATTGAACATTAAACAATAACAAATGAGAAGGGAAGGGGTGAGGAAGAGAAAAAAATGTCACATTACTTAGGCAAAGTGCTTATACCTGTCATTAATGGTACTAAATCCCTTCACAGAGTTTACCAGGAACAAAACAAGCTGATAGTAGGACTCTCGAATTTCTTTGTGTAGCTCTGCACCACAGCCTTCCAAGTTTCCAAAGTAGCTAGAAATTAAAGAGTCAGTTTAGTAGTCTAAAATTCACTGTCACATCTTATATAAAATGCTTTGCGCAACTTTTACCAGTGGGCAATATTTTCATCACTTGCTGCAAGTGGAAAAGATGTTAACTTTGTTTAAAATGTAGTCTGTCACTTTCAAAGGAAAGTAAAAGAAGCCTGTACTAGGAACCAGAAAAATAGGTTGGATTACCTCAGCTTTACTGGATGAGAAAGAAACCAATCAACAATTAGACAAAAATTTACAATAACCAGACCCTACAATCTTTCTGAGCTTGCAGGTTGGAATTGTAAAGGTGTGTGCATGTAGGCATCCACGCTGTGACTCAACTGCATGATACCTTAGAGCTTGAATAGGTCCAACTGAGTCCCACTTGAAACTAATAATTAATTTTTTTAGTTAAGCATGCAAAATATGCACAGTAGCCTAAAAGCTAATCTTCATGTCACATTTTAATTATCCATATGAATAATAAGCAACAACATTTTACCATTTTGAGCTTTCATGACTGGGAGAACACAAGGCTCAAATAAATAGTATTAGACAAATTATTTTCTAATAATTACTTACTTTGTAAAATCTTTCTGACAGGCTAGAAGTTCTAAGAGAAAAAGTACACAGGGTGGATGAAAACAGTGTGGCCGCCCAAGTGAGTCTAGGCACTGGTGGATTGTCTTGAGCACTTCCATGATACTCTGCCCTTGGGATTTTCTCAAAGCAAGAACCTTTAAAACACTATGAGCAAAAACAAAACAAAGAATGAATGAGGACTTCAAAATACCTTGCTTAAAGTAATGCCCCAAAAAATCACAATTGAAGAGATTAGTACCTAAATTTTCAATTGTATTTCAGCAACCTTATATTACAGCAGTGTTTTATTACAAAAGTATTCACTTTTACAACAGTTGGAATGAACAAGAAAACTTCAGATAGAATCCAGCATCTCCTGCACCAGTCTAAGTTTTAGAGACTGTAATACACACTGGAGGTTTCATTCTCCATTTACATTCTCAGAATACCAGGTAATTTAAGGAAAGATACAACTAGCCTAGAATTTGTTATCAATGATTTCTAGAACTGATATACCATGTCTTCCCTGTTTGTAGATAGGAAGCAAAATGCCGCTGAAAATAGATTTCAGGAAGGAAGACAAGAAACAACCAGATACTGTTTTTCACATTCTGAAGATCTACATGATAGAAAGGAACCAAAGGAAATAATATTCTCTACAAGGTTTTACATGGATGGAAACAACAGAGGTTTGAAACATAAATCTGAAAACTGTTTAAGTACAAATTGTTTTTCGATGCCATCTTGCAACTAAAACGCGTTTTATTCCATCTGAAGAGGTCTGAAGACAAGTTTCAGTATCTTATAATTGGCAGCATTTTCAATTTGCTTACCTTTCATGGGAAAGTGATTGATCCTTAATAAAGTCTAATATGTTTTTCAATATGGGATATTTCTCCTTCACAGTAGGCACTGGTCTTGGCTCTTCTATTGATCTAAAAGACAGCAGCCTTAGTCTTCCACGGCTGAACTGAGATTTTCGTGTAGGAGTGGAAGGAGGTGATGATACATCTTCTTGCTGTGAAGTTGCATTTTCAGCAGGCTTGCTATGAAATGCAGATGCTTCTTCTGTTTGGAGAGGGGCTGGAACTTGTTTAGTCTTTGTATCAGATTGTGTTATTTGCCCCCTCTCTATTGAAACAGGATGAGTTACTCTACTGGAAGACAACGAGGGTGCTGCCTGGAAGTCTGTTTCCACAACAGAACCTATTCTTTGGCATTTATCACTGACAATATCTTGGACTTCCGAACTGTCTGAAGAACTTTTCGTCTTTGCTCTCACAGGCAAAAAATTCAGTAACAAAAGGCTCTTCTGCATACAAAGTTTTGCTGCAGGATAAAAATTAAAAGAGTTAAACTCATGACAGCAGAGCACCAAACTTCCTATCTTTTGCCTAGGATGAAAGCAGTTTATCTTGTTCCTTCTGAGCCAAAAGAGACTGAAAATACCGTTCTTCTTATTACATTGGTCATGATTTTATCAGATATGTAATTCTAGATTCCAAATGCCTTGAATAATCACATCGAACCACACAAAGCATATAGTAGTCAATGTGAACACATTTTATTCTAATAACAATCAGCTGCTACTCTAACAGCAATTATTTGTGGTAATGAGTATCTCCAAAAATAGACAAATATAAGTTCAGAACTAGGGGACCCAAGTGATGGGGCATGCCCTGCAGAACTTTCTCACATACTATTCTCTGCAAAGAACAGCAAAACACAATCTCAGATAGTTCATATAACGTACACTAGTTTCTCTCTTAAGAAATTAAGAAGTAACCCATGTCATTAACTCACCTTTCACAGGAAAAATAGTGACTGAGATTTACAAGGTAATGCTCTACTAAACCACATGGAACGCTTATACAAATGGAAAAACACCACTTACCAAGAGTTTCTGGGTTCACCTCACTTGCTTCTGTGTTCTGCTTCTCCTCAGTATCATTTCCCCTAGCCATCAGGGATTTCTGTTTCATTTCCAACTGTAGACAGGATGTTAAAATAGTTAAAATATGACTCTCCCCATATATCTATACAGCAAGGCAGTAAGAAGATTGCATTGCAATAAAGGAATTTAACTTTCGGGAGCAGATGACAGTATTTATTATTCCCTAGCACAGAAAAAAAAAATTAATAGTGTAAAAGAGCTGTACCTAAGCTGGCAGAGCAGGTAATATAGCCTTGTACCAAGATGCTCACTGCTTGTTGGCTGTGAGCCTTCCCTGTCATGTGCCTGGATGTGCATCCTCTGCCCTATAAAAAAAAAAAAAAAAAAAGGCTTCCCTACTATCCCTACTGCTCAGGAAAAAATGTACATCTAGTCATGAGATAAGATCCTCCAAAAGCATCAAGTCATCTAACTAGAGAGCACTGTCAGATGTCATTGTCACTGGAGCCTCACCTACTATGTAAATGGACTGCAAATAGAATGCAAACATCACCTGTCATGTAACAGGTACGGTGCTATTACTCATCTTAACGTGCATCTGCACGCATCGTATCACCAGCCTATATTCATGCTGCAGGGAATTCTTGCAGGCAAGAAAGAGGAAGGAAGAGGTCACAAGTGACTCAAACAGTTAAATCAGCCAGCCTATGGCTGATGGGCTCACAAGAGCAGCAGCAGCAAATTGGGCCATAGACTGAATTAGCTGTTCTCAAAGGCCACAAAGTTGTTAACATTTAGAATTTCCTGCAGACTTCTGAAATTTAAGTGAAGTTTGGCTCTCTGCAGCTGCAGGTGGTGACGCAGACACCTCTCACCAGGTTGTGAGCTGATGACACCAGCTCTTGACATGAGCCTTATGTTTTAAAGGAAAATTATGTGCAAAGAACACATCCTGAACTACAGCCAGTTACTTGCTTGTCAAAGAAGCAATTATTCCCTTTCCTGTTAGTGCTGCAGAACTGAGGAAATGATGTTTAAGACAGATCTCTAAGCTATACCTCAAAAGAACTCCCAACTGCTATGCAAGAATATTCCTAATTAACAACACACATTCCCACTGAAAAATAACACAGATATAACTGATTTTGAGTCCAGTTCAGTCCTAAATGCTCATGATCAAACATCTGGGGCTGCAGAAAGGAGGGGAGTGTAAGAAAGCATTTAAATGTTTAGTTCAAAGTTTAGAAGTGAATACATATTTTTCCTAAGTGAAAATATTTGACCTAGAATCACTGCTGGAAAACATGGCTCCACACGACTCCTTAACAGTGCATTGTAATATATTAAGGTAAACGACATCAAGAGATAGCCTCCTGAGCGATCTTACCATCCATATTCTAATTGAATCAGCCAGGGAATATACTTGTGCAAACTCATCGCTCAAAGGCACCTTGCCTCCACTGTTGACTGGAAATGAGAGAAAGAAGAGTCCTGTTTATTTACAGCTCCATTTTTACACAACTTGACTACTTAACTAAAAAATTATGCTAGAGCCTTTGTCTCTTAGTCAATACTTGGAATTATGCCTGTAAGAAAAATAGGGAATAAGAACTGCCAACTTTCCTGAGCCTTGAATACATTAACTGCACCACGACAGAGCTATTTGCAAAGTTACATTATGAATCTCTCTCATCTCCTCCAAAATTGATGCCTGCAGTCACGGAAAATAAAAACTTCTCCCTATACATGCAAATATTACTAATGCAAACTGATATCAGAACAATCAAAACTGCTTAGTATTAACTTAAAGCTCTACAGATATATTTAGTTATCTTTTTTCCCTTTTCTTTTATGCTATCGGTTTCTAGAATAGACCTTCAAAATCAATTTACAGAAATTAAATACATGACAAAACAGTTCCCATCAAGAGTGGCCTGACAATGACTATGTGGAAAAAGATGTCTCAGGGTCCTGCTCAGGGTCTTCCCTCTCCAATTACTCAAATGTTGCCTTTTTTTTCCTCTCTCTCCCCCCACCCCCCTTCTTTACAGTATCAACTGTTCATATTTAACATTGCACAGGTCAACATGGGTCCTTAAATTAATCTGCCCCAGCAAGACTAAGACAGATGAAGCTACTAACATAATAGTAGGACAGATATCTTATCCACTCCTTGATATATTCCTGAGTTACCAGCCTTCAATCTTACTCAGAAAATATCAACTGTCAGGCAATAACCACTTTAGTCATCAAGTCAATCTTTATGTCAATCATTTTTACCCATAACTTTAAAGTTCAAAAAGATGTTTAATTTCAAGATTGTGACAGAAAATGAAGGTGATTAGCTTCTCCTAAAATAAAACCCTTCAAAACCAAGTAACACCTTATTATCCAATATTTCAAACATATCAATAAGCTTCATGAAAATATGATGTAAACTAAGAATTTGTTTACTTTACCTACTAAAAATATACAAATTGTAATAACAAAGGACATTATACAAGTTAAAAGCAAATTGTTTTCTTTTATAAAAAACAAAAATCAACCAAACGACCAAAAAAAAAAGCTTTTGAGGGCACCAAACATGTTGGGAGATAATTCACACCTCCTCAGGCCCCAAAGTTTAAAAATGTGTACAAATTGATGGTAGCTTTTTAGGAAAGATACTATGAGACTATGAAATTATGTAAGAACTTCTAATCACTGGGATCCACATGCCTCTGAATTAAAACCACAGGGGAAATCACTGCCCGCTTTGGCTCACTTTTATAAGAAGACTTAGTCAGTAGTTTATGATGGTTATTAATATTTGGACAGAGCTCTGAAGATAAAAGCATATATTAATAAAACAAACACTCTAAAGATAAGGCTTACCTAGTCTGCCTAAATGATGACTTCTTTGTACAGGACAAAACATCTTTTTAAAAGTCGTCACGCTAAACTGTTTTTTCAAAGTTTATAAACTGAACTATAAGACAGCCTCTTACAAACTTTAAGTCTTCATTATTAAGATAGTCTAATGTTAGAGTTACCATATTTTTGAAGCTTCTCATATAAATCTGGAGTGAGATACACCAAAGCAGCAAACGTTGAGTTCACAGCTTGATCAACAGTAGAACCAGCAACTATATCTGTCTTTGGGGTCTGTTTTTTACATGCCTGTATAAGTCCTTTGAAAAGTTCAGATTTTTGCCCACTGAAATCCTGGGCAGGATCTGATTTTGCAAAGTCGATAAGAAAGTTACGGCAGTCATCTTGGTGAGAGTTCCTAGCCTGGAAAGAACGTTAGAACACATTTACTTTAATATTGTCTGAAAAATTGCTGCAGCTTGTTTCTACAATTAGGTCAACTTGCAGTAAATCTACAGCAGTTTAAGTGGAAACTAATAAAAGGGCACAGAACAACAGTTTCCCTCCTCCTTGATATTTATGCAGTGCAAATGGTAACAACTGTAGCACAACAGCATATACTTAATGATGCATCAGCTAATTAAGGCTGAATGAAACTATGTCATACACAGGGATTTCAAGCCAATGAAATAAAAGCAATGGCCAAAGTACCTCTTTTTTATTTTGGTGCAGTCTACTGGTTTGACTGGCTCCTGGTATAGCCTCAGGACACATTTGATGCCTGAAGACAGGTTTCCACAAAGGAGAATTAAGAACTGATGTTACTTTCAAAGGAGGCAAGTCTGCTTCACTACCTAGTTCTGCAAGAAATTCAGAACAGACACTTCAGTTACTAATTTTTTTCATTCATTTTTACAGAATGATGAAAATAAGATATGTTGAACACCCATTGGGGAAAAAAAATAAAGCAAATAGACCGAACAAGTAATTGAAGAACATTTTCTAACTCCCATTTCTCTAGTGTGATACAGAAAACATGTACTTTATGACAGCATCAATATCTTGCATCACAGTGACAGTATCTTGCATTATGGAAGGATTTTCACAAACACTTTTGCTTTACTTATAACCATAGAAACTCACTGAAAAATTGCAAGTAGCTTTAAAGTTTTTATACTTCTCCTACTAAATACATACAATAATTTGCTAGGTGTAAGCATATTAACAAAGGAGTAACATATTCCATGACAAGAACAGTTCAGTTGGTTCCCTAAATTCACAGGTAAGAACATGACTGATTTTCCAAGGTAAGTACTGACCACTCGACTGCAGCAAGAACTCTAACACTTTAACCACTCTGAAGTGGTGATTGAATACAGATTCAGGAAGCTACCTAGAAGCGTTCTAGTTTTGAAATTAAAGAATAATCTATGTCTATTTTTTCTTACGACACCCATCTTACATCTTGTTATTTTCAGTTACCCAAATCCTAAGTGTGCTCAACTTTTGGAGTTAGCCAAAGTTTACTTGTGAATTCAAATTTAAATCAATACCAAATGCTCACATGAAGTATTTTAAATCACTGAAATTTCTGTTCTCTGTTCTGTATTTTTTTCAGCTTTCTGGCTCCATATTAACTCCACCACTAAGGGGTGAATCACAGCACTAGGGAACAATTTTAAAAGAAAAAAAGAACAGAAGGAGATTGGGCGAACCCTGATATTAATTTATAAATATAATGCAGCTTAATATAATGACTTCCAGGCGTCTGTCTCTTCCTAATACTGGCTTCTGAACATTAGAAAGATCACAGTGAACCCTGAAACGTTCCCGGTAGTCAAGCAGAACAGCAATCAAGCTTGCTACACAGAGACCGCAAAACCAGGCTTAGCCCAATAACCAAACTTTGTTAAGCAGTCTTGCATCGTCAGTCAAGAGATAAATAAAAAGGAATTTCATCCTCACAAGGGATTCAAAACACAAGGTACCTTATCCTTATATGACACCACAACTTCTGGAGCTATCAAGTGCACTCACCTCGTAGAGATTTCAGTGCCATGCTTCGGGAAGCCAAGCGCCCCATCAACCGGGATACAAGAAGCTGTAAATCCAGGCCCCAAGAGACGGCAACATCTGGTAGGCCATAAGCAGTGACGGAAAACTTGTAGCCCCACTCATTATTACTGCTGTCAGAGTGAAAGAGAAACTGCAGCCGTGGGCCAGCCTTAAAGGTCACTTTCTACAGAGCAACAAAACAGTCATTTTGCCAAATGTACATGACAGGAAGACGTTTCAGGGTAATGAATTCCCTTCAGCAATCGTGGCTTTTCAATATTATCTTTTCTCCATAACGGATCTGATTTCCCCACCATGCAAATGAGAAACCCACAGCAATAAGCCAGTAATATTTCAAATCAATAGCTTAATACGAAATTTTATAGTTGATTGAGCTCTTGAAGCTGGACCCATAAAACAATACAGAAGCAGTAGGTTTTGTCAAAGAAAGGGAGTAGCCATGGAAAGCACGTAGCTCATCTCATGATGTTAAAAATCGTGAGGGCAGAGTATCAAAGAATAAATTTTGCCCATGTAAACAGCTAAACGTGATTATTACTTCTAATTTTGACTGACTGCTCCTTCTATAACAGGAACAGAAAGGGATTCTTTACTCATTTGCTCCTTTTATTTGCATCATTGCAGAACTTCTTCCCCACCTCCTGCCCCCATCTTGGAGGGAGTCTAAGCACACACATGCAGGAAAGCAGACGTATTTTTAAACAATAGGTTTTCCACAAGAATTGTAAGAATTTCCAAAGATTAGATATGTCACTGGGTTCAGAATTTTAAAGGTGCTCACCTTAGGCCACTTCTCAGTGCCAACCTTTGTATCGTAACGAGTTTTTGCACCCCTGGCATCAGTAAACTCCAGGTAATCATACCTGTGAAAATTGCAATTCATTACTTCCAAATTTACTTCTTAAATTCTGGGGGAAAATATTTCCTTCTGCATTTTCACAAGTGCTGCATCTCAGAGTCCAAGTATCCCACCACATGTCTCAGAACTACAACTGCATTGCTAAGGAATTTATTTAATGCCTCAATGCAATAGTCCTGGCAAACACAGACTTGCTTTCCTGTAGAACTTTCCCATTTCTTCAGAACTGGTAACGGGTACTAATTTTAACATTTGTCATATGCCTTAAGGAAACAGTAACCTACTATGTTATGAAACAAACAAACAAACAAAACAAAGAGTTTTGTCTAAAGAAGGCAAAATAAACACCACAATGAGAAATTTCATAAATTGGAGTAGTCACTACAACATTGCAAAACAGATCAAAGGATGCAAAATTCATACAAGCATCATGCCTGCACATTTGCCAGGACAGGTGCCTTTCAGCACAAGACTAAGTCATTCAAAATAACACCTTGTATGTTAAGCAGCACATTGAAGAAACTGACAGGGCACGCTTGGGGTGAAAGAAGTATTCCTTGCACAGTGGAACATGACTTGCCCCTCTGCACATAGATACTGGAATCCTGCAAATAGATATTGATATCTAACACAGCACAAGATCAAGTTACCTCCTTTCAGTTTCACACTTTTCATCAAATTCCACCTCAAAGTAAGTTGCCCCATGACATAGGAAGACTGAGACCTCATGGCAATTATTTTCATAGTTATGAGGAGATTCCATTGTCCATGTTCGTAATACCACAGGCTGTTCTTGCTGCCAACTTTCCATTTCCATCTGTATAATAAAAACACACTCTTGAGATACAAATGGAAAGCATTAAAACAAACAAACAAACAAAAAAACCACCATACTAGATGTTTGTGTCTATACATTTAAGCTGCCAGATGTACATACAGGGTGGCATTTAAAAAGTTACAGCATTGATTTACACCTAGATCAGTCACAACAACATCCCTGATAAGCAACGTAGAGAAGCACTTCTAATGCAAGATTTATCTAGTCTACCAGTGGAGGAGACAGTCTCACCCCAGAAGTTCCTGTAAGTCTCCAATGACAACAAAAGCATCTGGATGACTAATGCAGATTTAAACATCTACACTACAGACATACAAACTCTATTAGCATCACTACAAGCAATGAAGCTAAAATGCTAAGCATATGCTATTTTTAATTTTACTTCCTCTTTCATTCTCAGACTCCCTCCTCCTATCCACCTTCTGTTCTCATTCCAGTTGCATCTTCTGGTCACTTTGCTCAACTTCCATATCCAAAGAGAGGTATTTCCAGTTCTTTACTCAATATATCACTGCACATCCCATTACTTGTGAAAGCTTTCCAGTTCCTTTCAAAATGCTCAGTAATAGCTTTTTGAGAAACTCATCTGATTTTCCTATGTCTTTCTTGCAATTTTCCTTTTGTTTCACTGTACTTACAAGTGCTTTATTGCGTTTTGCAATGCACTGCAAAATTTTATGGTACAATTAAACAGCATTTATGCACACATATTATTAATAAGCATTAAAAATCACTTTTAGAATGCCCAGAAGAATTGACCAGAGTTCCAGTCAAGCAGAATACTCAAAAGCATTAATAAAATTTGGAGGGAGTAGATGCTCACAAAGCACAACCAGAACATGAAATACAGAATTCAGAACTGTCTGCCTGTATCTTTAGTTACCTTATGAGGCTCACTACAAAGGTTTTTCAGTGGTTCTACCAGAGTGCTGAATCCTTTTAGCAGAGTACAATACGGAATGTCTAAAGTGCAAAAATCCAACAAGAAGATGACCTAGGGGAAAAACACAGTTCTTGTTAAAACACACACGTAGCCATGTAACCTGGGTGTAGTACAAAATGCCACTGATCGCTTACCAGCTGACGAGTTGCCATTGCGAAGACAGAGTTACTTATTTTTTCTACTATTGTTTTGCCACTATATTGGGATAAAAGTGACTGCAGAATCCTTCTCATATTTGACAGGAACTGGCCTACATCTAAAGAGAAACAAAAACCAACTTAATAGCCACCTTAAGGATGGTGGATAAACCTGTAGAGATTTGTTACCACAACCTGCTTTACTGAACACTATTTAAAGTGCACGGTGATGTGCAGAACAGGAAAGACAACAGGGAAGGCATCCGCTGCCCCAAAAAACTGACACTTGGGAGAAAGTTCAGAGACCTTTTCTGTGATATTTCTATCATGGAAACAACTCACACTCATCCACTAACTTAAGAAAAAGAAGAATGACCAGAACTTAAATCAAGCACTCCAAAAATGATGATAGAATCTTTGTGTAACCAGCCCCTCTTCAAAACTAAGAAAAATAACACTAATAAATATTAACTATAACCTTACAACATTTTTAAAGGCAATACAGAGAAACAATGAACTTATTTATACAAAAATAACATAAATAAGAAGTGACTTTACATAAAATTCCAAGTACCACTTCTCTATTAAATACTTGGCCAAATTAACTATTCAGTACCGTACTGCTGCATTAAGAAAAATAAACGTAATTTTAAAAGATGCTGTTGAGATGCTGTTGCAGAACATCCGTTATAAGTAAGTTCCTTTTTTCTTGCTATCACAAACATCTAGGTTAAAACATACTACCACAACAGGAATCTATCAAAATAAGGGACATATAAAAAAGCCAAAATGTTCAAATGATATTCTGTAATTGCATTTTTTCTTTCAATTGTAAAACCCCTAACCTTACTGATATGTTTTCTGAATATTCTTCCAACTTAAAATTATCAGTACAGATAAAATTCTAAGTTGCTTGATATGCCAGGCAACTGCTGGTGAACCTTTATTATACTGCTGTTAATTAAATCAGATCATAAAGTCACATATTGTACCACATTTAATTCTGTATTTGGTCCCAGCACTTACAGTTTTTAAGTATTTCTACAGCAAGATCCTTGGCTGAATTATCACTTCCCTTAAGTTGCAGGTAGCACCATGAAAGGAGGCTACCTTGAACAGACCAGAATAAGGAAGACAGGACTGTACCACTCTCTTGCTGTGCAACATCCAGCATCATCATTTCACACTGAAAAATAAATATAACAAACGAATATTTTCTTCTGCTGCAGAATGACACATTGTAGAACTAGGTAAACTGTGACGGACATAATCAGCCCACTCTTCCCACATAAAAGATGAAATGCAACTGACAAACTGCATATAACATCATGAAACCATATAACTTCATGAGGCAAGTAATGTATTTTGTTTTGATAAATCACAATTTTAAGTAGGAACAGATACATGTGAATCACTCGATGTTCTCAGCACATTTTTCTGCATATGTAAATGACCCTCCTCCATTTACACCTCCCTTAGAGGCACGACCAAATCTAACCTCTCAATATGGAATGACTACTTCTGTTTCCTAGTGTTGATAGGGTGCCATAGATTTTCTTAAATGCTACAGGAAAAAAAACAAACATAAAAGCCCCAAAAAACAGAAACAAAACACCTTACCCCATACATTACTTGCCCTTCTATTACAAAATTTTAATACTTGAAGGAAAATATTTCAGTCATTTGGAAGACCTAGCCCTATGGCCCTTAGCAGATATTAACAGCTTCATCCAGAGGGACATTTTGGAAAACTAGTTTCTTTAAGCACACATCTAAGGCATGCAAGCTTGTGTTTTCAGACAAAAATCACAGCAAAGAAGCAGTAAGAGGAATAATGCAAAGACACTTACCTCTCTTGCTGCCACTAGCAGAAGGGTTTCCATGACTGACAGCACTTCACTTATGTCAAAATCTGCGGAAACTCCCTTCTCTGGTAGCAGTAAGAGTCCACCTGGATCTTGATCACTACAAAACAAAGACCTTCTTACTAACCAAAATCAGGTAGCATAGTTCCAAAATATAAATGTAACTATCCTTGTGACAAGGATAAACCTGTAGAGATTCTATTGTATCATTACTATTAAAAGCGACTGGGTTCTGATGAATCCAAACTGATTAAAGCAATACCAACCATCAAGAGGGACAAACAATGCAAATAGTCACTTAAAAACTTGAAAGATAGCCTAGCAAAAGCCTTTGAGCAGCATACTGTGATTTCAGCACCAATGGTAATCCTTGAATATTTTATATCGCTATTCCGTTAATAAATATCCTAACTGGCAGTATTGTCTAAAGCAAATCAGTTGACTATTGTGCAGAACTGTCTTCCAATTGAATTACATTTATAAAAAGGATTAAAAATAAATTTATTAACAGATGAGGGGTATCAGATAAATATTTTCAATTTCAAACCCCCTTACCTGAAGTGGGTACACAAGGATCTGAAGGCAAGATGTACAGATTGCTTATGTTCTTGCTCTGTGATGTTTTTCTAGAAAATGAAAAACATTTATTTTTATGATATGTTCTGTTTCCCTTGTCTATGAGAAAGAATTATAATTTCTGAGCTTTGCTATTCATTTTTGGTATCAAAAAGGCAAGTATAGCTTTTCTTTCTTTAGATAAGCTACAGGGGGATGGGGTGGTAAAAAGAGACAAAGAACATGTTACTTGAACCAGACAAAGCATACAATATTTGACAACAAGAACTCAGATTTGATGTTTTCTGCATAAAGAAAGCAGGTACTAAACAATCAATTTCTCACTTAATGGTTTACCATCATGGTGAAGAGCTGGTTTCGCCTGGTCTGTCTGTCGGGGAAAAAGATTGCTGCTCCACTGAGTAAGGTGTTCTTAACTTCCTGTTTTAGCATTTTCACTGGCATGAGGTTACTGTCCCCCATATCCACCACTGCTCATACAAAAAGAAAACAAAATGGTAAGTTCAAATCAATACATAATACGTTAGAGGCACAATTGAATTAAATGTGTAATTGTTACAACTTCAAGTCTTTGCAGTCCCATATTATACACCAAAAATGGGGGAAAACGTTTTGACTTTTAGCAAGAAAGATTTCTCTAAGGATATATTTATTCACTGAATAAATTAATTCAAGGAACATTACGGCTTGACAACTATCAAAGCTAATAAAGCTTTCAAAATGTGACAGATTCTGTATAAACTGGTTTATCTCCAGCTTACTTTTCAGGAGACTGTCAGCTAATTAACAAAAAAATTATACTTCAATAAAGAGGGTAAAATCCTGTTTCCAGCCAAATCTAATGCGTAATTGCAATTCTCTTCACTGGCTCCAGATTCTTTCATGTTTGTGTACACATTACAGGCTCCTCCTAAGAGCCTGTATTTTTATATACATGAAATATGTGAACTGATTGAACTTCATTCAGTTAAAGGATCACATTCCCTGCTGGTTTGAGCAGGTGACAGGTTCAAAAGAAGTTTCCTATTGCAGCTGCTTCCAAGCCATAAGTTGTCATAAAGCCTATAAAAACGCCAAGAGATGTTTCATTGTGATAGACTAATTAGTACACACTGACCTGAAGAAGAAACAAAGGAATAGAGTGACTGGCTTAATCTTTAGAAATAAATAGATTTTCCCAAATTCTACCTACTGTAACACACTTGCAAAACAGAACAGACAAAACGGTTAATACATTCAATATACATTACCTTCACAGAGATGTCTGTAAAGCTCTTCTGCAGCTTCTGTGTGACCAGGTGTTTTGTTCTGAGAAGTTTCTTGAGGTTTAGCAATTTTATTGTCTCCAGTAAGTACAGAGAAGCAGCTCTGGAGCAGCTGCAACAGCAACGTTTGAGCAAAGATGCATTCTTCCCTTGGGCTGTAAGAACACAGAAAACAGACAGAAGCAAAAAGTAGAAAGGAGAAGCTCTTATATAGCAAATAAATAATGCTATGAGATTTACTATCTCAGATAGATAAAAAAAATGCTGACAGCATAGCCAAAAAAAAAAAGTGTTGCTAACAGCTAAATCTACATCTCAAGCTTCTCTACAACATCATAGTTAAAAACCCATATGGCAGAAGGAGGAAAATGTTATTTATGTAAGTGATGCACTTTAGGAAAAAAACCAACCTGCTGCAACACAACTAAGCATACTTTACTTACACATGCACACACAGATTAGTGCTTCCCCACACAGTAAAGATGCAACTTACTTTTGTTGAAGTTTATTGTAAAAATTCCAGAACAGCTGCAGGTCAAGGCCTGTGAAATCTAAAAATGACTTGTATTTTAATCCACTCTCCTTCTGATGAACCTTAAAAAAGACAAAGAAAATGCAGGATAGGAAAGTTAACTCTGAACAGAACAAATTCACAAAAAATAGTTATCTAAGCACTAGATTTAAAGCAGCCTAGCTTGCTATAAATTTGCATCTCACATGAGTTCCAGTATAAGTTCTCTCACCATCAAAAATATTCTGGTGACTTTGGCTGAAATCTTTCCCTTTACAGAGCTACTAACAGGGACTGTCTCCTCTTTCCAGATGTCTAGTACAACATCCCTATCCTGCGCCACCCCATTAAGAGTCTTTACAACCCCTACCTCTTTTAATTTAACTAAGATTAAGTAATAGACAAAATAAGACCACTCAGGACTCAGAATCTAAGTTGAAAAGTCACTGAATCATGCTTGATATGAACAAAAACATGATTTTGACATGTATCCTTGAAGTAGGGTACATCAATGCTGACATAAATCAGTGCATACCAGCACTGATATACCTCTTAACTACATAGATCTCACCTTGGACACTGATGTTATTTGAAAGAAGGAGAACATGTTTTAATCTATACAACTTGCTTAGCTACCTCCCTACATATGAGGGTTTGAACTAGATGATTTTTAAGGTCCTTTCCAACCCAAGCCATTCTGTGACTATACCTTTTCCATACTTGCTTCAGAAATAGTTACACTAATAGACTGTGCAGTGTCCTTCTCTTGCATCTACTTCACCTAGCACTGATATTTCAGCATTGATGCTGAAAAATAGTTCTTAACTCTCTCCAGAACCCAAGGTGAGCATATTGCCAATCAACTTCAGCAACCATAACAGAGTGCCTTTTTCCAGAAAGCACTTTTTTTTTCCACAGCATGGTTCTAATAATTATTACTACTCACTTGTAAGACTTTGCTTCGTCCACTCACAGTTACTATCAGCATAGTTTTATTACTTTTAGCATGGAAAATACAGGCTTAAACAGAACAGAAGTGAAAATACCAGGTCTTGTGCAAGCTGCTGGATGAAATGAAGTGTCTTCAGGAGAAGAGTTGTGCCACACACTGTATCATCACTAGTTTTTCTGCACTGCAAGCAGTTCATGCTCCTGTTGGGCTCCTCTCGCATAGGCCGAAGATACCCAAGAACATTCAGGCCCTGAACTCCGAGCCT
Source organism: Aythya fuligula (assembly GCF_009819795.1). NCBI lineage: Eukaryota > Metazoa > Chordata > Aves > Anseriformes > Anatidae > Aythya > Aythya fuligula. Next base: position 3,889,328 of record NC_045578.1, on the reverse strand, counting down.
TTCTGCTGTGTCTTGTCTTGTGCAGAGGAACTTTATCATTAAGTACTAAAGGAACATAAAACACAGCACAAGAGTGGGTTTTAAAAGTTACTCTAAACTTGGCTTTTACAAGACATGGGAGCACATGTGTGAGGAGACTGCAGGTTTGGGAGAGAGACAAGCATGCCGTGTTCCCTGCCTACCACTCCCAGAAGTTCAAAATAATGAGCTCAAGATTCAGGCTAAACTTGGACTCTCGGAAAGTCCCAGTACTGGTTCTGTGACCTCTGCATGTATCTGCAAAGTTAGTTAATTAATTATCAGTTCCCTTCATTCTGTATACTCTGTTTTTTGGCTCTATAGTTACAGCATTTTTGCAGGTAGAAAAAAACGTTATCTGCATTTAAAAGCAAGTAGAGCATCAGCATGTAATATCTAAAACAGTTTTATTCAATCCATCCACATTAAGATACAAAACGTAAAGCTGAAAGGAAGAGCAAGTGTTGTCATCCAAAGGTATTTACTAACTCCACTGACTCAAAAGTCTAAGGGGTTAATGGTTACATAGACAACAGCTGAATGCTTTAACAAGCAATGATGGTTTCTGAGAAGTCCCACAACCACTTCTGCTAATTTTCAGAGTCCAAAAAACTTCAGGGGAACTATTCAACAGCTTATGCCAGAAACAAGATAAATGCAACTGAAAATCAAAGCTTCCTACTTAAACATTATAAATTGAAACCCATTTTCTGCCACTCTTGAAACAGGGAAGTCCCACATTCCTCAAGGTATTCAATCTAACTCATTGAACTGCTTACTAATTATTTGTCCCTTAAAACAAGGGTTGAAGAATCTGCCTCTAGAAGAATAAAATTTGTAACTATGCAATTAAGATACTATAAATTTCAACTAGATATCTAGTTAACTAAATGCGTATCTATCTGTATAAATATAAAAGTCATATATATTTAAAATATAAAAACAGAATATAAAGATACTAGAATAAAGCAACAACCACATCATCCTTAGAAATATCCACTCATAAAACCACTGATCTGTGCATAATCACATAATTTTGCGTTAACTCTAAACCTGAAGTACCATTTAACTACAACTATATATGTGTACATGCAGAGAAAAAGAATGTAACACAGAACAAAAGTCAAATCATCCTTTCAGCTAGAAGCCAATTGACTCCTACCCAGAAGAGTTCTGCTTGCACAAAAAAGTTATGTTTATTTCAATTGGCATAACAACAGAGCACAGCAATGAGCCTCTGCTCACTGTGACTGGGCTAATGGATTTTCATCATTTCTTACCTGGGAAACTATGCATTGTTGCATTTTGACATCCACTTCATCCCACTCTTCTTCCACTTCAAACCAGCCAACAGGATCATCATCTCCCAAATCATCGCATGAACAGCTGCTTCTACGTATAGAAGAACATAAACTTTGTAAAGAAAAGAAACTGCTGCAAAGCTGGATATGCTGCCAAAATATTTTTAACACGTTATGGTTGTAAAGACGACAGAGAGGGAAGAGAAACTTTTGCATACCTTATATGTGCTCCAGTTTGTGTATTACAATGAACAAAGTCTTCATAGTCATGGTCCCTAACCTCCCCTCACTCCTAAGCAACAATTCTGATAAAGTAACTTAATAAAACTAATTAAAATACATCTTTCTATAAATTATCAGAGATCTGCACTGTAAGCAGAGTGTTTGTTTTGTTACATCTTTTTCTAAATAGGTTTTTAAATCAAGAAGTTGAAATCAACACCTACGTATATATTTCCTCAAACACATCAAACACATCAAAGGCTCATTAAAATCAAACAGGTAACCATTAAATGACACATGCATCATTTTTAAGTCATTTGGAGCAATTCTCAGTAGCTCAAATGCCATTGCAAAATGACCTCATATAGCATTTATATTCCCTTCATTAGGAAAAGTGCCCCTTTACCTGTTTTTTAAAAATTGTTTGAATTCCTGTAGCTTCCATTTGTCATAGCTTTCAAATCTTTTGAAGTGTTCCTCTGCATGGAACTTTTCTGAAGCACTATTGTAAGCAAACACCAGCCCACATTGGGCTCCAATAGCACCTCTTCGAACCTAAAAGAACAAATATAGAGAAACATACATAAAAATTACAACAAAAGAAGGTGGTGTTTTCACAGAAAAAAAAAAAGTTACAGTAAGCAACTAAGTACTAACAAAACTGATATAACTAGAATAACTGAAAACTGGAATAACACTTTTTAACCTAAAGAAGGAAATAAAACAGTTTGGAGAAGTGTTATGGAAGCTTTTGTAATCCATTGGATCATGTGCATGATTAATGTTTGCTACAATTATCACTCTGCTAATAACCTAACAATAACTACACTTCCAAATATTAATTTTCATTCTAATTTTTGTATACTAATTCTGAATTTGTATACTAATGCTCATTCTAATTTTTGTATACTTAAAATTGAAAAAAAAAAAAAGAAAAAAAAAAAGAATTGTATCCCAATATCCCTGCACTGCTTTGCAACAGTTCAGTTGCCTCTATGGCTCCAGTTTGAATTTAATTGCCAGAATTCCATTCTTATTTGATTCCCTTGTACATTAAAATATGCGTTCTTATTCCAGGAATTCAATTATTTCTTTGCCTTAAATAAATAAATTCAGCTGCAGAAATCTCACTGAAGATTTCTCCTGGCCACAAGATTTAATCACAAGATCTTGTTTTCAAACCAGATAAAATTGCACTGAGTGTTCAAATTACACTGATGTCTTTGAAAAGAATTTGAGAAACCCTTCATTTAATCTGAACTCACATACTATATCTTGAAACTCTGCAATTCAGAGTTGAAAAATTACTTTAAATACTATGTATATGATCTTACAAATAAATTAATACTCTACACCTTAATAACTTGAGTATAGTACAAGACATAGACAAAAGCAAGAAAATAAATGTCTTGACTGCATGCTTGTGGCACTCTGAAGCAATTTTAGATCTCTGTTTTCTTCAGATCCCTGTGATTTACACAAAAGTAAAACCCCAAAATACCACTGTTTCATGATGAATTTAAAATTTAGTTGATACAAAAGAAAAAAAAAATCAAATTCAACTCTACCAAAATGAAAAGAGAAAAGAGAGAGCCTTCTCCTTGAAAAACATAGAGAAACTACATACCTTTATTCTAATCTGTGTCACTTGAAATGAAGATTCAGTGCCAGTAGAAAGAATGATACTTGCTCTGGTCTTCCCGGTTTCAGTAAGAAAACCTAAAGCAGCAGTGGAAACAGAAAGAGGCTGGAGGGACTGCTAGGGCAAAACATTTGAAAGAGAACACCAAGATGGTGGACTCATAAGGGGGAAACAAGAACAAGATGTGTTTCTAGTGAAATTCTGTAGCTCATTAGGACATGTTTCCAAATAACACAGTGAAAGACAAGTAAAAAAAAATGTATCATGTTAGTATACACTCCCACAGAGCATACATAGGTCTCTCAAGCAGTGTATCTCTTGGGACTGCAGTATTTGCAGCTACTTTCTGAGTGTTACCCATTAAAGGTTATTAGTAACACCCAAATATTACTTTAGCTTGTGGTTCTGCTTACTGATACAACTCACTGTTCTTCAAACTGACCTACAAAACACCAGAAACAAACCACAAAATAACTAAAAAAATAAATAATATGCCAAAGTATACAAAGGGGTAAAATAAATATTTAGAACATGCCTGATTTTCTGTCATGATAGCTTTCATTTATAAGTAGCACTGTACAAGCTGATATACAGGGTTTTTCTTTCAGAAAGATTATGTGACATTTCAGTTCACATAAGGTCAAGAAACACAACTCTCTTTCTTTAGGTTGTGTCCAGTACATAAAAACATTCTGTTAACAAAGATAGGCTTTAGCGAAGAATTAATAGGTATGCACAGTCAGTGAAAATCTCAGTGATTTCCACCATAGTTCTCCATCAATATTTGGGAAACCATCAGTGAATGATTCATGACTTCAAGCCACAAAATGTGCTATAGTGTAATTTTGTATGTGACAGTTTATTGCTTACTTTCACGCGAAGTATCACTAATTCTCCCCTAGATCATATCCTTTTGTTGTTTTGACAATAAACTGGTTCCTGAGAGATTCACCTTGTTGTAAAACAGAATTTTCACATCGTTTTTTGTTTGTTTGTTTCCATATCATAAAACTATTGAGTATTGCCAAATATATATATGCAATAGCTCCACAGCCTTGTTAACAGCCTTTGTGTATGGTTGAATGTTCTGGATTTCAAGTCCAGGCTCTTACCATCCCCAGTCCATGGCTCTACAAGGAGGTTTTCAGGCCCTGATTTGTCTTCTTTTCCCTTTACATCGCATGCTTGCAAAGTTAGTCGTAATGGTTTTCCTAAACAAGAAAAACAAGGTTTCTCAAATTCATAAAATATATAGCTTATTTGCCTGATTTAAGTTCTTCATACAAAGAGCAACTGAAAATATTGCAATACTATGAGCTTTTTACCACTGTCAGACAGAAAAAGTAGAAAAAACCTTATGTATAAGAAGTCATGTTAGATTACTATAGTTAGAGCTTTAGATATGTACAGAAGAAGGAAAATCATGACAACTATTGGTCCTTCAAGTGTTTGGAATTCTACATGATACTACACATGACACACCACTCTTGCCTTGCAAAAAGCAGCAGCTACTACAGGAAAAACAAAATGATTTTCAAAAATTTTGAAAGCAAATACTGATACTATAATTGTAAAATAATTAATGTACTCTTAGGCACAAGCCAAAAAATCCTGACAAAAGGTACTAAAAGGCAAACAAAGGGGAAAATCCTTCATGAGATACTAATGATAATCTCAGGAACTGATACCTGAAAATACAGACTTATCAAACAAGCACAGTCTATACAGCAAAATCCTGCTGCCTTACGCCAGAGCATTTGTGGCTCTACAGTTATGACAAATACTCAGATTAATTTATAAAAGTAAAAACAAAAGAACTGTAAATAGATGTTAACAGCATTATATTTAAAATATTTTACATTTGTGTATGTGTCTGCAAGAGAGACCATTTACTGAGGCTAAACATACAAAAAATTAAGTGTGTTAGTGGAAGAACAAAAAGAAAATGGCATCTGATGTTTTAACACTATAGAAACACTGCCACTGTCTTGATAAAGGGCTCACTGCCTACAAAGTTCATGTCTTCTTCCTCAAGATCATGCCACCCGGTTCAATTCGTGGATCACAGAAAGCTTATCTAATCACAAACTCCTAGGGCAGTTCAATTGCACAAGCTCTATCTTCTCGGTAACAGTCATTACCTTGTAAGTCTAATATCACTTTAAACCCCAGCAAAACAACAAGTAAACCAACTGTGAAAGCTATTGTCTTACATACACACAGTAAAAAAAAACAACAATTATTCAGTTACCGTATTTATACAGCAGGTTCTGTCTAACTGTTGCCATAGAAGCGATAAGCGATGAAGCCTTGTATGGAGTGTCCAGATGATCGGTGATTGTACAAAGCGAACTTATCACTTTAGCAACACTCCCCCTGGCTAAGGCAAAGGCCAAGAGTGTAAGTTCAACCTCTGGAGTAGTACAGCAACTGGGAAGAGGAAAGAAAAGAGGGGAAGTGGAACAAAAACAAAACAATATGAAAAGAAAACTCAGGACAAGCGCATCAAGTACAATTTTAATATGGGATATCTGTTTCTTCTGTGGTAACCTAATTGCTGATGTCATTAAACCACCAAATTATCAAACCTAGTAGCTGCGTGGCTTGTTACAGTTGCTATAATAAATATTGGGTATTTTAGAGAGAGTTCTGCAGAGGAATAAAGCATCCTGTTCTGTGCAGACCCAGTTCCCAGCAGGGAACCTATGACCTGAATTTGGCCATCTGGATGCTCCAACATTTCCCAGACAACATCATGACTAGCAAACACAGCCTGAACTGCCTGCATGGATGGACACTAGGTTCTTGGACTGGGCTTTGCAACAGTCTCTGTGAAAGAGTGGTTTCTTCAAACAGCAGTAACACAGTAATATTGGCACAATCTTTATTCCCTTTAGTATTAGCAGCCAGGCTCTGAGGACTTGAGGATATTTTTTTCTTAAACAAACAAACAAACAAAAAACAACAGTTATACCAGCTCAGTTTTCTTTTTCGTATTACAGTAGTCCCAGCTTGGCCTGCTGTCATTGCCTTCGGTGCTCCATCACAGTACAGCACCACACAATCAAAACTAGTCTTTGACCTTTGAAATTACTAGGAGTTGAAATTTCTTTTCGTTGATCAAAGCTCCTCTAGCCCCATTTAAGCCATTGCACACCATCTTAATATTAAATTACATTAGCACACAACATTTCAAGCCAAATACAGTGGAGCAGACACTGCTTTTAAAAGAAGACAACCAACGCTCACACAGGAAATCTAAGGTACCTGTTTCTTAATGCCTTTAAAGTTTTCAAGATAGTAAAATAAAGAGCAGGTAAGTAACAAACAAGATACATTTGCTATACAAATTCTTCTAAACCCTTTTCCACTGTATCAAAATACATTAACACAATCTTACCTTGTTATTCTTATAAGGAAGCTGTCTACTTCTTGCAAAACATTTGGAGATAAGAAGCTTGAAAAATCTGTAGAGCCTGGCGTTAGGGACAGAGGTGGCATGTGTTGCAGTGCTTTCCTAGAAAAAAGGATGGAATGTAACTTCAATCAAAGAAAATAGACTTCTACAATTAGACATTTAAATCTTTACACTTTTTACAAGTGGGTCTCTACAAATAGCTTCTGAATGAAGAAAGAATCTATTTACACAGATAATCTTCTCAAAAGTTAAAAACAGTGTTGTGTTGAAGGTAGGGAAATTTCAGTGATTGTTAGGTAGTCTTAATCTCACATTTAATGAGAAATAAATCAAGGTGTTTTGAATTAAATCTATGACAGAATTAGAAATAACTTAATGTGTAAACACTACCTTATTTTAAATAGTTCCAGAACTGAGCAAGAGCCCATTAACAAGGGGGAAAATTGATTTTAAATTCATTCAGACCAATTTCAATGTGATTTTTTGTTTGATTTTCTAAGGTAATTTAATAACCCCTGAAAATAGGAAATAGGAATTCTAGTTGATTATATCAAAGACATTCTATCCAACAACAAAGTTTGGTCTGGGACTTTATAACTCCAAACACTGAATTTCCAATTCCTGAATGCTTATATTTTTGCCAAGATTTCTCTTTTAAAACTGTTTTTAGGCCTTATTAGAAACATAACATAAATTCTGAGCTAACAAATACCTACACTGTAGCAAAACTGAAGGCCTTCAGTTTCAGTAAATGCAAACTATGTAGGAACTATGAACTACAGTAAAGTAGCTATGAACATTCCTCGAGCAGACATGAACACATACAAAGTCACCTACACTCTAAAGACTTTGAATAGATGACAGAAATTAAAGATAGCATTAATGGACTTCAGCCTGCAGTATTCATTAGCTAATGACAGCGGTGCTCTTAAACGCAGAGGTATCACACTAACTAAGCTCTATAAAAGTCAACGTGGGTGTGTAGCGATGTTATTAGGATTCCAATCCTTCAAGTCATCAGGCAGAACTGTTTGGCAGTCAAACAAGGAAATGTTACAGAGAAAACAGCCAATCACCACAAGCAAGCATCCGCAGAGATATTGCATACACACCACTGTATTCCCATGTAATGAATGACAAGGCATTACGCAGGCAAAAAATGCCGAAAAATGGGCTAAATCAAGCTCCGTTCGTAAGTGGAAGTTGTGCAATAGTTATAATCAATGAAATTAACAAAGAGAAATCTAATTCTAGGCTTCTTGAAAACATTACAAGTCAAAGCCATTCAGTCATGGTTTAACAACTAGATTAGTTACAACAGATATGAGAATTGTTCTGGTATGTGAAGGTGAAATATAAAAATTTAAACAATGTGGTAGCTAAAAAGACATTTAAATACCTTAATGGAGGGAGTGGAAACCAGTTACACAAGGTAGATTAGTTTACAAAAGCTGGAAGTAGTGGAAAAAAAAATCCAACTATGAAGTTTGGTACTTACTGAGTATTTTGTAAGATAGTGTGAACAAATGCTGGATTTGTTTCCATGGAAGCTGTTACCAGAGAGGTCAGCAGAGACCAGTACCAGATAGCCGAAGCATCGCAGACTGAGACGCCCACCTTCTTAACTCTTTGATAACCAATCGCCCTGAGTCCATGGATTCTAGTGTCGCATCCATCACTAAGGCAACGCTTGATGTTTATCTGTACATCTGTCAAAACAGAAAGCAGATTTATTTTTTTTTTTCCGTTGCTTCTGTTGGATTAGATGTAGAAGAATCCAGATATTTAAAACCACAAATACTGCAAAACCTCAGAGAAAAATAGCAGCAGACATACAAGAGTACTCCCACATATGGGCAACTAGCACTTGTATGCTTCTTAACCATGCACACTGTGATTTGGAAAATTCAGCCTCTGAAATTGCTTATGTGATCCATTACATATTATACTGCTACAAATTAGGAAAAAAGTAGTAAAAAAAAAAAAAACTCAAAGTGGAAAATTATTACAGATTATTTCACCACTACTAATCATACCTTTTTACCTACATACATAGGAAGTGTCTTGGGTCAGGAGGGGCTGGGGAAGGTAAGGAAAGAGTAAAGCCTAAATGCAAACCATTAAATTACATTAAAACATTCACATAAGTTTTTGACCATTTCGCAAAGGTAACATTCTCTTAGTTACTTTTGAGGAACAACATCCCTGTTGCCTGCTTCTGTGGCCCTGAAAGTTTGTCTTTGGGAAAAGTATCTATTTGAGCTGAAGGCACAAAGATTCTGAAGCTTCAGAAAGGTCTTAGGAAGGAGCAGCTCTCCTCTGAGTGATTACAAGATAGCAATCGCAGATCTAACAGACTTAAAAATAACACTACTTAGAAGTCCTTAGCATATAAACTGCTTTACGAGAACCGCCTAACCAACTCTTCAGACTTTTGGTACAAAAAATAGCCTCCCAGATACAATTTTTTGCTCGATACTATTATCTAACAGCTTTCACTCTGCAAGCAAAGATATTTTAACATTGCCTGATGGCTTCAAACTGAGAGGCTAAAAACATGTTTTAATCATTTTAGCTCTTTAACCCTTAACCTGAGTTACAGACAACGCGACAAAGGCTCAGAAGACTCTCTTACAGGCAAGAAATTAAACTACAGTTAAAACAATTTCTCTGACTCAAGGGTAAGGCCAAGAGCTTCTGCTCTAATGATCGACATTTCAACACATCATTCTGTAACCTACCCAAACTTTCACCTTCAAAAAAGCAACGAAACAATACACCAATGGTATCTTTATTGACTCACACATCTGACTAATGTTAGCGTTTTCCAACAGTGTTACGTAGCCAGTGATATTGCTTGGAATGTGAACATCTCGGACCTCCTGGAGACTGCTGGCATTCCTTCCCACTGCCACTGTAACTTGCTGTGGCATGTAGCTCTGGTCATTAGCTGCCACTGCAATGGACAGATGTCTCAAAACAACATCTGGTTTCATCTTTAAACTGCAAAGCAAAGAAAAAACATTTTTTGAAAAAGACAAATCAATCGCTTCACTTTAAGCAGAGCCCCACCCAGTTTCCACTTTTGCAAACATAAATAAATCCACTGGGAGTTATCTAATGCTTCATAGGCATTACCAACCCTGTATCGTGGTATAGGTGTTAGAAAACTTGTTGTTGGCTTAAAAGACCATCACCTCTGATAGACAGACCGTATAATTTTCTATTGTTGAGCTTTTCAACTGAGAATTAATTCCTCAGGAATAAAAGTGTAGTGTTAATAATGGACAAAATTGTTTTGTTTTGTTTTTAAATCTAAAAAAAAAAAAAAAAAAAAAAAAAAAAACAACACCTAGACCAAAGAATCACTAAATATTTCTGTTTCAAGGAGCAGTAACTGTCTAGCTGGTGTCAAAGCACTTCCGTTCAAGCACTAACCACAGTAATATGGGTTGGAAAGTTTAGCTAAACAACCATGTGCATCAGCATGGAAGATGCTTGGCCTTTAAAGGCTTCATTAGGCCTTTAAACTTTATGCAGAAATCCATGACATGTTTCCAAATAGATTCATCTGTCACTCAGTAATTCTCAGATTTTTTCCAGTTACACTCCTGCTGTGAGACCTACAAAACTCAGCTGGACATTGCTGCGACACTCACCGTATCCAGTGCGAGCGAGCGCTCCCATCTGACTGCCAGAAGGACGTTGTTTCTCCATTTGTCATCTTGTCAATATCAGCGGAATTGGATGAGGTTTCTATGTGAGTATAGCACTTTGTGACAGACTTCAGTTTGTCCAGCTCCTGATTGCCATTCAAGTCACTGGGGTATTCTGAAAAAAAAAAAAAAAATAAAAGAAATCACTCCTAACATTCTTATTTTCCTTGTTTTCAAGAATCATTATACTTTTATTATAATATCATATGAATTGACTTGGTGGCATAGGACGGAGCTCCTGGAGAAGTGTTTCTGACAGAAAATAAAAGACAGAAAACTTTTACTTCAGATGAAAACGCAATAGTCCTAATTTACCACTTGCAGTATGAAAATACCAACTTTATTTCTAGTTCCATCTCTATCTCCTCATTTCCTTTCTGGTCTCATCAGCACTTTTTATTTTTATGCCAAAATCCAAAAAGATGAGAGAAAAAAGTAACTTATGATGGAGAAAACCTTAATCCAGCTATTCTAGGGAAAGGACAAAGCAGACTGTTTCCCCAAGATGACTTGATCTGTTTCAAGAAAAGCGCAGAGATCTGAAAATACCATGAAATCAAGCTTCAAGAGGAAGAAAAGGATCTCTTCCTCTAGGGAAACCACCAAGAAAGTCTCATCTGAAATATAACAAAAGTTTCACTACTGCCACCCCAGAACAGTTACTTTAATACTGAACAGTCAGCTTCAGAAAACATTCATCTCCATATGGAAACTGTTTCCTGCAACTAGTAGAGATATTTGACTGGATAAAGAATAACACAAATTAGCAATTGCCATTCTGAAACAGGTCACCAAAAAGAGGAGAAACACCCAAGTGTGTTACTCGGAATGCTAGGCAGTTAGGAAATTAATTTATGAGCCTCAAAAATGTAAATAAAAAAAATAAGAAGTGTGCAAATCAACTTCATAAAAACATGAAGTCATGCCTGTTAAAGATTTAACAGTAAATAAAACTTGTTAATGTATCTGCAATCTCTTCTTCAAGCTATGGTTACACTACCATTCTGGAAAAAAAGAGAAAATGTTACATACCTCTCTCTTTTAGGAGAAGTCGATCTAAAGAATCCTTCAACACAGACGACCGCATAGTACAGATATTGTTGAAGTACTCCAACACCGGGTATGGGATGGCAGTACTAGAAATTCGATTCCGGTGCAAGAATCTCAATATCATTGATGCATGAAGACCAAGGCGCTCTTTTGATTCAGAAAATATATCAATGAAACCTAGAAAGAGATATTATTTCCACTTTTGTTGCAACATCTGGCTTGACCTTTCAGCAATCAGGTCATCATTTTTCCCCTTTACCTCTTACTACCCTGTAAATTCAAATGAAGCATGAGAGCTGATACTGGAACCATATTCCACCATATGCAGTAGCTCAAGTTTGCAACCTCTACAGCAGGACTGTAAATAACTTGCCAGTTAATTGAAATGTCTGAAAGGGTTCAAAACAATCACCCAAAATCTTAGTTTTATACTTACTTTTCTGTCCCAAAAGTCCTAAACCCTTACCTTGAAACATGCTGCTTGGCTGAAGAGGTGCTGTATTCACATCACTCACCTTGAGCTACACTAGGCACTAGTGGATTTTGGCACTATGGATTATTCCCAAAGAGGTGCCTAATGTTTTCTACCACCTACGTAAGAAATTTCAGCTTCTTACCGGTGGTATTCTGAATCACAGCATATTTAGATGTATCAAATAATACCCCGTAAGTACTCTCCGCTGACTTCCTTATCAGCCAGTTCTAACACTTCTTGTCTGATCCTCTAAGGCAAATCCCCTTTAGCCACTTAGCATTAAAAGCTTGGAAGGAAAGACAGTAACTGATACTTATCCCAGAATTCAAATTCTGGAAACTGACGCTTTCCAGAATATATGCTATCAAACGTGAAATATGTTTTAGCAGGATTCCAAAAGCTACATAACAATATAATGATAAAGTACATGACTCATCACCTCACAGACTCAGTGGAGGATTTATTCTTCCAGCTAGCAAGTACAAGACTATTACTGCATTAGTTAAGTACTCCCCAGAATTTTGCAAGAAACTGTTTTCTGTCTGCAAGATAAAACTAAACAAGGACAAGAAGCTCCTCAGTCACACAGAGAAGAAAATAATGGTTACTTATGAAAGTAAGTCAGCTGGATGTATTTATAGGACATTTTTAATTTACAATTTCACTTGTCTGATACTAGGGAGGCAAGAACAGCTCGGACTAGAGGTTTGACAAGATTAGGACAAGAAACACTATTAAAGCAGTTTATTGAAGCAGCATTCCTTATATAGAGGCAGGATTTGGGAAAACATTTTTGTGCCACTCTGTTCTCACCTGGAACAAGGGAACAAGCTTGCAGCTGCCTGATGACATGGCTCAGCTCCCCTTGAAGATTAGCTCCACTAGAATTCTTGAGAGCCTCCAGCATATTCTCCACATCCACAGTGCCATCTCCTTCAGCATCAAATTGTGCAAAAGCCTGAAGAGGAACAAAAAAAGGAAAATTTATTTCAGCATGATTACTTCGAGCAGAAATTCAAGGTATTGCATATAAGCCTTAACAGTAAACATTAAAACACCATCAAATGAAATCAAAATAATCAGTTTTCTGCGGTATTGAGTTAAAGACAATGGCAAACAGCCTGGTTGAAAATCTGCAGTCTTTAGCAAGTTTTAAGGCATTTGCACGGCCTTCCTATAAAAGTCAACTGTAGTTATACTTAGGTGGAGACAGCACGTCTTCTATACCAGTGAATCAGCACTATCCATCCACCCAGCATCTGTGACTGAGAAGGAGCTCACAAAAGAACGTTAAAAATCTCCTCCATTACATGGCAAGTTTCTTCTAGAAGCAGTACAATCCATTACTCATTAGTGCTACACCTACCTCACTTTGAATGCGCCCATTCAAATTCTTTCAGGTTTTAAATCTTTATTTAAAAAAAGAAAGTATCCCTAGAACCAGGCTTTTAAAGTGCATTTCCTTCCATATGCTGTCCTCCTGCACTGAATACTAACTTCAAATAGTTTATCAAAGTATTTATGAAAACATTGGAACAAGTTAGAAGTCCGTAAGATTTCTATTATTATTGAAGACAGATTTATAAACTTTGACCTGAATATAAATTCATATTATAAAAGGTGTGTTGAGCACCTATAAAAAGTAATTTACACAACTATTTATTTCACGTCTTTGTGGTAACAAAATTACACGACGTTTTTATCCAGCTTAAGTCTATAAAAGAGAACTGAGTTTATAAATGTAAATGGTTTAAACTAGCTACTTCAGAGAACTCGTAAACCAATGAAACGCTGAGATATATATATATATATCAGTATACATTATATATATAAACTAGCTATATTTTCACAAGTAATTTTGAAATGACCTTCTGTTTGATGCTCAAAAAAAAATAATATCTGAGCATACCCAAAGAAGAGAAGTGAAATTTCCAGAACCTTTTTTCATATAAACTGGGAATGGGCTTATAAAAGAGATTTAAAAGACAAAAAGAGACTCAAGTCTCCCAGCCCTGCACTCGGTATTTCACGTTCAGCTACACAGCCAGGTCAGGGTGGCTTCTGAGGAGGAGGCAGCTCGCAGGTGTCAGACAGGGCAAAGCCACGGCTGCTCTTCGGGCAGAAGCTTCTGCCTGAACCTCCGTTTCACTGGCTGACTATCAGGCCTGGTGTACCATTAAAACGCTATCCTGGAGAGAAATAATCCGAAGCGATTAGATCAAAATAAACCTGCCAATTAACCATGACATAATTACAGCACCTTAATGAGAGCAAAGTCCTCCGGAGGTAAGAGGGCTCAGTACCGTACCGGAGTGCCCACAGCTCCAGCGGTGTGTGGAGCCGAGCAGAGCCCGGCACGTTGGTAGGCTCCTGTCACAGCCTGGCCCATGCTAACACCCAGCCCTTCCCAACACGTCTGGCTGGCAGAGGGGGCTGGAGCTGGCATCAGGTAGAAAGCAAACCAGACCTTTGTTTGAGGTCTACAACGCAGAGGAATTAAGTTTAACATAGCTGCTGCCCAAGCAAATCAAGGTGCAGTTTTGTACCAAGGCGCTCTTGCCACTGCCTCACTTCTGCTTCTCTTACTTGAAGAGAAACTGTAATGTAATGACTGCAGCACGAAGTGAACAGGTGAGCAAGTTTTGTGATGCTACTGGTGAAAACAAACTGCAAACAAGACGAGGCTGGAGCTGCTGAGCGCTGCTTTAAGCCAGTATCTGGCGATTTCACCTGCAGAGAGATTGCCACGTGCACGCCTGTCTTCGCACAGGAACGCACCGGTCTGTAGCTTGCTTTGCAAACTCTTCCTATGACCTCAGCAGATCTATAACCTCACCCACCCTAAAGCCTAAAACTATTTTTGATTGTTTGGGATAACTAAAACTCTGTATTTGACAGAAAGCATGCGCAATTCCCACCGCTCAGCCAAGCTGCTGGGTGCAAGGGCACTATGCACGGGCAGCCAACAAAACACCCGCGCACAAGCCAGCAACTGGAGCTCCCGCGTCCACGTGTGGGCCATGGTACAAAGGCAGGAACAGCTTTATGACGGTCCAGATTAATTTCTCTCCTTAATAAAGGCATTAAGCCTGTACGCTTCCTACCAAGTTCAACCGTGCCCATGGAGAGAGGCGATACGACAAGGCAGCCATTCTCAGGAACGCGGCACAGGGATAAAGCTCCCCGCGCAGGGCAGCACCACAGGGCACTGCAAGTGGGACAGGAAAATTCTGTGTTCCATCCCTTGCTCTCAGCAGAACCAAAGCATTCACTTCTCAAGCAAGAGTCAGGTATGTTACATGACAGCTGCTGAAGCACTACCGGATGAAAAAGGATTCTGAGGTTCGGTTTATCCAGCAAACAGACTGTGTATTTTAACAGACGTACATGCTGCCCATAAGGCATTCAACATGTGTTCACAAGCCCCACGCTGAGAGCAGAAAAGCTTAATGGGAGATCAAAATGTAGTCCACGTACACGTCAGAGAGCCACACGCTAATGTCTCATCCCCATAAAACACATCCCAGAAATGTGAACTGCTCCAGCCCATGGGCTAGTGCCAGTTGCAGAAGCAATGACACCAAGGTTTCCCACACAGCTCCCAACATCTCCACGTCGCAGGATAGACGAGATGTGGCCACAAGTCTGTGCCATCATAAATCCTGCAGCAAGTCTTTTCCCACTCCCAAGAGCATGGAAAAACCCTGGACTCTCCATGCCGAGGAGGATCTGCACTACAGACAACCCCCAAAGTATTTCTGCAGCCTGCAAAGCTCAGCTGCTTGTAGTACCAGAAAGAATCCTGATGTACTAATTTCACGCTTTTAGTGTTGTGACAAATGAAGAATTGTTGTTTATCGGTTCTTGAAAAGGAACTGGAAACTCAGAGGCAGCGTTTTAGCACACTACGTAAAACAGTCTGGTACAAACGTACCGACTCGTACCACAACATTAATCCCTTCCCAGTTTCCAGCAGTCTTGTTTCCATGTCAGCACTGACTTCAAGGAGTGCACGTGCAATTTAATACTCAGTTTACCACGCTGCTCTGCTACTCGGGAGCACGACAAAGGCAGAAGGAAGCCACTGGTGAGGCTCAGGAACTGCATGCAGTAAGAAATCCAGACACAATCACTTCCTTAACTGAGTGTGAAATTCCCAACAGGGCAGTCCAGCTGGGCTTTAAACCTTAGCTAGAGAGTAAAGCTGCACAACTAAATGCTCTAAATGTTAAGTTCCCCATGACCCTTCCCACAGGTGAAAGGAAACTGCTCTCCTCTACCACTAAAACCTTATCTTAAGGCCTTCTGCCTGCCAAGGGAACTGGTATTCTACTTGCTTCCAAGTTGTCTAACACTCTTACTTTCCAGCAAGTGACAGGATGCTGATGGGACAGTTGGTAATTTCACTGCTGGCTTTGAAAAGCAACAATAACTTTATGTCTACAAAACTTGGACTAGCTGCTCCCATTACGAGGTCCCTCTGAGGAATCACTCCCTGGGCTCTCCCAGCTGTGCCACCTGCAGTGGGGGCATCCTCAGGGGCACTGCTGATGTAAACGGGCTCCAACTGAGAAGCGGCTGCTGAGCACGGTCACTGGGAATGGGAATGAGTGGAAGGGACCTCAGTGGGCTGACAGCCGGCCTGATGGCAGCGTGGTGCCTCCTGCCTCACTGAGCACAGCCCTTTGCCCCAGGCCTGCTGTGGATCCTGGGTGGGGCTGACCAGGGTCCCCCCGGCCCCTTCAGCTCCCTCTAGACCCTGTCAGCACCCCCCAGCCCCTAAGGAATCCTAAAATTATCAAGGTTGGAAAAGGGGAAAAGGCCTCCAAGATCCTCTGGTCCATCCATTGCCCTACCACCACCATCACCCACTGAACCATGTCCCCAAGCACCACATCCAGCCTTCCCTCACACACCCCCAGGGATAAACCACGTCCTTAAGCGCCACACCTACCCGTTCCTTAAACACCCCCAGGGATGGTGACTCCACCACCTCCCTGGGCAACCCGTCCCAGTGCCTGACTGCTCTTCCTGAGCAGAAATGTCTCCTCATTCCCAACCTGAACCTCCCCTGGTCCCTATGATCCCCCCGGAGACCCTATGAGGCCCCCAAAGCCTCTAACAGCACCCCCAGCGTCCTCTCAGCACCCCCAGCCCTCTGAGGCCCCAGGAACCCCTATGAGCACCCCGTAACCCCTCTCACCCCCCTGACCCCCTCCCCAACCCCCTCACCTCCTCGCTCTCTCCCCGGGAGCCCGCTGCCAGGCGGGACACGCTCTCCAGCACCTCGCAGAACTGCTCCAGGCTGACGGCCTCGTCGCCGCGGCTCAGGCGCTCCTCCAGCCAGCGCACCAGCGTGCTGTGGTGCCGCGACACCAGCGGCTCGGGCAGCGCCGCCTCCCGCAGCCGGGCCGTGGCCTCCCGCAGCCGGCCCTGCTCCAGCAGCACCTCAGCGGGCGGCAGCGGCGGCGCGGGGCCGGGGGGAGCGGCTGAGGAGGAGGCGGCGGCGGCGGCCGGGAAGGGGGAGCCGGGCTGAGGCGCGGCGGCCGCCCCCTCCATGCCTTCCTCGCCCCCCTCCTCCTCCTCCTCGCTGCTGCGGCTGCCCGCCGTCCCCATCAGCCCGCCCGGCTGCCCCCGCCGCTTCTCCTCGCCCTCCTGCCGCCGAGCTGCGGCTTCTTTTCCTCCTCTTCCTCCTCCTCCTCCTCCTCCTGCTCCCGCTGCCTTACTCAGCAACTTCCCGGCCCGGCCGCACCTGTCAGCGCCCGGCCGGCGGCGGCCCCGCCACACTGCCGCCAAGCGCTACCGCGCGCTGTCGCAAAACCGCCCGCCCGCCCGGCCTCGCGACACCCTACGGTGGAGGGAGGGAGGGAGGGGAGGCGCCACACCGCCGTGCGGCGAGGAAAGTGTCGCAAAGCGCGGCCATGTGGAGGGGCGCGGCGGCGGCGGCCGCGCTGTGCCTGGGCGCCGCCTGGCTGCTGGGTCGCGGGTTCGAGCCCCGCGGCCGCCTGCTGAGCGCGGCCGAGCTGCGGCGGCACCGCGGCGCCGAGGGCGAGCCCGGCCTCTACCTCGCCGTGCTGGGACGGGTCTTCGACGTGCAGAGCGGCCGCAAGCACTACGGCCCCGGCGGGGCGTACGAGGGCTTGGCGGGTGCGTGGGGGCAGCCCCGGGGCGGGTGCGGGGCTGTGTGAAGGGGCGCGGGGCTGACCCGGCTCTGGCTGCCCGCAGGGAGGGACGCGAGCAGGGCGCTCGCCACCGGTGATTTCAGCCCTGCGGGTCTGGTGGATGATGTCTCGGAGCTGAGCCCGGCCGAGCTGGCCGCCCTCCGCGGATGGGTGGATTTCTACAGCGCCCGCTACGCCGCCGTGGGTAGGGACGGGGCTGCGGTGAGGGGCAGGGGCTGGGGGACGTGGGGCTGTGGTGTGTGGGGTTGTCTGGGGGTGCCCTTTGGGGTCTGGGGATGCCCTTTGGGGTCTGGGGGGTCCCGAGCTCGTCCTGCAGGGGTTTGGTGGTGTGGGGGCATCGCTGCGAGGTCCATAGATGGAAAGGTGTAAGCCCGTCTGCTGGGCCCGCTGGGAAGATGCTCTGGTGTAGTTCTCTTTTTCTTTTTTTTTTCTTTAAATAATGATTAAAAATAAAAACTAGCCATTTTCCGTGCCTTGCTGTGTTTCCACGTTACGGCGTTAATCGACCCCCTCTCTCCAAGGGAAGCTGGTGGGCAGGTTCTATGACGAAGACGGGGTGCCGACAGAAGCCCTGCGGCAGGCGGAGGCGGCGATGGCAGAAGGCCTGAGGCTGAAGGCAGAACGCGACCGGCGGCAGCAGCAGTTCCCCCCCTGCAACTCGGAGTGGAGCTCTGCCAGGGGCAGCCGCTTCTGGTGCTCCAGGCAGAGGTAAACTCGGCTCTCCTGCCGTTGTGCTCGGAGCCTGTGGAGCAGAGCAGGGCGCTTCTGCCCCTTTGCTTGGACACCCCGAGCTTTGTCCTAGCAGCAGCAGCATGGAAAGATGTCCTGGCTCCTTCAGCCACCAGGCTCTGTAGTCTTGGGTGAGCTCTAGACGCTTCCCCACAGAAGAGCATAGGTTGGTCCTAATCTTTTGAGCGCTGGCAGGGCTGGGATATGGCAGCCCTGGTCCCTTCCACTGCCTGTGTTCCTGCAGCTGTGCTTTCTGGCAGAGGCAGAGCCAACCTGCAAGGAGCAGCGGTGCTGTTCTCTGCTGTGCCAGGTTTAACCACTGCTGCTGTGTGAACAGAGATTTCCTCTGCTGGTTCAGCAGGAGCTGAAAGCCTCCACACAGACCGGAGGAGCACACACGTGCAGGCTTGGCTGGTCAGTGTTTTCAAGTGGGAGGTAGCAGGGAGGAGCTCTGCTCACTGACCTGGTAAGCGGGCAAAAGGAAAATAAATTTTCCTCCTGATAGTTGGCGCTTCCAGGAAATTTGTTTCTGAGACAAACTCTTGTTGCACTGGAAGCAAACTCATGTTTCAGAAGTTGCCACACGTGCACGTGATCCACCTGTTCTCAGGGAAGCAAGCCAGAAATCCCACTGGGACTGCTGGCAGCACTCAGGCAGGCTTTCTCACCTATCAGGAATCCAAGGATCAACTCATGTTTTTCAGGCTGTTTTGCAGCCCGTCTCACAGGCTATAGCCACAACAGTTTACTCTTAAAGCTACATTAAAGTGACTTTGAACAGTCATTTCCTACTTGTCATATTTAGTTGTGTACCTCCCTCAGTTTAGGGACTGCTTTGTTCTTAGCTGAAATCATGCTGCAGACTGCATTGCAGGGTGCTTGGGCTTCACTTGAACTACACAAGTACACATTAGCACTGTGTACCTTGGGAATCTGCTCCTATACATGAATGAGCCTCTTTGCAGTCTCTGGACTGGGTGTTGTGCAGTGGTCTCTTGTGTAAGAGTTCACTGCATCTTTTTTTAAGCCAGGAGTTAGGGGAACAGGCAGGATTTAGCCTGCGAAGAGACACTATGAAATACTTGGAGAAATAATTGAGGCTTTCTTTGCTTTTGCCCTAGTTCTCAAAATCAGTGTTCACAGAAGAAGGCATGTGGTCATCTGTGAGCAATTAGCTGCCCCAAAAAAGGCATTTTTCCATTAGGCGCCCTGTGCTAAGTAGAGCTATATTCCTTTTCCAGTAATAGAAACAAGGGAAGCAGAAGTTAGTTGCTCCCAGAAGGGTGCGTGTAGCAGCACTGATGAAACCGGGTTCAAGCTGCAGGTTTCTGAAGTGCAGCCAATAACTGGGTATCAGAAGGCAGTGAGATGTTGGGGGGCAAAGTCTACCCCAAGAGTACATATTGTTTATTTGCCTCTCCCAGATGGTCTGTCTTTTTTTTTTTTTTTTTTTTTTTAACCTAGATGATTCTGTATTTACTGGAAACATTTTCATGGTTTTGAATTGGGTGTTTGAGTTGTAATTGATTTTAATTTTCTGTTTGTAGTGGGGGAGTGAAGAGAGACTGGATTGGAGTCCCCCGGAAGCTGTACAGCCCTGGTTCAAGGGGGACTCAGTGTGTGTGCGTGAGAACTACCGGGCCCCCTTGGGGACAGCCAGATTCAACGGAGCACAGTGACAGAGGTGACCTGGATAACCCTCACCTGGAGGAATATGATGGCTGCCACCCCCTGGCCGAGCAGTGCGTCCTGGGTGTGTGACTGAGTACGGGATCTGAGGGCCGTGGAGCCCTCCGGTGAAACGTTGTACTTGGGGTGAGCGCTTCCAGCTCTGTTCATTTCCATCTGTGCAAAGGCAGTGATGGCAATTCCGTGTTATGTGTCACTTGATGTAGAGATGGAGTTGAGAGAAGGAAGAAACACATTAGCCAAATCACACAGTTACAGGCTAAAAAATATCAACAATTTTTTTCTTAGTGTTTTGCTTACAGTATTTTTACATCTGGTGACAAACCAAAGGATGCACAGCCTGAACTATACTTAAAAAGTGGGTTTCTTGTACAGTCAGAAAACAGCTGCTTGTGTGCATGACAGGGAGGGTAACGTGTTGTGGTTCAGGACAGTAAGGCAGTGAGCACAGGAACTGCTGCAGCAGCACTGGTTCAAGCACAACCACCCACTGTCACTTGAAAGGTGCTCAGTGCATCGTAGTGTCAATGCTCTTTCCCAGTCACCTGCTTTGCTCCAAAGAATTTACAGGTAGGAGGGAAAAGCCTCACTTTCCCCTGCAACTGAGGTACGGAGCATCTAGGAGCTGGTGCGGTTGTCACACATCAGCTCTGCTTATCAGATCCTTGGAATACAGGAGGCAAAGGTCAGAGCTGTATTTCCTCATTTGGTGTTTGTACTAGATAGGGAGCAAAGAAGATATTGAAGCCACCTATGAGGATTGCTGCTTTAAATTAACCTCACCACCCCGACCCTCTCATTCACTGCTTTTAAACTTTAGGAATTGGTAGTTCGAACTAGGCAATAATAAAAGCTATGTAGCAACATGACCCTCCTGCTGTAATTTGCCTCCTGTTTCCATCCTGGTTTATAATCTCCAATTTACGTGTCCATCAGACTATAACCTTGATGTATCCTCACGAGGCCCAGATCCCTTAAAGGCTGTACATATTTTATCAGAGCTGGCAGAATTTGTTAACCAGTTACTCCCAGGAGAGCAAGTCAAATCATCACAACTTTGTGCAGGGCTGAGGATGAGGAGCCTTGGTGCTGTTAACACAGACTGGGGGGAGGCAGTGGCTGTTTACTGGTGGAATGGGTTGGTGGTGTAGCTGCAGGAGAGGCACTCAGGTTACCTACAAACCCACAAAAATCTGTGCTGTATTCAGCTTTCTCCTTGAGGCAACTCAGCACCTATTTATAAACAGCTGGGATGCATTTATAAATTAATTCCATTTTGAGCTGCCACTACCCCTAAGGAAAATCTCACAAATTTAAGTAATTAGTTAATAAAGTAGTGGGATTATGGGAGGCTGAGCAACATTCCTTAAAATAATCATTGCAGTGACAGCAGGAACCTGTTACAGCACTTTTCACCTGTTGTGTTTAACGAGGCTATAGCTGTCATGGATGAGAGCCATACAGCAATCTAAACATGTACATACTACATTGTAATAAATGTTTTTTTTTAAACCTGTTTCTGTTGTGTTTCTTTTCCACCACCATCTTTAAGATAAGCCCGCTGTGGCTCTTTCAGGATGATGTGCAAGCTCTTACTGCTTGTCACTGGCAGGTCTAGGTTGGGGCAGCAGAGCCATCACACTGTTCAAGTCCTCAGTCATCCTCCACAGCTCAAGTGCTGCCTTGGGCTTAAGCCATCTGTGGGAGCAGACTGGGCGACTTACTTCATGTAGCAAACCTGAAGGCACTAAAAGTATGTGAAAGCTGCAGGAAGGGCTGCAGAGCAGTGCTGCTTTGTCTCAGCTCGGTGGGAGCACTATAAAGGTCAGCATGGTATTTGGTTTGGGACACGTGCCTTCTCAGCAACAACTAGCTTTTAAAGGTCAGCAACACAACTGACCTCAAACCACCCTCAAGAATTCATTTGGATTACAACTGAAGCAAGTGACAAGTGTCTTTTGAAAACACCTCCATAAATTTAAGAGATGCTAAAGTATTAAATATTAAAATCAGTAGGATTTTAAGTGCAAATCACTTTCACAAGCTGGAGTCCCAGTAAAGGTACCAGCTCTGTGGCTTCTTAGCAAGTTTCATCATGCGTAGCTGAGACTGCTCTTATTCTTCAGTAAATAGCACTGAACTGCTGAGGGGAAGGAACTGATCTTAACAGTTACACAAAAATAAGTAAGGCAAGACCGACTTTTAGGAACTGTGTTAGTGTTGCTTTAACTTCCAACATATTTGTCAACCAACTTGAAAACTAATTCACAGCTTACTCCTCTGTTTAGCTGGAACCACTAGGGGAAAAAATTTGTCTTCTACCGGGAATAAGTCATCTATTAAAGCAAACAAGGAGACTCCCTTACTGACCTGAAGTGCTCCAAGATTATCTTATTTCTACTATTCTACTTCAAAAGCTCAGCTAAACTCTCCTGGGGGAGGGAATTACACAGGGTCAAGTAAACGGAGACAACGCTTAATAAAGCTCACAACACCTCTATTAGCTGTACTTAAGTGTTTTTTTTTTTGTTTTTTTTTTATTAATAAGACTAATGCATCACAACCTCAGAATGTTTTGGTTGGTCTTGCTACTGCTACTTTCCTTTTTCTGGAGCAAAGCGACAGCAATTGCATGCTCTGAGAAAGAGGAGGTGCCTGCCAGTTCTTGACTGAACGCCCAAACAAATGCTGCTTAGAGGCAGCTTGGCTCAGCGTGTCCATTTAAGTGCATCTGGGCTGAGCAGCTCAGTCAGCAGAACAGCTCTGGCCTGTAGGAAGTTGGGATTGTTTTAAGGATTATAGGTATGTCTTCTATAAGGCATTCAAGATGACTTACATGGTATAAACTAGGAGAACACCAGACCTCGTCAGCCAGAAGGACACTGTAGCAGTTAAACAGCATGGGAATAAACAACCTAGAATAACTTCAGAACAGAGAATAAGTTGTCATGCCTGATTGGGTGTTGTATCTCTAGCTTTCCTCATGGGTTGTCAGCCTCAGTAACCATAACATGGGGCGGGGCAGCTGTCTCCACAAGAGAAAATACTTTCTTAGCAAGGTTTCCACCTCATGATGCATTATCTAAGTATGCATTTTATTACAAGTAGAATCATTACACAACAAAGTAATGCATATTGGAAAAATACATTTTTACAATGACTCCAGACAAACATTGCAGATAAAATGCCATTGTTCTAAGACTTCCTTTTCTATTCAACAGAGGGTATTAGAAGGTTCGGTTACTTTTTAATCACTTATACATGCTTTGATTGAACGGAGTTTGCTGCAGTATTCAACTCTGCCGGTTAAAGGAAAAAAAAGGAGTTGCCTACTAACATTTGATCTACAAGAAAAAAAATCCAGCCGTGGCCTCCCTTGTTGTTAGGTGTTAATTTATAAGCACTATGTGAGAAGTTGTACAAGCCATTGATCTCCAGCACAGGAAGTCATTAAGGCATCTGTCAGCTTTTAGCAAGCAACTCACCACGCTCTGTTAGTACCTTTAACACTAACATTCTCACTCCACTTAGTGGTGTGAAACAGTGATTACGCCTTCCTCAGATAGATACACAAATTAAAATTTAAGCCAGACCACATTTTGTGCTTGTATAAAAGTGCTGGATGACTACAATCAAAAGGAATCCAGACTCGGAACAAAAAGCTACATTATGAACTACCACAGACTTTCCATCTAGCCCTGTTGAAGTGCCTTAAGCCTGGTTTGACAGCATCTCTTTCCAGGGACAGAAAGTTTGTTTTCTTTATACCCTTTTGTTCAATGCTTGGCAGACTCAAGTCTCAAGTTATAAGACACCGCTTAAAGACAGCGGGGATAAGAGGGGTGGGGTTTTTGGTCACAACTGCAGTATGCTACAAAAAGGAAGTGCATTTGCTTATGGAGCTAGAAATGTGTTGACCACTACTAAATTACCAAGTGCCTCCATTCACATCTGTACTCTGCAGTGGAGCATTGCCAGCAAAACTCCAAAAAGAATCTCAGAGATCTGAGCTTTGGACCAATACTTGGCAGACTGCATAAAGGACTGACCCCACCGGTTGTTTGGCAGGGTCGGTCTCTTTAGCTAGTTAGAACTAGAAGAAGAAAACTAAAATGGGGTTTTGGTTCAAGTTGTGAGGCTTTTCCCCTTTAACTATGACAGAAAGCAAGCTATTGAGAATTGGCTGTAAGGAAACTATCACAAAGGCACTTTAAAAATGATCAGATTTGCTGGATTTAGTTGCTTTGAAATTGATGAATGCTTCAGGCTGTCTATTAGCTTATCAATAACCGTAACTTTCCTTGCAGACTTCAGTAAGAAAGATAAAGCTAGCAGAATACTGGCTGGAAAGGACAAATGGAGCATTAAGTACAGTTTCCCAGATCCTCGTCAAAGTTTCAAGCAGTCTTATTTCATATTCTACTTTTAAAAAGATCAACCAGCCAGCCTTCAAGACACATTCAGTTAAGCTGAATCTTCACAAGATCTGCATTTTTAAAAACATTTAAAAAGCTATTTAATCTGTTGGAATAGAGCCACTGTTCCCTTGAACCTTCCATCAGGGAAGTCACTGAAAAGGTCAAATTTAAGTGCTTTAGCAATTTCGCATTGTGCAGCTTTCCAATTAAGTTCAAGTCCATCAGCTGCAGCCCTGGAAGAACGCTCTTCTATCACTATGTTCAGTCTTTCAGTCACTTACTACTTCACAGCATCGCAGCTCCAAGCCAGGAAGGAAGTTAACGTGTTATCATGGGATGTGTTATAGCCAAGAATTCTGAGGCCTACCACACTCTATCCATCACTATCTTTCATTGCTAGAGACTTGCAGTCAATGGTATTTTGAAACACAGAAAGACATGGACTAGAAGTACAATCTTTTCCACAATCTATTCCACTCAAAAAAAAAAAAAAAAAAAAAGCTTTAGCTTGCAGTTTAATGCTTCAGACACCATTATTTACCATCTCATTCATCTCAGCCTAAAATGCAGTTGACAACAAAATGACAGATGCATCATTTATATTAGGATTTGTGTTACACAGACCAGTTGCATTACCCAGGGCGTTCTATTGGAACATGCCAGCAGCAGACATAAAATAGTGAGGCAAATTTGTATTGCATCATCCATTAGTCTTTTCTAGTGTTACAAGAGTGAGATTCCAGTTACAATATCTGCATATTGGAAGATTGAAGTGCGGATCAAATGAAGTTGATGTGAAATTCATTGTGCAAATGACAGTGTTTATACCCTTTCCCATAATTTTTTGTACAAGTTTGAGAAAAACCCTCAGGCAAGTCTCCTATAAAAGCAGCAGTCTGGTTTATCATCATCTCATCTTACTCTTAAGACTGACAAGTCAGTATTCCAAACAGAGCAACGTGTCATCATCTTTTCCATACTGCACACCTCATGTGCCAGTCCATAAGTAAACGTACCAGTTCATGGAACAGAGATGAGGAATGCCAAGTTGAGTCTAAACTTGATTTATCTCTTGGGATGAAAAAAAAAAACTTAACATGCCATGTACTTTTGCTTAAGCACACATTTTCTTCTGACAAGCCTTTGCCCACCAAACCACAACCCTGTTTATCAGCAAAGTGATTTCCTGTTTACCTAGAAAATGTGGTGTAGGAGTTTCAGATTCAGCATGTTTAAGAGAACATGACCAGCTTCGATTAAAACACAGCAACTTAATCCAGAATTCTTCCTTCAAGGCCAGAGGCTTTACGTTAATAGGAAACCTCCAAATATGCTCCCACTTGCTGGCAACCCTGCTGAGACTGAACCCAAATTTAATGCTTAAAGGTGCAGCACATTCTACACTGGTAGGGTTATTGGCTCTTCTGCAGCAGTTAACCAGGGTCTTTAAACCAAAGGAAAGTGCTACTCTCCCTCACGGGATTCATAATGCACTTCAGCATTTATTGCTGTATTGCGAGTTAGATTACTCAACCAGTTTTAGTGTTTCTCCATTTAGCATAAGCTTAGGCCTTTCAGCACATTTAAGGTCATTCACACAAGTTTTATGACTTGGAAGGACTAGCAAGGTAGATATGAAAGTGCAACAAGGTAGGCTCTGACAGCTCTAGCAGGTACGAGCAAGAGTATTTACTGGTTAAACAATCTTGCACTTCTCTTGAACATGCTAACACTAATGAGGAGGTATCAAGATGTGGATCTGCAATTCTGACTGCTTTGCATCAGATGTTGTAAAGCTTTCTGTTGTAAGGCCACAATTCTTGAGCTATGCTTAGAACTAACTCCCATTTTTGAAGTTTCTTGAAATGAACAGTGGTTGTAACAGCTCAGCCTAGCTTCACAAGAAGTCTTCTCTAGAGAAAGGGAACGTTAATCTTTAAGACAAAGCAAAGAAAGATACCTGGTTACCCTGAAACTTAATGCCATCTCTACTAAGCAGCCTGAAAGCAACAGGACTTAATAGAGTTGCTCAGTGCAAAGCACCATATCAAGGACAGACCTGTTTTATGTCAACTCAAACACCAGCCTTACATTTCAGCTTCCATACCCCACTGCAACTAGAAGAGGGTCTAAATTCTCTTGTCACTTGGTTTCAACAATCCACTCGAATTCCTAGTGAAGTCTATCACAGCCCAATACATTTACAGTCATACAAAGTCATTTATACCGGAATATATCATAACAGGGTCCTTAATTAGTTGAGTCTATTGCAGAAGACATGTATAGGCCTCCTCTTCCCTATCCAGAGGGCTTGTAAGCACAGCTGCTGTCAGGAGAACTGACCAGGAATCCCTTTGCTTCCACAGCATACTAGGAAACTCCTCCCAGAGTCAGGACATCAAAGCAGATGTTGCAAACTCGAACTGGCTTGTTCAGATCAAATTTTATGATAGGAATCTCCTTTGTTGAGCACTTATGGCAGAGCAGGCGTCCACAGTGTCGGCTGTTGAAAGAAGAGGGGTAGGAGAGAAGTGAGCTCTCCTTGCAGTAAACACCAGGGTTTTATTGCTTGATATCCTTTATCAATGACAGCATCATTAAAAAGGTAGAGTAGCAAGTGAAATGATATGTTTTTGTCACCTCTTTCAGAGCAAGTCAGCCCCACTAATGAAAATAGGCATTGAAGTCATCTATTCTATTACAGGAACTTTGACATGACTTCTAATTTCCAGCAAATCCAGAATATTTTAAGTGCACAAACTGCTTAAGATACGACTTAAGCCAGAGCACAAGCTAGACCCAAGTTAACTAAATCAGGGTGGAATAACTCAACTGGATTACTGGTTATACACCTACATTAAGATGAAGGCTTTCTAAAGCACCAGAAGGAACAAGCCTAGCAACATTTGGAATGGGAATCTGTTTCCTTGTAAGCACAGCAAGATGTGTCACACATTACCAGTGATGCTTTCTTGTTGTGACTCCAAATTTGGCAGTGCATTCGTAGCAGTTGGAGCCATCACACCAGGGAGGTTCTTTTGTCAGCATATCTGTTAAGAGGTAAAAACGTACAGGCAAAATGGGCTCTGACGCCTCCTAAGTATACTGTAAGATTAAGGGGAAATTTCCCACAGCTTTAGGTAATACTCAGTATAATTGATTCACTTGCAGTAGCTGCCATCTTGTTTGTTGAAGATGTAGTCACTGCGATGAATACAGTACAAGTTATAAAGCAGCATCTAGCTTTAAGCTACATTTGACTACTATACCAGCCAGCATTCCCCGTGAACATTGCTTCATTTTTCTGGAAGGATGGAGAGGTCTGATAGGGCTGCACTGGACAATTTCTCAGTTTATCGTTAGAAAATGAGTATTTCTACCTCTCATTTAAGCACTAGAATACTCAGAAGTTCAGCCTGTCTGGAATTAGTGTCATCTAAATCAGCTGTCCAGAGTTCTTTTTCTTTATCTAGGAATCTCAGAATCGTAAGCTAAACCACCTTCCAACCATAGCAAGCAGTACTTACCCAGTAATCTAAAGAGAAGCTGTTTTGTAGCAACTTGGTAGTTGAAGATATTTACTCCCTGATTATTGTTAACTCCAAGACGAGCTCCAGCTCTCACTATTGCACGGCACAAGTTAGCATTTCCCTTCATATAAGCCAAGAGAAGCACTGAAAAAAATAAAAGCCAGGCATGTCAGAGCTAATGGAGTGGAGGCAGTGTTATTTTACTTAGTCCAGAACAGGAGAGTTTCAGCGCAATGTTTGCATCTTTCTGTATTTAACATACTACTGCCAACTAGTGCAGCTTTAAAATGACATATCAGTAATATGACTTGAGTGACTTTCAAGCTTAATAGCCGTTCAGTCGCACCTACCTGTGTTTCCTTCAGCATCAGGTTTGTCTAGAGGGTATTCTGGCATGCACTCCAAGAAGAGATCACAGATAGCTGCTGCGTTATCTTTTCCGTATTGTCCCAAAATATGCATTGGTGATTGGCCTCTGGGGAAAGGAGTTTATTATCTCAATCAAAGTCTGTTTGCAACTACAGTTACTCATCCAACTAGCCATCATCTTTCAGAAACTGGTTCACACTTAAACAATGCTACACTTCACACATATACACCTCAGAACCTCATATACAGCTGCCTACTTTATGCATGCCAAGAAGGAGTTAATATCTATACTGTTTACACACAGCATTGTCTGTGCACTTCACTGTGAAAGTGGTGTACAAATAAAAACAAAACATTTGGCTTTGGTTATAGAATCGTAATATCCTGAGTTGGAAGGGACCCACAAGGATCAGCGTCCAACTCCTGGCTCCACACAGGACATCCTAAAATGTAAACTGTATGTCTGAGGGCATTGTCCAAATGCTTCTTGAACTCTGGCAGGCTTGGTGCTACGACCACTTTCCTGGGGAGCCTGTTTCAGTGCCCAACTGCACTCTCAGTGAGGAACCTTTTTCTAATATCCAACCCAACCCACCCCTGTCCCAGCTCCACACCGTTCCCTCGGGTTCTGTTGCTGTCCCCTGAGACCAGAGCTCAGCGCCTGCCCCTCTGCTCCCCTCGTGAGGGAGCTGCAGGCTGTCATGAGTCTCCTTTTCTGTAAGTTGAACAAACCAAGGGACCTCAGCTCTTCCTCATACATCTTGCCCTCTAGATCCTTCACCATCTTTCTTGCCCTTTCAGACACTCTCTAGAAGTTTTATGTCCTTCTCATGCTGTGGTACCTAAAATTGCATGCAGTACTTGAGTAAAACAATCACTTCCCTCAATCAGCTCACTATGCTATATAGTATCCACTCACACCAGCACACATTTTAAATAAATCATTCTTTTAGCCTATTAAGACTACAGTAGTTACCTAACATTAAAGGCTTCAGCATCTACATTGCACTCTGTGAGGAGGACCCGGATATTGTTTAGACGGCCGTGCATCACTGCCAGATGAAGAGCTGAAAAGTAGAAGAGAAGCTTCAAGAATTTGCGTAGTTCATGTCAGCAGTAATTACACCCTGATAAAATTAAGTGGTCCCTTTCTACTTCCCCACCTCCCCTCTCCAAAGCTCCTTCCACCAGCTTTGATTTCTTGGATTTTCCCCTTATTCTTTAAGAAGTGAGCCCATTCAATGGGCTCTTTCTACCAGCAGGAGACATTAGTAGCAGGCCTACTGAAGTTTTGTACATCTACTTGTTAAACTTTAGAAATTTACCATTGTTTCCATTTTCATCTACAGCTGCAAAGTCTACTCCATTCTCCAGAAGGACTGAACAAATTGTGGGCAAATCTTGCTGAGCTGCTAAGTGAAGAGCAGTCTGACGATGCTTTGTCAGTTCATTCACCTGGGCACCTGCAAGCAGCTGTCAAGATGCAAGAAGGAATATGTTCAATGTTTTCAGGGCTATGAGCCAACATTTTCTTTCTGAATGAAGCCCTCAAGACTTCACTGCACAGAAATATTTCTAGGCCTCCACCCAATATACACAATAAATATATACACTGAGCTGCCGCATCTTGTGTACACGTTCTGATCTGCAGCAACTGTAAAGTAAGGTTCCTGCTTTACACTGAGCCACATCAGTGACTGCTGTAAATCAAACATATTCATACAAAAGCCACTGATGCAGCTCAGCTGACAATCTGAGCCAAGCTAACTTCATGCAAGACAGAGTTCTGCTTCAGAAGTAGCACCACCCTCAGCTGACTTCTCCAGCCTATAAGCAATCTGCATTAAAGCAGAATATGTATTTCTAAGCAGAAGGGAACAGTGATTCTCCAGTACGTACCAAATTACGCACAATGATCTCTGAGCCAGCTTGTACAGCCAGGTGGAGAGGTGTGAGTTTGGATGCATCCTGGACGCGAGAATTTACATTAGCATGTACACTTATCAGGAACAGCACACTCTCAATGTCAGAGTTCTGAACAGCTACATGCAGAAAATTTCGGCCTTTGTTATCCACCTGTGGCAAAGAGGACAAAACAAAACCCCTGTTATTTCTGTAGAACAGCAGAGTTATGCACAGAACACACTTCTACCAAGACGTACAATACTTACTCCCTCTACCTGATGTAAACTGTACTCCTGTTCCTTTTGCTGCTTGGCATTAGAGACTTACTTATGTCACTAGCAAACACACTGAACTAAGAAATTATCAGCTGCATGGGCTCACTCTAGTCTGCTTCAAACCCCTTTATTTCTAGTTTAACCTTGTCATTTCTTGACAACACACTGGAGAGTATTACAAGCAGCTTTTGTAGCTATTTTGTAGCTATTAGCTTTTGTACTAAGTATGGAGCAACAGTTGATGATAAACTCAATTAAATGAGATGAACTTCAGTCAATCTGGCAGTAACTGCAGAAGGAAGCAACACACAATTCTGCCACACTAATGCAAAATATGCTCTTTTTTTGGCTAAATGCCAAGGGCATGCTGTTCATCTTTGTCCTGAGCTGATGTTAAAGCATATTCAGAACTGGCTGTGTATGTGATACATCTGAAACATGGATACAAGAGCTCCCTAAGCACTCTAGTAATCACTAGTAATTAAACTTACAGTGTAGGAAGAAATTCCTGAACAGCTGCCTGAAGTGTCACACTAGAAGTCTGAAGATACAGTTGGAGGTTTTCCAGTTCATCAGTGCAGTGTTAACACATATTATTCAATTATTACAGGACAGTTTGTTTTGGATAGCTTTATGAGAGCTAGGTCATACATTGTGATGTGCTATTACAGAAACAAGACATGCGAGTAGTTAGAACTTTCTCCTCATATTCCTCTGCCCGTACCTCAGTTTAGTACTGACAAGGTTTGATGAAACACTAACCATCGACATTCTCACTCGCACATAGCATGTGCCTATCTAGTTTCCTAATAAATCCTGCCATAGAAAATTGAAGTTTGGCAAACATTGTGACATATAAAGCCACAAAATACAGCAGAACTTGCTTGTGGAACACCTGTCACTGTAGACTTGTACAGCAAGAAGACCAGTATGCTTTAAATGCTCCCAGTTTACCTGTTCAGCAGCTCCTGGCTCCCTCTTCAAAATTGCTTCAGCCGCCTTGTTATTTTTATACGTCATCGCACATGCAAAGGGAGTCATTCCTTGTCTGTCACGCACATTTAGCTTAATTTCTGGATGTGAAATCATAAGCTGAATTATAACATTATGTTGATTGCTAATGGCGACATGGATTGGAGTTCTTCCTTCTGCATCCTAGAAGGAGACCATGAAGTTTATTACATGCAGATGCAGCAATAAACAAATCTTTCCCATGTCTGAAAAACAAAGGAAGCTTTTTGCTTAGTTCTTGTGACATACCCAGTAGCCTTCAGCTGGGACAGAAAGCACTTGCAGTGGGAGCTCACATCCACAATGTGAGGCAAATTGGTATTTGCTCCTCCAAATAGGCTGACCTCAATCCCCTGTGTTATATAGCCTTTTAAGTAGCTCAGGGTAACTTTTGCCATGCAGCCAGACATTTTGGGGGCAGAGATGAGCATACATTCATGACAGTAGGCAAGCATGCTAAGAGAATGCTTTAAACTAATATTAGTTATTTTTATGTTAACACCTTATATTATTAAAATTTTGTAGATTTTATTTTTAACTGAAAGAACAATGTACAAAAATAGTATTCAAATCTGACGTATCATTTCCATACATTCATCAGTGCAGATATTTCCCTGGCTTGACTCTCAGGTACTTATGCTAAGTTTTCTGAAAGAAGCTTGACACTTGGAAGTTCACTCACTGAAAAATGTTAAGTGTTCGGCATGTTTGTTATGCAAACAGTACAGTCTATCAAATTCAAATAAGGCCTTTAATCATTTGCATTAAGAAAGAGTTTACAGCCACAGCAGCTTTGTGACTGTTCTGTTGCTCTTTAATGCCACTTTCAACAGCATCAGCACCTGGAAATGCTACACATTTATTTCTTTTGTTGCGATTTGTCTAGCTTCTATTTAAGGACTACTGTATGATCAAGAATTCTGAAGTGTAGCTCACAATTGCTTCACCTTGGTTTATTTGATAGCAGGAAATGCTTCCCAGATAAACTAGCAGTCCAATATTCTGGAGTTTTACACTACAGCTGATCTAATGACCAGTTGCTGCAGCATACAGCCCTACTCCTACCCTTCATTCACACTAAGAACAGAAGAGTCCAACTTGGATCATAACATCACAAAAAAAAACAAAAACAAAAACACACAAAAAAACACAGAATCACAGAATTTCTAGGTTGGAATTGACCTCAAGATCATCGAGTCCAACCTCCAACCTAACGCTAGCAGTCCCCACTAAACCATATCCCTAAGCTCTACATCTAAACGTCTTTTGAAGACTTCCAGGGATGGTGACTCCACCACTTCCCTGGGCAGCCTGTTCCAATGCCTCACAACCCTTTCAGTGAAGAAGTTCTTCCTAACATCTAACCTAAAACTCCCCTGGCTCAACTTAAGCCCATTCCCCCTCGTCCTGTCACCAGGCACGTGGGAGAACAGACCAACCCCCACCTCGCTACAGCCTCCCTTGAGGTACCCATAGAGAGCGATAAGGTCGCCCCTGAGCCTCCTCTTCTCCAGGCTGAACAAGCCCAGCTCCCTCAGCCGCTCCTCGTAGGACTTGTTCTCCAGGCCCCTCACCAGCTTCGTCGCCCTTCTCTGCACCCGCTCAAGCACCTCCATGTCCTTCTTGTAGCGAGGGGCCCAAAACTGAACACAGTACTCGAGGTGCGGCCTCACCAGAGCTGAGTACAGGGGGACGATCACCTCCCTAGCCCTGCTGGTCACGCTGTTCCTGATACAAGCCAGGATGCCGTTGGCCTTCTTGGCCACCTGAGCACACTGCTGGCTCATATTCAGCCGACTATCCACCATCACTCCCAGGTCCTTCTCTGCCTGGCAGCTCTCCAACCATTCCTCTCCCAGCCTGTAGCTCTGCTTGGGGTTATTGCGCCCCAGGTGCAGGACCCGGCGCTTGGCCTTGTTGAACTTCATGCAGTTGACCTCAGCCCATCGGTGCAGCCTATCCAGATCCTCCTGCAGAGCCTTCCTACCCTCAAGCAGATCGACACACACACCTAACTTGGTGTCATCTGCAAACTTACTGAGGGTGCACTCAATGCCCTCATCCAGATCATCAATGAAGATATTAAAGAGGACCGGCCCCAGCACCGAGCCCTGGGGGACACCACTAGTGACTGGCCTCCAACTGGACTTGGCTCCATTCACCACGACTCTTTGGGCCCGGCTATCCAGCCAGTTTCTAACCCAACGAAGCGTGCGCCAGTCCAAGCTAAGAGCAGCCAGTTTCTTGAGGAGAATGCTGTGGGAGACGGTGTCAAAAGCCTTGCTGAAGTCAAGGTAGACCACATCCACAGCCTTTTCCTCATCCACCCAGCGCGTCACTAGCATTATAAGAAGTTTTTTTGTATCACTGTTTTCCTTCACTATGGCTTCCTGAAGGAACCATACATGTAGACAGATGACTACCAGACCTGGTAACAAGGGACAGGAAAAGAGCAGAACTGCAGCCAGTCCTTGTACTAGCTCAGTCATACCAGTAGGCTGTTCTTTGTCTATGAAGCAAAATACACAGGTAAGGGAGATTTGTTTTCACTGTATTGAAGTTAAAGAACCAGCTTCGAAGAAATTGCACCATTTTAATACGTACCTGAGCATTGACATTGGCACCAAACTCCAAAAGGCACTGGATCACTTCTTCTAGACCCCAGCAGGCTGCCAGGTGTAGGGGCGTCTGTCCATCATGAGCTTCTTCTTCTCCCTCTCCATTAGGGCCTGGCTTTCTGGGACTGTTCACATCACAGCCACTAAGAGAAGCACAACACAGTCAATTTAATACATTTCATCTTGACTTAAACAGTTCCAAACAAAGGTCAGAGAAAGATTTCCACAAGGGCTGATTCAGCATCTGCTAACACATCCTATATAAACACAAACTCCTACTTTTAATTTGACTCATCATCAAGAACATGACAATTTAGATAATATTATGTGTCTGTGTCTTCAATACTAGTCAGGATTCCATAAGTGCCATTCACTCACCAGAAGTCTAATGAAGCACACACCTGTTACTGACTCAAAATAGCATTCGATCACATTAGGAAAATAAGTACAAGCACATTAGAAAGTTTGCATTTGGGAGGGGGAGGGGAAAGGTAGGGAGTGTCTGACCTGCGAATAAGAAAGCATGCTATTTGTTCACTGTTTTCATCAATAGCTCTATGAAGAAGAGTTTGTAAGCATCCACTCGGTCCTGATCCCCAGCAGGTGGAATCACAGCCATGTCTAACCTGGAAGGAAAAGCACAACGAAGCAAGTGAAGTTTTCAATATGAAGTAGTAGGAGTCTGCTGGAGATAACATTTATTAGGAGTCATAAGGAAGTTTGACTAAGTTTCCTCCTGGATTACATCTGAATAGAACCTAATTTTAAAAGGAATAAGGGTGAGCCTTTAAAGGCCTTGATGGAACTTTAAGATGCAATAAAATCCAGGTTCGTAGATGTTCTGTTTTACTCAAGAAGCTGGTCAGTACACAAGCCAGGCATGCTACAGCCTGATGCTTTTGGTAAATCCTTTATCTGTTTTGCAGCATCAGGAATCCAGATGGCTTATTCGATGTTATTATAGTGGCTGTGAGGTATTTGGGTACGTAAGCTACAGTGTTTATAAAAGATTACCCGAAAAAAAGGAACTTCTGGTGAAGGAAAACCTCTAGAAGTTAAATAGTATAGGACTACTCTGTTCTTTTCAGGCATTTGAATTCATTTCTGCTGGTGAGACCTTTGCCACTAGTGAGATACTCAAAGAACATGACTAAATTAAGTCAACTAACAGTCTTACCAGAGTTGACGCAATATCTTCCAGGTTATTTTCTAAGGCAAGCCACAAAGGAGGATTTCCTTTTTCATCTGGCACAGACATATCTGCTCCCCTGGTACAAATAGCATCAACCACAAGAGGGAGCTGGTTTTTTATAGCTAGCTGTAATGCAGTTTCTCCATCCTGTGTTCTGCAATAGGTATAGTTTAAAGCATGTTACTACCCCATTAAAGAGTTAGATCTCTGTTACAGTAAATTCTTGGCTTTTCCAGTAAATATCTCCACATTTTTATTTTTGCTGTGGTAATATGTTTAGTCAGGCAAACCTACCATGTTAGGTTTTCACTGCAGCTATGTAGTTTACCTTTTTTTCCCCCTTTAATAGCAAAGGACTGACTTCTTAAGTTTGAGAACCGTGTTAAGGTTCTTGGTCCAGAGTTACCTCCCTTTCCTTAATTACAGCCATTGTTTGAACAGAGTTCCCTTTACCTAACATCACAGAATGTAACATGTTTATCTGCACTGTGGTAACACTTCAAATGGTTGATAAATACCAACTGTTAAAGAACTGAAGTTAGTTAACCCTATTAGGCAGTTTGTCCCCTTGATACTCATTAGGCATAGCTAGCCAAATTTCAAAGACTGCCTGTCAGTCATGTAAGCACATAAACGTTTTGTTAAGTCTAGTATCAGTTGTCTAGAGATACTCATGAGACTAGTTCTATCTGAACTTTGTTGTTGGGACTACATCTAATTAGTTTAGACAGCAGAACACATGCAGCTCCAACAAGCTGGCAAATAGATGAGACTACAATATGAGCAGATAGTATAGATCAGACAGTACCATGGCTCTAGGAATTGAGTCTGTTACAGAAGATTGTAGTCTACCTAGAGCCAAATTTCCCTCTGCAGCTTCAACTGGACTGATGGAGCTGTATGTAGACCCATGTTCACATAGGATCCCCAGCATTAACTAGTGCCATAAAAAGGGTCATATCCAGAACTGTGCACAAACAAATCTCAAAGGCAAATTTCAAGCCTCTATATACAATCTTAGAATACCCTGATTTGGAAGGGACCCACAACAATCATCAAGTCCAACTCCTGGCTCTGCACAGGACCACCCAAAGACCAAACCGCATGTCTGAGAACACTGTCCAAACACTTTTTCAACTCCAGCAGGCTTGGTGTCCCGACCACTTCCCGGGGCAGCCTGTTCCAGTGCCCAACCACCCACTGGTGAAGGACCTTTTCCTAGTGTCCAGTCTGAACCTCCCTTGACACAGCTTCATGCTGTTCTCTTGGGTCCTATCACAAGTCAGCATGGAGAAGAGAGCAGCATCTCCCCTTTTGCTCCTTCTTGTGAGCAAGGCAGTCATCACACCTGCTGCTAAATATATACCCTGTTCAGTGTTGTATCAGTTAAGATCTTACCTGACATTTATATCTGCCTGATGTTCCAGCAGGAAGAGTGCACTCTTACTATCCTGTCTCTGTATTGCCATATGTAGTAGAGTCTGTCCGTCTGACATCGTGTCATTGATGGATGCCCCAGATCCAAGCAGCTGAGCTGCTATTGTGTGCATGCCTGAAGAGTTACAGCTCATTAGTATTTTGCCTTCAGTTCTATAAAATAGACACCCTCTGAAGCATAAAAAATAAAACTTCGAGCTTTCAGTTTCAATAATTACAAAAAAGTGATGTATTGAATCAGCGTAGAACCTACTAAAATACACACACATGAGCTAAGCCAACTCATGACTCTACCCAGCTTAAAAATGCATTTACAGACCTGTCAAATACTGGTTACTGATTCCTTTTGGCCTTGCTTTAAGAAAAAAGTTATGGTATGATACACAGATTCCCCGTTAGTTTTGCCAACCTAAACTTAATATGGTCCTCCACGACCACACCTAGCATAATAATACTTCATACCACCTCAGACTTTTGTCCAGCAATCATATTAGCTTTTAGTATTACGTTCATAAGCCATTCACATGAATATTATTGTATTTAGGTATTTAGCTTAGTCCTTCCTTACCTCACAGGTGGATCAGGACAATGTTAAGGATAAAGGTATGTTTGTTTCCTTTCATTGGAAATGGAAGAAAAAACAAGAGCCTTGAGAGTAAAGATGTTTGTTACACATGGATGACATCTAGTACTTTTGTGCAAAGCACTTCATTAAGCTTTCTGCCTCATCTCTTAAGCCCAAGATATGAGCAGGCATTCCCCACACAGCTACTGTCTCCAGCTCAGTAGGACCACACTGATCCAGTGGTGACCACACAACCACTCTCATATGGGCATAACCTAGTATGGTAGAAGCACCACTTGTCTGCAAACATCTGTTTTTCCACAAAACATTCCCCTTCACATTTCAGAGAAGAAAATCTTCTGAAGTTGTATTCCAAGTTCCATTCCACTTCACAGCTACTTAACGTAGCTCACCTTCCCTTAGTACTAGAAGCTGGATAATACATTAATGTTGACCTTTACAGAGTTAACCGTGAAGAGACAATATAAATGGATACAAATGAAAACCACCGGAAGTTCGCAGTGGTACAATTCTACACAACTTCAAGTACAGTTGTAGGCAAGAGGCTTCAGGCTATCCCCTGCTGAACAAGTGAAGCTGTATGGCTGGAAATCTATTGGCAAGCCAGATGTGAACATCATTTTAGAAGCTAAACAATCATCTAAAGCTCTCCTTGACAGCTTTTCATTAGCAGCACAAGCCAGGCCATGAATACACAACAACCACTGGCTTGTCCCAAAAATCTCACTCACATCATAGCTCCTTCATCATAGTAAAGTTTATCTATCTTGTTCGATAGGCACATACCTGTCCAAAGAGCCAATCCCAGCACAGTCTGGTCCCTCGAGTCCTTTAGACTAAAGTCAGGAATGATTTGCAAGTTATTGGTAGCATGAAGAGCATTAGCTAGGAAAAAAAAAAAAATCATTCCATTAGAGCATTCTTGTATTTGACCTGCAGTTGCAGACTGAAGGTTGCAGGAGTAGCAGTGTCAAATTTTGAAGTGCCATAGAATCATTTAGGTTGGAAAAGACCTTTAAGGTCATCAAGTCTAACCAACCACCTAACACTAGAAGTCCACTGCTAAACCATTTCCCTAAAAGCAGAATGTTCCTTTAGTCAGTCATCTTGAAAGATCTCTTCCTGAGCAAGTTACTTTCAATTTCCTAGGTGTTAATGTTGCTTGTGAAGACCAATACTACCTAATCTTAACACTTATACTAAAAACCATCCAACATTCTGACTAAGATGCTTAACCTGCTTCCCTTGCTATCTGTTTCTAAACAGACACTTACCCAAAGCTCTGAGAACGAAGACCTCACTGTAAGCTATACTGCAATATGGTGGCAGCATCTTTCCTTCTCAGCTCCCTGGGATGGAGGATATTCTCCCCAATTCACCTATTCTCTCCAAATGCCATCTCTGGTAGGAGATAAAATTAATAGCTGAAGCAAGGTCTATTTCACTTCCTGGTGCTGTACAGGAAAAGCTGAACTAGTAGCATCTAACAAATACCCCAGGTCCCTTAAGTGTAGAACTGTCATCTACCAGTTTTTCAGTATTTGCAACTCAACTCTGTCTCAGTTCTAGTACTACTCTGTACAAAACCATCTTACTGAGAATTGAAGGAGGCAGAAGTCTCACCACAGAAAGATGCCTTTATCTGTATTCAATTCCTGCATTTACCTGAACCATATACTTGGACAAGGAGAGAAAGGGAATCTCAGTTGTACAGTCAGAATACAACCTGGGGCTAAAATTCAAGTCCATTATGTACAGTGGAAAGTTTGGAGAAATCAGTAATAGAGACTATTAAGAGCAAGTTAATTTTCTAGTCTCAACAAGCAGGCGATTTGAGTTTTAAGACAACTGTTTAACCAGTCTTGTTAATTGTTCTACTTAAACAAGGTTTACAGGAAAGCATGTTTGATTAGTAGCTTGTCGAAACACAGTTTAGATGGCATCTTGACATACCAATATGCTAAAGCATCAATATAGTTTGAACTAGTAAAACTTTACCTTTTTGTTCCAGGATGACTGATACCACATCTGGGTGATTGTGAGCAATAGCCATGTGAAGGGGAGTTTGCAGATAAACATTCTCTGCTGTTGGAGAAGACGCATCCTTCTGACCATGCGCTGCTTCAGCAGTCTGGATGTTTGGATTGGCTCCTTGTTGCAGAAGTTCTGCTGTCAGGTTTGCTAGGCCATGCCTACAGGCAGTATGCAGTGGTGTTTCTCCCTTAAACAAACGGGGGACTAGGTTAACAGCTGGAGAAACCAGAAAGATAGCTTTTCAACTACTATGCCCACAAATGGGTGTGAAAAAACTTAAGCGCTAGTAGTTGAAGCTTTTTCAGACCTTCAGCTACATGAGTTAACGTATACTAAGGACTTTATTACAACAAGCATTGAAGAAAGTTAAACTTGCAATGCTGCTAGAACAGTGCTAGAACTGTTATACTACAGTTGTCTGATCACTAGTAAATACCTGAAAACCTGCAGAAGGCTCAGCAGATGTTTAAACTTGCTTTAAGCTAGGGTTAGCAACAAAGATCTCTGCCATCTTATTTGTGAAAGGAAATAAGGGAATTTTCAGACAGTCTAGAAGTTTCTGTTTTTACCCATTTGTTTTGGTGGTTGACTTTCGCTCCATGAGTTGCTAGGAAGAGAGAAGCTGCCTCATTTCCTGCACCAGCTGCCCTCTGAAGCAAGCAGTTCCCTAAAGAAAAACACAAATACTATTAGAGTACTATTGCAACCATACCTTGACACTAAAAGTGTTAGTTAGCACATTCCCCACTACCTTAAAACATTGAAGCTTGAAGCCAAAAAAGAAAATCCTACCTGTTAGTAATGCCTTTGAAATGCTGGACTGTCACATACACTATTTAGTAGTTACACATTTTGAAACTGTAAAGAGGACGTTAGGACCTAGCAAGGAGTCCAGATTTTCTGTCACTTCCTGCAGGTCAAGTTCTGCTCACAACCTGTCAGTCAGTGTTCCTGCTCTGGGTAAAGATATTACCACCTACCCATGCCATTCATTACGCAGCAATAACCGTCAAAACTTCATTCAGCTCCACAAACATTTTTGCCTAGTTCCACGCTATTTGGACAGGCTGGAGTAATTTGGACCACAGAGTGCAGCCAACACTAGGCAGTTAACTCACAAGCCTTCCACCTACACGGGAATACAAACCTCTGTTTTACCTGTTACTGTGTCTGGAGCATCTGTATTGCTGCCTCGTTGGATCAGCCTTGCTGCAAAACTGTTCTCATCGAACGAAGTTCCATTTACAACAGGGGCATCCTCAAAAGGGTTTACAGATTGATCAGACGATACAGTGATATACTGAACCGCAAGCCACAGAGCTGTGCTTCCCTCATGATCCTTCAGCTCCAGGTCTAGTCTAAAAGTAAGAGTTAATATTCCTCAACTTATGCCTTAGAAAGTGGTCCCAGATGCTGCTTAAGTTTCAAGTGTCTGAAAAGCTGTACTAGTTTATTCAATACCTCACTGACAACTTCTGCTTACTTAAAAACTTCCAAAGTAACTGGAGCTACAGTAGGATTTGTGAATACTCTGAAACAAGCAAGATGCCTTTTATTGACTACAAAATTTAAGCCCATGACTCTTAAGAGAAGTGTGGTCTTGCTAGATTTGGCTTGTAACAAACTGTCTCAAACAGGCAAGTCCTCTTTTAAGTAACATACAAGAACTGTAAAGTCAACGATGGAAAAACTGAATTAAATGAAGTATTTTGCTTCCTGTCCCTATAACGTCACACGTGATAGCTTTAAGCATAATCCAAGTTGAACTCAAGACTTAAAATGTCTGATTATATTCTTATTACTCTTTTTGGCTCCACTACAAATGAAGATATTGCCACATTTCATCTAGCTCTCTTAGAAAAACACTGAGATGCAGTTTGCTTCCTCTTTACAGGAGGTTAAACTTGCTTGGCTTCTGCCATCTCAAGTTACGCAGAGCCTTCACAGTTTTGCATCTCTAGGCTACTGCTAGCCTCATGATACAACAAAAAGGTCTAAAGAGCTGTTAAACAGTTTTCATACCTTCACTGAAATAGGTGCTCAGTGTATTTTACATGTAAGCAGAACTTACTGTTTGCACTGGAGAAGCTGACTGAATACAGGTTCATTCCTGACCACAACCGACACATGTAATGGGGTCCTGCAATTGGAGCAAAGTACAGTTACATCAATAAATGAGGCATTTAAGATTTGTCTGTGCTTGCCAACATGCCCCTATCATTTATGGTGCTAACCTTCACCTCTGCTTTCAGGTGAAGAGCCCTAGTACATCCTGACAGAAAAGCAAGCTTCCATTACAGTGGGTATGGTTCCAGTGGATTTAGTAGTTAGCAACCCTTTACCCTAATAGAAGAGATAATCTTCAAGGAAAGAGCACAGAAGCCTGACTTACCCAAATTGAGTAGCTAATATACTCTGAGGTTTCTACACCATTTTATGTACTTGTTTACCAGTCCAATGTAACCTCTAAAGCAGTTTAAAGACCCTACACTTCTGATAAACACACTGCACATATTGGCTATTTCAGATAGTATTGACAGCTTTGAGGAGGCAGATTTTTAGGAATGTCATTTGTCATCGTGGTTAGCTTACTTTACTGTTCAGTGATCCAATAAAGGCAAAAAACTGCTTGCCATCTGTTCCAGCAGTCAACTCACCCCCCAGCTTTCTATAGGGAAAATTGGTCATGACAGTGTACCGTTCAGCCTGCAACAGCTTCTGCTCTGGGTGCTACCTGCAGGTCTCAAACTGAAGTAAATGACTTCACCTTCCCTGCTTCCACCATCACCTGAGACCTGAGAAGGTTCCCAGTGGGCTGTACCTAACAGCTGCAGTGTTATCTGTTAAACCGGTAGCAGACTTTACCCCGTCCAGTATTTACCTTCCTTTGCTGTCTTGCATATTTGGATTGGCTCCTGCCTGTAGGAGGGATTCTGCTATCTGTGCCATCTCTGCCATGACATCTGGCAAATGCTTCTTGGGGCTGTACGATGCCACAAGGTGCAGAGGGGTCTCCTGGTCTCCCAGCGTAGCAGCATTCACACGGGCACCATTTTTAATGAGAAAGTTTGCAGCAAATTTATCTCCTTTTGTGAAAAAGGATAAAGTTATTTATGGATACACTGTGAACCCTCTACGTTCTAAATAAGCCTAGAAAATGGATACGTGACTTCCTTCTATATGATACAATCATTCCAATAGAACAGTCTGCTTTTAGAACACCTTAGTAATAGATAATTTCAGGAACACTCCACTGCAAAGCCAGGATTAAGATATTTCATAACTCTCTCTCCCTTTTGTGTTTTGCCCTGAGGTTACATGCAACTCAAGTTCACGCACTAGTTCACTTGGTATGGTGATACTAAGTTTGTTAGTTTCTGTGTCACTGCAGCTTTAATGCACAACCAGGCAAGTTGTGAGACTACCCACAGTTCTGAATGAAAGGTACTATTCCTATTCCAGGGCAGTCAGAAGAATGCAGAAGTTAGTTGCAATCTGTTCAGTGATGCTATATAAACAAACGGTAATGCAGTCATTG
Source organism: Aythya fuligula (assembly GCF_009819795.1). Classification (NCBI taxonomy): domain Eukaryota; kingdom Metazoa; phylum Chordata; class Aves; order Anseriformes; family Anatidae; genus Aythya; species Aythya fuligula. The sequence goes on along the minus strand of NC_045578.1, from coordinate 3,845,973 downwards.
ATCTTGAAAACGTAGGCCCCCATGAAGTAACAGCTTCAACAGCCAGGACCTATCGTGAAAGGCATTCCTAAGAAATCTTTCCTTAGATCTTTTCAGAAGTCAGAACTTAGGCCTGCTTCAAGGTGCACAAGACCTTGAACTTGAAACAAGACATCCAGAATGCCTTCAGCATATTACTAGTTTCCCTTATTCCAAATACTAGTTTGAGTACATGCATTCATAAGTTTTTGTCCTGACAGCAAGAACAGACAACAAAGAAAACTGCCTGAAAAAGCAGCACAGATTGCTGTCATCTTTGGCATCAAGAAGTAAAATCCAATTCCCCCCCAAATTCCTTATCCGATATTCCCTCACTCTTTAGTGATCAGAAATAAGAATCACGTGGCAAGTTCAGACAATTTGCTTAAGCTCCATTTCCAGAACACGACTGTTAACAGTGATCGACTCACTGAAGCTTTTGTTACTGAAAAGCAAGCATTCTCAGAGCTCTAGCTTAGACTGAAAGCAGACATTAGAAGTGGAACACAAATGCTGGTATTAAGAGAAGCCTGCTGCAAACTTTTCAGTGCTGCAGCCACCACAACACTGACCTATGCCTAGAAGACCTCCTACTCCTGCTGCTGAAGCTTCATTCACCGGACCAGACTCCAGCACTACCCTGTTTAGATATGCAGGAGATTAAAGGAAGAAGTTGCAAGCTGCACTGAGCTAACAAAATTTAAATTTGTAGATATTTAGATTTGCCTAGCACGTCCCTCTGCTCCTCATCTTTTTCCAGAGGGTTTTTCCTCCCCTCTAACTGCTGTTCAGTAGGGAGAAGTCCCTTGCTGTTAACAGTGATCAGTTAGAAGCAGATGCAGCATCTGCTTCATGTTTAGAAGGCTTCATCTTCATTTATAGCTAGGTTGACCATGCTTGATTCAACCATTTGTCAGGGACATTAAGTGAGTTGCTGCATTAAAATACTATCTGCATCTCCCTGTATTTTTTCCTTCAGAATAAAATACTCTACTAGGATTGCTTCTTGATGTCATGTAGTACAAGTTTAATGCAACAGCCAGCAGGCTAGCTTTTAGATCCTAAAAACAAAAAGACTAAGAAACACACCTTTTTTTATAAGTTTAGCAAAAAGAAATAGGACGATATTTATCTGTGACTACAGGTTTCTAACTAAAGTGTCAGCTACAGAGAGAGAAAAATAGACTACGGAATATATATTCCACACTGGAACTGCAAGTTAAAGAGCGTCATATCCTGTTTACTTACCTCTTTGGATGGCTTTGTGCAATAGACTCCAGCCTTTCTTGTCTGCCCTATCTACATCAGCCTTGTAGTTGACCAGTGTAGTTGCAATACTCTCCAGTCTTTGGGAGAGGGCTAAATCCAAAGCAAGATCTCCATTTTGATCCAGTTCATTAAGCTTTCCAGGAAGCTACAACACAAATTTAACCAGATGACACTAGTTAAACAGGTATGCTCAACAGCCCAACATAACATTGTTAACAGCCCATTTCAACTACCGTAAGAGTAGACCTTCAACTCTAATTCTAAATGCCAGTGCTGCATTTAGGTAAGCACACTTTATACAGGAAATAATCAGACAGCTAGCAGAGTCACCAAATGCAAGTCTAAGCAGAAGACTGTTCAATGAGAAAACAGGAGCTCTACCTACAAGTCTTGTTTAACTCGCAGGAAGCAAGACTGGCAGTTGTAAAGATTCTGCCTATCTAGGCACAGTCAACATGGTAATAGGAAGAATTCTTCAAGTATTCCTTTTTAAGATGTCTCAAATCCTAAAATGTGCTGGACAGCTTATTTGCTAGTTTAGAATATTCATCTGAACACAACAGATGCCTGTTCAAAGAAATAATGCTTACTGAACTACCACGAAGTAGCAAAGTTTACTAAGCCATGCACGTCTGAAGTCGCGTGGTATAAATATCATGTATTGATTTTATTTAAAACATCTTGCATGCAATGGATTACATCAGAAGTGTTGACTCACTTCTTAATTATGTCTTTATAGAGCCTTTATCATTCAGCCTCTATTACAGCCATAAAAGTAGCTACAATAATAAACATACAAGTAAGAATTGGTGACAGAAATAGCTTACACTACCAGTCAGAAACTAGTTATTTAAAACACGGAGTTACAGAAGACAGTAAAAGTTAGTCTTACTATACCTGTGAATCCATCTCAATAAGATATAAGAAGACTACATCTTCTCTCTCAACTTTAATAGCCTTATGCAAAGGATATTCTGTCTTCGATTTGAACATTTTATACAATAACTGAGCACTCATACTACTGAAGTCTTCTTTACGCAAGTCATCCTAGAACCAATAAAAAAACAAAGGGTAAGCAGTATTTTTGTTTTGTTTATAAACAAGGCATTGCACAATGCTATTACGAAATTCACAAAACAAGCTCAGTTAAAAGCTCCATTTTGATAACATGCTCAACATTACAAAAAGCAGGAACAATCCAAGATATCCTGTTAAGACTAGGAGGAAACACTGAGAGGAAGTCTTACATTTTAGTTTTGAGATCTGGTACAGTGAGGTATTTTTCCTCCCTGTTGTGACAGGCACAGAAAACAAGCATTTTACCATCCATTACAGTAGATAAACATCTAGTTCCTAAAGTAATTCTCTATCTGGACTCTAGTCACAGATTAGTATTAAGCCTTATTGTCAAAGGAGCTATTGAGGAATGACAACTCCATGTAAGTTTGAAACTTGATCTCTGAGCACAAAGCAGTATCTACATCTGACCTCTGGATGTCTTATGCTGTCTTAAGATATAGAATAACCTAAATCCTCATACACCAGTCTGCTGTTGGCAAACAGACTTATTTTAGAGACTAATCCATTACACAATTAATCAAGGTTTCCTTAAAACATCAGAGCAAATGGAACTTCCAAGTCAGTTGCAAGATTGCTTGCCACTCCCCCTGCTAGAGAAGATAAACTCTCTCCTGGCTTGGCTCTTACTTACAAGGATTATTTTTAGAAGTAAATGCAGGCCTGGGATTTGTAATCTTATATAGACAGGGACCAAACTATGGGTGAACCTCTGAACAATTTAGAGTCCAGATTTGTTAATACAACCCTCTTGCCTATCGCAATGGCTTTGGTTTGTCTCATGTTTATGAAAGAGGCTTTTGACAGTGAACAAAACAACTCTTCAGGCTACAAGCTACTTCCCCCTGCCCATCAAGACATTTATACAAAGATGGACAAGGGACATAACCTCCAGAGACAACAATGAAAAAAACTTAGGGGAATAGCCATTTAATGTACATTGTTTCAAAAATAATTATGATTTAACACTGTATAAAATACTAAATAATGCACTGCCAAAAGCAGCATATTATGAAGATAAGTAAGAAAGAGGGGAAGGGAAAGTGATTCCTGTCTCAAGAAAAGCCCCTTCACTCACACTTAATATTCTGACCCCTTGAAAAACCTAAGGGTCAGGGCAACAGGTTGCCTTAGTCACTGAAAAGGCATCAGGAATCCATGTAATCCCTATCCCAGCTGGAATGCTTGAATGGTAGCATACAAAGACAAATTTCTGAGGTTAGACAGCACAGTAAGTGAAGTTCTAGTGCTTAAGTTTCTATTCTCTGTAAACATTTTTCCTTTTGCTTCCTTCTAGCAGTACTTACCCAGTGACTAGCAATTATCTCTGCACAATAATTGAGAAGAGTGCTAGCATTCAGCTCCTCAGCAGTCTGATAGAAACGAATGCAGTTCCTGACATTAACTAGTGACATAACTCCTTTTTCACATCTGTCAAAATAGGGGAAAAAAAAGGATTCAGTAAACAGCTTTACAGTAATCACCCTCCCATGCTGTTACAGGTTTCTATATACTCTTCTCCTGGATGCCAACTGAAGTAGTCCTGGACTTACTTTACTGCAATGCCATGGAGCATAAATATACTTTAATCAGAAGCCCTATAAGACAGTCCCCGCAAAAGCAGACTCCTATTAAGGCAGTTTGTCTAAGCTGAGGTCCCATAATAGCACTACTCACTGTAGGAGCCTGTGAGTAAACAGAGGCATGCCAGTTCTCCCAGGGGAACAAGCTGCAGCTCTTAGACATCTTCCCTACTTCTAAGTACTACAGTATCACAAGCATGCCAAATAAATGTTTGTTTCATGAAGAGAAGGGACAGGGTGTAACAGTAGATCCACTACATCATCTTTAGAGGTGTGAAACTATTAGTTGAGTTTGTTAGAAGAAAACTGCAAACTCAGCTTGAAGTTAAGCATTGCAGTGAACTCCGGGTAGTTTTCAATACAAAAAGGAAACGCTTTTCTTTGGGTGTCTGCACCTGAAGGCATCTGCTAATCACCAGCAGCATGCTGTACTTGGGCTTTTTCCTTGCCACCAGACTACCATGCTGAGGAATATTTTGGTAGTACAAAGTCTGAAGGCAGTTTCAGTACTGGCCCTATAGATGTCAAATACTTGTTCTAAATTACTATTAACGATTTAGCTTGCTTCACATTGTGTCACAAATATTAGATTGAGTAAGGACCTTAAGTACTACTACAGAACCAGACACCCCTTAGGCAAGAGATTATCAAATGATACTGCACCTTTGCTAAAATTCAAAGCTTCAGAGTTGAACAAAACTTGAAGAGGTTTCATTTTGTACATTCAGACTTGTCACTAAGTGGTTAAGAACATTAGACATTTAAGATAACAAGCTATCTCCTATTAGAATGGTGTGATCATCCTCTCCATAACGGGGAAGCATTTAGTGTAACATTACCCTTCTTTGTGAAAAGTTGCTATCAAGACACACAGCTATTTAAGTTAGTTTTCACCTGTGGCCTTTTAATATCACAAGATACTGTCACTGACTCTTCCTTTCCTGCAATTCTTCAGAGCTTGTTATTAATATATTGCTCTCTGCTTCATCTCACTGGCAAATTAGGGTTATTAGTTTGACTGGAAGAACTGGGAAGTAAACATAAGAGGTGTAAGGAAAAACTGCTACAGCGTAACTATAGCGCAAAGCTTCATTTCCTGTGATCAGCTGAATGTTCTGCTGCATTACCAAAAACCTCAAGTCTTTGAGAAAAGCAAAGCTGCAGCCAACTGCTAGCAGCTGTCAACTTATTTCTATTCAAACAAGGTTAAAGAGTTCAAGAATAACCACTGTATTTACCAAGACTCACCTTTCCCTAAGCAGCTGGAGCTGAAATTTATTAGCTAGTTTCATGAGCTCTGTCAAAAAGATATCATCTTCTCGTAGCTCAAGTTCATCTGTGTAGATCCAGCGCAGCATTGCCATGGTTACCTCTGGGTCAGCATCTGGTACAGGGAGCAACAGGGATTAATAAAATACCCAAAGAACAATCACCTATTCAAGTAGTTGTTATTCCTCTGAATGTTAAAGTCACAGCTACCAGGAAAAATATCATCTCATTGAAACCACACTGCTTTAGCTTAATCAAAATGGCAAAATAAAGAGACAAAACTAGGCAGAAGTCAAAGCTAGCAGCAGTGCTGGCACCAATCAGGAAAACCTTTCTTCCATTGGAACACTGTGCAGAATACAGGGAGCCCTGTACCGTCTCCCAGTCGCTAAATGAACATCACTTTTAAGGGCCAGCGATGCTCCTTTGAAGTCTTTGCTCACTCACATATAGCTAAATCCACATCTATATGTGACACGCCCAAATCCCCTTTTCACTTTAAGAACCCCTTTTGGCATATTGCAGTCATGTGTGTTATAAACTGTGGCATGTCAATAAGCTTGCTTACATCTTAGGAGCAACTACAAAGTACTTAGAACTGCTAGGAACCATTTCTAAGAAAGATGAAAGTCAGTTTAAGAAGCTGGATAGACTTCAGGTGTTTGTAATACTGATCCCAACCAAGCCTGCATGTTGTTAACATAGCAAAAACTACAGAAACCTATCCACAGGACACAAGCGATGCAGGCCCAACAGCCAGGGCCTTGGCACCCATGCAGAAGCACTGTACTGACAGTGCTGCCTACAAGGATATAGATGAGAATTACTACATAACATCAGATCAGACCAATTTCTAAACTAATTGTGGTTGGTGGTTGTTTTTTTTCAAAGTAACATTAGTCTCTTAAGCTATTTTGTTTTTAAAGATAAAAGATAGATGTTCAAGACTGAAAAATCCATCCTAAAACATCTTTACTCAGAGTTGTCTCAGATTATTTGCAGAATACCAGACAGTACTTGACATAGCACACAGACTGTCTCCTAAGAAACAGGAGGCTTTAATAAGGCAAGTATCTTTGGCCTAACTCGAAGTTATCAGAAAAGCCTACTTGAACTGTAATATCAGCTCTGCCTTGGCAGAGAAAAGAGTACATGTCCTCCCTCCCAACACGAGAACCTGTGCTTATCTTTATGTTCATTCCGCAGAATACATGAACTCTGAAAATACTCAGATTCAAATGCTGCCTGTATTTTGAAATTAGGATTTAGGCAATCTTAACTTGCAAGTTCTAGAAAGGACTTTTTTTTTATTATTATTATTTTAAAGAAAACCCTGACATAGTTTTTGGGGGAACAGCTTGTTGCTTGCTAGAACTACTTCATAAAACTAATCTTTCTGCTATGTATCAAAGTGTTGTTCTGATGTTTTTGTGTTGTTTTTTTTTTTTTTTAAAAACTTAGTTCTGTAACAGTAGGTGGTATTCTTTACACAACTTGTTTTAAGCATCATTCAATAAGAGGAAGCGTTTACATTGCTAAACATGCAAGACCACAACTACATTTGAGATTCTCAGATTAGCATGAATGGAAAGCTACAAGTGCTATGGACTACCACTTAAAGACTTGCAACAAAGCCACAATTAGCATAAGGGCTTTTTGGTAATAAATCTTATGCTAGCATAGCACTCAATTCAAAAAAAACTCCTTGGCATATGTTCTCTTGCAGCTGCAGAAAGATCCTTAAATCCTTCTGCAGGAAAGTTGCTATGCTCTCACACAGAACTGGCTTGCTGTGACTTGCTTCCTTCCAGTTTGTCTGCATTTAGGAATCATGATAAGATACAGCACAGAAAGTGAGGTCAGTGCTTGGTATTCAACACGCAAGCCTGCAAACCTGCTTAACTTCATACCCATTTTTATTGCTCACAAATTAATTGTGCAAGACTTTCCTATACTGTTAAGTACAGAAGAAAGTCTCAATTTGCAGGAATGCTGCCCAGTGTAAGCATATGCAAGAAACAGCTACACTGGAACAAAACACCATCTTATAGAAGACAGCCTTTCAAAAATTTCTTTTTCCTTAACCTATTTACCAATAGTATCAAAATGCCAAAGCAAATCACTTTTGTAAGATCAATATTTGTATTTATTTCTTCCACACAAATTGTTAACAAGAAGCAAGGTACTTCCATTACACACTTCAGAAAAACTATGCACGCTACCTCAAAAAGCCCTGTCCTTAGAAAGGAAGAAGTCAAGCTCCTCCATATAGATTTGACTGTCATTATGTTTAGTTGACTCTAGAAAAGACAAACAGGCCACCATTCTCAATCCCTGTTCATTAAAGAGAAAGAAGGTAGGTTATTGATTTAACTAGCACTAGCATCACGTTCACAAGTCTACCACCATGTTTCAGAGAAAGCTTCATTATCAACTGATTAAACACCACTTTTTGCGGACAGCAGTAGTCCAAAAGGTGCAAGAGTGACCTTTTCTCAACAGGCCCTTTCACCAGTCATCCTGAAGACAAGTGAAGCATCACGTATTACTAAGCAATGACTGACCTGACAGATCCAGCTCCTCTGTCGAGGCAAGGTTGGCTAGACTCCAAGCATCACTGCGTGCCGCTAAGACAAACTTGTGAGCCCTGATGTGCTTGTCTTTGACCTTTATCTTCAGATCACTGATAAGAGGAGAAAAAAGCATAGCCATTTATAATACAGGCTTTCCCCGTGCTTAGATATGCAAGGATTCAGCATCTCCTAGTAGCTGTCCTTGCATCCACATTTAGATTCAGATTGTTTGAGATATCAAAACACATTTGCTTAAGTGGAATACTTCACCAAATGATGCAATTATTATTTTTATACGAATGAAATGAGTCTCTAGTATTTAAATGTTTAACAGTTTCACAGTAAACTGCTAGGGAACTACTGCAGAAGACAGGAAAATCCAGCAATTTCGAGGTTCAATATTTAGGTTGCAGAGTCCATTCTAACACTGCCAGCTAAGCACCAAAGGTTTCGTGCAAGAGCAGCAACAGAACAAACGATGTTTGACAGTAGTCTTGAGGACAATGCAGACTCCAAGAATGCCCAGTTCCTTGGAGACCAGCTGTCAAGAACACTTTAATTTCATACTAAACCTTTTAACACCAGGTTATCCTTTGTACTTAAAAAGCACTTGCCCTGTTTATTTTAAAGTTCCACATCTTGCAAGTGTTATTCCTATGTAGGTGTATTTTCCAGACAATTTTCTAAATCAAAACACCACTATGAACTGAAGCACAAAATACACAAACGTTACTTTAAGCTTTCACTGGGACTTGCTTCCTTTCTCCTTTTCTTGTTCGGCCACTATTCTACGACTTTAAATCTAAAATCTGAAGAGAAATAAAGAAGAAATAATCCAACACTGCTGACATAAACCATCTAAAAAATCTCATCTTTTACCCAGCATGCTATTTTAAGTTTCTCATCGGATATACAGATTTCTCAGAGAAACATGAGACACGGTGGGAACACATTTTAAACAAAACTACGTTATTTTCCCTTACAGTCCTAGCCTCCTATGCAATACTAGAGTTGGTTTCAGTAATAGCAAAGAAATTTGTGTCAGGTGTGGTCTTGGCACTAAATCCATTGGGGCATCTAGAGTATTAACATTGATCCTTAATGTTCATATGGAAGATAAACGATGAAACCTAATTTTACATTAAAACTCAGAAATATAGTATCATTTACACTGGCAAGTCATAACTGCCCAAGGCTTGTTATGCCATACAAACAGACAAGTCAATTAAATCAGGCTTCTTTACACATAAAAAAAGAGCAGAGAACATGCAGGAGATAGTCCTTCAAAAAAGCAGGGCTTTCCAATTGTAAGATACACGGCATAATTAATGTGTCAACTAGCTGTAGGACAGTGTAAAATAACTTCTGCTCAAAGGAAGCTCAGCCATTGACCGTGAAAGCAATCAACTTTCTTTAAGCTTTTCTTAAATGCCAGCCTCAAAGATATAAACTTGAGCTTAGAGCTCTTGATCCGAGGACTGGATTCAAGACACTGCCTGATCTTAAGAGTGCTTTTGCAACATCTACCTGGGGACCCTGCTCACACCAGGCAGAGGTGAAAGCATTTTTCTTGTCCAAGATTAGCACATATTATGAAGTCAATAAAGCCAAAGCTTCCTGTAATCCCCCCTTCCCCACAGGAACATTTCTTACCTGTACTGCTCCTGCTGATAGAGTTCAGATACAATGGCAAGAAGTCGACTGATGAAAGTGTCACTGGCGTTGTCTTGGTTAGCCTGGGCAGCCAAAAGGTTGCATCTCCTTTCTGTATCAGCAAGTTTCTTCTGCAACTTCACATACTCCTGGCGGAGAAGCATCAGGTGCTTCTCCAGCTTGGCCACCTCCTCTGCAGGGGCACACAGTGTTACTACAAGGCTGAAACAATGCACATCTGTGCACTGCATCTGAGAGTAACTTCACTCTACAGGTGCATTACACATTTACTTCAGTCATGGGGCATTCCAGTAAACACTTCTTCCACACAACTTGAGTAATTCATCCCCAGTATTAAACCTTTTATTTTATATCTCTGCTAGCCATAAGTACATTGAAAAAAAAAAAAAAAAAAAAACACAGAAAAACAGAACACACTGATAAAAACTACTCCTAAATAGAGTTCCTGAATGCTACCCAGTCAGGTGCACCACAAGCTTTCTAAAGCCACGGAATTGTGGTGGGGTAGAGTGGTAGAGCACAGACTCACTCAGCAGCAGTTACCAATCAATTCAGTTATGATGCTGCCTGCCTTGACAGCAGTCATCGAGCACAAGCAAGCATCAGAACAGCTGCTGGCAGTGCAACATCTAACCCAGAGCACTTAACTTACCTGTCTAGAACTCTGCACTGTCAGCTAAGAAGCTCCTTAAGAAATAGCCAGAGTGAAAAGCAAAGTTTCCCCAAAACTTGCGTTTCTAAAGGCCAGTCAAAAAACATATAAAGCCAGTTACTCTGCATCAACACACTCCCCCAGTGGATGCTCTGCACTGACGAGGCATCGTGGTGCAGAGTTGGGCCTGTGGTGGCTGCTGCAATTCACAGGCACAGCAGCAGCACCTGGCCATAAGTGTTCCCATCCCACTGCAGAGCCTGCTCCTATACCACACCGAAGGGCTGTGGTGAGGCACTCTGCTGAACAGCTGTGTAGAACTTGATCTGGGACACTCATATGAAAACCCTCTACTTCACTGCTGGATGTAAAAGGCTTTACAAGTGCTTAAAACCAGACTAACTGAGGAGCATTCATGGATGAGGTGCACAGGCTACATGTAGCTATCACTGTGGTTAGCTGATTATTACCCACCCATAACAATCCAAATCAATAAGGCAAGCTTCCAAACAAGACACATATCCAAAGCCAGACCTAACATGAGAATGGAGCAGGGAGGAGAAATTTGGAAGGTAACCAATGGGAAAGTCTTCACAAGATTCCTCCCTGCTAGCCAGGAATTCACTGTTCAACAAGTTTTCCTCAAATATTTACTAAATGTAAAACAGTATTACAAACAAGAAGCCGAGCTCTGCGACCAGTGTTTTCTTTCTGCTCCTAGAGAGAAGTTCAACAGCCGAGCTGGCCTTGGCCTGGCTCCAGCAGGTCCCCAGGGCAGAGCATCCTCCCCTCGCTCAGTTGTGGGCTGAATGCCTCATTTAGCCTCTCCTCTGTGACTGCTGTGGCAAACACTCCCTCGTAAGTCTTTAAACTTAACAACTGTAATGGATAAAGAGGAGGTAATTTACCCTGTTTGACTCTTCTGTTAATACTGCTTAAGCAAGGTTGGCAGTGTACTTGCTTCAACAGCCACTTATTCAGCTCCATCCTTTACCAGTTAATAGATATCTCCTCCTCTGGGATACTTACTCTGCCGAGGTAACGCTGTGATTCCAAAACTGTGCTACCAGAGCAGCCCTCAAAGGGAGCTGAAGCTCTGCTCTGTTCCTTCCATCTGAAGATGCTGCAGCGCCCGTGTTCCCAGAACTAGGGGGACACGTCTCTGAAGCAACCGCTCCTTCCTGAGTGATTCATAAGGAAGGTGCCAAGGGTGGCACAAAGCAAACCCTGCTGCTACAGGAAGGAGAGCGATGCCTGGTAAGAGCCAAGAGTGATCCTGAGAGACACTTCCAGAGAAGTGCTGCAAAAATGAGTGCACCAACACTGCTGTTCATACACTGAGATTCCGAGGAGCCATCTCAAGTGCTAGGAACAAGAAGTTGCCTGCTGAACCTCCCAGCACATATAACCTTAAATAAGCACTGCCTCTTCAAGCCAAGCAAGGGAAGTGTGAATGGGGGAATAAAGAATCAGAAGGCTCTCTCATTTTACCAAAGCCACCTCACTGGCTCCAAGTTCCTTTAAAGTCACTGGGACGTGATGCAGAACTACCTTGCAGCTTAAAGCAGCAGCAGCTGCTTCAGTTTTACACAGAAAATCAAGCTCATTTCACTGCTACTTCCAGGGCAACCCTAGACAACCGCTACTGGCAGTGAAAACACCTGAAAGACCTGAAGCTTTTAGAAGTCTTGTTTCCAGATCGATGGCATATAGTATCATTAGGGTTGGAAAAGCCCTCCAAGATCCTCTGGTCCAACCATCCCCCTACCACCTACTGAACCATGTCCCCAAGCACCACATCCAACCTTTCCTTGAACACCCCCAGGGATGGGGACTCCTGTACATACTTCCTGTAACCACAGTGAGACAGATCAATCAACATTCACTTGCTGCAAGGGCTGCAGGAGCCATAAACACAGAGTTTCTTCTTCTATACACAGGAGCATGCGTAACAGCTATGTATCACTTACAGCTGCACACCTGCAGAGCACTGGATCTTACAGCACCTTTCAGGTGCACATACATTAAAGGCAGTCCTCAACATCCACCTAACCAGCATTCGGTGCAAAAGAGCAAACCAGCAAGTTTTCCCCGTATGTTGTTCATTTGAAGAGTTCACACTGCATTATCACTTCGAAAGGGCTGCACGCTGACACTCAGGGAGAAGCATCATCTGCTTAAAGCAACGGCACCACAGCTCCAAGCTTGCTATTTACAGTCCTCAAATCTCAGAGGAGGTCAGCACTTAAAAATCACTGTAAAATGACCACTGCATCTCCAAGCTGACAGTCACTTTGATACAGTGCACGTTACTGCCAGTCCACGTTAAGTATGGACATTTCTCTGGCTGTCTCCCAAGCACAGATGCATGCACCTATGTGTGCAGTAACTGCGCATTAACAAACAGCCTTGGATCAAGGCCCTGAAAAGACAGCTTTACTTGCAGGGAGGTCTCTGGCTAAACACAAACCCGGTGCTCACACGACCAGGATGGCTGGGTTTGGCAGAGAGGCGTACACAGAACGACTCCTTTTCGGAGCTCATACTCTAGGTGTAGAGTTAACAGATGGCTAGACGAGAAAATAAAAGCAGCATTTGTTAACACATTCCTGGCAGATGCGGTAGGATCTCATGAACTGGCAGAAGTTTCAGGTCCTTATCACAGACTTCAGAGAGGCTCGGGGAGTTTTCTTACAGCAGAAGGTACAGAAGTCTCGAGAGCAATTTGTCAGCTGAATCCAAAGAGATAAGAAAGGAGGCAATAGGCAGCGGGGTAGCAGATAGCATGTACCCAAAACCAGAGGGAGGGCCTGGTGGAAGCCATCGTGTTGTCCATCCCACCCTTCCAGAGCAGCACAGATAAGCTCTTTATTTCTGAAGTGAGCATCTCTGGGAAATATTACAGAAAAACACATTTTCTTTCCCAAAGTCAGGTCTATCAGCCAGCGCTCCACTTTGACCCACCTCCTCCCCGCAGCTGTCCAAATCACGGCTTCCTTGTTCCCCCTCAGTTTTGTCCACTTACAATCTTTACCCTGATGACCATTCCAAAAATACCGCAGCATGCTTCCTGCTGCTCTAGACTCAAGCATTACTCCAACAGTTTTTACTCCTGCCTGCATGCCCTTAGTATCCTCTGACATTAGTGGGACACAACTCTTACAGAAGCTCCAAAAGCAAGCTCTGCACTCACTTTTATGAACTTTAAATAATTTGTAGCTATTAATTGCAATAAATCTAATTAAAGATTTCCGTGCACAGGGAAAACACCTCCCCAAGAAAAAGCATTCTGCCTGCTTCTGGGCTGATGACCACAATCTGACAACCTCCCTTCATTAATAAGCCTTAATTTCTGATTTGACTCTCCAGTATTATCAGTTCATAATTATGAAAAAGCACTGCTGAAGGTAAGTACTTTATTTGAAGGGACGAGTCCCTCCACACAGGTCTCATAATGAAGTAAGTGAGGAGAGCTAGAACTCCAGCTTACTACTCCTGTTTGCACAGGCTCTCTCAAATGATTGTGTGCTTTCTTCAGCTGAAAGCTCAGGGAACTGCTAGGGAGGAATCTTTGAGAAGTGTGTACGGCGGAAACAGGGCCTGCCTCAGCCACAGGGTCTTTTGCCAGAGCAGGATCCCAAACCACACCTTTCAGGGTCTTGGTGAGGAACTTTTATCACCTGCTGATGTCCTTGCCATCAGAGGTGGTGGGCCCCTGAGGTTTGAAGGCAAGCCCAATAAGCTGGTCAGGTAACTACAAGTTAAGATGTTGCTCTAAGGATTTATTAAGCAAGCTTGAGCACAGCATCTTCCCAGCTGATGCACACCAGATCAGCGTGTAGTGGTTAACCTTTAACAAGCACTTCTGAAGTTCTACCAGTCTGATCACTGGAGTTTAGGACTTGAAGGCAGTGCTGTTAAGACTGGAAGTGGGAGCTTCTACCATGCCTGTAAGTTGGGACTTTCAGCTCAGTTTGCTGATTCAGTTTCCTCCAAGAAGGAAAAGAGGAAGCTTCTGCCTCACGTTAAGGAAAAGGACTTTAGACATCCCAGCACTTTCCAAACCCCATTACCTCGGTTCATCACAGAAGGGGGTCACTGACAACCTGTGCGCTGCACAAAGCAGCTGGGGCGTTCTGCAGGGGTCACAGCTCCAAGCCGAGCCCAGCACCAGGAGGCCTGGCAGCAGCAGGGACCCCCTCCCCGCCCCTCCCGGCCCCCCGCCCCACAGCAGGTCCCTGTGGGCTCCCGCACCACGAGCTCCCTCCCGAACCGCCCCCGGCCCGCGGGGCGCTCCCTGAGGGAGAGCCGGCAGCCGGGGCGCCCCCCCCCGCCATTTCACGTCCACCTCGGGGTCTGCTCGCCTCAGCCGATCCCAGACCGGCCTCGGCGGGCAGGGCCCAGCCGGCCCCACACGGGGGCCGCCCCCGGTGCCCCCCCGGAGCCTCCCCAGCCGGCGGCGCTGCCGCTGCGCCCGGCGGCCGCGGCCCCGCCCGGGCTCCCCCCCTCACCTTCCGCCATCTTGGGTCCGCGGCCGCAGCTCTCGCGAGAGCGCCGCGCTCGGCCGGCGGGGCGGAAGGGAGTTCTCGCGAGAGCAGCGCGGGCACCTCCCGCCTCGGGGCGCTGAGGTGCCTGAGGGCTCGGCGCCCCCCCGAGCAGCGGGCGGCTGCTGCCCGCTAACCCGGCGCCGTCAGGGAAAAGGGACGGGCTGCCCTGGGTTTGGAGCCGATGGGTGCCTTTGGCTGCCCCTTAAATTATCGCTACTTCAGCTCCCGCACGCGGTTTTCACTTCAGTTTCGCTTCAGCTGCTGGATCTGTGCCCGGCGGGTGTAAAGTGGGGTTGGGACCGAGACGGGCAGAGAGCAGCAGCGAGATCCTTGTCTTAAAGCTGCTGTGTGAGGTAGCTCACCATCAGCTGCTCCCAGTGCTCGTGAGCTTCCCTGCCCCAACAGAACAGAAACACCACCAGGCTCCATGCGTATTCACCACCTTTCATATGCCTGACCTAGCAGCAATGTTTTGGTTTGCTCCGAAGAGCCATTTTCAAGTAAATATTTTATCACAGTATCATTTTACAATTGCATCATTTTCTCCTGACTTCATTAAGCAATGGTTGAAAGTCCCTCTGCCTCCTGTCTTAGCTTTCTGCCCACATTGGACAAAGCAGCACAAGTAGAATTGGCTGCAGGAGAGCCGCAGACCTGGTGGGGTTTCTGGACAATTCACAAAATGTGCCCCACCTCATTTTTCACAGCTCAGTGACAAATACAGACACAGCTACCATAAATCACTGTTTGTGGGTGCTATTAATCGTCTGTGAGGAAGCAGTCATTGCCTGATGAGCTTTAGTCTTGGTTCAATTTCTTTGTAACAGAGCACAGGTGTCAAACTTCTGCTATACTTTGCATCTGGAGAATCAACAGTCATGTCTTTTATTAAGGATTTGACAGGGCAGAAAGCAGCCTTATAACAACCTCACTTTAAAACCCAAGCACCTTCTGTTTCAGTTTGAAATCACTAGTGCATACTTCTGAAGATACTCAGAAGCTATGAGCTGTAGTGCTCCTGTTTGCATTGTGGTGGCACCATACCAACAACCGTGCACCAGATGGTACAGATGCAATAAAGAGTCCATCCCCCAGCAGCCTACAAATAAAAGTGACTCTAACAAATGCACTTACACTCACTCCAGAATTAACATTCTATGTTTATTGATCTTCTAGTTTCAGTAAGCATCTTCCAGGCATCACAGCAGCAGGAAAGAATTTTAGAGTAACAGCTTAACAGCCGGATTTTTACAGAGGTCTTCTCTGATGCATAAAGGACAGCATGGAGAGAGATAAAAAAGAACTAGGATGGCCATAATACTTTGATATTTATTAAAATTCCATGCTTTTCCTACCCCCTCCCCCAGCAATGCAGTATTATCTGGAAAGCAAGCCACTGTGTGTTGGGAATAAAAAACAGAACAAAACCTCAGCCAAGTCTCCAGAGAACTAAGAAAAGATTAATTAATCATCCAGTACTCTGATTGTCTACATAAATCAAACTAAATGCAAGATCTTGGTACAAGTGAAAATGATTTAAAATGCCTGTTTACTTGATTGCTCAACAAGTATTCTGGTACTACTTGCACATGCTGCATTTCTTCAATGGTGTTCATATCTTGAGCTAAGTCAGAAATTTCTGGTCCTATCTATCAGCATCGTAGCCAGATCCCCTTGATGTGTGGGCCACGAAGAAAAAGCCAACTGTAATCACAGTAAAGTTCAACAGGCCCCTCCTGTGCCTGTCAGAAGCTTTCTACAAACTAGACGCTCAGCCCGCAATATCTTATATGCCTCTTTCATTAAGTCACTGATCATCAACAACATCAGCACCTTGCACCTCTTAACAGTATCTCACATTAGCACTCCTTCCTTTGGAATGTCTGGGCTGTGTAGAATCACAAACCATCTTGGTTAAGCCAAACACAAGTGCTTTTGTATTCAAATAATTTACAAGAGAAGCAACCCTGCTATGGAATGAACAGTTCTTCCATACAACTGGTGCAAGACTAACATTTCCAGGCCTTCCCTAAAAAGAAGACACTAGTAGCTCTCCTAGAGAAGAAATGAGAAAAACAAAAGCTTTGAACTATTTTGTGAAGTCCACAGATGAATCAATTCTGAACTATGTATGTTACTCAGCAAGACAAAGCATGGAATACTCATCTTGATGGAAGCAGCATGTAACAGTTATCTTGCATTACTGCCAGCTCTTTAGATATACTATGGAAAGGTAGAAGGGCAGCCAGTGAAGTAGTCCTCCACTACTTGATTCAGGAGCAGCAGCTTCTTCCAATACTTTGTTTATGGAAAGAATAGCACCATGCTGCTGGGATCCTGCATAGTTCTAACTCTTTACTAACTGAGAAAGGGTAGCCAGCTGGTAGGCAAGAAACTTCCTCCCAGACAGTTTTAGACAAGCATTCAAAAGGGGACTAGAATTAGCAATTGTTTCTGAGCACTAATAGATCTGAAATACTGTGCACATTTCTCTCTATATATGAGGAAGCTATCCAACTATATTCCTTATATTCAACTATAAGTAACAGCAAATATAAATAATGGTTTCTCAAAATACTTTGTTAGCAAATACGTAAATATGAACATTAAACATCTGTTTATCTAAAATACCTGTAGGAGGAAGTAGTGTCTCCACTTCTAAGTCTTAATTATTATACTTCAATGGCTTTTTTTGTCCCATACCCTACCTTGCCACTGTTAACCATCTCCTTTCTCCCACCTCAACCCTCCCCACAAGAAACCTGCAGCTATGCCTTTTAGTATATGCACAGTGCAACCTGAAATGAAATCCAGCCACAGCTAGCAAATTAGTATTGAACGCTTCTTACAAGATAATTCTTAACACTGAACTCTTTATTTATTAGTAAGTTACTCTGCTGTTAAAAGCTGTGATAAAACAAACCTGTGACAGAGCAGAGAACAGTCAGGTAGTTGCAAAATCTTCTGTAAAGTTTCTTTGGTAGAAATGTGTTTCAGGCATGCTTGAGAAACTCCAGTATCAGATACTCTGAGATTAATATTTGCTCACTGGAGGGACAAGGATGGTTCCAACTGGAAAAGTTTTGTTTTTAATTTCAAGATTAAAAACAGTATGTCACGTTAAATAAAAGTTTGCTTATGTCAGGTTGCTGAAGATGTTCAGGTAATCTGCACTCCAACTGCAGCTCCCCCTTCCTATTTAGATACTGAAGACAGCCAGTTTGACACATTATTATTGGAAAAAATTATATTTTGGAAGAACTCACTACAGAAGGTGACAGAATTCCAAAAATCAAATTACATGAAAATATACATCGCAATTTTCTTTGTACATTAGGTGAGGAAACTCTGAAGTAGAAGGCAAAGAATATGAAGGGCCACAGAAGAGAGAGAAAAGGGATAAGGAGAAAACTATTTTTGATATCAAACCCAGAAGTTAGTCATTTGAAAGCCTACAGATGCGCATGCTTGAATTCAACCTTGAGATAAAACAAGTCTCCCTCACACACCCCACCCCACAAACAGGCAATGCAAAAAGGCAAAAAAAAAAAAAAAAAAGTCACCCATAAAAAAAAGCAGCTCATCCCATCTTGGACTAACTTAGTCAATTCAACTTCCAAATGAAAACACTCAAGTCCCTGGAAAGGGAAAAATCCAGCAGGCTGCTCAAGGGTGCTCCATGGCCAGTTTATTGCTATACCCAATTCAAGAAGCATGTGCAATTGGGTTTCTTATTAAAAAAAAGAGGGTTGAAGGAAAAAAGAGCACCTTTGAGACTACAAAGGTCATCATAAAAGAAGACACAAGTAATTGATAGCAAATCCCTTCAGGTTTAATTAGGAAAATTTTATGTTCTGATGAGGGAATAAAAGGGAGCACATTTCCAAAAAACAAAAGAGATACTAAACTTCAATAAGCAAGAGATTTTAATTAAGCCTCAGTGGGTCAAAGGAAAATTAAAGTGGAAAAAAGACTTTAATCCTAATTGGTTTTAGTCTGACATGCTTCACAAGTTGTTGTTTGTAGTTTCGATTTTTTTAAACTGATAGGAAACAATGAATAGGGAAAGAAAAACCTGCTAAAATCTTTAGAATTTACACGATTCTATTCCTAACTACAGACAGCATTATTTGGTACAATGTGTATTTGTGGATGTACATGAACAGTATATATATTATCCGGATCATGTTGTGCTATGTACACATCTTTACAATTCTTCCTGAAGGTTAAAGCAGTTCATTAGATTTCAAAATGCGTAATCATCTTGTGTTGGCACTTGTTAGGCTCTTGTCAGCATTGATAACTGGCATGTTTTATTGCAGCCCAGTTCCAGCCAGTGTTTGCCAACTTGTAACAACAGAAGTCCAGCAATAGGTGGGTAGAGTGCAGGAAAAAAACAGTGCCATGTTTCTCAATTGGAGACCTACAAAGAAATCACAATTATTAGAATAAAAGCACTCACGATCCTTACTTAGTTTTAAAACTTCAGTGTTTCAAACTCAAGGAAGATACTTATTACTTATTCAAGAAGTCTACCTACCTCTATACAGAAGATGCATACATCCAAAAGCATCACCTGAGAAAGACTCGAGTTAGGTTCAGCATACTGTGCGACTCAGCCCAACTATCAGACTTTCAGGCTCCTGTCACTTGCGTTGCTTGTCAAGTTCATAGTGTCTAAGGGTTTGATTATTCACACAAAACTAAACACCTGTAGGTTTTTCATCGAAGCTTCCGTGCACCACTTCCTGTGAAGGATGGATGCTGCTTTGACAGCGAAGTACAGTACAAAGTGGCACAGCAGTGCTTCATTAAACAGCAAGCAGTGTTTGAAGCCAGCTACAAAGCCCCTTCTCATCCAATTCATCATCCACAGCTTACTTAGGAGTCACCAGGATTTAGAAAAAACTTTTGCCTTCCAAAAAAGTACTACGACTGATTTCTTAGTATTTGTCATAAGCATTGTTTCACTATAGCCAAGTTTAACATGGCAACAGAGTTAAGGTTAATTCAGGATATTCTGGAGTATTGCTCACTTATTCCTTAAGGAAGAACTGCCAGTTACATTAAAAACTATTACACTGTGCTTCAGGGCAGTTGTATAAGCCATTCAATTCCTTTGCCTAGTCTTTTGACAGAATTATGAACTTCTCATGCTTTCTCTATTCTGGAGAGAGTTCAGTTCAATCAAAGCATTTCTTCACAGGATGCTGCAGTACTACTTTGTCACAGAGCACATACACACCCTGACTCCTCCCAGAAACAGTACTACCAAGAGTGTAAAGCAAGCAAATATTTCCTATGCAACTTTGGTGAAGAAAAACCGTGAGCAGTGGGAACATCTGACAAGATTTTCTAGTTGTCCAGACAGCACAACCCTTCTGCACAACACACAGTACCGTATTCCCCCCCAACCCCAGCTTTGTATGGACACTTTAGTGTTACATGTTTTGGGGCTTTCCCAGCAAAATGGGTTAGAATAGTTTACTTGCCAAGCCAACCATTAAGAAAGGGCAGCTTCAACATGAAGTTCTGTTTTGCTTTGAAAAAGCAAGAGTGGAAAATTAGCTGGTTGAATTTTCTGGCGTACCATGGTTAAAGTAACCAAAGGCCATGTATTTAAAGGCCACATTTTAATACAGCACTTTCTACAAGTACTTATGGTTAAAAAAACAAAAAACACTAAAGACTGTTCAAATTACAGTAAGCATCTGGAATCAGGAATTCATTTTATCAGGGTGAAAGAGTGTAAATACCACATCAGCTACTCTGACATGAAAAGTTAAACAGGTTCTCAGATCCGCTAGTTCAGTTTTCAAGCAGAATCTTTTTCTGAAGCTATTCCTAAAGCTTCCCCAGTGAAAAAGTCATTCTGGGGCTGCTGAAGAGAATACCACTTTTCTTGATATAATCTATGGCTAATATCTCAACTTAATTATTTCTGATATACTAGCAGACTTTGTTTAAAAAAAAAAAAAAAAAGCCCCATAGATACCTGAAACAATCTTATCTGAATAGTTCCTAACAATGGCAATGAAAGCGTAGTTAAAACAAGCGACACACCACCAATATCTGCAAGAGAAGTGCCACATACATGCATATAAACTTAAGGTAGCAATACAGGATGTTTTTAATATTTAAAAAAAAAAATGTTCTTCACAATAACAGACATGAAGGAATGAGTATTCCTTTCTAGTACAACACTAGTAATCCCTAAGTCCTATTAGGGAAGCAAGATGAATACTGCTAAAGGGAATCGCAACTTCTCTAGTACTCTTGTATTTATCCTATTCAGAAGTTCCCCAATCTAGGCAGAAGGGCTGTTATTGCACTAGAAAGTTTAAGCAGTGCTTTAACTATGAAGTCATTTGGCTGCACACAGCCAAAGAACTCCACTAAGACCAAGCAGCTGAGAAGATTTTTTTCCTTTCTGAGAAAAAACTGAACTCAGCAACACTTAGAAAATCCTCAACTCAGGTAAACTAACTCTTCTTCAAAAGGATACTTACCCTGAAAAAAGTGAAGCTACTAGCTGCTGAATAAGTGTCACTCAAAAGCAGTTTCTTGGCTTTTTCTTACACAGCGGGCAACTTTTCTTTTAAATTCTCCATTTCTGTCTTCTCTCCATTCTTTCTGTAATTGAATAGACAGCTTTCAGATGTCAGTGCTATAACCATATACAAGCTCTAGGAAGAATCTTGGTGTTTGTTTTCAGACATTTACCATCTAGTCAACACCTAAGTTTGCTTACAATCATTGAGCTATTCACTAAATAACATTCAGGGCTTGAACACTTGCTCTGGGTTTTCATGCAAGTTGTTCACAAGACAGTGAAGATTTAGTCTCCCCCCCCCCCCCCCTTGGCCTTTAGGCATTCCCCAAGACTAACCTAGTAGCTACCAGCATTTTGAAATGTCTGGGCTGAAATCCATTTATTTCAGCCTGACAAGCAGAAGCAGACTGCAGACCACAAGCTATTGTTACAGGTTATAGGAACTGGCTTGAACTGCAGTGATGAACAAAGGCATACAGCTACTGTAGAGCCGGTAGTTCCGCAATTTTTAGGACAGTCCAACTCTCTACATCTAGCTAGTACACTCCAGGATAGAAGTACAGAAGTCACAGTATTCAGAAGAGGCACAACAGTATCCTTCGAAAGAAAAAACTCCTAGTTGGCTGCAGCTGCACAGTATCATCTCCACGAGGAAGACCTTAACAGAATACTCAGCATACCTACGGAGATGGTCCCTGGGACATGTACTTGATTTCAGAACTACACAGACTAAGAACAAAGATGAACGTGAAGATAGGCAAGAGATAAGTCTGAACGCAGAGATGTGCAAACCATAGCATCACTAAAACCTCACAGGAAGAAGTGCAGTCACTCGAAGCTATTTTGTGTCAGCTTCACCAAGCACTCAGTTGAAAGCATGGAGTTAGTACACAGTGACACCCAGGTTGACATCTTGTGTGCTGCCTTACAGTTCAGCAAGGAAGTGACAGGAAGTATTTTATGAAATACAGGGTTCTTCAGAAGTGGTTTTTTTTTTTTTTTTAAATAAATAATCAACATTCTTATGGGGCTGGAGAAAAAAAAACAAATCACACTTTCTTCCTTCTAAGGTAACCTGGCAGGCAACACCTTTCCACCCCCTGCATGGGGTGAAGGCACATGCAAGAGAAAACTGGGATAACTGGTACATCCCAACGTGAACCACCTCCACGCTCACCTAACCAGTTAACATCTTGGAAAGGCCAGCGTGTTTTATCTTTCCAAAGAAAGCAGAAACAAGGCCACTAATTAGTTTGTTCTCCATTTTCAGTAATTAATCCTGAAGCATGTGGTTCCTTGGATGGGGACACAGGACAGCTTACACAAGAGTTCTTAAGGCCAAGAAAAGCTTTGAATTTGTGCTTTCCCAGCTTCAGGCTTTTGGTATTTTGTTTTCCTGCCCTTTATTTGTAGTTCTATGAGGCAAGTGTTCAGTATTAAGTTAAGTTCCCAATTTGACAACGCTCTCCAGAACTCTCATTTCAGGTTACAAACTAGTTCCATCTGCTTCTCACAGCATGTACTCAGGTTCCCGTCCCTCACTTTCCCCACCCCAAGAGAGTATTCCAACCCACATTTTTCAGTTTTCCAGGAAGCAGCTATTTCCCCCGCTCTTTACTGCCATGACCTGCCTGTAAACACCTCATTTTCTAGATTCACTGAAGATGAGAAGTTAAGGAGAGCAAAATAACTTTTAGTAACTGCCAAATGCTGTTGCTGCAGTAAACTAGAAGACTCCTTGATAAACAGATTGGAAAAGAGGACGTGAGCCATCAAGTCTTTGCTACCCTGATGAGGATGTTCTGGTTAACATGGAGGGGATGCAATCTGCAGTCCAGCAAGAGATGCTAAGCTGCTGAAGCAGCACACTAAATTTAAAAGTTACTTAACATCTTACAGTCAGAAAAAGAGTTACTAGCATCCAAAGTTATATCAGTCATTCCTTGGTACTGTTGTCAGTCTGAGATGGGTTTAAAGTTCTGTTCTTTCAGGCTAGGGTAAAAAAGTTGTTTCCTTAAGGCATTTTCAATCTTTACCCTTAGGTTGGACCAACTTACCAGCCAGTAAACAAATGAGACAAATTAAAAAAAAGACAGCTCTCACATACAAAGTTGCTCCTGAGGCAGCTGATAGAGTGGGTTATAGTATAGAAAGACTTAAAAACAAAACTTATGATGCCAGTTGGTGATAAGTATAGGTTTCTCCAGCCTTAGGTCACCTACATTCAACACACAGCAGTTTGTAAGCTGAGGAATTCTAATGGTACTTTTAGCATTTCATTAATAACTCGCTCCTTCCAGTGCTCTCAGGTATGCCAGCAGAAAACATCCGCGTGTCCTGGGTATTTGTTTCCACGAGTGTTGTGAGAAGGGGAGGTCCAACACAAAAGAATATTAAATGTGGAAATTCTTCACTACAGTTTCTGGTGGCTTTGTTTTTCCTTACCCCATTAAGTTTGTTTTACATAAGACTGTTCACAAGATTTTTCAGCAAAGCTCAACCACCTCTGGAAATGCTAACAGCATAGCAGATGAAAGGCTTCTAGAAACTAAACTCCTGCCCACCTTAGGAAGGAAAAGCTAACTTGATGGAGGAAGTTAACATGCTTCTAGAAAACTTTGCGTCTTCCAATTGTTATCTCCCTTTCCTTACTCTTCCAGTTAAACCTGGAACTTCTCTTTTGCAACCACATTGCATGCATTAGTCATTTTTGTACTGCAATTCAAGAGTAATTCAAAGGAAAGTAAGTATGTTACCATCTCTCAGATGAATGGGGCCAGAAGTCTGTTCTCCCACTTCCCCCAGAACTGAGCATTTTCCCCTCCCCACCACAGTTATTAGTCTGATTGCTCTTCTGCTATAAAAGCAGCTCTTCTAGAGATCCGATAGCCATGTTTATACACCCACGCAGCACAGGCCATGCTCCAGAAACACTGCTTGCTGCACGCAACTCCTGCATCAAACACTTCTGACAGGATCCTCACTGCAGATTCACCCCAGCCTCAGACTATAAATTGTGCCCTTCTCCCTTGCTCAGGCATTCAAGTCTGGGACAAGACCAGACTTAAAGGCCGGATGCTCAGTGAGGCCTTCAGGTACTTTCTCTAGCAGACCTGCACAGACAAACCTACAGCTTTTCTCCATGTTCAGGTAACACTGTTTTAAAGAGGTGAATACAAAAAAAAAAAAAAAATCACAACAAAATTATACTAAGGTACTCCCACTGAATTTTCTCCTTCCCTTCAAAGTGAGTTACTTAAGCCATTAATAGATTCATTAAGACAAAATGTTGCTAGTTTACACAAGTAATGTATTACAAACAAAAACAGGTTCTAGAATATGTCTATTTCCACAGCTAAACTTAACAGCACTTGTAACACATATATAACCAGACAGGATTTTATAGCCAGCTTCCAAAGCAGCCAAGGCTTATTCAAATACATCTGTGCTCAAGTTATTTACTACAAGTAACTGCATTACTGCATAGGGGAAATCAAACCACTGCCTATGAAGCTTGACAGCATCTCTCCCTTGCATTCTCTAAGACATTTACCAGGGCTAGCTGGAAATTCTATTTCACAATGAGTGCTTTTCGCAACAAAAAGGTAGCCTTAGTCCATGCTGTACAAAGTTCACCTGAAAAATTATTGTACTGTTTGTCAAAGTAGAAGCAAAACACTATCTCAAGTTTGTTTCTACACTAAAGACAATTCGCAGGCTAAGAAAAAAATAATCTTACCGCTGCATCAACATTAGCAGGAGAATCGCCATTGGGATCTGCCAGCATAGAAATTACACTAATCATTATAGTTT
Organism: Aythya fuligula; assembly: GCF_009819795.1. Lineage (NCBI taxonomy): Eukaryota > Metazoa > Chordata > Aves > Anseriformes > Anatidae > Aythya > Aythya fuligula. The sequence continues at coordinate 3,820,945 of NC_045578.1, read as the reverse complement.
CCACTGTGTGAATAGGAAGCCAGCGTTCCTCAGGTTTTTCATAGCCATATTTGTCTTCTCCAGGCTCATGAAGAATTGAAATGCAGACATCACCATTCTTGTCAACTACAAAATAGAACAAGGCATACTTCAGTAATGAACAACACGCTGGCATTTCTTCAGGATACTTATGGAACCGTTAACCTTCACTCCAGCTAGTCTAAAAACATGTTGGTGAAATAAAGTTTATAAAAAGGAAAGTAATTATATGTTACAGCGCTCAATCTCTAAGAAACAAGGCTTGGTTGAAGTCTTACTATGCCTAGACTTTTGGGGGAGGAGGCAATACATGGGTGGGAAGAAATTATTTTTTAACACCAGGCTAACAACTCTCAAAACTAATTTAACTAGGCTTCCACTGCAGGTCTTTTTTTTCTTTTTTTCCTGTTAAAGTTTAACAAATCAGAGGATGACTTCTTCCACAGCATAAGCATCAGCTGCATACTACTGCTGTGTATTGGAATATCACTTAAGTTGCTAGAATCACAAACCACTGGCAAGTACTCTGACATTTCCAGAGCTGAAACTGACTCAGCACCAACATACTCACATTCCCTTATGACAGGAGCACTGTGCTGGTCTCCTCCCAGCTTTCAACATCTACATCTCCACTAGTGACTTAAAAACCTAAAAAACATTCCTACTTCCCAGTAAAAACCCTCTTCCAGTTTATTTCACCTTCCCATCTATGTCCAGCAGAGTAGAAATAAAAGAAACCTTAGGAAGAGCCATCTTTGGAGGGACTAAGAGATGCAGTTATTTCCTTTCACGCTTCACTGAAGGAGGACAACCTTGGGCCTTCTACACTGAACTGTCAAATTGGTAATACAGTAAAAATGAAGCACTTGAAGGTATAACAGAAGGCAGGTATAGAAGTTAACACTCTCCTCAGACCAGAGCTTTGCACTTAAGTATATACATGTAAAAAAAAAAAAAATCATAAAAGTTATCTAGAATCCAATAAGCTATTGAAAGATACTCTAGGAGCAGTCTTTCAGAGCAGCACTATTAAAAACTCTGCCATGTTTAGTTATTGCTGTCTTCACATAAGAAAGATGTAAATATTTTAATACTTCTAACACAAACAAAATTGTATGCATTTGTCTTGCTCATATTTTCATTCTTAATTACAAAAAGCTGGAACTTTGACATTGCTTACCATTCGGATGCCAGATTTCTGTGATGAACTTCATTTTTGGTGGCCTCAGTGGATAGTCTTTTGGAAAAGTAAGATGAGCCTTGAAAACACCACCTTCACTGGGGAATCAAAAATATCTTAGTAGAGTTTCTTGTAAGTTTAAGCTGATGGCTGGAACTTACTGATGCACCAAAAGCTCTACATTTACCCCTCATGCAGCTTAGCATGTTGTTAATTAACAGTACCAACATTCACATAGGCAATGCAAGGAGTTTCTAGACTGAGAAGATCCTTTCACAAGATACTGCCAGTTCCCCAACACTTTTTTTTTTTTTTTAAGAGCTAGAATGATGTTCCATAGGGAAAAAAAATGACAGGGAATTCACTACCTAGAATTACAACTCACATTTTTCCTCCCAGCACATTTGTTAACAACAAAAAATATTGCCAATAACTCTCAAGTACAGCCCCACAGGTATCTGTTTATATTCTTCCTTTAAACGCCTCTGTCTTAATCTCCCAGTATCAGCCTCAGTGAAAAGTTACAGAAAGCTTTATAGTTCGTGTCTACCAGTAATACCTTTTCAATACTCATCTAAATGGACTCAGGCATAACAGCGAAGTCTTCAACATTACATTTACCCACTAAACTGGAGAATAATAAATGAGACATCCAGTTTTTATGTGGGAGTTGCATAAAGTCAGGTCCACATTTAACTGAAATAACAGTTTAAGTAGCTAGGTTTCAATACCCAGAAATACTCCTTTCTGAGAAAAGTGAATCCTGTATTCAAAGGAAGTCTTACAGATGGAATACTCAGCAAATATAATCATTTCTTGTAACTGATGTTTGTTATGAAGTTTGAAGTTGCAGGGGCAGAGGTTACAAAACTAGAACATAACCTCCAAAGAAGGTGGCATGAGATATGCAGTATGACAAAGCTACTCGTCAACAGCCACTCCCATGAGAATTGGAGTAAGAAAGAGCTGTTGTGTGCATCTGGTTTTCTCTATTCATAATGGAGTAGAAGCCTGCATCCAGAGCTCACAGGCTACTGAGAAAATAAGTTTTTACCACCAACAATAAAAGAACATGCATAATTCTAGCAGGTCTCAAGAAACAACACTATATCTAAATGACTTGGCTCTTAAAAGAGCACAGCTGAGGGGATCTGAACCCACAGCACTCATTTTTAACAAGTTTCAGGAATGCAAATTACAAAAAATTATTACTCTTCCTAGGAAGGGTAAGAATTCCAGAAACACCAGATATTTTAACATCCATACTAGGCAAGATAAAGGGAAGTTAAATTACATTTGTTGACAGCCCCAAACCAATTAAATTCTACATTTCACAATGAAAGGAGTTCCTCCTTCCCTTCTTAAAGGAGCAGATAATAAATCCAGGCTGTAAACCAGGCTGTACCTGGTTGCCCTTCATCAACAACATATAAATAAAGTTGTACCTGGTCTGTAAAGTATATCCAATTGAGTTGTCAATCAAGAGAGACCAGTACCATTTTTAGCAATATTTCTGATAAAGGAGCCTCTATCAGTAGCATCATGCACTAAATCTAAAGTCTACTTTTCTTGAGTTTACAACAACAAAAAAAAAAAGTGACTAAGGACTGGAGCAGAAGAGAGCTTGCTATCTAACAAACCTCAAAATGAGCTCAGCACCTTACTAAAGTGGGGAAAAAATGCTACTGCAATTTTAAACATATAAGGCAAAGGTCAATTAAAAGCAATATGTCTTTACTGACAGTATTTATAAAGTGGCCATGAGAATATAACGTAGCCACTACAACACTGTTCAAAAAGAGGTCAACACAAGTTGGAGAATTCCTCTCATGCAAGACTTGAAAATCACAATGTAGTGAGCTTGAGAAGCCAAAGCAATTTGATTGTTGTGCTTAACTACTTACTCAGAAGCCTGCAGACAAAGGTATACAATGATTTGATGTTGGAACTAAAATTGACCTCGAGTAAATGCCACTAAAAGGCTTTCTGTATCCGTAATTTACCACTGGAACAGCTTAATAAAGAAGAACAGAGTTCATCTTCGAGAGCTACACTTTAAGCTGACCTTTTCAGGGCATAAAATCTTTTCCCAGGAGCTAGAATAAATGATCATATGCAACCTCTGAGAAAAAAAGTTATTCTCTCAATTAGTCAGAGGTTTGGGTTTTTTGTTGTTTGTTTTCTAAAGAGCTACCACACTACATGTGCCAGAGTGCTTCAGATACATATATATATAGATAGATAAATAGATAGCTGGACAAATGCAGCAAACTCAAGTCCAGCAAAGAAGTTACAGTGTGAAGTGCACATATTTTTGTGCAAGTGTCCATTAAAGAATCTTGCCCTTCAGAGCAAGGATAAAGATTCAAGCTTTTTGAAGCCTACCATGCAAAGTTTGCCTACAACACAAATCTGACCAGCGTTAAAGTACTCTAGGTCACATTGGGAAATTCTCCTTCAGCAAACAGTGATCGCTGTATGGGTTGACCCATCTCAAACTGCGAGGACTTGAGGCTTGCTCTGTGGCCTGCTGCAGTTTCCCAACTGCATCCTTCTCAAATATTTTCCTACAGTGGCCATCACGAAGTTGGAAAGGTTTGAAGTTGTGCTATCAGCTAAGCTAGAGCCTCACAGCAGTGACAGCAAGCAGATTACACCTGCCTTACTGCAATGTGTAGAAACCAAGCTGCCCCTAAGCATAACCTATCCTCTCTCTTTTCCATACAAGTGCACAATAGGATCAGTGCTGCAGCTTCCCAGGGGAGCAAAGAGGTTTAGAACTTCACAGCAAATTCAGCTATTTACAATACTTTACTAGCAACTGAACAGCATTACCTAACTTAGTAGGAAGATGTAAGTCATCTCTACTTAGACCAAGCTAGAACTAGCAAATAAGAGTTCTACTTAAGTTTCTATATAAGTAGCAGTACTTACTATAGTGTATCTGGAGGACCAATAATAAGGACTTCCCATCGATAAAGATCATTGTCATCTATTAAGCCCGCTGAAAAGCCTTCCACTGGATTTTTGTTGAGCTCTGTGTAGGAAAAAGAATTTAAGAGTGACTTTAGGTGCCTATTGTATGTATTCACTGGTTTTGCTCATGCCTCCATAGGTGACCAAAAAAACCCCATGACTTTCAGCGACCTGGTGCCTACTGATGGATTTATGATCTGGATGAGTATCCTCAACTCCCTGCCACGTACAGCTGCGTGCTGCCAGAGTGGAGACCCAGCCTGACGCACACCACCAGCTGAGTGCATTGGGAGCAGGATGACCAAGCTGTACTCAGCACCTTCAGACACGTTCTCCTGAACTAGCTGCCACCAGGTGTGCATGCAAATGAAGAAATCCACACATTTGCTACTAGTTAAAGAGCCACACTATTTCACAAGAACCCTGAGGAGCCAGATTAAACTCAAGTGTATTTTTAGGTCTAGAAAAATGTTAACAGAAGAAAAGAGTCACACATATTCTTTATTTAAAACTAACATCCTACATCCCTTTAATGATTCTTTTCAGATTCTGAAAAGATTTGAGATATGTGCCCAGTGCATTTTGGAGATAATAATTTACTGAATTCTGAACTATTAGAAGTGAGCCTAGAAGTTGAGCTTGTTATGTTTTTCGTTTCTTTGTTTCACAGTTTTATCCACTAGTGACAAGCACAACAGGATTCTAAGTTTGTAAGCCACTTCATATAGTTACAGCCAGATCGGAAGTTATCTGGAAATAGCTATGCAGAAGTCAGGCCTGGATACAGACTCTACCAACTGTGCTCAGCCTGCTCCAGTAAAAGCACAAGATCTAGGAAGAAACACCTTAAATGAGTACTGCCTAAAGAGGGAAGTTGGGGTACGGAAAAGAACGTCTCAGCTGATTGCTGCAGGTCAGACACCAATTTAAATCCCAAGTGGTGCAAAATTTAAGATCTTGATACAGCATTTCCGACAGTGCAAACTCGTGATGGATGGATCTTTGGTATTTAGAATAGGGCTGGGTGAGAAGAAATTACTCATTCAACTGGTCTGTCTTCCATATAGCATCAGGGGTTGTTTTGTTTTACAGCTGCTACTGCAGGCATTAAATCCTGCCAGGCATCACACAGCCCCCACTAGTTACAGGTCACTGTTTCCCCCCCAGTACATTCCTTCTATGTCAAATCTATAGCAACAGCTGTATTTTGTGTTGGTTTCTAGGTATCAGACTGGAGTTTAGGGCACCCTGTAAAGCCCTCAGGTACACAGAGAACCTCAAGTGAGAGCTTCGTACCTTTATGGAAAGGAGGCTACCATTACATCCAAACCCAGTTGTCCATAAGGTTGCAGTCAATGTTTGCTCTAATTAAGAATTAAACTATTCAAAGAACCATTAAAAAAAGACACAATAATCAATTCAAGCTCTATACAGATAAGTAAGTTCAAACACTAAGAGCTCTCAGCTCATATGAAGGATCAAGATCCTGAGGAGGTGGATAGCAGGAATACTGACTTCACTCAGCCACTGGTAACTCAGAGTCAAGTTTATCCACACAGATGAGTCAGTGCTAAAATCCCAAGAAATGTTTCATTTCTTGGCAGTATGTTGGAAGGGCTTTTCTTAGAACCTACACAGCAGTGGTTCAGTCAACAGATGAAGTCAAACATTCGCTCTGAGTTACAGCACAGAACAGACTGAGGTGTTGAACCACATCATATTTTCATTAAACAATGCCTAAAACAAAGGTAATACCACAGGCTGCCTAATTGAGATGCAAGTTTCAAAAACCCAAACCTATAGCACAACCACACCTCTGCTAAGCAGGCCGGTTCTCACCCTCCAAGATCTCAGTTGAAACAACTGCATAAGCTTGAGTAACAATCACATCCAATTTTAGGTTAAAGGGACAGAACGAATAAGCATGTCACGTGGAGCCAGAAGCAGATGCTGCAAGAGCAAGCCCACCCCTCCCCAAAAATCCTGTGCTTCACCAGTCCCTTACCACCTCCCTGCTACAGACATGCCTTCAGCACCAGATATTAAATGATCTATGACATTAATATTTGAACGTGATCTGCTTTTGCTCATGGGGTTTTATTAGAAGTTGTCTATTGTTTGTGCAAAAAGAAAGGATTTGTCCTGACACCTCTGTTCAGGATGCTGAAGTTGCCCACTAGGGTATGGGTAGTGTGATGCAGGAAAATCATCCAGCACAACTACAGGAGCCAACAGAAAGTGCAAATGTTAGGTTTCAGTATCGCATCCTAAGACTTTCAAATTTGAAAGCAAGCCTCCAAAACAAGTTCCCTCATTTCTACATCTCCAGAGAGAGAAATCAGTTTATGGCAACTTTCCTGTGTAAACTGCTAACGTTGAGCTGTTTCCACTTAGCTTCCTTACTGGTTGCGAGTTATCACTTGTCAGTGATAACGCTGAACAAAAAGTTAAAAGTGGAAAATTAAGGATGCTTCTGAATGCTGAAGTATTCAGCATGCCACACTATTTTAAAGTCCAGCAGGCACATCTTCTCTTCTTTCTTGATTTGTGCTACTTCCATTTCTTTTTATATCTGTCTCAGCCTCCAGATAACAGCTTTTTTAATCCTTAGCTCCTTTGAAGCATTTTTCACATACTTGTTCCCAATGAAAGCCAGCTCTTGCATTCTGACTCATACTGAAGACCTTGCAGCACTGTATTGCAAGAGATCTTGTGAGAAGGAGTAAGATTGCTGGATACCAACTGTTGTAACGCAGGAACCTGTAAGCTGTATGAGAGGGACAGCCATTGACAAATACCCTCGGTGGCAGTGATTAGGAAAATCTGCTTAGGGGATGTCACCTATAAAGCAAATTGTGCTGTTACTTCTTTTACTGGAGATGGCATCAGTCTCTGCTTGCAAGAAATTTTCCTGTTCTCTTTTCTCTGTAGCAATAGCAAAGCATGGTGTAAATAGTTACTGCACAAACACTTTAACGTGAGGGAGAACAATGGCCATAAGCTCAAGCACCTTCTCCACTAGAGGCACTTGGCATCACCACAGGCAAGTTAGGCAGTCTGCATGGAAAAGCTAATTTTATGCTAAACAGAACATCCACCAACGGCTAGTGAGAAGACAAAAAAAGGAAAGCTCAGCCAAGTTCTGCACTGGGATGTGAAAATCATCGTCCCTGGTTGTTTTACTGTGGACAGTTACAAGCTGCTACTCATTAAAGCTTGTGAACACCGAAGCCTTGTTTAATTATTTTTCCTGGACAGAGCCACCGCTGCGTATCAGAAGAGGTAGGAGCACCTCTCTCCCCATGAGCTGAGGCTCACAAAGCAGCAAAATCTTTTCCCCAATCCACGTACCCTCAGCACAGCTCACGCAAGGATGCGAGGAGCAGAGGCTCCAGGCTGCGGCAGGCTGCTGCCAGGCGGAGCGGTGACACTGACACTGCTCCCGGAGCAGACACCTGTTCCGTCTGTCACTTCCCACCACCCCCGGCACTTAACTGCTTGTGGACTGAACGGGAGGGAGCTTTCCCAGACAAACCCATGGACGGCGAGCAAAGGATTCGCTTCCCTCCTCCTGCCAGGCAGAGGGAAGCAGCGCTTGGTGCAGGTCCTCTGCAGAGCCCCGCTGGAGAGCAGGGCTGGGCTCTAAGTCCTGGAAAAGCCAAGAAGTCAGATACCTACAGAGAACTGTGTCCCTCCAGGTTATTTTTTTGACACAATATTTCTCTGCAATACCTTTATTTAACTGGAGACATCTTGCATTTTTTCAGTATAAATCCATGTGCACTAACACATCCCCATCACACCCATGCTCAAATTCCAATGCAGGTTACTTGCTGCTATGCACTGTACGCTACTGTTTAGTATTTAGTCCAAAATGACCTGCATTTCTAATAGTTAAATGTAACAGAAACTTTTCTTCCCAGGGGAAAATTTCTTACATTCCCTCTAGAAGCACCCTCAGGTAGAGTCCTCAGCAGCTCGAGCCGCAGCTGACAGCCAGCGCACACCAGCCTGGGCAGCTGCCAGGCAGCAACGCGCAGGGAGAAGAATCCCGTGGCTGCTCATAAATCAGGCTGTCGGTTCCTTGAGTCCCAGTCCTGAATCAATACCTGTTTTGGGAGACGCCAGCAGGCCCATGACAGAGTTGTTTAAGTCCAGAAGAGGCTTTAATGCCCAGCGCCTGGCTTCCCACACCGCCTGCCAGCACCCCGGTGCTCCTGCAGTGGTTTAGCTCCAAACCAGATCCCATCGCCCTAAGCTGGAGCCGATACCATACCTTACGCCGTGCTGCCAGCGTGTGTTCAGTTTACACCAAGCTACTGATGTTTCCACACTCGCTAAAACTGCATTTATTGAAAGCAGGAGACTTTTAGAAATCCAAAAGCAACAGCGTCAACAGAAGTGACTAAGCAGAAAGAGCCCCGTGGCTGCAGGCAGCAGCTATGTGCGGCATCTCAGCGTTTCAGCCTGACGCTCCGGCTGCCAACCGCTGCACACCAACACCGCCGAGGTTAAGTTACACCACCGAACAAAGCTTGCAGAAGTACAAGCTTCTACAGTATTTTTAAACAGCAGCCTCTTCAGTGAGCTGCACAGTGGTTGAGGTTTGTGCTGCCAGGGGACTGAGTCCAAAGCAGGAACAAAATGAGGACAGCCCAAGTCCCAGCTAAGGCTGCTGGAGAAGCCATCGCCCTGATCCGCAGCCAGTCCCTGCTCAGGCAGGTATGGGCTGTACCAGAGACGTACATTTGCTAAAAATTAGGCTTGTTTTTTCTTGGGTGCCTTTTGCAAGTCCAGAAGCTTCTAAAAACAGCTGGTGATCCTGAACCCCCTCCTTCCAGGCTCCTCTCCTCCATACCCCACGCCGTGACTTCCATGGTTAGATGAACCGAGGTCAGGTAGGATTTCCAAGACTCTTCCTTCTGCCTACGTACGCAGCTGCAAGGCTTTGGATCTAGAAGATGAGTGCTGGATACTGCTGAAGTAACACGATCTCCTCATACAGACCTGCTCCCAGAGCTCTCCATATTATCTGCTTTCATCATGTTCGGTCTTGCTCCACAAGCTCATCCAAGAAGTTCAGTCAAAACATAGCACATGATGCACAGCATTCCTGCCTGCCACTCCAGCAGTGACAAACCAAGCAGTTAGGACAGAACAGTTTTGTTCTCAGAAGGACATTTTAATTTATTTTGCATCAAGACCGAAGCAGTAAATACAAACCTGCCCTAAGGAGAGATCTCTATCAACCAGTTCAGCAGCAACTCTAGATTTGCCTCTTAACTTCAGCCTGGCAACTGATTAGCAGCGCTCCACGTGCTATCCCCTGTTGAGGAGGGCAGCATCACACAGCCCTAGCTCTCCCCTGGGATCACAGAATTTGTCGGGAGGGTACATTTTTAGCATCAACATGCAAGCTGCACAGGGCATCAGCCCAACGCAACGCTCCACAGCTGCAAATTGTGCTCCTCTTGCTGCCTCCTCAACTACACCTGCACAGCCTTCCAAGGATGTGCGCAGCAAAGCAGGTCTGGGAAGGAGGGAGGACAGAGTTGGAGGTTTCTTGTTTGTTTGTTTGTTTTCAGCCCTAATAAACTTCCTAGCCAGGGCCACAGCTGACCAAAACCTCTGAATTTCCAAGTACTGTTTAAGGCTTTGAAACATGCTTCTGGAATAAAGACTCTCAGCAGTAAATGTATAACCAGTGTTCAAATTACAATGAATACTCATTTCGGTAGAAATTGAAAAACAAACCATTTCCTCAAGAGCCCCTGTGACTAGACTGCTTGAAGCAGGCTTTTCTATTCCAGTCACACCAGAACCCAGCAGTTACCTCAGCCGGGTTAATACCGAGGTTGAACAAGCCTCTAAGAGCAAGGTCTGAGCTTTGGGCAGGAGGGAGGATGGGAAGAACAGGGAGTCAATAGGAGTGGAAGAAGCTTGATTCTCAGGGTCAGTCCTGAAAAGAAGCGGGTTTTTCACCAGAACACATTCAGCAGGTTTGCCTAGAGTCAGTCACAGCATGGGGCCACAATCACCCACTGTACTCAGTAATAACTGAAGTGCCACCCTCGTCCTGCCCTTAGTGTGCACTCTGAAGAGTCACAGAAGTACGAGGTGGGTACACGCACATTTGAGATGCTCCCTCAGCAGCACTCACTAGAGACCTCATCAGGATAAGGAGTTCAAGACTCCAGTTATCTCATCCCAAAGCAGATGTCAGAAACAGGTCAGATGAATCATGTTCCACAATTGCTTATTTCTCTCGCAAACAAAGGAGCCTCAAGAGCTTCAGATGTCTACTGCATACTCTGCTACAATTCTGCAAGGCAACTGTCATCCTATGTCTCACTCGTTCGTATAGTTGACGAGTTTGCCATGGATAGTAGGAAAATTTTATTAAACAGCTGTTTACAAACTACTGACAGCCTAAAGATACAAAAAAATCCACCTAAGTATCTTCTGAACAACCCTCACATGCATCAGTTATGGAACAGCACTGCTGAGCAGAGTGAAGAGCTCTAGGATGCGGGTTTACAACCAAGAACAAAACACAATTCTATGGAGTGTAATAGAAAGGCTGCAGCACAGCTCTGCCATAGGGAGATGCTGACATGCGAAGAGCTCAGAAACCTTCATCACATGTGTAAGCTGGTGTACAAACCAAGGACATGCTTCCAGTTTGTTTTCTTCTCTCACTCATATGGATAACAGGTTTGCATCTGAATTTGAATTACGTTACTATTCCGAATTGTTTAAGACACATGCCTTTAAGTGACTCTCGACAGCATCATCTTTTAGATCAGTACCAAGAGCAAGGCAACGAAAACGCCAGCCGGGTTGATGTACTAGGTGGTGTGATGACTGCATGAAAATGGGTTTCCCTTCACACGCATCACATATGGGAGGAGTGCATGGGAAAGCTTTAACAAAGGGCTTCTATCAGAGCCTTTACTATCGATCTAAACCAGAACAAGCGCTGCTAACATTCACCCCCCACAACAGCAGTTATTTTTACAGAATCCTGTTTCGTTTAGATTGCTATACTTAGTGTTCTTACAGGGTCTGGATATCTGATCTCTGTTCCAGCTGATGTGCCTTGGACCTGACAGCAGGAAGGAGAAGAGAACTAAGTACAAACACTTACACTGGCAGGGTAGGTAGCCTAGAGCACAGACCTCCTAGATTCCGTACGCAACAGATCTTGCCAAGACCAGCCTAGTGACAGATAGCCACACACCCCTGAAAACTGAAGCACAAAGCAGGTGCAGCATGGTGATAGCACAGACCTGCAACGTGAAGCGTTACCAGATTCTGTTCCCAGACACTGGGACAAAAGTGAGACTGTGAGAGTTTCAAGAGCTACATGCCCTCCTTCCTCACCCAAAGCACCTGCTCTTCCTTCTCCAGGCATCTGACTTCACACACGTTTCAGTATTTGGTTAGTTCATACTTTCAGAACAGCAGCAGCCTTCCAGTTCAGAAGTTCTGCTTCATCAGAACCCAATCTTTACACTGAAAAGAAACAGCTGCATTTTATTTTTTTAAATGCTTCCATCCCACTCTGCACCAATACTTAAAAGCTTACTTCTGCAGAATACCTCACATGCTTAAAGACCTTCATAAAACCCCCGCCTCGAAGGTGGCAAACAAAAACACCTGGATTAGAACAAAGATTACAGTAAACACACTAGGGGAAGAAAATTTAGCAGAATGCCTGTATGAGGCAAGCAAGTTTCATCTACGAAGTCCACTCATTCTCAAACTGCTTATAATAACAGGACTTCAGAAAAGAGTTGTGTACCAACCATGAAAGGGCACAAATAATCCTATCTTAGTTGAATGTGCATGTGCTGTTCCAAGACTTGCATAAAAAAGTGGCATGAGATGCAGAAAAATCAAAGCAGAATCCATTATAGTCACAACATATTTTATTTGAGGACTACTTACTCTACTTGGTCCATCTCAATTCAATTTCTCTTAGACCAAAAAAAGAGTAATCTATGTCAAGACAACCAATCTTTACAGTTTACATTTCTACAGCAGACAACTCATTGACACTGAAGTTGGAATCATTATCAACAGTTACACAAGGCAAGACATTTTTTGCAGGATTTGGACGATTTAATATCTCCAAATAAAAATCGATAAGTCAGGAATTCTAATTAAAGTATTTTCTCAACAGGTATTATTTCCACTCCTTATTTTACAGCATCTCCAGTAGTACTCTCCCATTCCAGTATCCCCTAACAGAACAGAAATAAGTCACTTCACTGTCAGATCCAGATACGTCCACAGTGTGGTGCAAATTACAATGCCCCACCTGGGGGGAGCAGAGAAGGGAACAGAACTGTTTGCAGTCAGCTTGGTTCTTTCCCCAAAAGATTATTACTAAACTGACCTAACCAGAGCCAACTGGCTGTGACCACAGACAGCCCTTCAAGGGGCAACGTGCTGAAGCAGGTTGTTACTGGTAGCTCATCTCATTTGCTCAAGTAGCTGGTTGAGTCATCAAGCCCCTCCATTTTGAGGTTTAGCTAGACCTCACTCTCTAAAACTGCCAGCATCCCTGGATTTTTTGCTGTTGTGATTGCAGTCAAAAAAAAGCACCGTTCAGCTTATTCATGCAGCAGGAGCATCTGAAAAAACAACATGTGTGGCTAGTAAAGTTTGCCACAAGTCACATCCATTGTGTTACTTGTGGTGCAACAGAAATTCAGGCTGCTCACACTGTTCAGACTGTAGTCACTGTAACAATGCTCGTCTTTTAGCAGTGATGTTATCTATAAAGCCAGTGAGAGCGAGGTAGCTTTAATGCTTCAGCCACTTTCTTACAAGAAAACAGGATTATCTGCTACGAAGGGGGGGCCTACACTAGGAGAGTGTTAACATAATCAGTATGCACATGCTATATCTAAGCACCCCAAAAGCACGACAGCAATGAAGACTGATTCTCATCTAAAAATTAAACTTTTTTTTTTTAAACACAGCAGTCTTACAGAATTTAAGTGAAACTAGAGTTAAGATTCCAAGGTCCTGCAGGTGTAAAACTTAAGTAATATTCTGTGATATCATGAATAGTTATCACAGAAACAGACCTCTCCAAGGAAGCTAATATGAAGGTTAGCATCAACTTATTACTTTGAGTAAGTACCACTCAGATGGTATTATCTCGTGGACTAACCTACTCTAAGGCAGAAAATAGCCAGTATTCAACTGTAAACAAAGGCTTCTTGTACTACCAGCCAGCCAAGAGATACGCCATCTCAACTTCGATCTGTAAAACAATCTCAATTCTGTAATTCCCTCAGAATTTACTACTAAAATATTTTGAAGGAAACCCTGTGTAACTGCCAGAAATTCAGCTAGCCCAGTGTCATACCACAAGATTTTTCCACAACAGTAAAAAAAACTGTTGAACTGCCACGTTAAGTATTTAATATAGTTTTCCAAGTTGTTAATTTTTAACTAGACACTTTTGCTTTGAAATGAGTTATAAACACTTGAAACTGAAGTAATGCTGTGTTTCTCATGTTTGAGCAAGTTATTAGCATGATTTTTGGTATCCTAAGTTGGAGAATATATATACAGTACAGCAGAACTTTGGCCAATGAGGGCAAGGTTATTCCCCTGTTTTTCAACAAGCCGTGTTTGTGTCAGACTACTCGCACTTCTGGTTCCACTGTACACCGCTGATTTAACTGCATCCTCCCTACACGATCCTGCCAGATGAACTAGACAAGTCTGCCTACTCTGTGTCAGCAACGATTGTGCACAAAGATGGAACGAGAACATTTAGAGAAATGCCTCAGTCTACAAAACCCTTGGGCTCAACAGATCTGGAGACCTGAGAGCGTAAAGCTGCTCTTCTTTGTTCCATCTCTTTTTAAAGAGCTTGATGTGTTTGGACTGTAGGGAGAACACATTTTACCCCATTGCCTCCTAGGGGAATAAACTCTGCTGATCCAGTGTTATACTGATCTACATAGCTGATCCTGCATGCCTGTCTGTCTGTCCATCATACCCCACTCCCCAAAATTCAGAGGGGCTTCATGCTTTTAATTCCCCCTGCACCTTAGCCATAAGAGGAATGGGTAGGCCACAGCTTCTCTTCCACAGCACTAGCGATCCAAAAATCAGGATTGAACATACATCTGCTAGAACATGTTTATTGAAGTTTAAGAGATTTCCAGAAGCTGCTAGAGCTTACAATTAAGTTGATTTGAGAAGAAAAAGACATTTAGCTTCACAGACATTCACACAGGAAAACCTCTAGGGCTCCATTCTTAGTGCCAGCACACTGCCTGCTTTTGGTAGTCAAAGATCCTGATTCAGCAGCTCCTTTGAGCACTTTTTAAAAAGCGCCCGAAGTTCCAGATATCTTGATTTGAACTGTTCTTGTGCCTAGATGGTGGGCAAGCACACAGATACTGAAGCAGATACTAATTCCCTGGCAATGTGGCTATTACATTCACAGAGACACTGAAACTACTTAGTATAAAGAACCCACATTTAACTTTACTCCTACTTCATGACTATTGCTGAATATCCCTTCTTAAGAGTGTTGTCGGCATCCAGAACGTGCTGCTTATGAGGACAAGCATGTTGTCCATATGGCACATGGGTACCAGGTCCCTGCTCAAGTTACAAGGCTCTAGAGGAGCAAACAGTTTTTATACACTTACTGGAAAATCTTGGGACTACATTGCCACGTTTCCCTAATGCACTCTGATAAAACCCTTGGCTTTAAGTCTCAGTGACAAAAAAAAAAAAAAAAAAAAGGGCTCACCAGCTGACCTTCATTTTAACAGAGGCTTCAAGAACTAAATCAACTCATTGAAGTGCTATGTCACAGACTCCTAATTTCCCCATCATTTTTTTTTTTTTTTTTTTTTTTTTTAAAGACAAAGCATATGGACAGACAACAGTTCTGAGGACTACCGTTTTACCTTTCTTTCTCCTTTGGAGACTTTTTATTTTTTAACCTCTTAACATTGAGAATAACTATCTAGGGTCTCACCACCCATTAAAGAAGCTCCATATTCCTCAACTGCTCCACAACTGCATGGGCTTCAATGTCCACCCTTCCTCCACCTCCTGATGTCTTGCTCCAAGTCTAACAGCTCCAACCTCAGACCTTTTGTGGTTTGACTACAGCCGCCTCGATAAGCGAGTGATCTAGAGCTATTAAAACAAGTTTAGATCACATTAACTCACCTCCACTGCCAGTTCACTGTCCTCCAAAACCCAACCACTAAGTACAACCCAATGACTCACCACACTCGATATAATGCAAAAGCTGCATGTAGCAGAAGGGCTGAAATACCAGCCCCACCAGAAGAAAGAATACCACAGTGTTGATTTTTGTTTTGAGGTAGAACAAGCAGTATGAGTGTAAACAAAGAGACACATTGGAGCAGCTGAGACTTGGAAGAAGACAGTCAGCAGTAGGGTAGGAAGATCAGACATCATGAAGCTCAGTCTCTGCATTGCGACTTCAAGTAGCCTGCCATCAGAAAAAGCAGTGTCAGAGTCTAGTTTCAGCTCAGTTCAGGTTATCAAATAAGGAAGAAACAGTTTTCCTTCTCAGGTCAGTAACTCTTCCAGACAGGACTCTAGAAGAATTCAAGGCTCTCCTTCAACGCTCACCACAATCTCTTTTAACACTTGTTTCTTTTTTAAGAAAGTACATTAAGAAGAATACCAACAGCACTGACAGTACTTCAAACACAAAAACCCCACACAGGGTTGCACGCCACACAAACAGCTACACTACTTGAGTCAGCACAGCTGAATCAGTAAGATGGCAACTGGAAAAGCTTACCAGCTTTTGCCATTACACACGAAACCTTCAGAAGGCAGCGAGAAGGATGGTTTGGGGGTTAACGGCAGTCTACCTAAGAGTGTGCAAGCCCACTTCCACATCCAACTGGCCCATACTTACAGATCATATACCTATTGTTATTGTCCCGTGCTTACAGCACATACGCCTCCTGTTATTGTCCTGTGCTTACAGAACTTACACCTCCTGTTACTGCCATATCCGACCACGTGGACGCCTCACCCGATGCCAGCAGCTTGGGAGCCACTGAGGCACTCAAGAAGTACGTGGCTACCCTCCTGAACACGGGCACACATTAAGGTAAGCTTGTTTTTATGAAAAAGAACGTCATGTTAAAGGGATTAAAGAACTCCTGTGCTAGTGGCTGGCTATACTTCAGTTTTTTCTCACCCTTATTAGCACCGAGCACCACCGAAGGGAGCCGCTTACACAACTCTCCCCTCCCTCCCGCTGACAGGGCAGTAGGGGACCACAGGATCCTAAATGCCCACCCAAACCTCCCCTGACCCCCCCATGCCACCCCAAACCCTCCCTCTGGGCACATTTAAGCCGTGTTTGGGTGCACCCAGCAGCGTGGGCACGGCGGAGCCGTGAGGGGGGCGCCCGGAGGCGCCTCAGGGGCTGAGGTGGTGGAGGAGGGGGGGGGGGGAGGGGGGGCTCCCGGCCGCGTTTCTCTTTAAATCTGGCAGCGGGCGGCACATGGAGCCGCATTGTGCGTGCCGCGCATGCGCAGCGGGGCCGAGCCGAGCCGGGCCGAGGCCAACCGAGCCGGGCCGAGCCCAGCCGAACCCGGCCGAGTCCACCCGAACCCACCCGAGTCCACCCGAACCCAGCCGAGTCCACCCGAACCCCCCTCGGCGGCGGCGCGACCCGGCCACAAAGGGAGGGGGCTGGGGCCGCTCCCGGCCCTTCCCGGCCGCCGGCTCCTCCCCCCGCCGGCGCCTCCAACCCCACACGCACAGCGGGGGCAGCCCCGCTGCGGCCCCCCCCCGGGCCTCCAACAAAGGGGGAAGCGCCGTGTGCCCCCCCCCCCCCCCCCCCCCCCCACTCCCGTCCCGCCTCCCCGGGCGGCGGGGCACGGGGGGTGAGGGAGGGAGGACGGGGGCACCTCAGGTCCCCGCGGAAGGTGCGAAGGCCCCAAGTAGTGTTTCTGAGGGGGGTGTTAAGAAGATAAATAAATAGATCAAGCACAACCACCAGCGCTCCCTTCCCCGCTGCGCTCCGGCAGCTGGCAAACCCCACCGAGACCCCCCTCCCGCACTCCCCCCCCACCCCCCACCCCTTGTCCCCTTCCTCCGCCAGGCTGAGGGGGGTAAAGGGGGGTCGGGGGCCGAGCGGGGCCGTTGTGTGCCCCCTCCTCAGCCACCCCCCAGGGGCTGGGGACAGCGGAGGAGGCTCACACCCCCACACCCCCCTCACCCCCCGCCCCGCCGGCCCCTCCGCACCCCTCCCCCCGGCCAGGCAGCTCCCCCTCCCCCCCTCGGCCTAGTTCCCTCAGCTCCCGGCTGGGCAGGGGGGCGGCGGGAGGGGGATTTGGGGGGGGCTCAGGGGGGCTCTCCCCCCTCACACCCGCCCCCTCCCGCCCCCCAAGCGCAGGCCCCTTCCCTCAGCGGCCGCTCTCCTCCTCACCCCCCCCACCACCACCTCCCGGGGCCGATCGCCTCTCGCCTCCCCCCGGTCTCCCCCCCAGCCGCCGGCCTCTCCCCCCGGGCCGGTACCTGCCAGTTGCCTCCGCAGTAACAGGGCGGACTGGAGCTCCGTCATTCTCCCCCTCTCCGCCCGGGGAGGGAGTCCCGGGGACGGCGCGGCTCCCGGTGCTGCGAGCGCCCGAGGAGGCGGCGAGTGGCCCTCAGCCCGCCCGCACGGCGCCCCCCGGGGGTCTGGCTCGGCGCCGGCCGCCGCCACAGCACGCAGGGTCCCTGCCAGGGGCGAGCGGCCGTGGCTCCGAGCCGCCCTCCTCCTCCTCCCCCCGCCCGCCAGGAATTTCGCTGCACTCCGGGCCGCGGCGCGCAGGCGCACTCCGCGCCGCCGCCGGCCCTTCCGCGCCGCCATCTTGAGAGGGGAGAAGCGGGCGGGGAGGCGGGGCGAGCCTGGCTTCGGCCGCCATCTTGAGAAGGTCACTTTTCTCTATCTCACTCTCTTTCTTTTTTTTTTTTTTTTTTTTCCCCTTCTTTTTTTCTTCCCCTTCTTTAAAGCCCTAGCCTGCAGGTAAGAAGGGAGCCTGCTGAGGAGGACTTGCGTCTGGTGGGGCTTTGAGAGGTGTTCTCCGGCCGCTTTCTTGGCTGCCTCGCTGAGGGCAGGGGGGCTCCTCCTGAGGGCAGCGGCAGCTCCCCGAGAGCTTTCCTCAGTTTCCTCAGCGCTTTCCTCAGTTAACACACTGCACGAGACTATTCTCAGGTTCGGGGCTGTGTGTAATAAAAACTATCGGAGCATTCTGTCCCTGCTCAAAGCCCTGCTTCCTTCTCACACTGCTGCCGTTTCCCAGATCCAGTGAAACACACGGGTTTTTTCGCAGGGGGCTAAAAAGAACGGCTTTGTAATGAGGAGGCTGCTGCTGGAAAAGTTGCTCAATGCAGTCTGTGCAGGATTGCTGCAAAATGTAGGAGGATTTGGCTGTGGGTGTGATGGGGACGCTCGTGTGAGGGGGAGCGCGCTGAGGAGAACGGCGGCGCCCGGCAGGCTGCCAGCGCTGGAGGTGCGCCCGGGAAGGAGAAAAAAGGTATAAAATGCTGAAGTAAAAAAAAACCCTTGTTGCACTTGTGAGGTAAAGGGGGTCTCCTGGATTGGTTTCTCCTCGGGGAACGTAGTCTTGAGTTTGGATCTCCACCAAAAGCCTTCAGGAGGTGACTGCAAGTCTGAGGAAAGGAACTGCTGAGGGGAAAAGCTAAAATCTGGGGTAGTTTATGCCAAAGAATGAAGTAAATGACCAAAGGAGGACTGTCAGAAATAAAAATTGTCTCGATATTCATGTGTTGTCTGTAACAAATGCACTGCGATAAATTGGTGCATGAGATTGAAATAAAAAGTTTGGGCTTTGCTGCTCCTCTGCATAGGCTGTGAGCATCCTGTTGGATTCTCTGATTTTGCATTTTAATTGTCAAAGAAATGCAGTTGCTGGCTAATTGTGTGAATAATTATTATCAGTGATAGAAATTAGGAAACTCCTTGCTATATTGCAAGAATTTACTAAAAGAATTTATCCTCTAGCAGTTCATCAAAATGCTCAAATCCATTACAAAACCAGACCTCTTTATTTTTTTTCTGCTACAAGGACTTTAGTTCGTTGGTGAACATCAAACTTGACTTTGCTATGAAAGCAGATAGCTAGCCTATAAAAGATGGTTTTAGTTGGCAATGCTAAAATCATTTTCCCTGCTGCAATTTGGAAGTCCTAGTATAGTCTGCAAGTTTCATTACTGTACTAGTACAATTAATCAGCATACTATTCCCAGATATTCTGGCAACTCTGATTAAATCTGTGTCCTCTTCAATGATTAAACTAGGATGAAATAAGACATCCCACAGTATATGCTACTGTCACTGAAATTCATCTCTGAAATGGTGTTCGTAGCCAAAGAAAGTCTTTGTGAAGGTCTTTCTGCTTTGTCGGTTAACCCTAATTCCCAAATGTATTTTGTGTTTGTATTTTGTATTGCTTCAGTTAGGCACACTTATTCAATCTTAAAACAAAACAATCTACCTATTTAAACATAGAAGGCTATGATGTGCAAGTTCATTTTATAAACTTAATACGCTAAGAGACAGTCACCCAGATTGGAATCCAGGCATGTTGATGGGAAGTGACACGACTGTGGATGTATTCCTCTTTCAGGAATAAAAGGTAGGCTTTGTTCACAATGTCAGTTAAGCCAGCACTAAATTCAGTCAACTTTCTGTACCTGATATCAATTCAGGCATGAGCACACATTTCTGACAGTTCTATTAATAGAGGGCCTAACTACAGCATTGCAGACTGAAAGGTTATATAAAACAACTCTATTTCTATTATATCATAATGAAAAGTATCCTGAATTTCACCATTAGGTCACTTACTGGAAGTCATCTTACTTAAAAAGAGAAGATACCTATGGCTTATGTATGAATTCCTTATGAGGAACATAGAAGATTGTGGGCTGGGAGAGAAAAGATACGATTTAAGCTGGCATGGATGACCTGGATTCCTTTATTCTGGTAGCAGATTCAACCTTGGAATATAAAAGTAATGCGTGTTTCTTTATAGGAAGCTCTGGCAACTTAAAGTACCCTAACCTTGCTCTGTCAAATCACCTCACAACTCCAAAATGTAGAACATGTCAATTGCTGGTCAGGGCAGGTGTGTGCCTATGACATAAACTAGTTTAGTGTTTCCTTACAGCAATAAAGACTCCATGGAATCCCATCATGGAAATGAAGCTGTCATGCCACAGCAGAATGGGCACTCTGTTGGCTTGCAGTTCGTGTTGCCTGTCCTTGACCACAACTGGCTATCTGTAAAGAGGTAAGAGCCATTCAGTGGCTAGATGAAGTGATCTCTTATGTTCATATCCTACTTCTGTACTCCTTATGCACAAACTCCTTCTCCCTATTGTTTGCTGAGGAAACATGCAGTACATTTTAGAAAAAGGTCTCAAGATAGGAGAGATTGTTTTCTTAAATTTGTTTTCCCATCCCTGACACGCTGCTTCTCTGCAACAGTCTCTCCCATCTCTGCATTAAATGGAAGGACAACAAGAATTTAGATTAATTTCTCTTTCCTGTGACCATTCCTTGTATGATGACTATTCCGATCTTACAGCCATTCACTGTGGTCCTTTCTGCATCAATCTTTTCCCATGGCAAGGGCATATTCATAATCATTCATTTTGTAGTTAGGATAGGAAATTCTAGGAGTTTTTTGTCACCTTAAAAGGGATCAAGGTTTCACCTTCAGCATCTTACTTTGTTTGAACGTCTTTTGTTTGACTTTCTCCCCCAGTTCCTCAGACACAACACAAATCACAGATTACACTGGTAGATAGTTTCTGTTCAGTAAAGAGTCTTCCGGCTGGATTCACACTGTTAGCAACATCTGCTCCTCTACTTCAGCTTCTTGGCAAAAACAATAAGCTGACGGTAAGATAGACATAGCTCCCTGTAACATGTTCAGCAATGTTCATCGGATTTTACATGCTGGAATCAGCAAGAAGACATTTTAAATGGTAACAACATGAGGTATCAGTTTTAGGCTTTAAAAAGGATCCTCTTAGGCAAATGGGGACCATATTGTGCCCATTAGAACGCTTGTAAGTTTGAGTTTCATGCAGTCGATATCTAGCAAACAAGTTGTTTTCTTAACAGTAAAGGATATATATTTTTCAGGGTTTATATTCTGGATCCAAATTGTTACCAGGAAAAAGTACGCGTTTGCTGAGCTGTGGTGTACCATTCCGCCCCTTTACAACTGTTTTGGCTGTGCACTCCTTGATATATAAGGAGATCCTTTTTGACCAATCCTCAACTGAGTTTGCATGTGAATAGTAAAATCCATATTAGCTCTTCATACGCCAAGGTAACATTCCACCACTACCATGGATGTGTATCATAAATTTAAATTCTCTAGAAATTGCTTATCAGAGAGAATTTGAGGAAAAGGAGACAGCAACTCAGTTATTTTGTCTTTGATTCATAGCTCCCTGCCGTCTTGAATAAGAGTGTAACAAAAAACTAAAAGCCGTTTTGTTTCCAATTAGGTACGAACTATAAATAAAGTAGGAGACTAAACCTGGGGCTGAACACTCCAGTCTGGCCAGAAGTATTTTGTGTAAGTTCAAGGCTACTCCTACAGAGCAGGTTCAAAAGTTTAACTGTTACTCAAATGTTGTTGGGCTCATGTTTCACTGGGAAGTGTGTGTGCATGTGAGGAAGGGGGGTTTCCTGGAAAAAATGGACCAGTGAACCAGTAGCATGGCAAACAGAGAGAAACCTGGTGCAGGAATCACTGCAGCTGCTACAGCGCATCTCTTCAGAACATACCTCAGTGCACAGCATGATGAAAATGTTTATATTTACTTGTATTATAGCAATGTTCAGATTCTCCAACTGAGATCAGAGTCCAGCGGGGTTTACACTAATCCTCGATGATCTCCTACAGAGGTAAGAATCTCCGTTCTTCCATAACTGTCCCAGTAGTTAGACTGGACATGGGTGGCAGTCTGTGGTGCTAAAATGACTTGCCCAAGATGCCAGAGCAAGCTTGCACTGGAGCCAGAAATAGGAGCTAGTCCTGTCTTCCATTCCCTGATACATGAAACCACAATGGCTTTGATGTTCAAACCTCACCGTGTGTCTGTCTGTCATTCCCTAAACCCAGCAGTATTCCACCTAGGTCACTGACTACAGATAAGGGTTTTGGTAGGGGCATGAAGAGTGGAAAATGATTGCTTGAGCCAGGGAGAAAAGTTGTGGATGTAAACTAAGTTGTTCACTGAAGGGTGACCCCTAAACAAAGCATTTTGACATGGCTTTTGGATAAGATTCCTGGTTTGGATCAACCTTTAGGGGAATGGTCATGGTAAAAGCGTCTCTGGAACTGCAGGAAATCCTTACGGAGCCTTATGGTGGTGTTGACTCAGACTCTTGGCAGGGTGGCTCTGTTTAATACCTGCGTAAACCAGAATGACCTTGTTCTAAACTTTATTTGTATAGGCTTATATTATTACTTAAAGAGATAGCCCTCTCAGCTGGGAAATGGAGGATTTCCTTGCTCATTAACGTTAGAACTAGGGCAAAATGCCCACTTGAGAGGTGGTCACTTTAGATAACATGGACTTGCTTTTTGGGCAGCACACTGCATTTCTTCCTTCACTATTAGCGAGAAACAGTTAACTTCAGAGTCAAACAGAAGATGAAAGCAGCAGCAATTAATGATGAAATGACTGCCTTGAGTGCCAAAATAGTTATGGGAAGTGTTAAGCTCAAGTGGAAAATGCAGTTTTCTAACTCATATTTCTACAGAACTGAGTCTGAGAAATTTTTGCTTTGCCACCTGCAAAGCCTGACCTAATTGACAATCAGTTTAATATGCCTGATGGAAAGCAGTCATGAGATCCACTGCTGTGTCAGTTTTCAATCCTTGGAACAAACACAAGGATGTGAAATATGAGGCAGATAGTAATTGATTTGCCTTTCCTGAAATGCTGGGATGTTACTGGAAGGAAATAAACATTAGTATTCTTACTTGCAAAAAACAATGGCACGTATTTGCGAATGGTTATTTGTATATAAATTTGAAGCCAGAGGTTAAAATACAGTTTTCATGCTTCCTTTTTCTACTGTAGTCTGAAACTAGATATTTAAATAATTGATTAATGATTTAAAATGGCAAGTAGGAAATCTTAATTTACATAATTTATTTTAATCATATTTTACATTTATAATTCTTAACTCTTTACTTGAACAAAAGCAGATTCCTTGTGCTTTGCAGCATGTTACTTTTAGTCGGAAGGACAGGAGTAGTCCTTAATTTAAGCTATGTCAATGTGTATCTATTCACACTTCTGTTTATGTCTTTTAGTCATTAAGTACTGTTTGGTATCCTTTATTTATTAGTTACTGCGATTTTGTAACTGATTATTTCTGTTAAGTTACATTTAGATGGGATCTAAGATTCAATTAAAATGTGCAAAGGAATTAATGAGAGATGAAAATTTGTCTTTAGCTCCCCCAACTTCCAAAATATTAATACCAGCAGATCTTGTCCTTCTGCATGTTTGAGCTAATCATCCTACTGCTTGATTCTACCCTACCCATAGTTTGGAAAAGGGAATGGCAAGCTGTCTTCCTTTTTCAAATCCCTCTCGAGTTCTCAACTCTGAATGAACTAGTCACCAAAATTAACTTGTTGAATAAACTGAAATGAAGAATTCACTTTCTTTCTGCACCTGCAGATGAAGCCACTGTTATAAAAAGCTGGTTCAGCGCTCAACAAGCTATTTCTAGTCATTTACTTAGCAACACCCACCCGTTTGGTGTTCTGACTTTCTCTGAAATTTCTGCAGCAAGCCTGGACTGCATGTATATTTTGTACTTAATGATTCTAGATTTCACTTTAGTGTTGGCTGTCCTGATTTCACATTTTATTTTAAATATATATATATATATATATATATTTAAAGGACAGACATGTTTGGTTTAAATCAAAGCACGACACTTTAAAATTTGTTTTGCCCTTTAAACTGGTAAAATTTTATTTATTTCTTTATTTATTTTTGCTCACATTTTGCAAAGTGCTCATCACTTACTTCAAACTGTGGCTGACAGCTGTTGTTTAGGAGGTATATAAAGTACTTGGCAAGGTTCTTTTTTTTTTTCCTGGAATAGTCTAGAACGGCAACTTGCAGTTCTTTGAGATATGCTCGTATTTGTACGTGTGACGTGTTCTAGTGCCTTTGCTAGTACAAAAATAGTACAGTGCACAAAAGGGAAGAAAGCACATATGCATGATGGGTATGCATTTCATAGCAAATTGCTATAGAGACTGATTGAGCAATGGATATAATTGTAACCTGCACAGGGGTAGGACATGGAAACAAGCAGCACGGCCTATGCTGCTGTAGTTCAAGGGGCAAATCCCTTAATGCGAATGCAGTTACACAACACATGAAGATTAGTCCCACATGGGAAGCCAAATGGGTTAAGATAGTGTAACTACAGACATTAATGGGCTGTAGTATTGTCATATAATACAACATTTGCGTCTACTGGAAAATTATACTGCTGTAATTATAATGTACACAGGTACTCTGGCAACGAATTTAATTTCTACAGGAGCCCAGGTAAAACTGGGCTTTGAAGCAGGGAAGGAAGTACCAGCTAGGCCTGTTGCTGGAAGCAGGTGAATGGACGAAAGGGAGGAATACCTCCAGCCTAGGGATTTCTGGTCACTTCTTGCTGCAATCTTGCTTCAGCACTGGATTTTTCTGATCTTAATTTCTTGCTGTGTATGACTGGTTTGTTCTTGCGTAAGTACTAGGCTGTGAACTTCTCAGAGGAGGAGAAAAAGGGGGAGGGAGTAATGGAGGCAGTGAAAACACAGGTGGCTTGAGTTATATTTGTCTTTTTTGAACAGATTAATCACTCTGCTGATTTATACTGTCCACCAACACAAGCCTTATTGTGAGGTACTGAAAATATTTTTTTTTTACTGATTGGAAAATTGAGTGACTGCAGTTCTTCCACAACTGATAGTTAGATAAACTCCCGCAATTGTTCTAAACTTCAAAACAAAGGTTCTTCCTACCTTCATTTAACTTGCTGATTTACTATAATAAATTTTCATAGTATTTTTTCAAGCGGATATACCAGATGAAGTTGATATCAGTGCTCTTATTGATAAGAGTTGTAACCTAATGTGAGCATTACTTTCTGCTATGCATTATTTTTAGCTTAAGACAACAGTGTTACATAACAAGGGAACATAACTGAAGACTAAATATTGGCTATTAATGAGAAGTATCTGTAGTGCTACTTTGAGTACAGAGCAGGGACTTTGCCAAGCTTCTGACTCATAAGAACAAAGAGATGGTAGTTCCTTCACTGGTCCTGAACTTGTTTGAGACAGAAGATGCTACTCGAGCCATGAAAATAAAATCCTGTTACAAGTAGCCTGATAGTCTGTATTACAATGTTGGACTGAAAGTGCACAAAGTGTGCAAATATCGCCATGATTCCAGGCAAAAAAAGAAAGAATGCTCCCATTTTGTTCCCACACCTTTTAATTTTATATGGAAGATCTTTTGAGACCATCTTCAGACCAGGTAAAACTACTAGTAGTATAGAGGGTAGATGGATGGAGGTTATGAATTGAATGATTTGACTGAAAGGTGTAAGATACGAATTTGTCTAGACTTCTAGTGGAATACAGTGCTACAAATACTGGTCAGATGGTGTGAAGGAAGGTTGTTGGATACTTACGTGCCTTTTATACTTGATACCACCTGAACATCATTCTGTATTTCACAAAGATGAAATACCTTCATGCAGTGACAGAAGTAAGAGTTCTCTCAGGATGGGTACCTGGAAAGACCTTTGTGATTGGTCAGTGTTAGATACACATTGGCCCCCTCATGAAGAGAGAATCCCTGGCAATGTTCACCAATCCTTTTTTAACAGAAATATGCAATTGTCTTACTGAGGGAAGATCTAGAGATACTGAATGCCTTGACTACAATCAGAAACTAGACGGCAGAGCAGTGATTCAAATCCAAGGCTAGCACCCTAGCTTTGGTTGTCCTTCCCTGATTTGCCCCCAAATATTTTGTAGCTCCCACATAATCAGAAACCCTGGCCTGAGTCTACTCCAATCAAGACTAAGTTCTAATTCTTATTTTAAATAAGACTCAGATCTAGTCTGATGTCTCATTATGAAGTATCCCTGGCTTTCTATTATCTGTGTTCTACATTAGACTTATTTCCACAGCTCCTTTACCACTGAAGATCACAACAATCTGTAGGCAGTGTATCGGTTGAATACATTACTGAGCATCTTGCAGTGTATGTTGGTGTTCAGAATTTTATGGGCTTGGGAATAGTGCAATTGTATGAGATGAATTAATAAAGAAAAGCATTATAATAGCAAAAGATGCCAGAGAAGAGTCACATCTTACTGTAGAAATAAAAAGAGACCTTTTATCATAGGGAAAATGGAGTAAATGACAATGAAATCTTATGTAGACATAAGAAAAGTGAAGCATGCAAAGTGAAACACTAAGCATGTGGGAAACAGAAGAATGAAAGACACAATAATTATTTTCTAAATAAGAATAAAGGGTCCTCTGGGCTACACTTCTTTCTCTCATAACACAGAGAAGATGGCCATCCCTAAGTACTGCCAAGAGTATGTAAGCAATAATGCATGTTTTTATTGGAAATGATACCAAGGAACAGATTTGTGTTAGTGATTGCTTGCAAATGTTTACCATTGCTGAGTATTTAATAAATAACAATGATTCATATTGTGGTTTTACTAGTGTGCTTGCAAATTTTGTAAAGAATAGTATATGCAAAACAGCCTGAAGATCCAAGTGCTGAAGTCTGAAAATGTCTTGTGCATTAATTAACAAAAATCAGAAGCTAAGCAGGGCTGTGTAAGTGTTTCAAAGCTTTAGTATTTATTGTTTTCTTTCTCCCTGTTAACTATTGGTGGTACCATTTGCTTTAGAGGTATGGACCAGAGCAAGGAATTCTTCCCAACTACTCTGCTGCCAGGTTACAAATATAACTGATAGACTTCTGCCTGCACGTAATGCTATTTTGCCCCATTTTTATGGTTTTGTTTTTTCTTTGTTTCATTAAAAGCAGATGTTTGACCGGCCAAGGTTTTACAGACTTCATTACCAGTAGCTGATTAAAATCAAAAGATGCACAGGAAATAAGTGAGTCTGGCCACTTTCTGCATCTGCTCTCATGTTGGAATGGAAGCTGCGCACTGCCTAAGGAGGGTAACTATCAGGGATACTATAAATACATTTTAATCCCTATTTTCTCTCTAGATCATTTTATAAGTCCTTCCAAATATTTTTTCAATAGCTGTGATAAGCAACAGCATCCTGGGGTTATTATAAGTAAGAGCCTGGAAATGACAGAAGTTTTCTCAGCTCTTGTCAGAATTTCCCAGTGCTGATGGGCAATGCATGGCAATAGAGTTCATGTACTTACCCTTACCAAAATGGTGAATAGAGGTTGCCTTTGGCCTTACTGGAAGCATTAAGTGACAGTAAATTTGCTTTGTGCAGGACACTCTTCTGGGAAATAAAGGCATTCTCAACACTAAATTAGATTATTCTTAATTTAAATCTATGTTTATGCAAGTTTTCAGTTAACCTTAGGTTTAACATTCTCTGCAGTAATTAAAATACTGTGTTCACTTGCAGAATGGTCTCTATTTTGGTCTGAAGCTAGCAAGCCTAGGAAGAGAGAGACCTCACGAGGAAAGGCCTCTATTTTTTGTTCTGTCAATGCTTGTCTGTGTGTCATTACTCACAAGAAATGGCTCCTTATCTGTTATGCTGTCTTCTTAATTAAGAGGGCTCTGGTGTATAAAAGTGAAGACTGCAATGATCACTCAGTGGTTCTTCTGGGGATTAATGTTTCACTGTGGTATGTGTTGGGTCTGTCTGGGATGCAGTCACCTTTCCCTGCAGCAGCCCACACAGTGCTGTGCTCTGCACTCGTAGCTGGAGCAGCACTGGTATCACTCCTGTGTTGTGTCTATTGCTGCATAGTGCTTATTGTAGGACTTATTGTTTCTTTTGTTTCTTTTTCTCCCCATTCCCCTTCCCTTTAATTAAACCATTCTCATCTCAAACCTCAAGCTCTCTGTGTTGCATTTTCTCCCCCTTCGTCTTCGAGGAGAGGGGGAATGAGAGAGCAGTGGAGCTCGGCTGCCCACCGGAGTAAAACCACCACATGGTAGAAAGGTCAAAACATAGGTTAAATAGCCATTTAATCCCATAGTTGTTTGTTTGTTTGTTTGTTTTTCATTCCCAAATCCATGCAGATTTCACAGCCATTTTCTGCTATAATTGTGACAGAAGCATCTGCAACCCTCAAATGCAATAAATACAGTTATCAGGTATACCAGTAAAAGCAATTTCAGCCAAAAAAAAAAAAAAAAAAGTACAGGCAAAACCAGTTAAGTTGGTTAGCAAGACAGTGTCTTTGATGCATGTTAACTATAGTGCCTCACTTCCCTTGACCTCCACAAGCTGTTCTGTGTTTGAATAAATCTCAGCTACAAGAGGAAGCTCTGTTCCAGTGATGTGCTGCTTCCTCCTTT
This sequence comes from Aythya fuligula, assembly GCF_009819795.1. Lineage (NCBI taxonomy): Eukaryota > Metazoa > Chordata > Aves > Anseriformes > Anatidae > Aythya > Aythya fuligula. The sequence continues at coordinate 3,792,115 of NC_045578.1, read as the reverse complement.
GTCTGATGTTAATGCAAAATGTGCTAACTCACAAAGGTTTTTCCCTTTCCCTTCCCTTTTCTCTTTTTCCTTTTTTCTTTTCCTTTTCCTTTTCCTTTTCCTTTCATTTATTTTTTTAAATTTATCTTTATTTTATTTTTTATTTTGAGAAGGAGGAAATAATTAGAGTGTCTTTCTCCTTTACAGCTCCGTGAGCATGTGCTGGAACAATAATTTCTCCTGCTATAACTTTTGAGGCAGAATTATGTGGATACAAATGAGGAGACTTCCCTATGAAATGAGTTATTTGGATAAATCCCTCAAGAAGTTTTCATAAAGTTGCATTTTGTTTCTTGATTTAAAATTGTAGGAGAAGACTCTGAACTAGTGTCCTTCCCCAGACAAAAGCATGATCTACATGCCTAGAAGTTTGGATATATGGATTAAATGTAAGTAATAATGAAAAAGGTGGAATTTACAGCATAGAATGTGTAAATTTTATTTGCTCCTATCACAAGGCTAAAGTATGCTTACACTGAGTCCACACTGGGTTTTATGCCATTACCCAAGCAACATGAGAGAAAACATTTCAAAGCAAAAATGCTGGCTGAGGTGGTAAAAAGATGAGGTTACCAAAAAAAACACGTGGTATTTATTAAAACTCACAGAATGAGAATCTTCCAAGCAGATGTTTTCCAATTAAGTCTATAGTGAAGCAGGTGGTCCAATCGGTTTTGTTGGAGTTTTCTAGTAAGAGAGGACTGCTTGTGAAGCATACTTGACTCATAATTGTTGTTAGTCTGGATGGTTCAGTCTCTGGTTACATATTCGTTCCATAAAAAAGGGAGAGACAGACAAATTAAGTAACGGCTCATATTGTTTGTTTTGCCTGCAAAGCTTTGGAAAAAAGTTGGCAGGCCTGTCATGTATCGTTAATCCCTGATTATTCAGCTACTAAATTTTATTCTAAAATACTAAGTATTTCATAACACTATTTTAACCTATTACCTGTTGCTGCCCTAATGTTAATTACATCTAATTGTGGCCACAAACAACACACTGAGATAGAGTAGATTCAATAGACTGCAGGTGCAGACTTTCTCAAACTTCAGTGAGAAGTAGAGCACTGAGGTTTCCTTCTTTCTGGTCAGGACAGGATGTATAGCTGAAGGGAATAACAATTTGGTAAATTCATCAGTCAGGAGGACCATAATGCAAAAGTATACACGTTAGTAGATGAGTAATCTCTGGAGATTTGCTCTATGGTCTTTTACGAGAACAGGGTAGACTATTGATTCTATAATACATCTGAAACTGAAAATCATGCTGAATTTTGCGCATGATTACATTACTTGAGTAGCTTGCTCTCATGACAGATCTGTCACTCTTTGGTTTAAACTGTAAATCAAACTGCCATCCCTACAGACACGCAACCCAGATAGCAATGTGTGAAGTCCAAGTCTGCCTTTACATATTATCAATGCAGAGTGGGTTCAAAACCAGAAGTGATTTATTGTGCAGTTGTGGTTCGGAAACCACAGTGACAAACCTTAAAAAGAAGACAGCCTCTTACCTAAGTTTATTTCCTTCTGCAGCTCCTTCATAGTTATCATCATTGTCTTTATGTCTCCTTGGAGTGGAACATTTCAGGCAGGTCCAGGAAGCTATTTGTTAGGCTCACTGCCTTGCTGAATTGCATTGTTTTATTTTCTGAACTTGTCAGACACTAAATTTACTGAGTCTTGTGGCAATCCATATTGCAGTTATTTGTAGAATCTTAACATTTTTGGATTTGTTTCCATCACATAGGTATAAAATACATAATGGCTATGCCTCAAAATGCTGACCATTTCCACATACATGTATAAACACACACACAAACATATATTCTCTTTTGGCTACTTTATGGTCTTTGTCTGCATGATGCATGTGAGAAGGAACATAGCACATGCAGCTTGATTCATTCCTCTTAAAATCAGTATTGGTAGACCTGGTCAACAATGAATGTTATTTCCATATTCAGTTCTTTCATACACTTTGTTGCTGTTTGCTGGTCAGGGGTTTAGTAAGCTTCCTTTTGTTTTATGTATAGAAATGCTTTGGAGTTAATCAGGATAATGAAATATTCCTCGATTTATATTTTATGGACAACTAGTTTCACTAATAATGGCCCTTCTGACCTAGCTCTCTGAGAAAGCTCTGGCAAAGCCTTCAAAGCTGTTCGTGGCTGTGACAGCCTCAGTATGCAGAATGTTTGATTTTGAAGGGGTATTTGGATGAATAAATACATTTGAAGGCTTTTTGCAGTAGATACTTAAGAATCCTTTCAGGGGAAACTGGAGGCTCTTACACCAGTTGTCTGTGAACAGCCCTGTCTAGATTGCAGGCACAGCACGTTTGTTGGCAGCGTCTCACCTGGATTTAATTAAACTGACAGGAGCACACCAGCGGCTGCAGTGCAGGCTGCTCCTGCGAGCCTTGCTTGGTAACGTAGCACTGCCTGTGAGCGCGCAAGGCACCTCGTCGTGAGCTGCCTCCTGCTCACACCACGGCCTTGCTGCTTCCTAATGAGCATGGCAGCACAGGTTGGGTTGTGGCCACATCAGGGTGGGTGCCTCAGTTCCACATGGAGCATACAGCACCAAGTGGAGCCCCACCAGGACCGCTGCCCAGGCGCTGAGCGGATACCCGGACAGCCAGGACACACCGGGCGAGTCACAGCTGAGGGCTCTCTGGATGAGTAACAGCCAAGAACTCAGTTTCACACTCAGCTTGGAATAAGCCAGCTTCATAAGTGCATAAAACTGCCAGGGCTTGGCCTGCTGAGTGTCCGCCGACCAGTTCACCACCAACAGTGCTGCTTCCCCCAGCTGGTTCCAGTCGCGCTTCTCAGGTTCAGCCCTGACCACGTCTGCTACCACAGGAAGGTCGGGAACGGGGTAAGAAAATCTGCTGTGCGCGTGGCTAGTGCCAAATGCCTCGCATAAACAGGGGCTGACTTGCTGCTGCCATAGAAGGATTTGGCTGCTGGTGGCCTCTTGCGTGACACGGCCACGAGACCTCGTGCCTAAAGGCACCGAGGGGAGAGGCGCTGCTGGAGGCAGTCTGCTGGGGCCAGTGAGCTGTGCCTGCACTGCTCGGCACTCCTGCAGGTGACACAGGCAAACACTGCCAGGACGTGGCATATCCTGACCGACAGAAAGCAACAGGTCAGCCAGAACAATACCTGGCTGTGAAGAAACGAGCTGTAAGCGTGCCTAAAAAGAAAAAAAAAAAAAAAAAAAAAGTGAAATGACAGCGGGCAGCGCTCTGCAGCCCGCTTAGTAGAAGCGCACTGTCACAAAGCTCCGCAGAATTATTTGGCCTGGTGTGGCAGCGCGTGTGCATGTGTCTGTGTGTCTGTTTGTCTGTCTGTATGTCTGTGTCTCTGTCTGTCTGTCTCTCTGTGCCCATGCCCATGTGCGCGCTGGGCTCTGCCCGGCCGCCGCTCTTCGGGCGCCTCCCCGCGGCACTGCCCGGAGCAGCCCTGGCTGAGATAAAGCAGATTTGATGTTTGCCTGCCCTGCCTTTAAAGCCAGGTGGTCTTCGGGCACATTTGAGCATTTCTTCATTTTTTTTTACCCGCGGTTGTGGCTGCAGATAAACTTTTTAATTTCTACAGAGCGGCGCTGGTTCCTTGTCGCTTCCAAGCATAGTCAGTTCTTGACTTCGCTGCATTAATCAAGCAGTGGGATGCGTGGGTAGTTGCACTAACATCTACTTGCTGGAGGTTCTCTGGTCTGTAGTAGAGAAAAAGTAGCAGGGAAATACTGACTAGACGGCAACAACTGCGTACTGGTGTGGTAAAATGGCACATGGAATTGTTTTCAGAGGCAAGCTGACTTCAGTGGAACAACAAGTTGCCTTGTTGGACTGGGGGAGATGCCCATAATTTGTATCTAAATCCTCCCTTAGAAAGTTGAGAGCTAAGATGTTACCAAAAAAAAAAAAACAAGTCCTCTCTTGAAATAAAATTAATGTAGATTTATTCGCAATTAAGTTTCACTGAACAGGACCGTGCCTTCTGGTTCGTGAAATGAGGATAGGATGCAATACTGCACTGTTAAGCACACAAAAGTAGGGAAGTCCAGATTTCACAAAATGGCCAAGAATGCTAGATGCCATTTCATTTTCAGTTTAGTCTGAAGTGTGAAACACATGGTCTTCAAAAAAAAAACCCAAAACACCGCAACATAGACTCGTCTTAATCCATGAGTCACAAACCAATCTGTAATTGTTCCAATTAGCTGCCTTGCGCTTAAACTCTTACAGTTTACTGTTGATTTTCACTTTAAACTTTCTTAACAGGATGCAAAAATAAATTACCCTCTGAAGCTGGTAATCCACAAAATGGCTCAAAAGACACGTGGCTATTTTTCTAAAAAATTGATATAATAGGACAAATCATGCTGGCAAAGTTAAACAAAAATATTTTTCAAATCTGAGTGGACAGAAGAAAGGCAGGGAAGAAAGGCATCTGCTCAGAACAGAGAAACCAGAATGCCTTCCTGTGTCCTTTCTTCCCCTTTCAGTCCCCTTTTTTGGGGAGAAAGGGGAAGAAATCCTGTTGCTCAGTTCAGAACTGTGGAACATGCATGGTTCCAGCAAGGGAGCAGAGGAGTGCAGGTTGCTTTTTTATTTGGTGTCATTCCCAGACCCCTACCCCAAACAGAAAGTAGTCTGCAATGTGAGTTGTTTGCTTAAATTGCTGATTTAACCTAAAAGTTCAGGATCTTCATGGAAAGGATTCTGTCCTAGGGGCAGATCTGGCCACTGCAAAGCAGATGGGAGCTAACAGGGAGAAATGACTGGTTAGGTGGCAAGGACAAATGTTTTTGTTTGTTTGTGTGTTTGTTTGTTTTTGTTGTTGTTTTTTTTTTTTTTTTTTTTTTTTCTATTTTAATGGAGACGTGTGTGAGTGTATGATGTGGTGGTAAAGATCTGAGTTGCAGAGAAAGCAAATGACTTGTCCAGAGCAGCACAAGAAGTCTGTGGTAAAACAGGGCTCAAGTCCACAATAGGTAACTGGTCTACTGAACCAGCTTCTCTAGCTTCCTTTTTTTCTTTCCCTCTCTTCTGTAGAAAGGCTGCTTTTAGCTCTAACAACTCACTGAGACCTTGGCAAAGATTGTTAATAATTTTTTTCATACATGATGTCTCAGATCATTGTAGAACTGTGCACTTTTATTTCTTGGATGCACAATGGATTATTTTGCTTCTGTTTAAGTTGTCTTCTTCTATAGCACTTTTGATTAGCAAAAACACAGGACTAAAGCTTTTTTTTTTTTTTTTTTTTAAGTTCTTCCTACAGAGAGGAACATTTAATTTCAGTTTTTAGTGGCTGGGCTTCATCACCGGAAATGACTATAGTGATTGAAGTTCCTCATAGCTTGAACGCAAAATTGACTTGTAGCTTGTTGCACTAAGGAAGCACTTTATAATACATGGTGCCTTTCTGCGCTGGGAAATATGCAGAACCCGAGTGCACATGAAAGCACAGGCTTGCAGTCCCAGCCACATCCTGAGGAGCAGAATTATGGAGCTACTGAAGCACATGAGAGACAAGGTCCATTTGTGTCAGTGTTAAGGAACAGTCCAGCAAAGAGAGATTACATGACAGTTGGTGTGCTATGCTATGCGAATTTAATAAATTTCATGGACTGGTTTATTGTACCAGGTGAGAGTCTATTTCCTCTTTCTAAGGAAAAAGAAATTTCTCAACAATTCTACTTATTCCTTAGCTACAAATGTTTCGTAATGTAATGGTATACTTCTAAATGTCAGTTTAATCTTTCTTGCTTAACTGCTTTAGCCTGTTGCTCATGCTCTCTATGAAATTTGCAACTATACATTTGAAAGATGAATAAATGATCTATTAGTTATTAGTTGTTAATAGAACTCTTATACAAATCATGTTTGTTAAATGCTTAAGAGTCGTAGTTTTAAAGCTATGTTACAAACAGACTTTGGTATACAGAGCAAATAATCTATTTTCGTGTCTGGATTCCAGAGCTATGACTAAGAAACTTCTCTTTATTGTGTACAGCAGCTTACGAAGCCTTCCTTGGTTTAAATACATTAGATGTGGTATTCCTGTATCTGAAGTGATGACATTCCCTCCATTGAAAGTACAAAAAATTATGTTATCATTGTACAAGTTTGTCTAAGGAAGATTTAGCTTCCTTATGAGCTTGTGGAATGTATGTGATTTCTTCAATGAAAAGTGTAACGTGACAGTGTAAAAAGAATGGAAACCCGTTTCTCTAAGGATCACCTACCAAATTTAGAAGTTGTTTTCTAATAAATAATATCCTTCTTCCAAAACATTTGTTTTTGATCTAACCATGAACAACAAAGCATTTCTTCTATTAAACTAATGGGATTTTTTTTCCACTCATGTAAACTGTGGCCTGTATGAATTCTTCTGCTTAGAATCACCTCTAAGCATCTATCAGGCTTCCAGGGATCTTATTCAGAAATGTACAGGAAACACTTGCGAGCTCGCTGCATTTTACTTCTGAGTGTCCTGGAAATCATAAATGTTTTAGAACCTTGTGAAAACCTCAAGGATGGATTACTAAATCTGGAATTAATATCTAGTGTTAGTACACAAACCAGTTATTTTTACTATTTAGACCATTAAGAAATTTAAGACATTCAGTCAGTATCTTTAAAAATTGAGAGGCTAGTGGGTTTAGGAGTTAAAACTTTCTTCTACTGAACATTTATTAACCGCACATGTAAGAGGGAAGGAAACAAGTAGGGGTGCACGCTGAATGATATTGCAAGACTGCTTGTGAAAAAAAATCCTGTGTATGAATGCTGTTGTCGAGTAACTTTCCCTGGAGAAGGGTAGGGGACAGGAGAGGACAAAAATACCTTTGAGCAAGAACTGGAATGCTAGGAGGGTATGCACTTGGAAGTATGAAGTGTCAACAGTCATTTGGCTCATTCCTGGCTTTGACCTATTCTTTGACTCCCGTACATGCAGAGTTTAAAATTTTTAAGAAGGCCTGCGAAGTAAAGGTGGCCTACCAGCTGACACGCTCAGTTCCCTTTGGGGACTTGTAAAATCCAAGAGCAGAGGTGGGGGTTATATCCAGGCCCTTGAAATAACAGGCATCTACTTTAATTATAATATATGACTAAAGCACTTTTTCATCAACTCTGTGACCTCCTAATCCATGAGGGAATTCTGTTTACAAATCGCAGTCCGTATCACAGCAATCTACTCTTATCTGCTAGAATTTAGCTGCAGTGCCGAATTCTTGCATCAGTACTTTTGAGTTTGGCTCCCATAGATAAGATATCTTGTTAAATGTAAGTTAACAGGAAGGTAAAAAAGCAGAGGCTCGAGTACTTGTTTAAAAGTAATCTGGTGGCAGTTAAGAGGTTGTGGTTTCCAGGCAGTTTTGCTCACAAGATTTGACAGAGTTTTAATTGATCTTCACGTGGTAAATAAGCTCTTCCATTTAGTTGTCTGCTAGAACTGAGACTTCAAGTCATTAAAAATAGTGATCGTGCAGAGTTTTGCCCCTCTAATCTGTTGCCCTGTTCCAAGCTGCTCACATCAATGCCTTGGCATTTGCCAGTATCTGGTCAGGCCAGTCGTTCAGTTGTCTGGAGGGGATAATGTTTTAATGGTGCTCGGTTTGAACATCGGTTTGAGCTGAAATTGTGGTTCAGACCAGGTCTTTTAATAGCTGTGGTTTGTAACAAATAATCCAGTAGTTAACAACTGAAGTTCCTGTAAGGCAGTATTTCTGTGTGTTGATAATCACCTACCAGGAGAGTAGATACTGTCCATTGCTGTGTTTTAATTCTGCCAATTTCCCTTGCCTAAGGCAGGCCTTTAGCAGGTATTTGCTGTTCTGAATGAGGTCATAGACTTTAACTTCTGAGACCACTCAGGAAACTCTAAATATGTTAAATAGTCATTGAGAAACAGCTATAAAACCCCCAGTGCCGCTGTTAGGCTAGACCTTGGTCTGTACTGACTTGAAGTCCCATCAGTAAATAGTGAGGAGACTGATTACACTGCAGCCACGAGGGCTGTGGGAGAGCACGCATTTAGCTTTAAACTAGCTGTCTCAAGAGTGCTTTTCAGTTGGCTGCAGCAGTACAGGACATGGCATTACACTTAAAATCCCCTGTAGGAGCAGAGGAGATACCTCTTGCTAATCACACCCTGAGTTCCATTCTGCTGCAGATCAGCTTCTAGAGGCAGGGCCGACAATTTCACAGAATGCGTTGTCTTAAGTGGTGGCACCGTCCCTGAATAACATTTTGATTTAGACTATAACAATGGCAAAAGTAAAGCTGCATGAGAACACACGTCTGTGTTGAGATCTTTCAAGGTCATCAAAGTATGGTCATTCAAAATAATATCTTTGGCTGTTTTTACTTTCTGTTTCAGAAATACAATGCAAAAATGCAGGCTGGGTGTGATGGTAGATCTGCAGCCTTGGAATGACAGAGAGATGAAAATGAGCTTTTTGTCTCAGAAGCATTCATGCATCCATGAAGTGCCTGATCCATGGATCTTCCCTCCGATTATTACTTTTGTATCTTGCTTCCACACTTTTTTACAATTCTTCTAACCTTTTCATCAGCTATTGAATAGTTAGAAATTGAGATAGAATTTCTGTCTGCTATTTATCACAAATAGAAACAATCACTTTTGGAGAAGTGTGTCTCTTCACCATCACCACTAAAAAAATGTTAATTTGTAAATCCACTGTTATTTACATCTCAGCTGATCTCTGCAAAACTGTCATGGAACCATAGTCCAATCAAAATAACTTCTCTCTGAATTACAGTAGTATTTCCCTGGCTGATTTTGCCACCATTGGCTAATGAGGACTGTAGCCATCTGCATTCTGAAAAATCCAATACTCATTAATTTGAATGTTGTATATTCTGAAACTGTTAGCAGTTTCAACAAGAAATACAACGGTTGTGATTGCAATAGTCAGTAAACTGACTCTTGTAAGACTATATAGATAGTGGAAGATCATGCATTTTATCTACAGTGATAAGAAATTTTAATTCTCTGTGTATCTAAGTTTGTGGTAATGGTTTACGTGTAAACTGGGAAGCTAAATGTGCTGCCGTTCTTGCAAGCCCTCTTCTTGAAATGAATCTTTGAGTTGGCAAATGAATTTATTCACAAAGAATAAATAGTGTACTTTGCTGTCAGTCAGTGTTTGACTCTGTTGCAGGGATCCTGTTGGATATACAGAAATACTTTAATCTCAGAGATGAGGAGGCAGGTCTACTGCAAACAGGTAATAAAATCTTTTGAATTCAGATAGCTTGCTTTGCCTAGTGTCTATATGGTCTGTTCCTAAAATACAGTCTGTAACTTATCATTTCTAGTTCCTACTTGTGTATGGTATTACTCTTGTGGGCAGGCAGACTAAAATGTGAAACTGAAAGTCTTTGGTTCAAGAAAGACTAGGCTTAAGTTCTTCAAGAATCCCACAGCATGTATTAAAGAATTTCTCAGTTAAGAAATATAGAACTTGAGCAATTCATGCCTGTTTTATTTTATATATATATATACATCTATGTTCTTGTCTAATTGCCTACTATTTCTTCAAAGTCAGCCTGCCTTCAATCTTTACACTAAAAAATAAATTGAGTTTGTCTGAGGGCTGAGAAGAACCATAAGAGTAATTTGACCAATATTGTACTTGTGCCTTCTTGGATTTCTAGCCTTCATCTTGTGTTACATGGTGGCTGCCCCCTTCTTTGGATACCTTGGTGACCGGTACAACAGGAAAATCATCCTTGGAGCTGGTATTTTCTTCTGGTCTGTTGTAACATTAGGAACCTCATTCATCAGTGAATCGGTATGTTGCTTTTTTAGAGGATACAAATAAATCATCTGCATATATCTGCAGGACTTGATAGAGTCCTCCTTTGATCACATTTGGAAAAGCTGTCAGTGAGCACTTGCTCCCCAAGCCTGGACTATATGGACTTTGTGCTGGAATGCTTTATAGGATGGTAAAGTCCAGCCGAGGCAATGGAGCACCTACACATTACTGTTGCAATTGATGGGATCTTATTTCTCTCCCGCATTCTATTGATTATGACATTAGGGTGTAATGCATTTTCTAGCAAGCCTGGATAATTTATTGACCATATCCTGAAATTCTGTTAGTCTGTCACTGTAAGAAGGAAACAGCAGTGGGATGTTGAGGGAAGTAGGTGTGAACAGATGGGCTATAGACAAAAGGCAGCTGAATTCTTATCTGCTATGCTATATTTGACCCACTAAAATACACCTCTTTAGCAGTAAGATTTCTTTCTTGGACTTTTTTGGACTATAATATATCTTTTGTCTGCAGTATCACTGGATGTTCTTTCTTTCACGGGGACTAGTTGGCATTGGCACGGCCAGTTATTCCACAGTAGCACCTACCATCATTGCAGACCAATTTGATGAGGGAAAAAGGACCACAATGTTATCTGTCTTCTATATCTGCATTCCAGTGGGAAGGTTGGTTTTCTTGATGGTAATTGACTTGCCTTTTGAAATTCTGTGTGACCAGGCCTGTAATTCAATATACCCTCAACCTTGATTAAACACATTTTTACATATATCTGCATTGGCAAAAGGATTTGTCACTTAATAGCATCTTTAAATAGCACTGATTAGGTTTATTTCTGTATTTACATTGAAGGAAAAATTGCTTTTTTCCCTCAAATTTAAGGGAGAATCTAAACTCTGAAGACAGATAAGCTTTGTATAAAACATTAAATCAATTCTGAAAGAAATGTGTGTGTGAGAGTAGTTTTTTATTTGTTTGTTTATTTGAGAACAAGCTTTCAGATATTTGTTTACTTGACAAATTTTTGAGATCCCTTCATTAAACATCTTCCAAGGAAGAACTGGCACTTTCCTCTCCTCTTTTAGTTAAAGTGGCGTGTGTGAAAGAGAGGCAGAAAAGGGCTTTGTAAATGGTTCATATTCTTTATTAGAGCAGGCAGTCAAGGTTGAGGCCTGAAGCCAGATTAAAACTAAAGGAATTCCTGCAGGGTGTATTTCACATGGCTAGCGCAGAAAGGAGCAAATAATAAAGCACTTTGGAGGCTGCCTAATCTAGGTTTGCAGTGTCATCCTACAGAACATATATTCCCAGTGAAATCTGGGACATTATTACCACTGTCTAAAGGCTGCTCTGACTTTAGACTCTCTTTTTAATACCCATTTGGAAACACACTAGCACAGACCATGGGGGTTGTTTCTGCTTACCTATTTTGAAAACTATGACAGAACACTCCCCAGTGCTCTCCTTAGCCAGTGAGACATGTCATGTCAGCCAGAAGAGTTCATTAGTGCCTGCTGATAATCCCTTTCTGTTGCTTACAGTGGTCTTGGTTATGTCCTAGCATCCAGCATGGCAAATGTCACAGGTGACTGGCACTGGGCATTCCGGGTGAGTTATTCACTTTCACTCATGGGGCTGAGCTGTTCATTGTAAAATCGTAATTTTGGCTGGGGTTTGGATTACTTGTGTTCTTTGTATAGAGTTGAGTGGTGGAGGAGCTTTCTATTCTCTGACTGGTCATGAACTTGGTGTTTAAGAGAACTCTTCCTGCAAGACAAATGGAATACTTATGCCTAGCTCCTTCAGAATGAAAGCAGGCATAGGGGAAATTGTACAGCAGCCAGGGCAGGTGTTGTACCTCATACCTGAGGACACTCTTGGAATGGTTATCAGTGCACCAAGATATCCTCAAACAGAGGAAACTGAAGGTAAAATGATCTTTGTACTGGTAGCACCAGTATAATTCTTCAGGAAAATAAAGGGAAGGTAGCCAGGTTATTTTTTTATTTCTTTTCTGAGATGCTGTTAGGAATAACTTCTAGTATTTGAGGGTTTCAAGAAAAAAAAAACAAACACTTCTGTTTTGGTCATGTCATCACGATGTCTCCACATATTGAGCACCTAGTGCTTTGGAAATACTTTTTCCAGATCCTCCTAACTTATCTATAAAGTTAAGTACCAATTACAGGATATGTGAGGAAGAATGTTTACTGGTATGACAGTCTTTTATGGCTGCATCCTTTGTGATCAGAGTACTCCAATATAGTTTTCTTTATGTTTTCCTCCAAAATCACAGAATCACAGAACCATTAAGGTTGGAAAAGCCCTCCAGGATCCTCTGGTCCAACCACCCCTTCTACCACCATCACCCACTAAATCATGTCCCTAAGCACCACATCCAATCTTCCCTTAAACACCCCCAGGGATGGTGACTCCACCACCTCCCTGGGCAACCCATCCCAATGCCTAACAACTCCTTCTCAGAAGAAATTTCTCCTAATTTCCAACCTGAAACTCCTCTACCACAACTTGAGAGCCATTCCCTCTTGTCCTGTCACTAGTTGTCTGTGAGAAAAGGCTGATCCTCAGCTCCCCACAACTTCCTTTCAGGTAGTTGTAGAGAGCATAAAGTCCTGAGCCTCCCCTTCTCTAGACTAAACAATCCCAAGCAATCATGTATCTTTATGATGGGGAGAGGGAATCTATTGTCCTTCCTCCAAAGTCACCATAAACTACCAAAATCCACTCTTCTTCTTTACAAATATGACTTGTAGACAGAAAGTCACATTAATAATTAATTCTGATCAATCTGTAATTCTCCAATATGTAATTCTAGCATTGAATCTAAATTGCTGTGGAGTTTTTTTCTGTAAGAAAAAAGGTATCCTGGACATAACCACCTTTGTGTCTACAGGTAACTCCTTGCCTGGGAGGTATAGCACTGGTTCTTCTGATTAAACTGGTCCCTCACAAGATCCAGAGAAGGACAGAAGCACACAGAGCATTGAGCATCTCTGGCACAATACGAGTAGCAGCTGAAAAACCTGGTGTCCAGAGATCTGCCAAGACTACTTGGTGGCAAGATGTCATATCACTTGCCAAGAAGTAAGTGATTTAACAACAAAGGTTTCTTCCACTGAAAAATGACCGTTCCACTATTAGAAATATGGCCTTTGAATTCTGCTCAGCTCCTCTGTACTACATGCTGTATGCAAGATGATTGACACCATTAATGAAAGCTTTCTTCCACTCATTTACAGAAGTAGTGTGTAAGAGATTCAAATTTTCTTTTTTTTTTTTCTTTTTTTTTTTCCCCTACTATCCTGCCATTTTGAGGAGGGCGAGGAAGGAAAAGTTATGATGGCAGTGTGCTCCTGTTTAAATCCAATTCTACTTTTCTACTAAGTTTCCCCTTCCCTCTTGCTTTAACATGTAGGGTAGGCTAGATAGGTAAAAGTGCACATTTTGCAGGTGTAACTTTATCTGTAATTCTTCGTGCCCACAGAAGGTTATCAGCATGTCTCAGGCAATCTTTATATGGAATTGGAGAGCCTGCTGTGCTTCTGATAAAAGAGGTCAGATTCTGCAAGACCCCAATATGGTTTAAAAAGTAATTGTATGTGTGTTTCAACCAGCTAACCCGGGTTAGGCAGATGACCTCTTGCTTGTAACCGCACAAAACTTAAAATCAACACCATCTGACCTGCAGGATGAAGTAAAACACTGATTGCAGCCAGGTTACCCTGTAGTTAGTGAAAACCCTCCCAGGGTCAGGGAGTAAAAGATGGATCTGGTTTGAGAACAGCAGGTGCCGCTGTGCACCTGCGCCAGACCTGCTCGACACTGCCTGTGCCTGCAGGCTGCTTTCCCAGGAGTCCCGATTAAATGCTTTTAGTTAAAGACATGCACCTCTTGCCTCCCTGTGAGATTTTTTTGGAGTGTTCCTCTTCTGGAGGAGCCAGCATTTTCTAATTGGTGATTAGATTTGCATCCAATTTGCATCTGGAACAGCAAGTACATTAGAAATCCTGTTTGTTGGATCACAATTTGAAGGCAGCAGCAGTCTGAGGTGAATCAAAGAGGAACCTTCCTGACATTTCAGCAGCCAGACTAATGTCAAAGTTGTTTTTCCTGTGACAATGTTGCTTATAACCTCCAGCAATGTTGTAAAAATAGATTCTCATTTTCTTTTCCTTTTGGTACTGATTCCCAAAGCATAAGGACATACTCTTTAAAGCCAGGTGGTTCCACACTTAATTAAGTGCAAGAGCCATTTATCTTTAAAAGATGAAGAATTAGATTCATATCCTAACAAATCTTCTTGTCCAGTGGTCAGCTGGTCATTTGCAGCACTGTGAAGCCTTAAGGCTTCAAGACTCCTCATTGACCTCAAAGGAGACTTTCTATAAACTATTAGCTAGAAAAGGACCAGTAAAAAGTTGATTTTCTACTACAATGGGGCAGTAAGGTGACGTGGTTTGGACAATTTAAAAATGTTTCTTCTTTTATCTGCTAGTTCTCTGTGCAGACTGAAAGTCAATTTACTCAAGTAGAGTTAAGCAGTGATCGAACCACTGCATCTTAACAGTTTGAAAGACCCAGAAGTTATTCTCATTTATATTGGTTACACAAGCACCTGAAAACCATCCTAAGGCATTTAGGCTTGCACATAGAACCCTTTCATTTAGCTACTAAGCCACTAAATTGTTGCCCACTCTCTGTTGTTGCAGTTCTACTAACAAAAGGTCACAATTGTTTTAGCAGAAGTTGACAATAAAATCTGCAAAAGACCATGGCTGGGATTTAACATGAAATCAATGGTCATACTCTTCACTCTAACTAGTATTTTGCTGTCAAAGTTCATAGATAAAGTGTCATCAAAATGCCTATCTTCAAGTGAGTGCATTTTGATTCTAAGATATCTAAGTGGACTGTTTTGTTATCGCTTGAAATCCTGGATAGTGCACATAGGCACTCACATCCCATTCTTTAAAATTCTCTCATTTCTTTCTTTTGACTTTCAGTTGCAGTTTTGTCTGGTCCTCGCTGGGTTTGACTGCCATGGCCTTTGTTACTGGAGCACTGGGAATGTGGGTACCGATGTTTCTTTACAGGGCTCAGGTTGTCCAGGGCACTGTATCACCATGCATCGAAAAATCATGCAATTCATCTAACAGGTGAGGTGTGTGCAACTGTGGAAATACACATGGAAACACTGTACAGTGCTAAATCACAGTTTGTTTCCAAAGACAGAAGGTAGGATGTGACTGTGAATACTTTTTGTGAAGGCAAATGGGTGTGAATGTTAGACTAAATTGCTTCCAGGTATGCTGAGACACTCCTATTTATTTGTTTGTCTATAATCATGCAGTTAACTGGAAAGATGCTGCCAAACCTATTTAAGTAAAGAGGAAATAAGCAGTAACAGCAACATTTACAAGGAAAAAAACTCACCTGTAGAAAGGAGATTTCAGTTGACTATTGACTCTGTACCCCAACTAACTTAAATACACATTTAAGCATGTTTAAGTTTTACATTTTTGTAACTTTGCTATTACCTTCCTGATAGTCTGTTTTTAAAACTACTCTCATGTTGGCTAGATGACTGTGAGTCCCAGCATGAAGCAAGCTTGATGAATTTGATCTAGTATCGTATTACATCAAAACAGGATAATTTGTGAGGAACTGCCAGCAGAGCTCAACTTACAGAGACAGTCCAGACCAATAGAGATGCATGAAAAAGTGTCAAATGTTGAGCTGGCAAGATGAATTTGCAACAGGAGAGGAATCTGAAGTAATCATAATACATGTACAACTTGGTGGAGGTCTCTTTTGCCCAGCTTGGAAGAGAATTCTTTTCCTTACAGTGTGTTGTCCAGAACAGAAAAAGATATTCAGTGTTGCCCTTGAGTCTTCATAGCTGACCTTAACAACACTGAGCACTGTTGTACTTTTCACCTATGTACTGACTCCCTACCAGTGGCCTCCATGCAAGTGTCCCTACATTTCTTCTGGAAGTATCCAGATCTGGTTTCAGTCCCTATCTTCATGATGGATTTCCAAGAACTGCCCACTTACAATCTTCTCTTTCCACATAGACAAGTAAAGGCAAAAACAGTAACCAAAAACTGTTTTTTTTTTTTTTTTTTTTTTTCCTTTCCCAAGGGAATAACCAAGTCAACTCAAAAGTTGTTTCTGAGTTGTAGCATAACGAGATGACTAGCCTGATAGGAGACAACCACTGCAGCAAGGCCTTAAATGTACACATTTTCCCCTTCCTGCTTCATTTTCAATACAGACTTGAGCTCAGTCTGAAGGGAGCTGTCCAGTCATCCACAGGTACCTCAATGGGAAATGCAGTTGTCCTTCCATGGATACCACCACTGGCACATTATTTAATAGTGAATAATGCTGAGGAAATGAGTGAATTAGGAGTTTGGCTCAGGGTAGGCAGAGAGGGGAAGCTGAACCTTCAGATACCGTTTAAATACTTCATTTTTTAAGCTGATGATGTTAATCTTATGCTTTCTAATCCTCCTTCTCAATTATTATTCCACAGTAGTGTTGTTAGAGCAGACATAGTCCCCAGGGAAGCAAAAGGGAGCACCTGATAGTTTAACCTCATGTACTGCATCTTACAGGATGCTTTAAAAATAACCTTGGCATAAGCTAGTGCCAGAGGCAGCATAAGGCTGATTTTAGACCGTTATTCCAGGGGGATAGAAAGAAAAATAATATAAACAGTTATGTCAGCCCCGTAGCTGACAATGCTGGGAGAACTGAGATGCACATTCCCAGACCTGCCCAGGGATACTTTAAGGACGCTGTCCCCTCTGGCCATTCAGCAGCTGTAGGCTTTTATTAAGGATAAGGCCATGTCACTTGGACTCCCTGGAAACACAAATTCAAATAGCACCACAGCTGACTCAGGTCTCAATCCTTTCAAGGTAGATGAATAGGCACTATGAAATTTTTATTCTGGTCTTTGTTCAGACACCTTCAAACAGATCAGAGAGGTGTGTGAGCATTCTCAAACCCTAAAAGATCCCATAGAGTCCTTTCCCTGGGATTAGGCTTCACTGCTTCCCTTCTCCCTGTCAATTGAGCTGTGCTCTGGTTTAGTTTTGGCTGTTCCCTTTTCTTCCAGGTGTAGGTTTATTTCAACTGAAGCATATAACACATAAGTTTTCTAAATACAATTACACAAATGCTTAGATAAAGTAATGTCACCTTGTTACTTGCCTCTCCTGGACAAATCTGTAAATTACTTATTCTGTCTGTTCAATCTATATTGTCACTAATAAGCTATAGTGAGTGACGGATCAGGATCATGAAAAACTTACAGAGTACAGCTGTGCTTAAGATTTGTTACCTAGTATAGCAGTATTGTTTTTTCTTGTAGAACTACTGAATTCTTCCTAATCAGCCAGAAGGAGATGAAAAAGAGGAATCACAGAATCACAGCAACCTGAGTATCTCAGGTTGGAAGGAATCCACAAGGATCATTGAATCCAACTCCTGGCTCCACACAGGACTACCTAAAATTTAAACCATATGCCTGAGAGCACTGTCCAAATGCTTCTTGAATCCGTCAGGCTCATTTCCTTGACCATTTCCCTGGGGAGCCTGCTCCAGTGCCCAACCGCACTCTCAGTGAGGAACCTTTTTCTAATATCCAACCTGACCTCCCCTGTCCCAGCTCCATGCCATCCCCTCAGGTCCTGTCGCTGTCCCCAGAGAGCAGAGCTCAGCGCCTGCCCCTCCACTCCCCTGTGAGGGAGCTGCAGGTCGCCGTGAGGCCTCCCCTGGGCCTGCTGTGCTCAACAAACCCAGGGACCTCTGCTGCTCTTCATATGTTGTGCCCTCTAAACCCTTCACCATCTTTGTTGCCCTCCTTTGGATACTGTTTAATAGTTTTATGTCTGTCTTATATTGTGGCGCCCCAAACTGCACACAGTACTCGAGGTGAGGCTCCACCAGTGCAGAGCAGAGACAATCACTTTCCTCAGCTGGCTAGCAATGCTGTGTTTGCTGCACACCAGGATATGGTTGGCCCTTTCTCACTTGTATTCAACTTGCCTTTGACCAAAACCCCAGATCCCTTCATAGGGGGGCTGTTCTCCAGCCTCTCATCCCCCCATCTGTATCTATGTCATATCCAGGATTACCCTGTCCCAGGCACAGGTTGTGGCTTTTTCTCCTGTTAAATTTCATATGGCTGGTGATTGCCCAGCCCTCTAGTTTACCAAGCTGCTTCTCTGCAAGGCTTCTCTACTCTCAAGAAGTCAACAGCTCCTCCTAATTTATTATCATCCGCAAACCTAGTATTCATTCAAGTCTGGCTTCCAGATCATTTATAAAAACATTGAAGAGAACTGGCCCTAAAATGGAACCCTGGGGAACCCCACTGGTGAGTGGCTGCCAGCCTGATGTAACCCCATTTACTATAACCTTTTGAACCTGAGCATTCAGCCAATTGTTCACCCATCATATCATGTACTCATCAAGGTATATGCTGGACATTTTATCTAGAAAGATAGAGTCAGAGACAGTATCAAAAGCCTTGCTAAAATCCAAAAAATCACATCTGCTGGCTTCCCTTGGTCAACTAGATGGGTAACATTGCCCTAAAAGAAAATTTAGATAATTAAACAGGACTTTCCCCATGTGAATCTGTGTTGGTTATGACCGATAACTGCATTGTCTTTCAAGTGTTTTTCAATAACTTCCAGAATAATAATTTTACTAGGCATTGAAGCAGATGCACTGTAAATTAAAGGAACAGATCATATCCTAACTGGTTACTTTGCTTTGCATTTGGAACAAGCTTAGGGCAGTGTACAAAAACTTTCCACATAGCGCTCTGAAAAATTTAGAAGCACTTGTGCTCAGAACACTATGCTTCGGTCACCATTCGCCTCAGGGGAGTTATGATGCATTAAACAATCAGTGGCACCACTAGTCTTGTTTCAAGAGACTTGCTTTGTCATTAGGATCTCATTTGGGACAGAAAGAAAAGCATATATGGAAGTCCCTCTGGAACCTGAATCTTCTATGCTATTTGAACACATACTTTTAATAACTTGCTGTTCCTGCAGAACACGTTTGCATTTGCAGACGCACAAAGCTGGGTGGCACTTGAAATTTTACATTCAGAAAATGTGACATGGACCTCCTATTGGTTAACTATTCTTTGAACAGTTTTGGGTAGTGGTAGCTGTTTCCCATAATCAGAGAAGTGAGTTACCTCAGCTGTGCTAACCGGAGGGCTGTATTTTAGATGTATGTAATTCCACGTGATAGGATCTCTTCCAGGACAGCAGATTGTGATACAGAGTTATTCCATCTGTGTTTTAGGGATGACTGGGTAAATTTGTTCCTAGGCTAACCGACCTATGTCTCCTCTGAATCACTGGATGTCCAAAGCAGATTGTACTCAGAAGAGTCCTCCTTGAGGCTGGTTGTGTAACACCTGCTCTGTAAATGGGAGAATATCTGTTCCGCAAGATCAAGTCTCAGTTGCAGGGGGCATAGCTGCAATTGAGGCATTGGGACTAAATCCATTTGGAAGGAGTGGGAAGGTTAGGTCAAGTAAAGTAAAATCCAAGTTGCCCACTAAAGATTTCTCTGAAACTGAAGGTATAACTTAAGGCTAACAATGGGCTAACAATGGGACACCCAACACCAGCCTTTTTGCAGACTATGATTTTACTGTGCTCAACTGTCTCCTGTGCTTTGTCAACAGCCTTATATTTGGAGGCATCACCATTGGGACAGGAATCTTGGGTGTTGTTGCTGGGGCAGAAGCTGCAAGAAGATTAAGGAAGATAAACAACAGAGCTGATCCTCTGATCTGTGCCACAAGCATGTTTGTTTCTGCTCTGTGCTTGTTCATAGCACTGATGATGGCCCAGAGGAGCATCACTTCCACTTTTGTAAGTGCCAATCTGTCTATCACTAGCAAAACGTCTTCTGGGATCCTGGGGAGACAGGGAAAGGGGGAAAGGAGGAGAAGGATTGATATTGCTGGATTCCTGCAGTCATCTAGACCATTACAAAGGTTCAGCAAATGAGACAAAGTGGCCCACTCGCTAGGCAATGTGCATGTTGCTCTGGTATTACCTGCAGTGTCAGTCTGTCTTGGGAGGGCCCCAGTGTGCGTTACTTGTCCTAGTAAGGAGGGCAGTCAGTCAGAGCATTATAAACTGGAACTCAGGATCTATGCAATCTGCCTGGACTAGAGAAGAGGAGAGGAGTAAGCCTATGTAGTTAAAGGAAGTCTTGATCTTATGTTAATTTTTAATGCTATGTGACTAATTTAGTATTCTTGTGTCTTTTTGCTCCCTGAATACTTAAGGATTGGTGTACATGGGACTGTGCAATACACACAGTTCTTGCTAACAATAACTTAGCCATCACCTGCAGTGCCCCAAGTCACCAGCTAATCTTCAATGTCAAACTTTTGGCAATGCAACCTGAAGTATAAATAACGTAAGGTAAAGGGAAAAACAGAAACTTACTTAGGAATGAAGAATAGTTCCAAAAACTCCCTGTGAGAGAGAACTGAATGTAAACCTTATTTTAACTATAATCTGGTAACAGCTAGGGAAAGACTCCAAGCTTTTTTTTTCCTGTGAATCCATAGCCACCATTACCATGATTAACATAAATAAGAGGATCCAAGTAAAGTTAATTACAGTAATCAACAGTTCTGTGCAAAAGGGTATTTTTGCAGCTTTTTTTGCTTCTAAGAATAACACTTGTTCAAAGAGGTTTTCCTTTTGACACTCCTCAGGAATTCCTGTGGAAAAACACCTTTAAACCAAAGCTAAAAACAAATGGATTTGCATGTCTGTGTATGCACACAAAGCAAAATGTGAAATTAAAGATTATTTTTGGGTTCAAGAGCAAATACCTCAGTGCCAAAAGAATTAGTCATTTTCTTTTTCTGCATCTCGGGCTCCCACATAGTCCTGCTCTGACTGTGTTCTTCAGTTCTCTTTTGTAGCTTGTGTAGCACACAAGCACAACTGTGTTTGATTTGCCAGTCTATACTAGATGAGTGAATCAATGTATCAGTTTTAAATCACCCTTTTCCAAAATATACCTTTTATTAGCACTGATGAAATTTGTTTAAAATACTTCTGTCCTTGCAAACAGCATTCTGTTTTCATGATGTTATCTGGGAGGAAGTTCTGAACTGGGATGTGGACAACTGTATTCTTTAAGTTTCTTCCCATAGGCAGAGCAGTTGGTCTTATAAACAAAGACTTTACCACTTTATCTTCTGTTTGATGTGCTTGATTCAGGTGTTCCCACATGTAATGTCAGCAATGCGCAGGGGTAATAAATTGTACATAATCTAAGCACCTGTTTTTTCTAATATTTTTACCACTGTGACTGTTTAACTGTTACCTTCTCTGGCAGCAGCCGTGCCTCTCCTTGCTTTCTAAACAAGATCTGACACTAGTCATACTGGTGTGAGAATTGGAGTGGCGTGCCAGCTGGTGCATCTAATTTGAAGGTCCCGCTGAAACAAATCTTTCATTTGTGTAGGACACTAGCAGGAAACTGGCTTTCCAGTCACTGTCTACTCAGGCACACCGATGTCAGCAGACCTGTCTCCATCACTTCACTTCTGTATGGAAGCTACTGAAGCAAAAAACATCCGTGCATTGGCTTGCGATTGTAGTAGGTTTCATATAATGCTTGCCGCTGTCTTGAGTGGATAATGAAAAGGAATGAGTGGGTTTCATCAGCCATGGACAAAGCTGGAAGAAATGTTTCAAAGCACAAGAATTCTCAAGTTAGCATGTAAACATGGCAGGATTTCCAGGGTCTCTGTTGGGGGAGATAAACTGAAATGTCATGAGATTTCTCTCTTCTTTCTGGACACACAGTTCTTGATTTCAAAAGCTATCTTTGAAAAGACAGAAAAATGATCTGACTTCGTTATGTCAGAGGAGTCTCTGTCTAAATCTGTTCCCCTCTCCAAAAGAAAACAAAAGACGTGCTCTCTGCAGTGCAGCAGGTGCTTTGGAAAGCCATGACTGAACCCTGCAGCTGGGAAAGTTGGACTGTATTTAGTGTTGGGGGAACTTTGATTTAAATGGACTTATCTTTAATGGTAATGCTGTCTCAGGATGCAGTCTTGCCCTGCAAATTGCCTTTGAAGAAGGCATTCTGCAGCTCTTGTCTCTGATACACCTGCATGCTGTTTTTTTTTTTTTTTTTTTTTTTTTTTTTTTTTTTTTTTTTTTTTTAAAAAAAAAACAAAACAAAACTAACCACAAAAAAACAGAAATGGCAGAAATGGTTGATCACATATGGTCCAGCCATGCTGACTCTCTTCTTTTCTGTCTAGACGTGCAACTTTTAAAAAGCAAATAGTGTGTTTGACATTGATTACAATCTAATTCTCTTTTAGCTTTGGGTATGAATGTAAACAGTCATCTACAAAGCAAAATCTCCTTAAAATTTGGGCCATTATTCTGGTTGGATCCTTTGAAGACCAACTTCAAGTATTCAGTCTGCTAAAAAGTTGGGGATCCTGGAGAAGGTGACAGCAATAAAATGCAGTGTTTCTGGATACACTCAGCAGATTAGAAAGGGCATGTCACAAACACAATTGCACAAATTCAATGGAAACATTTTCTATATTAGTTTCAAATAAGAAGTTGAGACAGTGGAAGGAATATTGAGACATTGTAGGAATTGAAGGATACACTTTAAATAGAGCATTACTATTGCTTTCCTGCCATCATCGGCCCTTCTACCTTGCCAAGTACTGTACTTCCAGGACATCTTTTCTTGTTTTAGAGAAAAGTACATATAGCTGTCTCCTATTTACAGATTGAAGTTGTTTTGCAGTTGGCAGGGTGAGTACACAAGCTATTCAACCATATTGAATTTATTCTGCATGAGAAAGTACAAATTTGATATTGGTTGTAGAAAGAATACTTTAATATAGTTTGCAGAATGATTTATTGTTTTCCAAGACTGTCTGGCTTAATTTTTTTCTGGTGCCCTACAACTGTAATCCACACAAGATATTAGGAAAGAAAAGAAAAGCTGACAAAGCTGTGTCCCAAACATTAACAAAACTCTGTATAAAATTCCTCTCTGGAGTATCACATTTTCTTATCATGGATAACTTTTCATTAATTCCCATTCATTTGAACTCCGGGTTGAGACCATAATTTGTTTCCTAAAGATGAATTTTACATTATTTTCTCACATTAGGCATGTTTCTCATACTAGGCTCTTGTTCTTAGGCACCTGAAGAGATGAAATAACTTGAAAAATCTTGAAGAAACAGGAAAACCTGAAACAACACTTTAGATAGATCAATCCCTCATTTGGTGTGTGAAGACAGGTAGTCATATATTCCATTGATGGTATCTAGGAACAATTTGGGAGACTTCAGAACCTTCTGCTCTAACCATTGTATTTGCATCTAGTTATATCTAAAGTGTCAGCCAGGATTTAAATAGATCTTTGTTCTTCGTTTCCTTGCTGTTTCACTTTAACCTGCCATATCTCTTGTTAGCTATGGCACGACCAACAGAATTTACTAAGTTCATGCTGTTATCGCTGTATAGCAGGGTACTACTGCACTTCTGGATTTGCCTCTAATTTCCCTATGAGTGCTGCTTTGACCACTTCGTAGGTTGTGATTCTAAGATAGCACTGGCTAGTACTTTGTGGTGATTTGCAAGGTTTGACCTTTTTGGTCCTTATTGCCAGGCAGCTTGGCAATAAGCTGAACTATGTGATATTGCTAACCATGTTACCAATACATTTCACTTCGTGTTTGTCCCAAAGTTCTTTAATAAAAGGCTGTATCTCTTGCTCTGCAGCCAAGACTGGCATTAGAATCACTTCTATAGTCAATAGGCTGTTATTGCTACAGTCATGGAAGTGGAGACCGACTGCATTCTGCCTCTTGCAAGGGCAAGGTCAAAGTCAAATCAGTGGAAAGACTTTGATAGTAGGATGCACAAATCCAAGAACTAAGGCATAGTCAAGGAGTATGTGAAACTGGTGATACCTGTTAAAAAAAAAAATAATGAAAAGTAATTATATATGGAGGAATAGATTCAGCTGCAAATTAGAAAAACTGTATAAAGCATTTGGAAGGAAAAGATGTCTGGATAAAGGTCTGTGCTTGGTACCTCTGGTCTTCAAAGCACTTTTTCCCCAGACTGGTTTGGAGGAGAAAACACATCAATAGCACAGGCAAGAAATGCAGAGGAAGTAGGTGTATAACAGGAAGATGCAGTGATTCAGATGTACGTCTGATTCCTCTTGGGAGCATGAAAGCTACCCCTCTGAAAACATCTGATAGCTTGCACTGTGCCTTTCTTTCATCAGCCAGATAGAGTATCTTGATCAAGGCCCACCCAGTCAAGATGCTAGCACTTGTTATTATGATGGAATTTATTTTGTAGGTGCCATCTGGTGGCCTGTGTCACTAAGCAGATTCTGACTTCTAGAACTACTCCAGCTTTACAGTGTAGCTTTAATGTGTTCTTCAAGTATTGATTAGTCTGTACAGCCTGCTGAAATCCATGTCCAGGGCTGGCTGAAAGGGTTAATCTCCTATATGACCACAGGTGTAAGAACTGTTGGGGGCCCTACCCTTTTCTCCTGGTGGCTGCATCTCCATCTGTGGTGAATTATGGAATTCCCACAGGACACCAAGACTTTGAGGCTGTCTAACTCTAGGAGTCCCATTTCATTTCAGAACTGACCTCTCTGAAGGAGCCTTTAACAGAACTTGTCCTGGCACAGAGATATTCTCTTGGTTTCATTTGGAAAACTGTAAAAAGGGAAATCTTTGACAAAATTTTAAACCTGTGTTGGAGGTTTCCCTTCACAGGCTTTTGTCTCCCTCTTCTTGGGTTCAGCAGTTCATTCCAATTTATTTGTGAGGGTGATATGTTTCCTCTTTTGGCTCTTCTGCTGAGGATACATGAACCAAAGCAACTCACATACCTTCCCTAGTTCCTTTCCTCTTATTTAAGAGGAAGATAGTGTTTGTGACTGTAGGCAGAGCAGATGTTTAATTTATAAAGAGATGGGTATGTACAACAACTCACAGAGATGAGCATAGTTGATAAGCCTGCCTTCATCTTCACACTAAAGAATAGCAGTGTCATGTGTATAGTCACTGCTTTCTTCTTTTTTTTGCAGATTTTTATTGCATTTGGAGAACTATTTTTATCTGTAAACTGGGCTGTTGTGACAGACATACTGCTGGTAAGTGCTTGTGAAACTATTTGCTTATTTCCAGGTTTTCAGCTTTTCACAACAGTATTGTTCAGAAGTGTGCAACCTGGTGGCTAGGAGGACCAAATTTCTCCTTCCAGGAAGAGATGAGTGAAACCTAACTAAGAATACCTGTATTGGGAGCCTGCTAATATTAGGGTTGTAACCTAGTGCTGTAGTATAGTGCTGTGCAGATACCTCTAACAGTATGGGTGTAGTAGTGCGGTAGTCCAAGCTCATTTTAAGTCCAGAAAGGAGATGTTCTGGATGCAATTCATGCCTGTGTAACTATCTAGTGCTTCTGGTACCCACACTAGCCTGGATTTTTTGTACAGCTCTGTGTTGTTGGATGTCTGCCAGAAAGTGGTCTACACAAAAAAAAAAAAAATCACTTTCTGTCTGTATTCAGGGATTTTGTATTTATGCTCCAAGCTTTGTAAAGATGAGCCAAATGAGGGAAAGCCAATATTTTATAAACTAAAGTTAGTGAATCTGTTAGAATACTTCATTCTGTGAGCTATTTGCAAGTTCCCTCACTGCAGTTCCCTCAGTGCAGGTGAACTCCAGCACTTACAAGTCAAATTAATAAATGATGCTACACTGCCAAAGCATTGGCAAAACAGTGATGCTTATGATGCTCTTGGGGGTTCCAGGAATGCCACCACAAGCCCAAAGAATAACAGTGCCTATTTCATTTCAATTATGTCATCAGCAACTTTTTTTAGAAAGGAGTGATGTGAAAAGCACACACCTTGTGGCACAATTAGTTCAGGTATTAACAAGCAGCTACCTTTTCTATTAGTTATTGCAAAGGCTTTAAGGATCAACACTTTTTTTAATATCCTTGAGGTTTTACTCAAAGGAAGAATTTGTCAACCCTTGTTTTATGCTGTAGCTCCACAGTCACTAATAAATGTCTGTGTAAAATATGTGACAGATATTATGCTAGAAAGATTTTCTACCATCACTGAACTACACAGATTATCACGGTCTAACAAAGTAGTTTATGTGACTTTTTGGGGAAAGTCGTAGTACAAACAAGCTGAATATAGTTTACCAGTCAAACAAGCAAGGAAATAGTCTATCTTGTTTGTATCTAGTAATCTGACTGCAGAAAGCTGGTTTAAGTACCACAGACAGAGCTATTAGAATGACTGAAAATCCTTTCATTGTTTCCCATGGGCATAAGATAGAATATTTAAATTGGCACTGTCCTCTTCTACAAAGAATAAAGCACTGTATTGCAATGAAACACAGACTTCCTAATTTTTGGAATCTTCTTCTGTGGGGTGACTTTGTTGCAGAACAGTGAGCGTGACCAGAACCTCAACACTGAAAGCAGGATGCTACCTGAAAGAGAGAGAGCTGAGAGAGGTGTGGTACTGGCAAAATGCTGATGCAGTTGGTACTAATAGAAGACAAAGTAGAGAAATTGTTTAAAGCCCTCAGGACAGATGAGAGAAGGCACACAGGTAAAGGCGAAGCAGAAAAGAACTCTGAGTTTCCCACCTTCAGGCTAGTCATGGAAAACTGGTAGCTGAAGTGATCCTAAGCAAGATTCACATGAACATCTCCTGTTTTATTTAATAGTTTCTCATTTCAAGGGAGTTCAAATCTACATGCAGATAGCTAAAGCAAACTTCACTGTCATAAGAAATCTTTCATATAAGAACCACAGTGAATGCATTAATGTGTAGCACAACACATAGTGCTGCCCAATAACATGTCACAAGAATTTATGACAGTAAAGAAAACTTGCAGCCCATGGCTCATGATGAAAATGGTTGTCCACAAGGCTGCCATCGTTTCTTGCTGCCAAAGGAACTGAAAATGTACTCCTGAGGTTACTGTCACTATAGTCTTAGTTACTCGGAATATACAACTTGCTTGATATTCCTAACAGCTACCTAAAAATGAGTGGTAAAAAACTGTGCAGAGATAAAAGTATCTCTATTACAGTCTTTGGTGTAAAAGAAGGATGTGAAAGTATATAGCCAAACACTGAGCGCCTGCTAATGGCAAAAGGGACTAGCTGTGAAGCACTATAGAACTCTGCTTCAGCTGACTAGACCTTGACTTGAGCCTGTTTATCTTCAAACTTCATAGCTTGAAGAATCTTTCTTCACATTTTGATTGAGATAAAGGAATAAACTAACTCATATTTCATGGTTCTTCAACAAAGCACTGTTGTTGACTATTGTGTTATGGTCTCAAGTTACTCTTTCATGGTACTGCTCTCTACATGCCAGTTTTCTGCAGTCTGGAATTGTAAGAAAAAATAAAAATTGCAGTCAGCATTAGTGAATTGGTTGCCCGCTGAAAAGCTCAGTCTGCTGCAAGATGGTTTTGTTTCTTCTTTGACTCTCAAACAATGATCAGAAACAATTATCCTTTGAGACAAGAGGTATAGCCTTGAAGCAGTGAACAGGTACAGAAAAACTATCACTGCTTCAAAATGATTTTTTATTAGTTTCTATTTCAGATTATTTTTAAATCACTTTTTTTTTTTTCAAGAGAACAAAGTACTATTACAATTAGTATTCTTCTTACATCACTTGAGCCTCCATTGAAAAATTTTCTTAAAGTCTCTCAATTTACGTTTATTTGAACTCCTGCATTTGTGTTTTAATTCTCTCCTCTGTCACTGTTAAAGAGGAAGATGACATTGCTCAGTTAGATACAGTTGATACAGGATGGGAAGTAAAGTACAAGTCAGGACTGTCAGCTCCTTCTTTAGATTCCTTTCTGAACCCAACCTGCAACATCTGCAAGGAGCTGTGTTTGCATTCAGTTCAGTCACTTAGGTCTCAGCTTGCTTAGGGAATGCTGCATCATATTCCAGCCTGCACAAAATCTATTTGGAGTTTCATTGCCATATCCTTGATCCATGTAAACTGAGAAGAGGTTCTGAGAAGAAGTTCTTGTCTCCCATGTGACTGACACACTTCTTTTGTATTTATATTAGAAAGCTTTGGTTTTAGGTGGAAGCAATACTGCATCAACCAGCAACAAGCAGGAAGGTGAAAAGTTTGGCAGAGCAGAGCTCTGTAGTGGTGTGCTCCCCTGAGAGCAGGCACACAGTGTACTACTATGAATGTGCTTTGGGTTGGATCTGTTGAATTCTAAATGTTACTAATTGTTTTGTTAGAAAAACGATGGAATTTAGATGAATTTGTGGATGTCTGCTCATTCAGTGGCAATCTTATCTGAGTTTTGTTTCATTCTGCTGAAAATCCGTGGGTTCAGTGTATCCCTGCTACTACATTGACTTAAGGATGCCATAGATAACAACAGAAATTTCTCTTTTTTGTATTGTTTCCTGTGTGAGCTGATAGACTTTCTGATATTGTGGCTGGATTTGCTAATGCATGTTCTTATTCTGCCGTGAAAATGACTTTTCGTTCTCCCTATATGGCACTGCTAGGCAGAGCGGAGCTAGGAATTTATTTATCCTGCAGCCTGTGGAGACAAAGACAAAGGAAGATGCCGACTGAATGATAAGGACTTTCTTCCTTTGTGGATCATACATCAAGATGCATTGCATGTAGCAAGCTTTGTGCCCCTTATTCAGCTGTAAACATAAGGTATCTACCGGCTGACTGCAATCAGAACGTGCGCGTAGGGAAGTGCTGTAGCTGCCTTGCTTACAGTTCTCTGGCTAAGTAGGAGGCTGTAATGGAGTGTCCCTAATGAAATAGCTGTTTACCATCTGTGAGGTACTGGTACTCTATATTTTAGGCTTTTGGCAGCTAAAGCATAAAAGCTGCTGGAACTGGAAGCTAATATTGGGCTTGGGAAGGCTACCAACATGTCCCTGTCTTTGTTTGGAAGTGCCCTGGGAGGTATAGAAGTGTTTACCAGCTTGTCTCTTCCATCTGCTTTTTTAGCTGACAGCTCTGTCACATAGTCTGCAGGAGGATCTCTAAAACCTCCAGAGACAGCATGACAGGGCTTGCAAATTATATTTGTGGGGGCACCCTGCTTATCTATCAAGGCATCTGGACTGGCATCTCCTAGGAGATGACAGTGCATGGGATGTCATCTGCATTGTTGATGTGGTGTGAGCAGCTGGGCAGTTACTGTGGACAGGCTGCTTCAAAGCCCAGGTTTGTGGGAGCATTCAGGTTATTTTCCTAGAGAAGCCTACAGTGCGTTGAGCTTTTGCATA
This sequence comes from Aythya fuligula, assembly GCF_009819795.1. NCBI lineage: Eukaryota > Metazoa > Chordata > Aves > Anseriformes > Anatidae > Aythya > Aythya fuligula. The sequence goes on along the minus strand of NC_045578.1, from coordinate 3,762,820 downwards.
CTGTTTCCATTGAGCAGAAGAACCTCAATAATAGCAGTCAGAGTTTGTGGGAGCCCGGTAACTATAGGAAGCTTCTGTCCTTCTTGCTCATTTTTCTTGTTACAGCTTTGTTCCATAGGTACAGGAATGAGAGATTTAATGCATGCTGCAAGAAAGTGGTGCAGGACACTGAGAGTGTGAAAGTGCATTTATATTCTCTGGTGCCTGCAATACCCACAATATGTTAAGTACATAACAATGTTTGATTTGCATTGCTCAAACACAACCTATCATTATCAATAAAAGAAAAGAAAACTGAGTCTAGGGCAGTTGGCAGGATAACCAAGAACAGTCAAACTCCTGTCTCGCTCTGTCATAGCAAGTTCTACTTCCCAACCTAGAGTTTTCTACTGTAATTTGTTTCTCTCTCTCACTCAGAGAGTGAGGCTTATATATTTGATACTCTTGTTCTCACAAGTGTAATTAACCTTGGTTTCTTGGACAGTGCTGCTTCCTTACCTTCCAGTTTTAATTTCCATTAATGCAGTTCCTTGTACTCACCCTAAAGATGTGGCATTGATATTGCTATTGGTATTGATATTTCCTTATCTAATATTGTGAGATCACCTTGTACATGAAGAGTGATAATATAACTCCAAGTTAAATGTGGGAGCAGGATCTTTTTCTTCTTCTGTGCCCAACCTGTTGTCATGCATGTTAGTGTTTCTTTGAAGGCAGCTATAAAGCCACAATACCTTGTGTTGCCTCTTGGCCAAACACATCACCTTATTAATTAGTGTTTGAGATGTCTAAGTGATGCTCCAATCAATTTCCCACAAACAAACATGCAAACAAAACAAAAAACAAAACAGGGGAGTGGAGGAGTGGGGGAATATTAAGTGTTCTGTCTCTGATATGAGCAATTGGTTGGAAAACAAATGTATCAAGGTTTAAAATTGCCTCTGCCTCATTCTGACTGTGAATGCTTCTCCTTTAAGTGTGTAATAATGTAAATGCATTACTGAGAGAGACACAAATTATATAGAATCATGCTGTACTTCAGGCATTGTTGATCTTCTTTAGTAGTGCAGACGTAAAGCTCCTATTACCCCCAAATTACTATATTTCATCTTGAAATTGGTTATAATCTATGTGATGCTTTGCTGTGTTCTGTACCTGTACCATCTTCTTCCACTTGTTATTTAAACTGCGTGCACTCGAAAGCACAATCATTTTGAGGTATGGTTATTAGAGTAGTTATATCTCAGGTGCTGGCCAGTTACAAGCAGCAAACTTCTGCTATCAAATCTGTCATCAAACCACCATCAGCCACCTTCTGGTCCCTCTCTGAGTCTCCACACGCTCTGCAAGGTCTCAGCTGACATCCCTTTTAGCCGTGGCAGCTCATTCTGGTACCCCAGTTTCCCAGCAGTCTAGAGCAGGCCTGCTGACACAGTGTTATGAGAGATTTTCTCAGAGGCTGTCACCGCTGAACCTCCTTACAAGTAAATTGGTACTAGTAAATTGGTACAACTGCAGGGGTTACTGGCTGGGGTTTTCTGTTAGTGGCATGGCCAAGTAAGTCTGTACAAGGTGCTGTGAGTCTGTGAATGGAGGCAGGGGAGTAATGTTTTTCATGCTTTATTGTCATTCCCTCTTTTGCGTTGCTTTCTTGACCATCTTCTTCCTAAATAAAACATCCAGTGTACTGTATTGCTCAGAAAAACGTCTCTGTCTCCAAACAGTGTTTGAATATGAAATATAAATAATTGAATATATCCATCCCTCTAGGTAGCTGCCCATTTTTGAGATTCGTTCTGTTAATACTCATTCTCTTGTGGGTTGTGTTTTGTTTCAGTATGTTGTGACACCGAGGCGGCAGTCTACAGCTATTGCCCTGCAGATTTTGGTGAGCCATTTGCTGGGAGATGCAGGCAGCCCATATCTTGTTGGGACTGTAAGTAAATTCTCTGCTTATCTGAGTTTTCTTTAGGGTAAAACCTTTAGAAACTGAAAGACAGACACACAGAAATCTAGGCACTTCCTGGTCCAAAGCTTAGAAATTACTGAAGTTGGTAGCCTTGAATAACCTTGATTCTGGAATCCAGGGGGACATTTTTGTAAGCGTTTTTACTTGCATGCAACTTCTGTTCCTGTGACACTGCAGGTATGTAGAATATAATCCTATATCTATATAGATATGCGTCGTTTCCTGCAGTGTGTAGAAATTAATTTTGATTTAAAATTTGAAAATTAATAAATTTTGAAGACATACATTTTTGCAAAGACAGTGTCATCTCTTTTACCCACTGTTCTTTGCCATCTTTGAGGTACAGGCAGAAATGAGGCTTCCTGCTGAATGTTCTGCTGCATCCTGCTAGTAACTATGCACAGAATACTTCTTTTGCAATACCTTGCATGCAGTTGCCTAAAATAGCAGCTAATTGAAAAGTATAAGACAAAAAAAGTTTGTCATGGTATATCCAGGTGAGATTATCCTCAGGTAACCTTGCACCTTTACAAAGAACAGAGATGATGAATCCAGGAATAGAACTGTTGTATATCCACGTGGGGTGCAATGAGCACTACATTGTGTTCTGGAAGGCTTCTGTGAACCAGTATGCCAACACTGCCCATATCTGCTGTTGATTAAACACCGTATCTTCTGTATTCAGGTCTGGCTATTGTTTGCTGACCTATTTCAACTAACCCTTTAGCTTATAAACTGTCTGGAGAATCTTTGAATAGTCTTTTTCAGGGTCTGTGTTTCTTCCCTTTGCACTCTAGAGATTTTTTTTTCTGAGTGTTTTTAAATTAAATGCATTAGGTTTGTATTTTGGCTGTTATATTTGCTGTAGTCCCTAGGTGCCCATTTAGAGTTGATCTTGCTCTTATCTCCTTAAACTGTCATAAATAATCATATTCAACCCAGCAAAGGTTGAAGAGTCTCATATTTGTGTATTTCAAAACACGAAGCATATTGTAATCAAGGACATATGTGGGAATAGCAATGACTGCATTCAGCATTCATCTTTTTGTTTGTACTAAGAAGAGGTTTTAAGTTCGTAGGTTAAGTATTGAACCTTATGGGTTTCTTGAAATCAGCTTTTCTTTCTGTCTGCAAAACTAAAATTCCGGTGTGTCACATATAGCTTTTACAACCTCATCGTCTAGCCAGTGCAAAAAGCAGCTGTCTGGTATCTTCTTCCCAGTTCCTCAGATTGTCATTCCATGACTCCTCAAATGCCTTTTGGCTCAAAACCAGACTCCACTCTTGTCTCTGAAATCAATTTCCAGCTCTTCCCTTTTTAATGTGTGTTGCTGCTCGTGGCTGCATTTTTGCCAAAATTTTTTTGCCAGTTTCTATTTGTTTGATTCTGATTAAGCATAGATAAAGTAATCAAACAGCACCAAGAAATGATAAAGGTCATTGCCAAATGTTTGTCCTGTGCTGGCTTTCTGGAGATGGGCTAGAAAATGGTAAAATGAGTTAATGTTTACCAGTCATGATAAACACTGGTTGCAGTATTTTGTGTTCTTGTGACTGGAGGCAGTAATAATATAGAAGAACAATATTCCCCAACCAAATGGAAATGGAACAGCAGTGCAATAGGTGTATTGGGGTTGACAAACCAAGGTAGCAAGCTTTTCATCCCTACCTGCTCAGTTTCATTCTATTCAAGGGCCACAGTGTAAAAAGCCTGCTTAAATCAAGAGAGAAACATGGTGTTATCCCACATTAATGACATCATTGTTCATTCCCTAGATCTCCAGTGTTATTCAGGCCAACAACAATCACTCAGTCCAGTGGAGTTTCAGGAGCCTGCAGTACAGCTTCATCATCTGTGTTTTTGTTGGTGTCATTGGAGGAGGTTTTTTCCTGCTGACATCTTTCTACGTTGAAGACGATCGTAAGGAAGCAGAGAAGCGATAAGGTTTCTACGTATCTTTTAAACCTTTATCTTATAACTTTCCTGTTTGTATGCCAGCCATGATATTGACTCTGTAAAGTTAAAACACAAATGTACATGTTGTGGTAATAATACAATAGTTTCTATAAATAAAAGAAATGTAAAATCCCAGCAAGGCCTCAGATTAAACAAATCTTCCTTATTGAAAAAAACAGACTTTGCAGAACACACAATGGTCACAGAAGTGCAGTTACTGACCCCTTCAAAATATGAAGGTAATAAAATAACTTTACTGCAGGTAATGCATCTTCATGAAAAGTGTTTCCTTCTCTCCTCTGGTCTTTGGAGCCCACTCCCCTCTCCCCTGAAAGAAGTCATATACAAGGTGTATGACTTACAGAAAATCTGTTGAATTGGATGGAACACTGTCCTCAATCACCTTGATTCTTACAGCTTCCTTCTGCTTTGACTTGGTTTCCTAGGTACCAGAAATGAATGCTGTCTTTCAAGGGAAGATGAACTCCAGGGCAAGATTTGCAAAAAAGAATAAAATAATGTTCTCCTCTTTTTCTTTCCTTTCCTTTTTGCTTAATGAGATACAGCTACAGAAAAGGCCAAATAACAATTCCTCCATATGGCAGAAAATCCTGCGTACTGACTTTTTTGGATGCTTTTGACTGTGAGTCAAAAATTGCTGCTGAATTGGCATATGGCAGCCCTCCCTCAATCTGCAAAACGGGCATGAGTATTCTGTGGAGCTGGGGAGCTCCAGAAGGTAGAGTATAGAGCTGTCACAAGCATGACTGTCAACCTAAACAAGACTAGCATTTAAGGCAGAATGTCTTGTGGAGATTAGGAGGGAAGGCCTATGAATTCTCAGCAGGATAAGATTTGTCTATAGAATCTGGAAAATCTAGATAGTTCAAACAATGTTTTCATTTGTCTGAAATGACCAAGGGAAGGAGACTGCCAAAGTCAATGCCAGGTCCAAGAGTGGAGGGTTGTGGTCAACCTATATGCATGTCCTGGTTTTGGCAGGGATAGAGTTAATTTTCTTCACAGTAGCTGATATGGTGCTGTGTTTTGGATTTAGGATGATGAAAATGGTGTTGATAACACTGATGTTTTAGTTGTTACTCAGCAGTGCAGAGTAACTGCTCAAGAACTTTTCGGCTTCTCACGCTGCTCAGAGAGGAGTCTGGGGTTGCACAAGAAACTGGGAGGGGACAGAGCCAGGACAGCTGGCCCCAACTGACCAAAGGAATATTCCATACCATATGGCATCATGCTGAACAATAAAACTCGGGGAGGTGGTCAAGGGCACTGCTCGTGCATCAGTCAGCTGGTCGTGAGCATTGTGTTGTGTATCACTTGTTTTTGTTTTTATTCTTTTCTAGTTTTTTTGTTTGTTTGTTTGTCCCTCTTATCAACTGTCCTTATCTCAGCCCATGAGTTCTCACACTTTTACTTTTTTCGATTATCTCCCTGATCCCACTGTGAGGGCCTGAGCGAACAGCTGTGTGGTGCTTATCTGCCTGCCAGGTTAAACCACAATATAATATGTTAATGGTCTCTTTATAATCCTTTGAGGCTCTTCAGTGCATCCTCAAGCTATGGGTAAGCATCTCCTCTAATGAGTGAACGGTGGCAATTATAAAAACACTTAAATATAATTACTCATTCGAGGTCTAAAAGTGTACAGGACATTGGATGTGATAACTATTGTCATAATATTATGCCAAGCACCAAATATGACATGATTAGTGTGGCCAACTTGCATTGTTTGTGGTGGTGTAGTTCCTGGCAACACCTTAAAGTCAAACCCTCAGTAAGTGAAGTATTGTGAATCTTACCTGATTCTCCCAGTAAGGATCATGAATGATCCTAAATCATTAGAATCATAAAACACAAAATTCCTGTAATGACAGTGAATATTGACTGCCATTATCAATAGCATAATTCAACAACTGTGAGTTTCTCCCTCTCCTTCCTTCCCTCCCTCTCTTTTTCTGAAGTCTGTTCTGAAACCAGACTTTAACTCATATAGTCAAAATTGGCCAGAGCTTATTCCATTATGAGAAACAATTAAGTTTTCTGTGATACTCTGTTAGATTGTAGTAATTGTCTTTAAAATAAAAGTTGGTGTTCTTGAAGACTTAGAACTCTTTCTGGTTGTAAAAGGCTACCAAAGCCATTATACCACTGCCTTTTTGGAAGTTTATGTGGTGCCAGAGAACCCACGTCCAGCAGAGGATTCTTAATATTGGATGTGGACACATCAGCTTGCACAGGTCGTAAGTGTTTGTCTTAATATTTTCTGTCTATTTTTAAGCTACCTGGGGGCAGTGTTTAGATTGAAATTTCTTGCTTATTTTTGGCAAACCTGGTGAAGTTTGCAGCAGTTGTCTTCCAGCTAGAGGGAGAAGAATTCTTTTGGCACAAATCCCATTGTTCTTAAGAGAATTCCTCATTGTAGGATGAATTTAGGAGGTCTACAAACATTCTTTAAGGCCTTCTCAACTCACTGCACACTTGAGATTGGACTTGCAAGAGGCTGAGATGCATCTGGTATGCTGTTACTGTACCACGTGTGGTGTTTGAAGATATTCACTTGGCTCTAGCGAAATGCTAATTGGAGAAGTTGAATTCTGAGATGAGGTGGAAATGCAATATATTGTACAGTGAGTGGTATCTTCAGTAGATACCATTTACTGTTACATCACTTCATGCCCAGAAAGTGGTGGAAGAGTTCAGTGACAAGTGCATGTCAGTATTTGAGGCTATAAAATTATTTTGATTTTGTTTAATTCTATGAAATTTGCTAGTAACAACTTAGTGCCAGATTCTTCTTTAGTATTTTATCAAAATTTCTCAGAAGCTGCGTATAAGCTTACTGTCATAAAGATTTGTATTGTGCTTCAAGTCTCTTGTACGCAATAGATAGATATTTATATTTTGTACAGCCTAATTATGAAATTGCTTGGGGATGTTGGTATTAGTTCATGATTTGGTTTTGGTAAAGAACTCAAGGTAACCTGATCCTGTGAAAGATGTTGAATGTGCATTTACAGAGCTCACATCAGTCACAGAACCATGATATTCTACCTATGTTTTGCAATACTCTAGAACTAAAGTTTGCAATTGCTAAAATCATTGACAACTGCAAACCAGATGTCCCCAGCACCACAGCTGATTCCTTGAAATTCAGGCAGACAGGCCAAGATCTTGAGAACAGTTTTTCCTTTTACTCAGCTACGGTAGGGTTTAAGCAGCTTGATAGTACTTCTCTATTGGCACCATCATGATTTGCCCTGTAAACAGATGATCTATTTATTAAATTAGATTTATTAAATTTATTATTTATTAAATTCTTTAGAAAATATATTCATAAAATGTAGCTGGAACACTGCGGAGGCACACAGTTGACATATGAGCAAGAGACGCCACATGCTGTTCCGTGATGGTACGTGAAGTCCTTGACAAACTCATTCCAACTCCTACTCTCATCTCCCTTGTGAAAGGCAGCACCTAGAAATGAGCACTGACTAGTTCAGTTCCATCTTTCCAAATGCTTCTCGCTTTTCTCTGTAATGTAAAGGGAGAGGACTTTTATTTTTGTTAGGGCTTTTTTTCTGCATTTGAGCAAGCCTAACATCCAAGCCAAGAGGCTGGATGCTCTGAGCCAAGCCTGGCTCTCCCTGGCACTGCACTGTTCTCTGCCTTGCTGAGAACTGCTGACTCAGCGCCACTGCGAGGATGCAGTGATACTGTGAAGCAGCCCTTGCAGGCTCTGCTTGATCCTGTGTCTTAAAAAATTATGTAATCTCTTTGCTAGGATATCTAAAAGTAGTAGAATTTCTTAGTTTCTGCATGCCTTGAATTTGCTTCTTAGCAGGTGGCACCAAATTCTGCCCTAAGGGGTTAAGGCAACAGTTTCTTAGTGCTGGAGGGGACTGTTGTGCAAAGTAGCTATTTAAGACGTTAAACTTTTTGTATGCCATCAAAATGCTATAGTAGAGAAAGTCACTGAGTCCTTTCACGCTGCCAGCTGAGGAACAAAATTTCTCTTTAGGTGTCAATTGAAATGCCAGTCATTTCCTATGGTTCCAAGTGGGCAGAAGTAAGCAAAAACAAGCGGCTTAAAGAAGGTATTTAATTTACTGCTCTGACTTGATTGGAAAGAGCTGCTGCTGGAAGCTTGTGGTTATTGGGATAGCTTGTTCTGCAGTGTCCAAGCTGCTTGGAATCTGTGGCTCCTACAGCAAACAAACGGCAAGTGAACAGGCTGACAATTTCTGAACTGAGCGAGTATTTTCCGTAACTGTTTCTGTATTCTCGTCCTACTTCTAACATTTCATCTTTTTTCTTTCCAATCAAAATAGTGGGTAAGAGGCACTTTGGAGCAGCGCCAAAAGGTGTGATTTTATAAGCACATTCAGGTAATGATTTTGATCTTTTCGTCTTCCTGCCCTGCCTCCATTCCCCAACGCAGGGGCGGGTGATTGGTCTTCACCTTTAGTGCTCTTTATGTGGATATTTTTTAAAGAAGCTTTAGAATTCTGCTTGGCATAAAAAACGCCTTCAAAGTTGTGATTATTTCTAGCTTCTGCGAAATGCCTGTTAAGCCATCAAGTGGGCAGGGCATGTCTAAGATACAACAGTACCGTGGTGTGCAACTGCTGCTCCACAGGCTCGTTCCACCGGTGATATTGTGTGAGATTTCTATCAGCAGAGTTTTGATTTTCAAAGGCCTTTCATCTAACTTTTCCTCCCCGTTTCCTTCCCAAATAAGTAGCCAAGTGCTAAAGGGGTTTCACAGCACCTAAGGATTTTTTCTGTGCTGTGGATGAAGGTGTGCAGATGGCAGACCATGGCTTTCCAGGCTACAGATTTATATATACTGTCTGAGCTGCTCACTTCTGAGAATATCTTGTGCTTTATTCCTCTTTGCCCTAATAACTTATGCAGCGGAATTGTCCTTTGCAAAATATTTTGCAGAATAGCTGTGATTCTTTATAATGCTACTGATGTAACCATAGATGTCAAAAGCATCTTTTAGCTTTGAAGAAAAAGCTCGGAGTTGTCACTCTGAGGTACCCGTGCCTAGATAGGATCTGTTAGGACTGTGCCAATCCTGATGGCTGTTTTACTAACTCGTTGCACTGAACAAGGCTTCATCACCTTCACAGGTGACCTGTGCCTTTACTCCATCACCGAAGAACCAGCTTTTCCCCCTTACTATTCTGTTGCAGAAAAACTGGCTGAATTCTGTCTTGCTCTTCTCCCCTGCACTTGTCTTCCCTTCTGCTCCCTGTGTTGTTTAGTGAATAAAGATTTTTTTTTCTTAGCTGTAGGTACAGCACTTTCCCCTCCTCATGTTAAAATGCAGGGGCAATGTCTGTTGAAATAGGTTCTGAAATAACAAAGAAACCTAGAAATCATCCGTTACCCTAAAACCTTTATGGCATTTTTTTTCTTCAGAGATCTTTCTGCTGTTTTGCAAACATTATTCATTCTTCCAGTCTCCTTCAAGTACTGGGTGCTCCTACCATGCCTGCAATGCCATAAGTTACTGCTGTCGGTGAAGGTGGCCAACTTGGACATGCCTTCCCCTAGTAGATGGAGGCAAGTCACCTGCTCCCTTCAGCTGGCAAAAAAAGACACAATGAAAGACCAGTATCTTTGGGTCCTTGCCAATCTGTGCTGGCATTCAAGCAGCTGGAACTGGCTTTATTCCATTACAAGGCAGCCACAGGGTTCATCTCGATTCTATAATTATCTTCATTGTAATCCAATAAGGCCTTGGAAAGGTTCTTAGAAAGCTTTTGTTTATAAGGGATGCAAAGGTCACAATGAAAAGACTCTGATTCTAATGCTGTATAGCTGACCATAATTGTATTGATCTCACTTTGTGTAATTTCGTGTTTGCATAACAGTGTTGTTATTAGTATGTAAATTGTCTGCGTATTCTGCAGTAATGAAATGTCTGTAATTGTGAGAGATTAATGTGAGTGCTGTCAGACCACACTGCAGGATGGTCCTTTGTAAATGCACTGTTAAGTGTGTACGGATTTGGAATGTGATTGAATCCCAGGGGGCTCAACCTTGCCAGTGGAGCTAGGGCAAGGCTCAAGAAATGTACAGTGCCTCCAAAATCAGGATCCTATCCAATGAACAAATCTGTGCTGCACAAGACTCTACTCGTATTGTGGTACTAAGGTCTCACTTTATCTCCTTATATATTGTGCTGCTTTTTTTCCCTACAGTTAATATTTTCTGTATTATTATGAAAAATGCTTTTAAGTGGAGTTGAAAGATAAATTCATGCATTCATGTATGCAAGTATAATTTTCTTTTCAGTACTTAATATGTTGGGCCGTGGGTTTGAAATTAATGTAAAAAGGATGAAGGTAACCATTTTGGAAAGTGCTGACTTCAAGCCAGCTATTAATTCCCACCATAATGTACCCCAGTAAGGGGCCTGATTTTTTTCTTTCTTCATTCCTCTCTTTTTCAAAGAGCCATGCATCCCTCTGTTCCTAACGAAGGCAGTCTGAAAGCCAAGAAAATCAGGCCCATTTGCTTAAAGACTTAATTATGTGATTAGGTGCCTAATACCGGACTCCTAATTTTTGAAATCTTGGTTGTAGGCATTCTTTTTGGGGATATCTCTGGCTGAAAGACAACAGAACTTAAAGAAATTCAGATCAGAGAGTACTTCTTGATCTTCAATCTGGTGGATGTTGCAATTGTTCTTCTGAGCTTTTTGCTCTGAGAGTTTGTATTTTCAGTGAAAGAACTTGTTCCCTGTGTGTATCAACAACCCACTGCAGAGGAGATGTCACTGGAGCTGGCATGTCAGAGCAGGGAGCAGACAGAACTCCCGGGTAAAAGAGAGCATCGGCTGAAAAAGGACACCTGATTTCCAGCTGGGAATATTTCCTTCACCCTTATGTGAACCAGGTGAGATGTTTCTGCAACCCATTTGGATAACTCTGGATTCACCTGCTATTAGAATAAAATGCAGGTCACAGCATAAAGGAGCAGCCTGCCCATCTCCCCTTTTTTAGGGGCATTGCAAGACGCCCTTGTAAGAGGGGTGTGTGGGTATGAGCAAAGAGGTGAAGAGGAGGGTTGATAAATGATAAATACTGGTTAAGCAATCCAGTCCTTTTTATAGGAAATTTATTAATCTGTTTATTTTGTTGTTGTTGTTTGCTTGTTTTTTAATCAGAATGACTAGAGATGGTTCACCTAGAGTCTAGTTAATGGCAGCCAGATAGTGTTTAAGCAATATCGTATCCTAGAAAATGATGTTCATGATCTGATTTTTCCATAAAAGCTGGCACAAGACAGGAGTCTCTATAGTCCTCCCTCCAATTAATCTGGAAAACCCAGGATAATTCCATGGGATCTGCATGGTAAGCTCTCAAGTAAGAGAACTGTTTTCCTTTGGCCCTCTGTTTGCATCCAAGTCATGGAAGACAGGACTGCTTGCCTCATCTGTTAAGTTGGGAGGCGCAGATCCTAAAGTAAAATTCAGTTTGAGTTTTATCTTTGGAATTATTTTAATTGGGCATCAGATATGTGCATCTCCAACCTAGTAACCTGGTCTCACTGTACAGTCAGATCCTCCTCTAATAGTGTGTGATTAAATGTGATTCATCGTCGTCTCCGCTAAGCGCATGCAAGTGGGAGAACGTTGGTAGCGCAGCAGATGCAGTTATTTTCATACCAGCTGCTTTCTCCTGTAAATTTAGTTTAGATTGTTAAACACTGTCATGTTGTCTTAGGAGGTCTGTGTCTCCTAATTTAGTGTGATGACTAATGCTCTTTGCTGTGCTCTACCAGCAGCTCAAAGCACTCCTGGAAAGGGTGAGACTGACAGAAGCAACAGGCCAGCAAGGACATCAGTGACTTTGAAGGAAGGCAGTTTCTGCGTCTGGGGGAGAAGAAAATCTTCATGCTTACCGGGGCTGTGGAGACTTGCCATCTTCATTAAGGAATTTACATAATTTTTAAAAGGGGAATGTATGTGAGAAAAGGGGAAAGATTTGCACTTGCTGATGTTCCATAAGAAGCAAATGTTTGAGCAGAAAAGAACAGCTTGTGTAAGAGAGAGATCTCGTAGGGAGCTTGATGCTCCCTAGAGAAGATGTGGTGCCACGGCATGGCTCTGCCTAGAGAACTGGTTGTCCTGTTTGGGATCCCAGCAGTTCCAGAACAGACTTCTTTAACTACAAGTGCATTTAGCTTCTTGAGCACTGCAAAAACACTTTAAGACCAAGCTGAACTGCCTTCTATAAAATGCCCATTTTAATTCCTGATGCAGGAAAATTCTGCCTTCTAATGATGCTGCAGGGGCGTGAGAAAAGGAACCAAATTCCTCCTTATCACTGCCCTTAGTCTGTATTTCTAATGGCCCTGGAAAACCAGCATCAAAGCTTATTTGTCTTGAGGCAGCATTTAGGAGAGGGGCTGTGATAATCTGATTTCCAGTGCCTACCTATATATGTCAGATGTGTTGTATGTGCTAAAGGCAGAGGAGACTGGCAGATAGCAGTAAGTTTGAGCTATTTGTATTTTCTTCCAGGATTTGCTCTGCCCTATCCTCCACTAGCCAAAGGCTGTAGCAGGGGATAACATTAGTGTGGAGTCTTCGGGTCTCTGTCCTGAGATGCCTCAGGTTTCTGATGACAAGGTAAAGGTGTTTGACAAGAGCAAAGAGGAGATGAGTCTCTCACCCTACTATAAGAACATATCTTTGCTTTTTCTCTCTTCAGCCTTGGAACCATGGCTATAAGAAACACATTACACTTTCCAGGGAGTGCTGAGAGCCCCAAATGTAGCTGTCATCCACGTGGAGGTGAGACCTATCAGCAGACAAGGCTGGCCAGGCACTGGCACTCAGCAAGGACATGAGTCAGATGGAGAGAGGGCTGGCAGGCGTGCAGAGATAGCGGTGCAGTAGGAGGCAGAAAGCAGCTGGCAGTGCAGGAGGGAGTAGTAATGGGAACGAACAGGAGGAGGAGGAGGAGGGAATACAAAAAGTCCTCATTCTTGCACAGATATTCAGCATCCTATTCAGCAAAAATAACATTAGGATTTCAAAGAAATATTCAAATAAATTTTGATCCTTTGAGGTATTTATTTTAATTCTTTAATAAAAGGAGACATATGTGCATTTCTCCCTCCAGCCCCAGCCTGTTTAATAGCATTACTTTTAGCTTCACCCCATTCTAAATCTTCCATGTGAAGTCTCAGCAGATCCAATCAGGTATATTTCATTGCTCAATGGTAGAGAGGAAATGAATTTTTCTGATGAGGGCAAAGCACAGTGAATAGCTTGATTCTCCTCCCCAATACCATTTGCAATCAGTTTTGTGCTGCAAATGAAGTCAATGTTTCCCTGGGTCAGAGGTGGCTAATTATTCACAGTACTTTCATTTCCAGCAGTAGAATCATCATATTTCTGTCAATCATCATTCTAACTATGTTGTGCTTGATTTACTTTGCGTTGCTCCTAGGTTTGCGAGTCTAGTGACTATCCAGACTTGTTCTCTTCTTTGTTGCATTCCCTCAGCCAGTAGTTCTTGTGGCTTCCGAAGGGACTAACAGGAGGACTCTGGCACCAGTGTTGCAGTTTTCTCCCACTTTATGAGGTCATGTCTGTTAAAAAAATGAAATGGGAAGGAGGAAAGAATTTAATGCTCAGTGTGTATCTATCAAAACAGTGTTACTTCACTAAAATGATCAGTGTCATCTCTGTTTTGTTTAACAGCAACAGAACCCCAAAGCTGAGAGAAGTGTAAGAGTCACGGTACAGCTGGGCTTTGAACCTGACTGTGTTAATTCTCCCTTCCAGTGCTTAATGCTTCCCTCTGAAGAGTGTCCAGAGCTCAGATAGTTGCAGCGACCACAGAGGGGTTTACAGCATCCTTTGCATTTATCCCTTGCAGTCTTACCCTTGCATTCAGAACATTTCCTAATGTAGATCAGCAGAGTAAGTGAGCATCCCTGAACGTCCTCTGCAGCAAATTGACTGATGCACTGGTAGGGATGGAAGCCCAAAGAAGCCATGATCCAGCCTTACCTTTTCCTGTAGTAGAAAGGTACTCTGTATACAGATCTGTTTAGAAAGATTTTAAGAGGGCTCCAGAGTAGATGCTAATAATTAAAATGCTAATTAAAAGTGTTCCCAATGGTATTCAATAGTAGTGTTTTCAGGGCAGGTGAGATTTCAATTATCTTGCTATTGCTCTTTGAACTAGAAAAGTGCCCTGCAGTGAGTAAAGGTAAAGTACCTCAGCCATGGCTGCTTCACAGTGCTGAAGTGCTGACTTTTCTCTGGACTTCTTCAGTTTCTCTTTTTCACATTAAAAAAAATCCACAGGTTTCTTCCTATGATTCTGAATGTGCAAAATGGCCACTTTGAGAACCTCAACATCACAGGGGAGTGAGTGACACCACATGGGTCTCCTGCCCAGAGAGTGTCGTGAGACCCTGTCACAATTTTCACTTGCTGTCTTTGCTCCAAACAGAACTGGTGACAAGACTGGGCTTCAGGGCTTTGAAATGTCAGCCACCACGGCAGGGGATGCGGGTCAGCAAAGGGCCAACAGGGCGCCTTCTTCAAGATCAGATCTTCACAGAGACTGAAGTAAAGCTTTGAAATGCTCAGCTCTTGGAGCCTAAAAGAGCAGGAAACAGGTGAGTTTTCTTAGAAGGGCTCAATGCTCTGCAATTTTAATTGGCAGGAATTTAAACATGCTCAGTTCCATAACTTAAAGGCAGGAAACAACACACAAAGCCAGGACTGTAACAAAAAGAAAGCTGAAGATGGAGGAGAGATGATAAGATTAGAGGCAGAAAGCAGGGATCCACAGAAAGGAGCAAAGAGGCTGCCAAATGTCTGATTAAAAGATGTACTCTAGGTAAGTAGAAAGTTACTGGCTTCCACACAGGAATTCCAGGACAAAGACTTGATGGTCTCTGTCTCTGGAGCATAGTGATCTTTGTAACTAGGGGATGGGAAAGTTCTGCCATTTGTAGTTAACTTGATCTTATGTTGTGAAGGATGTGAGAGGTATGGTATGCAAAGTTAAATTCTAGAAAAATGAATTTTCTGTAGAGAAAAAGAATCCTGCTTTCATCCTTCCTATGAGAGGGCATCTCTAGTGCCAGATGAAGTGCCTTCTGAGTCAGCATCTCTTAATGGTGTAGCATGCAGCAGGTGGTGATGGAAGCTAATGATGATGTGTAGAAAAACCATTCAGGAAGGTTCTGACAGATAAGGAAGAAATGTAAGAGTGGAATAGAGTGAACATATGCTAAACCCAAGTGCCTGAAGCTACTGTGATGTGAAACGACTCAGGCTAATGAAGCTTTTCAAGAAATAAATTTCCGTTAAACTGCACCTGGAATATTGCATTGAGTCTTCCTTAGATCAAAGTAATTTGCATTCCTGATATTTATATGTAACAGTGAAAAAGGTTGTAATTGCTATCCCGATGTTGTTTTACTTCACACCTTGCAGTAACCCTGGGCTGTGTTCGATGATGTCAGTAATGCTCCTTTTTTATAAAATGTTGGTTTTGTTATTAATGGCAAGTGAAGCAGCAGTCGGTTTGCATACAGTTTAGGTCTGTTTATAAAATTGGGGTGTTCAATATGTATCTGTTACTGGTGGCATTGTAATCTTATGTCTACATAAAACATTGCAGTCTGGTGCTTAGCACTTAAGTACACAAAATACAGTTATAACAGCATAGTTAGACTCGAGCCAGTGGAATAGCTGGAGCAGCAAGATAAATTTGAATGCCTTCACTCAAGACATAGCAAGTGTCAAATCTGTGTGTATCATACAAATGCCAATATTACCCAGAGAGGTGGTTCCTGGATGTTTGTGGCCACTTGCTTTGAAAAGGAGACAAATAAAAGAGAGTGAAAGGGCTGCACTTGTGTGCTGCCTGGTACAAAAGGGTTCTCCAAAACTTTGCTGCTCAATCACAACAAAACTGATGTGATTTACAGAGTTCAGCCATAGTAGAAGAACAAAGAATCATGACAGGAGCATGAAATCCCACGAAGATTATGATCATAGAATCAAAGCTGTTTAAAATACTTTTCCTTGCACAACTGGCTTGTGAAACACTTGTTTCATGTCCAGGTGGCTTTTACAGATCTCCAAGAAGGGAACTTCCACCACCTCTTTGGGCAGCCTGTTCCAGTGGTCAGTCACCTGCACAGCACACAAATGCTTCCTGGTGTGCAGATGGAACCTCCTGTGCTCCACTTTGTGCCCTTTGCCTCTTGTCCTGGCACAGGGCATCACTGAAAAGCGCCTGGCACCAGTGTCCTTGCACCCTGCCTTCAGGTGTTTACAAGCATTGATAAGGTCACCCTTAAACCAGGCTGAAAGAATCATTTCCAAAGCTTTTTGGTGGGCTACAAGAAAATGATCCATGAAAAGAATGACTGTTACTTTGAACTTTCTTAGGGAACTGTTTTATTACAACATTAAGAGTAGTTTTATCCCTATACAATGTTTCTTGCATTATTTTTTTTCCTAAAGTAAGTCAAGCTGGTTCCAGATGGAGGCAAAATATTAGTTTTTCACTGGTCTGATCTGATAAAATTACTCCTGTGTCTCCCTGGCAATTGAAGATGCTGTCAAAATGTCGGTGGAAGCAAGATTTTTTGTTAATATCTGCAATAAATGCTGATGCACAGCAATGATGTAGTTTGAGACTAACATAGAATTGTGCTATATTGTCATGGTCTGATTGCACAAGGTGCAAGATCTCACCTTAAATGAATCAGTGAATCTGACACATCGGAAGTATATAGATTTAACCTCTGGAAAGCGCTGCACAATCCCTAGGGGACTCTATGTAAATACACAGGGAGTGACTAGAGAAAAAAGGACGAAAGGTGAAGCTGGTGGTTGGACCTGAGAAAAACAATTTGAGGTTCCTGTAAATTGCTGAGGCCCTTTCATCAGCACTAAGTGACCTTTTAGATAGCTCCAAAGGTCCGTTTCCCATTCTAAAATCAGATTTACCTTTTCCCTTAAGTCTCTTCTTGCTTTCAGAAGGACTGAGTTGCAGTACAGATTGTAAAGCCTGTGGTCCACAAGCAGGAGTAGATTTTTCACGTGTTCTACTTAAATGTTAAGTTTTCCAAAAACCTTTGTATCTTCAGCCAAGACTCTTAATGCTTTTGGCCTGCAGTCCTACAGGATGGACACACTGTGCAGAGTAGCTTGGAAACTCTGGTCACTCTCATATTAATTTGGGGCAGGGGCCAGAACTGAGTCTTGAGTGTGGCTTCCAAACTGTTGGAGCTTGAGAGAAGCATGCTCTTACTTGAGTCTGATATAGTGCTCAGAAGGGCCATCTGTCTTCTTGTAACAGCAGGAGGTGTGTAGGGAACACAGAAAAGTGTCTGTGGCCAGACACAGCTCCTGCTTTTAGAAAACCTAACCTAGTCAAAATCAGCTTTAGAAGTGTTTTTGTTAAGCTTCAGTGGCAACAAGCCCATTTTCTGTATTGTGAGATAAAACAAATTAAAGGATAAAAGGAGAATATATATGTGTTTGATTACTTTAAAATATATATATATATAGTGACTTGGAGTAAAAAGGGAATTACTTAAGTGAAAAGATGAAATGTGAATGAAGATTTTCATGGAGTGTGCCCCAGCCTGTCAAGAACAAACAGTCATGCAGCCAGGGAGACGTGCCAGCCCCGGCAGAGGGCATTCACTGAACACACTGGTTTAAAAAGTAACACCCTTGGTCTGGTCTGTGGTGAAAGGACTTGCACTGATAAGAGGCAAAGGAAAAATATATCCACCTGCTTTTAAAGAAAAGACAGAATGCTGCCTGTAAGGGGGCGAAAGAGCTACACGCTCCCTTAAGGCTAAGGTGGTGTTATTTTAAGATCAGTGTGTGAGCTCCTGCCTGTCTGCTGTCCATCTCTCTCTCTTTCCAGGGCAGGAACCACTCACCTGTGTGACACAGTCCTGGGGGAACTGCTGGCCCAGCACTGCTGGAGTGGGAACTCCAAATTTTTTGGTCTCCAGGAGACACACTCAGGGGCAGCAGTTCATTTATGACAATGCTACTCCTTAGAGCAGTGTTTTGAAGTGCTGGTAGAGACTGCTGTTAAATATGTCATTTAATTACATTTCACCTCCAAAAGTTTTCATGAAAATTAATGATGCTACATTATGTAAGTACAGTAGAAACAGGAAGAGGGATGTTAAACTTCTATTTCTAACATCCACACCCTAACAATTTCAGAATCACAGTCTCTTTGACTTAATAAAAGAGTAGCAGGCATGAGTATCCGGTATCAATCTCTTTGCAGGAAATCTGCTGA
The DNA here is from genome assembly GCF_009819795.1 of Aythya fuligula. NCBI lineage: Eukaryota > Metazoa > Chordata > Aves > Anseriformes > Anatidae > Aythya > Aythya fuligula. The sequence goes on along the minus strand of NC_045578.1, from coordinate 3,744,546 downwards.
AACCAGAACTGTGTTTTAAATCCATAAGCTACATATTTTACATACTTATAAACTGTATCTTGGGCTATGTACTTTGCCTATATTTAGTATACCTTTGTTGATCAGTTTCTGTTGCACTTGCATCACTCCTATATTAAAATACTATAAAACAAACAATCTTGTCAAATACTGATTTGCTAATGTTTTATAAAGGTACAGGTGCCCAGACATGTTTTATCTTTTTTTTTTTTTTTTTTTTTTTTTTTTTTTTTTTTCTAGTTTACAAGTCCTCAAAATGTTACAGGTGAAAATACTGTGACTTCAATTATACTGCCTACACCTTTAATAGCAACCATATGTTCTCACTCATTTTAAATTAGACCATTAGACAGCTACCAGCTTACTTCAGTCTTGTCCTAAGTACAGGTAGTCCCTGAAATCTTATAAGAGCTCACACAAGACATCTTACGTATTTTCTCTTTGTACATTTCTGGTAATGTTAAAAAAAAAAAAAAAAAAAAAAAAAAGAGAGAGAATGGTAAATGCTTTAATGTAGCAATGGCTATTAGGTTTGAGAAGCAGTTCTGGTATTTATCTTGCTCGGGATATTGCTAACCAGAGTATCCAGCGATGGGCGTGCGTTGGGATGCTCAAAACTCGTTTTATACGTACCAATAAAACTGAAGTATTAAGAGAAATTTGTGTATGTGTAATGAAATGAAAAGTCATATAACTTCAAGTCTGTAGCTACCTGTATGAGAGACAGGAAGTACAAGAAGTGTTATGGAATAAGGAATAGTCCTGTGAGGGAACTAAAAGAAAGCATCCTTCAGGAAATGTATCTGTTTAGCTACAGCTAGGCTGCTGAAAATAGAAGGGAATCTTAAGAATGATGGTAAGGGTTTTCATTTTATTTCATTGTGTTTTGTGAATTCTGTTTTGAGTGAGTTGACCTGTGACTATATAATCTTGAAGACAAATTCTGAAGATAAAATGTGGAACAGTCTTGTGTGTCATGTCTGCCTTGCAGGTAGATGGGCTATCCAAATCCACCTTCTCACCACCTTTGTCTTTGCAGAGCCCTGTGCGAGTGCCTGCTGTGCTGATCTGCTCATTCTGCCCCAAAGAAACCAGAGCTGGAGGTTATCTGATCCAAAGGGAAGGCTGCTCCCTGCTTCTTTATCCTGGTGACACGTGCTGAGAGTTGGGTGTGTATTCCTTGCAGACAAAGCTAAACGTTGGCTCTGGGTACCCAAGCCCTAATATCATGAGAAATGCTGCTCTCAGTGCTGAATGAAGAGACCTACAAACGTGAACTCCAAGTAAGTGTGAAGAGAGAGCAGCTGTGTGTGTGCATATTGGGTCTCTGGTCTGCTGCGTGTCCTTTGTAAGACTTGGGTGTGAGCATTATCTTGGAGCACTTATTCTTTGCTAATGCCAGATTGCTTCCTATACTTTTTTTTCTTAAATGCCATGTCTGCTTATAGCTTTAATTACCCTAGTTAAGCATATCTGTAGTTTCATTAAACAGCCTTGTGGATTTCCTCATAAATGTATTTTTTTCCTGATATTCATCATTCTCATATTTTAATGTTGTCATACAACTCCTGCGTGTTAGCCTAAATATTTTCCCCATATACCTTTCAAATCCTTTTATTTTTCCCTTGATAACCAATCCTTCTAGTCCCTTTAATTATATTTACAGGTTGTGTATTTAGTTTGTCAATGCTGTTATAGAGCTGTCATAATTTTCCGTGGAAATCTTCCTTTGACTACAGCTATCAAAACAGCCTGCCAGTTTCCCATCTGCCAGGGAGCTTTCATGTCATATGTAGCTCATTGTCAATAGGTTGTGTTCAAGAATTAGGATATTGCCTGGAATCCTCGTTTGTCTGACAGCCCTGCCTTCTGTAACGGCTTGTTTAACTTGTGCTGTAAGTGACACCGTCTAAATGAGACGACACAACTGAAGGCAGAGCCTGCTACAGACAATGTAGCCACCCTTTCACTCTGCTTCCACCCCTCGGTACATTAAATTAAGGGCTGGTTGTGGTGTTTGTGAGGTCTCTTCTCATGTGATGTTTATGTTCGTGTGATTTACCAGGGAATTGTTCTGAGCATATTATTCTGCTATGAAGTGTGCCCATTCACAAATGCTTTTGCTTATCAGTGGCAGCAGGGTCCTGAAGGCCAGATAATGAACAGAGCAATACCAGGATGCTGCCCAGCTCCACCAAGCTCTGGGACAGCTGTGCAGCTGCAGGAGGATGCTGGAGAAGCTGTGCAAGCACTTTGGATGTACTTTTCCTTCCTGGAGCATAATAAAGTGGGTAGCATACATACTGCTTTCTGCTGCCTAGATTGAGATTAACTGGCAGAACAGGCTGAAGAAAGTAAGACAAAAAGGCTGAGGTATGACAGCTGATCTAGTTTTTTGTCTTAACATGATAGCTTACACGGTGAGACTCTTCTTTCTCCAATAACGAATAATGGCTAACTGGAGATGACTATTTTTGGCTTCATATTGAAAGAAGGTTTGAAGTCAGATTTTCCACAACTGCCCCATGTCCCAGCTAGTCCAGGCTGCTCTGTATGTGCTATCGTTTAGCAACAGGAGGGAAGGAGATGCTGCTGGCTGGGGAATTGTACTAGAATCCAGGATTTATGGATTTCTAAGACAAGCTAGTGAGTTTGTCTTGTTTTCTCACCTGTTGGAGAAAAGGTAACACTTCCCATTCAGAGGTATTGCACCTGCCTGGAGTTTGCAAAGAGGTTTGATACTCTACTTTAGTAGGAAGGACTTTGGTTGTAAAGTCTTTTGGTTTATGTATTGTCCTCTCCAGATAAAATAACCAGAAATGGAATCCACTTCTGTTTCTATTACAAACACACTACGTGAATATTCTACGCATTGCTCAGTCTACTGAATGGAAAAATCATTTCAGGCCAGTGAGGAGGTCACTATACTATTTGCTAGACCTCTCCTTTCCTATTTATCTCTCCCTTACTGTCTTTAATCTTTACTTATTGCTAGTTGCAGTAAACCCAGAGTTCCCCTGAAATTTATTCCAGGTAAATGCTGAAAAGTGACTTTTTTTTTTGACAATTGTATAGATTTAAATAAAAAGACTAAAAACCTTTGCCACTACCAGGCAGTGAATATGGGTAGTGAAGTTTTTGCAGGCAGGTAGGGCATGTAAAGCCATTAGACTCTGTTACAAACTGTCACCACGCTGCTGCTCATCCCCTTTGTGTTTGTAGCAATAATCCCTGCAGTGAGCCCCATCAGGGTGAAGTCTTATTTATAGAAGTGTACCTGGCACTGAAAGATACCTAATGCAGGGTGATGCCTTGGGACACCACCAGTGAAAGGGTAAGAGCAGTGAATTAAGTTACTTTTGCAGTCTTCCTTTAATGTTAGATTGATTTTTTTATTTTTTTTTCCTTTTTAAAAGAGCACAAATAAAATGTCTGTTCCAGATTTTGGTTGAAAGGAGAAGCTGTTCCATGTCATACATAAACTTTTATTGATAAAAAGATCAAATGAGAATTAGATTAACCCTTGATTTAACTTTGTAATCATAAAATCTCTCTGAAAGATTGTGGTAGAGCTTCCTTTTCTTTGACTTGTTTGCTCTGCAGCAACTTCTTTACACAGTAAGTCAGTCGTGCTGCTGCAGGATTGGACTAATTGCAGTGCTCCTTTAAATGAAGGATTTTGCTCGCCAGCAAATTAGATCACATGAAAGAGAACTGAGTTATATCTAGAGCACTCGTGTGTAATACCTGTTACTGCCTACTGACATGTCCAGGCAATTCCATCAGTTGACATCAGCTTTAAATGTTGTTTTCTGGCAAACATCTCAGTCACTTTAAAAAAAAAAAAAAAAAAAAAAAAAAGCTAAAAATGAAAAATTTGGCCTCAGTGTTATGATGTCTTCTCCATTACCCCCAAGTATGTGCCAGGTGTGCCCAATAATAGTGTGGCATATGCAACATTGAGCTCTCTGGAAAATGACCTTTAAAGGATCTCTAATTGTAATCCCTCTGGATTTTGGGAATAACCTATTTTTCTCTATCACCTCTGGAAAACTGGAGAAGTTTTATCAATCTAGAGTTGTTGTTGATTTATCTTGCTAGCAGTGATGATTGGCTTCATCTTGTTAGCAGTGATGGTTGGCTTCAGCTTCATGGAAGAACTGGGCTAAGTGATACAGCCTCTTGCTGAACCTGGACTCGTAGCACATCCTGAGCTGGAAGGGATCTGCAAGGATCATTGAGTATTGGGTCAAGTGTCCTGGATCTCTGACTTGCAATGTGCTGGAATAGCCTAAAACTCCTGAACTGCCTTCCTGTGAGTCTGTGCTTGTGAACGTGGGGGTGTGTGATGTGTGAGATTGAGATATTGAATGTCAGGACACTTCTCTAGCCGAGCTCCTCCCTTTGGATGCTTCTTGCTCACCAGCAGCCGGTACTTCGTGTTCCATGCTGTTGGCCTGAGGCACGTACCAAGCTCCTGTGCTCATCTTGTGCTGGTTGTTTTCGGAGGGCGTCAGACAGACCCCTCTCCTGACGGGAACAGAATAAAACATAAATGAAGCAGAGAGCCCAGCAGGAAGAAGGCTGAAAGCTCGGGATGTACCAATGTGCTTTGGAGGGCTGCCTGCTGACTAACAAACATCGTCAGGCCTGCTCGCTGCTTCTCCAGAGCACTGAGTGTTTAAATCTTCAAGGATATTTAAAGAACAAAAATGGAAATACCTCCTGTTCCTCCTGACGTGCTTATCAGAGCCTGCCTCTGCCCTCTCCTCTGCAGCAGAAGCTGCACTGCCAGGACTGCACGGCACTGATGTCAACTCTCTTGGTATCTCACTGCCAGCCAGCAAACAAACCTCTGCTCTATGCCCCTGTCATACATCTTGCCTTGCTAACATGGGAAAGATGTGGTGTGGTACAAGTTAAATACATCATTTGGGTGTGATATGGTATCTGCCTCAAGTGTTCAATAGCCAAGAACGTGAAGTTTGGTGTTTCATCACTACAACACCTGAGGGGCTTAGGGGTGTGTGCTGGCAGTGGCTGAGGTATTGTCATGGACAGGATACGGTGCTAGATCAGTCTGGCTTGCTAGACAAATGGGCGCCTGTGCTAAGATTGTGAAATAAAGCTCCTTTCAGCCTGGGAGATGGGAGCGACCGCCCTGAGAGAGAAAAGTCCTTCGAGTACCTGGCAGTGTGCTGGCACATGCAGTCAGCAGAACCAAATTGAAGAGGTCAGGGAAAGTGCGGGGAAGTCTTATTTATCTGGTCAGGCATGCGCCCAAAACTCATCATGCTTTTGCCTGCTCAGCAGTACAAATCTAGGAGCAAAATGCATCAGAGACATCAGATGCCCTTCATCGAATTTACCAGATAAAAGAATACGGTGAGCGGAAAGCTGCTTCTCATGTGTGCTGTTTTTTTGTCGCTCCAATTGCAGTAGAAATAGAAGAGCCTACTTTTAAACTGTTTTCTGTTGTTGATGGATTAGGGTTTTTACCTTCCTCGAGCCTTAATTCCAGTGATAAAATTTGGTTTTAAACAGTCCTGCTGCCAGCACCAGTGTCTGTTCTCTCTCTGCAAACTCAGGCATGTCAGCAAGCAGTTCGGCAGCAGTGCAGATGACACTGCACCAACAGAGAGAAAACCTTCCTCTAACTGGTACCAAATGCTGACTGAGCAAGCTTATAGCATTTAACTGCTACAGAAATGCATGGAGAAAACAAAGAACCTGTTCCTTTACTGTCTCTATCCTGCTTTCTGCCCCACAGAGAAAACCATCCCACAAATTGCCCGCTGCTGCTCTGTAGGTACTTGCATGTTCCGAACTGGCAGACCCACGCGTGCCTCAGACCTAATTAAGATGTATCCCAAAGCAGAGGTAGGAATGTGTATTTCAGTGTTGGTAAATACAGTTTGGAGTTGCATTCCTTAAGGCATTCTATATTTGAGTTACTGTTTCTACTTTCATTATCCCAAGTCAGACTTCTGCTTTACTGGGGTGACGTTGCTAACCTTTTGGCAGGGATCTGAGTAATCACTGGCAGCAGTGGGCACAGACCCTTCCAGGTGCATGGATTGCAATTGCATGTGCCTTACTTCCTCTAAGTCAGGCAAAAAGAATTCCTCCTTAGAAACAGTTTAAAAAAAAAAAAGTGTTGGAGTCACATCATTAGTAGCAGTGTGGTGAGTAGACTTTTAAAACTGAGCATTTTTTCAGTGACTTAATTTCGCCATTATTCTGGTGAGTATTTTAGCCACAACAGTCTGGCAAGGTTCTGCCTTTCCTGTTGCAGCTGAAATGTGTCAGACGAGCTTATTCATGCTAACGACAGCCATCCGTCTTCTCTCTAAGTGCCCTCCTTGCACAGTTTTAAATTAAATCCCTGAAAAAAGCCTTTCTCTCCTCAGTATCAAAGGCCTGACCATCTCTATTTTTACTTTATCCTCATTTTTCATTCTCTAGGAGTATGGATGCATCTTTCTTTTCCTTTTGCTTTAGGGAGTTTTGACGGTTTTGACCTATAAATGGCAAGGGCAATAAAAGTTTGATCTTTCATTTCAAAGCTCTAGCCATTACTTCATGGTTTCCATTCATACAGCGAAGCATCCTTTCTTACACATCTGGCCTCACCTGACAGTGAGGCAGAACAGCTTTTGTGCTCCTTTAATTTCTTTGGTTTTGATTTTCTCTGGCTTCACCTTTTTTGGTTAAGAACTGAAGCTCTGGCAATTCTTGCTTGCCGAGTAGGTTTTGGTGAACACTGAGAAAGGCGCTTAGATACCTAAACTCTAGCCTTATCTTGGCACTGATTAATCCCAGTGGGTGACTGCCAAATTCACGTGTCCGTGAATGTCTGGTAGGTCCCAGCAGCTGCCTATGGGATGGAGAAAGCACCGAGAGGTGGGTGCTCTGCAGCACTGAGAGCAGAATGAGAGCCTGTGAGTGTCTGAGATGTGGAGGGCCTAAACCTGTGGACCGTGGTGCTGATGTCAACAGATCACGTGCCTGGTGCATTGCTTTGTGTGGTTACTCAGTCATTTAGCAAAACACAAAGCCAATTCTCCTCACAGGGGGGCCATAGAAGGCTTCTGCTGTGACTGCTCTGAAGGGAAAGGGTTTTTCTTCTCCTTATAATATCAGCATTTCTAAATGTGTAATTAAAATGCAGAGAGTGAAGGAGGAACAAAAAAACCTGCATTTTTGAAGATCTGCTGTGAGATTATTATCCTGATGAGCTGCCCCTTGGCCACAGGTAATTTGGCACAGCAGTGACCAGGAGCTGACGAGGAGAAGCAGCAGAGCAGGTGTAAATCAGACCCTCACTAACAAGGTGTTGGCTGGCACAGCAAGTGGTGAAGCAGCTTCTTACAGCTGTTGTCCCCAGTGCACAGGGGTGCCCTGCCGAAGGCTGGTCCCTTTCCCGTTCACTCACCCTGGGAGCTAAGAGGGGACTTCAGTCTGAACTCTCTTTTGCATGCAGGGGTCCTTGGTAGCCTAAAAATTATCGGACATTTATCAATGATGTGTCCATACCATGACGTGCCTTAATCCCTGGGGACAGTTCCAAAAAGAAATGGCATCATTGTGCTCAGCATTAAATGCCTGACAGCAGCGCTGTCTTTTAGATCTACTGAAGGAAGAGTGAAGCAGTTTGCAAATGATTTCAGCTAAAAATGATAAAAGGAAAAAGGATATCATTTTTAAAATGCCAAAGCATTTTGCTCTAATGAGTGCAAGTCAAAGTTTTTCTACTCCAGAGATGGAAGATGGGAAATGGAAAAAATATTCAATTTTAACTTTTTGTGTTATATATTACAAAGGCAAAGTAAAATACTTCATTTTAGGTTAGAGATATGCTCTTTGGTTAAAAGCTGACCTTCTTTTCTTGTGCATTTGGAAAAACTTGTTTGCTTGTTTACCACAAAGCAAATCCATTTCTGCACATCCCCACCCTGAAAACTCTTTCTACCCTCTCCCAAACCCACATGCATGTGCAGTGCCACTGAAGTAATTAAATCTCTTGCTCGGCTCTGGGTCCACTGGACCTAAAGAAGTTAACAGGTTTTTGTCACGCTGATACATGGAACTGATCTTGTTGGCAGAGCAGTGTTGTGAAACACTTTGCAGATGTCAAGCCCCCTTCTCTATTTGGTCCCATGTTCAATTCTGAAAATGAGCAAGTGAGGCCTAAAGAATGTGGCATCCACAACAATCCTACTTCTCTGAGGTTTCCCTTAGCTTTATTCTGATATTTTCTGGGGAGATGAGCAGAGCTGAGGCAGTTTCCCTTTCATTTACTATTGCATAATTTGTGGATCCCATCACCTTTATGAATATTGCTGCCTTATGGAAGCTTCAGTGGTGGAAATACAGGGCTTGCTATTTACCAACACCCTGGTAGCCTTGCATTTTTACACCTCAAATAAATTTTCTCATCATTCTTCCCCTGGCTTGTTGCCATCAGCTTGGATTTGCTTTTCTCCTGTAATTTCTACACTTGTTTAGTGGAGGAAGTGTTACCAGGGGAGCTGGGCGAACCCTCTTATGAACCCTGAGACTTATTGCACAGGCTGCTGTGTTTGGAAGGCGTTAGCATGCTGAATTACAATAAAGCTCTTGCAATTCTGGGAAATGGATGCTGAGTACTCTGAGCAGATTCCAAAGAGTCTCGGTGGCCTTGTCTAGACTGGGTCTAGAGGTGGTGTCTGTGCTGAGTTGCTAAAAATGCACCAGCAGAGGTACAGCAGGCTTTAATGCGGGTGTTAAGATGCACTCATCTCTGCCTGTGCTCAGCACAGCAGCCTGGCTGCCACCGTGTGTGTTCCTGGTCTAGACAAGGTTATTTGTCCACAGTTCGATGTGCCAGGGACAGGGGGTGAACCTTGAAGGGCTGCTGTTTGTCACTGTCCCTTCACCTCAAAAAGGAGAATTGTAGCCCAGAACTCCGTGTAGAGATGTTGGGGGAGGCAAAACCTTGGCCAGCTTCACTGCAGTTGGCATCAGAGAGAGAAGCAGTGGGCAGGGAGAGGATGGCATTGCTTGGGCTTTACCTGGTTGTCTTGGGCTTTTGCTGCTTACTCTGAGCTCCGATCAGCCTGTGAATTTTCTCCAGCACAAGTTGGCACAGAAATATAAAAGTTACGTTCTTGTTCTGAAAACAATGCTAAGGAGTAAAACAATGCTAAGGAGCTATCCAGACACTAAAATATGTATTTAAAGCCTATTAGCTAAAATGTATTAATTACCACTTAAAAAAGGCAAAGCAGGCAGGGTGATTTGCATTCTGTGGCTGCAGCCTGGGGAGGCTGGAGAGCTTTCTGGTGCTGGGGACCCGTGGGCAGCAGGTTGTTAGTGCTCTGCTTCCCTGCTGGGATGGCCAATGGTTGTGTGCACAGACCAGCATCTGAAGCTCACACATCCTGGAGAAAATCAAAGCATTCAAAACCAGACCGTGCATGTAGCTTCTGCTCCTGAGCATCGGTTAATAAATAGCTTTGTTCATTCCCTACCATCACAGGTTGTTAGGTCAACGGGCATTTTACGGCTTTAATGGCTTGCGAGCTTGCTTAATATGTCAAAATTGGCGGAACAGACTGTGTTTAAAATTCAAACAGTCCGTTTTCATATGAAATCTGTGTGGGATTTGAAAAATGTCCAAATTAATGCATGGCACATTTGAATACTGACTAATTAGACTTAACAAATCAGTAAGAACTGAGCATTGGTGAAAACTAAACCTCTTAAAGAAACAGAAGAGCAGCTCATTTAGAGAAGGAGAGGGGGAAAAAAAAAGCTCTGACACTTCATGCAGCGTTTTCCAGTGCAGAGATTTAATCTGGGATGAACCTTGGTGTGATATGTGGAGCAGCAAGGTAAAGTCTGGGTGAGGAAACAGCAGAATTAAAGTCCTGACTGCTAACCCCCAAAGCTTAGGTCTGTCATTGCTGAAGGATTTGCTTTCCAGACGGTAGTAGAAGAATTAAGTAATCACTTTAATGACAGACTGTGCTGTTAGTGTCTTGAAGTGACTCAATGGGTTCTTCCAACGCATAGTAAATGTTTGATTTCGTTCTGTCCTAGGTTGTTTCAAACATCTGAAAGCTGTGGCCCAAGGAGTTCCTGGTTTGCTTTCTCAGTGATTTTGTAAGGTTTCAGTGCTCTCTTAACAGGAATTGCCCTGGGATATCCAGGGTAAAGTCTCATGGGAACAAACCATTTGAAAAAGCTCTCACATTTTTGAGAGCTTCTGTCAGAAAGGTGCCTTGTTCCCCCTGATGGGATACATTTGGGGCTGATTTACCAAATGCTTACCAGCACTCCTGTGGGAGGTGCCCTCTTTGGTGTTGTGCTGCTCCATACTGTGAAAAGGAGGTTTAACATCCGGGTATCCTCCATGCTTCCAGGTGAAATGTTTCAGTCGTTTTCTTTCCTTGTCATGTGTATCTAGCATTTGAGCAAGAGGAGGATGTCTGAGGTGTGACAGGGAACCGAGGGACAAAGCCAGACACAAAGTCTCCAGTCGTGTGTGACTTTGGCCAGAAAACAAAGATCTGTGGCTTGGCTGTGTGTAAGACGAGTTGCAATGCTTATGTGCCAAAGCACTTCAGGATCCAAAGGATGAAAGAACACAAGCAGTAAGTGTTATCAGAAGCATGCTGAGCTGAGCTGCTGCTGCGTTTCCTACTGCTGTAACCCCCCAGAGGTTACAAGACCGAGGACACTGCAGTGGGCAGCAGCCTGCAGGGCAGTAGCAGCAGATGTGCCTTCACTGCATGGTTATCAAAGGCATCCCACTGACTCCAGCAAAGACTCTCACTGGTAATTCTGAGTCCTGACCGAGGCCTTTTTTCCTTGTGACAAGGAATTTGTGATTTCCAGCAAAGCATTAGAATTTTATCTCGTTTTAAATGAACATGGCCACACGAGTATACCAGGTATTTACATCAGTACGGATCCATGCAGGATGGCATGGGAATAGTCTATCCTGTAACCCCTCCCAAGCTGATTTTTCCAAGAGACTGTTATGCCTTAGGGACAGACATGGGCAGGCTTCCTGCACACTCAGTACAGCAGCTTATGAAGGGTAAGAACAGGTGCAAGTGACAGGATTTAAATGAAAGGCCAGGATTTGCACCAAAATATTTCTGTTTCAGACGCAGAGGCAACCCTTGCTCAGCAATCCTGCCAAACAGATGAATTTTGTTCCAATATACAGACTAACGCTGGTGGGTTTAGCTTGACACTGCTCTGGTGGTCTCATGGGGAATTTATTTTTGCCTGTAGAGATCTGTTTTTCCTTAGTGCCTTTTTTTTTTTTTTTTTTTCCATGTTGACTTCGCTAGGTAAGTTAGATGATGTGGAGAAGCATTTTATTTCATGCCAAAGCAGGCTGCCTTTCAGCTTTGAGGTGGTCGCTGTAGCTGTACTGCCCATTGGGAGACACTTCTTGCTTCTCTACTGGGCTGTAATGTCAGAGGCATAACAGGATTTCATGCTGAAGCACCCCATTTTTATTTTTATTTTTGGAACTGAAATTCTTCAAATTCAAAGCAGAAAGGATGTACAGTAAAACTAAAATCTTCCATTTTATTTCTGTTTGTATATCCCAGAAAGCTAAACATATTGCCCATCTGAACTGTAATTATAAAGTCAGTAATTGTCTTTAAGGGATCAACACATTTTAGCAGTATTTGCAGTAAGTACTTTTTACAAATACAACCAGATTACAAACCAATGTTCTTTCAATGACTCGTTTTATTAGTAATATGCAGAGGCACTGCTTCTCTGTCAAGCTAAAGATGCTCATCTCAGATGTACTTTCATTTATTCTTAATAGAAGTGATCCTATTTCAAGACTGTAACTGTCTAGGCTTTGCTTGCCCCCTTGCACACAACTCCAAACTGGAGCAGTGGGTGCAGTAAGTTTTGGAACAGAGCCTTGGAAAAGAAAACTCTTCTGTGTTTAATTTTCTGTACCTGGTGCTGCAGATGAGCTGCTACTTGATGTGCAAATCAGAAATTTCAGTTTTGCCTTGGGTAAATCAGTCTCAAAAGCATATGTCAATTACATGTAGGGACTCCAAATGCCTTAATGAAAATAAGATACTTTAGGATTAGGCAAGGCAAAGTAGTTGGAGCATGAAAAACATGGCTAACAAATTCAAATCATCTACAAGAAGCAGGGCAGGTAGCAGTCAAGGTCATGAAGATGCAGTGGAGGAATTTCATAGATTATGTATGTAAATAGCTTGTTTTTGTTTGTAATGGTTTGTATGCAAATCTAAATGGAATAAGAACAGTGAAAACTTGCCCATTTATAGAATTTCCCTGTGGAAACTGAGAGACTGGGGGGGAGAGGCTTTCAAGCCCTGTCCTGGTGCTGTCGTCTTCAATTTTTGTGGAGATTTTTGCTGTTGTCTTGGAGTTCTGTGTGTGTGTGGTGTTTTTGTTTTGTTTTGTTTTGTTTTTTTCCCTTGCAGTTTAGATGTAAGCAGCACTAAGACCTTAGGACTAGTTCTAAAATCCTTTGAGCTTTGGTGTAGTACAGTTCTGTGACTGAGGTCTGTGAAAGGTGAGGAGAGTAAGTGTGGCTGTGTTGTTTCACTTTTCCCCCAAATGGATAAAACAATTACACTTTAGTAAAGATAAACATGTGGAATCCTTTTCCTCCTTTGCCCTGTAAATAATTGTTAAAGATGCCATTGGGGATGTTACATGCAGGGACCTTGCAGGGACCTGCAGATTTGTGTCAGCATGACCAGCCTGAGAGAAAAGGCACCCGTTTCTCTGCCCCCAAGGTGGAGCAGGGATGGTGCTGTGGTTGGATTATCCTGTCCTGTGCTGCAGCTGGAGGTAAGCAATGCCAGCTCTTTTGCTAGTGCAGATTTGGACACAGCCTGTGCTAGTTTAGGAGTTACAAGTGAGTTTTGCATGGTGCAAAAAGCTCAACATGTGCAGACGTCCCCTGCCTGTATGGACTCCCTGTCCAGCAGTGGCTCCCTGTCGTGCTGCCTTGCAAAAGGTGTTACAGCAGAGGTATCCTGTGCAGGATGCAGGGTTTGCCTCCCAGCTGCTCTCTCCCCTGCAGGCAAATGCAGGGGGGTTATATCTGAACTTTGTTCAAGAATGCAGATTGCACTACAGGAAGGCTAAAAAGCTCTTGAGAGTATTTTGCTATTTGTTCAACCATGTAATGTGTACAGCATTGTGTACTGAAAACTGCATTTGATATCCTTCCCTTGCTGTTTTTTAATTTTGACTGCCACTGTAAAGCTTGTGGAAGTATTCTCCCCACGTCCCTCTCACTTCACTGAGTTTTCAGCCCTCTATGAGCTTTGAGCATCGTGTTATCGTGACAGTGCACGGCTGCGATCCACTCATATGCGTGTGTTTCTCTGTTCTAGATTTAGTTGGTAATATTTCATGAAGTCACAAACAACAGGACACATTTTGGTAAAGAATTGCTCACATGCAGGAACGCAGCTTGCTCTCCTTTGTGCAATATTATTGGCATAAATGCATTTATTGCTATCCATGTGCAGTGGGTCAATATGTATTTGGAAGAGAAGTTATATACACAAGATTACAGTAGACTTGCATAGGATCTACAATATTAAATATTAAATCTCTAGGAAAATGAGAAACCTTCCTGGAGACATTCCTGTTTGGTTTTTACTTGATCTTGTTTTTCTGTTTTAAGGAGCTTATGCAGGCAACACCTGAGGCTACTTAATTTTCCAATTTGTTCAGTTGTGTCGTAAATCCAGGCTATTTTCTCTGAGCCATTCCATGGTAATGTATTTCCTGCTGCTACGATGGCTAACAGACCCTGGATAAAATCCTCTCTGTGGTTTCAGAAATTAGCCTCATAGCTCAGACCTGTGCTCAGAAAAGGACTCAACTGGGCAACAGAAATTCTAGCTGATTGGGAGCTTTCATCTCAATCTCTACTAAAAGCCACCTCGAGTCAGTACTGATGAGCACTAGGCACTTTGTTTATCTAACACAGGCTGTGGCTCTCAGTTCAGATGTTTAGGGGCAATAGTGCAAAGAAATAAAACACCCTTTCAGGCCAGCTGTGTGTATGACATCTTCAAAATGTGCTTTGTTTTTCATGTCTCCTGGAGCTGGGCAACCTGCACCACTGTGTACCTGCTCATGTGGAGACTTGGGGGGAGGTTTTGTTCCTGCAGGGTGTCGATCACATCCTGGTGCAGGTCTAACACTGCCCTTGGCCTGAATAGGGATGGAAATGTGTGGGATGCACGAGTGCAATGTGGTGCGTAGCCAAAGGGATTGGATGTGTGGACCACAAGCATTAAGTCACTTCCCCATGCTTCACTGATGGGAGGACAGATATTTTTTAGGCTTTTGTCTTTCTACAGCTTTTTATTTAAAAAAAAAAAAAAAAAAAAAAGTAGAAGTATTCGTCCCTCTAACTCACTTGATTTTTTTCCTTGCATTTTTGTTCTTCCCTGAAAATAGGCTATAAAAAGCTTTCCTATTCTCACTCAGCAAATTGCTTCCCTTTGAGCACTGAAAAGCAGAATGACCAAGTCCTGCTGCATTTCCTTATCTTAAGCACTAATACAGAAAGGAATATAATGAACTTTGTTCTTCTGTCATACTCGGGGGATTTCACAAACTGAATTTGAACTCCAGAAATGTAGAGAAATCTCCAAATCCTAGCTCTGAGTTAGCAAAGCTGTATCTGAATCTCACGTTATATATGGGCACTCCTCTGATTATGACTGGAAGCTCTCTTTCATGTCTGTCAACACCAAATAACCTGGCTTCACCAGACCCTCAAAAACTGTGGTTAAAAAGAATGGCAGAAAGCATTGGGTGAAACTCTGTAATGTTTCTCCTCTGTTGGAAAGGTTGGACAAACAGACAAGTTGCAGTTTCATATGGCTGAAGCAGTAAGAGTGAAGTCATAAAAGATGCTTAACAAAAATGCCATTTGTTGTTCTTGGGGCAGAGCTTGAGGGGCAGAACAGTCTGCTACTAAATACAGAGGCCTAAAGCTGCTGTTGGTGCAGTTCTGCTGGATTACAGGAGAGGAGAATTGGGCCCTGGGACAGAAATATAAGCATAAGCTCAGGGAGCAAATACTTCTATCAAGGATGTTCTGAGACTTCACAGTGTTCAAAACTGGTAAAAGGTCCCTGGTTATGTTACCCTGTATGCTGGAAACTGGTCAGATTCATGAGATTTTTGCCTGTCTTCTACAGGATTCACTTTTGCCTCCACCTAGCCATTCATCAGGATGTAAAACTGCATGGGAACCATGTTACAAGATGCCTTCCTAACCACTCCAGACCCTTTATCTTATTTACCCAGTTTGAAACCTACAGGGTAGATAGAGCCTGAACCATTCTTCATCTTCCCTTGCATCCTGTTTCTGCCTTGGAGAAGCACAGATGAGTGTGCAAAGTGAATCAGAACGGCCATTTCTCTGTGTGAATGACATTTATGCAGATACTTAAGGTCAGGGACTGCAAAGCCCAAAATAACTAGATAGAGTTGCAAAAAACAAACAAACAAACAAAAACCACCTAAGAGTGATGTTTCTTTCAACCAGATGCAGTGTTAGTCTGAAGACCGCTGATCCATTTCAGTGCTTTGTATCTCCATTTGTTACTGATCTGAGGGGCTTTTATTTGTCATGTTATAAACCTGCCCCTGCTCATAAGTCACTAAGGCACCCTGACAGCTGATCCTGCTGAGAAGGAGCCAGGTCAGCTCAGTCTGAACTAGAGCAAACTTCCCCTGGAGAATTCCTGGGCTCTGCTCCTCTTCCCAGCTCCTGCAGGGACAGCCACTCTGGGGTGTGCTCTGTTAGGATGGGGAGTATGGAAAGGGATCAAATCTGCCATTCTGCCCCGATATGATTCATACAAGATGCTTGAACTTCACTCGTTGTGCCTAGAAGCCTGTTGGCCCTGAATGATACGTGGCATGCAGTGCTAGAGCTCTGTGTCAGAGATGGTTTGTACTTTGCTGTAAACTGAGTTGAGCCAGAGGATGCACAAGTGTGATGGAGAGGGGGCTGTTGGGATGCAGCTCTGTCTACATCCTCTCAGAGTCATAAAAGAAATAAATCAGTAATCGGTGTTCTAGAACCATGAAACAACCATCCCTTTGAAAAAAAAATCCTAAAGGAACCCAAAGAAGTTAACTGTTTACCCAAAATGCCTTCAGCCTTGAGGAAATGGCGAAGTTTTCTGCAAAGGAGAATGGATTTGTGCTTATGTGTTGTCTGACTGAAGCACCCTGCTTCCCTGCTGCTGTGAAGGATCCCAAATCCTGGACAGCCCCAGCATGTGCCCTGTGGAGTCCAAAGCAGGAGGCAGCTCTGTGGGGCAAGTTACTGAAAGGTCAGGCACATGGCAGCTCTGCCTGGGAGGGACCTGTGAGGAGCTTTAACCTTGCTTTGTCCCCTGCTTGCAAGCAGGGACTTAAAAGGGGGCTGATGTGAAATCCCATAGCTTGTGCCTCTCAGCAGCTGTTTGTCGGACCCGATTTACAAAGCACTTTGGAGTGGTGAATCCCACCTGTGTGGGGACCGAGGTGGAACAGGCCTTTGTGCAAAGGCTGTTGCAGCATTTTGACATTTGCACCTGGTGTTACTTAACGTGCATTGACCTTCACCTGGCAAGAGCCCTAACCAGGACTCATCCAAGCCCGTTATGATGCAGGGTTTTTTGTCTCATCACACAGACCAGAGAATTCAAGGGATTTTAGAAGTTAGAGACCCACACAGTCAGCTCATAATGGTCTGCTTAAAACCAAAGCCCTACAGTCAGCTCAGAAGCAATCCCAGGAGCTTACCAGTGTGGACAGCTGTGCTGGGGAAGCCCCTAACACGATCGATATCTGTCAGCAGAATGTCCTTCTCACAGCGCTGCCAGGCATAAAACAGCCAAGGATTGAAGTCCAGTGGTGTGCAGAAGAAAGCCCTCGTGATGCTGTAAATGCTGCTGAGCTTTCCTGAGAGTGGAATGAATTAAGACATGTATTTCTTTCACTTGGAATGTTATTTAGTGTGCATACATATTTTAGCAAACACCCGACTAGCTCCCACAGCCCGTATTCTCTAAATCTTTGTGTTATGCCTGTGAGCATCACACTTGCTAGCCCCAGTGTTTTCTTGTACAGCAAAAGAGGACAGGGCGAATCACCTTCCCTTTTTATTTCACTGCTAATTCACTTCTGTTATGACGCAGTGATCTGCTACTAACTGTTGGTGACACAAAATTCAGTGCAAGGTCTGGACCTGCTGTCTGCCAGACAACTTCTCTCACTGGCCTTGACTCACTTCCCCTGCGCCTCAGCGCAAGGCAAGGCAGCTGCCCACTCCTCTTTGCCTTAAGAATGGAAATTCAATGTGTCTCCTTGTACCATTTTCTTATTCCCTGTCCCAGGTAGGAATTATCTCTTTCTCTTGCTCCCAGTACAGACTCCTGCCCTTTCTCTACCCACCTAACTGAATGCCATTTATCACACTTAGAGTCTCCTAAGGAAGATGATGAATGTGCTTGCTGTGAGAGTTGTGCGATTCTCTTTATACCAGAACTGCATCAGTGTCTGTACTTAAGGTGAAGAGAAACGCACTGCTGGGCAGAGATGAGGAATTTGGGAGTCTGGAGCACTTGTAGCTATTGAGGACAAGGTATCATCGTCACTATGAAGGCTAGTGACACCCTCCCTGTGACTTCCCACAAATGGATGAGCCCCGGCAATACTAGCTGTGCTTTTTGGACCTAAATGCACACCACTTGACAGCTTGCAATTGGGTTTGATAAGTAGCTTTTCATTGAAAGCAGAATTCATTTTAAAAAACATCCATAATGGGGAGTAAACTTTTACTTTTCTGCATTATGAGAGATCTTCACCTAGTCTGAGGAACAGGTGGAAGCAGTCCCTTTATTATGCCATGTCATTAAATATACAAAGCTTATTAAAACAAAATATCTTGAGAGATCTACTGTTCTACCAGCATCATTTTATAGATTTAGTTTTCAGGGCAAGGCTTTGTGATGGCGTGGTTTCCATTTATCTTTAGTGGGGTGAGAGCACGCCTGTAGATTCGAAGTGAAGGAAAGCCCAGGTTGAATTGCTCTGTAGGCTGTTTTCAACCAGGACATCCAGCTATGCCTTTTTCCCTTTATTTATTATTAATGTAACAACTTCACTAGCTATCTGCACATTTTTTGTTGAAGGATGAAGTTGTGGCAGGACTAGCAGCCCCTTCAGAAGCTGTAACTCTGCAGCAGCCCTCGGGTCTCTCAGTCCCACCAGCTCTGAACCCGAGAGGCCCCTCTTGGGGCACTCCTGCACTCTGAGCAGGTGGGAGCAGCCTGGTGCAAGGTCTGCCAGCTGAAGACCAGGCACTCAGATGGCTCTCTCTGCTCTATTAACTCCCTGGCAGTAAGATTACATATAGGAGGAAGCTTTTCTTATATTTTACTTTTTTTTTTTTTTTTTTTCCCCAAAGGGTTCACCATGGGCACCTCTTCCTGGCCCTGGCCTGCTGCCTTACTGGGAGCTCTTTTTCCAGCTGGTACAAATATACGAACAGTTCCACAGACTATGTAAAGCATTAATAACTTTTTCCTAGTGTATCAGGATATGTTGATGAAGATTCTATTAAGTAAAAGATGTTAAGTCCAAGTTCAAGCTCGTGAATAACAGGATCGTTTCTCATCTCTTTTTTCCAGTATTGCTTGCTGAGGACTGTTATTAATAAATAAATAAATAAACAAATACATAAAGGCAGAGAATAGAGGAAGAGCCTCCCAGATAGTCACATTAAATATGGATAATAAAAATCCTTAGTGTCGGGCCCACAGAAGTTACCAGAAGCAAATGGTACAAAGACAAATGAACGGGAATTGGCAGCATGCATAGCATAACCCCAACCTCCTCAAAACAGGGAAAGAGAACGGAAAAAAAAAATCGCAGTGTACCACTTAGAAGTGACCACAGGGAATCTCTTCATTAGCTGGAGGGCTTCCCAATCCAGTCTTTGGCAACCCAGCACGTAAATTAATGCTACCGAGGATGCAATCTGGCCTGGTGCCGTCTGGTATGCAGTGAATACCTCTCTGGAGGGACATATTATCAACACCAATATATGGCTGTTTCTTCCCTCATTGGTTTCCTTTATGGGAAAGTGCAGTGAAAAAAATGATTCCCTTCAAATTATTTACATGTAAACCTTATGATTTCAGAGGGAATAGCAAGACTGCAATTAAATTCAACCTTATTAGCATTAAACCCCAAAGCAATCACGTCAAAATAGATCTGAACCAGAACCCCCAAGAGTGAACAGAGGAGGAAATTGTTTCCATGTCCTTATTTCTGGCTGCTGGTTTCAGTCTCCTCCTATGTGTCTTTGCTGACTACGTGCACATGCTAGAGAGGCAGCAGTACTCCCACAATGATACCCCAGCTGACAGTACTCTCCTCCTGGAAAACTCCTCAATATAAGCTCTTCAGAGATATTTTTGGAGGATTTATGGAAGAAGGTTTCCAAAGGTAGTCATTCACTGAGGCCTCTGAGAAGTCCTACTCTGCCACAACCTTCCTGTGTGGCAGTACCTAGTCTCTAAAACCCGGTTATCCTGATTTCCTGAGGTGCCTTACTCCCTCTGCAACCTGGTGGAGCTACAGTTATGCCTTGGGCCCTGTGCCACTGGGTGCTTGTGAAGCTAAGTGCGTTGAAGAACATGAGCTGGACAGCAGCTAAGGTAATGGAGCCTGTGTTAAATAACAGCCAGAAGCAAGAGGTGTGGTAACAAAACACAGTGGCCTGTGGGAAGCGGTATTTTCTATAGAGTTGGGTGAATTCTTCGATGAAATATGTGTTCCCATTAGGTGCATTTGGAAAAATCCCATGCTAAAGTCTCAAGGAACCCGTCTGACCTCTTTAAAGAACGAGGCCAGTGGGAGGCTTTGCAGAGACCTGAAAGCTGGCTCAGCCTGTGCCTCTGGTAGTCTGCTGCTGTGAAACCTTATCGGCAGTCTTCATGGGTTGAATTGTGTGTGCTGGGTGTCTGCTGGCTGGGTAAGTGCCTATAGATCCACCCTAAATGCCTCGCAAAGGCACCTGCTGTGGGCGATGTTGAAATCTTTCAAGTGCTATATATCTTGTTGTACTCAAGGTTAAACTGATTATCAAATTTCAGGTTAGGAACAAATTTTCACGTTCCAATTACGTGGTGCTGTTGGGGCTCGTTAGGTCTCCCCTGTACCTTGGTAACTTCCCAGGACCACTTGAGCATTTCCCATTCAGCAGTGCTCTCTAGGAACCAGAGACACTTGCAGTGACTTGACCTTTTCTGTGGTCTTTGACAGCTGTGGATTTGCCAAATTTTGGGCCTGGCTTGAGGAAGGGTGCATGAAGTGTGTGTGGTGGATCCCTCTGGACCGAATGCCTCGCGTGCAGTTGTCTGTCCCGGTGGCAGGAGTCGGGGAGTCAGGTCAAGCATCAGCTGCTAAAGTGTGACAGGTCCTTAGGGAGAGGTGGCACTTCTCTCTGACCCCCACTCCAGTGAGGGGTGTGTAAAAAGCCGTAGAAATAAGTAATGCTGCTTTTAACCCAAATAACTGTACTTGCCTCTAAGCAGTATCTTGAGCACAAGATTGGCAGACAAGAAAACAAAACTGAAAGCACATGGAAATCTCATCCAGCCCAAAGTGCCGTTCTTTGTCCCTTCAAAAGCAACACACGGCCATAAGCAACCCTGCGACAACAGAGGAGTGTTGGAGGAAAAGCAAGTGGCATGTGATGCAGGGAGCCTTGTCGCAGGGGAACCGGGGACTGAGGGGCATTTGGCTATTTTTGTACATCTGAGTGCAAGGGCTGGGGAAGGAAAGTTGCAATGTGAAGGCTGTTTTGACTCACATCAGCTGGAAATGCCCAGCAGGATCTGGCTGTGTTTCCACTCACATAAACCTGGGCTGTGCCAGGTTGTGTGGAAGCAACACCAGATCACTGTGAGCTTTTAGCAGAATGGGGTTGCTGTTGGACATCTGTACGAGTTAGGCAGAAGAAAGGCTGAAATACCAGTCTCTTCTGGGAATGTTCATGGATGAAGGCAAACTAATAATTTTTAAAAATCTGCTATATAGCTGATAGTTTTAAAGTGACTTTTCTATTTCTAAAAGGTAGTAGGAGAATTTACGTAGACGAGCTGGAATGCTTTGTGTTTGTCCATGCACTCAACGTCTCGGCCTGCAGCTTGGATTGTTTTCTTCACCCGCCACATCCTGTGTGACACTTGCATGTTCTGCAGGTATGCAGCTAAAGTGTACTTCAAAGCAAAGTGAACAGAATCAGCTTCTACTTGTGCTGCTTTTATTCTGATATCAGAAAATGTATTTTACAGTGGAAGACAATTTCACTTTGCTTTAAGGAACATCGGTATAGAGAGAACTTAGAACTGGCTGCAAAGAAAGATATGGGAAAATTGTTACCCTCCTTCCATTCACAAACAGATTATTGCTCCTGCTGATGGTTTTATTCTCAGCATTACAGACAAGTACACATAAAGTCTCCAGCTGTTGCCCTAATGTTTTGGACATCCAGTGTAAGGGCTCTGAAGGTGGTCTGGGATCCATTTCTTGGCTGAAACTTCCAAACCTGGAGCTGGGAAGGAGAGCAGGTCCTTGGAGTTAAAAATAGCGGTGAAGACCTGCTTTGCCTCTTTCTGAGCAATAAAATATCTTTCCCAGGCTCCTCTGCACATCATTCTCTCTCTCTCTCTCTCTTCCTTTTTTTTTTTTTTTCTTGCATCTTCCACAGAAGGAGATTATTAGGAATCCATTCCTAAGTCAATAGCATATTATAAGCCTTTGACCACCTGGAACTATTCCTGATTAGAAGATGCAGAGACAATTTCTGCTGCTATCTTTCCCGTGTCCCTGTGCCTCTTCCAAGGACTGCTTTAGCTAAGGGAGCAGAGCCAGCAGTGAGCAGTTTCCACTTGAGTTGGTGAAGGAAAACTGGACAGCTTGGTTAAGAGCATCAGTTGTGGTTTTATCCCCAAAGACTGGTAGCAAAGCTCACAGCCCTGATACACACTGGTATCCAGCTGTTTTAATTTTGTTTGTATATTAATTGAATTCTTGAACTAATAATTAAAGTCCCTTTTGAAGAATTGTCACTAAAAGGGGGAACAAGTCTTTGGAAATTAATAGAAGTAATTACTTGGGTGCAAGATGATTCTCTGCTTGTCACGGTGCAAGCTGTCAGGTCAGCTGCAGAGGGAGGCTACAGTGTTTAACAGCTCAGTGAGGCTCCTCAGCCCGGCTCAGTGAAATGCATGGAGACAGCAGAAAAATTCAATTTGTTAATGTGTTCGGTGTTAATTATTTAGCATGCAGGGTTGGTTGTGCAAAGGTTTCCATCGGAAACAAAAATTACTCTCACAAGGCCGGTTACTTTCCCTAGCCCAGTAAGGCACCCTCTGATACTCCAAACATAGCATGCTACATCTCTTATTTTAACATTTTATTGCCTTAGGTCCAAAGACTGTTTTACACCTCTGCTAAACTAGAGGGGAGACACCTGCAGTGACCACCTTCTGCGTGAACAGGCTACAAAAGCATGAATTTAGTTTCATATAGCACTGGACTACATAATGACCAAGTTTAAATCCCAAATCTGCTCAAACTGCTTGTTCTAGATGCTTTTGATTGCTCTGCCTGATCTGTTGATATGACCAGCTACACACTGATATAAAATATATGAGGTGTAACTGTTCTCAGCAGAACGGGACCTTACATTCAGAGACAACTTGGAGATTCTACAGTAAATGCTCTACCCTTACATGTTAGTGTGACATGTTGGGATTAATCGATTATGATGCAGTATGCTGTGTCTTGACATAATTCTCAAGGAGTACCATGCTTCTGTTGCTTACTCGAAAAATATCTTTTTTCCTGAAAATGCTGAACTTGTTCTTTTGGCAGGAAAACTTTTCACTTGAAAACAATACATAATGTAGATATTTACTCAGATTTAGTAAGTTTTTAAATGTGTTCCACTCAAATTTTGTTCTAGTTTAGTTTCCTGGAAAACAAAACAAAACAAAAAAATCTGGATCATCTCTAAATGTGTTTGTTTTTGTTTTTAAGTTCTGTAAACAAAACAAAGCCAGCTATCAGTAGCCTAACAGTTCTCATCCTGGGACTAGCCTGAAGAGAAAATGGAGCTCAGAGGCTGAATGCAGGTGAATGGAAACTTGCATATACGAGGTAGCTCCAAAAATAAAAATAGAAAGTCTCCATTCATCCATCTAAATGACCACAGGAGGCATATGGGAAGCACTCCCAGGAGAGAAATAGCACTTAACAGTGCCTACAGCAGCATCTATAAAGTGCTTGCCATCTTCCAATTAGCAGAGGATAAGTATCCTCTTTGTTCTTTACCCAGAAATGAGGCTGCCAAAGCTGGCAAGGACCTTATAGCACAGCTTTGGAGCCAGCATCATCAGTGTTCTTCCAAGGCTTACCGGGCAAGGTCTTCCCCTGCTCCTCCCAGCGTGTACTGTCAAGGTCAGCTGCTGGGGTGAGGCTTTGGAGCTCCACAGCCCGCTGAGATCTCATCCGCGCTGACTGAAATGCACGGAGACAGGAAAAAGATTCAGTTTGTAAACACGTTCAGTATTAATTATTTAGTGTATAGGGATAGGTGTGCGTTGGATCCCTTACCGAGTAATGACAGTCCTTCCCTGAAGGGTCTGAAGACCAAGGCATTGTTAGAACATGATGCAGCTAAAAGCGTGTTTTGACCATTTCCAGATGATTTGGATAGGTGAGCCAGACTTACATGTATTCCTTTGCCTGGGCTCTGTTTGCAGTGGCAAATATATAGGGTGGAATGGAGGGGGAAATTGTCTTTTCCTTGCTCTGTTTGAGATCTAGAGAGATGAAGTGGAAGAGGAGGGCTTGGTCCTCGATAAGTCAATTAGATGGGAGCAAATGCTCCTTTGGGAAGGGTGCATATGTTCCTTTAATAGCCCCGGGCTTTCTGCTGGCATAGCTACATTTGTGTCATATAGCAATTAGAGCTGAGGCATAATGACCTTATAGTGATCTTGACAAGCAGTGCATTAATTCACTGGAGAAGCTGGATATCAGAAATGTTCTGCCTTAGTCTTACTTCTTCTTGAAGCATCTAGACAAATCCTATGCACTTACTATAGCAGCAAACAGTGCTTTGAATATCTGTGGCACCCGCTACCCAGAAAGGTCAAAATCAAAGCATTTTACCCAATTACCCATGCAATAATATTTTATAGGCAACTGCATCTGGATTACAGAAACATGATTATTCTGATTGGCTACTATTATGTAGTGCATGTATCTGAGGAGACTGAGATCTCGAGCGCTCTCCCAAGTCCTGATGTCCCTGCGTTATCCAGGTTTGGAGAAATGAAGCACCTCCCAGATTCTTCCCCTCTCCCGTGTTTAGTCTGCAAGAAGAGCAGAGCAGGCAGATTCCATAGAAACCTACACACTTGAGCTTAGGAAGGACTAAACCAAGGTTAATATTTCCTCTGAAAAACATTCTCTTTCTGCAGGAGGAGGCTACAAATTTGTAAAAATGAACCAGGCTTGTCTAGTTCAAACTGTACAAGTTCAGAATGTCATTTAGTGGCTGTTAGGATTCACTTTCAATTTAAACACTTCTTTCTACTACAGAGAGCTTTCTACTACAGAGAGACTGGGTCAGAACCAGCACCGTAACTTTTCGCTTCAGCTTCGTTACTCCTCTGCTTCGGACAAAGCCTAAACCACTAGAGGTCAGGGGAGGAACAGGCAGGGAGACCCCCTGAGAAATGGAGGTGAGGATAAAATTCGGCAAGGGAGGCATTTCTCCGTGGCTGTATGATTTAGGCTGACTTAGAGAGCATTGATTTTTCTAGACAACCTTGTAATGAAAACACAGGAGTGTTACTGGTATCTGACATCTTTCTTTGGTCCCTGGTTTTGCTGCAGACTTCCAGCAAGACCTTTACAAGACACCTGATTGCTCTGTGCCACAGACCCCCCATCTGTCACCCAGACTTCTGCTGCACGTTGTGTTTTCTTCATTCACATCAAGCACTGTAGGGCAGTGATTGTCTTCTCCCAGAGGGGGGAGAAGAATAGGGCCCCACCATCCCCTGGGGCTGTCTGAAATGCAGGACACTCACCACTTCTCTTATCTCTGAGCATTTTCTTCACCAAGAAAAACTTGGTTAACCTGGCCTAACAGAGGAGGTCCAGCTACAGGATGGAGGCTCTCTGACAGATGAAAGGTATTCGCCAGGTGCCCTCTTCAGTGTGTTTTTGCTTTTCATCTGCAGCGTGTGGGTTATACACAGAGAAGTCAGGCTGTGCTTGCCATACTAGCTCCCATCAGCAGAAGCTAAGGGGCTGGGGATGTGACCCTCAGCACCACGGCTGTGGCTGAGCCCAGGGTGGCAAGTGGCCGTCTGCCAGGAGAGGGAGCTGCCTGCCCTCTGATGGAGCACACAGGGCGGTGTGGGTGTAGGGGAAAGTGCGTTTCCTCACCTGTACTTCTTGCAAAGCTGGAGGGAGGCAGAGTAAGGACAGTTCTTGCCTTGGCCTTTTTCAGGGCTGAGATGTGTTAATCCTTGTATAGGAGTCTCACCGCTGTCCTCAGAGCACAGAAGGAGGCTCCAATGCAGATGGTTCATATTCTGCTTGCCTGCTTGGGATGGCCACAGCAGAATCAGGGGGTGCAGGATGCTGCAGGGTGGTAGCTCTGGGAGCCCTGTGCATGTGTGCAAGGGATGCCAGCACGCACCAGGGTACGTGCTGAAATCTCTGTGGCTGAGGTGAAACAGCAGGCTTCAGCCTATGAATATTTTTAAGTTCTTTTGAGTATTTCTCCACTATTTGTTCTGTCACTTTCTGTCAGAAATCTGAACTAGCCCAGGAAACACGTCCTGCGTTCCAGGTACAACGCAGCACACAAGGGGGTTACACCCAGGGAAGCATTCCCCACGAAGGTTTGCCCTGCGCCTGCTGCTGACCTCCCAGGCTGAGCAAGCTGGTGTCTGGCTCATGCACGGGGCACGTGCTGCTGGCTAGGGGCTGTGAAACGAGGGGTGAGGAAGTATCAGAAGGAATTTGAGGGTGAGTCACGTACCAAGGGCTTGGGATTTGTAATGCATCTGGTTGCTCGCAGTGTTGTTGCAAGAAACAGAGTATTTCCTTGTCCTCGCAAGGTTGTTTGATTACTGTACTCACAGCCGTCTGCCCCCCACCCTGCCCCACCCCACTACGGTAATAGGATTGCCACCTGTCCCCTGGGGGTGGAGAAAAATAGTTCACATTTTTCCTCATCATTGCTCCTTTGCTGTGACTCTCAGCCCTGGTCTCTCACAGCTGGTGGCATCAGGAGGCCCCTTCCTAAACGCCCGGGGGAGCCTTGGTGATTAGGGTCTCCTGGGCTGCTGCATAAGGGAAGGGCTCTGGCTGCCCGTGGCAGGCACGCTTTGCCATGCTGAGTGAAGTGATTGCTGCTCAAGGAGTATTAGGCATGTGTGAATGATTACACCCACAGCTTCTCGGTTAGTGCTGCTCATTCTCCATCTGCTCCGAGGAAGATCGAGGAAAGCCGCCAGGAAAATGCAGTAGTAAATAACGTTTCTATTGCACCTGCCATCAGAGAGTGGCGAAGTGTTCCGTGAGTTATGCTGGAGTCCTGCTGCCGTTGGGAAATGGGAGCACGTTCTTGTGTGGTCTGGTAGTGTGCAAACTGGGAGATGCGGAGAGCTGGCATCCCTGGGCAACGGGGAACTGGTGGAGTCAATGTCCGTATTTCCATTTTCAGGCTTGCAATATGAACTCCCAGTAGAGGTCGGAGCACAGCAAGTTAGACGCCTTGACACGGCAATTTCGGGAAATTGGAAGTGCTACCAGATTGCTCAGTGAGTTTTTAGGCGTGTAAATATCGGTGTTCGTGGGCTTGCTGTACCACAAGCACCCACTGGGCGGGATGTTGCACCTCGCTTCGCACCGCACGGTGACAGCAATCCTTCCCTGCCACCTCGCAGCAGCTGGTACCGCGAACCTCCCGAGAGGTTACTGCTTCACCCACAATCTAGCAAGAGATTTCTGCGGTTTCCTGCGTATTACACCTTGTACTCAAACACCTTAACTAAAAAGAGCATCCTGCAGAGTAGGCTGTGTCAGCGTAGTGCCTCGAGAAGCACGCTGTGCTAAAGGTAAAGGATGCAGCCCCTGTCCCTCACAGAGGTACTTCTTTTCTAAAGAAATGGGAGGGAAAAAAGGTAAAGATATTGGTGTGAAGGCCTTGACTAAAGGTGTTGCAGCCCAAGGGGATGTTAGGAGTGTGGGCTGATGCTCCCTGTTGGAAGCCCCTTAGGTTTTGTGCGTTATAAAAGCTCACAGCACAGCAGGGTGGCTGCTTCAGAGGGAATTCTCTCTGCCTCTGGATATGAGCAGGGGCAAGCTTATCTGGAGGCTAATGTATCCGGGGGCTAGTTAGAATTAGGGGCCCCGTGCTCTCCAGCCAGAGACATGAAGCACGCTGCAGCTGGCTGTTCGGCTGGATTCCTTGGCACTGGAATTTGCAGTGCAAATGTGCTCACTGGGATCCTTGATGTTACTGCTCACAGCACCAACATGCAGCCAGTTGTGGGGATGGAGTGCAGGGCCAAGCAGGATGCAGCAAGCACCGAAAGGGCCGTTCTTCTGCACAGCCCTCACTGTTCCTGTGTTTTCTGGGCTGGAGGAAGCTGTGGTAGTGACGAGGGGCCTGACTCGTGGCACAGGCAGCTGTATGACTTAGGAGGAAATGCCAGCAGCAAAGAACTACAGCCACCTTTAAGCATTTTGGTAAACCCATCCCTGCATCGTCACCGCAGAACACCTGGCCTGGAGGTCTCTGTCACCACTGAAGGTCAGAAGGACAAACCAGGTTGCTCATGGGCTCTTTCTAAAGGTGTTTCTTTTCATGTCTGCAAACCTAGATGATGATTCTGAAAGAAGCCTTGGATTTCATGCGTAAGGAAGTAAAACACCACTGGGAAGGCTGCACAGCCGTTATCACCCATCTGGGGAACGCCTGCTATGCTGGTTGGCAGCGACAGCTTTCCTAGTCGCTTGCTCTCTAGCTGTTCAGGCTAATCAAAGCTCAGCAGAGACAGTAACTTGCTGCTCACCTGAAATACGGTTTGGACTGTCATGATGTTTTAGTATTTTTGCTTCGCTTCAAAGAACATTACAGAGATTGTGTTTTTCTTGGAAACGCTAGTGGATGAGCTGGAGAGCGCCAGCATCAGAAAGCTGTGCAGATATAACCTGTATGCACAGCCTTCTGTAGGTTTGTCTGTGCAAAGGCTTGCACCGTTTGGCTCGCCCAACTTTTGGAGGTTTCCTCTGAAGTGGTAACACTTTTTCATCTCGTCAGAGACCTTTGTTTTACTTGGTGACCATTGAATGGAGGAAGAAAGGAAATGAAGTGGCTTGTTCAGGGCCAGCAATGGGGGCTGTCAGAACTGCATTTAGTTATTGGGTATAATTCTGCCTGATGCTGTGCCAAAACCACACCTCTCCAGGGAGCTGCTTAGATGGAGCGGGGCATTCTTACGGCCTGAAGTCAGCTCAGGCTTTGCATCTTGTTGAACTAGTTTTTCTCACCCTCTCAGTGATAACTGCGACAAGGGCAAATCAACTCCTACCTGCGCGATCCAAACAAGCTGCCGGTTAACCCTGCCATGCTTGTGTGGGAGGTGGATGTTTCCAAGTGCTAAGAGGGAAAGTTACTGTTAAGAGGTCAGTTACATAATTACGCTGCTTTTAGGGCGCACTTCTCCGTGGGCTGGAGGTGGGGAAGGGCAGTGCTAGTCCCATCGTGCTCAGATGTGAAAAACGGCATTGTGTTTCATTGCCCATTCCACAGGGAGTTCAGTCCACAAAAATGAAGGAAAACCCAAATGCTAAAAATGTTTCTCTGGAAAAGAGCTCACAAAACATTCATGTGGTATTAAGGGCCAGCTACTCTGTGGTGATAAAAGCGCTGTGGCTTGGGTATTGTTGGATTGTGAAGTCCTTCACAAGTTGTGGTTTCTTCACAAAGAAAGCTCTGGCTGTTTTTTTCAACACCAGTATTTCCAAGGCCTTGGTTATTTTTCAATAAGCAAAAGCCAAGGAGTCAGGGGCATCACTGAACATGTTTTTTGTAACGGTGAAAAATGTTTTTCAGATAGGATCAACGGTGATGAGAAACTTTCACTGCTCTCTCATCATCCTCTAGCTACTGTCTGACTGTGGCATAGTCTAAAGCTGCAGACAGAGCTAATGGCAGGCCCTGACTTATTAATGTTTCTAACATAAAGTGTTGACGTTGTGATGAGCTTTTAACTTTCTCAGTCTTCCTTGCAACATGGAATTTATGTGTAAACTACAGCTCCAAAATCCATTTGCATTGTCCGGAAAAATCCATGCAGGACAACTGCTCCCCTTTCTCCTGTGCTAAAGACAAGACAGGCTGTAAGGAACTAGAAAGGGACTGAATGGATAAAAAGCTCTACCAGGTTGGTGCTAGAAGGCTTCTCTCTTTCATTAGAGTCATATCTGCATAAAATCTTAGCAGGATTATTAAAAAGAGACATATTACTGGTGACTATCATATGAAGACACACCTCCCAGATAATAGACCGGAGAGAAGATACTATTAAATGTAAGGTCAGATTGTCCTG
Organism: Aythya fuligula; assembly: GCF_009819795.1. NCBI lineage: Eukaryota > Metazoa > Chordata > Aves > Anseriformes > Anatidae > Aythya > Aythya fuligula. The sequence goes on along the minus strand of NC_045578.1, from coordinate 3,714,775 downwards.
GATATTATATCTGACAGCTCTTTCTCATCAAAATGTGCCTGAATCAACAAGAGATGATATAATTTCAAATATGATTTCTGCAAGTGGTAAGGATATTATAAAAAAGCTGCTGAAAAACATTATCCTACCTTGGGTGATCATAAGCTGGTTCTATTTAAATTAAATGAAAGGATAAACAAAAGTAGGTTTGTGAATCAGATTTTCTGTTTCAGGAGGAAAACTGATTAGGGAGCCCAACTTAGTTAAATATGGAGAAGGCCTGGAATTTTTGTCAGCTATTTTACAAATATTACTGGAATTCCTCCTGAATGCAGGACTCCTCACTCCGGCATACTGAAAGAACTCGAATATAGCAGCAGAGTGTTTGAACAAATCTGCCTTTTGAGAATAGGACCCTACAAGCAGAGAAGAGAAGAACTATATTTAAGAGTTAGGAAAAAGTGATCTGGCTAACAGGTCTTTGATCATCATAAATTGGGAATATTGAAAGAGTAATTGGAAGGGAAGGGGGCAAAGGGACAAAGTCCCATTTGTTTTTATGAAACAGGAATAATGCTCAATTTAGCTGTGCAATTCCTTTCATAAGACAGGGAAGATAACAAGAGATATGAATCCCAGTAAAACAATTCATATCAGATTACCAAGGGAATAATTTGCAAGTGAGGATGTGAGAATAAGCGCGTTTTAGGCTGAATCTTTAAAAGATGAGACAAGCAGCACTGAAATGAGATGAGAGTATTGAGAAATGAAATTTCTAATAATCCATGTGATCTTATTCAATATTTTGTATTGGTTTACATTTATGGAGAATTTTTAAATCTAATGCAACTGAAATGGATACAATTCAGCAATACAAGGTGCGGGATTATGAGCCTGTAAGTCAGCAAGGATTTCTGCTATACAGAACACTTAGGTGAAATCAGATGAGGAAGAAGACTAGATATAAGGCCAGTCAAAGGGTGGATCCACCCTGTCAGGCAGGAAACATGTAATTGTAGATCTAGTAATCAGGAAAAGATAAAGGGTTATTAATATATGGCACAAAGTAGGAATGACATCTCTAGAGTTCTGCATGGGGCTCTTAGCATGGAAACAAGCGCAGAAAAAGGTTATCCATTTCCCAGTCATCCTAAGAACCAGTTTTATGAGTGAAGGTAAGAGCCTACCCTGTGAGGGGCAAGATTCTGTCTATAAATATATCATAGGAATGAACAATAGGAAACTAAATATATTTAACCCAAAAGATAGCATGAGTCAAAGAGCAAAAGGGTATGGGAGCTGTGGGAAAGTTTTTAGAATATGAAGGTCTGGAAGGCTTTTCCAGTCCCACGTTTTATGGAAAGGATAAGAGATGCAGCTGAACTAGCTACCATCGTAAGGACCAGGTGCCATCAGCAGATAATTCTATTTTTTTTTTTTCTAATGGGCTGGAAACTGAACTATTTTTAGGAGCAGTATTAAGGTGGAGTCTGGTTATTTCCATCAGTGGTTACTAAATGCCCCTTACCTCTGTTTTTTGGGATAACTGTTCCTGAGAGCTTTCCAGGCCAATACACATTTTGCTAAAAGAATTTCAGACCTGCCCATGAATCAACATTGAATATATGTATCCTGAAAGGATGTGCCAATCTCTACCTCTACATTCTCTTCCCCTGAGTAGAAAGCACATTTCCTGATTCCACAGCCACGCTGTAATTCAATTAAAGGAACTGCTGATGGCAATTTGTGCAGCTTATGAATGGCAGGAAAAAGTGAGTTACAGTAGTATTCAACCAGATCCTCTACTGCAAGATGTGGACCTCACTTGCAAAGGTTTTATTTTTAATGCTCTTTCCACACGTTTACCAGTATCACTGTAATTCACAGAATAAGGCATAGGATACAGCCGTGTGAATATTGCTGATTGAGTCGCTTTAGGAAATGATGCAGGTTGAAGAGCTTGCGATATTCTTCCTGCTGCGGTGAGTTTTTCCAGTATGCAGCCCAGCCTTCTTTACAGTGGAGAAGTTTGCCAATGATGCTCAGTCTTCTCTCACCTCTAGGCATAAGATTGCCTTGTTCTTTTGTCTTGGCTTGCATGGTTATGTGATTGCGCGTTGGTCTGGCTGTAGATTACATTTCAGAATGAAGTTGGAGAAGATCAGCTTTGGCATCTCCGAGCACCAGGTATGCGATGTACCTGTCTGGGAAGAATTACCTGCTAAAAAGAGCTAGCTGGCAACAGTTTCCTGTTTGAACTATACAGGTTTTAGAAAAGTATCTGATTTTGACTTAAAAAAAAATTTGTAACGTAGAACTGCAACAATTGCTGGTGAATTGGTTCAGCTAATTATTGATAAACACAAATTTTGTTTGTACTTTAAATCTATGTAGCTTCACATCCTAGCTGGAAAGGATTTATTTTTTTATTTTTTATTTTTTACAGTTTTGTTACACAGATAGAGGCTGTAGCAACAGAATTCATTTTCCTGTATATGTGCTCAAAAATCTGTGCAAGTAAGCCCTTGGCCTAAAAATCCAAACCCACTGAGCTTCTTGAATTTTTCATTTTAAAATGTCGTTCCCAGCCCCTTCATCTTTCTTGCAGCTGTTTCCTGAGTACTCACTCTTCTATTTATCAACAGCATTCTGGAGTGGTAGTCAACGAAACTGTACTTGTTGTGTCAGCAGTGGATGTGGCACCACAATTAAAAGGTGATGTCACTCGCTTCCTACTCTAGGTTTCTGTGATGTTCATAGCCCTTTTCTTCCGCAGCACTCAACTGGGAGCTCACATTCAATTGAGCTTTTGCTGTCAGCCCAGCCACATTTCCAGACTGAAGAATTTTGTCCTGTAAGACCTATGTTCTGTGTTCCTAGCTGTTAAAATATATTATTCCAGTTTACCAACCAATCCAGATTGTTCCAGCAGTAAGCTCTGCCACTCTTATTTTACTAGATACTGTAGCCCTGGTTGTTGATTGCTTTTCTTCTTGTCACTAACAATATATTAAAACAAACAGAGCTAAACTTCCTGAGGGACTCCTTCAGAAATACGCTTAGTAATATATCTCCCCTTACAATTACATCTTGTGACTTGTTATATAGCCAAGTCTAATTCATTTAACATCTTGTGTTAAGTCTGAATTGTTGTGAATCCCTAATCAGCATGTTATATAATACCAAATTAAGTGTTGTGCAAAATCCATTATAGTGATGTTGTTACCTTTCAGCAGGCAAGCAAAATTTTGATCCCATTAGAATAAAAATTAATTTCATTTGGTAATTATTACCTTTTTACTTTTTAATAAATGTTTGTGCATTGGTACTAATTACATGATCCCCATATTTCTCGATTAATCGAGTCCCGTGCCAGTCTTTATGTTATTTTACTCACAACTACTGTCAGGTTGGCAGACCTGTATTTATACTTATAAAATATCAGCACAACATGAACTCGCTTCCAGGCTTCTGGAAGCTCTCCATGTTAACAGTTATCAGCATGTCTTGTGTCAGCAGAGCAGAGAGCCCTCATCCAGCTCTTTTAACAATCTCTGAAGTTCTGACTTAAAAGCATCTTAAGCCTTAGTACCTTCAGACTGCAGCACAGTCTGTTGTTGACAGCTCTACTCCTTTATCTAATGATGGAGGTAGTACACTGTCAACACTACTCTTATGTTAAAATAGACTTGAAAATGAAAATATTGTTTACAGAATATTTTGTCCTTTTGCTTCGTTATCAATTTGTTTTATCTACGGTTTTGAATTTATCAAAAAATGTCTTTTTTTTTTTTTTTTTGGTGGTTATAGTATGCATTTTGTAGCCTCTTTCTCAGTGAGTGGCTTCCTTGATTGTTATTATTCCTCTCCTAATTGGACTCATGATTGTTTCAGCTTTGTGAAATAGGCCCTGTTAAAACACCAGACACTATACAGAGAAGTGGAAATTACTCATGAACTATATTCTGTTTGCATACAAGAAAGACAATCCAGGTAGGAGCACTCCCACACAAATCATAACAAACAATTACGTGATCAGCTCTCTTTCTTGTTGAAGATGATGCTTAATTTAAAATTTCTCTGATTAGGAAACAAGTTTGCTTGAACTAAGAAATAGTAGCTGATAATAATTTATAGAGCTGCAGTTAGTTTTGTAATCCACAACATGCGTCCCTTTACTCTGCATCTATCTCACGTAAGTGTTCTCTCCTTTGCTTTCCGTGCAATAAAAAACAAGCTTAAATTCAAATCTGCCCACTCCCCTACTCCATGCTACTTTACCTGGACAGTGGATTGAAAACCTCCTTTCTCTTTCAAGACCTAGATGGTCCCAGAATAATTTGGACGTTCTTCTTCAGAACATTTTTACATTCCCTGATCTTGCTTCAAACTGTGACCCCTTCAAAGAATCTTGCTAGTACGTGTAGCCACCATTACCTTGAGTGGAAACTTTCTAATTTTTGAGTAGTGGTTTAGCTTTGAATGACTTTTATCATGCTTGTGGTACAGAATTTGCTGTAACTGGTCAAAGAGCTCTCTGCATGTTCTTGATCTTCTTACAAGTTGGGCAGAGCAATTCACTAGGGAAGCAACCCATGTGTGTTCAGTTTTCTTTGATCAAGTAGGCCAATCACCACTGTGGACTCTGGAGACTTGAACTGCTGAAGAATAAAAGCTGGTGCCCTCCATCCTATAGATTGAGTTGTCAAATCCTGTCCCCTACACTTGTAAGCAATCATTCAGTCCAAGGATGTGACTGCTGTTCAGTCCTAGAGAGTCTGTCCCCAGTATCACATTATAAACCACATGGCTTCACTGTAAATGCTGAAAAGGCATAAAAATTACTAAATGTGAAATAAAATAAATCCCTCTTCTGAATATACAGATTGACCCTACAGGTGCTGAGGCTATAGCTGTTTTTAAATGCAAATAGCTTGAGCCCACATGGAGTACTATAAATTCAAGTGACCCTGATGAAGTGTTAACATAAATCAGATGAGGTTATGGGACTGGGATTGTGATTTTGGGGACAATGTTTGGTACAATGGATGCTTGGCCTTAATTACAGCTGCTAGCAATGAGCTGGAATTTTCCAAGTTCCTCGAGGAAATTTGGTCTTGAAACGAGTTAAGTTGACTGTGAAAACCATGCAGTTAGAGCTGTAGAGTTTCAGCCTGCTCCACTTTGTGTGACCTCATTTCTTATCTGTCCTTATGTGGGCAAAGGCAAACGGTGCAACCATTTCTGTTGATGTTGTTTTTGTAAGGATCCCCTTCTCGTGGCTTAAGCTCTTTTGTAAGATGCCAGGAAGCTGTTTATAAACTGGTAACTGCTGGGTCTGTCCCTATTGTTTTGGGATTCCTCTGCTCCCACATGGACCTGGCAGTGCCTTCCTAAAATGCTGGGGTGGTGCAAGAATGCTATTTCTGTAACTCTCCATTCCACTCTGGATTCTTAAATGCTAGTTAATCAGACCTCAAGTATTTAGCTGTTCTGAGAAGTGGGACACTAACAGCAAATACTCATGTTATCATCTGCAGAATCTGACTCCTCTGGTGGGGGGAGGCAGTAGTTCAGGCTCAACATCTTCCATTCAAACATGGGACAAAACTTGCCAAAAATGTGGTGTGCTAGTAATTGTAGTCCCGCTGGGACCTGAGGTGAGACCACAAGCTCTGTTTATTTGGAGCACTGAGCCTCCTCTGAGTATAATGAAGGTCAGTATTTTTGGAGATGGATTACTACACTCAACAGTCCTGAACATCAAAGGCCATTCACTTGAAATTGCAAAGGATAACGGTGCGTTTGCCTGCTGCAACAACTCCTCTGGATGCTGTGATTCTGAACAGTCTGCTAGGCCTGGAGATTTTTGGTATGGTGTTTGTGTGTGTTGTGCTTTTTCTTGTTGGATGTGGGAAGGAATTATTATTTTTTTTCCGTTGTGGTTGGCATGAGATATACTATGATAGACAGACTAGAACGCTAAAAAATATTGTAACCAAAAAATTCCCAAACAAATATTCAGGCACTTATGTAGGATTGCAGTAGAGGAAGAGAGTGGCTGCTAGTATTCTGCAAAAGCTAAATGTTTTCATGGCAATACAGCTGCTTCTGCATCCAATTTATCGTTTCAAGCACTACAGCATGAGGGTTAGAAAGCAACTGAGCCTTGGGATGGCAGCTCCCGTTCATTATTTATCCTTTGATTCACTATCTCTGCCTCCATCACATATCTGTTGGATCAAGGGAACCGATTAAAAGACCAATACATTTTGACATTGAGATGAAGCCTGATTTGCCTTCTGAGAGCTCTGTAAAACTTCTGTTTATCATGGAGCATTTTTCATACCTTCTCTGCATAATGAAATGCTTCTGATGGGGACATGGTCTGACTGTGCTGCTCTGTGCATGTGGCACCATGTGCAAACAGGTTTCAGTGCACTGGTGTCCAAAGCTCTCCTCAGTGAGACATGTCATATAAGAGAGTGGAGAAGGATGTTGACCAGGGGGTTTCTCACATCACTGAGCACTGAACACACAAATTGGGAGTCTGGTCTCCTCAGATATCTTAGGGAGAGAGTCTGTTTGAAAGAGTGACTGTTGGAAAATGTGGAGCTATATGCTAATGTGTAGCCCCCTTGGCTGATTTGGAAGACCTGCTTGATTCTCAGCAGTTCTACCCATTACAACATATGGTACAAGACACTTCTGAGGTGGGTGAGCTTATAAATGCTGCTGTGTAAGATCAATTCCTAGCAACAGGTTAATTCAGCTAAGAAATTACTGAAGAAAAAAGAAGCCAGGAGATAGTGGGCATAATGGGAACGTAGGTGGGCAATTGCAGGTTATTCTTGTTCTTGCAGAGTTGCAATCTGTTCAAAGCCCCACAATGGGTAGGACTGGAGAGAGTTCTGTCATTGTCTTCTATCTGTTCACTTCCTGGTAGTGTTTCCAGTGTGAGGGAGCTTCCCAGTTTCTAGAGAACATAGTATGACAGTTTCTGGGAAGGTGCTGTCCGTCTCTATGACCATGGCTAGGAGAACACTACTGTTTAGCAAACACCATTTGAAAATCAGGTTGTTGTAACGTGTTTTCCTTGGGGCTACACTCAGATCGCTCTAGAGACTGAAGTGGGTGTAGAAAATGTGTACTTGGTAGGCAGTGTAAGAATTTCTGTCTTCAGAGTTGGGACTTTAACCCATCTAACTTGACCTCCTACCATTAAATTACAGCCAGCTGTCTGTGTGGTGTGCAATAGCTCATGTTTGAGCTCAGTAACGCACCTTCTAGAAAGGCAATCAACCTGGATCCAAGAACACAAAGGGATGGAGAATACACCCCTTCTTTAGCATTTTGTTCCAGGGGATAATCTGTCTAACAAAAGTGAAACAGATGATTCATTAGGATTTTTCTAACTCCAGCTCTGAGCCATTGTTCTGGTTCTTGCTATGCCTTTCTCCACTTGATTAGAGCTCTTAGTACTGGCATTTTTCTCCCCATGATAGAGCTTGCACTCTGTAATCAAATCCCCTCTCAACAACCTGTAACAGCAAAAAAAAAACAGCAGTGTATTTAAGCTGGAATCTACTCTGCCCCTCTGAAGAGGTAGTAACCAGTGATTTTAGCAGTTCAGTCATATGAATCATCATGCCAGTAATGCCAATTACATTACATTTTTTCCAGTTCCCTCTGTTTTTCCTTTGCATCCATGTCACACGATTTATGTATTGGCATCTTCTCTGTTTGTGAATTGTCATGTGGAGTTGAAGGTGTTATGGTTGGCTGTAAGACCTTGCATGGCTGTGGAAGTAACTACCTGATCAAGGCCTCCTTCTTTGTGCTGTTTCTGTAGAGGTTTCTGAGCTGAAGCTCCTCTCTGTGTCAGAAATAAAAGGATGGTCTTACGTGAAGCGCCTTCAGCTCAGTTCTGCATTGCTCCATGTTTGACAGTCATCAGAAGCCTGCCTGGACTTTTGAATGTATGTTAGCCTTCTACAGCAAGTTGGCATTTGGGCTGATCACTCTCCTCTTGGGGATTTGCTGGATCTGGGGGATTTGGAGAAGCCACTCCACAGTCTTTTTAGGCAGCTATTTCAATGTGCAGCAAGCCACCTTAACTTCATTATCAGCTGCGTTTGTGTACTTGATATTGGTTAGAAATTGAAAAACAAATAAAAACAAAAAAAACTTCTGCTTATCAAGAACACTGTCCTTTCCTAATTGCTTTCAGAGGAAGCATTTCCATGCATAAAACTAAGCTCTTTAATTTTGCCTTACCTGTTAATCTTGCTAACATCTTCTACACAGTGTCCTGTTTGCAAAACAGGACTAGTCTTTGGGATCTGTGTGCAATGCCCATGGGGAGCACAAGCGGTGTGGAACAGACTTTGGAGTAGACGGTGCTGAGCAGACCTGTGAGGGATCCTGGATGTTTTGGCTGGCCTCTGTGGAACTTCTGGAACTTGAGAAGCACATATACCTTATATGCCACTTGAATAATGCAATTAGTGGGAATGTAAAGAAGCAGTCTTGTCAGTATAAACTTTTACCATGCAGTCAGTCAAATCTGAACTGCAAATGCTGTTATGGGGTAAATAAATTTCCCTAGATTCAGACAAGTTAACTATATCTATCATCTCTATTACCGCAAGCTACTCTGTTTCTGTGACCGAAACCAGCTCTGTAACATCTATGCAGACCTATTCTCAAGGTAAAAACGTCACTTACCGTTACTGGGAGTATCGAGTGTCATCAGAAACAGTGCTCACTCTTTTCCTTCATGGCGCATTGCCCAAACAGAACCGAATGGCATGCTGCCTCCCCAGAAAATGCCCTTCTCTCCTGCAGCACCGCCAGGTTTCATGCTGCAGTTTCTCCCCGGATTAGGACACAGTCTGGTCCTGCTGTCATCGGTGCCTGGTCACAGCCGAGACTGGCTCCAGTGCCGAGGAGGGTGTGACAAAGCCGTGCTAAGCACACACACCACACCGTGCTGCTCCTCTGAGTAACGCTGGTTTGTTCAGAGGTGGGTGACAGGTTTTAGGTACGTATCCCAGAGGCGAAGGCCTCACTCATGGTACAGTTCTGGAGGTAAGAAACCTGAAATCGTAACCTACTGCTCCTGGGCAGGCACACGTGAGCTCCTAGGTGTCATTTTATTCCTCGCTTTGGAGCTAGCTTTTGTAGTTTTACTACAGGTACGACAGGCTGGAGCCACTCAGGTTATGAACGCTTTTATCTCTTTGAAGGGCTCTCCTTTTGAAATGAAATTTCTCTTGGCCCTTAGCTCCAAGGTGGAACTTTGTAGGGAGCGGGGCAAAACTGCTCTCAGCACGGGGAATTTGGAGCCATTTCACTTCCTTTGAAGCCATGAGTTGTTCCCGAAGTCACTGCTGTGCAGTAGGAAAATCCCGGGGGGGGGCAGGCAGGAAGCGGCGAGGTCGGCGGCACGCTGCAGAACATCGCCACTCGCCCTCACCTCGCCTCACGTCGTCCCTTCCCTGGCAGCGCTACCTTGTGTAGATGGCCCCGGGAGCTGAAACTAAGCGAGGAGCTTTTTGTGTGGGCTTGTGGTTAAAACCTGAGGTGGAGGTGGGAAAAAAAACTGAGGCGGAGGTGGGCTTAGGGTTAAAACGTGAGGTGAAGGTGGGGTTAAAACTTGAGGTGGAGATGGGCTTGGGGTTAAAACCTGAGGTGAAGGTGGGGTTAAAACTTGAGGTAGAGGTGGGTTTGGGGTTAAAACCTAATCCAAAGGGGGGCTGAGGTGGGGCTTATGCATTTTCCCCTCAGCCACCAACTGGCCCTGGTAATCATCTCGAGCCCCGTCTGCCACCCAGGCTCCACACACAACGAGCGTTCCCTCAGCGGCTGCATAGCACCACAGCTTAATAACACTGGAGCTGGGGCACCCATTGTTTGGACCCACACTGAACCGTGCCGAGCCCCCCGTGTTCCCCCATATCCCCGGGGGTCCCTGAGGAGAACCCCCCTCCCGCCAAACCCCAACCCCTGACAGCACTGAGGGGGGGGGGGGGGGCAGTGGGCGGAGCCTCAACCAGACCACGCCCCCTCCCTGCCTGGCCCCGCCCCCGGCTGTCAGGCGGCAGCCGCCGGTCCCGCGGGCAGGGGCTGGGGCTGGGGCTGGGGCTGGGGCGGCCGCGGGATGCGGCGCTGAGGCGGCGGAGGAGGAGGAGGAGGAGGAGGAAGAGGAGGAGGAGGCTCGGTGGTGGCGGCGGCTCCGCGCTGGAGGCTCCGTGGCGCTGCCTCCCGCAGCCCCATGATGTGCCTGGAAAGCGACGGCTCCTCCGGCAGCAGCCCGGCTTGCGGCGGGCGGCTCCGAGCCGGTGACGAGGAAGAGGAGGAGGAGGAGGAGGAGGAGGAGGAAGAAGAAGAAGAGGAGGGAGAGCGCGGCTGCTGCGGCCGGGGAGCGGAGGGCGAGGTGCAGACGCTGTCGGGCAGCATGAACCCGCCGCCCGAGCGCCCCGCAGCCCGCCGCAAGGCGCCGAGCCTCGGCCGGGCACGCGTGGCCGCCGCCGGCATCCTCAGCGTGGGCAACGTGCTCAACTACCTGGACCGGTACACGGTGGCAGGTGAGGGCAGCGCTGCTTTTTGGGGGTTTTTGGGGCTCCTGGATGGGGTCCCCGGCTGGCATTTGGGGTTTTGGGGTCGGGGCTCGGAGCGCGGTGGGGTTGCAGGGGTCCCGGCTCCGTCTCGCCCTGCGGTGGGGTAGGGTGAGGCGGGCTGCAGCGGCGCCCATTGTGAGCCCCCCTGGTGGTATTGTTCTCTGCTTTGCCTTAATTTTATGGGAAATCAAAGGAGGAGTCCTTTGTTTGGCCGGGCTTGGCACGGCGCTGCTTCTTCGGGCAGCCCCGGCAGGGATGCTGGAGGGGCTGCGGGGTGCCAGCAGCATCCCCAGGCCAGGGGGCAGCCCCCACGAACACGGGGTGCGAGCCACGCCGAAGGAAAAACCCTTCTCCAGGAGGGTCCCTGCCCCGTGGACCTGGCAAGCAGGTGCCACCAGCACTGGGATGGGCGCTGGGGCATCGCGCTGCACCTTGCGGGGCGCCTCTCGCCTTCGAGCCGGGCGCTGCCAGCCCAGGTTTGGACACGAACGCGTGCCAGGATGCGCTGCTCAGTCCCTAGAGGGGACTCCTCGTTTATTCCCGTCAGGCGATAGCAGCGGGGAAGAAAACGATTGCCGAAGTTTTTCTAATTAGAAATGAAGTAGGCTTGGCGGCACTCAACTGTCTCGTGTAATTAACCGTAATGCATATTCTGCGTTTGGCAATACCGATAATTTCTGTCTTCGGAGCTTACAAATGTGTCTGCGCATGTATGAATTTTGCTCTATGCATATACATACTTTAATCGCTAGGACTCGATGTGGTGTTAAGCAAATCAGTGTATTTGTTTATGCTGCATTAAAATATGTTTGTAGGGCAGTAATAGGGTGCAAGGGATACAAACCCAGTCGTTGCTGTCAGCGTAAGTTGGCCAGGATGGTTTGGTTCTGTTTGCGGTAGCAAAGTGGAAAGGGTTAGAATGAAAATTTAGCTGAGTGCTGTTGTGGCTTTTTATTATGATATTTAGACAGGGCTTGCTCCTTCTGGAAATGCAAAGGCCCAGTCTTGGGAGGTACCAAGCAGTCGCTTGGTCCTCAGCATGTTACAGGAAGAAGCCTGAAGATCCAACATTGCTCTGTTATTAACCGAGGAAATTGTAGTTTGCTCCCTCACCCTCAAATAGGAATCTCTAGTGCGGAGACTGACCACGAAGCACCATTTTCCTTCCATGCATAGAAAGCTTCCTTTTCAGGAAGCTATCCCCCAGCATGCATACACAGGCTATTTATACACGTATACATGTATTTAAATCATTATCTTATTCACCTGTTTGTAATGTTACTTTGAGCAACAGTTCTGTCATCTCTTTTTTTTTGTCTTCAAGTACAGAATATGTGGGATGCTCTGGCAAGGGAGGGGAGAAGCATCTTCATTTGTGGGAAGGCTGAAAAGTGCCTGACCAAAGAGAGGATAAAAATGCCTGCCTGCTGGGATGTAGCATCACCAGCACTACAGTATTTCTAGGGTAAGCTCTGGCTTGGCAGTACCCAGTAACCGCCCCGTGGAACTTATCTGCTAGCTTTCAGCTTGATAGCAAAGGTTACGAGATCTCCAACATCAGACTTTCCCTTTAGGGACAGATGGGGGCAGAACCAAGTTTTGCACGACCTATTTGTCTTGTGCTGGTTGGTATTTGTTTTTCAAACTGATGTTTTATAAACTGCTAATCTGAAACAAGGAACAATTTAAATCTGGTCTAATAGAAGAGCTGTGGTAATAAAATTATATATTTTTGTGCTCAAAGCTGACTTCATAATGAAGTCTTCTTTAAAAGCAATCTTTGCTTTTATTTGTTGAGTCTCGGTGCATACCACATACTTATGTGACGTGCACTTGCATATGAATCAAGCTAGCACTTTGAATATTCAGTTCATGTCTCAAGACAGGTAATAATTAGTGAACACAACTCTTCAGACCTTCAAAGTACGTTGCAAATATGAATTGTTGCAGCAACATAATAAGGTGCTTTAACACTAGCCACATTACGGCAGGGGAAGTAGCATGAGAAGTTACGACTCACCTAAGGCCAGTGACCTGCTGTGAGAACTGTGTTAATTCCTGGTTCCAGCTCCATCTGAAAAAAGTGTTCAGGAGCGGCGGTACCGATGGAAACTGGTTCCTGGGGGCTTGTGTCTCCAGGGTGATCCCTGCTGTGGGTTCTCTGAGGTCAAATAAGAGTTGACCTTTGTCATTAACCTTTCTCTTGGTGTCCTGTAAGAGTCCTCTGCCCATTTTTTTCTCTCTTTTTTTAAAGGAAAACTTTAGGACTTCTTCCTGAAATGCCCCAAAGTGATCAGTAGGCAGCTGACTGATAGACATGAGCAGACAACCTGGTTGTTTGGCCATGATGCTAAAAGTATGCCTTCTGTCTTATTTTAAAACTTAATTCACAGCCGTTTTGGTCTTCCTGGTCACAGATGCACGTTTTTAAAGCAGGTATATATTTAGTCAAAGTCATCATATTTAGAAAAGATGATGATCTGTGGAATTCTTTGTGGCAGATGTAATTCTCAGAGCATCTTCTGCTATTTTCTAACTAACCCACACCAGTTAGATAATACACATCCAGTCAGTGCAGGGAGATCTTATGTAACAGAAAGAAATTGGAGGCTGCCCTCTCCCATGGCACTTCTTGCTCCTCATTGCTAAAAGATGGACAGCAAATGCAATGTTTCTTAGTGTTTATGCTCTTACTTCTGAATATAAAGATTGTGTATAGTGAGTTTTTTCAGGGTAATCTTTTTCAGGTGCAGCAAAGAAAGAAGTAGGTACCTGTTTCCCTAGTTCTGGTTTCAAGGACGTCCCATTACAGGTGAAAGACGTTTGGGACGGGATGTGTCTTTTGGTATCTGGGACATTCAGTGACAAAACTGGAGTGCAGTTGGAGATGTGGGACATGCACAGCTTCACACCTGACACTGAGTTGAGGCTCTTTTGGGAATACGCAGTAAAACTGGGCCTCTGCTGAGGACCGTCCTATTTCCTATGGTTTAAGAATAAGTTTCTTCCAATACTTTCAAAATAAAAAGCCTGAATAGTGATATTGAATCTTTCAGAACCGTCCTAATGTTGGTGCAGAGCTGAGAATTCCCACTGCGTATGGGGAATATTAGAATATAATGATATTTGGGAGAAGCTCTCCCAGACAAAATGTGGGAGTGCCTCTACTGTGGCTCTTATAAAGAAAAGATTGAAAACAGTGCTGAACATTACTGACTTGAAGGGAAATGATCCTCTGCAATTTTCTTAATAGGTCTTTGATCATACTGAAAACAGTTGCCTGTGGAAAGAGTGTTCTTTCAAAGAGCTGTGATATTGTGTTGCTATTAGAAAAACAAAAAATAAGGAAAAGGGAAGATTAGCAGTTATGAAATCCTTGTAGATTACCTGTGACACTATAGCATTTCAGCCATCTAGTGATGCTGGGACATATCCTCTTCCTTAATGAAGTTTTGGGAAAAGTCATCTTACCTTCAGAAGCTTGGAATGCGGTTTTGCAATTATGCCACGAATGACCTTTTACTGTGCCTGCTGTTGACGATGAAAATAGTCTTGCTTCATTTAGGGTGTCACCTCCACCTTCTAATTCAGACGCTACTTCCTGGCATTTCTGTAGTGCCTTTAATTTAAAGGTAATGATTTAATTAAGCTGGAGAACTCCCCAGCAAAGTAAATGAGTCTTACTATCCCACTACAGAAGGGGAAGAGTTGTAGAGTGTCGGCGATTTGCCCATGGTAATGTAGTTAGTGGCAGAGTTCTGGCTGGGACGAGTCCATCCTTGAGATTCTCTGTCCCTGTGACGCAGTAAGCCATAGGCTTTGGTCTGGTGTTTTTGTCTTGTAAATGTCTGTAACTTGCTAATAACCATATTTGTGTTAATTAGCCTCCCATTACAACACATAGTTGCAAATACCATTCTTTGAAGATACACACACATGCAAATGATTACTGAAAGTTGAAAGTCAAGTTTAAAACTATGTAGTACAAGCTATAACTGAAGGGTTAGGAAGGGTTCAAAACTAACTCCAAATGCCAAGACATTCAGGAGTTTATGAGGCAAAACTGCTTTCTGTAATTTGTGAGTTCACGTTTGCAATTGTAATCTATTACCTTAATGTGTGAAATCTTAGACTGCATGAATATCATTCATGTTTCGTACTGAATGGTCTTCATGCAATCTAAGTGTCATACAGGTAGTGGGATAAAGGGAGCCCCTTATCCCGACTGTAACAAGACTATGCTCAGTGCTTATAGTTTCAGGGAGGAAACCATTAAGTGGCAGTGCAAGCTCTTCATTTTTCATCTAGTGAAGCTAATCTGAGTCTTGCTATTACCTAGGATTCAGCTGTAGGACTGCAATGCTGGCAAACACTAAGAAAGGATGCTTGAGCCAGTGGTGTCAGTAGCTCACAGACACGAGAATTTGCAAAGGAACAACAGTATTTTTTTTGCTTGGGCACCTGTTACTGGCTCAGAATTCAAGAAGTGCTGCAGTGTGAACAAAAGCTGGGAGGACTGAAACTCACACACTTCAGAAACGAGCAATAGAAATCACTCTGCAGCGCGACGGTGAAGCCTGTGTAGTAGCATCTGGTTCTCTAATGTTGTCTTTCCCCTGTGCGATGGGCTTTCCTGCATCGTCAGCTACTTCCTGTTTGCTGGCTCTTATGCCAGTTGGCAGGATTTGTTCCTGAGTATTTTACATTTCAAGTGAAGTCTTATTATGTTTAATCATAGTATTTTTCTTCCTTGTGATGTAGATTTGCCAGATAGTTACTATCTTTGTTATTATGTGCAGATTTTCCTGTTTGCCTCTGAGATCCTCTTTTATGCCTGTTGATTTATTTTATCCCTAAAGCATCCAAGCATTCACAGTCAGTGAATATGGGCTTTATTACATGGAGTTAAGGTCCTCATAAATATTCAGTGCATTCTTAAGAATGTGATGATCTTATTAGTCCCTTGATCTCTGAGACTGTCAATATTAGAAGCTGTGTGGAGAAGCTTCTCTGGTCAAAGGTGTAGGAATTCTGTAATCATTCCTTCAGGACTTTTCAAATATCATGCCAAGCTATAATATGGTTAAATTCCATCAGTCGCCTTGTTTTCAGATGTTCCTATTTATCATATATTTACTCTTTATTACTTCTCGTTGACTGTACACCAGAAGCAGCTAAACTGCACACTAGGTAGCATGGTAGACTACTAGGTTCAGTAGACATTGGTAAAAGACAGTGACTTTGCCATAACATGAAAGTCCACAGCTCTTGCTTTATATTTTAGAGAAGGTCACCCTGTATTGCAGGGGAACTTATGACTGAAATATGGTGTGATAAAATGTTGCCTGAATCAAAGTTTGTAAAGATGTAAAGATCTTGAGGTACTTTATAATAAAGGTTCTGCTAATAAGGGTTTGTGACACCTATTCAGGAGATTCAGCAGGAAACCACAGTTTTATTTTACAGATAGAAATTAAGAACTTTGGAGATCAGAACTTTTGCTGAGTTGCTTGTTGGCATCATCATTGCTCTATGTGTACTAATTATAGGCAAGGACCCTGTAGTGCAGCTCCTGCTGAACAAGACAGTGCGCCCACAGTACTTATAATCCACATGCATCAGTGTTTTGGGCTTAGGTAGCAAGGTTTTGGTAGCAGGGGAGCTGCGGGGCTGGCATCTGGGAGCAGAGCCCAGCAGTTGCCCCATGTCAGATCAGAGTCAGATCCGAAAGGGACCTGCTGCTGGCCAGAGACGAGCCTGTAAGAGATGTTGGTTGTGCCTCTGGGAGAGCAAAAAGGGAAAAACCTGCTGCATGACTGCAGCTGGGAGAGAGGAGTGAGAGCATGTAGAGAGCCAGCCCTGCAGCCCCCAAGGTGAGTGCAGGAGGTGCTCCAGGCACACAGCAGCAGTTCCCCTGCAGTCTGTGGAGAGGCCCCTGGTGGAGCAGGCTGTCCCCCTGCACCCATGGGTCCCACATGGAGCAGATCTCCACGCTGCAGCCCGTGGAGGAGCCCCTGATGGAGCAGGTGGATGTGGCCTGGAGGAGGCTGCGGCCCATGGAGAGCCCCAGCAGGAGCAGGCCCCGGGGCAGAGCTGCAGCCCATGGAGAGGAGCCCACGCAGGAGCAGGGAGTCTGGGGGGAGCTGCCACCCATGGGGGACCCGTGCTGGAGCAGTTTGCTCCTGAAGGATGGATTCAGACCCCTGTGGGAGCAGGTTTTGAAGAGCTGCTGCCTGTGGGAAGCCTCCAGACCCCATGTGGAGCAGGGGCAGAGTGAGGATGAAGGAGTGGCAGAAACGAAGCATAAGGGACTCACCTCAGCCCCCATTCCCCAGCGCTGCCTGGGGGGAAGCAATGGTGAGGGTGGGTGGTGGAGAGGTGCTCTTAGTTCTCACTGCTCTACTCTGTTATCTGTAGGCAATAAATTACATTAATCTCCCTTACGCTGAGTCTGGTCTGCCCATGATGGTAATTGGTGAGTGATCTCCCTGTCTTTATCTCAGTCTCTGAGCTTTCTTTTCATCATAGCTTCTCCCCTTGTTCTGTAGAGGAGGGGCAGCGGTGGAGCTTAGCTAGCTGTCGGTGTGAAGCCACCACAGTCAAGAGATACCAGAGGGCTGTAGGCCACAGAACCTGAGGGAAATGAGACACCGGAGAGGTTAGTGTAAGGAGCCCCAGCAGAGAAGCTGGTATGTCCTTCTGTAGGCAGCACAGCCAGAGACTGGGGAGGGATTTGAGGGAAGGCAACAGGAGCAATCAGCAGGTGTCTGCAGGCAACATCTACCAAACATGATGAGCATCACAGCAAAAAGCATGAACATGTCCATGGGAAATGGGAGATGGAGGATAACATCTTTCTCTCTAGTTGAGTTTTCTGGAAATTGGTGCCGTGGATGTAGGGTGTTGAGTGTTTCAGAGAAAAAAAATAATGAATGTTTAAAATCAGTTCTGCGCAGAAGCTGTGGAATGCCTAAGGGGCCATGGAAGTTAATGGAAGTTGAGCAGGATGGGCTCGGGCTCAGAGCCCAAAGAGATGCAGTGATGTGAACAACTCCTGCTGGTTTCTAGAGAGGTTTGGGTACAGAAGGTGGCATGGGCTTCTCATGAAAACTGTATTCTTGGTGAACTGGTCTGAAATTCTTGTCTGAAAGTCAAGAAGCACATCTGAGACAGGTATGGGCAAAACAAAAGCAAAAGCTTGACAGCGAAGTAAAACCAAGCCCCTTAGTTCTGATTTATGACTTCTAGAAAACCTCCCTTTGAGTTTGGTACTATTAAAATAGCTTGGCATGCTATTTATAGACTGAACGAGTACTGTACTTAGAATTGGCGTGTGCAGTAGGCATCTCATACACACATTTTCTTTTTTTTTTTGACACGTTTGCTTGCATTGTTGTTTTGTGGGTGTTTGTCTTGTGTAACCCAGCTATTTCTGTAGGGTTGCGGAGAGAGGAAGTGAAAGGGAGGGAACACGAGTTTCCCTGCTTTTGGTTTTACAGCAGTATAAATAATCAGGAAAGTGAGAATATAAGGGATCCCGGATGGGCTGTGGGATCCTTCACTTCACAAAGCAACAGGTCATTGCTTTGGACCAGTTCCCAGTCAGGAGAGGCTGAAGGTTTCTTCTGGAGGGCTCTGTGCTGGTTTCCTCCCCTCTCTTCATGATGCACTGTGTTTCATGAAAGCCTCCACACAAGACAACCAGCATGTTGTCTCTCAAAATATAGAACTGCAACAACAAACAAGGTGGTGAGGGTGATGTTTCAGCTCCCACCTGTACTTTGGTTTTGAGGGAACATGTGTCAGTCACCCCTCCGCAGAACTGCAGATTTTCTGTCACAACTGAAAGTCACAGAACAACTTTCCCTGAAGAGAAGGGACAGAAAGAAAACAGACAGAAGAAAAACTCAGCTTTATGTCTCGCCATACCTAAATGCAGCAGTATGAATATGCCATGCTTATGTTGTTAGTGAACAGAATCATCTCCTACAGGTTTTTTTTGTTTGTTTGTTTTGTTTGTTTGTTTGTTTGTTTTAATACCTTTCCTATGCTTCTGCTTGTGGCCAGCAGCTGCAGTGGCTGATCAGAGCAGTGCTGGGAGAAGATCACGGCTATACAGAGAAAAGCTGCAGTAGCAGCTTGGAGCTTGGCTGGCAGAATGAGAGAAGCACATGGTGGAATGAAAATCCCTTCAGCCTTGCCATGTGATGGTGTTTCTTTATTTTTATTTTAAGGCTGCGTTGAGCCAAAACTGCTCTAATCCATTTTATTCCTTGTTCAGGCTTTTGCCCATAATTAAGTAAATAACAGAACACAGTTAATTATTTCTGTTTCATAGCTTTCAATTTTCTTGAGTAGTATTAGAAACACATCGTTACTGCCATAGAATGTGAGCCCTGTGCTCTTGGCGACATGGAAAACAACAAGAGTGGGTGAGCTGACAGGTGACAGGACTTGGGGCTGTGTGGAGCCTGCAGGGCTTGAATTAAACTTACCTGCAGGTTTGCTTTGATTCCTGTGGCTGTCCTGTGATCTGCACTCTGCATATTTTCATTCCAGAGAGGAGATCCTTTGGGAGAGACTACCAACAAAGCAGTGCAGATCCCAAAAAGGGGGGGGTCATGCCCTGTTTGGTACATGCAATTTTTGCTTTCTTCTGTCTGTCACCTCTTTATTTCATGATCTGGGCCTGTGTTGTAGTGACGACCTTGGATGTTGTGCATTTATGCTGGTGTATAGAGTTGCTTTAGCTCAGTTTTTCTACCAGGTGTGCAGTTTGGGAAGCTTAGGAACAGCTGTTTGCTCTTGCTGTATTCCTCTTCAGTGAGGAATTGCTCATTTGATTTTTTTTTTTTTTTTTAATTTGAAAATGTGTGACTGTAACAGGATATTGGTGCTTTTTTATTTTTCTTTCCCCAACAAGGTACTAGATTCTCCATTTTATATTGCCGTTAGCGTTGGGTTGTCTTCTCCAACAGACCCATATCTCATATTGCAACCCATATCCCAGCTGGACCCCTGCAGCATGAGGAGCTAAATACCCTGACGTGGCACCAGCCGACCAAGCTCCGCTGCCGTCCAGTAATAATTTAAGTAATTGGGCAGCTCGGGGTGGGGAGTGCTGGTTCTGGGACACTCGCTCAGGACTGCTTGAGGTATGTAGGGCAGGGACTAATTTTGTGCAGTTCCAAGCATACTGTCAGTGCTAAATAATAATTAATATAGAATTGCAACACTATTAATAAATATCACCTGTGTAGGTTAGGAAACAAACTTTGCAATAAAGAAAAATGATTTCTTCATTTTTTTTTTCCTGACACACCAATGCGGTTCCTAAAGAGCTGTCATTGCATGTGTTTGTGTGTTAAGCTATTAGAGCTCAAATACTGCTGTAGCTATATGACTGTCAAAACACCTATAATGGTCTTGTTATTCCATCCAGCAGCCAGAAATGCTGACTAACTTTCAGGATAACAATCTTTTATATATTCAGGAAACAAAATACCCACGGGCCACTGGTGACTGACAGCTACAGTGCTCTGATTAGAGCTGACAGTTCCTGATCAGCTGTCTTGGATGTGTTAGTCTCTTTTCTGATGGGGAAGGGAAGGACAAAAGCAACACATTGTGATAGAATCAGGAGATAAGACTTTTTTGTTGGTTTTTTTTTTTTTTTTTTTTTTTTTTTTTTTTTTTTTTTCCTTTTGCAATTTTAAAGGAATTTGTGACTCAGAACTACCAAACATAGTACCCAGGTAATAGTGCTTGGAAGAGCAACCACTGATCTCTCCGTGATGGCTTTCCCATAATGGGGTATGGAAAATACTAAGGTGCCAATTTCCAGTTGTTGATTTTAGCTGTAACAACAATGTGCTGTGATTCCTGAGCTTCTGATGATGGGCAATTAAGCAATGGCCACTGAACAGTGTGGGGTTTTTTGTTTGTTTTCTTCCAAACAGTATTAATACAAAGGAGAAAATGATTTTGCCCCTAAATGAGAGGAATCCCGGTGTTGTGTTCACTTGTGCTTGCATGCAATCTGCATTAACAATCTCATAATCCCTAATAAAAAACCTGGAGTCATGGGACACAGCGTGATGTTGGGTGATAGCTCTGGGCAAAGGTTGGGCGCTTGCCCACTAGCCCTCTCTGCCCTTTCATCGGGCCTTTTTCCCCAACAGCATTCCTTAGCTGTTGAGGGAATAACAAACTTCATTTCATTTACCAATGTGTTCATTTAATTTGCGTTTTTATATGCTTGCAGATGCTGGATGCTCACAAGCACTGTGCAGCATTATCCCTCATGTGCTGCGGTGCACTTGCCAGCTCTGTGGTGCACTTTGAACTGTTCAGAAGCACTGAAAAGCACTGAAATGCATTCGATAGATGTAAGATATAATATATCAAATAATGAGTTTACTGCTCTTCCCTATTTCATTACAACAGTGGCTTGGTAACACAGCTAAAACTTAGTCGCTCATCATTTCCTTCAGAAAACCTGTATTTGGATTTAGGCATAAATTGCACCTCTTGCATGTGGGCAAATTCCAGCTTGGCATAAAGGACGTCATGTGCAGCTATTTTTTGAGTTAGGTAAGTGCCTGGTTTTGTAAGCTAGTGCACTGTTTGAGACTTGCACCAACACCCATAAAGCTGGGTGGACCTTTCGCTACTTGCTGAAATAAATTTTGTCTCCAAGTTGCTGGGGTTGGAGGCATCTTTCTCGAAGAAATAAACCTGTAAGTCCCAGCAGTTAGAGGTGCTGTGCAAGGGGAACAGCTGCGCTTCTTGGAGCTCACTTCTAGCCCAAACATATTTGTCGAGTCATTGCATGTGGCCCTTCCACAGGGTCTGAGTCTCTCATGCCATGCTTAAGTAAAATTTTTAATTTTTTTTTAAAGGTGTGCTAAGATGCATGTGAAATTAAGGCCTTTTTTGG
Source organism: Aythya fuligula (assembly GCF_009819795.1). Classification (NCBI taxonomy): domain Eukaryota; kingdom Metazoa; phylum Chordata; class Aves; order Anseriformes; family Anatidae; genus Aythya; species Aythya fuligula. The sequence goes on along the minus strand of NC_045578.1, from coordinate 3,693,235 downwards.
CAGTTATTTATGGTGCAGTTGGTGAATTTTAAGTTGTTACTAAGCCTCCAAAACTATCAGTTTTTTGGACCATGGCTTGAGAGGGATTGCAGCAGTAGCTGAAGAACATGGAGGTGAATCCCTTCTGCTCTGTTCTTCATTGTTCTTGTTAAACTTGTTTTTTCTCTCCCTAATCAGTAATGCTTCTGTATTCATAATAACTTTCAAAATCATGTTAAAATATATATAATGGTATAAAATGTCAAAAACTGAGTGCCTGATCGCAAGCTCACATTTGCCTCAAAAATGTACACTTAAATCACTTGCATCACTGAAAGCCACTTTACTTCCTCAGAATAAATTAGCAGTAGAGCTGTGTTAGCACCAGGCTTCTTGAATAAAAAGGCAAGTTCTGTGAGTGGCTGGAAAGAGGTTTCTAGCTAATACAGTCTGAATTAGGATTTAACCTTCTTGATTTAGATATTTATTTGAGCTTTATTACACTCTCCCTTCACATTTTCCATGTGAATATGAAATATGTTCATCACCATTTAGTAATTACTGGACTCAGTAACCGGACAATACTTGTTTTTATTCACTCCAAGACTTGTGCAACTGAGCTGTAAGCTGTTTCAGTCTTGAGTGGGAGAGATTTCTTATGCAACCACTGTCTGTAGTGAGAGAAGAGTGTGCGGAACAAGCAGAGCCTTGGGAGAGCTCAGTCTGGCTGCCTGGCCATGGACACTCAGCCCCCGGGCTTTGCCTGGCTGCCAGAAGCCAACAGGTAGGATCGTTCGTGGTGCAGACATCACAAGTTAGTAGACTGAAATCACTGATCCCATAATTCAGCTGTTTCTAAATTTCATCAATCACACTTCTGGCTGCCAAAACAAATGTTTTTCAGCCTTTCATTTTTCCTGGTAGATTAAAACAAAGACATACTTTTTTTTTTTTTTTTAATGCATGAATTTTGCTGCAGCAAAGGAAAATGCTGAGAGGAAACTCTACCAGCAGCGCTGGTTTTCCACCATTTTCAGTTCTTTCCTATGCATGAATAAGGCTTGCTTTCACGTTTTTTTTGACATATTTTTTATTTTTCATCATTGGCATTGACATCATATAGAGGATTACTGTTTGCAGCTTCCAGTTGAACACATTGACTCCATTTTCCTTTGCTGGTGTTGAGTTGTAAAGGCAAGAGACCTAAAATATAGACATTACAGTCATGCAGAAAGTTTCTATTTAAAAAAACTTATAAAACTAAGTATGGTGGTTCTAAAATATACTTGCTCTTTTATAATTACACACTTTAGATATTAATACATGTAATTTTGAAAGTGTAATTTAGTCTCCAGTAGGTAGCATCACGACGATTTTAAGGTAGGTTTAAAAAAAAAAAAGTGCCTAAATATCTTGACAAGAGCAATTTTCTTCTTTAGGATCTTCCTGGGTTTAGTATGGAGGACCGAATCCTAGACTGTGGTGAGGTTTTTTTGTTTTTGTTTTTAATTTTGAGCCAGGACAGCAGAGGCTGAATTGATCTGTCTCTTAAAGAAACAGCCTCAGGGTGCTCCCATGGGATTTCAGGACTGGAGGGAAGCAAGAGCACACTTTGGGTACATGCAGTTGGCCAGTTACAGCTCAAAAAGAGGCTTGTGGCAGCTCTTAAAAAGCCAGTTAATAAAAGAGTTGCTAGCATCTGCAAGTGTTATGGACAAAGCATGTCAGTCTGTGCGTGTGCTGGTGTGCTCACAACCAGACTCCAGACTCCCCTGCTCTGTATTTCTCTGCAAACATTAGTTTCCCTTTAAATCTGGGATAGTGTCTTTCCAGTCAAAATTGCTATGTGGCATGTGGTTTGCTGAGGGGAAAGCAAGTAATTTGTTGTCTACCGGGCGATCGTGCCATGTCAGCTGTCTGATCCCCCTGTAATTTCGCTGTGGACCACTGCTCAGAGCCCCTGCTGCTGAGCATGCAGCTGCATGAGCCCTTTACGTTCAGCATGGGTGCTTGGAGGGTCCTCACTCTTTATTTCCTTCTTTCCCTCCCCCAGGCTGTCACTTGTGTGTAATCAAATTAAGCAGTGGCACCAGCCCCAGCAGAGAAGAGCCCCTCTGTTAGAAGGCAGGCAGTCCCTTTAGAGTTTGCTCGCAGATTTCATCATTTGCACCTGCCTTTACTGGCTACTGATCCGACCTTGCCTGCCAGCAGCCTGTGCTGAGAAGTGGTCCCTGTTCCTTCTATCTCAATTAAGAGTTTTAAGGACACTTCTTTACTTGCCAGCCTCCTAAAGCTTGTCTTTGTCCACAAACACGCTGCATTATATTTTTACAGGGTCCAGTTGAACAGTGCTTTCAGCGCGTGTAAGGAACACGAGAAAGGGCACTGTTAGGAGGTTTCTGTTAAATACATAAAGAGCGGCAGCAGCCCAAATCACCCGCAACTGGTGTCAAGTGATAGCTGTGTGAGGATGCTGGGTGATCTGAGGCAGTCATTCGTGGCACGCTGCAGGTTTTTATTTGAAATTCTCTGTAAGTTGTAAGGCCTGGCTTGCTGTCTCTAGACATTGTGGGCCTAGGGCTGCTGTCCCTGCCTGCACAGGGCCCCGTGGGCCAGACACACTTCTGCCTTGGCAGCAGCCCATGGGTGTGAAATGGCCTTTGGGCTGTGTGATGGGGGAAATCAGGCTGTGACAGGGGAAATTCAGGCTGGATATTTGGAAGAGGTTCTTCACCAAGAGGGTTGTCACACACTGGAACAGGCTCCCCAGGGACGCAGTCATGGCACCAGGCCTGTCGGAGTTTAAGACGCGTTTGGACTGTGCACTTAGTCATATGGTCTGAATTTTTGGGTAGACCTGTGTGGTGCCAGGGGTTAGACTCAATCCTTGTGGGTCCCTTCCGACTGGGGATATTCTGTGATGTTGTGACTGCACAGGTCCTTCTGTCCTGCCCCTCACTGCCTGAGGCAGCCCTTGGAGCCCCAGCAGCCATCGCTTTCTCAATGTCGAAGTTGGAAACTATTTCCTCCACCATCACCTACAGGTGTTTCCCTATGCCATGAAGCCATCTCGTTTTAATATCTTCCATTGCAAAGTATTCACTTCTTTGTATTCAGCACTTCTTGGCTCCACACAGCCTGTGTCCGCTCTTTTTCTCTCATTAAAATCATGAACTCAGCACTGTGTGGAGGAACTTTCTGAGGGGCCTGCTCAGCAAACTGCAGCAGTTGGTTTATGTTGGGGTTTGCTACTGCAGCCCCCTCATCAGGGATAATTTTGCTGCTATGCTTTCATTTGGGTGATGGATATTGCAAATTCCTCTGTGGGGGTTGCAGAGGTACCTGTGCACCCAGAGGGAGAACCCCTGTGCCAGAGCTGGAGCGTACTGTGGGGCTTGCCGCCTTGTTTCTGCTATTGCGTGTTAAAAGCATGAGCCTAGCTGCTAAGTACCTCCCCTTGGTGATTGCTAAATGTAGTTCTTTATGTATAAGCAAGCTCAAACAATAGAAAATATATGAAATATGAGCCCTTTCTTTGTGCTCGGGTGGGAACATTCATCTCGCTTTGGTGAGGAACGTTCACCTCACATTTCCGAACATTGTGTTCAGCAGATGAGCCGCTTCCTCCTCCTCCTTCAGCTTTTGGTTTCTCCTTGGAGAAAGGGCTGAGAGGCAATGCTAAGATGGACTGTTAGAGTAATTATGGAAAGGAGCAGGCATAGTTTTAAAGATGCTGTTGTGTGATTTCTTTGTTACTGGATGGAGGAGGGGAAGATTGGCGTGGTCTTTGTTTTCACACAGTGTGGTCTACTGACATGTAGATGAGCAAGAGTTACCCTGGGAAAGAGTCGCCTTCAGACTATAGCCGTGTCCCCAACTGGAGAGAAGAGCCATCATACAAGGAAACCTGAAATATGTTTATATCCCACAGCTGGCATCCTTCTCTCAAGCTGAGCACTTACAAAGATTACAGAAATTTTCATGTTGTCTTTGCTGCGTGACTCTGTCGCTGCATTAAATTTGCTGAGAGAAACCTCTTTGCATGCACATAGGCATAATTTCACACAACCTAAGGCAATGAGATTAAATTACGGAGAAACTTGTTTTCTAAACAGTTGCTCTCAGCCCAATTTCGCAGAGACTTTAATAAGACAAACAACAAATAGAAAAACTTTTTTTTTTTTTTTTTTAAAAAAAAAGCCCTTAAAATAGATATGAGGTTAAAAGGAGACTATCTAATTTTGTTTGCATTGTGGTCCTAATTTGTCGCTCCTGGTGACTTGAATTCCTCACAAATTGCTGGTTTGTCTGCAGATCTGTAATTCCCAAATGCTGTAATTTTGCCCTTAGAAATGTTGGCCACTGGTAGCTCTTTCTGAGTTGGAATTTTGAATGACTTAAATTCCACTGCATGGTCTTTTTCTGTTTAACCTAGGTGGAGACTTGCCTCCTGAGGAGTGGGAGGTATAGGAGGTGCCTCCTGTATGTCTAAAGAAGGTGCTTACATTGCCTGTTGGCTGGAGGAGAGGTCTGTGTTTTTAGTGCTGTGGGCAGCCATCAGAAGATCAGGCTAGAGAACCAGGCTGTCCTGGTGTAGGACACTTCAAAATGTGAGATCAAATGCTACTGCTGTGCAAAATCCAGGGCTTTCCCAAATGCTCTGCTCTTCAACTCCTACCAGCTAGTGAAAGGCTCACATTCTGCTGTAAGCCTTCGGCTGGTTTGAAAGCACTAGTTGCATATTTTGAGTTTCAGCTAGCATCCAGTCCCTTATTCTAGGCCATATGTTTAATTGTTGTGACATAAACTGAAAGAATACATCATTTATTGTAATGCCTGAAAACCTGAAATACCGAGATGAAAGGAGAGATGGATCTGAGTTGCACTTTCATCTGGTTTTCATCATTTGAGTTGGTTTTCATCTCTATTTTTTTTTTTATTATTATTTTTTAAGAGCACTGAGAAATGAAACCTTATTCGTAGTTTGTTTTTTACATTAAGATTATCCTCTGGGCTTCCCCGTGATAAACTGTTGTTAAAGTGATAGCCTTAGTATAGATGTCTCAGGAAAGAGGACATGACAAATAAATGCTGTCAACAAAACTAGATTTTTCAAGAGCTTGTGATGTAACCTAAGCTGTGGATGAAGGTCTGTCTTGAAGGACAGAGATACTTCAAGTTCTAGATATTTTGACTTAGATATCTTGATATTTCTGCCCAGCTCTGTATTGGAGTTTTGATGCCTACTAAAGTAGTTACGGAAGCTTCTTAAATCTGAAGTGCCTGGGGAAATCCTTTTGGTTATACACTAATTATGTATCATTTCCAGTTAGAAATTGCAATTAAGGGCTCTGTCGTGCTCTGTTCTGTGCAGACGAGTAATGACAATGAGGGTTGGGAGGCCTGAGCTGTCTGCATACGACATGCATCATTTGTGCAATGGGCACCAATTCTTTCACTGCTCTTTCCTTCTGTGCAATAGGCATAGCCTCTACCAATAAGGCTGACCGCTGTTATCTGTGCTTCTGAACAAATTAACGAGGTTCTAGATTGTTTAATATGTAGCAGCACAGCAGGCCTTTGCAGTTTGCAGGATGCTTACGGGGTGCAGCAGCAGAAATAGCGCTGCAGGCGCTTCTGTGCAGTCAGTGTACAGCAAGAAAGCAAAACCACATTGTGTAATTTTATGAAAGAGAAGTGTGTAATTTAAGCAAAATGCTTTACTTGATAGGCTGCAAGCATTTATTTTTCAAACATGCCATGAAATGTTAGTAGTGGGTATGTATCAAAACGTTTGATTGTGAAGGAGGAATGTTTATTTTGGGTTGAAAAGTTTTAGAAAGGAAATTATACTCATATCTTCATCAAAGTTGAGTAATGGGAAGATGGTTTGTAAGGAAAACAGCTGGGCTGAAATCTGTTCATGTTAGCGTGAATAAAGGGCAGTTGCACAGTGTTTCTGCTCTGTGACTGGGATCAGGATTTGACTCCCTTTTTCCTGTGTGAGAAAAAGAGTAAGTTGAAAAAGGAACAGAGAGCTCAAGCTAGGTTTCTGACACTGCCACGAAGCATTGCTGCTTGCATTACACAGAGTGGATCCTGTTGCAGCAGTCACTGTGCATTTTGACACTGCTGGACCTCTGAAAGTGGTGCTGGAAGCAAGATTGCAAATAGAAAGATGATGGAGAGGGGACTCAGCCAGGGGACTTCAGCACGAACATGTAAAAACCACAGGCAGCCGCTGTCCCAGAGCGTGGCCATCCTGCAGACCAGCAGCATGCGCCTGGGTAGCTGGGCACAGCCTCTCCAGCTCTGCTTTCCCACCTAGTGCATCAAGACTGCCAAGAACTCCACAAATTGGAGCCCCCAGCACAAGAAAGACAGGGGCATAGTAGAATGAGTCCAGCGGGAGCCACAAAGGTGATCAAGGGGCTGGAGCACCTCTTTTATGAAGGGAGTTGGGGTTATTCAGCCTGGAGAAAAGAGAGGAGACCTCTGAAAGGCCAATATGGGGCTTACCTTTTTTATAAATAAGGTGGAGGGTGACTTTTTACATGGGCAGATGGTGCTCAAGGCCAGGCTGGATGGGGCTTTGGGCAGCCTGGGCTGGTGGGAAGATTCCCTGCTCATGGCAGGGCTTGGAATTAGGTGATCTTGAAGGTCCCTTCCAAGCCAAACTATTCTGTGATTCTATGATTATAATCAATACTCACAATGGTTCAGTAGATTAGTTAATTAGTAATGTCAAAGCATTGGTGATGACAATGTTGTTGAGCTGCTCTGCCTTGTGTTTGGAAGCTGAGGACAGCAATTGGAATAGGTGGATCCAGAGATGGCTGCTCAGAGCAACAAAGCTATCTTCCATCTACCTGCTCCGGTTGTTTTCAAGCTGCCAGGGAAACACGGATGCTCTGCTCGCTGCCTTGTGTTTGGCAGGCACTTTCCAGTGTGGCAAAGCACTGTGCTCCTGCAAATGAATATGCAGTTCGTTAGTGAATGAGTTGGCGTGCACAGCTAATTTCCTTTTGCACCTCTTGTTTGCAGCTGATGTTGGTGTGTGTTAAAACATGAAGATTTCCCTGCATTATGCTGAGGGAGAGAACGCATAAATGAGACAGCGAGTGTGCATGCAAAGGGAAAGAGGAAGAGAAGGGCTTTTAAGTAAAAAAATATGATGGATTGCATTTAAATACCTCTACTTTGACAGAAATTAATGGTGTAATTCAGGGCATATCAATTAAGATGAAGGACTTGGAGAGGAAATTGATGCAACTCAAAGCACTTTAGGAGCTCCTGAAACTAGGCTGTAGCTAGCTGGAACAAGGGAGGCGAGCATTTGGACGTCCCTCTGTTGAAATAAGATGTGCTTGGTCTTCTCTGAAGGTTTACTGGAATATTTGTAAGCAGTGGCACTGCTAATTTTTTCTTAGAAGGTGAAGTAGCTACTATTTTCTGCAGGGAGGAGAAAGTAAAATAAACCATACATACACCACCAGCGCTTTCCCTTCCAGGTGCTTTTCCTCCCCTGTAGCTGTGGCCATGGCCACACCAGTGGCTGTTTTGGCAGGTGGAGCAGGAGCAGGTAGGCACAGCAGGGTGTGCAGATGGGAGTAAGCGGGGGACTGGGACACTGCGCTCATCACATAAGAAAGATGAAGCAATTGAACCTTTGTGGGAGGCAGAAGGCGGCAAAAACAAACAAACAAACAAAAAAACACAACACAAACAGACGACTCATCCCTTAATCAGATAGCCATAGTATTATTTTGGTAGCAAAGCAAAAGTTAGATGTATATTTTTTTTGTCTTTACAGAAGCAGGGCTTGTTTCTTACCAGTTTTATGAAAAGAAGGGGTGTTGCCTGGTCAAAATACCTGTCAGAATGACAGAAGCAATACATTGTTTTCTTGCATTCTCCTTCTGTTTGCCTCTCACTTAACCAGAGGCCTGGTTGTGTTATGTCTGTGCTAACTGTACTAGGAATCACTGTTTGGTTTGTAAAAATTAAACAAAAAGAGGAGGGGCAGCTCTGATGCAGTCTATCAGAAACATACACCCTACAGATAATAATAATTGCTGCAACCGTGGCCACAATAGAGTAGGCCTTTCAAGTTTGCCATGAAGTTTATAAACAAGTGCATTTTGGTGCGATTGAAGCATGATCAGGTTTTGGAGCCTGTTTATTTCTTTTTTTTGGGGGGGGGGGATTTTCTGCACAAACACAAGATTTTTGAAGAGCTTAGTCTTAGAGGATTCAGGAACTGCAGCAACAGCTGTGCAAGGAGAGCGCCAAATGCAAGGGTGAACAAGCAGATGAGAGATGGCAATTCTGAAATCCTACTCCTTAAAGTTAGGACTGATTCTGTGAGTGTTAAAAAAGCCACAGCGTGGGGCAGTGTGTGCTATTGTCAAATGGGAAGCTAAAACTTGTCAAATGTCTGCTGGCAACTCCAGAGAGTGAAGCTTCTGCTTTCATTGCTGAGTCAGGGTGAAGGTTTCTCAGAGCTCCATCTGCCTTTATTAACCTCCTTCCTGCAATCCTTTCAAGGTCATAGTCTTTACCTTTAATTGGCTCATTTCCCTACAGCTTGATGTAAAAATACATGCTTAAAAATGATATAAGCGTAAGGCTTATTAGCATGGAGTAGGAAATCAGGAAATCAAGTATGTTTAAATAGTTCTTGCCATACAACTCTCCTTAGTTTTTGGACTATTTTGCTCATGCTGTTGCTCCACCACAGCAGAAATCTCACTCCAGCTGTGCATGTGAAGGGTGCAAATATCAGCACCAGCAATTTTCTTCAAGTATTTTCTTTGTGTTCGAATGGAGCACAAAAAAAAGGCATCTGATCTGACAGGCAAACCTGATGATGGCTGTGCAGAAACACTTCTTGGTTTTGTTTTCAAAGCGATTTCTACAGGTTTTCTCCCCTTCTCTATTGCACAATTCATCTGAATGGAGATGTATTATGCCTCTGGCACACAGCAGGCTCTATGTCTATAGTTGTTTTATGCAGTCTTTTCTTTTTGCAGCATCTTAGCGTGGCTTGCCTGAGGTGAATATTCTCTTTCTCCCCACACCAATAAAGTGGCCCTAATAACAATATGAAACTGGGAAATTATGCAGAAAGGAAGAAGGTAGGAGTAGGATAGAGCATGTTTGCATTTGACAAATGTATCTGTCATCTCTAACACCTGCTGGCCATCTTCTGTTACCTCTGAATTCTGCAGTCCTCCTCTGGGCTGTAGCACATAAGACAGGGACCAGCAGTTTGTGACCCCATCTACAAGGAGGCGAATATTTTTCCCCCAAATTCCAGGTCATTTAATGTGTTTGCAAGAGGTTTCCCTCAGTCTCTGATGTCCTTTCAGATGTCATTCTCCATAGTTCTATTTTGTCTTACCTGTAGCAGACACTTGATAAGAATGATGGTATAAGGTTGTACATGTATTTTTAAACAGTGGTTGTATAAAAATCAAACTGCTGATCTTGTTTCTTGACAGAGAAGGAAGACTCACTATATTTGGTTTCAGTTTTAGTATTCTTGGAGCAGTTCTGGCATTTCCTAAAGTTGCTTCCATCACAAACTGAGCCATATGAACAGGAGACAAAATCAAAATCAAATCCATTGCATGGGAATTAGTGTTGACATGAAAGGCAAGTTTCTTAACTGCAGAAGGAGTGATAGTTATTCAGATATTCCAGCAGAAAAAAAAATGTTCAACTGATTTAGGGGACAATATATTCTCAACGTATATACATGCCTTACAGTACTAGTAAATACAGCATTTTAGGATTTGATTATGCTTTTATGTAGAAATCTCTCTTGTCTAAAACAGTGCCTTGAGAAAAGGACAGATGGCAACTCTTTCCCAACTCAACTTCTGTAGTGAATAAACGGGTGGCTACAATCCTTCTGGTTATTAGCAGTGATATATATTAAGAAGATGCCAATTTGTATTTGCTACATGTCTTAGATTTCACGCAACACTGCAGCACTGTGATAGAGAGGTATTAAAAAGCAGCAGCTACGTGATAGGCACCAACCATTTTTGTTCTCTGTCCAGCTTTTCAAGAACAACCAGCTATGTCACAGTTCCTCAAAACTGAATCAATTTCCTTGAGGATCACCAGGTGCCTTCGAAGCATGCCTGGGGTATTTCCAGCTAAGCGTTAATAAGGCTTCTTTCCTAGGCAGATGGGTGTTCTGGGTGTATTTTGCATTGGCACAAATGATTTTGCCTTCAGTAACTTCTAGTTTTCTGTACATTTTTGATCCTTTCAAAGTTTAGGTCTGTGGTTGGGGACTGCAGTAGGCTGATGAAGCATGAACAAGACTCTCAAGGTGATCTACTTATGAGTTCTTGTTCCTTATTAATTACCATTGTTGTAATGAACAGGCGGCTAATACAGGAGGCAGGAGAAGGGCAAAAAGCAATTTTTCAGATTTCTAAGAAATCCATTGGCTGGTAAAGAAAGGCTACTGGTTTGTTTCCTTCCAAAATCCACTTGCATCGGATCCATCGTCACTTCCACTTTCTTTTCAGTGGCAAACCAGGCAGAGCAGATCGAGGGTACAGCTTTGTGGTTGTGCACAAATCTCCTTTAACTTGCCATAAAGTGAGAGAGAAATTGGACGGCATGGATGGAGTTCTTTTTTGCTTGATTTCCTTCCTCTCATTGCTGCTAACATGAACATGTGAAAATTACCCCAAGCAAAAACACTTAAGCTGAGATATAATCTGCCAAGGGAATTTGGGCATACAGCACCTGCTTAAAATAACAATAAATTAGACAACTGGTTGCCATATTCTCAGTGCAGCTTTGAAAGTCTCTGCCTGAAAGTATAATTACAAATAAGATTTAAACAATGCCATTTATGTATAAAAGCTTTCTGTGAGTCATGAATTGCAGCTTTCTAAATTAATGGAAAGATTAATTTTCTCATTTTCATTTCTCTCCTCCCCAATACCTTGTGGGGAGTAGCTCACGGAGTAAATGACTTCTGGTACCCCATCGGTGTGGAGATTGGTGAGGAATGCTGCAGCTCCCTTGGCCAAACGCGTCCCTCCTGGGAACACCTGGGTGCCTGCTGAGACCTGCACGGAGGTGTTTGGGTGCCAATCGTGCCTGCCTGTTGGCCTGACTTGAAAGCACCCTCGCTAGCTTGGCGTTTGCCTCTTTGAAAATAAAGTTCCTCGCGGTACGGGAGCTGGCGTATCTCTCTTGTCAGGTCCTTGCGGATTTACCTGCTATCCGCGTGTGCTGGAATGTGTTTGGTGGTGAGCTGTGTCTGTGCTTTGGGGTGTTCTGCACTTCTGTCCAGACCAAACTTCTGTCGGTCCAGCACCGAGGGACTGCCATAAGCAGCAGTCTGCAGGTGCTCTGCCCAGCTTCCCAGCAGGTATCTCGCGCTCCATGTGGGGCTTGGAAGCCAGCGAGATTCCAGCCAACGTCACGAGCGGAAGAATAAAAGCTTTTGGGCACGGCATGCTTATGCAAGACCTGAAGTCTGCACCTGCACCTGCAATATGTATACCCCACAGCAGAACGCTTGACAAGGAGTTTCTTTCATCTGAGAATCTTTTTATCTGATGGCACCAGCCTTGGTGCTCGGAGTTTGCGTTACTTCCTGAATCCTCAGTAGCTTTGCTGACCACACAGGCACATTGCAGCTCCTGAGTTACCCTCGGTAATCAGATGGCACTGAGATCATTTGCTGCTTTGCTTCAGAGACAGGCACGGCTTGTTCTTTTTTTTTTTTTTTTAATCCCCTCTATGTTATTCAGAGTTCTAAGGGACATACAAGAAAGATGGTTTATTTCCTGACCTACACTTAAATAAAGAATAAATGTTGAAAAGGATTGACATATGTCCTAAAAGAAGTGCCTTTAATACCAGGGATTGAAGTGCATGGGTTTCTGTTCAGATTGAGGGTTGAGTTGTCTTTTGATTTTAACTGAATCTTTTCTTTTTCTTATCTATTCAGCAAGAAAGTATATCACAGGAGCCCAACAGGTTGTTTCTTCAAAGGGAGTTCTTTTTATATTGTGTACAAGATTGGTGGCTAAGCATTTTCTTCCTGACCCCATCTCTTCAGCAGCTTAGATATTAGTATGCCAAAGCATGGTGTGGGTAGGGAGGGAGAGAGAAATACTTCTTATGTTAATTGCTTGTGTGCAGCACCTGTGTCCAAGCTTGGTTATCTCCAGAGATTTCACAGTTTTTCGCTTCACCCACAAAAACATCTGGAGAGCGGGAATGAGAGTTCTGGACTGTATATCCCCAAAGTGATGTCTGCTGGCCACCTAAAAAACTTCGAGATCTTGTAAGGTTTGATTTTTCACCTAAATTGTGTGATGTCTTTCTTTATGAAAACACAGACAATTTTGACTAACAGAGGTGAGACTAGTAAGTGATACAGGATAATGCATGTATTTCTGTGTTTGTAGGTGCAGTGGGGCAATACTGCTGATTTGCTTCTTCATAGAAAAGAATATCCTTCATGGCTGGCTTCAGATCTATAATGTAGATGCCTATAGCTATTCTGAAACAGGAACGTTGCTCTGAAGTAAAATCTTACTACTACGACCAAAATAAAGAACTACAGCAATTCCAGTAAATGAAAGCAAATTGCAAGGGAAGCAGTTTCCTTTAAACTGAGGATATTTTGTAAGTCACTCTCTCCAGGTTATTCTTTCTCTCCCATTAATGTTTTGATCATTTGGCCCATTTCAGCCACATTTGAAGAAGGAAGACTTCTCAAAGGTACAATGCTGAGAGAGGTTTCATAGAAATCTGGATACAGAAAAATGAGAGTCCCTGTAACATGGTCTTCGCCTTTATTAGATATGAAAGAATCCACAAGGGCAAAAGATTTTCAACATCCACCACCTCTGAAAAACCTTGGAAAATGCATCTTCAAGATAGAAAGCTGTAGGAAAACAGGGATCATTAGTTCTGCTTTTAGGGACTTATTTTTAATTTATTTTATTTTTTTGCTATAAACTTACTAAGAATTCACTCGTGGGACATCACCAAACCACTTTTTTGGGAAAGATGTGGGCTTCTATGAGCTATGTCTTGTGGCTGTCCTGGGGTATACCTCAGGACAGTTCATGAATAGAAGCTTAACAAATTTAAGCCTTTTATTGTTTGCTTAGGGTTAAGGGGGGAAACCCAAGCTCCTTCTCTATCTACCTGTATTGCTGTGTCTCCCAAAACCAGTGGAGGCAATGTCCTTTTTTTCTTCTTCTGCTCTGCTAACTATCATAGATTGAAATGTGGGAGACTTGCTGGCAACCATTTAAAAAAAAAAAAAAAAAAAGAGAGAGAGAGAGAAAGAAAAAAAGACTTTTGAGAAATGACAGGTTTAATGCTATCCTTTTTTTAAACAGACACCTCTCTACGAGGTGAAGGAAAGGTTTTCCTGTGTCCTGAAGAGAATGTACAATTATTAATATTTTTTTCTGAATTTCTGTACTCATATATTTTTTAAGAAATTCATTACTGAATGTCCCAAGGGATAGTTCGTGAAATTTGGTATCAGTCTGAAATTCGTGCAAGGAAGTCAGGCAGAGCTGTGTCTGTCACTGGGCGATGTTGAGGTGGAATTTAGCAGCATCCAACGCTCAGCTACGTCCTGGCATGCTGCAGGAAGAACTGGGGTTCACCTCCCACAAAGAAGGAAGCGTGCTGTAGTGGTTTATCCACAGGAAATGTTTCCTTTCCTTCCACCCTGGTCTTTCCTTCGGCATGGCAGTAAATTTTTGATTCCTTGTTCTGCCTTGCAGCCGTTAAAAGAGAAGCAGGCCCATCAGCACTGTCGTATCACAGACAGCAGGCACTGTGAAATCAGACCTTTGATCAAAGGCCTTTGTGATTGCAATATCAGAGGCTGAGTAGCCTTTATCACCTACCCACAATCTACAAATAAAGTTTGAACGAGGAAAGTGGTTAAAATGGATCTGCTTTCCCATCACAGAAATAAAAGCTACCCGAAATCAGAGAGCCTCTCACTTCTAATAACAGCAACAGCAAAAATGTCCCTGTCTGTTTTTTATTTGGGATGCACATGTCTTATAATTAATCTTCCTTCTACTAATTTGCCTTTCATCTGGGGCTCTTCTAAGCACTTCACAAGAGCATAATAACCAAGCCCTCCCGTATCTGTGACAGACATGATTATTGTTATTATCTTCATTTGACTAATGTGGACTGAGAACCTCTGTGGGATCAAATAACTCACCCAAGGTTAAATAGCGATTTAGTGTCAGGACCGGGAGCAGAGCTGCCCTGGCTCTTCAGCCTGGGCTGAGCTCAGGTTTTGCGAACATGGGTGTGTGAGCAGTGCACGTCACTGTCCTGTTACCAGAGCCCTTTGGTAGAGGTCCCGTGCTGATGCAGCTCAGCAAAAACAAAGTCACAGCAGTGGAGGGAGAGCTTCAGAAATTGCTGTAGCTCACCCTGGATAAAACACTCTGGGACAACCCCTGTTTGTGCTGTGAGGATTTCCTGGTGTCACTGCCGTTGCGTGGCTACATGAATGACCCATTCCAATTATAGAGAAGCTCCAGCCCTCGTGCTCATTTTAGATTTTAGTACACGTTGCTCTCATCTAACCGCATGCCCCCATGCAGATAGAAGGTTTTACATACAGCTTTTGCTGCCGTATTGGCTATCAGATGTAGCAGAGCACAGTAGGTTCTTTAATAGGTCATGCTTAAGAAGGCAGGGTGATGTATTTAAATACCTCCTATGATAACGCCAAAGCTGGTTCCTTTTATCTTTTACTTAACAGTGCTGTGGGTGAGCCCTGGCTTCCTTAACGAGCTTTTGTGCCCCACACGAATCATCTTTGAAATCCCCGCGTGCCGTGCTAATTCACTGAACAAAACCACTCACCTTGTCAGCTAGATGAATTAAAAGACGTTGGGGTTAGGGTAACTAGCGCAGCACCATGCTCAGTCATTTCCTAGCACAGCTTGACCAGTGCCCAGAGTGAAATACAAATGCTGAATGTGTGTTCTTAGTGTGGGAGGTGCGTGCACACGTGTGCGTGCAGGTGAGGAGCGTTGTGTTGCTTCGTGCCTAGGGAGGGATGTTTTCAGTCAATGGGTGATGCTGAAGTTGGCAGAAGAGCTTTTCTGCCCATTCACAGATTAAAAAATGCCCGTGATTAAAGGACTGCTCCCGATTAGAGCACAGCGAAGGCTGCTTTAAATAGCTACGGAAAAAGCACAAGGCAACTCCAGGAGACTGCTTTGGCAGTGTGTAGTAACATACTTTCAAGTCTCATCTGCAAGAAAAATGTTTCCCTCAGGTCATGTGTGGATATGAAAAGAGCTCCTCAAAACAGGACCTTTGGATTTATTGACATTGTGTGCTATACATCAATGCACTGTGCACTAAGATTCCTGCGCAGATCAGTGTGATGGGAGAGCACCAAGCGAATACAAGAACAGGGAGGGGGAAGGAGGAAGGGGATGGGGGATGATAAGGTGGGTGAGGAGACCTAGGGTTCTGGTTATCGTGCTCAAGAGAGAGCACAGAAAACAGCGGGGTACAAGGGAGCAGCTGGCAAAGGTGGACTTGGAGCAGCTTTATCCTCCTTTCTTTATGCAGGATGACAGATTCCTAAGCCTATTTGCCATGTTCAGCAGCAATGTCTCTAAGATGTTTAAGGCATTTAACACCAAGAGCTATTCTGGGATTACTAAAGGTAGCGGAGATACTTGTATCGCCAGTCAAAAGCTTTTTCATCTGCAAGTTACAGCAGGAAGATTTAGGTAGCTACTTGAAACAGCAGGGTATTTTCACATGTTTCCTGTCTTCTTAGAAGTGGGCTGCAGCGCCAAGTTGGCATTGGTGTTTTAGCAGTGGAGGATATGCTATAGGCAATTCCAGCTTTTCTTCCTTTTGCACTTAAAGCCTTGTGATCCTATCCAGATCTAGGTCACAGAGGGAGATTTGTGCAGTGGACATGAACTAACATTAAGAAGCCACTTCTTCAAATTCGGATGCAGCTTGGCAGGAGCACTGGAGATGTGCTTGTATCCCCCCGTGCTGATGCCAAGCTGATTACCAGCCCTTGTTATTACCCCAGGACTGTGGCAGCAGACATATCACGCATTCACTTTTAAACAGTGGTGGTTGTGCATGGCAGAAACCTGCTTGGAACATGTTTGCTGTTGTGCCTGGTGGCTTTAACGCCTTGCTGCTCTTCTGTGGGCCACTTGGTACAGGATACCTCTGCATCTGGAATCTCCTCCGTGTTTTATAAAAAAAAATCCCTCTCTGCAGTGAAAAGGCTGGGAAGCCCCTTGCAGCTTAATACCATTATGCCAGCACGCCCTGGACAGCTTGCGATGTTCCAAAATAGCTCTGAGGCATTGCTAAAGAGAAGCGAAATGCAAACGAGAAATGAGATGTAGTCACTTGGAAATATGTCCGATCTGAGCGCATATTTTTGCGGATTTGATAGAAATCTTCTTAACTGGAGAAATTAGCTGTCATCTGCTGTAAATCACAAGTCACTAATTACCCCAGTTGCTCACTCACATCTCAGTCTTCCTTGTTACAAAAGCGTGAGGCCTTAGAGGGGAGGGAGTGGGTAAAAACCCCTCACTGCCTGGAGTCAGTGACAGAGAGCACAGAAGCTTTCTTCTGTTAGCCTTCCTAACCTTGAAAACGGCATTTTTTTTCTTTAAATAACTTTATTAAACTTTCTGAATTTTATTATAATGACATGATTTACTGCCAGCCCCAGAGGAAGAGCTGCATGCACCCAGAAGGTGCACGGGATAGCACAAGCTTTGGGTGGGCTTCCTGTTCCCACCCCGCATGTGGGGCTGTGTGAGAGGCTGAGATAACGGCTGGGGAATGAGGCAGGCAGCAAACTGACCACATAGAGGTTGTGCTTGCACAGAATTAGGTCGAGAACGATTAGCTCATGTCATGCACACCATTAGTGTGCAGCTTAGTACTGTTGCAATATTTGCATGTACCTCAGCAGGTTCCAAAGCAGTAATATTTTACCAGTAAATAGCAGTACCTATTTACTAGGTAAGCGATATTATGTTGTCAGTAAGGCGTGGCAATATGTTTCAAATGTATTTGGTTAAAATATAAGCAAGAAGATGTGACAGTAAAGGCATCAAATTGATTAGAACAAGAGCCTAACCATTGCACGGTATCTCCAGAAGAAATAGTGAATGACTCTTTTGTAGATTTTGCCTAGCCAGAAAACCATGAGAACGGAGCTGTGAAGTCCATAACCACATCCATCTAAAGCCAAGAAAAATCTCCAAAATCTATCCAAAGAGAGGTTTTGTAGATGCCTATTTTCATTTGCTTGCCATTTGTGGCTCATGCCAGGTTCCTGACTCACTGTCACTCCGCTACGGTGATACGCTGAGCTTTCCAACAAAGCAAACAAGGGGGCGGTGAGTCACCAGCTGCATTCGTATGTGCTTCATTTGCTCTATCATTAGCTATACTGTTTTTGTTTATTTTAATTAGCTCATGCACAAAGTCTCGGAGATATATTTCGTTGCACGAATTAGCTAGGCTGCTTAGTCTTCAGTAAAGATTAGAAAGCCAGAAGACAACGAGCATTTTGGGTGGCAGGTCCACCTTTTTCTGCCATAGTGTGCCTACAGAGAGTAGGAATGGGGGGAATCTCTGAATTTTCCAAGATTTGAATAAGTGGGACAAAAATGTCCTTATTTTTTTGAGGGTCTGCTGTTTCATCTGGAAATTTGTGAAGCCTGTAGCCTTTTCCCTCAGTAAAGATTTTGTTTCTTTCTGTGTTAGAGCAGAAGTATTACTGTGCAAAGTGTGTCTCACTTGGTCTGTATGCATTAAAAAACTACAAAAGGCGTCTGAACTGAGTGCTGATAGAGAAGATGGGTATGGGAGAAAGGTCTGGCCAGCTTCGTCTGAAAGCTGCTAATGATTTCTGTCATCTCAGATGACTAATGCAAACCTCGGTGACTAGTTATGTTTCTGTTTGTTGTTTGAAGTTACAGCTTCTGATTTTTCTGTTCCACGTAAGGAATCATTCCAAGCCTCAACAAACAAGTTTGTTTTTAAGCCCAGGTCTAGGTGCCAGTTCATTTTAGCCTGTCTTTTTAGCCAAATCACGTAATTTGTCTCTAATTGAAGTCTTTCCTGGGCTTGTGGGAATTGCAAGGCTGGTTCAGATAGGCTAAGGCAGGAGTCTCAAAGTGAGACGAGGCAGGGGGGAAATTAAAGATCTCTCTGGGAGCTCTATGGCGGGGAGGAAAGGAAAGCAAAGGGACACAGCAAGCTCAGTCTCAGATGTGACCCGTTTCCTTTTGTAGTTTTACTGGTGAGAGCTGTTGTTGTATTGGATCACAAGCAGAAATTCATCCATGTTCTGGAATTTATTTAAGCTCCTGGACCCCTGTTGGCTGAGGATTCCATGTTCTCCATTTGACAAGGGCTTCCTTCCCAGCCATAGTCCTGGGAACAGGCCTACACTGTAATTAGGGAGATGAGGGATTTGATTTGGGTGTGGTTTTGCCACTGAGGCACCCAGCATTTGGCAGCCACGGTTGCATTCAAAGTCCTACTTGTTTTGTTTTGATTTTTTTGTTTTTAATCTGAACAGGACTAGCTGTCCTGTGCTGCCTTCCCTGGACACCCTGACCCTGTGTTAACGATGCCTTGTGCTAATCGATTCTACACCTGATGAATTTTTTTATATCCCCTCCCACTCTTGCAGGCAATTCTGTGCTAAGACTTTGCATGCAACATTACAGTGGATTTCTGGCTATATTAGGGAAAACATCATTTATTACTACTTACTCTCTGCCAGAGAGAGAGAAGTGTTTTTGTTGTTGTCTTTTAATATCTTTTCTTCTCTAAGCCCTTGGCTAATTGCATTCCTGATTATATATTTTTTTTCCTAAAGCTTAATTACTTGTTACATACCATGCAGGTAAGCCAATAGCCTTTGGGAATGAATGAATAGCTCAGATACTTCCCCACTGATATTACAATAATGATAAAAACATTGAATGGAAAAAGTGGGTGTGACAGGTGGTACTAGTCTCCGAGGGTAGCGTTGTTTTTCTATTCAGAATAGGAATGGCAATACAAAGCAGACAGAAAGTTTTGTTTCATTTCCCAAGCAACAGTGTGCTTAGCAGAGTGTGCAGCACCTCTCCTCTTGTGAAAGCCTACTGAAGATGCTGTTGGGGAAAACCAGCAAGTCCTCTCGTGTGCCGGAGCTCCGGGTGCACGTCCCTGTGGTTCTGACCCCATTTCAGACCCAGATCTGTGTGGGGCCTTCACCCAGTCACCTTTGGGAGCGTGCATGGGGGTTGGCCTCTCCCACCCTCGGGCACTCAGTGTCCATGGAGGCTTTGAACTCTTATTGAACACTTCCTTGGACTGAGTTTTGTTAGAAGATTTGTTAACAGCAGCTTCACGGCCTGTAAGTGACGGCAGCGTTGGGCCTGGAGACCCTGGCTGGCTCAGAGCTTTGGCTCAAGCTGCTGTGCTGGCGTTGCCTCCTCACAGCACCTCTATTGCTCAGGGAAACCCCTTCCTAAGCACGCCACTGTGGGTGCTGGCAGTTTATTCCAGTGCTTTCTAGGTCAGGAGTTTCTTGCCTGTCAGCGTGAGCAGATCTTAGGAAATCCTTGTTTTGATTTGTCATGTTGCTGGGTTTGTTTTGTTTGCCTGCTTTTCTCCTAATTCTGCAATGTTATTTCAAAATCAAAGAGGGCTGTTTCATCAATGCACACTGTCATGTCCTGCAACGGTGGAAATGAGTTTTGCAGAAGGCAAGTCTGTGTGTATGTCCTGAGGAAGCTCCTGCCGATGTTTTCGAGCAGGACATCACCACTCATTTAGCAATACCTAAGCAGCAGCCCTGCTTCTTTTGCATGCAAGACAGGGAATGCTTTCATGGCAGTCCAAAGAAGGTGGTACCACACTTCAGTTCTCGACTTGCGAGTTCTGTAGCAGTGGGAATTTATCTTGTGGTACAAATATCAGCGGGGCTACCACCGTGTTGTTCTGCAGCTGAGTATTTAAATAGGGTCCAAATTGTGAAGCCTGCATTTAATAGCTAGTGGGTGGCTGAGCTGTAGCCAGCTCGTTTGAAGCTTAGGGATGTGTGTGTGAACTGCAGTCACACCTTGGGGTTGCAGAGAAGATATAATCACAGAGACCTCAGAATAAACTTCTCCCCACCTAATCTTTTCACATGTCTCTGAACAGACAGGTGTGTGCACCACTCCTCTGTCTGCTTAATGCATTATTTGAAGCAGGTTGAACATGGCTGCAGGCAAGAAGGAGAGCCTGATGGTAACGAGGTGGCTTGTGTTTAATGGCTAGGAGGCCAGGGCTTGGCCATCCCTGCCCGGCTGCCTCCACCTAAGGGAGCTGGCCCCAGAACCAGGGAGCATCACCTGGGAAGGAAAACGCCTTCGTAAGGAGAGGCAGGTGCACCAGGGAACAGAGGAAAAATACTTGTTGGTACAGTCTGCTCTCTTTGGGAGCTAAGAGAGTGAGGCTGGGTTCTCCTCCATATTCTCTGAGGCTTCCCCAAAGAGAGGTGCAAGGCCAGGGCTGCACCAGGGCAAGGAGAGGGTGTGAGTGTGTCAGTGCCCAGCTGCTTCCCAGGGAAAGCAGTGTGCCGGTTCCTTTCAGACACATAACTTTTCCCCATTAAAAGATACCATTTTAAGTGTTTGTGCTTTTTTCAATAAGTATACTGGCCAGTGGGACTGCAGCACACAAGCACTGCTCAAAGAACACCCATTGAGTTACCGAGGCAAGTCTCAGGGAGCTGAAACCTGTAGCTTTGGTCCCGTAGCTTTGCACTCCATGCACAGCCTCACTCTGTGTTTGCCTTGGAAGCAGTTGGAAATCAAAGGGGGGTGTTTTGTTTTGGTGAGTGGGAAACAGGGCTCTCCCAAGGGAAGCTATAATGTCATTTTGCTTTGAAATTGTGATTTCAGTGTGGCTGAGCATATGAACACTTTCGTACCATGGCAACTCTTTATTCATGTGTAAAGGTTAGGTTAAGAGCCCGTGTTTCATTTAAATATAAAGGGTATCCAAGGCACTCTTCGCATTGGTTCTGCTACAGAGTAGTTCTGTAAATGATGGCTAACACAAGAAACGTCTGTACTAAGGTGACCTTCTGTTCAGAGCAGCTTTTTACCCCATAGCAGATTACCATGAAGTCCTGCAGCTTTTGGTTTGTTGTAGCTCTGGCCAGCAGACAGAGTGTGTCCTGACATGAGCTTGCCTCACGTATGATCAGCACCACCCACCTCCATGTTTGCAGCCCGACCTGAGCACTTCCAGGAAAATTCTTCTTTCCCAAAGCATTTCCTCTAAATCAGAGATAACCTAGGCCATTAAATGTGGGCCTGCATTCCTCCAAGTTGGGTCTTTCATACTCACTGTTTGTGAAATGACCATTACAGAACAGGAGGCCACAGCACTCTGCATCCTGTACTGGGCCCTGGAAGCCCTCAGACACTGAAGGTGGATGAGGTCAGCCACATTCCTCTTCCCCATTTACTTGACATTCCTATCTAACACTCCACACCCAACCACCTTTTATCCTTCAAATTGCTCTTAAAAGTCCTCTTCATGGCCAGTGCCCACAAAAATCCCACATGTCTTTGTCAGGTGCTCAGACACCAGAGCAGTCCCATACTGGGGCCTAGTAACCTAGTAACCTATCTATTAACCTGGATGGGGCTGGAGGATCTAAACCCACAGGCAGTCATAGTCATCGCTCAGGGTTTCCAATCCTGTCTCTGTGCCCATCTCGATCAGCACTCCAGGTCAGGTGCTGCCTGGGTTTCGTCTCTCCAAGCTCCGCATCAGCATTAATAATGGCTGGTTCAGCTGGCGGGGTGCTTTGGGAAGCTGGCACCACGTTTCCTGTATCTTTGTTCCGTCCTGAGAATGCCAAGTGTGGTTGAGGAAATAATAGGTGATAGCCCTAGCGTGTGCCATGTAATCAGACAGACATCCCAAATGGCTCTCAGCCTCGCCAAGAGGCTGTCTCGAGGAGAGTGGTGCCTGCTGTTAGCTGCTCATGGCTGTTTCCAGGTCCTCCAGACATGTAAGCATGAACTTTAATCCAAGCAGAGCCTTGTCAGTCACACGTGGCGGCTTCCCTTTCCTGGATTGCATCAGGAGCTGTGAGACACCTGGCAGCACATCTCCAGGAGCAACACCATCGCTGTCTGGAGCCTGGATCCAGCTGCCTCTGCCTCCCCATCACCTCAAAGCAGAAGGGAAAGTCAAAAGCTCTATCATTTTGCTGTGTTCTCCCCTGGTCTATCATTGCTTAATTGTATCCCTGAGCTTTATTAAAGTTTGGGGTGAGTCATTGCCATGCTGAGGTGAAAACAGAGCTGAGGGAATTTAGGAGGAGTGTCTTCCCATGTGCTGAGCAGGAGAACTCCCACAGCAGAGAGAAACTCCTATCACTCCATAGGTGTGTTGCATCATCTGCTTGCTCCTGCCTCTAATTTAATGCTCCAAATCCCATATCAAAACACCTGGAGTCCAAAGAGAATATAAAATAGACTTGGAAGAGGAAATTCATGCCAATTAGACATGCAGATCTCTCTTAATCACCTGAGATCTTCTTCCAAGCTCATGCAGGCCTTGTAATTGCGGTGCTATGTTGTTCTGCTGCATTGCCTATCCACAGAACCCACTTCCTTCTCCACCATCAGAGTGAAGTTATAAGTATAATCCAGGGTGGCTGCACTTCAGTGCCCTAATTGTGTTTCCTTTATGGCTACAGTAGTTGAAGCTGGTGAAGTACGTTGGAGAAAAGCACTACAGAACTGCAAAGCCATTGTCACAGCATAGGGAATTTCTTTGGGATGAACAGAAAGACTTCTCCCTCGCTGTGTAGGCATCGTTACAGCCCCTTGCACTTGCTGTTCTGGTTTGTGGTGCATGTCCAAAAGAATTCTTCTTTCTGAGGCTATGGCTCCTATCACCTCCCAGGCTGCTCCTCCTGGTACCTTTTGGTGGTTTCATGTGCCTATTTGGCATTGTGGCATGGCTGGGAATATGCTGCTGTAGGCAGGGCAGGCACCTCGGGGTGGTGGAGGCAGCTCTGGACATGTGCGTGTGTTCTCATTAGGAGCTCATGTGCTCTGATCAGTCACCGGATTAGGAGCACAGCTTCACACAGTAACCGGGACTGGACGGGACCTCTGCAGATAATCTAGTTCAACCTCTCTGCTCAAAGCATTCTTTGTAGTTCCTTTAAAGCTAAGTAATCGGTCACTTACCCACCTTTATTAAGTTATTTAAAATATATTTTATGAATATGTTTTGGAAATGAGATGTGCCCCCCCCTCCCCTGCAATGAGTTAAATGTAAACTCCCATCTTTGCTCTCCTCTTGTTAAAACTTTTTAAGTCTCCTTTTGTTAAAACTTTTCTTGTTAAAACTTTTTCCTGGATTCAGTTTAATTAATTAATATATTTATTTATTGAGCCATTTGAAGCACCTAAGGTGCAGAATCAAATTTCCCTGTGTTTCTATGAAATAACAAAAGCAAGGGATCTGGATTCTGCAGTAGTGTTGCTGAAGGAAAGAAAGAAAGAAAGAAAAGTAAAAACCAACAAAACAAAACCAACAAAAATAGACAAACAATGAAACCCCAAACCAAATAAAAAAACTGGTCTTATTTAAGAAGAAAGGAAAGACCAGTTTCCACAAGGATTTCATCCCCAAACCCTTGGCATGATGTTATATCTGCTGAGCTATGCTGTTACTGCAGTAGCTTAAAACTATTGAGTGAGCATGTATAGAAAATAAGCCAATGTGCAAACTTTAGAATTTGTATGTCTAAAGGACTCAAATTTGAGGCTTTGCGTATGCTTCCCGAAGTGTTTGAGATGTATGCTTTTCAAGGGCTGTGAAGGTATTGAGTTTCTGCTCTGTTTTCCTTGCAGGTGTGTTACTAGACATCCAGCAGCACTTTGGAGTCAAAGACAGTGGGGCTGGCTTGCTACAAACAGGTAAGAGTATTTGTTTTCTTGCTGGTTTGGTAACCTTGCTCATCTCAGAAGGGTGCTTTCAGATTTCTGCACTTAAGGTCTTTGGTATGTTTGCTGTGAAATGCACTCTTACGAGGAAGAAGAATGAGGATGTGGTTGGGGGTTGTTTTTTTTAGTGGGGGCGTTGTTTTGTTTTGCTCGCGGGCAAGAGGTCAGGGCTCAATGAGTGCAGAATGAGACAAGAACAAAGGAACCTAATGATGTTATTTATGACAAATTCAAATAAGAGATGGCTACCTAGATCAGAAAGCTCATGATAACCCAACAGCAGGATCCTGTTGTTCTTGCTCAACAGAGGTCACTACTAAGTATGAGGTGTGATGCCCTTCATGTGTTCTATGGAGAATCTGCTGAATGTACAGTAATTGGGAGAACAGTGTGACACAAAAATGTAAAACACATCAGGACAAACACCTGAGGATGAAAACTGCAGGAAGTGCTGACAATCATTGCATTTATGCTACCTCATTGATTAAAAATACCCCTATGATTTTGGTGACATTAACATCAGACATTTCTCTCCCTGTATTTAAGGAAGAAAGATAATTGAAATTCTGATGTCTGTCCTTTTAATGTTGCAGACATCTGCAGACAGAGCTGTACAACCCCAGGAAAAACCCAGCTTTTCTGGCCTGTGGTCCAGAGGTGGTTTAATGGAGTGGCTTTGTCAAGGACTAGAGTTGATGACACTGAGTAGCAGTCTCATGACAGCACATTTGATCTTATGGAGAGTTGAAAGGACTAGCCACACAGCAAATGCAGTATTTTAAGGAGAAGAACAGTCTGGTTTGGAAGCTTCTGACAGAATTATTAGTTGGAGTTGTAGAAATGTGATGCTGTGGTTGTCCTGCCATTGTCCTCTGCCTGAGGAAACCACCCTGGAACAATTGTATCTCTGAAAAAGTTCGAATTTGATTAGGGTTAAAAATAGCGGGGCAGAAAGATGCTTTTCCAGTCCATTTTTTCACTGTGATTACCAAATGCTCACCAGGATCTTGTGTGTGGAACCATAGCCAACAAAAAGGTGTATAAAATGATTCACTCTTCATGATCACACTAGAGGTGAGAATGTTCTGGAGCTCCATCAATTGGCCATAGGTTTCAGGCTATTTGAATCACTGCAACATTTCCTCCTTGTTATTTTCTACAGCCCATATCATAGCAGGTTCCTCATCTGTGGTTAGAGCTTCTTGGTAGTGTTGCAATACAAACAATTAATAGTAGTCCATATTAGGGCTTTAAAAATACTCAGGGGACGGCAGAGTCCAGCTAAGCTGGTGTGTGCAGCACGCGTCCAGAACAGAAGGTCTGAGCTTTACAAGTGTAACTGATTATAAGGAGCATCCACCAGTTATGCCCAAAGTGGCACTGGGTGTCTGTCAGGCTCTTTTCTACAGCAATTATTTGTTTTTATTTATGGTGCTCAGAGGAACAGATCCTCAATGTATCATTAGACATGAAGTGCCTTCAACAAAATATTCTGGTGGAAAATGGCACTTGCCAAAGCACATATATAATCTTCATTCCTCTCAGTGGATGAAATCCCTCTGCAGATGATTTACTGACAGCAAGCAAGAGCTAACCTCCAACGGGGCATTCCATTTGTTAATTGCAAGATGTGTTATTTATTTCTCTAGCAAATGTACAGGGCATCTGAAAACAGCATCACTGAGATATTGCAAGAGTGCTGCTGAGTGTGTCATGATTTTTGTAATCAATAAATATTGCTTTAAGAAAAGCAACATTTTCTCTTGTTTTTTGCTGATCTGAAAACGGAGGGCTTGACTTTGCCCCTGCTCTGTAGATACTGATGTATTAATCACAGTGCCATCACAATCCAAGGAAACGACTGTTCACAAAGTAATACACCATTTCGCATAAGTGAGGTTAGGGGCACATAACTGAAAACTTATTAAATGTATTACTTCAGCTTAACAAATTTCTGCCTGGCAGCTGGCCCATGGCCCATGTACCCTTAACGCTGGCAGAATAAAACATGCTGGCCTAAACTGCCGTAAACACTACCTAAAATCTTGCAAGTGTTCTCCAAGTCTGACCTCTCTAAGTGTGCAGACTGAGGGAAATGGATGCAGAGTGTTAAAGTGTTTGGCCAAGGTTGTAAAGGAAGCCTGCAGTTGAGCTGGGACCAGAACTGAAGTCTCCCAGATCTCTGTCTTAACCTTGAACAGTTCTTTTCCAAGCAGAGAGTCAGAAATATCATCTTACTCCCAGGAGACGGTCCTGCTAACTAATTGAGTGATATGAGACGAAAGACTGCTCATCCTGAATATGTCCTCTGAATAAAGAGTAGATTAGTCTTCAGGTTGTTAATCCTGCATCTCAATGAGTCCTAAATTAATTTACAATGTTAATGAGGGGGAGTGAAATGTGGTATTCTCTGTTAGTTCATATCATTCATCAAACAGGCTTTAAAAAATAATAAAGAAAATCCTTTTAACTGAGAAAAAACAAGGCTGCTCACAGTGCTTTAGGAAGAGATGGTGGAGAAAACTCAAACAGCAAGGGGAAAAGAAATCCACCAAAGGCAATGTATCGCCCTGCAGTCATACCATAACCCATTCTTTGCAGGCACAGCCGGTCTCGTAGCTCCCTCACTCCGAACATTCAAAAGCCAATTCATGCACTCTCAGCTTCTGCTGCTCTCTGGAAAGCAAAGGTGACTGCTTTCTTAGGAATTGCCAAGGCAGAATTTGAATTTTCATCTTGTCTTATATTAATCCCAAGATACAAGATATTTGCCTAGGAGATATAATGAAAACTGGTTACAGGAAAACTGTAACTCCCTGCGCAGCAAATTTGCAGGGACGCTCCAGCCTCATCCATAATGGAAAGGAGCAGAATGTGGTAGCCTCTGTAGCAAGGATCCCATGACAGCAAAGGACACACTGACAGATGTATCACAATTGCTGCTTGCTCGGTAGCGTTGTAGAGTAACAGGCATATAACTATGTTGATTTCAGAGCCTCAATTATGCCTTAATGATACTAAAATTCTTCCCTTTTAAAGCTCTACATGCGCACAGTTATATAAATAATAGTTAAGTGCACTTAATGGTCCTACAGGTCAGCGTCCAAGCTTAATTGTTTCCTTTCCTTTCTTACTGGTTGCCTTTCCCAGATGGAGAAAGGATAATCTTGACTGATCTCAAAAGGTTATGAGGCATCTCCTTGCCCACTTGAGTAGAGACAGTAATTTGGACTTGCCAAAACTAGAGTCCTCTTAAAACACAAAGACTGGGAGTATGGGGAACAGACTTATCAAGCTGCTTCAAAATAGTGTTATTTGTATCACATTTGCTTCCATATGCAATTAGCCCACAGGAGCAGTGCCCACTACTGCACTGTTTTTCACTGAATTTTCTTTCCCTTCTTTCTTCATTTTTTGTGCTTTATTGCTCTGCCTGCTTTCCTTGCCCTTGAGTTTATTTTGCTTTGCATCTCTTTCCAGTGTCTATTTAGCAGACCAGAGCTCTAATAATAATAGTGCCTGGCTCTCAGTACAGTTTGTCTTCTGTATATCTCCGGATTTTTTACATAGGAGGGAAAATGAGGCTTGCCCTGTTCTACAGATGGAAACCAAAAAAAACAGATGGGAGAAATGTCCTGCCCAAAGTCACACAGCAGGCCTGAGGCAGAGCCAAAATGAGAACTGCAGTCCAGTTCCTGGACACAGCACTCAGCCAGGGCAGTGGTTAGACCCCGAGCTTTGGTCCTTGTTAATGGCACTGCAGTCTCCTAGCCTAGGCAGCTCAGGCTCTGGGGAAGGAACATTAAACAGTGGGGACTGCTGCAAGCAGAAGCTGTGAGCCATCAAATGGAGATTATGGGAAGGATTTTGTTAAAATTCAGAGGAGTTGTTGTCAGGAAGAGCATAGGGATGTCATTAGAGCAAATCCCGGTAAGCAGAAGTTTGTACCGCCAGGTCAGAAGCTAAGAAATGTGAGGCAGTGGAGATCTGGATGGGAACTGCAGCTCTGAAAGAACTTGTGTCTGCACAAAAGGAGATGGGCACTTCCCTGAATGCCTCTCAGCCCCTGTTTTTCCCAGGAAGCCTAGGTACTTTCTTAAGTCTCATTGTGGGCTGATTTTTCTTGTAAGGATCAATTGCAACTAAAACTTCTGTTCATTTGAAAAGTGAAACTTTTACCCGCCGGAGTTGCCCTACCTTTTGAGCTAACCTAGCCTTGCAGTAGGTTGCAGCCTTGCAAGGCTGTTAGCAGCTCTGGCGTGCTGTGATTGCATCAAGCAGGCCAAGGGCCTGTGAAGTGGGAAGGAGACTTGACACAGGGGAGGGCATACGGGAATGATGAGATAAACCAGACTTACCAGAAGGAAGGTTTTTCTTTCAACTGCCTTTGACTCACGTCTTGTCATTGGCTTATGATGACAGTCGATACTGCTCTGACATTTTTGATGTATTCCAAACAAAGACCACTGCCTCTGGATGAGATGCTAACCTTGAATATGTGTATATTACGTGATCTGTAGGTGCCACATGCTTCTTTCCTATTCTACCATCTGCTTCCACCTGAATAGATGCTGTCTTGTTTCCCATCCCTACTGTGCATAACCCAGTCAAATCTTCATCTTTCACTTCTTCCTGCACATGCTTGTCTGTTCTCCTTCCCTTGCTAGAGCAGAGGAACTCATCTTTTGGACATCTCCCTGTTTTCTATTTAAAATTCACAAGCTTTCATTTTGAGTGAATGTCTTCTCCACATCACAAGGAGAGCACTCCCCAAGGCCTGCTATCTCAGGTGTCCCGTGCTATTGCAAGCCAGAAGGTGAGGTAGAAAGTTTTGTGGCTGCTTTTCTTAACTTGTGACTGCAAACGGTTGGGACCACCATGCCTTACCCAGAGCAGCTCATACTTCTGTCATCTTTTTCCCCAGCCATGCCAAGCATCCTTACGTCCACGTTACCCCACTGGGGCTCTGGAGCTCTGAATGCCAGGACAGGGTGGATCTCTCTTTGTGCCAAAATCAGATCCTCAAAGTCATATAAAAATGAGTAAAGCCTCTTTCCCCATTTCACCCTGTCTGATTT
The DNA here is from genome assembly GCF_009819795.1 of Aythya fuligula. NCBI lineage: Eukaryota > Metazoa > Chordata > Aves > Anseriformes > Anatidae > Aythya > Aythya fuligula. Next base: position 3,664,104 of record NC_045578.1, on the reverse strand, counting down.
TGTGTAACTTTTTCAGAACTTCTCCAATATTCTGTAGATTGATGGTAATACAGGGATTAGGGCAGTTTGTATAGGACAGCTTGGTTTTAAGCAATAAAGATGAAGAAGCAGGACTCTATGTTCACACAATGTGCCTCTTCAGGTTGTTTATTTACCAAGGTAGGGTGACCTGAGATAGACCAGAGCCTGCTTATTGCCCGCATAAGTCCTTTACACATTCTGGCAGGCCTTTTGTCCTGTGTGCTAGGATGGTGTCCGACACGCCAAGAAGTCTGGGCAGTCTGAAGGTCTGATTCATGAAAGCACTTAAACGTATTTGGAAATCTCTTTGCAATCAAGAATGAAAGTATTATCTTGAATCAGTGAGCAGGTTATGGGAAAATGTGTTTGTGCCCTAGCCCAGTCCCGTGTACACTGAGGACCAGGCTATAAAAATGCTGCTTACAATGGGAGCGATCACTAGACAGCCCTATATTGCAAAGTAAATAATCTTTGCTGGGGGGAGAGGGACAGGGAGGGGAAGATGTCCTTGGCTGCTGCTAACAGCAAGTAAATACTTGAGCCAGGGTTGCACTTTGTCTTTTTATTGTATGTGTCAGCAAGTGAGTGCAGGCTCCTAGAACAGGGGAACTCTCCAGACTGGCTTGTCTTCATTAACGTCCTGATTTTATGGCGCTACATGACCACTAACACAACATAACAATTCATTTCCCTGTCCCGCCTTCCTCTGCAGAAGGAAGGTTTGCCCTAGCTGTTGGCCTTTCAGCCAGGGCAGGTACTTGGGCTGGTGTTGCAAGAGACTCTTGCACTTGTGCTGCCTGTGGCGTGCCTGTTCTTTAAGCAGATACTGGCCTATTTCCCCTCAGGCTGTAGTTCCAGCACCTCTTGCCAAAGCTGTGTTCATTTCGGTAATTTATTATAAGTTTGAGGGGAGAGATTTCCCACAGATTTTAGAGAAGTAGTTATCATTCCACCCGAATTTCTCATAGTTCTTAACATAGCCAGCTCATCTCCCCCTGCAGATGTTCCTCAAACCTCAGAATTTCATTCTAGCTCTTTATGCTGGAAGAGGGATTTTTTATTGGGATTGTACAGTGCTTTTAACCAACCTCCTCTTAATACCAGCTCTGCAACCTCATACAGCAGTTTTCTGCAAGGTATCATGTGTATCATGCCCAAATAGTTCAGAAGGGCCAAATTTGCTGCCTTTTGTTATTTACATTTACACTGCTTTTGGACTTCTGAAAGAAGGAGATGAACATTTGAATCATCTTAAGGTTTTGTGGTTTTTTTTTTTTCTTTTTTTTTTTTTTTTCTTTTCTTTTTTCTTACTGTTATTAGACATCTAGTGGCTACCAGCTGCTGAAAGAAAGAGGTGTGTACTTGTATTCAAGACTTCACATTTGGCTTACTTTTTATCCTTCCCCTGTGTGATGACACTAAAAGCTTTTGCGAGTAAGTGGACAACCTGCTGAGCTTTAATGCATGTTTTTCATTGAGTCTGAGAGTCTGATCTTCAAGTATGGTGAGCAGAGGATTGTTTCTGTGTGATCTAAACCAGAAGGAGCTCTGTATTCCCTCTTTACTCTGATCTGGATCTGTGCATATTTGCTACTGATTCCCGTTGAGCCGTGTAAAGGTATGTGTTAGCCCAGAGGGGAAGATTTTTTGTCTTGACATGGAGAGAAGGAGGACATAGGTCTTCTATGAACTCAGGGTAAGAAAATAGACCTAACCTTTACAGTGCATTCTGTATATTTACCGTGCTTCATCCCAGGGGAGCCGTGAATGTTTTTCGCTCTTAAAAGATTTATTTTAGGATTGTTTTGGTTTTGTGTTGTTCCTTGCACACATCTGAAGAACTCTCATTTTCTTCGAATGCAAACCTAGAGCTCTGCAGGGCTGTGTTGTGAAAAATGTAAGCAGTTATGTTCATACGGGGGGGCTCCGATCAGGTGATAAAGAGGTCAGGCTTGGCCTGTGCCTGCTAGGAGATTTCCAAGCTAATTTCGTGTAGTTGGAAGCGATGTCGGAGGAGGTGTTTGATTTGAAAAGAGATCATTTGGATAAACCAAATAGTTTTGACCCAGTGTAAAAGAGCTCTGGAGCACCAGAGGTGCCAGCTTGCTATGAAGCAAAGTGCATTGCTGTTATACATGTAACACAGCAGGCACCTCACAGGCTCTGGAAGTATCGGGGCATTTCTGTACTGGGGGAATGAAATACTAGGGTTCCGGACCAATCCTTGTGGTTGTTTTATTTCTCTGATGTCCTGTCTTGAGTTCCCGGTGATCTAAACATTTGGCTTTTCCTCCAAACTAATGGCTCTCAAAATTCTGGGGCTGTGCACCAAACCACTGTACATCCTTACAATCAGATTTTTATAGTGTATTTACAGTAATTTTTCCCATCTGCTGATAGAAGGTTGTATGGCAAAGACCAATTTTCTCTTTAAATTATGCAGGGAACCTGCTTTCAGAGGGGAAATATTACTGACCACAGTCATTGCTTATCCCAGTTTGACATTAGTTCTCACAAAAAATCTGAGTGTACGTAAACATTTTTGGCTGAATGCTCTCTTCAGTTGTTTTCGAGTTTTAGTCAAATGGCTGTGAATGGTGTAGGTTCTTAACAATCAAATCTCAGAGGAAAAATAACCAGTTATTTGATGGGATGAATAGTGGAAGCAGGCGTTCACACATGCTGATGTTCTTTGCTGCTGCAAGCAGGGAAATGTCTTCATTTTCATCAGGAAGGATCTTTCCAGGGAATGTTCAGTCCTGATCCTTTTATTCCCCCCACTCAGTTACACATCAAGTTATTCTGAATTAAAAATTTAGACAGATTTAACCATTTCCTTTAACAATTTTCATGCACTGATGTTCACAGCAATGGGAATTATTTTGCATAATCTCTTTCTGCATCATTCTCCTTGCTCTTTGTAGATGCACTGGACTGGGGATGAGGCGATTCTGATTTATGCTGTTGTGGGACAGCAGTGTTGAGCTGAGAACAGTAACAGTAGCATAATCCTTCTGCAAAGAGTTGCCTTAAATAAATAAGAAGCTGCAAGAACTTTATTTATTTATTATTTGAGATACACTAAGTAATTTTAAGTGGATGGTTACAATAAATTACTATTAGGGTAGGCTTGGAAGTGAATTAGGGAGGCGATACAGATAAAGCAGTTTGAACTTTGATTTCTTTTCACAGTACTCCAGTGGAACATGCTCCAAGTTATTTGGTACTGGCTTTTTCCTTGCCTCTATCCACCCTATATTTGAGGGGTCCTGTTGGGGTTAGCTGTCAGCTCCATGCTTCCATATTCACCATGCTATAGTTTTTCCAACCTACCTGGCCATATAAATAACATTAAAAGTGCCAGAGTTCTCTTGGCCATGCCTTTTGAGCACTAGAAATCATTGGCAAAGTCTGACAAAGAGAGGTGCTATTTCATGGGAGCCTCTGTGACTAAACAGAGCCATGTAAGGAACATGGGTGAGTTAAAGAAAACAAAAGTTTTTTTTTTTTTTTTTCTTACTCTGGAATGCACAGGGTGCTTGCTTTTAGAGATCCATGCGTCACCAAACCAAGTTGCATTCAATTTAAGCATCTGGGCTGTTTTTAAAAGCAGTCTCCTATTTTACAGGTGTGGTTTGGGATATATAAATGCTTAACTAATTGTGACTGCAAATCAAAGTAGTTAAGTGGCACAAATAGCACCAGCAAAATTGCTCCCAGGGTAAATTGCAAGCTCAAAATTAGTGACTGAGTTGAGGATCCTTTAAAAACATGATACTAAAAATAGGTATTAGTTCAGAAGGGCTGAGGTAAAGAGTTGTTATGGTGAGAACCATGCAAGTGTTTGACTAGATAAATCCACCTCCTTCATCAATCTTCTTGAAGGTAAAACTGCAGAACAGGAACATGAAAATGTCACATCAATTTTTCTTTTTTTCTTTTCTTCCCCTCACCCCCATTTTTAAATTGACATCTTCTACCAGCAATACGCTGCCCATATGACATCCCTGCTGCAGGAGTTCACAAGAGCACTGCTAAAATGTATAAATCTAATGCACTGCTCTGTTGCTCCAGCTCACGGTGCAGAATTTAAGCTATCAGCTCTGCAGCTGCTTTTGCTTAGTCATGCGGCCTTAGAACGATGATCCATCTCTAAGGGCTATTTGATTTTATTTTGCATCTTTTATAAAAATGATGAAATCTTCTCATGAAGAAGCCTACTTCTGCAGGATGTTTAGCTTCACAGATACCTGCCGTGCCCTGCCCAAATACCAGCCCTACAAGTTGGCTGCCGCACTGAAGGTGCTGGGGGTTTGTTGGCTGCAGGGGGGTTGTAAAAAGACCGCACAGAGAATCAAATGCAAGATCCTGCATTGGATTCAGCATCCTGTACGTGGGCTGTCTGGGAGCTTCTTTTCTCTCTTCTTGTCTTGTTGAATGAGCTGCTGTACTTTCCATTTAGCACTGACACGTGCCAGGTATTTTAGACGTGGATACAATCAGCGGAACCTTGTAGAAAGAAAAAATGGCAACGAGCTGAAGTCTGCAGCAATGACTCCACTGGTGATCTACATCAGTTTTGCAGGCTTCCCGTGTCCATACAGGTGGTTTGACATTTCAGTGTCTGGCCACAGAAATAAGGAGATTCCATGGGGAGACTGTGTGCCTTTGTGAGGGAGCCTTGCCTTTGTGTAAGGACACACCCTGGGAAAGCACGGGGTCCTGGTGATGGCCAGAACACATTTCCCTGTTTGACACACACAGTGAGTTTTGCAGCCTGTGCTAACAGAAGTGGTGGAAAATAAAATTCTTTTCCTGGTTCTTCGAAGTGTGTGACTAATGGTTTGCATGGACATTTTGACTTGCTAATAGGAATTGCAGCACTGCAAAAGTCCTGCTTGGTATCTCTACATCTCTAGATCTCTAGATCTTTGGCTAGAGCCAGAGTTGGCCCTAATTTTTTTTTTTTCTTTTCCGCATTCCTACGTACCAGCTGTCCCCAGAAGTGCTACATTTAAAACCCCAAGAAGTTCAGTTTGCTTTGGATTCTGAGCTGAGACACCTGAGCTGACACCCCAGCCTGTAAATCCCATTCCGTTTTTTTCGGTCTCTACAGGCAGCTGTGAGAGTAAGAAGAACAACTAGGGTCTGTTAACTTCTCCAGGTTTGTCCTTCAGTTCTCGGGGAATTATTATTTGTGTGATATGAGAATAGGGAGTTCTGTGGAGGAAAAGTGGATTCTTTTGATAGGTTGTTGTGGTTCATGTGCAAAGAGACTTGGCTGCGTATTGCTTACTCGATTCTACGTGTACCCTTCTGTATGGGGGGTGCTCGAGTTTGGGTGTGTGAAGCGGAGCAGAGTTCAGCACCCTCTGCAGACAGGACCTTCCAGCTCCTCACAAGATCACTGAGGCTAAATCTATAACCGTGTGTTTACCCTGCTGGTGGTGAATTGTGCTCCATCAGGTGTGGGTCTGCTGCTGTCCCCTGCCTCCTCCAGCTGCTGTCACCAGCCCAGAGATGCAGGGGGTTCGTTTCTGCTTTTCCCACCCAGAGCCTTCAGTTACTTCCAGCTGTGTGCTAACTGCTTTGAAACCCATGGATGTAATCATACAGCAAAGTATTAGCAAATGTCATACAAAGGTGTGTGTGGGGAAGGGGGGGGGGGGGGTGCAAAATAAAGAAAAAAATATTTAAAAGAAAAGTCTCTTGAAAAAAAAACAGGAGAGAGAGAATTTTCCTGCAAAGCAGGTTGTCCAAAGTTGCCTGTGTTCTCTGAGGATGTTTCATGGCAGCAAAGGTGATAATACAGGATATTATACAATAAATGTTGAATTTTCTCTAAAAGCTCCCCAGTGAGATACTTCAATCATCTGCTAATGTTATACCTCCCAGTGGCTTGAACAATGCAGTGTATGACACTGAGCTGCAGAAATGTTTGCATTGTATGTAAAAGATGTTGGGTTTCCTTGTTTGGACTTACGGAGCTTGATCTTTATGAGTTCTTATTCCAGAAACTAGGCTCCTATGTCTAATCACCAGGTAGATAAACTGCTGGCAACACCAGAGCAAGTTTTCCCCCAAGACTCAGTTTTCGGCTGTACAGGACTGCTAGTAGGAGCCGTATCTGTCATCCCGGGAAATTGATGATGGTGTGGTGTCTAGGGAAGGGAATGGAGCAAGTGCTGAACTCAGACTGACTTTAGACAGGCAAACAGTCAGTCATCACTCTCACCTCCTACATATTTAGGCCTGATTGAAATGGTCTTTTTTAATACATTAACAATCCCCAAATTCACCAAATATTGTCTTTCCTTTTTCCCATTAATGTAACTGATGAAGCATAAAGGCATTGCATTTGCAAACCTTGCGCATTGCAGTATTTATTTCGAGTAGTTGTTTTCTAAGAGTACTCATTCTGCCAGAAATATACTAGTGAGAATAAATGTAAAAGCAGAGATTATTTAAAACAGGAAGGCAGTCATGCACAGGCTATCGAAGCGACTATTAACCTTGGGTTCTTTTATAGAGGTCATGTTCTTTTATCCAGGGATGCACCTTCGGTTGCCAAGCTCGCTCCTGGATCTGCAGTTCGGCTTGCTATGGGAGTGTTTGTACAAGTCAGGGATACCTTGGAAATTCTTCTGGGTAATAATCTCAGAAATAACAACTGTCAGACAGATCCCCAGTGCAGGCTCCACCGTAGTTATGATTATTTTCCTTTTGCAAATTAAAGCATTAGGAGCAACGTCAGTATTTGAACAATTTCCTTAAAGAGGTTTATCGCTTTCTGAAGGCCACTCAGAAATACGTCCTCTTTGTCTAAATTGCTGTTTATAAAAGCAAGAGTCAAGAGCATTTCCAAATGATGCCAGCCAAAACAAATCAATTATTAATTTCTGTGGAATCACGGTGGCCACGTGGAGGGCTGAGAGAGGCTTCCTTCCATGCTCTTCACAACCCTTCTTTCTTCCATGCGTTCACAACCCCTCCGCTGTGCTCAGGCCACGGCTGTTCGAGTGGTGATGGTGGCTGCCCTGTGCTGTGCTGGCTGCACAAAACCATGGGAGGTGGGATGTTGTAGGGTCTTCTGTATGTTGTAGGGTCCTCCAGATGTTGTAGGGTCCTCCTCCGAACTTCTCTGGCTTGCTCCCATGTCTTGTTAGACATTGGGTTTGGGTGGGTGCCTGGAAAGCCTGTCTGTTGTGGCTAAGAGAAGCATAGGTGGAATTACGAAATGTGCTTTCACAGAAAGGGAAAGGAGCATGGTACCAGCTGGGAGTCTAAAGCCTTCTTTTTGGCCAACGTTTTATCCTCCTCTATGGTACATCCAGCCTCCTCCCTGACCCCACGGTGCTGTAATGGTTCGGCGTTGCCTTTCCTGGCCCTTGCAGCAATTGCTGGATCCGTTCTGACCAGACGCGCAGCATCTGTGACTGCAGGCGTAATGACTGGGGACATAACATAAATAAGAAGCAGTTCAGGGTACAGGATAAGTGAGAGCACAAACGGTTCCTTCCTTGCCTTTTTAGAGAATTGGTGACTCATAATGAAACTAGACAGCAAATACTTCGTTTATACTGGCGACACTCTTGGCCAACGTGTCTGGCCCGATTCGGCCAGCCCCTGCCTCTGTGCGCACACATTTTGCCTTCACATGCCTGCCCCTCACTTCCCCCTCAGGGGACAAGTTTTAAAGATAATCTGCGTTATTCGTTTGCTCATTCTTAAAAACGGGGGGAGTGTAAAAGCACGTGAAGGCAGGTTGTGTGTTTTATCTTTTCCTCGTAATGCAGAAGCAGTCAGCAGAGGTCAGTTGCTGGGAACCACTCTGCAAACTCACCGGCGAGCGGTTAGCTCGTGGAAATGAAAACCACCAGGAGTGTTGTTAGGGCCGGAGCTTAAAAGGCTAGATCTTCATGTGGATAACAGATTGTAATAATAATCTAAATTAATTCTTGGGAGGGAGAGAAATCCTGAAGCCTGAGGGCTTAAACCAGCCTCTAAGTGATTCAGCTGCCTGCGTAGGGATTTTCTGTACTTTCCTCGGAAGGATCTGCTCGCTGTCACTGTCACAGACAGGATACCAGATTACACGGCTTTCTTATCAGTTGCCATTGTTCTCGTGTTTTTATGAAGTGGTCTCCTGAGGTTACATGAAAGGTCTTTTATTGGGGGATTCATTATTCTGTGTACAGTGGCAGCGCCTTGGGCAGAACGACGGACACTGCCGTTAGGGAGAAACTGGGAGATTCCATCGAGAGAGCAGCTCTCCCATTGCTGCTTCGAAATGAAACCCAGCCAGCACTGCAGAAAGTTCCTCTGTAAAAGGAATGCAGTTTTGGGTGGTAGCTTACATAGCAAGAGCTGTCATTGAGCTAGATGCTTCTGTATTTCACATCTTTTCTCTACTTTTCTGCCATCTCAGAAAAAAAGCAGGAGCAGGACACTACACCGAAATTCCCTCTGAAATCAGCAAGCAGTATTTTAGAAGTAAGGGTTTGGGGGGCGGCGTTAAGAAATGTATGTGCTTCCTCCACAAATCTGTCTGTGAGAAGCACTAAATCCCCTGGGAAAGGGGAAATTTGGAGGAAAAACTTTGAGGGAAGTAAAACCATCCCAGGCTGCTTGCTGGATTAACACCCAGCAAAAGCAGTTACCCACAGCTGCTTTTATATCCACATCGTCTGTGGATTTTAGCATGTGCCTATTCCACAGTGATTTCTATTCCTACAAAAAGTGAGTTAGTGTAAAGCCACACGTGGTGAAATTTTAAGAGCAGTACCTCATGGCAGTGCTGTGTACACCCGAGAACCAGGTAGTGAATAAAAATCAGCTACATCAGATGTTCTCGCCAAGCTCTTGTGATAAGGGGTAATATTTTCACCCTTTAAAATTCAGTTTAATCTGGCAAATATTTGCCTTCCTCCAGATAACTCGAGGCAGATAGCGTAAGAGCAGGGTGAAGTTGGTCTGTTTAGAGATCTGAACTGATCTCCATGAAGGAAGTTGGCTACAATACAGAGATGAATCACCATTTTCTCCCTGCAGACCAATACTTTTCTTAGTTATTGAGGTTATATTGCTTTTAAAGGATACAGTTTTCCTGATCTGCCAAAAGCACTCTTGAAGATGTATATGGCTTGAGCTGGAAAGGTAACAATTCTGCGGGAGAGCAATGCGAAAGGAGTTTGCTGCCAAACCCTGGCACACTTTTATTTGCACGTGTAGAAGCACACACTGTGAATACAAGTCCTTGTCCCGACGTCTGTGCTCTGCTCCTGCACTTTAGCAGGATCTGGAGTGCACTGGAGCAAAGTCTAATTTCATCCTTTTAACCTGACCAGAGTAGAAAATGTTTGTAAATGAGTCTGTCAGTGCCGAGCTAGTTGATAGCCAATTACCTAATTAAAATGAGAGTATAGCCATCTTCCTTTCCAAACCAGGAGCATGTACTTTGGCAAGCCTGCTGTAGATGATACAGTGGATCCCTAAAGAACTGCAATAACAATAAAGAAAATCAATGTGTCCCGCCGGCTGCCCGGAGGGGATGTGTCCTCCCCACGCATGGAGCAGCATGGATCTGCAGGGCTTTGATGGGGGGCTTTCTCCTGCCACTCTCAGCATCCCCTCACTGCCCACCGGCATCGCCCTCAGGGCTGGCAGCCTGAAGATGCCCCGTGAGCCTGGAGCCGTGCTGGAAGGCGATGGCTGAGGGGCTGCTCCTGGCTGGGACTGCTCACAGAAAGAGCAGCCAGGCAGCACATCCCCTGCCCTGCCGCGGAGCTGGAATTGACTCACCTGATCTGTGCCCCAGCTGCTCATACAGCCTGCTGCGAGGGATGCGTTTGGTCACTACAGGGATTCCCCAGCTTTGTAAATACAACCAGCAGCTATTAGGAGCTCATGGGAAGAGGTTAACAAGGCACTGGTACTGCAAAATAGTCATTTATTTGTGAGTTTCCTTTTACAAACAAACCTGAAGCCTGATGAAAGCTCTGGGATACGAATATATCAGATACTTTTTTTTAAGCAAGTTTCCATGAGTGCCATGGCATGAGAAGCTCCTGATTCCACTTTAGAGAGAAGGGGAAGCACTTCCTATGGTATTGTTTTTCATAGGAAGCTGCTGCTGTTGGTAAATTAAATGTAGCAAAGAATTTATTAGTAATACACTGAACTATTAATGCATCTCGCTTTTTTCCTATTCTTTCATTGCTCCAAAGAGGAGGTTTTGAGATTGATTTCTCTTTGAGACAGAATGACTCCTACTGAGCACTAGTTAATGATTTGAAATTAAAATGTTCATTGAGGTGGCATGTAGGATTAGTCTGGTCTGGTGGCAAGAAGGGATGGGAAACCCCATTTTAGGATGAAAATACTCTGAAATTGGAAGCAAGGACCATTGTTATACCAGATAAGAATGATACACCCTTCTATTAAGAGAATAACAGATTTGAAGCATTTTTGTTGCTACTTAAATCTGATTCATGGCACGCAGCACAAATTCCAGGGATCAAGGGATTTAGATTATTCTACATTATCAGCTTTAGGCTGTCATTTCGTGGTGTGTTTAAGTACACACTGGGGTTGAAAAGGCTTCGTGGGCAAAGGTGCACACAACTGCTCCTGCCCTAAGGAACTCCTCCTGCCCTAAGGTTAATTTTCCATCCTCAGCAGCTCCCCAGTTTTGCTCTCCTGATGGCCACACGAGCTCTGGTGCTGGTGCAAGAGAAATTAATAGAATAAAGATCCTTTGATTATGTGGTCATTTAAATGCTTTTCTCTGGCTCTTTTTAGCCCTGCACCCTGGCTCTAGGGACTTCACCCTGCCCTCATCCCTGCCAGAGCTTTATTTGGGATTTGAGCTCTCCCGTGGACAGCATGTGTGCAGCACATCCTGAAAAACTGCACAGAACGGGAAAAACAAATCTCCTTTCAAATGTGTTCTTCTTCCTGAGTGCCAGGAGTGATGGCTGGCAGTTTCTGTACCAGCAGCTAAGATCGTTTTATGTGTGTTTCGGTCATGTTGAGGCAAAACCAATCTTGTAGAAGTGTCGCTCGTAATGTCGCAGTGCTGCAAAGCTATTGACCAGCTGCGTACCTCTGGGATCTCCTGTCTAGTTTGGGATTGACCAGAACAAAAACAAATCCATCCTAATTGGCTAGCCAAGTTAATGAGGTTTTCCTGCCACTGATTGCTCAGTGGCAAAAACCAACCCCATCTCACACATTGCATGGGCACCAACGTGCAGCCAGGAATGGGTGGGTGACCCTGCAGAGCTCTCAAACAGCAAAGCTGGTCAAGTCAAATGGAGTGGAGACTTCCAGGGTACAAAGCTTCTGTTAACTGACCAGGTGCTGTGTTATTTTACCCTGAGAGTACATGTGGGCAAGGACAAGGTCCTCTGTAGTTTTAGAAGCATAACTTTGTGAACTACATTCAAGCTTTTACAAGTAATTCTAGGAGCAATTCAGTAACACATTAATAAACCATTACCTAATCAAGCTGGCAGAAATGATGCAGATGCAATTATGTCTTTTTATTTTAAAATTTTATTTTTATTTAGAATAATGAAGGAATAGTCCAGACCAAAGGTCCTTTTAATATATTATTCAGCCTTCCATTGTGATCTGTAGCACATGTATAAGAAAAAAAATAAAAATAAAATAAACAAGACAGGATCATGGTGATAATTCCCTGGTATAAGTTATCCACTGGATAGCTGAGGACTTTCTAATCAGGGAGATTATCTTTAGTAGCCCTCAGAGTGGACTTTTTCTAATCCTGTTTTGAAACAACATAAACCTCGAGCTCCTGTGATAACATCCCAGTGTTTAGTTAAGTTCTGTGCGTAAAGTATCTCCTTTTGATTTGAATTTTGCAGCTGCCTCTTGGTCAGTCTCCTAATGATGAGTTATTTCAGGTTTGCCCTTTTCCATAGCATTCATGGTGCCAGACCTCTTCTGTAGCCCACACGAGTTGTCTGTTTCCCAGTATGTTTCATGTTTTACTGTGAAAGGACCTGTTTTGTCCCCTGGACAGTTTTCTGATACTCTCTCTACTTTTCCCAGTAATAACCCTTTATGTTTTAGGGATGCAGTAAACTTACGAGTATTAGAATGTGTTTACTGGCAAAGAGGCTCTGATCTGTGATGCACTGGGGATTCGTAAACAGTTACACAGAAACAGAAAACTCAGCTCTAATGTCCACTGAATCAGGCGGGAGTCCTTCCATCGACTTTGCTTAGGAGTCTAAATCAAACTGCACTAAAAGCTTTTTGCAGAAATACATCTCCAAGTGGAAGTGGATATAAAACAAAAGTGGCTTTGACTTATTTAATCATTCATTTCCATACTGTAAGAAATGCAAAATCAGGGTTTAAACAGACAGAGAAGCTCATTTTCTGTGTTCTGCTGCTAAGTGTCAGCAATGTTATGTTTTTGTAGGCAATAGCTTTGCATGCTTTTGTATGTCACTGCCATGGAAAACAGACTGCCATAGCCTGCTGTTCCTAGCCCCTCTTTTAGGCCACCATGTAGTGAAGCAGACTGTGGAACTGACCCAGATGTGAAGATATTTTTGATGGGGAGAGTCTGATGGAGAGACACAGTGGTGTCTACTCTTCACGTGTTCTCACATGCAAGTTTTAATCCCCCAATCAAACATACTGCATAGCCACAGGAAACAAAAAAATCTGCTACCAAATACACTTTTTATTTCATTCCAAAACATGTTCCTTGCTGTTGGCTGTCTGCTGGACTCCCAGAAGCAGCTCACTGTGGGGTTAGGCCATTGTAGGCACAAGGAAAGTGGAGGACTTACACCAGAACCCTTCCTTTCGATTGCTGCCTGCAGCATTGTATTAGGAAGCACATCTCTAGTAACACAGTAGCTGGTTTATTGATGTTCAGGTTTCCAAATCCCTTTAAAACAGTGGCAATGTAATCACTGTAATTCCCAAAGTGAGAAGCAGAAGGTGGGTTTGTTTTTTTCTTTTCCCTTTTTTTTCTTTTTCAATTGCATTGCCTGTATAGAGCTGTTCAAAATTTAATCTAGTAGCAAGTTAGCTCCTGCATGAAGTAAATTTGCTGGACATCCAGAGAGACTGAACAGCACAGTAAAATGCGAGCTTTTCCTTTTCTGTTTTAGATCTTGCTGTTATACCACACTCAGCTTCCAATTCACAGCCGCGTTTTCCTTGCCTCCACAGCACTGATTGCCTGAATCAGAACCCCAAGACTGATTTCAAATGTGGTTTGAGACATTTTAGCCTCTTTGCAAGGCCCAGGTGAAAGGAGGATCATTACCAGCATTTAGGGAGCACTGGTGTGCTTTGGGCCGTAGACGTGAGGACCACAGACATAATGTTGTTAACATACCAGCTTAGGCAGGCCTGCAGAAAGCAGGCTGCAGCCACCGTGTTTGCTTGAGGTTTCTGTGGCAGGCAGTATACATGATAGCAAGGCTCATGTTCTCTGCAGCACATTGTACCTGATCGTTTCTGTGTTCCTGGCTTGTCTACAAGCAGCAATACTGCTGGCTGCAGGCGTATGCCAGCCTCAAGCCTTTGGTGACAGCGACAATCAGGGTCAGCAGCCGGCAGCTCGGCTGTCACAACCACCCCTCGCTGCTGCTCAGACCTCCCTTTGTCCTCTGAACAGCTCTTGAAGTCGGCTCTTTGGCAGAGCAGAATGACAGTATTCACATCTTACAGGTACTTGCAGGAGGATTTGTGGAGTGAATGTTCAGTGTTTGATCTGTAGCTGAGCGATGTTGTCTGAAGCCCACTCGTGTGAGAAGCTGCAGGCCGTGCCCGTCTGTGGGCCGCAGCGCTCCTGGTTAAGCGTGCTTTCCATTTCCAGGCCTCCCCTTCATTAGAGCTCTTGTAGCTGTTGTCTAGGCTTTGGGGACTGAAGAGGGATGCATCTCCATCCCTCAGCAGCAATGCAGAGTGAAATATGGCTCACAGCCATACATCGCATACTCGCCCTGTATGGGCTGGTGGTGTGTTGTGCTGTACGTGGCAGTTCTGAGAGCTCCGACTTCCACCTGACCGCTGGGCTGTAGTTGCTCTTTGCCGAGCACAGCTTCTCTCAAAGCTCTGGGGTTATTAATGTGTTATTGGACTAGTCTTCTGGTTATTCTTGTCTGATTTTCTGTTTCCAAGGAGTGGATTTCCCTGCAATTCCCCCTGAAGCAACTATTCCTGTTGGCTGAGGGGAACAAAGCAAGTCTTCAGGATATCCTTTGCTGGGAATATAAGGGCTAACTCTCGGAAGGGTCTGGGTTCTGCAGTGAGGCAAAGGGGGGGAATTACCAGCATCAAGTCCTTCCCTGGGCGGCATCTTGTCTGATGCCAGACGAGGACTTGCCAGGAAAGCTGTGTTCAGGCCTCGTCTGTCTTTACAGGCACGTTGTTGTAACTGGGTTCTGACCCTGTCACAGCAAAGGGAACCAAGCGGCATCGTACAGCAGCCGTCTTCTCGATGTAAACACGTATGTCGACGCTGTGTGTGTATATCTTCACCCTAAACATGTCGCTTATATTTTGTGTCAGTTTGCTCTAAGGAAAACTGGCACCTCATGGTGCAACATGCTCCCCGTGGAGAAGAAAGGATATCTTGGAGCTTTAATGCTGGTGAGTGGCATCTGCAGTGAGGGAAACACAACCTGAAGGGTCCTGCCAAACAGGGAGATACTAGAGAAATGCAAACAGTGTGAGTAATCAGGTTCACACTTTTAAAGCACTGATTTTGTTCTCATTAATGTGCTGAGGATGCGAGCACACAAGGGTTGGCAGTTATGGAATTCTCTGTTTGATCTCATACTTCGTTCTGGTCTGGGGGAGCTTTCCTGGCCATGTCAAAACAAACATTTGTAGCTAAGTCCAATTGATGTGGTGTGTTCCCAAGCCTTTTTTTTTTTTTTTTTTTTTTTTTTTTTTTTTTAATGCTCCTGGGTTTGATGCTATTAGTATATCACAGCTTTGCACAACATATGGAACTGATGGTGTGTTTCAAAGCTCCTTACACTTGTCAGAAACTTCTAGTCTGCACGATAGTCTGGAACCCAGTGATCTTGTGTTTTGCACTTGGCAAAATGCAGTAACATGATCCATCTGTTGGCTGTTGAATCAGAAATGAAGTAAAACAAAATCCGTGCAGAGGGTGATATAGCAGCATACCTACAGTAGAGTTTGTGATAATGAGGATTTGGAGGCTAAAGTTCTGCGCAAACAATTGCATTGTAAGAACTCATCATCCGTCAAAGGAAGAATGTTTTAAATCATGTTGCTGAGATTTCCCAGGGCCTCGGATTGCCCTGTAGTCAGACATCTCTTTTCCCTTGATCACATCACTGTGTTGTGTCTAAGCTCTCAGGTTCAATGATAAGCTGTGCCAAAGGATCTTTGTTCTTGCTTGGCTCGTATGGTGCTGTAAGAAAAAAATCACTCTTAGTTGTGATAGTAGACTTTCAAAAATACCTTTAGCATAGATAAGGTCCTGTAAACAGGACACTGCTGAAGCTGGAAGACCCACATGGGTTTGAGATTTCTGTAGTTCATCTTGGGCAGGTCCCTTTTCCTGTGTCTTAATTTCCTTACCCCTGAAGTAGAAATTAATGATATTTAACTTCCTTTCTAAATTGTCCCAAGCCTCACTGTGATTAAATGTGCTGTGTATGTGCTGAGGAGTATTATTATAGCATAAAGCTGTAATGAAAATGAAAACAATCAAAGAGGCACTGGAAAAACATGTCTTTGAGACAGTGGGGCTGGATGGGCTCTTGGAAGAGCCTTATTCCTCTGCAGGCAGATGTCAGAGGATACCAACAGCAGCTTGAATAACACGAGCCCAAGTCCCTGGTGTAGAAATGGCTCCAACAAATCCCAGCGGAGCAGCGTCTCATGCAGAAAGAGCAGGATTGTGCTTGCACACACCCGTAAATTATCCCATCTGAGTGAGCTGGGTGTTCTGGTATTCTCATTGTTTGGAAATTTGTTGTTGGGAGAATATTAACAACCTCGCAGCACATAGTTCTCTGCTGTGTCTAGGTGGATTGCCAGTCCCTTGAGGCAGGGGCTGTCTGGGTTTGCCTTCCACACAGCCAAACACATTGTCAGCACTCAATTAGATGTGGATATATGGTTTCATGCTGACTCAGAGCTCAAAGATAGCCACTATTTTTTTTCTTGTTGAGCATCCCTGCTTAGAGCAAGTGAGCTATTTTTACCGGAACCTTTCTAACATTTTTCCTGATAGGAAAAAATAAATCCTGCACGCTTGAAGTCAAAACCAAAAGAAGGGATCTTTTCCCGGAGGTGTCTGTAATGTTCTCAGCCTTCCAGTAAGGGAGAAGTGCAGTCCCTGCGGGTGTCAGTGTCAATGCCTCTTCCCTCAGGGTTACACTATGTGGGTGACCTGGGGGCAGGAGAGCCCCCCTCGGAGACACAAGCAGCTGATCAGTCCACATAAGAAAAGAGCAACGGAGACAGAGGCAGCAGTGTCTTAGGAACCAAGGGGTGCAGAGCTGATGGGTCAGAGCCCTTACAGGCAACAATTGCAGAGCAAAGTTGGTAGATTTGTGTTTGGAGGGAAAATGAGAGAAAAATAACAGCGACCCAGCCTAGTTCCAGTAGGCAGAAACATTCTGGGGCTGTTAGCTCAAAGGTCTGTGCTTTCTCTTTCTCCCCTCATCTCCTGTGCTTCCACTTCTGGGCTTTACTTTCCCGGTGGTTACAGACAGCTCTCCACAGGGGAAGGTGCTGGCTGAGCGGCAGCTCCCTGCCTGCAGTCCCTGAGAGATGTCAGAAGCACACGAAGTACGCAAAGAGGCAGGGGAGGATGCTTTCTATATCCACTGTGTGCTTGGCAGAGGAGAGGGAAGGGAGTGTAAGATAGATGGTTTTTAGAGCTACGCATTTTTGTAATTCCAGCTGTGCACAGAAAAAGCTGGGCAGTGCTGGCTATGAAGGTGCTCGTGCACCTGTACGGGGTGGGACAGGCATTCAGAGGCAGAAATAGACACCAAGCCGTCCTGTTTGGCAATTACCCTCTTCCTGCATTCTCACCACGGCTGGCATTTTAGTGGCTAAGCCACAAAGGGCGGTATGAAGACAAATGTGATCTCCTTTTGAAAATACCTGTACTTAAAAGAACCTCCCTCCTGAGATGGCATTCGTTATGTGTCACACGGTAATTTGCTCCTGCAGAAATGGATCTCAGCTCCACCCGGCGCTGGGACTGAGCCACTTTTGCTGGCACTGTTGGAGATGGAGCACTAAGAAATTAGCTGCATGGCGTACTTAATGGTGACTGACGTTGCTATACCTGCCCACAGCTGCTCTGAATGCAGTCCCTGCCTTTTCAGTGTCTTATCCCAAATCCCAGTGGATTCCTAACTCTGCCCTGGCTTGCTCTGTACGTCTCTTCAAGAGCTGGTAACGTTCTGAGAGGGCTTTAAGTGGAAATGGAAGAGGAGCTGTTGATTAGGAAGAGGCAAATGAAATGCCAGCTTCTGTCACAGTTCTCTCGTAACACAAAAGATTTGTGGCAGGGGGTTGATCCGGAGCAGCAGCTGCTGTGGTGTCACTGGGATGCTCACAGGAGAGGGTGAATACAAGAAGGAGAAAATGCTGTGGGAGAGGCAGAGGAGCCAGCCTGGAAGAGGCTGGCACAAGCACCAGGCTCCTTTACTGGAGTACACCCCTCTGCATTGTGCTGTGGCCTTCTCTTCCCAGCTGAATGCACAGGTAATTTCCCGTTTTCTGGATAAGATCTGTCCTTCATGGTGTTCACTTGTCTTAGAACCCCAGCTCCTGCTCTGAAGTAAGCCAGGTTTCCATCCCATCTGGTAACATGGCCTAGCTTCATTCACCTCCACTCAGCCATTGCAGTGACTGTAAAGTCACTTTTTGTTTGTTGTAGAGCTGTGTCTAGTGTTCAGGAGTCTCATCTGTCATTTGCAGGAGTAATTGCAAAAATTGATTCATGGGAAATGCCTGTAACAGGCAGATCATTTTGACAGATCGCACGGCCATCATACTCTGCATTTATTTGAGTCAATCAATGCTTTGATGCATATTTGGGTCATAAATACTCTGATAGCAATTGCATTTATTATTATGACAGCTGTGTTCTATTATCTATTATTTATTAGGTTCTGTTGTCCTTTCGTTTTACACCTTGTGGAGCTGTCAAGTTGGCTGTTTACTGGTGACAAAGCTCGCGGCTCATTTCAGAACAGAACCGTCCAAAAATAAATTCTCCAAAGGGATTTGAGTAACAGCAGGCTATATGCTGTTGGAGAGGCACTGGACGATCTTTTTTGGGTTTGTTTTACTGGAAAGAGCAGGTTTGTGCGTTTTTGCCTACTTTTGCCCAAATTCCAGAATTAGACTTCACATTTATCATCCAGAGGTCATTGAAGCTAATAAGCCGGCTGATTAATGTGAATTTTGGATCACACCCTGTGTGTCTCAGATTTGAATTAATCGGGTTATTCAATATTTGAAATGGTGGGATGCTGACTTGGATGTTTCTAATTTTCCCTTAGAAGCTCTTTTAGCTTTATGTCTTTTTACATCATAAAAACGGCAGGAGATCTGATTGTGAGGCGAATGAATTTCGGTGTCCTTCCAAGGGCAAGGCCAAACTGCAGTAGGCAGAGGCAGAGTCATTTTCTGCTCCTCATTCCCAATAAACAGCCACATACCCTGTGTGCCAGGAGGCTGCACCAGCTTTGCGAGGTGCCGAGCACATTGGTGTT
The DNA here is from genome assembly GCF_009819795.1 of Aythya fuligula. Lineage (NCBI taxonomy): Eukaryota > Metazoa > Chordata > Aves > Anseriformes > Anatidae > Aythya > Aythya fuligula. Next base: position 3,645,310 of record NC_045578.1, on the reverse strand, counting down.
AATTCAGGAAAAGCATTTAACCACGGAGCCGATGACTCTAAAGTGCTTAATATAAGCGTGTGCTTAAGTGCCTTGTTGGACTGGGGCCAGTGCAGTTAGACCCTTGCAGTGCTGAGGTTTGTAAGCCAAAATTTGTGCTAGCTTAACAGCAAGATCGTCCGTACTATTACTGTGATGTAATGCTGCACGTACTTCTTTTTGCATATGAACATTTCTGTGTCTTTATCTGTTTATTTTACTGTAGGAGCAAAAATAGTAAATCTGTAATTCCCACCATAAACATCACAGTGCAAAGTTGATATACAGACAATTGCATGGCTTACAAAGTAGATGTAAATGGGTATATATTATTTATAAAGCAGCTTTGACATCTTCATATATTAAAAAGGAAGAGACATTTAGATCATTTCACAGTTGAGCATTCTGCATATTTTTGGGCTATCATGTATCACCATCCATGAAAATTTCATAATTTGTGTCCAAACCACTTTAATTGTATGCATACATTCCAACCAAAGGAGTGTGCAGCCTGCTCTTGCCTTTTTTTTTAATTTATTTTCCCCCCACCCATTTCCACTCTTAAAATAGATGGCTAAGGTAGGACACTGCCAAAAGCCCACCCTGCCTTCCTGGAACTACCCAACATGAGTCATAACTCTGTGACCAAAGGTGGGTCCCCAGGTATTCCAGTGTCCCACCCACATCCTCCCGGGTTAGCTGAACCCAAGGCAGGCAGTAAAAGCCAAAATTTATCCTGGGATAACTAAACAGCACTAAAAGCAGTGTAGTTGTTCTCATCCAAATCTCTCATCAAATCTCTAATGCAGACAAAAGCCAAGTATAAATCAGCCTGGTTATTTCTGCAAAGTTCCACATGAATTGTGAATATGGGGTGACCACCGTGTTTTAGGTGTTTTCGGTGGTGTTACAGGTCTAGGCTGGAGGAGTGAGCTCTGAAGCTAAGGAGATTTTGCAAGGAATATTCTACCAGGAGCCTCATTCCTACATGCCAGAAGGTCTTGGGTTAACGCTTGTTGTTTGTTTGTTTGTTGTTTGTTTTTTTTTGGTGGGGAAGCCTGAGGGAATGGGAACTCATAGCCTTTCAGTTAAAGACATCCCTGGCCTGTGAGGGAATTGTAGGTCAGAACTGTTTCTTTTAGTGAAGTAGTTGCTCAGGGACGTGTGAAAATACAAATTCCATGCTGGTGAAAGCACCTAAGGAGAACTAGAGCTTTCTGCCTAACTACAGGGCTGGTGCCAGTACGGTGAACCTGGTAGTGAAAACTTTTTCCTTACTGCCTCATGATTGCCTTAAGGTACTGGCAGGATGGATGAAAGAATTTCAGTTTTTGTGGCCTGTTTCTCTCTGGTTTCTGCTGCAATGACCAACAAGGAGCCCATGTTTTGCTTTCTGTTTAAAATTCCTTTCAGCCTTCACTTCACCTTCTCAGGGATGTTTGTGCAGAAGCTCTTCATTTATTCTGCCCTGGTTTTGCCAATCCCTGGATTCTGTGCTCACAGCAGACGGTGAAGGGCTGGTGTTTTCAGACATAGCACAAGATCAGTGCCTGAAGTTTCTCTGGGAATGAGAAAGCTGGTTGATTAAGAAGACACTGACTTCTGAAAGCCTATCAGATCACCTGACTTTGTAAGCCAGGGCTGCAGAACATCTAATTACATGGAACTGCTCTCTAGAGGATTTGGCTTGCAGAAAATTAGTTTTCATGTTCTTGGCCTGATGTTTATTAATGATTTCTTTCCTTTTCTCCCTTTGCAGTTTTCATCTGCAGTTTCATGGTTGCGGCGCCCATCTTTGGTTACCTTGGGGACCGTTTCAACAGAAAGATCATCCTCAGCTGTGGGATCTTCTTCTGGTCAGCCGTCACTTTTTCCAGCTCCTTCATCACTGAACAGGTAAGATCTGTGTGTTCAGGGGTGTCCTGAATTGCTGGACAATACGTTCCTAAAAACACCCGTGACATGCTGCTCGAGTGGAAGGTATCCCTCGGGTGCGTGTTGGACATATGGTGTGTTGTGCTGCCTGGCCTCTCGTGGTTGAAGTGTGATCTGGGTAACTGTTCTTCCCTAACTGTGAAATCTGTTATCCTTTGATCGTGCACATTCATAAAAATAACAAGTGAGACTTAGCGAAACAACAGTTTCTGTTGATAGAAGAGTTTTGTTTTGGGAGAGATTCTCAAGAAACTTTAAAAGGCTTAAAAAAGACTTGAAAACAATCCATGGCTATACAGTGGGTCTCTTGTCCTCTTATATCATAGCAGAAGCCATTGGAGTTTGTTGGGAAGTCTGCTTATGGCATGTGGGATGACAAATGCATCAGTTTGTTTCCTTTCTGTCAAGGGAAGTGGATGATAGCACGGAGATTAGACATAATTTTAGCTCCTTTTACACTAGATGATGGATATGTCTGGGGAACTGATGATGGAGTTGTCAGGCTTGCTTCATTTTGTCAAGCTACACACAGCATCCCTCACCTGCTTTCGGCACAGCCACAGCACCCCATTTTGAGGACTCCTCTTTGTGTTCTTTTCCTTGCCTATCAGAGACACTTAGAGGAAACAATTATCTGGCAGATTCTCAGGAAGAATATCCTCTTGTTTAAATCATATTATAGAGGAGGTTTAATTGCTGCATGTGGCAACATTCCTGGAGAGACAAATCACTGCTCCTGGTAGCATCGGACTGATTTCCCCAAGAGAGGCAGGGGCATTCCTCATCCTTTCTGCCCAGCTGCGTTCCAGAGATTTCAACAGTTGGGTCACGCCTAAAGAATGACAGCCTAAACCTCTCCTCCCTGCTCCCTCCTGCCCACGCACGTGCTCTGCTGTTTCTAATAACAGAGAGTTTCCACCTAAAACAGGCAGTGGCAGTCACATGTCTGTCTGGCTTTCAAGCTGGCTTGTCACTGTGTTGCTAATAAAAAACGCATATGGCCAAGTGCAGAAGCCTTTAACTCCTGTAAATTGTTCAGGTTTATAACTGGGCAGGAAGCATCCTTTCTAAAGAAAGAACATGTCATCTAAAATTAGGCTAGCTTTAAAAAAAAATAAATCAAAAAAAAAAAAGCCACCCACAACTTTCTTTTCATGACATTTTGCAAAATCAGCTGGATTGTAGCCCAAAGAAGAGGGAAGCATTTTTTGAAGAACTAATTGGACTTCTCACATTATGGCCATGCATTCAGGCTCAGGTTCTCAGCAGTCTCACTGCAATGAACCTGGTCCTGTAGTTAATGTCTTCTCCTCCTCTGCTTGTTAGGCACTGGACCTGGCCTGATGTCATTTACATTTTCAGAGCAGATTTCTAGTTTAAGGATTTGGGGCCTCTTAGCCCCAAAGGACTAATATAGTAAGGATTAATATATATCGTCATCAGTATACAGGAGCTCAGAGTGGAAGTGGCATATCTGTAGCCAACGAGAGGGAGAATAATATATATAAAGCTGGATTGTGTTGGAAATCCAGACCCCAGTGTTTTGGAAGTGACAAAAGAACCACAATCAAATAGCCTGATGAATTAATTTCTCCTGGATTTACATAAATACTAACTCTGGACCCAAACTACAACCTTGGATACAAACTCCCCCATATCTAGAAAAGTCTCCTCTACTCCTTTTTACTATAGTCCTGAGCTCTACCAGGTGTTATGGAGTATTTTGCAGCTGCTGTATGGCTGTGCTCTACCCAGTGGCTGCAGCAGCTGAACAAGGTCGTAAGCATAATCACAACTTCACGTGGTATCCCTGCCACTTCGGTATCCTTCTTGGAGGTCTGATCTCTAACTGTGAGGACATGCCACATTGAACAAGGTGAATTCCTGAAATACTAATGAGAACAAGCATCAGAGAAAAGCTGATGCAGTTTTCTTTTTCTTTATGCAGTGACTAACCAGGCATTTTTTCAGATTTTTCGCTTTTAAGATTCATTTAAGGAGCAAAACACTGGCTTTTCTCTCAACATTTTTTCCTCCTTTCTTTTAAGACAGTATGCATGTTTGTCACAGAGAAAGGCTAGGAGCTGAAATGCGAAGAAACATTTGCTGGCAGAAATAAAAGCAGTAGGGAGGCTACTATAAGTAGATAACGTAATATAAGTAGATACATACTATAAGTAGATACACATCCAAGTTAGCATGAAAACCCGTGGCTAGAAAGAGCAAGTTGGCACAGGCAGAGCCCATAGAATCCTGTACAGAAAACTCCTTTATGTGGTGACAACAAAAATACTGAAAGAGTCCAGAAACTACAGTCATTCAGTAGAAATAGCAAACCGTGTCTTCAGGGATTGCCTTTCTTCAAATTTTGACAGTGTCTAGTGCCCCGTGAATGCTGTCACTGTGTAATTAATAGAGTACACATCCACATAGTGTAGTACACATCCACATAGTGTAGGTTTGGAGTGTAAATGGAAGCAGACAGAGGCAGAAAGCAGCTACAGTTCTGGTGGACACTGAAGGCACACAAATTGTAAAGGTTTCTGGCAGTGTGTTGATAAAATTTGAATGTATAAAGAACAATCAAAAGGCTGTAATTTGAGTGAAAATGTAAATTATTTATAATATATTGTGGAAACAAGCATATAGAAAAGGACATTTTCATTTGTCCTACTGTCAAATTATGCAGTAAGGAAATAACTCATGTGACAAGAAAAGAACATGGGGGAGATTATTCATCAAGTAAATGAAGAGTGAATCTCCCATCCTCCAAGATCTAAGTAATAGGCTCTCACAGGACAGAATCAGTCCAAAATTTAAGGATTTAAGGCTAGTTTTAGAGTGTTTAGGAGGTGGTGGTTACAGAAAACAACAATGCATCATGCATAGCAAAAATAAATAAATAAATAAACAATCAAAGTAACGGACCCAAATAAATACTGTATCAGAGAGTAATTCCATAAATGCACTCGGTTTCATGGATGAAAATAGCTGGCGATAAATTTAACTAAAGGAAATCATCAGAAGTAACATGACTGCGATGATATTGAGAAGTTCACATTTATGCTATTGAATAATGGAATTTGACAATTTACGTCAATGCACCACTTCTCTGTAGAAAAATGAGAAAAGAGTCCTCCAGCACTTTGTCTCTGATACCTGCACATTTCTGCTCTATAACACTGTTTAACACTTCCTAAAATAAAAGTTATATAAAAAGTCATTAACAAACTTGTTCATTAATCTAAAATTGTTTAAAGTTGTTACATATTTAGGCAGATCTCTAGATTAGCTCTGTTTATAGAAACTTCAATAAAGCATGTATATATCTTAATTTGTGTTTTGTAAGTATGAACACCTGCTTAGAAATGACTTCCCTTTATGCACGCCTTTTAATTAGTTCTGCACCTGCAAGTATACAAATTTTGGTACTTTCACCTGCAAAACCATTTTTTTGTTGATTTAGCTTCTGGCAACCATTTGGCTTTTGGCAAGCACATTGGGGTTGTTGGTTTATGCTTCACAATAAATCAGCAAAAAATAATTGAGCTGCTTGCACAGTGTAGAGTCACAGCACAGAGAAATTCACCGAGCGTACAAACCTCATGGAGTTTTTTTACTAAGATGCATTTCCATCCATACAAATAGCTAAATATTTGTCTCTCTCCCTCTATATCAATATAAACTCTGCTTTAATAAGTGATTATTTTTTCTCTAGATAGTGTTTTCATGAGCATAGTACCTGATTACCCGTGTTTTGGCTGAGCATCCTGAGCTGGCTGATAGTCCAGAACATCACTGGGAAGAGTACGTAGCCCCATTTCCACCATTCTCTTGTTCTGAGCAGCTTCACTTGAAGAAATTATCTGGAGTGATCAGGCCACATGCTGAGAGTTTATTTCTGGCTACTCGAATATCCACATCTATTAGTCGTAATACTACTATTAGCTCTGAGAGCTGACCATTTTGGCCAGAAATCTGTCCCGAATGAAAGCTTGTTTTTGGCACTAACTTTCCCACACTTCTTAGCAGAAACTTCTGAGAGCTCAGGACCCCTCTCCCTCGCAGACAGACACCAGCTTCTTAAAGCAAGAAAGAACTTGAAGGTGGAAAGTTGCAGACTATTCTCCCAGTCTTGTGAAATCCTGCCATTTCCCACGTGAACGTCATGAGTAAAGCATATTTCTGTGTAAAAGGGATGCTATTTAACAGATGAGCAAAGTACTCTGCTAAGAAGTTTGGCTCCAGTAGGTTGGGAGAACAGGCATACCTAATAATCAAGCAGACCAGGCTGTGGTAATGTGGGTTTGCTGGGAGACATCAGATCTGCAGATGGTAACAAGTTCGGGAATGTGAAAGCAAAGAATAACAAGGTAAACAGGGAATATGCTTTTGAATCCTTCAGTTCTTTGTTAAATATTTCTGTTTAAATGTCAATATAGCTAACATGATACAACCTTCTCATTGCACCACCTGCAAGGTAATCAGTATAGGTATGTCTACTACTGTTTTTTCTTTTTCCTCTTCTTTTGATTTATCTCTGAAAGAGGAAGCAAATAGTCCACTATGGAATTCCAGCTAGCCTGCAGTGCTTGCTAAAGTCCTGTGTTTCAGACTTGACAGATCTATATTTATTGCCAAAGCTCATCTTTCAAGGAGTGCTGAAAGAGAGGCAGCAAATTAAATGAAGTATGGAACAAATGGTTAGCTGAGTTAATTTTAAAAAACATAAACACAAACCAAGCCCACACCCCTACACACCATGATTCACTCCAAGCAAAAAAGTGTGCTGGCAGAAGTTGTCTTATAAAACATACAGCTTCTGCTCCTTTGTTTCCACTGCATATGATAAATCCCCAGTTTGAAAACCAGAAGCAAACAAAAGCCTGAAGCCATCTTTTTTGTATGTAAGAAGGGAACTGAGTGTTATCTGGGAATCACTGTGAATTGCTGGAATGTTTATAACCCATTGTTTCATCCTATTATTTTAGAGGGGAAGTCTCTTTTAGAAAGAAGGCAAAATAGATTCTCCAAGCACCTTTGCACAGTCTGTTATATATACACTCAGTCCTTTCCCTCATGTGCAATTCTTGACTCCTTGAGTGGCTGTTGCAGAAATCTGTGCTGGGGCTGACACGGGATGCTCCTGGACAAAGGCTCTTGGCTGCCTCTGGTGTATTTTGCCAGCCCTTAATGTGGCACTGGAGCCCTACAGATGAGCATCAGCTATTGACATTTGGATTTCTGCATGCTTGCCCTTTTTCGTGACTTCTCTGGAAAAATATTGTCCCCACATACTTTCATATCCCAGAGGCAGAGATTTGAGTGGGTCATGCACTACAGTAGCCAAGGCTCTTGCAGCCCTGTGCATAGTGCTGGTATTGTACCCTGCTGCTCCTCCTGGTAGCTGTAGCCCAGTCCTGCTTTGCCTCTGCTCTGTTAAGATGAGACGTGATGATCTGCACATCCCTTCCTTCCCCCCAGCTATCAGAGCTCCCTCCTCACCATGGCAGAGCTGCTGTGCTGTGGGATGGCTCACTGGGTCCCAGGTGAGGGAGGATGCCGTGCTGAAGCTGGGTGGAGGAGAGGGAAAGGATAAGGGCTCTCATCATCTCTCTGCACAGACTCCACTGCAGAATGAAGTTCTTTAGGGACGGAGTCTGCATCACTTTCCCTAATACCTGAGAGCACTCATATTAACTTGCATGATCTCATATGGATTATGTGAGGTGGATTGGAGGAAAACTGTAAATCATTTTTTATTCTTTCAATAATGAAGCATTGCCTGGGCTGGTATTCAGGTGTGCTGGGCATCTGTCATGTCTGCTAGGGTCTTCAGCACAGCTGATACCAAATACTGCATGGGAAACTGTCTTCTTGTAAAAGCAACATCTTCTCTCACACAGACAAGTGTAATGATTTGAACTCTTGAATCGTGGGTCCTCATTGTTCCCTCAGATTTTGCTGACTTAGGACAGCAGAGATGGGAGAAGATTTACATAGATGCAGTAGTTGCAGCTTGCTGAAATAAAGTGAGTGTAGAATTACCAAATTACCATCGCGTGTTTGTCCCTGACTGCTTTATACTCCTACCCTGTCCCTTTCTACAACTTGCAAAGGAAATTATAAATGAAAAGCGGGTTAGGGTATTCTCAGAACATCAGCCCCCAAAATATCAGCCCCCAAAAGACAATCAATGAAAGAAGGAGGCTTTTTCTAGGTGTTACCAGAAATGCAAATGGTGTATTTTCAGCTTGGAGTGGTTTTTCCCTCTCCAGTATTTGTATCTATGTATCTGCAAAGCACTTGGGAAGAGTTATTGAAAACCCAGCTGGTGATGGCTGCCAGGAGAGAGTCAGTATAGCTCCAAAGCTTATTCAGAAAGCTTATTCATATGATGGAAAAAAAAAGGAACTTAAAGAAACTATCATAAGGAATATCTCTACCATACATAGCATTCCCAGTCTACAGTGGGTCTGGAACAGGGCCGGTTGTGCTCTCACCTTCAGGACCTGAGAGCAAGCAAGGTTACAGCCCCAAGTCTCAGCTCCCCAGAGGTTGGGGCAGTCAGACACCACCCTTTGCTACCTATTTTGGGGTTAATAAATCTGAAATAGTGCAAAATCTGAATCAAATCTGTGGATGCTGAAATAAGAAGGGATGCTTCTGTCATTCAGTGTTGTAACTCACCCGAACTGATGCATCCTGTTGCCAGTTCATTAAAGCGAAGGCAGCAATTTGCACAGAAATGTCAGAACTGCTCCTCAGAGCTCGGGCATTTTCTGGAGCAGGTGGACAGAGGTTTGTGCTGGGAGAGAATCCAGAAATAGGCTTGAGGCTATATCCTAATTTGCCTTAGGTCTCTGCGAGGGCTCCCTGTAATTGCCTTTTTCAGAGAGCCATTGGTTATCTGGGTTATTGGAAAATGTTTAAATCATTATCATTGGGTCTGCGACTGTGGTTCTGATTCAGCTCGTCCTTTGGAAGTCTGTGGGAGCCTTTTCTGTGTCCTTGTGGGAATTGAGTCAGACCCTACATCTTTTTAATCAGTATGCTTACATTTGGTGCTGTTTCATTGGATCAGGAAGATGCCTAGAGACACCAGCTGGGGACTGTGGTGCAGGCATGAAAGATCTTCACAGGCTGAAGACCTTTACAGCTTTGTCCCATTGTTATGAAGAAACCTGAATTTACAGTCTCTAGGTTGGAGAGGAGGAAGGGTGAGCTGCTGTGCCTGTTAATGGATGGTTTGGAGGCAATGCCTGCTTGTAACTACCATCCTGCCTGTCCTGCTTTTATTGTGTCTAAGCAGGAAATCTCACCTGAACCAGTTATTTGCTGAGGAAGCAGAGGGAGGAGGGTGTATTTATTCCATTGCCAGGCTGTGTGTGTCTTGGAAGCATTCCTTCTTGTGTTGCCTGGCAAAATGTATACTTGTCATACTGCAGCAGAGGCCTCACACCAGAGCATGCTGATGGACCACAAAAAGGTTGTCTTATTGCTTCAGTGCTGCCTTATTGGAAGTCTCTAAAATGCTTTAGCATTGTGCTTTATAAATAATTATTACTGCATCTTAAGGTCAACCACATTCAGAACATCCCCAGATTGGAAGAAAAGGAAAATGTTCCTTAAATAGACTGAGATTGAACCAGTTGGGAAAAAAAAAAAAAAAAAAAAGTGCTGCATGTGAGCTTCCAAGCAGACCTTGGAATATAGAGTAAGGAATTACCAAATGTTGTATCAGTTTGATGTGGTCCTTGCAGTGGTGGCTGTGATCTGAGGAGCACAAACCACTCCTGATGCAGTGTGCCCCCATCGCATGCTGTGCTCCAGCGCTGGGGAAGTCTGCTTGGGTCAAACGAGGAGGCAAACAAGGAGGCAAAGCAATCTGGATGGCACCGGGTGATCCTGTTCCTTTGGAAGTAAGCTTCCCAGACAACTGTGTAGTGAAGGTATTGGCTTATGTCCCCTTCTGCTTCACTAGGGTGCTCAAATACAGGTCTGGAGAGATGTTACTGTTCGTTTGAGGGTGCAAGCTGATGTGCAATTAGCATGGATGGAAATGAGGCAGTTTATGGCCAGTGTTCTTGAAGCTTATGACTTGGAAAGAAGCATGATGCTTCAGGAGAGCTTGATTAACGATGCCTGACAGACAAAGAAAATAAACAATTAATTCCACCCAGTTTAAGGCTCATTAGGGGGCCTGGAAACAAAGCTACTCTATTAACAGGGCCTTGGTGGGGCTTGAAAGTTGGGCATATTGTCCTGGAAAACAGGATGCAGGAGAGAGAGAAAGTGTTATTCAGCTGCTTTGGCTTGTGTTCAGATGCAAAAGGATGGATTTGGGCCTTTTTTTTTTGGTTGAGCTTTAGTTACCTACTAACAGAAAAGCCTGGGTCACACTGTAGGAAGTGTAAGTGATTCTTCAGTAGCCCACACACTCCGCGGCCTCCTGGGTTGTGCATAAAGGCTGAGAAAAGGACCATTGTGCTCCAAGTAATGTGCAAATAGGGTGAAGATGGGAAGTGTCTTGTGGTACCGGGTGCTAAATCAGTCTTTTGAAGTGCTGGCATTGCTTTTTAAATGCATAAAGTTCACATGGTACACAAAACACTGGATTTGCAATTTGGATAACAACGAATTAGAGTACTAATCTCAGCCCCATGTAATGCGTTTGGAGCTGGAAATGCCTGGGAATGGTGCTGATCATCCTGTCTGAACATGATGGGCATGGTCTCATGAGAAGATAGTGACATAACAAATGCATTTAACATAGTTAAATGGGATTGTCATTTTGTTAAATCAGCTGGCTTTTGAGAATGAAATGAAGCTACAGCATGACAAAACCTTGCCACTTTATAGCGCTCCAAGAAGCATGTAACAACTGTTTAAAGAAGATCATGAATAAGAAGCTAGGTAGGAGGAATTGGTAAATGCATCAGCTTCTCTCTGGAAATCTGATGCTAAAAGTGAGACGTCAGTCAGATGTAAGCCAAGCATATCGTAAGGTCGGCCTTTCTCACAGTGCTCGGGTGCTCCCGGATCCTGGCTGAGTCAGCAAGCCAGAGAAGTGTGAGAACAGAAAGCAAGAAATAAAATTCGCTTTAGAGTCTGGAATGATTCCAATGTTTTTTCAGCAAAGTTGCCTACAAGATCTGCCGTGCTGGTGTACTTAAGCCTATATTGTGTACAAAGGAAAATATGCTAAGAATCGGTGAAACAACCAAGTTGCTGGGGCTGTAGCTTTCTTTGAGGTAATTTTATTTAAACCTTGAGTTATTCCATTCCAGTGTATCCTTTATTGACTATTAGAAATCATTCTACCCTTGAAAATACATATAATTAGTACAAAACTTTCACACCTGGGTGTCCCAGTCAGTTGGCTGATGCTTTTTTCAAAGGGTGCTGAGAAATCATAGTTTTTGCAGTTGTCTCAGGGAGAGAAACATGGGGTTCTGCTCTCCAAGAAATTTGATTAAATTTCAATTTAAAAATTGATCCAAAACAAAGCAAAGCATGATTGAGCCAAGACAGCCCATCGGGTTCATGTGGTTAGATCTCATAAGTTTCTATAAGCATCAAAGAAGGTGGAGATCTTGTTAGCGTTGTGTTCCACTGCCTGTAAGTTTTTATTCTGAAAAAAAACCTGCTATTTGTTTACAGCCAGGTTGCCTGGATTCAGTCTCTGCTCATGACTCATCCCGTGGCTGGAACACGCCAGCCTGTTGCTGCCTGTGAATACTCTTCAATGTTGTGTATTCCAGGTGATACTCCAGCTACTGTTATCTGAAAGATTGGCTGTCAAGAGCCTTGCATGGTTTCCACAGTTGCAAAACTCTGCTGTGGTTCTCCCAATCTTTGTGATTACGTTATGGTTGCCTTGGCACGTCCTGGTGAGGGAACGGTGATAATGGCTAATGCTGGAGATATTTGTTGCAAGCACCACTAAGTGTGTCCCGCATGACAGATTTGGAACAAGAAACAACAGTTTGTTTCCGACCCAGAACCACTAACTTTTCTCAGGGGAGCACTTTTGGAAGATACATTCTGGCCAAAGTGTGTGTAATGGTGCTGTAACACGGATAAATGACCACTATTTCAGCCATCTGAAATGTTACAGGCTCCTTTTTTGTCTGACACCAGATCCACAAGGATGAAAAGAAGTGCTTTAACTCAGTGTCCTAGCAAGCACTGGCAACATGGGACACTTTACGATCCCTGTGATTTATTTGAAAACATCAACCTTTTTCTTTAAGGTCTATTTTATAAGCAGCTGTGCATGTAGCACTCCACCAGACAGTGTTCTGGTGCATAAGCAAGCTGCTCTGTTACATTCCTTCCAGTTACATTCCAGACCCCCATCTTTAATGACCAATATTAATGACCAAGATTAAATTCAGAAGAACATAAATCCCAACATTTGAGTGTCATGTAATGTTTTTACCAAGTCAGGTCAATCAGATGAAAAGCCCTTCAATTAGAAAGCTGAAATCCAGCTTTGTCTTAACTGAGGCTTTTGTCCTGGCCTGGTGGTGATGCTTCATCACCCAGTATCTTGTAATTACATTACTTAATTAGATAGAGAATGCGAATTAGGCCTTTTTCTTTTTCTTTTTCTTTTTCTTTTTCTTTTTCTTTTTCTTTTTCTTTTTCTTTTTCTTTTTCTTTTTCTTTTTCTTTTTCTTTTTCTTTTTCTTTTTCTTTTTCTTTTTCTTTTTCTCTTCCTCTTCCTCTTCCCCTTCTCCTTCCTCTTCCTTTTCCTCTTCCTCTTCCTTTCCTCTTCCTTTTCCTCTTCCTTTTCTTTTCCTGCCCCAAAATGACTGAAAAGTAATAGAAAAGTCTCTTGGGACTGCCACTGGTTTGAAGAGAGGCCAGTGATGGGAAGCTGGATTTCAGAGGAGCTAAGAAAATCTTGGTCCTGATTTTTGTATGTGTGGAGCACACAGCAGATCCCTGCTGGCTCTGGGAAGCACCATGGGAGTCTTGCTACTTTCAGGGTATTTTTGTTTTTGTTTTTTCTCCAGAGTGCTTAATTAGATGCTTCACTTTAGAGCCTATCTGTAGGTATCCAGTTGTTAAACACTTTAGTTGCTGATTGAAGTGCATGAGAAGTGAAAAAGTAGCATCTTATAGTCTTTATTGGTTAATCTTACATACTAAATGATAATATAAATCTCATAATATAAGATCACTTTAATCAGCCAGTATCTCAAGTAGATTTCCAAATAAAACTCTCCACATTCAATTAAGTGTGCCTGAACAGGCCACCTGGGAGAACTAAAGCCATTAACAAATACTAGAGACAATCAAAGGAAAGGTGAGTGGACTTTGTTTCATCTCCCTTGCTAAATTCTATGTATAAATATGTATTTAGTTCTCTTTCTCCTTGCTGTAGTCTCTCTTGTACTCCTTGGGGGGCTCTGAATACCAGATGAATTTTCCCAGAAGGAAATTGTTCAAAGGTGAGGAGCTTAGAGTTAAAAGTTGGTAGGCCACTGAATGCATCCAAAATGAGCCAAAGTTTTGAAGTGTTTGACACAGTGTAGTTGGATGCAATAGAAGAATCAGATTTGCTTTAGAAACTGTAGTGTAAATCCATCCTAATTCAAAGGGTTATAAATTAATGCTTGAGTAAATGACTGAACAAGTGTGCTGAGGTTTCAGTAACTCAGCAGCTTGCATCTTGGTATGGTGTACTGGTCTTGGTATGGTTTACTGGTCTCACCTGTAACATGCTTGTAACCTCCAGCCACCATATAATAAGCAGGTGTGAATTAAATGAGCATATTCTCTAATACATTTATTTGCTTTGCCTATCTATCTGGAGAAGCAGGTTGGATACTTGAAGGAAGGCTGAGAGCATTTTCACTTCAGTGTTTAACCTGAAAGTAACCTGCTCTGGAGAATTCAGGGGAAGACCTTTGGGTACGATAAGCGTCCTTCATTGGACACGAATATTTAAACTTGTACACTTCCTGTGCCCAAGAAGATCTCAGGGAAGCCAAGTGAAGAAAAGCCTGCTTGGGGTGAAGGCGACAGAGACGTAGTAGATAAGATGTTGTCTGTCCTATGGATGTGAGAATTTGAACAGCTTACCTTTGCTAAGGTGGCATCCTTCCTCCATAACTGTGCTCCTAGCCCTAGAGAGCCTGTAGTGATGTTTCAGAAAAGCTAACTTGTTGCTCTGTTATTACTGTTCACTGTCCAGTGTGCCATGGAATGGGTCGTGTCCTTCACTTCAAACCAGGCAAACTGCTTGGTCAAGCTCTGATGTGTGCAGGGGTACTTGAGCTTTCAGGCCAGGACATTCAACTACTGGAGGGTTCTTCTCACAGTAAGCTTGGCTGATGGAGATGCTGTTCAGGGAGGCAGTGGAAAGCCCCAAGAACAATTTTGGCATGAACCTGAGCCAATGTATACTCTTGACATCAAGTGTGTTTGGAAAGACCTAGAGGACCTTTATTTCTGTACCTAAAATCTGCTTTACGAAGCTTTGAATAGCCTTCATCCTCTGAAAAGCAGCTTTACAAATTCTTGCTGTCTTTTCCATGTCATCAAACAATACTGAGGAATGCATAGCTCCCTGGGGAGGCTCAGACTCAGCCTGCTGTGTTGCTTTAATTTCAGAGCTTTTTATCAAAGATTCGATCCAACCCAGAGCTGCAGTGAGAAATGCTGAATAGGATGTGAAACACAGGATGAGGACAGGGCTGTATGGCCTCCCACTTCTATCTTGTTGAGGCCTGCAGCTGGAGACAGTGCAAGGCCAAATGTTCTTGTAAGCCTTTTCAAGATATCTTCTAGCCTCAGATATGGAGGAGAAAAGGTTCAGGGGGATCCTATCAATGTGTATCAATACCTTTTAGAGGGCAGTAAGGGTGGAGCAAGACCCTTCTCAATGATGCCCAAAGGAAAGATGAGGCAATAGGCATAAGCTGAAATAAGAAAATTCCATTTAAAGATAAGAAGAAACATTTTTACTGTGAAGATGGTAAAATACTATAACAGGTTGTCCAGAAGCTGTAGCTTCTCCATCCTTGGAGATATTCAAGACATGATTCTGAGCTACCTGTTGTGACTTTGAGCAGGGGACTTGGATTAGGTGACCTGCAGAGGCTTGCTCCTTCCAACCTCAACCATACTTTGATTCTGTGATGTGCGGGCAAAGGAGAACGGTGTGAAAATGATGAGGAAAGATGGACTTGGCTTCAAGAGTTCAGTTTGAAAGGAGGCAACCATAGAACTTAAATCCAATAGTGATACGAGGTACAGGAGATGTTGTGTGCAGCAGTGACTTACAAGGCAGTTGTGGTTATAAAGAGATGGGGAGGGAAAAGTGGTTATGTGTAAGTGATGACATGCACTACAGGGGGAAAAAAGAGGGGTCTAAGCCCACTTGCTTCTCTGCAGTGGACCAAACAGCAAAAGAACTGGCAACTGCAGTGAATCTCCCCAAGCTTCCCTGCCAGCACCACTCATGTCTGTTAAAGGAAGAAAGTCACGGTGGAGGTGAGAAGAGTTGTTTAGAGCTAGCAAGACAGATAGCTGTACTATGAACCTCTAAGTGCACTTCTATCTCTCTATTAAAAATACTAAAATAATAGACAGCTGAGTGCTAGCAGCTCACACCATTACATCAGAGCTGATATTTCAACAGCCTGTTGCCAACCAGGCTCCACACAAGCATGCACCATGGCTAGGCCATTTCCATGCCACACAGACTAAACATAAAGCGGCTCCTTTCAGTTGTGGGAAATCCTGAAAACAATGCTTACCCAACCTATTGAAGCAGAAGGAAAATATCTACCAACAAAACATCTAGTGAACAGTTCTGCTCCCATGGTTTTATATATCTTGTTTTCTCTGATGGCAATCTTCATGACTGATTAGTTAGGAATACTTGTAGATGAAGGCAGATATTTGTCTTCCCTCATTCTTGCACAAAGATTTCCCTGACAGTAAGAAACCAAATGGCCAAAATTTGGCATGAATATTCAGTTGCTTAAAAGTCTAGGCTGCACTTGACAGAAATACATCATCTTCAGGACTGGCACAGGGAGACTCACAAATGCTGAATATATATCCCCTCTCTAGCTTTTCATAAGTTTGATTCTCTTTTAATTGAAGGACAGTTAGGACCATTCACACAACAAGGTAAGAGGTAGGATTTTGTGGTCTGTATCTAGATGTGACACACCATTGCTATTCAGTGTGTGAACCCAGGACTTGCATCCAACATGGAAAGCCAATGCCTTTGTTAGATGTATTCAAAATGTATAAAGCTTTGGGAGTGCACAGAGCTGGGAGATGTATTTAGGCTTATCTATTCGGCTGTAACCTTTGCCATCCTCCTGAGATACGGAATGGAATTTAAAACATCAACATCATCATTTAATGCCAACTTGTCTTTCGTGACATGTGAATGTTCCTTTCTGACTTGGAAACTTTCAGCTTCTTAAAGGTGGCTCCATCATTGCTGGGAAGACTAAAAGAAATGCTTGGTGTCTAAACAAATATCTCACCTGCATTTGTAATTTCATTCCATTGCTCAGCTATTCTAGTGATTCTCAGCTAATGAGCTGGAATTTAAACTGTGAGTTTAGAGGAGCCAATGCTCTTAGTCACAATACCGATACTCAGAGGCATACTCCTGTTTTGGTTTGCATCATGATTAATGGCACAGCTTTGTGTACCTGTGGTAAAGGGTGTGGTGTGTCATCTTTAACCACTTAGATCCCTGCAAAATGCTGATAGGGCTAGAAAAACGTAATGAAATGCACCAAATGGTGTTTGTGTGACCAGGGCAAATGTTTGCATGTAAATGCAGCTGTCTGTCAAAAGCGACCACAGTTGTCCAGCCCTTGAATATTCTTTTGAGCTCCTTGGGCTTTACTTCGGGCAGCTGACTCCTGAAGTACATCAGATATACTATATCACATATATATACATATATCAGATATAATATATCAATTATCTGTCTTCAGTTGGTCTAACTGATCACTTGGGACTGCTGTGGTACGCTGGATATTGTCAGTGCAACACCCTGCCAGCCACAGAAATGCAAGAGTATAACTACAGTACAGTTCAATGGAGTTTCCTCTAGAAATACACAGAAATTAAATCAATCCTGATGCTTTCTCCTTAGTTTCCACACATCGATTCTAGACTTTATGTAGCAGTCTTCCTGGCATGTTGGCATGGATTGCTTTCTCTACGCATGTCTTCTTTCCAAGGATGCAAACCCTTGTTTGTTGCATAATGTTTATATAAAATAAAATAAAATAAAAAATTATTGCAAGCCTAAGTAGTTCAAATATGGAATTCCATGGTCCTGAGCCTTCTTTTAGAAAAGTTAAATGTAGATCTGTAGGAGGTTAACTCAATATCCTTGTAATGAGAAGGGTGCAGATGCAGTTCCTGGAGCTGTATAACAGAGCCGTCTTTTAGACCAGCAACATTGGTTCAAAACATAGCTTGCACTGGTGCTGTGCATGCAGACTAGTAATTTACTCTACATTGGCTATATCTGTGTGATTTTACCAGTTCATGTAGCCCTAATCTAAATGAAGCATGTATTGAGCTTGTTTTAGAGACCCTTACAAGCTACTTCACATGCAAATGCAAATGCTTAATAACTAAAGCTTAAGGATCATGTGATTCTTTAGACAGTAAATCTGGTGGTTCAGAGTTGTACACATATTTGGCAGCTTATAGGTTTATCACTTACAGCTAATCTTTTAGAGAACTGTGGCTTAATTCCTTTTGTTAACTAATTAAAAAAGAGAAAGAAGTTAAAGCTGCAATTAGACCTATTAAGACTTGTATTACTCATTCAATGGTCTGTGCAACTAGGATAAATGTATAATTAGGAGGTTTGTCCAAACATGATTAAAGCTAGTCATGTGTCCTATGCCATCAAATATTGATGCGTGCATGAGATTGAGAGTAAAGCCAATATGAAAATGTGAGTATAAACCATGTCATACTTTTCAGAGAAAATATATGATCTCTCTTTTGGCGTATTATAAATATTTCATGCAAATGATGAAAGCTTTTTTCAGATGAAAATCCTGGAGGGATCACGTCTGGCCTATAGCTCCCTGTGGGCTAGTATCATTGGCAGCAGTAGTTAGACCAGGTCCATCTGACCCCATCAGCTATTGCTGTTGTTGTGTGCAGCTTGCTGATAGTTTAAGAAATCCAGAAGTTTTCAGGCAGTGCATCTCTATTGGAACCATAAACCATAGAATATCTTGAGATGGAAGGGATCTACAAAGATAATCGAGTCCAACTCCTGGTGGTCCACACAGGACCACCCAAAATATCAGACCTGATAACCCCTATGTCTGAGAGCCTTGTCCAAATGCTCCTTGAACTCTGGCAAGCTCAGTGCTGTGACCACATCCCTGGGCAGCCTGTCCCAGTGTCCAACCACCTCTGGGTGCAGAACCTTTCCCTAACCCCCAGCCTGACCCTCCCCTGTCCCAGCTCCATGCCATCCCCTCAGGTTGTGTCGCTGTCCCCAGAGAGCAGAGCTCAGCGCCTGCCCCTCCGCTCCCCTCGTGAGGGAGCTGCAGGCCGCCACGAGGCCTCCCCTCGGCCGGCCCTGCTATGGACTGAGCAATATGGGTGACTTCAGCTGCTCCTCATGCATCGTGCCCTCTAGACCCTTCACCGTCTTTGTTGCCCTCCTTTGGACATTCTCTAATGTTCTTCTTATGTCCTTATATTGTGGTGCGCAGAACTGCACTCAGTACTTGAGATGAGGCCACACCAGTTCAGTGATCGGCTGATGCCCTGAGGCATGAGGATTTGTATCCCTTCAAAAACTCTTATCTGTTTTGGAGGATTGGGTTTCTTTTTTGTTTTGGTTTGCTAGTTTTCAAATTACAAAGTAGTAAATTCTTCAGCTTAGAGCTAGGGCATGTTTTTCCTTCCATGTGGTTAAGAGACGTGAAGAAGAGCAGGTCCACTGACCTTATCTACCTCAGATAAACATGCATGAGGGCTTTCTCTGTGCACTAGTTTCTGGTGCTGGTCTCTCGTGAAGGGGGATTCCCAGGAAGACTGTGGCAGTTCAGATTCTCTGTCAGCCATGATTCTTTCCGTAAATTGGTGATTTTGTGGCATATACAAGTTGGCAAAAGAGACTTTTTAGGATGCACCTTTGCATCCTAAATTGCCCCCAGAGCTCATAGCAGTTGCATGGTATGGATCAGATGTCCCGACCACAACCCCTCTCCAGCTGTCCACATCCATGCCGGAGGTCAGATCTGGTACCTAGGAGCCCTGCCGCAGCATGGCAGTGTCTGTGACCCTCTCTGCAACACTTTCAGCTGAAGCACAGGCAGGGAAGTGTATTACTGCCATACAGCCCGTTCAAAGAAAACCATTGCATCTTTACAAACCAGGAGTTGTTGGCAGCTCTCAAAGAGATGCAGACATCTTTGACATGACTGTTAGCAAAAATGAAAGGCATAAATAGATTGTTTGCTGTAATAACTCTGTTTCAAAAACCTTCAGTTGCTAGTGATGACCCAGAGAAAAAGACACTGAAGTCTTGAACCTGCTGGTCTTAACCTTCAGAAATGGAATAAGCTCAGGTGCTGAAAGCGCACTAAGTCTTTTTCAATTTTCCTGCCAGAGTGAGAAGTATTTGCTCAGATGAACAAATTACAGAACAGCTCCAAAGCAATGCAGAAAAGAATAAGCTTCTTAATATATACCAATTTCTGCTTGGGGAACAGTGAAATTCATTTACCGGTTCCCTCTCTTAGCTGCCTGTGCTGCTCTTAAGGGCAGATAATGTAGAGAAGAATTTGGCTGGTGTCAGCCCTTTTTGTCTCACTAAATTGCTGAGAGTCCTGGGGTAGGCAAAGATGATAAAGTACTTGGGGGAAAATGTAGTGTAGAGGAAATGGTAGAAGTGTCCTGCTCCGGCTATGGAGGAGAATGGAGCTTCCTGTGTATGAGTAATATCTGTCATTCCCATTTGTTTATGTCGGTTGTAATATTCACATACAAAGAGAGAGAAAAACATGTGCGTATGGGTGTATGTGTATATAAATACACACATAAAATAGCAGTTGTCTACATTGCATGCATAGTGGTTTTGGGATCTGTTTCTAAGTGGTTCATGGTATATCCGTGGATATACCACGCGTAAGAATTTTTGAGTCATTTTGTTGTTTGTATTTTTTTTTCCTATATGAAAAATGAAAAGATTAGGCCTCTCTCTGAGAGGACTGTTTTGTTTTTTTTTTAATCTTGGGGGCAGGTACCCAGCAGTCCCTGTTCAGAGATGACAAAACATATGTTCCACTAACTGTTATTAGAGATGGAAGATTGAAGGCTCTAGCTTACTGAAATTATTGCATATTTTTTTTGTATAGGTACCAAGAGAAAGTGTGCTAGCAAATATCCAGAGATGTTTCAGAAAGATTAGAACAGACACTAGCTTTGCAATCTTACAGAGCTCTAAAACAAGGCACAACATGATAAATTATAATTCCCTGGTATTGTTGTAGATTTTTAATGTTGTGCCTTGTCATTACACCTAAATAGCTGTATTATCCATAGTGCTGAATATATCATTTCAGAATGGAAATAACATTTATGTCTTTATGCACATTTTGTTTTTATCAGATTGCTGACATTACCATCTGAAGTCAGAATCTCATGATGTAAATTTGGATACCTTTATACCTTTTCTTCAGAGAATATATTTAAAATAGTAAGTAGATATTTGGAGTGTGTAAGCAAGGGATAAGCCAGAGAGGAGGAATCGAGGAGGAACTAGGGGAGAGGAACAAGTATATTACTTGTTGCAGATGATTTCATTGTATGAGGATTCTGATTCAATAGTATAGGTGGAACCAAGTCACTCTTTACCACTATTAGAATTTTTCCCACAATTTTCCTGCTTTAAGCAGTGTTTGACAGGAAGCTTATAACAACGTTATTTGGAGGAAATCCCTGTCCAGTTTAATCAGGGAGTGATTCCTGGCTGGTAAGCACAAACCTGGGGCATTTTTATGTAGGTATTTCAAATTTGAGGAACATCCAGTGCATTTGCAAATTTGTCATTCTACAGGTGTAATGATCATATACTCATGCCAAAACGGACAGATGACTGTTTTGTCTGTCACACTCTCTGTGATCCAAGACTTAACCTCTTACGAAACCAAAATCAGCCTCCAATTCCCCTGCTTTCTAATTCTGCATGACTAAGTCATTCAGTATGTTATAAATACTGTTGCTCATTCCAAATACATTGGGTACCTGTGCAGCAATCATTGTCAGCATACTCCCGTAGTAATGTGGAGTGGTTTAGCATTGGGCAACTGGCATAAATTAAATACTTGAGTCACAGTATTGCCCTTTCTGCATACACCCACACATCTCTGTTACGTATGTGCTGCTTATGGGAGTTAGATGAATGACAGCAGCACCGCAAACGCCCTCCCAGCAAACAAGGAACTTGTACACACTCAGAAAATAGGTATCGATGCAAGATTTACATCAAAATAAGAGGAAGTGAAGAGTGCACAAAAGTATTTGTTTTATGTGGCTACAGGAATTTTCAAGAAATATTTTTCAGCTAGGGGATTGCGGTACAGAAGACAATGAAAATATGCTGGTGGTAAAGTTTTGTTTGCTTTATGACTGAGGTGTGTGTCTTGATGTTTGCATGGCATTTTCCATCTTTGTGAATGAAAGACCTGTATTCTGGCTTAGGTTTTGCTGTAGGGCATGAAATCAGTCATTTTCCTGCAACTCCGCTGTAATTGCTTGTTATTCTTAAAGTATTTTCATGTTTAAGGACATATCACATTCCCTGCTGTTCTTCACAAATGATCTATAGAATAATAACAGTAAACTTAGGATTTGTAGAGGCTACATTTGTAGAAAAAGGTTCCATGCACATACAGTTTTCTGCAGTTGAGTGGTGTTTAATTGCTGCACCTGCAATTACTTCTGGGTGTAGCTCAGGTTGCTCAGATGTCTAAGAACTTGATCGTGCTGATGTATCAAGCATTTTGGCATCAAAGTACTGTGCCTTATGCCTTCACACAGCAGCACCCAGAAAATTGCAGGTGTACCAGAAAAGGTTGGCTTGAAAATCAGGTCCTTGCACTTTACAAAAATGTTGGCTGAAACAGGGTAACAGCCCATGAAAAAAATTCTATTAGATGAATAATTCCTTTTCATCCACCTCAGGCTGTGTTGTGCTGAATGTGAAGCCCCTCTCCTTGTTCTGTTCAGTTACCATTTACTTGGAAGGGCACATCATTCTTTGGGCAGCTTAATGCTTTTGTAACCTGCTCAGTTGCCTTGTGTGGCTCTGAATCTTTCATCTGGTGGTAATAGTTGCTGAGCACGCGGATGTTCATGTGTTCAGGTGGCTCACAGTAAATCTCAAGTCTTATCTCTTCATAACTCTGTGCATCTCGGCTCAGACTGTAACCTGAGCTTTCTCAGAAGTGTTCAGCTGTGGCTTAGTCTGTCTTCCTGCTGCAAGGGGGAGATTTATGCTTTTTTCAAGGAAAGCGGAGAGGTCGGTGCTTAGCACCTTTGGAAATCCTCCCTTATTCAGTATCTTCTAATCATGGAGAAAATCAAGAGTTTGGGAGATTGCGGGTTCAACTCCTGCGCAGCTTTGAAGAGCCTCCAGAATTTCACCAGTCTTAACTCGTCCCTTGGCATGCCGGGGAGGCTGTGGTTGCGCTCGGCAGGTATTACTTTCCCTGGATCCCAGAAGCAGGATTTGTTATACTCAGCCACCTCCCAAAATCTCCCTCTGTCAGTGCACTGTTGCTGGCAATTAGATTTAACATGCTGAAAATAAATTGAGGGTCTTGCTGTCTTAGAAAATCATATTGAGTGCAATATGGTATTATTGCTACTTTTCTTTCATGCCTATAAATCTTCACAAAAAATATATGGTCCCTTTTATCCCCAGCAAGAGATAAATAAAAAGAATCTGAGGTTTTAAAAAATAAATGCATACAATGTTATCACTTTCCATTCACATGTGTTTATATTTCCCTAGCTGGGCAGCTTTCACTGTTGTCCATCCTGAATTCAAAAATATAAAGCGACGCTTGCTAAGGTGTTTTATTTCTTTTTGCAGTATTTCTGGCTTCTTGTGCTCTCACGAGGTTTGGTTGGCATCGGCGAAGCAAGTTACTCCACTATTGCTCCAACCATCATCGGAGACCTTTTCACCAAAAACACAAGGACCCTTATGCTGTCTGTTTTCTACTTTGCAATTCCTCTTGGCAGGTAGGTAACATAATGCTTTTTTCATCTGCTTTTGGCTTTTCTTTTAAAGTTAGCTCACACAAATCTTGAGTTGCTAAAGATGATAGTTGTTCTGTCTTTGGTTGGAACAATTTAGACAGGAAAATATTGTCAGAAGTGACTAATTAGTTGCAGGAATTGAATTATTTTTTCTAGCCCTGTTACTCGTTCACGTGTGACTTTTGGGAACTAGCGGGAAGGATTTATTTATTTTTTTACAGAAATTGGGTGGGAATGGAAACAAAATATTTTAAGTGACTTTCTTGGAGCATTATTAAACTAAGCTATCAATTTGAATACTATTATATTTGTTCTGAATTGGTGCTTCAATTAATTTGAGGTCCATCCACTGTGGATTGAAAGGTCAGCTATGAACTTGAGATCAGTGTCCAATATTCCGTTGGATTTCAGCATTTTTAGACCAACAGTGCTGGGAAGAGTTACATATTAGCTGCTATCCTCTTCATCCCCCATGTTTCTTCCCTGAAGAACTAGAACACACAACTGATTTTGACTGTTTTTATCTTTGCTTAAGAACAGCTGTGATTGTGGTACTCTATTAAAACTCAGACTGATTCTCATCCTTTCATCACTTTCAGTGGCTTGGGATACATCACTGGATCAAGTGTGAAGCAAGTTGCTGGAGACTGGCACTGGGCATTGCGGGTAAGCCAGTCTCTTGGTGTGACATTCACATGCAGGTTTCCATTTTTGAGCTTATAACGTTGACTATTCCACAAGCAAAAAGTGCTTGTTGGGATATTTTTTTTCCAAATCCTTCAGTTCTTCAATGATAAAGATAGCTTGAAATTCAAAATGTTCCTAAAAATGCTTTTTTTTTTTCTTTTCAAAGTATATATTTTTGTTTATTTTTCCTCTGTAAAATTGCACATTGTGAACACTCTGAATTCACCTTCAATAAGCACTAGCCTGGCTTTGGGCCAGTTCATAGGAAACTTTACTGAGTCTTATATATCAGTTTTAATAACATCTTAATAACAGCTGTATCAGTTGATCAGTGTTAGAAGAGTTCTATCACACAAGTCCCCAACCTGTTATTATATACACTGTTATATAGAGACGGTAAAGGATTGGAGATTAACGCCTGTGGATATTAAGTGCATAGCAGATGCATTCTCTAAGCAAATTGGAAAGGTATGTGGTTTTGGCTCATTGTACTTGTTTTTCTCCCTGCTTGGGAGCAAGAATTTTCCGATCACTTTATTATCAGTCAACCATGGTTTCTTGATGAGTTTGGGAAGATGAGGCATTGGCCTTAAATCAACTCCACAGTCTTTCAGGCCCTTGCTGTCAAGAAACTCTGAGAATGGCTTCCTGCTTTGAGGAAAAAACACTTTGTTCCAGTTTCCGCTTGTTTTTCTGCCCTGAGACAGTCGGTTTCCTTCTACTTTAACCTCTTGGGACCTTGATAAACGTGTTGAAAAGATAATACATTCCAATCACATACGCACAAACAAATCCTGCACACAAAGATGTCTTGAAAGAGCTGGCAGGAAGCAGCCCAGCAGTACTGTTTTCTGACCTTTGTCAGTCTGGGTGGCATGTGCCCCAGTGAGTTGCATTCTCTGGCTTTGGCACTTCATGAGGACAATGAATCTCATATAGCCCAGGCCAACCCCATTTGTAACAGCAGGTGATGAAATATGTGGGTTCCCATCTCAAGTGAATGTTCCTTTCTGTGGCACGGACAATTGCCTGTCCAGCAAAGGTAAGAAAAGCCAGGAAAGTCACTGTGAACAGTTCATTTGCACCTAGGAGAGTTTCCATCTGTCAACCTGAAATGAAAAGAATTAGGTTTAATAACCTAAAGCTTCAGACCAAGAGAGTGCTTGCCTCATGCAATAGCAGAAATGCTTTAAGGGTAATATGAACTTTTGAGCAAAGGTTAACACAAGGGAAGAGAAACTCCAAAGCCCCTTCTCCCAGTCATATTGTCTGATTTTCGGGTGGTCTGTTGCAGACCCAGGAGTTGGACTTCATGATCCTTGTGGGTCCCTTCCAACTCAGGATATTCTATGGTTGTATGATTTAATGATTTATCTTGGACCACTCTTCTATCTGTAAAATCCAAATAATTAGTTTGTACAAAGAAATCATCACTAGTGCCTTTCTGTTTGGTTGAAGTCTCCATAGTTATCCTGAGAAATCCAGACAGTCTGCAAGGCTGTACCCCTTATGGGATCTTGATTTCCACCGTAAATGACACATGGATGCACGATTCCCTGACTGTGTGAAACTGTGGGAATCTGTAAGACAAGCTCCATACTTCCGTGAGTGTTTCTTAGGACAGGATTGCTTAGTTTTGTTAGTCAAACAGCACATGTCGAAAGCTTCCAGACATCAGCATAAAGGAGCCTCTGTTCTTTTGGCAATCGTTGTACTCCTGCAAGATGTACTAGATTTGCCAACGTGATGCTTCCCTCTGTGATGCCCTGTGGCCTCCAGCTCTGGAGGAGGTCAGGAATACTCAGTGGGCTGAAGAAGGCAGAAGGGCACTTTGGCTAGGGGCAACTTTGTCTCTGGATCTAGCACTAATGTCAGTGTTTTGCTGTAACATTGCTGAGTATCAACAGATATTATCCTGTCAGGGGAGTAAGCCTCCAGATAAAAATCAGAGACTTGAAATTGTATGGCTCTAGAAAATACCAGCGTTTCCTTTGTTTGTTTGTTTTGCTTAACAGTGCTATGTCTTCTGTTCAACTGTGATAAGAGTACTGTATTGAGCTTCATTTGTCCCTGGATGAGGAACACTCCTGGCTTTCCAGTTCTAAAATATTTTTTTTTGTCTTCCATTACCTTCCCTAGAAGAGTTCTGGATTTGTCTTCTTTGGGCATGTAATATATCTCTATGTGTAAAGACCATTTTCAGGTTATTATTGGAAGCATATTTTTAGGAACAGGAATTTTATTTTGAAAATGGCATGTACAGAAGAGATAATAGTTCACTGAAAGTCCGTGTTTCTGTTTTCCTAGTAGAACCATTTTCCATGCTAACAATAATGGAATTTCAGTGTCAAAACGAGAATCACATTCATAGCTTGTAAAACACTGTAGAATGTTTGCATTTTTGTCTAGTGATTGACAGAAGGGATTGGAAACTCGGAAACCTAAGTCTTGAATGTGTCATTTTTCTGTCTTCCAGCTTGAATTTTCATTGTTTCTTAGTCTGCTGCACACTGAGGTAATCACTGAAAGCTGCCTGAAAATGAGAAACCATTGCAGATTAGATGGAAGACCACAGAAAGGGTTGCATGTCAAGCAAGGATTTTCAAAACCAACATGCTCCCCAGATCCAGAAATCTTTCACCTGGGTTCATTGCCCATAAGAGGCTTTTAAACTCTCCCAGAAATCAGTTGGTCTCTTAGCCCAGTTGGGTGCAGGTTTCCAAAGAGTTAAACATCACCCAGAATCTTGGTACTGTAATTACACAAATAAATGGACTGCCTTACCTCAGAGTATTCTCAAAGCTTCATGCTTGCGAAGTGAGATAAGAGAGTCCCAGGAATGACAGGGAGGAAGGAAAGGAGCAGATGCCTCAGTGTGCTCACAGATTCTGGATAGCCATAAAGAGCTGGGTTGCTGAAATGAGACTAATGTAATCTGTTTCTTACTGACTAGTCAAATCAAACACTGCTGACTTCCTGTGCTATTTTCCTGTTCCTTTCTCACAGGTATCTCCACTCCTAGGAATGATAACAGGGACACTCATCTTGATATTTGTACCCGCTGCTAAAAGAGGAAATGTTGAACAACTTGGGGGACAGCTGAAGGCTCGGACCTCATGGCTAAGAGACATGAAGGCACTGATAAGAAAGTAAGAACACCCTGCTGACGTATGCTTTGCCTCTACTGCTTAATGTGAACATCAAATGGCCTGTACTTAACACTGTGGGGTTGGAAAGTGGCATCATGCACAGTTGCAGAAAATTCGGTGTGTGGGCCTAGGAAAGAAAATCACAGTTACGTTTTCACTGGATGTTGACTGTGATGACAAAGATGAATTCCATCTTTTGCTCTAACTTTTCCAAGATTCAGATCTAAGAGTCTGCTTTGTTTGGCTCATATTTCAGACTAATTAAGGCTTTTGAAGTGTAGAAATTGCTGTGTTCCTGTATTAATTGTTGTGCCACTGTTGTTCAGATGTCCTTTTATATCCTTTTATATGTCCCTTATATCCATTTTCTTCCTTGAAAAAGCTACTCTGCTGAGTGGAGAGTTCAATTCCAAAGCAATTTAAGAGGAGAAAATACACAAAAGCTTGCACTACATGGCAAATTTAAATATATATATATATAATATATATATATAACCACATGTGACTGCATGTGCATAGAATGTGGTTGGATGCTTGTATATCTGCATAAAAGATCACACGCTTCTGAGTTTTTAAACAGCTGCACTTGCTTCCAGAATGCTTGCCTTTGAATGTGCAAATATTTGTGTGTGTAAATTCAGTGTTACCTTGGAATTCTGATGTAAAACCTGTGGTGTCCTTCATTCTTAGAACTGCTGGCTAGGATGTCTTCCTGGTGTTGTCACACAGTGTCAAAGGGCTATGAAAAGTGGTGATGGTTAATTTATTGGTATTTTTATATTACTTATTTTGGTGGTTTATCCAAGTAGCAAGCATATAGTAACCTGGAAATAACTTGGATGGGGAGGGAGAGGTGGAGCTGGTAATTCGGGTAACCAGGTGATATTATGGTGACAGTGCTGTAATTCACACATCACATTTTAGTGATTAAGTACTGATCGTCTCCTGAAAGGGTCCCAAAAAAGTGGTCCCTTTGAAGCACCTCTGAAGAGTTAAGCACATTATTATCAATAGAACGTCTTATATGAAGAAATATTTCCTGCTTCTTCTTCTCCATTTCTTTGTACCTCGTGTTATCTCTGCCCCTTGGCAAAGGGAGGTGAGTAATGGGTCCTCTCCTGGTGCCCTCACTCTTTCAGTTTTCCTTCTAACCCTTCTCTTGGTTTTGCCTCTCGTGTCTCCACAGCCGCAGCTATGTGTTCTCCTCACTGGCCACCTCAGCTGTCTCTTTTGCCACTGGGGCACTCGGCATGTGGATCCCTCTCTACCTTTACAGAGCACAAGTCGTGCAGAAGACTGCAGAGACTTGCAATGCGCAGCCCTGTGGCACCAAAGATAGGTGAGGTTCATACACCACTGCTTTAAAGAGGGGGGAGGGAGGGTGGGGGCTTATTTACCAGAGGAAACAGGCAAGTCCCATGGAGTCAAGTCACTAGAATGTCTGTAATTTCCTGTAGATCCTTGCAACAATGATAGGAAATGCTGGGATTGTAAACTGGGTTTTATTTCTCTTCTTTTCTTCATTGCATGAAGTCAAACCAAGGCAGAAGTGATGACCTCAGCTCAGTCTTAGTTCCCAGGCTACTGTACAGAAGGAGAAAAGAGACAGCTGTCTTTGCCTCAAAAAATGGTTGGAGAGCTGAGAGAGAATGAGGCTTCTTAAGACCCATACTGATTTCTATGATAGCAGTGGAATCAACTGGCATGTCAGGGTAGCCAAGGTAGTGGCTATAATTCAGGGCTTGGACTGGTTCCCCTAAAGGCTGCAGGAACTGGCCCCGAAGGCTTTTATTTCTGTGAGAGGGAGGACTTCACTGTGTTTCATCGCTCTGTATACTACTGTGTATACTGAGTTTTGCTGAAGAATGGTGCAAAGATCTGGGAGACTTTGGTTTGGATTGCTTGATGTTACATGGTGGTGTTTTTTTTCAGAGCCAGTGATATAATGTAGCTTGCAGCACATATGCTGTGAGAAGTAATTCATTGTTCTGTGCTTTAGCATAATAGCACAGAGCATAAAATGCTAACAAAAAAATAAAGGTATTTCTCCAGGTGAATAAAAGATATGAAAAACTGCCTTTTGCCAGCTCTTTTGCTTTTTAGCTTTTGAGGGAAGAATAACATTAGGAAAGCCTTCTTTCTGTAGCTGACACAATCTCATCACAGGTAAACTACTTAGTGGTTTGGAGTACCATCGACTAGAGCACCCAGCGGGCAGCCTCGCTCTATTCTGAAAAATGCAGTGAGCAGAAAATACAGCTCCAGTCAGACTGCCCATCTGCTGTTCACAAAGACAAGTTTTCCACTCCTTGATGACACCTATATTTTGAGCTACCCTGGAGCTACTTTCATGTAGTTGCCAAAGACTGTAGCCTGAGTCCTGCACATACAATACTGAGA
This sequence comes from Aythya fuligula, assembly GCF_009819795.1. Lineage (NCBI taxonomy): Eukaryota > Metazoa > Chordata > Aves > Anseriformes > Anatidae > Aythya > Aythya fuligula. The sequence goes on along the minus strand of NC_045578.1, from coordinate 3,615,818 downwards.
AACCTTGACAGCTCCTGCTCTTGAATTTAAATAAATGCATTTTGTATGTGTATTATAACAGCAAAATAATCTAATCAGCCTTCTTTGAAATGGGCTGGAAGGAGTTAGAAAATTGCTGGTGTTCGTTGTCTTGTTAGGTTTCCATTTCCTTAAGCTTCCAAGTGCCTGCTCTGTCCATGATTTCCCTTACATGATCATTGTGTGGGTTATTACTTAGAGTTTTTGGTACATAATTAGCTATACAATGCACTTTGTAGGGAGCTAAGTTCCACACAAAGAAGCAGTATGAGCCCTCTGCATCTCTGTATGTTGATCAATGCCCTTGTACAAGGCTGAATTTTATCTGCTGTTTTCCGTAATTTCAGGGGAAGGGTGCTGCAAACACAAACACTCAGGATGTAGCTCATTTGTTTTATTTTAAACATGCAAAGCCAATATCCAGATTTTCACCAGCCAGTTTACCCTACTAATTTGTTCATAGGTCATCCCCATTTTGGAGAAAAAATCCAGAAAAATAACTGACTCTCTCTCTCTCTCTTTTTTTTTTTTTTTTTAATAGCTTGATCTTTGGAGCAATCACATGCTTCACCGGTTTCCTGGGTGTTATCACAGGAGCTGGGGCAACCAAATGGTGCCGCTTAAAAACCCAGCGAGCTGATCCTCTTGTCTGTGCTGTTGGCATGCTGGGGTCAGCCATCTTCATCTGTCTGATCTTCGTTGCTGCCAAGAGCAGCATTGTGGGAGCCTATGTAAGTATAATCCTTTGCATATGTCAGTCTTCTGTCTACCAAACACCTTAGAAGATTGAGTGCATTGTCCCCTGCAGGAAGGCTTCGATGTTTTTCCCACTCTGAATGTCCTTCATTTTTCCCCTTGGCATATTGGCACTGTATAGATGTGCTTGGAAGGAAAATGTGTTTCACTGTTTATCCCCTCTTACTGTCATCAGAATTTAGACCTGGGCATTTAGCTCTTGCATAGAAACTCACAGTTCCCTGCCTTTGGGTTGTTCTCTCTGTACCTCTATCCATAATGCTATTGCTCTTGCCTAATGGTTTGGTACAGGAAAATTGGCAGCTTCCCTTACAATAAGGGTTTTGTAGCAGCAGTGATACCAAATTGTAATTACAATATAACTTGTCTGTGGGCACGCTTTTGGCTACTTGTAAGTACCATTAATTTCCATAACTAAGTAGCTTGCTGCAAACCAACAGTAATTAACATGTAAGTTCAATTTGTTGTTGTTTTCTGTATTACCATAGCACCTGAAATTCTAGTCACAGCTCAGGAATACACAATACTTGATGCTGCACAAATGCAGATTTAAACAATGGTCCCACCAGAGCATTTATAACCTAAAGATATAAAAAGACATCAGATAGTTCCAGACAAATAGTGTGAAGGGAGAAGGAAAAACTCAAGATAATGTATAATAACCTGGTATGAGGTATTAGTCTTGCTTTCAGGAAAGAGTGGAAATCCAGTACACTGAACAGCTCTCAGGTTCTCTTTCAGTGTAATAGAGGGAAGCTTGATAACTTTTTGAAGGGACAGCTTGAAATGGTTTGAGTAGTGGGATAATTTCCAAAAGCCTACCCTAGTCTCCACACAGCAGTGCACACTTCAGCAAGCAATGAGAATTCGTTTACAGTTAATCAAACAAACCATCTATTGCAATTCCTCACTTCTCTGTATTTCTAGCACTAGCGTAGCCACGGTTATTTTCTAGGTATTTGAATAGCTGCCATCACAACAGGGGAACACAAGAAGAAAGAATGGAAGTTTAAAAACATGAACACAGAACCAAGAATACCTACTCTGGCTATTCAGGAAGTGTCAGGACCTCTGGCTCATGGCATGGCCTACAGCTAACCTTTGATTCAATGATCAGCAGAAAAATGACCACCTGGGACAACCTGTAAGAGGGTGTTACTGGTTGGCAAAACATTAGCCTTCCTTTTATTCCAGCTGTCTCCAAAAGAAGAGATCTGTCAGATCCCCCTGCCTGCCCCTCCCCTCCACTTCTTTGTGCAGTCAGACCTGTGATTTTCTCCTTTGCCAGCCCTGATGACAGACATGTTCATTTATGGTGCTTAGTCTCTTTATGCAGAAAGTCCTCCCTTTCTAAGCTGGAAATACTGTTTTCAAAAAATGTACAATGAAAGGTGGTTATTGGTCTCATTTTCTCTCTGCTTCTTTTTTTTTTTTTAATTCTCAAGACAGCAGCTTTTTAGCTTCCATATTTCCATGTGACTATTCCGCATTGTGTAAATATATAAATATAGATGGTATCATTTAACCAGTCTTAGAAACAGTTTATTTTATGATGCATGAGCAGTAAATCTAATAAAGAGTCAATGATGTGCATTGGAAGCTATATCTGCATATGGAGGGGGTATAAAGAATATACACCTATTTGCTGATGCTGTTAGGCTGATGCGTACATTTGTTGCAGGTAACACTGTCTCTCTGTAGCCCTAAATATGCTTTCTCTGCTGCTAGAAAAGTATTGCATGTAAAGTAGATAAGACAGCCTAGTTAAAGTACCAAATGGGGAATCAGAGATCTGAACTCTCTTTATAGATTCTAGATGTGGTGGGGGTAAGTTATTTGTTTTACCTCTGCAAAATGAGGATTCTCAACTTACAAACTTACCTTGGATCATTAATGATTGTAAATCACCTGAAGTTAAGAGATCTGTGGATAAGCAACTCACTACAACTTTATATAAGTAAAAAAAAAAAAAAAAAGTGACACAACATCTGCTATTGATGGTGTTTAGTGTTACAGGTGCTAACCCCACTGAGAGAACAGGTCTATTTTGGAGCTACCAATGTCTCATAACACAAGGTATTACCATGGTGGTGCTATATATCAATTGAATTGACTTTTCAAAGCAAGTTTCAAACATGAGCCCTTGTTTTTCCACACCATTCAATGTTATTTCAATCATATAGACACTTGAGTGTTTAATTCCTTTTATTTCACTGGGAGACCTGTTCTGCAGGCTTGCATGGTGTAGCAGTGCCTCTACAGTTAAAACCACCTGTTATAAGTCTCATAGGTCTAAAATGCAGCAGGCTTTGTTCTCTGACTCTGAAGTTGGAAACCCCAGATTTGATGGACAACATGATAATTAGGTTACCCTCCTTATCTCAAGATCCACGATAACAGCTTGTTCTGGAAAGGATAAGGTACAAGTTGTGGGTGGCTTTTCTCGGCTCTGATAGCTTCCTTTATAGCTGTATCCTGGCTCTCATCCTGAAACAAAGCTTTCATCCCGAAACTCATCCTTGAGTTCTGTATGACCATGAAAAGCAAGAGTAATGTTCCAGTCAGCTCCCCAGCATGGTGGTATTTCCCCATCTTCTGTACCATGACTGCCCTTAGACTTCAGTCACTGGTCATACCATGCTAAAATCAAAGTTACTGCATTTGGATCTCTCTTTGTTTCAGAGCATTAAAATGATCACTTCCAACATTGAGATAGCTGGACTTGGAGTTTAGCCTCAAACATAAAGGTCCATAAGAGACCAAGAATTGCTTGGCTTGTTTGTTTGTTTTTTGAAAAGACCTAAGGTGTGGCCACCTTGCCCCTTACACGCTGTCAGCTCTCTGCTGTCTTCCTCCCCTCCCATGCATATGTTCTTCCTCCTGCACGGTCCTGTCTTGCAGGTGGTTTTGGTCCCTGAGGGCAGCTTCTATTCCTTTTCCATAGCAGTCCCTCCTCCTTGGAGCAGATAGACAGACTTCTTTGTTTATCCCATCTTTTCACATTAATCCAGTAAATGACTGGAAGCAGTAGAGTGGCTGGAAAGACAAAATAAAACAGTGTTCTGTATCATTTAGCTGTCCAGACACTTGTATTTCTGTCTTTATACTATCTTGCTTTGCTGTATAGTGCAAACAGTTCTTACTCTGTTTTCCTTGCAGCATGTGTTCTAGTGTGTTGTATTGCAGCTCCTTAAAGCAGCAATTTGTATATCTTCCGGTCTCACTCCTTCTGAAATGTGTGTTCTTTGAAATATTGGTTTTCAAACCTGCCTCTTGAAACCCATTAGCTGGATGGCATCATTGTATCATACTGCTCAGACATTTCAGCAGCGTATTTTAGACTGGTTTCAGTCTCCAGGTGATTAGAGAGATATGTTCTGCCTCCTTTTGACAGTGTTCCAAGCTCCTGTTGTACCTCAATTTCAGCATCCATTTCAATTCCTCAAAGACATTTCATGATCTTGCACAAACAACAGCTCCCAGGCTAAGCCCTTGCCATAGAGTTTTTACAGCATCTCAGTGTCAGCTCCAGGGAGCTTTCTGTTGACATGGTGTTGGTGACTTATCTGCTTCCGAGGCATCAATATTGCCCAACACTGGGATGGAGTTAGGCTTGCTTCAAATTGAAGAGTACATGTGGGAGTCTTAGCCACCATTTCAAAGAGAACTTCAAATAATGAAGATGTAGACAGATACACACGCTTTGCAAATAGCCATAGAGGGAGTTTATAACCTACTTAGATCTTGCTGGGAGAGCTGCTGGTGTGACAGCTCTGAAGTCTACTTTACTTATCATTTTTTGGAATCAGAATTTGCTAACTCTGATCACATAAACAGAAAGACTTCAGGGGGACTGAACTTCTATCGGCTTATCAAAGATGAGCAACTGGATACCAAAAGGAGATGGTGAGATATTATACAACACAGCTGGATTCAGAAGATCTATCTCTGCAGCTGAAATCTCACTGTAAAATGATGGTTCTAAAAGTGTGTGAGGAGTTAAACCCATGACCATTTCAGGAGCTATCGATCTGTTCTGGAGGCTGCCCTATTTGCAGTAAGCATCCCTAGAGCCTCTCTCCAGCAGAAATGCTGCATATCCTCATATGCCCTTTGTGGTGGATGAACTCATTTTTACAAATCCCCATTAGCAGCCGACTCTTTTTTTAATGTCAGTATCTTTTGTCCTACTTTTTGATCTTCCTCTTGTTCCTCTTTTTCTTTTACCAGTATCCACATGAGGCACATGTTTCATGGAAAAGCGTTGGGCGAAATGCACGCTCAATAATTCAGGTCTGGTGCTCTGAAGTTTGTAACATTTCAGTGATTCATCGGACTTAGGCTGAATTTGTGCAGAAGAGGGCAAGTTTTACTTGCTGTGTGTAACAGCTTCTGTGTGTGTGTGTAACTTATATAACCTTAAGGCAAGCAGTTGCCTGTTTCCAGTGTTTTATGATCAGGCAGGGCATGTCGATGCTGCTTTCAGGAGTGTGATAACATCTTTTCCCAAGCTCGGTTTAATCTCTCCAGCTGCGGAACTCCAGCAACAGTGGCTGCAAAGCTGTGATAGGGCAGATTTCAGTGCAGGTCAGGAGAGCCCACCTGGGATCTGGGATGCCCTTGCTGCACGTCACTTAACTTCTGTTGACACCTTCATTCTTTGGCTCTGTCTGTCTTAGCTCGGCAGTTCAGCCGAGCTCAAGGCAGAGCAGTGGACAGTGGGAAAGTGGAAAGAGAAGACTTCCTAGCTCAGCAGCTGGGCTGTAACTGGCTCAGACACCATCACAGAGGAAGCAGGTCCAGTCACTGAAAGAAGGGATAGGGAGGAGGAAGGTATGGGAAACAAAAATAATTTTAGAAACAAATAGAGGAAGAAGCTTTCTGTAGGTCAGTGCGTAAGTGTTGCTAAATAAAGCTGTCTATTCCTGGCAGTGACATGGTGGTCGGAGGGCTATAGGCGATCTCGAGCAGGGTGTGGGAAAGGAGACTGCTGTAGTCACGTCAGACCAACCATAGGCACGGATCTCTGAGTTCCTCCTCCCACCCCAAACTGCTCCTGTGCAAGCAACGGGGGCTGGGTTGGGGCTGTGAGTGTCAGAGCTTGCAAAGAGAACCACAAAATGACATCCATCTGAATGCTTCCTCAGAGCAAAGTGTGTTGTGTATTTCTTGCTGCTTTTGTTTCATCAATGTATTGTACCCAAGTCAACATAACAAAAGCTGAACATAAGGTAAATAAAAGGAGAATCTTCGGTTACCTGAATCCAAACCTCCATAGCTGCTAATCTCCAACTGCCAGAAGGGATTGCAGAAGGAAAGTTTTCTCTCTAGATACAACAACAACAAAAAGCTGGGGGTGAGGTGGGTTAGCTGGGCAAAAAGCAACCTTTGGGGAATGTCCAGTAAAGGTTTTTGCTTGCCTCCTAACTGGAGAGGAGCAGGGGGGGTCATCCTTACAAGTCTGATTATTTAAGCTGCGTTTCATCTGTGTGCTCTTCATAATACACAAAGGAAGATGGAAATGTGTGTCTGGAAGATTTTCTTTCCTTTTTTGTTGTTCTGTTGACCCTACTTTTCTTTGTTAAATTGTTAACCTACAGCATAAAAGCAAAGGGTCAACAACTGAAATACAGGGAAAAAGTTTTCTGATGTGGGCAGTGTTCCCCTTGAAACTGTGTCACCCTAACTCTGTTGGGCTCAGTGTGTTGAACATTTCTTTTAATGATGAGACCAGGTTAAATTAGTTTCTTCTCTTGGTGATCACTTCCAGTTCTTCAACTGCTCTAACTGTTTACAGAACCATTTAGTGAACTGCATCAGGGAACTGACTTGAGTTAAAAATAAGCAAAACAAGCCCCTTTTCCAGCACCTCCCCCTCAAAAAGAGATTCTTTGCCTCGTAGCAGTTTTCTGATCCGAATCCCAGCTTGGCCCCATTGTACAAGCACAAGAGAGAAGGCAGCTTGGGGATGGGAGTAAGTGAGGAAGGGCTGCCAGGGGTGGAAAGGGTGCGTGGTGGCTGTTTATACCACACCACCATCCCACTGTGTACATAGGGCTTTTAATGTATTTTGTTGACAGTCTCCACAGAGTCAAGAGTTGTAGCTCACTACAAGACAGCGATGTTGCGAAGCCCATACTTAAGTCCTGTCTTAAGTGCACCTAGATATTAGCAACATAAAACTTGTTATAGTGGCTAGACTTATGTCCCCCTCAAAAAGGACAACAATACACTAGCAGGGGAGGGCAGGAATCTTGCACGTGGTGGGTATTTGGTTTGCTAGAGTTTATCAGAGAACTTGGTGCCTAGCGAAGAAAAGGACTGTTCTGGGGAGCTGGGGCTTTCTGGCTTCTCTAACTGACCTTTGGAAACAGAATGATTTCAGCATGGAAGTCCAGGGCTGTCGCTTCTGTTTGGCTTCTCATCTTCATCTGTTACCAAAGGTGTCAGCCTTATATTTATCTGTCCTGTAGATCATAAACAGTTTATACTAATGAAGCTGCAGGCCAACCCTCTCAGGGCTCAGATAAACATCTATAGGTTTCTAGTACTCGGGATAACCACAACATGAACCAGAAGTGGATTGTGTACAGAAGAATCCTTTGAATGGATTTGAGACAAATAAGCGACAAAGGAAAGTTTGTGACAGGTTATTTTTCCCTTAAATGTCAAGTGAATAAATCTTCTCCTTTTTGTGTGTTTTGTTACAACAGATTTGCATTTTTATTGGAGAAACTCTTCTGTTTTCAAACTGGGCTATCACAGCAGACATACTAATGGTGAGTGTACCTTGGAACAGCATCTTTCTCTTCTGGGGGCCAGAGCAGTTTGTCAGCTTGCAAGAACAACCTGAAGTTCACATCTTCATTTAAATGCCTAGTCCCTAGTTCAGCCTATTCTATGTTTGTCTTTTTTTTTTTTTTTTTTTTTTTTTTACTTGCTGAAAAGGAAAGTGAGAGAAAAAGAAAAAAAAATCTGCTTTTTCTTTTTCCTGAGCACCAAGGTGAGGCATTGTCCATAAGGGACACCATTACTAGGTTCAAATAGTTTCCCCAAATATTAAGTATTTTCATAAAACCTCACATGTAAAGAACTCAGTCAGCATTTCCTAATAGCACATTAGTAAATTTTGTTATCAATAACTTGGCTTTGTTCTGTAATAGGAAATCCTTCCCTCCCGCCCTCCCCTGACCACAAAGGCAGCCATCTACCTCTCTCCTTGGCTTAACTCCAGCAAACCTAGCATTCAACACATACACAATAGAAAACCTCTGGGAAAGAAGAGAGGAAAAGAAAGTATAAAGAATTTTTGGACTAAGTCCACCTTGTTCAAGAGGAAACTGTCTGGGATTTTTCACCTCGTGTCCTTCATTTTCCATTCTCTCCCTACCATAGTGCTTCCTAAGTCTTACAAATCAGCAGGCTGATGTTAGCAACTAGATTTTTGTCTGAAGTAGTCTGCATGTTTGCTAAAGAGCCTTGCATGTTTGCTGATGCTGCCATCAGAGACGTACAGAGCCTTTCAAATACCTTGAAATCCCATTGTGAGGGAGGTTTCTTGTTGCTTATTGTTTGATAAAGAAGGAAACTAGGGCACAGAACCATTACAGGACTTGCCCGAGGTCTTTTGGCAGGTTGTTGACTAAGCTAAAAATACAATCAGTCTGGCATCAATAGAAAACTCCCTTGACTTGTATTTGTTGCTTATGCAAACATCAACAAGAAAGCAATCCGGCTCAGTGTTTCTAGATATAAAGATACTGGGGTTGATACATTGATTTGACAAGAACTTCAAGCTCCTGCTTAAATTCTGTTTGTGGTTTAAGTTCAAGGTTGTGTTTATATTTTAAGATGGCTCTGTAGCTGCTGTAATTGCACTGCCTGATGATCCTTCAGTCTTTCACTCATTTGTGCAGAGAGCACTTTGTGAGGTAGGGCAGTATGGTTAATGCCACAGCTCTCGGGTATGAATAAGACACAGAAGCAAAGGTTGTCAGTACACCTCAGGACTGTTAGAAGGCTTTTAATTTCTCAGGTTCGCTCCTCCTACCAATCTAGCCTTACTGTGTTAGAGCTCAGCGTAGGCCGAGCAGGTGTTTACCCTGTACTTATATTGGTTTTGCAGCTTGTGCTGATTTCAAGGCTGTCGCTGCCGTTCATTCAGTGGTATCTCAACATTTAGACAGATGTGCCTTCTCCAGACAGCTGTGCTGAGGAAGAAATTATAGTACAGTATCTGTAGCTGCTCATTACTGCCTCCTGCCAGAGCTTTCTGTCACATCCTGTCTTTGGCAATGAGATTCACAGGAGTGCTCCCAATTCTCTCTGCTCAAAATTAGCTTGTGTAGCAGATCTGTTATATCCTCCCTGGCACTGCCTGAAAGAGGTAAGGGGCAGGCCATGGAGCACGTCTGCAGTCCTCCAGCAGTGGCTCTCAAAGAGCAGCTCAGGTGGCAAATGCTGCTGTCATCAAGGCTTCGCTGGATGAAGGGGATCTGCTCAACACGTTCAAGGTCCTGCATAAAATCTGTGCCAGAAAGAACTGAAACTTGACCTCTGTTGTCTCAAGCTAACCTCAGAAGACATTCTTCTCCCAAACAATTCATTATATTGAATGTACCAAGGATGCCATCGTTATTCCATTTTAATTACTGAGCTTTTTTGTGTTGATTTCAATGTGACTTTGGTATCCTGTAGCTTTTTAATAGCTTTTATAGGTTTGCCATCTGTTTTGTATGAGCAGCATCATATAGTCAGTTGCATTTTGCACGGTTGCATTTGCAGTTGTATATATTGCTCTAGTGCAAAAAAAGAAAAAAAATCCCCCTTAAGAAATGATTGGAAATAATTGGAAAAATCTTCTTAGTTCCAATTCTGAAAACACAAGAAGGAAGCAAAAAGCATGTTAAAAACCGGATTTTGGTAATTGATGCCAACTCTTAAGTTAGCTGTTCTCTTGCCTGTTCAGACAAATGAACTGGAGTGTCATATCTAATGCCCAGCTTAATGCATTATCAGCATGAGTAGAACTGTAAAAGTGCCATCCGAATAAATGTAAACGTCCACTTAGATCAATGCAAGCCTGTAAGCAGATGGTCTGAAGTACATTTATGTTACACAAGGGGTTTGAGAGGATGTTTTGTCAGACAATAGGTGAGAGGCAGGGCTATAGCCATGTTTGACAGGCAGCTCTGTAAGAAGTTCTAGCCAGAGAAAGGTGTGGATATGCTTCTGTGAGATGCACTTTAAATGTTTTGCAAATTAATTTCTACTGATTACTATTTATTTGGTGTAATCAGAAGTGTGTCTGTTCTTGCCTGAGGCTGGTAAGGAGTTTAAAAGCATTATTAGTGTAAGCCTAACAACACTTTAATCATATACATAAATATTATCTTATTTTCATAGACAAAAAGCTTTCAATACTGGCTGATTTCAGTGAGAGCAGACTTATGCCAGAAGCGAGGGTTTTGGTAACTGCATCCCAAGTGATTTATCATAGCTCTCCCAAGATTTGTAGATCTCACGACTGCTTAAGAGCCCTATCTGGCAAGTTGGTAAGCACCTTCAGAGGTTTTGCAAGTTTAATTTCCTTGGCAAAAAGAAGGATGTTTGCTTCGTATCTTCAAACTTAATTGTTGGCTCTTCACAGATTCGTGCTTCCATTGCTTTTCTGTTCTTGCCAGTGTGGCAGCCTGTCTGCAGTTCCTCAAGCTGACTGCAGTAAAAGGTGCTGAGGGCTAGGTTTGATAAACTGTCAGCACTGCAGCATGCACCGCGCTGCCTGAGATTTGAAAAGGCTGATATTTGTTCCAAATGCAAATTTGTACAAAACAAGCCTTATTCTCCTGAGCACAACTCTCCAAATCTCCTCCCAGGCACATGTTCAGATGGTGCTTAGGGAAGGGAGGTGGTTCTTATGGAGCATGCTAATTATGAAACAGATTTTATCAGCCATCTTTGCAAATTGGCCTCAAAATTACCAGAAACCCAAAGTAGCATTAAAACTGCCTTGTAACAGCAGTAATGAATGAGCTTCAGTGCAGCAGGCGAGCGTGTAACATTGTGAGTGCTTGGGATTTTGTGGAGTCTGGTCTTCATAGTGGGGTTTTTCCTCTATAGCACATCTCAGAAATAAAGATGAGGGACAGGGGCTTGGTGGCATTTTTGTGTGAGAGCCAGCAGACAACTTGAAGGACCTCAGCTACAGCAACATACTCTCATTAGATCTTTGATGAGAAAAGCCATCCTCCAGTTTATGCAAAGTCCTGACACTCATGCAAAAAAATAAATGTTCTCCATATTTCCCTTTTCTTCTAAAACATTAGCTCCTTCTAAATGGAGGAGACCAGCCATAGTGTTTTGCTGTACAGTCTAAGTCTTCCTTTAGTCTTGAAACAGGCTGAGACTGACTGTGGCTGAGCTACAGCCCTGGAGGAACGTGCCTTTTGTTCTGCCAACCTTCCCGATAAATAAAAGACAATTATTTATGCAGTGTAAAATACTGTGTATTTTTACAGCTGAAGAAACAGCATTTCCAGAAGCAGCTTGAATTGTTGCTTCCCTCAGTGAGCTCCCACATGTCAGAGAGCTGTGTGTGCTGTCCTTTAGATTTTATGGCAGGGAGGGAAACACAAACGGAGGTGCACAGCCTGCTTGGGGCACCTGCACGCAGCTCTGAGCAGGAAGGCTGTGCCTGGTTCTCCTGTGGACCAGGGCTTGTAGATGGATGTGTACTTCCACACGTGCTGCGATTTGGAGACCAGATTAGCCTCCTTTCACTTCATGTAAAAGTTCCTTTTTAGACAGAGTCTGTCTGTGACTCGTCAGTGTGCACGAAGGGCTCTCAGGCTGCTTTCCCTGGAGCACAGCCTTTGCCTGTCCTGAACACCCGGGCTGTTCCCTGCTCCGCAGGGATGGAGTTCACCTCAGTTTTCTTTGCCTTTGGGGATGAAAGAGACCAGTGTGTGTTGCCCTCAGGATTACTGTGTGACCCAGAAAGAGCAGCAATTGATTTAGAGTGTAGTTTTCTCTCACGATCAAACTTCAGACCTTACCTCTTTGTCCCATGGCCTTCTGCTGGGAGAAGGGTGATCTCTCCTTGGCTTTCCTGGTGAGCTGGTTTCAGACCAGCTCATTCTGCTGGTTTCCCTACAGGAAGGGAATGTCAGCAGCAAACCGTGCCCTTTCTGAGCCTCTATTTAGAGAGGAGAGGTTTGCCAGAGCCGCTTGGTCAGCCTTCCCACCCATCCTGTGTGCTGCCTGCTCTGAACCTGGAGGCAGAGATGAGCCGTGGCAATCCCACGGGCTTCCGCCTAGACCGCTGTGGCTGTCCCACCTCCAGTTTCTGTGGGATGGTCGAACCAGGCCCGGTCTGGTTTGAATTTAGGTCTATTTTAGTATCAAAATGCCCCTTTAAGGCTGTAATTTACTGCTGCCTTCCTAGAACAGTGGCTAATGTTTGCTACCAGCTGCTTCCTCCCCATTGGAATAAAATGCTTTCTAAGCAGGGATAGGGTGGAGTACGTTTTGGTGTCTTGTAGAGGCTGGTTTAAGCCTTTTTTTCCTCATCTTTTTAACATTTTAACAATTTAACATCTCATTTTTTAACATCTTTTTAGAGGAGGAAAAATGTCACGTTCGTTTGCTTGCAGGATGGTCAGATGGGATTGGTTTGGTTTTTGTCATTTGAATTCCAGGCTAAGTTCACCAAGTGTTTTGGTGCCTTTTACTGATAAACCATATTGATGGTTTCAGCCAGCAGGCAAACTGATGGCAAACTGAAAACTGGTTGGAAATTGTGCCACTACTTGCTGTATTTATGCATAATACAGATGTACATGCAAAATTATGTATAATTGTGTGTATTCATGTGTATATAGACATAGATATATACACACACGATGCAGCAATTATTCAAATTTTTTTCTCCAGTTGGCTTTAATTCACTGTCACTCATTGAAAATGATAAGTTTTGAATACATTTACAATTTCTAAGAAAAGGGAAACAATATAGAGCCAGGCAGGCTTTATTTTCCAGCTTTGTTACAATGAAATGTAGAGTGCAAAAAATATATATTTTAGCACAAGTTTAAAATTCCGTGTTTCAAAGATCTACACAACTCTAGCCTCTTGAATTAGATAGAGTTTCAATTTATTTTCTCAAATGCCTTTTTCTCAAACAGCTCTTGCAGAATGCCTCTCACTGGAGCTGTGTGACCTGGGGCCAGGTGGAAAGAACAGTAACTCATTTTTTTGTGTTTTATTTTGTCTAATCTATCCAGGTTGTACCCATTACCGTGTGTCTTTGGGGAATGGTAATGAATTGTGTGGCTCTCCTGGTGTTTCACAGTGTGACCTTCAGTATGTCTCTGTGTCTCTAATAAAGTCTAGACCTTGATTTTCCTCTTGGGATTTCTGTGAGCCTTCAAGTCCATTTTGAGCTCTTTGATGCAAAAGGAGGCCAGTGTCTGACATCTGTAGTCAGGTAGCTGCTGTGGATCTGATCATTTGCTTTTCTGATGCAGCACAGGAGTTTAACAGGGTACCCATTTCATACGTGGCATCAGTGTGCATTAGCAGTGTGCATTTGCAGCTTTGTCAAACCAGTAAGGAAAGAAGTGGCATGTCTTTCCCAAGGCATATGCATAAAGCCCTAATGAAAAGCATTTAATCTAATTTTACCCATCATTCCCAATTGCCTGTGCTTGGGATGAGATGATCATTATAAAAAGGCACAAATTCTCTTCTGGTGTGGATTTTCGGGGTGTTGTTTCTGTTCTTTTATTATGGTTAACTCTTCCCACTGCAGACAGGGCCACTCTGGGAGGGTGTGATGAGCACTGAAGCACTGCTTCAGGCTCTGTGCCCTGAGGTACGTTGCTGTTGAGCAGTTAGTTCTCCTTGACTCAGCCAGCTAAGGCAAATTCATCTCTGTGTGTTCTAGCTGGGGACACACCAGTCCTGAAATGTCACATTTAATTAATAAACAACTTCAGGAAAGCATTGCAAGAAAGAGTTGAAGCCTGGGAAGGCAGGCCTCGTGAAGAAAAGCTAAAAGCAGTCCATCAGAGAGAATGTAGAAGAGTAAAAGGGATCTCGGTCCACAAATAGCTAAACCAGAGTCATTTCTGGCAGGGCAGGCAGCTCTCCAAAGAAACAGAAAAAGGCAGAACAAGACTCGGTGCTCAGAAGTGGAAACAGAGTTCACTTGGATTTAGAAATTCTTCATTACTTACAGTCTTTAAATCAAGACAGGATCAATTTCTAAACCAGGATGTGGGGATGTGGTGATGTTCTTAGCCAGCTTCTTTCACAAGTTTTATGCAGAAAACTTTTTTTTCTGTTTCTAAATGTATGTTATAAAACAAAGATCTTTCCACAGGACCAGAGTTCGTTGTTTTGGTTTGCTTTGTTGTTTTTTTTAATCTTTCATTCCTTTCCATGGTTATAGCCCTGTTTTCTTCAGGCTCTGGTCCCTTAATCAGGAAATAATTCATGTTTTCCATTGATCCTGTGTAGTCAGATTAATATTGCGTGACCTGGCTGAGGGTGTTATGTCCTGTTAGAGGAGTGGAGACCACACGACAATATCTTGGCTCTGGAAAATTTCCGTAATGTGTGTTATCTTTCAAAAGTGGAATCCCATTTTATTGTATTTTATTTTTTTGTAGGGAAAATGAATTCCCTCAAAAACTGCATTAATTAAGCAATACAAGAGAGCTGGACGGGTTCTTTAGCTGAGTTTCCTTATGTATTTATTTTTCTTTTCCTTTCTTTGCAGTACGTGGTCATCCCAACACGCCGTGCAACCGCAGTGGCCTTGCAGAGCTTCACTTCGCACCTCCTGGGAGATGCTGGCAGTCCTTATCTGATTGGATTTGTAAGTGCTCACAGCAGGTTTCGGCAGGGTTGTGCGCCCACGTTTGTGTTTGTTTACTGACTGTTTCTCTAACTTGCCAAGCTGAACTATGCTCGGGAAGGGAGGCCTGTATTTGTCAGCAGAATGGGAAGTGGTGCAGTGCAATGCAACTTTTTTACACGCTTTCGTTATCTGTGGGCCACAATTCAAACATGGGAGGAACACTTGTGCACAAGAAGTGAGTTTCTAAATCTGTTTGGCCAGGGCATTTGTAGACTGCACTGTAAAGTGAGATTGGTTGCTTCTGTGGTATGGACAGTGGTCCGTTAGGAATTAGATTGGAACAGGGGTGGTGGTAGTGGGGTTATTAGTATTCCTTCTGGTGTGCATATTTTGTTTTCTATTAGTTGTATGCCTTTCTGTTACTGCTGCACTTGTTGGCCTTGGTTTGACTTGAGACCTCTCTTATTATGCCACCATTACCCTAGTGCAGAGTGAAACAAAAGTCCCTGCTCCAAAAATAGGCGAGCAGAGAATGTTCCTAGCTGAAAATATAAGGCCTGGGAAATGTAATGAAAGAAATCTAGCTATACTGGGGTCATTTCTTTCCCTTGAAACCTTCTGTTGTGTTTAATGCACTGCATTTCAGAGAATATAGATCATTGTTTATAAAATACAGCAACCTCCATGTAAAGCATTAAGTGATAGTGCTCATGTTGTGTTGAAGGTGCTACAGTTTTCCAGCGAGGTAACTGGGACTTTAATTAGTCTCAACACCTGAGAGAGAGCACCTGATGTGCTCTTGCTGCTCAGTAATGCTGGCTACTGTGGACCTTTTTTTAACAGTCATTTCTCTTCTACTTATCCTGTACTCACTAGTGAGTGTATATATACATATTTATTTGTGTTTAACATATATATTTATATATACACACATAATATTTTATACACACATAATATTTACTGTTGAATGCAAGCTCCCCAAAACAATATAGTTGCTCTGTAGCCCTCTGAAGTTGACATGAAAAGACAAATATAGATAAGACTGAATGGATCAAAGAAATGAGAGACATCCCTAGAGAACAAATGTATATGATTTGGCTTGGTCTTTATTTACATCAATGTTCTGGGCACCCCAGGAGAAATGATCTTATTTTAGAAAGTATTTGAAAGTGGTGAGAACAAAAGGGACACTGGGAGAGATGGATTGTGTAGGGTGGGCAGCATGGGGGAATGTGAAGTAGGAGTGGAATTGGCAGGCATTGCTTTGGGGATGGGTGCCAGGGATGAGGGGCAGGGTCTGGGATGCAGGAGAGGCTCCCAGGTGACTGCTGCGTGTTCCCTCTTCTTTTTAAATAACAGGGACATCTAGGGCCCTGAATGTTGAACATTGCCTAGGGCTCTTGTGTCACAGATAGACACAACTTTGGTTGTAGAAAAAATTGTGCCTTGCCCTTCTGGTGTTTAGACACCAAGCAAGTTGTGAGTTACTTCAGGCTGCCTGCCTGAAAGATGCTTAAACCCAATTTAATGGCTGCCTTGGGCTTTCTTTAGAGTGGGGAAATATTAATTACGATTTTGAATTACTCTTTTCTAATGCTGTAGTTTTTGGGCGGTTCTTGCTTGGGAGGAGGCTCTCCAAGTACAAGCCTTCCCTGCAGGGAGCCAGAGGGAAGCACTTGTGCCATGGGAGGCACCGGCACCCGCTTCTGTAGCCTCTGGGCTGGCTTGGCTGACTCATGCTCCTGCACTACTCGGGCTGAAAGGTCAACTGGAGCTTTCAGATACAGGAAAACAAATGCTGTTCAAAGTGAAAGGACAAGCAGACAAATTTTCCGCTAAGACAAGCTCGCAAATTAATTGTTCACGTCTGCAGGCTTTTGCCACTGGAATCGTCCAGCTGAGCAGTGGGCCGGAGACCTGCAGGCAGCATAGAAATCTCACTTGGACAAGTTAAAGAAATGGCTTAGATCTAGGATTTCCAAGGCAGGCTACAGGAGCTAAGGAACCATCTCCTGGTGACTTCAAAGGAGAGTTGGGAGTCCAATTCCCATGGTCCTAGGAATCCCCAGCCTGAGGACACCGTGTAGCAGGCCAACACCAGCGTGCAGGTCTTGAAAGAGAGAGGGAGAAGGCACGATAAAGCAAATGAACTGACATAACAGGAACACTAGAAACAGTGAAATTCAGCCTCCTGATCACTCGGGGTGAGAGACCCTCAAGATCTGCCATTTCTTCTAACTGCTTACAACTTCCACCTGAGGCTCCCTCACTAAAAGAGCAATGCTTTGATCCAAATATAGAAACAGAGAATCATTAGGGTTGGAAAAGACTTCCAAGATCATCTGGTCTAACTGTCCCCCTACCACAGGTATCACCCACTAAACCATGTCCCTAAGCACCACGTCCAACCTCTCCTTAAACAGCTCCAAAATAGCTGGCATCTTACATAGTTTTGGGGGAGTTCACAGTGAGTTTCTTTCCAGCAGTGCCCTTAGTACAGAATCAGATACTCACGTCCTTGTAGGACTAAGCTGTGTCAGCCAGTTGTCTCTGTTTGCTGGATACCAATAAATGTTGTATTGATCTTATAATCCTCATGTAGAGCATAGAAAAGTACTTAGCAGCTGCAGCCTCGCATGTGCGATTGCTCCCTTGCTCTGTGGTGTGTTGTAAAAGTTGAAGGTCAGACTCACATTTTTCTGTAATCTCCCCCACTTCCAAATCCTGCCGTGCAGTTACATCTGATGAATGTTTTGCATTTATGCACTTTCCTATAATCATCAAAAGTGCCAAATATATGCTAGTGTTTAAAAGCTAAGTGGAAGGCAGCGGGTATGTATGGTTGTTTTTCATGTCTCTTTAAATATTGATAACTTTTTTTACAGTAAAAAAAAGATTAAGATTGTCTTACAAAGAAGCTATGCAAATGCAGTCTGAGGGTGGCAGCTATAATTTGCATAAGGTTTTACTACCTGCCAAACACAGAGATCAATTCCTACAAATCAGTGCTTCCCATTCATTCACAAATTAGAATAGGCGTTGCTGCAGTGTTTCGTTAGATGAGCCAGTTTTCATTCCTATATAACTGTACCTTTTTCAGGACCTTTGCGATACCCTGCAGAATTTAAATAATTCCCATTTAACACCTTGGAGTATATCTCCATGCTTTATTTTTGAGGTAATTTCCCCTGTTTTATGTATTAGACCCCCGTGCCTTGGTACTTTGGCTTTCCTTCCTCCAAATCTGCCATTTTCTTTTCTCTGTGAGCACAGCAGAATTTTCCTCTTCCACGCTTGCCTTGCTTCTAGTCCTGGCTGTGAGGAGAGGCAGGCACCTGCTGCAGGCTCTGCATGTGCCAGGGAAATTGCTGCTGTGGGCACGCATTGTCCTGGCTGCTCTGGTGCTGGTGTCTCTTCTGTTAGCTTTCTGCTTTATTAAATTCTTCCACATCTTCCCTACACAACCATCCATCAGCTCTGGGGACTGAAACCTGCCTGCATCTGTCACCTGGCAGCACCAAGGTGAGAGGAATGGGGCTTTAAAGTGCCGGTGGTCAGCATCCCTCCCCCCGTACCTTTTGCTGGGCTGAAAACTGCTCCCTGTGCCCCACTGGCTGGGTACCCACCTGGCCTGACCTCCTTGGCTGCCACTTCTTTAGGTTTATCGGAGGGACACAACCTCCAGCCAAGCAGTGTGGGGCCAGCAGCCCGCGTCTGGCATTGAGTCTGTACCATGCCTGAGCACGCTGTTTTTCCTGGCAGCACAGCCCACAAGTGCCTGGACAGGCATCTTCTCTCTGAACAGTTCCCTTCTGAAAACCAGGTCTGAGTGTGGGTGACCTCGTAATTAATTGTAAGCAAGTGTGAGCTGTTCTGCTTTGTTTTGAAGGGGTTTTGTGCAATTTTATTACCTAGAAAAAAAAATTACGAATAAGCCAGTTGTCACCCTTCACTTTTCTCCCCCAGCTTTCTTATGTGAGTAGGTTGATAAACTAGAGCTAATGAGCTACTTAAATAGCAGGAATGCTAATGGCCTTCCTTTAGCAAGTAGTTAGCAGAACAGTGTTAATTATCACTGGTGCAGAGTATCAAGAAGGCACATCAGCATATGATTAGGGGCAAGAAAATTTGTAGGGAATGCAGTAACTGAGACGCTTCTTTAATGAAAGTTATAATTGGAGGTACAGCTATAACAGCCTTCTTGTCCCGGTTTGAGGCAGCCTTTTTGGTGATTTGCTTTTAAAGATGTTTACCCATCCAAGTAAATATGTAGGTATAGGAAGGAGAGTTTCTACATGAAAATGCTTGCCTGCTTGGGGAAGCTGAATTCATGTGTTATGGTTTACAACTCCTATTTTATGGTTTAAAATACTATGGCTACTCCAGAGTAGATCTGCGGACACAGCTACTCTGCAATAACATTCTCTCCAGTTTACTCTGCTACACTAAAACAGACAAATGTGCAAGTTGTTCTCCCAGCATCACTGTTTTATGGACTATCAGGAGCTATTCCACTGCTGTTGCGCGGTTAAGGGTGGAACAGAGGTCTCTGTCTTGTTGCCTTTTGCAGCAAGCCCCTTTCCAGGAAGGCTACCTCCCTTTTGCTGAGGACTCTTTTTGGTGTGTGTCTGCCCGACAGCTTGTTCATTTTTCAGGGCTTTCGCCCTGTGATAGCAGAATCAAGTTTTCAGTGAGCATTGCCTGTAATGATGAATCAAACCCTGCATCCTGAGAGCTGTCCCCCTGCCCAGTGGCACTGCATTTGAGGGATCAGACCAGAAGCTGTTTTTTACCCATTTCTTTCCCTGCCACGCAATCATGAACCCATAACAGCACTGTGCTGGTGCTCATGAGGAGTATTGGCTGGGGGAGCACAGCTCAGGGTACTGGTGTAGTAAGTGACTTTTCTAGGATCGTTGCATACAGTTCTAATATTTATAGCATATCTGAGTGCATCTAGGCAGCATCTTCCATCACCTGATGGAGAGAGGTGGCATGGGAGACACATTCATGGTTGTGATTGTTCCTAGTTTCCTTACCAAGTGCCAGCTGCTTTGACTGCTGTTCTGTAGCCCCAAAGTATCGCTCCTGCAGTCTTCCCCCACAGCCGTGCTTGCAATATGACCCAGATTGTGGTGGATAAACTGGGGCTTGCTCTCATAGTCCAATATCTGATGCATGTGTTTCATGGAAATATTTCAAGGAAAACTATCCCCAGACTCTCATCCTTACTAACTATTTCTTCAAGCAGTAAATTTGCATTGAGGATTTCTCTGGTCCTGGCTGAGCTGAGTAATTAAAAGCTTTTTTCAGAGTGCATGAAAAGGCCAAATCTTTGACATGGCTGTCAGCTGCAAAAAAGGGGAGAATTAAGCACCTGGAAATCAATCCGCACAGGATTTATTTCATTTCAGTGACCTAACAAGCTTTCCACTTCTGCTGACTCATCAACAGACAAGATTTAAATCTGTCCTAAAAAAAATAACCAGATGACTTCCCTTATATAAAACAGTCTTTGCCAAGGGCTCACAGCCTGGTTTTCTTTTCCAGAAGAAAAAAGTGCTGTGCACCTGTCATTCCCTGTGACTTTGGTTAGAAGTGCAGCTTCTCAGTATTTTTGATAAATGGATGTTTAAAGTATGTACAAGTATCTAATTAAAGCAAACCCAGAGGTGATCAGAGGTGATCTTTGTTCCACTCAAGTGTTTCAAGCTCTGTCCCATCTGCTCTGTCACTTCTTTTCTGTGCACTAAAGATCTCACCTAAGTGGCTTCTTTCTCAAGTTCCAAGGACCCTGTAAACTCCCAGCATGACCAGTGGAAGGTGCCAGTCCCCCTTGCTGCTGCCAAGCATCATGTCGCTCCAGTCGGCAGCAGGGAAGATGGTGATGGGTATCCATCCTGCAAAGAAGTGAGAGTGCAGGGACAGGGATACTGCTAAAGGTGTGCTCCCAAACTGCAGTCCCCTACCACAGACCTGATTTTTGCACCTGAGTGGGCATCACCCACCCCTACACATTTAGTACCTGTGCCCTAACATGAGCCGTGTTTCCTGATTCCACATTGCCTGTGGTACAAGGCATCTCCTGCTGGGAGAGAAGAAAGTCAGTGTTGCCTTACAAAATCCCTGGGCAGCCCAGATCTGAAGAGAAGGGCAGTTAATGACATGGAGAAAAATAGTCTTCCAAACCTCTCCTGTTGGCTAGGGCAAATGTTGTCTGGAGGCAAATGTTGCTCTAACACCAACAGACACACAAAGTCCATTTGTTAGCATTGAAAGTGGAACACTTGATTGATTTTTTTAATTTTCTGTGGCCCTTTTAAGGAAGAACCAGTTATTTAATGAAGTCTGCTGATCCTGGGAAGAGTAAAAGGGCATAAACAGATGAGCCCAACACAGGGGAAGCAGTGCAGGAATTCTTGCTACAGGTCATACTCAGGTACCATGCACAAATGCAGGCTATTGATATTGTCACCAGCCAGGTAACAAATTTGGCTTTGATCTCAGAAGGGCACAATTAAGGTTAACAGGATGTTTGACTTTTAGTCCTCCAACATGGGGTTACGAGGGGTGCTGTGTTAAGGAGTCGTGCTGAAGAGAGGAGCCAGAGAGAACCTGGCTTGTACCCAATTGGTAATAATAAAAATCGGGAATTTGTGCCAGGTACTGCAGTGGAAATATCCTTTTGTGTAGCAAAATTTGTGTCCAAAAGGCAAAGCCAGAAATGTAGAAAAAAAAACAAGCAATTGCAGAGGAATTGAGATGTACCACTCAGCAATAAGAGAGGGCAAGTGAGATGATGATTGCCATTACATTGTACAATTAGGGAATGACTTTAACTGCTCCTGCTCTTCAGGAGGGAGAGTAACACAGGAGCAAGGTGTCTTGCTGTAGAGCTTCAGCATACCTGAACATCCATTGGTCCAAAAAACCAGCACATGCTTCCAGAGAAAGGTGATAAAGTTTCCCTTTGCTGTCTTCTGCACTCAGACTGAGACATGAGCAGAGATTCGGGATGTGAGGATCAGGCCCCTTGGAGCCGTACTGTTTGTTCTCCAGACAGTGGGCATTTTCTCTCGCTGGACTCCACCCAGCTGCTTGCCGCCCACTGAACACATGTCGGTTGTGTTCTCTTATAAAAACACCGTGAGCTGAAGTGTATTCAGCAAAGTCATTCCTCTTGGCCCAAGACCTATCTTACAGAAAAGAAGATGTGAACTTTCATGCTTAAGATGTTATCAAATCCTTGCAAAACTTGCAATGCAGTAGGAGAGCTCACTCACTTTCCACCCCCAGGTTTTGGATAAATGTTTTGAAGTTTTTTGCCACTTACCAATTGGCAGAGCAAGAGAAGCAATCCCGTACCTGACTCCTTGCTGAAGAACTGGAACTGACTGCATGCAGCACCTGCTCTTTGTTACTTGGGACAGAAAGAAGACACTGAAAATGATTCTAGATGGGGTCTTGCCAGATCACAGTTAGACAACTCAGAGTCCCATCATTGCAAGGAGCCTGCAAGCCAAAAATTGAGAGGCCAGAGCAGGCCATTTGGCAAACTGTGTGTCATTCTTGGAGCACAAGGCTGTAATAACATCCTGTGTCCTCTGGAGAGGAGATGCCAAAGTCCCAGCCTTAGCAGGTGGCTTGTACTGAGTAGAACACAACAAAGCAGAATAGTGACTGCAAGTTAACTGCAAAAACAATATCTAAGCCCCGATAAAAGTTCCAGAATTAAGAGATTGGTGAGCGGACTATAGGAAACTGAGGTGAGATCAGTTTCCAAATCCATCTGGCTTGAGGGATGGAATTTTACCTTGGATAGGAGGAAACACTGCTGTTCCTAAAACATGCACTTAAGATTCTGTTGGATTAAAAATTTCAAAGGTATTTCAAAGGTACCATAATTAACATTACCAAGACCTGTTGGTATAAAAGGTCAATATGATGCCTTAGAAGGTATAATTAGGAGTGTGGGGCAAGGTGTATTGGGAGTTTTATTTGTTGGAGACTACATTTTCAAACCTGTTTTTAGCCTAGAATGTCATGTCACCTATGGCTGGCTTTTCATCATCCGTAGCTGATCTATCATGTCAATTTGGTGAGTGATTTATTGCCTGTTCCTTTCGGAGGATAATTGGATCCATTCCCAATAATGAAATTTCTCAGTTTCTGTTGTAGAATAGCCTCAGTTCTGGCTATTGCACACGGATTGAATATGGAATTTTGGTTCATAATGAAGAGAAAGGGAAATGTGGGGAACTAAGGTGTCTGGATACAAGAGGGAATAGATTGCCAGCTGAGGTCCCTGTCTTCTGGGTGCAGTGCGTGTGCTGTTGATTTCCTGGTGGTGCATTCTTTTCACATTCAAGTCTTTTTGCTACTTTTTTTAATGTCTCTCAGATTGTTAGCCACTGTTGTTTGTCTTTCAGTCTAAGGACTTTTTTAGCCATCAGTTCTCACCTGAGACTTGGTGCTAATGCTCCTGTTTTTCTATGTGTGTGTTATACAATGTGAATGAAGTTCTCTTTGAGAGGCCAGGAATGCTTCCTTTGCTATATCTGAAACACTGAAATTTTTTCCTCCTCCTTTCTAGAGCAGGGAGTGAAACAGAGAAATCTGGCTAAAAACCTTCCATCAGTTCTGTAGATACACTCTTCCTGTGTTTATTCACTTGTCTCTGCTTGACATTGCTGTCATGAGAGCCGGTCCTCTGCTCTTTCATGCGCAGAGTAGTTTCCCCTCCTGCACCAGGCTGGCTGCTTCTCCTTCCCTTCACTGGAGCTGGAGTCAGGCTGAGTAATGAGGAGGATATTAAGTCACGGAGGCCACCAGTGCTCCAAAGAATCTCCCTGCTACAGAGCCTTTAAAGCACACACCGTGACCTCTTCATTGGTGTCTCCCTGAGTGTCATCTCTCTGTGACCTTCTGCTGAGCTTGGCCCCTCTGAGGCATCTCTACGCACACATTTACCTCCCAGGTCAATGCAGTTGGCTGCAGGGCTGTGAATCGCTGCTTTCTCCTGACTGTAACATTTTATCACTTCACTTAGCTGTAGTTTGTCTAGATTTAAGCTTTCAGTGTCAGATTTTGCTACACCACCTTCCTCATCGGCAACAGCATGGCAGTTTGGGAGGTGCTGCACAAGCTTTGACTGTTTCTAGAACTGATTTGCATGTGTGCACGGCCACAGGATTTTATGCTGCAAACTGCCTGCAGTCTTTTGGTATCAACTGGCATTTCTGTCTCAACAAAAGGTCACAGACAAAGCCAGAACTGGACATTTAAATAGCCAATGCCTTGGGACTCACCCTTACTGCTGCTACCTCTGTTTGATTTATAGAGCGTAGTTGTTTGCTGGACAGTAAATATTAAAATGTGATTGTCTTAGCTGCAGACACTCATTAAATATTACTGAGCTTTAGCAAGAGCTTCTCATACCGATTTAAATACTGCGAGGTTAGACACCCGCTGATTCAATCACTGAGGTAGCTAGGGAGAAGGTGGAGAGGGCTGAGGGAAGAATAACAGATTGGGACAGAAGAATGATGGAGAGGGGAACCTTGCCATGCTGCTCACAGCGAGAAGTGCCCGGGTTCCAGAGTGCAGAATAACTGCGTTCGGAAGGCTAAAGCACGCAAAGGGCATTCAGCCTCTCATGAACAAACTCTTCCATTTTAAATGTTGTGCACATGTTCAGTGGGTGGTTGTTTAGGGAGCTGTGTTCCCTCGGTATTATCATGTCTATTTTTCATCTAAGTGACTAATTTTTTTTCTCTTCTCTCCTAGATCTCAGACCTGATACGACAAAGCACAAAAGAGTCCCCGCTCTGGGAGTTCCTCAGCTTGGGGTATGCACTCATGCTCTGCCCGTTTGTCGTTGTCCTAGGAGGGATGTTTTTCCTGGCCACAGCCCTCTTCTTCCTAAGTGACCGAGCCAAAGCCGAACAACAGTGAGTAACCTGGCAATTGCAAATGGGGAAGTACCAAAGCCTGTTTTCTCTCTCGAACTCTTATGCTTGTACTCTTTCCCTGGGCCTTGGTCCTTCCAGGTAAAGGATGTCAGGTTGTATGGTAAGAACCTCAGCTCAGCAGAGTGCATGAGGCTGCACGAAGCACAGGGGCTTGGGTCATGCTGGCTGGGCATCCTTTACACGCTTCTGCTCTGGTAGATCTGTGACTGGCTTACGACCTGGAGGGGAGCACAGCACTTACAATCACAGACCCCTTTTACCCTCGCGTGAGCATGCCACAGGCCAGGCCATCCGTGAGGGGCTGCTGTGTGCTGGACCTGTGGACTGCTAGGTGGACAGCAAGAGATACCTTACAGAGCTTGGTGGTCAGCTTTGAGCCCAGAGTCCCATCTCAGCCCCCTGTGTCCTGCTCACCCCCTCTAATCTACAGCACAGCAGGCAAGAAGGAAGGAAGCTGTGTATGTGGGGACACACGCGCTCAAGGGTCACTGTACTAAAGATAGTCTTACCCAGTCCCTTGTTACAGCTTGTAAAAAAAAGCTACTGTTTTGCAGTAAAGAAACCGATTCGGACCACCTCACGGTTGGCAACTACAGTAATTCAGAAGACGCTTCCACATGACATACACACTCCTGGGGTTAGTCTCTTTCTCCTAATTGTCGAACAATAAGAGTACCTGTGTATAATGGCATGCTGAATATGCGGGCAGGTGACTAGTCTGGAGCTAGCTGGAGGTTGCCTTTGCCTTGCTCCCACTGGGAGGAGGAGGAGGTTATCATTCCTGTGAAGTGGCTGCGAGAGCCATTTGCAGCGGTAGAGGAACAACGGCGTAGATGTGCTGTGGTAGCTGCAGTGCTGCATCAGACAGCCACAGCAATGGGAACTTTGTGTGACTGAGCTTCACCTGTGTAGATCTCACTGCACAAGTGTTTGCATCGGTTTAGTGACACATGTAGATGCGTGAAGCAAAAAAACACTATGTGGACATTTTAGCAGCCTGTGATAATTGCACAGACCAAGAGAGCAGAGCATACCTTGCTGTACATTGCAGAGAGTGGCCCTGGAATGTCACTGTCACTAGAAATGATACAGCTACAAGGCAAAAAAGGTGTTTGGAAATTGACACAAGCGTGTGAACAGTTTGGGTGACACTCTATGGCTCACACCATCTTATCAGATGGATGCAAGAGATTTGAAAGCAGTGCCAAAATGCTGTCCTGAGTCCCTGTAAGAGCAGCTCCACCTTCCTTTTACTAACACACACAAATACAAGATAAGGTTTTTCCTCTCCTGGTGCCTATAGGTATGTATTCCACCTATGATGAAGTGTTTAAACATGCTGGAGAAAACAAGACAAACAAGACCTCATCATGTATCTTGTAAGAAGCTTAAGTCTTGCATAGTTGAACTTTGGTGTGGCTTTGGGGATGTGGCATGACAGGCGTATGCCCGGTTTGTTACTATACATGTATGCTTATAAAGGCTTTAAGTTGCAGTAAGTGAAGATGTTAGGAAGAACCTCCTAAGAGAAAGAAGAGGGCAATGGTACAGCAGAGAATCTGGAGAAGACATGAAAACCTGTATGGGTACCTAAGGGCCTCCAGAGCCCGGGGAGCCAGGAGGATGGGAACTGCTCTGGCTGCCTTTCGGCTCTGTTCCTGTAATGCCAGACATGAGCTGTACACGCAAGTCTAAGCAGTGCTGATCCCTTGGGGACATGGCAAGATGAACAGAAGTTTCTAGGTGCTCAGGGTGACTTTTATTGGAGCTGGGAGCCAAAAACACAATTTGGTGATAGGGTAGTAAGTAGTAGAGAGATCACAACTTACAGCTCTCTTTTATCCTGAATAAATGTGTTTATTTTTGTCTGTTGTTGTCTAGCCTGAGCAGATTTGGTTGTACTCTGTTCCTCCCAAAGCATGCCAGCTCCCAAACCAGTCACAAACAGGTCCACTTAGTGAAGAACCTTAGTTACGCAGGCATCAGACCTGCTTTTGCTGTACTCTCTTTTTCAGCATCCTTCCCTTTCCTGGTCCGATTCGCACTCATTTCTGAATTTTACATTACTCAGTCACTGATCCTACTGTTGCAATCTGTCCCAGAAGCAGAGCAGTTGTCATAAACAATGGCTAACAAAGCAATCTCTCTCGAATGACTTCTGCATTCTTTCTGGATACGCACACTCCCATGTTAAAAATACTTTGTCATCCTACCATCAGATTTCTGGAGACTGCAGCTTAATTCAGGCTTGACACACTGCTGAACAGTAAGGCAGTATCTTTAATAAGGTTGGCAACTGCTGAGTAAGGCTTCTCTGCCTGCCATGTGCGTGGTGTCTGTGCTGTCAACTGGGTCCCGTCTGCTCTTGCTGACAGGGTTTGGTGGTCTTCTTGGAAGAATTTACAGAGAAGGATTTGTTATTAGCTGCATGTCTGCCTGTGAGAGAAGACAAGTGAGTGTTTTGCTATTAGCAGCTTAGAGCTCCGTGCTGGACTCAAACCCAGTGTCCATCTCCCAGCTATCTGACAGGCCATCTGCACTTGGCATCGCGCACCTTTGGCAACGATAACTGCCTGCCTGGCCAAGCCTCTCTCATATCCTACCTGTTATTTGCTGGGTATGGGAGAATTTCTTTTTCAAGACGCCTTATTTTCTCTCTGCAGTCAGTCGTGCTGCTCAGACAACGGGACTTGGAGCTGTGCTTTGCCAAAAGAAATCAATTAACCTGCAGGAATCACGAACGCCAGTGTCACATGCCAGAGATTAAATCCATTCATCACCAGTAGGGTCAGGGCGTGTGGGCCAGATGTCGCAGACCCCTCTAATGAACTAATATGGAAGCAAAGAAGTGTAACGCTGCTCTCTGCAGCCCTGCTCTGCCTATGGAAATTAAGCTTTCTCTGCTTTAATTTCAGTGCTTCTGTGAAAAGGAGTTCTTTTTTTGGTTTGGTTTGGTTTGTTTGTTCCTTTGTGTGATGGTCTCTGGGTGTTTGCTTTGAGATAATTTCTTCTTCCAGGCAGGACACAGTATCAGGATAGCAACGCTACTTTCCTGTAAAGCTTTTTCCAGTTTCCACCACGTTTCCTTTCAAAAACAGAATTTCCAGGCTTTCAGTGCCTCGTGGTGTTCTTATGCTGCTTTTATCATTGCCACAGTTCTTGGCATATGTTGTGCACTGCTTTTGTAGCACAGGAATTCCAGTCAATGGGGTTGCCCCTCTCACAAAAACACTCAGAAAAAAATCTTTATATAGCA
The DNA here is from genome assembly GCF_009819795.1 of Aythya fuligula. Classification (NCBI taxonomy): domain Eukaryota; kingdom Metazoa; phylum Chordata; class Aves; order Anseriformes; family Anatidae; genus Aythya; species Aythya fuligula. The sequence goes on along the minus strand of NC_045578.1, from coordinate 3,587,956 downwards.
ACTCTTTTCCTAAAAAATCCTGATTCTTTTACAGTGACTTTGATACTGTCTTGGGAGTCTGACAGTTTAAAGAGGCTTTCAGTCAATTTAGGACTAGCAGAGAACACGATACAGTACATCACTCTGTAATATAATCCAATCGTTTTTGGTGCAATTTTTAAAACACAAATTTAACCTCACCCTTCCAAAGTGCTAAGAGAGACAAAACGGTTAGAGAATAGTTTCTGTAAGAGCTCTTATGCACTCGTAATCATAAATATAGCAGTTCTTTATGAAACCACTCCACTACAATTACAGCTGTGGTTTCACTCGACTATCCTGTTGGTCCTTTCCTGTTCTGTAGTGCTCTGGTGGAGGGCTAAAGCAGTCATGTTTTCTTTCCAAACATACCTACCTTCTGTTATATATTTCTCTTACATGCATAATGAAAATTTATGACACCCAAGTGGTACTTGGAGATGCTCTGGGAGAGCATACATACAAGGAGAGGGGAGAGTATCCTGCCAGGACAGAGCCCTGCAGAAACAGATCAGAAATCTTATTATCATCCAGATAATAATAATTAGTTACAATAATAACTTATAATAATTATTACAATTAACATGTTAATGACTAATATAAATATTATAATAATTATTGTAATAACTAATGAATATCAGCCAGATAATATAATTAGTTATCAGCCAGAAGGCAACTTCCAGAGGTCAGGAGCACTTCAGGTAATTCACTTGGAAGTAAAAGCTCAGCACTGCTGGGAATTGCATTGTGGTCTACGGCTTGTTTCTTGCTCGTAATGCAGATAACTTGAAAAAACAAAGCCTCACCCTGGAGAGCTGCAGAAGAAATGCCTATATTAGTACTTAGTAGGAGCAGTGGCTTCACTAGTAATTAGGAAGAATGTGCTCTTTTCATTATGAAAAGTTTTTTTAAAAAGTCCTTTCCACAAGCTCTGACCACTTTTGGATGCCAGGGCATATAAATCACTGTAATGTAATTAGCATGTAAGATGATTTTTTCTGGGCAGTCAGCATGAGTGTCAGGAGCATCAGGAGCTTTGCTGTGCAACGCTCCTCTGTTTCTGCACAGACACCGACCTGTGGGACCACAGATGCTCTGCAGCAGGCACAGGCTGGTTCTGTAGTCCAGGGTCCAGTCTCCAACGATGTCTACTTCCAGTTGTTGCTGAGAGAAAACCCAAATTCACCTAGATTTTTCCAGAAAGACACCACCCTGTGCAGGTGTTGGATAATCTACCCCTCAAATGATTTTTTTTTTTCCTATATCACTTTTTATTTAATCACTGATTTTGTACCTGGAGGCTTGAGATTTTCTGTTCTTTCCTGTCGCATCCAGCCATACAGCAAGATGCTCTGGATGGCTATCCAAGGTTTATAATTGTTCAGTCTCTCCCTGCATCCTGTATGATATATGCTGGGTATTTCTGCCAAAGATACAGCAATGCAGATCAGGCAGCAGGATGCAACTGCAGCGTATATCCCTGGCGCAGACACAAACAGGAATAAATAGCTGCCCTGATGCAGCTGGTCACAACAAAAGAATTTAGGTATTTAACTAGCTACCACCCATCACTGCAGAGAGACCTGCAGGCATAAATGGTTCACCTGCTTGTTTACATGACTGGTAAAGAATCAGGTTACTTTAACACCTCTAGAAGGGTTTTTTTCTTTCCTAAAATCAAACATTTCATTAGAAAAAAAAAATATATATATATATATATTTGATCAGGTGAGGAAACTCTAGCTGAGTAGCAGTGTAATTAACATTTAATTTTAAAAGTGGTGGGTAAAACACTGCAAAGAAAATACTTATTACAGACTAGATAGTGCAAGACAGAAAGAACAATTCCTAGTCCCTGCACCTTTTCTGCTGTCTTAAACATGGCAAATCTGAAAATTGCATTACAGGAAAAATGAGAATAATCCATTTTTAGACTCTGTCTCCTGCCTCACATCAGGCTTATTTTTAGCCTTTTCTAGAACTAGATATAAAATGATCTTCCAGTTCTCCTATTGCAGCAATTTGAAAGTGCCTGACCTTATTTTTGCTTTGCAGATTCTATTATGTGGGGCAGGGGAAGGACTCACAGAGCTGTCAAGCCTCCTTTCTCTGATTTTTCTGTGGCAGTGGTTAGAGACAGAAAGGAACCCATCAAGTGACCTTATGCTGTTGTCAGTACAGGAGAGTCCCCTCCATTAACAGTGTCACAGGTATAACTGGGGGGCTGGATTGATGTACAGCACATTCCACTCCGGTCATTTGCATTACTGAAAAGAATTTATCTTTCATGAGATAATTTAAGATGTGCTGCAAGGTGTTTTTTTAGAGAAGCTGAACATGAACTTTAGAGAGCTGTCTCAGTGCTGCATTGAAGCAGTGCCAGTCTGAGGATTTCAGGGCCAGCTAGTGGATTTAATCACACAAGTCCCATACAGGAATATTTGAACAGTTCACCCACTGCTGATATTCAGCTATTTATGGGGAATAACACGATTGCTTTGCTTGCTTTTTTCACTTTACAAAAAAAGAATGAGTTAAATATTTTCTATAGGAATATAAGCTCAGGATACTTTTTTTAGCCCAGATAAGATGCCCTTAGCCTTTTGAAGGCATGCCGATTTGCAGCAAAAAGCCCAGCTTAGGATGCAGAGGCTCTGTGATGATAAAGGGAGAAAGGCAAGGAGTGGAGTGTGTTCTGAAGATCATAGAGTGACATGAAAAAGATGCATAGATTTCAGATGGAACAGGATTAGACTATTAGATGGTTTATATGGAACCAAAGAGTTGGGAGGTGGTGAAAATATAAGTGTGGGGTTTTTTTTGTTTGTTTGTTTTTTTATTGGTGGAAAAAGCCTACTTGTAGAACTGGTGTGTGGTTTTTGTTTGTTTTTTCCCTGTTTACTAGTTACGTTTCTAAATTTGTAAATGGAGCTAGCAGATACAAGAATGTAGTGGCTTGGGACGAGCTGAATTTTAAATGCTGATTTGCTTTCTTCAATTGGGAGCTGCTGGTTTATGCAGATGGAAAATATGGTCTTATACCAAACAATTAACTGTTTTGTTCTCTTGCTTTAGTCAACCTGCAGATTTCCTGCAGGTTATGTAGAAGATGTCAAAGGTCAGTCTGGTTGTTCACAGACACGTTGAGATGAATCTCAGTCCTTACACAAAATGCTCACAGCATTTGAAATATGCTGTTCAAGTTAATTGTTGGCAGCAGGAGCTTTGCTTAAGTATAGGCAGAAGGACAGAGCCAGCTGGTGCTGGCATAGCTCTTGCTGGCTGCAGGCTGTGGCAGAGGCTGCAGGCAGAACGTCGTGGTTGTCCAAGCCCCTCCATTGCCCATACATACTGTCCTTTTGAGGTTAATCTCCTGTGCCACAGTATTCTAGACTATTCCCAGCTGTTTGCTGTTCTACAGCAGAAAGGGAATTGTTCCATGTGGCTGAAGTTAGAGGGAGGCACAGCTTCCTTTTCCAAGAGCATCACAAGAACTGCTTTGAGTCCTGCTGTCTTGGTTACTGACTCTGCTGTGACCTTCAAGAAGTAAATGCTATCCCTAAAATGCTCATCATCTGGAAAACAGGATTAAAAGCTCTTGCCCACAAGGTGGAAGGGGACTTAAACCATATGCTCACAATCGATGAAATATGGCACATTGTCACTGCAAAGGACAGTTCTTGGCGTGCAAGGACATTGCCACACAGGAAGGTATTTTAAACTCATGCTAAGACAGTTTCTTTGCTAAGGCTGCCCTGGCACAGGTATGAAATCTGATGAAATCTCATGCAGGTGACTGGAGCAACTGAACAGAAGGCAGTCTTCCAAGCCAGAAAGCCTTTCTGACACAGGGAAATAGAACCAGTAATGAAAAATGCTGCTTTGCTAGTCTGTTTCCTGAAGACTGTCACAGTCACAGAACGTATTATAAAGGTATTGACTTTTATCAGCAGTAGATGACCTCTTCAGGTGGCGAACTGCATGCTCATATTCAAGGCAACTGTGTTAATAGGCTAATTAGCACTTAGCATAATGGCAGTCCGTGGACTTGTGCACTCTGAACCTGGACCAGAGGTGTTTGGCAAGGCAGATTTTCAGCCAGTCGTGACTCTGTGTGTGTGTTAGAGTAATTTAATTGTGGTTGGAGCCTTGGCCTGAGTGACGTCTTTTAGTAAAACAGGGACAAAACTGTTAGCTTATTACTTCCAGTACTTCCATGAGGCCTGTCTGAAGTGTTCTGGCTTAGTCATTCCTCAAGTTGCTGCCAGACCACAACCACATGCCAGAAAGGGCTTGCCCAGACCGTTACAGCAGAGCAGAGCAGGACAGTTCCCCATAGAGGTGGACTTGTCAGTACGAGGTTAAAGGTTGGACTGGATGGTCTTAGAGCTCTTTTCCAGCCTGAGTGATTCTGTGATACCTGGTAGCTTAGAGACTGGTAAAAGGAGCTGTATCATGAGGCAGTTATTTTTGGAGGGTAAGAAATATGTTTGGTTGGTTGGTTGGCATCAGGAAATTGTACAGGAGTTTTTGTTTAAAGATTTAATTAGATCACACCTGTCATATTTTATCCTCCCTCCCATTCAATCATGAGAAAGAAAAAAAAAAAAAGCAAGACCCTCCATTTCCTCTTTCTTCCTTTATTTCAGTGGACATGAGAGTTACGATTTTATCTACGTTTTCCATGGCACAGGCAATCCCACCACCTTAACCCTGAGTTCATCATTATCTGGCAGCATTGTATACACAGGGACAGACTCAAGCGCAAAGTTTTGAGGGCTTCGGAGACCTGCATCTTCAGTAGCTTTGGAAGCACCATTAGCGTACCACCACAGAGCAGTAAGGCAGAGTTAGCTCTGAAGTTCATTTTCATCCAAGACCTTGGTGCCTAATGAGTGCTGTTAACTGCTCTTATTCAGATCTGTTCTGTTGCAGCTGCCTGGAAAAATAGAAGAAAAGGTTATTAATTTTTTCTTTACACCATTTTTCTCCTCTGATAAGATCTATGGAAGAGGAAAAATAGAAGCTGACCGTGTTTATTCCTCTGGGGAGAAATATATTCAGCACCTGGGTTAAATGAGCAGATAGAAAATACTAACAGAGTCTGTGCAGCTTTGAGGGGCTGTACCAAATAAATAGAGAAAAAAATGTATTTGCTGTACACGATCATCATATTCTGTTCACCAAACCAACTGATGTGCAGGAAGAGAAGGGGATTTAAGCCAATTCATTACTTTAGTGCAGCTGGCAGAGCACCTGTCACCACCAGCATGAAGCCCCCATCAGGCTGAACCCACAAGAGAGCTGCTGCTCAGTGCAGGCTGACACCGTTTCTGGCTGCAGAGGGAAGGGCAGCTCTATGCCAGCAGCTGCCAGGAGGACTACACGCAACCAGGTCCCGTTGTAGTTTGGTTTGGAGTGCTTCAGATTTACACAAGCCCCAGGCTTCCTCTCTGGGTAGAAGTGAGTGAGCAGAAGCAGCCAGCAGAGCTAAATTAAGCAGTGGTTTCCTACTCCAATGTAAGCTACTCCTGTTCTGCTTCTTTTTAAAAAAAAAAAAATAGTGTTATGCTTAGTGTTCTTTAGCAAACTGACCTCAGCGTCATCCAGCATACCCTTTTCCTGGGAGGCTGGAGGAACCTGTCATGCTGCATCAGGAAGGTCGGTGCATGGACTATTTTTAGCTGTGCCAGTCCTGTCCCTATACCACTCGCTGGGATCTTTCTAGCTTGATGTATTACTACTGCTCACCTTCCATGCATCTTCACCTTCAGTCCTTGTTTTCAGATGCAGCATGCTAGGAGCCTTTTAAATCAAAGCGCTGAGTTTCAGCGGTAATGCATGTTGTTAATCTTGGGTGTCTTGGACAAAGTTAGTGATTTCACTATCAAAATAGCTCGAGTTCAGTTAAAACGGGACATGCTGTCTGGAAGCAACCCTTAATTTGGCTGTTCTTACACCTGGCTCAGGACATAATAGGTTGCACTAAGGTTAAATGTAAAGCAGCCGTCTTTTAGGGCTGAGATGGAGGTAGAAATGCACCAGGCATCTTGTTCAGTGTCACAGCAGAACTCTGCTGTAGAGCAGGGAACTCCAGCCCCTTCCTATTGCAGGTGAAAATTGCAACTGTCCTTTGTTACTGGAGGACAGTAATGGCTTGTGCTTGTCTATTCTACACTGCTTGATGAAATACTCTGTGTAACAAAGGGTTTACAAGGTACATACTTGAACTGGAGTCTCCAGCCCGCTGGTTGTGCTGTTGGTAACATGTCTGGCAAAAAGGAGGTGCCTTGTTGGGACCAGTGTGTTACCTGCACAAATGTGGTGGAGAGCCAAGCTGAACAAGTGCTGTGCAGGAGCTAGGGCAGCAGGTTTGGGTTCTGCAGTCAACAAAATCCCAAGGGCAAGCAGAATACCCTTTGATTCATTTCAGGGCCAAAAATCTTTGCACGAAGTCAGCACCCACACGTGCAGCCCTGTTAGCACTGTGTGTTACTAGATGAAACCTGGTGCTTTCAATGGAGTTTGAGTGATTCAGAGTCCTCAAGGGAAATATAACAAAATCCCAGTGAAATGCAGCTATACATCCCTGCGTGGTGAAATACTGGTGAGACAAAGCCGTAGAGTCTGTGTAGAGTATGACTGACAAATAAATGGGGTAATTTGTGCTTTTTACGAGGTGTTTCCTGGTCCTCTGCTCCCTACCTGCTTGTTTTGCTAGCAGGCCAACTGCAAGCTGTGTTTCTGAGGGTGCTGACAGTATGCAGTGGTGGAAAATATGAGTGAGGTGGTCTGCAGACTTGTGTCCATTTCCCTCCTTTGTTTATGAAAATGTTAACGTGTTTTGGCAACTGGCTTCGGCAAGGATTTATGTCGTGCAACTGATCCCTGCAGTAACAAGCTGGTGGATGAAGTGAGCGATGTCAAACGTACCTTCCTAATGTCCCTGCCTTTCTGAACCACAGCTGGTAAAGTAGGAGGTGGTTATTGTGCAGGGAGAGAACTTTGCCTGTGCCTAAGCCCACTTCATGCTCCTTTGTTTTAGAGATCTCTTCTAGCTGCAGCTACACTTGTCCTCTTTTAGGGATCAGAGAGACCACAGTGACCACACTACTTCTACCCTAGGCTTTTACTTTACCTGATGGACCTGAAGTTGTGTGCATCTGAAGATCAAGAAACCCAAAGAGGAAGGCTGCCCAAAGCTCTCCTGCTCCATAATGATTTAGTCAGTTCTCTGCAGGAATGCAGTGATAACGATGGTGTGAGCTAACGGTGTGTGCAAGCGACTTCCCCTGTTCATTTATCAATTGATAAGATTCACTGCCACGTCTGAAAGTCATACAGGTGTGGAGCTGCAAATCAGGATGCTTCGCCTTGATTTTTCTCACACAGGTTGAGGCAGCAATGTTAGATTTGAATGCTACTGATGAGCTTCAGTAGCTGGATTTGCAGATTGCTGCACCTGGCTGGGCTGTTAATCATCACCGACACACGGCTGGCATGTGTGTCATTGGCTCTAAAGCTCTGATGCAAAGAGACTCTTTAATTACCTGCAGTATTTGGAAAAGAAATTTCATGTTTTTCACAGATTTAAGACCTTAAGGTCTCTGCCTTTCAGGGTGTCTGTCCATGTAAACACTTAATCACCTAACATTTCTGGTTGCAGTGTGTTCACAAGGCCTTCTGGAAATGCTCCTTGGCCTTGCAGTGCTTACGGGAGGGACAGATGGCTGCTGCCCGAGCTTGGGTGCTCCCAGTGTTCATCAACAACCTCACCGAGACCTGGTGTTTGCCAGTTGAGTTTGTTCAGCTTTTGTAAGTGGGTCTGACCCTTCTTTCTGCTGAGGCCACTGACATCAGCCCTGCTGCCCAGTAAGCGCTTCCCAGGCAGCTTTCAAAAGCTGCTCATTGAACCCAGGTTTACCCCAGCACTGTCTGAGAAAACTCAGCCAGCGAGGACTCTGCTGAAGGGTGCCATTTGTGACTCCTGTGTTCGTATCCCCCCTGAAGCACTGCTTCAGCCAGACACTTAGAGCTCATCGCGGTGCTCCAGGAACACACAACTCTCTCCTGTGAGATGGAGGAAGGAGCCTTAGTCACCGGCAGGGCTGCTGCTACGTACAGTGATGTAGCTGCCCCTGTAGCCCCAGTACTCTACTGAATGAGCTCTTGTTAGTCAAATAATGAGTTATTTGCAGGCTAGAAGGACCCCACTGAAGCGTTTTATTGTTGGTTGTAAAAGTTAAGTGATGTTAAGTACAGCAGGCTGTAAAAATTAGGATGTTATTTCCTAATACGCTTCGCTGTTACAGAAGCCGGAGCCTGACTCGTTTAGATAACAAGAGAGCAAGGCCTTTTGGCAATCTACAGGATACTAAAATACGTGTGTTGTTTAGGTTATGTATGAAACTGAACATTAAAGGGTGTCCGTAGCGTTCACAAAAGTTTTATTTAAGCACAGCCTCTCTCTAGGAGTCTCATGCACGATGGTGCCCCACACACCGGTCTGTAAGTGTGTTCTTCTTGACATCCCGTTACCTGCTTGAGGTTAAGCTCATGGACCGAAATGATAAAGGTGTAGAGCTCAAACATTCAGTAGGCTGTATCTTATGGAAGTCAGTGGGATATATATCCCCCCGTGGCTTCTCACAGCTTCACCCCACATCGCTGGAACAGTCAGAACTGCAGGTAGGAAGGGCGGTCTGGGTTTTGTTCGTGCTGGCACAGGGTGGAGCAAAGCATTCAGGGACTGGATTTGAGCAGCAAAGCCTCTCTCAAAGACTTTGGAAGGCCCAGATTGTGCCAGGAACTGTGCAGCAGTGTACAGCTGTACTCTGCCACTACAAACCGTAAGCTCCAGCATCTGTTGGACTGGTGAGCAGCTACACTGACAGACCCAGCACTTGGAGAACCATCTCTGCACAGTTCCTGAAACTGAAACTAGTGTATAGCTGACCTGTAAGGGGTTCTGGTGACTCATCTGTTATCTTAAATTCATCTTCTTTTTCTTATGCAATTCTCTCACCTGCTGAGGTGCTGTGAAATTAGATGCATTTTACACAGTATAAATATTTAACAGCCCCAAAGCATGTAGTTTAATATTAAACAGACAGTCACATAAATGCTTCAGAATTATAGATGCTGTCACATTACATGGAAATGGTTTGATAGCATCTAGGAGAAGTATTTGGGTTTGACAGGGGAGGAAATGATGGGGTCAGAAGGAGTTGGTCTCATTTTTAAATGCTAGAGGAGCCCATAAAAACAATCAAAAAGAGTTGTACAGCTTCTGTTCTTGAAAGGCAATTTGGGCAAGTTTCCTCCCCCTCAGGAAATAACAGAGTGGTTCCCACCCTGCTCTCTTCAAGGAATGAAAACATTCACAATCTTGAGAAAACAATGCAGAGAAAATAGAACAATTTGGGAACCACTGTTTAGTCAGCAGATATCCACAAATCGGAAGCGATAACCTATTCAGTGTGGGATTATCATTATCAGAAAGACAAGTGGGACTTAAATGAGGATTTATATGCTCTTGAGTCATGTTAGCTTAAGCCCATGCAAGACATTTTACCACCTAAGAGAATCTAAAATTTATTATGAGCATTTTTGTTTAAAGAAATAAATTCAGAGCTGACCTGCTGCCACCCGTCAGCTGGGCTTTGTTGAAACCCGGCTGTGCACAAGTCAGTGACCATTGTCTACAGCACAGTGTTTAAGAATGAAGGCTGCCCTGAAATTTGGGAGACTACTTCAGTTCTCTCTTCTGCTTACGAGCTTCCTGTGTGATTCCTGAAAGTCCATTCTGTCCCCAGCAGGTTCTCAGAGTCATGTGGGGTCTAATTTCCTGTGAAATCTTCTCAGTGCATTTCAGGAACAGCCCCCCTCGGCCTCCATTCCCTTCTGTAAAAGAGAGATAAAGCAGAAGTTGAGAGAAATGCATTAAAATGCAGCGGACGAGTCATTCTCGTGACTTCAAGGTAGCAGAAGTACTTATGCGGGGGGTACTTTTTATTCCATAGGAGGCTGAAACATACGTGATACAAGAAGCAGAGCCTTGTGTGCTCACCTGTCAGCAATGCAGGGGGGGTCTCTACACGAGAGATGGTGTAGTGTCAAAACAAATGTCTTCTGTGTATATTCTGTATCTTGTAAAATGTGGAAGGGGTACCTCGGTAAGGGACATTGGTTTCCAACAACATTACTGAGCAGTCAAACAGCTGGAGTTTTAGTATTCTGCGATAGCTTCATAAAATAGCATGGTTTACTTCCTGCTTCTAGCACTGCCTGTAGCATCACAAGGTAATGTTTCAGCTCTCTGATGTATTCTGATAATGAAAGCATGGTTAAAATTTTCAATAGACTGTCCAGTGCAGTAGGGCTACAAAGAAAGGTAATTCTACAAAGAAGCTCAGGGCAGCTCCTGCATTAAAACCACCTCAGTTCAGAGCCTTCAAATGCAGAAAAGGCACAGAGGCTTCTTTGTGTCTTGGAGAAAACTTCCTGCGAGGTTGGTGCAATGTTCTCTAGGCTGAGCTGGGCCAATTTCTGCTGCAGATATTTCTTGGAAGTTGACCTCTAACCACTGGTTCATTTTCATCCCGGAACAGGTCTTAACCCAGCACCATCCCCGTTCAGCATCAAAGGGTGTCTCAGGCCAGGTGTGAAGTCTGGGGAGCCACAGATGGGTTTTAATGAATCGGCATTTTCCAAAGGAAAATGATGCTTCACTGAGTTCTTACCTGGTAGGTGCTCAGGCAGATACTTTCTGTGATCTTGCCTGTAAACCTGCCCAGGTTTTTCACTGATTCAGACAGAAGTGGTGCTTTTGCATGTGATTGCAAAATCCTGCTGCAATCCTTTCAGGTATACAATACCAGTTTTAGTTTGTTATTCTAAGTTAGCAGCCAAGTGGTATGAGAAGACTCCTACTTTGTGACTCATTTGTTCTCCTCTTGGCCAAGTACAGCTAGAGTGCATTTGGGTAAAGCACTCAAACGTGGCTCCTTAAAGCCAGACCCTTAAGTGAGGTCGGGGTTTTCCAGCTTGGTTATCCAGAACCTGGCAGTTCCACTGATGTCAGTGACCACTCAAGACAGAAAGCAAGTCCCAGGTTTATTGCAGTCCGGGGGTGACTTGTCCTTCTTACAGTCCACATTAGGGCCCTGCTGGGCTTAACGTTATCAAAGGAGATTGTTCCTGTCCCTCAGTAACCACAAGCTGGGAAGGCATGAGTGGTGTTTAAAAAAGCCAGAGAGGAGGGGACATTTGCAGCTGCAGGAGAGCTGGTGGCAGCTCCAGCCTAGAGCTGCTGCTGAGGAAGGCTGAATTGCACAGGGTGTGTACTGCAACAAGAAGGAGCAGGTCTACGGGATAAACCTTGTGAAACTACACCTGCTTTTTTCCCTGGGTACCTCACACAGCAAACAGGATCCGGCCCCCTCGCTGCCCTCAGTAGCAGGAGGCAACAGCTTCTCCCTGGCGATGCTGCAGTCCTCGCCGGACCCCATCAATCACTTGGGAGCAGTTGTCTGGAACAGCAGCAGGTCTCCAGGAGCTGAAAATTGAAAGGCAGCTTTCTTTTTAATTTAATTTTTATCAGTGGTGACTGTTTACATTTATGCTGTCAAGTCTGAAGGACAGCATCCAACAGGCATTGTATGCACAGCCTTGTCACTGGCTTCAGGAAACAATTGCTACGTCTGAATGCCTCCGGGGCCTTCCCAAGTCCTTGTCAATTAGTGTCAGCAATATTACTTGGCGTGTTCCAGCAATTGTCAGAACTGCTATCAGACACCACTGTGAAAGGGTTTCAGCTTTAATAACTGTCCTGCCCTGTAGTATAACGTGCTATCTCTTTAGAAACTGTTAAGCAGTGGGAACCTGGATTTAAGAGGCTGGTATGTTTTTAGAAGTCTACTCCTTGGCCAGCTGCAGCTCTCTCATGTCGCTCTTGTTCTCCCTTCCCCAGGGTGAATCACCTCGTGATGCCACCAGCCTCCGTCAAAGTCTGAGACGGTGAGTGACCCCAGCCAGCAACTGCTTTCAGCTACCCATCCTCTCCAAACCCCTACCAACTCATTTCTTTCCATATCACTTGGAAACTGGTTAATTTTTGATAGCCACAATCTGCACCTTTGCTACCTTGGACCCAAATCAGAGCAAAGCAAGAACACAAAAACCAGGGGTCAAAACTGAAGTGTCCTTTGTTGCACTGAGGTATTTCTAGAAGCCTTGTGCTCCCCTCTTGGAGCAGGTAAGGCCATGCAACCCCTATCAACTTGAACACCCAGAGGTGTGATTGTCCGAAGCCAGAATTTAGGCTTTGCCCAAATATATCTTGCATTCCCAAAACTTGCTGCTGCTTTGCTTTTGGTCTAACATCTGCTCACTGTCACGTAGCCATTTCTAGCAGATTCCAAATCCAAACATTTCTGCTGAAAAATGCTTTGTGGCAGCACGAGAACGCCCGTGTTGCTGCTAGGACTGTCCCCACTGCAACCCTCAATCAAGGGTGATGGCTCTGAGACCTTGGCAGGGAGCCAGCGGGACAGCCCCACTCCCACTCCCACTCCCACTCCCACTCCCACTCCCTCTCCTCCCTTGTGTTCAGGCTGTTCTTATCGCTCACCGGCAGTCACAGCATCGCAGCTCAGAGCTGCAACAATTGATAAACACTTCCCAGCATTTTACTGTAGCCAAAATTAATTACAGCAAGATTTGTTTTTTGAAGAGGAGATTTCTTTTCTATGAATTAAATGCATTGAAAGACTAATCATAAAATCAGAACTCGGTAGCACACATAAGAAGGGCCTTTTGGGGAAAACGATTTATTACAATCTCTAGCATAGCAGATGTGTTATTTCCATGGAGGGGAGGATGTTTTGGTAGAGGCTGAGGATAAAGTAGGCCTGCCTGTACCTTGCAGTCTCTGGGCTGGATGTGTAACCATACGCTGTCATTTATCAGCAGCTTTTAGACAAAAGTTTTTTTAAAAAAACACAAAAGACTCAAAAATTGGGGAGCAAGTGTGAGTTGGTGTTGCTGCGACTTCCCTTACAGAACTGAACGCTTGGGTCCTGTGCACACATTTTTTTTTCACTGTACTTTTTTTTTTTTTCTCTTTTGGTCCCATTTTATACAAGTTGAGAGAAACCAGGCTATCCTTATAGGGAATTTTTCCATAACCCAGCAGTCACTGGTTTTTAAGGTCAGGGACAATTTCCTGCACAATATGGGGCACAGAACCTCTCACAGGAAATCCTGCAGCGAGAGAGCTGGTTATCCTTTCCACATAAGCTAGGAAAGCGGCCGGCTGCTTCAATAATCCACAGCGTGCACAAGTGGAATCTCACCAGTCAGGGGAGATGCTGATGCTGCCCTTTAAAGCCAGTGCACACCACCAGCATCAGGCTGAAGGCAGCGCCTGCTCCACTTTGTCAGCAGCAGGACTGGCAGCGGGGCTCCGCGCTGGGGATGTGCATGCAGGGCTGCCCCCACCCCTAACCGGGCTCTCCAGGGGAAGCAGTTTTGAAAATGACAATTTTAGGTGAGAGGTGGTCTCTTCTTGGATGAACTGTAGGGGTTAAAAGCAGCCTAGCAAAACTCAGCCCTGCTCTCCTCTGTGCCACTGCAACCCACAGCAGCTGTACCTGTAACACCGAGGTGAACAGGACACAGCTGACGCCCTTAATTACTACAGGCAGGAGTGTAAATCTGGGACAGTTTGCCTGGATCACAGCATCTTTGTGCTTCACCATTACCAAGCACCGCTCACGCCGAGCCCACTAACCAGCCTTTCTCTTGTTTGTAGTTGCCAGTGAAGGAAACCACATGTGGACTCCTCCTTCCACCACCACAATCTCCAGCTCGAAGCCCTTCCATACTGGAACCGGCGGCTCCTTCAGCTCCACGCCGCCCCAGGAGGGTTCTCCAGCACCAAACCCATCGCAACGCTCCACCTGCGGGGCCGGGCAGCAGGAGATGAGCAGGGCAGCCTGGAACAAACGCTGCTGGAGCGTAAGGACATTCCCAGGTTCCTCTGAGCATCGCAAGCAACTCTCCACCGGCCCCACAACCCAAGTGAGTGACTGTAGATTGTGTACATGGTTTTAGTTGTAGCCGATGAAGTCCACATCGTTTATAGGACAACCTCCGTCCTAGCGAATGCTGCTGTTCTGCCAGCACTCCCGCACCCAGAGACTGCACTAGTTTGGGGACCTGTTCTGTACATCACCTTTTCTTTAACACTGAAGGCTCAATTCAGATTATTATTTTTTATTTAAATACGTCGTAAGATGCTTTATCTCTGCTGAAGACATATATATAAATATATATATTTAGATAAACAGTTTTTATTTAAACGTTTGAGATCTGGAGCTGCCTGTGCAACCCTACCAGCCATGAATACGTCCACAACTCTCCTCATCTCAGTGCCCTGCTGTCAGGCCCTGGGAGGGCACCACAGGAAGAGTCCCAGGGGCTGGATGACTGCCTGTCACCCGAGGCTGAGCAATGGGACAGAGGAGAGAGTTTCACTGCACTGGGTATGCTGGTGGTTGTTACAGAAAGGCCCAGAACTTTTGACAGAAATACCTAGGGGCTCCAGATTTTGCTCAATATACTAAATTCAGCCTTGCCTAGGAGATTCACAGGTTTTAAAAATACCAAAATCCAGCTGGCTGAATTGCTTTACCTAGGGCCTGGTAGTGCAATACTGCTGTGCCAGTGACATCACGCTTTGTTTACACGCATATCACGGTATGTGCATTGTCCGTGCTAATTCTCCCTTGTCAGTATTTTCAAAGCAGGTGGCTGATACTCTACAGTAGCTGTTCCCTTTGGAACGATGGTTAGGTATAATGCATGTCCATCCCCAAGCACACTCCCAGCCTGCTCTTACTGGGGTGTCAGTTAATCATTTATCTTTATAAAGATGTACTTGAGATCTTTAAAATACAAGGCCAGTGTCTGAACAAATGCAGAAGAGTGTGTCTGTAAAGCAGTCAGAGTGCCATTCCCCAAGAGTCTTATGTCCTGCACAAGCCAAATTTATGCTATGTCAGCTTGATGCTGCAAGAGTGTGGGGAAGGAGGGAGAGCACAGACCCTGGAGAAAAAGTCAGGCTTCCAGAGAAAGGGCATTCTTCCATGAGCTCCCCACTCCCTTTGCAATGTTCAGATGTTTGCCATAGTTTAGACTCTCTCCAGTTTAGTGCACACCTTGAGAAGGTGACTGCACCTCGCTCTTGTGCTCATGTTTCATAAGTATCTGTGGCTGGGCTGCAAGAAGGACTAAATCAGCAAAGGAAATGCAACGCTGGGACTGGAACCAATTTAAGCCTGGAAGTTGGCTGTCCTGATTCTGGTGTACGTTTGTTCAGGGACATAGGAAGGTGCTGTTAGTAAAGGTGGGTTTTACCTCTCATTCACTTGCTGGATGTACTGTGAGCTACAGTACACTGTTATTGTAAATACAGTCAGTAACTCCAGTTACCAGCAAACTGGTCAGCACTCACTGCGTAGCCAGTCTCTGCCCAGGCAGATGTGTTTTGAGGGTGACTCCTATAACAACGTGAGCATTTCCTCCTCACGAGCCTCCACAGGACTATTCTGCAGAGGCTAGCCTGTCACCTCAAATACTTTTACAACGTCTCTAAGATTTGGTTAAGCAACTAGTGCCAGAAATTTTCCTCGAGTGCTTGGGCATCCTCTGGAAAACAGCAAGTGGGTGCTAGAAATAATAAAGCAAAACAAATCCAAAACAATGCTTCATTTCCCACCTCGTGCCACTATTTATGTTTGTAGGGGAAATACCAGTGCTGTAGTCTAGGAGCCAAATTTTTGGCTTTAAAGGCACATGAATTTCTGATTCCCATTAAGAAATTCTTTGTTAAGCTGGCTAAAAAGAAACAAAAAGCAACCAAACAATTAGTCATTTCATCTCAGAGACCAAAGAAGATTTGCTGTATTTCCCAAATTGCTTTTCTGATAGGCTCTCTCTGCTGTAGCATTTACTGTCAACAAAATGAAGCATTAATGCAAAAGTTCAGAGGTTAGAAATTATCCTTAAAAGTAATTCTCAGGCGTCAATAATGAAAAGGGAACTTAAATGTGTTGTAGTTTTTCACTGGCTCTCCTTGTTTGTAACAAACCCCAGTCCTTGTTGGAGAAGCTCTGCACTGTTACAGGAGGCCAGCTTTATCTTCTGTGAATATGAAGGAAATTGCTGTGGCTTTCTTTTTAACAAGGATAAGGGGATGGGAGTAAACAAGGGAGTGAGAAGTGAGTCCTACCTGCAGCAGTTCCATGCCAAGGGACCCCTGAATCCCTGCTCCCACCTGTTCCAGGCTAAGAGAGGGGAGCCAAAGCAGCAGCAATGACAGCTCAGGAGAGATGAACAGGAGAAGGGACAGAAAATCTGGCTGCTGCCCCTTTACATATTCATGGCTCCGTATTCAAATGGCTAGAAGCTGAAAGGTTGGATTTCTTGTTGAGTGTGTCTTGTTTTAGCTGCATGTTTGTATTCCAAACTGGAAGAATTACTCAGTGAGAGCTTCTATAACGTTACTCTGTCTGTTAGAGGGAAACCAGCTCACTTGGATCAAGGGTCTGCAGACCCTTGGGGAAAGTCACTACCTGGGCCTCAGTTCCTGTACGTGCAGAGCTGAGATACTTGCTGCTGAAATGAAGTGCTGTTGTTTCTGTACTATAGTGGAGGTCAGAAGCTCCCCATTATTAAAATACAGCTTACCATATCATATTGTACTGGTGCTGAATTCTGGACTTTAGCATGCAGGATTGTGCTGGTTTCCATTATAGCTCTGTGTGTAACAATTTTAGGTAGGTATAGATGTAGTCAGGCCCAGAAGCTGTTAGGACCATTTGGCTGTTGACCTCATAAAGCAGTGTACAAGTGGAACCATTTTTGGTATACACATAGGAAGTGTTTCTGGAATGAGAACAGAAGTCTAGGCTGGATACGTACTACTTATAGCAAAGCTGAATAACAACCCTTATGAAAATTAGTATCTCTGTTTTTATAAAGAAAGGCTGGTAATAGGAAAAAATAATTAGTTTTTAATAAAGAATACACATATTTTAGTATCCATCACAACCAACGATGCAAGGTTTCAGCCCATCACTTAAATAAATAGTTGTTCAGACCATCAAGGTTACATTCGCAATTCAAAACTTCCACATGAAATTAAATGGTCGCAGTAAGGACAGAAACACCTGCAAAGCCTCTGGTTTCCTGCACACAAATTGACTTCATGTGAATGTCTGAAAATGAGCGTGCACAAAAAGCAGCCCTTGAACGCATTTGAAAACATAGGGGAAAATACTACACCAAAAGGGAGCAAGCACCCCATCCCTCATGCCCTCCCATGCATGTATCCATCTCAGGCAAGGGAGCCAAGCGAGGGGAGAGGATTCAGGTTTTGGGCTGGTGGTGCTGCACCATACCTTACCCTGCTCCTCAGGCTGTGGCTGGCCCCTCCGCAGTGCTCTGCCCTTGCTCCCCACCTCACTCCCTGCAGGGCTGCAGCAAGGCGCAGTGCAGGCTCCTTCCACCCTCTCTGTGTTCCCTGAGACCCGGAGAGTTCGATGCAGCCTTGCTGCACGCATCAGGGTCTGTGCCTACCTGTGCAGGGCGTGGGGTGTCCAGGGGTGTCCAAGGGTGTGCAGGGCTTAGGGACAGTCCAGGATGCCCCTCAGTCAATCACCAGGGCTTTCTTCTGCTCCACTTCATGAACAGTTTATTGTGTTTTTTTTTTTTAAGCAAGTGTTAACTCCCTCCGCAGCTAATAGTGCATTTGCACCAGTGTACCACTGTGAAGCAGCCAGGCTGCTCGTACACAGCAAGAGGAACAGAGGTAACGGGAACTGCACAGAGAGGCAAGAAAATTACCCAAAAAGCAGCAAGCTGCCGGCCCGAGTAACTACACTGCCTCCTGCTGCCACCACTTACGATCTGGGTGAACCCAAGAGCCTCTCACCTTTTACAGACTAGCTAAGAGAGAACCTCAGGGTGCCATAACCCTACCAGATGAATGGATGTACTCTGGAAAGCAGAGTTCCTCTCTGCACCTTCTGTCCTAATTGTTTGTTTTCTTCTCTGTTTGCTTTATTGTTTGGTAAACCAGCACTTACAATCACTTTTACTATGTGATGTATGGGAGTAGAATAGTATATTTTCTTGTTATACAAGGGAGGAGTATAAAATAGTTTTCTGATTTCTTTCAGAAGCAAATGACTATTTTATTTTTTAAGAGCAACTGATTGTGAATCTCAGAGTATAAAAAAGAGAAATAAGCCAAATATATACCTTTATGTAAATTAAGAAATAAAAGTATTTAAAACATACCTCCCGGCTCCCTTTCCTGTGTCACCACTTGCTCTGGTTGTGCTCTCCCGTGGCTGCTGCCCGTGGGGCTGGTCCCTGGGACGAGGCTGCCCCAAGCCCCACGGCTCCTGCCACAAACACTGACATGGCCCCAACAAGCCCACGGTGTCTGGGCTGGCCACCAGCTGCCTGGGGCTGGTGTAAGAGCAACACCACTGGCAGGGGCAGGGGGAGCAGGGGGTGGGGGTGGCAGCCTCCTCTTCCCTGGGTCGGCTGCCTGGGTCCAGCTCAGGGCCGGAGCTTTAGGGGAAGGTGTCGGTGCTGGGCAGAGACGGGGTGAGCTGACAGCAAAGCCAGCACGGTGGTAGCCGTGGGTCAGGTGTTTGGGACAAGGGGCAGAAGCAGGGCAGGAATTAATCCCAAGGCACAGCTGGCCCCAAGGCCACCCTTCTCCAGGGGTCCTGCCAAGCCTCAGCTGCCGGCTCCAAGGGCAGCGGCTGCTTGTTCGTGGGCAAAACGGGGCAAAGGGGCTGGGTCTGCTGCTTCAGGTGCAACATGCTGCTGCTCACCAGCTCTCCTGCCCTGGCCACACAGACAAGGCACAACTCAGCCCAAGTGTCTCCTCTCACCGGCCATGGAAGCGTTCTCCATCTCCTACAGGCCTCCACACCTCCCTTCCATGTGCTTTTCTTTCAATGCAGAGCAAGTGTCCAGGCCAGGAGGCCTGCCCCGCTGCAAGCAATGGTTTGTCTGTCTAAAAAACCAACCCTGATCACCTTGTGGCACTGCATCTCAGGGCTTTCGGCTTAATCGTACTGTGTAAGTGACTTAAGCACGGTTTCATAGGTTTTGATGTTCGAGCAGCTCAGTTTGAAGCTCCGCTACTTCAGCATCCATCAGCCAACAACTGCTGCCACGGCTGTACTGTTCCCTTTTCTGGATCACAGACATCCACGTGCCCGTACCCACACCCCACACAGCCACCCGGACACTCGGTCACTCTTCCAGCCCCAGTAGCTGTCCCTGTTGATAAATCCTCCCCACGCTGGTCCCCTCGAGATCCCACCAAGGCCATCTGCAGTCTGACACAGCCTCACTGCACGAGCTTGCAGAGCACCTTCTCTGACCACCCTCGACACACGTCGACACCAGAGCAGGACATCGCCTTGGGAAGACCAAGCGGGCTGTACAAGCTGCTGCCATTTATGCTGGAGGTGTCTGAGCTCGCTGCTGGTGGTCGTTTACATTTGTACAGAGATCCCGACTGCCTGGCAACCTCTCTTTCACTTCCAATCAACTCCAACACACTTCAGCCCCCTCCTGTTGTCCCCGGCACAATCTCGGTACCACACAAATAAAGCATTAAGCTTAGCATTTGAAAAATATGCTGAAAAGGATGCATTTACAGTTGATTCATCCTTTTCTGTGGCTATATGCAATGGCCAACAGATGCAAGGCAAGCCAGGAGGAAATCCATGTGGCCAGGCTTTCCGGCCACCAGGAAGAGCCGTGCTGTGACCCTGGATGCTGGGAACAGGGGGGCTGCAGCCGGCCCGGGACCCCCTTTGCAGCACAGAGCCTGCCGCAAGGCACTGCCCCAGGCCAAGCCTGCAAGCCAGCAGCAACCAGCCGGGGCGGCACAGGGCACCCCCAGTGCCCCAGCAGTTACCCTCTCGTCACTCTTGCCACAAAAACTTCCTCTCCCCATTCACAGCCCCTCTCCCTCTTGCTCAGCTTGGGACAGGCAGGTGTTTATTGCCCTTTGCAAGGGACAGATTTTACCACCCAGCTTCACCTGACTGCCACTTGCAGCCTCCAAAAGATCGTGATTTTGGTTAAAACAGTCTATAACCTTCAGACAAGGAGCAGGCACAGGACTGAGAAAGGCGAGGTCACAGCCCTGCTCCTGGCAGGAGCCCCCTGCCTCAGGCAGAGGCCTTTCCCTAGCACCAGGCCCGCAGACAGACAGGCAGGAGAGCTCCCGGAGCTCAGAGCCCCAGGGCCTGCGGCTCTTTTCTTGCCTTCAGCACAACCCTGGAGCTCTCATCACTGCCAAAGAGCTTCTGAGCCCAGGACAGCTGAAAATAAAAGGCTTCATTAAAATCAAAGCCTGGTCTGTCCCCTGCAAGCCCTGAAGGTCCGGTGACAGATGGACATGAAATCAAGGCAAATGAAACCTTTGCAATCGTTGGAAGGCACAAATAAGTGCCAGTGAAACACGATTTGCCGTGGTGGATTAGTGACTGCATTTATACACCGTGCATCAAAGCCAGGCTAAAGCCAGGTAATTTAATTGGCAATGAAGTTGTTACTGCAGCAGTGTGCTCGATGCCTCACAGCTTTCCTGTCCCTTTTCCCTTTGCTCTGCAAACGCTGCAGACACACACAGGAGCACAGCAGCGGTCAGGGAGGTCACTGTCGGCCTCTTGAGCCTGGCAGCGGGCACTGCCCAGGTGCCATCCCCCTGCCAGATCCAAGGCCAGCAGCGCTTCCACGCCGTGCCTCGCCCTGCCCTGGTTTCTTCCCAAAAGGACAAACGGATCCGCATGGCCTCAAACCTGGTCCTTAAAACAACTCAGCGGTGTCTGAGCGCCACACATCACATGAGCTGGGGAGAAGACCCTCAGACATCCCCAAAGGCTTCACTGCAAGGGCTCTCAGGACAGACTCCTGCGTGCGGCCCCAGTACCTGCTGGGCCACCACCTGCCAGGCCCAGGAGCGCCAGGCTCAGCTCCCACAGCACCATCAGGCTGCTGCTGTCCTGCTGCACAGCCCGAGACAGCCCAGGGAGCTCCAGTGCTGTCCCCCAAATCCCCACATACCCGGTACCTGTCTGCTCACCTGGCTTCCCACTCCCCACACCTGCACTCTGTTTCTCCTCTGGTTTTGCAGGGGCAGCAGTGCAAAGTCCCCAGACATGCTACTTCCAGGCACAAAGAGAAGGAAAGAAATCATTAGTGTGGCAGACTGGAAGACATGAAACCTTCGTTCCCCTTCAGAGCATCTCCAGACCATTAAAGGCGGGTGACCTGCTAGCCTTGGGTGTCCTGCTGGCCTCTTACCTGCTGCGTCTGCACAGAAGTTGAGAAGTCAGCACTCAGGAGACAGCTGGGGGGGCATCGAGATCCAGGGGCTTGGCTGGGACTGAGGTTTTAACCAATGAACCAGCTTTCAGTATGAAATGGCAGAGACTGGGCAACAGCCCCGGTGCCAGCAGCCCTCTTTGTCTCCTTGCTCTTGGAGACGGGAGCAGCGGTAATTGCCAACACCTTCTGGCTGGGCACAGCGGCTGGCAGCTCTCCTGGGGGTTTGAGAGCAGCTCTTCTAGTCAAGGCCCTGCAATAACACCCAGATCAACAAAGGGCTTGGGAGAAAAGCGCTGTCAGGACGAGTCCAGCCCCAGTTTGCTCAGAACTGGCTGGTGTTTGAGGTGGGGAAATTGCAAGTGAGAGAGCACTGCACTGAGAGGCCAACAGCAGCCTTCACCGAGCTCAGTCCTGCACCACCGCAGCCCCTGCTGAGCCTGGAGGCCAACAGTTGGCCTGAGGGGGCTAAAGGAGAGCTTCCCTTCACGTGCCAAGGGACCCTGACAACCCCACAGAGCTCCCCTTCTCCTCCTTCCCCAGCCTGTGCCTCTGCCTAAAAGGTTTTGGACTCAAAAGGGCCCGGCTCCAGCCAGCTCCCCCTCCTCATCCAGCACAGACGAAGGCTGCAGCCTCCAGTGCACCAAGTGCTCCTCGGCGCTGCCTCCCTGGAGGGCCAGAGGAAGGCCGCTGTGAAGGCAGGAAGCAAAAGGCAGGGGCAGGCAGGACACCCTCTGCTGAGCCCTGCCAGCAGGCACCACAGCTCCAGCCCTTGCACACTGCTGCCAGGAGCTCCTTGGGGTGCACAGCAGGCCTCAGGGATCACTGCTGGGACATGGAAGTGCCTCCTGGGAACCTTTAGGCCATTTAAGAGTCATTGCAAAGGCAGATGGACAAACAGCCACGGACAAACACAGCCTTTTGCAGCTCTTCTCTCGCTCCCTCCAAAAGCCCCACGGCAATTCCGGTGCCCTTACCCGTGGCTGGCAGAACAGACCCACCTGCGGGAGGACAGCCAAGGAGGGAAGAGGCTTTAGAGGCAACCATAAGGTGAGTGGGGTTTCAAACGCCTTCAGACCCAGCTCCCACAGGAGCCAAGAGCCCAGCACAGTGAAGGAGGTCCTGGCGCTCTGCAGAGCGCTGATGGCTTCCAGGAGCCCAGGAATACGTAAGAATCTTTTCCGAGCGGTCGCCTTCGCAGAGTGCTGTGTGCCTGCTGGTAGCAGGTGTGTGCGTGGCTGCACTGCGGGCCTGGCAGCCCAGCAGATCCATTAACCATTTCCATTGCTTCACTGCTTTATTGATGTCCCTGTGCTGTCACAGGGGCCGTCACCCTTCCAGCAAAGGGCTGTGCAAGAGAAAGCAAAGCGGTGAGCTCATGGTAGTTACTGGTGACACCTGAGTGGCCCAAATTGTATATATTTAACCTCAGAATATGCAAGTGCAAACCCATTTAACCCCCAGGCATGTCAGGTATCCAGCATCTCCCAGCCTGGAAAAGCTGCAAGCACTGCTGGGCCTGGCCAGGACAGAAACATCCCTTTAGGGATCACTCCTGAACCTCCAGGGCTCGACCACACAACAGCAGTGCCAGCTCACCACCATCTCCCCAGGGGATCCAAGCAAGCCTCCTGCATTTGCCTTGGGGAAATCAAGGGGAAAAAAAGGAGGCCATGCTCCCCAGCACAGGCTGTTTGGCACTGCCAGAGCCCAGAGAGGACGAGGCCTCCTGAAGCTTTAGCTGAACCTCCCACACAAGCCAGACCTACAGCTTTAGAGCTCAGCATTATGGCAGTTTTATTTAAATTCAAGGAGGGCATAAAAATATAGTTATAAAAGATGCTAAAACAGTCCTCTGAGTCACATTAGCCATGCCAGGCCTGGGTGAGTCCATGAAGTTTTACTCCTGCAGCGCTGGAGCTTTTTTCTCTTTCCTTTTCTTCTTGGCTTTGCCCTGCTTCTGCGGGGTCTCCTGGCTGGCACTCCCTTTGGCTTTCTTTGCAGCTGGAACCTGCTCAGCTTCGTTACCTGCATCACCTTTTCTTTTTCTATTCTTCTTCTTCTTCTTTTTGTCAGCCACGGCATCACCGTTCACAGCTCCACCCTTGCTGCCTGCTGCTGCCACCCCATTCTCCCTGACCCCTCTGTTCCGATTCTTGTGTTTCTTGCTGCCAGGCACAGGGCCTTGCTTTTGCTCGGGGCTTCCTGTTCCCAGGGCTTGCCCCTCTGGGGCTGCTGGCTCTCCATCTTTTCTACCTCCTGGTGCTACTCCGTTCTCCTGGACGCCTTTCTTGCGATTCTTGCGTTTCTTGGTCTCTGGGAGGAAGCCTTTCTTCTTCCGCTTCAGCGGCTCTGCTGCCTGCACGGGTTTATTGGCTGCTTTCTCTTTCTTGGGCTTCCTGCAGAGAGAACACCAAAAATCAACACTAACTCAGTTTACAGCCAGGAAGCACCGTGGTGCACGCTCCAGGCAGGCCATGACCAGGTAGAAGCAGGAGGAAGCGGAGAACCCCCCCTAAACCCTTCCAGCCTCACCCAGGCAGCCCAGTATAACCCAGTTACTGCCCTGCACCAGCTCAGTCCCCAGAAAGGCACCTGAAAAGGAACCAGGCTGCGATCCCACAGCCCTTCTGGAGAGTTGCGCCAGTTCAGAGTGGAAAAAAAAAACATCCTGAGAACACGATGTTAGTGTTTGCCTCTCAGCACCTCCACAAACCACACCTGCTGCAGGTCCGGTCCAGCTCACCTGCACAAAGATCCCTGGGTCCCACAGCAAGACGGCACCAACAGGGGCAGCAGGCTGCGCCCTCAAACCCCATCCCTTCCTCAGGCAGCACACAAAACTCGGTGTTTCATGCCCACTAAACCCTCAGCCACCCCGTTTGCAGTCTCTCCTTGCTGCTAACCCAGGCCTTGCCCCTGGGCCAGACCCAGCAGCGCGGTGCCAAGCGAGCTGTGTGGGACTGCTGACGGGACCAGGGCTGTGCCACGGGGCTGGGTGAGGCCACCGTGCCCTGGCAGGCTGTTGGAGGCATCAGGAGGGGCCACAGCAACAGTTTCAGCTGCCTTGTGCAATTCCTCCCTGCCTGTGAGCCCTCTCACAGTGAGCCACGTGCAAGCCTTTCCCCCAGAACCTCTTGCAGGGCTGAGATGCCTCAGATGAGGCCACCCACAGGCTGGGGCTGTGACTCCCAGCCGTCAGCAGAGCCACCCAGAGCTGTGCACAGTGCTAAATGCTGCCAGAAGGAAGAGGAAACAAAAAGCCCAATTGCAAGCTACTGGCAGGAAGGAAAAAAAGATCCTGCCCTTCTTTTTCCCCAGGAGTAAAAGTCAAATCCAGGTGCCATTTAGCATGGGAGCACTGAAGCACGAAGGCTGAACGCTCCCAGCCTTCAAAGCTGCAAGGCAACCTGGCTGGGGACCCAGGCACCGAGGAGCCCAAAAATCCCTGGAGGGGGCTGAAGGCCCTGGGCAGGGTCTCTCTGGTATTCACTCACTTCCCCTGACAGCTACTCGCTCCCTCCAGGCTCACATCTGCAGGATCAGCCCACGCTGATGTGGCAGGAGCTGAGTGATTGAGCCCAGCCCAGAAATGCCCCGCAACGTTGGCGATGGCTCTTGCACCAGGCCACTGCTCAGAGCTGCAGGTGCTCTGTCCTTGGGTAATCGACTGTCTTACATCTGCTGGCAAGAGCAGATCAGATATCAGACATGCCTCGCAACCCTCTCCCAAGAAAGGCCTGATCCTAACCATGCACACACCTGAGCAATGAACCTAGCACCAAGCAAAATGAGAAGCGTTTCACCCTCACCACCCCAGCAGCTCCAGTTAAGTCAAACCCCAGTCTGAGCTCGGTGCCTTGATTTCCCTTCCCTTCCTGCTTCCCCAGGCCAAAGAAGCCAAGCAGGACAGGCAGGCAGCCCTGCAGGCGAGCCGAGAAGCCCGGGTGCCAGCCCTACGTACGTGTGGTTCAGCCACCGCATGGCATTCCAGTAGAGAGAGTCGAGGCGTGCTGACTTCCCGATGCCTTCCTGCTGGTTCAGAGCTACCAGCACTTTGTCCAGCTCCATCAGCTCCACGTGCAGCTTCTGCAAGAGGCAAGTGCACACTGACAACGTGCAGGGTGAGCTCAGAAGGAGCCACCTGGCTTCTCTAGGCCACTGCCCTGAGCCCATCCACAAACACGCTTCAAGTTGGGGGCAAAAACTGGCGAGTTACACCACTACATACAGGGTTTGCTTGAAAACTGGGTCTCTAGCATGCCAAACATGAGTCTAAGCTAGAATTATCTGGCATGAAAGGGACTGAAAGGTCCTTTAGTCCTTTTTCCTTTTCACCCTGTGACTGGGAAAGGGGGGATGAAGATGATGTGCTATGTACCTACCCTAAAGAAAAGCAGAAGTGTTTTCAGTCTGGTTTCGAAAGAACTCAATCATGCTGCTTCTGACTGCCTGTAACAGCTTCTGTGACCCAGTGGACAATCTCAGTAAAACCAGACAGAAAGGGGTGTCTCAGAGGCTGTTCAGGTCCTCCAAGAACCCCGGAAATAATCTCTCTCCCCACCCACTTTCCTATTAGGTCTCCACAAAGAAATGGGCTGTGGTGCAAGCTTATCAGTAGGAAACTGGGCTTCAGCAATTATGCTGCTTGCGTTATTTTGCTCTCATAAATAAAACCATGTTGGAAACTTATTTTGTCACCTATAGAAAATCTCCTTGTGTTCAAAAATACCATTTTTCTTTAGAGCTGAACAATGCCCCATTCCAGCTCACAAAGCTTCTGCGTAAGTCTCAGTTTCTGGTAATCAGTCTCTGGGGTTCAGTGAAGAGGAGAGAGCGATCATCTGGGACAAAACCCAGCTCACCCCCACTGTACCCTAGGCAGCATTTCTCCCGATGAGAAAGGAGATGGCACGGATGTTTGTGGAACACTGCACAAATCCTTCAGCAAGTTCTTGGAGATCAGCTCTCAAGAGCTACGGATCTCTCCTTCAGACTGGAGGGGTTTTCTGTACTCAAATCCAGCCAGGCGTTCCCTCCAAGGGAAGGGATGTAGTGACGAAGCAGTAACAAGGTAAAATCCAGGCCTGAGAGCTGACAGAGCCCTTGGTGGTACAGCCCTTTGGCAGTCCGTGTGTCGAGGAGTCAAAGCCCCGCGGGATCGGGTCATGCTCTCACCTGCTGCGTCACGGTTTTGAGGAGGAAGTTCAACAGCTCCAAGCTCCTGGCAACTTTCTCCTTCTCGGCCTTCACCCTAAACTCGTCGACCATTTTCAAAGTCTGCAAATTAAAGGGAGAGATGGAAGAGGAGGGAACGTTAAATGGGGAAACAAATCGCTCTTCTCAGGGAAAGCAGAAAATCGGTAGGGGTTTGCAGGGTTAACCTGTCACCAAAACAACTCTGGAACGACGAAACCCACCAAACGCCTGGGAGGGTATGAGGTGGGAGCTGCTGTAGCCCAGGTTAATTAAAAAGCATCCGGACAAAATAAGAGCAAGCATATCACAAAGGCACCACCCTGCTGCTCTCCCTCGTCTCTAAGCTGAAGCAAAACTGGCGACAGGTTGCTGGCTCCTGGAGAAAAAGAGGGAAGACAATAACCCCGTATGGAAAGGCCAGGAGAGTGGCAGACAACAGACTCACCTGAGGGACAGCAGCAACCCAGCTGCAGGAGCTGGGATTTGCACGCAAGGCGCTAATGTAAAAACCCATTAACACTCACGCCTGGGAAATCCCAGTTGCCAGCACTAGAACAGGGCTTGTCAATCAAGCTTAAACCCGCTGAAAAGGATGGAGAAAATCTCATCGCTTTGTGTTACCTTTATGTGCTGCAGGCTTTCTGAGACACTGAAAGGTCTGGCTTAGAGGAAAATCACTCCTGAGACAGGTCAAATAAAAGCCAGAGTTATTTACAAGTGGAGAAGCGCAGCAAAGAGCCACGGAAAGGCAGCTGGATCAGAGCGGCCACCCAGGGGCTCAGGGGTGCTCATCCTCTGCCTGCAGCTGGTCCTCGCAGCCCTGCTTACGTGGTCCTTATCCTCCCTGCTGCACTGCTGTGTGAATGCACAACCACAGCAAGCCCCGTGGCTGGTACGGGTACGCTAACGTGAGTCGGATTTGTGGGGACAAGCGTGCCATCGCCTGCGGTGTGCCCATGGCAGCTCCTGTCCCTGCAGGAGGCTGTGCTCGTGGCCAAGCTGCCTCTGCCTGGAGTGTGAGTGTGCCAAAGTGGTAACGGGCAAGGTTTGCCCCAGCCAGAGCACCCTCGGGTGATGAGGTGCTGCACCAAACCTGTACCTGGTGGTCCAGAGGTGGGGGTGTGCTGCGAGGTGCCTCCTCTCCCTTAGAGCAGCTGCAGCTTTCCCTGGAAGGCATTTGCAGGGCTTAAAGGAAACGGTTCTCCAGCTATGGCAGCATAAAGCAGGCAAATAAAGTAAAAATCCTTGCAGACACTGAGAGGAGGGAGGAATTAATTCCCCAAAGCGAGGCTGTTGGGCAGTGACCCCCCCAACAGCAAATACCGATGGCCAGCAAGAGCCTAAGGAACACTCTGAGCAGAAAACCAGGGGAGACCACAAAATGCTCTGCAGGAATAGCGGCCTGCAAGCCCAGTTATGTACTGTCTGTGCAGGATTCCAACCCCTGGAAGTGCCTCTTTAAATAACAAAAACACAGCCATCTCCTGACCAGGACACACGAGCTCTGTGTCAGAAAGCCACCACGGTTTGCTGGCTGGAATCGAAGTGGCAACTTCATCTGCCCATCAGTACCTCGCTGACAATCACTGCCTCCTGATAGACAGACGAGCTGCAACCCTGCTCCAGAGATGTCATTAACCTGCAAGGTCACACAATTCAATGGCTCGGAAGTCTCTCAGGTGAAACAAGGAACAAATATTGGGGTGTGCAACTAAAAAACCCCATCACATGTAGGACACAATGGGCCCTGCACACTCCATGAATTGCACCTACCACGGTAAGTAACAGGAATGGTCAGCAAATCAGTTATGAAACAAAGACTGATTCACATAAAACGTTTCTTTGCAGTGTTAGAAGAAGATAGTGGTAGGCTAACAGTCCTTGCTGGTTCAAGCAGCTTTCCGAGAGGCTGTTTAGGTTCAGGTCTCTGTTTTGCTAAGTCACAGTGAGAGAAAATCAGCACAGGCTGTCAGCACTTGGACAGGAGCAAGAGGAAGCAGGACCATACTGTGAGGAGGAGCCACAGTGAAGTCAACTAAAATTTCATCATTTTAATATACAAATGATAAAGAATTAAGAAGGTGTTCCAAATAAATTGCATTTTCACTGTAGATAAGTGATGCATCTAAATCGTGCAGGCTTGGCTGTCTGTCCTTGCTGCCATCCCTTCTCACAGCATTGATATTCTGAAGGGTTTGAAGCACACCCTGCTGAAGTCAATAGACAAACCTCTGAACAGCACTCGAGGGGCTGATGCTACAAGTCCACGGCAGTTGTCAGGTGCTTGGGAAACTGGGACGTGCACTGAGTGGTCTGGGTGCCCGACCAAACTCCTGCAGAGCTGCAGAAGGAAAGGCAGCGTGGCTTCCCTGCTGGAGATGGGAGATACCACGGGGCTACTGACATCACTGCAGTGAGACTAAACATCGAAATTAAAGGACGTGTTTTGCATGAGCCTGGAAACCAAGGCATGGTTACACCCGCACAAACAGCCAGAGGCGATCCAGTACAATTTAGGTGCTCTGCAAACAAACAGCTCCCTACTAACACGGATTGCTTTGAAACAGCTCTCAAAAGACCAGGAAGGAGCAAGGAAAACGGTGGGGGGTGGATGGAGAAGCCAGAGGAGCAACAAAAAAGCAGCAGATAGTGAAGAAGTGCAGAATGCACAATTCTGTCTGGTCCAGCACTGCCAGGTATTGCTTTAAGGAAGCTGGATGCAGAAAAGCGTTGCCGTTCCTCAACTGCTCTCCTTTCCCCTTCCCTTCTGCTTCAAAGGGCATAAAAGAAATGTACTCCAACGAGCACAGAAATGCCAGCTCCTCTGTATGTGGCACGGTTCAGACAGCCCTGCCTCCGCAGAGTCTCCAGCCCAGTTCCTGCTCAGCTCGGTGCCATTTTCCCAATCTCGCCACCACGCAGAACTTCCCCATGACTTGCTACCAAAGATGCTCTCTGCTGTCACGCCGTGCTTCGCTCCCTCCCTCCCATAGCAGGGAGTGCACACAGCCCGGCATTTGGGGTTTGTGTTGGGATGTTAATAAAGGAAACTGATGGGGCTGCTGGCAAGCCTTGGGGACTGCTCCCAGGGAATGAAATCCCAAGTCTCTTCCACGCTGAGTCCAAACCTCAAAAGCAGCTTTCCCAATTCCTAAATTCTTAATGTCCTAAATTCTTGCTACATGCAGTACCCACCTTGTCTGTAGGCTGGGGGTTTGCAAAGCAGATTACTTGGGTCCCTCACTCGGTGATCTGGAAGCTGAAGCTAGCACTGCCACCCCGAGTGCGTGGGTCAGGCGTTTTAGGGGCCTACAATAATTTCATTTGGGGCACGTGTAAAATGCAATAAAAATAAAGCGAAAACCATTATGTAACAGATGGCAGACTGCAACACGTGGCAAACGTGCCTTAAAAAGAAAAGCAGCATTTCAGTCATCTGCAGCATCCTTCGGAGAGCCTCACACACCGGTTAGATTGCGAAAGCCCTGCACGAGGTATCTCCATTTTACACAGCAGAACTGAGGCACAAAGCAGTGGCTTTGCTTCCAGCTCTGCTGTAGGTGATGGAGGGTCCAGTGAAAACCCAGCCAAGCTTGTCAGACTGCCTGTTCTGTGATTCTCTGCCATGTGCTGTTTGCAAAGGCATCCAACTCTCCCTTCCCCAGCCCTCTAAAAGCACTAGGAGTGGCATAATCCCATCACCTAACACGAAGAGCAGGGAGCACGTGGCTTGTACTCAGGAGCCACACTTCACCACTTGCTGATCTTGTTCTTTTGCTGCCATTTCTGCCTCTGTTACTCTGCTCCTTCAGTAACAGCCAGGCCCAATTTCAGGGAACCCTGGTTCCAGTTCCAGCTCGGTAATACCCGTGACAGGTAATCGCGCCTGCACATCTCGGCTGTCAGCATATCTGGGCAGGTCACTTTCCAAAAGGAAAAAGTAGGGAGGCAGTTTCCACAGCTGGAACTCCCACCTCGTCACAAGCCAATGCAGCAACACGGTTCCTGCCTCACCCTGCGTGGATTCAGCTGGCAGAGGTTGGGGCTTGCTGTGCCAAACACGCTGCTTCCAGGGGCCTCTGGCTGTGGCTGGTGGATGGCACTCCTGGATCCAGAGTCCTCTGCTTCTAGGATTTCTACAAGAACAGCACATCCTCAGCAACCTATCCATCAGTATTTCTTTTCTTTCTAAGCCCTGTTATCCCAGCTATTTCAGGATCCAACCTTCACTGCGCCTCTCACTGCGGTCCCCAGCATTACTTCACCTCCACAAGGGCTGCGGAAAACAAGTTTGTTGGCGCACAGGAGGTGAATACCCGCAGTAATTACTCACAGAAGTAGGACAGGGAGATGGCAGCTAGAAAGGGGCATTAACCACGTAGCTCCATGCCTCAGATTCCCAGGCTGGATTTTAGCCAAAGCCCAGGACCCCTCTAAAAGCTGCAACAGAGCAACAAGTGCTGCGTGTGCATCTGGAGCCAGTCAGCATCCCAGCCACTGCCCCGCTCTCCCTGCAGGGAAATGGCACTAAGCTGTTTCAGGGAGCAAAGCAGTGTTTCTGGAAGTCTCCCCAATTGCAGCTGCCCGCAACCTCAGCCTCCTGCTCCTCCTCCCATTCACAGGTACCGCGGTGGGGACATGCTCAGCCCCGACTTACAAGGCACAGCAGTACCTCGGCGTCCGGATGAGCACCCTGCCATCGAGAGCAGAGCACATCCCGCTGGATGTGAACACCGTGTAACGTTTATGCATTCCCAGCACGTCCTTCAGCCTGCTCCATTGTTCAAAACAAACAGCCCTTCCCCTCCGTGGGCTCAGCCTGACAGATCTGCGCACTCCGGTGAAGCCCGGCCAACCTGCATTCTTTCCACCCGCCGTGCTATCTCCATCCTTCCCCCTCCTCCCCCAAACAGACCTGATGCTGACGGATAAATGTGCAGATTCACGGCCGAACGCAGTGCCAGGAGCCTCCTGCAAAACACACACCTCCACCCGCCCCGCACGGCCTTGCACCCCCTGGCACAGCCCGGGGCTGCTGCCCTGAGCTCTGTTCTCCAGCAGCAAACAGCTCAGCCAAGTTTCCGCCCCGCTGAACGTCCGTGGTCACACTCAGATAGAGCTCAAGAAGCCTGAGCTCGCTTTGCTGACTGCTTCCACGCTGGCTCTGAAAGCTGAAGCTTTGCTCTTTGCTCCGTGCTGCTCACAAGGTCCCTGAGCACAGACACGACCTGATGTTTTGCTGCTGCTGTGGCTCGGCTCCCCGTGGTGGAGCCACACTCTGAGGGCCCCCCTAAGCGGGTTTGGGGCCCTACAAGTACGTGCCCATTACCTGAGCCGAAGCGCAAGATCTCCCATGTCAACAGGCAGGTGAGCTGAGAGGTGTGGGAGGGGAACAGTCCTCCTGTGCTGTTCAGAGCAATAACAAACCGAGCTAATAACAAACTGAAAAGCAAATGAAGGATTTCAGCATTCGGCACGCTCGTAGCTCCTGTCATTATCTGATGCAAGCACCCTTGTCTCACCTGTAATTACCCTCCCCTTGCTCCTGAGGGGCATGCCAGCCTTATTCCCACCATTTTGCAGAGGCTCAGGATGCTGAGCACAGCACTGACCCACACAGACCATGGCAGAGCCAGGAATCAGCCAGAACTTCATAAAACCCAGGCGAGCCATCTCCAAACACTTCCTTCGTGACCGTGTTCATTGAACACGCTCAAACTTAGGGCTAAATAATGGAAGATGAGATGGGGAGGAGGGAAGAGTGGGCTTTCCATCCATCCACAGAGCAAGATCCACTTTTCACACTAATGCACACAGTTTACATTAGCACATCCACACAGGGAGGGGTTCTCACACCACCCACTTGAAGGGCTGCTGCCAAGAGCACTAAAGGAGGAAAAAAAGCATGGACAATCCCTCCTCCCTTCGTTCCCTCTCACTGAAGTTTCTGAAGACTGAAAGTGTAGACAGAGAGAGTAGGGGACTAAGCAGACCCACATGCTGAAGCGTGTAATTAAAGGTCCTTTTCTGCAATGTTTATTTTGGCTGTTATTAGAGGGAGGAGCCCAGAAATCAAGATGACATTCTTACAGAAAATGCCAGGGCTTTCCCAAGTTTAAAGATCTGATCATTTTCTCCATAGACCGCATGCAAAAGCAGCAGGGAAAAACCATACAGGACAGCGGAGGGAACAGAGGGAATGAATTCTCCGCAGAGACATCCAGTACTCTGAAAGCACGTCAAAGATATCAGTTAAATCACGACTGGCCTCATTTTACAAGCTGAGAGGCTGAGAAAGGGCAATGAATTAAGAATTTATAAGGATGGACAGATAAAAGTTCAGACAATCTTCAAGAAAAAAAGAAAGAAGAATGGCTTTCTTAGAGATTTGATGAAGTCACTGTTAATAATTTATCTCCATACAAATGAAGACACCAGTAATCAAATGTGATGCCCTTCAGAAATGAAGGGCAGGAGGCTGTGTAGCATAACTCTCTCTGCTTCTTCACATGCCGAGTGGCTCCAGCTACTGTCTTTAAATCCCTTGCTGAACCACACGACACCGACAAAACCCTCTAATGCCCTATGATGGAAGTCTTCAGAGAGTATAGAGTAACTTTCAAACTATGAGTCCTGGAAAAGAGGTTTATCTATGAATAAAAAAAAGAAAAGAGGGTTATCTATACCACTCCTCGCCCGGGCCATGTAATCCCCTGCCTGTCTACACTCGCTCCTTTCTACAGAAAAACAGCTTTGGTCCAGCCCTGAAGCTGGGTCCTGGGTCCTGTGAGTGTTTTTACACCCCAGGATGCCCTGATTGCACTTGGGGACCAACCGACCAACCTGAACGCTCTGCGCTCTGCTCTTCCTGTCCTTTACGCAGGATACAACACTGGCAAAACAAGTGAAAGAAAAAAGAAACCAGTGAAGTTGGGCCCTTCCTCTCACGTACTTACTGCACAAGTCAGACAAAGGAAACCCTCAGGAAACTGCTGTGTACAAGCCAGAGAAAGCAGCTTTACCAACAGTTTTTCTGACAGCTGTTTTGTTTTGAAGTTGCCCAGCCACAAAAATACGCTTTTTGTGGCACACTCCTCAAATCCTTTTCCACTTCCCCCTGACTTTCATGTTGTAACTGGGAGTTTCAGCTTAAGTTGGGAGTTACACGAAGCACCTCGGTTCAGGAGGGCAAGCCAGTCCCTGGGAAAGGGATGACACAAAAAGGTAATGAAATTATGTATTCAGATCCCGGAGCTTCCTGCCCCAAATCTGTCACTGAGTTACTAAAAATTGGCATGGCTTCAAGATCACTCTAAAGACAAGACAGCGATTTTATAACCCATCAGAGAGAAAACAGAAATACACCTAACAAGGGGGACAAACACCAAAACATGCCCACAATGACAACCAGCAGGGATGAAAGACCAAACTGAGAGCAGCACGATAAAGTCAAAAAGATGATGTGTGATCCCTAGCAAAGAGATCCCTCACCAAAACGGTGACTGTTCCCTACGGGATATGGGGAATTTGGGCCTCCCGGGTCCTGCCACTGACTCTGGGCAGCCTGAACCCACGGCCACCAGCTTCCTCCTGCAGATAGCACAGGGACAGGGACTGGTGCCCAACACAGAGCTCTTCTGAAGCCAAGTTAAGGAACAGTCAGATCATCCAAGCAGAGAGAGGGTCTCTGGGATGTCCCAGGAGATCAAAGCTCGATTCTTGGCTCGCCTCCCAGCCAAGCATGTCATCTGCAAAACAGGGAGAACAACTGCAGCTAAACGCATCAGCTCTTGGATTTCTGCAGAATACTTTCATCATTACATCAGCAACTCACTGGTTAGAATTTCCTTTGTAAAGCGCTTTGAGACCTGCTGATAAAAGAACAAAGCTGTCTCGAAGAGGAAGGAGTCTCTCTCAGAGGCTACAGCATCTCAGGTGAGCTCTGTCATTTACAGCATGAGGCAACAGCACTTTGTACTGTAAACACAACTGAGCTGTCTAGACTCCCAACCTCAGAATAAACTTGAACAGCCGTCCAAAGGTTCTGCTTGGTGTGATGCAGCCTGTTGAGGACATAGGAGGCCAAAACTGTGCTAGAACTCTCTCTCTGCTCCTCACCACGGCCTGCTGTTCAATAAAAGCAGCTCACAGGGCAGTCCCAGGGCCTGTGGATGATGTTTTCTACCCCAAAGACCCAGCAGGAAAAGCCAAGGTCACCAACAGCAAGTAGGGCTCTCTGAAGAACGAGTCAACCCCACAGTAACCACAAGGATATCAAGATTTGCCTTGCTGACAGCAAGGAGGTGGCAGACATGAACCCCTCATGACTGTGATATCTGTTTTATAAGCATGCTTAAGCATCTTGGGAACAAATAAGGTCACATTAGCTTATGTAAGCACAAGAGCCATTGCCCCACAGCAGCCGGAGCTGCTATTTCAGGAAGCTGTCTCTTCATTTAAAGCTCCTGGCTGTTGATTCTCCCTCATCTGCCTCTTGCTTTTGCACAGATAATTCAATGATATCCAAGGCTGCAGTCTTCTCACGTTGCTTTTTCCCCAGTTCCAGCACGTATCACTGCCCCACACCCCGCCAGGCTCCTCACCAGGTGGTCTGTAGGTATGCAGTGCACGCACTGAGGCAGCACAGGACGGAAAGCAGACAGCAGCAGGTAGCCTCCTGTCCTCTCACACAGCCTTACACCTGCAATGACAATCCTGCACTTCGAGAGCCACCAGCCCCATAGCTACAAACCTGACCAAGGACACAGAGCGCAGGAGGAAAGCCTTCAGGGGGCAGCTTAAGGACAGTGCCACTGCCTGACTTACAAGTGCACGTCAGCCTCCTCAGTCGCAGAGTTGGCCCTCCCAGGCTGTTTCACTGGCTCGCTGTGTCAGAGGGGTATAAAATCCTGCATTACCATTTTTTCTTCTTAAATGATCTCTTTGTGAAATATGGTGGCAGGAAAGGCCCATGACAGCAAACACAGATCTTTTAGCTAGAGGTAGGACGATAAAATTTCATCATTTAGGATTTCCAGAGCATTGTGAATTGCTGCCCTCAGTCAGTTTCTCGTGGGTAAGTGCTCCCACACCAACACCTACCTGTGAACACATCTCCTCAGAAATCAGGGCTGACCCACTGAAACAAGATGGAGCTTCAGGAGACAGCTGCAGCTCTGCAAGTGCCCTCCCTACCCTCTAGATAAGCAGAGGCATGGACAGACTCTGGGGACAGCAATGGTGTTGTTTGGCCCAAGCTCTTACTAATAGCAATTGCTTACTCCAAGCAATCTCACCCCATAATTTCAGCACCAAGCCTGTAACTTCCACCTGGCCTGCAGCTCCTCCTTCAGACAAGCACACAATTTTCACCCGGAAATTCAGAGCTAATAAACTCAGCAAGTTATTTTAATGGTGGATTATTCCCTTAGACAAATGTATCTTTTCTACAGATGCAAAATTGCCCAATTTCCAGCCTCCAGATTTCACTGTGACTTCTAAGTGGGATTTTTATTATCTCCAAAAGAGATCAGTCACGATACGAATATTGTTCTACTACACAAGAAAGCTGCTGCATGTTTTTACAGCTATTACTCAGGTGTGCATTTCAGAGAAAACGTGCAAAAAGACACGGAATACCTTCTGCAGCTCTAGAAAGTTTTACAGCACAAGTGTCAGCCTTTGGCCATGAGTTAAAACTGTTGTACGGAATATAAGGTCTTTGATCCCTACAAACTGCAGCAACATTTAAAGAGGAGCAGCCGATCCAACTCCAAGGAGCCATACCAGCACTGTGCTGCTGCAAAAGCAGAGCAGGAGGAAAGGAGGGAAAAAAATGCATATACATCCACCTACAGAGCGAATGGGAATGGAAAAATGTTATGTCAGAGCTTTTTGAGAACAGCCAAAAAGAGAAGTAGCACCCGTGTGCCGCTGGCAGCTAACAGTGTAGGAGGCTGCTGCCCACAGGGTACACCTCGCACAGCCCAAACAAACTGACACTATTTCCCAGGAATTTTTCTTTAAACACAAATGGCCACAGAAATGAGAGGCGCTGAGGAAGCTTTGGTAGCAAAGCTCATTAAAATATTGGAGGGGTTGCAAGATGCTAAACTTTCCCTGCCGAGGATAGCATAAAGGCATCGTAAACGTTTGTGGTTTCCCAGTGAATCACTGAAGTCCTGCAGGCGTTTAGCTGCTGCAGAGAAACATGGAGAAACCAAGCTGGGAGGAGTGGCATGTTTTGTGTAGCTGGAAAATAAAACCATAGCTAACTCCACCCATTGGATTCCTGATGTCACCATTAAATACAAGCATTTAATGAAGCCCAGGATTACCTGCTTCATCAAGTATTGTAAACACCACCTCTGAATTCCTTGATTTAAGCTTGCTTAGATTTGTCCCTCCTCAAAAGAAAACAAGGCTAATTGTTCTGTTCCACTATGGTAAGCTGGAATGCCCTAAATCACCAGGTAACCAGCAGTTAGGGAAACAGGAATGAAAGCTACCCTTAGGAAGAGGCCAATACTTCAGTTACATGTGAACACCAGGACTGGAATGTCCCATGTCATGGCGTTTAGTCACCACACCATAACATTAATTTGGCTGTTTGGTTCCCCCCGTCAATCCCCAAGCAGCTAATTGGATGGCATCCTTCAATCTCCTCCCTCACAGATCACCTCCTACAGAACAGCTGCACCCAGAAGCTGTCTTCAGGTACGATCCACGCCTGCCACTGCATCAGGAGCCCTGCAATTTCTGTATCACTGTTTGTTTTTTCTATACATGCACTGCTTGCCGATGTATGTAAAGGTTTCCCTGGTAAATAATTTCAGCAAAGGCGGCTGGTCCAGAAGGTCTGCAATGCACCAGGAGCCAGAAGTCTAACAAACCTCAGCTCTCTATTTGTCCTTGAATTTTATTCAAATACAGAACCTCCATAAGACTTTGTGAAATTAAGTCAGTGTTCACAATACCTTTCATTTCAAAACTTATTTTTAAAGCAACCTAAAACTGACCCGAGTGTATCCCCTAAATCTCTGTCCCTCCGCCTCTTGGCTCCATACACAAGCACTAAGCTGTACCAGGCACCTTGTTGCGCTCTGCAAAAACACATCTTGTGCTCTGCAAAAAAAATAGCAGTGCTACAAGAATGCTGTAATCCCCATGAACACCACTCAGACCTGGGGTGAGCAGGCACAACCCCATGGGAGCACAGCCTCAGACTCCAGCTCCGAGGCCACGCTCCACTCCAGCGAAAGCAGCGTCCTGCAGGTGCTCCCCGTACACTGAACACGTTGAAGCTTGTTACCTCCGACACTTGGCTGATGCTCTCTCTGATCAATTCCTCCCACTCCTCCTCGGTCATGGAGAGCTTCAGCTCACGAAGCGGCAGAACCTTCTGGAGAAGCAGGCAGGCCTGGGCCTGAAAGAGAAAGGGAAGAGAAGGCGTGAAACTGCGCGCTCTCTAGGGAAGGTGTTAGCAATGCAAATACCCCACTGAAGCAAACAACTTAGCCCAGCAGCTGGGGAACGCTGTGTTACAGACACTGCATTTATCATCGCCCTGTTAGAAAGCAGCCTCTAGACCCTGACGGAGCCAGTCCTCAGCAGAGAGGGTCGTGATTGCTGGTTGAACACACGGATTTAGAAGCGGAGGTCAAAGGGGTGGGAAGGGATCATGCTGCTCCTGGATTCGGGCACTGCTATCTGAAACATGCTTTCATATCTGGTCTGAGCACACTGATTTAGTCCCCACAAGTCTTCAGGCAGCTCTTTGCGTGACTCTACCCTTTCCTGTGCCCTGACAAACGCGGTAGGCACAAATAAACAAAAATAAAAGCTGGCAGATCAGCAAACGCTGCTTTCCAAAGGAACCCAGATGGAAGCTGCTGTTCGAGCAGCACTCAGCCTTGCCCTGCAGTCAGGCTCACTCGGTAAGCCTGGAAGTTAACACAGCAATGAGAAAGGGCAGCCAGTGGAAAACCAACAGTAATCTGCAATCTTCTCACCTGTCCTTTCCTGTTTCAGCATCCCCCTTGTAAGGTTCTTAGGTACAAGATTAATTCAGCAATGGACAAAAGCAAATGACAGAAACACAGAGAATACTCTAATGAGGATTAGTGCAAATAGTTTAGAGGATTTAAAGGGAATGTTTTCCTAACAGCATGGAGTTAGTGAGCAAATTCTATCCACATACAAAGACAAATTACTGCCTCTAGCTGCCACCATGCAGACCAAAATCGAATGCAGGTATAAATACCAAAAATCATTGGGAATTGTATCAAGAATTAATCTCGTCCAAAGGAAGCAAGGGCTGCCCTTTTTTAAGCATACACTGCAGCTGAACCCACCCCTACAAACAACAACCGAGCTGAATTTGTGAAATTCTTTATCAAAGATGCCCTTGAGATCAAAAGTCTAAGAGATCTCAAGAAAAAAAAAAAAATAGACTGGTGATACAAAACCTGGCCTGCAGATACCCCATAGACACAAAGGAAGGAACCTGAAAACCATACAGCAGGGGGCTAGAAACTGGCCACGTGGTACCCACACTTTGGAGCATTTGTAGGGAACTCTTTGTTAAACAACTCAAGGTGAGGGAAGAGAAGAAATCTCTAGATTTCCTGAGAGCATTAAGAGCATCCAGTGTTGTAGGCGGTCAAACCCCCAGCCTGAAGGGCTCAGGAAGGTCTGTGCGCCCCATCCAGCACACTCCAGTCTCCTGTGATGGAGGGTTATGTGTTTCTCAATGCCCAATTATCCCACAGGCACGCAGAGCAGCTTTCTGTATTAAAGGATCTGCTGGAGGGACAAGACATCAAACACGAGGCCCCCACCAGAAAACTCCAGTGCTTGTGTTTGTGTTACACCAGAGCAATGTCACACAGCGATGTGAGCTTACCTCCAGCTTGCACCAGTGTGGCCAACGTACAAAATTATCCAACTAGAGCAAGCTTTCACCAACAAACTACTTCTGTTCATTACTTGGGGGAGAACAGAAGGGAGAAACCAACAAGACTACGTCAAGAGATTTATGTTGATTTAATGAGAGAGGGAGAGCCCTAATGCCATGTTCGAGGCAGGCGAGCTTACATATTCCTTGTAATTATGGGGAGGCTGCGTCCTACAGAACAAATTATGGCATGTCTGCATGCATGTACCAAATGTAGTGGAAAGTCACTTCGGTGCAATTACAGCGAGAACGTGACCCTCGCAGTAAATGAAAGGCCATAATTCATTCTGAAGGGCTCAGGCAGGGTCATAAACCTCAAGGCACCATCTCTTCGGCAATTACAAAAGCATTCACACTGCAAATGGGGGAAAAGCACAGAGAGGGGGCCTCTTAAGCAACCCTGGTGGTACTGCAGGATTTACTCAAGAGATGAGCAGAGGACCAGAGGCACAAGGAAGCACACCAGTCAGCAGTGGCAAGAGTGCTGCAGTGAGGAAAAGAGCTGGAAAGGAATCAAAGCCATCCAAAGGAACAAGGAGCTCTGCAGACCTGAGGTTCAATGGATGGACTGACAGAGAGACCCTAAACAAGACCTGCTTCTTGGTCAGCACTACGCTTGACAATGACTTAAAAAGAAAGGAAGAAACCTGCTGCACATCCATCCCTTCTGTGTCACAGGCTGGGAAGTCAAAATACCCAGGCATCTGAGCACCCTGGCTGGTGCTATCCCTTTTTAGTAGTTTTGTCACGCTCCCAGCTTTCATACCTCCAACCCCTATATTAGATTCAAGCAAAGAGAAAATAAGTTTTGATTTCCATGTAATTAAAACATTGCTATTGCTGTACTCAACGCACTCCTGTGTTTCATGATTGTTTCTTTAACCCAGTGATAATTTAGTATCAAGCGTGAACAACTTTCCTCATTTGAAAGAGTAATAGTGAAATAAGAGATCTGCTTGTTGGTTGAAATAAAATTGGGCTTAAGAACATCTCGGTTGGAGAGCAGACGTGACACTAATAATTATAATGTCCTACGCTGGAGTTTAAGGTGATCGTATTTATCGCACACTCGGTGACTCCTCTGATCTCAGATGCAGTTATTAACGTGCAGCTCTCACACAGCCTATTTTTCCAGAGCAAACTGCGCAGTTAAATAGAGGAAGTTAAAGCACTGGGAGAAGAGCTGACTCGAGTGGAGTCAGCCAGAAGGCTCAGGGGCAGAACCAAAACTAAAACCCAGTTCTTCAACACAGCAGGAAAGAGCACGGCCCACTCCTCCCACCGATGCTATCCCATTTCTGCAAGTTCAAGCCAGAACAGGAGAGGCACCGATATCCCTCTTTAGAGAGAGGCACATCCACTGCACTTTGCTCCCAGCACTGATCAGCACCTGAAGAAGGATCCTAGATGCCACCAGGAGATTGCTTAACCAGTAAATGCTCTCAGGGAAACCATCTAGCAAGCAGGACCACAAAGCTGCCACATCATCTTGGAAAATAACAGCCTTCAGCCCTGGCCTTTCAGCAACAAACTCATCCGATGTGCTGTCAGGGCTCCCCCCCGAGAAATGCCGAACCGCTGGCTGAAAGGTCAGGGAACAGCTCCCTGCAGAACAGTCCCTGGCAGGAGTCACAAAAAGGGTTTTAAACGCTCAAAAAGATTTGCTTTCACGAGTTCCAGGAGCTTCTCCTGAAAACAAGTGCTTTATCACCTAACGTAAGCGGGGCTAGGAGTAGAGGTGCTATGCAGAAATAAGGAAGGACCCAAAGTGACCCGGATTCCCAGATCCCTTGAAATCACAAAGGAACAGCTCTCTCTTTGCAGTTCACCTCCTTTATCTTCCCTAAAAAAACAGACACAATGCAGCCGAAAGGATAAACATTAGGGACGTGAACTTCTACGCATTTGGAAGTGAATGTTCACTTCTCACCTCCCACCTGCTTCCAAGGTTTCCAGACA
Organism: Aythya fuligula; assembly: GCF_009819795.1. Classification (NCBI taxonomy): domain Eukaryota; kingdom Metazoa; phylum Chordata; class Aves; order Anseriformes; family Anatidae; genus Aythya; species Aythya fuligula. The sequence continues at coordinate 3,546,396 of NC_045578.1, read as the reverse complement.
CCACATGCCATTTCACCTCAGCATCACGCTAGCCTGCTTTTTGAGAGCCCAGCTACTCAATGTTTTCCAAGAATGAGGCCGTTCAGAGGATTTTTCAAGCCATCTCCCAGGCTGAGCCTCTTCCCATTGCTAGTCACTTCTGCAAACCAGCTGCTGTTACTTGGCGGCGCACTGTGACAGTGCGCGTAACCCAGAAAGATCCTTCAGAAACAAAAAATTGCCACAAAATCTACCCATTTTCTGTTCTGTGAAACAGAGGGTTTAGTGTGTGTGCACAAATGCAAGAAAAACGTGCGCAGGAAAACTGCATTCATGCAAGATGTTTCCATTCACGTGTATTAAAAAAAAAATAGCATTTCACAAGCTTGTGCAACAACACAAGCCCTCTCCTGGCTGAGCAGCAGTAAAGAAAAACCATTCCCTCTATACACATCACACCCGGATCCCTGTCTACGTTCTTACAGCTTTCTCGGAAAAAGGACTGTCCAGGTGCCCACTAGAAGCAGCACTGATCCTACACAAAGCAGCAATTCCTGCCTCCTCACCAAGGCTTCTGAAGAGCAAGACCACACGCAGAACACATTAGGAGGAGCCAAGCCACCCCAGCGGTACAAACCCTCAGCATCAGAGCATTATTAACCCCTGTCATTTCTCACAGTCCATCCTTTACCCTTAACATGTTCATGATGTGTCTTTTACACGCGATGCAGGCACCAGCTGCACACATTTTACCATCATGTCACAGACCAGCAGCAATTTGAATTGGGTTTGGCAATTTTGGAAGCTGCCACAACAACACTGCTACCAGGAATCTCAAAGAGGCTTCTCTGCATTTTCTCAGTGCCAAACCAAGCCTGCTGTGTTTACGACAGCCCTGCAAAGGAGCCAAGTGTCATCAGCACTTCACAAGCGGACAGAAATAGCAGAACACCCAAGGGTCCCAGCTACCAAACTCCGGTCCAGTTCAGAAGAGAAAGCTCCCACCACCACCAAGCACAGCCTCTGAAATGAGAATGTGTGAGAATATTCCCAGGCAGTGACAGCTTTTTATTAAGGAGGGAGAAGAATGCTGCAGCCCAGCCATGCCCTAGGAGCCGCTCGGTTGCCTACTCAGAGCATTTACTCCTTAAGTTCAGTAAAAACAAAACAAAACAAAGGCCATAAAATAGTACAAAAAATAAATACAAGTGAATTCTGTTCAAGCAAGGATAGTAGATACATACATACACTCCCACATATATCTATCAACCATATAACTAAATGAGGCAGAAAGGCTCATTATCAGTCCACGTGGGAGAAGAGAACAAACAATAACTAACTGTAGTGCTGACCCTGTGGTTTTCTGGCAGTTTTGTTTATTTCTTTCTTATCCAGAATGACTACACAAAATGCCATTCAGTATCAATGGTCAAGATTTCTCTCTGAGACAGTAAACGTGCTCCCTGCAGTAACTGAGATGTGCTGCTAATTGCCAGATGTGCTCACCTCCCTGTTTTGGAAGCTAAAAAGGAGAGCAGGCTGGCTGGGTTACACAACCTACCTTTACCCTTTTCAGTAAAGGACAAGACATGCAGCCCGACTGCTTTAAATGGCAAGCAACGGATTAACCCCTGCCAATTCAGCCACTGTCTTCTTATTGAAGCTTTCTTATTGAGAACCTAGCACGGGGTAGCCATGTAGGTCGGAACAGCAGCTCTCTTCAGTCTCCGTCCTGCTGAGCTGGATGGAGGGAAATGGACCAAGATGTCTTTGATTCACTGCAGTTGTGGAAGAGAAAAGCCACAGAGAAACAAGCCTTTGTGGCGATTATGTCTGCAATGTTGAAGAGACAAAGGCACGACCTAAATTCATGTTAAAAAAAATAACACACCACTGTTAATAGGAAGACACTCGATTCTTATGCAATGAGAAATGCTTTTCTCAGTCCCAGGTGTTTTAGGAAGCCGGCTGGAGGTGGCTTTGTGAGTGAGTGAAAAAAGGTATCACACAAACACATTCCCATGAGAAAAGACACTGAAACCAGCAGTCACCCACTGCCATCAGCAGAGGAGCAAGAACAGGAGGGTGTGCTCACCCTGCAGCACCCCAAAGGGGGTCTGAGGGCTCACGTTTGGCAGCTGATCCCAAAGCAGCCTGCAGGGGAAAGCTGATTACCTTCCAAGCTCCCTTGGGTACTTCCCGCTTAGAGAAGAGAGGCACCAAGTTAGCTGGCTGGCCCAGAGCACACAGCAGGACAGTAAGAGTCTCCTGACCCAGGACGGTCCCTGAGCTGCAGCAGTCCTCCCTACACGTTTTAACAGACATGGTGAGAAGTTTAAATGCTTACCAAAGACACAAAGATGCATTTTCCCCACCCATCATTTTTTTTAAGGGGCACAGTTTTATCAACATGAAGCATGCCACCAGCCTGACAAGTGCTTCTCTTTCCCTTTTTATGTATATAGAAATAAATAAAGGGAATATAAATGCACACACAGAGAGAACCTTAGAAAATGACAAGTTTTTGCAACTCAAACTTATTTTTAGGACTGAAGAAGCATCAGGAGCTTTAGTGCTATCATCATTTCACTGCTCTTGGAAGTCCAGGAGACAAAAATATACAGGTGGCATCACACCACACAGGCTACTGGCATTTCAGAGCACTGGTATCTCCCCTCTGGCATACACACGACAGCAGCAAGGCTGCTGGATAACCTGACCTGCCAGCACATTTGATTTAGTGAAGGAATACATTATAAAACAGCAGCTCGCAGTATGTAATCCTCAGCATTAAGACTATTCTCCAACCACAGGGATATGGCAAAAAAATAAATGCACTTCTGAAAATTCTCACCTACCAAGGCCTGTGAGACCGCAATCACACGGATCACACGCTGCATTAGCAACAAATGCTACCAGGAAAGCTGGGCTAAAAAAACATATGCCAAGAATATGGGAAATTCTAAACGAGCCTTTTTTTTTGAATTGTAAAAAATAGTCAAACTATGAAATAAATTCCTAGGCTATGTGCCATTTGTTGCTTGTTAAAAAACAAGAAAACACAGCACGCTGCAGCTAACAGGTCTCCTGGTTATAGGAGAGTAACTTGTCATTTATTACTACAGGGCAGGGCGTCCAGAGCACCACAGCAGAAGTCTCTTCCAATTACTGTCACAGCTTTTATGAAAAGAAAACTAACAGCATGCAAAGCCACGAAGCAAGTGCTAATCTACCCCCATTTCTACTCCTACGGTTCCCCTATTTTTGTGTTTACGTTGGGTGTGGGATGGAGAGAACGGCTCCAACAGCACAGCACTGAGTTTTGAAAGGGCTTGCTTTCATTCCTCTGCCACATTTGCTCTTTGCATTTTACCATTTATGAGCCTGTAAGCTACAGATCTGTTTGATAACAGTTTGGCAGGCAGAACCCAAGTTAGGAACACCCCAGAAAGTTATTCAAAAGGACAAATTATGAGAGTTAAAGGAGAAAAACCTTTAAAAGAGATGAGCATGGTGCTCCCTGCTCCGTACAGCAGGTTTGCAGCAGGCAGTGCAGAAGCAAGAGCAGTTCCATACATATTGCGAGGTATACACAAGCTTGCTGTCGTACCTTGACACATTATAAACAGAATTATAAAAGATTCGGATAACCCACAGAGCCCTGCAAAGCTGTGGACATGAAGGAAGTGTCATGACCAGTATTTAATGGAGGAATTTAACTTGTGACTTAACTTAAAAGCCTGGACTTTCACACAGCCCGTTGACCTCAAAAGGATCAAACTGCAAATTCTCTGGGGAAGACAAGAGGAGGGGGAAAAAAAGGACTCTCTCCCTTTCCTAAGTTAAGGACAAACAAAACAAGTATCCTCCAAGAGCACTAACCAGTATTCTCACTGAAGAAGCATCAAATGCCAAACATTTACTTAAAACATACAAAGGCTTTAGGCATAGCAAAAGAAAACCAGAGACAACTAAGAAAGCTCTAGTTTCCCTCAGTCCCCAAGCTGTAACTGCAGCACTCTGCACGTGGCACACGCAGACGTGTTTCATGTGTTTCAGTTGCAAGGGGACGGGAAGATAAGGCAAAGCCTCGACTGTGGCTTTAAAAAGCTATTTTTGAGAACAAACATTAATGTTAAACAGCCACAGCACTGCCGGAACGATGCACATAAAAGCAGTGGGGCTGAGGTTCCCAGCTGGCAGCTAGCTGCAAGGTTTCAGAGTGCAAAGCACTGGCCCCTTCTGGGATAAAAGGGACTTGGTACAGCATGGCTGATGTGTTCGGATGTGCCAACTGCCCATGCAAGGACACATGAGCATCTCCACAACTCTTTCTTGGTTTAAAAATATGCTGAACAGTCAACCTCCCAAGGCAGCCTCGTAAATTGGACATCCACCTCTACCTGAAACCTATCCTGATGCCCTTTCTGGTGCTGAGCACCACACTGTCAGCAGGAGAAATCCTGTGCAGAGCTCCTGCCTGCAGGGCCTGTGCAGGGCCTATGAAGCTGGTGAAGGTTCTGGAACACAAATCCTGTGAGGGGCGGCTGAGGGAACTGGGGGTGTTTGGTCTGGGGAAGGGGAGGCTCGGGGGAGGCCTCATTGCTCTCTGCAACTCCCTGAAAGGAAAGTGTGGGGAGCTGGGGGTCGGCCTCTCCTCACAGCTAACCAGTGATAGGACCAGAGGGAATGGCCTCAGGTTGTGCCAGGGGAGGTTCAGGTTGGGAATGAGGAGACATTTCTGCTCAGGAAGAGCAGTCAGGCACTGGGTTGCCCAGGGAGGTGGTGGAGTCACCGTCCCTGGGGGTGTTCAAGGGAAGGTTGGACGTGGTGCTTGGGGACATGGTTTAGTGGGTGATGGTGGTGGTAGGGGGATGGTTGGACCAGATGATCTTGGAGGCCTTTTCCAACCTTAATGATTCTGTGTGCAGAGCAGGCCCAGTGACAGCCCCCACAGGCCAGCCGTGTTATCCGGGACTGCCCAGGCTCCTGGGGCCTTCCAGCAGTCACAGCCAGCTCATGCTGGCCCGGAAAGACCACAGAAATCTATCCTGCACAATCATCTTGCTCAGAAGCTGAATTCAATATTCCCTGCTACAACCCAGTGCCTCCAGACTAATCAATCAGCTCTTTCAAGACATTCCCTTGGCCGGCCTTGCCAAGGCCCAATATTGCTGTCGGTGACAGGGGAACGTGAGCAGGATCCAACGTGGCAGGCACCGAAGTCGTCTCACCAGACACCAGTTTCCTGGCCTGTAAACCTGCCCTCCTGCCTCCAGGCATGGCCAAGGCAGAATAATGAAATAGAAGCAAACACAGAGCAAAATCCCCTGCCCACCAGCCCCTGCCCTTGCTCCCACACCCTCCCTGTGCACCCAACACCCCCTGCAATGCTCTGGACCAGGAAGGAATTTCCTCCTCACCCTCCCTCGCTCTGGCCTTGCCAAAAAAACAGCAAAGAGGAGATTTACAAACCCAAGAACAAGATTTTCCAGCCAAAAAGTGATCACAACAAATGGTATTTTACAGTTTAAATTAAGTTCCTGTGACAAATGGATGAGAAAAAGTTTGCAAGGCTAGTTAATTACAATATGTAAAGCATTTATGTGGCATCTAAATCATATTTTACAACCTTGGATGACAGAGGCAATCTTACTCAGTGTACTCCCACCAAACATCCTAGCTCATCAGGCTCTTGCAGTTTTCGGTGTTTTAGAATAAACCATTCTGCACTGCAAACCAGTTTCATCCCAAGTAGACTGCACCTGTTCCTCTCTCCTAGTAAAAAAGCAGATTTCCACAGATACAGCAGGATACTTTCCATCCAGGAAGCTTTAAATAACTCACAACAGCTTGCATATTAGCACGTTTAAAAATAATTGTCACACATGAGACACATTTTGCTCATCTACCAGATGTAGATTATCTGTTAAGGCCTTCTTGAGCGCAAGAAATTATCAATGAGCTTTGTTTTTTCGTGCCTCATTTTTAATGATAACTTTTATTTCTTAACCCTTGAAACAGCCAACATCCTTCTCTCTAGCCAACTTCTAAACAAGCTAAGCAGTAGTTTGCAAATGCAAGGCGTTGTTGTGTCCTTATGGCATCTGGAACATACAGCCCCAGTAATTCCCAGTGCAGGCCAGCCTTCCTGTCACTACCTCCAGCTCACGGGGAAACAGAAAATGGCAAAGGAATTGCCAGCTTATCACCTGCTAGGTGGAGCAGTAAGTCTCCTCCTCAGAAGCTGAACTGGGTCTCACCTCCAGAAAAAGAGCTCGTCACCAGGGACTGAGAGGTGCTGGAAATCTCTTGCCAAAATGAAAGTAAGGGAAAACCAAATGCACAGGCTGTTGGTGCTACACTCAGATCTTCATCCCTGCTTTGGAAGTTCTGCTTTTGACTTTGAGGTTTCACTACCTTGCTTGCTGAGAAAGAATAAAAACTCCCTGGAAGACAGCAACTGAGACAACACCGACTGTGAAGAAATCCCATCATTCTACCCCTCCTGCTGACTCCCCACCTCCTCTTTTTAATTTTTATTATCCTTCACACCCTTCTTCACCCACAGCTCAGATGTCCTGCTTTAAGCAGCAGAAAGGAGAAGTCAAGAAATCTATACAAGTCCATGACTATTCCCAAGGCTCTGAGCAGCAGCTGTTGCATCGATCAGACGGGCTGTTAACTTCATTCTGCTGCTACCGAGCGCTTGTCTACACTACAGAAAGTTTTATCACATTAGCTATGCTGGCATATCCTCCTCCTTCACAGCATGGAAGCAGCTATTCCAAGACACGAGCACTTTAAACCACCACCACTCAATCTGGCCGAAAACACGGGATGAGCTAAACCCCACAGAAACCACTTTATGCAATACAGCTGCACCTACACTTACCGTTAGGTCAGCCTGAGCCCTACAGGTAAGAACAGCAGAAAGCCGAGGACTGGCACTCAGGATGCTGAAGAAGCCTGCCTGCAGAGCTGGGAATATGTGCAGGGTTCACGTCCATACAGGTTTCTTCATGCCCTAAAACATCATTACTTAATTTGTTTAAGCAAGGACTCTGCAAATCACCGGCAAGTGTGCTCTCCGCTGCAGGAGGAGGGGATTTTTTCCACGCTTGGTTCCTCTACAAGCAGTGCTTTGGAGGATGCTCTTGTCAGGGTAAAAGCCTAATGAGAGGAACCCACTTCCAAGAACCTGCTCGGGACTAGGGTTGCAATGGGGCATTTGTGCTCGTTTCAGCCTGCTGCTTGTTTCAGCACCATTCTGCTGGCAGCCAGGACAGAAGAAAAGAACAAATAAAAATAAAAGCTCCCTCCCACATTCACCACAATCTAGCATGAACTAGTGACAGAAATAAGACGTTACCAGATTTTAAAGGCAATAAAGATGAGGCAGTACACGTGGGGAAAAGATCTGGCACTGCAATTTTTCAGAGGCTATCTGCTTGCTAAATGCTGTGCTGCACTGGCAGGCTTCCTGCCTGAGATGAAGGGTCTGGAGGACATTCAGGCAGTCAAAACCAAGAACAGGCCGTATAACACACCGAGCTCGTGGGCCAGGCCTGGCTGAAGGCAGTAGACACCAGCTTTGATTGTTTCATTCAGACACAGCCAGTGAACATTCAGGGCTGGGAAAGACATTATATACCTGTGCTCTTTTTTTGTTACCAGAGGCCAACTGGCAGCCCCTCAGGGGGCTGCGATCCATACGGACCGATCCATATATCGGTCTGCTGCTTTGGTGGACGCAGAGATTCATTTTTCCCCGGGGTAGCTACTTAACCATATATCAGAAGGGCCAATCAGTCTTAATGTTTTCCTCAAAAAAAAGTCAATACCTTATTATCCTAAATTCTTGGAAAATAAAAAGATGCCATAATTAAGTGAGCTGCATGAGAACACAAGATAAATCGGTAGCAGAATGCAGATTAGCATCCATGAGCAGTGATGTTTTCTTGCTCTATCCATAATGCCCAATTACAGGAATATAACTCTGGTGAGGAATATTGGTACCACTGGATGTACTGAGATCACAAGAGGAAAGAACACCAATGGACCCTCAGCAATGCATCCAAGCCTCTCCCTTCCCGCTTCAAAACAACAACAAAAAAAAGAGTAAAAAATATAAATAATAATAATAAAAATCTGGAAATATGCACCTTTCCCTCTCCACTTCCAAATACAATTCTCTCCAAAATTAAAAACAAAGTCACACTTAAAAAAAAAAAAAAAAAAAAAAAAAAGATAATAATGATTTGGTTTCTTGGTATGGCCCTGTTTATTCTGGAGCATTTCCACTTTGCTTTTACAAGCTCCTCGCTCTAAACACCAGAGGAAAAAAAAAAAACAACCTTTTGTAAAGAAATGAAAGCAAAGATTCTCACAGAACATCCCAGTAGCTAAGGCTCAAAGAACAGTGCCAAAGATGAGACAACTCTTGGAGAATCAGTACTGGGGGCACCGTCCTTTCTCTTGACATCTTCTTCAAAAATACCCCTTCCCCAAAACTTTCATTTTGTCAGTGTGGATTATACCCACATACACACGGGATTCTCAAACACCAAGAGGCTGCACTGACACCTCAAGTTACTTGCATGCATTTGTAAGACCAAAACCAAAATTGCTCCTGCCAGTTCCCTGACCTGGCTGCTCCTCCCAACACTTCCGAAGCCAGATGTCTCCTCTGCACAACAAAGCCAATTTTCCTCAATTCAGGAGGGACACGCAATAGGATTTTCTTTAGGCTATTCAAAAGGCAGCTACTGCATAATGCAGCCTATTTAAGGAGATTTTGTTAAAGTCAAATTTAATAATTTAGGAGATTTAAGAGCAGTATGTGTTTGAAAAAAGCTCAAATTGCCTAGGCACTGTGTGTCTTTTAGCTGCAGTCCCTGATTCACCAGACCAGACTTAATGTTGCAGGGATGAAGGTTATCATCTTTTGAGAACATTTATCAGCAAATAATGAGAAATTAGAATTCCAAGTCACTCAAATGTCAACTACTGAAGTTTAGCTTTCAAACTTTAAAAAAAAAAAAAAAAAAGTACACATCAGTAAAATTGTTAGCTTGGAACACTGAAATAAACAGCATTGCTAAGCAAAAAAAAAAAAAAAAAAAAAAAAAGTTGGAAATTGCACTGGGCTGAGCTTTGTAGATTCACCGATCCGGCCACTTGCCAGCATTATCTTTTCAATTTGCAGAATCCACAGAGAGAAGCATCGTGATGTGACAGAGTGCACATTGTCCCAGGGGAAGGAAGCGTGGTTCGAGTCCCTGTTCTGCTCGGGGGTTGCTGAGAAATCCTGCCAGGAGATCCTCATTCTTTCCTGCAGGGAAATCTTTACTCCTCTCTAATGCTGTAAGTTTTGCAAAGTGACCTTTCAATGCAGGCTAAGGGAAAGCAGAAACAAGCAGACAAACCCCATCCCTCCCCTATCCCCAAACAGCAACAGAGGGACCCACCACTTTCTACGGGGGCTCGTAAGCACGTCCTTGTCAGCGAACACTGCTCAGGTTGGCATTTGGTTTTGCACTGCAGAAGCCCTCATCTTTCACCACCTGCCAACAAAACTCCCCACACTCTTGCTATTATTTCCAAACCATTATCCAGCAGCCCGCTGTGAACACAGCACCAAACGCTACCCAAAACTTCCAGCCTGACATTTAGAAAATATTTTGCCACATGAATACAGCTCAAGCCCATACGATGGTCACCGGCTCATCACAACCACAGGTGTTTCCTCCCCTTCTGCCTGTGCTGTTATTAAATACACAGCAACGAGCCTGCCTCCAAGCACAGCTCTCCATGCGCTCCGTACCTGCTCACGGAGCTGCCGACGGGGCTGCGTTTGCCAGGCTGAGCAGAGCACACTTGGGAGGTTCGCTCTCAGTGCACATCTCTTTAAAAACTATCAACTCCCCATGTGGCAGATGGCAAGTTTAATTTACTAGGCTAGGAAATTACTCTGCCATGGAAAATCACTGCAATGTGGGATGTATCTAACTCAGCAAGTCCATCCAAGACACAGGGCTGTTAATGCTACCCATTGATCCCAACCTTGCATAGCTCTGGCCAGCAGCTGTCTCCAGTACCAGCTAAAGCCTATGTGACCTTCTGATTTTCTTATTTCTTCCCAGCAACACACTGGATGTGTGCTTCCTCTGATATTTTGGATGTGCTACATGGTCATCGGCACAATTAGCTGAACAGCAGTGAGCAGAATGAGCAGTCTGCATCCTCAGAATCAGAACGAAGAGGCAAGGAAGAGCTTTTGTGTGTTTGTGCTGTGCTCGGAGTGGTGGAATTTAAAGACTGGGACACCTACGAGGGCAGCTTCCCTGTGCCAGCCTGGCATCACTATGGATGTGCAGACATCTGCCTGATAGACACCTTTTTTTTGCAAAATACAGAGGAGCCATTAAAATGCACCAAGAAATACAGGAGAAACCCTCATCTGAAGACAAAAAAATGAGCAAATGTGAGCAGTTAGCAGCACGCATGATGTTCCAAAGAGACCCTGCAAGGCCCAGCGACAGGGGCCTGTCCGAATGAAACACAACATAAGCACACAACGTGCTCAGCACAAGTACAAGCAGAAACTCATGCCATGGGATTTCAAGCACTCAGCCTAAATGCAGTCAGGAGGACCTGAAAAATTTAAACAGCTCTTTTTAAATTTTCAACCATCTCATACAAGCAAGAGGAAAGCGAGAAACATGGCTTAAAGCAATCACTGGAGAAGGCCACATTTTACTATCGCATCAGACACCTTTCCAAAGAACAGCAGAGACTATTTATGGATGCTGTCAACATCTTCAGATCCTCTGAAATAAAACAGTTTCTTTTTGAGCTCTCCCAATGCAAGAGGCTCTCAAAAATGAAAGCTGGGATACAATAATCCATGTCCACAACCATCTGAAAGGTCTAGGAATTAAAAATCTTGGTACAAAAAATGTAGAGCACTGGCCCTGACCCAGCAAAGCACTTAAGCATCCAAGTGTTCCCCCTTCAGCTTCAGAGGGCCAGTTTACATACCTAGAGTTACAACATGTCACAGGGCTGTGCTGGCTCGGGACCAGATAGCTCAAAAATGTGCAAGAGACCACCCCTGGTTCAGCTTTACCTTGCAGCACTCAGGATCTCCTTGACCATCTCCTTACAGAAAACAAAAACAGGAACAGGAGCAGGACGCTCACTGGAGCCAAAGCGTGTCAGTCTGACACACATTTTCCAGCTGCAAATGGCTTCTCTTGTAAGAAGGGTCACTAAAAAAAGGGCATATAGTGGACAGAGGAAGACAGCAGCCACTGTGACAATGCATGGCACAAAGAAATCTGCACTGCCTGCAGGTAATTCACCCTCCTGAAGCTCTGCTCACCTCGATGTGACCCTGGGACGAGTCCTCCCCCTAGTGACACCTCTGCGAAGGACAGAGGCACCACACGTCCTACCTCTGCGAGGCGACAGGGGATGCTTTGAAGGGCTGGTACTGGCACCAGCAGTCCAGCTCTCCCTTCGGATGGAAAGGGGCAGAGCTGAACTGGTGCTGGTGCTCATCTGGGAAGGTTTCTTTTGCTTCATGATTAACAACAGCTAATGCAAAATATTCCATAACAAGTCCTTCCCAATACCACCTGCTGGAAACTATCTGCGAGGATGCAGGCGAGGCATGGTGCATGAACGTAGTGATCTGTTCATTTATCACAGCACGAGGAGGAACTCTCCCACACATACACACAGAGGGGTGCTGGCTCCTGACGCTTTGCAGTGCCTTTACTGCTTTTGCAGTATTAAAGTTTAATTACTTTTTAACTTAGATACTTACACAGAACATAAACCGCTCAGAACGATAACTGTCAACCAGCCAAGACCTCTTTGGCAGGACTTCGGGATCATGTTTTAGTCTTCTGGTGATGGCAGCTCTGGCACAGAATTGCTTCAGTTCTGTAAAAGTATGTCTATATATGTTTGATCCCTTTGGGGAGACTGCCAAAGTACCAAGATTAATTAGCAACTTACCCAAAATACACTCTCTATTAGATCTTAAAGGGTTCCTTGTCACAGAATGCTTTATAAAAACACATTTTGAAATATTAATGAATCTATATGACAAAAGATGACATTTTGAACTCCGTCTCAGTGCCCATTCTCATCTCCACACTAAGTAAAATGACTTTTATTAGTTTCATGACAGCTCTGCACTTACATCAGCTTTGCAGAGCTGTAGCCAAATCATGGAAAAGAAACACACTTGATGGACAAATAGAGCATCGTTATGCTCCCAGCTACTGCGACGTCCTCAATCAATATAGCTTTGAAAGTAAATAAGATGACAGGGATGCATTCAAACAGATGTGTGACTACGCTGCAGAAATAACTACAAAGGCTCTTAGTAATTGTGTTGAAATGTACAGTTGTAGTGCCTTTCCCAAGGGAGCAGAACAAGGGACAGATACCAATTCATTTGCCTAAACCCTGGCAAAACATTACAGACTGGAAGCAGTCTGTGTCTGCCAGTGAAACCAGGACAAGGACAACAACTTACTCCTGGTAGCAGTGGATGGTTCGTTTACTAGTCTTTCCCAAACTGGTTGTGACCATAAATTAAATTTCTATCAGAACTCAAAGCCAAAAGAGGTGGGGCCTGTGTTGAGCCACTTACCCTTATGAGGCCTTTGCACAACAGCTGATACACAAAGCCATTAAACTTAATTAAACCCAACAATGGAGGAGTCAACCCTTAAAAGAAGGCTTCCCTACAGAGGTTACCACCGGTGAGATATCTCCAACCATGTGCCCAAGGCAAAAGCTCTTCTATTTCAACCTGCTTGCAGGGCAGCAGGGCGTAGTGCATGTCCTTGCTCCTTGCTCAGTGCTGTACTCAATGAACCACGACGCAGAGAATCCCCCCGTGCACCAGCTACCTGCGGCAGAAAAGCAAGAAGGCTCCACAGAGAGGCTGTCAAGGAGCCTAAAACATCTCTACAGAAGTCCTAATGATGACATTTTGCAGCAGTGCCTCGTGTTGAGAACACCAGCTCAGAAAAATCACACTTGGTTCTGAGCAAAATTGTAATCCCCTGAGGAGAGAAGGAACCGTCCTACCTCTGTGGGTGCTAAATGCTCTGTTGGGAGCAGTGCTATCAGGCGCAGGAGCAGTGCTTCCCACAGCACTGTGCTGCTGGCCAACAAGCAGAGTTTCTCAGGGAAAAGCATGCTTGTTCCAGCCTTCCAGAGGCTGTGCTTCAGCCAGTTCAGAGCTGGCACCTGGAGTGTGTGCTTGCCTGCAGAAACCGGCACCAGCAGTAAGCCTGGGAACTTCGGGGCAACCAGGCACACATTGCCCTGCTTCCTCTGACTCCCAGACTAACAGAGTAAGGTGACAGCTAGGCAAGAAGCAGCAGAGCACCAGCACATCCAGTCCCCTGGCAGTCCCAGCCTGTATGAGCATGGGTGGGGGGCACTGCGTAAGAACCTCACCGTAATTAACAGTGCGCCACCAAGGGCTTGGCGCTGCGAGAGCCTCACTGGGACAGCCCGAGACCGCACAGTTACAGAACTGGATGTTACTGTGGTTCTGCTCAGCGTACTGATGCTGCTAAAAATAAACCAGGAAGACATTCCTCACCTAAGGCTCAGGAGGGTTCTGGTATGCAGCTGAGTCATGCACCAATCATTAAAATAAACACTTCTCAATTTCTGGTTCACGCTCCATCAGCACAAGCCAAAAACACAAGCCTTTTGTGCATATTGAAAAAGCAACACTGCGCCCGCTGAAACAAGGCACAAGGAAGCAATCTGAAGGTCAAGGTCTTCTGGAAACAATTGCAGTAACAAGAAAAAAAAAAAGAGAAATTAAGAAAGGAGGAAGTAAGAAAAAGATCACACGCACTTTTTTTTCCCAAACAGAATTGGAGAGAACATGTTCAGTACTTGTGGAAGACATCAGACTGACAGCAGCATCCTTAGCCAACAGAGCAGCACAAGCCTCCCCCGCCTTGTAGCACCACACTCGTTTTGCTTGGCTAATTGTAATGCTCTGCACTGCCAACAGATCACCTGTGCCAGAAGCTCGGTGAAGTTATTAGCACCAGGTCAATGCAAAGGTGTATCACATGAGCTCAACTTCTGATGATTTGTCATTTTCCCACCCTGGTCTTATCATGTAGAATATATCTCAGCTGTCATTCGTGTCCAAGTTACACAGAGAGCATGTGTATACACAGGTATGCTTACAGGTCAGGGATTCTAGAAATGTGAGCTACACTTTAACCAGATGATGCTTACACTTGAGTAAGAGAAAACTATCAACCTTCTTACACGTACAATTGTCCTGCCACTGAAGGCATCTCTGCTACTCAAGTATAAAGCCATACATAATTAGTGTGACTGATTTTCAACACCTCTGTAGAACTGAATCCAACAAGCTGGATTAGGCTAGCCAAAAATGTTATAATTTTCTTTCTTCATTACTTTAACTTGAAGCATTCTTTTCACATGCTCAAGATCCTCTTGAAAAGTTTCACAGTAACTGCTTATGCTCTAGTGATTTCATACAATTTCTAGTCACTTTTTTCTACAGTAGACAACAGTGCATGAACACACCATGGATGTGCAGCCTTATTCTAAGAAGACAGTGCAGCTTTCTAAGTAATATGTTGGTTTCACTTAACCACGGGAAAACAAACATCGACACAACTTCAGGAAAAAGATCCTGGCTGCTATTGTAGTGTTAAAAGAAAAAAAAAAAGAAAAACACAGCAAAACCCACAAGATCTCTCAGTTAAGTAAATGAAAGACATCCAAACATCAGTGCATTCATTTTTCTAAAGCCTGAAGCATTTTAGCTTGCACACAGGCACCTTTGGGACAGCAGTCTTTCTTCTTTAGCTCCACACTTAAAGATATGCAGAATTCTGGATAAATAAGCCAGGCAACCCGTAACACTGAGCATTCAGAGCCCCAGCTCCCAGAGTCTGTGCACTGAGCTGGCAGAATACGATCTGTCGTGTCCTGCAGTCGGTGTGGTCTCACAAAAGGTGAGGCCTGGCCCAGATGCATGAACTGCCTGAAACCAGCTGATTTTGCAGATCCGCTGTCACACGTTTCCTTCTTGTGTCTTTCTGACGTACGGGTTCAAACAGCAACCAGGGGAATTCAGGGTGGGACAAAATCCTCCTTCCCAGGTCAAGCACCCGCTGCCCTTCCTTCTCCCACCCACAAGTGACCCTGATCTCTCCAGCTCTTTTCTTTTCCAGGGCATTTGCTATGTGAGTGTCTCCTGCAGGCACCCCTGCCCCAGGAGTAACCCCACAGGATCAGAGCTTGGCTACAGGTACAAGCTGCAGTTTCAAGCTCAGTCTCAAAATTCACTGTTCCAGTTTAAAACTCGTTACACGGGCTGAGCTCACTGCTCAGTCTGCTTACCCAGCCCCTGAGAGCCAGGTTTAAAACTGCCCTCAGAGCTCTCAGCCCTCTGAGTGCTCTGTTTCATCTTACAAATTACTTCGCTGTGGAGGTGAAAAACCTTCCTGCTGCTTTAGGCACGTAGGAACAGCAACAAAAGAAAAAAAGATGACGATTTAAGTCACACAATCTAAAATGTTTCTTTTAAAGCTTCATTTTTACGCTTTGCAACGGATACACCTGCCTTTGGATCTCTCCAAGGGAGCTGTCTCTCCAGCAGTCACCCAGACCAAAGCCACGCTATCGGATGGCTACAAGCACCTCAATCCTAATGGACACAACGCAAAAGGTTCAATGTTCTCCGGGTTTTAGAGGTGAGCACCTGAAGGAGACAGGATGCACAGAAAGGCTGCAGCAAAGCCAAGAGCCGGTTGCCCAAGTCACCAGTTTCATCCAGCCCTGAACACGACCAGCAAATTGCCCAACCTTAAAATTCACACAGCACAAGGGGAAAAAAAAAAAAGGGATGTATAAAGGGGAGAGGTAAGTTTTTACTCAAAGCATTTTCACAACGATCTTCCAATGTTTGACAGCACAAATACCAGGGCAGCAGGCAGGCAGCAGGGTCCCCAGGGTCAGGACAACTGGCTGGGGCTGCAGAGGCCACGCTGCTCCTCCCCAGGCCAGCACCAGCTGAGCACCATGTGAACGGCTCCAGCATCTCCTAGAGGAACCTCTCTGCTACAGCGGCCCAGCGGCTGAGCTCGGCAGAGCCACAGCAGCCCACAACAGAGGGCACAGGGAACAACATTGCACCTACAGGTTGGATTTGCTGTTTCTAGAGAAGAGCCTGGTGGTCCAGGCCTTGCCACACGCTGTACAGCTTGCTGAGCAAATCACCTCTACCAGGCCAGGACCACCACTCAGGGATCACGTTTTACTTGACACTACAAGCCCCAGCAAAAGCAGAGACCCCTGAAGTAAGAGCTGGACATGCCTGCCAGCCACCACAGCACTTTTAAGCCCCTTAAAAAACTCAGGGACTGATGTGGCTGAGAGGAGGGACAGAAAAGCCCTGCCGGCCCCATGCTGCTCTCAAGGACTCCCCATTTTTCAGAGTGAGGGGAAGGGACGCCCTCCGTTCCATCCACCCCAAGAACCACCTTTATTTTTGCTCAAAGCTACCTACAAACCCAACCTGAAAGCTGCTACCCATGTGGGAAGGGCCTCCCCCAGGCCAGGCGAGTGTGGGCAGCAGCCCTGCTGGGCCAGAGCCCAGGGGTTCATTACCAACCCACCTTCCTAATGAACCAGGGCTCATTACCAACCCACCTTCCTAATGAACCAGGGTTCGTTACCTCCACCTCCCCATGCAGAGCACAAGTCCCAACCCAGCCCAGCCCTGAGGACTTCCTGCCAAGGGGATTTGCAGAGCTAAGAAGTCAATCCCACAGTGGGATTAGCTGTTCATACAGATAGAGCAAGCACTGCCAGAACGATCAGCACTAATAACAGGAGCGTTAGAAAGGGAATTATGCCTCATATCTCTGGCACTGAGTTAGTGCAATGCTCAGAGGTCAATATTCAGAGGCTGAAGATGGAAAACTACCCCCCTTACCTTTGGAGCACTGGGGCTTGTCAAAGGCAGGCTGTCAGGAGCTATTGGGTGTCTTATTTAAGACTCTGAGATGGGACAGCCCTTTTGGTAGCTGAGCCCCTCCGCCTCACCCCCCCAGAGGCTGCGGAGGCTCCAGGGAAGTTATGCCCCTGGAGTTTGCTCATCTGGCTTTGTCCCCATCGGACACCACCAAAGCACTGAGAATTGAAAACGTGCATTAAGAATCAGTGGAAATATTTTATCTGAAAACCTGTCAAATTGGACATTTGATGAGGGGAAGCCAGAATTCCTGAAAAGGAAACAGTTTGCAGAAAAGTAAAGCTGCAACTCCAAAAGCTTTACATAGCTTACTCTCCACATTGCCTTTGTTTAAACAGCAGCACATCCACGTTCTCCATCCACACTCCCACACACAGCACGCTGCACGTCCTCCCCTTCCCCTCCCACCCACAGATAAACTGGCTCTGGAAACAAAGCTTGTGCAGATAACCGTGGAAGCTCTGAAAAAAGGACAATGCTGTTCCCCGTAGGGAAGTGAAGATACCCACGTAAATGAAGTTGTCTTCTTGGGATATTGTTCTGGTCTCTTGAGGATAGGATCAAGTATATACCTTATAATTAATTTGTTTGTCATTTGTGTAACACATCCTTATTCCTACCCACTGAGATTACTCATAGCTTAATTTTCTCTCTCTCTCTTTTTTTTTTCTTTTTTCTTTTTTTTTTTGTGTTGTTGTTGTTTTGTTTAAATCACAGCCATTCCTATTAGGTAAAACAGCCTGAAATTCAATTTTCACAGACAATGTAAAGCAGCCCTAAAGGAAACTCACACCTAGATCCCTCCGCTTTCCTTCCAGTGATCAGAAACAATAAAACAGCTATTTATGAAACAGAAAGGTCGATCTAGGATGCACTTCTGCAAGGGACAAATGCACATTACAGCTAGGGGGTGGGAAAGTTTGAGACACAATGCTACTGGCCTAAAGGGGTTTTGGTTATTAACTGCGTGGAAGACACCCCCACTGCAGCGCAGTGAAAATCCAGACAGGAATCATTCCCTGGTCATGCAACAGTGAGCTGTGCAGTCACCCTGCAACGTTTTATTGATAAGGCTCCACTAATTTCGTGTTAGTCAGGCACATGCAATCAACCATCAAAAATCAGATCTATAGCACAGGTGGTTTCAAACTAGACTCAGAAGCACGTGGCCTAGGAAATGCAGGGCAGCTGGCAAGGCATGGAGCAAGACTCAAGAAGCTAACTTGGGGCTAGTGTTAGAAGGCAAGGATTACGACATGCTGCATTAACACAGAAGAACATCTTACCAACAAGAAAGTAATCAAGGAATAAGTGACTGAAGGCAACATTACAGCAATCAGGCTTCAGCCCTGGAAGCTGCAGGCAGTTTTTAAAGGAGATGCTACCAAAGAGCCTCCGTGACTGTGAATACATAAGCTGTTTCCACAACTTTAGTCACACACCTCAAGTAGCAAGGCAGTATTTGCAAAAGCTCTCCCCCCAGGAAGCCCAATTCTCAAAATTGGGCAGCCCTAAAGGCAGCAATAAGCATATTAAGCGTCATCAGAACTGCCGTGATTAAGCGACTTTGCTGATTGACTGTTTAATACAGCCTTGTTTGTTTGCTTTCTTTCTTACCTGCTGATGTTGCCTGGCTCCTGCTGTGATAGACTTGACGAGAGTGTCTACTAATGGCTTACACATGATCTGTAACAAAGAAAGACCCAGTCTCTTATTAGTGGTTTGCTGACAGAAAGGTTTGTTTTTCAAGCAAAATGGTCTATATTTTACACAGCTTTTTGAGCAAGAAGAAAATGCTGCAAGAAAAGTGCCCAGAGATCAGCAACAGCTTATTTGAAAATTAGCAGCCTTGCTCACACCAGCCTGGGTGAAATCTTGGTCACAACAAAATCAGCAGCAAAACTCAGAGCTTGGAAAAATCTGGCAAAGATTTCACCTCCTGTGTTCTGCCTGCTTCTTGATTTAAGCCTGTATCTGCCTGGCACTTTATGGAGGCAGTTCACTTCATGCACAGGAACAGTCCCAGAGCAGAGGAGAACATGCTGAGTTAAAGTATCAGAGCCTGGGGACAGGTCTGATCCCATGAGCAACAGGGACCAGAACTAACTCCCAATAGGAAAGCCTCTGTAGAGAGGTTATCTTAAAGTTGCACCCTGCAACAATTCTTCATCGAAACAACATTTCCAGAGTAAGGGTTACTGTCAGCAAAGACTGCTGAATCTCTTTTCTGGCATAATCCAACAATTTCTAGGCTTCTATACAAAATCCTGCCAACTTTATGGGGAGAAAGAATCCAGGCACAAGAAATGAGAAAGCACGTGGATTGCAAACACCTAACTGGCAGACCTCCCGTGCTGTCTATCAGGCACTCAGAGGTCCGGCCCTAACAAAACATGGATAGCAATTTGCTGCAAAGTTCACTGAGGTCTTGTGTAGATGGTTATTTCAACCACACCACCTAAAATGGCTTCTTTTGGGAGGTAGGCAGACTACTAAAGGAACAGACAGCTCTAGCAAGTGGGTAAAACCCAGCTTTAGAAAGGCCAGCAGCTACATAAATCACTACTTTTGTTTTATAAAAGGGATGAGCTTAAAGACTTAAAAAGGCATTTCTGCAAGGAACAGTCATTTGGAATCCACAGGCTCTAAAAGAAACCTGCAGATCTTTTTAAGCTTGCTCTCCAAGTGCACAGCACTTAACTCTCCTCTTCCCCTCATTTCACTGTCTCACATAGGTGGTGCCATGGGATGGTGTCCTAAGAAATGTGGTATGCAAAAGAGCTTTTTCCTTAATGGATTCCCTCCTTCTCTGGAAGTACGGAGCATCTTCCCCTGTTACACAAACCTGTGTCTCCTCCCACCCTCCCTTCAGACATCAGTTCTAAAAGGTTGAAGATCCTTGAGAAAGGGTTTCTGGCTGCTGTCTCTATCTCTTCCTCTGACGTAAAAATTGCTGAAGAACCTTATGGCATCCAGACCCATGGATGGTTTCATAAAAACTGGCTGTCCTTATAGTGGAGAGCAGCTCTAAGCATGGGTGAAGTCTGCAGGAAATGCCTCAAAGATTGTGGACACTGACACTGTCTGAAGATCCAGTTTGCAGATTGGACTCGAATTAGATTCTACATCCTACAGCCTTCTTGGAAAAAAAAATGAGAAGCGGAGCATGCAGTCAGAGCGAAGTTGACCAGAAGCTGTATTAGCTGTTTAAACAACCTGGCCCCTCCTGCCTTTGTGCAAGCATTGTTCATCCACGTTATCTCAAATACTGGTAAGGAATTAGAGCTTCTGAGGGCATCCTTTAAAGAGCAGCCCTCTATCCATCTACATTCTCCATGCTCTATCCCAATCCAAACCACAAAGGAGATCCTCGCCTTCTGCAGCACTGCTATCAAAACATGCAGTGTTACGAGTTTAAGAAGGTGAAAATCTGAGGAAACCGTGCAGCAGTTTTAAAAGCCCACAAAAAAAATGGGAAAGTTTCTCTCCCTACTTTCAGCAGGCTTACAGCTGTGTTTTGGAGCCACCAGCAGCCAGGCAGCAACACTTACTGGGAAGCGGGTAAAGAGATCGAGAAACATGGAGCTGGTAAGGGCGCTGTTGCGTTTAGTCAGGAACTGCGTCAGTGCCTCCTGGTACACTGCAGTCACTCTCTCCACATCCAAGCAGCCAGTGCTCAAAACCTATGGGGAAAAAGCAAAAGAAAAAAATTTCCCCTAAAACACAAGAATCAATCATTGCTAAATGAAGCAATTTATTTCTACCAGTGCAGAGATTTTTCCAGTAGCTAGATATTCTTGGGTAGTTTATATGATACAGGCATATGAGCTAGCACATAGAACCAAGACAAAACAACAAAGCAGGTCCCAAATGTGCTCTCCTAAGTTCCCATAGCAGAATGATCGTGTTAGTGAAGCGCTGCAGAGAAGCCCTCATGCTGATCAGGGACCCAGCAGTCCCAGAGATGTGTAAATGCTCTAATATCCCCCTCTGGTGGGGAACAAGAAACCCGAACACACAACTGAGACCTGCAGAGGCCATGTGGATCTGAACTAACAGCACGGGGCTGAACAAAGGGTGCAGCACCACATCCTGACCTTCCTGACTGCTCTCATCTTGCCAGGGAAACACAGCTCTCTAGAGCAGGAAGAATTAAGGCCCAGGTGATCAAAGCTGGGATCTTCACAACAGCAGATGGGTGTTTTGCAAGCTTCTGCCCAAGGAATTTTTCCACAGCCATACAACAAATTAAAGCCATGTTAATGCTGTGCCCTGTTCTCAGGTCAAACTCCTACTGCTTCTGCAACTGAGCACAAGCTAGACTGAAGATGTGAGGGTCTTAAGTGCCTATGCTTAGCACTTACTTGATGTACCTACCTGTAGGGGAAAAAATTGATCCCTTCCTACGCAAATGTTTACTACAAAAAAAAAAATACTCTGTAGTGACAGGTTTTTCTATAAATTTGGGTCTGTTCTAGTTTCATCTTGTGGCTTACTGAAAAGCTCCAGAACACGCTCACAAAGAACTGCTCACTGGAAACAAACCTCATTTGTCTCTGGTTCCCTCCTACAAAACCTTTTAAGACTCAACACAGCAGCAGCAGCAGCACCCAAACTGGACTGTGTCACTTCCCGAAAACCACCAACTCTCTTCAGCTGCCGGCTGTGGTCTCAGACCAGAGCCCCGTTCCCACAATAACAGCCTTTGCTCTGAAGCTGCACGAGGATGGAGCATGTCTCACCCAACACGCGTGGTGTTTATATTCTCCAAACATCTCCTCCTTTGTTTCTCTTTCCAGGAAGGCCCAGCACAGAACAAGAGCTGCTTGGATTAGCACTCCTGGTCTCTCGCTAAGCCTTAGAAACACTCACTATCTTTTCAGCTGCTAATAATATCTCAGTGTTTGTAATTTCCAGGCCCTCCTCGGTCATGAGGAAGCCCTGTTTATTTTCCTCCCCCTTGAAATGTCAGCAGGATTAAGGCACTAAGCCCTGCACATAGTTTAAGAGGTTCAGAGGCAAGTACAGCCTAGCTGGAGAAACCCTGCTCCCTGGTTTCTAGTGGAAGGGACTGCACCGAGCTGCCCAACACACAGGGGCACCAAATTCAGAGAGCTGTGAATTCAGCAGAGACAGCAGGTGACAGGGAAATACAGCAAGGCTCCCCAGGTGATACACTCACAAAGCAGAACCAGATGAAGACCCTCCATGCAAACAGCTGCCACTGAGATCTGGGCTACTCCTCTCTCTCTTCACTCTGAGATTACTCAGTCCAAATCTCAGGGAGAGAGGAGCTCACCCTCATCCACCACTGCCCCATGTACCCCTGCTCCTCAGCACCCTCCCAGAAAACACACAGACTGCAAAGAGCTTAATGCAAAGAACAGCAAATAAGCCAGGAGGGCAGCGCAAATACACGTGAGGATAAACTAACCTGGATCCGCTGTGTACCAGCAGCCCCTGCTGGCTATGGGCAAGCAGGCACTGCAAACACCGAGGGTGAGGCAGAAGGGAAGGGAAATGTGACAGTTTATGGCACGGAAAAGAAATCATGGAGACAGCTATCCGCAGACAGAGGAAACAGGGAGATGGGATAGGCAATGCCCACTCAGCAGAACAGGGTAATGCAAGTTCACTGGCAAAAACACTGCCGTGACAGCAGCCTGCTGTCTTACCTGACAAGCCTGTGGGATGGCGTTCTTCTGCTTCTTTGGCGCAGAGACAGGAGCTGGAGACTTGTCAGACACACTGCCTTTCAACACTTTGAGCAGGTACAAGGAGGCACTAAGAAACAAAAAGGGGGAGAACAGAGCAGTTACCACAGTACCGCTGCAAATCCACCTGAGGGCAGAGGCCAGGTGATGCGGGCAGCCTGTTCCCTCCCGAGAGAGGTTAAAGAGCCTGAGAGGGTCCCTTTCTGCAACCTAACCCACTCTTGCAGATTTAAAGACAAATCTCAGGAGGCTGCATCCTTTCACTGGCTGTCACTGCAGTCACACACATCTTCACTACCAGCCTCATTTCCTCAAGCACTTGCTACCAGTTTTGACTAGCACAGTTTCAGAATTCCTGCATTTGCCCACGATTTGAGAGCCTGCAGAGCCCAGCCAGTGCTGCAGCCCTCCCAGCCTGGGCTGCTGCGTGCCTGCAGAACTCAAGTAAATCACCTGAGAGAGCCTGCAGACAGCCTGCTGCTTTTGAGAAGTGTCATCTTAACTGAACATGCACACAGCAGCTCCACTGGCACTGCCAGAAGGTGTCAGGGAGCCTTGTGGCACACGCAGCCAGCCCTGCACTGCCAGGAATTGCCATGGGTCCTGCGCAACCATGGCCTAGGGGTGCTGCAGGGCCAGCACTGCCCAGCGGCACTGGCTTGACCATGCAGCATGTGCCCACTAAATAAAATTATCTTGAGAAATCCGAGATGGAGTCTGGAAGTCTCCCTGAATCTGCCTGCAAGCCACAAGAGAGCCTGCTGGTAAACGGCACTTCTGTTTGTATCAGGGAACAGCAAGATTACACGTTTCCTAGTAGATTCACATGTGGCTTATCCTAATTCACCTGTAGGCAGTGGCAAAGGAATGAACACTTGTACAGACAAGAGCCACAGTCACTGCTGTTTGCACTGAGCCACCACGGAGACAGGAAACCCCAGGATTTACAGAATGATCATTGCAGATGGACCATAAATTACACTCATCCCTGCACTGAATCACACACAATTCATTACTCTCTGATGAAGCCTCCTGGGAGCATTTTCCATCACTATTAGCAAAGCTGTATGAGGCAACTGCTATATCACAGAGCCCCTAGAAGATCATCACCAAAAAACGGACATCTCTGTTTCAAAATGCTTCACACTGTCAGGATGTGTCCTCATGTAAACTAGTCCTCATGTAAACAGACACAGGCAGCCAGCCTTCATGGAGCCTCTCACTTTTGTGAACTGTTTAACCAGCAACATTATGCCTGCTTACAGACCAGCCACAGTCACAACCCTGCCCGCAGCACTGACTAGAAAATCTCCTTCTTAACACTTACCTGAAATAATAGAGAGCCACTGAGGAATCAGTGTGCTTGCAGGCTTTTTTCACAAGCCTCTCCACAAAGGCATGCAAATCATCTTGCAGGGCTTCCACTTTCTTGCAGTACTGCTTAGCTCGGCACAGTGAGTTCCTGAAAGAGCATTGAGAACAAACTCAAAGCCATTACCAACAGAAAGAGCTCTGGAGAACACAACTATGAACCCTTATCACTGGGCTTAGTGCAACACATACACAGACATGGTGCTAGCTCTGGGCAGCAAAAGAAGCAGTCTTTGCTGGGGCAACAACTGCTCTTCACCTCAAGCAACTTACTCAGGTGGCAAAGTCAACTCTCCTCCAAAGCTCCCACAAAGTGAAGCTGGCTGCCTCAAACGCTGCTACTGCAGAACTGCTTCTTAGCAGCAGGTAGAAAGCAGCACTGAAAGCACCTTAGAGCAGTGCTGAGGATGGCAGGGAGTGGTGCACAGAGGCCACACCACACACCGTGCATTATGCCTCCATCTAGCTTGTATCCTGCTTTATTTGTGGCAATGAGCAGTGAGAATTTGCACTTTGCCTGTCTTAATAATAATTTTTGTGAGTTTTATTCCAGCCACAACAGGAACTCTGTAAGCGTAGGGAGTTGTCACACAGTCTGACTCAGAGGTCAGAGGCCCACGGAGATATTCAGCAATGTGGTACTGTGCCTGCAGCACCAACTGTTTGTTCTGTAGGTCTGACACTTGACTCTTGAAGTCCCTTAGACTAGAAAACCCAGATCCTGATTGCTTTCCTGCAGGTTATAGCTAAGCACTGTCTATGTGTGTATGTGCAGTAATCTAATTCTCCATCATCTATAAGCACAGCTATTGACTCCAGTGTTAAAAAGACTCATTTCTAGGATTCAGTCAACACTACTGGTGCCTATCAAAAGCCCTCACCAATTAGCTGGAGGATTACGGACACTTACGTGAAGATAAGAGCTGTTTTCTGCAGGAAATCAACCTCCTGCTTGTCCGAGTCTGAGCTCATGCACTGTTCTATCACCTGAAGCAGAGGCTCGATGATGTCAAACACCAGGGGGTTCTCTGGTTGCTTACTGAGGAACACTTCAATCAGATCCAGCACCTGCAAACGTAAAGTTACTGAGCTGAGAACTAATGCAGACAGGAAAACATGATGGATCTACCCGGCACAGCTCCTTCAGAACAGAGCAAGGTACAGGGAAGGGGTTTGAAGAAAACTGTACTTGCAGCTGAGATCAGTGTACCTTCTGCTATCACCTGTAATGCCACAGCATGAGAACATAGAGATTTGAAGCTTGAAACTGAAGATTAAAAGCTGCTGGTTGACTTCAGCCTATTTTTTGCAGTGACATCATTTAAAAAAGCAGTGTCGCTGACACCCAGCCAGACCTGCAGCCACTGCAACTTGGCACAGATCCCTGTTAGCTCCACTGACGGATAGCTCTTACCCCCACGAGTCCCCTTTGACCTGCAGACACCGCATTACCATAAAATCATCCTCTTATTGCCCAGCATCGAAACAAAACTGCAGTGAAGCCAATGGTCACTACACTAATCAGCCTTCCTCCTAGCTACCCTGACACCAGACATTTGGATGCGTGAGCAGCTGCAGCTGTCCCTGGATGCCCCAACACCCTGGACAGCCCATGCTGACACCAGGTGGCCTCAGGTCAGTATTACAGACACAAATAACCAGGGGGTGTTAAACACAACCCGACGGAGTTAATGAGCCTAACAAGACAAGAAAAGCTTAGGCTGCAAGGTTACAGGAGAGGTTTTGTGTGTTTGTTCACACTAAGGCACATCATAACTAACGTTAAGTAGCTCGTGGCTTGCCGTAGGCTACAGCCAGCACGCTAGTTCACCAAAGCTCTTTGCATCAGACACAGATCTCATACCTTGATCTTGAAATCTCTCCGCAGGATCTTCTCTTTCCGAATCCTGTCTCTCTCATCCTTCTTTGCCTGGATCCGTTTCTGCTGCTCCGCAAAGAGGGCCGAGATGTTCTTGTCCAGGGCCATCATAGCCTCATCATCCAGATCTTCATCACTCTCATCTTCTCCCTTTTGTTTTTCAGAATGCAAAAGCCACATGTCACTCCATGGACTTCAAAAACAGCTCCCAGCCCTCCCCTGCCTGGGACTGCCCTGACTCTGCAGGGAGAGGAGAACCATGGCCACTTCAGGGCAAATTCACAGTGGGGATGTTGCTACCTCCAGACCCAGAACAGCAACATGGAGAAGGAAAACAGATGCTTAGACCACTGAGAAACATAGTTCGTATTTCCTGTTAGGTAATCCTGGCTGCACTGTACCAACACTTAGAGCTAGAGGACTGGGAGAGGAAAGAGGCCTGGGGTTTGGACACTAGCTCCCTCTGCGCTGTTTTTCCTTCAATAAGGAGGTTAATATACTGCTATGTTCATAAACTTTATAGGAATCATTAAGCCACACTCCAGCACTGCTACAAGGAGGCTCCAGAGTGGCCCACTGGGATCACACTCCTCCTCACAGGCTAGCCAACACAGACACCACATAGCAGTATCTCAGTGCTTTAGTTCACATCAATCTTCTTTATTGCAGGCAGGAAAACAAGTTATCAGGCTAGACTAGGCAAGCAATAGCACTCAAGGCACACTAACAATAAATAAAAGAAAAAGTGACTTATTGGCAGAGCTTTCTTTGACGATCCTGAACTCCTGCATCAAATGCCATACAAAGATGACTGCCAGGGTTATCACCACATAGGCTCAGATTAAGATGCAGGTGTTCAATAATATTTCACCACCCCAAACCTCCCGGTATCAAGGTAGACACTCAAAACATACCAATACATTCTGTGCTTTGAGAACATTCATCAGCTGACTGCGAAAATCTTCATCAACTTCTTCATCTTTTTCCTCGTCTCCGCTGTCATTCTCTTCCTCAGTGTCATCTTCATCTGAGGAGTCCTCACTTTCTTCATCATCCTGAGGAAGAAAAGTTCATCTCCTGACCTATCCATTCTTCAAGCCCTACTTGATTCCCGATTCCCAGGTGTGTAACTTCAGAAATAAAAGCTCAAGTCTCCCCTCACCCCGTTATCTTGTCTACAGCCCACAGATTGAGGTAAGGACACCTCAGCTAACAACAGAGATAACAGGTCTTCACAGGAGCTAAAAGCACAGCATAATACAGGCTTCTCTGTCACATTAAACAAGTTTTAAAGAGAAGATTCCAAGGAAGAAATGAATTAACAGCCCCCATCTGACTTTCCTTTCTGCTAATGCCTGTAATGCTTTGTGACTCGGATCTCTGTAGTTCTTAGAATCCGAGATCTCAAATTCAGGTTACTGTGCATCGCAGGAATGATTCAATGTGTGCCTGCCAACGAGAGGCCTGTGCTAACCTCAGGATGCAGTTGTTTGTTCTCAGGAAGCCTCACCTATTCAGACAGCCATACCTACAACAGCGTTTTCCTTCAAGCCCGAGAGACTAATAAATTTGTACTTCCAGCAAACCATTTCTGTGTTGCACATTTAAAATAAATCCTAATAGAACAACAGCTATTTCATTCAAGACAGAGAAATGCAGTTACATCTATTACCACAGATCAGCAGAAACATTATTTTTAAATGGCAAAGGTCTGAAAAGTATTTGGCACAGGCAATGGCCCAACAATTACCGTGTCCTGAGCAGACTTTTTGTCTGATTCTTCCATCACAACAACAGCACTTTCTTCATCCTGATCTTGGTATGGATCAAGAACCTGCAGAAAATAGGAATTGTTTTTCTTGTTTTCAGTACTTTGTTTTGGTGCCTTTGTGTGTGACATGAATTTCAGCACAGCCAGAGAGCTGGATGATGATGTAGTAAGTAAGGGCATTCAACTTTCTGGCTTGTAATATCATGTTTGTTCATACATTAAGTTCTTTCTATAAGTAACAAAAACTGTGGAGAAAATTGAAGATGTTGGAGACAGATCAAACATTTTCATTTGTTACAAATTAAGTATTAGGTTCATCCTATAATATACTTGACAGCTGATCCCTGCAATCTATAATACCCTCTCAGTAGACACTGCTTTACTCAGTGATGTGACCAATGCAGATTTTCAGTGCCAGTTATTTTTAGCACCTCTACACTTAGCCTTTCTAGAAATAAAGAACAAGTTACCATTGATACTCACATATAAAACCTAACAGCTATATAAAATGTCCCAGGAATTTCCTTGGGCTAAAACTACTAACGAATACAGCCTAAAACTAGCACATCTCAGGCTCCCACAAAGAAACTGTCTGCAAGCTGCTTTTATAATTCAGCAGCACACATTATGACAGACATCTTCTAAATTGAGGAGGCTTTTATTTAATCCCAAAATAGAGACACACTTCTATATCTGTTAGGGACAAGACAGGCAAACGGTACAATGCCCTACTAATGTCTCACTTACATCCAAGATCAGCTGCAGGCCCTTCTTGGTCAGATTAGGACAAATGCGTCCAAACACGCTCTTGGAGATCCGACGTATGAGCAGGCTGGGCTGGGCAAGGAGGGAGAGGAGGATTTCCACAATCACCTCAACCCATCCTGGCTCTGTGTTCTCTGCAAAGGAACAAACAAACAATGACAGGTAGGGGCAAAACCACTGCACTGGCACAGTGAGAAGAGGCTGCAGATAAATTCACAAAGGAAAAAAAAAAAAAAGACAGCCCTTGCAGATACTATTTGAACTACTCATTCAACAACACAGACCAGAAATAATTGAGTGTGAAAGTAAAGACTGTTGCTGTATTGGAAAGGCTGCTAACCATGGGGAGAAACACACCTGAAATTGTCTTTAGGCCACTGCAAAGCCTCACCAAGTAACAAACTTATTGTTCATTTAATCATTAGTTAGATTACCAGTTCTTCAAGTCATGGGACACCTACTTGGCCACATTAAAGCAATCAGCAGTCAGACAGCAAAAGCACATGATTTTTATAGTGTTTCCAATGAAATCAGGAGTCACAGTAGCCCATGAAAAGTGCTGAGTTTTAAGAGTGGCCCCTTAGTCTGAGAGTTCAGGACCATTAGTCTGAAAGTTTGGGAATCCTCATCTACATACAACCAAGTCACCCAAAATTATAGCTTTTGTTTTCACAGTACCCACAGATTTACATAGGGATTTAAGGAGACAATAAGACCGTAGTTAGAGAGGAAGTCATAAGAACAAGACAGGTTCTTTCCTGCTCAAGTCCCAACCTATCTCCACAGGCCCAAAATGAGAGCAGGCTAAAGCAGCAAACAGGCTGTATCTACACACAGGACACATTTAGATGGCCCAGAACTTGAGCTCTGAAAGCAGCAAGTTTCAGGCCTACTGGCTGCATTCAGCAAGCTCTCAGGCAGCACAGAACAAGGACTTAACAGGACTGAACTCCCTTGGATGCTACTCAAGTGAACCACAGCCAGCCCTGAAGCCCACCTATTCTGTAAGGGGCACCCAGAAACACCATCAGATAATGATGTGGATGGCAAACGGGCAAGAAATTTAGAAAGACATGGGAAAAGAACAACGGAGACTCTCCTGGGGACAACTGCATTAAGCCAGAAATGATGGAGTCAGAGTGCTTCACTAATGCAGAACCACGATTTCTGTCTTTGACAGAGCATTAACAATCCCACCCCATTTCTTTCTGCAGAAAGGACTCACCGGTCTTTTTCTTCTTAGGTTCCTTGCTGAATGCCCTCTCTGTGCAGTTCAGAAGGTCACTCAGAAGATCCATTGTCTCAGATGGGTTCTGTTCAATTACATGCAGACAGTAAGCACCCCCTTGTGAATTCCCCACTAACAACAGCAACACAAGTCATATATCCCCAATATAAGAATCTCACTAAATAGGTACAGATATTAAAATCAGCTGCTAAACCCCTTTGCAGAAGAAAATATGAAACTAAGTAGAAATTACTCCACTCAGCAGCAAATCAAGGGCAAAAACAATGCTCAGACCAAACTTTGCCCCTGTAAGTTGATGTCTACAGTCAGTGTAAGAACCAGAGTTTATAAGCTGCCAATTGCCCATTTTTAGTAGCCAGAGGCTGTGAAAGATTGGATCTCTGAACAAAAACATCTGCAGCTGGGTGTTCAGAATACCCAGCTGTCAACATATTTTACACCATTCAAATATGCTTCAGAGATCTTACCTTGAAAAGGTGAATGGCCATTAAAAGCAGAAATTGCTGAAAAGCAAAGATTTTGGCACTATCTGCTTTATTTTCCTTCTTCTGCAGGTTCTTCACAGACTGAAGTGTTCTGAAGAAAGAAATCTTTTTGAGTCTTTTACAATTACAACAGCAAATCCTCTCCTATGATCAGACTAAAATCATGACCAAATCTTCAGTACCATCTTCTGTACTCAGCATTTAATTTACAGATATTGGACATATGTACAGTATACCCAAAAAATTAACCCAACAATAGCATCTCAACCTCTGTATGGCTTAAAAAAACCTCTGCACTTGGGCACAGGCTACATTCCTAATACTACAGCCAAGGCATAGTAGACTTTTATAGGAAATAAAGCTCAGAAAAAGAGCACCAGAAAGAGTCACTGGGAAGTTAGAACAGGCATTATTAGGGGAAAAGCTTAGCAGAGTTGCTAACATGCTTGGGAGAAAGACTAGAAGTGAAAATAGAGAAGGGCACAGCCACCTACACACACTTAACACACTGGTGGAACAAAAAGGAATTGGGTGATGAGAAACAGAAAGGCATCCTGCTACCCAGTGCCTGGTGCAGGATACTCAAAGGAAAGAAACAAAACTGCCACTGCCTGTGAAATGGTTCAAATGGTTCTGCTACAGCAGCCAGAACAACAGGAGGACAAAAGAATACAGCCAAAAGTTTTTACTGTCCCAGAGACTAAAACTAGGGCTTTTTTACCTTCCTCATCCCAGCAACCCAGAACCCAGCTTCCCGAGCCTCTCACCTCTCCCAGGCCTCTCTCTGATCCTTGGTAAAAGGCTTCACAGCTTTGACGTACTTCTCACTGGAGAGCAGCTCGTTGGCATACTCAACAAGGAGAAAGATCCACAGCTTCCCATCGGCAGTCACACCATGGACGTGCTTCTCCCTCAAGGCTGCAGCCTCTGCTGTATCCCCCAAAACGCTCAAAGTGTTTAAAGTCTGAAGCAACCTGCAAAGAAAAACAGTCAGCATGTTATCAGCAGAGGAACAAGATGACCTTCTCCATACTCCCCTAAACAATGCCCAAGGCAGAGCACTCATCTCAGAACTCTGGTCACAGCCCAGATTCACAGGGCATAGTTTCAACCCATACATGTATCCAAGCACAGGGATGTAAAGCTCATTGTCTCAGTGCCCCCAAGGACACCATACACTGCCTATTATTCTTGTCCTCAGCTGTTTCCCATTCTATGTCTCATCTATTTTGCCTCTACTGAGGTTACAGCACCAGCCTTGGCAAGTACCTAAGAGTGTCTGTTGTTATAGGTCTATTTTAGTCTCATGCATAGCGGACAGAAAGCCAACAACAACCTGTGTAACCCCTCAACCTCTCTATAGTCCTTTCTCTTCTAGCTTGCAACAGAGACAACAGAAAACATATGAGAAAAAGCATTCTGAGCTCAACTCTACATTTACCTGATCATCACGCACATACTCGACAAGTTTGCCATGCAAAAACGTTTTTACTGAAAAAAATGTTTAGGATTTTCAAGAAATCTGTCTAGGATCTCCTTAAGAAAAGCCATTCCCTGGTCCTGGAGTCAAACAGAAACACTCCAGTTCCAGCTCACAGGCCCAAACCTCTTGCTGTGCCATTTGCAGGGTGATTTTATTCTCGGGAAAGAAGAGAAATTTCCAAGCAAATGCAAGCAAAACCCTTACCCAAAGAAGTAGTTTGCTGCCAGTGAGTGAGCCTGTTCATCTAGGGGCTCTGATAAAAGGGCATTTGTTTCCGGTATTTGGGAAGTCTTTTTCTTAGTCTCAAAGAAAGCATGGAAGAAGCAAAACCTAGAGTAGACAAAATGAGAAAAAAAATTAACTGCCAGTTTGGTCATAACAGAGCAAAACCAACCCATGTGTGCAAAACTAAATAGAACACAACACTACATATTTACCAAATTTTTTTCAAGGACCTCCAAGCCATGAAAAATACCACTATCTACATTAAAACCTTTTCCTCAAGGTATGTGGGGTAAAAAGAGAGAAGGATGCTCATGACTTCACAAAAGTGTCAACACTTGAGGCCGCACAATACAATACTCGGACTGTCACGACTGGGTCATATCCTTCAAGGCTTTCAAAGTGAAAGATAAATACCAGTGACATCCTCAAACAGCCTAGGTAAGCAGGAATTTAAAATTTACTGAAAATGTACAGGACCAAGTTGATCATAAGGGTATAAATGAGAAGAGTTTGTCCAAGTTTGCAGAATGTATTTTAAAAACAGAACCCAGTCTCCTAAATGACTAATGTTATGGAATATTTCCATGTCAATTTGCCCAGTGCCATGGGAATTGCTCAGCTGGAATACTGCTGTAGGGCTAACCAGAATTGTTGCAAGCACATGTGGCATTAAGCCTTTAAATCGTTCTCACCTGGAAATGTCCATGACAAGGTCCTCTTCTTTCTTCACTGGACTTTCAATGATGCTCATAAGCCGGTGGATGATCCACTTCCTCAATCGAGCAATCTTATGTTGTGTTCTTTCAGTAAAGAAGCAAACACAATCAGCAGTATGAACGCTACACTGAAGTAAACACAAACCTCACAATCTGCTGCAGCAAGAGGTGGCTTTCAGTGTTAGTGTTGCTTTCTTCAGTAAGAAAGCAACAGGTAAGTAAGAAGAGATACAATCTTCCCAATTTTGCTTTACACTATGCAAAAGACAACATACTTATGCCACTAAGGAACTACACAGTTCACTGATGACACTTCAGGAATTGCATTAGTCCATCTCTGACCTCACTCTATGGACATGTAACACACACACATGGTGTTTTAATAGCTTATGTCTTCTTTGGAAGAGCTCCCTGCCCAGGTAACCCATTATCCACAGCACCAAGCTGGGATATTCAGTGAGTAGCTGTGCCAAAGTGGAGGACAGAGCTGCCTCTTGGGAAGCTTTCCTAGCTGGAAATTGTGACAAATATCTATGAAGGACCTAAATATTTACAGGAGACTTGAGACACTAAGTGGGTGCTTTGCTGCAGGCCAAGAAGCTGAGAGCACTCAAGGCAGTTAAATATTCAAACTCAGATAAAAGGAATACGCAATTCCTACAAAGACCTGAGAGTCTGTAGTGAAAAAGGAAGCCACTGGAGACTTTTGCCTGTTCCCAAAACAGTTGCCAGGGCTAGAAAAGCAAGAGAAAAGGCTTTTCTGGCCATCCAGTCTGTTTTGATCAGGGAACAGATTTCTAGCTGGTTCTCACTGCGTTTGCTCCTACATAACTTAATTTTGTCCCAGCAAAAGAGTCAGATGTTGGGCCTAAACCTTCTGGGACAGAGGAAACGGAACAGGAAACAATTGTCAGCTCATGGCAAGGGAGCCAGCAAACTCTGGCTGTCCGACCCTGACTTCACACAGGTAGCTACTCCAACCACAAACAGAAAGGAAAAAAAGAAGGTGCATCACCAACATACTCACTTGTTCACATTTTCTGGGTTCTGCTTCTGACGGCTAGTTGAGAAATCTAAACAACAGCTCAAGTCTGGCCTGAGGAACATGTCTTTGAGCCAATCAATGTATTTCTGCAACGCCACTGGCTGCAGGTGTCTGACTACCCTCCAAATGCTGGGCACCACTGGATAGCCTTGATTTGTGAGAGTAGAGAAGCCGATCATTACTGCTAGCTGCCTCTCCGGATCATCACAGCTGTTCAGAAATGCATCTACGTATGCTTCCATCTCTGGAGCAAATTTAAATCGGTCTGGAAGCTGAAAAAAAGAGTCAAACGAGTAGGTTAAGAACCTTACACTGAGTCTGAGTATCTTTATGAGCACAAACCACTGTCCAGATTTGACTGCCATAAGGAAATTAAAGTCACGTGCCTGAATATTTGTCATACAATTAGGCGGGATCAGAAAAGTCACCTATTTCACCTTCTGGTCTTCCTCACGTAAGAGGAACCACTGTAAGCAACCACACAATCCTGGCACGTACCTCAACCCTTCAATTTGGGCTTTCCCAACCAGTCAAGCTTGAGCAGGCTGGACCACGTGCTGGCCAGTGCAGCGAAGCTCTTAGGCTGATTCTTTTTATGGGGATGAGCTCAGGATGTTACTCACACCATCTGCCTCACACCTTCCCTTGATTCAGAAATTCCCCCACATTATTTCTGGTCTCCTCTAGCAGCCCTGGATCCTCCTGACCTACAGTGCACAGAACAAATCCCACCTTCTCTCCCTGGTGTCTCTGAAGTGTTGAGGCATTCTGAAAGGAGGAGGAGTTGACATGTTTAACCCTAAAAACATGTCCTGAAGTGTTGCTCTTTTGTGCTAAGGCCTATCCTAAGTGCTGTCACTGGTCTGCAAGGTGTGCAGCTGGCAGACTCTTGGCCCTTGGAACATTGTCCAACAGCACGCAGACCAGGACACATCTCACCTCACCACACATCTCATTTCATCACGTCTTTTCACAGCCTACAGTGTTCATTCCCACTCATTTGTTCTGAAAAAGCAGAACTTTAACTGGTGAAACCTCGAAGAGGGCAGGCTGTGGCTTCACTCCAAAAAATGAAACTTTTGTAAATCAATAAAACAGCTTATCTGGTATCACCATGTCATAAGCAAAATAGCAACCTAGCAGGAACAGGAACGGTAATGAATGTGTAGGGAATTATGGTCTTAAAATAAAGAGTTTATAGATTTCCAATTAACTACAAATCCATCCAACCATAAAATAAATCCTCCAGCAAGCCATTTCACACAAAACACAACTTCACAAGGTCCTGTATTTAAAACTCCATACATGTGTATGAAAGCTGGGAGAAAAACTCCGGAAGATTCTGCCATAAACAGGCTAGTAACTCACAACGGGGGATTCATCAATCATTTCCCAACAAAAGCAAATCAAGTACATTTGCTTGCTTGTTTAAACAAAAAAATAGATCCAGTAAGATAACTGTCAGTCAATATCAGACTCAAGCTTTGTCTAGTTTCATCTCCAAGAACAACCTGAATCCCCTAAGAAAGTATAAGATTATAGCATTTGCTTTCCAAAAACAACCTGTATCAAGGAAGAAAACAAAACTAAATAAAATCAACAGCAAAGAAAATCAAACTAAGACCTTTTCTACTTCTTCATCAACAATACTAGGCTTTTCTTTTGTGAGACAGACATTGCGTTCAGTGATTTGCACACTTCAGACAGGAATTAAATTAGCAAATCTTTTGATGCACATGGAAGAACACAGCCTAGTTCACTGTGGAACACAAAAAGAAGCAAGATACAGGAAAACAAGCAAGCCAGTGGATAAACCCTGGCAAAAGTAACTTCATATCCAGGGGCACCATGATAATCATTATTTTCAGAGCAAAAGTGCACATCCATTTCTGCTTTGGTACTAGAATTGAAAGACTACAAAGTCCTGTCCCTCCCAAGAGAAGACAATGATTTTGGGGCCTACATCAGAATATTTAGGACTAGAACATCATGAAAAGACAAGCCAAAGCCCATTTTTATTGGTATTCTTTCATTTTTCCTCCCCTTGTTGCAGGTTTTTTTTTTGCTTGCTTGCTTTGCAGGAGGGAAGGCAGAGGACTTCCAAAATCCAGCTCCCATATTGCACTGAGATGTGCATATTGAAGCAAGTACTAAAATACACAAAAGCATGAGTCGTCCCTTTTTGTCTTTGCTTTCAAATGTTCATGCAACACCCAGCACAATGACAGACAAAAAGGAGCTTCTGGACATGCAAAATCAAAAGGCCTGTCAAAGGATGACACATGACGTTGTCAATATGCTGAGGGCTGCCCTTCCTCTGCTTCCCCCACGGCAAGAGCTTTCTCGGCAGCACCAATGGAAGCAGGGGGCTCAGTGCTGAACAGTTTCAAACTCCTTAAAATAAGTCTGAATAGTAATACACAAATAGACAATAACAATCAAAAGCAGTCTTATAAAAGCCACTGCAACCAGCAGTCACACAATAACCCTACCTTTAGTAAGGGCTAAATTTAGTCCAAGGTCTAAATCACATAAACTTATTTTTAATACAGGAAGACGTGTAACAGGAAAGGTGGACAGGGACTGGGGGGAGGTTCTGCTCAGAACAGGGGCTTTAGGCCTGAGCACAAGTACTTTCAAAGGACCTACCTGACTTGTTACCACATGTTCTCCGTAGAGCTGCATCACCTTCCCTTTGAGAACCATCTGTAGCTGATCCAGAGACAACAAGGGCAGAGCGCTCCCCAGCAACCGGTAGCACATGTAACTGAACAGAAACAAAGAACATTAACATTTTCTCAAGTAGAGCCACAGCCGTAAAGCCACAAAGAAAGATAAGACAGAGAAGAAGTGGTGACGCAGGCTATGTGGAGTACACAAGAAGACAGAAGTCAAAAACACATACTTTCTACATGGATCTGGTGTTCAAAAATCATACTGCTGAAAATTTTCCTTCTGGCTAGCACAGCTGTTCAGATCTTTGTCCAAAGCAGGTCCTCTGCTGCCCAGAAATAGATCAGTCCACACCAGCAGCCCCTTCCTCAATGCACTTGCTGGATCTCTTCTCTCTACGTGTTTATTTCCACAGGCCTAAAAACTTACTTGTTTGTGAAACTTGCTGTCAAATTTGATCAAAATTGCCTAATGGGCTTAAGAATTACTAGGCAGACATTCTGCAGACACTTCTGCAGAAAAACAGGCTAAAAAGGAAACACTTTTGAGCACACAAAGGTTATTTTCAGACTTACCCAATTCAAGCCAACTAAGACAAGGTTTAAACTTGGAAAAACGTTTTCCCTTCACTGTGATATTCATATAATATGTTAAGAAAATAACTAAGTGCACCTCTGACTTTCAAACTCTTGATCTAATAAAGATTAAACCTGGCCACAGACCGTCATGCTACGGTCCAAAAAATGAAATTATGCTCCCTCAAAATGCTCACACTCACGTTCAGGATTTTGCAGTGTGTTTGTACAGCATGAGTCTCCACAGACAGTTTAAATAATCCTACAAAGATCTAGTGTTAGACTTGGAAAAGGAGCTGAAATAGATACTGTTATGATTTCAGCCCCAGCCATATCCTTCTAAAACACAGACCATGTCAGCACCCAAACCAAAGGAGCCCAATAATATCTAGGTGTTTTAATGGAGCCCATCCTACAAAGCACAAATCTAGCAGTATTAGATACAAATTTCACAACCTTGGTTTATCTACACAGAAGTTGTCTTTAAGCCATGACAACAAAACAGCCACTCTCTCAGACACTTACAGAACGGAATGGTACATTTCCTCTGACAAGTCTTGTAGGAGCACACTACTGATTGAAGACAACTTTATGCCTGACAGGGGTATCACTGTCATGTGCTGTCCTTGGTAAATTTAAGCCCAAATTTGTTACACATCGTAATTCCAACAGAAAACTTACTGGTAACTTGTGGATTTAGGCTTCCTATAAAGTTTCTCATGAATACCTAAATAATCAAATGTTCTCATGTTGTTTACAAGAAACCATAAGTTCAGTCCTACCACAGAAACAGAAAGATACAAGAAACAGAAGCAAGAAACAGAAGAATAATAGGGAAAAAAGAAAAAAAAAAAAAAGAAAAAAAAAAGTGTATGTTAAAACAAACCTCACAGGTCCTGATTTCTCCTTGAATAGCCCGTTCTCCACAGCTTCTTTCCAGAACAGTTCAAAGGCACCTTCCTTTAATGAAACTTCGAGCAAAGCAAGCCCTACACTGGGCAATTTCTTGTCCTTCTTCTCTGACTTGGCAGCACTTTGCAGAAGCTCTACAAGTCTAGAAGAAGAAAGCATACGATGTGAGAGAATGGGCCTGGAAGGGGATTGCTGAAGGCCAAATTCATCCCACTGAAGAATGCAGGACACTTACAGAGCACTGCAGGCAGAGCTATAATTTAGTAAACGGCAGAGCAGTTAGTGCCTACCCCTTAATAGCACCTGCAGTAGCAAATGCAGGCAGAAGGAAAGCGTTACTTTTCTCACTGCTATCCAATAAACCAATAATATTGTATTTGATAGTCTTAATTTTAACAACTTACTTGGGAATATTTTCCTCGTTTACAATAGTAGGTGATCCAAACAGCTTCTTCAGCTTTTTAGGTTTCAGAACACCAGGGAATTTCTGTATGCCCACAAGTAAAAGGTGGAGGTTCTCTGGAGACTGGAAAGCTGAAGTGAAGTCAGCTTGCAGGATACCAAACAGGACCTCCTCAAATATGGATTCAGGAACCTAGGTCAGAATGAAGATAAGAGAGCATGTGAGAAACATCTGAGGGCATTTTACCAACCTGCTGTGCAGTACATGAAAATATCTGTATTGTAGGGCATCTTACTAAAAGCCTGAGTGTTCCAGAAACTTTAGAAACAGCTTTTATGGTGCAACCAAAAATCATGAACAAATTTTTATCCAGTATTACTATCCAGTCCCCAGGTGCTTAACCACAGGGAGCAGGACAATATGTTGTCATCAAACAGCAGTTCTGGTCAACTCCAGCTGAAATTGTTCTCTTGCCATCTGCCTGTTCCTGTCTGTACTGCTGTGCAGCTCAGAGAGGAGTAAACACTCTCGGATTAGCTTTTAATTATATTTCCATTAAAAGTTACTTATTTCAGTATGATTTGTTGGTAAACAACTGTGTTGAATGGTTTTAGAGGGCACCAGATCCAATGTTTTCATCAATAAAATATGGAAAGAGTCAAAACGGCTTACATTTGGATTTTCTGAAAGATTAGATTCAAAATACATTTAAACCTAACATCAGGAGTAGACAGACTAAGGTAAACCAGAGCATCCTTCTCAGAAAAAAAAAAGCATCTGCCCACAGATAACTTAGAAAATAGGTCCTGCAGTTTAAACTTACTCTTCCATAACTCCCCTTTGACTTTTAACTATGAACAAACCAATGGAAAAGCAGTCCCCAAAGCGAAGTCCTCCCTCCTATCCACCACATGCTGTGGCTATACCTCCGACAGGATGTCCACAATAGTTTTGCTAGGGAGATCTTTGAGGTGTGCTTGGTATTGTGTCAACTGCTGGAGAAGCTGGATACTCTCCAGCAGAGCTTTCTGGTCCTAGAAAGGAAAAGTACGTCAAAAATAGGAGACATACATTAGAGGTTAAACAGAAAGCTTAAATAATCCACTACTGAGACCCTCGTGTCTACTTCGAATAAGAAAACAATTGCTTCCTGATGTGCAACTTTTCCCAACAGTATTTTCTGGCTGTATGTGACTACAGATGCCTTCCTTGCATAAGACGTAGTGAGACTTTTGGTACCATCTGACACAGTTTCTACTTTCTAGTCAGGAATTGATGTTTAGAAGATACAAAAACTGTACGGATAATGCAAAAGAAATTAATTGGAATTGATGCTCCAAGTCCCATCTCATCCACTAGCCAATGGCCCAGTCTTTCTTTCCACATCCTCTCTCTACTTCAGCCAGCCTGAGAACCCCTACTCACAAGCAACGTAACAGCAGTGTTACCTTAACAAGCCGGCCAGATTGAAATAGAGCTATAACTCCAAAAAAGTTTCCAAAAGCTGCATTTCTCACAAGTTTCTGAAAAAGAAAAAAAATATTGGAGTAAAAATCCACCCCACTGAGATGTTAGAGCTTACATTCAACTACAACTCTGACAGAGAGTTAAAAAAAAACAGCCCATACTATGTTTAAGAGCTACTGTCCTAGATTTTCTCTCCAACACACAAATCTCAGATAAAACATGGACAGACAAGAGTATCATCAACTTCCAGTTTTCAGAAATATTTCAGTTATTTCATTGTACTCGTTTCTCTCAGTAAGAACCCCAAAGTTACAGTATCCAGGCTCCAAACTGTCAGAGAACAGAGAAAGTTAAACTTGCTGTTCAATGATGCTACGCGCTGACTCACCTTCTTCACTTTTTCAAGATTGTGTTTTTCTTTTATCTGTTCCAGGACACTAAATACTGGAATTTCCTCAAAAGCCTGCAACACCTGAGGAGATGGATGAGACAGCTCAGTTTGCAGTTTGTTCATTCTATAAAGTATTAATAAGCTCAGCCAAAACAGACCTGAACACTAGATGTGCTGCTGCGGGCAATAATGGAGCACAATTAGATCAGTAAAATACGTGTCAGAATTACAACTAGTGCAGACATAAATATATCTGCTGGTATTCCTTTTTTTTTTTTTTCCTTTACATGGCATAGCAGGATCAATAAAGAGAGCATCCTGCTGCAACTATATGACCCTGTAGAAAAGCAATGAGACTTTTCAGCATGGGCAAGGCCCTGACCCAAGCGGGAAGAGCACAGGCTCCTGTGTATTATCAGCTTGTTAGGCGAGATGGGGTCACATCCATGGCAATGACACATAAAGTTATGTGCATAAACTCAATGTCTGCAACTAAATGTTATGTTATAGACTCAAACAGCATCAAGAAAGTATCCTGAAGTGTGTAGTAAAGGGTTGCCTTTTCAGATCTCCCACGAAATGCAACCAAAATCAGAAGGAAGTTAATTTTAAGAAGCCCAGACAGTTCTAAACGCAGCACGTGCAAAAACTTGGCCATATTTCACTGGTGAAGGCTGCTCCTGAGGCACGACCGAACCCCTCGCGACCCCCACATGGGGGGCAGCAGCGGCCCCAGCACTGACCTGCGCCAGGGCCAAGCTGAAGCCCGGCCGGGCGGCCTCGCGGGTGGCTCCCAGCCCTTCCACCAGGCGTTTGAGGGCGTACTGCATCTCTTCGTCCTGAAACACAAACCCAGGCGTTTTTGGGGAGGCGCCGAGCACCCCGCGGGACCCGGCCGCGCCTGCCCCCCTCCATCCATCCCTCCCGGTCCCCCCCTCACCTTTCCGCCATCCCTCAGGTGCCGCAGGAGGTTCTCGGTGGCCGCCAGCCGCACCTCCTGCTCGGGTTTGGCGATGTCCCAGAAGAGATCGAGGAAGGCTCGGCCCTGCCGCAGCACCCCGCGGGGGTCCGCGACACCCCCCCCGCCGCCGCCACCCGCCCGCTCCGCCATGCCGCTACCACACGTGGGGCCGCCACCACCGCCGCTCCCTGCCCGCTCCTCCTCTTCCGGGGCAGCGGGGACGGAGCTGGCCCCGCACCGAGCCTGGCCCCGCACCGGGGGTGTCCCCACGCGGGGTCTGTCCCCACGCGGGGGTTGTCCCCGCACCGGGGTTGTCCCCGCACCCGGCCGCCGCCGCTCCCCCCCCCCCAGCCCCGAGCCCCCCTCAGCGCCATCTTCCCGTCCCCGCCCGTCCCTCCCGAGCCCCCGGGGGGGATCGGGGCGCCGTGAGGGGGCACACCCGCGGTTAAACCCCCGCGGCCGGCCCCGCTTCTCCCCCGCAGCCCCTCAGCGAGCCGCGGGGCTGCTCCGAGGGCGGTGCGGGCGCTTGGGAAGCGGCGGAGGTCGAGGGAACGGGGTGGGGGAAAGCTGGTGAATGCTTCCAGACACGTGCAAGCAAGAACTCCTCACGAACTCCTTTATTTTAATGACAATTTTTATTCTTATTTAACTATCATTTTTATTTGTATTTGTATTTTTGACGAGCACTGAGAGAGCACACGCCGCAAAGCGCAGGGGCTCCCTGCTGGTTCTCCCCTCACGCGGCTCCCTCCTTCCCTCCCGGCTCGGCGGGGCTCCTGCCCCACACTCCGGGCCCCCCGTCCCGTCCCGCCCCGTCCCCGGGGCCGCCCCTCAGCGCGGAGGTGCCCGCACGGCACAAAGGCGGCGGGGCCCGCGCTCCGCGCCCGCCTGTGACGGCGACTTCCCGACAGGCAGCGGCGCGGGCAGCCCCGCTGGAGGTGCGAGGAGAGGAGGGGGGGGTGGGAGCTGGAGACAGGCACCGCGACGGGCAGCCCCGGCCGGGGCCCCGCCGTATATAAGCGGCGCGGGGTCCTGCGGGCGCGGTCCTGTCACGCTCGCCCGGGGAGGAGGCTGAGGTGGCGATGGCGGATTTCGATCCTTACGACGATCGGGCCTACAGCAGCTTCGGCGGCGGCCGGGGGTGAGCCCGGGGAGGCTGGGGAACGACCGGGGATCCTCCCGGAGGGAGCGGGGAGGGAGATAGGGAGGGGCGACCCCCCCCCCAACATGCACGCTCTGGGCCTGCCCCCCCCCCCCCGCTGGGCCTGGCGAGGAGGGGGCGCGGCCGGGCCTCGGCCCTGTGGGGATGGGATGGGGGGGTAAAAGGGGAGGGGGAGGGAGGGACGGGAGGGGGGCGCCGCCTCCGGCAGCCTGCTGGCCCCTCGCCTCCCGCCTCTCGGCTTTGTGGAGGCGCGGGGAGGTGGCTGCGGTGGTCTGGGAGGGGGTAAGGGCAGCTCGCCCCCCCCTCCTCGCTTCGCTCCGCAGCAGATTTGGGGCTTGGTGGCTGGGGAGAGCCGGGAAGGGGCGGGAGGCGGAGGGTGTCGCTGTGCTCCCGCCGGCCCGGAGGCGAGGGGAGGGAGCGGGGGGGGGGGATTTAGGGAGGTGCTGGGCCGGAGCCAAGGTAAGGCCGTGAGGAGCTGCAGCAGGGACACGGCGGGAGGAGGGAGCTGCCCGTGGAGGGCTCGAAGCCCCGGTGCGGGCGGGACGAGCTCGGCACGGCGGAGAGGGGAGGGAGCCGCGGCGGCCCCGAGAGCAGGCGGCGTTGTGGTGCCTGCGGCGGGGAGGAAATGGGAGGGCTCTGCGGTGCCTCCGCTCGGGGAGAGCCGGGAGCTGCCGGCCTCTCTTGCCTTATCCTGGCTCCCGGTGCTGGCTCCAGCCCTCGGATCCGTGGGGCCTGGCTCGGCTCTGGAGACCGCACGTGTTTGGGGGGAGTGGGCTGCGAAAGCAGTGACCACCAACTACAGAGTTTGCGTTAAACCGTGTTAGGAAGACACAAGTAGTTAACTTTTTTGAAGGTTGATGCTGTACAAGTTTGCTCTAAATTAAAACACCAGGTATAAAACTGTGAAATAAACTATTTGCAAGCAAATGTTAACGAGTATGCTGTTTTTGTCATTTAGTCTTCCAAGATGTTTCCTAATCAACAGTTCTCCTCTGCTGTGGTCAGAGGAGTAAACAGGTTTCATTTCCAGGCTGCCCAGGTAGCAGGGAGGTGGTGGTGCTGAGGCTCTAGCAGGAGTGAGTTGCCTTGCATTCAGCAAATCTCTGGCACTTAGGCTCTGTAAACTAGTTTTTGTGCATAAACATCCTTTGTCTAAAGAGGAGATGTCCCAGAGCAAACAGAGGGGATGGCTATTCCTAGTTTTGCCACTTCTTAAATTCTTAATAGATACATTGACAACTGCCTGAGGTGGCACTTGACACTCATAATTCAGATGTTACTGTAAAGTAGCAAAACAAAAGTTGAAGTGTTACTTTCATATTCAGATTTCTTTAATAGAGTACTTAAACTTGCTCTCAGGCAAGGCTCAGATACTTGCTTTGGTGAACTAAAGGTGAACTGCTTAGT
Organism: Aythya fuligula; assembly: GCF_009819795.1. Lineage (NCBI taxonomy): Eukaryota > Metazoa > Chordata > Aves > Anseriformes > Anatidae > Aythya > Aythya fuligula. Next base: position 3,502,692 of record NC_045578.1, on the reverse strand, counting down.
AGATGCTTCTGCAGATGTTTCTGGTAAGTAACTAGGAGGTAATTCTGTAGTTTGGGTGCTACAGGTCCTGAGCTTTGTGCAGTCTTGCGTGTAGCAAAAATGTGACTTCTTGAAGGTTCTGATTAAAAAATCTTTTGTTATCTTAGGGAGACTCCTGCTCATTTTTAGGTGCTCTAGGACTGCAGGAATAGTGTAAACTCAGTAGAGATGTAGTTTGTCAGAGCTGCCCTCTGTGGAGCATTATCATGAGATTGCAGTGAGGCAGATAGGAAACAGTGGCTCCTGATGAGCTCTAATGTAGCTAAGACAACTGCCTTGTTCTCCTCTCAAAATGACACAGGAGGGCAATGGAGGATGACTGGTTTGAGATGGGATTTTGCTGTACTTGAGATGTCTGGCAGTGAACTGATTACAAGTTGAAGCATGACACTGATGTGCGAGTCAACTTATTCCAGAGGGAAAACATGCTGTTGACATTAATAACAAAAGCATACTATAAAAGCTTTCTGGTTGGTGTGTTGGAGCCCAGAATTTGACACCAAAATCCATTCTTGGTCATGCTGTGGCCTAGCTGGAACACTGAGCATCTGTAGAGCCTCTCAGGGTTGAAGGAGACTGCGTTTATCACTCCTGGCCTGCTGGTAGGCTGTTTGGTTAGGCGTGGTCTTTGTACCAGGTTACCCATGAGGGACACCTTAATCAAAGGTTAAGATTCATCCCATGAATCATGATACAGTAAGTGGAAATGGAGAGCTAGCATTTATGCTTTTGGATCCTGTTTCCTACCCATTTACTACTAATAAATACCTCTTAATTCTTAGGCTCAAGCAAGCTTCTTGCTGAAGACACGTAGCACTTACTGTAGGGATGTACTGGGTTGCCCGAATAAATTCTGTGTTTGCTTAGTGTGGTGGTCTGGAGACTCCTGATGAATCTTGTCTTGCTGAGTCTGATGGTGTCTCTGGTGAAATACTGAAGCTGCAATCCGATTACGCTGTTGTGTGTTTGCTGAGCAAAAAGATAAATCCAGAACTATTGTTTTGATCCTTTGTGAAAGGCTATTAAACTCAAATGACAGCTTTCCAAAATATTCCTGACTCAGAATATTTGACAGACTGTGTTCTGAACAGCTAAACTTCCTAAAAGTAGCTTCAAAATAATAGTTTGGGTGCTCTTTCACCCCAGCGTGGCCTTATGATGTCACCCAACTCAGTCCACCAAAAAGTAAACCTAATTATAGGGATGCTGCCTCTGGCCTCTGCTAGAAGCAAGCTTTCTTCAACTTTCTGCTTTCATTTCATGGAGGAAAAAAAAAAAAAGGTGTTTGATTCCCCTGCTAAGATGACATAATTATTACCTAGGTGTGTCTCAGTGAAAGTTGCACTGGGTGGGAAATGCAGATACACATCTAATGCTTTGGTGTGACCCAGGTCACTCAGTTCAGGGCTGTTCTTAATTATATTGATGCTTGTCCTGTTTTATTATGAATTATGCATCTTGTTTGAATCTTGGATCCTGAAGTCAGTCTTACTTTTTATTTCACCATTTCAATGTTGGAAAAAAATGTAGCAAGGTGTAGGAACAGCGTCTTTTGGTGTTGCAAAACTCCTTGTCCTGCTGTACTTGAAGCCTGCAGGAAGCTTAGTTTGGAACCTGGTTTGTGACCCTTCCTGTTCTTCAGGTGAAGACTGAAAGACCAAGTCCATAGCTATTTGATAACCGAGGCTTTAGTGGAAGATCTTCAAAAAGAATACGTCACTTCAGAAAAATATCCATAGGAATTGCATAACGGGACATGGATTTACACACAACTTCCCTCCCCCCAAATCCTGGCGTGTTATGGTAGAAACATGGCTTGTTTGCAGCACCGAGTTTCTTTGGGGGATTGCAAACTTCAGGGTGTGGTTTCAGAGGCAGCTCGATTCATCTAAGTGAGGCTGCTGTTGAAAGCTGCAGTTGGAGCCCTGGCTTGTGTTCTCCTTCCTGTGCTGGCACAAGTGCCTTTTGCAGCTGATCACCTTGTTGATACGGTGAATTCATCTGTAAGGGGAGTGCTCAGATGAATTAGTGCACAGAGCCGGCTGATGGGCAGACAAGGAAACATGGTGAGAGTGCACAAAAGGAGGGAATGCTCTTTTAAACTCATCCTAAGCAATGTTGATGTTACTATTGGACATAAAAATGAAGGTTTTGAGCTGCAAGTTAAGTGTAGTATTTTAAGGGTTTTTGTAAAAACCTCAATGAGAATGAAGGATGAAGGCATGGAACTGATTTGACATGTTTCAGAGTTCTGCCCTTCATGCAGAGCACCCAGCTATAGCAGCTTCTGGTCTTGAACCTGTTTTGACTCTGATTCTTTATTGAGACAAAGGCAGACGTGGAATATTGTCAGAAATGCTAAAATATGAACCTGGCTGGGCACTAATTAAATGTACTGAGGTAGTTACTTGGGTTTGTGCAGCAGCATGTTGATACTGTTGGTGAAACTCCTGCGCTGGTACCATGAATAGGCACAAGTGGCAGGCTTACCTAGAAAGAGTTAAGGAGTCTTATCCAAGATTTCTGCATTATGTCATTTGTTCGCAATAAAATATTTATTCTGGAATGAAGAGGGGAAAAAAAGGTGGACAAGTACTGTGGACCTTCTTGCTGCATGCAACTAGCCAGAATAATACAAGATAATGAAGGTATTTGAACCTCTGCAGAAATCCAGTTAGTTCTCGTCACCAGGCAAACCCTGGATGGCACACTTGGAGTTCCTTTGCGCTTTCAAATGTTCAGGGAGCCTCTTGTAAAGGGAGCAGACATGAACAAAATCCAGTAAAAGGAAGGCACTGAAGAAGAGAACATGGCAGAGCTGTAGGTAGGCTTCTCAGATGCAGCAAAAGTTGCCTAGGCAGAGCAAGGGGCATTGAACCAGTGATGGGGGCATCCTGTAGCCAGCAAGTCCGGGAGCTGTAAGTTAAGGGCCTCGTGTCCACAGTGACTGCTCTCTGTAACGGAGATCAAGGTTAGCTTGAGAAGTGTAGGCTCCATGGGAAATCAACATGCAGATGTGTTGGATTAATACAGTGAAGAACGGAGCTGGTAATTTTCTAGTTCCTCAGCAACCAGTGCTGATAGCCTTAACTGAGGGGAAGAATAGGAAAAAGCAGCCTAGTTTTCTTCTGATGAGCCCAAAAGGAAGAAGTACCCAAATATCATTTAAATTGCTTTTCTGCCTTTAGAATGTCCTGTTCAACTAAGCTGGTTAGCCTGTGTTCCAAGTATTACAGTCCAGGTGCCCTTCAGATATCTGACAGCTGGTTACAGCAGTAACTTTTCAGAGATGGAGGATGTCTCTTAAGCAAATGAAGGTGACTGTGGAGTTGATGTTATACTATTTAGCTAAAAGCATTAGTTCCACATAAACTTTGGGATATGCCTGTGTCATGCAGGCATTTCCTTACTGCAATAAATTCTTGAAATCTGTTCTGGGATGCGTTGTGTTGAGTAGGGAACAGTGCAGATGACCTTAGTTTGAGATTTCCTTAATGTCTTCTGAAACAAGGAAGAAGTTCATTCATCAGTTCATTACTGACTCTATCTGTAAGATAGCTAAGGATATTGTTCAATTGTTCTCCCACTGAAGTACTGATCAGGTCATGCTAAAAAGGAGTTGGTCAGTAGTGGAGGTGGCAGATGCAGGTAAAGGGATGCTACCAGGAGTTGTGGAAGCTGACTGAAGCAGGGGGAAGAGATCCACTTCTGATAAATCCACTAGCACCTGGGCAGTGCTGCGTACTGTATTATGGGGAGTCAGGTTCCAGAAATGGACTTCTTTTCCAACAGGTCTCGTGGTGGTGGCCTTGGTGCCCGCAAACAGAAAGAGCTGCCAACAGAACCCCCTTTCACAGCGTATGTGGGAAACCTACCCTTCAACACTGTTCAAGGAGACATAGATGCCATCTTCAAGGATCTCAGTGTAAGGAGTGTACGACTAGTCAGAGACAAGGAAACAGACAAATTTAAAGGTGAGTGTTCAGAGTTGGTTCAGTTGTAGGTTGCTAACTGGTAAGAGAATCATCTACTTCTAAAATTGTTTTAATGGGGAATTTGCTCTGCTCTGAAGTGCAGTTTGTTTGTTCTTCAGTGTTGATTTATGCAAAGTTGTCTTTCACCAACAAACATCTAATTTGAATGAGATTCACTGTTACTTCCATCACAAGATGCAGTCTGATCAAGTCAATATTTGCCCTGCTGTAAGAGGCTCTCAAACCTTGTCTTTATGAATTGTAACAAAGCTGAAGTCTGAGCCACTCAAGATCAGTGGTCTTTGGTTTTGAGTACTTAGGCAATCTTTCTGTAGCTCAGCAGACTCCCATTGCTTTGCCTTTTCCTTTAGTAGGTTAGGTAGGAAGGAAAAGCAGTTCAGTGAGCTATTCACACAATTGAATTAGAGCATGTAAATCATATTTCCATTGGAAATGACTGAGGGGAAATGGAGTACTTCCTAAGTTACTTTTTAAGTTACTTTTTGGGGGGAATACAGTTTGAGGAATTTCAGCAAAGGAATAGCAAATTTACTAAATGGTGCAGTGACAGAAAATCAGACCATTGGCCAAGCAGGTACCTCATCTTCTTATTTAAAGATGCTAGTAACAAATGTCAATATTTATCTGAATAACTGTCTAAAGGTGTAGATCAAATTTATCTGCAGTGGGAACATACTGTAAAGGGAATTAATCAGCCTTTTAGCGTTTGTGTTCTGTCCATGTAGAACTCTATTGCAGGCTCTGTCCCAACTGTTAATAAGCATAGGTAAATGCATTCATCTTTAATGATGTTTGGTTTGTGAGCAGTGTACATCTTGTACTTATTTGTAGTTCGTGGTTGAAAGAGAAGACTTAGATATACAGGAAGAGAAGCTTTTTACAGTTGCTTTCTAAAGTGCTGGTATTAATTTCTGGGTTTCTTCTTACAGGATTTTGTTACGTAGAGTTTGATGAGGTGGAGTCACTCAAGGAAGCTCTTACATATGATGGTGCAGTAAGTACATTTCCAATTAATTTGTGAAAGAGAAAAATAAGCACAAGTCTCAAGCTTCTTGGCAGCCCATCTGGCAATTTCTGAAGAGATTCTCATCTTTATTTAACAGCTTTTGGGTGACCGATCACTCCGAGTGGACATAGCAGAAGGCAGAAAACAGGATAAAGGTGGCTTTGGCTTCAGAAAAGGTGGCGGGCCTGATGACAGAGGTGACTTTCATTTTCCTAAATAGATTCTTAAATATAGCAGCTGGAGTTATGACTTCTGGTGCTAACTAATGCATGCAAGGCACGCAAGAAAACACAAAGACAGTAGTGGAAAGAAAACTTGTACGTACCTAGTGTAGTTGCTGCCGCTCCTGAAATTGCTGGAATAGATGTGCTTCGTGTCCCAAAGCTGCGTGTGTGTCACTGCTAACCTTGGAAGTGAGACCAATCCCCCTAGCACTGTGCAGTCTCTTGCAGAGGACAATAATAAGCCCAATGGTCTGATCTGCTACTATTTTATTAGTGTGTAAAAATGAGTAATCAAAGTAATCGCAAGTGTATGAATATGTATTTTGTATATATTGTCTGATGTTCCAGTGTAAGAACAGGCTTTTCTGTAGCTACAGAACTTACTTGAACTACATTGACTGGAGCTTTTCATCAGTCTGGTTTAGAGAAGCTTTTCTGACCACTCGTTCTTGGTTAACAAAGCTGATCTTTCGTTCCTATCCAATGGAACTTGGTGGTACTGGAATGAAGGGATTTTCCAGCAGCATGACTTTGGATATGGAAGGACTGGACTTTGGTTTGGTGTCCCCTTATCAGTCTTTCCCACAGCTTTAGACCTGAACACAATTGTGGCTTTTTTCCTAGGAATGGGAGGAGGTTCCCGAGAATCCAGAGGAGGTGGATGGGATTCCAGAGATGACTTCGGTTCTGGTATCAGTATTAACACTTATAAGATAGGCGGCCTAAAAGGCACAAATGTTCTCATTTTCATGTCAGCTACGTTTGTCCCCATTTCTGTTTTGACTCAAGTCTACTGTATGCCAACTTAGGACATCCTGTGGCTGCAGTGGGATTCTTCAGGGGAAACTTCAATTGCTTTGTAACAGAGGAAATGGTCTTCATTTTAAGCTTTATGAAGTGATCTTCAATATCAGAATACTAGGCTGAATGTAGTCTGGGATGTCTAGGTTTCAAGCACAGCATTTCTCACACATGAGCCCAAGTACATGTTTCAATAGTAGCAGAAACAGACAGGCCATGTGGAAAAACAGATACTGGTGCTGCATTCTCTCAAAGCAGAGGCTTTCACCTCTCTCAAGAGGTTGATAATGTAATGCCATGTGAAATGTGTACTCCTGGAGCAAATGATATCTCCAAAGTTGTGTTAGTTCCAAAGCACTTTTAAATAGAAAACATTCCTAAAAGTTAGGTCTGTTCTGGTAATGCAAGTTGCAGCGAATGACTGAACTTGCTGAGTGGAAGGTACTGATGGAGCCATTGTTTATTTTTGACTTCCAGTTTCCAGTTATTAGTGTCCAGGGTGATAATAACTCAATTGCTTTTGTCCTCTGAACTTGTGGGTTTGGTCCATTTTCTGATGGGGAGATGTTGGCAAGTGCAACTGTGCAGTGTCTGGTCTCTGCATGAGTGGAATGGACAAAGTAGGAGAGGTAACCATGAGCTGCTGGCATGGAACTCAGCATGGTGCTGGAGAGAGGAAGCTTGCTACAATGCTGTGCTTAACCTGCCTTCGTAGCTAAGCATTCTGGTGTCGCAGCCTTATACCTTTACTGGCAGCTTCTTCAGATGCACACTTCAGCTGGCTAGGTGCTGGGTGAGTGATTTGTGTGCTGAAGTTTAGCGTTGAAGTCTTACTTGGTACAGAAGCTTTTCTTCTCAGGTTGACTTGCGCTGGATCAAGTCTTAAAGATTGCTGTTTGGCACTGAAGTAAAGGACAGTTCTGCAACTCTGCCAAATGCTAAATTGGAAAGGAGAATCTCAGATGGGAATAAAACATCTTTCCCTTCCAAGCAGCTTCTAAAAAAACTATGTTCCACTTAAGTATGCTGCTAGCCTGAAATATCTTCCTACCATTGAGTGCTGTCGGGGGATATTCCAGGATGGTCACTGGTGCAGAATGGAAGTTGGTCAGTGACAGGTAGTTCTTGGTGGCTTTTGATACGCAAATTGAAGAAATGTAGTCAGCTTCACATTTAAAGTCTGCTGTGTGTTTTTTTTTTCTTAGCTCTTTCATTAGTCAAGCAGATCCCTGGGCATTTTATAGTATAGTTGAAAAGCCTTGGTTTTGCTCCATTTTTCAAAGGCCTTCTTAAGGATTGTTTCATTACTCCCTGGCTCTTTTCCCATTTGCTCTGCTCCTGCAGGTTTCATGCTAAGGCTGCGGCCAGTGTGATCTGTCCACAGCAGAACCCAGGGTACTTGCAGTGTTACCTCGTCATTCAGCTTCTGGTGTTAACAATCTGAAGTTGCAGCTGAAGTTCATATTTTAATGGTGCTTGGTAACCTGGTTTCAAAGACTGAGTATGAAACAAGCCTCTAGGTGGATAAAGCAGGTTCTGAACTTGGCATAGTGCACTGGATTTCAAATGCAATCTGTATGACTCTTCCAGAATGCGTTAGATCTGTGAAGCAATCTGTCTACAGACAAAGGCTCTCAGTGCATCATCTTGGACTGACAGCTGTGCCTTGCGAGGTTTTCCAGTCATCCAGATAAATCTAGATAAAAGCGTTGTGAAATGTGCTCCTTACATTCACCATCTTCCTTCTTCAGGATTCAAAGATGATGACTTCTTGGGAGGCCGGGGTCGAGGCACTCGCCCTGGAGACCGACGACCACCAGGTGCCTCAATGGGAAGTGGTGGCACTGGTCGTTTCCGAGATGGGCCTCCCCTTCGTGGATCTTCCATGGACTTCAGAGAGCCAACAGAAGGTAAACCCCTTTTCTCTTCTGTAATTCAGTCTTCTTGAATGACACGTGTTGTTTCTTCATCAGGCTAAAGCTGCTTGCCCTTGGTAGAGAAGTCTGAAAACCTTACTGTTTTGTCTTGCAGAGGAAAGAGCACAGCGACCCCGGCTTCAGCTCAAACCTCGAACAGTTGCTACTCCCCTCAATCAAGTAGCCAACCCAAATTCTGCTATCTTTGGTGGAGCCAAGCCCCGAGAGGAAGTAGTAAAAGAGCACGACTGAGCTTGGGGTTGAGAGGGAATGGGGAGGCGGGAGAAAAAGCAAGACAGTACAGAGTGACTAGCTCTGCTGGAATGTCAACCCTGCAGTTTACCATTCCTGCCATCTGGCATTTGTCCTCTTTGAAACTGAAAACACAGAGCTTGTGAATGCATGTCAGCTGTTAACAAGTGGTTTTTAGTACGTTCTTGGCTTTGCTGTATCTAGTGCCTGCTTTGTGCTGAGTTTCCTCTTCTGTTTCCTTCCAAGCAGCACAGTTGCCAGTAGATAAGGCAGTGTAGCTGCTTCCACAGGTGTGGAGGTCTCTGGACAAAGGTGCTGCTTCACTTCCTCCTTTCTGGGTTTGTTTTACTTTAGAAGCACAGGTTAGACTTAGTTATTACCCTGTATTGTTTCCTTTTACTTCCTCAGTGCTCCTCTTCTGACCTGCATGTCTCGTTCTGTATTGCTGTGGCTCTGAAGAGGAAAACTGGAGAGTCCAGATGAGTTGAGCGGAGTAACTTTCAGTTCTAACCATGTAGTGAAATACCATTTAGGACAATTAATGACTTACTGTATCCAGCAGAGCCCCTTAGAAAGCTAAGGGGGGAACTGCCCTTTCACACAGGTTACCAGGAAGTATCAATTTAATAGATACGAGTCAAGTTGGCTGGCAAGCCTGGTGGATAGGTGGAAGCAGTACGGATAAAGCATCTCCCAGCAGCCTGTTGCTGGTGACTGATAGAATTCAAAATGGTATGATACTACACCTCGGAGCTCAAGGTTAGTGCTGCAAAAATGTGCCCGAGCACAGCTGCTCACTGGCTCTTTCTGCTTACATTTCTTTGGGTTTTACATGTTTGGTAAATTTTTAAATGAAGTTTCTACAAATAAAATTGACTTTTTTATTTTTCTTTAAGGAGTATATACTTTGCCACGCAGTATGTAATTGTCATTACCCCCTGTTTTTCTTTGCCCAGTGGTGTACAGTTTTAAGACCTCTGCTTTGAGAATACCATGAAAATGGGCAGATTAGAAACTGTCATGAAATAGATTCTCTTCCTGTAGAAGTTTGGGTGAAAAGCATCTCTAACCGCTGCATCTCTGAACTTGAAGTGTTTCTCACCAGTGTTGGGAGTGTTCTGTGTGGGAGGAGGGAGGGGAGGTGGAGGCTGGAGCTAAGGGGGAGAGCATTCATGTTTAAAAACAGCCTGGATCTCTAACACTGAAGTGCAGACATGTCCAGTGCGCAAGGAAAAACTTGGGCCCCTAACACTAGTGCTGACAGCTCCCAGATAAAACAGCCGGCACACGAGAGCACTTCCAGAAGAAGTTTGGAAGCATGGCTGCTTTACTGCCAGCGTCACTGCTAGTAGGGAATTCCTTCTCTGAAGTTTCTTTTGTAATGTCAGAGTCCCAGCAATTTACAGAACTACTCTTTCCTTCCTTCTGCCTGTCACTTAATCTGCTTTTGAGATAAGAACCATTTGTCTAACACTAATAATTAATTTAAGACAGACATGCATTTGTGTGGTTGTATTCCAAACCAATAATTGACCTATTTACATCTTCAATGTGGAAAAGATTTTAAGAACAAATTCCCATATAAAAACTCACCTCTAGTCAAGACAGTTGACTTTTAAATGTAAAAATGAAAAGGAAAAAAAAAAAAAGAAAAATTCCAAACACTTAACACATTCTGCTTCATAACAAAATAAATTTATGGATATGGTATTTTGTGAATGATCTTTTAAATAAAAGAAAACATTAAGTAATATTTAACATTGGTCTTTATTTGAGTCTGCTCTAGCTTGTGTCCCCCTCCTCCCCTCCCAAAGTTCTCCAACATTGCTTTAATCTGGAATTAACAGGCAAAGAAATGAGGTGGGGGGGATTGGAAAAGAAAAAGGGAAGAAATAGGATCTAAGCAGCTGCTGGGAACATGTAGGAGACAGTCAAGTAAAAATTCTGTAGGAGTGGAGGCAAGCCCAAGTTTTGTCCTGTGGCTTCAGTACAACCAGCTGTAGTGCAAGGGCTGCCTGGCAGCATGGAAGCACTGTGGTCTGCAGTGAGGGAGCTCCGGGTGGCATTTCCCAGCAGCTGGGCTCTGCTACTCTGAACACAGTGCCCTGCTGGTTGAGGGCAAGCTCTGTCCTTCCAGGCTGGGCAGTGGTCTGTTCCATAGGTCTTTTAGGTGAAACAAACTGGTCAGCTTGCTAGTGTTCTGTCCAGTTTCTTCCAACTTTTTTAGCTGTCTTGTTCCCTACTAGACCTGGCTGTTAACGGTGTCTTTGAAGTATGTGCATACTGCAGGGTAAGCCAAGAGCCATGTTTTTTTATTGAGGAAATGAGCCCTGACCTTCCCGCTGGTTTTACTGCTTCCCATAGCATGAAAGGGTGGGAAGTGTTCTGTCTTCCAGCGATTCAGTCTGCTCACTATCCTCAAATGTGCTCTTAGGGCAGCTTGAGCAGAGAATCCAAATCCTTCTCCGCAGTGACTCATTGAGGCAGACTGCAGCACCAGCCTGTCCCACCTGAGTATCTCCTGAGGTGTAGCAGAAGGGCTGGCTGGCTGGAGATGGTGGCCTTCAGCTGCTTCCACAAGGCTTGCTCATAGCTGGTCTCAAACCTAATGAGGGAGGCAATAATTTTATCCCTCTGCATGGTGAAAAGTACCACTGCCGTGTGAGGGGCAGAAAACAGCTCTTGTTCAAATAGTGTTTTTCTGTACCTACTAACCTTCAAGTCAAGGGTTTCCCTCTGATGAAAGCAGCCAAGTCCCAGTATAGTTTTACCTTTTTTTAATAGTTTAATAGATGTGTACATTTTGTGTTGCCTGGTTGTTTGTTTTCCTTTTTTTTTTTTTTTGGAAGGCTCTGAAACATGCTTCCCACGTGGCTTGGGGTCAGACTCTTCCACTCCTTTTTCCCCTTCTAATATGTAATTAACATTTTCCTGTAGAGATGAAACCAGCTTGTGTCAACAGCTGACAAAACCTTTAATTTTCGTATGATTGTGTCATTTCAGTTTTGTAGGAGGAAGCAAGACTTTTTCCCACCTCCCACCAGCAACGGGCAGCTCAGGTTTAAGCTGTAATGCTTAACGTTACCTGCAGCTTGAGGCTAAACCTGGCATGGCAAAGCCTAGACCAAGGAGGTTACCAGCAGCAGTAACAAACAGATAATTCCCTCTGTGGCTAGTCATATTCTCACTACGTTATTTCTAGTAGCAGTGCTGAGTTTTCTTCAAGCTTGAACTTAAAAATGAGCAAAACTGCAGCAGGAGTGTAGAAGACAGGTTTTGGTACTGAAATTAAATGAAGGCATAGCTCTGCTTTGCTGCTGTGGAACGAGCTTTGTGTTCCTGCAGGGGGGTTGCAGCTCGGGAAGGTTGGTGTGGTGACTGGGGGCACTGTGGGAGAATGCCCAGGAGTAAACAGCATGCACCTAACATGCTGTGAAGCTGTGCTGTCAGCCCCTCAAAAATAAAAACTACAGCTCCCACACCCAGGAGCAGCCCTCAGTGAGCTGACCCCGGCCTCTAACAGCACCCCGTGTGCTGTGACTGCTGTTTGATGGCAGGAGAAACAAGCAGAGGAGCGTTCAGCTGTAGGGACGATGGGCTGGTGCCTGGGTCTGGTTAGAGTTGTGCCCATGGGGGTGGCTTCCTTGCCTCTGGGAAGCAGTGGTGAGATGCACTGGGACAGCTGAAGAGCCTCCAGTGTTCCCTGTGTGTTGGGTGTTGACCACGTGTTGGGTGTGCCAGTGCGATCACAGCCAAGAGTCCCTGTCCCAGGGCAGTTTGGGGCAATGCTGGTATTTTACAACTTGTCTTATGAATTCTGTCATAGTTTCAATGCTGACTTTATCACGTAGACCAGGAGCATTTGCTACCTGTAGCACTGACAGCTGGCTCGTCTTCAGAAAAGAAGATGTTGAGAATTTTAGAGCAAATCCTATTGCAGTGCATCCTTTTAGTAGAAAAGATTTAATAATCAAGCTGGTAAACTTTGAAGTGCACCCTTTGTCAGAGCGTTCAGCACAGTAACTTTCACAGCTACCCGTGTCCCGCTGACTGCTTTCAGCAAAGCTCCTCGGAGTGGCTTTTCCAGAATCTCCCCGTTTGCCTGGAGCGTGTCTTCGGACAAAGCTGAGTGTAGACGGCTGATTTCCTAAGCAGACCTCGTTCCTTCTCAGTGCATGAAGTACGTCTCAGGGTTATTCAGACTGGCTGAACACAATCAGCAAGCTGTGAACTCTTGAGCATCCTTAAAATTGTGTGAAGCTGATGTTCTGCATTCTGAGGGTTTCTGGGTTTCACTACCAGAGGAGCCCAGAGGCTCTGGAGGAACGAGGCGGTCAGTGTACATCTCGTGGCATATTCTAGCACCGCATCACTTTGGGGGCATTTTTTCTGGACTGGATTTTTGGGATTCCATTTTATAGGTGACGCTTGTCTTAAAGTTTTAGAAAGGGGAGTTTCTGTGGCTGAAAGGGAATTTGATTTCCAGCTGACTGGAATATTTCTCGTCTGGCAGCTGAATCCCTCCTCTTATGTGTCACTTATCCCAGTACAGGCTTTTAAGGAATCGAGTACATATGAAGCAGCAGAGGGCTGTTTTTTAGTGTGTACATACATAGCACATTTATACAGTCTGCAGTTTATTCTGTTACTTGCGATACCACTCGGTATGGCAGTATTAAGTCAATCAGGGGCATTTAAAAACGTGTGATCATATTCTTGGACTCCGCTTTCTGAACTGATTTAATCCTTCGGTGCCAGACACTCGACTGCCAGGCCTGGTGCACGTTAGTAACAGCACTATCCTGATGTCATTGCATGTCCTGGGCTAACTGGGAAATGTCCTCGCAAAGCTGTGTGTCTGCAGCGTGCACCTTTCTGCTCGTTAGGGGCTGTGCAGGAGCTTTGCTGGTTCCTCCCCCACTTAGCTGGACAGGAGGGCTGGCAGATGGGGTTCTGGTAGCACTGTTACGCTGTGCATACGGTGCTGCTACTAGGGCTGAGATCACGTTCCTCACGTTACTGTAGCTGCTCGGGTTATTAAATCTGAAGTATTTTACAGTTTCCTTTTCCACAGCTGCAATAACTGTTACATGGCACTGCCTGCCCAGCAGCAGGCTAATTTTAACACCGGCTTCCCTCATTTCTGTCCCTTTTGCAGAAAAGGCTGTCCAAGGGCTTTAAGGATCTTCAGCGCTGTTACAGAAACAACCTGCTTACCTGTAAGCTCACGAATTCTTGTGCAAAGCTCTTAGAGTATCCCAGGGTTTGTGTCGTTGCTGGGAACACTGCTGGTTGCCACCTTTCTGCCCGGTAGGTCGCAGCCAGGTTAGTGTTCAGCACGGCAGGGATTTGCTTCCTACTATGAGATTGTTTTGTTCATGTCACCGTGCTCCCAAGACCCGCCTCTTTCCTTTAAATAAACCAAAAAAATCACCAAGTACCTCTATGAACCCCGGCAAAATCTGTACTGTAACGAATCTGTAAAATTTATATTGCTGTAAAAAAATTAAATAAAAGCATTCAAACCTTCTAGGTTTTTGTGTTCAAATATAAGAATTATTTTGTCAGCAAGGATGAACCGAGCAGGATAAGAACGGGAAAAAGCTTTACAGCGCCATAGGGAGGCACAGAATTAGCCCTTTCAAGTCTTACTTGGCCAAAATGCGTAAAGCCCCTGGAAACCCTAGCTGTGAGCTTTCTTTCCACTGGGTGGTAGCAGCTCGTATCTTCGGCTGTAACAGAGCTGCTTTCAGTTTCGGCTCGGTGAGATCAATTTGCAGTGGGGCGTGCAGCTGGGGCAGGGTGGGAGGTGCCACTTCCCCTTTAGCTGGGGAAGTGCTCAAACTGTAGCTTAGAGGAAAGACGGTTCTTGGGCTTCACAAAAACGTGTGCGCTCCGTTAGCAAGTCAGAAAATTTCCTCCAAGACGTGATTTTTTGTTAAAGCTGCCATGAAAACTTGGCAAAAACTCAAGTAACTTGTGGTCGGGGTGAGATGTGCTTGCTCTGGTCCCAGAGCTTGCAGGGAGGTTTGATCTGTGTGCAGGTCTCTCACAGTGTCACTGGTAATTCACTTGCAAAATTTACAAGCTCCAGGAGAAAGATCCTGTTGGAGCTTGCAAAGCTTTCCTCAGAACTTTAAGCATGTCTCTGCAGAAGGCCAGGTTTAGATGATGATTTTTTTTTTCTAATCACAGTTTCTCTGACCAGCATTAGCTGTTAGCTCCAGCAAATGCAGCTGGTGATCAGACCCCACCTTTACCAGAGGATGTCACCTGGCCCCCAGGGCATTCAGCAGGTAAGCTGGGGACAGAAGCTGCCTTCCCACGGCCTGTCTGGGCCCCAAGAGATCTTTCTGCAGCTGGTTAGCTGGGTAGCAGAAGGAGGGGGAAAAAATAGAGTTGGGTTCATTGGTAAAACTGACTGAAGGTAAATTTGCTCACAGGGGAAAGACAGGAACTGAAATGGGTCAGCTTTGAAAGGACAAAGATGGAATTGTAATGTGTTTCCTATCGTTTATTGCAGCAGATAAAAGCGTGATGCACCCTTCTTTGGCCTTTTACCAGGCCAGAAATGGTTTCTAGAAGCGGGTATGGATGTGCCACAGGGATTACAGAAGTGTTAGGGACTGCGTGGGGCCTGATACCAACATGAGCAGAGTTTGATGTTTGGGAGCAGAACTTGTGGCTGTGTTGGTGGCTGCATGGAGCGAGGGCTCTGACACTGAACACTTCTTGTGAGAAATATAAAATATATATCTAAAAAACATAAAGATGGATGGGAAGCAGCTTCCGTGTGGCCATCTGCCTTGCTGAGTAAGGCGAGAAAAGGGCACGATCAGCCTTGTGGAAGGACTGACGTCCTCGAAGGGCGTCGCTCAACCCAAGGGCTGCTGCAACATACTCGAGGTGATCCCACTGCCTCATATGGGCAATCATCCTCGCTAACCGTGCCGCTCCTCGGGCACTGCAGTGGCTTTTACCTGCCCTGTAGGGGCTGGGCAGCCGGGACAATGGGCGCCCAGCACAAGGTGCCTTTGCTCCAGCCCGTGCCAGCCTTGGTAAGGTCCCTGCGGAGGCACTGAGTCATCTCTGAAGCTGTGGGGCGGATCAGAGAGGCTGCGGGCAAGTAAAGGGTCTCTTTTTAGCACTGGTTGTTCCTAATAAAATAATAAACTTCTTCTGATATGAAAAAGGAGAACTGTAATTGTCCCCAGCGTAGTCAGAGCAACGGTTTTGCTCTAAGCAACATTTTTTTAAAGCTTCTGTCAGCTGCTTATGTTTAAATAGATAAATGCTGCTAGAAAACACGTAATAAACTACTTCATAGCTGTGAGCTCTGCCAGAAAAGCCCGTTTTGTAGCAGCTGGACCAGCAGTGGGAGGTGGTGCAGTTCGCATCCCGTGCACAGAGCCACGCGTACGCCCTACAAGCCATTCACAGCTGGCTCTCGCTCTTCTGGCCTCTGTTTCAGCCCCCACGCGCTGAGTTTTTTGATCCATGCCTGGATTTCACACGGGAGCCCTTTATTTTTGCACCTCTGGTTAGAATCGGAGTAGATAAAATCTAAATATTAGCACATAGGCGCAGAGAGTGGTTAACTGTCTTGGCAGAGCAATGTTTCCTCTGACAGCCTGATAGCAAAGTTCCCATCCCAGAGTTGCGGACGCTGTGAGCAGATGATTATTTTATCATTTTCGTGATAGAAGAGTTCCCTTCTGGGGGAGAGAGGGAGAGGGAAGGTTGCAGCTCACTGGCTACAGCATCTCGAGGGCACCCCAGCTCATTTAAATACAACAAAATTTCCCTTGGCTGAACGATTTGCATGACCGTATGTATGTAGTGCCCTGGTGAGAGGTGGCGTGAGATGTTTTGTTTGCAGTTGTAAAACGTGTGCCGGGCTGGCTGTTGCACTCTGCCAGCTATAAATACGCGGGGCTGCCGCGTGCACGTCCTATTCTTAGAGCAGGATTCGTGTCTCTGCACCGTGTCGGGGCTTCAGGCCAGCAGTTATCCCCGAGCCCTTATTCATAACCCCTCCTCAGTCTTTTCAAGTGCAAAAGAAAATCATGAGCTACTGTTTTGGGGTTGTTTTACTGTTTTTTTTATCAGTGCAGTGCGTTTGTGCTTGCCATCTGCACGCTGCCACTGCTGGAGCACGAGACAAGGTTTTGTTCTTACTGCCGGGCAGAACGGATCTCGGTGGGGCTGCCAGTCTGGCCGCTAGCAGCAGCGCCCTCCGGCTCTGTGCTGCCCTTCCAAGGCTGTCATCCTGTCTGTAAAACCTGAGAGAAGGCTTCCAACTTATCTCGCCTCTTCCAAGCTTTGTCAGGCAGCGCCTGCTGCAAGTAACGCTCAGCGCAGCGATGATTATCCCGAGGCTCTTTGCTAGAGGGGAAATGACTGCGGGCGTTGAACGTTGGAGGGGCATCAGCCGAACCTGGAGCTCGAGGGCTCTGTCAGCGTGCGTGGCTCTCACCCGAGCCTCTTCCTCTCCCCCTGAGGATCTGAACGGCTTCTGCGAGAGGTGGCTCTGTGCGAGCACCGCCCGTGGGGCTCCCGTGAGCCGGAGAGGGGCTGACCGGCGGCCGGCGGCGGATGTTGGGGTTAATGATTCAGATGGTGACAGGAAACCAGCAGCTGGCTAACGATCCTCTCCTCGGAGGAACCGGCACTCGGAGGTGCGTGAGGAGCTGGGACGGATGGGGACGGCCGGCTGAGGCTGCAGGTGAGCTGGGACGGGCGGGTGGCACCCAGGCTTTGGGGACACACAGGTGGTCCCGACAGCGCGGTGAGCTCACGGATCCTGGGCTGGAGCTCGGTGAGTGTTTTAGCGAAGGTTTGGGGTCGCCCCTGCCAGATCCCTCTGAAACATGCCACGTTACTCCCCGCTGCTGCTCATGACCACCATCTGATGAGCTCCGAGGTAGGAAAAGTGCCAAATAAAACCCCTCCGCAGCATTTAGACCCCTCGAGATGAGAGCCCACCACGTGCAATCCGGTTTGCCTGTTTTACGCCATTATTTTTTACATCTCCTGTTCCCCTCTGCTGATGTCAGGGTAGCTTTTTTAAACTGTGTTCCTTCCGCATTTGTTTCTACTAAAATTTTCTGGGCATTTTGGGGTCCCCGTAGCAGGAGCAGGCCATGCTGAGCTGCCATCCCCATGGATGTGTCCGGTCCGGCTTTGGGCTCCCGCTTCTGGGACCGCTGCACCCCACCACGTCTTCCCCTCCAAAGCCTAATCCCATAAAACAGCTGATTTTCACTACAGTTTTTGGATTTTCCATGTTTTAGGGCTTACTGGCACCTTATGAATGTGTTTATCTTACTCTATATTAGTGCTTGAAATAACTAACCTCAGACAGAAAATAGATCTTTGTCCTTGCATCAGTTTTCTCTTGTGATCAATGTTCAGCGTAATGGGGGCTGTGAGGTAGACTCATTAGGAAAACTGGGGATAATTGTGGGATAATCCTGTCTGATATCAGCTCATGTTCATTAATCAGGGGTAAATAGGAGTGCTTGTTACGTAGGGGTACTTACTTCCAGGCACACAAATTCCCTGTATCTTCGATGCCTACCCTGCATCCCCCCAGACTCTGCAGGGAAGGGCGTTGCATGGCTCAATGCTGCCCAAACCATGGAAAATTAGGGACAGTTACAAGATATTTCCGTGGAATTCGTCCTTATGCTGACGTGCATGCATGTGATTAGGATTTTGTGCTGTATTTTCCAGCTGAGGCTTTTAAAAGCATTTTGTAAAGTGCTCGTCTATGCGAGAGTTCATTTATCAATTCAGTTGTCCCTCTTGTCCTGTGTCCTACTGAGGTGTGCCTCCCGCTCTCCTGGCATAAAATAAAGCATGCTCTACTTGAATAGCTGTACAAAAACAGATCCTATCTATACCACAGCAGTTTTCTCAAGAAAAAATGACACTGGCATCAAATCAGGTAGAAAATGGGGCATGCAGACCTCTGGAAGGAGCTTGCCTGAAGGCTCAGCACTGGTCATTGAAGTGGTTCCAACCACAAGATCTTCCTTTGGTCTGAGACTTCAATTTCTAAGTGGATGGGACTTTCTGCGGCAATCTGTGCAACGTAGACAAACAGAAAGTCGCGTTTCTTTTCTTAGAAATGTTAGAGCCACTGGGTCAAGCTGAATATTGCATCTGTTCGATAAGTCCATGTTCCACGTTTCACACAGCGAGTTTTTAAATAACCTCTCCGCTTTATAGTTCGTGCCAGTGACTCATCCAATCAGTCTGAATTAGTCTTAATTTATTAAGACCATGAAACTAACTTTCAGGAGGGGAGGGAAGGCTGTTTGATATTTGCTTTTTGGGGCATTTTAACAGATAGGTTTAGTTTATGACCTAAAGCAGCATTTTCAGTCCTTATCTTGCAGTGAAAACTTACAGGGTGGGCTTGGTATCTGCAAAGAGCCAAAAATGATTTCATCAGAAATGATCTGAAAGGATAAAAAAATCACTTGAACTGTGCCACATCAACGCGCTCCTCGCTCTTCTGCATTTTTGGCAAAAAGTTTAAGTACTCTTAAAGGGTAATTAAGTAAGCTTCTCACCCCTCATGCTGCTCCAGGAAAGCTGCCCCAGACTTTCCATCCCTCTGGCAATCAGGGATTTTATATCTAGACTGTGCACGTTCAGCTTATACCCTCTCATGGTCACACCGGTGTTGTCTTTTAAAGTTAAATCACATTTCGCACTTGGGTGTTTCTGTCCCAGACAGGCTGACAGTGAATGTCTGTGGGACTTCAGCAGATGTAAAACCAGCAGCCTTCCAGCCCTCCCTGCAGAAACCAGCTCTCCTCCCGGGGCTGGCGATGGTGGCCCCATTTTTGGGGACCATCTTGTAACTCTCACTGCTGGGTGAAAGAAACCCTCCGGGTAGGGCTAGAAACCTCCTGCCCCAGCAGCCCAGGTGAGACAACTTACTGTACACACTGCAGGACCTTTTGCAAGTCATTTTCTTCTTCCCATTAAAAAATAAAATTAAATTTAAAAAAGCATGTTTCATTGCTAGACATAGCCAAGGACATGAGAAGAGATACCCTGTTCAGACGGGCGTGCTGCAGGGATTTTAGCTCTGGCCACAGTTCATTTATTTTCTCTGGGTGCTGCAATTCATTGCCCACATTCATTCATTTATTTATTCTGGGTGCTGCTCTCAGGGCCGTGGGCATTGCCTGCTGTGGGAGGTGCCACCGGCACCAGCTTCTTCCTGTGAGGAAAAACTTCTGCCAGTGCTAAAAAGGAGATAAACGCACAAAAAGAAAAGGGATGTGTGTATACACAGAATGGGCCATACCTTCCCTCTCTGAATTTTACTTCTGAAGATCTGAATCTCTTCAGAAGGTTTTTTCTACATGCTTGAGTTTAGCTCATTGAAAGCAAGCCCGCTCAGCAGGCCCTTCACTCTGCATCTTTCTCTTATGCTCAGGCCTCGTCACAGACCACACTGGCTCAAGCCTATTTATTCTCCTCGCCCATTTCCCCAAGGCAGACAGCGGGGAAAGCACGTTCAGCCTTCCAGATAACTTATTTATAACCCGCCAGCAGTGAGTAAGTGCCTCCAACCTTCTGCTTGTCATAAACGTGTTCATCACCCTCTCCTATCAGCTCCTTTCCAGCACAGACGTGTGATTTCTTGCCTCGGCACCAAGGTGCTGGGCAGCTGAGGAGAGGAGCGGTGCCCACTCCATCTGAGCTCCCCACCTGGGCAGGACCCCAGAAGTCCTGCTCTCATTTGGTCTTTTTTTAAAAAAAAAAAAAAAATTAATTTTTTTGAAGGCATATGGTTTATTTGGGGAATTAAAACTGCTTGACCCAAGTGCTTAAGTAAATACTTTCAGCAAAACGTGGAATTGTTGGACCCCCTGTGAACTCCCTGGGCAGCAAGCCCTGCAGGTTCACAATGCATTTCCAGTACAGCACCAAGGAGATATTTCATACCTTATGAGAGGAGGTTCTGTAACAAAAAGAATGGATTTTCATCAACTTGTGCTTTTGCTGAATGCAAATAATAACCTCCAGGCTGGGGCCGTGCTTGTCATCAGTGCTGGCGGGGACACTGAGCGGAAGCCTGTGCGGTGCCCGTTCAGCAGCCCCTGCGGGCAGTCCTAGTTCCCAGAGAGAGAGAGGTTCGGGAAGTGGCCAGTTTTGTTACGTTACTGACCGCTGTAGAAGTAAAACCACTGCTAGAAGGGAGATGGTGACCTGCCCTACAAAGGCACGAACTAGGTCAGTGCTGTTGGGCTCTTTCAGCTGTGCCTTACCTTAAAAAAAAAAAAAAAAAAAAGAGAGAGAGAGAAAGAGAGAGAGAAAAACACCCCCAAAACTGCCTTTAATAATAATAATAATAATTAATAATAATTAATAATAATAATCAGCACCACCACAACTCACACTGTGCCCTGGTCATTAGGCTGCTGGTACAGGACTGGGGCTCCCACCGCCGGATTGCAAACCTCCCACCAGTGTCCTCAGCCAAGGCTGGTGTGCACGGGAGGACGTCTGTGCAATACCAAGAGATGCGTGGCCGCTGCATGGGGAGGCCTTTGGGTTTTCTTTTGTGCGAGCCACTTTGGGGTTTCATTTGTGTGAGTCGGGGGTCACTGTGACTAGCAGTTTGGGGAAAGAAATGGCATTTACTCCTTTACGCAAGTGGAAGAAGAAGGTGCTGAGCAGGGTGAAATCCATCTGTTGCTTTCTATAAGAAATATAGACGTATTTTTTCCCCTCCCCTATCCAGCCATAACAACACCATCCAGACTTGAACTGTGATATGGGAGATTCAGGTTAGGCAGCAGGGAAACTTCCCACCTGGCAGCGCAGCGAGTTTCTGGCCTCCAGCGAGGTGTAATGTGTCCAGCACTAGGGGCTAAAGAGGAAGATTTAGGGGGGAAAAAAATCTGTAGGTAAAGAAAATCTGGCCCTGGGGAACAGGATTGGGCAAAGTGATCAGTCCCAGTCCCAGCAGGCTGCTTTCTGTGATACGTGTAGGTTTGTGTTTCAAAGGGAGAAACTGAAGCCGTATCGTGGTGATTATTGAATAAGTGTGTGGCTGTGGCTCGTGGAGTCACCGGGTGTGGAAAGGAGGGGATGAGCAGGTGCATCGCTGGCAGCGGTTCTGCCAGAAGCAGAGCAGAGAGGTCCGGCATTATGGGGGCTCACGGGTCACTCTTGGGGCTGTGTTGCAGGCTGGACACTGCGGAGCCATGGCGCAGCTGGAGCTGCTGTGGGCGGCTGCCGCGCTGATGCTGCTCGGGGCGGCCGTCAGCGCCTGCGTCAGGTGCCAGCTCTCCGGTAAGGTGCTGCCGTGGGCACGGGGACCCCGGGGCTGGCCGGGAGGGTGCTTTCCTTCTGGGGTGTCCCCTCAGCATGGGGTGGTGGTGGGTGCCAGCAGCTTGGGAGGCTGCAGGATGGGGCTAGGGTCCCCACAAAGAGTTTCCTGAATGCATTTCAGCAGTCCTTCCCTTTCTGATCTTGAAGGCCTGCGTCACCCTTTTGTAAGAGCTTTCTTTCTTTTCTTTCAGGTACAAAGCGAGAAAAGAAGCAGAGCAAGCAGACGAATCAGTAAGTTGCCTTTTGCCATAATGTTTCTTCCCAAAACTGCTTGGGAGACCCTGGCCAGACCCAGCCCCACTGCATGCCCTGCACATCCACCAGCTGGGCAGTGCTCCTCCGATATCTGGACCTCACATGAAATAATACATACATATATATATTTATTATTTAACTATATTTATGAACATGTTCTGTACCTTCTATATATCTGTACCCCAGCTCTGCTGCCAGCAGTGCACAAGGCAGCGTGCCCCTGTAAAGGGGGAATGCCGTCACAAGAAGCAACCCGAAATGAAGCTGTGCCCACGAGGCCCGTGAGTCAGTAACCCAGTGGAAAAATGTCTGGAAAAATAGGAAGGGCACATCTGTGCCTTGTCCCGTCATGGATGGGACAGGGAGAGACACATGGCTCCACAGGCAAAGCTCTGCCCGGTGCTGGTGGAGACGCATGCCAGAGCCAGCCCCCACAGCTGCAGCTTGAACAGCGAAGGAAACACGACCATGCACGCGCACACCCCCTTATTTCCTTCGCTAACAGACAAACCACAGCTAAATGATATTAAAAAAAAAAAAAAAGCCAACACTTTTTTAACCTTTGATAAAGGAGTGAGCGTGGTGTGAAGGGGCTCTGCCAGAGGCCAGGCTGCCCAGCAGCGGAGCTTTGTGCCCTTCACGGAGCAACGCATGAGCCACTGATGGCTCTGTCCCACCACGAGCCTGTGCTGTTGTCCTGGCTTGTTGGAATTTGTGCCTGGATTCAGTTGGATTTGTGCCTGGATTTCGGGCTCATGGTGTCCCCAGCGACATCTTCCTCACCCCCTGGGTCTTTCCCTTGGCTGGTGTCGGCTGCGCTGCCCACAGGCCTCAAGCACATCTCTGCTGCGGAGGCCCACACAGAGGAGGCCCCAAGGGAGGCGGAGGGAAAGAATGGCCTCAGGGCCACCTCAGGTCTGTGTGGTCTGCAGCACCAGGTCTATTTTCCGTGTCGTGCACCCCACGGTTCAGCTGACGTGGTGTCTCTGTCTTTTCCAGGCTCGGAAGCCAGCAGAGCTTTGAGGTGATTCGGTCCCACTCCAGTGAGTACAGCCCTTGCAGGGGCTCAGGGTGGGGGCTCTGCGGGCACGGGGCGAGGCTGTGTGAAAATAAGAAGGTGACCACAAAGCCAGGCAGCCGCTGGCAGTGTGGAAGCCTCCTCAGGCGCTTCTGGGCATGTGGATTCCAAACTCTGACAAAAACCTCCATTTCCATTGAGAACAGATCACTAAAACCATGGAAGCACAGGAGGTTTGGGCCCCTGACAGCACGCTGCTGGCGCTGTGGGGGAGCCCCGAGCGATAGCAGTGACTCATCCGTCATCGCCCTCTCGCTGCTTCCTGCGGTGGGGCTGGTTGCGTGCTGACCTTTTGGTTCCTACCCTGACCGAGCCGCTGGCAGGGCTGCAGAAAATGTCACCAGCCCTGCCCAGCCCTGTCCCACCAGGCCCCAGCGAATGTCCGCGCCATCCCAGCCAAAGCTGGGGGCCCGTCAGTGCAGCTCAGCTGGGCAGAAAGGGTGCTGAGCACGCAACAGGCCCCCAAATTGAGCGTGTTTAGGGGAGAATAGGAAATAAGGCAGCGATTAGGATTGTGGCTTCCTCTGATGTGTTTGCTAGCTCTGCTGCCTGCACAGGCAGCGCGTTTCTCTCTACTCGCTTCCCATTTGGGCCTTGGTGTGCTCTTGAGGAACAATTTGGAAGCTGTTTCAGGGCACGTTAGAGAAACGCTTGCTAATACTGGGGAGTTCACTGCGTTGGATGCTCTGTGCTCGTGCTGTAATATCTGCTGCCGTTGTCATTAACATCTCGTTTCGTTCTTGGTGCTAGCTGTAACACGAAGGCTAGACCAGATTAAGGAACCTGAAAACTTCACAATAACAAGGTAGGTAACAAAAAAAAACACACAACAAGGCATAACCTAGCTGTAGAGGCAAGCTTGGATGAAGTTTACCCAACATATGAGAATGCTGAGGGTTTGGGACTGGATGCCGTGCCTTGTAAGTGAGGCTTGGGCTGTGCTTGCTGGTCAGTCGTGGGTTTAGTCTTTTTCTGGATTTTCTTCAGCCCACCTGCATCTTACTCGTAGTATTGAAGTAAAACCCAAGGAAACGGGCTGTGGTAGTCTGTAACAGGTACACCACAAAAAAGAACCTGCTGTTCTTTGCTTAGAAGCAGTTTGACATGAGAGATCCCCTCCTGCCCACCACCAGCGCCCCAGGGAAGCAGGGCAGCAATTGCTGCACTACCCAGGCGTGGTCATCCCCACCTTGGGGTTTCACCCCAAACCCGCCAGCACGATGCATTTCCTGTTGCAAACAGACAAGGGGGTTTCACAGACAGAGGTTTTCCTGCGGTTTGCTCAGAGCTGAGGATTTAGCTCCCTTCTCCTGCAAACCCCAGCTACAAACAACGCATTAGCCCAGTGGCACCTGCAGGCTCACGCAGTGCTCGCTGTCTTTCAGGAAAGCCCACGAGGAGCTCGGTGCCTCCTGTCCCTTTGGCATTGGTGAGTATCTCCGCCGGGACGCCTGCCTGCTCGGTGGGCTCCGTGCCCACATGGCAGTAGGGACAGACCAGCCACAGAATTCCTGGGTGGGGATGTAGTGAATCTGTGCTTGTTTACATAGCAGGGAGCTCCCTTTGTGTCTACACGGGGACGCTCAATAAGAACTGGATCCGAGGGTAAATCCAGGCTGATTTGCTATGTCTTGCTGGTTCTGCTAAGAGCCGTGGGGCTGGATAATCCAAAATCTGCCCCCAGCTGTTCCCGCTGTGTCTGTGCTGTCTGTGCGCTGCGAAGGCAGCCAGTGCTGGGTATCCCCTGCCTGTGTCCCCCCATAACATCTCCCTGTGTTTTATCCCAGATAGCAGGACCGAGCCCCGGTACCAGAACTTCCTGACAGGTACGTGCCACGTGGGTGGCTTCTGGGGCTTGGGGTGGCTCACAGTGGGCATCGGGTGAGAGGCAGCCCCAGCAGGCAGGTGGGAAGCAGCACGCTGTGGCTCTGGCTCGCTGCTGTTAAGCTGCACATGATCTAATTAACAGCTGAAAGGAGGGCTCCTTCCTGGAGCTGGCATCAGCCCTACACGGATTGTGGTCGTGTGGGGCTATGCTCTGCTCTCCCAAAATGGGGGCTATGTCCCTGATTTCCCCTCACCTCGTGGGGTCCGTTCTGCTCTGCTCAGGGCTCCCGGCCCTGCTCGGTGCTGCCTCAGTGGGTTTTGGGGCTTGCTGTCCGCCAGGGCCATTTGCTATAGCCAGGCTTGGAAAATGTTGGGGTTTTGAGTTTATGCAACCAGTGTGCTAACAGGAAATCCCTTGTGCTTGCAGAGGACTACCTGTGCGAGGATGCTGCCTACGTGTAAGTGACCGCAGTTGCTCACCACTGCTCGGAGGGCCATGGGCCTCCCTGAGCAGCAGCAGCTGAGCGAGGTTTCCTTCTTGCAGGGAGCCCATCGCTGTGGATTTCTATGAGCAGGCCAAGTGCTTCACCTCACCCAAAGGTAAGGTCTCTATGCGAGCACCACCACAGCCTCCAGCATGGCGTGCTGGCTGCCCCATGGTTGCAGGGAGCCCACAGCGCTGCCCCTCTCCACTTTGCTGCCCCATCACCATTTGGCCTGAGGCAGGCACAGTCCAGGGCATGCCTTGCACCAAAAGGAGGGCTTTGAATGTTTTGTGTGCTTGGCTTATGGGGACAGGGAGTGAAGGTGGGGCGAAACACACTGCTCCATTCAAAGGCACCTTTTCCAGGCAAATATTGCATCCGTGAGACATTCTTGCCTCCCTGGGCACTCAGTGTTTCACGGCGCTGGCTTGGGCATCAGTCTGTTACCTGAAATGAACTTCAGAACGCAAATCCTATTTTTTATTTAAAGAGATTGAGGGGAAGAGAAAAAAAACAAAAAAAGAAAAAAGAAAAAAAAATATTATTTACCAAAAAAAGTACCTTATTCCAAAAAAAAAAAAAAAAAAACAACAAAACAACCCTTGTGTGGCTCAGCTGCCCACAGGCACATCCAGAGAGCTGACCTGCACAGGCTGTCCCCAAAACCAACACTTTTTAGTCTATGGCAGGTTTTGTGGCCAACAGCCCTCTCCTGCAGGCAGCTGACAGCAAAGCACAAAGCCCAGTGGGGGCTGTGCCCTTCCCGCACTGCTCCTGCTTCCCTACACCCTTTTTCTCCCTTTCTTCTCTCTGCCAGCCAAAGAGGAGGACTCCCATTCCTACCAGAATGTCTTCATTGGGGACACGTGTAGCTCTGGGCTGGGTACGTGCAGCGCTTCGTGCCGAGATTCATCGCGGTTTAGTCCCCAGCTCGGGTTGCTCATCACTGCCAGCATAAGGCGCTGGACCACAGGGGCTTTGGGCTTCTGTCCTGGGCTGTCACAATCACAAAATGAAGATGTTTCACTTTCCTTTGGCGCTGCCCACGCCGCTGTTTGGAGCGATGAGGGGAGGCAGGAGCGTGGGGCTGCCCCAAGCCCGTCCGTGCCTGTAGGAACCAGGGCTGGGAGGTGGCTGAGGCAGTGTCACCAGCCTGTGGTGGCACTGGGAGGGGGTTTCCAGGGTCTGCTTTTAGCCTGCTCACTGTTCAGCATCGTCCTGTCCGAACTCTGCTTGCTCACAGATGACGTGGATGACTATGAGAACAGCACGGCGATACACGCCTGGAAAATCGAGCAAAGTGCGGGTATGTCCTCAGCAGCTGCCTACGGACTGGGCTCGTGGGTGGGATGCCTGCTGTGCTACACCACACTCATTTTGGGATGTTTTTTCATCCATGATGAACATCTAAGCACACAAACTGCTGTGTACACGTGGCAGTTTTACATTTGGATGTGGCTGCAGTGGGACGGGGCGTTCCCAGTGCTTGCAAGGCCACCACGGCTCTGCCCATCTCGAAGTCCCTCTGAAACCCTGACACTGTGATGTGAGGTTTCTTAGACTGGCTACAAAAATGTGTCAATGCTGAGGGCTAACCGTGCTGGCCAAAAATGCAGTGCATATGGTGGGTGTTTCCGAATTATCCCAGTTAATGATGGGTGCTTTCCTTCTTCGTTAGCAGCGCTGTACATAGACAGCCAGGACGAGGAGCCGGACTACGTTAACACCAACCCCGCGTCGGACCCCACCCTGCTGTCAAAGCAGAGGTAAGGAGAGCAAACACTTGATGAACATATTTAGGGGAGGGAGGATTGCATTTGGGTTGTGAAACCAATTCTGAGCAGCTTCAGGCTGCGTGCTGCGGGCAGGACCCCCAGACCCTGCTGGTTTGTGCAGTGCGGGGGCAGAGCACAGCGAGGGGTCCCCTGGAGCCCCGGCTGATGCTGCACACCCTGCTCTGCGCTCAGCAGCAACCCGGTAGCTGCTGATACCGAGTTTCTGGAGGCAATTAAAAGCCAAAAGCATGCGCAGAGCGCCCTGAAGTCTTCCTGCAGCTCTGAGCGAGTGGGTGACAAAATACAGTGTCAGTACGGAAGAAAACCAGCCCCAGAGACACCAAGCACCACAACGGGGGCTGCTTTATGGCCCCAAATGGGCTCCCGCAGCCCTCGTGGGGAGTCTGCAGTAAATGGCAGCTGAGCCATTAGCAGAGATCAAAAAGGCAAGGGAGTGGATGTGGGTTGCTGGGAAAGGGTTAAAAAACCCACAACCATCACCGTGCTCATGTATGAGCCTGTGGTGTCTCTACAGCGTGCAGTGCTGGTCACCCTGCTCGGGACTGGAGCCCAGCTGGGACAGGTACTGGGACCAGTATCGCTCCCCGCTGGGTTTTTGCTCTCCAAGCACCTGCAGGACCCAGTGGGATCGTCCCTGTGCCAAGTGGCACCCACAGACTGCAGGTGCCAGTGGCAGGCCGACCCCAGATGGGATTTTTTTGAAACCATGCAAAGTATTTAAGGCTTGCCATCACCATCCAAAACCCAAACGCCCTGTTCTTAGTGTTGCAGCATTTGTTTGAACCTCAGCAGCCCATCCTCAGCAGCATTTGCCCTCACAACCACTGCTGGCGGGGTGCTGTGCCCAGGGCAGGTTGTGCTTTTTGGCCAAGGACTTTGCCGTGTGTCACTCGGGTCTCATCCCAACAGCACACGCACGTGGTGCGGCCAGCAGCAAATACAGCTGGGTCTGCTGCACACCTGGCGTGGGGACCCGCGGCCCAGCATCTCTGCCGGGACGGGGACAGCACCTGTGTGTTGTGGTTTAACACCACGCCAGCTGCCTGCATGAGCCCCAGCGTGAGCAACGTGCTCAGCACCTCCCTTTTGCTTGAGCTGGAGTGAACCGAGATTGTGCTGTAGCAATGGGCTGCTTCAGAGAGGGCTGCAGAGCTCGCTTTGTTTGCCTTTTGGAAGGTGGTTACGGAATAGCCAGGCACCACGACAGCTGAGTATCTGCAGGGAAGGAAGCAAACCAGGTTATCCCTGAAATAAATGAAAGGGCTGTAATGGTAACTTCTATAAGCAATTCTGCATTTATTCCTCTTCCACGGAGAAATTTCAGGGCTGAAGGGATTACATCTGTGCATTAGTCACAGCAGACCTCCTGCTTTTTGCTCTGCTAACGTCTACACAGCACTGGGCACACCAGGCTGCTCCATCTGCTGTTTGTAACGGGACAGTGCCCGCCTCACCTGGAGATGGGAGAGGAACAAACAGGGCTGAGAGATGGCCAAAACCTTTAGCACAGCTACTGTAATGACCCCTCCTGATTTTGTGGAGAGCAACAATCACAGCAGTACCAGGCTACCACAAATAGACCCCTAGATGTGATAAGGAGTGCTGGGAAGCCAGAGGAAGGAGGGATTGCTGTCCTGAGGAGTCATGGTGATGCAGATTTTCTGGGAAGACCTCCAATCATAAACCCTGGCAGAAAGCTACCATGTGTAAATTACTTCTGGTGGCTCTGTCAGCAAATTAAACTTGACAATGCACTTTTTGCCATTATAACAATGCCTCCATTACAGATTTTGCTAGCAGAGCTGTGCTATGCAATCCCCATGCCCAGCCACAATGGGTCTGCCACTGAGGGAGGATGGGTTCAGAAATGGGCTGCCGGCCCCGCTGTGCTCTCTGCTCTGGGGCTGCTGCCCAGATCTACACATTCTGCAGTGCTTCAGGGGTCTGCTTCCCTACCTGGGAAGGAAATGCAACAGGCAGCAGGGCTAAGAAGGTGAAAGTGGGGACTAAAAGTCAGTGGACTCACTGTTTTCCCCTTCCTCTTTTTAGTAAACTGCGTAAAGTCTGAAGGAGCCCTTCGCCAAGCTGTAAGGGCACACCCAGCCAGCATGTACATAGGGAAGGAGGAGTCTTTGATCCCGCAGTGAAATCTTCTCCAGATTGTGCCCATGATCGTGTGGAACTGGTGCTGCTGAGAGGAGGAAAGGCTCTGCTTGAAGTCCAGCTGCAGACGTGCGTTGGAGGGAGCGCTCTGCCTGGCAGTGAAGCCTGGCCGACCCCTTCAGCGGCTCCCTTGGGCACGCCACGAGCTCGTTATCCTGTCTCACTTCCCTGCACGTCTGCTGGAGGGAGGACAGCTACTCTGTGCAATGTTTTCTCCTGTCAAGCATGAAATGAATCTTTAAATTGCTGAGCGGTAATGCAGCCAACTACTTAATTTGTCAGGCTGACTCATGCACGATGGCATTCGAACGCGGGGATTATGTTCTGATTTAGTTCCTCTGCTCTCCTGCAGAAGCTGTTTCCTACAGGAGAGGAACTGGCAAGGCAGAGGTTGCTTTTACGGCAGCAGTGGTTCTCTGGAGCTAAATGAGATACCAAACTGTTCACAAAAGCTAAGGACTAAAGAGGATTAAATCCTCATCTTATTCACAGCTCGTAATTCCCAGTGTCTGTGGCAGTTCTCCTTGTGTTTCGTTATCTGTTTTATAACGATACAAAGGCACTGCAACAACTGAGAAGGTCCGATCCACTGCTGTCAGCCTCAGAAATTGCACTGGTCCTTCAGATTTGCCATAGGAACATCAGTTCTGAAACATAACCCTTGTCTCTTGAGCCCTCATGTCTAGATTTGGCTCTGTCATAGCACTTATTTATTAAAATTGAAAATCCTCCAAAGCAAATCTGACGTTTTATTATGGTTTGCTATGATGTGTGCGTTGTCTTTGTGATCGAGCGAGACAGGCTGAGATGGGAGCACGTGTAGAAATGACACCGAATGGTGTGCAGGATCCTGCTGGGAGAAAACAGAGCTCCACAGAGCCTCGTTCCTCAAAATTGGTTTGGAAAACTATGCTTCAAGAAGGGAAGAGGCCCACAGCACTCGTCTCCAGGACTGGTAAGAATGAAAAGAAGAGCTAAGGGCGAGTGAGCCCTGGAGTGGGAGAAGGGGATGTCAGGTGCTTCCTGCTGCAAATGTCTCGGCTGTATTTTTAGCAGAATTGCTGAGAGCGTGGGGCCACCGCTCGTGTAGCTGAAATAGCAGGTGGTTTGGTGTTTGGCTTGGAAGCTTTACTTCTACCTCCTACAAGTGCATTTACTCCTGCTCCCGCAGGACTTTTCCAGCAGAGAAAATAGTGTGCTTCAGGAGCTTCCCCAGGCAGAGCTATCAGCCCCCCTTTCTACTTACCCCTCCCAGTTCCGCTTCTGCTCGTGCCCTCATGTTTTCTGATGTTTAAATGCCCTGCAAAAAGTTTGTGTGAGTGGGGGACACTGACCACAGAGAAGAGGAACGTGCTGGCATCCCAGAGTGCGTGGAGCAGACACGGTGACAGCCACAGCCTGTGCTGGCTCTGCACAGCCTTGCAGACAGGCAAGGAGGTGAGGAGAGCCCCTTGCTGCTGACACAGAGCATCTGCCCCATGCTGGGCCACGAAGCTGCCGTCCTTGGTGACTAATTCAGCACCTGAAGAAGCTCCCATTTTCATGAAGTGCTACAGATAAGATTTTGCAAGATCTGCTGGAGGGAAAGTGTGAGCTCCATTTTCAGTGATGTTGCACCTATTTGTGGTTCATCTCACAACCAGAGGGAGACATTAAGCACTTAAGACACGTTTATCAGCAGTAAAAGATCCTTTGGCAGGCAGCAATAGATCCAGTTAAAGGACTTCCAGAAAGTTCTAGCTGTTAGGTGAGCCAAAACACTAAAACACAAGGTTCACTGCTCTCCTCGCTGAGCAGGGAGGCAGCTCAGACCAGTTGCATTCTCCTGGAATGAGGTTCCTTCACTGCCAGACTCTGAAAGCTGCAGTGCGTAAGCGGTAGCTAGATGTGCAGTCTGTTCCCTCGCCTTACTGGGACTGAGCAAATTGCCCTCCTTCAGCTCTCCAGAACAGCCAGCTGCAGAGAGGGGTAAATCCTTCCTTAGCTCTGTAAAGCTCCTGAAGTACTTTTCAGGCAGTGATCTCATTATGCTGGAAGATGTCCAGGGACTCTTACGGTAAGTTTCATCAACGCTTCTAGTCTTGTTCTGAAAGACTTCGTTTTTTTTTGTGAGGACATACATGCGTGTTCACTGACCTGCTGTCCTTTCAGGACTCTTTTTTAGGTGCGCAAGGATTATTTCTGGTGCTAAACCAAAACTGTCGGCTCCTGCGTTGCCTGACAATAATTTAAGGAGAATCGACATCTCCCATGGGTACATACAGCTCTTTTTCCTCACATTAGGTAGGCAGCCAAGTGAGCAATGTGCTTCCTGTTTTCAATGTAGAAGACGCATTAAATGCAGTTTTGGCACTGCTGGTACGGCTATCGCAAATGGACCGGGGAGCCTTCACTGGCTACTGGAAGCAGCAGCTCTGCACTCAGAGGCGGTGAGCAGTTAAATACGTGAGAACAGGCAGCACTGCTGGCCTCTCAGACCGCTACTACTCCTCTTACAGGGAAAGGTGAGCAAAAGGAAATCCTCCCAGTGCTGCAGAGGATTAGCTCAGGAGCGAATCAGCTCCAAATTGGAGATGAAAAGCAGCTGTTGAGTATTGTCACAAAGAAAAGCACTTAGCAGGTAGGATCAGGACCTGTGATACCCCAAGTTTCTCACTTTCGCTGGCACTGACAGAGCAAACCACACAACACACAGGTAGGTGCATCTGCTGGGGCAAGGAGCAGCCTTACGAATCCTACTAATACGACATTTGTTATTTTATGAAGCTGCCACTGTAACACCTCTTCTTTCTATTCGGCAGTGAACATATTTAACTAGGAGAAGGCAGAGCAGGCTGTCTGTGACGTACAGACAAGGGAAAATCAGTCTAGTGTTTAAATAATGTGTCTTATTTAAGCTTTTGCAAACAAAAGCTATGATGTGTCTGTAAAGGACTCAGTGGCTTAATCATCTTAGTGCATTGTTATATATTTAGCAGTGTTTGTGCTAGCGTTAACAATTCAGTAACTCGGAACCAAACTTACCCCAGTTTGACTAAAATCTAGTGAAAGAAGAAGGTACTTTGAGTATTGCGTCCATTATTCCAAGAACTGCTTCCTTTATTCCATTCAGGAGCAACCTCAAGCATGCCTGCGCTTTAGCTGTCAATTATCTTGCTTTCCTGCACTTTGAGTTAAAAAAGGGTTGTCTTAAAGCTCTGTCAGAGGGGCTGCAGAGCTCTGATGGCACAACTTACAATGCTGCCAGCCCTTGCTGCTGGAACTCCTTACCCCTGTGGCTGAGTTGGAGAAAAGGAGGGTGTAACCAGTGCTGGGGCTGGTCTTTAGACTGAAGCTGCCTGCAGAGGTGGATTTGGTGCTGAAACAATGTGGTTTGGGCAACTGGCTGCTGGGGGTGGTATCTTCAACACAAGGGGCAGGGAGAAGAGCAGGCACCAGTAACTTGTACTCCTACCGTGTTTTGTTTGACTGCTGTAACAACAACATGCTTCGTTAAGAGCTCTGCTTACAGAAATATATCTGACACCTGATATGGAGGTGGTCAAACTTAATTTATATTTGTTTCTGCATTTCACACTTTATTGCTCCTCTGCACTTGTGGGGTGGTTTCCAAATCTAAGCAGAGAGGAAACCATGATGCTGTAGTTTTTTGGTATGTTGAAATTACTGTAAAATATTACCTAACCTGGACAAGCAAAAACAGAGAACACAAATGCAGAGCGTACCAGAACTTGGTGTATTTTTTTTTTTTTAAAGATTAGAGGCTGAGTGTCCAAAATAAATAGCTGGCATCATCAAGAAATGTATATTTCTCCTGTACATGTTTGGTGGAAACACCTTCCTTACCCCAGCACATGAAGAGCACCCAGAAATGGCACCTCCTCAGCATGCCTCGATTGTAACTCAGTCACGGCTCTGTCTGTGCAAAAGTTTTTTCTTGGTCTCAGTGAGACCACCAGTCTTGATCAATCGTAAGGTGTAATCACTAACGAGGGGATTGATATTTTGTCTCTCCTGCTGTTAGGTCTTGGTATCATTACCCACGAGCATTTTTGCTGAGTACTAGAGACCTTACTGCTCCTTTCTGGCCTGCCACAGTCCTTTCTACCTCAATTACACAACAGGCAGAAGTTCTTGGGTTAAAGATTTCAAAGCTTTATTGATCAAATAAAAAAAAATACAAGTTATTTTACAATAGAACCTGGTTATTTTTCTGGGATTTAGCAAAACCAGGGGGACAGAATTCATGACACACACGCAGCTGCCGACCTTGCATGTCTTCACCTTCCAGAAGAGGGGTTTCAGCTCGATCAGGTATCTAACTTGCTGCAGGGGCTGCCGTCTTCTGACACAGCCTGGCCAACAGTCCAGCCATTTGCAAAAGCGAGTTCACACCTTCTGCTATTTTCATGTGCGTGTAGCCAATTTCCTGATGAGGAAAACGTTGTCAAACCTTCTGGTTTTTTTCCACAGTCTGTATGGTGTGACTAATGACTCTCCTCTAAATAGAACATATCCCTTACTGCTAAGAAACTATCTTCAGAGTCACGTAAAGATTAAAAAAAAAAAACAACATTTTTTTGGCAAGACTATTACATTCCCATGTAGACCAATTAGATCAATTTTTATTTATTTATTTTTGTAATTGAAGCCTGTGCTTCCCCATATTTTTTTTGTGTAAGGAGCAAGGTGCTTGTACCTGAGGACAGGTTTTAAATCTTAAGAGTGATTCCATTATACCAGTTCACCATTTGTCAACTGGCTGTTAAAATAATTTAATATTTTACTATCCATGGGACTAGAATCTAGTATGCTCTTCATGAAAGTTCTTAAGGAGTTTTTAGAGGCTTTGATGTAAATAATAAGTTCAGCCAGCATTGCATTTGTTATTAATCCATCGCTAAAATACTGACCTTTATAAATTCCAGTTTCAGATATTCAGGCATTTGAAAGGTTTTGCACACACGGAAGATGTTACCAATCACATCTTCTGGAGAGTATCCAAGTCTCCACAGGTGAGCAAGAATCTGTGCAGGAAAGAATAATCCCTTGTTTATCTGCAAAACCTAGCAGGTGAGTAAAGTACATTCGGTTTTGGGACAGCTGTATACAGCTAGTGAAAATATATGTACTACTTATCCAGCAATTCAACATCAATTCTGTTTAGCAAGTAATTTCAAAACTATTTGTTCTCCCCCCCCCCCTTTTTTTTTTTTTTTGGCTTGGTGGATTATTCATCTGAACAAACTGCTGGAAAAAAAACGGGACTTAATTTATTAATTCATATACATGGTTTTGCCCTTATTCTAAAGAGCAATGTACACCGAATTCTTCAGAGCAGGTGTTCTTTAAATAAAAGGTGTCTGCAGAGACAAAACCCGTGAAAGCCAACCTTGTATGCTTCATCAATATTTGCATTTATGCAGTGCTGTATCATTTCTTTCACAAGCAGAGGATGAGGCTCGTCACATACCTGTATCAGAGAAATATTACACTTTAAAATACTAGAGCATCCCATATTAAAGCCCCAAGTATTTTCACCAAGTTTCTGTACAGCTGAAATACTGAATCAGACACATCTTACAATCCAAATTAGATTGATTACATTATAAGTAATATGACTTTTCTGATAACATAGCTACCCTACCACGGTGCACTCAATAGCACTACATGAGAACGCAAGTAATAGATTCAAGTTATCACTGTGAAATTTCCCAGCAGTTAGGTGATCCGTGTGATTTGAGAGAGTTGGAAAGTCAGAAAGCCTCAGATGATCTGTTTGGGACTGAAGAACTCTCTGCCTTTTCAAAAAGTAAGCACACTTCTTTTGACTAATACCTGCTACATACATAGCATGGTCTGCAAACGGGTAAAGACTTTCAACGTCTCACATACGTGAAGGAAGGTCTCACGTAGTTAGGCAGTGTTAGACTTCCAGCTTTACTGTTTTACAGCATTACTAACCTTAAAGACATTTTCACTGTTTATAAAGCCAAACCCAGAATATGTGGACTGTAAGTTGTTTAATGCCTGCAAAAAGAAAAACAAAGACTTCAGTCATTTTCGGAAGTGCTGCGCTTCTGGCTCCTCTCCTCAGGAGGAAATACATTTTTGGGGAAATTACACCAAAAATGGAGTTTTCAGTTAGGCAACAGAATAAACTGTAAATGCATGCAGACATTGTTTTCTCCCAGAAATTCAGCATCTGATTTCCAGCAATTTGCTTTTAAGGAGCAGATCCACTTTAAAACCTTGCAAAAACAAGCAGTTTAGTTACTCTTGTGCCACAGATCACATCCCCTTTTCCTTATCTCTCCAAAGATACATCCTTG
This sequence comes from Aythya fuligula, assembly GCF_009819795.1. NCBI lineage: Eukaryota > Metazoa > Chordata > Aves > Anseriformes > Anatidae > Aythya > Aythya fuligula. The sequence goes on along the minus strand of NC_045578.1, from coordinate 3,467,161 downwards.
AGAGCAGCAATTCAAACTTTTTTGCTTTAAGCAGAAGCGTTTGTTTCATTGCCTTCCCCCTTCTACCTGTCTCATATCTCCTTGGGCTGTGAAGATAATGGCTTCCAACCCATCATCTGTATATGGCACATCCTCTTTCTCGACAATTTTCAGTAGCCTCGCAAGGATTTGCGAATCCGTCAGCTTGGTGTAGCGCAGCACTGCGCACCGAGATTGAATAGGTTCTGAGGACAGAGATGCGTAATTAGCATTTTAACTAGTGCTAAACAAGGGTAGTCTAAAGCTCTACACTGTGTTAGCCTACAGGCCAGCTCTTTCTGACTTCTGATTGTGTTTCAGAAAGCAAGACAATAAAAGGGGTTCAACATCCAGTTAACAATACACCAATATCATAAACTGTAGCAGAGCTGGATGGAGATTAAGCCCAAAGAAATCTGCTTCTGCAGTCATGCACAGCACTATCTATTAAAAACAGCTGTTCAGAAGGTTCACTGGCTACGCAAACACGCTCTTTTTTTATTAGCTGGATGTTCAGATGGTTTGAGTTTTCAGAAGTACCAGGGCTTCTTGCAATGAGCAGGCTCGAGGTATTTCTGAAAACTGCTTTGAAAGTACTCAGCAGTATGGGGAGTGTTTAACTAAAACACCCAGGGACTAACAGCACCTTACCTATGATTTTGTCAGAGGCATTGCATGCGAGTGCAAAGCGTGTTGTTTTGGAATAAATTTCCATTGTTCTTCTCAATGCTTGCTGTGCTCCATCTGTCATGCTGAAAGAGAAAAGGAGTTAGGACAGATTTTACCCTTCACTGACTTATAGCTGCAGCCTAATAATTATTTTTAGACAAGCTTCAGACTTACTGATATTAGACAGTACTTTGTAAATTACTTGGTATTCTGGCTTGGTAAGCTAGGCAGCTTTTGCTAGGCATGTGAACAGATCACCCTACAACACAGATAATCGCTGAGACCTCCATAAAATTAACACACAAAATTAAATCATTAATACTCTGAAAAATACTTCTAATTACATGCAGGTACAGGAGAATGTCCCATTTTCATCAGCCAGTAAACTGGAAGATGCTAAGATCACATCAAGCTAAATCCTGAAGTGTTTCAACCCAATATTCAGCATCTCCTTTGAAGCAATGATCTCTACGTGATGTGAGGAATCTTCTAAAAGCACTGTTCAGTACCCATTTGTTTCCTCCTAAATTGTTTTGATAGCCTGATAGAAACATCTAATACTGTCCAAGACAGCAACTCTGCAGACAGAGAACAGATAAAAAAGATTTCACACAGTAGCTGAAATAAAAAAAAAAAAACACAACGTACCTGTCTGCTTCATCAAGGATGATTATTTTATGCCGACCTTTTGGAAGCGTGACCTTTTGCTGGGCAAACATTTTGATTTTGTTTCTCACAACGTCAATGCCTCTGGAACAATAATTCAAGTCGCTTATGATCAGTTGGGTGAAATTACACAATGGATTTTATTCAGCAGACACAGTGGCTGAAGGGCTCCCGTGCTCCCCATTCCTGTGCTGTTTGTTTCCGTTCCATCAGCAGTGCCAGTGTAATTGTTGTGAAGCTGTGCTGGTAGCCAGACGGCCAAGCAGAGTCGGATTTAAACACCCCTCCTTTTTGGAGGTTTTGAAAAAAGCAATTTAACAGCTTCTATCAGTAGCTTTACTGCCACAAAAGCACTTATGTCTGGCAAATGGTAGGAGTAATAAGCAAACAAGGGCAGAACTGTTTAAGTCTGCACTGCTACTTTGCCAGTACTTCACAGAGCCGTACCAATAAACCCGGCCATAAATCAAGACAGTTTAAGAAAAACACCTGGACAGATTTCATCATATTAGCACAACACGGATACCTTCCTAGACTGAGTCCCACTGAAGTATTACTTTTAAAAGTAAAGGATTTTACTTTTTGTGAAGTGTAGAAAATGAATGCTGTACTATCAGTTATAGAACTACAGAATTCAAAAGGCAGGTACAAAGCACTGTACTCTTGAACCCTCCCCAAAACGTCCCTAGAATACGTCAGGACAGGGTCTGCTACAGAGCTTGGGAAATATAATCAGCCTTTAGTACCTGATCCTCAGAGAAGAGTCAGTGTCCTCTCTATACCTAATATCCATATCCTACAGTTTTAACCCCAACTGTCCTTACTCTTAATTTCTATCACTTCACTTTTTTTCCTAAGTACTGACGAGTTTCATTATAAACAACTCATTCACCTTTTATCAGGATCTTCATGAATGCAGGAAGCATAACTCTTCAAAGTAAATTTGAGAAGACAGTACCGCTATGTATTCTGCACTCCGTTTATATTAATGTGTGTGTGAAAGTACCTATCTAGATATAAAACATCAGGTGATAATATCTATGTTGCTAGTTGGACACCAAAAATTACCTTTGAGTTGGAAAAACTACATTAAAGTAAGTACTAGAGGCCCTACTAAAACATTAAACCTATCAAGCAGAACTGAGTTCAACTAAAAATAAAAATGGATACTTGCTTCTTCGTTAAAAGTTTGACCAGGTTTGTTCACTCTCACCTGTCATTTGAGGCATTCAGCTCCAAAACAGCATCCTTTAACGCAGGACCAAGCAGAGCACGAGCCAAGCAGAGGATACTGGTGGTTTTACCTGTTCCTGGGGGACCCTAGAGATACAACAATTGCTGATAAGTTTAATGCCATTTTCTAAGCTGTACGCTCTACAATGCTCCCCAGTCATGAAACAGAGCTGCAACAGAGGAAGTGCAGAGAGAACATAGGTCTAAAAGTTGTCTTCAGCATCTTGCCTGCAACAGTGGAGGAGAAGCATAAGACACACTTCAATAAGCACCTGAGGGCCAAGTTAGTTTTCAGTAACAGAAGGTAGTTTACTTCTTGTGTATTCTGCTGAAAATACTGCTCTGTAACCATACAATCAACATCACTGTTACCAGTACACTCAGGTACAATGCAAACCCATACTGAGAGGTTGCTGTGCCTAGATTTCAGAAGCCAGGACCCACAACAGTGAAATACCACACGGCAATACTTACAGCAATGATAATATTTGGTACATTCCCCTCTTTTGCAAAGACCTAAGAAAGAATAATTAAAAACATACATATAAGAAAATGGTAGGAAGAAATAGTTTCCAATTCTATTCTATTTTAATCATGAGTAACAGAGCTACCATTTATTTTCTTCCCTCCTGGTTTCTTTCTTTCTTTTTTTTTTTTTTTTTTTTTAAAAAAAAAAAAAAAAAAAACAACACATTGCTGCTTTTATGTTTTTCAGTTGAACTGTTAAGTCAGTTCCTAGAATAATATGGAAAAACATTAAAGTACTGAATCTCACAGGCCTTTACTCTTTCCCTTCTATTTGCTTCAAAGATATATTTGCTAGTATAAACATTCTACTAACAAATGCTACTTTTACAAATTAATTTGTCATGGAAAATATTTTTCTTCTAGAGAAAAAAAGTGTTGTTTTTGTTTCCTTCTGTAGTAATATAAACTATACTTACTCATTGAAACAATATAACAGGTACACATGTAAAAATGTTGTATCATAGCTGGGCCAATTTAAACAACATCCCAGTTCAAGAAGGCTTGTGTCTTTAGGACATTGCTCTATTATGTCCAAAAACTTGTCATTTCTTAAGTAAATCATAAGGTTTTTTGTCCACATGCTCAAGTATAGCTCCACTGGTCTGTGGCTCTGTGCAGAATTATGGTTTTTGAGCTAACCCATCAAAAAATAGAGCAACAGCTACACACCTCCAACCTGCTCACTGTATCTTCATTTCCAACTATTTCACACAGTTTCATGGGTCTGTATTTTTCCACCCTGTAGAAGTAAAACACTTCAGACACACATGGCCAAACGTTAACAGCGCTTTACACTGCCGGAAAAGGAGGCTCACACTACGTTGAACGCCAAGTTGTTTTATTTTGACCAGCGTCAGGATGAAAACACCACAACCGCCTGGGGTTCGCCTTCACGCCTCAGCCTGACAGGACAGGGCTGACAGGGGAGGCACCGCCCGCGCCTGAAGGGCCAGATCTCGCTCGGGCTGGGCCCCGCAGGGCTGAGCGGGGGTTTCTCGCTTCCCACCCCGCGGCGAGCACCTCGCAGCCAGCCGCCGAGGGGAGGCAGGGGCCGGATCCCCTGGGTTCGCCCCATGCCCGGCTCCCCCCGACCGCAGCCCCCTCACAGCCGCCCCTGAGGTGAAGTGAGGCGACAGCGCGGCGCGAGCCCCCTTTCTTCCCGCCCACGGCTCGCCCCGCCCCCCGCCTCTTCCCATTGGCTCCTGCACGCCTAGTCCCGCCCCGCGCCCCGCTCTCCACCAATGGCCGCGCCGCTCGGCCCTTCCTCCCGCCCACCGCCCGGCTCCATTTTCCCCACCGCCCCGCGCCCCGCGGCCCCCTCAGGCCTCACCAGGGCAGCTCGTAATGGCCGCCGCCGGCGGGAGCGGGCCCCGGGGCGTCGGCGGGTCCCCGCTTCTCGCCCTGGGCCCCGGCCTTCTCCGCCTCCTCCGCCTCCATCGCGGCGGTGGCGGCTGCAGCGGGCCCGAGCCCGAGCCCGTCTTCCCGCCGCCTGCCTGAGGGGAGGAACGCGCTCCGGGCCCGCCTCGTAGGGCGGAGCGGATCCTGCCCCGGCCTCCCGGGGGTGGGCGCTCAGTGGCCGGGAGCGGGGCTCCGGCAGCTGCGGGGGGCGCCTGGGGTGGGCTGGGAGCTCCATGGGGGCAGGCAGAGCTCTCGGCTCTTCTGGAGTGTCCCCCCTCTGTGACATGTTGTGTCAAAGCTGTGTGTGTCCCCTCAAGGACATGTTAAGTTGTTTAATAAAAACGCTACTGTGTTTGCACCTCAGGAGAATAAGCCTTTGTTTCTTTTTCATCTAACCACGTTTATTTCCCCCTATAAAAAGAGAACAATAAAAGATGCACCACGAAATACCGTATTATAAGGTGCAGTGCTGTGAATGTTCAAATTCACGTAGCGGGAGGTACTTGTCCTAAATCCCAGCAGTTCCTGAGGCCTTCGTACATGCCGAAGCTCTGCTCATGTTCAGCACAGTGATGCTTGTTTCAGCTCAGTGAGCGCAGGGTCTGTCCCTCAGTCTGGGCTCTAATCCCTTGGGAATGCTTCTAATTTAAGACAATCACAGAATCGTCTAGGTTGGAAGAGACCTCCGAGATCACCCAGTCCAACCTCTGACCTAACCCTAACCAGTCCTCCACTAAACCATATCACTGAGCTCTGCATCTAAATGTCTTTTAAAGACCTCCAGGCATGGTGACTGAACCACTTCCCTGGGCAGCCCATCCCAATGCCTCACAACCCTTTCGGTAAAGAAGTTCTTCCTAACATCCAACCTAAACCTCCCCTGGTTCAACTTCAGCCCATTCCCCCTCATCCTCTCACCAGGCACATGGGAGAACAGACCAACCACCACCTCGCTACAGCCTCCTTTAAGGTACTTATAGAGAGCGATAAGGTCGCCCCTGAGCCTCCTTTTCTCCAGGCTGAACACTCCCAGCTCCCTCAGCCTCTCCTTGTAAGCCTTGCCTCACTGGTATGAGGCAGGAGCTTGGAGCCCATCGTGCTTGGAGTCCTGCATGAGCAGTGATGCTCTTCAACGGGGAGGACTTCCTATCGCTGGCCGCAACATTTGCATCCCGGTGTCATTGTCAGCACTTGTCCATTGACGTTGTGAGGCTGGCACGTGAGCGTTCAGCCTTTGGAACGGGTTCAGCCCGTGGCCTGACAGCGATGGAGTCTGCTGGGTTTCTCACAAGGCTTCAAAACTCTGGAGGGTGAAGTTTCCATTGCGCAAAGAGCAGTTTTCTATCTGGGTTTTGTGTAGGCAGGATAGTCAATGGTTAAATCTTTTTTTGTATATTTTTTATTAATAGCTGTACGCTGCTCCTGGTGGTTTTGTGGTGTTTCATAAAGGTGAATTTGTGGGTGGTCTGCAGCCTTTACATGCCTGTCTGAATTAACTGTGGATTAACTTCACCTCTACTAGTGGTAAAGTAGAAAACTAAGCAAAGGCATAATTATGTCGTATGTCATACAAGGACAAGGCAGCTAGCTTTTATTCCAATATTCATACTGTTCTAGCACACATACTGGATGAATACACGTCAAACTCAACTGTGTTACTCCTGTCTTTGGATATAACTTACTGCAGAAGCCAACAGGAGACAGTGAAATATCGCAGCTGCGTACAGCACTGCTGGTCATAGCAGTCTGTCAATACAAAGTGCTGGTCATGCTTTGGTTTCTTGCCAAGTTAAACAGTTGTTATGCTCTTAGGAAGTACCAGCCTCCAGATAAGATACAATTTTCCTGGCCAGCATTAATTCTCTCGCTATATGTGGAGGATTACTGCTGATAAGCACCCAACGGGCTGTTAGAAAGATAATTCATAAGAATTGTTGCAGAGAGCCTGATGACAGATTTTGTGATACATTTCTGCTAACCAATTGCAATATGTGTTTCTGGGGAGCACAGTCCTCTAAAACACTGCAGCCTCTGAGCAGGCAGTAACTCCTCATGTATCAGTGACTCTGTTGTCTGTCAGACATGGCACGAGTATTTATGGAGGGCATGATGATATTAAGAAGGATGTGTGGCAGGTGGATGGGAATACCTGAGCTGAAAGCTTTAAAAACTGTCTCCCCCAAGTTGTGAACTGTTGATATTGTCTGTCTGAGATCACAGGAGACATCCAGGATAAAATGAGTTCCAAATTCAGTGCTGACATGGCAGAGCTCTTTTGATGTGTTACCAACAGTGCCTGAATACACATGCACGCAGAGGATGTACTGTATTATCCTGAAAGGAGAATGGCCCTGAATTTAAGGCAGTTTCTTCTGACCTACTTCCTTCCCACCCAAAAGATATATATGTATATTAAAAAAAAAAAAAAAAAAAAAAAAAAAAAAAAAAAAAAAGCTTACTCAATATCTGTGATCAGTACATGGTACAGATAACAACTTTTTGCTAATGATTTAGTTAGCAAGAGGAATGCTCTTTGATGTGTTCAGACAGCATCTACTATCAGTAATGGAGATCACCATGAGAGAAATAAGTAGAGATCTTGTGGTTATCCCAGGAGCAAGGGTGACCCAGCTGCAGGTGCTTGATATAGGGAATGAGTCCTTTAAAGACCATGTGGAGACTCCTCTCAGCTTGGCTACAGTCAGGAGCTTCTACTCTAAGCCCTATGGGGAAATGAAAGCCCAATGCAAGAGGTTTTGTCAGGGGGCTGGGTAAACGCAGAAAGCATTTGTTTTGCTGTTTTGCATGCTATGGCTGGTGAAACTGAAGGTAGTTTTGTTTTGAGTTTGAACAAGAAGCAGAAACTGCTGGAGATACCAAAAGTAAGGCAAGAGTTGAAGACAGCAAAGAGCTCCCGTGATGAAATGATGATGGTGGACGTGAGGTGTAAAACCCCAAAGGCAATAGAAATAATGAATAAGAGAAGAAACTAGCTTCAACCAAGCATTAGTGAAGAGTATGAATCAGTACTGTATATTTGTTACAAATAAATAATAAATATATAGAGAGAGATCTTATAGACAATGTTTGTGGGAGGAAGGGGAGAAATGTATATTATTCAAAGTGATTTTGCTTTTGAGTTAAAAAAAAATAAATAAAGCAGTGAGTTTGTCTTACTATTATTAGTAGAGCTAACATGGGTATACGTTACCCAGCAAGTCTACGATGCCAGGGGCTGAGACTTTAAATTACACTGTTAAGAGAAATGCAAAGTTCCCTTGGCTGTTTGCTCTCCATCCCCAGCAGCCCTGCAGTCTCAGTGAAAGCCGCCACCTCCTATTTCAGCGTGCTGTTGTTGTTCAGCAGACACAAGTAGGTCACGTAGCACAGATGGCCTTGCTGCCAGGGAAATGCGGAGTCTGCAGTCCCCTCTGAGGCTGTTCCCTGCTCTCCCTCTCCCCCTTTCACACTACTAGCTTGGAGAGAGGGGAATGAATTCTGATGCTACCAACAATTTTCTCTCGTGTTCATTGAGGCTGAAAGCATAAAGCGAAGCTGGGAGAAATACCAGGAGTGCAAATAACGATGGGCTGGTTAGAAGGGAGGCTGGACTGGTGCTTGATGAAATACGGCATTACTGCATCAGGGTGTTTCCTGAGCCTGGCATGTCTGCTCCCAGACTGACAAGGCCTGGGTTCCTGCAGAGCTGCTGTGCTTGACCTCTACGTGGAAAAAAAAAAAAAGGAGATGATGGTGTCAGGACGTGCAGGTTATTTGTCCTTGTTCTTGCAGCACCACAGCATCCCTCTGTTCATGTGCTTTTCTGCAGACTGTCCCTGGAAGGTGCGGCTGTGCTGATCTGAGTTACTGCTATGTGTACTGCTTAAACCTTTTTCCCACATATAATGGCTGAGGTCATACATTTGTACACTGCCATACCCTAGTTTATTTCCCAGTCCACATCCTCAGCCCTCCTCTCACGTTGGCATCTCCAGTTGCTGTGGAGCAACAGCAGCTCACCCAAACAGACTGGGTAAATACAGCACGACATCTGCCTGCTCTGCTACCTGAACGCTTTCATTTATGGCGTCTCATTGCTCTTTACATTTTCATAAAGTACCTGACCATGTTTTTTTTTATGCTGCCACATAAAATTATAAGCAGTATGCTTCTCAGTCTGCGGTTAAGCAGTTCGTTCTGCTAGAAGTGAGGGAGGTCACAGACCACAATGAAAGAGAAGCTGGGAAGACCAATTTAAGGTAGTTGCTATCAGGAGGCTCTAATAATAAAAATAAAATACAATAAAATACAATTAAAATTCTTTCCTATAAGCATCTAAAAACACTTTAATGAGTGGATTTAGATCATCATAATTTTAATTGAGGGAAGCTTTATTATGATTTTATGTGGGTGCTGAGGAATGAGTGCTTTGCACCGGGCTGTGATAACAGGATTCAGGAGCAGTCACCTGCTGCTCTTACTTTTCTGCTCTTTGGCTGCTTGACGTCTAACAGTGTAATTGAAATTTCCTTAATTTTCTGGTTTTTGTTCGCAGGGTGTAGCAGAGAACCGCGTGTCCAGTGCAGGAGCAGGCATGTGGTTTCAGCTTTAGTCAGCAGAGGGAGTACGGACACCTGTGTTAGGAGCCACCAGGGTCATCGGTGACAGCTAAAAGAGCAGGCTCCCGCCTGGAACCCCTCTTTTGTCTGCAGGAAAGGGATTCAAGTCTTCAAGCCTACATCTTCCTAGAAGCCAAACTGCAGCTGTTGGCTGCTAACGCTGTTGATTAAGCTAAAATTGTTGGAGAGGGGAATGACTGTGCGTGCCATTTCTCCCTTTTGCAGCAGTCCCTTTGAGCCTCTGGCTGCTTGCACCTGCAGCTTGGGGCTGGTGTGGAGCTGTCCCTTTCCTCCTCTGTGTCAGGATCTGGTGTCACCATGGGGACTGTAGCAGGGCTCTAACTGCATGAAAACCTGGCTCTGAGGCTGGCACAGAGCCTCCCTTTCACCGAGTAAGCTGAGGAAGCAGTTGTGTTCATGCCTGGTGTTGCAAAGGGTGTTCCTGCAGCAGAGCCTTGCTGGGGCTCCCTCACACAAGAGGAAGGAACTTGATGAAGAAGAAAAAAACCCGATGGCTCTGTGGTCTGTGAGCTGCCTGCTTAAAGGCTCAGCTGTGAGCTGTTGCAAAACCAGAAATAGATTTGGGGGCTGTATCACTAAGCTGTGATGAATGGTAATATCAGATAGACATGGAAGCAGACAGCCTGGGTTCATCTATTCTTTTGCCAACATGCCACTTTGTGTGTGTTTTCAGACATAACACTTGGCCTCATGGCCTCTGTTATCCCATAATAATGGGAATGTGGATAGTCATTTGTTAGTCAGAAACTGCAAAAGAACTTTGCAACATAGTTAATACAAAGCATTTATTTTTATTTTTATTTTTATGTTTATTTTTATTTTTATTTTTAAATAATTACACTATTGCTTGACTTTTGCTCAGGTGCAGTGCAGCCGTAATATGGCATGATTCTTCGGTTCCATGCATTTGTAGTTTCTTGTGTTCCTTCCTTACGTCTACAGTCTGACAATATTCTCCACCAACTGCCCCCAGCTGGTACTGCATGACATTATGCAATTCATTCCAGTTGTGTGTAGTCTCCTAAATGCTGGCCAAAACTTGACCAATGTCCTTGTTCAGCGGAATGAAATAGAATAAATCTTAAATAATACTTGTTTGTGTTCATTTTCTGTATGTCAAAGATGAAAATACAGTAATGTCATTGTTTATCAGGAGCCCAAGAAATATCAGGCAGTAGCAGTCTGGATTCCTTCAAGTCTGCAGTGCGTGGATTTTGAAGTGTCAGAAGGAAGGGCTGCAACAAGCAAATCAGGAAGTTCTTTAAGAATAAAGGAGGAATTGAGCAAAAGATGAGGCTGGGGTGGAGTCTGGCTTGCTTGTGAAGTGTTAATGATAGAGGAAGAGTGAAAAATCTGACAAATAAAAACATAATTATATTCAGACTGCTGTGCATACCAGTGAATTTTATTCCAAATGTTTAGTGTTGTTTTTTTTTTTTTTTTTTTTTTTTCCACAGACTTACAAGAAAAATAGGACATGCTCTGCATAGTTGTTGTAGTAGCTGTGTATCAATTTAGGATTTAAACAATGATTTGGTAGTAGTCTTAATATTACCATATTAATTGCAATTTTAAGACTACAGCATAATACTGAAATATGCACTCAGACTTCATTCCAAAAGTAAATGACCCATGAACCTTTCCCTGGTCTGGGAGAACATGAAAGGAAGCAGTCCTGAATTACTGGGTGAAGCTGGATTAATTCTGCTTTATGGGGTTAAAGTCTAGCGAAACCCAGGTGCTGCATGCAGTGGGGATCAGAGCTGGCAGCAGCCCAGGGGGGTGCCAGGTGGCCCTGGTGTTCCACGCAGCACCATTCAAATGAGAAGCACCAGGATGCTACCGTGGAGGTAAATCTGGATATTAGCCCTGCAACCCAGGTGCTGTTCTTCTTGGGCCAGCTCCCTAAATTAAGGGTCACCTGTCTACATTTCCCAGTTCAAGGCATTTGTTATTCATTGCTGCTAGTGCTACTGTATTGAACTGAAGTTATCACAGGTGAGAAGTTTGAGAAATGGGGAATGGGGAGAAGTTTCTCATAACTGCATTAGTCACCCAGGTATTGCCCCTTCCAAGTGAACAAATAATATCAGATGGGTCCTTGCTGACTGAGACTCACCTGCAGGTTTGAGCAGGCAGATTGGAGTGGCTTCTGGGCACAGTGACTTCCTGGAAAATCCCCGATTTCCCTGCTCCCATTGTAATGGGACTTTACTCTGAAACAGAAAGCCAACAGAACAAGTTCCAACATTGAGAGAGGTCTATTTAAGCAGCAGGGTAATTTATCACTGAATTGATACAGCATTTATGTGCTATGTAAGAATACAGGATGTCATAAACCAAATCAGACAATTTGCCTGTATTTTCTCGTATGCAGTAAATCTTGCTTTAATGGTGTGTCAAAGTAACAGTTATGCTAATCGAGTAAACTCAAGCATTAGTTACCTATCTCTTCTTTTGTAATGTTTATTTTTACCTGCACTTTCTCAAAGCAGCTTTAACTGTAGCAGAAATACCTAGAAGTCTTCTTTATTTCATGTATCCAAAAGCACCTAAGAGTGCTTTGGTTGCAGACAAGCTGTGCATCATCAGCTTCCGCAGTTGTTGCTATAACTTTAATGCTGAAGGTAACAGGATAACCAAATTTCTGATGTCAGAATTAGCATGGAGGGTCTCATGTGCCACCCTGAAACCACTTTTTATATATGATTTATATATATACAAATATATATATATATATATAATATATACATATTTTTGTATTTTTAATATGACTTTTTAAAATATATTTTTTAAAATATATTTTTGTTTGATAAATTGACAAGCTGTCTTTTGTATACAGGCAGATAACAAAACATAAGTTTATACAATTATGGGTTCTATATCAGATTTTGTAAAATGCTTTTGGTCTCCCTAAAGATAAATACAAGACTGTTATAATCATCATTAGGCATCAGAGGCCAGACAGGTACTATGATACTGTACACCTAGCATAAACATTTGCACTGTGAGGATTTTGTTCAACTTTTTAATGAAAGTTTTGTTTCCTAATAAGTTGAATTTTAGTGAAACCTTTCAAAAGGTTTGGATTAAAAAAATAATAATAATAAAATCTGTTTAAATCGGCTTCTGGTTACAGCACTTAAACTCTTCCTTCTTGAAGTTCTTAAAATTTATTGTTGTAATCTATTGTAGATATTTGTGACTAAGTTTTGTTGAGCTGGGATTCAGGATGCAAACAATGGTAATGGAAAAATTGATGGTGTCTGACAGGCCGTGAGCCCTGGCTCTGGAGGCTGCCATTTCGGATAGCAGCACTGACTTTGCCTGCCTGAACTTGTAAGATTACACAATAAATGTGTAGTTCTAGTCCTATGGGAGTGCAAGAGAAAACTCACATTCATTTAAACAAAACCAGAATTTAATTTGGGGGTTGTCTTTATTTTTTGTTTTGTTTTGTTGTTGTTTTTGTTGCTTTTTAAATTTTCCTGCAACAGCAATCTCAGGTGATGCTTGCACTGCTAGAGAATCACTTCCTCATTCTCCCACCCGTCATACCATAAAAAGCCCTTCAAATACTAATTTATTCTTGATCTAATCCCACCACGTGCCAGAGTTAATCCATATGTTTTACAGCCACCCAGGAGAACTTTCCACATCAAATGTTGGCATTACTAAATGAATGTTAGCCGATGCATCCCAGGGCATATTTCTTTGCCTCTCCTGATTTGTTTGTTTGTTTTTGTTTGTTTGTTTTTGTTTGTTTTTCTATTTTTTTGCCTTGTTTTTCCCTTCCTTTCATTCTGACTGCCCTGCTATGGCTTGTTTCTCATTTGCTTAGGCCCCCTTGTAGGGGATCTATTCTGGGGACTAATATTCATTAGATTGTAATTAAGACAACGAAGGATGGATATTAATGTAAAATATTACGTTTCTTTTGTAGTTTTCTAGAGATAAACCTTCTCCTGCATGTGTCCTCCTTTAGGAAGTCTGTCAAAGTAATAGGTAGCTTCTTTCTTTCCCTGCAGGTTCCAGAAATCTGCGAGGAGAAGTTGAGCCTTCTCAGAAAAGGCTTTTAGTGGCCTGTGCAAAGTAATTAGAGCTCAGAAACAGTCATCCCTGATGGTAAGACATGAAATTAGGAACAGCCGGTGTTGTATAAGTGTCAGGATCCCCCCCGTGAGGGGGACTGACGGCTGCCCCTTTGCAAACAGTCAGAGTTGACAAGACACTTCTGTGTCTTCAGTCAGGGGCGGACGAATGACATCTGCAGCTTCATATGTTTGCTCAGGAAAGTGAAGGATTGCAGGCAGGAGTTTGTTTACTGATGTTCCTAGAATCACAGAATGGTTTGGGTTGGGAAGGATCCTAAAAAACATCTAATTCCAGCCCCTGCCACGGGCAGAGACACCTCCCACCACACCAGGTTGCTCAAAGCCCCATCCAGCCTGGCCTTGAGCACCTCCAGGGATGGGGCAGCCACAGCTTCTCTGGGCAACTTGTGCCAGTGCCTCACCACCCTCTGAGTGAAGAATTTCTTCCTTATACCTAATCTCAATCTACCATTTTTTAGTTTAAAGCCATTACACCCTGTCTTATCCCTACACTCCCTGACAAAGAGCCCCTTCTCAGCTTTCCTGTAGGCCCACATTGTGAGTTTTTACGTTTTACTTGGGATGCAAGGGAATGAGAGGGCTGGCTGGCCAGTTAAGAAGATAATAGCTTTTCCCAGCACAAAGCTTATTCTGAGCTCAGATGTGCTCCTATTCTGAAAGCACATGGAAAACAGCTTTTAGGGTGATGTAGCTTGGTGTGTGGCAAAGCGGGGAGAGTCCACCAGAACTCCAAGCAGTAGCTTGTGTTATAACAGCTAGGGCAGATATCAGCCTCTCTAAACCAGCCCTTGGAGGAATCCCGTCCTGCTGCTCACTCATACTGGCCCTCGTGACAGCTACACCGAACCCCTGCAGCCTCGGCTGGATGGGACCCGCTGCAGGACGCGGTCTGTTCCCTGCTGCACCCATCACCACGCAGGACGCAGTTCGCCCTCGTGGTCCTCCTTAACCATCCCGGGAAGGGAGGTTTCAGGCCTCCATCCTCCTCCCCTGCCTCTTGTTCCTGATGCTTTATACAGTCGCCAGATCGCAAGCAAGTGCCCCCAAGAAGTATTTTACTTCCTGGTTGTTTTTTCTTTTTTTTTTTTCTTTTTTCCTTAGACCTCCAGAGGCCTCCTTTTTCATGAATAAAGCATGAGCTGTTCTCCTGGACCCACGAAGGGAGGAAACCACTGCCAGCTGCTGTGGCCGCTGCTTTTTATTGCTGTGGTTGCTGATGCCTCCTCCCTCACAGGCAGGGAGAACAGGGGAAACAGCCCCAGGATTTAATCTTGTTACTGTGTCCAGTACAAACTCTGCTGCCTGTAGGTTATGCCAGGGCACAGCTCCCTTTCGAATAATGTTTCAATCAGTTTAGGACTTATGCATGTGAATGTTTCAATTTGAGCTAAACACAAACCATGAATGGCTGCTGTTCAGAGCACATCACTGGCTGATGCTCAGTTTTCAGCCGGTGGTGACCAGCTGATATTTCCCTGGTGTCACCCTTCTGTCTTTTTCTGCACTTGTCCAGACGAATGTAGAGTTCTACAGACCTACAGACATTTCTCCTCACTGAATCACATCTTTTTTTTTTTTTTTTTTTTTTTTTTCATCTGTTACCCATACAAGTGTTTGGTATGTGCTTACTGGGTTTTGGCAACTATTTTCTCCCTAAACATCATTTGTCCCAGATATTCGCAGGCTGCTAAGCAAAGCATTTCATGTAGGTCTTGCTTTCGACTATTAGACTGGCACCAGAGCAGAGAAAAGGGGCTGATTCCCACACTTACTGCTTCCCTCTCTTGATCATTCTCCTAAAATACTTCCTGAATTCAGTACTCATATCAGATGAGAACAGGACAGTTTGCTAGGTATAAGTATGCTTTTTAATATTTTCTAAGTTCACTCTGTGATTTAGCTTTCAAACTCTGCCTGTGTGCTTGCTATTAATATTTTGATATGATCTTTAACTGAATGGTTAAAAACTTCATTCATTCAGGCACTTGCTGGGTAAAAAAAAAAAAAAAAAAAAAAAAAAAGACTAACAATATAGAAGTGGCCAAACTGAAACAGAAAAGTATAAAATGTCTTCTTGAAAAGGAGAGAGTTTTGCTCTGTAATGTGGCCTTTGTCCACTACATTGAGTATGTGCTGAGTTCTTTCATTACACAGTTACATTTGTGCAGGTTTTACGCATGTTATTAAACATCTATATGCAAGTATTACACCTTTGTACATACCGAACTTTTGTGTATGATGCTATATAGGTTTGGGAAGTGGTGGAGTCACCATCCCTGGAAGTCTTTAAAAGACGTTTAGATGTAGAGCTTAGGGATATGGTTTAGTGGGGACTGTTAACGTTAGGTCAGAGGTTGGACTCGATGATCTTGAGGTCTCTTCCAACCTAGAAATTCTGTGATTCTGTGATTCTGTTTGTATAAATAAAAATGGACCCTTAGTTCAGAAAAAAAGTCTTTGATGCTAAAAAAAATGCTACTTGGAACCCAAAAACAGGAAACACAGGTTTCTGCTATGCTAGTAACCCACCGCTGCAATGGTTATTTAGTGATTATTGGATTATTTCACCTACTTCTCTGGGTGTTAAAATTAAATAATGCAGTCGTTCGAGTTATCCGTTCAGTGATTCAGTTGTCATTAATATCAATTAGTGTTTACTGCTGCACTATGGGAGGATTCTTAATGAGGTAACAGCTTCCCCAGCAGGTAGGCCTATACAGACTGTGTGCCATAAGCCCTCTGTGACTATACTGTGCTTCAGAGACTATCCCTGTCAGATCAGTGAATTCCCAGTTAACAGCCTTCTGAACTGCATGCTGACGCTAGGCGATAAAGGTGCTGAAAGGCCAGAAAATCTTACAAGCTGTCCTCGGACTGAAGACGAGCTGGGTTTGAGCTGCTGGCTCCCTCTGCCTTTCAGAGGCTCAGCTCCTGGAGGCAGAGCATACAGCAATACAGGTGCCACCTGCACTGAGTTACTTCAGCTTTGGAGCCAGGAACAGAGAAAGACAGAGCTGTTAATCTTTGTTTTAAAATGAATATAGTAGCTGTATGAGCTGGTTTGTTTGGGCAGTTTATCAGCCAGGCACTTCATTGGGATTAACTGTTAGAGGATGTGGAGTTTTAACATGATACAATTAGAATACAGCAAAATGCCTTCTGTGAACATCCTGAACATCCTATGTTATTACAGTGCATTCAAATGTATGGAATTGTGCTTTGCAAGCCTCATCTCTGAATGGTGCAAGCCTCATCTCTGAATGGAAATATTAATACTTATTGAAAATAACTTTATGATAAAGGTGCTATGTAATGTAATGTGCGTATGGAAATAAGCGTATTGAAAGAAAGCAGTACAAATCTGTTAGAAGCACATGAGGCAGTATTGTAGAACATAAAATGGTTTATTATAACTGGAATTTTATGGGAATTAATAATTGAAAAGACAGTCAACAGTCAGAGGTAGTTCTTTGCCCAGCGTATCAATTAGTGTAACCTTGTACAAGGCATTTGACTTCATCATAGCTTGGTCATTACAGCTGGAAAATTGGGTAAAAGGCAGGAATATCATTGGAAAATCAAACGCTGTTGCAAAGTGGAGCTTTCTTGAGGCAATAAAGAATTCACAAGCTAAAATTGTAGTGTTGTCTCTAATGGCATCCCATCGCAGCTGTGTTCCGCTGCATCAGAACATGGTAATACATTGGAAAGACCTGATCCTGATAGGGTGCACCTGCAAGCCACAGGACAACAGTGCACACTTGGTGATCTAATCAATTTCAAGGGGATTGTTCCTACATGTGAATTTAAACCTGCACTTATGACTTTTGCTAATTTGGGGCCTCAGTTCCCTATTGAAACTGGCAAACTCGAGGCTGACGTGCTTCCCAGGACCATGTGTTTGGATGTGATTTCACTGCAGCTGGTGACAAAAACATCTTTCCTGTTGGTATAATCTAGTCTGCTGTGGGCCAGAAGGTTGTAGAGGTGGAATGTGATTGCAAATAATCTTTTGTTGTGGAGATCAGAATGGCTTCTTGCAGAGCTGGGTGACAACACATCCTAGCTAAGCCTATGGCTTTGACAGGCTGCAGGCACAGTTCCAGAGAAAACAACTGCCAAAATGTTTGTGGTGCAGGTTTTGTTTCATGTTTCATGATGCATGCCTCCTTAAAGCCCACACCGGTATGGGAGGAGTATTTTACCCTTCTGTCTTCTGTGTTAGACTTAGAATTTTTTTATGCTCTGCATACTTCTCAAAACAATACAGTCAAGGCAGCAATGATGGAATGAATCCAACAAGGTTAAAATTTCTTTTCAGGTCCTTCCCAGGCTGACCTGCATATATACTTCTAGATCCATTGGTACACAAACTGATCTTTAAATACAGTGATGCAATGTTTTTTTTCTTTGGAGTGGATAAGAAGAGTGAAACTTCCCTGCAAATTTGAAGTTCTGTCTATTTACAGGGCTTACCATCTAATATCCTCTTTATTTCATTGCTGGAAACAATGACAGGACAGAGCCCTGCGTTACAACTTCCATTGGCGATTTTTCCCCAGATCCTTCCTGTCAGCCCTGTGAAGGGTAATCTGTGTGAGCTGGGGATTAAGAGTGCAGAAATTGTCAAGGAGCAGAAGTCTGACTATTAGGACTTGAAGGTCATAGCAGTATGTCATTCTCAAGGCAATTTTCTCTGCAGTTGCAGTATGGTCGTGGCTTTATGTTATGACCCTAATGTCACAAAGTATTGATAATCTCTTAAAACAAGCGAAGTTGCAAAGAAAACAATGAGATTTAATCACTTGTTAGGTATTTTCGATTTTGGTCAATGTTTATTGTCTGCTTAAATATTGTAGCTTTTGGTGTGTTACATAGGTATGGATGTGAGTAGGTGGATTTTTCTGCCATATTTGCATTTACACATCAAATAAATGAATTTTCAGTCTGTTGTGAGGGCACCTGATTCCATCACATTTCAAGCCCAGTTTGCAAATACCTTTCTCTTTTCTTCCTTTAGCTATACATATAATTTGCATTCTGGATAGCTGTGACATGGCATAATCCATATTCCGAAAGTATTTTTTACAGAAAAAAAAAAAAAAGACCCTATTACCCTATTCATTTCTTATTTCCTTTCTTCAGTAAACATCTCTGGTAGTAATCAAGTATTCCTGTTATTTTGCCACAAGCATTCTCAGATATATTGCAGAGAACATAAAACAAAAGGTACAGACAAAGTTCCTACTGGTGTTTTTGGGAGACCACAAGTCTGTTCAGCAAACATCCCATCAAAGAATCTGTCATCATAGGCTCGAAGGCAAGAGGGGCAAACCTTAGGTATCAGATCAAACTGTTATAGAATTTGTTCTGAGAAGTTTATTTCTAAGCAAGACTTAAGAGTTGTCTGGTGCTTTTTTATTCTAATTAGAATTAATGTGGCTACAGCTGCAATATAATTATCGTTAATTATCTTTAATGTATTCTGGCCTTGTATTCCACAGGTTAATTTAATTGTGTTTTTCCACTTGTTAACTTTATATTTGTTGCCACCCTCCTCAGATTCTGTTCCTTCTAAAGAGGGTAAGTAATGTTATTTACCTCCTTCCCTTTTCTTTTTTGTGCCTTCACAACTGAGTTGGTATTTTCCACTGGCCAAATCTGAAATGCATATAGAACATTTGCATTGTCTAAAGCTATGACTGCAATGCATGCTGGCATGACTGAGCCCTGACATTTGCAAAGAGGAGGAAAAAACTTAGACTGGGCATTACTCAATTAGTTCATGCACGCAGTGGGCAACCAAGTTCCAAGCAGGGGTACTCAGCACGTTGCTCAGCACATTTGCTTTCTGTTACTGGTCTTGAAGGACTAGAAAATGTGATGCTTGTGCTGTGTGTTCTCCATGTGCAGTGTAATGCAATTTTTTTCAGGAATATTGGGTATAATTACCAGGTTCCCTGTTTCTAAACATAGTTCTTCTGTGTCTGTACACCTCTTGTAATAAATGGAGCAGGTGGGTACTTTATGGGACCAGTGAGGACCGACAGGTTAGTGGCTGCAGTGCACCCTGAGGATCAGGGCTGGCTGTCAGGTCTGCTGTGGCTGACAAAGACTGAGTATCTGCAGCCTTCATGGAGCTTGCCTGTGACTGAGACAAATATTAGAGCAGGCAACATAAACAATTTTAACATGTAGCTACCACCTTCAGTCTGGTCAGCTCAAAGCACTCCACAGATCAAGTCAGTATCGTTTTTCCTTGTTCATTATTAGTGAAAACAGCTGAGGTGGAGGGAATTTCCATTTCATACCAGCAGTAAAACTTGAGGTTAGATTAGAGTCCAATTTTCCTGCATCCTAGTATAGTGCTCTATAGAAAGCCACGCTGGCAGCTTGTTGAAATATAAAATACAATTCATGCAGTGCAATTAATAAAATGGAATTGGCAGGAAACTAAAGAAGCGTGTGTAAATTCCTGGACCTGGGTTATATCGTGGCATTTGACTGACAAAATCCACATTATAAAGGCTTTCTGTAATAAATATTCTAAAACAAAAACAAACACCTGGCAAATGGTCAGGCTTTCTCAATCTTTCCTGTGCCCATTTTTGTAAGGCAGGATTTTTGGGAGTCATGCCTGACCTTTCTGCCTGGCGATTGCTGCAGCAATATCTGGTCTCAGAATGAGGTCATCTGGGGCATCTTGCTGCTCTGCTGTCACAGGACTTATTCTTTCTGCATAAAGAAATAATCTCCTCTTTATAAAGACATCGCGCCGATTCTTTAAACCTTTTAATGTCTTCCTGAGAAATGACAGCTGGGATCAGTGGCTGGTTGAATGGGTTGATGGTGAAAACATAATATGGTGGGAAAAGCAAAATTCTAACATATGGTGGATAGTTCCTCCGTAGCAGAATAGCATGTTTCTGTTGCAGATGGGCATTTCTGTGGAAAGAGTACAAAATGCAGTAAACTAGTGTCCATCCAAGAGACAGGATGGCAGCCTGCTCCCTTGCATCTAAAACAAGATGGGCTGTGGGTTTTGAGCTTTGTATTTATGCTGTGCTCATTACTGTGGTATTTAAGTTAGGTTCATTGGGGCTTTTGGTTGAGACCTTTCCTTAATTAAAAACAGGCGTATGTCTGGGGGAAGCAGAGGGCAGCCAGTTGTGCTGTGGATGGCCTCCCACCTTTTCTGCTGTCCTCCTGCTGTACGCAAGAAAAGTGCTAATATCCACAGCTCGGCTTGGAGCCAGCACAGCTCTAGCAGAGCTCATTAACAGGCTCACTAATGTATCAGCTACCTGAGCGACTGCAAATCAGCGGGCTGCAGGTGATCCTGCATGAGACTGTCATTTAAACATCTTTACACTGCACTCTTCTGGTCTACAACTTGTTACAAAGATAGTTTAATGTGTGCTTTTGGATCTGCTGGGGAAGCGTGCCCATGTTAAATTGCAGTGTTGGTGCTCTTTCTGGCGATGGCTTTGCTTTTCTGGAGAATTAAAGGCTAAAGAATGAAGCAGCAGGGCTGGATTTTTTTGTGGTCAGCGTCCATGCTCAGGCTGGCTGTTTAAACCAGCTGAATGCATTGCCTGCTGAAGACATCTAAAAAATAAAATAAAAAATCTGTCTTTTCTCCCAGTGTCAAAATTGGAGCTCACTTCCCTCCCCTTCCCTATTAAACACAGCTTCAGTTGTAGATATCAAAATCTCTTCTAAAGTTCCAGCCACAAATAGGGAGCTTTTTCAGCCTGGCTGCCCTCCCTCATCTTTGATCTTCTTGCACACTGCAACTTGTGCAAAGGAAATAGGATTCTCCTGCCTCTCACAGGCCCTGCATGCTCTGTAGCTCTGGCACTGCAAAACATCTGCTGATTCTATTTGGCCTGAAATAGTACCGGTGTCAGGACCCAAACAACAGGGAAATAATCTGTTTTTTCATACTCTACAGTCTGGCTCCAGTTTGTTACAGACCCTCTTCAACCAGGTCAGAAGAGATGACAGATGTTCACACACCTGACAACAATAAGGAAAGGCTGGTGGCATGCACTTGGAGCAGCAATAAAGGAGGGAATAATTTTATTTTACATACAAGGAAAAATAATCAGTGAGTCAGAAGTAATTTTGCTTTGCAAAGCACAGAGACAGTTTGGATGGTTTGCAAACTAGCGGTGCTGTTGCATGCAAACGTGATGGTTTGCCCTGTGTCTGATCTTTGTCTTCTTTTGTCTTCTTGAGGATGCACTGAGCTACTCAGGAGTACACAGAAAATTACCAGAGCCTTTACAAAATAGCCTGCTGCTTCATCTGATGATTACAGTGTAGGACACTGTGTTGGCAGGCCAAAGATTGGCTTTCTTCTGACTTGAATATATGTAGAAAAGAATCTATGAACCAATGTTATAATGACCAGTCTGGGTGCCTAAGTTCTGTACCCAGCGGTGTTGCTACTGAGCTAGAGCAGGCCTTGGGAAGTTAAGCTAATCCCTCCCAATTTTGGTGTCTATGGTTGCAAAATATGGGTGAAGTTTACTCAACTTTGAGGTCAATAACCATAAAAGTCTTTTTATTAGAACAAGCCTGACAGTGAGTGCAGCTGTCATTTGTCCTTTTTTTTTTTTTTTTCTTTCTTAAAATAAAAAAAAAAAAGGCAAAGGATGGCCCAGTCTTTAATCTTGATTCAGACACACAACAAGCTTTAGGACAATAACAAAGAAAGAAAATGAAAATAAATATTCAGTACTGTGCTAGAATGGGAGGTCTGCTTAGAATGTCTTCTCTGCTATTTTTTTTTTGTTCCCCCCCTCCTCTACCACAAATAAGATGTTATCCTTAGTAGTACCAAATACCCCTTCAGCATCTACATGTTCTGATCCTTCTATGTTGCTTTCTTTTGGTCAAGCTTACTTGCAGATGCTTGGCACTGAAGTGTGGATGTCAACCAGCATTTTTCTGTTTCTGCTGGGTGATCACGGATACAGTATTTTTTCTCTCCATGACTCAGTTTCTTCCTCTGTAAAGAGAAGCTGCTAATAGTCCTCATCACTGTAAACTATGATCTTCCGACAAAAGACTGACAATAATCTACTGACATTTTTTAAAAAAAAAAAAAAGCTATTCCAGGTCCTCCACTGCCAGCATGATCCTGTGTAGATCCTTTGGACAAAGGTAGTACCAGAGGACAGAATTTCAGAAGTCCTCCATTTAATGGATGTTGAATTTCTCTGAAACCTACTTGCCTTTGGGCTTGTGGATGGGAAACAGTTTTTGTAACAAAAATTACACTGCATCAGTTATACAGCATGTCCGCGTTCCTCAGAATCACTGCAACTGCAGCAAGGAGGTTTACTTTAAAAACGTAGAACCAGACTGTGCTAATGACTAAATTATACTGATGGCTGAAGTTTAAGTAACAGTTAATGCACTAATTTCAGCATAGGAAATATACTAAAAAAGCAGTAAGAGCTCCTCTTGATCTTCATAATTAATGAGAACTGCCATGATCCTGCAGTATATTTCCACCCACGCTTTCTTTTATGTTAACAAGTGGGTAGGAATGCACGGCAGTCAACCCAGCAGAAAGCCTTCTTGCAGAGCACTTTGCTTGCACGATACAAGCCACCCTTGCACCCCTGAAGGGTTCTGGACCCACATCTTGCCCTGTTGTTGAATGCTGGCCGATGGTCTGACTTCTTTCAGTGAACCAGAACAAGGCCAGGCCTTCAGACCAGAACACATCTAACATGCGTGTCTAATTGACATGCTCCCAAATAACCATCATCAGTTGTGCTTAGCATTTCTGGAAGGGAGATGAGTGGAACTCATATCATTTGACTTTAAACATCTCCTTTGCCCTAATTCTCGAGTACCCCTGTAATTCATGGATGTAAACTGTCATTGTTAGCGAGCAATTAATCTGTGCTACTTTAGGTGTCTGCAAGATGTTGAGGGGAATTGCACCCCAGTGCCTGTTTCTCTTCACTGTTTACATAGGAAGTCTAGACAGCTGGCTCAGATATAGATGCCTGAAGACAGATAAGAGGTTTCTTTCACCTAAGGAACAACAGAATCATCTGGATATTAGAAGCTTTGCAGTGGCTCTCGGTTGGGTAACAAATGCCTGAAAATCGCGGCGCCACTTGACTGAACTGTTATAACTCTGCAAGATCTTAACAGTTGGAGAACTGTTTACAAGACATTTCTGAGCTGTAGTCTTGGCCTAGACTGGATAAGGCCTAAAGTAGTCACTGATCCCTGAGATAAGAACTCTTTCAGCAGCTCTCTAATCAAAGAAAAAATAGATTTTCTTTAAATCACTGCTTTCATCTTGTTTCTCCCACCACTGCTGGAATTTTGTGCTCTGCCACTGAATGCAGCAGAATATTTGTGGTGTCAGCTTGAATGAACTTACGTTCTTGTGGTGGCTGCACTTCTGAGATGATGGAAGTCACATAACTGGAAGTATACAACAGTGAAGTTGCAAAATATTTTTGAATGTTGCTGTTTCTGCCACCATTCAGTTCTCAGAGTACATTGGCAGGGAACAGGCATGCATCTAACAGGGATTTCTGGGGTAGGGAAAAGACTGAAGTGGCTAAAATCTGAAAGTTTTGCTGACTTCTGAGGTCCTGATGCCACCATTTCATGTGGCCTCTAGATGCCCTCTGTAGCCTTTAAGAGGTAGCTGTCTTTGGGGGATGACCGCAAGACTGGGGATTTAGGAAGCTTAACCTCTTGGAAACAGATGACTTGTTTCATCATCTCATGGAGAGGTGCTTTGTCCCTTACTGCTGGGTAATAATATGGAAAGATGTCTGAAAGCTGTGGCTTATCTTCTGTCCTTATTCAAACATAGCAACACAGATAATGGCAAAACACAATATGGTTTTGTTCCTTTTGTTTCCCTAGATGCATGTGAGAGTATTCCCTCCATTTTAATGTTACTTTGACTGTGTAATGCTTCAGCTTGCCAGGATAATTTAGAAGAAAAAGGTTGCGAAGCTTTTCAGTGATCCCAGCAGCTAATGCAAATAGGCACCAAATCAAAATAATGGATCTGTCAAGTAGAGAGAGTTTTGACTATTTGTGAGAAGCCACTTCTCAAAACAAGATCTACTTGAATTGGTATGATATAGGAGGGTAGCAAATGGCAAAAGGTTTGTCAGGCAAATGTGACAGCCCAGGCATGGCAGAAATTGGATACCACTTTTCTACGTGTGATAGTTTAATTGAAAGCCGTGGCCCTGCTCACCTGTGTAAAATTAACAAGTCCTCATATATTCATGTGCTGAAGCTTGAGTGTCCTGTGTGCTTCTTGTCTATGATTATCAGCACAGGGTTGTTTGTCTGCACGCAGCCCCTGTGAATAAACAAATGGTTATCGGGAAATAGCAGTGCCACTCTGCCCAACGATGGGACCTCAACAGTTATTTTCATCCTGAAGCTTTGTTTGGGGAAAGCAGGGGCAGTGAAAGCTGAGTGGGGGAGCACTAGATGGAAAAGGCACAAATTCAAGCCTTTTCAAGAATTCAAGAATGGGTTCTGAGGTCACACCGCAGTGGATGGTCCCGGCTGATCTTTCCCTCTGCCTCTGAAAATTCCCCTGAGAAAGTTTAGTCAGAGAAGCAGGCTTGCCAAAATGACTCAAGGAAATGACTTAAGAGATCGGAAATTTTTCTAGTTTCATCTCATTAAAGCCAATAAGCTCGATTTTCCTCTCGGTCTTGCATCAGCGTTGCAGAGCCCGTGGGTGTGAGGGAAGCCTGACCCCGTGGTGCAGGCATGCTGCCTCGGGGAGTGCGCCATGCCTGGTGCCACGGCCTCTGGTGGTGGGATGCCCCAGGTCACTACTGGGATGTAAATATGGTAGTCATCATGGTATATGGCTATTTGAACAAAGAAAGTATAGTAGGCATTATAATATGGCTATATGAATGAAGATGCCTTGGGAGGACAACGTTTTCAAGAAGAAAGCAGGCCCTGGGCAGCCTGCTCTAGTGGTTGGCAACCCTGCCTAGAGCAGGGGGGTTGAAACTAGATGATCTTTATGGTCCTTTTCAGTCCAGGCCATTCTATGATTCTATAAGAAAAAAGTGCTTTTAAGATTCAAGACTTCCACTTCAGAAACGCAGAGGCGATGAGCAACATGCCAGCTCTCAATGTCGTGTGTCGGAGCTGGGCCTGGTCCTGCAGCAGTGCGAACTGGAGGGCAGGAAATGGCATCGAGCCATGGGCTACTGGCAGGCAAAATGTAACCCCAAACTTGCTGACCTTCTTTGTCGTAATGTAGACGTAGAACTCTAAATGTTTACATGGAGGTTTTAGCAACAAGAACAAATTATAGAAGATAGAGCAGAAAATTGTGCAGTTGATCACACATGACAAGGTTTAATTTCTGAGCAATACTAAATCTGAAATTCATCTGTAAACATGAAAGAGGATTTTTTTTTTTTTTTTTTCAAAACTGCTTTAAATTGACACTCCCCCTCCTTACAAAATTCCGGGCTGTGGGCAGCACTTCTCGTTGGTCCCTCTGGAGCTAGCAAAGGGTGGTCACCATCACCACTAGCATCGTGATAAGGGGAAACCCTCAGACCCGAGAATGTGAGCTGGCAGAGCTGGTGAGTCAGGGTTGAAGCCAGGTGAAGCTCCTTCTCCTGTTGGAGTCCAGAACAGGACTCAAGAGGCACCTTCTCTTGCAGCTCCTTTCTCCTGGTGACACGCTGTCTCCCTAGGCAACTGCAGATTAGAGAGGAGACAAAACATCTTGCATCCAAAACCGCAAAGCACTGACTTGGGTTTGGATGTAGGAAAATACCAGGGAAGCGGAGCGAGCGAACAGTTGAAGCAGAGGCGTCGCTGTCGGGTGCTCCAGGTCCTATTTTTGGTTGGGACCAGCCATTTCACTTTGCTTTGGCTTCCCCTCTGCGAGATGGAAAATGAGGCTGCTCACGGCTGGGTTGTCTTGCTGAGGCTGTCAGCTCTCATCTTCGGGATGATGCTCTCCTGACTTCTGCTGCTTCCCTGCTCTGCTGCCTGTGCCTCCTTCACATGCACTTCTGCCATGTTTTCCTGGGCTCTTTCTGGGGATACAGGGCAGAGTCAGGGCACCAAATTACAAGACCATTTCCAGGTGGGACCCTACTCCTCTGCCACATGGTTTGTGGCCTTCCACTGTAGTGTCTGATGTGCAAAGTCTGATGTACAAAGTCTGGTGCTGCCCTTCAGGCGCTCCAAGGTGGCTGCAGAGCTCGTGATGTGCATCGCGTGGAGTCGTGGCTCTTGCACAAAGCTCTTTCTTTCCCGTCCAAGTTAAAGATTCAAGGTCAGGGACAGGCACTAGATAGGACCCAGCGCAGGGTGTTTCCACCTGATGTCAGCCCCGCTTTGGCTCTGGGAGTGAGCAGGAGGCGGTGAAGGACGAGTGATGCTCATTAGCTCGGCCCCCCCTCTTCCTGCCATTGAATGAATGAGTTTCCACAGGCTGCAGGTGCTTTCACTTTGCAGTGTGAAAATCAGGGCTCTCCCATTTTTATTTATTTCCCCCCAGGAAGCACCTCCAGCCCTTCCTGCTCATCCTATTTGCTAGGATGTAAATTGGGGTGCGCTCAGCGCCCCTCCCTCCCGGAGCCCAGCCCCGCGGCCACGAGGGAAGGAGGGAGGGAGAGAGGAGACCGCATCCCTGCTGAGCCAGAGGTAGGCTCGGCCGCTATTATTCTTGTCCTTTCCCCTCCCATTTCTTTAGGGAAGGGTTGCAGGCAGAAAAGCTCTTATTTTCCTTTTTTCTTTAAATTTATTATTTTTCTATTTTTTCCAATTTTTTTAATTTTTTTTTTTTAATTTTATTTTTTATTATTATCGCTTATTTTTTCGGCTTGGAAGGGACGGCTTCCCAGCCGGAGGGAGCCGAGCGAGCCCTCCGCCCGCTTCCCCGCAAGGGCGGCCTCCAGGAGGAGCCTCCCCTCCCGCCCTCCCGCTCCGTTTCCGCCGCCTCCGCGGCCCGGCAACCACAAAGATTTCGGCGGGGTGGGGAGGGGAGGGAGGGGGGGGGCGCGGCTCGGGGCCTTGCCGGGCCCCTCCGCGCCGGGATCGCTTCGGCTCCGCTCGGCTCGGTTCGGCCCCGCCCGGGAGGGGCTCGGCGGAGGGGTAAGGGGGGCACCGGGGGGGGGGGGGGGGGGGGCTCGGTGGGGAGGGGGCGGCCGCGGCTCCCGCAACAAAGGCGGGGATGGACGGAGGGAGCCCAGGGTGGGTGGCGGCTCCTCGCCCTCAGGGTGGGGAGGGGAAGGCGCTGCCCTGCCTATGGGGTGGGTTTTTTGGGGGGAGGGCTCCCCCATCCTGGCTTTGCAGCCGCCACCACCCCCGAGGGGGGTACGCATGGGGTGGGGGGGGTGCGGGGTTACCTCAGGGGTGGGGGCACCCGAGGGGGTGCAGCACTGGGTGGCAGCGCTGTAGGGGGGTGGGGGGGGTCCCGGGGGTCTTTGGGGTTTGGGTCGTGGGGCTGGGAGCAGCCGGATCCACGGGGGGGGTCATCAGCAATTAGGGAGGTGGAGGTGGGGGTCATCAGCAATTAGGGAGGTGGAGGTAAGTGGGGGGGTAATCAGCAATCAACACTGAGCAAATTGGGGTTTGGAAATGGGAATTTTCTTTTGTCTCCGGGCAGCCTGGCTGCTTGCTGGGCTCCGTCCTCTCGCTGCCTTTTTGTTCTGAGCAGCCCAGGTACCGACACGATCTGAGTGCTGTGCTGAAGGAACGGACGCGGTGAGGTTTTTTTGTTCCCGCTGGTAGCGGAGATGTGCCCTTCAGCAGGCAAGGCCCAGCTGGGTGGCTGCTGGCATCCTCCTGAATGAATGAAGCGGGCAGGTCCTGAGCTCCTTGCATCTCCTGGTAGGGAGCAGTGAGCGCCCTGCCTGGGGAAGCACCCAGGGATGGAGCAGGGGCTGGTGCTGGTACCTCGGAGCAGCCAGGCAGCTGCGGCTGTGCTGGGAAGCACTGCAGACAAAGCACCGTGTCGGTGCTGATCTGTTCGGTGTCAGCCCCACAGGCCTGCCAGCCCTGGCTCAGAAACCCGTCCTGATGGGGTGGACGCTGAGTTTCACCAGCCCAGCTGTACGTTGGTTAGGAGGGTTTCCTTGGGTGACTTGCATTTTGAGAAGGATTGGTCAGTGCGTGGGCAGTTTGGGGTGCCTGTCTGGGTTTGTTGGCTGTAGTCCTTCCAGCAGTGTTCCTGTGCCTTGTGGTGCTCTGACAGAGAGCCCTGTAATCAGCAGCCCCATCGGTCCCCCCTGGTCACTGCTGGTGTTGTGGTGCACGGCACAGCTGCCTGGCTTGTTCTTGAACTTGGGTCGCTCCAAGGGATTACCTGCCTGCTGTTAGAGCCTGCCAGGAGTGGGTCTGCACCGAGTGGCTGTGCTCTCATGAAGAGGTGTCACTGCGTGCCAGAAATCACTGAGAGCACAGGGCTTCAAAGCATGGCTCTGAGACAAGCCACGAGTTAAAATGTTAGCACTGGCCACTACAGGCATGTCAGGGAGAAGCGGTGCTGGATCCAGTTTATCATCTCAGGAGTGCTCGTGTGGGGGCCTGCCTTCAATTATGGGGAAAAACTGTGTGTTTTAAGGGATGCTCTTGGGGTACGTATGGACTGGATTATCTGCTGAGGCCGAGGGTTGGGATGTGCTTCTCTGACTTCCCACTGCCTCTGGCCTTGGAGGCTGCCGTAATTTATGCCAGCAAGTAGCGGTTCCCGGTGTGTTTCCTCTTTCTGCTTGTGCTCTTGCATTGGCAGAAGAAACGATGAAGAACCCAGAGGGGGATTTTCCAGTGCTGGGGGATGTGGCTGTGTAAGGGTGTGCGCCCCAGTTCTTCTTCCCTTGTGTTACTGGCTGGATAAAATGGGTAAGGGCATGGATTCCACCTCCTCCTTGAGGTTGCTGTTTTTAATTATGAAGACGCCTCCTCTGTACTTGAAACTCAGGCGGAAATGAATAAACCTCTCTTTTTTGTCCTCATCAGGATTATGACAAAGCCGATATATAAGGCAGACTCCATCCCCCGGCTGCATGCTGTCGGTGCCGCTTTGCGGAGCGTGCACAACGCGTGGCGAGGTTTATGTGCTGGCTTCCAAAGCTCTGGGAAAGCCCAGGTACGGGTAGCTGGACCCGAGCACGACTTGTTGCTAACCTCTGGTAGAAACCGGTATAGACTTAGCTCAGAGAGCAGCTACAGTGATAGGTATTTTTTTCATAAATATGATTTATAAGTGTCTTGTGACCTGTTCTCCCCTCCATCTCCCAAGGGTTCTGAGCACAAGAACAATCAGGGAAGTTGCTGAGATGGGCCAAGAAAATGTTTTCTAGTGCTCTGATGATGAGTTAGATGGCCAGCAATGTCTCTCTTGTTCTGTTATCACTGCTCTCCTGATATCCACAACAGAGTTTTGGGTCTTGGTTGGTTAGGAGGGCACCTTGGCTGATGTTACTGGGAATGGGGGACCCCAGTAAGACTGGGGCTTTGTGGTACTGGTCAGTTTCCTAAACCAGCCCAATGAGGTCAGTCGCTGAATGAAGGAGAAGGACTGTCAGAGGTCACTTGAGAAGCACGGGTAGGAGAAAGGAATTAGACGTGGTGTTCCCGAGTCCTTCTCTAATGCTGCCTTCTCCACGCTCTGTCTTCTCTGTCCCACCTCAAAGCTCTCATCCTTGTGGCTGGTGCTGACAAACGCAGCAGCCACTCAGTGCATTGCTGCACAAAGGCTCTCTCTGCCGTACCACCACACTCTCAAAGCATTTCCTTGTGCTCAGCTGAGGGTACCCCACATGCCATGTTTCTGTGTTGTACTTTGTTAGCTGTGGTGATAAATGGGGCAAATCAAATTTGCTTCCTTCATATTCGGCTTTAATTTCTTGCTCTTATTACTGTGCAGTGGCTCTTGCTGTAGCTACCAGTGGGAAAAATGACTTCATTGCATGTGACTCTGAGTCTGGCACCTCAAAGTAATACTTACTGCTATTTCTGAAAAAAACAAAGAAACCTCATTTAAAAAGGAAAAAAGGCAGTATTTCTGCATCAGGCTTTCTGGAGCCCGTTCCCATGCTGTGGCACTCTTTTTGTCTTTCTAAATGAGTGTCTATAAAATAAGCTGTGGCTGTTTCAGCAAGAGCATAAGCAAAGAAAGATGTGTGAAGAAATAAAACGAAGCATTGTCGTGTTTTGTTATCGCAGTTTCAATTTTTATTTTACTTCAGAGTGATGCAATGAAATACAGTGTTGACTTGGATCAGAGCTGAAATTGCTTGCTACTTTCCATTCAGTGATGTATTTTTATTATGCTAAGCCTTACCTGCCTAAGTGGTTGTAGGGAGACATGGTAGAGGCTAGGGAAATGTTTTTCTGGGGGTTGAGCCAGCAGTACGTCCCCTTCTCCCCATCCCTATCTGTGCTGAAGCACAAAGGGAGCTTGCAGTTTGCTTGTTTTGTTTGCAGAGTTAATGTTCTGAACTCTAATGTTGGCTCTCTCGCTGACCCCGCTTGTGCCTGGGAAAGTCAACTGATTATTTTTAAAATGTATTTATACTCTGTGTCTATAAACTAACACTTCAGAAAGACTTCCCAAGTCTTTTGATGTGCTGGATGCTAAGAGAGAATGGTGTCCAACAGAGCTGCGTTCATCTCTGCTGATGCAGTTTTTTGAGTGATCTTGGGGAAAATCTTTTCCATCTCTGTATCAATTTGTCCCAGGTGCAAAATAGGTGGTGTAGTTCTCACCTCCTTTGAAGTCTGTGAATGAAAAGCTCTGTGGATGTTGGATATTTTGGACCTTGGAGCTTAGGTGCTTTTCAGCTGTGCTTCCCCACTCAGCTCCTTTAAAGATAAGACAAAAAAAATATATATATTGCTGGTGCCAGAGCTCTTGGTCAAAAGGAATGCTGTTTTCTTTTAGCGAACAACTTGTGTAGGGACACTAGGGAAGGAATTCTCAAAACTTCGGGGTGGCAGAAACATTGAGAGATAATCGTTCGTCTGTCTGTTCCGGGTCTTCATGGCTGGCATTCAGGATAGAGATTTGAAGGGGTGTGTGTGTGTGTGTGTATATTTATGTATTTCTTTGTTGTGGGCATTGAGGGAGGTTTTACAGCCTCTGTGGACAGTCTAGCTCAGCCTGAAGTAACGTTGTAGCTGGAGCTGTGGAGTGTGCATCTTTCCCTTTTAGGTTGCTGTCATTGTCACTGCCCTGTCTGTACAAAGGACCTGTACCAAGGTGTTTAGTCAACGCAACCAGCACAACTTCTTTCGCAACGTGTCTGGGAGAAGGCTTCCAAGCCAGTGCACATGCTTCTGCCATAATCACCGACAGAGGCTTTCTCTGGCTGATCTGTTCTTCTTCTCTCTTTGACACGCTCATCTCCCCTTTGTTTGTTGCATCATGCTCTGAAAACTTCTGTGTCCGCCAATTAGTGCTGGAAACTCTTCAGCAATCCCTGGCAGCTGCCTGTTGAAACAAACTGCGCTTTCCCATCCCTTGCAAACCCTCCCCTTTGTGACCTGCAGGCACATCTCCTGGCTGCTGAGACAAACCTCCCTAGGAGAGGAGGCCTCTCTTGGAAGATACGGGGAGGCAGCTGCATCATTAGATGCATTTTGTGGGTTTTTTAGCCTTGTATTTGCCTGTGTGTGATACCGCCTCATTGGCTCTTGTCAGCCCCCTGCATGAAGCCTGTCCTGGTGATTAAAGCCTGCTCCTTTGCTATATTTAGCTTATAACTATTTGTTTTATAACACTGAGGTCCTTGACATGCAAACTGGAGTAGGTCAACCTGCAACCTTGAGGAAGTACTTCTATTTCTCTGGATGTGTGCTTCCCAGCTGGAAAACTTGGGATATTCTAGCTGGTGATCAATCCACCACCATTCCTAATGGAGATATAATGTTTTACAATAGGGCACAAGTATTTCCCAGCCTGGAATGATAGCACAAAAAGGCAGAAGCATGCTTCATCATGTCTTCTGCTCAAGTGAGCCTGTTTAGTCCCATGCGGTCAGTACTTCCCAGATCCAGGTGCCCAATATGGGATGGAATCGTAGTGCCTTGTAGGCTGCACTGCCTGTGCATTCCCCTTGAAGCATTATGAGAAACACCTTGACCAAGACCATGGAGGAAGAGATCTCTGAATCCCCGAGATTAAACCACCGCAATGTGGCCGTTTATTTGCTCTCTGGAGGAATATAATGTTGGGTGTTGTGAGCATCTAAATCAGGAATAAGAAAGTAGGTCTGTACTTGAGAGAAGACATGGGAAGCATGCTCTGTTTCTTGCGTTTGCAGCCTGGTGTGTGTGTAACAGCCCGAAGGAGCAAAGGCTGCTGGATTGCTGGAATTAGAGCTCTTGTGTGACTGCTGCTGGCCTCTTGCAGAGAGGCTACTCGGATGTCTGCTGAAGGGGCAGGCTTGTGTGGAGTGCACTGCTGAGACGGGAAGGTGATGTTTTGCCTTATCCAGTTCATCTTTTACATGTCTATTTACGTAGGCTTTTACTGGGATGTATGAAGGAGCTTTTTGAACTTGCTAAATCTGTTGCATAGGAAAAAATCTATATTTAAATGTGTATGTGTTCCAGTAAAGGATACTGGCAGTGCCTCTTGTGAGCTTAATCTTGATGCATCTGAAGCATTTTCAAGCATGTTTCTTCCCTTGGCCCCCCTTATCTCTGAATCCTCCCCAAACACGTTGGCTCGGCAGTAGGAAGGTGTGGGAGCACTTCCAGCACGCTAACGTGGCAATGTCAGTCAGATGGGTGCTTTTGGGAGATGATATGGTTCAGGTTTGTGCAATGCTAGGATAGTTCCTGCATTAGGGTGGCAGAAACTTCTCTATTGCCTTGCTAGAAGAGGTGACAGCTCAGTTCTTGATCTTCCTTTTTGTTTAAGACCGGACCAGTCTGCGTTAGAGACATGGTGGCAGCGCTCTGCGTTACAGTGTACTCAGGCTGTTGCCTGCAACCACTCTGTGCTTGCTTGGCTAGATAAGATTATATCTTGGCCTCCTTGGAAAATCATGCTTGTGGTCTTGCTTGCATTAGAGGGGAGATGAACGACCCTTGCGGTATGTAAACAACCCATTTCTGTAAGCAGTGGAGGAGCAGCTGGAGGTGTGTGGTGGCTCTGTGGAGCT
This sequence comes from Aythya fuligula, assembly GCF_009819795.1. NCBI lineage: Eukaryota > Metazoa > Chordata > Aves > Anseriformes > Anatidae > Aythya > Aythya fuligula. Next base: position 3,433,726 of record NC_045578.1, on the reverse strand, counting down.
CCAAGCAGAGCGTGTGGTGCTGCAGGACCCAGGAGCTGCTCTGTCTGTCCTGCCTACCTGTATCCAGCCTGGGTGCCCCCTGTATTTCATCTCGAGACAGGTTAGATCCCATTTTAGCACTGATCCATCTAGCCAGCCCCGCTCCTTTTGGCTGCTGGCATCCATCCCTCACACACTGCTGTACGTCCTATGGTGCTGCTGTGGTTCGTGTGTGTGGCTCAGTACCCGAAGGCATTGAGCTGTAGGATCACCTTCTCTCTGTGTGGTATGATCCGAAGTAAGTGGCTGCCTCTGCGAGGCAAATCGCAAGGTGCAGGAGAAAGGAACCACAAGGCAGAAGGTGATAGTGTAACGTGACTGATAAGGATGCTACTTGATCCAACTTGCCAAAGTGATTATGATTTGAGGTCATTCATAGGGACACAATTTGAATAAGAGATGTGTTTCCATTTGTGTTAAGTAGTTTATGAGCTGTCTAAACTCCTAGTGCCTTTCTGTTGGGGTTCTGGGTGGTAAAGGAGGAAACTGAGTAATGCAAACGTTATAGGTTCCTGGCCTCCCTGTCTCCACCACTGGTTTTGGGGGGAGTTGCGTAGCTGTGCTGGTGTCAGCTGTGGCACAGGGAAGCTGCAGTATTTATAGATGCTCAGGTGAAATCAACAATTAGTGCATGTGGCCGGGGGTCACCTCCTTCAGTGGGAGGCTGAGGGTGGGCTGGTGAAAAAGCAGGGAGGAGGAGAAGGGTGCTGCAGGGAACTACACAGTGATGGAAAGTGGGGTGCTCAATGGCAAGCAGGATGCTTGAGTGCAAGTGGAGGAAACGGGGCTTACACGGTGCTTCAGAGGGAAAGAAGGGTTTGGCTTCTCCATAGCATCTTTGGTTTGGTGACTTCAGATCCCTCGATATGTGTCAGTGGTGTAGCTCTTCTGGTTACAAGCTTGGTACTGTTGTTGTCACCCTTTGTATTTCAAGGAGCCTGCTAACCCCTCTGGCAGAAGAGAAGGGGAGCCCTGGCTGTCAGTGCTGCATGTCGTCCACCAGGCAATGCTTTCTTTGTATTTCCTTTCTGTCACACCTCCTGCTGCACCAGCTTACTGTCAAGGGTCACAGTGTGAGGATGGGTTAGTTGTTCCATGTGCTTTTGGGAACAGTTGCTGTGTTTGAAGGGAGGAGACTGTTAGCTTTCAGTGTGTGGCACAAACTGTCCGAGGCCTGGTGAGACATCGTCTGGGATGCAGGCTGCATTTTGGGTGCCCGTGTTTATAACAGACTGACTTCAAGTGATCCGGGTCTAGAGAAGGTGTGCTGAGATGAATGAGGAAATGGTGAGTGTCATCTCAGGACCTGTTTGAAAGAGAGCTTTGCTCCTTCAAAATGGCATGGTGAAGGCTGAGAAAGCTCAAAGCCATCTCATGGGTGTTGGATGCATTGGAAGAGTCGGTGTTGCACAAAGGGCAGAGTAGGTATTTGGGCAGAAAGTAGGCTTGAATAAATCTGGCCTACCAAAATCCAGCCAGCAGAGGCTAAAACTAACACCACAGAACTGCAGGAATGAAAGCCTTTTAAGGTAGCTTTATAACTAAAGGAAAGGGTTTGCATCAGGTGCAGGATGGACTCCTTCCCAGCCTTCATCCCTGCCTGAAGTTTCCCCACCCTGTGTAGTGACAGGGCCAATTTTTGCTTTTTGGGGCTCTTCTGGGAGGACTACCATAATAAATGTTGCACCTACAGTAGCAGTGCCCTGGGGCAGGGCTTTGCTCTTGTTCTTGCTACAACAACCAGGTCTCCTCTGCATGCCGAAGGACGTTAAATGTGTCACTGCATTAACACCATGCACTTGAGGTGTGTTTGTGGGGGAATATGAACATCTTGGGCAGCATCAGTGGAGCACAGCAGAGTATTTGGTGGTAAGCACAGCATGTCCCAAGGGAAATGCTGTCTGTCACACCAGAAATGTTGTGCTCTGCTCCTATTTTCTCTGTTTTCTTTAAACTTGCCGATAATTTGGTCAAAACTGGTACAGTGACGCTGCCATCAGACAGGCTGTCATAACACCACGATGAAAAGGAAAACAAAATTTCAGTTTCAAAGAACTTCAGTGTGCGCAGGGATAGAAGGAACTAGCAAGACTGGCTGCTTTCTATTTTCAGCTCTTTGTTGCACCAGCCTTTCAGTTGCACTGTACAAACCAGGGCTGGCCTGCAAAAAAACAAAACTTGCTTGCAGGTGCAGGTCATAAAAAAGGGGGAGAAATCAGGGAGGGAGAGACCTGGGCCTGGTTTTGTTTCATAATCAAAGTCCTGGGCAGAGGTTAGATTACCGAAGTGCACAAATCAAACTCTGTGTGTAAAGCCAAGTTCCTGTGAATAATAGATGAAGTGCCAGGGTGAACTTTAATGCTGCATTAAATCAAGGACTCAACAGCCAGGAAATTCCAAAAGTTCAGCTCCTTCTGCAGCTTCGCGAAGGGTGCGTGGCAGGGCTGAGTTACAGTAGGGCTCATATTTAATTGCAGAAATGGTTTCTCTGGTAGTAAAATGCCAAGCCATTATAATGGAATATGTTTATCTTGTGTCATTGCCTTCCTTGCACTGTCTGCTCTTCTGGTTTTGTCTTTTTTTTCCTCCCAGACACTGCTTATGTCAGATAACAAACACTGCCTGTGCGTAGAGAACTTGGATTTTGATGAAGCCCCTTGAATTGCATGGGAACCTTTCCGCTGAGTAGAGTAGCTCCTGGATCAAATTTGAATGGGTCTGTTACCAACTCTGTCCTTGGAGGGTAACAGTTCTGAAATCTCCATGTCTCTTCTGTTCCCCTCCCATGGGAGCTGTGCAGTTTTGGTGTCATGCCCCTGTTGATTTCTGCAGGGACACTGTCCCCTGCCTCCAGGGCTTAATGCCAGGGAGCAGAAACCCATTTAGTTCCAAGCCCTTCCCTGGGATTTTTTCCCATAAATCAGGGATAGTTTTGCTCTGCAATTAGTTCAGAATTGTTGCTATCTACAGTATCACTCTTCAGTAGGCGTTTTGCCAGCGTGGGGAGTGTGAGCTCATCAGCAAGCCCATAATTACTCCCCACTTTGTTTAGGATGCCTTCCTTCAGTGTCCTTTGTTTTCTCCCACTTTGCCTCAGGTTTTACATTGTGGTTTTTAGTTATAGAATGCAGGGGGTGCTTTTGTGCGTTCTTCCTTTAATAGCCTTTGTTTTATGCCAAAATAATTGAGTGAGTCTCTCCTAACGGTTAGAACTGGTTTTAGGGCTTTAAATAAAAGGCCTCTAGGCTTTCCCTTTGCATTCTGTGCAAATTATTATAAAATCTGAGTGAGGAAGAAAACTCAGCACAGGCTTTCATAGAGGTTAATCTTTGGGAGATGTGCGGGAAACCGCATAGTGACAGCAGAGCTTTCTGGATGAGGAACCTATGTGAGTTCTTAAACTGTAAGCAGAAAAACTGATGGCTGGCAGAGGGTACTGGGATCCCTTTTTTTTTTCCCCAGTATGTAACTGATGGCAGTGCACTGATTTTGTTCCTGAAGTGCTCTGATTGGTTCCTCTAAGGGAGAAGGAAATGTTTTCTTGGGAGAGGAGTCCGACCTTAATTAAGAATGAGGTCTCTTATTTCCTCTATGCTTCAATTAAATGAAAGGATTTAATCCTAATCTGACATGTGCTTCAGAAATAGTTTGCTGATTGCTTGTCAGAAGAGTAACTAATCAGGAAAGTGAGAAGGGATGGGATGATTACCTTCGATCAGGTGGAGCATCTTAAGGAATTAAAAGATAAAAATTGCCCTTTCTTCTCAGCATAAGCTTTTTCCCTACTAGCAAAGCTGCACTTTGGCTTTATCAGATCATCATCTCTATGTTGACTGGATTCATTTCCTGTCCTTTTTGCAGAAGAGTGAATGGTTTAAGTCTGGCCTTTGGATTTTGCTTTCAAGGCATATTTCTCTTCTTAAATCCCCAGCCTGTCTCTGCAGCCTGGCCAGTGCTGTCAGGGTCGTGAGCCTAGGGCACCAAATCTTAGCCCGCACTTGCCTGTGGCATACAGTCAGTTGGGCAGTAACGTGTCCTTGAGTAACCACTCTAGGAGCTTGAGCATTGTTACATGAGAATCTCACTCTTCTCAGGGGAATGGTGTGCAGAAAAGCATGAAGACATGAAATGGATGCAACCAAAATGCTCAGAAACAAGAAATGAAATAACTTTATATAACTTAATATAAGGTACCAGTGCCTTCAGGCCAGCAGAGCTTTATTTTATAAGGTCTAATAAATGAATGCAAACTGACACAGAAAGCTTTTTGCCTTTATCTTGTGTGCTTATGGTTGGAGTGCATGAAGAGCTCCTGCAGTTATCAGCAGACCCAATCTGTCTGCAGCAGTTGGTTTTCAGGGATATGTTGGGCTCCGGATACTGTTTTCAATATTCACAGTGGCTGATGCTGAAGGTTTCTACAACCAGTAATGCTGTGATCAAACCCAGAAATGTGTTGAAGGCTTTGTACTCTTTTTTTGAAATACTAAGCCAGAACCTGGGCAGAAAACTAGGTCCCTTTGTTTAACTCTCCTGAATATACGTGCAAAGGATGAGTCCAAACCAGAGTGCTGTTGGACTCCGTTACGCATTGTGTGGCAGCATGTGGGATTGTTTTTCCTTCCTGTAGAGGATGGGGATTTACCCTGTAATCATAAAAAACAGTTTCCATTTCTCCATATGGAGTCGCTGTTATTACATTGTCAGAGCAGCTGCGGACAGAATTCCTGGACTTTCCAATCTTTGTGTCCCTTATTAATGTAAGGGTCTCTGTAAATTCAGCCACACCACCACGTCATTTTATAGTAGCCCTGGAAATGGCTGAAACTCTTCTTGTGTTCTCTCTACTTGCAGATGTGCTCCCGTAGGGCTGCATGTGAAAACCCTGGTGTTCCTCATCCTCAGCATGCATGTGAGGAAAGCTGGCTTAGTGTTTTAAATGAGGGCACAAACAATTGCATCACAAAATATTATCTTAGATGGGAGTAGGTAAAAACAGGAAGACGTTATTGTGCAAGCCTTTTTCTGTCCAAATAGCTGTCTTTTAAGACACTGATTCAGGATTGAGCATGAGTCAAGATTGTTTTTAAGCAAAAGTGTTTTACTGCTGCTCTGCAGTGTCTTTGCCTGTCATTAACCCTCCCTGCGATGTGACAACCTTGCTTTCCTTCAGTCTGCTAACTAGGTATTTCATCTTTTTTTATGGGTCCTGGTCCTGACAAGGTGTCTGTGTGACTGACTGCAAACTTGAATTCACATGCAATAAATGAAATCTTACAAATTTAGAAAATTAGAAACCTAAATTTTGGCACTTAGGCCTTTGGCCAAGTATTTAATTAAAAAAACAACTCCATATTTCTCTACAAAATGTTTTAAACACTCATCTATTTAAGCAGTGCTCACCTACAGTCAATCTGAGCTCCACGTGGGCCTGCTTTCAGAACGGAGCCCCAGTGCCTCGCCTTGGGTTTTGTGTTGGGCAAACACTTCTGGATCCATCCAGAAGGAAGCACCAGGCACAGGATGGGATTCAGGCCAACTCAGACTGGTGTCTGGAAGCTTGTTCCTGTGTTTTGCAGTTGTTTCATTCAATATGGTGAGGTGAACAGATCCTTAGGCTGTCATTTACCCATAAGGGTTTCCTTTTAGAGAGTGCATTGAATCTGGGGCATGCTTTGTTGGTTTCCCATCTTGAATTGGATGGTATTGCATGTGGCAAGGAGATATCCTTGTGCCTTGTTGAAGATAGGAGGGATAGATGAAGGAGAGAAATTATGGACAAACTATTGCCAAAACTGACAAAGGCTTTTGCTTCTAACCCCTGTTTTGTTATTCCTCTACCCTATTTGAGGAGTAGTTGATGTCTTAAAAACCTCCAATTGCTTTTCTGTTTTTGTGTGCTGTCCTGATGCTGGCTGGTTTTGTGGAGACTTTGTGTATCCAGACATATTACTTCTGGTGAAAGGTATTTTCTTGAGGCCTTTCTGTACTTAGCTGAGAGCTGTTCTCCAGTTTGAATCTGAGCCTAGGTGACTCAGATTTGGCTGTCCCCTTTTCTGATGGAAGGATGGGGAACAGAATGTTTTGGTCATTTGAAGCAGGCTTTCATATTGTGCATTCCTGGGATGTTTTTCTTGGTTGTGGGAACACACAGAGCCATTCATCCTGGTATGAAAAGATTGTAGGAAGAATCTAGCACAGATCTAGAAGATCTTTGTAGTCCGCCTCATCTTTGAAGAAGATGAAGAAAAACAGCGTAAGCTGAGCTGACGGCCCTGGAGTCTCCACAGGAACAGTTGGCTTTTTTTAACCTTGTGTCAGGAGAAAGTCCCATTTCCATGAAGTTATATTGGAATAGTAAACTTACGGCTTCTGTTGGTAATGTAAGGAATAGGGAAGAAAAGACGGTTTGTTGCTTATGTCATGTGCGGCAGTGCATTTGTGTGTGCTCAGCATCTGCTGCTGGAGGCAGATCTTTCAGGATACCATTAACAGAGCCTGGTGGGATGCTGTGGATATAATCCAGGAGCTCAGAGCAAGTTGTAGTCTCTAATGGAGCAGGACAGTGCCCTGTGGAGGTACTGGCCTACGTCCCAGGCCTAGGATATTTCTGCAGCTGGAAAGCTGCACTGCATGCTTGGGAACTAACGTGGGACTTGGCTGGCTGGGGGCAGCGCTGCCCTGGGTGGTGAAGATGAGCTAACAGTGTAATTTGGAAGAGCCCCATGCCCGGATTTCATGGCTTCCTGAAAATCTGCTCATATATTTATGTGTAGAAGTGTGTGTGGAGAGAACTAGGGCTGGAGAGGGAATATCTGTGCATAGCAGTGTGTGTAGACTGGAAAATGTCCATCCTCATTTCCCTGTGTGATAATGTGAGCGTGCAGATGTACCTTATAACCTACATACCCTGTTTCCTGGCTACAGCTACTGGAGATTGGAAGGCAACTTTTAGATGTGTGAGTTAACCACATTTAACCCACATCAGACTCCTACAAACCGATACTCTGTCTGAACCGACAGGCATTGAGCATAACCAGGCCCAGGGTATTGGGTGCAATGCAGGCTGGTGCTTCAGATGCTCCTTGAATTTGGTGTGTAGCACGGAGCCCCTAGTGAGTCCAGACGTGCACTATCATGGCGATTGTATGGTGGAATAAAAAAGGCTCTCTGCTCGGAGGGTAGTGCAATTAGCAGCCTGCGGAGTTCATTTGTTTTTCAGCATCAGTCTGTTGAAAGCAAATGTGTTTGCTTAAACGTTTCTGGCAGAATTTTTCATGCCGTGGGAATGCACTTCCTCTTATTTCTCTCCCCCTTGCATAAAAATAAAATCCAGTCATCCTGAGAAGGAGCAGAACAATATCCGGTGACTTGTGTGGCCAGCTGGGATAATCAGGGACGTCAGGGATGATGACGGATGGAGGGGGAATGAACTGAATCAAGTTCCCATCTCTTCATAGAAAAGGAGTAGAATAGAGGAACAGCTGAATTCACTATCTTCCTAAAGTTTGTGTGCTACAAAACTAATGTGTTAAGGCTCTTCCTCTAAAAGGCTGCAAAAACTAAGATTTTTTTTTAATTATTCCTGTCTCACTTTCCTGATTAAATTTCTTCCCTACAGCTGTTCTATCCTTCCCCCCATCTATATTCCTGGCTGTGGATAAAACTAGGGGCTAGTTGAATGTGGGAGATGCAGCATCCCTAGCCTTCTTACTCCAAACACAGCACCAAACCCCATAACTGGAAGGTTATGAGGCGATGAGATGTGTAAAGCAGGGGTGAGGCTGTATTGTGAAGAGAGCAATACCTTCAGTCAGAGGTGGTGGAGGTGGGTGAGATCTCTTCACATCACCCTTCATAACGATCAGAGCTTCTCACCCCCAGGTTCTGTTACATATTTATCTCCTTATTTCATACTAAATTGAGCTGGGGACTGCAGGCAGCCTCGTGTGCAGCTCTGTGGCAGCACCTGGGCCTGGCTGGCTCAGTGGCATCTTCCTTAACACAAGCTGCTTGCTCTTGGCCATTGTTTCTGATCTGTTTGGGTCCTCTCAGCACCCAAGCAGCCCTGATTCCTGTGTAAGCTGAATATTCCCAAGTTGGTGCAGTCTGGAGGTGCCTGAAGCCACCCCAGGTTTTGAACACCCATTGTGGGGGGCGTGAGGAAGAGATGGGGCCTGATCCCTTGGGTTTTCGCACAGGGTCCCTCCCTGGTCTCTCTACTCCTGATTCTTCCCTTCTTTGTCTCTTCAAGCTGCTGCTACATGACTGTTATTGCAGAAACACTCTGGTGTCTCGGTTTTGTGAGCGCTCAGGAATAGTTTTGGAATTCTCCTTGTGGTTTCTCCTCCCCTGTGTCTGCCTGCAGCTTTCCCTGGAGCCCTGCCAGCCCCCTCGCTCAGACCCGGCCTGCCCTGAAGTCCTTACTCATGCCTTAATCACTTCCCGGCCCTGCTATTGCAACCCCCCCTCACAGCATCTGCAAGTCCTTGCTACGTCAGCAATGTCTCAGAAGCTGCATGCATGGGTCTGCCTCCTTCCTTGGCCTAGGCAGCAGGCCTGGGTGTCCCCTGCCTTCGGGCTGCTCCCTGTGCTCTCTCCTTGCAATTCCCTCTGCTTTTGCTGCTGCCCCAGTTCCCTTTTCTGTGCCGCCTTCTTCTGTCCATGTTTCAGCCTGCTTAGTCAGGGAACCTGAACTTCCTTTTTGCTGATAGTTTCAATTTTGTGATTGTTTTTCTTTATCCTTTTTAGGAATGTGTTTTTTCATTTTTCAGTAGCCTAGTCATTTCCTTTATTTTTATTATTTTTTTTTCCTTTTTTTCATCACCCAACTTTTTGCTTGAGGAGTTGTGTGCTTATTAATGCTATGTGCATTTTGAGGTCTTATTCCATTTGCTTACTGGGAAGGGAATGGCAGAGGGAAATGCTTGTTTTCTAAGTCCTTACTTTCTGTAACAAGGTTTTAGGTTTATCCTTAAAGGAGCTGAAAGCCCAGTCATGAACACTAGCCTCTTCCCTCTTCCTCCTATCAGTTTGGGAAGGCTGCCCTGAAGTTCTGTGAAAATGGGGACCATGCAACAAAGGTCTAGTGTCAAGGAGTTGTAAGGTGCCTTTGGAGGCTCTTATGCTGCTTTGACAGAGCAGCAGAACTAGGTCTTGGCTAATGGATGAGACTCTGAAATCTAAACCAAGTCAACAATTTTAGTTGCTTGAATCTGAAGCAGAATTTAAATACTTGTGGTTCTGTGAGGTTTCTGCTTTGATCTGTGTCTCCAGGGTTAAAGTGGGACAACAAGGTTAAGGAAAAGAACGCAATGTTAAAGTGAGACAAAAGAAGTTATCACCCTTTGGATTAAAAAAAATCAGCCTACTTGCCTGATTCTCACAGGGATGTGACCAGAGCTGCGCAGTTTTCTGGAAGCCTGTTTGATACCCTCCCACACATTCTCTGATTTCTTTATTCTCTTTTCCCACAGGTCTGTGACGATGGAAGAGAAGGTCCATCATCGAGAAGCCTGAACGGTGACACCAGGACAGCATTTGAAACCCTGGAGATACTAGTCTGACATACAAGAGGCAGCAAATATGTTGAAGCCAAGTGGACTTAAAATCCCCGGCAGGGCAGGGAAGCACTCCAGCCCCGTGGGACGAGCGTCGGGGACGACTGCAGCTGCTGTCACCACTGGTTCAAAAGAAGGTAAGGACTCAATCCAGCTGGGCATGAGTTGACCCAGGTTATGACCAGCTTTAAAGGCAAAGGCCCAGTGGTACTAGTGTTCAATAGGATGTGAAATTCCTCGTTTTGTAAGATCTTGAGCATGGATCAAATCAATGGCCTGTCTCTCCCACTTCATGTGCAAAATGGGCAAGTTGTAGAGTGGGTGAGATGGATGGATCCTCTGGTGTTCAGAGCTGGCAGGTACTGCCTCCTGTCTTGCTTGTTTGTATATGTGTGATTGCTCTGTGATTGGACCAGAAGCACGAGATTACTAAGATGCATAGCCCCCAGCCCAAGTTTGGGCAGATTTAGCTGACAATGGTTTTTAGCCACTCACAAGATGTTGTGCTGTGGCATACTCTCCATACAACTGCAAGACATTCAGAGAGGGCACTGTGTATGCGTGCCTTTACATCCATTAACGAGGAGCTGGTAATAATTAAACAAACAGGAACCTCACTCTTGACCTTCTTAGACACTGTCCTGTAGTGATTGCTTCTGGCCTGTGACAATGCATGAATGAGAACCAGACAATTAAGGTAACTTGTTCTGTGCTAATTATCTCTAATTAGTGCCTTTGTTTCAACAGAATCATTTGAAGCACCAGGGTGTGGATAATGATTTACCTAGACATGCATACACGTGCTTCACTATCCACTGATCTATATGTAGTGTATGCATAAGCTATACAGACTGCCATTATGCAGCACAGCTAATTTCAAAAGAGTTTGTAGTACATCTTGTGTAGCACTTCTGGTTTCTTTGACTGCTGGGTTGTTTTTTTTATTAGGTACATTTTAGAAAACATTCAACGTGCAAGTTTTGTGTGTAAGGACTTTCATTTCAATTGGGATTGTCTTTCCTTTTAGTCCTGGGGGTAGAACATCAGGAGGAGGTACTTGTATGTTTGGTATATTACACTGGAAACTTTTTCCTTTTGAGGAAGTTGCTGGCATCTGTGTGAGATTTATCATGCTCTTGTCCCACAATAATCCAGACCACTGCCCACATCCATGGTAATTTTGCTGTGTGCATCAATCCCAAAAATACATAGGACTTGGCAGAAGCAGAAAAGCTTTTGTTATATAGGATAATACTGGACTATTTGCTTTGGTATGCTATGACAAATTAGTCTGTGATAATGATATCGCAAAAGTGAGGGTCACCACACAGTGCTGTGTCTTTTAAGTAATGCAGACGTATAAGTTATTCAAACAACAACAACAAAAAAATACCCCACCTCTATTAATTTTCTTTTGTGCTGGGACACGTGCTTGTCCCACAAACACCCTCCATTGAGAGCTCTGCTTCAGGCACGACCTCTGCAGAGGACTTCCATGCAAAGATCCTGCTCACTGCTGAGCAACCTTGGCTGTGCTTTGTTATTACATGTCAGGGGCTCTGCTTTGCTCATGGATTTCTTCAGCTGAGCTTCCTCTTCTTTCAGTGACAGATAAGGGCATACGTCACCTCCTATTCTGTCTAGCAAACTACGTGGTTTTTTGTTTATTTTAAACTTGTTTTAGCAGGTACTGCAAAGTGTTGATTGAAGGGCCAGTCACCACATGAGATCATGGGTTGAATTCCAGATCCTGTTGCGTAATACAGTGTTGTAAGGAGTGGAACATCACCATTTTTCTCAGCTGGGGACTTGGTCCTAGTGGTTTTTTACATTAGAGTTATTTCTTAATTTAGCATCCAAATCAAAGATAATAAAAGCTCCTTACCTCTGTTTGCTAGGGGCAAGCTCAAACTGCTAATGGAAATTTTTAGGATAAGGCTTATCTGCTTATTCTGAAGTTGTTTCCCAGATCCATTCCTGTATTTTTCCCTTTCTTCCCCTCTTAGAACCTAGCTGTGATTGAGAAATAAACTGACTATTTAGCTACCACTAGTGAATCTCTCAAGGCGCTTCAAGCCAAATTTATAATTGCACGTGCATTGTGGAGTTAACTTCAGAAAAGCTGAAGGAACAGATCCCAGGCCTGTCTTCCCATTCTGAGGCTTTGCACAGAGGCATCCCAGTGAACACAGCGCGTGTGTTGCAGTAAGAGTTGTCACAGAGAGCAGCACTGGGGTGTGATGAGCTGTTAAGCTGAATGCAGCGCTTGTTTGCTGCAGCTTCTTTGTGCCTTGTTCAGCTACACCCCTCCATCAGCATGATAGATGTTCAGCAAAGCCAGCCGAGTGCAGGCAAAATCCAGACCTAAACCATTTGACCTTAGCCCGAGATTTCTTAATATATATAATATTCCTGGAAAAATGGGTGTATGGTAAAAGAAGTTTCAGGAAGGAGGGTGTGGTGGTGGTCTGTAGCTCCTGAGACACCTGCACTGCTAGTGCTGTTGGAGTGGTGGTTGGTCCTGTGCCTTGGGATGGTGCACGGGGGCTTTGCAGGAGCTGCTGAAAGTCACTGCACGGAGCCATTCCCACCTGGAAGGTGAGAACAGAGCAGGGTGGGGCTGTTAACCTAGTGGGTGCTGTGACAGGGCTTGTAGCATCACCCTGGTGTCACCCCTAGCATCATCATCTGGCTTCTGTATCCTTCTAAGAGCTCCTGCTGTGTGTGTGCCTGGCTTATAACCACTCTTCCTCCTGTAAATCTCTCCGAAGGCCTGGCCAGTCCCTTGCTGCTTCCTGCTCTTCTCCTTTCCAACAAAAATCTAAAGTGATGAGAGAAGGGTACACCCCAAAACCTTGTTGGTTTGCCTTTTTGCTTCTCTTTGAGGGTGGCTGTACCTATGCTGGCTGTGGGGCCCAGCCACAGCACAGACAGTAACAGGAATCGGCTTTTGTGGGGGGGGAACCCTAAGAGAAAAATATTATTTATTTTTTCCTGTTAAAATGACCTTTTTCTATTAGAGCCACGTGTCCTCATCACTGAAATCCTAACCGTCACAGGCACTGACATAAACTTCAAGGATAGCTGCAGCCAAAGAATCTGGTGGTAGATGGCCCGGAAGATTGGTTTTCATTACCCTTCCTGGGATTAATCAGGTCTGGGCCACAATGAGACGATGGAGTTCTGCCCCATCCTCACTGTTGTTTTGCTGGCCTGCAAATATTCAAAACATATTTGAATGCAAATTCCAGGAAGATGAGTTTCATCGGTGCGTGATGCCCTATTCTGGGAAATTAAACTTTAATGTAACAGAAAAGAAGCTCAAACTGTTCAAGACTTAGCTGTGATAAAACAGTTTCATGTTTTCTTTGCAGGTTTGTGATATATACTTGCCTGAGTTCTTTGTCTTTTTCAGCCACAGCTGCCAACTTCAGATATTTCTGTGAAAAGTGGGAGTGCTGGTAGCTTTAGGTAGCTTTGCATTACAGGTGGCAGCCTTTTGGCCTCTCAGTGCCTTGCTGCAGTTAATTCATGGCAGTGATAAGCAGCCAGCATCCTCAGGAGGAGGTAACTGCCAGCCTGAGGGCTGCTACATCTGGAGGTCTGCAGTCAGCACCCAGTGCTTTCCCTGATGCCACAGCACTGGGGCCTTTTTAACACACAGAGGGGGCAACGGCAGAGATGGGGAGGCTGAAAATAATTCTTTTGTGTTTAATGAGAATGGTGACAAGGGCTTTTTCTGCTTTACCTCCCTGTTTTGTCACCACCCATGAACGTGTCCTCGTGATATACTGGGTGGCTGCTGGATGGGAGGGTCCCCTGAAGGCACAGACTGTACATCGGGTCTTTGAATGCTGCATGAAGGAAGGGGGCTGTCAGGGTTTGCCTGATGCCAGGGGCTGGCAAACTCCAGAGGGTACTGGATTTTTCTGAACTTGTGTTGACTCTCCGTTTACCTGCTTTTTGCCAGAAATGCATGCCAAAAGGGACTTTTCCGTGTTCTTAAGTGTTTGGTAGACCAACTGAGTAAAGCAGCTTGATGTAGGTGTGCAGTGTGTTTTGGATTATAAATACAGAGCTGCAATGTTGCTCCACTTGACTTGATACCTTGTGGAAAGAAGTCTCCAAAACTTGAAATACAGTTGCAAAGGAAAACATAGGGCTATCAAAGTGTAGAATTGAAATGCAACAGTGTACAGGCAGCTGGCTCCCAGCATCTCCTGCCTGTTGAAACATAGGGCTGCCTCAGAAAGACCACATGCCTTGGTTGCCTTCCAGATGAAAAGATGTTCACTCCTCAACTGTATCTGAGAGTTGTCAGAAAGCTGTTAGAGGCAAGTGAATATTGGAAAGCTTCACCTCTTGTTACTCCTACCTTTCCATAAGCTGATAAGCCTTGTCTGCAGAAGCACTGTGTGCTTTCTTTTATTCTTACTGGGGAATACACAAAGGTGCTTTGATTTCTTCTTTCTCTTTCCCCTAGTGCTCTGTTCATATTCTGTAGAAAGTCAAGAGCCTCTCATCCGTCTCTTGTCTCTCTTCCTTTTCCAGGCAGTGGAGATGTACCTTGTTAAACCCTTCCATGGCAACTCACATCTGAAGTAAAAAAAATATATATATAATATATCTATCTATCTATCTATATATATATAGATATATAGATATATATATATGTATAGTCATAGCACGTGAGGAAAAATTGGCTGTGTATTTGAGTTTTGTCCTGGAAACTATTGTTCAGAATCCCCAGTTTCTTATCAGCTCATGGCTTGTCTCTTAGAGCTTTCTCAGTGTGGAAATTTGTCTCCTACCTGACCTGGCACTCTCGAGCTCCCATGAGGTCTGAGGGCTTTTTGTGGTGCTATTTTGTGTTGGGTGTGCTGGCTGGTTGTAGGTGTGAGCATTTCTTATTTGTTTATTTTGGTGCAAGGTAGAGCTGAATGGGCATTTCCACTGAAAGTCAGTGGGAGAGAAGCACCTGGCACGGATTGCTGGAAAACATCGGGTTGAAGGAGCGGTGGCCATGCTGACTATCCCCCTCCCTTTCTCTTCTGTAAGGCTGGAACAATGGAAAAAATAAGTTCTGCTGCTTTGTGGTGACTATTTTCCTTAAAACCAGACTGAAAATTCATCTCTAGCTGCCTCAGGAGAAGGTTTCCCACAAATGCATTGGCTTCTTTCCCATGCTTCAGCCAAACTGAGTTACTACCCTCAGCCCTGTGTGCACGAGGAGTTTCTGTGAAAATCTTCACACCTTTGGGGGTCACTGTGAAGGGCTCAATGTAGCGTTTGGATTTCTCGTTTCTTAAAAAGCTCATATATCTTCCCCCCCCTCCTGGAAAAGTCTGCTTTTGCCTGGAGATGTGAAGTGGAGAGAGAGAAGGAGCTGTGATGAATGGGTCCCCTCAGCCCTCCCAGCTGGTGGAGCAGGTGAAGCTGCTGGGAAGGGAAGTGTTCACATTTCAGCACGTTTTTCTCTGCTCAGAGCAGCTCTGGAGTAACTTAGAGAAGAAAGTCTTCCCTCTTTATGCTGCATTAACCCATCAGCTGGTTCTGGCATTCAGCTTGCAAAGCTTTTTAACGTTCTTAAATCTCTTCCTTGGTTAAAGAATATTGGCAAAAAGGTAGGGGGTGGGGAAAAAATATATATACACAGCCAGAGCTGGGCAGCACTGGGACTTCTCTGCTAGAGGCAGAAAAACCCAAACCTGTTCCGTTTTCTGCAACATTTCAATGCATCCAGTCTGAACCCAGTATAGATCCTGAATTTTGCAGATTAATCCCATCTTTGTGAATGGGCAGATGCAAATATCTATGACCCAAATATCATATTTGGGCACGTCTGTGGGTGTCAAAACTGCTTTTCAGTATTATTGCTTACAAACTGTATTGTGATGGTTAAACTCGACAGAATTACCGTTACTTCTGATGAGAAACAAATGCTCAGCACTATTAGTATTTGCTGGTTTAACATCCTCTTCGTAAGCACTGTATGATGCTGTTCACTAAAAATAAAAGCAGAGCAGGCTGCAGCACTGTTAAAGAGCACTGGATGACTGGCTCAGCGTGCTAGTTACACTAAATAAGTTGCAGTGAGGGGTCTGGAAACCTGAGCTGTGCTGGTTATTGGGGCAGTCACGGCTCATGGTGTTGGCTCAGCCTCGTGCCTGTGAGCCACAGCTCGTGGCTTCTCCTTCCAAATCGGCCGGGGCTGGTTACATCCTGCTGTAGTCGCTGCTGTGCTGAGATGAGCTTTGCTTCGTTCGGGCAGGAGCTGGGATGGGTTTGCTGATGAAGTTGCTGGATGCTAGAGCTCACTCTAGGTGGGGCGTGTGATCAGAGGTTTTGGGGTATTCAGAGCTGACGCCCCAACCTGAATGTGATCCATCACCCCCCACATCGCAGAAGGTGAGGAGGCCAACAGAAGGGATGGACAGCTAGGACTCTGTGGGCTCCGTCCCACCTCCCTCTTCACAAATAAGAGGGTTCCTATGAAAACCAGATGGCTTTTTTTTTTTTTTTTTTTTTTATCAGGGTTGGATCATGTTTTGAGGCTTCTGGGAGAGAGGTGAAAAGTTCTTTTTGTCTTCTGATTTGTTTTGTAGAGGTGCAGCTGTATTCTGGGGGCTGCTTCTAGTTTCAGAGACTCAGCAATTCTATATGGAAATGTTTCTTTGCATACATCTAGACCCCATCATCTTTAACAAGCTATACCCGCATGAATTCTGCCAAAGGAGTGTAAATCTCATCACCACCTTAGCTCCTCTGTAGGATTTGTGCCTTGCTGCTACCTTCCCCAGTGGGAAATCTTAGCTGAATGTTTTTATTCATCTGCAGCAGGATTAATAGCAACATCTTGGTAAATTGACTTGGAAATCAGTTGTTTGCCCCCTCAAGTTTCTCAGGCTTTTGTTGGAGTAAATTGTCTGCAGGCATAGCAATAAGAAGTCATTTCTATTGCCTCAAGGTTTATTTTGCAATAAAACAGAAAGGGAAGGTGTCCTTGAATGAGGAATTCACACCTAGGTAATAAGAGGAAGCTTGGACAGGTTATTCTTAGGTAATTGCTGATGGTTTGGCACTGCTTCAGTGTAGGCTTTTTTTTTCATTAAGCTGTGAGGAAGGGTGCTGGGGCTGCCTGCCTTTGTACCGATCCATTAATTCTCACTCTCAAATAAATATGAAAGACACTAAACTACTGTTTTGTCTGAAACAAAAGAAATGGGACTGTGGTGTCCGGAGCAGCACATTGACTGGCACAGACATAAGGAGCTAATTCTTGTCTATTCAAAGGCTTTGTGCTTCTTTATTAATATTAACTTGGGGTGTTGTGCACTGGCAAATTGAGAGAAGAGACCCCACACCATGGGGCCGGGGGCTGCTATTATTTCTAGCAAACGTTTGTTTTTGCCACTTTGCTGCAGGCCTCATGGCGTGCTCAGCGATGTCAGCTCTCATCTGAGCCCCCAATTAAATCCAGGCTGCAAGCATGAATGGCCATTCCTCCAGTTAGGCCAGCAATCGCTGCTGAAAAATGCATTGTGGGGCCTGTAAGGTTTGATTAGGCCTGGCTTTATCTTAGCGGGCCTCGGTGTAGTGCCCACAGCAGCTTTAATCCCTAGGGGAACTGAGAGGGCAAGGTGTCGAGGAGTGTGCCTTAAAATCAGGTGCCTCTGACTGCCACAGCATCCACAGGTTGTTTAGCAGCCAGCAGTAACAGCACAGCACCCGCGGACACACGGCAGTCCTCTGCTTGAGGAGTCATCAGATACCTGAGGAAAACAAGTGTGTTTTCAGGGGCTGCATGGAAGAGAAACCACTAATGAGTGTTAATGGCTCATTAATTTAGGACGGAGAAACGGGTTGCTGCAAAGTGTGTTTGGAAGGTTGATAGAGAATTGGTTATGGAAGGCTTCTGTAACATTGCCGCCTTATACATGGTGTATCTAACAGCTTCATGCAGGTGTCCGCAGTGCAGGAAGGGGCCAAAGCCTCACAGTACGTTATCTCACAGTCAGTGCACCTTCTGTCCCACTTCTCCGATAAGGTTTATCCCTGTGAAGTGTGAGGTGCTGTGTTCCCCCACCAGCAGCCCTGAAATCCTGTGCAGCAGGAGGAAGCCTGGGAGCCTCCTGATCAGCGCGGAGCTGTAGGGGCTGGTGATGTGCACTGGTGGCGGCCTGCTTTGGGGGGAGCACAGTGGGGCTGGGGCTCAGCTCTGCTGGGGTGGGAGACGTGTGGGCAGCATAGCTGGGGTGTAACCACTGCAACAACCACCAGAGAAGCTGTGCAAAGGGATCGCTGCAGCTGAGCACACACTTTCTACCTCCCTTCCCATCACCAACATGGGGTGTTTGCAATAGCCTGCATGTCAGTCACACAGCTCTGCTTAAATCCTCTTCCTCACGGACACTGATGCTTTTGTGGGACTTTGCATATTTGCTTCTAATGCCCATTGCGTATCCAAAACCCAAATGTTTTCTGGCAGGGTTGTGGATTGGCTATTTGTGTAGGACTTATATTCAGTTCACACATCCCTTTCATAAGCCACTCTGCCATCCTGCAAGCAGGAATAGGTTTTGTTCTGGGTCTTCTAGTTGTGTTTTTTTCCCTTTCTGTTTCATTCTGGTGGTGGTGTTCCCCCTTCTCCGTTCTGTTTCCTCTCCTTTGGAGGAAGGGACCTTTGGCAGCCTTCCTCCCAAGGAGGAGTGACTTGTTGCGTTCCAATAAATGCAGAAGGGCACTGAATCAATCTTGATTTAATCAGCTTTACAGGTGACATCTAGAGACGACTGGGAGTCCGATTTTAATTGTCTTAATCATTAGATGCTCTTAGCAGGATTTGATATAGTTAATCCTTAATATTCAGTGCGCTCGTTGTGGAATGAGATGCGGGCACACGCGGAAGGCATATGGAGGTCAGACGCCCTCCTGCTCTCTGTCTGTAGCTTCTCACAGAGCAGCAGGGAAAGAAAATCTGCTCCCCACAGATGTTCAGCTTATGGTGGTTCGAATATAATGAACCAAGTCCTGTTCAGCTGGGCTGGTGCGGGTCTGCAGTAATGTCAGTGCGCTCACAGTTACACCCATTGAGGGTGCAGATTTGGGGCAGAATCTGCTCCTGCCTGTTCTGTCTTGAACAGTCACTAATCCTGCAAGAGCAGATTAATGATTAGAGGCCTGAGCCAATGGTCATTGGAATCAAAGGGGAGATTCCCTTTGGTATAGATGGGTTTTTGGATGAGAACCTATAGGGTTAGTGGCTTCAGACTGCTGCTCCATAGCATGAGCTGTTGGTCTGAGATTCCTATCACACACCAGTCCTGCATATGAGTATCCCCCCCTGCAAGCAGTTAAGTTGGTGAATCGGTTTCAATAAAAACCTTAAAATATTTAGAACACGAGCACTTTGCTTTCTTTGTTTTAGGTCTACTGGGTATTTACTTATTTTTCATAAAGGCGCTAGAAAGTAATTTGTCCTTAAAAAATAAGACTTGTATGCAGTAATAAGGTCTGTAAGAAAACTCCGTACATCACAATACTCAGTATGAAGTAATAAAACCTGTCAAAACTGGCTGCCCGTGACTTAAGGCTCAGAAGACGGTCGGTCTCTCTACTGCACGATGTGACCATTGTGGCACTGCTGTTTTCCAGCACAGCAGCTACGTGTGCTTTTATGAGTCTCTGGGTTGTAGATGGCCCAAAGGATGCAGCAGAACAGTTTGCAGAGTTTTGTGAGAATGGAAATACTTCCTGCATGGGGATTTAAATACTTGCAAAGGAAGATAGTGATGAACTTTGCTGTGACTAAGTCTTAAAAGATGAACATACCCAGAGAATTTGGGAATTGGTTTGTCTGATCTAGCGTGCTGCCAGCGCTCTAATTCACAGGGACTGTTAAGCAGTAGTTAACTGCTGCAGTGGGACTATTCCCAAGTTGCTTTATGAATTCCTACCAAGCACGAGCTGCAAGTCATTCTAATTTCTGTAATTATGGGACTGCTATTCACACGTGAAACCTCCGCTGTTATAGATGCTCCAAATGCTTTCCACCTCCTGTGAAGCCTGGGCTCTGCTGTAGGTCAGTATTTACACACACAACGTAGACAACTGGGTCTTAGCCCACGTCATCCTGTGAGTCGGGTGAAAGTGGGCCGGGCATCCTGGCCAGCGGGATTTGTGGCCTTTTGCTCTCCCTGTCCCGGCACCAGGAGCAGCAGCTTCCCTCTGTGATGCTGCTTCCTCTAGTTCTTACTAAGGTGATAACTCTGCAGACATGGGTACACCTGTGAGTTGACAGGGAGTATGCAGTCACTGAGCATGAAGGGAAACATCTCAGCCCTGTACTTGGGGTGTGATTGTCTGGTTTCATGTTGAAATTCCCATTCCCTGAAGATGATAAGAGCTGTATTTATTGCTGTGTAGCTTATTTCACAGAATTGCTGATTGCAGAGTATTATGCTTGGAGGTATTTGCTTAAAAAAAGGAAGTGCCAGAAATTAGAAAGGCTCGATGCAGACCTTGAACAAAAAAAAAAATCAGTTAAGAGATGGTGTGGTTTTGAGAAAAAAAAATATTTTTTTTAAAAAAGGGGGTAAAGACGATTGGTGGCATGGTGACTTTCTGTCCTAGCAAAGTGTGTGTGATAAAAGCATAAAACTGATCATCTGAAATCATCTGACGAAGTTCTGAGGAAGTGGCATAAGAGAGGGTTGGTTCAGATGTGAATATTCCAGACCAGTAAGACAGAGATACTGGGACTGGGAGCTTACCATGTGCTCAGAGATGGCCAGGGTGGTACCTGGAGGGACCGTGTGTGTTTGCTCCCAAGGAAGGGATGAGATATCCGCTGCAAATAGATCCTTTGGATTTTCTGCAAATAGTGCCTGTTCGTGCACAAATCAAATGGGATACTTAGCTCTTTAAGCCAGATATGTGGAATAAAGTAGATGACTCAGGGTTAATCTGCTCTCAAATATCTATTTTATTAGATTAGGCAGAACTCAAGCAGCCCAGCAGATCCTGTGTCCTGTGGCTCTGCGTACGGCCAGCCCATCGTGTGACCTGCACGGGAGATGTGAGCAGGGAGTCAGAGCTGTGCCTCCCCAGCGTGCAGCCCTGGGGCTCTACACAAGTTTGGCAATTAAGAGATGTTGGTATTTACCTCGAGATGTTGGTCTTTACCTCTCCTATAGATCCTCTGGGGTCCTGGGGATGCTGCAGAAGGCCCCTAAAATGTCTGGTTTTGGGGCAAATCAGGTGGAGGGTTGAGAAGGAAGGTATAGCTGCATTGCTGTTGTGTTTCTACTGGAGGAGAGACAAACTACGTATGATAACAAGCAGCACGTTGCTTGCCTTTGTGCTGGGACCATCCCCGTGGTTCAATTAACAGTGGCCTAACTCTGCTCTCTTCCAGGAGAGCTGATTTCTGTGAAAACCAGCCTCTCAGCATGCTGATAAGGAGCTCCCCAGTACCTCCCCTCGCTGTTGCTTGTCACTTGTCACATTTCTGCGCTCTTCCCTCAGGGCTAGCTTCAGACAGGGCATGAGAAAGTGGCTTGTATGGCTGCAGGCAATGAGCTCTTGCAAAGAGAAATCTCTGGGCAGGGTGTGTGTTACTTATTCCTCTGCAGCGTGAGTGTTTGCTTAATGAGAGCGTGAGCTTTTAAGCTTTTGGGGTTTTGCCTGAATTCTTGCTTGTAATGATTAAAATTCTCCCCTCTCAGGCTGCGGAAGGACCTCCTGTGTCAGCCTTGTGTGGCACCGGCCTCAACTTACCTGCACTGGCACCGAGATCCGATGGAGTTCAGAGTCTGTTGTGCCTCCTGGAGCTATCACTGCCATTGCAACTGCAAGCGTGGGGTTTTCTCTGAGCTTTTGGAGTTCCTTTGTCCTGCTCTCCTCTGGCAGGAGCTGGGCTGCACCAGCCAAATCCTGCAGGCTGTGTTCTGGTCTGTGTGCTGTCCAGCTGTAATGCAAAGAAGTTTCTGCATGAGTGGGAGCAAAAGCTCAGAACAGGCAACTTCTAGGCTCTTGAAAGTTAAAATGTTGAAGAAGGAGGCTTGGATGACGCTAGAAAAGGAGTTTGGTAGTGCTTGGAGAGCTTGCTGTTCAGTATCTTTAGTTGCATCTGGGGAAACTGAACTCAAACTCTTGTCCTGTTCTCTGGCTGTGACACCTTTGATAATCTTCCAGGGCCTTTGAATCTGGAAACTGCACATGTAAAATCAGTACCTCTGCTTTCTTTAAGCTTATTCTTTTATTTCGGAGCATTTGGATCGTGTTTTTGAGTTCATTGCACTCGGAGCCTACAATTATTTTGGTTCATTTCTTTTGATTTTAAGTGAAAGTGGTAGTTTTATTTCACTGCGTGATACTGCACCAACAGCATTTAGACAGACTTTGGTTAATCCTTAACCTCTGTGTAAATATGGCATGGCTGTGCAGGGCCCTGGGCTGGCCATGAGATCTTGTCCTAGGACTTGGCAGCTCTCTTACAGGGAGGACTTAATTTGCCAGAATGATTAACGAACCAACACGCTGGGGTGGAGAGGAGGCCTGGGCAGCAGCTCCCCCGTGTTTGAGCAGCGTGTAGCTCCATCTTCCTTCGCAGCCCAGAGCACAGCTCAGTTTCCTGGCTTTTGTTTCCTTTTACAGCCCTAGGTGGTGTGAGCTGTGGCAACAGCCTAATCTGCACTCAGTAAAGGGGGCCACGTTTTGGGTAGTTCAAGTACTTTGTGGTAGAAAGGGAAAGTAGGAAGGAGAAAGTTCTGTTTCGGTAGGGTCTACTTCTGTTTACATTGTCATAAATTAATAGGGAAGTGCAGCAGGGCAGCCTGTGGGCTGGCCGGGCTGGTACCAGGAAGTCTCGTCACTTTTAGATGGCCGTTCCCTTTCTGTCGGAGTTTTCTGTGACTCCCCAGGGCTGGTAAGGATTTGAGTAATAGTGCTAAGAAATAAAATAAAGCTCTGGCAGTGCTGGGACATGTTCTGAGACACAAGGCTGTGCAGCACTGCAGTTTGGCGGTGACCTTACCTGAGAGCCCGGAGCAGTATTTTGTGTATTTTGACAGATCAATCTAATTCTCAACAACAGCAAACGCTTAATACCGCTCCCAATGCCATCTGGTATTCACGTAGGTTACATGCTACGGTTGAAAAATATGACAGCTGGAATTAGCCCCCTTTCCTCACCCACGATGCTGCTGAGTGACGTGGGCAGGGTCTGCAGATGCCATGCAGCTCTGGCTCCTGCTCTGCTCAGCACCGCCTCCTCCGAGCAGCCAGCTGCCACGCTTGGGATTCCTGGAAATGCACGGAGCTAATGAATGCTGCCCTGCCACCCGGGCTGGGGAAGGTGTGTGAAGGCACCGTGGTGTTCCTGACTTGTCTTCCAGCTGCAGGAATGCACCCCTGGCTTGAATTCAAGGATGGTTTAAGCTTGAGCTGGGGGCACGTGGGTCTCTGAAGTGCTGCTGGTAATGCAGCAGGGCACAGGTAGGAGCTGCACAGCACGACAGCTGCCAGCCCAGGCAAAAAGCTGGCACTGAACAAGGTGCTCTCCTTCTATCCCCGTGATTTCACTTTCCTTTCCCCTGACTGTCAGAGGCACCCCTCTGCAGCCACTCTGCACCCCTGTGGCTGCTCAGGTGATGTCCTGTGGGTGGATTTCTAGAGTTACACACACGCAGCAGCATCTCCATCGCGGTCCTTGCACAGGCTGCTGGCCTTGGAGCGGCTGATCCCCTTGTCTGGATCTAGTCCGTAAAGTAATAACAATAATTGCTCTCTTGGTGGAATAAGCCAGGCTGTTTTCTGGTACATTCCCTTCTAAATTTTATTGGCAGTGAGCTAATTTCATCATTTTTGAGTGAACAAGCCGATGGCCTTTCTGTGTACACCTGCTTGAGCAATGTGCTGCTTGGCTGCTCGTCTCCCTCGGTTAATGCTGTGGCTGGTTAGGAATAGCAGCAAAGTCCACCCGAGTGGGTTTTATGTGGGAATGGTGCCTGAGCAAAAATCCTACACTTAGAAAGGCTGTGAAATTCCAAATTGAGTTCAAAACCCTGCTGCTTGATTGCTTTTCTGGTGGAGAGAGAGCGCTGTGCTTTGCTTGGCTGCTCTTCACACTGTTGGGGTCTCGAGATAAATTTCTCCAGTTCAGGAGGTGTCCGGAGACCGCTCCTCTCTCTGCGCCAGCGCTCTGCCTGGGAAATCATTTATAAGTGCCTCATTAAAGACCTGTGTCTGCCTCTTTTCTTCCTTTTTGTCATCAGATCGGCTCACTGAGAGCAGCTGTCTTTGCTTCCCTAGCAGCACCCCCTAAACCACGCTCGTGCCGTACAAATTCCCACAGCCTGAGGAATCGCAGACAACTGCGGGTACACATGTGCCGGGCTTTGCAGGCGTGGCGGGGTTAGCCCGAGCTCGTTCCCAAGCTTGTCTACGCTTAGTTGAATAGAAAAGTCTCTAAGAAGTTAGCTTTGTGCTAGATTTTTTTTTAAAAAAAGAAGCCGACCATATGGCGTGATTACAGCGATGCAACCGGAGAGCAAGGTGCGCGTGAGGAGAGGCGGCGATGTGCGGTGCGATGCTCGGGCTGCCTGAAGGCTGGTCACCCCGCGTGCTCCGAGTAAGTGCATCCCCCCCCAGTTGGTCTCCTGGCCCTCTGGGCTGTCTCGTGGGTTATCACAGCGCTGTGCTACCTCAGGCTGTTCCCTTATTTTCCTTCAGTGTAAATCTGAAGTATTTTGCTTGCGATGATCTGAGCGAGGTGACCATTTGAGGTGCTGGGGGGAAAAGAATTATTGAAAATTTATAGCTAAGGGCTTGTTTAAATGTGAAACTATACCCTGTAGTTAAAATAAGCTATAATCAACAAAGTGAACAATGCTTCCAAGTTGCATATTCCATAGTTAGTGATTTTATTCGTTACTTAAGAATGAAATCTGTATTATTCAGCAACGCACAAGCGATTGCTTCAGCGTAGCCTAAGTTTTCAAATGGGTCTGTGACTTTTTTTTCTAGAGGCTGGGGGTGGCGTGGGCTGGGGAAAAAGGCGTGGGTGCTCCGTTCCTTCTGTCAAAGCTGAAACAGCCTTAATATTGTGGGATTTTTGTTTTCGTTATTTATCAGGAAAACAGGATGCCGTTCCAGAGGTATGATAGATGGGTCCTGTTTGCAGGCTGGAAAATGTTAGATAACAGATTGAAGCATGAATGTTGAAATAATATGGCTTTTAAAAATAATAATTGTGTTTAAAAAAAAAAAACAAGACTGTACTTGATGAATAGATCCATCCATATGCTGCAAGCTAATTATCACTCAGTGAAAAATCTTCTGTGTTCTCTACCAGGCACTCACCTCCCTCCTGCCCCGTGCTGCCAAACACTACCTGCTTTGCATATGGTGTTGAATACCACTGTTTATATGAAAAACTTAAAACCCTGAGATATAATAAATATCTTGTCACAGTTTCTTTCAAGAATTGTACTGAGCCAGCCTGCTGTTATCTGATCCAGCAAAGCTGTAAAAGCGCAGGGTCCTCCAGCCCTCCCGTCTCTGGCGGGCACCAAGGAGGCACGTCTCGCCCGTGGCGGAGCAGATTTCGTACCAGCCAGCCTCTTGAATGGGACCTTTATAAGAAAGCCTTTGTTCAGGATGGCTGTTTGAGGTTCAGTGCCCTTCCCAGCTGCCTTGTAAAGGCAAATATCTGCCTCAATGGGCATCTCCTTGCATTCCCTGCACAGCTCCTTTGCAGTAGCTCTCATTTGTGCGCTCACTTTCTCGTTTGGTTTCTTATTGTCCTCTTTCCCTTCCTCCTCCCATCAGGTTTCTTTCTAGGTATTATTGCTCTTTTCAGAGTAGCCAGAGCTGGCGATGCTGAAGCTGTACCAGACCTTAATATCCACATCGTGGGGCTTGTTCCAGGGACCTGCAGGGGCAATAGATTTCCAGGGTGCCAGGTGCAGAGTTCATCTCTGTGCCAGTCATTACATTCGTGTCCCACGAGATGGGCCGTTACGGGCCCAACCTTTCAGCTCTGAACTTGGAGAGCTTTCAGTCGTTGTTTCCAAGTCAGCCATAAATCTCTGGGGCTGCTTCCTCCCACAATGTGCTGCCAGGCACTCAGCTACTCCCCGCAAAGCATCGCTTTCTCTAGCGGTCACCTATCCCCTCTCTCTTTCTGCATTATCCCGCAGCCTGAAAAGGCCGCGATAAATCTTGCAGAAAACAGCTGCTTCAACGATTTGAGTTTGGGTAGAGCAGCGAGGGCTGGCTTTCACTCGGCTGCCAACAACAGCATTTCTGTGGAATCCAAGCAGCTTCGAGAAGCTCCGATTCCTCTGTGGGAACCTGGAAATCCGCGAGGCCTCAGCCCCCGAGCAGCGTGAAGGCAGCAGGCAGCCCTCCTCCCTCGGGAGACCCCACCAGCCCCCCGGCTGCTGCTGAGGCTGCCAGCTGAAGCCGTGCCTCTGCCCACGCAGATGGCAGCTCCCGGAGGTGCAGCAGGTTGTGCCTCTTGTCTCCTGCCTGGTAGACCAGATACGGTATCCAACAGGGACCGAGGCTTGCCTCTTTGAAAGCCGATGCTGTGGATTGTCCTTTTTTGTTCCCCTCTCTGTATGGGAAGCTCTAATCAGCTCTGCTGTGACTGTCGGTTAGGGAATTTCTGTAGCGTTGTGCTTGGAGGTGAAGTGGTATCACAGACCTGGAGAGAGGCTCACAGGAACCGGTGCCTGCAGTGTAAAAAGCAAGGGGTAAAGCCCAAATTGCTGGGAGTTGGCAGCTACTTGCCTGTAGAGATGCTGTCCTACAGCTCTGGCTGATAGTGGAGGGCTGCAGTTTTACCAGAAGCGTGTCGTCCATCCCAAGTGTTCGGTGTCCTGAGCACAGGGGCAGTGCTGGGCACCCCAGTGAGACCAGTTCCCCCTGGCAGCTGAGCCTCGAGCCCAGCAGCGAGCCAGGCGCTAAGCTCTCGTGTCTCAAGCTCTTGCATAATCCTTGCAGCAGTGAAAACATAAATTATTCCTTCCAGCTGGCACCCCTGTGGCCAGCTGCAGGGCTTTCCAGCTGACAAAATCTGCCTTGGCTTCACATGAGCCTTACGGTCCTGTGGTTATGGGACTGCCCAGACTGGGCAGGAGCAGAGCTGGCCCTGAAGCTTTCTGGCCCCTGGGCTTGGTTGCAGGGCTGGCAAATGTCAGGTGCTTGCTAGCCACAGGGCAAGCTGCCCCATCACCACTTAGCTGTACCTATAGCATCAGTGGTGGGCTGCAGCGGGGTGAGGAAATAGCTCCTGTCAGATGGGCATGGGGAGTTGTATGCACCCTGTATCAGGCGAAGCTGGTGATGTATTAGGTACAGACCTATTCCTTTGCACTGTGGTTTAAATCAAACAAACAAACAAAAAAAAATCAACAACCACCAAAAAAAAAAAAAAATCTGAAAATTAAAATGGAGAAGGGAAGAGACCTTTCCTAAGGGTGTTGTAAAGCTCTTTTGTAAGTATCGTGGGTTTTCTTCTGCCCTCCCTTCCTGGCAGAAGACACTACTCTGGTATCTTTTCTTTTTGTCTTCATTTAGATGTAATGTGCCTCCATTTTATCAATTAACTGCCTGTCTCCTGATTCCCATGGCAACACAATAGGCTGTTGAATTTCTGATTCCTTTGGCAGTCAGGGTGCCTGGCATGCATCTCAGGAGCAGCGAGATCACAAAAGGTTTCTGCAGGGAGTAGGAAATACGTGGGTAACGCTCGCTGTGCACCGCTTCTCATGCTAAACTATTTTCCTCTTCCCTCCTCCCCTTCCGAAACAAGTTTCCTTTCTCCCTTTTGTTCCCATTACCCAGTGATAAGAAATGAGCAACTGGAGTGCTGCGGGAGGTCGAAAGGCACGGAGGGAGCGAGAGGATGCCTGGTCTTGTTGGATGGGGATGGCTCCCAAACGTGGCACGAGGCTGTGTCTCTTCAGGGATCCTGCACTGAGGGTTATTCCTGCTGGTGCTGCAGGGTGATTACTCCATTCCTTCAACTTTCACTTCTCAACTTTTCTGTTTGCAAGGGGTTTCTTGCTCCTGTACCTGTACAGAGCTGCCTTGCTACGGCAGACGCTTCCAAGAGCTGGATGTGCCCACCTCCTGCTCGCAGGAGTCCTTGTGCTCCCAGGGGCTTCAGACACGGGGCTTTCATTGATGCTGTGACAAGAGCCGTGTGAGCAGGCTGGAGCCTCAGTTTAATCCTTTAGCCTCTCCAGTTCCCAGCTCAGAGGAATTTGTCTGGCTCCTGAAGTGCTGGTGGCTGAACCATTGGGGTGCCCTGTTGGTGCTGGTCCCTAACCAGACAGGAGGAGTTTGCAGAAAGGCCCCAAGGGCCGGGTCTGCTGTACGTGTTACTGACCTGTCACGTGCGGGCTTAACAAAAGCTGAAGGGGAAGCAGAGATTTAGGGTTGGATAAGATGTGCGTTTACTGGGCGCCGTGCTTGACTTTGATTTATAAATTGTTGTTTGGCCCTGAAAGCTGTGACCTACAGGAAGACCATTTAAACTGCAAAGAATGAGCTGGCTGACGAGCACAATAGGGTTGTAAAGCTGGAAAGCCCGAGTGGAAGAGATCCCACATGGTGCGTGTTATACCTCAGAGCCTGTGGTACGTGTGAGAGGGAGGGAGGAGCTGTTGCAGTCCCGTCCTGCAAGCAGGGTTTGTGCTGGACAGAGCAGCGAAGAGAGGCAGCGATCCCCTGGGCGATGGGGGGAGAGAGCTTCATGCTGCTGGGTTCACTGCCCAGTAGGGACACTCGGACAGTCCCCGTAGCTTCTTGCTCAGCCTCACCAGGGACCTGCTGAAAGGTGGGTTGGAGCAGAAAAAAATCAATCTGCGTTTTCATTTCTCTCATTCCTCTGCTGTAACTCTGTGCTCAGCTTTGTACCTGAGATCAGTAGCTCTGCTTTAGCAACTTCTCTTGGAACTTGTTTGTGCTGAGTTGGTGGGTCCGGCCAGAACAGGAAGGCTTTTCTAATCCAGACACAGCGCCCAAGTGACACGGGCAGAGACCAGCTGTTTGGTGCCCGTGGGCTGAGGAGACCTCGGGAGTTGTGGACACCGGGGTGGCTTTCCTCTGAGCTGCCCTAGGAGGGGGCAACTCCGGCTGTCAGGTCCTGGAGGGCAGTGCTGCGAGCTAGCACCAGTGCCTACTGCCAGCTAATTTCTGCCGTAGGCTATTCTAAAATACTCTTGGGATCAAAGACACGTTACTCATTGCTGCATTTTGTCTTCTTAAGGGCTGGTGCCAAGATACCTGGCCGGGAGGATCAGGGCTTGGTCTTCTCAGACCACACTGGCTGTTGTGTGGTCATGTAATTAAACGGGTCTGCCAGACCTGAAGCCTGGAAGAATGGCTTTGGTTGGACCACTGTGACTTGTTACTTCTCTGGAAACTTAGTGCACAGGACCTGTTAGCTGTACCATAGGAAAATTGGTGGCTTAGTAATTATTTTATACATGGGTGATGAAGGCCATGTAAAATACCAAGTTCCTGCCGTGTGGCCGTAATGAAGAAGGTGATCTTCCTGGCCATCCTTTGTTTAAACACTCTTCGTGAATTGTTCGGCCTCGTGCTAAAGAATTAATAATGCTTCTGACTGCAGTGCTCTGCTTGGGAGCCTGTAATTCGGCTGCTTCCTTGTGATGGTGTAATCACTGCAGCTTGGCAGCCCTGCCTGTTGGGCAGGCACCTAAAATGAACAAAGTTGCACTAAAATTTTGGCTTTACAGGGAACACCATGCAGCACAAAGAGTCCAGCGAACTCCTCTTTTTTTTTTTTTTCCCCGTCCAAGCCAGTTTTTGAAGGTGGCTGCTCTTACGGTGAGTCTAGATGTGGTTTTAAATTCTGCAGTGGTTGTTGAGCCCCGGGGCAGCCTTCCTGCCTTTCTTTGCTTCAGCTTCGCTGCTGAAGGGTTAGGTTATCCCAGCCGTTTTACAGAGGTGTTTGTGAGAGCTAATGTAAGCTCTATCTTGATCGTTAACGAACAGAGCTAATAAAGATTCCTAGGGCTCCACTAGGGCTAGAAAAACAGCTTTGATCTTTTGTGAACTCAGACGCAGCCCGTCCAAAACTTCTGTGCTTTTAGTCCCCCGGACAGCAGAGTTCAGCTTGCTGTTCTGCTTGGCACGTCGCGTGTGTCTGCCGCAAACATGTCAGCAGCGTGAGATCTGGGGATTACAACACTCTGCTGAGCGTGAAACCAGGACCTAAGCTGTGTTTCTCATTTACTTCACATATATAGAAAAGGGGAGAGAGTAAGTACATGTCACAGACGCTGGTGATAAAAACCCTACAGCCATACCTGGCTATTAAAATGAAAGACTGACTTTAAAGTGCACCTTGCTGGCTCCTAATCTAGCTGCTTGACTGTCTTGTGCTCATAGGGGTTGAAATGAAAATGGTAGCATTTATTTTCTACTTGTTGTCTTTATGGCTCACCTGGATGGAGCCATGTTTCCTTTTCCATCCTTGTTATTTAAAGTCTTTACTGAAGATCACACGTACTAAGCATCCTTATAATCTGTTTGTTTTTCAGTTTTTAATGTGAACTTGGTTCTTGGATGTAAAGCCATCCCCTCTAATGGAGCTCCTTTTGGTGTATTGTTTTTTAAAGGATTGAGAGGACAGGCAGCTGCCGAAATAAGAAGTTAATGAATATTTGAGGTTGAGGAAACTTTCAGGGCAGGACCCTAAAGTCAAGAGAAGGCAGCTGAGGGACAATGACACAGCCTTGTCCCAGGAAGCTGGCTGGGCTCCTCTGGGAGCACCGCACACAGCTGCTGCTGAGCTTTCCAGGTGGGAATGGCATTTGTGTCGCTGCCCTTCCTGTGCTGGGCTGAGTTTTATGGGACTTGTTCTGGCCAAGTGGTGCTGCTGAGGCTGAAGTTAGAGCATACCCTGGAGCAGGGAAGTCTGGCGAACTTTCTCAGGCTGTTAAAGCTCCGTTTCACCAAGCCTGGTGAGCTGCTAGGGGGTAATGCCTTCAGGAACCACAAATGAGCTGGTGCAATTGTGCTGCACGGATTTAAGTGTTGACTCTGGAGTCTAATAACAACTGAAGTGTCAATAGTAATCTCTTTTAAGGCAGCTGTTTTAGCAAGAACTTTCAAGTTCTTCATATTAACACTGAAGCACTGGTGCTTTTCTTTCCCCTAGCATTAAACCTTTAGCAAAGCTTGAAGTGTCCTGCTTTGAGAGCCTTTATGCTCTTTGGCCTTTCTAGGAGCTGGGCTTGATCCGTCAGGCCCATTCTTTCTGGAAGAGCTGGAGCAGTGGTGCAGGCTGAGCAGTAGTGACGGCTGAGCAAATGTCACAGCTCACCCCCTAGGTCAGCTATAGGGGAGAAGCACTCTTAGGATCTCAGTGCTGCCAGGTGCTGAGGATGACCACAGGTCTAGGGTATAGGTCTTGCTGGATCTTAACTTGCAAGCTTATTTCCTCGGTCTGTGTGGTTTCTTTTAGGGCTTTACTTAGCATTACCCACCCCCTGTCTCTGGGCTTAAGAGTGCTTTAATGAAGTCCATATGCTCTTTATTTTAGTTCCCCTGGGACCCAGACGGAAAGCACAACGTTTGTGATCGTTTGACCCTGGGGTCAGCAAGCGCGGGGTCACTGCGAGCTTGTTTGCTTGGGCTGTCTTTGTTACCCTTCAGATGCCAGCCGCGTATTAAGGGTCTCATTTTGTACTGCTGAAAGTTTGGCCCATCCTAGGAGAAAGCATCCGGGACAGGGAGTTTACAACAGCATCTGCAGCTTTCCTCCTCCCAGCAAAGCCTAGCTGGAGGCGCTGCTGTGTGGGGATGAGCGTTCCCTCTCGCAGGTTTGCCTGAGTTCTGTGCGCTGAGCCTCGGCCCTGGAAGGGCCGTCCGTGCTTGCAGGGGTTTGTAGATGTTTCCTGTTTATCGATGCTCTGTTTATATTGAGCATACCCCAGGTGTCTGCTTGCTGCTGGGCTCTGCGCTGCACAGGGAATATCAGCAGCTGGGAAAAGCAAGCAGTGCGTGCAGGCAGCTGTGTGGTCCCACGGGGCTGTTATTGCCCTCCGGCGGGACACGCGGTGCCTGGGTAAACTGTTTGCCTGCATCCACACCTGGGGAGCTCTGAACACCCACTGAAATATCAAAGCTCGCTCTTTTTGGGCATAAAAGCGTGACCTGGGCATCTTTCTTTGAGCAGTCCCCTTGGATCCTTAGGCACCTACCTCCACTCCTGTCCTTGTGAGCTTATTTACACCAGCACTGCCACGCAAAATATCCTTCAGTGCTGTGGAGGGACTGGGAATAAATGCACTTTATGAAGGGGATAAAGACGTGGTATTGCTTCTGTTTTGTGTGCGAGGTCTGCAGAAATGGGACAGCACATTGAGATTTCTGTGCAAACTGCATTTCTGCCAAGAAGATGTGTATGTCCTGGGGTCGCTCAGGTTCTAACTCCTGCCTGGTGTAAGGCTGCAACCTGAGCCGTGGCCCCAGATATTTCCTTTTTGTAAATGTCCCTTCCTGGTGTTGTGGCTGCCTTTAGGATTTCTCCTCATGCCAAATCCTCTCTTCCCTCACTCACAGGCTCGCCCTTACACAAGCAGGGTACCACCTCCACCGCCAGCGCCGAGAAGTCGGGCTCGAAAGTCGCCGAGGTGGGTGACGACTTCCTGGGAGACTTCGTGGTGGGCGAACGCGTCTGGGTGAATGGAGTGAAGCCAGGAGTGATCCAGTACCTCGGGGAGACGCAATTTGCTCCGGGCCAGTGGGCGGGGGTCGTTCTGGATGACCCGGTGGGTAAGAATGACGGCTCGGTCGGTGGAGTGCGTTACTTCGAGTGCCAGCCGCTGCAGGGCATCTTCACGCGACCGTCCAAGCTGACGCGGCAGCCGGTGGCCGAGGGCTCGGGGAGCGACGCCCCCTCCGTGGACTCTCTGACGGCCCAGAACTTGTCGCTGCACTCGGGGACGGCCACGCCGCCCCTCTCCACCCGTGTCATCCCCCTGCGGGAGAGCGTCCTCAACAGCGCCATGAAGACGGGCAATGAGTCCGGGTCGAACCTCTCGGACAGCGGGTCTGTGAAAAAGGGGGAGAAGGACCTACGGCTTGGAGATCGTGTGCTGGTGAGTAGGTTGTGGGGCCTTCCTTGGAAAGTAAAGGGCCAAATTTGTCTTCTCCTTGTTTGGGACGAGTTAAAAGGGTAGCAGAGTTGGTGGTGAGCTGTGGGGCAGCATGTGGTCTTGGAAAAGGGGGTGCTTGGGCTAAGCAGGCTTGGAACTTCTGCATTAGTTGTTATTTGGGATGCTGTGTCTTGTGGGCATGCCTCTTTTTGACATTGATACGAGAGTGCTTTTTGTGTTGGGTAAGTCCTGAGCAGCGGAGAGTGGCATCAGAGATCCCACTCAAATGCTAGAGGGAAATAGAGGATTATTCTATCCCAATGGTTATCGTTGTCTGTCCCTGTGATATTCTCTGTAATGGTGTGTGCTGGAGCTTTTGGGGAGTTAGCAGTAGTGTCTTGTTGGTCACACTCTGCAAGGGTTTACAGGAATCTCTCATGGCTGATCCCTCCCCTTCTGGTGCTTCAGTTCCTAAGATGCTGGATATGATGGTAATTCCTTTCCCATACAGAAAGAAACTTACAATTATTTTTTTTTTAAAGGGTTGAACTTTGGGGGAAATCATACAGATGGATGGGTTATCCACCTCTGATTTGTGTTGTTGCTTTCATAATTCAAAGTAGAGCTCTGTGTGCCTTCAAGCCAAAGGGGCATACTTGTGGTAGAAAATGGCCAACTGCAAGTTTGCCGTCGTGTTTTGTCGCCGTTTTGTGTCCTAGCAAAAGAGTTGTGTTTTCAGTTGAGGTTTCGAAGGAAAAGAAACAGCACAGATGAACGGAGCCTTATTCTGCAGTTCTATAAAACAGTTTAGGTTTGTTTAGTGTGTATGATGCGTGTTGTGATAGCAGACACTGAAGAACCAGGCATTTGAGCACGCATCTCTTGTGACTTTGTTCACTTCTGAGGATATTGAAGGTGACTCTAAGCAACAGGTGACCAACAGGTTCCAGAGGGTTACTTTGTGCATCCTAGGCAGTGTGGCTCCCATTTAAAACGAAGTGTGTAGAATTTCCTTTTGGGGCACCTGGTTCAGAAACCAACAGTTACAGCACAGAACTTGCTATATATATATTACAGATTTGCCCTCTGGTTAACGGTGATGGTTTGGTAGAAGCTTACACTGCTTGTATTCCTGTGGGCAGGCTGTGCTGGGGCAGGCAGAGACTTCAGTGACAAAGGGGTCAAAGCGGGCTAAGCTTGGTGGTGGTGCCTGGTCTGAGAGATGCTGGTGTCCACCAGCAGAGGGTGGGAGCTATTCCCAGCTGAACACTTATACACAGCTTCCCTTGTGTTGGTGAGTTCTGTGAGGACACATCCAACACAGCAATTCTGCCACCAGCAGCCCTCCGAAACCTCCTGCCAGGGCTCGGTGGGTGCATTGCTCTGCAGCTGGTAGCACAACAGGCTGGGGAAGGGGCTGTGCTGCCTGGCCAAATTGTGAGGGTCTTGTGCAGGGGGCTCAGAGGTGCTCCCAACATGCTCAAGGGTCTCGAGGAGCAGGGTTTTTCTACTGGTAATAGCACAAGCCCTAGGCAGGCTGCGGCTCAAGCTGATGAGTTGAGTCCGTTTTCATTTTATTTAAAACATATATATATGTGTGTTTATATATATATAGAATTTCTTCCTTTTCAGAGCAGTGCAGGTGAGTTCTGTCTGTGCCCATCACGTACGGCATTTATTAAACCTGGTGTGAACACGCAGGCTTGCAGAGCTCGCTGCAGAGGTGAGAACACTTCATATGCTCGGATTTTCCCATGGAAGAGCATTGCGTCCTGCTCCCCAGCAGGACCCACCAGCTGTTTAGAGGCTTGCTGCATGGCTGTCAGCATCCTGATTTCTCTCCACCAGGGTCTGCCCGCTGTCAGCAAAGCTGCTGCTGTCCCTGCTGCTCCCAGGGGCAGGCAGGGAAAGCGTCAGAGACGTTCTCTGTTTGCCCACACGCTGATGGTTCAAAGTGAATACGCTAAATCAGCCAGCCAAGGGAAAAAGGAGCCTCAGGAATCTATCCTCCTTTAGCTGGTTGGTTTGTTTGCTCCTTTACCTGTTGCAGGGTGTAAGGGAGGGTGCTCAGGTGAAGGCTTTCTGTGGAGCAGCAGCCATAGAAGGCAAACTGCAAGATATAAAATCTCCAGTAGCGTTGGCTCCGTTCCTCCTGAGCCAGGCAGCACAAGAGCTTTCCCCAGACTTAATTATCAAATCCCTCTCTTTTGTCCTGACTGGGAGCTCACTGAGGCAGGGTCAGATTGTTTAATACAGTGCTTACATGGACTGAGACTTCAACACACTCACATCACACAAAATGCTAATGATTTTTCCGTGGTTTTGTGTGCTTTTCTGTTTTTTGTTTTTAAATGAATAAAAGCCCTCCTCCCCTGCCAGCTGGCTTAGCCAGCCCAGATGTTCTACAATACATTTTGTACTATGATGTGTTACTGTAATGATGAACATTAAAAGAACAAATATGAAGTGAGCATCTCACGGGCACTTGCAGGAGCACTCAGAGAAACCTCAGGAATTGTTTGCGTGCAGTAGCAGAGGTCCAGGAAAAGAGCAGATAATGATAACAAGAAACAATTTGCTGGTATGGCCCAGCAATACGTGCTTGGCAGATGGTTTTTTCCAGTAATGGAGACATCAGCTAATCATATTTGGTGCTTGAATACATAAGCAATAATTCTGGGTTAACCCGAGTTGCCTCAAATTCCCTGAGTCAATCCTTGGTCTTGTCCCCTGCAGATTGGTACGGTTTTAGTTGTCTTTATTGCTCTTAGTCCGTGCATTCCCGTAAGATTATCTTTTTATTTGAGAATGGCTTTGGGGCAGAGGAGAACCACCACAGGCTTTTTGAGGGAGGGGAGGATCTGCATTTTCTGTAATTGCTCTGCTGACGGAGCAGAAGGTTGCAGGAGCCTCTCCTGGGCCTGCAGGGTTGGCACCTGGTGCTGCGAGCGTCAGCGCTCTGCGTCCTGGGCACTTTCTGCTAGTGGTTTTCATTCACTTCACTGAAGTCCATTATAGCTTGAAGTCATTTTTGCTTTTCAATAACTTTGTTCCGAGACCCTTCCTGTCTCTCCAGCAGCTGCTAAAAGTGACTTAATGGAGCTTTCCACTAGAAGAATTAGATAACGTTTGCCTTCGGCACGGCTGAACTCAGACTTCTTCCCAGAGATGCAAAAATTGCATTAAAGAGATGAAAAAAAAAACCTCCACCCTGATATTGTAGAACCTCATTTCTTGAGGTCTGGCAAACGAATGTGGAACAATTAACCTTTGCTTCAGTAAGAAGGGAGCTTCCCAAAGCGTGGTAATAGCTGGAGTGCTGCTGTTAATGTGAGGCTGGCTGGGTGCCTTTCTCCAGGGAACAAACGGATGGAAAGAGATGGAGCAGTTGAGCATTTTCTGCTTGAGAGGAATCATTGCTGTTTGTTTTTTTTTTGCCTAAGAAAATGTATTTTACATGCTGAGGGGGGCTTTCTCAGCAGTTGAACTCATTCCACCCTAATGTACTTGCTTGCTTAAGAAGGGTGGGAAGGAGGTGAGTGTTCCCTGTGTGCAAGGCTAAATAAAGAATCTCCTTCTGAGAGAGAGGCTCCGTCCCTTAGCCAGCCTTCTGTCTCCTAACTGGGATTGCTCTCTTCAATACCAAAATCTAGTGACAAACAAGACTATTTAAGGGCCGTGAAGCATCTCAATTGCTGGTGGACTATATTCCTGTGAAGTGTTGCCCCAGTTACTCTTCAGACGGATTCTAGATTTGTGATTTTGCCAGGACTTGTAGGTGGCCGAAACCAGAATCGCTGCTGAGATAGCAGGGGCGGTGCTAACAGTGGGATCGTGGTGGAGCGGTGCTGGTGGCAGGACTGCCGTGGTGGGCTGGTTGGGCTGCTGCAGAGAGACTCCGGGCTCGCCCTGAGCGCATGATAGCAATCGCTTTCTCCTCTGCACACTGCCAAGTGGCTTTTTGCCTGGGGTGTGTTGCAACCTCTGGCTCTTGGCAAATGACAAAGCTCTCATGAGTAAACCAATCGCGTCCTCTTTGGCACCAACCTGGATCTGCCTGCCTGAAGGTGCAGAAAGCCTTTAACCACCTGTATGAAAAGCCATTCTCATTAGGAGCTCCCCAGTGAGGAGGATGGCAGCCTTAGCCTTTCCCCTTGGGCAGGGACAGCCGCTGGCTCTGCTGTCAGCTGGCTTCGAGCTCTTTCAGTGCCTGCAACTGGAGTCTTGCTGCTGTGGGGGCATGGGAGGCATTGGGCAGGAATGAGCCATGCTTTTTCTTTTCCTGGTAATTGAGCAGAGCTCTCCCAGCTTGCTAGATCCTTACAGGCACACGCTGCTCCTGACTTTAGCAGAAGGACAGTAACAAGGTATGCTCACTGATTGCAAACCAGGTGGTGAAGAAAGATGGATCCACGTTCTGTAGTTCTGTTGGGACAGTATTGTCAGGAAAGATGTTGGTATTCAGCACCTGCTTTCAGCTGGTGGAGACCATTAGGTGCTGTGCCTTGACTGGAGCATGGCTGAGCCCAGGGCGTTGCATGGGAACACGGCAACCTCCATCCCTGTGGAGGTTTGGGGAAATGCAGCCTTCCAGTTATTTGCAGGCTTCAAGAGACAGGAAAACACCTGGGTCTCCCAGTCCAAGCTTTCTTCTCACCCTATAAGATTGTTTGGTGTGAACAGTAGGTGACTGCTGTTGTCACAGGAGCAAGTGTTCCCTGTCCCTACAGTGAAGCTAAGAGGTAATAAATAGCCCGGAGCTACTGCCCTGCCATGTTAACTCCTTGAGACTTGTTGTGCACGCACACACCCTCCTAACCATTCATTTGGGCTGATGCGTTGGCCAGTCCTTGCCTTCTGCATGCTGTAACTATCATTAAATAGGAGTTGCAAGTGGTCTGTGCGGAGCGAGCTGTGCGATTAACGTGGGTGGACTCGGTATCGAAGGCAGTCTCAGGAGGGATGCTGGAATTCCAGACTTCCCTCTTGCACTGCATCCCGAGGACATTATTTTCTCACTGGTGCCTGGAAGATAAATGTGCCCAGATGTCTTGCATCAGCAGCGCTGTCAGACCTGTCCCTGTGTAATGCTGAGTTGTGCTATGGGGATGGGTTGGCCCCAAAGGTAAGTGGGTTAGAAGAGACTAAAAAAAAATCTTGTAACTTCGTGTAGGAGGAACTCTCCTGTAATTCCTGGCTGTCTTTTTCCCCCTCATCCTAAAAGCCAGTTCTGGCATGCACAGATGATGCAGTGAGTGTCTGGTCAGATGAAACTGCTGATGGTCGGGTGCCACCTGAAATGAGCTGTGTTTGCAGACAGAGCTGACTGCAACCAGCCCCGCACCGTACTGCCAGCCTGCTGAGCGCTGTGCCCAGCTGTCAGCCGGGGCACAGCCCTAGCAAGCACTGACGTGCATTTCCCATAGGTAGGTGCGTTTACTCCCTTGTACTTAAGCTGGTCATTTCACGTAATCTCTGATGTCCGGACACAAACGCCCACGCTGCTGCAGAAAGCACTCTGTAAGTCAGACCCTGTATGATAATCTTCTGCCATTACGACTGGGAGAGCTAAAGCACATGCAATTGGGAAACGCAGCTTCTGCCGCTCAGCTCAGGTGGAAATACACTCCTAAAATGAGTACGAGAAAAAAGCCAAATGCCTGTTTAGCCTCTCCAAGGGAAAGGATGGCTGCTTCAGCTCACGTGCTGGGTAATGCCTACAGGAGCAAGCAGCACTTGTCCAGTAAAGATGAGCTTCGATTTCTTGTTAGCATCATCCAAAAATAAGAGTCCCATGCCTGCCCTTTCCCCAGCACCCCCTTCCTTCCTCTTCCCACAGGCAGGAGGGTCGCAGAGCTTTGCAGCTGCGTGAGGACCCGGCACGAGATGCGAGGAGATGTCAGTATGTTTTACTCGCGTGCTTGTCGTTCCCACCTTGGCCCTCTGGTCAGCAGCACAGTCCTGTGGAGTCCTGTGGAAATGGCTTGGAAAGCAGCTGAGAAAATAAATTGAGATGGCTAGATTAGAATTTTTAGCAGGTAACACAGCATCACCACTGTGGTTTCTGCCTCAGGGTGTGCTCAAGCAGGGGTCTACAGCCAGTGCTGGCCCATGAATTGTGCCTGGCATTGTGGGGAACGGTCCCTCTTGGCCTGAATTTCACTTTTTTATTATTATTGTTTTCCCTGAGCAGTACTGGAGTGAATTACAGCACTGCACTGCCACAGGCTGGGGATGGCTGTTAGGAGGTTCTTGCTGAGAGCATGAAACTGCAGTGGGGTGAGCAGGAAGGGCGTAAGGGGAAGGAGCGAGCGCAGGCTGCAGGGGTCTGACTTGCAGCAGCCAGCTCGAGACATGGCTGGTGCTAATTGGGCAAATTGTTTAAACGATATATCAGCAGCTCTGCTGAAGACAGTGTCTGGAAGGATTAGCATCATTGTCTTTTCAGCCCTGGGATACTGGTCTGGGTCCAATTTTGTCATTTTGATGAGAAAACCCTAGTAAAACATGATGTCAGTGTTACTACAGATCGCAGGAAAGGCGCGTGGATGTCTCCTCTGTGACTGCACGTTGCTTTTCTGACTCACCCGTTAAGGACAGAAACCATTAAATAGCCCTGGTTTTGTGCTCTGAACGTCAAGCCCAAGACTTTCTTGGGACTACTGGAGGTCTTTTGTTGAGGAAAGGCCAGGTCAGGATGATGGTCTCTCTCCAAATACATGGAAGGGGCCATGGGAGCCAAGGCAGAGAACTTGAGGCTGGATCTGAGCTTCCCAGGAGGTCGGGGGGTGGCTCCGAGGCTGCTGGAGTCCAGATGGAGAGGGTGGATTGTGGTGAGCTTGATCTAAGTTAATGATACGGGTTTCTTTGCTTCAGGTGAAAATATGGAACACTAATGCTAATCAGAAACCATCCAAAACAGAACAACAACAAAAAAAATCTTACTATGTCAATGCTGTTTATTTTTGAGCTTCAGGAAGGAGCTATTTCAGCTGCTTTTCTGCAAAAATAACTATAACTGAAAGTAATAACACTTTACATCGAGCAAAATCCCATTCTCTTGGAAATGAATAATCTTGCTGACAGTCTTGGTAAAGTATTAAAAGCTCTTCTGAAAAGGTTTGAGAGTTCTGCTCCAGGAGCATGGTGTAACAGCAAGGTGTGGGGAGAAGGGGCAGCTGAGTGGCTGTGAAGCTGCCTTGACTTGGGGTCTGTGAGTGCCAGCCCTGCTGCCTCTCGCAAGCTGCTTCTGTTCTCCTTCCAAGGTGATACTTGTGATTTGTTGAAGGGTCTAATAAAAAAAAAAAAAGCTTCTGTTTTGATGAGACTGTTTGTTCTGCGCACTGGTGCGACCTGCCAGCTGGCTTTTCCCAAAACGCATTATTTATTTGAGCAGCATTAGCAGATTATCGGGGCTGAATAAATCTGCATGTCTGAGGTGGATGAATTTTCTAGGCTGTCCGTCCATGAGAGTTCCTGTGTGTCTGCCAAAAGCTGGGAAGTTGAACAAGGGGTCTAAACGCTGACGTGTAAGCATGGCAACCCCACATCAGCTTCTGTCTGCGCTCCCAGCCCCGTCAGGGAGCATGTGGGCATTTGGGACAGAACAGGGAGAAGATGATCCTGTGTGGCAAGGGCGTGCTTCATGGAAAAGACAGAATAACCAACCCTCAAAAGAGAAATAAAATCCATTACTTTGGAAACAATCCTATAGCCACCTGGGGGGCTGTGGGATGGCCATTTGTGACTTTTGGGTAGGAACACAGCCTGCTCTGACTGTCCTGCTCTGGTGCCCTTAGGCATGTGTATATTAAGCAAACTTCCTCTGTTTGGAGACTCACACTGGTGGAGGGAGCTCATTGGGTTATTAAGGAGGTCACATGAGGTTCAGTGGGGTCGGGATCACGTGGCTCCGTATCTGTAATTAAAACTCGATTTAAAAAAAAAAAATTAAGACTGCTGGTAAGCTCCCTTCATTTTTATAAATGGCACGAGGATGAATTATATCTTCATTGAATTCAGCTTGTAGCTAAAGAAATGTACTAGACTGGCATTAAATCATTGCATTAATATTAAGAGAATAATTCTTTCTAGACTTGGATAAATCAAAAACGGGACTGCTGTTTGACTATGAGCAAGTGGTAAAGAATCTTACCGAAGCTATTCAAATCTGTAACTTGCCAAGTACCTAATACTGACATGAAGTCCTTTCGCTCCAGGACATGGTGTAGGACCAGAAAGCTTTCTTCTGATACTTTTTCTGCTGGCAAATATTTTCCTCCTTCCTATAGAACTTCAGTTTTTTTCCATAAGCAGCATTTTGCTACATCCCTAGTGGGAAAACTTATAGAGGACCAGCTTGAGCTGCAGCGCAGCCTCCCAGGACTTGAGGCAGGACCCAGGCTTCAGAGCTGTGCTCCCTGGTCCTCTCAGGAGCAGTTATTTTTAGGCTGGGAAAACTCATTTGCCTTTGCATAAGCAATTTCCAGAATGTTTAGTGATTAAGAATTGGTAAACCTGTTACATCCCTGAAACATAAAAAGCTGGAGATTTCTGCATTTCTCCATCACTGATTTCTGTAGGGTAGTAATATTTGGTTTATACTGCTTTATTTAAAATTTGCTATTAAAAAAATTAACCACCAGTCATTGAAGTTAAAAGCTGCAAATTTCATCTTAACTTTTCAAGCTTTCTTCCTTGAACCTAGGCTTAACAGAGAGGCCAAAAAAGGTTTAAATTATATGCTGATTTACTTGAAATACAGATCTTTAGAATAATATCCCTCCTGCTTTTCTATCTTTCTTTTCTCAGCACAAAGACCGAAGGACACCTGTAGGCACTCCTGGTGCAAAGGCAGAGGCAGCTGATACAGCTTCTGCTCAGTAAAATATCTTCTGGTTGCGGTGATCAAAACCCAGCCTTGTGCACTGCTGACTTATGCTGTCCTGGGGTCTGCTCAGGGCATTGAGAGCTTTAAGTGTACACAGGGGAGCAGAAGGCGTGACTTTGCTTATTTCTCTGTGCTTTGCAGGAGGCAGGTACAAGCTGTGTGTGCAGGGCTTAAACTCCTTCAAGGTCTGGCAAGCAACTGTATGCAATTAGTTGGTGTTCTCATTATATTTGTCCTGACATCTTCCAGGCAGACACGTCCAGAAGTGGGAGATTTGCTTGTAGTTATTGGAGAGGCATCTTTGGTGCTAGGAGAACTTGACGTGAAAACTGCCTGTTCTGGTTTCATTAGATCTGAGTCAGGAAATGCTGATGATGGCTTTTTCCCTTTCTCTCTCCACATCTGTTCTGGCTTTAAGCGACTTGCAGTAATGCTAGCGTTGCTCTCTAACCCTCAGCATTTTACCTCTGACAGGTCGGTGGGACAAAGACGGGAGTTGTTCGCTACGTGGGAGAGACGGATTTTGCCAAAGGAGAGTGGTGCGGCGTGGAGCTGGATGAACCCCTGGGGAAGAACGACGGGGCCGTGGCTGGTACCAGGTACTGGGCGCTCCCAGCACGGGGGTCCTGCGGGCCTCCTGCGGGGACTGGGTGCCAAACTCCTTTGGGTCTGGGAGGGAGAGTTGGTGTGTTGGGTTGGATGTTATAAATGGGGAGGAAGAGTCCAGTTTTGAGTCTTTGAAGCTTTTGACTAATTTTTCCAGGAGATAAAATAGAAGCCTCATTACCGGAGCATTTTATAGCAGAATCAGGTAAGGTCTGTATGGAGAAAAGTACCCAGAGTGGCTGCAGGAAACAGGAGAGAGTAGAGGGAAGATACTAAATTGCACTGCACTTCAAATTTTTTGCTAGGAATGGGTTCTGTGATTGGATTAGGTCTGCTTTCTACCACACGTGTGCTTCATAAATAAACTTTCTTCTTGCACTGTATTTGAAATTGAGCCTGTCAGAACTATAGAGAATAAAGCTCTGACTTTTTTTCTGGCTTTTCTGACCTTTTTTTTTTTTTTTTTTTTTTTCCCTGGGAACAACTTTTGAAAGATCTGAAAGAACAATTGGTGGCCCTGGTCTGTTCTTGTAGGAATTCTGTAGTGCTACAGCTATCTGCTGATCGATCTCATCACCTCTGCCTCAATTGTACCTCCACTATTTTTGTTTCAAAACAGCCCTTGTTAGTGTCTAGAAAACTAGGCAGGGACACCTAGCAAGCTTTCTAAGAAGCTGTATTTCTTTTCGTGTAGAAGCTAGATAAGGGAATGACCCCCAGCCTCAGGTGTTTGAGTTTGGCGATGCTTAGACCTGAGTTATATAGCGGTGCTTTGGCCTTGGTTCCAGTACAGGTGGAACTGATTTCCTGTCCTTCACAAGTTCCTTACAGGGGAAATACAGCTGATTTCTCAGGGCTCCTTAAGGAAATCTTACATTAAGGTGAGATTGAACTTTGAAACTACTCAGGAACTGAGAGTTCTTCCATCGGTAGATCTCAGGTTCTATAATAAAGGCTTCTGTGTTGAATCAGCCCCTTTTTGTCCAGCAGTCAAATGTTTTCATTTTAAATAAGAGAAACGCTGCCTTGTTCAATGTCAGGACAAGAAAGCAGTAAATGATTGGCAGCAGATGGCTGACTTCCAGCCTGTTCTCTAAAGAAAAGAACCAGAATATGTCATGGAGTGAAGCCAAGTCCCTGCTTTCTTTGTCACGCATGATAAAATATCTAAGCTTCATCTTCAGGGTGCAAAGAAATGATTTACTGTCTTTGTGCATGTGGAATGTGTGGAAGGCAGATGTGAGTGGTAAGGGTGCTCTCTCTGGCTCTTGTCCTCACACTTCTGTTGCTGTGTTCTGAAATCCCAACTTTTGAAAGTCATCTTTCTACCGAAACCGCTACATCATGGTTTTATTTTGCTGTGGTGTGCACTGTGTCTGCAAGGCTCCCCTTTGGCATTTTATCAGGAACAGGAACAATTGATTCCCACAACAAGAATCAGGGAACAGGAGCAAATTCAGAGATTTTGATTAAATAGAGGAGATTGAAGGAAATCTGTACGGCATCCCTGCCTCTTGTGTCCAAGCTGATTACGCAGATCTCCTAGCAGCAGTGAATGTTAGCCAACTCAGCAGTGGTACGCAGGCACTGTCCTGCTAAGGTCTGTCCACACTGCATCTGGCTGCAGGTTTGCAGCACTGTCCCTCTTCATCCCTTGAGCCTTCATCTAACCTGATTTTTCTGCAGTGAAAACGCTTCTCTGGCAGCTAACAGCATGGACTGACTTCAACAGCAGGGTTCTGGAGGAAGGCCACCATACTAAAACCCACTCCCTTGGGCCACGCAGGCACCCATCAGACAGTGCTCCCCACATTTATCCTGGCCACTCAGGATTCCTGGTACTGCCCTGAGTTTGTCCTGCCGGAATCAGTCTGGGAAGAGGCTGTCCAGGGCTCCGGAGGCTCTCTGCTTTGGTGGCTGTTGCCATCTAGTGAGCATCTTTGGTCTGGCTGCCTACCAGCAGTGCTCACTGCTGCAGTCGCTGTTACAGCAGAAGGGCTGGGTCCAAAGGCAGTCTGCTGTCCCTGAGTTGGTGGAGGCTGGTGGAAGGAGGGGAGGTGATGTGGGGGCAAATGAGCCAGCAAAGGACTCTGTCACCAGCTTTGCTGTCATAAGCTCTCCTGGTGAATTGGACCCTCG
Organism: Aythya fuligula; assembly: GCF_009819795.1. Classification (NCBI taxonomy): domain Eukaryota; kingdom Metazoa; phylum Chordata; class Aves; order Anseriformes; family Anatidae; genus Aythya; species Aythya fuligula. The sequence goes on along the minus strand of NC_045578.1, from coordinate 3,389,348 downwards.
GAGTTTGAGGAGGGTCGCTCTGATTCTCCTGCAGATTCAGCAAAGGGCTCCAGGGCTGGATGTTCATCCAAGCAGGGATGAAGGGCCAAGGTTTCCTGAGCAACTTGTGGCTCTCTGATGGAGGCTGCCTATAGTAGCAGTGCTTGAGAGGACATCACTGTGTTTGGGCCCCTCTCCTGGCATTACATGGGTACTGCTGAGACACTGGGGTTTGCTACATCTGCTGTTCTGTCTGCTTGGGAGAGCAGAGAAGTACTGGAGTGTGTTTTTTGTTGTTGTTGTTGTTTTAAATCCACACAGCTGGACAAGTTTCACTTACTCATCTTAACTGATTCATATTAACCTTTACTTATTTTATTCTCCTCTGTCCCTGCTCCTATGGGAGCCTTTGCTCACAAAACTTTGACATAGTTTGAAGCCTGTCAGTTATGGGCCTTGCACTTTAAAAACTATTTTTGTCTGTTTCAAACTTTTCTGTGCTATTTCCCACCTGCAGTTTGCATTGCCATCACACCACCACTTTCCTTTCCAATTTCTTTGTCATGTGGGTGTAGGGCTGTGTAGCACCCAGCTGAGAGCAGCTCTTGGGTTTCAAGCAGATGTTTGTGCTGCCAAGTGTTCTGGACCCAGCTCCTGTCTCTGAACTATACCAGTTAATTGCAACCACTTCCAACCACTAAAAATAGGTGAGCTGACATAGCTTGAAGCAAGTTTGGACTTGATAAGAGCTGTAGGGGGCTTCGGGTGGACTTACCCTTTGGTATGGTATAGCCACAAGTACCACTTTATGCTCAGGTCACTTAGACCTGTGGAAGGGGCTGTGCCATGCTGTTGGATTGCCTCTGCAGACTTTAGTTTGAAAATATGATGCTGAGGAATGCTTTGGCTGGTTTGCAAGAGGTCACACAGCTTTTCTGCCTTGGGTCTCCATTCTGGAACAAGGTGAGCCTGTGATAGCCTTTCTAAACCCACGAGCCTGTGTTGGCAGCAAGCAAAGGGGTCTAAGCGATTTTGGATTGTAGTATTTATTTATTTATTTATTTTTAAATGGAGCTGAGCAGGTGTTTGAAAATTTATCACTCATCTGGGTGGAGATGAGGCTCTTCTCTGGCCTCCCAAGCCCGTGATACAGCCAGGTGACTGCCAGCACTTACAAACTGAAGGCTTTTGGGATCCAGCTGCTTGCATCTGGAGAGAGAGCACTTGTGCTAGGAAAGCTGGGTTTGTCATTTATTCCTTAGATTCTTTTTTTTAATGCTAACATAGGACAGGCTATTATATGGCCCAGTATTTTGTCCTAGCCTTGCTACTGAGGCTTTGAGAAAAAAATTCTTAAAGTAGAGAGTTTTGTGTTGGCTCTTCCATTGCCACAAAGGGACATGATGCCTGGAGGCTGTCTGGGTTTACTTGCTGCAATGCAGCTGGCTAGCAATAGGTAGGCCCAAGCTCTAAGGGGGTTCCCAAGGTTTGACACTAAGTTTTGCTTATTTGTTTGTAGAAACATAATCATCAGGCTTGCTGCAGTTACCTGATACACCCTTTTGTTATGCTTGCCTCTTTTAAGTTTGTTTGCAGGGAACCAGTTTCCCTCTCCCCTCCATCCAGAGGGGATGGCGCACACTGGAGTTTGGGATAATGGCATTTTTAGCTGCAAAGTTAGGAGGGGAGGAATGGCAGCTCTTGTTTTGGGAGGAAAAATGACCCATAGAATGTCCTACAGAGCTGTGTGATTTGTGCCTTTTTATTTGACACACTTTGCTATGTGGCTTTTTTGTAAAGCAGGGTAGAGAGCACAGCCATGCAAGTTTTGGGAAGGCTGTTTGCTTCTGGAAGGAAGGAGTGTGTGCTGTCACTGTTTACACGCTGGATCCTTGTGCTATCCGGGCTACCAGCTGGGTCTTTCCTGGCAGCTCATCAAAGCGTGCCTGGCAATTATCTTGGGCTTCCCTTCTTAATCAGCACAAGCAAAAACATGGAGGTTGCCACTGCTCTAAGTGGCAGGAAAGGAGAATAATCCAGCCACTCGCATGAAGGAAGCAATGTCACAGCGAAGGGCTGAGATGAGCTGGGGTTGTGTTGCTTGGCAGTGCCGCTCTGCAAGGCTCTGACAAGGTGGATGCTGCAGCACCAGTGACTTGGAGCATCCCTCCTGTGTTACAGGTATTTCCAGTGCCCTCCCAAGTTCGGCCTCTTTGCTCCCATCCACAAGGTGATCCGGATCGGCTTCCCATCGACCAGCCCGGCCAAGGCCAAGAAGAGCAAACGGATGGCCATGGGGGTGTCTGCCTTAACCCACAGCCCCAGCAGCTCCTCCATTAGCTCCGTCAGCTCCGTGGCATCATCCGTCGGGGGCCGGCCCAGCCGCAGCGGGCTGGTAAGTGGCTTGTCCCATGGACTGCAGCCTCCATCTGCTGAGGCCTGGTTCTGCAAACCTGGGAGGGTTGGAGTTTTGTTCCAGGAGCTGCACTGGGCATGCAGCTTTTTTATTTTCTTTAAACAGATGCAGAGCAATTGCGGCCATTTAAAAAGCCCAAGGTGCTATTTGGAATGGGATGAACCTCAGCTCTGCTGTTAAGAGCAGGTTTTGTTACAAGATCCCTGCAAAACAATGCCACTGCTTCCTGCCCCACGTGTTTGCATCGCAGCGAGCTGTTCTGTTGAACAGCCGTGCCTTCCAGCTCCTGCAGTGACTGCGTTTTGCCATGAAGGGATGACTCTGTCCTGGATCATATGCCTTGTGCTTTGGAAGGTGCTCAAGAAGGCAGAGAGCAGAGCAGGCAGCAATATTATTAAAAGCTCTAGCTCTGATGTAGCATGTGCTGCATAGCACCTGCAGTCATCCTGGCTGGGGAAAAGGGTGCAGTATCCAGTCCTGGGAGCAGATCCAGCCAGCCCGTACCAGCCTCCAACTGATATAATTCCTCCTCGCTGAGCTCGCTGTTTGGGACTGCACTAGGCTGGGCATTGATAAAATGCATTTTAAAAGGCAGATGATACAATGTGTGACAACCTTTGCTGACCTAATTCTCACCCCAAGTCCTGTCCTTTGGGAAATTATTCTTCCATTGTAGTGCAGGAGAGCTATTGAGCTTGCAAGCAATGCATGCTCTTTGCAGACTCATTAACACGACTTGTAGGGCCTAAAGCTGGCACTACAGCTCTGTACAGCATAATAAATAATCAGTAGATGAGGTATATTTCAGATTTGACAGGGGACTTTAAGGTATTCTAGACTGGGGAGGACACAACTTTACTTCTGCCTCTTTCTAACTCCATTCTCCAGCTGACAGAGACCTCCTCACGTTATGCCCGAAAAATCTCTGGCACCACAGCTCTGCAGGAGGCGCTGAAGGAGAAGCAGCAGCACATCGAGCAGCTGCTGGCAGAGCGTGACCTGGAGCGGGCTGAAGTTGCCAAAGCCACCAGCCACATCTGCGAGGTGGAGAAGGAGATTGCCATCATGAAGGCCCAACACGAGCAGGTAGGAGGTAGTGTGGCTTCCTCGCTGGAAGTTTCAGGTCATGATAACACTTTCCCTGTGCTGCAGCTACCTAATTTGGAAGCTGGGCTCTGAATTTCTGCCTTTTTTTGTGGAGATTGCTTAACATACCACGCAGGAAGCTGAGGCTGTTTCTCCATTCCTGCAAGTGGGATGTGCTCTCTCCTTCCCAAGGAAGGAGCAGAAAAAGGGCTGTGCCAGACAAAGGGCTGGTAATAGTCTGTGTCTGGTGGATCAATACATCTGAATGCTGAAATGCAGGTGGAAAGCAAACTCAGTCCCCTTGGCCGCCCACTCTGGCCTTGGCCGTGACTGCATTGCAGTGTTTTTGATGCTATCAGACACTGCTGAGGACACCAACTCAGTTCCTGCACGTCACTGCTTTCCTACCAGAGGGGGATGCTTCGATCGCATTAACGGAGTCATCAATCACAAGGAAAACAGGCTGATTGTGTTAGCATTTTGGTTTTTCCACAAGGATTTAGATAGATGGTATTTTATCCACTTGAGTGTTTAAAGAAAAGAGTTACAGGTTTATGCTGTTCATCAACGTATGGTTCTTTAACCACTGCTCTTGCCGTGAATTCCTTGCTCGTGTTTATAAACCCAGTGCAGCTATCAGGGAGTAGAGGTGATGCTGTGTATCTCTGTGTGTTGGGCCACACCTGCCTGTCAGAAACGGGGGAAAAATTTGGCAAATCAACAGCAAGCTGAAGTTTTCCTTGTGTAAAATATTTCCCAGTAATTAACAGTAACAAATGAATTCATGCAATTCTGAAATGACTCTCGCTTTGTGACCAGGGCAGAACTGGATCTGGCAACCTTGAGCCAGGTTTTCAAAACTGTTCAGGCTTGAAGTGCTTAAATCTGATCAGAGCTGGATTATCCAAAGTGTTTGAGGTGCTGAAACACAAATCAGACTTAAAGCTGGTGGAGACTGAGCAATTTTTGATACTTATACTGGGCTTTTTGGAAAATCCACCTTCTTACAATAGCAACCTCTGAAACATCAGAACCTTCTGTTCTCTTGTTCCAGTCCTTTTTTTAAACAACTCTGAACTTCAGACATGGTTAACTTTTGTGACTTGGGCTCTTTTTTCACTGCAGTATGTCACAGAGGCAGAGGGAAACCTCCAGCGGGCACGAGCACTGGTGGATGGAATGCAAAAGGAGAAGATCGAACTGCTGAACCAGCTGGAAGAAGAGAAGAGGTAAAACAGGAGTGAATGGGTGTGGGGGAGCTGAAATCATGGGGGAGATGAAGCTTGTACCCAAGAACATCAATTGTTGGATCTAAGGAGAGGAAAAAGTGACTGGGAGGGTCATCTTTGGATCTCTTTCCATATTTCAAATATGCTGTGCTCCTCTGTCTTGGCCACTGCAACCTGCCTGCACGGAGGAAAAGGTGGTGCTGCTTCAAGTAACAAGTTCAGAACAAGGTTGCTGTAGTTGAGCATCTGGCATGACCCTTATTTAGGGATGGGCGTCCAGTACGGTGACTTCTCCCACTTGCTGACAGACTGCTGCTGATTACAAACAAAGAAGGAAATATTTCTAGGTAGTCTCATACGTTCCCGTCTTAAGGTTCTTAGAAGCCACTCAATGCCATATCATCCTGTGCGGTTGCTGGGAGCTGATTTTTGTGATGTGAACAATATCAGGGTTTTTCAATGCGCTCTGCTGAACCTGTCCCGTGGTGCAAAGTAACTGAAAGGCAGGAGACAAACAGCCAGGACAGCTCATGCTTGGCACGGTGGCAGCTCTGCTTCTCTGCCAAAAGATGTTGCATGGTCGGACCCACTTCCCTGCCAAATGCATGTAGTGCTTCAGACAAAAGACATTATCAGCTTCCATTCCTGATTATGACTCCAAGCTGCTGGCACTCCTGTGAGGACCCTGGTAAATATTTGACAAGCTGCTTGCATGGCCAAGGGCATTTGACAATGCCAATGTTGCACTGACAATACAGTGTGGGCATCATTTCTATAGACAACTGCCAATTGAAGACCGGATAGCTGTGGTCTCCTGCTGGGCAGTGGAGTTATTGAGGGTTTCCAACCTTCTTCCCTGTTTTTTTGGTTCCTGACAGAGCAGGGAGAGGCAGCATTATCAGCCTGAAAGAACGGAGGGTTCTGGTAACACCAGTAATTTTGGAATTTTGTACCATAACCAGCCTGAGCCATGTCACTGTGTAAACTGAACTCCCTCAGTAAAGAGGGGACTTGGATATCAACAAGGAGCAAAGCCTTGCCTTCAGGTGTTCTGGGTTAAAGATGCAGTATATATATAAAAAAAAGTATTGAATTATAAAGAGAACTCTGCAGGCTGGGCAATCCCAGGTCCCCACACTTTCTCTACAGCGTGGCTTTGCTAAAGACAGTTTCTTTCCCCATCTATTTGTTGAGATGTTAATCTTGCAGACGTTCCTCCTGAGGAAGGCAAGTCACACCGCAGTATGGCCTTGCCATTGTGTGATTCGCTGCCTCCCCACGTCCCAGAGGCCCCATCTGTGTGTGTACGATGATGCATACATTTCCTTTTTGGATAAGAGTGAAGATCTGCTTGTCATTTTTGGAGGCCAATTGCTCCATATATATAATTGAACTCTCCGGTGGGAATGGAAAAACATTTCTGTGTATTAAGTAACTGGGGGAAAAAAAAATGAAAATGGTGTTGGTTTCAATTGAACGATGCTCCCTGAAGATGAATTGTTCTTTCGTGCACAAGTCTCCCTGTTCCCTGGGTAGGCAGCTCACTTTCCCAGCTCCAGGAGGCCCTTTAACCCAAGACAGCTGAGCTATTTCCTAAATATCAACAGATGCCTCCTCTAATTAGAGGAGGTTTAGACAAGGAAGCTTGTTTATGAAGTTAGATACGTACACCCACAGCTATTTTTATCTGTAACTGAATCAGAGTCCTTACATCTGGCTACCAGTGCAACATCCTCATTATTGCCTTTTTTAATCAGTAAAGAGAACAAAGAGGGATGAGTTTAGCAGGAGATTGAATTACTCTGAACAGAAAATCCAATCAAGATACAGGCTTTGCAAAAGACTCTGAGGCACTTTTGAGTTCGTGCGTGGGGCTTTATGCGGATTTATGCGTGGTTGACCTGTGCAGCCTCTGAAGGTTTTTCTGCCAAGGTGGCTCACCATTTCCATGTTGTGGCAACAAGAAGCATTGCTCACCCTCTGCCAAGAAGGCAGAGGCTTTGATTCCCCTGGAATATTTTGTATGGACCATTTGCGTTTGGCACAGGAATTGCCTGGTGCTCTGCTGTGAGATAACAGGGTCTAAGTAAAACAGAGAAAACTGTGCCTTCACTGTTTTCAGGGTCCTGGTGTCAATGAACAGCAGTTGTGCTTGCTGAGAAATAGTACAGCAGGAACAGCGGGTCTGGGAGCGTGTACCTTGCAAGAAGGCAAATGCTCACTATGCGTAGGCTTGCTTAACTGTCTTGCTCCTTGTATCTTGATGTTTAGCTTCTGCAGAGCTGTTTTTATGTAAAAAATTGCATTTTTTTCTCAGCTTTTTGTTGTGCAGGGGAGGCCCATGTGCAATGGCTGCCTGTAGGTGGGATGCTAATCTGAGTGTCACTGATCGCTCTCTCTCCCCTTCCCCAGGAAAGTGGAGGACTTGCAGTTCCGTGTGGAGGAAGAATCCATAACGAAGGGAGATTTGGAGGTAAGCACCCTCACCAAAACTTGTGTGTTGCATGTGTGGCCTTACATTAGTAATTTCTGCCACCTTTTGTTCAACTCTGAACAATGCAGTTCCTTTAGTGATGGCTGCAGACCTGCTGCAAATACTGTGGTGTAAATTTAGGATCGTTCTCTGGTATGTTGCGTGATCCCTTGTAATGTTGGGAGATGTCTAGAATTAACCTCATCCAGCCAGCCTGGCTTTGAATATTGCCGTAAGTTGCCAAGCAGTGTTAAAAACTGATTGTCTGAATGCATTTTAACATATGTTTTTCCACTGGAGAAGTGATTTGACTGCTCAGTCACTGTCCCTGCAGTGTCCTGTTAGAGGTTAACAGGCACGTGCAGTCTCTCAGGTGAGAGATGCTATTCCATTCGAGCCCAACGCCATGTATTGTATGACCTGCAGTATCCCTCATGTGGAGTCCTCTACCCATGGGGTTTGACACTGGAATACCCTTTTGTTTGGAAAGGCTGGTGGTCTGAGCAGTGCTGCTCAAATGGTGTTGTATCAACTGGAAGTGGTGTTAGGAGCTGGTCCTGAGCACAAAACTTTTCAGTGCAAAGAAGAAAAATGAAATACTTCTGTTAAAGCAAGGCTCTGCTCTACCTGTGTGAATTGTGGGATTTCCCTTATCTTTAGCTAGAGTGCTAGGTTAGTAACAGAAAAATCAAAGGACCTGTATCAATCATATATCAGGCCAGGAAAACATGAAAACTAGGCAGTGGGGCTTGTTGCTGTGGCTTTGAACCTCTTGTTTTAAACCTCTCCTCTTTATCCAGAAGTTAAAGCAGACTCATGTGTGGGACAGGGTATAAATCAGCAATGCACTGATAGCAAACCTTTGCTAAGGGCAAGTACAGTTTCTGTCTAGTCAGTGAGTACCAAAGCAGGTTTCTGTTAATTCCTGAGTTTAGATGGTCAGCTTCCCCCAGGGCTTTAGAGAAGGGAGATTGATCCATCAATCCATTTGAAATAAGTGAATTATCCCTGTATAAGCTTTAGGTGTTTAAGACTAGTTGTGGAGTAATGGCAACAGAGCCAGGGTTAGGTAGCAGGTATAGGGGTTTTGTTTTTGAAAAAAAACCCTACATGTTCTAGCAAGATGTTAAGCTGCTGTGACTGCAGGTCCCAAACTGGGGATAGATCTGATTTTTAGCGGGTTTAGAAAGGAGCTGCTGTGCAATGAGGATGTGACCAAGCTTCTTGCAGGCTGACAGGTTCTGTCCCAGCTTCCACCTTCTGCTCAGAGGAACAAATACCTTCTTGAGAAAGGGTCATGGAGCAGCTTGGTTTTGGGGCAATCCAAAGAAATGAGGGTTTCCCCAGGGGTCCAGCACCAGTGGCATTGTAGGAGGGTTTGGCTGTGGTCAGTGTTTACATCCTGTCCTGTCTGATTTGGATGCTCAGACTGGACGATTGTCCTGCTGGAGTTAATTCTCACCTTCCTGGTTCGTTGTGGAGATGGTTGGGATTTCCAGAAACAAGTAATTCACTTAGCAGATCTCTCTCCTTGGAAGGCAGGGTGGTAAGTGCTCCTTCCCATAGCAGTATGTTTCCTGGGAAATAGGTGTTCTGACATCCTCCTGGTAGTCACTACAAAGCCAGCAGCTGCCAGCACAGCTCCTCGCATCCCTAGTTAGAGATGAATTAACCATCGAAATAACAAAAGCTAAACCCAGTGACAGTTGTCTCCCCACTTAGGGTCTTGCAGCCCTCTTACACCAGGACCCTGTCAGAGTACTGGGAGCTGAGTGGTGTCTTGCCCCAGTTGCTCACCAGAGACTGTTCATAGTGCCCCTGTGGGAGGCAGTTAAAGGCCATACCAGGCATGCTGGTAAGAAAATATCCCCTTCTCCATGGATCTAGGGTTTCCCTGTAGGACAGTATCTTCCTTGACACTCGGATTAGATTTGGAATTCTTCAGACTTTGGAGGTATGGATCCAGTACTTGGACCTTTGGAAAAGATGAAGGAGCTGTGCATTTAGCCTTGAAATGTAGTCATGAACTCAGCCTTCTCGGTCCTGGTTGGCAGTGCTGTTGCTGAAGTACCTTGGAAGGTGGAAAGCAATGACAGAAAAGGGGCTGGGGACGACATGACTTGTATGAAAAGCTTTTTATGGTAGAAGGCTTGTTATGGGAAACGTTAATCTCATCAAGGAACAGCCTTATGGTATCTGTGTGGTACCTTGCACACCAGTGGGTAATCTAACTTGAGGCTGATAGCAAGAAGTAACCCTAAAATTCAGATCCAAGCTTCCTCAAAGTGCAGGGATACTCTGGATTTGAGAATGAGTCACGTTGACTAAGAAAATCAATTTGCACAAAATATGAAATAACACAGGACTTCAATGAAAACCTTAAATACAGCTATGTTTAGATCAACTGTTTTACAGTCTTTAATTTTCTTCCCTGATTTTTCTCCTCCTCTATTTTGATATCCTTTTCCAGACTTGGAAAAGGCCAGGATTGGTAGATACTGAGCAAGAATACCAGGTGGAGCTGGGGTAGCTTGATTGGGAACTTGAGTGCCAATCTCAGGAATCTTGAGAAAGTCTTTTTGGGAGAGTCAGAGATTAGTTTTGTAATAGGTTGGCATCTTCAGGTAGCTTATATCTGACTTGCTGCCACCAGTTAAGGTAATTTCAAAAGTATACATTGCTGAAATTTCACTTGGGAATTCTGGGCAAGTGTAAATTGATGAAAATTCATTAGCGTTAACAGAATAATTATCCCTGTAAATAAAATCAAGCCTGGAGCTCCATGTTAGGATGTAGATTTTGAGCTGTGTAGAGAAGGGGAGAAGCTACTCAGTACAAAATTAAATTTTCTTAATTTTCTTTAATTAGCATGCATTCAATCAACTTCTGCATTATGTGATTATTATTTGTGATTATGTGATATTATTTGGGGTGTTTGATGTTTGGGTTCTAGAGACCACATCTTTTTCTTCCTTTGGGGGCCCAATGGACCACAAAATATGGAGTAGTCTGAATATATCTGACAGTCGATCTTTACCTTCTGTGAATGCATGTGAAGTTATATATTTCAGGCCATAAGAGAAACATTTTTATTTTATTTTTTTTTTTCAAACTTCAGTTCCTATCAGTTTTAGACAACTAGCTAAAACTTAGTTAAAAAAAAAACAAAAAAAAAAAAAACAAAAAAAAAACCACTCTTGATCTGGTTCCAGTGGAAAGAGCAAAAAGCAATTAATTGTATGGAAAATTAAAAGTAAAAAAAATCCAGTTCTGGTCAGGTTGGTTTGTTTTTTGGGGGGGGAGGTCCAGTTTAATTGAAAGGAATATATTGATTTATTAAGCTAAAAAATAATAATAATAATCGACGGCTTTTTTGCATGCATATTTCCCATGTATTCCCCTCTTTTATTTATGGGGAATTTTATGATATTACAGTGGCCACTGTGGATTCCTGAAGTTTGCCACCAACTACCAGTATTTGGTACTTCTGCTTTAAAGGGGAAGAGTCCTGAAGCACTGCACTGAGTCAATGCTCTGGGATTTGGGCAGGTTATATAAACGTGTGTGTAGCTCACTCATCTGTTTTGCTGGCTTTTAAGTTGTCTTTTGTATGGGGCTATTAGTCTTTGTTTAACATCACTTTGAAATTCATAGCAGTCCTCTTCAAACCTGAAGCACTGATTTATATAGCAGTGTGGGATCTAATATTTTTTTATTTACTTCCAGTGCAGCGTATCTGTGGTTTTAGCAACCTGCTGTGTACAGTATGACCTGCTTTTTTTCCACCTAGTGCGGGGTTCAAGCTGTCTCTGGAGCAAAAAGAGGAGGGAAACTTGAGAGCCTTTTCAGTCTGCCTTGGGATTTTTCTTGAGGAGAATGGAGAATCCCTGCAAGGTCTTTGCAGGAGAATCCTTGCAAGGTCTTTGCATTCTCTGATGTGGTGCAAGGGCCTTGTACTGGTGGTCTGCAGCAGTGGGAGCTTTGCTTTTTAGGAAGTATGTTCGGTACAGCGTTGATGCAAGAAAACAGTGAAGCAGCTTCTTAATGCAGTGGGATGTTTTCCCTGCACAGATCCTACTTTCTTGTGAATAGCCTCTGTGAGTACCACGTAAAATCCCGTGGTGATCACTTTCTGTTTGGATTTTTCCTGCTTGTTTGGATCTTTATTCTCCTCCTGTTGTGAACTGCCTTTCCTTGTCCTGTACACTGAAGATGATGTTGCAGCCTTCTCTTTCCCTCTCCTCTCCTCTCTCTCTCCCCTCCCTCCCCTTTCCCATCTCCACTGTTCTTCTTTTTTCCCCATGTGTGACCAGACTCAGACGCAGTTGGAGCATGCCCGAATACGGGAGCTCGAGCAGAGCCTGCTGTTTGAGAAGGCACAGGCTGAAAAACTCCTCAGAGAATTAGAGGACACCAGGGTAATCCGCCCCCACTTGCCCTGCCTGCAGAGCGGCTTCTTCCCCGTGCTGATGCTCATGACGCCTTGCTTTGGGTTTCTTTTTTGGTTTGTGTTGTTGATTGGTTTTGGCTTGAATTTAGGCTTCCCTGGTTTTTGTTTGGTTTGATTTTTATTTGCTCTCTCTCTCCTGGACGTGATAGCACTACATATTTCCTAGCTTTGCTGCTTGTGGGGAGGATTCATTTCTCAGACTGAGTTTGCTTCTCTGCCCCATGCCACCATTTGACCCATGAGCTCTTCACAACTCATCCTTCAGTTAACATGCCGGAGTAATACCTGCAACCCTGCACAACTCATTCTGCCTAGAGGCTCTCCGAGGCTGCGATAGGAAATAACATTGCAATCAGCATTCCCTGTGCCCCCACTCCAGCCATGGGAGCTGCGACTTGAGGATAGCAGCGGTGAGTCCAGGTGGAGCAGCTCTGATCCTCAGCCACGCTGAGCCAGCAGCAGGACGTGCTGCCTGCGTGAAATGTGTGCCCAGTCCTAAAAGCAGCCCCCACGTGGGGAAAAAAGCTTTCTCATGCTGTTGTTGTGCAGTGTGGGAAGCAGCAAACTTGCTCCGGTGAGCCTGCTTCTCAGCAATGGATTTGTTAGAGTTTGCGGAAAACGCAAATGTGAGGTTTTTCCAAAGGGCTAAGTGGTGTGAACGCCCCTGTGCCCATCTAAAAGCAAAACCACCCAGCCTCCTGGGCTGGTGGTTAGCGGGGAAAATGGCAAATGAAATGGAATTGATCGCTTGTGTTTTGACACTGGAAGATTCACTTGATTTCTTGGTTTCTTCTGCCTTTTTCTAATATTTCACCCAGTCAAATCTCCTCTTCTCTATCCATCACCGCAGCACGCTGAGCTCCCTGTGACCAGCAGGTAGTTCAGCCCCGTTAGGCTGTGTTCAGACTGTCAGGCGCCAACCCACAGACCTTATGCTCAGTGTTAACCATGGCTAGATTTATTGTCTTGCATCCTCTAGCCTTCTGTGTCATTTTTACTTTGCTAATAAACTCTAACAAGTACTCATATGTAAAATCCCTTCTCCTTTTTACACCAGGGTAAACAAATCACACCGCAGGTGTGGGGTCTGTAGGCTGAGGATTGCTGAGCACGAAAGGAAACACAATATGTTTAATGCTGGTTTCAATGCTTGTGATACTCCTGCATGTGCAGTCACATTTCCTCTGTGCATCATCTGGCAAAATGCCTGGCCTGGAAATATAATGGCCTTTCGGGACATTATTTTTCATAAACTGCTGTTGCTGCTCTCTAGCAAATTTCAAGGGTTATTTCAAAGGTATGTGTTTCTCTCTTGAAAATAAGAGGTTTGTATTCAAAAAACAAATTGTAACTGGCACAAAGGCATAGCAGTCAGTTCTAATTACCCTGGTGCAAAACTGTACTCGGATTGGAGGGTGCTGGGTTTTCTTTTTCTTTGAACCTTGACTAATGTACTTTGGATTTACTTCCGCTGAGGCACGTTTACTAAAGGGAAGAGTACAGCAATGAGAGCTGGGGACTGACTTTGTCTTCTCTGTCACGTTGCAGCTAACCACGGTAGCGGAGAAGTCCAGAATCCTGCAGCTGGAGGAGGAGCTGAGCCTCAGGCGCAGCGAGGTGGACGAGCTCCGGCAGTGCCTGAGGAGCTCTCACCAGGCAGAGGCTCCCGAGCATCACCTCGGCTTGCAGTCAGAGGCTCTTCGGTTACGTGATCAGCTGCTGTCTGCCAACAAGGAGCACCAGAAGGAGAGCAGCCAGCTAAAGGAGAAGTACGAGAAGACACTAAAGAAGTACCAGCAGGAGATGGAGAAGCTGAAAGCCGTCAATGAGAAGTATTCACAAGAAATCGTTGACCTCAAGCATAAGGTTCAGCAAGCCACTAACGAGAACATGGGGCTCATGGACAACTGGAAGTCCAAGCTGGACACGTTAGCTTCTGACCACCAGAAGTCTCTGGAGGACCTCAAAGCCACACTGAACACTGGCCCCGACACCCAGCACAAGGAGATCGTGGAACTGAAGGCAGTGGTGGAGAGTATAAAGATGGAGCACCAGCTTGAGCTGGAGAACCTGAAAGCAAAGCACGACATTGAGACAGCTGTTCATATAAAGGAGAAAGAGAGCCTCAAACTGAAGTTGCAGGAGGCTGTGGATGAAGTGGAAAAAAGCAACAGCGACTGGAAAATGCAACTGGAAACCAAAAGCAATCAGCACCTTCTTGAGCTCCAAGATATGAAGGACAAGTGTCGAGATGCGGAGCTGAGGGTGCATGAACTGGAGAAACTCCACAGTGAATATAAAGACCAGACACAAGCAATAGCTTTCTTGAAAGAGCAGATTTCTTTAGCTGAGAAGAAGATGTTGGACTATGAAACACTACAGAAAACAGAAGCCCAGAGCAAACAGGAGATCCACAGACTGCAGGAAAAAGTGCTTGTCTTAGAGAACAAGCTGCAGTCCATGGAAGCCCTGCATCCTTCTCAGCATGCAAATGTATGCTTTTCGGGTCACTTTGCTTATTTGTTATCGCTGTTAATAACACTTCCTGGGGGCAGGGCTCAGCTGCTGTCTTGTGCAACTCACTGAGGCTTCTGTGCCTCAGAGTATTTGGATGTTTTTAATCTCCATTGGTAATGCTTTTTCTGCAGAGCATCTCCATGCTGAGGGTTTCTTCCCATTCTAGAAAGCCAGTACAGTGGCATGGGTAGAAAAGTGAGAGTCAAGAGAAGCAAGTGGGCCACATCTGGGTTTGAGGCTGCATTAGTTCTGTGGCAGCAGAATAGGTTTGGTAGAGGCAGACTCATTCTGAGCAAGCAGCATTCTTAGCTCAAAAAGCATCAATTCTGCAATGTCTGCTGTCCTCCGAGGAACTGCAGCAGCCTCGGTGTATTATCAAGCAAAGCCCTTTAGGGGTAGTTGGAGGACAGGGTGGAAGAAGAGGCATTGCCCATGCTGAGAGAGTGCAGGGCTTGCTCAGCACGTGGAGCATGATTTGAGAGCCTCAGTTAGGGGGGCTGAGCTGATGGCAGGTGTGTGCCAGCAGTGTGGCCTCGCAGCATATTAAAGAGACAGGGAAATGCTGCCTGTGAGGATTGCAGCGGAAATGCTGCTAGCAAGGGTCAGCGTGACACCAAGCCCGGGAAATAAAATACCTCATTGAGTGAGAGTCCTGAGCCTCCCAGGGAAGGCTAGAATAAAAGCAGTAGTAATATAAAGAGGTCAATTTATTTTTTTGTGACCCTTGTGTGGTTTTGAGTCTTTTTTTTGATTGTTTGCCATGGGATGTGATCCTGGCTTTGTGGCGTGGCAGAGGTACATGTGTTTGTTTGTAGCTTGCTCACATCCTCCGCTCTAGAGTGAAGCGGGGAGATGGCCACTCCTGGCTCCAGACCGGACCCCTCTTTGTGTTTGGCTTTTGCATGAGAAATGAGCTAAAAGACAAGTTGCAAGTTGGCTCCGTGGGGATGAGGAAAATGAAAACGAGCCATGAAATGTGCATGATCTGAGAATACTCATTTGGTGCCTGTCCCTGGGGACACAGCCTGTTCCATGTCAAGGTGTCAGTGAAGTGAACACAATGCCTGTGTTTAATTCTCCAACATGAGCAGTCCCACTGAAACCAGGCGCACTGCGAGGCAGCAAAGTCAAGCCCACGAATTACTGTTGGCCAAGTCAGAGCTTCGTGCCTGCAAAGAGACGTGCTCAGCTGGCTGCGAGAGGAAAGCCTGAGGAGGGATCTACAGCATTAGTGGTGGTTCAGGGGTTGCTCAACATATTTCCTCTAGTAAAGAGTCATGAACAATAAGTACAGCTGTGGCCCTGGGAGAAGTGGGTTGTTATTACAAGACATCACATATTATAGCCAAGATTTAAACAAGAATGAATGTAAAAGAAGAAACCGGAGGTTTGTTCCAGAGCCATTTAAATAAATGAGAGGGCTCTGGGGGACTTTATTGGTGTTGGATTAGAACCAGGGAGTCTTGAAATAATTATTTTAAGTGTGTGTCAATTAAAATGGGGAAAACATGGGAAGAAATGCATGGGTGAAAGCTTTTGAGTGTCGCAGGGTAAATCCTATTTTAAAAAGTCTTAGCTAATTTAATGTGACTCTAGTACTAACTATCCAAACATTTTAAGCAAACTAATGTGTCTTATGATTGAATGTGCCTTCTATCCTTCAAGTGAGAGCCATAACTCTGGTTCCAAAGAGCAGTTAAATAACTTTCCGTACCAGAAGTACATCAGGCAGGATATTTCTCCCCGCTTTGGGTGTGCTCCTGTTTCTGCTAAAGCCGTATCCTGCAGCACACGCAAGCTCCTGGGGCCTGACCTCGGGGCTTTCAGCAGCGGTGGCCGCAGCAGCTGCTGGATGGGAACCATGTGCTCAGGTCCCAAAGAAGGCTGCTGGCCCTGAAGAGGCTTCAAGTGCTGAATTTTAGCCTCTGCAGTGGGAAGTTTGGGTTTTAATCACTGCTGTCAGCTGTTGGAAGACATGGGCTGGTGGTTGCGTGGTACCAAAATTGGACAGGTACCAAAATTTCTTGCTGACGGTGTACCTGAATCTATCTTGAGATAAAGCCTGGAATTTAGGAAATGGGTGTTAGGTAATTGTGTGTAGCTGAATGGAGCTTTAGGGCAGAAACTGTTTGATGCAGGGAGAAGTTACCCTGATGGGGGCAGAGGTAAAGTCTCCTGGGATGGGTCAGATCTCCCTTGGGTTGGGGATCGTACAGTGGCCACCCTCTCCAGGGTGTTTGGGATTCCCCTGGGATCTCCTAGCTGCTTGCACTGGCTCTGGAGAGATGTGGTGTAGGATTTTGTGGGAAAAGAAGAAATGGGAAGGGATGCAAATGACAGGTTCCCCAACTGGATGACAGCCTGTGCTTCTGGACTGAAACCAACGTCCCTGAGAGCGCACTCACATCTTATTGCTGATGTGGCTTGGTCCCTGTGGAGCCTGGGCATAGTTTGATGCCATTTGTCTTGCGTTCTCATGGGACTGTCACTTTAGAGCAGGAAGGCAGACAGTTTTTGTGTCCTTCCTAAGGTTTTCAACAATGCTGAGTGAATGCCTGTGGGGTTTTTATTGGCGTTGTTAACGTTGCAGGCAGCGTGATTCTGTTGGCAGCCTTGTGGAGCTGGGCCTGTGAGCTTCACGTACAGGGAACGTGCAGGTAGTGCTGAGTTACTCCAAATGTCCACCTAACGAGGTGTATTTGCACCTGATGAGAAGAAAAAGAGATCTGTTTTCCATGTTCAATCCTCACTGAGATGACAGTTAAGATGGAGATCCTCAAACCTTGTTTTGGAAGGGGGAACTTGCAGCGTTGGTGACAGCTCATGAATAGTCATCCTAAAGGGTGTGTTTTATGGAGAGGTGCTGGATTAGGGGACTAAAATACAAATATACCTGCATTGCTGGCTGAGTCAAGCTGTATTTCCAAGTCTGTGAGCTCTGCAGTCACACTTAGTGCACTGTGAGCAAAGGAGGAGAAGACAGTCCTCTATCTGGACCAGCATTTGCTTTTAATCAGTGTTACTCGTTATCTATTAGTTATTATCTTATCAACACTTCATTACTGTTTTTACAAGTTTGGATGCGGTTAGTCAAGAATTTCCTCAGCATCTAAAGAATCTGAAAGGTCTCAAGATGAATGCTGAGGAGCACTCGCAGCCTTTGGTGGGCTGAATGTTGGCCATGAGGAGGCTGGTCCGTACCGGAGCAGCTCTGCCATCGCTCTGGGCATGTGGAAGCTGGAACCAGAGCTTGGGGGGGGGGGGGGGGGGGGGGAAGTCTGAGCCCTCCTCCTTTTGGGGTGAATCTCACTGCTGTGATCATTCAGCTCTTGCTTGTGGGCACTCTCAGATTATGGCTGTTTACTTTCAGTACTACCCAACTGTAGAAGCAGCTCCACAAAAGTCTTTGTTTCCCACTAAGAAGGATGTAAAACACCCGAACTCAGGTGCCAGGTAGAATTCTGCTTGGATGGGGCTTTGTGGCTCTTGGTTTTGCTTTGAATCTTTGGGCTAAGGGCTGTTTTACCTTTCATGTTTTATATTTATTTCAGATGATTGAAACTAATGACATTTCAGAAGAAAAGATAAGGATGAAGCAGACCATGGAAGGTATGACACGGTTCTGTTTGTCCTGGAGCACCCTGTTCTAGGGACCCTTCCTCTGACTTCCTGCTCCTACAGGCACAGCTGTGTGAAAGGGGTTTAGGAAGTCATTTCATCTCCTATTTTGCTGCATGGCATTTGTTGTCTGGCTCTTTCCTGCTGTCTAAACTGAGCAAATGTACAGGACGGGATGTTTTTGGTGTTGTACACTCACCATGTAGGTGGTGCAGGTTGGAGACAGACCTGGAGAAATGGGCACACTCTGTCCCATCAGGGATTTTACAGCAGGTAAAATGCAGTCACTAAATGTAATTTACAGCTGTAACCCCTAATCCGAGCAACAACAGGCCTGGCAAGGTTACAACTGCATGGCCCTGGCAGTCTCTGGACCCTCACTCTTGGGAGTGATGTGCTGCCACATTGCTGTGGGTGGCTTGGGTCTTGTCCTCCGTGGAGGGTCTGGGGCTGATGTGAGGTGCTCCCAGGTCACATCTTCCCTTGTTCATTCCCAGGGGACTAATGTCTCCTTATTCCTTATTTTCTTAGGATTGCTTTTAGCAGAGAAGTCTTTCTAGTGTAGATCACAAAGGTGATGTTAAACCACTAACCTGTCACTTCTTTTCAAACATGACACATGGAGTCATAGCTTTCTCTCAGTTATGCACCTTTGAGGAGTCCATTCTCTGCACAGCCCTTTCTGAAGTCCTGCTGAGGATGTGCAATCTAAACAGATCACTGTGGCTCTCCCAGTAACTTAGATTTTACCTGGTAGGAATTAGGTTAGTTTGAGTGTTTCTCCAGTTTTGTGAATTCAGACGTGGTGCTTAGTCCTATTTCCATACGCTGCTAGTGCTTGCTATATATTAGTGTCTCCCATCGCTGGTTTTGCAGGTACAGGATGATGTATAAGTTGTACAAAGTTGTATGCTGGTTGACAAGGGATTGTGCCTCACAAGGGCAGAACGTAACCAGGTCCATCAGCCACTGCTCTTAAAATGCCCGCTCAGTTCATGCTCATTCACTGAATGAACTACGTAAAGGATGTACTTTAAAAACAGACTAGAGCCTTAAAAGCATCATGCTTCAGACCTACAGCTGAGTGTGGAAATACTGTTCCAGATTTAAAAAAAATAAAAAATAAAATAAAAAAAATCCTATGAAACAGTGTCTGCCTTCCAGTGCAGTAGGTAACACAAGGAAATGTGCTGAAAGGTTTTTTGTTATTTTTTTTTCCTGGGTGTGTTTTTATTGAAGTGTCATTCTTATTTATTTTTTTCCCATTGTGTTTGCTTTCTTAATCCTGTCCAACCCAGCCTCCTAGCCGTGTATCCTGCCTGCTAATGCCGGTATAGGGTGAGAGGCAGTGAGCAATGCCCCTGTCACACCTCCTGTCTGGCACTATGCTCCCTGACCATACCCCATGCTCCATACCTTCCTGACTTGCTCGGTGTTTTGCAGGCTTCTAATCTCCCTTTTTCTTTTCATTCACTTAAAGACCTCCAAGACAAGCTGAGCAAACGAGACAAAGAGGTGTCATCGCTCGTGTCCCAGACTGAAACCCTAAGGGCCCAAGTAAGTGGTAAGTTTCCCTAATCCAGTGCTGGTGGGAGCAAGGCGTTTCTCTGCTCGTCCTTTGTACTTGCGTTAATAAGGGCCCAGGTGCTCAAACAGGCAGGGGTAAGGCATGGCACTGCCTGCCTGTTAGTGGGCATCATTGCTAAGAATTTGTTCAGGGGTTTCAGTCCTTGAAGAGAACAAATCCAGCAGAAGACATTAGTATCAAGTGAGGAGGGGTTTGGGCTCACTGAATGTCAAAAGCTGAAAGAAATGGAGCTGGGTGTGTTGTTTCTGAGATCTCTACTTAAGTAGAGCCAGATCCAGAGCTTACCAGGCTTGTGTTTGTAGAAGTGGGAATTGGGGAAGGCAGAAAGTAGAAATGTGAGTAAAGAAATAAGCAACCTTTCTTCCTCCCCATATCCTTGTCTTCTCTTAGCTTTGGAAAATAAATGCAAAATTGCAGAAAAGAAGGCAGATTCAGTGTTAAAAGAAAAGAAGAGGTTGGAAGGTGAGCTGGAAGCCTTGACCAAGAAAACACACGATGCTTCGGGGCAGCTGGTCCTGATTAGCCAGGAGCTGCTCAAGAAGGAAAGGTTGGTGTGAGGGTCTGAGGGATGGGGGGTGGGTGGGTGGTATGTGTGTTCAGAGTCCTGTAACTTGCCCCAAAAGAAATCTCCTGGTTGAACTGCTGAAATCCAGCCCCCAGTTTTCCTGTTCATGAGGGAATGTGGTTAAAAGTAGGGACAATTGATTACAGGAGGGATTGCCCTTTCACTGCTCATCGGGAGCTGCAAGATGCAGCTCAGTGCCCATGTGGGTGCTGAATATCATCTACCAGTCAGCTGAGCTTGCTGCTGCTCTGCTGTGAAACATGGTGCCTGTGGGGGTCCCAGGCTCTTCAAAGCTGGCACAAAGAGAGGGAGAGGAGATCTGGAGCCCCTGTAGGAGTTGGGATGGGTTTGCTGGCTCGCCTTTCCTGGGGTTTGTAGCAAAGGTGAAGGGGAGCCTGGCAGGACTCTGGTGCTAGTGGTGTGCAGCCTCTGGAGATGTCTTCACCTCTTTCTGCTTCTTCCAGGAGCCTGAATGAGCTGAGAGCACTCTTACTGGAGGCAAACCGGCACTCACCAGGGCCAGAGCGGGACCTGAGCCGGGAGGTGCACAAAGCAGAGTGGCGGCTGAAGGAGCAGAAGCTCAAAGATGACATCAAAGGGCTGCGAGAGAAACTGGTCGTGCTGGTGAGAGCATCAAAACCAACCCCTCCTGGCTTTGGCTGCGGGTTTGGAGGGGTTCTGTGCTGTTCTGGGAGGATTTTAGCACTTCACCTTTACTCCAGGTTATGAGGCTTGCTGTCATTACTAGTGAGCTTCTGACGGGAGCTTCCATGCCTCTGCCTGTGAGCTGTGGCCTGGCCTAGCAGCATCTCATTAAGCAATGAAATGTCCATCTGTCCTCCACCGTTTCCCTGTTCCCACATATTTTAGATCCATGGCTAAAGAGGGCTAAAATCTTTGGCAGAAATTGAAAGCCAGTCAGTTTTCCCCATATTGCTTATTCCTAGATCAGAAGATGTGTAAAACAATGTTCTCTAATTCCAGTGTACTTCAGTGGCCTCCAGTGGTTGAAACATGAATAATTTGAACTCTGTTGGGAATAAATCGGAGCTTCTGCTGGTTGCATTTGATATGATTGCCTTTAGAGCTGTGCTCTGACCCCATCTACTGTTGAAATCAAAATATGGTTATATTCGCTACTGCAGATTTGTGCTCTGTTTTTGTTTCTGTGGCTACAGTTTTTTATCTGAAGCTTTTCTCTCATTTTATAAGGACAAGGAAAAATCAGTAACGGATCAGAGGCGATACTCCCTGATCGACCCCTCCTCGGAGTCAGAAGTGATCCGGCTGCAGCACCGGCTGGTCAGCACGGAGGATGTGCTGCGCAACGCGCTGGAGCAGGGCCACCAGATGGAGAAGCTCATGGAAGCAATGAGGCTTTCCTCGGAGAAAGCACAGGTAGAGCACTCATTTCCCAGGTCGCTCAGCCCTTGGCACTCATCTGTCCTGAGCAATCCCCTGGGATCCCTCCCTGTGCTGTGGGAGGTGATGCGGTCAGCTGGTTTTTTGTTTTGTTTTTTCCCTTTGGCTAGAAGCAGCCTGGCAAGACTTCCTTCTCTCAGATGTTGTTTAAAACTAACAAAAGCCTTGCTAGTTGGTAATTACAGATCCTTTTGTACTCTGTAAGAACGGCTGCTAGAAGTGGTGTTTTGAGGAAGGTTGCAGTGTGAGTAACTGTTCTCTGTGTAGTGATGTGGTGGCTGCACACCTCTGCACTACAGGCACAAATCTCCTGAAGGATTTCGGGGAGAATTAAATTCACCCAGACAGGGCTGCATTTCCTTGCCCATGAACAATGGAAGAAAGTTTATATACAGGTTTTGCCATCTCTCTCTGAGAGAGGTAATGGTCCAAGGTACTCTCTGGGATGCGCTGTAATTGTTTCCAAACAGCTGTCTGAAGAGAGAAATATTTCTTTTTTTTTTTTTTTTTTTTTTTTGGATTTCAAAACAAAATAAATTGCAAGCAGTCATCAGGAAAGTTTCTTAAGTGTCCTTATTCTTCCTATGCTGTCTGTAACTTCCATACTATAAGTGGTCTGAAGGACAATGAGTGTTCCTTTAGACCACTTACAGTACAGAAGTTAAGCATTTCTGCCATATCTGTTCCTTGAGAGGATTGTCTTGCAGTCCTTAAGCACAAACTTCAGAGGTGACTCTGGGAACATGTTTTCCGTTTCTTTTATGAGCTCCTGGAGGCATCTGTATCTGATCTAAGTTTGCTGCTGTACCATTAATGTTCCTGTTCTCTTCCTGACTTACTCTAGTATTCCCTTGCTTCTTCTGAGAAAAGCAAAACTGCTTCTATTGTTGCCTTGCATCCTTCTTTGTGAAAATGAAGGCTGCAAATAAACTGACTCTTCACATTTGGCCTCTTCTATCTCGTACCTGTGGTGTCCAAGCCCTGACTGATTCCTCCTGTGAAGTGACCTGCCCCTCGTGCCAAGCTTTTAGCTTCATGTCTTTTTTTTTTCCTCTTCCAGTTGTATTTTCTCTTGTCTGCAATCAGGTCATGGCCCTCAGAGGCCGGATACAGATTGCTCCTCTGATACTTTCTCACTTAAATTCTGAGCTGGAAAACTTCTTTCTTGTGCAGTAATGAGCTACAGTTCGGGCAGACACCTTGGAACAGTACAGAATAAGCCAGTAGGCAAGGAGAATGGGCAGAGAGTTTGTTTTACCCAGTGTAGGTGGGAGTTGGGGGGGGTAACCTTGGGGTATTGTGTCCCCTCCTCTCACCATCTTCCGTACAGTTAGGGGGCTCTCCAAACAGCTGCCTGCATGGAGGAGAGCACAAGGTAGAAGCTGCAGCCCTGAAAGCTCTGCTGTCTCAGCTGCAGACGGGCTCTTGATATCCCGCGGTGCAGCAGCCGTCTGCCAGCACCAGACAGGACAGCTGTAGTCGTGATGACAAGTATGTGGCAGTCCAAGACATGCTATAATCCTGTCAGTACCCCAGAGTTACTTTAGCTTCTCCTGTAATTGCTATGTGTCAAATGAAAATGCATCGTGACAACCTCATCTGTTGTAAGCTATGGGAGGGGCAGGAGAAGTTGTTCTCTGTTTGCTTTAATGCTGAGTCCCTTGAGAACAGGAAATCCTCCTGTTCACATTCCTGTCTCCAGAGGTGGTGCAGGTGGTAATTATTCTTTCCCCAGTTGTAGAAAATAACTAATCTTAAATAAAGTGAATTGGAATGGACCTTATGAGGTCAGCTAATCTATCCCCGGTATTACTTTGATACTTTCATGCTGAAGAAATCCTGGAGATACGACAAGATAGCATTATGCTTTCAACTACAAACTGCGGTATCAAGAGACAGAGAGGGGATTATTGAGGGAAGTTAAGCTTCAAACTTCTATTGATGTCAGATTTTTAAAGTGCCTAAGTTACAAGGAAGTCTGGATCAAAGCTCTCTGGTTTCAGTGTGATGTCTGATCATCCTTTCCCCTATAAAGGGGAGTTGTTAACCAGGGGCTTTTGGGCTGAGCCTGGGGACATTGCTGGCCTGAAGAGATCGTGGCACAGTGGTTTGGGAACTGGTGTTTCTTCTCTAGAAGCCACATCTCTGCTCTAACCCATTCTGCACCACCTTCTGACCTCCTGTCTCCTCTCTGCCAGCAGCAGCTGTTGCCCAGGGCTCTGGCTTGGCATTGCTCTCCCTTTGTCTGCAAACCCTTCACAGCGTGCTCAAGGAGGAAATCTCTAATTACCACAAGCTGCTGCTGCTCTCCCTTTGCAGGCTTAGTCAGCCACTGCTCTGCAGCCCTTGATGTGCATGGCTGGCCTTGCTATTACACAAGGAGGTGCAGGAGCTGAGAGAGCATAATGGCACTGTATGTCTTCGTCTCATTGTCAGCTAATTGCTGCCTTGCTGTTTCTATGTCTGCAGCTGCGAAGTATTTGTCCTGTAATAGAGGAAGAGGAGCTTTCTGCTCTCCATGTCTTGGGAGACCCTGATCTTGCAGCTTTGCAGGAAATGACAAGGATTTGGCACTCAGACCTTTTTCTGAGAGAACTTGTAGCGATTGTGCAGGGAGCTTTTTTATTTAATTTGGAGCAAATTACACCACTTTGTGTTCATTATCGTGATCATGTACCGAGACCAAATTTCAGACCTGTTTCCTGGCACCTGAAAGCTGCTCAGTGTGCAGATTGGGTGTGCTGCAGGCAAGGTCGGATGTGTTGCTTTGCACAAGGCCTGTATTTCCCCCTGGCCATGGGTGCAGTACCCCAAGGCACTCAGACCAGTGGCATCACTCTTCATCCATCCGGGCAAGCAGTGCAGGCTCTCAACGCAGAGCTCAGTTTGTCTCTGTCTGGTTTTCCTGCTCACCTAACCCTCAGCTCTGTAGGATTGATTATGCACCTTCATGGTCAAAGCAAGAACAGTAGCTGGGACTCCCATATGATAGGTTTTAAAATGTGATGGGTTTTAAACCTTGCAGTCCTGTCTCTCCATAACTTCTGGTTTTGCTGTCACCAGCAATTCGCCAACTGTGAATCTGATTACTGAGACCCAAGCAACTGACATCTGGCATGCTGTGTCTTCAAGCTGCAGCTTTCTTCCCTTGTTTGTGCTGGTTGTGCTGTCATTTTGAAGCTGAAGGGCTCCATATTATCCCTGCTAAAGAAACATTATAAATGTTTAAAGTTCTTGTGCTTTCTAAAGATAGAACAGCTTGTCCTGGCTGCCAGACTTGTCCCCAGAGATGGGAAACGGGGGATGGCAAACGTCCTTTTTGCTGCTGTGATGTGTTTTGCAGCTAATGCTGCCCTTGGCTGATGGTTTGTTTACCAGGATTTAAGAGTCAGAAGTGAAGAGCCGATCTGTGTCCGTGTAGGAACTCGGGGGATATTTTATAGCTGGGAAGGACACAATCCCCCATGTGGGGATTGGGCCAGGATGCGGAGATCAGGAAATTTCTTGCCAAAATTGATGTGGGATTTTTGCAATCCCCTTTCCTTGCATGGAGTGGCCGCTGAGTGTTGGGCTGCTAAGGGAGGAGAAGGCGGTCTTGCCAGACCTCAGCCCTCGTAGGCAAACACTAGGCTGTCTCTCTTCAGTAAACATTGTCTGTTTTCTTTTGCAGACTGTTGGAAATTCTGGGTCTGCTAATGGGATTCACCAGCAGGATAAATCCCACAAACAAGAGGTAAGCTCTAAGCAGAACGTTGTTTAACACTGACTGCTCGATGTGATTTCTTGCCTGTTGTGCTGGGGACAGGGCATGAATGGAGGCGGGTCTGCCAGCAAAGCTCGACCATGCCATTTCCAGTGAAAACATGGGGCTTTGCACAACCCTGTTTACCAAGTGTGGTGGGAACCTCATTTTACTGTTAAACTATTCAAAGTCATCAGGAAGACACTAATGAGAGGCACGCTGAGGGACGGTAGGCACTTGCTGTAGGGAAAAGTAATTGGAAGGGAGTTTCTCTTCCACCTCCTGGGTCAGTACTTGTATGACTCCTGTCGGGATCAGCTAGGACATGCCCTTTATGTGTCACCCTTTACATGGGTAGCATTCCTGGGACATGCCCTGTTGGTGTCCCCTGTTCTTTATGATGTAGGGCACAGTAGCCTCAGGCTTCATGTCCTTACAGGCAGGATGGCCAGCCTGAGGAAGAGGCAGTGTGGCCTACTCGGCGGTGCAGTGGGTCAGGGCATGGTGAGCCTGAAATCTCTGTTCATGGCTGTGTCTCTACTCCAGTTCTGTGGCTTAGTTTCTCCTTCTGTAAAAAGATCTCCGTGTTTCCCCTCATTCACTAACTGGGTCTCTTTTCTTCCAGGAGAAGCTCTGATAGAGAAGAGGTGGAGAGGATCATTTCACGCCAGTATCAGCTCCTGTGCACAGTCAGGAAAACCAATACCACATCTGGCTTTAGCACCTCCAAAAGACTAGACACAGTATTTTCACTTTAAAGCAGGACAATGTTTATAATGTACTAACTGATGTAATCAGGACAATCCTGGAGTCCAGTTTTCCAAGACAGCCATTGTTCCAGGAGGAAGCAGAAAGATCTCTCTGGGTTTGGTTTCTTACCTGTATTGATTTTGACTGTGGAATTTGTATTGTTTGAGCTGCCCTTGCTCCACTGTCTGTGATCTGGGTCACAGCTGCCCCTGATGGTAGCTGAAGTGTCAGTGAGTCCCTGTAACCCCACAGGAACAGTGAAGGGATTTGCTTGTGGTGTTAAGCTCCAAAGCACGTGCCCAGAGGCAGCACGCTTCCCCCATGGTCTGTCCCTGCCCTTCCACCCACCCCAGTGTCTTGAAGACCTGCACAAGCGAGTGAAACCTGCTGGGCTGACTGTTCGCACCGGTACGCGTAGGCTGAGGAGGACGGGGTGTGGGGAAGCGTCTCCTTCCTCGCCTGGCAGAAGACATCTGGTTCTGGAGCATGGCGGCTTCGCTGAGTACTTGTATCATAGCATGTCGTGGGGAATAATCTGGTTTTAGAGGGGTATTTATTTCATTTGGGTAAGGAGCTGTGGTGGCTCTGAGATGGGGCAGGCACACCTTGCTCAGCTTTGGCTGGTCTCTCCCTGCAGGAGAGATCTCTGAGCAGGCCTGATGGTATCCTGGGCCGCAGCCGGGCTGCCTGGCCTGGTCTCCCTGCTTCACGTTCATCTTTCTTGGGCTTTCTTGGATCTTCTGAGCACCAGGCTCCACAGCCAGCCACATCCCAGCGTCACCGGCCTGAGGGCTCCCTGCTGGCTGCAGTCTGTGGGACAGGTGCCTTGAGGAGGTGGTTCCCTCCCTGCCTGTTAAATTAAACAG
Organism: Aythya fuligula; assembly: GCF_009819795.1. Taxonomy (NCBI): domain Eukaryota; kingdom Metazoa; phylum Chordata; class Aves; order Anseriformes; family Anatidae; genus Aythya; species Aythya fuligula. Next base: position 3,362,647 of record NC_045578.1, on the reverse strand, counting down.
CTAATTGGGGGCTGCCTGCCCTTGGCTTTGGTATAGTGTCTGTCCCCTGCTCCTGGGAATGCAGGAGGCTGAGGCACTGCTGTGAGCATTCATGCAGGCTGTCTGTATCTGGTGGGTACAGAAATGCTGTGTGTGACATGAGCACAAGCAATTGGAGCAGAAGGAATCCAAGTCTGGAGCCTGTACAGCTCTCATGTCTGCGCAGGGCAGTGCAGGCTCAGGCAAGCACCCAAATTTGCAGCTGGGACCCTGAGCGTGCAGGTGGGTGCTGCTGTCTCCTTGTGCCGTGACAGTGGGCACCGGCTGGCTAATGAAGGAAATGTGGGGTTGGTTTGGTCTTGTTCCTTCTTCTGGAGCCTTTATTCCTCTCTGCATCTTTGCACCACAGCTCCTGGGGATATTAGGATGGAGTAAGATGAGAATATGCTCTTAAAGCTGTGAAACAGCATCCTGTGAAAGAGTCCAGTTCAGCTTCGCTGTTTAGTACTACAGGGAAAAATAATAGCAATATTTTACCAGGCTTCCCTTAGTGCCTGACTCCTCCAGTTTTCAGAAGCTCTTGTGTGATGAGGGGACATCTGTGAACGAGAAGAGAGGAGGCCACTGACAGATCTGAGCCAGGACACAGTCAGATGAACACCACAGTGTGTCAGCTTCACTTCTTCTTGCCCTGATTTCCTATGAAACTGTGCCACTTCTTCTTAGTGGGTTGCCAGGCTGCATCCAGGCTGCGATATAGCGCTGGGCCCTGCTCACTCGCTGCAGGACTGATGAGCTTCCCCCCACTCAAGGGAGGAAGAGAGAGGGAGGTGACTTCAGGGGAGTAAAGCAGGTCAGAAACACGGCTTACATCTGGCTCGTGGCAGGGGGAGGAAGGCTGTGGGATCTGCTTGGCTGGAAATGGTTCAACTGGGATCCCGTCCTGCCTTGTAGAAGTGTCTAATCAGTTCTCACTAATCACCAGGAAGATTACCACCAATCTGCCTAGCACTGGGACGTTTCAGGGGACCAAAATCCTTCTGGTTGGTGTATTCAACTCCATCGCTTCGGAAAATCCCAGAGAGCATTCCTTGTTACAGCTTGCAATAGCGAATACCTCAGCAGGAGCTGCTGTCTTTACAAATTTGGTGTTGGTGTCTCCCAAAGTTCTCCTGTTGGCCGAATGGCCCTGCAGTCACTGTCACAGCTCCCGCTGGCAGCAGAGCGGGGACAACGCTGGTGCCCCTCGCTGTGCCGCCTGTCTCCAAGCCCAGGGCTTCCCGGGCACCCATGGGTGTGCGAGCCCCTTCTGTTCTATGCTTATTTTCCACTTCCCTTGATGAACCTTTGGCTCCGCACAGGGCAGGATCCCCCAGGAGTGGTTCTGGGGAGCATGCATGTGGCTCCACGAAGGAATTCCTGGGTCGGCATTGGTTCAGGCTGGGGGAGAAGCTGGCTCCTGCCTCCCCCAGGGACTGTCCCCTCTGAGCGGCTCAGTCCCACGGCTCCTCCCGGTCAGCTCGGGTGAGGCTGCAGGTCAGCAGCAGATGGCTCAGAGCAGGTTTAAAGTTAATGCTGGTGGTCTTCTCCTGCTGTAAAGAGCTGTGCTGTTCCCTATGGCTCAGCCAGGAGCTGATGGCACTTCTCAGCAGAGGCTGTGCCGAAACAGGCAGCGGGGTGGAGCTGGGTCCCTTGTGTCCGCACCCCCCTTGGGGTGCAGGACCATGGGAGCTGCTCCCCAGGCACAGGACACGTTATCACGGTCTGGGCTTCAGCTCACCCTCATGAAGTGGCCAGGAGGGGGCTGGCCACCAGCCACGTCCTCCCTCACCAAAAGGCTTCCCAAGGGCATCTGCCTCCAGTGGCTGCTCTGCAGAGGTTGTCAGAGACCAAACTAGGGACAAACTCGGAAAGGACAAGGAGATTCCCCGGCTCCTCTATTTATTTGTAAGTTTAATTGCTATTTTTGCCTATTTGTGGTGGTGTATAAAGTATTTCTCAATATTTGGTCTTACTGGCTTCGTTCTTTGGGGGAGGTTTCCAAGGGCATTGCAGCGCTGATGCACCCATCTCTTGTCGTTGGTCAGGGACTGGTTCCTGTTTGTGCCTTTACTCCCCCTTCGGCTTCAGCCATGCTCTTGTCTCCATCCCCGAGAGCCGGCAGGGGGCTGCGTCCCCCCAGCACGGGGCAGGGAGCGGAGCAGGAGCTCGCCCCACACCCGCAGGCTCCTTGGTTCGCTACCACTATGGTTAGTGATGGATTTCTGCTGAAGGCTGAGAAATTCAGGTATATCATGGCTCCGTGCTGGGCAGGAAGTCGTCCTGCTCCATCTTCAGTCATTTCTTCTCTAACCCTCTTGACCAAAAGGTAAATAAATAAATAAAATTGGTCCTGGTTGGTGATTTCAGCTTTATTCCTCCTGCAACAGCCAGAGCCCTGGAGCAAGGGGCAGTACCCTGCTGCTGCCCTATGGTGGGGTGAAGGCATCAGCCCGGGCTTTACGGCTCTTGCCTACCCCAGCAGTTCCTCTGGCTTGCAGAAGAGGTGCATGAGGGTTTCAATAAAACACAGTAATGCAAATGACACTATAAACGTCTTAACAAAAATTCCAGTACTCTGTTGTTTGGCAGCTTTAGCAGCTCAACACTATCTTGTAGGGAACTATTAATACACTAAGATCCTATAGGCCTCATGTAAGTTACCAGAATAAAGGTGATACTAGATGTATAAATGGATGATAACCTTTTACCCGTACAGTATGTATTACAATTTTGTAGCTTAGTCATTTTTGGCTATCAGATTTTGTTAGTATGATAAAAAAAAAAAAAAAAAAAAAGACAAAAAAAAAAGGTTTGACTGCTAATGTCTATTTTGTTATTTGATTCATTTTCTTTCTTCCTCTGTACAAAAGCTGTACAAATCTTGGTCTGTGTAACTACTCCAGATATGTATTCATGTACCATCACCCCTGTCCTGGCTTGCTGGTGTGGTGAGCTCATTACTAAATAAAATCTGTGGCTGAAGTCAGGCACCTGCTGCTGCTCTCCCTCCCCGGGATGAGAAGTGACGGGCACAGGCACACGGCACTGGTCCTGCTCCCCGTGCAGGTAAGGTCTGGTAAGGACCAGACCCCGCATCTTCCCCACCTGTCGGCTTCTCCTGGCCCCAGGGTCAGGTGTCTGTGAGCTGTGGGGTGCTGGGAAACAAAGGCAAAACTGCAGAACTTTGGGCAAGTTTGGGCAGTTCTCTGCTGTAGGAAAAGAAGAGGCTGGAGATGGCTGGAGGGGGAGCACAGGGCATGGTCCTTGTCCAGCTTTGCTCTGGGGCTGGGTGCTCTTTGTGGGGCGAGCCCTTAGCTGCTGTTGAGCCTGGGCCTGACTTGGCAGCACCCCATGAAACAAGGAAACCTCTGTCTGTCTGTGCTTCTCCAACATTTCCACACTCCCATGGGCTGTAGGAGCCCCTGCAGCGCTCTCTGGCAGCAGGAAGCTTTTGGCTGTTCCTGAACAGGGGGGTGAGGTTTGCAGGCCCTGGCCTGATCCCAGGGCAAGGCCCCAAGAAAATTGCACACAACAGGCAATGAAACCACACCACCAGGCCCCGTTATCCCAGGCAGGGCAGTAAATGGGCTGTAGGGTGAGGCTTTCCTGCTTTTTTTTTTTTTTTTTTTTTTTTTGGGGGGGGGGGGGGGCGGGGGGGTCAAAGCAGCCTAGGGCGACTTGCTGCTTCAGCAGCACCCTCGCCCTCTGCATTGCAAGGTGCTGCAGTCTCCTACAGTCGCTCGCTGCATTGGTCACTTTGGGATCAGGGAGTGATTGCATCTCCAAACTGCATGTTTCACTGGCTGGAAGGAAAATAATTCATTTGAGCTCAGCCTGGGAGAAATCTGAGCAAAGTGAGGCTGGTGCTGGAGCTGCTGGCCCCTGAGCCACCAGGACACCCCCAGGCACCCCACCCCTGGGGGTATTTTCCACGGGCTTTTCTTCCCCAGTCTCTTGCTCCTCACTGGTATCAGAGCCTAAAATGCTGCAGCAGCCCAGGAGGGTGGGCTCTGAGACCTGCGTGGTGTGGGAAGTCCTCCTTCCATCTCTCGTTGAGCACGGCCGTGCGTGTTTGGGTGCCCGAGCCCTGGTGTCTCACAGAGGTAATGCTGTAGTGCGTGCCTTTGTTTGCAGACATAACGTTTCTGTGCTGTTAATCGTTTGGCGAAGATTAATAAAACATGAAGTTTAAGGATGCCTAAATCGCAGTGGGGGAGCTGGTAATCTCTGCCAACAATAATATTTGCACTTTGTTTTCATCCTAGCGTGGAGCCGTGGAGTGTGGGCCAGGAGCAGCAGTGCCGGGAGCACGTGGAGGGACCTGGGCATGGGGGTGGCAAAGTGGGTGCAGCCCCGGGCTGGGATGGGGAGGGAATGGGAGGTGGCTTTACACGGGCACCTCACCCCAAATCCTGCAGGAACTGCCACCCCAGAGCATGTCCCGGTGGGGTGTCCCCTCTGGAAGGGGTGGATGAACCAGGTCTGAGGGGGCAGCGGGTCCAACAGACCCCTGAAGGCACAAATCTGCTCCTTCCTTGCAGAAATTGCCTTTGCAGGGGCTGCCTGTGCCCTCTCCCTGCTGCCACCCCAATGCCAGAGCCCCGGTGCTGGATTTGGGACCAGGAGCATCCTTTGTCCATCATAAGGGTATTTCTTCTCCATCTCACCGCTGTCTAACGAGCATCCTTGTCAAAACAGCTAATTTCCTTCCAGAACAAAAAGTCACCTGAATACATTTGGAAGCTGTATTGCGCTATCAGAGTAATCAGAATTTAATTTGATGCAGTCAAGGCTCGAAAAAGATGTTATCAAGGGGAACATCAAAGCCGGATTCCTGCGCTTGGAAATGCAACTGGAATGCTTAGTCCAGATTTCTCATTTTATCGGAGACTTTCAAAACATCAGCCTAAATAACAAAAAATGAATATTGAGAGTATTTGCAAATTAACGTCTTTTGTAGCTGAACAAAGGCCACTGTCTAACCTACTTCTTTCGCATGTCTGGGATGGTCTCTTAATAAATCCTAATTATACAGTTTTGTTGTGTCTAATTGTTTCTGCGCTTGCAGGAATTAAAACCAAAGCCCATTGCTGCATTTGCTGGCACTGGCCTGATCCTGCAACGTGGGACTCATCCCACTCCATACCAGGGGTACCTGTGGGTATGGTGATGGGGTGATGGTCAGACAGGGACCTTGCTTCTGCCCCACACCCGTGTGATATCCTCAGGGCTGTCGGTTGCTACCTGTGCTCAGGATGGCTGATGAGAAGCTCCAGCTCTCACTTTTTGGGGAGGTTTTGTTCCACCTGGGAGGCACGGCCCTGTGACGGCAGCAGCTGCTGCTGGGGCAGGGGATGGCAGAGCAGCAACCTTAATCCCATCCACTTCAAAGGTCACTTTTTTTGTGCCAAACCCGGGCTGTTTTGCTGACTGCTCAGTGGGCAGTGGGGTGGCAGCCCCAGCCCGGCAGCAATTCACCCCTCTCTTTCCTTAGCTGTTATTTCTGCAGAGCTCGAGCCCAGACAGCATCACCCTCCCACCTGGGGGACCTGGGGACAGCTCTGTCCCCGGCTTTCGCCCTCAGAAACGTCGCGGGGGAGCTTTGGGCGAAAGGAGGTTCAGTCAACTTCGTTAGGGAAATAGCACGGATCTTGTGTTCAAACCTTTTGAAGTGTTAATTAAAAAGAATTATGCAAAGGAGCGAGGATTTGAAACATTCATTTGAATCTCAATAAGGCATCTGTATTAAAAATAGCAGGGGGATCAACCACAGATCCAGCCGCGCCGGAGGAAAAGGGGTGCAAGGGCCGGCGCCGTGGTCGGGGTGCTGGAGGGCAGCAGGTCCTGCCTGCTCCCTGCCCCAGCAAGGTCCTGGCAAAATGCTTCTTCCCCAATATTTGGGGATTTTGGAAGCATCTCGTTTAGAAAGAGCCGGTGAGGTGCGGCGTGGCACTTAGCTCCAGGCATGGAGAGGGCGAGCGTCGTTCCTGGGCCACCGGTGAGGTGGGTGCAGGGCTGAGACCAGCCGGGGGCACCCAGCATCAAGTGCAAGGCACCCTGGGGCGATCACAGCCCCTCTGGACCCCAAACCAACCCTAAACCATTTCCGAGCCCTGGCACAGCACCTTCCAGGGGAAAGCAGGGGCTGCACCTCTCCATCACAGCCCCTCATTAAAACCCCCGGCATGTCCTGGCCCTCGCTTATTCCAATAAAAAGCATCCAGGGCATTAATTACCAGGCTGGCGGATAATGTCGTTAAGTTTACTTTTGTTCCGTGGGGACCCGCCGGGAATGCCAATGCCTCCTGCCCTTGGCGTTGGTGCTGCAAGCGAGTGGGTGCCCCGAGAGGCGCCAGGGTCTGCATGGGGTAGCAGTGCCATGGGGGCACCGGCACTGATGTTTTTGGGTTGTTCCCAGCATCTGAGTGGACTGCGAGGCTGTGGGCTCTCTGTCAGGGTTGGCTTTGCTGGGCAGCAAGGCGGGGAGGTGCATTTGGGGCTGGAAGCAGCTGGGGTAGGGGGCCAGGAGCTTCGCTGGGGCTGCCCAGGGACCTACGGAGGCCCTGTGTTGAGAAGCAGCTCCTTGGGAGTTGTGGATTTGGGGCTGAATATGCAGCGATCCCATTGCCACATCTCACTGAGACCAGGGATGCTGCTGGTACCCACAGCAGCCTTCCCAAAGGATTCAGCATTCCTTGCCAACACAAAAAACAAACAAACAAACAAACAAAAAAAAACAAAAAAAAACTAAAAGTGCCAACTTCAGCTTTGGGAAAGATGTTGGTGCTGCGTGCCATGGAGCTGGGCAGGACAGGGGGCCGGAGATGGAAATGTCCCTGCTCTGCTCCCCAGGACGCTGTCTCGAGGCTCTGTTTTGGGAGTGCCTCTGCGGGGCTCTCATTAGCATGCAAATAATTCAAGGGAGCGAACGAGAGACAACTGGAAAACCATTTTATCTGTTGCGCCGGAGCAAACTCTTTCTGCAGCACAGCGTTCAAAGCAGCGCACAAATGCAGACAGCTGGCAACACAGATAGATATGTTAAATGCAGACAGACAGAGTAAATATTCAATATAAGCCATCCTCTATGCCCCAGCAGGCAGGGAACGGAGAGACTTTTATTTTTTTTTTGCTCTTTCTATGAATGTGTTTGCGACCAATAGATAGCAGCCCTGGTTTTGCAGGGAATTCTTGCCAATAGTGTATATATCTTGCAAAAGAGCTAATAATAATTTTGGCTCCCTGGGCACACCGCTCTCCCCGTGGTAGCAGTTTTCAGTGCAGAACAGAGCGACCGAGCGTGGCCTCGCTGCCAACAGCCTGGAAAACCAGGGGCTGTTTTGCTGCAGCCCTCTTTGCATCCAAAGCCTCGCTGCTCCAAGTGTGGGAAATGGACTGAAAAGTTCTTTTTTCCCCCTAAAACTCAACGTTTTCCAGCTCAGGAAGCAGACCCTGATACCTTCTCCTCTTGGGTTTTCCTCCCACGGTTTCTTGCCCTGGATTTTGCTTTCTGCCCCCCCCCCCCCCGCAGCCCCATACCTGCACAACTCACCTGAAGCATCCAGGGGCAATGTCCTGCAGGGCTTCCCCAAACCGTCCTGCTCTTGATCTATAATTCAGAAACCATTTTGTTTTGTCTCAGTAGTTTTCACCAGCAATTTGCTGTAGCTAAGGAATACAACGCCCCTTTAGGAAAGAAGAACTAAAACTCACTCTTTCAATTAAATTTCTCCTGACCTTACTAAAACTTTTTTCCCTATTCCCTGTTCTAAAGAAGCAGCATTTTTTTTTTTGTGATCTCCAATTCCACTGAGAGACAGAATAAATCAGCATATCAGAGAAAACAACGATTCTTGTGATGCCCAGCAGTCACTAATTAACAAATTAAAAAAAAAAAAAAATCTTTATGCAGATATAATTGTTTTCTGGCTATGTTGCCTTTTCTTTTGTCAGCACTGCGACAAGGAAGTTCTTTATTTCTACCGCGAGATCAGATTAAAACATCCCTCTCACACCGCCTTCTCCTCGTCGGATGTTTTTGTAAGGCTCATTGTTTCAGCCCTGAAATGGAACAGCTTGCCCACTTTCATCCTTTCGTGGTGATTTTTATATTTTTTTCAGAGCCTTTCACAGACGTTAACGCCACAGAGGAATGTGCCGGCCATCGCCTCCATCCCACGGGCACATCAGGAGCCCTTTGGGTGATGTCCCTGGGGGAGGTGTTGGCACCATAGCACAGGGTGGGGGCTCAGAGCCCCGTGCCTCCATCTGCAGAACATCTGGAGAAGATCTGGGCTGCCTCCAGGTGGTTCCCCCGGGGCCAGAGCCCCACAGATGAGCTCACAGCCCTCACCCACGCTGCAGTCCCAGGCCGCTTCTCCTGGTTTTCAGGATGGTTTCGGCCTCTCCCCCTCCAACACATTGCAGCCCTGTGTGGGGATCATAGAATCAGAGAATCCTAGAATCATTAGGGTTGGAAAAGACCTTCAAGATCACCTGGTCCAACCACACTGGCCCCTATGACCATTATCACCCACTAAGCCACGTCCTCAACACCACATCCAACCACGGTGACTCCACCATGTCCCTGGGCAACCCATCCCAACACCTGACTGCTCTTTCTGGGAAGAAATGTCTCCTCATTTCCAACCTGAACCTCCCCTGGCACAAATTTAAGCCATTCCCTCTGGTCCTATCACTGGTTATCTGCGAGAACAGGCTGACCCCCAGCTCCCCACATGGGATGAGGTGCCTTCATTAACCACTGGCCAACAAAGACACCTGCAGCCCTCGGACATTACCTTACACACGTGCTTTATTACAGAGGGCACGAGGAACAAAACAGCCCCTGCACCAAGCCAGTGCTCCCCAAAACACCTGCACATCACCATAAGCATGGCAGGGATGCAGAGCAGGGATGACCCTACACAACGCACCCAGGCGTTGCATCAAAACACACTTTTTCCCCTATTTTTCCTTTGGTACGAGGTTTCCCCAGCCAGGTGCCCCAGATTTTGGCCGCAGAGCCCCACGGTGACACAGGGAGATAAAGTCACGGCGAGGAGCTCCACGCAGCACCGTGCGGCTGCTCCACAGGCGACTCCGTTGTTTGGCTCCTGCACCCGGGTGACCTAATTAAATTAATTTTGTGTGCTCTTTTTTTTTTTCTTTTTCTTTTTTTTTTTTTTTTCCCCGGTCTGGCTAAAAGATAATTAGCCAAAAGATGCCCTGATTTCTTTCTTCTGAGTAAGACTTTCCATTTAATTATTCAGAAAAGTGAGCTCGTCGTTTCGCTCGCCATTTGCGTTATTTAGGTCCCAGGGACAGCTGATGCTCAGAGCATTTTTGGGACCGCGATTCACACAGGTCTGCCCTGCTCTGGCCATCAGCGGGACAAATCCTGTCCCAGGCAGCCCCGTCCCACCAAACCCTTCATTCTCATTGGGGTTGTGTTGGGATTTGGGATGTTTGGGCGGATGCGGGGGGATGCCCGGCCCCTTGCGGGGGGTGATGAGGGCGGTGGGTTTGCCAGGCCTGGTGCCACAGGGAGGGAGCTGGGGGTACAGGGGCCGAACCCCCTTTCCCTGCTCCTTCGGAAACCCAAAGCCAGTGTTTTCTGTTTCCTCCTACGGTGTCTTCTTTATTTTGACCCCAGAGCAGATACAAATCATCACTTTTTTTGAGACAAAACGCAGCTAATGGAGCAGCTCCGTGCTACGTGCTTGGGGGGTGATGGGAGGAGAGGGGCGATACCAGCGGTTTTCAAACTTCACTCTCACGCCCTTTTTAATCCTTTTTAACCCTTTTTATTTTATTTAGCACGTCATTTGCCTCCGCTCATGGGGCGGCGGGGACCTGGGGAAGGGGGCAGGCCGGCTCCCTGCTGCCGAACCCGAACCCGCCCGGCTCCTCCTGCGGCCGGTGCAGCGCTTGGGGGGGTGCCGAGCCGGGCTGTACCGAGCCGTGCTGACCCGTACCGAGCCGTGCTGACCCATAGCGAGCCGTGATGAACCATAGCGATCCGTACCGAGCCGTGCCGAGCCGTGCCGGCACCAACAGGTGGCGACAGGCACCCGGGGATCGGCCCCGCTGCCACCCGCGCCCTGCTCCCCGCAGCCCTCAGCGGGCACGGCCGGTGCCGAGCCGGGCCGGGCCGGGCCGGGCCGAGCCACACAGCGCTCCCCATCCACCCCCAGCCCCGGCGGGTGGCTGAGGCACAGCCCGGCTCGGCTCGGCTCGGCACAGCCCTGCCCGGCTCAGCACGGCTCGGCTCGGCTCGGGTCCCCTCCCCCGGGCGGCGTGGTGCCGGTTAGCGCTGTATGTAAATGGCAGCCAATGGATGCTGCTGTTGCGCGGGGCTGGGATTAGCGGCGGGGCGAATGGCTGCCACTCTTACTGCCGCTCCAGAACAAAGAGCTCTCCGCGCCCGAGCAGGGCGCCCTGCCCGGCCCCGGCCCGGCCCCGGCCCGGCCCGGCCCGAGGGGAGGAGGCGGCGGCGGCGGGAGGCGGGCGGCGGGAGGCGGCTCTGCCCCGGCCCCGGCCCCGGCCCCGGCCTCGGCTCCTGCCCCGGCTCGGCCCGGCCCCGCCGCCCGCCCCCGCCCGGAGCCGCCCGGGGAGGCCGGAGCGCGGTGAGCGAAGTTGGGGCCCTGCCACGGCCGCCACTCCCCGGAGGGGGCCGGGGGGAGGTGGGGAGGGGAGGAGGGTGGCTGGGGGGGGAAGGTGGTGAAGGGGGGGCTGGGGACAGGGCTGGGGACAGGGCTGGGGACAGGGCTGGGAGCAGCCCCAGGAGCAGAGCTGGGGACACAGCAAGGGACCGACCCCAGGAGCAGAGCTGGGCACCAGAGCTCCTCTGCGGCTCCCCCGGCCACACCGGGCTCTGGCCCTGCATGGGGCTGGGGACAGGGCTGGGGACAGCCAGAGCTGCGATGGGGAGAAAGTTCCTCCCCGGGGAGCCGGTGCCCTTGTCCTTCCAGCGCACGGGGCTGGCAGTGGGTTGATCCGGGATAAGCCGCAGGTCGGAGCGATCCCACTGCTGCGCCGCGCTGGAGCGAGCCCTGGACCCGGTGGCACGTCGCAGGTAACCCCGGGGCTGCGTGGCCGAGGGGCACCCCATGAGCCGGGGATGCTCGGGGCCGGGTGGGGATGTGGGTGCGGAGCCGCTCACGCTGGGAGCCCCCGCTGCGGGGTGGCTGCTCCCTGCGCTCCTGCAGAGGGGCTGCAGCCGGAGGAGGACCCCGCGATGTGAGCGCCGGGGGTTCGGCTCTGGAGATCCTCGCCGGAGGAGCCGGCACCCAGCCGAGCTGGGAGAATTTCGGGCTTCTAGGAAAACCACCGCAGCGCTCGAGCTGCAGACGAGGAGGTGATGCGCGGGCTGCCTGTGGCCAGCTGGAGCTCTCCGGCTGCCGTGGGCATCGAAGCAGCTCGGTGTGTCCCACAGGTCCCACGCCGGAGCACAGAACCCTTGCATGCCTGTTTGTGCCACCAAAATACCACGCCCGCTCCTGCACTTCTCCCTCCTTCCCTGCTGACACTGCCTTGGTGGCCGCCCGGGTCCCACTGGGTGCTGCGGCTCCGAGGGGACACCCAGGAGGGTGCCAGAGGGGACATGCACCCCTGGGGATGTGCTGCCTGCCCACGCTGCCCCTCCTGGAGGGGTTTTGTGTGGCTGTGGGGTGCTGGCGCTGCGGCGGGGCTGGCACGCCTCCTGGGCTCGTGCTGGCCTTCGGGAACCAGCATGGGAAAAGGGGACACCAGGAACGCCGGGCACTTCCCACACCCCCCAGTCTGTGTCTTGGGTGGGGAGAGAAACCCCCCAGTAAGGGGGACGGGGCTGTCCTGGGCAGGTCCAGGTGCCACGGTGCATCCCTGCCCGCGTGTCACTGCTTTGCTTCGAGCCTGGTGCTGCTCTTGGGTCTGATCCCGAAAGCAGCCCCACATTTGTGCCTCATCTCCTGCGCCGTTCATGCCAGGGAAGAGAGGCGCGAAGGTCCCTGGCGCCTTTGGGTTTGCTAATGAGAAGCTGGAGAGGAGGGAAGGAACCTGCTCGGGGACGTATTTAGCAACTTGCCCTACAAGCCCGGCGTGAGGGACGCCTTGCCCTTGCTCGCTGTCCTGGCAGCCTGGCACAGGGAGGCGACTTGCAGGACCTCGCACGGTGCAAGAAGGGCCCGTTTTTAGGCTGTTTCCATCTCCCAGCACCCGGAGGACAGGCCGGGCTGTCCTGCACCCACACCTGCATGGACGGCGCCACCTCTCAATCGAGCAGCGCTCGCCTGAAACGAAGGAAAAAAAAAAAACCCAAACCCCAAAACCCCAGACCATAACAGTGGTTGGAGTGATCTCCCGCTGTTGGAGCTGATGGGGGATTCCCATCTGCTGTTCCCACAGGAAATAGCTGGGATTTTTTTAGGCAATTATCAATGCCCTGTACTTCCTCTGGGAATTTCATCGGCTGCACCCTGGCGGTCAGGCTTGGTGGAGGAATGCGGAGGGACAGCGACGGGGCCCGGGCTCGTTCCCTGCCAGCCGCGGTGCGGGCACAGGACTAGGTGCCAGCCGTCCCCATGGCAGAGGGTGCGTTTGCTCCGTTTGCTGCCTGAGCGTAGGTTGTAGCTGCTGCTGGTGGTGGACGTGCTGGTGGTGGTCATCACCGAAATTGAGGTGTGAGTGGTGCCACCAGAAGCCTTGCCCTTGACGACGGGAAGGAGAGGACCTACAGGGAGCCTCTTCCCAGGATGGAGGTGTCCACCAGGAGCTAAATTTTGCATTTGTAGAGTTTCTTTATTGGCGAGCTCCCAGCTGAGAGCTGTAGGGAAGGGTCTCCTGGTATCTCCTGGATCTTCCCACCCGGAGGTTCATCAGAGCAGCAGGGCTTGAGGCAGAAAGCAGGACCATTTCTCGGGAGGTGAGCGGTTGTTGCAGACCAGGGCAAGGTTTCCCAGAGAAATTGCTCTGCCCAGGTGCAGCCTTTCACTTTCCACTGTGTGTTTTATTTCAATCTCTTGAGACATCATCTTTAAAAAGAGGTTAGGAGCCCTTGGTCTGGTCAGAAGCTGTGGGAGACTCCAGGCTGCGCAGTGGCTGTGATTCAAGCAGACCTTACAGATTGTGGCTTTGGGGTTTTTTGCTTATTGTTTTGGGCGAGGCTGCAGGTTTAATGCATCCTTCTGCAGCGCTTAACATGACCCCACAGATCAAATTTGCTTTCAGTGGTGCCGGGAGCCCTGCCTGGCTGAGGTCCCCCTTCCCCACTGGCTGTGTCTGAGCAGGAGCCGCGGCCCCAGACGGGTCCCACTGGCCGGGTGCTGGGATTTGGCGGGGGGTCTGGTCTGAGACAACCCCACGGAGCAGCTTTATCAGCTGAAGAGGTTCCGTGTTACATGCAGGGCAGGTGGGAGGACCTGTGCAGGGCCTTGTGTTTCCAGATCTGCTGCCAATCGTCGCTTTTCAGACACTTTGATGGTGATTTCCAGGGGGCTTACCTACAGCATCAGGAAGGCTTTCCCCGGCGGGTAAACGTTATTAAGAAAAGCACTCAGTGCAAGAATTGCCTTCTTAAAAGCAGCTTGCACCTTGGTGGGATTTACATTTGTATATCCAAACAGCTTCTGTTTGAATTTTCTGGCTTTTGTGGCTTTGTCTCCGCTCAGAGCTGTGATGGCTGTTTTAAGAAGAGAATTAACTTCAACTAGATGAATAGGAGACCGGCACAGACTATTGCTCTGCCTTTGCAAATTCACAGCAATCTAATCATCCTTTACCAGGACTTTCTTCCTCAAAGCTAATCTCCACCTTTCCCTTGAATTATGAGGTGCCTCCATCTTCGTCTCCTCTAAACCTGCAACATCAGAGGGAGCAAACCCACACGTGGAGGCTCAGAGCCTCTCGGGAGCTCCTCCACCGTCTGCTCCAGAAGCTTGAAAGGGACACAGGTGGATGTCCCTTGCGTGGATGGTGTCCTGCGTGGGGGCTGCAGGGCTTTGGTGCTCACCTAAGCCACCCCGGCAGCCGGGGCTGAGCATCAGGGAGCTGAGATCCACTCCTGGAGCAGGGGGAGCTGCAGGGGGTGGGAAGGTGCCGTGGAGCTTCGGTTGGGCTGGACGTGGTGGGGGTGAAAATCCTGTGGGAAGGAGGCTTTGTAACTATTTATTTTTTTTTTTGTACTTTCTCTCAGTCTGGTTGCTGCCAGGTGCTGCTCTTCCTGCTTAGCTTGGGGGGAGAGCACTGATGTTCCTGGAGAACAAACCTCCCCCCCCCCCATGAGGCACGTGAGGGATTTGCACACTTCCAGGAGAAAGGCAGTGCCTGCCCCGTAATAATCAGGAGCTTCATGGTGTAATTTGTGGGGGAGAAATCCCTCTAAATGAGGCGAGGAGCTGTGCAGCCAGGCTGGGGCTGAGCCCTGCCCTGGCCGAGGCAGGGGATGCCCCATGGGTTGTGTGGTTGAAAGAGAAGTGGTTGAGGAGCCCTTGGCTTCCTCCTTCCCTGACTAAAAAAAATGGAAAAGCAGGAAAACCTCAGAGCTTTCCCTCTCTCATCTGATGACCAGAAGAATTTAGAAGTGGTTGTTTTGCCCTCGCGTGGAGGATCGCGGCCTTTGGTGTGCCCCCTGCCTCACAGGCCCGGGGCCAGGCCGCGCTCCGACCTGTGCCCGTGGCTCTGCTCCCCCACGCTGTGGAGCCTTGTGGTCAAAAGGCCGAATCACAAATCATTTTGTGGTGCCTGTGAGCTGCCCGTGCTCTCCTGTTGCCTAAATCAGTGTGTAGATGTGAGCTCCGGAGCGATGGGTTTTAGTCCTGCGGGCCCTCCTCGCTTTGCCTTGTTCTTTTCGGCACTGGGGCTGCTGAAGCCCAGGGGCTGGCTTCTGTCTCGCCCTGTGTTGTTCAAGAAACGCGATAAAACAGCCTCGTTGGGTAAATACAACGGTGTTACAACCCGCCATCTGCCAAAGCACTGCGTGGAGTGGCAGCAGCTCCTCGGTGAGCTGCTGCTGGCGGGGCTGGAGAAATGTCACCTCTTTGGGGCCGCGCACCTCATGGTGGGAATGGGGCGGAGAAAGGGCTTTTCCTTATGGCTTCCTTCCCCTTCACCGGCCTGGGGACAGATAAATCAGACTGGGACAACTGATTGCCACAGGAGCAGGGTGGGCTTGTGTGGGGAGACTCCCTTGAGGGTCATCAACGAGTCCCCCAAAAACCAGGCTGGTGCCACCTTCCTTAGCCGGAGCCTCTGGTTGTACCGTAAGGAGATGTGCTTGTGCATCGGGACATCTCTGGGGGTCTGGGGCTCTGGGGGTGGGTGGGCACAGCCAGGTCTGCAGGGATGTCCCTGAGATGCCGCCACAGCCATGGGAGCTGTGGACACACGGCTCTGCTCTTCCCCTGCCGCCGTCCTTCCTTCCGTGGGGCTGGGAGCAGCGACGGGGGTTTGGGGAGGGGGGGACACCCACACAGGCACTGGAAGCCCTCCCGCAACCTCCGGAGGCGAAATATGTTAGGAACTCTGCTTGTTTAAAGAGCCTTTGGGGTTTGGGGCCTTAAATAAACATCCTGGTTGGGGTTGGGGTTGGGGATGGGGATGCTCAGCCCGCGGGAGGCCGGGGGGGGGGGCAGGGAGCTGTACGGGTGCCCGGAGCCTGCGTGCGCCTCCTGACAAGGTTATAAATTAGCGCCATTAGAGGAGGATCACCGAGAATAAATCGCTCTGCACCCTTTCGGGCCATCGCTGCGCTGTAATTTCATCTCGTCTTTCTGGGGACAAATGCCTAGAAAGCCCCCGGATGAAATTACAGCCACCCAGCCCACGAGGGGGGCACCGCGCCCTGACTCCCAGCCGGGGGTTCGTGCCCCCAGCTCACCAGGAAGATGCAGGCACCCCAAACAGCGCTCGGCCGGAGGAGCTGAGCATGGCTTGCATTGAGAACCCCACGGGGTGGGAACGAGGGATTAGCCGGGTGTTGCTGCAGGGGTTTGGGGCAGGTTTTGCCAGGTGCCCGGTGGCCACGCTGGCCCCGTGCCATCGCTCACCGTGCGGCAGCATGCCCGACCCAAAACCCCGGCCAAACAGCAGAGCTAAAACCAAGCAGCCTGCGTGCTATTAATACGAATGCGTGGCTAGAGCAGGAGGCGGGCGACCTTTATCAAGACATGAAACATTTATTAAAACCATTAGGATTAGCGTCAGGTTATATTTATTTATTTTCTTTTATTTTATGAAAACTGGAGCACGTGAGCCCCGTGAGATGGCCGCACCGGTGCAGTGCATCCCCTGGCTCCGGATGGGTCCCAGCGTTGCTTTGCTGGAGCCAGGGGTGGAAAAGAGACAAGGGCGGCGTTAGGTGGCTTTTTCCCACCTGCCCAAAGGTATTTATTTCCCTTAGGATGGGACTGGTGAGCTGGGGATTATTCTGGGCTGTGGGCGAGCTCCCTGCATCCCTCCTCGGGTTTTCCCAAGCTGCTGCTCCGCGGATTACGCGCGCTCTTGAAAACGTCTTTGTTTTGCGATGTTTGCTATTGTAATTTATGTATGATGCTGCCGCTTGTTGAAAAACAAGGTCTTTATCTCCGTGGGAATTACACCTGCATAAATACAGCCCATCAATGGCTGCGTGCGCCAGGCACGCCGTGACAAAAGCCAGCTCTGGCGCCGCAGCAGCGCTGCAAAAGTTTCCCCCACTTCTCCGCCGCTTTCCTCCGCTCCTCGCACACCCCGCTGCTTGGAAGCGAGCTGCTGGTTTTGTGGGCACACCGCCCTTTTTTTTTCTTGTTCCCCAGTTCTTCCTCCCCTAGCATCATAGGTATCGCTTCTGCTGTTGAGCATAAATATTTTTTTGGTTCCCGGTTGATTTTTTGGGGGGCGAAATGAGTGCTTTCATGCTCGCCGACCTCCCGGTGCGACGGAGCCGTCGGATGGAGCCATGAGCACGAAGGGGCTTCTGTGGGCGGCTGCCGGCGCAGGACTATTTTTAACACAGCCAGGATTTTACCGCGCTGCCGCTGATGCACGGGAGCACGTAGGCATCCGTTCTCATTTTTAAACCCGATAATTAAGGTGAACGCGCAGGCCGGCCCCGCCGGGGAGAGGCGCTGCCGAGGATGCTCCGGGTTGCCGGGGCCGGCAGGCAGGTGGCCACCGGAGCCCTTCGGAGGCGTGGGCG
This sequence comes from Aythya fuligula, assembly GCF_009819795.1. Lineage (NCBI taxonomy): Eukaryota > Metazoa > Chordata > Aves > Anseriformes > Anatidae > Aythya > Aythya fuligula. Next base: position 3,345,471 of record NC_045578.1, on the reverse strand, counting down.
CTGCAGGACCAGACGAGCAGGAAGGGAAATCGCTGCCGTCGGGGATCCGGCTGCAAGTGTGGCAGGACGTGCTCCCCATCGGCACTGCCAGACAGACGGACAGACGGCCGGCTGTCTGTCCCCGGCCTCCTTGCCCCGGCCAACCTTCCCCCGAAGTGGAGCGGAGGTGGTTGGGTGCACGGTGGTGTCGCACGGGTGGGAGCTGAGATGTGGGTGCCGGCAGCTCCCTCCTCTTCCTCCTGCTCTTCCTCCCCACGACTGTTTGGTCACGGTCGGGTCGGGGGGTGCCAAGCCCCTGCACGCTCCCCGCCGGGAACCTCGCAGCGATGCCGGTGCAAAGCCTTGCAGCAACCGCAGCTCCTCTCAAACTGATGTGCTGCGGGCTTGTGAAGGGCTTTTCTTTCTCGTTTTTCTTTTTCTTCCTTTTTTTTTTTTTTCCCCTGCGCTAACCCGCTTTTAGCCAGCGCTGTTACAAGGCGTTTAAGCCCAGAACGTTCCTTCTCGCTATTGATTTTGCTTTCTGCTTAAATCTCTCTTTATTGCCCTTGGTATTTTGAGGAGCTGGAAGGAGAGCAGGGAGAGCTGAGCTGCTGCTTCGAAGAGTTTTGCCTCGCATGGGTGGAGGCTGAGGGAGAAATCCCTGGCGATGGCAGCTCCCCACTCCTCTGCCTCCCGCTGTGGGGTGAGGGCTGGGACAAGCCCTGGAGGTGTCCCCATCCCGCGGCTCCCTGTGCATGGAAAGGGGTCCGAGGATGTATTGAAAGGCCTCTGAAGCCTCAGATTCCTGGTGCCCAGGTAGCAGCAGTGTCCAGAAGAGCCGTGTCTCAGCTGGGTGAGCATCCCAGCAAATCCCACAGCTCCTTGGAGTCCTACAAAGGAGCTCAGCTCCTGTGCGGCAGGGCCGGGAGCTCAGGGTGAGCTTTGTGCCCTCGGCTCAGGGCACGACACGGAGCTGTGAGCCCGGTGTGCTGCTTCTCCCAAGGCGATCAGGAGGTGGGCAGGGGGTGCAGAATAAGTCCCAACAGCCCCGTTCCCAGGGAGAAATGTGCTTGGGGTGGCCAGCTCCTGTTCCTTCCTAGGCTGTAGCTTGGACCAGCTTTGTCCCCACATTCCTACTGGTGGCACGCCGGGATTTTGCTACCAGTAAGCAAATAAAGCTTCTAACGAGCTTTTTGGGCTCCTCCTGGCTCAGGCTGGGCACAGGGCAGAGGGCAGGCACTGGAGACGTTTCGGAGGAGGAGGTATGGCAGCGCACAGCCCCACTACAGCCTCCTTAAATATTTACCTTCCCGGCACAAGGCAGCTCCGCGCTTCCCCGCCGCGCACGGCAGGTCGAGGGCTCTCCAGCGCCCTGCTCAGGAGGCGGCTGCTCCGATTGCCTAATTGCTTGCCGCCCATTTAAGGGGAACCGATTAAGAAATTAATTCAGAGTCTTAGGCGGCGCAGAGCCCGATGTGAATGCTTTGATCGCCGCGGAGCAGGGACGGATGCGGGCGAAGGCGCTGCTCGCCATCCGTCTGCGGCGGGAGGTAATTAAGGTACGGCTGCCGTTCGGGCGGTCACGGCTCCGGCGCGGGTTTACGCAGAGGTGGTCGGGCTTGTTTATGTGCAGGTTGTCCTTTTTTCTCCGGGTTTCACCCCAAGAATAGCGCGGAGATACCCTCTGTCGGTGCAGGTGAGCCCAGAGCCCTGCGTGCAGAGAGAGGTGCTTGGGATGGGGAAAATACTCTTTATTTTTTATTGGTTTCTACAAGTTTTGTGGTTTGGGTGTTCGGGGGGTTTGGGGTGAGGGTCCATGCTTGGTGCGGGCCTGAATTTGGGTAACCGAGCCCCTCAGCACCGTTTCCTTGTCATCCCCACACCCACGGGAGGCTCCAAATCGGAGGCGCCGCTTCGCTTTGCGCTTCTCCGGGTGCTGGCAACCCGATTAAAGCGTCGCAGCGCTGCTTGGAAGGGAAATGTGCCATAAGGCAGGTTTGCTTTTTGCAGGATTAAAAGCAAATAAATATTTATACAGTATGCAAAGCAGGCTCGATAAGATATGCACATCAGCGAGAATTTGAAGCGGTTTAGTTTTGGGTGCAAGATTAAGGGGTGTGCGTGTCGGTGCATTATGTAGTTCTAAAGGGATGTTTTCCTCCTGCTGCACAAAAATCAAAATAGGAAGGGAAGAGCCGTTTGCGCTTCTTGGTCCGCTCTGGTCTTGGGTTTCACGATCTCCGTGCACGCCCGTATCTTTAACTGCAGGGATGGAAAAAAGCCAAGGAGAGAGGGCAGTGCAGGCTGCATTTCGTATGCAAATATCATGCTGGCCCCGTTCCTAATATTCGCTGTGTTTACACGTAAATGCAAACAACTGTTGACTTAGTTTCAACAGATAATGTGTTTCATAACACAATGGAAATTAGAATTAATCTGGAATTGAGCAGGGGCCGTGTGTGTTTCCGCCAGAGCTGAGGCTCCTTGGGGGCTCGGGACGGGGCTCGGGTGATGCTCAGCACCCCCAGCCCGTGCTGGGGAATTTCATTTCCCCTTTCCTCAGTTCTTGAGAATTTTTCTGTGGAGTCCCTCCTCGCTCCTGTTGGTGTGGGGATCCCCTCTGCCACCGATGTGCTGTGTCAAACTGGCCTGAAGGCTGTCCAGGCACTATGGGGGGGACAGGGGGGGTTCCTCTGCAGGACGAGTGAGCTGAACCAGCTGGGAGTGCGCTCGGGGACAGTGTCCCCTGAGGTGACAGGGACGTGGGGTGATGTGGGGACAGACAGCTCCTCGTGGGGAGCGAGGTGCTTGGAGAAACGCCAGCGTCCGCATCCGCCGCGTCCCCCGGGGCTGGGTGGCAGCGCCCAGGTCACCTTGTCCTGGTGGTGACTCCCCGTGGAAGCATCCAGGAGAGGCCCCGGCTGCGTTTTAGGGCCTCATCCTGGCCTCCTCCAGCCTGGGGCAGCCCTCGCTGGGCTCCCAGCTCCCTCCGAGGCTTCCTCGTAGCCCCGGGGCGGAGCAGCATTGCCCGGGAGCCGATCATTTGGGAGCAGCGTCATCCCCATCTCAGGGCGTCTGCCTGTCCCCGTCCATCTGTCTGCCCATCCCTAGTAATTTTTCGCCGACTGGCTGGCTCCCACCGGGCGCCGGCTGCAGGAATTGGGCAATTGGATTTGGGATGTGCCATCCACCGCTGATGGATCTCCACGGGACAGGTGGCACCAGAGGGGACGTCCTGGCCCCGAGGCGTGCGGTTTTGCGGCCGCCAGGGCCCCCGGGGATGCCGTGCCCGTGCTGTTGGGGTGTGGGGGAGCCGGATGCGTCCCCGGCCGGTCCTGCTGCCCGTGCGGGATGTGCAGGGTAATTGGATTCCTGCCCGGGCTGGGTGGGGGCCGTGGGCACCTGGGGCTGTTTGTGTCCTGGAGCTGGCGGTGATGCAGCACCCCGATAACACCAGGTAAGGGCAGGCTCAGCGTGGTGCTGGTTTTTGGGGCTCCCATCCCAATGCGCACGCTCAGCATGGCCCGCAGCTCCTCTGTCAGATCCTCACTGGGTCTTCCCCTTAAAAAAAAGGACCGAGCAGGATTTAGGAGCAGTGTGCTAACCCCGCAGCCCCCAGATCGCCTTTCCATGCCCTGTGTGGCGCTGATGGTTGCGCGCGGGTCCTGTAATCCCCGTGGAAGGCCCATCTCGTTAGCTATCACCGGGCTTATTTATGCGGAGCGGAGCCAGGCACGGGGTGGCAAGCAGCACGTCCTGTAACAGGGGGAATACTCGCTCCTGAAACAACAATAACCGGAGAGCTGAAATATCAGCGATAAAATTAAACCGTAATGAGATTAGGCAGTGGCTCTTCCATCCGAGTGCGCCTCGCACGGAGATAATTACCCGGGAAGAGCAGCGAGCACGCTGCGGGCACGGCCGCGGGCTGGGATGGGGACAAGGGACGGGGACGGGCGCCGGGGCTGCTCCTGGTGGAAAAGGGGAACGGGGCTGAGCCCCAAAAAGCCAGACGAGGCGCAGACCTCGCCACATTCACACCCCGGTGGCTGCGATTTTGTGCGTCGCTGCCTTGGAGCAGCCCAGCTCGTGGCCGGGCGCAGGAGCTGCGACGATGCGTCGCCGGCGGGTGGGATGGTGAGGCAGAAAACGTGCTGGGGCTGGGACCTCGTTGGAAGGGATTTGGTTCTGGGGTTTCGTTTCTGCATCCCCAGGCGCGGGGCATCACCTTCACCCGCACGCGGGATTTGTCTTTGATGTGGAGGAAAAAAGGAAGGGGGGAAAAAAAATAAATCCATGTGGCTGTGTGATATAAAATCTGAGTTTGGATCTCAGTAACTGCATGGAAAACAACAGGCTTTTTATGTTGGCTCTCGGGGTAGGAGGAGAGCAGGCTAGAATAAAGATTTACAGTGTTTGGGAGATTAAAGGCCCTTGGTACATTGTTCAAATACCACGAGATTAGTTTCCAAGGAGACGGATACCAGTTGCCATAGGCACCGGGGGGCCAGGAATTAGGATTGCGATTTTTTATCCTGATCACGCAAACAGTAGCTGAACGCTGCTAAAACTCCGGCTTTAAATAACACGAGTGTTAGCTTACATACCAAGAAAGCAGAGTCTGGAAACTGGATCCCATCCTCTCCCCGCTCCCCATCGCCCTTGGCTTCTTGCAGGGCACCTCAACCGCAGCCGCCCCGTGCCGCGTTGGACCCAGATTTAAAAATTCAGGTGCCGCGAGGCGGCGTGGGGCACGAGCCCCCCGTAACACCCCGTGTCCACCACCAGATGTTGGATTTTGGCCCCGAGTCGCTCCTGATGCAAAGCCCCACGCGTGGTGCTGGGCGGACGATGCGTGGCACCACTGCACCTCCTCGCCACCAGCCGGCTTTGGGCTCCTGCTCACATGGCACCGAGGTGCAACCCACACCCCTGGTGCCACCCCAAGCCCTGCCCCGACGGCTCCGGGGCTCTGGGGCTGGTCCCATCTTCCTATTGAGGCTCGCTCCCGTTTCGGGCCGCCCCGCAGGAACTATTCGTGGGCGGCAGCTGTGGCGGTGCGGCACCAGAGCGAGCTCCCGGTGCCCCCTCCTAATTTTAGCTGCTGCGGGCCACCCACTTCTGGGAAATGCAACCTGAGCCCCGGCACCACCGCAGCACCCATCCCTCGTGGCCCTGCCACCTGGGCACCCCGCGCTAGCAGCGCCTGCTCCCCGCTCCCCACTCCCCACCACAGCACTCGCAGCATCCCTCCCTTGCCGCGGCGGCGACGCTCCGATTAACGCTTTGGGTTTCCCCCCTCCCTTCCTTTTTGTCTCTCTTTTTTTTTTTTTTTTTTTCTTCTTTAATAAATGAAGAGGCAGTTGCTCGAAGCTAGAGCTTCTGCGCCTGCCCGCCGGGAGGTTGCGGCGTGGAAACTTGGCTGCGTGGGGATGCTTGAAACGCGCGGCGGAGCCGGGGGGAGCGATCCTGCCCGGCTGCGGTGACATGGAGGCGTTATCGGGGGGGGGCACCCCGACTTCCAGCCGCCGCTTTGCTCCCACCTCTCCCTTTGCCCTGTGCAGAAGCCCACGATAATTTTCCCGTTCGTCCTGCGTGCGCCGAGAGCGGGATTTAGAAAAAGAAAGGTAGCGGCAGAATGAAACGCTCGGATTTTGCTTCCCGTAGCAAAAAGCTCCGTTCCTGCTGCGGAAACACCTCCTGGCTGCTCGCGGGAGCCTCGGGTTTGTTCTGCGCTTGTTTGCGGAGCGGGACGGAGCTGAGCCGGGTGAGAGATTGGCCATGGAGCAGCCGGGGCAGCGGCGCTCTGGCTGTGCTGCCTGGGGATGTTTTTGGTTCTGTGCCGGCGCGGACGTGAGGAGCTTTTCCAGCAGGTGCCCTGGTTCCTGTGGGTAAAGTAACCCAGCCAGGAGGTGTCTCGTGGCCTGGAGCTGTTCCTCCCGGTGTTACCCAGCTGGAGAGGGTGAAAGAAAACCACCAGGTTTTGGTGGTTTGGTTTGGGGGACCCCTCCTGGCCCAGGTGCGGGGGCTGCCGGCACCGCGGGGATGCGGGCGCAAACCACGTGCGTGGTCAGGGTACCCCAGACTGTGCCTGGGGGCTGTCTGCCCCCTGATCACCTTCATTTGGGGACTTTTGTGAACAGGTGTAGCAAAAAAGGAGGCCTGGGGATGTGGGGAGAGACGTTGCAATGGGGCGGTGGTTATGGGGCAGGTTATGGGGCTGGGGGATGCAAACCTGGCCTTGTTCTCGCAGTGGCCACGTTCGCAGGGCTACGTGGGTACCCCAAAAATCAGAGCACCCCCCCTCAGGAGGGCTGCGCAGCAGCACGGGGGTGAGATCAGAGATCTGGGGGCTTTGGGGAGTGTTTGGACACTGGAGAATGTCGATGGGTGTTTTGTGACCAGAGGTATCGTGGTAATTTGCTGGAGCTGGCATCAGCGCTGACCGTGCCGCTCACCGACTGCCGGCGGGGCAGACTGTGCTGAGTTAGGCGCAGGGGATTACATTTTAGTGGGTTTTGGGATCACCAGGGTGTGAGGAGCAGTTATTTCTCTGCCGGCAGGCCGTGCAGGGGGAGCCTTTCATCAGCCCCTTCACGGTGCGAAGCAGTCGCTTGCCGGCGTGCGAGCAAGCTGCCCGTGCCGAGCAGACATCCCCGCCGTGCTGACAGAGCAGGGCCGTGCCGTGGTGCTCATCACCGCCAGAAGACCCCAAAGTCCCCAAAATGTGTCGGGGTAGGTCAGTGCCCTCGGTCGGCCTCCCCTTCCTGCAGCCCTTGGGGACGTCGGGGCCGGTCCCTGCGCCGGGAGGGCGGGTGCTGTCCCCGGGGTGCTGTGCCCAGCCAGTGCCATGAATTGGCCCTGCAGCTCCTATCGGGACAGCTCATGCTGAATTTTAAAACGTGTTTGATGATGGCTGGGGCTAATTACTTAAACGTCCTCCAGGGCTGGTGTAATTTCTAAAAATCCCCTTAAACGCGCCTGCCCAGAGCAGAAGGCAATTACACCCCAGATCTCTGCCAGCTCATCGTTACACACGGACGTGGCTCATGGTCCCTCCGGCCACCGGCGTTTCGGGTGAAACCTCCCGAGTGACTCAGGAGCCCCGGCACCATTTTCAGAAGTCCTTTTGATTCCGGGCAGCCCAATTTCCCCCGGCAGTGCCCCAACGCCTGCCCCAGGCCGTCCCTCCTCTCCCCCAGCGGGGTGAACGCGCCGTGAGCCCATCTCAAGTCCTTCCCTGAGACATTGCTTTGACTGCTTACATTCGGTGCGTTTTATGGATGCTTCATGCAGTAAAAATGGCCAGGGCTGGGTTTTTATGGACCTGCAGGAAAAAAATAAATAAATCACCCGATTTGTGGAAAGCCGGTACTGGTAGGGAACAGGACGAGAGGGCGATGCACAAAGTCCTCGGTCCTGGCCACGCGGCTGTTCCCGTCCCACAGCATTACAGGTCCCCTGCTCGGCACGGGGTTTAGCCGGGGATAATGCCCCAAAAAAGAGGTTATTGCCTTTTTTTTTTCCCTTCTGGCTGCGGGACTTGGCTTGTGATGCCGCCACGCATCCGTTCCCTTTGCTTGGTCCTAGCTGAACCTGTTTATAATTTGAAAGTTACAACAACGCCGTTCTGTGCTCGGAAATTTGTTTTTGGGGGGCGGGGGGGGTGGTGATGTTCCTGCTTTGTTTGCCTTATTTTGCTGTTTTGTTTGCTCGGAAGGCTGTGGAAATGGTGACGCAGCGCGCCGGGCGGGCGGATGTTTATTTTCGGGAGGGATGCTGCGAGGCGGGCGGGGAGGCGATGCTCAGGCTTGGGGTGGGGATTTCGGGGACCAGGTCTGTCCCTGTCCCCGGGAGCAGGCAGAGGGGGCAGGACGGGGCTGGCTGGTGGCGGGGACGCAGCGGCACCTGCGGGAACAGCTCCTGGTGGCCAGCTGGGACTCGTCCTTGCGTCCTCGGCGCCCGGACCCCTCGCTCGGGGATTTCGCCGTGCCCCCGTCCCACCCGCAGCCAGCCTAACTGGTGTAAGAATGGTTTACCCCAGTTTCCCTAAAGCTTAGTTTCCCTCTGATTAGACAAACAACTTCAAGCTGTACATCTTAATTTGATTTGGATAAGCCTATCGCTTGCCATGAAGTCTTTTTTTTTTTTTTTTTTTTTCCTCCCGTTTATTCCCCTTCTCCCCTTCTAAATCCGCTGTCGCTGCTGTTCGTGACCATAACTGATTAAACGAATTACAGCAATATTCCTCCCCCCCCCGAGATGAAGACCCAGACGCATCACTTGGGCCATGTTTGTGCTGCCCCTGGGGGGGAGGCAGAGGGACGAGGGAGCTGCAGCTCGCGCTCGCCGCGGGGCCGCCACCAGCCCCATCCTCTGGGGCCGGCTCCTCAGCACCACCAGCAGCACCGACCTCTCTCTAATAGCAGCAATTTATCATTATAATAATTAGGGTGCTCGGAAACGCGTGCAGGCAGCGTGATCAAAATAAGGCTGCTGTCCACCAGCGCTCCCAGGGGGGCCCAGCAGCGAGCGGTGCTGCGGCCCTGGGCCGTGTCCCTTCCCGGCGGGGCCTCCAGGAGATGCACGGTCCGAGCCCGCTGTCCTGGCTGGGACGTGGGTGGCATCCCCGCCCGCACGGGTGTCCCAGCTCCTGATGGCTCTGTGGCACCCAGCTGCTCGAGGGCTGCCCGAAGCCTGCAGGTGGCCGGGCCCCTCGTCCCCCAGCCCGCAGGACAGGGCGCTTTTGGTGAGCCTTTTGGGTTCCCTCCCCAACATCGTCCCCGGGGACAAAACTCCGCCGTCAGCTTCGCTCGGGCAGGCAGCGCTGTTAAGAAATGTCAGCTGCTTTTAAGAGGATTTTTCTGGGTCAGTGTTGGCGTGGTGCAGCAGAAGCCCTGGCACTCATCGCTCTGCCAGCCAGAAGTGCCCGCGTGGCCCCAGCGCAGCCCCACTGTCCCCTGCCACTGTCCCTGTGCGAGCAGCCAACCCAGGGCAGGTCTGGGACGCAATTTCTGCAGTTTGGTCATTAACATTTCCCTAACGAGGAGTTGTCCCTGCCCTCATTAGCTTGTTTGGTGCCCTGCTGAGTGCACCCATCCCTCCCGGGCACCGGCAGAGATGCCTCGATGGAGACAAGGGGGCCAAACCCCACTCTTTTCCCCCTGCTTTATCCGGCCCGGATTTGCATGCAGCTGACTCCTGCAGGTCGGATGCAGGCGTGAATCAGAGCGGGGCGGTGAGCCGCTTCGGTTCTCGCTTTGACTTTCAGCCCTGCTTTTAAGCAGGGTTTAATCTCGGCCCAGGAGGCACCGGCACCGCGCGCGGGGCTGCCGGGCGGCTGCGGTTTTTGTCTGCGCAGCAAATCGAGTTACGCGCAGGCAGCTTCATTCATATTCCTCGGCTCGCCCTGCCCGGCTCCTTCTAATCTCGCCTCATTAGAAATTCCCCGGCCCCTTTTATCTGCTCGCAGCTTCGAGCACATGATTCACGGTCTGCTTTGAATGGCTCGCCGGCGTTCTCCTCTCCTTTCGCCATCCTTTCTTTGCAGGTTTCAAGCCGGGCTGTGTGGCGCTCTGCATCTCCCCCTCCCCACGTTTTTGGGTGCTGCGGGCGCGATGCTGTAGCTGGTGTGGGCGCAGAGAGCTTGGTGCGGGGCGAGCCCCTGCCTCAGTTTCCCCCGCAGCATCGGCATCACTCTGGGTCGTGTCCCTTGGGTGCACCCCTGTGCAGAGACCTTGCGCTGTCACTGCACCTGTGGCTGGGCCCCACGCAGAGCTGTGTGGGGACACCGGGTGTTGGTACTGCAGGATGGGACATTTCCCCATGCTTATCTCCTCCACCTCATTCTGAGTAGCTGGATATTGTGGCTTGGCTTGAGCCAGTCCATTTTTCCCCTTTTTTTTCCCCATTTTACAGCAAGGGATGGAGCTCCCGGGGCTAAGCTCCTTTTTGGCTGCAGGGTCCCTGCTCCCACTGGCTTTGACCCCCAGGACCCCAAACCCTCTCCTGAGCGGCTGTTTGGGTGACACCCCATTGCCTCAAACCCCTTTGAGACCAAAACAAAAAGGAAAAAAAGACAAAAAAAAAAAAAAACTAACGAGACTTTTGCTTTCTCCCCAAACCGAGCTTGTTGGTGGTGAGCGAGGTGACGGCAGAGCACCCCGTGGCTTTGGTGCACCCTGAGGACACCTTTGGGTGCCAGCTGCTCCCCTGGGTGCAGGGAGAGCCCCTGGGGATGAGGAGCGTGGGGTGGCTGGCGCGGCGTCCTCATGGGGACACGTGTGTCACCCCTTCTGCTCCGCATCCTCCCCCTTGGCACAGCCACGACCCCGTTTGGGCAGGGTGTCCCTCGTGGTGGTGGCCCAGGGCTGGAGGTGACCCCGCTGGATCCGCCGGGCCCGGTGCTGCCGGGACGCGTGGCGCTGGCGCCGGGGTTTGGTTACGGCTTGGCAGCGAGCGCGGGTAGCTGCTTTTTCTGCTCTTGGCAGGGATGAGCTGATTCGCACGTGGGTGTCTTCTGCATGCCTTTGATTTTCTGCTTCTCCTCTTGCTTCTACCCACCCGCGTGCGGGGCGGCTCCACACCGGAGAGATGGGGCCGGGGGCGTGGGCTGCCCCAGCCCCGTGCCGTGCCTCGGTTTCCCCTGGCATCGTGGTGGTGCCGCATCCCGGCGCGTGTCTGTGGGGCAGGGGGACCCAGGAGGAGCAGCAGCACTGACAGCAAGCTGAGTGCTGGCTCAAAACCCATTTCTCTTTCTTTTTTTTCGGCGACGTTCATCATTTTTTTGCCATGAGGGGCACGCGCCATCAGTGCTCCTGTCAGTAACACAACACCTTTTTTTTCTTGTTTCCAGGTGAATATGGCACTGGCAGGGAAGCCTCTAGACGTGACCCTCAGCAGCTCCAGGCCTGAGCAGTGGAACATGGTTTTCCCCCAGAAAGACGAAATCATCACCAGCTTAGTGTCTGCCTTAGACTCCATGGTAAGAGGCCGTGGGCACCAGCGCGCGGCGTCCCCGTCCCCGTCCCCTCCCTCCCATGTTTGCTACTTCCACCCACCAAGGGCATCGCTGCAGAGCAGGGCTGACGGCCCCGGGGCTCTCAGGAGAGGACGAGGAGGAAAAAACCTCCATCACCCAGCCCGTCACGTTTCCCTCTGCCGTGGTAAAGCCCATGGAGCTGCAAAATGCAGCGCGCCCCGTCCCGATGCCCTGCGGACGGGGCTCAGCCCCAGCTCATCCCAGCTGCGCCGTGTTTCCCCATTAATATTTATGCCGGTGTCAGCCGAATGTAGGGGCTGGATTGTGTTTTTTTTTTCTTGCTGTTTTACCGATGTTACCGTGAGCTTTTACACAACAGGAGAACAATGGCTTTTATCTGGGAGAACAAAGAAAATAACTTTCATATCTTTTGACGTAGAATTCCCGGTGGAAGCCTTGCATAAGTCAGGCGTGCTTACATAAACAAGATAACTGGTGGGATTAATTCTCGTGGACCAGAGCTAATCTTATTTTTAACTGTGAGTGTGATCAGGAAGGGAAAGTGCGTGTGTGGCAACAAATACCTAATAAAAAGCAGCGTGCTAAGTAGCCCTCCCCTGTAAAGCCCAGCAGTCAAGGTATTCGCCTCGAGTGCATCTTCAGCTCTGTGCAGGCAGGCGTTTTTCCCCCAAACAGCGATTTCCTTCTTTTTGACCACCATCACCACATTAAAGAGCAGGTTCCCCGGAGCTGACGCACCCCACGTGGCTTTGCTACACGCGTGCCATCCTGTACAGCAAATCGTGGTGTCATCGTCGGGTGCCTGATGAGTGCACGTTGCACAGCCTCCAAGCCTCGCCTCCCACTGCAGGTTTCCTGGTTCCTTTTTGCAGGTTGAGCTTCCCTGAGCAAAATACTTCAAGTTATATTGGGTTCTTGAAAGGAGGCTTCTAAAAAATAAATATTTTGGTGATGTGATTAAATACTCCCTTCCCGAAGAGGCTGAGCAGGAGGTTAAATGGCAGATTGAGTCTGCTTTAAGCCCAAGTCCATCAAAATCACTGCAAAAACATGCAGGGGGACTGCGAGAAGGTGGTGGCCGTGGTGGGGTTTGGCCCACAGGCAGCTGCTTTCCTGCTCCATCCCTGCCTGCCCGCGACTCGCAGCATCCTCCAGCTCACTGGGTTGTGCTTTGGGCCGCCTGCGCTCACTTCTGGTCATCGCTTAAGGATGGAAGTGGGAAAATCCCCAGCTAAATTCAGCGCCGTGGCTGCTGTCCTCATGGCGTTGATGCTTTGGCTTTGGGGATGGGACTCAGGCTGCGGGCACTGCGTAGCAATCAGAATGAAAAATAATAAGAAAAATGCACATTACACGTGTGTTATGTATAGCAGGAAACGCACGTTACGTAAAATGGATTAATGGAGGAAGTTCTTTTCCATCTCTTTAATGTTTTGCATAACTGTACAAGAAGAATCACTCGGCTAATCCAGACTTTGACCATATTAGTGTTCTGTAGCCGAAATAAGATTCCCGTGCTCCTTATTATATTAGGGTTGGTGGAAAAATACAAGTTGTTGGGTTTGCTTTTTTAACAGGAATGTTTTCTTCTAAAGAAATGGTTACTTTTAGGGGAGGAAAAGTAGAAGGTTGGAAATGCTTTCAAACCAAACCAGCTGCTTTTTGCATATCTAAGCCACGTCCCTTTATGGGGTCGTAAAGTTGCCAAAGTGTTTGTAGCGTAGGAGGTACCATAAACACCATGATATTTGGGCCAACACAAGAATATTATTGATGATGGATGCGGGTGGCTGACGCGAGGCACCGCTCCGGCTCTGACCCGGCCGCATCTCCGCAGTGCTCCGCGCTCTCCAAGCTGAACGCCGAGGTGGCCTGCATCGCCGTGCACGACGAGAGCACCTTCGTGGTGGGCACCGAGAAGGGCAGGGTCTTCCTCAGCGCCAGGAAGGAGCTGCAGGCCGACTTCCAGAAGTTCTGCCGTGAGTATCCCGGGCGGGAAGGGGGAGTGTGGCGGGGCGATGCGCTCGGGTTCGTTAATTGTGTGTTCGAGGACGTGCTGGTTGCAGGAGCTTGGTGCTCCGTTAGCTCAGGACCCCAAAATTGCACAAAGAAGCTGTGGTTGGGGGGAATGGGGTGGGTGGGAGCCTTTTCCAATGCATGCCCCGACTCCTTTCCAGCAGCGCATCCTTTGGTCAGTGAGGTCTGGGGCACGGCCGTCTTGGGGAATTCGCAGAAATCAGTTCTTCCAGGGAACAGCCAGGAGCCAAGGGTTTTCTTCTGCTTTTGGAAAGACAGGAACAGTTACGGGGAGCTGAGAATGCTGGTTGTGGGTCTGTTTACTTTTGGGGGACAACAGAAATGGAAGGACACCTTGAGTGTCCCAGGTGCCACCACCCACTGCGCCCTGACCTGCACACGCTGTCCTATATGTAGGCCCTACAAAAACAAACCAAAAGGTGAGGGGAAAGGTGAGGACCTGAGGTTTGGCATCATCCCTATCAGGCCAGCTGGAGCTTGCCCCCAGTGGTGGGAAGGGAGGTGGTTTTGGTGGCACTGGTGAACCCCAAGCTGGGGAGAGGTGACCCAGAGCCCAGAGCAGCAAGCGCGGCCACCACGCGCAGTGGGACATTGGTGGGGGCGAGCAGCCCGCGTCTGCGTGCACACATGGCCTGGTGTTGATAGAAACCATATTCGTGCTTAATCCGTTAGAGAAATTGCTCAAGAACGGTTCATCCTAGTGAAAACATGAGTGCTGTAAAGCTGCCAGGGTCACTGTCTGCTTGGATGATTCGTTGCACATGTGCCGGGCGAAGCGGCTCTGCTCGCCCAGAGCGGTTGGATTTGCGGCACAGCTTCCCCGAGCGCCTCGGCTCTCCCGGCCCTGCTCCTCCATCCTGCTGCAGATGGCAGGCTGACATTTCTCCCCCTGGTTGGAGCCAGCAAAGCCGCCTGCAATTATTCTCCATCTTGATGCGTTTCATTCTGCGGGCGGGTTTTTTCAACAGAGGCATTTCAGGGAAGTTTCCTGCACCGTCCGCTGGGGGTTCTGGCTCCCCGCCGCGGGCAGAAGGCAGGAGAGGAGCTTAGTGGTCAGTGCAAGGGAGCAAAACCTTTAAGTTAAAGACAAACTGTGTCACCCCACAGCTCTTGTTAGCTGATGACTGCAAATCTCACTTTTGGAAGCAGAGCCACAAATATTGTGCTCACTGACCTCCGACTGTCCTGGGTGAGCCTAAAGGTACTGAGGCGCTCAGCATCAGGTCAGAGTTCCCCTCGCCTTTGGTTTAATTTACACCTTTGTGAAAATGGAATTGTAACATCTGGTACAAACCATGAAATCCTGGCGGTGGGCTTCTGACAAAGCGGCTGATACTCGAGACAGGGTGAAATGCGATAACTCTGTCTTGAATTATAAATGGCCGAGGCTCAGCTCCACTACATAAAGCTCTTACAACTGGCATGCATCGTAAAGCATCCCTGGAAATGCCTCTGATTTATAGTCTAGCTGCCCCCTTAGAAAGGATCTGAAATAATCTAAACCAGACATCACCGGGAGATGTAAGAAGCCTCTTATCTGCCGGGCTGTGCTCCTCCGGGCACACAGACCTCACTCGAACGCCCTCATTTATCTGGAACTCTGGCTCAGCCTTTCCTGATTCGCAGGGGGACTTGACAATTATAAGGATTGATGCTAATGGAGGGGTGTTTGTGCCTCGACAGGAGGGAGAGTCTTGGAAGGTGTGAATTTGGGTGGATTTCACCGTGTTTGTAAATTACCCAGGGTCTCCTCCCCATCCCTCTGGCTCCTTAAAAAATAATAAATAAATAATAAAATAAGGGGGGGGAATTAAGGGTCAGGGCAGCAGGTGGAGGTCTCCACTCAAGTCCATGATGGGCGGTCGAGACACTTTGCAGCAGGGATGCAAGGTGCAGTGTGAGAGCAGGGACGAGGAGGGACAGCGTGGGGGTGACACGGGGACACTCCCTGAAGCCACCCACCAGTGGCAGATTGATGCTTACAGTGATTTGTTTTAATTATTATCATTTATTAAGTCATTTGTGCTGGCTATCAGGAGAAAGAGGACACGGGCCAGCCCCCAGAGCTGGGCACGGGGCGGTCACCTGCCCTCGGTGCCGATGTCCGGGCTGAGGTGGCCGTCCTGTTCCTGTGTCCCCGTGTGCCAGGAGGGGAGGGCGAGCTTCTCCTCGAGCACCCACGCGGCAGCCAGGGCTGATCGCTGGCGAGAGCCTGTCGAGGATGATGAAGGAATTAGTCCTTTGCCACTGAAAATCCCTGGTGAATCGGTTTAGCTAGAATGGCAATAATGCACTTGTAGTGTTTAATTTTCTGTGCATTTAGAGACGCAAGGAAGTCGTTGCCGAAGATATGCTTTATTTGAGGTTTAATGGGGGAAATTAGCAGGAAATAGCTGGTATTACTGAGGTACGTGATGCTGAAGGGTAAAAAAGCCTCTGAGAAAGGCGGATTTTCTTTTTTCGGAGAGATTGAAGGCTAAGCAGATTGAAACCAGAGAAAAGAAACACACCGGCCAATTAATCACAACAGCCTCAGCGCGGCTGGGTGTGTAAAATGGGGGTGCTGGGGCGCAGGATGACACTGCTGCCTGTGCCTGCACCTTTCCCTGTGTGTCTGGGGCTGCCAGATGCCATGGTCACCTCTGTTGCTTAAAGGACTTTGCTGACACCGGGGGCTGGCAGGGGGTCCAGAGCCCATGGGACTCTGTGCGTTGGGTGGGCAGGGATGTGTGCTGAAGCCATGCTGACTGGTTTCATCATTTCAAGTGGTCACTGCCAGGTGCTTCGAGGCTGCTGGGGGTGTTGCCTGTTGAAGCTTTTCCCACTGCAGCATGTCCCCTTTTCTTCTCTCCGCCCGCAGGAGTCCAGCAGCGGAGGGAGCAGGAGGCAGAGGCGCAGAAGAAGGCAAAGGAGTGCGGGCGAAGCATGCTCAGGGTCTCCCCGGACCAGGGATCAGACGTGTACCTCCTCAGGAAGATGGTAGAGGAAGTGTTTGATGTGCTTTATAGTAAGAACCTTCACGATTCCATTTGGGGATTTGGATGGCCCCGGGGCTCGCTGCGCTGCCAGCTCCAGCCCGCCTCGGCGAGCGCGCCCCTGCCTGCGGCTTTGGGACCGGTGGCCCCCAGCACGGTGGGACCTGCTGATGGGCAGGGGCTGTGCTGTGCTGAGAGCAGGTCCAGCCTCTGCCTTGGCCCTCTCCAGGCTGGCAATGAAAGGGGCTGTGCCCCAAACGGGTGACAACATGTGCCACAAAAATAAAACCCCACTTTTGGGGGGAGCACCCTCCCGTCAGGCCAGCTGAAGGCTCTGCCGAGGGCTAAATGGGGTTCTCACGTGCGCCTTCATCCCGAACGCTGCCTTACAGCACCTCCTCAGCAGCGTGTGTCAGGGCTCCTCGGGGCCTCGCTCTCCCCTTTCCATGGCAGGCCTGCTTAAAAGGAAAAAGATGACTTTTCTCGCAGGCGGCCCCACAGTCTCAGCTCCGTGAGACGAGCTGGTGCCATTCCAGCGCATGCATCATCCCCAGCAATAAAGCTTCAGCAATTAAAATGTAGATGACCATATGGCTGCTGCTACGTAGCCCGGTGGGTTGCAGAGCTCCCTCTGGGCCCAAGCTGTGGATGCTGGAGCTGTGGCAGTGCCCGCTTCGCGCTCCGGACGTCCCTGATCGGGGATCCACAGGGTTTGCTCCCAGAGTTTTGGGTGTTAGCGGTGAGGATCGGGCTCCTCGTTGTTGTGCAGCTCCACGTTTCAGTGCCTGCTCCTACCTGCACGCAGAGTTTGCTGCTGTTTATTTATTTGAAGCTCACCCCACCAGCGTGCACCGCGGGCTTTGCAGAAGGAAGGGAGGCAGCATCGCTTCCCCCACCTGGGACAGTCAGGATCAGAAGCTGAGGTTTTCTGAAACCACTTAAAGGACTCGGATGAGGTATCCCCATTAAAGGGGGTGATCAAATCCTCTCGCTGCGTTTGAGAGGCTCAGCCCAAGTCATGAGGAAAGGGAAATGCAGAAGAGCCAAGAGAATGAGCCGGGGCTGGCGTTGCAGCGTGGATAGAGCCCCACGCTGAGCCACAGGCTTCCTTTTCCTGCTGCTGCAAGAAAGCTGGCCTTTAAAGCCTCCGGGGAAGATGGCAATAATCCTTAGATAATCCAAATACCTACTTATATGAGAAGCTTGACCAGGGTGCTTTGGCATGGTGAGGGACAGACTAGATGGCCAGTGTGTTAGGGTGAGGCTGGAGATGCAGCGTGCAGGGTTGAGGTGTGGTGAGCGTGTGCGGGGGTTGAACGCGGAGCCCCGACAAGTCGGACACATCCCTGAGCAGAGGGGTTTGGCCCCGGCGTTACCACACGAAGATGTAATTCTGGCTTTGCTGCTAATTCAGCCGCAGGAGCTGTTCCCATCCCCACACCTACCTTGACTCTCCGTCTCGGGAAATCTGCCGGGCAGATGCTCGCCCTCGGCAGCTGCTCGCTCCGCAGAAGGAGCTGTGGCTTGGGGAGCATCTGTTGGTTTGGGGGAGAAACACAGTTTGCCAGCAAGGCGAGCAGTGGGGCCATCGCTCCCGGCACACCCGGGGTCAGGTTTTGCACTGGGGCTGTGATGGGGCTGAGCTCGTCCCAGGGCCATCTCCCTGCTGGCTGACCAGGGAGAAATAGCGCAGAAGACAGAAGGTGTCCCAGGGTGATTCTGTTCCTAATACCGACAGGACTGGTAGAAATTAGCAGTTATCTTTCTTACCCTTTTTTTTTTTTTTTTTTTTATCCTTTCAGTTGCCTCCCATCAACAGGGATTGGAAACAAAAATCTTAGAAAACGCTCAGTCAAAAAGCTCGCATATTCCCTCCAGAGCTGGGTAATCTCCACACCAACAGGATGACTGATTACCGCCGGCTTCTATTAAACAGGCATTAATGATGATTATTGTCTCTCTTTAGCTAAACCGTGAGCCTCTGCGTGGCAGCGCGAGGCTTGGTGAAGGTCACTTTGACAGTAACACATTCCCCATAAAAATGTGTTCGGGGAGTTGTTGAGCTCCGAGTTGATAAGGAGCCGCTTGGGCACGGGGAGCGTCTCCCCCCGCCGCAAAGAGAGGCGCTGGTGGGAGGTGGAAAGCCGCTAACGCCGGCGCATCGAGGCAGGGAAGCTGCCGGTGCCTCCCGAGCCTGCAGAAAGTGTTCTTGCAGTGTTGTGGTTCAAAGGTTTGGTTCGAAACTTCTGTTATTGGCTTAATTAAAACATTATCCATCTCGGCTATAAGGAACCTTGATGGCTTGTGCAAGTCACACATCATTAGTTATCATGCTTTGCTTCAAAGAACATGTTGAAGAAATCACTTTTAATAAGGACTTGCTGACAGTGCCACAAGATTTCCAGGGTTCCTGTGAGATCTTTTGTGTTTGTTTATTTATTTATTTATTTTTCAAAGAGAGAAAAAAAAGAAACCATTTGAAAGAAAATCACCAGTATAAAATCCCAACACTCTTTAAATGTCCCACAGTCTCCTCTGCTCCTCAGCTCGGTGCTGCGGCCTGGATGGAGACCCCATGGGGCTGGAGATGGAGGAGCAAAACCTTGCCTTGCCACACAGCCAGATGTTGTGCATCTGGCTGCTGGTTTGCCAGACAGGTCACATTCATGCACGGCTGTTCCTTCTGCTTCGTGCTTGGAGCACCAGGTTTATTGGTTGCAGTTGGTTGGGTTGGTTTCCAGAGTAATTGCTCAGGAGAGAGCAGCTCAAGGGGCTTGGCGATTTCCCCCTGAAACACTTCAGCGGGGCCTGGTTTTGTGTCCTGTCTGGGATTCAGGCTGCCTCAAGCATCCCAGCTGTGGGGACGCGGCCTCTGTGGTAATTTTAGAAAATCTCCGCAGAGCAGCGATGCTCTCTGGTCAGCCTTCACTGCTGGGGAAGGGTTTGCTCCTGTTTGCTCCCAGCTATTCGGGGAGGTTTAGCTATCAGAGGTACTGGTTGTGTCACCGAGCCAGCCCCATGCATCTGTGGGATTTTGGGGCTGCTGAAGAGGATCGTGCAGTTGAAT
Source organism: Aythya fuligula (assembly GCF_009819795.1). Classification (NCBI taxonomy): domain Eukaryota; kingdom Metazoa; phylum Chordata; class Aves; order Anseriformes; family Anatidae; genus Aythya; species Aythya fuligula. Next base: position 3,326,411 of record NC_045578.1, on the reverse strand, counting down.
GTACTGATGTTCGCTCTGCCTTCCACCTGAGGACTGGAGGGAAACTGCTGGGGGTTTTCTTCTTATCTTTCCATGTGCGACGAGGCTGCCTGACAGCAGCAGGGCTCAGAGTGCTTTCTTTTTTTTTCCAAGAGGTAAAACAAGAAAAAAGGCTGAAAATAAGATTTGCAGAATATTTCAGTAAACATGAGATAGAAACCCACACGAGCCCATCCTCCTCCTTTGTCAGCACTCGGCTCCCTCTCCTCCTGCTGGTGACCAGATCCCTCGCTGCCACGGGTCCACAGGGACGCCGTGGGTGAGCCAAGTGACCCCAGTGAGGGATTTCACTGTGCAGCCCCAGAGAGGAGACATCTGCTTGTTGGCTTTTGTGAGATTTTTAATAATTAATGCTTTGAAAATTCTAAAGATCCTTAAATGCTAAGCACAGAGGTAGGAGATGGCTTCCTTCACCTACCTACGCCTAATGGTGTCTCCGTTGGGATCTCACAGCAGTGCCCGTGGTCGTGGTTTTGCTCTCGTATTTGCTCCTTGAACCCTCCCTGGCTGCAGTCCGGAGGGTTTGGGGGTCCCTGCCCTGTGTAACTCTGCCCTTTCCCCAGGTGAAGCGGTGGGGAAGAGCAGCGTGGTCCCCTTGCCCTACGAGCGGTTCCTGAAAGAGCCGGGACTGCTGGCGGTGGCCGGCTTGCCTGAGGGGATCAGCTTCAAGAAACCTATGGAGTACGACGTGAAGTCCCTGATGGCCATTTTAGAGCACAGCCACAGCATCCGCTTCAGGCTAAAAAGGTAATTTCAGGGATCCCGGCGGGGCTGGAGGGGGGGCAAATCCTTGGTGTTTTGGGCCCTGTAACACCGGTGTGTGCTGGGGCTGCTGCTGAGCACAGCCGTGCCCTCCCTGTGGGAGGACCCTGCCAGAATTTTAGCTGCGGTACACTAGGTGCTTCCTTGTCTCCAAAAAGGTTTCCAATGTAAATGTTTCAGGCTCCTCCCTAAGTGTTTTTACACCAGCTGATGAGGGAGGCTGGGGACAGTGGCGGGGCCAAGTCCCCTGGCTGTTGTGGCCGCATTGTCACAAGGGGCCTGTCGGTTTGGGATGCGTTTCCTCTGAGCTCGCCTGAGTTGAAGCACCTTGGATCAATTCAGAGAAATGCTGAGCACTTGCAAATACCTCCTTTGAAGGCTCAGCACTTCTGGAAAATCAGGCTGAGATAGCTAAAAGTAGGACACGCAGAATTTGAGCTGTTTGGGTAACCGTGGCTGCCTGTCTCGTGTGAGGCATGTGTGCTTCCTTGCTAAGAAATGCATCCTTGGGCTGCCTGAGGTCCCAGGGGAGCGTGCCGTGAGTCCTTGGTGCTGAGAAGGGCAATACAGTGGGTTGGTGACAGTCCCACAAATTGTTTTACTCCTTAAATGCACCAGGCTATGGAGCTAGACAGCTTTGCCGGAGCTGTAAACATTTTGAACTACCATAAGACTGCCCTGCTCTACTTAAAGAAGAAGGAAATGATGCAGGTGCCTGAGGACGCTGTAGAAGGCTGGGTGGCTGCCTTAATTTTTGAAATAATGAGTAAAAAGGAGCCAGGCAGCCCTCAGTGTACACCTCAGGGTGTCCCCTCCTGGGCATGGCCCATCTGAAGGCTCTCCTGTCCCCTTCCACATCTCTGCTCATCCAGCTTATTTACTGTACTCTTGTCTGCCCTTAACATTAGCAGATGATGTGGGCAACTCCCAAAGCCTCTGTCCCCACAGTTTGGAGCTCGGCACACCCCATCTTTCTCTGAGCACCCTTGCTTTGAGCAGTTTGCCCCTTTCCAGACGCTGGGTGTTGGTGGCAGGAGCAGGACAGCAGCTCCTGGCACACGTAGGCCGCGGTGCTCAGCGCCCAGGTCACCATGGACCCGAAGGAACCTGTTTTTTCCTCTTCTTCTCCTTTTTTTTTCCCTTCAGGCCGGCGGACGAGCCCAGCAGAGAGCCGAACCCTAGCGTAGACTTGACTTGTACCTCCCTCGCTCCCAAGGGCAGCCGGGATGCTGGTGCCAACGGCCACATGGCCAAAGCCTCCGGGCAGGACGCTCCCTCCGCCGTAGCTGTGACCAATTTCTTATACGGTGTCTCGCTGCCTACGCAGATTGCCGTGGACCTAAAGCAAGAGGTGTCCTCCGGTCTGCACGGGGCGACCGCGGCCAGCGAGGCGCTGCTGCCCAGGCCCTCAGGAGAGCTGAAGGTGCCTTCCTCACAGGAGTACAGCGACTGCTGTGGTAATAGCCTCGAGTTTGCTCGCAGACGAGGGCCTGGTGCGAAGCCCCACAGAGCTGAAAGGGGAAAGATGTTGTTTTTTTTGGGGGCGGGCTGGGTTGGGCTGAAAAGCGGCCTGCTGAAACCTGTGGGGTGTGTGGGGCTGGCAGGGTGTGACTGGAGGTTGGACCCCAGGCTGTGGCAGCACAAATTGGTAATAAAATTGGCCCTGGTGCTCACACAGCCCTTGCAGAGATGAGGAAGCCCCCGTGGCACTGTCCCAGCCCTTCTCTGGGTTCCCTCTCTGGGTTTGGGGGGGACACGGTGTGGCCAGGACCCCACGGGGTGGTGAAGGGCAGAACGGGTGAAGGAGAGCTGGTGGGGTGAGGGACATGGCACAGCTGCCCAGCCCCGGGTCACTGTCACTGGTGGGGACACCTAGGAGCTTGTTGAGGTGCCCAAAGCATCGTTCGGGCTCTTATCAGCCCTTTCTCATCTTCCCTCATGTCCAGGACAGAAATCGGCCGTCTCTGGGGGCCCTCTCATCCAGAATGTGCACTCGTCCAAGCGCATCCTCTTCTCCATCGTCCACGACAAGACAGGTCTGTGTCCCACCTCGGAAGCAGCCATTGGGCACCTCTTTGGGAAAGGTTCCCCCACCCGGCCATAAATAGTCTCCATCTGTCCCCGTGGTCTGCAGGGACCCTGCAGTGCCACCACAGATGGCAGGGAAGTCCTAGCCCCGTGTTGTGCATGGGGAGCCGGCGCACGGCTCGGGTGAGGCTCTTTGCCCAAGCTGCCAAGGGCAAACAGGCGCCGAAAGCTTTGCATGGTTTCAAAACAACTGGAACCTGCTCACCCCGGCCTGACTCTGCTGCAGTGCCCAAGGCAGGATCAGTGCGAGGAGGAGACTGCCACTTCCCCACCTCAACCCCACCCCAAGGACGTGCAGCCTAGAAATGCTGACGTGTTTACGCCAAAACCCTCGCCTCTGTGCTTAAAAAAAAAAAAAAAAAAAAAGGGTGGGAAAGTTGGGAAAGAGAAGGCATGAAAAAGCTCCTTTGTGAAATGGCAGTGCCTTTCAAAGGTTTGTTTCAGGTAGAGCTTGCTCTATCCCGGAGGGTCTTTCATTTCAGGGTTGAGATGTTTTATGGGGTCATTTCTCAGGAATCTGTTTTGCACATGCACAGCTGCAGAGGAGCTTGCTTGAGGCTGGGGATGGGGAAGCCCAGACCTTATCTGCCAGCCTGGCAGAAGCCGCTCAGGAAGGGGGAAATAATTATTTTTAAAGCAACAAAGTCTTGTTCCTGGTTCTCAACACTTCGCGCGAGAAAAGTGCATCTGCTGTGTATGAACCATATGGAAGTTCCTTATTTCTTATATTTTGTTTTGATAGATAAGTGGGACAGTTTTATAAAAGAAACTGAAGATATCAACACCCTTAGGGAGTGCGTGCAAATTCTGTTTAACAGCAGATATGGTGAGTAGGAGTTAATATCCCATTATGCATCTGCAGCTCTTGTGGTTTGCATATCATTATATAGCAATCATTTTTGTTCCCTAACACAGCAGCAGGAGCCATATGCTAGAGCTCCCTTCTCTTCTTAACACATTTAGCCCAGCAGCTCCCAGTCTGGGTGTCTGTTGAAGGTTATGTCAATATTTCCATTTGGAGTCCCTCCGTCGAGGAATTTATAACTTGGACGTAAAACAGCCTGGCCTGGAGCGTGGCACGGCCAGGTCAGCGCCCGCTGGCACTGCGGGTGAGGGGGAGTGGTCGCACGCAGCCGTTTTAAATTAACATGGCAGGAAAAAAAAAAAGGCAGATCATTGCTGTTGCTGCTTTTTGTCCGCTCACAGAGCTTACGAGCATCTTTGGCACTGCCCTTGCCACGGGCAGCACTTTCAGGTTAGGTCCCTGGAGGTTTGGGCTTGGGAAATGGCTCACAAATGGGCTGACAGGCTGGGGCTTGTTGCCTGTGACATCCTCATCAGGCCGTATAGCTGGGGTTTTATGTGAGCTGTGTGACTGATAACCTATATATGAGCTGTGTGACTCGCGAGCTGTACTGCTCAGAGACCTGCTGTGGGCCAAGCAAGAGATAAGAGAACAGGAGGCACACGCTCTGCTTTTCACACCAGCTTGAGTTCAAGCCCTTTCACCTTCATTTCATCATTCGCAAAAGAAAAAGCGTGCACTGCAGTGAGAGCCATGTGTTCACCTTTCAGCCGAAGCCTTGGGGTTAGACCACATGGTCCCTGTCCCATATCGGAAGATCGCGTGCGACCCTGAGGCAGTGGAAATCATCGGCATCCCTGACAAAATCCCCTTCAAAAGGCCTTGCACCTACGGCGTCCCCAAACTCAAGCGGATCCTGGAGGAGAGGCACAACATCCACTTTGTCATCAAGAGGTGGGTGGCGAGGCGGGTCACGTCCTCCCTCCACGGGAGCTGCTGCCTGTCGGGAGCGGGCTGCTCTCCGTGCAGTCCCCTGGCATCAGCTCGGCACCGATGTGCTCCACGTTAACAGGGTAATTACAGCACATTTGGCTCGCGTTTTGGCTCGCTCACAGCACATTTGGCTGGTTGGGTGCCTTGGGAGCACTCCGTGGGGACACAGCCATCCCCCCGACAGGGGGCTGCATGCGCCTCGAGGGGACCGGGAATTTAAGCTCTGTTCCCTCTATGCTCAGAGGGATTGCTTTTACACCCAAAACTCATTTTAATCTTTGTTATGGAAAAGAGTTAAACAGCTATTGGACAGAGTTTCCCTCCCCCACTGCCTCTTCCAATTTCCATCCCTTTCCCTTTCTGTGAGCATGCCACGGGGTGTCTGTAGCACCATCACCCAGTCACCCTGTTGTAAGCCCATTCGGACATTGCTGGTGCCTCTCTGAGCATTCGGGTGATTCGTTATTCTGAGGTGCTCCTTTGTGGACATCCCATGTACACAACCACATGGATGTATCACATACGGGCAGGGTGCTGGGTCCTGGTCACTTTTTTTCTGCTGGAGTAGGAGGATTGGAAGCTTCTGCTTTGGTCCCGTCATTTTCTGGTAAAGCTAGCCTGTAGCAGCCTCATTTAATAAGTTAATTGAATGAAGAGAATGACTTATACACAGATTTGAAGGTGCTTCAGTTAAAAAGCGTACAGTGTGAGATTGCTTGGTTGCACAACAATCTGAAAGGCTTTTTTTAGGGAATAAATAAATTGACTATTTTGACTTGCTTTAATGCTGCTCATAAATAAAACCTAAAAGTCAGTCATTAGAAGCACCTATTTCTAATCCTTTTTTTTTCCCTTCCCTTCTAGGATGTTCGACGAGAGAATTTTCACAGGTATGTTCTCTGTGCCTTTGGATTTTATTGCCTGCAAATTGAAAGATTATCCAGGGGAGCAGAGTTGAAGTAACATCATCTGTAAACAGCAATAGTGCAGGGCTCACCGTTGTGCTCGGTGAGGAGAAGCCCAGGCTGTGTGCCGTGCCCGGGGGCGATGAGATTGCCTTTGCCCATGACCAGAGCACTGTGCACCCCCAGACAGTGGCTTGAAGTGGGGAATACCCGGGGCACGAGGCTGGGTTGCTCCCTGCACCCAACTGAGCTTCAGCTGCAGGCAGCACGTGACGTGTTTCTGTGCTTTTGTGAGGGAGAAAAATCGCTGCTGGGTTCCTCGTTGGTAAATTATCCTCTTTCTTTTGTCTGGAAGGTGCTAGCACCATCCAGTCGCCGACTGGTTTTAGAAGAAAAACGCCAAAAATCAATCTGATCAGTCACAAAACCCTGGGGGGATTCTTCTGCTTTCTTTTCCCCACGCTTAATCCTGCTCGCTGGAGATGGAGCAGCCACGTTAAGTGCTCCTCGTCACATCAGGGCAGGTGTTGGGGAGCTCCCAGCTCCCTCTCAGGGCACAGAGGAGCTGGCTCCAGCGGCTGCCACGTCCCAGCCTGGAAATTGGGGAAGGTGCTGCAGGAACGGCACCGAGCGCTCCGGGTTAATCGCCCAGCCCTGCTCCCAGGTGTCCCGGGCTGGGCTTGCAAGTAAAGACGTGTTTGGGGTTTTCCTTTCTTTCCGCGTGCTGGCAGCATCCCAGCCACCACCTGACATCTCCACGGGATGGATTAACCCCTGTGGCACCACGACAGCACCCCAGGGGTGCTCACAGAGGGAAATCCCAGCAGAGCCTGGAGGAGGTCCCACCTCCACGGGTGGTTTCTCCATCTCCAGTCCCATTCATGATTTTCTTTGCTCAAGAAAATGATTTTTAAACCCTCGCCCACCCCTAAGGGATGGAGCTCCGAATCACTTCTTGGGCGCTTGGATTTTCCTTGCAAATCCATCAGTTTGCCTGATGTCTTGGGGGAGGCATCGCGCGCAGCCTCACACGGGGCTGATGGAGCAGCTCCTCCCTGCCCACGCTCGAGAGCTGCTGCTGGAAAGCTCCGTGCTGGGAGCTCGGGGTCACTTGGCAGGGAGGTGCAAGTGGAAATGAGGAGACTGGGAAGCAGATCCAGCACGGCTGGGGCGGGTGGCAGCCCCCCTCTTCCCTGCCCGCTCCCTGCAGGGCTACCAGAAGCAAAACACATTAAACCTGTCTTTCTGCGATTCGTGTCAGCACTTCTGACTGTGCAAAAAAAAGCATCTGCTGAGTCAGGAGGTGCCATTTTTGCAAAGACACTTTTTCAGCGCAGAGCTGTATTTTAACTTGCCGACTATAAAGCATCCCAAAGCTTCCCCATACAGTTTTACTCACCCTTTAATTAAAATACCCACCACTGCTAGGAAACCTATTTTTGCTGCTCCCCTGGGTAGTAGCTTAAGGCAGGCTTCGTTGCTGCAAGAACAAGATTTGGTCCATAGAAAGCACAAATTAAAAGGAGCCTTTTGGACTGTCGGTAGATAAATAGTGTCTTTATGGCTCTATATTGCTGCTGGTCCTATTGCCGGAGCCCTGCCCTCCCATGCAGGCTGGATCCTAAAGGAAAAAGGCTTCATTTTCCCAGCGACAGGATGTGTTTTGGAAGGGTGGGGATGTCGGGATGGGGCTTTGGGACCAGCCAAGAGCCTTTTGCAGCTATTTAACAAGACACCTACAAGATTTCTGCAGCCTGGCGGCATAATTTCATTCCCTCCTTCCCCCAGCACTAATCCTTCAGCTCTTCCTTCACCTTCCCTGCCTGATTTTCATTTCCTACCCTGTCATCAGATCACTCGTTTCATCTCCAAGGTCATTGCTGAGGCTTCGTTTCAGCTCCTTTCAGGCTGCTGAGGGACACGGAAGGGAAAGGGGAGGTTTTGCAGGGTGACCCGATCCTTGTGCCCCCCTGCAGCCCATCCTTTCTCCCGAGCTGCTTCCCAGTCCCAGCAGCCAGCCCCTTCGGGTGGTGCTCAGCAAGGTTCCCCAGCACACACCGAGTTTTGCAGGGGTTTAATCAAGAGCCGTGCTATTATTTTGACATGTAAACCCAATTAAATCTGCGCCTTTCTCTCTGCAAACAGACAGCTCTTGAAAACCTGTCCCTCGTCCTGATTTTAGCTCTGGGACTAGAGAGGGGGCACGTGGAGGTGGAAGCGCTATGTTGCTGCGTGTTTACCTTTCAGGTTGCTAATTCTGGTTGCTAATTCTGGTTTTGTTTTTAATTCCAAACCCGCCCTGCGCACCCGGCACCAGGAAGTAAATTTACCAAAGACCCAACCAAGCTGGAGCCCTCCAGCCCCCCCGGGGAGATCTCCCCCGAGCCGCACCGCGGGGCCGTGCTGGACCTGGCGGGGACGTCGCAGGCTGGCAGCAGGTAAGTGGCGTTTCGGTGTGCCTGTGCCAAAACAGTGAAGTTTGGAGTCACTGTTTTTGTAGAAAAGTGGTGAAATGGGTGCCGTGCCCGGGCAGGCTGGCATTATCTGCAGCAGCGATCTCAAGTGTTAAAGCATGGCCTAAGGATCCACCCTCAGCCAGCACCATAACAAACCATCCTGCTAATTAGGTGTTATTTGTTTATAAAGCTCACCAGGAGACTAATAGCGGATTAACCAACGCTTAATAAAGGTGGGGTTGCAGAGTTCAGCAGGTCACTAGGGTTTTTGTGTCTCTGCCTCTGGCACGACCGGCAACCGGCTGTGCCACGAGCCCCACGGGTCCATAATGTGCCCGCAGCACCTACAGAGCGTGTGGCTCTGCTCCCCAGGCCGTGCTGGGGGATCGGGCAGATGTTATTCTCTGTGTAGCCCCCGTTCCCTTCAATTTTGCTTCACCTGACCGGCAGCAACAACGCTAGCCCCAGCGTTTACCTCTCTGCCAAGTTTCCTGGGGTGCCTTTCTGCAGGGGGTTAGGAGGGAGGTGCAGGAGCTCCCTACAAGCCCTGCACAAGGTCTTGCTGCACATCAGCTATTTAAGCCAGGGCTGGTGGACCACGTTTGAGTTTTGCCAAAGGAGATGGTTCCACAGGTGAGCAGATTCACTGCGGATGGTTGCAGAGAGGCAGAGCCAGCTGTAGGCATCTGCGAAGAGCTCTGGCTGGGCTGGCTCGCTTGGCCCAGGTGTGGTTGGTGTACTGGCTGCTATTGGACGCGGATTGATGTGATCAGTGCTAGCCCCAAAGGAGAGCATCCCCAGAGGCTGCCCCCATGCTCGGGGGGCAGCTCGTGGCTGCTGTGCCAGAGGGGGGCTGGCTGAGTCAGGCCCCGCTGGCGTCAGCACAGAGCTGGAACACGGTGATTCATCTCCTCCCGAGGCAGGAATTGAAAGCTGGTTAGAGGAATCACACCCAAGTGCCCGTTTCTCCCCCCAGAAGCCATGCAGGGTCTCCAGGTGAGAGCCTGCATTACAGCAGGGGAAACCAGGCTGGCCTGAATCCAGGCACTTCACTGGTGGTTCGGGGTGCCTGTGGCGAAGGGGGAATTAAACTCAGATCTCCAAGATCCTGCACAAGGGCTTGGCCACAAAGCCATTTTGCAGCTAGCTCTTGCTTGCTCTCCACACCTTGCGGAACGGCCCCGTGGCTGGAAGCATTTAGACTTGGAGAGCAGCAGAGTGTCACAGGGGTGTCAGGGAAAAGTGATGCTGCAAATATCGCTGCTCCCCAAGCACACTGCGGGGCTGAAGGCTGGCCCAAGGCTTCTCATTTTTCTCTTCATTTGTTAACATTTGCAATTAGGACACTTTTAATTTTTGCCACAGAAGATTTCACCACGCTGATAAATTGGTGTGACTGAAAACAAGCGGGCAGACAGACAGGGGCCGAGGGGTGCAGAGCTGGTTTCTGCAAAGCAGCAGGTGGGAAACCAGCTGCTGCATCTCTGCGGGAGCATCCCCGGTGCTGCACCAGCCCCGTCTCAGCTGCCATGCTCCAGCTGGGACCAGGCAGGGGTTGTGTGGTGCAGTAAAAACGCTTCAGAAGACTCTGTGGAAGAAAAATGGGCTTTGTAGGGGCAGTTCATGCTCAGCCAGGTTTGGATGGCTCTTCTCGTGGCGTTGCTGGGATGCAGAGCTGGGCTGGGCTGGGCTGGCCTCATCCCACTGCTAAAACTCGGGCACCACCTGGAGATTGTCCTGGGGTCCCTTTCGAATCTGTCAGACCTGTCCTGGTTGTGCATGTGTGTGCATTGTTCCTGATTTACGCTGTGTGCGTGCACATTGAATCAGGCCACGTTCCCCAGTTTTCCGTGTTTGTGGTTAAATTTAGGTACAATGGGAGCTGTGAATTCCTGCGGTGCTGGTGGTGCGAAATGGGCTTTGCTCTCCCGCAGGCAGAAATTAAATCTCCAATGCATTGATCACACAGACCTGCAGGGAAAAAAAAAAATACGTGTGCTTGAAAGACACTCAAATCCTGCTTTGTCCTTCCTGCAAATGAGGAGAGCTCAGTTCCTGCTCGGAGCACAGCATTTCCATACCTGTGGTCCACCCAGGTCAGAGTCCAGGTCCAGGGCAGTGCCAGACACCACAGGGTAACGCACCCCTCCTAAAGACATCCTCCTAAATTTCCCTAGTGAAAGCTTGACTTTGACCTGAGCTGGAGAAGTTTAACCCCCTTCCCAAAGCTCCAGTTTGATCTATGTTGTAGACAAGCCATCCTTTCTTACCCATTTAAGATCTGTCCTTACAGCAAGAGCAAGGAGAATATTTCAAGAGCTCTCCTGGATCCCTTCACATTTCCCATGCTTTGACGCTGTTGAGTGGATTTAATCGAGTGAGGAGTGCTTTTGAAAATCCCCCCTGAGCCAACAGGGATGTGAAGCCTGCTCGGGAGGGTTTCCCTTCCCTCCGAGGACCAGCATGACGGAGGACGGCGTTCTCCAGTGCCTTTCCTCATGTGCCTTACTGCCAAAGTGCCATGCTTGTTCTTGTTTAAGAAAGACAGGAAGAAAATCCGTCCTGAGAATGCAAAATGATCTAATTTGGATGCCGAACACCCTGCATAAATTTCTAAGCGTGCGAAGTTAACTGTAGACACAAGTTTGGGATAGTGCCCAGTATCCAGGGGAGAAGGGCTTTGGGCAGAATAAATATTTACCAAATCAATTGACTTTTTTCTTCTCTCCCTGTTTGCTTTTGCTCCATGAGTAACCACATTGTAATGAGGCTTTATGCACTGCTCTCTGCCGTGATGGGATGGGGTCTGTGAGGTTTGGGGCTGTTGTTAAACCCCCTCCCTCCGGGATGGGTCCAGCACACACACACGTGGCTTTAACCTTTCCCTCTGATTGCTTCATTACTACCCCTCTTGTCTGCCTCTCCTTTCCAGGTCGGAGAAATGCAGTGTTTCTGAAAGCTGTGAACCAGGTGAGGAAAAAATCATTTTCTCTTGCAAAATGGTGCTGGTTTGGAGTGGAATTTTGGTGGAAAGCCACTGGAGAAGTTGGCTGTGAAGTACCTTTGAAGTGTGGCCTCAGTTACACAGTTTCCCCACGGGGCACTCCTGTCGGGGCTTTATCCCCGTCTGATAGATGCAGTTATGGAGGGTCTTACCCTGTGACCCTCCAATTAGATCCAAAAAGCACATCAGCTGAAATATCAAGACTTCAGCACATGCTTAAAAATGATGCTAAGTGAAGTCTTTCATCTCCAAGTTCCTTTCCACGTGAAAGCTGCCAGGGCTGGGTCACTGAACATCAGCTGAGCGGCAGCAACCAGCTCTGTCCGTGCTCTGACCACTGCCAACGAGAAGGAAACATTTTCCCCAGGCTCAAACAAATTCCCCAGGATTTTTCCCTGGTATGAGGTTGCTGCACTGCTGCCTGATTCACTCGGGGGCTTGGACCCATGTAAATGCCACCAGATAGGCAAAGCCACTCTGAGTGAATTAGGAACGTGTAGGTTCGACTTAGCAGCATGGCTTAGTGGTGGGCTTGTCAGGATGAGGTTAAAGGTTGGGCTGGATGATCTCAGAGCTCTTTTCCAACCTGAATGATTCTGTGATTCTACTCTGGTGATTGTCTTTGGTTGTCTTTGCCCCTTAGGTACCTCAGGAGAGCTGGGTGGGATCAGGCAGATCAAAATCGAGCCGGACGAGCTGGACATCATTCAGATCACTGTTCCAGGTAGGCGCTGGGGTCCTCTTCACAGGGAGTGCTGCATCGCGGTGTCTCAGAGTTTTGCTTGGAGAAGATCCACATGGGGGCATCTCCCCGTGCCGGCTCTCCGCCTGGACGCTTGCACTGTTGGTTCTTCACTGAAAGTCATTTTAAGGGGCGTATCAGGAATCAGCTGGGTTTGCTGCTTTCCTTCGGGCATGGGCTTGGAAGATCCCAGGTATTGAGTGTGGGACCCTTGCGACAAGGCACTACATTTAGAGTGACAGCCTGATAAGGATGAGATTGTAAGAACAAGCTTCATTTTAAGCGCATGCTGAAAACGTGCTGGATATGGCAACACTGGTGTGTTTCCCTGCATTTCTTCCCAGGAGGGGTCGGTGGTGATAGATGGGGACAGAGTTGGGGACAGAGATGGAGCAGCTGCTGCTGGAGGGCAGCTGGGAGCCAGCTTCCCCAGGAACATCCATTTCTAGAGCAGCTACCTGACCTGGGTAGCGCCCCGAATGGTAGGGCGATGCGTAGGGCTTAAGGAGTGGATAGGTAGCACTTTGCATTTTCAGTGTGCTTTACAAACATTAATTAATAATCTCACCAGAATTAGGGCAGCAACACGACTCCCAGCGTGCCCGAGAGCGAGCGATGCTGGCGGCAGCAGTGATGCTGATCCTCGTTGCACCCAAATTGCTGCAATCTCCATTGCGCCCCAAGGCACTGGTCCATGTTCTGGGAGTCGCTCCAGGATTATCGCAGAAAGGATTTAACATATGGTTACTACAGGGGATGGAGAAAGGAGCGAGGGCTAGCGGTAGATCAAACGTTTTCATTTTCAACTTGGCAGCTCGTGGAAGAGAAGAAAGTTAAATGCGTGGTGAGCTGGCAGTGCGGGGGAGGAGGAGGTGTTATCACTTCTCCAGAGCCAGGTAGATCACACTTGAAGTCTGGACTCCACTTTTTATTGCCTTATTTGAAGGTACAGTTCAATCAGAGGGAGTACAGCTTAGGGCAATGGAGATGATTAATAGAAAAGAGGTGCTCATGTACAAGGAGAAATTGATGAAATTTGGATTATTTATCCTGTGAGGAGAAGATTAAGAAGTGACCTGATTGAAGTATTTAAACTAGCTAAAGGTTTATTTAAAGCTAAATTTGGATAGCTCTTTGAGGGCATCGGAGAGTCTGGCATTAGGGGATACAGGTTTAAATTACGAGGGCGTACACATACATGTGTAAGGGAGACTTCAGGAGGTGGCATTTCAGGGAGGAAGGCAGCTTTAGTGGGATGGTCTTCCCAAGGTGGAGTTGTTTCAAGCAGCATTAATTTTTTAAGCTAGAACTGAGTGTCCAGATGGAGTTAAGCCAATTAAATCATTCTGAACCCATTTTGCTCTTCACCTTCTGCAAAAGTTAGGAAGAAACCTTGCTCTTTCCCCTTGGTCTGAGAGGTTGGGTGCATTTTGGGGATGCTGTGGGCCACGGCGCATGGGGATCCCACCTAGACTGGGGGTGCCCTTAGTGCAGCCCCTGCTGATGGGCCAACCCCTTCTGAAAAAAAAAGAAGGTTTTGGGGTTGGTGCCCCTCTCCTTGAAACAAAAGCTGCCCGTGGTGTGTTGTCCACAGACCGATCACCCACTTCGGATGAGATGCACGACCCGGTGACCACGCACATGGCCTCGGAGGAGTCGAGCTACATCCTAGATGCAGTAGCAGGTGAGGGAAATGGCACGGCCGGGAGCCTGCATGTCCCATCCAGTGCACGGCAATTCATGCTTGTATCAGAAATGAGTAAATGCGAGCCAACGTGATGGGGTCAGGACCCTCTTCCAGAGTCATGGTCTCAGTTAGGCTGGCTGGGAGCTCTGGTAGACAGGGGATGCGTGTTGGGTGCTGCCATGGCACGAGCCAGGGTCCCAGGGGACGCTGTGACACTGCCAGCCCGAGCCTGTGCTTGGGCAGGGGCTCAGTGAGAGGTGTGGGGGTCATTGGGTGATGGTGGGGGACCTGGAAGGCTCCTGCTCATACCTGGTCTGGCTTTGCTGGTGCTGGCTGCTGCTCACCCTCCTCTTCCTCAGCAGGGACCGAGAAGGGGCCTGGTGAGGAGTCACGACACGAGGAGAAGCAGATGGAGGGATCAGGTGAGGTTCTGATGAACATCTCCAATCATTGCAAGGTTTGGGAGGTTTTGACAGACACGGATGTATTTCGCTGGGCTGCCTACAGCACCTGCAAAGCATCCAGCCCCCAGAAAGCTCCATGCAGAAGGGCACCCCTGTATTTTGGGGTGAAATGCTCAGACAATGTGTGCTGGTGACTGGAGCAGATCCCACCAGCACCATCTCCATGCACAAGCAGGAGGTCTCTGCCCTCCCTCTCACACTGGTAGCATATTTTGCCCAGACTTACATTTTCCCTATCTTTTCCTCCTTGCTGCTGTGCAGCGGGGAGCTTGGTACTGCATCCTTGCCCTTCCTCGCTCAGGAGGTTCAGAGGCAGCTGCCACAGGACCGGCTCTGACTTTGGGGGCAGGACGAGCTCACGAGGGCTGCTCACCTTCGCTGCATGTTGCTTGCACTGGAGGCAGCAGATTTCTCAGAGCATCTCTTTTTTTTTGCAGATGGTATAGGGGACGTTTTAAGTCATTTGAGGAAACAAGTGGAAATTTTGTTCAACACGAGATACGGTGAGCTGGTCATCGACACGTGTGTGTAATGCCAAGTGCTGCCTGCGGCCGCGGGGAGCTCCTAATTGCTAAGAAATGTCACCTACCATTTCCAAACCGGTTGCTGAGGAAAGGTGCAATCTAATTTGTTCATTTGCTGTCTGCCGGGCTTATGAACGCATCTGAAGTCTCCCTGGGCCTCGTTATTGCAGCTCTTCCCCTTGGCTTCCTCGATGCCTTTTTGCTGGCTGCAGCCCAGGAGTTGTGGCGGTGACCTTCAGCCTTCCTCCTGCAGAGGCGGAGGGCTGGCAGGGCTGCCCAGCACTCGTGTGAAATATCCGAGAGGGTTTTCCATCCTTCTGGGCTGTGTCGTGGCCAGGAGGGCTGGCTGGGTGCAGGGGCTGGCACTTGCATGCCCTGCCCTGGGGGCACGCACCAAGCATCCCGTGCTCCCTCCTCCTCGCAAGGAAAGGCAAAGAGGTCTGCTGGGGAAGCACGCTGTAAAAAAATAACAAAAAGCAGGTTACTGCCTGCTTTCGGTGCCAAAGGATGCGTCTCCTAACTTAATTAAGTTCATCAGGGCATTCGGGGTGGCAGACAAAATATTGTACTTTACCTCCCACGACTTTTCCTAAAGGTTACGTAGCTCAGGAAAAATGCACGAGCTCACGTGCGCTCTGCGAGCTGGCAGAAAGGTTTCTGTGCTGCTGGGGACAGGAGGTGCAGCTCTGCCCGTGTGGCCCACCAAATGCCAGAGGCAGAGCTGCGAGAGCAGATAACCCCCCTCCTTGTGGGGCTGAGGGATGGCCGGGAGGTCTGGGTGTGGTGTCCCCGCTGCAAACACTTGCAGCTGCTTCAGGATGTGTTACTGAGCTGGTCACAAAAAAGCAGCAAACGCAAACAGAAATCCTAGGGGCTGCCTGGCTTCACGCCTTGACTCCCACCCACCTGCATCAGGCGGACAGGACGGCCCTACCAGCATAACCAGAAACGGCCCCAAAACCTCTCCAACACCCCACTGATTATCGTGTCTCTGCTGCATTGACCCGACGGGGCAAACTAACGAGATATGGTCCTCCCGCAGCGAAAGCCATAGGAATATCGGAGCCAGTCAAGGTCCCCTACTCCAAGTTCCTGATGTACCCCGAGGACCTGTTCGTCGTAGGCTTGCCGGAGGGCATCCTGCTGCGGCGCCCCAACTGCTTCGGGATTGCAAAGCTGAAGAAGATCCTGCAAGCAAGCAACAACATCCAGTTTGTCATTAAAAGGTGAGGCAAGCGGAGTGCCCGTCCCGCAGGGAGGGTGCTGCAGCTCGGAGCTGTTGCTCCTGGGGAGCACACACACGTGCAGTGTCCTGGAGAGCACCCATCGCTTGGTCACCCTCAGTGAATTTGTTTGATTAGGAGCCATCAAATGATGTGGCAGTTCCCAAGGTGTCAGCGGTGTTGCTGTTGGTCTCTCCCTCTTCGTCTTTTATTTTAAAATTCACCTTTGCAAGGGTTTGGCCTTAGGAGCAGGGAGCACCCAAGGGTGTCAGGCGTGGGACAAGGAGGGGCTGGGCGCCCCAGAGGGTTTTCCTGCGTGCAGCGGCTCCAGCCAAGGTCCAGCTGTGCACATCTGCGTCCCAGAGGGGTGTTGGATGCTACAGGCATCAGGCAGATGCTGTCCTTGCACTGAGGGGGTGTCACAGAAGCTGGGGGAGCTGTAAGATGCCACTGGCAACATGCAGCAACGGCACCGGGAAAGAATCCCACAGAGATGGATTTTTAAATGTCTTTAGGTATCTTTGAGGGTTTCTCACCCAAACAACGACAATTTTGTGTGCCAATTGTATGTTGCAAGCAGTTAGGCAGGCTTTTCCCGTCCCCGAGACGCACGCAGGACCACATCTCATAAAAGTTTGTAGGCACTGATTTAAGCTGCTCAGCCAGCACGGGCTTAATCTTATCCCACGGAGTGTTACACGGGCTCGCTAAAGAGGCTGTCAGCATGAAAATTATTTCCGAAGTTCCCCTGCTGTACTGCAGGAGCTTTAAAATTGCATTAGCCAGATATGTTTAGTGGGTTTGCGGCTGGAGGAGCGTTATCCTCGGTGATGGATGGAGCAGTAAAACGCTGATGGCTTTGCTGGCTGGGGGCTCGCTCACGCTGCGCCTGCTTCTTGCTCTTTTCCAGGCCAGAGCTGCTGGCAGAGGGCGTTAAGGAGATGGCGTCGGACAGCCCAGGAGCCAAAGGTAGGCTTCAAAGCACCGTTAAGGGCAGGGTACCAGAGGAACGGGGCCATTTCCCTGCTGCGCATCTCGTGCCGTCCCTCTCCACCTCATTTTTGGGCTGTGCAAAGGCAGCTGTGGCGTTTGGCGCTGCCGAGCCCAGCCCTTGTGCATCCCCTCGGCGGTACCGCGGGTCCTAACCCTCTGTGTCCCCTGCCCCAGCTGCCGCCGAGAGGGACTGCAGTGACACGCTGCTGGACGATGCTGTGAAGAGGCAGGGCTTCCAAGGTGAGCCCCAAGAGGCCTTCGGGACGGGCCTGCACGTACGGGGGGGGGCTTCGGGGAACGTCCCCTGGCCACCACAGAGCCCTTGTGGGCTGCATGGAGGCAACAGAGGTGGAAAAGGAGCCACCGTGAGATTGTAGGGATTGAGGGGTCAGTAGAATCAAGGATGGGAGGGAGGAGTTTAGTGGGGACTGTTAGCGTTAGGTCAGAGGTTGGACTCGATGATCTTGAGGTCTCTTCCAACCTAGAAAATTCTGTGATTCTGTGAAAGGAAAGGAGACGGGGTGAGAGGCAGCAGGCAGGCTGGAGGGAGGATGCGCAGCCAGGGGCAGGTCCCGCAGGTCCACAGGAGAGCCTTGAAGTGCCCTGGGTGGTGCCCTAATTAAACAGCTTTGCTTATCTCGCCATCTGACCTTGCGAGACACATAATTAAGCCTTGTAAGATTCGGGGTTTGCCTTTTTTTGTGGCTTTTTCCACCCGGGTGATGTTTGTGCAAACACCGCTCCCACCACAGCACATCTCCAGCGCGGGGCACGTCTTTTTGGGGCGGCTCAAAAAATCAGGGGAAGGAGCAGCCACAGAGAGCCCCTGGCTTGTTATAGGCAAGTGCTGCCCCACTTGAGCAGTCCACAAAGAGGGATGGAGGCCTTTAAAGGGCTTCGGCTTTTCAGGCAGGGTTTTGAGTGTGCTTTATTTTAACGCCGCTAATTATCACGACTGAATCTTCGATTTCATGCAGCTTTTATTCTTAGCAAACAGGCAGGGGAAAAAAACATATTTCTGTTTAGATTATTTTTAAGGACTTTGAATGGCCTACTCCAGAGATTAGCTAATTGCGAGATAAGGACTTTCCTATAATTAGAAAATCGTATTACTTAAAAGTCACAGAGTGCCTTTTAATTTAACAGCAGAAGTCCATAATTGTTTCTTTATTTTACAGAAAATTATGATGCCAGGCTTTCCAGAATAGACATCGCTAACACACTGCGGGAACAAGTCCAGGACCTGTTCAATAAGAAATACGGTGAGGAATCAGGGTGGGAGTTGTTCTCATTCCCCTCTCCCCTCCCTGATTTTTTGCCCCCATCCCTCCCTCTCTCCCCCCACCTCCTCGCTGGGTGCTTCCCTTTGTCTCCCCCTTCCCCTGCGGAGCAGCGGGCGTTTTGCTGGGTGCCCAAGGACCCGTTTCTGTTTCCCGGGGAGGGGAAGAAGTGCTCCCTGCCGCAGGCGCTGGCTGTGTGGGTGGCTCCCACATGGCACCCTTTGTGCCGTCCCTGGATGGGCTGTTCCATATTTTATCCCCCCTCTGTGCAGAACAGCGCTGGAGATTTCATGAGTGGAGCTGGAGAGATTTGTCTGAGTGCCTAGGGATGGGGGTGGAAGAGAATAAGGGGAGGGGGGGCATAGAGCAAGTGCTTGGATGTGCAGGTACTGCTCTTCCCATCTTTTAGGGTCTTTTAGGGACACCTTCTTGGGCTCTGCAGGGTATCCCCATGCCCTGCCCACCCAGCACCTGCTGTGTATCACACAAGGCAAGGCACTGCCTTTATCCCGTTTTCTGGATGGGGTGAGCCTCGCCCAGGTCCCCCAGGATCTGCTCTCCATCAGCCAGCAAGCCAGTGGGATTATTGCCAGGCAGCCCGTGGGCTCAGCCCTACAGCCAGATGTCAGAGAGGGGACGTGGATGTGAAGTTATCTCCAAAGAATGTCCCCAAGCAAACACCGGGGTTTGGGGGGGACTGGGGATGGAGCCAGAGCCACGGTCAAGGTCACATCGCTGCCATCCTGCACGCTTACCTCTTGCTTCTCTTCCAGGTGAAGCCTTGGGGATCAAATACCCCGTACAAGTGCCATACAAGCGGATCAAAAGCAATCCGGGCTCGGTGATCATCGAGGGGCTGCCCCCCGGCATCCCCTTCCGCAAGCCCTGCACCTTTGGCTCCCAGAACCTGGAGCGGATATTGGCTGTGGCCGACAAAATCAAGTTCACAGTGACGAGGTACGGCCCCCAGGGCTGCCTGCACCCCGCGGGCAGGGGGAAAGCAGAGGGAGCAGCCACGGGGCTGCTGTGCCTCATCCTAAATGCATTGCAGGCTCCACCAGCCCTCGTAAATGCAGCACAGACCTCCAGCCCCAAGACAGCAATTGGGCTGGCACTTAATGCTTTGGAGTGGGTCAGAAAATGGAGCCTCCTCCTGCTCCTTCCTCCTGCCTGCTGCCCAGGAAGGAGGTGGGAAGGGGCTGAGAGCGGCGCCGGCAGGGCTGCAGCCCCCAAAACGGCTCTGTGGGAGATTGCAGGGCACCGGGTGCATGGGCAGGGAAATCCCAAACAGCTTTCCTTGGACTTGAGGTGGGAGAAAAGTGTTAGTGCTGGAGCGAGGGCAGAGAGACGGGCTCCTGCAGCAGGGGGATGGCTCCATGGGCAGGTTTTGCAGCCAAACTGGGGGGCACCAGTGGGGAAGGGGAAGGCAGTGGTGCAAATGGGTGGGGAAAGAGGTTCACGTGAATCCATCGCTGTTGTTGGGCCCCGCTGCGTGTCTTCATACCCACAAAGAGCGTGCTGCCCAGAGCCAGGAGCGTGAAATCTTTTGAAATCATTTGAAATCTTTTTTCCTTCTTTTTCACAGGCCTTTCCAAGGACTCATCCCCAAACCCGGTAAGAGATGATGCCTTTTTGCCTAAGCAACGCGTTGGCTCGGTGTTTATTGTTGGGCAGGGAGCTGCATGGTGTGAATGGGGCACTAATTTTATCGGCTGGGAGAAGGTTGTCGCCGACCTTGCTTTCCTGCATTTCCCATTTCTTTATTTTGTGCTGTTATTTGCTGCCTCTGATGCTGTTCCCCTGACCGAGGCAGCTGGCCTCAGCTTCATGCAGTTGTACTGGCGCTGTTTCCTTGAAATGACAGCGTTTTTGAAGAGCTAATCTAGGGCAGGAGTCCAGGTTCTGCATTTCAGAAAGCGCACGCTCCTAAAAGTAAACACCTCGCAATTAGCCGGGGGTTCACCAGCGAGGTGCTGGGGAGGGGGGAGAGCTGCGGGACCCCCATCGGTCTGCACCGGTCTGCAGCTCCATCTCTCCCTCCTGGGCTCCCTGGAAAAGAGCTGCTGCTAGAAATGCAGTTAAAAACCTGTCTTTGTTTTAAATGTCTGTAATTACAGCCAGTGGAAGAGCACAGATGGGTGCAAAAACCGTTGTCGTCTTTATTGATGGCTTTCCATTTCCTTGGCCAGCCTCCACGGAGATGGCACAATTTAGGGAAGAAAAATATGACAGAGAGGAAAACATTTGTATGGCCTCATTGGGAGCTGCAGAGAGGTGGTAGACTCCAGAGACGGCTCCGACACGAGGAGGTCTGTCTGCAAAACGGGGAGCAGGGGCTGCGCGGCACGGCTCCCTGCCCGGCCACCTCCACGGAGAAGTCCCCTGAGACCTCCGCAGGCTTTGGGGCAGCCTCCTTATCTCCTTAGCAGCCTCCTTATCAGCCTCCTTATCTCGTGTCAGCCAGATCTTTGGCCGAGCCCTGGGCGATTGCCAGTTCAGCAGAACGTGGCTTTTCCATGGGGTCGCAGGGACGTGGCACTGGGGCGAGCTGAGGGCGCAGCCGCTGCTCCAGCCCTTCCCGTCCCCTGCCGAGAGCTGCGGAGCTGCGTTAGGAGACACCGACCTGACACTAATCGCCCCGTTAACGAAGGAGCACATCAGAAGGCAAATCTTTCAGCCTGCCAGCTGGCTTGGAAATGCAGCGTGATAGATAGAGATGTAGGAGAATTTGATTTTATTTTCCGTGCACATTTTTTTTTCCCTCCTTCTCCAGCTGAACGTGCGCACCACGGGTTTGCCCACGCTAGCACGAAATCAAAGACGTTTTATGCTGTGTATTGTCTTACCTAGAGGGCTCTGGAGGAGGTCACGGCATCCCTGCCCCCCAAAAAAATCCCCACTGACAGCAATTAACCTCTCTCCTGCTTTTCCATCGTCTCACACCTCGGTGGATGGTGGCCACGCAGTGGCACATCCCTCGCGTTTGCTTCGATCGCTTTTTATCTGCCTTAACAAAATTAATGATTTCAAAATAGCCATAGATCATAAAAAATTCAGATTTAAGAGAGGCTGTCATGTTCTTTTTGCCTCAATCTTTTGTAGTGAAGTCCTGCCACATGAAATTAAGACCAACAGAAGTGCATGCTTGGCATTAGAACAAAATCAATGAACATCTCTTTTATTTCGTGGAGGAGTGTTAAAATAAAAGCAAGGGCTACTCCCAAACGGGAGGGCACTGCAAAGGCACCTGAAGGTCGGAAAGCCCAGGAGATGACTTCATAGATAGAAGGGAGGTTACATTTTCATGGCTCATCTTGGCCAGAAATGATGTGAAAAGTATACATTTTAAGGGAGGAAGGAAATTGAACATGAGCTTTTTTTTTTTTTTATAAAAAAAATCACTTTGGTGTGATTTTAGGTGCTTTTAAGGTGAATTAACAGCATTTCACTTGCTTTAAGGAGGTTGTGCACCCTCTGCATGGCAAATAACCGCCCAAATAACCGCAGGGCTGCAGGGGGGCGGGTTCTCTATTGCTTCTCTGATTTTAGGAGACCCATTTTTTTGAGTGCAACAGAACCAGATAAATGGCTTTAAATACAATGCGGGTGCCTGGTGCTCTTTGTCTCCAAATTATCTGTGAATTCTCTGCCACGGTGCTCTCTCCCTTACGGCTGTGGGGATGGGATCGGCTGATGCCTGCGTGCACAGAGGTGCCCAGCGGTGCTTTCTGAGAACGGGGCCATTTTTAGGGAAAAGCAAATCCCGAGGCGATGGGGAGCCGTGGGTGCTCCCTGGTGTCCACAGCAGGCCGGCATCTGTAGCACAGTCGTTCAGCACAGGTTTCCAGCTGCCTGTCAAGGCTCAGCAGTGCTCCTGGTGCTGCTGGCACAGCTGCCAGCACCTTACCCACGTGCTGCTCCCTGCAGTCAGCATCCCTGTCCCCGGGATGGTTTGAACCCCTCTGCACCCCAAACCAGGCACAGCACAGCCAGGGGGGCAGGGGTCCCACGGGGCTTTGTCCCCCCTGGCCTCCAGAGGCTGGCATTTTGTCTTCCAGTTCCTTTTCTCCCCGCTGCTGGTGTCTGCTCGGGGCAAAAGACCTTCCCAGCCCCTTTTTGACAGCATTCAAACAGGAGTGGGGGAGCAGGGGTGAAGCTCCAGTGCTACAAACACAGCACTTAGCCTTTCTTTTCGTCTTTCCTGAGGCACAGAGATACAAAACAGGCTTAATTTGAGCCTTTGAAAAAAAAAAAAAAAATCAGGCATAAGTAATCTTGCAAAAAAAAAATATCTTTCTGTATGTTAATTTTTATGTGCTTTGATTGAAAATGTACACCAGCTCCATCTGTCCTATTCCCCAAACTCCCCACCACCCTGATAGATTATTTCCCATACTCCAATTAATAAAGTAGGGCAGGCAGTGTTCTTTAATTAAAAAAAAACACACATCCAGGCATCCTTTTTTTTTTTTTTTTTAATCACAAGAGCACAATCCTCCACAAGACTTTGATGAGATGTGCCTCACGTTGGAAACTCCAAACCACAAAAAAAAAATGAGAGAGAAAAGCTCTTGGATCCAGCAGGAACCAGGGCAAAACGTGGCTCACTCCATCCCCACAGCTCCCAGGCATCCCCACGTCCCTCAGCCCCATTTTTAAGCCCTGTGAGAGCCTCCAGGTTGTTGTCCCTTCTGCTCTGCCTGCCTTTATCCAGGATGAATTATTTCTTGCTTTACTGGTCAGCATTGTTAGTCTGAACATGGAGCAGATGATGGTGTAAATGGCTGCGTGGCTTCCAGGCCTGCTTTAAGCACCTCTGTGGTTGGGATCCCAGATCTTTGCGTTTTTGTTGTTGTTTTTTTGCCTCCTTTTCCCTTCCACGTGGTGCACTCAGCATCCTCGCGTGGAAGGCAGTGCCATCGCCCAGCCGATCCCAGCCTTGCAGTTGCTTTGCTTTGCTCCCACTCCCCACAGCCTCATGTCCTGCTGTGGTCTTCAGAGGCCCCCAAACCCCAAAATCCCCCTTTTTTTTGCATTTTGCAGGGCACTGGGCACTGCCATGTCCTGGCGGTGCCGCGGCGCGTGCGCGCTCCGCACACGAGAGCAGCGGCCGTGACCCTGGTGGGTGGCTGAGCACACCTGGGTTACCAGGGCAAGAAATTCAATTATCTTCCTTAATCAGCCTGATTTAATAACAGCACCTTGACATCTTCACCTGAGGATGAAAACGTTTGGCTTTGTTTTATTTATTCCCAAAGAAATAACAATTAAAATATATTTCAGTAGCTCCCAGACCTGCCTTCACCCCCTGCCCGTGCTCCAGCACCCCGACCCTGCTCCCCAGCGGGTTTCCCTTGCCTGTGCAGGCGTTCCCCAGCTGCATTTCTTCCTCTTCGTGCTACACATTCACCAAAATACTTTGTTCAGGGACTGCTTCCCCGGACCTGCTGGAACTGTTTGCTTTTCTGCCCCTCCTGGGAGGCGTGCTGTTGCTCCTCTCCGCTCAGCAAATTCGGCAGCGCCCCACTGCTCGCTCACCCCTTCCCCTGAGGTTCCTGTTTGCTGCCCCCCATGGGAATTGTGGCCCTGGCCCCTCGCCGGGGCTTTTCCCCAGCAGATTTGTTTCTTTTTGGCGCTGTTTCTATGAGCCAGAGGCGAGGCCAGCCTCCCCGCAGGGAGCCCTTTGCTCTGTTTCCCCCCATAGCTGCAGAACTAACCCAACTCCCCTCCGCTTTCCATCTGCTCCAACCTCAATTTTTCCCCCCGGTGACATTTGCCCACCCTCCCAAGTGTTCCCCAGGCTCTTTAGGGGCACAGCATAACCCCGTGGGATGCTCGGGGCCTTAGGCAGTTCCCCAAATCAGCCCCTGGGCAGGTCAGCCACCGCCAGCTCTGTGCCACGAGGACCTGGGACCAGAGCACCCTTAGTCGGGACAGCACCGCCCTGGGTTTTGCTTTTGTTTGTGAACACAGAACCAAGCTGTAGCACTCATTGCTCTCTTTTTCTTTCTCTCCTTTTTTTTTTTTCTTCTTTTAACTTGCGCTGTAGCCCCTAGACGGATAACGTCATTGGAAAAAGCGTACGCTGCCTTGAATGGTACGTAGCTCAGTTGGTGCATCGTAGATGGTAGCAGACAAGAAATGCACTTGCCTATTAATGTGGGAATGAAAATGCGTTCCAACCCCAAATTGCAGGTATTTTTTCCTCTCTGCTGTGTTTCCCTGTGACGCCCAGCCCGGCTGTGTGTGCCAGCCCCGTGTTGTGCTGTTGATGCTCTCTCCTCCGCGGGGCTGTGGCCATCGGTGCCAGCTCTGCTCGAGGCGCGCCAACCTGACAAGTCACGCTTAGCTCCTCCACGTGGCCCAGCAATTACGGTGTTAAAAGGTCCCCTGCCATTCGCAATGAGCACTTGCACAGATTGGGGGCTGGTTTTGGGGGAGGGTTGGTTTGTTTTATGTTTTTCTTCGCTTTAATACACTGGGTGCTGGTGTGCAGTTGTGCAGGCTCCAAGGATTTAACGTCTCCGCTAACATAGGAGTAGAGGAGCCTGCCTGGTGCAGGGGCCGGTGTTTCTTTGGCAGGATTGGGCTTATTCCCATCCTCTGGGGTTGTGGCCGTGCCTGGATGCTCACCGTGTGCTCCCACACGTTTCTAGTTGTGCTCTGAGAACATGCAGAGCTGGAGCTGCCCCTGTCTGCCTTAACCCCGGGTCACTGCGGAGCAGCCGCAGCAGTGTTAGCGGGTCTGTGCCGGATTTGCACTGGTGTCACTGAACTGCACCCTGAGAAGAGCTGGAAGGTGAGGAGAGGTGTGTGGGGGTCCTCTGGAGGCTCAGGGCCAGATCCTGACAGCGGTCAGCATGCTGATCCCAAGCCTGGCAGCGTGCTCCATTGAAAGCAGTGGGATTGCCCCAAGGAGGGACAATCCCCTTGTGAGGGCAGCGGCTACCAGGCCGTGGGGATGTAATTTGGGCAGTGGTCACCTGCTGCTGGACATGCTGGAGCACCCGGGTGTTCAGATAACGGCGGGGTTCATTCATCACCCAGGTTCGGGGTGCGATGCCTTTGGGGTGCGGACACCCACGGTGCCCCATCAGCATCCCCAGCTCGTGCCTGGGCTCGGTGCAGGCGTAAGGGTGCCCCTGCTGAGTTAATTGCTAGAGGCAGGGAGTCCCAGTCCGGTGATAAAACAGCAATAAGCACATTACAGATTTTTTTGGGGGGAAAAAAAATAGTCAACTGGCTACTTATTTAATTAAAAAAATAATAAATTGAATTGATAGCACAGACTTGAACCCAGCAGCATGCATAAACCCGCTTTTTGTTCAGGACTTAGCGCATCCTTGGTGACAAATGTCTAACGTAAAGGTGGCTGAGATCTCTCTTGCCCAGGGGCGGTGGGGGCACGGAGGATGCAGGGGCAGGTCCCCGGGACAGAGCCTCCTCTCTGGCTTCTCTGTTACGCATGCTCAGTTCCAGCTTTTTCATGGCATTGGCTTGTGTCCCCGGCTGGGAATTCGGGAGCGCTGCCCGTTGCACAAGGCAGAAAAAAAAAACACAAAAAACCTTGGGATTGTGTTTCTGCCAGTTGGGTCTCCCGGGGCATTAGCGGAAAGGAAAGAGCTTCTGCATTTTTCAGTCTCAGAGGAAAATGAACCAAGTGAGAACAACGTCATTCTGATGTTTCTTTGTCTGCTACCATCTATACCCATGCGGGTGTGTGCGAACATCCCAGCAACTGAGCAGAAATGACAGGGAAGTCACAGAGGGAGCCCGCAGGGTTTGCCCCCGCCAGCCCCCCTGCAGCAGTGCCACGGCC
The DNA here is from genome assembly GCF_009819795.1 of Aythya fuligula. NCBI lineage: Eukaryota > Metazoa > Chordata > Aves > Anseriformes > Anatidae > Aythya > Aythya fuligula. Next base: position 3,300,627 of record NC_045578.1, on the reverse strand, counting down.
TCAGGAGTGGCACGGCAAGCAGACGGCTTGTTTCTTGAAACCAGAGGGCCTTGGAGATGTTTGTGTTATTTTCTGCCATTTTACCTATTTTTCACTCCATCCCTTTCGAGCTCCTTTTGTTGATGTTTCTGGATCTGAAGCACAACTTGGCCCAAAGGCTCCTTCGCAGAAACTTCTCCCCTTTGCTCCCAGCTCTGTCTGGGCATACAAAAGCCCCTTTTTCAGGCTCAGCAGCTCGAGAAGAGGCTTTGCTGGGGCTGTTCCCTGGGGCAGCAGGGCACCAAGATGTAAGGGTGGCAGCTTCGTCCCAGGACCCAGCCCCTCAGCAGCCGAAGCGTGGGGCTCCTGCTGCGAGTGGCGGTGCTGAGCACCAGCCTCCAAATCCCCTCTCAGGGAGGCAGGGACCCACGTGAGGTTTTCCATATGTACATAAAACAAAATTTCAAGCCACGTGATTGCTCAAAATCAAATTAAATAGCCCCGCACCGCAGGCAGAGGATGCTCGGGTCCTTTACAGCTGTGCCAAGGCTTGCAGCGTTCACCTTGGTATTTCAAATAACCACCCCTGGGCAAAATACCTGCCTTCAGCATGGCAAGCTTGGTTGGTGGAGGTGATGTCTCTGGGACTCCTGTATTTAAGGAGCTGAATTAAATTCCTGTGTAATGGTGCCCGCGCACATCCCAGCTCACTGGCGGCTGCTTTAGAGCAGCGGGGACCCACTCGGTTTGGCTGGGAAGGCAGCGCCCACCCCTGCTCTGCCCAACTTGGGTGCCGTGGTCCTGCCTCGTGTCCCAGGGCTGGGGGGGTGAGGCACACAGAGAGGTGGAAAAGCTTCGTTTGGGCTGTCCTTTGTGTCTGGGGGGTGGGAAAGCATCGCAAGGAGCAGGTACCGCAGACGGTACCTGGAGCCCCCCGAGGATGCTGAATAGCTGGGGAGAAGTGTCCTGGCACGGGCACGTCATTTAAAAGGAGAGAGCGGAGAAGAAACTGGTTGGCGTGATGAGGATAATTAAAAAAGTTAGTAAAGCCAAGCTGATTATATGGCGTATTATAAAACAATACTGTACTTAGGAGCCCGGCTATAAAAGCGCTATCTCATTCCTTGATATCACTTGTGGGAGCATTTGTGGCGCTCAGGGCCTGAGTCTCCATCGCTTTGCATATTTTGCAGTCATTTCCAGCACCGCAAAGTGGATGTAAAATGCTCTCAGCCATGGCAGCGCGTGGCAAATGCAGATTTGGCAGCATTTTATAGCTCCTGCACGCTGCTCTGAAAGGTGGCAGAAGGTGCAAGCGAGGAACGGCCGCGTCTGAGCTGTCCCCACGTGGCGGTGGGGTGGGCTTTCCAGGGGTCAGGAAGAAACGGGAGGTTTTATTCCCTGCCCTTTTTTGCTTTGCAGATGAGGACGACGCCAACAGGCTTGGAGAGAAGGTGATTCTCCGAGAGCAAGTGAAAGAGCTTTTCAATGAAAAATACGGTGAGTCTCCCATCTGCACACAGAGCAAGGCGAGTTTGTTTTTGCTGACAGCAGCCGTAGTTAAAATTAATTAGGCTGAAGGGCTCTATTTATAGGCCGAGCACACGGCAGCCTGCTGCAGCACAGGTTTCCTCCCGCTGCTCCGTGTTGCAGCCCGTCCCCGGGGACGCTCCCGCGCCTCGCTCCCGCAGGTGGGACCGTGACCTTCTTGGTGACAGCTCATCCTTGGAGCGGGGAGGGAGGAGGGCGAAATGCAGCCCGGGAGCTGGATTTGTTCAGGCTGCCATCAGCCTTCGATGCGTTTTTGATGTGTCCTGAGCTAGCGTGAGCCGTGGTGCGTGCCCACCCTGCGCCAGCCTGCTGGAGCTGCGGCAGAAAAGCAGGTCAGGAGGTGGAGGGAGATTTGCAAATGCCCTTTGCGGATTCCTTGTGCTGCCTGGAGAGCCCACCCATCCCCGCTGGGCATTGGGAAAAGGCATCACAGGAAAATCAGCTGGAAGTGGGGAGAAATAGGAGCCAGGAGGAGGATGTAAATAATTGCTTGAAAGAGAAGGGAAACGGCCAAGTGATGGCAAAGAGGTGGGGAGAGAGGCTTGTAAAACCATGACCAGCACAGAAGGGAGGGATGCGTGCTGTTCCCCAAAGTGCAGGAACTAAAGGGGGACCCAGAGAAACGGGCAGTGGGCTTAAACCACGCAGAAGAAAGTACTTCTAATGCAGCACATCATTAAATCGTCATATTTTGCTGCCGTGGGGTGTTGTGGAGGCCAAAGGGCTGAAGGACTTCAAAAAGTGGGCAAGAGCAATTCTTGGGGCTCCTGGGGGCTGCTGAATGCAGCGTGCTGGATGTGATCTCCACACCCCAGTGACCCCAAAACTGCCTATATTTGGAGCCGAGGAGAGATGGACAAATCCCTCTCATTTGCCCTGCTTCCTAAACATCCTCCCACGCTGGTGCTGGCCCAGCCACGGGCAGGGTGCTGGGCTCGCTGGGTGCATGGTGCAAGCAGGGCAGTGGGTGCGCTCTGCACTGAGCAGAGGTGCTGGGGCGTGAACCAGCCTCCACGTGAGGCTCCTAGAGACCAGCAGAAACCAACAATTTAGAGGCAGGAAATAAATAGGACAGGCAGACGTGAAACAGCTCAGTGGGATGTGGCGATGCAGCCCCATGGCAGGTCCGTGGTCATCGCAGCATCTGTGGGTTCCCCAGCTCCCCCCTGGTCTCCCGATCCTTCTGTTGGCATGGTCCCGAGCCCTGTGTGTAAAGCTGGTGTGGTGTCCTCTGCTCTGCCCTTACAGGAGAGGCTCTGGGCTTGAACCGGCCCATCATGGTGCCCTATAAACTCATCAGGGACAGCCCCGACGCGGTGGAGGTCACCGGCCTGCCGGACGATATCCCTTTCAGAAACCCCAATACCTACGACATCCACCGGCTGGAGAAGATCCTGAAGGCACGGGAGAGCATCCGGATGGTGATAATAAACCAGCTCCAGTAAGTTCCCCCAGCTCTGCGGCACGGGGAGGTTTTAGTTGGTTAAGCATTGTCCCAGCTACAAGTCAGGTAAGGCCCCATGGGGCCACCGGCATGGGACCACATACCCATAGAGGACCTGCCCCATCCCCACCACCCACAGTCCTGCACCACGGGAGGTGCCCAGCCATTTTTCCCCTCTTTCTTGCACAGTTTGAGGTGTTGGTGTTGGGAAGGGGCATGGCACAGGGGCCAGGGGCCACCATGGGGCAGATAAGGGGCTGGCCCAGAGACCCAGCTGAGTTTTTTGGGGTTGCTTCCCTCCAGAGAGCGGGGGGAAAGTGTCCACGTGCTCTGACCCCATGTTGTCTCTTACACAGGCCTTTTTCTGAAATCTGCACTGAGGCCAAACAAACAGGTAAGGGCTGGGACATATCCATGGCTTTCCCTGCAGCGTGGCAGAGAATATATGGGCAAAATGGATGGGGGGCTGTGGGGAGGCATTTGTCCCTCCCGCATCCTACTGGAAACAGAAAAGTCAGGCTCAGCGTTGGCTCAGGAGCAAGCTGTCATCTTAGATGATTGTATTTCTGTGAGCTGGCGAGAGACCTGTGCCATTAGACTCAAATTTTCATCGTCTTCTGGAGGATTTGATTGTCCCTTTCCCATGAGCAATTTATTCACTGTGAGCAATTTATTCGCTGGTTAAAGCCCTTAATTTCATCCATCGTTTATCAGTTGAGCTTCTAAGGAAACAAGGTTTCTGTGATCCCTCCGAATGTATTTCTCTCTCTGTCCCATCCTCCCCAATAAATTTCATTTAATCAAACGTGTCAGAATTAGCAACCCAGAGATAATTAGGATCCTGTTAGTTTTTTTGAAAATAGGTGGCTAGGTAGAGGAGAGAGATCTGGCAAGCCTGCAATCTGTGAGCTGATGGAAAATGAGACAAGGAGAAATTTTATAGGCACGTATGTAAGTGAGAGTATATCACATCTATATGGGTGTATCATATATGGGCATAGCATATATATAGGGGCATATTGGTGTCAGAGCTGGCAACGTCACAGCCCTGAAGTGTTCAGCACGGGCACCGTCTGCAGGCTATCAGGCTCTGCGAGGGCTGGACTTTGTGATTCATCCATTTTGGGGGTGCCTGAGCACTGTTGGCAGCTCGGTGCCAGGTGGCAGAGGTGAAGCCCATGTCCCCAGCCGCAGCACGGCGCTGGGTGCAGGGACGCTCAGCGGGAGGAGAGGTGGCAGCTGCAGGAGCAATCCCCATGCCCAAGGGGTTGCACACCCCTCGGCCACTCTCACGGGGCTCAGACACCTCATTTCTCCCCTCTCTCCCCGCAGAAAAAGACAGCAGTGTTCCCAAGAGGAAGCGGAAGAGGATCTCCGAAGGGAACTCGGTATCTTCCTCTTCCTCATCTTCCTCCTCCTCCTCTTCCAATATGGAGTCCACGTCATCAACAAATCAGATCTCTCTTGTGGTAAAGCCTTCCAAATATTAAGTGGGTTACTGCCTACCTATCTTTCTGCTTCAGGATGCTGCTTTCTGCTCTCCTCGAACCGTCACCACTTCCCTCCACCCAACAAACCCTTAAAGTGTGACGTTAAGTGGCACGACCAGGTTTGGCGAAGGAGCTGGCGCAGCTTTGGGGCTGCGTTTTCCTGCCGGGCTTGTTGGGGGTGTCAGCGGAGCAATGCTCCCGGGGGCTCCCCCGGGCCCCAAATGCAGGCAGCGGGGGCACCTTGGCCCCATAGCACCTCTCGGCAGGACCCGGCATCCCCCCTCCAGTCCCCTGTCCGGGCGCGATGCTGAGCTCAGGCATGCATCAAAACTGCAAAAAAATAGGAAATGAGATCAGTGGAGATGCATTCAACCTGTTCTCCCTCAGGGCTTGGCTTCGGTTGTGGATGATACCAAACACTTTAAAAAAAAAAAAAAATACACAAGAGAAATATAAGCTTAGAAGGTTTTTGTCAGGTTTGCTGGTGGTGTTTTGTTTTTGGGTTGGTTCTTTTATTTGGAAAGTGGGAGCAACTGCCTGTGTCTGAACATGTCAGAGATTTGATGTATGCATGTTTTTGTGTTGTGTCCTAACAGAGACTTTTGCCTTCTTTTTCTCTCCCTCTCTTTCAGCAATGGCCCATGAACATGTACATGTTAGACTATGGTGGTCTAAACGTCCAGATCCCAGGACCTATTAACTATTAGACCTCAATACCGAATAAGAACCTCAAATGAAAGAATAAATAAATAAATGTAATTTATGTAAAAAGTGTATATTCCAATATGTATCAATGCCTTTTAGTTTTTCCAATGATTTTTACACTATATTCCTGCCATCAAGGCCTTTTTAAATAAAAATAAAAAGTGTTGCCTTGCTCTTAAAAGTACTTATTTTGTTACATACATTATTGACAAATGGCACATGTAGGTAAGAGTAAGTGCAGGAGGGCTCCTCTGGACAGACCTCCTCGTTACACTTTGGCTGCTGAATAGGATTTTTAGCATCATCAGTCTTTGAAACCAAGAGGTTCGACGCGCTTTGATGATTCACTTGCCACTGATGTCCTCAGGTCTGAATCAAAGGTGTAAAAACTTACTGAGAGCTGCAGGAGGAGCAGGACCAAATTGCAGCAGTGAAGTCACAGAAGCAATTTTGGTTACGCGCATTTAACTGTCTTCTGAAACAGCGAAGTTCTTTGCTATCCGTGATTTCCTACAAGGCTTTGATGCCTTCTGGAGGGAGGAAAGCTCACGCGGTGAGTACAGGCTGCTCTCTGATGCTCAGCCGGTTCTGTGTCGCTGGCCCACAAGCTGCAAGCATGTGGGAGAGCCCCATGGGCTGCTCTGTGCACCATGAGAGCCAGATGAAGTAACCGAGTAAATTGAGGGATGCTAGATGAAATATTCACAGTTTTAACATAATTCTGCTAGTAGATTTTGGCAGCAGATGCTGATGTCGCTGATCACTGTTATTGCTGCTGCAGGTATTTAATCAGTGCTTGTGCGTGCTGAGAGCTGTGCTCAGGTGAGATGTGTCTGGAGCAAATGCTTGATGGTGTAAGGAGCCAGCGAGCAGAAACGTCTCTGTGCAGAAGTCAGTGCCACAGTACCCACTGCCCAGGCTCCTTGCAGGCTCCAGGACAGGTCACAGCCTTTCCCATGAAGCAAAGCTGCCCCCCAGGCATCCAGACATGCGCTCCAGGAGGAAGAGGATGGTATCAGACAGAGAGATCAAACTCATGAGGAGTTTAACAAGTGTAATGCGCTGCTTTATTTGTTTTATGGGTTTTCAGTCTGCTTGAGTCCTTGGCTTGCCATGCCACCAGAGGATTCTGAGCGCGGGTGGAGCTGCTTCAAAGCGGCTGCAATTTTATTTCCTTCTTCTTGACTCATATTTGCTGTGGAGTTGGATGCAAATGATCGCATGAGATAATAAAAGCCCAAACAAACGTAGGAGAAGGCACAAAGCCAGCAGCCTAAAGAAGGGCAAAGATCTGTATCAGTGACCCCAATTAGACATACAGTTTGACATCTGAACAGTCAGCAGCAAAATCTGAAGTCTTTTATGTTTCTGCCTGATGCTGAGACCCGTGGCATCTCCAATTAGGAAACAAAGAAACATGATTCAGAGGTAAAAATACTTTTTTTCTCTCCCAACATGTGTGAAAGGGGCTTACTCACAGATCAAACCACCCCGAGGAGGTGTCTCCTGGGAGGGCACGTTCATTATATTTTGACTTTTCTTTTTTTTTTTTTGCAGTTAAAAGGCCTCATTCAGGACCACCGAAGGCGGTGGAGAGGCTCAGTAATGAGCAGAGGTCTGCAGCGCTACCCCGGCCCGTGGCCGTGAGCAGCAGTGGGGCAGGCTCGGGGTGGGCTGTGGGGCTGGATTACTGAGTCGCTGCTGAAGGCAGGGGCATCCAGGCAGCCGAGTTAAATTAGGGCACCAGAGCTACACCGGGGACTAATGACTTAGTTCGGAAAGCGCACTGCAATCGTAAAGGCTGGAAAAGGCAGGGGAAAAATAAGGAAAGTGAGAAGGGAGATGGCAGGGCTGTTTCCCCACTTGGTTGTTTGGTTTTCCAGACAGGTGCATTAGGGTCCCGCTGAACCCAAATCCAGTTGCAGCATTCCCTGCTGTGAACCTGGCTAAATTGTTTAATCAATTTGGGTTCCCCGTGCCCCAAAACCCCACTCCACGGGGCAGCTTGAGCCCTGCCCGATGGGGCACGATGCTCTGTGGCTGCCACCTCCACCATACCCAGGCTGGGTTTTGAAGCTGCTGGGCTCAGACAACAGTTACATTTTTGGGAGCGAATAGCAGTCGTTTCCACTGTAATTTCTGGGGGTTTTAGGGTCGCAGCACCCCCTTTTTGCTGTCCAGGACCAGGGTAGGAAGCTCCCACCACCGGTGCCTGCGCTTGCACAGGAGCCAGCGGTGCTGACCCTGCCTGCTGCCAAAACGCCGCAGCTCGCGTTAGGGCTGGGTTCACTCAGCCGTGGTTCCCCCAGCTTCCCTCCCCTCGGTCCTCCAGTTGCAGGGTATTTTTATACACGTTTTTTGTGTGTAACATGATTATCTGCTGAATGGGATGTGCTTGGTTACAATTAGGAGATGAAGATGCAGATCTTAACACTTAAGCCGCGTTCCTCTTTTATTACTTTTCAAAGAGTTTGGTGGTGGTTTTTTGTTGTTGTTTATGTGTTTACAAATCCAATAACAATCCTCATTAAGAGTTGCAAAACATGAAGCCATTTTGATCCCAGGCAGATGGCAGCTAAATGAAGTTTAATTAAAGAATGAGCGCTTTGATTCAGATCATTTTTTAAAAATATAGTGCAACGAGATGCTAGAGAACAGCATAAACAGCATCTGCGCCTCCATTCAGAGCCCGAATCCATGTGTGAGCGAACGCTTCAAGGCGAAACGTTGCGGGGAGAGGGCAAATGTGTCACAAACCACTGCTGCAGCCACGCCAGAGGGCTTGGTGCTTCCCTACCCCAGAGAAGCAGCTCTTTGGTTGTATTTTTATTTATTTATTCATTTTTAATTTTGGAAGGGTTCGGCCAAGGCCTGCAGCAGGGTTGGGGCTCGCCTTGTGCCAGTGCACAGGACCGCATGAGGCAGAAGAAAGCCGTTCCCATAGCAAGATGTCCAGGGTCCCAATGTGGGTGCTTTCTCCAGGACAATTACAACTGTTTTTGTTAAATTCACATCTGAAACAGCTGCCTTGGAGGCAGATTGACAGCTCCGTGGGGTACAGAGGCAGAGGGATGTGGCCAAACTGAGCTCAGGCTACGATTAACATATTTTCATCAGTGGGTTTGGGGGGAGGAGAGGGTTAAGTGCAATGAACCCCTGTGATCATTAAAATTATGTGGTTCTATTTCACACGGTAAGACCCAGCAGAGGGTCCTCTGAGGTGGGACAGGCCCAGGCCCCTGCAGCAGCCTCACCAAGGTGGCTCCACAGCCCTCGTGGTAGGACTGGGACCAGGACTGGGACTGGGACATGGCTGACTTGGTGCTGGGCAGCCCTTGCCTTGTTTTACCATTGGGAAAGTGGGGCAGAAAGACTGCCAGACATCTCAGGTAGCAGCTGTGGGTCACAGGAGGGCAACAAGGCTGCTCGTTAACCTGCACATTAACAGTCCTCATTAATAGCCTGGGCAGGAGGTTTCTGAGGGGAGTGGGGGTGTTTGTTGCTCAAGGACTGGTTATGGTAGCGCCAAAGAGTGCCATGGAAAGCTGGTGTGGGCTCACAGGGAGGCTGGAGAAGCCTGGCAGCAAGATCTGCTGAGGACTACCAGGCTGGTAAGGCCCATGGGGGCAGGAACCTCCTGCCCTGCTCCAGGGATTGAGCTGGGAGGGACGCAGGTGGCCTGTGCTGGGGGAGGCCAGGTGGGCGCTTTGGGTTGTGCCTCTGTTTGTGCTGGTCCTGCTGAACCCGAGCTGAGGTGTCAGCGCTGCTCCGGGCCCACTGCTCCGATCCTCTTGGGTCCTGCGTTGGGCGAGCACTGAGGGACTGCTTTTGTCCCCTGCGTGTGGCTGTGCCACACCAGTGCTGCTTGCTGGGGCCTGGCCGTCACCGGGAGCCCTGTGGTTGGGTGCCTCGTGGTGGTGGCCTCTCCTGTCCTGCTTCAGCTTCTCCAAAGTGTGCTTCCCCCTTACCCCTGACCGAATCAATGCGATCCATTTGGAAATGAATGAGGAGAATTAAGAAAACAACCGCAGGCAGCACCATCACTGCTTTGCCATGGGGTGGCACAGGACTTCTCTGACAAAGCCCTGCGTAGGCTGGGCCGGAGCTGAGATGAGATCCTCAGGAAAGCCCTCATCTGCAGCCAGCAGCCTGACCCTTGCTCTAATGATGCTAACAACTCATTTTAAGCTGCTGTTTGTGCTGCTGCTGTCTGTGTCAGTAAATCAGTCTTCTGCTGCAGCCAGAACAGAATAAAGTAAAATAAAATGCCAGTCGTCTTCACGCCCAAATGTCGATAGCGTGCAGACTAATTGGCAATGAGGATGCAATAAGTCAGTGATGTTCAGAAGTGCTAACAGATTGGCACACGGGTAAGTAACAGTGACAGCCGAGCGTGTTCAGCCCAAAACTAAATAAAGGGGATTGCCTGGGGAAGGCCCCCAGGCGGGTGGCACTGAGATGCTGCAGGAGCGTCCCCTCTGTGCTTGTCCTAAGCTGCTTCACCTCTGCATCGGGTGGGCTCAGCTCCATTGGGAGGAGACGTGGGGAGGGGAGAAGGCCCAGGTAGAGCAGCACCACCGAGGTGTCAGGGAGCCCAAGAGGTGACCCCGGTGGCAGCCAGGCTGCCATCCCCATCCCTGTGAGCTCCTAACGCAGGAACATGCGTGGGGGAGAAGGGCTGAAATAACAAACCGGAGGCACGTGGCTCCTGAAGTTGTTTGTTGGTTTTGTTGTTATTTGGCTTTGGTATAAGTGTGTATACATAAATATATGTATTACAGTTTACCACAAAATAGTTCTGTAATGTTTAAAAAAAAAAAAAAAAAAAAACGCTCCTGAAGTCCCTTTTCCTAGAAATGTAGGTCATTAGAAAGGTCTTCCTTCCGTTAGAGCAAACAAGTTCAAGAATCCCTCTTCCAGCTTGCGGGTATTTGTATCAGACATGTCGGAGAAAATTGTGGGTCTGTTCGTCAGCAGCTTGGGCTAGGCTTTGTGATTCTGCTGGCAAAGGTGGCTTGGTGAGGAGCAAGGAGGAGGAAACAAAAAGCAAAACAAAACAAAAAAAAACTAACCTCAGATGATAAAGCCTTGCTGGCAAACTCCCAATCTAATTTCCTCCTAATAACGGGGGGGGGAAAAAAACAGTAATTTTGTCTCAATAAGTTTGCGGGAGCAGCTGAATATGAGGCACAACCACGCGATGTTCACATTTACTGCTGTGCTCACCCAAGCATCTCATTGCACAGATCTGCCATGTATTTCCGAAGTAACTGCTTTTGTGCTTGAAGGAGATGCGTTTAGAAGTCCCCAGGACCTATTCCTGGCACCTGCAGTTTCAGATGATGTGTCAAGTTTGGTTATTTTTTTGTGAGTTAGTTTTTGCTGTTGTTGTTAATGCTGATATTTAGAGCAGTGCATATTGACTATCACCATAATCCTCTGTCACAAAAGGAAAATGATTTTAAAATGCTTCTTTCTTTGGAAAGACTGCGGCACAAGAGCCAGTGCAGGATTCCTGCCTGCTTGGTGGGCTTTATAGAGACACTAAAACCAATGGCAACGGGAGGCTCCTGAGTTAAGGTCATTGCTTTGGAGGGGACAGCAAGGCAGATGTGGTGGAGGGGGGTGACCAGGAGCACCCTGCAGTCGGGGCTCGCTGCCCCATCCTTGCTGAATGTCCCAGAGCATCCCTAACTGAGGGCAGAGCAGCAAGTGATCAGAGAAAACCAGCTGTGCTCTCACCATCCAAATATTTGTACTGCCCATGTGTTCACCAGCCTTATCGTGCACACCGTGTTCCAAGCGAAAATACAGGATGTCCTTACTGTTTAACAGAGGAAAAGCTCAGTGAAAGAAAGCTGAGAAGGAATTGAGCCGACTGGAGCAAAGGAAAATGAGTAAGGGCACACGGGATGAGCGTGCCTGGAGCTCTGCTCTACAGAGACGTGGGCTGCAGCAATGCAGCCCCGTCCTGGTCCATCCTGCACCAGTGTTCTCAAATGTAGAGTATGTCACTAGTTTTGGCTGTTGTGGAGCCATGGTGGTTTTGGAATTGAAATTTTAAAAAATAATAACTTGGGAGAAGAAAAGACATCGCATCTAGATATAACAGAAGCACTGCACAGCGGGGAGCTCTGAACCCTGTGCTCTCAGGGACTGACAGCTGCACAGGGCTGCCTGACACTGAACTGAGCTTCTGCACAGAATATAAAAGACGACATAACTCTGCACTGGTTTTGTTCCCTGATGCGATGGGGCTGCCTCCCTCCTCTCCCCTGCCTAAAGTTTATGCTGGGAATCCTGAAACAAAGCTGTTTGGAGAGAAAGATGGCAAAACACCCTGGCTGATAACCCAAGGCAAATAAACGGCAATACCTGGGGAAAGAGTTGGGATCAAATCTGTAACAAGCCCCCAAGAAGTTGTGCAGGGAAAGATGCGTCTGCCTGGAGAAGCAGCTCTTTGGGGAGCAGTGAGGATCTGGCTGGCTTTGCTTGCCATCATGCCTCCACCAGGTTTTAAGGACTTGGTAGTTTCAACAGGCACACGCAAAGGTTTTCGCTCTCAGGTGCTAGATGTTAAGATGTAAGTTGTCAGGAATATTTAGATTTACCCATAGAAATCTGAAGTGTGAGCTGACTGAAATCCCCTACGCTCTGCCTAGCTGGAGGTTAAATTTGTAACTCACTGTATGTGTTGAAGCAAAGCCTGCTGATAAAGACAGCCTAACTCTTTTGAGTGTTAAAGAGAATAATACATGTTTCTGGGGATGAAACAGAATGATTTCCAAAACTAATGAGTAAGTTTAAAAAAAAAAAATCAACCAAACTAAAACTGGTATTGGTCTCAATTTATTTTCAGAAGGAAACTAGGAACTTGAAATAGGATTTTTTTTATTATTATTATTATTTTATTTTATGAATAAAATAACTCCAGATTCTACCCTTCTTTTCTAACAGTTTGTTTTTACAGTCTGGCTGCCCTGTTTAGGAGAAATGTCTTTCTTGCCTTGCTGTGTGAAAATCTTGGTCAATCTGTAGTTGAAGCTCAGCTGGTTAACTAGTAGAGGGAAAAGCAAAGTGATACAAAATGCTTTAAACCAAGGAATTTAGACCAAAGCATTTTCTGCCAGAAGACTGCCCTTTGAATTTTAAGCCTGGGAAGTATATCGAGATGAACCAGTCAGATGTTTCTATATAACTATCAATTCAGGAATCTGCTGGTACAAATGCATGGAGGCTGTGCGTTGAGTTCAATGTCTTTCTTCAGAAGGAAGCTGCTTGGATTTCCAGGGTCTGAATTGATGGAGAAATTCTTGCGGTCCATGGTAATAAGTTGCAGTTGTTAATTACTGTAGCTACTAAAACACACAAGATATTCCTACTCTGAGCATTGATTTACAACATCCAGCGAATGTCTCTGATGGATATAGAAGCCTTAAGGAACTAATTTTTCAGTTAGCTGGCTTGTAACCACAATGGGTAAACATTATTCCAAATAAAGCATGACTCAATTCTCATTATGCATCCCTCTTTTCCTGAAGGGTGCCCAGCCCCACAGCTCATGTGGCTGGTTCAGGTGGTACAGACGGATAGGGAGGAGGGGGAAGGATCCTGTCCCTGAGAAATACCCAACTCCCACTCCTGTGAGGGGCCATGTGGTAGCCAGTGAGCCAGGTGGGCAGCAGCTGCCAGCTATTGCTTCCATAGTCACCGAATAGTTGAGGTTGGAAGGGACCTCTTAGGACATCTAAATCTGTATGAAATGAGGTGTTACCTGTCAAAAATCTCCTGTGTTAGCTAAAATAGCTCAGTGCCCAGGTGCACGGTACTGCCTGCAGCTGGGCTGCTGAGCAAGTCCCTGTTACTCTGCCCTCTTTCAGGGTTAAAATTGCCAGCATCAGGGTGAAGTAAACCTTGCACAGAAGCAAACGAGCCACGGTCCCGTGTCTCCTCACGGGTCAGGGCTGTGCGTGTAGTGCGGTACGGCTGAGATGCCAACATGCTCTCACCCTGAAGTGATGGCTACCTCTAATAAGGACATAGCACGTGGAAAGGGAGCTGATGCATTCCCTCAGAAAATAGTTGTGGTGGTTTAGGCAGTTATTCCTGCCCTCACGATTACAGTCCTTCGCCGGCGATTATGCCCTTCCCTGCACAAGGGCTGGAGAAAGGAACCACCCCAGTGCCGCAGGGCAAAACCTTCAGGTTTGGGTTCAGGTGGTGATGAAAGCGGTGGTTTTGCTTGTGGGTTGTGATTTTTTTGTTGCCGTCAGGCCGCTGCTGTGCGCTGCCTGCCGCCATAACGGGCTGGCGACATCCCAAAATGTGAGGGTTTGGGGCTGCTCGTGCCCAGCCACAACCAGAAGTGTGAGCGTCTGCAGAGTGCTGCTAGCTTTATACACACAACAGCCGTGTTTATTACAATTACAAGAACATAACCAAAACGTCGGCGTTTAGGAGAATCTGAGGTAGAAGCTGGCAGCGGGGCTGCCCTGAGGGGCCGGGCGCCCCCCCCCCGCCATCTTCCCCCCAGACCCCTCCGCGCTGCCCGAGCGGCCGGCGCCGCGCTCCCCCTGTGGGCGCTGGGGTCGGGCCGGCCCTCGCCGCGTGGGGCACGCCGGGAGCTGTAGTCCACCGCCGTGCCCCCCGCCCTGCGCGGTGATGGGAAAAACCCACATGGAAAAACTACAACTCCCAGCGGCCCCCGCGCGGTCTGCGCATGCGCAGCGTGGGCGAGTGGAACAAAAAAACCTGTGCCCCCCCCCCCCCTTCTCCTCTCCGCTCCCCTCCCCCGGAGCGGCGCTGGGCTCAGCCCGACACCGCGAGGGGGACGCGCGGGGCCAGCGCCTCGCCGCCACCTCCACCCCCGGGGACAGCCGCCCGCTGGCCTCCGCCTCCTGGCTCCCAGCCGGCGGGACCGGGACCGGCAGCAGGAGCGGGGCTGCCCGAGCCCGGCAGCGGTGAGAGCCCCGGAGCGAGCGGGCGGGCGGGCGGAGAAGGGCTCGGGGCGGCGTGCGGGGGGCTGAGGGGCCGCGGGGAGAGCGGGGAGAGGCCGCCCCCTGCCCGCGGGGGCACCGGGCGCTGCCGGGAGGGGCCGCGGCCTCCGCCCGCCCCCCTCAGCGCCCCCCTCAGCGCCGCTGCTGGGGGCGGAGCTCCGCGCCCTGCCCCCCCATCCCCCCTCCTCCCTGGGGACCCACCATTGGCTGGCGGGGGGGCGCGCACGTGCCGGGGCTGCGCGAGGGGCGGTGGTGATTGGGCGAGGGCGGGGGGGATGCAAATGAAGGCGAGGGGCGGGGCCGTGCAGGTGTGGGGGCGGGGCATGCAAATGAGGTGGGGGCAATGAATGGGGCTGGGGCTGTGCTGGGGGAGCCCCCCCAAAGCTGCTGGTGTTCCCCAGCTCTTCCCCATGGCTCTGCCCTGTGTTCCTGCGCTCAGAGCCTGTGAGCAAGGCGAGGAGAGGTTGCCAACAGTGTTAGCATACGTGCTTTGTTTAGGGGAAGGGCGAATGGGAGCTATCCCATGGAAAGTGGTGTTCAGTTACGTGCAGTAATGGGAACGAGGGGGAGGTGCAGGGGGAGCTGATGGCCAAATGCAGGGACTCATTGCTGTGTGATGGTGAGCTGCCAGTGCTGCTGCCAGCTAATTCTAGGTCCTTACAAGGTGTTATAGCCCAGCTGGATGTGTCGTGTTGGATGACTCTTTGTGGGAATCCTAAAAGAGTTAAAGGGGTTTTTGGTTTGCCCTGAAGTTATTTTGGGGCTTTTGTTGACAGTGCAACACAGAAATCCCCAGGCCAGCCTGCTGCAGTGAGCTTCTCACTCTCTTCAGATGTGCCAGCACCTCTGTTATAACGAGATCGATGCTGTTGGGGTTCAGACTAATGAACATCCCAGACGTTACGTGGTGTTGCCGTTGGTGGACACAGGGAGATAAAGCAGCAGCAGTTATTTAGCATCATCGTCATGTTGGCGAAGTACAATTAAGTGGGTGAAGAGAGGAATTATCAGGCGGTCATTAATGCTGTGATTAATATTTCATGCTGTTTATGTGGCTTAGCTGTAATTCACGAGTGCCTGGGTGCTGCTGTCGGACACTGCACACCTAAAGACAAAACGCACCCCTCCTGGGCCTGGCTCTAACACGGAACGGAGCCTGATGGCAGTGGTTTCCTAACGACACCAAACCCAGTGATGTGATTGTCCTGCGAGCAGTGGGGCCAGGTGCTGCTTCTTCTTTTCTGAAACTTCACAGTTACACGTTGGTCTATAGCGGGATCTCCAGAAGTGGTGGAAATCAAGTTTAGTTATCTTTTTGCAGGGTTGTGAATGCGAAGAAACAGAGGCACAGTTAAAGTACGCAGTGTTGGGCTTGGTTCATTTCTAAATGGCTCTTGAGTAGCAGAGGCAGCCAGCCTCCTGGGCTGGTAAAACGCCATCACGCCTGGCTGGGTGTCTTAAAAGTGCCCAGAGAAATGGAAATTAATTCCTGGTGTTTTGAGGGGTTTGGAGCTGTGTAACGAAGCACATCCCCATCCCAGCCCTGGCAAAATGCTGCCGACACTTGGAGAGCTGGGTGCGCTCAGCACCTGGCCTTTTCTCTGGGATCCAGGACTCTTCAGGGCCCTGCTCCTGCCCTTCTGCTGCCTTGGAGGAGGGGAAACGAAAGCTTAAATCCATAAAGGCCACAGCAGGGATTTGGGGTGGCATTTGTGTTTCTAGCAAGCTGGTATTTCCAAGCGGCGTGACTCCGAGCAGCGCTGTTACCTGCAGTGGGACACGCTGCTAGGCTCTGCTTGAGAGTGATTTTTTATTTTATTTTATTTTTTTAGGGTGGTTAATAGTCTTGGATAGATATTAGCTAAGAGCTGATTGTGTATTTCCCTGATGCTGCCCTTTAGCTGCTGACCCCAGGGCTGTGCCTTCAAGGGAGCCAACCTCTGTCTGGAGAGGCCAGCGGTAAGGCCGAGCAGGTTCACCCTGCCGGGTGTGGGGTGGCCACGTCCTTCCCTCCTGGTACTGCTGGAAATATCTCCTTCCAAAAACCAGTGGTGGACGTGAAGGGAGAGGTGTCCCGCAGCCTGGCTGCCCTTCTGCTGTTGTTTCCAGTCCACATGATGAGCAGCCTAGTGGCTGCAGTTAACCCAAGCCTCTTGCTTACAGAGTATTTGTGTAATATTAAGATGATTAATGGCATAACAAGAAAGAGGTCATCCGAACTGGTTGGCGTAGCTCAGCTGTGATCTGGTGCTGCAGCGAGGGCAGATGTGGCCTGGGAAGCTGCAGGCAGCAGGGAGGCAGCGGCTCACGTCCTTACTGCTTCTTTGCTAGGTTATCTCAGAAACACCAGGCTTGACTTTTTCTGAAAGGTAAGTTTCAGGATCACTGAACCATATTGTGGAGAGAAATACCAGATTTTTTTTGGGGGGGTGGGATAAGTTCTTTTTAACAAGATTCACTTGCACTTCATAGCTGGCGAGCATCAATGTGTGCAGCTGGGAGGCAGAACCTTCTGCCCGGCCTCTGCAGGCCGGGGTTGGGGCAGGTCGGCGTGCTGCCGTCACGTCTTGGCCCAGAAGGCAGAGAAGCCAGGGGATACGATCAGTGAGAGCAGCAAACAACACGCAGATCGCTGTGGGAATATCCACGTGCATTGCGTCTGCTGAAAAGGAAAACCACTTCTCTGTTGTTAAGGCTTTGCTTCTAAGAAAAGCAATTCTGGGCTTGTATTTCCATTATTCTCCGTATCTATTCTTTATAGCCTTAAATAACAATTTTTCTTCATAAAGCTCAACTTTGTAATTTTCTGTGTGTCTGGCAAGCAGCTAACAGAGAGTATACCTTACCGGTGGCTGTAACAAGATTGGCACGCGTGCCTCTGTGTGAGCACAAGGAAGATGGAAATTGGCTTGCAGTTTCGCTCTTTCTTGCCCTGAGTATTTCTAATTTTTGGCTCTCAAAAGTAGAAGCCAGCAGGAAGCACATGGAGTGGGATGCATGTTGGTTTGATTTGGCTTCCTGGAAGCTGCTGGGTTTGGTCTGTCTTTTTCCTGGTGAAATGGAAACACAGGTTTATTTGCTCTGTCCCAGTGACCCTCTCATTGGGCGGGAATGGTTAAATGCTAATCTGTGGTACTCCACCAGTGCGTCTTGTAATGACTTGCTCATTTTTACAAGCCTTGATTTGGACAGGGGCTCATCTTGGCACGGCAAAGCCAAAGGATTTATGGGCAATTATACCAATATTAAAAAAAATCTTCCAGACCAGCTAGTAATACGTGATTAATAGATGCATTACATAGGAGTACTCTGGCAGCCAGCTCCTGGCCGCTCAAATGATGTCTAAATCTGCCTTTTTGTGTCGTACACGTGCAACACCTCACTCAGTACCAACCCCAAAGCATTTGCACGGGGTGCCTCGAGGATCCAAGCTTGGAAACGCAGCCAGGTTCAGGTTCGTTAGGGGTTCTGGACCACAGCCTGCTCCGTGTCACTGCAATAATCAGCGTCCTCCTGCGTGGCTGCGGACCAGGAGCAATCCCAGGAACTTCTTTGGCCTCTCTTCTGGAGCAGGTGCCTGTGCAGAGCAGGAAGGCGCTTGCCCTTGGTTGTGCACAGCCTGAGTTCTCCCGTGCAGGATGGGGTGGGTGCGTGTGTCCGTGCCCCTGCTGGCTTAGGGGGTGGCAGTGACCAGAACAACTCCATCGGGCTGCAGGTGGACATGGGAGAAGGGAAATGCAGGCTTGTGTTCTGCTTCATCTTTTATATTGCATTGTTCCTACATCATCAAAAATCTACCATGGTGTACAAAATCCCATTGACATGCTAACCCCAAAGAGTTCCAAAGATGGGCTCGGGAACTCTGTTGGATCCCAAACTCAGTGAAGATGGATTTTAATGTCACATCAGTCTCCCTTTCACCTCTGACAGCCCCTAGGCCATCCCTCAGCATCTCCCCCTCCTCTGGCAGGCGGTAATCCCTCTGCCCCTGTGTCCCAAGCCCCGCTGGGACAGTCTGGAGAGCTGGAGGGCTGCTGCATGTCTGCTGGGATCACAGAATCATTTTAGGTTGGAAGAGACCTCCAAGATCGCCTAGTCCAACCTGTTACCTTGTGCTGTTGGTGCTGCAGGGTCCCCCACCCCGAATTTCTGTTCTGAAGTGCCTTAAGTCCTCTCAAAGGAACAGCTCGGTGCCCTTTTCCCACTGCGTGCGCGTATTACCACCTGCAGTGGTTGTTATTCGTGCTGCCCTGACGTGCCTGCACACTTCTCAGCATGCACATCACCTTGGAGGACCCGAGCCGTGCTGTGAGCCCAGGTTCTGCAGGAGCAGCAAGGTGCTGCCAGCCTCTTGTGAAACGTCTCGTTTATCTCACCTGGGCTTCTAGGTGATTTTCTCAAGGCGCGTGGAGCTGAGCAGCTACATCTCTGCGATTCTCTCCTCCTGCAGGCATGTCGGCTTATTGCATTAGGTCCATGTAAACATCGGTTGCACCATTCCAACAGAGAAATGTGCTCTTAGCAGCTGTCAAAACTTCCTTCTCAATATATTCATTGCTGTCTATAGACAGTTCTGCCAGCAAAAGCAGAAACAAGTCCTGATTAGCACTCAACTAAGCTGAAAGTCCTGACTGCTGTACATAAAATAGGTTTAAATCTTTGTTGTCACTCCTGAAATCTGGTTTTTAGCTTTAGCACCTTAATTGGGACTTCATAGCTATGACATTAATCCTGCAGCTGATGAATACGCAGATAAAATGTCCTGTTCTGGTTGCTGACACTGTAGTTTGAGGCTGTGATTTTGGGAGGGTTTTTTTTGAGTCAGGCAGTGATAAATTTGTACTGAAAGTTACAGGGGGGTTCGAATACCTGTACCACAGCTGTGTTGTTTGTTTTTTTTTGTCATTCCTGTTGTCACACCATTAATTCCAATGTTTTTCATCTCTGGCTATTTGAATTTACATTGATTTTCTCTCTAAGCACATCTGTAACTCTAGCAGTCCAATCAATTAATAAGTATCTTTCTAGGCACAGAGGCTGTTTGGTCTGAGCATGGCACAGCATTTTAACTTTGAAACGTTCGGCTTCCACTTCAGATGAAACAGCAGAAAGTGTAAAAACAAGAGCAAACACTTGATCCTGTTACTATACCTGCATATTTGCTCATGGGGGCTGTTCTGGGTCTTGGAATATATATATATGTATACATGTGTCTATATTTATTTACTTATTTATTTCTTCTCTTGCATGAGGGAGGGGTTAGATTTCTTGCACAGCTGTGTTTATCTGAGTAGGTTTTGTGTTTGATTTTATAGGAGGAGAATGGCCCAAGCTACAGCCCCAGCAGCGTCCATCCATGATGAGGATCCCTCTGAAAGCAGGATGGTGGTTACGTTCCTCATGTCGGCACTTGAGTCAATGGTTAGTAGGCGAGCTCAGCAGCTGTGGCACAGCTCTGTCTTGGCACCTGCAAGATGACAGCAATATCTTGCTGTAATTACACCCCAGGGAGCTGGAGTGTAATGTTATATCTTTTCCTTAGTGTGTGCTGTCCAGCTTCCTGTGGCTGTTTGCTTGTGGAAGTTCACACTAGCAGTTGTCTTGTTTTTTGCTGTGTGGTCTTTCTTGTTTCTTTTTAGCAATAAAACTTTGAATGGGATCTGTATAAGAGAATTGGTTTCAAACCCTTTTTCCCAAGGGGTACATTCAGCTCCTAAAGGTTTTGCCACTTCGTCTCAGGCAGTACCTACTGTGTCTTTCTGGGTTATAGCAAACTCTGAGTTCCTAGGAAAAGTTGACTTTTTATGATTACTTCTTGATGATTACCCTAACTTTCTCAGGATCTTGCCATCTCCTTGCACTGCAAGTTTCCTGACCTCCTTGCCAGCAGTTTCTCACTTATGTGTGCAGGGAGGGTGTGCTCTTTCCCTTCCTCTGGAGGAATCCGCCTGACCCAGAGCACAGCCAGCAGGACAACGACTGAGCAGCCCTTCCTGCTTGCAACTACACCTTTCCAACCAGTTCAACTTGTGTTAGGTGTGCTGTGAAAGAACAAGACTTCTGTACACTCTGCTGAAAGCTGGAGTTGGTATAAGACAACATGATTGTCCAATGGTGAAGTAATAATTTCCAAGGGATAGACTAAATCATTTTAATTAAAAACAGTGTAATCTCTGGGTCTAGATGAGGCCTGAATTTCACTGATGGATCTGCAGTGCTTTTCAGATTCCTTGTGAAAAGTACTCCAGACGTGTAAGTTATCCTTTGCTGATAGTTGATGTGATGTTACTTGCAGTGCCTTCTGAGAGGTGAGTGCTGGCAGCAGAAGTAGTAACTGTTTTAAATGATTCCACATACGTTCTATTAACTATACTTTATAATAATAAACAGTTCTTGTTTTTTCTTTTTACAGTGCAAAGAACTTGCCAAGTCCAAGGCAGAAGTTGCCTGTATTGCTGTATATGAAACAGACGTGTTTGTAGTTGGAACTGAGAGAGGAAGAGCCTTTGTCAACTCCAGGAAAGATTTTCAGAAGGATTTTGTTAAATACTGTAAGTTTCAACATTGTGTCTTTGTATTTCACAAGCTTCTTAATGTTTATTGTGTGATAACAATATCTTCTGAGAGCAAAGTTCTGTAAATCATGGCTACATCTTATAACTGCTGGCTGGGGCAAAACCATATCCTAAAAAGTCACTGGTGACAGTGGTCTTCAGTGTTATTTCAACTGTGGCTGACATTTCTTAGATAAATGACAAACTAGTACAATAGGAAGTGCTATCCAGCCTTACAACATCTTCTGCATTTCCTAGTTCACGTTAGTTTTCCCTTGTATCCCCCTCCACCCAGTGTTTTTTCCCCCTCTTGTGGAGGTTAGTGAGGGCACAGAAAAGGTCAGGGATTGTTTCAGTCTACTTAGATGATCCCTGTTCTTCAGATCACTTGTTTCACTGCAGTAGATATGCCTTTTTGACAAAAATACATTATTTACATCCCTTTCTTGTATCACTGTAAGTCACTGTGTTACTTTTGTTCTCCTTTACATCTGTAGGAGGGTGTTTTTTGATTAATTTTATTTTAATGGTGAAGCGGTGGAACTTCTGTTTATAAAGCATGTTCCACTATGTACAGGGCAATATTTTGAGTTCACTAGTTCACTTTCAAAGATTCAGCGACTCTTTGGGGATTGTTTGTGCTCATTTAGCAAAGTGTTCTTGATAGGCACTGCTTAATCAATAACACAGCGTACCTTTATCTGCCTAAGGGAAGGGAGACAATGCAGGTCGAGAGCAGGATATGGAAGAATCAGTCTGTGAGGGAATTTAAAAACAACAGCTGTAAAATGTTCTGGCTTCACTAATTAAATATTGCTTGCAAAGCAACTATGTTTAATCTGTAACAGAAACATTTACTCCTAAAAATGCTTTTGCTGCTAGCTAAAGCACTCCTGAAGGGTTTGTTCAAAGAGTTCATTTGTTTTTGCTGGAGCGCTGGATTTGCAGTGGTCACACTCACTTGGACAGTGACTTTCTGTGGGCCTAAGTATATTTACTCTAAGAAAAGTTGCTGTAATGTTGGACTGTAATAAAGATATGAACTGATATGAAAATGCAGAATTATGACCTTACTGGGAAATCAAAGATAAGATAAATCCATTCCTTTTTTGTTTGCAATTTTTGCAGGGTTAGCAGTGTCATGCTGGTATTTGTGAAAACTGTTAGCTGAGTAATGGAGGGAAGTTCAGTTTTTTCACCTGTTTTTTTTTTGTTTTCAAAGGGTTTCCCTGAGATTTCAGATACTTTGTGTTATTGCCAGTACAGCAGTATCATAGGCCATGCTGTGCTGGGGACTCAGCATGCTGTGCACATCTGGTAGAGGAGTAACTGGGTTCTGATGCTCAGGCTCCCTGGCCAGATCTGTATTTCTGGTTCAGTATCACGAGGAGCACTGCCTGCTCGTCCGTGCTCATGTGGCTGTACCAGCTGTGGTTTCTATAGAGGTGCACATGTTTATTGAAAGCTTACATGAGTTTGATAATCCTAATCCTTTGTTTTATTCCAGTTACAAGGTATTCATACTCAGCGTGTTTATACTGTTAGGTAGTCAAGATTAAACAATTTCCACTTTGTGTTCATTATGCTTTCTCCTGATCATCATGGGGTAGATCTGTGTGAATAAAGCCAACCAAACCTCGGTCATTGCGTTTGTGGTTTTAAGTACAAGTCCCCCATAGTTCCTGGGGATCTCAGTGGTGGAGATGGTGTTCTCCTGTTGACAAAAGTGTTGATAATTCCAGAAAACCTGACTTCAAAACACCAGTTTTTAGGAATAGTAGCATTACATAGTCCTGGTGATGCTGATTCCATCACCCCCTTTCACAACTTCTAAGACTTCATGAAGTTTATAGTATAGGATTGGTTGGTTGAAGATGTAAAACCGTGGAGGCAACAGTTCTACAGTGTGAGTTTTCCCTCACACCTTTGTTTCTTCAGCTAAATATGAAATGTAGCAGTAGATGATGATGGTTTCAATTTTATTAATTTTTTCAGAAAAATCCATCTGTGGTTCTCTGTGTTCTGTTAATATGTTGTAGTGGTGCCATTGTTCTTTTGTGATTAATATAAAGGCTTCCAAGAGGTTTTTTAGTTTGCTGTAAAACCTGTATAATTTCAGCTGTGGTGTTATTCTCAATATTGTCAGCAGCACATGTTCCAAGGACTTGGTATCGACTTGTCTGGATCTTTCTTCTGAAGTACGGAAGCAAGTGTAGTTACTAAGCTGTGTCTGACTTCTCTCTTGTGACAAGCCAGTGTGTGCATCTCAGTACTGCTTCATTCCCACTTTTCCCATAGTTCCTTTGCATAGTTCACGTACATACAAAGAGTTCTCAGAATTTGGAAAGCTGAGGCTTCAAACCTGCTGTGTGTGTACTTAGTAATGAGTATAACTTAGTGGGCTAAACTGCGATACGTATGAGGGGTGTGAAGGAAGCAGCATCGGTGTTCTCTAGCAATCTGGGACTGGCTGAAAAACTGGTTCACTGAGCAGCAGAGCTGGAGTTTGTTTTCCTGCGGCTGTCATTCACAAAGACTTTCATCCACATGGATTCCCTAATGCTTAGTGGCAGGGGAAGGAGGAAACACTGTGCACATCTCATGTATCTTGTTACCTTAAAGTGTGTTAGAAGCAGACTGTGGCAATGCTTCCTTTTAATATTAGTATGTGTTGTGTACTAAAATGTTGAAGAGCCAGGCAAGAGGTATTAATTGTTTAAATTGGGGTCAGATAATACTCTTCCAAACTGTGCTTAATTAAGGTATCCGTAAGCCCTGTGTTTCAGTGAAATCAGATGTTTCAGGTGTGCCTCCTAACGTGGAACTGCATGTGCTTGTGTGCAGAAGTTGGGTAACCTGTGGTGTCAGATATTCTAAGCCAAGGAAAGTTTGTTGTGCGTAAAAAGGAGAGATTCTTGGAGTGCTTGCTCCTACAGAATCTGGACAACCTTGGGTACTCAAGCTCATACACCTCTTGCCCTACCAGTGCCTCTTTGCTCTAGTTGCTGTTCCCTGCTGAAGTGTATTTATTGTACGGCCTATGGCGAGATGAAATGCCTGAGTGCTTGGAGCTCTGGGTTATCAGCCATCCTGAACAGAAGCCTGGGGCGCCTCAGGAGTGCTGCTCCCTTCTCATGTTCGTCTTTGTCATCTTGGCTATTTCCCTTGAGGTTTGGTCAAGGTTTGGCACCAGCCCTGTGGAATTCACTCTCATTCAAATGAAGCTGGTGGGGGTTTAAAAAACAGAAGGAGGGGGGAGCAGAAGAGGCCTCAGCTCATCCCTGGGTTGTGCTCGCCTGTCAGAGCGGACTTTGAGAAGAGCTTGTTGACTCAAACCCCTTTTGGGTCATCTGCTCTGCACTTGGAAAGAAACAAGAAAGCGCTCTGTGTGCCATCCCACCTGCCGAGGAGCTGGTTGTTCTCCAGGAGTCCCAGCAGCCTCCCCAGCATACCGCTGGTACCGTTGCTCTGTTGGTACGTAGGGAGCATGGAAGCATGGCCCTGCTAGGTCTGCAGCTCTGTCAGCTGTCCCCATCATGCTGCTTTTCATCCTTCGGTGCTAGGGCTTTGGGCTCACTGAGGTAGGGCCATCTCACATCTGTGGGTAGCTCATCCTGAATGAGAAGTCCTTTATTCTTAGGAGCCTTGGTTTTTCTTCCTGGTGACCCCCAGATTCCGTGCTGACCTTAATGCCTCTGGTGTGGGCCAGAGTTCTGCTTCAGGTCCTGCTGGAGACTTTGGCCTAGCACTCTCCTTACCTGTACCTCTGTGTCCAGCTAGCCACAGGCTGCAAAAGCTCCTTGTAGCTTCAAGAATGATCAGAATCTGAATGTTTTAGTGGGCACAGCTGTTTCTCCTGCTTGTGATGAATGATGGCGCCACAATGCTCCAAAGGTCTTACTAGAAAGATTGCTCAGTTTTTGCTCACCACTATCTGTGGAATGTGGATTACTCTTCCCTCTTGGATATCCATCATGATCTTTTCCAGGCAGGTAAAATGACCTGTCCCATAACTTAGGCTATTGTGGACCTACTTGAAGATCTGTGGCACCTCTCATTGAATCTGCAGTCTCTGAGTGAGTAGAATGCATTAGGATTTCCAGGGAAATGTTTTCTGACCGTTGCTCTCTTGCTGCTTTGACTTTATAACTAATTTAAAACATCAGCAGTTTGGGGGGAAGGAGAAGTAAACTAACAGAACCATGGAAAGCTAGATCTTAGTGTTTTGTTTTTTAAATAAAACTGGCAAGTCTCCAACTGAACTGTCAACTGTTGGACCTAAGGGGCCTGCTGTGATTTCTGAATAACTGAAATTAGCATACCTGGGCTATGTAGTAACTTGCCCCCATAGTCCAAGGAGGATTGAGCACACCTGGCTGAAGTTACACCGTGTCGGGGTTCTTGCAGTAGAAGCTGCTGGCTTCCTGTCCTGTAGCTGCAGTTACAGGCATGCAGTGACTGCCGTAATTTGCGGGTTTGGCTTCTCCAGAAGCTGCTGTTCACTGTGCAGGATCTCCCCTCTACAGAGAATGAGCTTTTTAGCTTTGTCTAATACGGCAGCTAATGCACAAAAATGCTGTAGAGCAATCATTCGATCTTCAAGGATGGATGTGCAAAGCTGGGCTGTGAGTAGTCGGTTTGTACATCACGCCTACACCGGAGAGCATCAGCCTGCGTCACCCCTCGCTGTTCATCCCCACAGGCTGGAGATTCCTGTGCAGCATTAAAGCAAACCTGTCACCGCCCTGACCTTGTGTCCTCCTAGCCATGCCCAAGAGGTACAGCTCGCTTCTGTCTGCATTCTGTGTTCCCTTTGTTGGCTAGGCTGGGTGCTGTCTGTACTGGACACCAGAGTAGAAGTACTTGGACTCTTATCTCACTTCTTCCTCCCCTCTTTACCTGCTTTCCCAATCTTTTTCTAGGGCTTCTTCTTAAGAAATTCTACTCCTGCTGTTCTGAGTACAGACATATATTCAATGTTTGAATTAAATCACCCAGTGTGTCTGTAGCTGCGATAACTGCAGCAGTGGCAGTGCTCAGTGAGCAGAGTGCACTTCACCAGGTCACCAGGGCTTGTGCCAGCATCAAGCTGTCATGGACACAGTGCCAAGATCCTGGCCAGCTGCTAGGTGATCGTAAGGCTCCAGATCTGCTTTTGTCACAACTGGTGGCACTGCTCGGTGGCAGCAAGTAGGAGCTCCGTAGCTGCTGTCTGTGTGAGGACTTTCCTACAGAGGATTTGGTGGCACTGGCTCAAGTCATGTCCCATGGAAATTGCAGATGGACAGTACTGCTCCGAGCCCCACTGTTAGATGTAGCAGCTTCCTCCTGTCATTTGTTTGCCTGTTCTCTGTCGTGCACTGTTTGGTAGTGACAAGAGGCACCAGTACTCCAAATTGCCTGGCTACTATTTTCTTTTCAAGCTATAAGCATTGTGTGAAAGACAATAGTCAATACTTGCAATTGAGGTTTAAAACATGTCAATATTGTTCGTTATACCACAGTCATTGCAATTACTTCTAATAATGGCAATAGAAGAGGCAACAGAGCCAGATTTACAAAGCAATGTAGCTGCTTTAAAAATCCGGAGTAGTGCTTTTGAATGTTTCCATGCCATCTACCTGTAGGCATCTAAATAGCTTGTAAATCAGTATTTTTGTCTCGAACCTTGTTTTTTTCTTTCATAGCTGGTATTCAAAAGTATGGTGTAAGAAATCGTGACTTTGGTTTTTTTTTAACCAAGCAGAGTGAAGTGTATGGGATACCAGTATAAGATTCAAACATGCTGAAGCTGACAGGCAAGCTTTGCTGCTTTCTTTCAGTGTCTAATGATGAAACTATTTACGTGTTTGATCCAGTCTGTGCATCGTTATGTACCTTCAGTGTAAGCAGTGCTGCACAGGCCGATGATACTGCAGGCGTGAGGACAGCACGCACAGCGCTGGTATTTAGGAGATGATGGGTGGGAGTCAAGCTACAGCAGCGTGAACATTTGTTAACTCAGTAGCTCTGGGTTAATTTTAGCCCTGTGTTTAAAGATCTTTAATGAAACCTACCGAGGTGCTCTCTGTTCCTGCAGCTTGCTGCTGGCTGTGTGTAATGCTGTCAGGCTGGGCACAGTCCTTCTGTGGTGCTCCAGCAACGATGGAAACCACATAGAAATGCAGCTGACTTGTGGCTTCCTTACAGTTGTGATTACCCCTGGTTATGTTCTGTTATCTATTTCTTGCTTGTCATGTCTGTGATTTCAGACACGGTCTCTAAACAGGACAGTTCGCTTTTCAGCCACACAGCAAAATGTTTGCAGTGCAGCCTGGATCCCCTGACGTGTATGCAAAGAGCCTAATACGTTATTTCAGCATTCCTCTAACAGTAGAGATTATTAGTGGCTCTAACTGCTAACGATCATACTTGTTATAAAATGCAAAGGATAATCATCAGTGTGCCAGGGCAAATGGTGGAAATACCGTTCTGTAACTGGCTGACATCTTTCTGTGTTGCTCAGAGGCTAATCCCTTGACACTAATGCAGCTGATGTAAAAATACCAGTTCTTTTTTGATGGTGATGCGCCAGTGGGGGAACTGGTTTCCCACAGTTGTTTTCTTTGGCCCTAAGCTATTCTGTGGTCAGCTGAGACTTCCCTGGCTTTTGCTGTTCCTGAAGCTACAGAATATTTTGGAAGAGAAAAGAATCATTAAATCATAGGCTTAAATACTAAGTGAAAGAAAAACAGTAAGAGCCGGGCTGAGGATTAATCCTGACAAAACACCCGTGGAGCTGCATGCATGCCATCCCTCATCTGTTACCTGTTGTAAATGCAGGTTTTGGGGCTGGGGCTGCCAGGATTCTTGCCTTTCCTAGTATGCTACAAAGGAAGCATAGCGGCAGAAAAGGCTGTTGGACTAGAATTTTAAGGCTGTACTTAACCAGGATGTTTCCTACTACCACGCTAGAGCTGTGTTACACCTCTGTAGCGTTTGACCTCTTTTTTTTTTCATGCCAGATTTCCTTTCAGCAATTTGGGAGTGGCCTCTTCAAAACAACCTCTGCTGAATGCTTATTCTGCTCGGATATCTGCTGAAACAGGCAATTCCCCGTCAGTCTTCATGGGAGCTCATTCATTTGCAGCTCTCAGCTGTGTCCTTGAGATTTCACTCTCCCCCCACCTTTATTTTTCCTGGGCAGCTGACTTGGAATAATTTCCACTTTGCAAATTGCAAGAAGGGAGAAGACTGACAGCTGCTCCTGGCCACACTGGCTGTAGCCCGTCCGCATTTACCAGCACCACTATGGCTGGGCTGGGTAACCATACTGTATGATAACTTATTTACTCCTGTGTGGCTGCCTCGGAGCTGAGACCTCTCTTCCCTGCTGGCAGAGGGGACCACGTGAGTGCTCCCCTATCTGTTTTGTGCTCTGTGAGCCAGGTTGCATCATGCCTTTTTGCATCATGCCTTCTTAGTGGTGTTTTGCCAAGCTGGCTGGCTCTGCGTGGAGGTAATTTGGGAACAGTTTCATAATCCTTCTTGCTTGAGAGGTGTGGGCATGATAACCCCTCACTTCCTCTTGTGTATTTCCTTTTCCTTCTCTGGGCAGCTCTCTGCTAAGATGTGCTTTTGCTTTGTGCCCAGGTAGATTATGTGTGATTGTAAAACATTAGCACTGTGGGTTAGTTCTGGGGTCCCTGTCTCCCAAGGATGTGAACATGATACATGGAGCGTCCTGGTTGCTAAATGTTCCATGGTATGGTCTCCTTTCCATTTTTCGTTAAAAAGCATGAAACCTTGTATGTTCCTCCCAGAAAGGTGAGATGTCTTCCTGCAGGCATCTTGGCTGCTTCCAGCACTCTGGGCTTCTGCTTTCCCAGTCCCTTAGGTTTTTACATCACACTCTGTTCATCAGAAGCACTAGTGCACATTTTGGTTGTTTTCACCCCTATCCCTATTCTTTGGAGGAGTTGCAGTTGTAACTACTTGATAACCTAGCAGAACTGCATTCATTCTTTGAATCCCTAAGAGCTTTTTAGAGACTTGTTTCCATCACTTTCTGGTTTGTATTTTCAGATTGTAGCTGTGAGTTAGAGCATCCAACTCTGAAGACTTGAGCAGTTTATTCACAATAAATCACACGCTAACAGATTACTTTATTTAAAGATAACATTCCTCTAGTACTTACTGCGTGTAACTGCAACTGTTGGGTGACAATAAAACCCAAAGTAATCATCCCCTGCCTTACCGAGAGCTGCTGTTTTGCCACTGCTGCCTGCGTTTCAGATCACTTAAGTGGCTTGGCTCACATTCCCTTCCTGTCTAACCTCCTGAAACACACACAATGTAGTTCTTGAGCTGTCCCATGCCGCACATTTCCTAAACGTTGGTGTGTTCGTTAGCTGAACTCTGCGTTAATAATCCAGGTTTTTGTGAAAGGCATGGGACTAGTCCTCGTACCTTTTTAGCTTTGCCCTGTGGCCAGCTTTACTGTTTTACTTTTCTCCTTTGTGGTTCTCCTTCTCTTCCTATTTCCCCCCAGCTTCCCACATTGCCAGGAGGGCTTTACCTGAAGAGGATGCCTGCCTGTCCTGGCCAGCTCTGTGTTTTCTGATCGTCTCCTTTGTAGCCTCCCCCCCTTCCCTCCACAGTATTAGGGATTACTGTTTTTACTAAGCTTTACAGTACTAGCAGTTTCCCTCAATTTAAAAAATAGTTTATGCCTTTTCCCAAATTCTTAAAATAAAAATAACTTGTCTAATTATTTTAAAAGTTTTAAAAATGTATTTTTTTTAATTTTCGCAGGCAGCCTGGACACCTTTCCTTTCCCCCACCTCCAGCTGTAGCCGTGCCCTACCCAGCCCTGAGCTCTGTGCTGGTTCACTGGCTTTGTTCAGCACTTGGCTGGCCTCTTTTGCATCCTTATTAGAGCTGGGGTGATTGGCAGAAGCCTTTCATGCTTCTTTCTGGCTAGCCAGTTAAGGCTTATGAAGCTAGTAACTACTCTTCTTTTCTAAAATAAAATAATTAAAAAATACCTGCTAAAAGTGCAGCCACACATTGGTGGAGACCACCCATCTCGTTGCCTGTAGATGCAAACAAACAAAGTCACTGCAGATAGCTGATCTCTTTCATAGTCCCTGGCTCCTAAATTCCGCCTCAGGTGATCTGCTTTTCTTGTGGTTGAAGCGATCCTTTGATAAACATAAAATGATTTTTCTTTAATTTGAGGTTATTGCCCAATTTCCTGAACTGTAGAACTGGCTGGGTTTAAAAAGCTCACACACGAACTGGGCGGATGAAAGAAAGCGAACTGCTTTTAGCTACATAGACACACTTTCCCTTCGCTTGTTTGCAGTTACTTTTGGACCACAATTTTCCTTCATCACCACTAATAAAATACAGTTTTCCTTCAGCACCACCGCTAAAATACACGTCCCTGAGTGTCATTAAAGTGCAGTGGTTGGCCTTAAATTGCCTCTGAGGCTGTCTGCACATGGATGACATTCATCTTCTTACAGCCTTTTCCTGGTTTCCTGTACTGAGGGATTAAAACCCTCCTGCTGTTACAAGATGCCTTACATACCATAGGGCTGATGGCCCCTTTGCTGGAGAAGTGTTAAGCTTCATCAGCTCCCAGTACCAAAAAAAAATTACAAATTGAGATTTTATCGTTTTGAAGATTCTGTTTGTTGCTATGTCACAGAAAAAAGGAGGGCTTTTCTTTCAAAGCAGCCTATTCAGCCCTTAAAATAAATCAATACAGATATTATATACTCTCCTTATGAGGGTAGAGGCAGCTGCATGCTGCAAGGGTGCTGTCTTTGCCATCCCTGTGGCAGGCTGGGCAGGGAAGAGGGAGGGCTGGGAGGGTTGTTCTGAGTAACAAACACCTGGGGAACACCAGGAGGTAAGAGGCACTCAGCCACATGCAGGTGCTTACTGCAAAATGAGGATTACTGTACTTAGACCAGTGTAGTCCTGCTGAACTTTGCAAAGTGACGGGCTAATCCTGCTGTATGCTCCCAGCTGGGGAGAATGCATTTCTTTACTACATGACCTTCTCCACCCTTACGGAGCCATTTATCTTATAAATACAGCTGGCCCATCCATCTTCCCTTCCAAGTCCTGTTCCAGGCATCCCCTCTCCCAAATCTAGCCCGAAACCTCCTTTGTGCCCTGGTAATTTGGTAAGAGCTCCTGCAGGGCCTTGTAGCTTATGCAGCCTCTGACCTGCGGAGGTGCCCCTGCCCATGCTGCCAGGAGGAGGCAAATGGGCAGTGGGTTTCGAAAACTTGTCTTTTGAGACCTGATCTCGTTTGTCCAACTTGATTGAAATTGGCCAACAAGCATAGGAGAGATTAGGGAGGCGAACAGCTGTACAGCCTGAGAAAATCGGATAAAAATCATGTAATAGAAAGAACCAGTAATCTTTTTCCAAATAAGAAGGAAAGTTTGTCTTTTTTTTTTTTTCATTTTAATGGGAGTTTGAGCACTGTTGTCATTTTTATTTTGCTTATTATTTTTTGAAGGTGTGAGTACACTTTAGAGAGCTACTGACAACGAAGGCATTTCAGTGAATCAGTCGTTATGTGAAAAAAGCCAAAAAGCCATGCTGCATGGAAATTAAGACCTTTAATCCCTTAGTCCACAGGCAAACCTTATAAACTGTTGTTAATTAAGCCCTTGTGTTACGGGTGAATAATAATATTCTACTCCTGCATTATTTTTGTTATGATAGGCACTGTCGCATCTCAGAGAAAGCAAAAGTTGGGCCTGAAGTGCTGAGCTGCTGCTCGATGTCCCATGGGGATGGGTTTCCAGGGCACAGGATCTGGCCTCTGCAGGAAGGAATCGATTCTTTTTTAAAGGAAGAAATGAGTTTTCAAGATGACAAATGCATTTTTTGCCGTGAAAGTGCTCCCAGTTCATTTCACAACCGTTTATGCTCAGTTCAAAGCGCTGTTTGTTTGCCCCTGTTCACCACATCACTGCGAGCAGTGCTGGTGATGCCGGTCCCCACGCTTCACGTCCTTGCTCACGGTGAAATCATGATGCAGTTTCAGCATTGATTGCACTTAGGAACGTAGATCTGTGTCTGTTGCATGTAGGAACATAGATCTTCCTTGCTTTCTCTTTCGTCCACGGAATCTATCTGTTGTTTCCCCCTCTTTTTGCTGGGTGATTCTTGGTAAAATATTTCAAGCACCCAGCAATAAGAAGGGGAGGCTGCAACCTAAAACAGATCGCTTCTGTTTAAGATCAAAGCATTGTTACTCCCCTGCTCCTTTTGCAATGACTTTCTCAGAAAACAGAACAAGGTTCAGGGCTGAAATCTCCTTTTTATCTGTTCTGTTGGTGGCAGCTTGTTTGCAGCCCCTGCCATCCAGCAATAAGAGATGTGCTTGGATGTCTTGTAGCAGGTGAGAGACCTGCACTGCACAGGAGCTGTTGTGTCAAAAGCCAGATCCCTTCCATAAAAGATCCAGTTAAGCACATAACAGCATAAACAAAACAGGTTATAACACAGCTGCTGAGTGAGACATCAAGCACGGTGCTAGAGAGCTATGAGACTCCACACAGACATTTTAAATTTTCCTTGGTGACTGTATCAATACTTTTATTCTTGGCATTTTTGCCTCTTACTTCTACTGTATTTCACTCTCCTGGGATTTGCAATGTTTTCTACATCTTCATTCCCAAAAAGGCCTACTCGGTTGTGTCTCTAAATCATTCTTATACCTCAGAGGGTGATATTTACAAAGGTTGTAGGGAAAATAAAATAATTTTGGTGTAAGTTTAAATTTACTCGTTGCCTGTGTGCATAGGTAAGTGCGTTTGCCTCTAAGGTGAAGAAGTTCTTACAGCTTCAAAGCAGGAGTCACTCTGAAGTGTCTGTAGTCTAAACCGGGGGGACTTGTTTTTTTTTTTAGTAGCTTGCTATTTTATGTTGTCTTGTTTGTATAAACAAACTCTAGGTGTTACGGAAGAGGAGAGGGCTGCAGAGATGCAGAAAACAAAGACTCTACCATCTGTAAACAGGCTGACAGTGGATATCATGGAACTGGAAGCGCTCAGAAAGTCTGTGGAGGACTTCTTCTGCTTTTGCTATGGTGGGTGCTTTAAAGTCTTCAAAATACCTGTTCTGGATTCCTAATTTTTTATTCCAGTTGGGAAGGAGGTACTGTACAGTCTTAGCCTCTCAGCTGTACTGCTGTTAAGGTAATAAGCCTCTGTCCTGGTTTCGGTTAGGACAGAGTTAATTTTCCTCCTAGTAGCTGGTAGAATGCTATGTTTTGGCTTAGGATGAGAAGAGTGCTGATAACACCCCGATGTTTTAAGTGTTGCGGAGCAGTGCTTACACCAAGCCAAGGATGCCTCAGCTTCTTGCTCTGTCCCGCCAGCAGGCAGGCTGGGGGTACAGCAAGAGCTGGGAGGGGACAGACCCAGGACAGCTGACCGAAAGTGGCCAAAGGGGTATCCCATCCCATCTGGGGTCATGCTAAACAATATATAGGGGTGGCTAGCCAGGGGAGGGGGCCGGACTGCTCGCGGTTAGGCTGGGCATCGGTCAGCGGGTGGTGAGCAATTGCATTGGGCATCACTTGTTTGTACACATTAGTAGTAGTAGTACTATTATCATCATTGTTATTATTATTGTTATTATTATTGTTGTTATTGTTATTTTCCTGTCTTATTAAACTGTCTTTATCTCAGCTCACGGGCTTCACTTTCCCGTTTCTCTCCCCCATCCCAGAGAGGGAGGGGGGAGTGTGAGCGAACGGCTGTGTGGTGCTGAGCTGCCGGCAGGGTTAAACCACAACAGCCTCATTTTTACTAGCTGATTCCAAAGTGTACACATTGGATTTTGTTTTTTTTTTTCTAATGTTTTGCAGGATATAATTTGGGATTACTGCACAGTACAGTCCCCTTAGTTTTGTTTTAAGAAAGCCCCTGTACCTCAGTGGGTTCCACTGAATATTGGTGTGTGCGGTACTTGGTTTCCTGCAGAGATTTGCATCTGCACCTTGTTTTCTCTCCAGTCCTCTCCAAAGTAGTAGTGGGTTTTATGAGGCACAGGTCCTTTTGCTAACTTGCACCCTTCTGACCTTGTAACAATCTCATTTTATTTTTAGGTAAAGCTTTAGGAAAGTCAACAGTAGTACCTGTGCCATACGAGAAGATTCAGAGAGACCAGTCTGCTGTGGTGGTACAGGGCCTGCCTGAAGGACTTGCATTTAAACATCCAGCAAATTACGATGTTTCAACCCTGAAGTGGATTTTGGAAAACAAGTCAGGGATCTCATTTATCATCAAAAGGTTATTTGCTGCCTCCTCTTTTTAGTCTGTCCATTAAAGTTTTTGTACTTAAATTTGCATTCATTTTTTAATTAAATACATTGCAGCCTGTTTTGCTTGAGCAGAAGTGTTGCCTTTTTTTTTAATATACTCTGAAGTAAATACTGATGTCTTGGCTAAAGCTATGTGTTTTGTTTGTTTGTTTTTCCCTTTATTTCCATACAGGCCTTTCCTAGAGCCAAAGAAACACCTAGGTAAGTTAGTACTTATTCAGGTTCAAAAATAGCTTAGAATTTTACTTTCAAAAAGGCAACATCATTTTCTCCAGTACTTGGCAGGATAGCAGTATAAATGCAGTATTTGGTCTTTTGGAGAAAGAGGCAAACTTCGTGGAAATTCCTAGGCTGTGAGTTGCCTCACTCGCTTTTGGAACTATAACCTTTTCCTTTATGCTTTCTGCTAGGAGCAACTAATTAGAGACAAATTTGTTCTATTGCGTTCTTTGTCCTTTTACTCAATTTAAATTTAATGTGAATTGGATAGTATCCTAGGGAAAAGAGAAATGAACTGATGAAAGGCTGTGCGTTGCATTTTTAGAAGATGCCTAGTCTTTGCTGTGCTCTGCATTCCAATATGTAGCTGATTTTGGCATTTATATCTCATTTTAAAAATTGATTTAATCTTCTGAAGTGGTTAGGTGTTGCAGTTTCTATGAAAGCCTATACGTTTTAAAAAATCTGAGCTAACGTAGTTCTTTAAGAACTCTGAAGATTCATTTCTAGCTTTGAAGAAGTCCCTTCCCCTGTTCCAGCTGTGAAATTATTTTGCTTTAGTTGCAAGAAGTGCATGTGAGGATTTGTTTTATGAAGAGGATAAAGCATGTTGTTTACCAGAATCTCTATAGGAATGTAGTCAAAAAAGAAAAGTTTCACTTTCTGATGTGCAACAGCTAGAAACTGAAGCTTGATTAGTAAAATCAGAAATATGTTGCCTGTGCCTAGTAAGAAAACTAGAGAGTAGGGAATTACAGAGATTCCAGTAATTAAATATTTATATTGATAAAGCAAGGTAGGTTTCAGTGGGTAAGTGACTTCTTGAAAACATAACCCATTTGTGTAGCTGTAATTTAGAAATAAACTGGAATTTCTATAAACCTATCCTCCTCCTTTTAGCAGTTTAGATGAAGGATTTGCTTAGCTTTGTTTCCCAAGATTTTCACTTCAAATCATGAAAGAGAGCACTGAAAAGCATACTGATAGGCACATTTGAAGTAATTTTATATTGGTGTTAAATGCAGTTTAATGAGATCCATCCTTCATATCTGTGTACAGAGAACATACGCACATACCTGCCAAATTTGAACAGGTTTTTGCTTCGTGAAATCAATGTTACATTTTCAATTTGTGTTTAAGGTGAATGGAGAACAGGAAATTCAAAGGTTGTCTTTTAACTTTCAGGAGCTCATATGACAGATCCTTCACATTCAATTATACCTCCAGGTGGAAGGTGAATTTAAAATAATGTAGTTTTTTTGCCTGTCTTTAAATATTTCATCTACTGAGAAACAGACAAGCTTGTGTAGTATGATTTGATGTTGGTACCAACTGCGTGTTTTCATATAGTTTATCTTTCTCTTAATGTGCCTTCTCTGTCCAACTGACCTTTGGATAACTTTTGCTTGCATGGGATTATAAAAAGCATGAAGTTGAATTTTCTCTTTCTTTTGACCATTATTTGTGGGGAAGCTGTTATGAATTAAACAGATGGCAAAGTTTC
The DNA here is from genome assembly GCF_009819795.1 of Aythya fuligula. Taxonomy (NCBI): domain Eukaryota; kingdom Metazoa; phylum Chordata; class Aves; order Anseriformes; family Anatidae; genus Aythya; species Aythya fuligula. The sequence goes on along the minus strand of NC_045578.1, from coordinate 3,264,845 downwards.
CCCTCAGTTTAATTAGCCCAGCGAGTGTTCTTAATTCACGGTCTGTCAGTCAGGGATGTTTGTCCTGTTGTGTGCTGCAGCAGTGATGGGGAACAGCTGTAATGCTCCTGCCTTCCCCTCCTCAATTAAAAACCCAGTACATATATATTTATTCTTCAATGAAGAGATTATATGTGGAATAAATCAAAAATTGGTTAATGTGGAAACAGAGCAAAATGGCAGTTGTTTCTGTGGCTCTGAGTGCACTTTTTGTTAAATGGTGAATGCTCCTGAATATTGTGCACATCCTGAGAATGTAGGGACGGGAGATTCTTCCCTGTTCCCTAAAGATAATTCAGATAAGCCAAGATGCAAAGCTTTTTACTTCTGTTTTTCTAGTTTGAAAACAATACAGTGAGGTTGATTTTACTAGACAGCTTGTAAAGCTGAAGGAACTTTCCAGAAATGTGATATATTTTTTTTATAATGTCAGTGTTTGTTTTGTTTATTTTTATAGTTGTCCTCCTATTCAAGTGAAAACGGAACCAAATGAGGATTCTGGTATGTTCAAAATTTTGTCCTCATTTGCAAAAAATGATGAATCAGTTTCTGTTCAGAAGGTTCTATTAAGGAATGAAAGGAAAATCCAATAAAAGCAGCAAAGATCCATGATGTGTGAGAAAGAAAAGCTTTACTTAAAAATGGCCACTTTTCAGTTGCAGTTTTTATATGTATTTTTATTTATTTATTTATTTATTTACCTTGGTTAGAGGTTTCCATTTCTAGATGGAGGAGATTTGTAACTTTTTGTAGACTAAAATAATTTCTTTGTAAATAGTTTACTTGGAAGTGGAGAAGAGGAAGATCCTCAGGTCTTTACTTAGTCCTAATTGAAGATCATTTTATCCCTAATGTGAAGAGAAAAACTTAGTTTATATACAATAATATTACCAGAATATCAAAAATGACAGAATGCTGAATGCCGTTTTCTAGCTAAGATGGAAATAAATAGCAAAGCATGTTATTTATTGTTTTAAAAAACTAAAATCAAGCAATCTTAAGTTCCCCTGCTCTTAGGACAGGCTGCTGCAAGGCAGTGGTTGGTAGCAGGGCAGTGCTGAAGTGTGTGCTTTGAGATAACCACAAATGATCCCAGGGAGGCTACCAGTCTGCCTGCAGATAAGCTTCTGACCTTCTGCTTTGTTAGGTTGGGCTGCACTACTTGGCATTTTGCACAAAACCAAGATTTTTTGTTTAGTCCTGTATTTTGGTTTAGTTCTGTTTGCTTCATAACTTCAAGCTTGGCGTTTAGTACCCCTTAAAGGTTAATATTTAGCTTAACACAACTGAAGAGTCAACTTGAGCTTTTCACCAGCTTCTTTCCAGTGCTGCTTTCAAGACATTTGAAGTAATTCTTTTGCCCCAGTGTGTTGAAAGCATTTTAGGGAATGGGGGAAGGCATACAGGGGAAATAGTTCACTTTGATAAAGCCAAGAGCAGTTGAGGCCTGTCATTGTTGCTGCCTTGAGCAGCAAAATTTGGACTTTATCTGAAACTAGGGATACAGAGGGGTGAGCTTGGAGTAGGTCTAGAAGTACTTGAAGTACTTTTAGCACAAGAGATTAAAAAACCTTTTTTTTTTTTTTTTTTTCCTTTTTTTTTCTTTTTTTTTTTTTTCTGCTGGTAGTGGGCAAAAAGCAAGGAGACCATTATTTTTAATTCTTCAGATCTCAGATAGCAATTTGCAGGGATGCCTGTTTGTAGGGAAGCCTTTCATACTCGATCACTTCTGATGGTAACCACCCAGACACAAGAAACTTGAAGCATCAGCATGTCATTTGTTACTGTTGTTTTAGCTCAACAATTACTTTCTGTGTCAGTACTTGAATTTTCTTTTTCTTCTTTTTTTTGGACTAAAGACCAGCTAGAATCTTGGTGTTGTTGTGATTTTTTTTTTTAATTTCTTTATTAGTTTTTAAGAATTTGGTTATCATTAGTCTCCTTATTTGATTCCGTTGTTGCTTCTGCAGGAATTTCACTGGAAATGTCAACAGTAACAGTAAAGGAGGAGTCAGAGGATCCTGACTACTATCAGTATAATATTCCAGGTAATGATGCTAACTTTTGTACCTGCTTATCTCCTGAATGGTTGGATTGCTTAAGTCTTGCTCTCTCTGTACCTCTCTTTTTGCTTATTGGCGGCTGTTAAACATGTAACTGCTTACTTAGCTCTGTTAGGATACAGCATTTCCATGCTGGATTCCATTTAAGTTGTGCTTCAGGTCTTCCAGTATTCTTCACTACAATGTTGGCACAACAATGTAAGTGTGTTTGGGGCTTAAGGAGAAATTTCAGGTGTTTCTTTGTTTTCATCCTGAGAGTCCAGTATGCAGACTAATTCCACTGGCCTCTTTAAACAGGAAAGAAAATGTCATGTTACTCGTCAGAGCACTTCTTGGATCTTTACAGTTTCAGTAAATTATATGGTGTATCAATCACTTTCCTTGTATGGAAGGACCAATATGTGTCAAAAATGTTTTGGAAGTTACAAGATAGATTTCTGTTGACAAAGAATAGCAACATCTATGAGGTCCATGATTCAGCTTCAAAACTGTGTGTTTTTAAATCTTTCTCAGCTGCTTTGCCTCATCTATACACATCTAGTTGAAATACTGCACATTAATCTCAGCCAGGAGTGAATAGAGAAAATCGTAAGAAATTATTTCTGTAGCTTGAAATAAACAGTAAGAAAGAAGACCTAAATAGAAATGGCAATATAAAATAAGTAGAACCCTGAATGTATTATTTCAGCTTGCTTGCATCTGCTGTTAGGTTAATTGTCTGAGCAATACAAAAAAAAAAAAAAAAAAAACCAAAAACAGGAAAGCTGTCATGCCTCTCTGAAGGATAACTGTATGTTCAACAGCAAAGGGCAAAACAGCACATCCTTTCATTTTGTAATAATATTTATTATTGAGACAGCATTTTTGTGTGTTTAGACACAAAAATTCTTGAGATTATTTTAATACGTGTTTTAATTACTAATTACAGGATTGCAGAATCAGTGTTCTCTTACTGGCATGTCTTAAGTAACGTAGGAACAAACATTGTTCAGAATGATCTTAACCATATGGTGTACCAAAATATCACTACTCTGGTGCGGAATCTGAAAGGTGAATTCTCTGGGGTTAGGATTATCTTTTCTTTGTGTTTGTAAATCGCCTCGCCTCAGAGGTCCGTGGGTTTACAGGCATTATATAATGCAATAATAATAGATGCCTTTTTGGAGACATCCTAATCACTGTTACTTCCAAAGCCAAGCCCTGTCATCTCTTTTGCTTTTCATCCCCTTGTGGCTTTCCATTTCATGCATAAAAACAATGTCAGAATTTGGCCAGTAGCCTGGAGTGTAATCTGACCCTGTTTGAGGAGCGTCTGTGCTGAAACCACTTATAGCACAGTAACCCATTGTCGTGCAGCACGCTGGAACTAAAAAATTCCATTTGTACAGTATGGTTCCATAGCAAAGTGGGTTTCTTGGGGGATTTCTCTCGTCTTTCCCTACCTATCTCTAAATTTAATCATTCTGATTGGTGGAAAGTAATATGCTTTTTTTTTCAGATAGCCACATAACATCATACCTGCTCAGTTAATAAATCCCTCTAACCTCGCTCCCAATCTCACATTTAAAATGAGACCAAACAGAAGGTGCTGTTAGAAAGGATGGGGGTGCTGTGAGCCAGGAGAGGTATTACGGTGTCATGTTGTCACCTTCCCCTGAAGGAAAGGAGCTTCCCCTTCGTTTCTTTGAACTCTAAGGTTTGAAACAGAAGTTGTACAAAAAATGCAGAAGGATATAAATTCAAGAGGGATGTAGGGGCTCAAGTGTGCATGAAGATGCTGTGCAGAGAAGTAAACCTAAGAAAAGTACAGTTATAGTAAGGTGTGTCTTTGAAGGACGGGGTCTGGCTGCCCAGCATTTCCTTTGTAGACACATGCTGCAGAAAGAAAGGGAAATGGCTAGGGTCATAGTTGTTACTAAAAATACCCTCCAGCAAGAGCTGGCTTTATCGATTTATGAGAACAAACAACTTCACTGTTAGAGAACAGCAATGTGCCAGGGGCCTCCTGGAGAATATGATTTCCTGGTGAAATTTCACAGTTATTGTTTTTCTCTGAGTGTCTACTTCCTCTCACAAACCCAGGATGCTCACCAAAGGCCTGCGTGCCTTAGTGGCATGCACAGATTACCAGTTAATCAAAGGGGACAAAGTTAGAGCCGGGGACAGGCGCTCTCTTCATCTCTTATCATCTGCTAATTCCTTGCAGCATTTGGATGTTGCCATGAGTTAATACTGAATTACTAAATTTAGAGATGTGTTAGCAGCACACTGTACGAAGAGTAGGAAATGGGAACTTCTAACCACCAGAGATTTCATGTGGGTGTTCTGATCGGGTATGGGGGCAGTTTTCCATCGGTAGGCAGTAGCAGTGTGGCAGTGGGTGATTTGGTTCCAGTATCTTGGACAAATGTGAAGGTCACTGCAGTATTAAATGCTTTGTCTGACATCAGAGACAAAATGTTTTGGGAGAAAGGTCCAGATTTTGACTGACTATATGAGGAAAAGGATAGTAAAAAAAAAAATCAGGACTAAATAAAGCATGTGGGAGCATTCCAAATATAACATTCCTGTATATACCTGATCTGTAAGTACCATTTTTTAAGGCTTTTCTGAAAAGAGATGTTAGTTAAAATGCTGTTCTTAGTTTGGTGTCCTTGAAACAAGTACATACATCTGTGTCCATGCCCATTTCCTTGTGTTCAGGAGGCTGTTTAGCTGATGTGTAAACGTACTGGTCAGTAAAAAGCCCAGAGCTTTTACTAGAAGGCCATCCACAAGATCCAAGCTATCTGGAAAGGTTTTAATTGAAAAGAATGAGGTCAAGATACTGTCAGTGCCAAAAGGAGAACAGCTCTGAAGCAATTAAGAGAACAGAATTGAGCTATCCATCTTTTTTTTTTTTTTTTTTTTTTTTTTTTTTTTTTCAATTTCCAAAGAAGCAGGGATATAGTAAGAAAATTACTCGGGAACACATGCTCTTCATCAGCACAGACTGAAACAAGGGTTTTTGGAGACATGGCCCTTATAGCACTGAGCGATTTGCTGACTAAGTACCAAGCACTTCATGACAGAAGCGTGATGTCCAATGGATTTTATGGATGCAAGTCTTCAGGTGCCTTGAAGTTCGTAGGATCACAGAACGGTTTGGGTTGGAAGGGACCTTCAAGCCCATCTAATTCCAGCCCCTGCCATGGGCAGGACACCTCCCAGTAGGGCAGTTTGCTCAAAGCCCCATCCAGCCTGGCCTTGGAAAGTGAAAGCAAAGAGAACAAGAAGCAGCAGAAGGCTCACAAAAGACCTAGATTTAGTCTGAGTGTTAAAGAATTTGTAAGCCTCTGTTTTGCACAGGAGAGTTGCTGTTAGCTGGTAACTGTGCTTGGCACTTCTTCTGATGCAAGGCGATACTGCGTGGCTCTGCCTACAAATCGGATAGATTAGGCTCCTAGGACTTTATTGCAGGATTTTACTTCTAGTATAACTGCTTCCTGGGGTGTTAGCAATTAAGTTTTGCACCTTTGTGATCATCCTTCCTCCACTGTCCTTGCGGCACTGGAATTAAATTCTTACCTCATGAGTTTTCTTCTTTATTCATTTTTGTGATTTTCTTCCTACTTCTCTTCCTAGATGGAACTCTTTTTGATCTTATTATCACCCTACTTGGTTTTGGCTATTCTAGCGATGGGAAAAGCTCTTCAAGTTCCATAAAATAATCTGTGTTAGTCACTTTTTTTTTTAAAAAAAAAAAGAGTTACAGAATAAACACAAAAATACATGCTTTTGCCTGTAATGGGATGCATGCTTTTGTGCTGGTGCACTATAAAATACAACAATTGCATATTCCAGAAGAACTCTTAGGAAGTGATGCACCTGTCTGCCTGCATACACTAACTGTTTGGTCAAATAAAAGCAAATTTAGGCCACGGAGGCATATTCTAGCATGTCCAGTGAGTGCACGTGCTATTCCTGCTCCCCCTTAACAGTTGCAAGTCCCACTCTTTTGATGAGAATTTCTTGTCCTGTGTCCTAGAGCACCAGCAGTGTACTCCAGCTTTTTTTTTTTCATTGCCTGTTGTAGTATTTAATATTGTATATGTACTTTTAGTAGACTGAAATATTCATCGTCTGATTGTGGCAGCAGTCTTTTCTAGCTTTTCTCACTGTGTGGATGAAATAGAGTTTAAAATAGTTCACTTGCCTTGTGAGCTAACAGTAGCCTTTCCTGTTAAACTATTAATGTTGATTGCAGCTATCCTTTTAGACCTCCCTCTAAATGGCCACCATTTCTGGGGAGCTGTGTGATGTTCTGCAGACTGTATTTGCAAATGAACGCAAAAGTGATTCAGTTTATGAGAACAACTATTCCAAATCCTTCCAGTTAGTCCTGGGATGGTATTCCTGTCTGCCACACTTAGGCTAGTTTTATACACCCGTGCTGTTTCTGCGGTAGGAAATGATCTCTTGCTCAGTCGGTGGGGCCCTCTTGCAGTCTGGCTGCTGTAGTGCCAAAGCATTCAGCAGTGGGGGTTTGGTGGTGGTAATTTTACTTTCTGGGCTTCTGCAGCAGCCTTTGTAAAGCAGTCCATACGTGGAGTCAAAAGAGCTGTTGTGGTTAAAAGCAGGCAAACTTGTGGTGCTGTAAATGTTTTCAACCTTTCTGATTTTGTCTATTTAACGTAGGTAGAAATTTTAGAGTCAGAAAGGGTTTGCTGGGGAAATAAATTTTGACTCACAGGGAAAAGACTGAGCTAATTAAAAGATAATTGAAAAAAATCAAAACCATCAGCGTTTGATGCTTTAAAATTAGTTTAGTTTATTAACACAAATGCAAACATTCAAAACCTGCTTTTCTACGTGAGTCTTTCTGACTGTTTAGTAGTGCAGGAAATGCAAGCACCTTCCATTAGCCCCTCAAATTTGTATTTTGCTAAACTGAACAAGTAAAGACTTAAAGGTTGTTGTTATTTCACAGACTTTCCTGTTAACTTTACAGAAAGTATTGAATGAGCATATGATATGTGAAGATAAGAGTCATTTGGTAAATTCCTCTATGGACTGGGAAAATGTGTTTGTTGTGACAGACAATTTAAAAGGCATTCTCTTTGTTCCCAAGCAGGCCCTTCTGAAACATCAGAGATGGATGAAAAAATTGCTCTTGCAAAAAGTTACACAGGTAGGCCTTATAGTTCTATTTTTTTCCTCACATCCATTTTGTGAGTTCGTTGTGTGAGTTTTGCTTTCCAGGGCTCTGCCTCTTTGATTTGAAGAGTTAGGGTGTTGAAATTTAAATTTTAAAACATAATTGAAATTTTCAGGTGCCTTAATTTTCAGGTATCCAAATAAAGAGACATGCAAAAAGGAATCTTATTTCTTCTATTTCTTTTCTAAAATTGAAAAGGAGCATCAGGTTGATCACTCTAAAGCAGTAGTAATTTATAAGTGCCAAGTGTATGTTTCTCATGAAAATCAGTCTGTTTCATAATTAGTTACAAAATTCAGTGAGCCTCTGCTTATGTATTGTGAATAGAACTTGATCATTTCTTTCCTTTAGATGGGTGTGAAGTGAGCAGACACATAGACAACCAAGCATACAGAAAGTTTGTGTTTAGGGGAAGCAGTTCCTTGCTGACTCTCAACAATATATGAAATGAATTTACCTTTTTTTTTTTTTTCCCAGCTTTTCCAGTTTGAATTAAAAATACCTTTTTGCCCATTTGCTGACATTAGAAAAAACTGATCAGTGTTTCAAGCTATGACATTCCTTATATGGTCAGAGTGGTCGTGCTGTCATCAATTTTTAAGATTCAGAAGTTGTCTTCTTTAGGTTTTCATATGAACGTTATGATTCTGGATTTTTGGCTTCTGAAAATCCTTGCTTTGAATACTCAATGTTAAAAAATATATATATATATATATATTTTTGTTACGGTATGTCTTTATTTTGTATTTGTCTAAAGGAAGCCACCAGGGTTCTGTTTGTAGTGAAGAAACAGATGAGGAAATACTGGTAGAAGGTTAGAGATACAAAATGTTTTTCATGAAAATAAATAACATCATTGGATTTTTCTTTTTACGGAAATACTTGGAAAGATGGCACCTTAGTTAAAGCTGTACCTCTTCTCCAGCTATTCTCTTTCCACATTTCCACATGGTTGTCTCTTTTTCTATTTTGTTTTAATCTCGTAAACCTTGCCACTCTGTGGCTTACTATAGGCAAGTTGGGATGGAGTTGTCATTTTTGTAAATCATAAATTGCATTTGTGAGGTGCCTGTCACCTCACCCACCATTTAATGCTTTGACATGACGTTAAGAGTACACCATTCTGCAGCTAGTTTCATTCTAAGCCCCTGGCCCTCGAACCTGAGGCATGATTTTTTTTTGGATGTTTAGGCCAAGTTGTGCTAGCAGCAGTGCTCATTCTTGCAAATCTCATTATTTTTGCTTTGAAGATAAGTGTCACCATAGTTAAGGGTACCATTACATGAAATTCAAAAGCATTTCTCTTGATGAAGGAGAATATAGTTTTTGGCTCTTGCTGACTTCGCAACTAGCACTACTTTTTTGAAAAGAAATTAAAAAATCTAGGTGCTTTTTTTTCCTAAGCATACTGCCATGAGCCATTGTGTCTGGTTGTGAAGAAAGAGCCTGAGGGAAGTGTTCTATAAAATGACCAAAACTCTTGACTTTGCTTTGGTTTTGCCTCTGTAAAATAGCTGTGGATGCTGAGTGTGGCCCTTTGTGTCACAATATGTTTTTTCCTACATCCTTTCCTCAAATCTGTTCTGCTTTGCAAGCTTCTGTAAAAAGATATGCTGAAAGTTACACCCTGATTTTGCTACATAGATTAAATCTGTTGTTTGTGAGGGTTGGTGTTTATCAGCAGATCTGTGGGCAGTTACAAAAATTGCACCTAACAACTTAGTTTTGTCCAACTTTAATTTTAGTCTAACTTTGTTTTCATTTTTCCATTAATAGGCATACAGTGTAGACGGTCTTGCCTGGATTCTGTAAAATAAAAATAAATGTTTATGTCTGCTCCTCACAAACAGGAGTAAGGAATTAAAATCAATGAATGTGCTTGAATTTCATGAAGTCTTTGACAAATACCCTGCCAGCTATTACTAAAGAAATGTAGATAATAAGCATTGGAAGTTCTTCCAAAAGTTGCCCTGACAATTGGGCCATGATGTAGCAGATGTGCAGAAGGTACTGCTTTCTGCATAGCAAAAAAAATGGATGCATGTATAAAAGTATCTTTTGGTGTCTGTCACCAGTGGTTTTCACATTTTTTTTTTTTTTCCTCCAGTAGCCTTGACAAGATGGTGAATGAGGAAGTGATAAAATTACCTTGAGCATGGAATTGCCCAGATTAGCTGTGGCTGATAAAGGCTTGTGAGGTCTCAGTAAGGCTGGATGAGCGTGGTGCAGTTGAAATTCAGTAATCAGAAAGTGAAGGTTATGTGCATCAGAAGAAATGTTCTAAACCAAATGAAATCACGTTTGGGAAACTGGAGACAGTGCCAGACAATGATGACATGTAGAACTATAAAGAAGGCTGCTGCTTAGCAGCTGTGTGCATTTACCTTATTACCTGATGCAAAGAACTACTTAGCAAAAATTTACCTAGTGGTGATAATACTTCGCTTTAAAAAATACTTCAGTGTTTAAACCAGTCGGTTTAATGTGGTTTAAGAAGAAACGTCTGCTCTGAGAGTTTCCTTCCAGAGCTTTGTTACCATCTGGTTTGATATTTTTGCATGTTTCTTTTAACTGGGACTAGTTCTCAGGGACTTGGTACTGCACTAAATGGCCCATTTTCAGTCTTCCTGGCTGTTCATAAACTTCCACAAAATTTACCACAATTGTATTTCTTTTTCAAATGTGTATATATATATATATACAAATGTGTGTGTATATATATATATATATATATATATATATATATATATAAAAGACTCTACGTGATGAATTGACATGATACTTATTTTTATGATGATACTTCATGTTCACACGTACTAAAAGACCATTGCTTATTAATTCATTCTGTTTGTTGTGGTTTGCATTTGCTCGTTACCTACCAAGCACTCAGTCTGAGTTAGATCAAAATGCCATAGTGTGTTTTCCATGAACCTGATGATAGCTGACACAGTTTGAATGTACTCCAGCTGCAGTACGTCACTAGGTATTTCTGAATCTCTGCCACAGGTGGCATCATGTGAAGAGCAGTGAAAAGGGGACATTCCTTCAGACTTGCCCCCCAAGTGATAGAGCTCAGAGAAACCTGAAAGAAGACATTCTTCAAAGTGTACAAACACCGAACTGTTTGAATATATTGCCAGAATAATTATTTTCCTTCATACACTACTACTTAATTTTGAAATAGTTTTCAATATAATTGGCTTCACTTTTTTAAACTTTATTGGAGTTAAATTCAAATTGCTCTTTCTCCTACAGGGTGCTGATAGGCCTAATCCTGTTTATTATATTGGTGCAGACTGCCCTAACACAAGCATTGTGATTATGCATTTCCCTTTCATTTTTCACTGTTGGCCTTGCAGCCTGTCAGGGAAATCATTGCAGAGCAACAACTATAAGTCTGTATAAATGATAAAGAAATATATCATCTGTAGGGGCACACAGCCTTTGTTTATGTATTCAGTAATCCTTGATAACAAAGAGAAAAATATTTATGACTCTATTAATCCTATTAAGCCAAGAATAAAGAATTTCCTACTGTCATTAATGCCAACTCTCTGCACTGCTGCACACACAATTTAGCATGTATAATCCCTACCTTCTTACCCATGTCTAGAGTTGCTTAAAGGCTTAGGGTAAGATATCATTGCTTCTGTTTTTGTTGCACACTGTGAATGCAAAATGTTTTGTTGAGACAGAGAGCTTCTTTGACAGGTGTTAGTTAAAATACAAAATCATTGAGCATTTGCTTAAAAATCCTTTCTGTGCCAGTCGTTCACCAGTTGTGTTTCTGTCCCTTCAGATTCTTCCCAGCACACCCCTTCAGAAACAAGTGAGGATCCTGAGGTCGAGGTCACCATTGAAGGTTAGTCATCCAGTTCCTTTATTTCAGTCCATTGGACATTTTTAAGTCAAAAAAAATGCTGTACCCATGCCTATATTAGCGCTGAATAAATAGGATTATGAACCAGCCTTTGGCTGCAGTTTGCACTGTGCACTGCTTTTAAACATCCCTATTCCAGTTGTTTGATAAGAAAAACTACAGCATGCTGAATCATATTGGACTTCATGGGCCAGTCTGGAAATAATGCCTGATAGAGGTGTGTTTTTCATATATTTTTCAAGTATTAATAATACAGAGTACTCATTATTTAACAGCCATTAATTTAGATTTTTAAAAGCTTTTATAATGTTCATTCTGAAGAGCATGTTCTTTTCTAAGCACATAGTAGTTATATCCAATTTCTAGTTACCACTAGATTCTGTGAAGAATTGCACCATAGCAGAAGTGATGTTTTACAGTTGGTGTTAAGTGAAGCTTCAATTTACATGTCTGATACTGATAACTACGAGATAAAAACCTTTACATTTACCATTCCCCTTTTTCATCAGCAGTATAGCTGCAATGAAAATAGTACTAAAGCCACTAACCAGTATCCAAGTTTCTTTCATGGTAGGGTTTTGGTTGGAAGTGAGCTGTATTTCTTATATTTGTGAGTTACATGTTCTGTAATTGCATTAAAACACTTCTCAGATTGACTTTGGCATTGCTTGCTTTTGGAATAGGTAAAATGAAGACCACCAGATTAGCAATTTAGAAATTAGGCAATGCATTTTAGGAGAGAGTTCTTGCTTGTTGGGATTCCTTTTATCTTTTTATAATACGGGAATGAGAAAATTCTTACATTACTTTAACAAAAGAGGTAGGTAGAATAGTCACTAAATTCTGTGTCTATGTAAATGCCTTTACCACAAAGTAATACAACTGTATAGGTGCAAGAGATGCCAGTATGTAATGTTATACTTCCTAAGTCAACTATGTGCCTGGTGACCTGGGCATGAGCTATTCTGGATGGGAAATGAACATCTTTGTCTGATGTAACCATTTATTTTGTCTAAGAACGGAAGTACTGGTAATTGATCAGTTTTCTTAAAGTCGTGAATTAGCAGAGAAACTAGTATTTTGGATTGGGAACTAACTGGCTGAGTAGCACCTCACTAAAAATGAGTGAGGGTTGCAGGTCTGCACTCCACCTACTTGTATATGTTTGAGATAGGGCAGACCTTCTGTTAGATGAATTTCAGTTAAGTACCTCAGTTGTATCTTGATCTGAAATTATTTTTAGCACCTTTAAGCTCTTCAAGATCAAACTTAGGTATTGTGTTTCAAGACTTACTAGTGGAAGGTTACTTACAATTAGATACAAAATCTAGTCTGTCTACACAATATATTTCCTGTTTTTTCTTGCTGTCGTATAGTCATTTTGTGATCATGATATGACTAATTGCATTTCAGAACACAATATTGTTTTCCTTGGGAAGTGCAAAAGAAGCCTTGATTTTTTGCTTTGTTCTGCTGTGTGCTCCTGTGCTTTACACAGATTGTTCTTACGCAGGCCAGTAGCTTTCTAAAGTTACTCAGATCAGTTATTTGTTGCAAAATTTGAAGCTCTTATCAATGATCGATGCTTGCAGATCTTGAAATTCAAACAGTTCCAACATTGCTTGTCAGTTTTCTGAATGTTAAAACAGTGGTATCTTCATGCTTCTTTCAGATGATGAAGACTACTCGCCCCCTAACAAGAAACCGAAAAACACTGAGTCAGCAAATGAAACTGCCAATACTGGGAGAAGAAAAGTGAGAGAATTCAATTTTGGTAAGATAGAAATTAAAGGTTATTTCTTCTCTCAGTTTTGCTTTGTGAAAAGGTGTTAGATACTTTCATAGTGGCAGAATAAGACACCCATGCATATATTCATTTGAGAGCCCAGGGCTATTTTGTAGATGGATTGCAGCAGTATAAACATCTTTAGGCTACCTCTGTTGATTTTCATTAGTCAAAGTGACCTCCAAATACAGACACTGCAAATAATTTAATAAAAATAACTCCAGATCTTTATCAGCTGATTTCTTGGGCAAGAAAATCAGACCAAATTCACTAGTGTACTCAGCTCTGGCAGGCTTTAGATCAGGAGCCTGTCTAGCTGGACTTTCTTGATACATGGTGTGAACAATGAAGATGTGCTGAGACGAGCCACTCTTGAGAAAGCAACCAGTGACTCCATTATGCTGAGTAGCATGCCTTCATCCTTGTGGATATACAAAAAGTTGAGGTGGGTTTGGTAGTGTTCTTCCATGATACCTTATGTAGAGTTCTTACTGTAGAAAGACATCCACACGCTGCAGTTTTTCCTGCTGTAAGGTACTTTCCATGTGATTTGTCACAGTCCTCTACCTCTCCTTTATTTTCTTGATTTGGGTTGGTATCTAGGCAGATATCCCTTGAGTCTGTATACTTCTGTAAGGTTCTGCACAATCAGGAATATGCCATTTGGCACAGTGTTTAAGATGATGATTAGGAATGCTGGGATTTGGGGTCAATTGAGAAATCTCCATAGAATCTCTTGCAACATCTGTTTTGTGTGAAACATGCTATTTCATGCTAATTTCAGTGAAAATGGGAAAAAAAAAAAAAAAAAAGAAAAGAAAAAAAAGAAAAGAAAAGAAAAGAGCTGTATTCTCAAAAGATCATTGATGTGAATAGGCAATTCCCCATGTAGCATCAGTTAGCTTTGGTTGGATCAGGAGAACACAGTGGCAAAGTTCGAGAAGGAAATTGAGCAGCTAATACCACAGAAGCTTTTGCTAGAATCTATTCCCTTAGTAGAAAACAGCATCTAAGCTTGGCAGGCCAGCAGTATTTGAAAAGAATAAACAGTGAGGTTGACTAGACATGGAGAGCAAAGGTAGAAAAATATTTGGGTGATAAAAGCTTGAGTGGACCTTGCATTGTTGGAACACCACAGAATGAACGTGGGAAGCTTTGGAGGAATAGACTGCTGTATACAGACTTGCTACACTGAAAAAAAGGAGCAACTGTTGGTGGTTTTAGTGCTGGCATTTGGACATCTCAGAGGATTTTGCATCTTTGTCTAATGAAGTCTCAGACAATTCAGTTGGACAGGAGGAAGGTGGTGTTTAATTACACCGTGAGTAGCTGCAGAATGACAACGGCATGTGCACTCAGCAGACTGGGAAGGAGGTACAGATGCTTGAGAGAGTAGTCTGTCTTATCTGATCAGAGCTTTCAGTATTTTACATAACATTGATGAGTTCCAGATGTCTGATAACTGTGAGCTGGAGACATTTCCTGTATGTCTTGATTGAGCCAGAGATCAGGTACCCCAAGAGGCCAGAGAAGCAGGGTGAATGATTTGCTGTGCTCTTGGTTTCATGCAAACAGGAAGCTGGTGGAAAACAAGATAATTGTAACCAGAGGGAGGATGAAAAGTGTCTGGTAAGATGCTTGGTGGAAATTGATGATCTTTAGGAAGGAAGGTTGGATTTCAAAAATATTTCTGAACCAACCACTAAAAGTTAAAAATATCTTTGCTGAAAGGAACTGTCATTGTCAGTAAAAATATCTTCCCACAACATTTTTGCTTTCTGGGAGATTCAATCAAAAGCTCAGAAGCTTAAAGACCCAAAGCGTCAGTGCAGTTGTGTCATAGCATTTTAGGGGAAAAATAAGTCCCCATAGCTGTTGTCTCAAGGTGATGTCTATGACACTGATGGAAACTGCGTGTAGCTCTTCCCCATGCTGACATGCTGTTGAATATGGATTTTCTTAGACTACAGCATGCTTCAGGTGGCTGCCTGGTGGCCATTTTATTTCTCCATGGCATGTTGATGGGAGCAGGAATGTGCTCGGTATCTGAGTCTGATTTTGCGGGCACTGTGCGGGTTGTCCCCAGTCTGTTGGATGTTACCTGGAGCCTGTCTCCATGTAGCAGAGTGTGGGCTAAACTGAACAGACTGTGGGCAGGCTGGGGAAATTGTCGGGATTGTTATTTCCTTAGGGTGTTGTTCCAAGGTCTCAGAAGGTATTTACAGGGATAGAAGGAAACCACTACCTATCTAGGTAGCTGCAGAATACCTAAACTACTTGGCAGAGTATTTACCAAAACAGAATGTGAGCTTAGGTTTGAGGTAGGTCTTCAGCCTTCCTATGTGGGCATGAATTATGTGACAAAATGTTTCTACAGTAATTGGTCCAAATCCAAGGGGTTAATGATGCTGACAATTTGATTAAAAACAATCCCAGCTGTCTGATAGCCCTTCCGAATTTTGAAACGACTCTGCAGCCTAATATGGCAATTTACTCATAAAATACAGAAGTACCTAAAAGATCAGTGCGCTGATCAAAATGTGAGCCAGATGATATTTTTTTCAGTTGCTTATTTTTTCTGTATCCAGCATTCTGAGTAAGCATGCCCATATTGAAATATATTTGATTATTAATCTCTGTAAGGTTTATGTTGAAGAGAGAAAGGCATGGCGGTAGTTGATTGAAAAGATCCACATGGAATATTTGGACAGTGATTGTAAGATTTGATAACTGAAAAAAAATGAACCCTTGACAACTTAATGGCTCACATAAGAGTGCTCTCTTGTGCGTGCTAATGAGCAAAGGGAGACAAGGCTGGATGGGAGCAGCCTCTCCTAATACTGCAGTAATAACCAATATTCAAAACAACATAATTTAAATACATGTATATAGCTGTTTTGCAATACAGCATTACATTCTTTCTGGCTGTTCTCCCTCTTAAGAAAACCAGACTGAATTTTAGAGTAGGGCTTTTGCTGAGTCAGACTCAGACCTTGATGAACTTGAAGGGAGCTCAACTCTGTGACAGTTTCTCCCTGGGTTGCAATCTAGAGTTGTGTAAGTGCCTTTCAAAACCCTTGTCCTGGGACTGTCTGTGTGTGTTCACCAGCTCTGTGCAGTGGAGCAGGGTTTCCCCTTCAGCCCAGTAAATTCAGTATGGTCAAAGTGACACTGGAGTAGAGAATATTGTGCTGGAGACATTTAACAGCTAAGAATCTGTGCACTACGGAGTAGCAGTAGAAAGGGTAGCAGAAGCAATTATGTCAATTTATCTACAAGCATGCAATATTAAAATACAAACAGGTTAGTTTATGTAAATGATCTGCTAGATAACTAGAATAAAGAGTTTATATGGATGCAAGGCAGCATGCCAAAACAGTCTTTCCTTAGGTCTTATTCTTGCCCACATCTGAGGTATGCTGTCCTCTTGATGTCTACAAAATTACATTTAAAAACTTCAGGCTTAAAAATGGTGATCAAAGTTGTATACATTGGTCTGAGAACGAATATTTAAAATTCTTTTGATATGGACTCAAAATTCCTCCATTTCATCTGATAGAAGAGCTTTTTGACAACAGGAACTGTAGTAGGTTGAATGGCCTCATATTTTGACCTCTGCAGTTACTAGACTCAAATCTTCGGTGTAAGAAATAAGCTGCAGGTAAACTTGCTTATTAACTCATTTTTAAAGGCCAGCAAGCATCTGGTACCATCTACAAAAGACTTGTGGCATTTTCCTTAAAGCATAGAGATGATACAAAAAAACTGTGAAAATGTGTGCTCTCTGTCACAGGCAGAAAATAAGATGTTAAAATATTGCCAATTAATCCAGTTCTCCAGGGAATACACAGTTGAAGTAGGGTAACTTCTGCCTTGCAACCTGCATCTTCAGATCCCACTTCAGAAGTAGGAATTATGTGGATGTCTTGCAAAATCAGGATTTGGGGAAATGCTGGATTAAGGAAGAGGATGGCATGATGCCTCCTGATCCATATAGTTGTACAGATTAACACAAAAGATGATCATGTACTCGCTGTAAGCTTTATTAAGCTTTTCAGGCCCTGGCTTTGGACAGCTATCACCAGCAGCTCAAATTGACTTTTCCCCTGATGGTAGTGAGGGCTGCATCAAAGAGAAACCAGTTTTGGACAGACTTTAGCCTGGGTTATGTCCTTTTACGGTTTTTAAACTTGACTTTACATCTGCACAAGTTTGGGAGGCAATCTAAAACATTTTAATCTGTGCTTTTTCTTTCAGAATGTATCAATATATTTTGAGGTATAGGCTATACCATACTCCCCAGGCATCTGTGTGCAAGTGAGCAATAAAAACAGTGTGTATTTCAGTTAGTAGTTAGAGATTTAACAAGATTCTCAGTTTCATCTGTGGTATGACATGTTCTCTTCTTTTCTTTGCAGAGAAATGGAATGCTCGAATTACAGACTTGAGAAAGCAAGTTGAAGAACTGTTTGAGAAAAAATATGGTATGTGTTATGCTCCTTTCCAAACAATTGCCTCTAGTCCTTTGACACTGGAAACCACAGCATTTTGGCATGCATCTTGTTCTCTCTGCAGTGGACCAGGATTGACAGCACCAAAGGGTTAAATGATAGAAGGCTTAAGACTGGGAGCAGGAGCTTTTTGATGAGCAGAGTAATTTTGAAATTGGGTGACTGTGTTTGGCATCTTAGTGCAAAACTTGATTTCATTTTTCAGTTGTGCTCAATTCCCTGGAGTTTCCATGTGCTCATGTCTTGGGCACGCACGTTTGAGAGAGTTGGCATTTTTCCTGTAATTACATTGAGTTCTTAAGTGAAATAATCTTAGGAAATGTCTTTGGGGAGAGGTTACCAATGATTGATTGTTGCTTTCTGATTGATTGATTTGCAGTGAAGCAGCAATTACATTTTAGTGGTTCCTGGAGAGAAAAAGAAACACGCGTGTTAGACTCTGGAATGTCTCCAGTTGTTGCACCTAGACATATTTTGTGACCACATGTCACAGAGTAAAACAGCATTAGTAAAAATTTCAAAATATATAGTATAGTGGTGCTCCTCCGGCATCGGAAGTGGAGGCATCCTTGGGACGGAGCTTACAATATGTTAGAGCCATTAGATGTTTCAGGTGTGACTATTAGCTGACATTTAAATAGCCCCCTGAAAGCAACTCATACCAAATAAAAGCAGCTCAGAATCTGATTCACAGTATTTATTTACTTATTTCTTTTGAAAGGAGCATCATTGAATTCTGAGAATTGCTTTAATTTTGGTTTTGTTGTTTACACATAGCCAGTCTAGAAATCTGTCTAGTCTATTGAAAGAGCTATTCCTGACTTTCTGTAGAAGGTCATACAGTATTAAACCACCCCCTTTTTCCCTGTGGATAACAACACATAATTAATTCATAAACCAATTCCATATCTGATTCTAGTTCTTTCTAATTGTATAGGCATGCAATTTCCTATTTCCTGACATGAGTTATGGATGTCCAGAATTCTCAGAGTGCTTCTCTTGAAAATACACTAATTTTGGTGTTTAGATGTAAACTAATGTTATTACTTTTTATGGCGTAAATACAAAAGAGAATCTCACAAATATAGGCAAATTTATAAAAATGAAATCTATATCCAAAGAGATTTCTAAGCAAAAACTTGTAAATCCAAAACAGAATCACAGAATCGTCTTGGTTGGAAGAGACCTCAATATCATCGAGTCCAACCTCTGACCTAACACTAACAAGTCCTCCACTAAACCATATCGCTAAGTTCAACATCTAAACGTCTTTTAAAGACCTCCATGGATGGTGACTCCACCACTTTGTCTCAGTGTAAACTGTATTGCTGATTGTGTTCCTTGTTTGAATAGTATTTGCTAAAACATTTCCTGGTTTAGGTGAAATAGACTCTCACTTGTAAAAACAAAAAACAAAACAAAACAAAAAAACGTTGTTAGGTATTTATTTAAATGGGATTTTTGTTACTCTGAAGCTCTGGAATGGTCTAGATTTTAGTGTTGTACTTGATTTTTTCCCCCTGGCCAGTTGTTGTTCACAAACACTTCTTTCCATCTGAAACTCGGCTGCTGGATTTGTTACACTTTTTACTACTCACCACAACAGCCTCCAGGGCTGCAGGTTTTGTTTGAATTTCTTGGAAGAGGTATATGACTGCAATAAAAATCTACTTTAGTGAAGGACTAGTACGATACACAACAGCTCATTCGGTGATTGTCCTGTCTCTGACAGTCATGTTTGGACAGGTTTTCTTAGTCTGTTTGCTAAGAGACATTTTCAAGTCATGTCCTTCTCTTTGTACATATATATTCTGTCTCTAGTTTTGGCCGTGGTATACGTAGCAGTTGGAGTCAAGTCTGGTTGAAACACAATTGTCAGAGTTTTACCAATTTTTATATGTAATGCTCATCAGAATATAAGACAAAGATTCATACGGTATCTTCAAAGCTTCCCTTTTTAGAATCACAGAATCACAGAATCATCAAGGTCGGAAGAGACCTCCAAGATCATCTGATCCAATACCCCCTACCACCAATGTCACCACTAAACCATGTCCCCAGGCACCATGTCCAACCTTTCCTTGAACACCCCCAGGAACGGTGACTCCACTCCCTGGGCAACCCATCCCAGTGCCTGACTGCTCTTTCTGAGCAGAAATGTCTCATCATTTCCAGCCTGAACCTCCCCTGGCACAACCTGAGGCCATTCCCTTTGGTCCTATCACCAGTTATCTGAGGAGAGGCTGACCCCCAGCTCCCCACACTTTCCTTTCAGGCAGTTGCAGAGAGCAATGAGGCCTCCCCGGAGCCTCCTCTTCCCCAGATCAAACACCCCCAGTTCCCTCAGCCGCTCCTCACAGGACTTGTGCTCCAGAACCTTCACCAGCCTCATAGCCCTGCTCTGGACGAGCTGTAAGGCCTCAGTGTCCTTGCAGTGTGGGGCCCAAAGCTGAACACATCACTCGAGGTGCTTATGTGATGAACACACCTAGAACCAGTCTGTTTCCACACGGTGGAAAGGGTGTTATCCAAACACCTTTAAAACCTAAATTGTTCGATTGCTTTTAAGAATCTGGGAGTTAACGTGAGCATTTTGCATATACCAGTGTCTGAACCACTGGCTATTTGCCATGCGTGGCTTGAAGAACTGCCTCCAGTAGTTTCAGAAATCGTGCCACATCACTGTGTTCTGGTTTGGCCTAACTCAGGTCACTTCACTTGGTGTTTAACATTGTGATCAGAGGTTAGACCTCATCTGGACTGTCCTTCAGTGCCTTGCAGAATGTCCAGTGTGAGAACATTTCTGTATGTGGGGTTTCACAGTGCGGGATCAGTATGGGGAGCACAGCCCATGTCTGCTCCTTGCCCTTGCTGGCTTCTCCCTGTAGGAGCCTGGCCTGCCCCAAGAGCTGGGAGAGCTGGAGGAGCTGAATTAGACACCTGGAATAAATTGCTGGAAACTTAGTTATGACCGCACTGTCCTTGTTAATTTACAAATCCTTGAGAAGCTTTTTTATTGCTTCAGTTGGCTGAATATCTTGCAGTGCTGGTGAAATCAGTGCGCTCTTCTTGTGAGCTTTAAAGGCCGAATGCTGCCCCTCAGATCCATAATTGCATTCAACAAGTTGCATTGAGGGCACCTCTTTGATCTGTTAAAATATTTTCTTCTTCAAGTCATTTCTTGTATTTAATTTCCATAGCAAAACAACAGAACGTAGCACACTGTTTGCGGACCGGTCAGATGCTAATAAAGAATTCTTCTTGCATGGCCTACAAAATTAACTTACTCTTATGAGTCTAAAGAAATTAGCCCTCAGTATTTGCAAACCATCCTGCTGTTCTCCAAGGTTTGCCAGCATGATAGGTATATTAATGTGATTAAGGTCCTCATAACTTAAAGAAATACATTGATTATTTTTTTTCTCCAGCTGTGTGTGAATCTGTTGTTTGCTTTTCATTTGCTCCAAAGACATACTTTTCTGGGTGGTGTTAGAGGTGTACTGTTGAATTGATTGGTGATTTCGTGCATTTCTAAAACACACCAAAGCTTTAGGAATTTACTCAAAAGAATGGATGTGTGCCCCCTCCCAGGCATCGATGACATTTGTAAACCATTAAACATAACAAATAATGATAACGAGAGCTAATGAACTGAAACATGTTTGATGTATAATTAAGTCTAGATAATTTCATATTTTAAATCATGTTTTTAAACAAAACTAAAATACTATGAAACTTCACTCTAACAAATGCCATGTCTTATTAAATGTTTACAGAGTAAATGCAAAAGAAGAAATCTGCATATGCATGCATATGTATACAGGTCTCCACCTTCTCTGCTGTGACTTAGAGTGATTTGCTTGGGGGGAGGGAGAACACAAATATGAATGTTTTCATGTTTAAAAGTGCTGAGAGGTTGATTGCCTGTCTGCTAATTCTAATGTTTTTCAGAGTGGTATCAAGCTTGGATAGAGCCGCAAGCTAGTCTAATGATTTGATTGTCCTTTTCTCTTAAAGCTCAAGCTATAAAAGCTAAAGGTCCGGTGTCTATCCCATACCCACTCTTCCAGTCACACGTGGAAGACCTGTATGTGGAAGGGCTGCCAGAAGGAATTCCCTTCCGAAGGCCATCCACGTACGGCATTCCCCGTCTTGAGAGGATACTTCTAGCGAAGGAGCGAATCCGGTTTGTGATTAAAAAGTAAGGAATTTGGCATTTTTGTCCCTTTTTTACATGTTGGTTTCTTCAGGGTCTGCTTTACTTCATTTTGTCTTCAACCAAACTGATTTCCACAGAGGTGTTCTACTGCCGCGCTGATGGGTATTTTTCATTTCAGATTGATTTGTTGATAAATTCAGCTTCTCACATCACCAGAGCACCACAGTGGTGACTAAGATCTGCATAGATCTCTTCAGCATTACAGACTTTTATCATATCATGGGCAGATCTCTTTGTAATAATTTAATCTCAATGGCTGTAATGTGTGTTGAAAGCCATTGACCTTGGCACATGTTAGGCTATCTGAGGATCCTGGCCTACATTTCAGCTTGTGCTTTTATTTGTCTCTTGCTGAAATGGTATAGATGTGTCTATGGTGTTATCCATATATAGTATCACCCAGGACAGGCTTGAGGCCAAAACAGCAACAGGTTCTTATGATTTAGTTGCGTGTGTCCCTTTGGGGTTGTCTTGATCAGATAGCTGCTGTGAGGGGAGGCCTCAGATGTGCTTAGAGACTGTTTGCCTGCCCTATGGCCCTGGCAATGTATCATCTGTCTTTAAAGTGAGGATGTGAGACACAGAAGATGTTCTGGGCTTCTTTCTTTCTCCTCATCTCTGGCCTCAGTGTCTTTTCTAGAAGAACCCTGACATTACTTGCTAGAAAGACAGATGGGATTTGAAGGGAGCCTGAACCTATTGTGAATTCAGGATACACATGGAGAAACGGTAGAGATGCTGAGTGCTGGGTCTCAGAGCTGCAGAGCACTTCCAGATGTTAGCAATGTGGGTTCCACTTTGGTAGGCTGATCCGCAGATTTGGCAGCGCATGGATATTTATCTTTTGCAATTTGTTGCTTCACTTTAGGCAGATGTGTTGTTTCACACCACAGATGGGCATTTACAGTTTAAATGAAGCTACTGTGAATAACAGCTGACATTTTTCTTTTGTGCAGGGGTGTAGTGCCTAATCCAAGAGCTTTTGAAGTGGATAGGAATCTGCTGATTGCAGTGGTTGGGCTCAGCATCAGTGGAAGTGACAGCCTGTGCATGCCACCTTTAGCACTGATGGTAGTTTTTGACATCTGAGAAGTTACATGTTCAGTTTCTGTCATCCTAAAGCTTGCAGATAATCAGAAAAGAGGGAGAGGTGTAGATCTACCTTTTGTCTCACCTAAAATCAGACACTATGCCTACATTTTAATATTAATGTAATACTAACACTGGCTCTTGTCAAATTTCTCTTAGTTGCTAACAATAACTCATTTATGTTGTTCATCAGTCTTGCAATCTGTGGTAACCAGAATAGCTCAAAAACTAGTTCATCGCTGTGAGAGATGTCAGAATTTCAAAATTTGTCTTTATTCTAGTGTGGGTAAAACCAGATGTATTTGGAAAACAGAAATACCTGTTTTTATGTTTGTTTTTAATGGTTGAATTTTCAGTTTGGATCTTCGTTTCTGATAGTGGTTTGGCTGGGAAGTGCTTTTAGCCCCAGAGATAATTGTAGTGATACATATGTGTTACCACGAAATATTATGGCTCAGGTGAATATGAGTATCAGGAACGAAAAATGTTTTTGTCAGGAGGGTTCCAACCAGTTTTTATAATACTTAGGTGTTAAGTGGAATTTAGCATCATGAATCTTGACATCCCTTGTTTGTTGGTTGTTTTCTTTTTTTCTTTTGATCCTTCAGTGATAACTTGTATTTCGTAGTGTGTTTGCTACAGAGGCTGTAACTGTGGGCTCTAACTTCTGGTTTGTCAAAGTCTGTCACTGTTGAAGCATGTATCTTAAATCTCCTAGGCATGAGCTTTTGAATTCGACAAGAGAAGACGTACCCTTGGACAAACCAGTTGCAGGAGGTAGGTCTTCAAATGTGTGAGTCGAGTACAGGGTGATTTCCTGTTTGTCTGTCAGTCTTAGCGGTGACTACCATCTGCTTTTACTAATAACACACTGCAAGTAATTCCTGGTGTTTTGAATTTTTTTTAGCTACAAAGAAATTGACAGCAATTTTCCAGTAAAATCTTTGGACCCTGGAAATACTTTGGAAATCTAGTAGTTTTTCCCCAATGTTCTTTATTCAAGAGTACAATGCTTTTCTAAGTTAAAATAATTAGACTTAGGATGATATAAAATTTTTCTGATGATGCACCGTCCCAAAATTTATAAATTGGCACATGTTAATCAATGCCATATGTAAAATTTTAAATGTTTATGAGTGGGAACAGGCACGTTTCGGTACCCTGTAATGTGCTTTGATCTGCTGTTTGGAAGTGTTATGTAAAAATTAGGTGTTACTTCTTTTTATTTTGAAAACAGGAATACAGCAAGGAAACCTTTTTCAAGAGTTTAAGAAGAAAATCAGGAAGGTCAAGTTAGGATGTGAAAAGTAACACTGGATATCCAAGAGTTTTTTATCTTTTAAAAATATAATAACTAATGCTAACACTGCCATCTGTTTTGATTCATCTGGCCAGAAAGAAAAATAATGAGCTAAGTGCTAGTCTGTTAAAATATAGAGAAATGCCAATAGTTCCTATAGCTGATACAGTTTAACGGCTAGGGAACTGTCTCTATCATGGAATATTTGCTTACACGTGGTATTTGCCAAAATTAGATTAACTTGAGTGCAGTAATGAATGCACTGGTTCTAGAGACAGAATAGACACGTATATAGTGACTTGCTTGGATGATGGGACTTTGCTTTCTAGTAGTAGCGTAGTGGCAAAGCCACCTGAGTCATTTGCCACCAGCAGGTGCCTGCTCTGAGATGTTTTGTCCACTGAGCACCCATCCAAAGATAACAAAAATGGATGTGTAAAAACAAAACTGCAAGAAAAGGTTTTTGTTCCAGTTGAGCCCACCAGCTCATTTCCCCACAAGCTGGGAAAAAAAAAAAAAAGAGTATGGAAAAAATGAAGTTTTGAAAGAATTGTGCCTTTGCACAGGCAATAATTGGTAAAGTAACTTGCCTGGACTTGATTTGCTCCTCGGTTGTATTTCACTGTCTCTTGGGCTTCAAGGTTTTTTTTTTTAATTGTCCAAGTAAGCCAAGTGTTGAAAGCTCGTATGCGTGAACCAACGGTAACAAATTGCTCCCAACCCCAAAATGCTCACTGGCTGACAACCTCAGCCTGGCTGAACTGTGATTTTTTTAGTAATACCAGAACAACTCAGAGTTCAGACAGGGACACAAGCATGTAAGTGGTGGTATCTGCACTGCTGCAGCACCATTATATTGCATTACATACTCGTAGTCCTCTGTTATAAAAGGCATATCAAGGACTGTACTTAAAATGAACATTGAGGATCTAAATTAAGCAAAGAAATTATGTCTGAAGGATGTCTCTTTAAGATGTGCAGAAATTAAAGCTTTCCTGCAGTATAAGTTAACTTAGTGTTTTCAGTCTTAATAACCTACTGTTCCTTTGAGCACCAAATTTGACTATAAAATAGTAGGTAGGCTAATGATTGAGTCTTAAACTTAACTGTCCTTTTATGTGGGTTTCTGAATTAGCCCTTTTCTCTGTTGTTTTTAATATGGTTATTATGAAGACAAAGCAGGTATGTTACATATCCTGCAAATGCCCTGTAGCTAAGAAAACCAGTGGCAATCCCTTTGGATTGCGGTGTTGTGAGCAGCCCCGTTATTGTGCCTGTCTTCACAAATCTGTATTGATGCTGACATCCACGTGCGACCTCGGCGTTACTTCCGAGAACATCTGTGAAAGCTGCTGACAACATCTCAGGGACCCCACCTCAGCACACAGCAGTTGCCTGACCCTCCTTTCCCTCGGTTTTCTCCCTGTTCGGATCCCCCCTTTCGCAGTAGGTCAGCATCTCCTCAGCCGCGTGCTGCTCCGTGTCTGCACAGCCCCGCTAGCTGTGTCCCCAGCTGAAGGGGAACGGGGTGGGTATGGAAGGCGTGTTTCTGACTGGCAGGAGGAAGATGATTCGCATTTGTGTTCTTGGGGGAAGTAGGCTGGTCAGGAAGGCTCTTAAAATAGCCTTAGCCCCGAAGCCCTGAGAAGACTGATTTGGCTCAGGAAGTGAGCGAAGTGTGAACAGGTGCCTCTGAAGATAACGCAGCGTGGTGCAAT
The DNA here is from genome assembly GCF_009819795.1 of Aythya fuligula. Lineage (NCBI taxonomy): Eukaryota > Metazoa > Chordata > Aves > Anseriformes > Anatidae > Aythya > Aythya fuligula. The sequence goes on along the minus strand of NC_045578.1, from coordinate 3,239,043 downwards.
GCAGTTATGCAACAGAAGTTGTTGTTTGTGCATGCTAAAAACCAAAGCCACAGCTTGGCAGCTCTCTGGTTTCTTGGTAGAAACAGAGTTACCTGTGCTTTGATCCCAAATGACACATGACAAAACACGAACAAAAGCTGTTACCATTCCTGCTACCAATCAGACAGAAATAACATCATCATGGTGCTCTGTTGGTCTGCTGGAGAACCAAATCTTAAGCATTCAGGTACAAAACTGTGACAAACTCTACTGAAGATGCATATGTACCAACGAATGAACAAAGAAGCTCAAGTGATAAAATGATGAGAAATTGGATTTAAGCTTGCTTTATTTCCCCAGGATATGCTACTCTACTGAGCTGCCACATGCTGGGTTGTGCCTAAATTACGACTTAACTCATGTCTTAAGTAACGTAAGGAAACATTTCAGAGAGTTGGAACTGAGCTGCTTGTCATTCCAAGTTGAGTAACAAAATCACTGGAGTCATTTGGTATAGCTGTTAGGGACCATTTAATAAGCAATGTGCACAAACAATGGGAGAAATAGATGCAGGCAGTTCAGCATGAATGTACAGCAGGGAGCAAGCTGGTGCTGCACCTACTGTAAAAGCTTGCTTAGGGATTTTCAGTGCTTAGTGAAAATTCTATGGAAACAAGTTTTCATACCATATGCTTGCTCAATTCTGCACAGAGTATCAAGATAATGTTTTAGGAGATGAAACTGGCAAAAAAAAATAATCCCATCTACAAAAGGGATTTACAGATTGAAGGCGGATAAAAGCATTGCAGTTTTTGATGCCAATTTGCTGTGTGTGTTTTCTAGCAAGGGCAAGTCTCTGGTTCAGTGGATATTTGTACAGCTTTAATATTCTGTCATTTTTGATAAGCAATTTTCTTAATTGGGGATTGAATCCATACTTCCCCAGCAGAGTATTTTCTGGGTTACCTGATAATGCATCATGGTTACGCCTACTATAAACTATGCAAGTGAAAATAAAACCAAAATAATTAGGGAATGTTATCTTTGTTTTGTGTTACCCTCAAATACAGTGAAAGAGGAGTGGTACGCTAGAATCACCAAGCTGAGGAAGATGGTAGATCAACTCTTCTGTAAGAAGTTTGGTGAGCACAGAATTATTCTTTTCTTTTATGGCTTTGTATTTCTTGAGGGTTGCTTTCATTATTTCCTTTGAATGTCAACATGAATGACACCTTTGATCATCATCTTTTAAAAAAAAATTAAAAAATCCTGGCAGTTGACTGAAAAACAAAAGCATTTACTGTTTATACAAGTTACATTCATAGTAAAAGAAAGATATATAAATCTTAAATGTATAGCTTTTCTAATTGCTTTTAAATCATTACTATTTTTTGGTTGTTGTTTTTGTTTTTGTTTTCCACCTTTGATGGTGAATAAAACAACCATTTACTTATTTATATCCATTGCACTACCATAAAGCTAGTACCAGAACATTTCTGGGTTTGGTGAATTTTTATGGTCTCTCCAAAATAAAAAATGGTCAGCTTCATAAGAACTTGAACAAAATGTTGCATGTTGCTCAACAATAGTTTTAAAAATTTGGATAAAACCACTGCATTATACCCAGGGAAGAATCCATTAACAAAGCGTAGCGCTGTGACTGCTCACTGTCAGCACGCCACAGTGTGATAAATGCTTGTGTTCTTGATGTGCTGAGACTTGGACTCTGTTGGATTTAGGTCTCCTGCATTGTCCCGGGTTCTAAGATCATGCTTGTAATAGCATGGAGATTTTGTGGCTTCTCATAAAGCTAGTTTTGAATAGAGAGATGGCCAAACTGTCCAGTTACTGGTTTGGTTTTGTTCTAACAGCCGAGGCGTTGGGGAGCACCGAGCCTAAAGCTGTTCCATACCAGAAATTTGAGGCCCATCCGACTGACCTCTATGTGGAAGGTCTGCCAGAGAACATTCCCTTTAGGAGTCCATCCTGGTATGGGATCCCTCGCCTTGAAAAAATAATTCAAGTGGGCAACAGAATAAAGTTCGTAATCAAAAGGTAAGCATTAGTTAATACCTAATTTTTTATTTTTTAAAGAGGCCAAACAAACACCATTTATGTAATCAAGCACTCAGTTTCATTAAGTCATGAAACATTCAGTCTTTATTTACTCAACAGGCAATATTAAATATTCTGCATTTTAAAGTGGGTATTTGAAATCCAGCTGAGTCTTCCAAAATATCTTTGTAGCATTTTCACAAGAGCGAAATTCACAATAGTAAAATCGAAACTTTGTATTTCATGTAGTAAAAAAGTATGAATTATTTCTTTAGTGTGAAGCATAGGTAGATTATTTGCTTTGTGTTTGCAGGCCGGAGCTGCTAACCCTCAGTTCAACCGAAGTTATTCAGCCCAGGACAAACACACCAGGTAAGACAGGTGCTGTCTCCAAGTGGCAATGTAAGGGATCGGTGCAGAAATAAATTTGGATCGATACAACATTTTTCAAGAGGTGATCCTTATGTGATAAGTGTCATGACATGCTTTCCATGAGTTTTTAACAGAATAAATAAATCACCATAAAAATGGGTGGATTTCTGAATTGCGGTGCAGTGTGAATAACTAGGATGGATCGTATTCACGGCCCAGGAGAACTAGGGCTGCTATCCTGGTCTGATACCAGGCTTGGGTGTTTGCATTTCGTAGCTCATTTTGTTGGACTTTTTTCAGGCCTCTGTTTGTAAAGAATGTTAATGACTTCTTGAAAGCACAAAGTGCCTTTAAAACATGAAAAGGATCCAGATTAATTTACCTTTTAATTTCCTGAGACAATAGAATGCTCCTTTCTTGCTACAAAAGTGTATAGTCCAAATATATATATATATTTTTACGTGTGGATTGGCTTATAGTAGTAACACAAACTGAGACCCAGGGGTTCATAGGTTTTTCCCCACATATTTCACCGGATAAACAAACTGTGACTTCAAGAAACAATTGTATAGAGTTCTCTGCAAGAAAAAAGGGCAAAGAATATGATTCAATAATTATGTAAGCAATAGTCTTCTTATATAATCACTCAGTATTATGGACTTTGTTTGAATTTTGAGAGGAAGGTTCTTATTCCAAAAGAGGGTAGCTCAGTAGAAAAGACTGTTCAATGTGGAGCAGAAGTATAAGGTAGCATTGAGTTTTGTTTTGTTACCAAAACTCTGTTTATTGTCAAATTTGACAGTATAACTAACACTTTGTCAATAGAATAATAACAGCAGATAAAAGATACAGCAGTAAAAAAGCATCTAATAAAATTCTCTTTTTGAAAGAACTGACATGCAATGGTCATCATTCTTAAAATGCATAAATAAATAAATAAAAATCCAAAAATATGATTGAACATCTCATTCGGAAATAAATGAAAAAAATCTCTTTAGAATTCTTCATGCGTGCTTTCCACAACTCTGAATGGTATTCACTGCTCAGTAACAGTTAATTGCTATTTGTGGATTATGATGAGAAGTAATGAATTATGCCATTTGTCAGTGAAGAAATGCATTTTATTGCTGCTAGAGCATCCTTTGCGCTCTACCTAAGCTACAAATTGTCAGCTCTATCTAGCATTCCTGTAATTGACTACTTGTAGTAGAAGATAGGATTGAAGGTTATTTTTTAAGCTAATTAAAATTTTTAGCGGAGCACTTTTAAAATGTGTCTTCTGTTCTAAAGGGTGTTATTCTTATGCACTGGAATTAATTAATTCTAACTTTGTAAAAGCCACTGGAATGATTCCTTCCTACATCTAAAGGCTCTGAAGCACAAGTTCTCCTACCTAGGATAATGTTTGACATTTCTAACCACATTTAAACAGATTTTCCATTACAAAAAGGGAATTACGTGTATCATTTAAGTTGCCATTGTCATTACTTATTGCATGTCCCTGCCTACTCCTACTTGGTTGTGTTCATAGTTTACAAGTTCTTTTGCTGAAAAATAATGTGTTCAAACCCAGTTCTAGATACACTGGGTAATAGTTTATCCATTTCTTTTTTCAGTGAAAGAAGATTGGAACGTTAGGATCACAAAGCTAAGAAAGCAAGTAGAAGAGATATTTAATATGAAATTTGGTAAGTTAAATGTTAAATTAACTGTCATATAATGCTGCTGTGTTTTAAAACAATTCTGTAAAAAGAGTTTTATTTTTTACTGCACTTATTTAGGCATCAGAAATGTAGTAGGTCAGACAGAATCTTGACTTCTTTTACCTACTTTTTACTAATTCTTCCCTATAACTGATATGAATTACTTTAGAGCAACATCCTAGGCCATAGTTTTTCCGATTGTATGACAGAGATAATTTTCCAATTGTATGACAAATGTACAGAAAGCTTTTGGATGAAGGAATTTCTCAGAAAAACATATTAGATACAGGAGGGTTAGGTAACAGATTTTATCTATCTGTAGCAAAAGGGACAAAGTCCCCACTTGAAAATACTCTACAGAAAATAATAGAAAATCTATTTAAATATTTCAATTGTTGTTTTTTTTTTTGTTATCTCTGAGTAGAAGAGCTTCTGTAAGCCAAGCTTCTTAAAATCACTTGAGATAAAATACCACCCATTTGAGTGTGTAAACTATCAATAAATCTTTATTTTCAGCCCAAGCTCTGGGGATTTCAGAGGCAGTGAAGGTTCCCTATCCTGTATTTGAATCAAACCCCGAGTACTTGTACGTCGAAGGCTTGCCAGAAGGAATCCCCTTCCGGAGTCCCACATGGTTTGGAATTCCACGCCTTGAAAGAATTGTCCGTGGGAGTGGCAAAATCAAATTTGTTGTTAAAAAGTATGTTTGTAATTCAGTTATTTTTACCCCTGATTTTGAAGTTAATTAATTTTCTTCCCAGCAACTTTAGGTTTTAAATGCTAGCTAAGTTCTGTTTCCATGAAACAGGAAGAATATTTTGCACATAAGTTCATCTCATAAAAGGATGTAACTTCCTTATAAAATTTAAATGCATAATTTGTGTGTTCTGTGCATCATGGATCTAGGGAAAAAATTGCCTTGTATCTGGAAGCTTTATTTTTCTTTTTCCTCTTTTTTTTTTTATTTTTTTAAAGTAAACTCAGAAGAAAATTATAGAGTAGAATACGTAGCTTTGTTTTCTAACTTTTTCTTGTTATAGTAGATGGAGAGTCACGCATGCTTCTGGCAGGATTTTATTATAGAGTGATGATTTTTTAAAATTTGAACCTGGTCTAATTCCAATAAATTTGTGATATTTTGCATATGTAATTGATTGAATTGTGTTCTGTTCAATTTTTAGGCCTGAGCTTGTCACTTCCTATTTGCCACCAGGACTGGCTAGTAAAGTAAACACTAAAGGTAAATAATTAAGCATTATTTGCTGCCATCAATTCATAAATACTTTGGGTTGGAAGACTTCTGTGGTTCAAAAACACAGGTGTCACAATCAAAAGGCATTACTTAAGGAGAATTAGCATGGTAGAGTCTAAAACTGCTATTATTTTAAAAGTTACTCGAACTTTTTTTTTTTCTTTTACTTAAGGCTATTTCAGTAGAGAAAATCGAATTTACCCAAGTTCTGCAACATCTATTTTGCTACTAACAGTCTAAAATATGTTCAACTTACAGCTTTTATGTGAAGTAAATAGCAATGAAGATTCATAAAAAAAGAAAAATCTTCTGTTTTCTATAAATAAGAAAATTACTAGCTTCTGAATTTTTGGTAGTAAAAAGTACCAAAGCCTTCCCTCACACTTAAAACCAAAAATATCTCCTGTCCTAAAATAATGAAGTGAAACTTTAGGTGTGATACCTGCCTTGGTTCAAGAGCATTAAACCTGTTTTTTAAGGACATGAGCTTCACTATATTGTTCAGATTTCAGAGCGTAGACTGTACTTAGTACGGACACAGGTTAGTCAGTCTGTTAGGATTTTCAGAATACAGTTTTTTTTTTTTTGTTAGCTTTGCAAGCTATATATCGTAGAATGTGCATTACAGCTTTTACTATATTATTTTCTAGCAATGAGTCCAAAGAGTTTAAAAAGATCACGGAGTCCTGCAAGCAATTCAAAGGTCCCAGAAATAGAAGTTACTGTTGATGAAGGTATGGAAGAAATATTAAATACTCTTCTTATCTTTTTCTGTTCTTCTAATATTCTGTTCTATGTTTTCATACCCTATAATTAACTTCTATGTGCACCTCATGTGGCAAACAGTTTGATTTCAGGGCTGCAGATACATTTCAATATGGAAACAGTTTCATTTCTGAATAATACTGGATTCTGTGCAGATGATGGTTATATAAAATGTTCAAGTTTGACAGCTTGCTTGGGCCTTTTATTCCAAGCAGAGATGTGGGAAATGTTGTCCTGAGCAGAGAAATGACAGATGTGAGCAATTGTATCAAATGCCTAATTACAATCCTTGAAGAAGTTCTAAAAGATTTTTTTTTTTTATTCAGAAGTTAAACTTTCTCTAGTAATCAAGTTTGATTTGTTGTTTTTTTTATGTGATGGCTTACTTCTGATCTCTGTATATAATGTCTTTTTACAGGTCTCAATAAACCACAAACGACAGATGTTCGAACTAATTCTCAAACCAATGGGTCCAATATGAGTTTCAAGCCACGAGGAAGAGAATTTTCTTTTGGTAAATATTGTAGGAATTAGCATGCATACGTTCTATTAACATTGGTATTGAAAATACTGGTGATTTCACATCAGGGATATTTTGAATTCATTCTTTATTCTAAAGGTAAGAAATGACTGAACTACTTATTTTCATGTACATTCAGTTCTCAGTCATCAGGAATAATATGCCTCAGAGATATCCTGGGTGATTTTTGGAGAGTGCTGTACAAATGCATCATGGATCCATTAAAATCTTATTAACCTAAGTTCAGAATCAAATTCTCCAGACTTTTGCTGCTCTGTTATTTCATAGTACTGTGGTCTTGGATTTGTTGTGTGGTGCACAGTACCATGAGGGTGTTTAAAGTGAGCTGAGATCTTACATTGTGCATAAGCTTAATAAGTCCTCCACAAATCTCAAATGCTGAACCTCACTGTGCAGAGAGGGATACATGAGTACACGAGGAGTACGTAGGAACTAGGATGGATCTGAACTAACATCAGTGAGTCATGCTCTGTCAGAGTTGATTTTGCAAGATCAGCTTTAGACCTCTCCAGGGTTGCCAGTTCCAGAAAATCAGTAAAGGCCAGACAGGACTGGAAGTGACATCGAGAAGGGCATGTGTCTTAGGGTTATTACACTGAATGTATGAAGAGTTTTCTGCCACTATTTTGGGTGTTGGTTGAGATGTGTAATTTTTGCCTTGTAAATTTTGATCACTCTGGGATTATTTTCAATTGTAATGACATTACTTTATAAATATTCTTCAAGGACTGATTCACTGCTTGAGTGTTGATTTAATTGTTCCCATTTCCTTCTGACAGAGGCATGGAATGCCAAAATTACTGACCTAAAGCAAAAAGTTGAAAATCTTTTTAATGAAAAATGTGGTAAGTTTATTAATTCCTGTTTACTGGGATGTCTTTCTTATATGCATACAGTTAGGCATATGAGCAATAAGTCCACTTATTTCTTCCAAAGGTCCTACAATCCTTGCATACTTGCATAGTCAGTTTCTCTCATTTTAGTTCATTCTCATGCAGGTTAATTGCAGTTCTGTGTCTCATTTCCACTGGTTATTTTATTTGGGTTTGGAAATGGAGAAGTTGTGGTTTGTATGCTGCTTCTTTAATGACCCAGGGGCACAGTGAATCGACATCCTGCCACATCTTTTTAAGCATTCTTCACCCTGATTATGAATGGGAATTTCTATGACTTCAGCCTCTGCGTGACTTGACATGTTACGGGCGGTATCTGGAGAGGTGTGTGCCCCATTGTATCCCAGTATTTCTTTTAGTACAAGTTGTTTGGAATCTGAAGTCATTAATCTTACCAGTGCAGTTCTTAGAACAAGAGCACTAATGTCACCTGCCACTGGTGCTAGTCTCTAGGAAAGACAGAGGCAGAATATATTGCTTGTAACAAAGTGGAGTACAAAGGATAGTCTTGTATGCAGGCCAAGCCAGCGGCATAAGCTGTCTATAAAAGCTAATATTTTCAACTGCTAATTGTGATCTGATCTACTGCAAGAGAATGAGTTATGTTTGCGACTGTTTTTCTTCCTGCCTACTTATAGCTGTCACCAAAAAAAATCAAAGCCTGCTTCTTCCACCTAACCTAGTATGTATGTGCCAACTATTATATGCTATTTGTACCTGAGGTGTTTTCCACTCTATAAACATATCAGTTGTCTAGCTGGTAGATTAGTGGCTCTGTTGCATTTCAGGGGAAGCGCTGGGGCTGAGTGAACCAGTGAAGGTGCCGTTTGCGTTATTTGAATCCTTCCCAGAGGTTTTCTATGTGGAAGGCCTACCAGAGGGAGTGCCATTCCGACGACCGTCTACTTTTGGAATTCCAAGACTAGAGAAGATCCTGAGAAACAAATCTAAGATAAAATTCATTATTAAAAAGTAAGAGTCCTGCATCTCTTTGATAATCAATTCTTTTAGAAAAGAATTGTAGAATGAAAAATAAACTTAGGATGCCAAGTTACTGAATTACTCTCTCCAGTCTCAAATACACACTGGAATATTTGTAGTAAATGAGCAAATATTCAGAAAGCTCTTGTGGAGGTGGAGTGAGTTACAGTCAGCTCTCTTTGTTCTGACTTGACCTGTTTAGGGAGGAAGAGCAAGTCCAGATTTCTTAGCCCATTTCAGTGCTGACATCACTGTTTTAGTTCCTGTTGACTTACGACTTAGCCAGAGCTAAAATTTATCAGCAATGTACTAAGGGCTGAGAAGTGGAGATTTATACTGGGTGTTATAAGAATTGTTTTATCTAAACCTATCCCAGGTAAGAAATCCATGTGCCCATGTAGAAACAAGCAGGGGAAGTTCTGGAGCCTCTCAGCCGTTGCATTCCTGTCTGTCTGTTTGACCTAGAGAAATAACAGTATTTACGATATCGGTTAGTTCATGTCTTTAAAAAATGAATATTAGAAAATTGCCTTTTCTTTTATGCTGATGAAATGAATGTAATTTTATTGTCACACATGAAATCTTCAATCTGTTTGCAGGCCTGAGATGTTTGAGGCGGCAGTTAAGGAAAGTTCTGCTAAAAGTCCCCAGAGTGAGTTTCACATCTGCTTAATGTCCTAGATAACAGCCTCTTTCAAGGATTGAATACAAATCAAGAATGCTGCTTGGTGTTAATGAATTCCTGAAAGATTCGTTCTATATTGTGGTTGGTTGGTTTTTAACTTGCAAGGAGATTGTTATCCAAGCTGAATTTGAGGCAAAGCCTAAAGTTCTGTGCCACTGGTCCATACCCACAGTAGATCTCTTTCTCTCTATCTCCCTCTCCTCCCCCTCCCCCACCCCCACCCATTTCCAAACTATTGCATTACTTGTTTTTACATAGCTCACTAATTCTTGCATTATTTCATCTTCTGGCATGTCTATGTCTGGTTTTCTGAGCAGCTTTTTGTAATTGAACACCTTAAAAGCATTCAATACATAGCTTATGTTATATAAAGCATGTTACAGTGCTTCCTCTTCAGCAAAAGAATGTGGTATGTCAAAAACCTTGGCTTCTGGATTGCCCTGATGAGATGGGAAAAGCACTTAGCAGCTACCCTTTGAATATAGCTTTAGCAAAAGAGTATTAAAACTGTGTTATCCACAATAAAATTATCATTCCTAATCTGTGCTTTATTGCCTTCCATCAAAATGTAACAGGTGATGTGCAATTCACAGGAGTAGTTCAGCTCTAGAGATAAATTAATTGCTCCTGATACAGAAGTCATTCCAAATGAGAAGTTGTGGTTTTACTCAGCTGGGCAGCCAAGCTCCACCACAACCTCTCTCTCACCCCCTATCCTCAAAGGGAAAGAGGGAGAAAATACAATGCAAAGGGCTCGAGGGTTGAGATGGGGACAGGGAGATCACTCAACAATGGGGGTCCACAGGCTGCAGCTCTTCAAGAAGTGCTCCCACATGGCTCTGTACCACGGGGTCCATCCATCAGAAGCAAACTGCTCCAGCACGGGTCCCCCATGGGCACCTCCTGCCCTCCTTCTGCACTCACCTTGGGGGCTGCAGGTCTGTGTCTCACTCCTCACACTCCCAGCTGCTGTTGCACAGCAGGTTTTTTTTCCCCCTTTCTTAAATGTGCTCTCACAGAGGTGCAGACAACATGGCTTACTGGCTCAGCTCTGATCAGCAGTGGGTCACTTTGGGGCTGGCTGAAACTGGCCCTTATCTGACGTGGGGCAGCTGCTGGGCTCTGCTCAGGGGCCACCCCTGCAGCCCCCTGCTACCACTACCTTGCCATGTAAACCCAATACAGAAGTTTTCCAGGGGTGATGTGCACAGATAGCCAGTAGGAAATTGTCAGTTAGTTTGATTAATTCCACTGAGCTAGTCAAACTGTGCTAGTTTGTGCCATGGGCCAGTGTGGCTCACAAATACAACTGCAAGAGATTTATTCTGTGAATGCACGGATCTGTAGGTGTTACTGAATTAACTGCAAGTACTGCATTTTTTTTGTTAATACAAGTAACAAAATACATGTTCCATATGTTCCATGTAGTCTTTTTTTTTCTTTTTCTTAATAGTCTTTTATAAAACCCAGTAAGTAAAGATTAACATTTTTTAATGTAGCCCTTTCTCCCCTCTTGGGTTTGTAATTGGAAAGACATGGTGTGCATCTTTGATAAGCATGTCTCATTGGAAGATTGCCTCATTTTACAAATGAGATTGGATCTGCTTTGAAAACTTTGCAAATCTCTGTTATTTTGCAGTATTTGCTTTATATATGACTTTGAAGATTTTGGGCTCTACAACTGTTTTTTGAATCTCTTACTTTCAGGAAAAAATAATTCATCTAATATTGCCAATACAGCAAGCTCCACAACGAATACAGTGGTAAACACAGCTGCAGGTGTTGAAGATCTCAACATTATTCAAGTAACTATACCAGGTGTGTATACTGTCTCGTTTCATATCACACTCCTTGTGCTTACATTCTTCATGACATTTGTTTCATCCGTTGGAGTTTTTCTACAGTCTAGCTGGTTCACAGTGACACAAGTACAGTCTACAAAGAGCATAATTTAGTATTCTGTTTCTACTGAGATGTTAAATGTTTTCTAGCTTTTATGAATATCTATTCAGTGACATCTTTAGAATATTCTTGGTCCAGCCCCTAGTCAAGAAGAATCCTCATTTTTCCCTTTTTATCTCATGTAATAAATTAAACACTGATTTGTAACTTCCTTGGCAACTTCAAGAGATACAAACTTGAAGTAAATTGAATAACCCTACAGACTGAACTGGTTTGTCTTAAACAACACTGATGACGGCTTTCTCAGGCATACACTGCATTCATTAGAAACAAGTAACATTGCATGCCATGGCCATCTATTGGATCTGACTGCACTTTTAGCTTTCCCTCACCATTATATGCAATGTAAGAAAATAAAACACTATTTTTTTTTTAGTTTAGGTTTACAAAATCATCTCTAAATAATAAATCTAATGTTGGTCATGTAAATACGTAGAAGCTTCTCATGGATTTCTTCACAACCATCCATTTTTGTATATTTCTACAGTTCTGTGGTACCACTAAAACTAAGAACAAGACATGGTCTGTTTTGAAGCACGTGGATATGCCTGCTCTGAGTAAACATGCTCAAAAAATGTGCTTAATTCTAATGCTTTTCTAACAATTTCTTTCAGATGATGAAAGTGAGCGGCTTTCAAAAGTAGAAAAGGCCAGACAGTTGAGAGAGCAAGTAAATGATCTGTTTAGCCGGAAATTTGGTAAATGCTTCTTAGTCCCCCATTTTTACATAGGTGTGAATGGAACAAATGTTGTTCATGGGGATGCTACTGAATCATCACTATATATTATCATTAAAAGTAAGAAATTTGAGAATTGTGTATGAAAGTTGTGCTCTGACCTCAAAAAGAATCTTTTATAAGGGAAGTGGATTGCCTGGTGTTTTGAACAAAAAAATCCCAAGAGCACAGATAACTTTGTTCCCCCCACATCCTGTTTCTTTCTGTGTAAACATGGATGAAATAGTTATTTTGCTTGCAAACCATGATTCTTGTTAGGGATTCGTAGTCCCGAGCTATTAATACTTGACACTAGAGCAATTTTAACTTTTAAAACACAAGTTAGCCTTTTGCTCCATATAGTTTTCTTTATTTTTTCTGTGTATTTGCACTGTACAATAATGACCTGAGCTTCATTATCTGAAATTCCTTTGCTAGTGCTGTGTTGAATTGCCTTTTGTGGGCATTGCAGGAAATTACTGGTTTTTGTCACGTAGTTACTTGCTTAGATAGCCTGTTCTATACCATTTTTAGGAAAAAAAGAAAATCTGAGTTCTTTATATGGTGAGCTGTCAGACTTGGAGTTTAAATAGTCTTGTAGTAATGTTCATGAGTGTAATCCAAAACATCTGTTTCTGACACTGTAATGATTTAATAGTCAAGTGGATTTTCATTTTCAGATCCAATAGAAAGCTTGTGTTTGCATTTAGTTTCCTAATCATCTGTGTTTTCTTTTCCTTCAATGTAATCATAAATGAATAAGCTTGAAAATAAATGTGACCTCTCTTGCTTAGGTGAAGCCATTGGTATGAATTTTCCTGTGAAGGTCCCATATAGGAAAATCACCATCAACCCTGGCTGTGTGGTGGTGGATGGGATGCCTCCTGGCGTGGCATTTAAAGCTCCCAGTTATCTGGAAATCAGCTCGATGAGGAAGATTTTGGAATCATCAGAGTTTATCAAATTTACAGTCATTCGGTACGTGGTTGTCACTGATCAGATTGTACAGACCTTGTGAGGACAGCCCCGTAGCTTTAATAAATTCAGATTGAAAGAGTAGAATTTGCAGTGCATCTTTAAATAGTGGAAGATACGACTCTTTTGGATAACAACACATCAGGTCAAATGAAGCCCAGATGTTCATAGCAGTAGGACAAAGGGAATATTACTACTACTGCATATTAAAGCAAGCTGTCTTCTGAGATGCAATCTATTCCTACGGTATAATGGAGTCCTAAAGTGCTGTGGGCCTTGCTGTCCCATTTATAAGACCAAGCTCTGAGGCAGTTTCCTGGTCTGAAATTTGTTGGCTCTTGGCAGTAAATAGTATGTTTGTGGTAGTATTACTATTTTTGAAGTATTTTGGTTGGACTAAGATTCCTGAGTTAAGGTAAGCTTTTTCATAAATATTTTTTTCCTATAAAATGACTTCATCTACAACATTTTAAAAATACAGCATTATACAATTACAATATAAATGAATTTTAATTTATATGTATATTCATAAAGACACATTTACATGTGTACGCAAGGTATATTTGTATGTGTGAAGCAGAACAGATGAAATGTGGAAATCATACTAAGAAGAGGTTTAGGAACTAAAACCAAAAAGGTATTAATTTTTGTCATTTCTCAAATCATAGTCTGCTTCACAAGAAACAGAAAACTTCAGTTTCTTTAGAGAGAGATTTCTTAAATTTTACTCTGGAGTCCGAATTCTTGACCCTTAACCAAGAAGAGTTCTAAACTGAAAGGGCTCTTGCTAGATACGCTCTGTTTCATTGAGCTCTCATGAAGACATGATTTCCATGTTTATTAGTCATGACTGGGGGAAGGACTTTGATTTTTTTGTGTATGTTGTTTCTCAAAATGCTAGTGAACGAACCACTGTGCTCAGGAGCTGTTCCTTCTGTTTTGTACTACTTTCTGTTAGAAAGTGTGATCTCTGTTACCAAATTGCTGGGTGAGGAAGTCTTGAGAGAGAGACCCCATGCAGTATGTTTTAGAGTCAGCATGTTTTCTGTTCTTCTGTCTTTTTACAGACCATTTCCAGGACTTGTGATTAACAACCGTAAGTAATTATGTGACACAGATAGCAAATGTATTTTTGTAACTTACCAAGACCAGCTTTCTGCATTTTGGCTTTGTGGCAGGAGGCCCCATCATGGTTAAATTCTACATACAGCACTCTTGTCTCTGTCATTAAAATCGAAATTCCTGGCTACAAATGCATGTGCAATTAACATAAGAGCAGCGTGAAGAATTTACAGACCAGTGCAAGATTGGCGTTAACTTTGATACGAAAATGCAAGGTACTGATTCTGTATTTTTCAGCTGCAGAGTCCCAAAGAGATTTAGGACCCTGACTGTGCAACAGACTTAGATGGGAGTGTCTAGATTTTAGGATCGGATCCATCACAGTACCATTTACTACACAAGAACTTCCCAATAGCTGCAGAACCACGTTCCAGTGAAAAACATTCTGCTGAAGTTGTAACAGCTTAGAGAGGCAGAGTGTAATTACCAGAAGTGCAGTTTGACAGTGATGCTTGAATCTTATTTGAAAAATAAGTCTTAGTATTTTCAGTTCTCTATAATAGTTGTCACCTTGTTTTTTAACATCTTATTTAAGAGAAAAAGCAAGTAGAAAAACACTGTCATTACAAGTATCCCTTGTGTCATATTCTTTCTGAGCCAGTGTCAGATTAGAAATTCAGAGACCAGGTAACTCTGTCATTAGTTTGGCCTTACCCAGACTGAGCCTTACCAACCCAGTACTCCCTCATTTGCATCCAGCCACCAGTATATTCCAGCTAGCGTGCTGAGGTCTGTGAGTGGCAAGGACAAAGTGTTCTCAGGAATATGTTATAGTTAGTAACTCACTTCGGGCTGTCCACCAGTCCTAGGTACACCTTAGGTAGGTGAGAGATCCTTTTTTATGAGGGAACCTTCCAGGCTGATAAATGTGTAATAACGCTTCCAGAGAATTGACTTAGAAATGAAAGAATCCATTTAACTGTTCTCTGCAAAACTTCTGGCATGTGATGGGATTGACACTAGCTAATCAGCTGAGTAAGAACAACATGGATACCTGATCATACTCCATCACTGGAGCAGGAAGCTGGTTATTGGACATGTGATTTTTATGCAGTATCTACGTCCATTAATTATGATAAAAATGAACTGATATTGATAGGTATGAGGTGAATTATTGGAAGCCTCTGAGCCTACTGCAGCTGTGATGCATTATTCTTGTTCTGAAGAACATGTGAGAACTTACGAGGAAACCTTTTGGTGCTTGCAGATAGGGAATACTTTTTCTGTAACATAAAATACTGAAGCACAACTCAGTTACAGTGACTATTTAGTAAGCCGTTAATACAACAAGTTTGGGGATTTGCAGATACAAGAGGTAGGATCGCCCTTGTGTTACATGTGGGACCATTTTTGTTGTAAAGTTAAACAGTGATCATGTCTAATCTTAGAGCTGATGGAAGAAGCTGAAGCAGAAGCCCCCCCGGCAGCAGCACCCGTACTACCAGGTGATGCAGAGTGTGCCACGTGTCCTTGCAGAAGGGGTAGGGCCTGCAGTTCGAGATCTTACTGGCAGATGATATTAGTAGTCATGTCCTGGGTACACATTGCTTATGATGAGCCATTTCATTTTGACAGATGGTCTGCAACGGTGACATTTATAGCTATTAAATATTAATAAATCGATAGAACCATTGCTTCCTTCAGGTCTTGTCATTGGCATGTTCCTTGATTTGATTTTTGCACATAATGAGTGAGCTGAAAAGAAGCATCATTAGGGGCAATATATAAAGCCAGCTCAGTATCTATTTATTGATTTCTGCTTAACTCAAAGTGCGTGGCTACACCAGGTTGTGTTCAGCCAAGTTAAGTTTGTGTAGCATACAAGAGCCTAGAACAGAAGTCCTGGTGGAATTTCTGTCCCCGACACCCAGCACTGACCCCCTGCTAGCCTGTGCCTAGACTGCACGCACATCAGCTCCTCCAGTCTGAAAGGAGAACTTAGCGTTACGCTCTGAGTTGCTGAAGTAAATGTGATTGCACAGCTTCCTTTTGACATTGTGTGGCTTCTAACTGTTCACAGACCTAAAAATGCGCGTATCAAGTTATCTGTAGTGCAGGCAAGATTTTTGTAATGGACTGGACAGGCTGTTGCTCAAAGAAACTGCCAAACTGAGAGAAAACATTCAATTAACATTTCAAGAGTAAGGGGCACTTCTGTGGTAGACAGAAAAGAACCTGCTGCCCCCTCTGCTTACATTTGGAAGTGGTGGGAGTGAGAAAAAACAAGAAAAGGGAGAAAAAAATAAACTTCTGTCCAGTGAAGTTGCTGTAGTGTATCTGTCCTCAACTCACCCGCACCATTAAAAGGGTTATACAACTTTCCCTGCACTTATCCACCTGTAATCCATCAACACAGACTATAGAAAAAGCATTCTGGAAGTAAGATGTACTTTGTGCCCTCTAGTCTGCAGCTTCCCCCATCTCTGTCAAAATAAGTGTACTCACCCCTAAGAACAGTATTAACCAGAAGTAGTGACATCTATTTGAAATCCAGATTTATATTTAAGTGGTTTGAAATAAGTTGGTCCAAACCTGGTATATTCTGTGCAAGTGCACGTTATGTTCAGCTAGGACTCAACGATGTCTGCTAGAGTAAACCATCCTCTAAAGAGAAAGTGTTAATTAGTATAATGTTATAAATGTTTGGGTATTTCTTATATTCCATTATAGAGCCTATAGGAAGTTGCAGACTGTTATCTGAGACAAAGATAATTTAGTTTGATCAGAAGAGGAAAAAATTAGGTGTTTTTTTTTTTTTCAGAGTAAACTTAATTTCCTAACTTTTGCTAAGGTACTTTTCTGTTTCATATTGTTGAAATTGGATGTGTATTCACTAGACTATATTTTTTTCATTTAAGAGCCAGCTGAACCGAGCCAAATAGAAGTATCTGTAGGAGGTGAGTGTCTGTCTTCAGTTACTATCAACAAATATTTTTAAGTCATTTTGAAAGAAGCTGCATCTTCTCCCTTTTTTTTTTTTTTTTAAAGAAGGCAAGTCAATCAAAACAACAAAAAAGGCATTTATTGGTTCCTAGGAAGTTTTTTTCATCTGTATTAATATCTTACTGCATCATTTGAAAGATAGTCTGCAGCAAAAGCTATTATTCAAAGAATTTTACAAAAGAGTTTTATGAATTGTTGTTCTGGGCTGGTGAGTCACAACTATATATAGGCTTTGAATGATTGCTCATATCCTGAGCGATGCATCTAGTTATTCTACACAGTCCTTTTCACAATTTATGCAAGTGAATGATTGCCATCATCAGGAAATTTGAACAGCAGGCTGGGCTGAATATACTCGTACGGGTTTCCTGGGGGAAGAGGATTTTTGTGCTTCCTCTCAAACTTCAGCTGAGAGAAGTTTCAAACTGACCTGTTGTCCAGGAACAGACCTGAGCTGTATTTTTTGGACATTGACCTATGTGAGACCAAGGAGACTGTAGGACTTCTAGCCCCCTTATGCTTTTGTGTATGGTCTTGGAGCATTAAGAGTACAGAACTGACCTGACAATTTGGATGCTGTTTTCTGTTGTGAATGGTCCCTCAAACGCTGCCCCTGCTAGCCCCAGCTTTCAGCAGGCCCACAGGCGGCTGCCCTGTGAGGGTCAGAAGTGATGGGAAGGTGCTGGGACAGCTGCAGGACGGCTCCCTGTGTGCCAGGCAGTGCTGAGCGGGGCTCTCCGACACAGGAGCAGCACGACGGCAGCAGAGCAGAGCCTGCAGCATTGGGAGGGAGGTGGCTGGGCATCAGCACTTGTCTTACAGTGGCCTGCCAGGGCCTAAAGGGGGCTGCAGGAAAGCTGGGAGGGACTCTCTGTCAGGGGGTGTAGGGATAGGACAAGGAGGAATGGCTTTAAACTAAAAGAGGCAGGTTTAGATTAGATACCAGTAGGAAATTCTTTACTCAGAGGATGGTGAGGCCCTGGAACAGGGTGCCCAGAGAAGCTGTGGCTGTCCCATCCCTGGAGGTGCTCAAGGCCAGGCTTGATGGGGCTTTGGTCAGCCTGGTGTGGTGGGACGTGTCCTGCCCATGGCAGGGGTTGGCATTAGATGGTCTTGAAGGGCCCTTCCAAGCCAAACCATTCTGTGATTCTACCGTGCTCAGCCAAAACTTGCATTACGAGCTCAGTTACAGGCACACCCTGAGTGCTGTGAGTAGGAGTCTAGATGAATCCTTTTGTAACCAGCAAGAGGAAAAAAATCTGTGAAAAAGGAGAGAAGCGTGAGAGCTGTAGAGGAGCTGAGCTGCAGACTTTAAGCACGCAGTTACTGAAAGCTGAAATATCAAATGTCTTTATGATGCCAAAACTATGTGGGAGCGCTGAAATTGTTCAATAGAGTGGGACACTTGTTGCTGAGAGTTCCTCACGGGGGCAATCCAGCTATGGGCCCTTCAGGAGATTGTTTAAAAGAAATAGACAAACGTGGTTTGGAATTTGCCATCCAAAACTGCATTCAGAGCCAGTTACTGGAGAAATAATCTTGAGACGAGGCTGAAGAACACACAATTGCTTCAGAACCAGGCGGGGAGGTGATCAAGTGGTGAAACACTTCAGCTTTGCTGTGATGAATTACCCTAGCCCCAAACCTTGCAAACAGCGTCAGTGAAAAACGAATTTCCTTCCAACATCATCGTCTCTGCTTATGAAAAGAACAAAATCAGGCTCCAGGTCATATAGGCAGTGCTATAAAGACACGCAATTTCTTTGATTTACCTTCAAGCATCCCTGTAAACAAGAAAAGCAAAGATTTTGTAATGAAGTCTCCTGGAATTGAAAAAAATTCTATATGAAAAGATGATGAATGCTTTACCCAACAAGATCAAATTTCTTTTTTTTTTTTTTTTAAGCATCTAATAATGCCTTCCTGTGTAATACATTGAAGAAGAAAAATTAGATGAGGTCCAAATTTCTTTTGGATAAGACTGAAATAGAATGATGTCTGTATGTAGTTGGGAAGAGCAGCAGTTTTATAGATGGGAACAAAAAATGGTCAGTGCTGGGACAAGTCTGTGCGATGAATGTTGGGTCACTGTCACAGAAGGCATGACTTGAGCTCAGGTATGGTCAGGTGTTGTTAGCATTTAGACAGCATTTGAACAGATGTGAAGCAGCAGTCGTGCCCTGACACTTCGGGTAAAGGAAGCCATCCACAAGGCTGCAGACGGGCTGTGGGCAATGGGAACGCTTCACCCAGCGTCTGCAAGGTGGCTGAGGAAGGAATGGTGCTGGGGATTGACAGAGGGAGAAGGACTGAAGAGTAGGGTTCAGACCAAAACAGTGATATTTCTGATGTGTTTCCATGAATTGTGTGGTTTCTTTGTGGATTAAGTTATAGAATCCTAGAATCATTAAGGTTGGAAAAGACCTCCGAGATCCTCTGGTCCAACCTTCCCCCTCCCACCAATGTCCCCCACTAAAGAAAAAAAAAGTTCCTTTCCTACCAAGGTTTTGAGCTACATAAAAAGCATTTTGAAGTTTCATACACTTCCAATAGCAATTTCTGTGCTTTAAAAAGTAGATCTCTAAGATCTCAGGGTGCTTTACATTCGAGTGGATATGGTAATTTCCACCAAATCAGATTATTGTGAATACGTTGTTATTTGCTGTTAATAGTTTAAAAGGATAAATGAATGCTTTTCATATTTTCGTAATTTTTTTTACTTACTAACTACAATAATTATGACAAAATTGGTTGAGAAGGTTTTTTTTTTCATTCATTACTGCTTTTCCAACAGATGTTATGGAAACAGAAGAAAGTTCTCAAATAAAGCAAGAACCAGACCCAACGTGGTAGACCTCAATACTACGGTAAAGTAATTTAGCGTTTCTTGAAGTCAGTGTTTGTCAAGGAATAAACACTTGTCAAGGAATAATACTTCAGTAATTTGGAGTGAGGAGAAGCAGGCTAAGAGAGAGGGCTGAATGCCAGAAGGTGCCAGTCCTTTACTTGCCTTCTGAAGTATTTTGTCTCAGTTTTCATCTATAAAATGTAGGACGTTTTCAGTATCTCATCAGAATACAATGAATGCATATGGCATTCAAATTTGCATGGCAGTCATTCCTAGGAAAATGTGGGCTGTAATAGCCTATAAATAAAATTGGGTGATGGTAATTACATACCTCAGAGGCAGAGTAAATGAAAGCTTAGGGAATTAGTGTTTACGAAGAGCTCTGACATGGTTGTGTGAAAGAGCATTATTATTCTTGGTAAAGCCCACGTATTTCCAAATTGTAATCGGGCAGGAAGGCTCTCCACTGTGATTGCAATAGTGTCTAAGCTCAAGACACTTGCTAAATCGTTAGTCATGATGACAAACCAACTAACTTGAGAAGGTTTGCTTCTTTGCTGTAAACTTTATGAAAAGCTTAGCTTAACTCCAAGTGCAGAAATGTCTGAAACTTTTTTTTTTTTTTTTAACTTCACTTACTCCTAAAATGACATTTTGGTGGAGGTGGAGAGCAGTGCTAGCAATGTTGTTATGTCACCAAATGTAAAGGGGGCTGACCCCCACACGTGTGAGTTTATATGCTTCATTCAAAGAAAAAGGCATTTTTAAGCCATCGCAGATCTTTACTACTTTTTCCAATTTCAATTTTTTGGTACCAAATGCGATCCTCATTTTGTAATTTTTGATACTTCAGTAATTGGTTTGGATAGACATAAAACAGGATGTATTTGTGTGGTATGCTCAAGCTGCAATCTGTCTAGTTTTAGTAAGAAAAAGACATTTTATTCATCACAGAGAAGAAAATTCTGCGTACTATTCCAGCTCTAAGGGCACAGACAGGCAATCAGCAAAGCCAAGCCCTGGCTGTTCACTGTTAATTTCTGCTGGCCTGAGCAGATGAGGCTGGTAATGCATTTGCCAGCTCTCATGAAACAGTGGCTGGGGGAGCCTGTGGAAGTCACTCCTGTCACCATCTGGCTTTTTGGAGACAAGGACAGCCAAGGCCGTGGCCCTCTGTCAGGGCAGCACAAACACAGGGTGATGAAGGCAGTGATGCTCCCTGTTGGATGCTGGGTGTCTGCTCTCGGTCCTTCTAGCATTTCTAGTGCTCAGGGCAAGGGATGTCCCCACTGATGGGTTTCAGCATGGAGAAAGCAGCTTTGTTCTCTCTGGTGCTCTAGCTGTGGTGAATGTTAAGATTTGACTGGACAAAACCAGGGCCAACCTTAACTATCGCTAGCTGGAGTCCTTAGGGAGGGAGACTGGGCTGGGTGGCTTCCAGGGTCGCTTGCAACCAGCATTTCTGTGTTTCTGTAGGGTCTGACCATCCCTGTGTGGCAGTGGCATTGGACAGCCTGGCTCCAGAGCTAGGAGATCCTTGTCTCCTTTGTAAAGGAGATCAAAGCTAGCTGCAGGACTGATCTTGGCTGCCAGATGTTTGACCACGGACTCGTGCTCTTCTTTCCTTTAGTAGTTTCCATAGCCTTTTGGCCTGGGCACTTAATACTTCGTGCTGCAGGACGTGCAGGACAGGCTTCATTCCTAAACATTCCTAATCAAGGGCAGTGCTTTTGGCTGGAGCGGACAGGCCTTTTATTGAAGGGGAGATAGCACGGCTTGTAAAGTTTGAGGCAAGAATCCAAAGGTGTCTCGAGAGCACACGAGTGAGGAATGAGAACCTAACCCTGACCTGCTCAATAAACAAAAAAAAACACATTTTCATACAAACAAGTAGAAAATGTAGCCTTTATCGCTGAGGATGACAAGGAGGCCAAAAGAAAAATCATTCACAAATGGGTTAGGGAAGTTCCTGATTAGTTTGTGTCTATTAAGCATAAAAGATACGGTCTTTGGCTCAGAAGGTCCCTAACCTTCTGGAAACTTGGAGGAAGGAGCTGGGCTGTATCATCGAGATCCTCATCCTTGGGAGCACTGAGTCTTTGGAAGGCGGCTGGGTGGTATGGCTGCTTCCAGGGGTTAGCAAAGAGCAAGCACGTGCAGAGCTGCTGGCTGCAGGGGGGTGACGGAGTGAAGGGACAACTCCAGAAAAGAAGTGGTAGGAACTGGCAGAGATTGACATATCAACGTACCCACTGTCTGTGCCCTGAGAACTTGAAGTACGGCAGTAGTCTTTCTAACAAATGGCTGAATTCTGATTTGGAAATGTTTGTCATAAAGCTGAGCTCATCATTAGAAAATATATCTTTTTTTTTTTTTTTTTTTTTTTTTTGATTTTTAGTGAGAAGCTCTTCACCTAATAGAGATAAAAAAAGACATCTCATTTGTCCATTAAAGGTCATGGAATTTTTGTCTGAGCAGTGGCTCCACAGCTTGCTGCTGCACTGCTCTGGATTTTTGGACACTGTAGACCATCTACTAGCTAGAGAACGTGTACTAAAGAAAATATTCCATCTAAACTTTTGCAGAGAGTATTCAAGCATACTTCTAATCTCTCATTTATGGAAATCAATGTTCACCTTCTGCATGCTTTCTAATTGTAAGCCTAAAGAACTCAAAAAAAAAGACACAAACAATCTACTAGTATTTGTAATAAGATAAATAAGATAGAGAGCTGCAATGAAACTAACTCACTTTTATGGTTTGTTTTTTTGTCTAGTCAGAAGCACCCAGTTCTGCGAAGAGCTTGTCAGGCCTGTCCTGATCCGTGTAATATAACTGTATAAGAGAAGTACCTTCTATACAAACCCTTTTTGTACTTTTAGATAGAAATGTCTACTTTTTCAGCAGTTCTGTGAATTGACTTAATGCAAAGAATGACTGTAGATTTGGAATGGCTGGTTTTACTTTGGAATATATCATGAGGACTAAATTTGATGCAGCAATGCTGGGGAGATGACAACGATTAAAATCAACAGGGACTTAACAGAGGCTGTCTGCGTTTCCCAAAAAACCTGAACTTCACTGTACCTGAATGCATCTCAGCTTTTGTAATGAAGAAAAACATCCTGCGAGTAGTTCAGTTTGTTAGTTTTACTTTGAGAAAACAAATCACTAATTTTTGGTTATCACTCCTTTAACGGCTGCTTGGACAATAGTATCTGTATATTTGAACTAATTTTTCCTCTATCTACCACAATTCATATGGTTTTCATAAATAAAAGATGAACTGGCTCACTTGACCATTAGTATGCATTAATGAGGTGGACAGTCTTTCAGTGTGTGGATTAGGAACCAATTGAACCCTTCCGTAGTTTGTTCTGTTAGCTCGAAGTTGTAAGTGCATGTTTTATCAGAATATCTTGGTTTGTGTATGAAGGCTCTGGTCTTGCAGTCCCAATGTAGACAAAACTCGCATGGACCTGTGGGAGGGCTTTTCTCCCGAAGGCTGGGGGGTAAAGCCCTGCTGTCCTTCTACAGCTAGTTATGGAAACTTACACTACAAGCTGCTCTAAGTCCTCCCATGTCAAAAGTTAAGTCCCCTACAGTCCTGGTCACGCCACACATGTTGTAAGAGACTCATGTATGCATTTTTTTTTGAAGTTTCACAAACCATAAAGTTGTGAAGTTCTGGTTATATGATACTCTCTATAGAGAAGATAGAGATTATTGTAAAGGTTTCTCTTTCATTGGCATGAGTTTGGGATTGACTGCATTATGCACAAATGCTAAACCTTATTCCCTCATTAAGAAATAAAGACATTTTTGATGGTTTTTATGACTGTCCATGCAGTAAACGTTTATATGTGACGTTTTAGCAGTAATGTTGGCAGGTAGAATACACTACAGTGTAGTTACTAATTCCAGTGAGGAAAGTAAGTTCCTGTCATGCCCTTCAGACAGAAAACCAGCTCTGGGTGGGTGAGGTTGTTGCATCTGAAAGAAAAACTTTGAAGACATGAATGCAGTTGGACATGCTGTCTGTTCCTGGCAATACCCAGCAGGAGCAAGCTGGAACTCGGCAGATCAGTTCAGAGCAGCTCCTGCTCTGCCATTCTAGAGGCAAGGCAGAGCTGCAGCCCACATGCAGGTGCGTTCCCGATTGCTTGGCGTAGGTCTCAGTGCTCCCATGAAATATTGGATGTTGTGCTGTTGGTGGCAGTGGGAGCAGGGTTGGCTCCACGCTGAACCATCACCAGACACATGCAGTTAACGTATCTCCAGAAATAGGTTGTTACGGAGTGACAGACAGTTTCACGATTGCTGCTAGAAATTTTGAGTGGGGAAATGAGTTCATGCAGCCTTCCTCGGGCTCTCAACTTCCCCTTTTGAAAAAGCAGAAGGCTGGTCCGTCCCTTCTTCTCTCTCAGCCCCTTCGGGAGGCACTCTGCACAGCTGCCTGCCCAGCAAAGCCAAACATTGCTACTGGAGCCGCCAGTGCTGCCACAAGTGGAGGGAGAGGCATCAGAGCAAACGAACTGAGAATGACGGAGTTCAGACTGCTGCCTTGCATGGATGTCCTGCAGATGTATCATGTACTGTGCATACAAGAGCTTAAAAAATGAAACGAAAACTGATGACAGCAGTTTATCTGGAAGTCCTGGAGTAATTCTGTGATGCTGGGAGCTCGGGTAGTGGTGTGCCTCGTGTCCGTCCTGCTGAGGGGTTCGATTAGTGCCAATGTGCCCATTGGCATCAACACTGAAGTCTCTTTTTGGTCTCAGACATTTTGAGTTATAACCAGTAGAGAGAAATTAGACTGACAAAATAATTGCACCGATATTTATACCTTCTAAATATCAATTTTATATTAAAAATGATATATATCTATAGTCCTAACAGGTAGCAGACTTTTAATATGTTGACCTTGTATGAAAATCGCACTCGTTTCCAAACTAGTAATACATGAGGTGTGTCACTCTTTGGGCATTGGCTGATAATGCCCTAAAAAGCCTTGGCTGTACTAATTAACAAGCAAATAAATAAAATTGCAACAACTTAACCAGAGCTCTGGGTATTTTTTCCTCCAGTAGAGAACCTTTGTGGCGATGAAGTAGCAGACAAGCTTCTCTCCTCTGCACACTGCTGAACCTAAAAAGCCCAGCCTGCTTCTTGGACCCGTTCCTTTCTCTCAGACTTGGACTTTGGGTTCCAAGGGCTCGAGGCATTGATCTTGGAGCGTGGTGTCCCGCAGGTAGGGCACCGCAGTTTCCTCAAGCAGTAACCACTAGGTGTCAGGTGAGGTCCAGCACGGTCCTTGTGCAGCTGTTGGCCGGTGCTTTTCCTTTGCGATGTGAAGTTTTCCATGTACAGTTTCGTTTCTTTATGTCTTATCAAGTGAATAGGGGAGGGGACAGATTTGCATCTCACTTTGGTGATTTCGCAGCCTCTGCTAGAGCATTTAATGCTGTTCATGCATGCGGCAGTTTGCTGTCAGTGACATGAATGTGACCTCCCCTGACTCTGACTTGAATTAAGCTTAAATTATTTAAATATATATTTTGAACAAAACGAGGGTGGCCTTCCATTCCTCAGATTTTAATTTCTAGGAGGCTTTGCTACTGCTTCTGGGTGGAGCACCACAGAAAAGTGGGACGCTGCTGCTGGCACTCTGGAGGCCAGTGGAAGCTCTCAGTTCCTCTCAAAAATCAGGTCCTGCCCTCAGGCGCTGGCCTTCTTTTCCTGATCTGAAAACCTGGATCACCTCATGAACACTGTAAATCAGCTTATTTCTCAGCTGGGTCATTATTCTTCCAAGAATTTTCCTCTAAAGTTGTGTTTCTTCCTTTCTAGTAACTATAGAGCAGTTAGTGGAAACACTAAACGTGTCATGCTGCCCTATGTGCATGGTGTGAGCTAACTGGCACCAGCAGTAAAATCTACAAACTCCATTTCTCACATCACAAGACAACAAATGAGGAAACAAGAAACATCCGTATTAAGTGTTTCCAGTAATGTGCTGCCTGTAACTCTGTTTTAAATTTAGTACAAGCATCGTTATGAAATGAGCTTTCAAGCAAATATTGCTGATGGTTCTGCATATGAAACAGAATCCAACCAGCCCTGGGTGTGGGGTTTTTATATATAGATCACTTGTTGCATAATTTTGCCTCGTGTACAGGGAAGTCCCCAATATAATGAAATAAAAACTGCTCAGTGCTGTGAAGGGCTGGGCTGAGTGGGCAAGGTGCTCACCTTGCTCAGCTTCTGTGAGGATTCCTCTTTTGTCTGTGCAGGACACAGCCCCAAATCCCGCGTGGGGGCTGTCACCAATCCCTTTGATTGATTACAATCCCTTTGATTGATTGAATCAATTGATCCCTCTACAGCCCCATCTCCTGCTCTCTCCCCAAGCCCCGGTTTGCTGGTCAGCCTCAAGGGCCTTGAGAGCCCTTTGCCGGCAGCTTTTTGGGGAAGCTGCAGGTGGCAGAAAGGCGATGGCGAGGCAAGGGCAGCACCTCTTGCACAACAGCCCGTGGCCACCCTGTCCTGTGACCTGGCTTCCCCAGAGGGTGCCCAGGAGGATGGTGCTGCTGTCCCTGGGCTCGGGGAGCTCCACGCAGCACCTTCAGCTCTGCAGGGCAGCAGGGAAAGGCTCCTGCTCCCATTGCTGAGGTGTTTGTCCTTCCCGTGGCTGCTGCAGCAAGGGCTCTGCAGCGCCTGTGCCTCGCAGGGTGGCCGTGCAGGGGACACTTGGCTGGTGGAGGGGACACTGGGCCATGGGGGCTGGTGGCCCGGCCACCTCCCTGCTTCCCCTCTGCCCGGCGCCACCGAGGGGGCTCGGCTGGAGACTCCCAGCGGGAAGCACCCGGCTCAATACAAACCACAGCGGGTAAACAATTACGGCGCGATTGCAGCGCTGCTTCCGCTTTCCCAGGGGTTTTAACAGCGAGCGAGCGCGGGGCGAGGGCAGAGGGGAGGCAGGAGCACGGCGCAGAGCTGCAGCAGCCATGGGGGACGCCTTCATCCGGCACATCGAGCTGCTGGGCTACGAGAAGAGGTTTTTCCCCAGCCAGCACTACGTGAGTACGAGTACCCGGCAAGTTGTGCAGTGAGGACTGGCAGGGGCAGGAGCCTGGCCAAGGCATTTCTTGAGATAAATTTGATGAGGGTTTAAGAGCATCACTTTTGTGGGAGTGGAGGGGCCACAGCTGGTGGTACAAGCTGGAGGCAGCCAGAGGCTGAGATGTCTTAAACACACAAGGTTTTGGGCACCACCTTTGCAAGTTCTCGGTTGCTTCTCAGGCTTGGAAAGGACTTGTTGTGGCTCTGGCTTCTGATTCCCACCCAACCTCGTGTTTCTGTCCCTGCTGTGTGTCCCCAGCTCCCAGCTCACCTGCTGCCTGCACAGAGCTACTGCTGTGCAGGAGGGAACAGACAGAAAATACGCAATTTGAAACCAAAGCGTCTGTGGGACACCCAAGGGGCTCCGGCCACAGCAGGGTTTTGGGTCCTGGCTGCCCATGGGGCTGCAGCGCCTCTGCTCTAACCCTGCAGGTCTACATGTTCCTGGTGAAGTGGAACGACCTCACCGAAAAGCTCGTCTACCGCCGGTTTACCGAGATTTACGAGTTCCATGTGAGTGGTCCTGGGGTGGGCACCAGCCCCTGTGCTGGTGCGCCAGGGCTGGGCAGGGGGCAAAAGGGGAAAGGAGGAAAGCAAATTCCAGCTGAAACTCCCCCGAAACAAACCTGGCTCAAGAGAGGCTCCTGGGTCCCAGCATTTCGATCTCCTTCATGCCTTGAAAGGGGGAGCCACCGGCCCCATTCCCCCCGGGGAGGTTTCTCCTGGTGTCGATCCATGGGGTGCAGCCAGGAGGGGGTGAGCAGCGGGCAGGGTGCCACGGAGGGGTCCCTGCACCGTCCTCACGGCCCTGCCTGTCCCTGCTCCGCAGAAAACACTGAAGGAGATGTTCCCCATCGAATCTGGCGACATCAACCCAGAGAACCGGATCATCCCGCACCTACCAGGTGAGGGGCAGAGCGCCGGGGGCCGAGGTTGGGACAGAAACTGCAGCTGGTTGGGAAAGTCCCCGCCTGCCTTGCTCTGTGGGTGCCCTTGCACAGGTGCTCGCTGCAATTTCTGTTCCTTCCTTCTGGGTTTGAAACCAAAACCCCAGCAGGGGCTGCCTGAACGGAGGCTGCTTCCCCCAGCAGAAGCTGGCCGCAGACCCCATCCATCCTCCCTGATAGCGGGCACCTCGGGGACATGCAAAAGGGAAAGTGGCTTTGAGCAGCCTCAGCTGAGCAGAGCCCTCCTTCGGTGCCACCACCCCCTGGATGGCTTTTTGTGCCTGTACTGTACGAGAGGAAGGGAAGCAGTCAGTGTGTGCTCAAGGAGAGGGAATAACTCAATCCAAAGAGCTGGCGGTTTGTACCCAGGCAAGGCGCGGTTCAGCAAACATCCCTCTTTTCTGGAATTTCCTGCTTCAAATGGGGCAAGAAGGAGCATGAAAAATAGCCATGGGTTGTGACCCCCCTGGAGGAGTAAACCCACAGCTCACAGCAGGGTGGCTGCTCCCCGTGGGGCCGGACACCCCCGCCGTGCTGGGACCTTTCCATCGTGCTGCTGCTGTGCCAGGCTGCTCAGAGCCTCCCCCGGGGCACGGGGCCGGCCTGGGGCAGCGCTCCGCTCTGTTTGGGGAACCGAAAGCCCTGGGGGTGGATGGAGACAGGGGCTGGGCAGGGGTGGGACAGCGGCAGGGGCTGGGTGAGCCATGCAGACGCACACCCTGATGCAGGGTTCAATGCTGCGACGTGGGTTGGGGCTGCCGGTGGTGTTTTGGGGCTACCAGGGGTGGAGAGCCCTTGGTACAGCTGGGCTTAGTCAGAGCATGGACATGGAGGTTATCCCAGAGCTGAAATGGGGTCTAATGGGGTCTTTTCGAGGCTTTTAAGAGCTTCACAAGGGCTGCAGGGTTGAGCCCGGCCACACAAGCTCTCCTCCAGCTGCCTGTGGCCCCAGGGCCGCGCTCACATCCCCAGCCGCACAGAGCTGAAATGAGGAAGGGGTGGCTGCAGCGCTTTGCAAACCAGCCACAGCCTGCAGCGAGCTTCCCTGCAGCTCCTTCGGCTCCCCACGTGCCCCACGTGTGCCCCGCGTGAGCTGGCCACGAAGGAGGAGGCTGGGGCACATCCACGGAGAGCTTCACACAGCAGCCTGGGGCCAAACCCGCTCGTTTTCGGGGCAGCATTAACGATGCAGAGCAGCCTGCTGGAGAAAGTGACAAAACCAAAGCTCTCACCTGCTTGTCCCGACTCCTTTCCCCTCTCCACCAGCCCCAAGGTGGTTCGACGGCCAGCGATCGACCCAGAGCAGGCAGGGCACGCTGGCCGAGTACTGCTACGCGCTGGTGAACCTGCCCCACAAGATCTCCCGCTGCCTGCTCGTCGTCAACTTCTTCAAGGTGCGGCCCGACGACACGAGCCCCGTCACCGACAGCCAGTGAGTAGAGCTGCAGCGGGGCACACTCTGCGTCGCCAGCCCCAGGTGCTGGTGCTTGGCAGTGCTGGATTGGCGCAGCAACAATTAGCCGCCAGATAATTAGCCCTCAGGACCCACCCTGAGGTTAGGCGGGCAGAAATATGTGTGGGTTTTGCATCCTGCTCCCCCTGGCTCCATGCTGGGGATGGCACTGCCGCCATGTCCAAGGGTGCCAGCGCTGAGCTGCCTTTGCTCTGACCCGTCTAGGATCAAGAAGCCCGAGGTGTTCCTCCTGCCAAAGGATGCCAAGAAAAACGCCAGCGGTAAGAGTCCTCAGAGGGCTGCAGGTGGATTTTGCCTTAGGCTGTCCTGGAGTTTGGCTGAAATGGGGTGTTTCTGGGCCGGGACGGAACGCCTCTCTCCTCCCCCGCAGACATCACGGGCCCCATCATCCTGCAGACGTACCGAGCCATCGCCGACTACGAGAAGAGCTCCAAGTCCGAGATGGCTCTCAAAGCTGGGGACATGGTGGACATCGTGGAGAAGAGCGAGAGCGGTAAGTGTCCGTGCCCCGAGGGCCGGCCCCGGCCTGGCCACCACCTCGGCAGGGCTGGGGTCAGCCTTCGCACCTCATGCCTGAACCCAGCACCCCACAGCATCCCCGGGGCGTTCCTTACAGAGGGGTGGGAGGCTGGCTCGGGGTCTCCTGATGGAGAGCAGAAGCTCAGCACCGAGCCCCGCAGCCCTCCCTGCCCCGCTGGGGCAAGATTCACTTTCACATGGAGCCACATGACGCTGGGTTTTGGCTGGGGAGGGTGTGAGGCAATCCTAGAAAAGCCTGCAAGCTCCTCGCACGCCTCCGCCTGCGAGGTTTCCTGCCCATGAGGAAGCAGGGTGAGCTGGCCGGGCTCCCCGGTCACAGCACAAAAACAAACCGTCCCCACTGCCCTACCTTCTGGACGGGACACGGGGACACCTGCACGGACACCACCCAGGGGACACAGCTGGTGTAGGCTGTCCCTGTGGTCCCTGCTCTTGCCCACTCTGCTTTCGTTGCAGGCTGGTGGTTTTGCCAGTTGAAGAATAAACGGGGCTGGGTGCCAGCTGCCTACCTGGAGCCGATGGACGGTCCCGATGAATCTGAGGAGCAGGAGCCCAACTATGCAGGTAAAACGCTCAGAAAAGCACGGCGTCCCCAGGAGCACGGAGGCGTTGCTGTAGGGGCTGCCAGGAGGGATCAGGCTCATGGTTCAGCGCCTCATGTTTGACATCAGGACCTGCAGCTCAGCGCCCTAAGCTGGTTTTGGCTCATCAGAGATGCACATCGTCACCCAGAGCCCACCCTGAGCTCGGGGGCTGCATGCTGAGCTGCTGGGTTAGCCGATGAGCTCAGTGCAGAGCGGACCCGCACCACCCCGAGCAGGGAGGGATCCTGCAGACTCATGCTGGTTGCACTCAGGGCTTCGTCTTTGTGGCTTTCAAAACACTGCAACGGACTCCATTAGCACAACACTTCCTCATTCCTCATTTAGTCACCCAAGTTATAAACATGCTCCTCAGCACAGAAGGATATCCTTCCACTTGCACTCGTCAGCTTTCTCCTAGAGAGGTGCTGGAGGGGCCTGGATGAGGCACAGGCACCGTCAGGGCTGGGGAAGTCTCGGTCCAGGCTTGGAGACCTGAAGCCCCCTGGGTCTTGCCAAAAATTTGGGGTTGGTGCTCTGGTGCCTCCGGGGCTCAGTGGAAGGGGAGGCCGAGCCCCGTTGCTGGGGGTGACGCACCACCCACCCACCAAACGTCCCCGTTTCACACACACAGGTGAGTGGTACGTGGTCCAGAAAAGCTACACAGCCGTGGAGGAGGACGAGCTGACGCTGACAGAGGGCGACACCATCGAAGTCATCCACAAGCTGCTCGATGGCTGGTGGGTCGTCAGGTGAGAGACACCAAGAAGAAGCCAGGCAAAGGGCCACGGGCAGAGGGAAGGGGCGAAGCAGAGGCCTCCCCATCAGGGCTGTGAAATCTGCAGACCGTTTGGTGCCGCTGCCCAACACTTCCCTTTGCAGGACATTTTCTAGTAGCCTTGCGGCTTCGCGAAGTGCAACCACATTGCAGCTGGGGCTTCCTCTGCTGGGCGCCTCAGAAATATCCAAGAAGGCGTCAGATGGAAAAAAATGTGTCAGTTATTTGGCATTCTGGCACAATCTGATTTGCACAACCTCAGCTTTCATCCCAGCCTTGGCCTGCTCTGTAGTCTTGGACTTTCCCAGGGGGAACCCAGTGGCATTTGTGCTCTGGGGAGTCACAAACTGCCTTCGCAGCAGGGACACGTGGTAGCTACAAACCGCGGGAGGGGAGCCCTGGCTGATGTGTCACATGCAAAAACCAAAACAAAACAGGAGATAATAGAAATGATACAAGCTGATGAGACCCTGAAAACTGTGCAGCTTTGCTCTGTCTGCTGCCTACTTGGTTTTGGGACTCAGGCCCCAGTTTCAGGGAGAGCCCCACGCAAACATGGTGGGGGGACAGTGGAAGCCCCCATCCCTGCAAGCAGCACGAGACACCTAGCGTCAGGCACGAGGAGGTGGTGGCCACCGAGTCACAAGCTCAAGCAATGTTCCTTGTGTCACCCTGCAGGAAGGACGAGAGCACGGGTTATTACCCCTCCATGTACCTGCAGAGATCAGGGGAGCCGAACACCCCCGAGAAGAGCGAGCTGAGGAACCGGAGCGTTCCCCCCCGCAGGTAGGAGAAGAGCTGCGGGAGGGAGGGAGGAGGGTGAAAGCTGTTCTTCGAGGGGGGTGAAATGAAACCAGACAGTGGTTTTGTGGTGTCCCCTGCTCGGCCTGGCAATGAGGAACTGCCCAGCAGAGACGTGAGCAGGGCAGAGAGATCAGGAGGCAGATCCTGGAGGGCTGCAGCAAAAATAGTGCTCCTGACTTCCACGGGCAGCTGGCACTTCTGCTGCAGCACAGCCTCGCACATTTCTCCTTGTCCTTCTGCAAAGTTTCTTTTCTGGGCTAATCTCGTTTAATTTTCAAATTAGATTTTTTTTTTTTTTTTCCTAAGTGCATCCACTGAATCTTTGAGAAGCGAGGAGAGATTTGAGTAATCAGAGCTGCCAAATGGCCTAATCTGATGGGAGGATTTGAGCTAATGGAAGGGATTTTATATTGATTAAAAAGATAAAAAGCAATAATAGCTCATTAATTCTGATGCAATGACAATGGCTAGGAAGGGCAGAGCTTGCCTGGATCCTTTCTTCCCTACAAGAAAACAAGGCAGCCTTCCATAAAATCTCTCAAAATCCAGCTCAGCTGGAGCATGGGCTGAAGGTGAGAGTGTAAAATAGCACAAATCTTATCTGAGTGCAGTGACACTGCCTGATACCTCTGGGGAGGTGAGGCGGTGAGGCCAGTGACTTGCTCCCGTGGTGAAAGCCATCCCCGTGGCACTGCTGATGGCAGCACGCAGCAGCAGCAGAAGATGGAGGCTGGGGTGGTGCTTGCCAGGGAGTGGCCAAAGCATGAATTTGGGCTCAGAGCACCCCCGTTGCAAAGGCTGTGGCCTGCCCGTGTGGGGAAGAGCTTGGCTATGAAATGGGGCACGTGTTGAAACCAGGGAGGGGCTGAAGGCAGTTGGGCACTGCAGAGGGCTGCAGGTGCCTCCAGCAGAGCAGGACGATGCCGTGGGCGGTTGAAGCCACCTCTCACCCTGGTAATAACGACAAGGAGGTGGCTCTGTCCATCTGCCTGGGGACGGTCCTGCACGCTGGGGCTTTCCCACAGCAGTGTGGCTCTGCATCGCCCCAGGGCCTGGCCTTTCACTTCTCTCTGTAATTTCTCTGTTGCTGGCATAGTGCCGCACAAACGGCTGCACAGGCACCTGTCCCAAGCTCTGTCCCCTAAAACCCCACACCAGGGATCTTAGTTCTGCAGCCATATGCATATATCCATCCATGTGTGAGCAAAGCCCTACATTGCTTCCAAGGCTTTCTTGAACTCCAGGGAAAACCTCATGCATGGCTCGCCCTTTCAGCATTATGCCTGACCTCTCTTGCCATCCCCACCTCCACCTCCCAGGCTTGTGCTCAGGCTTCACCCGCTAGCGCCTGCTTCCAAAGCACCTCTCTAGCTGCCTCTGTACATGGCAGCTCACCCGCAAGGGCTGGCATTCACCTGCTGCCTTCTGCCAAGCAAAAAGGCATAGCAGGTACGGGTGTTTAGGCGAGGCAGAGGGGGAAGCGCAGCATCCAGCTGCAGTGGGGCTGGGAGAGGCAGGACTGGGGACATCCTCAGCAAGAAAGTGGTGGAGTGAGAGCTGCTGTTGTGGAAACTTAATGTTTCATTTCTGACTCGCTGCAGATCCACCATCCGCAATGCTAAGAGCATCCACAAGCAGAGTCGGAAGCAGATCAGCCAGGAGACCTACAGGAGGAACAGCAGGAAGTATATCCAGAGCCGGAGGAACGTGAAGGCCAGTTTGCAGAACAAGGCCAACATCATCTGTAAGTCTCAGTGGGGCCTTTGCCCTAGATGGGTCTGAAGTTCTGCAGACATGTCCCGTGACCTCCAGCAGTGGTTGCTGGAGATGTTTTGTGAGCAAACAAACCTGGGCATCTTTGTGCCAGACTGAAAGATCTGTGGGGAGAAAAGGAAACAAGTCTTCTTTTCTCCAAAATCCTCTGTACTTCATGCCCCAAGCCTTGGGCTGTCATTACAAGGTAGCGCGGCCTCCAGCCTCTGCCCCATCACAGGAGGGAGATGATTCAGTAGGACAAGCCACGCGGGTAGTCACTGCCTGTCCACCCTGTCCTGCTAAGGGGAAATTGTGTACAGGGTTTCTTTTCAACAGATTTTCTCACCTCCGGTTATAGGTCTCACAGAGAAGGAGCATGAAGGAAAGTGGTGGCATGTCTGCCCTCAGTAGGTCCTAGTGGGAGGTCAGCCCACTGTTAGGACCTGTGCTTTCCTCTGTGCACTCCTATCATTGCCCATATTGCTGTTACTGATACTGTGCATGTTAACTGCAGGACGATTTGTGGTCCTTCCATAGGAAGGCTTTGAATTTATCCACAGAGGTGTGGGGTGGTGCAGAGCTCTGACCCATCTCTACATCTGCTTTACCCATAGCTGAGAAAAATGAGCAAGAGGAGAACAAGTCCAAGGCTCAACCTGCTGTTCCTCCCCGGCCCAGCAAAGACCTCATCATGAACCGCTGTACAGAGAGCACCAGGAGAAAGATCATGTGAGGCCCTCAGTCCCCAAAACCAAGTGAGCAGATGCTTTATCTCCACCGACTCCTATGCAATGGGGACGCAGAGACAGACTGGGGGATCTGCGTGGCTCCCACAGCAGCTGAGTGCCTGGAGAGATGCAGCTCGGAGCCCCATGTTAATTCCATGGCACAGCAAGTCCAAGATGTCCCAGTGAATCCCTGAGGAGAGGTGTGAACGCCTTCCATCAGCATCTTTGAGGGCTGAGCATTCCAATGGCCTGCTGAAGATTCCTCATCACTAGGTCCCCTTTTGTACCATATTTGTATTCTGAATGGCTTCATAGTTTTCATCAATAACCGGCATTGTGTACAGTGCTTTTTGGGGCCTTCAATTATTGTGGGAAAACCTTAACATGTAAACTATGTGTACAAAGACCAGTGTAGCACAAAGAGGCACTTTATGTATGTATTTCAAGGCTTTCATGCTGTCTGCATGGCTGATTAATAAACTCATCAGCATTTCTGCACCATCTCCCATGGGTTGCATGGCGGCGTTTCTCCCCATGCCTCCAACCCGCTCTGGCCAGAGGGATAGGGCCTCATATCGTACAAAATGTCGATGTGGCGGAAATTTGTTGGGGAGGTTAAACAACAGCAGCTCTCTGATGAAAGCTTCGTTTGCTCCCTCTAGCGGGAAACCAGGGCTGGGGGTGCGGGTATGATATTTGCTGGGGCGAGCCAAGCCTTGAAGGAAGCTATGAGGTGGGGTGGCCATGAGGCAGCAAGGCCATGGGGTGGAGATGCCATGAGGCGAGGAGGCCATGAGGCAGGGAGGCTGTGAGGCGAGGAGGCCATGAGATGAAGAGGCCCCAAATGGTGGTGGGGTGTGAGGGGAACAGGGTGACCCATGGTACTCTCAGCGGAGCTGGGCTGCCGGGCTCCCCACAGCCACTGGTGCTGCTCAGCAGCGCCCAGCCCAGCCTTCTGTCCGCCTCACAGCCCTAGGGCCGCCATGCTGGGGGGCCGGCAGCCATCATAGGGTGGCCTGACAGTGCAGGGAGCAGTGCTGGGAGAGCACCACATGGAGCACAACACTAGGACTATGTGTGGGTGACACTACACCCAGCCGTACCAGCTATGTTGAGCTTGGGTTTGCATGTCATTTGGGATCCCCATTTTTGCTGGGGGCCCATCCTGTGTGAAGGGTCTTGCTCTCTACAACTGCCTGAAAGGAAGGGGTGGGGAGCTGGGGTTTGGCTGCTTCTCGCAGATAACCAGTGATAGGACATGAAGGAATGGCCTCAAGTTGTGCCAGGGGAGGCTTAGGTTGGAAATGAGGAGACATTTCTGCTCAGAAAGAGCAGTCAGGCACTGGGATGGATTGCCGGGGAAGGTGGTGGAGTCACCATCCCTGGTGGTGTTCAAGGGACGGCTGGACATGGTGCTTGGGGACTTGGTTTAGTGGTGACATTGGTGCATGGCGGTGCTTGGAGCAGACGATTTTGAAGCCCTTTTCCAACCCTGATGATTGTAGGATTCCCTGCCGGCCGCCATGGCCGCTTTAAGGCAGGCATCGCCTCCATAGGGCGGGACAGCGCCGCTCATGGCGCACGCGCAGAGGGGCGGCGGGTGAGGGGGCGACAAAATGGCGGCGGGCGCCTGAGGCGGCGATGGCGGCGCTGAGGCGGGCGCTGAGCGGGGCCTGGCGGCCGCCGCCTCCTCCCTCCCACCGCGGCTTTGCCCGGCCGGCGGGGCCGCCGAGCTCCCGGCAGCTGCGGGAGGCCGACGAGGCGGCCCCGGTGTTCCAGTACGCGGGGAAGGCGGCGCGGCGCCGGGGCCGCGTCTTCGTCTGGGGCTTCTGCCTGGCGGGCGCCCTGGGCGTCCCCAGCTTCGTGAGGCCGGACGCGGGCTGGAAGCGGCCGCGGCGGGTGCAGCCGACCCCGTACCGGCTGGAGACGGACGGCAAGGTGCCGGGGGGGCTCTGTCGCGACAGGCGATACGGCCGTGGGCGGGCCTGTGTGCCCCCGACAGGCCCCTGATAGCAGGAGGGGGGTTGGTTGTCGCAGTAGAAGGTTTCGATACCTTTTTGGGGTTCTTTGAGGGAAAGTAGAAGCTCCTGCTGTATTTACTGTGTTTTTGTCTCCGTGCGTCAGGGCTCGTGCTCTGCTGGCCGGCTGGAGGCAGGGCAAATGGCTGGGCCTCGGGCAAATAGAGCAACATGGGGCTGTTATCCCCTAATATTTTCCCTTTTTATTCTTTAAGTCTCCCGATGTGGGTCAACAAATAGGTTTTGCTGTTTTGTCTGAATGGGTCCAGAAGCAATTGTACAAGCGCAAAAGCAAAACACGAAATCACTAACATTAGGCTTGTGATTACACTGTTATGCTAATCACTAAACTTGATTTTTGATCGTTTTCCCAAGGGCGATGAATTTGGGCTGCATTTAGACATGGCTTAAAGAGTTGCTAATGAGAAAACTGTCTGGAGTGGGGCTTGTTTTCCTAAACAGTATTTTATTGATAAAGGTTATGCTTTTGTTTGCCTTCAAAGATCACCTCTGCTGCCTGTGGCTATGGATTCACGCTGCTGTCCTCTAACACCACTGATATCACCAAAGTGTGGGGCATGGGGCTGAACAAGGACTCCCAGCTTGGATTTCAGAGGAGCATAAGAGACAGAAGTAAGGATTGAGGTCCTGTAAGGACTGATGGGGTGGCACTGCAGGATACATGTGGCATGGGTCACGGGCATGGAAACGTTCATGGGGTGATGCAGAACACAGGGCCATACTTCTCTTTAAATGTATATATCTTTTTAATATGGCTGTTGTTTTCACTGTAACTGTTTAAGAGATACATCTGTTCTACGCATTATACTTGTGTCCTTGCTTGGCTATAACTGAAGTGGAAGCAGCTTTTCTGCAGAAGTGCATGTTTGCAGGTTAGGGTGCTGCTTTGAGTCCGTAGTTTGATAGTGGGCTCATTAATAAAATGGTTCTGGCAAGATGGTTTGCTCAGTTCTGTTGCTTTTGGATCTCTGAACTAACTCTCTCCCACAAAAGTCTTCTGGCAAAGTCAGTGGAGACTTGTGAAGCTGTAGGTTTTCTTTTTTTTTGTTTTAATACAAAATTGCATTTTGAAGGAAAAACACTTTATTCAGGTATTTGGTCTTACAAGCTCTCAAATATATGTGAGAAAATGGTTTCTGTGCAGAAAACCATTTATTTCCTTTTCATGCCTTGTAAGAGCCTAATCCATCAAGGTATGGTGTGTCTTTTATGGGCAAAAGGTTAAATGTTCTAGCAAACCAAAAGAAAATGATTGTTGCTATGGAGGATGCTGAAGCTTACAGTGGGCCTCCTGTGTATTACTGCTAGAATCCTGTATAGATTTCCAAGAGTCTGCATGTGCAGCAGATGTGTGTGGCTTAAACAGCAACTGGAAAATGATGGGACCACAGGAACCTCCATTTGGTTTTGCTTTTAAAGGTGTTAGCTCTTACTCTGAGTCCTGCACCTGCTCATATATCAGGAGTGTTCTGTCTTTCTCTTGTTTTTCCTCTCATGTATCAATTATTTTTGCTGGAGGATAGAAACAGGTTAAATAGCTATGCAGTTAAAGCCCAAAGTAAGGGAATGTGCAGTGTTTGAGAGCTGTTGAAAGCGATTTGCAGAGCAGTGGGATTGCTGCTGCTCCTTATTTAACTTCTCTCAGACAGGCTTCCTTTTGGATAAGTTGCTTGTTACTTGGTTTTGCAAACCTGGTTTGTTACCTGCTTGTTCTAATGCCATGTCTGTGTAGAGCTGTTTCGAGGAGAACTTACAACTCACCAGCTTCCAGGCCATTGTATTTCATGGTCTAACTTCAGCTGTTTCTAAGCTAAACTACTTATATTTTATGCTAGCCATTCCCTGCCTTAGCCACTTTGTTGTTCCTTTTCCTCCGAGATCCTTCAGATATCATCAGTGATGGCACTGAGTTCATTACCACAGATCCCAGTAGCTTGCTGGCTTGACTGGAAGGAACAGGGAGGAAGAGAGAGAAGGAAAAGTTCTCTTGCTTTGTGATGTCCCTGTCTCTTTAGACACGTACAGACCTTGCTGTCTTTTCCTCCCTGCTGCATTTTGTGCCAGGCCACTTGCAAACAGCCAGTTGTGACCCCTCTCCTCACATCCAGTAGTGTCCTACTGTAAGAGTAGTGTAGGTGTTCTGTTTCTTTTTCTAATTGAAGGCGGTGAGAACTAGTTAAAATGCTGCTACATGGGAGCAGAATGCTGCGTCAGGTCTTCTGGGATTTGCTTTCACTTGTTCAAGTGGTTTTCTTTTGATATCAAAGCTTTTTATCTCACGTTAACCTTTTGCCAAATACTGATTCTGTTTTGCTGTTCTTTTTTTTCCCCAGTTGACCATAACTGATTGCATATTCTTCAGGTTACTAAATCTGCTTGGAGTAGAGCCTGTCATTTCCTTTCTTAAACCTTAGATCTCTTATCCCTCATGGAGCCCTGCTTGTTAATGTTTCTTGTGTGCCTGTTTCTGAAAGGGCCTTTAATCTGCTGTTCTTTAAATATGAAGCCCTAAGATTTTTTGGTTGCCTTTCATGCTGTCTTTTTGTGGTTGCTGATATTATACCTTGTTTGCAGTATCCCCAGTTGTACAGAGCACTTTAGTTTGTGCTTAGTGTTAGGCTTTCTAGTAATCCAGCTTTATTCACCAAAGTGGTTGAACATATGTCTGAAAGCCTCAGTTTCCCAGTTCTGGCCACCTGAAGCCTTAATATGGTTCAGTCTCTAGGATTTTTGATTAGGCTACGATTCCTGGCTTCAGTCATCACTGTTTTGTGTTTTTTTAACCTCTTCCTCCCAGTGGTGAATATCAGTTGCCATTTTACTTGTTTAGCATCCTGGCTTTCTAAAATACGTCTGCTTTTGTAACAACATAGGGATCAGTTTGTGTATGGAGGATGTAATCAACAAATATTTGATGAATTTGGTTTATAGAACTGACTTCCTAATTTTTCTCTATTCCTTAAGCTAAAGGCTACGAGTATGTCTTGGAACCATCTCCAATTCCGTTACCACTGGAGAAGCCACAGCAGACGCGAGTCTTGCAGGTGTCCTGCGGGAGAGCCCATTCCCTGATCCTGACGGACAGTGAAGGAGGTATGGGATCGCCTGTGCTGGTGACAAGGGATGCCTGACTGTGCTTTCATTTAAAAAAATCTGAGAAGGATTGCCTTATATCCTCGAGAACTAGACCCCAGATGAGCTGTTGCACTGTAAATGTGGTGCAGGTAGCTGCTGGCCTTTGTGCGATTGCTCCTAGGAGGGAGAGGCCTCAGCTGATAACCAGGTGTTGAGCTCTGCATGCTGTTTGGCTCAAGCTGTAAACGTGTTGGATGCTTCTTTGCTACAAGTATTGCAAAATACGGTTTGTTTATTTAGCCCCAGGCCTCGTTTAAGTGTAGGCTATTTGTCTCGTTCGGGCAGATGTGTTCTTGAACTCCGTTTTGGATGGCTATGCCAATAGTTGTGTGTTACTTTCCCTATGAAGCCCCTGAGTGCTGCATTTATAAAAGCCGTGAATTAATAGGCCTTCGTACAGAAGATCTGCTTTGTGAATTGGCTTTCCATGTCTCTGGTAATTCTGGTGCAGCGGCTTCAGTGCCACACAGAGCAATCCAGTGCTGCTTATCGCTGGGTGAGCTGGCTGCCTGAATGCTCCTGTGGGAGGCTGATCTATTTCGGAGTCTCCTTGGTAACGGCAGATTGAACGAGGCAATTAGTGAAGAACAGCCACTGGGCTCCAGGTACTGCCCCGTGCCTGCAGCACTACTGCCTGGATATTGTTGGCTAAAATGGCTTTGGGCACTTGAATTTAAGTGGACTTCCTTTGAAGAAAGCTTATGCCAATTTTTACAGTACTGTGTTTGATCTTTTGTGCTGAGAACCTCATGAAAATATTCTGTGTACCTGCAAAGAAGCTTTCATGAGGCTGGGCAATAATAAAAACTCATGCATTTTATTACTGTTTTTCAGTCTTCACCATGGGAAACAATTCTTACGGACAGTGTGGTCGGAAGATTGTTGAAGATGAAATTTACAGGTGAGAATCCAAAGAATCTGATCTTTCTTAATGTTAAAAACATTATTGCATGAAAATAACCCTTCAGTAAAACCTGGAGGTAGGAAAAGTCTGGTGGTACAAGGATACTGTTAAAGATTAAAGAGTCTGAGAACAGGCTTTTATGCTGCAGGCATCATACAAAGAGCCTGGCTTTAAACCCAAGCTGGGCACGAGTGCTCTTCTGACCATGTTCATAAAATAGAACAAGCTGTTGGCATCTGACAGTTTTCACAGGGCATAGTGAGGAAAACCCAACCTTTGTAACTAGCCTGAGGTAGTCAGTGTTAGTAGACCTTTTTCCCTTTAGCCTCTCAGAGGGGTGCGCAAGTGCTGTTTCTGAGGGCATTAGAAATGCTATGTAATGA
This sequence comes from Aythya fuligula, assembly GCF_009819795.1. Classification (NCBI taxonomy): domain Eukaryota; kingdom Metazoa; phylum Chordata; class Aves; order Anseriformes; family Anatidae; genus Aythya; species Aythya fuligula. The sequence goes on along the minus strand of NC_045578.1, from coordinate 3,198,061 downwards.
TGAAAGAATCCTTTTACTGAGTCTCTTTGCTGTAACTGTTTGAATCTGTACTGCTTTTCCTTTGTAGTGTTTTTGCGGGCTACACCAAAGCATATGCTCAAAATACTTGATAAGATGCTAGTGATGCAAGCGGGTAGTGGGAATATGTTGAAAGTTACTGATTCCCTGGCAAGGCCTATAAGAGATCTTGCTGGTTGCTCTTAAATCCTCAAGACTTGGCCTGTAGAGTTTAAGAAAATAGCTGTAGTTTAGCCAGCTCTTTTTCACCTGGATACGGGAATTTAGTCAGTTGGCTTGTTCAGAATTCCTCTTTGTATGAAAATGTAAATGAATGCTGATGCTGCTTTGTTCGTGCTCTGGGGTTTAAATCTGGTCAGTCTGTAATTCAGTGTAGCGCTGTATAGGCGCTGCAGTATTACTGAATGTCTGTGCTCGTTCCAGACTAGGGAAGGTGTTTGAGGGCTGCTTGCACCCCCAGTTCCCCTAAAAGATTATATTTAAGTAGTGACAGTTCTTAACTTCTTAAAGAGGAGAATGAATTTTAGAGTGGAACTGTGCTTTCTGAATATATAAGAATGTGAAAGAATCTCTCTTGTCCTAGTGAAGTGGCTTTCAGTGAAGTCAGGTCTGCTTTCACGCTAACCAGTTGCAGTCCTCTGAATTCTGCTGTGTTGCCTTTTCTCTTCTTGGTGGTTGTTTGTTTGGTGGTGTCCAGTGAAAGCCATTTGATTCATCAGCTGAATGATTTTGACAGCAGAGTTGTCCAGGTAAGAGGAACTTCTGAACCTAATTTTGAAGGTGGGTTGAAACCTGACTGAATGGCTGGTCCGGAGGGCAGTGGGCAGTGGCACCAAGGGCTGATAATCCCCGTGTACTTCAGGGTCGGCAATGGGCCCCATCCTGTGCACCAGGTTTGTTAATGGTTTGGAGGATGGGGTGTGCCTTCTGCAGGTTTGCAGAGGACACCGAGATGGGAGGAGCACCAGAGGTTGTGTTGCCATCCAGATGGCCACAGACAAGCTGGAGAAATGGGCTGGCAGCAGCCTCCTGCAGGGCCCTGCCTCGGGAGGAACGGCCACTGGGACTGACTGACTGGGGAGCAGCTTGGCAGAAAAGGCTGTGGGAGTCCTGGTCACTTGGCAACTGCTTTATTTTGAGTTTTGCCTTCCTCATGGCAAAAGTGAACTGTGAGACCTGCTTAGGGACTGCAGAGCAGTGTATGTGCCACCGATTCTTCGCACCGCTGGAGCACTTCCAGGCACAGGAGACGTTCGCTAGTATCACTGGGCAGCTGTAACAGTGCTTTGTGGGCACATTGCTCCTGGTCCAGGCAGTCTCCTCAAAGGCAAGGATTTAGGTCAGCACTATGAGAGTCCACCGTGGTACATCTTAGTTGTGTTTAGATTTGGGCTCATAAACTTCTGTTTATGCTCTTTATGGCTTTTTAAGGGGAGTTGAGTAAACGGTACCTGTTCGTACTTTCACAGCACCTACATGTTTAAAATTCTTGGTAGTCAATCTCTTAATTTGTGGATTAACCCCTGCAATCATTGGCTAATGTTTAGGCTCTGTTCCTGAAGATGTAGGCTTTAACTTAAGCCAGGCCTGTGGCAGACATGATTGCTGGTTCCATGTAAGTGTCCATTTGAGAACAGATGTGTTCTTAGAGCGCTCGTGTGGCAGGGGATCAATGGCAGTTTGTAGCTGGAACTGGGAGCCATGTGGTAGTGCTCTGGGAAGGAAGGGAGAGCTCTTATTTATCCTTTACTGCTCTGTTACGTTGTACTGCTGAATTGAGCTTTCTGTTAACCAAGCCTTGTTTTGGATCTGAGACCAAGTCAGCTGCAGCATCACTTTCCACGAAGAAAATTCTGTTTATTGTGCCATCTCATGCTGTTCATAGCTTTCCCTGTCTGTAGAGCCATTGGATGTGCAGGGAAAGGTCACAAATCTGTGCTGCCAGACATTGTAGAGGTTCATTGCTCAATTTGTCTGCCTGTAATGCTTCATTAAATCAATTCTGAACACGGGACCTTTCCTGACCAGCTCTGGCTTTTTGTTTGTGTGCAGGTTGTGTGTGGCCAGGACCACAGTCTGTTTAGAACCGAGAAAGGCACGGTCTTTGCGTGCGGTTGGGGAGCTGATGGACAAACAGGTAGGAGCTGAGCTCAGCTGTACTCCAGTGATTGATGAGTTTAACGAGCTGTCTGCATCCAGAGCTCGTGATGGATGTTGGTCTCCATGTGTGGATGCGAAGGGGTTGGTGTCTCCAGCTGTGTGCAGATGTTCACAATGCTCTTGGGTAGCCGCACAGAGACAAACCAGTTCATTATAGGATGCCATGCTGGCAATCCAAGCATGTATCCAAACACGCAGTCTGAGGAGAACTCTGTATTTACTACCTCAGTTTAGAGGGAATGTGGAAATGGCACACAAATGTGAGCTCTTTGGTTCTGCGCAGATCTTGCTTCTTGATTCTCATTTCAGGGTCTGTTTTGCTTCCTGCTCAGAGACCTTTGGTGGCTGCTGCTGTCTTAGTATGGGATCTTTGGGTGGGTTCTTGCTGTCAGAGGACTCTTCTAGAGTATTTCCTACTGTTTAGTCCTTCTCCAGCTCCTGAAGCTGGATTCTTCCTGTGGTTTTCTCCTGCAGGCATACCACAGCCCATCCTGTTTGTCATCTGCTTTCTGGCCTCTCGTCCAGGCAGCTGTCATGCAGTGTGCTTGCTTCCCAGCATCTTTTGCCACTTCACCTGCTGTTGTCTAAAATGTTGCAGTGTGCTGTCGCTCGTGGTTGTTCTTGCAGAAGACACGGTGCAGCAGCTTTATGAAAGTTTGCCTCTCTCAGGGTAACTGCCTGGATTGGTTAGTGCTCTCATACTCTTGCAGATGAGAGACCAGGGCCTAGACTTTTCCAGGTGTGATTGTGTGAAGTTGCTTTGTACTCCAGAGAGTACTAGAGAGCAGATCTGGTGTTTGGGGCTGGTTGTTACAGACAAAGATGAATGGTCTGTAAAGTGACAAAATGCTCCAATGTGGGCATTAAAGTATTTCTGAAAAAAAATCTTGATCACCTCTCTCCTCTTCCTTTCAGGCCTTGGGCACTACAATATCACCAGTGTTCCTACGAAGCTAGGTGGTGACATTGCTGGAGTGAACATTATCCAGGTCTCTTCCTACGGGGACTGCTGTCTGGCTGTCTCAGATAAGGGAGACCTCTTTGGCTGGGGGAATTCCGAGTACTTGCAGCTGGCATCTGTCACAGAAACCACGCAGGTCAGTTGGCCTGGGGAGGGTTTACGTGTTTGTTATGCTGCGGTTAAAAATGACACATTTCTCCCAGCTCTGTTATTTATTTATTTTATTTGACAGCAGTATAAATCAGTATAAACTAACACCAGTAGCAGACTGACTTTCCCAGTGCTTATAAAGCCAACCTGTCTGAAATGGTCGTGTAGCTTTAGGGCAGTACGTTAGCTAGCTGGTGACAGGCAGAGGTTTGGCTGACCTCACACCACTTTGTCAGTTACAAAGGAAGAGCACACCCTGTGACCTCATCCCCTGTCTGCTGACTTTGCACCAAGGGAGATCCAGTTTGAGTGTGTGTGCTGGTTTCTGGACGGAAGAAGCAGGATTTTTGGCTGGCTAATCAAGAACTTTGAATGGCCCTGCTTTGAGCAGGGTTTTGGTCCAGATGACCCTTGGAAGTGCCTTCCAACCAGCCCTGGTGGGATTGTGTGGCTTTTCAGAGTCTGACACGGTAAAGGAGCACCTGAACTTCTGTCCCACCACAGAAAGCAACTGATGATAACAAGGAAGGTGATGAAACAAGACATCTTAGAAAGCGTGCTTCATAGCAGCATTAATTCCCAATACCTTCTGCCTTAAATAATGCTGTAATTGTACCCATCAACTTAAAATTTGAGGTATAAAGGCACCTCAACAAATAGCCAGCCCCAGAAGTGTAGTAACTTGTTTTTTGAGGTTGCTTGTTGAAACCCCACGGACTGGATTGGTTCTCACTCACTGTCAACATTGAGTAGGAAATTCATTGACCATTTATAAACTGGTTCTGTGGCTGTTTTGTTGTAGTTTCTTGGGCACTTATGATGAATATTGAAGGGCAGTAAAGGGGAATTGCCTTTTGATTTTTCAGATTCTTGATTTTTTTTTGTGATCTGCAGCATGGAGTATTGGGCTGTTGGCTAGTGTACATGGGGACTACAATCTTGCTACTTGTAAATTATGAACAGAGACTTTTGAGGCACTCTTAAGATCTGTAGAAAGAAGAAAAAGTATATTGCAGAAGAATCTATTGATGGCAGTGTACACAGAGAGTCCTTCTAGCTCTTCAGCTGCTTTAATAAACTCTGATCAAGGTTTTGTTGAGACACATAAAGAAAGCAGCTTCTCTGCTGTATTAGTTCCATACTTCATAATGTTGAGCTCTGTGCTGTGGGCCTGAATTTTTCACCAGCTACTTCAGTAGGTTTATACCTGACTCCTAAACAAATCCCAGTAGTGTTTTGAAGATATGTGTTTTTTTTTTTTTTTTTTTTTTTTGGAGCAAGCTTACATGGGGAAAGAACATAGTGCTGACTTGACTCTAAGTGTTGCGGTACTGAGGTCATTAGGCAGATGGTCTCCTAGAGGCAGTGCAGAAAACAGTCAGGGAATTCATAATACTCAGTATTCGTGGCAGAAGGCTAAGAGCAGGCAATTGCATTAGTGTGGCTGTTATTAAATAGGTACCTTTGTGTCCCCTGCTACTCCTGACCTACCCTTACTGTAGGGCTAATTGCTGGGACCCAGGAGGCCTGAGGACAGCGGCCAGGTTAAGCAGCGTAGCACCTTCCTGGCTGCTGCGTGCTCCCGACTGAGGTCGGGGAGGTCTGAGGCAAATGAGTGGCATGCCTGCCAAAGCTGGGGTTTTAGGTACCACATAACATCCAGATTGTGAAAGTGCAGAGCTGGCTGTTACCTGTGATGTCTGAGGTCAGTGTTGACACCTGGCAAGCTCTGTAGGTTTCTGTTGTACCCAACCCTACTGAATAAGACTGATATTCTTTGAGTGGCTTTCCTTGGTGTGTTCAGAAATGCTGCTGCAGAGCATTTCAGTGACTTTGCCCACTGGGAGGCTGTGGCAGGGTGGTCTTGTACTGACGTTGGTGCTGTGTGACCTGCAGAGCCGGGGACACCAGCAGGCCTTAAGTGCTCCCAGCTTTGCTGCCCTGCGTAGGCTTCCGCTGGGTAGCTCATTCTGGTGTGTCTGCACTCTCAACCTTAATGAATTTCATGTAGTTCTTTTAGTCTTGGGACTTGCATTCGTTCTATTATTCAGGCAGCAAAGGCTGTCTGCATTTAAGTTGTCAGTGTATGCGAGCTCTTACCACAACCAGAGGACAAGTTAAAAATGTATGTCTTGTTTCCAGTTCAGTACTTTGTCTCTAATGATGCTTTGCAACCTCCTGCAGGTCAGCGTTCCCAGGCACTTGCCGTTCAAGATCGGGAAGATAAAGGAGGCTGCGTGTGGAGGGACGGGCAACGCTGTGCTGACAGGTGAGGTTGCTTCCACAATTGTGCTCCTTAACGCAGGGCCCTGCAGTGGGTGGGCTGTAACTTACTGGAGCAGGCATCTTGCTCGCTTGAAGCAGGGCTCGCTGCCTGTGCGAGGAGAGCTGGGGGACTGAGATCACTATGGTTAAAAACATTCTGGAGAGGCTCTGCACAAGCCATGGAGCATCTCTTCTAGCCCGTGCTGGTGGAAAGTGTGTGTGTGCTATTGGTGGTGCTTACGCAAGCTAGGAGAGCATGGTCACTGCCTGCTGCTCTGATCCCTTGTTTTCTCATCACATGGGCCCTGTGTGGCCTATATGAAGATGAATATAGGAAGGAAGGCAACGCTTGAGAGGGAGAACATCCCTTCAGACTCAGTATAAGTCTGACAAGTAAATAAACCTTGATAAACCAGGCTGGAAAGCAGAGGGTTCTGAGGACAGTGAAACTGCAGCAGGTTTCTTATGGAATAGTTTTGGGGATTGCCAGTGTTGCACAGCTTGAAAGTCGCTGAATAAGGGATTGAGGGAAAGGATCCTACTAGTTTGAGGAAGGATCCTCTTGATGAAGAGGTTCCTCTATACGGTGCTGTTGCTGTGATGACGTGGGAGCTGCTAGCATGAAGGCAGTGGGGCTGGCAGTCGTAGCAACTTCCTCTGTCTTACGCTGTCCAACTGCTGCCTTTCCCAGGCACCCAGCTGGAGGCAGAACGCCAGGCAGGGCGACCAGCCTGCCGCTGCTTTGGCTGTGCCTCAAAGGAGAGAGCAGTGATAATAAAACACTCAGCCTCCAGCTGAAGTATTTTATCCAGTCTGCACTATGTTGGCACTTTTCCCCCATGAAAGTTTTGCCCATGAAGCTTGACTGGCTTACGCAGCTTAGAAAAAAAATAAATGAAGGCATTTGGATGGCAATGTGTTGTTTTATACTTTTAAATGTTCAGAAGGAGTTAGTCTGCTGTAGGAGAAAGGATAGCATACCTTTGGATCTGATGAACTTTTGGTTGTGGTGTGAATTTCACAAGCGCAGACGTTCTTACAGAATTCCTTCTTATTGTGATGCAGAAGAAGGAAATGTTTTTGTCTGGGGATACGGAATTCTTGGGAAAGGACCAAACCTAACAGAAACAGCGGTGCCAGAGATGATCCCGCCCAGCCTCTTTGGCTGGTCAGACTTGAATCCGGATGTCCGCGTTGCTCATGTTCGCTGTGGACTCAGCCAATTTGCAGCACTTACAAGTAAGTTTCTACTTCTGCTGTCAAGAGAAAGTCACGTGGCTATATTATTGGCAGCTTTGAAAGCTAAAAAGTCTTTCTTAAACCACACTGGAACGCAGCAGGAGGGACAGGCAGCATGTTCTCAGTTGGCAGCATGGTCTCTAAGCATAGGTGCTGCTGTGATTGAGCTCATTACAATGTGAACGTAGGGCTCTTACCTACTTGTCACTTCTAGGGCTGACTTAAAAGAATAACACTTTCTTAAATAAGCCCTAATACCAAAAAAAAAAAAACACCCTCAAACAGGAAACCCAGGAAGGTTTTTTAATTTCCTTGTACAGAGTAAGTCAGTCAGTTACACTTCAGCAGCAAGAGGAGTACATGTGATAAATGGGCAAGGTAAAACTGAGTCTAAATCAGGGGGAGATGTTGGGGTTTCTTGCCCCCTCACCAATTCAGTTAGCAAGCTCAGGTAGGAAGACCTACGCATCTAGTATGCTAAGGGTAGGGCAGTATGGTATGTACACGGTGCATTTGCCTGTCTCTAAAGGAAGTTCTGAATGTGAAGGTCACTTAAAGATGGGCAGCAGGGGGCAGCAACACAGAGAGCCCGTGTACTCGTTAGCAGAAGCAATAGCTGGCTCATGAGAAGTGCTGGGTGCCGATGTGCTTGGTCCTTGTTGGGGAAGATGTGGGTGTGACACTGAGTCTGGTCACAGGCTGCTTGTAACTGCTGTCCCCTGTGAGCCAGGAAGAATTACACTCTAGGTGGTACTGGTGTTCTGGGTTTAGCTGTCTGTGCTGTGCAGCTGATTTGCACACTTCTGAGATCTGTGTGCTGAGAGGCCTAACAAATGCTCTCTCTCCAATACAGCTGAATACAAGACTCTTTTCCCCAGCTACCATTAGAAGGTCACTTCTGTCAGGCAGCTGAACAGCCCGTGTCCAGGTGATGGCTTGGGGCAGATTTCACTGCCTTGCTTACTGATAGCTTATTGGGGTCAGCTCTAATTGTTTAATTTCCAGTGCAATTCATTCACTTCTACAAATGATTGCCTGGAATCTCTTCTGCTGCATTCTTTCTTCAAATAAAATTCCAAAGCAAGAGCTGTAAGAAGGGAAGGCAAAGGCAGACTTATGCTCAGTTTGCTACTTGTCCTGCTCATTAGGCATCGCTTTCCCCAAGCACAAGCACATTTATTGTGCTTGGAACTGAACTTCAGGGCTTTCATGCTGCGTGTATAACCCTTTATACTCCCAGCAGCACTGTAGCCACACTTGCCAACATCACAAATAGGGCAGTCTCATTTAAAAAAAAAAAAAAAAAAGGACTATTTTCATTCTTTTTTTTTCTTCTCTCTACATAGACAGAGGAGAACTCTTTGTATGGGGCAAGAATCTAAGAGGGTGCCTGGGAATTGGAAGAATGGAAGACCAGTATTTCCCATGGAGGGTAAGGATTAAGACCCAGCGTGTACTTCTTAGCGAACCTTTGTTATACTGAGGCTGAGAAACATTTGCTGCATAGTTTGAAGTAATTTTGGAAGAAGTGGAAACCTCAGATAACTGTAGGACTGCTTTCTTTTCCAGAGATCCTTGCCTAGTGTGCTCTAGGGGTGGAGGTGTTCAGTAAACTTGAGTCTTCTGGTTCTGTTCTTTCAGTATAGATTTCAGATCCCAAAGCAAGGCCTGGTGCTGTGCCATCACTCCTGAACCACAGGAATGGCTTCTTCCTCATGTCCCCAGCCTGACTGCCTCTTCCCTTCCCCTCTGACCTGCACTTATTTCTGTGCATACTGCAAAGAAAACTGCCAGTGTTGGTTACCTGTGACCTGTAAGATTTGTGTTACACATGTTTTGGTCATGGCAGTCAGGCTGTGCTGGCAGCAGGACCAAATAGCAGCGGGCTGCCTGGCCCTGCTCCTCTTCCAAGCCATGTGTCTGTGGCGGTGGGTCACTGGGCTGCCTGGAGTTATAGCAGGAGCCACTGAGCTGTTTTCGTAGCTGGTCCGCAGTGCTTCCAGTTCCACTCCCTTCTCTCGGTTGGCTTTGAGAGCTAGACTGGGGGTGTAGGAAAGCTTGGCTCCAGAGTTCAGCGCTCAGCCCAACAGATGTTCCCAGCCTCCACCAGGGGCCAAGTAAGAGAGGAGGGAGGCGACCAGTTGGACCATCCTGCAGTCCCCTTCTGTGTGCCTGAACCCGCAGTGGATGTGTTTCTTTGGCATGTGCTCTCCTCCTTTTAAAAAGGAACCCCCAAAACCATCTCTGGAGCATCTGACTGAAGTCACATCGCTGTGGCTGAGCAGGGTCTGACTGCACCACGCACGGCGTGTCCAGGTTTCCCGGGGTGGATGCTGAGGGTAGTTCTGCCTCCAGCAGCCAGCTCCTAAGGAGATACCAAAGTACCATTATGGTACAGCAGTGCACCAAAACAAGGGTAGTTACCAGGCCCTTTGCCTGTCACGTCCCACTCTAGAGCGAGCCATCTCTACTTTCCCTTAGCTCAGAGGAGAAGCTTGCACCTTGCCCTCTGTAGCTTCAGCTTTCCTTGAGCTGTAAGTGTACTTGAAGTGCAAGAAGTGCAACTGCTCTGGTTGGTGAGCTGGGTCTGCTTAGCAGCAAAGTAAAAACTGCCTGAGGCAAAGCCAAGCTCTTGCATCTCTCCTGTCCTTGCTGATGAGAGAAGAGGCTAATCCTCGTGGTGCCTGGGCAGGCCCTCGTCCTCTTGTCTGCATTTTGCTCTGGTCGGTCGTGCTGCTGTTGAGCAGATGGGCTGAGGCTTTGGTCTCCTCACTGGCTGCTGCTGAGATGATTCTCTCTGTCTTTCCAGAGCTTTGTGCCCTCCTGGGAGGGGGGAAGGGGAATATTTGGCAGCTTGATGCACAGGCACGTCTGGTGCTGGATCTTGCTTTCTCTGGGTTCTCAAGCTGACATATCAATTGATGCAAGTTCCTGTAAAAGCAAGTGGTATATTAAGCAGGAGGGGGAACGAGAAATAGGAAAGAAATACTGGGTGTGAGATACCAGCTTGAGAAATAATCTGCTCTTGTGCTCTGATGCAGGTGACTGTGCCCGGTGAGGTGGTGGACGTTGCGTGTGGCGTGGATCACATGGTGAGCATGGTTAAATCTTTCACCTAGCAATGCTGCTGGGCCTCGGCGCTGCGCCTTGAAGATGGGGAGCTCGGTGATGAGCGTATGGGAAAGGAAAACTCGCTCCATGGAGCCAGGCAAGAAGTGACTGTGGGCAGGGACAGCCCCTGCAGTGCCTCGGGGTGCTCTCGTCTCTGCATTGTTGAAACGTCCCAACCTGGCTGCGGGAGGGAAGGATGCTCCCTGAGGAGGGCAGCAGTGCACGGAGTGCTCTGGCTGCTTCCTGACAAGCTCCCAAAGAGGCTGAGGCCCAGCCTGCAGCTGGTGCATCCTGTGTGTGAGGATGAAGAGATCTCCCTCAGGGAAGACTGGTGTGAGATGAAATCTGTAGCACAGGGCGTTTGTTTACAGGTGCTTTCCTTGTCACCAGCTCTGGGGTGTCAGCATTGGACTGAGCCAAGCTATTTCCCCAGGGAAAGCTTTACAGTTACTATTTTTTTATGCAGAAGAAAACTCATTCTGGCTGTTGGAGTCCAGTACAGCTCTGCTCAGCATCCCCCCCAACTGTGCTCTGCCCAGGCTGCTGTTCCCTGTGGAAGCTGGACATGGCCAGGGGCCTGCAGACAGCCCTGGGCACGCCACCTGCCACAGGCTCTGTGTGTGCACTGCAGACTGAACAGCCAAGGAACATCCAGGGAACACGTTTGTCCCACTGGGGGAGTGGGAACTTGTCTGCAGGGGGAAAGTGCTGCTGCTGTGGAAGCACAGGCCCAAGGGCAGTGGCCAGTCCAGCATCTTTGTTTCCAGCCTACTTCCATAAAGGTCCCTCTGAATATCAGCCCCACGTGCAGCTCAGGCAGTGGAAATAAGCAGCACTCACTGTCACGTAGCGGTCTCCGTGTGCTGATCACAAACCGCTGCCTTTGGTTTTTGGGGAGTCCTGGCAGTCCTCGTCCCTGGGGTTACGGGGGCTCTGAGTTGCAAAGAGCCCCTGGGCTGAGCCTGGCTCTCCTGCAGTGCGTGAGCCTTAGCGGGCTGTAGGCACAGCCTTGTTTCGTGGTGCCTTAGCAGAGGAGTTGTGTTAAGCTCATCTAGGATGCAGTGAGCTAAAGGAGATAGGAAGCAGCAGCTGGGTGTGCCTGCAGCAGGCACTCAGCAAATCTCACACAGAAGTGTGGGACAGTCCTTGTGAAATGCTCCCAACCTCAGGCATAGCTGTGTCAGTTACGTATGGGGTACTCCTGCTTTGTAAAAATAAATTAATAATAATAAACATATTTTTAAAAATGTTATTTTTGCAAAATCTAAGCATTTGTTATAAATAAAGCAATTAAGTCTTTGTATCTTTGTTTCTTAATGGAAATGTTATTTCACTTCACAGAGGGGCTGCTCTGCCTTGCAGTCTGTGTTTAAACTCAGGCATTTTGGCGTGGAGTGGTGTGGCAGGAACTTCTGTCACCTGCGACACCTCCCCCAGGAGGAGCCCTACTGCTGTAGGCCTGTAGCCATGCTCCTGAGGATGCCATATTTAGCTGCATTAGCTGGATTTCTGTACCAAAGCGGTTTTGTGTTAGCCTGACCAGAGCTTAGGGCCGAGCTCTATGCTGAGGCAATAACTTATGGAGGACTTCACATGAACTATCATGAAGGTGAGCCAAAGTTTGCAGTCAACCCTGTCTATGAGCTGCTCTTAACGTTGCTCTGTGCCTTGTGTTGTGGTAGTGGGTTGGGGCAGAGCAATCCATGAATGTTGGATTGTGACAGTTCGCTGCTGTGCCTTCCCATTAACAGCCCTGATTTATACCTTCTGCAGCTGCTGGGAGCAGCCTGAGCTGCCCAAATGTGTCGTGTTGGCCTCATGGGAGCAGCTGTGCCCTTTTTACATGAGGAAGCTTATTAAAGCATTGGAAATAAATACAAAAAGATCTGGCAAGGAAGGTGTTTGTAACAACTCCCTCGGGCATGCTGCTGTTTGCCAGGGCTGCAGGATTGCAGCTCGGTGCCTGGGCCCTCTGCAGGCCTGCAGCTGCTCTGCCACCAGCGCTGCTCCGGCCTCTTGGAGAGCTGGGCTGGGGCCTGGTGCCACGTCCTACCTGCTCGTCTTGCAGTCTTGCTGTGCAATAAATTGCAAAGTCTGTGTGTTAATTAAATGCCAGCAAGGTCTTTAGCCCTGAATAGAAGTGTTACACGGCTTAATGCACTGGGGAGGGTTGCAGTTTCACTGCGGTGGCTGTGGGCATTCACTGACACACGGTGGGGTGGGAACAGGGTTGGTGGCAGAGACCTGTGGGCTGGCAAGCATCAAACCCAACCCTCGCTTTGGTTACAGGGGCATTGCTGGAGTGATGAGATCAGGTTAGAGCTTGTCCAGAGCCACTGAACGTGGCACTTGTCACTTTGTTATTCAGCATCTTGCACTGTCTGCAAAACGGGGCTGGTTTAGAGAGGCAGACCCACGCCAGTTCCCCCTGTACTTGCCAGTGAAACGCTGCACGTGCTGGGCAGTTCATGCAGCAGGGCCTGAGGCTGCCCACAGGGTGCGTGCAGGGGCTGCTCTCCTGCCCTGCCTCCAGCTGTCTCTGCACATCCCGCATCGGGCCCCAAGTGCTGAGGGAAGGGATGAGCAGAGAGCTCCCGGGGCGCTTGTCACAGCCCTCATAAACCAGCAGCAACCTTCCCTGCACTGGTTTTCTACTGAGAAAGTAATAAAGATGAACGTATCAAAATAAAAAAGATGCAAATAATAGAAAAATAATTGCTTGCCACCCCCAGTCAAAGGAAGCCGTGTCCTGAGGGGTTCCTGCCGCCCCCAGGATGGGTCAGGGCCGTGTCCAAGCACTGCCGAGGGGCAGGGACCCCTCGGGAGCTGGGAGCAATGCGCTGGGAGGCAACTTTGCACCATTTCGTCCTGCAGAGCCGCAGACGAGCCAGCCCTAAATATACCTACCTGCAGCGAGGGGTGGGCGCAGGACGCACACAGGGAGCAGCTCAAATCAGAGCTAAAATAACCTCCTTGATTTTGCATTGATTAGCAAGAGTAATTCGCCCTCCAAACACCATTGCACTGTCAGTTTGGGCTTAAAATAGCCTGAAAGCAGCCCGGGACGAGCTGCTCGAGCAGAGCCGTGCACGAACCACCCCGAGCACCCCGGTGGGCTGCGGCAGGGCAGGGCGAGGGACTCACACCCGAATTTCCACTCCAGAGCCAGCCCAGCGATGGGGCACATCGGAACCCCCGAAACCAAAGTTATTTTAGGCACCTGCTACGTTACGGTGAGCTCTTTTCTCCACAGGATCCTTCAAAAACAAGTGACTCAGAGAACTAATAATTAGCCTGGGGCGTTCAAAATGCCGCTGGAATGATGTTCCTTCGGCGTGACTCATCACACTCCAGATTTTGTGGTGTTTTTTTTGTGGTGTGCTGGGCCACCCCCCAGCATCTGTGCCTCTTTGGGTAAAGGCAGAGAACCATTGATGAGAGGGCACCATCAGCAAATGGAGTTTTAGGAGTCTAAGCTCCAGTTTTACAGCCAAAATCCTGCACATTTACCCCAAGACCCCAGTCTCTTGTGGGTAGCCATATGCCTGGGAGACCACGGGGGCTGTTTTTGTGTTGCAATGGCTTTTTCTCAAGGCACAGCACTAAGGGTGCATGTCACCAACACTCAGTGCTTGTTTCCAGATGCAAATTTCCCAGGTTAATGATCCCATACCAAATTCTTAGGTGCATGCTCTTTAAATTTGACCAGAAGTGTTGAAAATGGGCTGATCTATCGTAAAAAAATAAAATAAAAAAAAATCTCTTGACTAAGCAGCCAGAGGTGATGCAGAGGAGCTGCTTCTGACGCGAGGGGAATCCGCTGGGTTTTCCTGCACGGCCAGCCAGGTCCTTCAGCTCCCCCAGGATGAGACCGGCCCTGGGCAGCCTCGTCGCTTGCTGAGACTCGGACAACTCCCCTGGGCTGTCTGGGGCACGTCTGCGAGTGGGTGAAAAAACGGGTCTGGTACCCACCCCGAGACATCCTGCTGCCTCTGGGCTTCCAGGGAGAGGGATGGGGCAGGCTCCGGGCTCCCTGAGAGCAGCCTGGGGGATGGAGAAGCCCTCGGGGATGATGCTCACCGTCCTGTGGGACGCTGAGAGCCCCAGGCACTGAATACAGCCCAGTGCGACCAGGGGCCGGAAAAAAAGCGAGCTACATCTTATAAAGACAATGCCAAGCTCTGCTTTATTTTCATCAGTTTGATCAGTACAAAAGCAGACAGCGTATGTTTCATTTTTTTTTTTCTTTTTCATTTTAATTAACACTTTACAAAGTACAAAATATACTGTCATTTGTTTTGGAACATTAGTTTTTTTTTTTTCTTTTTTTTTTTTTCTGTGTATGTTTTGTGTGTTTTTGTTTTGTATTTTTTTTCCCCATACAGTACATAAATCTCAGCTTTTCAGCATAAGACCAGCAAAGAAAAGAAGCGTGTGCACTCGCTGGGAAAGCAAAGCCTCCACTTCTCAGCTCCACGCATCGCGCCCTGGGCACTGTGCTGGTTGCAGCCTGGGCCCCTCGGGCAGCAGTGGGCACGAAGGTGTCACCGCATCGGGGCCACCTGCACCTCATAGCCCCACAGCCCCCCCACAGCTCAGGGTGAGCCCCTGCCTTGTTTTGCATCAGTCTGGTAGTTAAAGGGGGGAAAAATAAAAATGTTTTTTTTTTTTTTTTTTTTTGTACTCCCCCAAAATGAAGGGTCCCGAGCGGGGCTGCGGGAGGTCAGGGTGCTGAGGGTGCCCCTGTCCCCAGCCCAGCCTCTGCCAGGCAGGTGGGTGTCAGGGGTCAGCAGTGGGATCTCGTTCAGTTACAGAGACAGTGGTACCTAAACAAGGGGCTTTAAGGTCCCCAAGGTCTGTGCACCCCTGGGCTGCCCCGCTGGGCCACCCACAGCAGCCAGGGGCAAGACCCTGAGTGACACTGGGAAGATGCTGCACCAGGACCCCCTCTGCTTGCTGGAAATTTGGGGCACTGCTATGACTACGGGCAATCCTGGGCGTTTGGGGAAAATCCAGGCTGCTTCTCAAGTCCAAAAGAAGGGGGGGAGAGATGCTGAGTGCTGCTGAAGCCAGGTGAGACACCAAGGGGGTGGCGGTGCCCTCCGGCTGCTGACCCGCACCCACACGGTGTGACACTGCCCCGTGCAGTGCAGCTGCAGCGTGAGCCCAGAATTACCCCAGGGCTGACAGCACAGTGCATGTCAGCCCCAGGAACCAACCCAAAACCTGTCCCTAAGCACCGATGGGGATGATCGGGTTCCTCCATTCAACACCATCCCCCAAATTAACCCCTCAGGTGCATTACGGCGCCCTAAGAGCAGGAGACAAGCGACAGGACCAAGCAAGGGCATTGCACCCCCTGGGTTTAGTTGGAAAAAAAAAACACCGGGAGAACAGGCGGGTGTGCAGCTAGTGGAGGTGGAGGGAGACAGATGGCTCGTCCAGAGGCTCAGACAGGGCATCCACATCAGGACCCTGCTGCAGGTCCCTGCCAGGCCACCCCTCGCCTGTCCCACCCCACGTAACGCCATCCTCACAGCCCCACTGCCCGCAGCCACAGGGCCAGCACCGGGGTGTCAGCAGCAGCGAGGTTTTGGGGTTTACAAATGGGGACCAGGGCTGGACTCAGCAGCACGCTGCCCCAGGAGGGAAACCGCTGAGGTTCGCACCCTAAAGGAGATGTTCAAACCCCAGCGGGTTCTCCAGCACCAAGACTGACCGAAAGGAGCAGAACTGCTTGTTCCCCCTGACACCACCCAAGCATCCTGCCCCCAGCAGCCCTGCAGCTGTAGCAAAACCCACTGGGTCACTTTGCTGATCTGAACAATTCAAAAACAATCACAAGCCAGGCATCAAAACTAATTACAAGAAATAATGAAGGGCAGTGGGGTTTTTCCCCTAGGTCCCAAGAACACAGCTCCCCGCCTCTTCCTTTGGCTCCGCACGGCGAACGCTCCCCAGCTTCTCTCACCAGCAGAGCCCTCGTGCTGCCGGCAGCCACACTGGGACAGCAGCAGCATTCCCAAAAAGGGCAGGGTACTCGGAAAACTACATTTTTTCAAGTTACAAAAGAGCTGGTAGGAATCCTTTGGGGGAAAGAAAAGGTTTAGTACTGCCGTCGCAGGAGGGTTCAGGTCCTTGAGGCGCTGAGATGGCAGCAGGGAGGTGGGGGCAGCACGGCCCCGACTCCAACTCCCTCCCAAATGCGCCATGCAAGCACCATCGCCTCTGCCACATCTGCAACAAGGGGAAAAATCCAGTTGAGCCCCAAAATGAAGGAGGAACTGAGCCACTTTTTGGCATCAGGGTGGGGCGGACACTGGCACAGCTACTGGAGAGGGACCTGCAGCACCCCATGGCTCTCAAACCAACAGCCCTGCTGTGCTGATCCCAGCCACGCCATCCATCCCCAGTCCCAAACCCACCCCCAGGTTATTTACAAAACAGAGGGGATGACAGAGCGAGGGAAGGCTATGAGCTGTGGTCTGAAGGTAGCTTTCAGTCCCAGCCCTCAGCATAGGAGTTAGCTTCCCAACCAGCAGGAGAAATGGCTGGTGCTGTCTAGAGAGACCAAGAGAGGGACTTCTTGGCTATCTGTGTTCCAAAGAGGTATGTTTCCCTGCACATTCACACCCTAAAATTATAATACACTTTGCTTGATACATACTTCATTTATTTCCCCTGCCAAAAACAGGGTCTGTGCATTGCTCCACGTTCACCAGAGCTTCTGCAGGGGCAGCTGCAGCAGCGTGAGCAGCCTCCAGTGCTTGTGCTGTATTGCAAACACTTCTCTTCCCCTGTGCTAATTAGAGCTGGTATTTAAACCGAGTTGTGCTTAATGAAGATTAAGTGAAGAAGGAGGCAGGGGGATGGAAAGGGCCTGAAGGCAGCAGAGGGACTCAGGATTCATGGTCGAGGTCCCACAGCCCGAGCTGGGTGAAGCACCCCGAGCATTTCCACCTGGGCTCTGCCCCCACAAAGCCCACGGGGTATCGCTGGCCCTGACATGGACAGCCCACAGGGGGATGGACAGACAGACAGATGAGTGTGTGGGGAGGAGGTATCTAAATCTGCGAGGCAGATCTGCACATCTCGGCCAATGTAAACACACCCCAGCACGCGCGGTACGACGTAAATACTATTTGGCAAAAGGCTTACTGGGTTTTACTCTCTAGCAGGTAATAAAAGTTTAATCCAGTCCAGCATTTGCAGTCAGGACGGGACCAGGTAAGTGAGATGCCTTAAGCTGCTTACTGGAGATGTCCACAGCAGCAGTAATAACAGAAAGAAAAGAAATCCCCACCAGGAAACGATTTCTTGTCCATCACTGAATGCTGCAGCAAGACACTTCTGCTCAGGAGCTGGCAGCTGCTGCTCAGGCTCGGTCTCCTCCCGTGTCGCCACCAGAAACCGGCACTCACCCAGCGACAGGGCAGGAGCTGCTCACATTGAAGCAGTGCCAGAGGAGCACCAACACGGGACCTTGTGTCCTTCTCCAAGGATCTGCTGCCTCCGAGCACGCGGAGACCCGCGGAGGCTCTTCCCAGGGCAGAGGCTGCACATCGGAGGATTTCTGAGGACTGGGGCTTTGGGAGGGGCCCTGCGACCAGGACGAAGGTGTCCCTGGGGAATGAGAGGGGAGCTGGGCAAGGAGAGGAGCTCTGCTTGGGTCAAATTGGAGAAAGAACAGAAATGGTTTTGTGCTCACGACAAACGAGCGAAACCGCATACCTTCATATTTGCTCAAGTCCAAAGGAAATGACAAATGCCCTTTGCACCAGCCAGTGCCCCTCCCTTACACCCGCAGGGAAACGTCCCCGGGGCTGCTGCGGGTCAGCACGGACCAAGAACATGGCCCCAGGGCAGGCAGGAGAGTAACGGGAAAGTGTCCGACACCGACAGGTCTGTGTTAGGGCCCAGGGTCAGTTCATCTCCCCCCTCAGCAGCATTCCCCACCCGTGCCCGTGGCGCTGGTAACACTGCGCCTGGAGTTCAAAGCCAGCCTGGAAGCAGCAGCACGGCGTTTACACGATGAATGCCCATTACAAACGGCGTTGCCAGCGAGTCAGTCCCAGTGCTAACATCACCCACTGCAGGAGCCACAGTCTGCTCCAGCCAAATCCAAATGCTTCTGCTAAGGGCTCCTATGCAAGGATTATCGCACGCCACTCAGAGCACCACACTTCAGAAACTCCATCACCTGCAAACCAAACTGACTCCAGTGTCCAAGAAGAAGCAGAAAGCTGCACGAGGCTGCTGACGGGTGCAGTTATGGGACTTGGAGGAGCCGAAGGGCAAGCGGCCAGGAAGCATTTGGTGCAGTGTGACTGCGGGACAGGGGTTGGGGTGAGAGCCTTTTCCCACCCAGAGCCTTCCAAACGCTCTCCTGGCCAGCAGGGAAGTCTGATGACGAGATGCAAAGCCCATGTGTTTCCAGTTACCAAGTTCAGGCAGCCTCTGTCACTTGTAACAGGATAAAACTCTCCTCCACGTCCAAAGTAACCCACTGAGTTAATAACCCACTGATTTCAAGCTCCTCAGGTCAACAAACACAAGCTACCCAATAAATACCAGACATCCGCAGTGGCTGTGGGTTGCCTTCAGGCCACCAACCCACCAAAACCCGCACCTCCTCTGCCCAAACTGCCCTCTAGATGAAAACAGAAACCCCAGATCAGCCAGGGACCCACACAGGCAGCCCCGCACAGAGACGCTGAAGCATTCAGGACAGCAACTAAAAATGAAAAAAGGAGCATTTTTTTCTAAAGTCTTTGTGCTTGAGGCACCGAACTGAAGAGGAGCAGGGTGTTTCTGAGGCAGGCAGGGAAACCCAGCACTGCGGCTGCACCGTGCTGCGCACTGGGGTTGGGCTCTGCCTGCCCACAGCAAGCAGAGGAGCCGCAGCTCTGCTCCGTTTCTTTGCTAGAAACGTGTCAAGAAATCCAGAGTATAACTAAGTATTCGTATTGCCTATATACTTGAATTAAAAATATATGGTGAGTAAATGTGTGTGTACGGCACTTACTGCCTGTGCCCGGAGCACACACACAGGTACTCACGCGGTATATATTAACCTATATTGCTCAAGTATATATGCTATGTACAGTATACAGCCATACAAACAGAAAACACGGGCATTTCTACATGTGTACAACAGGGACATACTATTCCTACAGAAACACTATACACTTCTCTATGAACATACGCGCACTCTTGCACAGTAGAAAGGAACTTGCAGCCAAAATCTAACCGTGCGGAGAAAGACAAAAAACCCCAGGCAGTAACACACAGCATGAGAAAAGTTTCAATTGCTAAGAAACGAAGGCCTCGGAGAAGCAAGGAGGGTGAGTGAGGGCTGCTTCCTCCTCCCCTGCCCACCCCTCCTTGCAGGGCTGGAAATGCGCTTTGCATTGCGCCGTTTGGTGAAGTTTTGTGCACCAAGAGGAACCCCGGGGGCACAGGGGGGTCCTGCAGGGCTGAGGGGTCCCTGATCAGCAGCAACCACGGCCGTAAAGAGAGAAAATGCCAAGAAGATGAGCGCGGAGGCTTGGACACAGCGTGGGCAGCTGGCACCTAACCTTGGTTTTCAGTGCTGCAGACTCCCAGCCGTACTCTGTGCCATGGGGATGTTTTCTTCCTTTTATCCAGAGTGGCAAAGAACCAGCACAATGCCAGGGATGCGCAGAGACGTGAGTATCATAAGGCATTACAAAACAAAAAGACCCTTCCATTTTCCCCCACCCCAAAGTGCTGGCGAGGAGGAGCTGTCAGGCAGCTTCAAGAGCCACTGCTTTGAGCTCATTAAGTGTGCTCATTAAGTGCGGTATTATTGTTATTTTTTTTAACAAAGTCTCCACAGCCCCTGTCTTGCCTTAGCCTCGTATCGATGCTCTCACAAGTAACACCAGATCCCAAGTTGGTGCTGATCTGAACCACACGCAGGGTCAGCCCCGTTCCCAGCACTGCAGCGAGGCAGGGAGCACCAGAAGGAATTGCCCCTCGTTGCCTGGAACCATCCACTTGGTTATCAAGACAGAAAGAGGAAATAAAAATGTGAGTCCGAGGATGATGGTGGACACAGGAAGGCCCCCAAGGGGTTTTCCACCTTGTGACATTGTCAGGGCAGGACATCAACCTGCTTTGTGACGTTCTGAAGCGCCCCGGAGACATCCACAGATTTCACAGATTTAAGGCTGACTCCCTCAGGGAAAGAAGAGGAAAATGTAAATGAATAAAAAACACCCTCTAGAATAGCCTGAGTGCAAAATTTAAAAAATAATACAATAAAATAAACACTAACTTTTTTTTTTTTTTGCTTTCTCTTAAGGCTCAGTAAAGCTGCTGCTCATTTCAAGTAATCCCTTAGTGTTAACGTCACGGCCCTCAGCAAGCGGCACTGGCACATGGGGAGGCCAACGCACGCTGCCCTCTGATGCACAAAGGGGCCAAATGCCCATTTTGTCAGTGGCTGGTGGAGCCCAGGACCGTGCACAGGACCTGTCCCCTTGGCACTGTCCTTGAACGCAGGGAAAGCTCAGGCTCGACTCAGCTGACCAGAAGCTCTGGTGGCAAGCAGTGTGCTGTGCTGGCTTCCATCTCCAGAATGGCCCCACAAACATCCCAACTTGCCACCCCACAGAGAAACCCGTCAACGCTTTTTGTGGTGAAAAGCTCCCGAGCACCCTGCCACAACCTTCAGCTCAGCTCATGGCTGCCAACGCCACACAGACTCAGCTAAAACATCTCTGTTTTGCTTTGTAATTTTTCTAATATTGCACCGCACGGCCTGTGCCAGCATCCTCACGGCACGTGGCAGGAAACCGAAGCATCGTTGTGAGCAAACATCCATGGTGCCACACCGGGAATAATCTTTTAGTCCAGAAATCTGGAGTGACTGCAGGTATCACAGGGCAACTCTGAAAACCCACGTAAAGGAACAGCGAAACACACTGCTGGGTAAAGCATTAAACGTGTGCCCAAGTGCTCTGGGATGCTTTAATGCAGTTGGGGCCTAGAAATAAAAGTTACCCATGATTTTGTTTGTGGATGCTCCGATTCCCTGCCCAGCTGCCACACAACACCCCACTGATCAGGAAACAAAGGGATCTGAAGCTCAATGTCTGGGTCCAGCAGCACCAGAAAGCACAAATATAATTCAAATTTATCTCAGCCCTCCAGTGCCATGAAAGGAGAACTAACCAGCAAGCTGTACACCAGTGTGAGTGCCTGCATGTCCTGCACCCCGCTATAAACCCGGCTGCGTGTCCTACACACCAACACAATCCATGCCCACGGCGCGATCCCAAGAGCTTGCGCACTGCCTGCAGCTTCATGCAAAACCCTGCGAGATGCAGCCTCACGAAATCCATGCTAGAGGCTGTCTCGTCAGTAAGTCCTCATTACAACTCTGAGACCGCTACTTCTTCATGTCAAAGGCAGGAAGAAGCCCAGGAACACAAGAAATACTTGAGCTCCTCGCTGTAGAAGCAGAGGCCTGCAGGTGAAGGCCTCCTGCTCTCCTGCTGCTGGTCAGCGCTGTCCCCTGTGGCACCTCAGCGCTTTGGCCCTGCCACCTCGGAGCTGTGACATGAGGCAGACACAAACATGCCCCAGGGGAAGAGCCGTGTCACCTGCCTGTGGCGGGGCCACACAAAACACCTTGCTTTTCCGGAGCGTTCAGCACCGTGAGGCTTTCAAAGGCCTGAACCCAATGGAAAGACCCTGGGAATCGAGTCCCCAGGCAGCAGCGATTTCCACCCTGGTGATGAAGGAGCTGATAAAACCCACCGAAGGGTCCCAGCAGGGTTTGGGCACCCTCCTGGCCCTGCAGGGGACAACCACCTGCTGTGGGGCTCAGACACGACGGCCCAGGCTGTGCAGGGTAGCGGAGAAGCAGCTACTGAGGGGCCCTGGGCAATGCTTCATGCCCCCAATTAATGTCCAAAAATAGGATGGGAAAGGAACAGAGGGGATGTAAGAAGAGAAGCCTCCCTCCTCCTCTTCTGGCCCTGGGGGAAAAGGGGACTGCTGTGACGTGGGGTGAAGGGACAATGGCTGCCCCCGCACAGGGGACACACTGGGAGGACACCGAGGGTGGCTGGGGAAAACTGAACTGAAACGGCCGGGTTTTGAAGCAGACAAAGCGGTGGTGGCACCACCTGGGAGGCAGGCCAGAATAACACGTCCACCCCGGGCTTTCTCCAGGCAGCCAGGCTTTGACTGCGGGGAGAAAGGAAGGCAGGGGACGACTCAGACAGTGGGATGCTCTCCCCTTTTCCAACGCCAAAGAGTTTTGTCAGGGGAAACAGAACCCACTCCCCATCCTATCTCAACATATGCAACAACGGACGGTCCTCAGAGAAAGGCTGATGCGAGGAGACAAGCCAGCACTATGCGACGTCTTTTCTGTTTAATTCCACATTTCGTAGTGTTTATGGCCCCTCTGCTCCGGCCGTGCCACCAAGCCCTCGGCAGAGCGCCCACGGCTGTGCCGCCGCACTTCGGGGAGACACCGGTGTCCCCGGGGAGCTCCTTCCACACCGCCAAAGGTCACCCTTCGCCTCGGGGCTGGGCCTCAGGAAACCATCTGAACTCCCTTTCCTCCTGCCCCTCATTCATAAAGAAATTTAATAAAATAACAATAATAATAATAATAATAATAATTAAAACAAAGGCTAATTGGAGCTGTTTCTGCTCAACTTTCCACAGTCTCTTTTCATGTCACTCTCTGGAATCAGATTTTTTTCAAGAAATACTGTGAGAAAAAAAGAATAATAATAATAATAATAATAATTATAATAATAAAAAGCATCTGGAACCAGCTCAGAAGATTTCTAATGCTTTTCAGCTTGACTGACTTGGAGTGCATTGACCACACCGTTTATATTTTCTTCAGGTACCTGCAAGAAAACAGAAAAAGAGAAAGGTTAGGCTCTAGCAAAAGCCAGGGTAGGATGATAACGAAGAAAGAGGCAGGAGACAAAGCCTGAAGAGCCCCAGGGTGCCAGGTGGGATGCTGGACACCTGAGCTCCACTGAGAAAGGGCTCCATCTACGAGAGACACCCTCCGGCTCCAAAGCGCTGATGCGTGGCTCCCATAGGAGCAAGTGTTTTAAGTGAGAGCTGTCTATTTGCTGTCTGTATGGTGTCTGCTGGTGGGGAGGTGACTGTTTTGGGCCTTTCCTTGCCTTCTCTTCTCCCTTTCCCCTCCTCTCCCTTGCTGTTGTTGGCAAAGCACCGTGCTGGGGCGAGCAGTGCTGCCCCTGGCAGGAGGGGGAGCAGCCTCTCCCCACCCAGGACCACAGAAAACACACCACTGCCTGTGGTGCTGCCACTGCTCCAGCACTGGGTCTGGCTCAGGACAGCCACTGTCTTCCCCCAAAACACCTGAAATCTTTTAATTACCAATATGGATTCCACAGGTGGGAGGAAAGGGGAGATCCAGGTAAAGCTTTGAGCCCTCGTGGCTCATGTATCCCAGAGACTTGCTTTATGCGTCTGTATGCCAGGAGCTCGCTCGAACATGGTGCGTGTCTGAAGGATTTATACACCTGCCTGAGGCCCCACAAGGCTCTCCAGGGCATCCTACAGGTTTGGGACACACAAGCGTGGGTGGGGAGACCACATCAGGTGATGAAGGGACCGTCTGTCCAAAGAGGAAGAGGCCTGCCCATCTGTTTGTGGGGGGAGTCCCAGATGGTGCGGCACAGCACCTGAGCGTTCTTACTCCGATCTTGTGATGAAACTTAACCACAGAAGTCCACACACAAAATTATTAGTGGGTGTCTGTTCACACTTGCTGCAGGAAAGATCCCTTGTAACAGAAGATGCAAAAGATCTCGGAGTGACTGCCATCGATAGAAAAGAATATCACAAGTAAAGTTAGGTGAGACAGAAAAGAGGCGTCTGACCGTTACATAAACCACAGATGACACTCAGGGGACAGGCAGCTAACAGCTCCTGGAAAGTGGAAAGGGGACTGAGGGAAAGATAAATTATCTGTGAGCTGCTGCAAGAAGCCAAAATAATTCACGTTAAGTAAGTTGAAGAAGGGACTGCTTCGTCTGTGAGGTGTTCGAGTCCTTGGCCAGAAGCACAATACCTGGATTCATTGGAGACCCTTCAGAGCTCAGACAGTGGAAATAAAACTGGGCTGTGATTTTCTGCAGGGCTTTTAACAAAACTGAGAAAAATAAAAAATAAAATAAAAAACCATGAGAAATAACAAGAAAAGCATTCAATTTTCCAGTGGGAAGATGGAACAGGAGCCGCTAACTCTGATGATGTGTGAACAAAGGTCAGCTGGGAAAGGAAGAAAATAATCTTAAAACAACCATACAGCTATTTTTTCTGGGTTTGGAAAAAAATTCCAGCAAACATCCACTGCATGAAGTAGGACTATAAGACAGGACTCTCTGCTTCTCTTTCATTGTTTTTCCCTGTACGTTGAATACTGCAGTGGGAGATGCTGTGTGGCTCTTTGCTTCTCCAGAAGATAATGAAAAAAGACACAGGAACCCAGTTTGCAGAACACATTTCCTTAGCCAGACCCAGCAGAGGATCAGCATCTCTCCATGTGATCCTTTAGGGCAGTACAGAAGCAGGAGGAAGCAGAGCTGGCTTTGACCTGCACCTCCTTGTTCAATTAAACTCGGCAGGCTGAACCTTCACTCACTGCAAAATGTTTGATGCCCTTAATGTCAAGGAATTATCAATCATACCACGAAGGTTTTGGCTTGAGTTTCTCCAGGACAGATGTGCAAACAGTTTTGATTTGTAGGCAAACATCCTGGTTTGCTCCCAGTGGAGAAGTCCTTCCCATCTCTGCCACTTACAGAAGATCCCTAAACCAGGGCAACTGGTGCAGAACGTCCACTCGCCAGCCAGAGGGCAGATCAAAGCATCCACGAAAGGCGAAGTAAAGCTCCAGACTACCTCCCAGACACTGCTTCAGCCTCATCGGATACAAAATACTGGTGAAGAAGAGCAAGACACCTCCCAGCATGAGGCAATGAGAGCAGAGCACCTGGAAAAGCTAAAAGGGACCCTTCTCACTTGCTCTCTCTAGACATACCCTAGAGGGAGCTGGAAACCGTAGCTCTCTCCAGCCCAACCCTACATATCACACCAGAGACCTGGAGGTTCCCATCCCAGCAGCATCTCCCAAAAAGATCTCTTCTCAAGCTCAGCTCCTGGTTTCCAGAGCACACTTCTACTGCTACAGCAATGCAGAGACCTGAATATTAACAGCCAGGTCAAATAAAAAAATACGCAACAAAAAACACCTTAAGATGCACAGCAGGAAAAAGATCAGGTCAAGGGGAACAACTTTTTTTTTTTATAAAGCACTCTAAACTGTTGACAACAAATACTGAAATGACCTTAAATAAAGAAAGAGAGTATGCAGAGAAAGGATTCAGGATGCTTTTAGACCTTGAGAAATGCCACTAGAAGTCAAGGTGTTTGCGTAGCAAAAAAATAGTGTAAAGTTAGGGAAAATGCCAGAATCTAGGTGAGGTTCTTGGCTAACCAAACCAGCCTAGAGTGAGAAAGTGCACAGCCCAGCCACTGCTTCTGGAGCAAAGTCAAGCAAAGGAGGGCTTGAAATGCACCAGCATCCAACATGTTTTGGTGAAAGGTTTTGACAGCTAGAATAGCACCAACTGGATGAAAAGGCTTTTAAAACTGTAAGAGAAAACAAAAAAAAAAAACAACCAAACAAACAAGTAGAAAAAAAAAAAAAAAAGGATTAAATACTCATTTGAGGAAGGGAGATCTGTAAGACCTTATTGTGTGGCCAAAATAGCACCTTGCCAGCTGCTCGGAAGCAGGGAGCTGCTGGGCTTGGAGGCAGCAGGGAGAGACACTTTTAAAAGGCGGAGCTGCTGCAGAGTCATCACAATTGTATGGCACAAGTTTTAAGTGAAAAATCTATTTTCAGCAGCAGGGTTTAGCTCTCCAGATATTGCTTGACAATTAGAAGCACTCTACACCCTGTGCCCTGCACAGAAAGCATGCTCCTGTGGCCACAACAACAGGTAGGAATGTGAGGCAAAGCTAACAGTATTGATTTTAAAATGGTGTTTTATTAGCTTATCTTATCAGCACAGTTAATATTCAAGAAAATAAGACAAACATATATAACACTCTGACCTTTGCTATCTAGAATAATATTTACCTTTTACTCTTTACACATATGACCTACGGGCTGCAAATGGTTCATGCCAGCTGTGAAAAACCAAAGTAATTAGCTGAAGAAAAAACAGTGCAAAAAAAACCCCTTGAACTCCTTGAAGCCCTTCTACAGGTCAAAAGCAGGGCCTGGACAGTGAATTTACAGTGATAAAAGGAGAAGTATAATGCAATAAAGGGCACATTTAAGAAAACAAAAAGCACAAAACAGCAGAGTTTTGTGAGTTTTGTTAGTGTATAGGCTACTGACTCCCTCCATAAAGACTTGAGGAACAGGCTCCATGTCAAATGCCATCCCACTCACAGGCACAGGTGTAGCAATCTTCCCTTTTCAGGGAAATTCCTCGTTTTTGAGGGTGTCCTATAAAGCTGAAGGAAGGAGCAGAGGTAGGCCCAATGCCTAAAAGGTAAAATGTCTGCTGATATAAAAGAGAAGAGAGCCTCACATGAACGACAAGACAATGCGCTGCAACTGCTACAAATGCTCCCAAAAACATGGCCTCAAAATCACCTGCCTTTGCCCTGCTGCCACTTATTACTCCTTACGGAAGGTCTACACCAGGAGAAGGACAGAGCAGGAAGAGCAGAGCTAGTCCTGACTCACAGATGGATCTCAAACCACAGAGGTTAGGGCCACGCAGGCAGCAGGAGATGAAGGCAGCAGGGTGCTGTTGGTGCAAGACGGTTCCCCCACAAATGCACCACACTCTGGAGAGCCTGCCACCTCTGACCACGACTGTAGGAAAATGGAGAGGGTTGGTTCCTGTTTCTAACGAAGGACAGTGATGCACTGGAAGAGATTGGGAAGGTCAGGAAGTCTCCATGGTTCTCCAAGAATGACAATCCCTCATAAGGTTTTACCTCAGGGTAGGACTGAGCTTGGTTCAGAAGCCTGTGACACAGGGCCACTGCATCACAACAAAGGCCCCTCCACGAGTTCTCTGGATGGGAAATGTTATTCTCATCATGGTTTTTCTCCCAGGAGAAAGGACCAAAAGACCTCCTGTGCCCCAAAGAAGCTGCCTTAAGACTCACCAACGCGTGATCAAACTTAAAAGTACTGATGTAATAGGCTGGGATGTCAGCTGCAGCCAAAGGCTCAGAAATCTGAGCGACAATTCCACATTCATCTGTAGGGAAGATAAAAAAAAAAAAAAGAGTGAGTGTCCATTTCACTGATACAAATTTAACATCTCAACCGGATCCTAAGCTAACATATTAAAATATTGCATACTTAGGGGACTGGCAAGCTCTACCAATTAAATATGCTGGGCCATTTCTACATATTTTGCCTCTGAGATGCATTAAAAGAAGGTGCATGAAAATTTCCTTCTTGCATCATTTTTTGTGTCTGGTGTAGAAGAAAGTATTAAAGAGTACCAAAAAAAAAAAAAAAGAAAAAGAAAGAAATTTTCAGAAATTTTCTTGAAGCCTGTATTTTGGAATTGTTACAGAAACCACGGGATGGAGCCCCAGTGTTTCCTGACTATCACATCTTTATTGCAGAACTAAGATTGGACTTCTTTATAATTGTAGGAGACGTGAAAATAACAGGAATACTTCTGCAGATGTGATGTATTTGCTCTGTGCTACTTAGGTCCAACACTCTTTTGAGTAGAGAAAACGTTTGAAGCACTGGAAGTGAAATAGGTCTGTGAATAGGACCCTTGCTTGGACTGCTATAACTCAATGCTCAATCTACTAAGGCCCCAGAGTTGCCCAAGGATTGCACTGGATTACAACAGTGCTTTCTGACTGCTGCTTTCAGTAATCTACAATGCATACCCTTGCCACCTTTTAGTTCATTTTTAATTTCTAAACAGAGACCTAGCTGCATGTACCTCCAAAGTCCAACAGATGAATGTAATTTAGATGAAGCTGTCAAGCATGTAGCACTTCAGGACTATACCTGGAAGTCTAACTTATCAGGTAGGAGTCAGACTCTACCTATTTGAAAACCTCAGCTTGCAAAGTCAGGTTAAGCTGCTGGCTCTCAAAAAGCCTCACTCACAGATGGATTTTTCCATCACCTTTGAAGGCCCCGAGGCAAGTGACTACCTGTGCACCAACTGATCCCCCAAATGTTTACTTACCGAAGCCAAGAGGCTGCCCACCAATCCGCACCATCTTCCAGAGTTCGCCAGATGCACTTGTAAACAACAAATTATTAGGAAATCTGCAAAAGAAAAGGAACACCAAACGCAGCAATTAAAACACAGCGGTGTGTCAGATTCTGCCTGTGGGGATGCTGCTGTTCCTGTATCCCTGCCCTGCTTGAAGCCAGCAATAGCAGCAGCAGCAGCTCGGTGAAACTGAGAAAAGTCAGGGCAAGCGGTACAGGTGCACCTGCCTGCCCCTCCAGATGTCCTACACTGAATAAGCTTCTGATGCTGGAAGCGTGCACAGGCACTCAGTGAGGCACAGGAAAGAATTCCTAAGCAACAGGCCGTGCCCTAGCTTTAAAAACCTTAAGACTTTTAATCTGAATGTTTGACTTGAGCTGCATTTCAAAGCACCTAGGGGTGGCTGATGCTTCCAGACACACTCTCTTTGGTATGTGACAGCACCCAATGTTTTTGTGTCTGAGCATCATCAGTGCTTTTTTCCGTACCATCCCTGGGAGGCCCCTGGGATCCCCACAGAGATCCCAGTTCTGTAGTGAGGAAAGAAGGGCGGTTGTTGGCTATGTGACTTGCCCGAGGTCAAGCAGGCGGTGTGTGACAGAGAAGGAACTGGCCAGCCCGGTTCCCCAAGTGCCAGGCTGCTGCTTCAAGCCTCAGGCCTCTCTTGAAGGCAGACAGAGGTTTACCCCAATTAAGGTTGAAGAAACTTTCAAGAGGGCAATTAATAGTTTGCACAACAAGTCCCTAGGGCAGTCAAGAATCAAACCAAGCACTGCACTGTGTGTCAAAGGCAAACCTATGCATTGCATCTCAGTGCAGCTCGCTGTCTAGCCTCTAGACCTCAGAGACTCCTGTGATGTGGAGCTGCAGAAGTACACACACACAAACAGGCTGATATTCGTTCCCTAGCTGACTTTTTGCCTTGCCAGACAAACGAGCCATGGGCTCCCGCTGCACAGGGATGACTCAGTACATTATCATCACAACGAGACTGCACCAAGCCCAGCCATGTGTGAAAGTGAAGTGGGAGGACAGTGTCACCAAAGTACCCACCCCACTCTCGGTTTTTGGCAGTAAACCTACAACCACATACACCAGATTTTTTTGGTTTTTGCTCTCAGAATTACAAGTAATGAACAGTGGAATAAAATTTGCAAAACCACTTTGCTCCAGTGTCCCTCTTGCAAAGTGAGACAGCTCTTGGGATCCTACATTACTCTGGATTATTACTTCACCAAGGGCTTGGACAGACAAGCCCAAAATTCTGGACCTGGATCAACATGCCAGACTTCTCTCAGTAAAGTGACAGGATGCACAGGAATGTGACAGCCACACAATGAGGCTCCCCACAATTAACATGTAGGAGCTCAAATGACTTCCCGCTCCTTTGAGAACATCACAGGTGTTTTTTGGGAGCTGAGAAGACCCTATGACCAAAGCTCACCTCTGCTGTGTCTGGACATCCATGACCAAGGAGATGTAACCCTCAATGAGAGAAAAGGAGAAAAAGCGAATGTGTCCCGAGTCTTCGTTGCCGACCACCGAGTCTTTTACTCTGAAAGAACAGAAAAGATCAACATTAGGTGTGGCTAGAAGATCAAAGGAAGGCTTTTAAAGCAGATACAGCCTGTGAAACCAGAGATGTTCATACACTGACTTAGGGAAGTGACAGTGAGTACCGTCACATCACACTGCTTTGCATTTTCTTGATTTTGCAGGGGAAGAATTCCCAGTCCTCACAACTGACCAAACTCTCCCACCCCTGCCCCAGGTCCCTCCTGTAGGAGAGCAGTGGGCCAGGAGCTGCAGGCACCAGAAGGGTGCAGCATAACCAGCCGTATACCCTTTGGAGTTGCAGCATATGGATTCCATTGCTACTTTAAGTCTGAAAAGGCTCACCTCTGCAAAGCCAAAAAAAAAGAAGAAAAAAAAAGCCAAAGTCTTTGGGCACCCTCAATCTCCTGCTTGCCTTCCACCTGTCAGGACAACCCTCCCAGGCCTGTAAAAGCTCCCTCCTCTCCCTTCCTAAATGCAAGACACCAAAACAGTGTAAGCAGATCTCAGAGCATCTGAGAGGAGCAATGCAAATTTGTGTCTCCACACACCAGCCATGCCTCCCCGGGGAGCCTGTCTCCCTGCCACGACCTACCCATTGGAGTAAAACATGACATCCATTAGGAGTGTAGCAACAGTGGGAAGGGTATCTGGATCCAGGCTGGTGACGCAGAACATATTACTCGGACTGGAAAGGGGATGAATGACAGGCCTCTGAACTGGAAGAGACACACAGACACGCACAGCTGTGAAGCCACACCTGCAGCAGGTTCACATCCCACCAGACATTATCCATGCACACGCAGAGAAAACTGGCAGTGTTTTTAAGGTAAAAGCAGAAATTTTCTCATTACTGAAGCCCCATGGGCTCTCAGACAGGGACCAAGGAGCCTGAGGACAACCTCCTCTTGCAGCATCCTCCCCGAGGTGTGGGCTGAGGGCATCCCAAGTACCCTGCCCTGCATGGAGGACGGGTCAGCTCTCCGCTCAGAGGGGCTTTCAGGCCACCGGGTGCACCCACAGGAAACCGGGGGCAGCTAAAGGTGGCAAGACAAACTGTAAAGCAGAAAAAAATTCAGGCTTCCACCATTTGAAAGGACTATGGAAGGCATTTCTCTGGCTGTGGTTGCTGGCAGTACGCCCTCTTTTCCCTCCTTTCCCAAGGCCCGTTTTGCTCTAACACTGACAAAAATTAAAAACCAGCTGACACACAGCAGCTTTGCAATCACACTTGCAGCCAGTGGCTATGGAGCAGCCAGTATTTATGCACTGAACTGTTAAACAGCAAAACAGCAAATTGCATACCTGTGCTGTTCACTGTGCCTTTCCTTCATGCTTTTGTGTAAGGCTCATTTTCTTAAGAAGATGATCTACAGCTATCGAGTGATGAGGCTGAGTGGCACTTCAAAACAAATGATCCCTGCTTTGTTTGCTTATGGGCACAAAACTGCACACAGGTGTGTAGGTAGACGTGTATTTAACGAGTTCCTTTCCTGATTG
This sequence comes from Aythya fuligula, assembly GCF_009819795.1. Classification (NCBI taxonomy): domain Eukaryota; kingdom Metazoa; phylum Chordata; class Aves; order Anseriformes; family Anatidae; genus Aythya; species Aythya fuligula. The sequence goes on along the minus strand of NC_045578.1, from coordinate 3,166,789 downwards.
TGCCCTTTGCTTGATGCTTGTTCCATTACACTGGAAACATCCCAAGGTTTTGTACGGCCTAGGGCTCACTCTGGCCTTGATCCTGAGTGGTACTGAAGTGTGAAAGTTGAACAACAACGTTCTCTATGTACCAACTGCTGCAGTGCATAAACAAGCCTCTATATAAGCTGTTTTCCTTTGAAATGTTAAAATGTGAAGCATGGGCTACAAACAATGTCATTTTTGCAACTGAAATGAATCGTATTTTAACCTTCTGTCCTACAAAAGGCACATCTCCTCTAGAGACATTAAACTAGCATTAAAAGCCTCAAATTCAGCAAAGCTTATCAGCATTGCTCAGAAAGTTAAGCACCTACTCAAATCCTTGGTCAAACTGGGATGGACTGAGGCATGTGTTAAGATGGTTTATTACCTTACAACAGGATAACCATCCACCAAAACGCTGAAGCCAGCTAGGAGGTAGACTCCTCACCCCCAGCAGGCTGAGCCCACGCTGGTTCTTACCCAGTTTTGGTTTGACAAATCCATTTGTTATCCCAAGGTCATCGGCAGCCACTGTCTCCCCGTTCACTACTCTGAGGATGGTGAACTCAGCAGCCAGCGTGTGCATCACGAAGGGCAGGTCTCGCTCACGTACCTGAAGGTGACAACAGGGTTAGCTTGTGATGGCATGCACCAGAAGTGAGAGCATGCTGCAGGTGAGGTTACGCACTCTCAGGGCATAGGAGAGTGAACACATCATTCTGGTTTGAGCCAGCAGGTAAATAAGGATAATTGCCACCTAGATCTGTGTCTAGGGAAGCATTTTTGGTGCTTTTACTGCAAATATCGGTAGGATTAAACACCATGGTGTTCAGGTCTGTGAAGAGCCTGTGTAACTCTACAAGCTTGAAGCAGCTGGCAGTGACTAAGAGGGAGATGTTTCACCTCTCTTCCAGCATCCCCTCAAGAATTTAGCACTGCTTGTTCTTCAGCCTTGTTCCCTAAGAAAATAGATCTTATGTGGTTGTGCCCTATGTGCATGCACAAACACACATGCATGTGAGGCAGTCTGCTCATCTCCAAAACAACTTTGGAGCCTCCTGTCCATCACCAGGCAACCTGACAGCAAACACTATGTTCCTATAATGCAGAAAACCAAAGTCAGAAGGAAGGTGGAAAATGCTGCCAGTGCCAGTAAGGGAGAGACTGCAGTGTGGGCTCAGCACTCTCATTAGACACCAGATAACCCCTACCAAGAAATGCCTCACGGCATTCTGAGAATGGGAAAACCTCCTGAGATGTCAGAGAGCCCAACAGCATGGCACAGAGCTCTGGGGAAAGCAGACTTTGGTGTTCCTGCTGCTCCTCAAACAACCTGTTGCCAATAAAACTTTGCTCAACTGAACTTTCATTTGGTGGCAGGTGCCTGCCCGGTTTTCTCATGTCCTCTTACCAGGATGAAGTCCGTCTGATAGGTGGAGAGCATGAACACTGAGATGTTTTGGTCAGCTAGTGGTGCTATTACTGACTTGGCAATTTTGGTCACACCAATGGGCTGGGAGCCCGAGAAGCCACCTCCACCGGACACCACGTTGAGGGCAAGCCATGTCGCATCGGCCACGCTCAAGTGTTCTGAGGATGGGAGCTCTGCAAAGAGACAGAGGGGGAGGACAGAGGTTTGGTTTAGCAGCAGAGAGAGCCACGTCCACCACCTGATTTGTATGTGGTTAGCACAGACCTCAGTGCAAGGAATGAGATGAGCTCACTTATCCAGCAAGCGTCCTGGGCATCCCACACTGCTTCACAGCCTGGTGCTGTGCTTCTTAGATAAGCCAACCACACCAACATTCACGCAGATTTCCAGGGATGACAGAGGGCATTACATGAGCCTCAGCTGTTTGCCTGGATGCTGGTGACCCACACTGCTGACATCCACGCATGGAAACAGCCTGAGGTCTTTGATTTCAGTCTTCTCTACCACCCTATTTCTCCAACTGCTTTACTCAAGCTTTTCTCCCCACCCCCCCACATTTTTTTTTTTTTTTACTTTTCCTTCTCTAAACCCTTTTTATTTTCTCCTGGACTTGATACGGAGGTTGATGGAGGAGCCTGGGTGCCAGTGCAAGGCTTGGGAGGTGCAGAGCAGGACCCCTGTGCATCTGCAGTCTGCTGCCTCCACCTCTAACACAGAAGCCAGGAATCCCACAGCTCTATAAGGGATGGATGGTGTAACACATGCACAAGAAATTACAAGGTGATCACACATTGAGGTAAAGGAAATTGTTTTAAGAATAACCCCAGTTCCGTTCCATTTGCTTCTAGTCTATTGTCATTAAGGTGCTCAAAATCTGTACTTAAACCACTTAATACAAATTTCTACCTGTTTTACAGAAACCTTAATGTATTAACTGCCTGTAAAACCAGACACAAACTCTGGAATGAAGGTATAACCTTCTCTAAGATTGTCTGGACTTTGGATTTTGGTTTGGCAAATTGCAGAAATAAACAGTTCAGAGCCAGAGCCAGACTCACAAATGCATAATCCCAGTTAAATCTCCTTGGCTTAAGGAACTTGACCTCAGATGCAGATTCAGCCAGCAAAGACTCAACGGAGGTCCCAGTGGAAAGCTACACACTTTGCTAGAGGTTAGAGCAGCCCAGCAGTCTGAAAACATAAATTGTCATACTGCTCTCTTGCACTCAAACCCCGACACCACAGGCACGCTGCCCCATGTCCGTACCCATGTCTCCTAATCCATCCACCCACTCCTGGCTCCTCCATGCTATATCCTTTCCTTCTCCTTCAGTGAGGCCTCTGGGAGCTGTTTCTGTACAGCTCCACACACCATGTAATAAATTCATAACCTCACACCCCCGGAATCCCCAGGCACCACTGCTCTGAGATGAGGATAGTGCTGAAAACCCAAAAAGAACTGAATAACAAATACTGTTCGTTTTGCTCTCCTCAATAACCTCAATTGTGTGTGGCATGAAAATAACCCTGAGCAAACACACTGCAACCAGTGGGGACACTGAGGGTTCTGCTTTTGCATTTTGATGTTTAGCTTCATAGGCCAATGTTTCTTTTTTACTGAATAATCAGAGCTTGCACGGAATAAAAACTGGGCACCAGGGAGATTGGATAAGTTTGTGCATTAATCAACAGCACGTTACCTTGGAGAGACCACTGCAAGTTGCTTGCAGAAAATTATGGCAGCAAAATACCATTTGGTGATCAGATCGCCCTTCACATCAGGAAGGTACCCCGAAAACAAAGCTTACCACATCAACTGACAGGGAGAAGCTAGGGCTCAAAACAACTGCTGCTGATCTAATAAGCAGCTGACGCCTTTTTTCCTTTATTCCTATCTCTGCTCCTTGCCTGAGACACAAATAAAAAGGAGAGAAAAAAAAAAAAAGATGTGTTCCTTCTTTGGACGTGTATTTGCTCCCTAGCAGCACGGAGCACGCAAGCACAGGAAAGGCACCTGCACGTCATCAGTATTTACACTTCCATTTCCCACATCCCAAAGCCATTAAAGCAGGCAGGCATCTAAACCACCACAGGGCCAAGTGGCACCTCTCCTCTCTGCAAAATCACCCCCAAAGCAGCGGGCAGGGTGGCTGCCCCATCCCTGCACTCCCTGGCCTGTCCCACCCGCAGCCGGCACATCCCCAGCACACCCCATTCTCCGAGCAATTCCCCACCAGAAGCAAGGAGAGATCACAGCTCATTTCCCAGGACAATATTCCTGCTGTGCATGGGTGACATGATCACAGCCCGTTAAATACCAGTAAGCTATTTTGGGTAGGGGATGCGATGGCAGATGCAGCATTGCTCAGTGGACGGAGGCATTACTGCGATTCCCTCCAGCAGCCGTGGTGCTGGAGGACTGCCCCGAGAAGACCTCGTCGACCTCTTCATTAAGGGGCAGGGAGGCCAATTTGCCAGTTGCATTTGTAATTGCTAGGCAGCGTTGATCATATTTGTTTTTATGGGCTTAACAGGCCCTAGGAAGTGTAACAGGACCATTTTGTTTGTTTAAGTAACCTGCTTCTCATAATTCAATTAATCGTGCAAAAGCTATAGAGAAAGTGACTGAAAGCATCACCTCTGTGCACTGTTCCCACTAGGCAGCCGGATGGAAAGGTACAGCCCAAACTTTACTGAAACAAACCCAGGCTAGAAGCTCAACAAATTCATCTAAATAGCACCAAATAAGCCACGTGGGAAGGTGCTTTGCCCAGGAAGCTGTTAAAGGCACCAAGCATAAGGAGAGCTGAAAACACCAGACAAACATTAATGTAGACTCAGGCAGACAAAGGTAATAAATAAAGAGCAAAATGAAGAATTGTCCATGACTCAGCCCCAACCCACCAAAAAACCACCATCTCCCCCATCTCCTGATGCCCCGTGGCTTTGGCACCGAGGTGTCCCCCACGCAGGACCAGCGCACAGATCCCTCTGTCAGGCTCTCAAGATCCCCTCACTGCTGGCTCATCACTCCTGCTTCTGACCACAGGGCACACCTCACCTCGGGCTGAGAAGGACCTCTATGAGGTCTGGGTTGAGCTCTGTTCATTACGAGCAGGATTTTGGAGCCTGATTTAGAGCGAAGCCTTTTGGTTTTGGTGTTTTGGCTGTGTAACACTTCACAGGCCTGCCACCAGAAGGCCCACAGGAGCGGTTCTGCTCCTGCAGGCTGTGTCGCTGCCATTTGCTGCCTGTCACCACAACCACCGCTGGCAGGTCACACACTCCAGCTGCCATTTCATCCCCCTTAGCTGGCTTCTAACCCCACCAACCTACGCGAGCCGTGATCATCCAGAACCTCGCTGGCCCATTTGGCAGGCACAGCTGAAGGAAAGCAGCCTCCATGGCACACGCCACCCTGAACTGTGAGCTGGTGAGTGTCGTACCAGCCATAATTGGCTCCTGAGCACAAATAATCAATACCATTTCCAGTGAGGACAACAAACCTTGGCCGAGACCCAAGCAAGGATTGAGCAGCTGCCTCCAGAGCACTAGGAAATGCTGTAAGCACGGCGAGCTGGGCTCCCTGTGGCACTGTGAAAATACCTTTGGGAGGATGCTGGGCAGATGATGAGCTTCGACCTCGTGGGGAAAGCAAGGAAGGAGTCTCCTGGTTTTCATCTGTGCAAATGTTTTGTGCTTTCCTGTCCCGTTTCCCCAGGGATCCCTTGGCCTCATGCACCCTGTGGGGCAGGACGCAAAGAGCTGGCAGAGCCCTCCTGCTGGAAAATGGGCAAAATGCTCTGAGAGCACATCACCACCAGAACTCGTCTTCCTGCACCTCATTTAAATGGGTTCAATTTACTCAAAGGGCTTAAATTGAGGGGCCACAACAGTAACTGGAAAATGAATGGTTTCATAGTGGATACGCATCTCCCCATCTCCTGCGGAGTTTGTTCCAAGTTAACAGCAATCAGACATGCACTTGAGGGCACCTATTAGCTTTCAAATGAAACCATAGATATATGATGGATTTATTGTGGTGCTTGGAGGGAAATGAAGGTGCTAAGCTGGTTTGTTTCTTTGCTGTGATATGTTGGATCATTTCCTAAGCACCTACCTTCACTTGGTACACAAATTTTTGCATTACAGCAGAGTACTCTGGGTGAAACAATTGCTCATTCAATTCATCATTATAGGGCTTATGTTTTCAGACATGGCTAACTCTGAATGTTGAAAAATAATGAAATTAAAAATTACTGTGCTTCTTTTTTAGCAGCCTTCTGGCTTTAGATCCCATACACTGTGCTTATTTCACCTTTTATAGCCTCCCTCTGCAAAAATGACAGCTAGAGTCCTGCTTGCATTAAAAAGATAAGAGGAAAAAGCTCCTGCAATAGTAGGACGCCAATGGTCAGGCATTAAAAATAAAAGTGCTGCCAACTGCAAAATTCATGATAAATTGGGAGAGCTGTCACCCATGCCTCTATGTGGCAGCACAGTTTATGTACATATATTTTTAATATGATTTTTATGTTTATTAAAAGGTTCTCTTCCCGCTGCCCAGTGGAAGCTGTCCGTTGCTCCGCAGTTTTAAAATCCTATCTTATAATGAAGTGAGGGATTATCTCGGATCGTAAAGCCTGATCCAAAGCCCGGGCATCTCTCTGACTTCTCGATCGGCTTTGTAACGCAGTCACCAAGGAGGGGATGAGATGCCACCGGGCGCTGCAGCTGGGTGCTGCCGAGATGAGCGCACAGTAGCCAGAGCATCAACGAGCCCATGCGGAGCCAGGATGCCCAGGGTGGGCTTCCAGCACCCACTGGCCTGGTTCCCCTGATACCTAACACAGTGTATGTGTTTGAACTGGATGTCCCTGCTCAGAAAACCTCTCAGAGGCTTCTTGGAAACTGGAAACTGGCCACATGAGCTCTTGGTGAGAGTGGGAAGAGGATAAGCACCTGAGACTCACATTTTTGGAGAGCTTATGCGAAGTAACACTCCTTTAACACTAGGAAATGGGGCACTTTGTTTCTCTCACTTCCAGAAAGCAATGCAAATGGGTTGAAACTGGGGTAGAGATGTCATTTTATCAGTTTCTGTGGTGTGCTAAAATCCAGAAACAGCTCTGGAGCCAGTGCAATGCCCAGCTACTTGTTTCCCAGTCCTCACCACCCCAGAATCACCTGGGTTACTCCTGCATTTCCTTGCTTTGCTCTGCCACAAGCCGAAGTGATCCACTGCTGAGCTTCCCTCACAGGGACCCCACCAGAGTGAAGAAGTGTCTAGGGGATGTTACAGTGCCAATCATAACCTGTCAGAGGATGCAAATATCCTTTCTTTTGCATCTGGGCACATGCACCGCCAGCTTCACACTTAATAACTGGGAGCAGAGGGAGTGTCGTTGCCACACCAACTCTCAATAAGCCCTGCAGGCGCCTGCAGTGCGGTGTGAGATGGCCGCCAGGCAGAAAGTCCTCTGAGTCGGTTTGATTCGAGTGCCACGGAGCGCTCTCACACCGAGGGACTTAGCAGAGCACAATAGCCGGGCGAGATGAAAGCGCATCGCCTGGCTTTGTGCTGGGAAACAAGGTGATTAGGTCCAAAAAGTCAATACTTCTGTGCAGGAGAGAAGGACGAAAATCCCACAGCTCTGATTCAGCTGAAGTCATTCAACGAACCTGAGCTCGTCCTGGGAAGAGGTCAGCAAGCTTGCAACCACGCGGCTTTTGCAATTTTTTTTCTCCTTTTATGTTAGTGGTTTGGTCAAGTGCCACCCTCTTCAGAGAACGATGCTGGAGGTGATGGGTGCCAGACGCAGGCAGAGGAGAAAGTCCTGCCAGCACGAGTCACATCACAAGGAATGTGATGCCTTCAGACCTATGTGTGCTCTGGGTCAGCCCTGGAGGCACAAGCTGGCAGCGATACATCTGATCCTGCAGGACATCAGCGATCTTTTAAGTGCTGGTTGCTCCAAGCGTTCATTAGATGCCACATGCTACCGGAAAATGGGATGGCAGATATCTCCAGGACCACAGTGGACCAGAAAACTTCAACTTTTGTCTCTTTTATTACTCTTCTTTGCCCCATATTTTCTCCTACTGGGATGCCCACTCACCTCTGCAGGGCTGCACTGACAGCCGGGGATCCTCGCCATCCCCAACTGCCTGCTTCTGTGTTTTTGACATTTTTATCTAACAGAACATGCAGAACTGAGTTTCTTATTCCAAACTCCCTCAATAGGGAAGCTGTGAAACCCGTCATCTCATTTTCCTATTTAGGTATTATCCCACTCACAAAACTGTCAAAAGAACATTGTTAGGTTCATAAACTCAAACACTCTGCAGTGAGGAAATGACAGCTTGACATTTTATATATTTAACCTCAGTGCTTCTGTGCCTCAGTTTCCTACCTATAAAGTGGTTACAAAAAATAACAATTCCTCTAAGCCTTGCTCCCAAGGAACAGCTGACCTGTTTAGCTGGGGTTTATACACATCTCACAATCAAAGCATTTCACAGTTAATGCAAAAATCAGCACTATGGAGAAAAACAGCATGGAAAATTTCTGCCCAGAAAAGGCATTTGGCAAAGATTGAAGTGTCTGAAAACAGAATAAGAATGGGAAGAACAGGGAAGCGTTGCTCTGGCCTCTGAGGATTTTTCCAGGGTAATCTGCTTTCTCACTGCTGTGGGAGGAAGCTGTTGATGCTAGGGCTATTCTGGGGATATTAAGGTAGGTTTGAAAGGCAAAGGTCTCTCACTTTCCACTAACAAGACCATGAAAGGCAGACAAAAGGAAAGGAGAAAAGAAGACAAAGAAGGGAAAACAAGCACCCAGAGCCTGCCTAAGTCTCCATTCCTGAGCCCTGGGCAGCTGGAGCTTGCACAGCACCCAGCCTGGCCCGGCTCCCCCCAGGTCTGCACCTCCTGTGAGCACTCCCAAAGCACGTCAAGCCATGCAGCCATTTCCCATGTGAGACTTATCTTCTCCTGGTCCCTGCCTGCTGTTACGGGTTTCCTTCAACTTCAGATTAACTCAATGTAAAAGGCCGTTCATGGGTTTACACCAGAATGGATGAATGTACCCCGTGCAATTTTCTCGTGTTTTCCTGGCAGTTCCATCAAACTCTACCCAGCGTAATGAGCAGTTTGAATTTCACATTACTTGTGCGAACAGGACAAATCATACACACAGGGGATTGCACACAGTGACCCCAGGTCCCATGTCCATCTGACAAAGTACTGTTATTACTCAAAAGCAAGGCAGTTATCCACGCCCTTCACTGGAGAGGAATCACAAACATGCTCATCCCCCCTTTACTTTCTAAAAATCGGGAGACTTGGCTCCCTGCCTCCCAGATCACCTTGCTCACCCAGGGCAATCCTTCAGGCGCAGTGAGGAGTAGCTCCTAGCCAGAGGCAGAAGCTGAGTTAATACAGAATATTTTTCAGGAGCTACTGGAAAGAGACTTTGTCAGCTCAGCAGTAAGCACCAAAGCTTCATTGTCCCCATAAACAATTTGCAGGGGCATGCGAGTATTCTGCATTTTCAAACAGGGATGTTTTTCTGTAAAGCATCTCTGGCTGCAGCCATGAAGTGGTGGTCACTGGCTCCATGTCCAGGTGGAGGCTGGTGAAGAGCGGTGTCCCACAGGGTCTGTCCTGGGACTGGTGCTGTTTCATATCTCTCACTGACATAGGCAAGTGATCAAGTGCACCTTCAGCAAGTTTGCAGGTGACACCAAGCCGAGTGGTGCAGTTGATTCACCAGAAGGAAGGGAAGACATCCACAGGGACCTGGACAAGCTTGAGAAGTGGGCCCACGTGAACCTAACGAGGTTCAACAAGTACAAGGGGCTGCACCTGGGTTGGGGCAACCCAGACAGGAGCACAGACTGGGAGAAGAGCTCACTGAGAGCAGCCCTGCAGAGAGGGATTTGGGGGTTCTGGTGGACAAAAGGATCACCAGGAGCTGGCAGTGCGTGCTTGCAGCCCAGAAGGGCGGCTGCATCCTGGGCTGCATCAACAGAGGAGGGGAGGGAAGGGATTGTGCCCCTCTGCTCTGCCCTTGTATCAGAGGGCTGGAGCACCTCTCCTACGAAGACAGGCTGGGAGAGATGGGGATGTTCAGTAATGGAGCTTATAAAAAAGATGGAGAGCAACTTTTCACATGGACGGATGGTAAAAGGACAAGGGGGAATGGCTGTAAACTAAAAGAGGGGAGATTTAGATTAGAGCCTGGGGGGAAATCCTTCATTTAGAGGGTGGTGAGGCACTGGCACAGGCTGCCCAGTGAGGCTGTGGGTGTCTCATCCCTGGAGGTGTTCAAGGCCAGGCTGGACAAGGCCCTGGGCAGCCTGGTGTGGTGGGTGGCATCCCTGCCCTTGGCAGGGGGTTGGAAATGGATGACCTTTAGGCCCTTTCCAACCCAAGCCGTTCTGTGGTTCTACGATCTCTATGACCTAACAACCTAACCAGCCCCATCCACTGCCACGTCAAACACAACTGCTGCTGCGGGCACTACAGCTGAGCAGCTCTTGAGCAAGACCTTTGTAAGAGTTTGTTGGGAAGGGAGGACGTAACGCTGTGCAGCTTCTCACTGCTCCAGATCTGCCCACGTATCTGCATGCAGTAAGTGGGAACGGCGTTCTGACAGCACTGGAGATGTCATGCTCAAAGGCAGAGAAGTCAGTGTATTTTTACCACTTACACAGCGTTACCAGTACACAACCCAGGCATGTCTTCCATGCCCTGGATGATGGGAGAGGACAGTTTATTGCTGCTTCTCTTTGCCTATCTGGAAGACGCGTGTCCCTTTTTCAGCAGATGCCAAAGTGATCTTCACCTCTGAGTACATGGCCACGGCCCACGTGGGTTTTGAGGAATGAGATGAGGTACGTGCTGGTACAGCACCTTCCTGGAAAGTTTCCTAGCAGAAGTGGCGATGTATTTACACTAGTCACGGAGCCTGGGAAGGAGTACGTGCTAATTAAAATTATTCTTTCTGCGCAGCATGTCCTCAGCTGCGTTTGTACAGAGCAGAGATGACGCCATGTGGCTGACTGATCTATTTACACCTCTGGAGTCCCCTGCTCATCCCCATCCCTGTTTCCCAATTAAGGGTGCAGACAGGAGTCTGGGCTAGTTCCAGCAATCAAATACTCCTGGCACACCGCTGGGGCTGAGGAGACAAGCCAGTGACTTCTACCCACCCCGAGCCATTCAGGATCTCTCTGCTGCCTGAAAACAGCAAGCAGAGGAACCTGGAAAGCCCATTCCTGGGAAAGAGAGAAAATAAACTGGATATTGTTATCAGATGCTGCTATGTATGCAAAAAGCCTCCAAAAGCCAGGTTAAAAATGCCTGAGCTTTTCATTCCTTTAAAAGGTAGAGGCAGAAAGATTCATCTTCACACCCATGCTGCATTCCTCTGCCAACAAACAGAGCACGCAGAGCAAGCAGTCCCAGCTACAGCTGGACCTGGGCGCACAGCTGGCATCGTGTGCTGCGGGCTGTGTATCACAGCACTCTCATGTTGAAGCCCAGCGCCGCCGCAGCGTGATGCACCCAGAATTGCTCCCGATGCCTCCAGCTGATGATGTGCATGTGCTTGAGCACTCATCAGCTATCACCTGGCACCACTGGGCCAGAACTGGAGTTCCCCATTGCCCTGCAATGCTCGCCCTCTGTGCACAGCCCCAGCCAGCTGCAAGCCTGTGTTCCCTCACCATAATGAAGGCACCTTAACGTTTGCAAAGACTTCTGCTCCTGTTAAAAGAGACGGCGTGGCTGAGTGTACAGACTCATCGAGTCTTCCAGGTTGGTAAAGATCTTCAAGATCACCAAGTGCAACCATCAGCCTGACCTACCCAATCTCATCACCAAACCACGTTCCTTAGTGCCACGTCCATGTCTCGTAAATACCTCTGGGGATGGGGGCTCCACCACTTCCCTCGGCAGCCTGTTCCAAGGCTTGATCGCCCTCTCCAGGAAGAAATTCTTCCTGATATCCAACCTAAGCCTCCCCAGGAGGCTGCTGCCTCACATCCTATCACTTGTTACCTGTGAAAAGAGACCTGAATGATCCAATTCAACATCGCACTGCAGACAGAGAGAAGAAAGCTCCTGGCAGACGTGCCTTCACTGGGGATATCGGCACCTCGGGGCTTTTGCTGGCTCCCTGGCTAGTCCTAGCCACTAAAACACCAGCAGCTGCAAGAGAGATCCTGGCACTCTGCTCTCTTCTTGCCAGGATAGGGCTGTATCTCTGCACCCCAGGCCTCTCGGCATGGGCTGCACTTCTGCCGCCTGCTCAGCACACAGACCCAGAGAGCAGAGCCAGGATTAAAGAGCAGCTGGCCACCAAGGTGGCGAAGAGGAAGCACAGGGGATGAAAGTCTCCTGCTGCACTCTGCCTTGCTCCTTTTGTCCTCAAAGATGTAGGTACAGACAGATGCCCTTCCAAGCTGGAGGTGTGGGTCCCCTCCTGCCCGCAGTGCCCTGCAGACGAGGTGTCTGCAGCTCACCTGTACAGCCACGTGCCTGGGTTTGGTGACCATCCAAATTGCCACCAAACAGCAGGAAGATATTTGCACAAGTTCATAGGAGCTTCTTATGGGAGAAGGGTGCACTGATATTTAAAACATGAACACAGTACTCTGCAGGTAGGATGGCTTTTTGTAACTGAAAATGTGTAATGAGGTGCTTGGGGCCCACGTAATGCTAACTTTCATCAATATTCAGATAAATAATTAAAATGCATTCCTCCTCAACCCCATTGCTTATTTCTCTTTTAAATACAAGGGATTTGAAGTACACATCACCCTCGTGCTGGAAAAGATGAAGCTTTGCTGATTTTCTGCAGTCTTTGGTGTTCTCTGGAGGAACCAGTTTTCAAGACGAATGCTCTCCTGGCTGCAGCAGCAGCGTCTCTCTGTCTCCTGGACTCTGATGCTCTCTGCCCTGGTTTCAGTTAGGACAGAGTTAATTTTCCGCCTAGTAGCCGGTAGGGTGCTATGTTTTGGATTAGGACGAGAAGAGTGCTGATAACACCCCGATGTTTTAATTGTTGCAGAGCAGTGCTTATACCAAGCCAAGGATGTCTCAGCTCCTCGCTCTGTCCTGCCAGTGGGCAGGCTGGGGGTACAGCAAGAGCTGGGAGGGGACAGACCCAGGACAGCTGACCCAAAGTGGCCAAAGGGGTATTCCATCCCATCTGGGGTCATGCTAAACAATATATAGGGGTGGCTGGCCAGGGGAGAGGGGTTGGGACTGCTCGGGATTAGGCTGGGCATCGGTCAGTGGGTGGTGAGCAATTGCATTGTGCATCACTTGTTTGTACACATTACTATTATTTTTTTTCCTGTCTTAATAAACTGTCTTTATCTCAGCTCACGGGCTTCACTTTTCTGTTTCTCTCCCCCATCCCAGAGAGGGAGGGTGGTGGGTGAGTGAATGGCTGTGTGGTGCTGAGCTGCCGGCCGGGTTAAACCACAGCACGCTGATGCTGAGGGCTGCAGGATGTTCTGCAGGTGCCATGGCCCTGCCGGACAGTGATGGGCTGGGCACAGGGACACTGGGGCAGTAGCAGGGGTCAAGGTGCTGCAGGTGGATGCTGACCCTGCAGTGGTCTGGCCCCGACAGACACAGCTCACCCACCCTCATCTGCCACTAGCTTGTGAGGTGACCTCGGGCACATCACGTCACCTCCTTTTACCTGCATTTCCCTTCCACATTAAATATTTGGCTGCTGAAGTCCTCGTCTGATGAAACACATGTAAAATGTTGGCAGCACGGAGCATTGAGCTCAGCTGTGGTTCCTGGGTATTACAGCAGTAACGCCAGAAATAAGCAGGAGCTTAGGAGATGGAGCTTGGCCACCTGGGCAGGTGCTCTTCCAGGAAGAAGCTCCTTTGTATTTGCCTCCAGGTATTTTGTTTTTATTCAGTTATCCCAAAGCCACCTGTGTCTGCAGCACCAGGACACTCGGAGCCATCCCCAGCAGTGCCCCCACCCCAGAGCTGAGGGGTCTCCGCGCCTTCTTTCACTCCGAAGCAGGAAAAACAGCAACAGCTGCAGAAATCCAATCAGTCGCTTTCTTCTCCCTCCATTAGGCTCCAACCTACAAGCAAAACAAGTGACTCCTTTGGTCTGCATCTGGAGTGCAGCTGCATCGCCTTGCAGCAATGAAAGGCTAGGATTTCCCAGGGGAGAAAAGAATGAGTTTGCAATGCAAGGAGAGGGATCTTCAGCCATGTGAAGCAAGATACATTTGCTCTCAAACCTGCAAACATTCCTCCCAGTCTCAGCGTCCCCATCTTCTAGCATCTCCGTGTCGACGTGACGGAGAGCTGAACTCCACAACCGCTGAGCACTTGCTGCAGCCTTCCAGGTGCTGCAGGCAGAGGCCAGAAACGCTGCCTGGGGTCTCCTCATGTCCCACACCAACCACAGGCGTGCCCGAGCAGTGGTGTGGTCTCCTGCACACCTACCGGACCTCGAGCAGCTTCACTAGAGGCACCTGGTGCAAAGCTCTTCAGACCCACGTGAGCTCATGTGCTCAGCCCTCTCCCTTCGTAGGCTCAGGATTTTGTGAGCATCACTGTTCCCTGGACTCCAGAAGCCCCCAGGCTGACTGGTCCTTCCCCCAGCCTGGAGTGAAGGCTGTGGCAAGAAGCAGAGCCTGGTGTAGCTGAGCTCCCCGCGGGTGCAAGGGATGGATGTCCCTGGACGTGCTGCTGTGGAGCTGTGATCTGCCACCCCATGAAACAGGAGGAGAACACTTGTGTCATCCCGGGTCGTGTCCCTAGCTACAGACGATGCTACGGCAGTGAAATGAATGAGGGAGGCCACCTGTAACGTTCAGGTGGGTCTCTGATACACAGCAATGCTAGAGCAAATCTCTGCTGAGTAAATCTGTTTATATGAAATTTCCAAGCTCTCCGACCTTTGGAGTTGTTTTTCTAAATGCCCCCACCCCTCGTTCCAGTTAGCGGATGTGGAGGAACAGAAATCTCTCTTGGAGATGTTTTGGATCCACACCAATGGCCACACTGAGTCAGGCCACAGGCGGTGTCAGTCGTGTCCAAGTGACAGGGGATCACACAGCTCTGCTGTTTGGGTGTTCCCGTCTCACTCTGAGACTGCAAAATGGATCCAGAACACTTCTCAAGCACTTACACCAGCTCAAAAACAAATGCTGGGGCAGCACTGACATACCTGCACATTTGTGGGTGAATGAGAGAGAAACAGGGGAGTGCTGGCTACCCAGCCCACTGTCCCAAGGATGACACCTGCTCACCACTTGCCATCTGAACCCACTGCTGCAAAAAGCAGAGCCCCCCCCCGGCTGCCAGACACTCGGACCAGCTGAGCTCTGCTCCATCCACATCTCCTGCCAGCAGCAGGCGTGCAGGTGACACAGGACAGTGCTGGGAAGGGGCTTCGCAGCAGCTCGGTTTCCATTTTGTGACTTGTTTCTTTCCTTCTTCTTCCCATGTCCTGTTTTATTTGTGGACAGACAGAGGGGATATGTCAGTATTTTGTTTGAAGTGAGAAAATCTTTCCTTGGCTGGGAGGTGCTGATGTGTTCTAGAGGTGTCACCAATCCTTGCCACTTCTGGAAAGCTGAATACACAGGCATGAGGGCTGCACACACACACTCACACAGATGCTTTTGAAATAGCAGCACAATAAATTTTCCTATTTCTCCTCAAAGCTACGGCTTGGTGCATAAGCCAGCTTCCCTTGCCTGCAAGGGCACGGTGTGACACTGCTGGCGTGAACCTTCCCCTCCGACAGATCTGCCCCTGACAGGCGCTCACCAGGCAGCCTGGCAAGAGGCCGGGAGCACACACGGTGCCACCACCTCCCTGCTCCCACCTCCTTACGTGCACACCCAGGAGCTGTTCTCCAGCTCTGCTGGCCCGGTGGCAGCGTTTCTCAATGGGCTCTGGGCCAGTGAAGCTGAAGGAAGCCATGGGCACCTTCCTGAGCCTGCAAAGAAGGGGCTGCTTCTCTGGAGGGAGGGAGGTGGTATGCTCCTTTTCACTTTACTCGTGATTCAGGGGTGAACGACTGCTGTGCACTGCTGCTTACACACACATGCATGCCACCCGCAGGCAGGGCTGATGCAGAATCAGATGCAAAGTTTGCTCCACAATTTGCTGATGAAGGTGGATGTCCTGGAAGGATGCAGAGGGTGCTCGTCCCCGTGCACAGCCCCCACCTGCGTGCACTCCTCTCCCCATCGCCACCCTGACCCAGAGCTGCACCACCAGCCTTGCCCTCCTCCCTGCTCAGCAGAACCACCACCCATTTTATTTAAAAGGTACGAGAGCAAATCCTGCAGGCAAATTGAACCTGTGCCTGCGAGCTGGGGAGAGAAACGGCTGCCGATGGGTTTATTTTTGCACAGCCTCCTGCTCGCAGAGCACCGGGAGTTGCTCACATTACATCATCTGCACACCCCCACCCCTCCACGGCTCAAACCCTGCAAGCACACAGCACAGCCAGCAGCACAACCAGCACAACCTTCAGCACAACCAGCACAACCTTCGGCACAAGGCTTCTGCTGGCGGCTGGAGGCAACAGCCACAGGAGAATTAACTCCTTGCCACGCAGGGTGCGTGCTGTGTTCTCCAGGGGCTGGTAGCCAGCCCTCTGCTGTTGTGGCCAGCGGCCGCAGCAGGGATGTCAGTCCTCAGGGATGAACAAGCTTTGCTCCAAGGATTTAGCTAACAGAACAAGTATTTAGTTAACAGGACAACGAGTTTGAGCTGCTCCCAGCCCTTCCAAAGGCTGGGCTAACAATGAGCAAGAGCAGCCACTTGATACCCCAAGGAGCAGAGCGCAGTTCTGACGGAGGGACACGACGGAGCAGGACTTCCCATTCGCACCCACAGACCTCTGTTTCACAAGGCATGGGCACTGTCAGTGTCCATTCTCCTCAAGACCCACGTGCCCTGACGGAGCAGCCGCTGAAACAGAGGCACAGGCATCTCGTCAAGAGCAACACAAAAGCTTTTCTTTGCAGGAAATTAAAAACAAGGAAACAAACACCAGCGCTTGCGTAAGCCCCAGGCCGGCTCTGAGAGAAAATTACCTCGAGACTGTTTGCGTTCCAGATCAATGCATCAGCTGCAGCGCGGGGCAATTAGCACCTTGAAATTATTCAGCAAGCTGAGGGGTGGGAGCTTTAAGGGAGGGTGGTGAGAGAAGGCTGAGAGCAAGCAGGAACAACGACAGATCTTCCTGGGTACCCAAGTCAGGGGTGGGCTCCAGCCGAGCCCAAGCTCAAATACAGGCCTGGCTGGCCAACGTTTCTGTGAGGCAAAAGGGGGGTAGCTGACACTGTTCCCATGCAGCAGGGACACAGCACAAACAGGGAGAGCAGCTACAAGCAGATTGGGACTGGCTGGGACTAAAGGTACCTGCCCGGTTACCCCACAGACCAAAGCTTCAGCCTTCTCTGCTGTATCCAGCACTCCAAGCAAAGTAAAAGTACCTCATAAACAGCCCTGTCTGTGCTGGGTAGGTGCATGGGCACGAGGTGCGGTCTGGCCACAAGGCAAAGGTCCCAGGCAGGTGCCAGCTGGGTTAGGGCTCGGCCCAGGCCCACGATAAGGCTCAGGACCTGTCCCTTTCGGAGGAGCGAGTGTCCTCGCAGGGGCTGTGGCCTTTGCTGCAGGACATGGGGCTTCCTCCACCGCTCCTAAACACGAGCCTGCAGAAAAGCCAGGTACCAGAGACACAGCAAGGATTAAAGCAGCCACTTGAGAAAGCCCTGCTCCTCGCTAACAGGTCTCCATGCTTCTTTTATTCATCTAGGATGAAAGGAAAACCACCTCTGTCCAAACGGTTTTCTATTATCACGAATGTGTTTGCATCTAATCTGAATGGGGGAGGCCCAGGCAAGCTGACTGCAAAACTCTTTCAGGCACTGATGCTCTTAACACTTTGAAATCATGCTAATCTGGTAAGGCACTGAGGGAATTATGCAAGTAAACAAAGCCAGGCCCTGATAAGGAGCATTATAGATAGGACACACCACCTATGTAGCACTCAAAGGCAGGGAGGTGGCCGTGGTTTGCACGGCTCCCTGCAGCCTGGTGCAAGAGAAGCTGCGGCGGCCAGCCTGACCTAACCACTGATCCCCGTAGCCCACGACAAGCAAAATTAAACAGCAGGATGCGAGCGCTGCTGCTCACAGCAAGGTTTTCCTGAGCATTAACATTTGATCACAGCACTTCCTTCGCCAGGATACAGAGAGATGCAAGAGGGCAGGCTAGAAACCAGGAATACAAATGGCCAGAACGTAAGGGTTAGCTGCAGACAAAGCTCGGGCAGGAGACAGCAGTTTTCCCTCTTGCCTCTGCATGGCTGGTTGATGTTTGGCAGAACTCGAGCCCTCTCTTCATTCCAGGTTGCTTCATGCTTTGTGAAAACGATGCAGGAAGGCTGCAAACTGCTGCCCATCCCACCGTGGCGCTGGCTTCGCTGGGAGCTCGCCCGTGATCTCCCTGCCGAGTCCCCCAGACAAACAAGCCTCGCAGCTGGAGGAAAGCTGATCTAACTCCTAAATCAACTTTCTAATTCAGGGGCAATTTTTCAAAAGCCTCTCCCCGCTCCAGGACACGCAGAGCCTGACTTGGCACAAGCGCTGCTCTCACCTGGGAAATAGCAAGGCTGCAAACGAAGCCCCCCAGCACCCCCCAGGGCTGCAGACACTTTCTGCAAAGCTCTGTTGCTACCTTCTTTGTCTCCCTTTCCTTATTTCCACAATGGGGATATGAACCCTGTCGTTTCAGGAATGCTGATGAGTGACTAATAGCTGCAAAGCATTTGGAAGGTAAAATGGTCTGGGTAATTATTACCCTGAGTGACAAAGAACAAGACAGTTCAAGAGTACACACTGCTGGATTGCAACACCCCACAAAGAGGGAGCACCCAAAATCTCCCAGCAAAGCCTGCTCAGGTGGCCAGGCCCAATGCTCTACCTGGGGAGAGGCACTCTGGTGCGTTCACCTGATCTGCAGCATTTGATTCTGTTATCATGCAGGTAATTGCCAGCGGATAAAAGGGATGAACGGGTGAGGATAAGGGGAAGGCTGGCTCCAAGAGGGGCCTCTGGCAAATTTGGCTGAAAGCAGCCAAAAGAGAGGCTCATTCACTGCACATGCACAAATCTCACTTTCTTACGGAGAACATTGGTGTTCCTGAGACAGCCAGGCTTTGGGGTAATCCAGCCCTAAATCCCACCAAACGGCAGCTTTATGTGCAATTAAAAAAGAGAGGCTTTCCACGGCAGGCTGTATACTCTGGAGGCAGCCAGTTCACCCAAACAAGACAGCTCAGGATTTTAGGTCCTTATTTCCACTCCCTTAACCATGAGATCAATGTAGAAGAAATAGAAGAAATAGGCACAAAATTCACTTACGCTGAGATGGGTCTCATGCTAAAACATTGTTTTCCCCTATTTCTCCAGGACATTGAGGACAAATACAAATATGGAACAGGACCGACAGTGGAAAGCAAACAGCATTTAGTCACCCACACAGACCTCTAACAAGCACTTTACTGCATAAGTGAAAATCCTCTGCAAAAGCAGTTTAGTTCAGGGGAAGGAAACCTTTAGGAGAGTGGTAGGAGAACTCCCTGACTGCCCATTTGTGGGAAATTAGAGGTAAAAACAAAACATAAGAGGGAAACCAGAATGGTTTAAGCGGGAAACCTCCAAACTGAGGAAGCAGTAGGGCTGTGGTGGCCTGCTAGCAGGCAAATATAAAGTGTTTGTGTGTATACATCCATGCTCCTATATATAACACACAAACATGCCAGCTTCTGCACGCACTGCGAGGCTCTCCCCTCCCAACCAGTCCCATTTTCAGCCAGTATCAGGCTCACAGGACAGGCAATTTGTCTTCAGGCCACACATATGAGCTGGCATCAGGAGAATTTGTCCCCTTCTTGACCCCAGCATGTTGGTTTGTTCTATTTCTGTAGTTTTGATCTGTAACCCATGACAGAGGTTTTTGGCACTGTTGCTGGAAGGTCAGGAAGGACCACGGAAGAGCAAGTCCCAGGCACGGAGCTCTCGCAGAGCATGAACCGTCAGCTGCCCCACCAGGAATTTGCTGTGCTTTGAATTCAAAGAATCTCTTCCAAAAACAAACAAACAAAGCACAACGCTCAGGCCTCTATGCCAGGATGGTAAGCTGGTGGCCCAGAGCTGGTGGCAGAGCCCAGGGAGCACCCCATGCTCAGATGGGGCAGCTGACCTTGGGGAGATGCTTGGCCACAAGCCTGTGAGAAGGGATGAGGTGAGAGGGAAAAAAGCAGATTCCTGCAGGAGGGAAACCCTCAGGGAGCTCCTGCCCAGCACTAAGCCTGCTGTTGGCCAGCTGCTTGATGTTGCCCAAAGCAGGAGAAAGTGTCTGCAGAACTGCTGAAGACCTAAGAACCATTCTGTGGATTCCCTTCTCCCTTCGAGGACTATAAAGGATGCTTTGTAATATAGATACTACTACAAATAGGTGCACGTGAACATCTGCTGATGATTTCTAGCGTTGTCTTGTTGAAGGCTTCAACAACAGAATCCAAGACGTGCCAAAGAGAACAGCATGTTTGGCAAGAAGGAAGACTTTGGTCCCATGTTCTTGTGAACCAGAGAAGCCAGGCTGAGGAACTGGAGACAACTGTGAGGAAGAGCCATCTACGTCAACAGCATGATGATAACTAGGCCAGGATGAACCTACCAAATGCACGACCTCTTCATGAGCTCCCAAGTAAACTCATGTGTACACATGTGAAAGGTACTAGAGGAAGACATCTGAAGGGAAAAACAAAACAAAGAAAAAAAAAAGAAAGCTATGGGGGCTGGGTTTTCAAATGACAAAAGACTACAGATCTTGAAGGAATGGCACTTTGGAGTTTCTAAAGCCCCAGTTCCCATGTCTGAAGGTCTTGAAAAGAAGGTGGACACAGGCCAGGTGCTTCCCCTTGCCCAAGGCAGGCATGTATCTAAATAGGTGAAAGCAGAGAACAGTTGGGTTCTACATTCCCTAGTGGAGACAAACCATGGCATCCTTTTTTTTGGTGCTCAGGTTTAAAATAATCCCCCAAACTTGACAGTCCTTCCCTCTCAGTCTCACAACACAGTACCAGAGGACTTTGTTCCTGCAGCAGCTCCATCCCAGGATCTCCTTTCCTGCAGCTCCATGCACGTTGGTGTGTGCATGGCCCTCTCTGGGGACAGTCCACGCAGGATGAGGGCATTTCATGGGCTGAGCACACATTCCCAGTGCCTCTCCAACTTCTCAGAACACACTAGGTGATTTTCCTTGGGCGGAAAACAGCATCTTCCCTCCTCCAGAGGCCCACCTCTGATATCAGCAGCCAGGTGCTCCCCCGGCCGTGGCGGGTGCCTCGTCACCGCGCACCCACCCGGGCTCTGGCACGTGAGTTCCCTGTTTAATAAACTTTCCCGCAGTTTGTGCTCCTCGGTAACCCCGCCGCAGTAGTCATGGTGACAAAACCGGGGGCCTTGGCAACACACCAATGATGCTGCAAATCTACGATGACTAATCCTAAAAGCCTAATTTGTAGGACTCATTTAAATGCTTAAAGATATGCAGGTCACCACAGGGGTTGGCTTAATGGCTATGGCATATCTGGTGGCGAGGCGGTTGTTACGGGAGGAGCAGCCAGGGCATCTTCTGGTCATAAAATCAAGTGGGTTTTTAATGCAAGATGCAGACTAAAGAGATTAAATGGAAAGTAGAATTTAAACGTAGGCACGATAACAAACCCAGCTGATTTCCAATCAAAGAGCTGGTCAGAGCTTCCAGATGAAACGCTGTTTTAAATAACAATCCGACACAACAATATCGCTGATACAGTACTGCCTGGTTTATTTCTGCCTATTCAGAACGTAATCAATGCTCTTCTCAGCACATCTTGCCCAGGAGCTCGCGAACCCAAGCTGCAGCAGTGCCGGTGACCCCGCTGGAGGCACGCAGGGGGTGCAGAGTCACTGGCACAGCGCTTCCCAGCTCGGCCAGCACAGCCCCGGCACCCAGCACCTGCCCCGTGCCTCTCCCCCAGGGGAGCACGCACAGAGCTGCGGCTCTCGTTACCTATTCAACGTTTCAGACTTTCAGCTCTTTGCTGGCACTAAAAAATTCATGGCCACATCTCCAGTTAATACGCTGATGACGCCAGCGAGGGAAGGGAGCCAAAGTAAGTATATTGCTCGAGCTGCGCCCGGCTGGGCCAGCGGGGCAGCGCCAGAGCCATTGGCTCTTTTTTTCCACAGCTTTTGCGTCTCTCCTCTCCAACTGTCTGCCACCTGGCATTTAACACACATAGGCACGGGGAGAGTGGCCTCTGCTAACACACACATCAGCAAGACCCACTCTGCACAGCCTCCCTGTCCCTCTTTATATAAATAAGGCAATAAGCAGTCATGCTGTAGGCAATATCTTACCCCATGGAAAGCAAATCACACTGGCCTGAGGCTTGGAGTCCTAACCCTTTATCCTATAGTGCTAAATAATCATCACTCATGTAATTTATTGTGGTTTTGAGTAAGCACTCACATCACTGTCTTTAACCCCTTCATACGTAGGCATCTTCCAGGAGAAAGACGTCTTTCATCTGGGCAGGAGCTGGGACACAAAGCACATCCACAGGGCAGAAAGGAGGCAACATTAGTTAAACGCAAGCAGATTAAAAAAATATTTGGCTGGCAAAATCCTAGTTTCACTTATCAGGACTTTCCCCTCCTTAAAACTGGATGCAACGTAATTGCCCTTGCCGTTGTGGCTGACACTGAGCCAACTCGAGTGCAAAGCACTGTTGGTTCCCTTCATTAGTTTGTCAACATTTCTGTTCCTGCAGAGGAAATTAAGTTTAACCAGGAGTTATCTCCACTCATACTTTATTATATGGCTGTAATAAAGCAATAGCAACAACAGTAATTATTATGGGTACTAATGACTCCTACTGCACCTTCAACAGCAGAACGTGCCACATATATATAACGCTTGCTTGGACGCAATTGTGGCTCTTCTTGGGTTAATCCTCACAAAACAAAGGCTCTGTAAGTCCTGAAGATGGATTCAACCTCTGCTCTTTTGAAAAAGAAAAATCTTTGCTGACCTCACTGGGGGCTGAACCAGTGAACCCAGAGCACTCGGGCAGTTCGATGGCATCTCCAGCCACCTACAAGAGCACCTCTGGCTGCTGCCGTGGCACCACCAGTGTCACTGACCACAGAGGTGCAATACAGCATTAACGAGATGCATCTGCTACAGCGAAAAGCCTGAATACAGATTTGTACCATCAATGTTGATATCCTGGTCCTAGTGCCTGGGTACAGGCACAACGAGTCTGTTTTCTGTGATCAGGAACAGAAACGGCAGTGTCATACACTGACTGCCACAAAGGATGGGAGCCCAAACTCCACTATCCGAATCCCTGTGTGACCCAGCAGAACTTGCTTCAACCACAGCTCCACTTCCCAGTGGCGACACCAGGTCTGGGTACCCTCTCCCCAGTACTACTGTGAGGTTTTAACTAAAGCACCCATGACATTTTGTGATACGTAGTGTCATAAACCTCTATGCCAACTGAAACCCTGGATACGTGGATGTGAAGAGGGCTTTTGCTCATGGCTTTTTCAGCCAGGGCTATTTGAACTTTTCTTGTCCAAGCAACAAACCCTGCAGGGTCCCCACCAGCAGCACAGCTCACTGCTGCTGCCCGCATCACCTCCCACGGCGCTGCGTGTCCCCTTGTCCAGGGACCAGGGGTGATGCTGCTGGAAACGCTGCTCCAGGTCTGGCCCAGCCAGCACCATGACAATGTTTTGCTGCAGACCACAGCTCCTGCCGCACCTCTCCAGCACTGGACAGGAGCACCGTGAGGTTTTACTCCATTCCTGTAACTGCACCTGCCTGGGCATCTGGGTACTGGCCTCAGGTGCTGCCAGCAGCTCGCAGGGGGCGCGGGATGAAGCAGGCAGAGTCCTTCTAGCTGCAGCCCAGCTGCAGGAGATGAGCTCCCTATAAAACACAGCCCATGAAGCTGTCGAGTGTTCGATGGCTGCTGCATAAGCAATTGCAAAATCTATTCACTGCTAGGCTCTCTACTCACCTTCTGAAAATGCAGCATATACCATGGACATTTAAGGCTCAGCCCATTAAAGCACTAGAAAAGGGGCCGTGAGGACCGATGGCACGGTCAGTGGAAGGTGCAGTCAGCAGAGGTGTCTGAAAAGGCATTTACCATTGCTAAAGCTTTGGGTAGAAGAGAAAAACAAGACTGCAGAAAGAGGGACAGGAGACAGAACAGGTTGCTGTGAGGTCTAGGGTACTTGTGAGCCCTTCTCAACATCTGCAGGAGGGTCTGAATCCAGAACAAGAAACCCTGGGATGACGCTAGTTAAATGCTTCAATGAATTGGAAGTTATCTTCCAGTATATTTTTAGTTGGCACCAACAGGCATTACATAATGGCTATTATATAACTGCACTACAGCTACAAATACACTCGTTTGGGCTTTTTGTTTGTTTCTTCTTTCTCTTGTCTTTTTTTCTATTTTTTTAAAATCTTCTTCTTAGTGGAAAATTGATCAATAATTGCACTTTCCATCAAATGAGGGAGGCAAATCCTTAGGAGAAAAAATCAAACGGAGTAAAAATATTGTTACTAAGCCTGTGTGCGTTTCTCTCTTGCCCAACCTCAAACAGAATTAACTATTCCCAGAATAGAAATTCCACTAAGGCTTATCTGTAGTTTAAAGGGACAGGCTGTGATTCTGTGCAGACACTAAATTTCTCCATACTGGAAGGTTGTTGTTTATCTTTTTTTTTTTTTTTTTAAATCTCTTACTGATGATAGCTCAGAAGATAAAAATAAAGGGGGGGAGCATGATGCAGAAGATGCTGAGGAGATGCTGATGGAAATTTGCTTTATCTGCCAGCAAGATCAATGCCAGTTGGTGCCCCTTTAAAATCTTTCCCTGGCATATATATATGTTTTTAATCTTTTCTTCTGAACAGCCATCCTGGCAGAACAACAGAGACTTCTGCTTCCAAACTAGGTGCTGCATGAAAAAAAAAAAAAAAGAAAGTTTCCAAAAGCTGGAAATATTTCTTTTCCTTTATTTCACATCTCCGGACCTAAAAAGAGCCGAGGTGGGTGTTCTGCCTCTGAAGGCAAAAATAAAAATCAGTTCAGTGGCACAACATGAGCTCCCGCATCACGCTGCCCTGTGGGCTTAGGCAAGGGCTCGCTTTGCTTTTGTTATCCCAGCACAGAGCCTAACAAACAGCACTCTCAGTAACTCTGCCTTTTTTCAGGCTGGTCCTCTTTGAAACAAATGAGCTGATTCCAGAAAGAGCAGAAGACATCATCTGACATAACCACTTTGCTAGCTGGCTGCTCCCCTCTGCCGTTTCACTCTCCCACCTTCCCAAACCTGGTAAGGCCAGCAATGCTCTCCCGACTCGTGCTAGCTTTATAAATACACCAAAAGCAGGGCTACCTAGATGGGAAGGCATCATGCTGAGCACATCGCTGGGTGCCACACACAGGAACAAAAACAACCCTGAGAGAGCAGAGAGGGAACAAATATAAATGCAGCTGCTTGGAGTGCACTGAGTAAATTCAGAGAGGCTTTCTGCCCTTAAAAGCTTTTGTGGCACAGAGCAGACCCCACTACTGAGAGTGGCTCTGGAGGCAGCAATTGCAGCCCAGCATAGAAGGAAAGCCTGGCAGGGCTGGTCACATAAATGCAAGCAAAAAAAAAAAAAAAAAAAAAAAAGGAATAGAGGACAAAGCGGGAGCAGAAGGGATAAAAATGAGTTAGCTGGCATGACGATGCTAGGTTTGGGCTAAAGTGTGGTTAGGGGAAGATGGAATAGCTTACAAAAACTTAACAAATGTAGCGAGGTATATTACTGCTATTACTGCATGAGGAACACTGCCTTGCTCTGGTCTGTGGACTTTTGACACTTCAATATTATGGTCTTACTTAAGTTGAGAAAAAAGCAATTTGCTGGAAAAGCTGGCTCAAGAAGTTGTTGGAGCTGGGAAGCTATGAATGCACGGGGGTCCTGCTCCGCAGTGCTTTGCAAGTGGTCCTCAGCAACCACAAAGAATACAGCCATTTGTCATTTAGGACAGAAAATATTAGAGAAACAAGTGTCAAAACAAGCAAAAGCAGCAAGTTTGCTTGTATTTGTCATGGTTTTCTTCTCCTCCATAAAAACCATTAAGGGATTTTACAATAACTGATCACTCGCAGCACTGGGAAATAGCAGAAACAAGCTTAACAGAGACAAATGCTCCCGGTTCTCAGGAGAAATGCTCCTAATTCATTTCAAAGAACCCTGCCCTGCCGAGCCTCCAGCCCCAGGTGCTCAGGATAAAGGCTTTTGATACCGGTTTGGATGCAGCGCTGCTTCTGCCGCTGAGTGCCCTTCCCAAGATCAAAGCGCTGCAGGCACACACGGCACAGCAGCTACCGCCCTCGTTAACGAACCCTACGTAGTTGTACACAGGTATCGGCAGCTTGTTCATGCATGTATGCAAATGGGGGAGGAAGAAAAAACAAAACAGACGTCCTCAGGAAGCAGCAGCTGAGGGTAGGGCCGGGTGCTGGTTATGGAGCAGCCGCGTGCAGTTGCTGCTGCAGCGCTTGGTTGGAGCCGCAGCAAACAGCACGGCCCCAAGCAGAGCGGCCACAATGGGAGCGCGCCTGGGGGGTCTTCCTGCCATGTGGGCTCACTGGGGGGCAATAAAAAAGGATGTTTAATTTAAAAGGAAGGGATGCAGCGTGCAGACTGTGTGAACTTAGAAAAATCAGGTTTCGCTCTGACGTACTGAAGGTTGGGCCAAAGAAAACTGCTGGGCTCTCTGAGGACAGAGGACAGCCCTTCTCCACCAGGAGCTTCCTTCGTCCAGCTCCCAGCATCCCAGCCAGCAGGGGAATGAAGAGCTGCTGAAGAAGGGCTCCAAGTGCAACTCCTACACTCAGGGATCAGCCACAGCAAGCAGCCTGGCAGCAGAGCAGCTGCAGAGAGGACCCCTGGGTTTTACCCCTGCTCTGCAACCAGCGTGTGCTCACACCTGAGCCCAAAGCACTGAGCCCACCAGTCTGATGCCCAGGAGGTGACACAGGGCAGCAGCTCACACCTCCCCTTGCCCTGCTCATCTCCGTATCTCAGCACACTACAGCTCCCTTCCCCACCCAGCCCCTCTGCAGACACCTTTGCTTCAATCCCCCGACACCTCAATCCCCTCTCCCATGAGAGCAGCACAGTTATCCCTCAACACCTCGAGGCACGATGCGCCAAGGTTCAGCCTGGTGCTGGTTCAGAGCTCTCTGGTTTCTTACTTTTACAAGACTTCTGGGGAAGTGCATGCCACAGGGGTGCAAAAAATCCCAACTAACCTTCTGCAGTCCCAAGCACGAGCCTCCACAAACATGCTGCTGCCAGGTGAAAACGCCAACCTCACTGTAGAAATTGTTTCACCGCATTTAAGATGGGATTAAAATATATTTAACTCTTTTAAATGATATGTAATAAATTTAAGAATAAAATAAAAAGCCTCAGATCTGCGAAATATGGACCATTAATCAAACAGACACTCTGAAAGACCTCGCTGTGAAGTCTCCAGTGATTAGCTATGGGCACCCAGCCAAGCGGCCTGCAAGCTCTGTTTCACTGACATGTATTTTTAAACTAGCTCCAGCAAAGAGAGGGCCATTTAGAGTACAGAATATCGGTTTGGGGGGCTGGGACAAGGCCCTGACACAGATTATCTTGCAGAGCATCTCTCTGTACCTTGGTTCTCCCCCTCTAACACTGGGCTAACATGCCATCTCCTAAGGCCTGCCTGGTATTTAAGACCAAATCTGCAGAGCAAGGACCACCTCTTCCTACATTTATACAGTACGTGACGTGATTCTCATCCTGTTTTTGTGCTGAGAGGTGTGTACATCTGTAATGTACACAATGTGAAATGTAAAAAGGCAAGGCTGAACGATCATCAGGCATAACACAGCCAGGCTCTGGCGATGCCATTACCCCTAGATCCTTCCCAATTCCATTTGACGTGTTCTTTTAAACCACCCAGCGATAGAGAGTCTGTGGCCTCTTTAACAGCACATTGATTAAAGGCACTGCCACAGGCTCGTGACACCAACTACCAGAAGCACCTCTCAGACTGCATCAGTGTCCCCTGAGCCCCAGGTATGCCGAAACCTGCCTGGGCTGGGGCAGGAGAGCTGGCAGCTCATCAAGCCAGTGCCTTCTGCTGACTCGTGCTGAGCAAAATATCTATAAACTTCTCACAGGTTGCAAATTGCCCAGAATGCTACAGGGACAAAAGGTTACGCTGGTAACAAGCACAGAATTAAGCTGACAGATTTGGAAGATCAGTAAAATGTTGCTTTCCATTCAAAATAAAAATTAAAAAAAAAATAAAAAAACGGATTACTTACAAAAAAAAACCACAACTCTCCCCACAGTGTTTACTCTCCTGAGATGCAGCGAGAGATTATTTGCATTGCTGCAGATCATCACCTAGAGAAAAGCAAATGTTTAACAAGAGGGAGAAGAATAGAGAGGTTTGGAAAATAATGCCAGTTAAGAGGTTTTCAAATCGGTCTGCCTGAAAGAAGATGGGTAAACACAGTGCTCATCTGAGCTCTCTAAAAGCAGGAACCACTTAGCAGGTGCAGAAGACCTGCAGACTGGTGCCCGGGCCTCTCTTACAGCCAGAGCCCTGCTCTCTGAAAGCCACGGTGGGCATTCAGACTCGCAGTAACTGCTGCAGCTTCTAGAGATCCTCCAAAAAGCGAGGTTTGTAACCCAGGGGGGCTTTCAGGGCAGATTCCTGAGCGGGCACCACTGCTCCTACCTGCTCACCCCTCAGGGAAGGGAAACCCTGCGTAGAGAGGTGCTAATTAAAAAAAAAAAAAAAAAAAAAAGAACAGTGCAAGCAGAAAAGCAGGCATTGGTATCTTCAGCATGCTCCGCCAGCTGGGAGCAATTTGATTTATTACATAGTTTTGTTTTAAAGACCTGTACCACCTAAGTTTTTAATACAAGTTTTAATAGAGCGGATGAGACGCCACCAGGAGAAGCCATGTGCTTGTTTCAGAAAGATGGTTCTTGCCCTCAAGAGTTTACATTTCATTCTGACACAGGAAGACAAAGCACATAAGCAAACTGCATTCTGGCTGCCTTTACAGCACTAGAAGTGTTAGGAGAGTAAAGGAGGTAAGCACAGACAAGAATATTTTAAATTCATTTCTGCAGACATGATCAGAGAAGTGCAAAGTGGAATTTCTCTGTGCATTGCAGGGAATCAAACGCCAAATAAAGTCCCATGACAGGACTTAGCAGAAGCTCAGCGCAAGCTGTTGAGCGAAGAAATAAAACAGGCATCTTCATATAAACGTAGGTCCTGAAAGAGCCGATCGAGAGAGATGACGGATGCCCCAGACACGGAGGCTTACAGGCACTGCAGACGGAAACATTTGCTCCACAGCTTTACCCTCCTGTCTCAAACGTTGATCGGTGGAGACGGGCACACAGCCCTGCTGGCAGCCCCGCTGCTCGGCATGCTCTTCAGCTGAGGCTCTTGCCTTTTTTCGGGCTACCTCCTTCAAGCCTGTTTCACAAGTGCTACCCTGGAGCAGCTAAACACTGATTTGTACGGAGCGACACCAATCCTGGGTCCTAAAAATATAAATAAGAGGACAGCTAACTTCTGCAGCTCTGCTGTGCCTTGTTGTTGTTGTGAAGCGCCACGGGACAGCGCGGTATGAAAGGGGGCATAGAAGCAAAGCGTCCCGCAGAACAAAGCCGTTGTGTCTGCCGTGGACTCGCATGACCTCCTCCTTAGGGTAAACAAATCTGGACTTCTTCTGAACCAGACACAGTCAGAGACGACTCTCTGGTCCCAAGACTCCCAACTGATCATGAAGATGAAAGAAAACCCTAAACGCTGGGCTGTCACAGCACAGACGGCCCTTTATACAGGTGATAGCGATGTCTTGACCTGCTGGCCTCATCGCGTTCACTGTCGATAACAAACTTACCATTTATTAACCTTTTAAAACTTTCCTATACACATGTCTTTAATGAAAAGGGTGATCCTTCTCAGTATAGCTGGTCAACATCTGCGGAGCTCCTCTGTATGGACAATTTACTCCTGAATCCCATGATGGCCTGAAATTTAGGGGATATTACCTATGCTTGGGAAGCAATGCATCCCCTGATGCTCAGGGATCGCACTGCACAGCTCGCAGCCAGTCCCCAGTGGGACAGCTCAGCCCACAAGGATGCTGCACAACCAAAAAAGCACGGACAGGCATGCCCAAGTCCTGCTGACATCCATGGGGATTAAACACCTGGAAGCAAAAACAGGGGGTCCTCGCAAAAGGCTGCTCACAAACCATCACCCTGGAGCCTGCAGGACATCAACCCATGCCAGCACAGCGGCTGAGGATTTATATTGCACATAAAAATGTTGTTTACAGTGGTGCAATACTGAGCGCTCTGAAGGAAGGAGACAGCCCAGCAGCGGTTATCATCAGCTGACAGGGTCACCATCCTATTTACCATGAAACCACTCTTTCTTCTCCTGCCATTTCCTTTATTTAGTCTCCAACTTGCAGCAGCCTCCGTCACCACCTGAGCCAGACGCCACCCCAACACAGGAGCTTTGGGCACTCCAGGGTTTGGGATCCAAGCAGCAGCCTGTAAGGTTGCAACTGAGCATCTGCACAATGGAGAAGACACACGGGGAGGTAAAGCATCCCAGGCCAACTGAATTTTGGCATCATCCCTATTAATAATCCCAGGTGTTTTTAATATTAGTTAAAACAAAATGCCCAGAAACAAAACCAGCGTAAGTACTGGCCTACACGCAGAAAACTGCTGAAAAACTGCAACTGCATCAGAGCTTCACTGCTCCTTAGAGCCAGCACATTTAGGTCCACTGCCATGAGCACTGCCACTGTAGCTGTGCCCTCTTTCTGCCCAAAGCTGGGGAATGGGTCCCATGCTCCATTCCCCCCAGCACCAGGTTCCCCCCAGCAGCAGCCTGTCCTCATCTCCATCACTGCTGCTCTCACTCTCAGCTTCCAATCCCACTCACCTGACCCTACACCCCCACTGTTTATAACTTTCTTCTGTCTCTGCATTACGATGTTAACAGCAGGGCCAGAAACCTCCCTTATCGCTACCCCAAGGGGCCCTGCTCCCCCCCGCAGCACAGAGGCAGGGGCACAAAGCTGGCTTTCCTCTCACCTCTCCCAAACCCAGGGGTACAGCAGGCA
The DNA here is from genome assembly GCF_009819795.1 of Aythya fuligula. Lineage (NCBI taxonomy): Eukaryota > Metazoa > Chordata > Aves > Anseriformes > Anatidae > Aythya > Aythya fuligula. The sequence goes on along the minus strand of NC_045578.1, from coordinate 3,135,972 downwards.
CGAGCTACACTATAGCCTGTGAAAACACACCCCAGACTCAGTGTCATTTCAGACACTTTGAAAAACTCCAGAGTGAAAAACTCTGCACCAGGGCTGAATGGTTTTAACAAGGCAGGTGAAGGGGTCTTCGGGTGCACAGACACCTCCCCTGCCACAGCACGGGAGCTTTTCAGAGAAAAGGCTGTCAGTGTTTTGCAGCATTTCCTTCCAAGATGCTCCCAAGAATGGTTTAAATTAAAAAACAGAACAAAGTCAGGTCCCCTTGCTGGACAACCCAACCCCAGGTTACCAAATCCAGCAGGGAATCAGGCAAAGGCCTCGGGTGTTTTACTGGAAGCACCGGGTGCAGTTCGCATGAGGCGGTACAATCGGCTCTACCTATAACAAGTTTTCAACTTTTGCTGACACAGTTCATTATCTTACAAAACAAATTGCTCCAAGTGAACTGTGACATTAGTGTGTGCGATTCTCCAGTCGCTCAGGCTATTAATGTTTAAGATGTAATTAGAAGTAAGGGTAGAAAATAGCCTTTGCAGAATATTTTTCAGACCATTAGTTGAAAGAATTTTCCACGCGATTTCTCTCTGGCATTTCTGAGTACAAGGGCCTCCTCTCTATCAAGTGCTCCCCACCCCGCTAAACTCTACGTGTTTGCAGCAGTCACACCAGCTCCCTCCCAACATGCAGCAGCATCTCCAGCTCTTATCCCACTCCTTGGCTAAAGCGGAGAAGACCAAGTCAAATCAGACATAGGCTGGCAAGAGGCTGCCTGGTTACACTCGCCTCCATTGAAAAAGGCCAAATCAAGCTTACTCTCTGATCCGTGAGTCCCTCCTGGTAGCCTGGCTGTTGAAGGACTGAAGAAGCAAGCTGGGAGAAAAAACACAACATATCACAGCACACCTATCTGCTGCAGAAATATGCATTGTTATTATCCTGCAGGGACTGTCCGCGCATTAATGTACTGTTCATTAAACCAGCACTTTTCTATATGGGAAATCCCTCACATGAAGCCCCTGCCATGGGCTCAACTTGGAAATAAGGTACCTTCTGTGCTCTTTTAAAAACCCTTCTTGCCACCTAGAACGTTCTGCAATGGCTGCTTGGAAAAAGCTACTTGCTGAGCACACGAGTATTTCGGCGTGTTGCTCCCTGGACCACATTGCTGTTACTATGTACGCTGTGGCAGAGGCTAGGAGACCTGGTCGTGGACCACAGCCCAGCTGCCTCAAGCTCACTAGGGAAAAGAAATCAGAAAAATTCAAAAGCAGGAAAAGCAGCAGATGAAAAGCAGTGTCTAATTCGTTTTCTTTTCCCAATTTTCCACTGAGTGCTTTCCAAGCATCATCTTTCCATTCTCAAACGAGGAAGCAGGCTGTGCCCCGCGCCAGCAGCCCAACTAATCAAAGCTGACAACAGCGTCCCCACTTAGGGCAACCCATCAAAAACATACCAAACCCAACCACAGGAATCTCTATAGAATAGCGTTTTTTGGTGCCTTTTTTTTTTTTTTTTTTTTTCATTCTACATTTCCCTCCAGAAACTTTCTGAATGAGTCCTGGGGAAGGACTGAGGGTTGGCACCAAGCACAACCTGAAATGCCGCAGGGGCTATCGGAGCCCTGCACAAGCACTGCAGCATGCATCTCCTCTGCCATACGGAAGAGCCCTGTCTGAAACCCAGTTTTGTCCTGCCAACAGACCATCAATTCCCCCTGCCATGTAATCCAAGCCGGACATATTCAAGCAGCGAGGCTTTTACTCAAGTAAAACTTCTGCCCATGTCCTCCTCCTCCCCACCATGAAGAGCTGGGCTCCCTCCTACCCCCTTCCCTTCCTCCAAAGTCGTGCTTTTCTGTGAGGCTGCACATGTAGGGGCCCTGATGCTTCGGATATTTCATCCACATTTGGCTTCGGCACATGAATGACTGTGGTGCCCCGGTGGCAGAACATACGTGCTTAATATGCTTAAAATTAAGCAGGTGCACATGCCTTAAAGGTGCAGCCACTGCTCCACCAAGAGCATTGCTATTAAACCTCCTGTTCTCAGCAGAGTTTTTTGTTGGGGTTGGTAAAGTATACTCTGCAGCTGCTTTGAACTTCGTGTTTATGAGACGCAGGTTGTACTTCTGAAAACAAACTGGTTTCAGTTTGTGGTTTCCTTTCATCCAACTGGGAGGCAATCTGAGAAGCTGGCATGGATCGTCCTTGATTCTTGGACACACAAATACATTTCCTTGTAAAGGTACATACAAGCCACTCAACCAGGCACATTGTGGCATGCTGCAATATTCATCTAGGTCAAGAATTTGTTTACACAAATTCTAAAAATGAATTTGTCTGGGGGGAAAATGATCTCTGTTTAGAGCATAGAGACATGGTAAACATCCATCAGAGCAGGCACTCCTGTCTGCTGCAAACAGCAGAGAGCTTGTCTGAGAGAATGTTTTATTTTCGTGTTCACTGGTTGAAATGCCAAAACAGATATCCACCAGGGGCCGATCCACACCATGACCCACCTAAGTCCTCATCCCAGATCTCCAAATGCTCAGACCTAACTTTAAAAACAAAAAAACAAGCAGACAAACAAACCAAACCCTAATTCACCCAAATTCACCCAACTTAAAATCTGCTATCACTGGGGATTTCAGTGGTCTGAGAGCAGTACTCGGGCAGCTCCAGGCTATGCCCTCCTCCCTTGGACTGTTCTCACTTATGGATGTTTATGTCTGCTGTTGTGAGCTATTTAATTCACCAACTAAGGAAAACTTTGGGTTGATCCTGGACCGCTAGATCCTGGCAGATGCTCTCAGTAGATATATCAAAGCTTGAAATTCCAATAAATATTGCAGTTTTAAGCTAGAGTTTAAGGACAAGTTTCTTTAAAAGAGCAGCTTAAATAATTTAACTCAATCCCCTTCCATAGCCCTGTAGAAATATATACACATAAATGCACAAATATAGGTATATACACACAGGCATTATATAAATTGGCAACTCTTAATTATGCAAGTTCAGCTCAAAGTGCTTCAGTAAATAAACACTTTACCCAAGCCCGGAGAAGCAAAAGAGAAAAACAACCGTGAAATAAATACCTCGCAGACATGGTTACTTCAGCAGGACTCCAGAGATTACCATTTATTTAGTGCTTACAATCTGCTCAGCAACGTACAATATACAAAAATAAAGAAATCAGGTTTTTGGGGACCCTCCAAGGGCATGTCAGCCACACACCCGGTGCTCCTGGCACCTCCGACCCTCGCAAAGCCACCTCTCATGTTATGAAACTCTTCAATTTCACATACTCCACAAACAACTCAAAATAAATGCAGACTGACTGTGGCAATATGGTTCATTCCAGCTTTAGAAACGCAATAAATATGGAAGTGGGGAAGCTGGAACTGAAGAGGGATTGGTAAGTCTTGCAAAATAAAAGTGAAAATGTTTCAGTTGAACATTGCAAGAGCAAACCCAGGAGAAAATGGACAAAACTGATGCAAAGAGAACTAGTAACATGTCTACCATCTTTTGCCTAGATGGTATGCAAAGAGCTAGAAGAGGGATTATGGAAGAAAAGGGAAAATAACTTTTTTTTTTCTGATACTCTGAAGGAAGTCAGCTGCTGCCAACCACATCTGACACCTCAATGAGGTTTGTTGAGTCAGAAGGTTGGCTTTTTAAAACGCTGTGATTCAGACTGACATACATATACTTGCTGTATATACTTGAATAAATCCAGATCTATTGTGAATAAATCCAGATTTATTGTGATTCTTTCTGTTCATCTTCTGGGGCTGCAGCATTAAGTGTTCATATTTGTTTGAACTTACTAGGGAAGGGAGGATAGGAACCTCCTGGCTTATCTCCTATCCTTGCACACATCATGCAGAGGACATCCACCCCATGGGCAATACTCTTTAGCCAAAAGCAAACCTGAGCTGACACCCCCAGTTTTCTGAGATACATCAGTGTCTCAACAGAACAGGATTAGTGCAGATTAACGTAGACAACAGGTTTTCACTGTTATTATACATTGCAGTTGATGTGGCAATGCCTCTCTCATCGCATTATTGTGCCAGAGTAGGGCATCAGTCACCTAAAAGGAAATGGACATGCAGAATCCATACCAGAAGCCCCCTTCAAAGAGAGCCCTCTGGTTCATGGTGCAGGACGTGGGTGTAAAGACTGCTCAGCTGAAAGCTCTGACTGCAGATTAGTAAGCAACTCATTAAAGTTGCAAGACTTAAATAGGTATCCAATACATCAGGAACTGCAATTTCGCATCATGGTTATTTGAATGGCAGCTTAAATAAAATGCTTACAGGACTGCAACGATGAGGACTTGGTTTGGGAATTATCAGAATTTCAAGCTCTGGAATGAATTAGAATAGAGTAAAAACAATGAAAATTTTAAAAAATATATATTTTGGATTCAAGACTTCAAGATAATCTTAAGAGTTAGAGGAAGAGGACTCCTGAACAAACACTATCACAGGAGAGAATTCAGAAAACATCAATTTGTACGGCTCAGTGCATAAAGCTTCTGTAAGCACAAATCATGATTCAGGATCTAATTAACATAACCTGACGCTAACACCCTTTCCAAATTGAATAAATGATTTGGAAGAAGAATTGACTTATATGATTATTTCTATCATTGCCTGATTGTGTACTAAGTGCGTGAGACATAAAAGCAACATATGGGGAACTCTGCACTGTGATATAACCCCCAAGAAGCTACAACCTTCCACTACAGGTAAATCTCACATGCTCTCTTGGTGCCTGTGTGTCTCTAAAATGCTTCACGTCCTCAGCTGTGCAAGTCCTGTTAGTCTCGCTGTGCTGATAAAACATATTTCTGGAAGGTGGTTGCAGCTGAAAGACAGATTTACTGATGACACAGTCCAAAAGAGATGAGAAGTGTTTTAACCACAGGGGTAGAAGAAGAGCGGGCATGCCTTTAGCATTATGCACTGAGTATCACAAGATAGACACGTCTCTGCCAAGGGAAGCTGGAAATGCAACTTGTTCAACTTTCTCATGTGTAAGCTGCATGCAAAATATTAGTGCCATGGTCAAATAAAACATTCTACCATTTTAGGCACATTGCCTAATTAGAGGCTATTGTTATCTGAGAACACTGTTTTTGCAGCTGTCAGGAAATTAAATAACCCAAGGGTAACTTGGAATTAAATGAAGCTGTACAAACACAGAGCCCAGCTCTGAAATCCTGACTCTGACAAGTAGCTTCTCTGCTTTCCAAGGGACTGAACATGTAACTAGGGCATGCACCTACCCTCTTCTATCATGCCACAGGATAACATGATACTGGTCCTTCTGGAGTGGCTGATGTCGTAGCTGTTTAGAGACTGGGAACTTGTGAATCCATATGTATGCACAGACACTGCCTTCTCTCCACTTTAATAATCAGTGCATCCTGAGGAAAGACCTTCATACAAGGGTCCACTAAGAGCAATCAAGGACTGATAAAAGGAAACGCTTACACAGAAAGCCCTGCTTTCATCTCATTTTCAATCAATTATCCTCTTGCAATCCCTGTAACTTTAAACTTTGACAGCAATCTAAAAATTAAGCTGGTTATACTTACATAGTGGCTTTTTAAAAAATTAAACACAAAGGAGGAATGCATTTCCAATGGGACTGGCAATATCAGGTGAAACGCACAGAAATGTCCATTTTGGAAAATGTGTGTATGGCCTGTGATTTCTGCCGTGAGAAACAACTCTGATAGCAGCAGAAGAGCGAGGAGGCCTGGCCGGGCCAGACACGGATTTAGCAACAAATTGCACTGCACGAGGAAACTGAGTCATAATGCAAGTTATGGTGTGGTAGCACCCTTCCCACCTGGCTGCAAGCAGGGGAGGGGCAAGTGACTGGCTACAGACTGCCAGGAGGGTCACTGGAAAATCAAGTTTTTACAGCATTGTCTTAGAAGAGATACTCAAATCCTTGGGATACAATGGTAGGTGATGTCCAATTTTAAAATGCAGACACCTGGAAGGAAATCTGGGCTCAAAGTTCAGGCAAAAACTGAACCGTCCCACAAAATGTGTATGTTAAACAAGTCGCTCAGTCTCCTTTGTGTATCAGTTTCCTCATATGTTGGAGAAAATTCTTACCTCACAGGGGTATCATAGGACGGGAAGTATGAATGCACTCTAAAAACAAAGCATCGTTATTATGTTTGGCTAAAAGTGCAGAACATGGCAAGGTGAATTCCAAAAATAATCATTATGTCCACCCTTGCTGGAGAACCGAGTTAGGAAGACAAATCCAGGTTAGGCTCCAGCCTGCTCTCAGGAAATCAGGCTGCTCTCTTCCTTCCTCTTCACGGGATAACGCACCGCTAATAATGAGCAAACCTGGAAAATCAAAACCAGATCTGAGCTCCGTGAGCTGGAGTCTGCTTGTGAGATGGAAGAAAGGAGAAGAAATTGGCTTTTTTTTAATGGTAAGCAATGACAGATGAAAAAGTTTGGCTCTAAACGTGTCCAGAGCATGGACACGGGTCTGTCTGCCCCCCTGCCCAGCAATTCCTCCTGAGTACACTTCGATGCCCGCCCTGTGCCATGACCAAGATGTCCCCAACCTGCCGAGCACGGCTCTCTGCTCCCAGCCACGAGGCCACCAGCCTGCCTGCAGCACTCGGTGGCTTCACAAGCACACAGGCTCCACGGGCTGAAAGACCCGAGGACTTTGTCTCTGGTGATCAGGCTACAGGAACTGCAGAAATCAGCACATTTCCCACTTCCTGACAAAAAATACAAAAATAAAAAGATCCCTGTATTTCAAAATCTCTTGGCAAGGGCTTTGAACGCAGAATCTGCGAGCCAGGGGTGGGGAGGACCCAGCCCCGACACATGCAGAGGGCTCAGGTTCCCACCAGCAAGGGGAAGCAAGCAGTGCCTGCTGCTGAAAAAACAAGAATTTAGAAAGAAAAGACAACCAAAAAAAAAAGGAAACCAATGCGAATAGACTCATGTTTTCAATTCTTTTCTATTTTCAAGTAAAACAGCACAAGGAGGTATTTTTTTCTTCCCTTCCTTTTTTTAAATTGCATTTCAGATGATATTTCACCAGGCTGACAGAGCAGTGCAAATAATTACATTTCAAACAAGACTGGAAGATGTCGCCACGAATTCCTAACAGTTGTATGACTGTAACCTTGAGGCTGTATGACTTAATCCTGAGCAAGATTAAACACTAAGATACAAGATTTAAAAAAGATTATGGAACTTTTCTTTTTTTTTTTTTTCATAAAAGGGTGCTCTTTCCACCATAATCTCCAATCTGTTCCACCGTGGGGGTGATTTATTCAGTAGGTCTGCAAGTGTACCCATTGTAAAAGGCTTTGTGAATCCTTTGGGACAGAAGCTACCTCAATTATTATTTATCACGGCCCTTGCCTGTTACACTATCAAAGCATTTCCACATGTTTACTAATTAATCATTATAAAGCCTGTTACTAGGTGATTTAATAGGATTATCCCTGTTTTTCAGATGAGGAAACTGAGACACAATGAGAGACTTGTCCAAGGTCAAAGAGAGAAGCCTGCAGCAGACCTGGGGACTTGAGCTCCAACTCCTTGTCCCTTCACCCTGCAACTGCAGCAGCAAAGGCTCTCGCTGCAGAAAGGTTTCCCCAGCGGGCAGCCCTTCCACAAACCCTGAAGATACAGGACCTTGGCCTGACAGACACAGGGCGAAGATGATGGCTGGCCAATGTGTTGCTGTCAGCTCAACATGGAAAAGAAAGATTATCCCTTCTTCATGTGTTGTAGTATGGTTATTGTAGGCTCATCGTTTCTAGATTAAGGTCACAGTACTTATGAAGGGGATGCCAAGGTGGGGAAGTCCAGTTCCTCATCAGGTGATGAACCTGAGAGAAGTGAGGCTTGAAACTTATGGCGTGGTCTAACTTAATAGCAGAGTTTGGGAGCTGAGGGTTGGATGCTTTCAATCTTAGGAAAAGGAGTATTTCACTGCCATATCACCCATCCCTCTTGGGAAAGATACTCAGCTCTCCCTGTGCTTCAGTTCCTGACCTGTGGTGGGGGGTAACAGCACTTCCTCATCTCTCACAGAGTGCTCTATAAAGAAAAAACAACACTTAGGAAGCACAGAAAAAAAAATGACAAATTGCAGTTTTACCAGTATTTCAATATACAAATGCTCAAAAAGTTTTACAAGGTACATTCAGCCTTGTCCCTTCCTGGCCATGGGGTGCACCATTTGCTGCCCTGGCTTGTCTCCACCAAGCCAACAGACTATGATTAGCTCCAGACACAGGCAATCAACCTAATTAACCAACTCCCCTTAAGTCCTGCCTAAAATATACATAAACATATATAGGGCTGCTACATCTCTGTTGAGCTGTATCTTGCTTTTAGAGATCAACTGAAAATTTCAGTGAATCATTCCATTGTTTCAGCCAGAAAAGCGTTTTTTAGGTCCTGCATTTATAAGAGCGGCTTGATAAGAGCAAGCCATGGTATCCATCTACTCATCTGTCTCAGATTGGAAAGTGTTAGGAAGCAGCCAAGATGTAATAAATTTAAAGGAGGAAATCATGGCCAGTCAAGTGGTTCAGGAAGAGATGTCTGGGCTTTCTCACCACGGGCTGTGAAACAAAAATAGATATTGATACACACCCATCTACAGGAAGAAACAGTGAAAAATATGTCTTATTTATGCAGTATTTCTTTAAATAGGAGCAGAGAAACTGGACCAAAAGTCTTTATGTGGCAGGTTACAAACATAAGGAATAATATGTGCGATCAAGATTTGCAAACCCACTCACATGTCAGCACTAAGGAGAAGCTGAAGTGCTCCTTTACACAGGTGACACAAACCAGACCTTGGAATATTACAGATTTCTCATCCTCCCTTCCCCCAAAAGATTTAAGTACCAAACCTTACCGCCTCTCAGGAGGGGGCAGAAATCCCACATCAGCACAGCCCCCCAACATGCATATTGATCTACACTGACACACATGCACTGCAGCAAAAACCCTTCTGAGCAAGCACATATCCCTCATTAGCCCATAGTCAAATCCCCGTGTTTTTAATTTGTATTTAGGTCATTAATACCACATTACTTAAAAAAAAAACTGAAAACCACAGACACAGTATAGTCTGGCCAATACGGAGATCCGAAGGAGAGTGATTGTGCACGTGTTTAATAGAGAAAAACATCTTCTGCCTAGCAACCAGCCGGCTCTCCTGGCGGTCCAGGGGAAGGAATTCAGCGCTATAAATGTCAGCAAGCAAATTAAGCCACCATGCCTGAGATACAAAGGCCTAGTCACTGGGCAATAAAAAATTAAAGGAGAAATAGTTACAGGAGAAATATTCAAAAAAAAAACAAAACACAGGTGCATCTAATAGCTTGCTTCCCTGAGTATCTTTAAATAAAGTTACAGATTGCTCCCAGCTAGATGGGTTCTGTGCTTGCACTTATTTATAAGCTGATTTCTTGCCCATTTTATATACAGGATGAGAGAGAGGATACTGAAAGCAATTTACCATTTTGATGTTATTGAAAAAGGGAATCAACGTGGTACTAAAGTATATGATGGTCCTGAGTCCAAGGTCAGATAGGGAACAGGTTGTCTGAGGATGACGGTTATCAAAACAAAGCACTGCCAGCAGGGGGGCTTCTTTTCTTTTTATCCTTTCTTTTTAATAGAATGAGGTCAACGTTTTAAGAATTCTGACAAAATCTCTTTGCCACTCTAACCAGTCAGGGCTTTTCAAATAGTTCCATTATTCTTAACGCACTGGGCAATTTACTGTGAGGTCTGAGATTTGGAGCCTCCTCCTTCTGGAAGCTGTGTAAATACACGGATTTCTGGCCTTAGGGAAGTCACCACCCACATCAGGCAGCCCAAGAAGGTTGAAGGAAGGACTGCCACCTCCACTTGGAAATGAACCCACGTGTGGGGAGACTGACAGCCTTGCTCTATACTTACACAGGGGATCTGCACCAAAGGAGGTGTTTTCCCCCTGCTGCTTCAGTACTGAAATCCAAGTATCCTTCCCCTGGTTCCCATCCAGAAGAGATCAGTCAGGACCAAAGTCTGCTACTGGCAGTGACCAACATGAGAGGGCTGGCTGGGTCAGGGAGACAGAAGCCCAGAGCACAAAGTGCTGCATTCCCCTACTCACCCTCAATTCCCTGAAACTGGAAGAAGCATGTTTGCCAGCCCAGAAACCACAGGGATTCACTCCTCCCTTAACCTCAGTATTTTATTTCTTTTCCCCTTCTCTGATACTTTTTAAGTTCATTGCCTGCAGAGAAAAACTGCCTGGAAGGGCCTCCAGCCCAATGCCAAGGCTGCTTTACTCTGCTCAGGACAGCTTCCCTTGTGACAGACTGTCACAAAACCCTTTTATGCAGATGTTCACAGAGCAACTCAACAGCTGCCAAGGTCACAGAGGAGGATGGGTCAAGGCAGCAACAGGCTCAGTGCTCTCCCTGCAATGGGGAAAGACGCCTTCAAACCCCACATGCTGCCCTTGAAGAGGTGTCAAAAAGGGGGACTTCGTTTTCCATCATGAATGGGGCAGAAACTCAGAAACAAGAGCTTGTTGCCTTCTAGGTGCAGTGACTGTCTTGCCCCAGAGATGTTATAGAGGAGCTCCTTCTGCCCTAGCACAGAGCCAGGGCCCTGTGGTGGTCGTTCTGAAAAGGTCTTTGCAAACCCCCAGCTTTGTTTCAAGCAGATGCAATGGATACAGAAAAAATAAAAAATCTGAAGGTAAGCCATAGACATCTGTCACATCCACACAACTGGACCAACTTACACAGGTGACACCGGGTGGGCTCTTCCTTCCTATGGCTTATAGAGAACGCAGGTGGCTGAGGTAGAGCATTAATTCTTCCTTTCACACTGTGCTGTACAATTAGACAAACAATGCAAAACAGGGGGCTAGATGAACGGCTCTTCGCTGAGCTACCCAAGCAGAACTATCTCTAAACCTAGAAATGGACTTCCAGGGGAAGAAAAAAAAAAAAAAAAGGAAGAACAAATCTGCAAACAAACCAGCTGAAGACACTGGGATCAGAAAAGAGATAAACCACACACCCATAATGCCCTTTTCCCCCCAGTAAAAGGTCCTCTGGATACAAGTTACAGATGCTGGATGTGACAGCTGCTGGGAATGCCACTATCACCTCCCCAAACCCATCATTTTATCCAGGTGGCACCTCCAGGATAGCACCACAATGCCAGCACCTATTGCCCAGTGCACGTACAGAGGGTTTCAGAGGCTATCTCCAGGTGTGCTTTGCTTTCACTGTGTGAGACAACTGAAACCCGTGATGATGGAGGGAGGCTGCAAGGGGGACAGACTGCGCAGGGAGCACAGGGGCTGTGATAGTATCTGCACCATGCATAGGTAGCTCCTGCTTTCGGCCAAACCTGGGGAAAAAAGCAAATGAAACACAAATATTCCTGTACATAAGGAAGCAGCAGCCACTTGACTTTTCTGCCACGTGCTGGCTGCGCGGCAGGTGATAAACGCAAGGATTTTACATGGCTGTCCACACAGCCCAGCAGCCGAGCCACTTGTCCTCACACAGGAGGGCCCACGGCCAAGCTCCTTCTGCTAATTCATCTCAGCATCAGCCAGGAAAAGAGCCTTCTGTGCACGGTCCCCGTGTCATTTCGCTGAATAAAATTCTTCCCCATTAACAGGCCAAAGCCCAAGAAACGGTGCCTGGAACAAACGAGGTTCTGTGCAGATCTAATCCTCACCTCAGTGCCAGGGAATTAAAGCAAAGAATTAGGCTGTGGCCGTTCCCTTCCAGCATGATGAATGCTTAAGCAGGTTATGGCTTTGCACTGCAGACGTTTTCTGGGGAGAAGTAATGACTTCTTTCCCAGCCCAGCTCACTTGCTTCTCTCAGGGAAACAAGCCTGAGGATTATTTTTTGACAAAACAGTTAAGAATGATTACTGCATGTCAGTATGCTTGAAGTGTTAACCTCAAGGATTGCTGAAAGTGCCAGTATTTCTCCAGCCTATTCTTCTCCCTGCAGTACTGTTTGTGCCGTGCAGAACAAGAGGCCTGGCTGACTCGAGGTACCAGGGCAATCCTCTCACTGCTGCCACGGCAAAAATTTGTATCAGCTCCTGAGAGAGAAAAGTCCCAATTTTCGTTACAGAAATGCCTACCCTTCAGAAACTTGAATCAAGTTTGTTAAGCCTTGCAAGAAGAAAAATTACCTGGAGAGGAAGAAAAACAAAAATCTTCTTGCTGATGGACTTGCAACTGACACTGCTCACCAAAGGTGAACTTGCCCTGCAATTCTGGAACTGAACCCAGCGCTTCTCCAGTAAGGCCAGGAGGCAGCTGATCCACTTGTGGCAGGGATGCTTGGTACTGCTCTGCAAGGAGGTGGGATGCTGCAGCTCGTACAAGTTTGGATCCTCTCCGAGTCCATGGGCTGATTTCACTTTGTATGTGAAGGCAGAGGGAGATTCCTCCTCCTGCTCAGAGGCTTATAGCCAGAGGGTGAGGGGAAGCAGGGAGCGAAGGAAAGCTCTTTCACACTTAGATCCTGAATTCCTCCAGACCATGGAAAACTTTGCAGCACGTGGAAATGAGAAACAGGGATGGAACAACAGTGGGGATATCCCAGCAGGGCTAACCCTGAGAAAGAAGCTTTGGATGGGGTGGTGACAATTCAGAAAGAAGAGGTTTGGCTGGACACAGTCCCTGAGGGAACGGGGTTGTGTCCTCTGAATTATTCAAACTCTCCTAACACGAGTCTTGCCAGCAGAAGTCTTTCACTCACCAGCAAAGATAAGGTGATGAAGCTGTCGGTTCTGTGACACTACTACTCATGCTGGGTTCTGCACCCGACTTCAGTGCCCTGCTTCCTTCCCTCTTTCCCCTGCATTGCCTGGAAGATGACCATTACTCCTGCAAATCTCCGCTTTAACACTCCAACTGCACGCTGTGCATTTGACAAAAGGGATGCTACGCGCTGTCAAAACCATAAGCCAACAGAAGCTACGTGGGTACTGTAACTACCAGCAATAAATTCTCACGCACATGAGAACCAAGATAACAAAGTCAAAAGGGTGCAAGCAGAGAGGACTGCTGCTTTGGAGTGCGGCAGCACTGCCTGGTTCACAGAGCAAACCTGGGGCAGCAGCAGGACATGCAGTTCCTCGAGGACACGAGGACAAGGACCCAGGATTCGCTCTAAGTACAACCACTGGCACACAGTGCAACAAAACCCCCACTACTGATGAGCAAAACCTCTGTTTGAGCTTACCTTTGTTTCAAGCTGGAATCATTTCCAGAGGGACAAACGGCAGCATGGCCTGGTAACGCTAGAGGCTGTGCAGGGGTGGTGGCAATACAGATTTGCCACCAGTGACTGAACTGAGGGATCTACCTTGTGCCAGCTGGGCAGAGAAGTGAGCCCCACGGATATCACAGCATTAATATGACACTGGAGGTGAGCAAATCCACATGGACAGCACAGCTTCAGTGATGCAGACTCCCTCCCGAGGAGGGGAATCTCTGGATTTCTTGCTCTGCCACATGCTGCAGTCCTTGGGAAAAAAAAATAATCTCCTCCTTTGGTGACTTCTCTGTTATAATTAAGCTCTTAGAAGTAGGTATTGCATCCTACTATAATAGGGAGACCAAATTTGAATTCCTCACACCCAGCTAACACCCATAATAGAAAAGCCAATACTATCAACAGTAGCAATAAAACGTTCATGCATATGCCACCTGAACAAATGCAACAAGGGACATTCTGGCAGCAGGATCATAAGTCTTCACATCTTTTGGGAACAAAACCAGAACACATGACTTCCATTTCCAAGCAAACCCTGCAACTCCCAACCAGCAATAGCTCTCAAGATCCATCCACCTATTGTCAACACAGTGATTATTTTAGGAAAATGTTTAAGCCACCATTATAGTATTCCAAAATGTAATAATTTATTCTATGTTTATGAGTACTCCTGAAACAGAAGGGGAAATAATTCAGCAATGGTATTGATTATAAAATTTTGGATCTGTACTGAATAAAGATGGTATAGTTCCTAATTTCACATTTTCTCTTTAGGATCATGGTATCACAGAACCATTGAATATTACAGTGTCTCAAGTAGCTACTTGGCAGTTAATTCCTATTCAGGAATTAAATTCTTCTTTTTCATATTTTAATGAATTTTCTCCAAACCGGTAAAATGTGTAGTCTTTGAATTCCAACCACAGAAAGCAGCAATTGAACAAAAATAATAATAGCTGCACAACACTTCCTCATTCCACTACCTCAATAACACTGCTACAAACAAAACCTCCCCACATGATAAATATTATTACAAACTATTTCCATCCGCAAAGCCAAACTATTCTCTCCATCCACACTTGCCCGACACCAAGCATCTGCAGCTCCCAAGAGCCTTCTTTGGTGCATAACCACCCGGCTCCACCTTGGATGCTGGCAGAGAGAGACCTTCAGCCACCATGGGCATTGGTGGCACACAGTCTGGACTGAGATGGGTGTGAAAACAGGGATAAATCACAGCTTTTGGTGACAAGTCAAAGGAGCTGATTCACAACTCTGCAGTGCTGCGACGGGTGTGGGGCTGATACCAAGTGCTCATCCTCAAGTTCTCCTTATAAAAGGGGAGATCACAGGAACAAGCTGGAGGTGCAAGATGTGGTGTGCTCGTAGAGGCTTGGGAACAAAGGCCAGCTCATTTTAACATAATAATATGCAGATGGTTTTGCTTTTTCAAATATGCTTAAGCTGCTCTTTAAGACTTGTGTGTCTTCTCCTCCTGGCATTAAAACACATTCATATTCTGCGTGCGAGACGCCTTGTACAGCACAGCAGCACAGACAGCGTGCTTAAGTGATCAAAGCACCTTCCGTAGCTGCACCACGAGCAGTGACAAACAGAGCTGTTTTACAAACACCCTGCCTTATGATCTCGCCAAGGACTGACACCTCCTCCTCCTCACCGCGGGTCGGGTGCCGGAGCGGCGCACGCTGACACCTACCTAGGAAGCCCTCTTCATCCACAATGATGGTGTAGTCCTCTGGGGTTTCCGTGAGGCTGAAGAACTTGCACCTGGCAAAGGCAAACAGCAGAATGGGATTAGCCTTTGAGCTGAGGTCTTCCAGCTAAAACAGAGGCCCTTTCCCACCCCAAGCTCTGCTGGAGAAAAGAGCCACAGGCTGGTGCGCACGGAGCAGCCCAGGGCACTAACAGACACAGACTTTACTCCTGGCTCAGCCACTCAGGCTGTGTGACCCACATTCCCTGCTGCCTGCCTATACACCATGGAGCTGGTAAAACACTTATGATTTTTATGACTTAGTTATTAGCTACTTTTCTTAATTACCGTATCCCTTAAGGCTTTCCATCACAGCCCAGGACCTGCTGTGTTGCCCGAACACAGAGCTAAAGGCTTTGCTCACGCACTGATCCCTCCGACCTACTCCAAAAGTCTCCCCATGGTTCACACGTGAACCCCTCTTCCCGTTTAGCCCCTGAAGTTTCTTGCTACATCAACGTTTGAAGGCTGGTCTCTCAACCAAAGCCCTTGCACCTCTTCCTACTGCTTCAGAGCCTCTTCCCAGGAGCAGACAGCATCCCAAATCCTGCTGCTGATCCCTGCAGGAAGCCTCCCTCCCCGGACGAGCTGCAGGTGAAGAGACAGGGAGCAGCAAGCTGTGCACCCGAGCCCAAGGGCCTGCTTCCCTCCTCTCCATCCTCTGCTGCCTCCACTCTGCCCCAGGCCCATCTCCTCACACCACAGGCCACGCGAGGCACGGCTTCTCCATCTCCTTCAACACCGAGCCCAATGTCACCCCTAACACGAGACACGAAATAGAAGTGATGTGAGGTTCTCAGGCTGTAGACACACAAACAAGAAAAGCCTCGGCCTTAAGGTTTAACGCCAGAGAGAGTTGAAGGAATTTTTTTCCTACATGGAAACGTGTGGCACATACCGATAAAAGTACAGCAACGCCTACTTGAAAAAAGACCTCCTCCACCTCTGTTCCTCTACCCTTGGTCCCCAGCAGCACACCAGAGTGCCCAGACCACATCTGCAGCCCAAGTCACTGGAGAGATGGCAAAGAGCAGGATTTTGCAACCGCACTTTGTAATGCTATCAGATTCACCTGAGGCCAGCTATAGAAAATATTTAAATGTTGGCAAAATACGGGTTTTTCTTAAGGTCCACAAATTTCACAGTGCGTTTACAGTGCAATTCCTGTACGCCGTACAACTTGGCAGGACTCACCAAGCACACACCACCAGGGTTTCTCAGCACCTGTGTCCCAAAGTCTTCAGGTCTCGTGGAAGCCAGGTGCCCCACAACCATGGCCCCACATCAGAAAATAAAGGCATCCAGTTGATTAGAGGATCAGACTAAGAACTGGCATAGGCTGTCTTTTGACTGGCTGAAAAGAGCAAAGACTGCAGCTATCCCCTCCAAAAACAACAGGCAGGAAAATGAGATGGCTGCTGCCCTCCCCATCACCTCAGCAGGAAAACCAAAGAAACAACACGCAGCTCTATTAGGGATCTGCCACGCAACCTACAGGGCTTCATGTAAATGGAAAACACCGGACAACCTGCCTCTACAGACTCATCCTGCTTTCCTAGAAGCATCCGTCACGACAATGAAGCATGACATTCTCCCTCCTAGCACAGATGTATCACTATAAAATACAGCAGTGGCCCCACCACAACAGAAACCACAACTTAATTATTTTGTGTCATTGGTAATAGCTACCGTGACAGCCACATTTACTAACTCAACTCTCTCCAGGAATAGTGCCAAGAGAAGCAGAAAACAGTAGCAGCCCCAATTTTTTATTCTCACTTCTTAACTGCACAAGGATGCTACCTGTGATGGGTGATCTATGGCGGGTAAAAGGGACTTCTGGTATGCTGCTCCAGGTGGCTCCCAGGAGGTATCAATATTTATTATTTAGCAGATGAATTCCCTGGAGAAGTCACTGAAATAAAATTATTTGCAACTAACAGGCTGCCTACCCACATGCATGCTGACAAGGGAGAACCTAGTGGTCTTAAAGGAGGAAACATTAATATTAAAAAAAAAAACAAAGCAACAAAAACAACACCAGCTTTCTCTGATCTGCGATGAGATTTACAGAGAAATTTAGTTCCACGATGGTAATGAACGTGTGTGTGCACGCTGACCCAGCAGAAAAAGCATGAACGTTGACAGATGCCATTTTCTTAGCACACGTTTAAAAGTGATGATATTTAAAGGATACGTGCAGATGAAATCCCATAATTGCTGGCTCAGAAAGCATGTCAAAACCTCACATCTTCATATCCCAGCTCAAAGCCCAATCCCCACCTCACAGCATTTCTGCAAAAGGTCAGCAGCACAGAGCTATTTGACTTTAAAAGCAGTTTTTTTCACCAGCCCACAAAAGACCAGTAGTTCTTGGGGTATGTATTTGCTTTGTTCAAGCCAACCGTGCATTTTTTCTTAGGGAAAAGCTACAAATGAAAAATTGGAATTGCAAACATTGTGTGATAAATATATAGCCCAGGAAAATTTATTACCATCGCATCTACTTCCACTGAGTGAAACTCAAATTGTCTTGAGGCATCAGTAACAGAAGGAGCCCGATATCATATTTCTTTGTGTGCCATACTACATGCGCCTCTTCCATTCAAGCTATTCCAGCCATTTCTCTTCCCTCTTACACCAGTCCTAGAAAAGCTGAATGCCACCAGCATCTTGTAATCTCACACCACAGCCAAGAAAGGAAAGGAAATGCCCTTTAATCGCTTTGAGACATCAGGCAAGCAGCATTTTTCTAACTACGTGTGGAAAGCATATATATGTAAAGAAGAAAATATTTTTAGTTCCCTAATAGCCCAACCTCGGATAGATTCTTCTGGATTTCTGCCTTCTTCATGTTTCAGCACATTTCCACTTCAGCACTGTTGCTGACTTCGACTGCCTGACAACATATGTCTTTTTCTGGCAACGCAGCAAATGTAGACCAATCTATTATTAGATTAGATCTTTGAAACTGCAAAGCTTACACTGTGTATGGAAGTAATACCCGAGCTTGCACAGAGCCGGAAAGCATGTGTAGGATGCAGCAACAGCATCATTTCAGTTTGCAAACAGCACGTAAGCCTCCCCAGGAGAGGCAAGCGGGCAGGAGAGCATCCCCGTTGGCCTCACTTGCAGGTCGGCACCAGAAGTGTCTCCTCCAGACATTTGCTCCCCAGACCTGCCTGGATCACAAGGATCGACACAACTTCCCTGGGTCTGGTCATACGCAAGGACGTGTCTGAGGGGACTCTGCTAGGGGTTACCAGGAAGTTCGGCACAGATTATGGTCTTTAAGGAAACCACAAATCCCATCTTCTCTTTTATAAGGAAATTACTCAATTAATTGTTGCGTAGGCAGGGTAAAGGGTTGCAAAGCTGTTTGTTTTATGGAAAAAGACCCTTCCCAGGAGCAGGTGGGCATCCGGCCTCCCTACAATTCAGAAGGCACAGCTGAGTGACATTCAAAAGCGACATAATGGCTAAAAGGCATTCAAATGCAAAGTTTGGAGGTAACCCAAAAGTCTGCGAAGAAGCAGTTGATCTGAATGGGAGTTAAGAAGTAGCAGCAGAAAGCTGATCTGAGTGAATATGGAAAAACATAATTTGTTGGGTTTTATTCCAGGCTGTCTTCTCGTTTTAGTTGAGAAAGGATTTATATGCTTCACTCCGTACATTATTATGATAATACATATTCTTAGTACAGAAAGACAGTCTCATGCTAATCATTTCCATCCTGGTGATCTTAACTTCTTTGCAGTTTTATAAATAATGACAAGAGGTGAATTCTAGTACGACATATTGTGAAATGTATTTAGGAAAGCAGTAAAGAACACTTGTGCTGTTAATGCGTTTTGACATATTTGTGTAACATGTTAAGTACTTTACACCATCTAATTACAAGACTACACAGTCAAATAGCACTGAAAATTGCAAACAGTGAAATGGCTGGTGTTTTCTAAACAGCGTATCTGTTTGTTAGCCAAAACACTTTGCCATCTTTTTGGTGAGACTCAAAGTACAGCTTAGCTGAACTCCAAAGACAAAAATGCCCCTTGCAATAGTTGCCTGTTTGCTTTCTACTCAACATCAAGGTCAGAAAGCAATAGATTCACCTTTCTTACGGTAATGTAGTTCTGAGGTTTGGTATGAGAAGGCTCCTACCCTGTTAAAAGGAGCACTATTGTTTGTATGAACTGTGTAAAACTCTGCATGACCATCCCTGCCAAGGGCAACTCTGAAGATAGCACAGCACTCTTAGAAACGGTCAAAGGACGGCAGTGACATTCCTCCCCGTCGTTAGTTGTGCTCGGCTCTGAGACACAGACATCAGCAAATACATTCAGAGACTGCATGCAGAGCCACTGTGATAGCAGAGTTTGGTTCATTACAGAAAGTTAATCATTTTCAAAATCAACAGAACAAAACTAACAGATTTGTGGCCAAGGAAAGCAAGTACTCACAAACAGACAAATTCTGGGAAGTCCTACAGCCTGTGCTATGCCAAGACTTCCAACACGATAACCATGACGGTCTTGTCTAATCCGTAATAATAATAATGACAGTTTAAGCTACAGATTACACTGTGTACAGTTGAAAGGGGGGACCTTCAGTCAGACCCTCTCCTTGCCACTTCTCTGTAGCTGGGGAAGTTATCTAAAGCCTTTATTTAGACCTTGAGAGAACTGGGAATAGAATAATTGAAAAATGATCTGCATTATTGAAGGAATGGAAATCAAGACCAAACACAAAAAGGATGCCTGCAATACTGAAAACAGGAAAGAAAAAAAAAGGGGGCGGGTGGGGGGAGAAGGATGTGGATGTGCTCAAAAAAAAAAATACTGATTTTAAGTACAGCTTACTGATAAAGCCAGGACACATGGAAAAAATGTCAGCCAGGTGCCTACTGTACTTGCCTTCATTAAAGCAGTACCAAGCCATGGTTCCTATCTTCATCAGAACAGTTCCATGTAGTCTGGACTGCAAGAGCCCATGCAAATCAAATTACTGCTGTAAATGGAAGATTAGCAGTAGCTTGGAACAATATTGACTAGTAACTCTGGTATGACTTCCATTTTTCTGGAGACAGACTTGGTCAGTCCAGACTTCCCAAGATGCGGATTTAAAAAAGCTACGATATTCAAGAGTTATCTTGCAGCACAACCTCAGGAGAGTTTTTTGTTGCTGTTGTTCTATAGACACACACTTGGGCGTGTGTCAGAAACTAAAACAATTTTTTCTTTTATTTGTCACGATAGCATTGATTTTTTTTTAATACTTCCTAAAAAAACAATTAGAAAGCAACATGCAGCTTCGCCGGCTTACTTCTCCCCCTTCAATACACTTCCACCACCACATTTACAAAGATTCTGTAAGAAAATCTGTTTTATCTCGACTTATGTGTAGAAATAAATTCTTACCAAAAGCAATGTAATACACTAAGTAGGAGTAAGAATACACCATGTGAAGAAACTAAGGCATGTTATGTGCTGGAACAGTGGAAAACTCAGCTTAGTGAAGGAGACTCTATGGGAGATGAAAGGTCTGAGTCCACTCAAGTGCAGCTCCCTCGTTAAACCACTCCACCTGATGAATGTGACCATGCTGGTTTCCCATCCCAACACGACTGCAAACAGGAAAGAAGCCTGCAGTGCTCAGCGGAGAGTACTGCAGGAAATATAAGTGCAGTTTAAGACTATGCAAGTGTTACAGCGCTCATCTGTTATTTGTCCACTAAGGGGCTAAATATAGAGCATTTTTCTTGAACTTCACAAGAACAATGCACAGAACAGTGACTTTAGGTGTGGACATAGTGAAGTTAACGCATTTCTTACACCTGAGGCTCATCCTGGTCATGGATCTGCAGAATAATTTACTGACCTGATGTAATTAGAAGTTATTCTTAGCACAGATTTTTCTTCCCAGGTCATAAATTATTTCAATTGAGCTCTGCTGTGCAGTTTTTACTTAGAACATCACTATTCACCACCTATATTAGTGCATGGGGCTGAATGAAAAACCTGGATCTGAACCTTACTGCTGTGGCCGGTGCTCAGATGATGAATGTGCCAGGTGCTTGGCAGCAGTTCCTCTGCCCATATGTTGAGGAAAGTCACCCAGTTATCTGCAAATGGCTCATCTGCTCTTTGGGACTCCAGTCTGCAAGGCGCCATGCAAGCATCCACAACACAAAATGTGCTGCAGGGGGCAAACCACAAGGACAGAACCTGCAGCAGATCTGCACCCACACTGCGCCTCACCTTATCCAAGCACAAAGCTTCACTCAAGGTTTTAGCATTCCTACTGGATTTTTAGTGATACTAGATACTGGTGTTCGTAGGGGTTTGGCAGATCCAATGTCTCTGAAAGCCTGTTTGGTGCTCAGACAGGAAGCAGCTCTTGATTTTAAAGGCATCAGGGTTTAAAAATCAGTTGTAGCACCATAATTACAAATTTCCTGGGGTAACAAAAAAATAATAATAATATATTGCAAATGGGATTACCCCACCTCCATTTCTCATTTCTCATCTCAACTGCTGAATGCCTTCTGCTTGGGAAGCGTTCATTTATCCTGGTGCACCAGATGACAAGGAGGGGACAGAGGAAACCAGCGGCTATGGCTCAGATTCGCAGACAGGAACAAGATCCCCCACTAACTTTAAACACAAGAAGACATTAGAATCGAGCAGCACTCTGGTAGGTATACGCTTAGGATTCTGCTCCTACACTCACATCTCAGGCCTTTGAAACCACGTTTTACAGCACGTATGGCTGCGGCACTACCATGCTCATGCTCAACCTGGAACCACACGGTTATTTCTCTGCCTTATGCACGTTGTGCACTCTGCAAACGCTGCTGTTGGACCAGGTTTAACAATCCCGTGGCAGCGAGTGAGCCAGGACAGACCCCAACTCCCTCTCCTGCAGCCATACACGAGTTGCACAGCATGGTGCTGGCTTTTCCCAGTCTCAGAAAAGCCATTTTTAATCACCTGCCTAAGTGGGGAACACAGTAAATCACAACTGAGGGCTGGAGGGGAGGGGAAATGAGAGAGAGGCAACACGTTCAGTTAGGTTTCACCATCCCAAATACTACTTGGACTTCCTAGATTACAGGAAAAAATGCAGGTGTCAGACCACTGATGGAACCTGCTGCTTTTCTACCTGAAAGCAGACATCTCTCCATGCTCTAACCACTGGGGACAGAAAACAGAAGAAAATTAGTGGGTTATTCATCTTCTGTTACAAATTTCAAGACACGTTGCTTAATGCTGCCTGAAAGGTGCTAGTTTTCTCCCGTCATCATATAGTAATTCTGAGCCCAAATTCATCAGCATACACATGAACATGAACTGAGGGAACTATAACATGAACTGAAGCTATACACCTTTGTCCCTTTCCTGCACAAAAAGCATCAGCATGCCTGCTCATAGGGGAACAGAGCCATACAGTCAATAACAGGTGCTCCTCCACACTCCAAAATGATTTCCCATTTTTCTCATAACATGAACTTGGCAACTTCAAGTCCCCCAGTATCAATACTACTACTAATAATAATTAGAGTTAATACCAGTATTAGCCGATTTTCCCTGCCTGTCTAGAAATCAAAATCACCAGGGACCCCAGGTAAGGGTATGCAGCAGGCAAGGTGAAGGCCGCAGCTTCCCTCCTGCCTTGGGATTTCTTGGTGTGGTGGCACAAGCTGGGGGCTTGGACATTCAACCCTCACCAGGTTGGCGTTCATCTTGTGCTGCCCCTTTTCACCAAACGATGCATGCATTTCTACTGACTCAGACCATCTGAGATCGCCATGCTACCAGCATTTGCTAAGAGCTTTCTGCTGGCCGTGCTGGAGAAGCATCTAAAGCACGTGTGGAACAGAGGCTGGCACTACAGACCAGGGCTATCCCTCATCTAGCAGCACATCCTGCCAGCTTGCAAGTGCTCCCAGGATCTGTTTTCCCACCTGCTAACAGAAGTAGCAGCTGATGTTGAGCTTTCACCAGGAGGAGCCTCCCTTGGCTTGACTACAGCCCTGCTTGCAACTTAAGGAGTCCTATGTACACTAAAAGGGGAAATTAAGTGTATTTCAGCCAAGCAATTTAGTGATGTCTACCTCCACGAATTCCTACTTTTCTAGTTACTGAGATACATAAGCAAAACCCTTTTGCAGGAATAGAAGGATCTTGCTTAAGTTGGTTTGGATCACTAAAGATACAATATTCCCCAACAACAAAGTGTACAAGGAAGGCATATTCTTTGTTCTGAACACTGAAAATACGGATGAGAAAGTCCTCTTCTTCCAGCCCTCACTGTTGGTTGACCTGTATCATGTTACAGAAACTCAACTTGAAAAGTGAACTTTCAGGGAGAGTCACTGTAATGCAAATTCCTAATTTTGGAGGGGGAGGAAAGAAAACAACATACAAAAAACAACAACAAGCTTTCAAAGTTCACAGAAATACAACCAAAAAAAGCCCAGAAATTATTAGCATGGTTTTCTGAGCTAAAAAGTAGCCACATTATTTTTTTTTTTTCTCTGTGCCATTCACTGAACATAACCCAGTTAGTGGCTTGCACCAACTCTCTTCCCAACCCTCCTGACTTTCATCAAACCCAACGGTAGCTTTATTCAATACAAAACGGACAAAGGGCAAAAGCAGAGGACATTTTTCTTTATAGAAATCTGCCTTTAACACTGTTATCTGGAAGAACAGCAGTACTGTGTCTCTGTGTTGCACAGAACTCCAATTAGGATCGTCTAGCTCCATCTGTATTTAGCTTTACACTGCGGGCTCCAGGCACATTTCTGCAGCTCCTGCCATCGTGGTGCTGAGCTATGGACTACCTGGGAGTGGTACAACCCCACAAAGCCAGGAAAGTGGTGTAAAGAAAACAAACAAACAAACAACTATTCACAACTCTTCACATCCAAGTGAAGTACCTGGAGGCCTTGTAGTAGATGAAATGAATGAAAGTCGTGCTAAGGCAGCAGGTGAGGCACAGCACGAGTGGAAATACCAGACCTACATCAGGCAGCGGGTCTCTCCAGCATGGCACTGCCAGCAGTGATACCCAGAGCCTTGAAAGCAGACCCAACACGTCCATCAGGGTGCTGTCTGTGCAATGCTGGCGTGCTATAACCATTAGCAGGAACCTCTATAACCATTAATGTGCAGGAGGAACAAGGATGCTCATTTGCTTTAAGCATAGCAGAAAACTGCCTGTACAGACTCTCTGCACGTTCTCCTCTGTTAACCAAAACCCTCTATTAAAACTGATTCTCCCTTCTTTCCCTCCCCCCAAAACTTATTGGGAACAACCCTGAGAAGGGACTAAGACCCTTGCAGCACAAATAACAGTGTCACAGCCCTCGGGCCCAAGAGACGTGAGAGCAGCTGATAATGGAAATATTCAAAAGATAAAGTAGCCTTAGATAAGGCGTTCCTCCAGCCCCAGCTACGTGAGGACAGTCACAAAACAGGCTGTGATCACCAACCCGACCCTGTTTTACAAGCAAAAGCACCCAGGCACAGCTGCCCTTCCAGCTCCTGCCTGCTGTGAAGCCGGGCAACACGCCTCTGGGCTTACGGGGTCCAGTCCCAAGGGCTGCAGGCATCACTACTGTCCTGAGCCTACAGAGCAGCAGGAGAGGCTCTGTTCCATTTAGGTGAGCCTGTAAATTACATCAGAAATCATTTTAGTCCACTGATTTTGACTGTAACGTCTTTGGATTTACAAATGGGAAAGTGAGACCAAGTTCTTAGCCACTTTTTAAAAACAATAAACCAAAGAACACCACCACCCCCACCACTACCAAACCTATCAGACTTATGCTACCATCTCCAGGGAGACTAACCTAACACCTTGCCCCACACGGGTCCTGTGGGCTGGGCTGTGACTCAGTTTACATTTACAAAGCAGGTCTACAAGCATCCCTGTTGAGCAGCATGGTGATATAAAACCACACCAAACCTCATCATACTCTCATTTAGTGTGCTGTTGGGGATTAAATGAGCATCTCAGGCATCGCTTCACTTATGTTTTATTGTTGTTCTTCTTCCAGCTTTATTTTCTGAACAAGCATCTGAAATAAAGCAATAGAGCAACAGCAAAATGTTTGAATCCCCAAACTTTCAAAAATCATAAAGTTATTTTCAGAGTTTAAACTATCATCTGATATGCTGTGCAGTGCTGCCTGTGCTAATTTCCTTCTCTTAGGATGATGGCAATAGTGCACATCACTTCTCATTCAAGTGCTTTAATTTGTTCCTTTTGGCTTGATTCTCCCCCAAAGCATCTTTAACAATATTGTTTACAGTTTTATCACTGTTAATGACAGGGAAGTCATTCTTCAAATTTCCATAGAGGGTCAATGAATGTTTACATTGAAAAGGCAAGATCTCTTTGCTTTGGGAGAGAATGTTGCAATGAAACCTCTGAAGGGGAAGCTGGAACAACAAATGAAAAGGAAGCTCAGTTTGTGTGCATTGGAAAAGGACTCATTTATTATCTAACAATTAACCAATTGATCCAGACACACCTTTTCCTCTTCTCTCTTCGCTATTCCTGCCTGCCAGCACCGTTAAAAGGCCATCTACTGAGAGCCAGCTCACCCGCATAAGAGATGCAAAAGCTATTCTTTCCACTGGAAATAGTCCATCGTTTATTCAAGCAGAAAGTAACTATGCTTTAAAAACTTTTTCTTTATAGCAGCAACAGTATTCTCAGCTCAACGCTTCACTATTGGAGCTGAACTTCATTTCAGCAAAGAAAGGTGGAGCACAACAGAGTTTTCCTTAACCACAAAATTATCTTCCACAAATCAGCAACTGTGTTGAGAAACGCATTACAGATGTGGGTGTGGGACCTAAGGTTTACAGTTGAAAACAAAGCATGATTTAATGCACAACAAAGGCTCATGAATACATTTTACTGACTGGATCCAGAAAGATTATCCAAAGAGGACAATGCAAATGCTGAGAACAACAACAACAACAGAGCAAGCCCTGCTTCCCTTCCAATTCAGGCACTATACATCAGCACTGGGAAGTTTGATTCTCCCTTAGGTTACTCCTCCAATGCCCTCTGCTGCAGAATACTGACTTTGAAATTCTATCAGCAATAAAACAGAACTGACTTTTTCTAAGTGGAGTGCTACTGCATATCCAAACCCAAATATTTGGGGTACATAGTAGCTATTATTGTGTTCAGCCAAAACCCAATAATTATTGTGTGGGCAACACTGAAAAACAGAGACTGCAGAGCATGTGCTTTTTATTTCAGAGACAGGAGAAACCCAGGCTCAACCCAACAGGGGCAAGAGGTTCTTACGATACTGCTCCAAGATACAAAGAAGGGAGGAAGAAACTGCAAAACTGTTGCGGACTGGAATTGATGAACTTGTTTCCCTGCAGGAACCATAAACACAATTTTCCCAGCATGGGACATAATAGTTCCCCCACAAATTACTAAAATATATTTCCAGAGCTCAATATAGAAAGCTAGATGCACAAGAAATGTTTGCAGCTTCAATGCAGGCAGTAATTGAGAACATGTGTGGCAGGGGGATTGGAGGGGGAGGAGGGAGCAAGCCATACTCCATCGAAACGGAGCAGCAGGAGAAACACATTTCAGTCCTCATCATTTTCAAAGAGCTTCCATTTTTGAGTGGGTCCAAAACCCCACGTTATAACCCATCCAAGGGGCAACGGTGTGAGCCTGCACGTCAAACCTAAATTTAATGCACATTAACAATTTAAGAGATGTTGTTGAACCTGAATAATAATAATTAAAAAAATGGTCATTTACTTTCCCTTCTGCACAGACAGTAGGTTTAGTTTCTTGAATGAATTAAGGACACATTTACAGGAAAATCTACCTCTGACTCCTCTCATTCTCCCAGGCTCCATTTCCAGGTCCTGGGGTATTAACCAGCCCAGCTACGGATGAGGAAAGCAATACTCCTGTACATCCTAGCTGGCAGTTTGCGCAAGATAGCACTGTAGATGTGCCAGCAGCCAGCCTTCCACGAACCAGTTCAGCAGTTAAGGTGTTGACTAAATTTGCAGCACTCAGAGGAGCTGAAAGGAAGTTTCATTTGCTTCCTTGCTAATGAAGCAAAAGGAAACACCAAATCACGGTTTTTTTGGATAACGAATCCCTATAAATACAAGCAAAGGGGCCAAGTGTATTCCAATAAGTGTTTTTTTTAATAAGTCAGTATTGACAACCCACAAGTTTCAGCCTTGAAAACGTAAAATGTCAGCCAGTATTATTTTTAAAAATGCTTTTCTAAAATGCTCTAAATCAGCCTCGTCAGGCTGCGAAGGAAGGACCCATGGAAAGGTAGGCCAACATTGACATTCTTCCCAGGCCTACCAGGCCCAAGAAAAACACAAGTAATTATTCAGCAAGCGAGCATGACATGGGCTCAGACTGAAGTCTGCCCTTTCTGAATATTGCCCCTTAAATCCAGCTGCCAGACCAACACCCAAAACAAAAGCCAGAGATCTGGGAGAAACGAAGCCCGCTGATAATGCGGAACGGGTCACTCTTTGGGTCAGAAGCGAGGTTATGGTTAGTTTTCCACAATCCCATGCACATTTTTGTGTTGCTCTGTCACTGAGGGAACGTTTCGGCCACTCCACAGGGCTTAACCTTGCTGGCTATGCTTTGGACCCCTGCAGGGCCAGCAGTGTAGGCTGCTCAGATCAGAGCCTCAAACAAGCTGGAAGGCCGCTCAGATCAGGGCCTAAAATCAATGTGGCAGAAGTCACAGAGTTAGCCCTTCCCTCTCTGGGGTCCGGAGAGGTTTGCTTGCTACTTCAACTGGCTGCACTGTACCTGCAGAGCCTTCAGATTTTTGTCTTTTGATCCCTTCAGCTTCAGGACAACTCTTGCTTGTGGTCTGCACAGCACTTAGCACAACGGGGCTCAGACATTTCTAATGAGCATTAACCCAAGTGACGTGAAGGCCTACGTTAGGAATACTGCAAATTTTGTAACGCTGTTCAGCCTAAAAAGTTTGCCAGGTGACGAGAAAACAGCTGCTTAGAGCCAGATTTATAAACTCAGTTTCTACCTAAAGATCTTATAATGCCTGCTGACTAAGTAATAAGATGGCAGGTGAAATACAAAGTCAATAAATGGAAATTAATGCATACAGGGGGAAAATAATTTTAATTCTGAATGAAGAATGACAGGCTCTAAATGAGCTATTACCACTCAGGAAAGAGATTTTGAAGTCACTACGGGCTGTTCTCCAAAAGGTTCAGCGACTTTCAAAGGGGCCATGAGAATACCAGTAACCAGGGAGAGAGGTGAGAATATCTCCTTGCCCCAGTGCACAAATCCAGCACATACCCAGCTGCCAAGTACTTCATGATCTGACTATCCCAAGGCTACCAGTGGGCTGGAACTGAATTGTAAGAAACACACAGAAGGGGCCCAAGGGGAAACCAAGGCATGGAAAACTGAACAGATGCGGGAGATTCAACTGCAAGAAGAGATGGGTCAGCATGGGATTACAGGAGAAGTTATTACGGCCAAGGTAAAGAAGAATTATTCATTGTCTCACAGTGTGTGAAACAGGGGATGCAACAAAGTGATCTGAGAGTACAAAGTTTTCCATTTAAAAATGATTGTGGATGAGAGGGGCATGGCCAGAAAGTAATGCATAAGACAATATGTACAAGGAAGCAATAGGTTCTAGGAAGAAGAGTTCACCGGTGAACCCGGTGCCCCAGGTGACATCTTCTGGTTAGGACACCTCTTATGCTTTGGGCTCTGGGAGGATACAGCAGGGTACATATGCAGGCCCTGTTTCGCTTCCCTGAGCAGCACAGTCAGCACCAGCTCCTTGCTCTGACCAGCCCCATGCGCTCAACACCAGAGTAGACTGGGACAGGCAGATAGCGTGAAATAAAAACCTGATTGCTCCCATTCTTGTTATTTATTTTTTTCCCCTTTAGGAAGCACTTGTGCTGTTCTGGTGTTCTCCAACATTTACAAGGTACCTAGCTGGAGGGTCAGTGGATGACCCCAGATGCAGTCAGTCCCAGAGCAAAGTCCTGTCTGCATCACTGCACCTGTGTTTGGGAATGAACCCCAGAGGGACTTCATGCTAAGCTGCCACCTTGGGAGAAATCTGTCAGTCCTTTCTCATGGTGGGGAGGAGAGAACAGAGTTAAACTTCTCTGCAGTTAAGCTTCTGGTCCTGTGGTGGTTTTACACAGGTGGGCAGTCGAGCTCTACCACAACCACTCTCTCACTTCACCTCCTCAAAGGGGAACAGGGAGAAAATATGATGAAAAGGGCTCAAGGGTTGAGATAAGGATGAGGAGATCGTGCAGTAATTATTGTGACAGGCAAAACAGAATCAGCATAGGGAGAGAATAAGATTTATTGCTTATTGCTAACAAGCTAGAGAAGTGAGAAACAGGAAAGAAACCAAAAGCACCTTCCCCCCATTCACCCTCTTCCACCTCCTCCCCTCCCAAGTGGCACAGGGGAACAGGGGAATGGGGATTATGGTCAGTCTATAGCGCTTCTTCTCTGCTGCTCCTTCTCGATCACTCTTGTCCCTGTGTGGGAATGTAGTCCTTAGTGAACTGATCCAGCGTGGGCTTCCCACAGGCAGCAGCTCTTTGAGAACTTCTCCAGATATGGGTCCGTACCACAGGGTCCATCCCTCAGGAGAAAACTGCTCCAACCTGGGTCCCCCATGGGCAGCAGCTCCTGCCAGGTCACCTGCCCCTGCATGGGCTCCTCTCCATGGGCTGCAGCTCCAGCCCAGAATCTGATCCAGCAGGGGTCCTCCACAGGTCGCAGTCTCCATCGGTGCAGGTCTACCTGCTCCACTGTGGTTTCCTCCACAGGCTGCAGCGTGGAGCCCTGCTCCACCGTGGTATGCCATGGGCTGCTGGGTGACAGCCTGCTGCACCATGGTCCTCACCACAGGCCACAGGGGACTTCTGCTCTGGCACCTGGAGCACCTCTCCTTCACTGACCTCAGTGCCTGAAAGGCTGTTCCTCACTCCTCTCACTCTCCCAGCTGCTGTGTGGCACAGCGTTTTTTCCCCCATCTTAAATAAGAGGCGTAAAACAACATCACTTACTGGCTCAGCTCTGGTCAGCAGTGGGGCCCTTACCTAACATGAGGCAGCTTCTAGATTCTTCTCACAGAAGCCACCCCTCTGGCCCCCTGCTACCAAAACCTTGCCACATAAACTCACTACAGGTCCTGATAAATCACAGCCCACAGCCTCAGATACAATCACAAGTTTCAAATTCAGACTTCCAAGCCCATATGTTTCAGGATGGGTAAAAGGGGAGTTTTAGCTAGAAGCCAGGTAAAGCCCATGATCAAGATATATTCTCTCCTGGCATAGCTTTCATGGTTACTAAACTCATAAAAGCTTTTTTTAAGCGAGACAAACTGTGCTGGGGAAGGGGGGTTGGAGAGAATTGTATCAGGAAAAAGGTTGGCATTTTAGTAATGGTTCAAAGGTTTCAGCTACCAGAGATCAGTGCTAGCTGTCATCTTCGTCAAATTAAAAAGCTTCTCAACAGCAGCGGGCTGTGTGTTTTAAACAGGCCTTTAAAGTCTATGGGAACAAATACAACACAACATGCTGGGAAAACCTTTCCACAAGCAGACGTAGGAAGAAGTTCAAGTAGTTCTAAGTAAGAGCCTGAAGGCACAGACATCATCTTTCCATTTCCAATTGTCTTGGACTGGATAGGAATTTTGGAAGTGAAAGGAAATGCTGTGCCGCAGGCAGTTTTTAATACCTGAACTAACAGATTTGCCCCTGCCCTACCCTCTTCGCTTTAAAATGGAGATGAATGAAGCGCAGAACTATTTTAAATACCACTTCACATGAAATTCTAATCACCATTTCAGTTTATGTTTTACTGTATTGTTCATTCCTTGCTTCCCCATGGAGAAGGAGAGGAAAAGAAAAGGGAAGAGGAGCCATTTAGTAACTGGCAGGGTCCATGAACGTGTTCTCTGGAAACAGCCAAAGATTGTGAAACAGCCAGCCCTCATGAAAACCCAACAGGCTGTAATCATCTACTTGTGCCCTGTCCTCACCAAGTGCTGTGCAGAATAAGTATTAAAATTGATTTTAAAAAATTAAAGCATCAAAAAACTGCTCTCAAAGATTTACAGAAAATTAAAATTGTGAAATCACTAGTGTGGATGAAAAAACGTAAGAAAACTACACAATCTTCCTCTTTTAAGGGCTTGGGGAGGAACCATTTCTCTCAGAGCAATACAGGGCTAGACCATCGAAAGACACCTCCAAAGTATGAGATCTTGGTGAGTCTAGGATCTTCTTCTACGTGTGTTTATGCTGAGGCTCCCCCAAAAGCAACCAGGCTAAGACTGGGCACTGTCAATACCACTTCCATCCCTGACTTTATCCCTCCTTTCAAGCAGTAAGTGGCCAAGCTGAGAGAACCAAAAATACAGTCAGATGTTGCTTTTACCTTTCATTGAGAAAGAAACTTATATGCTCGGATGACTCAGAAAGGGAAGATACGACACCTCCATAGAGGTCCTGAGACTCCTCAAGCACCCATTCTGCCTGTGGGCACTGACCCACGGCTAAAGAGCTCAGAAGGGATTGTTCCCCTGCTGTCACAAGCAGCACAGGTGCCCAGCAACTCAGGCCTGCACCATCAGCAGCACCCAACTTGGAAAGGAAACGAACCAAAGTCTTGTTATCTGAGCCTTTAACACAAAAGGCTCTTCTGTCACCTCAGCTCTGCACTTAGTTTTTAACTCAAGCCTTTCAGCAGTTCCAGGATAACAAATCCACGTAGAACACAAGTGTCTGTAGCTGTAAGGAAAGCAGTTTTGTGAACTGATAGAGATCCCTGAGGTACATCAGCAATCCACTTCCACTCCAGTCAGGATTTAAAACACACTTTATGGGTACAGATGAGGCTTCACATTTGCCACCTGTGAGAGCCCTGTCTGCCAGCTGTATTTCAAGCACAATCATAAGACAGGCTAAAGTGGTTCATTTGGGTGCTAAATACAGCATAATGCTTCCTGAAGAGTGAAACTAAAAGTATTCTTTTCAGGATGAATGACAAGAACTTCAGGTGAAATGCAGCCCAGGACTTTAGGTAGCATAGCACAAGACACAAAGATACTAATGAGACTTCAGCCTCACCCACACAACACAATTCTTGTTCTCCAGGGTCAGCAAATACTTGTGATTAGCACTATCAGAAAAAAACTCCCTTTAAAATGCATTTAGGTCACAGAAAACACTAAAATATCCTCAGAGAAGATTTAAAAACAAAACAAACAAAACCAAACCAAAAAACAAGTACAATGTTGAATTACGACTATCACAGGTAGAAAAAAACCTGGAGAACACAGGTTATTGCTAGGCTATGAGTGGGCCTGGTAGGGAATCACTAAATTACCCTTGTCGAGGAACATGAGAAAAATACTCTTAGAAAGGCACAATCCCACCTGGCTCCTATTTGCTGCTTTTCACAAACAGACCTCAAAGCACTTTCTAAAGAAAGTCAGTATCAATATCAGCTTTTATTGCATCTCAGCTTTGCAGGACAAAGCACAAGGTAGTAATTCTCTCCAGCCTCACATAACCCAGACAGGTCTGAACATTTAGTGCTCTTCCAGCAAGTCTGCTAGCAGAATAAACAGTTCGTAACAGTTAAGGAACATTTTAAACCTATGCTGAGGATAAAGCGAGCATAGCCTTTGGCAACATACAAGACTTTGCTTTCAAGCCAAGACTTTCCTTTATTCACAGCAGAAAGAAACAGAATAAAACCACCAGGTATTGCTGTCTGCGTGCTCTACAGGGTGAGAAAGCAGCGAGGAGATCAGAAAGAAGCAAGGTCCCACAGGACAGCAGAGTTTGACCCAAACCACCAGCAGCCCAACATCCTCGTTCACAGCTCAGCCCAACTAATGGTCTAAAAGCTGAAAAAGGAAGTAATGACCTGAAATATAAAATTCAGCCCCGTTCAGAAGATTCATATGAATTAGATTTTTTAAGCATGGCTAGGGAATTACATGTAATTGCATCTGATGTGGTTCACAGGTCCCCAGCAGAACCTGGCCTCCAGTCACCAGCTGTCTCCAGCAGCAGCCGTTCTCCAGCAGTTGTCTCAGGAGGCTTCTGCAAAACACAGGCTGCCTCTGCTCCTTTCTGTGCAGCACCTGAAGGATTTATAGGAAAACTGTCCAGAACTGGTACCTCACTGCTGGGGGATGGAGAAAAGAGCACAGGATGATCTGGAAAAGATAGATCTCCACTGTAATATGGATTTTACTGTTCTGCTGAGCCGTACGCTTTACCATCAAGCTCATGCTTTGAGAGAAGGTCTGCAGGCTTTGTTCTGGTAGCAATTAAATGGCTTAGTCACCATTTTTTTCCTGCTGTCATTGACCTATGTCAGTAAGCAAGCAACATGCTTTTTTTTGATCAGACAAAGAGCGAGGGGGTGGAAGCTGCTCAAAGAATGGAAAACAATCAAAAATGAACCTCTGACCTCAGGAGCTATTGTAAATCAAGAAGGGGAGCAACAGAGAAGGTGCTAGGAAACCCACTGGTTATTGCACAAGCTTTTCTTCACCCAATACCGAGACTCAAATCCCACTGGAAGGTTAGGAACCAAACTGCCTTCTCCAAAGCTATGACAGTGTGCCCATTTTCCAGTCCGGGAGTCTTTGTTTTTTCTGTTCAAAATACTGCATTAATGCACTTATATTATCACAGACAAGACCTCAGATTCTAGTATGTCCATCTTAGTCCAAGTCTAGAGCATTTGCTATTATTCTCAATGCAGAATACCTCAATACACAATTCTGGTCTGTTCTATTGATGTACCTTCTCCCAAGGGCAACCAGAGCTCTGCTCCCTGGGGACAGTGACAGGGCCTGAGGGAATAGCATGGAGCTGGGACAGGGGAAGGTCAGGCTGGGTGTTAGGGAAAGGTTCTGCACCCAGAGGGTGGTTGGGCACTGGGACAGGCTGCCCAGGGATGTGGTCACAGCACCGAGGCTGCTGGAGTTCAAGGAGCACGTGGACAAGGCTCTCAGACACGTGGTCTGATTTTTTAGTGGTCCTGCATGAAGCAAGGGGTTGGCCTCGATGGTCCTTGTTGGCCCCCTCTAACTTGAGATCTTCCATGATTCTCTTCTATGAATCACTGCTCGAACTGTGCTGAGCAGCCTTCCTCCTCACTGCCTTCGCTGTGGGGATGACAAGCTGCACAGGGCATGGAGGCTGCTGAAGAAGACAAGAAGCCCCGTGCTTCAGATTCAACATCACTGGGGCAAGCGCTATCTGCACACCACAGCAGGATCCTGTTCCATAATTAAACCCATCTGATCCTGTCACAGCAAGAGGTATCAACTTGAAATATAACGATACAGTGATTAAAATTCAGACATGGCTGAAGTCGCAGTAGTTTGGGGGTGATGAATGTCACACAAGGGGTGTTTTTCAAGGGATATGCTAACTTATTTTTCATAAGTCTGAATGATTAAAATTTCCTTAAGTAGCAACACAAGAAAAACCAACAAAAACATAATTGAGTAGTCATGTATTAAATGAACTACACCATGTTGTATTTTTCCCTGTAGGTTATTTCAAGATCTTCTTACACAGCCCTTCATAAAGGCCTGCTGAAAACATCAATCAAGCTTCCTAATGCAGAATGACCGATTTCTTTGGCCATCAAGAACACATTTATATCTCAAAGAACTGAATAAATCCAACAGAGGGAAGTCACCATTCATTTATTAGCCAGCAAGTTCTTTGCCATTTTGCCTTTTGCTCCTCTGCTAAAATGACTACTTTGATGAATCGCAGAATGATCCTCTGACATATAAAGCAGCCAATTCCTATCACACCAAAGAGTCAGTCCAAACAGTATTTTGCTCTTCAAACAGCGACTTCACCCGTGGATTTAGGTTGTACTCACTGTGACTGTAGGATGAAGAGTCTGGTCCATTGTGGAGCTGTGAGAAGGTATGTCTAGGCACTGCTGTCCCGTGCAGACCTGGCACTGCAATATGCATGTTTGGGGAATGTGAATTTTTAATTGCTCTCTTTCCTATAACTACATTGCACTGTTTAACCTCACTACAGGGTTGAGATGCCTTGGAGGCATTTGTAGGAACTGTGCATGCACACTAGCAGACAAAGCACGATGCAGAGTCACCCACCTGGATGTTCCTCCGTTATGGGGCAGCTGCCGGCAGCGGTGAGCTGGCCACGAGCCAGGCAGCCGTCATTCAGGGCAACAAGGCCAAGCCACGACACACCCAACGAACCTGCCCAGCATGGAAGAGGAGCTGTGATGTGCTGAAGGAGCTAAGGTCTTCCTGAGATGAGAAGTTCTGCTTGTTTTGTCATTCTCCCATTGCTCAGCAGCAAGGGGAGCATAGAGATGATCGCGTCCTTCCCACAGTCAGGGCAGGGAAGGTTTGGGAAAGAAGTACTGACAGATCCCCTACTCTGGGACTAGTTTTAAAGGAAAAGGTGATTTATGCACTCCCACTATCCGATCTGTCCCCTGCATAAGTTTTTGAACTATTTTCAATAAACATCAGAGTTGGAGATTTCAAAAGGTACTAAAGTGAAGTAAGGTCCATTCAAATGGGTGCTAGAAGGAAGAGGAAAGCCTGCCTGCAGCAGTGCTGAGGGAAAGGCCATAACACAAGCATAGACCTCATAAGATACCAATGAATCCAAGAGGGGCACGTCCCAGGCACAGGAAACCTCACTGCTCCCGTCGTGCCAGACTCCAGGGAGCCTCGCGGCAGGAGAAAGCAAGAGGAAACCAGCTCTGCTAGTTTGGCTTCTCATTTTCGTCAGAGATGTGCAGCCCAGGCATGCAGAGCCCTATTTGTTGTAGGGATCCTGCATAAGCTGCCGTGTTTCTTTACATCGACTGCCTGAAGGGGATGGAAAACCTGGTGGTGAGCATCTCCAGCCAAGGGAAGCGGACGTGGACCGCTGTGCTGGAGAGTGCCAGCAGCCGTGCCAGTGCCTGGGCCAGGGACACGAACACAACAAAGCTGCCACCCAAAACAGGAACCAGACCTGACCCAAGCCCAGCTGCCTACAAAGGCACCTGGATGCCCACAGGAGAGAGAGGGTCTGCCCTGGGGAGGCTCTCATGGCCGAGGGACATCTCTGGGAACCCTCACAGAAGGCCCCGCTACCCTCCTGGAGCAGCTCCTTCATCTCAGCAGCTCTCATCTGCTAAGAAGCAGACACACCAAAACCAGCTGCGTGATTTTGGAGGAGAGAAATACAAGCCTGAGTAGTATGACTTTTTTTTTTTTTTTTTTTTTTTTTTTTTTTTTTAAGGCTGAGGACTGGCAAACTTTCATTTAAGCAGTCTAAAAGTTTTCAGTTACCTCAACACATGCCCGTATAAATATAACATTTCTCTCAAAGTCAACAGTAGTCTGTTTCTATCTTCGCAGTCCTTTGATGTCATCGCCCAGAGGGCTGGAAATGCTACTTAGCAGCATCACCACAAAGGCGTAGGTAGCAGGATCTTCTGCATCAATAGCCGATGACTCAGGACTCCAATATAATTCAGCCTTCACTTTTGGCTGTTTCCGTTACCTGGGTATTCACCACACTGCAAAACCTGTACAGAGAGCTTAGTATCTTCTCCTTGGGAATGGCCATCTGTTTACCCTGACATGGCTGAGTTAATTTCAGGTTTCAGCATCGGTCGTTAGCTGTAAGCCACGGGGCAAACAGGAGAAGCCCCCAGAA
Source organism: Aythya fuligula (assembly GCF_009819795.1). Classification (NCBI taxonomy): domain Eukaryota; kingdom Metazoa; phylum Chordata; class Aves; order Anseriformes; family Anatidae; genus Aythya; species Aythya fuligula. Next base: position 3,099,063 of record NC_045578.1, on the reverse strand, counting down.
ATCAGGCCAGGGAAAGGTATGTTTTAGTCATTGATATAAGGGGAAAATCAACTTAAAGCTGCTTCTGCCTCACCGACAGCAGCACTTTTCCACAGTTACTTGCCAGCCAGCCAACTTCCAAACTAAAACCCAGCAGCCAGACTTTTGAAGGGGTTGCTAACAGTGCAGACTGTGAGGTTTCCAACGCATCCACCCCTTCAAGACATGGAAAAGGAGGCAGGCACTTCAGTGCCTCTGAAAATCCATATGATTAACCACATCTCAAAATGAACTAAATGCCTTTGCACACTCAGTGCCTTGTCTCAGCCTGTAAACATGGGGGTCTTCTGCTTCCCACCCCACACCCCAGGGGCTGCTGTACCACAGGGTCTCCTTCCCAGGAAGATGAAGTCCCTTCTCTAGGAGCTGCATCATTTCTACTCCCAGTGTATCACTGAGTACTGGCAGCAGGCTGGGGGAACCCCATCTAAGCAATACTTGCTGTCACAAAAGTTAAGTTAGATAAACCCTGAGACAACCAGAGATCATTCATGTTGTGTTAATCTGGCTAAGGCACAGCTCCAGCTCTCTTCCAGGCTGGTAGGAGGCAGAAGACACAACAAGTGAGATCAAAATGAGCTCGTGGTGCCAAACGCTTTCATGATACACATGGAACAGAACGTCATCCTGCACTAATTTGTGCTGTGCTTTCTTACTCATTCCTCTGCATCGGTTTCAGATACACTCAAGCTGCAGATCTTTAAATGGACACGCTAAATATAATCTATGGAGTTGACTGACAGTTTTATTTTTGTCTCTTAAAGACATGACTGAATCTAGTATTGCTAGTTTTCTCTCTGTACCCATGGAAATTCCAATCCATAGCAGGTAAGAGAGGTAGGGGAAATTCCACTCATCTTCATAAGACAAGCAGTTATCTTGGATAAATGCCATTTACATCTTCCTATATACATTTGCATCTGCATCACTACATATAAACATACCAGTGAAACTAACAAAAAAGAAATGATTTATGATCTTCCTCTGGTTTTCACTGGTCTCTTATATCACCTGTATCTGATCAGCCCTTTAGTAAAACCCAGAAAATCCCACTCCCGAGAAAGCACACCATCCTCTGAACCACTCACGGGCAGTATTGAAAGCTCAAGGCACTAGGAATTACTTGTGCAAGGCATTGGCCACATCAGTCTCAACAGTTTATCTTGTTACTCCACTGGACTGAAGGAATACAAACCCTTTCTAAGGGAGATGCAGCCATTTGAATAGGAAGCTACCATGCTTCAAGGAGCAGTCATGATGAAACTCAAAGGAACAAGAAAAAACTTAGTGGTGCACGTGCTTCACCCCATGTATCTCAGAGGAGCTACAGGACTTACCTGCTTTGTCAACACAGGCCAGCATCCACTTCTGCTACCTGCTGCAACCAGACAGATATCTTTTGGGTCTTTCCTAGAGCAGTTTTACCTTCCCCGTTATGCATCTCAAAGACAAAACAGTCTCAAAAAACATTTTCACAAATGCCAGCCCTCCAAAAACAGGTTTTGAGGGACAAAAGGAGACATTGTCCTGACTGATCTCCATCCTACTGCAAGCCACAGATTCTGACACAAAGTCCACAACTTGCATATAAAGCAGAACCTCAAGTGTGGGAAAACAACTGTACATACAGGTGCTGAGTCCTCTGGAACAAAGTCCTGTGGTTTTAGCAAAGAAAGCCAAAAAAGGTACTTTTCCATTTTAAGGTGCTTTAGTGTGTGTGAGGGCTCTTGTTCTCAAGAGGTGAACGCGAAGGGCAGCCTTGTTCCCTTGGGAAAAGGCCAGCTCCTCTAGTCTAAGACAACGTCCCCGCAAAATAAGAATGCGGCATTCACTCCTGCATTCCTCCCTGGCTCTCTTTATGTCTATGATTGAAAAGGCTTTTTTCTCTCAAGCACAGGAGCAGGCAAATTACTACCTTCAGTTTCAGCCTAGATAAAAAGAATGTGCCTGAGAAAGCTGGAGTGGAAACTGAAACATCCACATGAGTAGGAAAGGGTATGAGTGCATGTGGTCATTCAAACCACCAGGATGAGCCTGGATCCTCAATCTCTAGCTGCAAGTAAGAGGGAAGGAATCTAATGGAAGTGGCAGCACTGGGACTTGAGGATCTGAGGTGCAGCTCATGGCTGCAACAAGGATTCACTGCAGTATTTTGGGCTGGCAGCCCCAAATCCTCTTCGCCATACCTTTCCCAGTGAAGAAAGCACAGAAAGCAACCTCTCAGGTACCCTCTGCGCTTACCAGCTATTGGGATGCACTATAATTCAAAAGGATGTCTTTCACCCCGCTTCAGTAGAGGAGTCATTTTATTTTTCATATGATAGTTCAGTAGATGTGGGAAACCATTAAAATCATGGAGAAAAGCCAGGAAATATAAAATGCGTGCAATTGGGGGTAACATAACGGCTTCTGTTATGTTCTTCTATACTGCTTGGGTAGGAGTTTATGACAATCTAACTATTCAGGACTTGAATGCAGCTCTCATGAACTTTGCAACCATCCTTAAAATTCATTAAAACAAGTGCATCAAAGTGCCAAGGCATGGGGCAGAGATAAAGAGAGAAGAATTCAACAATGGGCATCTAAGTGCTTACACACATACTCTATGCGTTTGTATACCTGTCCCTCAAATTGCAGCTTCTTTACATTCATCTGTCATTTTGCTGGGAATTATAGAACACTCCATTTTGAAACACAAGCAGTTGCCAATGCATATTAATGAATATTAGCGCTGACAGTGTGCTACTGTACTGTCAAAATGGGTAGCTGTGCAACTTGCTGATTTTCATGAATTTTGAAGCACACAGAAGTAGGTGGGTTTGTGCACATATTATTCTGCTGCCCAAGGAGAAGGAACAAACAACCCATTGTGTCCATCTGAGAAAGAAAAAAACCAACCTGCTGTGGTGAAGACAAATCCGTTTTAAGTAATGCTGCCGGGGACACTGTTGATGACAAATGCTGAATTCTGGCTTGAATGCGTGGGGTGGGAAGATTAAACGTGCTCTGCCATTTAATAAACTTTACACTAAGCTCTGTTTTTTTCTGCCTTGATCTCTTATCAAAAGAATGAAGCAAGTTATCAGATGTTTCCAGGCATGCTTCATGTATTATTACCAATTTAAATACTATCAGCTGCCTCTGCTGCTAGAAAAAGAAATAAATGGGGTGACATAGGTCGGAAGTCCAGAGTTTGGACAAAGTACTGTCCACCTGTGTCACCAAGTTAACTCCTTTTGTTATGAAACCAAAGGCAAGATGGGACATAAAGGGTTATTTTTAAGGCATTAGATGATTTCAGCAGCATAGAGGCAGGAGAACCAAAGCTTTGGTGTGTTATTAAACCAGAACCAGATACAAAGAAATCCAGTTAATTACAGAGATTGCTGCCACCTTATTGCCAGACAGTCTATCTTGTACCAATGGCTCAGAAGTTGCTGACATCAGCATAAGTGTCCCTAGCCACAGAAAGCAGTACCCCCAAAACAGCTTCACCAAGCTGCAGGAAATTGTTCTTGTTCTTGTGTTTGTTTCTCGCTGCCAAATTTACATGGTTTTCTGACTGTCAAATCTTATGATATATTAGCAAGGCAACAGATGAAGTTTTCATGTAATCATGTGCTCTTAAAAAAAGAGCCCTTTAGAATGAAGCAGCTCATCTAGCCCTTGCAGGTGTGGAGGAAGGTCTGAAGCATTCACCCACCACTCAAAAACAGGATGCCAAAATACATGCCTACATGGAGATCTGATGCATCTTGAATTCTGGATTGACATTTGCTATTTGCAAATTCACATCTTCCCAGGAAGATACTGAGACACCAGTCACAACGCAGAAGTGGGGGCAGAGAGGGAGAAGCATATAACTGGACCAATATTCAGGTAGCAACCAAAACCACAAACTGGAGTAAGATGACCACAAACTGGAGTAAGACGCTGACTCTGTAGGAACAGTACCAGCAATACCCCAGAAATGCTCCTCTTCTTTCTATCAAGGACTGCTTCTTGTTTACATCCAACATGAATCCAATCGAGAGTTGGACAGCCCTAATTCTCATCTCACATCAAAGAGAAAGGAGGGGAGACAGCAACACTAACAAGCCCCTACAAAACAACTACCACTTTCCCCCTGCCTGGCCGCCTGTGAACACTGCCACGTCCGTAACACTGCTTTTATCATTTACCAAGTGAGCTCTCATTTTCTTTCAGAGGATAATTCCTTGAGCGAAGGAATTTTTTGGCAGAGGAGACTTGGAAAAGCGCTTGAAGATGTCTCTTCTCTTTAAATGATGTGGAGATCATTTGAAGAGGGGGACTCTGTCGATGAAAGCAACAGATCCCTGTGAGCCAAATTATTTCCCCAGTTAAGAGAAGTCTGATGGCCAGACCAACTCACATCTGCCTGGACTGAAAAAAGTTTGCAGAGAATTAAACAGTCATGCACATAAAGGAGAGCAAGTGGCAAAAAATAAATGAGGTATGGAGGGAAAGGCAAGGAGGCAATAGGTGGAGTAAGGGTTTCAAAGCACATTTCGTTATGGCTTTAAAATATAAATACTGCATATTCTTGCACAGAAATGCTAACACTGATGCACTACAGCATAGTGTCACTCAGCCTCCACACAAAGCAGCACCATCTTGTGCTCCCAATACATCCGTTCTTCCCCTCTTGGCTTACAGAGGAGGAATACGAGCAGGGCACATATTAGGGCATTTCTGAGCATACTGCTGCTTCAGTACAAAGCTTATTACGTTATCAAGTGCTCACCTGTACACTTAATCTTAGAGCTCCCTCCTGCTATCGGAGAAGAGCTGCTAGGTGCAGGCAGCACTCTCTAAGATTTCCTGCTAGCCCCATCTTGATAATATTTGCCCCTGTGCTGGGACATCTGATGTACCTGGGAGGGCAAGTACCAAGGCAGTCTTACTGGGAGGAGCTCTGCTCCTTTTCATGCATGCTTGCTATTTCACAAAGCAGTGGAAAAAGTTCAGTCTCCTCCAAGACCACAACTGTCCCATTCCTGGTTGACAATAAACTTTTCCTTGGATTTTTCTCCAGATAGATTCATCAGGGATGCTGGATTAGAACAGTCCTGACACAGGGACCAAAAGTCAGGATTTCTCCCCGTCCTCTAGTGCAGACTCCATCAGAGCAGTCCTGGCAGGATAACACAATGGCAAGAAAATGTGCATCTTCAGCAACTTTACCGTGCATGCAGGGAACGAGAATTTTGCCACCAATTAGCCAAAGGAGGAGGATTAAGCCATTGTGGGTGGGGAAATCAGAAGCAAGAGCTTGTGATTCACTGGGCTGGAACAATCCTATCAAACATCAATGCAACACAAAGGCCAGCGATGAGCCAGCCACACACTTAACTCCTGAGCACTGAGTCACCGTTACTGGTTTGACACCACCGGTGCTCACATCTGCTGACTTACTACCCTAGGAGCAGCTAGGGAGAAGAGTTCACCTCCCATAAAACTCTTCTCTTGGTAGGCTACCAGGAACTGGCTCCTCTCTCTGCCAAGCTTTGTTTCTTGCTACTCTTACCTCTCCTCTGCCATGCAAACTCAAGCCTGCACTTTCAGGTTCACTGCCTACCCCACCAGGTCCCCCAGTGGCTCCGGGAGCGCCGAGCCACTGCAATTCCTGCTGGCATCAACTGGAGCTGCAGCGGGAACAACCTGCTCAGCGCTTCACTGCAGATGTGGTGATTGGAACACTCCCACATTAAAATTATGTTATTGAATTTAAATATTCTTGTAAGTAAAGGCAAAACAGCACGCATCCATCGCAAAGCCAGCCACAGGTGGCCTTGGACCCCCTTGGTTACCAGTGTTCCCGAGTAACCCTGAACATGGAGCCAAGACTGATTAACGAATCATCTAATTGTGTTCGTGCTCCTGTTATCCCAAGGCTTTTATAAGCATGGTTTAGTTGCAGCACTGTTCAAAGCACTACAGTAGATCCCCTACAACAGATGCTCATGCTTAAGGAAAAAAAGGCTGCTTAACAAAGCCTCCCTCCCCACCAACTACCTCCTAATATTTCATTCAGTCCTTTTCAACATCTCAGATGTGGAAATCAAGCTATACTTACTGAGTAAGCAGAAAACCTCAAGGCAAGTATAACCCCCCCAAATTTCCTCTCTGAAGGCAGTTTGGGCTGTGTGCTTGTGGCAGTACCTTCAAACAAAATACACCCTAAGAAAGACCGACCACTTACCCTACAGACCACACAAGGCGTTTGGAGCCTTTGACATGACACAAATCTGGGGAACCTCTGTATTGCAGTAGCCACCCCCAGCCTGAAATACATTGCATTTACATGGGCATCAGAACTGTAATATCTTACTTTCTCAACTGTCTTTGCCGCATTTACACTTTGAAGACTGAAGTAAGGCGATTTTTTTCTCCATGTTTCACAGATCAAATTTGAGAATTCAAAGCTGCCTCCTGCACAGTCATACAGTCATTGTAGGTTTCTTGTGTGATTTTAGGGCAGCCTCTTTGCTCTGTGAGCTGCCCCTTCCCTTGTACCTCAAAAAAAAAAAAAAAAAAAAGAGGTTTGAGGAGGACTGGCATTATGACACTGCCAAAGAGCCCAGAAGCTCTGGTGCAAACCAAGTAGGCTGAGCCCTTTCTAGGATGGAGTCAGCATAGAGCACAATCACTAGAAGGTAATTAGAAGATTCTGAAGTGTGATTAAAAGAAAAGGGAAGGAGACTGCACTACAGAGCAGCACATCTGTACTGCTGGGCTCAGCCCACGTTAACAGCTCCTAACAGCTTGGGGGGGGGGGTTCTGTTGCTTTTTTTTTTTAAACATGAAAAATTGCAGGGATGCCAGACAAAGGACAGCATCACGTGCCAATACACTCAGACCAGAGAAAAATCTTTAAAATTATTCAGAAGCCCAACTTAAACAAAATCTAGCATGGCAATAGAGCCCCCTTCCCCAGCCCCAGCCCAGCCCGTGGAGCAGAACCAAGCCCTCCACGGTGTCATCCCGCTGCCCTCCCCACTGCAAGGGAACGGGGTGAAAAACAGGTGCCTGAACCCCATTAGCAAAACACCCCAAAGCCAGAGCTACTGCCCAGCTCTATGTAACCGGGCGCGTGCCCACATGCTCACCTTGCACAGCTAAGGTCACTGCTTTAAGGAATAACACTGCCAAAGCATCAAAATCCAGACTAGGCACTATCATGCACAGGAAAAAAAAAAAAGTTCATGCGTTTCCATGGGGATAGCGGTGATTACATATTTAGCGGCCGTACGACAAGGCAGCATGCATGATCAGCACACCGATGTCCTGGATGGCAGAGGAGCCACAACACCTAGATGCCGAGACAGCCGCCGAACGACAGACCACAGGTTTCCATCCAGGCTTGGCTGTCGAGGCAGGGTTTTCCGCAGAGCAGGAGCTGGTGGAGAAGGCTCCTGCTAATTCATGCCTTGAGATCTGACAAGAGATGCCTTAACTCCTCCCCGGATCTGCTGGTTATAGAAATCCCAGCAGAGAGGCCTGCCACATCGAAAGCAGTGCAAGTCCCACGACTCCTCCCTTCCAGTTTCGGAGTGCCAGGAAGCTCCTCAGGGCTCACAACTCACATGGGGGAAGAAGAGGAAAAACAGAGGGGCCATCAGCCTGGACACCACAGGGTCTTGATGCTGACACGGGAGCACAGAAGAAGGGGGGCATGGTGGGGAGCAGGCTCTGCGTTGCAGAGGGCTCCCTGCAGCACAAAGCTCTGGTTTTCTGCTCCACAGCCCCACGCGCCAGACCATGGGCAGACCCCAGATCAGGCTGACACCTGCACAGCCAGCAGGCAAGCTCCCCGTTTGGCAACCGCGCAAAACGGAGCTGGAAAGCCCTAAAGGGAGATGAAGCAAGAGTTTCTTGCTGCCCATGAGACCCAAGGAGGCTGCAGCGCAGTCCTGCAGGGTCGCAAACACCTCCCCAGCACCAGCCAGCGCTGCAGCAACATCCTGAGGAGCCACTAAAACCTGGATCATGTTGAACCCCCCGTCTTTTAATGCTCAGAAGTAGAATGAGACAAAGGACTGCAGCAGAATTAATCAAAATATAGAACTTTTCTACCAGCCAGAACACTCAGAGGCCACTTCTGCACGTGTTTATGTCAATATTTTCGCACCCTAACCAGCACGGGGCAAGGATCGGGGATTGTTCCTTACACAGCTGCACTTTTGTGCTAATTCCTTTATGAAAGCAAACAAGCCATTTATAGGCAACCCAAATGCACACAGACACAAAGCAAAAGCATGCAGTTATAGCAGGCTTGATAAAATTAAACTCCCCAATGAATTTCAATTATATTCCTTCAACAGCTTAATAAATGGCAAGCTTAAACTACTGGCAAAAACAAAGTCATTTGACTGGTCACTGAAGTACGTTTCTATGGCTTATGTAATTATACCCCTGTGGCAAAGCTGCAGCATTTGAAGTCCTGTTTAAAGAAAGGAAAGAAATTTAAAAACAACCAATTACTGTATGCCAGCCCAGAGATTTCGGTACAAAGCCGCGTGCTGGCAAACAGCCTGCAATCACCAGAGCTGGGGATAATTCATGTCTAATGCTGCCAGGGAAAAACAGGGCTTGGAAGGCCGACACCTCTGGGACCGACACGGGAATAAGGATGCAGTGTCCAGCATCAGTCACTGGGCTTTTCAACAGTCCGTTTCACATTAATGCCTGATATTTGGCAATTCAGGACGTGCACCTTCAGCAAATGTATTTTACCAACACACCTTCACATGTCCCTGAAGCAAACAGGTGTAAATTGTCATTAACTCCACCACTTTCATCTCTGCACATGGAAGCAGGGGTGATACCCACTTCCAGACCTCGATCAGAGCTGAGTTTAGCATTAACCCAGATGCCCCTCCTGTGAGCAGCTCAGACACCCGACCCCTTTGCCCCCATCTCTGCACCACGCAGAGCTTACTGCTCCCACCATGCCCCCGCACTCCCACGGCTGGAAATGGAAACTGGAAGCAGATATCAAGCAAATTTAAGAGCTCCTGAATTAGAGCAGTGACCCCTGAAAAGAGTCATGAGAGCGTGAATCTGCTTTAAAAGATGAAACAGGCTTGACTGCAGGATCAAGAGGCAAATCATTAGTGAACTCTGAAGTTCAAGGCCAAAATCAACACTGTGTCACTCAGCCCAGGTCCCTTTTGATATCAGCATCACACCAGAGCTGGGCTTCAGGGACCAAAGCATGAAAGACTCTGCACAAGCAGCATTTCCAGGACCACCTTCAGATGCTTTCCCAGACCCAGCATATAGCTGTGAAGCCAGCACATCCCCAAATCCTCAAAAACACGTAAGGGAAAACCATAAAACTTGGACTGACAGACAGCAGGCGATGCAGGTCTGGGAGTCAAGATAACATCTATCCAAGAACTGCCCCAGCATTCATTCTTGAGGAGCGTTTCACTACGACAGATCCCGTTCCTGGAACATGTCCTTCTTAGAAATTCAGTTATTTGCCAACTCAACAGGTAGCTCCTGCCACCAAAACCTGGCAAGTGCTTTTTCTAGAAGGACTTTTAGGGGGCTACCTCACGGGTAACTCCAAGCAACCTTTCAGCCCGCTGAAGGCAACAGCTGCACAGCTCCACCCCAGCCGGCAGCAGCCCTCTGCTGACAAGCAGCCAAGGCACAAGGCTGTTGTCAGCTGCAGAGCTGTCGCTCATCGCTTTCCTTCCCAGACTACAGCTGTTGAGTAGTAAATATCAGCATAATTAGAAAGAAGTGGAAAACACACAAACAAATCTAACGGACCAGGCGACAACAGCAGCACTGCGAGGACCCGGTCCTGAAGCTGCCTTTGTTCCTGGCTTGCTGCTGGTGTCCTGAGGCTGCCTTGAGGGATGACAACCTGGAAAAATGGGAAAGACATCCCACATGTCGCCCTGCAAAGCTATGACTGCACCACCAGCCGTCTTCTTATCTACGCAGACCCAGCAGGGAAGGGTAGAGAAGGAAGGACATTTATCCTGCTTTGCAAATAGGGAAGGGAGGTGGAGAAACCGAGGCTAGAAACAGCAATGTTTGGCTTCAGGAAGCTTTTACTGCCCATCGGTGGGCTGCTGCTCTTGAAACCCATCAGGCAGCTACAGTGAGAGCACCGAAATGCAACAGCAGGGACAGAGCCGCAGCCCAAAGAGCAACTCGAGTCCTGCCTGTATGGCCTACAGAAACACTTGCAAGTCCCTGTTTTGCAGTTCAAAGACAGAGCCCAGTCCCTGCCAGTGCTGACTTCGCCTTCGTCCAACACTGACACGGTCCTTGTGCCAAGAGGGCTGCTGCCTCCAGGATGGCTGCGGAGACCTCTCCAGTCCCTCCTAGGTATGCTGCCATTACAAGATCTATTTTGGAAGGGAAAAATGTAGAGAAGAAGGGGGGCAACAGGAGACAAAGTTCCCATTGCAGGGAAAACCAGCAGCTTCTCACTTTCTGCTGGTGGGCAGGCCTCGGAGAGCAGCCACCATGCTCCAGGCTGCGCCGCCTGCTGCGCTGGAAGGAAACGCTGCAAGACACAGCCGCAGGGATCTCGGGGCTGCCTTCCCACCGCCAAATCGAAGTTACAATGGGAGAAAATGGCTACTTGCTAGTACAAAATTATTTAGTTATGACAATAAATCCCAGCTGAGCCACGGAGGAGACACACAAGGAAAGCAATTTTTCCTACCTGTGCAGTGAATGAACTGTGTAATTCCCCGCTCCCCCCCACAGACGTGTTGTTACACTTTTAAGCAATGTTGCTGCAGTACAGTGATTAGGGCTCGAATACAGCACTTGCATCTATTGGTGTACTTCCAAAAGTTGCACTCTACCCTGACCGAGACACCAAAACCTGGTTTGTGATCCTGCGGACACAGCCAGCTTTCCCCTTGAGCAGCCCACGGGCCTGGAATCGCAGCAGATCCAGTGGCCACGTGCTGCTTTGAAGCTCTGCTTTACGCATTACTAGAAGTCAGCGCCTGCTGCCATAGACCGCTTGGGCTGAAGACGGAGAACATAACAACATAGCAAAGGGAAGCAATCATTTCTTAAAATGATCTAGCTGCCACTCATTCAGTTAGCCCACATACTAGAAGGGACTTCCAGCTCTCATCTGTGATGCATCTGTCAGCTTGTGCTTAACACCCCCCGGCACGGCAATAAATACAACTGCACAGTAACCCAAGTTTTCTTGCAACCTGATCTATAAAAAGCAGCTGGCTTCCCATCCCTCTCCCAACACCACCTTGGGTTTCCTGATACTCTTGGAAACCTAACAGGGTTTTTATTGAGCAAGTTGGCATTGGGTAGCTATAAACTTGAGTTCTAACCCTGCCTCTCTAAATATAAGGCCAACACCTCTCATCTACCCTTCATCCTGCCCTCCAAAACAAACAACAAACACAAACTTTCTTTAGCCCCTCTGAGGTTCTGGAAGCTACCAAGCATAAAATTAAGATACCACCTAGTTGTGTACTCTGCTTAAATACCTTCGGCTGCCAGTGAGGAAAGTCATACTCAGAGGCACCTGAATGCAGACTAAGTAAATAAGGACAAACCTCCTACTTGCAACCAAACAGGGAACAGAACAACATGGCAAATTCTTGTTTGCAGACACATCCTTATCCCCTCTCCATCTCCCCAAAATGTTGCTTAGAAGACTAGATAATCGAGGGCATCCATTCTAGAAATTCCAGCACACAGCGCTGCCATTTTAGCGAGCCTCACCCTGTCTGCAGCGACAGCACGGGATGCCGGAGTGGGATCAGGCACACCTCAGCCCTGTACCTTACTGCCATCAGACCAGGAGACTGACTAAACCTGACAGAAACAAGGTCAGAAGAAAAGGAGAATCCTGCAGCAAGCGGATGTGAGGGTAGGACTAACCCAAGGCTAGTTCTGTTTTTTGGGGAACAAAGAGGAAAGGGGAGAGGTCTCAGTACCCAAATGCCTTTCTACAGCTCAGTTCTGCCCCGCACCGTGATGCTCTGCAAATTTTGACACTCTCACTCTGATGGGGAAGGAAATCCCATTGCAATGGCACAGAAGATGTTTACACATCTGGTCTCAGTTTCCCAGATTTTGCCATGCTTCTGTCCATTGTTGTGAGCGTCTTTTTTCCCTGGACCTTCAAACCTCCTCTGGATTAAGCCACTCTGCAGTTTGGCCCCGTCTTCTACGCTCAGGCCAAGACTTCACATAGAGAGCCACAGAACCCCCTTAAAGCCCTCTAAAGCTGCATTTTGCTAGGAAAACTTCCGATTACTCCCTGCACTATGGACTATATGCACTACTATAACATGCACTCTTCATAAAACGATCAGTAATGAAAGAGCCAAGTCCTGCTTCTCCACTCTGACATCCTTACACCAGAACACCGCTCCACGTAGGGTACAAGGTCACTGTATGGCCCAGGCCAGACTTCTGTCCCATGCCACCCTTCAAGAGCCTGGCAGCAAGAGCCACATAAGGGCTGCTCTGCAATGTGTTTGACCCCCCCCACATCTGGTGGCTGTCTTGCTTTAGAAAATAAGAAACTGCTTGTGCAGTGTTGTTTTGCTGCAGAAATAGTTTTATTATTTATGGCATATTTTTTCAGGGAAATATAAATTCAAGCTTGGGTATAACCTTAAAAGTAGGCTGAGAGTACACCAGGGAGTAAGAATAAGTTGAGCTAATGACTTGCTCAGACTCAACCTCTGCTTTCTGCACCGTTTACTGAGGGAAAGAGTTGCTCCTATGACACAACTCACTATCAGAGCATTTAACCTGTTCGCGTTGTCTCCTTCCTGTAGTCCACACACAAGTATTCTGGGGTCTGCACGTGGCTATAATAGGAAGCAATTCATCAATTCATCTCCTTCCTGGGTCCTCAAGGAGTATTTACCCAACTCTCAGGTAAATGAGGCAAGACAGAGCACGTCTTGCTCCCAGAACCAGCCCCTCTCTATCAAGTGTTAGACACATTTGCTGAAAAACAAATTAGAGCATGTTAAAACACTTCACTTAATTAAAAATAATCCTAACAGTATCACAAAGGTAAAAGTAATTCAATGTTTTGGTTAAACACTGAAAACAGAACCGAAGTCTGTGAGATCACTCTGTGCATACTAAATAATGCTTTATTTTTAAAGCATACTAATGGAGCAAGAAGAAAAGTGATTTGAATTGCCTTTTAAGTCAGACAATTTATGCTGTAGGAAGCCATCAAAAACAGCTGGACATGGGGAAAGGTCAGTATAGAAAGCAGATTTTTCACCGTGCGTTAAAAAATGTTAGTGTATCACCAATATTTTGAATCTAAATTAGAAAAAAAAAAAAAAAAAAAAAAAAAGAACAGAAAACTTCAAGATTTCTTCCCTCCTCCAGGGCCTGCCTTTTCTCCAACTCTACAAACAACACCTTGAATAGATACCTAGCTCTCTGCACAAGCACGACACAACAAACCCACTGCCTTTTACAAAACGTGGATGGACTGCTAGCGTGACCCAGGGCTCCTCTCAGCTCTAACTGGCAATGTCCCTAGCATCACAGAGGTGGTGGGCCACATCTTCCCCACAGCAAGCAGGAACAGCCTTCAGCTCCCCGCTGAATTCAGGCCACGGCCTGTCAGAGATTTCTGCGCTTCTCCACCAGGCAGTTCATAAGAAACGAATCTGTCTGGCAAGTTAACTCTTGGCTATGAAAAACTGAAGGAAAAAAAAACACACAAAAGAAAGAATGGAAGAAAAATATGGGTGGAAATTTGCAGTGAGCCTCCTTCATTCAAAATAAAATGTGGCAGAATAATCCACCACCGCAACCTTATTTTTTTTTTTGTAATTGCTTTTTTCTTTCAATCTCATTCCTGGTGCCTTCAAAGAGAAAGCAATGTACATCTTAACTTTTCCAGCACTACGCTTTAGTTCAGACTTCCTTACAAAAATACATCAAAAGTTATTTAAAAGAATGAAAAAGCAACAAAAATGCAAATTACTCATTGCTTGGCATTCAGATAGTAGGAACGCTCTAGGGAGATAAAAGCAAAACTTCAGTTTTTACAGTAATATATGCCTGCTTAAGAAGACAAAGTCCATTGCTCTGGACAGCTTTTATTCATTTCATTTTTACTGTTACTGCTTGATGCCAAAATACATTTTTCCTGAAAATTTATGGACTGGCATTGCTAAAGCCGACCGCATTTTCATCACCAAGTGCAATGAAAGCAGGATCTAGGCTGCAGTGCTGAGCATATCTATGTCCAGCTATTTTGAGAACATAAATTAACGCTGAAGCATCCATCTGGCATAACAGATTGGTTGGTGTACTCTGTCCCCTGCTAATTAATCGATTAGCTCTACTCGGTAACAAGAGATTTCCCCCCTGGTTCACCACTTTGGGAGCACTGGCTGGCTGACCACAAAAGCAAGGGCTCACACCGGTTCTGGGTCTCCTTGGCTTTTTAAAGACCTTTCCATGAAACTACAGCTGGAAGGAAATTCCTTGGACAAGACGTATTTTGGAGAGGAGAGATGGTGAAGTGTATTGATTAAAACCTGTCCTTGTGTGAAGGGCCATTGGTTGTCAAAGCTCTTCCAGTTTGACAGTCTGGAGAAAAAGGGGAAGAAAAAAAAAGAAATTTCTGACAATCCCCCCAAACCAGCACAGGCACCACAGCAGAATGCAGCAGATAAACACCGACTGCCAGACCCAGCTGTGGAGCCCCAGGCCGGCTCACCTGGCAGCAGAGGACAGAGCCACCTGAGGGCAGGGAAGGGACAAGGATGGCCTCCTCCTGGCCCCATGAGACCCCAGCCCTCTTCTGCTGCAATGGTGGGAGCTTCTCAGGGCCTCCTGCTTGCAAAGTACACCCTCATCCCCAGATATATGCTCATGAGAAGTAACACCCTCACCTGGTATGCCGTTGATCAGACTGCAAGTGCAGAGCGATCAGCATGCAGCTGCAGGAGGGACAAGGACATCCCTGCTCTAACCTTGCTCCTCATCCAAGCCATCACCTTGAGCAGTAGGAAAACAGCTGAAAACAGACTTCCTTGACTCTGAAAGTGCAGAAAACTTAGGGGATTTGCTTGAACCATCTACATATGCGATATATTCTAGGAAGAACTTTGGAAACTGTACAGCTTTAGCAGCAAGAACACAACAGAAGATAGGCTCTGTTTAAGATCTCTCAACAGTTTATTTCCTGCAGTTTTGCTGGATTTAACTACAGCTAGCTGTTTAACTACACTTTTTTTCAATTGCAGACTTGTGCTGCTGAAGGAGCAGACACGGCCCCGGGGCAGCCACCGAGGAGCAGCGTGCGGCCCTGCTGCCCGGACTCGCTGGGTGCTCGAACCTGCCCGCACCCACTGTGGCGCCGGGGCTCAAGTCAGAGCCTTTCAAACAAGCCCAGGAAGTCAAAACTGCTTATGTCAGGAACTAAGGGCTTAACTTACCTGAGACATTAACAAAGGAGAATTATTGCAGGTTTATATACTCTCTAAACTCCTTTTTGTAGCTCGGTTTGGCAACTTAAAGGGCAACGATGGTTTCATTCCTCTGTTTGAACTGGCCTGTTCGTGTAAGCTAACAAGCGAAAACTCAGAACAGGCTCGGGGAATAATGATTTTTCCTCAGAATCTGCCCATGTCATAAAAAGATTCCATATACACTGAATATGACTTTCTGGGAAACTGCTCTTCCAAGTTACATTCATCTCCTTGTCAAAATCGCATGCTAGGACAGGCCTCGGAGATCTGTGTAAGCTCCTTAGGGCTGAGCCCATCTCTCCCAGTCCAGGGCTGGGAAGCTCCTTCTCACAATTGATGGCAGTACAGCAGAAAACACACAAGTGCAAGTGCCTGGAAAGAGGCGTCTTACAAGCCAATGAGATACTTGTCAAAATAGAAAGCTGACTCAACACTACAACAATTCAGTAAACAGCCTGGTTCTTTGCTACAGGGTCACAGTTTCATTGTGAAGGGCTTGACTGCTAGGAGGGCATGTAAAAATAGTCATTTTTTTGAGAAAAGAGATGCTTTCTGTACCTATAAACAATTTTAAAAAGACTTGATGTCAAAAAACAAGGACTTTCAGTCCCTGGAATCACCACTAAACTGCCTCAGACAGGCCAACAGGAAGTTTGTGTTGTGAAAGTTGTAGAGAAGAGGAAATATTTGGGTTATATGCTCACAAATGACATAAAAATTCAACTACTTTTTAAGTCTCTCCTATGGCATGGGGAATTGTAGAAGGGAGCTATTCTGAATTCAGAAGTATGCCTCAGTTAGGCCTCTCAGCGAAAAATTAGGACCTATGCTCATAAGTCAGGGCCTTGAACTTCCCACCTGGAAGAACTAAGCAAGGTTACAAGGGAGAGGACTGACGTCCCATGTGCTGGCTCAGTCAACACGTCTGGGATGTGATGTGGAAGCTGCCAGAAGGGTTGAATGTGACTTGAAAATAAAAGCCTGCCACAAGGAAAACAACTGCAGAACAAAATGCGTTCACCAACCAACCACCCTGCCTACCCTGGCCATGCAGCCATCCCTCAGCCACCTCCATGCTGGGACATGTTCCGTGCTTCTGCTGGCCATGGGGTCTGTTCAAGCAACAACCAGCCATGAAATAATGCCTTCACGCATGATCAAACATTACTGACACACAACAATGGCCCTCACTTCCCTCACCAAGTATCAGTTTAGATAACAAGGTCCATTTTCCCTCCGTACCCTGACTTCTGCAGCTTTTTGGTTCTATTTTTCCCCCCTGCTCACATATTCCTCACACACACCCCTGGCAAACACTGAGGGAATGTAGGTTTCATCGCGCTGTAACACAGTGGCATTGCAACTCAGAAGGCACGGAGAAGAGATCAGTCATTCTCCTACAAAGAGATGCAAATCATAGCTCTCCCTGTGCTGAGGCAGGACAAGCCTCCAGTGACTGCAGTGTGAAACCTCCTGGAAGATGGAAACATGAAGATCAAGGACAGGAAGAAGAAAGCAGGTGTTGTAGAAGGTCCCTCTAGCAGCTCCTGAGGCTCTCTGTAAGAAATCACAGATGTATCATGCACACAGGTGCCCGCAGGCTGGCCAAGACCCTGGTGCTGGTCAGCAGAGCAGAGAAGCCGACCCTGCCCCTGTCCTGGTGCCTACGGGAGCTGATGATGAGCAGCTCCGTACACCACGCTGAATATTTATCTGCAAGGCTCAGCTTGGGAGCTCTTACAAACAGGGATTTCATGGGAGTCACTGTGCTGATCCAAAGGCGTGTGGCCATTTATCCATCTAAGCACAAGTGGTATAGCTGGAGTAGTTATTACCCTTCAACTGCATGGGCTCAAAACTTGCAAGGGTGGCTATTTCAAATGCAAAACAGTAAAATGTCATCTCATTCCTCCTCAATTTCCTTCCTTGTTTTAGTTCCTTCTGCTTGTCAGGGCCTGGTACCATTCTTCCAGGAAGTTTCCAATAGACGCCCTTTGCTCAACACATTGATCAAATACCAAGAAGCCATATCCCTGCAGTCTCACATGCAGGAAATTCCATGCTTTGTCAAAACTTGGCTTGAGACAAGAAATAAAAACTCTACATGTTCAGAAGTCTTCCGAGCACCACCACTTAGACAGTCATAAGTATTTAGTTTAAACCTCTATCACAAGAGCCACATGTTTATTATTCCTATCTCAAAGTCAACTAATCAGTCCTCCTCCTCTTCCAAAGCCTCCCTATCCATTTTCTTTAGAAACATATTTACACACAGAGTTAACACCAAGGTTTTTTAGGCAGAGGGGTTGGGAGAACTATTTTCTGCAAAGGCAGCGGATCACATTCAAACAAATTATCTCCATGAATCAAGAGAGGTTGGGAACTGCTGTGGTACTGCAGCTGTGGAGCACACCACTCACCTCTTCCAGCCTCCTGTACAATACTGGGCCATCATTCATTGCCATGTGGTTACAAAGCAGGTGGCTTTCTCTGAATCTCTCCCTAGAATAGCATGATTGAGCAAGACCAAACATAAAAAATAAATAAATAGGTTCATGCTTGTTTGCTGACAAATCTAAACCAAAAGCCTGGCTACTAATCAGAGAAAAAAAAAACATATTGAATATTTTTAAATAAAACACACCTTTTAAAACTTTTATAACAGTCTTCCTATTTGCTGGGGCCCAACCTCCTGTTTTTTTGGGATATCTGGATATGATGATGCTGAAAATGGAATGCCCAGCCCACACCTACCTCACGCAGGTGTTCTGTGGCTTAACCACTCTTAATGAAGCGCTGCTGGTCCTTTGACAGCTATTACTACTCAGAATTTGTGGTAACACTGCTCCTAAAATAGCTGGCTCTGAGAGGTCTCCAAGCAGCGTCTTCTCCAATTCTGCCTGGCTACCACGCAGCACTCACCTCATGTACCCAGGCTAGGAGCAACCAAGTAGAGGCCAGGAGAGCCCAGAAGCAGTCAGCTTTCTGCACAGCTTCCAAGCTCAGACACCACACAGCAATAATCAAGACAAGATCCTTTACCATAGCAACTTGGAGAAGCAACTCCAGCAAGCCCTCTACATCACATTCTTTCCATTTGCCCTCTGGCAAGTCTCTGCCTGTTTGAACAGATGCCATCAAAGTGCTTGTCCACGTTGTGCTGTGCTGGTTTTTTTCCAATTTACTTCACCTTTCTTCTGCTTAAAAGAACAAACCAGCCTTTACAACTTGCATGTTCACCTGATGGCAAAAGATGACTAAACATAAAACCAGAACAATTTGCCATCCAGATCCCTACATAAAGGTCTACATTTAAGTGTTATCTCCATCACAACTGACACTACACAAACATATTCCTGAAGACAATATGTCTTCAGCTGTTAGAACAGCGCTATGAGGCGATGTTGAACAAAGTAGCCCTTTACTGGAAATTAGAGTACAGACTTTCTCTTACGAAGTACAATCCCAACCCCAAACTAAGGCTGAGAATTATCTGAGAAGCCCTACACAGGCACAAGACAGACTCAATCACTTTGAGCAAGATCTGAGCCTATTTTTTAATTCAAGATATAGTTAGACATTCATCATGCTTTTTTTTTTTTTTTTTAAAGAAAAAAAAGTTTCCTTATCTTTTCTTTAGCTTTCCAGCTTCCAATTACCAGATGCATATAACTGCTTGGGATTTTACTTGGAATAAAATCGAGTATTGCTAATCTTTTTGTCTTACTGTCACTGATCCCATGGTATGAGTTTTTGTTGTTTTGCTTTTTTAACTCAAGGTTATAAAAACAAATGTTTGAGAATATGTCTTTTAGACATCCGAGCAAGAAAAAATGATACATGTGTGACTAAAGAGGCTCAGTCTGGAATGAAGTAAGAACACCTCAATTCTTATTCAAAAAAAAAAAAAAAGATTTCAATGTCATTGTTTTTGGATGACTGGCTGTGTATGTGTAGTTGATCTGCATGAAAATGTTTAAAGCCAACTATCTTGCATTTTTTAAACTCCAGATTCCAAAGAAAATGGCCACAGGCATGAGTAGGCTGTGCAAACTCCCTTGCTACAAAGCTTGTATTACTGATTTTATTATTTTTTAATATATCCTCTATGTATCTTGCTGGAAAAGTCTAGAGAAGTATCATAAGCACTTGCAGAAAGTTACTATCTGTCTCTGTAAAGTACTCAATGAATTCTAATCTATATCAAATGCTAAAGAAGGTTCAGGCAGACATGGACAAAGAGCTGTCCTCAATGACACTCTACAGAACTTAGTTGCTTTTTAAAGAACTCTTCTGATTTTATCACCTTTGAATCCCACAAGGCTGCCTCCAAAAGAACCACTCGACTCTTCTTCTGCCAAAAGGAGGGTACATGCTTTGAAAAAGTTAATGAGTAAAGCTTGGAAGCAAACGAATCTTGCAATTACACCACCACACATGGGGTTAGGACTAGGTGAGAGAACTGGGGAACAGCTCCCCCACTCCCCACTTGCATTCCCCATTTATCAAGTTATTTAATCACATACCTAGCTAATAAATTTTAATGGGGTGACTCATGTGCTTGAAGTCAGGCATGCCTACAGGCATCCTGATGGAACAGGGATAGAGGGAGCGATGCATGTTGACCCTGCAGAAAAAACAACCCATCTAATATAAAATAACATGTGTTTTTTTGTTGAGACCACTGCTTTCAGAGAAACATCACCCAAGCTATCTGGTGTTTACTCCGTATTGTGGAGTTCCAAAATTCCCTAAAAATTGGCCTTATTAGCAATAACCTTTCTCTTGCCAAACTGCCTAGACAGCAGGTTGCCCTTTAGCGGGCATCTCCACAGAACACTGTCACACATTGCTACTGAAACAATTCACAAACACTCCTAAGTTTCCCACTGCAGTTTTTCCCTCTCTTATCAAATTAAGATAAGAGAGAGCATAAGAAAATATGACAGGGAGAAAATATACAGCTTAATTACCTGGAAGGCTACAGATAATCAAAGCAAGTCCCAGGGCCAAAACAGGACAAATACATTCTGACTCTTCTATAAACATTAAATAGCCACAGTATATCCCTAATTGCTAAAAGTACTCAATGCAGACTAAATTGTAACTGCATAATTACACAGTGAGCACAAAAAATGAACATAAAACTGTGTCCACACAGAGCTATGGAGGCTGGAGCTCAGCTCCTCGTGTATTACCATTATGAAAAATAAATTCAAATCTAGGGACTTACCAAAGACTTCCATGCACTTAAAAACAGTAAAATCTTCCTCGTTATTCTCTTTTGTAAAAGATTAAGTCCCATGTTTTCTTACAGATAATGCAAGAAGGAAGTAATTAGCCTTCATATCAAGCTCGAAAACAAAGCCCTAAATCATATGATACTCTAGTGTCAGCAAAAGGAAATGAACATGAAACGAAAAAAAGATTGTTTTATGGCTGAAAACACAGTAAAAATATGAGCCTCCCTGTCTTCGAGCAAGCTTTACTCAAAATTCTAAAAGCTTAAACTCCAGAATTTGGTCAGCACTGGGCTACAACTGAGTGCATCTTACTGCGCTTGTCCAAGGCCGTACCTGGAGAGCAGGGCAAAGGTTTTTATCCTGGCTCTTTTTCCAATACCCATTTTGCTAGAGAAGAAATTTCCTGCTCTTCTGCAGTGAAAAGCACTTGAGGCTGCCACCCTGTCTGCAAGGGTAGGCATAAGAGAACTGGAAGCTCACATCTACTTTTGAGCCCTCTCAAGACACGGAAGCCAGCCAACTCATCCCCAGACATCCAAGGCTTTACACACAGGGTCCACCGGTACCCTCAGGCAGATCAGCAGCAAACAGGCTCCTCCAAGAGCCTTCCCTTTCAGGCAGCAGGGATCTAGCAACTGGTGAAGGAAGAGAGCAGACAGGAAAGCAAGAGGTTCCTGTACAGCAAGGATGAGAAAATACATTGGAACAAATTGAGGGAACCTCATTAACGAAGTGTATTTAAAGTAGAGGCTCTCCAGTGTAGCTCCCAGCTAACTCAAAGCCATCCTCCAGCTGCTGGCTATAGCTGCTGGTGCTCTTTGCACCCTTGGCCCCCCAGGCTCCCAGGACTGGCTTTCTGTAAAGGTCAGGACAACATTTGAATTCACTGGGGAAAGAGGAAAGGAGGATGCCACCCCAGCCTGAGAGGCACAAGAGGTAATAGTTCTGCTCTTCTGCCTCTTACTTCACCTACATAACTTATTCATCACAGGCTGCCCACTTTAAAGCCCTGTTAGTCAAGTATATGTAAGCACTGGGACAGACCCAACCCTTCACAGGCGTGAGCATGAAGTGCTGCTACGCTGACAAACCTTTCCTAAAAACCAGAAAGTAATCCACTGCCAGGCTCTGGGTTTTCAGACCTGCGTTTAACAGGGAGACCATGCTTCCTCTAGCACCCATCAAGCACGCAACTGACACACAAATCAAGCCATGTTTTTTTCTGGCTGATCCCCCACTGGAAAGCCTGCTAACAGATTTTTGCCAATAGCTCTGGGGATTAATCCATCTCTGTCCCTGCACCAGGAAAATAAAGCCTCACACAGACCAGCAGGGCAAGATGCTGCACTCGGCAGATACCAGAACCACACAGCTACAAGATACAACACTGGCAGATGCAGAGGTAAAATTTTTGCACATTACAGCATCTTGTTTTTTTTGTGCCCTTTTATCTTCCAAGATACTCAAGTAATTAACTCCTATCCCAGAACGTTTTTAACTCCATTCTGCTTAGGATTGCAGCTCAGATTTTCTTAAAGCAAAAGCACCATACAAAAAAAAAAAAAAAAAAAAAGTAACGCCCATTTGCCTTTTCAAAGGGGTGGGAAATTAATTTAAGGGCAGTAAGAGCAGAGTTCACTGCAGATAATAATTTCTAACTCTCTGAATTTATTGACAGCCGTAGAACTCCTCGATTTCTAGCTGAGCCAGTAGCACAAATAGAAGCAGCAGCACTTATCCTGGCACACAAAGCAACCGAGCAAGGTCTACGCTACACTGACCTTGCCATCTGGACATGTGGCAAGCCCAGTGCAGAGGCATTTCTAGCATTATCCTCTATAATCATGTAAAAACTGTATTCTGATGAGAGAGGCCAAAAGACCCATGCTCCAAAGGCCCAGCTGATAACTGCAATCCATCAGTCCCTGTTATGGAAGCCAGGTCTCTCACATCACACATAGATGCCCACGTTATCTCTTCCCAAACATTAACAAATATTCACACTTTATGCATGAAGATGATGTTTTTTATTCCCTTAGTCATACTGAGTGAGAGGAGAACAGCAGGTAAGAAGCTGATCCTATGTCCCCAGTGAAAAAACTGGAAGGACTTTATTCGGGGCTGCTGTATGTTCAGGATTAGGCCTGAACGGTTTGTGAGAGGCTCTGGAATGAAGCCGTTACTGAGCTGGGAAATAAAAGAATACAATAAAAGCTGTGAATGCTGGTTCCCAATTCTGTACCCACTACACAAACACTTCCAAAGGGCACAACCTGGCAGTGCTCAGCCTTCTGCAACCGCTGCCTTCACCGTGCTGGGCACCTGGGCACATAACGGGGCTCAGCACCAGCACACATTGCCCTTGGGAGGCCTTACTCAGGAATCCTCCACCAGCTATGCTGAAAAGGCCCTGTGCTGGAAACTATGAAACAGCTGTAGCTTCAGCTCCCACTTCAGTATTACACACCAGTGTTACCAGCCTCCATCTTCGTGCCAGGAATTCTGCAGGAATTTGCTCTCTGTAGACTAAAGAGAAAGAAGAACAACAAAAAAGATTAAGGGGGGATGGAGGGGGAGAGGGAGAGAGAAGATAAAAGGCTTTTTAATTATAGTTTGACCTTCTGAAAAACAGGCTGAAAAACCTGATGTAATAATTCCTATATCAACCCTGTAACTTGTACCAAGTCTTCCTGTGCAGCACTCATCCTGCCTGGTCCATCCTGCTGTATTGCAGTAGCTTCCAGCCTCCATTCAGGC
Source organism: Aythya fuligula (assembly GCF_009819795.1). Classification (NCBI taxonomy): domain Eukaryota; kingdom Metazoa; phylum Chordata; class Aves; order Anseriformes; family Anatidae; genus Aythya; species Aythya fuligula. The sequence goes on along the minus strand of NC_045578.1, from coordinate 3,075,527 downwards.
ATCTCACACAAATGGGCTCTGCCCTGAGGAGCTTGCTGAGCTGCATCACACAAATCCCATTGTTCCAGCAGCAGCAAAGGCTTTAGCCAGCTGAGCACAAGTTGCATTTCTTCAAAACAGCACATTTTTGGGAGAACCAAACACCTCCAAGGCCTGAGATATAAAAGACTATAGGTTAAGGAGGAGATCCTCCAACAACAAAAATACATACAACCCTACAACCCCTTCCCACACTCTGACATAACATGATGCTACAGGGCAAGAGGGAGCAAGTGTAACAGTTGTGATATGTTGAAGCAAGTAATGTCACTCACTCTGTGCCTCGTACAACAGATTGACGGATTGCCAGCACAGAACTTGATTTCTAAAGGCAGCCAGCTGAAGACAAACTGTCAGTAGAAGGACCAAGATCTTTTTTTTGAAAATGAATAAACACAATCCTTGAATCCCCAAGCACTCTGGACTCTTATTAAAAGAAAAGCACAATCCAAAAGAACAAATCCTGATATGAGTCCACAGAGGAGAACAGTCTGTCTTCTGCTTAGAGAAGATGAAAACTGCTTTCGTGAAGGATGTCATTATTTAAGTATCAGCAATCCAGACCAAGAAAAACAGGTTAATTCTGGAAGAAAACAATCAGAGGGCATTATGGGGTTTTCAGAAACCCAGCAATGAATCAGCTAACCAGAAAATCAGATACTTCCACTGAAGCCCGTCTCCCATGACGACTCTTCCCAATTCTGGGCCCAGCCGTGACATCCACTTGTTTGGAGAAGTACACGAGAAAAAACGTTAATAAAATGACACCGATCATTCTACATGACATCAAGAAGGAACCGTGCTTCCTGTTTGTCATCTGCAGAATATGAAAGCTGCTCCACAGATGCAAGTATTTCAGAAGGAGGTGCCACATAGGTACACAGATCCATGGGATAAAACAGTTTTATAGAGTTTGTTGCTTTATACCTGTCAGTGTGCAAGCCTGTACCGAAGTCTACTATAAGTTTAACAGTAATGTTGCACGTAGTGAAGAAGGTAGGCCAAGATGAAGCAGTTTTTAAAGGTTTCCTGGAAAGCTGCCGTGCCAGACTACTCTCTGTGGGAAGGGAGTTGTCTTCACAGCAGTCTTAAGAAAAGCTGAAACTCAATTCACTGGATTTCTGTAAAATAAGCTTCAGTTTCATCTGATGCCAAATAAGCAAAGTTGCAACTGCTGTGGAGTTTCTTGACACATAAAGCTTTATTCTGGAGCCGTGTGTATGGTAGGCAGCATCTACTACTCAAAGGGCCATAAAGAAATAAATGTAAACGTGCTGGAAAAGAGAAAGTAACACTCAAATCTATCAACAGATAGGGACAAAGTCTGTCCCTTTCAATTAATGTCAATATAGCCACTGCTTTTGATGGGCCTGTAACACAGCCACACAGCATTCCTGAAAAAAGGACCAAATGAAGCACCAAAATTATAAAGAAGACAGAGAGCTGGTGACGAGAAAACAACTATGTTTTAACCAGAATTATTTAAGTACTACAAACTTCAATTTTTCCTGTTCTAAGCAAAGCAGACATAAAGAAGTCAGCAACACCGTGACCTGTACACAACAGATGGATCTCTTCACCTAAGCTTGCACATCAGATGTGTAGGAAGGACATTAGGGACGTTCCCGCCCAGTTTTATAAATAAACCTTGACCAAAACAAAAAATTACATGCAAGTTTTCCTAGACACCTCATCAAGGCTAACACCTTTTCTTCCTTACACCCTCACTCCCCCAGCACAGCATCCAACTCCTGCCTAGCACCCTGAGATGCTCTGAAGTATTGTGGTCTATTCTCAGCACAGGGCATCAAATCCTGCCCTGGAGCAGCTATGAGAGCTGGAAACAAAACATCTGTAACAGAGTTCTGAGGGTGCAGACCCTCGTACCAGCATATCTCCACGCTCACCACAATGCATAACGGCTTCAGACTGTGGTGGAGCTGCTGAGCAACAGGACAGGAGCGCTGCAAACATCAGTTATGCAGAACAAAGGGATGGGTGGGAGAGCCTTGGCAAAATAAAACTAAGTAGCAGAAATCATACAAATGAGCCTGGAACGGGCTGGGGGGTGGAAGAACAGGCAGCAATCCTGTTGCCTGCTGAGATTCCTGAGCCGGGAAATGGGCGATGCAACGCCAGCAGAAGGCAGCACACTGCTTTCAGTCTGCTCATCCAGATCCAGACTGGGTGTGCTTCTGCCCTCTTCGTACAGGAACTTCACCATTTACATAATTTACCCGGAGATAATCAAGAGCTGGCTTGAATATTGCATGAATTAATCCAAGAATCCTCATGCATGCTACACCCAGGAAAATGGTTTATTTTCCCAGACACCCCAGCTGTATTGCTGTCCAGGTTTCATGAACTGGAGTCTGCAGAAACATTCCCCCTCACATCAGATTTTCAGCGTGGGTACTAGCTCGCTGAAATCAATGAAAAGAAACCTGTTGTATTTGCCAGGTATGAACTGGGTTATCAGGACATTCCAAGCAGATTTGTAATGAAGTAATTGCCTTGAATATTGACATTTATACTCTTGTATCTGTAGGCATGACGAAGAAAAAAATACCTCTTGCACAAGAAATCTCTAGTCAAGCATAACGCGAAAGTCAGCTGTTTTTCAATATAAACAGTAAGGTAACTTATTAGGCAGTGGTTACGCTATTTTAAAGTACACGCTGGCATTATTTCATACCAGCCTTTAGGCTTTACTATTCAACCTGACTATTTCTAGTTTTCAGCTGGCTGTGCTTTTTAGCTTTGTACAATGCAAAACACAGTTAAATGGTACCACCTCGGAACTTAGGCCTAATGCCATTTGTTGGTCCTACAGCAACTGGAGCCAAAAAAACAGGATTTATTTGCAGGAGAAACAACCTGAACAACATTAGTTTGTTTTTGAAGGAAGACAGCAGACTCCTGGATAAGTGGGAAATATTCCCATGGAAGAGAAAGACACACCTGTAAGCTTCAGGTATGTCCTTATTTTGGAAATTGATTTTGGGGACGAGAGATATTTACTCAGCATTTTTCTCACTTCTTGCTACCAGAAAGAGTGGATTCATCCACAGCACACACAAGACTCTCTATAGGGACCATTTCACAACAACCTGATCTTTTCTGTCTATTAGCAGAGGCTTGACTTAATTTTTTCAATACTATATACACAGACTTACATCACATGAGCTAAAAGAATACCCCAATAATTGACAAGATTAGGTGTGGCCAAATGTTTTTCTCGCGCAGTTCAGAGATATCGTAGTCAGGCAGCATCGTCTCAAAACATAACGAAAGATGACATTTCATCAGACAATATAGATGTGCCAGGCAATAAATCTTGCAGCAGAAGGCTCCTTCCTATTTTAATTCTAGTCGTCACCGATGGAAAGATACAATTGTCTTTCTCAAGCTACGACAGACAGGAGAGAGATGAAGCCAAAGCAAACACCCCAAACAACAGAAAAAAAAAAACAACACAACACAACACACTGAAATACTCAGGATTTCATTTAAATCCCAGTGTACTCATTCTGGTCTAATAAAAATAGCCCACCCCACTGTTTGCACAATCCCTGAGATCAGTAGATATTATCCTACAGCTGCCTGCACTACTCAGAACCGTACGGAGGCTTGCTTCAGTGGGGCACATCCATCTGTCTCCCCCTCCCTTTATCAGATGCTTCATTTCAGCCCCAAGCATGGAACTGGTGGGAGATCTCCCCCACCGTGACTTGCGGATCTGTGCCCTGCTGACCACAAAAAGGTGTCCCTAAGGCTTTGACATTTTGCACTGTTTTAGGATCTGCCATCTAAAGGTTAGCAAATAAAGCTGTTTTGCAGTACTCCACAGGAGTGTTTTTTTTTATTCGGCATCTGACCACGGTGGCTGTCAGCACATGCAGAAAGGGCTCTCGTGTGTAGCAGCACAGACCGTCACGGACTACAAAAATCCACCTAAAAACATGGTTAACGTGGCCGCAGTTAGCCCGTGGCAGGTTGTACTGCGCTGCTTACAGCACCAGATTTGTCCAAGCCACCTAGCCTGAATCTCTAGCTATGGTACTGCAGCGTAGATCGGTCCTGAGGTAGGAACCATTCACTTTTTCCATCCCCAGCCACACAACCAGGCAACAACAAAGTACAAAATGAAATCCCAGCACCTCGTCCCCCTTCCTGCACTCCAGCCGTGCACAACAGCCAGGCGGGTAAGGAAAAAAGCAGCAGTGGCAGCAGCAAGAGTCAGAGCCAGAAGAGTTTAAAACATTACCTCTTAAAGAGAAGATTTAGATATATTATCTAGTGAAGTCTATTCGTGTATCAGTGGCCACTTTTCCTTCAGAACAAACGATCAGAAATAGCTCCTTCAGTGCCAGCAGCTCAGCACTCAAAAATAACCCTTTGACAAGGAGCCAGCCTGTGTCCACGGAGGATATACAGCCCACTGGGACCAGGACTCAAACCAGCTTGCTTCTCCTCCTTGCTCTCCTTCTTGTTCTCCAGCTCCCTGCATGCCTGTGGGTAAATCACTCAACCTTCCCGTGCCTAAATTCCACATTTGTGTAACAAGGATAATCGCTCCTTGCTGCTACAGAGAGCCATTGTCAGATCACGTTGACTAGTGATTGACAGGAGCCTAGGTACTACAGACAGCACCACCGAAAATTGCCCCTCTGCCGCAAAATGCTTGATGAGAAACAAATGTTCATTTAAAAAAAAAAAAAAAAAAAAAAAAAAGATTTCAGATTCAGTTCCCCAGTAGCTACCACAAAGAACAGCAATTTAACAAAGACTCTACAAATGGGGAAAAACAACAACAACAAAAAACACAATTTGGCAATGTCCTTTCCAGATTAGGCTTTTAACCTGACATTAAAAAAAAGAAAACCTACATGCACAATCACGTATGATAAACGTAACGACAAAACAACAGAACAAAGAAGGTGGGCAATACTGTTCTTTCTAGCTTAAAAAAAATTACAGTGCACTCAATTTGCCAGTTTTATAGGTGATGTGACAGGTCCTCAGTTCATCTTTGGACAATGTGAGAACAGAATGATTAGCAGTGTATGATGACAGTGATCGCTGGCTGGTTCCTGGAGAGCTGATAAGTTATTAAGTTAAACAATGCATCACTATTATGAGCAAGTCAGTGCACTAACTGTAATTTCCTTGAAAGCTGAGCAGTGCATGATTATACTTGTCCACTCAGACTCCCTGCTGGCAGCTCCGTATTCTGCTATTGTTCAGAGCTCCACAGCCTCCCCAGTACCCAGGATACAGCCGCCTGAAAATGTATTCTTCACATCCAGCCCCCGTCGTGGCAGCTGTCATCTGAAGGGTACCGGGAAGAGAGACATTCTCTGTCCTGAAGCACAGCTATTAGAGCCCCTGAAAACATGTGTTTTTGTTTGTCAGCACAAGCTACCTCTCGTTTCTCGTCGAGGCAATTTCCATTTCAAGAGTGCTCTGACTTCAGAATGACATATATACATATATATTATATACATACATTTCTACTTATTTGTGTGTGTGCATTCAAAAACACACATGCTCACAAGTACATCCCTGGCTGTTTTCTTTATGACGCTCAGGAAGACTGCTGTTATTACTGGAAGCTCGAATGGACATCTTGCAACCCTACTTACGTTTCTCTCTGAAAGTATAAGCAAAGAAGACAGAGCACACCTTCAGTAACGAACCTAGGAGAAGTAGGAACAGAAAAGGCAAAAGAGAAGGAAAGCACAGCAGTCAGATGAGAGGGATTTCAAGTGGCTAATGCAAACACAGACTGGAAACATGGCTCTTGTCACTCCTACCAGAAAGAGGCAGTTCAGCAGTGGTGGTGGTGCAGGGCATGGAAAAAAGAGTCAGGCTCCTACTACAGAGCTGCTCTGTGAGATGAGCAGGTCCCTCACCCCCTCTATGTCTCTCAGTTTCTCCCTCCATGCAGAAAGCCAGCCGTGTCTCCCAGCTCTCACAGATGCAGCCAAAATGCACCAAGATGGGTGACCCCTGAGCACGCAGCGGCTGCAGGGATTGCAGCTGCAGAGCGGGGCAGTGCGGGGGCCTGATGCTGCACTGCTGGAGAAATGGAGTAAAGCAAGTCCCTAACCCACATGGTTATGGGGTAAGATAAGCACAGAGATCCCTGTTTTGATTCCCTAAACTAATTTTCAGCAATGCATCTTCACTCCTTCCTGCATGAAGTTACACTAAGCCTCCCCCCTCCCCAGCTTTGGTACAGTTTCACCATGCTTTTGTCCTGAAAGGTTGTCAGCAAGCCTGTCCAGAAGGCAATTTTCTTTTAAAAGCCCCTAAGTGTTTTTCCCTCCCACAGTAACAGACATTTCAGAGTCTAAGCCCCATTGGCTTCTAATGAGCCTTGGGGTGCCAAGTGCTTAAGCCATTTTTTTTTAAATGGGACTTAGGTGATTCTGAAAATATTATCATGTACCTCACATTAGATTTGATATAAAGTGAACATTAAGTGGGAAGAAAACCTGACACTGAGAACATTTGACAAGTGCTTAAAAGGTAGAGTCTAATTCATTTCAAACTTTGTTTTATGTAATACTTGTTTAAGGAGCACCATGAAATTCTCTCATTGTCCTTTTCTCTGTGCTGATCCTGCAAGGAATATATAAACAGTAATATGTTTAAACAAGCCAAGGAAAATGTACCACTCTATTTTGAATCCAGGAACTGTTCTATTCCTGTCATTGAGAGTTTTGTTGTTGTTGTTTTTTTCAAATGCAAGTAAAAAATAATTATTGTTGGAATTAAAAACACAAAAGGAGCAAATGTAATACTCAAAACATGATACTAGTGATACACAGAAGATGTGCTTATCCTATAGTTTGGCAAAACAGAAAACACCACTCCTGTTCATGTATCTCATACTTCACAACTTACTTCTATCCCTACAACAAGATCGAATCATCTGACCATTCTCCTGCCCAGTAAAGAAGGGCTAAGAAGTCAAACAATCATTTGTACCCTGACTCCAAAATTAGCCATCCCACAGCTGCACTACAGCAGCTGTGAGCCCGTGCCATACACATAACCAAAATGATTTGGCTTCAGAGGTGCCTTTTTTTCCCTCACTGAACCTGGATCACGCTCGGCAAGCTAACAACAACCTCCACAACAGCAGAGGTGGGAGCTGCTGACTCGGGGCCAGGAATCTCAACTGCTTGGCTACGATCCTCCATCTGCACCCTCAGCTATCCAGCCAACAGGGGCTGCGCCTAGAGATAGAGTCAGGAACTGTTTTAAGTGCTGTGGCCATCTACAAATACATAAGAAAACACACGGTTATGTTCCAGTCAGGGGGAGCTCAAAAGGAGATGCACTGCAGTAACGCGCCACGGAAGGCTATCAAGCATGGATTAACAGCCAAGGATGTACTGGCTCAAAGGCTTGCTGATATACTGCAAACATAGAAGAAAATTAATTTAAAGCATATACCAACATACATCTCCAAAGACCACCGATGTTACACGAGGCATTTTACACACACATGCACACACACTTTGTCATTTCTGACTTTTTTTTCCTGTTTTATTTCCCCACCAAGAAGTAGGTCATTATCACTTGTACACTTTCACAATGAGATACCCATTGAAAACACGCTGCTTCACAAGCCCATTAAAAGCTAATACATAACCATATTGTTTTGAGACTATTTCATATTTAAATCATTGCCTGAGATTACAATCCAGCCACCATCTGAAAGAACAAAGCCGTTCAGACGGGTACAGGACGCACAAAGTCTTTTTACATTAGTCATTCCAGGCTGATTTCACAGCGCTGCGCAAAGGAGAAGTATTTATTTCCCTTACGCTGCAACACCAGAAGAGCTACCAGGGGACAGCTCGGTGATCCGGCACCATCCCTTCCCTTCGAGACCTCTCTCCTTGCCCAGACACACAGCGTCAGTCCTCAATAGCACGGAGCGCCTGTCCCGGGGTCAAGCCCCGGCAGCCCCCGAATTACAGCACTGCGATGGGTAATGTGGCAAGGCACGAAGCCAAGAAAGTGACTGCGTGCACAGGAATTATGAGAACCACTCAGAAAGGCAGGGCGTTGGAGTAACTTGATACGGGTATGAGGGCTATAGAGAAAACTCTTCCATATAGTGTGGTTTCATCGCATGATGAGTATTGCAGAAGGATTTCAGGAGCTGTGCAATAACCAAAGCACCACTTTTCCTGCAGGCCATCCACCACACAGTGCTGTGCGCTAAACCGAGCACCATTTGGACTCTATGCCATTCTAATACTTTCCCTTACTTGTGTCAAAGACATAAATAAAGCTTCCATGTCGAGGACTGGGGTTGAAGTGGCTTCATTAGTCTTGTACATCCATCTAACGGTCCTACAAATTGTAATTCAGCTGCCTGCACTGATACAGAAGTGAGTACATGCCCTTTCCCAAGGCCAGCTTTGCTCTTATCCAGCTATGGAATTTTTTGGCTTCTACTTTGTTTAAATTAGAGCAGCCTCGAGGCTGCTCTAACTTCAGCTTTTTTTTTTTCTTTAAACAATGTGCAGCCAATAAGCAGTTTCACATGAAATGCTCACGAAGAAACATAAAGTACCAATAAATTAATGCAACAGACAGTTTTTCTTCCATACTGAGGGACCTCTCCAAAGCTAAGAGGTCGTACAACCCCACTATTACCTTCAAAAAACACATTGTCCTGTTTAAATGAAACATTAAATCACAAGTTATACTAGGATAGGGAAAGCAGTGCCAAACAGAACAAAGTTATAATGTCAGGAAGGTCAACAACACCTCAACTCACAGGACAGCAAAGCCACGTGCAGGGCTTTAAGTACAGGATTCACCGGGGCAACACCCTGCGGGACCATCTCCACTCAATTGTGCCTTAGCTGGGGAGGCAGTCAGACCAGATGATGGCCAGAGATCCTTCCCAACCTCAACCACTCTGTAAAGATGTGCTGTTTTCTTCTTCTGTGACAGCACTGTACCAGGCTTGCACTGAAAACACCACAAAAAGGTTAAGGTCCTACTACAGCATTAACTGGTGTAAGTCCCACAAGAGGCTACCATGTGGTTAGGAGACCTCAGTCTCCAAGCCAACCTCGTGCTTTGTCGTTCTTCTCCCTCCTTGAAGTAAACCATAACGCTTGCTTTGGTCAAGCTGAATTCTTGCAAACCTCTGCTTTGCTCAGCCAAAATCATTCTGGTCTAGCAAAGAGGTCCCCGTTGGCCATCAAAACGCTGAGACACCTGTGTGCCAGGGACACTGAAAAGAAAGTAAACATTAAACCAAAAATCTTCGTGTTAAAAGCAATGCTCTGTTCTCAAGGAATCTCATCATTTTATCCATTCCTAACTACCGTTGCCTCATCTGCAGTGCCTGTAACTCAAATCCATTTCATTTTCCAGAATAATGTATTAATTTTATTTGCACAGAAATCTCTACAGACAGTCTACACTGCTGAGTTTTGCCTGAAAAAAAGACCTCAACTGAAACAGCGATCTGTCTTGATTTGTGTGCCGTAGTCCACAAAAGACAAGCATTGCTGGACACACGGCCCCATCTCTTGCTGCAGAAACCCATTCACCAACTGTTCTAAAACCCATGGTGAGCTCAAGAGAAGGAGCCAGAAGCATGTATGGTTTCCCACCTTGCTACCTCAGCTCACGCAAACAAGTCATGCACAGTAAAACTCTGCCTGGCTGATGAAAACGCCAAATGGGTGATAACGCACACCTCAAAACACATCATCTCAGTATTTTACAGTCTGTCCCAAATTTATCTCCGCAGCAATGAGAGGGAAATTCTACCACGTCCATTTTGCAGCCCAGTAGTTAGGACATGAAAACAGTTAAAAGTACAATTTTATTTTAACATTATAAAATCCAATCTACAGATTTCAGATACCTGAAATCATTTTTTGAGTGATGGCATCTTACGTGTAAGGAAGATTGTTTAAATAAGAATTAACTATCAAAGGAAGTATGTTTGTTGCTGAAACTCCAAAGCAAATTTAACAAGTCAATTGAGGAGAAATCGGTGACAAAGCAACTGGAACCAGTCCATTTACGCAATAAGCCAGATTTTAATAGCAACAGCATCTTCTGCAAGAAGAGTAATTTGAAACGAGGAAAATATTCTCTCAATTTAGTTCAGAATGATCACTAGTTCATTCCAGGTTGAGACACAAATTAGGAACTGAAAAAGCAAGTAAATTTGTTTTTTCTTTTTTTTTTTTTTCCCCTCCAGTCTGCAAACAAGAAGTAGGTGTGGGAGGCTGAGATCTACTAGCTCTAATCTCTTGACAGGCATAGTCTCACGTCACCATCAATTCAGTTTGTTTTATACAGATCAGAACAAATTGTTTAGTTGCATACACAAAATAGGTTCATACTTTTTTTTTTCTAAATACTCAGCACATTTAATGTTGTTCATTATTTTAAAACAGCAAATCAAAATGCTTGCTTGCCATGTTATAACCAAACTCCAATTTCCACCCAAAAGCAGCGTGAAGAAGATCACAACTGGAAGATTAATCATGTAATAAATAAGTCATCCATCATTTTCAAAAAAGCATAAAAATAAAGACTGAGTAAATCTATGTAAATGTATACAGTTGCTTAGATGCATACAGAGTATATCCTTCTCATTACTAAAACAACCTTTTTTCGTTTTGCCGAGACCACATTTATTTGCAAGCAAGTGCCTTAGAGGCTATCAGCAGAGGAGAGTCAATCGCTCTTTAGGAAAAGAAATAAAAATAACAAATGTTAAACAAGATTAACATGGGCCGTTTCCATCACGGTCTCTGACTTGTCAACTTCAGCCAACTCGCCCTGTAAAACAGGATATATTCTCTAGCATAATAAAGGGTTGAATGCTCATCTTTTAATCACAGAACTAGAATAAATATTCAGGTATCACTAAAACCAGTGTATATCATTGCTCAGATCCTCTGACACAATATTTCTAAAAGCCTGAACAGAAAAAAAAAGACCAGAAAAGACGTTTTAGCTGTTCTACCTGTGTCAAAACTTGTAAATTTTCCCCTCCCAGCTTTAGAAATTGCCCCCAGTATCATTTAAAAATAATAATAATAAAAAGTCCACCGATTTGAATACTTTTATATAACACTTCAAGGTTGCATTTTTACTTTCAAATTAATGTAGTTTGCAATACCTTATGACATCTCTGGTATCCTTTGTAATGAGGACACTAAAACCGTGGGTTAAGAAAAGCAACGTTTCCTATAGAGTTACATCTGCATCAAACACATTCACACTTATGAAGCAGTTGGGTTCCTTCTTTACAAACAATTTCTACTAAAAGAATTTGGGCCAAGGACAGTTGACCAGCAACTACAGCCTACATCTCCCTACAACTACTGGACAGTAATAGCATAAGTATCTTAACAAACACTTATTCCATCACATCAACGAAACTGAATTGGTCCAGAAAGGTCTGAAAAGCAATTGCTTTGCCAACTGAGCCATCCACACAATAGCACGTCCCAAAGTCCTCCAAAGACTACCCGTGGTTTGCTGCCACCAAACAAGCTCACTTGTCTTTTCCTCATGCCAACATTGTGCTAAACAGCAACTCCAATAGCACAGCATTAATGCTGGGAGCCCTTTGAAGTAGGCTGCAGTACAGAAGGACTTTTTTATTTTAATCTCCGGTTAAGAATATTTAACCAAAGTAAGGAACAAGATCTGGTTGGTGAGGAAGTTTAGGCATTCATTGCTTTCTTTTGGTTGTAAAAATAAAACTTTATCAACCAGTACAAAATGTTTATGATACATCAGACCACAAAAATGAGATCTGATTCTCTGTTTCCATGGGCAGCACAGTAAAACTTAGTGCTGTATGTCTGAAACTAACGGGACTATATAGTCATGAAAAAGGCTTTATCAATCTTTATTTCCTTTGTTCCCTAATAAAACATTTTTGTCTGTTGTTTTCTCAATAACTGTATCTTACAGTTAGTTATACAAAACCAAGCAGAGCTTGGGGGAGGAGAGATCTTTTTACTTTGAAATGATAACTGCAACTTACAGGCTTTGCTCTGTTGATTCTGAACTGCAATGAATGGAGTTATTTCCTCACATTCCTCTTGTATAATTCTTCCTTCACCAGCCTTCAGCTATCAGCAGATCAGAGCTGGAGTTTACTCTGGAGTTGGCAGTAAACAAAAGAACAAATCTGCACTGTTTCCTCTGAAAAAGAAATTGTAGCTCTTGTCCAAACACATTAAAAAAAATTGAAACATGCAGGACGATTAAGGAGTTGTGTATTAGATAAATGAGGTAGTGTGCTCAACAGATATAAAAAAAAAAAAAAAGAGTAGAATTAAGTGAAAAGATCTACATATTTATAGAGGACAAACAAGGCACTGTCAAATAGTTCCAGCTATCAAACGGGGCCTAATTTAAGTTATAACTCAGCAGCAGGAATAGCCTGTGGATTCAAGCTATTGTGTTAATGAACAACTCAACTGTTACTTCTCGATGATAAATGCACAACAGTCATGCGATCCTTAGCAGACCTGCAGCGCTGCTGCTGAAGCAGAAGAGCGCCCAGCTTGCAGAGGAAGCCATCTAGGAACTAACAAAAGCCACATTTTTCGTTTAAATATTGACTTTCATCTGAAAGTAATAAACAAATATTCAGCTGAAGGGAGTTTTAACAATTTACATGGCAGAAGATAAATATTTTTTCCTCTTTTTTATTTCTCAGCTCAACATCAGTGGGCACCAGTGCTGCTTCCTCTACATGACTGAACTTGTAGCGTATCCCCAGATGATGGATTGCATCTGTGCAACAGCTCTGGCCATGGACAGCAGCAGTTCAGCATGGGAAATGAGGAATAACAACCACCCCAGGACAAGCTACAGCCAGGTGTTTGTTTATTTAAAAGGCAAATGTCCAAGTTCAGATGGGGGGTGGGAGAGGAAAGGGAGGAAATCTTACAAAATGAACAGTTCTGTTACAAAAGCCAACATCTAAACCAAACATTTCTCCAGCTACAAGGCACTGTGAGTTTGGTCCAGAACTGCTTCTTTGGTCCAGATTCTGCCTTCTGAATCCCACTTACTTTCTAAATGCTCCTGACAGCTTCTGACCAGGCACCAGCCTCAGGGCAGGCTGGGGACAGAGGGACACTTGCCAGGCAGAGACAGGAGTAAACCAGGGCAGTGTCAGAGCAGAAAAGAAAGGAAAATCACAACAACATTTGAAAATAAACAGTAAGAGACTACCAGGAAGGAAACCTACTCTTTACAAGGTTTAATGTATTAAAATACCACAGAATGTCCTCACATCCCAGTGGTAACTGGGATGCCCAGCTGCCCCAAATAGAGCGATGACATTCACAATTAAAGAGCTGATGTCCTTTGTTAGGCCCAAACAAACATCTGTTCGCTCTCCCTCTTACTTGTTTGATTCTCCCCAGCTCTCGCTGGTCCTGACCATGCAGCAGCAAGCTCAGCACCACACAGGGACACGGGAAGGCAGTCAGGAAGGCTGAGTGCTTTGGGGAAGGGTAGGCAGGTGGCTTCGGCCACCAGACTTCACATTGCTCCAGCCTCCCGTGGCATCTGGACATCAATGTTTGGGTCCCTCCATAACCGATGGTCAGCCAGCCAGGCTGAAAAAGGAGTCCCCAGACCTCAGATACCACACACCAAAAAGAAAAAATGAGTCATTTTGGAGCCTTTGCCACACCAAAGGAAAACAAGAGCAACCTGTTCTGGTGAGTCAACACCGCAAAAGCCTCCATTCAGTGGTCTTCCTGGGACATACTGAGGGGTGGAAGCCAAGAGCAATAGGTTTTAGCAAGAGGAGTAACTTATCCTTGCCAGATCACCCAATGCTGCAGACCAGTCTGTACTTCATAATAGGGACATAAATGACCCTTGTTTGCCTAAGTTTATACCAAAGGAATGGACTTCTGATCTCCTGAACTCCCTTAAATGATGCAGATTTTAAGATATATTTCAAACACTTGTTTATCCTATTATGTTTTGAAATCCAAAATAGATCTTTTATTACAGTATCTCCAATTTCAGGACACCTAAACGGTAAACAAGCGATGAGGGAATGAAAAACACTTATATTAATAGCAACAACACATTGTTTATAAGTAGGGGTGTCGATTATTACTAAGCAAAAGGGACACATCACCAAAGAAACTATCACAAAGTTAGCAAAAATAACAAACCTAGCTTCATGGCTTATTTATATACGAGAGAATCACAGAATCACAGAATTTCTAGGTTGGAAGAGACCTCAAGATCATCGAGTCCAACCTCTGACCTAACACTAACAGTCCTCCACTAAACCATATCGCTAAGTTCAACATCTAAACATCTTTTAAAGACCTCCATGGATGGTGACTCCACCACTTCCCTGAGAGAAGCCAGTTTATTCCACACAGCTTATCACTGTTTACTTCTCACTACCCTTTGATTGGAATGAACATTTTTAAGCACCTCTCTGAGAACCCCTCCTGCCTCCGAGCGTCCCCTGGCAGAGGCAGCGTGGCAGCAGTGCTGAGCACAAGGCAGAGGCCAGCCTGGCTCCTGCAGCCCACCCGGCTCCTCTGGGAAGCATCTCTTCTCTCTCGTGGATCCAGTGCCAGGTCTGGAATCTGCACCTTGCAAAGTACCTGTGATTCTGCTTGAAGCCACCGGTGTGCAGCAACTGCACCTCTAGAAGGCGACCTGGGAGCCTTGCAGAAGAAAACAAGATGCTTTAGAAATGGCTGCCTTAAACACTCCTGAGACTGAGGTCTCACCCTTCACACATGGAGAATTTGTTCCTTCTCTTTAGCACACTGAAATAACAAGGACCACCACAAACTAAACGCTATCAGAAAACTCTCAATTACAGATTTTAAGATTTTCGATGCTAGGCACAGGACCTACTATTATTTTAACTGCCCAGCTCTGTGAACAAACCAACCTCTCAACTTCATCCTAATTATAACTTAATATCATTAGAATTTAAATAACACCTTTCTCCCTCAACTACTTCAATTCTCTGTTTACCACCAAACCTTTATATTAGGTACTGGGACCAAGAGAGGAAAGGCTACTTGTTAACTCATTGACTCCAGATGTTCAAGGGTCTTTCTATCTCAGCATTACCCAGAAACCAGCAAACGAAGGCCAGTTCCTTTATACAGACACAGTGCTTGGAAAAACCCTGACCCCACTTGATTCTCCAGGACTTGAACTCTCCGTATATATTTTTATAAACTCAAAAGACAAGGTCAACCTCACTTTTTCCATGTACTAGTGGCTCAGTGCAGGCGTTACCCAAGACTTGAAACTGTCCTTCCTCCCCCTCCATCCAGATTTAATTCTTATGCTGTAGAGGGAGACGTAGTTAGAAGTGTGCTGCAAGCAGGACAAAGATCAAGGCTGGAGCATGGTAGCACATTAGGATGTCTATCAAGTCCTCGAGCAGGTCATTTGGGACACATCATCTGACAGCATGAGATGTTTTAACCCTGTAGAAAGGAGGTGCTTAATTTTGGTGGGAGGGAAGCTGTTCTTCTTGCAGCACTACAGGTGGGAAGGATGAGCACTATTCTCTGCCCCAGAGAATGAGCATTTACAGGGGCACATACAAAGAGAAAATGATGCAGTGTTAAAACCAGGCACAGTTACATTTACATGCACAAACACAAGGCACACCTTCTGAATAGGCGAAGATCCTTGGCACCAAGGAACCCATGAGCCAAATGAAGACAGGTCACGATCAGTAAAACACTAGGATGATGACGCTGAGAGCAACAGCAAAGAGATGAGGTACATGCAAATCTTCAGCATGCAACTAAACACTACAAAGACCTGATCCTCCACTAGGGTGCCTGGCAGAGTTCAGGTGAAGTCAATGGGTCTGCACTTATTTACACAAGCAGAGCACCAAAAGCACATTGCTCAGCATAACTAAGTTGGGGTTTCACTATTAGCTATCATTTGACTATCTGTCTCAATGCATCTCTGCATAAGATATCTCATACCTAACAAAGTTATGATTAATAGTGTTTTTCTTTCAGCTCAGTTCAGCCCACTGTTTTATTCACTACTGGTCTCACCTCTTCACCTCGTTAACTGCTTTCTTGCTTCTGGCCATCGGAATAGTTCCAAAATTGCTGTTCTTTGTTCAAAAAAATACTGCTATTGTAACAGAAGCTAAATTAAAAGACTCATGACATGAACAAGGGCAGACAAAGTGGCAAAAGGCCAACTAACGAGAGGGAGATTTGTTACTTTTCCTTCCCAAGAGGATTAAGAAAAACGTACAAGATTTGAAAAATTGTTCCAGCCCTATTCCCTAGTGTACGAGAACGTGAAAGATATTCCAATACTCCTTCCAGATCACTTCTCAGAAGTGAGAGCCTATGTAAAGCTGTGGAATCTCTTGCCTTACCAACAGAAGGATACTGGTGATGTCATTGCCACCTCTCTGGATCACATCTGTCCCTCAAATCATTATTTCTCACTGGCAGCCTTGCAGCACAGGTAAGAGCTCTGTTTAAGGTCTCAATGGGAAAAAGATAGGTAGTAAAAGTAACGGGCATTTTTATCTCATCAGATAGGACCAGCAGAGATGTAGGGCACCTTCTGCTTTCATCCCCCATGTAGTCCTTCCCAGGTGGGGTGGTTGGGGGGAAATTTGTCTTGCACATTAATAAGAAGTTGTTGTCTCCTGGGTGCATCCACTTCTTAGAGTGAGAATAAACCAGCAGGACCATAAATTCAGTTACATCTCTCAGAGACTTTCACTTGTCACACAAACACATCCATCAGAGCAGAAGGTCCATGGGGCAGGGGTCTTGGGTGCAGAAACCCAGAGGAGAAAGAGCAACATCTCAGCACTATTGGCTGTCTCAAGAACGACAGAGGCAAGCTTTCCCTTCTTTCCCCTACATTGCTACTCTCTGCAAAAACACAACAAAAGGGAAATAGATAGAAGCTCCCCATGCCAAACAAAACCTTTCCACAAACAGCTTTCTTCCTGACCAGTGAGGTTCCATGGAAGCGTTACTGATACTCACTGCGTGGAAAGAGCCAGACACCAGTGACCTGGGGAATCCCAAACTGCCCAGTGCTGCACCCCAGTGCGGGACCAGCTATCGCAGCGCAGGGCAAAGGGCACACTTGCTGTCCGAGCCTTTCACACCTCTCTACGTACAGATACAAAATTTAGCATGAAGCAAAAAGAAAACAGGATCATCCACGAACTTAAATACGTAAATAAATCAGTAACCCCCAACCCCCAGCCTATGCATTAGAAGTGACAGGTTTGAAGATTTCATTGCTGACGCCGACAGCGACACTTTGTCAGCAGGGGGGGGAGCAACAGCCCCCCCACCAAATCAGCAACCGCTTTCAATTAGCAATGAAATAACACATGAAAAATAGAAATTTAAGATTGAAGAGCCTTTAATACCCCGCTGGGTATTCAGGGACAGCAGTAAACAAGGTGCTGATGTGCATTACGCTGCAAACAACGTTAGCGCTGAGCCAAATGGGATGAGCCCCAAATCAGAGTGAGATTTCAATGCATGAAGTTTAACTGTGAGATAAGGGACTGTAATCAAATTACACCACAAATAGGTCCATTCATCCATAAGCATTATTGCAGAGAGAGGATTGAATTACAGCTTGGAATAAAACAATTTAAGAAATAAAAAGCAAATTTATTATCTATTTATTATTGTCCTACTGCCAAAGAAAATTTCCCACCTTCATTACAAGAATGCTATCTAAGATGAATCTGAAGAGAAAGCTGAAATACCAATTATCAGGCTGGAAAAACAAGAAGAGTTTGAGTCGTGCTATTTACATTCCCATTCCTCTTTCTGAATAGAGCAACAAAGTCAACAAGCGAAGTGAAGACATAAGAATATGCATTTGCAATTCAAGTTGTTTTGCTGTGAAAGGCCTAGGCAGCAAGGCACACTCAGTAACACTGGCCAGAGTGTTTTCTTTCCTTCCCCTAAGAAAAAAATAAAATTCTTCACGGTGCCTTCCATTACAGTTGTTTTTTTTTTTTTTTTTTTTTTTTTTTTCCTCCAGAAAGCTATCACAATCCCTATTACTCAACACCACGATTTTTAAAGAGCACCAAGTGCAAGGCGAGCACTGCCCCTGCCCTCCTGCAATCCGGCAGCACCAAAAAAACACCTTTTAGCGCAAACCTTTGCACGAGCCGCTCCGGCAGCGAGCGGCAACGACCGGGAGAGGGGAGGAAAAAAAAAAAAAAAAAAAAGCGAGAGAAAAAAAATAAGAGAGCAAGAAGGGGGAAAAAAAAAAAAAAAAAAAAAAAAGGAAGAGGGGAAAAACACCAGCACCAAGCACTCCTCCTCCTCCTCCTCCTCCTCCTCCCGCTGCCTTTGTTGTCCGGCGGTGGCCCCGAGCCTGCCCCCCCGGCCCCCACCTGTTCCCGTTGCGCTGCCCCAGGACCTTTTGGGGGGGACCCCAAACTCCGGCCCCCCCAGCTTGGGAGGGGGCAGGAGAGCTGCGGGGGGCACAACCCCTGCTCCCCCCAAAAAAACACCCCTCTAAGGGGCAAGGTGTCCCCCGGGGCCAGCACCCCGGCTCGTAGCAAGCAGGGTGCCCCCCCCAAAAACACAGCACCCCAAGGTGCCCCCCCCAAAAAACGCAGCACTCCAAGGTGCCCCCACCCCTGGCAGCAGCACCCCGGGGTGCAGGACGGCCGGGGGGTGCCCCCCGAGCAGGGAGCCCCCAAACTCCTGCACCCCCCCCCCCGAGGGGGCGAGGAGGGGGCGCCCCCAAACCCCGTCCCCTTTTGGGGGGGCAGAAAGGGGGGGTCCCCGGCACCCACCTGGTCTTGGAGGAGAGGAAGGCAAGTTTGATCAATCCGTAGGTGAAGAGCTGGATGCTCTCCTTGGCTATGCTGGCCACCCGGAGCCTGTGCTCTAGGATGTGCAGTTCCATCTTTTCCTCTTTCTCATTTGTAGTTCATCTAGCCCCGGCGTTAATGGGGGGGCTGGGAGGGGAGGGGGGGGGGGCTCTTACTGCCGGCGCCCCGGGCTCGCTTTTTGTGTTGCCGTTGCTTTTATTATTTTTTTTTTTTTTCCCTCCCCCTCCTCTCCTTCCCTCCTCCTCCTCCTCCTTCCCTCCTCCTCCTCCTCCTCCTCCTCGCCCGGCTCCTCTCCCCCTGCCCGGCTCCGGGGGCGGGGGGTGCCAAAGTTGCGCGGGGGGGCGCGGAGCGGGGCCGGGGCCGGGGCAGGGGCAGGGAGCGGAGAGGAGCGGGGCCGAGCCGAGCCGCGCGGGGCCGGCCGCACAAACAAGTTGCCACTCACGGCCCGCGCCTGCGCAGCGCCCCGCCGCACGCCGGGCCTTGGAGTCCGCGCAGCCACGGCAGCCCCCGGCCCCCCTCCGGTCCCCGCCGGGGCGGCTCGGAGGGGAAGGAGGGGGCCTGCCCGTGAGCCTCCCTCCCCCGTCCCGGTTCTTTGTATTTTTGAAAATGTCATGTCTTGAATTTTTACTTTATTTCACCTTATTTTACTTTATCTTAATTTTGTATTATTTTAATTTATTTTATTTTAGTTTTACTTTATCTTTATTTAAAATTATTTTTATCTTATTTTATCTTTTCCTTATATTTTATCTTTTCCTTATATTTCATCTTTTCCTTATATTTTATCTTTATCTTATTTTCTATTTTCTTTATATTTTATCTCTTCCTTATATTTTATCTCTTCCTTATATTTTATCTTTTCCTTATATTTTATCTTTTCCTTATTTTCTTTATCTTTATCAAATTTCTTTTGTTTTTCTTTCATTTTCCTTTATTTTAATTTGCTTTATTTTATTATTTATTTTTCTTTAATTTTCTTTAATTTTACCGTTTGGCTCAGGAGGCACACGGCACAATCCTTCAGGAGCCAGTAGAAAAGAGAAGCTTCACAAGTTTTCAATAATAAAGGAAATACTCCCATCTTACCCCATTTATTACCCTATGCAGAAATACTCCCATCTTAGCCAGTTATCACCCTATACAGAAATACTCCCATCTTACCCTGTTTGTTCTCATTTACAGCCAATGTGCAGCCCGTATCAGTTTTCCCACAAAGCAAAACTGAAGCGAACAAACGACCCCAGTGTGCACCCAGGTGTTACAGAAGGAGAGCTGTGGCCAGTGGGAAGGCCAAAGCAGTGGTGTGAGGATGTGGATGGCGATGGCCGTGCTGCCAGGGTAGGATGGGTCGGGCCCCACACCAGCACCTCACCAGTGAGGCAGCTCTTGCACGCCGGCCTGGCTGTGCCAAGGGTGGGGGATCTCAGAACCTGGACCAAAAATCGGGGTTTTAACACGCCACGTGGAAGGGCTCGCTCTGGCTTTGAACCATGCTGATTCTGCCCTGAATGACAGCAATACCCAGATGGCCATGCCACTTTTACTTGCTGGATCTCAAATGGGCTTTGCAAAAGACCATCACTGGCAGTCCTTGTGCTCTGCACGTGGGGAAACTGAGGCATGGGCTGTGTACAAGGGGGAAAGACACAGCTCAGTGAACTAAGCCCCTCTCCAGGCCACTCTTCTGCTTCAGATGAGCTTCCACAGTTCAATAACCTTTTAGGGCCTGTGTTCCTGTTGAAGAAATCCCTTGAATCCAGCCCTGCTGCAAGCTTCAGAAACTAGAATTTCCAAATCCTTTCTGCTCTGTTAATTCCCGCTGGATGCCTGTATTTCCCCCGCTGGACACGTCCGTTCTTCCCCTGCCCATGGCCATACTTCTGAGAGGCTATCTAAATTCTGTTATATCCCAAAAGAAAAACCTTGAAATTAGAGGCATTCATATCGATAGTTTGCAATCATTTGTAGGCAAGGAAACAAAATATTGAATTTCTTGTACAATTTTTAAAAGCCTTTAAAAACCTAAGGGTTGTTTTCATTCGTTGCCTCACGCATAAGTCCTGATGACTGTAGGCGTTGCATTTTAGGAAGCTGAAGAGGGTTTTTAATCTGCTTCCACTGCTAGTTCAAGGTCTTGGTCTTCAAAGCTCTGGCTGTATCTGTGCCCAGCTACAGAAAGTGCCTGCACCTGCATCTGCAAATCACAGAGATAGCTGTGTTCCTGCGGGACAATGCAGGCCGCAGAGTCCAGAAGGAAGCAGCCAGGGACAAAACATTCACCGTCAAGGTTGCTGTGAGCTTCCAGAGGAAATCAGACAAACATAGCCTGAACTGCTTCTAGGAAATGCAGCAAAACTTTCCTCTTTTAAAAGATTTTCCATCATAATCAGGACAGCATTCACAATATCGACTCTTTGCCTCCCCGCTCAGAGACAAAATATGCTGCCCCCAAGCAGAGCTTTCTCAACCCAGAGAGGGCAGGCACTCCAGGAAGGCCACCAGGGAATATGCTTTTACCAGCCTAATTACCACAGAAAATGCTTACATGAAACAATGAGAGATGGTAGAACAGACCCAAAGGTAAAATCAGTGGGGACCTTTTGAAGCAAGCAAATCATCAGAGACTTTTGTTCTGCCTGCAGGGAAGGAGAAAAGAGGCCCTGAGTTAGTCATCTGGATTTACTAAAAAAAAGAAGAATCGAGCAAACAAGCAAAAAAAAAAAAAAAAAAATCCCCCCCAAACCCACAAAACACAGAAATACTTCTTCATTTTGTTAGTTTACATCTGCTCCTCTCCAAAATTGCAATTTCTTCCCTGGGTCTGACCAGCTGCTCCAAGCCTTTCCAAGAAGGCCCGAAGGCCTCGCGGGGCAGCGAGCACGGCCCTCATGGCTATGTGAACCTTCACACAGCTGACTGGAGGAAGCATGAGGAAAATATCAAGCCCTACCAACACCCAACCCAATTTTCTCCACACGAAAAATAAAATAAAATAAAATATGCCTAGCTCAGCACAGGCACATTTTTCAAGAGCAGGCAACCTGGCAATTAGCCAAAATACGATTAGGTGCCCCCTCCTCCAGTTGCCATTAGTATTCAGATCTCTCTCTCCCTCGTTGCCAGGTGTACCTGGGAGTTTCCATGCAGGGAGCAGACTGGAATGTGTTGTTATTACATACAACATGCTGTAATATCATTTAATTATTGCAATTCCAAGTTTTTCATATTTTTTGCAGCTCAGAAGGACTCTCTTGGCCGAGCCACAGAGCAGGGACCTGTTGTGCAAGATGATGTAACCACACTTCTTTTTTTTTTTTTTTTTTTAATTAAAAACAAAACCCATTCCCTGCCCACACAGCTTCCAATGTCGGTTACCACAGCACATGCTGGGCAGACAGAACAAAGAAATGGGGAGAACGGACAAGAAAACAGGAAGATGAGATAGCAGCCAAACAAATCTCAGTATGAGGACCAGGCACCATGACTCACCTCCTGCCTGGAGGGGGAGCAGGGCCCTTACAAGCCAGCACAAGTAGAAGAGATTTCTGAGTGCCCTAGGTCGGGGACCACCGGTAACGCTTAGCAAACCTTTGAAGCCCCAAGGCCAGAAGCAGCAGGGTTTCCCTGTAGAAGTGCAGACTGTACTTGAACAGATGGGCAGTTTTCAGATATTTCAGCTTCTGCTCATGTTCACATAGACCTTCTTACCGCAAGCAGGGCAAGAGCCATCTTCTGTTTGCCCCCAGGCACCGTTTGACTAGAGGTGAGGTCCTCCAAAGGAATGCGATGTTTTATGATAACCCTAAGTTCAAGGAGATAGTCTGTATTGTGCCTTGAACCTTTGCCTCAGCAGCCAGGTAGGGGTCAACAGCAGTCCTCTGGGAGACTCCAACTCTGCCGAGACTTTTGTCCCAATGCTAAATTTCTCATAAACCACACTGCAGCCTGACACCCGAGTCTCTGCATACAGATCGCTTCCACTCTAACCAAGACGCTCGAGAACAATCAGCATTGCAGGAAAAAGAAATGGGAAACGTAGAAACAGTTTAGGTGAAAGGAATGTAATTACGCACTGTGACAAACAGTTCACCAGGAGCAGCTCTGTGCACAGAGGAAAAATAAAGGAGAATTTCTAATCACGTGAGTCATCATGTTTTATGCAGTTACTCCAAACTACAGCAGGATATTTCAGTATTATTTTAGTTAGCTGGTGGAAGGAAGTTCTTATATCATTTGTGGTCTCTTCTGATACCATAAAAAAGCCCCAAATTACCCTATTCAGTTCTCAAAGATGAGGCTATGGTTGCCTTTTACAGATAGATTTTAACATGCAGTATCTAAATTCTTGGCAATAAAACCTCATTTTCAAAAAGAAAAAAGAAATATAATTTCAATTCTCTCACATGATTTGTCTGACATGGCACCGCTGCAAATCTAACATTACTCTGCTGTTGCAAGAATTATGCTTTTCTTTCAGAAACATCTGAACTTCAACAGCATCTTGACCTCTGACTAGGGCTCGTACCAGCTTCCAAGATGGGAAACAGCAGATAATGCCAGTCCCAATGTGAATGACGTAATGGCAATACCCTGGATAAATATGCCCAAGGCAAGATGAATCCAGTGTCACAGTTGTTTATACTAGCGTTTGCTTCTCCGCAGTAGACAGAGCATATGAAGTTCTTAGCACGTCTGTAGCTCTGGTGTGAAACTGGGGTCAGCATGCATTTCTGGGGTCCCTTTCAGGCTCAGTACACAAGGGACACAATCTGTTCCAGCCTCGGGGAGCACTTTCTGAATGCAGACTGTGTTCAGAGCTTTGAGGACTGGAGGTATCTTCGGGTCAGTCTCTGGTTTTGACCAAAAGGGAAGCCATCACATTTCTTAACCAGTTTATTTGGAGATGAAAGTTACTAAGTAACTATAATTATCCTGGAACCCTTAGTTTAAGTTAAACAGGCCTTTCTGACCCAGGGAGGGTAACGCGTCTTTACACAAACCGATGAGCAGAGGCACAGAAAGGCAGGCAAAAAACAAAGCTGTGCCATCAGCTACTGCCATTTTGGATGAACAATTCACAGGGCACTGCCTGGCCATGGGACCCCTGTGAGTGTGTCAGAGGCAGACAGGGAGGATGGCTTTACAGGCTGCTATCTTACGCTTCCAGTGACAACCAGTCTCTCTCAATCAGTTCTTTAAGAAAAATCATGTATAAAATAAAAAATAAAAAAGCAAAGGGAAAAACAAAAGTAAAAACAAAAAAGAAAAAAACACCCTTCCCAAATGATAGCTTCTAGGCTTGCTTGTGAAAAATTACCCATTTGTTAATTGAAAAGAGCGATTTATCAAGCTAATTTCCTTCTAGCAACCAGAGACCTTTCAAAACTTGATTGCAGTTAATGTGCCAGTGTTTCAAAGCATTTTATTCAACTATCAAATAAGCTAATGAAGACCTTTAATTTACTGTTGAAGTACAAAGTGGGCTGAGCAGGTCAGGCATTTCATGCTCCCAGGGCAGCAGAGGTGCCGATGAGCCTCTACCATTGCACCAGCCCCTGCGAGGAGCCCAGATGTCCAGCCGGAGTGTTACAACCACGTACATTGCTCAGGGAGGGGAGATAAATACCTCACCCACTGGATCCCAGCTATGTCCTATGCTTTGGTGACATTTAACAGCTACTGTCCTTGCAGAACAGGAAAGAAAGGGACTCCCAGTCCTGGGCTAGCAGAAGCAAGCTTTGGCACTTGTAATCAGCATTACGTAGCCTCTGGAGATGAAGAAGCAAGTACAGGTTGCATGTAACTTGACATACCAA
The DNA here is from genome assembly GCF_009819795.1 of Aythya fuligula. Classification (NCBI taxonomy): domain Eukaryota; kingdom Metazoa; phylum Chordata; class Aves; order Anseriformes; family Anatidae; genus Aythya; species Aythya fuligula. The sequence goes on along the minus strand of NC_045578.1, from coordinate 3,050,768 downwards.
CCTCCAACTACTGTACCAACCAAAACTTGGTGCACCAGAAAGCAACAGGCTAAGTCTGTGCTAATCTAAGGCAAGCAGAATTTGCTCAGCCTTGGCCTGTGAGGAGCCTAGTACAGGTATTTGGTGTTTTATTCCCTTGTTCTCTTAGCTACTGGCTGACAAAGCCTGTCCGCATCCTTGAATGTTCGATGGCTACAGCCACTCCTATGAATCTCTCATCCACAGTAACGCACACATGTATGAACGAGTTGCACCTACAACTCTACGGGAAACATGTAATGTCTGCGAGGGAACACAATTATTAACCAAAAGAGGAAAAGTCATGCATGTGTTACTGAACCAAAACATTACCTGACATAGAAGCTGAAAGTTACCAAGCCATGATGCTGGTCACACACTGGTTACTGATTAGGTGCGCTACTTTGACCCACTGGCTGCAACCGTCAGCACTGAGACGGATCCAGCTCAGCTCACTGGCTCTACGTGAAGCCAGGCGAAATGGCCAAAGTCATGTCCACTTCATGATGGCGAAAAATCATCATTGATGCAGAACTGAGACAAGCATGGCTCAGGCTGTGGGAGGGACATCACAGCTACTGGGAGGTGTTAAAGATGACCTCATCTTTTGCTTCTGGTATTGAAACAGGCTATTAAAGAAAATGTTCCCCCCTCCTCCTGCCAGCCTCCTAAAGAGCAACACATCTGCAAACACATTCTGCAAACCTAAGGGAAGAAAGCCAGATTGTACCCTGCCTTATCTCTTCTGACTTGCTAAATGTATTTCAGGCCTGGAGCATCACATGACTGCACATAACGTGTGGGTACAGTAACTAATGTGGCTTTCATAACGGATCAGCAGGGATCAGCAATGTTGAACAAACACCCTTATTTGCAAAACCACCTTCCCAGCCCATGAAGCAGATGACCTTGTCTTCCAAGGGTTACCGTGTGAAGTTAATGATCCACAAATTAAGGATTTGGAACTTGTGCGATATTTATCCATGGCTCCCCCTTCACCTCACCATTTTACACTGAGTCAGACACTGTGTCTGCTCCACAGAAACCTGGTGCAACAAGCAGCTTTTTCCAGACATCACAGGAGGCAGTGAACATTTCATTTACTGCAAGAAGGTGCCTGCTGGTGGGGCCATGATCAATATCTTGCTGAACACCCTTTGTTATACCTCCAAGTGAAGAATGAATGTCTCCTCCTGACTGAAACACACATGGGAGATGCTCAGGGAATGGCAGGTTCCAGAGCAATCCTGGGACTCCTCCCAAAGACCAAATTAAAATAAAAGCCACTAAAGTTTTCCAGGACAGTTTTCTACACTCTGGAAAGATCCCATTGCACAGGAGGAAATCCTGTATGCTCTACTGAAACACAGGATTCAGACATCCACAAGATTTAATTCTGGATGAAATACCACATGGAAAAATTCCCTGCATGTCACCTCTCACCTTCTCAAGAAATTATATTCCACATCTAGATGGTGAGAACTCTTTTATTTGCCCATATATTTATAGAGAAATGTGCACAGAAGGCAATTTACTTCTGGTCACACTACACTTCTTTTACAACTGGTGTAGCTAAGTCAGGCTCACGGGGTTTTGTTTAGGACTTGCCCTTTACACCTGCAGACCTCTTAAATCTCTTGGTATAAACGAACCTCAGTTGTTATAACCTCTGGATGAGTCCTGTGGCTTCGTTAACTTTGTGGGTCCGTGACTGCCATGCTCTTTACTTGCTAGGGAATTTCTGGCTGTGGCAATGCATTTACTGCTGTTGAAACTGGCTTTAGAAGTTGCAGCTTGCCCTAAGGGACTAATTCCTACACATTTGCTGTGCTAGTCAAAGCTTTTGTCTGCCTGCAGGACGGCCAGGGAGATCCTGTGTCAGAAAATTAGCAAAGAAAAGCAGACAGGGGAACAGCCTGCCCCCTTTGAGGGAAGCTGTGCAAGCCAGCAGGAATCCCAGCCAGGCGCGAGGCCCTGCTGTGACAGAGCAGGGCCTGTTGGTCACTTGTCGGTAAGAGGCATGCCCAGGCCTCTCCAGGCATGAGCTTGGTCTCTCGAGCAGCTTCCATGTCCCCTGGCACATTATCATGTCCTCTCCTCCTTTCCTTCCTGTTTGTCTTCTGCAGCAGGGTCTTTTTTACACAATTACTTTGATAGAAGTGATGCCTTCTGGAGTAATTTGGAGGATAAAACCAGTTGTTCCCATAGTCTGTAATGTGGAGTCTTCTTTCAAATATCTCAGCCCTTGATTCCAGACAGTGCATTCCAGCAAATACTTGAAAACACTCTCCTCCTCTTGCCTCTCATGCCAGGCAAGACTTTAACCCATTGCTAACCCCTGCAAACAGGATACAGTGGCATGCACAACTACTGTCGTGCACTCCATGGATTTTAATACTAGAGACAGACTAAAAGCAAAATGAAGGATGGAATAAGAAGACACAAAAATCACTTCACAATTAGGAAATGCACACCTCCTTACCTACACAAGGCCTGCTTCTACAACACTTGGGAGTCAGGTATAATTGCTTCAGGTTCCAGTGTGCAAGTGCAAAAATCACAGAAATGCCTCATCTGTGCACAGGGTACCTCTGCAGAGAAACAGAAATGAGTTTTCGCATCTTTGGATTGTGTGTTCCTTCGAGATGACCAGGGAATACTTTCAACTTGGTTTATACACCATATTTGTAGACTCATAGATGCTACAGGGGAGGAGTTGCCAAAATAAATTCAGTGATGAACATAAAGAGCTGCAGAACTGGACCATCTTGCCTTGAATCCTGTTTCTGACAGTAGCAAATGCTGGTAGCAGAATGCAAGAATAAGACACTTTTGTAGCCTCCTCTGCTGCACCCTGTCTAGTATCTAACTGGTAAAAAAATTCACATTCTTCAAAACTACTCTTTGGACCTTGAACCTTCACCTTAAGAACAGAAGTTTAGTAGTAATAATGAGTGCTCTGAGGAAAAAAAGCTGAAGCGAGGAACAAAGGGATTTTAAGACAGCAGAGAAAAAGTCACAGAAATAGTTCGAAATTGAACACCACAAACACTGAAAACAAGCAGACTAAAGAAATGGGACAGATCCACACACAAGGGAGCAAGTAGAAGGAGGCTGTCAGCTGCATTTAACAGCATAGAAAGTTCGCCTTGTATAAAACATTCCCCATGCTGAGGCTTAAATCACAGCTTTCCTCTGCCACTGGCCCCAGTAAAAAACAACAACAACATGAAAAATGTCCCAGCTTCAGGGATCAAGGGAGGAATTTATGTGCTGGGTGCTACAATATGGTCACAGATATCCCCCTCCCAACTGCTTTCTCTCCCCTTGTTATAAGCACCCATGCCTTTGTCTGGTGAGCTGACAGGTTTAAATAGAGCATATAAAACTGGCTGTTTGCAAGACCCCATTTCTACCTGTCACAGACAGCATGCAACGAACTTCTTTACACTCAGAGTCACTTTTCAAATTTCAGTTTTGATTACTTCAGGGCTATGTTTCATGCTATGCTGTTATTTATTTTAATGAACTCTGCCTACTCTATCATTTGGTTCAAACTAGGAGATCTCTGGAGCTGTTATGCTATGCACAAATTCAGGATGATACAGCAAAGTAACCTAAATGGAATGAGGCCAAACAACATGTAATCATGTCTAACAAGGAGGGAGGGTAGAGAGAGCAGAGGGGGATGGGTGGGGAGAAGTGGAGCTGTAACAAACACCGTGCACAGAAAACCACCGCCTCTTAGTACGTGCATAAATGCAAGGGAGGACAGGTCTTGGTGAGAAGGGCGAGCGAGATCTGGCAGTCAGGTGGAAGGGGAGCAAAACCATTCTCTGAACTCCAAGCTGACTGTTTGTAGTGGCTTATTTTGCATTGCTGTTCATCACTAGCAGAAAGCAGAGTAAAAAAAAAAATTAAATAAAAAAAAGAAAAAAAAAGAGTTACACAGAGAAGAGAGACTAGACAGATACTTGCTTCCTAAGCTGCTTATTACCTGAAGACCATGCCTCTTCAGTTCTTGACATACCTATGGTCTTCCTTCCCTCTCTTTCCACATTAATTCCCAGTTAATTCCTGCTCCGCTTACCCTTGCTGTGGAATAGGCAGTGCTTACGTGATCTGCTCCTTGGGCAGGGCTAGAAATGAGATAAACTTCTGAGACAGAGATAACACTTTAAATGGGTCCATGTGTTTGCAGAATAAACAGATGAGTTGAAGGTAAGGCAACACATCCACCAGAATATTATTTCACTGCTTCTGTTCCCACAGGGTGAGCAGCAGAAAGGTGTCTGCATTGGAGGAACTTGTCCCAAGGGGAAATGAGAATGGAGTGCACTAGTACACGGCTTAATGCAGGAGTGTGCAAAAGCAAAAGTAGGAGATAATGAAGCCTATGGAAGAACAGAAATCCTAGGGGTTTTTATTCATTTCACATACACCAACCACACTCATGGAAGCACTTTGCAACGTCCTGCAAATTCTTGGACGTGAACCTATAACTAAGCATACCAGAACTCCCCCTACTGAGGAGCTACCACAACCACAGCTAAATATTTGGGGAATTTCTTTGGCAAAACACTTCCCCATTGGAAAGTGCTGATTTGTTGAAACCAAAGCTTTCTGTGGAAAAACATCAGCTTCAATGAAATACTGGTTGGGAAGCAGTTCTTGTGCTCACAGTACAATTGCTTGGCAAAACCAGACAGATACAGCATTCCTTCTGGGGTTCTTCTGCACTGTCATACACTGCAGTCAGACAGACCAGCAGACAGACATAAATACAAACCAGAAAGGGCAACCTCTAATGTGGAAGGCAAGATTTAAAAAATGTGTTTGAACCTGACCTTTCCCACTGGGCTACCACCATATGGGAAGGGTGCTGATTCCTGTCTCAGAATCCTTTTTCAAGATAATGGGTTCAGGCATTTTGGTTTTCTGTTTCAAAAAAGAAGAAAGAAAGAAAAAAAAAGGAAAAAAACAAACCAAAACAAAACACGTTAGCTTTTCATGAAACAGCACTTGGTTCCCACTCTCTAGTTTTAACATAAATGATATCATTGTATTCACACTAGGGATTTAGTAATTATTTTGGCTCAAGAAAACTAAACAAACAAGAACAAAACCTTGCAACTCTGTGTGATAGCACTACATTTGGAAAGATTAAGCGTAAGATCCAAAATGAAAGAAATCCTGCCTCCCTCTCTATCCTTCATCCTGAGGCTGACTCTCCTTACGTGCACACTTCTGTACTTGCTGCCAGCACCATTTTGCTATGTCAGTGGAACCAGATGCAAGCTAGGCCCCCTGACCTGCATTTTCTGTTGGTGTTCAGAAGCATTGAAAAACTGCCCCCAACTGCCTGATCCTCCATTTAAGTGATGTGGCTGCAGTAAGATTTTGTTTGTAAGAATGTAACTGCAGGAAATGTTTGTTTTTTAAAGCCCAGATAGAAAACACAAGAAAGACCTTTTTGGTCCTTGAATCCCATTCTGTGCTATCATGAGCAATCACATTCTCTAACTCCCTTCCCAAATACCTCAGGCCCCAAGGTTTTTTAGAACAGCTCAGCTGCTTGGCAAATTCCCAGTTAGCTCACCCTGGGTATGCCCTTGTCCATGCTGATGGCTGCAAGGGGGCTGCTGCTGACTGCGCTGAAGGTTAAGGAGCTGGGTGTGCTGCTCTGTGGCATCTCTGCTGTAGGCAGGTGTTGCACATTTCACTGTCGGTGTTTAGAGTCCAAAGAGAACTGTACCTCCTCCTGATTCTGTTTCCCATGGCAGCACTATCAACTTGCTATCAAATTTGAGGAAAAACAAATGAAAGGATTACTTTCTGGATATGTTCATGTGCCTAGCTATAAAATAAGCCACAGGCCATGAGAACAGGATCAAGACAAGGTCTTGCAGACATTGCCTGCTGGAACACAGCTGAGCTTAAATTAATTGAGGTTCCAAGTAATCAAGTAATGAGTCCACAAACAAGCTGTGAGCCCACAGCCACCTTGACATGAGTCTGCAGTTAGGATTAAAATCTGAACCATGGTTGTTTCAAAAAGCATGGCATTATCTAATCTTAGGTCCTTCTGTGGTCCAAAATAAGCTTTACTTGTGGATCAGTATAATGTGACTGACATTTTTATGCCCCTCATTTGCTGTACACAATCTCTGCTGTGGCAACAAGGGACTGTGCCTTGCACATTAGGGTTTACTGATGCACAAGCCACTCCAGAGGAAACTGCCCAGGGAGAAAGGAACGACCCGTGCATTAGCCACATACAGAGGGCTGAGTTAAAGCACGTTGCCATGCCATCAACCCTTCACAAGAAATTATCCAAAGGAAGGTTAGCAGAGACACTTTGGTCCCAGGCTGTGTTTGCCATCAGGTTTTTGATCTGAAAAACTGAAAGGCTAGAGAAGGCCATGAAAATTCAAGAGCCAGTAGGTGAGAGGGAGGGGCTATTTGCCAAAGACTGGGTCAGTGGGAATCTGCTCCGATCAAACCAGTAATATAAACTCACCCCATGTCATAGTTTCTATTAGGCTATTGCACCCATGTATCTGCATCTGATGCACAAGAAGCCTGTGATTTCATTAGCAACCCCTTAGTACCCACCTTCAGTATTATTGTGGATACTTACAAGCTTTGTATGAAGTTAAAGCTTGGCTATAAGCTTTTTGATTATTGGTAAGAGAAAGGTCCATAATATAATCATTTAAAGTTTTATTCAGTCACACTTCATATTCAGATTTTGGCACACTTGTCTCCTCTGCGTTCAGAATCATTGGCATATTTATAGCCTTTTAAGTCTGTTTCTTTCTAACTTTCAGTCTAAACAATTTACTGAAAACACAAATATCCATGACAAATTAAAAGATATCAAGCATGATCACAGGAGGCTTCATCCGATAGGCAAGAAAAACATGGTTATTGTGCTGTTGTCCAACACAGAAGCAAAGATTCATTAGAAAGGTGTCTTGCAAGTAACGTGGGCTTGCAGAAGAATCAAGTTCTCTGAACATAAATGGCCTGAAAATGAGAAATTTCATGCTTAGACCACTACTGCAAGCTTTTTTTTTTTTTTCCTACTCACAAAATAAAAAAGGAACTTCTGTTCAAGACTCCAAGTGCCTTTAACTGCCTTTGCTGAAGAAATTATTAAAGGTTTGTTTTTCCTCTTTAATTTTTTTTTTCCTTCCCCCTTCCCTTAAAGGGAATCTGTCCCGACTGTCTGGAGAGAGTGGCACTGCTAAGGCGCTGAGCCGACAGAAGGCAGGCTGCCTCCCTGGCACAGCAGAGTCCCCATCTTTTTGTGCGGAGAAAGGCAGTTGTGTTGTGGCTGCTTTTCAAAATGGCTATAAACCAACGCAGGGCTTTGCATCCAAGCAGCACACCTCAAAAATAATTATTTTCTTTTCCCTCACTTGTTCATTATATTTAAGCAGAAAGCAAATACAGCCCCAAATCCTTTCAATTAAATGAGAAGCATGTTGCTATAGCTCCAGCTGCTTTTGCAGAGATGTTTCAAGGAACCTTCTTCTAGCAGATTCTTCATATTATATCAATTTTCATCTGCTCCAGCAGCAGGTGGAGCAAATTTAGGCAGTGAGGATAGCATTGTCATTTCCATATTATGGTCATTTTGTGCAAGTCTCTCTTGGGAAGATAGCATGAAATAGTACAACTCCACCAGACCTTTCTGGGATAATATTAGTTTACACCAGCTCTGACTTTCAGGCACATTACCTACCTACTAGTAAGATGTGTGGAAACAATTATGAGAGATGTAATGAAAAGACTGGTTCTGTAGTTGTTCTATGTTTTCTTGCACCATATTTTGCCAATTTACAGACTACTTCCTTATTAACCCTCTTTGCCCTCACAATATCAGAGCTAAGCTAGAAGCTGGTTCCTGCTATGGTGATCTATCACTTTGTGCAACACCTGCATCTGAAATTGGACAAGAAATATAGATTTACTATGAAGTAGCAGCAAGCAGCCCGCAGTACTGAACCTGCAATCTTTACGAAGTTGGAATTCCCACAGGGTTTTGATTGAGGTGTGGAGAATTCAGTTTCAAAGGTCATGCATGAACAGAAACACAGTGAGGGCAAATGCCAGGAGGGACTCAGTGGTCCTGAGAACACTCCAGGAATGTTAAACATCATACACTAACATAAAGATACCAGGAGGTAAACTTGCTCTGCAAAGAACAGAAATTAACTGTCATTTTGCTCTCTGTTCACTTATTTCCAGCTAGATTATTCATTATTTTTTAGAACAAAATGAGAAACATTCTTCCATCCAACATGAATGTGATTTAAAAAAAATATTTTTCCCCATTTAATTTGGAATGAAAAATTCAGCTTGATTTTTTTTTTCAGTGAAACTGTTCATTTTGTCTTATCTTTTTCAATTTAGACTTCCATTTACATGTTTCAAAGAGTAGAGTTTATAAAAGAAATTGTTCAAAGCAGATGTTTCAACAATGTCAAAACCTTTCCTGCAAAAATGATTAAAAAAGACAGAATGTGATAGGATAGTCTCAGAACAAGCCCTCTCCTGAAAACATGTTTGATTTTAATGAATTATCGTTTTACAACAGAGACATTTCAATAAGAAATTCTTGATTAATTCCTCCCAATAACCTCTCAAGAAAGAACATCCTTTTACTATCTATGAGCCTTGAATTACTGAGCAAGTGTGCTGAAGGGTGCTAGAGACAGGTATGTGCTCAAAGCCACCTGGGTGCTTCTCCTTCATGAGACACTCCGGTAACCTCAGAGGAAGCACAGAGCAAATACTGCCCTCCAAACGACAACAGAACAATGCAGTCCACATGCCCTTGACAAACCAGGACAGAACAAAGCATGTTGTTGTATTTCACTTGCCACTCTAATATCTTTTTACATGCTCTTCAGTGAGGAATACAAGAAGAGTACATCGAGTGGCTTTAACCATTGTGCATTATCTTGTTCTGAACCTATATTGATGATATACATAAAATGTATTAAACTTATTCTTTAGAGCACAGCTGTATGTTCTCTGCCCCAGGATGTGAGTTAGGAGCATGTTCTCAATCTTGAGATTCCACTCTTCAGTGGAGTGCAATGCCACTACAACACTGAGCCGCCATGAACATGATAGTGTCAGTTACATTTCCATGATGAAAAGTTTACACTAGAGCTGATGTAACAACACAGCATGCTGTCGACTTTCCATGGTTATGACTTGGAAAACGGTAAATTTTTGTGCGAGAGGATAAGCCAGATTTCCTAACTGCACCTTCCAAGTGTCAGTGCTGCTGTTTACTTTCTTCCCTCCCCACACCTGCAAATTTCAAACCCACAAAAAACAATGCTGCAACCTGCACCCAAATACAGGACTCACTGCTCACTCCTGCATACACATTTCTTCTCCAAGCAGGTGGACAGAAGTCTCCACGTGGCTTGAACTTTCTTTCAGTATGGGCTTGCTGACTTTTCATAATTTTTCATTATGCAGCAGCAAAGTATAGCAAAACCTTCACGGAGTACAGATGCCATTAATATAAAAATAGAGAGAAAGGAAAGAAAAAGATCCTGGTGACAACTATATGATTATGAAATTCCAGGACTTTGCCAGATGAACATTAATATAGTTCCAGAGGGTCACGTCCAGAGTTGTTTGTTGAACAGAAGTTTGTACAGGCAGATGACAATGTGTTGCACACATTTAAAACATTCGCCTCTACATTTTTAAGCCAAAAAGTATAATTAAGGGTACCTGTCAAACCTTCTCTCTCTATCAAAGACTTTCACCTTACAAACAAGATTTGCTTCTGCTCTACACTTGAGAAGAGACGAGCGATTACATACTGCACTTGGCTGTGTTACTGCTCATCAAAGAGACAAAGGAAGAAGGCACACACGGGGCCCCAGACGGACAGATGAGACCCAGAAGGCCACAAGCATCAGGGATGTACCTGCTTCCATGATCCACTTACATTTTGTCTCAGAAAGCACATTAAGAACTCAATATGAAGAGCGGCATATGCCTACTCATATCAAATGTAGAAGCTCATTATTTCTTAGGGTCAGGCCTTGAAGACAATTTAATTTCCATAAGGAAACAACGGCAAACCATTTATTTAATTTATTCATCCACAGTAAAATAAATGACTGTTTCCGACACCACTGTTAGACTGGAACTGGTCAGGAACTGGTCTTCAACAAAGGGAACGAATTCTACTGTTGAGAAGACTGGGGGCAGGAGGTCTGGGGGGTGACACGTGATGGGGACACAGACAAGCTCCACAGTTCATTGGAAAGCTGAAGACCAAACACTCTTGCTGCAGAAAGCACATACCTCACACATACTCCTATCAACAGGAAAGCAATGTTGACTACAACCAGTGCTCACAGGGAAATATTCTGCTCACTGAACAGCCAGCCAGGTCATTTCCCCGGCTCTGCATCCAATTTCAGCTGGTTGCAGAGGGTATATTATCTTTATAAGTGATGTACATAAGATCTGTGTAAATGCAGTATCTGGTTTTAAAACAACCCTCTGTCATGATAATATCATCTAACAAACATCAAAACAAATGCACATCCCACCAACTAACCCTCAGGAGAGCTGCGTTTAGAAGGAAATACAGAGCTCTGCCATTAGATTTATGTTGCTGGCTACATCTACTGGATACTATCAAGGCCAAGTTGTAATCTTCCTCAGAGAGTTTCCCCCTCCCTTGCAGGGCAGAACTCCCTTGGTTTCACTGGGACCAATATTTGGCTCTGGGAGCACAAACTACAAAGCAGCAGCCAGGCCACACTGCTGCAGCTCATACAGCAAACAGCAGAAAAGGAAATGAAGAAGCTAGTACTGCCAGTACTTTCTAGGGGGAATGAAAAGGTCAGCGTTTCACAGCTATGTCCTGCATATAGACACGTATGTATACATTTGCAAGATAGTTGTTCTTTCCCCCTGCTGTGCTATATGTTGTTCTGTACACACAGCTCTCCGCTTTCTGATCGCAAGCCTTGAGGAATTAGTACTGGAACAACTGCCCTGGACATGCGCATGATTGACGTGGCTGTACTCCATTTAATCACACTCAGACACAAAACTTCACATCCAGGAAAAAAAAAAAAAAAAAAAAAAAAAAAAAAAAAAAAAAAAATTTAAGGCATAAGGAGCTGATTTGGACCACCACCACCTCCCCCCATCCTAGTACCAGCACACTACGAGTGCCTAAACCTGACAGCGCACAGGCTTGTTTCTGACACCTTCTGGAAGAAAAGCAATAGTTAAATAGGCATGAGGGCCCCTACTGTATGTCACTGACATTTTATAGTACTGGAATCAGGTGGGCTTTTGCTGTTTCATCTATATTCCCTTGTTTGTTTTGTAATAACCAGGCTATTTTTAAAAACAGTCATCTGTCCTGGATATTTGGCTTTGAATGCAGTACATGAATTAACCTTCAAACGTGCATATTTAACAGCCTGCTATTATTGCAGTCATCTTTCCCTACAGACCCATTTAAACGAATAGCTCCTCTTTGTGTACGGTAAGCTTCCCTGAAACCAGCAAACGCTACAACGCAGGCACCGAGTGTAATTGCAGGGTCCTGCGCAGGCAGCAGACAGGAGGCACAGGCAGAGACGTGCACAGGGCTTTGGGACTCGGCGCTGCACGGGTTCCCCGTCCGCTGCTGTGGTTCAGCAGAAGGTTCTGGCCTAGAAGAGGTACAAACAACAGAGATGATGCCCAAAACTGTGACAGTCATCTGTGAGCATCTACCAGAGCCCGTAAGCATGTGCTTACTGTTAACCCCTTCTTAAAGTCTTCCTGATATCAAAGGGACTTAGCATGTGCTTGAAGGCTCTGCTGAGCGCACGAACTGAAGCACATGCTTAAAAGTGGTCAGATGTACTGCAGTCTCTGTAAATTGAAAAGTTATTTTTGAAGGCAGCAATGAAAGACGACAAATATCTTCCAGAAGGTTTAACAGAATACCCTTAAAAACAAGATTCATGGGGTCAGTGCAACTCACCATAAGCCCAGGATTCACTGGGATCATATTTTGTTAGAAATCAGCCTGTATGCACTGGGAAGGAAACAAGGCAAAGGAGTTTGTAGAGCTTTAAGAATAGTTTCTGGTATCTAATAGGAAAATATTTCTCAATTGTATTCTTCATTACAGCTTTGGCTTTTTATTTTGTTTACAGTTCAGTTTAGCATTTTCCCCACCCTGAGGTGTTTTTTTTTTCTTTTACATGTCTTCTTCCTAATTCAATGCAAGTTCCTTAAAGATGGAGAGTATTTGTTACATACATAACCCAGCTGGATTTTCAAATTCAGTTTTGCAGGATTTCAAGAAAGAAATACATTGATTTATTTAAAGAGCTGTTGGGATACTGAATGTACGAGGGCCTTTCTATACCTAAGGGAAACTGAGCTCCATAGCTACTACAAAGGAACTATTTCACAATACCCCTTTCAGTGCAGTTCAGTTACCCAGCACAGCTCCAGACCTATCTCTGCAAAATAAAAGTCACTTTAATTTTAGATTAAGGAGCAAAAGAGGGATAGCTATGCTAGCACAGTTAATTCTGCATCAGCTAAGCCACAAAGAATTTTCCCTGGCATAAAAGTATGCCCGATTTTGTAACTTCACTCTTTAAGGGAAATGGCCACTAAATCAATGTTAGGAGAGCAGGAATGTATTTTGCAGTCTCTCTTCCACACTGACTCCATTGCACGAACCTATTGGGACTGAGAAATCAGGGTTAGGCGAAACAGTAACCATAATATTTTCCAGAGCGTTAAGGAAATTTGGGATTCTCAGTTTCATTTGAGTGTATTAGTAATTCTTAGAAATGAAACTTCGTATGACAGTGCAGAAGTGAACATTTTTTTAATGAGACTTTTTAATCCTTTGATCTCATTGGTTTCTGTTCACATTTGGAAACCCCAAATATCTTTATAGCAGATGTTCAAGATGGTACATTTAAAAAACTGAATAAATTAAAAGTTAAAGTTAGCAATAATTACAAGTACTCATAGAATCTACCCCTCAGTGTTTGTTTCCCATCGTGTAGGAGCTATGCTAGCAGTTGTATTTGTTCTGAAGGTATTGGCTTGGTTTTTAGAATATATCAGATACATCTAAGCATGTGTCAGCTTCAGTGGGTTTCCAAGTTGGCTAGCTAAGAAAATGTAGCATGTCAATAGGGCACACATGGACAACACAACAGGAGGTTTGCACCTAGTCTGATGTAGCCAATTTACTCTGAAAGGTGTTTTTGCTCCCCCTTTTTGTGCTTTTTCCATTCAGCATTTGCTATGAAAGGAAATCACTAAACTTTCTGTTGAGAAAAGCTCACCTGACCCTTTCCTCTCACCTTCCCACTCCCCAGTAGTGCCCATTAATTGTCCTATTCAGCAATTCCCTGCCCTTTACTATGGAGAAAACATCTATTATCCAAGCAGTTTTCAGCGACCTTGGCCTCACCGTGGTTGTTCAGAAGGCCTCCAGAAGACAGATGACTCTGACTGCATGGTGTGAACTCGGGCACTGCAGCAAACACCCTCTCAACCACCACCGAGTCATTCGTCTTCTACCCAGCACCCATGGGTGACCTTGAATTTGCCAGAGAGCTTTTGGCTTTGGAAACAAAAGTGATGACTTCTTTTCCTTACTGCTCTCTATACCCTTTGGCAGACAATGATTTATCTGTCATATTAGTGTTTCCCTTTGTTCCCCAAGTAAACTCAGGGACAATAAGCAGAACCATGAAGCAAAACGATATAATCATATTATTTTTAAAAGCAAGTCTGCCATTCTCATTGCTCTGCAAAGATGATTCACAGCATCTCTTTATCAGTACTCATGTATACTTGGTCTTTGTTTTTCCCTCCCTCATCCTGCAATAGAAGCATTTCCAGAGTTTCAAAATAGGCAATGAGGTCTCCTTCCAAGGCAGTTAGCTACTTCCCATACAGTTCTCATCAACATACACTCCAATTAATGTGTTACCATAATTTTAAAGGGGCAGAATCTGTGCTGTACTATCTCAGCTTCTAGACACAAATAGCATAGCCATATTCCCTGATTGTTCATTTGTTTAATTTAAAAACAGAAAATGGACATTTGTTCTCACTTGGACAAATTGCAGCAGAACCCCAGATACACGGTCTCTTTGTGAGAGGAAGTCTGACCTACAGATGGAAGCGTATTCAGCTCAGGGACTATCCTGGGGGTATCAGCCTGACGTTATGGCTGTCTGTACACACCCATCACAGCTCCAGCACAGTTCTAGAAGCCTGACTTAAAAAAAAAAATTTTTTTTTTGGCCATCTGCAAAGCTGACTTACACTGGCAGCTGTTGGCCCAGGCTAACTGCCCACACTTCTACTTAGTCCTCTAAGATGTGGTTTGGAGACAATGTGGAGGAAAGTGGGAAGAACTAAGAACGTTTGCTATCCTTGTATCAGTGTTCAATGGTCAGTCTCAGGCACAGTGACCCTGAGCCAGCACAGGTTCCTATGCCTCTGCCAAGTGTCACCTCTATTGACAGACCAACAGCAATTGCCTGTAGTAAAAAGAACAGGCTATATAACCAGCAGCTGCTGACCTAACTTTTTGTGTGCGTGCACGTGTGACAAGCTTACAAATAACAACATCAGCAGATTTTTTTTTTTAATGTTCATAGGCCTCATTGATACTTTAGTATTTTGTTACACTGAACTTGGGCCTTGCAGCCTCCTAATTGGATATCATGTAGTAGACTGAACTAAAAAGAAAAATAAAGAATTAATGTATCTTGTAATATGCCAGGATGAGAATACAGATTTCTTACTGACTTTCCTGTGTTTTGAAAGATAAAGGGCAGAGGACAGTGTGTGGCCCCCATTGCACTGCTCGCTGTTTAACCATGGGCCACTCCGGCACCCTCCTTCTGGTGGTTCAGAAACGGTAACAGCAAAGCAGACACAGGAGCTTCCCAGCCCAAACCTGCTGTTCCTGGCTGTGCAGAGCAGAACTTTATTAGGAAACTGTCCAGCTATCCTCCACTTGGCCAAGTGCTCCCTGGTTCTGAAAAAAATGTACTTTAACAAGCCAAATACTCAGACAACCACATCTCTGCATAAATTATATAAGGCTGTACTGTTTTCAGAGTACAAACTGGGTTGTAACAAGTCTAAGCATAACATATAATAAGGCTCAATATTTTACCTTTAGCATTTTGTACAAGGACCTGCACTGATGAGTCAAGAGAAGCATCGTGTTCCCAAGGCTCTCTTTCTGCAAAAGGGTATTACAAGAAAGCAGCACTCAATTTTCTGTGTAAGACTCAGCTGCCCCTTCAAACGCTCAAGGCTGAAAGCTGTGGCAGCTTCCATCTCCTTATCTTCTAGTGCTTCCTGCTCCTTATCAGGTGCTTACAGACAGCAATAGGATGATAGGGAAGCTGCTGCTAATGCTGCATCAGAAAGCAAAAGGCAGCGCACGTGTACAAACACACAACTCAACCAAGCCAAGCTCCAGATCCCCACCTGCTTTTACGAGGCCAACAAATCAAGAACCAGTTGAAATTACACTTGCCTAAACCTTCAGCATTTAAATTGCTCTCCTGCCAGAATACACACAGAGGAAATTTGATTAACTCCCACTCCAAAAAGGGCAACACAGCCCTTCAATACCTTTGCACTTATTAATGAAAAGGATGGGCTGCAAAAATACCTCAAATAATATTCAACACCTAGATAGTGCTTCACTTGCTCTAATTTGTATAACATGCCTGTCAAAAAAGAGCTCATACATCACGTAGGAAGAAATAAAGGTTGACACAGTGTTCATTATATGAATACAATCTGCACGTGCAACATCAACCACATTGAACCTGTTGCCACTTCAAAACTCAAAGCAACATGCAGAGTCAACTATATTTAAGCTCCAACTCTGAAAGGGAAATAAATAAGCTTCCAAAACACACATTGTGTGTATGGGACTTCACATAGATCTCATAGTCCTGGGTATCAATGGATTGCAGGAAAAAAAAAAATCCTTTTTCTCTTTTTTCCTGAAATCTGTAGTACAAAGACTATGTTGTGTGGGCTGTCAGCATACTACCAGATATAACTCAAGTCAGGCTTTTTCCTTACAGAATGACTTAGTCACTCTTCAGTCATTTAAATCAAGTTAATCGGGAACAGAAACGTCACACGTTCAAGCACTGTGGATGGATAGATGCTGTCAGGACAACTTACAGATAGGAAGCAGTTACTGAACAGCCAACCACTCTTGTGTTGCAAAAAATGTAAATTTTTTAAACCCTCAGAAATGACTAATTAGGAAAAACAAGTGCAAAAAAATAAAAAGAAAAGAAAAAAGACCTATCTGCACAAAGAAAGGAGTGTGCAAAGAATAGTTTCATGCAGACAGTTCTTTATTGAGAACATGAGTTTTCCCGGTGAAGCGGAATCTAGACCAAGCTCTACCCCCACACAGCAGTGAGCCACCTATTCCCACTTCAGCTGAGTCATCAGAAGGCTTCAAAACTCTATAACCTTCCATCTAATCCACACATGAGTTAGAAGGAAAACATTATTAGAGTTTAGTTACAGCCTTCCATGGAGGACTGCTACCAAATCCACGAAGGCTTGACCTCCAGATTAGTTTTGCCTTAGTAGAGGAACACGTTATTCAAACTCTTCATCCTGTTAATGTCACATACGCTTCAGCAGCTCTCTTTCCACAGCAGCTCTGAAGTACTTCTTGCTCAGTTAATACATTTACTAACCTGTTCCTCCCCCCCAGACCTTTTCTTTATTTAAAGGAAGAATTCTCTAAGTGCCTTTGAGATGTCTTGTCCCTGTTCTCAGAGAAAAGGGGACAAGAATAATGAAAAGTATTCTACTTTAGCCTTGTGTCTTGAGTACAGATATTTGCTGTAGATGTACATATTCTTGGCTAACTTGCATGAAAAAGATAAGCATGAATGTTCTCCATATTGCAAAGTTTTGACTAGAAGTTTATCCCAATCCTTGCACATTTCCCTACCAAGCAATCCATCAATCGCTAGCATATTGCCGTGGTAGGCAGGAGGTGGCTGTGGACTGTTTTTCTAGCACACTGACAACCAACCTGACTATGTGCAAGGATTATTTGTGTTAACCATTATTCAGATTTTACTTCTAACATGCAAGAATCATGAATCATTAAACCTACCTAGGCAGATTTATGCATTTCTTGTGTCATGTAAACCAGCCTGGAGAGGCCCCCTTGAACTTCCTGCAGGAATGTGCTGTTTGGGTGACAGAACAGTTTGTAGGGATTGAACCTGAGTAATCTCTTTACCTTCAGATCAATTAAACTCCTGACAAAGTAACAGAGTTCAAGCGATCTGGAAAATATCCAAACCTGAGCCATAATCCTTCTTAATTGAGTGGAAAAAAAAAAGTTGGATATTGCTCCACATCCAATCTGATCTCATGTGATGACTGCCACGGCAGCCTCTGATGCCATTTTGATCTGAGGTATGTGCATGATCTGGTGGGTGCGGGGAAAATCATCTTCTAGTGGCACTGCTTGCCTCAGGCAGTCTGCTGAACCAAGGCGCCGTGTGTGTTACTGCTCCTCTGCAGATACCTGGTTCCCAGTACTTCGGGTCTGCTTCAACCAAAGCCTCGGGTAAGTTCAGATGAAAACTCCCATGGCAAGTTGTCTTGCCACAGCTTGTTCAGACATTAAGAAATTGAGAGCAGAAGATAAAAACAAATTGCCTCTCTGCCCAGGCAGTGATGATTTGGTGAGTCCCTATAGCTTACAGCTAGGTTTTGTTTGGCACTAACAAAAAGGAGAGGAGCTCTGTAATGATTAGTGTTGAGCAAAAGCCACCTCAGAATTTTAAAAAAGCACTGATGTGGGTTCAGGAAACAGCCACTAAGATTAACTATGAGATCATCATAATAAAATTAGTTTACCTTAGGAAAAATTAAGCTTTAGATCTAGGACTTAAATCCTACAAATTCTTGGTACCCACATGGAAGCCTTTTGCCATAAATGTAGTTAAGAAATTAAATTTTTCCCAGAGGATCATAAAGCAACTATTAAAAATAATCAGTCACAGAGGGCATCTCATTAAGAATTAAGTTGACTTAGATTTCAATTAGTCTCATTCCTAACTAACGGAACAATAGCTCTTCTGGGGCAGACAGGCAGATCTTTGACAGATGGGCAGTTTTCTTTGGTTTCCTTTTTCAGATCTTGAAGAACTTGACAAAAACATCCATCCTGAGAAGAACTGATCCAACTTGTAAAACATACCAGCACATTCTTAAAAAGGGGAAAAGAAGTTTGCAAGGCTGAGGTAGAGCTGGGCAATACAAATCAGCCAATCTTTTCAGTAGAGGTTTTATACCAACCTGTATGAGAACGTGTATGACGTATTTGACGTAGAACGTGCCTGGTACCCTGACACAGTCAGCCTGGGAAATGTAGGAAGAGAGGAAACCTGACTGCTCATCTGCAGCAACTTGCCAGCCTCTGTGGAGCTGCAGCTCAAGGGGCAGCCTAAGCTAACAATCATTCCTTGTATTCAACTGGTCTTGATTGTTTTTTCTTGATAAGCTTGTTCAACTATTTTTTGAAGCTACGTGAGTATTTTTCGGTACACTGTGTTCTGGCTGCATGCTGTAAGGTTTATTAAGTTCGACTTAAATTCAGAGCAGGACTTGCATTGTTGTGGAACAACTCCTGTATGAATTAGTTTGTAAAGTTGTTTTTCAGTTCTTCCTGAAATCTAGTGAAGATCTTCTCTCTGCTTGAAGATGATGCAGTGATATTTGTCATTGGTTTCAGATCCAAACCTGGCAGAGAAACTCCATAATGGGGTCGGGGAGGATGGGAAGGTGAGGTCAAGTGGGCACTAATGAAGCAAAACAGTGGGTCAAAGGTAGACACAAATACACCTGAAGCTCAATTTAAACTGCCAGTCTCACTCAAGTCCCTTCCTGCCATTGATCATCTTTTTTAGTCCTCCCTACAGTCTTCCTGAGGAGGTCACACCAATCCCAGCCAGTGACAAAGAACAGCTAAATTCCAGCCTCAAGCCTCCAATTCACTTCTGCTCCCCAGCCAGGAACAAAATTCAGAAACTGATTGTAATCTACTGTTATTACTATTATTTTTATAATTACGGGACTCATTCAAGACATTTTTAGTGTCTTTTAGATGCAGATTACCATAATGAGACAGCAATTGCCTAAGCACCACCTGTAGCAAATTAATTGTCAGTTTACCTGGAGGGATTATTCTCAGAATAATCAGTGTACACTAGTTTTTTTGTAAGCAAGCTAAAAAGCAAATTCATCAAATACAAACAGTATTATCTTAGTAAATTCACACTAATGCACATGATGCTTTCTTCAGCCTAAATTTCTACTTTTGCAATGCTTTAAGAGAAGGCAGGGATGTAACACAGTATTCAACATGCATTGCTTTTTTGCCCGTGCTTGACTCACAGATGATGTGAATGCATGTTAGCTTCCAGCTAGGAAACATGTTATTTCCTTTTAAACTATAAAGGTGCTTGCTCTTAATTCTACAGATCTTTCAACAACAAAGACCGCAACCACTGTGTTACCGATGAGTGGTGCAGCAGGAGAGGATGCTCTGTTGCAGTCAGATAAGGGCCAGGTGAATCAAAAACGAAGGTTACTAACCTAGAATTTTTAAGGAAGCCTGCTTAATGTCAGATATTGCAATTCACAAGCTTCTGTGATAACACCTTTGCAAGAGCTAGGTAGTCCTTTAATTTATTAGAGAACATGCCTGCCTTTTGGATGAGATACAAAACCAGAGGCTATTAAAAAGACTATTCATTATAGGACTATGCACATTAGCAGCATTTCCTCTCCTAGTTTTGGTGACAATGGTCACAGTATTGACTCTAGGTTTGGTACAAGTTCGATGACTTCTATTAGCAAGAGTGTATTTTATATTAACATGAATCATGAACTCCTGCTAGTGAGCTAAAACAGAAAGTAGCTGGAACAAATAAATGTCTGTAAACAACTGCTTGGCCAGACATCCCAATCATCTCTCTGTGGCATTCTAGAGCAACAAGAGGAGCTTTGGCACATAGACAAAGCTTGATTTAGCAACAAGTCCTGCAGTTTTGGTGCCTAAAACTGTCTGATAAGGTAGTCCACATTAGGATTTCATGTTCTTAAAAGGTCTGACTCAAGAACTCCCCTGGGTTGGGCATCTAATTATCAAATGATTTGAACAACTGACTTAAAGAGAAATGCTCAAGTCTTTCGTTTACACCTGACAAAGATTCCTGAAATCTCTGATGGTTGCAGTTAGCAATGTCAATCTGTGTCTAGGATCCAAGTAGTGGGGTTAGCTAGCTTTTCCTATAGAGAATACAGTTAAATCACCTCTCTACCTTTGGCTCACTTGGTAAATTCTTTGCACGGAGTAAGTCAGTAAGTCTTCTTACTGCTCACCTTAGAAATCATATCACTAGTCTTCTAACACATCGCTGCTGCAATCCACCTGCACTCACTTGCAGTGTTTGAGCTGAGCTGTTCCTATGTATTTCTGTTCTAGGATTAAGCATGCTTCTAAAATGTGCATTTGTAATGCATCAGATTGTCACAAACTGTCAGTGTAGCAGAACATCACTGCAGGTTACTCTAATTGCTTATTTACGATCTTTTTGATGGCAGCATTTATAGCTATCTAATTTGCCAGGTAAGCCATTTCAGCAGTGTCAACTCTGAAGGAAGAGAACTGATGAGTGAAGTCTCAAGGCAAGATTCAGACACTGTGAGTAGAGAAAAAGCTGCAGAGCTACATCTGATACCCTGACCAGGTGTAATATGTGGGCAGTGTAAAGAGGGAGGATGGTACAGCCACCAAGGCAACGGAGAATAGTTAATGCCTTCATGTCTTGGTCCAAGAACCTCAGAACTTCCATGTCTTGATTTGTTCATATACCTTCATTTATATGCACACACACACTCCTAAATATATATTTTATCACATAGTTTAACCTTTTGCAACTGCCCTGAGTGCTCTGGAAGGGAGAAAGCCTCACATACAAATGTCAATCTCTGCTCTCTAACAACTGCTGCTGCTGAAAAATGCAGACAGGTAGATAAACTGATTTTTGTAAGGAGGTCATACATTTGTGACCATATACTGTAACCCACCCCTGCAGCCAAACCCCACACCCCTTCATACCTGTAAATAACAGGCTGTATGCTAATTAAGATCTATGCATTCCTTGCTGACATTGTTTCAGCCTAAACAAGTTAATTCCTTCAGGGTGATTAGAGTGTAATTTCCTATTTAAAACATACAGAACACACGCATGCACATACAATTTCAACATCCCATACATCCTGCAACAGCAAACTTTACCTACAGCTCAGAGAACTGCACCAGACAAACACTGTTTTAGGTGACTTGAGTCAGCAGCTGCAGGGCAGCTGAAAACACAGCCATGAATTTAAGAGTCATGATACTGAATTTGCAAGCCTCTCCCTTGATCCCTCACGCAGACATACATTCAGTGTCAAAGAAATTCATCCCAAGTGCAATATAATTCATTGCATCCACTAAATATACATACTGAAAGCTGCCTTCTGGGAGACACTTCACTGATATGCATGCTTCTTGTTTCTCCTGATCAAAAGTGTATTTTGCTATAAATCATTTATTTGTTTTACAGAGTTAAGAAAATAATGTTTCTTTCCATTGAAGGCTACTTGTTTGAAAGATCAGGCGAGATTTCACCAGGTCACAAAGATGCCTTCCATTGCAACTCCATTTTTGCTCATGGAGTTTTTTCCTTGTATGCCAGCACATACTTTCGCAGATGCATTGATTTGTGAAGTGGTAAGTACCATTTGCCTATAATTAAAGACTGTCTACATTGATTAATGTGCATGAATATAGAACACACAAAATAGATCTCAGTGAGAAATGAAGAAAAATGCCTGACCTCTTGGCAGAGCAAACAACTCGCTTCCCCCAATTTCTCTGATGACACACTGTTTGCTTGGAACATACCAGTAGCACACATTGCAATTAAATACAAGATATTGTAATCAACAAAATCATTAACAGCAGAGGCCATCTCCCACGCCTTGGGTTGTGAATGGTAAGTTTTCATTTACTAAATGAAGATGGTCTCACTGAGCCAGAGATCACATTTTGAGAGACATGCTCTGGGGCACTTGTATTACCAGTTAGCTTCTCTTGCCAAATACAGCTGAAATCAAGGTCAAAAAAGGAAACATCTCTTTCCCTCCTGGAGAACAACTTGACCTCTCCCACCTGTGAGTTTTGATCAGTCTGAGTGAGCTGACCTCTGGTCTTCAACAGTTTGTTTGAACAAGGCTGAAGAGCTAGGAAGTAATCATCTCCCCTTAAAAAGACTGCAACATCAAGGCAGAGAGAGGTGAAGCCACTTAAGAAGTTACCCCTCTGTGCTTCAGCATTCCTAGTGCAGGGATTGCACCGAAGTCTGTCTGTCAGCAGGCGGCACAGCCAGAAGCATGAAGGAGAACTCCAGCTTCTAGTTTTATCCTCTTGTCTCCACACTTGCAGTAATACCTTAGACCATCAGCAGGCCTGTGCGAAGGAAGCAAAACAAGGTGCAGTGCTGCACACACTTCATCGAGATGTGAAGAGGAAGAGCTTAGCAGGATACACCAAACAAGACAGGAAAATGAATGATAAGGCAAGAAGGGGAATACCAACACTACCCTAAATATTTTTAAAGATGACTTGTGTTGAGAAAAATAAAACAGGCAAGAGATGCTATGTGGCATACTGATCACCTGGATAAGAAATGCACATTTGTCATTGACACAATTCTCCTGAAGTAACAAAGCTGCGAGCTGTGGGGCTGACTGCCCACTGTCTGAAATCTTTCCTCCCTTTTGCGATCTTGGCAAAACTCACATAAGGCCTCTTCTTTCAGGTTTTCCTTAAAGGCTCTGTGCTACTTCGCTCATATCTACTGCACACAGACACTGGAATAACAGGTGTGAAGGCCTCTATCTCACCTATTAATTTCTTACCCTTAATGGTAGCACTAAATCAGCTACCTCTCGCAACTTTCAGGTTGAAAAATTTCTGAAGTTACACCAGGTTACAGCCCCAAACATACAGCAACCCCTGGGATTTAACGTTTTGTTTCCTTCCCCTACTCTATCTGCAGAGAAGTCAGGCATATGATGTACACCACTGCACAGAGATGTGTTTAACCTCAAGATCTTGAGTTACAGAGGCAAAGGCATACCTCTAACCATCAAGCATATAACTGTCTCCTCATCACAAGCTTCTCTCCCCTCTGGCTTCCTCCTGTTTGAGTACCCTGTGGAGCAAGCTAAGGGGATGCATTTGCAGCTCCAGGTTCTTCTCTCACTAATATGTGCTCACGTAACTACTGCCTTAGTGCAGCAGTTTGCAGAGCTGCTCCTGAGAAGACAAATGCCATCAAAAACACCGACACTCAGCAACATTGCTCTTCTAGAGCATAGAGTTACTTTGAGGAGAAACGCAGCTCTTCAATTCTTTAAAGGGAACAGGGCAAGAACCTCAAAGTTGTAAGTACTTAGAAGATTTACAGTATTCCTCCTTAAGAAAACAGATGCAAACCCAAAGTATCACAAATACAGCCTGCTACTGACATCATTTTCTAAGGCAAGATAACCCGTCTGACTGACAGATCCACAGCCACATCCCTGGCTTTGATTCAGAAGGTTGTATTCTCAAGGGCAAGCCATTTGCTCAGCTGCTGTTAGGCTACAGCTGATAATTTAAGCACATTCAGAATGTAACATTTGCTGAGTTCACCTCTGTGCTTTTCATGACGCTGAGATACGAGGCTTTTCCATTCATCAGGTTTGTCAGCTTCTTTGGGCACGGGCAGAGGCTGGGAGACTTATCTCTGCTCTAAGTAGAGAAGCCAAGATCCACACTGCAGTGCACCCAGCCAATTTTCCTTTCTAGTTATCTGTGCAGAAAACATACCACCAGAAGCACACTGCCGTGATGAGCTCCTACAGACCGCCTCACTTGAAAGCAGCCTGCCACCTTCTTTACACGAGACACCTGAAAACATTATTCCCAGGCAAAAGATACACTACTGTGAGCATACACTTAGTCTGAGTAGGATGGTCCTTTTGTCTATTAAAAACAATAGAAGGTATCCAGCAACCAGAAATTGGCTGAGGGTTTGACTCACATAAGTAGCACAGTTCACTGCTGCCTGCAGAGACAAATGTTAAAATGATCAGACCTGAACAGCATCTGTGAAAGCCAGCTCATCCTCGGTGGAAACAGAAAAGCCCAAGTGATATAGATATATTTTTTCAAATGAGTGTTGTCAAGCAAATTTTTTTACAAACCAATTTTTATTAGGTATGTTTGCCTATATTATTTCAGCATTTTATTAATATTAATATGAATACAGAGATAACCGTTAGCATATCTAAACGATTTATATTAATGAATAAATATTAGACTGGCCTACATTTTTGGTTAAGATGAATTAAAAACTGAGCATTTGAAGTATTGGTCTTAAAAGGAATTCTCAGATCCAAGAGACTGTTGACCATTAGCAGGAAACAAGAAGGTCAGAGAAGAGCTGAGAAGTAACCTCTTTAGTCCCTTCTGTCCTTGATGAAATATAGATATGGCCTATCACAATGGGTGTCTGTAGGAAACTTAGCTCCTTAAGAAACAGGACAATCTTTAAGCTAAAAAATCCACACTTTCAGGTAACCCCCAAGCAGATCTGTTCCTGTAAAGTGCACCATGACTTATGTCAGGGAACAGATTTGTTAACAACAACAACAACAAAAGTACATGTCTGGTAAGTGGAAAGGGAAGAAAGTATTGGTTAAGTATGAGAAGAAGCAAAGGGAGAACCTGAAAAGGCAGTAGCTGAAACCTTAGCACAGTATGAGAGAAAACAGTTTTTCATCATAACCCACAGAGCCTTAAGTCTGGTTGTTAATGTGTTTGATTAGATTTCTGATTACCTGAGTTAAGATGGGCTGTATTACTGCACATCCGATAAACTTATCAGGGAAGCCCACAGCAGGCATTTAATTAAACATCATTTTGTCTTAAACAACTGCAGAATTTGTGTAGACAGGATTCTCTACTGCATTACACAACTTCACACATGTATCTCCAGTGACATCAAGGGGAGTTGAACTGAACTCAGAGTAGTGGAAGGGAGGCTTAGATCCACTCATTTCATAATTTTGCACAATCACCCACCCCTTCGCCTATAGCTCATACCTTTAAAATTTCTGAACTGATGAGAAAGGTCTTTGAAGGCATTAGGTTCTCATTCAGTTCAGGATCTTAATGCTTATATAATTTATTTCAACAGAAATTTTGCCTGTGCGTGGCTGAACAACAACAAAAAAAGCGGGTAAAGTACCACCAACGAATGTCCTTGCACTTTCTGGACCAGAACTTGGTCAGTTGGCTCCTTGGTTGCCAGAGCTGATATAGTAGTGTGGCTGTCATTCCTCTCCCTATGTAACTTTAAAAAGTAAGAAGTGTGCACAACAAAGTGGGAAGAAAAAAAAAAAAAAGGCAGCAAAGTGCTACTTGGAACAAAGTGAGTAAGTAAAAGCACAAGCTTTGAGTTTCCTGATGTGTCCTTATCACCTTTTTTAGATACCAATAAACTGTGTTTTGTCAGGAGTAGCAAATAATGTATTTTAAACTTCTTTGCAAGCTTGCTGAGGATGGTATTTGAAGAATGAATCTGTTCAGCATAAGGAAATTACAGTGGGGAAATTAGTTACAACATACTTGTAAATTGCTGACATTTTCCAAAAAAAAAAAAAAAAAAAAAAAGCCAAAAAAACAACAAACAGAAAAACATTTCAGACTTGCTGGAATATTCTTAAGAAAAGAAAAAAAAAAAAGGGGAGTGAGTTATCAAACTTGGGATCACTATGTCTAAATACATAAAGTCTAAAGAAAGCTGCAATTAGAGATTTAGTGATGCAACACCCATATTAGCAGCTGACATGTTCAAAGTATTAATTAAGCCATTCAAAGCTTTTTTTTAAAAAGGTATAAACATAACTACTCCTGTTTTACAGATAGGAAAAAAGGATCAAAAACATTAATCATTGTCATTACCTAAATTTAAACTAGTATGCAGCTCCAAGTTTTATTTCCATTCCTTTGGCTCATGCTTACTTAAATTTATTCTACATTCATGATCCCATTGTCTCAATTCTGTGTGGATACAAAAGTAAATACACCAGTATCTTACAACCAGAAATATAAGAACTATTTTTATTTACACTCACACACACAGAGGACCAGCAGGACAAGGACCTGAACGGAGAGCAGGTGTCCTGGTTTCAGTTAGAACAGAGTTAATTTTTTTCCCAGTAGCTGGTAGAATGCTATGTTTTGGCTTAGGATGAGAAGAGTGCTGATAACACCCCGATGTTTTAAGTGTTGCGGAGCAGTGCTTACACCAAGCCAAGGACATCTCAGCTTCTTGCTTTGTCCTGCCAACAGGCAGGCTGGGGGTACAGCAAGAGCTGGGAGGGGACAGACCCAGGACAGGAGACCCAAACTAGCCAAAGGGGTATTCCATAGCATCTGGGGTCATGCTAAACAATATATAGGGATGGCTAGCCGGGGGAGGGGGCCGGACTGCTCAGGGTTAGGCTGGGCATTGGGCAGCGGGTGGTGAGCAATTGCATTGTGCATCACTTGTTTGTACATATTATTAGTAGTAGTACTATTATCATCATTGTATTATTGTTATTATTATTGTTATTATTATTTTCCTGTCTTATTAAACTGTCTTTATCTCAACTTTCGGGCTTCACTTTCCATTTCTCTCCCCCGTCCCAGAGAGGGAGGGGGGAGGGTGAGCGAACGGCTGTGTGGTGTTTAGCTGCTGGCTGGGTTAAACCATGACAGCAGGCAAGCTACCTAACTGTACAGCTAATACACAGAGCATGCTGTGGTATCTGAAGTGCAATAAAAAAAGAGTACTATCAAAATATAATATAAAAGATTAAAAGCACATCAACAAGCAGGGAAGCCTGAAACCCATTTAACTAAATTCACAAGTTGGTCAAAAATACCTTCCTCATCTGTAAAAGGGACAGCTACACTCCTCTACTTCATCAGAGGGCCAAAAAGAGTGCAAAAGTAGAACAGTCATAGAAAACATATATGCAAGTAGAATATACTTAATGTATTTTTCCTGAATTCAACAGTCAGTCACTTGTTTTTTCTAAATCTAGTTGAAAGCACTCTCATTGTCCTGCCAGAAGTACATCAGATTTTCTCTTGACTTCCTTTCCAAACAGCAGCAGGATGGAAGCTGTAAGTTCCTATACACAAAATGAGACGCAATGAAAGCTTTCCTGAGAGTACGCTGAAGTCAATGAGTTTACACAGAGAAACCAGTCACAGCAGGGTAAAAAGTAAGATATGCAACTTCATAACTCCTTTAATACATGCTAGGTATATTTCCTTTTATAACTTGGAGGAGCTGCCATAAAAAGAAGCAATTTACATAATCACAAAAGAAATAAAACAAGAATGAATGATGACACAGGTAAATCATATATTTAATTTGAAATTTAGTACTGGAACTGCCTGTACATATCTGAACCATCTAAGGGTGTGGAAAAGATTCTGTAAGAGACATCACCCTGTAAGAGTGACTTTTTTTTTTTTTTAAGTACAGTTTTTGTTGCTCCCCTCTGTCATATGCCTAAGTAAGTCCCAAGTAATCAACACCGTTCCTAAGAACAATTACAGCTACTAGAAAATCTTCTAAAAAGTATTGTCTACACACACATACACACACAAACACACACACACTAAATATATATATAAAAAAATCTGTACTCTAGCGCTGGTCCTGCTGCAGAACTGAGCAATCATGAAATTCAACACCAGGGAAAAAGGAAAGTTCTTATGCGGCCAAAAGGTTCTTACTATTATCATTCTTTATATACACGTACAAACTTTTTAATATATACACAGTGCAACTGTTCTAACCTAGAAGTTAAACTTTTTAATGAGGAAAAACACTCTTTTAAATAAAACAAGGGACTTGAAGAAGGCCTTATTTCAACAATTTTGTATTCCAATCTAGAAGCACTGACATTACAGATTTAGACATACAGCCACTTACATTCAGCCTCCTAAACCCAGATGTATATCGATAAAGCTAAATTAAAATCTTACAGGCACAAACGGAAGGCTAAGTTCTATCCTGATTCCTGATTTAGTCATTGATAAAAGAATTATATTTGTCAACATGTGGCACATCTGGAAGAGTTAGAGCCATGGACCGGATGGGGAGTAAATCAGGACAGAATTAGACCTCTTGAGCACACGGCTGTACGGCAGCCAGATGTGCTCTCTGTCAACAAACATAATCCCTTTCGAGTCATTGACTCCATCACCAGCAGAAGTGGCATTATTAGCCAATGCTGTGTATGCAGTTTCACTAATGTACTCCCTTGGTCTCAGGGATAAACATGTGCATAATCCTGCGCTGCACGACTCCCACACACTAAACAGGAGTCATGCAGATTGGTCAGACCACCCAAGCTGAAGGTCAAACAGTGCAACTTGTAAAATGTCCAGACTGCAAATCCCCGACCCGTACTGGTAAACAGTCTCCTTACTTCCAGTTCACTGAGTCAGTGGGTAACTACTTGCCAGAGGATTCATGGCAGGGCTTCAGAATAGCAGAGATACCTTCATCTTAAGAAACGTGAAGGGAATAGTTGAGACAGTAGTGCTTGCCATAGGCTATATGACAGGAAAACGGAGCAAAATAGACAGAGAAGTCATAACTATAAATATCACAGTCATCTCACAGAACTGTCTCTGATGGATACCCCTGTCTCCAGGCTGCAGAAGATACTTGCAGAGCTTGTGTCACCTTCCATGTTCTGCGATTAGAGCAGCAATGATTCTTCTTTGGAAGACGATGACAGATCAGATGACCTTGCAAGCTCTTTTCTAGTACATGGCTTGATATATGCTGCTTCTAATTTTCAATGGCTACATAATGCATAGGAAAAGAGCACTGAAGTTCCTCTACTCAACATGAATGAAAAGTAGAAAGCTGAAATCATAAATGAAGTTCAGAGTCCTCTACTGATAACCAAGCCAATCAATCAGCATTACATTTAAGCTATTGATGCCATCAGGACTATTCCTGGAGAAGAGTACCACCTCAGCCTGTCTAAAGACGACAAAATGTGACTCATGACCAAGTTATACAAGTATCACTTGCATTCCAAAACCAAAATATTACAATGCAAAAAACTAATGAAGAAGCATGAGTTTAAAGCTTCTTGACTGGCCCTGCTACTTCTGTGGATGCATAGACTGAGACTGCCTTGCTAACTGATAAAGAACAAATAAATAAATAAATTCATAAATAAGTGAATTAATGCTACCTGGAAATGACTTTTATGATACATTAACAAATATTTTTAAAGGTGTATTATGCTGAAGTTAATGACAAACATTGTGTGATGGACCAGCAAAACAAAACAAAACTTAGTGTGTTCAGTTGTCTGGCTTTGAAGATGGGAGATGTCTAAGTCTATGACATGACAACTACTCTTACACACATGAAGATGGCCTAGGTCCCACCAGAGATTACACAATGTCTTAGCTCATAAAAGGTCACCCCAGTATAACAGCCATTGGGTAAAGGTGAATTATTCTCAAGCAGGTGAATTACACTGATAGTTTTATTTAGAGGAATTTAATGGAAGTGTTTAACTTCAACAATGCTCTCAACTGATAAAGAACAACAGAAGAGCAAGCCTTACTGTTATATGCCATTTGAGATTTCCTTATACATCAAACTTTTTAAGTTAAATTCTAAACAAAGAATTTTTACCATTTCTCTTGATGAGAGAATTGTTCTTATCCTATGCGTGAAAGTGTGTCATATTCATTAAGAAATGCTACAAAACCTCCTAAAGCATGCCTTATAATGGAGCTACACACCTGACTCCTAAGTTGAGCCTATAATGCATTATTAATGTAATATAATGTATTATTTCTGCACACTTTTCTGAAACAGTTGAACAGTTTAACTGGTTTACAGACAGCTAATTAGGGAGACAAACACACTGGGGTCTGGCCTACTCTGGATACACAGAGTGTCTTCTACTTTTAAAGACATTTGTGGAGTTTCACAAGGAAAGTGAAATATTACTGCCTGGTTTAGAACAAATTAGAAAGCTGCCAACCAACACAAGCAGCAATGATTTATGCTGCTTTCCCACTACAAGTTATTATTTTAATAGCTGGTATGAATTTTTCAGGACTATCTTTAAATTCTATAGGTTAAATACAGGTGTTTCACATGCAGACAACAAAGATCTACCCTGCTTTACATCTTCACTAGCCTATTGAGCTTTAGAAGATTTTTTATTAGACAAACGACAACATCACTCTGCCATACATAAAAGAAATGCAAAGGGATTATTAGTCAGGGAAATCTTTAGCAAGCCGATACTTTCCTCGCTGCAGCTGTTTTCAGAATGGAAGTGATCATTACTCAGACTTACCAGAATTCCTGAAGGGGCGGAAAGTCACTCACAGTTCAGCATTTTCTGCCTAGAGACTGCTGGAGTCATGATACACATGGAAAAATCAGCATATTACAAAGGTTACATAGGAGAAGAATTCTCAGCTGGACAAATAGGTAATTTTCATGGCACCTCCTTCCGTATTACATAAGTGTTCCTAAAGTAACAGAAATTTTTTATATATATATATATATATTTTTTTTGTGCTGCCTGAACAGTGACTGTGTATTAACTTTAATATTGCATTTTATTGCAGAAAAATAAAATTAGTGCCTGTTGATAATGACAATAGCTATCTGGCAACAAAAAATCCCTTCCAGGGCTGTGTAAATGGAAATAAGGATCATGCAATAGATGGGTATGTCTTTCCCTGCAGAATTAGATCAGATGATTGGTATGAGAAACAGCAGCACAGCAAGATAAAACGTATGCATAAAGAAATCACACTGGAGATCGGGAGTAACTGTGGACACTGTGCTCACTTTTGCTTCTTCCTACTACTTATCACGGAAAGGTGGAAAGGTTGGGAAATACTAGAAAAATATCAGCCCTATTTAGAATACTTCCTCCATGTACAACAGCAGCACTACTACTGGCCATCATGAAAGGCACATACGACCTTCAGCCTTTAGCCTTGTTAAAAGCTGTCTAATTGATACTGAAGGATTTTTTTGGCAAGCTCTAGGACTGAGACTAGTACTTACGGTACAGTTTGAGTTATATTAGGGCTAGCAGCAGTCTTGTGTGAAAAAAAAAACAAAACCCACAAAAACTTCACTGCACTAGGAACAACAGTGTTGTTGGCTTCATATGCTGCCTGCAATATCAGGTATTTAAAGAGAATCTTGAGTCTGAGAATTTTATACATAATTGGATTTCAAGCAACAAAATTAGAAAGAAAAAAAAAAGGAAGTTATTAGCCTCAGCTTATTTCTTCCTAATTTGCATCCAAATACATCGAGCAACAGAGCTGTTTATTTTAAAAAAAGCCTGTGTTATTTCATTGAATAAGATTACTAAAAGAAAATTAAAACCCCCTTGGGTTAGATGAATTTGGCCTGAAGCTATCACAAATGAGCCTTACCCATGAACCCGTGATTCAGGGACAGAACATTTGCAATCACTAGCGGTGAGCTCAGCTTCCTCCATCTACAGCTCCCAGAGGCCTGCTCCTTGAAGCCAGGCCTACACACAGGCAGGGCAAAGCTGAGGGAATTTATTTGCCTTGTGCTTCTTACCAGAGTGCAGCTTTAATATCCAAATGTTTGCAAACTCCTGGCTAATAACAATGGACCTTGTGTCTTCTCCATCCTCTGACAGCCACTGTGTTTTATTGGGGTTATCAAAGCAGGATTACCTGGAGTTTATCAGCACGAAGCCACCTACACAACATTAAAAAACAAAAGCCACAGATATTACTAGCATCATCTTGAACTAATTGCGATTTTTCCAACTAAGGATTTGCATTTGCTTGCACTAAAAGCTGACTAACCTGCTGAAACAAGCCAATGCCACTATTCCAGCCTATGTTGCCCCACCTCTAACAGGACATGAGAAGATAACGCAATTCTCCCCTTCAAATAACTTTCTGAAAGCAACAAATTTTATGGGTTTTACGGATTAGGGGGAAAAGGAACGGCTTCAGCTGAGGGCGCTGCCTATTCCTCCCCTTCCCGCCACTTCCCCTCAGAGAGCCAGGCCGGACCCCAACGCGACGCCAGGGGGCGCCATTTTGCCTTCCCTCCTCATCCCTTCCACAGCCCCTGAAGCACCGCGGCGCCATCTTCTTTTTCTTCCTCACGCCTCTCCTTAGCCCCATCCCGGCTCTGCCGCCTCATAACTAAGGTGGTGCCACCGGGAAGGACTCCTTGCTCGTGCCTGCCCCGAAGATAAGTTTGTGGTGACTTACTGTTAAATTATCTCACGGTAATTCTGGGTGCTGCAAGTTACGGGGCCCTCCTGCAGGGAGAGTCAGGCTTGATGCCATCGCTCAAGTGGCTCTGAGGGAGACCAGGCTGTGGGAGCATCATGTGCTTGTGGCCTGAGGGCTTTCAACCCCACAAATTGTACTATCATATTTTCTCTTGTTTCTTCTGACAGAAAACTTTCTGGGCCATGCAGCTGTGCCCACAGCTGTGACAAGTGCCGCTGGCTGCTGACCTGTGTCAGCCTCGGAGCTCTCCTCCAGCTCTGATGAGGTACGTGGTGAAGACTGGGGCCTGGGGACCAGCTTTACCTCAGAGATGGCGCCTACAGGTTCTTATTTTCCAGCCTCTTCACTGACTGACTTTTTGCCCCCCCTTTAAAAGGACTTCCCTGTGATCTGTTGTGTAAGAAGGATTTAAACCTGAGGAAAATGAGAGTGGATGTTTAAAATACCCATGGAAAAATTCACCTTTGCCAGGAGCGTGGTATGTTAAATACATAAATAAAAATATATTGATAAATAAATCCCAAATGCAGCAGTTTCTTTGCCATGCAGTATGAGTTACTGGAGCTGTATTTTGCAGCATGTTGTTACATTCCTCTTAAGACCCTCTTTACCTTTATTTCTGCGCCAATCTGACAGGTCTTCTGTGCTTTATTAAGCTTTCCTGGTTGGAATTGATTTTTTTTTTCTTTAAAAATCTTTTCCCTGATCAAGGATTTTTCTGCATTAATGAAGCAGTAAGTTCTTGTGTCTATAAATGGAACAGTGTGTGCGACACAGCAAGTGAATGGGGAGCAATAGAGAAACATCTAAGAAAAATACCTCTTCTACTAGCAAAAGCATGGAAGTGAGAAATGTTTTGCAAAATCATCTGGGTATGGGCAGTACCTCACTAGACGTAGGTTACTGTAATACTTGTTCTATGACTTTTGTGTTGTAATTCAACACAAAGTGAAGCAGTATAGCTTTCTTGCAATTATTAAGTTAGAACAATGTGATACTTAAAAGCATTTTTAATTTTCTATGACTTTTTAATCCTGCTTTTTTTTTTTTTTTGTTGGCAGTCCTATAAATGTTACTAGCAGTGTGGTGTTGCTGATTGTGTTAATTGCTCTATAGAACTTGTGTTAATGTAGTGAGCTTAGTTTTGCTGTTACACAGATATCCATTCCCCGTTTCTGGCTTCCCACCAACACATGGTGAAAGCTTGCTGAATAAGAATATTTGGCTGCCCAAGTTTATCTTACTGGCAGTATTGTAGAGATATAATTCACGCTGGTATGGTGAGACATTTGACTTTAATCCTTCAAAGAGACATTAAAAAAAAACCCAAACCCCCCAAAATAAACAAACCCCTTGTGCTAGATAGTTACAGTCGGAAAATCCTGAAGCCATCCCGGAGGATCACTAGTTCAGAGAGATGGCAGTACAGGACAATTAGATACGAATTTGGTGGTTAGATGAAAGGAAGTGAGAACTCCTAAACCCTCACGGGAGCAGTACTAGCTGATCTACCATGAAATGCAAATGATCAAAATGAGTAAAATGTAAGTTTATATTAATTTTGCCTTCCTCGTTCTTCTTTTTTTTCTGGAGGCAAAAAGATAACATTGTGCACTTGGGTAATTTATTTATTTAGTTTTTAAATTGAAGATTTATATATGGTTCTAACTAGTCTACAGTAGTGAGTTTACTCACAAGGTGCCATTAGATTTTTTTTTCCTTTAGGCATTTATTTGTGAAAGCAATTCTCATTTATGGCAAAAAAATGTGTCTGGGAGAGTGAGTGTATTTGCTGGTAAAGCAAACATGTGGAATGCCTGGGAAGGTGACAGTCTGAGCAGGAGGTAATCTCCTAACTTAAATTAATAAAACTTTCCAAGGGTCTGGTGCAGGTAAGGAGGACACCATGGTCAGAATGGTGGTTTTCCCAGAGTGAATCTAATGCGTTATGTTTTTAAATATGCTTATCCTGGGGAAAAAAAAAAAAAACAAAACACAAAAAACAAAAAAAACACACACACAACAACAACAAAAAGCAGCTACATCACTTGTGTGTTAATAGGGGAAAATGATGTTCAGAACTAACAGTGTGCTGCCCAGGCAGTAATGCCTGTTGCCTAACGCTGGGGTGGATTTTGCATAATGTGGTAGCTTTTGCAATGCTGCAGCCAGGTGAAAGCCTTCTGACTACCATACACTTGAAAGAAGTCAGCTTCTAATTTTTCTACTGAATGAAGTGTTGGAAACTAAGTACTCATTCTGATGCACGATGGAAACAAATATGAGACTTAAGTGCAAACATTCTATGGGAACACCATAACAAGAGGACTGCTGTTTTTCAAACAGCAGAGTTGTTGGTAATTGTTTCTCTTCAGAGACTTGTTAGTAAAGCACAAGCACTTTTGTAGGCCTGTCCACAGCTGTGGGAGATGTGGCACAGCTGTGTTGCACTGTTACTAAGGCTAGGATGCTGTACCACTGTAGGTCTCTCTGTGCAGCCCAGTGTGCCAAAGTTAACATAAATGTTTAGCCTAAAAGTTGTAATCTCATTGTTCTTAAGTTTTTCCTCATTCTTCTTCTCACTCCTCCATCCTTCTGTGTCCTGCTAAGGATACATGTTTCTGTCTGAAGGAATCCTGCTGGTTTTGGCTCTTCACAGAGATAAGCCTCGCAAACTTGGGCAGGCAGTTGTCTGCAGTGTGGTACCTGCGAGTTGGGCTCTCTCTAGCTGAGGAAACTTGTGACCTGTGTCCTGTTTCCCCTGAGAGGCTCAGCTAAAGCTTTCTTGGTGGAAACTGCGTGTTTGAGCAAGCCTGTGAATGATCTGCTTGTGCAGTAGGAAGCATCAGCTGAGGCATTGGATGAAGGACAGAAAGTGCTGATTGGTGCCGAGAGCCTATCTAGTTTCCTTGACTCTTGGGATGTTAGTTGGGTAGAATGGGGTCAAAATAGATTGTTAAGTTTATATTTTAAAACCAGCAGAAATGTCCAGGAAGGTAGACATTGAAGCAACAATATGATGGATGGAGAGCAGCATGATTCATTTGTTGCACAAATTAGTGCGTAAAGTAATTACAGTTATATGATTCTACAGGCTCAGTGTAGCTGCTGGGAAGTGCCCACTGATTTTAAACTGGTTTTGGGTGATGCTTCTACAGAGCAGAACGGAGACTACTTCTGATGAAGTCAGGCATTTTTTAAAGTAATAAGCATGCACAAAATCTTTTCCTTGGGGGTTCTCCAGGAGGCAGTAGGAATACAGATGGAACCTTAAAAGCAAGGGTATGGGAAGGCCAGATCAAGTAATATGAGAGAATTGTATATGAGATCTTGAATACATATGTAATTATTAAAACGATTGTATACTTGCAAGAATGGGGGTAATGTTTGTAAATTTGTGTTTGGATGGTAGCTAGCACATTGGTCTGTATGCAAAACCTTATGTGTGATTAATGACAAATAGTAAACTTGCTTGAATAAAATAGCATCCTTCAGGGTGTGAATGACCAAGGCATCTTTGAAGATGTGCAGGATTTTTATCATTTCTCTACCTAGTGACTGGGAGCAATGGAAGTACTTTTGTGAACGTGCTGGTTATAAGAAATCTTCTCTTTCTGTCCCTGGGTGAATAAGTTGTTCTTCTAGGTAAGACTTCTCTTAATGCCATCATAATTGTAGCATGGCTTATCCTGCTGCTTTGATGCTGCTGCTTTTCTGCATTCTCTTCCTGCTCTAATTTTATGTGATAATGTTTACTGGGATTTGGGTGGCCAATTGTTTGGAAATGGATGACTCAGAATGGTGTAACTGTCACCAGCTACGTTAATATTTACAGAGCAATTAGCAGAATATTATGGTGTCCTGTCCCTCCTCTGTTCCCCCACCCCGTGTAAACACGGAAGCAACGTGACAGCTGTTATTTATGTGTAGTCAAGCAAGATGGTTTATAGCTCTGTGGCATCCAGTGCAGAATCCCAGAACTTGATTACGGGAGACTCAAGAATTCAAGGTGACTACCTGCTGTACTGAGCAGAGGTTTACGGAGGTGAATTTAAGAGGCAGAGCAACACATACCTTTTAAATAATGCTTCTTCCCAGGTAGGTCTTAGATCCTAAGCTACAGATGCAATAATTTCTTCCTTGTTCTACAGGTGGAGAAACTAAGGTACAGGACAGTGATAAGTCCTGTCTGTCACTGTGGAGGCTGGACAGGGAGTGCTGATAAAATAACTTGGATTTCTCGAGACTTAAATCTAATTCCCATGACTTCTCTAATGACATGGGAATATCACAGCAGACGGTAGTTTTCAGGCTCTTGCAATCTCCCCTCCGTATTTCAAGGGGGAGTTGTGTGAAATTTCAGATGGGTCTATGCACAGGTTGCTATACAGCATGCACAAACCCAGTTTTCTTAGATTCCTTTTGTGAATCTGTCACAAATAGTTCATGATCTCCTTCCCTGCCCCCCAGAGAAGTGTGAACCACAGGATGAAAATTGCTGGTGTAGGAGTGTTGTTAGCCAAGGCTGTAAGGCCTGAAGTGTGAAGGAAAACATGTTTGAAGGCAGGTTTGAACTTGCTAGATTAACCTGCTGCTTCGCTCTTCAGATAGTTGCACCTGCTACTTTGCTCTTCACATAGTTGCAGCTGGAGAAAAAATCTCAAGTGAAATTGTTGTGGAATGCGTTTGACTTCAGGTCAGAAAAGGAAGTTTTGTCAACTTTTGTTTGTGGATGCCACTGTGTGGTTCCTGAAGGACCGCAGTGTGGTCCAGGTTAGGGCAGTGGTGGAGCAGCTCTTTTATGTGGAGCAGCTGTGCTGACTTGAGGAGCCTCTGCCTTGTTGCAGGAGTCAAAACTGGGAGGAACGTAAATGGTGACAGGCAGGTACTGCCCTTAGTGTCTTGGTATGTCAGTAGGGCCCTTCAGCTTATATTTAGGGACAGCTCGGGCAGGCTTGGCTGGTTCAGGGACCATCACCCCAGTGGAAGTGCTGACAGCTGCCTGACAAGTACCATCGGTGTGGGGTTTAAAAGAAAACAGCCTGTGGAGCAGTAGGATTGGAAGTGGTATTCTAAACCTATACTTGGAGATGTGGGGTTGGGGAATGGGAAAAGGAGTGGACAATGCTGCCTGAACTTCATTGACTTTTTTTTTTTTTTTTTTTGTATGGAAGACTTTTATTTCTTTATGATGGCTTTGTATTTCCTCACAGGGACAAAGCCGGCATCTGAGTGGGACTGCTCTGCCTTGACTACTTGTAGCCCTGGGGTTTCCAGGCAGTGCTGCAGTGTGTAGCGTAGGCTAACCTCAGCGCTCTTAAACAATAAAGCTGGGCTAAGCCAGTTTAGCTCTGCCAGGAATCGGAGCTTCAGAAAAGCAGTTTGTATTTCAAAGTGTCTTTGGGCTTCTCATGTTATGTTTCCCATAGATGGTTGGATATACTGTGCTACTATATGCAAGCCTATGGAGTTCTTGATCTCAACAACTAGACAGCCTGTGTGTGTTTTCTGTTGCATGCCCATGTGTTGAGAATGCTTAGGGAGTTAGGTTTCACTCCATGTAGGTGAAGTGATAGGAATTTTGATTATAAAATAGAAGAGGTAAGTTCATTTGAGCTTAAATCCGTGTTTTGCGTTTGAGATGTAAGCATGTAGCTTGTAATCTGCTTTTGTTAAGTTCTTTTGTTTTATGTGCAATAATTTAAAGATGTTTAGAGTTTAAGTTCATTGCCAAGTTCTTATATCTATGATTAAGCATGTGTGCAATATAAATAGACATTTTTTTTGAACCATGTGTTCCATAAAATATCAGTAGCACATATAGTGCTGTAGGTTCAGGGATTCATTGCTTCTTTGGTCTTTAAAAATATTCTTGTTTAAAAGGCCATAATACTGCTTTTCACTCGATACTTAACTGCAGCTAGAAATGAGAGAAGGACGTGGGCATCATGCTGTCTTACGGGCTTTTGGTTTAGGTTTATTTTGCTCTTTTTGATTACTAAGAAACGTTGTTAGAATAAAAAAAGAAGTCTTCCCTGGTGAAAGAGTATTGAAGTTCCCTTCAGCCTCAAGAAAGAACTAGTGTAGAGCCAGTCCAAAAGCAGGGCTTGTTCCCTGGATGAAGTCTTTGTGTTTTATCCCTGCTACTAACTGTCTAGATTAATTTCTTATCACAGAACAGCTTAATGGTAATCCAGTTCCAACCCCCTGCCAAAAGCAGGGATGCTACCCACCAGATCAGGCTGGCCAAGGCCTCGTCTAGCCTGGCCTTGAACACCTCCAGGGCAGCCTGTGCCAGTGCCTCACCACCACCTGAGTGAAGAATTTCCTCCTACCCTCTAATCTAAATGTCCTCTCTTTTAGTTTAAGGCCATTCTCCTTGTCCTTTCACCATCTGTCCATGTACAAAGTCCCTCTCCATCTTTTTCATAAGTCCCCTTTAAGTACTGAAAGGCTGCGTTGAGGTCTTCCCAGACCCTTCTCTTCCCCAGGCTGAACATCCCCACCTCTCTCAGCCTGTCTTCATAGGAGAGCTGCTCCAGCCCTCTGAGCATCCTCATGGCCTCCTCTGGACCTGCTCTAACAGCCCCACAGCCTCCTTGTGCTGGGGACCTCTGACCTGGACGCGGCACTCCCAGTGGGGCCTCCCAAGGGCAGAGCAGAGGGGCACAATCCCTTCCCTCCCTTCCTCTTTTGATGCAGCCCAGGATGCAGCCGCCCTTCTGGGCTGCAAGCACGCACTGCCAGCTCATGTTGATCTGTTTGTCCACCAGAACCCCCAAATCCCTCTCTGCAGGGCTGCTCTCAGTGAGCTCTTCTCCCAGTCTGTGCTCCTGTCTGGGTTGCCCCAACCCAGGTGCAGCCCCTTGTACTTGTTGAACCTCATTAGGTTCACGTGGGCCCACTTTTCAAGCTTGTCCTGTCCCTGTGGATGGCTTCCCTTCCTTCTGGTGTATCAACTGCACCACTCGGCTTGGTGTCATCTGCAAACTTGCTGCGGGTGCACTTGATCACTTGCCTATGTCAGTGAGAGAGATATGAAAAAGCACCGGTCCCAGGACAGACCCTGCGGGACACCGCTCTTCACCAGCCTCCACCTGGACACAGAGCCAGTGACCACCACTCTTCCTCAGTCAAGTCAGGGTATGTTTTTAAGAATCAAGTGAGAAACTAGATTTTATTGGGTGGCACTACGGAAATTTGAGGGGGCAGGCAGCTGATGGCATTGACATGACTGGGGTTTTGCTGCTGCTCTGTGATAGTTGCAGGCGTTTTCTGCACCAGGGGAAGGCAGCAGCTTATGTTTGTTATTTACTTTTATACTACATTTGTGTTCACGTGGGGAGGAATTGACCTGCAAAGTATGTTCCAGAGTTTTAACAGTTCCCTTCTCTGCTGAGAATGAAGCACCCTGGAAACTGTCAGATCTTGAAGCAGCTGATGAAATAATGACAGACGTGTAGCCACCTCAGGCATCTTGCTCAGCTGCATTCATGGGTTCTGCTCTGTGCAGAGAGTTGTCTGCGTTCCCAAACTGCAATATGCAAGACCATGGTCCAGAAAATCTTAATTTCTTGGTTGTATGTTCAATTCCAAGTTTGATGATGAGAGGACACAGATTTTCTAGAAAAGCACAATGTTCCTTTAGTTTGATACATTCCTGCTAGAAAATCTGGACTCTGTTCCTGTCTCCTGAGACACCTCCTCACTCTAAACTTTGTGCTGTAACTGCAGCGAGGTTAAGGCTAGCCTCTTTAACTCTGCGGCTAGCAGAAGCTCAGAGGAATCCAGCTTCACAGAAGCAATTGTGCTTACCCTATTATTTGGTTGTCAACTGGTATCGATTAAGTGATTACAAGCTCATCCATCTCTGCATGCTTTAGGATGGACAAGCTTTCAATATTTCTTGGGGACAGAAATATGGAAGCAGTATGTTGCAGTTGCAAGGATTGCAGCATGGCCCCTGTCATTTGGGGGCTGATCATACAAAGCAAGGCTGTGCACGCTTTAGCACCCTTCTGGCTGTATGCAGTAACACCACAAGGTACAGTGTGTGCACCTGGATCCCATGCACCTCTGAACACGAGTGAAGGGTTGTTTGCAAGAAAATCTTTGTGAATTTATGACAAGAACCCAACCTAGAAATTGGAAGCCGCCTTTCTTTATTAGCGCTTACTGCTTTGTATCCAGAATTTGATTTCTACAGAAACAAATTGATTTTTAAACACAGAAGTATATCAATGTATTCATTCACCACTGATTTATTTGGATAAATGTGACATTTAAATTCCAACCACCTTCAACCCTTTGCCCTTCCTATGGTAATTAATTCTTACTTTGTTCCAGTCCCACTCAGAACAGGCTTAATCAGTTGTGGATGTTATCCCCAACATCTGTGACGTTTGTGTAAAACCTTTAGGAGCCCGACGCTGTATGAAATTGCTCTCATTACACAGTTCATTTTGAGATTGTAAGTACCCATGCTGCTCAGAAAACAGGATTAGGGTGAAGTATTGTATTAACGCACTTAATCCATAACTAAAATAATATTCATTACTCCTATCCTGTTTTAGAAGACAAATGTTTTATTTAAGCTGGGAATGACCTTTCTGAATAGGACTTAAATAGTTACAATATGAAATTGAAGTCCATAATGAAAAAGATTAGTTGGAGCTTGTAATACACCAAGATTAGGTACCAGATAGGAGGCAGTGTCAGAGGTGTTGCCACTTTGACAGAGCCACTTCTCCGCAGCTGGCAAGGATAAAATTTTAAGTCCTTTCCGAAAAGTTGTTCTGTGGTGTATGTCAGAGCGGTCCAAAAACCGTCTTCCTGGGATATGTCTGAGTTCCTTGGTAGTAAGGCGCTAGCTTTTTAGACCGCTGCCTGGCTGCTGGTATTTCCAGCCACGTCTGTGTTGTAGCCACGTTTTTTGGCTCACGGGCCAGGACTGAACTGGAGGATTCCAGAGCTCAAACAATGAGAGCCGACAGCTTCAGTGAACGAGCCAAGCTCCTGTCGTGGGTGGCTGTCACAACACACATGCTTTGCATGTTCGCTAGAGGATGGATGAAGAGCATTAGAGCGAGCAGTAATGCTGGGATTTTCTCCATGCACAGAGGCTGTCTGTAG
This sequence comes from Aythya fuligula, assembly GCF_009819795.1. Lineage (NCBI taxonomy): Eukaryota > Metazoa > Chordata > Aves > Anseriformes > Anatidae > Aythya > Aythya fuligula. The sequence continues at coordinate 3,009,040 of NC_045578.1, read as the reverse complement.
TCTCTGTCAAAATTACTTCTAGGCTGGAAACAACTGCGGGGTCTTTGTTGGCGAGCTTGCCATGGCAGGGTCATGCTGGTGACTGCCTTTAATTGAAGTGAACGCAAAATGGCTGCCTGCGTACAGCGGGGCTGCAGCATCGTGCAGAGAAAAGAAAGGCACAGCTGCTGTGTGCCTGCTTAACCTTGCAGCACTGCCTTGCCTGAATTTGCTAAACTCATCACATTGCTAGTCCCAGTTAGGAATAAAAGAGGAATTGTATTCTTTAGCGAAGTATTAAAATGTTTCTAGTCACAGAATGCCTTTAACAGCCTTTGGATACCTCGGTTATCCAAGACAACAGAGTCCTGCTGAAGCAGAAGGAAGCTTCACACTTTTCATTCTGCTTTGGGAACGTTTTTGTGAAGCGCGTTGAGGAAAGGCATGCACGTATCTCTGGTTGTAGTTCGTAGTTAGGGGATGATTGACTGGGCTAGGGGATGCTCCATGTTTATTGTCCGTTCTGCCTGATTCAGGGTGAAGTCCTTCCTTCCTGCATAAACTGAGCAGGGAATAAAAGAGAATCTCCCTGTTAAATAACAATTTGGTATACCTGGATTCGTTTTTACCCAACTTGACACAAGTCACACAAGTCACTGCTGTTTTTCCAAACTACGGCAGTACTGATAGGAGGGGATAATATGAATAGAAAAACCTAAGAATTAGCAGAACAGGTGACAGAAGGAACAACAGTGAAGTAAAGTTACCATTTTGTACAGATCTTTGTTATATACACAAAGTTTTGCTGAATGTTGGTGCCTAGCACAGAACAAGAAAGAGGAATGGAGGGAAGGAAAAATCAAACAATTCTGCAAGACCTTCTACTGTTTTTTCTTCTTGTGAAAAAAGCATCAGTTAAGCAGCACAGAATCTGGTCTGGATAAGGAATGAGCCTGGCCAGAGCCAATCCCTTGGTCAGATAAGTGAGACTTCACGTTCTCTGCAGCTTGTTGTACCAGCAGGTAGAGAAGCCTTCCGTGTTTCTTTTTGGCTAGAGGATTTAGTGATTTAAGAACCGTGGAGGATGGACATAAGGCCTTCAAAAGGGCCTTTCCAAATTGCCAGGGACAGGTATCCCGGATGGTTCAGAAATGAAGTCTTATCTCTCTCTGAGAGATCATTTCTGTACTTAGTGGTGGAATTAAGATCTCCTTTATTTTCTTGTTCACCAATTGCCCTTCTTTCCATCTCTGTGTTAGCATTGGTTTGAATTGATATTTAAGATGTGAAAATATTTTGCCATTTTTGGATAATTTTCTGTTAACACGAAGCTGCTGTGGGAGAATGATCATGATTACGTATTTTAAAAGGAGTTTTCAGTTGAAATTGATTTCAGAAAAAAGGGATAAAAGGAGATGAGCACAATTAAAAAACAAAACACTCAAATATCAATGAGACATATGACATATTTTGGTTAAAATGCATTAATCTTGTGTTCAAATCTACTTTTTTTTTAAGGAGAGTGGTCTTATGGAAGAAATGTTCTCTTGCAGAATTTTCTACTTGTCTAGTAAGCTTTCGGGGATTGTTTAAACTTGCTGTAGAATATCTGTCATTTTCTATTATCATTTTATAGGCATTTATGTGTCATTTATGAAGAAGCTATTCAATTTCATCTATAATAAATTGTAAGGGTCTACTTCATAAAGGATCTTTATGTGACTGCCAAAGATGTGGATCATCATGCAGTCCCCTTTAAATATCTTTCTGGGAGATAAGCGTAGCAAAAAATCTCTCAATAGGAATACGACTTTATTCTAACTGTGCTTGAGCATGGAAACAAACATAAACTTTGCCAGGGAAACAGCCCGCGTAAAGTGAGCGCTGGTGCAGTCACTTGGTGCAGTCTCAGCCAGAATCGGAGTTTCTGATTACCATAAATGAAAAGAGATTGTATAGGCTGCTTGCCTCCCCTTGTAGGACAGTGAAAGCAGTGCCATGCCAAATACTTGTGATGAGCTTCAATTCATGAATAGAAAGGCATGGGGTGATCTAGACTAGTGAGTAAGGATTAAAAGAAAAAAAGAGGTGTTAAATGATTGGTGCCTGTTGGTTAAAGGGCAGTGGGGAGAACTGACACCTTGAGGTGCTGTGTGGGGGCTGTGTTGGGCCCCTCTGCCCTGCCTGGGTGCTTGCAGGGTGCTAGCACCGGGCTCAGGAGAGCGCAGCCTGCTGGGTTCCCTGGCCCCAGCACTCAGCTGAAGGGCCAAGGCAGGCCCTTAGTGGGGTGAGATGGGAGTGCTTTGCTCACCCTGTGACCAGGTTTTGGTGCTAGGTTTAGAGAGGAGGGAAACAGGCAAAAAGAGAAGTTTGATTGTAGAGATTTCATGTAGCACAAGATGGCAGTAATGCTCTACTATTTTTACATTCACTATCCTGGAGTTGAACAGACATGAAGTTAGAGCTGCAGAATGCAAAGCTGAGACTTTTTGCCTTAGAGATAACTTCATTTGCATCTCTCCCCCTCCTCTCCCCTACAGACACACAGACTTTGTTCCATTCTTCCTGTTTTTCCTTGAGGTGCAGGGGTGGGATAGAAGGGGAAACAAGTTACCAGAGCGTCCTTCCTCAAACCCACGCAAACTGAATCCAGCCGAGGTTGGTACTGAGGGAAGATGAGTTGCAACATGCTCACCAACCCTCCAGTCACTGCTGGACCTCTGCTAGGTACAGGCCCTGTGGAGCTGCACTGGAGGGACCGAGACAGCACAGACTGAGATCTGAGCACAGGGACCATCAAATCATGCTGTGGTGTAGATGTAATTCTCTGTTACTTACGGCAGAAAAAAGGTGGTTTTGTCTACCAAGCTCTCTTGTGGTCTTCTTCAGTACAAATCTGAATAATGACTTCTTGGGGCCTTATCTCAGAAATAGCCTTGTGTTGGCTGTAATCATGTAGCCTTGTTCTCAGCTGGAGCGTGCAGTTCTGCCGTGGTGTGTGCAGGCCAGGTCTGTGTCACGGGGGAGCTGCTCGCCACCTCTGGTGGACACCCTGTGGAGGTTAGCTGGGCAGGCAGCAAGCCACACGGCTGCTCGCTCCCTTCCCCCTGCAGTGAGATGGGGGAGAAAAGAGTGTTTGAGATACGGCCAGCTTAATAAGAGGGGAAAAAGAAAAAGGAACTGGAAAAAAATAAACAAGTGATGCAGTGCAATTGCTCACCACCTGCTGACTGATGGCCAGCCAGCTCCTGAGCAGCAGCAACACCCCCTTGCCAGCTCTTCCCCATGAACTGTTCGGCACGATGCCGTGTGATGTGGGACATCCCTTTGGCCATCCTGGGCCAGCTGTCCTGGCTCTGTCCCCTCCCAGCTTCTTGTGCACCCCTGGCCTCCTCCTCACTGGCAGTGGGTGTGAGAAGCTGGAAAGGCTTCATGTAAGCACTGCTCTGCAGCAACTGAAACCTCCGGGTGTTATCTGCCTTGTTCTCAGCCTAAATCCAAAACACAGCACCATGCCAGCCGCTAGGAGGAAAATTAACTCTATCCCAGCCAAAACCAAGACATGCCTTTACCTTGTGTTGGCCTTTGCTCTGCCTTATCTTACTAATAACTCATGAATCGATTTCCATTATGGCTCCCTTCCTGAATTTGTCAATTCTGTAAAACAGCTGTTCAAACTGCTTCCATGGAAAATGAAAACAGTTTGAATGAAAATTTCATTCATTCAGAGACAGTGTTTGCATTCCTGTCGTGAACGGGTGTGGGATTACTTACTTGAAAAATATCTGCATGTTATATGGGGAAAAAGGTACCAGAGTGGTGCCCCCAGCCAGACACTAGACAGTGCAGTAGAAACTCTTGGGACAATTTTGTGTCCTCTTTTTTTCCTGCACAAATTTTACAGAATGGTGAAGTACATCTAATCACAATAACGTTGCCCATTGTTTTCCAACCAAGCTACAGCACAATATTGTGTTTAAATCCCAGACATGAGGCATCTTTGCCCATGTTACTAGGACAGCAATGATGGTTTTACAGTTTGTCCTGCTTTTCTGTAACCTTCCCTCCCACCCCCAGGCTGTTTGGATCAAAGCCTTTGTGTTGGCAGTCAGTGAAGGGAGGTTTCTTGGGGTTAGGTTTATCTCATGCCTCTCGATGAAGAAAAGCCAGTGTTCAGCAGCGTGAGGCCCGCCAGATGTCACTCTTGACTCGCGGGAGAAAGCTGTTTGAGAAATCCCCCACTCTGTCTGCCAAACTGCTTTTCCCTTTGCACACTGCTGTGATGCTACCTTGGTGTGGTTGTCATGTGTTCTGGTACAGCGTTTCTTTCATCCGCGTGTATTGTGAGAGGAAAATGGAATGGTGTTCCTGTGGTTGAATGTGCGGCATGCTAGTGAATTTGAAGAACATGGATTTAGTACGGTTTATGGAGATGACTTTTTCAGATGCATCCACGCAATGTTTGTATGACAAAATGCCACAACTTGAAATACAGCTGTAATTTCCTTTTATTTGTCTGATTAACTTTCTAGGCAACTGATTACATTTCCACAGTTATTTTGGTACCGTGGCAACAACAGCTAATTCTTGATGTGTTTTGCTATGTAGCACCTTCCAAACATGGAAGTGATGCCACCCTCATCTTGGGCAGCACGTACTGAGGATTAGATTTTGGGTTTCTTGCCTTGGGACATGTCACCAAGGGTTAGCAAAATGTGCCTGGGCAGCTAGGCGGTGGCAGTGTGTAATTCATCTGAAGAATTGTCAGCTGTTTTGCTGCATCCCACAGCCTTTCGCAGCTGGAAGGGTGCGGGAGGTCTGGGTTCTAGCACCGTGTTCTAGTTCTGCTGTGGGAGGAACAGCGCTTTGTTGGACTCAGGCTGACTGGAAGGACATCTTACTCCCGATTTTTAAGATTTTGCTAGGTTCTGAGGAACTGGTGCACTTACTACTAGCTTACTTATGAGCTGCTCAGTACAGCCTGAAGCACTGCTTAGCCATAGACAATACGTGTTGAGTAATATCAAAGCGTGCAAGGGTATTTTTGACATACATAAGTGCATCCATATGTGTTTTTTGTATATGGTAAGAAAGTTGCTCTGAAAAACAGACTGTAACTATTAAACATATGCTAAAGCTCAGAGTTTCCATTAATTTAATATATCATGCATTGCTGGAGAATATACTGTACTAGCAGGAGATTCCCTCATCTAAGCAGAAATTGTGATTTGGGGTCTCATATGTTTTGTATCACTTCCTTGTCTTAACTCCATCTTAAAAAGTATTGGAGTGCTTTTTGATAAAGTTCCTCCTAGTCTCCCCTCAAAGTAACTTTGCAAATTGTTAGGTTCAAAATTAATAACATGGTCCTTGCGTTGCCAAAATGGAATGGGAGAAAGAGACATTAGCGCTCCAGGATGCAAAGTGGTTTTTGCTTCCTGTGGGCTTCCCTCTTTGATGTGTAGTGCATCTTGTGTGCCTTGCTGAAAGGAAACCTGTCCACACAACTGGGTGTTCTGGGTCAGGACCTGTGCGGGGGGGCAGAAGTAGTGGTTTGAGCCACGAACCCGAGCAGCATTCATTGGGACGCACTGATTGCGGCACAAGTCAAAGCTTCCTGGGTCACATAGAGGTGCTGGCACATTTCCTCAGCAAGAGGAGATGTGGAGGTTATTTATATCTGTGCCCCCGAGGAGTGTCATGCTGCAGTGTGCTTGGACATGCCAGAGTGAGCTGCACGTGCTTGCAGGCCAGCAGTTACTGGGAAGGTGCAGCAGCAGGGACTCCTGCACGCTCTTGGGAACATGCGGTCAGGTCGCTGGCTTATTATTAGCTCGTATGGTGCTTATTATTTCCTAATGCAACTGCCCACAGTGGATATGTTAAGCTATGGGTATGGTATGTGCTGCTGTATCTACCTGCTGGAGGTTACAGCCACACCTTTGTGTTGCTGTGTGGGTGCACCCCAGGAAGTTTTTGTGCCAGGAAGTTTCAGGCGTGTGTGTGGTCCTTTGTGCCTGGTGCTGTGGTTCGGTCGAGTCTTTCAGGTCTGAAAGGCAGCAGAGATTCATTTTATTTCCTCACTGTGCGTTTGACAGGCAGGCAGGACATTTTCTGCTGTCCTCCCTCCGTAAGTTGCGACTATTACCTCCTAAAATGCTTGCGCCACTCATTGAATTTGTAATTATTTAGCATGTTGTTTGAATGACACCTTTTGTATATGCATTGTTGAGTCAGGGCAAATGGTGTGTTCATTCATGCGTACAGACTTAAGCCTGCCTTCCACCAAAGCAATTAAACTCCAGAAACACAACTGTGGCATCAGTCAGCAATGTCAAAATTTGCTTGCATAGCAGTGGATAAACTATTCTTTTCTCTTGTGACTTGTGCATGTGCTCTTTTTCTTCCTTTTGCGTGGTGTAGACTGAGAGCTGGATACTTGTCAAATGCTATAACATGAAGTTAAACATTTGACTTGGGGAGAATGACACATTGACACTTTTCATAATAATTGCTTCCTACACGGGAAACCTCCAGCTGTTTTGGTGGAAATAACATGATGTGACTGTGACAATAATAGAGTCCCAAAGCTTGTAGGCTGAAAATAGAAGCTTATAGATCCGCTTTTAGTTGAAAGGTGGGGTTTTTAACCTTTATACTACTGATCATAAAGATGGCTAGAAATTAAAATTAAAGAAATCCAAAGAAAATTCTTCCATTTGTTGACACACATACATAAGTGTTGGATGTGACTTTGAATAAGGTTTATTTTCATGTCTGTCCTGCAGGAAACGTCAGGAGTGCCCTTCAAAAAGGATTAGGTTTAGATTTTCTTTTTGCTTCGGAAAATCCAAATTGCAAAATTTGCATCCCAGGACCACCCTGTCAAGTCCTGATGTTACGCTAGCTTAGGCAGCAGAGGAATCTCAGACTCTCTTTCCCTTTGAGGAGTGTATGGCCAGTCCCATGTTGAAGGGAAGGTCATCGGAAGAGAAGTCTGTGGGTGGACGCCAATGGGGAAGACCTCCATTTCATGCACTTCCTGTAAGTGAAATCACTGGTGTAAATAGCAGTCATTAAAGTTAGAGCTGAATGGGGAGTAATTATTTTTAATACATGAAACATTAAAGATTGGACGGTAAGAATGCTCTTAATGAGACACATAACTATTCTGTGAAAGGCTGAATATGGTAACTGTGTTTCATTATCTGTTTCTCTGGAATTAGTGCTTCTATCCCCCCACAATAAAAACAGGATGAACATACATCTGCTAAATCTTTAATGTCTCTAATGGCCTCTTGGTCATTTGCATTTCAGATCCTTCTTCGCACACTGTAGCAATTTGTGATCTTGGAATGCACTGCGGATTGAAGCTGAAGGTCCTGCTTATTATTATTATTTTTCACCCCCATTCAGCTGTAGGATGCAACAGATAAAACTCTGAAAACTCTGCTGTGATATTTCTGGAGATTCATTGCTGAGATCTCACCATGGAGAGGGTACAGGCTTTGCTAATTGTGCTCTAAAGGGAGTATGCATTTATGCATCTTTCTTTTTGATGACAGCAATTCACAGAATTCATTTAAAAAACAAAACAAAGCATTTGTTGAAGATGGTAAAAAGGCAGCTAGGCAGCACCTGTGGTTGTTGTTTATAGTACTCAGAAGATGGTTCCAGAAGTCCTGTCATGTAACTCAATTAAGAGGTGGTAAAATCACTCAAGTTCAATGTGCCTTGTAGGTGATGGCAGAGCCACTGATAGAGCAACTGCCAAAGAGAACAACTTATGAGACTGAACTATGTTGTTAAGCTGTAGTCCGATTTTTAGTCAGCTGGCAGGAATTGCAAGGTACAGGGACTTGAGCAGAACTTAGGCTTTGCAAATGTGGCCCTTAAAAAGGGATCTGTTTCTAGAACAAGTGAGTTGTTCAGCCTGCATCATGCTGAGATTAGTTGTGCCACCTCATCACTATAAATGGCAAATCCAGGAATAGTTTTCTTATTTGTTGGTGAAGGTCAGTTAGTGTTTGTGTTTGTTCACAGTATCCTCCTAGTCTAGCTGAAAGTGTTATGTCACTATGAAGAAGACCTGGAAGGTAGTTCACTATGGTAATTGATTTATTTGGACTTCTGCCAGTCACCAGGGCATATATTGTGGTTTTCAGTAGCAGCTACTAGAAAGTCTCTTTTCTATTAGTCAACTTTATATAAGGCGCCTTAAGGGCTATATTGTAGAAAGCCAACAAAACCCTGACTTACAATGACCACTTTTGTTAAAGCAGGTGCAAGCTGTGCATAAAAATGTGGTTATTTTATATCTTGAAGTCTTAATCTTGTTCTAGGGATGCCAAACAGATATGGTGGTTGACAAGTTTTCTCCTAGGACAGCAGTTTCTGTTTCTGGGCTATACCGGATACTGACAAATCTGTCCTGGAAGCCCCTCCATATTATGTCTGCTTTTTCATGCTTCTGTGAGTATCATTGAGGATTGCATCAATTACATATCCAAAATAAACCCTCTGCTCTTACTGGAAGGTGGAAATAGAAATCCTGATTACTCATGTATAACCCGTGACTGCATACCAGATATCAGACTTGCTACTTGTAGTCTGAAGACCAACCAGGTGCTCTAGTTGTACCCTCTAATTTCCTGCTTAAATACATAAATAAATAAATAAATAAATAGTACTTCTGTGTCATGTAGAAATGACTCTGTTGTTTGTGGCACAGTCTTGCCAAAGTTGCAGTAGCTTTCTGTGTTCAGATGCAGCATGTTGAAGTGCGGTGCTGAGCTTACTCCAGAAGATAGCTCGTCCCCCTCACCCTAAAAAAATATTCTTGTTATTGACAGCTCAGCTGTCATTGTGGCTCCCAGCTATCATGAGGATAGTTCAGGGAGCTACTGCAGGTAGGTTACTCTGCAGGTAGGTAGTTTATTCAAGTTCCTTCCTGCCTGTAGTGGATCCAGGTGGGAATTAAGCTTGCCAGTGTGGTTTGTAGTGCATGTGCTCCTGTCTGCTGTGGACAAAGTCCAGGTGTCAGTGCTGGTTCTCAGCCTGAGCCCTGATTTCAGTGACAGGAAAGTGATAGGTCTGTAGGACCCTGGTACGGATAGATGAGATGCCCTCAAGTGTGTCTGTTTTTCGTCCTTAGAAAACTCGGAATTTTCTGTTTGATTGCTCATCTGCCTTGAGGGTTAGCTCTACTGTGGTGGGATAGAAACACGTGTTGGCATCCCTGTTGTTCAAGGCTATGTGGTGATCTGAACAGCACTGTTAATATGTGGGGATGCTGTAAAACTCGATTTGTTTCACTGGATCCATGTGCTGTAGATAAAAAATATATATATTTGGGTTGAAAGTGGCTGTCTGAGATGTGACCTAGATAAGGAGGGAAGCGTTCCAGCAGAAATGGTGTAGTCATGGAGTAAGTGGTGAGATGTCTGTGTTTTCTCACTGTAACTTATTCTGCTGGCTCTTCTGTTGATGTAGGTGTCTTAATAGTACTCCAGCATGCCTTTTCCACTTATTTTAGATCTCTTCTGGCCTATAAGGTGCCTGTTTCTGCATGATACAAACTTTGCTTGTAATCTGTGCAATATGGCTGTTCTGCATCTCCCACTGGATTTTTGCAAATCGCTTTCCTTGTGGTTGCAGTTGCCTGGGCGTGAGATTTGTTCAGTACGCCAGCAGTTCAGGAGGTGTGCAGGTCAGCGGGGGGCTTGGTGATGCCTTGCGTTCGGTGCGCTTCCTTTGTCTGCACGCCAGCAGGGACGGGCAGCACTTGTGGTACAGGAATGAGATATCGGAGACAATCTTGAGGCTGCTCTGAAGGCAAGAATAGTGGGCACTTGATGACAGTAGAGGTTTATTGAGGAGTCTGGCTAGCAGGGGAGGATCTGGTAGTCCCTGGATGGCTGTGGTTGTGTGCATTTCATCCCAATTTAAATTTGAAGGGCATTATGCACGCCTTCTCAAGCTGTAGGTCTTAGTTCATTGTGACTTGAAAGCAGACCTGCTTTGTAAGAAAACTTTGCTCTTTTTTTGTCTCAGAAGATATGTTCTATTTATACATATATATATTTATAAAAATAAATAAATGAGGTCCAATTCACTGTTGTGTAGCGCTGGCTAAACTTGCACGTCTGCTTTGGTTAAATGTAATCATTTGCTCTGTGTAAATTGTTCTTCACATCTGAACATCAGTATAGGTTGAATAGTAACCATTTAGCAACACAAATCCAAGAGTTTCATAAATTTTTCTGGCTAAATTTTTACTGATGGCAGAATCTCTAGCTTGACCATAACTCATTTATTTTTCATGTCTTTTTGTCTGTCCTTGTAATGACCTGTTCTTGACATACTGTACTCTGCAGCTCAGTGCTGAAGACAGCCTCTTCATTATTATTGAGCAGCGATATTCCAGAGCGTTTTTTGATGTAGTACATCTTGCTCAATCTGCTAAACTAAGGCCTTCAGCATGCCTTACCAAACTAGTCACATCATTTTTTCATCCCTCTTTCTAGTTTGTAGTTGGTGAGTCAGACCATCCATCGACACCATAAATCCTCATTCAAACAGTCCAATTTACATATTGCTACGATCACACTTGAAAGTTCTAATAAATTTCCGTCTGTGGCATAAAGCCCTTTGAATAACAGCTCTGTCTAAAACTGTCATTTTAGTACCCACGAGCTTGTCATCTTCCTGGAGCTTATTACTCCAGTTTTAACAGTACCCTGCAACTGATGTCCTGCCTGCACGTTTCTCACTTAAAGGCCTGTGAAGTTCCGTTGTCTGTGGTGCTGCTACTCGTGTTGCCAGTCCTCTGCGTTTTCTGTAAGCAAACAGCCTTCACCAGTGCTAGACGAGGTGCTGGCCACCTGCTTCCTTGTCTGTTTTGTTGTTCCTTCAAAGCAGTGGGCGAGAGTCTTCAAGAACCATCTCTCAGGAGTGAGCTTTTGCTTTTCACATACGTGTAGTTTTTTACTCTTCTGGAGTGGCATATCACTTACAAAGGGTGCCTGATCCAGGCGTCTCTGTGAGGCTATGTGTAGGCCTATTTTCTGTAACAACTCTTTCAGTTTAATATTTACACATTTTTTGTGTTGAAGAATATAGGAACACTGGTGATGAGGGGAAATCGTTGGATGCACACAAGCTGATGCACTGTTTGGGTTACAGTTTGGATTAGCAAGGGAAAGAGGTACGAGGAGCTAAAAGTTGGTATTTGAGGTTATTGAAACTGCACTAGGAAACAGCATTTACCTGAAAATTTGTGCATGATGGGCAGTTGTTACATGGTCCCTTTTTAAGTCAAATGCACTGTATTTACAATTATTGTACAGAATCCATTCTAAATAGCTGTTTGCTGTTTAATTTATTTCTCTTGCAAGTATGCAATTTATCTTAGACATCTTTCCTCTTTGGTCTTTGCGTTCATTCTTACTTGTCACATCCAGATGTGCTTCATGCCCACTGACTTGAATAGTAAAGAGAACAGAGAAAATTCGTTTTGGAGCAATCTATTGCACTGGGATTGTTTGTGAAGACAAACCTCTTGGATATAATAGATAAGTTGAAGTCTTTCTTTTCCTGTTAGTGTCCTAGATAGCCTATCTACTCTTCAGCCAGAAAAAAAGAGGCTATTTTCATCTGTAGAAGGAACTCAGTCTTTGAATGGATCGATAGACAGCATAATGAAAACGGATGTGACAAAGGACAGGGTGCACTTCTTGCTACAGGGCCGATAAGATCCCTCATGTGGAAGTGTAGTATTTGAAATGGTGTGGAGGATATTTGTTTGCATGTGGAGTATAAATGCTACTTGAACATAGTGGTAATTTTAGAGCTAAACAGTTTCCAGTCTGATGAGAGTTTTTTGGCATTTTATTTGTTTTAGGCTTTGTTTTTAGGGTTTGTTTCTCTTGCTCAGAGAAAAACTCGTTCAAGACCCTGCTCGACGTGGATGAAAGCAGCAGATGTAATTGGATTTTGGGTTTCCTGTGTTTCACATCAGTGTCTTGTCTGGGAGGATTTAGAGCAAGGCTTCTCTTCTGCTCTTTCTCACGTTTCCAGCTTTTGTTCTAATGCACAGTGAAACCAAATGTCAAACTCTCATCCTTCCTTGCAGAATGAGTATTTTGCTTTCTAGTTCTTCTTGTAAATCGTGGTGTTTAGGACCAGCTAATAGTGGTATGCATCTCTCACCAAAGACCACTTTTAGCATTGGGTCTGAACCAGTTTCCAGTGAAGTTGCTGTAAACTTGGCCTAGGAAGCCTAATAAGAAAAAATGTGCAATATGCTGGGGAAATGTCAGTGTTGTGTTGAAGACTTGTAATCTGTACATTCAGCCTGCTTACTTCCTGATTGCTGTCCCCAAATAGAAAGTGGATGTTTGCTTTCAGATGTGATGAAAACAGGCAATTTGATCGGCTAATACTGAGGGTGGCACTAAGGCACGTGCAGAGATGGGAGTCGGTAGCTCAGGTTGATGGTTGGGCTTGGTGATCTTGAAGGTCTTTTCTAACCGGGATGATTCTGTCATTCTATAAATGCAGTGGTCTTTATGGATTTAATAAAACAGTAAAATGAGCTGTAGAGATGTGATTGCAGGGCTGGACTGAGCAAGCATGGAATTTTTGTCTGTTTATTTGTTTAGTTGTTAACTTAAAATTTAAGAAAACCTTTTCTGGCTAGGACTGTTTGCTTCCTAAAATACAAGCGCTCTGGATTACAAGTACGTATGTTTTACCTTGAGAATTGGTTTTGACATCCTTTTCAGATATTTTGCATACGCGTATTTCCCTTAAACCATTTCTGTATCTACCTGAGTGGGCAGGTTCAAGGTGCTTTTTGGGTAGGCGCTTTGCAACAGTGAAGCACAGCAAGTTCAAGCCCTGGTGCAGGGATGGAGCTGCCTGAAGAGACCAGTGTGCATGTGAGTGCCTATCTCATGTGATGTGATGGATCTTGTAGGTCACAAAATTAAAGAAATAAATCTGCTGCGGTGTTGCTTAACATGTTTGTGTAATAGCCTGTTCTTCTAATAATAGGTAGTAAGAGTCACCTGATTATTAAACACTTACACGGGCTGACATCTGAGTTCTGTGTGAAATTGCAGAACTGAGGCCAAATCCTTCGTGTTGTTCAGGTGCTCAAGTCTTGCTGATTAGGAATTCATTGATTTCAGTGGGAGTGAGGTTATTTTGGTAGTTTTGCCTCTCCCTCCTGATCATAAAATGGCTAGCTGAGCACACAAATGGTCTCACTCACATTTTAGTGATGTCTTGGTGGAAATAAGTTGCAAATCCACTTCTGGACAGACAGTGAGTGATTTCTGAGGCTTTTTGCACATCCATTTGAGAGGGTCCGATTTGTTCCCTTCCTCCCCCCATATGTTGACAAGAAGACCTCTCTAATGCTCAAGTTGAGTACTCTGATATCAAGCATCAGTTTGGAAAATTGTATTTAGTTTCGCTGTTAATTATTTATAAAGTATGGATGTAAACACCACACACAGTGGTGATACATTAATGGTACCCAGACTGAAAAATAATTTTTTTACAATATTATAACCTAGGTACAATAAAGTAAAAAGCAAGTCTGGAAAACACCAAGGAAGGAGAAAAACCTCTCCCATCTGTTCATCTGCTGTTCTCTCCCACTAGGTATTGGTTTTTTTTGAGTTGCATGTAGGGTTTTATATCCTAGATGTAAGCAAAGCAGACTGCCTCCCTGTAAGGTATTTACTGCAGTTTGTTACCCCATGCAGCATTGCAGTGATTTCTGTACCTCCGTTGTACAGGAACATGCTGAGATGTTGGAGCACAGACAGTCTGGCAGGTGGCTGCACAGTGCCTAATTACAAAAGGGTAACATGGATTTCTGTCATACGTATATGTGAACATAAATCAGGCAGGAGATGAAAAATATTCTTTGTCCAAGTTGGGCAGCAAAACAGGAAGAAGAACTAGCAATGACTTTTCTGGAACTTTCCCACTAACTTCACTAGACTCGTTCTCTTCGGGGGATGTGGTGTGTTGTTCTGTTGAGCTTCTTGCATCAGATGTGGAAGAAGTCAGACTTGCAACTCAACCTAAATGAGGGTGTAGACAGAGGTGTGATTACTCTCCTGCCTCACGTGTCTGTTCAGTGAGTACTTAAACGGATAGGGTCTAGTAAAAATTTGATTTTGGTTACCCTTCTACTAGAGGCCAAAAATTGGACTGTGCTGGTTAATTGGAGAAGAGGATGAACATAAGTGGCACCCTTGATGCTGAGGCAGTTGGCAGAGCTGCTGGCATTTGTTATGTTTGGTGAAACATGCAGCCTCTGAGGTGTCTGAGAATTGTTTCATTTCAGGTCGGATTGTGGCACTGAGAGTGCTGAGGAATATTTGTCTTCTGCTTTTCGTCTGAGACTAATTGATGAACAAATTAATGTACGTTCAGTGTGAAATGAGAACTGAATTATTTATCTTTGTCTTTTTTGGATAAAGACGTGTAAGTTATGAACAAACAGTGATGAGAACTTTTGGTTGGTGTAAAGTCAATAACTGACTGAAGTACTGGAGCTAGGTATTTTAATGGTATGCCTTGACTAGCTGGAGTGTGTGTGTTCTAGGCATAAGTTCATGAATACCTCCAAGTACCTATTAAATTGCAAAGCCTAACTGAATCTATTTGACCCAAGGACTTGCAGAGGAATACTTCTGCCTGCAGGAAAGCTGCTGTTGTGCACAAAGATTGTAAAATCACCGTAGAGCAACCTACCTTTGGTTGTTAAATCCAGATGTCAGGATGGTGGCATACTTTTTTTTTCTTCCCCATTTGTTTGTCATTAAAAAGAGAGAGAAAATACCTGCAAGTGCTCTTATGCATGTACTTCCAAAGGTAAAGAGGAACTTAAGGCCTTTCCCCCCCCCCAAAGGTATGAAAAGAATAAAGTATGAGATCCTTTACTATGTCATGCTGTATTTATGTTGTAGTTCAGAAGGACAATACCAAGCTGTAGCAGAAAGCTCTGTCCTGTTCGAAGGGAGTGCAAGTGGGGAAGAAATACAGTGCTCTGGTCTAGAGCTGCACTTAGGCCTGTCACAGGTGCTCCTGGAGACCTTGAGGAAGCCCTGATGGAAGTTTCTGTCTCAGCTTCCTACCTCTAGTTCTGCTGTTGTCAGTTCAGGCTGTAAATATTCAGAGAATGTTCTGTCTTGAGATATGTACAGCAACTAGCACATAGGGTCTTGCTCTAAGGGCACTGTGGCGATATGAATAATAATCCTTAGCCAAGGAAGCAAGGCACGTTTTCCCTTTGCAGCATAATAGCGCTTTAAATTCTTCTGCTGTCCTTGGTTGTGTGTATGCCGACTCAGCAACATGCGGAGACACTGCAGAAATTTTTACGTATGCTATGGGTTTGTGACTATGCTTCTACAGCCATGTAAATCAGAAATAACTCTGCTGAAATCAGTGTTTTATGTACTGGCATATAACTGTGGGAGAGAAGAATGGATTTATTTTGAAAAATGGGAACAGCAGCTTGCTTAATGTTTCTTTCCTTGCATTAAAAAAAAAAAAAAAGCATTGATGATGTTTTCCTAATGGGCTCTAAAGATTCAGCCCTTAAAATAAGCAGATTCATGAATAAAAGAATTGTTCCTGGTAAGGAAAAAACTGCCAAAAAATATGCTTAATTTATGGCACTAAGAAAGAAATACTCCTGTAATGGATGAGTTAATTTTGCCACTTGATTATGCAGCTAAAGTTATGGGTGTTATAATCTTAAAATTGTTTCCAGTTTATTTTGTTTCCTTCCTGCATCATATAAATACTGCAAAGTAGTTTAAAATGGATGTGTGCTGTGCAAGGAAAACTTCCCTTTGGTGTGTGTCACAGTAGCTTGCACAATGCCACGTGAATGCAGTCGCCAATCAAATGTGCATCAGCTACCAGCATGCTGATCTCGCCGTGCTGGTTGTCCGCTCTCATTAGATGGCGCGGATAGTGGGAGTAAAGCAGAGGCTGTAGCATCTGGGCAGGTGTCCTTGCAACACATTTCTCCAAGATACTACTCTTAACTATAAAACAAGAATGTTCTTCTATGTTGTTTTCCCCTATCCAATGACTTTTCTTTCTTTTGCAAGGTAAAAGACTTCATTTTTCTTTCTCTTGGCTAGAGCAAGAATGTGTTCAAGGGCTCAG
The DNA here is from genome assembly GCF_009819795.1 of Aythya fuligula. Classification (NCBI taxonomy): domain Eukaryota; kingdom Metazoa; phylum Chordata; class Aves; order Anseriformes; family Anatidae; genus Aythya; species Aythya fuligula. The sequence continues at coordinate 2,992,858 of NC_045578.1, read as the reverse complement.
GGCTGCTTCAAAGCTTTGTGTGTTCTGCTGAGGACTCTGAGCAGTCAGCATCAGCTCCTGGGTGGCCCAAGAGAGTGAATGAGGGAGTCTGCATTCATTTTGAAGTCAGAAGAACAGAAAATTTGGACCAACAGATTTCACAATGGTTGTTTAAAACCGTGACTGAGAATGCAGGGTGCCTAGCTGGGAGCTACTCTCTTCACTGTAATTACCTGGGTTTGTTGGAAAATTCAAGTGCAGGGGTTCTTTGCCAGTGATTTGAAGGAGCCTCAGGTACTATAGCGTGCTGATTACCCCTGAGTACTGACATTGTTTTACTGTAATGTAGTTCTTAAAGCATGCAACAACAGATTATCTCAATTTATCAGCTGTGGAAGTAGTTGGAGAAGGAGAAACTGGCGGTCTTCCAGAGGTTTCAAAGGCAAATTCTAAGGCAGAATTGAGAGATTCAGTTCCCAGGTAGTGCTCTATCTATGAGGCAGCAGGTCCTAGTTCGGCTGGTTAAACACCAGCTGAATTCTGATGTTGTCTAAAATTCGGTGTATTCTTATTATAGACCAAATAATATCTTCTTAGTTAAGACTGCTACGAAAAACTGCTTGAAACTGAATTGATTCAAGTTTCTCATTTCTTCCAGGGAGTAATGTGGGTGCAGGTTTCTAGCAGCATGCTAGTTTTGTGAGGTGGAATAGGATCGAAGCTGCGACTTAGAAGCTGGGATTTTGGTCTCTTAGATCTGTTAAGCATTACTCGAGAGACAGTTCCTAAAGGCTCTGAGATGTCAACATTAGAATTTGTCTAGTTCTAGTTCCCTGCCTGCCAGCTAGTTCAAATCTGCATCATCTTCTGCCCAGGACTGATGGCAAGTTCCCAGGCTCTGGGGTACCCTGGCTGATAGGGTGATGAGAGGTGTGGATTTTAACCTCCCTCCAGCAAAGGAGGAAACTGAAACTGGACCTCCTACCTCCTGAGCACCAGGGCTTAGTGTGAGAGGAGGATGCCACTACACCCCAGGTCAGCCCTGTTTCAGAGGGAAGATTGACAGCTCACTGGTGTTCAGTAGAACAATCTGCAAGTGCACAGCTTGTCAAGATGTGCCAGGTGTTTGAACACCAGAACAGAAAGAAGATGGATTCCTGCGAAAGGAGATGCAAGATGTGCTGCCCCTTGCAAAAGGCAGTTCAGCTGGTGGGTAGCTCAGCAAGAACATCCAGTGAGGGATAGCACTGGTGAATGAGGGTGAGGTACCTGCGGTGCTCGTGAGAAGCAAGTCTCTTTGGGGACCTGATCCTGGCTTCGCTGCAGTTTGATCGCACGCTTGAGGAGAGGAGTCAGAGCTGCAAAGTTAGGGTGCTGCTTTGCATACCTGGCATGAATTGGGTAGAGAATATTGAATCCAGCAGACCTAGAAATTTCCTAAACAAGCAGAGGAACTCTCGTGGAATGTTACGTTACAAGGCTTTTGGTTTCGTTTGTAAAAGTATGCGCAGAAGATGTCATGAATGTCCAGAACTGAGGCCGTGGAATGGAAAACTACAGTCTTAGGTGTTAAAGCCTACTTCTGTGATTCTGTGATTCCGTGGTCTTGCAGAAATTGCTGGAATTACACTTAGGACATCTGGGTTATCTCAAAGTAGAAAAAATACAAACGCCTTATTTCCTCTACAAAAAGACTTCCCCAGTTTGCTCCCCTGTCATTCCGCAGCCTTGACTGTTAAGAGCTTGTCTGTGTAACGTGAGGGATAATCTGCGTCAGAGTCCGTATTCGCATTAGTCCTCAGGTCTTTGTCTCTGATTTTGATGGTTTGATGGTTTCTCTTCTGGCTTCCTCTATTTGTGAAAGGAGATGGGATATAAAAGCTAAGTGGCTGCATGATAAAGGTGTGCTGTCTGTTAGAGTGCTAGAGAAATCAGGATCTATAGCTGGTGAAATGTAGCAATTCCTGGATTTCTTAATAAGTCAGGCTATGGTTAGTCTTTAGAAAGTGGTTCTTGCTTGTAGAGTACTTTAGTGTCTGTATTTGTAGCCCTTAATTTGCTTAAAGAACTCTGAATTCAGAATATTTTGTGTGGCTTTTACAGAGGAATTTTCATTCAAAGCTGTCTTCCTCCACTGAAGAAAATTCAAAGCTATTACCGGGTGGTGTGAAGAGGTGAGTGGATAGGGCATAGCTTATATTGGCTGTGCTTATGGTAAATATTCCTGAGGACAATGCAATGAGTAGAAAGCCAGGGCTTTAATTGACAGGCTCAGACATGAAAAGAGAGACCTGTTTGATGCACTTCTCATTACTGGGCAAATAGAAGGTCAAGCTAATTAGTTCTCTTGATAACTTGCTTACTCCACTGTGGGAAAACTTGAATGTGTCTGAACAAAACTGGTTTGCAATGCAGCAGAGAATTGCCTTCCAAAATCATTAAAGAAACATTAAGGAAATCACAAGTGTAATGCACCTGGGCAGATTACAAGGCTCTGCTAAACCAGTGCATATTTAAAATTAGCTCTAATTTCTGCCTTCATTTAATGCACCTTCATATCTTTAATGAGGACTCTTGTGAATTTTAGCAAAGGGGGGGAACTGAAAGTGTCCCAAGATAGCACTGGTTTCATGCAAATAATTCAACCAATTGCTCTGTGGCCAGGTTTAAAGGCTGATTGTAGTACTTCATCTAGTTTGATTCCACTAAACATGTACCCTATGCTGAGCCTAGTCTTGGATCTTATGTTTGTCAGTGTATGTCTCATGATTATGGAAGGCAAATGTTGCCTTGGTAAGGGGAAATCAGTCAAGTGAATGCGTTGGTGTGCTCTACCTGAGAGTGAAGCATGCTTACACCAACGCTGTGACTTCGTGGCCATCTGATGTGGTGTGCTCTGCTACATCAGTGAATGCGTATTTGTTGTTTATGGTCACCTAGTAGAACAACATTTGTAACTAAAGAGGTTTGTAACCATTTCATAAAGCCCTAGCACTCTGCTTTCCTTGTTCCACATCCTACAAATTCAGAGGAGAGGCAGGCTCTGCCTGCAGTACGAATGGTCCTTGTAGCAGTTGTATGCTGCATCTCCACGGCCCAGGCTCTCCAGTTTTGCATTTGGGTGTAAACAGTGCTGGTTCCATTGCAAGCATAAACCTGGATGTGCCCCTATCAGTTCTCTTTTAGCTTGTGGAGGTTTTTATATGCTTTGTCATTAGCACAGATCAATGGGAATCAAACAGTACAGGAAGAGTGCTGCGCAGATGTAGTTTAAAAATCTGCACACCTTGAAATCCAAATCAGTAGGCACAGAGGGGAACCAAAGAAATATTTTTATCTACTTATGGGAAGTGAAGTCAGGAAGAAATCAAGTAATTTACTGTAGCTCCCTTGGGGGAGCATGAGTCTAGAGTGGGAAAAGAGAAGTTGGAATTCAGATCTCCTGAAATACAGCGTGATTGCCCAGCAGCAGAACTGCTTTGCACAGTGATGTGTCTCATCTGAAAAGGAGAGAGTGTTTGGGCACCGTGGGTTTAGCTTCTTTGTGCAGTGAAAGAAGCCTCTGGGAAAGTACTCAAATGCTTTCTGAGACTGGTTTCAGAGATATCTAGTCTTTTAAAATGAGTTACTTTTTTTCCTCAAAGCTGTTCTGTGGTTCAAATCAAAAGCATGTATGGACTGTGAAGCTAGAAGTATTGTGCAGGTCACCTCATTTTAAAAAGTGAGAACTACTTATGTGTATGTTTTCCGTTGGCTTTGTCTATCAAAATGGTCCCATGTTTTGGCAGATTGTAGCAAAACTTGGTTTAAACAATGGGGTTAAGATTTTTTTTGTGTGTGGATATTATAGGAATGTGTTTCCAATTTTAAGCTCTTCGTAAGTGTGTGTATAGCCTAAATGTCAACTCTTTAATGTCAGGATCATTCCCATTTACAGTAAAATTTAGTTTTGTATAAGCTCCCTTTTGAAAGAGAAGGAAAAAATGTTCTAATTTTTATTAGTATCTATGGCTAATGCTTCTCCTCTTACCCCATTCTTCTGCGGTATATTCCCTGCTGGCTCCTTCTGTTTTGCCTTGACATCCAGACTTGGATCATGCATAAACAACACCTGATGGTGTCAGTGGGACCGCTGCATACTTGAGTGTCCTCACAGTAGTGCCCTGCCAGCAGCGATGACATTCCAGCCCTGCGTTTGACATTGATACCTGTTCAAAGACAGTGAGGAGTGTTACTGCCTGCTTGTGTTTAAAAATGCATAATGTATGATTTTAAAGAGTTTTTCTTTTTCCCTTAATGTGCCTAAAGGCGGTCTGTCCCACAATGCTAGCTTAATCCTTGACTATGAAACTGTATGTCCTTAGTTTGATATACACACACAATTCATTTCTATGTATATGAATGAGAATTGTGTGTATATTAGATAAAATACCTATTAGGACTGTGTGAACATCCTACTTTTCCAAGTCTAATGCCTGTGTTTGTGAGCTGCTAAATAGATCTTTGATTTGCTTTTTGACGCACAATTTAGTGTGTTGCATCTGCATTATTTTTTTGGCTATTCAGACCAATTTAAAGAAGTCACTTTACAAACCTTGTTGTTTTTTTTCTTTCTTGAGACCTCAGGCTCTGTTTTTATTGTTGTGTAGGTAAATGGAAACCAGAGTTTCTGTGTGCCACCAACAGATGTCCAGTCAGAAGATTTCTTTTTGCTATGAAGTGTACAGTTCATTGCATTTTTGCTACAGACCTACATAACAGGCATGAAACTAAGCTGGATGCAGTTCAAATAACAATGTCACTTTTTGTAGGTTTATTGAGTGGCTTGTAATAATTAGAAACCATGTGTAATGGCACTTTTTATTTTCTCACATTTTGATTTGTGTTAATGGATGGCAGCTGCTGGTTCTATTACTGCAATAATCGCAAGTTCTTTTGATTCTGGCCTTAGTATAGATGAAATCATATTTCTGGTCATAATGCTTACAACTGCTCGTGTTCCCCATGACTATGTGATAAAAATTGCCCGTGCGCATAAGTGAAGCCTACTTGAACTTTGTAACTACAATTTCAGTTTTATTAAAACTGAAGCCCTTACAGAAACCTGCTATTAAAAATTCAAAATTTAGATGTTGTAGTGCATATTGAAAAAGCTGATGACTGATCTGAGCAGGATGAGTTTTACTGAGTAAACAGTGAAGTGAATAAGGCCTAGTGGAGTGATACTGAATTGTATCAGCTGCAACTCTAGACCAGCAGTAATTTTATTATTTGAAACCTTTGTTCTGGCCTACATGAACACTTTATTAAGAGGGATAGCCTAGTTTAATGCAGCATTTAGAAGCAGAATCTCTGCAGTTGAGAAATAAAACTTCATACATTTGCAGGAGGAGATGACTGGTTACTGTAGGGCTGGAGGTGGGCTGAAGTGAAAGGCATGCCAATACTCTGTCTTGCATGGCCTTGTTTTTGTGTACAAGGTACGTGGAACTGAGTTATCTTGCCTAAGAAGAGAGCAACTGTATTAAAATACAGAAAGGCACTGGGTATAAACGGAGGAGGAATTTTTCGCTTTCCTTCAAAGCAGAAGTGCTGCTCCAGTAGTGCCTGATACCTCTTTTTTTTTAAAAAAAAAAAAAAAAAAAAAAAAAAAAAAAAAGAAAAGCTTCTTAGGTCTTCAAGAAGATCCATCATTTGCAACATCCCTCTTTCACTGCCAACACGCACCCTAGCAGAGGCATTTATAACACCTCCCATCTGCTCCATGGCTAAGAGTCGCTGTGAGCAGAAGCTGGGCAGGCAGCACCTGCATGCGTCCATATCCAGTCCCCCTCCTGTTCCAAGAAATGAGCCCAGCAGTTAATTAAATGGGTCTTTCCCCAAGTCTGTATTCAGAAATACAGATACTCTGGTTAATGGAGTGTAGACTTATTGCTGGTTGAATATTATTCATCTGCCATAAAACTGTTGTAAGGTATGACTTCCTCTGTTTTGTTGAGGAGGGGAGCTCAAGAGGGCAGGAATAATGGTGAGAGTAGTGCTCCGACCATGTGGGTCTTACTTGCAACTGCAGCTAGAATGAGAAAGGGAGAGCAGTGTGCAGGCTGTCTTTGTGTGTTTAATGATAATTCACTCTTTTGTAGGTATTTGCCATCATAAATGGGGAGCCTGGAGGAATTACATTCCATTCAAAAGGCTGAATTTAGGTGAAATGTATGTTGCTCTGCCATAAAATGAAACAACGTTGGCAATCAACATCTTCCTTTCTAGCAAGGATCAACTTCACAAAATCTCGTAGAGTGGAGCTAGTCTCCTTTCTTCCTCCCTGTTTGCCCGGTTCAAAACTGGTTATGTTTTTGATGTTAGGACTGCAGTTCCCAAATGCTGAAATAGCAACATTTGGTCCTATTTTAGAGCTTTCTTCACGTTAGAAATATCCCCTTTTTAAAAAAGTAAATACTAAAATTCTTGCGTGCTCATGTAAGCCCATGGGTATAGAGTGCACAAACTGGATGAGTGTCATGATAAAATCACAAGTCTGGCTGCAATGTGTGTCTGTAAGTCATCCCTGAATGGATTGTTCCATAACACTAGCAAGTACTTTGAAGTCTTTTGAAGTAGGCTAGTTTTGAATTAGTACATTCAGCAATGAATGACCTGCTTCCTATTTTACTTTACTTTTTATGAGGCCACTGTTCTACAGTAACAGGCTGTGAAAGTTTTGGTGGACGTGGAATGGGGACCCTACAGGACTTCTTCCAGGTCCCTTGCATGTTAGCATGCAAGGGCAACTAGAACTGAAAACGTTAAGTTGCAGTCCTGAGCTCTGCCTGTAATGTCGAGCTGTGTCTTAGCAGGCTGCCGTGTGCTGCAGCCTGTACAGTTTGCTCTCGGAAGCCTCTGGCACTACTGCTGTATCAGTATTAAACAAACCAAGTGAATGTGAAGGTCCATGCAAGAGCAGTGAGATGTGGGCCTCAGTGAGAGAACAGACATGGAGGAGGCAGAGATGGCAGCTCATGTGGAGCAGAATTCAAAATACAAAGTGTTAGGCGTGTATCTAGGAGAAGAGGGAACTGAAGCCATGAAGTTGCAATTGCTTGACTCTTTGCCTCTGAACCACAGAAACTGTGTGCACATTTTAATAACGTTGTGGTATGAGTAAGGACATCATTGTGCACAATTCTTTTGCTGACTCTAGTAATAAAGCATTCTGCCCTTTATTTATAGGACTGCCTCAAGGATCTGACAGGAGGAATTGAGTATGCTGCCAAGATATTAAATGAAATTCCCCAGAAAGACATTCAGTGCACTAAAAGAGCCTCAAAGGCAGAAAGGGAAGGAAATGGGCAAGGTAAGTCATACATAATGATCTCAGTTGGCGTCCATTGATCTCGTCCAGCATCCTTTGAGAGTGGAATATCCATAAAAGTCTTTTAAAAGTCACTTGGATATTCTGGGTACTGTTTGCGCTCACAGATGCGCATTGTTCAGCAGTAAAGCTAACCGTGACAAGCCATTTTCTTTTGACCCAAATAATTAAAAAATGTTGCCGCAGTCCCTTGCTGTTAACCTGAACAGTCAGCAAAGAAATACTTAATTTCACCTGGATGTCTCTAGCTCTCTCCATTCTTTCACTGGTTTTCCCTGAAGGGAATTCATCAGCATGGGATTGTACCAGGAGAGATGAAAAGTCCCTTGAGCTTTTACTGTCTCCAGTGTGGGCCAGTGATGGATACCTGAGGTGAGTATAGGAACAGACAAGTGCATGGTGACATTCTTCAGAATCATTACTGCTACCCATTTGTGGCTCAGAGCCTTCCTGAGCCACATGAATTTATCTGCTTGCTTTTTGAACTTAAAGAAGCTACGAGCGTCCATGAGGTCTTCCAGCAAGAAGTTCCAGAGGCAAACTGTGTGTTGTTAACTACTGTCTCAGTCTGGGTTTAGTGCTCCCCCAGAAGTTTCACTTGAATCTCCTTAGTTCTTACACTGTGGAACAAAGGAGCAAACTTTAATTTTTATGTTCCCTGTGATTTCAAATCTCCCCGCCCCATTTTCTGATTTCCCACCTGGAAAGTTCTCATCTACTTAAGTTACTCCTTGTACAGAAGTTGTTCTTTCATGTATCTAAGCTGCCAGCTCTTGAATCTTGTGTGGTAAAAGGAAAATGGTTGTTTTGGGGCAGACCTGTTTTGAGTATGGTTTTGTAACATCCCTGAGCTGTAAATGTAGCTCTTGAGAAAATTCTTCTTTTGTAGGAAGACCTGGGAAGTTATGTGTTTCAAGTGACAATGCAAAACACCTTATAATTTGGAAAACTGTAGTTTACAGGAACTGTAATGATTTTAAACTAAAAGATGGTAGATTTAGATATTAGAGAAATTCCTTACTAGGAGAGTGGTGAGGCACTGGCGCAGGTTGTGTAAAGTAGTTGTGGATGCCCTATTCCTGAAAGTCTTAAAGGCCAGGCTGGATGGGGCTTTGAGCAGCCTCATCTGGTGGGAGGTGTCCATGCCCATGGTAAGGGGGTTGGAATTAGATGGTCTTAAAGGTCCTTTCCAACCCAAACCATTCTGTGGTTCTCTTGTGCTCTGATAAAGAAACGTTACCCTAGTATGTTCTGTTACAGCTGGGACTGTGGGGTTTGTTCTTGGTTTTGTCTTTTGTGTGGTAGGGAACAGATTTCCAAATTTAATGAGTGGCTCTCGCTTTAATGCTTGAACAGCTTTTTTGAGGAGGTCTAATAGGGGAAGTGCAAATCTGTTACAAGAGACAGAAGTCCACACCTGTTTCCAAAATGCACTTAGTGCTTTAGGTCAACGTTTTCCTAAAATGCAGGAGGGTGACATAAATATTAGTATTACAAAGTGCTTCTAACCTCTATCTAAGGAAGGTGGAAGGAAGAGGCCATGTCCATGGCCATGTTGTTGAAGGCACAGGGACTGCCCACAAGCTGTTTCAGCTCAGAAAGTTTCTCCACAGCTTGTGTGTGGTTTGCTCTCTTCTGCATTGTTTTATTACCTTCTATAGACTCCTAGTAGTTGTCATGCACAAACTCAGCTTCCTAACTCCAAAGGGTGAAAGCAGTTTGTGGTTTTTATTTTTAATAAATTTGTGATGCGATCAGTCAGGTTCTCCAACCCAAGAATTATGAGGAATCAAGACCCACCTAAATCTTTGAGCATGTTGAGGTTTTGGGTACCAATGTTACGGTTGTGAATACTGTTTTTGAATCTTTCCTGTTCACTCTTCCATTACAAGCGTAAGACTATCCATGTTTTATCTTATTTTTAAAAAACACAACACTACTGCATTATTATCATTATTCCAGTGATGTTGAACAAGTGCTTGGAGCTGTACAAACCACGTGAGAAATACTGAGGAGACAGCATCTGAAACTTGACAGGCTGTAAGGTACAAATTTGCTCCAGTTGTGCTGACTTGGGTAACTGGTGAAGGGTGTAGTGCTGCTGCTGCTTCTTGAAATAGAGCCTTGAACTCTATTCAGCACTATGTACCAGCTAGCTAATCTTGTCATCTGCACTGTACTCACAGGCACTAGATAGCATTAGCCAGGGAGATGTTGAGTCTCTTGTATTTTGCTTTCACTGTGTTTTCTGGTATGCTCTGATTGCTCTGCGGTACAGTAGCAGATGCAACTTTCTCATCTGAGCAGTCCGTGTCCTTTTCACCAGGAGTGTTACCTCCTCTGTACAGGCTTAGTGATTGATGATATTGCTGCCAAACTGATCTGTCTGGCCCTTTCATTTCAATTAAAAATGAACAGGTTAGAGGGGGACACCTCCAAACCATTGCTAAGGATACTAATAGTCTGGTCACCCGCCTTGGTTATTCTAGCGTCATGTGGACTATTCTTCTAGGTAAATATCATTCAGGTTCTCTCCAAACAGTAGAGCAATGCAGTAATGCCATGTAAAGTGCTCCACAGACAAACCTCTGCTGTGTTCTTAAAAAGAGTCTAAAGCTGGTAACAGACTTGACATGGAGTCGCTTTGATCACCACTAAAGCGCAGTCACCTCCAAGCCAGAAATACAGCAGGCCTCCTTTACCAAAAATCAGAGTAGGCAACGTGCTTCGGGGCTCTTGATTCTGGAAACCAAACTACCTCTGCTTTGGAAAAGCAGCAGGCTCTGGCCTCTTTGGAATTTGGCCTTGTTGGACTTTGGCTGAAACACCTGTGTGACACTAAATTAGAAAGTCCCTCCAAGTTTTGATGACCAAAAGATGTCAGTGCTTTAAAATAAATAAATAAATAAATACTTTGAACCTGGGCAAATATTTCACGCAGTTCCCTGACATTTTTAATAGAGTTTTTATTGATTACAGAGGGAGCTTTAAGTACTGGCTTTTCTAGCGTTGGACCTCTTCACTAAACAGCTGCACCTAAATTTTAGCAGATGTTTCTCTATTTTGAGCTTTTTGAAACCTCCAAGGATTTTTTTCGATCTAAGTACATTAGGACCAAATGGTGAATTACTGAAAGTCAAGAAACTTTGTTTTTATCATAAAAGTGCTTTCTAATAACAGAAAAGGCGATATTAAAGCCTTTATTATTGTCTTCTGGATCAAATTGCTACAAATTATTCCATATTTAGTCCAGTAAAACACTTGTGATTACTTTGTATTGAATATGAACTGTAACAAAGTAATGTGGCAGTTGAATGAGCTGATGAATTAAAAAGGAGAATCTTTTACAGCTGGGAAGCTGTCTTTGATGTGCCATTTATTATTTCCATGCTACGCCATGTGCTGGTGGTAAGCATGGCTGCTTTGGAGTCTGCATTTCTATTTGTGCACTATCTCGGTTGTGTTCTGATTATAGGAACCATTGGGTTTAGTGAGTGTAGCTGTTAGAAACTGGAATAGAAAATACTCCAGTGAGCAAACAAATAACCAAGTATGCACAACAGCTCAATAGGATTAGGAGAAAGAGTTTCCATTTAGTGTTTCCTTAGAGCTCAGAAAAGAAATAAAACTAGCAAGCTAACGTTTTCATTTGTTTGTGCAACAGTGCTATACCAAAAATGACTTCTGTCAGTTACTTGAATGGAGTAAGTTGGCAGACTCTGCCCTTTTTTTCTTAGGGCTGCAAAATCTGCTCTGGGGAGGGGGTTAAGTGTGCATTGTCCCAGTATGTTTCATTTTGGGATCTTTTAGGAGCTGCCATGCTTTCTGGCAGCTTTGGATTTGAGTTGGTGATACCTCTGTTGCCACCTCATTCTCTTGAAGTCTTGTGCAACATATTTTTTTTTTCCTTGTAGTGTGTAAATAACTTCAGTTGCTGCTGTCTGTAGAGGCAGTAGTTCCATGTTCTTAGCTGCTGCGTGGAAGCCCTGCAGCACCGCTGGCAAGTAAAAGAGTCCAACTGCTTGAGTCGTTCAAACCTCTTTTCTTTTTCTAAAGCTGTTGGTAAAGTATCCTGGATTTTTCATAGAAATGTAGGAGCCTGCCTTTTAAGCAAAGTTAAGGTAAGTATTGAGCCAGCAGTGCGCTGCTTTGTGTCCAGGCTTTAAAGACCAGCTGGCCTTTCCTCGCACAGTGTCAGTCATGGAACTGCCTTTCTGCTGGGAAGCTTTTGGTATGGGAAGCCACTAGTGCTAATTTGAATACAAAAAAAGGGGGAAGAAAAAAGAAATTGTAAACTTCAGCAGCTGGTGTGGATTTTCCAGATACTTATTTCTTTCTGAAAAGAAAACAGGTAATGAAAGTGTTTTTTAAAAAAGAACAAAAACAAACAAACAAAAAGTGCTAAGAAGGTATCCTAATAGAATGAAAAAGCAACTGTTAAAAGTGAGCAGCCTTCATTTCTCTCTACTCTGCACAATGCAGGAGACTTATCAGAATTTTCTGAGCCCTTTCTGTGAAGTGCAGACTGACCTTTTAATAGAATAATTTAGTTTGGAAAAGACCTTTAAGATCATCGGATCCAACCATCCATCTAACACTACAAGTCCACTATGAAACCATGACCCCAGGCACCGTATCCACACATCTCTTAACTACCTCCAGGCATGGTGACGCCACCACCTCTCTGAGCAGCTCATACCAACCCTGAACTACCCTTTCTGTAAAGAAATTCTTCCTGATACCCAATCTAAACCTCCCATGGTGTAATTTGAGGCTGTTGCCTTGTATCCTGTCACTAGGATTTCTGGCACTGCAGCCAGCAGTCTGGCAGTGTGCTTTCCTGGAGCTCACAATTTTGTCTTTTCTTGTTGCATGTGTTAAGATAAGAGGGTTCAGCTTTAAGGGAGAACAGGAGAAACCACAGAATTACACCTGTGGCCACTTCCTAATGCCTCCTGCTCTGCATATGTGTTTCAGAATGGAAAAGCTGAGGAGAGATTTGCCAGCCAGGAGTACCTCATGGCACAACACATTTGTCCAGTATTTCTGGGTGCCAGCAGCAGCCAAGCAGTAGGAACAGGGCACACACAGCTGGTGAGGCAGTTCTTGTCCATCACCAATACGTACAAGGGCAGCAAGTTTCACTCCTATTAAAGGATTCTGTCCAGACTTCCCACCCTTCCTTCATCTGGATCAGAGCTCTGTCAAGGGGCAAAAGAGATCGGGCCAACTACAGGTAAATGAACTCTGATTTGAAAACTGTCTTACTGAGTTAAATCACATTGGAACTGAGGTAATAGCTCTTGCTGAGAGACAAGAGCTATTAGATTGTGCTCAGTGCTAGGCTAACACGGTTATGTACTTTCCTGCAAGCCTGGAGCACGGCCAGAGCAAGCTTAGGCTGTACTCACTAGAGACTGTGGCTATCCTTTAGAATAGAAGGGATAAAACTCAATTCTTTCCCCTTATCTTTAACAGTTAGGGACTGCTTTTTGTGCCCTGAAGAATGATATCTTCTCACCTTCAAAATGCTGCAAATTTTTTTTCTATATTTATTTATTTTTATTATTTTTATTTTTGATGTGAAATGCTAGATATGGAGTCTGTGGGGATTCGGGGCATTTGGTGTTTGTCCAACTGGATTAAAAGCCTTTATCACTTTATTTCATCTACACCTTCACATCTTCTGCAGCCTCAGAACAGAAGCCCTGAAAACATGTTAGGAGATCACTGCAATAGTTCTTGCTGTTGATTCTTAACTAAAAGATGTTTAAGCCATTTATGTGCTGGCCTGTACGCTAATGTGGGTAGGCTGGATGCAGCGTAACTTCCATCATGCTCTTTCTTTTTTTTGGCATTTTGACTCTGTCTGCACAGAATTATCGAGGAATCTGTTCAGGTATGAGATATTCTGCTTTAAAAAAGCTAAGCCACATTCTACCTGGAGGAGATTAGCATCCGTGAAGGAAGGGAGTCTGAGATGCAGAAAACAGAAAGATAAACTGTGAGGCTCTGTGTAGAATAGGTTATGGCTGTGTGGGACCAGGGTATGGTGCTTCACCAAGAAGCTTCCTATAGTGAAATGGATTTGGATCCCCAGAAAAACTGGCAATGGAGAACCTGTACATATGCTAACTTTTGTGGCCATTCCTGCCAACGTCATGAATATTCACACAGTAGCCCTTGTGGGCATCCCCTTTTTCTCAACCAAGAATGGCTTCACTTAGCTCCTTTGGAGTGGGAAAGGTTAGTGGTTTGTTCTGTTCAGACTGATTCGAGGATCCCTGAGTTCGAGTGCTAAATGAAATTGTTATTTGAGGAAGATGCTGTCATTTAACTGTGGAATATATTAAGTTTACTTGCAGTAAACACGGAAAAAAATAGTTTGGGAACTAGATTGGTTAAAACAAAAAACTAAAACTGGTGTGAGATTGGAAAGATGTGATGGCAAGAACGGTAAGGGATTTTGTTTGTTTAAGATACTCGGTGACTTCTGCTTGGGTAAGTTTTTGTATTTCATCCATATAAATAAGAATATTTCCTTTAACTTTAGAAAGGCGATGTCTGCAATAAATTAGTGCCCTGTCTCACAGAATAAACAAGTTCATTTTCATCATGTGTAGGTGTTAATTCCTGTCACTAATTTAGCATTCTTAATGAGTTTTTGATCTTCATTTTGGGAACAAAGCCAGTTAGATGTATTTTAAGTGGAGGTAATATCAGGAAGGATATTCAGCCAGCTTGGAAACTATAGCAGTGACAGAACATAGATAATTTATTTTCCAAAATGGTATAATTGCAGACCAAAATATGGGAGAAACTTGTGCTGACTTCCATGTATATTTTTACCTGAAGAAGACAATTGAAATGTTTTCTGAGCTTGAATGTCATGCTGATTTAGATCAGGTGTCTTTTGAAATGTAAGCTAATACATGAGATTGATTATTTTAACCTTAACATTGCGGCTTCTTTCTGGCATTTTGCTTCACCAAGAAGACAGAGCACATAACTCCCCTAGCCAGCCAGTCAGATTTCCTTCCCTTGCCATCTCACCTTGCACAGTTTTGGTTTGATTTTCAACCCCGTGTCTCCTTCGATTATACTGTTACGCACAGACGTCACTTCCTTCTTACAGGACTTCGATTTTGACAATAATGACTGCTACAGAAGGAAGAGAAAGTGCTAATTTTATGGCAGAATTGCCTGCCTGTCAGTGTAGGACTTGAATGACTTGTTCATTTCCACATTGATTGACGTTTGGGTGGGTTGGGAAAGTAGTTTCGCAGTCAGTTGGGACTGTAGAAGAGATGAAAATGAGCGTATTTACGGAGCTACTGTTGGACACAAATCAACAGTTATAGCAGCCCTGAACTGGGGGTTCTGGGTACGTATTGTATGGTTTGCTTTTGCTCACAAAATAGCTTAAACATCACCTGTAAATCAAAAATATGCTATCTCTGGTAGGGATGGTAACAGTAGTTATGTTTTGACCTTACCATTAATACGAATGGTCATCTACATTCTTTAATTTCTCTTCAGAAAATAAACTACTTTTCATCTACTGATCCTTGGGCATTTTCTCAATGCTGCCATTTTTATGTGAAAAATGAGTTTGGGACTCCATTTTTGGGAGGTAACTTAAGAAAATGAATTGCTTTCTAGTCTTTCATTTTTGACTATTGCTAGGTGTCAGTAATAGCTGGACTAATGCCTCTTCTAAGCTGACGTTTCCTAAAATAGATTTTTCCAAGCACATGTATTTGTTCTAAAAAGTTACTTGTAATTATAGCTGCTAAATTCTTCCTTCTGCAGCAGCTTGGACAAGGTTGAAGACATTTAAAACTCTGGGAAACTAGAGTTGATTTAAACCTTCTTAAATGCACCAAGGACCTGTGCTGTTGCCATTAGGAGGAATAAAAGCTTAATTTTTATTTTTTAAAAAGGCAATTTGTATAGTGATGTGAATGTTTCTTACAGGGACTATATGCTAACTAATGTGCAATTACTTCTGGCAGCAATGGTATTACTGTAGGAATACTAGCTCTTCTCGTATGTTAATGGTTTTATGATTACTGAAATGATATTTTTAAGCCCAAATGTATCCAGTGGGGTTGGATATATTTAGGCAAAGTTTTCAGATTCTCTACAGGAAAGAATGAGGTGTCTAAGTGAAAACGTAGTCCTTTGAGATATTACTCAGAAGGAGCGCTTTCTGTCTGTTATATGTTAATCTTTATTATCACTAGCTTTCCACCCTTCATATTAAGAATTTCCTTGGAGAAAAGACTGCAAAATCCAAATCACTGTAATACGACATGAACAGAATAAAAGGCAGGAGCTATAGTGGCTTACCGTGCTCAGTAATAGAGCTTTCTCCTGGTTTGTTTCAATTAACACTAGGTGGAAGTTTTATTGTATTTTGATTATATTTTATGTTGTCTTTTATATCCAGGGACATGCAAATTGTTTCTAACTTCTAAGGAGCATAAGAACAAAGGTGTTAAAGCCGTGGGGGACTGACATGCTATCAAGAATGTATTTTTATTCAGGTATGGGATGAGTTTATTTTGCCTACAGGTACTCCAGGGGGTAATGTTGAAACTGCTGTCCCCTGTGTTACCACCACAGCGCAGTGGTTTGGGGTCATTACTGATCTCTCAAAACATGGATCTGCAGCAAAATTTCCTATGTCGTGTTGCCCCTTGGCAGTCCTTTTTGCTGCACCACTGCAGATGTAGGTATGCCATTAACAGAGTTGTTCAGTTTCAGAGTTTCTCATTGATTTTTTTTTTTTTTTTTTTAGCTATATGAAACATATTTCTGCTTCTGCCAGGGATTCATTGTTCAGCTATGTTTCACGTTTAAAGGCATGTCTAGATGAAATAGTAAGCTTCATACACACAGTACCTGCTTTGCAGAGCTTTTAAAAAGTGCTTGTATTCAATTAAAAGTGGCTTGCTTGCCTTTTTAATACTCTGTGGGTTTAGTTCATACTTCAGTAATTGCTTTATTAAACATTTTGAACAGACTGGCTTTATACAGCCTTTTGAATGACTTTTTTCCTCTGCCTTTCTGTGGCTACGAGGTACACTGGATTAAAACCTGGCTTTGTATAGCATGGCGGCATCTCCTGCGCGCTGCCGGTACGCTTTGATTGCTGTCATATCAGGCTGTGACTTGCAGCTGTGTGTAACCAACAGCTGTGTGCTCTGCAGCACCACTGCGACCTTTCTCTGGGAACTGGGCTTGTCAAAGATGTTTTGTGTACGTGTGCACCTAACCCTTTTGAAGGACATCTCTTGACAGAACGAATCTGATTTTCATGCAGGAGAACAGGTGCCTCAGCCTCTTCAGAGGGAATCCCAAGCAGCAGGCTTCTTAGCTCTGGGGCAGGGCATGGCTCCAGGAGGGGAGGATGCTACATGGGGTCACCTAAAGATTGGTGTCCTCCAGGCAGTGGGAACAGCATCTCCCTCGTGGAAGTGTGAAGTCCCCAGCAAGCAGGGAAATGCAATTCTGACTTAGGAACACACACAGCTCTCCCTGCCTGCCCTGATACTCTGTCTTTTCTTCCCAGAATAGGGATGGTTCCTGTAATAAAGGCTTAAAAGAAGGGATTTTTTTTTGTTTTGTTTTGTTTTGTTTTTTGGGGGGATGGAGATGGACACGCAATTGTCTGAAGAATTAAAAGCTTTCAGAGGAAAGTGGTGGGAGGTCTTGAAAAACTAAGTTGAGCAAGGTACCAGTAAACAACAGCACTGGAAACTCTTATGCTTGCAGGGGAATGCATCAGCTGAGATATTCCAGCAAGCCTTATCTTGTCCGTCTCTGCTATAATTATCTGTCTTGGAGGCTCACAGTACTAAGGCATGATGACTACAGATGTTATCTGCTGCATGATGGAAAAACAAGCACTTTGAAAAACCAAACAAACATGGTGGTTACAGTAATCCTCTTTCTCCACAGCGGTTTTCAAATCATGCAAACATAAACAAATTCTATAGAATTTGGAGCAAGTGTAATCTGTTCCCATTCAAAGAGAGCTGGATTGTTGCTTTTCACAGCTTTAGCTTATGAAATCTGTAATGTAATTATGGTGTAGAAATATCAAGAATGGAAGGAATTTAGCTTAATGTGCAATGAGTTCTCAAAAGGGAGATAAATACAGATACTGCAGGGAACTATGCACACATTGAGCAACACGTCCACTGAATGGAAATCACGTCTTGACCTGGAGAACGTGCTGCCCACCTCCTGAGCAGACGGCACTGGCAGGGAATGCACTGGAGTTTCACCTTTCTTGTGACTTATTTCTTGTCAGAGGTTGGTCCAAGTCAGCTCTGTTTGTGCCATCAAGGAGCCAGGAGCAGAGCTGAGCTGGGGGGCAGGAGATGCAGGGATAAATGCTGTCTGCTTTCCTTAATCTGGGGCTCAGGAGCACAGTTCAGTGTTGGCTGCATGTTAGATGTGTCTTACTGATTTTAAGCTACCTGCTGATGGCCCTGCTTAGCTGGTGAGCTCTGTGAGCACGTGCTGAGAGTTCCCCCTCCTGTGCTCTGATGCTCCAGCCAGAAGCTGGAGGGAGCTGCTGCTGTACCTCGGGGGGACCTCTGCTGCTGCTGTTCTGGGAAAGGGGAATGTAGCTGCCCGTACAGCCCGTCTTGGCACTACCAAGGGACATTTTTCAGGGTCTGTAGCTGGCTAAGTGAAGGGGAGAGACAAGGTGACGCCATGGTGGGTGTTAAAGAAGGTATTAAAAATGGCTGGTGCAAGTTAGTGTGGCTGGCCTGCTGCCCGAAAGCATGGACAATTGTGGGAAGGCTTGAAATGTGTTTTCATGACTAGAACTATCCATATAAAGGCGTTCTTCACAGCTCTTGTATCTTTCACAAATAAATTATGAGAGGAAATGTCTTTGTATTGAAACATTTGAGCGGTGTAGTTCATAATGCTCAATTACATGTAGCAAGGACCTGAAACATCCATAAATAACAGCAACTACAGCGTGGAACAAACGAACAATTGGCCTTGTGTGTGTAGTTCACTCATGCACCTGATAATGCAAATGTGAAATTCGATGTGAAATCCTCTCCTTTCAAGTGCCAGCCCCTGCTGTCAGAACAGGATGTGCCCAGTGGTGGAAGTGGCACCGTCCTGGGGTGGAACCTCCTGGAGTTCGGTGTACGCAGCCTGGCTGCTGTTCCCGACGTGGTGGGCTCAGAACCGCCTTTCTGGCTGGTGCTCAGACAGAGGTGCTGTAGCTGACTTGGCAAATGTAGGTGAGTGTGTTGGGGGGTTCTGGCATTAGCTGGATCTCAGAACTGGACAGGAGTTTGGAGTGGGAGAGTGAGAGAAAGGTCTGGAGAGAGGGGAGAGGAGTGGAGAGAAGGTAAGTCTGTTTTGGGGGGTCTGAAAGTCTAAGCATGAGGTGTGTGTTTTTCTTTTTTCTTCTCCAAATGGGCTTCATCCAAATAGGATAGAAGTCCTAATTGAGGGCTGGAAAGTATTTGTTCTGCACTCAGTGTTCAAATGTTTCAAAATTGGCACCTTTGTGTGCCATATAACTGGGGAAATCAAATGTATCTACAAAAATGTAGTCTCTGCCAAACAAGGTCAGCCGTATTTATGTGTGCTGGCTGGATCTCACCTCCTCAGAGGAACCCTGTGTGTGTATTGGAACGCCATCAGCTTTGCTTTTTAATGTTGTGTGATTTGATCTGTCCTGCATTGTTGCTGTTAGCCTTGAGGCTAATTTTTAATACATGTTCTGCCTGTGCCAGCAGTCCAGAGCCTGTCAGATGGCGCTGAGGCTGGGCACTGGGTAGAGCTCTCCACCTTGGTGCTCGCTGCTTCAGCGAGAGCAGCAGCACGAAGCCTGCCTTAAGGGCAGGTACTGTGATACCTGAAGCCTGCAACCTCCTCTTTGCTGCTTTTTTCCTTACAGATACCTTAAATGTGAGCAGGAAGAGACTTGCAGAGTCCTTCCCCGTCCCGTAGAAATTGCTCCACCTTGTTTACCAGGTGGAATTGGCTCCTGCCACATGCTGGGGGAGCTCCGGGAGCGTGCACTGCTGCTCACTGGGTCTGCACGACCTCCCTGGCCAAGGGGCACCCCACTAACGGTGCAGGATCGTGCCCTCAGTCTTGCAGACACCCAGTGTTTTGTACTAGGGTGAGGGAGGCATGAGACTGAGAGACAGACACAGAAGTGAAGACCGAGCATTTGTTGTTCAGGGTTTTAAGTTTCACAGGCATGAAGCTACAGCAGAGCGAGTTGTTTACATCCCTATTAATCACACTCTGGCAGTAAAACAGCTCTGTTTAAAGCTTGTCTCTGTTGTGGAGATAAGAAAACACAGAAAAGTTGTTAGAAATTAATTTTGACTGTGTATCAAATTAAATGTGTTAAAGCTCTCTGTACAGGAACTGTTTTAGAGCTGGAGTGGCTTTAATTTGCTTTTCATGTGAAACGGCATTGAGGCATTTTCATTTTGAAATGAGAGAGTTCACTCCAGGGTTTATAGCACGCTCTGCAGAGAAGCCCATATGCAAGTTTTCAGCTGTGATGTTTGCAGGCTGTTGAGGAGTGGGTTATTTTGTAGTTGTTCATCTCTTGATGCTCTCCTTTCGTTTTAAGCCTGTGCTAATGAGCTGCGGCATTCGGCGAGGCCTCTGGGTGGACGTGTGGCCTCCTCCTTGCCTTCAGTGAGATCGTGGAGGCAGGGCAGTAAGACAAGATGGCAGCGAACCATTGTGCTGGCTGTGCATTTAAAACCACCTACTCTTGGCATCTCTGCGCTAGTAAAACTGGCACATCACCTAGTAAGCAGGCAGGGCGCCATCCTGACAGATGGCTGTGGAAGCAAGCAGCCAAGAGGCTATACATGAGCATCAAATGCATTTGTTGAGGGCAGGATACCCAGCCAGAAGTGTCTAAGTGGTTTTCAACCCAGAACTGCTGAGCCTATATTCATGAGAATGTCATTGATGCTTCAGCTCAGAGCTGGATGAACTGGTAAAGGCAAAGCTGGAATTCCCAGATCACAGACACCGAGGTCCTGGGAAGTTTTAGATTAAGTTTTGCCTGCCACAGGGCATGAAAAGGAAAAGGCTATCATGCTGTCCCTTACATTTCTCTCTCAAAGTGCTCTATGTAGAAAGAGCAGTGCTACATCCTCATCTATTTCTGGTTAATTAGTCAAGGATGCTGCGTACCTCATGGATTTTTTTATTTTTTAAACATTAACAGTATTTCTGTAGTTTGGATCCTTTGGCAGGCTTGCATATTAATGCCAAAATACTACATGGTGGGAATAATGTCTGTGTTATAGCAGTACAGTGCACTGCTGATTGGCTTTCTCAGGGCAATGGAGTGGGACTCGGTATTTCTAAATCTAGCCCTTTGCTGACGTAGCACCACAATGCATGAAATTACTGTGCTTCATCTTGAAAATTGTTAGCTTTTCACTAACTGCTCTGATTGGAAAGCAAATGATAGGAAACTTCTTCCAATTCTTTTTACGTAATTGAACTTGAAAGAATACTTTGAAACCAATATAATTTTTTAAAGAAAATTTTACGTAAAGCTCTAGTTTAGTGAATCTGAAACACAGCTGGCACCCACAGAAATATTGTCCTTGCTCATCTGTGGGTCCGCAGCATGCACTTTTACACTGTGTAATTACACTGATGAGCTTTATTCATAGAGTAATCAGATCAGTGTCTGGTAAAAATGATTTTTTTTCCACTTCATGACATAAGGAGATTATTTTCATTTAGTAGGTTTCAGTTTGTTGGTGCCAATATGTTAAAATAACTAAATAAATGGCTCGTGGTCATGTGGGACAGTTGGAACATAGCGTGTAAATTTGTGTTCAGATAGGAAGGGGTCCCAAGGGGAGGGTTTAGCATGTATTTCCATATCTTGCAAGGGAAATAATGGTATTTAAAACTGTCTGTTCCTCACCTAACTATTTATTGGTGTTGCAATGATACCCAGAGGCCCTTCCTGATAGGGCAGCAGTTGCCCTGCGAAGTGGAGCCCCTGGTGCAGAGGCAGTTGGTAACTGCACACCTTGGCCAAGCTTTCCCAGCTCCCCTGGGTGTTCGGGCAGCACCACTGGTAGAGTCCGGGTTTTAATCCATGCTCATTAGGCTCCTCTGGCTTTCTGTGTGGTGCAGGCTGAGAAGCCTCCTCTGTATTTTCTGCATCATGATCATAGTTTTCCCCTTTTGTTATTATATTACAGAAAAATGAAGCCTGGAAGAACTTGTAAGCTGTTGCACTGTCTTGAATTTTCTGTTTAGAGGCAAATTCTGATAGTCCACTCCCCTTCTTTGTTTCACCTAAGAAAGAATATCTGTAACTTAAGGGACTTAATGCAACAACCCCAGTAATACACGTGCAAAACAGCTAAATCTATATTTTTCTTTGTTTATTTGAATTAAAAATAAAGCAAATGGAAGTTAATATATGCGATTTACTAGAAGTAAGTTGTTTTCATCTCAAAGAATATTGTACCCTAATTAATAATTCAGCTAAGGTCTGGTGTTGACCTGTTTTTTTATTGCATATTGTTATGACTCCACAGTATTATGACTGAAGAGAGCTATTGTGGGTCTTCCAAAATTCAAATGATGCTATAAATCTCCTTCAAACCAGTAATGTGTTAATTAAATAAATGTATTGTGCATGCCTTTTGAACATAGACGTTCATTATTTTGCTTGATGAAGTGACCTTAGCCAGAATTTGCTAATGTCCAAAGGGGTAAGCTTGTGACCTCAGAAACGTGGTTAATTTTAATTAGTCAAAGACGCGCTCAGGCTCTCTGTAGCTTTGAAACATTTGAATTCAGTTTTGATGGCATTATTCTCAGGGAGCATGAAACAGATGCACATAATTCTTGTTAGCATATTACTTGAAGTTGACTTCAAACATGTGTTCATTGTTAATTGTTAGGCTGTTTGCATCCATTGGGAATCCAGTCTGCCAATTTTTTTTGAATATTATTACTACTACTATTACTGTTTGTAACTCACACCTAGGAGCTTGTGTCATGTGGTGGGCCCTTCTTATGGTAAGGCCTGTTTGGAAAAGTCTCTGCTGAAACAAGTTTAGAGAATAAGCCTTGGCATTTCTTGCTTGGTTTTGTCTTGTATAAGACGGGCTTCTTTAAAGGAGTTGCTTCTTATTTTTATTTCTAGTTCCCGCTTTGATTATTTTCTTTTCTATTCTGTTTGCAAAACAAGGGTGGTGGCCATCCAAGTGTATTCTTGCAAATTCTGATGGGAGCATGACGGTGACCTGCTGAGCACAGCTGTCGGCTTTGAGGTCCTGCCTTGAGGATGGCACTCTGCCTGAATGGAGGATCTCAGCTTTTGGCACTTTGTAATGGGAAGCACATCTATCGTATAAGTAATGTTAGTTTTTTTTCCTTTGTACTTGAATATAAGGTCATGAATGTTGGCCTAAATTTCAATACTAGGTAGTACTGTGTATGTTCAGGTATGTGCAAAGCTGAAAGTAACTCATTAGTAATTTTTAAATTGCTACTAGGCTGGGATAAGTTTTTTCTTTCAGTAGAGAAGGGCTGGAGGGGAAAGAAAATAAATGTGTGTATAGGAGTAATATCCTGTACTTAAAGCTCTATTGCAGTTCAGTGGGTTCTGTGCACCCCAATGGGCCTAAGAGGTGCAAGCGGGATCAGAACCAAGATGTTCATGACCAGGTCACCTCCCATATATTCATGCTCCAGTTTCTCTTGGGTACTTAACCATCTTTACAGGGCAAAAAGATCTATTTTAAGCTTTTTTTCTTGGGCGTGGCTATTGCTTTTTTTTTTTTTTTTTTCCCCTGCCTCCGTCCTGTTCAGTCTCTTTTCCCAAACAAAGTCTTAGAAACTGCCAAGATGTCAGGCATAGATCTGAGAGCAGCCTGCCCAGGTAACTGAACAATATTTTGCTTGCTCTGCTCTACCTGTTCAAGAACTGAAGTCAGGAGGAGTAACTTTATGATTCTTATTGCGACTAGTTAAATACTGTAACTGAGAGGGGGAAAAAAAGGATATTAAAATGGAAGTTGAACAGAATGTTAACCTGGAAGAGAGTCTTTACTTATTAATACTTCGAGAATGTTTTTTTTTTAAACTGAGATTGAATAGTTTTACTTCTACATCTAAAAAGTAAAGATTCAAGAAGAATTAGCATGTTGATATCAAACAATCAGTTTTAAACTACTGTGCACTATTTCATTGTCCAAGTGTGCACTTTTTCACCAAAATGGTCCTAGCAGAAATGGATTCCAGGTGACTCTGCAGTTTTCTGATTTACTTCCAAGCTTCTGAAGACAAGAAATGCTCTCAATAATCCTATGCCAGATGAGCATACTTTCTCCTGCATAGTCCCCATTGATTTACCAATTCCTGGTTATTTTATCTTACATCAATATTATGATGTCCCAACTGTGTGGGATTTTTACCTAGATGAAAATCCTGGGGATTTCTGGTTTGTGGTGCAATGGTAGTTCATTAATTCCCCGGCGTAGTCGGTAGCTAGTATATTTCCGATGAATACTTTTTATGCAAGAGTGAAGGTTAAGCTTTTACGGTTATTTGGTGTAATACCATTGCAAGACAATTTTCTTGCTGAGATGGTGTTGAAAGGATTGGCTGAGCATAGCTCTGCAGCCGTGCTTTGTCAGGCTGGAGCCCTGATTTGCAATCTTGGCTGTGGTTCCCTTCCTCCCAAGTCTGGAAGGAGCTATAAAGTTAACAGTCAGTTCTCTGCAAAATCTACCTATCTTGTGAAAATGTTGGAAAACATTCTTGGGGTGATAGCGTGTATTAACACCTCTTTAGCTGGGCAGAAAGACGTTAGGCAGCCAGTTTCTCCTGTAGCACTGGAGTGATTCATGCTCTGTGTGGCACTTGGTCTTGAATGCTTTCATTATGTGTTTTTATTCCTTTGTAATGTTCTCACTAAGTGTAGACAAGAGAGGCTTGAATTTGGTTATTTTCTCAATGATGTAAGTTGGATTCAAAATCCAGTAAGATGTGGCATTTGCAGTAAACAAGTTTGAGGAGAAAAGCTGGCACCTGAGTTTGTTGGGTCCAGTAACCGGGAACCCGGAGCTTGGGCACGTCTGGCACCTGGGCTTGCTTGTGCCATGCTGTGGTCTCCCCCCTGCGTGCAAGTACTGGTCACTTCCTCATGTTTTTAAAGCTCTTTGGAGTCCAGTCAATAAAATAGTGAAGCCATGCAGTGATGGTTTGGAAGTTTTGATCAGGATGTTGGAGTGTGTTTGAGGGTATCTTTTGCACCTCACGTGCATGTGAAGGTTTACAGTCAATACAGGCAGACTATGCCCACCCATTTAAAAGTAAAGATGTACCTAACGCATTTCATCAGGTAATGAGCCAGGTGAGGTGCTACTTTCTGCAGAATCTGCAGCTGAATTGCTTTAAATAAGGAAGGTGGATATTATTGTTCCGCTGATAGCAAACCCCACATTTCTGTAAACACAATTTTGAACTCCTGAGTAGAATGTGCAGCCCCTGAAGGCCTGTACTTGTACTCGAGAAAGGGAAGTGAACTGTTGTGGGGTTAACTTGGTAGCCTAAGGTAGGAAGGCTGGTAGACTGCTGCGTGTTGGTCACCTGATTAAAATCATGCCTGCTCTCCTAAAGATTCAAGTTCGTGGCAGCGTACCCAGTAAAGGTGATGTGGCAGAAGCTTCTCTAGCTGGGGTTTTGGAATTTTGGTAAACTTCACTTCATAAACATGCTGCTGTTTGTCTCTGCAGCAGCTAAGCTTCACAAGTGATCAGCAGAGAAAATACTTCAAGCTTCTGTTAGCTTCTGTTGTAACAGAAGACTTGCACTTGTTTCTCTCAAAGTACATGGTTAAGGTAGACAGCTGTCCCTGCAACTGTTTTAGAATAGGGCAATGGAGGTAGGGTGTGCTCTAAGTCATAAAAGATAGTGGCAGAGATTAGGACATCTTTCTGCTGAATCCAGCATCTAAAGGGCTTTGTATAACAAGTTGGGAACGCAGAGATTCACTATTCCCACCTCTCCTCGTGCTTATCACAGATGGTAGTGCCTCCATGTATGACGGTGTCTCGCATGGTAGTGAGCTCATGACTCTGCTGCGACGTGCTTCTGCAGGCTGCAAGGCAGAGACCTGTGCGTTTCAGTCTGTTTTGTCTAAATGGCCGTGGTACCTCCTGAGGTAAGCACCTGATTGTTGCTTTGTCTGCTCTGCTTCTGTTGGATTTTACTGGGGCCTGGGGCAGCCCTGCAGTGGGAGGGGAGCTCTTCCTGCTGACCACAGCACCTTTCCTTGGGCCAGCCGTGTTATGCCCCCCAACGAAGTGGATCAAAGCAGCAGTCTCCTCTGCTCTCACCTCCTGGCTCATCTGATCAGGGTGGGGAGTCCTCAGCTCACGGGTCTGCTTCTGGGGTGATTTCAGGAACATTCCTCTTGCCAGAAGATGACAGAGTGGCAGCGTGGTGGCTTCATGCTGGAGCTGCCTAAGCTTTGCCATGCAGCGCTGTCACTCTCCCTCCTCAAAGGGTTAGGGGGAGAAAATATGAAGTAAAGGCTGTGGGTTGTGATAAGGCCAGGGCATTACCATCATGGGCAGAACAGACTCAGCGTAAGGGTGGTAAATGCAATTGATTGCCTATTGCTAGCAGACTAAAGCAGTGAGAACTAAAAGCAAACTAAAAACATCTTCATCCTCATCCAGCCTCTTCTGCCTCGTACCCCTGAGCAGTGCTGGGGAATGGGGGCTGCCGTGGGTCCGTAAGGGTATTGGTGGATAACGGGCTGAGGGACTGGCAGTTCTAGCAGTGCTCCCTGTTTGCTGAATTAGTGGATACTGCCAGGAACAATCAAACAACCCCCCCACAAAAACAGACAAAAAAAAAAAAACAACACAACAGAAACACTGGTGGGGTAGGGGTGAGGGTATGGTATTGTCCAAGAAGATCTCTCCATTTTAACTCCATGGCTACCTTCTGTTCTGGACAGTGGCACCCACACCTCTAGCCAGGTGGGAAGAAAGCACCAGAGTGCAGAGGCAGCGGGGGCCTTCCTCGAAGGCTCGAGTTGACCTGTGGAGACATGGCACCACTTCATTCGTTGTGCTCTGTCATGTGTGTGACCAGGGATGTGTTGTGTGATCTGTCAGATGACAAAACAGCTGCTCGAGGGATGTGCTGGCTGGGATCTCCGCCCATGTGCTTCCTGCAGGAGGCAGAAGTACCAAGTGTTGATCTGTTTTAACCATCCTATATCTGGGAGGCAATTGAATGACTCTGGGATGTGGTTTGGCTGCTGCGCAAGAGAGCTGCTGAAGACATGGCTTGCTTTATTTAATTTATTTCATAAACAGACTTCTGGGGGCATGTTAGACTTTGAAAGACCTTTTCCCCTCCTCCTTCCCTGCAAAAGAAAAAAGTTTCCCTTGCCCATATTGCTTTAGGCCCATATTTCAAAATGACACATTGGTACCAAAGATTGTAGAGCAGAGCACATCGCTCATGATGCATTGCTCCCTATCCACATAATTCCTCCACTTTATGATCAAAATAAAACACTTGAAATATGTTCTACTGTGCTGGGTGGGAGAGAGAACAAAATGCTGGAGGGGAACCTTTAAGTAGTATCTCTCTGGACTTATTTATAAGATTGCACTATTTCTTTCCCCCAACCCTTTCCCTGTTTCTCCTCCTCCTTTCCTTCAAATATTCTGACTGGTGCTGACAGAAATGATTATAGCTTATGAGTGATAATATAATTCAGTTTCCCTCAAGGAGAGATGCTATCAGAGAAGGTTTTTTTTTTTTTTTTAAATATACTGGTTGAAAAGAGCCATCTTTCTTCCTAGAAGAACAGTTATTAATCTCTTACTAGTACATTTTCATATCGTTTTGGACATTTATTTCCATGCTGTGATATTATAAAACCAGGCATTTGTGTCAGTTTTGATGCAGTGCAACATGCTGGAACATGAAAAGGCGTAATTACCACTGTGGTCATTTGAATTGCTAACCAGATCCTGACATTTTCAAATCGGACCAATTTCTTAGTGATCCAGAAGTGAGCCTGGGTGCTGTATGAGCTGCATTTCAATTAGGCAGCTCAACATTTAAAAAGGAAGCGCAGAGTGCTCGCATCCCCAGAGCATTGCTCAAATGAAGGAGTGCTTTGCCAGTTTTGTATTGCTTCTCTAGATGAAATGTTTTGCTTGTGAGTTCTTTGATAAAATTGTAGGTAATTGTTAATTTTGATACATCTGAAATGTTTAAGAAGGTCTCCTTAAGGAAATTTTTCTTCGGCTCTAACTTTTGAAAAATGGATATCATCATAGCAAGCTGCTGCGAGATCAGTTTGAATGCTGTGCACCTTCACTGTGTGAGCTGCTGGAGCTCCTGAGGATTTGATGTGGAAGCTGTTCTCTGGGCCCTGTTCATCTCTGTGTGTCGTGCAAGCTTCATAACTTGAGCACCTGAGGTGGTTGGGGAGCTTCATGGTGGCTAGTGGCTGCCCTTGTCTGTGCTTCTGGGTGCTGCTGGCACTTTGCTGCTGGGTGTTACACAGAAGTCGTCTTGTTCCAGCTCTGCTGCTTGGCAGGAGGCGAGGTAACAGTGCAGGGCCCCAGTGAGAGAGATGGCCTGCTCTGTGGCCTTCACAAGTACAGGGCGTGACACCCTGTGACATCAAAGGCTTGTCTGCAAGGGTAATCCAGGGGCTCTCAGCATCCTATGGCCTTCCAGCCCTCTAGGCCCATGTAATACAGCCAATAAGTAATGGTATGTCTTAGACCTGGAGCTAAAGAGAACAGTACAGGAATCATCCTGAGCGTAAGAATGAGAAGAAAGAACATTTACTTAGGTTATGTGGAGCAAAAGCAGTGGTTGCAAAAACATCTCCCTGTTAGTTCAATAACAGCACTGAACAACATAAGGACAGAAAGCATAGAACATCCCAAGTGTTCTGAATTGAAATACTTGCATAGGATTACTTATTTTTTTTTCTCTCACCTTCATGGAAAGGTTTGTAATAAATATCTGAAAATCTGGACAACCCTCCCACTCCCCTTACCCCATTTTTTCTTTGAGAAGTGCCAAAGTGTTTTCCCACAAGGAAAAGTTGAATTTTTAGTTTAGTCTGGGGAGGCGTGTTGTTCTTTTCCTTGTGTGGACAAAATCATCATTTTCCTTAAGCTGTGGATCTGTTTATTGAGTCAAGAAGAGAAAGGAAGATGACAGAAACCAGCTGCAGGCTTCTTTTAAAGATCAGACTTCAACCTTTCATATACAGGGATTTCACCTTTCGTGCCTGAAAATACCAGATTTGCATATCTGTCATAATGTTTTTTTGCATTGAACTATGGAAGTATAGCTGTAGACAAATGAAGCTAAAACTTGGCTTAATGGTTGTTTTCTTCACAACTCTTTGTGTTTTAGAGGATTGAGAGAAGTGTTTTAATTTGTTTTTGTGAAAGTATTTGAAATACAGATTTATTTATTTATTTATTTATTAATTTCTGGCATGCAGTGCTGTGGCTGCTGGAATATTAGTCGTCAAAGCTATCCTTCCTGAACTCTGTCCTTCTCAAAGGGAGTCTTTGGATCTCCTTGAATCTCCCAGGAATTCTGGTATGACTAAAGCATGTTGGCGGCGTTTGTTGTGTATTTAATGCAGTCTTTTAGGAAGTGGAGTCGATCTTCAGAACCCAGATAATTTGGGCATGTTGTGCTTTGCAGTCAAGTTGCCAGTGGATAATTTCCATGCAACAGATGTGTTTGATTATGGCAACCTGGGGCATGAAATTACTCCTAACGCTAAAACTGGCGGCTTCAGTACAGCGCGGGGCTGTGCAGCTCTTGCCACTGCAGAGCTGTCTAGACACCTCACCCAGGGAGCCAGGCCCCCAGGTAGAAAGCACCGTATGTGTGTGTAACAAAAGCTCTCTGCCAGACTGAAACAGGTTTAAAAATACAATTTAACGCATATTGGTAGTCCCGAGAAGTAAGTCTGTTCTGATCGTGAAACTCTTGGGGGGTGGGACTGGAATCTGTGGGGCAAATAAGACGCTGTGCGTGGTTATGGATTGCCCTCTTAGAGAGACACACATGAAGAAAGGAAAGCAGTCTGTGCAGCCCGGTGTGGGGCACAGCTATCACCGTATGCTGGTTGCGTGAGTGACAGTGGGCTTATGATGAGAAGTGTGTGGTGCAAGAGTTGAGACTGGGATTTTGTAACCAGCTCTCCCTGGTCTGCTTGACCTTCCACCAGAATTCTGTGGGTGGTTTTTCATTTTAATGAAAAACGTAGGGAAATGGCTAACTAATGGTATCTGTGGCTGAATCTGTGAAGGTTAAAGTCCAAAGCATGAAGCAATTAAACAACGTGTTGGTATTTGTCCTGTGGCTTGTTCCATAAAGTGCATCATGTCAGAGCATCTCAGCTGCTTTCATAGCCATGGACTACTTGCATATGCAGTGCTACTCTCTAGAATGAGCATTGTGCTCTTTTTACTGAAGAACAAATACCACATTTCCTTAGGACATGACTACAGATGGGATTATGCGTGCGTGTCTATAACATGGCATGCATTCTCCAGATACAATTGGTATCATATTATTAAATTGAAGTCCAATTTCTGTGGCATTTTAGAGAGATGCTTGGGAGCATTGCCATAGATTTGTGCTTCAAGCCAGCCAGAATAGCAAACTGTTAGGATACTGCCCCAGCTTGGAGGTGAGGTAAAGGCTTGTGGACAGAGCAGTGGTCACTGCCATCCACTGCTCGTTCCTTCCTTTGTCTGATGGGGCAAAGTGAACTTCTTGTCCCTTGTGGAGGCATTCTGGCCCCATGTCATCTTTCCATCAAGAAGCCATGTCACCTGCAATGACAGCAGTGACATCAGTAAGTGGCTTGCAGGGATGCAAGAAAGCATTGCACTGAACAAAACTTGTCAGCTTTAATTAGGGGTGTTGAATGATGTCTTGAAAGCCTGTAGGTATAAACAGACAAATAAGCTGGTAGAATTAAAAACAGATGTTAGAACTTAACTCCTTTAATAACAACATCCCCTGCCTCATCCCCATTAAAAAAAAATATATAAAAATCTTATGTCAGTTAATGCCCAATTCTATTTATACATTTCTAATTTACATGCAGATTTAGCATAATGTGTTCAGGAAGACAACATGCTTTTTATTTGAACAGAGACGACTGTTAGGTTTTCTCAGATCTCTGTTCTTACATTCTTCCTAGCCACTTGTCCAGGTAGAAGGGACTTGACTTAAGAACTGGCCAGGTCATATCTTAACCTCCATGAACTCCAGATTGTCCAAAAGAGCAAATAAAATTTGTAGTAAAATCCTACAGAAATGTCACCTGGATTAGTAGAGGGTACGCTGAAGACTCTTAACACAAAACTCTTTCAGTGCTTAGAAAGACAAGGAAGCCCTTCCAGGTGCAGTGTTTCCAGGGTCCCTGTGCCTTTCCAAAGCAAGCTGTTAATCGTGACCATATGCAGCTGTGAAAACGAAGCAGGCACAGCCCTGATCTAAACAGTGGGATTGCACAGCCTCTGCCTGTGGCCATGGCAGATGATGCATAACATGTGCTAAGCCAGCTATTAATGAAGAGGAGGAGAGGAAAGGTACCATGGCTCCCTTTGCTCTCAGGTAAATCTACATCCCCTTGAGTTTGTCTTTGCAATTTCTAGTTGCAAAATGCCGTATGTTGCTCTAAGCCAACAGAGCACAAGCAAGCTGTAGTCTTCATCTCCAGAGTCTGAACTGAGGCTGGAGCTGCACTGTGTCTTGGAAGGAGGTCCATGGAAGTGAACAGAGTCTTGACCAAACGGCTTCTTCAGTAAACCTGACTTGGAGATGTGCAAATGCTTTCCAACTGACTGTTTTTTAGCAGATTGATCCAAGGTCCAACAGCCTGTGGCAGGGATGCCAGAGAGCACCTCGGTGAATTCTGAGTGGTGTTTGGCAAGGCTGCCACATTTTGAGAGGAGAAATGAACGTGAAAAATAAGGGCTTCCATTACTGCGTCCTGCTGAGTTGCTCACATGGCCAGAGCAGAATCCCCGTGATGCACAAACAAAAGGTGGCAGTTGAGCAGCAACTTGCCTCCGAGAGGCAGCCTCTCCAGGCTCCCATAACTGTTTGTCTCTTGGCTTAATGCTGAAATTGGAAAGAGAAAATACAGTGTGGCGTGGGTCTTCTGAAGCAGAATGCAGCATGTTCAAGTGGTGGGAACACAGCTCAGAGCACAGCTTTTCCTGTCAGCTTCCTTAATGGGTTCACATCTTTGGGAACTTTTTTAAACATAAGTTTTCCTTTTGGTATGTACCTAGAGAGAAAAATCAGTCTCTGATGTAACTGCTGTTGCCATTTGTAAGTGATGTATTTCTCTGGATGAAATACCTCTTGTCAGACTTCCCTATTGGACTTTGCTGGCACCTGAGGACTGAGCAGTGCGCATGGGTGTTCTTCATGATGACTAATTGGAAGGCGCTCTTTCAACTATTAGTCATTGTTTTTCCTGCAGGCGAGGCCTGTATTTATGATGTAAGCTGCAAATGCTCCAATAAATTACAGATAGGCATGTAACTGTTTAAATCCATGTGCTTGGATGAGAGGCAAGACTGGAAAAATAAGAGCAATTCTTGATCTATTCACATTTTCACAGTGAGTGATTTCAAGGTTAAAAGTACCTTCACAGATTTTTACTCAGTTTTTATATTACTTGCTTGATGTAGAAGGTAGGTGGCAAAACAGGAGAGAGTCGTGGTGAGGTCCCAAGTTATAACATAACTGCTTCATCAGAGTATTCGACAGAACGTATGTAGTACTATGATGTAAAGATAGAGTATGTGTTAAATAGATTGACTAAGTATGTGGCTTGAGGGCATAGCTTCCGTTTTTATGTATTGAGCTTGCTGATGCTCACAGCTCAATAAGATATGATTAGTCTCCCAATCGTTGATGTGGCACTACTGTAAAACATTGCTCCTGTTTCTATTCATTTTACTGAACTATGTCATGCTGAAAGCAGAATAATGGGCAGTTATAGCTGAAATCAATAGCCATTGTTTCTTTTTTTCTACAACATTAATATGGGAAAAAAATAAACATAGGGAGTATAGATTTCTTCTGAGAATTAGAGTAGAAATCTCAGAAGATGTGGGTGTATGAAAGATGACCATGTTTGTATTGAAATGAGTCTTCTATACCTTCTCCAGTTTATATGCACGTAAAACTTGAAAGTACAGAGGAGAATGTATAGAACATTGCACGGGGACCTAAGAGATGGTGAGCTAAGATCTGCATCACCTGGGTTGTGGTGGGCAGGGCTTACTGGAGCGGTGCAACCCCATCTCAGCAGGCTGTTGGATTCTTCCCTCAGAGGCATTGCTTCAAGCTGAACTAGCAGTTTGATAACTCTGCCTTTTGAAGACATTTGTCATGGTTGAACGTCTTGCTGTCTGACAGTAAAAACAACAACCTACTCTGCCACCAAAATCCCCCACACCTAACAAAAACCCTGAAGAAACAAAAGCACAAGCACCCCGAGGAAATACTGGTATGGGTGATTTAATATAGACATGGTTCTGCTCCTAAAATGGCTTTCATTGTTATCTGGCTGTAATGGGCCTGAGGCTTTCAGTGTTTGCAGTCTGAAACTAGATGTAGTGAAATTAAGAAATTGGTTTAAAATCCTGTCGTTGAAGGTGAGTAACTCTTGGACCAAGATCCGTCTTGGGGGGGGGGGGGGTCTGTCACTGAGGAGTTTATTTCTAAAAGAAATAGTCAAGCTCAGCTGGAAATTTTGCTCCTGCTGCACAAATGCACTACTGAAGTTGTGTGTCACACTGAGTAGTAAGACTTTGTTCGCTCATGCCCTTAAGATCTGTGACTTTATCCTTTTTTTCTTGTTTTCTGTTGCAGTAATCTTTTCAGCAAGGAGTAGGTTGGAGGGCAGAAGCCCAAAGGTAATGTTCTCTGCTTTTCCTTCTTGGGAGGCATTGTGTCTTCAGCTGCCAGTAGCAGGCTCTCTACCAGCAGCCCCTTGAACAGAGAAAGCTCCAAGCCCATCAGCTGTGGGGTTGGATTCAGGCAGCAAATGATGAATCACCACCCAAATGAGGCAGTGAGGTGACTGCAGCTTTCCTGTTTGCTGTGAGAACTTTCTGTTAAGCATCTGCCTTTTCACTGGACAATACTTCCCATTTTCCCCCTGTTATTTAGAATCCAAAGATCAGTCAGTGCTACTGTCCAGCGTGTTGGTAGAGCCTTACCTAAAATGTAGTGCAAAAACTCTGAGTTGCCATTCGAGAATCATAAAATCACAGAATCATTTAGGTTGGGAAAGGCCTCTGAGGCCATCTGGTCCAATCTGTAGCCTAGCACTGCCAAGTCCACCATTAAACCATGCCACTAAGCTCTACATCTACACTTTCTTTGAAGACCTCCAGGGATCGTGACTCAACCACTTCCCTGGGCAGCCTGTTCCAATACCTCACAACCCCTTCAGTGAATATTTTTTTTCCTAATATCCAAGCTAAACCTCCCCAGTGCAACTTAAGGCCAAAGAAAGATGAATTCTCACTGGGACTAGGTGAAAAGGACTCCAGGAATGATACGGGGAACAAAGAGCTTCCAACAGGCAGAACAAGCTAGCTCACATGTCTTCTGTATGGCACTGGGGGCTCTGAAAGCATGCTCTTACATAAATGGGTTTCTATCTTGCCAGTCCGTTCTCTCAGTGAAGTCTATATATTTCAATACAAAAAACAAACAAAAAAACCCACACCATCCAAACCAACAAAAAACCAAAACAACAACTATGTGCTTAAATGTCTGAAAAACATCCTGTAGTGATAAATACACAGCTAACTTTGCAAAAGCAGACAAGGCCAGAAAAGCCTATCTGGATCTGGGTTTCCACACTGGTGTCCCCTCCACACCACATTTTCTGCTCATGTTGGCAAAAAATGATTGTTCTTCGTTGTGAAATGCAAAGCACTAGAAATAATCCTTCCTGGATTGTTCTTGGCTGGTGATGCTGAAAGCGTTATTTCCCTGTAGTTGGTACAGTTTTGCTGCCAGCTTGCTATTTAGGTTTCTGTGTTTCTCATTCAATTTTGAGGATTCTAATACCACGGAATGCAGAGAACAGGATTGGGACTTCAGATTCAAAGAAAACTGGTTGTGAGGGGGGAAAAGAGACTGTTTCCAATTGAACCTAAAATACTGGGAAGTTTTTTGTTGTTTTTCATTTTTAATAGTTGATGAATTCCTTTGTCTGTTCTTCCAACATTGTCTGGGTTTTCTTGTTGTTTAATTTATTTAATAGCAATAGTTTCAAAATCAATAAGACATGAGAAAGAGCAAACCCCAAAACCCAAGCTTGTGCCTCGTTGGCAGAGAGCTCTCTGCTACACATCTGCTGGTTGAAACTTGAGACAGCCGCTCCGTGTTCACGCTCTGAGCCTGGAACCTGAGCTGGTGTCCGTTTATGTGGAAGGGAGTCTTGCCACGAGTTCACTGGGCTGTACTTCACACTGTAGCAGTGGTTTATCAGTCAGAAATTGGAACCCCCGTGTTTATTAGAGTTCAGCTAGATCATCTATTCACTTTGCACTTAGAAACGCAACCATGCTAGTTCCTTAAGCCTTCAGCCCGTATTTTAGCAAACACATTTCCGTTTCCATTTGACTGCATGTAGACACAGCTATCCCTTCGGTAATGAAGTCTACGTTATTGGTAACGATTGGGGAAAAAAAAATAATCCTGTTTGGGAATTTATTCCCTTAGTCTTGCAAGACCTAGCTTTTCTTTGTGATTTTAAGAGTTGCAAGTTTAATGTTACTAATGATGGAAAACTGAATCTTGTTTTTTTCATTCATATAGAGGATGATGTCTACTCTGTGTGCAAAGCAGCAGCCCCACGCATCTTTTAGTGGTGCAAACCACCTGGAGCTCTCCCTGTAGCCTGCTTATTTGACTCATTGACTTGTGGGTAGACTTCTGACTTGGCAAACTTGACATTACACCAGCCATGGTGTGGTGACTGCAGTGGGAATGCCCAGAAGGCTGCCTTCCGATAGAAGAGTTTGTAGTGTGTTAAAAACAACTAAATAAAAATATCTGATGCAAAAAATGTGGTGCTTGCATCAAGGAAGGCAAGATGATTACTTTCTCTAGGCTGTGGGAGAACACTAACATATGCCATCCTTACATCCAGTTAGATTGATGAATACCAGATGGAAGTCATGCAGAATGTTTTCTGCAGTATGCATAAGTGTTGCTGGCAGCTTTTCAGTTTTTGATATAGCAAAAGACAGTTGTGTTTGCTTTAGTGAGTTGAGATAAATGCCTGCAGACTCCAAAATCTAAGGGAAGCACTGCAACTCTAAAAGTTACCAGTGATCTTTCATTTAATGTTGAATCACGACTGTGAGGATTAATGCAAGCGCGCTGTGTAGACAATCTCTTAGTAGCAATTAGTGCAGATAATTAGCTCTTTTGCACAACTTTATTTTTCATGAATTTGTATTTAAATCTTAGATGTAGGTTCTGTTTTTCCTTTAATAATCGGAGATGCATGTTGAAATATTCACTAAACAGCCTTTCACGAATAACGTATGACTGTGGAGTTTCACATTCTTCTGTTTCTTTTCCCCAGCACTTTGTCCATCTTGTCCATTTGGGTCTTGCAGCTGCATTTAATCTGCATCAGTGGAGTCTTGTCAATTGTACCCTAAAACAATGAGCTGTGCAGTGCCAGCATAGTCTTCTTTTGTGCATGCTCCTGACTGCATTGCTGACTGTGTTCAATTACCAAATGTCTTCTGGCTAACAGTAACAGATCGTTTGAGGTACTATAGAGTGTTCATCCCCTGAAATATCTGAGCATACAGCTGTTGAATTTGGGCACTGTGTTTTTATGATCTACATCGGTGGGTTTACTTTCAAGAGGCTTAACTGACTTTGTAATTTTGGGATTTCTAGTCTTTAAGCTAATGGTCTGCAGCAGTTTGTCCTTGCAGAACTACAGAAGGGACCTCTGGGTCCTTCCGGCCCAGCCCCATCTCCAGCAGGGTCACCCCGAGCAGGGTGCCCAGGACTGTGCCCAGGTGGCTTTTGAAGATCTCCAAGGAGGAGACTCCAACGCCTCTCAGGGCAGCCTGTGCCAGTGCTCGGTCACTGCACAGCACAGAACTGCTTCTTGGTGTCCAGAGGGAACCTCCTATGTGCCAAATGTCTTCTCTACCATTAGCTGTGATCTGGGTCTGGTGTGGCTGTGATTTCTGTGGGGGCATTGTTTGCTTCCACCAACCCCCATGTGCGACTGTTTGACATAATTCAGTTGAGAGCAGTTTGACAGTTTCAGGTGAGACCAGAAATAAAACAATGGCAATCCGTCCTGATAAGCTGCTACAGAAACCAGCTGCTGTGGCCGAGCTGTGCAGAGGTTCAGAAAAGGCTGTGAACCGTGCAGTGGTGGCGGGGTTTGGGAGAGGAGCCGCAATCCGATGTCCTTAGTGCATTTCCTTTGGAAAAAGGAAGCAAGATTGTAATTGATGGCTGCAAACGTATACTCTGGCTGTGGAACTGCAAACTGCCTTTGGCTGCTGAGAGCAGCACGGTGTCCCAAGATGGAAGAGTACGTGTTGCCTCCCCCAGTTAGCAGCTCCGGCTGGTTCTCTTCTGCCTTTGCCATGGGAGAATGGAGTTGCTGCTGATGGAGGAGACAGCACAAAAGTAGCAGGGCCAAATAAAGGCAAGGGTAGAGCAAATATGTTAGAATGTGTTTGTGAAACGTGATGAAATGACTTCCCCACAAGGTGCCCAGAGGAATAGCATAATTGGAGCTGGTTGTGAATTTTTCAGTGATTTTTTTTATATAGAAAATGCTGGTTTCTCAAAAGAAGGAAATATTTTCTTGAAGCATATTGGTGTAGCTAAACATTTTAAAGGAGGGTTCTTAGTCTTGAGTGTTGTAAACATGGGAGATGTGGCCCTGTAACAGTTCAAAACCTGCTTGTTGGAGTGCTCAGCTAGGCTGGAAGCAGCCATCCTCGAGTCCTTGCTGTGCTGCATTGAAACAGTCGGTGAGTCCAGCCGGAGGCAGCAGTGCTCGTGGCTGCTGACAGGGTTACTGTCCTTGGCACCTTTTTGCTCCCCAGGGGCCAGGTAGCAGAGCCATTTCTGAGCCTGTCACTTAGGTGCTACATTTCACAGCAAGGAAATCGATGATGTTTTCTTTAAAAATCATTTGGTAAGTGCCCCCCTGCAACTTCATTAGCCACTGAAAGCCGTGCAATCCCTGCTCATCAGTATGAGTCCTCTGTGATTAAGGCCCATCAAATTGCGATGCCTGGGCTGTTTGTTTTCCAGTGACTCGGTGCAGCTAGGTGTATCGCACTGTGCTGTGTCCCCTGTGCTGCAGGAGCTCTTGTAGCACGTCAAGTAAGGAAAGCAAACAAAGTCTGAACAGGTTAAAATCCTCATCGGGCCTTTAGAAGCAGGTGTGGACTAGAAGCATCTGGTATTTCAGGCTTGCCCTTGAAAGATACCAGAAACCTCTTTGGATTTGCTGTGTTGCAACCTTAACTCCACTCACGTGTGGCCTGCAGGAAAACTTGAGAGGCCAAACTACTTCTAACCTACCTGTCTCACGGATATAAACTGATTCTCTTCACGTTGTCTCCAGCTCTGTACAGCACTGCCTCTGTGCATCCCCCTCTTTTAAGCGGTAGCGTGCAGAGCTCAGGTATTGCCTAACTTTACTTTTTTTGTGGGAAGTGCGGAGGGGGCAATGTCAGTCTTGAATGCAAGAGAGACAGCTTGCTTCACCTGCTCTATGTGGAGAAGGGACGTATCCAGGTGGACCTACAGCTTAAAATGAATGTTATTTAAAAACTCTTGAGAATACGAACAGTGTGTGTCTGCAAGCAAGTTCTGAGGGCTGAATCCTGTGGTTCACCACTGAAATTGCGTTTTGCCCTGTTACAAATGATTCCTGTTCCGTAGCTTGACTTAAGCGATACTTGTGTCTAAATCCTTTGGATGACTTCAGAAACCCAGTGTCTGTCTGTGCAGTTTCACAGGGCTGTGCTGTGTGCTCGTCCTCGACAGCCACGGAGGAGACTTGGTGCTGTGGGTGGTCCTGTTTCACGTTCACCTGATCTAGTCCCTAGTGCTACACAGGGGTTGTAGGGGTGCTGCAGAGGAAGTGCACCCTGAGTATAGCACTTAAACCGTGTCACTAAAGCTAGTGCTGACCTGGACTGCTAAATCCACCTCGTACAGCGTGTGCCGTGGTGCTGGGAGAGGCTGTGGCAGAGGACCAAAGGTTAACTTCTTGATGCTGGCACAAAAGCACGGGGAACGTGTAAATACACGGCATGTTGAAGCTGAGGGTGGGAGGTAGGTTGCAGTAGTTTCCTCTGGGTCCTGTTAGTGCAGGACCAGAAAGTCCCTGGTTGCTTTTCTGTGCCATGATCTGCACGTGAGCGCTGTGGGTGTGAGTGGCAGAGAGGGAAGGGAGGGCCGGGGAACCGGGGTGCCAGGGCATGCAGTAGCAGCTGAAGCAGAGTTGCCATTTCTTGGCCCCCGGCTGTGAAACAGGTTGTATCTTCTAATTTCCCAGTTTCTAGCCAACCTTGCCTGCTTTCAACTGTTTTCTTTGGGCAAGAGCTCTGTTCTGCTTTTATCCCATAGCAGGTGTATCGGGTGCCTTGGAGAATGGGGCAGTGGTTGGAGCCATTGCATCCAGCCTGGTCCTTCCTGTGAGATGTACAGGAAACGAAGGATTAGTGGACCTGGCCCTGGAAAGATGGGGAAAACAATGGTAAAATGGTAGAAGGAATATGAACCTAATGACCTTTTAAAATTCTAAACGTAATTACAGGGAAGTTGTTACATGATAATGTCACATCCTGTGAAGATCCTGTGAGATGCGGCGATAAATACTGAGATGTTTATACTCTGATGATCTGGTGGTAAGGACAAAAAGCAGTGCAGGTGTTTGACCAGATGATGGTGCTGTGGTTTCACAAAAGTCCTCCCTACTGTAGTAAACAAATTTTTTTGACAAGGCTATTATTGAACTTTCATTCTAGCTAGATACATCAGCAACGTTAGCCCTGCAGTGCTGTGTCACTTGGGACTCCGGGCCATGACTTGCAGTGATGTGGAAAGAAAACTGCTTCCTGCTCCACAGAGCAAGACCCGCAGAGAAGAATGCCTGGTGCTGCAGCGTCAGCTCTTAAGGGGACTTGGGATAATCTTAACCTTTTGAATGCTCTGGACCGCTGTGTTGTGCGCATGTGATCAGTTCCAGTGTATGGGACAAGTCCTGTGAAATGGTTTGGTACTTGTCCTTTGACTCTGCAGACCTTGGTGTGTCACGTCTGAGTTGTGTGCTAAGTACCATGGAAGTAAATAACCCTCAGAGGATGGTCAAGGTACAGCAACAGGGAGCAGTGCGTGAGGAACACACATGGTGTCTTTTGGTGGAAGCATCTCAGAGCAATACGGTTCCTACCTAGGCACGATCGTCAAAAGTATCCAAAGCAATTGGGAGCAGAAGCCTCCTGGGTTTTTCAGTGGGAGCTCCTTGTGTTTGTTCCTAGGATCCTGAGTGACCGTGTTACATGGCTTAGCAAGCAGCTCATCAGCACAACTTCAACAGCTGACTGCCTGCATAGTCCTAGTCAGTAAACGTGGATGATTTAACTGCCATCCTGTATCATTAGGTTGTAGATGATAGTATTTTCTTTAGCAGTTTGAGAGCCCTTTGATGATGTTCGGTGATTGCCATCATACTGCTTTTAGCAGAGCCAGGTGAAAAGCTGCGTAAGCAGAGCAAGGTCCTAAATCACTATTTTTACTTGATATATGTAGGCAGGTGAGGCTCAATTTACACGTACATGGCTTGTTCACTGTTTTTCTGTGATTTTTAAATACAGAGCAGTGAGTAGTGTCAGAGGACTGCAGGTAATTAGGGACATTGCAGTCTCCCTGTGTACAGTACATGGGTATCTCAGCAGTAACTTAAATTTCCCAGCAAAGCTTTTTGCATCCCTGCTGAATTCCTTTTACTGCCTTTAGGGGTTTATCTGTGAGCACTCACGGCTTGTTTAAAATATCTCAACCAAAGTTGACTGTAAAGAATCGCTGGTATCCAGGGAATCGTTTCAAAGGCTGTAGTTTAACAGTTGCAGAGGGGAGTTTATTCTCTTCTTTAAGATGTAGTGCCACTGGAACAGGGTAGCACTCAGTTAAGTACACCATCAAATGGTTTTGCCTAATTAGTTTGTGTTTTTTTTTTTATTTGATGGCTGGGGGAAACGTGCTAAGAGGAAGACTGTTGAATGCTTACTTGCTTTGTTTATCAGTTCATCAAATAACCTCGCTATTAAGAGTGTTCGTTACCAGTCTTAAGGAATTCAGGGCTTGGGCAAAATGTGCTCCCTTCAGGTAGGTTTTCCTCAGTTACAACAGAACTGTGTGAAATTTTGGGTATTTTATCGTATCAGACAGACATCACATGAAGTTTTCTCTGATTGTCTTTCAAACTTGTGATGGCTTTCATCCCTTTATTTTTTTCCTTTTGAAATAAGGTTTTCCCTATTTGGGCTGCTTAACTTGTTGAAAACAGGTAGGATAACACTGAGAGAGCAAATTCAAATTAGTGAATACAACCACAAGGTTATTTGCATTAATTTTGGCACGACCAAACAGAGTTACCTAGTCCAGATTATAAGTGATCTTTAGTTACAATTAAAAAATTAAGTATTCTATTACAAGTGCTTTGCAAGTCAAACAGTATTTGCTGATTGTGACTGTATAGGTGTTGCCCTGTCCCAACACGCAGAGGGCCTCCTCTGCCACGATCCTACATTGCTCGTGGGATCTGTATAGAAATCAAAGAGGTTTCAGAAATACAAGTTGAAACCTCACTGAGAGCTGGAGCTCATTGTGGTTGCTGGAGCACCAGGAATAGCAGGTGCAATCATCGGCCCTACAGCAATCCTAAAAGAGCCTAAAGAGCAAAGCCAGTAATGCTCAACATCTTCATTAGGGAATGTTGTTCTTTTAGTAACACTACCAATGTATGCATGTTTTCTGTCATTCCATACTGGAAGTCATAGCAGTGATTTGCTGCAGACGGAAACGAGTGTTTTCTTTAATGTAAAACCCCACAGGAAACTTCTGAACCAGCGGCTGATGCCTGCTGAGATGTGTCTGCAGTCATGCTGATTTAGCTTGGGTGTAACAGGCTACGAGCATTTCAGCATCTTGTTCTAGAAAGACGTAGGGAAGCCAGGCTCTTAAATGGGAAAATTACAAGCAAAGACTGAACTGACATGGTTACTGTAGGGTAGACTAAACCCCATGATCACATTGATTGTTCTACCTGTTGTAATTTGAATTCCGTTTGTCACGTACTGGAAAAGATCTTCTACAAGCAAGTGGCTTCCAAGCAGCTGCGTGGCAAGTAACTATTTGCCTTGCATTTGGAAATAAGCCGTTCAGAGGTATACCTTAAATCACTGTATAAAAGAGGTATGCCACTGGTAAATAAAGAAAAAGCGTACAATATATGCTAATAAATGAATGAGACCAGAGAAGTGCCTGCTCTGATCTGTATATGACTGGAAATGCAGTTTCCAAGAATCACCTATTAACCTACAGGGGAGGTGATTTAAATAAAACCAGAATTGTACTGGTAATATCTTACAGTACCAGCCAGTAAGACGTGACAGATCGACAACAGCAGCAAAGACTGAAGAAACTTTGCACAGGGCTGGGAAGAGAGGATGGTGGACGAGGAGTTCTGCCCTGATCCGAGGAATTGAGGCTGCTGATAACATTCAGTGCCGTAGCAGCGTGCACGTGCTTTGTATGTAATTTGTGCTGTGGCTGGCATAAGATGCACGTGTTCAGACAAAGTTTTAAAGATATTTAATAAAGAAACCTTTAATTCACTTTTTGTGCTAATTGTCATGGGATTTATTCTTCCTCTGCTCAGAGTTTTCTAGCATCATTAAGTTTCCAAGCTGTGAAAAAGTCTGAATTATGAGAAGAGCCATCTTTAACGGCAGAACCCGGGGGTTTAGTTCAGCTTGGATTAACATCCAAAAAAGTGGGTGCTCGCTTGTTCAGATTTACAGTGTCTTAGTTCTGATGCAGAAATTGAATTCTTGCAGCACTGCAATTTCTTGCCAGGTGATCCGGTGCTTCCCTCTCTCAAGACTACAGACAAGACATAAGCTGTTTTTCTCCCTTCTGCCGTGCTAGTCCTAAATACGGTCTGGAAGTGGAAGCTGGAAATGCAAGAACAAATGGAGGAACAATGAGATGATGTTACTCAAACATCAGAGATCTTATAGAAGATTAAGCACACTTTGTACATGCTTTGGTATTTAGGCCTCATAACATTGAAAAGTGTTTTGCTCTGCTTAATTCATCAGGTAGGTGCGGTTTTCAGGAAAGTCATCTTCTGAGTTGCTGTAAGAGTGCACTCCAATTACTTTCATAGCTAAAATAAGAACTAGAAAACACCTGACAGAAGTGTGTAGAAAGTCCATCTCAGCCGGTCACACACATGGACACCAGCTCTCAGCACCATCCTTAGGACTTGGGTC
Source organism: Aythya fuligula (assembly GCF_009819795.1). Lineage (NCBI taxonomy): Eukaryota > Metazoa > Chordata > Aves > Anseriformes > Anatidae > Aythya > Aythya fuligula. The sequence continues at coordinate 2,949,811 of NC_045578.1, read as the reverse complement.
AGGACTGAGTTGGCATGCCTGGTTCTGTGCCGCAGCACTGCAGAGAGCACCGTGCGCTCCCACCAGCTGGGGCTTTGTGGTCAGTCCACAGGCCTGAACACGCAGCTGGTATCCGACGTTTGAGCAGAGGGTGTGAAGAGACAAAGGGCGGCAGCAAACGAGCGGTGCTGGTGGTGTTGCTGCTGGGGTACCCAGGTGAACGCAAGCGTGCCTGCTGCTGCCTGGCAGTGGTCCCATGCTGGTGGAGCTGTGGGGTGTGGGTCCCAGCAGGGGCCTTGCAAGCCCACCTGCATGGCTCGCTGGCCTCCGTACCATGGGCATGGTGCCCTGACTTTCCAAAAACCTTTTGCTGCTGCTTTTTCTTGGTGCTGCCGCTGCTGCGGGTCCATAAGAAATTAGTGAATTTCTCTGCAGCCTGCGTTGTTCATCTGTAAAACGTGGATAAATGTGCTGGCTTTGTAAAGTACTTTGGGTGCTAAAAGAAACGCAGGGTGCTGAGTCGCAGCTGGGGAAGGGCTGCAGCTTTCTGTTTAAGGAGTATTGTTATTCTCTGCTCAAATGGAATATGCAGGACTTGTCCCATGAGGTTTTGAAATGCGGGAAGAAGGGAGGGGAGGTCTACTTCCCGGTGACTTGTGACTTCTACATAAAACATTTTCTCAGAACTAATTAAAACTTTGAGAAATCATCAGAACTTAAATGAATCAGTGCTGCGTAACTAACAGCTTATGTTAAAGGCTTTGAACAAATATCCACAATGCATCAGTAAACATGGAAATTACTTTTTCATGTTGGGATGTGTCTCACTACAATGCTGTGCATTGATAAAAGATTTCTCTGCCTCTGTAGCTTTCCATACTTTAAAATTTATTCGTTTTCCTAACCTCTCTTTCGGGCTTTTTAATATATAGAGAAACACTCTTTAAAATGATTTACCAAGCAAAATTGACTGTGCTTCAGCAATAACTAGCAGTTAACAAACAGTGCCTAAATTAAGGGCTGAAACAAAGCTGGGACCAGTTATTTTTCAATCATGGCTGTTAACTTTGGTAATCTCCTTTAAAGGGGGTTATTGCAGCTATAAAATATTTTCCCATGGTTATGATGGCAGTTGTAGAGAAGATTCATGACTTGCACAACTTTTCTTGGGCAGTTTGCTCACGTGTTTTCTACCTGATGCTGTAAAGTAAACCTCTGCTTGGAAAGGGAGAGTAGGGGAGAATGTTGGATCCAGCAGTGGGTGTAATTAACATCACTGGCTCCTTTTTCATTTTTTTCACAAGCCATAACCCCCTCTTACTTGCCTTGTTTTTAACAGGCTTTTAGATCATTTTGTACCTTCTGTCTGCAATACACACACCAGCAAGCAGCGCCGTTTTGCCTGGTTGTAAGATGGCTGTGAGCCTCCAGCAGCTGGCTGGCAGAACCGCTGCACTTGCTCGGTGGGGAGAGGCTGATCTTCATGGGGCCGGGGACCCTCAGCTGAGTCAGTACAACTGGCTGGTGCTCTGGTGGCTTATTGCTGCGGATTCACACTAGGTGGCCGTTGCCGTCCTTACTTTGTGCTGTGGGATGACACAGACTTGGAAGGACTCTGCAAATTCAGTAAGTAGTGCTGTTCACAGTGCTGCAGTTCTGCCTACTTGGGCTGTATGCATCTAATCCTTCATTCCCTACAGACACACGTGGACTTTTCAGAACCTGTTTATGGTTGCCATCACTTACTGGTTCTTTTGTTGTGCTTTTTGGTAGCTGAGGACATTCTTTCTGTGTGTGTAAGAGCGCAGCTCCAGAACAAAATGTCTGCTGATGAAAAATCTCCAGTTTGAGCTGGCCACCCGTACATGGTGGTATGAATGTTGCGTGTCTGTGTGATGGTTGCTGTCTTTGTTGGGACTTCCAGACTGAATCAAAGGCTGCCAAAAGAAGTGTGAACTGTCAGAGAAGAGGACGGGCAGTATTTCTTCAGTGGGGAGTGTCACTGGTAATGGACCAGGGTGGATTTGTCTTGGCTCTTTCAAAACCAGTGTATTGTTGTGTAAACCTGAGGAAGCCAGGAATCAGTGCAGCTTGTTCTTAACCAGTGCTGCATTGTATTGGCTTAATTTGTTAGGGCCATGTGCCAGCCTGTAGGGAACCAGGACAGTGTTAGTGCAGTGGTATGGGCTGGACGCTGACTGCTGAGTTATGTTTTATGCACATCACGTTGCTTCTATTTCCAGGCCAGTGTTTTCTGCCCTCGCAGCGGGATGCTTTTGAGGCTGTCCTAGAAGCATTTAAAAGAATTCCAGTGCTTTTGCAGGGATGGCGAATGATATCCTGGGTTAATGCAGTGATGAACTCGTATCACAACATCACAGCATTTTAATGGGAACAAGAAGGGAGAGGTGGAGTGGGGCAGGAACTTCTGATGCTGGCTCTGCCACCAAGGAATACATGTTATGTAACTAGACTCTGAAAATTAAATGTTACGCTTCTGTGCTCTTCTTATTCGGCATCCCTTAATTAAAAGCCTCTTTCCTTTGGTTCATGGGTTCAAAACTGCTTAATGATGTTAAACAAACAAACATCTGACCAAATTTCTATCTACCAGATTAATTTTTAATAGCTTAATGAATAATGGCATATCATTAAGGGTAGATAGTGTGTTTAATCTCAAGTAAGACTTTTGGAGTAGAAATGAGTGTCTTTCTGGGATATTGTGGATTTCAGCTTGTTTTAAAACAACAAAAAACAAAAGGCAAGAAATGGTGGATTTTTCTTTTTTTAAAAAAATGTAGATTTTGCAACTATTCTGCCACAAAACATGCATTCCTTTCCCAACTACCCTCTACGTAAAGAAATGAAAATGAGCATGGAACAACCATATTTCTGAATGATGGAGTGGAAGAGCTGAAAAGTATTCATACACTTCAAAAGTTGGGTATGAATGAGTTTTTGTTCAGACGTAGTTATAAGAATATAAACAATATCGTGCTTAGATTTGTAGGGCAGTGAGGATAAAAAGATCGGTGGCTTATGTAAACTAACTTCAGTTAATTAACACAAGATGATGGCATTTAGTTTCTCAGTCGTTTTCTGATACCCCTTGGCTCAGTGTTTGCCTGACTGATGCCAGACATTGTTGCAGCCAGTGCTGATCCAGCTCTCAGAGCCATGAGCAGACCCCTTTGTAGCGTGTTCCAAGCTTTGCTCGTTATTGTGGCGGGTGGGTGGGTGGCTGCTGTGGCTGGGTTGTTTGCTCCATGGGCTGTGCTCCGCTTTATGGAAGAGTGCTGCCCTTGGGCTCCCGTGGAGAGGGATCCTCAGTGTTTGTCCTACTGCATTTGGTTTGTGAAGGAACTACTTTTTTCTTTAATAGGCCAGAGAGTAAGGAAAAACTTTTTTGTATGCTTTACACGGAGCACTTTGTATTAGATTTTATGTAAGGTTGTGTTTTGGTAGGAGTACTTAGTTTTGGTTAAGGTTTCTGCATTAAGCTCAGAAACATGCTGTGCTGGCCTCTGCATGTGCTCTTCGTGTTCCCACATCCCCAGTTTTCAGTATTATGTAATTGCAAGTGAGTTTGTGTGGAGAAACCTCAGCCGCTCTGGGGTTCTGTGAAGTGGCTGTGGTTTTGCTGTGCATAGCTGGAAGCTTGGTGAGTTTGCTTTCTTTCAGGACAGTTCAGAAAGGAGAAATAAGAAGTGTTTTGTTTGTTCCAAGGAGAATTTTCTTAAATTGCATATATTTTCAAAGAAATTTAGTACTTGTTTTAGTGAGCTTAGATGGTTAGTCTAAATAAAAACAGATATAACAACACATACGTAGGGTAACATCATTGCCAGAAAGGTGATTGCATGCTCTCGGAATAGCACCATGTTGGGTTCTTTTTTCCTCCTACCTTTCAGAATCAAAGGAGTGGCTTCTCCCTTAGTTCTAAGATCTCCTTCTTAGAAACAAAAGCTGATTTAACCAGTTGATTCTATTAACTGTGTCCCGATTTAAAAAAAGAAAAAAGAGAAAAAAAAAAAAAGTGCTGTGAATCATAAGCTTGTGAATAAGTGCTTGCAGGCACTGTTGTTGCTGCCCTGCCTTTCTTAATCACACATGCACCTCACAAGCTGTTTAGCAGAAGCTTGTCCCTTCTTTCCCAGTAGGACTCACTGCACAGAGAACACTCTGCTGCCTAGAGCCTCCATTTTCAGGCTCAAACCCCAGGTACGTACATCCCTCTAATGTAACACGATGCAACGCACCTTGTGCTTTTTCTGCTTGCACGTGTGTGACCACCATTAACCTTCAATATTTTGCCCAGTCAGGCTGCTTATACCTGGCATGTTCCGTATGGAAAGTGCTACTCCAGACGCAGGACTTCTGCACTTCATACATTTGTGTGTGACTGTTCAACTTGTCATGATTGTCAGTTCCCAGGCTCTTTCCCTTGCATTACACTGGTGAACTGGAACTCTGATAAAGGAGTTACGTACAGTGATGACAAGAATTGATTTCCAATTTCCTGTAGAATGACTCTATCATTGCTTGTGACTCAGGCAATTTAGCTTATATTACAGTGCTAGCTAGGGGCTATAGATCACCCTGACAGTCATCTAGTCACAGAGCATGCTGATTTTGACAAGATATTGAAAGAGATTTTACGAGAGTTTCCGTTGTGAAACAGCTTGAAGTGCAGTTTTCTGTTGGATTGTATGTAAAGAGATTTTGTCTGATGCAGAGTAAAAGTATTGGGTGCAGTCTGATTTGTCCTTTTGTACTCTTTGCAGTTGTAAAATGTTCAGCCCTCTCATCCTGAAGCTGGTCTGGAACATGCAAATGTCTGCGTCAGGTCGGACAGAAGAGCCAGGATCTTTTAGAGAGTGCTGGGTAGCAGATGCTTAGGGAGAGAGGGTAAGAAATGAGGCAGAGGCACGAGTAGCCCTTTCCTGGCTGTGCCCTGGCAGATTCAGCTGTCAGTGGAGCCTTGCTGGGCTGTGTGAAAAGCACTATAGAGAAGTAGATGGCATTCCTGTCCTCATTCAGGAGTTCCTGGTGCGAAGCGATGCTCTGATTTGCTCTCTTGCTAGTGGAAGCTGCAGCAGTCAGCTTTTCAGTCATCTCGGCGTCTTTTGACAGCGCTGACCTGCGGCTAGAGCCGGATGGGAGTTCAGTGTCCTGTTGCTAATACCCCCTGCTTCAAGCATGCCCTTGCTCAACTGTGTCACCGTTAACTTAATGCAGGGCCCCCGTGACAGCTGAGGTGAGGCGTGAGGGGCAGCGAGTGATGTGGGCTTCTGGGCCATGTGGTTATAAAGAGACAGGAGAGGGCTTCGTCTGGGAAGGTCTCCCAGCTTCCCAGCTGCAGCACTCAGATCGCTGCTCAGCCTGAGGGGGCTGAGTGCTGCTGTGGGTGTACTCCCGGAGGGCTCAGTGGAGGCAGCAGTACTGCAACAGTAACACACCCATTGGGTCAGGGATGATGCTGTGGGGCAGTCTCTTCCTGTTCGTATAAAGCAGCTCATTTTGTTCTAGGTGCTCTGCTGAGAACTATGCTGTGTACTATTTTTTTCAATGTTTTGGGCACTCATGTTCCATCACTCTAATATCCAATCACTTTGCACTTCATCATCACAAACACATCAGGAATGGGAAAAGCTGACATCCTCACATCACTGCTGGCAGAATATGAATGTAGAGCAAGGATCGTAAAGTAGTCACCAGAAGGTATGTGGAATTCTTAAGCTGCAATAACTTCTAACCTCCCTCCACGTTTCTTTCTGCATCTTTATTGAAATGTCTTGAAATATTAAAGGCTTCCTATTTCAGTTAAGCCTCAAGTACTTCTGAGAACTGGCATGTGGTTTCTTCCCAAGAACCTCATGAGCCAGGGAATTAAACTTGGTGTTCGTACAGTCCTAATGGCATCGTGATTCTGCCTTCACGTCCTCAGGTTAAATGGAGCAGAAGTAGCCATTGCCTGTCAGTTTTGCCAAAACTTTTTCTTAAAGAATTAATAAAATGATAAAGTTAGAATTCAGGCTTGGCCAGGCTTATACAAAATGAGGCACTGAAATACTCAACCCGCTTAATCCTTAAAAATAGGAGCCAGACATAAGTCTCTGAAGTGACTTAAGTTAAACCAATTCTCTTTCTGTCTTTAAGTGTCAGTCTAGAGTTTCACATTCCTCAGATTGTCAGATAGGCTGAAACCTAATGAGAATAAGCTTAAAGTATTGGATTTTTAATTGGATTTTCAAATTCAACACGTATAGTAAAGTGACCATTATGAAAGTAAACCATGCCCTCATCTTAAGCTCGGAAACAAATTGTTTTGAAGGTTCCTGAGGACAGAGATTAAGACTTTAGATGGAAGGGATAGCAAGCGTTCTTGCTTCTGTCCTGATGCACTAGGGAAGTATTTATCAAGTATTCAGACACTGCTAACAGGCACAACAGCAACAGCAGTTTGGTTTCAGAGCGTTCACCTCATTGAGAAGTCTGTGGTGTGGAGCTGTGGGTGCGAACTCCTTTTCCTATTTTAAGTATTTCATTTTAATTATATTCCAGGTGCTACCTGAATTTAGGTGAAGCTCCTTGGGAATTTGGACTGCTAAGTTTTGCAGTAGTTGCCATTTTTTCTTGTTGTTTAAATTGATTTATTTTTTTTGCTCTTCTTCCTGGGGTTATAACAGTCATAACAGACACAGGCCAAGAAAATGATTGAGATCTCATAGCAGCTTCACAAGGAAACAGCATTTGTAACAGGAGGTAAACTGAGTTTATCTACTTGATGATTAAAAAAAAAAAAAGTTTGAAAAATTTACATACCAGTTTTTACATCCCAATTTTTACTGTAACAGTGGGCTTCCAATTTTGGAGTAGTGATTATTCAGATTTTTGTCATTGATTTTTGGTGTAGCCTTTTGAGGTGGAAAGAGCTACAGATCTCATTGGTTTCGAAAGCTTTATGTGGATGTTGGGTGGTTACAGTATGTGACACTCGGAGAAGTGCACAGTCCTAGGAAGCTTCGTTCTAAATTTACCCAAGCCTATCTTAAAAAAAAATAAAAAAGTTTAGTTGTTAACTCGCTGTTCTTGTTGTACATTAATCCTTATTTGGCAACTGAGGTTGGGAAGAAGCAGACTGGGAAAAAACCAATCTGCAAATGCTCCGTGCCCTTGGTGCCACGAAGGGTCTGCAGGCACACGCAGCGCCCCGGCTGCACAGACGGAAGGGGCCGGGTAGCAGCAGATCTAAGAGTGGTGCCTGCGGTAATTAGTACATCACAGCACGCTGGTTGTTCTACAAAATGCAATGACACTTTATTTATTTTTCCCCTGACTTAGTAATTAATGTTTTGAAAACATTGAAGAAATGTAAAGTTCTCAGCAAGTGGTAAATGCTATTAATTGTAACCGCTGAGTGGGTTATTGCTTGGCTTTCACCTGGTCCCCTTCCCTCTGGACAAGCACCAGGGGACGTACACCTTCAGGGTAACGTGGTAGCTGTCATGCTCCTGGCAAGGCCAGGCATAACAGAGCTTGTGCTTGTGTTCACAGTGGGTGGGGAACCAACTGCAACACTAGGACATTTCCAGAGACTGCTCAGGTGTCTTTAATTACGGCATTGTAAAAGCACTTTGTCTGCAAAACAATCAAATTTGCTGGAATCAAATCCCTGTTAGGTCTGTGACCCGAGTGATTAGTTGTTCTGCAGGTCTGGAGATTGTCTGGGGCTGTGCAGGCGGTGTTCAGCTCCTCTCTTCCCGAAGTGTTTCCTTGCCTTCCTGTGCTCCCCCCCGTCCCTTACTAAGCCTGTGACACAGTCACTCATGTTGTGCTGCATTAATGGCTTCAGAGGATTGAATGTGACAATATAATGGCTCTTTTCATACCTGTCAGGTACAAGCTGGATTAAGCAGTGCACGTGAGGTATTTTTAGCTTGTGATCAAAGTGATTGAGGGAGAGGTACCCCAGGGATCTTATTTAATTGCTGTGAAAATGACTTTAATAGAGAAATAGAGTTGCCGAGAGGGCAGCAGGATGGGGGAGGCACTCTCACTCTCACTCTTTCTGGTACGTGAGCACACTCGGTGCCCATCTGAAGTGTCCATACCCAAAGGCACGTGGCACAGGGCAGTTAGAGGTCTGTGGTCCCACTGGGATCACGGGATGTGTTGGGATGCTCGCAGCTGGAGCGCTGCAGCGGAGGATGTGAGCCCTGGGGAGGGACAGGCCGGGGGTGAGGAAGAGTTGCTCTTTCTGCGAGGAAGCAGCAGGAGGGCATCGGGCTCTACCTTGAGGAGGGTGAGGAGCCAGTGGAGAGTTTTGGGGTCAGCATCACCAGGCAGTGCAGGTGGTGTTGTGGACAGTGTCTGGTACAGACTGCCTGATTAGGAAGAAGAAATACGTGAGGCCTTCATACGAGTGGCAGAAGCCTGATGTTTGCATGCCCTGCTCCTCATCGGGAGCTGTAGCCACGCCAGTGTCCCCTGGAAGGGCAACCCAGCTGGGCACAAGTCATGCAGGAGACTTCTGAAGTGATGAAAACTCCCAAGCAGAGGTGGTCAGGGAAAGAACAAGGGCAGGTGCTCTGCTGGGCCTTGTACTTACAAAGAACTGGTTGGGTGTGTGTGTTCGGAGACATCCTTGGAGACAGTGGCCTTGATATGGTGGAGTTCAGGATCCTAAAGGAAAGGGACAAGGCAAATAGTAGAATCACAGCATAGTGCTTCACGGGAGCAGAGTTTGGCCTGTTTGTGGACCTGCTTGGTTATTGCTCAAGGAGAGTCTCCTCCACGGTCAAGAGTGGGCCAAGTGGGTGGGCAGGAAATGAAGAGCAGGTGAGTGGAGGTCTGCATGGACGAGCACAGAGCTCCTGGCACAGCATAAAAAGATGTGGAAGAGGTGGCAGCAGGGTCATACGGTAGTGGTGCAATCCATCTTCATTAGTGACCTAGGTGGTGGGTCGGTGCACCGCGTGGTTGTGCTCCCATTCAGAGGGACATCAACCAGTTGGAGAACTGCGCCAAAGGAACTTTACCCAGTTCAGCAAAGGGAAGTGCAGAGTCCTGCCCCTGGGGGAGGAACAGCCCGATGTGCTCTGCGGGCTGGGGACTGGTGGGCTGCAAAATAGCTTGGCAGAAATGGCCTGAGGGGTCCGGATGGACCAGAAGTTGAACGTGAGCTAGCAGAGAAGGCCAGTGCATCCTAGGCTCCAGGAGCACAGCCAGCAGGCTGAAGGAGGTGATCGTCCCCTCTGCCCAGTGCTGGGAGACAAGGACGGGTCCTTGCAGACCATCCAGCCTGGCTGGACCTGGTCCTGGGCAGCTGGCTCTGGTGGTGCTGCTCGGGAAGGGAGGGTGCTGGGCAATCCCTAGTCCCTCCCCCCGACTCTTCTCTGCTATCTGTGGTTCTGTGATGTGTGTTCACAATTATTTGTATGCAAATGATGCTTTTTTTTTTTAAGGCAGACAATTCATATTGTGCTGGGTAGTGTGTAGCCTACAAATTTTTGTAGATTACAAATTGCAGCTTATTATTAAGTTTGGCTGTTATGTCACGGTAAGCTGCACATGATTAATATGGCTCTTATGTTGAAATGAGGTAGGACCCGGGTTATCTCTGACAGAGACAGCTTCGGGGGATAGGACTGGATTCTGCAGTAGTTCTTGTCTGTGCACTGAATAATTGCAAGGGAATTTGAACGCTTTGCTTTCAGTGCTGGGATGACTTGCCTATGTAATTGCACACAGTAACAGCACCTACGGTACTTCAGTAATGTGTTTATTCTTGTCCTGTCTACATGCTACAAAAGAGGGTAGCCGGTACAGAGATACGGCTGAGGGATTCCACGTGTGGAAGGAAACCAAAGCAAGGGAAACTGGAGCACGTTGTAAGTCAGAAGTAGGATTAGCAGCACTGCATCTGCCCCAATGAGCTAACTAGGGACTCCTTCCTGCAAGATACCAATCTGAAAAGAGTTTGTTAACAACAAGGACAAGGGCACTGAGAAGTCGAAATAACGTGGGTCTGTGCATTGCTTTGCAGCCAGCACTGTTGGGAAGAATGGTCTTGGAGGGAGCAAGCGTTGAACTGACTTCAAATCCGCTGTCCTTGACCAGTCTGAGGCATTTGAGTGGATGTTGCAGATCACCTGCAGGTAGTAGCTGCTCACAGTAGCTGCAGAAGTGTTGAGTACAGTGCTTGTACCCTCTGGAACACGCTAACGCAGTTGCAGATGATCTCATCCAGAAATTGAAGTCAAAGGCGGAGCTGAAGATGCGAGGAGATGAGGACATGCGTTCTGCAGGGATGGTGCAGTCTGTGCAAGCTGTCAGTGGGGGACCTGGGCTACGTCCAGGTCCCTAAAGAAGTTTTGGTCCCTGTGTCCTCCCGACCTTCTGAGGATGTCAGCGCTGGTTGTAGGCGGGCTGTCAGGGGTCCTCTGCCCCCAGATGACTGCAGGAAGACAGATAAAACTCAAGGTAGGAAGCTTAGGGAGCGGAGTTACTATGGAGCTGGTACACAGAAGCAGCTGTCAGGTGTTCCTCCTTTGGCTGTCTCAAGGGCAGTGGGGATGGAAAATCACTCCTTTTCAGTGAGCTGAGTGGAAGCAAGTGAAGTCGTATGCTCTGCACTGTGCAAGTTTTTTCCCCAGTGATATCCACTTAGTTCCTGACAAAAATGTATTCAAAAGATTAGTGGCAGAACACTTGGAAGCTGGAACCACTCAGGACTAATGATATAATTACTCTATAAAGCCATTTGTAAAGCAATTATGTACTATTGTTCTCTTTTGTTCTATATCTTTATAAAAGTGAGCCATCTTGGCAGGCTGCGTTATGAATGCAGTGAGCTGGCTGTTATGTAAGAATATGAATAATTTGTGTGCATAGTTAGAAAAGAAAAATGATGCTTTTACAATGTCACTGCAATGTTTATATGTAAAAATTCAGCTAGCTGGTACAATTCTGGTGTGGCCAGTGTTTCTGAATGGGCAGTCTTTAACTTCTATAGGAAGGTTTTTTTCCCTCTGAAGAGAACATTATTAAATGTGTTGCTCAGATGCTGGAAGTAATCTAGTTATTAGACCTGCAAACTCCTGTAAATGAGATGCTTTTTTTTTTTTTTTTTACAACTTTTTGCATTTTGTTGCTCTGCTTTAATTAAAGCAAGAGGTGCAGTTAACTGGCTGTAGTAAGCACATCTCACTTAATGCTGAAAACATTTCTGCTCCTTTTTCAGCCTCGGAACTGCTGTGGAGCTTAGCTGGCGAGTTGTAATTACGGGGCGTACTTCAACTTTGTAGTAGTTGGTCTTCCCTGTGTAAAAGAATAAAATCTGATGTTTAGAAATTTAAGATGACTAAATCGCAAACTTGTTTTTATTGTTATTGTTGTTGCTATTACTACTGTAACTGTTACGCTGGTGTCACATAGTCCTAGGAGGATGGCGGCTTGTAAATGAAGTGAAGAAGAGCTCTACTACATAGAAGCAGTGCTGCTTGGCTTTGTGACTGGCTAGGCTGCCTGTTGTAACTTCATAGCTTTTTGGCTTTGTAGCTTAATATTTGCTACTTTTTGCCTCCATTCTTCCCCCAAATCCATAGCTGTTGATGAATGCTCAGTACTCATCTGATTATGTGATTTCTGACCTGGCCCTGGCGATGGGACTGGCACAGAGCCCAGGAGCCAGCACGGCGTTTCCTGGCCTTCCTTGGCTACCCAGCAAGGAGTGTCCCTAAAGGGGGCAGAAATGAGACCACTGAGCAGAAGAGTCGTAAGGAACACTGTCCCATACAGTGACTGGCTAATTGTAGTGAAATTCGGAGAAGGTACTTAAGAGCTTTCATAGGTAGATGTATTAACAAGCGCTTCCCTTCTAATTTACACCTCGTTCTGGAGAAGGCTGATGTGCACAGCTGCAACCTGTCAGTATGTGCTTAGCTTTTGTTTGTTGCTGTGTGGGGACGTTGGATTTTTTTTTTAATATGCCTAAGCATCAACATCTATTTTGGCTGAGCTGTAAGTCCATAATAAGGTATCAAGCCAGGGCAAGATGCCAAAGGATGGGCTGAATTAATTTCCTGCTGGAAAAGGTGGTCCCATTCCGGCTCTCTCTTGTGTGCGTGCTTGTGTCAGATCCTCTGACTACCAAATCAGCCTGTCTAGAATGGGAGAAAGCTCAGCAAAGCTGGGTTGGTTTTCTGTTGGGTTCAGGAGCTGAACTGGCTTCCTGGGAGATGAGCCAGGTGCCAGAGCCAGCCCAGAGGGGAGGGGAGGGCTGCATGGGTACACCTGTGGGGGAGGAGGGAGCAGCAGCAGCAGCGTGTCTCTAGCAGCAAGGTGTGAAGTAAGGGAGGTTTGCTGGGCAGCTCGTGGAGCAGCAATGGACGTTTCAGTGTTTTACAGCAGTTGTGATGAGCACTGTGCTTGCTGGCCCAGAAAAACCTGTAACAGGTGGCTGTGAATGGGCTTGATACTTGTTCTCAATTTTATGTGTACATTTCTTTGTAGTCTAATCTGCGGAGTGTCTGTATGTGTGTATATATCTATATCTATATACTTAAGTTTAAAACTCTCCAGCAAGGACCATAACTTGCCTATTGAAACCTGCTGGTGCCCTGGTGCAAATATGAGAGTGGAAGCAAGTTACTTCCAAGGCCTGCTTTAGGCTGGGGAGAACCCACCTGGTCAGAGGTAATGCTTTAGACGGGCTGCATGTGTTTCTGTGACATTGGTGTTGCTTCTGGCTTGGTTCAGGTGAAGAAATGGCAATAAAATGCATTTTACGTGCACTGGAGCTTGGTGAGCTGTGGCTACTTGTGTCAGGGAACTGCAGACAGAGCTGCAAAGGGAGAGGGCTGGTATTTATTGGAAGTAGGAGGCTCACCTGCAGGACGTGCTTGAGTGGGGTAATTCGTGCTGCAGCAGAGTATAGAATTAATTTGTTGACATAAATACAGTATGTAGTATTGAAGTTTGTGATTGTAACCTTCACTTCCAGAACAAGAACTTCAGATTTCTGAAGCAGCTCAGAAATACTGGTATTTACTTACCTTATGTGAAGAGGAAAGGAGGTGAGATAAGTGATCAGGCAGTGGAGTTGAAGCCTGAAAAGAATTTATTTTATTCAATATGTCAGTGGAAAGGGATAAACATTATAAAATATTTCCAAAACTTTATTTTTCTCCTTGTTTTCTCTTACCAAAGTGGAGGGACAGCTGTATAATACGGGGGCTTTGAGAAGAGAACCAAGCACTTCCACTCAGAAGATGCACTTCCCCGCTGGCTGTGCTGCTGGCTTGCTGGGGTAAAGCAGGCCAGTCATTCTTCTGTGCATGGTGAGAAATCTTTCCTTTCACTGTAAAGGAGGGGGGGTGTCTACTACTAATAAAAACAGCACTACGGGTTAGATGTCACTGTTAGTTACTGCGTGCTGTGTTTCCAGGTGAGGAGAACCTTTACTTCCTACAGCTCTGAGGGCTCTGTCATTAAATTAGATGTCTAAATTTGTGTTTCTCAGAGGAACTCTTGTTTCCTCTCGTTATTTTATGTTGGCAAAATATTCTTAATAATATGATATCATAACAGTTGGGCAATGTAGAGTGAGATGAATGATCTCAGACTACGGAACTGTTGGGGGAATCGAAGATAATTGTATTCATCGTATGTGAATCTCCAGCTTGGCTTCCTCTGAATCGCTGAGTGATTCGTACAAGAAGGGATTAAGCTCTCTAAGCATTACCCTTCTTGATTTTTTTCAACATAAGAGTAAAACACAGGATATGAGATGTGATTGTGAATCTCTGTTTTATAAGGGATCATAGGAATTCATCCAGCTTTATCATATGTAACTCTAATTTCCCACATTAAAATCCTGTAGTCAAACGCAGAAAATACTGATTAGATAATAAAATATTGAATGGTTTCTAACATCTTTTTTTTTTTTTTTTTTTTTTTTTTTTTTTTTTTCTTCCCCCCTTCCAGGAGAGTTGTGTCATTGTGCTGGGGCTGAATTTTAACTTCTGCTGTATGGTGGTAATATTGGTAACTTCCAGTTTTGCTCACTGGGCTGTTCCTCACTGCTGGCCTGCACTGCTTTGATGAATGCAAAATACAGCCCAGGAACTGCTGTGCTTGTTACCTCACTGAACTTCAATTTGCTCAAGTTTTTCTCTTGAGTTTTGTATTGATTCTGCTTTGCTACTACCCAAAAGAACAGTCTGGATGATGGAACCTAACTAGCAGTTTTACACGTGGTATGAGGTTTTTTTCTCTGCTGAAATCTGATTGCCAAATGAATGTGACCTGAACATTAGGAAGCACCTTCCAGTTAATATTGCTGAACTATGTATAAATCATCATGAAAGTACTTCTGGTGTATACATGAGACTCTGTTCATTGAAGCATCATAGAATTCTTTGAAGTGGAGGTGTCTGCAGCATTAATAATACAGAAATTTGGCATGATAGCAGGAAGGAGCTGTCATGAGGTATTGTCAGTTCACCTGCTGGAGCCTTTCAAGTGCTAATTTAGCAATATAAAACAAGCTTAGACCAGAGGTACTGCACAAATCTGAACATAGGCACTTCAGGCAGGGCTGAGGAGGGAAAAAGAGTTTTCCTTTTTAAAAATGCTGCCTCTGGGGACAGTGACAAAACCTGAGGAAATGGCATGGAGCTGGGACAGGGGAGGGTCGGGCTGGTGTTAGGGAAAGGTGGTTGGGCACTGGGACAGGCTGCCCAGGGATGTGGTCACAGCACTGAGCCTGCCAGAGTTCAAGGAGCGTTTGGACAAGGCTCTCAGCCACATGGTCTGATTTTTGGGTAGTCCTGAGTGGAGCCAGGGGTTGGACTTGATGGTCCTTGTGGGTTCCTTCCAACTCAAGATATTCTATGGGATTCTCAGGATTCTGTGAAAATGACATGAGATTCCTTCTTTGAAGGTCCATACAGCCGTGTGCTATGTTTGTGTCTGTTTGCCCTTTCTTCCTCTCTCTTTTTTTAAACGTTTCTTAACCAGATTTAAAGAGAGGCTCACACATACTGTGTTCCTGCATGAAGTTAATTGCTTAAAACACTATTTCGTCTAACTGCAGGCTAAACAAAGCCTACCTTGTGAGCTGCCTCCTCACATGGCAGCCCGCAGTGGGCAGTGCTTTTTGGCATCGCCGAGGTGTGGAAGAAGAGTTCCCATGTTGGACGGCACAAGAGCAGGGCAAGGCCAGAGCCAGGGCGCTCACAGTGCAGAACAGAGAGCAGCCCCACTGATGGGACAGCCCCACAGAGCTGGGAGGTGAGGGCAACAGCCAGGTCTGAGGGCACTCCAGGAAATCCAAACATCACCTCGGGGACAGGGCTGGGACGGGCACGCTGAGGACACTTTGGGCTGGGGCCGAAGGCCTGGGCTTGAGCTTGGATGGAGGTTGTGGTTGGGGTGAGTCCCAGTCCCAGGCTGAAAAACACAAGGCAACCAGCGCTGGGGGCTCCCTTGCAAGTTCCAGGTGCTTGTTTTCAACCAGGGCTCACGTCTCTAGGTGCTTCTACAATAAAGTCATGGCTTTTTCACATTTCTTTCAAACAAGTTCAAACTAAGTTCACGTAGATGCTGTTTCTGATGATGCAGATCCATGATGTTTCTTAAAAATGCTTATCAGTGGAAGGGGTGTCTTGCCAAGAATCAGCATCGACATTTGTTACAGCAAATGCTGCTTGCTTCCTGCCCAGTCTGCAGCCTTTCAGCAAATACCAGACACATGGTATTTGCAAAAGATGGGTATTATTTCGACAAAATTTTGCACATATTTCGTATACAATGATTGAGAGTGACAGTGAATTCACATAGTTCTAAGTGGCTTTTTGGAGCTGATAACATCTACAGCAGGAGTGGGAGTAATTTATAAGCGAATTATTTGCCATGCATGTCTGTCAGTGCCATTTTCTAAAAATAAATAAAATGTAATTAGATTAATCTGGTCCTGTGGAAATATGATCTTGACAAAGTATGTTCCTTGCTGCCACAGAATGCTATTAGCCCACTGAGTTTTGTGTGTGTGTTGTTAGTAATTTAAGTACTGTACCAGTCAAAATAACTGCAAATTGCTGGTACCAGATGTCATTAATGCAGAAAAGCATTTCTCTGCCCTAACCTTATATTCGGTAATATAAAGGAAAAAAATGAAGATACTGTGCAGTTAATTAGGAGATTAACTCCTGCCTAGTAATCTCACAATTTCTTTTCTAAAGAAAACACTTTCTGTTATATGGAGATCAGAGAATGAAACATCTCGTTGGTACTGTTCCTCCACTGGAGTAACTGCTGGTGCAGTCTTGCTGGAGTGTTTTTTGTTTGCCCATCCAGACAATGTCAGGTCGGTCTGTGTGTGCACGATGTGAGGAATGTTTTAACAATTCGTGTCCATAAAGAACAATTCTGTTTGAATCCTGTCTGCCTCTGGGCCCTGCACTGGCAATTTGAACCACAGATGCAGTGTGTCCCAGTCTCCCCCTCATTCTAGTCAATTTATCACTTCTTAAATTTATGAACCTGTTTGCTTTTGTTATTCCTGACTTCTATTTCTAACACTGCTATAGATGTGTCTGTGAATGGCTGGGGAAGAATGTTTTAATTACTCGTGTGTCTGGGAGTTTCAGAACAACTGATAACAACTAGTGACTGTTATGGGATACTATGTGGATCTTTGGTATCTGGTTAGGGCCGAGAGATAAAGAGGAAGGAGAAAGAAGCTGAAGGGCGGCTGGGAGACAAGACTTGAAGAAGATGTTCCGTAAACTTGGTATGGTGCCCAGTAAGTACAAAGGTGGAGAGGAAGACTACGAGCCTTCAGCATGAAAGACCCCTAGAGACCCCCAGAAGAGACCCCAGAGGAGACTGCGCATGCTCCAGTAGGAGGGACTGCACCCCGGAAGCTAATTTTAATAATCTATTTTTTTAGAAGTAGTAATGAATATGTATTAGTCTAGGAGCATAAAAATCAGCTGCTTGATGTAACTGGTGTGCGTCCTGGTGGAGCGGAGACTCCCGGTGCACCCAGCACTGTTTGCTTACCTCTATTCCTTTATATTCTTTCAATAAATCCTATTTTTTTATTTAATCCTAATTTGAATCCTGAGCCATTTATAACAACGAGGTTACGTGCAAGAATCAAAGCGTCACTGAGGAGGTGGAAGGGAAGCTGACCGGGCAGCTGCGGTGAGGCTGCTCCCAGGGGAGCTGAGAAAACCCTGCAGATGGTGGAGACCCAGACTCAAAGCCCTGGGCCACCTGATGGCCAGCTGCACTAGGGTCTGGCCTCCCAGGTTTTCCCTGGAGAATGCCCTCGCCACTTGGCTGTTGATATTGGTGGGGCTAGGTTGTCCTAACACTGCATGGTGTGTGTCCTTTGCCATGCTCTCTTCTTGCCATTGGTTTACGTCATTCGTTAGATGTGTAATGTAAAACTAAGTGTGACAGATTTCTTGAGCTTGAAAATGTGCTTTGTAACTTTACAAGGTTTCTTTTTTCTCCTTTACTGTGACTAGGATCAAACTGAAATGAAATGGAGGGATAGTAATGCCGGGAGAAAGGATGGAAGGTGTCAGCCAGAAGGTATTCACATAACGGCAGTGAAAAAGGAGAAGTGAATGTAAAATCAGAATCAAAACAGCAGACGGGGTGTTGAGCAATGAGAGAGCAGCGGGAGAAAAAGGAAAGGGGGAAATAAGGGTGAGCAGTAAAATTAATGTTGAAATATAAAAAGATGAGAAATGGAAGAGAAGGAAGGTGCCCCTGCCCGTGGAGCTGAGCACCAAGCTGCAGGAACAGTGGGAGCAGGAAGGGCAGCTCTGAGCACAGCTGGCGGAACAAGGGGGTGAGGAAAGGAGCAGCTCCTGCTTTGGGAAAACTCTTGACTTCCTTGGTTGGAAGGACTGGGATTCTGGCAGTGGGCATTAGAGCTGGTAGCATGTGAACAGGCTGAGGAATCTTGCACCTATTTATGTAAATAGTGAGAAGTCAGCTTGGGTACTGTGGCTGCACAAGGGGAGCTGTAGGAATTCACCGTGTCCTTGTGAAACTGCTCCCCTTGAATGATAGAAGGGATGCCAACATGAGTAAAGGATACGCCTGGCTTTCAGCATAGGGTGATGAAACTCACAAAATACTACTTTCCAAAAATTGAATCTGACAAATCTGATCTTGTCAAATAACCCGGGAAGGAGGAGCTGTAGCAAGCACTGAATGGATGGTTCCCATTCTCTTTCCTCCATCGTAGGACCCAACAGTAGCTCTGGAAAAGAGCCAGGAGAGCACCTCATGGCTTCCAAAAATGCCTTGCAGTGATAGATTCTGCAGGTGCAACCTGGTAAGCTTATCAAAAGGAAGATGGAGAGGTGACCTGATTACACTGTAAATGGTACCGATTTTCATGGGGAGAAAATGCAGGGTGCTGAAGGACTCAAATCATGCTGAGAACCACTGAAAGTGAAACCAGATGAATTAAAACAAGAGGTGAGGCTGGTGGTTTTAACAGTGAAACAAGAATGAGGTGGATTTTCCATTTCCAGATATCTATTTCAGTATCCTCCTTTTCAATGTGCATAATCAAGCCTTACACAGACGCAGTCCTACCTACTCTCCTTTTAACATTTCCAACAAGTGGATCGAGTCTTTGCCACAGGACTGTGCTTGGAGCTCACAGTGATTGCAAACCAAGCTTTCTTTTTCCATTGCTATTTTCCTGAGTATTGTTCCCTACTCTTGAAAACAGGACTAGGGAAAAAAAAATGAATAAACTGCTTTTCATGAAAAGAGAACTGAGGGGAGATGGGCAAACAGACTGCAGGCTGCTGTTGTAAAATGTCACAAGGACAAAGTATGCCTTGGTTTTCATGCCCACTGGGGACTGGCTAAGAAGTAAATGTCGTCTGAAATGGCTGCTGAGGACATTTTAGTGCAGATGCGAGAGAGGCCTTTCATGTTGGGAAGGAATATTAGACCAAATTTACTTGCCAGGCCTGTGGAATCTTGATCAATAGAGATTTTCAATAAATTTTTAGTCAAATATCTGTGTGTGTCTTAGATCTCAGTAGGAGGAAAGGCTTGGATGGTACTTAGACCTTTCCATTCTGAATTTTTAAGACTTTTCCCAGATGAACAATTTAGTGAGTTTTGATTTAAAATGAATCCTGTTCAAGTGGGTCCTGTTTCCCAAGTGGCTCTGATTCCTTTGTCAGTGCTCTCATCTTTTCCTCATTTTTTAGTCTGCAGGTATCTGCAATACCAATTCCCTTTGTTAGCTTCGCTTTAGTTACTTTTCCTTATTGATGGAAGCATTTCTTTGTAAAGAGTTTCAGCCCAATCCCTTTGGGAACTCGCCAGTAATTGAGCCTCAGATGACGAGTCCCTGTTAATGTCTGTGTTTTCAAGCTAGGTAGGTATTTTTAATCCATTTAATGTGTAATGCAGTCACACTGCATTCTCGGTGCTAACTTTGAGGTCTTATCTAAGAAATTTACACTGTTAACCTAACTTGAAATCTACTGGAAGGCAAAATCGGGTTTGTTAAGAGCTGGTCTCCATCATACCGTTTTTGCTGGCATTTTGTTACGTTCCTGGTTTTCTGTTGCCTAAACGCTGCTTCAGTCATTCCATTCATGGCACCTGTTTGGATTGATGTGACCACGCGTGCAGTCTGTGGGAACATAGAAACTTAGCCTTGAACATGGGAATAGTCTTATTGAAATTAGTATTTATCTTGTTAGGAGGAAAACGAAACAAAGACCCAACCCTGAATTTGATTTTTTTCACCAATCTTCAGCCACTTTGGACAGAAATAGGCACACAAACTGTATGTAACATAAAGAGCCACTTTTTTGTGTAACTGTTGCTGTTTTACTTTCTTTTTCTTGAAGCTACTGCTGTGTACCTCCCCTTTGAATGGAAAGCATGGCGGTGGCTGAGGAAAACGGGGAAGTGAGGGGTTTTCAGCTGAGCCCTCCTGGAGAACTGGAGTGCAGTGCTGGTCCGTTGCACTGCAAGCTGTCAGTAGCACAGGAAATAAATACGTAAATGTCAGAAAGCACTACAGATTTTAGTGAGCCAACTTTCAGAAGAAATGTATCAGCTTTGAGAACACATAAAGTGCTGTCAGCACAGCCCAGAGCCATAAATATTTAATTTATCTTGACCCTTTTGATGTTGACAATCAGTGTTGTTCTCTTCTGCTGCAGATCTGGGACTATTATGGTGACGGTGATACCAGTCAGTTCGTCAAATGGAGTGACACTATCTCCCCATATTCTGTTCGTCATGGTCATGGGATTCTGCCAGAAGCCTTTGCTCACAGTGCAGAGTGTGTGAGATTGATAGCTGAGAGCCTACTCAGAAGTAGAGCAGAAAAGAATAATTATGTAATGCATCTTGTTAATGATCATTCTATGCAACAAGATACACAAGGTAAAACTGTCTGTGTGCAGAAAAACCCTCACATTAACTAATGATAAACTTCTAAATGCTTAAAAGGGTCAAACGTTGTAATTGTGGCTTTGCTTTGCCACCACTTATTTAGTTTCTCATTGCATCTAAAATACGGGAAAATATTTGCACTCAGTTAAGAATATGATTTAGCTGTAGCAAATATTCTTTTTTTAGCTGACTTTGCCTGTTACAGAGGTTGCTTGGAAAAACAGGTTGTGGCTGTCCTGCAGTTACTCTGGTGCATTGATGCCATGAGTGCAGTGTACGTCAGTGTTCGTGTGTTTTAGTCAAACAGGTGTCATTTGAAACGAGGCAGTTAAAGTGGTTGTTGGTTTCAGCCATCAAAGAGAGGGAGGATTACACCTAAGGTAAATGGATGATTATTGGTCATCAGAGCAATGATGATTTTTTACTGTAGCAATGTTTCACGCCGGTAGGAGCTCAAAAGCACAAGATCTCCTATGCAGGCACTTCAGGTAGCAGATCTTTTCTGGAGTTAGTGTGACTCAGCAACGCTTACCCTGTGATTTTCAGGTTGGAAGCAGAGGATGATGCTGCCATCTGAAACTTGGTAGGGCTCTCTGAAGGTCTGTTAATGTGTGTGAAGTCTGAAAAAAAGACATGGCCATCTAGTTCTTCTGTTAAGTGCTGTGGAGGTTTTGTACCTCCTCTGCAAAGAGGGGAAGCAGTGGAGGTACAGCATGTCCTAGTATGCAGCAGTCTCAAGCAGGGTGCCACCTCCTGTGTCTGTAGAAATCTCTCTTTTTGATTCTCCCAGCCTGGAGCAGGCCAGGACTGTGCCTCACTGTTGCCGATCATCTGGTCGGGGTCCCGTTGGACCTGAATTCCAAATAGTACCACGGCTCTGGGCAGTAATACAAAGCACTAATTTCTTCTGTGGGTAAGATGACAAATAGGAAGTATGAATGTGAATTCCTATCCTGCAGGATTTCCTTTTTGTAAGCAAAAGTCTGCAGTTGCTAGAAAAGTGTTCAGGGCAGGGCGTTTTATGACTGGGACACGTGGCTTTTTCACTGCTATGTAGGAAAGAGAAGTTCATTTTTATTTCACAAATCTTTCTCCCAGATGTTTTTATTTGTTTCGTGTTCTATATAAGAATGTGACGATCAATAGTTGTGGGTTTACTGCTTTGTTCCCAGCTACTGGTACTATTCCATAGGAGCAGCTGGGTCAGGTGCGACCCTCTGCGAGGTGTAGCTTCTCACAAGCGTGGAGCTGAAGACTCTTCAGACAATAACTTCACCTGCCAAGGAGCCTCATGAGAACCAGTGGAATTAGGTATAATGCCCTGATCTTCTTCGTGATGGGCTGTGAGTTCCTTTAATAACATCCGAGTGGCAGCACCTTTCCTTCCTGCTTTATTCTGAAGACAAAACCCAACAACATGGCTCCATCTCAGAGCAGGTTGATGGCTTCCTTAAGCAAGAACTCATGTAATTAATTAATTGATTCATCTTAAATCCTGGTTAAATTGACGGCTGTTCTCATAGGCTGGGAGTGCAGTCACCTCCGGCAGGGGACGTGGTGAGCTCCCTGTATCACTGAAGCCTGTGTCCTGTCTGAAGTGACACCTGCTCAGCACTAGCCTGGGACATGTTTGAGATGGGATGGGAGCACAGGAATTCACCCAAGGCTTTGCACAACTGCGTGTCAGTAAAGCTGGTGGCCGGCTTTAACAGCTGGCTGCAAGATTACACTAGTCAGGAGCTTTTTCGTCTGGTTTGTAATCTTCCCCACTTCACAGTGGTGGTCTGAAGCTAAACGGTGAGCTCCATCCAGCCCCCAAGGGACAGCTCAGTGTCAGTTAAGTGCAGGTTGTTGTTTTCACCTCGTGGCTCTGGCTGGGTGCAGGAAGGGAACCGGCTCTGGCTTTCTTCTGCACTGGACTAAGCTCTGCTCTGTTATGAGTTTATCTTTACCAGGGAAAATGAAATGGCACACCATCCACTCAACCTTTTCTACAAATTGTTTTCATTTAATTAAAGTTTGAAAAACTTGAGTGAAAGGATCGGTGTGGAGAGTTGTGTTCAACACTGAGCGTATTTTTTCCTTTGACTTCAGAAGAAAAAGATGATAGTATCTAGTTCCTAATTAGAGAGAGAGGTTAAGCACAGTGGGCTTGACAATATTTTTCTCTTAATTTGTTATGGATAAAACCAGGGTGATGAAATGCAGTACATTATTATTATTATTTTTAACAAATTGTTTAGCACTTGACAAAAATACCTGAATTAAAACGTGATGGGAGTCAGAGCATAAACATTTATAAAGGAGAATAATCAATAAGTCTAAAGGTTGCATCTTGAGAAAATACCCACAGAATGTTTGTTCTGGAAGAAAATCTTGCTTCAAGGCATAACAACAATAATAAAATGACCAAAACAAACAAGAAAAAAGTATTGTTGAAATTAGAAACTATGTTGAAACAGCCTCATTCCGAAGCAGAGCTGGAAGGCTTTGTTGCAACTGTTTGATCCTTTGCTTTTATTTAAATGCATTTTGCAGCTGTCTGGCAATTTTTAAACATTCATGTTCTGTTACATAAAAACACTTCCTGAGAATTTTCTTCTCCCCTGCCCGTATTATTGCTTAGAATTGAGGTGAAATTTTGTTTTGGGTAAAAACCCACGTGTCTGTGTTTTTGTTTTTTTTTTTTCAAGATCCATTAAAACTTACTGAAGTAGCATACAGTAATTCTACTTCTGTACAGGTGCTGAGGTGGAGTGTGTGTGTTTTGGCAGTATGAATTTGACGATGCTGGCTGGTATCAAACATATTACTGGCATTAAAACAAGCAGGGTCATCTGGATAAAATGTTGGGAGTTCCTGCAAAGAAGTGTTACATCTATTTTGAAATTATTCCTGTAATACGAATGTCTGTTAATATAAAGCAAAGAGCAGCTTGGTTCCATTTAGTAATTGCTTCCTGTGTCTAACACCTCCCATGTACAAGGCTCAAAGCTCCTTGTGAAACAGACAGAAATCCCTGACCTGCTGTGTGCGGGTGGGAGCTGCAGAGTGGGCAGCAAGGTGTCCATGGCTGTTGGACAAGGTGGGAATTAGCAGGCAGCGCGGTGCCTTTTGTGTGGGTTTTGATCCCTCTTTAGATGCATTGTTAGCCCTCAGCTGCACTCGGGGAACATGATGTTTATTCCAAGGTCCTGTATTCTATGATCTTATTTTTTTTCAGTTCTTTTTTGTCAGTGTAGATGGTAGGCTTAGAGCGCTGTGAGGAGTGCATGTGCATTACTTATTTGCTTCAGCTGTCTGGAGGGCAAACAAATTGAGCACTGCAAAGCTAGCTCATATCAACTGTCTAGGGCATACTTACCTTCTCTTCTATGGTTACTACCTGGCTGCTGTACAACTTTGTGCTTTTCCTGAAAACACTGTGAGATGCTGAAGTGCTTTTAGCTCCACTTCACGAATGGGAATTGAGCTTTTCTACAGGCAGTGGAGGTAAGGAGGTCCCCTTCAGAGTCCCTGGAGTGTTTTAGACCCGTTGCTTAAGAGGTGGTAAATTTCCCTCTGGATGTAACTACTTCTCTCTATCAGCTTACAGTAGCCATGAACAGCTTGCTTGGACTTGTGCAATTAACTGCTGGTGATTTCCTTCCGAGGGGGTTAGCCAGCGCTTTAGCACTGATGTAGGCACCAAAAGGTAGACCAAGGGAATGCCGTGTTTATGTTGTGCTGAGAGGTTTGTGTGCTCTCTCAGGAGACAGAAAAAGTCCTGGCCTTCACTTAGCTGTCTTCTTGGCTCCGAACTGTGGTTTTGCTGCTGTTTGTTCCCCTTTCAGAATTTCCCCGGAGAACGTTTGGTGGAGACCTTTGTCTTCTCCACCTCCTCTGAGACAGGTGTGCCTCCATGTGTGTGTTGGAGAACAATTTGCCTTGCTTTGTCTCCACTATTCAAATTGAGGCTGTAATGCTAGAGATGTCTCATCTCGTTTGGGAATTGTACATCAGAAAAAATAAAGTCAAACAAAAACAAATACACTTTTTGATATCTGCATTCTGAAATTGTGGGAACAATCAATCCCTGTTTTATACTGCCTTCAGAATTGGGCTAAATCTGGTTAGAGCTGGGCTGTCCTGATTCACCAGGGTGTTCTGTGTGTCCTGCATTGTGCCTCCATAGCTTACAAGACTCGGTTACATCTGTAGCAGTGTACTATTTAGTACAAAATAATTACATAAGTCAAATTTCAGCCTCTGGACAAATCACTTCTTAACTTGAAAGAGGCTAAGCTGGAAGGTAACTGCTGAGACCGAGCTTCTCTCAAGCAACAGTTAGTGCAGCCTTCCTTAAAACAAAGGTTTGTGGTCTCCCTAAGGAGTGTTGCCATGTAATGGTTTAGACTGAAAACAGAGGGGATTATTTGTCTGTATGGTCTTTTTGTACTTTCTAGATATGGGACTTATTTTGCAGATGAATAAGGGGAAAAAAAAGCCCTTGTGTGGCAAATGGGCTGGAATTCTTTCCTCGGAGGAATCCAGTTTGGAAGTGCCATGTAGATCTTGTTCCTGCCCTTAATGTTAGGAAGAAAGCAGCTCTGAGGGAACTTGGGGAGAGCGTGTTCACTGTGCAGACAAGCAGGTCGTGTCACACAGAAACGAGGAGTTAAAAGCCCCCGCGTGTGGCACTGAGGAGTCCCCAGGTCAGTCGGCAGCTTTGTTTTGGGACGCATCCAGGGGCTGCAGCAAGGTGCCAGCCCAGCTGCAGGCTCTGCCAGGCAGCCCGAGGTGCCAGCCGCTGGGGCTGCCTCGTGGCATGGCTTCAGCACGAGGAGAAATTGAGGCCTTGTGTTTCCTCTGCTTACACCCCTGTGTGAGACTGATGCCCCATGGATGAATTGAATCATGGGCGGGGTTTTGCACGTGGTGTGAGGTTTGTCTCCACCCCGTGTTACTGTCACTGCTGATACCTGAGGGCCTCTCAGGATCTTGCTTTGGTTTGCTGGGGCAGGCATCCAGAAAGGCACAGATCCCAAAACCTTGAAAGTGCAAACGGGTGTAGCAAACTTCTGGAGGGAGAAGAATAGCTTTGCAGTGTTAGAAGTTACGTGAGTAGGATATAAAAGACCACAAGGCCATTGGAAAGGAAGGTAAGAGAAAGCTGTTTGTTCATATTACAGGAATAAAGACCAAGAAGCCGTAGTCACAAATAGGGTGCAGTGGCATGAAGTAGTTGATGAGACATTGTGAGGCAGCCCCTCTGGGACTTCAGCCTGGTTGGTGAAAGCAGGCTGTGCAGTGCGGAGTGCGTTATCCCTGGGGTCAGAAGCTGCAGCTTTTATTTCTGGAGCTGCCCTGAGCACAAAACAACAAAACACAAAACAACAACAAAAACGAACAAAACAACAACAACAAAACACCAAAACCTGCGTAGATTGAGCATGTTGTTAGAGCGTGGCCAAGTGTTTTGTGTGGTTGCTGGGACCGAAGTCAAGACCTGTTGGTTTCCCCTGACGGCAAATTGCTGTCCTCAGCTTCAGGCCCCATCTGCTGAGGCTGGGCTGGCAGCACGGGATCCACACACGGGATCCACACGCGGGATCCACACGCGGGATGCAGGTGCTGGCACCGTGTGCATTCACACGGCAGCACGGTGCTTTCCCTCAGCATTCAGGCTGTGGCTGTCGCACAGGCATGAGAAGTGAGAAAGGTGCTGGAGCACCAGGTCCCCCTCTGCCACGAGGTCCTCATGCTCCAGCCCTGCCCCACAAGCCAGGGCTGCCCCAGCCCGGCTGTGAGGTGCGTGCGGGTGGACTTGGCCCTGATCTCACTGTTTGCAGGGCTCTTGCAGCCGCCTGCCTGCGCCGCAGCCCTTTGTTGCACATCTAAGAGAGCTGCAGCTTTTATATCCAGCCCGTGTTGTGGCAGCGTGTGGGAGCCTGGAGGCACTGAAGTACTTACAGGCAGGAAGGGAAATGGAGAGAGTGAATGTGAATTGCTATTATTATTAATAATAATATTAATGAAAAAGCTCCCAAAGATCAAGGACTTTCAAATTAATTATTCCTAGTTACAATATACAGCATGAAAAGAGGCTGCCTAAACCAATAATAGGCTTCTAGTCCTTCCCTTATTAAATTAATTTTGTTTCAGATCTTCAGCTTTTTTCCCATCTGTGCAAATTTTTTATAAATATTTAAAAGAAGAATTAGAAAGGAAAGATTAAGGAGAGCAGGAGCTGCAGTGAGCCAGCTGAGAAAAGAGTCTGGAAAAGAAATAACTTATGAGATACTGAAGCATTTCTGAATAAATATCCTTTCATTTTTATGACTATTATAATTCTTTTTCAAATACTCTTATGACCAGATCCCGCGTTTCTTGTGCATTTAAATCTCCCATTAACCTCAATGCCACAGTATTCAAAGGACCCAATCTTGCCTTCCTTGTGCTCAGTGGGACTATGGATTTTTGAGGAATGGAAAATTGCACCTTTAGAATAATTGAGCCATCTTTTTATTCTAAAACCAATAGTGGATGGGGAAGCTAATCAGATACTCCTGCATGAATCGTATTGCTTAAAATATGATCATTGCCTGGGTTCATCTGAGCTACAGAGCGAGTTTCCTGCTGCCCCTCTGGGTGGGTACTGACTGCGTTGTGCTGCGGTGAGCGAGCTCGTCTCCGAGCACTAAGCCCAGAGGTGGTACCTGGCTCCATCAAAGTCACCGGCAAAACTGCTGCTGACTGCAGGGGACCTGGGAAATCATTACATAGAACTGAACAGAGTGATGCTGGGGAATATTTACCTTCATCATTAGACTCCTGAGAACTTTTCTGGGATGCCTTACTCACGGGGAGACACTTTTCGTGTGGGGAAGGCTGTTTGCTCCACGTTAACTGTTTGTGAAGTTGTTTGTCAAACCCACAAAGATCAAATCCTGGGAGATGTGCTGTAGTTCTGTTGTGTACTTTCTGCTCCAACTCTCTGCATAACAGCAAGATTTACACATGGTTTTCCATTGTTGGTGTGTTATTTATGCCACAATTTTGAGCTGATAATTTAAAAGCTAGTATCTTTTGAAAATATTACTTAAATAGATCTTATGGTTCTCTGTGGGGAGTTTTTTTG
The DNA here is from genome assembly GCF_009819795.1 of Aythya fuligula. NCBI lineage: Eukaryota > Metazoa > Chordata > Aves > Anseriformes > Anatidae > Aythya > Aythya fuligula. The sequence goes on along the minus strand of NC_045578.1, from coordinate 2,922,246 downwards.
TCCCTTTCAAGAAGAATGGCCTTGTAGTTGGAAAGTGCATTTGGGAGGAATGGTTTCGATGAAAGGGAGAGAGAGAAAAAACAATGCGCTTTACTATTCTGTGATAGTGCAAAGCAAACAGAAAAAGCCTTTATAAATTGTGGTTATAGTTGCCTGAGCAATAGGTATTTGGATGCTTGGCTGGCTCTTGTCTGTGAATACCTGGTTTGTACCTAGGAGGACAGGAGTTTGGCACGCCAGGGATGCGCGCACCGGCTCCGATTCCCATTCTCCCCAAACAGAAGCCAGCTGCGGGCTGGGGACCTGCGGGGAGAAGCTGCCTGGGCTGTAGGGGGAACAGAGTCTGTCCTGTCCTTGCCAAGCGAGCGATGTTACAGGGCGATTGTAGTCTGAAGTGTGAGTGCTGTGAGTTCCTCCTGATGTTTTCAGGGAGCTGCTGTTGGCCATTCCTTGGCAGCCACTTGTCCCTGTTGTGAACCTGAGGGGAATCTCCACATGCCTCCTGGCCATGCCTGAAAAGCAAATGGCCATTAAATGTAAGTAATTGCCTCTTGGGACACTTGAGCTGGGATGGCAGTGTACCAGCCTGGTGCAGTGTTCCCTGCGTTTCTGTACCTCGCAGTAGAGCTGGGTGCATGTGGCATAAGACCTGCCAGGAGAACTTGCTCAGCTCTGACTGCGTGCTTGCATTCAGACGTGCCTAGGGCCGGGCCTGCCTTCTTTCTCAGAAGCTTTGGGCACTTGCTTGACAGATTGGTTTCAGCTCTTTGCTCCGTTCTAATTTTAAATCCATTTGTCTAGGAAAACAAACAGAAAAACCAACCAGAGAGAAACCAAACCAAAAAAGCCTGAACCCATCTTTGTCTGCCCCCCATCTCCCCGTGAGGCTCACAGCTTAGGGGCTGTCCGGTCTTCCCTGGCTGCTGCCAGCGTGTGGAGAGCTCTGGTCCCCCAGCAGCTGGGGGAGAAGAGGAGCTGTGGGATCCTACAGAGGAACACCCCACTGGGCTTCTGGCACAGGGTTTGGATCGCCCCTGGGGGCGCCTGTCCTTCCCCATGGTGTGTGAATTTAGCCTGCGCTGCTCGCTGTGGTGCATCACAGGTGGGATCGCGATGAGACCTGCCGCTGCTCAGAGAGCTGCACGCTGTGCTCTCGGCTCTTAATTTTGGTCATCAAACTGGTACAGATCTGGGAATAATTTCTTACCATAATGTTACACTCAGTGCTAAACTGTTCCAGGGCTTCTGTCCGTAACCGAGGCCGTGCACAGCAGCGGCCGATACCTGGAGGGGTCTCCGTGAGCGGTGCTGTGGAACAGGGGGGAAGAGTGAGCTTCAAAATGACTTCTGAACGGCATCAGGATTGTGGGGTGTCCTTTTCTAAAAGAACTTGATGAAGAAATTAATTATGGGGAAAAGTAGACTACAGTGCTCCAATTTGGCAGATTTCAGACTTGTTTATATCCCACGTGTACTGAACTGGATGGAAGACTGTATCAATAACCCCACCTCTTGTGTGAAAACATTAAGAGTGTATTTAGAAGCAGCAGAGTTATGCAGCTGTTACTTAACCTGTGCATATTGTAGAAGTCTGGATTTCTCTGTTCATGCATGATATGGGGATTATATTATTTCTGTTTCAATATTAGAAAAAACTTGAATTAAAAATTGATTTCCCACCTTAGAGCTCTGACTGTGTAACCTACTGCTTGTATACCTTCCTCTCTCGCAATGTTGCTGAAAGTGCATTTGTTGTTTTTTGCTTTTTTTTTACCCCCAAAGGAAAAACAATGTTACTATGTTTGAAACCACTGTGAAATGTCCATTTTGTTATTTAAAAGTAGAACAGCCCTATAATCTTCAGGATAAAAAATTAGTTAGTAGAGGAGAGGCAGATGGTGATAAAGAAAAGCTTGGCAGGGAGTGGGGAGATCTGAGGCCTTACAGAGAAGCTCGTGCAGGACGTTTGAGGGACGTCTGTGTGTGCGTGGCCTTGTTCCTTTGTCCCTTGAATCCTTGCAGTTCACAGCCCTCGTGAGCATGGTGAACCTCAATGACTTCTAATGTAAAATAAGAAATTATTTTCCTGGTGTCACTTGGGAATGTGAATTTATCATGAGTCTCAGATCTTTCTTTTCTTCTTTTGTAACTCATTTCAGGGAGGGAGGCTCCGCCTAACAAAATGGAAGTGTTCATTTAAAATTATTTTTCTTCTTTCCTCTGCCGCCATGGCTGGTCTATAGCTATTAACAATAGAAAAAGAACAGATAAAAACAAGATGAGCTTCCACATGGGGAGAAAATTGAAGAAAATGAGGGTCGTGCCTTTGGTAAAGTAGAAAGAAATACCATGCTTAGAGTTTGGTTCATGTAACTAACACATCTGGGGTGGCTGGCTTTTAATTTATGTGTTTATATTCTTAGTATATGCAGTAATTGTTTCAGCTTGCATTTCTGAACTTCCTGTTCCTTGCAGAATCAGCATAGCTTTGCTGGAGTCTTTAGAAAGACAGCCTAATAAATGTTACTCTCACTTTTCTTGGTGAGTACAGAACTGCAGGGTTAATACTCCAGCGCTGCTTATACCTGGCATTGACAGAAGAATTGAATCATTACAAAACTTTTCTACGTGAGAAGTCCTGATGTCGAGTTTAGCAACATGTATAGGGTCATTTTCAATATGTTTCTGCATTTTCTTTTCCCTTTTAATCTGCTTCTAAAATTGCCCTGGAAAACAGGTGGCATTTGTAATCCACTTAACTCATCTCTGCACCAAGCAACCCATAAAGAGATAATGAAATTAAACATCTCTTTGGCCATTAGGACAAATAATAAATGGCTCTGGCTTGACTAAGGAACAACATTGATCAGAACTGCTCAAGAGCAGCTAGGGAGACGAAGTCCTTCAGAAGCAAATACCTCTTGAAGACTGCTGAGGGGCAAGGGAAACTCTCCAGGGCTGCCTGCTTTCAAGGTGCACAGCCTGTTTGATCGCTGAGCTGTGCAGGCTGGTGTGATGCGGATACATAAATCTTAATGCAGCTTCTTTCCATCCCCTTTGTTACAGATAATGACCCCAGGGATATTTAGTTTAAAGAAAAGTCATTTAAAAAGGGAGGCTTGATCAAGGCAGACAAAATGGGTCTTCAGTGGGCACAAATTGAAATACAGGAAATTCCATTTAATCATAAGAAGAAAGGGACTATTCTACTGTAAGGGTGATAAAACACTGGCACAGGTTGCTCAGAGAGGTTATGGAGTCTCCATCAGTGGAGATACTCGACACCCAACAGGAGATGGTCCTGAGCAGCCTGCTGGGGGTCACCCTGCTTTGTCCAGGCAATCTCCAGGGTGAAACTGATGCTAAATCCTCTTAATCTGTGAAATGATGATGGGGGTAAAATGGTGAGTCTTCTCCCCCCCCCCCCCCCCCCCCCCCCCCTTCCTCCCAACCTTTTTTAAAATAACAAGGTGAACCAGACACCTGAGAAGTCTTAACATTTAAGTGGTAACGCCTCCCTTCTGGGCTTTTTGGCCCCAAAGAGTTTGGAACAGCGCAGGAGCTTGAAGGGAGAAGAGCACCAGCAAGTTGGGGATTTCTTTCTGTGGGCAGTAGCATGCAACGCCTTCCGTGCTTGTACATGCCTACAGTGCTGGGTGCTAGTATAAAAACTGGGTTAATTAGCTTGTTCAGTTGTGGTTACACAAATCCATGTGTGGTCCATGCATTCTCTGTTCCTAGAAATAAAACAAGGCTCCTGCAAATTCTGCTCAAGCAAAAAGAATAAAACAGAAAAGTAAAAGAAGGGTCTTTTGGTGATACCTAGCAGCATGCAGTCGTTCTGGGCGTATCCTTGGCTCAGCAGGTGGCATTATTTACTGACCAAAGAACATTGCTCAGCACGGCAAGCTATGGACATTCCAAATCAGGAAAAAAATGTAATAATAAAGTCTTCCCTGACTTATGTAGCTCTTCTTCTTAATTCATTGTTCACAGTAGGTGGAGAAGATTGAAATTATGGTGGTGATTAAAAATGAGCAGACAGAAACGCAGCGAAGTAGTTTGGCAGTTCGAGAAATATCCAGTTCTAACTGGGACAAGTCTGAAGCGAAGAGCAGCCCCGCTCTCTGCACTCTGAACAAGCCTGCTGGGGGCTGGCTCTGTGCTTTTGGCTTTCGGCTTGTGCTGGTCGGTGGGGAAGGCGAGGGAGCAAGCCAAAGCTTCAGTCAGCTTCAGTGGGTGGGCGAACAGTGAGCCAGCTGCAACGCCTTCCTGTAACCATGCAGGCTGCATTAAAATGTGTCTTGGAATGTAATCAGAGATTAACGATCCATTGTCTGCTTGTCTCCAAACAGCTCGTGAAATAGCCTACGCGGAGTGACGAGGTCTTGGTCTTTTGAGATGGGCACTGAGGTTTCAGGCTCCTTGTGTCTGGTTTTTGGTGGATGCAAAAATTCATTCCCCTTTGGGTAGTCAGAGCAGATGGTTGTACTACTGTTATGTAATGAATACTTAATGCAGTTCTGTAGAAATTGCCACAAAACCTCAAAAATAATAATAAAAAACCAAACAGGATTCTTCCAGTGAAGTTGCTTTAAAAAAAAAATCCATATCACAGGGTAGTAGTCATAAAATTACACATGATCAGCACTGCCCTTTCAAAACAAAACTAAATAACAGCTATAGAAATATAACTGAAATATGTTCTAATATATATATGTTATAATATACTATAACCAAAATATAATCATGTATAACCAAATAACTGGTTCACCATGGTGTGTCAATTACCTGTCCTCTCCCTTCGAAGATGGCGGGGAGTGTGTGAGATAGCTGGGACTGTCAGTCTGGTGTTCTGGAGGAAGTTGACATGAAGCAAATGCACAACATCTGCAAAAGCCAGACGCACATCTTCTGCCAGCCCTTCCTAACAGGACATATCTGAAGGGAAAGAGCTTGTCTGCGGCTGATGGTCTGTGAAAGCCCTGCACGTTGGCGAGGTCAAGGCTGCTGCATCTAGTCCTGCCGTGCTCTGTCAGCAGAGGCCTCTGGCAAAACCCAGGTCAGGAAGCCATCTCTTCAGGTGATCATGTGTGCTCACAGCTAAAGGCCCTTGACATCAGCGTTGCCCGTGTCAGTGCGTAGAGGTGAGCTTGTGCTCAGGTGCACTCACTTGGGACCAACTTGAAGCAAGTGCTTAACTCCTTTTAAGACCTGGAGTGAAGGTGTGGTGAGTTCTTGGTACCATTGTGACCTCAGTTTGTCAGCCCTGATGTGATTTCTCTTGATTTCTCTAGTAGTGTGCGCACGTTGCCACTGACACCTATTCCTTATGCAACACACGGAGCCTTTTTCAACTACAGAATATTACACTGCAACTAAACTTAAGTTCTCCCATTAATCTCAGGTTTAGAATTCATGATGACAAATCTTATTTAAGGACCCGTGTAAATTTTGACATTAATCATTCTCTAGCACTTTGACTTAAATATGGGAGCTCCCTGCAATGCCAGACCTCAGAATTGTGCTACAATATATTTTTCAGTTGCTTTTATCGCAGCAATTTGTCTTAACCTGTCGCAGATCATTGTCTCTGAACACACAGAAACTGTCGGTAATGACTGTGTAGGTCTTTACTCTGTGACTGCAGAATGACAAGTTTCAATTGCTAGTGTTTTGTTGAAAAGCTTGAGAATACTTTAAAATGCATTAATTTCTCCCTGATAGGCTGCAACTTGTGATCTCTAAATAGGGGAATGCTTTGATGCCATGCAATAAGCTGCTACTGCTTTTCTTCATTTGATAATTATCCTACGGAGTGCTGAACAGGAGAAAAATATGACTTATTTCATGTAAAGTTTTGGACTTCACAAACTCTTTTCTCGTTATTTTTATGCTGTAATGTTTCAGTTGTGCATAGTCTGAATAGGCAAAGATTTTTCCAGTAATGCAAGAACTTTTGTGCTCTTTGTCTTCCATAGCTCCCTCCTTCTAAAAACTGCATTTGAAAAGTGCCCCAGTAAAGTAGCACCTGCCTTCTCTCACTGATGGCATCTCAACATCAATTAAGCAGAACACTAATCATCACGGCATGTTCTATCCTGCTGTTCCTATTTGCTTCAGACTGCAAACTCCCCTGAAAAGTATTCAATGTCTCTTAATTTCCTTCATTGCCGTTGTTGCTTAGGTTCATGGACTACCGAGATCCAGCTGTGAAGGACAATTTTATTGGAACATGAATTACTTTTAATTTCTAGATTTTAATGAGGTGGTTAATTACTTATGACCGTATTGTATCATTGGTGACATTTCAATTTTTAAGATAATTACACAAGTATGTGAAGCTAAAGAATTATTCTTTACAGTTCTGTAAGTCTTGCTGTTGTAACACAGGTCTGAAATAGAGCTCATCATTCTGAACACTTGGATTTCCATAAGTTAAATAACCACTGATTATTTAGTGAAGTTATCTAATATTTCCAGAGGGACTCATGGTAACATAAAATGGATTCTTACATCTGACCATACTTGAGAAGGCAGAGCAAACCTGTATTGAATTGGTTTATCTGTAAGCGGGGCTTTTAATTTGGCTTCATGGAATGCTGTTTTGTTGGCTACATTCCATTAGCTACAAACTGTCTAGAGCCAGATAGTGGCAAATAGAAATGGGAGCCATAAAAATAAACCAAGAAAGCCAACCCCACATCATAACAACTCTCTCCCTCACCCCAGTTTTGGTATATCGAACAGGTAGCCTTGCAAGGCGAGCTGTTTCCCTTAGGGGCAGGACAGGTTATAGCCATGGCACTAGGGAGCAGCGTATGCTAACCACGTGGCCATGTACGTGTGCTGGTTTTCTAACACTGACATTTTGGTGGCTGTTCTCTACAGCTGTTTTAAGCTTGTGACATGGCAGTTCAGAAGAGAGACTCTATTTGTTCCATGCTTGATGTAGATGCCTCCATGTTCTCAGTCTATAGTGTTGAAGAGATGCAGGCCTTTGAATTTCAACACCAAAGTGACCCCGAGGTGCTGAGAGCTCGATGCAAGGCCAGCAGCCTGCCTTCCTTCCTCGCTGCCTGTTACTTCTCCCCTGTTGTGTTGTTGACTGTTTCAAGACACTCGCCTACCTGATTCTCCTCCTCTAAAATAGGTGGATTGCTCTGAATGGGCCTCCCTTGGGTCATGGCTTGCCTGTGATTATCGGTCCTGTTCAAGGAAGGGCTGGCAACCTCAGCCAGCTGAGGGAGAGCGCCCTTGGTCTTGATTGCAGCATTCCAAATTCACGTCCTGGATGTGTACACTTTGGTGCTGGGTGCAGGACAAAACATTTCAAAGCTGGAGCCAAATGGAATTGGGGCTTCTGTCGTGATGTCTCGTTTAATTTCAGTGTGTTCCTGTTCTTGATTTCCACTCAGGTCAATGTGCTTCCAGTGGCTGGAAGTGCAATGCTGAAGAACTTAAGTGCACGAACATGGGCTCCCCTGTCATGGGCCGGGATCAGTCCAAACATGTATATGCTGTGGTTTTAGGCAAGAAATGCATAGAAAAGGCTTGACAGTAAGTTTTTAAACCTCCCCTTCCCCTTCTGGGTGATGAATTCCTCATATAGCTTATTAAATCTTCTATTTAACAACTGCTGTTTTATTATGAAGTGCCTTTTAGTGAGGCTGCTGCACCCACAGCAAGTGTTGGCAGTGGGGTGGTCACGCTTCCCCCCTGCACATGCAAATTACAAGTTTCTAGAAAGTTCTCAGAAGTACTTGTTTGGTTGCTCTTTTCTAGTCCAGGCATAATTCGCTTTATCTCACTTACTGTTGGTTACCCTTAAGACTGATTTCTGAAGAAAGCCAGCCTCGTGGTGTTATGCATGTCCTGTCTACTCACAGCTTCAGATTCTGCTGACAGATTTTAACAAAGCTAGGTTCTAGGTTGTGGTGTCAAATTTAATGAAAATTGGCAGTGATGAAGAGAGAAGTAGGACAATCTAAACTGTGGGAAAGATTTCAAGTTTTGTTAGGAGAGCAGCCTTGAAGAAAGAGAGAAAAATGAAAACCACATAAGAAATCAGTTTTTACTATTCTGATATTAATAATTTTACTTTTTGTTTCACCTGCAGAACACCTTGATTTCTAGAGAAATCTTGGACTGGCATTGCTGGGGTGAAATTAAAATAAAGGCCTTTCTAGTCTTCATTTTTCTGCTCCAGTCTCAGGGCTCTGCTTCAAACTATTGCCTCTGAAACCAAATCCTTAAGGTTACTTACGCCTTCATCTGACTGCTTGAGGTGATCACCAAATACTTGCAGTACCTGCCAGTTTGAGGCATGGAGTGCGAATGACAATTCACTCGATATGTGCTATCAGACAGCCACCAGATGCCAAGGACCATCCATCACTTGTGACTTGGGCTGTGTTTAAATCCATAACCTTGAGCGTAATGAACGTGTTGTCTGTGAGTATGTTTTAATCTGGCGTGCTCAGGGAGACGTGCAGTTCATCTCCTGCGTTCCCAGTATTATTGCTTAAATTTGGGGTTTAGCCATATAGAACTGCTAAGAAATATAGGAAAATACTATTTAGTCCTATCCCATTCTTTCTCCTTCAGTATTCACTTACTAATTAGCACTGAAATCTCGTTTGCTGCTGTTGCTACAGTACCTGTCCCTCACTACAGTGTCAGAGAAAGCATTTCTCCTCATCCACAGCATAGGTATGTGTGGACAAGAGGATTTCCTCATCTCTTCTTTGGAGGAGTTGTAGGATATGTGTGTGTGCCTATGAGAGCAGCAGACAGAAAGGTAAAGACAGAAGCCCTAGAAGAAGAGGGCTAACTAGATTTCCTCGTTAGAAAAGGATGGCAGTGGAGGGGAAAAAAAATAATAAAAAAAATATGTATCCTTTTGATTCCTTCTGCATTCAGGGAAGCAGTCTTAGTTCTTCAGGATGTGTAGCCTCAAGACTGTCTTTACCTTTTATCAGTCCTACAGGAGTGTGATATTGTGGATGGAAAGCTTTGGTTATAGCAGACTAATTGGTTGAAATCTAGCTTAACTCCTTTCCACACAATAGCAGTAGTAAAATGCCTTGGGGTTGAGGTGAGCACAGAGTTTTTACTCCAGACTCACGTTAAGAGCTAAAACCTTGGGTGCATGACTTTGCCTCAGCTGGGAGAGGACAGCAGACTCCACCAGCTGCATAATCTACAGACTGCTTTCTCCTTTAGATCCCCCTGATAATAACTGAGCTGAGATGCATTTTATTTTGCTAGTCAGTTTTACAGTCTATGAGCTATTAATTGTAAATTGGGTTCTTCTGAAAAGCAGTGCTCTTCATACAAGCTTGCTTAATATTCAGTTGTGCCATCTGTTTTGTAGTAGCGCTTTGCTCTTCTGTGCATACTGAGTGCTGCCGAGATTTTTACTAACAAAAACCCAACGAGAGATGGACAGTCCGGAGTGCAGGGTAATGAGAGCAGATCATAGATGCAGTTTGCATGAATGTCAGCCCAAGATCCCTGCCTGTATCACAAATTCTGGCACGGCCTGCTTGTTAGAGCCCTTTGATTCTGTTAATGCTTCTGATTCTTCTCCTTTCTAGTGTCAATTTGTCACCTTTTATTTCTGCATCAGATTTTCCTGTTCTGATCCTGAATCAGCGTGCACACTCAGACTGGCAGACCTGGGACTGGGAGGTGGTTGTTAGGAAGTGATCCTGCAGCAACGCGTTCGTTGTTCTTACCTTCCTTGCAGCTGAGTTTATGGTTCTGTTTGTGTGTGAATGGCAGAACCACGTTACTCTGGAGCTGTTATAAGGATGAACGCTGTATATGAACAAGTGCTTGGCAAAAGACAATCAGAGTGTTTCGACAGGGAGCCATTTGTATGTGCAGCGAGACGTGTGTGGTGACAGCTCAACCAGACTGTAGGAAGTTTCTGTGCAAGACAGCTGCCACAGTACAGCAGGAGGACAGCATGTTGAACTCCTACTGCTCCTGCCTTGCTGCTGTTACTGTTTTGATTTCTGTTTGTGAAGAGGCCATGGAGAATTACAAAGTTATGTTGTTTGGAAAGGCCCTTGCAGACAATGCAGTCCTACCCCCTGCACAAAGCAGGGCTGACCTCAGTTGGGTGGTGCTGGTCAGGGCCTTGGCAAGCTTCTGTATCTCCAGAGGCAGAGAAGCATCATCTTCCCTAGGGCCTGTACCTGTGGTTAACCACTCCTTCCATGCAGTCTTCCCTGAGAGATCACATCCTGATTGTTGTTATCATAAAATGAGACAGTCACTATTTTTGTGCTTCACCAGCTCAAGTAAAGACTTGTACAAATCTTTCTATGCCGTGAGAAGGACACTTCAATGTTTTCTTTCTCTTGGGAGGGAGCAAGAAATGGAAATGAAACTAAATTTTCACAGAAAAATGTGTATGGAAAATTAAGATGGGTAATTAATTTGGAACCTGGAATTCCGGTGCATTGATCTGACTAAAGTAAGTTTCTCATGATGTGGTGTGATATTAAATGGGATTGTTTTCTGGTGACAAATTGCCTCCAGGAGCCTGTAGTTCAGGATTTTTTGTCCCTGTGGGTTTGGTGCTGTGTCTAAACAATAGTGCTTATCTCACCTCAGAATCTGCATTGTAGTGATAGATTTTTTTTTTATCTTATAGGGGGCTAGCAAGGGGTTAGCTGCCTCTGGGAGAAAGCTGTGTTTTTTGTTTGAGTACTGGACCCATAATGTAATGTTGGTTTTGTTTTTTTTTACAGTGATGTAAAATAAAATGCTTGGGGCAGTTGTTTTCTGTTTGGTTTTCAGACAGGCCCATCCAACTCTAAAAGCAATAATTCCTTTAGAGCTTGCAATGGAAAATTTTTGCTTTTTACAGAAGAAAAGGACAAACTGTTATGTTCAGGAAGAGATAAAAGTCTTTGTTTTTACCAAAAAAGGATTCATTGGGAAAATTGCCAGCTATCTCAATTGTCACACTGTAGAAGGTTCTCCCAGCTTGATAGGCTTGTTTAGTTCTGGTAGGGTGGAAAACCAGCAGTATTTTAAGGTGGTGGTTTCCATTTCTACTACAGACTTTGAACTTTATAAAAGTTGTACTGGTTTTCTAAAGTTTCTATCTGTAAAGTAATGTGATAACTCCCATCATCTTGCCTGAATTCTTTTGTCCAGACTTGAAACAGCACTGAGAACACCGGGTGTCAAACACTGCTGGGTCCTCTCTAGGTCCTGAAATGGGAGCGGTGAGTGACGCATAACGTGCATTCTGAGCTTAAATGGCTGAGACTGAACTTGAGCCCCAGCTGTCGGAACAACTGGGGATGCAGGTAGGTTGAACAGAGCCCAGCCGGTGCAGGAGCAGGTACAACACCTCGTAAGTGTAACCAAGTGGCAAATCAGTTTGAATATTTGCAGTGAACTGTCAACACACGGTCTGCAAGCACGAGTTAGTTGTGAATAATTTTGTGTAATGAATACATTGCAGAATTTCACAAAATGTTCAAAGAGAGATGAAAGGTGAAATGCAGTGAATAAATTATTCATAACAAATTACTCACTAAGCTCTATTCATCACTGAGATGAGACAGAATTATTGACTGGACATGGAAACAAAATTTCATTTCAGAGAGATGATATTAAAATACCGGTATGTTAGTGTAATTATGCTGTGACCGTAAAGTCTTTACTATTCTGCAGTAAACCATGGTGCTGCTGCAAGATTGATATTCTCCAGGAGTAGTCCATGGGATTTTTCCTTTAGCTACATAATAGAATTAGGTACTCTATTGATCTGTTCCCATACTGAGACAAATTTTGGTTTGCTTTCTTTGCTGGTAAGGCAAACACTGTGCTCAGGTAGATGGGGTAGTGGGACTGGAAGTGGGATAGACATTGGTATTAACCATCCTTCCTTGTGCTTGCATGGCAGCCTGAAGTGTCTTAAATGTTCCTGTGATATGAGAAGGAAATTAGCTTCTCTCATCACATGGATTTTCAATATGCAAGCACATTTGGGTTTTGCTTCAGCTGCGAGTACTTGCACAGACGTGTAAATAATCTTTTGGCCATCAGGTTAGGTAACAGTTAAAATGTTATCTCCTGCACTACTTCCATAGCCTCTAGGACCAGTGGAGCTAAATGTGTATCATGTATGTATATTCACATTTTTTCAGCCCAGGGGATGCTTCCTTAGTCAGCTCCTTAGGTTTGTGAAACATTTTCATCTTGATGTGCTGCTTAAGCTACAAACCATTAATATTAATATGTCTGCTGCAGCCTGCACGTGGTTATTTATTAGTGACATGCCAGTGTTGCACCAGGTCCTGTATGAAATCGATGTGTCATTGTGTTAGGAGATGAATCTGTACAAACAGACCTTGCGTTTCCTTCAGTTGTACTGTGTGGTACTCGTGTCCACGGGCTATTAATGTTGCAGTCCTGTTAAGCCATTAGTGAACTCAGGCATAAATTCTTCTTCTTCCCTTACTTGTTTGTCCGTCCCTTTGTTGTGAACTCCTCTGCACAGGGGCTGGCTTCGTGTGATCAGAGCCATTCACTGCAGGAAGGTCTGCTGCGAACGGCGAGTGCCTGGGGCACGGAAGGGGAAGGTTGTTCCTCCTTTGAACTGCTCGCCCCGGGGATGGAGCATGAAATAAAATAAATGAGGTGCCTGGAGTTAGCACAACAAGTCCAGTGTTCGAGTCAGTCCAAACAGTTCACCATTTCAGATCAGGACTGGAAAACACTTGAGTACTTTTCAGCTCTTCTTAGTTGTCCTGGGCTTATTTTCCAAATCACATAATGGAGGGGCTGTTCAGCCCTTGCAGATGAGCACATATTGGTTTGTACTGGAAGGCCCAATTTGTTCCACCCCAGTTAAAGAAGTTGGCCTGAAAACAGGAAAGGGTCACATGCAGGCTTTGAGCAGCAGCATTTTTGATGCTGCTGTATTAGCTGTAGCCTTGGCTTTGGTTACTGAATTGCTCTCACTTATTACTTAGAGAGAGTCTTCCAGCAAAAAGGGAGGCTTTTCAAAATGCTAATAAAAGCATTAGTGCTCCATCATCATCATCTTGCAGAAAACAATGTCTAGATCAATCTATCTCCTTCTAAATCTTTAGAGAAACAAAATTTAAACTCATTTTGCCAAGGCCAAATGTCAATCATAAGAAAAAATCTATATGAAATTTTAATTGCAAGATGTTCAGTGCAAATTTAATGAGTGAAATAAGAGATCTGAGAATTCAAGCATGCTCAGCTCATGCATAATGTTGACTTAAATTGGCTCTCTAGAGGTGCAGGGAATTGCGTTTTTAGAATTTACACACTGATAGAGCAAATGTACTGGGCCCTGCAGGTTAAGGTCATAAATCAGAATCACTTAACTGCCTTTGAGTGATTGCTACAGACTATAATGGTTGGGAGAACTGGCTTCAGCTACAAGTGATTACTCTGCTTGGATTATTGAAATGCTACTCAATATTCATAAATCAGTGATCATTAATCCCCCAAATAGTTCCTGTCAGCTTTCTAAATAAATTTCCTACTAGCTAATTGAGATTGAAGGAGACTAGCATGCTCTGGTTCAGAATTAGGACAAATGAACTGCTTTGCCTCCCTAGGATCAGAACCACATCTTTGGGGGAAATTGAACCGTACTGCGTACACGTGTGGCTGCTAAAATTGTCCCATTTAAGCTGTTAACTGGAGAAGCCTTTCTTGGTAGGTTTTGCCCTCATGAGTTACAATGATTATAAGAAGGCTTATTTATTTATTTATTTAGGATGAAGGTATTCGTGATGTGCTGCGCATCAAAAGCAGCTGAATTGCATCTGTGACATTTATCACCGTGTGGAGGGCAAATTTGTGACAGACAAGGAACTGCAACCCTGGCACTGCATTGGTGTAAGATGCTCGTCGTCATCTTCCCAACAACAGCTGAAATTAAAATTTATACCTTGGGGATGTAATTGGAACGTTCTGGCTCTGCAGAAGTCCTTGCTAGTCCTAGCTGCATGTGTTAGCTTTGTTTAATTTTGTTTGCCACGGAAACTGCTCGTGCCTGAGCATGTGGAGTATCTTACAGGTGGCATTACTACTGGTCTTACTTTTCTCCTACTACAATAGGAGACGTCAAGTGGGACTGCAGACTTCAAATACCTCAGTTATCTGAAAGTAGAGGTTTGAACTGATTCCAAGCCAGTGTGAATGGTTCTGTCTGCGGGTCCCACAGAAGGACTCGGTGCCATTTGTGTGTAACAGCTGAATGTCACAGCTTGCTCCTTCTGTGCAGAATCGTGCAAATGGCCCAAATGTATCTAAAAAATACTGTCTAGGACACCCCCAGCGCATTCCTTGTGGCTGGATTTTTGCTGACTTTCCTGGAGAAATAATGACACTGTGCCAATGCTGTGGGCAGAGAATGGAGTAGGATCACCCAGGCTGGAAAAGACCTTCAAGATCACTGAGGGCAACCATCAGCCTGACCTACAGAGTCCCGTAGCTGAACCACGTCCCTTAGTGTCACCACATCTACACGTCTCTTAAATCTCTCCGGGGATGGACCCTCTCCAGGAAGGAGTTTTTCCCCACGTGCAATCTAAACCTCCTCAGCACAACTTGAGGCCGCTGCCTTGTGTCCTGGCACCTGAGAAACGAGGCCAGCACCCTCCTTCCTGCAGCCTCCTTTCAGGTGGTTCCAGAAGTCATGGGGCAGCGTGGGGTTGAAGACGCTGGGTCCCAGAACCCAAGAAGGCAGCTGGGCAGGAAGGTGAGGCCCTGTGGGTGATCTCTAACCGGGCCCCGCAGTAGCCACAGGGACCTTATCCGCAGGAGCCCCCGCTGTACCGTGGCTCAGGTGCTAGCAGAACTCCTGGTTTTTGTCTTGCCCTGTTGAAATGTCCTTGCTATGGGCTTGGAGAGCATGCTTTTTATTTGTTTATTTTTAAATTATTACTGTGTGAGTGCTGCTCTCTGTCATTGTTTCCTTCTTCTCTGCTGTTCATGTGCATGCTTCTTTTAAGGGAAGAAAAGAAAAGAAATAGCAAGGAAACTTTTTTTTTTTTCTTTTTTAAGACAGCATTCAGTGGAAAGGCAGTGGTTAAATTAAAATGGTGTTTATAGGTGCTAGCACTGGCAGTGATGCTATTCAATTCTCATGACAATGTATTATATCAAAGTCACTGAAGAAAGGAAAGATGCTGGTTCCTTGTAATTATCTCAGGATATCTCTGTTAATGGGTTTTATGAGAAGATGAACTTGAGTGGCAGGATTTTTTTTAATTTCTTTTTTTTTTTTAAATGGAAGACTGAAACCAGAACTGATGCGTATCTAGATTCCTTTCATATCAGGACTACCAGAGCTCCAGGCAAGTCCCTAATTGTATCAAAAAGCCATACTTAATTTGACAAAGAGGAATTATTTTTGAAACATGTATGGAAGGATTAAACTGTGCACTTACTAAGTGTAGTTATGTGGCTGCTGCAATGCATCCTGTTCTTGCTGTCAGCACTGGCACAGACGTTAACAGAAGTCCTCTGACTGGAACTAGTGCTGTGTTTAAAGTTGAGGATGCGATGAAGCAATCTGGGACAAAAATCTCATCTTCTGTCTCTGCCTTCTTGCTGGCCCATCTGAATTCTCCTGAAGCCTTCCCGGGCTGTGCAGCGTGTCAGTGGTTGTGCCACGAGGCAGGCACACCTCGGGGCGGAGCGTGCACCTCCTGGGACTGCCATCAGCTGTGCTCCCAAACACGCTTTGACATCCAGGCAATCAAAGCTGCAGCTTCTCGTGCTGCAGATGTATTTGCTTCTTATTACAGGCGCTTCCACACAGTGAACGATCCTAGAAATGCTTGTATTTTATAGTGTATCATTAGTTAATCGCTTTGCTTGGTGTTACAGTTTGGTTAGTGATAAGCTGTAAACACTCGGGTAATCTCTCTTAAGCTTCTTGAGTCAGAGACTGACAACTACATTGAGATTGCTGCCTCCTTCAGGATCGTTTTTGCAGGCACTTAGGAAGCACTGCTTCACTGGCAGGATTATCCTGGGAGTGCAGAAGCCCCCCTCTGATACCTTGCGTGGTTAATGGAAATTAACTTGGTGCTATTAAGGAGCTCCTCCAGACCTGAACTGAGGATTCAGCTGCATCAGTTGTTGTTCATGTGCAGCTAAAGTTGCTTTAAACTTCACTTTGCAATTGAAATACAAAGCAAGAGACTCCTGGTAGGCAGAGGAGCCAGCACGTGGGGAGTTAGTTATTTCTCCTGCGGGTGCCGTCGAGATGTAGCTCAGCATGTCACAGTCTGTAAAATTCTTCTGCAGTGCACTGTGATTTAATTTCTTTTCTTTAAAACCATGTTGTTGTATCTGAGCAGGCCTCTGTGGCTGCTGCTCAAAATAGAAATAAGCTGGTGATAACTTCTTTACTGGAGCCAACTCGGGGTTGTGCTGGGGATGGGCCTCGCCTTGTTTTGCTGTGTGGGAAGCACGCAGTGCATCGCCTGCATCTCTTCCCCAGGGAAGGCAGCGGGATGCTTGGAGGTAACGAGCTTCATCCAGGCAGGCATCAGTGGCTTCATTTGTGATGTGGAAGAGGTAAGCAGGCAGGTAGCGATGTGCAGAGGCTCCTTCCACTGCAGGAGCTCCATTGCTGGGTTTGTTTCCAAGCTTGGCTTCACAGGCGTGAGAACAGAAGGTGAAGGTGCAGCATACCTGAGCAGAAATGGGATGGAAGAACTGCTGAGTGCTCTGCTCGTTTTCTGGGTGGCCTGGATGCCAGCTGGATCTCCGAGACTTGTCAGAAGGCAGAGCAGAGCATCCCACACGAGGTGTGCAAGGGCAGCCAGCGGGTAGCAAATGGAGCTTGGTTCACCTGACCATGGTGTGTGGTGTTGAGCGCTGTTGTGCTTGCTACTTGGTATTTTGGTACAAAGTCGGGATCCAGTTGATGTCTCCTGTCCCCCCTCCCTTACACCCTGTTCAGTCCCACTGTGTGCCAAGGCAAGGAAGCAACAATGGTTTATTTGTTCGTTTTTCAGCCTTTTTTTAAAGCATGTTTATGCTTGCTTGGAACAGAGGAGAGGACAAAAAGGACAATGTCATTGCAAAGACTGTCCAGATGTTTGTCTGCACTCGGTTTTCCATATGGATAGCTCCAAACTGCTACAATTATTTATTTTTCAGCCTTTTTGTACACCTGCAGCTATCAGTATCTGGCTCTGAGGACTTCATTATTTTTATTTCCATTGCTGTCTTCAATTCTTAATTCCTTCTGCTATTGCAGTGGTTTTTCTCCAAGAATAAACTTACTGGTTCTGTAGAGCTTGGCATCAAAAGGGAGCACGCACTAAGCTGAAACAATGATGCTCTCGTGTCTGCATTTTTCATGTTGATTTACCAGGGCTTCCTTTTTATACTGTAAGAACTGATTGTGAAATGATAAATAGCCAAACCTTGTTGTGTCTCATTAATAGTCTAATCCCATTGTCATGTCAGATCCTCTAATCTTGATCCAAATTTTGTCTGTTGATCTAATTAGGTTTTTCATTTGTTCCTGGCAAATTTCTGGCTCTTGGAGTTGCTGGGCTGGCTCTTGAGACTGATGAGGTGGAATGATCCATACGGTTCCTGGTGGCTTTAAACAGAAACATCTGTCAGAAACGAGCAATTTGTTGGCTGAGTTTAGCAGTAAGTAAACTTAAATCTGACAGCACTGCATCTTGCTTCTGAGAGATGTAAGTCAGCAAGAAAAGCTATTAGAGACTGCAGAGCCAGCAGAGACCCTGTCTCTACCAGGGTCTGTGGGAGGCACTGTGCTCTCTGGTAACCTTCACAGCAAAACTAAAGGTCCAGACAGAGAATATTGACATATTTTCTTTTTATTGTTCATGTTTCCTTCCCCTCCTTTGTTGGAGCGGATGCTTCAGCAATCACATCTTTGTCTTCTTGCAGCCTAAAGATGAACATTAAAATAAATTGGACTTAAAGTCACCAAGGACTTTTGCTGAAGTGTAAAGCTATGAGTTTAAATACTGTTCTGTACAGAGATGCTTTCCTGTAAATTACAATTAAGTTAAGAGTGAAGATGGTTTTGTAAAGTAAAGCTGATCTGGAAGGAGGATACACTTCTGTAGTGTGTACGTGAGAGCTGTGTACATACATATGTGCACACACATACACACAAATAAAACCAACTGCCTGTTTCCTGTTTTCACCTTATGTTGCATTGTGCTAAACAGTATGGTTTTGAGAGAGAAGTTATTTCCTCGGCACGGATTCTACTGCCATTTAAGCCAGGGGCTACATTTTCCACATTTAAGAGTGGCGTGGAGGCAGTGAGAGGGGTGTTTGTCAGAATGTTTCTTTCCTTAGGCTCCCAAGAGGATATCAGGAGTCACCAGGCAAAGGTCTTTAGCTTCTGGATTTTTGTTTTTTTATTTTTTTTAATTAAATTGTGGACAGAGGCCTGCCCGTGAACCCGCAAGGAAATGCAAACCCCGCAGTTTCTTTGTAATCTTGTTTGCTGCAGACCCATTACAACACGGTACAGCCGTCTGCTGGGGCGGCAGCTCTGCTGGCCTTGCAGCGGCTCCGCTGCTGTTCGTGGAGCGATGTGGAAGCACCCGCTGAGTGGTGACAGAGACAGGGCTGTAGGAAAAACAAAATGCTGCTCCGCTAGGTTGAGCCGTGAAGCGACACCGTGCCTGCTGAGAGCAGAGAGAGGAGCGTTTGCGGGAGGGCGCAGGCAAGGCAGCTGCCGTGAGGTTGACGAGCCTGCTGTCAAAACCTGTAATTAAGATTTGTGTATCCGAGTGGTCTGCTACGTGTTGGAGTAGCCACGCCGCGTCTCCTACCAAGCAAAGGCGGGCTGAAGGAAAGTCAGGCAGGACCTGCGGTAGGTGAAGCCTGGGCTCTGCGACATGTTCCAGGCTTGGGAACCCTCCGGTCGCTGCCTCCACCCTGTTGGCGTGGGGCTGCCTTCCCGTTCCAGCGGGGCACGAGCAGATGGCATCACCATGTGCCTGGCAGCTCTGGCCAACACCTCGCACCTGCCAGGAGCCTGCAGGGTCTGGGCACTGGGCTGGGAGCCCCAGCAGCAGACCCTGTGCTGAAGGAGCCCTGGGCTGTGGCGGGGCTGTGCCCGGAGCAGCACTGGTGAGAACTTTGTCATCTTCTGAGGTTTCCCCGGCACCTGGCTTGCAGCTGATTCGGATTGTTCAAGCTGAACGCAACTCCTGAGGATCTCGCACTGATCCTGTATACAAAGAAGAAAAATCAAGACAAAATGAGCCAAGCAATGATTTTTTAAAAAGTGTTTTCTGGCTATGAGTGCTGTTGATTGGAGTGGTGTATACAGCATACACAGTTTATTCCAGTCCTCAAAACCTACAGAGCCGTGGGGGAGGTGTTATTTTGCTTTGCTTCTTAGCACATACTTCTGCAGAGGGTGTGAGTTTTAAGATAACAGTGATGTGTGAAGCAAAACTGTGCAGTTAGTTATTTTCCTTTCACTTTGTATGAAAACTTAGGTGTAACTTGACTGTGAACCTTCAACATTTCTGCTGTAACTCATGAAGCTGGAAAGTTAGCCTTGGAAAATGAGAAACATGTTTTGTTTTGTTTGTTCCATTCCACACAATGTGGGGATTAATCTCTGCTCAGATAAAATTCTTCTGAGCTGAGGTGGCTTAAATTACAAGGACATCAATTTTGGATGAAAATGAGCAAATGCTTTAATGGAAGTAATAGAATTGGCCAAAATGACTTCAGCGAGAATAAGATTTTCAATGGCACGCACTGTGCAGAAGTCTTACGGTGTCCGCTTCCCAGTCCTGTATCCAGAGGCCCAAAGATCCCTGGTTTGACTTAAACGATCTCTAGTTGACAGGCTCAGTTACTGTTTGCACCATGTGTTTCAGTCCAGGCAGTGATTTTTACATCATTCTACACTAATTAGGCATGTTATCTCTAATCTTTCATAGCTGTTATGAAAAGGGGGAGGAGAACTGATGGATAATACTTATCGGTTCAATATTAGATTCTCTTTAAGTTATCGCTCATGGGAGACTGCACATGCACAAAAAGCAGATGTTATTTTAATGTGAAAATCAATAAAGCTGCCTTGTTTTTTCTGGTTTTATTCCAGTATCGATGGGATTTGTAAAAGTCTCTTCAAAAACAGCATCCTGCCTGTCTTGGGTTTTCAGTAGGAAGGATGGATCAATTTCTTTGGGTTGATTCTGAAAGAGCATAAAACAAACAGATATGATCAGTGGTTCTGAAAACTGAGATTAATCTAAGTATTGACAGCCTCCAACCAGGGCCTCGCATGCTCCTGGAATATGTGCTGTAGCCAGCTGCGAGCTGTGCCCTAGTTAAACACAGTTGGCCCTGAGAAGGGCTGATCCTGGGAAAGAGGCCCGGGAGATGCAGGGCTCAACCCCCTCATTCCTCTGATTTGAAACTTGCTCTGCCTTTGACTTAGTGAAAGTTTATGTATCTGGGGGAAGAGGGAGGGAAATAATAGTAATGTAAAGAGCTAGGGTATTGGGAATAGGAGGGGGGTGACTTTTTAATTAATTTTTCTCTTGGTTATGCATGATGGCAGATTTTGCAGTGGAACAACAAGCTACCCTCAGAAATAAAAGGAATAAGAGCATCTGTACCGAGGAGCCCCCAGGATGAGTGTGTGGAGGGAAATAGCTGTTCTCAGTAAAAGGGACCATAATGATTATATTTGTAAAATGATTGAGACTAATAAATGTTGATATGTAAAAAGAAATGATCCTTTTTTATTGGTCCATTGAGGCAGGCTATAATATATTTTTTTTATGTTCAAGCTCTGATCAGAAATTGAAGTGACATATGGAATCAAAATTGAAATACAGCTCCATGGAATACTTTGTCAGTAGGAAAAAATTGCATATGATAAAGCTGCTGAATTTTTGGCATCAATTACTACACCATCTTGTGAGTGCTGTTGAGAAACATTTACATCCAGGTTTCAACAGCCTTGTGCTCTGAATGAATGGAGAATGTCAGATAACTGCATTTCCCTTTCCTGTTCCAAGTATGTGTGGGTATTCTGCAGGGGTTTTAGTAAATTGAATTGTATTCAGATAGAGTCGTTACTTTAGCTGCTTGGAAAGATAATTCCTAAGAATGTGAAGTTAGGATAAGATTCATGTTTCTGGAAATATAGAGCTCTTAAGTCTACCAGATTTTTCAGGATATTCCACATCTCAGTTCCATTGCGTGCCTGAGGAGTACAAATATCCTCTGGCCTGAACAGGAATGCCCTGAGTGAGGACCCTGGAGACCTTGAGTTCTGATCTCTCCTGGCTGCCATCTGTATTACTGGGGCCTTTTTTTTTTTTATTATTATTTTTTTTATTTTTTTTAATAAAAAAAAATTGAAAACCAAAGATCTTTCATCCTGTCTAGGACTATGGTCAAATATGTTGGTTGCTAAAATAAAAATCTTGCTGTTACACAGTTCTGTCGTGGGTAGCAGTTTCAAATGAAATTCAGCTATATGCCATGACACAAACATCTAACTTGCTTTTTTATACTGTATTTCAAGAATATGCTCATCTAAATCAGCCCTCCAGGCTTTGTCTGCTTGCAATATCTGGTGTAGCCTCCTTTCCCTTCCAGCTTAAACCAGCCTTAGATGCTGAAGCCGTTATGATGCCTCGTTACTGCAACAAGCGGACATTCCACGGCTTGACCCATCTTGCATCCTGACTGCGAAGAGCTGCTGCTATCTCAGTGACCCTTGTTGTGCTCCAGCTGCAGCCCTGTTAAATACAACCTGATCCTGTTGCCTTATGCAATAATTATTATTTGCATTAGATCTGTCTAGACACTTCACCTCCTTGTTACAGATTAATTCAGAGGAAAGTTGCTGTTCAGCTGCTCGCCGTGACAAGGTCATTGCTGCTCACCTCGATGCAGACAGCTAGTTAATATTGCCCTGTCTTTTGAGAAGAGCTTTATTTAATAGATCGTAAAAGTTCTAGAAATTAGTTCTTCCCACATATGTGTGGTTTGTTGAGCCTCTTCTGTTATTCTTGTCCATTTTTTGTTAACTGAGACCAGGCTTTACCATCCTCATAGGCTTAGGGTTTGTTCTGAAGATCTTCGAAAGACTCCATAACGGGACTTCCTTTAGGTTGAGCAGTTCTTGGTTTTGATACGAGATTCTTACACCTTATATTGTTATGGCCTAACTTGCTTTGCTGAATGAGACCATTAAACAGCTAAGCAGAAGAGACAAATGGCTAAGGACAGAGGCTTGTAAATAAGAAGAAGGTGAAGAGTGACGTGTTATTGAGGAAAGTACAGGCAGCGTGAGTTAAGGACGTTAGGTGAAATGGCAGTAGTAGTTGTCTGGATATCAGCATTTTTTATCTGTTTCATTATATCCCAAACAGAAGCTTTCTGTCTTCTTCAGTGCAAAAGAAGTTTCTTCAGTTTCCAGGCATCTCATCCTCCTGCACCACATGAGGTTCAGTCGCTGTCAGGCCCAGCACGGAGATCCGTTCTACTCCACATGGCATCATGGGCTGGGGGAGGCTCCTGTCCCTGGCTGTTCCTGTGTCCATGGCACAGGTTACCACGAAGGCAAAAAAAAACAACAACAAAAAAACACAAAACAAAACAAAACAAACAAAAAAAAACCACAAAACAACACCAAATAACAACCCCCAAACTTTATTTTGCAGGTCTTTTCTTCAGCTGGCTTCTTTTCCCACAGAAACTGTAACACCTCCTTGTGCCTGAGGAGTGGTTGCTTTTTTGTGTTTTGTTTGTTTTAGAACGAGGCAAGAACACTTTTTGCACAAGAAGACTGAATGGGAGAGCTGCTGGAACTGGTGAGGTTAGTGTGAAATGTAAACAGCTGAGATGTCTGACAGTTAATAGGCGACAGCCCAGGATTTCTGGTGTGAGCTGTTTTGTCCTTAGGTGCCATGTGGGTGTGCCTTGGGTTCCTGCCTGTGATTCAGGACCACGGTGTTGTATCTCACCTGCACAGCCTCAGGGTAGGCAGACGGTCCTACCCCAAAATATTTATGAGAAGGCACACAACAGATGGCCACAGATAGAGATAGAGTAGCAGAGGGAAGCGCCGAAGCAGGATTGGTTGCTGTGGCAGTGTGTGCTCTTGCACATCTCCATCCCCTGTGCCCTGAGCAGGCTCCTGGGCCTCTAACTGTGTCCTACAGAGAAGTTGGTGCCAGCAAGAAGCAGGGGAACCCCAGAAGTCAAGCAGAGCTCACGACCCTCCTGTTGTCCCTTTCGCCCTCTCCCTTGCTGTTAAGGGCCCTTTCTCGTCCAGGGTCATTTCAGTACAGAGGCTGGCGGTGTTTTATGGGGAGCTGTCTTTCAAGGGGACGGACACTTCACAAAGCTCCTTTTTTGTTTTTTCCTTCCTACTCTGTCAGGAAAGCTCGTGCCAGTCTCTCTCTTCTAAGTTTAAAGTGCCATGTGCTCTGTGCTATTCCAAGCTTTTCTTTTGGCAAGGAGAGAAAAGCAGGCCTGTTATGCTGTACTAATAGTCGCCCTCATTTGCTGAGGATGCCATGTGTCGTGCTTTGGAGCCAAACACATTTCTGATTGTGTGATACCTAAATCTACCACCCAATACTTCCCATGCTCTAAGTTTTAATAAAAGCCATTCCAAGTTGCCTGTATTCCAAACTGTGTGTAATCTCTTTATTATGTCTGGCCTGGCTTGCTGGGCACACGAATAAACCTGGCTGTGTGTCATGATGACTGTTTGTATCGCCTGACAGTAATTGGAACAGAGTTAAATAAAATCAGTGTTTTGTCTTTCCTTAGATTGGACTCATCAGCAGATGGGGAATGCTGCCATTCTTTCTTTATTTTTGGCAAGGATCTTCATGGCTCACAGACCCCTGCTATGATGGAAAGAGGTGGTTCAACGAGGTTCAGGGAAGAGCTAATAATATGTCATTTACTTCTGTCACACTTGGAATATGGTTTGATTTGATCATTTCGAATGTATATATTTTTTAATCTTAAAGAAACCTGCTTTATTACCTACCTCCTGGTTTGACATCTGTGTAGCAAAATGTGAGCGTTTGGAATATGCAAACTAAAATCAAAGTGTAGAATTCCCTTTGAAGCTTACAGTTTCTATCTCTTCCTCCCACCCCCACCCCTTTTAATATTCAACCTGCTGTAATTTTATTTCTCTGAAATTTTCAGTGTAATTGAAAGAGTGTTGAAGGAACAAAGCAAATATTTACGTTGCACAAATGCCACTTGATGTGATTAGTTAAAAGCAATCTATTTAAAATTTAATATGTGCATTAAATACAGGAGTGTGAGTGCATCCACACATGGAGCAGCCGGTGGAATAAATGCAGAATTGAGATAACCTAGAAGTTTCTAGGCTCTGGAGCACAGTATCTGGGAAAAGGTGTTAGACAGTCTGATCTGTCTGATCCTCAGGCTTTAAAGGAGCGAAACTCTTAACTGCCTCATTTCAGGATAGTAAATCTGGAAGTTACTTAGAGACTTGTAGTCCTGTCTTCTGGTGTATGGTCCTGTAGGGAACCTTCCCTGCAAGCTTGTGCCAATTTACCCAGCATTAGGGGCCTCACGTTCACCAATAAACAGACCCGTGCAGTTATTTATGGAATTACAAGTGCCCAAACCATGTGGTAATTCACTTACAGTTTCCCATTGAATTACAGGAGCTTATGGTGGTGATCCTGTGCTACCTGTCCCTGCCTGGTGCTTGGGGGCTGCAGGGCCAACCTGCCTGCACCAGGACAGCAGGGCCGGAGCTGCCACAGGGTTGTGTCTGAGGTGCACCACCTTGCTGCAGCGTGCACTCAGCCAGTGTGGCTTCCTCAGGGCTGTGACTGGAGTCACCACATGGGACTTGTGCCCCTAAGGTATTACCTTGCTGTGTCTTCCTCTAGGTCTCACACCAGGGTGGACCAAACCAAGCGTCAGGTACTGGAGCTGATATTATCCAATGTGAGCAAATGGCTAGCCGTTACAGGCTTCCTCTCTTCCGTTGTCTAAAGCTTAACTAAATGTCACTTTTAGCTGTTCTTTGTAGTGCCAGAGACAGAGATGAACGAGCAGGAGGAATGCAATGGAACATGCAAGCTAAGCCAGTCAAGTGACCTGAAAAACAGATGCTGGGCACAGCAGAGATTGTTATCTAGAGAGCAGCTGATGTTGACAGACTGTCTGGGGAGAGGGATGATGATTTGCAAAGAAATTGACTTATCCTCCTTTATCTATGTTTTTTTTTTTTTTTTTTTTTTTTTTTTTTTTTTTTTTTTGTCTCTGGGTAAGAGTTGGGGAATGGCCAATAATGCAGATATTATGGTGGAAGTCTGTTATAGACTGCCCAGCCAGGATGAAGAGGTAGGCAAAATGTTCCACAGGCAACTAGAAGTGTCGTGATTGTTCTTGTGGGGGAATTCAACTTCCCAGATGTCTTCAGGAAATACAGTGCAGCAGAGAGGAGGCAGTGTAGGAAACTCCCGGAGTGTGTGCAGGATGACTTTCTGGTGCAGGTGGTGAGTGAGCCAACTGGGGAAGGTGCCCCTCTCGCCCTGTTGTTTGCAGACAGGGAAGGACTTGTTGGTGATGTGGTGGTTGGAGGCTCTCTTGGGATCAGTGACATTCATGACATTCTAGGGTTTGGTCTCTGTTGATGTGAAGAAGACAGAACTACTACCTTGGATTTCCAGAGGACAGACTTCAGCCTGTTCAGAGACCTTGGTTAACAGAGTCCCTTGGGAGGTGTTTCTGAAGGGTTAAGGAGTCCAGCAGGGCAGGACCTGCTTGGGAATGCAGTCCTGAAGGCATGGGAGCAGTCCCACTGCACTGGAAGCTGCTGGGGGAGAAGATCAGTCTAGCGGAACAGAAAGCTTCTTCAGGACCTCAGGAAGAAAAATTATGAACTCTGGAAGAAGTTCATAAAGAAGTTCAGGCAGGCACCTCAGGAGGACGATACAGCTGTTGATATGCTGTACGGGGAGAAACTCAGAAGGGTAAAGCCCAGTTTGGCTTTGCAGAACCCAAATTGGGAACTCAAAAGGGTAGTGCAGTCGAGGACAATAAAAATAATTGATAAGTACATCCTCAGCAAAGGTGGGTTAAGGAGAATCCTTTATTGGATGTGAGGGGAAACAGTGATGAAATATGAGGTACTTAATATAGTTTTTACCTCTGTTTTTTATTAATAAGGCCAGTTGGAAAATGAGTCAGAAACTGGTGACAGGGAGTTGTATGGAGCTCCTGTAATGCAGTGGGGAAACTGTAAGTGCCCTGCCACATCACTTGGACATTCCTGAGTCTGTGGGGCTGGACGAGGTTCATCCAAGGGTACTGAAGGAGCTGGTGGAAGTGGTCACCAAGCAACCTTGAATAATTCAGCAGCAGTCCTCACTAACAAGGAAGGGCCCAGCTGACTGAAGGTTATAGTGTGACTCCAATCTATGAGAACAGGAAGAAGGATCCAGGGAATTCGAGGCCTGCCAGTCTGACCTCAGTCCCAGGGAAGGTTATGGACATCCTGAACGTCATCACCATGAGAGCACCATGGGACACGGAGTGCTCAGAAACAAACAGATAAGGTCTGGGAAAGGCAGATCTCCTATAACAAGATGACCCATTTAGATGAGGGAAGGCTGAGGATGTTGTTTACCTGGATTTTAGTAAAATGTTTCCCACAGCTGGCTGCTCAGGGCTTGGACAGGCGCACGGTTTGCTGGGTGAAGAACTGGCTGGGCTCAGAGAGCCCAAGTGAAGGGAGCGCAGTCCAGCTGGTGGCCGCTCACAGGTGGCGTTCCCCAAGGCTCAGCGTTGGGCCACTTCTGTTCAACATTTTTCAGTGACCTGGCTGAGGGGATGGAGTACATCCTTGGTAAGTTTGTGTACAATATCAATTGGGTGTGACTGACGAGGGTAGGAAGGCTCTGCAGAGTGATCTGGATTGATGGGCCAAGTCTAATCACACAATGTTCAACAAGGGCAAATACTGGGTCCTGCAGTGGGGTCACAGTCAGAAGATCGAGCTGTATCGCTCCCAGTGTTCCCTCCAGGAGGAATTTCAAATGTCAGGGTAAGAATCATTCTCTCTGATTTCAACCCTAGAAGTAATTCTTTGGTTTGTAGGTTCTTTTTTGGGTGGTGGGGTAGGGAAGGGATTCCTCTGCACCATGATTGTCATGATGGACCAAATATTGGAAGTGCTCAGATGAATATCTGCAGGCTGAGGTACCATTTTTCGAACACATCAGGGGGTTATTTGCATGAATAGAGTGTGGAGATTTTAGCAGCAAACTTTTCACGTGTGGTTTTATGCATTATTTTGTTTAGTTAGCATTTGCTGAAAGCCTGCATCCCTTGGCCCCGTGCGTGCCAAAGGCAGACACCGTATTGCACTTCGGATTCACCGGGGAAATGTGCTTTCCCCGATACCCGTACACAAAGGGGCTTCTGTGCAACTGATGCAAGGGTTAAGATTCACCAAATCCAATCTGTCAATTAGAGGAGGAAATAACGTTGAATCCACAACATTAAGCCTGATTTCATGTTACTGGGGAGAATCACTGGAAATGGCTGCATTAAAAGAGTATCTTAACAGAATCGTCGCGCACAGAGCAGGAGCCATGTAGTGTTTTTGTAACGGATGTCTCTTTTTCCTATGATTCTCTTTTAATGTGGCTTTGAAAATTGCCCAGCAGTACAGCATTATTTAGCTTTGCTTTAAATGTTAAAACACTTTTTTTTCCCCCAACCTAAAGGAGACCTTTATATGAAATTAATGCACAAAATCACAAGTAAAGGACCATTAAGCAAGTGTAATGCTGGGGGGGAAAAGTATGCTTTGAACATTGTTTCCATTATTCGGAATACATGAAGTTTCAGTCCAAATAGAAATGAAAGACTATTGAGGAAACTTTGCAAATACCTGAAAATCTAACTTTTACTTTGCTCTTGTTAACTATATCATCGTTAAGGAAGAAAGGAAAATAGCTAAGAGGCTTTGCCATTGGAGTGACATAACCATGACCCTGTCTTAACCATAGGTGTTTGCAAAAGTTCATTGGTAGTCAGTAAATTCTGCACTGAACTTTTAAAACCTTTTTCTTTGATACATCAAACTAAAAGGAATAACACTCTTGAAAGCCCAAGAAAACTTTGTGTATTTCCCAATATTAATGACATATGAGGTTGTATTTCTGCCTCAAGATGAAATGATGCAATTGTGTCTCATGGAAAACAGTTTCTTACCGCGGCAGGATTGTTAGGGTTTTACAAATCCCACGCTGCCTCCCATTGATTTTGAAGGTAAGGTAATTGCAGAGATATAAAAGTGTAGCCATACGCACCGTAAAGCTGATCATTCAATAACAGTTTCCTATGGGCTTTATTGTATCAGTTTTCAGATATTTTTCTGGCCAACTTTTGAACCTTCCTCCTCCTCCGCTGGCGTTGCTGGGGCAGTTGCCCTTTGTTCTCCACAAGCCTTCCTACCCAGAGCTCTAGGCAGCAGTCTAATTCCACAAAATGTCCTGGAGATGATTATGTTTTGTCTTACTCAGTTGGAGTGTTGCAGTGCTTAGAAATCAGATAAGGGCCTTTAGAAAGGGCCTTTGTTTGAACCTCAGACACTTGCTCTTACTCATAAACATGTATGTGCAGGGCTGCTACTGTGAGATTTTCACCTTAAACCTTTGCAGTCTGGCTGTCCATAAGCTCCAACAAAGCATCCTTTTCTGGGGGTGCAGCTTTCCAGCACAGTTTGCCATTAGTGTTAGAGAGAGGGGACGCTGATTGTTCTTTCCCTCTGCTTCTTAGTGAGTCTATTTATGTGTTCTTGCAAAACCATTTTTTGGTAGCTGTCTGTGTTTTTCTACCGTGACAATTTAAAAAAAGAAAAGAGCGGGGAGGGGAGCTGTTACTGATTTCTGTTCTTGCCACTGTTCTGCATTGTCAGAGCAGATAAGTAAGTTGAGATAGCAAATCAGGCGGCTTTTGTAATAGCCTGCTCATATCGTAAGGGTTCTTGGCCCAATGTAGCGCATTCTTAATCTTTCTTTACAATGTATGGATGTTGCTCACTTAAATGGATTTCAGCTGAAGTAGAATTCTCTAATTAGCCAGTAAGGTTGGAGAAATTGACCGTTATCTCCAGTTATTGAATTTTCTGGCAGCCTGCATCAGCATTCGTGCTTCTACCGGTTGGTCTTTAAACATGGAAATAATGCATCCAGAGATTATTGTTCAAAACTATTTTCAATAGTCTAATAGCTTTTTAATTTTTTTTAAATGGTTTATATTCATCAGCTGCAGCACAGGGTAATCAGATTGACTCAATCAACTCAGTTATTTTGTCCCTCTTAGCTAATTACAGGTTGTATTCAGATATTAAACTAGTAGGGAAGCTGTGAAATTTTGTTGATAATCTCATAAGCAGGAATCCATGCAGCCAGTAAGGATGTGGGATTCTCTGGCAAATAAGAAAAGGGCCTCGTGTGCAAAGAATTGCTTTGGCCATTTATCAGTGGTGTGGGTGATTCTTGGTTACTGCTCTCTCATGTGCTCTGTAGGTGTATCTGTGCAGGGAAGATGCTGCCCCGGGTATGAATTCCTGGTGCTTTACCTGTCCTGTGCTTGGGTATCCATGCAGGTATCCATGTGTTTGGGTATCCATGCCAGTGCTCTAGGGAGAAGACTCAAGATTAGTTCAGAGCACTCACTCACCACCACGGAATCCAGTGGTGATCAGGACAAAAGCGTGAGCGTGGGCTGGGCCATCACCCAGCAGCTCCCTCGTTGTAGGACTGTGAGGCTGTGCTGCACAGAAGGGTGAACTGAGGAACCTTTTCTTTGTCATCCTTTCTAGGTCAGCTTTTAGAGTAAAGCATAGCAAGGACATTGGCAGGCTGGGGCTGTAAAGATCCATTTGCATCCGTGTGCTGAGCACTAGCACGGGGCTGGCTGTGTATTGCAGGAGCGTTGTGCAGAAAGGGCAGGCTGGATCCTTGGAGCAGCGTGTGGCCAGGGCTCAGCTGCCCAGGTGGGACACCACGGCACGTCTCTGCCTGAGCTGAGCGGCTGGCTTGTTCCGTGCTGGCTCTGGGATCGCTCCAAAGGCCCGAGTTGTGCAGCCATAGGCATGTTCCAGGGCTGAGTGCGCTGCATTGCTATGCTTGTGTGAAATTCGGAATTACAAGTATCTTCAAAATATTGACGTGATAGGAGACAGATGTATTCCAATCAGTTAAATTTTCCATGAAATTGATTTTTCATGGAAAAATAACCTATTTCATTGAAGTGCCGTGGATAAAAGTTCATAATTTCAATGCATCTTCTTTCTGAAAGTGATTGACTAGATGTACTTTGTTTTTCATGCAGAAACCCCAGTTGTCTTAAATGAATTTGCATGCGAAAGAAGGTTGGTTCAGTCCACCTTTCCGTGTCTGGTTACAGTTTGCTCTCAGAGTATCTGCAATCGTTTGCTGGGAATGTTCTCAGTCGTGGGAACACGCACTACAGTCTGTGCCAGTTTAAGATTATGAACTGGCGAAGGATTTGAGGACAATAGTTAAATTACAATTTAACTTAGACAATTTAATTTAGACAATTAAAAAAAACAACAGTTTTTCCAGCTTCTGAAAGGATGATAAAGCTCTTACCTTACGCTTTGATTTTATTTTGTCTTTGAGTAGAAGAAAATCGTGGCTGTCATGTTCCAGGTATGCTTTGGCAGTTGTCTTTATGATGCTGCTGATTGCCCTGATGTTTGTGTGCCTGCGATGAAGCCCAGAGAAAGGGGCACATGCCTTTGTGCCTGGACTCGCAGGGGCCAGTGGGCTTGCTACAGAACAGTTGGTTCTTTGTCTAGTGAGTGCTCAGCCATGTCACTGTGAGTCGGCAGCAACTGAAGCCTTGATTCTCTATTGCACACAGCTTTGTTACCTTCTGAATAGCGAACTGGTGTGGCTCCTTTTCCTATTCAGGACAATAGATAACAGTAACTTATTTGGAAACCCTACATCCTGTTTGCCAGGAGTTTGAAGGGTAAGGTTCTTGTTCTAAATGGCATGTAAACACGAAGCATTCAGCTTTCCTGCAGAACAGGAATGTTGAAATTTCCTTCTGCAAATACATGGATTCTTCTAAATGTATCCAGGCTTGCACCAAGCTTTCCAGGCTTGGAGCTAAATGTTTCCAGGCTTGGAGCGCTTGGAAACCAGAGGGCCTGGAGTTCAGCTTGCCTGTTGCTAGAAAGCTCCTAAGGAGCTGGAGACTTCAGAGGCAGTGGGGTTACCGTAAATTCAGGGCACGTTGCCTGGCAGCCCACCAGTGTGACCAAGAGCCTTGCAAACTTGGCTTGTGAACTTGCAAGTCTGTGGGTTTAGGAGTCAGGGTTTCTTTATCCCTGGGTTTCCATCAGCCTGCTGGGATGATTGCAGAGGAGCTATGAGGAAATGAAGTAATTTTCCGATGGAAAGGTGCCTGGTTTTCATCAGAATTTTAGCCAAATTAATCAACTAAGATGTTTTGATGAACTTGATTTTTTTTTTTTTTTCTGATGGAAATTGTTCTGTTGGAAAGTTTTTAATGGCCACAAGCACCTGTGCATCCTATTCCAGCTCCAGTGATGGTCGCTGGTTGTTTCAATTTATTTGTTTGAGATTATCTGGGTAATGCAGGTATCGTGACTGCCATCTTCAATCACAAGAGGAAAATCTTTTAAAAAAATCTATAATGTAGTTTATGAAATGAACTGTTACTGCAAACCAGAGGAAACATACTGTAAACTGTTTTTATTATGTCTCATATGTAAGTGATTTATTTAGTGTCGACTTTCTGTTAAGCTCATAAATACAAGGAGCTTGCAGAAATCCCCACAAATGCTTGTGTGCAATGGAACTGACACTGAAGGTCTTCTCTGCCTGCCTTAGTGTGAGTCCTGCTTCCCCGGTAGTTTTTATGCATGTTTCCTGTCTGTTAATGCTTGTCCCTCATGTTGTGCTTCTTATAAATGTCCCATATTTTAATTCTTGCTTGGTGGTGTAGCAGCACTAACTCCATGTGCAATGCAAATGATGCCCACCGGTTGTGCTCGTCTTGGGGAGGGAAGGATTACTGGCAGGGATTTGGGGAACAGAGAGAGGTCTATGCTCCAGATACGAACAGTGGCTAACTGCCTTCCAAGGGCTTACCACGTCTATAAAAGTGTACTGGCACAGGAAGAGTAATCGAGGCCCTTGGATCCCTGCCCAGGCAGATACTTTGGTCAAAGCTGCAGGGAGTGGGCTCTGCAGGAATGGAGTCTAAAATGGCTCTGAGTCAGCAGCAGCAGCTGCAGAAAATGTGGCCTGGGGAGAAAATGGAAAGCAAACCATGCAGGTGTGCAGTGTTGAAAGAGTTTTGCCCTGCAAAACTCACTTAATGATTCGACCAAAGCCGCATAAACCAGACACGATTCCAGCTCTGTCTAGACTCCAGAGAGACTTGACATGCAATAAAATGCAATAAAGTTTTTTTACCGTAAAAATAGAGATGAGCTGCTGAGTATCCACTGTGCTCAGATGTGTCCAGTCAGGAGTGCTTCTACACATCTGCGGGGGAACTTACTCTTAATTGTGGTGTAGACAGCCAGCCCTCCGGAGTCTTAAACCCAAAGCTTTGTGTGTCTGCAGTAAGAACTGAAATTTCCATAAAGCTCTGGAAGCTTTTCATAAAGTTTGGCAAAGCGTTTTAGGAGATTTGATAGCTGTAGCACTCGAAGGAACAGTAAGATGTGAAGTCAAACGTGCCAGAACGGTACTTCGTGAAGCTGGGTTCAGGTGCTGGCTGAATTTCACGTGCAAGGTGTGGGTCAGGTCCTGGTCAGGTCTGTAGTTTGTTGATGGCAGGTGCACCGTGTGTGCCCATCATGGAGGGTAACGTGTGGACTCCCACGTTAGTCCAGTCACTCATTAATGGAAATGATTTTGGGGTGAGAACAGTAGGCTTCGCTGCTGCAGTGGAGGAATTACCCAGTTTGCTTCACTTGCTGGGATTTATAAGACTTGCCTCTAGGAATCCCCGTGACTTGTGCTCTGGGGGCTGTATTTCCTGCTCTCCATCCTATGGTGTACATAGAACACAGCCATGCCAAGAAGCATCCTTCAGTGGGTTCGATCTGCTCCTGAGAATATCCCTGGGTGGTGAACGAGCTTGCAAGTAGGCCTCCAAGGAATATGCTGCAGCTGCGGTGAGTTATTACATCTTTGTTGATTTGTAACCTGAAATCTATATCCCACTGAGGCTTGCTGTGTAGCCATCATCTCTTTACCTTGGGATTATTGATTGTATTAAAATGTTCACTTTGTACTCTGCACAGCTAGAGTACTGATTAGACTGTTACTCGTGTTGCCACTTGGAAAGGTTATTTATGTGGGCCTACTTCCAACATCTGTGCCAATTTGGAAAGCAGAATGTTTTTATCTTTAATTATTTACTGAAAATCTTTATGCAAAATAAGTTGTGCACTGAGATAAAACAGTGATTCAAGGGGACACCTTGCCCTTTCTATATGCTTTGTTTATTTTGGTGTATTTTCTTCAAATTAAGGAAACATCAAACTAAATAGGCTTCATCTTTGGTTCGTTACGTGAAGGCTTGTGTTCCTACTAACAGATTACCTTGTCTAGGTTTGTGGCAGAACGTTTTTTTAGCCGTGATAAATGTTTTAGAGTTTCGTGCAGTCACATACATGTGTGGATATAATTTGGATATAATTTTCTGTGTACAAGACACACTTCCACGCTTATTGCTGGAAATTTTCCTTATGTGTCTTCAAATCTTGGAATACAATTTCTGTTACCACACTGATTGTTCCCCTTTTTGGGTTATTACCAAAATCTGGGCTTTACTAAATGATACCACCAGGATTTTGGTTGGTTGTTTTGAATTGCAGTGTCAGAACCAGGAACATCCAGTTGGATCTCTTTGCAGAATGCTTTAGCATTAGTACCTGAAGTTTTCTCCACACCAACATGCTGCACCAACTAGGACTTGCTGGGATTTCCTTTTGACGCCTTCCACAGGGGCCATTCCGGCTGCTGCTTCTCACTGCCTGTTCGGATAGGCACTGGGGGCCACCTCAGGGTAGGAAATGTTCTCTGTAAATAACGGTGTCTTAAAGTTGAGACTCTGCAGCTGTTGGGGAGGTTCCTACAGTGAGCTCTTAATCATTTTCTACTAAGCTAGAGGTCTGATGGAGAAGACGCCAGCCTGCCAGAGCTCTTCCACTGGCAAAGCAGCGGGGTGAGCATTGGGGTGGGACTCAGCCCCTGCTCATGCAGGTGACACAGCCGTGTGCCTTTGCTGTGGCTCTGCCTGCTTGCTGCAGGGTCAGCTCATGGCACCACTGCTGCAAAGGTGGGGGAACTGCAGCAGTGTGAAATGAAACTGCTTAATTGCAACTCCATGAAGTTTTAACTTGGCTTTTAGCATTTTTTTTTCCACCATTGCTAAAATAATTCTTGGGGAGAAATAAATAATGTTATTTGTTTTCAATTTCCCAGCTTACACTTGAAACATAAGTAAATGCACATGTATGTTCTTTCTATACAATATAACTTTGAACCAAGTATTAAAAATATTTCATTTATGCAATGACTAGGTGCATTAATTGCTGTTTTCAGAAGCTGGAATAGCTGACATGGTTGTCAGACTCAAGTCCAAATCTACAGGTAACTGTTCATTTAAAAAATGCAGTTGTGGGTTGCTTTTGGTGGCTTCTTTTTTTTTTTTTTCTTTTTTTTTTTTTCCCTCTCTAAATAAACCTACCACACCTAATTTTTCCAGGCATAAATGTCATCTCTTGTTTTACATGGGAAGACAAAATTTATTTCAAAATCCTGTTTTCAATTCTGGACACAGAACATTAGAAACGAGGAGTTTGCTCAGGCTTCTCAGGTTTGGAACCATTTAGGCTGTCTCTATCCTTGTTGTAGCCAGTGATTTGCTATTGAAAATTCATTTCTTAAACGACTGAAAAAAATGAGTACAAGATCGTTCTTTCTTTTAGCTTCATAATGGTGGAAAGGCAGGAGATAGGGGCGTGAACCGAGAGCAGATCAAAGTGCAGAGTTTCTGCTTCATTTTCATACTATGCATAACAAAATCCATAAAGTGAGTCTCGGGAGTCAGGCTCAAGGGCCTCTTGATTAAGAATTAAATTACAGGTATGATTTACTAAATTTGTGCTTGGGGAAAGGAGGTTTTTGATGATGATATGATTGGTAAACTACACATTTCCTCAGCTCCGTATTAAAATTAATGGGAGTAGCATAACTGTACATGCAAAATACTTCACAGATCTCCGGAAATATTTTGTCTTGTATGCTAAGCCACATAACTGGAATTCTCCATCTACAACTCCTTTGCTAAAGTAAACCCAAGGGGAGTGTAAAGCTGGCGCCCACTCTTCTTAGAGTGAAATTTCTTCTGTTGTCAAAGATGATGTAGTCAGAGGAGCTTTCAAATCAGCTCCTTTATGCAATTTTGTTCACGTAGTTTTCATATAGTTGTTTTAAAACATGGAAATGTGGAACTATTTGAAAGCATTTCAAGGGTTATGTATTTTTATTAGACTAATAAAAGTTTCTTTTCAATTTCTTTCAAAATTGCTTGAAATTACACTTGCTATATCTTGTTCTTTGTCACAGAAGTGTTGGCTTAGTGAGATTCTTTGCTATGCTTTGGGTTTCAAGATGGTGTTTCATACAAGCAACATGAGAAGACAAGGTCTGGCAGGAAAAATAATACATTCACTGCAGAATCACATGGATTCAGAGGTGAGGTTACATGTACGAGATTTCCTATGCCACAGAGTCTTGGTCCAAGAACTTCTCTGGCATATAGCTTTGGGCCAGCATGGATAGGGCACCATTGCTGCTTCCATGGTGCAAACTGGTGTGGGACATGACAAAACACCAGTGTCATCCTGTACCATGGCAAATCAGCAGTGTTTGACCAGCACACAGTGCAAAGTCTGTGCGTTTCCATTGCTGTTTGCTGTCTCAAGACAGGCAAGTTGGAGCAGTGTTTTTTACAACCCCAAATGATCAGATACTTCCCTTCCACGGATGCAGAAAGGAATTCAGTGTGTGTAAATGGAAGAAGATGGGAATAGTCAGGACCAAGTTGTCCAGCACTTATCATACCATCAATTCCTCTTCCCTCGGAGGAGCATTTTGCTTGCAGCCCCGGGGGTACTGTAGCTGCCAGGACTTGAGACAGTGGGTAACAGTCACACCCACGCTACACATCCGTTATATTTTGGTGGGATTAATAATCTACCTGTTCCTCTAAAACCTTTATTTGTAGTCATTGCAACTTTTGACCAAGAGCAGCAGAGCTCTGAAGGTCCTTTTTTTCTAGCAGAGGAAGTGCTTGATTTACTGCTACCTTTTGCCTGGGCTCCCTCACCTGCAGATGCAAGATTCATTAAGGAGAGAGCTCTCAGTCGGTGCAGGAGCAGAGAAACATGAAAGGCTGCTTTCTTCTAACGTGCAGCAAAGCACATAATTAAAATAAACAAAATAACACTAACCATAAGGTCTTGCTGGTGTCGTTTTCAAAGCCATGAAGGGATCTTGGAGTCTCTAAGATCTAATCTGTTTGGATTTCAGTAAGGCATTAGCTACAGGGCCACGTGGGAAATTATTAGTGAAGCTGGAAGTTGGTACAAGGATCCAGCTGAAAAACAACCCCTTTTTGTGATGTTTAGGGAACTAGTGGGCTGGGGCAGAGCAGGCTGGAATGCCCACAGGAATGAAGGGTGACCAGCTTTAATGACAACAGGAGTCGGTCTGAAGTCACTCGTGTTACTGACAGTATCACGTGGGGACCTCCATCAAACTGGGCAAAGGATGAGACTGTCATAGTGGAAGTGGAGGGTAGTCCCAGGGACTGAAATTAGAGATTGTGAAACGTATTAGTGTAAAATTCAAGTGAGTAATTAGGGGTTAGTAATAAAAAATTCACTTTTAAGGTGGAGCTTTGTAATTCAGGACTAACTGTCGAGGAAACTGAGAACAACAGTGCAATACAGCCAGCAAGTCACTGGTAGTACAACCATGGTGTTTATACTGCTGTTGTGTCAGGCACAGGCGAGACTGTGTCTGGAATATGGGGACAAATCTGGCCCCCTGTGTTTAGGAGAAATGAAATAATGCAGGAATAGCTGCAGAGGATGCTACCAGAGGGATCAGGGAGCTCAACTTGTGAGATGAAGCTGGGAGACTGGGCTTCTTCCACCTGGCAGAATGAGGCCTGTGGAGCAGGATATGGTCCGTGTCTGCAAATGTGTCAGCAGGAAAGGCTACAGAATGGGGGAGATCTCATAAAGAACATACACAACAATGGTGCAACATTAAAGGCACATAAATTGGTAAAAATAGATGTAGACTTGTTCTAGGAGGTTTTTAGCACTTAGGGAGGTTCAGAGTAGAATTGTTGGAGCAGTTTGCTGGTAGGTGTGCCACTGGCATGTAGGTACATGCATTTAGCATCACGGGTGTTGTGTAGGAAGCTGTAAGGCACAGTTGCCTGCCTGAACAGTTGTCAGACCTTTGTGGCCCAGGAGAAGACTTCTTCTTTCTGTGCTCTTAAATTGATACCTGTCTGGCTTCGTGGAGACTTCCAGGAATCAGTGCATCTATGCATGCAATGGAGGGGTGATTTTTTTCAGGTGTAAATATTTAAATTCCAGGGCTCGAAGTTAGGTACAAGTATGTTGCTACAGGTACCCATAATATTTCACTTTTAAGCCACTGCTGTAATGAAATTTCTTCCCAATTCTGCTCCACAGCATTTGGTGTATACTGAGACACAACAGCTAAGGGAACAAGTAAGTAAAAGCACTAATTAAGACTCAGAGTGCTTTCAATAAACTTGTGTTGCAATGAACAAATTAACTGACAAGGGAAAAAGACAATTTTGCCCTCAAGGGAATGTGCTGACATAAAGATAACTCTAAGTAGTTAGGAAGTCTTTTGATTTGGAGGAAGCTATGAAATTGGAGTCTGGTTCAGTAGTGTTAGCTACTTAGGATTCCGAAGGAATAGCACAAAAATGCCATCCCGTTAGAAGACAAAAAAAAATCCAACTACAAAAAATGCATGTAGGAAAACCACCAAGAAGCTTAAGGAAGCAATTGTGCTTGCTGCTGCCTGGTTAGGTGCGGTGCATGAGGACAGTGGGGTTTGCAGTCGGTGTGCAGGGAGCATGCCTTTGGCACTGCATGTGTCAGAATACAGTGAGGAGAAACCTCAGTCGTATTCAGTTTTACTACTTGCTTTCAAATACAAAACCTTTTTATTATTATTTTTTATTTTTTTCCCTGAAGGTGCA
The DNA here is from genome assembly GCF_009819795.1 of Aythya fuligula. Taxonomy (NCBI): domain Eukaryota; kingdom Metazoa; phylum Chordata; class Aves; order Anseriformes; family Anatidae; genus Aythya; species Aythya fuligula. Next base: position 2,883,819 of record NC_045578.1, on the reverse strand, counting down.
ATCCTGAAGAAAGAGTATTCTGAATACTGAAGAAGAGTATCCCGCTATTCTCCGAAGCCACTGTCTGGTACAGGAAATGGTAAACTTCGGGACAGACCCAGTAGCTTGAGCCATGCACACAGCAATAGCAGAAGCAAAAGGTATTCAAGAATTGTTTCTTTTTTCTAGTGTTTCTGGGTTTATATTGCTTGTCTTTTTTGAATGATGCATATTGTGTTGTCAGAGAGCATATACTTCAGTTGTGATTTTTGACCAATTTAGTACAGAAACATTTGTGAGACCTTAAAAGTTCTGGTCGATTGGGGATTTTTCCCCCACTCTGGGTCACACTGGTTATAAAGATTTTGTTGTATGAGTATCTGGGTGTTAACAGTGTTGATGTGTCCTCTCCATAAACACCGCAACTATGAAATGAATTTCAAAAGTGTTAACTCACTGGGATGAAAATGGTGGGTAGGAAGATGGGGTCAGTGGCTTTGGCAGCACGAGGTGCAGCTCTGTGCTTGTTTTGGTTGCTGGTTCCTGTAACCCCTGTAATCCCTTGTTCATTTGAGAAGTCCTAGAACGGAAGCAGGTAGGTTCGGATCTGTGGGTCCTTGGTTTTCATCTTCATTGTTTACACTTGTTTTACACTTGTTTGACTCAGCTGCCTGGTGTTTGTGAAACACTTTCCCCATCTCCTCAGGCTAGGCCAGGTGTGAGGAGTGGCGGTGTGGGGAGCTGCCCGCTCACACAGCCGAGGCGCTGCCTCCTTGCTGGGTGGAGAGGAGCCTTCATTTGCAGTGGCTGTTCAGCTTCTGCCATGAACATAAATCCAGTCCTCACACAAGAAAAGGAGAAAGGGGGAAAAGAAAGAAGAAGAAGAAAAAAAAACAAGCAGCTCACATGGTTTCTGTACCACTTTCTGGTTTTCTTTTTTTCCCAAAGCCCGTAACTTGAGGTCATTTTGGGATTAATTGAAGCTAATATCTTTACTTCAAAGCAGCCCAAGATCAAGCCAAATGTACACACACAGCAATTAAAGATTTGGCAAGGTAATATGGATTGGCGTCTACACAGCAGCAGCTTTCTCCCTGCGCTGTTCTACTTATTTAGGCCTTTGATATGGCTTCAGAGCACAACTAGCTAAGCCTGTGCGTTAAACAAAGGAACATTTGAGCACTATATTCTGCAGAGATTGACCGCTCTGCTATAGCTAATATTTTTAACTGTCTGTAAAATTGGAAAGATTATGAACATGTAGTCTGACTGGCTACTGGAGAATTCTGTGGATAATGATGAAAATTGCAGGGGGCAAATTGAAAGATTTCTCTTTCATATTGTGTAGTATCATTATTCCTTTAGTGCTAACAAAGATGAGGCCAATTTAGAATAAATCATCAAAGCAACATGTGTGAATTTATCTGTCCAGTGCTCATTACAGTTAATGGGAATCATGTGGCTGGAACTTTGCAAGTGCTTTGAAAATGCTCCTTTTATGGTTACATTATAGACCCCCACGTCAGCCCTTCTGCTGTTGTTTTTATATTGCTCCATTTGTTTTCTTGACATTAAAAAAGCCAAAAGAGTAAATTAATTAAAAACTGCATCACCCCCTCTGGTGTTAAATAGAGTAAAATACTCATTTTCTAAAGTAAATAAAATATACTTAAATCAACTTGTGACACGACATGAACCGCTCCCACTTTCAATCTCTGGAGTATTAGACATGCTGCTTGTTGGGCATTAATTACGGGGAACCTAGCTGGGAAGTCAAAATGTTGATTCAGAGAGGCACGCGTGAATTTTGGTCCCACCATCGTGCTAATCACTGTGTGGGGTATGTGATTAATCCTGGTTCTTAATCTCTAGGAAATATTTGGGTAAGCTGCTGGGGGGAAGAGAAAAGACATAATAACAACAGGAGCTTGTAAGTAAAACAGGTAATGAGCGTAGAAGTGCACCTATCCACACAAAAGAGTAAAATGTTTCAAGTTTGATCTTAATGCTCTGACAGTTGTCCGTTAAAATATATGAATAGCCATAGGCCTTATTACAGAAAGAAGTAAGTTTTTCCCCACTAGAAATTTGGGTAAGTTAGAGAAAATGTCATGAAAACATTGGAAACGTGAGAATAATGAAAGGTTTTCGGTCTGGCACAAGGTGAAATGCCTCGGGTTTCTGGTGAGGAAGATGCTGTGGTTCAGGAGTACGTTACTGGGGTGGTCGGTGGTCCCCTGCCTGGGACGCGGGCTGTGTGCTGGACAGTGCCTCCTTTACCTCCCACAGCCTCGTTTGCTGGGGGCAATGAGCAAAATGCCCTACAAATCCCTCTCCTTGGACACAATGCTCTTCTGAGTTTCTTTTGGTGGTGCTCTGTATTGGGCGTTGTGTTTCAGCTTCCTTTGGATCGGAGACACAAGTTCAGGGTTGTCCTCCTTCTCTCCCTTCCCTCCTTCTCTCCCTTCCCTCTTTCCCTCCAACCCAGATTTAATCCACAAGGGTTGTGTAGGAGCCCGGGTATTATTTTTGAAAAGTTTTAATCCTGAGGTTGCTTACTGTGAACGATACTGCAAATTATAATGTTCTTTTCCTTAGCTTGTTATTGAACTTCCAAGCACAGATGGTTTGAGAAAACCACCAGATATTGTTAAGACTGGCAAATGGAGAGGTTCCGGCCCCATGGTCTCCAGAAAAAGGCAGTGCTCAGTCGTCTTTGCTGCAGGCCTGGTAAAAGCCAAAGTCCAGTGTCAGCTGGTGGCCTCAGGCCATCCCAGCTCAGTTGGCGATGACTTCTGCAGGCAGGCTGTGCTATCCGTGTTACTCTCAAGGACAAGGCACAATTTTTACCTTTGCTTTGTTTTCCCTCAATCTGAAGCAAGCTTGCAGGCCCTGATTTAACAGTGAGCCATGCAAGAGATCTAAAATGGGAGAACGTGTTCCCATCTGTACAAAAACCTAGAGAAGTCCTGCAGGCACTAATAAACCACGGCTGCAGAAGGATCGGTGCTAGCGAGGTCCTCCGGGGAGACAGGCAGGGAGCAGAGCTGAGTTCCCCAGCCTGACTCTTTTATTTTCCTTTTCGTTCTTCAAGTTCTTTACAAGGAACCAGCTTTTGACCAGTGAGAGAGGGGAAACATCCCCATGGTATAAGCAAGATTCTCAAGATTTTTCAACAGAAGATAAAGGAAAAAAGAAATGGTGGGAAGCTGCGTCACACTGGGGAGGCTGGTATGTAGATGCGGTTGTTTGCTGAGAGCTTGTACCTTTGAGTTGTTGATTAAATTACTGCTGCAGTAGCAGAAAGCTTTTGGGGGTTTGAGTATGGTAAGAGGGTTGTTGTTCAAAGCTGTCACCCTGGAGGGAAGGAAAACATTCAGAGGCACTGAATGCAAGCACTGTTGAGCAGGTACGCGCTGCTAGAACAATGGCTGGCACCGAGCTTTGCCGCAGGAAACCAGCTTTGGTGTCTCAGCTTTCCACTTGCAGTTGCTATTGCCAGAGGGAGGGAGATGAGAGAAATGGGCTATAACAGCAGAAAATCTGATTTATTAAAAAAAAATATAATCCTGGGGAATTGCCAGTATTAAATGTACTTAGCACTTTTGCTTGGAGGTAAGAATGTGACGTGTAAGAGAGAAGTAGGGACATTCTGGGGAGAAGGCAAAATAAATACAAATGTTGCAGTTGCCAGCTTCTCTGTTTTGCATGCAATTACAAAATGTAGTAGCAGCCCATATGTATTGTAGATGATTGTGTATTATGATTAAACACTGAGGTCTTGACTGGCAAGAACAAGTTGCCTTAGCAAAATATTTTGTGCAGCCTACACAGTAGTAAGCATCTTACTGGGAGGAGAGAGAAACAAATCCCTTTGGAAAGAGCCGTTGGAGCTCTTTTCATTTGGAAAAAGTACAAGAAAATGTTGTCCAGGCTGTCAGACATGTCAGGGGTTTTGCTGCCAGTGTGCTGGTCTGATCCAAAGCCTGTGAAAAGCCTTCACAAAGCCTGATACTTGCAGTGGGTTTTAGATTTCTGTGATGAGTAATCTGATTAGAGAGGAAGCCTCTGAGTACATGGAAAAATCCTGTGGCCAAAGGAAGTGACGGGTCTGAAGGACAAGAGTGCACCTCGACAGGGATCTTGTAAAGGTCAGCAGAAGTCTTTGTGCGAAGAGCAGATCTGAATGATAATGTGCTAGTATTGATAATTTCAGGTGAAACGAGTACTAAAACATGCAGTGGGTCCATTTTTCTAACATTAATGCTGGAAGTAGTGTCTCTTTAACTTAGATTGAATTATTCTTGGACACAGCCAGTATTATAAATGGTTTTCAGGTCCTGGTCTGCAGTCTGTGTGCAGTTAATCACAAGATAAATGATGTTCATGAGCAGTATACAAAGACAATGGCTTAAGTTAACATTGCATGACTTAGCAACATCCCATCTGTAGGGGAGGACGAGTTCAAAGTAACGTTCCTGCTCCTGCCAAAGACAAGAGGCGTTTCTGCACTCTGATCAGTAGGAGTAGGCTGGGGTCCTGCTCGTGAATCACCGCAAAACCAGAAGTGATGATTCAGCTTTGGTGTGGGACCGTGCCTGAGACCCAGAAGGACTATGGGGTGGGGTTAACACAGCCTCAAGGGAAGAAAAAGAAGGCCAGAGAGTATTTATATGTTCCCATTTTAACCTCTACTTTGGAGGCAACTAGCAGGCTGTTTTTAAATGAAACAGATTACTAATTGCTACTTTTTTTTTTCTTCAGATGCAATTTCCATGCATACAGCTTAATGCAAAATACTCTTGGTGGAAATAAATGGTACACTTGAACTGTGAAGCAAACTCTGTATGGTAGAATATTAAGCACATCCTTGTTCAAAATTCATGTTGGGACTCCAATATTTAAGTAAAATTGTGATTGTAGGTGGTGAATGTTACGTAACAGATTTGTAAAGGGCGTGTAGCCAGGACCATGTGAAAGCAAGACATCCCCACACCGCGGATCTGTGCGCCAAAGGGAGTGATGTGGAAGGAGAGTTAATGCGTGATCCGCCTTATGCCCTGCCTGAAAAAATGCAGCTGAACTGATCATTTAAAAATTTCATGTGCCAGAGGTCTTCACATCTTTCTCAAAGTGAGGGAAATGGCTAAAAAAAACCTTCTTTGACCCCTTGTAGTCTTTGTGTATTGGGCTGTGCTGAGCTTTCAAGCGTGGCTTTGCTCAGCAGTTGCCAGCAGTACGTGCAGCACGTGTGCTCGGTGAGGCTGAGCCCAGCCCGAACAGACATCGGGGAGCTGCTGGGGCCTGACAGAATCCATGTCCTCACTCCGATTCATGGCCTGTGTACATCATTGAACTCAAAAAAGTTTTAGGATCGTTCAGATCAGCTCTAAAGGTGAGGTAAGAGCATTATACCACCAGACACAGTGCCTTCCATTTCCTTAGATCTAAATTATTTTAGGTGCATTTTCTGGGGGAACCCCCTCTTTCATAGCACACTTTAAAAAATATCTTGGTATTGAAATTGTTTGTCATAAGAGTTGTTGGTGAAAATTATGTTGTGACTTTGTCTTCAAGCGAGCTAAACAAAAGACATCAAGGTTGAAAAGCATTGCTATGGTTACCTTATTTAAAGGCAATTGTTAATAAAGGAAGGAAAATGGGAACTGAGAAAGACAGTAATTGCAAAGGCATAGGAAAGGTTAGACTGATGTTTTTCATCAAAACTGGATGTGAACTTCATGTTATGTTTATTAAATATCCATTTTAAGGATGCCATCTTAACTCAAAAGATAGAGATAGCAGAAATCAAACTTAAAAGTTTAGGATTTTAAAAAAAGGACAGCATTCATGTTTTGAATTCCTGGACTAATGGCTCTGGATGGAGTCCAGCTAAGCTTTAGAGTGGGTGGTTTTCTCCCTTCTTTAGTATTTTGAGGAGAGATAATTGGTTTTAAAATGGTTGCAGTGTGCCTTTTAAATCACATATGTTCCGATTTTGCTTTCCTGTTCTTTATCACGGTGCATTACATATCTGCATGGGACCAGAACCTTAGAAGCAAGGAATTTGAGCCCAAGCTGCTAGCATGATTTAAAAGCCAACCTTAAATATTTTAATTGAATTCAGCTAACATGTAGCTTCCAATCCCAGGGTTGGCTTTTTTTAAAAAAATCATAAATATGCCCGGAGTCTCTGAAATCAAAAGAACAACATGTTCTGGTAGCATGGCTCGTGGTGACAGCAACTGTCTCACTCTTTGCCTGCACAAAGACCCCTATTCAAATCTGCATAAAATATTTTCTAATTACTTCCTTTCTGGGGTAATATTTGTGAGTTCAGAGGATTAGACCAAAGCTGACTGATGGCCTCCATTTATGCAGAAAGGGCTTGTTTACTCTGAAATTATCGGTTAACTGAATATTGGCTTTCATATTAGCCTACTTTATCATTTAAAAGAGATGTTTTAAAATTAAAATAAAAAGATATTACATACCTAAAGTTAGAGAAATGTGTTCTTTAAAAATTAAGTTAAATTAGAAATGACATTTCCTCTTCTAATATTGATGTTGTAGCTGAGAGTTAAGCTATAAAAGGAGTCAATTACATTATCTGCAGCTTTGCTGCAAAATCCAAATTTAAACTGCACAGTAAAGCATCACATTAATGCTGGCAGTTTCAGACCACTCATTTCTAGAAGTAAACCAGGGCAAAACCATTAATCTAAACTCACACCTGTCTAGCAGATTCCTGTGAGGTCAGGATTTAGATATGGACACGTCACAGTTCGGTTTGGTGGCAGGTTTCTGACACCAGCAGGCTCTGAGGGGCTGTTAGGGAAGCACTGTGTTGACTGCTACTAAAAATAAACACATCCAACCTTTGCTGCACGGTTTGTCCAGTGAATCCCAAACGCTTGCAGTAGTGCTGCTGTCTCGTCTCCGTGAGCTGACCAACACTGGGTGTCCAGGAGCCTTTAGATTTTGTCATCCCACTTTGCAAAGAGAAACCAGGGAGCGCTTTTTCTGGTTTTAGACTACTCCAGTGAATGAAGATCGATGAATGCCAAATCTTTCAGTAGTATATTACGAAATATTACATTAGGAGATCTGGATTGGATTTTAAGCTTTTGGATGTAGATCTTTGCGATTTCAAAAAGCTAGCCCTGAACCTCAGGGAGGTGGAACAGAGGAAATAGCAGGGCTGCTCCAGCTCACGTCGAATCGCCCAGGTTGGCTTTGGCAGCCCTTTGGGGCAGAGCTGCCCCTCAAGGGCTGTAACTGAAGCAAGATACCTGACTTGAGAGCACAAATCTTCCTGATGTTGATGAGGACCTAAGTTCCCAATGCGTCTTAAGGCTTCTGAGATCTTCCCTATCTCCTGTGCTTTGCAGATGCCTACAGCAGAGATGCTTTTGTAGATGGGGTCTATAGAGCAGAGCATCATCTTGGTGGTTTCTGCATTTGCAAATGGTGGTGGAAGCTCTTCTGGCTGAGTACAGGGATGTACGGAGCAGGCCTGTGAGGCTGTTAGTGTTAGGCCTTGTGATCCTGGGGGCCAGAAGGACCCCAAAGATCAAACCATAGATGAGCAAAATTTTTTACCTGATTTCTCCCCAGAAGTTGCTGTTAGACTTGGTTGTAAAGTTCATCAGTAATTGTAACTCTTGGACTTTGCTCTGTAACTGTTTTATAGCTTCAGCTTTACCACTGGATCATTTACTGAAGATATTAAAACTAGTGTACTGGAGATTACCCTGCTTGGAAATGGTTAAAAACTGCAGAGAACGACGTTCTCATTTATGAGTGTGTATTACGTATCTCTTGTGTACTCTGCACTTGGGCTTTGGCCATATTTTCTAAGCAGTCCCTGTGTCTCTGCTTATCTCTGCAGCAGCCAAGAGCCACCTGTCTAGCCTCATGCTGTACAGACTTGGAGAAGGAATTTAGAAGGTTCCCTTCCTAAAGAATTTAAACTCTGGAAAATGGTGATGAAATAGAAAAAGTCATGCTAACCTCGAGGTCCACTAGAAGCAAAAGGCTAGATACTTGTATCCATCTTCTGTGCTATAGTTCGGACCTGTTGATACTCGGTTTTAGTGTGCTTCTTAAATACTGGAGTGAGGAATGCTTCAGAGGTCAGAGGAAATGGGGATCGAGTGCTGCTTCAGTAAGGGTTGTCAGGAATATCACATTAAACTCTTAAAAAACAAAACCAACAGCTGCCTATTGCTGTAGTGCCAACGGTATCTTTGTGAGACGGTCCTCCTTCCTCTGGCCACCTCATGATCAAAATGGGTGGGTTCTGGCAGCTCTGTTTTGCTGACCAGCACCTTACTTGGTTATCGTTGCTCCTGCCTTAAGCAAAAGTGTTCCTGAGACAGGGGAGAAGCAGGATTCGACCTGATGCGAAGGTGAGCAATAGGGCGTGCAGTGCATCCAGGCCGTGTTGCACCATCTCCAGCGTTAAACCAGCTGCCCGAGGAGGGGTCTCTGCCCCTTGGGTAAAGCTTCCCCTGCCTGTTGCTGAAAGCAGTGTGCTCTCCATCTCCATCGGAGCCCTAAGGAGCTGCCCCGGCCTCTGTCAGGAGTGTGTGGGGTGTCCGTGCCTTCCCTGCCACGCGGGGCTGTCCCACCGCTCCCCCAGCACGGAGCTCAGGCCCCCATACCCCGTGCTTTGTATTTTTAGTACAATGTTTGTTTTATGTGTTTGTCTCCAGCAGCTTGACTTCTGTTGTGTTTGTTTAATGCAGTTCTGATCCCCGTTGTAGCAGTTTGCTAAATTACATCATGAGTGAGCTGAAAGGGGATATTTAAGAACAGTGGTGCTGTGCTCTGTGCTGTTTGGCAAACCAGCTGTGCGGTGAAGAATAGAACCGCTCCTGATGGGAGTGTATTAGTTTAAATACAAACATTTAACAGGTCTGTGCTAGCTATCTGACCTGTAATCTAAACTGATGGGGTTTTGCCTTAGGGCCACCCAACCACTGTTCTTAAGTATTGTAATCGTAACGCTTCTTGGATAGCTAGCCTACTATTTCCAGCAGCCTCTCTAGAAGCAGAGGATTTGGTTCCAATGAAACTAGTATTCACTGGAGCTGAAAGTTAATCTGATCCTATTTGTAGCTGGCATTTATATAAATCATTTGAACAACTTGGTGCAAAACCTGCTCATTATTCCATATTTATCCAGTGCCTACACAGATGCAATCCTAATCCATACCTGCAGTCTCCTGACGATGGGACACGCCAGTGTTCAGCCATACTGATGAGCCCGACGTGTTTCAGAAGTAGTGTACAAGGCAGGTCAGGTATTTAGCACGCTTACCTGGAACATCTGTGCTGGCAGAGTTATATCAGCCAACAGAAAATAGGTGCTCACTGAGCAAAATGCAAATACCGCTTGAATTGGCACTGTTGGTAACAATAGACCAGCCAGGTAAAGCAAGTAAAGAGAAACAGCAGTTTATGATATAATGGAGATGGATAATGCAGCGTATACAAACTTAATTAGTGTTTCCAAACAAGAGGTTTAAGTGAAGCTTTTTTCTTGCATAGAAACTAAAAATAGTAATGCTGCTATATATGTTAAATCTCTCCAGATATAAAGGGCGTTATATGTAAAAGCACGTTTAACCACAGAATGGTTTGCAACGGTGAGGGAATGGGATGATTTCCATTTTGAGTCAAAGCAAGAGAAAGACACAATGAAATGCACGCCCCGGTTCTGGGCTTGTTCTGCTTATGGCAGAAGATGCGGGCATGGATGTTACAGGTAATTCTCTCCTGGAACCTCACTCCATGAGCACTAAAAACCATTCTGATTTCAGGGGGACCAAGGCTGACACGAGGCGTTGGCAGATTTGTGGTGATGCTGCCTGGGCCCTGCTGGATGCAGTTTTAGGTGAAATCACAGCCAGTTCCCAAACTGCCTGGTAGAACCCCCTCCAGCAAGCTCTGGTTTCCTACCCCAGTTTGGCTGCCGGGGCTGTCTGATCAGGCGACTTCTGCCCTTGTGCCCTGTGCCCCCCCCGTGCCCTGTGCCACCCGGTGCAGCGAGGCTCCCACCTGGAGACCCCGCTCCACATCCTGGAGCGTGCTGCTGGGCTGTGCCGTGCACAAGAAGGGGTCCCACTGAGTGCTTGGAGGCGCTGGCTGTGTTGGACAGATACAATTAGGGAACTGATTCAATTGGGCAAGGGAAGAATATCCGGCCCAATTTGGGGCAGTGTTTTAGGGGCCAGTCGTTTTGCAGTGGGCTGGCAGCGTCGCGCTGCCTGCTTGGCAGGGAGGCAGGAGAGGCTGAGCGGCCAAAGATGCGCCCTCACACCCTGCTCAGGGCAGGCTCTAGCAGGCTGACCCCTCTGTCAGGGGGGCTTGGAGATCTTTCTGGGGGTTTTCTGTAGCCAAGCGTGAGGCTGATGGATCCTGGGGAGCAGTAGCATGCAGGGATAGGACGTGGGGTGGAGGGCTGTGACATCTGCACGTGGTGCAGGCACATCCAGAGCTGGATGCGTGCGTTTTGGAAACGTCCCCCCCTTTATTTCTAATCTCTGTTTTCTCATGTGTGAAATGGGATAGTGATATGATGCTTACCTCACTCAGAAAATGCTTTCAGTTTCATAGATGAAAAGCCTTTTATAGGACCGATGTATTATATTTTTTTTCTAGGAAATCATAACCATGAAATTCCACTTCTTTCTGTTACTTCAGTCTCTTGTGCTTTGCTCAACAGGAGTTCCCTTGCTCCCCGATGTAATATAAACATAATTTAAAGTCACTTTGTCTTTTTGGAATTTTAGTGTTAAATCTTACCACAGCAGTGTCATTGCAGCTATAATGTTTTAAAGATCTAAGAACAGCAAGTTTTACTTTCATGTTTAGCTCTCAAATTTTACAATATACAGACAAACAGAGATAGAAGCATGATTTTCCAAGGAGGATGAACTCACGCTTGAATTTCTTACGCAAAAAAAGATCTTAATAAATTCTGATTCTTTTCATTATTTGGAGAACTCTATATACAGTGGATCTCCTGCTAGCAGAATTTATTTTTCTTTGTTTTTTAACCTACCTGAGGATGTTCTGTGACACAGCCAGCCGTAATGGTACCAGACGTTACAGTCTATTGTGTTAATAATCCGTGAATTAAAGCATCCCCCAGCAAGCTCTTAACGTGATGGATTGTATCAATGATGTGTGGTTAAAGGGTCCCCAAGCAGGCCTCGACACGACAGACCGGAGCAGTTCGCGGGTCTGGCGCTGTCGATGATCCGCGGCGTACGGCGGGGACCTGCGGGGAGGTGGAGCGGAGGCAGAGGGAGGCTCTGAACAGCAGCTCCAGCTCCGTCAGCTGCTCGGGCTGCCTGCTGCAGCTGGAAAACTGGCAAGAAAAGTGTGGTGCCTGGGATGAACCTAACAGGAGGCCGTGAGGAACTTCAGAGGAGGGTCAGGGTGCTCATCAGATTGCCGTGGACGAGCCTGGGAGCCCAAAATACTGAGAGTCCTCTTGACGAAGACGAGCATAAGTCCCAGCATTAAAAATAGATGCTTTTTATCTTGCATATGATACAAAATCTCTTGTGATAGGGTATTTTTTTATTATATTTTAGCAGCTCCGAGCAGTCTTGGATTAGGCCTGTATCACAACAGTAATACACAGGAGGCTGTGTTTTGTCTTGCTATGACACCAGCTACTATTGTTTTTGATCTGCAGCCTCTGAAGAGGAATGCTGCATCTTCCACGGAAGGTGTTATGAGTGCAGATTAGTTAGACAAGTGCTGGAGTGAATGCATAAGTAGTGATTTTGCATAATGAGGTATGTGAAATCCCAGTGGAGGTTGTTAAAACAGATAGACAGCCTGTGGTAAACAACAAGGAAGGTAAGCTTTGAAAACAGATGGCTTTGAAAACCTGGCAAATGACTGCTCCGTACTTAAAAATCGGTTTAGTTAGAGGAAAATATCTTCTTTAAAAAAAAAAAAAAAAAAAAAAAAAGGAAAAAGCTGAAAAAGCTTAGGCTGCATATTTTTGTAAACCTGAATGTGTTAATAAAGTTCTGTGGGCAGCCATATATCGTCTGCCTGTCCTGCTGCATGCGTCTCTGTGCCGTAGGGAGCACCGAGGGGCACAGCCAAGCGCTAAGCAGCGATCCCGCTGGCCTTGTCACGGGGCTCCTTCCCTCTGGCAGGTGTGTGGGGCTTCACTGCCACTTTGACTCTCTCTCAGCGTGTACTTTGCATTGGGAAATTAATCTTGAGACCAAAGGGTTAATTCATCTTGAAAAATAAGTGTGAGTGAAGTGGAACTGCAGAGGAACGCTGCTTCTCGTTGGAAGGGGCGCAGAGAAGCCCGCTGCCATCCGAGATGCTACCTAGCGAAGATAGAAGCTTGCCAGAAGATGAAATTCTGCCCTGAAGTTTTAAAACACGTCTGCTCCTGTGTCTTGCTCGCCCTTGGCAGGGGCATCTGGGGGCGTGAGGCTGGGGGCAGCTTCCCCTGCTCCGTCGTGGGTCAGCTCCGCCCGGAGGGTGCAGCGAGAGGCACGGTCACGGCTGGTGCGGCCTTGACGGGGCTTGGGCTCTGCATTGTCCTGCAGAAAAAGCTGCAACATAAATTGGGATAGTGTGAACTTCAGATCTTGTGGCTGTTAGGGTATTTCCAGAGGGCCAGCTTGGGGCTCGTTCAGAGTGCTGGCAGGGGCCTCTCAGGGGCTGTTCAAGGCCTTCCCCTCTGCCCTGAGCCGGGGGTGCGAGGCCGTGGTACTGCAGGAGTGGTGGTTGTCCATGGACTGGTCTGCAAATAGGGCAAGTGGTCTGAGGCCTTTTAGAAAAGGATCTCACGTGCAAACAGGGGATGCCTAGCTCCCCATCTTCTGCTGGAAAAAAAGGCAAGTTCCTGTGATGTGGGAATAAGAACTGGGTCATCCTGTGTCCTGAGAAAAGTTGGGGACATTTGGGCTTGTCAGACACTGGTCCTGGCGTGCTGGGACTGCCTTGGCTGATGGGGTGCTTGCGGTCGGGCAGTTACAGGGCCAGCAGAGAGCTGCAGCTCCGGGGATGGCAGCTCATGCTCTTCAATCCTGGGATAACGGGGGAAGAAGGCAGCTGCTGCACTTGTTTCCCAGCTCATTAAAGCTGTGTTGAAAATGGGGCTGCACCTGGGAGATGGTTTGTGGAAGTGGGAGCCATGGGGCTTGGAAAAAGAGACGCGTCCTGTCCCCTTTGCCCTTGGGTGTGCAAGGCCGGTGCTGGGGACAGGCCCTCTGCGAACAGCGTTGGCAGAGGAGCTGGGGCAGGCAAGGGAGCAGGGGCTCTGCTTTCATTTACCTTGGGTGAGGGAATATGTGCTTAGAAAGTAAGAGAAGCAAATTTTATCCTCTTCATCTTTCTTTTCATAAATTAAATGAAGTACTTGCTGAGTAGCTCGTTTCTTGAGGTACTAAGTACAGCTGTTGAGAATTGTTGCCATTATGTTGTTTTTAATCAAAAAAAGCTGATTATAAAACTGGGTCTCGATGCAAGAGAAGGTAGTGGATTATTATTTTTTTTTTAGTAATTTCAAAATGCTTGATACCAATATTGGCAAAATGACAAAGTGAGTTTCTTTGTTGTTACTTAACATTGTTCTCAGCATTTAAGACAAGAAGGCTAGAAGTATTGGTTTTACTTGAAATAAAACTGAAATGATTGGCCTGGTCATTTTTTTTGCAGATGGAGATCACTGGATGAGCATCTACTGAAAGGTGTGCCAGGACAGGAAACTGCATTTGTTTTCCACTGAGGGAGAAGCCTTTGATGCACAGAGGTTGATCAGACTGAGGAGTTTCTGCCATTTCTGTGACAAGGTGTGTGTTTTCCCTCCTATTGGGTGTTTGCACCCAGCACTGAGATGTTTCTTGAACTCTGCCAGGCTCTGCAGGGTGCTCAGCAGCCTGTTGAAAATCTCATTTTTTCCAAAGAGATCTGGCTTTCATTAAGTGTTGAGGGCAACACTTTTAGATAACTTTTCAAAAGCAACTGAGTTACCCTCCTGAAAACTTTTAAGTTCTGATTATTTGGTTTTATACCTAAATAATAGTTGAACTGTCTTGAAAAAGCTCACCTCCAGTGTCTCAACATGCTGTTTTCTGTGCTTCATCAAGACTGTTACAAAAGTCTGTCAATGAAGTTGTTGAATAAATGAGAAGGGACAGTGCTGCCCTGTCATTGACAGGTTAAGAAAAAGTCAGATATCCCTGCAATACCGTAGTCACCTGATTTTTATTTTGCTTTCTGGCTGCAGGGAACCACGATATTTTATCCATGATACTCCGCTAGCTCTGTGCTAATGAAAATCAGGCTGGTGCTTTTCAGTTCTAGGATTAGTGTTAGAAATGTTTATTACACATGGGGGCAGTAGCACACCGTAAAGATGCTCAGTATGTTAATGCTGGCTGGGCTGATTTATGGGCATGCAATATACAGGGGGATATTTAGTATTCGTTAGCTGGCTGTATGTTTGACAGATATTGGCAAGAAGTATTAACTTACATCCAAGTTTGTCTTAAGCAGTAAGTGATGAGCAAAGAGAAGTTTGTATTTGCTGTCTTAAAATGATTTGTGGATCTGCATCTTTCAAAGTTTTTGATTCCAGCTGTGACACGTGGCCGCTCTCATCTGTTTGAATGCCGCAGGTGCCATCAGAGCCCAAAGTGGGAAGGCTGCTCTTGAGAACAACATAAAGCTCTTCTCGTGCCTTGGAGTCTGCCCTTGTATTAGGGTGTCTTATGGCCTCTAAGCTATTTTTTAAGCTCTTTTGGATATCTTTTCTACTAACTGTATCAGAGAAAATTTGCTGTACTTTTATAAAGGGATAACCGCGTGCTTAAGTGCTTTGCTGGATGCAGGCCAGAGCCAGCATCTTGCAGAATGGAGCCCACGACAACTCATTTCATCCCAAAATCTCAGTTTTCTTCACAAACCCGGTAAACAAAGTCTCCTGATAGCCCGTGAGTGCTGCAGCAGCAGCAGTGTCCCAGCTTTCCAGATGGCAAAGAGAGTGGTTAAATGACTTGCTCAGGGGAGTTGGGAGATGAGTGAGGCTGGGCAGATGTAGGAGGAGGACCCTGGGGATGATTTTGTTGGCTGGGTTTATTACATGTTTGTTATATTTATGCTGCTGCCTGGGTGGTGTGATTGGGACGTAATTGCCTGAGTCCGTCTGTTCTGAGAGGTGTTTGCTAAGAGTGCATCAGGAGCTCTCAGGCTGAAGGTGAAGGAGCTCTGCTTGCTCCTTGAGGGGGAGCACCTGAACCACAGTGCCTTGCTCCTGGGGGCAGCGGTGGGACTGATGGAGGCACACGTTGCAGAAAGGTTGTGCTGACCTTTGGTGCCCCCAGTCACCCTTGACTCTCAGCGTGAAAGTAAATAATGGGAAAAAGAGTAAAAGCAAGAAAATGAACAAGCAAAAGCCCAGTAACACCTTTTTTAAACCTGCATTTACAATTTACGTTAGTGTCAGTAACTCCAGCCAGGAACTCACCTGAAGCAATTACCCAGGGGCTTCCCAACAGTATTTCATCGTAATGCAGGGAGTTACACGAGGTATTATTTTAAGGTAATGCATTCTGTGTATTAATCATTGGTTGTTATTGACTTGGTGACACATTGCTGTTGGTGAAATGAACTGTGATATAATTAGGAGCAAATAATACCCAGGCATGCTGTGCTAATTATTTTTATGTGAACCCAATTCATCGCTAATGTAAATAGCAATATTAATCACAGCAAGTATCAATATTTATGCAGCATGCTTCCATTTAAGTTCAGCTGTAGATGACAATTCTTGTATGTACACCAAAGAAAGAGAAGTAAGTGGGGTTAGATAGTCTTGGTAATCACAGCAGAGGAGGGAGCGTTCTGACCATTATCTGACAAGAAGCAAGTTGGTGTGTGGTTGTAACAAAGAACTGCAAGTTCTCTCCAGGCCATTTCCCTTCCGTAGCCCCATGTCTTTAATATAACAAACTGAACTAATGCACTTAGAAGACATCTGCATTTCTGTCTGATCCTTTCTTCTTTCTGCCATTTGTACCCACATAGGCTGTGGGCACCTCTTGGCCGGCAGCACACCCGGTACTGGTTGCTGCTGGGCACAGCGGGTATCTGGAGAGGGCCTGGTGTAGGAACGAGGAGCACGTCCTGCTGCATGTCCATGGACATCTCTCTGAAGCTGAACCTGATTTGGGTGAGTCGGGATCATCTTTCTGTCTCAGCTTCATTTACGAAACAGCTGGGCTGCAGGGAGGTAAACGTGGCAAATGGAAACTTCAACTGCCCCAGCTGGATTTCCATTCTGTAAAATGGAGCCAGGAGAACCTCTGTCTGGCTGCCAGTGTGTGAGCTTGTGGATCCAGGTGCTTTCCTTGTTCTGTGGCCTCCTGCTGGGGTGCCACCTTTCCTACTACTTCTGGATTTTCCCACAATCTTGCTTTTAATGAGCGTGGTGGATCGTTTGTGGTTCAGGCTCAATATGCACCTGCTCTGACAAAAGCAGCGTAGGGTGCAGCTGAGCTGTGAGCACACGGCTTGCTGCACAGACCATGGCAGTATTGGCATGCGGCAGAGTCCTGGGGCTGGGAAAAGCGAGGCTGAAGATTGGCGTGTGATCCTGACCCTGGGCAGGGATGTACAGTGCGTGCTGCAGAGGTGCACTCAATAAATTAGACGATGATGTATGGCATAGTACATCACGTTCTTGAAGGCAAGGCATATATACTCACCAGATAATGTGGAGCATGTGAAGTATTGAATATATCAAAGAGAGATTAATCTTTGTCTGGAGTAACCACGCACATTTTCTGTCTAGCTGAGCCAATGCTGTGTAATTTAAAATGGGGGAGTGTGTGCTTCTGCCTTTGGACATAGGAGGAATATGTTTGTGTGTGTGTTTCATGTTAGAGGGTGTCAGGGTACACATCTGTTAGTTTTCATATGAAAAAGTTTATCTCTGTTATTTTGCAGCAGATGTTCCCTGAGCATCCAGAAGTCTTCTAATAAACGAGGACCTGTCCCTTGTGTCAAATGCTGCATAAACTTGGAAAGAACAGTGTGTCCTGCCCCACCACGACTAGCCCACAACTGAATTTTGTTCTTTCAAATCTAACTAAAGGAAGCAGTGGCTGCGGTGCTATTTGTATGCTCCTCAACATCAGCTGAACGGTCAAAGAAACCGACAGAATAACCATTGTGTGGCAATTGGGTACGTATCTGCTAAAAAAAGGATACTGTTCTGCAAAGGTTTGTGCGACTGAAAGGTTAGTTAAAAATTTCCAAAGTGTGTTTTTTTGGTGTTTAAGCACTGGTATTTGGTGTAGTTAAAATTGTAACTCTCTTCACCTCAGCAACTTGTGTCTGTTATATTAATGTGAAAATGTAGAACCATAGTGTGATGTATAAAATGATGATTAATTTACAGCATTTATCTTGGCTTACTAATCATTCTGTTTTTAGCTGATAATTTTATTTGTAATCTCCACAATTAAATTGCCATAAAATATCATACTTACAAAGACATTCATGAGCAGTTGAAAGGATATGACACATAGTAATTTAGCAATTAATGCACACATAAAATAAAGCAAATTCAAGAGGAAGCTCCTCATACATGTATGTTGTAGGGAAAACAAAGTGGGGGCAGGGGGAAAACTGCAAGCCAGAAGATAGGCATGTGAGCATTGCAGCTGTGTCACCAAATGACAGGTTGAAGATACAGGAACTTCCATCCCACCTTCTCTGAACAAGGAGTAACAAAGGGCAGAGAAATGGAACAAAGTAATGTAGTGCTGAGCATGAGTGGCACCAGCTGGAAAACATCCGTAGTCTGTGCCCGACAAGGCATCTGCTTTGCTGTCTCTCGTAGTGGACAGCTAGGAAATGGCCCCCATTTAGTAAGTCTTGGACTCATCACTTCCACTGCAGAGGCACTGGGGAGCCCCAGGAAAGGATCAGGACCCGTGGTACCAGGGAACACAAAGCTGTGAACGAGATGCTTTTTGCTTGCGGTGCTGGGTACTCCCTAATTATCAGATGTCCAAAGACACGTAAAACCTCCAAAAAACAATCACTGCAATGCAGTTTTCCTCAAACCTTTCCTCAAACCACATGCGATCTGCTGCCTTCTCCGAGCCCGTGTGTGTAACTGGAGTGTGTCTGCAGGCTTATGCTGCGAGGGACCTGGACAAGGCACCTAGCCGGGCTGTGCTGCGTACCCAGGGCTCAGCACTGGTTGCTCTTTCCATGCCAGGTGTGTAGTAGCAGGGGGCTATGGGTTGCTGGGGCTCTTCAGCATGCTTTTTGCACTGTATGTTTTCAGTCTGGGCCGGGCATGTCCATGTAAGCAGCTGTTTGAAACATGGAAATACCAGTGCTGGCAGCCAGTTCCTCTTCATCCGTGTGTCTCCTTGGATAACATCCTCACATCACATCACAGCGGCGTTACAGGAAGGACGCAGGATATCACGTCTGCAAGCGATACTGAACGAACACGTTTTCTTTTCTTCAGGACAGTGACCAGAAGCTTAAAGGTGGGGGCAGGGGTGAGTGAAATAATCACAATAATCACACAGATTTTGATGCATTTAACATGCAGTTAAGTTAGTGGTAGAGTTGGTTTATTTGTTTAAACCTGGCTACTTTATCTCCTGCAAATGATGGCCATTATGAGCTGCATTAATGCGATTATGCTTTTCAGATAATTGTAATTGCATGAAGGCGAAATTTCGAGTTAGGTGTTCCTTTTGTTGACTATTAATTGCCCATGTAGCTCCACTTATGTGTATGGGGAGAGATCCATTTCCTTCACGGCGTAGCAGAGACATAAATTACATGAAATTAAGGAAGGTTTTTTTCACCCTGTGCAGACAACCCTTTGTTACGTGTTTGTTCTTCATGGAAAACATTTAGTCATTAATCTTACGCAATGCAGTTGGGAATTTCAAGATAAAGAAATCAAGAGCTCCAACATGCTTTCTTTGAGGGATGTTTTCACAAGGTATGCTGAATCCCATGGCAAAATCATCTATAACAACAATGAGAAGAGCCAGAAGGGGTAGAACAGCAGTAACTTTCTGGTTCCTTCCAACTTTCTTGGGAAATTGCAACTTATGCCTAGAAAAGAATGGGATGAGTTTGAAGAATGATGTGATGATGTGAGGTAGTGCCTGTATCTCAATGGGGTGCAGTGTTTAATGGGATCCTGGCTCACAAACTAATTCCTTTTCTCAAACACTCTTCATGGAAATGCACGTGTCAGTATGGGTCACTGCTGTCACCCTGCTTTCATTCTAAATAATAATGGATGTTTAAGAACTGGCAGAGATTTTTTTTTTTTTAATTAGCTCAGTCCCTCGGGCACAGCTATATTGCATATCATAAATTCCACAATTCTATTATTTAATGTTCTAATGTACCTTGATAGTACATATGCTGCTGTTCATGAGGGGCTTAAAATTTAGCTGATTTAATTTCTAGCCTTGGATTTTATTGTAGAATATTAAATACATTTTAATTTAATCCCCTGTAATGAGAATGACTGGTCAGTTTTTCTGATTTGTTAATTTTCTGCAGGTGTATTACCTCTGGTAGTACCTGGCCTAGATGATTTCCATGCCATTAACTCCAATATGATTAACTAGTTATAGATAACTGCAAAATAAATAAACTTTGTGTTTCACCATCCTTTCAGCCTTCTGTAGCCTTCCTCCTATCTGAGAGGAAGAGAACCTGTGTAAGATAGTAAGATTTTTACCTGTCCACATCAAACTGTCTATGAGTGATCCTCCTACCTCGAGCTCTTCCTCAGAATCTGCATACATGCACCTTCAGCCTCTCCCCATCAACCAGATTTTCATCAAGGGAGTGTCAGGATCACAGGGTTACAGAGTAGTCCAGGATCATCAGAGTATCCTGCAGGGAGTGCACAGCACGGAGTACGCTGGATTGAATGGTAGAGGCAATGACATTATTAGTATTTATTTATTTGTTTTTAACATCAGCTGTTTTTTTGCTAGAACACAAAAAGCATACCAGTAGCTTCTGGGCAGCTTTTCCATTTGTTTGTAATGTTCTTTCTATTGATGCTGTGTCCCAGTAATCAATAAAACTTGATTAAGGATAATAGTGAAAAGCAGCAGCCTGCAACCTCATTAAATGTAAAAATCCAGTACAGAGAGTGGTGAGTAGAGTCAGAGAATCATGACTCAAAGGACAAATATGTGACTTCAGAATAGAAGAAGCTGAGGCTGATGTTTCCAGGATTTTTTCTCAGGACTTTGTCCCACAAGAAGGAAGCTACCACTTCTGGGCCTTGGAGGTGATTACAGGGTTTCTTCTCCTGTCCAGCTGTAACATGTCCAGCTGGGTTACAGCTGGACAGGAGAAGAAACCCCATGCAGGTAAGTGTCTTGTTGAAGTTTTGCTCTCGTTTCTCAAACCAGAAAGGTTGTTTTAGGATGATTGAGAAAAACAAAATAATTAAGGAAGAAGTTGTTTGTTTTTTTTTTTTTTCTTGAAGCTGGAAGAATGCTTTGGCTAATCTTAAATGCAATATTTTATTTTTGTCTTTAGTAGATTTAGTGGATAAAAGGATTGTAGCCATGATTAAAAACATTCTGGAGTGAAATGCCATTTCAAAATTTTATAAATTATTATTATTTTTTTCTTTCTTTAGATACCTTTTCAAGTAACAGTGTGATGGAATGCAAGCAAGAATCTGAAATGTTTTACTTGAATGTGGATTCCTCTATTCCAATAAGGCCTGGCTGTCACCAGCTCTATTTGTAGGTCTATGTAGCAGTAAACTTGTGTCTTGATTTTGTGACTTGAGACTTCTACTCTTTGAGTATAATAGAGTTGGAAAGTTCAAGGTTTCCAACTGCAAATTTCTAAAAACTGTATTAAACAGTAAATCAAACTATCGGTATGATGCAACTGTGGATTGTTTCGATTTGCCATCTGGTTTGCAGGTTGTTAAGAGTATTCATTGTTCTTTCTCCATCTTTTCTGTAGCACCACAAAGGCATAATGCTCACTTCTCCATGAAATGGGAGCGTCATATCTAAACTCTGACAGTTGTGAATTAAAACAGTAAAGCAGTGTTGGAAATTCCTGAGATAGGTGAGTTTCTCCTGGGTTGTTTGGTGTTTCTGGGAGCGTGGGTATCTTGTGAGAGAGGAGCCAGCATGCCTGAAATCATAATTCTTTGTTTAAATGCTTCAGGCTCTAGGTACAGTAAGGGGCAAAACCTCATCTCTGGAGAGCCTTGCCTTGCACCGTGGCTGTGATGGGTTTAGAGGTTTGGTGAGGGCAAGACTCTGGGATGGTTTGTAGGTGGGGAGGTCTGGCTGCGGTACTCTGTGCTGGTAGAGTTGGGAAATCCTGCCTTGAGGTAAGGTGTTCATTGCCCACATTCTGCAGTGGTTCCCCAGCTCTCTTATCCCTCTGCAGCTGCAGCGTACTGGAGCTCAACCATTGTATGAGGATTACAGGCTCACGCTTTCTCAGGCATTAGTAAAATATGTTCCAGGGAAATTCTGTCTCCTAGATGCATCAGTAGCATTAAAGCAATGCTTGAATTACCACATTTCAGAAAGCAAAATGAGATGTTAAAGTAGAGGTACCTGATGGATGATAACTTACATGCTGGTCACTTAGTGTGTCAATGCAAACTTGGCATCATACTTCATAACTTGCCCAGTTAATCAGGCCTGTGTTTGAAATTGTTTCTCTTTTTCTTTTCTCCCAAATGGAATGTTAAATGCAATCCACTTTTTAGAAGCTGTTTTTAATTTTGACCATCCAGTAACATGCTCCAGTAATGAAACCTATACCTTCATTTAAAGGTCCTTTGTGTAATTTATAGGCCCTATTTTCTTTCCTCATAAATTCCCACCCTGCTTTCTAGGGAAGCAAAGTGTACATTAGCCACTCTCCCAGGAGACTTCCATACTGTGCACGTAACAACTGTGAGATAATAACTCTGCCTAGGAGGGCTGAGTGCACTTCATTTCCAGCACCATGCAGAATTGGGTCCTCAGCGTGACCCCAGTATGAGCCAACAAGGGGCTCTTTTTTTTTCCAGGCAGTAGAGTTTTTGGTGTATGTTTTTTTCCAAAGTGCTGACTCCTGGGAGAAGGGGGGTGTGGATTTTCCTTTTTGCTCAATTTGTGTGTAAGTCTCTGACACAAATGGTTCTTTGAAGTGTCTTTAGGATGCTGTAGGGCAACCATATTTCTCATTTTAAAATATCTTTTAAATGACTAAAATCTTCAGATGTGCGTGTTTGTATTCATTACAGGATGTAAGCACAAAGATACAACTGCTAACGTGCATAGAAAGTCAGCTTGGTCAAGCTACACCACTGTTGCAATTTCTCTTCGGTCCTGTGGTTGGGGACCTTTTAGATTAAATTCATTAGTTCATGGTAGTTTTGAGATGTAACATAAGCCTCCAAAGGGATCTTAAGCTTCTCTTTTTTATTAAAATGAAATCTTCCCTTGGCATTTCTCTAGGCACTTCTCCAGTCACAAATAAAAGGGACACTGCTGAAGGATATTCTGCTGCACACTTAAATGCCAGCAATCCAATTAAAGAAATGTTTAACCTTTTGTAAATAAAACTATGGCTTGGACTGCCTTTTGGCTGAAGGAAAAAAAATTAACTAATTTATTATTAAGCTTCTTACCCAAGACTGATGTATGTATTCACAATATGGTTTACAGCATTATAAGCCCAGAATACCATTAAAATCATTCCATCCCAGAAGGTCAACCGGCTGCTGACTCGGAGGCCGAGCTCTGCTAAGGGGGGCCCTTCTCAAAAGCTACCTCTGAGTCTGTCACAGCCTCTAGCCACAGAACTTCTGATCCAGGCACTAGACTCTTCCCAGTATTATATTTTCAATATTTTTGCTTTTGGATATGGCTTTTATTAAAATGAGGATCATTTTCCAGTTTCAAGCGGTACCCGTGGATTTAGATAGGAATGTGTTCGAAGCTCTGCGAGGCTTTGTTCTGAGTCTTCATCAAAATCATGTTCCAAACTAAACAATTAGTTCTAAATCTGAACATCAGTTTTGTACAGCCTCTAGAAAACATAAACAGTGTAAAATGCCGTGCTACAATTTATCTTGATTGCCTCTTTTGCTTCTGCTCAGAAACTTACTCTGTTGGGATGTCCTATGCAAGAAGATTTGTCAGAGATATCAGCCCAAGCCGTGCTCTGCCAGGCCTGGTAGCAAAGCTGACAAAGGCTCGCAAGGAGGGTAGAAAGGAGGAGGCATTGTGTGACTCTGCAGGGCTTTAAACAGCAACCTCTGTGATGGTAGGAAAACCCATGTGCAAATCTCAGTAACAGTTCAGATGATAAATTTGGACCAAGACAAGGTTCCTAAGTAGAACTTGTGTATTTTACTTGACTGGCTGGAATGCTTGAGGCATGTAAGCCTACTTGAATTCTGAAATAAAAGCAGCATGCTTTGAAACGAAATAGAACTGAAGAAGAATTGTGCAGTGCACAAGTGTAAGATACCACCGCTACATCTGCATCACAGCTTAACTTTTCTCTATGTATTCTTGCTTTCCTGTTGTGGCAGCCTTGAGAGAGGTTACATGAGAAGCTCTGAATACCTGTGGTCCAGCAGAAGGCATTTCTGAGGGACTAAGCGGCTCAGGCCAGTGGATAGCAGTATTACGCCTGCTACAAGAGGGCACCAGAGAAGAGCTCTGAGCCTGGAGGTGAGCCTGAGCAGACCAAGACAAATAGACGGTGAGTGTGCCTGAGCAACAGCCTTGAACCCACATGGCAGGGTGGCTGGAAACCTGTGGGGGCGTGGGGCGGATTACATTACATTGCAATTACCATTTCTCACAGCAGCCTTACTTCTGTCTGCACATTTCATTTGCTCCAAACACTTCCACAGCAAGAGTTGAAAGATACGCCTGCTCATTGTACCAGAAGGGAAGTGCTGTCCTCAGTTACTCTATATGCATGTGCTGCACGGAAAAAGGTTAAAAGATAATGTGAAAGATCAGACAGGAGTCCAGCACTTTTGAGCCTCTTTGGGACAGTGTCTGAGCTCGGTATTAGAAGAGTTTCTTGTTCTTGAGGTCACAGTATGAGTAAGAACAGCATGAAGAGGAGTGATAAATAGCAGAAATGGAGGCAGGCACTGCTTGTTATGATCATGCTTAAAACTAAGCTCACTGTTGTTGTGTAGCTAAGATCCAAGCAATTGTGATTTTTCAATTTGTGTGATCTTCCTCTGTGTGGCTCTGTGAATAAAATACGGTTTATATGAGAGAGAGGAATTGCACATAGATAATTCAAACTATTTTGTCCTAGTTGAACTTAGTAGACCAAAACCATGCCATGTCTCATCAGCTGTCAAGGTTCAGTAGTGGGGTACTCAAGACAACAACAGTGAAGAACCCATATAGCAATCATTGCAGCAAAAACCTTAAAAGGTCTTAAAATCATAAAGAGAGGTTTGGTCCTCATGTGATCTGTGATTCAAGCCTGTTAATAATAATCAGCAATAAAATTTAAGAAAGGAAGATTTCTGTAAAACTAGGGAGTGTCACCCATTGGAAGGATTGCTTTGGTTTTGCAAAATTTGTTGGAAAAACTGTAAGGTAGATTTACAGCTGAATTGATACAGGTTGCACTTCATGTTACCGTACAGGTTGCAGAGAGTCTGGCTGGGTTCTTGCACTATTTTTCTTCTTTTGCAAGTACTGCACAAACGAGAATGCTTTTAGCTTTGCATAATATTTTCAGTTAGGTTTTTACTGACCAAACCAGTACGTACATTCTCCTGTCCCCAGTTCCTTGGAAGAACAACAGTGCAGGGGTTCCAGGAAGACTATCCCAGTGTTGATCCTTTTTCCAAAGGAAAAATATCTCCGTTCAGGATTTCAGTGCCAGAAGTCACAAAGGGCCATTCTGAGGGGTGGTAAGGCATTGTCACTGAGCTGCAGTGCCAGTTCTGTGTGCAGACTTGGTATATTGCTGCTGTTGAGATTCCCTAATGCTAATCTCACACGCTGTGATACTCATGCCAGCCTGCTATAGGATGGGCTTCTGAATGTCTTTAATTGGTGGGAACACAGAGGTCCATTGTCTGCTTGTCTGCTATGTGTGTGGCTTGCCAGCTGGCTTATTCTTTTATGTTTGTATTGCTCCTTGCTTGCAACTTGGCATGGTTTTTGGGGGTGTTTTTTTTTTTTTTTGATGTTGCTTGCAAGGCAGATATATTTTCTTCCCCTTATAAGCTATGGAAAAACCTAAAGCTTCTTTTAAAAAAAATAAAAAAATTAAAGCAATTCAGCTTTTTGAAAACGCATAATTGAAGAGCTCTGAAATAATTGGCTTATTATAGTGCACCCGTAAAAATGAATTTGCATCTCATTTATGAACTATTAGATTCCCTATTACATGAGACTGATTGTTCTTAATGTGACTTGCATGTAATTTAGCATTCTTTACTCAAACACTTTGTAGCTAAACATTGGGGGAGGGAAGTTCATTCCAAAATCATGGTGCTAGATCTTAGATTATGGAGCATTCACAAACTGGATTCTGCATGTTGTGCTCTCAGCCTGCCGTTTGCCTCTATATTCCCATCCCAGCTATGCACTGTGCTGCAGAAGCCTAAAACTGATAAACTATTTTTTTCCTTACTACTTCTTCACCAGTAAGGCCTGGTCATGCTGCCGTGAGGGGTGTGATGACTGAAGGTAAGTGTGAGCTGCAAGTAGCCGGGTAGTTGCCTGGTGCCATGGATGCACTTCTGCTCACCCCTCAGCATGACAGTGACACAGGCTTGTTTAGCCTAAGGGGTCTGTCTGAAGTCTGCTCTCCTGGACTTAAGGAGAACAGACCTCGGCCTTTTCCACGATCTGCTTGGGAGAGTCCTGTAGGATAAGGCCCTGGAGGGAAGAAGGGGCCCAAGACAGTTGGTTAATATTCCAAGATTACCTTGTCTAAGCTCGTGAGTGATGCATCTCAACAAAGAGGAAGTCAAAGCAAAAATGCCAAGAGGTCTGCATGGCTGAACAGGGAGCAAACTCAAGGCCAAACCATCAGAAAAAGGAAGCCTGCAGAGGGTGGAAGCAAGGACAGACAATCTGTGAGGAATACAGAGATACTGTCAGAGCATTCAGGGATGGAGTAGGGAAAGCCCAGATGGAATTGGATCTGGCCAGGGATGTCAAGAGCAACAAGATGGGCTTCTGCAAGTGCATCAGTGACAAAACACTAAAGAAATTGTGGGTCTGGTGCTGAACGAAATGGGAGACCTGGTTACCTGGGACAGTGAAAAGGCCAAGGTACTGAATGCATTTTTTGCATACCTTTTACCAGGTGGAGTGGCCTTCAGGAATCCCAGGTCCTAGAGACTAGGCTGAAAGGCTGGAGCAAGGAAGATGTACCTTTGGTGGAAGAGGATCGGGTCAGGGAATACTTAACTGCACATCTGTAAGTTCATGGGCCACAATGGGATGTACCCACAGGTTCCGAGGGAGTTGGCAGGTGATTGCAAGGCCACTCTGTAATCTTTGGTCAGTTGTGGCACTGGGAGAGGTGCTGAAGGACTGGAGGGAAGCACGTGTCCCTTCTGTATTCAGGAAGGGCAAGAAGGAGGACCCAGGGAACTACGAGCTGATCAGCCTCATCTTGATCCCTGGGAAGGTGGTGGAACAGCTCATCCTGGAAACTACTTCCAGACACGTGAAGTAGATCATCAGTAGTCAGCATGGATTCACTGAGAGGAAGCCACGCCTGGTGAGCTTCCATAATGAAGTCACCAGTGCAATGGATGAATGGGGAGCAGAGCAGTGGATATTGACTCCTGTACTACAGGAAAGAGAAGAGAAGCTGGTGAAGCCTGGGCTGGATGAGCAGACTGTGCAGTGGATCGAAAACTGGCTGAATGGCCAGGCCCAGAGAGTAGTGGTCAGTGGTGCCAAGTCCAGTTGGAGGAAGGAGTGGAGTACCCCAGGAGGTCAATACTAGGTCCAGTGCTGTAATGTCTTCATTAATGCTCTGGACAATGGGGACAGAGTGCACCCTCAGGACATTCTCAGATGTCACAAAACTGGGAGGAGTGGCTGACTGCCCAGAGGGCTGCACAGCCATCAGGAGGGACCTCGACAGGCTGGAGGGGGGCTGATGGAAAGCTCGTGCAGTGCAGAGCCCTGCCCTGGGGCTGAACAGCCCCTGGCACCTGGACATGCTGGGCGCTACCCAGCTGGAAAGCAGCTCTGCAGAAAAGGTGCTGGGACTCCTAGTGGACACCAAGTTGACCACGAGTCAGCGGTGTGCCCTTGCCACTAAAAGGCTAATGATGTTCTTGGCTACATTAGGCCCGGTATTGCCAGCAGGACAAAAAAAGCAGTGCTTTGCCTTTATTCAGCATTGGTGAGGCAGGTTGGAGACCTGACCTGTGTCAAGTTTCAGAATGCCCCCCAGTACAAGAGAGACGTGGACATACTGGAAAGAGTCCAATGAAAGGCATCCAAGATGGTGAAGGGACTGGAGCATCTCTCCTCTGAGGAGAGGCTGAGAGCTGGGACTGCTCAGCCTGGAGAAGAGGAGGCTCAGGGGGACCTCATCGATGTCCATAAATACCTGAAGGGACGGTGCGAAGAGAACAGAGCTAGGCTCTGTGCAGTCTCCTCCTTGGAGATCTTCAGAAGCCACCTGGAGGTGGGCCTGGGCACCCTGCTCTGTGCAGTGCTGCTGGAGCAGGGCTGGGCCAGAAGGACCCAGAGGTCCCTGCCAGTCTCAGCCATTCCGTGTTCCAGTGCCAGGGACATGAGCTGCAGCTGACAGCATGCCTGCAGCACAAGTGCAGTGCTTGGATCACAATTCTGGAGTCCCCCTGTAAGGCAGTTGGGTGGCTCATTCCCAGAGCTCAACCGTGCCACCCGCAGTGGATTTGGTGGTGGTTGTGGTGAGAGCAGTGCCTGACCTCAGTAACGGTGTGCTGCTCCTGGAGGTAACGTGCCTGGCAGAGGGCTGTGGGTGCTGCAGGTGTTCCTCATGGAGCTGCCCTGGTGGTCATGATCCATGGGGTGTCCCAGAGGATTTGTAAGTGAATGCTTTCCAGCTGGTGGGCTGGGCAATCTGCATGTATCGAGGTGTTGGAAACAGCCATCTGTGATGCTACCGAAAGCTCTGTTCTACCAGAAACGGGACGCAAACACTACCAGAAACCATCACCTCCCCTGTATCCTTCTGTCGGCCTTTCCTGTGCATGACCATTAGTCTGGGCAAAGTTGAGGCGTTAGTGTAGGCAAATGTTATTGCAAAGACCAGACCTGATTCCCTTTACTGCATTTCAAACTGCAGGATGGGAAAAGAAACTCAATTGTGTGAGTTTCTGCAGAATTAATGAGCTGTAATGTCAGAATATCTTATTTACTATAGCTAGCAAAAGGCTAAAGAAAAGATGTACCTAAGTGCTCTCCAACAGACAGAAAAATGGAATGGTTTAGAGAGCTAAGAGACTAATGTTAATCCCTCTTTGGACACAGGCAATTAAGAAAATATTGCTGCTAAGTGTTGAGCAGCAACAGGTATAGCAAGCCCTGGAGTCATTGGTTTGAGTATCAGTGGCTTCAAAAATGGGATAATTCTGCATGCATTTTTTTTCAGGAAGCATGTGGAGAAGTGAGCTTTTAATTGATCATTTTGTTTAGCTGATGGAACATGTGGTTTAATCCAGGGCATAATCCCACTGCTCCTGTTGGTTATGGGGCAGTGGGTCAGTGTTGCACAGAGTGAGGTAAGGGGAAGGGGAGCTGGACTGAAAAATTACAGAAGGACCTTATGCTCTCTCAGGCAAAGTAAACTGCATACAAACCCATTGACTTAAGTAACCAGCAACAGTGAGAGCAGGTACACCAGAACAGCAGCGACATCCTTTGTGTTTCATTTGCCTTTCTTGACTGTGAACACTCTCAGAACTGCAGGTGAGCAGCACAACACTTGTATAGGAGGACCTATGACACCAAACAGCCAGGGAAGCATGATTTATCCCTGTAGCCCCCTTCTCCTCTTCCACTGATTTATAACAGAGATTTAACTTGGCCTCAGAAACGTGGAGGTACTGCACCTTTAAAAGCTACCATTTCACATAGGAAATTATTCCCTTTCTGCATTAGAGCAGATGAGAAAAGTGTCAGTGCCGGTTCTGGGCGTTTCTGGGCTGCCACTCGCTGTTAGGGGAACAATGACTCCAAGTCTGAGTCGAGCCTGACTTTGGGGCTAAAGGTAAGGAAGCACATGGCAGGCACACTGCAGAAACAGGGGCTCTGCAGCTCAGCAGGTCAGGCGATAGCCTGCTGCAGCTGCTCTGTTAGCATATTTCTTCCTCTCCATCCCTTGCACTGCACAGCAGACTTTGTTATTGTTTTGCTTAGAGGTCCTTTTACACCTCAGAGTCTGCAAAGGGTTGTAATAGAGATTCAGAGTTCAGGGGTTAAGCAGAATTGATCTGTTAGCTTTTCCAGGACGGGTGCTCTGCTGCCCTGGCCCTTGAAGGATAAATGTCTTATTCAGACAAATCCACATCGCTTTTCAGAGCGACTTAGTTTGCTGCACAGCTGTTGTCAGGGAGCATGGCTGGTGCCTACATTACTGGTGGAAGGCAGCAGGGAACGGGCTTCTGGCTTCTTTTGGGGAGGAAGGGAGAAACATGCATTTTCAAAGCAGCTTGTTGTTTAGTAAATGTGTGTTTTTAATTCCCAAATAAACACATTTTCAGTCTGTTCCCATTTTGGAACGTGGATTCTGGGCACCATTTAAAAGGTTCCTTTCAGCTTACGCTAGTTGGCAATCAAAAGCACCCATCAGCCTGGATCAAAAATTGGAAGTCTCTGCTTGAGCTAAAACTTGCAGTTGCGAGTAAAGAAAGAAGCAGTACAGAGGTGAGGCTGTAAGATTTACCCCACCTTTTTTTTATTTTTTTTTATTTTTTTTTATATAATAAGCATATTTTATGAAGAAGGCTTAATTTCTCCCACCAGAGTTGAAGGTTGTGTCTGATGACACTTGCTTGAAATGGAGGGAGGAAAGAGCTGGGAGAAAGGTTGTCCTCACACAGCAGAGGTACAGAAATTCTGTGGCTTTGCCAGTGGCACAGGAAATCTGCGGTGAGCTGAGAACTGGATCCTGGAGTTACATGTAGCTCTTGTCTCCTGGAAGCAGCACTGCTGCTTGTTTACAAGTATTTTTCTTTTTAAGGACACACCATGGTTATTAATAAGGTAAATTAAAAGGGCAAAAGTTGTAGAGAGACAGTGGAGAGAAATCCTTACACCTGTTACCATGTTCATTACTCGCCACTGTTTGTGTTTTTTCACTGCCACAGATCACAATGCAGACATAATGCTAATTATCCGTGCAGGAGGTCGTTTTTGCATGCTAAAGGAAAACACTGGTATGTCTTGCTAATTTGATTTTAATATCTGTGCCACGCTATTGTTTGGCCTAGAAATTAGATTGCTTTTTACTAATATAATTGGCTAATTAAAACATCTTCTTCTCTAGGAGATGGGGAAGATACCCATGGTCCTTATGTGACTTGGGACATAATAAAGTAAACATGAGTCAGTTCCTAATCCAACAAGAGCTCATTTGGAGCACAAAGAAAGGAGAGTGCTTAATGCAATCTCCTTAACGAGCTTTTGAGATAATTTCGGGTCCAGTCTTCCACCTTTGTAGCAGAGATAGAAACACTTGGAACTTCGAAGAGTGGCACTGTAGGACTGCTGTGGCAACCAATACCTGACTACCATCAGTGTAATGTATTTGCAATATTCTGTATTTTTAGTCATTGTAAGCTTCCTATGTGGGGCTAGTTCTGAGATATAAAGCAATAGAAAAGAACAAAGTTGCACCGAAACATGCTCCTTCTCCCAGCAAAGAACAGAGCTGGCTTTGCAACCTGATGCTCAAATCGTGCTATTTCCTTGCTGTAAGCACTTACCACCAGGTCTGAGTCCCTGGAAGGGAAATTACCATGGGTCGAGCCACTGCTTTCCTCTCTCCTTTGGTTCAGAGTTGATGTGGGGTAGACAGGTGAGGAGGGGACAAATGTTAACCTCTGCCAAAAGAGTGGAGATGGAAGAGAGTGGGAAATAACTTCCAATAAGCAGATTGCTCTCCTGTCTTGGATGCCAGCTGTGATAGTCACAGCCTCTTTCCCCAGGACACTCATTGGATTCCACATTAATACAGCACCCTTCAAACAGGGCTCAAGGAAAAATCACAATCCATCTCTGAGTCTGGAAAGAGTTTTAGAGACTTATGCTAATCATATTTAATTTGTATGTGCAAATGATTTTAACTAAATGTAGGCTTCCCTTAGTATCTTCAATTAAAAGCGCTGGATGTGCTCCAAAGTTGCAAATTCCTTCACTAAGCCAGTAGGGAATGATAATGAATTATTGCTAATATAGCCATAAAGCTTTTATTTGCATAAGTAATATGAAGCTAATGTGTGGATAAAATTAAACTTTAAAAATGAAATATTATTAAAACAAAACTGTTAATGAATTTGGACACATTACTGAGCAGGTATATTTGGCAGCTGGCTAGAACAGATAATTCTAATAGAAGTCTAGTTGAATCAAAATCAATATTGAACATTACATAACACGTTGGAGATAGTTTAGCAAGTTATATGTGCTCATCTTCTCAATTCTGATGTGTTTCATCATTGTTAGCTTTCACAATCTTGACTAAAACAAAAGAAGGTACGATAACGGAGGAAGGTGAAATGAATCTCTGAATTTGAGTATTTCATTCTCTCCTTACTGCTATAATTAGGTTGTCTGGAGAGAAAGTGCTCTGAATTCTCAGTAGTATGCAAGAGAACTTGAAGATTGAAAGTCACGTTATAGGTAGGTGCTGGACTTGTGTCCTCCTTATACCAGCAGTATTGGTATTGTATTAATGATATTACCAAGGCTTCACTTTATTCTTCTTGAAATGTTCCACTAATCATTTTTTCACTCTTCCACATCACAGAAGTCTTTCCTCAAAGTATTGTGGATGTTTTGGGCAGCAGCAGTTCAGGGGAATTACTTCAGACTAAAATAATCTCAAGACCGGAACACGGTTAGATGAGAGAAATTATTCCAAAACAGCAAATTCTGCCTCTCTAAGAATGCTATGTGATGGATTATTTTGATCAGATTTTTCTTTTCTGCCACTATCACACATGAAATTGAACCTGAGCACCATCTCTCTGCTTTGTCACAGAGCACGGTAGGCATTTTATGGTGTCTCAACAAAACAATTGCAAAGTAATTGCTGAGATTGCCTGGCTAGGGGCTCTTAAATGCAAACATTGGACATGCCTCCATTTCACTCCTGTGCTCGCCATGCTGCTGTCTTCTACACACGTTCATTTCTACTCATTTACACAGCTATGGCTTTACTCCTGATTATATCCAGGTGCTCCAGTGTGGAAAGGTTCAGTTACAGTTCCAATGTTAGGCTCTTTTGCTGCCTTTTTTCTATAAAGCAATGTATGCGAAACTGTATAAAGCACCCCATAGATGTTTTATCATGATATCCCAAATCTACTTCCTTCTGGGGCTCAACATGGACCATATTGTGAGCCTCTACTTTTTCTGGCATGCAGACCCCATCGAGACAACTTAGAGTTGCTGCATGTCTCAACTAGCTGAGAAAGAAGTGTTTTGTGGGCCAGAGGTTTCATTATCATGACTGAGAAATGAATTCATGTTCTCTTTTGCACAGGAGGATTCAGTACTTCACCTTTTTGTAGAGGCCAAAACGCTGACACCTGAAAAGATGAAAGTTGTCAGCTCTCAGCTGGTGTTTTGTCCGAAGCGGAAGGGGCTCTGTTGATTTCAACCATCTAAGAATTTGTCCATATCTGTGTTCTTTCAGAGAAGGCATTTCAGAAATAACCTAGGGAAGTTGTTGCATTTCTGTGGGGCTTGCATACCTGACCTACATACACAGCTTTGAAAATTCAAGTCCTTAGGAACTAAGGTTGAATTCAGTGTTGCTTTTTGGTGCAGAAAGGCCCGTTAGGTTTTCCTTTATTTTTTGCCAATTTTACATAAGGATGTTTTGGTGGACAAAAAATTGGGAGATATTTCTCCCTGTGTTTATTTTCAGTTACTTTATTATTATTTTTTTGATAGGAATAAGTTAGTTTCTGTTACATTCTAAGAACAGAGGATGTGTCTGTTGAAGCTGTAAGCTGACATGGACCTGGATAGAGTGGTGAATCAAACTGGCTCTTCTGTCATTTATAGTTTGACTCTTACATGTACGTTAATCTTACCACAGTGGGATACTGGCATATTTTGTGTCCCAAAGAAGAGTCTGATACTTGGGATATCAAGAATCATCTACCATTTTGCAGATGTATTTCCCATTTTTGCACACAAGTATATTATGTTTAGCTTTATCTAGTTTTTTGCACGTAACTTTCAAAACATGTGAGTTATACCTTTTCTTATTCGTAATGTAATTGTCTCCTAACTCAGTGATGAAGGGGAAAGGTAATAGGAAGTTGGCTGTATTGATCTTAAGTATGCTGTGTTCTGTAAGGCTAAGCACACTTGGTCTGTGTACCACAGAGGAGGTTGCAGGGTTTCTGGGAGGTGATGAACTTTGCCTGTGGCTTGTTCCATCAGGTTGTGATACCTCAGAGGTTTCCATGTGGGTGTCTGCGCTGGCACAGCTCCCCCTGCCTCTCGCCTGGCAGGGCTGAACTGGTGCTGGGTCAGCCAGCAAGCTGAAGGGCTTGATGTGAAGGGAAAGGAGCCAGTAGAAGCTGCTGACACTGGCCCTGCCTCTTCCCTGGGACCTGGCCTTGAGCCTGGCCCAGACTGGGCTCTGTGCTGGTAAAATGCACACAGACCTCTCTCCTCTCCCACTTCACTCCCTGAGCTCCCCAGGAGGTTGTACCATGTGTCTTATGGGTCTTGTCTGTTTTAAGTTCTTGATACAGTCAGATTCTGAATTACCAGGTAGCTTAATTTTTGCACATGTGCATGTGAACATCTAAATTTAGTAAGTAACTCATTCTGTTCACTGGGAGTAAACCCAAAGCTTATGGGACAGGAGGCGTTTCTTATTCCTTCACTGAAATGCACCTGTGCTCACTTGACCCGGTGGAAAATTTGGTGTTCAGAGCATGAAATCCCTAAACAGATGAAGAGGAAGATTCTGGCCCTGCCTTTTACATCTTTGATTCAGCAAAGTTGAGTGGATTTAAATTATGCTTTTGATAAACAGAGAAGCCCAAACCTTGTCTCTCTGCTGATATCTCGAATGTCGAATTTCACCCCTGTGCAATTGGAAATGCTGACTTATTAAACCTTGGAAATTGGGCTTGATAATGGAAACAGCAACTTAGCGAACCTTAATTATTATTGCAGCCCTGGCCATGGCCTGCCTTTCTGCACACAGGAAGAATTCAGTATGAGAGGGTGAGCACAGTAGGAGCAATTTGTCCTGAATGCTGCTGGTTGTGAACGTGGGCGTTCTCCGTTCTGGCCACCTGGCTCAGTCACCCTGCGAAGTTATTGAACTCAGTGGGGGCTGCGTTGGCGCTAAGATAGTGAAAAAGAAGCGACTATTAGCCTTTTTTTGTACCCTGTTTTGAAGAGTCAGTTTCAATATCTGAGTGGAAATGTGTCTGCTGCACTGCTTTGTTATTAAGATAGCTCAGGAAGATTTGACAGAGTGGTGTTAAAAAGTTAAATCACAAATGACTGTTCAGAGGTGAGTTTACTCAATTCTGCTTTCATTCACTCCTGCTCCTCAGTTTTAGAAGTATTTCAATACTGAAATATATCTCATCATTTTCAAATGCTTAGGAGACAAGGCCAATGTTTCATCAATTTATGTATGTCTCAAATGGCCTTTCTATCCAAGAGTGTGCTTGAAACTCTGGATTATAGGCATAAAAAGATGAATAGAATTGTAGTGATTTGCTTTAAAAGAGCACTAAGATTTGGGGTGTACGATGAAAGCCAGCTATAGCCTAAGCGTTTTTCTCCTGTGTTGCTTTTTCAAAAGAGTAGAGTGGAAAAATCAAAAGAGATGGCAAGGATATGTTTTATATTACTGTACAAAAGCAAACAGATGGTTTACTTTTTCTCCTTTTTTTAAATATGTAGCTACTGCATTCTCCTGTTATCTCTTGGAATGCTTTCAGATATCAATTTAGTTTGCAGAACGGAGTTGATTGAATAACAGGTTTATCACAATTTCAAATCAATTAGAAATACTGCTCGCCAGAGGAGGAGATGGTTTACCTAAATGTCAATAATAAAATTGTATAAGCCATGAATTACTTCGGACTATTGAGCATTATTACATTTCTCTGTTACAGGGACAGTTCTGCTGCAATTAGTTGGCAGGAGCTGCTAGAGATGGGCAGGCTGGTTTATGAGCAGATGTAAAGCAGCTCTCAGGGTCCTGCGCGGGAGTTTTGCTGCCTCTTGGTGCCGGTGTGAGCGGTTCCCTCCCATCGGCTGCTCCCAGCCTTCGGTCTGTTCCTCCTCTCCGTCCTGCTCAGCACTTGCTGCTGGAAGGACAGACACAGGGGCCTTGCTCTGGGCTGCAGCTGGCGGTGTTCAGTGTATGATTATCGCTTCTTTTTATTGGTATGGTGTTTTTATTTTTTTGTATTTGTTATTAACTTTGTACGTTATTTTCTCTTCCACATCAAGAAGCAGGAGATACGGACAGATAGGTGCTTTTGTATTGTGCCAGCTGTAATTAACTGTTCTGCCCAAGCCAGTTTCTTGTAACCTGGCTTGTCTCTCCTAATTATGTGTTTCATACAGTATTTTATACAAGTTCTACTTAGGAAATAAAATTATTCCCGAGAATCTAATTTTTAAGAGAAGGAGATTGAAAGAGGTGATATATGTGAGTTTTAAAAACTGAGATGAAATGCAGCATTATCAGTATCCTTCTTAGAAGAGTGTTGATTTTTATCATTTAACCTGTTATTAGTTGAAAACATGATTGTTCCCTTAATCTGCAGTACTTTGCCCATTGGGTCCCCCTGACACTAAAGCACTTGCTTAAACGTGTTGCTGTTTGATGAAGCAACACTTCAGCAGCTACTCCCATGGAAATTTGCTGACCTCAGAGTCACTGCATGGGGTACTGGCATTTCTGCCAGGGCACGCGTGTGCTCTGGGAACGTGTTGGGTCCGTGC
The DNA here is from genome assembly GCF_009819795.1 of Aythya fuligula. Classification (NCBI taxonomy): domain Eukaryota; kingdom Metazoa; phylum Chordata; class Aves; order Anseriformes; family Anatidae; genus Aythya; species Aythya fuligula. The sequence continues at coordinate 2,847,577 of NC_045578.1, read as the reverse complement.
AAGAGAGGACTTGGGACACGACAGCAGCACACGCAGCTCGTGCACTGTGCTACAGGACATGTTCTGGGGATACCTGAAAACTTGTAATTTGCAGGTTGGCTGGCAGCTGGCTCGGGGAGGTTTTAGCTCTAGCACGCTGGCTTGCTGTTAGCAGTGAAGTGCTGGGGTAAATTTACATGTTGCTTGAGAAAATTTGCAAATAGTTGTGTGCTGTCTCCTTGTCCTTCAGTGGAATCTGAAACGGAGCTGAGGTATGTGAACTGGGCCCAGCTTTGCATCCAGAAAATGAGCGTTGAGATGAACATCGGGATAGCGTGTGGAGAGCACATCCCAAGCTGTGAAGCCCCTTACTGTTGAGACAGGTTGGCAGCATTACAGCACTTAGGCTCAGTTGAACCCTGAACCAAATTCAAATGTTTTTGCATTGTATGTTTGCAGTTTTATTCCAGTGTCTGCTTCACAGACTGCAGAGGTGCAGATTTCTAGTTCAGAGATAGGGAAGAAGTTTTTCACCCTTAAGGAACCAGCTCCTCTCACCTCTCTGAACAGTAGCAGTAGGAAAACCACTGGAAAGTGTTTCAAGATGCTGAGTCTTGATACAGGTCTTGCACATGGGTGCCTGGGAGATGTGCAGAGGTCCTTAAGTTCCTTGTGCTGTATTGCACGGGAGCGAGGTGCTCCCTGTCCATCTCCACGCCATCTTCCCAGGCTGTCAGTGGTGCTGGTCAGCTGACGGGGTTTGAATTGCATCCAGCTTGGCTTTGTCCAGCAGTCAGACCTGCATACCCGTGGATAACCAGACTGAAAGGTGCTGCTTTTCTAGGGAAATACCTGTCTTGTGATGAACTATACCCAGGACTTCCTTCCTACACAGGCATCTTTAGTCGCAGCAAATCCTACAGGTTTTGAGTCCTACAGGGCAGACCAAGAGCAGGTGGGTTGAGCAAATTCGTCCATTTCTTACCTGTTGTTTTGTTCAGGGCTGTAATAACACATTATGGTATAATCCCCACTGTACAACTGGCCAAAATGACTGTCTTTGGTCTCAGACTAAAACTGGGAGCACTATTTATTTTTGTTACAGAATTTAAGGTGCATCAACAGCTGCGACTGAGCTCAAAAGAAGCTTCCAGCACTCATCAGTGTTGGATCGCAGAAAGCTGCTTTTGGCTAGGGCAGAAGGAAATTCCTGGCGTAGTCTCTGCAGTAACCTCCAACACCTCTGAGCTCAGTGAGGTCAGCCTGGGTCACTGCACAGCTTTTAGGGTTGTTTTGGTTTGGTTTGTTTTTATTTGCTTCTGTTGGCATTGATCTCTGGAATACAGTAAAAATATTTGTTCAGCGGAGGCAGGGTGACAGATATCTCTTGTATGAAGAACTATTTGATGAGCTGTTAGTTTTGAGTGCCTTTCCTATTCATTGAACTAATTAGCTCTACAAATCTTACTGTCAACCAGTCATATAGCCACTTATTTATTTTCCCCTGTGCAGAATTTTTACTTTGCTGCATATACACAGAGCTATAAAACCAAATGCACCAAAAATTGTCTCTTAGTTGGATATAAATGGAAACAAAATGCGCTTGGAATTATTATTACATGTACCATTAATTTTTATTTGAACTGTCATATAAAAATGCCAAACGGCTTTCATTGTTTTTCACTGTTGCACTCATGTAAATGTAGAAAGGTTGTTGATATTTTTTATCTTTTAATGCTGTTTTACTGTCTTCAGGGAGGGAGTATGAAAATGGCTATGTCGAACTCAGGGGAGAACAGAGATTTTAACGCTTGCCAGGGTACCTGGCATCTGCTGCTGTCACTGCTCACAGCGTCTCTTTAGAGTTGTTGCTTGGTTTTAACCTCCTCTGGTGCCTTCTCCCCTTCCTGTAAGCTTAGCATTTTTGGCAGCCTTTTTTTACATCATAGACAGTGGAGTTAAGTGTTTGCTGCAGTTAAAGCATTTCAAGCTCATTAAAATGTGGCTGCTAAAATGGTCCTGAGCTGTGTTTAGTCACGGTGAGTCTGGCTGATGCTGGCAGTGCTGGTGCAGAGGGTGTTATCGTGGAAGGTACCTAGCACATGTACATGGGAAATGTGTGATTCCTGGCACAAATGCCTCTTGTGATTTGATCTGTGTGACATTTCTGATTTGGGACGGGATCACGTGGGCTCTGGAGACTCAGCAGAATTCATCAGTAACCAGTGGTGCTCCTGGGGAGCTGTGAGGTGGGGCCTCGGCAGGGTGTGATCACCCTCGGAAACGTGGCCAGGTGCTGTCTGGCTGCACAGCTGCCCACAGAAGTTGCCAGTAATTGCTGGAAGTTGTGCCATGTAATGGCAACTGCAATTGTACTGCCTGTTGGGAAGGGATTTCCCATTTTGTAACCTGATGTATTTGAAGTCAGCAAAGCCAAGATTCCTCTTCTACAGATGCAGCAATGTCTATTTGTGAGCATGAAGTACACAGATTTTTGCCAATTACAAAGTTGTACCCCCCCCTTCCCACCCTGCTTTTGGAAGATTGTAAGTATACCTCATTTTGGCAGCAGATGGAAGTAATGGAGTTGTGTAGGATCAAACATGAATTAAGCTGTATTAGAAAGGAAGCAAGCATTTACATTTTATTCTTTCCACTGAAGAAAGCCCAGCTCAAGTGAAGTGTAGGCAAACAGAGCATGTGTGGCCCAAAGGCAGTGAGTGGTGAAAGCAGAGCTGTAAAATGGAGAACTGCTAAATAGAACTGCTCTAATTAGCTTCAGAGTGCTCTTACTTAACTATCAGAAATGTGTGGCCAATTTTGATGTGTGAACTTCAGAAAGGATGTTGGCAAAGTGGACAGGATTTGGAAAAGGTTTACAGGGAAGATTTGAAAATCGTGCCATCTGAAGAGAGGCTTAATCTCTTTCTCCTGTTTGAAAAGAAGAAAAGATGACTTGAGGAGGAGATCTGTGATAATAACAGCTCTTTTATCTCATGTTAGAAAGTACAAGAGCCCGTGTTTGGCAGCCGTAGCTACACGTGGTTAAGGCAGAGTTCTGTCTGTGGGCATATTTGTCAGCTGGATCACCTTCAGTGTGCCAGGCACCGGCTGCTGCTTGAAGTCTGTGTGATCAAGGCAGAGTCCTCAGAACTGCAGATCTGATGATGTTCTGCAACAAATGCTCTGGTCTGTGTTAGACAAATCAGGTAATCATGGGGCAATGGGAAGAACAACATACCTAATTTTGGATGAAACTTGACAAGCCTGCAAATGTAGGTAAATGATGTGGCCGCATCTGATACCTGTGGTAGATGCTCACCAAGACGGTGGCAATAAATAAGTTGGTGGGTGACCTGGAAATTGGGAGGAGGACTTCAGGTGTACTTTTTCAGTCTGTTCTCTGTTGATTCAGTTGGTGCGTTATTAAATGTTGGTGTGGCTGTGATCACCTCATGGTTAGTGATGTTGATGCATCTCTTGATAGGATCTAACTGTCCTCACTATTCAGAAATCTCTCTTCTGTGGTGCTGAAGGCCTTCCTGGTCATCATGAGAGCACAGTATTTACTTTGATTTTCTCTTTAAGCATCTTGTCCACACTGTTTCACCTGAAGCTTTCCTTGAAAGAAAACACTGTTACAGTACCAAGCTCATCACAACTTCTGGAGTGAATAATAAGCAGCTTGCTGAGGTGGATGGACAGATTTTGAGTGATGCGGGCTTTCCATCAGACAGGTCAATCAAAAAGATGTTCAGAGATATGCTTAAGGATTAGGAATTGGCTTTAAAGGGTCATATGTGCTGCATTAGAATAACATGCATGGTAATGAGATTTGGTAAAATGGGGTTTATAACGGTTGAAGTTGGTATGGTTTTTAGTCCGTGGTACCTGTTCATCTGTGTTAATAGTGCATTTACAAAACCTACAGTAAAACAAACTATAAAAGATGTAACTCACTTGAATTATGCTTTGAAGTCAATTTCTGTGTATCCCATTTCAAGAAAGTGTTGCACTATGTTAAAAACCTAGATCCCTACAGACTATTCCGCAGGGTGGCAAATCTTGGTGTTACCGTTTCTCAGATGTTTGTCAGTCATGCAAGTACCTCTGCTTATAGGAAATGGGGTGTTCAGTTTTATGCTTATAAGAGGGCTTTCAATTTTAATTCAGCTTACACCATCTGTAATATTTTCTTTAGTCCTGTCACATCGTTGTTGAGAGTATGCTTCAGTACAATTTTGAAACGTTTCTTTGCTGTCTTGGCAATACTAGAAGTGCTTTTCCATATCAGCAATGATGCGTGAACACTGAAAACTCACTAGAGAATTGTGCTGTGTGTTGAGAGAGTCTAACTAAAAAAAGCAAATGCATAACTGGTGTTTAGAAAGTTACTATCTTAAAATTAAGAATTAGTCATCTTTGCAGTTTAATTTTAAGTCTTATAGTCAGGATTTCTCACATCCCCAAATTTCTGAACAAAAATATGTACTGAAAGAAATGACTACAGAACAAAGTCCTGGCATGACACTTACAGCACTCATCTGAGCACTGACCTGTCACCTTCCACCAGTATGTGAGCAGTGATCAAAAGCTGGCAGAAGATGTAGATATACTCACACATTGAAACAACTTATTATTTATGTTTATCAGTAAAACTTATGCTGAAGAAAGCCGAGGCTGTTTTTTATGTTGATATTTATCATTTAGCAGCTATGGTAAAATTTGGGGAAGCAACAAATGTTCTTGGTGGGGGAGCATCAGAGCAAATCTCCTTGTATTGCTGTGCCTGTTAACTCTGCAGGAGGAGGTGGAAAAACCTCCGGGCAGGCTGCATTGAGTACTGCATTTAAGAGGAGAGGGTTAAAAAAAAAAAAAAGAAGCCTAGTAAAGTTTTTAGTAATTTTGGCTTGAAGGGTAATTTTCTTGTCAACTATATAATTAATGCACCATACATTACAGTAGCCCATTGTTATTCTAGAATGCCAGGATACATTTCAAACTGAATAGCTGTTTAACAAAACACTTGGCAGATTTATTACCCTTAGGTGATTCTGTCAGTCAGCATTTTCACACGTTTAGCCTGAAGTAGGCAGAATCAATTTTGGTATCTATTTAGTGAAATGCAGAGCTGTTTAAATTAAACCACACACACGTATGCACAGCCCCCTAGAAAATCAGGACTTGTATTGGATCTTCATCTATTAGCAGTGAAACAAGAATTACCCTTGCATGCTCTTTGTCTTTTTCCTCCACAGTCAAGGCATCGTCTGCCACTTCCAATATCTACAAAGAGGTATTTTGTGGTCATTTTCAGATAATGTCTTCAATGTTGTGCTTGTCTTTTTGTTACTTTACAGAACACTTACTTGGCAGCTTCAGAAACTAAGGTTCAGCAATACCCGTGTACATAATGGGTATCCTTAAACAAGGAGATGTCATGTTGAATTTGCAGTTGCCAGTGCTGAAAAAAAAAAAAAAAAAAAGAAAAAAAGAAGCAATTAATATTGGAAGGAGGGTGTGGGGCCTTCTGAATTTAGTAATTTCTCTTATGATAGGCTCAGAACTTTTTCCAAAAGGGGCTGATTTAATTACTTGCTACAAAGTACTAGGATTTTCAAGGATGAAAATGCTTCATTTTTATTTTTCAGTAGCAGGAGATACAGACTACAAATAGGAGCATCGTATAGCCCAGGTATGAAGATGGAGAATAAAGATGGTAGTTGAGAAACAAAAAATGCATGTTGCTTGTTTGAAGCAGCAAAACATCAGGTAATCATATTCTCATATTTTCATTGTTGAGGCACCACATTTTTCCACTATTTTTAAATATCCTGAGAAATATTCTTTGAACCTTTTTTTTTTAACTTAAAATGAAAAATGAATACATTCAGTATATATCCACTTTTTTTTTCATTGCTACATATTTCTTCTTTTGCTACTGTGCTTTCTAATATTCATTTATTTCTTTATTTTTATTTTGAAGCTACAAAATGCCAGAGCTGTAATTTCTTTCCTGTTTCACAGTAGGCATCTTTGGTGGAGCCTGAAAAGTCAGCAAAGAGCAAAGGCACAAGTCGGGGGAAGACTTAATTCTGACACCTCACCTGAACTGATCTTCTGTTAACAGGTTTAAAGGTAGGGAATTGAAATTAAAAAGAAATCAAGTAATTCCTTTCACAAACATTTAAAGAGTTTTAAAATGCTTGTATTTCCATGTAAACCTTAAAGAAGAAAAAGATATGTTCATTGTATGGCAAAGCCTGAAGAGGAGGAAAAACATTTGAAATAAAAAAATTCTACATGAAAATATTCAATGAGCTTTAAAAAAAACCACAACCCACAAGTTGGGCTCCCTGATACTGCACCTGCTGAACTGTCTGTAAGATCAAATTCACTTCGGAGAGAGACCAAGGTGCGTTAAGTAGGCCAGGTTTGTCACTGGGAGGTTGTTCAGACGTCAATCATTGTCACTTCTCACCCCAGCTGGTGGCAATCCATCTGCACTTGTCAGGCTGGGTGGTGGTTATATTCACTCGTGCATTAAGCTGGCACAGCCGTCCACTGTGGATCTGACAGTAGTACCAGACCTTCCCACAGGGAGAGGCTTCTCAAACATGACTAATTTGGATAGCTTTAATTAAAGAGCAGCACATAAATATGCATACACAGCAGTAAGCGGTGGACAGCTTCCTTGGGAGTTGATGAGAGGGTGGGAAGGAGGGGCTGTGAGCTTGGTGTCCCCGCTCCCCGTTGGTGCTGGGCGATGCAGCTCACCGCCTGGTAACTTCCCCTGTAGCTCAAGGTGGTTGTTCTGCCCGTGGGCTGCAGGCTCTGTGCTTTGTGGCACAGGGAGCCAAGGCAGCAGCAGCAGCTGTTACAGAGCACTAGAAGATGAGGAGGCTCAGGGATCAATGAAATGTTTTATTATTCCAGTTGATGTCAGACCTCGCCATGCACGCTGCTGGTGTTAACAAAGGTTCCCTGGGAAACAGTTGGGATAACCCTCCAGTAACAAATAACTCACTCTCAAGTTACACCAAGCGATTGTGCTACCTGGTTTTGTCTTGCCATAGCAAGACAAAGCAACCAGCAGTGCTGCCTGTGATGAGGTTGAGTCCGGCCTTTTGTTGCAGACAGGATACTCCCTACTGAGTTAGGTAAATCCTAACCACGACAGGTTACTTTTTCACTCTAGTTTTCAAAGCAGCTTTGAATGTTGGTGCACTGTGCAGTGATATTAGGAAATGGCATTTTCCCAGGGCTTGTAAATGAACCCAAAGAAAGGATTTGACATTGCACAAATGCACAGTGAGAAAGGGTCTAAAAGTTAGCCATGCAAAGGCAGTGACGCCACCCTGCTGCTGCAGTGTAATACTTGTGCTGCAAGGCATTGTGAGGCCAAGGTTTTCCAGGTTTTACATAATTCCTTTAGGCTTTTTCACACTTGCTGGTGTGTCAGCAGCCCCTGCTAGGTGCAGAGATAAGCACTAGATGCAACAGTGCAGCAGTGTGTACTGACACTACTATTTAACAGTGCAAGGCCATGAGCAAAACATTTGAAGTTGTCTTTGTTTTGAGCAGGGAGTTGGCCGAGAGACCTCCAAAGGTCCCTTCCAACTTGAAGTTATTCTTTGATACCAGTGAATTACAAGATTGTCTACAACAAAAGAAAGAAAATTGCAAGAAAGCTGGTCCAATGCCCTGGCATTTTTTCCAGTGAAAAAATGAATCTTACATTTTGTATGTATCTTGTTTTGCACTTTTATTTTGATTAATTGCTAATGGAATGATATGATTTTAATCTAGATCCATTTTTTGCACTTTCCTGGATGGAAGAGTTTCCTACAGACTTCTCAAAAAGACAGCAAAGGTATGGTTGTATTTGTCAGTCTTCTTGTAAAACGCAGGCATGTATATTGATCTAAATCTGTTCAGCTTTACCCACGATAAATGAACCCACTTTCTGCTTATTCAGTTGGCATTGCATAAGCAGATGAGCACTAAGCCGTTTTTCCATATTGAAGAAAACTCACCAGGAGAACTAAGATTGCAAATTTGTCTTTACATTACAATATCTGTGAATGTGGACTAGGAAGGACTTCTATTGCTTTTAGTAAGCAGGATAAATCCCTTTTACTTGTATTTTATTTTATATGCTTCTACTTACTCTTTACCTCAAGGCATTCGTGATCCATCCTAAAGTATAAAATGATGGCTCAAAGTAAGGAAATAAAGTATCAGCCCCACATTTGCTCTCTGACTATTCCCATGCAGGTGCTGGAATGAGTGCTCCCCATTCCTTGCAGAACATCTTTCTTATTTCACAAGCAGTGTCTTTGCTGTGGCATTGTCTGAGTTATTTTCATAATTCATAATTATCTTGGTTCTTAAAAATTTAGACATACATTTAAAAGCATGATCCAATCTTGCCTGATTGCCACCACATTGTGTTTGAAGTAATTACCATTCATTTGGCTTTTGAGGCTGTTGAATGAATTTTCCACATGAGATTCCTTAATTTGTACATATTTTATTGCTATAAAATAGGTATTGGCAAGCTGCCTAAACTGTAGTGAAGGCCTTTAATTCCTATCCCTATGTGATGAAACAAATTAAGTGCAAATGGGGATGCCTAAGATAGACTCCTTACAGCGTATTCTGTTGGCGCTCAAACTTGTCCTTACACAGGTGCAGATACACAGGTAGGATTGAGGTAGCTCAGTTCTGCACTGAAGAGCCAAAATTGTTAGTTTTATACATGAAAAAGAATATTCCTATATATTGTAAAAATTCTCTTTTTCTATCCTTGAGCTATTACCCCCAAGAGAAAAGGCACTCTGTTCGAGGAGGTTATTAGTGCCTTTGTGTGTACTAAGGGAAGCTTCCAAGAATATTAATCGTCCCTGTCCTGTACATCTACTCTCTTAGGGCCAAGCAGGCCTGCCCCGCTAGTTAGATTTTAGAGGCACATTTTAGAATACGTTTCATATAGCTTATCCCACCGGACTGGAGGAGCCTGAATGTTACAGGATAGCCATGGTTAGGTGGAGGGAAAATAAGAAGGTAACGTTGACATGCATCAGGGCACTTCAGGTATGGTCTTTGTGGTGAAAAAAAAGTAGCAAAATAGCCATTCTTGGCACATGCCCTGGCACAGGCAGAATTGGTATGAAATTTTGCTCAGCCCAAAGTAACAAAACCAACCCTAGTGATCTAGCATCTCATGTTTATCGTAACCACAAGGTGCTCATAAATTAAACAGCAAGACTGGAGGCCTCGGTCTGAGTGATGAGCACTTGTTGATGATCAGCTGCTGTTTGTGGAATCAAGCCTTGTGCCATGCTCCTAGTGGGACTGTACTGGAGTTCCCAAAAGGCAGAGCTTGATCAGAAACCTGGCTGGTTGTGTACCTCTGCAGCAAAAGGTTTACAAATCGAGGGGCATACTGTACAGGGACATCAGGGCTTCCAGTTAGGCAATGTTAGGGATTGGTGTAAATGTGGAGTGTGGCGGGTGGTTACACTGGGTTGGCTTTAAACACGTTGCCTTATTCCGCTTAGGGCAGACCTGCAGCTCGGAGGCCCCACTGAAGTCAATATGACAAACACTGCTGCTTAAAGACTTTGTTGAACTTGAGGACCAGATTTGCAACTTCAAACATAAGAAATAAGTTCAGAATAAGCACTGTACCTCACACCAGACATCACAGGGAATAGCACATCTTTCTCTCCCCCTACACCCATCCACTCAGGATAATCAGCCACCAAAGAAACTTTTCTCTTAGTCGTGCTGAACCTCTCTCTACCTGCTTGAAATTCTCGTGCCCTGGTGTTCTGAGCTCTTCTCTGCTGTGCAGAGTCTCTGCTGGCCTGGGAAGAACATCGTGGATGCATTTGGTGTACTCTGATCCTCTCCGTGTTGAATCAGTCTAACTGTCCATGAGAGTATTTGAATTAAAGAGCAGCGACAATGCTTCATGGACAATTGTGCAGAGAAGACTGAGGGATGGGATTTTTTCAAAGGGAGAGGTTTCAGTGCTGGCCACTTTTGTATTGGTTCCAAGAAGCCTGCAGTTTCTCTGCTGCCTTTTTCTGCTTGCAAACAGCCGTTTACCAGCATCCTGAGAACACCAGGGGGTAGAATGGCCAGCATCTTAGCTGGGCTGTTCCTCTTATTTCTGTTAATGGCGGGCAGAAAGCAGAAGCTGATGTGGCTCTGTTGGCTCCAGCCCTAGAGCAAGTGCCTGGTTCGTGCGTGCTGCCCCATCTGTATTGTACGCACAGACGGGCACTGACAGACACACAACTTCTTGTGCCTACAAACCAGAGGAAATCAAGGGATAAGGGCTCCTAGCGTAGAAGGGAAGAATATCACTGGATTGTCACACTCACCACCATACTCACAGGACCTCCTTTTCCTATGATCTCTTCCTCTGGGAATGTTCATTGCCCCTTTGATGACTCTTTGCTGAGAATACCGAAGATGACAAATGCTCTGTTTCATTATGGCAATACATAACTTGACTTTGAGACGGATCACAGATTGCTGTCTGACATTTCTACATTTCAACTGCTGCAAGTTTTTCAGCAAACAGTGAAGGAAGAAGACAGAGCCCCCATGTTAAATGTTAATTTGCTTTTCTTCTCCCTCTGGAGGTAGGTCTCGATGAAATCTGTAACAGTTTTAAATCTTGTTTCAATACATTTTTATGTGAAAATACATGAGTTACATTCTGAAAGGACAAAAGAATATACTTACTTGTCCTTTAGGCAAAGCTTTGTAAGTGTTCATACATAAAATATGATAGAGAATATCACTGGCATTTCAACTAGAGACAAAGGAAAACAAGGTTTAAAATGTTCTGGATCATTCTAAAAGTAGAAGTTTCATTCCTAAACTCTTTGTGAAGACCCTTTTAATAGTGGTACAGGATATAAATGAGTTGCTGAATGCAAACTTCCTCAGTTGAAGGGAACTGAATCAGGGCAGTGCTGGCTCTGAATGGTGCATCTATCTGTGATAGTAACTTGCTTGTTTCCTGGTTTCTTGATGGCCTTTGTCTTCTGATAACAGATGAATGTACAAAGTGACCAATCAGGCAAGCTTCCCCCTTAACTGTAAGTTCGTGGGAACAACCTTTGCAACTTGGTTTCATCACAAAAAATAATAGTAATAATAAAATCAAGCCCTAGCCATGGACTCAGATCATAGTGAACTGAAATCTAAATGTATCAGATTCAGTCCTCCTGCATGAAAAAAAAATCTTGTGTTTCTAGAAGCAGCAACACTCTGGTGCAGGGTCTGTAGTTAAGAAAACATCACAGGTAAACTTGGATGTGCATTTACAAGGAGTGAAGTGCCATTTATGTTTCATGTGCTCCTGCCTCCGTGAGTACGGTTCTGCTCTGTGTGAAGAGAGCCTCTGGCTGTTTCAGCGATGCTTTAGATTTGGACAGTTGTGGAATTAAGTGTAGAAGTGAGGAATACTTAAACTTGTGCCTTTTCTTGGGTGGAAAAGGAAGAGTCTATTTATGTGTCACCCTCTCTGGGTAAAGGGGCTTGCATTCTGCTCACACAGTGTCTAACCTAGCCATGGTTTTAGTGCTTCAGGATGGCTGTAGCTTGCAGCAGAAACTAAGAGGAAAGCTCAGACAGGCTGATTTATCAGCAAGTCTCAAAACCAAAAAGTTCCTTTCTATTTATCTAATATGTTGCTTTTCCCTGGTCAGTCCAGATGTGTGAACATCTGAGCCCCTGAAGTTGCCAACAGTCAGGAGATGCATGCAAGCAAGGAGTCTGGAAGTACTGGAAGCCTTTCAGGTAACTCAAGATGCCTCGGCTTTGATTTGAGACCCTTTCTGTTCTCTTTGCACAGCTCAGCAAAGTTCCTCCTGTGGTAAAATGGCCCCAGCTTGGGGCAGTGTTGGGCAGCAGCGCAGTGATGTTCTGCACGTGGACTCTTGTTGTAGCACTGATACCAGCACAGTGTGTTTGTAGGGAGGCTTGTTTTGTTTGCAAAAGCAAGAAAACTGCTGAATTGCGGGCATTAGACGGATTTGCCTGAACACCTGTAGCTGACTTCCCATCTGTCTGGAAGGGTGAGCGCTGAACTCAGTCGTGTGGGCCACAGCATGCTGACAGGTTGGGTGAGGCAGCAAACTGCCAGCTAAAGAGCCACCCCTCCACCTTACAAGTCTCCTCTGACTTCACACTTGGACGTGCGTAACATTACATACGTCCAGGTTCTGTATCTAAATGTTATTTTGAACAACTTTTACCGTCTTGTCATCTAGGTATCATAATTTGTGCTCTGTAGCAGTAGCTGTTTATTTTGATATTTTATCTTTTTTTTTTATATATATCATTTGCAATCCAAACTGACCTTTTTACTACATAACCACTTTGAAAAAGAGATGTCCTGCTCACATAAGGAATGCCTCGAGAGAAGGGCAGCCCTGCATAATTTCCTGTCCTCTCACAGAAAGCATTCATATTGGAAAACTGGGGAATATTACTTTCTGGCCCTGCACACTCTCCTGGGTAGAAAGGTCCTGAAACACAATTTATTGTAAAACACACAGTGGTTACAGAGCTAGCACAGTCAATGATATTCCTTTTATTACCACTCAGATGAGAACACAAAATGACATTGGAAAGCAGTGAACTCACCAGAAGGGCAGAGAAAGCCATTAAATTCAACACGCATCATATTTCATAATCAGAATCCTGCAGTCAGAGCTGACACCACTGAATGAGTTTGTTGCAGTCATGATAATATAAAACCCGCTGCATCTGCTTCCCTTGGCACTTTTCTTTGTAGACCCTTGCAGTGTATGGGCTATTAATCATCAGTAGCCAGGGACACTGCAGACCAATGCACTTTGTATTGCATAAATTGAAAATGCATCACTATTAGAGAGAAAACTGCCTTCTGTACATCTCTATTTAGATAAGCAGTTTCCTAAAGGGCTGCCATGCTATTATGGCTAACCACTTAATTGGAGTTCCTTCCACAGCCTCGTAATTGGGGTTGGGGGGGAGGGCAGGTAATGCAATCCCTTTTGTAGTGGGTATGAAAACAAGGCAGGAGAGTGTTTCTTTTCGTACCTAGGATGCCTGACAGGGCTGGAGCTGGAGGTGAGAAAATGCAGTCAAATACACTGTGTCATTTAACCTCACTGAATTAACTTCATAAATGAGAGGGCTGAGTGTACCGGTGAGTGGGAGAGGGATGTTGTGTAACGTGTGCATTAATGAATTTTCAGTAGCTGACTGGAGCAACAGGTCACTGGAGAAGGGGAGTTGCCTGTCCTTCTGCTATCTCTGCTCACAGCAGAGGGTAAGCTACAGCTTAGGAAAGGGGAAGAAGTTTTAGTGGCAGCCAAAAAAAAACCAAAACAATTGCAAATTCAGTGCTCAAAATTCAGTGCTCTCTTTTTAAAGAGAACCTATTTTATTTTACCATCATTTGTCCAAGTTTTTGTATGTAATGAGCAAAGATCAGTAAATAATGAAAAATGAGAGATCTGAGGCAATTTGACAATGAAAGTATAACTTTCAAATTGTTTGTTTTTAACTGTAAATTGCTGCACGGTTTAATTGTTTTTTTCTTGGAGGTCTGTGGTCAGCATTTGCAACTCCATTGTAACTAACCACACTTAATTCTCATTACATCAACCATCTTCTGTGGGGTTTATTTCCTTGTGTGCAGGAGGTGATGCATCAGAGAGACAAACATGAGTCTGAATTTAAATTATGTGAACTTGTGTTGAATCCTGTATCTTCTGACTCAAACACAGGCAGATAGCTGAAGTGCTGAGGCCAGATCAAAATCGAACTGTTCAGAAATGTGCTCTTCAAACTCTCCCCACCTGCTACCTGATGTGGAGGTGTTTGCATTTCTTCACTTGACCTATTTGGGCAAAATTCTCCAGAAAGATACAAGTCTATCCACAACCAAAAATACTCTCATTGTGATTGATCCCAAACAGCTCAGAGGATCTCCTGTCACTCGGGTACTGTCTCAAAGCTTCTGGGGGGTTGTTTTCTGGCCATGTCCCTCAGTGAGGTTATCTAAGCACAGCTGCAGGAGTTGGAGAAGCCAGGTTATTAGATAAATGGAGGGCACTGTATTCACTAAAGGATGGAGGAGGGTTAGGCTGTAGCCTGCAGTTGCCTACTTCTGTCTGTACGGTAGCCGTAAGACCCAGGAGTGTACCCTGGACCCATATCAGGTAGAGCTGGCTGGCTCAGCTGATAGGCACTGACTTGCTTCGCTGTAAGGTGCTAATTTCCATGCCCTGATAAAAAGGTGATGGATTCATGAGAGGCCCCTTCACACTATCAGGAAAAGGTGGCATGGTAAAATCATTCCCAGAAACGCACACAGTTAAGTGTCATGCTCTTCTTAGTCCTCCTAGGTTGAGCCTTTTGACTGTAAGACACGGTCCTGCTTGGTTGAAGGTTAAGCAGATCTAAGCCCAGGCTGCTGGTGCCCTGCCCTGCCCTCCCTGCCGGCTCCTGTGTGCCCTGCTGCTGCTCTGCACAGCCCACCTTGGAACGGGCTTTGCTCTGTGCAGCTCAGTGTGACCAAAAGGGTATCAAGAATAAGGGCTGCGCTTACATCTAGTAAGTAGAATTCAGTTTTAACCTCTGATTGCTGGGTCCCACCAGGTAATAGGGACAGAGAGGTCACTTGATACATGAGGTACGAAGGAGAACAGCATCTCCATAAGGGATGACAGTTCACTCCTGTGGAGAGAACATGAAGGAATGGAATTTGAAGAAATTAGACATGCTTGCATAATTAAAAAACAAACAAACAAACAAACAAAAAAACAACAGAAAACCACAGACCCCTCAGAAGTAGACTAGCTGCCACTTCCTTGTATTTCAATGAGCATTTCATTTCATTCTAGGTAAGCTGGTGGTGAGTTATAAGCAACTCTGGTTGTTGGCCATGTGTTACACCAATCAACCGATTTCTGTTGCAGAATGTATTACCATCTTTAGCAGCAGGTAACATGGAATATGTTCACTTCTAAAGTAATTGTGTGTTTTTCTGTGATGTAATCAGGGAAGGAGAAAACCTATATTCATCAGAGTTCAGGTCTGGGGCAGAATTGGTAAGCAGTGTGATCCGGGGTCCAACACCTGAATGTTAATGCCACCTGCATAAAAATGCAGAAATGTATTTAGGGAAACTTGTCATGCTCTCTGCTGTCTATCACAAAGGACTCTGAATTCTTGAGAGTTACCAGATCTGATTTTAGAAAGTAAATTATTACAGTAATAATATTCAGGTTATGAAAAAGCCCTTTTGAAAGACAAGCAAATGCTCTTCTGCTTCAGAGCGCTGTTGCTGGGTAGTGTAAGTTTATACAAAATTACCTTCTCAAAACTATTGCGAGTTTCCTTTAACAAAATAAAAATAACTGCACATACGCATACTTAAAGCTACGTTAGATTTGAATACAAGTTGTTTTGAAAAAGATAACAACACCAAGACATAGAAGTATCTTGTTGAAAGAAATAAATTATGCAGAGCTTTCCTAAATAATTTAGCAGATACAGTAAACAAAAATTACGATATCTTACCAAAAACCATTGACTTGCTAGCTTTTTGTTCCTGTGGTAATGGATACGGGTTCCGTGTTTTGAGGCTTTAATTTTAATCACACAACATCCTGTCCATGGTCAGAGTGATGCTGCAAATGCAGAGTAACATCCTGAAAGCCTCCTCAAACGTTGTGCTAGCATCCTTTCAAGTTCTCTGTAAATTAAAGTAGCTGCATGCTAATATCCTTGTCTTTGCTCTAAGACTATTGAAAAATAACATTCTGGTATCATTAGCTAGTGAGTGTGGTCTTGAAGGCAGCATCTCATTTTATTTGTTAGCTAATGTTATCAGTGTGATGAGGGGGGAAAAAGGCAACCTCTTCAAGTTGTCAGTTCAGCTAGTCAGTAAAGTAAAAACTGAAAAAAAAATAGTGTGGAAACCACCCCAGATTTCTTGTCTGTATCTCAGCTTTGTAAGTTGAATTTCTGTTGGTCAGCATTGCCATTTATAAAGGCTTTTATTTAACTTGGGAAGTCCCAGCCCCTACTTCAGCCTGCTTTTGTCAATATTATTTTTTAAATGGCTTTGACATATTGCCCTTGCTATACTTAAAACTATGTTTAATATCAATTGAAGCACCTCCTTCAGTTATTTGTAAGTGTTATTCATGAGAAGGCAAATACAAGTGCTTACAAAGCACTGGAGGTTTTCATTCTTAATGTGTATAATTTTCTCGGTCAGTGTTGGTAATGGGAAATTCAGGATCATGCTCTCCTTCTGTCATGAGACTTTGCAACAAGTGGAGTAAGTTACTGCAACAAAGTCGGGTTTAGATTTATTTGGTCCTGGGGGATGCTGGAATTAAGACTAGAAGTGAATGAGGCCTCACTGAGTTAAGTATACAGTGTCTCAAAGAGGTTAACCAGTTAGTGGGGTTTAGGTATGTCCTCACACACACCTTCCTTAAAAGAACGTGTAAGCAGGATTGAAGTTACGCTGTATTCCTTGCTTTGATTCTGGTGAATTGTCTCAATTTCTTCTGTGAAAGAAAAGCCAAGCAAAGCAAATTACAACAAAACATTTCAGTTAATGCTGTATTTCACTTACAGTGCAATGCTGTATGTTTCCTACCCCGTTCTGTGTGCTATTAGCAACATTTTGATTTGAAGATAGGATCGCAGTAACTGCTACCTACCAAGAGCTGACACAGTTAAAAGAGGGAGTGGAACTTTGTTTTATGGTTTGGGAGCTCTGAAAAATGAACTGAGGAGTCAAACAGTAGGTCAGTGATGGGGTCAGGAATAAAAATTAGTTTCCTGTGTTTATTTCCAATTCTAAACAAACTCACTTACATCCAGGCATAGGGTAAGTAGTATTTCTCTAGGATGACAGACCTCCTGCAGCATCCTTCCAGAGGAACCACACAGAGAGAAGTACCTGCTTCCAGTGGTGCAGGAGAGAAGGAACAGAGTGGACAGCCCAGCAAACAGCTTTCTTGGGATCGTTCACCATCAGTTCAGCAAACTTCCTCCTCCTTCCTCTTCCATGTATATATCATTTTAACTTACCCTTTTCTTTTTCAGGTGTGCACAACAAATGGATCCATCTGCCTTTAGAGAGCAAGAATGGGAAGAGCCTTGGGGAGAAGCTACAACAGCACACGGAGGAGGAGGGCAGCACAGTCTGACTGGACATCTGCGCCAGCCGTGGTACTCCAGGGACCTGGGAGGAGGAGAGAAGCTGTGCCTGCAAGGCTTTTCTCTGCACTGAGATCAGCACAGTTTGTATGGCACCATTTATCTGAGCAAGGCTGTGTTAGAGTAACAGGCAGTGTAGTTCTGTACGTGGTGAAAGCTGCACGTGGGCTTTACTTTGCTCTCTGTGTTGGAGTAAATTGAAGAAAAATGAATCCAGAGTGCCACTGCCCTCCTAAATGGGGGAGTTCAGCCTGAGCTTCATCTGCGCAGCAGGGAGCGAGAGCAGCAGGAGCAAAGTGTGCTCTGTGTGACACAGGTACTAGCCTGGTATTTTATGCGTTAGAGGGATGTCAGTGTGAATTACACAGCACAATCATCCCCGCAGATCTGCCTGGTAACAGTATGTTTGCAGGATTATGTTCTGGCACTTCCTTCCAGTGCCGCCGGGCCTTGTGATCTCGCGCAGTTCTCCAGCTTGAAGGGACACAAAGAGATTCCCTGGCAGACTTTGGTTGTGCGTCCCACTGCCTGCATGAAGGCAGATGGGAATGACAGCTAGCTCGATTTGGCAGTAACCTGGTATTTTCACTATGGGAAAAACACAGCTTTAAAATCACCTAGTTATGTTTGTGAAACAACATGTTCCAGATTGATTACTTACTTCTGGAAGCTGCTGCAGCTGAAAGTGTAGCTGTTAAAGACTTACAGGTGCAGCAAGTCAGGGTCATCCACATAAATCATTGCCTGCTGTTGACAAGAAATTTAACAATTTGGATTAGTTGTTAGGAGAGCATGCACAATTGGATATGTTGAAATCTTAATGGTGGTTTTCCTTACTATTTGATACAGCTAGTAAAAAAGAAAAAACAAAAACAATAAAAATCACTCACCACAAGCTTTAATTATTTTATGTAGTAGGCAGAAATGTCTTGAGACAACATTCTGAAAAAAGCCTTAGTTGATCAAAACCAGATTCCTCCGTATATGCACAAATGATTGACTTGCATTCATTTAATACTTTCAACTAGCTATATCTGGAAAAATCATTATTGCAAGCTTCCTTGCTTATAAAGGAGCTCAACAGAGAGGGAGGAGGACAGGGAATAAGCAGAAACACTGCAGGGATATGAAAGGAAAGAGATGGTACAGCAAGTTAAGGAAGATGCCTCCAGTGGAAGAATAGAGGGCAAAGTCTAATGCTCATGTCCCTGCTTTGCCATAGGGCAGTTTGCCATACTGCAAGCACATCAGTTCACTTCTGTACTGCCTTGTAGAGTGAGCCCCAGGTAGTTCTTGAGGAAAGCATAAGAATGTGTTTAAGGTTTGTTTGTTATTAACTCTGTCCTTACCCTACACCACTCAGGCTTCTCCACCCAGGAGAGCTGTGTGGTGGCACCCCAGGTCCTGCGCGCTCAAATGTCACTGCGTGCTTTCAGGCCTGTGCTCTCCGTATCAGACTGTAAGGACACCGTGCTGGTAGTCACCATTATTTTGAATCAAAAAACAAAAACAAAAAGTTTCAAGGCTGTAAGGGCTTCAGAAAGCACAAAGGCCAAATCCAGCGTGCATATGGTCAGCCTTTTTTAGGTTGGTCTAGTTCAGAGCAACTAAGATGTGAGGCCCAGCTTTACTCCCTGGAGCAGCTGGTGAGGACAGTACGCACAGTCTTAGGGTATCAGGAGCTACATCCAAATTTCCAAACACATTTTACCTTACTCAGAGTTCCAGGTCACGCATTCCTGCTAAACAGGGTCTGTTTTAAAAGAAGTTTTTGTAACTTTTCAAGTGTTACGTGGTCTGAATGATGGAAAAATCTCTTCTGGTTTTATAATCTACAGTACTGAATAGGTTAATAAATAAATAAAAACAAACTGATGTTTTTTAGATTACTGTTTTGTCCAGTCATTTGTCATAGCCAGCTGATGACAGAATCACAACTAGCTCTCTTCAGCATTATAAAAACTATATTTAAAAACTGTATTTAATGAAAGAAAAGTCTCCTTCAGCCAAAGGTGGAGATATTTGGCAGATTACTGCAATTAAAGTTTTCCATGGTATATCAGTCAGCTTCAGTCAGTTCTCATTAATTAAGCAGTTTGTGAGAGGGAAAGCATCAGCGCTGGCTATAGAATCCCTCAGTTCTCGGGTGCAGGGTCAGTTGTGCAGCTTTTGTGTAAGCAGAAGAGGCCGTCACCACTAATGACATCTGTAATCATGAGAGATGATTAAAAATTAGAATTACCAAAGTTTGGGAGGAGAATGGGAAGAAATCTGCCACCTCTCTCTTTGAAATCAAAAAGAATTTTTGAAAGTTTCCATAAAGGCAGAAGATACAGAAGAAATCTTCTAGAAACACTTCCAAAACTTCAGATTTGCAGTACTCTACCACAAGGCAGGAAATTCTGTTCCTGTTGATGGAATGTTAAAATTAATGTTTAAAAACGCACCCTGAGTATACAGGAATGTTTCTTTCGTAGATTTATCTATCGGTGCCTCTCACTGCAGTATGTAAACTCTCACTTTTTAGTGTCACTTAAATACAGAAATTTTTTTAAAGCATATATACATGTATGCATAGTGCCGGTTGCCAGAAATGTGTAATTGAGAGAGGAGATTGCAGAAGGGTTGTGTTCCACCCTGTGCTAGCATTAAGAGTTCTGGGACGTATTTTTAGAGGTCTCTGTGATGACTCTTATGTCCTGGAGACTTTGTGCAATTATTTTGGTTCAGCAGTGCAGAAGTATAGATTACTGTGCAGACATATCCACATAAGTAAAACGTTGTCCGTTTTTTAACACTTGATTTTTGTTTCCATGCGCTTTCTGAATGCTTTCTTCTGCCAAACCAAAAAGCAGTCCCTTAAGAAACAGCTACCTTCAGTGTGGGGAGTTTGGCTTCCTAAGAGGATAGCCAAATGGATTCTATTGCCTCTCTCACCGTAGAAATAGGAAAATAGAAATATGACTTTGTTTCTAAATACCGAGTTTATCACTTGTGTTTTGTGTTCATGTGGTACCAAAGCCCGTTTGCACTGAAGTCTAAGGGCTGAGTACTTAACTCTAAATAGAGAGTGCTTAAGGTGGGAAGGCACAAGTTAGATCCACACATCCTGTTGTTATTGGGCAGGGAGGCCTGGAAACTCAGACCTAAACTTGAGTGTCTACCATGAGAGCTCTTTAGATTATTACAATTGCAAGCATGTGTACCTGAAATAGCGTGGCATCTTTTACTTTTTAAGGACATGTTACCTAAAATAACTAACGTAATCTGAATTAAGTTGATTCCAATAAGTAGTTCCTTAAAGCAAATTTGATCCAGAAAGTGTTTTCTATCAACTAATAAAGAGATTACTACATATTTTAGGCTAAATGTTTTAATGTAGCCACTGAAACAGCCACAACCCTACGTTAGCAAAACTTACCTGCAGGCCCTCATTGCTGCTAAAGGAGAGATGATGAGTATGGGGGCTTGCAGGTGTGTCTGGATGGGAAAAATTGTCAACAAATTGGTTTTAGAAGGCAAAGTATATTTGCATTCCATTTCTATGCATTTTTTTTCCATTCCATAATTTTTGCTCCTGTTATGGAAGGCATTATGAGAAGAACATTTAATACTGGAAGTAAAGTTACTCCTTTGAGGTGGTAATTTCAGAAATTCTAGAGGACATTCAGCCCTCTATAAAAATAAATGTTTTGTAACTGGAAAGTGATTCAGCTACAGAAAGGTACGAAACTAAATGAATGCTGTGAGAATGGGCAATGCATGAATCAATAAGTTAAGGACAGCGCGCTGAGATCTTAGAAGAAAACATAAATAGTGTGAAGCTGCCTTCCTGCTTCTGTATGTCAGGAAGGCTGTGAGAAGTAATGTGAGACAGGATGTAAAACAGGGATCAGATGCTTCACCTTGTGGCGGTCTCTGAAGGCTGGTTCATTTTTAACCATTTCTCTCTCAAATGCTCAGAGTGCAAGGCTGTTGGAATAGCAGCAGCCAAGTACTTCGGCTTTTATTCAAGAATTTTGCTCTCTGTAAGGTGCTGAAAATCAGCGCAATTTTTGGGGGGGTTATTAACCTAAAATGCTGTTCAGATGATTATTTGTCTGTACATTTGTTAGGTTTAATATATCTGAACTTAGGCACATAAATCATTTCAAGGTGCTCAGCATTACACTTCCCTTTCAGCACTTCCTCTTCTGATGCTCACTGACATTTTATATTGGCAAAGGAAACAGGCACATAGCAAATGTGATAGGTTGAGATAGGCAATATGAATGAAATACCATTTTATCTGAAATTTGGGTTGTGACTGAGTACAGTCCCTTTTTTCTAGCAGTATCATTCATCCCTGGGGCTCCTATGATAATAATGTTACATTTGATTTATGAATTTTAACAACCTGTGGTTTTGCAAATATAACTGCAAATCAATGTTCTGGTTTGAGTTAGATTTATAATGGTAAAACAAATTGGCACCTTCTGTGGGTTATTCATGTAAAAGTTCCAAATGTGGCTCTCCTAAAACTCCAAATTCACTCCTTCAGTCCGAAGCATAATGGGTGTTTGCAAAGCAAAACCAGAATTATAACAGCAATTTTTACTGCTCCAGCTTGTAGCAGCAGTGCACAGAGTAACACCAGTCTCATGTTAAACAGGCAGATAGGGAAGGAAAGGTCAAGATTTTCCACGAAACAACTTTGTAGAGAAACACCCACAAAGAATGTTGTTGGGCATAATCATTGCTCAGTGTTTTCTTTTAACTGTTTATAGCAGTCTAAGGTAACATAAATATGCTCAGTGGAAAAAAAAAAATCCTCTAGCTTTTGAGCAACAGAATCTTTTGTATTCCTGATGCTGGTGTTTGCACTGTGTTTTGTCTGGGGCTTTGTCGAGTATTTCTCTGCTAGTTTTTTCTTGAGGTCTTTAAAGATCCCTCCTCAAAGTTATATGACTCTAAAGCCACAGTAAAACGGAGACTTCATATCACAGTTTAATATTTCAATTAAACCACAGAGTAATAATTCGCATTAATTATAGCCTATTAGTTGCAAATGACAATGTTTTATTTTGTTGTACTTAAAGATTTTATTAGTAACAGACGCTCTTAGTTAGTGTTTGTTGCCCCAAGAGCTTTAGAGGAACTGATTTTCTGTCAGAAAAGATTGGAATCAATTGCATTCCTCCCTTCCAGATAGTGCTAAAACATTTATTTAAGGGTTTATATGCTCACCCTGCCTTATCTGTATTCCAAGTCACTTGTCCAATGAAATAAAATTCATTCATGCCTTCCTTCACTGTGTTATTGACAAAGTGTAAGCTTTATGTGACTGGAAGCCAGAATTCTGTCTTTTGGGAATACCTCTCTCTAAACTTGTCTGAAAGAATTATTTTATTGCATTTTTTGTGCCAGTTCAAGTATGTTTGAATGGTAAATCCTAGAAGCTGGGCTGTCTGTGACCATATCAGCCTTTTGAATTAGCAGCATGCGCAGCGTGATAGAAATATTAGATTGCATGGAAGGAGCATGAGCGCTACATAATTTTTTTGTAAGGTTTTTTTTTTTTTTTTTGCACATAATAAACTGCGTGTCACTTGGTTCTACAAATCAAAAGTAGGTCAAGTCGGTTTTCTAAAGGGGTGGCATTATGCTGATGGAAAGTTCGGCACCACTGTATGTTTCCTTACCCTGTTCTCCGTGAAAGAACAGTGTCTGGAGAGCAAGTGCTGAAAACTCCTTACGCTGTGTTTCATGGGGGGGAGTTGGAGCAGCAGCAGCTGCGTTGTTCATCCATGCAGCGAGTGCTGCAGGAGTGATGTTTAGCTGTCCATCAGGGACATAATACGAAACAGAAGTTATGTTCTAGGTGGTTTTTCTTTCTATATGAGACAGTAGGTCATTGCTGAATTGAATACTTAAACCAAAGCAACCTAGCCTTGCAGCCGCAATACTGATTGAAGAGTCCAGGCGCAAGATGTGTACACGACCTAACTCATTTCTCCTCACTGCTGCACTGGGAAAACTTGCAAAGCCAAGGAGAGGTAGAGGGAAAGGTAGAATTTAACAGTGCTGTGCTGATGTGAGACTAGAGAACGGGAGGAGGGAGTGGTAAGCTTACCTCCTCCTTTTGTCACTCAGTACATTCCCAGAGCTGACCCTGGAAAGAACAACATGCATGCGAGCGCCAGGGTATTACAGCAGATGATTCCTCTGCCTCAACCACAAACTAATTAAAAAACCTCTGATTCTCCCCAATCCCTTCCTCTCTGTTTCATTTCCTCTCCAAGCAGGACTTAAGTTTAAATTTGATACCATTTGGGGACTTTGCAGTCAATAAGACTGTTTGAGTTGTTGTAGAGCTTTCTTAATCTTTCCTTAGAGAAACTATCCAAGTGTTTAGTAATGTGCACAGACTAAGTTGTAAAAGCAGAACATATCTGATCTGTATGAGCTCTCAAAACAGAGTGCATAGAGAAGTCCTGGAAAGAGGAATTAAATTCATTCTGTTTCTCATACAGGAGCAGCTATTCCTCCAGTGATGCTATTTAGAAGAGCTGGCTTGGAGAAGCCAAGCTATTAGAGGATGTCACCCATGCAGTGCTGCAAATGGGAGCAGGTGTGCAGGTGCTGCAAGAACAGGTTTGGGTTTTTTTTTAGAAACATGATGTATAAGGAAAACTATTGAGATACTGGGAAGATTTGGGCCTGGAGATAAATGCCTGTTTCTATGATAATGCTTTCTTGTTGTGCTAATGAGATGAAGTTGTGGTGTGTAAGCTACAGCTTTCATGTGTCCATGGCTTATCAGCCTGTGGCCAGGCCTGTCTAAACAGATCTCTTAACCACTACTGTAACACAGAAAGCAGACCTGAGGTAGGCGTGTGAGGATGCTTTACTTTGTTTCCTTCCTTTCAGAAAAAGCCCCTACTTTTAGACATGCTTTTTTTAGTCATAGAAGTTCTGAGTGCTGGGGGAATCAATCACAGTGCCAGTGCTTAGAGTTCTTGTTAGTTTTGGGTATGTCTTTGGAGGACGTACTCTCTCTTACCCATGTCATTTTTATAACATAGCCCCATGGGAATTTACCACTTTGAAAAATAAGCCGGGGAACTCAGTCACCTCCAGTTCCTTTCACTGGGAATCCTTCCATGTAAGCTTTCCAGCCTTTGTAAAGTCACGTATGAAGTGAAGGTTCAGCAGGCCCAGTTCAGAGTGACCCTTGTGCTCAACCACATTCCAACCCATCAAACCCCAGTCCCCAAAACATAATTAGCACATGTCAGCATATTAACTCTCACTGATCTCATATTGGACAGTTCCTCATTCTTTCTGGAGCTCACAGAGAGCTGGAACATAAATATTAGCAAATAAATTGGCCTCTATCTCAATAGACATCTTACTGATTAACATCAGTAGCTGCAAAATAGATTTCTTGTGCCATGAGGGAGATGAAGCATTTCACACAGTCCTTTCCTTTGGAGCAGACAGCTGAGAGAACACGCTACTGCAGAAGCGCTCGGTGGCGTCAGTAAGTAACATTAACCAGCCTCCCCCTCCTACCTGTGCATGCACACACAAACCCCATGTGCAATATCCCACAAGGTTAAGTGTTGTGCTGCTCAGGGCACAGCGTTATATCCTGCTTGCCTGGAGGCAGTTGTTGGCTCTGTGAAGTGATCTGTCTAAGGCAGGAAATACAATCTCAGTGGGAGAATGGGAGCTCCGAACAAAAGTCATGAACCCATTCACAATCCAGACATGCCCCGGGAGTTGGTTTTCAAGTGACCTCATTTGCCCTCTGTTGTTACACGTTTGTCCCCACGGCACTATTTCACAGGAAAAAAAAATTCAAATATGACTAATCGAAGACAAAATGTTGCTTTCAGCTGCCAGTTGGCAGCTTTCACTCTTGTGGTGGGTAGGTGGTTAAAGAAGTAGAAAGCAAATATTTGGATTCTGAAAGTACTCTTACTGCACCTTTTTTTGGTATTTGTGTTTAAATAAACTACCAGCTGAATGGATGATTAATTCTAGAGAGATGGATACACATGAATTTAAAAAGGTCATTTTGTCCTCAAGCCAGCTTGCTAATGCAGAGCTGATATTCTGCTGAATGGCAAAAATGATTTTTCCCTGAAGAGAATCCAGTATCTTTAAGCAGTCATCCTGTTTTTTTTTTTTTTTTTTTTCTTTTTTTTTAAGGGAAGAAAAATCTAAACACACTCAATAGCAAACTCTCAAATGTCTCTGTCATCAAATGAAACACACAACCATTTCCACCATGAAGTGTCTGTGCCAAATGTTATCATGCTTAAGAATCAGCTGATGATGGAGAGAGAAGAAAATATACCAAAGAGAGACAAACACGTCGTGAATCAGAAAGCTCCTGTGCACGCTCACACAATGGGAACACTGTTACAAACCATTTCTGACTAGTTTATGGAGCCTTCAGATAGAGAAGCTAGTGGTAAACCTGGGAAATGCTTACATGCTATTTAAAGAAGTGCTGTCCTGGTCCTCACATTGGCTGAGATGGCTCCCTTCACGCAGAAGGCAGTCTCATAGACTTGCTCTTTCCACTGTGGCCAGAACTTAGCCAAAGTCCTAAGAAAATCGGTATAAGAAATATGTTTCTGAGCTCCAGAATGCTGATCTGCACTGGGCCACGTGAGGCAGAACCTTACAGGGTGAGTCCATCTTCTTAATACTTATATTTATAAAACCATTCAGAGAAGAGTGAAGATGCTGTGAAGTAATTGCATGTCAAAACTGGGAATACTGAACTCTTGGTTGTCCTGGTAGTAAAATGTGCTAGTGTAGGCAGGAAGTAGGGATACTGAAAAATATAACTTTGCTCTACCCCTCATTTTTGAATTCAGGTCTCAATTTGAAAAGCTCTCAAATAAAAGTACTGATGCAGTAAATAATCAGGAGATTGGTTTTTACCCAGTCATTACCAATCCTACAGAATGTAGATACTTCCACATGGCAAGTAGTAAGAGGCAGTAGCTTTGCTTAGAGTCTGAACAAAGCTTGGCTTGCTAATCTTGGAATGCTGAAATTCAGCAGTAATCTATGTAGATAAAGGAAAGCAAAATCTCCATCAAACAGGGATGTCACATGAGGATTTCCTTCAAGTCCTCATTCAGAAATGCTTTGTTTGACTCTGTATTACCTGTAGTTTAGAGCTGTAATGGGAGAAAATGATTTTCAGATACGCTCGTTTGAGAAAATGCTTGCTACTGTGAATAGTGAGATGTACAGGAATGTATCTCCATGTTCATTCAGCAACTGGAAGAGCTAAGACTTGCTCCTTGTCTTACCTTCAATTAATTTATAACAGAAAACCTTTGCAAAATGCAATGGTCAATGTAGCAAGCTTTGCTAATGAAAAACTGCACAGATGGTTCACAAACACTGGGAGAAACTTAAACTCTGGTCAGGACAAGTTTTCTATTAGATGAGATTGCACCAGTACCAGTCAGTTACTATCTACCTAACCACTTGGCTTCAAGCTCTACAGAGGAGAAACACGTACTTGGACATCAGCCTCTCTTATACAAACATGCCAAACTTTTGTGTAAAGTAGACTATGAAGTGTGGTAAACAGTGCTTTCCATTTAAGTGGTCTTAGGCATGATAATGCTAGACATGTTTGAAGGATAGGGAGTGATAAAAAACACCCCACAAAAACCTTTGGCATCCAGGAAGGAAACAGCTGTCCCTGCACTCCCGCAAACAATCCCAAGTCATCAGATCTGTGCAAAAATACCCTCAACAGAAAAAGCAAAAAGGAAAAAACAAAACAAAACAACAACAACAACAACAACAAAAAACAGAGGGAAAAAGCCTCAGTAACTCATTTTCAGTATGTTTCACAGGGATATCTAAACTCTTAGCAGGGGTGACCCTCTATGCTTCAACTATCTTGGAATATATTTGTAGACCCCTATTTTTTTTTTTTAAATTATTTAATTACAGAGCTTAAAGTGTTTTCTCATTGTAGTTCTTGTAGTGTTAATTGCAGCTTTGTTTCTTGATGTTTTGCTTGTGTTTGTTTTCAGCCAAGAGAAGAGGCACTTGGGAAGTCTGCTAAACGCAGGTAAATTTACTGTTACATGAAACTACAAGCTCCAGCATTCAAAATGTTGCCTTGTTAGCTCAAACTCAGAGTAAACAGTCAGCTTGGCAAGAGACAGACCAAGCAAAAAGAAAATGCTTCCTTAGGTCAGCTGGACCAAAGTGCAGTCTCTGCTCCCGCACCTCCTCTCCCTTCTCCTTCCATAGCACAAACTCCTGCCCTGGATAGAGAAGACAACTACTCAACCATCCATTTTTAGGAACAAGATATTTTGAAAACAGATTAAAGTAACCAGAATAAATCCTATCTGTTGGTATCTCAGGATCTCATCAGTAGTGCTACTGAGCTAACATTAACTCACTGTAACATAGGGAATGTTGAGTGTGTAGTGATGTACATCAGAAATTTGTTGAATTGAGAGATTTTTATTTATTTATTTTCCCAGTTTAAAACAATAACAAAAACACTTCCAAACTGGTGATAATTTAGGGAGGACTTCAGTTTCTGCAATGAGAAGTCTTCCAGTGTCAATCTTCTATTACACTGCTGTCCGTAAACTCGATTGCCTCTGTTGTTTCTACTTATTTTGTGATAGACTTCTCTGGTATCCGATTATGACAGAGGTCTGAATTTGAAAGACCTGAATGCATTTTGTGTGAAAATGCTGAGCCAACCTTGTCTAGCAACCTTTGACCTATAAAGAGGGCTGGTAATTGTTACTTTTATTCTTAAATGTAAATGACATAGCAAGCTATTACTTGATAGTGTCTACTTTTAGATCTCACTGTACAAGGCAGACAACTTCAGAGAATAACTCATTTTTCTTCTCTTGTACTTGTGGTTTACACCTCTCTTTCCTGATGTCTAATTACGTAAGATAAATGTGTGTAAACACGAGCCTTATCCTCCATAATCCAACTCCTACCTTACTTGTTTATACAAAGGTTAATAAGCTCAGTGTATTTACCATACTGCTTAGAGTAATGTTTTTAATGCTCTATGTAACTTCATGGTCTTTTACCAGGAGTAAAAAGGCAAGGAATTAGGGGATAATCATCTTTGATTGTTCTGGGTTCAGTAACAGAGACTTTTAACTTATGAGTCTATGAGCAGAAATGCCAGTAAACAGATTTGCAGAAATATTTGATTTGTTTTCCAGGAGCATTAATTTTCATTTTTATCCTGTTTATCCTTCTGTGTAATAATTCCTCATTCCTTATTTGGAGAGGAGACTCATGCATTATCATTCAGAATGCCACAAAATTCAATTAAGGGCTGGCTGCAGCATCCCTTTTTGGTTTTTGAATGATTTACCTCCGTTGAGAAAACAGGATGACTTTTTCCAACACAAGGCATGGTTGCTAATTTTAACAGAGTAGACAGCCTTAGGCTATGCAACCATCATTAAGCAACACAGAAATGTTAATGAAATGACTCAAGAGGTGCTGTGTTTTAGCCAGGTAGGGTAACTGTCCCTTGAATGTTTCAGGAACAAAGGATGGAAAATACCATAACATCTGAGGTACTAATGCTGCATCCACCTGTCTCCAGCCTCTGCAAGCCCCTCTCACTCCTACAGCTGGACCCGGACTGCCTGACAACTCAATTGTCTTTCAGTCAGGTATCCCTGTCTGCTCTCAGCATGTTACTGTCTGTATCTCTGAGGTCTACAGGCACCTGTCACCTTGGTGGAAGCAGTTAATGTATATAAACTGGGGAATATATTTGTGTGCATATATATGGGGAAATGTTGATTCTGGACTTCTGACATCATCATTATTATTTATATTTCAATTTATTTTTCAAGATGACCAAAAGCTTCCAAGATGAGCTTTCTTATTTAGACAACTTAAGATATCCTATCCCTGAGCATGGTAGCACGCCCGCCTGACAGCATTTAATCAAAATTTACAGCCTTTTACCAGCATAGTGCATAGTCACATTTCTTCTTTGCTTTATACTAGGAGAGAGCGAGGCACAGATGAAGCGTTCTATGTAAAAATGCTTTGACACATTTTGTTGAAGCCGAGACAATTCTCTTGAAGTATTATCATGACTTACTTGAAGTAAATCAGCAAATAACTCATGTCACCCCACAGGGCCACTCAGCTAAGTGTGTGTTTTATATACACAGAGCACTATAGCTTCAGCAGTTGGCACATTTCCTTCAAGTAAATGTAGAGATGACACGATAAGACAGAGATATTTAGAGAGATGCTGCTGGTGGTGTCTAAGCCCCTAGGCTTTGTTCAGGCAGCTCCAATCTGAATGGATCGCTTCCATACCAAAAGAAAAAAAATCTCTGGAGTGCAATGCAAAGTGTTTTCTATTAATGGCAACATGAATGTTATTGCTGAGCTGTGTTATGCTGGATGATTGTATGCAGCAGAAGGTAATTTAACTCACCAGAATTCTGCTTTGCTTCCCTCCCCCCCGGTTAAAAGTCTGATCAGATGCCTGCTCTTCACACAAAATCATCAAGTGAGTGCAGCGAACGCCTCTCAGAACACAAAGCAGTATCAGGCAGACAGCAGCTAAAACAAACCCCTGCTGCCAGGGGAAGTATGCAGTGGGGCCCTGGTTTCCCACCGATTTCCTCAGCCCTTAGTTGGTGGGGAGAGGGTTATTAAACCCTTTTGCTTGGCTCTAAAGTGCTGCAAATCGAACGGTAAATCTAAATAATGAGGTGCATGCTGTTCCCTTCAGTATGTGCTGCAGATGACAGGCAGGGACCAAACACCAAAAGGAATCTCTAAGTATAGCTGGAGGCTATTGTGCCCACCACGGAGCTGACTGCTGAAATGTGTCGAGGTCTATACCTTGTGTTGTGTATCCTGCAATTGTGGCTGCCTGGTCTTGTAAGCGATGCTGTTTATTCATGCCAGGAAACTCTGTGCCAGCACCTCCCACCCATCCCTGAGTGGCTCAGTACACACTCAAACAAACTACAGAAAAGGGAAGTTGTATTCTGAGACTGGAGCAGCATTTCTCAACATTCTGCTTGTATCCACACCCTAGATTTTCTCCTCTTCTGCTTTCTGCTCCCCTAACGAAGGTGGCAAGTAGGACTGCACCAGGACCACTTTCCACATCACAGTTCCTGTGGGTTATTAAGCCAGGTCCACAGGGACTCTTTGCCACAGAGAGCCCATTAAGACTCTTCTGAAGGGGATTGCTTCTCAGCCCTGCCCCCAGATAAATCCTGCCTGCTCTGGTTTGAAATGTTAGACTGGGCTCAAAAGCTCAGAGAGCTGCCTGTGCCCACTAGCTGGATAGCACATGTGAGAGCTGCCAGCTTTCAACTGCCAGCACAGAGTGGGCAGGGATTGCACCAAGGCTAATGTTAGTTCTTGTGAGTTGGCCTACACCCAAGCTAAATGCTTTGCTCATCTGCTGCAAACACCGCAACCCCTTGTGTTGGGTTTTTGGGAGTAGAAACCTCAGAAAGAGGGTGAGTGCCTACAGAAATATGCTGAGAGGTGAAATCGAGGTGCCATCCCTAGGACTGATCACAAGTCCTGCATGGGGCCATTGATGCCTTGTGCAAATCTCTATTTAACTGATAGGTGGTGAATACAGTGGACAAGGGTCAGTAACCCACGTCTGAAAGTGGCGTTTTGAAGAACAGGCATAACTATTCATAAGGGATAGGTCTGAGATATTTGCCAGCTTTGGTGCTTCAGTTGGTTAGAGGTACAGGGCTGAGTATTTTTTCCCTGATGTGAGTACTGAGCTAGAAATTCATGGCTGCTTTCAGAAGTGATCCAAGTCCTTCATATTCAAGATAGAGATAGATGAGCAACAATGTTTTCATCCAGGAAAGGTTAAAGGCTAAGATGAGGTTTTCATTCTCTCTCCATCTATCTCAGGATCCTCAGCTGGGAGTCTAAAGGCCACTTTTCAAGGCTTTCCTCTGCTTGTGTGAGTGCCTAAAGCAGCAGTTTGTGAGGTTTTGGAGGGCATTAATATCCTTCTTGAACCTGACAGAACCTTTCTGATAGAAAGCTAATTTCAGATTTAGAAAATCTCCCATCTGCATTACCAAAAATATGCCTGACCATTCTTCCACGCTCTGGAAGACTTCCAGTTTTCAGCAAGATTCACTGGATCTCATCATTTGTTGGCAATTGGTGATCCTGCTAACAGCAGTGCCTGGGGTCCCTGCCAAAGCCAACGTGACGACAGGTCGGGATCTCAGACACTGAATCATTTTTGAAGGGGGACCTGACATGCTACGTGTCTCCAGCTACTTGGTATTTCTCTGAAGTAGTTGCTACATATGACCTTGCATGCCTGGGCTGAGTATATCTGCTCTGGCTAATGCTTCCTAAAATGACAGATTTGAGAATAATTCTGTTATGTACTGGGAGAAGTGTTTTAAAAACTGTATTCAAGAAATGGCAATGAAAAACGAATGATTAAAAAAAGGAGAAAATAGAAAGTAGTTAGTGCTGCTGGAGCAAAATGTCATCATCAGTCTAAGAGAAGACTTCGGGGCTCTGATTTGGAAGTGGAGCTGGTTACCAAACCTGCTTTATAACAAAAATTCACTTTCAATTCCTTCACAATTTTGAAGTTAATGGGAGCTCCTGTGGAAGTTCCTAATGTTATTTTTCCTCTCTTAACCTAATTAACAAACTGAAAATTTATGTAGTCCTAAATGGAATTACTTTCTTCTAAGCACTGCAGAGGGAGTTATTTCTCATGTACCTATTAAAGCATGGATATCGATGTTAATGCTTCACTCCAGCTACGATACTTGAATTGTCTTCACAGGAAAGATTTCACATTGAAATTGCCCTGTCTGCTGCCATACTCCCTTATGACGCACACATGGCAAACGTTAACCAAGGACAGTATCACCCTACCTGCATTATTATAATTTTAAATACTGATTTTTTATTGTTAATTTTAACATATTTACCTGCTGAATATTTAGAAAACCCCAGGTATTGCTCAAAAAATCTGTTGTTTTTAAAGAACTTTAGGGGGGGGGAACAAACACTAGTTTTCATTTCATAAAAGGCTGCAAAAACTCTTTAGATTAAATTTAAAAGAAAAAAAATCATTGCTTGAAGTCTAAGAGAGGACTCAGCATATTTTTTCTTGAACATAATTCTTCAGTGATGAATTTCTCAATAGAGTTGTATTAAAACAGGATTACTGGCTAACAAGAAACTGCCATCACTTTTAGAGTGATATTCCAGGGTATTACCACTACTGTGCTAATAGTTTCACATGCAGTTAGTTTCCCAAAAACAGATTTAACACATTTCCAAACAGAAAATGTGTGTATTATTTTGTGGCTTAAATCTGTTTTATCGTGATACCACTTCCAAAATACTGAAGGCGTAAAATGCTTTATGGTCCAAAAGATAAACTAGCACAAGCCACTCTGGTGGAATATAGAGAAGGATCTGAGAAAGTGCTAAAAGCATTATTACAGCTACAGAATGGACTCTTAAATCTTGTATGCAACTTGATCAGTTCCCACTGGAACCACACTATATTGTTTTCATAAATAAACACCAAAATTTGCTGTGCACAGTGTTTCAGGACTATAACAGACTGCTCTTGTGCTTTAACAGGTTTTGTGTTAAATTGTAAACTAGAAATGATCCCATGAAAAATTCTTTTTTCCAGCACGCTGCTTGTGAATGGCAAGTCATCATTCTTGATGATCAACAAAGCAATCACATTTGTATAGCCCTAAAGCAGTCAGTCACTTCATCCTCCAGGGGCGTGCTGCAGCTCGCAGCCAGGCTGGAAGGATCAGACATCACCACCGTCCTCTCCGAGTGCAGAGACTGGTTTCCTGAACTGGGAATGAGACCAACAGCCATGAGACGAAGGAGATGATTCATTTCCCCACCTTGGTTTGCTCTTGAGAGCAGTAGAAAATAACCCTCCATTTTTATCTGTTTAACAATTACAACACTGAAAGCCTCTGTACATTGAACTGCCTTTTGCATGTAGAAAGTGCATCCAAATCCATGGCTTATTGCTCAGTATGAGTTTGGGTTTGACCATTTTCAGTGCTACACTTTAACCTTGCACTAGACTGTACTTTTCCAGCTCATTTTTTCTAAATAGAGTGCTCCCCAAGAGACCAGACTGTGGCAGAGATCTCCTGTCTTGCACTGTTTACAGCTCAATGATTTGCAAAACATGAAATTCCATGGCCTGCAGGCTCCAGTCCCCAAACTGCCTTCCTCGCCCCAACTCTGCATACTCATGTTGCACTCACCCTCATCCCCTGCTCGAGAAGTTGAGAAAAATACCTGTCAGAGCAAAGGCATTTTGTCCAAGTGGTTCCAGTGGTGTGGTTGAAGCTCTGTGAGGGTGGTTTCTGATTTTTTTATGACTTTGAGAAATAGCAACACATCTAAGGGAGGAGAACATACATTAAATAATAACCGTTTGTTGTGTAGCTGACTGCAGGCAGGTCAAGGGCTACTGCCTTAACCAAAAGCTATAAGTAGAGATGACAAAGGAAAGACAACAGAAATGTTTTATTCAAGTAGGAAAAACAAAAACAACAATAAAACACCTCTTGGAAAGTTTCTGTGAAGAATTAAGCAACACTGGAGGAAGGAAATAATGCTGTACTCACAGATAAAATGTAATCCATTATTTTTAAACTGCTGTTGATTAAAAAATGCAGCTGACTTTGTGAAGATGTACTGTGGAGAGCAGCATGAAAAAGAAAAAACACAAAAAGTGGTTTCATAAATAAAGACTTTTGAAACTCCTTTTGAAAGGAGTTTTTGGAGAATTTGTGATATTCCAAGACCCATGAAAAGACCCTAGACCACAAATATTGAAACAAAACATTTGTTAAGTGAATGAAACACTTGAAGCACTGTACAAGAGAGAATGAAACTCTGTGCAGTATAATTATGTATTTTGGAGTTCTGAATTAGTGGTAGAATTTAAAAAGGGAAAAAAAAAAAAAAAAGTGCTGTTATCTTTTAAGGGCACTAATGTGATTTAACCTAACCCTTAAATTAGAGGCATAAACAGGTATTCTGTTAATGTTCTCCCATGAGCCAGTATAAGATAACAAACAGATAAAGTAAAAAAGTATGTGGCTTACCATTATGTAGAAGGTATTCTAGTGTAAAGGAGACAGTCTTTTTTTTTTTTTTTTTCTGGAAAAGAATAAAAATTGGCTGTGTCCCATATACCATTTAGCATGCAGATGGTGTTACTTCAGAGAACAAGAGGTGAACAAGTGGAAGGGTCGGCAATGCCATGTAAACGCCTGCATAAGCCATGACTGGTCTTCCCACCATGTAGTGGCAGCGATCTTGGGACAAGTAGTATCAATTCATTTGTCCCAGAATGGTTAGGTTTCTTAGCACAAAGCACAAATAACATTTTTAAATGTCCACGTTCTACCCCTCAAATGCCTCCAGGCTGTTCTCTTGGCCAGAGAATGCTGACAAGTTGCAGAGAGAGAGATGAAATGCATATCAATGGTCTAGTGCATGAGGATGAGCTAACATGCGGTCCCGCTGTGCTAGGATCTATACCTACATACAGTAACTGCTGTTCTTCTTTAAGCCTCCCACTGTTTAAATAGAAAGGATCGTTATCTGTGTCTTGCAGAGGAATCAAGAGATTTGCTTTAAAAAGTCTCAGATTAACTTGTTGCAGAGCCAGAAACTGAACTTGAAGGCCTGGAAATTGAACTTCAAGTGCTTAAAAATGGGAAATATCCAGACCAGGGCAGTGGTTGTAGCACAGGACTCGCAAAAGAGCTACAGGGGGCAACAAAGAGTATTGAAGATGGTGAAGGGTCTAGAGGGCAAGACGTGAGGAGCGGCTGAGGCCCCTTGGTTTGTTCAGCCCAGAGCAGAGCGGGCCGAGGGGAGGCCTCATGGCGGCCTGCAGCTCCCTCACAGGGGAGCGGAGGGGCAGGTGCTGAGCTCTGCTCTCTGGGGACAGAGACAAGACCCGAGGGGACGGCATGGAGCTGGGACAGGGGAGGGTCAGGCTGGGGGTTGGGGAAAGGTTCTGCACCCAGAGGTGGTCAGGTACTAGAACAGGCACCCCAGGGACATGGTCACGGCCCCAAGCCTGGCAGAGTACAAGCATTTGGACAAGGCTCTCAGACACAGGGTCTGGTTTTTGGGTGGTTCTGTGTGGAGCCAGTTGGACTTGGTGATCTTTGTGGGTCACATCCAATTTGGGATGTTCTGTTGGTTCTATGATTTTTCAGTATATGTGGTGTCCCCAGAAAAAGCCTCTTAACTCCCTTGGCTCTGCTGATCGGCTGACTCTTTCTGCAGCAGCCATGCAGGCCTGTTTTTAGTAAAACAATGTCACAGCTAAAAGTACCTAACCTAAACCTTCTGTGTAAGAAGTTGTCAGCTGCTGATGATGAACACTGACCAAATACCTACTCGGTTAGCTTTTGTTTGTTTTCAGTGGCAGCTGTAATGTCACATCAGAACTGTTAGATCTTGGCCTGTCCTGGTTAAGGTCTGGTTTGGCACCCAGAGAAAGTTGTGTGGAGTCAAGGCTCATTCATCAGTTTTATATCTGCTGACTTTACACTAAGAAACGATTTCAGGATCCGTTTCCTAGTTTAATAGCGGGGAATATAGGATTTCTTACATACACAGCCCGCAGAATGCTGTAGGAGAGAACACAGGCTGTGTTGTGCAGTATAATTTGGACCATCTGTAATGAAAAATCTTTCCAAGTTGTATTTTTGCTGGAGCTCTCTGACATTTCTCAGTGCTGGGGTATGAGTTATATAACTGCTTCTCAACAGACATCAACAGAAGCGTCCCCAGCTTCAGCAACACCGTAACTCTTTAAATCATGCCTTGTCCCATCCCAGTGCCTGGCAACATGCAGTGAAAGTCCTGATATATCTACTTCTACTCCCTCGGCATTAGCTTTCTGCTCATACAGAAAACCATCTGCTTTTTCCTTTTGGCCGTGGGGTGACACGTTTTAGTTCTCCTTCATTTTCTTACAAAGGTATTTTCCTAGGTATGTCAGGACACATGGCAATGCATTTCTGGGTGGCTTATAACAAAAAAATCTTCATGAACTTCTTTGCATGTTGGAGGGGGAGAAAGGAAATATCCATTGATGTCCAAGTGCACTTTATAGTATATGCTTAATAGTTGATACGTGGCTGAAGCGGAGACAGTGAGCATTAACAGCAGCATGTGCTTTAAATGGCTGCTCATTTCTTCTGTCATACCTCCCTCGTGTTCAGAAATGGCTCAAAGTGTGGCCTGCTAGGATTTCTAGGATTTTACTGTTTTTGTTTGTTTGTTTGTTTGTTTTTCTTTTTTTGTTGTTTGTTTGTTTGTTTGATTGATTGATTTTTGTCTAAATTCCTGATTATTTTTGCTGTATTAATTGAAGTGCAGGACTATTCTGTCAGTCCTACAGGAACAGAGATTGTATCTGTAACTTGTCAGCACATGAACTCAGTTTTGAAAATAACTCCGTTTCTCCATCTGTTGAGGGAAAAGTGCAAGGCCAAGATGCAAGGCTGGGACTCAGCTGCACAAATGTTGTTCTAGATGCTCCTCCAGTTGCCACTTCAGGTCAGTGCTCCTGCAGCTCCATGCCGTCCCCTCGGGTCCTGTCTCTGTCCCCAGAGAGCAGAGCTCAGCGCCTGCCCCTCTGCTCCTCTCGTGAGGGAGCTGCAGGCTGCCATGAGGCCTCCCCTCGGCCTGCTCTGCTCTGGGCTGAGCAAACCAAGGGACCTCAGCCTCTCCTGATACACTCTATGCTAGACCCTTCACCATCTTGTTTGCAAGTACCATGCATAGTCCCTGCCTCCTCCGTGGAGACTCATTCTGCTTTCCTCGTGGACCTTTCTCCTGCTCCCCAGTGTCTCTGTTGATTTTCTACTGGTCATAAGTAGTTTCATCCACAATGCTGTGAATATAACAGCTCCTGCCAGCTTTGCATCAGGCTTTAGAAAAGAAAGAACACAAGTTCAGTAGCCTGTAAGGTGATTAAAAAGGTAATAAAAAACTGCCTTTTGTTTGCACAGCTCCTCCTGAGGAGTAGGGTGGGTGAGAGAGTTAGAGCCTATCTATAGCCTACTACAGAAGTCACATTGAGTGGAAAGAGTCATGTTGGCTACAAAACCAGGAGGCTGCACTGCACAGGAAATAGAGCATGAAAGGGATTTGTGCTGTGATATTGAGATTAGAGAGAACAAGCAACGTGAACTAGCAAGTGGAATGCAAATATTGTACATTCAAGTGCAACTTCAGCGTAATCCCAGAGATGTGGGTACATAAAGAATTGGAGAGACTCTAAAGTAATATTAAAACTGCTTCTCTGTGCTGACTGGAGTCCACGCACAGTGGCCTAGGTGGCCCCAGCCCCACTGATGGATATCTAGTGCTGACACCTTCTTCATAGTTTTGTTTATGCAGGTGCTTCACATTTGGACAGGGAGCCAAAAGGCTCCCTCGGTCACTGTCTGGGTGTCTTGTGATGGGCTGCAGAGCCCCGCTCAGTAGCTGAGCTCCAGCACTGAGTCGTTCACAAGAACCTGGGGAGATTGTAATGTCTTTGGACAGAGCCAGCAGGAATTAACCAGAGATGTCCTACAGGTCTTTCAGAAGTGGGGTGGAGGTGGAGAACAGAAAAGCAGATTTGTGAGAAAGGGAATATGCTGGTAAACACAAACTTGGTTGCTTGGTGGATCAGTAATCAGAGACTGTAGTGTCAGCTTTCTGTGCTTCCCATGGCACCTCTTTGAAAAACGAAGGAACAGGGGCAGAAGTTAGTAGGGATGATTTTTTTTTTTAATGCACCATTCTCTACTTTCAAAGCTCTCTTCCCCTCTAACTTGGAGCTTTGAGTCCTTTGAGTTTTCAAGTATCTGTAGTTCCAGTCGCATCGATGGGGCTCTGCTGCACTTGCAATGAAGCAATTACTTAAATGCTTTGCTGAATCAGGGCCATGATAGACCAAAAGCTTTCCATAGTTGGAAGGGTTGAACTGGGCACCTCCTGAATGCAGACAAGAAAAATTAATTTTCTTGTATAAAATTTATTTTAAAGGCTTTACATGTTTTAGAGGCCAGGGGAAGTATTTCAAAATATGAACAAATACTAAGCAAATTTCCTGTAATTCTGTAAGAATGGAGCCTGTGTTTTTAAAGGAAAGATTCCACATGCAAGCTTGTCTGTGCCTATACAAATCCATTGATAAATTTGAGGTTTATCATCATTACCTCCTTGTTTCCAAGCCCTCTGCTTCTCTTGATCTGCGAGCTCCAGATTGAATGCAGAAATGACAG
The DNA here is from genome assembly GCF_009819795.1 of Aythya fuligula. Lineage (NCBI taxonomy): Eukaryota > Metazoa > Chordata > Aves > Anseriformes > Anatidae > Aythya > Aythya fuligula. The sequence goes on along the minus strand of NC_045578.1, from coordinate 2,808,971 downwards.
GTTTAGGACACACTCCATATTATCCCTCCATATTCTTCCTTCATTTAAAAGGTCTAATGCCACAGAAATTGTCATCTCTCACCTTAATTACTTGCCCTTCTCCCTGAAAATGGTGTACTTGCATTGCAGTTACCGCACTTGACTTAACAGCTACCACTTCTACGAGCGTTGCTCTTTCCTACTTAACCCCAAACTCATCTCACTACTTCATTTTTGGAGGTATTTCATTGCTTTTCCATAAGGAAATCAATTCCTTCATTGTACAAGAAGGCTGAGTACTGTTTTCCACTTGAATATTTTTGTAGGCAAAGAGGGGAGAAGGAATGAAGTGGATGATTTGGGTTTTTAAATAAATAAACTCCCAAAATACAGTGCTAGTTCAATTGCAAGTATGTAATTTCCTCCGTAGCAAATATAGCTACATGTATCTAAATCCAAGACATTCATCAGCTCTTTTATAGGATAAGACAGGACTCAGAAATGATTTTCTGTTTAAGTACATAAGATCAAACATATTTGTCATTTTAGCCTTCTCTTTATTCTATCTGATTTCGAGATCTTCAGACAGACTCTCTTCAGATGTCATTGCTTCAAGCTTCTGCTTTTATCACATTAACCACTCTTCATGAGCTTTTACACATCAAAATGTCTTTAGATACATTGTTGAAGAGAGAGTACTTGTGAAGATTTTTCAATAAAAAGTTACAGAATCTGCACCTGAAACTTTATACAAACAGAGGAAAAACAAAAAAAAAAAAAAAAAAACCCAAAGCAAAAATCCACAACGCTGCCTTCTCATTATGTTTTCTCAAGGAAAAAAAAGCAAACCAACACATGCATTTTCATTCAGAGCTGAGTACAGCTTTGTTTTTGTGCAAGAACTCAGAAGTGGTGAGCCATCTAACAGCTATCAGATCCTTAAATTTTGGGAGCTTAGTACTTCTGCCCTTTTGAACTGTCCTTTCTCTGCTGCATTGAGTGGATGGTTACACCAAGCTCTGTCGTTAGGAAGGCTTCCATTTGCTAACGGAGCACCTTGACGTTCAGTGTGCTCTGCCTCCGGCTACTGGTTGGTCCTGCTTCTATTTCAGTTTCTAAATGTATAAAATTAATTCTTCCTGGCTATTGGAAAGGGCTAGCTTTGCTCTGAATGGATTTAGCTGAGGACAGAACTAAGCTTTGCAAGATCACTCAGTGATTTCCTTACGTGTTGCTAATTAAGATTAATGAACACAGACCAATAAGAACGTGTGAGAGGCATTGATGTGCTTTCATCCCTCATGCAAGCAGGTTTGGCCTCCCCCGTGGCTGAAAGGTGCATTGCTACATGGAACAGACTGTTCCCCGTGCACAGCTGCAGCGTGGGATCACAAAGAGACCGGCACAGCAGCAGGATATTTCCATGGTAAGTTCATCATTTTGGCAGTTTCCTTATCAGTTACAAATCCACTTATTTCTGGAATAAGTCGGCTATTCTTTACATAACTGCTTGTATTGGAACCAGAGTGCAAGGACCATTAGGTAAAAACAAACAAACAAACAAACAAAAAGCACTTTAAAAACATTTTCAAGACATTTTAGTGCACATGCATGCAGGTAGACTGATTACGACAAGCTAAATAGCCAGCTGTGCTGTGCTGATACATGGCAGGGGAGTCTAGCCCAAGGATTCCCTAGGGGATTAAGGGGATCTACCTTGGTTTTTATCAGTATGGGCTGGGTGCTGGAATCATACTCAGACAGACATCATAAAACTGTTACGTGTCAGCATGTTTAGTAAGGAGAAGCCCAGCCACCACACTTAAATTAACAGGAATAAGAAGAGCTGGCCCCAGAGCATCCAGCTTTCTGAATGTGTTTCCTGCATTTCCTTCAGAATATCTGAAGGTCTAAAACCTCTAGCCACGTTTGAAGAAAATCTAATTTGATTTCTTGCATTTAAAAACAAGAGAAACAAAAAACCCCAAGCAACTCATGTACTTGGTCATCACTGGTTTATGCAGTGGGGCCAGTCACCTTGGAGAGACCACCTGCAAGTCGCGGTGCCACTCTGGTGGGCAGCTGAAGTCCACCACAACCACTCTCACTCCTGTCTTCAGAGGAAGAGGGGGAGAAAATATGATGGAAAAGGGCACAAGGATTGAGGTAAGGACAGGGTGATTGCTCACCAGTTGCTATCACAGGCAAAACAGACTCAGTGCAGGGAGATGAATGTAATTTATTGCCTATTACTAACAGACTGGAACAGTGAGAACTAAAAGCAAACTAAAAACACCTTCCCCCCCACACCCATCCTCCTCTATGTCCTCCCCCCTGAGCACCTCCCACCAGGCCTCCTGCTCCACTGTGGGTGCCTCTCCACAGGCTGCAGCTCCAGCCTGGAGTCTCGTCTTGCAGGGGCTCCTCCATGGGCTGCAGCGTGGAGATCTGCTCATGTGGGACCCATGGGTGCAGGGGGACAGCCTGCTCCACCAGGGGCCTCTCCACAGACTGCAGGGGAACTACTGCTGCCTGCGTGGAGCACCTCCTCCCCTCCTGCTGCACACACCTGGGGGCTGCTGGGCTCCTTCTCTGTGTGCTCTCACTCCTCTCCAGCTGCTGTCATGCAGCAGGTTTTTCCCTTTTTTCTCTCCTAGAGGCACAACCAACATCTCTTACAGGCTCAGCCCTGGCCAGCAGCAGGTCACTTTTAGATCTGGCTCTGACCTGACGCGGGGCAGCTGCTGGGCTCTGCTCTCACTTGCCAGCCCTGCAGCTCCCCCACTACCAACACTTTGCTGAGTAAAGCCAATACACAAGTCAGTGACTGGAATTTGCTAGTACAAGGATAAGCACTCCAGTGGTGTGTGAGCAGTAGAACCCCAGCCATACTGTGTTAGTTACCTCTTTCTGGAGCAGGAAGCTCTGCCTGGAGGAGCTTATGGTGCGAGTGGAAGCATTCATGTTCCAGCACCTGGAACAAAGTGGTCACTCACACAGACACAGGCCTTCAGGGTTAGAAAGGAAATCTGCATTCTCAGCACAGATTTTCCATCCCATTCTGTAGGTGCTTGAAGATCACACACAACCCCATCCTCAGCTGAGCCTGGCTGCACAGCCAAAGCCTTCCACACCCTATTTACACTATTTTCAGAGTGTGTTGCCTGGAGGAAGTGTAGAGCAAAGGTGTTATTAATCATTAGGAGCAGTTCTCCCTCAGCCATTTCAAATCTTCCTGTGCAGAATGTCCCCATAATGTCTTGGCTGTTAGCAATCAAGTCTCCAAATTACCAACTCACAATCCTAATCAGATCTGAAATTCACACCCGTCCTCAGCATCCCATCCCACAGCAAAGAAGTAGGACTAAAATAAAAGCTATTTTCCAGAAAACAAACAAAAAGAAGCCACGACACCCTCCAACTCATCTAGTGTGAATACAGTAAGTACAGTCACAGTATTTGTTGTTAAAATTTTCTAAACAATATCACTTGCTCATCTGATGTGTAAATCATTGCTGGTGAGCTACTTTATACTGTAATATGAATGAAATTAAAGAATGAAAGAAAAATAATGGAAATATTCTTTATTGTATAAAAAGATAATTTGAATTTCTAGTCATGTTACACTCTTTGAAAAATAGAGTACTGTTATGTGCTTCAGGGACCCGAGTTTGATTGTTGATAGCCCTTGAATATATTTGCACAGAACAGAAAAATCTTCTACTTAAAATATTGCCATACATTAGACCCTAATGAAGCACGTTTTCTTAGTGTAACTGCAGCAAAGGTTCAGACTAAGAAGACCTAAACAGAAAATGCAGTTGTGTCCCATTTCCATGCTAGTCAGAGATGAATGAGTTCAGAATGTCATGTGTGCTGTTTTTTTTTTTTTTCAGTTCTTATTACATACTGATTTGAGAGATTCATTTTACACACATGAAGCACCTAAGACTAATGATAATAATTTGGTGCTTGAGACAGCCTGTGTTAACGTAGAATAGGACTGTAGTTAGGAACAAGCAGAAAATATGTTCAGTGTACAGATAAGGACAAAAATAAGCATGCACTTGAAAGATGCAACAACAAATCTTTAATTGTTTTATAGTAAATTTTAAGCCTTGATTTATCCAAATGAGGAATACTCATGCTAGGCTGTTAACTGTTAAAAATGGGTGTTGATTCTGATAACCTGGTTCCTTGATTCCTGAAGTGAGGAGTGGATGTGTCTGGGATGGAGGCTGGGATGCAGACAGAGGTGACTGCTGGCCAAGACCTATGGAAAGGCAACTAAATTAGAGGTGCAGGAAGGCAATTTATTTTACTGGTTTTGTGCTACACTCATGCTGAATGTTTTTTGTTTGTTTGTTTGTTTGCTAAAAGGTTCTTTGATCTCTTGTTGATAGCTGCAGCCATGCAATGTGAGAGCAGGAAGGTCACCACCTGCGAAGGGGTGAGCAGTGCAGCAGCCATTGCGATATGACTCGGGCACCTGTTGTTCATCACCACCTCTCCTGTTTGTTTATAGCTGCAAACCAGTCCCGTGCTCTGAGGAAGAAGCTTAGAATTGATCCCCAGGAGTTTAACTGGAAAAAGCTGAAGGAAAGACAAGCATAAGCAAGCAAGGAGCAGCAGTGAGCATGGTGAAGATGCTGTGGTAATGCAGGTTGAGCAGTCCTTGGTAGACCAGCCCACCACTAACAGGTCTGTGCACTACACTCCTCCATTTGAGACTTGGCAGTCAGATCACATGCTGCTTTTTGATATTCTTTTTTTTTCTTTTTTTTCCATATTTAAATGTTTGTAAACTGTGAACAGTCTGTTTCAGTTACCTGTACTCCCAGTTAAGTTTCAGAGCAAAAAGTGATATGTACACGTTATGTATGCACCACAGGTTTTGTCTGTGGTGGCCCTTCTGAGAGAGCTTCTGTTCTCCAGCTGTTCTCCAGCTTGCGTCTTGTGCCTGAAGGGCCAGCCATGGAACAGAATTAAAAGCAATTAGCACAGAGCCTGCTTAACTACACCTCCCTGATTGAGGTGCAGGCACGGGACTTAGCAAGGTAGCTCACCCACCTGCACAGTCTGTAACTAGATGATTAGGTGCACAGGGTGACCTGGGCTGATGAGTGTGAAGGCCAGGCTGTCAGACAGATGGATCCAGATACACAGGAAACTCATAGCATACTTCCCGTCCGGATCTCAGTTTGAACAACTGGCCTCAGAGAATTGGGTATGGGGTAAGGAAAGGCTAGGGATTCAGCGCTTCTGGAAGGATCCACTGAGTACCTAGAGGTATAAGCTGCTTTGGAAGCAGGTAAATAGAGTATGTCTCAGTTAAATCCCCCAGTGCCTGCTCATTTGGTATTTTTCATATGTAAATCTATGCCTACCTCAATTTTCATTCTGCATTTGCATTTCCATTTATATCTTCTTATGAGAAGTCATATGCCAGTTAAAGAATGGGGGGGAGGGGGGATGAAAATGGAGAGCAAATAACTTTCAAGAACATAAGATAAAATTGTTACCTTACAAAGGAAAACATGTGACACCTAGCACACCAAAAGGTATTACTTCCTTAAATAAGGCTGGGTTTGAATATCATAAACTGAATGTTGGAGAAGATTAAATGCTAATAATCAGATCAAAAGTGGATATATGAGATGGGAGATGAGGCTGGGAAATTGCTTCCTAGACTGAACAAAGACGAGGACTGGAGTAAAGTTATTAGCTCAATTAAGGAGAAAAATGTTTTGATGAAACCCTACACTCACTTGAATAAATCAAGCATTTAGAATATTATTTAAAAAAAAAAAAAAGACTTAAATCTGTGGACAGTTTTTATTTGACAGCCTCTATGCCAATGTAATCTAAAGGCTTTTCTGATTATGAATGAGTATTACAAGAAGTTATCTGCAAGAAATAAACATAATATTTAGCAGCCTTTCAGTATTTTACAAGGAGTTCCTGAAGTGGATTTCACAGATGGGAAATTATTGTTATCCCTGCACTTTATGGACAGGAAGGGAGAACTCTCGTGGTTGCAGCTTTCTCTGTTTTAATCCTCGTCCCTCAGACTTGGGGTAGTACATAGCTCTCCTGGTGCTTCTCCTCTCGTGAGCCAGCTGCAAGGCCGTGAACTCTGCTTTCAAGACTGATTTCAATGATGAAGCATTAAAGAAGCATTTTAGGTTCCAGTGATCCCCAGTGTAAGATATTGGTGGATGCTTATGAAGCTTTTTCTTATATCCCAGTCTGTTAACTTTTCATTAATTCAGGGATATTTCTAGAAACATAAAATGTGTAACAGTGGATTGACTACACTATAACTAAAAGTAAAAACAAAATAACTCTCTTAAACCCCAAAGGCCCTTGCTAATTGACCTGACATGCTAATTAAGCAGTTTTGATCAGAAATAATTAACATAATCCAGCTAGACCAATTAGAACACTGAAAAAAAATCATAACTTTATAGGAGCTTTAATTTTAAGAGTATCGTTTGCAGTATGAAAGACCAGCTGATTCAGCAACACAAGCAGGAGTTGTGAGTTGAGGAAACAAGTTGTAACCCACTACACATGGAAATAGTAGATAAACCGAAAAGCCATGACAAGACATTTTCTTCGTGGCAGGGAGAAGACGAGAAGAAAACCTTTAAAACTTATTATCACCTCTAGACGAGGCAGGCTGAAGAAGACGGAGTAGTCAGCTGTTGCAGCAGCACAGTGAGAATGATCTAAATGCTGGTCCCACACTGCAGCCACTGTGACTAGGTGAGAAAATCACAGCCTGTAGGACACCAACATTTGAGATTTACCCTCGGGAGACACTGTTAGCGATTATTATTTGTTATTTCCACCACAGAAGACTGGAAACCTCAAATCTCACCGCCTTCAATGCAAAGGAAGAGAGAACAAAACCCTACTAATGAAATGAACAGTGAGTGATATGATTGCAAATAAAGTGAGACAGCTGTGTGGGCTGTAAGCGGTGGAGATGGTGCAAACAGTTGCTTAATTTGTTTTTGTTTTTTAAAAAAATAGAGTAGTTCAGTTGGAAGGGATTTACAAAGATAATGCAGTCCAATGGCCTGGTGAACTCAGGGCTAACCAAAAGTCCAAGCGTGTTAACAAGGGCATTGCCCAAATGCCTCTTGAATACCAGCAGGTACGGGGCATCAGCCACCTCCCTAGGAAGCCTGTTCCAGCTTTGGCACCCTCCCAGGACAGGACCTTTGTCTCGTGCCCATGCTGTCCCTCCCCTGCTGTAGCTCCGTGCTGTCCCCGCACCTCCTGCCCTCGGTCCCCAGGGAGCAGAGGCTGGCGCCTGCCTCTGCACTTCCCCTCCCCAGGGAGCTGCAGGGAGCAGCGTGGCCACCCCTTGGCCTCCTCTCCTCCAGGCTGGGCAGCCCAGGTGTCCTCAGCCTCTCCTCTCAGGACGTGCCCTCCAGCCCCTTCACCAGCTTCGCTGTGCTCAAGCACCTCAGGGACCTTTTTATATTGAACTTCAGAACTCCACGTGATGCTCAAGGTGAGGCTGCAGCAGCACAAAATGCTGCAGGGGAATCCCCTAAGGGGCTGGCCATGCTGTGCTTCGTGTGCCCCAACGTGTGGCTTGTCCCCTTGGCTGCCAGGACTCCTGCTGGGCTGCTGCCACTGCCCCCCCAGCCCCTTCCTGCTGAGCTGCCCCCCAGCCCTGCTCCATCCCAGGGGCAGCACCCGGTGTTCCTGTGCTCAGCTTCATGCTGCTGCTCATTGCCTGCTGCCCCAACGTAGCCTCATCCCTCTGCACGGTCAAGGCCCGTCGTCTCTTGACCGTGAACAGCAGCTGAGACTGAAATGAGTTCTGAGAATTGAACCCACAGAGAGGCTCAGCAGTGTGGAAGCAAGAACGGGTGGAGTAATTTGACTTCTAACAGCAAGATGCTACACAGAGTGGAGAGGAGCCACTAAGGATGCAGCACTCCCCAGGATCACACCAAGGATTACTTCTGAGCCATCCTTCTCTCTGGCAGCCAGGAGCCAAGAGCCACACTCGCCTAACTAATGAGGTAAACTCCCAGATAAGGTCCCCCACAGGCTTTAATTAAACCATCTCAATACCTCTGCTGTTTTTCATCCCTGTTTCAGCTGCAAGGTGGGGTGTGCTGTCCCGGGCACAACATCCCCAGGTTCCCATTCCAGCCCAGCTCTGATGATGTGGTGCTGCCAGCCGGTGTGCCGACACGCACCTCCGTAAGGGTGGGCTGTGTGGGAAGATGAAACGGCATTTGGATGTATTAGCAAGAATATCAAGCTGCTGTTGATGTCATGTTGTATAATTTTGTATTTCTTATTTTTTTCTTCTGGCAGATAGTTGTCTTGAGAATTTAAGCAGGTGCGTAGTTAGACTGAGATTTTCAGAACATACATTTTGGTCTTTAGTTCTTAACTAATTTAGCCCCAGGGACAATTTCTAGTAAAATGCTGCTTGGAAACCTTTGTGACTGGGAGCTCCCTACCAGGGAGTGTTACATTTGTAACTGCCTATTTAGATACTGATATAATGTTGAGAGGGTTATGGTATTTTTTTGTTTTTGTTTTTAAAACCCACTTAGACCTATTTTCACAGAGTACACTTTGAGTGTCTAATACAGGAAAATGGCAGGTCCTGTAGGAAACTATCTGAGATCTCAGTATTTCAAGATAAGTTCTGTCTTAGAACTTCACTTTCTCTTAGTGGCCTCCAGAAAAGGAGTTCCCTACGCACAACATAAACACACTGAAAGTCCCCAAAGTGATGAATTTGAACACTTCACATGAAATATTCAGGGAAGATTTTTTTCCCCCTGAACCTTGAGACACACTTTGCTTTCTTGCACGTTCCCAAAATGCCCATCATCTCAGGGAATATGGATTTCAAGGCTCATATTCAGTTGGACTGACTAATTACTTGTGTTGTAATGATCAACCTGCCTAATTTATCACTTCTTTGAACATTTAATTAGCCAACAGTGCAAGACAATTAGGTTCTGAATTAGGATAAATTAAAATGCTAGCTTTGCAGCTTTAAGGATGTGCAAGCCACCACCGATTGCTGCTATGAAAATATTCAACAAAGCAGATAAGAATGCGAAGATCTCAGCCAGGTTAATGATTCTGAAGTAACACAGCCTTTGAAAAGCTAACTATGAAATGTTATGTTTCATCACATGTCAATCTGTCTGTGCTGAAAGACAAAACCAAGAAGCTAAAAATGGCAGTTTCCTCCTCCTCCCTGCACAGCTCCAGCTCCCACTGGCTCATCCAACCACCCGCTCCTCTGCTCCTACCCCTGGGTCTCTGAGATCCCACTTCAGTTCCCATACGCATCCACTCAGGGGCAAGGTCACATTTTGCTTTCCTGTAAGCAAAACACTAATCTGTATTCCTAAGTACTCTAAAACTGCTTTGGAACTGTCCCAGTATCAGGCACGTAAATGTTTTTGAACAGATATAAGATAATAAACCTGACTATAGAGCTCTAATAGGAAAAACGAGCATTGGAAATGGCTTAAGATTAGTAGTCAGTGGAGATGCTTTGGTAAAACTAGCAGAAGTGCTTTCATTATGTTTGCTGTCATTTGGTTTCCATGACTAAGCCATTGTAATAAACTGAAAAGGACCAGGGATAATACTTTCAAAGGTGCTCAAGAATCACAGGCCTAATTCTTGCTGTTTTTTCAAGAGTCTCCTTCGCAGTCTCACACCTGCAGCATGTATTGAGGTGCCTGATTTGTATTTTCTCAGAATTACTATGGAAAGGATGGGACTCTTTGTATATTTGGCTAAAAGCTGTGATAGAAAAAAATTGACTGTCCAAATCTTTGGGCTGTTTTGAAGTCTGAGTCTTTGTTCTTGAGGTCACTATTCAAATAGTCACCACACTGAAGGCACATGCTTGTAGTACAGAGATAAGGACCAGTGGATGCATTTCTTTCTTATCTAATGAATGTGACTCTACAAATGCATTCAGAGTCTCCTGAAGAGCCCTAAGAGATGCTCATGTACATCTCTTAATCGAGTATAAGGCACCGATTGATACGGGCACCAGTGGTTCTGAACAGCAATCTCAGTTCCTAATAATTCTGACAACATTTTTCAACGGTGTATTTAGTGCTAATTAGTCCATTTTGGATTGTTTGCCCAAACTACACAATAATATCACTTCATTAAAAAGGCTTCAATTAAAGAAGAGAGAAAAAAGTTCTCATCAGAAAGCTATCTGCACGCATTATACAAGCATTCTCAAATTAGAGATGAAATTACAGCCTTCCTGTTACCATGAGAACAGCAACATTTCTCACAGCCTGTTAAAATTATTAACTCAAGGAGCATATATCTTTTTAAATTTCATTATTATTTATTTGGAGTTGCGCATGCTTTGGCTGGGCCCACACTAACCACTATTAATCACATATCAAGTGAACTATTGCCAGCATGGAGAGAGCCTCCACCATTTTTTGCCAGCAGCTATAATTAGCTTTTATCCTTCTGTTGCCTTTTTTTGTACTAGCAGTGTGTGGACATTAAGGCAGAAACTGTTATAATAAAAAAAAAAAAAAAAGCAAAAAACAAAAACCAACAGAAAAGCTTATGTCTCCAGGAATCTTACAGCCTGTGCTCCAGAGCAGCTGGCAAGTTCAGCGGTGGTCTGAGTTCAATGGTGTGGGGAAAAGGAATAGTGGCGAGGGCTCAAAACACTTTGCTGCCAGCCTGTGCTTCCTGCGGGTTTCGCTGATGGCATCAGGTCACGCAAGAGCCTGAGTGTGATGCAGCGACATGCAGAGGCCAGCCTCGCTCGGGCAGGACAAGGGCTGCACGTTCTCCCTTCTGGCAGTGATTCGATCCTTGGGCGTGCGGCCGCCCTGTGCTCTCCTTCTCGCCTCAGCAGCAATCCTAACAGTTTGCCTTCAGCAGGGAGAGGGTGGAGGAAAGCTGCTGGGAGCATTTGGCTCTGCGCAAGGAAGATTAACGGCAGGAGTGAGGGTCTGCACCAGAGAGCCTGCTGTCAGCGTGTGCTGTCGGCAAAGCTGGCCTGATTCATGCCATATTTCATGTGCTTCGCCTGCCCTGGTGGCTCAAAGGAGATGAAGGGGACATTCTGAAAATGGGTCCAGCTGCCTCGTTACCCGCCAACACCAGAGTCGCTGAGGCTGCCTGGGCCATCCATCATACTCTGGCTCCCTCCTGGCTGCCAGCTTTCAGGTTATTCCAGGAGAGGGCAACTCATTTGGGTGGATGTCGGAAGAATTCACACAAGGTGAATTCAGGTGTGGGGGGTGCACAGCTCAGAGGCATTTCAGTCTCTTTATAGCATGCTTACTACTGGTTTCCTGCTCCCATCTCAGGAAAAGACAGGTAAAGTTCTAGGATTTTAGTCACCAAATTCACAAAATTTCATGACAATTCTGATTCTCTCCTTTAGCTAAATTGCTAACTAGGCACAGTCAGACTTCAATGCCTTAAAATTAACCGTATTCCTTCCTTCTGTTACCAGCCTGATCTACTAGACCAGCTCAAACAAGCCAGCCCAAGATGTACAGCATGAGCATGTGTTGGTACGCCTTGTCACAAGTTGAGCCCTTTTGGTGGACACGTTGGCTCTGAGGTGGTTGGGCCACACACTACAGACTTCCTGCACTCTGCAAGCACAATGCAAGGTAAAAATCACTCTGAATTCTTGTTTTTTTCTTTCTGTAGTGATTTTTTTCTGGGGATGAAAATAGCCACTGTGAAGGGGCCCTGCTCTCCCACTGTTAGCTGTCAGGGTGGTGGCTTTGTGCCCCACCCATGTGCAGCAGTGCCTTTACCATGGCTGTAGATCATGCAACTTGCCTATACTCATGCTCAGAACACTTGTCATGCTTGTAAAGCACAAATGTTTGTGCAAACTGGTCAATGTAAACCAGCTAAGAGGTGTTTCCCAACGAATCTTTTGCGACTACATTATTTTAATTTTGTTTAGGTCCTTATAAAGTACAAAACAATTTCAGAATTAATTGCATCTTACGAACAGAGAGCAGCCCTTTAACCCCCACTGAAACCCACTTTAAAGTATGGTCAGGCACAAGGCAGCCCAGTAGGACTGGTCCCAGTACAGCTGTCTCCGAACCACAAAGCATTTGATACAGACACTGGACCTGCATTTTGCGAGTCTGAATAGGGCCTCAGCTCAGTGTATTACCTGCAGTGTGTAAAATCAAGCAAATAAAGCCAACACTTATCAATAGTACTGGAAATACCTATTTTTAAAAGGTTTTGTATTGTCTCACATTACCCACCAGATTTTTGGTTACTTGTAGGCCGGAATCTCTTCTTTAGACTCATACCCAGTGCTTTAATAGTTTTGCTGCCTCATCTTCTTAAAGACCCTAAAGCCTTTGTGATCAATATCCACTTATTGTTTATGAGAAGAGAAGTAGGATAATAAAAATATGTTCATGCTAACTATGAGGATGAAGGTAAGATAAAGGAGGAGTATCTCTACAGATTAAAATAGTTTTGAAGATAAGGAATGCCCGTGTATTCTGGGGGAAAATAATAAGATTCTAGAGATAAAGTAAACCATAACAATCTTTATGCTAATGGGAGAAGAGCACATTAAGAATTTTATTAGCAAGAACTACAAAAATTAGCTTTCCCCATTTTCATTTTAGAACCAGTGAACATTTTGTTTCCATAATAAAAACAGCAATGAAAAGAAAATTGGACACAGGGCATTACACTTCTTCCTCTGCAGGCGAAGATGAAATTTTCCTCTCTTGGAGGACTAATATGGACAATCCAGGCTTTAGCTCTGGGGGCCATGGTGGATATCACAAATGTGCCATCTAACACGCTGCTCCCGCCACTTCAGAGCTCACTGTGCATTTGTTGAGTGTGACTTCAGGAGATTCACAACTTCTCAGCTGTTCACACCAGGAACAGGAATTGTCAGTATACTGATGGATGAGGGGCAGAGTTTTCCCTTACACCTTTCTGCATGTTGGCTGCAAATGAACCCAGAGCAAGGGCCAGTATCCACATGATGCTGCAGTGCAGGACCTCACCAGATGCTGACACTGCCTGGCCTGAGCACCGTATGAAGCACTGTGTAATAGTGGAGGTATGGTGCAGAGCTTAGAAAGAGAAGTATCTGCACCATTCTGAAACTGCAACTAGAAGCTTTTTATGTCCTCCCCCTGACTGGTTTAGTATTCAGATAAGGCACTTTGGGATTGCAGAGAACCTACTAGTGACAGAAAGACTTCCTAGATGGAGCTCAAGGGAGTAGAAACTTCCTACAGACAGAGCCACTTTGAGATCTGCGGGGAGCAGAAATCAGCTGGGAACAGCTTTATGTGACTATTGGATATGCTCCTGAAGCAGTCTGAAGAACCTGCTTAGCTCGCCTGAATAATGGGTCCAGCCTACACAGCCAGCACCTTCAGCACCTGAGGTTGCGACTCAGGTACTAGAGCCATTTTGTTGCTATCTGGCAGGCAAGCGTACAGTGTCCGGTGCTTCTTCAGTCAGCAGATCCTGAGAGAGAATTCAGAGACTTGGTACCAACATTAACTTGACTTCATACTCCAGAGATTTTGCAATATGACAGCCACTAAACTGCTAGGGTGCAGCTCTGACATGCTTCAGGCTTGGAGGAAAGCTGTTGTTTCCACACCTTTAGCTTTTCTAAGGCACTTTTCACCAGTGCACCATAGCCACATCATCCTTTCTTAGCACTGTTTATAGAAATATGGGACTCCAAGTTCATGCAATGGCTCACTGCAAAAGCCCAATTTGGGTTCAGATTGGCTACTGAAGCCTCGCTCTGTAGGATCTTTACTCTCATCTCAATAAAATGTGCATAGCAGCTCAAGAACAAAATACAACCCCATCTTGTAATGATCGTTATGCTGTATTTTGAAGCCCATTTATCACTTCTCAGGAGCCATTTCTGATATCATAACTTTGCACGCTCACTAACTGTAAAAAAATTGCTGGTTCCAACATCCAATCCTGAAGGAGAAGATTGTGTTCAGTGATTGCTCCAATTGCATTGCCAATGAGTCGAAACACTTTTTTGCTAGGACCATTAAGCAGACTAGGGGAACATTCATGTATGTTTAATGCTCAGGAAATCAGTACAATTGAATTCCAAGGATCAGAGAGTAAACAAGTAAAATTAGAAAAGTTGATGGAATGAGGAGAGGAAAATGTGCTCACATTGCTAGAGAACCTCAGCTTGAAGAAGCTGGCTTGGGACTTTTTGAGACTTTTTGCTGTAGGAATCTTATCCTGGATCAGTTTGTCCACACAATTACCTTTGTATAAGCTCTAGCCCTAAAACAGGAGAGTATATGTCAGATCCATTACAACTCCTGCAAAGACAAAGCAACCAATCCATCACGTTTAAGGCTCCATGTTAACTCCAATCTCCGATTCACAGCATTGTAGAGTTACCTGATCAACATCTTCACACCACAAAGGCCCAGGTGGTGTCCAGGTTCAGACAGAGTTTAGATTATTAGTTTTGAGATGCTACTTGGTGGTGTTGAAAATACTGAGTCAGTACTGGACTGACTGAACTCAGCTGATAAAGACTGGCTTAATGTTTAAAGGTGGACACCAAATTCTGCGGGTTCCTGCAGTGAGAACTGGGACAGGCTGATTGACTCCCAGGCCCTCACAGGACCACCCTGCCGATACCCCTTCTTTTCATTGCTCTCCTCCCTTTCCAGGCATGGGGGAAGACCTAACATCCATTTTTCTGCTAGCAGCAGCTGTGGCAGGGCAGAGCGGGGAGGGATGTCCTCTCAAGTATTGCTGCCAGCATCTCATGCTGCTTCAGCACTGATTTTTTTTTCAGGCAACCCTATGAGGTCTGTGAGAAGCAGCACATATTTGCCCCACTGCTGTGCCTCCAAACCCAACCCACAGCACTGAATGCCATCTGATGGTAACCAGGAACAGTTGTATCCCCTCTTCTCTTTTTGGAGTCTTCTCCGTTTTAAAGAAGTGACAGGACTGGCATAGACAGCTCTTATCCCTTTGAACCATTAAACTGCTATGGATCTAGTTTATTGCCCTTGATTATGAGTCCTCTCTCTTCACTGAGCTGTAAATAAAAGCTTTTGACTTTAAACACAGCTCAGATATGTCATGATTGAAAACAGCCTGCTGCTCTCTCAACATGTTTATCTAATGTCTGCAGGAGTAAGAACAGGGAGCAGGAGAGCAGATGGTGCTGCTATCTCAGTGCAGAGAGTACAGTCTATGTATGCAATATGTAGACATCCAGTATTTCCTAATGCAACACTATAATTATTGTGGAGAGGGGATTTTATTTTTAAACTGCAGCTTAAATGAAATGATCTCTTCAGACCACACAGGCTCAAGTACAGCTGGAATGATAACAAGCCTTTTCTCAAGGCAGGAGGGAGAATCCCAAATACAGAGGCTAAGGTGAGCAGGAACATAGGACAAGGAAGTAGAGCAATAAACTACTGAACAGATAAGGGATTTCCAGGGAAAATAATAAGGGACAGAAGGGTCCCCCCTGGAAACTTTCCTCCTTCACCTTAGACATATTGGAGGGGTAGGAGAGGGCTGGTGTGTCTTGGGAAGAATATCAGGGAAACTGCAAAACTGATAATGGAAATAAGAAGTAGGTTCTTTCCAGAGGGAAGGGCACTTGTGCAAGTCATTGTCAGAATTTATTCTGATCAGATGGTGAACAACTAGTAACCACTTATTCTTCCATCATCCAAATGACAGCCTCTTTCCCCTCGCATCATATGCATTATTGAGTAAGAGCAGAATTACAAAGACCTAATTAATCCTTTCAATTAAGTTACCGTTTTCATTACTTAATTCTAAGTAAAGTGCTGTATTTTGGACTGGTTCAATAAATAGCCTGTGTCACTTATCTCCCTCCTTCTCATACACAATCTTTGAAAAGCAAAACAGAGCATGCTGAACTTGGCTTAATGAAAAGGCTTCCTTCAGAAGTTATCTCAGTAAGGCAATAGCACAAGGAGGCATATATCCCTTTGAAACAGGACTGGGGATTATTAGTTATTTGTACAGAAGGGACGAGATGGGTAATAAGGGGGAAATAATGTTTAGGTAATTTTTCAGTCCTCCTAGTTTAAAGCAGAGAGTCAAGGTGCTGGTGGGTGAGGGCTCGAGTGTGCACGGTGCTGTGCAGGGCAATACAAAAGGCTGTCCTTGCTCTAAATGGCTCAGTCCGGAAAGCCATCCTTTGTACTCGGGCCTGTGGGCAGACAGTGCTCCACAGCACCCCAGGTGTAGCAATCCACCAAAGTGAATCGAGAGCTAGGGCCTGCATTTGGGCAAGAACTGACCAAAATAGCAGCTGCGTAATGGAATTTAAGAACTGCTGCACAACAAAGGAATTGCAGCGATGCCCTCCGACAGTCATTCCTGCCAGGCAATCTGAAAGCATTTTCCTTCTTCAGTGATCTGAAGCTTCTGAAATGATTATATACTTGCTATTTCCCCCTCCTTCCTGAGATAACGGCAACAGAATACTTAGTGATATCAGTACCATTGCTAATTTTGCATGGTCGTCCGTAATTTACTTTACCCGTGTTCTCATTTTCCCCATTTGTAAAGTACAGCTTGTACCTACATCCTAAGAGCTTTAAAAGGAAAAAAGGATTTATATTAAGCATGATTCTAATCTCTTTTGTAGTGTACATAAATAACTTATGCACTGAAAATCCAGCTCTGTATTCTCTGTATTGAGATTAATAAATCTTTTTTTTTAAATTTAAAAAAAATAATTACAGAATACTGGGAAATAAGTGGCTGGCTAAAGCATTGTCTAGCAGAAAATATTTGTAAGTGCCAAGTGACCTTATAGTCACAGGCTGTGTGTAACAGCAGAGATCTGTTGGAAAACAATCCTAAGGAGGTGCCAAGATTTTATTATTCTTTTATTCCTTACAGGTTCTTGTAATGTTGGAAAGCCAGAGCCCTGAGAACTGGGTGCAGAACAGGAGCTCCCTGCTGATGCTTGCCAGCAGACCGGGAGGAAAACAGCCCCATGTCAGGAGCCCAGTAGGGAAGAGAGTGCAAGTGAGGAAGGGCACTTGGTTGGACCACTCGGGTCTCATCTGCATGAAAGAAGCTGTGATATTTTTATTAAAATGGTATGTTCTCAGCAACTTTAAAGTAGCATCAAACACTGGTGCTAGGGAGTGCCTGGACAGAAGAACCAAGTTAACATTTTCTGGGTAGTGTGGCCATTCTGTCAGACTAATTGCAGGCATCCTGTGAGAGACCCATAAAAGAATAGTTTATTCTGGTTATAAGGACTTATGAAGGAGTTTTTATGCTGTTGCTACCATTCCAAAAGATCTGCATCATGAAGCTGCAAGAAATATCCTCTCAATGCAAGTTTGATGCTATCATAGCTTCTGCAGCAATACTACAACCCACAGCAAGCTGGGGCTGAGGATGATGGTAACTGCAGGAGCTTCCTATCCATCACAAAGCTGTGGGCTCCCTTCACTGCATTACATTCTTTAATCCCTGTGTGCAATGTTGCTGTTTGAGAGTGAGGAAGTGTTACTTGTTCCTGAATGTCCTGAAAATTGAATTGAAGTTCCCAGGATAATGAGTGTAAACTTGAGCCATTAAATCCCATGGCCTGATCTCCTGAAGAAACCAGGCCTTTGTGACCACGTTGTCAGTCTACCTCCAAAAAAACAATCAACCAAAACAACCCCTCATAAACTTAAAAACCTGCTGGCCCATTTTAACAAAAAATTACATAGGATAAATACATTCATATATATATATATATATATTTTTTTTTTTGCCAGTTATTATCAACCTAATGTAGAGACCCAAATAAGGGTCACCTTGTCACCTCTGCCAGCGACAAAGCAAGTGGGCCTTGGTCGTTGTGTTTGGCTTGGAAGTTACTGTCTGGCCTGTCTTGCTCAGTGTGGCTCTCACAAAGGACACGTAAGGAGGCTGTGGTTACTCCAGGTAGAAAAAGAAGGGTATAAAGGAACAGAAGGGTCAACTTCATAGGATGTTCAACTCCATTAGCTCTGTTGTTCACAGAACAACTTTGTGTTTGTAGCTTATACCACTAGAAACCAAAGCTTTCCTTTCTAGTGCCAGAGCAAATGGTTGAAGCAGTTGGAAATTTCTGAAAATATTAATGGCGGTAGTAGTAAAGGTTCACTCTGATTGGTTCTTGTTCTAATGAATTCTGAGTATAAAAGTATATTTTAATCATGGAGTATTTTTAAAGTAGTTCATAGTGTTGTGTTTTTATTATTATTATTTAATACAATGATTCCTCTTCCCTAAACTACTGAATTATTCAGGAAAAAATATCCATCCAGTACTTCCTCCACCGACTTGAGCAAGTCAGGGCTGAAGTACCATGTTTTAGAATGGGACTCAAGCTATTTATTTAAAAGCCTTTGTACATAGTCAGCTGGAAAACTATGTCCAGCAATGACAAGTAGACTGTTCTACGGTCAGAATTCCTCACAACACCAAAGGAAGAAGTCCAAGTCATCTGAGTGACCTCAGTCACCCCAATTAACAGCAAAGCACTACTCAAAGTCCATAGGCTCGACTGAGTTTGAACACTGTGTTCAAAGAAATACTGAAGAGTCCAGATGTCTCAAATTTTCTATGCATTTATAAAAATAAAATGACCTTTTTCTGACTTTTTACAGCAAAAATAGAAATTAATCTGAAGTGTTTTGTGGGATTTTGCTGTCCTTGACTCAAAGAGATGCATGGTTTCCCTTCATGTCACAGAAAGGTAAAGCTGCTCAGGGAGGAGGCCGGTGGTCTGTGCAGTCCGTGCCGTCAGACGATTGGCATCTGAATCTGTTGGCTGGCTTTTCGTTTTGGCCACTTCCATGGTGAGTGGTAGATGAGGCACAGCTGTGAGCTCTGAAAGTAGTTCTCTGTGTATTATTGCTACAGTAAACAAGTGGTTTCATTTCTTGTGCTGAAGAGAAGAAAAAAGTAATCTATACAAGGTGATGGATGATTGCACTCACCATTTGTAACGTTTTAATAAAATTGTGGGAGAGTTTTTCCTCCCTACCGCATTCCCAAAATCAGGTAATTTTTTAAAACCTCTTTCATAGTCACAGATGTGACATCCTTCTTTTTAAGGTTAGAGATACTCCTATTTTAACAAGTACTTAAAAGGCACAGAGGTTTTTCCTGTAGCCCTTTCAGATGGCACGGTTGATAGGTCATTCACACAACTACAGACTGCTCCAAAGCCCCGTGTCGCTTTAAGATCCCCCCCTCCAAGTAGGGCACTGTCTCCTCTCCTCAAGGGCCAGGCAGCCAGGCTCAGGAGGGTTTTGACAGCCTCAGGAAGGCTCAGGACGGAGGCGAGCACCCTTCGTCCATAGCTGGCTGCTTCCCCTTGGTGCCACAGCAGGTGCCACCTGTAATGGCGGCACAGCTGTGAGGAGAGGCGGCCCCTGGGCGGGAAGGCCTGGGCAGCAGCAGCTGTGGGTCTTCCCTCAGACATGGCTTCTAATTGCGTGTGGGGACGTGTGTGAGGTGAAATAAAGGGGTCTGGGGAGCTTCAGAACGCTGTGGTGTTTGCAGGTGTATGATGGAGCTTGTGCTGGCTTTGCTAGGAGGGTGGATGAGCTGGTTTGTGTGTGACAGAAAACAAGGCACAGGTCAGTGGAAGGGAACTTAAAAACCCTATGTTTAAACACACAAAACAAACCTCACGGAACCTCAAATTTAAAAGTACCACAATATAAAACACAAAGAACTGCAATTGGTTGGTTGGGGTGGGGGGGAATATATTTAACTACTGGCTTCATCTGAGCTGGGGCTGGAGGCAGCCTGGGCCCCAGAGCAGCTGTGTGGAGGTGCCTCTGAACAGGGATACGTGAGGTTTTTCTTGATGTGTGCAGCACTTAGTTCTAATTCTCCTCTGATAAGATGCATTTTCATTGCATGTTAGTCATAATTAGGTTCAAATGTAGATCTGAAAGCAAAAGCTCCGGGCAGCTCCCAGGCAGCTCGGGGACGGTGAGCCCTTGTCAGCCCTGGTGGTGCAGGTGTGCTTTTGCTCCTCCAGCGTCACCAGGTGGAGGAGGATCTGGCTGAGGAGAAAAACACTGACTAGACTGCGCCGAGATACCTCCTTGAGAAAAGACAGCGATTCTAATTATGTGAAACAACCTTCTCAAACTTCCTGGTAAGGATAAGAGAATAAATTAGGCAGTTGGTATGTGAAGGGGTTCGGGAGAAAGGAGCTTTACAAATTCTGTAACACCGCTGACTAAGTGCTGATTTACAGTAATTCCTTTCATTTCTTTTCTAATTAAACATCTCCTGAAGGATCAGGCCTGTCAATGTGATCTGAGGCCTATAGCCTGAAGTGTGAAGTGAGGCAAATTGCATGACTTACTTGCAATGATAGAGTCATTTTGGAAGGAGATTGAAAATCAATACTTGTCATCCCTGCGCAGTGCTCTTTATTCAGAGGGGCAATTTGTAAGTGTAATCTGTATGAGTGTAGTGGGAGCATACAAAGTTACAGTACTAGTCATGCAGAGTGAAATGACAGAATATAAAATATAGGCTTATTGCCATTTTTATTCATATTAATGTCAAGGAAGCTTATTCATAAGTGCAACGTTTTAATTCAGTGCTGTGCAGCCAGGCCACTCGCTGCAGTTTTTGGCTTAGGCTGCAGTCACCATTAAGGGTACCAGTGGCTGACATAATTTGTCCACTGACGATGTTGGGCAGTATCTGTGTGCATCTGCTTTCAGCTGCAACAAGGCAAACAAAGGCTAAAAAAAGAAATGGATCAACCCCCACGTATGCTGAGAAAACAGCAAACAAGCTCGTGGTGATCATGGGGCTTAGTCAAATTCGAAGAGGATGGCAGTATTAGAGTGCAGATGCAATCACAGAGGACAAGAGGCACTCAAGAGCTTGTGCTTTTCTCAAATGAGAGTGCTCAAGAGTAGAAGACTGACAGCTCTGACTTAGTCCAAGCATAATAAAGTCAGGTTCCTTGTTAGCTTCCCCTTGTAACTCCGGCAGTTCACTGTAAACTGTACTGGCAACTGCAAAAAGTTCTCAAGTTTTTCCTGAAATGCATTTGCTGCTTATGATGATTATTGGGACAAATTAGTTAGGATGAATTAGAGAGAGACAAATGGGCTGTGGTAGCACTGTTGGGCTCATTTTGCCTATTAGCTGAAACAGAGCTAGAGAAGTGAGCTGTAATTCTAGTCAGCACTGCTACCACTGTGCTGGTGTAAGGACTTTATCATGCTGGAAGAAACTGTGACATCATAAAATACAGTATGACATCTCTCTCTGGAAAAGGAGTTTAAAAAGAATGACACACAGTTATTCAGAAAAAAAAAAAAAGCACCGTTGTTATTTAGAAAGCACTCCTCTCCTAACAGCACTAATCCCTTCCCAAGATAAAGAGATTATAAAACCAGTTTAATTCCTTCCTGTGGAAGGCCTGTGCCCAAGAATTATCCTGAGGAGAATGTGGGTTTTGTATGGGTATGTTTTACTTCTCATCTGGCTCAGAGGGAATTTCAAGTAGCTGTATTTGAATTTTTTCCTGATTGTGGGGACGGTTCCTTTGCACCCTCCCCTAGCCCAAAAGGTAGAGTAGCCAAACCAAAACCAAATGCACTTCCTACAATGCCTGGCTCACATTGTAATTGTTTTTCTGAGGCATCCAAGTCTATTTTCTATTACTTTGGGAAAACAAAATTAGTGAGAATTATGGAAAAAAAAAAAAAAAAAAAAAAGAATTACTAAATTGGGAAGGGAAGGCTAATTTCAGGCATCTTTTTCCCATTTAAAAAATACTTTGGGAACCAGACCTGTTGACAAAAGCAGGTGTTTAGAGACGTGAATTGCCAAAGCAGATCTGAAGTGCTGCCCCACAAGGCTCCCAGACCTCATCCACGTGGGTGGGAGGAGCAGGAGAGCTCGGTGACATGCTTCTTGCTGCTGCTGCATCCCCTCCCAGCCCACCCGAAAGCAATTGGCATGTCGCGTTTCCTGCAGATGGACCACAAATGGCACATGTACTGCTGATGCGCTCTGGCACTTGGGGAATGAGATTGCATTTGCCAGTTAGCTCGCCAGCAGCCAGATTTAATTTGGAAAAGAATGGTCCACAGTTGTTGCAGAAATAGCAAAGAGCAGATTTTTAATCATCCTCCATTCCTCCCTGTTCAGTCTCATCCCCTAATTGGTAAATGAGAGGCCCAATCAGCTCAAATCAGGGGAAAAATGTGTCAGAAGCAGCCACTGAGACAGAAAACAGAGGTACCCACTCCTTGATATCATGATCTTGCAGCTGTTTACAAGTCAGATTTAGCTAATCAGAGGGTCCCAGGGAGAGATTAGTCTCTCTTTCTAGATTCTGTGTGTAAATTGTGGTAGAAAAGAGCTTTTTTCCACTTGCTGCCCTGATTATTTTTGCATGCTGTTGACTGTTTGCAGTTTTATCCACCAGAAGGGACATATAATGTAATTTTATGTTTGTAGATAAGCATAGCTAGACTGATCAGAAATTAAAATATTTTTAACTGGGTGTAGTAAAGAAGTAAATTTCCTATTTTCTGTGTTTATTAGTCATGGTGCTTTTCCTCTCCCTGTATTTCCTCACTGGTGGTGTACTTCCCTTCAGTCTGAATTAATTCCTGAAGCCACGAGCCTTAATTGCAGGAAGAGTGGCTCCGCCTCAAGACCTTCAGATGCTCGAGCAGGGCTTGCGTTCAGCTGACAGCAGCTCAGCAGTTGGCCTTTTGAGATACTCCAGTTGAGGAAACTTGAAATGCATCTCGCTAAGGGATGTCTGGCTTGGTTTGTGGGTGAGTGCTCTCCAGGAGAACGGATGGTGCCGTCACACTGTCGGGACAGGACATCCCCCTCTGGGAGGGAGGGGTGGCAGAGCTGAGCCCTGAGCATGGAACAGCATTATCATGTTCTGGAGCATTGGCCCCGACTGCTTTAGACCCATTTCTTGTACACTGCTCTTACAAAGCTCTTGGCTTCCACTCCACGATCGAGCTCCAAACGTGCTGCATGTGTTGGGCCATGTGCCCTGCCGCCGTAACACCTTGTCTGCGCTGTGCCGCGCTCTGCATCTCGGCTGTGCGGGCTCCTCTCCCGTGGCCCTGAGCAGCCGACTGGCAATTCCTGTTGCTACAGGATTATCTGCGGGACTGGGTAGCTGGAAAATGATGTGTTAGACCTGTAATCTCAGCTGGCCCGGGGATTTTTATTTATGGTTATTGTTGTCTGCACTTAGTGTTATCTGCTGGTTACAAATGTGCATTTTACAGGCTTCTGTGTGTTTCTCGTGTTCCTTTGTGCTGCTTAAGTGGGTTCTCGTTGGCTTTAGTCTGTCAGGCTCTCTGGAGCTTTAGCATGGGATTTGCAGGAATACAAAGGAATCCCAAAGGCTTCTGAGCATATCAAATGTGGTCCTGGGAGTCCGGCAACCTGGGCCTGCAGCGCTCTGCGCAGTCTCCTGCTTCCTCTTGGGAAATGACGGATGTATAAAAAGCATCAGCGAGTATTTCATAATGGAAAGTTGATTCAGCTGCAGACTAAATCTCATTGACTCCAGCCAGGCCAGGTTTGAGCCTTGAGCATCTGACCCGGTGTCCGTGAGCAGTACCGATCTGCAGGAGGGTGGCTGAGCACCACGCATGTGAGCGTTGCTCTGGCTGCCCTTGCCCTCCACCTTGTGATCCAAAGGGGGGCTACACCACGGTGGCAGCTGGGGAAGCTACCTGGAGCAAATTGAGACAGGAGGGATTTGAGTTGTCCTTTGGGGATGCAGTAACCATGGAAACTGAAGGGAAACTGGCTCTCAACTTTCTTCTGATGCCAACCTGATGGCTTAAAAACTCTTCATTAATACTTTGATATGTTTGAGGCTGAGCGCTGTGTACAAATTCTTCTGGGGAGTAAACAAAAGCATAGAGATTAATAATGGAGAAGTAGGGGAGTGTTTTTACATCAGGAGAGCCGGGTGCGTTGGTTCTGATGAAGCAGTGCCAATTGACTCGTGCTCCAAGCCCCTGAAGTGATGGTTTGTGTTGGGGCTGGGCTGGGTACCGGCTCGTGCCTCACTAAGTATTGCAGTTCTGAACTCTTACACTAACCAGCAGTTCAGCCTGAGCAGCCTCGAATACAGATGTGGTTGCACTGGTATAAACATTCTTGGCTCCTTCAAAGCTGCAGGGGTGTCCTGGTAACCACCTAGGGAAGTCAGACCAGTCATTGCTGAGGGGTTAGAGCTGTACAGTGTGCATCACAGGAGTGTGGGGCATGCTTGGGTCCAATGAAAATGTCAGCTGAATATCAGAAAAGCAAATTAAAAAATTAAGTCATCAAGAAACAGAAAATAAAATGATGTAATTGTGCAAATCCATGGCTGGCCCGTATCCTAATGCTGCATGGTGTTCTGCTGTCTCTATCCACTGTTTAGACCTGAAGAAGGCTTGGAGAAGGGGGACACCGGTTGTCAGTGGTGAGGAGCAGCTGCTTTGAGAGAGGTGACTGCGTATGTCAGCGCTCTGCAGACTTGGTGGAGACACAGCAGAGCTCTGCAAAACCGTGAGTGGCCCAGAACAGGCAAAAGGGATTGTTTGTTCAGTCCCTGTAGCCCAAAACCCAGGAGGTATGGGCAGGGGTAGCAGGTGTTGAAGGCTAACGGAGGTGTTAATACGTCTGTGAATCTGCTGGCCAAAGACCGTCGTACAGGCAGAAAGAGTGTGTGGGTTCCAGGGAATCTGCACAGCATTTGGAAGAGATGTCTTCTGAGTGTTACCGAATGGACAGTGTTAGCTTCTTGACTTCCCCTGAGCAGAAAGCGCTCAGAGGCTGTGAGGTAACTGAGCAGCAGCACGGATGCTTTTCTATGCGCTCTTGCGCCTTTCTAGGGGTCACCTTACCCCTGCCGGGGTGCTCGGCGAGATGGGCTTCTCTCACCTTCTTGGCTGGCTTAGTCAGAGCATTAATGTGTAAGCAAATACGCTATGCAGAAGTGGTTGGGGCTGCTGCTGTCTACCTTATGCACTTATCTTACAAGTTTAATTCATTTTTAATTGCTTATAATACTGCTCACTGTGCAATGTCACATCTCTACTGACACTAGCTTTTTGTTTGCACAAATAGGATGTTTGCGAAGTGCAGGATTATGCACCAGTTATTTTTTCATAGAATAGCTTATCTTTTCAGAGAGATGTAGGAAGGGAAAAATGAAATGGCTCTGCAGACTAAATGAAATGAGCTACTATTTTTTTTTCTGTAGACTGCTGCTAATTTTTTCCCACTTTTTTTTTTCTTTTTTTTTTTTTTCCAAAAATCACGATTCTGTTTCTTGCTATAACATTATTTCTTATGCAATTAGTTCTGCTTACACAGCTTGCATGTAGAAGTATCAATGTGGAGGTGGTCAGGATGCTTCCATCTGAGATCTGGCTGGGGGTTTGCTGTCCCCGCTACTGCCTGCGTTACAGCCACGCCGTGATGCTCTGCATCGGCCTTGCTGGAGCCAGGGGGAGTGCCCCAAGCCCGGGGTTTGGGTTCTGCTGGTCCAGCCAGCACAGACAGCAGCAGCAGGGTTGTCCCGGAGCTGGGGCTTTAGCTCACACTCCTGATGAACTCTGCCAATGCCCCACATGAGTACCAGCCAGCACGGGGTGCCGAGGCCATGCCCGACCAACTTGCACAGGGACCCACTGCCGTCTGGTTCGGTTTTGCCACCTTTTGGGGTGTAGGTCCTTCCACGAGCTGGCACTGATTGAATAAGATGCTTGCTTTTGTAATGAATTCATCGTTAAAGGTGAATTATCCCAAATCTGGTACAACCTCTAATGCGTTTGATATTTTAGAGTCACTTAAAATAAACAAACACTGAAGCTAATGTTCCCAGCAATCTGGAGGGAATTAACATCACACTGCAAAGGGTGTTTAAATTACTTCTAAAATTCTAATTAGCCCATGAACAGCAGTGTATGTGGGATAAATTGCCTGGCTTCAAAACAAGACAATCAAAAAAGACAACAAAGGAAAGTAAAGGGTGGAGGATGGCAGCCGTCAAATAAATGAAGCCGACCCCATCCGTTTATTTAAGTAATAGCCTATTTTGTGGCTTGTGTTACATTGTCCCATGTTTACAGTGCTCTGGGAGATCAGGAGGCAAAGGAGAAGCTTCAGTGGCTTAGAAAGAGAGCTCGACAACAAAAAATGATGGCAATAAAATCCCAGATGCTTAGTTGCAAAGAAATTAGCTGGAAACCAGTTTGGGGTGGTTGTTACTGGAATAATCAAAGCAATTATTCTGCCGTAGACTCCACCTTTCCCACAATTGCTTCACTTCCTCTATTCATATATAAGCCATCAGGAATTAGATCAGAGGCATTTGTAGCTCTAAATGGACTGTCCACCCCCCAAAAAATGTAGAGTCCAGAGGTTTTTCACACTCCTGATGTCTTTCTGTACTGTGGGTGTGCCAGCGAGCAGTAAAACACCGCCCTGCAGCGGGATGCCTCACCGTGCCCTTGTGCCTGCTGCCGAGATGTGAGATACTCTTAGGAAAGTTTCCATGGCCAGATCCTGTCTGTCAGTGCTTCCTACTGTTGGCCTTTTAGAGGCCGTCTGCTTCAGTCATAGAAAGTTGAACCATGCTCCTGTCAGGTTTGTGCCATATAACTCGAGTAGGAATTTATTTATTTGTTTTTTTTGGTCTTTGCAATAGCGCGTGCTTTTCCCCAGTATGCGATCAGTTTTGCTTGTTTTGGCTTAGGGCTGTTGGGTAACTGTAGCCTTCCAGTGATGAATACTGGGAAAGCAACAGTTTGCCTTGGGTTTCCTGGGGTTTCTGTGGTTTTCTTTGCTAAACCAAATCCTTCTCCTGAATCAAGAGAACTGGAAGTATTACATTCTCTAACTTTTTTCCTTATCTCAAGTTTTTAAAGTCCCTTTAAAAAGGAGATGTTAAAGAGAAAACAAAAACAACCAGAAGCTGTTAGTCACTTTTCATGCAGCTTGCTTCTGCTAGTTGATAGGCAGCCGTGATTTGTTCCGTCTGACTCATGGCATCTCTGGCCTAAGTTCAGTTCAGAGATTTTGCCCCTTCAAGTGGAAAAAAAAAAAAAAAAAAGCTGGGCATGGGTGTGATTCCTGCCCCTTGCTATGAGGTGAGCTCCCAGGCAGAGTGCTTCCATCCCCCTGCAGCTCTGCCCAGGGCCGTACTGCATGCCGAATGGTGATGTTTGCTCTTGTACCGTACTGGTTTGTCTGATCCTCAAATGTGTGAACATTTCATGCCCCTCTGAAGCCTGCTCCATGCAGCTATTTTTTCTTGCACTTTGTTGAAACCCAAAGACGGAAAGAAGACACAAGTAGTAATGAAGATGTCTCTCTGGGACCCATGGAAACATGTGTTTGCTGGATAATACCTTTGTGATAAAACACTGGCTTATGCTCCAAGTTACAGGAGGACTTTTTCCAAAGATGTCTTCGTTTCAGCCTTCACAGATCCCAGACCTAGAAATGCTCGGGTCCTGAAGAACCAGCTGTTGAGATTTCTGGATGTGGACTTCTAGCTCCTCGCTGCTGGAGGTTCTCAGAGGACCGAAGGCCAGACTGGAAACTGGCTTTTCAGTCTGAGACCACAGCAGACTGCCTGTGTCCATGGCTCTGCTGAACCTCTGTGTGTTTGTTAAGTGTCCCTATAGTTCCTCTTCCCAAACCATATGTTTGTGGTTTTTGATTAGGGTGTTTTGAAACTCTTATTTTCTTTAAAAACAAAACAAGAAAAAGGCTGGAAGTGTGGGCCATTAGCTTTTCCACTGCATGAGGCAGCACTTCTCTCTGAAGAGAAGAGATTAAAATGTTCAGTCCGAATGTTTCTAGGTGTCCTATAATAGTCATTAATGTAAATTAGTTATTTATTTCATTAACTAGGCCAAAGCTTACACTCTGGCTGATTGCTGAAAAAGAAAAAACCTGTCTGAATTAGATCAAAGAAATTAAAATAAGAACCACTCAATGGCAGCAGTTAATGAACTGTAACTAACTGAAAAAAAAAGTCTCCTTCCAGTAGCAAAACAGCAAGAGAATCATTCTGTTTTGTAAATGCTCCGAACACACCATTTGCATTACCCTCCACCATTAAATTGCCTAAACACCCCTAAGGGGCTTCCCTGCACGCTGTGCCAGGCTGTGTAGCCACAGTACATTTCAGCAGTGTCCTTGACTCTGACTTTGATTTCCAGGTCCCTGAGACATTGCAAGGAGAGCCGCAAGGGGGAAGGTCTCATGTCTGGCTGTAAAAACACCTCTGCTCTGCCTCTCTTATGTGAGTCTCCCCAGTTTTATTGCTTTCTTGCTGCCAGGCTCAGCCATTTCCTCAGTGACTGCATGTCACCAACAGACATCGATCTACAGGTTCTTCCCTCCAAGTCTCTGCTTTGATTCAACTGTTGCAGAAGCAGCTCAAGCTGCAGCCAGGATGAACAATGCACTCCTTTGGCAAAACCGCTGAAGTTAAAGCAGTCTTTGTCCTTCAGACTTCTTGCAGAGTGTACAGATCCTGCATCCAGCCTGCAGTAGTGCCTGTCTGGCTTACCCACAAAATTCATCTGTGAATAACTTTTTATGCTCAGTACCTTGTCCCTAGAAACCAGGAATCTCAACCTGAGGACCTAATTTCAGTATGGAAGATGAAGTGGAGGTAATGCATTATTATCCTTCTGTCACAGATGGAGAAAGGAGGTGGGAAATGATTTATTCAAAATGGTTGGGGATATTTGAGGTCTAGCTACAAGCTACAGGATTCCCTGAGAGGGAATCCGGATTGAATCTAGGTTATGCACTCAACCCATCGCTGAGAGAGTGCCCAAAACTGTGCTTACCCCATTGCAAACCAAAAAGCATTTTTTTCAACACAAAACAAAGTGGGCTTAAATTTTCAGTCTTTGTCATATGCCATTATTTCTACAGGACAAAATCTCTTCTATAATGTACCTGACACTTTTTTTTCTGAAAGTGTTAATTTTTTGGTAGTTGCAAGAATGCGTTAATTTCTAAAGGAATAGTCACTGCTGTCTGCCAAGTAATTTTTATGAACAGTTTTTATTTCCTGAAAGTACAAAATGAAAGTTAGGAAAATCATTTATATCGCATACGTCAAAAACAGTGACTGAAACAGGTTTTTCAAAATGGGCGATATTATTATTAATCAATAAGTTATTAATGCAAACCCGAACTGGGAAGGGTGTGTCCAAGAATAGATTTTTAGGTACTTTTTTTCTGTGCTTTGGGGTAAGATCTACAAAGATAATGCTGAAAACTCTTAGGGCATTCCTTTCCAGCCTTGCTACTACTAATATTTGTGCAATACTTTTCTGCTTCACAGTAGGCCTTCTGTCAAAGCCAGGACACAGTGTTCCACTCTGAATTATATCCATGATGCCGATATGGGAGGGGATGTGAAGAGACTTAGCGGGGACTGTAATGAGTCTTTGGAGGAGCAGCAGCAGGTTGCCTGCTGTGTGCTCAGGCACTGGTTTCCTGTGTCGAAACCTGGCAGGTAACCTGGCACTCTAGAAGATGCTATTTGGCAGGTGGTATTGATTTCTGGGGTAGAAAAAAAATCCAGAACAAAAAAGTTTTTTCAGTTGTCTAGCTTAGGTTCACAAAGACCAGCATAGTTCATCTTAATTTCTTCAACAGAGACAGGTCTTACACCTTCTTGAACTGGCTCTACCAGCTTTACCATGCCTTTTGTTCCTCCCTACATAGTGACTGAATTTTTCTGAATTGATGTGCATTAAAAGATAGGTATTAGCATTCCTGTCACATCAAAATCACCAGATATTTTTCTCTGCTTGCAACAAATATAACCAGTTCAAAATGTGGCCGTAATGTAATAGCCAGACCTTCTCTGAACTGTGTCAGAATCCTGGATCGCATCGAATCCTTTCCTTTCTCCCCCTAAAGCATTGATTTCAGCCTATTTCCTGACTTAGATTTTCATCGTCTTCTTGTAGTATCTTTCCCCCTTACAACACAACATCAATGGTAAAACAATTGGAATTGGATTTCTCATACAAGAACGAGCTCCCACAATCTTAGGGAGTTCAGAGCTGTGTGGAGATTGAGTCAGAAAGCCTTTGAATTTGGATTTCCCAAGGGGCTATTGGGTTTTATTTACATTTCCTATTTCCTGGCAGAGATGTCAGGTGGTGTTTTCTGAATTTCTCTTCAGGAATGGAACAGGAGTGTAAGACATGAACAGAAGGAACTGTAAATTGTCAGCGGCTGCTAGGAGGCACCCTTGCTCTGATCCGCTGTACCTGTACTCCAAGCTCCTCTGCTGTGTCCTAGACATGAAAGCAGCTGGCTACACATGCCAGTGGGCTTTTAAATTGTATATTTGCTCCTCTTGTGCCATTCTTCAAGCTCTTTCCAAACTCTCCCTCCTCTGTCTGCAAGAGTAAGTTCATGGCCTGGGAGATAGAAGGCTCTTCAGCCTGACAGTATCCTGTAATGCAACATAAAACCACAGTGAAAACAGACCGTTAAAATCTGTACTTCCCCAAACCTGGCTTGCTCACACTGATCTGTGGTAGACCTGTGTGCCGTCTTGCAGTAGAAAGTTTGGAGATGCACTTTCATCTTGTTTATCCTTTTAATGTCAACATCCAGCAGCATTTTTCTGTCAATCTTTTTCTCCTCCCTGTAGAAGAGCAGAGAAGAGTGGGGAGAACCCAAAGCCTAGCAGTTTGACCTTGCATCATTACAGCAATCTCAGTGGAAGCCATTTGATTTAAAAAAAAAAAAATTAACAGCGTCATGTTTTTATTTCCAACACAGGCACTGGAAAAACATTGTTAAATAATGGGCCTGTGTTTCATGTGGTTTCTTTCACAGCCTTTAATCAATAAAATGTTCTTAGATCAATACAGATGTTATTGCGCTGCTTGGAACCATTTAGAAGTATACGATGGAGGTGGTTACAGCGTAGTCGGTGCATAGTAAGGATAGCTCTTGGGCACAACACAGTTACAGCTCCGCACATACACAGCAGGTATGAATATAAAATTGGATACACCAGCATAAAAATCACAACATCCTCTTTACAAAGCAACCCCAGATAAGCTGCACTGGGGGAATGAGGGCTGAGTGCACTTAACACTGTGTTTTGTTCCCTATCAGCAATGTCAGCAGAAGTGTTTTGCAGATTTATGTTGATTATTGTATCAGTAAACTGACATAGTCCCTTGCTGAAAGGATGTTTGCAAAATGTCTGGTGCCTCAGTAATAGCAAATAGAGAGGATAATTCTAATTCTGCCAGCTCATTTCAAGTATTTCAAGTAGATGAGTTTCATGCTGCATGTCATGGGTGGAAAGTTTGGACGTTGCTGATGATCTAGTGTGAGAGGTTATTGTCACAGTAATGTTGGTGCAAATAACAAAACTGCTGCCGAGTGGAGTCTGGAAAATATCAGAACCCTGTTCATAATAATACTTTAACACTGAGATAGTGTTTGTGCCTCCAAAGCGTTACACAACCTCTGAATTGTTAAGCATGTGGATTGGCAAGGTAGATACTCTGTGAACCGAGCCACTGAGAAATCAACCCCCAAGGTCATGGACAGGTTTAGAGCTTCTTCTTTCCTCCTGTATCGGGGGCAGGGTTTGACAGTCTGTTGGCAGAAAACTGGGCTTTTTGAAGAGACCGGTATTGTGTTGAGCAAATCTGTATCTGTGTTTGATCTCTGCAATGTAAGCCATGTTAGAAAATCTTCTCATGAACCAACATTGAGAAAGGGGATGGGCCTGTTGTAGCAGCCTAAAAATCTCAAATATGGCTGTGGCACAGGGGTGTGATGAGCAAACCCAGCGAGAGGGATGGGGAGCATCATCCCGTGGGGACAAGGGCCGGGCTGGGGGCTGCAGCCCCAAAGTTGTCTGGGGCTGGGGCAGGCCAGGGCTGGTCATGCCTGGAAAGAGAACTGTTGTGAGAACAGTGACCAGGAACCCCGGAGTGTCCTGGTTTGGGATGGGATAGTTGATCTTCTTCCTTGCGGCTGGCATGGTGCTGTGTTTTGGATTTAGGCTGAGAACAATGCACGTAACGCCCTGAGGTTTCAGTTGTTGCAGAGCAGTGCTTACATGAAGCCAAGGACTTCTCAGCTTCTCACACCCCCTGCCAGCGAGGAGGAGGCCAGGGGTGCACAAGGAGCTGGGAGGGGACAGAGCCAGGACAGGATGGCCAAAGGGATGTCCCGTGGCACACGGCATTGTGCCGAACAGTTCATAGGGGGGAATCGGCCTGGGAGGGCTGCTCAGTAAGTGGTAAGCAATTGTGTCGTGTATCAATTATTCTGTATGTTCTTTTATTGTTATTATTATTATTATTCTTTTCCATTTCTGTCCTACTGAACTGTCTTTATCTCAACCCATGAGTTTTACCTTTTTCCAGTTCTCTCCCCCACCCCACTGTGGGGAGCACACCAATGGCTGCGTGGAGCTGAGCTGCCTGCTGGGTTAAACCACGGCACAGAGCAGTGTGGGAACAGTGACTGGTGACCAAGTACTTATCTATGCTATCAATTTTAATTTTCATATTAATTGCCATTAGTTAACCTGATGTAACGAGCCTGAAGTGGCAGCTAAAAATGACAGTAAGGGTGAGTGTGGCTTCTGATTGCAGCAAGTAAAAGCAGCCAGCTTGTTAGTGGAGGTCTGCTGGATACCTGCAAACTCACAGGGAAAGCCTCAGTTCAGCACTGGTTGCAGTCTCATCCTGTTGTGTTTTGGAACCACCGAATCCCCCACACAAGTAATTGTTCATTTTGGTGCAAACTCTGTGCAGTCAGACTCAAATCTCCTGTTTTCAAACCCAATTAGGAGATGGTAATTACCTGTGGGACGTGGGGATTTTGTTTGTCTGCAGGGGCAAAGCAGCTATTCTGCTTGTATCTCCCCTTTCAGTTATCAATAAAACAGTAGAGCAAAACAGTATTTTCCTCTCCGAGTTCTCAGGCAGCGTTATGCCAAATGATGGCAATATTATGAGATTGCATGTGTTTGGGAATAATCATGCGAGCTATTAGTAATCATGTCTCACTGTTCTTCAGCAATGCTCACCCCCTGCTTTTGTGTGTTTGACACACAAGGAGCTGTTTGATTATTCTCATCGCTGCCTTATGGACAGGGAAGCTGAGGTCATCCAGTAAGTCAGTGACAAGTCAGAGGATGAATGCAAATCTCGTGAGTCTCGGCGCTGTGATGCACTTCTCCTAGGAACTCAGCCTGTCTAAAAACATGTCTGTAACATATCCTCTATCCTGGTATAAAGCAACCACTCCAACTCAAGGACAAGCTGAGCAGAGGAAGCATATTGCAAAGCAGCTGTTCAGTAAGGGAGGCCTGCGGAATGTGGAGAACACCAATTTCTTTCAAAAGAGGGAGAGTGGATTGGGAGCCTTTTGTGATATAGACAGCACTCAGTTGCCAGCCACTCTAGGAGGTGAGAAGACGTATTCCGAACTCTTAATATAATTTCCAATAGGGCAGAAAAGGCAGTTGGCAGCTCCTCATCTGTCTCTGGATGAGGATTTTGGCTTCTCCATTGTAGTAGTCCTAGCCCCGGTGAAGCTGAGAGCATCAAGGAAGAGAACTGCTTCAAATGTGCGGGTGTCCTTAGAAATAACCAAACAAACAAAAAACCCACAAAGCCAGCCATCTGGCTACCAATCCATCTTAAAATAATTTGTCTCACTTATGCTGATAACCACTGAGATTGTCAGAAACCATGGTGGTCTTTGTCCTACAAAGCAAATTAAGCATGATAAGCTGGAGTTTCTGCGAATTGTTAAGGAGTTCAGAAAATTCATCACTGATAAATGCTGTTTGGATTCATTAATTTTGTTCTCTTCCTTCTCCTGGACTTAGAGTGAGCTTGAACCTGCACCGAGCCTGGCACAAAGGTAATCATTACTGGGAGCAGAATGAATGTGAAGTGAGCAAGAAAGTCATACCACCAGCTTCCGAAATAGGCCTAAATGCTTGAATGCCACTTCACTCTTGTTGCAACTGAGGTGAAAGAACATAAGGAAAAACAAACAGCAAAATCTAGATTGCCGGAGGAGTTTGTTCAGCTGTGAGATTTCCTGTTGCTGGAAATCAGAACAGCTGTTCTTGCCTGGCTCCTGCTATTCGTCCTGGTAAGAGTCTGCTCCTGACCACGGGAATGGAACAGAATAGTTCAATATTCAGCATGGTAGCGGAGCTGAGATGCATGATGTGGGGCTGTCCTTGCATCTGTTTTCTCAGAACTTGCCTATTTTTATGAAGCAATATGCAAACAGCATGCATGCTTTTGGTATGCTGCTGCTTAGAGCTGGTATGAATGGAAATCGGAATTGCAGGAGTGCCCTGATGGAGAGAACTGGGTTTGCTGTGACTCCTCTCCCTCCCTTCACAGCTGAGACTGAGAAAAGCACGCAGTTCAGACGATGTACAGAGCAAAAAAATCATTCTTTGCCATGCACCTTCTCCCTTGTGTACATCAAATCCAGGAGGAAGGGTGGTGAAACGGCAACTGCACCGTTCAGGATATTAGTGCTCTGCTGGTGCAGGTGAGAGCTTCTTAACCCACCTCTTCTTTAAACTAGGAAATCGTAGTCATCATAGTACAGAAAGAGTGGGCTTGTTTTGGTAAGTGGGATAAAGAAATGCAATGAACAGCGAGGAGCTCTAATCCCAGACCTGATCTCGTAATAGAGCAGCTGAGAAATGTACCCAGGGAACAGTCACAGGGTTTGCTCTGAGGAACTCTGAGCTGTGCCAGGCAGCCTTCCTGGTATGGAGCATGTTTGTGGAAGATTGTTGTTCAACAGCCAGATTTAGGGGGCAATCCAGGTGCCTGAACATGAAGAAGGTTTTTGTGGTTACACCTAGAAAATGCTCACAGGGCCATCAGCAAAGGTCCAGGGAGAGCGAATGGTGGGAAGAGAGAGAAAAACAAATCCACATTAAAAAAATAAGGCAGTTTAAAAAAGAATGTTTAGAAGAAGCTGCACATCCACTTCTTGAAGTTCTCAAGTCAACACTGGATGCTTTTGCCTTAGTCAAATGCAAGTTACTGAGCTAAGCCTCGGAGTGAATGGATTAAGTATTATGTTCTGTGCCACAGAAACTCAGGCTGGAAAATCTCTTTTGGACTGAAATCTACAGAACAAGAATTAAGTAGCAACATTATTGATCTAATAACTGTAAGCAAAGAATAATATTAACATGTTCCTGAACAACTGCCAGCTGAAAGAAAGATAAATTCAGCATGTCTTACTTGCTACTTGGACATTGCCCCTTTTTGTTATTTATTATTTCTAGTATTTTGCCTTCTGCCTATCATTACTGAAGGTTTCAACATCGCCATTATGAATCTGTGGCTTCCCAAAGACTGTTGGGCGAGTTTGATCCCAAGCTCAGTGAAGCTGATGGAAAGATTCTGCCTTTTTAAGAATCTCCTGTCCAATTTTCATTTTTAATTATCATTAAAAATGAAAAGCAACAGAGTAAATAGTAGAGCCAGAAATTATTTGTCAGTCCTCCGTGTCAGGGTCGAACCATTAGATATGTTAGTGTGGGACATGACGTTCCTTGAATGAGCTCACTGAATGCAGTGGATAACAAAGGCAGGGATCGGTGCATTTTTGGGATGTCCCATATGCTGACTCCCTGCTGGCTGGAGACACCTCAGAAGGAGCCCAGTCCCGAACAGAAACCATGTCTGGTTCGTGTGTTCAGATGCAGATAAAAAAGGGCTTTGCTTTCACCATCCAGTGCCTGCTGAACTGTTCAGTGCTCTGATAGTCTGCTGCTTCTCCTCTCCGGCTTTTCCCCCTTGGGGGATATTTTGTGAAGGTTGGTTTGACTGGCAGCTGAGAAATGCCACGGTAGAGTGAGGAGCAAGTCAGCCCACCGTGGATGTATTTAGCAGCACCTTGTTGAGAAAGTGGAGTCCCGGAAGTCTACGGCATGCAACCAGAATGGGGTTTTTGGTGTATTTACATTTAGAGCTGTGCCTCTGGGGTTCTAGCTACTCCTTCATCCCAGAGGTACGCCTTCTGAACAGTGGGATTCATCCCCTGTAACTTCGGGTACATAAACCAAAAATGGCTACGTGACAAGGAGAAATATTCCATCACCTGTGCAGGGAGAGGAAGGGGACCAGCTGTGTACAGTGAAGGTTTTAATACTCCTTCTGATTGTCCTTCCTCTTCATGTAGCCAGCATGAAGTTAGGAAGCGATGGGAGCCCAGCACTTTGCACTACGATCTTCGTGTCGTTTTCACAAGTACTCTCAGGCCACTGACAGAAATGCTGCCCGTGAGTTCTTTGCAAACCATCAACTCAGAGCTGAACTTCAGCAGGACAATTCTGGCCAGGAGGTTCTCCTCTAAACACCTGCAGACACTTCTATGCTGTTTACCTCTGGTAAGATTGGGGTGATTTTAACGCACTCCAAAGGATTTCCTATTTTTTTGGGGAGTGTTAAAGTTGTGTGTTAAAGCTTGGCAGATCTAAGCAGGGATCAGAGGTGGGAGCATTTGCTGTAGCTTGATGGTCGGGGATTTACTCTAGCCTCTGTGATATGATATTTGAGAATTGGGCACCTTGCATTTCTCAGTTTTTTAACTTGTAAAGTCGGAAGCAGCCTTTTCCTTTCAGTTAAGTGCTTTGACTTTTACAAGTGAGAAATGTTAAACAAATAGATTGAAACCACTGCAGTCATGGGAATATATTCTTTAACTTCAGGGAGATTTGGCTTATGGCCCGTATCATATTGTATTGTGCTGGCTCAATTAGGAAAAGGATAATGAATTAAAAGGTCATAGCTCTTTAAATTAAAATGTGGGTAAAAGGGCAAAATGTGTGTGAGGGGCTTCCTCCTCCACTGCCCTGGGCATTTACCATTAACTATCAATGGGAACGCTCCATCCAACAAGTTCCCTAATCTCCTTTTAATCTCATTGAGTCCTGAGCGTTTTCTGGAAAACGTTTTTCAGAACTAATCTGCCCGGGCAGGGCGGGGAAAATGTTAAAACACACAAAAATCTGCGCAACAGGAAATAATGTTAGAAAGCTGTGAAAATCATTTATCCTTTTGAAGCGTAATGGTTTTTAATTTTCTCATGCCCTGATCTCCCTGGCAACAATTTAAAAGTGCATAAGCATTCATGAATCAAAGCCGTGCACGTCTGCATTTTTAATTATGTGTCATTGGATTGAAACTTTCCCTTTGATCTTTGCATTTAAAGGGATTTACAATTTAATGATTACAATCCCCCTCCCCCCCACG
The DNA here is from genome assembly GCF_009819795.1 of Aythya fuligula. NCBI lineage: Eukaryota > Metazoa > Chordata > Aves > Anseriformes > Anatidae > Aythya > Aythya fuligula. Next base: position 2,771,574 of record NC_045578.1, on the reverse strand, counting down.
TCTGTGCTCGTTATTGAGCAATGTCACCACGGGGTCCCCGTTGGACGGGGGGACGACAGTTTGGTTTGGGATGCCAGAAGCACGTCTGAAACCTGCCTTATGCTCTGGCTCCTTGCAAAGAGCTGCGTGCGGTGGGGCTTCCCGGCGGTGGTGACTCTAGGACTTTTGCTCTAGGCAAGATGTTTAAAAACAAAGTGGGATAAAAGAGAGCAAAAATAACCTGGATGCCCACTAAGCAGTACGGTGCTCGAGGCAGCTGCCTCTCTCACCTGGTGTAATGACTCGGGAGCCACGCGGGCACCGCGATTAACGGTGTGGGTACAGCTTCGGTGGCGGTAAGGTGTGGGGAGCACTTCTCCTTGCCAGGAGAAATGAAGCCAACGGGAGCACCTCAATGCTGACGTGAGCTGGGGAGAGCACGGCTGTGTCGCTGTGCCCCTTGGAGATCCCAGGAGGTGGCTTGCAGCAGGGCAGCCAGCAAGCCCGGTGGTCGGAGCACAGGGAGCCCTAGGGTGACTCAGGCTGTGCCCTGGGGAACACTTGGTGGGTCTGGAGAAGGTTTGGGGCTGGGTGCTTCACTGTGGGACTTGGGGCTGTGGAGAATCTTAGAATCGTAGGATATCCTGAGGTGGAAGGGACACGTAAGGATCATCGAGTCCAACTCCTGAAACAAGGGCTGAAATCCATGAACAGCTCGTAGACGCTACATCTGTGAATTAAACGCGTGGCTAAAAGGAGTGGATGGCACTGGTGAAAGTGCTCAGCTTTGTTGTTTCGTGAGGCTCAGAAATGCCCCCTGCATCCCGTGCATGGGCAGCACGTTACCCGCTCAGCACAGAAGCAGCGTTAGAAGATGTCAACAGTTTCCCATTAGGTCTGCGTGTGCGTGTGACTTGGTGCGATGCGCTGCACATACCAGGTGCTCTCTAATGAATTGTTCTTTCAAAGCTTTCTGCGAGATATTTAATTTTCTTGCTGAATAACAGTTTAAAGGTCATGTGGATCGGTGACACGTGCAAAATGAATGCGTGTTACTTTTGATGTGCCCGTGCAAAATTAAGGCCTTGCACAGCCTGCTTTATATGCACAATGTTATTGTATTTTCTTGTAAAAAAAAATCAATAAAAAAGTATTAAAGTAAAAATCCTGAGCAGAATATTTTATGTCTTATTAAGCTACTTACAAGTTGAGCTAGGATAGCAAGGGTCCTATTAATCAATGCTTTAAGTTGACTCCATGGTGAGTTGATGAGTTGAAAAATTTGTTAAGATCCCTTTTTTGCCTCTCTTTAGAGGGTCTTAATGTGGTAGATTTTGTCAAGTGAGCATACGTTTGTGCCATTAGCAATGAGTTAACATTGCATGATTTCACATTAGAAACATCATTTATTGAGCCTATACTTAAAAAAAAGAAAAGCTGCTGTTTTCACTGAAATGTGTTCTGATGATCCAATTTTACAATCATTTTCTCCGATGAAAAAATTCATGGTTACACTATTGACAGCTGCTGCTAAATTGCTCCAGATGGGATTACACTGGAGGTAGACCACTCATCCACAGAAAGGCTGGGGGAAAACATCCGAACAGTTTTAGCCACGATACTCAGGAAATAGTTGTGCTTTTTAGAACACAAGCACCATTTATATCCTACACAAACGCTGTAGATCAAGGATAAATATGAATAAGGCTTTGGGAACCAGCAGTGCTATAAGGAGGTAAGATAGGAGGAGGCAGAGAACTTGTAGAAAAGGAGAATGCTTGGGGCAGAGTCCTGCCTGTGGTGTTTTGTTCTGTGTCGTTTGGGGTTTTGTCTGGAGAGGTGCGGAAGGTATGGGAGAGTAGCAGGAGCAGCAGCTGGTTTTTGAAGCAGCAGCAATCTACAGAATGTTTCTGCTCATAAGATAATTAGTGCCACAGTGTAATTAGAGGGGAAAGAACGAAAGGAAGATAAGTTTTGCTGAGAGCTTCAGTTCAATTTACAAGTAAGTCTAGGTAACCAGCTAAAGATAATATACTCCTCTTAAAACATTACAAGTTGGTATTAGACTTTAGAGAACACACACCACTGGTTTGTAGGGGTAGGAACAACGGCTTGGAGACATACACCTATTGCTTTTAAAGTCTTTAGACTGAACTTCCTTTATTTGAAACACATGCTGTTTAAATACTTTAAGGTTCTCCTAGTGAAGTTCAGCTTATTTCTGGGTTGTGGGCAGGCTGCTGAAGGCTTTGGCCAGGTGGTGCCCGGGGAAGGTTTGCCCCTTGCGGTCCTGTCCCCGCTCTGAACCCTGCCACCAGTGCCGCGGCTGGCACAGGGCTGCGACTCTGCAGCATGGTGGCAGCTTGGGTCTCAGAGGTGAGCTCAGCTCATTTTCTAGCTTCAGGCCTTAATGTCACATGGGAAGGGTAAAGAGAACTGTGGCGGTGTGAGTCCAGTATATGCAGGGATTCAGAAAAGGTGGATCTTCTTTTAGAGGCTGGGAAAAGTGCTTTGGACACGGCTGATTTGCTCATTCCTTGCACTCACCTGCAGTCCTTCATTCCAGCTGCCTTCTGTGGCCCACAGGAGGTGCATTGGTTGGAAAATCTCACTCGATTTCATACTAAAAGCAAGACTGTCTATGATAGTGGTATCAATAGAAGGATTAAGAAAGCAATGGACTTGGTGCCCTGATTTTCCTCTAGCCTGCAGAAGTGGTTCTTGGTGCAGCTGATACAAGGTGCCGTCACTGCCGTTCTGCTTGGTGTGGAGTTCTTGCTGGGCTGGCAAGCCAGCAACCTTCCCCAGGCAACAGCCCCTTTCTCATCCCTGAGTTCACATGCAAGCATTAGCAAGCCAACAACAATTATACCAGGCAAAAGCGTAGCTGAGAAAAGCATCAGGCATTCTGGCATCCTCAAAACCAGCATGGCTGTGCTTGAAAACCCAACTGCACTGAAGCTTCCACAAGCTGTTGCCAGATTGTTTGTAAATAAGTTTCTAACATGGTCTGCTCCAAGTTGCTTTGACCTTTGCTATCATAGAATGACTTCTCCTTTTCCAGGCTGAAGACGTGAAGTGTGCCACGAGAAAGCTCAAAGGTGACATACCTCGGGGTTGAAGCATCCCATAAGCGTGGTTGTGCTGAATCCCTTCCTGCCAGGATTCCTCCAAAACTCCCAGGGACTCCAGGTAAGTTGTGATCAAACAGCAGTTATTAGTAGCTCTGTAATACTTTTGTTTCCTCTGTTCCCCTTCAGAGCTTCCCTGTTTAATGCCTTCTCTTTGCCTGTTTTTATATTCTTTCCATAATGTTTTGAACTATGGGGGTCATTCAGTATCTCATTTTTCACATGGCTCCTATTAGAAAGTTCTCTGTTCTTGATAGGAATATGAAGAATGATTAAAACTGGCTAAAAACAAGTCAATTCCAATAAAAAATAACAATGAAGCAATGCACATATTAAAATTAGACATATAAATTATTCAGCAAATGATCTTAAATAGTAAACACATTTGGGGACAATATGAAATTGATGTAGTCTTTCCAAAAAGGAAAAACACGACACTAATTGAAAAAAATTGCTCAGCTCAGGGTTGCATTTGTTTCTCTTAACAGTTGTTGTGGCTGGAATGGCAGCACAGCAGAGTATCAGCCATAAACCATCAGTGAGGATCCCAGGGTCCTCTGCTACACAGACAAAATGACAGAGCCCACTGGTGCCAACAGAAAGTGGGATCCGAATACAGTGGGGGATCTGCTATACACCACCACAGACATGGCACGTGGTGGGACAGTGAGTGTAGCTTTCAGCTGGGGGGAAGGAAGAGCAACCTCCCCCTCTCCCTGAGTGCTGTATGTCTGAGTTTGTGGTCATGTTTTTTTCTTTGCCTGGGTTAGATGGATTAAGAACAATTACTCAGACTCGTGAGTGCCAGCAAGCTAGTTGGGAGGAATAGCTTGGGTTGCCTGATGTATGGAAACCCCAGACATGTCCCCTGCACAAATAAACCCTACAAAATGTGCAGTGAATTCAGTGCTACACAATCCCACTCAGCATGTACCGGTTTGTGAGGTCCTGATCATAAATTCCCCTTCCTTTCATTGTAGCCCCATGGCAAGAAGAAAGGCAGTGGACTCAGTGGGCTCAGCTGCTGGTGGCATTTGGCCTTGGTCCTACAGTGGGTTTGGCAGGGGGGCATTACACTGTGCTCACAGCAGCGTGTGTGCAGACATCTCCAGATTTCTGAGCAATGCAGCAGACACTTGAGACCTCTGTGGAGAGTGTTCAGGTCTCGTCTTACCTAAGGTTTCCAGCAGTGGAAGTCAAACATCTCACTCCAGCCTTGGGTGATGACTTAGATTGATGAAAGAAAATTAAAACTTTCAACTCCCTGCCCTAGAGGGAGAATATAATGATCGAGACCAATCCCACTTACCACTTCAAAATTATTGTTATCTTTTTTAAAGAAAGCCAGTGATTTATGAGATATTTAGTGGGCAAAAACCTCTGCAAACACTGGGCTGGCTAGGTTATAAATGATCTGTACACAACCTGGGATTTTTCTGGCAATTCATATGCTGTCTATCCATGACTAGTGCTTCTTTCTCCAAGTTGCAGGGCGTACAGAAATAAAAATGATTTGTTGTGCTTGGGTATAGCTTAGGCAGTGGTAATTACTGCATGGTAAGGTACTCCACTTAATCAATGGGCTGATGCACAATTCATTTGAGATTTTCTCATTTGCTCCAATATAAAGGAGAGAAAACAGAAACAGAGGTAACAAAAGTGGCCACAAGGAAAAACATTCAAATTCATTACTGCGAACTCTCTGCACTACAAGCTGTACAAATGCAGAAATACAGAAAATACAGAGGGGAAAAAAAAGGAAGAAGACAAAGAATAAATAAATATGACAGTCCCTGGCCTGGAAATCCTTTAGTACAGACAGAAAAACAAGGACCATGAGGAAGACAGAGAGAGACAAGGAGTTCAAAGAAACAGTGCAACATTAAAATCAGCATAGTAGGCTTACTGACTTAACAAGCCTTACTGAGAGACAAACCGATTCACTGTAGAACAAGGAAGACATCACAATTTGCAAAGCTAAAGCACTTTCTGGAGAAAGTAGAAGGTGGGTTAGTGCCTAACTGCAAGTGTGACTTGGTGGGTTTTCCTTTGTGCTTTGGGAGGCTGTATGGACAGTCAGGGCTGTGCCATGGCCTCAAGTTTTTTAGCTGCATCATGTGAAAAAGGCTTTCCTGTAGGGATGGTGAGCCAAATTTGACAGAGGCAGAGGGAGGCACTTGGAAAAGTGAGGCAATTTGGCCAGACTTAGAACTACGTTCACCATTGCTACCCCACTGTTCTGGGTTTGGTAGCATTTACCCTTTGCACATTCTTCCAGACTGCGTGTTCCCAACTGCTGCTGTCAGCATCCATCAGGTCATGACCTTGGCTCCAAGCCAGAGGTGCTCAGGCTGTGCCCGTCGAGTTACCAGGTTCTTGATATCGTTCCTCACCCATGTAAGTGCTCTCTCGTAAGGTTATAAGCAGCCTTGTTTGTAGGAACAGGTGGAGGTAGATTTCGTATTCCACAAATGTGGGAACAAACACAAGTCATGAAGCATATGCGTTGCTTTTGGAAACGCAGGGAAGGGAGGCACAGAAGGCTGCTGTATTTTTGGCTCTTCAGAAAATCAGACTGCTGCTTAGCAAATCTGGATCTTCAAAACAAGAAGTCCTTGTGGGAGCTGTGGCTCTGCAGGAGTTTGATCAGCCCCCAGTACAACAACTCAAAGCTTTTTTGTGACACGAGTGAAAGCAGTGAGCCCTGCTCATCTTCAAGTGGGTCAATACAGAACTTTTTTGCAAAATGCTGTATGCTTTGTAAATGGAGGTTAGGTTAGTCACATAGGAGCTGTATGTATGAGCTGTATATAAAGCACCCTCAGTAAGTTCGCAGATGACACCAAGTTAGGTGCGTGTGTCGATCTGCTTGAGGGTAGGAAAGCTCTGCAGGAGGATCTGGATAGGCTGCACCGATGGGCTGAGGTCAACTGCATGAAGTTCAACAAGGCCAAGTGCCGGGTCCTGCACCTGGGGCGCAATAACCCCAAGCAGAGCTACAGGCTGGGAGAGGAAAGGTTGGAAAGCTGCCAGGCAGAGAAGGACCTGGGAGTGATGGTGGATAGTCGGCTGAATATGAGCCAGCAGTGTGCTCAGGTGGCCAAGAAGGCCAACGGCATCCTGGCTTGTATTAGGAACAGTGTGACCAGCAGGGCTAGGGAGGTGATCGTCCCCCTGTACTCAGCTCTGGTGAGGCCGCACCTCGAGTACTGTGTTCAGTTTTGGGCCCCTCGCTACAAGAAGGACATGGAGGTGCTTGAGCGGGTGCAGAGAAGGGCGACGAAGCTGGTGAGGGGCCTGGAGAACAAGTCCTACGAGGAGCGGCTGAGGGAGCTGGGCTTGTTCAGCCTGGAGAAGAGGAGGCTCAGGGGCGACCTTATCGCTCTTTTTAGGTACCTCAAGGGAGGCTGTAGCGAGGTGGGGGTTGGCCTGTTCTCCCACGTGCCTGGTGACAGGACGAGGGGGAATGGGCTTAAGTTGAGCCAGGGGAGTTTTAGGCTAGATGTTAGGAAGAACTTCTTCACTGAAAGGGTTGTGAGGCATTGGAACAGGCTGCCCAGGGAAGTGGTGGAGTCACCATCCTTGGAAGTCTTCAAAAGACGTTTAGATGTAGAGCTTAGGGATATGGTTTAGTGGAGGGCTGTTAGCGTTAGGTTGGAGGTTGGACTCGATGACCTTGAGGTCTCTTCCAACCTAGAAATTCTGTAAATTCTGTGAACTAGGAAATTCTGTGTGTTATATATCCTAACCTTGTAATGTTGGTGGACAAGATTCTGCAAATGCTAAATTAATTTGTTTTCTTTTGTGGTTATCCAAGTGAAATTTAATGCAGTTGTAGCTGGAAGTTGTGAAGACTCAGGCTATATCCCAATAGTCACGTAGGAGTACAGTCAAAAGCTATAAAATAGACTAGGTTGGTAGGAAGAAATGCACTTTATTAGGTTGATACTGCTGGAAAAAAAAAAAAATCAGGCTCCAGTTTGCAACAGTTTGGTTTGTGTGTCATACCGACAGAACTTGAGTGCCGAGTGAGTTCACACAGAAGATGGGGAAGCAGAGTCCCCTCCTTTTGTCTCTCACTGTGGAATACCTCCCAGTGTGGAAGTAACCAAAATGAAATGTTGTCGGGCCAGGACTTTGCTTTTTGGGGACCATCGGATGAAGTGTACTGGAGTGCAGGCTGTGCCCTAGCTGGCAACTTGTGTGTGCTCAGTGTGCAGCCGTGTTGCGTAGAAAATAACCCGATCTGCATCATTGTTGTATGAAAGGTCAAACTCGAGCTGACAGGACTTTTCTGGGAGTCTGCCTCTCTGTGCAAAGCCCATGATGGCATTATGGCTCATCACAGGGGTACTCAAGCTACAGCAATGTGACTGTCTCCATGTCAGGGCGGATAACTCCACACACAGATGCGTGCTCAGTGCACCAACTGTGAAAATGAGAGATCCCTCTGAGGCTTTCAGGGACACGGGTACAACTTCCCAGCAATGTGCCGTGAACCAGGAAAGTTCAGCTCTCAGCACATGCAGGGGAAATTGTGTGGAAGTTTAGGAATTCTTCTGCCCTTTGTTTTTCCTCTGAAAATGTCTCCCTTTGGGACCTCACCACACGTTGCAGGTATCTAACCATAGGTACTCGGAGTTATTAACCTGCATGCCATAAGCACTAAACAACAGCTGTATAGCACAGCACAACGTAAATACAACTGGGCTTGTAAAAACATTTGGGTTTTAGGTCATAAGACCCTATGCTTTCTTTTTCCTGACTGCCCCGTTTCTGAGGTGTGTTCGCAAGGAGACAAGACTAGCACCTCATCAGTGATTCACTCCCTAATGAAATGGAAGCTGGCATCAAGAAAGGAGAAAAAAATACTAGGGGAAAAAAGGCAAGATGAATGCCTTTCTCTCTGAAAAGCATGCAGTGAAACAATGGGACTAAATGAGATACATTCCTGACAAAGATCTTTTCTGTTCTCTAAAGGCTTTTATTGTACCTAGAGTTATGTTTTATCTTAAAAAAGTGGTGTTCTTTATTTTATGTGAGCTTTCTCCCCCTCACCCTCTTTTCTACTTGCTGAGATTTAAGTAAGCTCTTGTAGTGCTGTATCTCTGATCAGGCTTAAAGATTTGGAAAGCCCTGAGTTTGCCAGGATAAAAAAGGCCTTAGTATCTAGACACTGATAGATCTGATTCATCACCTCGGGAGGACATTACCACACAGCCTGTGCCACAGATTGTCTTGATAACAAGCTCTGGATTTTTCTTGGCATGCACCTTCATTTAAAGGTCAAAGCTCTTCCGAAGAAAGAGGAATTGCTGGGTGAGAAAAAAAAAAAAAAAAAAAAAAGTGCTCACATTATCTTGACAAAGCCACACTTGACTGAGGCCAGGGGATTTCAAGGGAGATCAGTGGACGTGATTCTAGCTGTGTGAGAGGTGCTTTCGAGCTGCCCTGAGCACCGCAGGGGAAGCAGAGCAGGAGCACGGCAGTGCAGGACAGTCTGTGTCCTGGGCTGGAGCAGGAGGACACCTCTCCTGCACCTTCCCCACCTGGGAACAAAAGGTAGAACAGGGACATGTCTTGTAGTCCCTGCAGGACCCTGGCCTTATGCACAATGAGAGGAAGACACCCCAATTCAGGGGATCCCCAGACAAGTTCTGGTTTCATTTAGCGAAAATGAATGTCTCCAGCTTTTGACCAAAGGATTTTACTCTTATTTCTGTTTTTTGTTTTTGTTTGCTTTCCTACATAGCTAGGCAATAACCCACCGCATAAGATGTGCTAGACTTCATCTGCTCTTAATCAGGATACCTCCCTGGGTAGCAATTAAGCAGTGATGGCTGCTACTTAATGGGGATGGTAATTTTCACTTAATTGGGGTGTTTCCTAGTGCCTTAAAGTTGCGTGGGTCTCTGTGCATTGTCTGTCTGGGGCTTTAAATGGCTCTTTAGCACCGAGACACAAGCAGTGCTTCCCCATCACCTTGTCCTGCCTGCTCACTTGACCTTGCTGTAAGAAGCGAGGTCAATCAATATTGACTGTTCTGCATATTCCAGTGGTCAGCCCATAATGTAGCCATGCCTTGCTCTCATTAGGAGTTTCTCGGCCCCAGCACGCAGCCACCCACATTTTGGCATTAAATTCACTAAGAACAGCAACTCAAAGACTCTTACAAATTTGTGCTGCTGATGGCTCTGTGCAGCAGAATCGAATTTTAGCATTTAGCAGCACCAGTAAAGGCCAGCAAGAGGACCCCAGCCCCGGGAGAATGGGATTTAGAGCAGATCTTATTCTTTTCTCCAGGCTGCCCCGTAATCTGCTCTTTGACACCAGCCTAATCTTTTTATCACTCTGCACTGAAATTTCATGATCTGGAAAATGATTCCACTGTGAAGCGAGCTGTGTGTGAATAACTGATTTGTTTTTGATTGTGAGAGTAGATCAGAAGGGAGCCAGGTTCACCATTTGACAGAGAATCAAAAAGCTAAAAAGCAGTTTGCCCTGTCATAACACATTTAAAAAAAGTCTTCTAAACATTGATTTAAAAATAAATAAAACTGAGGAGTAATACATGGTTTGAAGCTAAAAAAAAGGAAAAAAACAAAATGTCACATGTTGACATTTTTAGAATTTTAAATTTGGATTACTGACAATATTCAAAACCCACTGCTTTCCTCAGCATTGCCTGCTAGCCTGCCTCGTTTAATTCTGAAGAGAAGAAAACTACCAGCAAATGGAAAACAATGATCTTTCCCAGGTGTTGATTAAATGAAAAGCCTACAAGGCGCTCCCACAATGGACAAATGAGCAAGTATATTTCTTCAGTTGACATAATACCTGTAACAGGAAACGATTGTGTGTTCTCTGTGCTGGACAACACACAACATAGATTTTTAAGCACTACAGAGCCTGCTGGAGATAATAGTTTTCGTAAGTAGATTCCATCAAGGCTCGCAGATATTTTCCATTTTAATCCTATCTGTAAAACATTGACTTTTCTAATCAATTGTGAAAGTAAATCCTCAGGATTTGCCAGATTATGTGTGAAATGCAATAGGGAGTACTTAAATATATCAGTAAATAAACAAACACATAAATCAAAAACTAGAGAGAGAGAGAAAGCAGCACTCAGTATCCTGGCTCCGATCCATGTTTATTATTTAACTTTAAAATGACAAATCAATGGCAAAATGGAATTAAGTAGCTGTGTAAGCACAGAAGTAATTTTCCCCGTGTATGAGATGCTCATGTTTTACATTACCCAGGACGCAGGGCGCTTACTGAGCGAAGGCAGCACCTCGGCGAGAGCTGGAAGTGGAGCCGAGGCTGAAGGGAGCGCGGATGCCATCTGAGAAGTGGGCCCCTGGGGACAAGTTTCTGGTGGTAGCAGCATGGGCAGTAATGGGAAAGCGATGCATTCGGGTTCTTCAGAGAAGAAAATGAAACTTGCTTTATGATTTGAAGGTAGAGCTGAGCAAGAAGAGGGAAGACCTTGTCTAGAGGTCAAGGCTAACACAGGCACAACTAGTAGGATGTTTAAGCATGACTGATCTGCTAGTGGATGCAGTTGTAACCCTAGGACTGACCTTGATTAGCTAATGTACGTGTTAGAAGGCATTAGTGTTTTGTCTTGTAGTGGGAATTGTGTGAAAGTGAGGCTGCTCAAGCGGAGAGCTGGAACACAGGCAGCATCTCAATCTGTTCAGATGTTGTGCTGTTCTCTGCCCCTCTCAGAACATGCCTGTTTCAGCCATCACAGATTGACGGGGGGGAATTCCCGACCATGTTGTGGTGTAGCTGTATTTTACACTTCATTTAAAACCCTTTTTTTCAAGAAGATCAGTGAAACGTCATCTGTGTGTATATTCAGGGGAAGTGGTATTAGGACCAAAGCAAAGAATTATTTAAGCAAGAAAATAAACTTGTTGTGTGATTGAGAAGGAGCTCCTGAGGGTAGAAGATAACAGAGATTAAGTAAATCACTAGTTAATAGCAAATCACTAGTTGCTACTCCAAAACAATATTCTGTGACTAAAAGCTCAGCACTCTACATGGAGAACTGAGAATATGTGGAAATCAAAGGCAAACCCTTACCAAATGTGCCAACCTCAAGCTGTACAGCTTACCACAGCGCTGTTTTCCACGGGGTAAAGTCTAATTCAGCTTGAGTAGCAGTAGGGAAAATCTCAGTGTTTGTGAGCATTTCCTGTGAAACAGTCCCAAGCAGTCACCAGACGCTATTCATAATGTTCAGTTTGCACATCTGTCCCAGTTGGGCTGCCTGGAGCCCAGCTCAGATTTGTTTAAGCTCAGCCTCAGCTTGGGAAGGTCTGGGGGTTGTTAAGATATAACACATTCCAAGTCTCACTGGACCTGCCTGTACCAGAAAACTGAATCAAATTTCAGACACTGCAGTATGCCCAGATGAAAACAGAAATGTCAGGGGTGGTTTTACTTGTCTGCCCCTTTGCCAGGCCAAGCCCAAATGGTCCCCTACCTGCATGTCAGAGGTGTCAAAAGTTTGCAGTATGGGAAAACTGCAATTGAAAAAAAAAAATCTGTGGAAGCCAACGAAAGTGACAAGTCAGGAAATCCAGATTTCATCCCAAACAAGGGAATTTCTTGGGTCTGTCTTGCAAGAAACAGTGCTTTGAATAACCCCTGAACATGTCCCTGGAGATCAGGACGGCAAGAGGGCTGAGGGAGCATTGCTTCTCCTCACCAGGTCCTCTGAGCACCCCAGCCACTGTGCTTCAACTACCCCATCATTCTCCCCCACAGTGTAAGAGTCAAGACTACCTGGCACCCAAATTTTGCCCTCCCCAGATCCTGCAGCCAGTAAGTCCTGCTTGTGCCGGCTCCCATGTGAGCTGCTGTGAAGGGGCGAGCATGCCAAGGCAGGACGGTGGTGTGGTTCACAGCAGCCAAGGGCACGGGGGGCAGGCTGCTAAATGAAGTGAAGAGGAAAGGAGCACAATGAAGTGTGTCCCTAAATCAGTGAAGAAATCTCAAAACCAAAAGCATCCTACATCGTGGGTAACATAAATGGCTGTTACAGAGCTCCGCTGACTTATTATTGGCATAGACACCAGAGAATGGTTTTATATAAGGAAAAAAGAAAGCTGGGGAGTAATTGAGGGTTGGCTACTAAACCAACATAGAGAGGCTTTCAAATGCTAGGGCCAACAGACTGCAGGAGCAGACTGCTTACTTCTGTGGTGTTATGCGAGTGCTGGTGTTTTATACCTCAGCAGTAGTACCAGGAGGCTTCAAGAACCTGCTTGAGCTGTATCAGATACGAGTTTTGGGGTCTTTTGCTTCACCTCGTAGGCTTTCTTGTTTGATTGCTCTGAAGTTGCATTTTCAACTTCTGCTCCACAGCGTGGGCAACTAGAAACTGTTGTACTTCTTCGCTCACAGGACCAAGTAGCTGAAGCTGCAGAGGAAACAGGAAATATCAAAGACCTTCAGTGAAGTCATGAGAGCTTGGCAATGCTGACCTTCTTTCCTCTATGATTTTATTTCAATTTTTATTTCAAATCTTTACTTTCTGTCTTCAGCAGTCACTTTGGTTGTTGAGGCTCTCGGGGATGTAGTTCAGGAGGTTCTGACCCTGGTTCAAGGAAGCTGTGTTTTACTGACGGGTATCGCTTGGATGCAGAAGTAATGGTGATGGTGTTAGAGATGCAGCTATTTAAGGATTTGAGAGATGCAGGCAGATACAGGGTCTTTTATCAGCTGGTCTGATATGGTTGCAAAAGCAGCTTTAAGTACACAGCCTTTTGTCAAACCACTTCTTTCAGCCCAAAGACCAGGTAAGAAGCATGGGTGGCTCTGTCCCCGCCTGGTCTGGGACCTGGGTTGAGTTGCTTCCCTCTCTTCTGGGGCTCAGTTTCCCACTGGTAACCCATAACACAGCTGAGTGCGTTCAGAGCGCTGTGCAGGAGCAGTGCTTGGAGGATCTAAGGAGTATCACCTTGACAGGTGCTTGGCACAAACCTGAAATATCTTTTCTGTACTTCATGCACTCCTGCTCGGTGGGACACTTAGGAGGTTCAGAGGATCAGTGGTGTGATCCAGGCCATGCTTTTCTAATTATTTGCTCATGTTTTGATATGTTCCTGTTGTAACGGGTTTCTGAGGGAGGAGCTGAGCACCAGAAAGGACTGCACCTTCCCTCTGGGCTCTGCTTGCCTAATCTCAGCATGCACAGAGCTGTCGGATGGCCATGGTTGTACGTGGAGGTGAACGTGCTGCTGGCCAGCGCGGGGGTGAACTCCTAGCACACTGCAGTCCTTCGTGCACAGTGACTGTGCCGAACGTCTGGCTGCCCTGTTCATTAATCATCTCTGCTGAAAAGCCCTTTTAATTACATTATGTTCAGAATCCATAAAATATAATTAAAATATGTAAATCTATTATATTATTTAATGAGTACACTGAGACCTGAAAGTTTAAATTAGATGTAAAACTGATACAGACCTATTGCTATTGATTACTTATATTAATAAATCATTTCAGCCTTGGACAGAGATTTTGTTCTCCGATCAGGTGGCAATATCTTTTTTTTTAATTTGATCCATCAACTGTTACATTTCTGCAGTCTTTTAAAACTAATGTGGAGTAGTAACGAAAAACTGTATAACTTTTCTGTAACTAGTATTCATTTCTAGACTGATTTCTTCAAGTTCTATTCCCTTCTTTTGCTCTTTCTTTGCAGGCATGGCAAACTGCTTGCAGGACAGTTGAGGTAGCACAAATAAACCCCACTCCTTCCTCCAACATGTGAGCAACAGCCATTGCATCAGACACACATTTTAGGATTAGCACCTCTTTCTGGGGACATGGGATGCCAGTTTGGTGGAGCTAGGGCACTGAAAAATGGTAACATAGAAATTTTGAAAGTTAGCTGAGATTTGAATTTTACACTGGGGGAGGAAGATACAGAAATATGGGTTGGTGACCCTGCACTGAGAAACAAAGATGCCTTTACTACATGGCTATAGCTTGCTGGGTCTTTTGAAACAGCCATCATGGTGTAGAGCCGTGCAGGAATTAATATTTTTTTGGATGTTGTCCTATTACTGGCTAGTTTTCTTCTGTCTAAATACATTTTGCATCAAACGTACATTGTGTTTGTTTCATGGTGAGGGCTTTTTTACCAGAGTCTGTAGGTGCTGAAGGTGCTTCCTTCCTACGGAGGCTGCTCACCAGGCCCTGCCCCAGCAGAGAGGGGAGGAATGACCTTGGACATCCCCCTGCCTGCCCAGCCACAGACCCCACATCTCCACGGAGCTGCTGACAGGAAAATCCAAAGGATATTGCACAACAGATTATAAGGATTTGAAACCAGAGCAAATGTCAGGCTGCTTGACAGCAAAATATAGCCCTTTAGCACAGCCACCTGTATTACCTTCCATTTTCTTGATTCGGCGAGATCACAGGCTTCAACCTCATTTAATACCCTTTCCCTGTGTTTCCTTCCTGTAGGGCAGACATACATCTCCTCTCTCTTCACTGTGCTGCACGGCTCACCAGCCGCATGCCAAAACTTCCAAGGGAAATATTCAGGAGATGAGAACTCATCAGCAGCAAAGCACCAATTTCATGTCAGGCAGTGTGTCAGTAATATGAGATAAAACAGCCCTTTAACCTGTTTAAAACCCTGATGCCTACTAGGCATTCAGATCAGCGCTTCAGGCACGTTTTGTATTTTCGGACACCAAGGTCATATTCTTAAAGATAGGAATTTAAATGGCAGACAAAAATATGCAGGCAGGGGTGCAAAGAGGTAATTGTGCGTATGAAATATGCAGTTGCAAACACCCACTGGGTAATTGTGTGCTCACAAGCATTCAGCTGCACCTGCAGGTTCCTGCTTCCCTTTCGGAACGACTTGTCTGTGCCCAGGCGTGCATGTTTGGCACGTTTCATCTCTGCACTTGAAGCTGTGGCCCTAAGCACTGTGTTGCTGTTTAGCACAGATTTAAGCTTCTGATTTCAAAGCTGCTCTAATTAGTAACTTGCAGTTAGTGTACTCTACCAATTCTTAGCCCACTGGGATATTACCAGACTTTATTGTTTCTCTCTGTCTTTGTGGAACTTCTGTAAATCTTTTCTTTGATAGCAGCTAGGGTTTCAAAGCTGCCCACGTTGGAGCCAGAGGAGACTAATAATGATCTAATTAATGAAAGATGTTTTTCTCTGCATTGCTGTATTTTATCTCTTCCCCAAAGACTTGTTGGTGCAACCAAACCCCAGGCACCAGCCAGATCCTTTTTTTTTTCCTCATGTATTAGAGAAATACACAGATATATCGGTATATATCCCATGTTGTTCTCACTTGAGTGTGTAAATCTTGAAAAATCTTCCCAAGTGTAACTTGGATTTAGGAAGTAGCTTTGTTATTCCCAGCAGGTTTTTCTTCCAGCTAAGATTTGTTTCTCTAGCTCAAACCACAAAGCCACTTTAACTCTCCCTAAAAGACTTCAGTCTGTGTAAGCTGCAGTGTAGGACATACTTATTATCCCCCAGTGGGTATTCATTGCCCCTCTCCTCCTGCTTTTTCAATTTCACTTTCTTTTTATTAATTAATGAGCCCCCTTAATTATTTATGGAAGCCTTAAAATGCATCAAGGTTGGATTCCACAGCCTCTTCCTTGTCACGTTGCGCTGTTTTGCCACGGGAAGGACACAAATTCCTGCCCCAAAGGCACAGGGAACGTTAGCAGCTTTAATTGGGTGTGCAGTACCACGTCGTTATGCACTGGGTGCAAAGCAAGTGAGTTCCTGCTGGGCTCTGAAGATCGGTGAGTCTGGCTGTGCAGCTCCTTAGGGCCAAATGGCGCTGGGCAGAACCCCGGCCAGCCTGTTGCTTTAGGTGCATGCAGGAAAAGCTCAGGATTTCAGGTCTGCGTTACAGATCTGTTCCCTCATCTGCCCAGACAGGCTGTGTCATGCTGAATGAACTGGCTGCAGGAGAGGTGATACAGGAGCAGCATTTTTATGCCCTTTTTACTCCTACCTGTTCCCTTTCTGGGTTTCTCACTTCTTCATCACAGGGTCAGCATTGGGAGTGGTTTATTAACTCCCTTTCTAGTCCTGGCTCAGAGCTGCCGAAGTCCCCACAGATACCTGCACTGACACGTCTGATCCCATCCAGATGTGGAGATGCTGGGGAGCTTGGGAGGAGGCACAGGGAGCGCGAAGGAAGCCGATGAGAAGAGATCACTTCAGTGGCAGAAGTTCAAGCTGGCAGGCAAGTTGTGTCACTTCATGGTGCTTTATGACCTTGAGACACTGCCTCAATAAATCATGCCAAGTAATTAAAAACATAGTTTAGAACTTAACTGGCATGTCAGAGCACTGGATGTGCACTGGTGATGCCTTTCTGTTTTCCTTCCCTGTCCCCCCGTGATGCTGGGCTCCAGTGGAGTTAAACCACCTACTGACTGCAAAAACTCCAGTAATTAATGGCTTGCTGCCAGCCACTTAAATAGGAAGATGCTGATCTAGCCCAGCGAGCTATCTGCAGGTGCCCTGGAGCCTCCTGCTGTACATTGAATGGCCTCCTCTGACACTGCAAGCAAAACCACAAGTTCTCCTGCAGCATAAATATTTCCTTACTGGTTTAAATAGAAAGCAGATGTGTCTCATTTACTTGTGACCCAGAACACTGAGACCGGTAGGAAGGAAAGAAGAGGATGGCAAGATATGGGGCACTTTAGAAAAAAATAAAGACAATGGTAGAACTCAGAACTGTCCAGGTCAGGGACTTCCTTTCCTTGTTTGATAGATTTTTAGAAAATGGATTTTCTTTGGTGGGAACAGGCAAAAAAAGGCAAGTTTCCACAGACCACCTGGCCCCATCCTCTGAGTCAGCACAGGGTGCAATACAGCTGAGGTGCCCTGTCAACGTGCCCCAGCTGCCGTGGTGGTGTTTTTGTCAGTGTTAAGGTAGTGAGATCAGGGTGTAAAAGTCAGGAAAGAGGACTCTCTGCCCCCAGGAGAGGCATCCTCAGTAAGAAGGGTGGAAGGAAGAGGAGGAAGAAAGCTGTTTCATTTGACACTGAGGTGCAGACAGATTAGAGTGGCTTGGTCTGGGACGGAGCTGGACCGTGCCTGTGCTTCTGGTGAGTTCAGTCCATAGCGTCCTTTTAGCACAAACGACAAAACGAACCCAGAAACTGAATAATCCAGGTGTTAGATCTCTGACCTGGACTCGAGGTGTTGGGGACGTGAGCAGCAGGTTCGCAGCACCCTGCCTGCTCCCTGGGGAAAACCAACCCAGAGCTGTCACTGGTAGACACCAGATCTGTAGGAAGGACCAGAACAGCTCTTAGCAGTGCCTTGGTGTCAGGATGTGGCCTGCTGTGTCGCGTGAGAGAGGCAGTGAAATAAAATCCTCAGTGGGGCGGTTTCTGGCGGATGAAGGTGCTTTCTGTATTTCTCTTGTGCTTGTTTGGAAGGGAAAGAGTACAGAACGTGGCATCTCCATCTCTCACTGTTCAGTTACTTGGCAGAAGGTCTCACTGGTTTCCTTTTACAAAAGAACCGAGTCAGGGAGGATATTCTCACCTTTCTTTAAGCTGTGCTGGATCCTCTTGCCACCAGCTGTTTCTGTATTGTTACCCACCCCTGCCATTTTGGGGGCTGCAGCAAAGCTTACTGCTGCTGGTTGAAACCCTGCTGGCAGTTAATCGCCTGAGCACAAAAACAGTCACGCAACAAAAAACCCAAAGAGCTAATTAATTTTTAATTTGTGTCATTTAAAAATCCATTGCATCTTCTTGCAGCTGAGTTCTGAAGTGTGTCATTTCCTCAGACGGGGGGCAGCCTTTCCAGTTTTGGGTGGAAGACAGAGCTCTCTTATCAAACCAGCGCCATGCTGGGTAGAACCTAGTGCAGCCCATCTGGATCAGATTAAGTTTGTCTTAATTCTTTCTTTTTTATTTTTTGGCAAGAGCTTTGGTACTTCATTTATTAAAACATAAACTTGACTCCATGCTATAATTGCCCAGCTTGACAATAATAAATCTTATAAGCAGGTTTTGCTGTTTGTGTGCTTGAAGTAATAATTTACGTTCATTCACACAAAACTTTAGAGCCATGGTTTGTTTTAACAGCTACGTATGTGGACATCAGAGCAACAAACTGAGGAAGTGGAGTGTTCCCCTCTGGTGCCTGTTCCAGTGGGAGAAAGCAGCCTGTGCCACCCGCCCGTGAAGGTGCTGTGCTGCTGGAGTCAGCTGCAGGCAGGAGGTGTTACGTGACCCCTCGAGGGAAGGCTGTGGTACGGTTTTCTTTGTGCCATAAATTTCATGAGTATTTAGAGTTTGAGCTGACACTTCCCGTATCTGGCTGATGATCAATGAGCTGTTAGTCTGGAAAGTTAGAGCAGAATCTATGCAGATGATGTTGCAAGTAAGTCATTGTCTGCGCAGTTTGAAGCAAAATGTGACCCTTATTTTGGATGGGAGTTAGGCCAGTAATGTGTACCAGAACATTAATGTAACTTACTTCTCCAGCTTCATGCAAATATGACAATTAGGCTGTGGCTATATTACTTTTTTTGGCTGTCTGAGTGTAGTTGTCTGCACTGCACAGCCTGAGGTGTTATGTCAATAATTCCTGTAGTACTGGGCTCGAAGTCAGGGCTGTTCTCACTGCTGCGCCCAGGTTCCCTGCCAGCTGATACAGCTTGCCTGGCTCTGGGGATGTGTAGGCAGCAGCGAGCCTGGAGCTACCGTGCTCATACAGGCACCCTGATAGTGCCTGGCTGGGACACGCACAGAATAAACACAGGGATGGATCTCAGCGAGGACTGGCTGCTTAGCCTAGCTTGGGGAAAGAAAATAAATGCCTGTGTTGTGCCACTAGGAACAAGAAAAAATTACTCCAGGGGGACAGAGCTACCTTCCATGATTCCACCTTCTACGATTCTACTTTCTACCTTCTGTGATTCTAAATTTGGAACTCCCTCTTTCATTTTGCCGGTTCTGCTGGTTCTGGGCCCGTGTTATCAACAGGGTCTCAAACAGACCACAGGGGAGCCCCGTTGGGAGCAGACAGCTACAGGAGCACTGGGGACATACTGGATTCATTCCTCTCTGTTCACATGACTGAAGGAGCTACCGACCTGTTCCTGGGATTTCTTTCTGGTTATTCCAAAGGTATAATAACCACAGCGAAGGCAGCAAACATCCCAAACAGAGGCTCTGCTCCATTCACAAGTTCCTGGCAGTTCTCAGTGGCACAGCAGGGCTGCTAGTCCACCGGCGTGCCCGATAACCAGCAGCAAAGCCCTGACTGTCTGCCACGGCTGGGTGAGATCATTAGGGATGCACTTCAAGTGTTCATAAGCACGGAGCTGCCGCTGTGGGGAAGCCTTGAGCCTGAGAGCTGCAAATCTGTTCCTGTGTGTGCCTGATGGCTGTCGCACCCTCTCTCTTGCTGCTGTGTTTGTAATGCTAGATGTGAAAAATTAGCAAGACTCCCTTCATGCAAACAGTGGGAGGAAGCCTGCCCCTCCTGATTTATGCAATATGAGGAGCAAAAGCAGAATGTCACACTGTCAACAGGACGGGGTTTTCTTGTGCTTTCCTGCTTGACTCAGTGCATTTCACTGGTGTCACAGATTGATATCAGAGAGGGTTGGGTCTGTTTGGGTTTGTGTTATAGGTCAGATGGGTCCTCCAGTCATACCTCCAAGGTGAAGTATCTCAGGATTTCTTTGATCCTGCCTCCCTCGGGTAATGCTTTACGCAGTGCTGATTCAGGCCAGTGAAGTCGTAGGGATGGTAGGTGCTCCAGGCAGATCAGTGTTTGGCTCCTTACTGCCAAAATCCTGGCCAAATGTATGTTGGACAGAGCATAAGGCGGGGGGGTTGCTGGCTGCTCCCCAGCCCTGCCTGGAGGTGGCCAGCCCTGGAGCAGCACTTTACAGCTGATGTCTTTTGTTCAGGAAGACAGGATGTTTGTTTAAAGAGGAGCAAGCACGATAACACTTCAAAGTCAAGTAAATCCTTTCAGTGGGAAGCAAGAATATGACACTGACAGCATCAATATGAGGCTCCGAAAGCAACCACAGCAATATGCCTCAAAATCTGAGCAGCTGACATCCATCTGAGCAGCTGAAAGGAGCTGTTGTCCAAACCCACCCTCTGCAGCCCTTGTTCTCCTCTCTCCCCAGACCCCAAAGATGACAGCAACATTTCCTGCAGACTTTTACTTATGACTCATATCTTGAAGTCAAAAAAAAGAAAGAAAGAAAGAAACAAACAAACAAACTGTGCCTCACTGGGCTAAGGGAGAAAGAAAAATACAAGATACTCAGAAATATTAAATGCAAATATTGGCTTGCCCCCTCCTCTCCAACTTTGGTTAGTACTGAAAAATCAAGGAAGTTTGAAATGCACTTTGCACACAGACTCAGCATAAATAACGCTACTTTGCATTTCATCAGCCTTATTTTCCCCATGGGTTCACTGTCATCTCTCATTTAGGCTCCACAGGGATGATCAACTTCAGAAAGAAGTTGAGATGAAAGGCGCCAAAATATAAGTGAGTAAAAAAAATTCTGGCACTCAAGAGCAATCCAGAAAACTTTCCACTCCACAGGTGCATGAGCACTGGGGGATTGAGTCTGTCTCATTTTTAAAGGAGAACTTTTTCTGTATGGGTAGTGTAAACAGTTTATGAAGTTACATTTTGCTTTAAAAGTGTTCGCCAACAATGCTTGGTATTGTCTGTGGCACTAGAGGCAGTGCTTTTGTGATCACTGTGGAACTAGGAATTCCTGTGCGCTGAGGGGGGATGCAGGCAATATAGTAATCATTTGTTATTCATTTCTATTTCAAAGTGTGTTTAATGCTATAAAATAATTACAGCTGATATTTACAAAGAAAGAGCAGAAGGTGAAGAGAATGGCATTCAGATTGCAAGAGGCACAGTAAAGCAGGAGGATGTTCCTGGGGCTGCGCTGTCTCGGGTAGGATTCAAATCCAGGCTCACCTCCTGTGCTCCTGTTTGACCTGATGCGAGTCCATTTCTTTGTGCCCCGGTTTCCCAGGCAGTACACAGAGGTTGAAATACATCCTTCTCTCAGGCATTGCCTGTGGGGACCGACTGGACACCGAACTCTACTGAACAGCATGTTCCCCCCTGACGTGCACTGTGTGAGCCCTGCCTGGCAGACGAGGAGGCGGCACGGGC
Source organism: Aythya fuligula (assembly GCF_009819795.1). Classification (NCBI taxonomy): domain Eukaryota; kingdom Metazoa; phylum Chordata; class Aves; order Anseriformes; family Anatidae; genus Aythya; species Aythya fuligula. The sequence continues at coordinate 2,750,251 of NC_045578.1, read as the reverse complement.
AGGCAGCGTAGGACAAGGGCACAGGTGGGAGCAGAGAGGCGACTGCAACCTGTGAACCACACCCGAGGATTTGGATGGAGGCTCAAAGCCTGCGTAAGACCAGCACGTGCTGACCACCGAAGGCAGTGCCTGTGATCTGTGATGTGCCATGTACAGAGCAAAGGTAACCCGAGGGGACAGAACTGGCCCACACGTGGAGTGCGAGGAAGCCCTGACTTTGAATGGGGCTCACCGGAGAAATGCACAGACTAGTAATACAAGACAAGGGATTCAAATACATTGACGACAACAAAAAAGGGATAAGGCAAGATCAGTTCATATCTTTTCAGTACAGTCCGCTACATGCAGCTGTGCACAGAATAATTTTGGGAAAGGTGAAGCAATATTCCAACAGCTAGATATCGCCACCTTTATTTGTTTCATATGCAATGATACTCCAGAAGGGGATTCATTGAAGACATGAGAGTAATATGGCAGAGCTTATCCACACGTGGTTCAGTGAAAGGTCACTGTACTGCATCCTCCAGAGGAGATTTGTGCACCTCAGCAGATGTGCATTTTCCCTCTTACTTGACCGTGTGTTTGTGCTTTGGGAGGGTGTTGCGCTGTAGGTCAATACTAGGTGCCTTTGGAAATTTCTAGGTACACAGAATTACTCTGGCTGCCACTAGCAGGTTTTTTTCTTTTTTTCTTCACACTATGGCTTTCTTCTGTATTGAAATGGCTTGGGAGCAGATTTCAGACACCCATCATGCATAATGCTTTCAAATATATCACCCAGGCCGTGTTTTGTGTCCTCTTTTATAGCTATAGATGGTGCTTAGTCAGGCAATTTGCACAAGGTCAGGAAGTTAAGTGGCTAAGTGATCATCTTCAGACCAGCATCCTTATTAGTTCCCGGCCCTGCTTTAAACACAGGTGGTCAAAAAAGGTCAGCTTTTCCCTGTGGCATCACCCAGCGGAGCAGGTTGGCTCCTGTCCCTTCTCGCCCCCTCGCTGCGGTGGAAGGAGGCTCTGGAGTTGTTGCCTCCAGAGGTGCTGAGCTGCTCCCGGCTTGGCCAGAGCCAAACAGAAACCCCTGCTTCTCCGGAGTGCTGCAGATCAGGCTCTTAAGATCTCATAAAACCACTTGTAAAGCATTCTCTGTAGGGTTGTCTGTTTAAATATTTAATTTAGGGACTAGCTAAGAATAATTTAGCAGCTGATTAAGAGAGATGCCAGTTCCGCTGTTGCAGGATTGATAATCCATAGTGTACACATGTTGCTGCTGTTGCAGCGCTGTTGTTGTGGGTATGAAGTAGCAGCATTGTTTCTACCAAGCTTGGGCTCTGTCACCTTGATTTTGTCAGCCTAATGACAAAAGTAAATGCTGTTTTAAGGACCTTGCTGGTGATCGTCTTTCTGTCAGAATGACACTGCCAGGTGCTCAATATGTTACAGGGCAGTGGGAGCTGTAGCCCTGACGGAGCCTAAATGTGAGCTAGACAGGAAGTTATCAAGAAGAGAGAGCATCACATTAATTTTTAGCCACTAAAAATAATTGCTGTCCTGCTGTTCACATGGAGGAGCCAGTTCCATTGCTGAAGCACAGGGGAAATTAGGAGACGTGCTGTTTACTGTTACTACAGCTTAAAACCAAACTGGGCTTCCTTTTTGCAACAGGCGAGCTACAACCAGTGCACACCCCGTCTGTGAGCTGTATTTCCTGACCCTGATGCAGCTCAAGGTTACAGAAGCAGATATCCTTGGCACCAAATGTGGCCAGTATCTGTCAACTGCGGTGGTTTTGTTCTGTCTGCTCACAAACATCTTTTTGATTATGATGGTGCTATTTACAAGGTTATTCTTTGCTGACATGACTTTCTGCCCCTGTATCAAGCAATAGCTTTGTCCTCAAAGGCCGTGGGTCTGAACTTTTGTATTTTAGAAGCTCTCATTCTTTCTCATCTGCTGTCTGAACAACAACTTCTGATCAGCCATTTGAAATCATTGATTTCAAATCTCTTCCTGCTCCTGCCTGTTACGTTACTACCAGTACTAACACCTGAGTGCAAGATCTTTAAATCAGACGTCGGTTTTGGTATCTTTGTCCCCATTTTGTATTGGGTAAACTGAGGCATAAAGAAGAAACTTGGTTCAGGTGTTAATGGACAGCTGTGACAGAGGCAGCTTTTTAATGAGTTAGAGCATCTGGGTGTCTGACCAGCTCTGCCGTCAGTACCAGTATGGAGGTTCTGTGCTTAATGGGGCAGGACACACAGATGCAAATACACGCCAGATACAAACAGGTCCATGTAATTTCTACAGGTAATAAAGGAAAATACTGGGAAAATAATTAATCAGCCTCAAATTACTACAGCACTGTCATCTTGAACTAACTGTTCAAATTCCCTTCAGAGTCCACAGAGAAATGGGATGCTTTCAAGGCACAACTCCTCTTCTGAAGTGGCCACCAAAAAAAGGGCAGATGAGCTGTGCTGCTCAAGGAGCACGTGTACTTGTGCTTTGGCTGAAACGAGGGCGAGACATAGGCATGCACATGGGAGGTGGTGTTAGAAAAGGAGAGAGCCTCCTTCTGCCCAGGTCTGAGGAGAGGATCAAGGATTTCCATAGGCACAGGTGATGTGGAGCTGCAAGAAGGACTCACTGCAGCTCTCCCCATTCCCTTGTCCCTGTAATCATCGAATGTACAGCAGCAAATGATTATTGGAACCCAAACAGCCTGGGAAAAAACACAGAGCTAGATCCTTTTTATTTAGCCAAGTACATGATTTGAAAACAAACAAATGCTTTCTTTAAAACAAATCCAGTACAACAATTTATTTGCAAAATTCCTGGAGTGGAGCAGAAGCCACATAAAAGCTTTGAGGCTGTGGACTGAATCAAGGGTATGTTGTGTTTAGCAGATGTGAATAGATAAGCCACAGAGAGAATATAAGGGAAAGGAAAAATACATATCCATGGTTGGGAAGTTATCACATGCTTATATGCAGGATTTTTCACTGACTTCTCCTCTTCCAAACACAACAGTGATCGAGCACATTAGTGAAGGTCGTGTTGCAGTTATTGATGATTGCATTAGTCAGATGCAGAGCAGCACTGAATGCCTGCAGTGGCCCCTAGCTCAGAGACACAGAAGCAGTGCAGATGAGAGAGCAGAGCCTGCAGGGTAGCTCTGCTGTGGGTTTGCTTAGAGGAATGTTTTCACCAGAATCAAAGTGCCCGTGTTTGTACACTTCTTGTTGCTGTTCGTGGGGCCGTTGTTATTAATTATCATTTCAGGAATATCAGGCGGGCTGAGGCACAGGCCAGGCCTCCACACTGGTGGGAGCTGTGCGAACACACAGAAGGTTGTACCCATTGTTCTGAGGTTGCAGTTTGCTCTGTGGTTCAGTTAATAACATACTTGGAGTGGCAAGCTCTTAACCCACATGAAGAGCATTTCCTGTCACTGGAAAGCCCTGGCTCTATGGAAAATCCTTGTCCAAAGCAGCTGAAAATGCAGAGACTGTGGCTTGGAAAAATCAAGCCTACGGCCATCGTTTTGAAGTGGTGTAAACCAACACAGCAGTGGTCTTTCATGTCAGCTGCAATTTTGGCCCTGAATATTTAACCTTGGAAACGCAGTGACTGAATACCGTAAGTGAAGAAAAGTTTTCATCATTGGGAGCATATGAAGAATTAACAACTGTGTTGCTAATTTCTGCTGAGACTGCTCTCCATACTTGGGAATATTTGACATCTTCTTTGAAGAGACATCAAGTTTTGGTATTATTCAAGGAATGCACCTGCATCAGCTAACACTTTGGCTGCTGATGGACTGAGCAGATGACCAGGAACTATTCCTTTGCTCAGATGAAACCTCCGTCCTCCTTTTCAGGAAGATTCATACCACAAAACTGCTTAGATTTATTAGTGGAAGATTTACTTAGTCTCAGTTAGCTGCCAGGTTGTTAGAGGAGGGTGGTAAAGGGTGTGTGAAGATGAATTCAGGTGCTGTTTTGTTTTATTGGATAGTCTGCCACAGCAATCGGGGAATGTGATTCTCTCCCTCTCCTCCGAAGTTTATTTATGGATCTGAGAAGCAAGAGCAGAGTCTGGTGCAGGAAGCACGATGCAATCTGAGGGCACCTCAGGTAAGACCAGATGTCAGAGGGCACTTGCTTTCTGGTTCAGGTATTTCTCTCCCACTTGGTGCTGCACATGTTTTAACTCAATTGGAAGAACTCACGCATCTTCAGAATGGAGTTGTCATACCCCGGAAACAGGTCCCATCAGGAGAAAAGCAAACAGAAGGAAACTCCTTTCCTGAGTTCTCTCATTGTCATAAACACTTCACACTTCCTCGGACGCTCAGAGCTCTTTAACGGTATACATGTGATGGGAATCTTTTGCTTATGGCTGAGATGGGGGTGTTTCTGTCATGGACCTGAGCAGCTGCTCACTGATGGCAGTCTTCTACGGCAGTATTTCTCTAAAAAAAATGAAGTGAGGATGACTCTGTGGCTCTAATTAAGTAGGGAACATGAAGAGCTGCTGCTAATCGCATGGGTTAGATCCGTGCCATGTCAGTATGCGTTTGCCATGATGTGTCTATACTGACAGGCTAAAACTGCTGGGGTGGCAGAGGGTCTTGCCTATAATTGCCAGGTATCATTCATATTTTGAAGGAAATGTGGACATTTGAATCTCTGAGGAGAACACTTAGGTCACTACTAGTCCAGATATTTTATAGTTTACTGAGGCCAATTGATTGACTGAGAAAGGAAATGCATCAAGAAATGGTACTGAATATAAATAGAAAACCCTGCTGTTCAGGTGTCTGCTTGGTTTCATTTTTAAGAAGGGATAGGTATGAGTGAGAGAATTTATATTAAAATTTATATTTAAGATTATTAAAGCCTACTTCCCAGACTGCAGATATTAATATCTAGCCCATGGTACCAGGTAATCTCCCAGAAGGGAATGCTGTTTGAACCATGAAATGTCAATGTTCAGTTGTAGGAAGAATGAACTTAGGGCTTTGCAGATCTGTGTTGGAAAGTTTAAGTTCTTACTTGTGAATAAATATAAAATATTAATTACTGAAGGATATTTTTGAGAGGATATAGTCTAACAGTGGAGGGTTGTAAAGCAGCTGCCCCAGTGTCTTCAGAAGAAACACAATTATAAGGGAATTGTAGTGGGTAAAGAAAAAATAGATCTAATATATTTTGAAATAAAAATAAATCCTTAGAAATTAGATATGGCTGTCAATACTCTGAGAAAATCTCTAACCAAATTAATGCCATGATAAGTATATTTGTTGTGGGTTTAGTGGATTTTACTAGGGAGGCATGCCTAAGAATTTGTAAACAATATTTATTATATCTGATGGAGGGGAAAATTTAACCATATGGTGGTAAGGCATGGAGTGAGCATGCTGCGGCTTGCGAAGTATTTCATTATCAGCATCAGTACTCTTCCAAAACATGCTCACCTCCAAGCCAGACCTCAGGGAGAAAGCCGTTCCTCTCGTGGATGGCCTGGTAAAGTCAGAAAAAGGTTGGAAAGGGGTTGGTGGCTTGGTGGTTCTGGCTCGGCACAGCACTCTGTGTCTGTCTGGCATGAGCCATACGTGGAGGGCACTGAAGTTGCCCCGAGCGGTAGCTTGATCCTGGTGGACATCGTGGTGCTGCTGTGGGTTCCTTCTCACTGGTGTCTGATGAGGGAGTGAATAAGCTGAAGAAGCTCCATCTTGCCTCCAAGGCCTGTCAGGAGAGTTCCTTGGTTTGAGGCAATCCAGCCAGAAAGTGCTCCTGCTCACACATCAAACCTTCCAGGCTACCTTTTCAAGAAGAAAAGCTCCTGATTTTTTTTCAGCTACTTTTCACCTCTCCCATCAGCCTGTCCAGGTGTTCTCTCTCTTGTGCATTCTCAAAACCCTGCAGTACTTCACCTTGTGTGCCATGGATGTGTGTAGCACAAAGTGTGTGGGGCCTTTTCTGGGTTTAAAATGAAGAAAGGGAGAAAGAAAGCAGTGGAGAGGCCTCCCTGAAGACACGTGTGTAAGTGCACACACTGTTACTGCTCAGTGCTTCTGTTTCCACCAGTATTCAGCTGCTGGTTCACCTCTTTTCTAGTATTTTATTTAACCTCCACTTAACCTTCCTCTTTAACCATGTGTTGGTTTACTGACTCCTGCCTGCTCACCCTCAGTACTCCCTCCAGCAGTCACTGCTCTTTATTAAACCTTTCTTGTTCCCGCACCAGAACCCCACTCCTTCCCAACAGCAACAAGCAGTTTTTTGGTTGAGCAGGGTTTGGTATTGTGCAAGGACAGATTTCTACTGGAACAATTCCCAAGACCCATGTCCATCACATTTCCCGTCTGTTATTAGCCGTGGAGCCCCTCTGAAGCACCAGGTAACACACAGACAGACACACTCGAATCCTATTAGCTGCGTTACTTGAGGAAGCTTGCAGCAATATACCTGAATTTTTACTAGATGGATACATGGAGGAATTTAAAGCATTTCTAATGGCTGGTATTAAAAACTTCCTTTAGCAGTTGATGTACCACAGAATGAAGGTCCTGGTTCTTACGTGTACATAAGTCCTTAGGGGAGGCCTTGGTCACCTGGAGCTGTGAGCAGTGACTACACTGGCATCAGGCTGCCAGGTCTTTTTTCAATATTTATGTTTGCTCCTGAGTTTTCTGTGCCTGTAGCTAAATGACAGAGCAAGGATTTGTTGTTTCTAATTGCACTCTGTAGTTTTGAATTCACAGTTTAAGTGGTGAAGGCAAAAGAGAGAAAAACTGAAATGGAGAGGCACGCAGCTTTGCCTCAGGCAGGCTGCTGAAGATGGGGAAGAGGCAGGCACTACATGAGAGAGAATAAAAATTGCAGGTATGAGAAAATTGGCCGATGAAGAGGTCTTGAATTCCAGCTCTAAGAGAAAGGAAAGAGCTTTCATTCTTTTCCACTTCCCATGTGCTACCCTGCAGACGGACTCTGTGTATTATGGTATATTATCAAGTTTGAACAGTAATTCTACATGATTGTTCCTCAAAAATTGCTATTGATGCTTTTGGTTAACTCACCTTTTCACAGCTCTCCTGCTATGTAGCGCCAGGCTGTGAGGAGAATACTGAATCGTTCTCTGGATGGCTTCTGATTTGTAAACTGTCCCTGTGAATCTGAAGAGATGACCTTTCCCTGAAATACTTTGTAGCAGCCCAGGAAGTACCGAAAAAGCTGTAATACGATTCCTAAAAAGAGGAAGAAGATGAGGTTGGTTTTCACGCTAGAGCAAGCTTTGGGGATTTTTCTGACTGTTCCTAGGACGCTACGGCAGGCACCAATGGAAAACAAGAGTGGAGGCTTCCTGGCTGTTATGGGTGGGATGAACGGCCTCAAAATCATTGCTGATGTTGGAAGGAGAAGAGAACATCTGTTTTTCTACTGGAAATGAGACTTTGGTTATAAGGGATGGTATTTGTTCCCACCAGCAGGTCACACCCAGTGGTCGCTTCAGGAATCACCACACTGGCCAAGCCAGCTTCTGCAGTGCTGGGATTTTGGGAGCTTATAGCTTTAACAGGAAAATGCCCGAGCACTGTCTGACCGTATAAAACATAATTATATCCCTTTCAAATTCAGATTGGGGAAGTATGAAGTGCTTAATCTCATACTTTCTTCATTAATTGCAAATTTAATTTATAAACAGCTGCATGAGTTAGAAATTCTATCTCCTGTGATGAATACAGTCCAATTAAGTTTATAAGTAGAAATAATTTATGGAATGTGTCAAAAGCAAAAATAGATTTACATAGAGCTGTATTGATTGAAATGCGATCTCATCAATCTGGAGGATGTTCTGGACAGTATTCAAGGAACTTGGAGATGAAAAAGATGGGAAGACAACACAATAGACGGAACATCTTCATTTGTAAGGCAACTAAACCATATCAGTGAATCCCAGCTGCTATAATAATTCCCTCCCTTCTCACACAGCTCCGCAATACTGACAAATCTAAATATGAAGAAGAAAAATGTCTCTAGAAGGCTGTTATTTTGCTGCCTGAATTGTGTCAAGGAAGTGTAAATATAATCACACTTTATCCTCCAATCTGAAATGGATTTCTGTGGCACAGATCACAATGTAGCTTGCCTTGATTGATAATAACTCCCTTGTTACCATCAGTAATGCGGTGAGGTGGGGAGGAAGGAGAAAGCAGTGCAGTTTATGCCAGAATTGCTAGGCAATTCACTCAAAATCCTGTATCTTTATTTGGGCCAGAAAGGGAGGGTAAACCTCAGTGATTTGTTGTAAGAAACAGACCATCCAAAGGCAATTCTTTCTACAATTATTCGGATCCAGAGGCCCAAGTGATATCACTGACAAATACTGACACTTTATCCCTCTTTGAGTGATCTGCAAGAAGCTTACAGTTTTCTTGAGTTTATGTGTTGATGAATTCTGGGTGATCCTTCTTGTGTGCTCACAAGCAGTCAGCAGTAGGTTGCTAGAGGATTCTTACTCCTGCTCTGTAGCTGACTACAAAAACCCCCGCTCTTCCACCCCTGCCTCCTGCATCCCTCCAGCAATAACCGTGCTCCTAGAGTGGAAGCGGCTCGGACGTCCTCTTCTGAATCTGCTTGGGTCTGTGGTAAATATGCTGCTCTCAGCTGCTCGCAGTGCTGCCCCAGGTGGAGAGCACCATCCCTGTGCCTTCCTGACACACGCCTGATGGTTGAGCAGGACCAGCGCTGTGGTGAGAGGACGCAGGGTGTGCTTTGACCACCTTTGGCCCCTTGCTCAATTTACTCAGCAGCCGTGAACAGTGACTGATAGCGTAGGGAAACGGTGAAGGGAAGGTGGGCAGAGAAAGAGCCAGTGCTAACCCTAGTCCGGTCAGGGATCCCGTATGCAGAGCTGTATCCTTTTCCTCCTGAGTGCTTTGTCTCCTGTGTAACAGCAGAAGTGGCTTTTCCAAACACAAGTTGCACATTAGGACTGTGGGGACTGAGTTTGTGTTTGGGGGGGTACAACCTGTACCGGCAAGGTGCGTTCCCAGGTGTAGGCTGTGCACAGCTTAGGAAGGGATGAGCTGGAGAAATGCACCTGAGGAGCTGTGGGAGGGTGGACAAGTAGGTTCCCTTCCCTCCATGATACAGCACCATAAATAGGGGCAGCATCTGATGAAGAAATGGCTGGCACTCGGGGCACTGGGGGCTAGAGGGACTTACACATGTCCACAGAATGATTTTTGGATTACAGATGAAATTCCCGACTGGAGCTGTCTCCCAGTTTTCTCTCATCCCTCTTCTTCAGCAAATGAATTCCTAACCTGCTCACCTGGCCAAGCAAGTTAATTTTGTCCTGAATTTACTGCTCACACGGCTCCATCCATTTCCTCTCCCTTCCCCAGGCGTGACTACGGAGTAGCTGGCAGAGCTGTGTGAGGGAGCACAGTGTGTCTGAGGCTCTGCTGGCTTGGGAGCCAGCCAAAAATGACGCATGTGGAGACCCCCCTCCACAGCTGTATCCTTTTCAAAGTGATGTTTGTAGCAGAGAGCTACAAAAGTGCTATTATGTTGTCTTGAGTGGCTATGCGGGTTGCATTCTAAGCAGAGCAGGGATTAAATTTTGCCATCACTGCCCATGAGCAATTTGCCATTGTGCAGCAAGCGGCTTTCAGAGCAGGTTATTATTGCTGTCTGCGCCGTACCATTCTTATTATATGAAACCTGAAACAGGACTCCCAACCTTGGAAGAAAAAAAGATAATCCCTTTTCCTCTATTGTTGGCAATACTGTCTTAGAAGCCAGAGAAATGCAGCCCCCCTTCTCCTCCCTTAATGATTCTGTGCTTTTCTACTCAGTGTTATTTCTGTGTTTGCTTCTGCTGCATTTCGAATACCGCCGGCACTAATATGGCTGTTCCCACTGAACGGTTCCAGCTGATGTGGGGCCGTGTCTTGCCCGGAGATCTCTGTCTGTGCACAAATGAGCAATGACAGCCCACTTCTGGGGACAAGGAGTTAAGTGGCAGGTTACAGTGAACAAAGCGAGTAGAGAAAACTGTTGAGGTATATTTGTTTTTATTTTATTGTGGGTCAGACACATTAGTGATGGAAGATGGCTTTTTGGAATGGAAATTTCTAAAGAAAATAGATGCTTATTGCCAAGGGGTGTTTCTTCCATTATTATTACCAAGGCAGGGCCAAGCCTTAATGTTTCAAGATGTTTTGAATTAAAGCAAATCCCTTCTCCTTACCTTTTCCCATCCCACTCCGTCTCTCCCACAGTAGCAAGCAGATCACAGAAGTGCCCACCTCTGCCTCTCAAACTGTTTTTGTTCTTTCAGACAAGCAAAAAAAAAGTCATAGTTGACTGCATGCTATATTAAAGAGGTACTACGCGTTTGCACGTAGGGACTTTCTATTTTTATCTAACTGCAGTTGATACTCCTAATTCATCCCAAATCTCAGTTCTTTTCAGTATTATACTAAGAATTCAGTCCCTGTTCAGCTGACTCCCACAGAATAACTCTGAATGTGTCTTAAATACCAGCTTGATACTAAAGTAAATTTATCATTAGAATGAGTCCCAGAGATTTCTTCTTTGCATTAGTGTTGTAGAGGACCTGGCTCTTGTGCTGATGAAAATCAGGTGGCAGCTGTAGGTCTTCTGTCTCATCTCAGAGGAACCCCAACCTCTCAGGCTTCATGTGTGAAAACCCAAAAAGCCAGAGGAGTTCCTGGGAAGATCTGAAGAAGGCCATCTGTGCAGATGAAATTGCCCCAGGAACCACAGTGCTTTTCTTCACTTTTTCTAAGGATCCATATTCATTCTACCTTGTAAAAAGTCCTCTTTGAGAAAAACACTATTACCGCTTTTTACTCTAAGGACCCATACCAATCTCCTTTTCAAAAGAAAAGACTGAAAATTCAAAGCCTAGGGTCAAAATTAGCTTCTTAAGAAAACAAATGTCCAGACACAGAAGGAAACCCAGTGAAGACTTTTTTAATTCTCCTGATTTTACCTGCAGTGGATCCTGTGGTGCTGGGAGCAAAGCGAGGATCAAAGTGGCAACCTTGTCTTTGTGTATCACAGGCAATGAGGTTCAAGGCATCACTTTGCTGGAGGAAATGGCAGGGCTTCTGGACTGGGGGCCTAGATCTGGGCTTGGCTTTGCTTGTGGGAGCTGGTGTAAGGCTCTTCAGTAACGTAGCCCATGGTCCTCTGGTCCATAAACAATTTGCTTTGTGAGATAGACTGTCCCAAGTCCTGTTTCCTCCAGACATTTCTCTCTCAGTTCACTGCCCAAGAAATTACAAGGTTTTGATGCAGCCTTTCCACAGATGATGTGTTTCCTGCTTGTATTGCCTGATGAACTCATGCTGCAACCTTTCCCTTCTGCACCCTGAGGTGATGTTGCTTTGGGGCTACAAAACCTTTAGGAGATCCATTTTCTCTCCGTGCACTACCCTGTGAAACCTGCTCTGAGTAGGCCAATGTTGCTGTGCACATCAGGGGAGAGCATCAGGGGATGCACACCCAGCCAGCCAGCACGGTCACCTCTGCTTCATTTCCATAGGAAACAAAGCTACAGCAAAGTCAGATTGGATTGACCTGCTGCTCAAGGAGGTTGTGAAATTTAATTAGCACCCAGAGAAGCACTTGGTGATCTCCAGACTCAAAACTGCGATTGAAGTATCTTTGTTTCCATGCTAGTAAAACCTGCCAGAAAATGAAATAACCACGTAGTTTTTCTGGTCAACATTTGTTGGAGCAGAATGACGAGGGGTGCAGGAGGAAAATACGTTTGTGCCTTTCCTTTCTGCCCAGGCTCAGTGCGGTGCTGTGCCCTCTCACCTCATGGAGGGGAAGCGGTGCCAGCCTGACACGCGGGGGCATTCGGAGCAGGCGCGGTGATGGCACAGCGAGCGCTTAGGAAGGAGCTTTGTGCTGCAGCTTCCCAAGCAGGAACGTAAGGAACACCCTCCCCTCACTCCCCCACGGTCCCTTGTTTCCAGCAGGCTTGGAGACCCTAATTACACTATTGCACAGCTCCTGGCAATTGCAAGGGCTTTTACTGCTGCTGCCTGCCTTGGAGAAGAGGAGCTGGAATAATCTGCTTTGTGTGGCGTCCCTTGCTGGAGATAAGAGACGGAAGTGAGTTGCAGGGAATGTAAATGGAACGAGCATATTGCGGTTGCTGGACACAGCCCTGGTAGGGCTGCTCTGGCGCCACTTCTCGCTGGCACAGCACACCTCGCCCAGTGCCACCGTGCTGCGTGTCCCTGCTGCCTGTCCCTGAGCACAGCCATGAAACAGGCTGTGGCTTCACAGAATGGCACAGGAGCGGTTTCTTCGTGATGATTTTTTTTTCTTTACCTTTTTCTCCTCTTCCCTTCCTGTGAGCAGATGAAACATGCACTTAATTTTCAGGAAAGTGACTGCTGTGGTAGCAGCTGTGGGAAATCAAATGCACAGCAGGCCCCCATAATTCACAATAATTTTGTGTAGCAGTTTCTGATGATGTGATATCAGGTGAAAATTATCCCTGCTACTTTTTCGTGTGCCGCATCTTTTGAACTCCAGCCTGCTTCTCCATTGGCATGTACGCCTAGGGCTACCAGATTATTGACAGGGGAGAAGGAGTAATATCATATGTTTAGTTTTAAAATCTTTCTTGTAAATGTGTTGCTGGAGATGCACACAGGGTGCTGCTGGAGCCTCAGCAGCAAAGACCATTGTTGCTAGCCCTTTAATCTCCACTGTTTGTATTTATACAGATTCCTTTGCTAAGCAGCATCCATTTTGATCTATTATATTTACCCACAAACGTGATATTTACTTCTGACGAGATGAAAATGATAATGATATCTCTGTGTCACAGGCTTTTATTTCAAATGAAAGATCTAACAGAGCATATCATGTTTTATTATTACTGTAAGTTCAGTTATTAGTATCTGTGGCGAGGCGCCCTTCCCTTCCCTTCTTGTCTCCCTTCGAGTGGCAGGGCTGGGGCTAGGCCTAGGGGAGAGGATGCACGGGGCTGAACCATCTCTCACCGGCTGTGCAACCCATTTCTTTGAAAAAATATCTGGAAGAAATGCTTGGAAAAGTGGGTCTGGGAAACCTATTTCCTGTAACCAGCATACAGCTTGGAAGACATGAGACCCAAAGCTTCACTTCTCGAGCAGGAAGGAGAAGGGCTCTGGGAAGCGCTTAGGAGCTTTAGTGCATGCTGGACCAGCATGAGATCAAAGCAGAGAAGCCCTAAGGCAAAGGGATGAAAGTATGCGTAGTTTCTTCACATTAAACCAAGGGGTCACTTGCCTTACAGCAGCAGGACGTGTGATTGCTGGGATTAACGTGGGTGCGTGGACCGTAACACCAGATTTTTTAATGAGGTGGGCTCAGGAAGAGCAAGAAAATGTGGCTGTAGTTACAGAACACGTTGGTGAAAGGGTAAAACCTATTGCAATGTGGTACATCGTTCCCATTACTACATATCAAATAGGGCTGGTAGCAGCTTAATATGAAAAAACCTTTAAATATTGATGATGAGAGTCTGCTCAGCGGAACATTGCGTATACTGAGAGGACCCCGTGAGTCTGGAATATTTAATGTAATCAGCTGGAATGTAAAGCACAATATGTACAGACTTGTTCAACCTGTGCATTTAATCACTGCTCTCAAAAGGCTATTGCTTGCAATAATGCAATGCCGAGTGTGGAGCGGGGAACAGAACACCTTTTCCCAAGGTACAATACAGAACAGCACAGGAGCTCCTTTGATGATTTGGGTTCCCTGTTTTCAGAGAACACCTTACGGGGGTATCATCAGAAATAAAGCTGGCCTATTGGTACAGACAAATTTGCAAATAAAAGCACTAAATACTGTTCTCTGGGATTTGAGGAGCCATTACATGTACTAACTTAGGAATTAACCTAAAAGGTCACTAATCTGGAGAAATTCAGAATTTTTGCACGATCTGTAATTCATTCAAGGTGTTAGCCAGACATTGCCCCCTTAATATACACGCCTTTCTCATGCTAAAGTAATTTCTTTTCTTCCAGGATGTTCCAACAGCCCTGCAAGACCATGTAGTGCTGTCGTAAGCAAAGTCAATGGTTAGCAAAAAATAGGCCAAATTAGAGAAAATAGTTCATTTGAAGTTTTAAGCTGAAGATCAATGATTAATGGATTCGAGCAAGAAAGGCAGCATCAGTGAGCTAACGATCTGTTGTTGGGAAAGAAGCTCGTGTTTCTGACACATTAGATGTGTCAATAGCCTCCACAGCGATGGGCTTATAATAGCTGGTGCGTCCTATTAGCAGGGCCATGAATGATAAGCAGAAGGAAACCAAGTGTATAGTTCAGCCAGAATTGATAAAACATAAAATGAGCAGCTCCGAGTACGCAGAGGTGTGGGAGGCGGTGAGCTGCCGTCTGCCAGTCACAGAGTTTAGGCCCAGGGATGCTCGGGGATGCTGGGCCTGGGCCTCGGTCCTGCTCAGTCAGAGCAGGGCAGAGGAACTGGCCCCAGGAGCAGCCCGAAGCTCACGTCAGTGCTGCGTGGTGTTAGCCCATGTGCAGAGCCGGGACAGACACGTGCAGGGTCAGCTCTGCAAGGGCGTTTGGGTTGGTGCACCAGTGGGCAGCCCCTGGGCCTGTGTTTTCCAAGGGCCTTTTCCCTTTGTCAGTACAAGGCCTTGGACAGGCTCCGGACAGGCTCCAGCCAGGCTCCTTTTTCTCCCTGACTCTTTGCGAGAAGTTAGGCTGAGCGCTGAACGGTCGGGCTGTGCATTTGGGTATTTGATCAAGGCTTGCTTCAGGTTTGCTGCACATTTTGCCTGAACTCACCATCCCACTTCCCATTCACTAGCGCCTGACTGCCACTATAGGGAAGGGACTCGCTCTGCCCTTAGAGTGCTTTTGTGGGGTATTGTAACCCCATAACACCAAACTGAGACACCACAGCTGTATAGGCTATTTCTGTGGTTTATGGCAAAAGCCGGGATGGGAGAGAGATGACAAGGAAACCAGTAGTGGTTTCTTTTTCTACTAATAAAAAAGTATAACCTATGTCAGCTGACAAGGAGGATTTAATGGCTAAGCAACAGCCCCTATTTGCCCCCCACCCCACACCTTCTTGCCTTCTTCATCCAGGGGTGTGACCCAGAACTATGCTTGTGATTAATAAAGGCAAGAGTGAGGAGGGAGGTGGCCGTGCTGTTACAGTGAAGATGCAGAGATCCCTGCAGAGCTGCACCAATTGTATTTTCATTTCCAGGAGTGTTGCTAAACGTCCTGCAGTGGGAAGCAGAGCCCTCCAGAAAGCTGCAGCCCCATGGCTTTGAAAATACAGCCTGTCACATAACACTGAGCGTGCCTGTATTGACCTGCTGTAGCCCTAATTTCTCCAGTGCAGGCAGGTACCGTAAAGCATAGCTCAGCTCTGATTCGTCACATCATGTTCCTCCTACCAGGCAAAGATTTTAAACAAAAGTGAAAATCCTTCCATTTTTTATTTCTGTTAAGAGCATGATAATGGGCACACAAATGTTCATAACCAACCTCTGGACTGAAGGAGGTCTGTATAGGAAGGGTTTTGGAGAGCTGAGCCAATACATTCATCCTGAACTAAATGCAAATAAAACCACATCACTGCTGCACAAGGAAATGAGTTCACAGGGAGGTGAAACTGCTCTCCCAAACTACTGGTCCCCAGCCTCTTTTCCAGGTTTGCAAAAACTACTCTCACACTCAAAGGGAGAAAGCTTGTTCTACAAGCAAGTCCTTCTTTCCCTGATTTTAGCCCTCATGAACAGTTGCACCTGGCTCTGTTACACAAGTGTGTGTGCTAGCACCTGTACTCTTCAGCTCCTGGTACAAAGCTGTGTTTTCAGCCCTGTAAATTCCTAGCTGTAGACCTTCTAACTTTGTTCTGAAAACATAAGCCCTTTAAGAAAGCTATTTTATTGTCTGAAATAAAGGATCTCCCCCCTTCCATCCAAAAACCTCCTTCACTTCTGCAAGCCCCCCAAACCACAAGGACCCACGGCAGAACCAGTCCTTGGGCTGCCTGGGCCCCTATTTTAGGGGATGGTGCTGAGGTGGGGGAAAGAAACACTCTGCCCATGCCTGGGGATGTGCCGTGGGAGGCAGGAGCTAAAGGGGCTTTGCTTTCTTTCTGAGTGGAATTAAAGGGCTAGGTCTAGGGAGAAGAGGCTATAGAATAATAATAAAAAAAAAAAAATCCAGAAATGGGGGTGGAGGAAAGGGAGAATATAAAATGCTCTGGTTTTAATCAGGAAAAGCAATTTAGTTGCAGTTTTCTGCATAATTCTGTTGAAGAAATAAATTATGCAGAGGAATGTGCTTTTCTCCTGAGGCTAAAAAAAGAACAAGTGGGGCTTGGGGAAAGGCTTGGGACTTACATGTGTTTGCCATTTAGCTGTGTTTTTGACAACTCCTCTTAGGCTGAATGGTTTATCCTGTAAACCTCAGCTCTGAAATGGGCTCCTAGCAAGGACGTGCAGCCTGAGAATCCTCTCAGGTGGGAGAAATTAGTTTTTTCTTCTGTGGTGTGAGGCCATTTCAGAAGGGGCTTTCCTGCAGCCTGTTGGAGTCCCTGGTGGCTCTGGTGGAGCAGCTCAGGCTGAGACCTGCCTGGTT
The DNA here is from genome assembly GCF_009819795.1 of Aythya fuligula. Taxonomy (NCBI): domain Eukaryota; kingdom Metazoa; phylum Chordata; class Aves; order Anseriformes; family Anatidae; genus Aythya; species Aythya fuligula. The sequence continues at coordinate 2,733,572 of NC_045578.1, read as the reverse complement.
TATCTGCCCTCAGCTTGAGCTCGATGCCTTCCCTGACCTGTTGGCTTTGGTGGATGTCCTGGGGAATGACTGCAGGATACGGGAAACCAGTCAGAGGAGATGAAGAGGTAGGCAAAGTTTTTTTTTTCCATGGTTATACTTAAACACCAAAAACAAACACAAAGGCTGCATTTTTTTTCTTTAATGTTTTGTGCGACTGTTCCCAAACCCATCAAATAAGCAGTGCTTCTCCTGAAAAAGAAAAAAAAAAATACAGGCTCAAGAGAGTGAAATTTTGGACTCCTTAATAGGAAAAGCCTTGTTCTTAGAATTATTTCTTTTTTTCTGAAATATATAGGTTTGGGAATTAGGAGCTTAAAGTACTTTGATTGGAATGCTTGTATACTAAGCTTCAGAATAGTAATTTAGAAATCCTTAGTGTAGGAGGATTGTCACGAACCATCCTAGCAAACTTTTGTCAATTCTTTGTTTCAGCTGATTACGCTTGAGTACAAAGCTTGTCTTGTGCATACGATGGGCTTTGCAGGGAAGCAGAACACCGAGAACATCGAGAGGCAAAGCAGTCTTTATCCTCCAAACCTTGGCTTCTCTCTATAGATCCAGCCTCAGACAATTACCGAGTCCCTCCTGCTTAGTCTCAAGGGGTCTTTAGGAATCGGAAGCAGCATCTGTTAATTGTTAGCAGTGGACTCCTGAGTGGCTGGGCCTGGGCCTTCCCCCAGCTGTTACCATGGCTCAGGCGGAGGAAGAGGAGGCCTCAGTGACTTGGGGACCTGGAGATGAGAGGCACTGAGGACAGGCACGCAGACAAGCTCTGTGGTGCGAGGGTGTCTGGCTAAGAAGTGTTTGTGTGAAGCCCGTCTTCCCCTGTGGCATTCCTGCCCCGCAGCTTGTCTGGGAGTCTGGAGGGCTGTGTGGGCCCCTGCGAGGCCCTGAGCTCCCACCTGTAGGCAAGGTTCGCCCCTCTGCTGTTCTTTTCTGCCACCATTCCCCAGGAGATGTGCTCCTGAGTCTGCAGGCTTGGCTGGAGCCTTCAGAAAGGGGCAGAGGTTTCCTGGAGAGCTTTGCCAGTGGGATTTTGTGTGGTGCGTAGGGGAGCAGTGGGTGTCTGCTGAGCGAGGAGGGGCAGCAGGCAGTTCTGAGCCCAGGGCCACCACTTTGGGCAGGTCTTTTCTGTCAGGGATGTAATACTCCCTGAAATGTTAATACCCAAAGAAGGTACAACGATGCCAAGCTAACTGGCATTTGTAACTCATGAAGGCCCTCAAGCCCCAGGTGCAGTGGAAGCTCCTAAATCTCATTTTATGTTTGTGGCTATACTGGTGATGTTTGCTGTGGGTCAGGGGCTTATTTAAATGACTCTGCAATCACAAGGAGATGTATAATTTAATTTAATCCCCTGGTTACAGTGAGTTTGATTAGATGATGTCTCACAACTGCTTGATGAAGACATACATGATTACAGTTCATAGACATCTCACAGCTGGAGAAAAGAACAATTTATTTATTATTTTTTTTCTTGGAGATTACTGTGGAAACCATTTCATACAAGCTACCTTCCTGCCCTGATGGCTGCAGTTCACAAACATCAGCAAGACTCCACTATTTCTAACCAGGGAAGGATCTGCATTCCCTATGGCATGTATGGCTCTAATTTTTCCTTTTTTCTTTCTTGGTGTAGTGACTGATCCTGTAACCCCTTTAGGGTACAACCAGGATGAATGGCAATGCATTGGAGACTAGCCTGCCCTTGAAATAATGGCATGGGGTTTTTTGAGAGTTGAAAAAAAAAAAAAAAAAAAAAAATAGGTAGAAACTTACTGGTTAAAACTGGATTTAAGTTCTGTGGAGAACTGTTTGCACTCCATGTATAGACTGATGAAAATACAATAAAAATCACTGATGGAAAAATTAGTGTTTCCTAAAGGAAAAGTTTTAAAAGAAAAAAGTATATTTGATAAAGTCTTTTTTTTTTTTTTTTTTTTTTTAAAATGCTGAGACTTTAAAATGTCACATCCAATGCTCTGTATCCAGAAAGGTCAGCTCTTTTTCTTGGGAAAGCCTTCTGTTTTGCAGGTTTGTGTGTCTTTAGTTGAAATAAAGAAGATCACTTTTACACATCAGTTACAGCACGGAAATGAGTTCTGTGACAGGTGAGCATGCAGAAGGCCATTTGCTTGGTTGGAGCACTGAAAGCAGTTGCTGTTGGCCATGCCCGTCTCTGCAGATCTGGTGGATAACGGTGTTCATGTCATGGTTCAGGGACCACAGGAGGCTCCAAAAGAAGTTGGTTTATGAGACAGTGACTAATCCTTGGCAGCGTGTACACACACATGCTATTGGTGCTGAATTTGGTCCCTGTTAGGGCTTTTTCCCCTTGTGCTTCCTCTGTCCCCAGCCTGGTTGATTTGCCTAATGGAAGCTGACAGCAAACCTCAGCCCTGATTGTCAGGCTTCTCTAGAAACCTCAAGGGAAAGAGAGGAAGGCAGGCATTTGAGGAACAGATAGCATACATAATGAGCTCCCTTATTTAGTCAAACTGCTTTTTTAATAACCTTCCAGTTCTTTCTCTCTTGCACACACAGACACACTGAACGTGCGACATCTTCAAACAATAGGAGGTGCTTTGGGCATTGGAGTTGAGAGAAAACAGATGGATATGACTGCTGGCCGTGCCAGTTATTGCTTGACCCCACCCCACTGTGGAGATGCTGCTTGGAAAAATCATTCAGGAGCTGTTTAAAAAGTGATCTTTTCTTCCTTAGTATTTTTGTTCAACTCCTCTAAATTCTCATCCCAGACTTGGGAGTCTTTCATTAAATTCAGACTTTGCACTAAAGGTGTTTCCCTTGAGCATGTGCTAAGGCTGGCACTCCAAGGGTGACCTTTGGGCAACGGTGACAGCTCATGGCAGCCTGTGCTTTTTTACCTCCTGTCCAGGAGAATGTTTTGCTCAACTAGGCCTGGAAAACCATCCTTAAAGCAGGAAAGGGGAGTCAATGAAAGACAAGTAGAGGAAGTCATCCTTCATATGCTCTGTAGAAGTCGGGCATGGCAGTCTTTGGCTTTTATGCTTGAGATGGTCTGTGTGGGATGGCTTATTACTAAATTATGCTATGAAATTCTCATGAAGACTTTTCCCTCTCTTCCTGTTCTTCCCGTGTAGCTGACAAACGAAGTTTAAAAAGAAGGGGAGAAAAAAAAAAGCTTTTTTACTGACTTTCCATGGAAAAATATAAGGAAATGTAAGATGGAAAATGTAGCTAAGAGTTTGGTTTACTTCAGGATGTGTCTGTTCTGCCTCCAAGTCCTTAGAGAGGACTTGCACAAATAACCTGGCACTGGAGATGACAAGCCATACTTTTAGCATCCCTCCCCTCTATTAAGTAGGCTTTCCTTACCTTACTCTTACTTGCTCTGGGGTCCTATTTTATGGTAACCAGTTGACAGTGAGATAAATTACTGAGGACAAGACATGGCACATCTTTTGTAGCGTTGTTTGTCCAGAGAGGTCTCAAAACTATAAAGTACTTGAACTGTATATTATCTCGCCCAGTGGAGAAATGCAGCTTCTGGGGTGGCACAGAGCAGCTGTCCAGCCAAAGTAGCTCACACTAAACGATTATTGAGGGTCACACACTGGTAAACGAACTGAAGTGTGCCAAGGGTATGGAACAGTACTTGTAGCTATTTTGTTATTATTACAAGTAGGCTTAATTTGGTTGTCTGTTTTACTTACAACGACAACAAAAAAGAACTTGAAGAGTAAATTCATCTATAATTATCTAAATACTTTTAAATGAGACTGATCTTAAGCAGCAGCTTGGCTTTTATCCCTTGGCTGTTTAGCTTCTAAATAACACTGCTGACTTTGTCTGTGCATTGGGAGATAAATGATGTCTGAATGTCATCAAAATGTTAGACAGCTCCAAATAAATCCCAATAAGTTGTCTGGGCAAAGGGAACACAGAGGTGAGGTATAGTACATTTTGTGTTGCCTTGGAAATTTAAACCCATTTACAGCATATGTCTTATATTTATCTATATTCCAGAACTGTGTTATCTTTATTTTTGTGGATTCCTATTGCTTTCCAGTGCTTTTAGTCTGCAAATTCAACTCCAGGTGGATGTTTTTGTTTTATGTATATCAAATCATCTCCTTCTGAATCGGAGGCTGAGTTTCTTTTTAGGCACATTTCCAGTGTAATATACCCAGCTCAAAACCAGGCTGGGTTGAAGCAAAATGCCAATTTGGAAGTATTTATATGCCTGTATTAGAGTGATTTACCCATTCCACAGAGCTATTATTATTAGTTAGAAAGTAGGAGGTGTGTGCAGATGCTGTGGAATTTTCCACTGTGCTGGCCCTGTGCTGCTGTGTGCTTATCCGTTCACCAGCCAGGCTTGGAAAAGATGTCCAAAAAAGCAGAGCAGGGCAAGCTCCTCACAGCTCATTTTATAGCTCCCTCTCTTTCAAGTAGAGGAAGTTCTTACAAATGAGTTTTCCCATCTCTGTCCCTCCCTGTATATTCTTCTTCCCTGTCCACTGTCTTCCCACGCGCTCAGTCCTGCACATGCAAACCCATAAAATAGCTCCCAAGCTATTTCACTTGACAGGTTCTGCCTTGTTTCCATTGAAACAAAACTTGGTTCTTTTAGCTGCACATAAAAAAAAAAAAAAAAAAAAACACAAAACAAACAAAAAAACAACTCAGGTGAGCAAAGTGCCCATTAGACCTTCTCAACGTTTTGCACTGCTGTAGTTCCTGCAGGTTTTATTGACGAGTCCTACATGTGTTTGTTACTGAAAGTGGAAGAAGATGATCTCTATTTGTCTAGCCGAAATGAGGAGGAAGTCCTTCTCATCTTCTTAGCCTGCATTAGCCCTCTCATCCTCTTTTCCTGGGTGTTGTTTCAATCCTTGTTAAATCCATTAAACCCTGTGAGACATTCTGTTTTAAAGGGCTTGAATGCATCACTCTATGCTGATCTGGGAGATATAATTACTAGAACAAATATCGCTCCTGTAATCTTCTTTAAAGACTAGAAATCTATCTGTAAGTCGCTAATGTGGCCCAATAGGGATGATTTTACTGCAGAGTATTAGGAGGAAAAAGCCCTCCTTGGAATCCAGAAAATAAATAAATATCAAAATTGATTGTTAAATACTTTCAGAAGTTGACAGACAGATTGATGGTTAATGAGCATGTGTTCTTAATTTGCATTGCAGAATTTTCAGTGAAAACTACAAGCAGCCATCAAAATAGTCAGTTCATTATTTTGTTAGCCTTCCTTTTTCCTGTTGTCCGCCCATGGGTAAGAAACTATATATCAATAAAGGGATACTGTGAAACTCTGCTGAAGACAAGCAAGATAACAGATTGTGGTAGGTATCCTTGGTTCCCTGGATCTGTGCCAGGGTTAGTGCCTCACGCTAACTCTAAGTCAGCGGGCAGGATATTCTTTACCAAAAATATTTTCCCTCGTTTCTTTATTTTTTAGCAGTATGTATACACAAAGTGAATTTCAAATTCAACAGATGGATGAGATTATAAAGAAAAGACGGGCTGCTAAAGAAAGCAAAAAAGCTATTGTCTTTGATTTATGGATTTGTTCCAGTCTGAGAGGCTCAGAGCTTTCTTCGATAAGGGCCGTAAGTGATTAGAAAGTAATGAGGTATGGAAAAGGGTCGGAAGATGCTGAGATTAGATCTTCATGACTGAACAGGAGCTAGTGATGAACCAATCTGCATGAAATGTTGCCTCAGTGTCAGCTTCTCAAAACTGTTGATTTATTTCTGTTATCCTTACGTTTTGCTTCTGAAGAGCATTATGAGGAATTAAGTAGCCAAAGATAGGGGCATATTTATTTGATGTTTCATTAGCTTCTGTATGTTTCTGGTTTACTTAAAGTTAGTGCAGATGACCATCATTTCCTTGTTCACCTTCTTGGAGATTCATGTTTAAAAGAAGATTCATAAAATATTTCCATCTGGGGAAGGATTGTTTGGTTAAATTCAAAGTCTCTTTTGATCTCCCTGAAATTTAATCATTGAAAGCTCTCCGTGAAAGGGAAAACCTTTATACCTTCATTAGACTAAAGAAATAGTATTGTGGGTCTCAAAAGTCTTTAGAATTTTCTTCCTTGTCAAGTACAGAAGACCTAATATTAAAATCTGTTTCTGTTTATTTCTGTATCCGCAGGGTTGAAAGTTTCTTATTCCACTTAATTCTATCAAGAAGGCTCCATGCAAAGCTAGTTCTTTGTAGCAGTAACGCTCTTATTGCCGTGGTGATCTTAGGATGGAAGTGAGACAAGATTTAGAAGTAAAAGTAGTGCCTTTGAGTTAATCAGCTACTGCACTGGTCTAACAAAAGAGGATGCCAAGCAGCCTGTCATGTCTCAAGTAGTTATTCTCTATGATTAATACATGGAAACCCTAACAGCACCCATGGGATGTGGAGCTGAATGTTACATACTGACATGAGAAAACATTGTCCAAGCCCTAATTACATTTCTTTCTAACAAAGAGTAGAGGGAGAAAAAATATTATTCCTATTTTAACTTGGGACACAGTTACACTGCAGTGTACATGTACTGGCTGTTTACTCAGGAAACTTCTATGAGACAGCAGTTGCATCTAGATCGTCTGAATCTGCTGTTGCCGCAAGGCCATCTTCTGATGTCACTTCTGGTGTTATTTTAAGCACTATTTATAAGACGTAAATAAAGAAACTAGGACACCTGAACACCCAGTTTCGTAGAATGGGTTGGGTTGGAAGGGACCTTTATAGATTATCTAATTCCGCCCCCACCATGGGCAGGGACACCTCCCACTAGACCAGGTTGCTCAAAGCCCATCCCACTGGGCCTTAATCACTTTTAATTTCAATAACTTTGGTGCAACTAAGATGCTGTATCCTCTGGACAGCTTTGACAATCTCAGCATATCTGCAGGATGATATATGAATATAATGTTTTTTGTAGGAATTGAGTGAAGGGCAGCATAGAATATTAATGAGCATTTTGCAGATCCTTTGTAACGCCTAAGCATATTCTAGCTCTAAAATTCCTAGGTCACTAAAACTCTGAAATTCTTCCATGTTGTTTGGTCAAATACTGACATTTAATAAATTATGTACTCATTGACTCCCTGGCAAGTGCATTTATTCAGTGAGTCACTTACAAGATTTCAATGCTGAGCGGCCAGACCACTTTCTGACAGGTAGACTAAAGGTAATGTGTTTACAGTGAGGAGCCCTCCAATCGATAGGCCTTGAAATGTTCAAAAGAACAAGTCTTCCCCTCTTTTTCCTCTTCTGGATCCAAACCCAGGGCTCAGCTTTACATTCAGCTTTATTTTGATTCAACTACAAAGGGCACTGCATATTTTTTCCAGGGTAGGAGTGGTATCCATCTGTCTAAATAAGAAAAGACTATCTAAGCTCTTTATTGAAAAAGGAAAAAAGAAAACCATAAGCACTTCCTTCATTGTTGTCTTACACTTGCAATGTGAAACTGTTTGATTTTGTTAAAATTTGTTCAAAAAGAATATTAAGGCTAGCTCCTAAGCTATATCTAACCTTGTACATCTGATTTCACTCTGTCATGTGCTCATCCAGATGAGCTGACGGCAAACATGGGTTTTGCTGTTTGCCATTCCAGTTTGTGGTTTCAGAAGACAGCCATCTGGATGGAATACGCGTTTTGATGCTCAGTCAGGTGTCACAGGACCTATTTGTGTTTGTACTTCCTGTAGACAGCTTTGTTCCATCAGATTAAACTGGGATTCTTTCCAGTTGAGGCACCTTGATGCAGGCAGCTAATATTATTGTCTCGTGCTAGCAGTGGGCTAGGGACTTTAACTCAGAACAGAACTCTGTGTTCTTTTCATATGGCTGTAAAATGATCATGTGGTTTTATGGGCCATTTTTGCGAACCAGACTCCAGTAGTGCTTGTGCAGAAGGAATTACTTGGAAAAAAGCTCTGGATATTGGCCGATGGACAAACAAGACATTGGGCTAGACACATAAAACTTGCCCTAACTCTTGGCCAAAGATCCATTGGGCAGATTTTGATAGAGCTTGTAGGAAACTAAATCTCCGTGGATAGATCCTGGCTTTCTAGATTGTAACAAATCCTTGAAGACATGAAAATTAGCTTCAGGTATGGGTTTCACAAATAGGAAGAGGTTGGTTTTTGGTTTGCATAATAAACATTAATTTACTTCAAGCCTAAACTGAAAAGCTCAACATCCTCCACCCACCCACCACCCCCCCTCCAAAGTGTTGTCTTTGATCTGCTGTCTAGGTAGGTGCATGACTGGATGGAATATGTTGGAATCAGGATCTTAATTCTCATTGTCATTGGAGAACTTGACCAGATTTGGGCTGGAATTTTGTTTTCTGTAAAGTACTGGGTGTGTCTGGATTTGGTCTCTGGTGATTGGGACCTGCTGTCTGACAGACCTGCTGGCCATGAGGCACTGAGCTCTCAGGACAATCCAGGTCTTCCTGAGAGCTGCAGATCTGTGACAGAAGTGAAATAGCTGGATGTTCTTGTGTGTGGGGGTTGGTTGGTTGCTTGCTTTTTATGCAATGCAAAGCCAACATCCAAGAATTTGAGGTGACTGTTTCCCCACAAGAAAATAAAAGGCACTTTATTATATTTATTCTGATATCACCTTTCTTTCTGGATTTCACCTCAGTACAAAACAATTGAATAGTGTTTATTCATATCTCTGAATCTATTTGATGATCATATAATGCTGCACTTCAACAGCATCTTCCTTCTGAGAATGAGTGTGATCCTGTGTTTCTGCAAAGCTGAGGTTTCCTGCCAGACCTGATGCGCTTACATTCAGATACTTGCCCCAGTCTGGATTCCTGTGAACCTGGACTCAGTGAAGTTTTTTCTGGAAAGTCTTTTTCCTTGTATTTCCATCGTCAGTAGCGTTGGTCACTGCGTTGGCCATTGCTCTCACCTCCTCTGATGCTGTTCACAAATTCTCATTTGTGTTAGCAGGCTTACTGGAACTTAAATGCTAAGGAAACAGCCTGACCTACCTTAGAAGTTGTCTTGAACTTTAGGGCTGTCTGCCCTGAATGAGGGTTTGGACCATGTGAACCTAGGAGGTCCTTTCTAACAGACATAATAATGATTATGTGCTTGTAGTGTCTTTGTTCTTTATTCAAGAAAGTAGGGATTATATACCTTGAGGGAGCTAAGACTGAGTAACGTTCACACTGTTTGTCTCCTATATTAACATCTCAATCAAATGCTTCTTGGTGCTTGTAAGTGAGGGGTTAACAAGGACTTTTGACAATACTTCTTCAGTTTGAGTCAGATTTCAAACTTTTAAAAAACATGAGATATTGGGATACTGCAATGAAACTTTTCAGAAGTGTCTGCTTGCCATGATAAATTGTTTCTATTGATGGAGATGGAAATGACCATTTTCTGTCTCAGGGAGGCAGAAACCTCACGGCCTCTATGACTGTGGGATGTGAGCACTGCTGTAAGGAAGAGCGTGGTGGGACAGAACAGTAAGTTGAAGGACTGTGAGTAACTAGTACCTTGTCCTAGGGGGTCTGGCCTCCCCTCCCCAAGCTTTTTGGGGTCTGATTCCTGCAAGTGGTAGCTCCTGGAATGCTTCCAAAATCTCTGAGCACTGCTTGGTATCTAAACCAAACAGAAGTACAGAACAAGCAGTTAGCCACAGAAGGTGCTGAGGAAAACATCTCTGCTTCATGGTACCTTTTATTCAAGCACATCCAAATGGCCTTGAGAGTGAACTCTCCAATTTCTTCTCTGTCCAGGTGTGAACTCCCAACCAATGTTTTGTGGAAGTGGAAAGTTGCTGTAAATAGGATGCCTGTGTGTATTTTAGCCAGGGGACTGGCTCTGGACTGTGTTAAACCCCTGTCAGCAGTGCAGTGATATGACTTCTTTATCACCCAGGCACAGCTCTGGGCAGTGAGTTACGAGCCCTAGGGCAGGCCACTCAAATATACCAGACACGTGGAGTTATAGAGGAGAAGAGGCCTCCTGCAGCACACAAGAGTCCGCCTGAACCATTTGAGCAACGTGGCAGGGATGTAACCAACATCTCTTAACTGGGCTTGACAGGTAGAAGGGCCCAGTTCCCAGCACAACCAACCACTCCTGTAAAGTACAGGTACCTCAGAAGGGTGTTAGCAGGATACTGGGACACTGGGTGTAGTGGTGGTAGGTCAAGCAGGGCCTCCAATATGCACTAAAATCTCCTGTCAGGTAGGGCAAGAATATCACTATTTACTGCTATTTGGTTTACTCTAGGATCTGGTGAGACAAATTAACAACATCACAACCCCAAATCAGTCACCTTTAGTTGTAAGGTTACCCTTCCCCTAATGGCACAATGCAAAAAGCTTTGGTAACTATGCAGCAGCCCATCTTCAACAGCACAGCTCTACTTCCCCAACCAATGCTGCCAGGCTTTCTCCTCCCTTGTTACCTAGCCAAGCTCTCTTTAAGTCCTCTTAATTGGCTCGTTAGTGTAACCTGAGGCTACCTGTCCTGCTTGGCTGATTCACTAATGAGGCTCAGCTGCCTTTTCTCAGACCCAGACAGGCTGGAGAGGGATCTGTAAAACCTGGTGCTGAGGATTTCAGAGCTGCTCCCTCCAGTGCCCTGGTAACCCAGCCTCTCCAGCATCAGTGTCACCGATGGCTATTGCACAGGCAGACACCTCACGCTCTCCCAGGGGGCATTACGTCCCTGTTCAGACATGGTCTCTCTGTTTCTTAAAACACCAGTTAGCACACCCTGATGCACAAAGCACCATGAGTAGTTACTCCTGCTGTGCCAGTAAAACCGAAGAAGGGGCACTTGTGTTCTTATCCTATGAATTAGCACTAATTACAAAATGTTTCCCTGGACACCAGCAAGACAAGTGTAAGCTCAAAGTAATTGTACGTTGGGGTTTCTAGGATCAAATTATTGAAATCTGAGTTAGGCCCATCGAACTGTGATACCTGTCGTGTGAATGCTCTTGCTCCAGGCTTTCTGTACAAGACGTGTCTCTAGAGAATGATCAGGTGGCACAAATGGCCGAGGAACCCTGTAGAGACTGGGCTAGCTGAGCTAACCTTGCAGCAAAGTAGGAATGGTGACTTGGGAGCTGCAAACCCTTCCAGACCTACCTGATGGCCAGTTATGCTCTGATGTGTGGCAGGTCAAAGGTTTGGCCTCTTCCTTCATAAGCCACGTGGAAAATGGGCTTGGTAGCTGTGTTCTACATGCTCCCTGGAGTCTTGGGAGTCATGCAGTGAGGAGTCTGCTTGAGATTTGCCAAGCCAGAGCTCCACATATTTCTCTCCTACTTGGAGAGCTCTTACGTTCATTCAGGACCCAGTGTGAAGAGGCTGGAAGTCCTGGTAGCTTGCAGCTGTGCAAGCCAGACCTGTAGGAAAAAATTGAGTAAGCAAGCTCGTAGGAGTTCTAAGGAATTTCATTCTGTTGGAAAAAGTGGCTTCATCACACTGAAATAGTCTTAAATAACTCACAGCTTAATTGCTATGATTTAAAAATAAGAAGTGAGAGGTCGTGCACTTGGACTAATACCAAGAATTTTTCCTAGTAGATTAACAGACATCAGCTAGAAATAAATGAGGCAAATTTCCTTTTGTGCCAGTTTGATCACGGGAAGAACCAACGTGCTGCAGCTCTGGAAGTGACAACGTGATGTTGGGTTTGTCGGTTGAAGGTCTTCTTCAAAGGGAAAAGAAGTATCCGTGCTACTGTGCAGGATGCGAGGCAAACTGATACAGTGCTACCCCAATGAGTCCTCTCCGGGAAAGGTGAACTTCAACCCGCTGATCAAGGGAAAGTGGAACCTACTGTGAGACAGGGGACTTGAAAAGTTTGGCTTGTTTAGTCTAGCAAATCACAGACCGAGAGGCAATCTGATCACTGGCTAAAAATATAACGGGGGAGTGAAGAGAGGGAAACGCACTCTAAGAGCAGACGTATATACAGTAACCGTGAATTGAGCTGGAAATAAGACAGCATTTAACCATTAGAGCAGCAGGACTTTGTAACAGCAGCATTCACATCAGAATAACAGGGACAAAAAATAATGCAAGTTTAAAGATGCAGCCTGAAGCATCTTTAGGAGATTGTGACGGAGTGGCTCGTGCTATCAGGTTATGGTGCCAGCGACCCATTCAGTCTCTGTCAGTGCAGTGACCCTATGTTCCCATGCCACCATCACTGTCATCATACAGGAGCAAATACGCACCGGCTGAGAAGCCCTCTCTCTTGTGATGCCTCCTGCTTGCTCACTGACCTGTGACTAGACGCACCTTTGAACCAGAGGACAAAGAGTGCTTGTCAGAGAGAGGCGGCTGTTTCAGTTTCTGGATGTGTCTGTAATAGAAATTGGCAGTTCCTACGAAGGCCAAGAATGTAAGGAGGTGCAAGGAGGCATTGAATGTTTGGATGCCAAATTAAGCTGCTTAATAAAGAGGCTTGGAAGGGGAATAAATTCTCATGCTGAAGTGTCTAGGTGAAACTTGACTAAATGGGAATTAGGCTGAAGCCTTGAGCAGGTATTATGGGGTAATATTATCCCTTGTTTAACTCCTGTAAGGCTTAGTGCATCTTCACTGAAGCACCTGATACTGGTCATTGGCAGAGGGAAGGCTTTGGATTACCTGTCTTAAGCAATATGGAAGTCCCCAGAGTCCTGTTATTTCCAGCTCTTTCACCCTGTAGCAACCTGGAATTTGTACAGGACAAGAATTCCGGCTTTTTTGGGGTTACAAAGGATGTTCTTGCATTGCTTTTAAGGAAGCTAGAGCTTATCGTTTGACAAAAAGTAGTTCTTCCATTTCCTATCAGCCCTCTGGGGCAGGGACTTTGGTTCTCACTGCTAGAGAGATGTACACCAGCCGCATCTGCCTGACTGAACAAAGCCGTCCAGACAGCAGAGCCTTCGTGCCACAGGTCACAGCAAGAGGAGCAGGGGTCAGCCTGAGTATTGACACCAGAAATGATCTGACCGCAGCCTTCAAACAGCTAATAAAAGCCTGACCCTGTGCTCCCAGAAGTAAGCAGCAACCCCCTCGCTGACACCAGCAGCACGGGGCAGGCTCCTGGCATGCTCTCAGCATGCCTCCTGCTGTGCTGCAAGCGTTACCCCCCCGGGGGCGAGGTGTGGGCTCTGTGGGTCCCTGCCTGCATCCCACAACTGCAGGGAGCAGCTGCTTGCCTGCCATCCATCATCTGGAAGAGCTGCTCTGCTAAATGGCGTGCAGAGCTGAGCTAAAGGCATGCTCATTTCCCTTGGATTTTATTTTTGGAATTTCTGAGCAGATCTGGTGCCCCAAAGGCTAAAGCTACTGCTGCCTTTTGGGAAACTCCAGTGAAAAGTAATATCTCATCTCCAGGAGAAGACAATAGTCGCACAGTACAGCACATCAAGCACTGGTTTTCATCATTTTGTACAAACACCACTAAATCACACAGCACATCATTTAAAACAAACACTGTGTAAGGGCTGGTAAAATAACAATACAAAGCAGCTCTTAAATTTCCCTGGTGTCAAACCAAGCCAATTGTACTGGCAGGACTCCAGCTTCTAAGGTGCATGGAGTATGAAAGTGTCTCACTGCAGGCAAGCTTAGAAGTACAGTCCAACTCGGTGTTTCATTGCTCCCACATCATAAGGGGACAAATTTTTCATGGATAAAAGTAGACAAGAGTCAGACTAAAATCATCAAAGCATTAACTGCATGGGCAGGTGCTGATTTTTAAGGTAAATGACATAGTTTTTCACCTTTATCAAGCTGCCTGGTCAATCTTTTGAGAAGTCCATGTGATAGGGAAGGTGAAAATCCATAAGGAAATTGCATGAGCGATTCACAGCAGTTGGTGTTGCCTTTTCTTTGCAGTAAGTATTGAACTCCAATATCACTGTTTGGCTGTAGAAAGAAGTGCTGTTGGCTGAAAATGCTGTGTTTTGGATATAAACCCATCTGCCTCATCTGATTTCTAATGTGAATTAATTCCAGTCATTTTCAGCTGGATAAAATGTCCTATGTTTCTATCCTAATCTGCTTCTTAGTACTGCTCCTGGATCTTGTGTGACCGACACCTTTGTCTGATAGATGAAGTGCGCAGTCTCCACATACAAATCACTTCACCCATCAGTCAAAAGCAAAGGAACGATGGCGTTATTGAATTGCAGCAAACATGCTGCCCTTGTGAGTATACATGGTAAATTCAGCAGGAGCACAGTTAGGCCATCACTGTGTGCTTTAGAAACTGCTGTCCTGTGCTTCAGCTCGTGTGTCTCAGCTTCAGACAGGTCTCACTGCTTTCCTCCTGCTGCTGCTCTTAAGGCTCTGGGGACCTTACTAGGGAGAGATTAACTCTTTTCTGAACCTCTGCAGCATTTGTTGCGGCAGGGAGTGAGGTGGTGATCTGTAAGTATCAGAGCACGCACATCCATAGCTACTTGATCCAATTTGATAGTTTATTATTATTAGGAACTTGATCTTCTTGGAGAGACACTGAGCAATTTAATTTCCAAACAAGTTCTGTTGTCTGATGAACTGTATCTACTTCTTACACTGTTTTTCTCGTGTTGAAATAGATTTTTCCATTGACGTGCTGGGATACAAGATGGGCATGGACTGCTTTGGAGTAGCAGCATTTCAAAACTCCTCTTGTATACATGTTACTTGGTGGCATCCTTTTTCATTCTTGTTCTTTATACGTGGTGGAGTAGCCTTAGGCATGAATCGGTCTATGGGAGGAGATCCTGAAAAATCTGAATGGAAAAGCAGCCTGATCTAAAACAGCATGACCTGGGGATTCTGCTTTTCTGAAGTTCTGGTTCTCTTAGAGGGTGAGTACATTTGTGATCTAGATTGTTTACCTACAGCAATTAGTCCTGCATTGATGCAAAATCAATCGCTTCCTTCTACTGACTCTTCAGTAAGTTTTGGTATTCTCCAGTACAGTTTGGTGGGCAGAATGGACTTATCCCGTGTTAATCAAGGAGAACCATCACGGTGCAGTCACTGATAAGCAATTATAATGTAAAATAACAGCAATGAACTCAAATTGCCCCTCACTGCCCATCACTACTCTGCTTTTTATAGTAATAATATAGTCCATTAAAACCTACAATCACTGTAATGTTTATGCATTATTGGGGAGATAAATTGCATAATTCTCATTTTGCAATTTAAATGTAATTATGAGCTTACTAATGACTAAAACCTGAATTTGCTAGACTATCAGTTTTTCTAACACTTGCCAAAATTATAGGTAATTACTTAGAGCTTACAATAATTATAAGTCCATCTTTTAAATAATTAATGTGCACTTTCATGGTACGAAACAGCTAGTAATCAAACGACCTCTGGCTTTTACAGCAAGCCCATGCAATTAGTCTTATTGTGTAGGTCTATAGAAATGTACCCATTACAAGAGTCTGTTAAGTTGGCAGGCTTGATATTGATGGCTGTTGCATTTTATGGTACCAGACAATGATTAACATGCAACGGCTGTTAGAAATGGGCGTATGGAGAAAATCCGAGTGCGTTTTGTGAGCCACTGGATGCAAATAGAGGAAAGTCATTACAGGTGAAAGGAGTTAGAAGTTGCATTCTGCGGCCTTTTGGGCTGTCAGTTATTCTGTTTGGAGGGTTTCTCAAGCCCATTTACCTTCAGCATCCTGTGGCTCTGATCGTTGGCCCAGGAAGGAGCCAGCAGCTTGGCCTGGGAGGTCTGTGCTGGGTTAGACAATTCCTTCGTTGTGGTCAGCTTCCCTACAGCAGGTACTGCTGAAGCAGCATATATGTATTTCTTCCCCTGGAGTCTCAAAACGTATTGGATATCAGTAGGAAATAGATGCTAACTCGTGCAGCCCATGGGTGTCTGCTTGCCACAGGCACACAGCCCAAATTTCCTTATCTTCTGTTCTTCGCCTTACCCGGCAGCAAAGCTTTCTTGTGCGCCTGGAGCCTATGTACAGAGAGCAGAGGGCCCAGGACTGACTTGGTTGTTTTAGTCTGAGCCCATGTGCCAAAAACTGTTGTAAATTCAGCCCTGCATCCCAGCAGTGCACCGTATCCTCTCACTATGATGTTTTAAAGTCCATGGAAGAGGTCTGTGCTAGATAAAGCCGAAGCTGGTGGCAGCGGTGATTCTGGTATTTACTGTTTTCTCTGCAAGCCTGCCTCCTATCAAAGCATTGTGGGATAATTTTCGTGGAAGAAACAAAATAAAAGAATGAGATAAACCAGTTCTGTTGAAGGCAAAATCAAACATTAAAATGTTCAAATCAGTGTCAGAGCTTTTAATGTGTGGGTCAGTCAGCGGAACTACCGCATTGTGGTGGACTACAGAAAGCAGCACTGTCTGGTGTCAGTGCAGTGTTTTAAACTCCTTCCTTGGCCCAAAAATCTGCCCTTCACCTGCCCCCATCTCATCGTGCCACACGACTCTCCTCCCTTACCTGTAACTCCTGCAGCCTGGCAGGAGTGTGCAAGGCATCACCATCCCTTCTGATCCCACCTGCAGCACTGAAATGTGGCAGTGAGCACGCCACTTAACCTCTGTGACCCTCAGTTTACCTGACTCTAAAATGAGAATTATGGTAACAGTTACCTAGCACACTGGGGTGATGGGAGAATTAATTAATGTTTATAAAGACTTTGAGGTCTTCAGATGAAAATTGCTACAGTATATAAGTGCAAAGTAATTATGATTATCATTACTTTCATTTGCATGTATAGACTGTAATTAGCTGTGGATTGTATTGCATTGACTGTGAATAATTTAAAAGCTCTCTTCATGAAGGTGTCACTTTAAATGTTTTTACATTTTGCATTTAATAATACCAAGGTTTGGCTTCATTTTGCCTTTCCTTTCCCTATGATAATGATATGTGCTACAGTGTTGGCTTATTGGAGCGCTGAATCTGAAGCAGTCTACTTCTCATCCTGCTTGCCTTCGTTTTGTTGGTTCTGCTCTGGTAAATGCTGATAAAGCAGCTAATTTACCCCTGCAGGATGTCCCACTGGCAGGTCGGCCTTGTGCACTCCCCAGTGAGGGAGCCTGGGGCTCAGCACCCAACGGGGTGCTCATGGCAGCACTCACGGGCTGTGCTCCCAGCACCCCAACCTGCCCCAGGCACAGCCACGCTGTAGGTGTGGTGGGGGTGATTTATATCCAAAGCTCTTGTGCCAGCCCTGTTGAGGACCCGCTCCCATTTGCTTCTCCACTTTTGCTTTGTGGCTCTACTCGATACTTGACATAGACAGCTCCTCATTTCCTTATAAAGGAGTAATGAAGAAGGAACCGTGATCAGAGACTCGCACTTCGGGCTCGTGTCCTTTCAAATGCTTCCCAAGCATCTCATTAAGTCTTGTTTTGGAGTCCAGTGTATCACATGCGACAGCAACTCACTTTTCTAGACCATTTCTCAAGCTGAACGCAAGGAATAGTTCCTGTCCCTTTGGAACTGAATGGGCTTGGGGAAAAGAGATGCATCCCTCAGGTTGTTTCAAGACTGCTGCAATTAGGACCAGGTTTCTCCTACTTGGAAGCTGAAGTATTATGTAGTAAATGGTCCCTTGAGGCTCAGGAATTAGTCTGCTAAGAACGTTATGAACAAAAGGTTTTTGCGATCTGTGAATCCCAGGAAGTCAAAGCCCATTTGTTTGTTTAGTGACCCTAAACTTAAGGCCCTGTCTTTGGAGCTTATTTGAGATTTTTATTTTATGCTGTGAAGGCAGAAGTAATTGTGCTTCTTAAGCACACACTGGAAACCACACTTAAATTAACGTCTCTTAATTAGGCAAAAGAGAAATTGTTGTTTGCATTGCTTATCAAAATTATGCTTGTGTTGGTAAAAGGCAGGAGGGGATGTAGCCCCTTCGTTACTTGGACTTGATTCGGCACATGCACTATGCTGCCAATGCACTGGGAGTCCCCTTGGGCCCCCTTTCATGTTGGAGGTCTTGTCTGCTGCTTAATCCTATCAACATAGCTGCTAAGAATTTAGGGGTATGCCCACTCGCGAGGCAGAGTCTCATAAAAGTTTCCTATTACTTAATCTCATAATCTGGTTTCCTGACTTCAGCTGAAGAAGGTGGAACGCTGTAGCAGTCACCTAGCAGCACACTATGGGAAGACTTTTTGTCATGACTTGGGGCTATACAAGACCATGACACTTGAATTTGTTGTGAGGGAAGTGGTCTTGTTTTCTAATGCTTGAGCTAAATTCGTAGTTAGCAGTGTTACCCATCTCTCCTAAGGACTTTGAAGAATCTCATACTGCCCACAGTGGCATCTGAAACTCATAATCCTCTAAATGTGTTTGCCCTCCCGAGAAAGGGAGGCACAATGTCGTTGTTCCATCGCTACCAGTGGAGAGCAGGAGGCCAAGGGGCCTGTGGTGGAGCAGGGCTGAGGGGAGATGGTGTCTTTCACTGAATCACACAGAATCACAGAACTGTAGGAGTCTTTAAAACACTTAAGGGGAAGAGAGCGATTTGGCCATGGTATCTATGCTAGATGGAGTAACGATGCTCAGGCCTTGCTTTGGCCAAGAAGATTCAGGTTGCCTACAGCAAAAAGCTTTTAATGAAATAAGTGGTGAGGGCACTGGGAGGCCCCACAGCTGGGCAGGTGAGCATCTCTGAGATGTAATGCCGGGGTGTGGGCAAGTAAGTGAGGAGGTAAGTTACGTGTGCTCTTGAAGATCCTCCTGGCCCTATAATACAAGACTGACTGGATTGCTCATGCTTTAAGTCCGAGCTTCTGTTCCTGGGATTTGCCCTTTTCACATCCTGAAACATTTGCAGTTTATATGGCAAATCTAGGCAGGGATTTATCTTGGGGTGATTCATACAGGCGAAACTGAGGCATTTGAGTGAAAGGAACATGGAGCACAGTGGTTTGGGCCAGGTAGTTCAAAAGTGTTTGGAGAACTTTTATGTCCGAAATAGAAGAGTTTGGGTTGGGATTCTCCATCTGGTTCTGTTGCTATCAGTCTGAGCTATGACTGAGCACAGCAGTGAGCTCCCCAACACCAAAATTAGCTGAGGTCAAACTGTGGACAGTCTCTTCCTCCATTATAACAGCAATCCGGGTACCCCTACTCTTTAACCTTCATTGAAAGAGAGAATCCACAATGAAAAGCATTTCTGCTGCTTCTGGCTTTTCCTGGAGCTACGAGTCAGCTTTACATAGTGATAACTGAAACCTGAATCTTGTTCATTTATTTGAAATGACTACAGGAAATCAAGTTATCCTGCAGGTCTGTTTGTTCCAATATGCTCTTAGTTTCTCTTCCTCTGTGGCAAAGTGCACGGCGATAACCTTGCAGGAAACGTTTGGATCTCTTCCAGTAATAGTGTGGGCGTGTGTCCAGCGTGCACTGCTGGCTAGCTTTCTAAATCTATTTAGCACACTCACGTACAGAGATTGAAAGAAATCATGAATTGTTTACTGTATCTATAAATGTGAATCAATGGCTTGTTAGTCTATGCCAACCTCATTAAAATTAACTGTATCTGAAAGAGTGGATGATTTTTATGGTGATGGATAATCCACCTAGAGTACAAAGTTATTAGGGAAGATGAAGAACTTGGGAATGCAGTGAAAATAGTTCATTTGAGAAGAGAAGACTGTTGTCAGCAGAATGCTTTTGCAGGTAATTATGCATGTTGAATTACTGTGGAGAGAAGGGGCAGGAGCATCGGCTGACCTAACCTGGCATAGTCCTAGTGAATTCAGTGGAGATGTGGGGATTTACATCTGCTGAGGATCAGGGTCTGATCCAAAGCCAGAGCTGAGTCCATGAAGAGATGTCTGGTGATTTCAGTGGGTCAGGATTATTAATACATAAATTCACGCTGCTCTGCCACCTAAGTAAATAGTCTCACCACAAACAATATTGCCTTAAGCATAAATGTTGTTGTTCTGAATGGGAAAGGCTGCAGTGAGCATCTCAGAATAGCTGAGCTCCTCATTCTCCTGGATGTGGTATTACGTTTATTCGCTAGATGACCTGTCTTAATCCTACTGATACTGGATCTACATTTTGATAAAGCAAGGCCAAAAGAATTAGAATAGAAGGTGAGTCTAAGAAGAAATATTCTCCTCGAGTGACTTTCGTATAGCATTCCTTGTTCAGCCATGGAGAAGTCAAGATTCCCAATACAAAGGTATTCATGTAAGAGCGACCATTCCATTTTAGACATTCTGCTGTCCAAAACATGGCATGACTGGGGAGTGGGACATGTCTGCATTTGGACTTTCTTTTTTTCTCATGCTTTTTTTTTTTTTTTTTTTTTTTCTCACTGGGAGTTCAAGATACTAGTTTGGACTGTGATTGTGAAGACATTGCAGGGCAATTCCTTACCAGTCCCATTTCCCTGCTCCATGGCAGAAGACGTTGCTCCATTACATTTTGAGCCTTGAAGCCATCTCTCTGGGTTCCTGGCATTAAGTACAAGATAAGAAGAATGTACACAGATTTATTTTTTTATTTGCACTCCTTTTTTCTTTATCAAGCAGACTGAATGACAGTAACTCTCCAGGGCATCACATATTCAGATCACATCTTCTTGCAAACAGGTCTGTTGGTACAGAAATTAGGTTTAGTTTACAAAATCCATCACTAGCGTTTTGTAAACTGGCTGGTGATTTTTTAAGTGCCCAGCTATCTTGAAAACAAACTTATTACAGTCTCTCACATTAGAGACCTGAGCAATTGTAAGCTAAAACTCTTAGCTAACCGAGTGGTTAGCCTCCATCAGACCCAAAATCTAACCAGACAGGTAGGTGTGATTTATTACCTGACAGATAATAAAGGATGCTTAGGAAGGAGTGCAGGGAGAAGTCAGGTTAGGATGACCCTTTCCTTGGTACATCCTCCTCCCTCCAGGCTGTCAGAGGTTTAAAAACATGCTGGCTGCTGGAGCAGGCGGTGCGGCTCCAGTCCTGTGCTGGGCCTGAACTGGTTCCTGCAGGCACAAGCTTGCTGTGACATCCCCATCGATGCAGCTGCCCAGCTCCAGCACCCAAATTCATATCCCCACTCACTATTTGCAGTCTGTGAAGAGGTATAGGTACAAGTGTGGCTTGTAATTAGTGACAACCTGTGTCTCTCCACCTCCACAACCTGCCACAACCCTTTCACAGACTGCCACAGTTCCAGTGGCACTGTCCCTTTAATTAGAAGCGTATTAATAAATCCATCTTGTCTCTAATCCCCACACACATAGTACAGTGATTCATTAGCACAGGAAGAGGCAATTTAGATTTCCTCAGATAATAGCAGCTGTCACTAATCAAATTAAGGGAGGAAGTGCCATTCAAAAGTTGGGCAAACTGGTCTGGGAGGAGAGTGGCAGGCTGGCGAGAGACCTTTTTGCCCCAGCCGAGAGGGTGGGGGCTGCTGGCAGAGTCACTCCCAGGGGCATCAGGAGCTCCTCGACCAAAGAATTGGTCCTGTGCAGGGCCCGGCTGTGGCCCCTGCAGTCCCCAGGTCAGCAGGCTGAGGGATTGCTCCTGCTGGTGTGCCCAGCTTCCCTGCAGCTCTGAAAGGTGCAGAAGCAGCGAGTGTGCACAGGGCGGAAAGAAAACCTTAAGATCTCTTTCCCCGTTTTGACAGCCATCAACTTGAGACAGCCCCGATAGGCAGATGTATTTCCAATGCCTTTTCAAATCTTTTTTTTGCCGTTCCTTCAGGAACATCCCATGGCAATGAGTGCTGTAGGCTAATCACAGTAGAAATATTCCTTTTTGCCGGCTTTGAATTTTCCTCCTTTCAACTTCTTTGAAAGCTCCTCGCTGGTGTGCTGTGGCAAGAACAAAATGTCTCATTGTCCCTTCTCCAGCCGATGTGTGATGTTACCTACACTTATCACAGCCGCCCTTGTTTGTCTCCTTGGTGGAGCTGCGGGACTGCCTGGCCCTTTTTGTCGGGGTAGGAGGAGGAACTCCTCTGTGTTGGTTTAGCTCCCTGGGGTGGAGGAGACTCAGGGCCACAGCCACCACTGCAGCTTGTGACAGGCCGCGTGCGGGGTTGACTCTGTGCTGGAAATCTGCAAGCTCACTGGATTCTCTGAATATCTTCCCTGGATCAAATTTTGAGGAAACTGATCAAGTCTATCTCGCTTTGGTAGCAGCGCAGGGAATTAAATGCGTGGGATGCCATGAGAAGCATTAGGCGACATGACCCCAGGCCTTGATTCCACCTCTGCTGTGTGATTTCACCATTCCCCACTTGTTCCAGGTGCTGTCCCCTAAAGCAGGGTAATTTTGTAGGTCTGCCTAACGTCCAACCTTGCCTGTGCATAGCAAAAGCAGGAGATCAAAGGAATGAAAGCGCTCCCTTCGCTAGCACTTCAATCGGTGATAGGAGCGATTAAAATATGAATTAATCTCAGGAAGATGAAAATGCAGATTTTGAATAGGAGCTGTTGGAGTCACCTTGAACTCGTGCTTAGTGCTGTTTAGCCTGGGTGATTAAAGACATTTACACTCCATTAAAAACCTTGCTGTTCTAATGTGAAAAACACCTTGTCAGCTGGGTGTCCTGCGTGCCTGCCATAAGGAGCAACCTCTCTATTGACTGGCTCGTATATTAATTCAGAATAACTTAATAGTGTCGCTGTGAAGAAAAACAAACAGCCTACTTTTTTATGTGGTGAGGAGAGGCAGTGAGAGCCTGGTTCTTCCCAGCACTGTTATGATGAGAGCGAGACAATAGCAATTATCTTCGCCTTTGTCCTGAGCTGATTGTCTCGGGCTCAGACGCTGTTGTCAGGCTGGCTGTTTGGCTGCCACACTTGGTGCTTTAGGAAGGAGGAACGTGAACGCAGGGGGTGGAAACCGCTGTCTTGTGGTCACTGCTGGACGTGTGAAACATCGGAGCGGCTGCCCACCGCATGCTGGCGATGCATGGGCCCCTGGTGCTGCGGCCCCACGTTGGCAGGAGGAGCTGCCAGCCCTCCCTGCGCCCCCAGCTCCCCTTCGGGGTGAGCACAGGCAAACCTTCACATCGCATTCCCCACCTGCAATGAGGCAGCATGTGGTCAGCCCTTCGCAGAGCACTGCAGGAGGCTCCAATGAGAAACCCTGGTGGGGAGCCCCTGCAGAGCTGCTGGGGGCTTCCACCGCCCTGCAAAGCGGGGAGCCCTCCTGGGGCACCACGCAGCAGAACGGCCTCTTGGCAGGGTCAGTCGCTTTCTTGGCATTTGGCCTCACAGGTAGGGCAAGGCGTTGGTGATTAATCACAGCTCCCAGTTAATCACAGCTCTGTCTGGAGGCAGACATTGCAGTACCCCTGGGGTGGCGTTAACAAACCGAGCTCCGGTTCCATTTGCGGATGGAAAAGCAATGTGGTCTGTCAAAATTCCTGCTGCCTTTTTTTTTTTTTTTTTTTTTTTAAATTATGATTATTTTTTTTTCCTATGATGCTTATATTCCCTTGACCATTTTCAATCATTATTCAATCAGCCTTCAGAAAGGGAGCTGCTGGGTCAGGTGTTGGGAGGGGCAGGAGACCTCTCTGTCCTGGAGTGTGCTTGTGAGGGACTTTGGGGCAGGGATGGGGGAGAACTGGGCACAGGGAGACCCCAGCGTGCAGCAGGTGACCATGGGGTCAGGGACAACACCAGGCCTTGGTGGGGGTACACAAAAAGACTTCCTCTCTACCTAGAGTGCCTGCACGCAGTTTTCTGCATGCCAGCAAGCTGCAGAGCACTGCCCTGAGAGCACACCTTAAGGAAAGGATCCGGCCCCCAGGAACGCACTGGGAACCTATATCTTACCCACACAATTCTGAGCTTTGTAAAAGGAAAAGCTGTTAGTTCAAGTTCCTTTTCAAATAAAACCTTGGTTTTGGTTGTTAAAACCCCAAGGTCTTCCACAGTGTCCTGGTAAAATGGGTCTGGGCAGATCTACCTGAAAAATCTGGCTGACTCAGTTTCTGTCACAGCAGTGACCAGTTCTGTTTCCCAGCTAGGTTACGTACAGTTTTAAAGACAGTTTCATTATAAGCAACTTGATGCAGAAAATTCAATCCAACACTGGTCATTTCAAATAGTGCATAGTACTCAGAACATAAATACCTTAGAGATACACTCTGTGTTTGCTGATACATGCCTGTCAGCTTTGCTGACAAATCCCCAATCTGTTGTTTGCTTTTTTTTTGCTTCGCCCCCAAACCTCAGGCATTATTAAGTGATCTAAAAAGGTTATAAAGCATCACCTCTGTTAACTGTTACTCTGGTCCAGCTACTATCTGTGATCGCTGTAAGCACCCAGGCCTCTGGGGATGGTATATCCTCTGCACTGGGGCTGCAAAATAAATGAGTGCTCAACTGGACTGAAAAAGAGAGTATTCTGTAAACTGAGATTTTTCATATTTGATTTTTCAGAAAGATTTAAGGATGTGGAAATGCTGTAAAGTTTTTGCCATATTTTTGCCCTGCACAAAATAGGGGTGGCTGCTCTAGGCATTGCTGAGGGTAGAGGGCTCAGTGTTGCCTGACCATCCTGACGTGGGTGGAAGTGATCCTAGCAGCTGTTGGAACCTCCAGGTTCTGGAATTCCAAATTCCACTTTTGTCAGAAGGCAATGCATCCACCTGGCAGCCACAGAGGCTTGGTATATCCCATATAGCCTAGTAAGAAAACTTATGGGAAACAATAATGTGCTCAGAGAAGTAATGCTGTTTATGTCAACAAACTGTATGTAAAAATGTTTAATTGCTTTCCCTCAGCTCTAATACCAATTATTTTAACTGTAACAGTCAGTAAAAATTCAATGCAGTTTCCACTGACACCTGCAAGCTTCTTTTTAACCTCAGTTGGTGCTGAATTAGTTCCTAAATAAACCTCTAGTCATGACTTGAAAGGACAGTGCTAAGTATATTATAATGGGACCCATAATAAACACATTTTCCTGAACTAATGCTATAGGATAAAATAAATCAGGTTTCCGTATTAACCATGTAGCCGAGAGTGGTGAATGGAATGGAAATATTGCTCCTGCCATTTATACGGGGGAGTGAGAGAGACAGTTCCTCATTACAGGTACTTTAGGGCTATGTTTAAATAAAATACTTTCTGTTGGCTTGCCCTTGAACTCTGTCCCCTTCATCCAATTAAGCAGAAGTCAGTGAAAGAGCAACGTAGCTCAGAGCTTGCCCTGCAAACTGTAGGGCACTGGAAAGGCTCAGATCTAATCCTGCCATCATGAGGGGTTTGAAAAGTTTAAATCAATTGTCTGTGGAAAATCAATTATGTAGCAGACCAGTTTGCCTTCGTGGCGAATGGAACTGATTCATCTGTGGAGTGCTCTCCTGTTCAGGAAGAATTATATTTGAGGTCTACGGCAGCAAATATTGGGAGAGAAACTGAACGACTTCCTACTTAATGATAAGCAAAGTGCCAGCCAGAGCTGCTTGGAGACCACGGAGCTCATGGCTTCAGCTGGTGATGTTTCTTTTACTGTCACGTCTCCTGTGCTGACATGCTTCAGGCGTTCCAGCAAATTCACTGATCCTTCCTTGCCCTGTTATTTTTGTGAAAACATAAATTCGGTTGTCAGTGCACGTTACTGCAGCATATACAATAGCCCAGCAAAATCCCAGCTAGCGCTGATTTCATCTGAGTCCTTACTAAATAATGTAAAACATCGTTGAGCATTCACAAATTGTCATTGACATCACAGGATGATGTTAGGTGTTGCTTACGGGAAAACTCTCAGTAACTTCATGGTTAGACCTTAGATCCTGGTAAGAGCTAACAGATCTCTGGATACAAGTAGAGAAGCTGGTTACTACAGAATGATGCAAAATACTGATGCTGGCAAGGGTTTCCACACAGCTTAATTCTACCTTTACCTCTAGTAGGGTAGGAGAAGAGGCAAGAAACAGTGTTCAATGGAGGAAATTGCAGTGATAGAAATGGAAAGGAATTGGGGAACGTTTCCAGATATATAACCTTTCTGGATGTGCCTTTCCAGATAGAACAGTTCCAGTGGTAAGACACCAGAACAAGGGCCCAACGAAGGTCTGGGATCTCACCCTTGGCAATATTTAAATCTTGACCAGACAAGGTCCTCAGCAACCTGATACAGCTGAAAGAGCTCTCAGCAGGAGGTTGGCCAGAAGGCCTCCAGAAATCCCTTCCAACATATAAATTATTCAGTGTTTCTTTTTCTTGCCTGGTCCTGCATCCACCCTGCAGAAATTCGGTGCTAAGAGAATATATGACAAATAACTGTCATTATAAGCATTTACTGGTTGGTGGTGTGCATTTAACACTCTCCAGTTATTGAGGATCATTCAGAACAAATAAGAATCCACAGTGAAGCAAGTTGATGTCAGCATTAAGTAATCTGGTCTTCCTGCACGTCAGTTTTCAGCAGATATCTCTAAGGGAGCAGAGGCAATGCCACACTTCAAAGTATTAAATCACGGGTTTGAACTGTTCATTTTTTCCTCTGAATATTCAGTGTTGTCTCAGTGTCTGGCTATAGCCGAGTGTCTTGGCATAACAAAACTTGGAAACGTGAATTTCTGTGAAACACCAACTTTAATTTAAGCGCATCTACAGTCACTGCGTCAGTAGCATTGAGCTGTGCCCACTGTTACAAAAGAGATCAACAGCGTAAACCCCAAAACAGAAAGCACATTTTGGTCCCTTCTTTCACTAGTTTTACTTCCTTGCTTCATTGCTTCATTATTTGGTTGTTGGTTTTGGTTTTCTGTTTTTTTCTTTTCTTTTCTTTTCTTTTCTTTTCTTTTCTTTTCTTTTTTTTTTTTTTTTTTTCTGCCTTCTGGGAATGTTTTTCAGAATAATGTGATACTTGATATGACACAAGTGAGCAATAAAGCAAAAATTATTGTGGAGTCATTTTAGTTACGGAGTGCTATTAAAGTTGCCATTTATTTCCTGTCATTTAATTGACAAGGCTTGAATTAGACAGGCAAAATTGTCACTGATGCTCTGCTGCTGCAGAGGGGGTATGGAGTTTAACATCATACCGTGAGAGGGGAAGGGAAGCATTTCAGCGGGTCTGTGCTGCACAAGGGACATGTCTTGCCATGCTGTTCTGCTGAGGCTCAAGTACTCCTGTGCCATATGAGGTGCCAAGCCCAGGAAGAAAACTGCCAGTTTGTTGCTTTAAATCAGGCACAGACTGTGCAAGCTCTGGTGCTGGTCAGGATAGCAGCAGGATAGCTCTTCAGGTAGAATAGGGATCCTGCTTAGAAAGAGGTCAGAAGGGAAGGACAGTTAGGGAAGTGAAACTGAAGAACTTACCTTATTTCTTGTCCTCGTTACAGCCTGAATAGCGATGCAAGAAGACAAAAGGCAGAAGAGGATGAAACTCTGCTTTTAAAAGGTCAAGCAGCATCAGTAATGAGAGCTGCACGTAGAGACATCTAGCACAGGTAAGGGAGAAGCCAGACTGCAAAACAAGGACAACAGCTCATCCTGCAAGTAACCTGATCAGACAGAGGGAGGTGTAGACTCAGTGACATTCATTCAGAGTGAATATCACAGTTACTTTTCCACATCTTCCTTTTTGTTTTTGTGTAAGTACTATTGAGAGGATTTAAAAACAATCCCGTTCTCATGCCAGAACTTCACACAAGTACTCCGAGGTTCTTCAGGGGAGCACCACAAAAATTCTGCAGGTGCCCCTCCTCCCTTGCCACCTTTATTTATAGAGCTGTAGGGCAAATGTTGGAATTACAAGTTGGTACAAATTAAATTGATTATCTGGTATTTCTAGTCATCTTGTCCTCTGGATACAGAAGAAAAACAATAATATTTAAAAGTTAATATTTAGTATCTTTCTGATTTCAGATAATTTTATTTTAGAACACAGTGAGAAGTAAGATTTTATTGTTGCATATTTTGTACCAGTAACAGTCATCATAATGAAAACATCTCTGAGACAGAGGGTGAAATTTGTCCTTCCTCCTGCTCAGAACACAATCTGTCCCACTGATATTGAAGCCCAGCACAGGAGTAAATGTCACCTGGTGGCTGCAGTGGCATTTGCAGTACATCTGGCATTTTCTGTCACAGTTACTGGAAAATACCAAGGTACCTCCCAAGTCCTGGTCTAGTATTGATTGGAGGATGCTGGAGGAGGGCTGAGTTTAAAGACAAGCAGTGTATATCAAAGGAGTTGCTGATGGTTATAGCACATGCTGATAGTGTGGAAGGGGCTTCCATGAGGGGCACAGCCTTAGAGGACATAACTCCCAGCCCTTTCTTTGAGAGCTGGGGCAGAGCCACAGAATTGCACAGGCACTGCAAGGGTTGCCATTAGGGCATGCTTTAATCTAGCCCTGGTCTGGGCTTCATTCTGACCTCTCTCTGGGGGATGCTGGGACTGATGTCAGGTAAGGTTAGGCGTGACTCTCAGGCATGTGTACAAGATCCCAGCTGTCAGAAGTGTCAACTTGTATCTAGCTTGAAGTCCCTCAGAGTCAAGCCTTCCACGGTTATGCACACGAATACTTCATGTGAGTACCTAAATATGGGTTCAGATGCCTATCTTTTAAGCACCCAAGATCAAAAATCAGGCCGCAGGTTTGATCTTCTGTGACTTGTTTCCTCTCTGCTGAGCAAATCATGTCTCTGGCCTCTGTTTTTTGGAGGAGGAGCTGTCCTCTGGCTCTAAAGCTCTGCCACGGCCAGTGGCACAGAGCCCAGGGTCTTGTGGGGTTAAACTTCTTATTGAGGGATGAGAAACATGAACTTCAGGCTACTGTGGGCATTTTGTTCGCTTGTTTTTTCTGGAACTTCAGGCTCCCTCTAACAGCCAGGGTTTAGCACAGCTTCGTGATGTGATAGCCCAAGGGAGCGTAAGAGAGAGCAGTTCTTAGGGGCCTGCAATGTTTTCCTGGTGCCCCCTTGTTCCGGAGAGCCCTTCTGCAGAGCCCCTGGCTACATGCCTTGCTCCCCAGTCCTGGCGCTGTGCCTCCAGGTGCCTGCACTGTAAGTGCATTCACAGCACCAGTGTCACTGCCTAAGTATGAAGTGATGCTCCATTAGACATTCCTGCTGCTCTCACCTTCCCCAGCTCCAGGGGAAAGTCTGATATGATCTCCCCTGTATCTCCTGAGTGTTCCCAACTCTCAGCAGAGGATTTCCTCTGTTTCTGTGTCCTAGCTTCTTGGAGGAAGGATTTTATTCTGACCTGCTTTCTTTTGCGTGCACTTCCCATTCTACTCTACCACACTGCGCCTGCTGGGCTGGTTTTCTTCTTCCCCGTTTATCCTGGACTTACCAACCAGGAGGTTATGAGGATAAAACAAGAAGCAAAGCGTAGGGAGGTTTATATGGATCCAACTTATTATCCAAGACTGGGATAACAATTGTGTCTTTGGGGTGAGACCATAGGAAGAAGCATGAGAGACATGCACTAATTGCTGTATAACCAACTCAAGCCTGATGCTCTCCTTCCTTCTGCTGTTAATTCATCATTCCCTCGAGCTCCACAGTCATTACAGTAGTGTGGTTTTGGGAGGATGGGGCTATATTTGCTTAAAAAAGGTAAACGTTTTAATAAACCAGTCTGTGCAGCCAGTGTTGAAGTGCAACAAAGAAGGGACAGGCAGACGGTCGTGTTGGGACAGAGGGCTGCTTTTGGTCGGGGAGCCAGCTCTGCTTCATCTGCACGCTGAAGTCCCTGTTGCTCAGGTATCTCCTCTTGCCTAATTAAATTGTCTGTGTGCTTAGGTGGAGAGAGATGCAAAGTGCAGAAACAGTGTACGGTGCTTACATAACCTAAGTGATTTCTGCAGCAATCATTGTAGGAGTTAGCTAATGGCAGGGTACGGGGGCCTCCTGCTGAGTTTCCATTACCTTGTAATTTTCAGCTTGTTCACTGTTGCAAGAAAGCCCCTCTGTCTTGTAATTCCTCCAGCATTCATGTCTCATCTTCTCCAGACTTGAAGTACATAAGATGCTTTCTGCTGGGGGATTTATTGAGATAAGTTATTGAAGTCAAGCAGTGAGGCAAGCATCCAATATTATGCTATTCATCTCTGAATTTATGTTCCCACTTTCTTTTGAAGGTCTAATGTAATCACAAACAATTTGTTTTGTATATGTTTAAAAATTCATAATTTTCTTGTACAATGGAAAAAAACAGCACTTGTAGCTCATTAGTGGTTGGATTCACAAAACATCTGGCTTTTCCTTTTGATGTAATTTCTGTGTGACTAAAATTCTGCCTTCATTTTGAGCGGTTCAAATGAGGAGGTACAATCACTCTGCCAGAAACCCATTAAATGTGCCCATGAGTCAGCCTGTGTAATCTTCCAAGTTTGTTTGGGAGGATTAGAATCCCTTTTCCCTCTGGCGTTTTCTGATCAGCTTTCCCAGGGTGTTGGAAAACCCCCTTCTGCTGACCCCCTGGTAAGGGAGGTCCCTGCTCTCCCACTCTTTCTTTTAGCTCCTCCATGAACCCCCCAGAGCTCTGTGTGCTGGGTGCTGCACAAGCACATCGGAGGAGCGTGCCTGGCAGAGAATTTAAGGGTCTGATTTGCAAGTGTGGCAAGCACACCCAGCCCTGCTAGGTAGCTGCTCAGTTCAGGGCAGCTTAGTGCTGCTGGGATAAACCAGGCCCTGCAAAATCTGGATGGTATTGCTTGAGGTGCACGTGGCCAAGCTGGGAATTAACCATGCCTTCTACCTCCCATTCCATAACCAAAAGCCAAACATTTAGTTTTGAGAAGCTGCCATTTGTAGCCTGAATGTTCAGAAAGAATAAAAAGACCCCAGGAGCCACAGCCGATGAAGAGTCAGGCTCTGATCACAGGCAGTGCTGCTGGTGTGAAGCATGGGCAAGGTCTTTAGGGCTTACTCCAAAGCGCACTGGAGTCGAAACGAGTCTCTCCTAAATGTCAGGTCAGGAGCTTACCACGGCTGTGTCAGATGTTAGAACGGTTGCTGCTGTGTGCTGCTAACATGATAGCGATTTTCTTCCAGGGCAACAAATCATACTACCCAGGCTGATGGGGAGGAAATGTGACCAGAGAGCAAAATTGCTAAATTTACAGCAATGCTGGTACATCCTGGGTCTGCAAAACCATGCGTTAAGCAGGATGTATTTTCCTATGCACAGGGTTAACAGCATGCTCGAGCCATTCAGTTGTACCTGAGAAGCAAGGTGAGGAAGCAGCCTTAAGCTCAGCAAAGCCCCACGTAAAACTTCAGAGGAGGGCTGTCTGCCCAAGTGACTCAGTAGGAGCTGATAGTCCCTGATAGCCTCCTGCCATGTCAGTCAGCCTGGGCAGGTTCCTGCATTTATTGAGCTTAATCCACTTCCAGCCCTGTGGAAATTTCAGCATTCAATGCAGATCTGCACCTGCCTGGCCTGGTTGTTAAAAGGCTGAAGCTGCAACCGGGCTCTTTCCAGAGCAGTTTCTGTTTCCAAATACAAGTGCAAAATATTGTGGAGGCTCTCCTGTCACTGGGAGATGCTCACACTCCCCCTGAGATTAGCTTCCTGCAACCATATTGCTTTGTTTTGCATTGCAATTCATGTTTCATGGATGTGTAAATGTATTACTGGCAAGGCACAACCACATGCTGACGGTGGGTGGCTCACCTCTGCTTCCAGTTTATGTGCACTTATTGCTTCTTGGCCTCCTGTATGTGTCCTGCTACTCTGGTGGGATGCACTTTACATTCCTGAGAGTAATGTAAAGTTATTTCTCATTTAAAGTTATTTCTCAGTATTCTCATTTCTTATTTTTCTCATTTCTGAGGTGCACCCACTGGTGGCAGCATCCTCCAAATAGGTTTCACTGGTGTGGCCCTGTTTGGTCTCCCCTATGGTGATGCTGTTGGACAGAAGAATGATGTTCCCTGAGGTCTCTGCAGGATAACCTCGCAGCAAGGCTGGCAAAAGCCTCAGAGCTTGGTTGACTTCAGTCCAGCTCTGTGTGTGGTCACAGCTGAGGATGGGTCTCCTTGCTCCCCAGCCAGTTCCCATGTTCAGGAGGCTGTGTTTGGCTGTATTTAGATGGGGTGGAAAGGGTGCCAACTGCAAGGCTTAGAAACAACTTTAGCTGTGAACTTGGACCATAGTCTGGGAGCTGAGCTCCTTTTCTTGTCATTAGATGTGTCTGGAGGAGGCTGCTTTTTCTATTTAGAAGATGTCTGTCTACATGCACATCATCCTCCTGTGCTCTGGTAAATCTTTCCTCATTTTTCTTTCCTTGCAGTTATCCAGCAGCTACCCATGCACTCAAACCTGTTCCAGACACTTTAACTCTCTGTGTAACGTAGCATTATCCAGCAATGCATCGAGTCAGTTGAAGCTCTCAGAGGCATTTGTAAAGCCAGAATTTTTTTTCCCCACTAGCAGATCTTGCAGATGTGCACGGTAGCTTCTGATGCCTCATAATGTCACCTTCACAGAAAACACAATTACAAATGGATTCAGTGGAATTTGATTAACCCCTAGTTACTACTTTTGTACAGACAAATGTCAGGAGACTTCATAATCACTTCATGAGTGAATGACTTGTCCAACTTTAACTTTTATAAAAACCCAGAGTCTATTGCACTTACACTAACCTGGTGATTTAAAAACACCTTCTGCTTTAAAAAGGAGCAGCCCTTTCTTTTGATTTAATGTGTTGTTTTCCTTATTTCTTTTTGACAAGGGGTGGTATTGTTGACTCTTTTTCTTAGGGAACCTTCTGAAGCAGCATCTCTCTGCCTACTGCTGAAATTTGCACTCTGGGGAATTCCCCAAAGTTTCAGGAGCACAGATTGTTCCATCAAAACAGGACTTCGAGAACAGTAAAAATTGTGTGTACCGAGCTTAATCCCGGTGTAAACTGGCATGCCAGTTCTCCTGAAGGCATCAGAGTTGCTTCAATTATAATGATGTCAAGCTTTCTTTAGTAATTTTTTGGAAGATCAAGAGGATTATTTCAAGAATGCCAACAAACATCTGACCCAACTCAAGAAGTTCATCTAGGTATTTTCAGCTTATGTTATGCATATTTGGAGATTCTCTGAATACACAGCAGTTTTAGTAGCTAAAATAGATCACATTTAAAACAAAGCACAGCTTGGAAAACTTTTGCTTCTGTGTCAAGGGCTTCTAGTACTGGCCAGACCTTACTCCAAGATCATTGCTGGAATCCTGGTCTGTGACTTGGTACAGAGCAGCTTGTATGCGTCCCTAAGTCTCCTGGTTTGAATGTAGCCAGTTTGTCCCGCTGCCTCTTTATATGTGTTGTGCTGGAGTCGTAGATAGCCTGTGCTGCAAAAACTTGCAGAATTTAGAACCCGTGCCCATTAGTCCCCTAGATCTGAGTCCTAATCATAACTCAGAACTCCTCTGCTTTCTCTTTCAGAAACACTATGTGTTTCCCTGAAGTGGCTGTTGCAGGTACAGGCACACAGCGAACCACAAAGCCACAGGCAACAAGGTCTCATGTACATCTCCTCCTGGAAGCGGGTGTGGAGAGGGATTTCCATGCAGCAGATGGCAGGACATTGCTTCATGTGTCATTAGGGAGCATATGACAGTGAGCTGTGGAAAATAAGAGCCTTAAAAGGGAGGAAAATTAGAAATAAGAAAATAAAACCTGCTGGTGAACTACACTCTCCTAGCGTAGTAGGCCTCAGGTATCATTGTTAAATATTGATGCCTTCATCATTTTGCTCCAACATGTTGTGAACACTCACACACCCTCTCGCAGGCAGGCTACCAGGCTGTGCAGAGCTGGTAGGCTGAAGCCTTCAGAAGTCCCGTGCAGTCCGCGTTACATCTGCGAGATGTTGACAGCATATGGTCGGTGCGAAGGCAGACGGGATGAGCTCCGCGGTCTCTTCTGGCCCTAAGGCCTATCAATCCCTGTCCACTCGCTGCGTGGCAGCCGGTCTGTGCCTTGGCACGGCTCTGGGCGCAGGAGCAGGAGGCCAGGGCTGGCTTTGCAGCTGGCTGAGCAGCTCGGCACCACTCCTTTTCCTGAGCAGTACGTGTGGCGGTGAGCTTGCTCTGGTGGGGACACCATGCAGTGTAGTGCTCTGACTGGGTGACGCTGGGAGTTTGGACCTGCATCTCCTTGCTGTAGGGACAGAGCCTTTCCGTAGCATCGTGTTTTGCAGTGCTGCATTTCCATGTGTACAGCCCACGGGCTACTTGGAAAATAAAGCCTTCGTCTCTGACAGAAGCAAACCACCTTGTCTCCCCACCTCTGCTTCTGTCTGAAGGTTACCTGAGGACTTAGTTTAAAGGATCAGTATTTGTAAAGGGAGTCAAATCGCCTGAGGTGTTACTGAAACTATGCCAAATGCTTGACATAGGGATTTACATTGGTTTATTTATCTGCTTCTTCCTTGCACCTTTCTGTAAACACGTCCGTAACTGCTATCAGGTACACTGTGGTGTGAAGCACTTCCCTGGTAAAACATGACAGCTCTTCCCCAGTGCTTTCAGGGCTTCAGATGGAAGAAGATGGAGAATTAAAAAGTGATCTCATTATCCTCTATTGTGCATTAACAAAACCCTGGCACTAACACAGCGAATACAGATGGATGTGAAAATAATTGCTTGGTGCAAGTCGGATTTGGATTTTTTCTCTCACTTTATTATCTGGATGCTGAGGGGAATATTAGTGAATTATGGCATGGGAAAGTAGGTCAACATCAAACCTGGAATGGCGGGGGAATGTGGTTGAATAGTACAAGACTGACCTGCTTGTAGATCGGCAGTTGAAAGGCGTTCTGAATTGCCACCAGAATGATCCAACGTCACCGACTCTGCTTGCGCTTTTGAAGAGCTTGGCAGTGAAGCAGTTGTGTAGACATATGTCCTTAAAAAAAAAAAGGAGGAAGGAACCCAGTATTGATTTAGACAGAAAAGTCAAATGTTTCTGCTGCAACTGTGGCAATAAATTCAAAAATAATTCAAGAGCTTCTGGCTCTCAACATGACAGGCCAAGGGGATATGCCTCCTGGAGTAGAACCTCCCCCAGGGGTGGCAGAGAGCAGTGGGAGAGGATTAATGACTGCACTGCTGAACCATGCACAATGCACAACATTAGGAGGGCTTTGCTATAATGAAACCTTCAGCCTTCAGCTGCCTTGCAGACTCTCTGAATAGCAGCTGCCAGCACTGTGGAGGAGCTCGGCACAATAGAAAAAGGGTCAGACCGAAAAAGTGGAGCTGGAGTTAAAAACTAGTAAAGAGATAAGGAGAAAATAAGTGTGAAAGAGAAAGATGTGTTGTTTTTTTTTCTTTCTCTTTCTCTTTCCCTTTTTTTTTTTTTTTTTTTTTTTTTTTTCCGTTCCCCTGTGGGAGCAGCTGATTGCAGCATTCCTTGATGAGCCATCATCCTGGGAGATGAAGTTTGCATGCAGGGATCCCCGTGATTTCTCCCAGTGACTGGCCAGACAGTTTTACAACCTGCTTTTAATGGCTAGAGTGAAGTGCCATAGCTAATCCATCTTACTCGTTGTCTTATCTTTATTCCTGGGCCTGCAGTGATGAAGTGGAGCCTCATCATGTGAGGTGCCATCCCACCACAGACTAAACACACTCTTCCTGCTCCAAGATTCTTACAATGTCAGCATCAGAGGAGGCAAAGCTTAAGTAAAGCAAAGCAAGGCTCAAGGAAGAAACGAGGTGAAGAGCTGTTATCCCACTTGTCCTCCTTCGTGTTAATAGCAAAGAGAAAGCTGCTCCTAAAACACATCAGACTCCTCACTTTCTTTAAACTGCACTTTTCTACAGTTAGAATGGATTTTAAAAAAAAGTGTCATCTCACAGGTGATGTAACTGAATGTTGACTCAGTTGACTGCAATTTGGAGCAGCCTTGGTGTGATTTAGCTCTGGGGAGCAGATAAGTACATAAAGGAAATTTTGGACCAGGCCATTATGAACCCCTTCAGCCTCGTCAGGAAACTGGGAGTTTTCCCATTGCAAACCTGATGAATGATGTGGTGCTCAGATGGTGCCATAGTCTTTGAGATCCAAAGTCTGTTCTGCTACAGGTGCATTGATGTGTAAAACCACAGGGAGATTAGGATTTTTGAACAAAAGAAAAAAAAAAAAAAGAATAAAGAATAATTGTTAGGAGATGTGGATGCTGCATTTGCTTATTACATATTGTTGGACATATTTAACAATCCTCACAACTATCTCAGGCCATTATGGCAAGGGTGTTGCATGACTTATGAAAGCCTAAGAAATAGATAAAAAAAACGCACACACTGTTCTCAAAACAGAGAGGTGAAGCCTGGGGAACCTTTGGTTTCATGGCTTGATGCAATCAGAGAGAAGACAAATTTTCTTGCCCTTAAATGCAATGGCTTTCACTGGTCTGGTATTTAAGGGAATAACCTTTAACACAAGGCTGCTGCATTGCCCTGATAATCTATCTGCATAATCTCCTGAGGGTTTTTTAGGTTCAGCATGTTTTGCTTTGTAGGAGTCGCAGTTCTGTCTCTTAAATACCACCTGTGTGCTCATCCCCTTGGGTAAGCGCTGTGGTACTGCCCCAGAGGCAGACCCCCTCTGTGACCCCCTCTTACCTCCTTCTTCACCTTAATTCCTTGTCTTGTGGAATGGGAACGCCACCAGACTTCTAGAAAGTGTTTGTCATGTCTTGTGGCCTTGGTGACAGCGTGTTGTGAAGCCAGCTGAAGTGCAGGTTATCAGTGTGTTGTTGGCATGTTACCTCAATGCGTGCATTTTTTGTCTTCCTCTGGCTAATTGATGCTGGAAGAAGCACTAATCTGAAATAAAGCGATACAAATTTTGTTTGGCTTCTTGGACAGCACCAGTGTTGCTTTAGCTTTTGCCTTACACAACAGAGATCAGAACAGGGCTTGTTCTGCACTTCAAAGAGGAGCAGGATCATGTGGAGCATGGATTGCATCGGTTTAGTTTGGTTTGGATAGGATGGGATTGGTTTTCCTCCCAGCTGTGCCTAACAAAGGCAGCTTTATACAGTTACATTGCATGGCAAGTTGGAATTTGATTTTGCGGACTTGACAAAGATTTCATTCAGCACAGGGCTTTGCATAAAATGGCTAATGGTTTGTGCTGTAGCGATACAAAAGTCAATAACAACATCAGGGGAAATAGGACAGTTCAGTGTAAAACGAGAATGCCAACCAGGATGCTGGCAGTGTGGAGACGAGGCTGAGAAAATGCCAGCATAGGCAAACAAAAGACTCCCTCGCCACTGGCATGGAGCACAACCCCACACAGCACAGCAGAAAGCAGCTACCTGCAAAGCAAGTGGTGGCTACATGCCACCCCGAGGAGAGGGCACAGCACGTGGGGACACGGGGAAGCATTTAGAAAAGAAAAGAAAGATGTTTTATTTGAATACTAAGGCAGAAAGCTTCAGCTTATTTATCTGCTTTTGAATTTTAATGATCAGTTCGAGTGATAATTACAGAATTTCTATATTTATATAAAACCAGCACATAAAATAGCACAATTTGATATTTATGAAGTGCCAGTTTTCCATAAATACAGAGATTTGTTAATGAGCGCTGGGAACTATTCATTAAAATTCAGAAGTAGATAAATAATGAATAGGAATTGCTGTTTATTCATTAAAATTCTCAAAAAAAAAAAAAAAAAGGAAAAAATATCTCCTCACTTATTGTTGATGAATCCAGCCTGTTTTATAAGCGTTTTGTTTTAATTAATGCCATTTGACACTATTAGTGCCAAAATAGCAGAGAGTCATTCGCACATTGCAGGCTCTAAGTAGGGCTGCATTAAAGCTGTCCAAGGCCCTAGAATTTAACAAATCTGGGCCCAATTTGCGTGTCCATGACTGCTGTGGGTGCATCCCCACTGAGGTTGGAGGGGTCACATAGTCACGTAATGCCTGTGTGTGCGGTGTGGGGTCCTGTGCAGACCTGGTGCCTCCTCATGGGGCTTCTGCCCTGCCTCTGAAGGAGGTTCTATCCTTCTCCAAATGAACACTTTGCTGATAAAAGTTCACCAGAACAGTCAATTTCAGAGTGCAAGTTAGAGGTTTTGTGTCAAGCTATCTGCAAACTCATCCAAAGACAAATATTTGCTATATTTGGGTTCTTGGTTTTCAAGCCTCACCCCTGTACTCTCTAACTGACAGCTGGGCTTCTCAGGAGGGTGACCTTGACCCAGGTCCTGAGCATGGCATTGCTCTTTGGGCCCCTCGCCCTGCTTTGGGAGGGATCTGTCCTTGGAGCTGTGCAAGGGCACTGCAGCGGGGTCAGGGGGTGTGGTGCTGTCTGCCTCGAGCCCTGGGTACTTTGGGTCATCCCGGGGCACACCCGAGGGAGTGCTGTTGGTAAGCAAATGGAGAGATGTGTGAGAAAAGGGGCAGATGTTTGAAACATCCCTCCACACCATACACAGGCATCTCTGGAGGAGGCAAGGGTAGTTTGGTTCAGTTTGGACCATCAGCTTAACATTCAGACCAGTGAAAAATCTGGAACAGCATCATGTTGTGAGCTAGACCCAGGCTTTCAGGAAGGAAACTTTCAGACAAAGCCCTCTGGGTTAAAGTATTGCCCTTTTCTTCCTCCCTACCTGCGGCCACCTTTTGTGCTGCCTTTCATTGCCTTGTTCCATATATACATTTGCTTCTAGGCTCTTTGAAGTGTCCTCCATGCCACAGGAACTGCTGCTCCGAATGCTGATGAGCATCTGCAAAAGCCTGGCAACGTTTTGTTGGTTCTGGGCCCTCCAGGAGAGCTCACCCGCTTCACCGCAGCCAGCAAGGAGCCTGGGGTCAGAGCCGAGGGGTTTTTCCCCATTGCCTTCGGGGGCACTGGGTCAGGCCCCACGAGGAGCTGGCAATCTCGTTTCTGGCTCTGGCTGTGGAGCACAAGAGGAAAAGTAACGCTGTCAGTTGTGCAACTGTCAAGAACACAAGGTAAAGGGTTGTCAGGAAGGACATGGAATTGGAAATGAGGATTGAGGGGCCCCTTTAAAAGAGCTCTTGTCTTTTTTTTTTTGAAACGAAGACAGACAAAATGGATCTTAGTATATTAAAAAAGGTCTTAACGGCATTTGGCTTGTAAAAGGTTCCCTTTCCACCTTTCATTCCTTCTGTCTCCCCTTGACCTCTCGCCTTTCCCTGAAAGTTGGATATAAAACAATAAAATGTGGGGTTTTATGTAGAATACCAAATCGGCTCCTGTGGGGAACAGAATTAATTCTACTCAGGAGCAGAAAACGAAACCCAGAAGCATCAAAGCGTAGACATAAATTCAATATCCCACTGAGCCCATCACTTAGGATACTTCACCCTTTCCTGCATGTCTATCTTTCAATCAAATGTAGATGTAGGGAAGGGGTTTATTTTAGTTTAGCCTGGTGTTACAAAAGCGGAAGGGAAAGAGCAGCAGCAGTTGCTGTCTGTTTGCAGTGTGAGGTTTATAATTTCACAAATGCCAAATGCATTAATCCAACCTGTCATGTTGCAGCTCTGTTTGTAGATCAAATGGGATTAAAAGATTTAGTTGAAGCTTTCTTGATACATTTAAATAATATGACTAGAAATCTAATATTCAGAGAAATGAATATTTTAGAAGTACAATTTGAAACACCTGATACATTAACACCCACCTTATTAAAAAGAAGCAGAAGGGAGGTTGACCCAATCCTGCAAAACACATCAATAATGCACACCATTTTTAGCATCAGGAAACTGGCCTGGCTTCTGCTCTAACATCACTGGGTTCATCCACCTCTGGAAAATTCAAGCAGGATCCTTTAGTGCAATTACTCCTGTGCAGGGCTCAGCATTAAGCATGTGCTTACACGCTTTGCTGGATGGGACCTTTAAAAATCGCTACAATCCTAAGCTTGTTTTTTCCCTTTATTTTTTCTCATCGTACTCATCTTTTGTT
Source organism: Aythya fuligula (assembly GCF_009819795.1). Lineage (NCBI taxonomy): Eukaryota > Metazoa > Chordata > Aves > Anseriformes > Anatidae > Aythya > Aythya fuligula. The sequence goes on along the minus strand of NC_045578.1, from coordinate 2,693,634 downwards.
TATTCTGTATGAGGGAGAACTGGCCTAATCTTTTGTCTTTTTTTTACTCAGTGACATCTGATTAAAAAGAAAATGAAATGCGTCTTTTAAGTGGTGTTAAGTGCCTCTGTTCCTCCCAGAGGCAGGAAGTCTGGCGCACGAGTCATGTTAGCAGGAGCAGTAGGGGCTGTGTGAATGGATGAAGTGTTGGTGTAAAACACCGATTCAGGACTAGTTCTGCACCCAGGACATCTGGTTGCGGTGTCAGTAGACGTATGCAGAGCTGCTCAGACTTTCGTCTTGTGCTCATAAGCGGGCATCGGTGGCTGGAATTCAGCTCAGACCATGCAGTTCCTGGACTGTAGGCAGCCCACAATGGTTCATGGCAATGGATTGCAACATCGTGCCAGCTTGAAAAAAAAAAATAATTGAGGATTTAGGGCATGTTTTGAAGGAAATAAGGTTTATGATCTGGAGAGAAATAAGGACACATCACATGGCCCTACCTGTAGTAGATGTACTTACTGGCTTTCAGTAGCAGTTTTTGGTTAGGCAGCTGCATCTCAGTGGACCTGATCTGCCTGAATTTCTATAAAGGATGTAATAAAACACTGCAAGATACTACACACTCATGCAGGTATGCTAAGCAAATAGAGGGAGAAGGCAGATTACAAATCTTTCAAGGGCTGATACTGGGGTTTATGATTTTACTATTGACGTGTCCAACAAGTAGATGTGAACCAACTGGCAATACAGCCTCAGAGTGGGCATCAGCAATCCCAGGGTACCAGCAGCAGCGTAACAACATCCTGGATGCAGGGACATACCATCATATGAGAGAACTGGGTGAGCTTGGGGATGGGAGTAAAAAATCCAAGTAAAATTTAATGACACAAAGGGCCTGGTCATGCTAACAGTATGAGGTTATTTTTAGAAATATACATTTTTCTGTTAGGCACAACAGAGTGAGAGAAACAGCTGAGTGCATTAGGCCAAAACTAGGCTAAGAAACTACAAAGTGTGGTGGGAGACATGACCCAGAGCCATCTGAGGTGGTTTTCAGCATGAGGGAAGCACTGGCCTTGCTGCACAAAGCCAAGGTGGGACTCTGAGGGAAATGATGCAGTGTTAGAGCTCCCTGTGCTGCAGAGGGATGAACCCGCCCTGGAAGAGCTGGAGATGGGCTGTGAAGGGTGATCAAGAAGATGAAGAGCTTCACTTAGACAGAGAGCTTTGGTAGCATGGCTGAGCAGAGATACGGTTGCTCTTTCTAAGCCCACAGGGAGGAAGGGAGTTTATGCTGCGATGGAGAAGAGCTATTGAAGAGAACAAATAGGCACAGACCGGCCATCAATAACCTGGAAACCTCGAGCTGTCACGGGAAGGAAGTTCTGGAGCAGCCTCTGTACAGCAGGAGGAGGGGGGCGAACTCACCCAGTTTTATTACACCTCCTCTTTGGGGTTTGTTTGACAGGGCTTCTTCCTGCAGTCACAGGAGACCAGAGCCCCTCAGCACAGCTAGGGATGCTGACAGCAGGGGTGCTAATGGTAATTAACCAAGCCTGGGTGACTCAGACTCTGGCCAGATGAAGGTCAGTTATGTTGCCAGGGGTACGGGTTTGCTAGAAGAGGCTGGAGGGTAAGAAGAAACAGTCTGGAGGGGAGTCTGGGGGAGGTTTCTGCAGTGCCAGGCACCGAGCTGGGAGGGGTAAAAAGCAGAGATTTGGGTAGTGTGGCTGGATGTTGTGGGAGCTGAGAACTGCCGCACCTTTGTGTTCATGGCTGTGTGTTAATTGGCGGTGTTCCAGGAGCTTATAAAAGCATCAACATGGTTCTTACCAGGAACCGGGTGCAGCTTATGCCAACTTAACATAAATACTGATGTCTTTGGGAGAATCTTCATTTCTTGGCTGTTCACACTGCCAGTCTCTCCATTTGAGACAGGCCAGTGGAGAACGGAAGAGGGTTAAAATGCTTGCTAGCTACTTTTGTTTGAAGAAAACGTAGGAAGCTTTGGACAGAAAATCATTGCCATTTTAACATCTCCTTTTTCAAAATGCAGTGTAGTAGTTAATAGAAACATTGCATGTATATTTACCAAATCAGCAGCTAGTTTAGCAGGGACCCTGATTCTGGGTCATTCTGAAATTTGTGTGATGTTTTTGTCCTCTGTCTCAACCTGCCTTCCAAAGCACAAGCATTCATTTAACATCTCATTGCACTGTCTCGTACCTTATAAGCTTCCTGTCTTTTAAACTATGTTATACATATGCAAAGGAAATTTCCTTCTGCCTTCTGTTCTTAACAAAACCAAGAAAATAAATCACAAGCAAACTTAGAGCCACCATCTCTTGCATGGCACAGAACAGTTCCGTGCTGTCTCTCCTGCTTTTTCCCCACCTATCTGAAATTCTCTTACCTCCTGACACAGTGAGAACTGCATGCTGTGGAAAATCACAGTGTCTCTGTTAGATATTTCTGACAAGCCCTGGTATTATCCAGGGAACAATCCGTTACTTATATATCGAGAAGTGAGAGCATGTGCCTTTAACTCAAGTTATTTCACCGTGATTTCAAGTATAAACACTTCTCAGAAGTGGGAGAATAAAACTGAAGGCTTTAGGATACTGTCATGTCCAGTTACAGTCAAGCTTCACATTGCAGCCTGCTTTTGAAAGCAAGAAATGGTGGTTTTTTTGCTCCATACATTTTTGGCTTAGCTAAGCAGATGTTTTGTTGTTGTTGAAATGTTTCAAAGCAATGGTTTCTTTGCAAAATATATTTCAGGGGCGAAATATCCTTCCAGGTCTTATAAGAAAACTCAAGATCTTAAGCCAAATCCAGCCAAAAGAGTGTCTGGTACCTGGGGCCAGTTGTGGTGAAGCAGCTAGGACTAACACTGGAAATGCCCAGGGGGAGTTCTGGAGACACTTGGGTGGCCGCTTCTCTGGTGAACTTGGAGCCTGTTTTCTCAAGAGCCATTGATGGGGGACGGAGGGGGATTTCCAGAATTTAACTGTAGGCACTGAGATCAGCAAGGCTGAGGTGACGGGTGCTGAGGAACCCCCTGCCCTGGCCAGACCTGCAGCTGGGGTCCCCCCCTCTGCCAGTGCCGCCTGGAGCAGGGCTGCTCGCTCCCAACAGCGGCGTGGCCTCGCTCATAGCCAGCACCTTCACCACTGGGCTGCTGAGAGCCCTGTGGGCCTCATAAAGCCCCTGGGTCGTGTTTAGAAGACTAGTTGCCCTGAACTCCTCGTACCCTAAATGGAGATGGCAAACTGGAGCACTCTCAGCTCTGAACAGAGCTGTACTAAGGCAAATGGGCTCGGAAGCCCAGCACTTGGGTTGGATTTCAGAAGCAAAGAGGACAGATTTCCCTGCCGTTGCCTCTGAGGATTTCAGCCTAAGCACCTTTGCTCTTTTGGAATTCCACCTAGCATCCAAATGCCTTTACGTCTCTGATCACTATTTGAGAAGAAAATGAGTGCTGTGGGCCAGCAAGCCCTGGACCTGCCTATTTGTACGCATAAAGCCTTCTGGGTTTGATGCACTGCTCACATGCAGAAGGTTCCTGTTGCACATATGTACTCACAGGAGTAAGACCCAAAGCAAATTGAGTTATGCGTGACATCAAGACACGCTTGCAAAAACAATTTTAATCAATTACAACTACAATCGCATGCTGTACAAGCCGCAACTGGATTGTCTTATGTACCAGCTGATCATATTGGGCATGTAAGATTAAATTAAAGTTTTCTAATGGCGTTTAGGAACATACAAAATGCTACAGTCTAAAGTGTAGCAAATTAATTCTTCAGGCATAGCCTAATTGGATGGAAATTGATTTATCATGTTTGGACCAAATGAGCCAGTAAGGCATGACTAGTAACCGTGAGGTAAGGAGAGCACCATGCGTGTGTCAGTGCTGGTTAGAGAAGAGACTATGTCCAGAAGAAATGAAGGGTGTTATGTTGGAAAGTCTCTCTGAAGGGGGAAGAAGTGGCACATTCATGGTCTCTTGTTCATCTGTACAAAGTGACTGAAAAGCCTTTGATTACTTCTGAAACTCCAGGATACAGTTAGGTCAGTAAGGGAAGGAGAACATTATTTTCGTAGCCTCTGTAAATATTATTCTGCAGAAGGAGGATTTCAGCCATTGAATGCACTGAAGAAATGGGTATAAAATTTCTCCTTTGTTTGAGTCATGCAGAATTTGTGGGTGGCTAAGCAATAGGCCAGGCCCAAAGGCATCCACATAAAAGGTCTCGTCCTCTGTAGCAGGCAGCCTGTTTTAGAGTTGGTGTTGTACCTGTTTAAACTCCCTGTAGACCTGGTTAAACTCCATAGCACTATCCAATAGTGATGGCACAGCAAGCTTTTATTGCTTGTGGGATATCTGGGCAGGGCGACAGTGGGGGAATATGGTGCTTCCACCATATCATATGCTGTTCTGTGCCTGTCGTGCCTCATCCCATGCATTAGTGAATGCTTTGTGTTGCACTAAACTTTGTGACTTATCCTTTTGTGGAGGCCAGTGATGAGGTGGTCTGCTGGGAGAAAAAGCATGTTGTAACCAAAGCCTGGACCTGTGGGAGGGTGGGACCGCGGGCTTCGTGATGGCTCAGAGGCAGGATGGAAGTGCTTGAAAATAACCTTTGTGAATTCAGGACAGAGTCTTTTTTATTAATGGCTTGTATTTTCTAAAGCAAGTGGAATATCAGCAATATTTTTAGAGATGAATGGGTCTGGTAATGGCCCCCTCTCCAAAGGGTCAGTGTCACCTGCTCAGTACATCTTCACTTCTCCATTTATGAGAGACTGAATGTTTTCCATTTACCCCAGTCTTATATCAGAAAAGAGGATTTTTGAACCAAACTTAACTGTTTCAGATTGCCTACTATACATGTTCAAGAGATGGCTAGTATTATTAATAATACAAGTAAAATTAAATTTGCTTTATCACTGTGAGAGGAAGAAGAATAAAGTATATTAAATCTCCCCACGAAAAATGCTGACTTACTGAAAATAACAGGTCTCCATTAAGAAGAAGCTAATTTGCCATAAAGAATTACTTTACTTATGTAAAGGGACCAATTGCTCTAATTGTGGGCAGCACACAAAATGTTTCCCAGAGAAGAGAAGAACTGTGCATTCTTGGATTTTAACCGCACAGGATCTTGGAGTTCTGCTTTCCCCAAAGTGAAATGCAAGCTTTAATCATCTGGAAAATTAGAGGATGGCATTTGGGGTGTAAACAAAAAACCTGAGGAGAGATGCTGCTTGCTTCCCAGTGAGAGTCCAGCTTTCACAGTAGCTAAAAGGGATGTTTCTCTTGTGACTTACAGGGCGAACCTGCTGAAAAACTCGCTACTGCTCGGTATCCCTAGAGGAATTTTGAGGGCGAACAATTTTGAGCCAAGAAAATCCTCAGTCTGTAAAGGATGAATCCATCCGCCTTTGAGCAGAGCCTCGCAGTTACTCACAGCTGGGCAGCACGTCCCAAAGCCTGTGCAGTAGGGAATGCTACAATGGCTTTCTGTTTGCTCCTCTTCTTCCAAAGAGGACACAACACATCCAAGGCAAGGAATCTCATTTCCTGGGCAGGTTCTTCTCAACACAGATCTTGAACACCTTCCCCCAAAGTCTGCTCTGATCTCGTAGCTCACACTAGGTTCATATACCCTGTGAACCTATCAAGCAAGGATTGTGTAAGAGAGCAGAGGAGTGGGGTGGATTGGTTTTACTTCCATTTCGTGTTGGCTTTTCTCCTGTCTGAGGCTTTCCAGAGGAATTTTAGGCAAAGCAAGTCTTCTCTTCTAGCTTCATGGAGCACCAAAACTCTGGGTTTTATGAGGGCAAAGCAGGATGCAGAGAGATCTGGTATGTCTAATGTAAAAAAACTCTACAGAGCTGCATGCTGATATACTTTAAGTCTGTTTATTAAGTGCATCAACACCCCAACCCGCGCACTGCTGCACACAGAGGAAAGGTGGGATATCCCCCTTCTCACTTTATCACCTCTGCAGGGGTGACATTTTTCCATTGACTCCAGAGAGAACCTGAAGATAGAGATAAAAGAGGGTGGGCCTCGGGCCCCTGGCTCTGCTGGCAGAGGCAGTGGCATTCTCTGACAAAATTACATTAACTCTACGTACATCTTCGCACCCAATTAAAAAAAAAAAAAAAGTTCAATATTCTGTGCGCCATTCTCCTTTGCTCATGGGCTAACAGTGTTTAGCCACAGTATAGATTTGAACAAGTGAACATTTATGAGGTATGCATTTAAAAATTTCAGTCAGTGCTCTCAAACACCCAGTATCAATTGGTAGCATTGATTTATATGTTGCTGTGTGTGGCTAGAGGCCAAAACAGATCTCAGCCATGCCGTGGCTTGGAAATAGGACATGTTCTGCCCGGCCCCAGCCGTGGCTGCTGGGGAGGCAGCAGCAGTGCAGCTCTGCAAACTGAGGACACAGCGTGGGTATGACTGCGTGGCTTCATTTCATTGAAGCCACCAGATCTGCTCTGGTTTTTATCAGTTGCGGATCAGCCTCAGAGCCTTACAGCGTTCGTCTGAGTGACTTTAAGCACATTCCCTCCTCCGGTGGATGCAGGCCAGAATGGAAATTGAAAAATGGGAGGAAAAGGCCAGAGACAGACACACTCCTGAGCAATCCAGTGCCATAAAAGTAAATCCCTGTGGAGGCTTCTGGGATTATTTAAAGGAGGTGGTAAATGACTCAGAATAAAAATATAACATAGTCCAGAATCACCAGCTGTGTTTTCCTTCGAATGGTTTAACAGTGATTGTGTGCTATGTCTAACAATGAAAACAGAGTAAAACTCTTCTGCTGGAGTTCACAGGCTGCCAGATTTCTGGGCAATGAGACACTCTTGAAAGAGAAACTACGCTTCAGACAGGGGAGAGACCTCCTGCTGGATTGCTTCTAAGCAGCCTAATTGGGGCTCAGTAAGCCCCAGTCTCATGGATTAACATCCATTGGAAGGAGATTCACAGTAGTGATAGTTTTATAAATGGTTAGTAGTAGCTATTTCAGAGGTGATAAATACATGTTACATCAAATGGTTATAGGCAATATCAGTAGTTAATACTGTAAGGTGTTCACAAGCAACCTGTACATCTGCTGGTCTCATAATAATCTGTACAAATTGATTAACTGTTTATCCAAACATTCTTTAAACAACCCTTCAGAAGCTTTTTATAAATACACCCCTGATACAAAACATTCTCACTCAGCTGTTTCCCTGACCTTGGGCGCAGTGCAAGAAGAACCAAGCGCGTTAATTCCTCAGAAGTCCAGCTAATGATAACCATAAGATTGAATCTGTGTGTGGATCAGTGCGTGATTCAGTGAGGTTTCCCTGGGACCAGTAGCTGGCTGTATGTGCAATTGCTCCTGGCCCACACGCATCGCTGCACACCAGCACAGGGCTGCTCTGGTGCAGAAAATAGGGCAGGATGCTCCCGGTAGCACAGTGCTTCTCCCAGGGGCTTCGCGGCGCTCGCATTGCGCTGCAGGGGGATGTCTGTCTGCCGGCACTCTGGGCTTGTTTCTGAAGCACCAGGACTGGGAATCAAGACATCTGAGAACACAAGAGTGTGGTGTGATGCACTGACCTCTGCCAGTTCTCCTTCTGCTGAACAATTGGCTCGGCCTCCCTCTCGTTCCCCTGCCCCTAATTCTGGGGTGTCCTCAGTTCTCTCTGACCATCAGTCCCTTTTCTCAGCTTTGTCAACACCCCCTGAGCAGGGTTTAGCTGTATTTATCTCCATTTCATACACTTCCCCCAACCCAACGCTGCCTTTGCTGCAGCCCTTGGTGAGACTCACCGTGTCCAAACCAGTGCCATGGAGCCAGTGGTGGTGGTGACGGCTGAGTCCGTACTGGGCCCAGCCCTGTTCAACATAGTCATCAGTGACCTGGATGATGGAACAGAGCACGCCCTCAGCAGCTCTGCTGATGACACAAAGCTGGGAGGAGTGGCTGGTACCTCGGGGGGCTGTGCTGCCATTCAGAGGGACCTGGACAGGCTGGATGCTGGGCTAAGAGGAACCTCACGAAGTTCAACAAAGGCAAGTGCCTTTTGTTGGGGTTATTCCTCTTCTGGAATAACCCCAAGCACCTGTACAGGCTGGGGGCTGACCTGCTGGAGAGCAGCTCTGCAGAGAGGGACCTGGGAGTCCTGGTGGACAGCAGGCTGACCGGGAGGCAGCAACGTGCCCGTGTGGCCAAGAAGGCTGAGGGGATGCTGGGCTGCATTTGGCAGTGTTGCCAGCAGGCCGAGGGAGGTGATCCTGCCCCTCTGCTCAGCCCTGGTGAGGCCTCACATAGAGTATTGTGCCCAGGTCTGGGCTCCCCCAGTACCACAGGGACATGGAGCTGCTGGAGCGAGTCCAGAGGAGGGCTACTGAGATGGCTGGGGACTGGAGCACCTGTCCTACAAAGGGATGCTGAGAGAGCTGGGCCTGTTCAGCCTGGAGGAGAGATGACTGAGAGGAGACCTCATCAATGTGTACAAATAGGGGAGGGTGTCAAGTGGTTGGAGCCGGTCTCTTTTCAGTTGTGCCCAGTGACAGGACAAGAGGCACGGGCACAAACGGAAGCACAGGAGGTTCTGGCTCAATATGAGGGGGCACATCTGTACTGGGAGGGTGACAGAGCACTGGGACCGGCTGCCCAGAGAGGCTGAGTCTCATCTGGAGATATTCAAAACCCACCTGGATGCCATCCTACACAATGTGCTGTGAAGTGACCCTGCTCAGCAGATCTCCAGATGATTTCCTGGACCCCTTCCACCCTCAGCCATTCTGTGATGCTGTCACTCTGTGAGTTTAGGCAAACTGCAGCTGTAATGGTCCCTACTCCTCAGTGAGAGGGGCCAGCACCACTGCCCCATATGCTTCTGTGGAAACCGTGCCTTTGGCTGTTCTTTGTTTTTTTTACACTGTTTTACACTGACCTGTTTTATTATCTGATTCTGGCTGAACAGAGCGAGCTTGGAGCACGTGCATTTAACGCTGGGGGGAGCACACGCAGAGCTGAATCTTCCCCTAGTGTTCATCAGTCTGGCTCCACTGCCTCCTTGAGTTGTGGGAGCTCCCGTCATTTACATCAGCTGAAAATCTGTTCCAGCAGCTACACTGAAGGCTCTTGAAGGTGTGGTTTCTACTCATGGCTTCCTTTTATTTTTGCTGAGGCAACTCCATGTTCCATAGGATGCTGTTCATGCCTTGGGGAGATACTGAGCAGCAGGCTCTGGTGTGAGCTTAGAGCTCATTTTTTTTTAGACACCATGAGCCATGTGGTAATAATGGCTGGAATTTGCCAAACTGTGCAGCATACCTATGGTGACTGTATTTTGAAACAAGTACAGGGTGAAAGAAAAAGGAATGCAAAGTACTTTAATTTTAAATGCTATTAAAAGTAAACAAACAAACACCACACCTTAATTAAAAGAAGACTATCATCGAATTTCAACCAGCTCTAAAAATTGCTTCTGCAAAACAGCAGGAGGATTTTACCCACAACAAATTATTTTCATCAGAGATGCACAGAAATTTTATCATTTCTAGTTTTTAATAGCTCCACTGATGCAGGTGGTTCATTTGAAAACAGGCCATAACAAAGCTGTTTCAGAGACATTTCTTATAATTTTAATAGTGATTACTGCAAGAAATCACAATTATTAGTCACTTCAACTCTTTGCAGAAATCTGTCTATGTTTTCTGTGGAGATGTTTCAGTATTGTAAACACAATAGTCTCCATGTTGTCAGTTGCAGATCTTGCCTACCAAGGATAATTCTGCCTCGTTTCTATGCTTCCCTTTACATGTGTCTGAAACCAGCCCCTGTGCTGGTATTGATTCCTTCTTCCTACTCCCAGGACTTAACTAAATAAACCAGGTTGGTCTTGACTCCTTGACATCTGTTTCCCCTCTTGCAAGAATAACCACACAGTGGCAAACTGTCTGTGATCAGCCAAGATTTATTGTTTCACTGATTCCTGGAACTGAAAATATTAATGATGTAAAATATTGATCTGAAAAAACAAACCTCAGAGTTGTTCAGTGAGCCTCTCGTTCAGGCACAATGCTGAGATGTCCATCCATTTTCCATATTCATATTTATTGGTAAGTGAAAAATCAGGCATGTCAAGCTTTTCAATTTCTAAAGTGAAGTACTTCTCTCCCTCAGATGCACATGAATAATTCTCATTAACCTTCAAGGGATTAATGCAGTTTCTTGCAAATGGCTGCAATATACAGTATTTAATATTTATGCTTTCCATATGGCTAGTGCTGTCATACATTCTTGTCAAACATGCTGCACAGTTAATGATATTTTAACTAAATGTGGTCCAGAAGACCTGGATGTTTGAGGGACACTTGTGCCCATCTCCATTTTTATTGGTGCTATTTGAACCTCATAACAAAATTCCCAAAGAGATTAAATCAGCTGCCCTACTGAAACGTAATGTTCAGCTGGCCTTAAAGCAAAGCTAAATGAAACGTTGTCAGATGACACACTGAGACCTTGCTATATACTGTGCAGACATCCAAGTGCCTAAAAGATGTAGGATGGAAAATGAAATGGGAAGACTATTCAGGTTGGAAAACAGAATAATAGAGGAGAAAAGTAACTTGATCAAATGCCCAACACATCAGTGCCAGAGACTGGAAAAGAAACAACGATCTGATCTGTGGGAAGTGCAAAAGTGGGAAGATGTCTTTGCACTCATATTGAGTCCATGGGCTAAGGCTGTATCAGTCCATATTCAGCATATTAGATTAGGCTGAGCATTTTCTTAAGCATTTTCTTTCTTTTTTTTCTTCGTTTTTTTTTTTTCCAAAATAATTGTTTGATACCCTTTTAAAAAATGTAGACATTGATTTTATATGAACTTGGAACTTTTCAAAATGAACTGGGAAATTCATTGCAGTCTTTACATTTTACGTCTCCCTATAATCTGCTGCATATTCCCACGTGGAGAGACACCTCACTTTGTCTTCTTTCCCTTCTCTTGTCATCTCTTCCCCCAGAAATAAACATATTGAGAATTCCTATTCAATGTCAAGGCAAATGTCAAGATTTTCACTGTCAATTTTGACTAGGTCTGCTCAGGAGCCTTGTGCATCAATTTTTCACTGAGGAAACCAGATGCAGCTGGGAAGCATTCTCTGGCTACTTTATTTACATGTCCATGTGTTGCTGCAGAAGGAGAGATGGTCACAGACTGCAGGCAGGAAACCTCCTACTCCTGGGATCTCAGCCCAGACACTTCTGCCCGGTTCCCATGGAACAGTTCTGCCCAATAATTCAGTCTGGTAAAGCAATCAAAGTGGAACCCAAATGGCTTGTGATGGTTTCCTACTTGATGGACTAAAAATCCTCTAGCAATAAGAATGGCAGCATTTATTCCAAAATTAAAACCTTGTACTCATGTAAAAGGAATGGACCTGTAAGTCTCCTGCCCCCGCAGTCACTGGTAGGGCAGGGCCATGGGTTGCAAGGACGCATTATTACAGTGCAGAGAGGGCTGCCTGCTGCCGCCGAGATAAGTACAGATTGGCACAACAGGATTGTCATTGCACTTGAGGATGTCTCCTGTTCCATAATAATTCAGCCATTCATCTTTCAAGCCTGAAGCAGAAGGATGGTACAAATAGTTGGGAACAGGCAAGAGGGTGAAGAGGTATCCTGAGATGAGATCTACAGAAAAGGCTGAATTTGAGTCAGGGCTGTGGAGCTGTAGTGCTGATACAACTGGATGCTGGTGATTTCTGGCCCACTCAAAGCATCTGGAGTGTTATTTTTTCTTGGTTATAATTATAGACACACTTGTATTTTAGGTCATCCAGTGCCAAGCAGGGTCATCACAGCTCATTAAAGCAAAATTAGCTTCCCCATATTTGCCCTTCTTGCACCAAACAAAAAATCCTGCCTGTAATGGTGCAGTACGTGGCCTGTGAGTGTGCCCATAATTAAAAGGTTGAGCTACTCTTGTAAACAAATTACCATGAACAAAGGGGTTTACAAATGCCGGCTAATTAGTTTGGATTCCCTAAAGCTTTTAGCTGTTTTTTAATTCAATAACACAGTGTAAATTCTCTAGCCTGAAAAGTCTAATAGGAATTGGCAGAAAACTAAATAATTGATATTGTCAGCGATTGCAGCAGCAAGCCCTCGAATGTTATTGTCTGCCAGTAAGCAGGACTGCCGTGATTTCCTGAGAGGATAAAGAACTGGTTTTAATGAATTAACAATATAAATGGTAGACAGCTGGCTTTCAGCAGCGGCTCAGGAGGCAACATTTAAAGTTGAGGCTGTGGACCAACAAAAAAGATAGAGACTTGATGAAAGATGAGCTGCTCACCCCTCCACAAAGGGGGCCAAAATCCCTTTTGCTTTATTCTCCATAGCTGCCCCAGTGAAGTTACCCTGCTTGTTTCCAAGGCTGGAGGGAAGAGGAGCCGTCTCTGCACCTGAGGAGATATCAAAACACTGATGGAGAAAGGGAAGGATGCTTCAACCCCACACGAGCTGCAGCTGTTGGATGTGTCAGAGGAGCAGATAGCATCAGGAGCAGAGCTGTGCTAACAAGGATGTCTTGTGTGTGCTCCCCAGAAGGTCCCCAGGCTGGTGCCTTGTTAAGGTCCCATGAGTGCTTCCTGAGGAACCCCAAGCAGCCACACAACACCATGCCATGCTGCTTGCTGAGAAAGGGGTTTGAGAAAGGAAGCTGGGCTGCTGGGATCTGCACATGGCTATGCTGCTCTTCTCATAGTCAAGGTATTTCTACTGTTTTTGTTTTTGTTGTTGTTGGTTTTTTGTTATTTCTTTGTTGGCTTTTGTACTTGTTCTAAAGCACAACGAACTGACTAAAATCCCTGAGAGTGTAACATGGCCACATTTTGTGTCTATGTGTGACTTAATCCAAATCACCCACCTATATCTTAACCACATTGGAAACCAGCAATCTGTAGGACTCTTCACAGGCTACCTTAAGGTGTCCTGCCCCTCCTAGGCTTTCTGAGGCTGCATCCCTTTACAGCCTTGTCAAAGTGCCAAAAAACAGCATTGTGACAACCTCTGTGTCACTTGTGGACTTTTTTTCATGCAAAAGTGAAGTGCTTATGTTTAGGCTCTGAATAAATGAATGCTTGTCTTGGATCAGTTCCTGTGAACAGCAGCTTGCTCGTGTGCCCTCTGTGATCAGCCCCACAATCTCTTTAATCAAGCAATTTCTTGTTTGTCACCAGAGCAGCCTGCCTGTTAAGAGCAGAAGGTGTGAGGACCCATTCTCAGTCCACTCCTCTGACCTATCCCCAAAGAAGAGCTCAGAGCACGTCAGCTTAGTCTCCACCAAAAGCTTTTGTTTTAAAAGTATCATTTAGTAGCAGCTGGATCTCGACCTTGCTTCTTACTTTGATGCAAAGAAAACTATTGACTCTCAAGGAGGCGAGCTGTTAGCATCTCTTCCAATGAAGGTCAGAGAGATGAAACATGAAGAAAAATCAGCAAACAGTGAGGCCACAGCTCAGCTGAGTTAATGATAAGTGAGCATGTGGCAGGGAGCTGAAGTGGGCTTGGATACGTAGGGCCAAAGCCCACGCTGGTGTAATCTAGTTACGCTTTGTTGAAGGCAGTGACCTGATCCTGTGTACATTGCTGGAGGGTCCAACCTGGAGCAGCTTTGCTGGAGAGCTGGAAGTCCTTGTCATTGCTAGTAACAATGGCAGAAAGAAAAGAGACCTCTTACTGTTTGTTTGTTGAAAATGCATTGGCTTCCACTGGAGAAAGCTAAAATGACTTCAGACAGTGAACTGTAAGGCTGGAATGTATCTCTAGCCAATGTGAAGCACAACAAGAAAGGCCTGCCTATTTACAGAGCATAGTGCACAGCAATGTTGCTCACAGAGCACTTTAACACAAGTAATGAGTTCCACAGTGTTTTAACCACACAAATTGTGGTCCCATCTCATAAATGGTCTGAGACAGTTCTTTCTCTAGCCACTACTGAGACACAGTGGAAAGCTTGCCATCATCATTGATTGGGAGAGGACAGTAACTCTGCATGCCTCTCCTACTCGCCTGCTCTCCTGGATTCACACCTCTAGCAGAGGATTGGGATGAATAGGAAGAGAAGGAGCAAATCCATGTGGGCTGTTTAGTTTGAAGGTCTTGATTCAGTTGGTGATGCACCTCCCTTACCAGCCTTTTTCCCACCAAACCCAAATGAGTGACCAAACTAAGCAGTTCATTTGCTAGCAATATGAGCACTTAAAATGTGTTAGATTCTGCAGAATGCTAAGATGGTGATGTCTTTGGTATTATTTCTTGTTGCTATCACTGCTGCTCTGAAAGATGTGTGGTCTAGGCTAGGAGTTGTTTTCAGTGGTATAATATTTGGCTACCTCTTAGTAGCAGTTCGTAACAATTACGTAAAAAATATCTCTGATTGGTGAGTGAACAGGTTCCTTAACTGGAGGTTGTGGATGTTTGTGCTTCTGGTTCACAGTACCTGGAGGAAGGAGGAGTTTGCTGGGATGGACTTGGGTGAGTGTAGCTCATCAGCAAGAAGAGCCAGGAACACTTTGAGGTGCACATGGTTACAGAGCTAGGGCAAGGCTTGGAAATAGGTAGTGCTGAAACCTGAATCTTTCCTGGCTGTCCTCCCTGTGAGCCCCTTATCGCTGCAGCCCACGGGTTTTATGCAGAGCAGAGGTAGTACAGCACCTGGACTGGATTTACGATGGAAGTGGGGCAAGCTGTCATTCAGAATGAAGGCTCAAAAGCTGACATCTGAGGTTCTCTTAATCGGGAAAAAAGTGGCTTCTCAATTAAGAAGCTCAACTTACAGTCAAATAAGGTTTGCACAGAACACTGAGTTTTTGTTAACTGCAGAAGTACAGCTTTGGGGCCTGCTGAATACCCTCTGCTCCCATTGCAAGAATTCTCCACACTTTGCAGACTTGCAGCCTAGTGGAACAACAGTTAAACTGAACTTTATTCATACAGAAAACAAATAAGCCTTTTTTTTTTTTTCCTTAGCAACTTGACAGGCTGCAGATTTATTCACCTTGTCTAGACATACGGGCTTCGGTTCCCTGCTGATGCTCGTGAGCCACCCCAAATGCTGCAGAACATAAATACTTTCTCTGCCATGGGACAGGGGATGTTTGTTTCGAGGTTTTAGTGACCTGAGCTGTTTGCGTTCCTGTTGTAAGATCCCATCCAAATGGTATGATCTGAGAGCAGAAGAATGCAGATCTGATTCAGATTCTGAGCTGATGTAAACTGGAGTAACTCTGCTGTCCTCAGTGGAGATGTGAGCTCTGCAGCTGGGAGTCTGACCAGGTCAGGCCCTGCAATTTTCTCAACTAATTTTGTGGGGTCCTTATAGCCCATCCATCTTGTCTGAAACAGGCACAGCCAGTTCAGAAGGCACTGGAGGCACATCATGGTTTCTCTCAGAAACAGCATTTGAGTATGGCAGAGTGACGACGGATGCCGTAAGCAAGAGCATGGTTTAATGCTCCTGGGGAACTAAATCTTGTCTGATGGAGTCTGGCACTTCTGCTGCGGACAAATGCTTTCATTTTTATCCTCCTTTATTTATACTGCTGTAAAGTTCAGAGCTTTTCCTGGCCAGAATTTAGGTTTTGTACGTGTAGTTGTTTTTATAGGGAGTGAACTGATTCATCCAGAATGGAAGCACTCAACCTCTGGGGCTAAACTGCCCTCCATTCCCTACGTGCAAGCTTCCCTTACACTCTGCTGATCAGCATGGGTGGATTAACAGATGCTCCAGGCTAGAGCTCCACATGATAGGCAGGCTGCAGATTCCCCAAAGACCTAGCTATATTGCTAGGTGACCATAACTAATACTCTTGTTCTTGCAATAGGTCTCACAGGGGAAAGCATGGCACAGGAGGTCTGGACGTCAGAGAAAACAGCAGCACTGCACTGTCAGCCTGTTCCCTTGGTTTTAGATTGCAGCTAGAGATATCTTAATGGGTTTGCTTGAATGTATTAACAAGGCAGGATATTCTTTCTGCTTGCTTTTATGGAGACTGTAAAAGAGAGCACACAAATGGTGAGTCTACAGGCAAGCATACAAAATGTTTAGACTAAGCTGGATGGGCTATAACATCCATCTGATGCCCCCGAAGAATAATGTTCACTTGCATGGCAGTGACATTTAGAGGGTCTCACCGTCATTTATTTGGTATATGCACATCTGTCCAGTGTGTCCGACTCTGTCCAGGCTCTGGTTCGCTGAGCTGACAGTCGCACTGCTGAACAGATAAAGCACTATGCTCCCCGTTTTTGCAGGAGGGGAATTGGAGTTCAAAGATACTTAATTTCCTGCCCAAGGTTATACGGAAAGATAGTCTCAGGACCAGAACTGAACACAGGCCTTGGATTCCCAAAGCTGTGCTTTAAAGAGAATGGACATATGGTTAAAATGGTAGACATAATAATAATCAGGCTGGACGCAGCCTCCCGGGTCTTAGGTGGTGCTGAGCAGAATCCGAGAAGTGCCTGGGAGAGCGGAGGAGACCTGGGAGACCCAGGTGAGATCTGTGCTGAGCCCAGCAGCCAGCTCGGTAGTTCTTGCACCGTCATCCTGGGGATTTTCCTGAGAAAATACAGCACGAATCTGCCTGGCCCTAACCAATCCTTCCAGCAGCGCTCCTTCTGCTCCTGAGATTATATTACTTTTATGGGTGCCCTGGTGTGCTTTCAGCTAGGAAAGACAGCATGCTGCTCACAACTAAAATGTCTCTTCAGGCACCCTTTTAACATTTTGGTGTATTGGGTTGCAAGCAAAATACTGCTGCCGCAGTGAGCCTGCGACTGAAAATAGCCCACCCAGGCACAGGAAGGAGGTTCGGAAATGGTTTGCGTTTTGGGGAGACTCCACCTCTAGGCAGCTTTTAAAATAGCAGCGCTCTGCTCAGCCTGGAGGAGCAAGGGCTGGCATCTCCCCATGCTGGGATCCCCTCCTACCTGGTCTGGCTGCCCATTCCTTCCTCTCACAGCCACCGGCAGCTGGGTTGATAGGAAAGCATCTGAAGGGAGTTCTTAGTTTTGTTGCATGCTGTCTGGAGAGGGAATATCTGCTAGCTGGCAAGGACATGGTGGGATTTGATGTGCGGCATGGGAGAGACCCTCTGGCCTTCTCCATGACCTGCTGGGTCCTTCTGCTTGGAGAAGGGGAACTGGTGAGGGGGATGCACGGGGCAGGTGTGAGGTGGCAGAACAAAAAGGATCAGGGAGAGATAATGGGGGATAACCAGGTATGTAATCTTACATAGAAATGTGTGCATCAGGTGTGGGGTGAGGGGCAAGGAAGGCTGCAAGAAGCTCCATAGGCCAGAGCTGCTATCTTCTGACTGCTCCAAATCCACGTGGCTGGTTCCCCCGTATGTCCTGAGCAGTGATGTGTTGTTCCAGGAGATGCCTCAGATCACTTTCTTATAGCCTTTCTTCTGGCCCAAGTGAAATGTGCATGGAGGATCAAGAGACCTTTGTCTTCAGGAGCCTCCCTTCAGCCTCGTCCATGCCAGCTGTATGGATTTATCAATTAATCGCTAAGCTAAGTTACCTTTTTTTCAAGAAGCCATTTCTGAAACATCCTCTTGTGTGATGTGGTCTGGAGGTTTGTTGTTAGATTTTGCTCTGAAGGCATTAGGGGTTTGGGTGGTTCTTTCTTTTGAGACATGGCTTTCCTGCTCGCCCAAGAGCTTAGAGGCAAATGAAGGCTTCCAAATCAAAATGCACTTTCAGTAGTAGCTGCAAGTAAAAGGAGAGTTTTGCCTATAGATAGAGTCTAGATGAAGACTGAATTTGATGGCTAAATTTGCATAAGGAATTTAAGGGAAACTAATATATTTTTTTCTATAAACACTTTTGAGGAGCTAAAGATTTACATCATTCTTTAGAATGAACACTGTTATACTGAAAATTCAACTTTCAGTTTATTTTTCCTCCAGAAGATCAAAAGAAATGCATGAGGGTTTTTCTTTTATGTTTGTTTGAGAGTCAGAGGGCAAACCCCATTGCTAATATGGAAGAGGGCCCTGTTGGCTTTGAATTTGTTCTGGTGCCTCAGCAGGCAGAAAGTGAGAGCCCGACATTATTGCAGGTTGTGGTAATTCATCCTTGTAGCTCTGAAGGTGACTGTGTCAGCAGAGATTGTGGCTATCATGAATATGCATAGCAATAGATGATATCTGTTCCAAGTAGCTAATAGTCAAGGTCAAGATGTCAGCTATGTAAAATAAATAAAATTAAATTAAAAACCGTTTTAAAGGACCAGAAAAGCACCTTGCTCCTGTTCTTGCCAAAGGAGGCACAGAGAAGATCACTGTGTTCATTTGGCCTTACGTGTGGGGTGTTGGGGAGCCATGGCGAGGAGCCTTCACTAACGGGGACTTCCCATGGTGCAAGTGCAGGCAGCCCCCTTGCTGTGCAGTGAGGTTCCTGAAGGGCAGCGTGGAGCCTGCCTGGCACTTGGACCTGGAAGGGAACGGAGCGATGAGGAATGCTGCTGGTGGGATCTGGCAGCCCCCCGGGAAGGCTGGCATCAACTCTGTGTGCAGGGAATGAAGTAAAGAGCCTCCAGGGTGCAGGCTGCCAACCACAGAGCAACCAACTCCATTCTCTGCCACAGAAAAAACACATTTCCTGTCCCATTACCAGAAAATTTGGGCTAAAGAGGCCATAGCTCTGTGGGAAAAACCTTTAATATTGAGAAGTTGAAAGCATGGAGAATTCCTCTGGAAATCTAATGTGGGGCAAATTCCCATAATGATATGCAGTTATTTTTGCAAGGAAGTAGGCTGATTGGTTTTTTTCCTGCTGATTTTCCAAGGGACTGCGCCTCTGTTCTGGAGAACTATTGTATCTCCCAGTGAGCTTTATCTGAAAGGACATGAGAAACACTCATAATGAGAATTAATAAGTTTCTGCTGATTAGTAAGAGATACTCAGTACTTGTTGAACACAGTGGAACTAGTAACAAGTTAATCCATCAAATCTGAGGTGAGCACCACTAGCTGACTCTTCCAGATGGGGACACAGGAAGATTAAGAATAATTTGCCGTGGAACAAGACAGGAGCAGAGCAAGGATTTTCATGTAGGAGGCAGAGGATCCTCAAAATACTTCCACTTGCTGTAAAACAGGAGTAATTCATGGCTAGTTATGACAGATCTGCAGTGGTGCAGAGACATAGATGAGAGCCATCATCACAGTTCTGGCTTGGGAGCTGTTGCTTGAGCTGTAGCATGCCATGGTTTAGGCTGTAGGGACTGTGATTTGGGCATTTAAGTGCAGCTCCCAGGTCTGTGCTGTGTCGTGGCTGACAGCAGGATGGTGCTGGGCCATCTTGTCCTCTGGGCAGGCCCTGCTGCCATCACACCCCAGCTCACTGAGCTGTTCCTTTGTCACGTCTCGGGGCTCTCGGTCCGGTGTCAGTATGCAACTCACAGCATTAGCAGGCTGACCGAGGCCCTCAGGTGTGTGTGTCTTTCATAGGTATTTCAGAGCTCCTCTGCAACTGATTTCCAAGGGTGTTAGGTGCTCAAGTGCCTATTGAGAACATGAGGCTATGTCTCTTTTTTCCTCATATGTGAAATGGAAGTAAGAGCACTTCATCACACTCCTGTGTGCAGGCTGCATTAAAGACATCAAATGCTACAGGAATAAAGGGCAATAAATAACAACTTTGGCTTTTTGTTATGACACCAGCAGGGACCAGCAGCAGCAACTGGCTCTGTGTTTCAGATGTCCCCTGGGGTCAGGGTTTCTGGCTTACTTCCAGTTTTTAACAATTATTTGGTCAGTTTTACCTGTCTGGCCTTTTGTGTGTTTGATGGGAAACACAGAGGACTCCTGCTCTCCTTTTGATGTGAGCGTGTGGGTAAGCTGTGTTTGATCAATGCAGCATCGCTGAGCACACACTTCTGCCCTTTTAAACCAAATCCAAAAACTTGTGTTACTCCACACTGTTATTGTGCTCACGTATTGTCTAAGTGAGGAACAGAAGTAAAGCTTTTCAGTTCTTGTATTTACTCTTTCTTGGTGAAGAATAGCAGGCGTCCTTTGGCTGTGCATGGTTTGAGGCAGCCTCAGACTGGATATGCAGCCAGGAATCACAAAGTGCATGCAAAACAATTTTAATACAATGACATGATAAAATAAAATGGCTAGTTAGAGGGCAAACCACATCAACAAATACAGGTGGAGTCAGAACAGTCCCCCTGTTGTTGGAAAGTTTTGGTTTCCTTGCAGAGGAGATGTAAATGCTCCTACTCGTGTTACAGTAAGACCCAGAACAATTGCCTGTTGTGCTAGGAGTGTGTGCAGACAGCCAGGGGAATTCCTGCCTGTAACCACAGCAAAGGGAAAAACCCCGGGCATGGGGCTTCAGCTGGGAAGACTGGTCCCTGTGTGTTTCTGAGGAAGCTCTGGCACTGTGCTGGGACTGCCTGACCCGCCAGCATTGCAACGAGGGAGCACGGAAAAGCATCTCACAAGAAAAGGATCACAAAACCATCTCTGTCCCCTGGCAAATCTGCTCTGGACACCCACTTTATATCACAGGGATGAAAATTTCCAAAAATGGAAGATAGCAGAATGGGTAGAAAGGAGGAAAAAAAAAACACATTACTGTCAAAGCAGAGCTGGTATTTGCATTTGCAATTTAGTCTCACAACTGGCTCTTGGAGGTAATGGGTTACCTGAATCAAAACCCTATTGAGGACAGAAATTGTTTTTAATTATAGTGCAGAGTGGACTGAATGGCTTGAAGGAGGTGCCCTTTTACTTCTTGTCTGCTGGAAGCAAAGCAGAATTCCGGGTGGCATCTCTATAAATATTGTGGTTTGCAGTAATGACATGAAGCTGTTAGGAGGTTTCTTCCATTCAAGAGCAGCAGCTATCGGTCTCCATTTGGCACTGCCTCACCTGCAGCTCTCAACTCACTTCACCCCCTCCCTGCCTGCTTGCTTTCCTCTGGGGGAGATTCTTCATGACACTCGAAATAGCTGAATGGTATTTAACACCTATGCAAGGTGTGCTAAGGAGATGCAGGACCAAGAAAAAGGAATCGCTGAGAGCCAGAAAACGAACCAGGTTTAGTACCAGTGGTAAAGGTTGTGACCCTTTGAAGATGTTCATAAGTTGGAATGCTGAAAATGTCCATTTTCTGAGCAAGGAAACGAATGTTTCATCACCAGTGGAGCAAGGATCTTCAGGTCCTTACAGGAGATGTTCCAGCTTTCTGGGAAGATCTACTCCCTTATTGAGGGATTCCTCTTTTGGCTGTGGGAATGCAGACACAGCCAGCCCGGATCCCAAGGGCGATGTGTTGGTCAGTGGTCACCAGTGCCAAAACCACACAAGCTGAACTCAGCATGACCACACAGTCCTGTTCAGCAAGACTTGAAAAGCAGCATGGAGTCAGAGGAAGTACATCTTGTTACAGGAGTCGTCCTTCCTAGCCAGGCTGTGGCAGATGATCAGTTCCTACTGTTTTTTCTCCCCTAGACCAGGCAGATGTGGAGAGGACTACCATGTCCAACTTCCCCCCCTCTCCTGGGGGTTGACCAGTGGGCAGCATTGCTGTTGCCTGAAGACTTGGTGCCATTTGAGGTGTCCTGCCTGGCTCCAAGCTATTACTTCCGAGGATGCAGGTCT
The DNA here is from genome assembly GCF_009819795.1 of Aythya fuligula. Taxonomy (NCBI): domain Eukaryota; kingdom Metazoa; phylum Chordata; class Aves; order Anseriformes; family Anatidae; genus Aythya; species Aythya fuligula. The sequence goes on along the minus strand of NC_045578.1, from coordinate 2,671,925 downwards.
CTCTAGGATATGTCACATCCATCAAGTCCTTGCACGTGGTTGGGACCCTGGCAGTGTCAGAACTGAGACTAGATGTGTTCTTCAGGATCTCACAGCCCTGCCTTTGTATAGTAAATCATTTCCACCCACACCTTGTCAGTTCCAATGATTTTGTGACCCCACTGTGCTTGTACTGTGGAGGTCTACCTGAAACCTTTGCTGACTAAATGCTTAGAAGACGAATATGCAGTCTGAGCACATGGAGGTGTTTGGGAGAGTCAGGTTTTCTCTGCCACCAAAGACAAGAGGAACCTAGGAGAAGGATTGGGGTCCTGGCACAGGGATGTAGAAGCTGCTCTCCTGGAATAACGACGGGAAGGAGTTCACTCCATGTGCAGCATCAGAGTATTTTGTGTTCTTTCATAACTATGTGCAGCAAATGAAACATTTCATCAAGTTATTTTAATCCATTAGCAATGGATTTCAGGAAAACACCAGTAATGTATGTAACGTGCACCCAGGAGAAACAACAAATGGTTGGTTAGAGAATTTAGATTTTAATTAAGTAGATAACGTATGCTTGCATTTAGTCTTATAAATGAAAATGTATTCACTGTAGAGTAGCTGGGTTCTATTAGGTCTCCCTGAACATAAAGAGAAGGGTTGATTATTACTGATTACTGAACTATTAGAGGGTTGTGCCTTGAGCTGCTTGATTGTAGCTCTGTTTGCTTCTGTTGCTAAAAGGGCTCTTGTCTGCTACCCAGATGTGTGTGAAATAGGCAGCGTTTGGACTCAATTTGAAAATTAATTCTAGGTTACAAACCTCAGCAAATGATACAAATAATAGTGCTGGTTACTTCTCTCTGGTCATAACAGCAGGTTTTCATGGCTCGTGGAGGCTTGTAGCAGGGATGCAGCACATCACTCCCACTCCCAAGAGGCCAAGGTGAATATGCTGCTAAAAGGAGGGGTCACTGCAAGAAAAGAGCTCTTGGAAGTGAAAAGCAGACTCGGAGTTCTCCCAGGGTATTCCTGTGCTCTGTGATGTCTCCTTTGCATGGCAACATCAAAAGATTACAAGCTATGCAATACATCTATAGAACTGCTTTATCTCTGGATGCCTTGTGAATGTTAATTTGATAAGCCCAGCAACGTCTTAGGAGGTATCCAAACATTACAGTGATTTAGCAGTAGGGAGACTGAGGCACAGGGTTGTTAAGTGATTTACCTTTGAAGAAAGCTATGGGAGATCCCATCATAGGATGCAAATCTCCCGCCTCCAGCCACCAGCTCTGCCTCTTTAGTGTGCTATTAATCCATGCCCTTGTGTGCACCAGCATGCAACCAAATGTTGTTCTTCTCTCTATTTCCGAGGCCAGTGATGATACATTAAGTAAAATGCAAGATTTTGGGAGCTACCGTGATACACAGGGCCCAGGTTTCAGAGCTGCCCTGGCCACTTTTCTTAAATAAAATAGATCTTATTTTTCTAGTTCAGTGTAGTTTAGCCAGACTACAACTTCTAGACCAAAGCTTTCTGTTTACATGCACGTTGTTATCCCTTCCTGAGCTCTTCTCATTTATCCTCATCATCTCAAATGGCATTCAGAGTTCTGCCTTTACCATACTTCTCCAACCGCCCAGGGGGCATCTCAGTTCCTGCCATCACCTTGAAGGATGCAGTTACCCCAGAAAATGTGTTACTGAAACTGTTATCTCAAGCAACAAACCACACATGTTCAGAGAGATTCGTCTTCCAAAGAAAGCTTGTTCAAGTTCTGTTTGATGGCAAAACCTGAAGGAACTGACCATGGAAAAGTGGAAATAGTCCAAGACTTCTTGTGTCTGTGGTTCTGGCACTGTCTGAATATCCAGAGGAATGACTTCTTAACAATTTCCATTAACGAAGGGCAAACTTCTTAAACTAGTTCCATTTTTTGATGGAACTCCGTTAACTTAGCTATGTTTCAGTGAATTTACTCTTTGGAGATTAATGATGTATTTGGAGCTCCAGGTATTTATAAGGGACTTAAAGAGCTCACTTGCTCTGTAACAGGCTTACTGGGTGCATGAAGCGTTGACACCCCACCTCACGGTGAGGATCAAGGCTGCAGTCAACAGAGCTGTGTGGCTTCTTGGCATCTCCAAAACTGGGGATATTCACTGCTGGGTGTGTATATGGGGCTGAGTAAATCTAGTCCGATGGATGTTCAGTAGACATTTGCATCCTGTGATGATGACTTCTCAGGAAAATGAATACATGTAAGGAGCTCTGGAAAAGATTTCTGCCTTCTCTCGTCTGTTCTTGCAGAGTATGTAGGTAAGAGCACAGCTGACCTCTGAGCTCTTCATTCAGCGCATTTCGCCTTCTCTTGCATTTGTGCTTCCTGGCAGGGAAAAAAGTGAAAGATTTGGGGGAATTTTTGCCTTTGTGTATTTAGGACAGTGGGGGGAGCGACTGAAATTGTTAAAAGGCTGATAGTCTTGTGAGGGGCGGCCTTTCACGAGGGAAAGGAAAACATTGTGCAGGACAAAGGCAGCGGCTGAGCCTCTAGCTGAGCGGAGAACAAAGCCTCCGCTCCTGTTACGGCGTGGCTGCGCCAGGCACCATCCCTTAATAAAGTGATATAATGCCTGGCACGGACAAAAACCCAGCGGAGTGCCTGCAGTCCCTCCCGAAGGCAGCGGTGCTGTGGCTGCATTGTCTGTGAGGAGCAGGCTGTCGGGTGCTGGCAGGCCGGGCCTTCTGCAGCGAGGTGCCTCAGTAATAACCCACGTGCTAGCTTGCAGCCATTCACCGTGATGATAATGGGGTGTATTATTCAGGCTTTTTAGCTTCTTGTAACAATGAAACCTTCCTCCTACCCTTCTCTTTCCTTCAATGCTGGCCTGTGTGTCCAATCCACTTAAATAAGCCAGGAAAGTAACCATTAATGTCAAAGTTCTGTAATTAAATGCTAACTGACTCACCGCTCACTCTTGGAACATTGTACTGTAATTTTTAAAGAATATCCAAGTTGACATTAGACTTTTTAAACAGATTAATTAGTCACATTTCATTTTAAGTGGCGCTGACTTAATAGGTACTGCCAATATACAGTATGTATTTACTTAAAGCCATTATAACATAATATTTACAGGATACTTAACGTGTATTAATTACTGTATAATGAACCTCGTGACTACAATATCACCATTCTTGCGTGGCTGTAAAAGTTTTATCTTGTGAGGGGGGAGGGAAATTAAAATAAATTGCATGCACATTGAATACTTATTTTTAATAGGAAACGTGCAAATTATAAGAAAATGTAAAACAGGGGCCCCAGTAAATCACAAACAGCTAACAAATGCTCTGAGACATGCTATAATGTTTTTATGAGCGTGTTTTACAACCCATTCATTACGCTGTCTGTCCTTCTGAAAGCTGGTTATTAGGCTGACTGTGCAAAGTAACATGTGCATATCTGTGCAACTAGCCATGAAATCACAACTAAGTTGATCACTTTTATTTTCCCTTTTTGTCCTGGACGAGGTCCTGAAATCCTTGCCCCAGTACGGCGGCTCCACAACGCGTGGCAGCGCAGTTTGTGCCTTGCAGCAGAGGTGGTGCCAGGGAGCAGCGTGGAGCTGGTGCAGAGGTATGTGCTCCTGTAGACCTCATATGCCTGGCTCCGTCTTTTCTCCCTGGGGACAAAAAATGGTGTGGCTGGTGCAGACAGGGCTGAACCGTAGCCTCAGGTGCTCCTCAGATCTCCTGTGCCTGTGTTTCGGTGCAATCCACCCTGGGAGCTGCTGCAGCTGAAGGGTGCTGCAGCAGAGGGGATGGGAGCCTGCGAGGTGGCTCAGCGTGGCAGGAGTGTCCGCATGGGACCTGCCTGCTGGAAATGACGATAATATCATTGCTCAAGGCAAGGGGTCACTTGAGTTTGTCAGCTGAGAGGGAATATTTGCTCTGCGCTGTATGTCAGCCGTCTGGGGGATGGCTGCAGGTTGGGCTGTCTGTCAGGGAGAGGTTAAAGGTGTGCTTAAACTTGGATGCTGGAGGAAATAAATGCTCAAGGACCTCTCTGACTGCTCCTTTTTCATTATGTGTCTGATGTGCAAAATAATGGAAGCAGATAACCCTAGAGACCCTGCTGTCGACCCCGCAGACTCTTGTAAAGTGAGCACACAACACGCCGTAATAGGCACAAAGGGAAAAGCACAGGCGTTTGACAGCCAAGTAACGCTAGCGTTCTGTAATTTCCCTTCCACTGCGACATTACAAACAGCTTCATATTCAAATGGCTGCCTGTCTATGATTGTCCAATTATTCACTGCATTCTTTCTTTGATGGCACAGATGTTCTCAATTTCTTGTAGTAGTTTTTTCATCTAAAAAGTCGTTCCGCCTCAGAAATGCAAAATTCTCCACAGTTCACCAGGTTCTCTGATGGGTTTGCATAATTGGTCCTCAATTTGCCTATATTGTTTTGTAATAGAAAGCCTATGTTTAATTTCATTTTTGTAAACCTGTAGAAAGAGCAGAACATTCTGCCATTTAAGTCATTCTCCTCATTAGGATCCGAGCGGGTTGCGAACATTTAGGCTTGATTATAAGGCACAGATTGTGCTGAAAGGAACACATGCTTTCCTCTTCCATTGTTTTAAACACATTATGAGGCTGATCCAGCAAGATGTTAAACACGCTTGGCTCTCTTTGTACCTTTGTAAGAGGTGCTTAGCTCCTGGCAGGGCTAAGCTGGTAGTTTCCAGGTGTGCTGGCATGCCAGGGACGGCAGCCCAGGTCCATTGCAAGGAGGAATTGTTCAAATCATGGACGTGGGTGGCTGTATAATTTAATTGCTTGGGAAGGAACATTTTGATCATTTCTGAGCGATGGCTGGGAGGTTTTCAAGATGGGGGTGTCACACTTCCCCAGTGCCTCAGTTTTCTTTTCTGTAATGGATGTCATCATAAACACACCTGCGTGGATAAAGTTTATCAGCATTTGTGAAAGAACTTGAACTTCTCCAAAGGGAGAGATTCATTTATATGTTGTTCAAAGATGGCATGGCAAGGTAGAGATGTGTGATACAAATGTCAGAAGTGCTACAGAACTGAGAAAGGTGTTTCTAAAACTTCCTGGGAACAACAGCAGGAAAACCCTAGCAAAACCTTGTGCTGAACGCAGCTAATGGGGAGCTCTGGGTGTGAATCTTAGCAAATCAAATCCTGGGAAATAAAAACGGAAATTGTAAAAGATTAGAGACTTGCCAGGATAATTCAAAAGAGATAAAGGGATGACCCAGGGAATTACAGCTTCACAGCAATCCTACGTAAAAGGATTAGTTTAGGGCCCCAGCAGCCAAGACGAGAGGACCAGCAGCAAAGTTGTGCTGATTGCCCCAGCACTAGGTATTGTGGCACCCTTCACTGTCACACAGAAATACCCTAACATTTGTTTTGTCCCCCTAGGCATTTAGTGCAGAGCCATAAAAGGTTATTGCAACAGCTACTGATGCCTCCCTTGCGTGCCCAGGAACGCAGAAGCGATGTGGAAGGCACCAGCACAGGATACTGGTGTGGCCGTGCTGCATGCTGCTCAGCCAGGCTGCCCTAATTCTCCTAAGATGCCCGTTGCAGTATCCCAAAACAGCTTTAGAGAGGCTTCAGCTTCCTGCAGATGCTGAAGAAAATGTCAAGTGTGGTGCTCCCATTGCACGGTGAAGGTGGGACCTGGCAAAGCCTGAGCAAAACCTATCACCATTTAATGCTGGCAGAAAAGCAGCCAGCCTTACCCTGTAAGGGCTAGTTCGGAGCATGCTGTGACACCAGCAGTGGGGACAGGTCTGTCCCAGTCTGGGAAGGGATCAGTCCCTTCTGGTGGGCAGTGCATGGGTGCTGGAGGGAGGCATCCTGCACCTGCTGCTGCCAGCACATGTTCCTGAGCCAGGAGAGGCTGACTCCTACCCCTGATGTGCTGGGTGCAAATGAAACCCCAGGACTGCTTACCCGAAGGGAACCGGCTCTCTGGCATAGCAGACCTGGAAGAAAGCAGAGGAGGACCTCAGCGACATGAAATACCAAGGCTTGGGAGGTCTGTACATTTGTCTCCATCCTTGTTCCCTGTATCAGATAAACTGATGCCTCCGAAACACCCCCTGTGCTATCCATCTTAGAAGGCAGTCACGAATAGATTTACCCAGCTACATGCATGTTCTCTGAGAAGATAACAACTGCCTCCCTCAGCCATACATCAAATGGCTGTGTTCTGGGATGGGAAGGCGCAGGCACTACCCAAATCTCTACATCAAAGCCCAGCAGATTTCCCCCTTGGCACTGGGATTTCCAGTCAAAGTTGCAGCGAGCTGACAGTTGCTTTGTGTTAGATCTCAGGTGCACTGCCCAGACACAGAGCCAAAAAGCAGGCAAGCTGTCTTGTGGGTCAGGAGGATGAGTTGGTTCGCTGACAGCACGCGCTTCCTCTCACGCTATTATCGATATCAAAGCCCCGTACTTCTTTTGTGTTAGTTTAAAAATGAAGGGCGATGCTGCTGCTTTGTTTCACTTTCTTCTACCTTTAAATAAAAAATTTCTTTTCCAAACCCATCTGCTCTTTGGAGAAGAAATTGGATATTTTCCAGTCCCTAGCGCAACGGATAGTTTTGTAGACCAGCTCATAGATATTCCGGCTTTGTCGTTGCAAAATGCTGGTTTGGGATCGGTTTTCCCCAGCACAGCCCCCTTCTGAGCTTGCAGAGAGCTGGAAAGAGCAGGGAATGCAAGTCTGTATTTCAGGGCTGAGAGGCAGTCTCACAAGGCAGAAGTGAGTCCCTGGCCCATGAACCCACGGAGAAGTTGGTGGTAGTGTTAGAAGGCAGGTCCCCAGAAGGCACCATCCCTAGAGAGCAGGTGGGATATTTTGGCTATCACAACAGCTTCTTTCTCCTCACTGAAAGCTTATCACCCCACGGCAGGAAGTGTGGAGTGTGAGCCTCCTATCTCTGACAGCAGCCTCCTATCTCTGAGCAGCTTGGCCAGGGCGAGCTTGGCAGAGCTGGGCTGTGGCTCTGTAGCTTCATCCCTTTCCCTCTGCAGCATCGTCCCCTTCCCGAGGCCAGGGCCCTGCTCCACCACCAGCCCCAGGGCAGCAGCCCCTGCCCAGGGCCCAGACCCCTCTCTGCTGATGTTTCTGCTGGGACAAGGAGCGGCAGGAGCAGGGCTGGAGGGAGCCTCTTGCCCCATGACCTGTCTGCTCATAGCTGGCGGAGCTCAGCAGCCCCTGCCTCGCTCAGCTAGCAGGGGCTTGTTAGCCAAATGTGACAGCTTAAGGTTTCCTTGCGAGCTGTGATGCCAATATCAAGGCAGGTTGGAGACTGGGTTACAGTTACAGTCGTTTCCACTCAGCGTTCATGTCCCCAAGGGTAGAAAGATGACGGCAATTTTCCATCTGATGACGATCTTCAGCACCAGTCTCCAAAATGCCAACTGTAATTAAAATTTGTATTTATTTTCAAGGGTAATATTCCTTATTCTCTTGTTGACAATTGCTGCTTCAAGCTCCTAGGCTTAACTAAATGGGAGCAGTTTGTCTTTAAATGGCAAGTTTCCTCTTTCCCAAGTCACTGATCTGTGGCTACACTTAGGAATGGTGCAGTTTTTAATTGCACGATCCTTTTTTTTTTTTTTTTTTCTTTTTATCCAGTGTTTTTCTAGGCCCCTTCAAAAACCAGCATTTACTAAAAATTCTGAGAGCTCAGGGGGGAAAAAAAATCCATTCACTCTATTATTCTTGTAGCAGACGCAGTCCAAAAGCCCTTTTCTGTGACAGTGTCAATAATTGTTTAATCCATGTAAAACAAGCTGCTCGCCACGCTCACTCCGTTGAGAAAACTGCAGCCTGTGTTCTCTGGCCATCAAAGACAACACAAAAATCTCCCGGGTGTGCGGTCGCAGCTCCATGACACTGCTGTGGCACCACGCGAACGGGATGGAGCCGCGTGCGCTGCACCACTGACTGCACCATGTGTGGCTGTCGGGTCTGATACAGCCACTGAGGCTTGATTATAGCCAATAACCAGCAGGAAAAACTAAGATGAACGCGTTGTGTTGAATATTCTGGAGTGTTTGTTTAGGTGGCAGGGGAGGAATGCCGGCGGTAGGCACTGCGGGCACACGTGCAGCGTGTTGGCAGACCCTGCTGCTCCTGGTAAGGTGAGCGGTGCTCGGCTGATGGATGGGTTCGTGCCAGCTGCTTGGCTTTGGATCAGGAATCACATCTGCAGGGGGCTCGAGGTAAACAAGCACTAAGGCATCAAGAGGATTTTCCATGTGAGGTGGGTAGCCCAGCCTGGGCATGGCCAGCAACATTGGAAGTTGGAGGGTGTTGGAGGCACCGCGGGCACAAGTGGCTCAGATACATGCACTGTAATTCAGCCCAACTAGAATCACAGAATCATTCAGGTAGGAAAAGACCTCTAAGATCCTCCAGTCCAACCTTTAAGCTTGTACTGACAAGTCCACCACTAAGCCATGCTGCGAAGTTCTACACCTACCCGTTCCTTGAGGACCTCCAGGGATGGTGGCTCAGCCATGTCTCTGGGCAGCCTGTTCCAGTGCTGCACAACCCTTTTGGTATAGAAATTTCTCTTAATATCTGACCTAAACCTCCCCTGGTGCAACTTGAGGCCATTTCCCCTCATCTTAAAACTTGACTGGTGCTCCTGCAGCCTGTGCAGGGTGGTACGTGAGCACTTTTTGGACATGTGTGAGTGTCGCCGCGGGAAGCTGGGGCCTTGCCTGGTTAGAGTCCTTCCTTCCAGAGCTGCCTGGGTGTTTGTAGACGTTCTGGCAGAAAACTTTCCTTACCAAATCACTGGAGTTTGCATAGTAATTGGTATTAGAATGATTAGTTGATAGTATGAAATGAGTCCACGGGCAAAACTGTGATCTTGACCTGGGCTTTGGTGCAGGTCAGTGGATGTGGAGCTTGTGGAGCTTGCTGGGCAGCCTTCTGCCACGGTCCATGTACAGCATCAACTCCCGGCCCCTCCGAGGTGACTTGGGTCAGAAACCCAAGAAACCCTCTGCAACACCTTGGGGAGCGGGGGTCAGTGTGGCTGGAGGGAGCACTGCAGCTCCTGCAGCTCCTGCCCATGTGCGGGACTTTGCAGACCCAGGCTTTGGGCTCGCGGGACCCCATGGGGAGTGCCCTGTAGGGTGGTCATCCCAACAGATCAAATACCCTGTGTGCTACCTCTGCCTTTCCCTCCACCTGGTGAAGCAGCCCCTGTGCGCACTGAAAGCTGCTCCGTGTTTTGGGGTAATCCTGGCACAATCTTCCCCGCAGCAGCGGGATGGGCGCGCTTGCCTTAGAGCTTGGTTTTGTTTCAGCAGTTGCCAGTCTCAGTCCCTCTGCTTGGGTTAACTGAGCAAACAGCAGATGCAGGGAGACTTGGCCCATCTGGTTTAGGATTTTTTTTACAAACCCTAAGCTTTGCTCCCCAGCCTGATGTGGTTTGGGTTGGAAGACCGGCCAAACGCATGTATGGCCGTGTGGCTGCCAGCTGAGATGAAGGAACGGAGCAGCTGGGTTTCGCTTTGGCCTTCTTGAAGTCATGCTCGAGCAGATCAGAGCCTGTGAAGGGATAAAGCAGCACACGGCAGGCACGGTGGAATTACGTATCCTTGCTATTGCACCAGAAAGCCTGGGCAGCTGTGATTTGGGTGGGGCATGACCAGATCCAGTGCTCCCCACCCTGGAGCTGGCTGTTGAAATCCTTCAGAGGCACCCAGCGACCGTCGCATCCACACCACCAAGGGACAGCACGTGTTCTGCACAGGCTTTGTGGGGATGTGATGCTGATGTTTGCCCTGTTTCTGGTTCTGTCGCTGAGCCCCTGTGTAATCGTGGCCAAATCACTTCACCCCCTGAGCCTGTTTTCCATTTGTAGCTGGGATTAGCAGTCCTTTCCTCTCCTATTCTGACTCTGGGCTCAGAATAAGAAATTACTCCTGTTTTGCATATAAACAGCATGCATTTTGCATGCAGTCAGGCCTTATCTTACACGAGATGTCTGATGTCTCAGATTATAAAGGATAAATACCAATAACCGTAAGGATGTATTTTCTTGAAGTCTCAGTGCATACTGATGTGCGTAACAGGGCTGCTCAACGCTTTCCAAAATTTCATTACAGTGGTTTCCAGTGGCTTCCAAACCTTTTCTTCTCTGTCTTACTGCACATTATGCACAATGTGGGGCACCAAGCATGAAAAATATGCAGCCTAAACTGAATTACCTTATTTCTTTTGATTTCATGTAGTCAGGAGATGCCACACTTCCAATTCAGGAGTAAATTAGAGCCTGCTTTCCTTTGTAAGTGTATCATGAGCTTTATTGTTTAATATTAAAGCTGCGTTGTGAAAAGTGGCCCATAAATGGCTAATAAAAGCCGAGTTTACAGCTTGTAAAGTGCATCAGGATTTTACCCTGGTTTGCCTAGGGAGATTTATGTTTGTGTTCACTGTCTGGGGTTTAAGAACTGACAGTATTTTTTCTTTTTGGACCCATTAAAAATAATGGTGTGGGCAAACATCACTCCTGATTAACTATGTCGTATCATGGCCAGGTGTTGCCAGGAGGAAGAGCTCTCCAGTGCTGCTCCTTCGCTAGTGTCGGTCTGAGGATGCAGCACGGCCACGGAAGCGCTGCACAGGGCTCGCCACAGGTTGTGGCACTGCAGAGAGCACTCTGCTTTTCTGCTCAGGAAAGAAAAAAAAAAAAAAGAACAAACACATGAAGATATTCAGTGACTGGAAGCAGAAACTCATCAAACTCTTGTAACCACCAAAACCCTACAGTGTAAAATTCTCAAAATTTTTTTGCACTGTGACTTTGGGCTTTGGTGAGAGTTTGGACTACTCTGGGCATTCACAGCTTTTAATTTGTACAAGTCCAGTTCTCGGGTTCTGGTAAGGGCCTGTAGGATGCTCATTGTAAGTGAAGTAACACAGAAGGAATTGCCCTTGCAGATACTTTTGTGAGATTTTTCGAGTTAAATAATGGGACTTGTTGTTATACCCCAGATTGCTACCACACCCATTATATGCAGCAGCATGAAATGCCGTCGTATGGTGATTTACTTGGAATTAATGTCTGCTCTTTAATTACAAAATCTGCTTTAAGGTTTCTGTTTCCTTCTTTCCCTCTCTGAGATGCACGTAAAGTTGTGCAGGCACCAGCACGCAGCCTGAGCACATACGCCGCTAGCTCATAAGAGGTGACCCCATTCACTGTCTTTGCCCTCATAACAGTTCATTATATTGTCCAACATTTTTGAGCCAGAGTAAGTGAGATTTATAGGTTGCCTGGGGATAATCATTTCAAGAAAAAAGATCAATGATATGCAAGCCAGTGGAGAAAGCAGCAAGTTCCAATAGCTGCCTTGTTAGAAGGCATCAAACATCTTCATAAACTATTTAAAGGTAGAAATGATCATTAACCTTTGCTGTAGCCAATTACATTCACAACAGTGGATGCCATTTAACATGAATCAGGGTGACACCCAGTTCGGGCATGCAGGAGTGCAGAAGTGCAGGCGCTTTCGAGTTGTTTGTACACTGGGTCTGTCCCAGAGGAGATGCTGGACAAGCAAGCCGAACAAACAGAGGCTCACTGCTCACCGTAAACGGGTGCTCTGGTCTTCCTTTGCCTTGGCTTGCAGCTGTATGGCCTCACAGCCACCTTGGATGAACAGCCATGGATTTCTTTTCTACCTCCCTTAGTTAATTATTACTATTTTTAATATGGTGTTAAAGCCTTTCATTCTTCCTACGGGAGAAACCGTGACCCAGATTCTCCATGCAGAGGTGGGAGAAGAGCAGCCCGCTCGGGCTCGGCTTCTTTCCTTGAAGCCAGCTCGAGGAGCTGATGTCTCTGTCCCTGTCCCTGTCTGAGACGCTGGCAGCTCTGCAGCATGTCCCGCTCTGCTGTAAGCAGTCGTGGCACTTGCTGCTGCGTTCTGAGAGGGATCTGCTGCTGACAATTGCAATCCTGCCTCTTTCCCTCCCGGCCTCTCTGATGCTGAATCAATGACATTTTTCCTAAGCTGCCTACATTTGGTGTTTTACTGTCGACTGCATGTGGCCCTCTCATTTTAATTACTTCTGCTGTGTCTAGCGCTATATGCTCTATAATGTTTCAGAGACTGCTTGCAATTAAAATAAAAAATAAGTAATACATTACAGGTTACAACCCAGTCAATCTCCGTGCATTGTAATTCACAGCAGCTTTATATGCCAAGCTTTCCAAGTGGCTTGTAGCCCACGTCATAATAATGAAACCCTGAGACACAGAGGAAAAGCGAGGGAGGGATATTGTCTTCCTAGGTTCCTGACAGGCATCATTTCCTGATGGTTGCTTTATTTTTCCAGTTCCTTTGCTCTTGAAAGAAAATGTCAACATACTTAACTTTTCATCTCCTGGTTTCCAGGGGACGGAATGCAATCAGCCTGCTTGCTGGGGAGGGGCTGTGGTTGCACCGAGCGATCTCAGCTGTGCGTTACTGATGCTTGGGGCACTTTATCACACTGAGGCATTAGGAAGTTTTCTAACCGCTCTAATGGGCTTTGGACCAGGTCAGGAGGGACTAATCGGATACACGTTAGAGTATTCTGGCTTCACATCAACAAAACACTTAAGCATGTGCTTAATTTTAAGCACTGCAATAGTTCTACCCATGGAAAACGCGGACAAAATGTCGTCCAGTCATCCTGCTGAGTAATCCTAACAATTATTTCTCATTGTTGTTTTTTTCTCAGTCCTTCTTTCTCCCTGCAAACTCTTTTAGGCAGCCTCAAGAAGAGAACATAGAAAAGCTGAAAGGAAACAACTCATGCAGGGAAGCACAAGCAACACAGGGAATTTTTGTTTAGAAATCCAAGCAGCAGATTTCCATTATTGTAAATCTGGCTGAATTCACTTGTGACAATATACAACATTTAATTTACATGTAAAGTGACAAATTAAAATCCGAAATTCCCCATGTTATTCTCTGAATGGAATGCAACGTGACAGACTGAAAAATGCCTCGGCTCTGCCCCAGTGCCACTGCAGGTCTGGCTGTGCTGCAGCTTTCCTGTGATGTGGCGGAGCCACACATCTGTATCTTAGATCATCCTTGTAGCCTTTCTTGGTGTCTTTTCTGGTTCTGTTATCCCCTTTTCTGAAATGGGAAGGTCATGGCGGCACATGGTATTGAAGACAGGCATGAGTGGTGGTATCTGCATTTCATGGTAGCTGAAGGAAAGAGGTAAGCTTGTTCAGCAAAGAAACTCGTGTATACTCTGGGTCTGCTGTGCTGTGTGGTGGAAACAACCACTTGGCACTGCACCAGTGTGGACACTTCACACTGGTTGTAGAAGTTTCCCTGCTTCAGCGACTGTCAGCTCCGTGGTCGTGGTTCATTACCACCTCTACGACTCACCACCTGATTACTGCAGCCTCGGGAATCCTCTCATGCTGCAGCTGAAAAATAGCCAAAACATGGGTAATGCTTATAGCTGCACTACCCTCGAATCATCTTGCTTTTATGTTCTACAGTCTGCAGCGTGGCGGCACACGAGAATGCCCCATCACAGCTGCAGCAGTTTGCTCTTGACTGTGGCAAGTTCAGGGCACGGAAAGGTGCCAGTGTTCATTTGTGGTAGCAGCAAACAGCATCAGCCCAGCTGACACTTGCATCCGTGAGCTCTTTCCTCTGTAGGAATTCACAAAACAATTGCTTAATCTTCTCTGACACTCTTTTGGTGTTTAAACAAAAACCTACTGGCTTGTTCCCATTCCCAGACACTGTGATGTAGCGACCTGGAGAATTAAACTCCTGATGAACCCCTTTGTTTTAAGTGATTGCAACAGAGAGTAGTTTTAACTAGACTAAATTAAATTTAAGTTTTCTGAATGATGCTGATGTCTTTTTTAAAGAGACACCAATAGCAGTTGCCTGCTGCCCTCGAAGGCAAGCCCCGATGAACTGCTCGCAATGCAGAAAAACCAAGTGCTCTCTGCTGAACTGAAATCTGTCTTCTGGGGGCTGAGCTCCTATCCTGACCCTTGGCTCACTGCAGTCAGTAGATCTTCCCATGGCACGGGATGGGGCATCCTGAACATCTCCCCTGGAGCAGGAGGAACTGAGAAACCTCAGCGCTGCAGTCTTGGGGCTGTCATGGGCCAGGTCAGCCCTAGAAGAGAAAGAAGCCAACCCACGGAGCACAGATGAAGCTGCACATCTCAGTGTACCTGGTTTCCCTGTATTCCTCAAGCCAGACTTTTCCAAAACACTCAGGAGAAATCACACGACATGCTGAGGAGCCATACAGAGTTACGTTCCAGACTGAGGACCCCCAAATTCCCCTGTGGACCAGGACTGACACATTTGCTCTCTACCCAACTCTGTGCATAGAAATTTTGGATTTCTCAGGGCAGCAGTGACAGCAAGGGGCAGTTTGGTGTCAACTGTGTCTCAGGAGGGCAAACCCTCATCTCATGCTGAGGGCTTCAGAACAGGAGGAGGTGAACATGAGCCGCACCTCTCTGACGACCTTAATGTTCAACTGTGCTTGCATTCACAAGCCCCAGGCTTCTGCTAAGCAACCCAAATGCTCCTCCCCAGGGCCGTATGTTGAGCAGTGCTCCCACCACAGCCATCTTGAACAGCAAATACGGTTTGGGGTTGCTTTGTTGGGTTGCATTGCTGCTGATACCAAACACCAGCACTAGGCACAGGGGGTGCTGCAGGGATGCTGAAGGAAGGATTCTGGAGGTGCTCACAAAAAGACAGTGAATGCATTTTGAAGAAAAAAAAAATAAATTTATTGCACAGCACCTAGCTTGGAAATGATTTTCCAAAGCAGACAAGGTGGGAAGGGAGGAGCGGCAGTGCTGTAAGCGAGGGCATTTGAGCTCCTGTTCTGCATGCAGGAGAAGTATTGATCCAGCAATGAAGAGCGATGCAGAGGTTGCTTCCCAGCATAAAGGACTGTGACCGTGCAGGCCAGGGACAGCATTTCAGGTGCACCACACTGCTGGCAGCTCCAGGGGAGGTGGCTGCAGCCACCGAGGACGTGGGGCTGCACGACGTGGGGTGGGAGCAGCACGAGCTCTGCCTTCACCCTCTGTGCTGCAGCTCCTGCCGGAGGCAGTGGTAAAATGCCATCGATTGCAGGTGGGAGAGAATCAGGCAAATGCTGAGGCCCTTTGGAAACCCTGCCAGTTCTCTCAGGACTCCTCCAGCATTGCTTTGTCAGAGGTTTCTGCTTCTCATTCCTCTCCATGCAGTCCTGGCAGGGCAGGTCTTCCAACAAGCTCCGCTGTCAGAGCCACAGCTTTTTAGAAGGAGCCCGTGGGCTGTTGGCATCCCTTGAGCCTTTTTGTTCCCGTGACCTCCCTCTGGTCTCCCCTCAGCCTTTCATCCCCCGTCCCCCCCAGGGCTCACCCCGCAACGACAATAACACCAGAAGCTGTGAGCTGGCAAAGTCACGGCAGGGCGATCAACCTCACACACACGGATCTGCATCAACAAAATCCCAAAGCGGCCACTACCCAAAAGAGCAAGATCCTGAAGCCCCCTGGTCCTGGGACAGGAATCCTGCCTCTTCCAGCTGCTCCCTGCAGGCTGGGGGCTTGCACGGACTCAGCGCTGCCCACCCAGGTCTGCCCCACACCCTGAGTGATGCCCATGCTGCCTACTCAGTGCTGAGGCATCCCGAGAGAAGGACGTTTCAATGGCAACATCCATTTATAAACTGAGGATGAGGAACAAGTCCTTGAAGCAGAGCTGGGGGAAGCTTCCTGGCAGGAGGAGAGGCAGAAGCCGAGCCAGCAGCAAGCTGCCCTGCGAGGCTGGGCTGGGCCTGTTATCCTGCCAACAATTGTTGTTAAAATCTGAGCTGGGATTCAGATTAGCATCCCAAGGGTTTATCTCTACTTAGGGATTTCCTCTGGGTGGAAAAGGACCTGGGTTTTATCTGTGTCACACAGAACTGCCTGCCTTGTATAGCAAGGATGTGTCTGTTTAAGATGGAGTTTGGTGTCGTGGAAGGGAGAGGTTAAGTGAGGAAGGTGCAGGGGTGAAAAAGAGCAAGAGATACCGCACAGCACTGCTGACCAACGGGTGTAACAGCTGCCTTTCCAGATTTCATTCCAGTAGGAATTACTGCCCAGCACATGCTTCGTTTCCTCAGCAAGTTGGAGAGCCTGGATCCAGCCCTCCTGCATCAAGGAGCTACCGGAGAGCTGGAGGGGGAATGGCCCCATGTGAAAGCAGTTCCCAGGCTGCCGAAACCTGCTGGGCTCTGCAGGGTCCTGATGTGTTACCCTCGGTTCGTGCAATAGCAGCAGCAGCAGCACACAGCTGAGAGGCTGTGGATTTAATTTCTGCTGCTAAGTTGTGCTATTTGCAAACCTGTGGAGGGTACGGAGCAGATTTCTAGGACATGGGCTTGTATGTATTCATCCTTTTCATCTGACGCTCGTGACCTTAGGGTATAATGTATTCTTGCACACCTTTGTGCAGTGCCCTTTGCTAGACAAGTGAGGCGAGAGGATGAGCCAAAGGTTGTGGTACTGATCTGGATTTGGGAGACATGGGTTTAATTCCCTGTCCTTACACAGACTTCTTGTGACAAAACCTTGCATAATAAAACCCTTCAGGAAGTGAGGCTCAGTGAGAATGACACAGAAACTGAAAAAAAAAAAAAAAAAAAAGCATTTGCAAAAGGTACAAAACATCCTAAGGCAGCTGGTTGTTAAACTTCAAGTGCTGTGCCTTGCCCAGAGGTCTGCAGAGCTTGTGTGTGTGTGCACATTGCCTTCTGGTCTGATCAGCTGCAAACAGGCTGAGGAACGAAGCTGGACATTTTTGTCCGCATGGATCAAATAGCAGCGGTTGTGACTGCAAATTAATAAAAGAGGGGGGAAGTAAGAACATAAAAGGCTGCTTTTCCAGCGCTGGCTGCCAGAATCTCTCGAGAGGCCAAAGGTGGGTCAGGCAGGGCAGCAGCAGGGTCAGGATAAATCCTCCTGGGACGCCTCTGCTCCCATCCGCTTACAAATTCATGTGACGGCTGCACCGGGAGAACGCTGAGAACCCCAAGAAGGTACCACACGGTGGCCCATTTATTTATTTATTTCCCCAAACTCCAGAGACACTTTAAAAGGATTTCCTAATGTGGCTGGAATCATTTCCACAGGCAGCCAGCTCCAACTTAATTTTCAAGGGTAATCTCCTTTCGAGAGATGGCAGAGGGATTATTTTAGAGCGGTGTAATAAGCATGCAGCAGAGAGGCTGCGTTTGTTGCCAGTCCGGTGCAGCAGCCTGCACAGCCAGGGCAGGCTGGGCTCCTTGGTTGTCCCTGCAGAGAAACCAGGACTGAGAGCGTCAAAGAGGCTGAAGACAGTCTTTGGGGAAGGGCGACTTTTCTTTCTGCAGCAGAAATAACCCACTCCAGTTCTTCAGGGCTTTGCTCTTTGAAGAGGAAAGCCAGGACAGTGCAGGAGCATCCCTCAGTCTGGTAGTTTCAGTGGAAAATCCTTCGTGCCTTCACTGCAGAGGGTCCTCCAACCCCAGCCACCATTCCACCACGTGTATGATCTGATCCAGCCACAGGAGGGGGACAAAGATGCACTTGGTGAGAAAGTTTTGTCGTGTGGAAGATTTAATTTAGCCACCGACCACAAGCCAGGGGGACTTCTCCCCTGTCGGCAGCTGCAGACCCTGTGCCTTTCGGTCCTGCGTGGTTCAGTCTTGCTGTGCGTAGGGTAGGGCCCGTGGTGTCTTGTTTAACAAAGGTCTTGGGATAATCTTGTCTCCGGGCACAAGGTGAGCAGTAGCACCTAACATCCCCCCAGCACTGACCAGTCTGGGGCGATGCCTACGAGCAGGGCTCTGCTGGGAGGCAGCGAGTGCTGCCCAGCCCATAATGCCATCACTGGAAGATGCCCCGACCTGCACGATGCACGCCCTGCCCACGGACACACAGCAAGGCCAGCGGGCATGGCAGCAGTGGCTGCAGCAAAGACAGCCTCCTGCAGGGCTGCAGGCAGAGCAGCAGGCAGCGGGGCTGGGATGGAGCGAGCTCAGCAGTAGGGAAAGCAGGTGGCCGAGCAGCAGGGAGGGATACTTGCCAACCACGCACATCACTAGGATCCTGAAAGGAAACAATTTGTTTAACTAGTTTGCCAGATAATATCTATATTATGAATGCACCAAACATTGCTTATTCCTCCTCACTGGAGGGTTCTTGCTTCCAGGATGAGCATGTTGTTTTCTCCAGTTTATGGCTAGGAGAAGATTGGGCAGAGTGGCTGAAGCCCCAGTGGCTGCTTTGCCAGGAGCAAGTGGGTCTTTGCCGTGAGCATCAGCAAAGGGGGGGTGGTTCTGCACCCCCATTAGTCACCCCACTTTTCTGTGGGGCCAAGTCTGCTCAGGGTGTCCACAAGCCTTTATTTATTTCCCTACACCACTAAGTTTGTACCTGTTTGTACCCATTCAGGGTGCACGGCAAACACCTGGGGAAGTGCTGCCTCCCAGCATGTCCTCCATGGCCACCCCTTGAGCCTGTTGCTTCTCCAAGAGTCCTCCAGGGTGGGTTTTCAGGTTGCCCTGAGGCCAACTTTTCACAAGAGACCAAGTTCAGTTCAGGGTGCTAAATTACAGTTAAATAGAAATTGTGCAGGAGAATGGAGCAGAGGATGATTTGCCAGAGTGAGGTTGTGCTTTTGACAAAAATCAATAAAATGGAAGAATGCTTTACATTTGTTTAATAAGATGCAAGGTCTTTTTTTTCTGGGAAAGTGAGTACTTCCTGTGAAGAATGTAGCTTTGTCAGGCATTGTGTTTTCTGTGGGGAGGAACACAGCTTTTCAGAAGTGAAAATGGGATGTAAGGCCCCATGGAGGAAACGTATCTGTAGGGACAGGCAATAGCACAAGAATTTAACTTCAGCTTGGGAGTTTTATGAACTGTACAAACAAACCTAGGAGGCAAGAATTGCCCTCCCCATCTTCGTTTGCCTTGTCTCCCCCATACCCATACCAAAATTGCTGTTTTCTCGTCTTGAGCCATTCAATGCAGGTCGTGCCCATGCTCTAACACAGACCAGCGTGTGTCAGGCTGTCTGAGCTGAGCTGTCGGGGGGCACAAACATCCATGGGATGGCAGGGAAGGGGGCCAGGGGGTGTGCAGAGGTGTGCGGGTGCTGCAGGGCTGTGGTACTTCTGTATCAAACCCTCGTGTTGCGGTAACTGAGCATCTGCACTCCAAATCCCTTACAAAACCAGAAAGTGAACTGTCCAAAACTAGATAGTGTTCAAGCTGCAACACATTTCTGTGGTTTTCCTGAAGTGACAGGGTTTAAAAGGAAAATGGATGAGGAGATGGATGTGACGCGTGACTGACAAGGGCATTAGTGTGACTCCAGACAAGAATTCATAGCAGCATCAGACAAACACGATGGAAGCGTATTTACGGATCTACACGGACTTAACTGGTCACCAAAACAATTTCCTTTTCTGTTCCCCAGAGGAAAAAATGAAGCTAGGAAGTATAATAAAAACTGAAACTTCAGTGCTGCCTCTTGCTGGCTTCCTGGAGTTTGAAGAACTGTGAGTGCACCTGAGCACAGACAGTGCCAGGCAAGTGCACACCTGATGCTGTTGGCAGGAGCAGAGGGGCTGTTCCTGCTCTGGAAATGCGTTTGGGACAGGCGACGTGCAGGCGGGCAGGAAGGGAGGGCAGGGAGAAGAGCCGGAGAGTTTGCAAGTGGCATAACCAGGCATGCAGCTTCCCTCTCCTCCCAGTTGCCTTTTCCCTTCATTACTGCTGAGATATTTTCCTCTAGTGCTTCAGCTTCACTTAACTAGCTCTTTGATCAGTGTTTATAGTAATGGAGCTTGGTTTAAGCTCTAATATCCCTAAATGCTGTAAATATATATCTATAAACACTAAACAAAACATTTCCTATATAATAAGCAGAGACCAGAACTGTGAATTAGGGCCCCAGACAAGGCAGATGCACAGCAACAATTCTCAAGGACTTTGAAGTTAAAAGCCTTGCTGTGTAAATGTAAGAGCTTTTGTAAGTCAAACTAAAAGTCTCATTAAGGCGAAACTTCCATGATCAGAAACCTGACTGGTTCAGTGAGAGTCCCCAAGGATGGGAGTATTTAGCACACTTTCTAATTAAAAGACGGGAGTTATGGTACAGCAGTTAAAATATGTTTTGTACTTGTCTCGGAAGCAGCCGATCTAGTCAGTAAGTTGTGTCTGCAGAGAGAGACTGCGAGGGCTCTGTGCAAAGAGGATGGAGGCAAACCAAGCTGCAAGCAGGCAGAAAGGGGGACCTGGAAGCCTCCTGTGGTTTTCTCTGTGTGCTGGGATGTTGTCAGCATGGGTAAGCAAGCAGCATCAAGCCGAACCTTCTTTGGGTGCTGCAGAAAGTCACTCTTGTGGACATCTTCTGGATGTACCCTGTGCACTGCAAGGCGTTAGGAAGGGGCTGCCCCAGTGGCCAGGAAGCCAGCTTCTGTCCATCGCCTTCCAGGGAGCGTGCATTAATCAGAGCCAGAAATAGCCAAACACTTAACAAAAGCGTTTCTTTAGGGGGGCAGTATGGGGAGAGTGAGGAGGAGAAATAAGTTAAAAACAAAGTGCATTTCAATATTTATTCTGATAATTCAGTTCTCTTAAAAACTGCTTTTGTTTCAGATTTCCTGTTGTTTTTAAAAGCTAAGAAAAGGGTAAGAGCTCCAGTTAAAAACAGATATTTTGCTTAGAGCCCCCCCCCCCAAAAAAAAAAAATCCAAAATGCTATGGATTTTTTAAAAATTTGATTTTATAAAATACTTGTCCAATATTTCAGAAAGAACCCACACATTCTTTCAGTTTGATACCAAATGGAGACTTGTCCCTGTTTTCCCACATGCCAGCAAACTAAAACATCATTTATTGTATAGTTCAGTGTCAGGACTGGTGTCCTGGTTAAATTCCTGCTGAGAGCTCATCTGAATTCAAAAGCAAAACTCCTGCTGAGTTTAGTAGTCTAAATATTCCACTTTTTTTTAGGTTAAATATTCTACTTTGTGACACTCTTTGCTGTTTGCTTTGGGCACAGTGGTCTAACTTTCTGCCCTAAGCTATTTTATTCTCTTTTCTTGGCTTCTTAACGCTCTCTGCATCCTGCTGGAGAGCAGCCCATGTGGCTGGGTGGAGAACCCATAGGTCGATGGAGGCTTTTGTCAGCTTAGAAATCTAGTAATCTGGGAGTGAAGCCTGCTTGTCTCACCTCAGTTGTGCAAGTGAGATGCATGTACTTGCATCATGGTATGCAAACCGCTGCTCTGAAATGCTGCTCTGCCTTCCTGTCGTATCGCTGGGAAACACCTTGATAACCACCGTGTGTGCAAGCAAAGGATCAGAGTTACGAAGGGCCTCCTTAGATCTCTTGAAAAGTAAATCCCCATTAATGCAGCTATATGGAAACAGGGCTGTCAGGAAAGATCTAGCCCAATTTTTGGTTGTGGGATGACTTGAAAAGCCTACCATGTTTCAAGAACACTGTGTTCAGAGCCAAGTCCTGAAGCTCATGCTTCCCCAGGCAAAGACTCGCTGCCTCCAGCTGCTGCTCAGTCAAACCTTGAGAAATAGGTCAATTGAAACTCATTTAAGTTTGGCAGGTGCGTGGCCTTCAGTGCATTGTCAGTGCACCCAGGATTACAAATATTCACACGTGCTTTGTTTTCGTTATGCTAATACAGCACCAGTTCTTGGAAATGGGAGGTTACATTTTTCATTAACCCTTAAATAAAGAACACCACACTCATTTGAAACATGGTATTTTTAGGAAAAACTTTATCCAAAGCAATGAGTACAACTAAGAAAAGAGAAGGGTGGGTGGAGGCAAAATTTCAGTATCTAGAAAACAAATGAGTTCGGCTGGCTTTAGCTGAACGGGCTAATTAAAAGCAAAAAGCAGGTGAGGCCTGGGGACAGCTTTTGGGTGAGGGGGGGTGCCTAACTGGGATGTGGGTGAACTGGGTTTGAGCACGGGGTGCTTGTTGCCTTCCCAGCTCAGTGCCCTGGGCTGTCCCTGCAGCCTTGAAGCTCCCCCAGCGCTCTGTATGGAATAATCAGGGCAAGCAGAATTATGCAAAAAATAGGTTTTCATTTTCCTTTAGCCCTAGCAGTATTATTATTTTTAATGAGTAGTTTATTCCTGATTATTAGCGCTCTGTTTTATTAGGCTGTGCTGATGTTTGTTTAAGGGATTGCCTTGTGATCTGTAATGGAGGAGAAGTGCATTGCCCTGAATCTGACTTCAGTTTACACTGGTGGGAGTCAAAAAAAAAAAAATTGACTTTTTCTTTAGGCTTTTGGTGCAATTGGCACAAAGATTGATATTTGGAAACATAGATGCTGCCTACATGGTATGAAAGGTGTTTCTGAGGTGTATTTCCCTTGAATTTGGCAGAAAGCAGCATTTTTATGCTGTCAGTTTGACTGGGTCTCTTAATGAACAGCTGTTCCTCACTGGCAGCAACCAGTTTCTTGTGGATTATTTCTGAAACAGCAAGAGACAGCAGCAATCCTTTCTGTTACCCTTGACTAAAGGCTGCCTGTCAAAATGTTTCTTTAGTCTCTCGTAGCTAGAATTAGGATATTTTTCCCAGCTCATGAGAAGTAGGTGATTTCAAAGGATTTCCCAGCCTGCTTCAGGTTTCCTCCCAAAATTCTGATTTGTGAATTTTGTGAACAAAGAAAATAAATCTCTTTCAGGTCAGATCAACAGAAACCTTTCTTTCAGGTGAGCCTAAATGCTTTATCTTACCTTTGACATCCTTTAAACTGCTTCTTTTTTTTTCCAGTGTGAAATGAAGACTATATTTTTAAAAGTTATTTCAAAGCAGAAAGTTAAAAGTCTGTAAGTTTCATTCTGAGAACGTGGAACTAAGATGCTTTGACGACTTTGAAACTCTTTGGGAAGTAACTGTAAGTGGAATATTTGTCAGATGAGACCTTTCTAAGGGTAGTTTGGGTGAATGACAGGACCACAAACAGCTTTAAATTAAATGTTTTGTATAGTAGAAATGTAAAAGGAATGCTATTTTGGGAAGTTCCCCTCTGTGGGAGCTGCTGCTGAAATCAGGAGCTTCAGATCCCTGCCATGTGGCAGTTGTTTTGATGTAGGTAACCCTGAATCAAGGTTTGGGACTGATGTCCTGTTTATTTTCCTGTTGTAAACTGTTGTGGCTTGCCATTTTCTCCTTCCACTCTGGGTATTTTTAATCCAGGAAGGAAGAAAATGGTGTCCACAGGACTAGATGAAATTTAAACAATGGACATCTCTTTGGTTCCAGTTCTTACTGGCAGGAATAAGGAAGGAGAGGAAGGTGAGTGTGAACCAGAATGTTAGCAAAGCTTTCCAGGCATTTCTTGGGGCACATGGTGCTAAAAATCTGTTGCTCCCTGCTGAAGAAGATGCTTACACAGTATCTGTTTGCTGCTGCCAGGTGTTTATCAGCTGATATCCCCACCTGGGCAATGTTCCAGGAAGCATCAGTGCTGTTTGGAAGGTCGAGGTGCCCGGTGCTGGTTATCTGTTCTTTTTTCATCCCTGCCAAGCTCCTGAGTGTCTTCAGCAGCCAGAAACATTTTCAGTGCCTCCTCCTCAAGTCTCTCTGCTTCACTTTTCCTACGTATGCTCTACATCTGTCTAAGGCAGTTTTCTTTCTGCTAGTATTTTCACAATATAGATGAAAACTCCAGCATAATTAAATAAACCAGTGCTGAACCCCCCCAAAGAACAATTATCTGTTCTGTGAAATACTCCCGGCAGAAATCTTGGAAAACTTACATGTAATTAGTACGTCAAGCCCTGCTGCAGAACTAAGTATAATGCATTAGGGCTTGTAGTGCTGACTTCTCTTGGACTCCAGTCGACCAGTGATAGCAAACCTGTGGGCAGCGTGCAGACTGACTGCATTTATACATTTACACACAGATAGTGTCATAATTTTTGAAGCTATTTGAAGTTTACGCTACCCCGGTCTCTATTATGCTTGCTAAGCTGTTCTCCCAGTGTGCCCTCACCCTTTAAATGGCTTTTCTCTGGATTCTGTGCCTTTGGGGGAAGGAATGGTCTTGGAGGTGAGAGCGTTGGCCCAGAACTTAGCAGAACTGGATTAATGGCATGGCTGGGCTGTGGGCTTCTGTGGATGAATCGCTTTGGCCCAGATCTTAGAAGGTGTCCAGGAGCCTGAAGTGACAGACAGGATTGTTCCAGGATATGTGTACATCCAGCCCTTACTGATTGGGATTGCATTAGGTGCCTGAAGACATCCTGTGTTGCCTGACCCAAGCTATGGTGAAGTCGACAGAAAGACAAAAGGAAATCGGTGTCTTTATATTATGTGCTTATTGAACACGGAGCCATCTTATTTGTAAGCAAGGCTCAGGGGAGAGCTCAAAGCCCTCTGTAAAGCCTGGCAGCGTTAATGATGGAGGGTGCTGGGCTGGCAGCTCTCTTGTACTTCCTAAAGGGAACAATTTGCCAAGAGGGGTCACAGCCCTAGAAGTTGTTAGTTCTGTAACAGCGTGTTGAGTTGTCTTTTGTTCTTCCAAATACTTCCAGTGCTTCCCCAATAGAGGAACAAAAAACCACAAACATATATGGACCAGAAAATCCTATAGCTCTGCTTCAGATCAGCTAATACACCAGCTACCTGGGGGAAAAGAAATAGTTCTGACAGGGAGTTCTCATACTAGATACATATTTGGAGTCCTTTTTATCATAAAAGAGGAAGAAGCCATGCTTAATTCACCACTGGAAAGTACCCAAGCGCTAGGATGAGAAGGGAGATGTCTGAAAACTGATGTAAAGCAGAATATTAACACCAGTATGTGAGCACTACTTTATCTTGAAAGGACCTATAATAAATATTTTCAAAGGTATAAGATGATGTGCATCCACTGGGTATTAAAATCTGGAGGGGGACTAGTTTGAAGACGAGCTTTGTAAGGAAGATGCTCCTCAGGGACGGTGTTGTAGGTTTGGGATGTGCTTCTTGCCTTTCCTGCAGGTGCGAGCAGGGCTGACACAACCCTTCTGGACTACAAACTGGTGCAGGCTTGTTTCCTGTAATGTTGGATGGAAGTGGTGGAACTGAAACAGGAGTGCAGGAACAGGGAAGGACCGCAGGGAAAGCTTCTCCCTGGGGCAGCCACATCAATCTTTGCTATCACAATTTCTCACCACAGCCTGCAGGGGCACGGCCAAACCACAAGACCTGCTGCTAGTCTCTCCTCCTGGGAGAGATCCTGGTTTGCATTGAGCTATCGAGGAGTTCTGCTGTCCCTTGGAGGATGGAGAGCTGTTCCCTTGTTTCTATGGGAACACCAGAGGGAAGGAGGATTTGGTACTGCAGGTTGTCTGAAGTCCTAACCAAGGTGGCTTGCAATGGCTACAACACCCAGCAGGAGCAAAAATGGCAATGGATTCATTGTTGGGATAGGGTTAGAAGTCCTCTGCCAGACCTCTTAAATGGAACTGCCCAATAACACGGTCACACAACAGAGGAAACAGGCGGGTCTGGGCAGCCAGGTGCAGCTGCAGAGAAGGGAGAGCTCCCAGGAGGGCTCCACCTCTGCCTTCTGCCCTCTAACAGAGTGAGCCCAAGGTGACACCTCCAGCATCCACCAGCGGGCAGTGACTGAGGTCACCATGCTGGGGCTGCCAGTAGCCAGCTGGATGCCAACCCCTGCTATGCTTCAGGAACAAATCTGTGTGTGGATGAGGCCTTTTGCACCATTTCTGAGCACGAAATCCCCGGCCAGGCCTCTGCAGGAGCAGCTGAATTGTCTCCTGGGCTCTCTTTGGCCCTCCAATGCGTGAACACAGAGTGGCAGTGAGGATCCAGCTCCCCTAACCTGCTAAAGCTGTGGATGAAAATGCACAGTGCTGCCCTTGAAGAAGTGGAATCAGAGGAGTCTGTGATAGGGGAGCGCAGCATGGATAAAAGAAGAATCTGAAGGACTTTGAACATGTGAGAGAATGTGAACAGGGGTGATCCCAGAAGAGAAATTCTTCAGGGAATCAGAAGGAAAATAGATGTTAGGGAGGCAGGAATGAAACTGTTTGAAGTCAGAGGGGGGAAGCTGGATCTTAGTTTTGATCAAGAAAAGGCTGAGAGGAGGCTGAGTAATCTCAAATCAAAGTACGGGGGAAATCAAACCTGAACATTAAACAATCCACAAATCTTTCCCTTGAAGAGATGAGATCCAAGGACCCAGAAAAGCGAGGTGAGAGGTTTCCTTAGATCCTTGCAGAGGGACAGCCTCCGCCTGGAGAAGGGGCCAAAATTCCCCCTGGTCTGACGGAGAGGGGGAGAGGGAAAGTGGTTGATGGGACCAAGAAAGTCTGCAAGCCTTGCAGGGCCAGCAGATTAGCACCATATCCCCACTAGAGCAGAAGGGAGATGTGCAGTAAATGTTTGGGTTTTTTTCTTCTTTTTTTTCTCCCTTTTATTTCCTATCAGGAATTGTGTTTTCTGTCCTAGAAGTGCCCAGGTCTGGCACTATCTATGTGGTTGAACCCTTCTCTCAGGTGCTGCCCTGACTCGTGCTGGCTGTAAGCCACAGCTTCTCCGGTGAGCCTCCTGCTCAAGCTGTGCGAGTGCATGTGTGTGAGCCGCCCTGCCAAGCTGATGGGCCGGAGCTTCAGAATTAACAATGTTGACTCAGGCCTGAAGACTTTAAAAGAATTTCTATCAACAGATTTTAAAGATCTTAAAATATACAGCTTGAGTAGCCTTAGGTTTCTCAGGCAGCTGCCAAATCAAACTGAATAATAAAATAAAACTGAATAATAAAGTGATCACACAGTGTAAGATCAAGACAGGGCCGAGTCAGAAGCACCTCCAGTAATTACTGGATTGGGAGCAGCCTCCTGACAAGCCTTGAGTTTCTGCTGACATGCAAACCGAAAACAGCAACAAAACTTCCCCAAATGAAAACATCTCTTCCCTTCCGGCTCCACGTTTACTCTTTTTGCTCTGTGCTATTGGCACGAGCTGGATAACAGAGGTGCCAGGTGGGGCAGGGAGCCCAGGAAGAGGAGATGCTGCTCCGGAGAGGTGGTGGCCAGGAGGAAAGGGATGTGGGCGACCAGGGCCAGGTGGAGTATGGGGACACCGGGGTGTCAAAGGAGGGTCCTGCAGAGGGTGATGCTGATGGAGGTGTGAACCTGACACCGACCAGCACCAATCCCTGCTGTTACTCTCATGCCTGCACCTAGGAGGTCTGTCTCCTCTTCTCCTCTCCCCGGAGCTGCCACCACGAGTCTTAGCCACCAGCATCAGTCGTGACAGGACGGGTCGCTGCCTGTGCCCACGCTGCCCCAGCGTTCCCCACCCGCTTTGCACGGAGCCACAGCAGCTTCCAGCCTTCCTTTTCCTTTTATTGCTGGTTCTGTTGAAAAGCCAGCAAAAATCAATATTAAAAGCCTGGTGAGGGGTTTTACTAAAAAGATTAAATTGCCTTGAAATGCTCGTTCTTTATGATTTGTATTGCGGTAATGCTACAAAGCCCTAAAAGGCCCATATAGGAAACTAGAGTTTGCTTTAAAGCTACATATGTTCTGTTTGGGGACCTGGAGGTTTTTGATGAAAAGATTTCATTTTTTGATAAAAACATTCTGGTGAAAATGGAGCTATTGAGAAAGAAGAACCAATTTTTATTCCTTTTTGGTGACATTTTTCATGAGATAAAATGTAATTCCTGAGAATCTCTAACTCTGGTCCTTTTTCATTCTTTCTCTCTCGGCTCCTGGCATCTATTTCCCATTGTCCTTTCAGAGTGCCAGGGCAAATATATCTTTCTATTTTGGTATTGTCAAGAGGTAAGGCTGTAGGGAAAGGTAATATCTTTTCTTAGAGCAACTGATAGAACTGGAAAAAAATGGACTTATTTTTGGGTATAGAAGCCCTGTCTGCCTCTTTTGTTTATAAATTACCCTTCTGTTCTCCTGGAGACCTTCCTGTCTCTCCACTGAACTCTTTTAACTCTAGCATATACACTCAAAAAGGGTGCTCATCATTTATCTTTACTGCTCCTGCAATCTTCTCGTCACCTCTGCTTGCTTTCCTCCTTCAGCTACTTATTCTTCTCCACTTCGCAATCTTCTCAAGTGGCATCTGTAGCTTGTATTTTATTACTTTTTTGCGCGTCTTCCTAATCCTCCATTACTTGGGGCATATCCTTTGTTATCTGTGGTAGTCTTCTCTGTGCCCTGGGGACGTTTATCGCTAATTGGTTCACATAAATGGGGAGGTAAACATTCATTTCTCTTAGAATACACATTTTACTTGCAGTGGTGCAACACACAGAGCTGTTATTCTTTCCTTCTTTCCTTCGTGGTGTAATGCCCAGCTGGTCAGAGCTGCAACACAATAAAGCGCACCCCTGGCAAGGTCTGCAGTGCACTGAGCAGCAGGTGTAGGATGAGCATTGCTGCCTTTGAAACCCACTGACCTTGCTGGGAGATGTGGCAGGGCCTGCAGAAGTCAGGGCTGTATGCAACTCCACCTCTCTGTGGGGAAACACCCCTGTAAACCCTCAGCTTAACAGGAGGAGGGAGACTGTAGAGGGAAGAGGGAGGCAGTAGGTTCTGCTCACCATTTTTGTTGGCAGCCTGGGTAGTGGAATAGGTAGTAAGTATGCTGCTTAAATTTACAGATGTCACCAAGCTAGAAGGGACTGCAACAGGGTGAGAATTGAAATGAGTTCAACACATTGCAGAAACGCTTTGGAAGAAACAAACAAGAGTTACAGGCAAGTGTAAGGCAGGAAACTTGGGCTGGAATAATCAAGGTACAGAAGATGAGGACAGGGCAGCAGTTCTGCAGAAAGGGAGCCGATGAGGAGAGAAAAGTGAAGTCTGGACCAGAAGTCCAGCAAGTCTCACGGCCATGCTGGGGGAATAAAAGGCACAGAGAGGTACGGCATCATGTAACAGGATCCTTTTACAGCAAAGTGGTGGAGGCTGGGTCTCGGAGAGGCTTTTTGTGGGGTGAGCAGTGCCCAGGGTGAGGATGCTGAGGAAGAAGGTCTGCCCGGGCTGAGGCATGTGGAGATGATGGAGCTGTGGGGCAGGAGCTTGAGGCAGCAGCTCCCCAAGGTCCTGGAGCCCCTTGCCTTGTGGGCATGCATCTCACCCAGAGCTCTGTTGGATCACTGTCTGGAGACAGGGGCAGCTCACCCTGCCCAAAATGTTGCCCTCAGATGTGTGTCAGTTTGTCTCGGTAGTGCACGAGCTGCCTGTAGGTAGGCCAGGGAAGGAGGCTTAATTTTTTTCACTTCACTAGACATTCTTGTGGTAAGAGGAGGATAGGAGTTTAACTATGCTGTTGGCCTTGAGGCTTTAGGTATCAAGGAGAGATTATTTCAGAGATCAAACTGAATGCTGATTCGAGGGAGTAGCTCATCCCTTTGGAGTGCTCCAGAAGGAAAAGGGAACATTGTCAGTTCAATCTACTGTGGAATTTATAGTATTAATGATCTGAAGAACACTTTAGGGATTTCTGTCAGATGTCTATTTTAATTTAAACTCTTGGGTGTTTAACTACCCAAAATATTGAGTTCTAGTCATTATAAAAACTAATAACTGGCTTATTTTGCTGCTAATTCAGAAACTGAGGTTAATTATCTATAGTGAAAGGATGTGGTACTAATCTAAAGTCTACCTGAATAAGACACTGTGGTTAATTGATTCCCCATGAAATGACAAAAGATTCCTTCAGAGTAAAGAGATGTTTAATATTCAGAGCTTTCTCAAAGGTACTAAGTTTTGCTTCTCATGAAAGGTTTTTTTGTTTGGCTTCATCAGCTCTACCCTACCCTTTTATTATTCTTATTGTCACTCTATCTTTATGAAAAGTACCATAGGGTGATTATACGTTTTCCAGGTGGAAGCCAGTCTACTATGTCCCTTTGATTTGCAATAAACCTTGTCTACAACAAGATGTTACCCCACCGAAGGAGATGGGAATTGCTGGATATCCAATCCACAGATGTGGGGTTGCACCTAGAATTTGGCACCTGTGTTTGGTCCACACAGACGGGTGCTTCAGCAGAGCTGCATGCTTGCAGGTGAGCATGGCCAGGATTTGGCCCTGCTAACTGTTCCAAAATCACGGGCACATTAGTCTCAGAGCTGAAATTCTTCTTTGTGCTCTGCCCTGTATTCTCTCTGCTCTGCCGTTCCCTTTTTTCAGGGCTCTGAATCTGCCCACTCTCCCACTAGTTTATTTAATAAAAATTACTTTCTGAGCCAACTGCAAGCAGCTAAAAAAATTAATTTAAACTTCCCCTAAAGTGTATTTGTCACTGTCCACTGCTGTAATTCATTACATTGTATCCTAGCATACCCTGAACATGGCAGTGTCAGAAGTCTGATGATGTAGTGCAGTCTCCATGTATAATATATCATGAGAACAGTTTCAACTTGGGTGATATATTAAGTCAGCCTGGAAGGATTTTGAAAATAGACCTAAATTTCTAGATTTTTTTTTGTGTAGCTTTGAGTGGTTGAAGGCTTCACCCAAAGCATTTTACTGAATATCTAAATCATTTCTCCCTTGCCAGGCACATGTTGGAGTTAGGGATGTCAATTAACCTAGTGGGGCTTTGTGGCTGGCTGACCGAAGCCTACGTGTGCATCACGTCTACTTACCGAGCTCATTTTGCAGTACTGCCTTGACCTGGTTATGTTTAAAACAGCAAATATTAAATATGCTTGCAATCTAAAGCGAGCAACGTGCAGTTCAGCCGGGCTTGTGAGTGACGGGAATACAGATGTGGGTGTGATGAGCACGATTGTCTCCCGCTGCATGGGATCCAGCCCTCCCAGCAGAATGCTGTGCGGGGCAGAAAGCACCGGGCTTTCCTGATGAAAATAACTTGTGAAGGATGGGCTGGGTGGTGTGGCTGGATGCAACTGGACCGAGAGGGCAGGAAAGGGAGAAAGAGCTGAGAACAAAAGCTGGAAAATGTAAACCGAGAGTAAATAAATAGGAGGGCAAAAACAGCAGGAAGAGGAAGGAAGAAGTGGGAAAGAAAATGGGAACAGCTATTAGGCTTTGCTTACAGGCAAGTAGCTTGTTATCAGGGCAGGGCAGGACTTTCTCTTGGAATTGTTTTTCAGTGCAAATAAAAATAAATTTAGGAAAATAACACAAACATGAACAGAGGTTTTCTACCTCCTCTCCTTCCCACTTCACATCAAAATGCAACTTCTCCCCCTTTCTCTTTCCAAGTTTTCTGTTCTTTTTGACAAAAGCCATGTATTTCAATCAGATCTCCTTTTAAGAGGCTTGGGGTCTTACTGAGCTTGTAGGATGCTATAAGGTGATCATGAAATGGATTTTGCACTCTTGTGCTGTGCCCCGCCAGTAGGGCACAGAAGCAATTCCTGCCCTTTTTGAAGTAACTACCTTCAGCTGTCAGCGCCATGGCAGAGAAAAAAAAATATCTGCATGTATGTGGGAGCTTTTTAAATGTTATCTAACAGTAGTAACCATTCAGCCCAACTCAATGTTCAAACTTAATTACCAGGAAAATGCTATACATTATGAAGATTTAAATCATTTAACAAGCCTTGTGCGAGTCTTAATGCTTTTTTATTACTGCGTTTTTCATATCCTTTTTATTTGATAGGACAAAAGCAATACTTAGCATAGATTTCCAGGGCAGGGATCGCCTTGTGCTTTGCAGAAGGCACAGCAGGCTGAAAAGTAGGAGAAAAAAGAAGTTTGCACTGATCACTAAATCTAGGACAGGAATGACAGAGAGCCCCTTTGCAGCCAGGCTGTTTCCATATGAATTTTGGCAGGGTCCAGAGTAGGGAGGGTGCACCCAAGGAATTAGCCCCAGTGTGGTTACTCCTGATGTGCAGTCAAGTTAGCAGCTCATGGTGGTTTACATTTTGGCATCATGATGCATCCACACCTGAAGAAGAGTCTGTAAAGGGAAAGAAAGAAGAAATACTTTAGGCTGAAAGAGCAAACAGGACAGAGGTAAATGCCAGCATAGTGCTTGTTCACCCCTCGCCTAAACTGCTCCCCTTACTAAGGCCACAGCTCAATGAAAAAGCAAATCCAGTGTTAGGACCTAAATACTCAGTCCCATTGTGGCAACACACTAATGTGGCAAAAACTGTGCTCGTGCGAAACCTGTGAGGAGCTGCAGCACCAGGCAGGGCCCCGTTCACTGCAGCTTCCCCTCACGCTGTACAGGTTGTCTGTGTTAAGCACGGAGCAGAAGTATAATATATGTGTCTCCCTAGGCAGTAAAGTCCTACCTCCACCTTCTGCTGAAAGCCCAATTTAGTCTGTAAGCTTTCCTGTATGGCCAACCTTTGGACAGTAAGCTGGGATGTGAGCCTACTGAATTTATGGATTTGGTGCTGAGGGGCTCTTTTTGTCTTTTGCCCTTTTAACTAGGTATTATCTAAGGACTTGCACTTTGATCTTTAATGTCTTTTTGGAAGTAGTATTTATTTTTTAATTCTCGTGATCCTTAATATTTTCAATATCCTGAAGAATATTCGGTCCTTCTCTGACTCCTGTGTGAGATGAATGTTTCTGATGCCTCCTGCGGCAGGCAGTTCGATGCCTTGCGTGTCCTGTAAAAATGATTTTCTCAGATCAGTGGGAAATGTTAGATTCTCATTCCGGTCCATGAGTCCTCTGCAGGTGGTTGTTACGATGCCGCTGGTTAAATTGGCCCCAGTGCAGCACCCAGTGCAGGTCAGCAAACTCGTGGTTCGAGGATCTCTGTAACAGAACAAAGACAAGGCAGAACTGCATTAGCAATGAATTCATTAAGCATTTGCATTTTCATGGAAATCTGATGCTATTTCATCTAATCAAAGATTGTACTTTTTTCCCCAAAGTCTTATGTCTCAATCTATAACTGACACGCTGTGAAATATCTGAAATCCACTTGAAACCCCATGGGATCACCGCTGAATTCCACAGCCTTGTAGCATATGCAATTACACTAAGATACGCAGAAATTTCTGTCTCTTCTCACAAGCTTTTCTCCTAGATCTGTAGAAAGCATATTTGCACCAAGTGGAGAATTTTAATTCTCACCCAAAAGACTCTTTGTTCATTTTTGCCAATAACCTTTACGATTGTCTGCAGTTTCACAGACTATGCATACATCCAATACTGTGACTTAACTGTTTCCAGATTTTCTACTTACCCTTAAATATATATATATATATATTGTGGAAAATTTCTTACTGTGGCTTCTAGGTTTTTAGTTAGCAGAAGTCTCCAGAATTTGACCTGTGAAATACGTGTCTCTGAGATGCTGGAATTATCTCAGTTGAACTCTGCATCTCATCTAGTTTCTAAAACTCAACATCTGCATCTGCATTTGCAGACAGACCTGGCACTGAGCTTGCTCTTGCTTACCCTATTGTTCCTCATTTGTTCTCTGCATCACCTTCGCTTATTGGCATATGGGCTGCTAATTACAGGGCTGCTCTCTGGCCCATCAGCTATTCAGTTATGTCCCCCAGGTGAAATGAGCCCAAACAAGTTGGGAGAGACTGTTCAAATCTGTTCCACGCAGACTGAGAGGAATGAAAAGAAAAGCCAGCATTCATCATTCAAAAGATAAACATTTGACAGCACAGCTTGACTATGTCAGGAACACTTCTGTTTTAATAGTACGCCTGCAAGCTTTCAAAACAAGTGTTTACCTGTCACAATAAACAGTTATGAGTGAAGTACACAAAACACACTAAACTCGGAGCTGGCAAGCTTCCAGAAATGCCATGTGCAGTTAAACTCTTGAGCTTGTCATCCCATCCAACATAAATCTCTTCAGTTGTCTTCTGTCTTCTTCAGTGTGTATTGTGGGACTCCTCTGATTGCCTCGGAGACATCTGTCTCGGATGCATACAAAATCCCGGGATGTATAGCAAGTGCCTGGAGCTGACGGGTGTGTTAAGGTCTGACCCTTAAACAGCTGCAATTAATTCCCTAATAGCTGCTGGTGAGTCTGGGTGTCTTGCATTGCTCCTCTGCATCTCTGGAAACAAATTGTATTTGCACAGGCTACAATTCTCTGCTTATAATTGAGTCCTGGGCATGGGGAAATAGTGGAGGAGTAACAGGATGCTGGACGCTGCCTTTGAAAAGGAAAAGTAGAAGCCTGGAGCAGAGCAGAGTGGAGAAAACAGCTGCACTGAGGTGCTGGATCAAACCCCGTATCTGCATCTTCTGGTGACTTCAGAAAAGCGAGGAGCCTGGTGTGGAGACGGGCCTGAGTCTGTTTGAGGCTGACATGAGAGAAGGTCAGGAGTTTGCTTGGCTGGGGTTTTCTTTGACTGTGCCAAACAATGAGAATTCCCACTTTTTCAGAGATGTTATTTCACTTTGTAGGACTTCCTGCCAAGTCTAACGCTGTGCAGCATACTGGAAAAATAGCTAAAGTCAATAAATACGGCCCATAAAAGTAAAGTCTGGCACGTTTGCACAGGAAACAATTACGTCTTTCTTTTCTTTTTCCTTTTTTTTTTTTTTTTTTTTTTTATACATTTCAATAGTTTAAAGAGAGGCTAGGAGAGAAAGAGGAATTTCCTCCTGTATGTATATATTTTTAATGTGACATTTCACTTTTTAGTGGCAGAGTGAGGTGTAGGCCAGCGTTGGTTTGCCAGGTAGTGTGGTCTGAGCAGAACACACTGGTTCCAGTGCCCCCCTTCTGGTCTTCTGATGGGGGAAAGGGGAAACAACAGCTGAAATGGAAACTGGAGAATTTCAGACCTGGGCTCCTGGGTTGAGGTTTTGGCACTTCTGTGGTGCAAACCACATGCAAATCAAGGTAATATGGGTTGTACAGGGAGTAATGCTCAAGATAGGGCAGTCAGTTCTACAGCGTTCTTCAGTCTGCATGGGTTGTTTCTTGGCCCTTTTTGAGGCTTTTTTCAAGAAATGCACGCTTCCTGACCTGTTATGGATTTGGTGGTCTAAAACAGAGGCTCACACCACCTCCCAGTGGGGCACTTGCTCGGACCTCAGTGCAAGGCTCCACACCTCCAGACTTGCAGGTGAGCACCATAAGCACCAGGCAATTGGTTTTCTCCCTTGCTCTGCATGGCCTTTCACAGCAGCAGTCCTCTCCCGAGCGGGTTTTTGGGCACTCCTGAGTCCAAGGGGACCCGCTCGGGGCTGCTGGTGATCCGACCCTCGCCTTTCCCATAGTCTGTGTGGGTGGCCTCCTCGCCCGACTCCCATGCAACATTTCAAAAGGCCTCGGTTTTGTTCCAGTGCGGAATGTAAAAGGCTTTCAACATCTCAATTGAAAAAAAAAAAACCAACAAAAACAAAAATTCCAACGTTTGGGCTCCCCATTTGCCTTCCAAGAGCACAGTGAGAAAAAGGAAGGTCTGCCCTTGTTCAGTCCTGGCAAGTCCAATCTAGAGCTGTGTAAAAATGCATCTAAAAAAAGGACCTTTCTTCCAATAAATGGCCATTTAATGAATAAAAGAGAAACAATTGAAGTCTGCAGTAATAGAACAATTATGTGCTGTTGTGCGTTCCAGCTGGCTACACATTGAACAGTTCTTACAAATTGCCGGAAACGCAGCGGCACACGGACCCGATACGTTTCAGGACAGTCATTAAGAAGAAATACCATGTGTCAATCTACTGAAGCCCTCCGAGGGCATTATCCTCCTAAAATCCCTTAATTACTGCTCTGGGGCTCACGTGTGTGCCTGGCCCGCAGCGTGCACGAGAGGGAGAGTGCTGGAAGTGGTAACCCCGGTGTGATGTTCATTAACTTTCTCAGTCTCTGCTCTTTCCTTTTCTGAGCAGCAGAGGGAAGAAAGTGTGCTAGGGAGGCTGCAAAGAGAGCAAGGAGAGTCCCAGGCAGGAGGAGGTCTGAATGGCTGGGGTGGAACAGGTAAGGAAGTCAGAGAAGCAAATGTGCAGATGTGAGATGAGAGGAGAAACATGGACGCACAGATGGGATGAGAAGAAAAGCAAGGAGGACAAAACAGCTGGTGGAAGCTGTGCATTCTCTTTTTTAGACGTTTCTTTGATATTTAGCTGTTTGGTATTCAAATGGCAACAAGGAAGTTGAAAATGGTGCTGGAAGGTCTGGGCTTGGAAGCCACACATGTTCATAAAGCAAACTGCCCACCCAGTGTTGTCGGTCAGAGGTTTGGGGATCGGGGCTAGCCCTCTTGGAGCCCCCAGACAAAGAGTGATGGATTCAGACTTGTGGCCTGCAATGTGCTGCCCAAGAGGCCTAATTCTGGATCTGAATCAGAGATAATTGAACCACTCTGTGGGCATTTGTGGATGCACGAATAGGGGAAAAGGTGTGGGGCGATTCTGAGCAGTTCAGTAACAGAAACGAGACCTTCGGGCTCCGGCAAGGTTCTCACCTGGCTGATTTCATAGCGATCTTTGGTCATTCAAAAAAGTAAGGTCGTGAGGGTTGTTCAGAGCTGGCAAGCGCTGATTAAACATGATATAAATACCTCTGCTATGTTAGATCTGTGGGAAGAATTTAAATGTCTGAAGAGCAGAGGAGTAGGGATTAACGAGCTGTGAAGGAAGGAGATGTATTTAAGGTGTTTGTGAATAGGGAGAGGACGAAGTTCCTGCTCCATATTTAAGATATTAAAGCTACTTTGTGGGTTTTTTTTCTTTCAAAAGAAAGCCTGAAAACCCCCGCAGTTCTGAGTACTTGTCAGGGATGTAATGATGGAAATTTTGTCAGCCTCGCTTTGCATAATAGGGATCATTATGTGATGGTAAATTTCTCTGTATGTTCTGTATGTTCCTAATGTGGGAGGAATAAAATATTCCTCAGGTTTCTTTTGCAGCGCTTGTCAATGAACGCACTGGGTCAGATTGTCTTCTCGTTTATTAGCAGGGAAAGCTGAGATGACTTTATGCAAGCACAACAGTAGGAAATCACAGTGCCGGGAGACAATAAGCCAGGCTTATTGTTTCAAATCCTGCCAGCCTGACAGGTACTTCTTGCATCAGCTGTATTTTAAGTTCCTCTTTGAAGCTCTGCTTCCCAACCCCAGCCCCTGAGTCCCTCGGGTACGGATCGGCTGCAGGGGGTAGGGGCACTTGGTTATCAGCGGGGTGAATTGTCCCAGGAGGCTGTAGAAGCTTGTAGCACATAGTTTCAGTGCTGCTGCTTTAGGAGTTTCTAAACACTGCAGAAAGCCTTCCTGGAAATACAAAATTGGGCTTTTTTGTTTTGTTTTGTTTTTTTTCAGAGACCCCTCCAAGGCCTTTCCAGGACTCGAGTGTCCCACACGCCTCTGATAACCAGACACAGAGCCCTAACTTAGGCTTACACAAGCAACTGCCTGCTTGAATGAAAATAAGTCGAATCTGGCTAATAATAGCAGCTAGGAATTTCAGTGGAGCTTATCTGATTTTAACAACCGACTCCCCTCTGCTCCTTTGTAAATCTCAGTGAGAAATACACGGGGAGGAGTGTTAAACGGTGCTTTGCAAAGGAAGGTTAAGCTGTTGCAGTCTGCAGAGGGCAAGTAGAGGCCCCAAGTGGCTGCATGGCTGGTCCCAAGGTGCAGAGGGGCAGGGGCAGGTCCAGAGGCTGCCCGCAGCATCCCATTGGGGTGGTTCGGCTGCAGGAGCCCCCGAGTGGCCCCACTGCTAGCGGAGGGTGCCTGGAGTTGGGAACACAACTAATTGGCCTTCAACAGTAACGCCAGTAGTAACTGGAATAAATTAAGCTTTCCAACAGGGAAGGCAAGGTGTCCTTCTGCATGCAGTAAGTAGGTATTTGTTCAAAACAATTAGACTCCATAGCCTAGTTTAGTACTTAATCAATTTATGTGGTTAGCTAAAGTACCTGCATATGCCCCTAATAATTGGTGACACCTTGTTCCTAGAGCACTGCTATGTGCTTACAGAGAAATTACATTTTTAATTATGCCACACAAGCCTAATGGAAAATCTAATTATGACAGTGGTATTTTTCAACTTTTGTACAAATAGTGTATTTTTTGCAATGCAGTTTCAAGTGTTGCTTCTGCTGTAGGACTTCAGGAGAGGAAATGCGTTCTGCTCAGTTTGTACCATGCTTCACTTTATTATTTATTAATCACTGCTATGTATTATTTGTATGCTGTCATAAATGTCCTGGTAGTTGATGCAGTAAAGCAGGCAAATGGGAGTCATTGCTCAAAAGATTCTCACTGACCTAAAAGAAACAGTGCTGTAAGCAGTGGAAATAACCGACGCTGTTTCTTGGGGATTTGTGCCTTGTCTTTTTATTCTCTGATGCCTAATGTGGTGTGATCTCTGATTGAAATGCTTTGCATGGATTAGGACACTCACAGGATTCCTTTGTGCCTAATTAGGGTTGGGGTCTTGCTGGAGCCTTTTTCTCCCCAGGGACAAAGTACAAATAATTCAGTCTGGGGCCTCGCTTCTCCCTCCTCCACCCTGCCAGGTGACAAGGGGCTCGCTGGCTTTTCGTGGTCAGGGTTCCTCTGATAACTCCAGTCCACCAGAGTGTTCATAAACCGACTGTGTGGGCCAAAAGCCACTCCTCTTCTCTGATTTCCCCCCAGTGATTTCTGTGAGAGCTTGGCCAATACTTTTTGTGAATTCAGCCATATTTATAGCGCTTTAAAACAGCATGGTGTGTCTTATCTGGCTTATTGTTTAATCACAGAGGAAAGATGGGATTCTCAGTGCTGTCTGGGGCTGGTCTGACGCTGCTCCTGCTCGGTACCCAGCCTAAGCACCCCCAGGGACAGAGGGGGGACAGCTGAGCGGTTCTGTGCCTCATCTCTTCTGCAGAGGGACTCACCGCGGGGCAGAGCAACCCAACAGCCGCTCCTTCTGAACCACTGCAGCTGGCAGCAGCCAGGATTTGCGATGAGTAGCTACTGATTTAATTGATCATAGCAGACCAACCCCTCGAGCTTTTCAAAAGATTTGACTTCAGCGGCTATAAAAGTTACTCAGGTTCTTAATTAGCCTCCAGTTCCTATCCGAAGGGGTCCAGGGAACCTCTTGCTCGTAAAATGGAGGCAGTCCTTCTCTGCTCGCTGTCTCCCATCAGCTTGAAGCATTTGGCAGGAAGGGATGTTCCCTCCCTGTGCCCTCTGGGGGTGCCCCTCTGGGCTGTTACCCAATTCCTGGGCATAACAGAGGGGCACTGGTGCGGCAGGGAGCTGCGTGCATCAGCACCCTGCCGATGGGAGCAGAGCTCTCCAGCACAGGGACAGGCAGTTTCCTAGGCCAAATCTGTGGTTCCTTTGAGTTTCTCCCAGAGGAGAACCTGGGGAAAAAAAATCATGTCACTCCAAAGGCGACCTGCTTCTGAGGATGCATTTCAGAGCAAAACTAAAGGGTGTTTAGGTATAAA
Organism: Aythya fuligula; assembly: GCF_009819795.1. NCBI lineage: Eukaryota > Metazoa > Chordata > Aves > Anseriformes > Anatidae > Aythya > Aythya fuligula. The sequence continues at coordinate 2,632,463 of NC_045578.1, read as the reverse complement.
GGTGTTTCCAACTTCTTCACTTGCAAGTGGCACAGGTGCACCCTGAAACTTGAATTGGTCAAATGTGTCCTGGGTATGCCTGGGTTGGCAGAACATGTTGCTCTGAGCTCGTATTTTTTTCTTGGTTTCTTTAAAACAGCTTGTTCTGCTCGGATGCTCTGTGTCTGCTAATAGATAATGTTATGGGAAGGGCTGTAAAACCTTATCACTGGAGAGTGCTGAAAATGTGAATTCGTATTAGTGTATAGAGTCTCTTTTCCTGCAAACTTTAAGGTATATTGCACAACTGCAACTCTCCTGCTATCACGGGTACTCTGCCTAGACCAGATGTGATTGCCTTGTGATACGTGTTTCCGTTTGAGCTGGAGAGTGGCTAAAAGCATCATGCAGGCTCCCTTCTTCCTCTTTAATCAGAGGACATCTCTTTAATCGGAGACATCTACATTTTCCAGACATTCCCAGCAGTCCAAGGGTGGTATATTAAAAGTGAGTGGAAGGCAGCGAGGTAAGGACAGCACCAAGCCAGAGCTGGCCATCTGTCCGGAGTCCCTGAAAATGAAAAGCCAATTCTGGGAGGGAACCAAGGGGATGTGGCTGACTGGCGTGGCATCCAAGTGAATGGCAGTGCCTGCTGCCCTGTGGGCAGGAGATCGTCTGACAGAAATGTATTTGGAAATTATTTTAGGATTTTCCTGGCTATTTTGGTTTACTTTGGCCTAATCCACCTTTGTGTTTTTATTCTTTGGCTCGCGGCAGCAACTACAGCATTGTATTGTCTTGCTCAAAGCGCTGCTGCCAGGATGAGGCAATTTTCTTTCAGCAGATCCATCCCCAAAGCTTTCAAAGTGCCTGAGATTATGGAAGATACCCTGCCTGTGCAACTTAATTGGACTATTGGGCTAAGACTGCTGCAAAGATATCCCTGTTAAGATATTAACTGATAGGAGCTCCTACAGATTAAATTTTATTTGTTGAATTATGGTGATCAGAGCAGTCCCATCAGGTAGAACTGCAGAGAACAGGTTTACTAATAAATACTGCAGAGCAATTCGTCATTTCTCATTTCTGCAAGGAGCCTCAAACACAGCAGATTGCTGCCAGAGAGCCCTGCCTGCGAGGCTACCAAATCGCAGCCTGCCATTTCGTTTTGCCATCGCATTTGTTAAGCGGCAGGACAGCATTAGGCCGGCCTGCCATTTACATCCGTTAGAGGTGAAAATACCGCAGCGTGCCTCAAAGCCGTGCTGGGGAAGAACGAGAAAATGCCTCAGGAATAATGGCTTCCTCTGCAACCCTCATTTTCACAGTGGTTGCAGAGAAAATCCCTGTCCTCACTGGCCTCTGCGCTGCAGCCCCGTTCTGGTCTGAGCTCAGCTGTGTTGATTCATACCATGCCTTTCACAAAATTAGCTAATGCCTTTTAGCTGAATATTATCCCAATTTTAAGCCCATCAGGCAACAAGAGGATTCAGTGTCCAGGAAATGAAATGTTTTGGAGCACGCTGTGGTGCTGAGGCACCTCGGTGTAGATCTTGCTTGGGAGGGAGAGAAGGACCGGCAGACACGGGACAGACAGCCGGGATCACTGGTGCTTTTCGGACAGCCGGCACCTGCAGCTTGACGTTTGGGCCTTTCTGCTTCTCTTCCAAAGCCCCTCCGCCTTCCCCTGGAGCTGCCTTTGTTTTGAGGAAAAGGAATAAGAAACCCAAATGTGGTTAGAACTTGATAGCCCTCTGACATGTTACAAATGAATGTTGCCGCCCTTGCGATAAGAGCACTGTTTGCATGGACCTGAGCAAGGTCAGATGAAGGCGAGGTTTCTAAATGTCTCCCTGCATGGGACAGGGCAAGGGAGGCTGCAGGGAAATCTCACCTCCCACAGACTCCCCACGATACCTTTGCTCTCCATGGGGCAGGAGTGACCCGGTCCCAGGTTCGGGCACCTCACATCTGTGAGCAGTGCTCCCGGGGTGTGCTGTGACAGCGCAGGAAGAGCTTGTTTGGCCCCTGCTGTGACTGCCTCATACTCCGGGAGCACCTGTCTTTAACAGCAGCGCCCTGAACAGCATCCTTGGCTAAGGACCGGGGGGCGGGTGTGTGTAACTTTTAACACAGGTACAGCATTTTTTCTTTATTCCTGATGTCACATGGAGAGCAAGGGGATCACTATGGAACTGCAAAGGCAGCCTGAGCACCTGTCTGGGGGGGGGAAATCCCAGTGAAGGTCAGGTGAGACTTCATCCCCCTTGTTGATGGGGTGCAGCTTGTGCTGGGTGCACCTGTACCCGGAGCTACAGGCTGCTGAGCAGCGGAGGTTTGGCACGGCGGGGCGAAGTCTGTCTGTCTGCAGGGCCAGGAGCATCATGGCAGGGTGATCTCTGTCTGTCTGCAGGGCCAGGAGCATCGGCAGCTCCTTCGGGAGCAGCCCAGCTGGGGCTGTGCAGAGCCAGGGCTGTGCCCTGCCCTTTGCCAAGCTCTGCCGCAGGGAGGAAAACAAATCCGCCCTAGTTGTGTGGAAGGAAGGAAACTGAATTTATAGGCAATCAATGGCACTCTCTGCATCAGCGTATTTGTGAAAAGTGCCTGTTATATTTTCTGCATAGTCCTAGATGAAAGTGGAGCAGAAATCCTACATGAGAGGGTTTTTTTGGGGGAGGTGGGAGAACCAAAAACCTTGGATGAAGTCCAATATTCAAGCAATAAGACCTTAAGAAGCAGGCATCATTATAAGATAATTGACTGTGGAGAGCAGTCACACATCCCAAGGTGAAGCATAGGGCACTTAACATATCAATAAGGTCAATTATCTGATTATGTCAGCTGCCGTAGTGCTGTTATTAACCTATATTGCTCTTATTAACCTTTCTGATGAAGAATCTTTCAAAAATAATTATATTAAAGTACAAATCTCTCAAGTTTAAAATATGTGAATGTTCCATTTCAGTAGTCGTGTGTCATAGGATAATGAACATCTGATTGCCTGGCTGACACAATGAGGTTTTTAATCAGGCTCCCTTTCCTAGGATCAGCATGTTAGCTATGACAGCCTTCCCTGGGCCCAGGCAGTCTCATGAAAGCGCTGCTGTCATGTTACGAATGGCGGGATTTAAAATTGAAATGTGAGCAAATAAGACAAGAAATGTAACGGATATGCTGGGAAGCGGGGTCCTGGGAAAATACCCACTGAAAGCCTCTTCAGTCAATTCCAATTATTAAAGCATACAGCCGATTCAATTAGTGGTTATGTACAAGTGCATATAGTATTTACTACCTAGCAGAGTTGATCAAAGAGGAACACACTGCTCATGAAAATTTGTTCATATTCATTTTGTCTTTTTTTTTTTTTTCTTCTTCTGCAGAGCATTTTGAAGTCTGGGAGCATTTTGCCACAACTTTCAGCCATTCTTTCATCTATCGGGGAATTTGAGTGTTCTAATTTCTACTGGGGATTACTAATTCATTACTTGCTTTTGGCAAAACCAATGCAAATTCTGCTTATTATAAGTTTTGATAACTGTATGTTTCTCTGTGTGTGTGCCTGTACAGCAGGTGAAGTAGCATTTCACATAGTGAGGCTATTCAATGAGCAAACATAAGCAATGAGCAGAAAGTAAGAGCGCCTCATTTTTATCTGTGGACTTACCAGGTTTACAGTCGGTTGTGATTTGGTCTTCAAATGGCCACACTAAACATCTTTAAAGACACCTTTTTTTGTCCCTGGAATTCAGTGCCTATTTAAAATCATTGGGCATATTGAAAGTTTAAGATATCCATATGCCTATTTTGGGCTGACATGTTTTTCTAGGTAGAAAAAGTGAAACTGGTCTCCCTCTTTGAAGTCCAAGTGAGTTTTTATCATTATTATTATTATTATTTTCTGTTCTCTAACAGTGAGGAGGAAAATTCCATGAAAGGCTAAAGCTGAAAAATTCTCCTTCAATGAAATTCCCATTTGTCTTTCCCCTGTGTGCTCCCTTCTCCAAGATCTCTGCTGTCAGCACAATAGATCTGGTACCTGGGAAGGACAAGTGTTTCTGTAGTCCCTCCACATCTTCCCTTCCCCCCCGCATAACAAAGAACAGACGATGACAGCTTATTGCCTTGTTTCCAAGTCCTGCTCAGGAGACCCTGATTTACTTTTTGCTGTGTGTTGAGAATGGTAGATGAATCGGATGATGCAGGACGAATCCCTGTGAAGTCCCCTCCTTGCTCCAGCACCGTGAGGAAGAGGCACTCTGCCAAACCCCAGCCGTGGCACAATCCAGGCACCTCTGTGACCATCTCAAGCCACAGCTCCCGGATTGGGTAGTGATGTTGATGTTTTGGTGCAACATTTCTGTTGCACACCTTTCCTGGTCTGTTTCTTCTGAAGGGATTAGTTGCATCTATCAGCACCACGCACACAGACGTTCTCAGTCACCTTCCTGTTTGTAATTCTGCTGGAGGCAGTCAAGAAGCAAGTGTTTGTGCCAGGAGTATTATGTATGGCTCTGCTGATTTTTGCAAAACTCTTTTTAAAAGTCTGCAGTGAGTGCTGTGGCTCTGCAATGTTCAGGGAGTAATATGAACTATTAGTACAGCATAGGAAATCAAAGTCTGCTGGGAATGTTTCAGCAGCAAATAGAGGGCAATTATCTGAAATGAGGACTCAAGGAACACTATGTCTTGCAAATATGGCCTCTAAGCCAAGTCAATATATCTGGAGAAGCCGTTGCCCACAGTAACAAATGTATGTCCCTTCCAGGAAAACAATATCTGCTTTTACCTCCCACTAAGGTGTCAGAGAGCTACAGGAGAGTAAATGTTCGGGTAGTTTTTCCCTCATTAGCCTTCCACTGGGGTTGGGATTTGCTTAGCCAGACCACACTGTTAGGAAATTTATTGTACCCTTGATCTGCTTTTGTTTCTGCCTCACAGAGAGCATTTCTTCGTGAGGCACGTTAAAGATGGGAGAGTATTGCTGTTTCAGGAGAGAGTCCTCAGCCCTGGGAAAGCTTTGCAAGTCCTCAGGGCCCAGTAACATCAGCTGGCAGTTGATGCCATCAGCCCACGTGCTGGCAAAGTCTCACTCTTTTCCATCCCTGGTTTTCTGTAGACAACTGGAAAATGCAGGGGATGCTGTCAGGACAAGTTCGACATCAACTTCAATATCTCTTTCTGAAGATCTTTCTTTTAATCATTCATCCTGACAACATCTGTATTTAAGTGATATCCGTGGTTTGTGAATAATGTGAAAAGAAAGCCGTGGCAGACAGAGATGAAATGTTTGATTGCAAGACAGATTATGCAGTGGTCTGAAACTGGCTAATGCTGCAAGGGGATTGAGTTTGCTTCTACGGTAAAATCCAAGTGAAGCAATTTGCAGGCCTGAATGCTTACACAAATTCATTTCCCACATATTACTTCCTGATTTCTGGTGGGTGACGGGGAGTGGTCTGTCAAAAGTCAGTTGCTGCTCTTACTTTTGAGGATATTCAGTAGTCAAGGACCACTGAGTACGTATGAACTGGTAAATGGGCAGTGGGAGCAAATCTGTAAGGAGGAATTGTTAAGCCCTACATAGATCCACACAAAGGTAGGTCTGGATATTGACACATTTGTGTGCTAGTGTATATTTTCCACTTTCTGGAGAATATCTTCCAATATTACTTCTTTTGCTTTTACCAGAAAGGACATAAGCTTGTGGCAAGGTGTGGGGAAACTAAAAGTAGACACTGAGTCGGATTTTATTTCACATGTTCCCAGTTCTCTGAAAATATTCACAAGAACTATCAGAATGGTCTTTTTCTTTTTTTCCTTTTGTTCCTCCAGAGCTGAACTCCACTGTACCGACAGCTTTTAATCCTTCAGTCTTTATGTTACTCAGTCATTTGCTGAAAACCTTCGTATTACATCTTCAGTTTCCCAGGGCTGTAGCCATCACTTTCAGCATTGTATGACTAGCTCTCAGAGAATCTTACCTGGTCTTTGGAGATTTCTATCCTGTTTCTTGTTATAGTCTGTAATAGTGCTTCTTGCTCCAATATTTTACACTTCAGCCATTTAGATCTGTGTTTCTGAATTAAGGCATCACTTGTTCCCCTGAGGCTATGGGACCTAGATGTGTGAACTTGTTATTTCCTGATGACAACACAGGACTATCAAGCTCACTACCTAATGCTTGCTCTGGCTTATGCTATAGCTGATGTGCTCCAATAGCCACCAGTCCTGTAGTGAAAAAAAAAAAAAAAAAAAAAAAGAAAACATATGATATGGTCATATGTGAAAGAATCTTGGTGCAGAAAGCAGAGGAAATATTGGATATTAAAGGCCCTAATTTAATAAGAGGCAATGGAAGAAATAAAGAAGTAGGAGCCATGTAGGATTGCTTAAATTTCTGTTTCCACCAAGATCAGCTACCTGAGTAATCAATTTGAACTTCTCTGCACTGCTCCTGTTAGCTGTAGCTATCTGTGCTACAGCCTCCATCACTGTGCAGAGATGGAGATTTGCCATCCTTCTGCAGTTTTTTAATTGGGGAGGTCCTTTTCTATTCTATTTTCTGTCTCTTTCCCATCCTCTTTAGGAACTGAGAAGGATCAGAAAAACTGTAATGGCTTCACATGGTGACCAGCCATTCCTATTTATAGTGGATATTGTCTGCATAGAATGAGTAGTCTGTGAAATTCCCACAAGGCAGGCACAGTTGAATAGACATAAAACTTGTTTTAAACAAATAAGCAGATATTAAACAAACAATGGAATTTCCAGACAGCTATTTGAAATGATAAAGAACTGTTGGAATTTTGCCTGAACAGGTAAAGCAAATCAGCAGTAATTATATTTGCCTTGCCAGAGGGGTGAGGTGGTTTGGAGGTAGATAACTATGATACTTGAAACCATTTTTAAAGACATTGAGCTTGGCCGATTGCCATGGCTTGGAGAATCTGCAAATAATTGTCTGCACTATTAACTAAATAGGGGTATACAGATTCTTTTCTGCTGGGATTTTTTCTGCAAAAATAATGTTTTGAGGCTTTGTAATGATATCCCAGTTGGAAGTTGGTTTCATGAGACACATTACTCATGAGAAAATGAAATCCCACGTAGTTCAAGGGAATGCAAAACTGAAGATCCCTGATCAGCGGAAGAAACCCAGCAGCCAAAAGTTTGAATTTGTCCCAGTGGTCACGGAGGCATTCAGTAAACAGCTGCATCTTTTCCTTTCTGTTTATTCTGATTTATGTGGTTGTGTATTGGCTCTTGGAGATGCCACCAGCATGACTACAGGCAGTGAGGTACAGTGGCAGATGAGTCTTGAAGAAGCCATTTAAGCATATTGCAGTTTAGTTTTGCCTTCCCTTGGATGTGGATGTTTTTCTGGACTCCTCGGCTTGCAAAACAGTGAGGCACTTCTCCAGGAGTAGGCTTAGCCTGCTGGTATTTCAGCTCTTCCCCTTCTGCTTGCAGTCACAACCAGGAAATGCAAAGGCATGTGGAAATGAAAGCCAATTAGAATGAAATTGTAACATCTGGGTTTGCTTTGGAGTCAGTTCTTACTTTATCTGCCATTCTCAGTAGTCCTGCACTACCATAAGCGGCCTTGTGTTTGCAGTGCCACGTAAGCAATGTCAGAAGAATGCCTGAAGCTATTATTTCACTGTCAAGAGCCATTTTCTGTGGCCAGTGTTAGCCTGAGCCCCAAAACCCAATGCGTGCTCTGTTGACTGCACCCCAACTTGCCTCCTATGGCAGAGGTACCCGTGCCTGCGGTGGGACCTGAAGCCTCAGCAGCATCCGTGCACGGTTGGCTTACAGTTGTAAGCACTGCAGCATCTAGCTGCTTGGGTGAGGGAGAAATGCTAGAGAGTAGGATTTTATGCAAAACTGGGGCCCAGCATGGTGTGCAGCAGGGTGGAGTGACTTTTAAAAAAATCTGTGTCAAAACCTTTGAGTGCAGCAGCGCTGTGCTCTGGGAGTGTTGTGTGCCGTGAGGGGTTTTGCAGCATCGGTCCATTTGTAGTTATGAGTCAGCTGTCACGGCCAAATTACATATTCGTTAAAGAGTTAGGTGAATGAGCGGTGAATCGTGAGCCGCACAAATATTTGGAGCTACTAACATTCACGCGCTGTTATTTTTTCATAATAACAAGGACCCCAGGGAGGCCGAACTCTGACTACGGGAAATCTTGACAGAAAGTTCACAGCTTGGAGTAGCTGTATTTTTTTTTCCCCCACTGCAGTGAAAACAATTGATCTGCTGGATAAATGGCAGGAACACGGCTAGAACTGCTGCTTACAACTCCTTTAGAGCAAGCAACAGCTCCCAGCACTGATCCTTGCCTGTCCCTGCAGCAGGAGAGCCACTGCCTGGGTTTTCCTTTCTCCTCAGGGAGTGTGAACAAGCCAGCATTTGGGCACCCCGGGTGAGCAGATGAATTGGAGCTCGCCGTTCATTCCCTCCTCGACACGCCGAGCAGCGTGCCAGGCTGGGCTGCTGCGTCTGTGCGCGAGGACCCGTGCGCGTTAGAGCAGTGGCAGGTGTTAAATAGGAACAGATGTTAATATTGACAAACTGAAGTGGCTAAATGTGGAAATACAGCACTGCTGAGACGTGTGAAGTGAGGCAATGACCTTCACACGTTACGGATCTAGTCAATAAAAGGCAGCTCGGTGGGAGCGCGCGGATGCCGCGGGCAGGCCGGGACCAGGGCAGGCCCCGTGGCTGTGGTGACGGCACGGCCTGTCCCAGCACCGCGTGGGGTGGCCTCGTGGCTCCTGGGGCAGGGCCCAGGGGAGGGTCTGTGCAAAAGAGGTGGCAAACTCCAGAAAGCCCAGACTTCAGAGAGCCTGTTTTTAGTATCCAGTGACTGTATGAGCGCTTCCTGTATTAGTGACTGTATTAGGGCCCTGCCTGTCCTCCCATGGCATTTCAGTGACATGAAAAAAGAGGCAGCTCTGTTAAACAGTGTGTTCCTCCGCTGCTTTGGCCTCTTTTATCCAGATTTTCTCTTTGTACAGATCAAGGATCCTGCTGTACAGTCTGTTCATACTGCCATAGGTTCTTCAACTATCTTACTTTCTCTCAGACTCCAAGGTATTCAGGGTCAAAACCTGCTTTTCTTGACTTTCACCAGGAACTTCAGTGGGACAAGGTTGTGATCTTTTGCTCCAGGGAATAACAGTGATTTTTGCTGCCATAGGTGGCATTATTCTAACACCTGGGTGAGAAGATGGAGATATTTGCTGTGTTAAAGGGAAATGGGTCCTGTGTTGAAGCTCCCCGATACGCAGTCCATGATCTGTATCTTCAAGATGTATGCTTGAATGAATCCTCACCCTCAGGCTCAGCAGCAGGAGCCCCACCAGCTTGTGTTGTGCACAGGCCACCTTAGAGCTGGAGAAGCAACTCAGAGAGGTGGAAACCCCCTCATGTGCTGAGAAGCACTTCGTGCTTCTGCCCTGCAGGCCCAAACTGACGGTGGTCAGAGGGGAGGATTTCCTAATGGAGGGACACTTCCTATGCCACATTTTTTCTAGGAAAGTCCTTTGAGTGGGATCCAGTGTCAAACCAGGTACAGAAGGAAGATCACACACTGGCTGTATTTCTCTGAGTTGGGCACTCGGTGAGACGGGGCAGGGCTGCGTGGGGGAATTAATGCTCAGGGCATCCATCGGGGCCAACCAGCCTGACATGTTTTTAAATGGCATCAGCTCCCACATGCAGCAGCATGCATATAGATCACAGCCAGGAGACAGCACAGTGATGTTCAGTGACAATATTAGTGGTGGAAATCAGCTTTAATTTTTCACTTTCCATTTCTTGGCAGATCAAAAGTGAATATGCACTGTCTTCATTAGCAAGGCAAATACCTCGGCGCTCGGGAACTTGTGCGATTCCCTTTCCTTCCAAAGTGCAAAGCAGTAGATAAGCAGACATCAAAGTGGTAACTGGTGATTTTTATGAAAGGATCCCAATCTTGACTGGAAGGCTCCTGCACTAGGCCCAATCCCACCTGACATCTGTCAGGTGAAAATATGGAAATGATGAGTTTTGCTCATGCTTGCTGATTTGAGCGGGATTCTTTGTATTAGCAGTGCTCAGGGGAAGGGCCCCACAACAGACCCGATGATTGCATTTTTGATTTGGAGATTAAATAACTATGGTAACTGGAGTTCAGCTCTATCCTGCTTAATTCCATTCCATGCAAAACCAGGCATCCAGGCTCCCTTGAGGTCTTGTTCATAACTCAACCCCTCATCCCCCCCCTAATACCTGGGTGAGGGGTGAATCAATGGGGAGTGCATAACCCATTGAGTGGGTGGGGAGCCTGAAGAGGTAGCTCTGACAAAATGTCATTCAGATGCCACTGGTAGGCAACCTCGTCATTGCCCTTTGGTTCTCGGTCATGGGCAAGCAGGACTTTTTGAGGCACACCCTCAGGGTTCCCTTCCCTAAACCAGTGCCAGGTTCATCTGATGTATGGAGCAGCCAACTGCAGTATTTCAGGAACTGCTGGGGAGCCTTTGGGTAGTCCCTGCTATAAAGGAAGGAAACTGCAGCCACCCTGTCTCCCCTCAGGAATCGCCGTCCTCTGTCCAGTACAAAGCAAAATAAAGCTGGTCAGGCTCAGCCCAGTGGTTGGAAACTGCCTACCTGAAGGGCAGTACATAGCAAAAGGGGTGATAACTTCTAAAACCTTTCCAGCTTTAAAAGTGCATCTCTCCAAGCCTTTTGTCCCTGCCATAGGCAAGGAAATTTGAATTTGCAGTCATGATAGCCAGAACTAGACAACTGTTTGTTTTCCTTTCCTGAGTTCACCTAACACCGTACTTAAAAAAATCCCCCAGCCTGTTTGGAACTAGGTAAGCTAAAGCACATTAAAATGTTTGCCAGCATACCTTTGTCTCTGGAGTTAGGGGTGGCTGCATTATTCTTACCACACGTTGCTTTTCCTAAAAAGCTGCAGTGAGGGGGAAAGGTTTGCTTGGGTCCAGGGTACCAGCAGCCCCCAGGCACTCCTGTGCTAAGTTTCCAATACAAGGTGTCCCCATGCTGCTATAGCTCTGTTTAAGTTGAACTCACAGAACTGCTGAGATCACCAGAAATAAAAAGACCACAGGATGAAAGCCTCTGTTCTTCCAGACCAAAAGGAGTTCAGACTGGATGCATTTTTTTTTTTTTCTCAAAAATTACACAGACTCTGAGCTTTGATTAGCTTGCTTTGTATTTTTAGAGCAATAGAAACAAGGTGATATCTGGCTTGGTATTTGGTAAGCCTATTTATTCTCATCAGAAGGTTTTAGCATTAACCTATAAGCATTGTAACTTTGTAATGTGATGACACAGACAGCTTCAAACAGACAGAGGTCACTTTTCAAGGCTTTTAGCCTCTAGGAACCTACTGATTTTTAATAAGAATCACACAGCTAAATCTGTGCATATGGTTTTGAAATTCATTCCATAAAGCCAGAGTCTTTCCAAGCCTTTGTTTCAGCTAACATCATTACAAATACTTGAATGACTTTTGGAGATCATATAGGATATATCTCCAGTCAAAATGAGTTAGATACAAATTGACATGTTCATGCATCTGGGAAAGTACTAGCTTTCCTTGGGTTTTATTGTTCTCTTTCATTTGTAATTAAATTATTTGCTCTAAAACTTGATCGGTATTGACAAAGAGCACATTTTCTCTTCACAGAATGCATTTTTTTTCTTTTCTTTGTGAGTCAGACATGACAAATTTACCATTCTGATAACATAGCTTAATGTTAGCCCAGCTTTCTTAAAGAGCACAGAGATACAGTCAGTCCCTACTATTTGCCACTGGAGCCAGAGTTGCAAGTTTGACTTCCAGAGAAGGACCTAAATAAAAGGTTCTAATGGGGAACTTTTCATAGGAAGGCCTCCAATGCATTGGAGTACATAAAATCTGTCTCACTCTGGCAGATGCAAAACAACATTCTCAAAGCTCCTAAGGACCAAGGAGTCTAAGATCTATTAGGTGAATGTTTGAAAGTTATCCAGCTTTGCTACTGAAATGTAGGGCATTCATTTTCCTGAACCACTGAGCTAAATGATTTTCTTAACTCAGACCTAGGGGCAGAAACAAGGGCTCTTGACTCCCAGTCCAACACTCTAAATATTTCTCCTTTGTTAGGAACACAAGAGCTGCAAATAAATTCATGCAAGCCCTTAATACAAAGAGGCATGTGTGGAAGGAGAGATATTCACACTGCCAAATATCACATAGTTAATTCAATTAAATAGTGTCTATATATAGCCAGTGGGGATTTAAGGACACATTCCTCAGATTTGCTCTGAATTTCCCCCCGAGAAGCTCTTCTATCTCCTGTTGCAGGGCTGAGGTGTCCCAAACCTTGCCCATCTTTCCTGAGCCACAAGTCAGCCTGGACAGTCTCTACCAGTCTTGCTTCACTTCTGTGGCAGGCTGTGCCTCAGCAAACTATTTCATTGACAGCTCTTGCGAAGGGAGTCGCTGATTACTGCCAGATGTAGATATTTCCTGCTGAAATTGCCACCTACTTCTAGCAATGAGGAGACCTGGTTGCCATCTTCTTGCTACTGACATCTGCTCAAAAGACAAACTTTGGAGGCTGACACCAAGCTGAGAGTGCTTAAAGAGCACTCAGAAACCTAGCTGGGCTAGAGTTTTTCCCTTAATATGGTGAAATCGATCTCACTGTGATTTTGTTCTACTTGGGAGGCTGGGGTGTGGACAGAGGGGAGGCACCCAAAGGAGGCTTCAAATTGGTCTTGCCCCAAGGTGTGGGGTTTGGGAGGGATGGGTGTCTGCGGAGGGTTTGCTTGATGAGTAGGGCTAGCTCTCTGGGCTGCCCCTGGTTAGGGGCTTTGCATGTTGAAGCCCCAAAATGGGAGGCTAGTAAGTAGTTGGTTTATCTTCATTTCTTTATTTTTCTTCCTTTATTTTTCCTATGTTTATTTCTCTTCGCTTGAGTAATAAGTTACATGCATTGTTGTCAAGAGTTTTCTTTTTTTCTTCCCTTCTGTATTGGGCCTTGTTTTCTCATGCTTGTTGTCCCTCTGTTTTTGAAGGTCTCAGGTTTAAGTTTTCTGCCTGGGCTCTCCAGAGGTTTCAGTCACTTACCCAACCGATGGTTCTCGTGAGCCTGCTCCTGTTAACATCGTGCTTCTTTCTGTGCTCCCTGGCTTTGCTGAAACCAGGGAGCTGCTGGCGGTCACGCTGCTCAGCATGTGCCCTGGGTTCTGTGGTGCTTGATGCTAATGTGGTGCTAATTAACTTCACTTCGGGGAGCTTGTGTTTTGAGCAGAATCTAAATCCTGTGGGTGCTGCTCCTGCAGGATGGTGGTGGAGTCAGGCAGGCGACTGGGAAACATGACAGCAGCAGCTGACTTCTTCCCAGGCTTTCTGTGACTATGCCCTGAAGACATGTAGAGCAGCCTTTTGAGGTGCTGCATCACCTGCACTGGACCCCTGCAACAACGTTTCCAAACAAGAGTTTTCAGAATGAAACTTTTTTCCCCCCAAGAAACTATTTTTTTTCAGTGAAGAAGGAAAATACTTTTTTGGAAGGTCTGTTTTTCATTTCTTAAATTTTTCATATCTACTCACATAACAGCTGAGCCATGCCTTTGTATTAATGTCTGCTTCATTGTGCCTGTTTCTCAAGGGCACCAAATCTGTCTTATATTACACAGTAGGCCTTGTATTTTTTTTAACTTTGCCTTTTAGAAGGTGGTTCATTTCTAGTGGCAGGTGTAACAAATTTGTATTTCCATGCCAGGTCTGGCCCATAGCTCCTGATGATCTGGAGCTGGGCAGGATCAGGCTCTCCTCCTTCCTTTCTGGTGGGCTGTTGGTGCTACCCATGCCATCCCCATGAGAACTGGTGGCCCCTTGTGCTCATTTCAAAGTGACCCTCCTGAGGATCCCCAGGCAGCAGCCACGGCGGCAGCTCTGCTCCGTGACATTGATAAACCACAACATATTGTTTAACATATTGTTCCCAGTCCAACATATTGTTCGCATTCATCATGGAAGCAATCAGTACAGAGCATTTTATTGCAAACCTGTTTCCTGGTGCTCATCATTAGGTCATTAACCTTAACAATGTCAACATGTTCTCGGTATGCGGTTTAATTGGAGCACAGTACAGAGCAGTTGCACAGGCTGTACCACATACAGGGGCACACAGCTTAAGAGTAATAGAAAAGCTGTGCCAACAGGGCACTGATGCTAAATAAAGTCAAGTCTGGACAGGGGATGTAAATTAAAGTAGCTGCACTGAGGGGGACCCAAATAATTTTTTGGTGGAAGCATAATTTCCTGCGAGCACCTGTGCCAGTTGAAGGCTGTAGTTTTATTGCATCAAATTCCAGATATAGATCTTTTTGTAGATCTTTTCCCTTGGTGACTTTGCCATATCCAAGGAGAAGAGATGGACAGTCCAGTGACTGTTACTACTCTGGTTTGCCAACACTGCTGTTGGCAAGGTTTCCTCTGAGAGTGCTCCCTAAAGGGGCAACCCTCATGGCTCCTGGGTCCGGCTCATCCAGGCTATGTGGTGCCAAGACAGAAGTTCAAGGAGCAGTGCCGTTTTGCAGAGGAGGCTGGCAGGAAGAAGCAAATTCTTCAGAAAAAAATGTCTTGATTTATATACTGAACTTCAGAGGAAGATCTGTTTTCTGCAAAGGCTTGCTTGGTTGGTTATAAAGTGTTGTTTTGCCATACAAACCTTGCTTGGGCGCTGTGAGGTTATGAGGACAGCACCATTTTGTTAGCGTGGATGGTCAGACCCTTCAGAGAAGGGCTTGTCTCTTCCCATGTGCTGGCAATCCCCTCACAGAGGCCAGGCCTGGCACTGGCACCTCGATCTTCTCACAGTGCCTTTGAGTGCTAATAACCTGTGGCTTGGATCTTAAGGTTGAAATTTAAGGGATCCATGGGATGTCAACTTCCATCTCCTGTTGGTTTTCATTAGGTATACGTGAAGGTATCAGCCTCAAGTTCTGCTGGTTTCTGATGGCCCTGCTGCAGTACGTAGGTGGTGTCTAATTAAACAGCGTATATATGCATGTGAAAAAAGCATCGCTTTCCTCACTGCTTCAAGTGAAACCACAGATTGCTGATCACTGTGAAGCTGAGGGCTGTGTTTGCTGTGCTATGGGAAAGGAAAAGATGTGGCAGGAAAAGCACAAACGAAAGGCAGGTTGTTAGGGTGGATCTCAGGATGAGCAGCGTCTCCACGTTGCTTCTGCTCCTCTTTCCTTGCTGCCTCCTTTCCTATAAAGCAAAATGCCTATTTCCTACCAACCTGGCCTATTTCTACTTTTTTTTTCCTTAGCATTGAGCACTGCGTTAACTTGACAGGAAAGTCCAAAGGTCTGATTGACACCCTGTTTCTTCCCCATTATGAAATAAACTAATTTCTTTAGCTTCGCACAATATTCTTCTGAAAACAGCTATTGATCTGCACAGGTCTCTAGACTGGGTAATCAATATCCACCAGTTTGGGGAAAATAAATAAATAAACAAAGGACAGAAAATGATGGATGAGAATACCATTGAGTGCTTTTTGAACCGATGCTGTGTTCAGATCACTCAGCTGCTGAAAGAATGGGTTGGGTTTGTTTTGTAGCAGAGAAATGATGTTGAAGCTTTCAGATTCCCATCTTCGAACTAGCCCGTAGTCATTAGGTGTTACTGAATGCTTTCAGACCAGTGGTACTTTCCAGGCTGACTTCTGCATCTGAATTGAAGAAGACAATAGCTTACAAAGAGGGGGAGAGGCTCCCCTTTCTCCCACTGCAGCATTTATAAATCAGGCTTGCTGTGTGTATGTCTCAGCCTGTCTGCATGGAGCAGTCAGAGCCAGGGCTGGAGTGTGAAGGGAAAGACTTCACTGACAAGGAGGCACTGGAGTCCTTCAGTCCTGGAGATCCAGAGAAGCTGCTGTCTTAATCTTCCTCTAATTTTACTGTACACCCCACACAGAACTCACAGAAAGCATGTTTGGTCCCTAAAATGCAGCAGAAGTAGGACAGACATCCCGTGTTCCCTGCTGGCCAAGAGCAGTTCCAGTGCTGTGAGCACCGCGAGGCTGCGATCTGACGGTGTCTGGAGGAGGGCGTGAGCTGCTCTGACCCACGGTGTCGCGAGCTCTTTCCATCCTCAGCCTACTCTTCTACACCATTGGCACACTTAAGCCCTTCTAGGGACCGACTATCCTTCTTTACACCAATAATCAGAGGGCCAGGTCCCAGCAAACCATCGCACTGCAGCCGACAAAGCCAGTCTGAGCAGTGCCTGAGCTCTCTCTGGAGCAGCAGACCCGAGCAGTGGTGCTCTGTAATGTATGCAGGTCTTCCAGCTGATGAAGAAACAGGTGCAGTTCAGATGCTGTTTCAAGCAAATGAGAACAGACAAGGAGAGGAGGGACAAATGTATTTATCAGGCTGCATAACCTGTTGAAGTAAGACAGGAAGGTGACCTTATTTTGAAAGCTAGTGAAGTGCTAGAAGAGTTTGGAAAACTTGATGGAAATGGAGAGGAAATCAGGCCATGCTTTCAAAGGAATGCCTTTTTCTCTCCTCATCCACTGAATGTAGTTAATGCAGTTTCTTGAATAGGATTTAGCTGTCACTTCCTGAATGCTCCGTGAGCAGCTGGTCTGATGTTTTCTGTTTATTAGCAAGGATCAAGCAGGGTGAGCGCAGCAGTGGTGTGGCTGGGGAAGGGAGAAAGGGCTTGAAGCTGTTGTCGGCTGCAACGGGGATGACAGCCTGTTGTCCTCCTCAGTCGATCCACGCTGCTCAGAGCAGTCCTGGTTGTCCTGGTGAGCACACCAGGAGCATCGTGTGTCTGTGTGAGGCGGGGGGTCAGGAGCACACAGAGAGCCAGGATGCTGGTAATGTTTTATGGCAATGGAGGATCCTCTCCCTGGGAAGGTGCACGGCCAGGCTGTGCAGCTACAGTGTATTTTTCTGTGCTTTGAGGGGGAAAATAATGTCTCTATAAGATAATCTAATGTCAGGCTTGCTGTATGATCTATTCTTTAGAGTAAGTGTTTTCTCTAGTCTTCTCTGTTTAGAATTTGTGGTGTAACTTTATAGAATTACACTGGTTTTGTGCATTACTTCTTATTTGGATCCTTTGAGATGGATCTTTTAGGTTCCCATAAATTCCTCGTCTCTTTCTGTTGTAATTAAACAACTCTCGGTGGTCAGAGTAGATCTGTGAGCATGAGGAAGCCTGTCAAATCAATACGAATCGTTGCCAGACATAAGCCTAACAAGCCTGACCAGGATGTACAAAGGGGCCCTCTGTCATTTAAAGAAATAAACAGGAGGCAGAGAACTTAATTCAGCTCAATCAGCTGCTAAGCCTGCCCTGACAGCCGGCCTTCAGAGACACCTTCCCCCTGCTCCAGCATTTAGCTGAATCAGCACTTTCCCCTTGCCCTCGGAGAAGTCTGGCTTCCCATGTGTATCAGCAGAGGAGTAGGAAGGATGGACAGACTGCAGTGCTGGAGCAATGACAGCTTGAGGGTACAGCACAGAGGGGATTTGGGGGCTTGTAGGTGCTTGGAGAGGAGGCAGCCATTTGAGTTGAATGAATCCTGGCAAAGGTGTGTGCATGACATCAGTTTGCAAGACAGATGTTTTGAAAGAAAATAGAAGTAGTGAAGGAAAAAGAGCTGGTCATGTGGCTGATGCGAGCTAGGAGAAAGAGAAGGAATCCAGCAGGAGATGGAAATTGAGAAGGTAAATGACTTAACAGTGGAGGAAACAGCAGCAAGACAGGAGTCAGCAACTTGAATTCTGCCTCTGGGTCCTTTTCTGCCCTTGGCCAAGATGACCAAGCTGAGTAAAAGTTTGCTAGCTAAAGGGCAAAGGAGAGACTTTAGGCACTTAATTCTAGATACTGAAGTTTGAAAATAAAGTCCTACCACCATCCAGGTCCCCTAAGAGAAAGCATGCTGTCTGAGTGCAGTCCCTATGCTGCTTCTCATCCCAGTGTGGCGTGATTTGGTTCCCACTAAGCCATGCCCAGAATACACCTAGACAAGGGCTGAAACCTGCAGTTCAAGTAAGTCCTGGGCCAACCATTGTAACTAGCGTCTTTTAGAAGGACTGCAGTTTAGTCCTAATGAATATTATCAACCCCACAGGTAGGCACCACAGGGAATCCAGTAGTTTGAGTGCCTCAGTTTGCCTAGCTGTGTGCATGAAGTCTCAGTCTTGGTGTCAGGGATGCAGGTCAGATCTCCCTTCAGTTTCTCCATCCCACACACAACTCGATCCCACTTCAGGTTGGCCAATTGTGTAGTCCTAGATTAGGTGCAATATCTATACATTGCAGGTGCAAGAGAAGCACAGCTGGCCATTTTGATTTGTATATGTTTATGTAAATGCCTCATAAAATATCCCCCATTGGGACAAGCCAAAGTCACGCATCATAAAAATCAGCTTCTGTAATGGCTTCTTTACAACAGCATTTGCCAAGGTAGGGAAAAAAATATGCCTGTGTTTATAGGAAATTAATTTCTGCCCCTTCAGTGATCAGCCCTGAGCAAGCAGAAGACTGAATTATCCCGGTTGCTTCTCTCTGGCAGAGAGAACTGCTCTTTGGAGCCTCCTGCAGTGTAATCTGGTGGGGATGTTTAATCAGAAAACCTCTAAGCAGCAAGGCCCCAGTTCAGCAAGCCCTGTGCTCATGCAGCAAGCCGTCCTTCTGCAGCAAAGCGCTTAATCACACCCTTAATTTTACACCTGTGCTCAGGCTCACACTACCTGGCTGGATTCAGGAAGGTGGGTACATCTTTTGCTGGAGAACGGATTTTTGCCTTTGGGCTTAAATTAGCATACAAAGAAGGAGATGCCTTAAGAGGCAGATCAGCAAGGTTATTTAAAACATAAAACAACCCAAGCATGACAAGAGCTACCAGGGGAGGAAGATTTCTAAGTGCCAGTAGATGGTGCTCTGCAAGCTCCCTGTATGGGTGGGCTGAAGCCCGCACTGATCCGTTTTGCTCAGCACCCCAAAAGCCCAAAAATGGTTTATTGCAGAGAAGGTCTTTGTGACCTTGTAAGGAGCGAACCTAAGGGACTTCTGCAGAAAGCAGATGGATTTTGTTGGTGTCTTTAGCTGAGTGTTGGCCTCCAGGTAGGATTTTTGTAGCAAGAATGTAGCTGCTCAGTCCTGTGGATGAACCAAGCCTGTGCGACATAATCCTGTAGGGCTGCTTCTGAAGAGCTGGAAAGAGTGGGTGAAATCCTTGCTTAAAGTGAAGTTGGCTGGAAAATTGTCTATGAATTCATTAAATGCAGATTTTTCTCTTGAAACCTGTTGCAAAACAGGATTGATATTTAATTATTCTAACATCCTGGGTCTTGCTGCAGCCGGCAGATCCACCTTCAGGACAACTCCTGCATCTGCTCCAGGTATCAGCATTGCTCCCTGCTCCCTCCTGGCTTGGTGCTTGCAGAGAGGCCCTTCTGCAGCCAGGGTGCCCTGGTGCAGACCAGGGTGTGCACATGAAGATCTGTTGCATGAAGCAAGCAACCACCTGTGTGGTTCCTGGCAGTGGAAGAATGGCTTGCATCTGTCCCCTTGTAGCCAAAGATTAAACCTGGAAGATATAAAGAGCAGTAGATATGGGCAGCTGTTCAAATTAAGTGTTTTGTCTATATGTATCCACCCCACTGTGTGTATTAAATCTAGCTCTGGCCTTGCAGTTCATCTAAGCGAGTCGATGAAAGAGAAGTCTGTTTTCTTGCACATCCCCCTTAAATTTTGAGGAGTTTCCCTGACACAGTGATGCATAGTTATAGGCTCAGTAAAAGTTGGAATGATTTATGGCTTACACACTGTAAATCAATAAAAAGAATCACAGACATTGACAGTACGTTCACAGCCCATTTCTTTAAATGGAAGGCACTTTTCTATCTTTCCTGTTTCAGCCAAGTTGGTGCACAGGAGGTTCCTGCCACTAACAAAGTGCTAAGAGAGTCTTTATAAAGCTTGTAAAACCTACATCTTATGTAATACCTCTCCTTACATGCCCTTCCTTGCTGCACCATCGTTATCCAGTCTAAAAGTACCATGTCCTTCACCCTGGGTTATCAGATTGCCTTCTCCTGTGAACAGAAAACTGTATTAAAAACCTGTTATTTTTTTTAAGGCACTCCAGGCCAGTCTGCTAACCTCTGACTTTCCAGCCTCAGTGTAAATCCTGATGAAAGTGTGCGTGGTTGGCGTGCCTTGGCGTGAGATGGGTTGTGCTGAGCACCCACCAAGTCTGGGCTGCAGCCAGCAGGGCTCTCCTGGCCAGCAAGGAGGTGATGCTGCGGGGGCATTTTGGGTGCTGCAGGACGGATTTCAAGGGTGCTGTTAACGAGCCTCACACGGAGCTCTGTTAGGAAGGTGCTGGTCCGCAGCCCTGCTGCCCTGGGTGCAGTGTGAGTGCCTGTTTTGCTCAGGGTTGTGCAGACCAGCTTGCCAACACGGTGTGCGGGGATGGGAGCCTGGGTGCCAGCCAAGTACAACTTCCTTTTATTTACATATAGATACCCGTCCTGGAACATGTTTAACTGCTTTGTTGAAATGGGCCATAAATGGGCCATAAAAGTTAGCCATTTAAGTCTGGAGAAGCATTAAGAGACTCTTCAGTGGTGGATGGGTTATAAATAGTGCACAGCCCATCCACACTTCAGCAAATGCCTGGTTACTGGCTGCCCAGAAAAGCTATCTCCAAATATCTGCCATCTGCTCTTTCAGAGGGCAGCCATGTAACAGAGCAGGACAACCACACAGGGCTTCTCCAGGCACTCAGAAGCTACTGGGGCTTGAGTTAACTCTAAACAGGTGTCAACGAGGTTGTAGGAGCCAGACTAGACACTAACCAGTCTTAGAAAATCAGATTTTTCATTAAAGCCTCCGTTTGCCTTTAAAGGCAGCATGTATTACAGGTGTGCTTATCCCTTGGGAGCGTAGCACGTACTCAGATATTCTTTGGGTAAGCTGGAGACTTTCCTGAGGCAGGCCAAAAATGAGATTTTAGCAGCTTAAGGCAATTTAATGTCTCCCTGCTTTCTTTTGAGAGAATAGGATACATGCTTTTAACAATTGGCATTATCAATACAATTGCAGTCCTGCATACTGCAACCAACACCTCATCATGGTGTGCAGAAGTAAATGAAAAAGCAGCAGTGATTCTAATTACTGTATGCTAATTGGGCTGCATTCAGGCTTCATTGATGCTGCTGTTATGCTGCAAGAAAACAATGGCAGCATATGTACTTATCTTGCTCTACTTATCCTATGATTATTCTCTGCTAGTACAAAAACATACTGAAATAACAACCTGCACACAAATTAGTGCATGAAATGGACCACTAGAAGTTCAGCCTGAGCACGTTCTTCCCCTTGTCTTGCAACTAATACAGCAGCTTCCATGCCACGGCAGCTTGAAGCTCCTTTATCTTGTATCGGGCTTTGGTTGTAATAGCCTCGCTTGTCTTCTGTTGCCTCTCAAAGAAAACACTTGTATTCCTACACGATCCATCCTGGTGACCTTTTTCTTTAGGATCTGCAGTCCAGAGTTTTACCCTGGAAGTCCCGTGGCCTTGGGAAGTGCTGCCTGTGCAGCGTGCAGCCAGCAGCACTTGCGTGCCCCCGTGTTCCAGTTACTTCCAGAATGAATGTGGTAAGGGCGAGGGGCACGTCCCGCACTGCATTACTCCTTGGCTGCTGCCTTGGTAGCATAACTTGCTTCGTGCTGTAAACTGGACTCAGGCATTTGCATGCTGTTTTTTACAGTAGTATCTAATATGCTGAAAGCTGCCGGAGTCATTACAAAATCATCAGTGCTTGTTCCAGTGTGATATATTCTGTTTGTATAGCTGGCTGTTTTGCTACCATATGTATTTATTGAAGCTGGCTGAGTATCTTATTCAGTGATGTTTTGCTTATTTATTCAAGAACAAGT
The DNA here is from genome assembly GCF_009819795.1 of Aythya fuligula. Lineage (NCBI taxonomy): Eukaryota > Metazoa > Chordata > Aves > Anseriformes > Anatidae > Aythya > Aythya fuligula. The sequence goes on along the minus strand of NC_045578.1, from coordinate 2,610,488 downwards.
TCATCAAAATTCAGCCAAGCTCTCTGTCCTCAACATACACAAATCTAATCTAGCGTTTTGAACACACCCATAGCAATAGCAACTGAATGCAAAATTGAATGTGATTCAAAAACTGAGTGCAAACATGATAGGAGCAATGAAAAAAAAACTGGCTTCCCACAAATCCATACCAGGTATTGCTCTGGGATACAGTGATGGCCTCTGAGGGATGAAGGCACCGTTTTTCCTTGTAAAGCACCAACCTTGCCTCTTAGCTCCAGTGCTGAGGCCCTGGGGGGTTTCTAGCAGGTGCCTGTCTGAGGGCCCATCAACTAGTAAAATGGTCATGATGTCATGTACAATATTGTGGTCTCATCAGGGAGACTGATTTGTGTTGCATTAAGCAAGACAGAGTTGCTAATCTCCACTGAGGTTTACATGGGAAAATTTAAAGCCTATTCCAGTATATTAAATGAGGCTGAAAAGCTTCGATCAATAATTTCCCTTGTATGAAAAATAAGAGATGAAAATGATGGTAGATTGATTCAAAATACTTAATGCCAGATACCAGCTGATGGAAGAACCTTGTAAATAGCATTTTGTACAGTTGCCAATGAATTAGTCTAAATTGTGAGGGTGATTGAAATGTATTTTATAATGTTCATCTCCACTTTAGTGGCCATTTACAAAATTTAGAAGAATATGAAATCCCTAAAGAGAAAGTGAGCAGCCTGCAAAAAACAGAGCAGCTAGCAGTGGTAGTTTGCAAATGAGGTCTTGGAATACTTTATAAGACAAAAAGCCTGACTTCTTTACAAGCAAGAAGAATCAGTGTTAGTGGTGTTTTAAATTTGAAAATGTGTTTTCTAAGTACCTCTTTTTTCATCGACCCTCTCTTTTACATGGAGATTATGATCTTTGATGTGAGAAGTGAAATGGATTTTTTTTTTTTAAGTTAATTTGGTAATAAAAGAACACTGCCTTCTCTGAGCAGTCCTACACAACCATGGTGTTTTGTAGGACTGTGTTGTATCTTATCATGTGGGTTTCTGCATGGAATTAGGGTGCAAGCATGTGTTGCTGAGCTGGCTCCCTGGAGTGAGTGGTGACCTTGGGCTGTGGTGAGATGGCTCCTGGGGACAGCCTGAGGTTGCCCCAAGAGACTTCAGGGTTGAGACCAGCCATGTAGTCTGCTGCAGCCCATCATTCCCTGTCCATTTGGAAGAGCTCTGCAACCTTCCTTGCCTTTCTCTGTAGCTCTTTTCTGGTTCCCAGTTGCTCTGTGAGTTGTCCCAGAGTTGTTCTCACCAGTGCTCGGGGTAGCCTGGGGTATGGGTTTACCACAGCCATGCTTTTTCCATACCCACAGGGATAACAAACAGCTGGACAATCCTGCCAGAGCTGTTCCAGAAGGATCCATCAGTGCTGCAGCCATTTGGCATTGCATCAGAAACTGCAATGAGCAGCGCTTTCTGCTTGTTTGCTCTTAGTGAGCCACTAGGAAAGGGCTCTGAACTCTGCAAATTTGGGTCAAAACTGCTTTGAGAACTTCATTTTATGGTGATTTTTTGCTGCTTTAATGTGTCAGTCTTACGGCCATGTAGTGCTGGTGCTGAAGTGTGTTTCCCTGCTGGCTGAAGGCAGGACTCGGCGCTGCCAGCTCCCGTCGCAGTGCTCCAGGTGACACGCGAGCGATGGATGGGCTCTGCGGGGCTGCCTGCTCAGAGCTGATTTCCTCTTCTTGTCTCCAGGCTGAACCCTGAGGTTCCCACCTCTACACGGCAATGCCGAGGGTTGTATGAGACTTTGCTTGGAGCAAGCGCTATTTTTCTGTTGTTGTTATCATGACGGATTTTGTGGGAAAGTCTCTGCTTGGAAGCTGCATTGGATGGAGCTTTTTTTTTTATTATTATTATTTTAAGCAGAAAATTTTAAGTGTGTGCCCACCTTCCTGCTCCACAATCATACAATCTGGAAGAAAAAGGCAGCGTGCAGCAGCTAATACTGCAACAGGAATGCCTAATGATGGATTTTGTCCTTTACCTTTCTGCCTTGTGTCAGAATAGGAAGGAAATATGAGCAAAGAGGGGCTGCGTAGCACCCACAGGATCTCCTCGATCGCCAGCACCAAAGGAAAAATGCTAGAAAAGTAATATCTTCTCATGAGTAACAGGAAAACAGCAATTTTTCTGGTGATTCAGTCTTCTAATTAGTTTCCAATACTCAGTCCACAGGATTTTTGCAGGAAATAGGTCTTTCTATTTATAAATCGTCATTCTATCAAAGCACGATTTTTAATTTGCGGCCTTGAGGGTTTTTCATTTCCTCCTCGTCAGGTGAACTGCAACTAAACCGCCCTCCACCAGCACCATGCCAGCTGCCACCGCAGCTCCCGGGGCCACGGGGGGGAGAGGGGAGCTGGAACAGGGCACAGCCCTTCAGGGACCTTTTGGTGCTTGAGAAGTGACCGTGAGCAGCAGTCCTCTCTTCACTTGGCTTTTCTGCACTGAGCTCCGTGGCCAGAGGATGCTGCGGTGGCTTTCTGTCCATTCCTGTTCAGTTTGTGCACCCGGGGAACCAGGGCCCAGCTCCTGCTCTGCCTCTCGCACCAGGGACATGTGGCAGCAAAACCCATGTAAGCCCCCAAAGGACTGACTGACCTATTAGTAGGAGGTGTCTGACCTATTAAGATTGTTGAAGGTGAGAAGGACAAAGATTTAGCTTGAATCTCAGATCTTTGGTGAGGAAACAAGTCCGTGCCTCCCACCCAAGTGTGTTGAATCTCAAGCTCCTCTCTGGGCTGTTGCTGGAGCACTGAGCTCCCCTGTTGTATTCCTGTCTGGAGCCTGTTGTGCTGCCGGCTTTGCCCTTCTGATCTGGTAAGGCAGAAGCAAACCCCAAACACCACGCCATTGCCAGCACCACAGGGATGAGGCCTGGCTCTCTGCACCTTTCCCCTGGATCCTGATGTCTGATAAAGCACTTGCCTTCCCCTCCTGGACTCGCTCGTTGCCCAGTTCTTGTACCTAGCTGCATGTTTTGAAGAATTCATAAATATATGTGGATCTGGGGCCTTCATGCTTCTGTCAGGTGTTTCTGAAATCAGCTGTGGGGTTCAAAACGTACGTGTGAAACTGGGAATGTGCCCACTGTGAGTGAGATAGCAGGAGACTTGCTTTACAGGCCGAGTCAAGATGAAGAAGGATTCAAAGGCTTTAAAAAAAAGTTCTCTTGCTTTCTCCTTACTGCTGCTCTCTGTGGTCCCTTTCCCTGTGCTTCTAGATCTAGGTCAGCTCTAGAAGTGCAAAACCAGCACAGAGGAAAAGGCTGTTCACCCAAGCAAGGCAGCATTCAGCTCTGCAAACAAAAGCATTTGAAAAACACAGGTCTGGGGCCCTGCCGTGCTACAAGGGTTTTGTGCGCAGGTGTGAGCCTGTGCAGCAAGAGCAGATGAGGCTAATGCAGTGAGCAATGGGATGTTCCTTGTGCCAGTGTACCTGCTGTGGGATCGACAGTGGCTGAACCCAGCACCAGCCGTCCCTGGCGAAGGGGAGTTGATGGATGGCTTAACCAGGTCTCTACTTAAATGCCCGTAAGTCAGTACCACAGGCCTATCAGTGTGATGTTTCTCACCTCATCAGACCGAATTTGCAGCCAAGGAACAGACTCTGAGATGTAGTTTTGCTCTTTTTGGTGCCAGCAAATATCTGAGTCTGTGACTGCTTGCAGAGTGGCCAGGTACCTCTTGGCAACAGCAGGCTCTGACCAATGTGTCTGTGAGGCAGATGCATTTGGTAAGGTTACCTGGATGTTTAGGTCTTCCCAGACACTGCTCACTGCAGAGCATTACCTCTGTGAGGGAGGGAGTTTCAACCCACCAGCGGAAAATAACCCCCTGCTACCTCCTTTCAACTCAATCTCCCATGGGCTTTTCATGCTAAATAGAAATTGCTTCTGCATTTTGCAAGAGTACCAGTAGACAGCAAAGGTAAGGAGGTGAAAAAAAGCATGCTCGGGTATGGCTGCCAGCATATTTACTTGCTTCAGAAATTTTGAATAAGAACAATATCTCAAAATTACATTCCAGACACCCTGGGGAAGAACTGCTGCGGGGCTTGATGCAGGTTCTTCCCTCGGTGCAGGTGCTTGGTTTCCAGGGTTTCTGCAAGTTCCATCTAAGCCCTGAGGTGGTCAGGCTGCCCGTCATTCACATGCTCCTGCATGCAGCGCGCTGTCATTTGGAGTGAGGGGGGAGTTCAAACAGTCCCGCAGAATAAATGCCTCAGTTCCATGTACAGCTTGGAAATATAGGCAGAAAAAATGCAAGTCTGAGGGTGCAGGCTTACACTGAATAGTACCCGCTCCCACAGGACCTTTGCGTGGCTAATTGTTTGTAGTATTTGCACACACTACGCAGTGAAGAGTTCTTATTCAGCTTCTCACATCTGATGGACAATCCAGAGACGAGATCTTGTAAGGCCAGGTAGGCACCAGTTTGTGTTTCTTTCACCCAAGCCAGCAACTGTGGAGTTGACTGTTGCATCTGCTGGATTTCGTTTTTTCTCCATTTTGTCAGGCTTAGGGAGGAAAACTGAGGCACAGAGCTAAACGTCTAAATGGGGTATGGAATCTGGATTTACGTTTTAAATCCTTTCTAGGTTTGGGCTGTTGTGGGGTTTTCATTTTAACCTACTATAAGTAAGTGACAAGCTTTTTATCCAGTGTTGGTGGTGTAAATACAGTGATTTAAGGAGGAATTTCCTGAAATATTTCACTTTGAGTTTAAAAAAACAAACAAACAAGCAGAAAACATAGTTAGGTTCAGTGTAATTTATCCATACATTTTCTTGATGCAAGAAACTTGTGATGAAAGCGAAGAGACTTGTAATTTCCCTCTGGCACTGCATGCTGTGTTTGAAAATCCTGCTTGGCATTTGCAACTGCACACTTAAAATAGGCTCTTTGTGTTCATTCATAATTTGTCTTGGAGGTTATTAAGGGTAATAAAGTACTGTGGAATGCATTTCTAAAAGCTAGGTCCACTGTAGGAGCTTTTTAATTATTTATTAACGTTTCTGCATGTTCCTTGCTGAGGATGAATGTATTTCACTCAGGGCATCTGGCCTGCCGGGAGGCGCTGAGCCTGGCTGGATGCCGAGCCACTCGCCGCTTCCTGGGACTTGGGATCCAGAGGCTGAAGCCCCCTGCCTAGGAGTGGAGATCTAGCTCTAAATCCTTGTAGCTCTGCCTACTGGAGGCCCTGGCCACCTCTTGCTGATTAGTTGGACCAGCCCAGCACAGTGAGCGTTGCCCTCTATTCTCTTGCACTGGTGGCAAAGCTTCGGCTGCCGGCAGCTCTGCTCCTCCCCGGATGACAGCGATGACCTGCTGGAAACCTTCCCCTTCTTTTATGCTTGCAGATCACTTTTATTCTCATTTACATCCCTCAGCTGCTCTTTCCTGACATGGAGCAAGGTCCTAATGGAGGAGAAAACCATGTGGCATCTCTAGGGGCCCACGGAGGCCTGTGTGGTATCTGTGCCCAAAGGACTTAGGAGTGTCTTTGAAGATAAAAGAACAATAGGATTTTACAATCCATGTGGTCGAAGTGTAGTAGAAGTGGAAGAGGGTGTTTCTGTAGGCACCAGTGACAACCCCTTGAAAGGTAATGGAAGTCTGGCACAGCTTCCCAGTGCCGAGAGGAAATACGTGGGTAACTGCAGATGTTCCTGCTGTGGAGACACGGGGGGAGCAGAAGCAGGAGGAATATGAGAGATGCTTCGCTGCTGCTGCCCTAAACGGCAAACAAGCACTAATCAGTAAGTCAGCCCATAACATTTTCCCCCAGACGCTGTCCTCGGATGGCCTATTTGTGCTGATCCTCATCAGCACTGAGTCACATATAAAGCAAAAAAATAAATAAAAAAATAACAACAACAACAACAAACACTGGGCAAGAGATTTTAAATTTACACTATCTAGGAGAAAGCTTCTCACCAGGGCTGGTTCCTAGATTGTAACAAATAACACCAGGCCCCAGGCTGAATGCTAAGGTTGCGGCTGCATTTTGAATCTGCTGCTAATTCATAAACATCACAAGCAGTTGATTTCAGCAGAACCCCTTGATTTAATTACACTCTTGTATACAATGGGGACCTTGCGTTTTCCTATATGTAATGAATATTAAGCTGATAGCCCTGTAATTTCCTGTGCCAGGCTTGCTCTCATTTTTTGCATATTGATACCACATTTGGTTTGTTATTTTCCAATTTTCCAGTCTTCTAGACTTGTGCTCAGCGAGTTCTCCATAGTAATTGCTGTTGGCACACACGTTTCCTTCCTCAAATCTGCTCTAACACCCTGGAATGAATTTTGTCTCATCCCAGAGATTTGCTTGGTTTTGAATTTCTCTTATTTATTCATTGCCTTTAACTCAGCAACCCTGGAGTTGGTGCAGGACACTGGATATAATTTCATATTCCCCAGTTTTAATTTCCTCCCATAGCCCAAGCAGCCCCCCTCCCTCTACGTGCACATGTGTGGTGTTTTCTCTGTCCCTGTGACTTGCTGCTGTTCATAAGCTGCTTTCCAGCAGCACATCCAGAAAAACTGGTCCTGTTCCAGTCTGAGCACCGAGAGGATCTTGATGCAGCATCATTGAGTTTCAGGCTGGTATTAACTAAATCTTTCTGGCCTCTTTGGGATGTTGGCAGCTGTTCAACTTCTCTCTCTTTGGGGTTGTTCAGTTGGGTATGTCCTACCTTGCCTTTAGAATGGGGAAAAAATCTGTGTCCGTGTGTGCTGGGGAGGCGTTGTGTGAGGTTGCTTTTGATGATTTGTGTGTGTAAGGCTAATGTGGATTTAAAACGAAAGAGCTGACAACATAGCTGAACTTCTATTTGGACAGACTTAAGTGTGAATTATACAAGGTATGTCAGCTCGGTGTCTACAAATGCCTTCCCCAGTGCTGCACAGGGGTGCTGGGGAGAAATGTGTGGCCCTGAAAGTCTGTACACCCGTACACCTCTCATAGCCCTGATGCAGGTCGAGGTGCTCTTCAGCCATGAGTTCATGGCAGCGTTTTCTATCCTGGATATAGGTTTGCTGGCTGTAAAAGGAAAGACAGATGCCTTACCTGTATTTCTTTGTGATTTCTTTCCAGGAATACTTACTGAGAGGAATATTTCCATGGTAAATAATTGCCTTTGCCAGAACAAGTGAAAAGGAGGTGTGCCCATGCCATAAACCTGCACGCTTCCCCCAGCACATCCTTGTGTTTGGCCATGCTGCTGCCAGGGAGGGGAGCTGGCTGGGTCTGTGTTTATCCCAGGTAAGCACCTACCTTTCTCCTAACTATATCCCAGCCTTACTAAGTTTTAAACCTGTAGCTGTATGAAGGCCAGATCCTCTCTCAGGACTTAGTATACAATGTTTTTGTTGCTTCATGTTCTTGTTTTCTTCCCTCGTCCCACAGGAAGAGGAATGGCAACCCCACAGCTCCACATGCTTTTACCAGTATATTTTCACTAACTTTGTACACTAGCTCTCCAGTCTCTGAAACCTCTGTGCAGGGAGGGCATACGTAGTCTTGTTAAAAATAAGCCATTGTTCGGTAGATTATATTGGATAAGGGCAAACATACAAAGATGAAAAGTTTCTCTTGCCTTAGCAGAACAAGATCTCTGAAATGTGTGTTTCCACAGCCTTGGGAGTCAAATGTGTGTTCCTAGTGCACAGAAGTAGCAGCAGGACCTGAAGCAGGGATAAATATGGATGAAACAGTCACGTTGATGATGGTGCTGCCATGTAATGATGCAAATTTTTCTGATTTTTTCTATCAGAAATGAGTCTTGGTGAACCAGAGTCTTGATCAAAGATAGACAGTTTGAATTCACCTCTCTCTGCTGCAGAGTAACCTACTTCCTGGTGCTACCTGATGTAATCAGAAGCAATCTGTGCAATTAGGAGTCTGCAAGACATTTTTGGATGGTGAAGCTGTCAGGTTACTGTCTCTCCAAGTTGTGTTTTATTTTCCTTAGTGCTCACAAGGTCTCTTAGTTCCTTTCAAGAGACACTTCCTACTCACAGGCTCAGCAATTATTGATGTCTTCTGTTGTCAGACAAGCAGAGTATGTGAGCATGTGTGTACTGCTTACCAGGTACATACCACTGTCCTAAATGCATCACTGAACATGTTAAAATTAGAAGCAAAAAATACATGGCTCACACAACTCATCATCCGCATGTGTAAAGAAAGGGGGAGGGTAGAAGGGGGGGAATGATCCATTTTTCTCTCCTGGTGCAGATTGCTCTTATTCCTGTTGAGAGGGCTGATCAGGAAGGATGTGTGTGTGCAGCTCACGAGTAATAGTCCTCCAGGCTTTGCAGTGGGTAAGAGGTGAGTGCATGGTGAAGCGCCTGCACTGAGCTGGGATGGGCTCGAGGCTGTGCTTGAGGCTTTGCTCCATCCCTCCCATGCAGCTGCACTCCTGGTGACACCGCAGCTGTAGCAGGAGGTGCGAGGAGCCCCCCAGACCCAACCTTTCCTCCTACTCGTGGCTCCCCGTGAGGGCTGTCACCACGTGCCAGTGCCATGCCCATTGCCATCCCTCCCCGTGCTCGGTGCACTCACATTGAGCCAAATTCATCTAAAAACTTGCATGTGCATAGATTTTCTGCTAGTTTTGCCTTGCTGGCTGACTCTGGACCAGTTGCATCACTGTGATCCTGGTTCAGGTTCTGTGTGCTGCTTCAGAGGTGAATTGCTGGCTTACCTCTTATACAGGGACAAAAGCATCCTTCTGGCTGTAGCTGCTTTAAATAATGGCTCTTTTTGCAATGGCAAAGGGTGAAGCAGTTTCTCCTGCACAGCCTTTTCTGAGAGAAGAGCGGAAAGTGGCAGAGCAAGTGTCACATATGGTTGCAATAGTCTCAGAGCAGGAGCTTCAGAGTTATTCATAACAGTTGAGCACGTAATTGTGCATAATGCAGCAGAAACGCTTCTCTTCTTGTGATTGAAAGGCATTTGCTGTTGATTGGTGTGTAACTGTTGTACCTGGGAGTATCTAGGGGCTGTGAATCTGAAACATTTCAGGCACGAGTGCTTATCAGTGACATCTGAAAACAGTGGAGCAAAATGGCCTCGCGACAAATGCAAGCAGGACAAATAACGACCTTTACAAGACAGTTTTATAGAACAGGATAAACAACAGGGGCTGGATCCTCAGCCGTAGTAAACCATCCTGTCTGTGCTGATGCTGCCAGCCGAGGTGCTGATCCTTGGAGATCTATAGAAATGTCACACAGCAACAGCTGCCTTTTTGCTTTGTGGCTGCAGTGAAATTGCTATGAGCAGGCCTGAGAGCCAGGCTCAGCGTGATCAGAAGGCTGATATCACCCACCCCTGTGCCTGAGAGCTGGAGGGAAGTGCTTCCTAACGGCAAACCTTTACTTACATTGAGTCATCGTGGAGCGAGCAAAGCAGGTGAGCTTGGACAAAGTGCAAGGGATGCAACGTTCATGTCATCACTTCAAACTCAGGGGCTGATTATTTCTGCTTATTTCCCTTATTTCTTTTAATTCTCCCCATGGACCAAATGATGACCCCAGCCAGCAGGCTGGGGGTACCCATTCATTTGGAGCAGCAGGACAAAAGCACTGAAAGTCGTGGAGTGCACTCAGGAACTCTGGTTGCTTCCAGCTGTGCTCAGATTTCAATCACAGAGGAAACCTGCGCTGCTCCTTTTGCCAGGCTTCTATTTAGGTAAGGAGTCCAGTCCGCAGAGCTGCTGATTTAAGACTTTTACCTGTGTGAAATTCACTTTGAAGAGTAATATTGGTAAAAAGGGAAGCTGGCTTGCTCTCCTAAATTAAGCAATTAGTCTTAGACACAGCCCTCTCTGTGAAGGAGTTGGAAGTTCATCCTCACATTGAGATGGAAGATGGTTTAACAAGGTGTTTTACAAAGTGTAGGTGGATAAATTTCTGAAGCATATCTGTATAAACCTGCTGTAAAGGCTGTGCAGAGGTTAAGTAGATAGATAACTTTATAGAAGCTGAATAATCACACTGTCTGTTACTCTATATAATCTTGCTGGAAAGCATATTTTTCTGCAGAGCAATGATACAGAAGATATTTGTGTGTAGCGATTACAGCAGTAGAAATCAATTGCACACAGCAAATAATTTGTTAGCACAGGGATGCACATTATATCATCAATAAAGGGATTAGTTTGTTGGACTATAATGAGGGTGAGAAGAAAGCAAACTTCACGCTGGTGTAGCTAGCCCAGTCATAATATTGGCAACAAATTCATCTAGTGTGCATCCCTCTGAAGAAGAATATGGTCTTGCGTGTTTTATACTGAAGGTTTCCTTTACACCCACTGACTCTATACATTCTGTGCATCTTCTGGGTATGCTACAAGTGTCTACTCATTAGCTCCTCGAGACTAATACTTAGCCTAGATTTAAGGAACACAGGACAGGAGCTTTGCCTCTGTGCTTCCCCTCCCCAGGGAGCTGTGGGGAGCAGCGTGGCCACCCCTCGGCCTCCTCTCCTCCAGGCTGGGCAGCCCAGGCGTCCTCAGCCTCTCCTCTGAGGATGTGCCCTCCAGCCCCTTCACCAGCTTTGCCGTCCTCCTCTGGATGTGCTCAAGCACCTCAGGGACCTTTTTATATTGGGGAGCCCAGAACTGCACACGATGCTCAAGGCGAGGCTGCAGCAGCACAAAATGCAGCAGGAGAATCCCCTCTGGGGCTGTCCACGCTGTGCTTCATGCGCCCCAATGTGTGGTTTGTCCCCTTTGCTGCCAGGGCTCCCGATGCCACCGGCCCCCCAGCCTCTTTCCCCTGAGCTGCCCCCCAGCCCTGCTCTGTCCCAGGGGCAGCACCCAGTGTTCCCTGTGCTCAGCTTCAGCAGATGCAGGTAGGGTAATCGGTTTCTTTTTTTCTGTTCATTATTAACCCGTCTTCTTGGATTAGATACTCTTAAGGGAAGGCACAGTCCCTTATCCTTAGCTTGGATGGGGCCCCGAGGTGCTAATCTCCACTGAGCTCCTCTTACTCGGATCCCACTCCCTTGTTGCATGTACGCTGTGCTGTGACAGTCACAAATCATGCTGGAAGCAGCCTCCCCAAACACCTGTGAGGTGGGTTGGTTTAATTATCCTTGCTGCGGAGTGGGTTTTACAAGTGTGCTGCTGATGGCACGAGCTCAAGGTCACCTGAAGAGACTGTGACTTCTTGGCTGAAAACAGATGTCGGGCTCTGCCTCTTCTCCCCTCCACACACCCCACACTTCTGAGCTGCAGCAGAAAATCCCTCACTGAAGCCCTCCGGAAGGTCTCTGACTCCTCTCTGCAACTCCCCAGTGCATAGGGGATGGGCTGGTACGTGTTTGTGCTCTGCAGAGGGGCAAATACAGGTGAGGCAGGGTGAGATGTCTTCTCTTAGAGAGGCTCTTCTGTTCTGAGTGAGTCCCGTGGTCAAGGGCAGCTCCGGTGCGAAGCTCTGCAGGGGCTGATAGTGCTGAAGGCTGAGATTTGTCATAACACAAATCCTCTGTATCAGGTAGGAATGTGTCTTTCCTTACTCCAGCTTGGAGGATGAGTTTAAAACTACCCACTTGGGGAGCAAAGCCCAAAAAAATGAGGAGGCAGCTGAAAAGGCAAGATGTGCATCAGCAGGGAAAAATAATCCCTCCTGATTCCGGCAGGTAACTGGAAATCCCAGTGCATGGGATTATCGTTACATAAATAAGGTGTAAACAAACTCAGTGGCAGTGGAATGCCTATATCCTTTAGCCCTCTTACAAATCAAACCTGCTCTGGCAGGATTCAATTATTTCTGTGATCTCACCTTAGCTGGGGATTAACTGACACCAGAAATCAGGAGCCCTTTATATTTGAATCTGTACATATACTTGCTGGGGTTGGCTTTTGCTGCAAGTAGTAGAAGGAAGATACAAGGCCCTAAAATACTTTAGCTTTCAGGGCTACCATGAGGCCCATTTGATTTTTACAGTCAGCCAACAGTCAGGTGTGGATTCTTCTGGAGCAACTGGAGGTTGTAGTTTCTTGGCTAAGAAAAAGAATATGACACATCCCAACATATACCGGGAGCTGGGAGAGAACAGCAGAGAGAACAGAAAGGATCTCTCATTTTGCCTTCTAGTGTGAGGAGGTGTTTTCTGCAAGTTAGTTAATTATCCTCAGGATCAGTCAGAAGGTGTTCCTAATTCCTTGGCCCATTTTGTTGATAGCTGAAGAAAAAAAAAAATCAAGGCTATTTTGGGAACTGTCCTGCTTCTGATGGCTCACGCTGTGCACCTTACAGTCATGGGCTTGCCAGAAGCTGAGGATTATTCCCTTAGGGGCAAAGTGTATGACATGGGGTGGGAAGGCAGGAGGGTGGCAATAGCCAAGTCTCTGACCTAGGAGAAAAGAAAGGGAAATCACAGCTGAGTTATTACTAAAAGCAGAAACACATGTAAATCCTACCTCAGCTGCCCTATTCTGGGTAGCTTCCAGACATTTAATTGGTTAAGACAGATATATGGCACTGTCACTATCTGCTGGGGACCCATATAAATCGTCAGTGGTGGTTTCTTTTGCCATTTCATGTAGCCATGTCTGATGGCTTGAGTGTTATAGGAAGGAAGCAAGATACAACTCATCCTGTCAGGGGCTGCTCTGTATTGTAATTGCAGTATCTATAAGGAGTGTCAGGGCTGGATTATTGGAGATGTCAGAAACAAAATGGGAGAGATTAAATGGGCACAAAGAGCTGCAAAATGAGGAGGTAATTGCACTTCATGAGAGTGCAAAGATAACATTGGGAATGTAGATCTCAAACAGTGCTGTGTGGAGCTCAGAGTGCATGCTTCGTGTCCCCTCGGTGCTAAGTGGGCTCCTGGGAGCACAGACCCCTGCCCAGCCCCGAGGAGCTGCCTGCTTGGTGGGCACGGCCCTGCTGAGCTCATTGAGGAGGACACCGTGCTCCTCCTGCCAGCAATAGCACAGAAAGAGGTGAACCCTGCTGAATTTCAAGTGCACTTTAACAGCTGCATGTTACCCAGCCTTTTAAATGAAGAAAACCATCTCCCCGATGAATACAAAACCAGGGAAGACACGCAGGTGATTCTGCACGGACGGTTTGAACGGGCACATCTCCAGACGTAATGGCAAGCGTGCTGCCTGGTGTACAGCACCTCACGGACCTCAGCCTGGGGCCAGTTCTGGGCTTTTCCATCACCTTCATCACCTTCTGAAATGCCAGGTAAGCCAACCCAAATTAACCATGGGTTGTAGGAAGCCGTGGTATTGTTGAGGAGAGGGGCAGAGCATGAGCATTTTGCCTTCTTGCAGATGCCGGTTGCCTACTGCCACACTGAAACAGCATGAGGGCTCTTCTGGTGGTCACTTATTTGTGGTCCCTTCTCATTACTTGAAAATCTCTGTGTGCAGAAAGATTTCTGAATGATGTTTACTGTTATTGGACAGTAATCAAATGTATTTGTTTTCCTTCAGCTCCTGTTTTCTCTGGCTGCGTGGCACTTTGGGAGATCGCTAGGCTGGCCGCAGAGCAGGGCTTGCTGCCTGTGTAAAGCTGCTGGCACAGCCAGAGGACGTCTGGAATGACTGCTCTACTCCAAGGAGCCACTTAGAGTCCCTTTATAAGGGATGGAGGAAAACAAGACCCTCCAGGGTTCAGTTCAGTGTTTTAGGCAGTGGCTGCAAGCGGGGGGTGGACTGCTGTGGTGCTTCCATAGGCTCTGCTGACTATAAAGGGAGCCAAGGCAGCTCACTGACACTTCGGGAGCTACGAGATGAATTTGACCCTAGCATACACCAAGCTGTATAGAGGAGTGGTTGGGTGTGCTTGGATTGTTTCCATGTTAGTGAGCCAGGCAGTGCAGCTGCCTTCCCAACTCCCCCCCGGATAGTCAGCTAGCCTTTTAAGAAGCTTCCCGCAGGACCACATTTTAAGAGTAGCATAAACTTGCTGTTTTCCCTAAGATAAATCACTCTTCCTGTTTATTGTTTGGCCCCATTATTGTGATATTTGATCTCTTGAGCATTTGAGCCTCTAATGAAGCCCTTTGTGTGATGCTGCAGTGAGGCTCAGAGGTGGCATCGTGCCTGTTGTCCAGGGGAGGAAGTGGGCGCAGCCTCCAGGCCAGGAATGAAATTGTGAACAGATGAATTGTGCTTGATAGAAATCAAACTGCCTATAGAAAGTCATGGACTGCATGGCTTCCCCAAAGTCAAACAGGGAATAAGGGGGGCAAAGAACAGTCCCAGCAAAGGGTTAGAAGGGGTTAGCATGGTCTGATCCATAACTGGCTTCTTGCACTCCAGCCTGGTTGTTTCTCTGTTGAAGTCTGATGTTTTATTTTCTTCTCTCTTGCTTTGTTCTGCTTACCCTTTCATGGACTGAAATAGAATGGTCTGGGATTATTACTGGGAAATTCAAAGCAGCAGTGAGGTCTTGCTATTAGAATAGTGTTTACATTTACATTCTTGTGCATCCTTGCTGTTTATGTTCTATTGCTTGATATTTTGAAGGGATGAGTATTACAGATCTGAATGGCTGATTGCTTCTGAGGTTTGGATATGTATAAAATAGCAGCAGTCCTGGATGGCGGAGAGCAGCTGCTCAGCACTTCCTGGGACATGATTGAGCCCTGTCTTTTTATTACCATATGCAGTTTAATGGGAGAATAGGTAGGATGAGGTGGTGAAACTCATGCCTGTACCTGATAAACACATGACCGACGTTGTTCATGGAGAGAGAAACTGTAACAGAAACCATGAGACAAATGCCAAGTGGCACACATAGCCAGAACACAAGTCCTTCTGTTAATGCTTTCTAATGGATTTGGGATTTTTGAATTGCAAATCTTACTTGTATTCTATAGCAGCACTCTCAGAATTCTAAAACATTGCTGAAATGGTCACAGACAAGGGCGGGCCTTCAATAATAGGTGCTATATGCAAGGACTAGAAGATGGCCTAATGCTTCAGGATCAAAACTTAGGAGAGGGAAGGAAGGTCCTGCTTTGGAGGTACGATGTTAGGATGGTTGGGGCAGAAGTGAGACATGGCATAGGGACAGCTGCAGTGAGAGTTTGCTCACTGGTTAATGGTATGGAGATGGGAACAAAATGCTGAAAGTGCAAACAAGCAGCGTGTGCTTGCTGTGATGCAGAAACAGGCGGTTCTAGCGAGGTGATGAGGTAGCTATGGTTGCAGAAGCAATGGACAGAACAGGATGTTCGTCAGCCAATTCAGAGTAGGACAGTGCTGTAAGCAAGGAAAGCGAAGCAGATGAGCACTGGTCCTCAGCTGGAATGTCAACTGGTTGATGCTATCTGCTGCTGTTTCTGGGTCAGATTACAGCAGGGCTCTTTCTTGTGTGCATCTGGCAATGTGCATGGCAATATGCAGGCAACACTACCACTACCCTACCTAAAATCAGCAGACTACATTCCTGACAGAGA
This sequence comes from Aythya fuligula, assembly GCF_009819795.1. Lineage (NCBI taxonomy): Eukaryota > Metazoa > Chordata > Aves > Anseriformes > Anatidae > Aythya > Aythya fuligula. Next base: position 2,595,007 of record NC_045578.1, on the reverse strand, counting down.
AGGGACTAAAGTACTTCTTACTCACAATGTCCCTACAGTTGTGGTCAGTGCAGCATCCCTGGCTGCTTGGCCGTGTCTCTCCCACACATGCTGCCAAGCCAAAGCCAAACATCAGCATCTCTCTTTTCAGAGCACAGGCATGAGAGTTGGTTTGGAGTCTGTGGCTATTCCTAGCTACCTACCATCCTTCTTTTCTCTGAAGGGTTCAAGGACATCTTTCTCTTTCTCCATAGTGAGGAGGTTAGCGTGGCTTTTCTACACATTGAGGAAGATGTGCACTGTCTTTATGAAATGCCTCTAATGTTTTTTCTCATGAAGGTTCATGTTTAATAAAGACATGTTGCATCAGGCAAGACTGTTTACTAGCAGTTAATTGGAATGCACTTGGGTCCAGTAACCAACTTTATATGGGATCTGATCAACCGTTAACCTAAATTCAGGATACCTCCCCTGGCATATGTAGAGTGGGCTTAAAATCTAGCCCTGTTAGTTTGTGGCATGGCTTCTCATTTGCATCACTATTCAAATCCTGTGGAGTTGAGCTTTGCAAAGGAGAAGGAATTTGGCCACATGCCTTTCCTTCATTGCCAATTTGGATGAAATGATATTTGATGTATGTAGGTAACACTACCAAGTCAACTGAAGTGGACAAAGGTTAAGTATGCACTGCAGGCAATTATCCATTAGTATAAAAGCTCCTTGGTATAACATTTATATGCTGCAATGCCAAAAAACCTGGACATTATGATAGCTTTTGCAAAACTGTATAATTCATGCATTATAGCTCTGCTTTTGATGTTTAATATTTCAGAAATAATGGAACACATTTCGTCAGGAAATGCAACATGTGAAATGCAGTAGGTATAAATACGCACTTAATTGAAGCAGAGGTCTCCTTTGCTTGCTGTAAAGCTCTTCCTAACTTCATAAAAGTTCAGGAATATTTAGTTTAAGGAAGTCTTTGAAATGGTAACTCTGAGATGAACCATTGCTAGAAGTCTCTGTGGCTGACACGCAGAGGGGAAATCACATCCCCATGAGACACGGAGAGAGAGCTTAGCTGTACTGCTGTGAGATCAGGATTTCTCCTACAATCTCTAGTGCCAGACTTCAGTGACTTTCTTGTCAGCAATGTCCGTGAAACCTAGAAAATCCAATTTAAGGTTGAAAGGATTAATAACTGGCTATTACCACACATTGTCTGACAAAATAACTCTGTCTTGTTTTGTATTAAGCAAATGGTTCTTGGGCATCAGTGTGTGTGATGCTTGTGAAACTCTTCGTAATTCTCTGGTGCTTATGGTCAATATTATATTTCATTTTTTTCCAACTGAAGCAGTAAGTTGGGACACGACCACCTAGAAGACCACACGTTCAGGTGCTTCACACCTTCAGGAGCTTTGTGATTTTGGGACTTCAGCCTCCATCTCTAAGTTTCTTGAAATCCAACAGGTGGGTTTTTTTTTGTTTTGTTTTGTTTTGTTTTGTTTTGTTTTGTTTTTGTTGTTGTTGTTGTTTTGTTTTGTTTTTGTTTTTTCTTTTGTTGTTGTTGTTTGTTGCTGTTCATTTTTTTACACAATATTGGGATGACAGATCCAAGGATCTGTGGACAGATGGTGAGAAGGGAAAATTTTGAAATGTACAATTTTCCAAAGCCACCTTAGAGCTGTGAGCTTGTTGATGTCTGATTTATCTTACTGTGGTTGTGTCCTACTCACCTTAAGAACCACTGTTAAAGTATTTGAATGATCATAAAAGTCCAGACAGTCCAGCTTTGTGAAGAAGTAAGCCAACAAGAAAAGTTGAGGCCAATCCACTTGGCCACCTGGGACACCAGTACATATATCCTGTCCTAGTGTAATCGTGCAACTCTTTTTCCTGCAGAAGAAGTACATTGTGTGAAAAGTCTCAAGTAATAAATCCAAAAGGGTCAAGAAACACCAGGGAAATGCTGTAATTCTGTGAATGATGATTTAAATCCAGCATCTGCTCTTCAGCCCAGTCTGATCACACGACCATGGGGGCTGTAGGGCTGGCGATGTTGCCGTCAGCACCAAGGCAATTCCACTGCTCTCAGAGTAGAAAGAAGACAGTGCAAGTACGAATTAGTTTTTCTGGACTCTAATAGCTCTCAGTATGTTTGCTGGTCTATTTGTGATCCTTTCATAATCTTGGAAAGAAAGGACCCTGATAAAATAGCCATTGAAGTCAATTAGTTATTTTGTACATCTCTCCAGGCCCTGGATGAGGTCCAGCCTAAATACCCAATCTACATTTTCATGAGTCATTGCAGGAGATAGAACATATCAAGACAGGTATAATTTTCAGTTTCAGCATGAATTTTGCTACCTTCCACAATGGCTCTGGCCAGGTCAATCTACTTTTCCATTATGGACAAGGTTGATCTTTTTTCCCTACAGCACATTGCTCAAATTATATGCATAGTCATAAACCATTTTCCAGTGAGTCAGGCCTTGGTACTAAAGCATGTATGGTTCATGCATCTGTTCTTTTGTAAATCTGCTGGTGTTTCCACACAGACTGCTCAAGAAGCAGGAAAGACACAGAAACATCTGTTTAGAGTTTTAAGCAGCTTGTTAGATGAATTCAGCACCTGGGTTTCCTGCGGTGAGTCGGCTATGCTCTCCTCAGTATGTATGAGAAAGGAAGAAATACAATACTCGTAGGGATCCGCGCTCTCCGCAGTTCATGGTAGATTGCTCTGGGTAATTTCTGCCAGTGCCAGTGGGATCCACCAGTGCAAAACCTCCAAAAGAAATAGGGGAATAGTGCTCTGAGAGGGGAAGGTTTACTGTGCTAAATGCCAATAAACCAGATTCTGTCTGTGGAATTGAGCCAGTACAGAACTTTAATTTTAAATATTATGGCTTATGTTCACAGTAGTTCTGACAAAGTCACTGTACCTGGTGATAAAGTCCCAGTCCCCAAACAGTTTTCTTTCCAAGCCTTTTCCTGCCCTTCCCCACAAGTGAGAAGGACCTCTTTGGTTGAGATGAATGCTGACCACGCCACAAAACCAGTGTGAGGGGCCCAGCTCTGACAAAGAAAATGCAAAGCAACTGCACTATGACAGGTTAGTTGTTTTGACAATCCTGTTTTCTTTCCTCTGTATACCATATTAGACATGAGTCAATGTCAACGGCTAGTTTGCCACAGCAGGGAGATTTTCCATTTAAGTAAATTCACTTTAACGCATGCAGGGGATCCAGGAGTGCATCCATTCTGCCTGCTGAAAGGACCTTGTGTGCATGGAACGGGAAAAGCAGGCTTACGAGGCAAGCTGTTGGTTGCAATAACATGTTTTGTTCCTTGCTAACTCCAGGGTCAGGCTGTCTCAACTGTGTTAATATGTTCATGTAGCAACCCATGTACAGAAATACAGAAACAGCTGAAGAATTTCTGCTGTACCTAGGGCACGCTGCACCTTACCCCACAGTCAGCATACAACAAATTGGCTCACGGCCCGTTGCAGAGCCCAAACACTCCCCAGGAGCCCACAGTTTTGCTCTCTCATGGGCTGAATTCCTTCCATCCTGTGGTCTTGTCCCTTCCAGCACCACTGATGTTCAGGAAGAAATGAGGCTGTGTCTGTCCAGTGTGTTTTCATTCCTCTGCAGTAACCTGGATGTGAGGTTTTGTCTTGTGTAGTTAGGATGTTCACTGAACTATTTCTGTCTTTTCTGAGTGATTTTGATTATTATGTATAACAGTGCACAGTCTCCAGTGGATAAAAGCCCCTAATTCTATTTTATCCAACTCAGAGAGCAATCTCAACAACTGGCTGTTGCCTGTATTATTCAGTAACAGCTATGGCATGTATTATTGCATATGATATGAAGGACTTTGTAATAAATATTTAGTGTTCCTTTAATCTGTCTGTTCTTATATCATGTTCTCCAGATAATCCCCTGCTCCACCATGTACTATTTAATAATTCTTTTTCTGCCAATCTGTTCTTCTCTTTCATATAGACACATGTGCCTGCCTGCCCTGGGACATGCTTTCTGTCGGTCTCCCTTCCTGAGCACTCTTCAAAGTCTTGGGTTTTCGTGACTATATCGTTAAAAGGAAAAGCATTTGTTGCTTGTGTGAATTTGTGAGTAGCTATAAACTGTCTTGTGTTTAGATCCCAGCCATTTGGTGCACAGTAATGATTTTTTTTTTTCCTGAACAGAGGCCAAAGGCCTTCAGGGGACAACGTGATCTGGCGCCGCAGGCACAAGTAGATGGTTGGTGATATTTCTGTTTCTGCTACTGATTGGTTTGTCTGATCCCAATCACTTGGTGCCACTTGTTTCATCTCCGCCCTTGCCTGGGTGGATTACAGCCCATCAGGGAAGGGGCTCCTCCTGTGGGAAGGTGAACTTTGTGCAGCAGGCATCGCTGCCATGCAGGTACCAAGAGGTCCAGCTTCCCCAGGGGCCTGTCTTCAACAGTGACTGTTTTAAATTGGCTTTCTTACACCTGTGGCAATGAGGACCACACTGAAAATGAGGCAGGGTTCTTCACTTGACTTGCATTTCCCGTGGTGAAAACACCATGTGAAGAGACAAGTGGTTGTAAATCAGGACATGCCTTTTCCTATATGGCTTCTCCCCTAGTCAGGACTGACATAAGAAGTCAGACGTATCCATGGCATGTGTTCTCTGCTACCTTAATTTGGGGCTGTTAACCCACAAGGAACAAAGATGTGAGAGATGTGAAGGGGATGTCACGATGAAAGGAACAGTGAAAGAAGCTCAACAGAAAAGAAGTACATAATGATATGATGCTTCAATACTTGAAAGTTGGTTACTTGTACTGCAAGTCATGATTTATTATAATTAACTAGTTATACAAAACCTACTAATGAAATCATGCCAGTATTTCTTAAAAAAGGAAATAATGCTGAACCAAAGAAGACATGAAAAGAGTTCTGATCATCTATTAATAGTGCAGCAGTCCTATTTTGAAAAGATCCCCAAATTCTTGTGGGGTGGCATTATACACTAACCTCTTTAAAGAACACTTAGTGCACCTTAGTAGTATCTATTATAGTATATGGGATTTTAATTGCTTTATTATAAAAGAAAGCAATATTCACCCTTTTATGAATTTTGATTTAATGACTTTAGCACATTCATTATTAGTTCATTATGGTTCTGTGGAATTGAGGCCTCCTGAGTTAAAAGGATGTCCCCACACTAAGCTGGCCTCAATTAAAATGTAATCATATTGTGGTTAATCTCAAGGACTTGCTCTGTGAGCGCAGGGGGATGCAAGGGAGAAAGGCGGTGGGGAACACAGGGAGGAAACAGACATGCAAAGAGGTAGGATTTGCACTGGTGAAAAGCTGTTTAATTCCAGTTCTGAAAATGTCCTGAGCTATAATCTGAAATTGCATTCTTAGTTTGACCCATAATATCACATGCTCAAAGCCACAGGTAGATCTTTCTTTTTCTTTCTTTCTGTCTTTCTGTCTTTCTGTCTGTCTTTCTGTCTGTCTTTCTGTCTTTCTTTCTGTCTTTCTTTCTTTCTTTCTTTCTTTCTTTCTTTCTTTCTTTCTTTCTTTCTTTCTTTCTTTCTAAATTATTATTATTAAGAAAAACCACTGATCTTTAGCAATAAAGGGAAATCCTATTTATGACAGTTTGGCCAGTGTCTGCTCTGGGCATGAAGCCATCAGAGGTTCATAGTACGAAACGAGGGTTCTGCAGGTGCCAGTGAGGCTTGGCATGGGACTGGGGGTAGTTTCTTGCACAGAGTCACTTCTGGACTGGGACCCGTATGTATGGACAAATGGGAAGAACAGAGAAGCCCTCTTGCATGGTTAAATGGCAGTGTTCAAAATCCTATAGAAAATAGAAATAGTTATTGGAGGAACAGCAGTATTTCTGGGGAAGGACAGCTGCATCAGTAGCAGTTCTGGCTCTGTCCCCATATTTCCTAGGTTGGACACGCAGGAAAGCCCCTCTCCTTTTGAGCTTTACCCTTCCGTATTTGACCAAGGGGCCACGTTAAGAAAACCAGCAAGTTTTGATGATCTGGAAGAAGATGAGAAATTCAGCTCGCAAGTGATTTGGCTGAAATATTTCCTCTTTGATGTTTTGCCATACTGAACAGTATAATAGCCCTTCCAGAAGAACACTCCAAGCAGAGCTATTTTGGGATTACTTTTCTCCTTTAGCTTTCATCCTGTGGTTTTCCTGTATCTTCTTTTTATCTCCCTGATCTCAATGAAAACGTCTCAAGCTCTCACCAACCACTTCTAATGTTTCAAGATTCCCTTCAAGCTTAGATCTTGGGTATAAATAAGAGGTCTTGTTAGTAAAGCTGGAGTGCTTTGTAACGATTGTTTGAAAAGCTTTATATTTTTTTTGGTTCTGCAGTAGAGCCAGACCTGGAATCTGTGAGGCCCAAAGCTGAGGAAAACAGGGAGAAGCTGCGTGCCTGTGTGTTGCAGAGCAAGTATTTGTAATGTAGGGGTTAGTAAGGATTTCCATGATAGGTTTCCGTTTAGAAAATCAGACCTTCAGTGAGTATAAAATGGAGTGCTATTTTCAATTTCAGTTCATAATTTGATGTAATTTGAACTAAATAGTTGGAAGAAAAAAGAACTCTAATCTCCAGAGAAACTAGAATCCTGCTTTCACACAATGTCCCTGTTAACATTTTGAAGAACAGCAATTCTTAAAGCATAGAAGGAGAGGTTTGTTTCTGTAAGAGTGGAAAGTAAATCTTGTCTAAAAGGTCAGTTATCAGGAACAAACCCCACCAGATTTTGTGCCATATTGTTTAATTATAATGGAGGATAATTACTATGGGAACATCAGTAACAGCAGTAATGTCAATATTTCATAAAGCTTTTATAGATTACAGGAATAGATTGGAAAGTGTTGTAGTTCATGAAATAGCAAAAGCTGCTTGGGAAAATTATATTTTTATGGCAATGACTCATGTGGAGCTTTACACCACCTTTCTGGCCTGTAGTGGTCTCTTCATCAGTTTACATCTCCAATGAGTCTTTCATTTTTCCAAATTTCAGAAGTCTTGTAATTACTATTATATGTTGCTGATGATCGAAGGTCAGGCCAGAAGCATTAAGTTTGCCAAATGAAATTCGATGTGTGCAACATTGACTCTGTACCCTTAATGTTCTCTGAACTGAGGCACATCCATTTGCTGTGAAAAGTTATCTCTTTCTTATGCCATTTAGGGCATCGTCTTGCAAAAAAAAACAATTAATCACCAGGGATCCAGCCACTGAGTTCTTGCACAGAAAATACTCAGCACTGGCAGGACAAGATCCAGAGAGAAAACAGCTTAGGAAATTTTTTCCTTACTCTGAAAGTATGTACATATTTATGAGATGAGCTAGCTTTGGCACCTTGCAGAGCTCCTAGCTGCAAAAGCGGTAACCGCTGGAGTGATTCAGTAGCCAGTTGTGTTCAGCACAGCCAGATATGTTGCTGCTGACAGAAAATAAGAACCCCACCACAAGAAATGAATGGGAAGTGCTGTATGGTGTAAAACATGCCTTAGAGAGCAGAAACTCCTTGTCCTAAGTCCCCTGCTGGAGGTTTTTTGGGGGTTGGGACCACCTGTGATGTGTGAGGCCAAATCCAGAAGTACTGCTGCTTTGTAAGTACAACAATAACTTATCAATCACATCAACACAACCAAACTGTCATTAATACGCTCGTGTTTCTGAAATGATTCAGAGAACAGGAACATATTTCAGAGTGTAAGTCTGTGGGAAATGATTTGAGTATTATTTTTTGCTTGTCCAGATTTTGCACGATCACGTTTCTACGTGTGGACGTGGTGGTTTCTAATCTCATGGCTTCAAAGATGTCTGTTCCAGATATTCCTGGTATGGTTATGAGGTGGATGCTTCTTCCTGACGAGACGCGTGTTCAAGTAAGTCCATGATTCTCCTATTTTTTTTCTGAAAATATTGCAGAGCAACTTCAGATTCTGTGGATTCTGGTGACAAGACACCAAGATTAACAAACCTAGTTTGTGCATGGCAAATGTGCTCTTTTTTTCAGTATTTATGCAACTTCATTATGCGCTTTTTGGTAGAAGTGATTATAGCTACTTTTAAGAGCTTAATTCCCAGAATGGAGCAGAAGGCTGTGAAGTTGCCTGTGTGTCGGCTTTCTGCCTGCTGCTGCCTGGCACCTGGGAATCAAAACAGAGATGTGTTTGCAGAGAATAGTTCCCCATGGCACATTTACATTTCACAGAACAGCCAGACCGACATCCTTCCCCTCTTTCCTGCCATCCCCTCAACCTGGAAGCTGCAAGGGAGGTTGCTGAGCACACCAAGCCCTTGGCTCCAAGGCCGTTGTGCTTATGCTGGGGCTTTTTCTGAGGCAGAGCTGTGTTTTGCTTTCCAGGCCATGTATACCTATATATGCAGTGTGGATAGTAACTGTCTTAGAGGCAGTGACTTCCGTGTGCCCCTGAGTGATCACCGAAGTCCTCCAACGAGAAATTGGTATCTCACACTCTGTGTACGCATGTACGGTAGATAGTGTGAGACGCTTGGTGTTTGATGTGCTTAGAAGAGCAGGTATTGAAAATGTTGGTGAGAGATGAATGCTGTCAAACACTATCTCTGCTTTTGATTAGTTTGCAAAGATGAGTAATTGAATCCCAACAGCCTTCCTGCACTGTAGCCATCTTCATCTTTCATCTTTCCCTGGGCATCCCTTACCAAGCGTAAACATACCTGCACTTTGGTCTGTAGAGCTGAGCGACTCATTTCCAGAGAGAGATTGCACTTCCTTATCCCTCGGTAAGCTTAAAAAAGGTAAAAATTATTGTACTATGGGTGCTTTGGTCATGAAGAGAAAGTGATGCTAGATACGAACAGAAGAAACTCCTCTTATCCCTGAGAATTTTTAAGCATTAAATTAATTCCCCTATCTCTTGGTGTGTTAATGGGAAGGCTTTCAGCTCTGTGTTAGACAGAGGTCCACATTTGCATTTAGATGGAGCTATTTTAAGGATTGTAGTATACATAGCAGCCTGTATCACATTTACAATAGAATCTGTAAGATAAAATTAATATCTAGTAAGTGGTTGTTTTTCCAGTTTTGTTATAATCAGAACCAGTAACTCAAGTGGTATAATCTGACATAATAAATACGAGAGCCATTCACTTGAGAGATATCTTATCCACCCACGAGGAGGAATACAGTCCTTAACCAGTGAAGTGGGTTATATTTTCTACCTTTCACAAGACAGCCATGAAGTGCTGCATCCAGGGCTGTGCCTGCCAACGATACCCCAAAGACTTTTTTCTTGTGTAAAACAACCTGCTGCCTCGCCGAGAGAAACACTTTTCCCCACCAGGCAGGAAACCACGGCAGGGCAGCTGGTGTCAGGTGAAGCAGTGCAGGGGCCTCAAATCCTTCCATTTCTCTCTGTCCCACAGATGGCTTCTCACAGGCATTTCTCAAACCCTCCAGGGGTCCGTGCTAAGTCATTGCCGCTGGCTCCGCATGCTGCTGATTTCCAGAAACATCAGCCTCGGCAGGACTTGAGCAATGCTCAGGGTTTCTCTGAGCTGCTTCTGAAGTGGGCTGCCTGAGGCAGGCTGTGGCAGGACGAGGTGTGAAGTCCGGGTTTGGGGTTTCAGCCTGGCACACACCACCCTGAGCAATCCTGGCCTGGCAGGGGCCTGCAGGATGGCAGTGGGACGGCCCTGTCTCGTCCCCAGCCAGGAGAGGACCACAGTAGCACAGTTTCGTTTGCTGTGTGTTCATTCTGGTGGCAGGGCTAGTGTGAAGCAGTGGTGCAAAATCAGTGGATTTTAGTTCAAATCCAGTCCACTTTCTCTGATAGAAATTAGCCAGCAGTGTAAGGCCTCCACATCCAGCGACAGGGAAACAATTCACTCTGGTAGCTGGGGCCACACAAAGCCACCAAGCATTTGATTGAGAAAGCACCCACAGATGAGAAGGGCCTCTCAAGGGACTTGTCAAGGGGACGTTTGTGTGACACTGCTTAAAATTACCCTGTTGAGCAGAAAGGAAAATTTTGCTGATTTTACTGCCTCTGTTTCTAGGCAAAACTCAGCCAGAGTTTCAAACTAAATGTGCTGTACTTTCCAGTTCCTTGTCAAAGATGGATATGGTATTGGTTACTTAAGGTTACTTTCAAAGCTTTTAGCAATTGTATTTTTTTTAATTCTTTTTTAGTTTGTATACAATTCTGAAAAGCCCCTTTTGTCCTTATGATAAGATGTTGGAATATTTTAAACAATTTCCTGAAAAATGACAGTCCAAAACCTTGTAAACTAAAACCATGGTTCAGGTGGATTGAAATCCTTTACAATGTTGAAATGTTTCATATTTGTGTGACTCTGCATTTCTTATTTTAGGTTAAAATGACCAGGCAATGAGAAGTCACTATGGCATCAGAAATCAACATGTTTTTATGTTATTGAAAGTTCTTTTGACTTTTTTTCAAGTGAATCTTAGTCAAAACTGCTCAGCTGCCACAAGAAATTCCACATATATCAAATAAGCATTGCCTCATGGAAAATCCCTGTGGGAAGAATTCAGAGTACAGTGGGGATCTGTGCTCTGTCTCACCAGAAATTGCTTAGATGATGGGGAGAATTAAAAATTTATCTCCCAAAAACACATTATCAGCATTCCCAGGATCTGCACCTAGCAGAGGCCTGCTTGCCAACTCGTTTTGTTACTTCTCATGCTGACAGCTATGAGAGCGCTTCTATTTTAGTAGGAGGGCAAACATGTGAATTTCCTGGTTTCTGCCTGCCCCGTGCTGTCCTGCTGGGGGACCTGTTTGTGGATTTAAGCACTTTGGCAGGAGGCAGACATCCGCTGAGGCCCAGCTGGAGCAGCACTTCTGCAGGATTGAGTCCCTCTGGCCCCAGAGACCAGGGCTGAGATTGAAACCTAGATCAAAAGCCTATTTTATTTTTTTTTTCCAAGTGAACCCACAGCTATTTAGAATTAGAGTAGTGAGCAGTAATCCTCTAGTCTTACATGAAGAATCAGATGAATGTATGGGAAAAGAGAGAGATCAGGGGAGAAGCTTGTTTTGGACTAGTTTGCCTAACAAGAAGGGAAGAATAGTGATACATGTCAAATTGACTTTTACAGAGCAGGTTAATGCCAGATAGTTGTTTATCCTTGGAGATTCCTCAAATCCAGCAGATTTCAGCATTGCCTAATGAAAGCTACAGAAAGAGCGGGAAATGGAGCATGTACAGTTCAGAGGAGGGGAATATGCAGATGAAAACAAATGAAAAGCCTCTCTCCTTCATGTTTCAAGTGCCAAATTATGCTTGACATTTCAATTTCCCCAAGGCACACTTCCGTAAAATCGTCTTGAACTCTCCTCAAAGTGTTAAAGCTTCCATCAGCTCTTCCAGTGGAATCAAACAGGTCTGATTCAGTTCTGTCTTGGGTGTGAAATGTAATCGTTATTATAACACTGCACAACTGGAATTGAGAAAAAGCACCGAATGTCTTTAATATTTTCATGGATGGGCTTTGCGATTGGCTTTGCTCTAGGGCACGATGTTGTTGCTGTGCCAAATGCTTTGTCACTCAGGTGGGAAACGAGCAGGTTTGGTGGCTTGCATGTGGCTTGTTTTGTAACCCTTCTGAGAATTCAGGGTGTTTATCACATGTGTATTACTTGTGTGTGGCTTGTTTCACATAAGGATCTCCATGTTCTGTGTCCAGCCAGGTCTTGAGTCCTTCAGAGGTCTGTAGGAGAAATCTGTAACCACTAAAATACTCATTATTTCTCAACATTCCAACATTTTTAGGAAGTCTGAAAGCCTGTTTTTTTAAAGTGTTTTGACCATGTCTCCAGTGAGAAATTCTGAGAGCAGTAAAATGACAGAAATGCAGTTTCTCCTAATTTGTTCAATTGGCATCTTTTGTTTTTCTTCAGCTTGTTTTCTTCTAAAGCCCATTGAAATTTTGCGTTGCATAAATTTGACTGACTTTACTCTTTGCATGCAGACTTTTGGGGGAGATGCTGAGTTTACTTGCACCGTCAGTGCCAGACAGTCAAAAGCAATCCTCCTCCTGCATGAGTGGGAATAATGGTGACCCAGCTTTTTGAGAGACCTCACTGAATTGGATTCTTTGAAAAATATACCCTTGGGCTGTGGTTGCTGAGCACTTGAGAAGGCCTATGATTGATGATATGGTCATTACGAACATGATTAAGAGCAGCCAGGATTTACATTTACCACCTTGGCCTTTTCCAGTGTCTGCTAAACTGTGGTCTCGAGACCACCACTGCTGCACACAACGTGACTGTGTGTGGAGGGGGGAATGGGGGAGCTGTGATTAATTTGGCTGGCAACATGATGCTGGCTCTCTCCTTTGATTGCAGCTGATGAATAGTATTTTAAAAGCTAAGAATACATTAAACACTTCGCTATAGCTCCTATACAGTCTGAGGGCCAGAACCACAGCTGTGCTCGGTTTACAATGGGTGCAGCTGAAGAAAGAAGAGGAAGGAAAGGAGACAGCTTTTAGCTTAACTTGAGCTATAGATTCTGCTGTCTTGGGATGTGCTGGGGGTGTGGGCACCAGCTCCCTGGCACTGTGGGGGGTTGCCCATGGGGTTTCAGGCCCCACAGGAGCAGGACTATCCTTTACCAATTTTTGACCACTGTTAGTATAGCAAGTTGTTGCATTAGCAAGTAATTTGTGTCCCCTGCTCTCCCCTATATATCTGTGATTACCCAGGATGATAGTACAGTGCCTGGAAGCCCTTTTCCTCCTTCTAAGACCAGTGCTTCCCATGTTCAGTCCCACTCCCAGCTCTACACGCTCCCTGTCCCACTGACACACTGGGCATCCCCACCGGGTCCCTCAGACTGCTGCTTTCCCTTGCAGGGCTGAAACGTAGGGGTCTCACCATCACCCTGCTCCCCCCAAACCTGCAGGAGCTTTATATTTAAGCCCTGCCTCCCTGCCAGCTATGGTTGAAATCAGGTGCCTGGCTCAAACTCTTTGGGAGAAGAGGCAGTGAAAGCAGGCTAGGTGCAAGGCTCAATGTCACAAACCCTGTTTTCTTAGGACACCTGGGTCGCGCTGGGGTGGGAAGCCAGCAGCTCCTCGGGCCTGTGTACAAGGAACCAAGGAGACCCCTTTACTGCCCCCCAGCTGTTCTGTCCTGCCCCATTAGCAAGGCGTCACCTGGACTGAGCAGCGAGCCACAAGTGGGTATCTATAACATGGCAGCTCTTCTCTAGCATCTACTTTCTCTTTTTCCTAGCACTGTCCATTAATAAGGGAACTAAAACTTTTGTTGCAGAACCCCTGACTTGATGTTCATGCCAGGACATTCATTGCAATTACCCTGATTTGACAGCAGCCGTTAAAGGAAATAAAAATGACAGCTTTGGAGCAGTCCTGTCGTGCAGCATGATGGCTCTTGGCAGCAGGAGACCTAATCACCCTCCTGAAGATGTCTGTTGAGATCCCACGTCTGAATAGCAAAGGTACCAACTAATTCTGTTCTCCTCTCGGTCAGGGTGAGCAGGAGGGCTGCCAAGGCCTGCAGGAAGGGTGACCATCAGCGAGCAGTGCTCTGCTGTCACGCAGGATTTTTTTACTGGTGCAGCTTCGTGCTGGCTGCCAGCTGTGTCTCAAGCTGTGCCCTGCCTGCTGGCTTCCAGGACAAAATCAGAGAAAGATTTGGGAATGTTCTCGACAGTGCAGGAGAGGGGGGATTTGCTCCCTGCAAGGAAGCATGAGGTACTGCTTCTGCTGCTTCCCACCTATCTAATCTCTGTGACTTGTTAGCCTCAATACCCTTTGCTCTCCAGCCAGCCCTCTTTGTCCCCAAAAGGTTACACCAGACAGGTTGGCTTGGCATGAGGCAGCAGGCTCTGCCATGACAAATCTTTGAACTGTAATGATAAATTATGCTCTATTGCCCAGTCCTTCTGGAAAGAAATTTTAATGTGGATTAAAATAAAAGAGGTTTGATAGATGCTGGAAATGTCTCCCTTTGGCTGTTAAGAAAAAAAAATCTGAATGCCTGTAATATTTCTGCCGAGAATTACAATAATTGGTATTTAAATAGTATTCTGAGCAGAGCTGTGATTGCCTGGGAAAGCCAACCCCAGGAGCAAGATCTTCTCTTGTCTTTAAGAGCTCAGCCAGGCTTGGGAACTTAAAAAGAAACTTGAATTATTGGGAATTTAAAACATGCCCTTGCTTTGGCTTGAATGCAACATCAAAGCAGGAGCCTGTGTGTTCCTGAAAAAAATGCTTCTTTGCCTTCCTAGCTGCTAAATGCTGCTTCTCTGCTGATTTTATTAGCACCACTATCCCAGCATCATCTCCATCCACAAGTACCTTTCCAGTGTGTTCAAAGGAAGGAGTCAATTTTGCCGTGTCTGAGGAAGAATTACCACCAACCCAAGCAGTTAGTGCCAGGAGCTAGGGGGTGATCTTACAGACAGCACTGTTATCCTCCTGATACTAGGCAACAGTGATGAGGGTTGAGGGGATCTCTTGCATCAAGGAATGTGTTAAATCCGTCACCCACCTTGTGGTCTCACTGTATCCCATAGCTGTACCACTTCTTACATTCACAAGCTGCTGGCCGAATCCTGAACCTCTTCCAAGGGTGCAACAGCTTCAAATGGATGTCGTGTTTTCTACCTCTCCTTCTCATCTGGCCTACAGTGCTCAACAAAGCCACTGCACACCTGAGATCTCCACCCAAGAAAGGCTGTGTCACTGAGATGAAGTTGCACAAAACACATCTTACAGTGGCAGGATTTCTTTGAGACGAGCCCCACTACCTTTGTACAGGTAAGATACTGCTGCTCTCTTTCCTGCCTCTTCCCCAAACCCACATGGTTTGTTTGTACACCACCCCACCCATTTCCCATGCAGACCTGGTATTAAGTCTTTGGAAAGCAAATCCCTTAGAATACTGCTATTCCCACGCTTCTCTATAACCATTCAGCTCTTCTAGCATGCATTGGTGACCCCAACAGATGACGTTACTAATGGGATTTCACTGATGCCAAATGCCAACAAAAACCTCTGCTTCAGGTAAACTGGGAGCTCTGAAGGCATCACTCATGGTTCAAACAGGAAGGTTCACTGGCCTGACAATGGACATCTTCTTACCAAAGCCTACCTTACCTGTACAAGATTTGGGATAAAATAGGGCCAGGTGGGTCTGTAAGCATCAGGCAAGACAGCAGGACATGGCCAATCTAAATCTAAGCTGTTCTGGGCAGTGGTGTGGTGGTGCAGGCACAGCTGAGCACTGTTGTACTCGGGCAGAGCACTGGGCCAGCACTGCTGCAGGGCTTTTGGTAGCAGAGCCGTCAAGGGGCTGTGCGCAGCACTGTGTGTGGTGTATGGACATACCTGACATTTCTAATGTCAGCAATAACTGCTGTGAAATGTCTCCCTTTACCTTGAAATTGTTACAGTTTTATGTGACAGCAGCAGCTCTAGTCCCCAGCTGAGATGAGAAGTCCATTAAGTGCTTGAAATTGTGCGAATGCATAGTATGAGGACATGCACTCCTGACGAACTCTGCATTGCCGATTGCCTAGCTAATCCTGTTAACCCTGTCCCACACAGATCCCTGTCCATCTGTAGGTACCTGCCTGTGCAGATAGGGGTAATTCCAGAGAGGTGTCTGCTCGGGGGTAGTACATACTTGGGCTACTCTAACCTTCTCATTCTGTTTGCATCCTCTGACATTTAGAAGTGAGAAAGTGCTTTACTTCATGGAGCTACTACTAGCTGGATTTATAGATTAAACATAGGAATTGCAGGTTAAATTCATTACTGGTTCAAATGGGAAATAACTCCACTGAAGAGAGTGGAAATTATTAATTCAGGGAAGCAGTTATCTAACATTTCCTCTCTAAGGAAATAAAGAAAGAAGGCTTGTTCCTCTAGTGACATCCCTTGCTTTTTTTCCTTACTGTAATTCTAGTGATTTCTGCAGGGTTATTTCTGGGACAGAAAAACTGGAAATGCACAAATGCTCTATTCATGGTGAAGTGGCTTGTATAAACTCAGACTAGAGTCAAGTGAACACAGAGGAAAAAAAATAAAAAAGGATTGTGTGTGTCAGATAAATAGTTCTGAAGAGGAAATGTCAATGAAGAGGTTTGTGAAAGTAGGAGCATAAGACTTAGCAACCGATTGAGTTGTAGGAGATGCTTTAGCTTCTGTCTGAGTGCTGAATTAAACAGAGTCAGTGACTGCCCATGGTAACATAACTTAGTTACTGCTTACTGTAGGTTGCACGCCCATCAAGCTTCTTGCTGCTCATGTAGAGAGAACAAAAGAAAACTAAAACAAAACAGCAGCAACAACAACAGAAACAGAAACCCTTCCTGGAGCCGCTCAGCAGCTCAAAGTGGGAGCAGGATTGTCATGAGAAAATGGCAACCAGTCTGTGCTTAAAGAAAAATTAACATATCCCTTCCAAATCTTAGAAATTGGAAGTGGCTCGGTATGCACAGGCAGGGGATGAACTGATTCATGCCTGATATAGGGATCTCTAGTTTATACTTAAAGGTGATTTATTTTCATGTCAATGAGATTCTGAATTCTGGTTCTTAATAACTAAAAATACTGTATTTTTACTTAGTTGGTAGTCCCCAAGGAACTGAATCTTGGTAGACACATTAAAAGTTTGGGAAATTGAATCCCAGAGCCTAAGGCTATTTCAAGTCCTTGTCAAAGTGGGGCTGTAGCCCTGTGACAACCCGATTCCCAGCCCTGTGCTTCACCTCGTGTCAGATCACAGCAATAACGACTTCAAAATGCCTGAAATGACGATGTGATGTTTTGCACAGGGGGAACATTCCACGCTCTGGTGGTCAAGGGCTTCCATTAACATAAATCTTCCCAGTCATCAGTGAAGACCATCTTTGAGGACAGGATATCAATCAAGAAAAGGCAGAAGCCCTGCTGCCACCAGTCAAACAGCCTCCTGCAAGTATATTGCCCTGCCTGAGAGCCAAAAGCCATGACCACAAGAGGCTTCCAGATGCTGGCAGAGAAGCAGGGATCATTACAACTGAATAGAGCCATACACAAAGGTGGAAAGATCCTCTTAGCACTCATTAATTGTAATTTTCAGGATTAATGCAAAAGATTTGGCAGCTTGACAGAAGAGAGTTTTAACACAGATAATTCACTGCAGCTCACTGGAGCCGAGGAAAGGGTCAGTGTCCCCCCTGCCACCCCAGTAATAGGTAAAGAGAAAGACAGAAATAACGAGACAGGGACATAAAGCACCCAATATGTCAAAAGATGTATTTTACACAAGGCAGTGTAAATATTCATGTGATTTATTAGAGCAGCAGACTTTTCATTGATGACTGTATTGAACTGAGGGTTATTTAGAAGAGGAGATCAATAGAGGAGCTGGGAGCCAAAGCCTCTGAAGGCAGATGAAGTAAAAGTACATTTTCTAGGGCCTCACTTCTCTGTGAAGTCACTTAACTGCCCCTTAAACCTTAGCATGAACTTCACCCTGTCTGTACTTCAGTGCTGGAGCAAAGACGTCCTTCCAGAGGCCCAGCCCGAGGCTGTGAGGTGCACACAGAGAGCCTGGCTCTGACAAGCTGCTGAGCAGTCTGATTTCTGTCATGCAGGGTGAAACCCAGTCGTGAGCACCAAGACAAGCCCTGTACATATCCTGTCACAGAGCCAGCCTTGTGCTGGATCATGGTAAAGGCTCACATCTACACCTTCACTTCCATCCTCAGCAGCAAGGTTTCAGGCAAGTACAGAGCAGAGGGGAGGATGAAGTGAGACACACCATGGCCTTTGGCCAGTGTTTCTGAGGCCTCCAGGCCTGCTAAACAGAACTGGTGCCTGTGGGGACATCCGGAGCTGGCGCCTGCGGGGACATCCCAGAAGTGGTAGCACCCCACAGGCAGTTGCAGGTCTGTGACAAAGGCTTCATAAATGCAGTGTCAGTATTGTAGGGAACAAAATTGTGAGCAAGATGATTCCTTGTGTAGATCAGGTTATTCTGAAATACATAAAAAGCTCCTCACCATTGTCTAACCACTGTTGATTTTGTGTGCATTTGTAATATTGGTTTTTACTCCCTATCACTCTTTATTACATTTATTCCTTCAGAAAATAATAACTCAAATGTCCCTAATCTTTTTAGCATGGAATTTTAGATTCTAATGGGCTTGTTTTAATTTGCACACATTCTTGTTAATAATGAAATCTGTTTAACGTGAGTTAAACCAAAAAGCCTGTAATGGTAATTCAAAACATAAAACTCTAGTGCATTTCTGTAAGAATTCCCTGTTAATATTCTTAAGGCTTTTTAACGGATATTTTAAGTAGGCATTGGTATTAGCAGAAACATCACACAAATTAAAATTAGGCTCTTGGTGACTATTTTAAAATGAATATTCACAGACTCTTCAGCATGAAATTAAATCTAGTTACATTTGATGCTGCTGGTGTATTTTAAGGAAGTATACTTTGCTGAAAAAAGATAGTGTTGCCTGTGAATTTATTATTGGTACTTAATTTATAGCAACCTGTTGAATGTACTGATCATATTGTATGTAGCATAGCATGGGAGCCTGTGTCAGGCTTTAAATCTATGGAAGAAAGCCTGACCTAGTAGTTGAATGATGAAATTAGGAATGAGGACTTCCAGCTCTGGCCAGGACTCCTTTTCCAGCTTGGGAAAATTATAACTCTGCCATACCTACTCCACTCATCATGATGCTCTAAAACAGGAAATCTGCCTTTAAGGACATGGGGTAAACCTACAATGCCTTCATCAGGTCCACTTAGAAATCTACATTTTTTTGTGTGTAAACCCAGGACATCTCATTGGGGTCATCTCTGTCTCACATCCACTTCAGGACCTTACAAAGGTGCATGTCATCTTGCAGCTCCTCCTTTGCACTTTGTCACAAGCTGTGCTTTCACTTATGTTTAAGGGACTGATGGAGGTTCTACAACTCTACACCTCTGTCATGTTTAATGTGTGCTGCAGTTAGCTCCTCTGATATCAGTAGGATATGAAAAATGTCAGGTAGTGACCACTTGTCCTTTCTTCACAAATCAGTCTTTCCTCTTTGCTGCTCTTTACTGAATTATTTCCCTATTTCATTTTCTTCTGAGTGTACAGAACTAAGCTCAGCGTTATAAAATCCAGATTACCATCCTTAAGCATTGTGGCAACAAACATGCTTAAAATTAAACACATGCAAATCCACTAAAAGTCCATGGGATTCATGCATATGGTAAAAATTAAGCAAAAGGTTAAATCCTGCAAGGATAGCTTTAGGAACACTCTTTGGGGCTGAAATGAAGTGAAGAGGAAACACAATCCCTACCTACCATAAGAAGATGTTCCTATGGTCCCCTGTCCATAGTTGTCATCCTGGGACAGTCAGATGCAAAATCCACCCACGTTTTCTGTTTTATTTTGACAAAAATACCTCATGCCTGCCCTCAGGCTCCTGAGATAAGACAGTACTTCCTGTGATATATCTGGGAGCCCTTAAACCACAAAAGCTGAGTGTCATCTTCCTGCTGATGTACACCACAAGAACCTGTCATTCTCCTGATATAGTACAGCATTGAGAATGGTCTCCATTCACAATACATCACTGGGGCAATGGTGTTTTGAGTTATATGGTGCCAGGGTGGCAACTATTTGAAGATTCACAAACATAGACAAGACAGGGTCAAAAAAAGTCTTTATTTTTCACAAGGGCAGCTGGACCGGCTGAAGAATGATTAAAAAGTGGTTTACAGCCATAGTCATTTAATAGGAAGCAATGAAATGATATTGGATTAAAGCACTCAAGTGTTTTAGGTTCCTAATTCCCATTTGTAAACATGGCCATCAGAAGGAGGACCCTTGAAGTCATGGCTGGAGATCTTCTGTCTCCAGGTAGCGTAGTTGAGAACAGCACAGGCTTTTCACCACCACCCACCTCCTAGGGAGCTCCCTGGAAGAGCAGGATATGTGCGCACCCCAGGACACCACAATACAAGTCTGGTGGAGGATTAAACCCAAGATGAAGTCATCTGAGTCCCGGTGCAAATCCCATCGCTTGTTTCCTCTTCTGTTAAACTCAGGAGCCTGTCACTAGCACTTTTCCCTTGCTTGTGCTTGGGAATGTGCTGACTGTGATATGCATTCTTGTATCATTAAAAAACAAATGGTAAATGTATTTGCTCTGTAAGACCTTAGATTAAAAAATTCTCTATCCCCTGGCTCACTCCACTGCTGTGAGCTGTCTCACTGGTGCCAACAACTCTGCCTGTAGCAGCAACAATATTCACTACTTAAATATTTGCAGGATCACCGTCTGAATTGGTATACTGTGCCAAAACTATCTGGGCTCCATGAAAAACTCATGGAATAAACATACTAAAGTGGGGCCAGCACTTCAGCTATCGCTAGTCGGCGAGGTTCTGTGTAAGCCAAACTGACGATCTGCTCTTCCTTGGTGCCTCTATTAGATATGCAAGAAAATGAACAATGCCAGCAAATGTACATGCAGTTTAGCGATGAATTGGTGCATCTTTTCATGTATTGTTTTGATTTTGCTGCTTTCTACTGCTGGGAAATTATGCAAATGTTTCTCGTCCAGGGGAAGAATACTGATAATTAAGAAATGTGCAGCTTGGATTTAGGATAATCTCATAAATCCACACTAGTGTTCTCATGCAGTAACACTTCAATAGCTGTGGCAACTGCTATGTGATAGCAAGGACCAGATTCTCAGCACTCCAGAAGGTCACACTGTGAGTTTCTTGCTGGGCATGTTAGATAGAAATGGGGTGCTTGCATGAGAAGAACACACCAACAGAAAGAGAGGGCAGAACTATAGCACACAAGGCCCTGGCCAACTTTCAGACCAAGTTCTTCAGGTATAGATAAACTGCCTCATCTCTTTAGGGGAAAAGAAGGAGGCTACATGGCTCTGCTGCTGTGCCAACTTGGAGCAGAGATGTCACCTTCTTGTCTTCAGGGGTCAGGCACTGACTGGCAGGAATAGCAAACAAACTTTTTTTTTTTTGTAACCTCCTTAAAAATAATTAAAAAAAAAGTTCACAACCACTGAAGATTAGGCCATTTCTAGCTACAATTCACATAAACTATAATCTTTTCTGAAAGGTTGGGACTGGATGATAAAGATGTTTGTGTCCCAGGGCGAGACAGAACTCAGCAGTGTTTGGGCACTTTACAACTGCAGTACAAGGGATGCACAAGGGATGCACAAATGTACTCCAGAGGGGTGAGTCTCACCCCACATAGATGATGTCAGTAAAAGAAAAATGCTTTCCTGTGGCTTGATCTGAACTGGCAGTTACTTTCATAACCAGAGACAGTTTGGGGACCAGTTCCTCAGTCTGCTTGTCTGTAATAGCAGTAGATGGGGAAAAAAAATCCTGTACCCTGTACCAGCAGAGCTGCTTGACTTCAGAGGGTACTTGGCATAAAATCCTTCAAGAAAGAACATTAGCAAGGAGATAACAGAGACTGTCCTTGAAGGGTGTTTGTACTCTCAGCCCTCTTAATGAAGGCCAGTTGGGTTCTCAGTTTGAGTTCTTACTGCAGTGTCCCGCGTGGGTGCACAGTCCCAGTTCCCCAGCCCTCCCAGTACTGGGTACTGGAACAGGACACCTAGATGAGCTTGTGGTCCACAGGGAGCCACGGGCAATGGGGACCTCAACTTCGGTTGCTTGAGTCTAGAGGCAACCACTTTAATTCACAGATACTGGAATTTTTGTCAAGGCAAGGGGGCAAAACAGTAAGTTGCTTGCTATGTGGAATTAAAGAAAGATTTCCTGACCAGGCTTCAGGACCAGCATTTCAAGGGCAGACAGTTGGGGTCAGGTTGTCAGTGGATTTCCTTCTCCCTGCGCTGTGCTGCCAAAAGAGCCCAGCTGTGCTGGTGTGCAGCTCTTCCAAAAACCCAGGTGTTGATGAAAGCTGAAAATCTAGCCCTGGCTGTGGAAGTGGAGTAGGTCAATGCTTGGCCCGAGTTATAATTAGCACAAGGGTAGGTTATTTTCAACTACAGCAGACAGTCTCATTAGCATAGTCTCCATACAATTTATTGAAAACTGCAAGAAGCTCAACCAGGGAGTCACATTAGCAGAATGAAAATTAACCTGGGAACCTCCACAAAAAACTTTACCTTGACTTTCTGCTATATTTTTTTTTTTGCTTGATACCGTCCTGGCACTGAGCAGTTTAATTCTCTTCTGGGCACAATTGTCAACCCAGTTTCCAGGAGGGACACATGCCCCAGGATTTATTTTATTCCATTTAAGTAACTATGACCAGTTTTCATAAATTGAGGAGTAGAAATTGCCCGTTCCCTAAGGCGCTCTAACAAATGAGATCAGAAGTCCAATGAATACATGTCTTGCAAAGCTTTTCAGTTCAATTACGTGTATCCATGTGCAACTGGTAATGCCACAATCAGTTCAAATAGTATCTTTGCAAGTGTGAAAGACTGCATATTAAAGTCTATTTCACATCAGTATCCAACATGTTACTGGAAAGATTAAAAGGAAAATTTTCTAGGGACAAAGGATGAACAATTAATGAGGCCTGGGGTGACTCTGAAACAGGTAGCAAAGAAAAAACAACTGTAAAAGGAGACAGCATCAGAAGTGAGCAGTTTGGTGCCAAGTTGCAGAAAGAGATTAGTGGAGAGTCTCACTAGATCCATTAGTGTTTGTGAAGTACTCATGGAGTAGATCAATGAGCATCACAGAAACTCCCAGGAGGAAGTGAATTAAAAGCTTTTTCTTTTTTTTTTTCTTTTTCCCTTATGGTGGGAAGCAAATAAAGCAGAACTTGCACACTGGCTGATGAGACTAAAACAAGGCATCGGATGGGCATTTGGTTAGGGAACACTGGCTGTCTCTACGTCAGTTAGGTTAAGATCAAGTGGAAAAGTAAGTGGCCACGTTAAAATTTGTGACAACAGCCAACAGAGGTCAAGTCATTGTTTTTAAGCAAACTGAACTCAGTGTATTTTTAGCTTTAGTTTTTTTTTTTCCTTAGAATCTTAGCGTTTGGTGGGGGTGGCTATTTGTATACAGGCAGTAAACTGTGACTTGGTTTTAGTGGCAGCAGTAAGAAGGTACTAAAATCCTGAGAGCCACCTTAAAAACACAGCACCAGATCTTCAAATGATTACGCCAGTGCAGCACCACTGAAGCTTCTCGAGTGCTATTGATTTACACCAGTGGAACATCTGGCCCATATGCTTTGTATTATTAAATACTTCTGCGATTATTATGTGAACAATTAAGATTTGTGGAAATGAAAAAACGGGCTATGAATTGTGCCTTCACTGCAGTTGAGGAGGAAGAATTGCTCAGGCAAACTGCTGCCTTTTAGTGTAGCTTGCAGTTTATCTGTGTGTTTTTTCTAGAAACCAGAAAGTGTGAATGGGACCCCAGGAGATTTTCCAGGCCATCTTCTTCTAGGAAGGATCAGCTTCAGCGCTGTCATGTTTGCCCACCTTGTTCTTTAAAC
This sequence comes from Aythya fuligula, assembly GCF_009819795.1. Lineage (NCBI taxonomy): Eukaryota > Metazoa > Chordata > Aves > Anseriformes > Anatidae > Aythya > Aythya fuligula. The sequence goes on along the minus strand of NC_045578.1, from coordinate 2,571,445 downwards.
TCTGATATCCCACGGTGTATCCCAACAGCCAGTTCTGGTACAGGAAGCTTTTTCCCCATCCAGCCTACCTCTGTTCCAGGCTGCTCTTCAGATCTCCAACTTATTATCCTATCCACCAATGCCATATGGAAGAATGTGATCTCTTCCTCTGCCTAGCAGCCTTTCTTCATACAGAAAGCTTGTTATTGTGTCTCTTCTGTGTAATGTTCATTCAGTCTGGTCAGCCGTGTTGGAATTCAATGCTGACGAAGTCCAGACAAGCCCAAGGAAATGTTAACACTCCAAATTCTTTATTATTTTTTTCTTTCCTTAAACCTGATTCCCTTTCATGGTTTGCTGCTGATGTATAGAAGTATATCTAGCCATAAGAGAAAAAGACCCATCTTTCAGCATCAGGAGATGAAAGGAATACAGTGAGATAACGTTTTGCAAACCTGAAAGGATTTGAAAAACCCTCTCCTATTTCTGGAAAAAAAAAGTCAATGACAGGGCAAGATTATCTTCATTAATAGTGTGAGAAGGAGTGTTGGCTGCAAGTTTTATTTAACCTGAAAAGCAGCATTCAACAGCTGGGTTTCCAGATCTAAAATAATATCTGGGGAATCAAAAATTCATTGCCACATGTAAAGTTGTCTCCTGGTTGTGTGTAATGGTGCTCACCAGTATAATGTGCAGGAGAGAAGGATAACCTTTAACATCTCCACCATCCCCAGAGACTGATGTGCTGCTGATTAACAGGTGCTTGGTGGCTTGAAGTTCCTGAAGTTAAAGCTTTGCATGTGTTGCACAAGTCGACATTTTTACTGAGGGCCGGGGAGAGATGTGTTTTGGCTTTTATCCCACTTTTCAGACATGGCATGATGTAACTCAGTGCTCTGAAGGGAAAGCAGCCGTTCCAACAGAGCAAGTGAGCTAATGTGGCGTGGGGGGCTGCTCTGCAGGGCCTGACCCTCCACATCCTGGCTCTGGTGGAGGTTGTGAGCACCTTCTTCAGGCAGCCTGAAATGCAGCAGCTATTTGGGCGGTTTCAGTGCACATTAGAGCTTGGCTAAACCTGAGCAGCATGAAGCACGAGCAGGCATGCCCTTCCCAAAACACCTCTCTCTTTTTTGATATTCGTCATGTCTGGAGGGGAAGGGTTGAGGTTTTTGTTTTTATTGATTCCACCCAGGCTTCAACTTCTGCATAGAAAATATATGGAGGGGCTCATACAAAACTTGCCTCCTATGAAGTCTTGTGTGGGGTGAGGTGAGCAGGGCAGTGCCTTTGAAGTAAGGTTCCCAGAAGAGGTCTCTCTGCATTTGAAAAATAACCTAGCAAAGTAGCTCCAGTGTAGATCCATTTGGCTGAGCTGACTGCAGCCAAGCCTGCAGACTTTGTTCTTCAGTTCTGTGAGTGCCATAAAGACTTGTGAGCAAATGGATGGACTCGGTGTGCAAGCCACAGTTGCTTTGTCCAAATTGAGGTCTCAAGCAGTATTGGCTTATGTGAAAAACATACATTTATATGCTAAAGACAAGGCTGCATGTAATTCAGTGAACTAAAGCAACGTGGTTCAGTGGCAAAATCAGGAAAAGGACCCAGAAACTGGATGGTATTGCTGGGGACACCCCTCACAAAGATTGGGCAGATCATCACGTGAGGCTGCGAAAGGTTTTTTTTTTTTTTTTTTGTGCCTTTGGATTAGGCAGGTCTTTCTGGAGGAGGTTCATTTCTATGTCTTGAAGTCAGGCAGCTGTTGCCTGCTCTCCTCTTGAAAACATCCAACACTTGGTTGCTCACTACGCCTCTCTGCCACAGGAGCTGTGGAGAGCTGGGACTGTGTGCAGGAAGAAGGTCTAATTAACAAAATCTACACTCCAAGAATTTGCTATTTTCAGGGCACTTCTTCTCCACCTGCCAACTGTGCTAATGTTAGCAGTGCATAGCAAAAGGAGTTTTTAAACAAGTGCTAAAGAAAAACCAATCTCTGTCCCTGAACAAAATGCCACCAGCTCCCAAAAGACTTGTATGAAAGACTGATTGCCCTGTAGCTGTCAGTTCTTCATGCTCTTTGGCAGTCTGCTTATTATTTTTGAATATTTTACCTCTCTGTTGGTTTTTCTGGCAAAGTCTCTCCTGTACAAGCAAAAAATAAGGGTCCTACCATGGCTGCCTTTAATTCTTGATATAAATAGGATAGCTAAGACTTCTACTATAATAATAATAATAATAATAATAATAATAATAATAATAATAATAATAATATGGATTTTATATGTGTTCTGTAGGAAAGTAAGGTGAAGGTGGACTGCCTGAGCCTTTGAATCCAGTTCCCTGAACTTCAAGGCCCCTGTGTGGGAGGTGTCCAGCCAAGGAGGACCTCCAGACACACGTTGTCGTTGTACCAATGTCATTGGTACAAGCCTCCTGACGACGTGGTACATTGCAGAAGGAAGCTGTCATTGTCCTCACATTTTACCCTGGTAAGGTGAACAGATGCAAGCTGGCAACTTTTCCAAAACCCTACAATGAAGCAACAGAGAAGTAAAAATATTCAAAAATAATCAGAGGCAGAGTAAGGGTTGCACCACAGTCCCCTTCCCTTCCCTTCCCTTCCCTTCCCTTCCCTTCCCTTCCCTTCCCTTCCCTTCCCTTCCCTTCCCTTCCCTTCCCTTCCCTTCCCTTCCCTTCCCTTCCCTTCCCTTCCCTTCCCTTCCCTTCCCTTCCCTTCCCTTCCCTTCCCTTCCCTTCCCTTCCCTTCCCTTCCCTTCCCTTCCCTTCCCTTCCCTTCCCTTCCCTTCCCTTCCCTATCACTCACATTCAAATCAGTTACATTTCATGTGCGAAGGGCAAATAAATACACGAAAATTATTTGGAGATGGAAGTTCAGAGAGGTGTGGAGAAGGAAGGATTTGGTGAGTGAAGGTTTTGTGAAGAGAATCACTGGATGAGATTGCTTGACAGAATTATACTTCATTACTGACGCTTCACAGCCTTGATTTTCATATTTATTTGTGACTCTTCTTTTTTAAACCATGGGCTCTTTTGACATGAGAGTCATGCTGTGTAAAGCGCTATTGATTAGAGTTTCTAATTTCATGCCATTACAGCATGACCATTGGGGAATGAAATGTATTTTATTTTTTCCACTACGGCTATGCCAGCAGTGTTTGGGACGCAGCCATCACGCGGGCTGTCAGCAGCAGGCATTTCCAGCTAAAGATCTTTGCTGTTTCAGCCAAAAGGCGAATGTGCCCGAGGTCTAAGCCTCAGCTCAGTGTGTTGTTCCTGGAATTAGAATAGATCTGTGGTAAAGTGCATTCTGAGGCCAGAGGTTTCCAGAAGGATGGCTGATTTGGGGACTTTATGTTTTTCATTCAGACTTGCAAAAGACCATTTTTTCCCCTTCCAGAGGAATGGTTGGCATCTGCAGCAATACCTGCTCTCTTTCCAGTGTCTCTGGTTTGGTGCTCAAGGAAGTGGAGGGACCTAATTTCACTAAAAGCTTAGGAAAATCCTAGTCTGCTATGATCAGGTAATTTACATTTATCCCTGTTATGTACAAGGGCCAAGAAAGACTGATTGTAAACCTCAGGAAGACCTGTCCCAGCCTCGCTATAAAGAGTTTTTTTTCCTCTCACCTACTGGATTTGGGCCTTTCTGGTGTTTCCCAAGGAGAGGGTTCATGGTGAGACCAGGGAGGCTGTGAATTAATAGTATTTTGCTCTCTTGGAGCTGCCTGGGGGAATCCTCTCCTTCCCTCTTCCTCCCAGTATCCTCCAGCCCCTCATTTTTCGATATGGCCCAAAACAATCTGTAAGAGGATTCCTCTAGTGTCTTGCAAGAAATTACCACCTCTTTTTCTGTGTAACAAAGGCTTGTGCTATCCTGAGGTAAAGACATCAGGAAGATAAAGTCAGCCTAAGTCTGCTGCTGAGCTTGACTCTAATGAGTTTCTCTCACGGTATAACTAACGTGGCTTGTCTTACACTCTGGTTTTACCTCTGAACAGTAGATATGCACTAGCTGTCCTGAACTAATAAAGCTTTCCAGCAGTGAAGACAAGCTCTAACGGAGCGGCGATAGACGTGTGAACCCCTTACAAATAGCCAGATGAGAGAAAAGCGAATGCTTGAAATCTGTCAAAGGGGAACCAGCCGAGAAAGTTCTCCGACTCCTGCTTTATTCCAGGAGCTACTGACACCCGCCGGCAGGTGATGAATTAGTGCAGCACAGTTGGAGCTACTCGAGGGCTGCAGATGTGAATCCTGGAGCTGTTCCTACGTCTATTTGAGCACTGGAGGTATTGTGGCCAATTTGGGGCTTCCCGTACAAAAAGATGTCAACATACTAGAGTAAGGCTGAGAAAAATGTTTTTTTCAGGAGACAAAGTGGACATCTGATTGTTGTCCATGACTCTTAGGAGTGGGATGTGCAGAAGACAGAGACAGACTGACCTCAGAGATGCGTAGGTAAGAAGCAACACACACAAACTGCAGCATGGGAAATCCTGACTAGCTATGGTGAAAATGTGTCCACCTTGAGGATGGTCAGATGCCAGACCAGGGGCCTAGAAAGGCTGCAAGATCTCCAATCCTGGAGATGTTCACAACTCAGCCAGACAAGGCAACAAGGAAAGCTGGGCCTGCTTGGGCTGGAGGCCATGCTTTTAACTGTGGCTGGTGTGACCTGTGTGTGACACTGGGGATGACACTATTCAAGCCTTCCAAGCCCAATCCAGCCCCAGTTAAATCTGCCAGGTGAGTCTACCTACTTTTAAATGACACTGGTCTCAATCAGCATTGCAGGATGTGTCTTGCTGCCACTCTCCTTACTTAGGGGCAGTTACAAGCACAACCCTTCATAATAGGATGCAGCAGTGGCGCTCTCCTTGAAAGGCCCGTCCCAAAGCCAGCAGGAAAGGAGACAACACTGCCACAACCCCATGAACCTGGAGGAACTGGCAGTGACGTCTCTCTCTGCCATGACTGCACGTTTGGATGCAGTGAGATTTTCAGTCTCCCTTGCCTGAGCAGGGCTGATGAGCCAGCCGTGCTCTGAGCACAGGGCACAGCAGCCCCTGGGAATTCCTGCAGGACGGGAGGTTTGCTTTGGTGCTGTGCCAGTCTTTTCCTTTTAGCAAAAGGAAAAGCAACTACACAAAGCCATGTGCCTTCGTGTAGTGAGCAAAAGGATTTTTGGCCTCAGCTGGAGCACAGCCCAATGTGTGATATCTCAGAAGCTGAATGGAAAGGGACTCCACTCGTGGCATCATCACTTCCCACATACGTCCCCTCTCTGATTTCCACTGCGACACGGAGGCTTCAAACAAGAGCTGTCTGTCTCCTGCACAGCTGTACCCTTCACCTGTACACATCAGATCAGTACTGCTGGAGATAACGGTGAGAAATGCCATCACTCACAGTCAATTACTGGCCACCACCTGGTGCCAGGCTCCCCTGAGGAGCCCTCTTCAGTGCCCAAGAAACTCCAGGAGGAGAGCAATCGGTCCCTTCCCCTGTGCTTGACTTCCAGTGTAACACAATCCCAGGACTCTCCGTACCTACCTGTGCCTGCAGAGTCCTTTGGGCTTTTTCAGGCTTGCTGACATTTATATACATTTCTAAATATCACTGAAGTATTGCTGAGAGAGGGAAATGTGGAGTGAATGACATGGACTTGTGAGCAGCAATGGGAAAAAGGTAGTTGAAAGCTTGATTGTAGTAACCGTGCCAATACCCCCCGAGAAACAAAGCCTCCTGCAGGCACAGTGCCTTTTCAAAGAGATGAAATGAACTTCTTTAGGTTTAGCCCTAAGTAAACGATGGTCCAGCTCATAAAACATCCTGAAGTGCAGAACTGTTTACAGACTTTATTTGTCTTGAGCCTTGCGCTTTGTAAGATCAGAGGCGATTTCATTACCCAACTTTGTGCAATGTCATTCCAGCAGGATCACAAATGCCATGTGAGTGTTTACAGTAATGAGGAAATACATTACAGCCGGAAAGGATGGCTGCAGTTTAATAGAAATATTCTTCTAGAACAGATAAGGGCCAATCCCAAGGATGGGCTCTTCCTTGCTTCTTTTTACTCTGATTTCTGCATTCCTCTTAGCTGCAGCTGAATGAGAGGACCTCTCCTGGCCCTGACTCCCTTTGTTGAGACAGGGCAAAGCAGAAGGGGCAGGACGGAGCCTTCCCTCTCCTGTAAGGGGGCATCAGTTTTGGGGAGCTAAATTATTGCCACTGCTGCACTGTGGATGGTGGAGCAGCGGCGAGGCACAGCCAGCCAGCTTGGATTTCACATAAAATGGAGCTTGGTCAGCTTCCAGGACTGGAATTCAGCTTTTTATTTTCCAAGAAAGGATGCAAGCAATTTGTCTTTAGGATGCTATAAAGACGCCTTCAAGAATATCATATAGTCTGCTAATGCTGCAGAGAACCTCTTAAAAACTTAATTGCCTGTGTCACCAAATGAGAAGAGAGTAGTCCCTTGAAAGATCCTCTGTTTTGAAAACACACAGTCAGTTCTAAATACTTTCAAATGGTACATGCTTCTTTACTCCTGCTGACAATAAGAGTAATTGCTGAGCACAGGATAAAGGAGATTGTCTGAAATGTTTCAGCACGATTTTCTTGTTCCATGTTTTTTTTTTTTTTTTTTTTTTTTTTCACAATGCAAAAAGACAGAGGCATTCTTGGTTTGTGACCAAACAAACAGAGGGGTTTTCTTCTGGTGCCAAGAGGCAGGCAAGACATAGAGATCTCAATAACAAAGTGACTCTCTTCATTTGAGAGCTCCTCAGCTCCCATCCCTGGTTCCCTTTGTCCTTTCTTCACCAGATATTCCAAACCCTGTGATGTTTTAGGGATCACTGAAAGTCAGATGGACAAACCCAGTTAATCACAGTTACACCCTGTGCTGTTGTATCAGTGCAGGGCAGGGGGACCTGAAGGTCCTGGAGACGCCAGGGCTGCTTGGTGCTCGCACCACGTCTGGGCATGGTGAGCCAGGTTAGAAGGACCAAACCCTGAGTGTTGAGATGAACGATGTGAGCAAAGCCCGGAGCAGTGACAGAGGTGGCACTCTGAAATCCAGGTCCCATTTCCACCAGAGCACACTGCCTTTTAAAAGGAGAAAAAGCATTTTCGAAGCCTGCTACCCAGACTTCAAAGAAAACAGGCTCTGTCAAGGATGACTTCCAGAGAAGAGAGGCCAGGAAATAGCATCTGGAGCCAGGGTGGTTTTGGCTGAGCAGTGCCTTCCAGTTTTGGTCCCCTGTATGCATGCTAGACTCAGCCTCAGCATTCCTGCTATGAGTCTGCTGCCCACCAGGATGACAGAGTGGGAGGTTTCCTCCCATCACTTACTCACTGCGCTGACTCACTGAAGTGTCTTAATTCTGAGATACAGGACACCCTGAGCCCCTCAGTTTGCTCACTCACCTCTGCCTTTTATTTTGGCTGTAAGGTTTAGCACACAGCATTCCATTGTGTCGGCCTGGTCCCAGCTGACTGTCATTGTGCTTGGCCATTAAGGACTCGTTCAGCTCTCTGCACTTCCCCGTGTGGTCCATGGTGCAGCACAGTACATTGGAAAGCAGTAGCCATTGCAACATGATGTGGCATCTGAAAACTCAAAGGAGATACAGGCTTATGCTGACTGTACAACTGTATGGTTGGTATTCTTTACACCTGCTCTGAAAGCAGGAAAAAACAGGTATGATCTATAGATTTTCTTTCTTCTCCTTTTTTTTTTTTTTTTTTTTTAATGCAATGGTTCATTGTTTTTTTGTTTTCTGTTTTTTGTTTTTTTTTGGGGGGGGGGGGGTGGCAAGTAGATATACAGAGCACAGCAGATGTCTCAGACATTCAAGAGACATTTCTTCTTGGTCCTTAGATGAAATGGACTGGGCTTTGCTCCAGAAAACAGGAACGATTAATCCATCATTGAACATGAACTTAAATGAGCTAATATTGGGTATTTTAGTTCTGATGTATGTGCTAAATGAAGTAATCATTCAGAGGATAAAAGTAATGGTTTTGAGAAAATGTTCTAAAACGCAGTGGCTGAGGCAGGTGGGGTGAAAAGCTCCCAGCTGGTGCAGGCACCGACGTCGCTGTCACTCCTGCGCGTGGGAGCAGCAGGAGGAGGAGTGCACCAGGACTGGGTATCCTCTAAGCACAGGAAAGGTAAATGCTGCGTAGCCCAGACCATCTGTGGTGTAATTTCAGTGTCTTGACACACACCGCCTGCTCTGGCCCCAGGTCAGCTTGCTGCCTCGGTGGCTTTATGCTGAAGATGCCTCAACGTTGTGCTTTGGCTGCCAGAGTGAGTCTTTCCTCACGTTATCTGCCATCCTAGATGCGCTGCTCTGCAAGTGCCATTAACCACAATTACACCCTTAAGCAAGAGACAGCAATTGATATTTTATCATTGGGATTTTTTGCCGTGACTTTTGTACCCACCTGGAGTGAACAAACTATTACAAGTTTCATCCAATTATGTTAAGTGCAGTTGGACATACTGTGCCTAACACAATCTCTTTTCAGTGGAGAGAGGGGCAGTCCGTTATCAGCTCGAGGCACCATCATTCATTAAGACATCATTTGCCTCTCACCAGCAGAGCCGAAGCAGCAAATCTATAGGATGTCATAATAAGGTGTGATAATGAAAGATAGGCAGAACAGGATTAACAAAGGGGTCCTCTCCACATTATACCTTCCTCTTACTACTTTGCTCAGTCCCAGTCTTTTATGATCTCCTGAGGGAACGTTTCAAAGGGGTGCGTGGAAGTTAGGCCCACAAATCCAATTAATTGCTGATGTGGTTTGTGCCTGGAATCACCATGCACCACTTAAAAAAAAAAAAAGCTGCCTGAGTGCAGCAGACTATAGAAAGGAAAATATTGGGCATACAGTACTGTAAATAAGCTCTCATCCATCCCTGCCTGTTGTTCTTGCCCTGGGCTAGGAAAGTCTTTGACAGCTCATTCAGCACCTTTGCTCTCATGCTCCAGTTGGTCACATCACACCCATCCCTGCCCCTCTGAACCAGCCCAGTTGGGATCTCACTTCTACTGGAGTGACTGGTCGATGTACCAGAGCCTGCTTGGTCCCTGGTCACAGCTCCCCGGCCGCAGGCAGGCAGGGCTCTCAGAGGGCACCCTTCCTGGAGTGAGTGCTGGGCAGGAGGAGTTGGTGCCTTGTGTTTTGTCCACGTCCAGGGCAGACCTCTCACCTTCCAGCCCATTCATCACTGCGCTGAGGACGGGCAGCTCAAAGCTCTTCCAAGCGTAAAGAGAAGATGCTTCAGAGTTTGTTGGTTCTGCAATGTGCATACAAATACAGATCTTTCAGGGAGAGGAGAGGAGGACATGCTTTTACCAACAGTTGCACATAGGTGCCTTTATCCCAGTATGTAATTCTAGTAAATGTGCTGTGACTGGGATGCAGACACAGTGATGCTGGCAGTGAAGATGCTTTTGTTAGCATCAGGTTGTTCACGCATGGGGCTAAACCAGAGTTGTTCTTGAAATCACTGGACATGGAGCTGGACTCCAGAAGACCCGTAAGCCTTTTGTGAGGCATCAGAAGACCCACCAGTGGCAGAAGTGCCAGAAGCCAGGCTTCAGAAGTCCCATCACTCATGGAAGTGAGGGTCTGGGCACACACTGACTGTGTTTCTGCCAGCACTGTCCACATACTTCTACCTGCAGTAAAGCTCTTGGTGGTATAGAAATGTCATAAAAACTCACGTCCTAAACCACTTCACTATTGCCTGTCCCACGAGTTACTTATAGGGGATGATGGCCAAGACCCCCAGTCCTGGAGGAGGCCGTGGCGCTGGGGAAGGGCTGAACCAGTTGTCTCCTTGCCTAGTCAAATCCAGCTCCAAACCTGACAGCAGGGAAACTGGGAGGGAAGGGTCCCATTTCTGTAGTGCCTTTGGTCTGGGCACCGTGGGCCCACCCAGACAGGAGGACAGCAGGACGGACAGACAGACTTCAGCCAGGTGCTGCCTCGCCAGCTTGGTAGCAGCCTGGGTGAGCGTGAAGCACAGCACATTTTGTGTGCTAATAGGCAAGGGCCTGCGTGCTAATGTGCTTGAACATATGTGGTAATAACATTAATTTACAACTTTTTAAAATTATTAGCAATGCAGGTTTCTTGCCTGCCTTGTGTGTGTGTGGTACATAAATACGTGCATTATTTTTAGCATATTCCTTGCAATTCCATCTTCCCAAGGAGCAGCCACTACCTGTGGCACTAGGGACTGAAAATGCAGCTAAGAATCAGCTTGTCCAATAAATCACCTGCACAATCCTACACAATCCATCCCTGGAGAGAACGAACCAGGTGCCCGAATGCATGGGGGAATCTTATTTCTATCTATATTCTGTACTGTTATGGCTTTTATCCAATTATCAGGCTTTTTACCACCTATAATGTGTTTCTATTCACAGCACTACAGTCAGTTGCCCAAAAGGTAATTGCTGTGGGTGAGGGATGCAGTGACACGACTGAAGTCACCCCAAATCTGTGTCAGAGAAAGGAACCGAGACTGGGGCTCTCACAGCAGGGACCGAGCATTAAGCATAGGCTCTGGATGCAATTCAACAAAAAGAATTTAATGGCTGAAAAAGGTCCCATGGTAAGGCCTGTCCTTCAGGTGCCAATGAGAACAGCAGGTCAGCGTAAGACATCTTTGGTATTTTCCCTTCTCGGGGCACCTTTGCAGTTTACAGGGAGCAGCACAGCTGGAGCAGATGGGCAGCTGACTCCTTCATTTGCCTTTGGATGCCCACCCTCGTGGTGGTGCAGGTATATGTGTAAATGTTAATTTTCTTTTTACCATTAGCATTTTCCGGTGACTTTTTTCCATTTTCAGAGCAGTTCAGACTGCCATGGCCAGTGGCTCTGTTGTGGTCAGTAAGTGAATTAGAGAGATGACACAGGACTGGCATGGCCAGGGCACTTCTACCAGCACAGCAACAACCAGAAACTTTAGGACCGCATCCCCAGAGACTACTTCAGGCTGCTGAGATTCAACAGATCTGTGTACCAAGGCAGATGCTTAAGTACACATTTCCATAAAGAAATTCTTCTCAAAAATCCCAAACTGAGCTTGAGCCAAAAGCACAGGAGATGATCCTGCTGCAAACACTGTTAGAAAAAAGTCTCTTTGGCCAAAATTTCTCATGCTGTTTTTCTGCACTCCAGTAAACCTGGCTGCTGTCTCCATCCTGGAGATGACTTCATTTCACTAGATTTCTCATTCCAGGCTCTCTCTGCCTCAAAAGCAATTGTTTGTGCTGCAGTTGGAAAATGTGTATCATCACAGTTGCCTTTTTTCCACTGCAGAGTAATTAATCGATATTTCTCATGGAGGGCAGTCAATTCTCATTACACTGGGGTTTCACAAAGTTGCTTTTTTTTTTTTTTTTTTTTTCTCCACAGAAGGGATGTGGCATATCCAAGAGGTGCTTTGTGTCTGTGCTTCGTGTTCTGGCTCAGTTTGGGCTGCACCAGGGTGAAGGCAGCATAGCAAATTCCACGTTGCAAGAGGCAGACGGAGTTTCAGAACTCTACGCTGGTGGAAAGGAGGTTTTCTGCAAACTCTGTGCCATCAGCTGGGTGCCTGCAACATGGTGCCAAGGGACAGGGAAGGTGGAAGGCAGAGCAGAGGTCAGAAGCCACTAGCCTTTTGCTCGCACAAGATCAAGAAGCAGGGTAGGATGGTACCTTCATCCTGGTGCACAGTGGCCAAGGATGAGCAACCCATCAGTGCTCCCAGCAGACCTGCACAGGCAGAGTCTGCCCCTGCCTGTGCACCATCAGCCCTTATCTAAGAAGCTGAGGGGTAGGAAGGTGCAGTATGCAGCTCCTGTGCGCTTGCAGAGCATGAGAACCAACTGCTGGACAGCACTAACAAAACTGTATTTGAGCCTTCCATCAGGCTTGTGAGTTCCTTCCTGACTCCGTGCATTTTACTGTACAATATAGCACTGGAAGTCATTATTATTACAAAGAATCACTAATTCAATAACACCGCTATCCTGCTTGAATAACACCCATACAATATTAATGCATTTCCCCCATCATGTTCATTGCAGAACACAAAAGCTGTTAACAGAACGCGAGGAGCCCCAGCGCGAGGGGGGCGTGAATGCGACAGTCACTGTTAGCCATGCATTGCTAGCGCCGAATTCAAGCTCTGGAAATTATGATTGCAAAGCACATTTTTGGATGCCATTCATAAAAAAAAAAAAAATGGCTAAAAGTTAAAACTTCAAATAGAAGTAGGAAAGCTGCCTGGCATTACACGATAACGTGGCACTTTATTATCCCTCTTCAATTGTTTGACGTTTATGCCTCTGTTTAGCAAGTCTGTTCGTTATCGTTCTCCAATTAACAGAGACTTTTTTTCAGATTATTTTTATGAAATTCTCATTTAATTAGCCATACAGCTGAGTCTCAAATGGCAGTTTTAAAAATATCCTTCCACTGATCAAGCAGCCAAATGGTCTTTCTAAGATATTTGCGGAACTGTAAACCTTCATTTGTCTGCTAATTATCCCCTGGCTTAGACGCTGGGAATTTGAACACCTGACAATCAGGGGTTATTCACCGGACGCTTTCATTTTGCACCATGTGGAAAAATACAAATTTCACTTATTAGAAACTTCTCGTGGGCTTTTTTTTTTCTCTTTTCTTTAGTAAAGGATGTGGTTTATCAGGCGATTTTCAGATTCTGCACAATAGATGGGGAATTAAAATAATGAGTGACAAATAATAGAAAACAGGTGTGACAGGAGAAGTCAGGCAAGTATTCCACAGGCACCAAGCAAAATGGGAGGAAATACGTTTATAATACAATAACAAAGGCAAAAAAAAAAGCAACCCACAATGAAATAAAATCAACAGTAAAATTTCAGTGAATGGGCCCTCCTGCTATACAGCTGGAAACCATTATGGTATTTAGCAACGAATACACAAATAAGCTTAAAATGCATTTTTGCCATATATTGATGGGCGTATGTAGCTGGGTAGAAGAATCCCTTAATCTCCCACTGAACTGCTGCCACATTTGCGAGGGAACGTGGCAGCTCGCCAGGAGGCCTCGGCTGCTCCGTGCTCTGCATGGTGCTGTGCTCCCCTGCTCCACGGGGTGGGTGAGCAGACACAGCCCAGGGCAGAAGCTGCTGCCTGCATCCAGCAGGGTGAGCAGAAAAGGGCCCGTCCTTTGCTGGAGAAGGGGAAAATGCATGGGTTTGTGATGTGGAGTTACAGGGCAAAATGAGCAGTTGGAGAGTAACGGTAACATTTTATGTTTCAGGTCTTAAGCGTAATTCTAGCAGAAGATAACAAGACTTCTGCTTGTGTCAGAGGTGGTTTTTGGATGCTGCTGGTGGTATGCCCAATCTGAGGGGACAGCTGATTCAGCCACTATGCAGTGCTGCTGGCCTGTTACATCTGAGCAGCCCTCTGGAGCCTAGACAAGGTAAGAAGAAGGTAAGTGAGATCCTGCAGTGGCTCATTCATCTGGGTGAGATGCATTTCAGCTTTGCAAGACCCCACAAACCATCCTCACCATTTCTAAGAAGCTCCGAGAAATGGTTCCAAGCCAGAGCTTGGGTGGCAGGAAGAAGAGGCACTAACACAAGTGTAACGGGGAACTAAGGAAATAGCCTGCTGCTGCCGTGGAAGTGGAGAGGATACCTCGGAGAGTCACTTCGGATTTCCAGCTGCAGGAATATGTTGTTATGAATCTCTATCAGAGCACTTGTAGTGCAGCTGGAGAGTATGTCTGACATTGCCTCCAGTGACCTTTTCAATACAGTCCAAGTGCTGCAGAGCTGGTGTTTCAAGAGGAATTCAAATCGAATTTACTCAGGCAGAAAGGATTGGCCTGGGGATAGCCCTACCACTCGCTTTGCGTTTCTCCTTGTCATTCTCATGGAAATTGCAATTCTTTATGCATGGTGCTTCTTCCTGTGCCGCAGCAAATGTGTCCCATTAAACGCAGCAACAGTACTGTGCTTCTCCAAGAGGCCCCAGGATGAGGGCAGAGCGCTGGGGTGCTGAGGCTGTTTGCAGATGGTGCTGGCAGCAGCAGGAGTTGGAGGATGGAGGTGCAGACTTCAGCACAACCCATCAAAACGTCATGGCATGGCAATGCACCCTGGCACCCAAAATTAGCTGGTGCACATCAGGCACCCACTAAACGTGCAGCTCGTTGGCCTGTGATGTGAACAGCAGAAGTTTGTATAAGCTCCAGAGGCAGGTGGGGAAATGCACAGGGGAGAAATTCACCTGGGGCTCTGCAAGACAGAGGGAGAGCCAGGCAGGAGCAGCCAAGGAGCAACATTGCGGTGTGTAACACTCTTGGCTCTGGGGTGAGGTCCCTGCCTTGCTGCAGGCAAGCCGTGAGTGTTGGGGGGGAAATGTTGGTTTTCTTCCCGCGCTTTCCTGGCATGGTGTGATTATTTCATACGTGTTTGTATGAGAGGTGCTTTAAAATGTAATTTCTTTGATTAATTTGGTGTCTGTATTTTCACTGTTTTGTTCGCTCCAATTTATGACAAAATTGAACAAAGTGGGTAACAAAATATAGCCCTGTCAGGCTCCTGTCTTCACGGATATAAAGAAAAATGTGAAACTGTCAGGCACACAAATGTGCCAAACCCCAAGGAAAATTATTACATTCTGCTTGACGTTTACTTTAATTTTACAAAATTCTGTAATACCATTATAAATAATAATAATAAAAAGCGGCATGGAAATATTGTTAAGTGTATTTATTTTCATTTGCTAGCTTTGTGATTTATGGGTTTGATTTATTTTTTATTTTTTATTTATATTTTTTTCCAATCTCTGCATCAGAAGGGAGACGGAGCACCTGGAGCCCGGATGCTGCTGCCTGCACATCGTGCTGGCCAGGGGAAAGTGGTGAATGAGGCTGTGTCATCTGAGGAAATGTGCCCTGCTCATAACAGCAGGGGAGAGTAATGGGAATTCACAGAATCACAGAATCACAGAATTTTCTAGGTTGGAAGAGACCTCAAGGTCATCGAGTCCAACCTCCAACCTAACGCTAACAGCCCTCCACTAAACCATATCCCTAAGCTCTACATCTAAACGTCTTTTGAAGACTTCCAAGGATGGTGACTCCACCATTTCCCTGGGCAGCCTGTTCCAATGCCTCACAACCCTTTCAGTGAAGGGTCCAGTGAAAGTGGAATTCTCCACTTTCAAAAGCTCTGCAAGATTTTATTGAACCTCTGTGAAGTGCTTTCTAAGGGACAGGTAACAAGGTCAGATCCATAACTGCTATATGCCTATTCCACCCCAAGAAAGTTGGCTTACACCAGCTGAGGGTCTAACTGGAGGTGATTCACTGGTGCCAAGTGGGAATGGGAGACAGACACCCAAAACAAGTGAGCAATCCAACCCAGTTTATGAGAAGTAATGAAAAGCAAGAGCGGAGCCTGGATTAAAATAGGTATGAGGGTGGGAGCCAGCAGCACTCAACTTCCTTGGATGAGGTGAGCTAAGGCAAATTTCTGTTTGAGAGAGATCCTACCAGGTGATGCTGAGGGCATAATGCTCCTTACCACGCTCACATGAACACTGCCATTCTACCCTTTCTGTTCGATCAGGGATTTTTTTTAGGGCCTATGGCCTTGAAGAAGCCCTGTAGCATGCAGTTTTTCATGTGAAGCAGTTTTTCATCTCAAGTGTTGGTGGAGGTCCAAGGACCACCAGGACTGGTTCTCACTCCTGCTGGGCCTCCAAGTAGTGTCTCACACCAAAGGCAATGGTAGAAGAAAACCATTTCAAGGCATCAAGGTGACTTTTCCTCTGACAGATTAAGACAAAGAAAAGTGTATGAAAATAATTGATGGGATGTAGCGAACGGAGCTGGCATCATTTACATACTGAAGTGACAGCGTGCGCCATTCACAGGCCCTTTCCACTATAAATAATGTTTTATAGTGACATAAAAAAAGCCCTATTCATCTTTGGAAGTTAAAAAAGCACCATCTGAGTGGACAGCTGGCTTCTGGATTCCCCAAGAAAATGTTTACATAGGAGGAGACCCTGTGCTTTAGATAGGGATATATAACAGGGCTGATCCAGCCGTGGCTCTTCAGCTGATAAACTGCAGCACTTCAGGGGTCTCCAGCCCACATCTGTGCCTTCCACATTCGCCCTGAGGACTAGTGCCTGGGGCACGGATGTAACCCATGGGCAGAAACTTTGAGTAGTTGATGTTTGCTACCTACAGAATGGAAGTACATCCTTTTCCCTGTTGTCTCTCACTTCCAAGGTGCCTGGGTTTCCTTAATAGCCTCCTGCCTCCAGCTGTGCTGGGTTTGGAGGTGATTGCTCCCAGCTGCTCACTGCCATCTCTGCTGCTGGCAAAAACCCACCCTCACCTGTTCTGGTTGCAAAGAGCTCAGAATAAATAGCCACATATTGGGTGTCTGGCTTGTTTTGACAAGAGTGACTTAGAGAGTGCCCTATGGGGCAGAGGGCTGGGATGCTGAGGAGGTTGGACCCATGAGCAGATGGGCTGGTGACCTCTGCAGCTGGGTGAGGGTGCAGGAGTGAGTCCTTGTACATCTCCCAGCTGCCTGGCAGTCAACAGGCAGGAGAGTGGTGCTGCTGAATCACGTGGGAGTCTGTCCCAGCATTTGTTCTGAGAGTCCAGGTAAGCTCTGATGTCCTTGGATCATTGAACCATCAGGGACAGGTCCTGTTGAGGAGTAGGATGCTTCCAGAGAAAAAGGTTTTCCTGTGTGGCAAGAGGTTTCTGTAAGCTTGAGTGTTCCTTCTAGCTTGCAGGGTTTAATTTGTTCCTGCCTGTGAGGGATGGCTGCTGCAGGGAGCTAAACCCTGCTGAAGCATGGAGGCTCCATTCATCTGAAACAAGAAAGGAAGGGCTGTCCTGGGGTTACTTCTTGTAAGAAAACCATGTTTCAAGGAAAACACTGATGCTGAAAAGAAATCAAGTGTTTAGGCAGGCTCTGTAAGACAGCTCTGAGAGGAAGCCAGTGTGGTAGGTGTGCTCTGCAGGCCTTTGGTCAGTGCTGGTCAGGAGGAGCAATAGCCCAGGAGCTCAGCTTGGGAGGGCTGAGGGACGAGCTGAGGCCTTCACCCTATGCCATGAGCTTCTGGCCCCACACAGCACAAAATGAACACACAGCCCTCACAGTGCCCTTGCCTCCAAAGCACAGACTGCTGCCATTTGACCCATAGGGCCAGCTATGTCAGACCTTATTGCTGTTCATGCGCAGAGAGCAACCCGTCAGTTCCCAAAGAAATCATTATGTGGTTGTAACCTGGTGGTGCCTGCTGTCTGATGAGGACAGTCTGCCTTCTATCTCCTTGTGTGAGTTATTCCTGATAGAAGATGGGAAGGCTGCAGCCCTTCCAACACCTCAGTAGTTTGTTCTTGGTGGCCCCCAGCCAGGCCTCTGTCCCTCTGTGTCCCCTGGGCCGTGCTGCTGGGCTGTGGGGGCTGTCCCTGTGCAGCTGAGGCTTTGGAGAGGAGCTGCTCCCTCCTCGAGGCCATTTGTTTAACGAAAGTATGTGTGGTGCCCGAGAGCTCTCTGGCTCCATGTCCAGCGAGCCTGGGCCTCATCCTGTGTCCCTGTGTGTGCTCAATGGGTAGTGCTCTTCCTTCATAAACAACCATCCGTGCCTCTTCCCTCTGCCACCTCAGCCTCCCAGCTCCCCCAGCAAGGGGTTTCCGCTCAAGCCTCCCCTTTGTAAGGCCCTTCTGGGAAGCGAAACGTGCTGGCTGCTCAGGAAAGGCGTTATAATGGGCAGCTACCTATAGAGGAAGATGGATTGCCGAGTCAGAAATCAATCGAGAGGTTGTGATGGCATCATAAATCAGGGGATGCTGAGCGTTAAAAGAAACCCAACGTTTGATTTATAACTTGGCACAAGCCATTTATCGCCAGCCAAGATTTTCAGAAAGAGAAACATTTCTGTAAGCTTAATTTAACATTATTTTTTTCCACTATGCTAAGCGTTCCTGTAGGGTTTATTTTTCTCCCCCTGCAGATCCAGCACAATTCACAGATAAAAGCAGCCAAACGACATCGGAAGATTTTGTTTTGCTTTGAGATGCTTGACAGGTTTGCGCTCTCTTCCCCAATCCAGGGCCATTCTCGGAGCCTCGACTCCTTCCTGATGTCTTTTAATATCTCTGCGTCTCGTGGGGAGTCGGAGGCTCTGCCGGTAGATGGCTGGTTCAAATCCAACTCACGCTGCTGAAAAGTATTATCAGTTAATCACTGCTCCGTTGCTTCTGTGAAGCTCATTTTGGTCTCAACAGCAGGTAGAGGCTCCTCACCTAAACCTGCCTCTGCCCTCCCCATTAGCTGTGTGGTTGGGGGTGGTTGTGGGAGAGGCTGAGCAATTAGCAGCCCTGGAAAGCATGATAGGATTTTCCCTCTGAGAGGTGGCGATTCAGTGGAGTGGATAAGTTTGTGCTGCTGCTGCCCAATGCTGTGATTGGGAAAATGCAGTCCCCGAGGCCATCAATGGGCTTATCTGTACTTCCCTTCAGCATCCCCTCCGTCATGCTGCCGTGCAGTGTGTAAGCAGCTGTCCGTGACTTGTTGGAAGGGCACAAGGGAAGGGACAAGCACAGGGGATGGGGGCTGCTGTGGGGTTTTCTGTTCACGTTGTGGCATTGAGGTTCTGTGCCTGCAGGTGTGGGCAGTACAGCAGTGCCTGTCTAACCCTTAAGAAATGAAGCGGGAGGTAGGTGGGGTGGATGAGGCTGTGCCCGGGTTCCCACACCAGCTGAGCAGGAGTTGAGAATGCTGCTTGGGCCTGAAAGCACTGCACAGGCTGCTGTGGGCTGGTGTCTGGGTTGCCGTCAGGCTGCGGTGACAGATGCCTTTCCCCAGCTGCCTGCTGGCATTTCTGGGAGGCCACAGAAAGCTGAGGACTCACCATGCAGGCCCTGTGGCAATGGGAATTGAGCAAAGTGTGTGGGTTGCTGCAAGGACCACTGGAAAGGGGTCCTGGAAAACTGCAGCAAGCCCATGCATAAGCCTGGTTGCTGGCCGTAGGCATTCCTGTTACAAGTTGTATAGCAGTGTTAATGCTACAGAAAGGTGTCTGCAGAACCCAGCCCTTGGCTGATGAGGAGAAATGCCCCGCTCTCGGCTTCCCAGGGGAGCTGAGCTGCGGAGGCCACGGCAAGGGGCTTGCATTCAGCGCTGGAGAAAGTTGCTGCTCTGGATCCCCCCTCTGAGGTGGAGTGTTTTCCCCGTCATCTTGAGTTTCTCTAACTCAGTCCAGACTTGCTGGGAAATCTGCAAACCTCAGGGAAGCTCTTTGGCAAAGCTGATGTGCGTTTTGCCTGGTTTCGGATTTCAAGTGAGGAAAAAAAAGCCCAGCCCCATAATCTGCACAGTTCTTGTTTCAGCTAAGTTAAAATAATGACCAATTTGTACATGCCAGAACCACAGGATCACTCTATAGCACTTTTGTTAGCGCTGTTTGTCCTTTTGATGGGCATATAATTGTGCTTTTTAATTGGAAGTATTTGTCAGTGCAAATACCCAAGGCCATGGTGTGAGCAGGCTCCTGTCTCAGCCCAACGTACATCTCTGATAGATCCACACTGGATCTGGGAATGAGGAAAGGATAAAAAGTAAGGCTCACCCAGTCCCCTTGGGGGCCCTGGTGAAAAAAATAAAATAAAAATAACACTTTCACGGTGAATATGATTCCCAATAGGTCTCCAGAGTGCTCTGTAAGAGCTGTCATGCTGGTAAAGGCAGATCTAGCTCTGGTGATGTGCAGAGTGAATGGCCCGTGGCAGGAGGCACCTGAAGCAAAATCAGGACAACCAAAGCATCCGATGTGGGCTCATGTGGGGTCAGTGATGTACCACTTGCAGCTCTGCCAAGAAGTCCTGTGGCAAATTCCTCGCTGCTGGGTGTGCAGGGCAAGGTACTGTCGAGGGCCAGAGGGCTCCTGTGTTCCTCCAGAAGCCTTCCCGAGGACAAGGTGGTGTCTCTGCTGCACAGCAGCTCTGGGCCTTGCTGGATGAGGGCTGGTGTGGTGAGGGCAGCACCGTCCCGAGGCGGAGATGCCACCTGCTGTCTTTCTCCCCATTGTAAAATGATGGACGCTCATGTCAGTGCTAAAGACCTCCAGCAGCAGCCTGGCTTACGGGGATGCTGTTTGGCAGCATCGGACACGGTGGGCTCTGACTTCATTTTCAAGACCCCTTCTGCCTCTCAGTGCAATAGAAAGGCGAGCCTGCAGTACAGCAAGGATCCTAAATGGGTCAGACCAGCAGGCAGGCTCCAAAACAAACATCATTAATGCCAAACCACTGAACCATACAGCGCGAGCTGACAGTGCCTCTCCTGCCTGCTGACTCTGGCCACGCAGACGCCCTCAGCTTAAAGACACAGCCGGGGCCTGTGGGAGGGGAGGCTGAGATGCTAAAGCACCGGGCAGGGGTGGGAAATGAGGTGGGACATCTTCATTGGGATGCTCAGCGGGAGAAGTGCTGCTCTGCCTGTTGAGCTTCCTTCCCTGCCACTCTGAATCCTGCAGAAGTAAATCTAACCTAAAGCAGGGTCTTTCTCTTCAGTTAGGCCAAAAAGGAGGATGTGGTGGCACCGCACCAGCTGTGTTGTCTCCTCTGTGTGCATCTGCACAGGGCAGGACTGGGCTGTGCCCCCTGCTCCCTGCTATGGGGCTTGTGCCCTGCTCGCTGTGGCCATGGGACAGGGAGTGCGGCCCCAGCGAGGAGAACCAAACCCCACGGTACTCAAATACTCTCCACTTACAAACGGTGCCTATGGTCCATTTAGCGTCGTATACACAAAGTAATATCGTTCATAGGCAAAATCCCGGGAGCCTCCCGGAATACAGAGAGGATCGGTGTTGCCTGGTTACCGGCGGTACGCTGGCACACTGAGATAAATCAAATCAATATGGCTCCAAATATTAAACCCTTTAAAATAAAATCAAAGCTGTGTCCATAATCCCCAGCGTTTCCTCTTTACCTCCTGACAAGGATGCTGTTGTGCTGGAGCTATGCAGGAGACAAGGAAGGACCCAGTCGCCATGTAGGTTATCGTGGCTTCTCTTTTTCTTCCTCTTCCCCCCACCTCGATGAAGAGCAGGGGGTGGGTGCCATCCCACTGGAGAGACTGGGGTGGAGGGAGGGGTTGTGCAGCCAGAGCTTTGTAATGGAGCTGGATGTAAGCAACTCTTTGCATGGCCACGGCTGTGTGTCTGTGGTTGCTCACCGCTTACTGTGCAGCCCTTCCCAGCGCCTTCCCTGCCCCTGCGAGCAAGTGCTCAGCCTTGGGATGATGCAGGAGCAGCTGCAGCTCTTGTTTTCTGGGGCTTGTGGGGTGCTCTGGGCTAGACTTGAAAGTGCAGACCACAGGGCTATGGTGTGTGCTGTCTGCCAGTGCTACCTCTGCTGGGAAAATGTGGGGGAAACCCTACAAAACTTAGCAGAGCAGCTCTGGTCCCCCAGAGCCTCTCTAGGAAGCTCCTTGGCACTAGAGGGGCTCTGTTCACCCCAGGATTGACGTGCAGGTGGGATGGCTTTGTGCTTGGAGAGGAGATTATGCAAGTCAATAACTTGAAGTATTTAAGTTCTGCTCTTAATTAAGCAGGAAAGTGAGGAAATCATGTCCCGAGGATTGAAAGAGAACCAGGAAAGCATAGGAAAGAAAGCCCTGTCTGAGTCATTTACTGGAGTGAATAAAATCAGTGGGAAATGGTGATTGACCTAACTTGCTTATAGAAATTAATTTGCTGGTCCTGGTGTTTCTCGTGGACACAGAGTGGCTGGGGAGGGCCTTGCTCTGGACTTGAATGCCAGTGATGTCTCGTGCCCACATGAGTGAGGAGGGCTTGGGGCTGTGCTCGGGTCTCCAGGCTCAGTGATACACAGGCAGAGCAAGCTGGAGACCTTGGTGCACAGGCACGGCACTGAGATAAGTCACTCACTGGCATCTGAGAGCGGGTTAAGCTGTCTATATAGACACAGGCACTTGGAATTTGTATGACAGTAATACCTAGAGAAATCTGCCAGGATTAGATCACTTATATTAGATTTGGTAGATACGCACGTACAGACTCCTCTCCCAAAAGATTGTAATGCAAGCAGACAAGTCAAAATAATGGTGAGGAAAGAGGCTGTAACCTTACTCCAGCTTGTGTAAGGCGAAGTAAAACACAGTGAGGTTTAGTCACTGTCACACCAGGACAAAAAAGCATGGTTGAGCTGGGAACCAAACCCAGATTTTCTAAATCCCAGCCTGAGAGTGCGCTCTGTCAGGACTGTTTGTAGGGATGTGCAAGCAGCAGGCTGGGCTGGCAACTTGCTGGCACCAATTCTGGGGTCCCAGAGGCTGTGGGGCTGAGATAGCTCAGGACAGAGCCCAAACCCTTGCAGGTAGCACAGTGTGTGGGCACCTGAACTCATCACCTCACAAGTTGTGGCACAAGCAGATTTCCAGTAGAAGCTCATGCTTTCATCGCTCTCTTCCTCCCAAGGCTTTTGGAGATTACAGATAATCAGGAGACTCTTAGCAGGAGGGGAATAGAGGTGAATGAGATTTCCTGCCCCCACTCCCAAGCTGCAGCACCTCCTGCACTCTGCTTGCAGCAAACAGCCCAGTGGTGCCTCCAGACACGCAGGTCTTGGTCTCAAAGGGATGTTGGGCTGGTCCCCTACTGTCCTGGAGGGGTTTTATTATAGAACCAGTAAAAGGAAGGGGATGGGGCACTGGGACACCCCAGGTCAGTGGGGTGCTCCCCTTCTGCCTGATATCCCTGCCCTTTGTCTTCCCTTAGTGGAGCAGGATATTTGGAATTGCCAAATTCTTGTGGTTTTAACCACTCGATGGCTGTTTGAAAAGCACATTTTTTTTTTTTTTTCAAGAACAATCTCCCCTTTGTTTCCCTTGTTACTCAAAAATATGTTGGGGGAAAAAAAAATGGCAGTCTATGGCCATAATCCAAACCAGCTGACTTTTGGGGATAAACTTTGCCCTTCTACCTTTCCCCTGTGTCGTACAAAGCAGCATGCACCTTTTAGAAAAAAATAATAATAAAAAAAGGATAATTACACCCCATAGCTCCTGCTGCACTAAAGGGAAGGAGAAACAGTGAGTGCAGGCATGCACAGGCAGACTCGTTAGGATCCCTGTTCCTAGAGAACAGTGTCATGTAAGTTCTTGTAGATTTGGTTATCATTTAAAGCTCAAGAGGCCTCTTCCCACCCTTGTAGCTTCTTCATGCAAAGTATCTCTGGCTTGGAGAGGACCAGCGTTGTCAGAGGAATTCAAATGTTGGCTGTCCGAGCTGAGGTGAGAAAACACATTTGCACCCAGAGCAGCCAGCTGAAATTAGCAGGCAGCGGCGTGGGACGCGAGCAGAGAAATGATTACAGACTGATAAAGACAGATGTAAGACATAAACAGCTGAAATATGGCTTAAATATTTATAAGAACCCAGGGCTCTCTTACAAATGTTATGTTTGGGAAGGAGATTGGGTGATTTATAACCACTGTTTGCGCTGCTCTCTCTGCCTCTGGCTGTGTGCTCTGCGGTCTCTGCTAGCTTGGTTGTCCCCCGAGCGCGGTGGGACACAAACCTCAGGGTCCCATAAACATCACCCATCAGTGCAGCCGTGCCTGGCCGTGTCCACTGCAGGGGTGAGCCTCTCCCAGCTCAGCACAGGAGAATGCACAGGAGATCCTGTCCAGCATCACAGGGCCGACCCCACGGAGGGGGCTGTGGAGGGTTTGTGCTGTGTTTCACTGTTGTATTCACCGGCAGCACTCCCAGTTTTGCACTGCTCTGGCAGCAGTTCATAGTATGGAAAACTGCCGGGGATGTTGGGTGGAGATCACAAGGGTGTCTCCTCCTCACCCAAATGTCTCTCCTCTTGTGTCCTCCAGCTAAAGCCCAGGATGGTCGTGGCACAAGGGTACTACAAACCTTCTCCCATCCCAGCTGGTGGTGTTTTAGGAGGGTCTTCATCCCCGTTTGGTGTGAGTGGGGCAGGGTCAGAGCATGCAGGTGCGGAGGGCTGAGGTGGTGGAGCTGGTGGCACCCAGGGCCCAGCAGTGCATTGGGAATGGGCAAATTTGGCAGGACAAAAAAAGGGTGCAGGGCTGGTGGGAGAAACATAGGGGACGAAAAAGCTGAGGGGGCAGGACTGGGCTCTTGAAGCTGTGCAGGAGGAGCAGAGGGACAAATGCCAGGGAGGAGATGGGGCTGGCAGGGACGGGGGTTTGCTGGGTCCTGCAGCCCCAGGCCGGTGAAGCCTCACTGCCAGGACCTGTGGGTTCCCAGACGTACCCGAGCTGTTGTGGGGTCCCCATGGCCCCGGCTGGCCGAGGGCTCTGTCCCCACGGCACACACTGGGGTGCGACCTCCAGAGACAAAAGCTGCTGCTTGCTAACCAGGAGAGCGAGCTGCTGCTATTAATTATTAATGAAACCTCGCACACAGCATTAAAGACACGGGCAATTCTTTTTGGCAAGTGTAATGAAAAAATTAATTGAATAATCATTCCGTGTAAATAGATTTAGATAAGCTTCTCTCTTTTTTTTTTTTTTTTTTTTTCCCCCTTCTTTCTCTTCCCCCCTCCCCATACCTTCCACTTTCCAGCAGAGACAACTCTGTGATTTATTGCTGGGAGCCTTGTTGTAATTCAGAGCATCCTGCAGTGAGCAGTGGCGGTGCTGGCTGGGGCTGGGGGTTTCCTGGTTTCACATGGCCTCGTTTAGGGGACACAAAGTGGGGTGGGGTGGAGGGAGGCTGTTAAATTTAGTGCTAAAAGAAAAAAGAAACTTTCTTAAAAGAAACTGAAGTGCCTGGCTTGTAGGGTGCTGGTTTATTAATGGCTTGGAGGGCCTGATGCAGAGCCCATGAGTCTGCCCAGTCTTTGGGGGGCTTTAGGTGTCTCTGTGGTGTGGGTGTCTGTGGGAGACCCAGGCCAGCCCCTGCTACATTGGTGCTCCTGTGCTGTGGATGGATCCAGTGCTTGCCAGGTGTGCTCCTTGCAATTCCTGTTGTCAGATGTTGCTCAGGTGCCTACTGCCTTCATGCTGGTGAGGTGGGGGGAAGTGTGCCAAGCCTTCCACATTTTTTTTGCTCCCATCCCTTTAGGGAGTTTTAATTTTTTTTTATCCAAGGAATGAACTTGTGTTTGACCTTTGGAGCTCTGGCTGAGAGGGCAAGAGTTAAACAATGAATTCCTCCCAAAGCCAGAGGCCTGGGGCTGTGCCCTGTCCCTGTGAGCCTGGCCGAGGCCATCCCCCAGCCCTGCGTGGTGGGCCCTGGGGGCTCGGCTTCCCCAGCACGGCTGTGATGTGCTGACACATCCCTGGGGGCAGCCTGGTGTCAGCCACGGGGCTGTGCTGGGATTTGCAGGAAAAACTCATTTCTCACCCCTCTGCCTTTCGTAAAGTCAGCATTGACCCTCCTGGTGTGGTGAAGGTCCCCCTGTTCTGGGCTGTGTTCCCACCTCCTGCCCCATCTAGGTGGGTGCCAGCAGAGCAGCCTGCTGCTTGCTGTCCTGTCATTCAGTGAAAAATCCGTTCCATTAAATTTAATCTGGGAGTATCTTTGTGGTCAGTGGCACAGCACTCAGCTCTCCCTAGCTATCCCATTATTGTGATAACACCAAAACCCACCATCCCCCTTTCCCCACCCTCTCTAAGGCCCCGAGTTTGGACTCCCAGCGGTGCTGCAGCAGAACCAGGAGGAAGGGATTCAGCACCAGCCTGTGCCGAGCCTGTTCAGCACTTCCAGCATTTTGAGCCTTAACTTCACCAAATTCCTCCAGCTGTGCTCTGCCCTGTACCGAAGATGATGTAGAACAATTTTAGCTCTAACTCTGCATGCTTTTTGGGAGTAGTATCATGCTTTTTGGGACTTGTATCGTGATATGTATTCTCTGTTCTCTGGATTCATGCTGCAGTTCAGCCCAGTGTCTCTCCTGGCAGTGGGTTTTCAGCTTTCTTGTCATTCCCTGCAGTTACAATTAACTTCAAACGGTGTCTTATCATTAAATCAACCTACATTGAAGCAGGCAATTGCCAAAGAGTCTGCTCTTCCTCTTATTCTGCACTTACCCAGCTGCTGCGTTGTCCCTTCTGCAGGGAAATAAAAGAAAAAGAGGAGAAATAAAAATTATCTGTAGAAATGAAGTGAGTGCCACGTTGCTGCTTGCCTGTGTCCCAGCACCAGTAGTTTGTAGCAGGGTTTCTATGGCTTTAAATGGTACACCAAATACATTTTTTGCAGGTACTGAGTGGTGTGGCTGTCCCTGCGATGCCAGGAGAGCAGTGGGTCGCTGCCCAGGGGCTGAGCTGAACGCTGTAGGGTTTTTTGTTCAAGTGCCAAATATCATATTGTTAACAATGAGCCAAACCAAAATAATTATGATTGCATCTTGTTTGTGCTAAAGCGCCCCTGCCCACCCCAGAGCTGTAAAGAAGTAGCTGGGAGCGTGGCCCTATCACAATCTGGAAGTAATGAGCAGTTGCTGCTTCTCTTGTAATCTTTCAGAGGTTTATAACCTGGGTCTTCTAATTTGCAACAGGCTGAAGCACAATGTGTAATTCCCCATTCCTGTGTAACGCAATCTAAAATCAGCAAAAAATTGGTTGCTGGAGGGTTTGGTTCCTCCCCCCCTTTAAATATAGCTGGTGCTCAGCCTTTAGCTAGGCAGTTCCCGGTGCAGTACAGCATTACCTGCTGGAATTTGGCTCAAGTGCCTGTGGAAAGGGAAAAAAGTCCTTGGCCCATGAGAAAAAGGCTTTGCCTGCTGGGGTGAGTGCTCAGCCTGCCCTGCCAGCAGAGCCCTGGGGTTTTGTTCTGATTATACATCTCCAACTCTGGACAAAACACGCAAAAATGCACCAGTAGGGGGTCAAAAGTAGGATGAGAGTCCACCTGTAACAGATGCTGTGTTTTTTCCTACAGAAGTTTTATTGCCCTCTCTTATGAAGCAGGTCTTTCAGGGTGTTTTAGGCTTGGTTCCATGTGGATGCCCTCTGCTAAAATGTTCATTACAAAATTTCAAGGTTGTATTTGAACTTCTAATTAATACATATATATATGAACAATATAATGTTGTTCTCTTTTCCTCCTTCCTCCCCTCAATGCAAGAGCTGCTTCAGCCTCATATCTGTCCTCTGTATTGACTGGAAGCACTTTAGGACAGCTCTTATTTGTTTTATATGGAGCTTGCTTGTATCCAGCATTGCCTGACCCAAGTCAAGACGAGTCTTGTGTGTGCCTGTGAAGGAATGGAAAGGAGTGATATGTGGGGAAAGGGAAAGCTTTAGAGGCTGGCTGCTGGGCAAAATCTCTTTCAAGGTGGGAATGCCCCTCTCCATGTGAGCTCCCTTCCTGCCTACCTCCTCTTTCTGCTCCTTACAGACAAAACCAAACACACAGGTGACCTTGCCAAAGGCACTCAGTTTGAGAAGAGGCTATCACTGCCTGACAAAGGGGGGGGGGGCTGGGGGCTGGTCTGACTTCCAGGCTCCTAATGGTGAGTCTGATGAAATGAGCTTGTCATTCTGCTTAAATGACATTTTTTCCTCTCTTCATCATTTCTGAGGGTATGTGGGAGGGGAGGAGTTATCTCAACTTCTTAAGAAGCTGGGCTGGGTGAATTTTGTTTTCACGCAGTTACTACCAATCCTTAAGCTCTGGATCTGTAGAGCACATCATGCCTCTAAATGTGTGTTGTTAAATAGCTTACTTGAGCCTCTGTGCTTCTATTTTCTCTGTCATAAAATAGGAATATTAGCTCATCTCACAGGGTTGTACTGGGCATGATTGATTGAAATCTCCACACGAAAAGAGCTAGACATGCACAAAGTGTTATTGCAGAGGCAGTCAGAACCAGCTCCTTACCTGGCCAAGGGCTATTTTGCTTTGCTGGAGTTGGTGGATTTGTCACTTAGGCAGTTTAAATAAAAAAATAAGAGGAAGCTGTCTGGGGTGAGCATGAGAAACCACTCGGCGTGAGCAGGGGAAAGGCACTGCCTCCCCTCCTCGGTCCTCCCACAGCACTGAAACCTGCACTGTGCTCCTGTGAGCCTGCAAGGTGAGGCAGAGGCTGCTGCGTTTGCAGTGTCACATCATTTTTCCACGGTAGTTTATTTATCAGACATGTGCTTCCAATATAATTAATGTCATCCTTTGCCAGAGCTTCTGCAGAGGAAGAGGTTCAGTTGTGTGCTGGTGGCATGAGCTTAGGGAGGAGTGCGTTGAAAATCCAAGCACACAGGAGTGAGTAGTGAGACGGGGGTCATTCTTCACCTCCGTGGTGGTGTCTGCAGGAGATGCTGGGCTCCACAGCCAGTGTTGTCACCCATGCTGTCATCTATTCATGGGAGTCTCCAAAAAATAAAAGTTGAGGATGGGAGATGAAGTGCAGATACCACTGCGATGACACAGCTGGAAAAGTCCAACTCAGGGTGCAGATGGGTAACCGTCCTTGGTGCTGCTGTAGCTCCAGCTGTTCCTAGCATCCACCTAGCTCTGCAGCCATCTGTAACGTTGGGTAAAAGAAACCAGGATGGACTTGAGTTCAGGGATATGAAATACAGATGCTAGAGGCATGGAAAACTTGTACTGCTGTTGACCTTGGCCAAGCAAGTGTTGTGTTACGGAGAGCTGTCAGGAGGTGCTGCAGTGCTCACAGCTCCCCAGGTGTCCTTGGAGCTGGCAAAGATCTGGGGGGGGGGGGGGGGGGGGAACTTTGGTGTGCTTTGTGTCATGAAGTGGAACTTGAGAACCAAAAGTGGCTGGAGTGGCTCTGGCAGTGGGTTCAGGTCCAAAGATCCCAGTGAAGTTTGTATCTCCTCTACAGACGAAGACACAGATGAAAGAGAAGCAAAAATGTCAAAGCTGTGATTGCATGATGCATCTCTGTCTCCTCTGTGATTTTTTGTTTTTGTTTTAGTAGTTTCTCACTGCTCTATACTAAATTTTCCTCTTCCATCTCTGCAGGGTCAGCCAAGGAGACTGGTAACTTTTTTTCTGTTTTCCTTTTTTTTTTTTTTTTTTTTCCATTTTGTCCCAGGGCTTCCTCAGGTCTGTAGTTTCCCTCAGGGAAGCAGGATGGCTGCTATCTTCTCCCACAGCGCAGCATGCAGGGGCTCACACGGTGCCTGTGCAGAGCTCTGGGGTGTAGCAGGAGGGAGAGGTGCAGGCCCATGGCTGAGAGGGGTCTGCTCAAGGAGGGAGCTGATGTTTTGTTCCATTGACTCCCTGACACTGATGGAAGAGGTTTTGCTCCAAATTATTCCAAACTTCAGATCAATGGGGTAAGATCAATGACTTCAGGATAATCTGTCCTGAAATCCCTACAGGTTTGTTCACCTTACAGCAAGACGAGGACATTTCAGCAGCTGGAGGTGCAATTGTATGGGAAGCATTGTGGGGTCGGGATGGATGTAGTAGGATGCCCCTGGACCCAGCCAGGACGGTCAGACCAAAGCTCCATCATGGATGGGGCAGGTTTGTGTGGCGCAGGTCCTTGGGTGCCCAAGAGCACATCTACAGTGCAATGTCCTTCATGCAGGTGTTCCTGTGGCTGTGGGAGAAGGACCGATCCAGCTTATTATGGGGGATGATAGCTGTTAATGTAGGTTGCCATGGTGAGTAATTAAAATCTTCCCACACGCCCGTTCCTGCACCACGGCAGGTGCCCTGCGCAGCAGATGTTATGCACACCATATGCACAGGAGCAGCTTTTGTGCAGAGGAGAAACCCGTGGTGTGGTTTCACCTCTAGCTCTCTTGGTCAATGAAAATGATCCCTGGCCTCAGCTCAAATATTATTTTAATGCTATTTTGCAAAATATGGAGAAGCTGCAGGGTATAGGCTCTAATCTGTGGATACTTACTGTCTTTGTGAACGCCATGTACTGTTCACAACTGTTGAAAAATGCATCAGATAATTGCATTAAAGAGAGAAACCTCTGAGAAAGAGGCAATATCTGTGATATGTGGGATATCTGGTACCTGTTACCTGCAGGGGGTGCCTAACAGCCAGCAGGTCCCACGGCCTTGTGTCTGGGTGCCCAAGCTTGCAGGTCTCTCCCGTTGAAGTGGAGCACAAATGCGATGAATTTCTCCTTCCTCTGCTTCAGGACGCCTGTGGGAAGGAGCGTGACTCAGGGCATCATGGTCAGAGCTCTGCATGCAGCAGAGACCTGCCCTTGGGTTCACCACCTGGGAGCACTCCATCAGGCACAGTTTGTGACACTGGTGTCCTGGTGAAGGTCTGAAAGATGATCTGTCCATTGCCAAATGGAAAATACAAGGTCAATCATGTCCTAGGTCTGACTCTACCATGACTTGCGTGCTGCTCCTTGCTGGGCTTCTCCTTTTCAAACTTGGAAAAAACTGCCTGACTGCTAGTACCCCGACTATGCTTTTTGTCTCTATGCTTTTTGTCCTGCAGTTTTCTTTACAGTGCCTCTATTTTAATCCTCCATAATGGTTAGGAGGAAGCACTGACAACTGCTCCTGCATTTCTCAGGGGAAATACTTGACCTGAAACTCACGCAGCTGCCCCTGCTTCCCTGTGCCTCTCCAAAGAGTGGGGCCATGAGCTGAGCTTTGGTCGGGCACCAGGCAATCTGGCACTCGAGGTGGGTGACTCTGGCAGCAGCCAGAGCTCATGAGATGTCAGCGAGGAGGGGGCTGGTGGGACAGACAGGAGCAGACCCTCTGTCCGCTCCCCTCCATCACCCCTGGTGCTGGGCGGCAGGCTGGGCAGGTCGGTGCAAGGTATCGATTGCCAAAGGAACAAAAGCAAAGCACGAGTAAAGTGCAATAATGATGTGAGAGGAGAGAAACTACAGAAGTACACCACAGGTTCACTTAACTCCTACTTGGTCGATAAGCTGCTTATTGAAACGCATTATTCTTCTGTTCCTGATTCCCAGAAGTGTCTGAGCTGCCTGGAAGACCATAACAAAACAGGCTGCCTCCTATGTCTGCCATTGATTTTAATGGGGAAAGACAGAGCACTGTGTAATAAAGTGTAAAAAGATGATTCCCCCAAAATGAATAGCACAATAGGATAACAAAGATGGTGATTACCGTGGAGCTGTTCCATACTCTTGTCTTTGCGCAACGAGCGTCTGTCTGGCTTCCTGACATCCCTGTCCTTCTTCGTGGCTGCGCTGGGTGATTGCTAATTTAGGGCCGCGAGCGGGGCAGCCACACTGCAGGTCAGTCCCATCCCTATACAGAGAGAAATGAGATTGCTGTATTTCTGTTTCACTGCTCCGATACTCTGCTGCTTAGGCTACTTGCAATTTAAGAGCACGTATTTCCTTTTTAGCTTTATTATTTAAAATAAGAGCTCCTGTTAAAACTGTGAAATACAGATTTCTTTTGGACTTGCTGGCTAAGCAAAGTGTAGTGGTTTAGGTAACCTCCCCCCCTTTCTTTTCCTGATTAAATGACAACAAGTAGTTACAGGTTTACTGGAAATGTCTTATTCAATGAAATAAAGTGTTTGAGGAATAGAGGGGAACAGCTATAGCTCAAAGTTAAATTTCGGTAAATGTAAAAGATGATCAAGTAGAAACATTGTGCCTAGAGTCATTTGAACTGAACAACAGTATTTATTGTAATGCCCATGTTGATATTGGCACATTTTAGATTTCTGTATCACAACTTGATTTTTTTTTTTTTTGGCAAATCCATCCTTTACCCAAAAAGAATTTGTATGGCCTTAGCTATAATACAGCAAATACTCAAATCTATTTTAAAAAGGTTACTTTATAAAGTAAGAGCTCAAGTGTACATGTAGCCCAGATGGATTCTGTTTGCAATGATAGTTGGGGGTCTCTTTTTGATGCATTGTTTCAAAATGAACTCGAAAAAAAAGAAAATGCTTCATTCAGTCTAAAAGAATGCAGCAGCAGAAAAAAATGCTTATTGTTTTCCCTCGGTGGTTCCCCTAGCCCAGCTACAGATGCTGATATTTGCCATAGGGCTGTCAGTCTGGCCATAAACCAGGGCAAATACTGTGGGGTGCTGCACCATGCCAGCTTGTCTTGCTTGCTTGCTCCTGTGTCACGTAGGAGCAGCCGTGGTGCTGATAACCACCATAGACCTGTTGGTCATGCTGCTGGGTGATGCTCTCTGCTGTGCTGTTGCATGAGTTGGGATTTTGTACTGTGGCACTGCCAGAAGCACTGCAAGCCCTGGGCACGCTCCCCTTATCGATAGTGAACCTGCCCAGGCTTGTTAGTGCTGTATTGATCACACCCCAGGGCGCAGGAGCCATTCTTCCTGCCAGAAGGCAGCAGGGACCATCACAACAGTGAGTTGTATTTTTTTTTTTTAATAAGTTATTTAGGCAGGAGTTTTTGCTGGTAACCCCATCACTAAAACCTTCCTGGGCATTTGCTCAGTTCCCTGCTTCACCAGCCATCTGAAATAAGGTGTGCCCTGTCCATGCAGGCCAGGCCAGCTGGGACTTGAATCTCTTCCCAAGGACGCATCTTAAAAACCATTTCACAACACTGGCCCTTTGCCAGCGCTGATGGATGCGGTGTCCCAGCTTACTGGAAATTCAGTGAGTCGAGGCGCAGGGACTGAGCAGAGAAATGCAGAGCTGACAGCGTTTCAAACCCTCAGCGTCCTGAACCATCAGCATCCAGACTTAAAGCTGGTTTAGATTAGATCAGGCGACTCATTGGGGGTTGGATCTCAACTCCCGTTTTCACAATGTTTGGATGAGTTTCTGAGGAGTGAGGACTGGGGGCACACTCCTGGCCCTGTCCTCACGTCTTCAGATGTTTCCAAAAGCAGTGGGAGTGCTGTAGGCATCTGATGCTCTTCAGCCTCTGGCTCCCAGGGGTGGGCACTGATGTCTCTGTAGAGCTTTGGGCCGTGTTACCTATTTGGGTAACAGTTTGTTTGTTTGTACTGTTACCTATTTGGGTAACAGTATGTTTGGGGCAGTTTAAGGCTGTATGGAGGTATAGGACTAGCCTAAGGTTCAGCCACAGCTGCGAAGCTGCCCTAGAGACACGTGCCTGAGCTCCATGTGGCAAGTCACTTCTGATTTATTAGAAACCCTCCAGGCTTCCTTGGAGTTTCCTTTTCCACTAACTTACCATCAAAGCCACCACTTGGATCATATTTTTCACCCTAAAACCTCATCATCTCACAGGCAGAGCTGACCTGCCCATGGCAAAGCACGAGGTGACCACTGGAAAAAGCCAAGGCACGTGTGAGCGGGGGCAGACAGAGAGGCCAAGGAAAAACCACAGTGAATGGAAGTTTTGTCTCCTCGCTGCCTCTCTCTGGGGTTGTGTCCCACCACCCCCACCTCCCAGAAGGCTGGTGTCACCCACAATAGCTTAGTTTTGAAAAGAAGGTGGATAGGTAAAGGAGAGAAGGTATAATTATGGGTGGAATCTGGGATTTTTTATCAGATTGTGACACTGTCGAAGGCTTTCTGCGCAAAGTATACTGTTGAAAAGGCAGTGATTGTGCCTTTCCCACCACCATTATCAAAGCTCCAGTCAGTCAAAGCCTCCCTGTTATTAAATGCTGCTCTGCAAGTCTGCATTGTGAAGCTGAAGGATATAATCACAGGTGCCAGACATGGGGAGAGAGCTGATCCAAAGGTGTGAAAAAAAAGAAAACACAAAGATGAGCTGAATAAAAACACATAAATGAGGTGTAAAAAATCAGATTACAGGGGGCAGAGAAGGTGGGAGTAAAATGAAGCAGAAAAAAAATCCATTACTTAGGTTTCTTCCCCCCCCACCACCCCTTTGTTAAAATAGAAGAAACAGGAAAAAAAAATTCAAGCCAGCTCTCCATCATATTTTCCAGTATTTGGTGGTACTGGAAGTACTTCAGGCACTTCGTCCCTGCTGCTGTCGGTGTCACAGAGCCATCAGCACGGCGGGTGCCTGGTGCAAGTGGCCGGACCTGTGGTGGCTTCGGCAAAGCACAGCACCAGCTGCATCCGTCTGCTGGGTCGGTGCAGGATTGGGCCAGTTGGGTTGCCCAGAGAGTGCAGGAATTGAGGTTTTGCATCCAAACGTTTGAAGTGAAAAATATTGTCCCAGACTTAGGCTCTAGGTAGAACACTTCCAAATCTTTCTGCCAAAGTGAATTAGAAAGGGGATTATGTCTATCAGAGCTTCTGTTTCAAGGGGACTGGACTGCTGCACATTGCCTCCAATGATAAAAAGGCAGGCTGTGGTTGGGAAGCCAAAAAATAATTTATAAGCTAACTCAGCCTACTCTGGTACAACAGTGTCAAGCTGGAAGGGTTTGTTGCCACTGAGCTTTTTCTTTCAGCGCGTTTTCAGATTCAGCTGTTGTTGAAGTGGACACATTCCTCTAGAAAATTTCTATTTTGATGAACTTGCATTAACAAAAAAAAAAAAAAAAGTTTCAAGTAGCATTGGCTCTGTCTTTTGAAGACAGCTCATACACCAAGCAAGCCAATTTTCCTCATACCCTTTATCAGCTGGGTATCTCCAGCTGATTACTCACAGCCTGTCCAGCATCCTTCCATGTTGGCTTTGTGCATTTCGCACAACCTCTGCCTTTTACCCACAGCGCCCACAGGAACCCGACTGGAGTACAGCTGGGATCAGCTCTGTTGCACACAGTCTTGTGCGTGGCTTCCCCCCGTGCTTATTTCGGCTTAGGCTAAGCCTGTTTGTAGTCATTGTCAATTAGGACGAAAGTGGTATAAGCACATCACACAGCTGTTCTGCAGTAGGTTTGCAAAACCCTTTGATAATAACACTCTGAGGTCAACTGGTGCAACTCCAACCAGACAAAGCTCGCTAACTTTTTAGCTGGCTTGTGGAAACATTTCCAGGTAGAAGATCTATTAATAGGCAAAACAATGGGTCACCTTTCCTGTGCATAAAACGCAGATAGCATTTAGTGGAGCTTGCACACCCAACCAGCCCTTGCTCACTGGGCAGGAACAGGGATGCAGTTATGCTTATAACACACAAAAAAAGCCAAGGAATTTTTTCATTCTTCCCAAATCATCTTGGAAATTTGACTCTATAGAGATCAATAGGAATTTTCCCAATTATTGCAGCGGAGCAGGGATTTTGTCCTGACTCTTCTCAGAGCTGAACTGACCTCATGGAAATATGTATGATCTCACCAGAGGAATTTCAGAGTGATATTCACCAGACTTGTTTTAGTCATGGGGATAAGTCAAATGATCGTATCTCTTCCTTCTGCCCTTCTTATCCTCCTGTCCAACCCATCTGTCTGACTTTGCTCACCCATCCTGCCAGCCAGTGTGCTGTTCATGCATAAACCTTGTTCCTGTCCAGGCTACCCTCCTGTTAGTTGTGTCTTGCGAACATTTTCCTCTTTCTTTTAAACTCCAAATCTCAATGGTTTGGAGCAACACTTGTAACCCGAGCAGCACACACCTGGGGTGAGGTTAATTTTGAACATGGCAGGTCATCTCTCAAGCTGGCAAGACCTTCGTTCAGGTTCTAGTATATTTCAATTGTTATGGATTTTCAGGGCCTCTTTTCTGAATGGGCACCTCTGAAATGAAATAATATGAGGTGCTATAGATCTGTTTGCTGGCAAGGTTATCACAAAGGCAGGCAGGACAGTTTGCCTCTGACAGCATGCACTATAAAGCCTCCAAGGTCTTCCCATAAAGTCTGTGAAATACTACCACTATAGCCATGCGTCAGTGATGGTTAGGGTCAAGTTTTCAACCTGACCTTTTAGACCAGCTGAAATATGCGGCTTTATTCGTGCGTGATCGCTCTGGTTCGGGTGAAAGCCCAAGCAGCAGTGAGCTGGTGCTCAGAGCGAGGAGAGCTGCCCAAGACAGTGCTTCAAGGACACTCTATGACTTGTTTGTCCAGGTACAAAATACCACTGAATTTCTGTGCCTGGCTGTGGAGGGGCAGCCAAGGGCTTGAAGTAGGAGAGGGCACAGGTGTTCTGGCCCAGAAATCAGGTGCTGGCAAAAGTGGGTGGTGGAGATGGCGGAGAGCAGCTCATCTTCTGGGCTCTAGAAGTGGTGTGAAATTGGACAAAGATAATGGGAAAGAGTGGAGAACCTGCAAAGCACCATGGGCTCCCCTTGCTGTGCTGCTCTCACCTACGGGGCACCCTGACAATAACACAGTACTCACAGACCATGGCTTTTTAAGTGCCACGTGGGATTATACCCAAGTTTGAAATGAAAGGACATAAACCATATGCTCAGTGCTGATGGAGTGAAATGATTGACTTTTGTCCAGTTCCAAAATATGCTTTTTTTGGGGGCATTTTCTTGATGTTGTTTGCAGATTCAGCAGGTTGGCTGATGAGATAAGAATTGTCCAGCAAGTGCTTGCTTGGGAAGATTTACCTGACCTTCTGGGAGATATAGCTGGGGGAAGTAGTAGTGTTGGCATTTGGTGGACATCTACAGCCACGTAGTTAAACTACATGACACAAAAATTACGACAGTTTTTGTTTCAGATGCAGACTTCTGCTATATAAAACTGAAATCTTATTCCACTACAAGCAATATAGAGTCCGTTTCATATCTTTTAGTCTTGTGGACTCCATAATATCAGAAATACACATGTAAGGAACTTTTATATCAGGATGTTCTTGCTCACATAAAGAACAGAGAAGTAGCCAAGATTTATACATTTCCTCTTAGGTGTTTACAGCTGCAGATTTCAATGAGAAAGCTCTTCACCAGCTTTAAAGAGAGAAATGAAATAGTGTAGTGAGGGGCTGATTGCTGCTCCGTGGGGAACTCCTGCCCACATTATAGACTATCTGCCTCACACGATAATGACAGACAAGCCGATGACCTTTCTATGCTAATGATTTGGCTTCTCTATGAATTCATCCTATGTGATACAGGCAACTTGTCTTTACTCAGTGATGGATCATGCCATGGGATCCCAGAGCTTTCTGTGTTAGTTAATGTTCTGTCAACACAAGCCCCTGAGAGGTTGTCCCAGTTGTCCTGGATGACAATTAAGCTCTCTTGAATAAAAGAGCTGGAGCCTAGCGAGTTTCCAGAAGCTAACGCACTTCCTGAGATACAATTGGTCACATCCCAGCAGAAATCTTTCTTGTGTCTGCTGGCTTACCCGCTGCTCCTAGCATGCATCCCAGGCGCACTAGCAAAGTTAAAAATCTACAGTAAAATGAACTGGAAAATATTGATCCAATTTAAAGCAGCATTACAAATGCCCAAATCATTGCATCCTAGCATTAACTAATTTTCAAATATCTAATGGTTTTACCTGCTCTGCTGCACTTCATAATGACAAGTAAATGTGGTAGCACACCCGGCTTCTCCACTGCAGATGTTTTCCTTCCCCTGTATCAGATGCAGACCCTATATCTGCCCTATCTCAGGCATCACAGCTCTGCAATGAAGCCACAGTCTGTGAGATCATGATATCCAGGTCATTTCCAACAGGATTTGGGTGCCCAGCTTTGTACCTTTCCTACACAAGGACCAGTCTCAGTGCTGCTGTACGTCAGGGCAGCACTGCATGCTTCCCTTCAAGGAGGATGATTTAAAACAAGTTGATCCTCAGCCCAGATATTACCGATTACACTCGTGTTTGCATAGTAGTTGAAGATTAAAATCAGAATAAGGATGGTGGAAGATGTGATAAAGAATTTCAACTAGGCACATAGCTCATCGCAAATGTTGAGGACAAACCCTGTGTTTGCAATCTGCAGGGAAGGCTCCACCATCACCATGTCCACAGCAGAAACTGGTGTCGCTGCCTTCCTCCCCACTCATGGGCCTTCTGATACAACCTTGGCACCATGAAGCAAAGCAACAGGCACATCGCCCCACTTTAAATGAGCACAGTCCTGCAAACTGCTTTCTTTCAGCCCCATTATGCACTTTTTCAGATGCCCTTCTTTTTGTCATAAAGGGCTGATTTGCTTTGCTGGTGTTTATCAAACCACATTGCAGTTTCTCATAGCAAGAACCTGTAATCCATGTGGGATCACTCATCAACAGCTGCAGACACTGGAGAGGGCAGACCATGCAGCATCGGACCACATCATGAATGCTTAAGAACCAGGTGTGCTCCAGCAGTAAAACCCCATCATTTTGTGGTCACCCAATTGCTCTTGTTACCAGTCCTTCCAGTAGTCATAGGGTTTTGACCTCATGGAAAATGAGAGCTGCTTCCTACACCATTCCCTGTGTGTGGACAGAGAATTAATGCATCTGGCACCTGGGCTTTGCTAGGTGGTGTGCAGGCTGCGAGGCGCTGAGAGACCTTCACTCCCTTGGCTCCTTCATTCTCTTCAACCCATTCCTGCTGACAAGCAGCTGTCCTCAGCTAGGTCTTGAGCCTTATAATTGTGTACATTTTTTTTTTCTCTGCAAAGTCCAAGAATGTCCCAGTTTTCCATGATTCCGATGTCCCTAATTCAGCCTCTCATGACCCATCCCCACCTCACTTGGTGGCTCCTCTAGCCTGGACCTCCTGCACTGGACCCAGGCATCTTGCCCCATTTCTGGCTGCTCAGCTCTCATTCTGTCTTCCCAAATTTCTGCCCATCTCTCTGCCTTCCTGCCCTGCTGCAGCACCCATAGTGCCCTCCTCTGAGGTCAGTGTCATGAGGGCAGTGGGGAAAATGGACTCACGTAGTGAGGGCTAACAGGGAGGATTTGGGAATGGCTCAGCTGATGTCCTGCCTGTAATGCACCCTTCTGATATTGCCTCTTCATTGCATGGAAATCAGGCTCCACACAATTATCCTTTTTTTTTTTTTTTTTTTTTTTTTATCACTCTCACACCGCATTTTGAACAGGTTGTAAGACACTTCCTCATAATGAGATTAGCCCCCCTCATTGCTTTACAATATACATTTTTATCTGGGTGCATATATAGAACAGGCTTTTTAACTGCATAAAGGTGTCATAGTGAGGCTCAGGCCCTAATGTATGACATTATCTCCTCCGATGATTGCAGTCAGCATCAGGCTATGCATAGAAAAGGCTGTTAACTGGCGTGCAGCAGCCGCTTGCCAGAATGAAATGCACTCACCTGGTAAATGCAGGCAGCAGCTCCCGGAGGTCAGATCCTCGGGTGATGCGAACGAGTGTGGCTCTGCTCAGAGCAATGGAGCGGTGCCAACATGCGCCGGCTGGAAACCCAGCCCCAGCTAAGGTGCTGCTGTCCGGATGGGATTCCTGCTATGGGCAAGGCTGCGCAAGCTGATGGCTCTTTTTTTACATCCACTCAGCAGATTTCAATGAGGCACTGGTGCAAATCGTGGGAGCAGCTGGAGTTTATGCTGGATGACTCCTGGCTTGACTATTTTGGAAAGTCTGGTTTCAACACAACTAATATCCTAATGCAGCCATGAACTTTGTGATTTGATTTGGTGATGTGGATTGGGAGAAAAGCTTCCGGCTTGCTCTCAGGCAGATCTGGGGACCCACAGCATCCTCTGCCCTGGGGGCCAAAAGGGTTTTGCCCCCTTGGTCTGGATAAGAGCACATTGTCCCTCCCTGCCCCTCAGCCCCATTGGCTATAGGGTCTCAGCATCTCTTTGCACCAGTGTCCTGGTGGCTGCTCTCAGGCAAGCGTGTGAGCACTCTGATATGTCTTATAATAAATAAGCCCTCCAAAGGCTGATTAATGTCATGTGATTAAAAATAAAACCAAGCCCAGCAAGTGGGGTGGCATGGGTGTGCTCTCACTTTGTTTATGCAAGAGCTGCAAAACCTGCTGGCCGTGCAAAAGGTTTTATTCACCCAAACCGACTTTAGATATCATCTCTAAGTATTATAAAGGAGTTTTTTTTGTTGTTGTTGTTTTATTTTGTTTTCAATACATATATAGAGTAGGAAAATACAGAAGATGGTATTTTTTTCTGCCTCTCAAATGCAATAAGATCTATGAAAACCCATTTTCCCCTGTAGACAAATAACAAATCTCTGCCCTATTCCTGGGGGCTTTACACAGTTTAGAGGAAAGGAAGCATTATGTGGCAAAAGCAACACTTCAAAGAGGTCTGTGTGAGCACCGGGGAGTGTTGGGTTGGGAAATAAACAATCAGTCATTGCAGCTATTTCAAAGCAAATACAGTAACTAATGGTACTGAAATATCACCTAACAGGAGTGAACATTCACACCTCTCAGGAGCTAAAGAGCTCCTTTCACCACACCCTGAGATGGGAACAGATCAAGAACAAGGTTCAAAATGGTCAAAATTGAGTTTACTTTTTCAGTTTTTGTTTAGAGTTCATCCGTAAATACAATCAGACAGGTGGGAAGCAGTGCTCAAGATTCAGCGTCTTCATCCTAAAACTGACAGTCTTTACCATTAAAAAAAAAAAAAAGAAAGAAAGAAAAGAAAAGAAATTAAAATGGGAAATTGTAGTAATTTGATTTTACAAGAGAATAGTTCCAACTGTTCTGGGAGAACCAAAGTTAATAAAAGTGCCAAAAATATATTTCTGTTTAAAAGTTAAGGAAATCACATGTATTGGTAATTTCATGTGCTTGGAAGGGAATGCCAGTCCAAATGAAGCCATACCCACTTTTGAGAGGGATACGGCATGCAAAATCTTTATTGTCCCCATAATTTTTGTGCAGCCCTTGCTGGTGCTGTC
This sequence comes from Aythya fuligula, assembly GCF_009819795.1. Taxonomy (NCBI): domain Eukaryota; kingdom Metazoa; phylum Chordata; class Aves; order Anseriformes; family Anatidae; genus Aythya; species Aythya fuligula. The sequence continues at coordinate 2,530,769 of NC_045578.1, read as the reverse complement.
ATCCTAAGTGTATAAGAATATGGAAATTGCTTCTGTGTCAGATTTTGGGCAGAGCAGAAGAGCTCCTGTACCAAAGCTTGTCTACTTCCAGCTCTTCTAGCAGGTCTAAAAGCAGAGCTTGTCTTTCTGATGGGAATTGTGGCATTTTGTAAATGAAGATGCACCTGTTTAACTGAGGGTGTGATATTTCAACCAATTAGATCCATTTGTGCAGGAAACCATGCCCTTGTTCCTCTTTGGAATAGCTTGGTTTGATTTAATTATGACTAAACCCTTATTAACACAGTTTGCAAAGGCTGGCTGTGCCAGTGGGACCCAGGCAGCTGCCCTGGGTGAAGCCAGCAGGACCCTCCCTGGCAGGTTAACCCACCCTGTCCCTAAAATGGGCCAACACTTTACTTTTGGGACTGGCTGTGACCTCCCAGCTCCGGCTCCCTCTTGGTTTCTCTCCCTCTGGCTAACAGATGGGTGGCTTGGAGGAGCCCAGCACCAGCCCTGCAACCACAGCTCCTGCAGCTCAGCTCTGCGTGGAGCCTGACCCCTTAACTTGGGGCAGTTGTGCCCACCTTTTAGTATAATGGGCAAAGAAAATTGCTACAGGCAAGTTAATTACTACAAATGTTTGCTGTTTGAGTAGCAGTGTAGCTATTGCATTTCAAAACCAAGGAAACTGAGGCATGGGAGCCTGACAGAAATAATGCTCTTCTGCTTTCTAGGTTTGTTATTAATTACCTGATCCTTATAATGCTTGTTGGAGCTCAGTAAGTGCTCTCAGGGATGAGAGAGCTGCAGAAAAATTATTCGTGTGCCTTCTAAGGATTGTTGTTGGGAGGTGGAGTATACTTCAGGCCTTGCAACCATAAGTGCTGGAGCACAGCTGAGACAGCAGGGCAAGCTTCTCGGCAGATAAAACAATCCAAACCTGTAATCCGTGTTATGAGGTCATCTAAAGGACCAGTCACACCAAATATGATCAAAAATTAGATTTCTCTGGTGGAAAAAAATCTGATCTGGCATTTCTCACAGCCTTGGTGTCTTTCCTTTGAAAGAATCCTTTGTTCTGCAGGTCTTAGGATGAAATTAAATCATAACTCATGTAAATACTGATTTTTGACTGGCTGGGAGCCCGTCCTATATCCTGTAGCGATTTATACCCCCTTCCCCACATACACAGACCATGTCGAATTTCTCTCCACCCTCCAAACTGGGGTAGATCGAGGACGTTTCTTATATTTTATTATATTTCTTATATCCCTGGAAACCTTATGAGAGATCAGAGCATATGGAGGGCATCCTTCTGGCTCCAGCACAGGGGGTCCCCAAGCTTTATAAACTCAGCAAATTACGGACCTGATCCTGGGGCTTGGGTATTGCTGTGGTAGAGTGAGCTCACCCACAGGTCTTGCTTCTTGTGTGTGAGTTGTTCAGGAACCATTTCTGGCTCAGAGTTTTTGGTTATAATTACTCGTCAGATGCTTTGGCTGGAAAGCTGCTATCCACGGGCAGTTTGTGACACGTCCTCTGAGCGCATGGTGTTCATAATTCAGATTTACACAGTCTGGGACTGGTCACCTAAGCTGCATGGCATCATTTTTTATTTCCATGTTGTTTTAAATTAGGGAGCAATGAATAACAGACTATGAAATTTGGGGTGAATACTAATTCATGCTGACTTGTGTGAAGCTTTTGGGAATTGCAGACATTTCCCAAATGCCCTGTGGTTTTCCAAATGCTAGTGAGTCACAGCTAACCACTTTCATTCACAAAAATATTTTCAAGATTGTTTTTTTAACTATTTAATCAGCTCTGTGAGGGTTGGAGTTCTGTTTTCTGACTGAAGTTGGAGATACTCATGCTCATTTCACTTGGATGTAGATCTGGCCTAAGTTACCATAACAGCATGTAATTACATATGAATACAAAAAAATGCAAAGTGTGTTAACTCAGAACTTTCTGAAATTAAAAGCAAATGCTCAATTAACATGAAAAAGAGACCTGGACTAAATTTTGCCTATGAGACCCTCAAGCCGATGCAGTTCTGGCTGTGGATGTGCCTTTTGCTGAGGGAGGAACATTTCACATTGCCTTTCCCCATCCCCAGTAGAATCAGATGGAAATGGTTCTCATGCTGGGATTTGGGAATAAGTCTCAGGGGAGATGGATTAGTGGGCAGTGGGTTGTGAGAAGGTCAAAAAGACAACAGATTGCATTGCTCTGTGCACGCTGCAGCTCAGCTGTGCATCCATTATTTAGCAGTGTATGCTGTGTGTTTATATCTGCACCTCTGCTTTGGGGAAATTCTCTGTTTGCGTGGATACACACATCTCCTCTCCATCCTGCCAATGAGCCATGATAACCAACAGTGATACTGAACATTTGTTTTGTTTGTTTGTTTGTTTGTTTGTTTGTTTGTTTTTTTCCAAAGGTAGCACGCTCAGAGCTTGGGCAGCCAGGCTTGAAGGCAGCAGCTGAGCGCTGAGGGAGGGGATGCAGAAGGAAGGGGGATAACTCGACCGGCCATGCAAGGCTGTGCCGAGCCTGGTGCCAGGTGCGGAGCAATGCCCGGCTTTGGGAAGGGACCATGCTCTGCTCCAAATCCCCCCTGAAACTGAGGCACAGCCACAGCCTGTTCAGAGCTCCTCGCTCGTTGCTCCAGGCAGTCATTGCAGGGGCTGCTGTCCTCCATCCAAATCCTTGCATGGTGCTGCAGCAGCAAAAAATAAATAAAAAAATAATTAAAAAAAATCATCCTGTTTGGGCAAATAGCGAGCTCACGAGCTTTGTTTTATTGAAACCATCAGGCTTGGCTAAAATCTCCGGTCTCAGAGCGAAGCTGATGACTTCATCCTTGGAGCTGCCTCCATGTAACCTTTGCTTTCACGGATCTACTAGGAAGCTCCCCGGGAGGGGAAGCCCAGCTGCCAAATAAATCACACCTTCCCGGCAGAGAGGTGCGAGGTGCTCCACAGGAACCCGTGCTGCCTGGGAGAGGAGACACAGGGATCTTCTGCAGAGGTTTTTGGGCTTGTCCAGGTGCCAGCATTCTCCACCAGAGCCCATTGATGTAAATGCACGAGTTCTTGTGGGGCTTCGTTGCTCTGTTCCCAGTGAGGACTTGGCCAGAGCCTGTGTGCGTGGTAGGTGGGAAGGAGCCTGTAGTCAACCGAAGCACTTTTTTATTTTTCTTTCTAATTAAAAGCAGATATATTTAAAAAAAAATATATTTGCAGGGGGAAACTATAATTTAGTTTTAGAATTTCCCATTTAATACTCCCCCAATGCCTGTGAAAAGCTTTGAGTTGCAGTTCATGATTTGAATCTTTATGGGCAATTAGCTGGAGAAGGACTTGGAGAAACACAGGTACAAATTTGCAGAGCTTGGGGTAGGGTGATGTGGGGATGAGAACCTGCAGAATGGGAAGCTTTGCCATAAGGAGGAGGGGAAAGAGCCCACCAGTACCACATTTCTTTAAAGATGCTTGAGCATCAGTGTTGCATACTGTCAGCAGCCCATAATTCAGACTCATTCAGACCAGAAGCCAGATTTCCACACGCACACTCTGCAGTGCACACCTTGGGTTTGATCCGCTGGATCTAACAGAGCAGGCACCGAGAAGAGGCACTGGGGACCTGAGAGCTCTCCAAGCCCAGCCCTGGCTGAGGGTGATGCCATCTGCCCAGGAGAGCTGAGCAGAGGTCTCAGTTCTGGAGGGCAAACAGGGATTAAGTCCCTGGTGCCCTGCTTGCAAAAGAGCAAAGGCTTGGCTGGAACCTCAGAGGTTGCTTCCCATGTCTCCTGGGAGAAGACTGGGGGAGAAAAATGAGATGTGAAATTTGCCTTTTGCATCGTTTGAGGCTGGTTTCAGGGGGCTTGGACAGTGGGAAGGGAAGACTTTTAGCTTTGGTGCCTCTATTTAAACTAGACCAACTTTTATTTTATTTTTGCATAAGAAAATAGATGCTGATGGATCATGGTTCTGGTCCACTATTTTTCTGTACAGACTTGCAATCTGAAGGTACTGGAGATTCTCCAGGCCAGAAGAAGACAAAAAAGTGGAATTATCTGATTCCATGACTATTGTTTTTGTTTGTTTGTTTGTTTTTATATCCTCACCCCAGCTCCAGTCAAAATTTATTCACTTGTGCCTCAAAAGGAGAACAACTTGTGGCTCCTTCAGATATGACTGACTCAGACGCATCATCTTCATGAACTGTTTGTCCTAAAGCCTTTCCCATCATTTTGGCTTTCTTCTTTCCCTGTTTTATTTCCCTTTTCTGTGTCCCTCCTCCTGCCCCGTACCTCTCCTGGAGCCAGGAAGCCCTGCACACAGCACCTCTCCGTGAGCACACGCTTTCTGCTGCCAGCACAACAGGTCTGCCATTTTTGTCATTATTCTCAGTGTCTCCCACACCTTGCAAAGCAAATATCCCACATCTACCCGTAGTGTTATTTGCTTGTAGCCTTCAACTGGCAAATACTCTCTTTAATGTGTCCTCAAAAGAACTGAGGAGGATGAGGAAGAGAGCTCTGGCCTCCAGGGAAGAAGCTAGCCAGCTTGGGTGATCTGCCTCTGCCATCTTAATGTCCAGAGAAATTAATTGAAGCTGGTGATTAATCCTCCAAGGGCAAGTATTTTAAACTACCAAGCTCTGACCCTGAAATACCCAAAGTGCTCAAATACCCTGGTGCAAAGTACCCTAGTGCCCAAAGGCTGCAAATGAGAGGTGAGCAAAGGCAAGACAAGGCTATCTCTGATCTTGAAGTTAGGTTAAAAACAGCGGGTAGCTGGGTAGGTCAGCATCCAGCTTGCCTTGACACTGGAGATTTGGTACTGAAGGCACAGCCACCTCCAGCGACTTTGTGCCCAGCTCCTGCTAGGGGTGGGAGGTCGGGATCGCCCCAGCACCGCAGCAGATGCTGGCTGATGGATGGCACCCAGGTGGAATCAAGGCTCCCCGAGATGGTCCATATGCTCCTCATCAACCTGCAGCTGTTCTGCAGTGAGTGTCCCGCAGTTACAGGAGCATAGTTATAGGAGCAACACAGACATATCCTCACAGCTGAACGGTGACTTCTCCTGCTGTTCTTAGGTCTTCTTTGCAAGCCTGGAGTACAAAGCTTCCCATTTATGTGCCGTGGCCATGCTGTCAAGGTGTAAGTAATCTCTTTCATACTTACTGAGCTGCATGGTCACCAAGGTGCAATATCTGATGGGCAACAGATGTCTGCTTTCTTCCAAGGTTTCAGTGCTGTATTATTGCTGTTATTTGCTCTATTTTGTGCTGCCAGGGAGGGGAGGAGGGGCAAGAACTAATGCAGCCTGCTGAATGAATGGCCCCCACAGTCCTGGGCTTTGTGGGGGCTATTTTAAGTGCTTGAATAATACAGATCTTGCATATCTCCTCAGACCTGCAATCACATCTCCTGCAGTGGGGATTTCTGGTTTATTCAGGCAGCCTTTATCCAAGCACCCTCTGGTGATGCCCCTGTGCCTGCACAGTGCTGCAGAAGACAAAACAACCTGCAGGTAAGATGAGGACTGTGCCCTCCGAGGATGTCTCTCCCGAAGGTGAGGTGCTTTACCTTTGCATTAGTTGTTTGTGCTTGGGGACCATGCATGGAATTGTGCCTAGAGGTGTTCGGCAGCAGTTCAGGCACACCGGGGTGTGCTGTCATAACTTGCTTGATGGAGAGAGTGCGGTGGTGCCTCTGACTCTGCTCCAGTGCTGCCGCGTCCTTTCTGCTTTTGAAAAAGTGCTGTGCAGCCTTAAGCTTCCACCTCGATACCCTCCAGGAAGCCTGGCTTAACGCCTCATCTGAAGGACATGATACGAGTCATTAAAAACATTTTTTAAAAGTCTGGAGGTGACCTATGGGGCTCCAGGAGACCGGCTCCAACGCAGCAGCAAGCGGCCAGCTTGCCTCTGAGCCGCGGGGGCTGCTGGTGCCGGGGCTGTGCCCCTGTGGAGAGCACCCGGCTGATCCCGAGCTGTTGGGAGAGTCCTGGGGGAGATGCTGGGAAGAGAGCTGCGGGGAGACCCTACATCGGTGTCGGAGCTCAGACAGCTGAAATTCAGCCCAGGCCCTGAGCCAAATGCTAACTGCTTTTAGCAGCCCCTGGTCAGTACTTCAAGCTCTTTGCCTTGTGCTTCAGAAGTGTTGGACTCTGTCTAAATATGGATGATCCTTTGTGTGTGGGAAGTGTCTGAGCTGTCTGCAAAAGGGGCCACCATCTGCAGATGGATGGCTGGAGACCCGTGGCATTGCTGGCAGGTCGCAGACCCTGGTGGAGATGGCCACCTGAGTGCTCCCTGCATTGGCATGACCATGGGACATCCACATGTCCTCAGCAGAGCTGCTCCGGAGGTGCTTGCTTCCTTTCCCTGAAGTTACTGCTGGGCTCCCAGCTGCCAGCCCAGCTTTAGAAATGCCTCCATCCTTTATTGTAAGTGCCACAGTGCCTGGGAACTTGTCACCCACTGGGGACTTGTGCTTCTCTCTCTCTAGGTGCTCAGCCCCACACCTGAAGCCCCTGTCCCCTCCCCAGCCCTACCACCCACAGCAGACCTTTGGTGCAAGGGATGAGTCCATGTTCCCTGACACTTTGCTGCACAGTGAGCCACAGACAGTTTGTTTCAGCAGAAATTTGGGCTATAAACCTCTGGGAGACTGGGCTATCATAAAAGATGTATCCCCCTCGATCAGTGCATGATTCAGTCATTAGAGGTAGAGGATTGGAAAAGAAATGCCAGCTCAGGGATGTAATTTGGCTCCGTGGAGATACCTAAGCCTTGTCTGCGCTAATACTTGTAGTAATAGGTATTAAATTGGCTCATGTAGATACAGCCCTGAAAGGCAAGAAAACAACTTCACATCTCCTTTTTAACCTCTTTTCAAGTCAACCTTTTTTTCAGACCTGAGGCACAGCGTGTCTTTACTGCTGTTTATGGGATGGTATGGCCTGGGGGGCTCACGTGCGTGGCAGCCCGCGGTGCCAAGATCTGTGAGCATGTTCAGGAAGAGACACCCACAGGGAAGAGTTCAGGATCTAGGTAGGCACAACAGGAAGAGGAGGCGTTTCTCCATTTTGCACAGTGAGGGGCTGACTTGGATGCAGGGGCTTAAATCCAGGTGGGACAGTGCTGTGGCCAGCATGGCTCCCCTCTACACAGAGCTCAGGCTGGTGGTAGGATGTGCTGCAGGAGAAGCAGCTCCCAAACCACCCAGTGTTACGTGATCAATGTGTGCATCTACCACCCGATAGTGCTAGGTTACTTCAACCTGCCTGCCTATAAAATGCCTGGCATAATCTGCCTGTGCTCCTGAAGCAGCATCCCAGGGCAGGAAGAAAAGCCTTGCCTGGCCATGGCCAGAACACAACCCTGCCTCTCCTGAAGCAAAATCTGGTGCTTTGCCACCGAAGCAGCTTTTCCAACCCAGTGCATTCATCATCACTGCCTCAATCTGTTCAAGGAGAAGCATCCACAGCTTCTACCTGGCAGGTGGGTCGCATCCTGCTATGGGTCAGCACTGCTCTAGTCTCATTATTTGTGGATGGAAAAGGTTTTTGCAGTCTTTCAGAGTAACAAGTCACTGTGTTGCAAACTCTTATCGTAACCCAAGTTAGCCTTTGAAAATGCATTGCCAATTGTCTTTGTAGGTAAACATAAACAAGTATCTTTCATCAACATCCAGAAGACAAACCTTCATAAGCTGCTGTGGGGCCATTTGAGCAGCACCTCAGATGAGTGTTCTTGCACGCCTGGCTCCTTGGGAACAGTACATCTGACCAAGCTCTCTGCAGCATCTGATTAATGCTGTCAAACACAATGAAGGGAGGAAAAATCACAGAGTCAATAGGGATGAGCTGGAGCAAGCTGAGTCCAAGTCCAGCAATGTGTGCCTGTCTCATGGTGAGCTTTTTTTGTTTTATGTTTCATTTAATAATGCACCATTCAAATCCATAGTGCTGTCTTAGCAGGAGAAATGGGCTCCCATTCCTTTGGTCACATCCAGGGCTGAATGTGTATCTGTGTCACAAAGATATTTGCATCTGGAGTCTCATCCTGCCCGAACTAGAAGGTCTCCGAAGTTCAAAGGCTGCTCAGCTCCTCTTCTAGGTCAGGCCCATTTCCAAGGTAAATGCAAGTATTTGCAGGCAAGCTGGGGAAACAACTGCCTTACCCACTCTAGGGAGAGGGAGAGAGGTCTGGAGAAATATTATTACAAATTCCTGGCTTGAATAACTACTTTTGTCTCTTCTGGAGGTGGCATCCCCAGCAGGACAGCACAGAGATTTCAGTGGTGCGTAAATGTTGAGACTGTAACACGTCGGGTGTTCTTCTCGGCAGGGCATCCTGGAAGGATCCCCTAATTGTTGCCTTCTCTTTTTTTTTGCTTCCGCAGTGAACTGCTGGAAATCTTGGGCCATCCTGCCTCTGCCACACTCCTGACCTCCTCCTGCCCAGCACTGTGACTGGGAAGGGCCAGTCGCTACTGGGAAGGACAGTAGAGCTCTTGTGGCTGCTTGGAGCAAGGGTGAAGGGTCTCAGAGAAGGAGCAGACATAATCTGTGCTTCGTTAGCACAGCCACCAAGGTACCTGGGTCCTATTTATCACCCTTACCTACTGGGCATCGCTTTCAATAAAGGAGAGGAGTAAGTCTTACAAGCTCTCCCAAAACTCCCCTAAGTCTGTATGTGAGGGACCTGATGTAAAGTCTTGGCAGGTCCTCTCCTAGGAACTCTCCTAGGAATTTAGAGGCAACGTGGGGGGAAGGGAGAAAAAGAAGGTGTTGGTTTGGCACAGGTGAAGGCTTGGGTCAGCTCTTGCCCAGAACAGACCAACAAGTGCACCTGAAATCTTGGGGGCATCCTCAGCAGCCAAACCCTCAAGACTTGGACCAATTCTTCTTGCTCTCAGCTGGGCATGAATTAGCTTCAGGGGCAGGGCAGAGACACAGTTATTCCCCAAACCAGAATGCGGGGTCCTAAATTGCTTAGGAGATCTTGATATATTTATTTTAAATGCAATAATCCCCAAATTATTATCCTTTAGCTAGAGACACTTGGAGTTTCTACATTCAATCCCATTTGCAGCCCATGTATATAGGTAACTCAGCAAGATGTGGCAAAGCAGATTCCCTAAATCCACAACGACGATGTTTAAGAGCAATGGAGGGACCATATCTGTTTCCTTATTTATCTCTTAGTTCTCCGTGCCTCAGAGACTGCTGCATGATCTTGGATGAGTCTGTCTGAAAGTGTTGCCTCACGTTAGCCCTCCAAAAAATTGTTCACTCTTATTTGTTGTTAAATCTGCCAAATGTTTTACAGTTCTCGTGATACATCCTGGAAGTCAGTTGAGTGGCAACAGGTTTGGTCTCTTCTCCTGCAATGATGTCTGAATAAATAGCCTCTGATGTTAGTGCATGTGGCATATCAAAGCAATTGTTCTTGGTCTGTGAAATATAGTCTGTATTAATCTCTCCCTTACCTGTAAACTAGGTGAAAAAGCGTACACATGCACACAAATTATTTGATGTTTTTTTCTCTAAATCAAAAAAATAGTCTCCGTGGTCCTATTATCTCCTCTTATTAAGTATGTTTTCATGCTGCGCTTTTTTTGTGCCCACAGTCAATAACAATTTAAATGATACTCTTTGATGCCCTTTGTTCACATCATTTATTTCCATCTCTTTATCTGATTTTGCCAACAGGACCTAATTTGAAAGAGGCTGCAGTTCAGCGGCAGGAGGGATTTAAACACTGTTAAGACTGACATTTTCCCTCATCTCACATCCCGTGGGGTACCTGATTGCAAATTTATAATACACCAGAGGTCTCGCCATCAGAAGATACAGACTTACAGTAACAGCAACTAATTTAAAAAAGATCTCCAGCGCATCAGTGTCTGGGGCTGGTTTACACAGACTAATTAATCCTTATTTGACCTGAATTAACTCTTAATCTGTGTGAAATGAAAGAGCTTTACTGGGATACAGCAAATTTTAAAAGATGGAAAATCCATTCAGAACAGGAGGTTTCTGCAGCTGGGTGACTCGTGGATTAAAATACTTGCCGGCTGCTGCTGTGGAAAATTAGCTTGTTCTTTTTTTTCTTTTTATTTTTTTTCTCTTTTTTTCTTTTCCTTTTCATTTTTTTTCCCTTCTATTCCCACCCCTCTTTTACGAACCAGCAAATACAAGAAAGGGGCAGAAGACTTTTTGCCACCAGCTGTTGTCCATTGGTAAGTGGTATAGATGCAGGACAGATTAATCCTCCATGCCATTTCTTGCTGGTACCTTGGATTTATCCAAGTTGTCTGCAGGATGGCACAAGGGAGAAAGACAACTTTGGGGCGTATCTTCCCTTTGGGTGTCCCCAGGCTGCTCAGTCTCCAGCTAAGAGATGGCTGCTCTGCTTCTTGGGAGCAGCCACCTGGGCAAGGACTGTTTGTCCCATAGCTTTGTGACAGGGGAACAGGGGATTCTGAGGGCACAAAATGTTGTGCTGGACTCACACAGATGGAAAAAAAAATAAGATTTTTGACCTTGGAGTTGCTCCATCAGGTTTGATGAAGGACAAGCTTGGTCAGCTGTCCTCTTCCATCTTGGAAGACTTGGCCAGAGCACAGTGACCAAATGGCTCATCCAAGATGGTACCAAGAGGGTATCGGAGGTACAAACGCATCCCTGGCCACAGTGTGCCCTGTTGCAGGGGTAAGTGGGATGCGCTGGACTGGAAGTGGGATTTGGAGACCGGAGCTGGAGCCAGGATATGTCAAGGCCACCCTGAACGTGAACAAATTCTCACTGCTGAGCCCTGGGGCAGTCTTGTTCAGCATTTGTGGGTGTGTTAAGGGCTGGCTAGGCCTTGGCAAAGCTGTGTTAATAACGAATAGCTGAAGGATTTTGGCCTGGCACGTGTACCTGTGCCTTGGTTAGGTTTTGTGGTGTGCTGAGCTGAAAGCTCCTGCCTGCGGAGGCTCTCTCAGAGCTCACCCCGTTGTGCTCTTGTCGCCTCTCGGTGTGCAAAGGCAGGCAGCAGATGCTTGGAGGAGACCAGAGATGGCAACGTGGCGGTGAACTGATGGGGCTAGGTGAGACATCTTCCCCAGCCCCAGGCAGGCGGGAGCTCACCTTCCTCCTGTGTTCTTGGCATGCTTTTTAACCCTGCTTACCCATTATTTATTCTCTTTAGCTCTTGCCAATATCAGTACCATCACATCTTATCTGAGTGCAAAGGACAGGATCATTTTCTCCTCTTTCTGGGGTGGAGACCTGTCCAAAATCACCCAAGATACCTGAGGCAGGAGCGTGACATGAGCCCCAGCCCTCTGACCCCCCTGTGCCTTAGGATCTCCTCTGCCATGCTGGTAATGTCACTGCAAATGCTGTTATTATTCCATTAAATGTCCACTGCCCTAGCCACAGCAGAGAGGCATTTAAAAAGATGCTACCACATTACGCAGAATAAATGTCACCCTCTCAAATCAGCAAGCTGTCGATGGCTTAAGGTAACCATTTAAAGGTTATCCAGTGCTGCTTGTATCTCTATTTTCAATTACCCCCACTTGTTGGCTTTGAAGTCTTTAGTATGGAAAATAAATCATAGCGCAATGTGCTGCTTCCATCATTCAGTAATGCCTGATGTGACAGCCACAGAAGATCACAAGATTATAGCGATAAGGGTCTAGTTTTAAAATGTTTACCATTTCCCAGCTGGATCTTTGACCTCGGACTGCATTAATGTTGTGCCATTTTCAGGTCTAATGCCAATCTCTGTCTTGCAACATATCATCATTTTAATGCCTGATTTACACTCTGAATTATGGTAATTTATTGTAATAGTGTGATTTGACCTTTTCAGTATTTCCTATTTTTATTGGCTAGCTGTTTCGTCCCTTTCCCCAGAGGTTAGTGGGACTCTGGGGGGAGCGGAGGAGGTGAGCGAGCCTTCCACAGCACTCAATGCTGAAAAGGGCAAAAAGTGAATGCACACTGCTAATTCAGGGACCGGGGGACAATTCAAGGGTGATATTTGTACCAGACCCCGCGACAAGAACAGAGGGGACACATTGTCAGCATTATGGATGAGGGGGCATCTTCAGGAATGACCAAAGGGATGGTCGTGAGCCTCTATCAGCCTCCGTGTCGTGCCTGCACGGGGCCAGCTGCTGCTTGCCTGCCGGGAGGCTGCCCTCGCAGTTTGAAGCTACAGTTTGTGCTCTGAGCACATCAAAATGCCCCTGAGCACGGCTGCCTCTGGCTGTAGAGGAAATCAGCTTTGGGAACCTGTGTGTGCCCTTGTGAGAGAGTAGAGGTGGAGAAGACCAAGATGGGAAGTGAAAATATAATCCTAATTGTTTCTCCTTTTCATTGCCCTCTGCCCAGAAATACCACCTCTCCAAGGTAGGATTTGCAGGCATGCAATAAGAGAAAAGTGTTAGCTTATAATTCAAGGAAAGGGGAATAAAAAAAAAAAAAAAAAAAAAAGAAAGAAAGAAAGAAAGAAAACCCAGAAACACTAAAATGATCTCTTACAACAAAAAGCTTTGATAAAAGCAAAGCTGAGCCTGAGGGTGATGCTGCTTCTTCACCCTGTTCATCAGTACCAGGTTTGTTCCAGAGGACCCAGCCTATCCTTTCTGTTTTGGAGTGTTATATTTTTTTTAAGGACTGCCCTTCGGCAATCCTTTTGAAATGAGTATTTGTGCCTGGCTCTGGGAAGGAGCAGTGAGGGCAAGCAGTCAGCTCATGTTCAGGCCACGTTGTGTGTCTGGGAGCAGTAACTTCAGCCTCTGCACTCAAGGAGCGAGAAAGCACGGCAGAGCCAGGCTGGGACTCAAGCTCTCCAAGAGGCATTTCTAAACTTTTGTTAATAAGGGCTCAGAAAAACAGGGGTCTAATCCTACCCAGAGGGGTGCTGGTTGCTGTTACGAAGCTTTGATGGGAAACAAGGACAGAAAAACAGAGGCAAAGGAAGCATTAAGAGACTCTTGCCTTAGAAGTGTGGGTAAGGTAATATGGAAGCTACTCTGAGCAGAGCAGGCTGGAAACACAGCGGGACTGGACCCATCTCCTCGGGTTCTTGTAGCTCCTGGCACCATTGGGATCTGGCACGTCCCTTGGGCACATTTGCTGCACCTAGAATGAATTACAGAAGTGTGAATTCTGTCCAAAACCAGAGGCAAAGCTAAAAGATGTGCCTGGAGAAGGCATTATCCTACCTTGGTCCTGTTTACACGTGCAGGCTGGGGGACTGCAACCACCAGGACAGCAGCAGGTGCATGAAGCGTGCAGGCATTGCTGTGGCTCAGTGTCTGTAGGTCAATGTGATGTATTAACAGTGAGATTAAGGGAGACCATAAAATGCATATTGTGCATATATGAAATTGTATTTTCAGGTGATTTGTTTTCTGTTGAGCCATCCAGCTCACCTCTGCCCAAGAGCTAATTTATGATGTTTACTTAAAGTGATGGGTCTGGGGCAGGAGATGGAGTGTAGTAAAGTATCTTCCTCTAGCGTTAGCTGGTAGACATGTAATTCTTCTTGCTCTGTGTCTGCACCAGGTGTTTTATAACAGGCAAACATCTGTACTTTCCCATTCATCCCAAAGGCCATTTCCATTACCCCTTGGTTGGGCTGGCTAGAAATAACAAATTTTCCTGGTGCTGGGCTTCAGTAAAATACTCTGAGCTTCTCATGTGGTATGACTTACTCCTAACACCAGTGAGCACTTAGTGCCTCACAGACAGGGTTTTATTTCATGGTCTCTAACAGGATTGTACTTCCAGAAGCTGAATTTGTCCCAGCATTTGATGGAAACTAGAGGGGAGCTTCCTTTCTGTATCAGAAATATCTATTGAAGGGTGTGTAGCTTAAACTGCAGGACAGGGGGTCCCATTGGCACAGTGCTTGGGACTTAGCTGAGAGTCTTCAACAACTCATGCTAAAAATGACTTAAATTCACTCAAAAATTGGTAGGAGTTTAGTGCCTTTGAGACATCTGCCCCTCTGTCAAATCTGGTTAAAATTGCCCACAGCTCATCCTAATGAGCACTGGTACCTGTGGGCGGTTCTCTTGGGCTCCCCCAAATGCATTTGTCTTTTTACCTTAGGAAACTGAGACAAAAGGGATCTTAATTCTGACTGCACTGAAGCCTTAAAACTTGCTTTTATCTGACACCACAGAGAAAGTGTTTCTGCCCTATAAAAGCATGTGTTAGACTTGTTCTGCATAACAGTGTATGTCAAGAGGCAAAGGCAGCTGAACGGGGGCTGGTGGAGCTCAGGATTTTCACTGATTTCCTCTGTGATTTGAGGCAAGTTTCCTTCATTTTGGTGTTCATTTGCTTTAACTGTAACCAGGTCAGCAACACCCAGCTGAGGTTTGATTTGGTCGCTCATATTTACGCAGATCCCATGGGGTCCAGATTTGGAACTCTATGAGAATTTGCAGGGGGGGTGTTTGTTTTAAAGAAGAGTTTTAGGTACAGGCAGCTGTTCTGAGGGCCCTTTTTGCTGTTCTCATAGCTGGTCAGTCCGTTTATTCTACAGGATGACAATTACAATATAAAATCATTGCCTATAGGAAGGGAAGAAAACCAGAGCTGGGTATTCCTGAATTGTCAGCTTTCTAAGCAGTCTTTACAAACAAACAAACAAAAACCAACCCACAACTGTGTGCGATTTTATTGCACATTTTCAATCCATTCAGCCACTTCCATAGCAATACAGAAAAAGTACACGCATTTTTGATGCCTGCTTTGTAGATGTTATCACCTTCATTAGTTTGATGTGCAAATGGTTACTTAGCAATACTAATACCTGCAGTGAGTGGTTTCAACCAGCTACAATCAGGCACAGAGCTGTGAATGTACTGCACACGCTGGTGCCTTCGAAAACGGCTCCTTTTTAAGTTTCTGCTTGCATCCTGTTTCTGAACTGGGATTTTGCACAAATATTTTAAAATAATTGTTTTAACGTTTTCATGCTTGCTTTTAAAGTAGATCATCCTCTGTGATCATAGACAATGGGAGCAATTGTTCAGTGGTCTTCTACTCTAATCGAGTCAATTTGCTTTGCTGGGATTTCCCTCTCCCCTGTATTCAGATCTCAGAGTGGTAGGACCAAACAGAGTGAAGCGGATCTAATTAACTTCTCTCAAGGGTATTGACTGTCTGCAAAGGAAGAGGAAAGCAATGAGGAATACATTATAAGAGCCTATTCATTGCCAACTCACACACAGTAGCAAATCTTCCTCTTGCAAAGCCAGGGTTTACATAAATTTCCTTATTTGATTGTGTTTCCTGTTGCATAGAGGCACCAAGGGCTATGTGAACCCTTACGGTTTCTGAAGACAGAAAGCCAAGAGGAAATAAAGTAAAAATGCTTTGTGTAAACAGTGGAAATTAGAAATTCATAATTAGGCTTCATTCATTAGGAGGATGAAAAGTGAAATGTACAGGAGGTTGATGTATTGTCTTTTCTGATTCAAAGTGTATCAATTTGCAGATATAAAATGAGCCTGGATGAAGATCAGATATTACCTTTATCTCCACTGAACACCTGTGGAAATGGCACAGACTTCATGTCCATGCAAGCAAACACTTCATATCCTGCAGCACCATGGCCAAGGAGAGTGGGGGCAGCAGGGTGGGCTGGGTGGACAAGGCTAAGCTAGAGGTGACAGGGACAGGGGATAACCTCCTCTGATTTCCACCCACTTGGCTTTGGGTGTTGAAGACCAGGAGCTCATGTTAGAACTTCTAAAATAGGGAGGTATTAAAAGAGGGGAGGTTTAGAATATATGTTAGGAGGAAATTTTTCGCTCAGAGGGTGGTGAGGCACTGGCACAGGCTGTCCAGAGAAGCTGTCAATGCCCCATCCCTGGAGGTGTTGGATGAGGCCCCGGGCAACCTGATCTGGTGGGTGGCATCCCTGCCTATAGCAGGGGTTTGGAGCTGGATGACCTTTAGGTCCCTTCCAACCCAAGCTTTTCTGTGCTTCTCTAGTCAGTATCATTTAAATATCACAGCCAAATCGTGCCTCGGTCCCCAAAGGGCACTGCACGTGAGTAACAACCTGCAAACACTCCAGCGTTTGGTCATGGAAGTTGACCACGGGTTGTCTCTTGTAACAAACCACTCTCTATCACTGATGTCAACAAGTAGATAGATAAACACATACGTTCGTATGCCATGACTTCTGAGATAGCAACAACCTTCATCCCAAAGTGTATTTGCCAGAGAATTTCTTGTGAAAAAGGGCCACAAAGGAGCCGCAGGCACTGTCAGCTCTGGCTAATGAGACACCATGTCTATGTAACTGAAAAGTCATTGTTCCCCATTGACACAAACTCGGAAGGACCTTCCTGCTGCCCTTGAAATTCTGGCGGGACTATTTGCATGTATCTGAGCAGCTTCCTCTGGCTGAACAGGGGCATTGTCACACGGCCACATCTGCTTAGGAGACATGAACCTCTTGAGCAGGAAGGAATGGAGGGAAGCTGAAATACAGTTAGTTCTTACTGTACAAAACACAAAGGAACCTTTATCCCCCTTCTCTGAAGCATTAGCAGTTAGTAAGTCTTTCCGACCGTCGTACTAAGATGATATAAATGAAGATGGTGTGTCAGCCTACGCAAGGTAGCCTGCAAGCATCTGGGGGCTATTTTCAGATGTCAGGAGTTAACAAGGTGCTGGCTCTTCTACTAAATTGAAACCCTTTCTGAACGTCCCTGCTTCTGACACAATCTGTTGATTGTCATCTTTATTATACCAAGTGCAAATAAATGCATAATAGCATCTTGCCACAAAGTATTGCCATTCAAATTGTACTCGTAATCTGTATGTCTAACGCAATCTCAGTGTTCCCTAATGAATGCTTTTCCATACCAATTTCTGCAGGATGAGAGCCCTGGCCTTGCAATTCACTCAGCAGTTGTGCTCCAGACGTGCGTGCACCTTTGCAAGGGGGAGAGGAAAGGGACGTTGTCAACACCTGCGTCAGCACAACATCAAATCAGATTACAAGAGACACTAAAAGCCATAACCTGAGCAGAATAACTCTCTTCGGGGCACAGCTGTGAGCAGCATCGATGCTCTCAAAATATTTCACTGGTGTAGCATCACCTGCTTAATGACAGGGTGTTTTACAAGCCTCTAAACTCCCCTGCGTATTCAAGCTTCCTGCACGAAGGCCAGGCTGGGCATTAGTGAGTTTCAGCCATCACGTTTCTGGAGACCTTTTGCACTGCACAAAGCTTGTGTGGGTTCTTGGTGCTGCTGCTCTTTGCTCTGTTGGGCAATGCCCTGCTCTGCAGCCCCACTGGGCCATCGCAGAGATGGATAACAGCTGTTTGCTTGGGTGGTAGAAAAGTAGGAATCACTCAGGGTGGGATGAGAAGCAGAGCAATGAATTATGTTTCCTAAACAAATGCAAGACATATTTGCCAACAGCAAAGTGTTTTACGGTTCCCACCTCGTTCTTACTTGTTTGATGACTTTTGCAGCTCCACATGGAAAGCTGGCTGTGGTAGCAGAGCCCTATGAGCAAAAGACTGAGCTGGGGCCTTGGGATGGTTTAGCAATAACAAAGAGTGGTGCTGTGGTGAAGAATTGGGGAAAGACTGATATAATTATGGGGAAACACAAAGCAACTGCTCTGCCCCCTTCCTCACTGGTTGGGCTAAAATGATCCCTCTGCAATAGCAGGAGCAGCCACTCACACCTGTGTGTGCTTATTGCCTCCTTTGCCTTCCATCACGGGAGTGGTGCTAAATTAATCTAAGATAGATATAGCAGCAATAGTTATTAAATGCAATAATCACCTGTATTCTAAAGAATGCTCAATTTACATTCAAATATATTCAGTTCAATATATAGTGCCATTGCACTTAATAAATAGATCAAAAGGTGGTTTATAGGCTGTGCTTTTATCAGCTTTCTGCTGCGGTCATCAATTAAATCATTAAATTATGAATGGATTGGCTCAGCTCTATTAAATGATAATCTTCAGCCCCATATGTTCTGTGATTTCTTCCATAGCTGCTGGGGATGCATGCTCCTCTCCTGCCTCCAGAGAGGGCAGGAGGCCTATATAGGCCTTTCCCCTATAGAAACTTAAGTCCTAACAGCAAAAAAGCATGCTGGAGAATTGTGTTTCTTCCTTTGCTGCTGCTAAATGCAGTGGGATTTTGGAAGACTGGCACAGTGTGGTGGGATTTGTTGTGAATGTCTTACAAGGTGCCTGGCCTTTCCTCAGCTCAGCTGCCTTCCTGGGTGAAGCAGGGTGAGCAGGACCTCACAGAAGGCTTATAAGGATAAATCAGCATTTCCTAGATGCTACTGTAGGGCACTTCTGTGTTTGGCTGAAGGCAGCTATGTAGGCTAACAAACTGAATGTGCATCCAGGGCTCCTCCAGGGGACAAAGGCTGATGTGCAAGGGCCTGAGTGCATGCCTGCAGCCTGCGAAATGGGGTGGTGGGTGCAGCGTGTGTGGTGGGAAGGGACCAGCCAGCCCCAAGGCACAGGCAGCACACTGGGCAACACAGCTGTGATCCCAGCTAAACCTGTCTGAGTGCTCAGGGACATCCCCATCCCTGCTCACTTGTTTTAGACCCAAGCATAAATGCTTCTGTCAGTAGAGTTGTGGTCTTGGTTGAGCAAGTCTGGGGATTGTGAAAGGGCCCAGAGGGCAGAGGCTGGCTGAAATTTGGGTGCTGAGCTTCCCTTGCTCCCTTTGGCTCACCCAGTTCCACAGCTAAATGCAGGCAGGCTTCCATTTGGCTTTCTCCAAAATCAGCACAAGGCTGACACAGTAAAACATGCCTGTGAGGAGGCTAGTACAGCAAAGATACACCTTAAAAGCAAGACATTACTTTTTTAGGGTAACAGTGCTCCTCCAGGAGCCTGGTCATCTGCTGCTGGGTGAGTGAGGACAGGGCCTGGTGCTGGGGCCCACAGACATTGTGGTGCTGGTACCTCCCTGCACCTGGGGATGGCAGGGGAAGGTGTTTCTTAAACTGGAAGTCTATCAATCCTCTGCCTTGGAAAAGCCTCATTAATTAAACTGTAGTCACCAAGAGGGAGGGTATGTTTCCTGGCAGGTAAATGATGGGAGGACTGAGGCCTTGGGCAAAGCCGAAGGTGTTCGGTCCAGCAAGATGCAAACTGCCAGGAAATAACCCAACGGGACAGAGTTATTGCTGTCATACACCTCATAAAACATTCTGGCTTTCCTCTGGCACTGGGGAGGCATGGAGACGAGGTCCAGACATCCAGAAACCTTCATGTTTCCACTCACAGCAGCACAGGCCGGTGCCTGCCCTGCCTCTAATACCCGAGGCCCCAACAGAGTGGTTTCAGAGGCCCGAAGCAGTGTGCTTCTAAGCAGAGGGCCTGCTGTTGCAACCAGTTTCTTGCCTTTTGCTCTCTACACATCATTTCTGTTGTGATGGTATCAGGGTATTTTGTTGCTGCTAATTATAGTTAGCAAATAAAACAGTGTTTTGCAGTCCATGGGTTGATGCTGTGAGAAGGGCTAGGGCTGTAATCTCTGTTTTGTAATACGGAAACTGGGCTAGGGCTGAAGGCATTGTGCTACAATCACAGGGCACATCAATAGCAAACCTCTCTGCGGGGAAAGCTGGATTTGAGCTTTTACCACTTTTACATCCTCTGTAGCCCTGAGACCTCCCCACTCCCTGAAGACAAAACAGGCCTAAAACCCAGCTTATTTCTGGGTGAGTGCTGCTTGCCCTGCTCCGGTTTCCCCAGGACACCCTCAAAGACAAAACCAGTGCTTGTGCGAGAGCAGGCCTTTATCAACCCACGTCACACCAGAATTAATGGCTCCCTTAATAAAAGTGAATGAGATCATCACTCTTGGCTTAATTTTTCCTTTTTATTGCCTTTTACATGTACAAGTAATGATCAACTGCTTAAATATCTCCACAGCCAACACTTAAGGACATGTTCAAATCTCTCACTCTCTAATGAATGGCAGTGTCATTTCAGAGGGAGTATCAGCATGTTCCTGGAGCAGAAGGAAAGGCCCTTTGCAGGACCAGCTCCAGCCTCATCTCCAGGTCAAGACTCCCAAAATGGGTAAAGTCCTATTAAAGCAGCACCAGGCACTGGTCCCACTTCTGAGCACTCCATGCAAGCTCAGCTTAGAGATCATGTGCAGGTTTAGAAAAGGCAAATTGAAATAGGACCTTCAAGTTTCAGGCACAGCTTAAAAGATTCCTTGGATTTGCAAATATGCCTTCAAGAGAAGATTTCACAGAAGTGTGTCTAAAGACACCCTGGGCATTTGTCCACTCTGTCCCAGAATGAGCATCAGAAACAGCTTCAGGTGCCATTGAAATGTTGCTTAGACACAGAAGAGCCTAAATTCAAGTGGAGCTGCATGCATGTTTGATTCCCAAATGCACATATCTCTTTAAAAAAAATGGGATTTGGGCTCTAAATCTCTTCTGAAAGTCATCTCTCTACCTTAGGTATTACTCAGCTGCGTAAAAAAATAAATTAAAAAAAAAAATCAGTTTTTACTGAATTCAGCAGCAAAATCATGATGTAAGGGGAGAGAGAAGATTTCCCTACTCATTTGGCCTTGCTATTTTTCATAAAATATATGCCAAGTGCTGTGTGTGAATGCTGATCCCAGCTCATGGCTCTGCCCGTGCAGTGAGGTGGGAACTGCTGCAGCTGACCCCAGCACAGAGCTGCTCCAAGCACGTGCCCACACAGCACTGCGAGCTTTGAGGCGTTATCATCAGTGCATTGGCTTCCTCCTCCTGCTATATGAAAAATTGATTTCCTGTAGCTGCAAAGAATTTGCAATGTACTTACAGAGGTATAATTGGTAGGAGCGCTGGCTGCAAGACACAGCAGCACGAGTTGCAGCACCCAGCCCCGTTCCTGCACTGGGGGTCCCAGCGGGACCTGTTCCTGTACAGCCGAGGAGGTCACTGGGGTAGGGACAAGTAGTGAAAGACTACCCATTGCTGCAAGGCAGAATACGTACAAAAATTAATAGTTCTCCTTTTTTTCACCTACCATTAATCTGCAGCATGCGTGAATTGTAATTAAGCTCATTTAGAGCAGGGCATTGTATGCAAAACACTAATATCAGCAATATAGTCATCAGTATTAGCTCCATTTGTCAAAATAATGGGGGGGTGGGGGGGGATGGTGAAGCGTGTCTTGCATAGCTCAAGGTCTGAATGAGCAGCATGGAGTTCAGATGCTCTTTTGACGTGGAAGGCCACAAAACAGCACCTGTGCAACCCTCGAGGCCAATTCTGGTCTGCCGTACAGCAGGGTTGCTGATTTACATCTTCCTGGGAGCCCCTACAAACATCTCGTCTGTGTTAATGAGGGTAATGAGACCACTGCCTGGCGTGATGTTAGTGTTGGGGTGGGGTGCTCTGTAAGTGCTTAGGGAAGCATGCATGGAGTGGGTTACCCAAGGGCGAGGACTTGAGGATGAGGGGTCTGGATGCCTCCAGCCCCAGCAGCCTGGGGTTAAACCCCCTGCCATCGGGTGCTGAGGCGTTTGACAGGAGTCGAGGAAAACCTTCAAGCCAGGAGGATGTAATTAACTGTTGAATGCTTGTGCTCTGCAGGTGGGGATGGAGGAAGAACTGAGAAGAGGAGCTCTGAGGTTGGGAAGCAAGTAAGTTCACTGTGCCAGCAGGAAAGGCAAGGGATGGTTTTCAGTGAGCATCTGCCAGGAGGCTGCTTGCAGCAGTGAGCACCTTGATGTGTTCGTTTGCTCTTTGGGAGGGTTGGTGGAAGGCTGGTGCAGCCCAGGAGCATCCCATGCAATGTGAAGGAGCTCTGTGTGTGCAGGGGCTGTTGGTTTTGGGACATCTAGCAGCTCAGCCTGGTGACACTCAGAAGGTCAAGTGTTTGCCACCCGAAATGAGGCTCTGCATGTCTGGGCTGTGAATATTTGGAGCCACTGCATTTCTTGGCTTTAGTTCTTCCTGTTCACCTTTCTGCCAGTTGGTGCCCCATGCTGAAGAAGTCCTTGATGTGCTGTCAGATCCCTCGGTGACATACCTGATTATGATGTGCATCGCCTATTTGTGTAAGCATGGCTCCTGGGAGAGGGTTTTGTGCTCTGCCTTCATCCCCTCTCCCCTTGTATCAGAGCACAAATGCACTGCTTAATTTCATGTGAATTTGATAATAAAGCTGAGGTGTCAAAAATGATTATGTTCCTGAGTGCCACTGCATTTTCTTTGTTTATTTAAGTAGAGGGATCTCATTTAGACCTTTTTTCCTTTTCTGCCTCCCCAAAAGAGAGGACAACACTATTTGCTCCCTGCTGGCTGCTGGGGCTGGGAGCAAGATTGCATTTGATCTGCTCCTTGCAGATCTCCTTGGGGGACTCTCTGTGCCCTGCCAAGGCAGGACCAGCATCAGCAGGTGCCAGATGCGAGAAACCTCCACAAAAAGTAGAGTATTAGCATTGCGCCAGCCCCAGTTTTTGCTCTGACTATAAACATTGAGGCGCTATTCTTCAAATGACCTTTGCAACCCGCCTGTGTGCCTTTAAGTCACTTTAAACACGTGTGAAGCAATGGTATTAATAATAATACTATTCACACCAGAGTCTCCTGGGCAGCTGAATGACAGTATGAATGTGGATTAATATTCCTTAGCCACAAGGGACTAGGAAGGAGCTGATGGAAGCATAGCTTGTGAAATTAATAATCACCACCCACTTGGAGGAAAAGGAATTGGATTATAGGGACTCCAAAATTAATAGTATCCTGGGCAGGCAGAGCCTATTGAAATATTCATTGGGTTCAGCTAACCTAAGGCAGCCAGAAGTAGGCGAGGTGTGATGCATTATGTAGCCACGGGCCGTGCCGAACCGCTGTTCCCAGCCACGCAGGTAGGTGCACGGTGTGGCACTAATTGGATGGGGCTGAGCTGCTGTGGACAGAAATGCAGAGATCCGCTGACGAGCACAGACAGATTTTTCTACGTGCAGAATGGATCAGTATAAATAAGGCAGTGAATGATGCTCTGGGGCTGAAGCATGGGGAAAACGGGGGGGATTTGCCATGAAAAGACAGGATGTGTCCTAAACCAGCAGCTGATGTACAGTGGGGCTTTTTCCTCTCTTTAATGCCCACGCTGCCTCCTTTTGCCTTAGTGGCCAGTGAACAGCAAGCAGGGATGAAGGAGGCAGAGCTGCCCTGCAGAGCAAACCCTGTGCCTCCGAAACCTTATTCCTGAACCAATTTAATCCACTTGTGGACAGCAAGCTTCTAGGAGAGCAATCTGAGCTCCCTTAAAAAAAAAATAAAATAAAATAATAAAAAAATTAATCTCCAGCAAAGCTGCATCTGGGCCAGGCAGCTGCTGCTCAGGAAGGCCAGGTATGTCCCTGCTCCCTGGAGGCCACTGGCACGCTCTGAGAAGCAGCTGTGGGCTATGTGCCACCAAGCATTATGGAAGCAACACGCATGAAAAAGGAAAGTGTGTACAGGAGGGCAAATCCACCGCTAAATTACATTGGTCGTGTTATTGAAGAGGGAAGCATCTCCACGATGACAGTTTGTCAAAGTCCTCCGAGCTCATGTGAGATGTGCTGTGAGCGTGCTGTGCTGCCAACGTGCTAGATTACTCCTTGCGTGGGTATTTTCAAGAGTTGATCACAAGGGACCATTGTTTAATCAATTTGAATTAAAGATTCACAACATTGTGCATTAAAAAATAAAATAAAAAAAAAAAAATCCAAACTGTAAGATTGGTTTCCTCTGCTCTCCTTCTGGAAAACCAGGAGTTTGATTTAATTCTGCCCAAAGCAACTCAATTAAACTGATCCCACCATGTCCAAGGCCAGTCTGCCCTCCCTTCCTGGCAGACGGAGCACATCCAGAAAAGCTGCCGTGGCACATGTAGGGACTGGTCTAAATAGCAATGGTTTTGCAAAACCCTTTCATCCATCCGAGCTACGTAAGCTGGAGTGAAGCCCAGACAATTCTGCCAGCGTGGAGCTCTGGCTAGCTGCAAGCTGGTGAATGAGTTTGGTTTATTGGGTTTGTAATGGGTGGGGAAACTCTGGATGTGCAGTGACCCAGCACAAGTGTGAAGTCAGCAGGAGCCTCTCTAGGGAAGCAAGGTCTGCATGTTGGTCCTGCTGTAGTGTCACAGGAGGCAACGTGAAACATCTCAGTGGGCAATGTCCAATGAGCTCCTGTGAAGAGTGATGACGAGAAGAGTCCTGAGGGACTTGAAGCGGAGTCCACTGGGTGTGTATTTCTGTGTTCTGGCATTGATAGCTTTAAAGAAGGTGTCCTAATGAGATTTATGAGGCTGGGTTTAAAACAGAGAAGTTGCCTTGCCAACAAGACAAGTCTGCTACATAAAAAATATGATGATGAAGGAATAAGGTGACAGCTTTGTATCCATAATGCTTTCATCCCAAGGTGCCTTTATGCAACTGCTAAATATTTAATTTAACTTCCAGCCTTGGATATTTTTAGCAGGTGAGGATGCCAACAGCCTTCTGCCCCACAGGGGTGGGGTGGGAGCAGGTTGGCATGGAGCAGAGGCACACACCATGGCCGTCTGCCCCCAGCCACTCGAGAGCTTTCTACTCCTGACACTGGGCAGCTGAAAAGTGTTTCGTGGATCCAAGGTCTGGTTTAAACTCCGAGTTTGCCTTTGTAGCTGTCTTTGATTAGGAGCTGAACTTGATCTGAAGGAAATATTTCCTAGCTCCCTTTCACCAGCAGAGCTGTGACTTCCCTGGGGCAGGGTTTGGGCTGCTCTCCAGAGCAGAGTGATGGAAGCAGTGCAGGTCCCAGGTGCGGGCAGGTCGTCGTGGACGGGTACAAAGGCACAGCATGTCCTGTTGTCATCTTCTGAACAGGTGGAGGGCCCAAGGAATGGTGTTAGGAGGCCCCTGTCCAGTTTTCCATATTGTAAGCCCTGTCCCATAGAAGACATATGTGGTGACCTATTTATTGCAGCCAGTGGGAAAGGCAAAGTTTGGCTGTCTAAATTTTGTTGCAAGGGGAAAAAGAAAATTCTCTCTCTCTCTCTCTTTTTTTTTTTTTTTTCCCTATGGCCTCCTTTCTTTCAACCTTTTGCAAACAGAGTTGAAATGTCAAAGTAGAAAAGGCTATTGCTGTAGCAGGTATATTTTCTTTTTCAAAAATAGAATTTTTCCCCAAACTTCTTCAGCTTGAATACTGCAAGTGATCATATTTTACTTTTTCCTGGTGGATCAAAGGCTGGGTAGAGGCTGGTGAAAAGCCCCTGTGGAGTGGGATTACTCTTTCATGGTTGTCCTGCATCCTCTGTAGCCACTGGGGAGGAAGAGGCACTGTGTGATGTGAAACCTCTTGTCCTACATGATGTGTCCACATTAAGTGAGGGGATTGTGTCCTGGGAATACCTGCCCTCCACCAGGCACTTAGGGGTGATCAGCAGCAAACTCAGATATGGCTAAATCAGTTATAGATGCTCAAAGTGAAATAGAAAGGTTCAGATCTCTCTGGAAGAAGTCTTCATGTCCCTTTCCCTCCTTGGGTGCACCACTGAAACATCAGCCCTCAGCTGCACACCCAGAAACCCCAGAGCCCTGAACTGAAGTACTTAAATACTTGTGGCCCTTGGGGTTTAATTGCAGCTCCAGGTAGCACAAATTATTCCCAGCTAACTGGTGTGCCTGGGGATGCCCGAGCATCAGCCAGCAGCAGCTTTGTCACCTCAAGCACAGGCTTTTTGCACGGGGCCTGCTCAGCATCAGGATAGTGACTGGTTTGGGACATGCAGAAGGTCCCTGAGATGTTTGTGTGTCATGTCCTAAATCATGGCCAGGGTATTTCATTCAGCAAGGAATAGGGACAGCTGAGAGATGGGCAGATTTCTGTTCTGCACTCCTCACAGTCTCAGACTTTATGTTTTTACCAAGCCATTTTGAGCAGAAATGAGAATAATAATGTAGTAAAAGTGGGTATTATACTTTATGAAGCTTTAAGCAAAGTCAAAGGCGTGAACTGCAGCACCCCTTTCTCTGCTGCTGCAGAAGGGAAATGTGAGGGCAGGATGACAAGTTTTGGTTTCCAAGGGTACTAGCATGCAACGTAATAAAATAATAAAAAATCCCCCCCAAGACCCAAACCCAAACCATATGTGACTGAGAAACCAGCTGCACTTCCCCACAGCACAGCTGTAGTGCTGAGTGCTCACGCTAGACAGGAGCCAAAGCTAACAAGGAGCTCTCATTCTGCTCTCACTTCCCTGCCCCTCCTCAGCCCCCAAGACCCTCTTTGATTTTCAAGCCACAGGTAACTGCAATTAGGAGGCAAGCTCCTGATCCTCCTTCTCACCCACCCCCAAAGTTCAGTGTCCAGAGATGTTTCCTTGGCTTCTGTTCGCTGTAACAGAGATGCTGCTCCTGATGTCCCAAGGACACTGGAGGTGCTGAAGAGGCTCCCATGGGGCTGCATTGGTAGCCATTTGCCACCAGTCTGTGGGGTTAGGATTCCCTTAGTCCAGACCTGAAAGATCTCAGTGTCTGTTGGAAACTAGGATTTAGCCTTTAATCCCAACCAAAACCATGGGGAGAGAGGGTGTGAGTTTACAAGAGGCACCCAAATGTCTGAGACTCTGCTGCTTCTCAATGAAAAGCCTTTCATAGCATCCTTGCTGTTCACTCTGAATCAGAATGAAGTCAGTTTTACCATTACTATATCTCCTGTTCTCCAGGTAGGGCATTGTGCCATGCTAGCAGTGACTGTGTCCATCTGCCTGGGTGAACCTGAGGGAGCCAGTCCAAGAATCAGACTTTGTGCTGGCCTCTGTCTCGCTTTAGATGGGATTTAAGTGGCTCCGTGACCATCTCCTACACCATGTACATCAGGGTCTTCATCTTGGGGCGTGCTGATGCTACTTAAAGACATAATATAAAGCAGATTGGGACACAGCTGCTGAAACATTGACAATGGAAATTGCTTCCCCTTGTTTGCAAAGGCCTCAACACAAAGCACAGGCTCCTCTGCTGTAATTTCTTCATCCACAGAGGGCACAAAGAAGTACTGGACTGGTAAACAAGGCTTTATGCAGGTGCAGATAACATCCATGCAGGACTGCTTCTGGGTACTCCTTCCCCTTGCAGCCTGTCCTGCTCCCACTGTCCCCAGACCTGTTCCTGGTGCTCACAGCTCCTCCGGGATGGGGGCACTGGGCTGGTGGAGCTGGAGCTGGGTGGGGGAATGTCACCTTGTAAGTAGTGTCCGATGCTCTGGTGAGCCTGCTTGTGACACTTTGCCCATTTTTGCTGAAGGTTGAAGGAAATCCAGCCACCTTCTTCAGGATTTGCGAGGGGAATCTTCTCTGCAGTAGCAATAGTTAATGCCGACTTGTATGGCCTGTCTTTTGTGTGGTGAATTTTGACTCTTGCTGTTCCCTAAAGGAAAATCCCTGGGTGAAACTCCCTGTTATCAGCCAGAACAGTGTATTCAGCTCACCAGTGTCTTCTCAACGTGAGCTAAGCCTTCAGTACACTAGCTAGGCTAATACATGAGGGTGAAAGGAAAGTGTGTGTGGTGTCTGCAAGTCTTGTACAAAGGGCCTGCAACAGCAGCATGCTGGGGATTGTTACCCCTGTCCCACCTCTCCTTCAGGGGTGCTGGTGCCTCTGCTTTGCCACTCCATTATCCTAACAATTATGGGAACCCTGGTGACAACAAAAGGCTTTTAAACCAATTAAAACTGTAAAACAAAGCAAAGAGATGAAAGTCAGGAAGGCAAAAGCAACACGGTTAATTAACACCAAATATATCCCCCCTGTGTGCTGGGGGGGTCTCTGGGCTATGGACTCGCTTGTTGACCACCTCGTGCCTCCAGCAGTCAGGCTGGGGTTTGGCTGCCCGCTCTGACAGAAGCAAAGCCCTTTAGAAAGCAGGTTTGGGACCAGGATGTCTGTGAATGCTGCTGGGGTGACACCTTTGCCCAACCATCCCGTTGGCCAAGTGTCACACAGCATCAGGCTGCTTAGTGCATCTTAAAAACCTCTTGTGTGTGTAATGCTTTCTCAGAGCCTTTCTGCTGGATTTTGTGTACCTGCTTCCACGCACACAGCCACCACCGTCTGTCCTGTGATGGCCCATGGGCGAGGACACCCAGCCGTGTGCTGGGGCTGCCCCGCTGGCTTTGCTGGCCCCAAGGGGATGGCCCCGGCCGCCGTCCTCGGCAGCTCGCCGCTAGCACGCGAACGGTTAAGAGGCTCAAGCTGCCTGCTCAGGAAAGCACTTTGTTTGCCCTGAAGGAGGGTGAGAAAAAAATCTGGAAAAAAGGACCTCTGGGAGACCTTGTGAGATTAAGCCAACATACCAAGCTGCTGAACAATGGTTGACATAGCAGGACTCCACTCCCCTTCCCTCCCCCGTCTCCTATAGATCACAAACATATGCTCTGTGCATGCGGGCCTGCAGTCTGTTATTTCGCTATGTTTCAGTTCCCGTCTATCGTCTCTTTTTATTCTGCGTGTGACACAAAAGTTAATTTGAAAAAAGGGATGAAGTGTCACATTCTCTTGAGAAATGAACATGTAAATGGCCTGGAAGCAACATCATTTTTCTCTCTCTTTTTTTTTTTTCTTTTTTTTTTTTTTTCCTTTCCCTACCACGATAGCAGTACTGAATCTGCTCCCCTGACCTTCCACCTGGATAGCCACCCCTCCTGTGCCAGGGAGGTCTGGTGGTGGAGAAAAGCTCAGGGCAGGGGGCTGGGACTTGTCCTGCCCCCATCCTGGTGCACTTCTTCTGAGATGGGAGCTGCTGTGTGCCAGCTTCATGACGGGGCTGGGGGCACAGTGCTGGAACGTCCCCAGGCACAGATCTGCTACATGGGTGCTCCCACCACCGCCACCCAGCACGGATGGGCAGTGGGAGAGCACCCATGATAAACCTCCCCAGCTCCGCTGTCCCATCAGTGTGTGCCACACGTGTGGCCGTGGCCTTCAATGGTCTCCAGTTTTTGGGCTGATTGCAGCTGGGGAGCATTGTGGTGCATGTAGTGCAGGGGGTGATGCGAAGGTGTCCTCTGCGCGTGCCTCCTACCAGCAAGAAGGGCAGCGAAGGCAAAATGAGCCTTTTCTTTATTGACTGCTTCTGGAGGAGGGTTCAAGTTTCTGAAGTGACTTTTGGAACCAGAGGGTGTACGCATACATCAGAGGCTTCAATTATGCAGAGAAAAATGCACGGCTCTAAAAAATAACCCTCCCTTAGAAAGACTTCAGCACTATAACAAAATATTAATGTTTAAAGATATTCCTCCTTAATATTTCAGGAAGCAATTGGAAGTCCCACAGTATAGTTCATTCTACTTCTTAAATGGAAATATTTAACTTGGAGCAACAGAGCTCACATTGGCTCCAAGATAAACTTTCCTTGGCAGTTGCAGCTCGTGTATAATGCTAAAAGCAGCTCCATCTTTGGGGTGGCATTTTTTTTTAGCTCATCTCGGAGAGCCAAGCTCCGTATTAGACAGAGGGCTCGAGCAGCTGCTATTTTGCTGATCTCTCCAGCAGCTTGGGAGCAGGGGAGTGGGGGTGGAGGAGTCAGGCTAATTAAATCTGGAGAAGACACCAGAGAGCCTGGCGTTTCTGTGCATGGTATCTTCAGAGCTTTCCCCCATGCGGGGCAAGGTAAGGAAGAGGGTGGTCTTGGCCCTAACATCTTCTCACAAAAGAGCAAGAGCACAGTAAATAAATAAATAAATGTTGGTTATGTGGGGAGGGAAAGTTTGTTGTCTTCTTGTTGGGGATTTGTAGAAGGAATGGCTGCAGCAGGTTGTCCCAGCATACCAGCACCTTTGTTTTGGTGTCACGGCTTATCTCTCTCCTCTTCTTGAAGATACTCAGCACCAGAAAGTTTCTTTATCTGGGAGCACTTGGCACATCTGAAAAACTCATATCTGCAGCATGTGGAACTACACATTTCAAGATTTATAGGAGAAAAACCTAACAGACTGTCCAGGGATCCTCCAGTGCCCTGGGGCAGGTCCCCAACATCCACCCTGAACTATGGAGGCACGAGGCTAAAACTTATGAAAATGAGCTGAAAGTTTCCGTTTTTTTTTCCTTTTCCTTGGAGACCCTCTTTGGATATTTTTTCTAAGAATTGCAGTTGGCAATGGAGATTTTCAAGCTGATTCAAAGACCAGAGGGTCATCTTTGGAGAGGGTGTCCTGGTGTGATGTGTAGGATATGGCCAGAGAAAGACATAGCTGGGATTCCAGAGGGGTTGATTTTACATTAAAGAACACCAGAATTAAACCCTACCCAAATCTACAGCTTGGTGCACGTTCTCTGACAGCTGAGAAACAAAACTGAGTAGCTCCTGCTATTTACCCTAGTAAAAGGAAAAAGAAAAAGCAGTGGTCTGTGGACTAAATCATGGTACCCTCAGACGTATTTCCGAACAGTTTGCTGGACCCCAAATTTGCTTACAGGGATGTTCTTGCCTTTTTTCGGACTAACACAGCAGCTCCAGTATGAGCCTTCAGCCTCAGTTGGTTACACTAAGTGTTGACTCCTCGAGGCTTCATCAGCTCTCCTGCTGCCATCAGGACAGAGACCTGGACATGTATGCTGTCGGGCATCCCAGCAGAATGACTGAATTCATCATTTTCAGCTCAGACATATAAACTTGGGATGGAAAATGAGGGTATGTCTGGGGAAAGCCAGACACGCAGAAGACGTGGTTGTCTTCCCGTGCTGCTCCCCTTGGGCACGGCAGCAAGGGCAGCGTGGGAGCGTCGCTTCCTCCTCCCGAGGCACCTGCAACTGCCTGCTTCAGGATGTGATATCAGGCTAGATGATAATTACAGAGGAAAATGTCAGCCTCATTCACAGGAGCATTGTTACCCATTAGCTAATTAGGCATTAGCCATTCCAGCACTGCTGTTAGTTGCTTTTTAAAAAGCCACTGGATATTAGGAGATAGAGACACTTTAAAATTGCGTTTATGATGGTAGGTTTTAAAGAGCAGGGAGTAGTCTGATGCTTTCAGCATGTTGGGAAGCAGGAAGTGATTCACAAATACCTCTCTTTTCCCAGCTCAGAGGTGGGGAAAAGAAGAAATACGTGCACATTTCTGAATGTGTCGCGTGGAAAAGGACGTGACTTCATACTGGCGAGGACGTGAACTCGCAGTGACTTGGGGTCCTGTTCAGCAGCAGTAACGG
This sequence comes from Aythya fuligula, assembly GCF_009819795.1. NCBI lineage: Eukaryota > Metazoa > Chordata > Aves > Anseriformes > Anatidae > Aythya > Aythya fuligula. The sequence continues at coordinate 2,499,536 of NC_045578.1, read as the reverse complement.
CGCCAGTGAAAAGTTTGGCAGGGACCGAGATCTGTGTTTCAACTTCAAGTTTGAGGTGTGGGAAAGTCTGTTTCTGGGGGTAGCTCAGACTTTTTTCTTTAAAAACCTGAACCTGTGCAGACTGAATTGGCTCCTGGCAGGTGCTCTCAGCCTCCTCCCAGGCACTGCAGTGCCAGGGAAACGCTGGGGACAGGTCAGGGCTGTGCTCATGGACGTGGCAGCTTACCAGGAGCTTTGGGGGAGTCTTTTCTCTTGGTAACTTCACCTTAAACCTGCATTTCTCCTTCACTCTGAGCAGCCTGACCGTGACTGTTCCCAGGAGACGTTGTGGTTTTCTGCCTGTCTTGTGCTGCATGGAAATCTCTGCAGGCTCGCTCTGAGCTCCCCAAAAGGAAAACCAGAAGGGACAGATGGGAGTGTGGTGCTCCTGATTTCTGGCTGGGGATCAGCCCCAGGATAGCAGGCTAGCCAACCTGTTCCCTTCAACACCAGACACCTCTGAGTGAGAGCTACCTCTGACCACTCTCACTGCTTTTCTCCTTCAAATATCAGCTGACCAAGCTTGTAAACTCCAAAGGATGCTGCCAGATCCTCATCCCCTCTGTTTACAGTAAGAATGTAGGGTGGGAGGGAGATTCCCTTCCTGCATCTAGGGCAGAGAATAGATGTGGAGGAAGATGGCTTTTCTCACAACAGAATGGGGAAAAGGAGCAGATCCATATTTATATAGATCTGTCATCTCTATGTAAACCTGGGGAATAAAGAGCAATTTTATGTACATTAGATAAGGGAGCCATGTTCTCCTTTTAAATGAAGCAAAGATTAAATTGGTCCCAATAGGATGACTCTTAATTCCTTCCATTTATATATTCTTGTTTTATTATGCTTGTGTGATAGCAGCACTTTGTAAGGAAGAATGAACAGATAATGTAATCAAAGAAGGTCCACAGGAGTGATTTGCCTGGGTTATCAATATTTCTGATGCTGCTTTCTGGGTTATTTTCTTTATGTTTCTCCATCATTTCTTGGCATTTCAGCACTGCTTTTAACACATCTGGGAGAAGCCTCTGCTCCCCTGCCTGCAGCCACTCGCTTGCTGCCACCCGAAAGGCTAACGAACGTGCTCCCAGATGCCTCCTGACAGCCCCATTCACTCCAGCCAGAGAGTGTTACATTTCCATTCAGTGCCTTTGCACCTCTGAGCCTGCAATTAAGAAGGAAATATGCCCCAAGAACCAGCTCCAAGCTACAGCAGGAAGGTTTTTTGTTTGTTTGTTTTTATGGTAGGCAGTAAAAGCACTGCAGCAACCTGTTCTACCAGTGATGCTGAGCATTAACAAAGCCCCCAGCTCCTCTGAGTTAACTGGTCTCCAAACTCCATCCATGTATGGCCCCAAGGCACTGGCAAGCCCCAGCTGCCATGGCCACGATGTAGCAGGTATCCGTGCACACATGGGGAGTTAGAAGTGGAAAGGCACATGTGAAAGAGCCTGGCTGAACTCAAGATTCAAGTCTAGAAATTGAGAGATGCTATGGGTACGTGAGATGTGTGCTGGCTTGGCAGTCTTGGGAGGCTTGTCCTGTTCCTTCTGTGTGCAATAGGTTTTGGAGGGAGGAATTAAGGATATGAGTCTTATTCCTGGCTTGTTGGCTGTGATTGCTTGGTTTTGAAAATGAAGTACTTAAGACTAGATATTTACTGAATTCACTGTAACTTAGGGAGACGCAGAGTGTATGGTCTGGGGTAGGTATCATGGGAGTGCTGTATGCCTGCACAGTGCAAACAAATGCTGTCCTTCCTCAAAAAAAAAAGGGGCAGAGAGGGGAGGTGGCTGTACTTAGCACTTTGGTATTCCTGCACCTCCCTGGGATGTCAGGGCAGGGAGTGCTGCACAGCAGGCTGGTGCCACCGAAATGCCCGGGATGGAGAGGTGCGCCACATGGAAGCTGCTCCTCAACTTGGGATTGCTTTGAGGGCACAGCAAGGTCAGGAGGGAGATGAAACAGCGACATGTCAGCTCCTGGACACATCAGGAAGCCAGGCGGCACAGAGCCGGGCGCCAGCACGGTCATTGCTCAGGGGACCCAGGGTGAGCGAGCGTGAAGATGGAATCACAGCTTCCTCCCGGGGCACGTCCCCATCCCTCTGGGCAGCTGCTGGCACTGCTGGGACACACACACAACCACAGCAGTGTCAGGCAGTCTTGCGTGGAGTTTCTTTACCTGGCCATGGACAACATTTGTTGAGCTTTGTGAGCAAAAGCACTTGGCCAAACCAGGCAGCTGCTGGGTTTTGGGTTGAAGCACAGCTTTCCTCTTCCTTTGCCCCAGAACCCTAGGCTATTTTTTCAGTAGGTGAAAATCTCTGTGGTTGCTTCAGAAATGGGCTTTGCTGATCTCGAGGTGGCCGGGCAGAGGGGGGAGCCCCCTGGTTCTCCAGGGGTGGGCAGGCAGGGGAGGTGTGCAGGCAGTGCTGCTGCAGGTACCAGCGGCTGGTCCCACGGCTTCCAGGCATGAAATATGGAGTAAGAAAAAATCCCTCTCCTCTGAGAGAGATTCAGAATAAAATACAAGGGGCAAATTTACCTTTTTTTTTTTTTTTTTTTTTTTTTTTTTTTTTTTTTTTTTTTTTTCCTGGCTTAGCTCCAGCAGTATTCCTGATATAGCACTAGGATGTGTCTTCGACCCTGTGTAGCTGGTGTTAGTCGAGGCAGCTTGTGTTGGAGATGTCCACACAGTGCTACCTGCCCTCTGTGCAATGGTAAATTTTTCTGTGTGTGCCTTAAATTCATTCCTCAACAGATGTGTGTGGGGGGGTATATACACAGTTTAATAGTTATCGCTCAGTACTTAATAGGATTACAGAGATCTACAGACAAATGAACATATTGCTATATAGCCTTATCATCTACTGATAAGTAAAAGCCTAAAGATTGTTGAGACAATTATGTTTTGATATTCATCTTAATACTTGTTCAGGAGACAAAATGAATAAATTGCTGTTCTGTGCCACAGCCTCAGATGAGAGGCAGACACGAGGCAGAGCCCACTGACACTGGAGCCCCTTTCTGGCCAGCCATGGGATCCAGCATCCTTGTCCTTGTTGCAGGGTTGGGCTGGAGCTTTTCCCATCTCCCTGCTCTCTGCAAGATGGACGCGATCCCAATACAGACCCACTGAGCTTCTAGCAACAGCAACTCCCAGAGGTCTTCCCAAAACCAACAGTTGTTGGGCTCTTTGCAGAGGTGCATGTGGAAAGCAGAGAACATCAACTCCAGCTATGTCTGGGAACATCTTAGGGTGCCTTTCCCATAGAAAGTTCCATGGGGTGCTCTATAGGTAAATAATCCTCAGCATTGACTCAAGCTTGCAGTGCTTTGAAAGGGCTGATGCCACCCTGCAGGTGACAGAAGGGGGTTTGTGGCATGTGCTCTGTAATGCCTTGGCTATGAAAGCTGTGGGAGAGGCAATGCTTCTTCCCATGGCCGCTCTGTTCAGCAGGGCCCTTCTCCATTCCTTGGTGCCCGACATCAGCAAAGCTCCACCAGCTCCTGGGGGACGGTGGCAGTGCTGTGCTGGAGGCACCAACCCTTGCCCTCCTCTCCCACGGGGCCGCTGGGTAGCGAGTGGCTTCCATGGCAGAGGTTGGAGGAGAAATGGTGGCAAATGTGTAGAAATGGCACCACCTGGAAATGGCTGCATACTGGGGGCTTCCTTGCTTCCTCTTGGTGGGAGTTTGGGAAGAGCGTTATTGGTTTCAAAGGAACTTCTAGGTGCTTTCAGCAGGGATGATATCAGAGTACTGGGAGCATGGCAGTATCTAAGGGAATGTCCTGTTACATGTGGACCACCAGCATCCCTACGTGTCAGCCCCCAGCTAGTAACTTGCTGTTTTGCTCTCTTTTGGCCTCTTGCAGCTTTGTCTGGTCTGGGCGTGCTGCAGGTTCAGTTGGGTGGGCAGGGAGAGAACTCCAAAAAGCTCCAAAAAACTCCATCCCCTCCAAAAGCTGCTGTACAGGACACTGTTCTCTGGCTGGCCTTATATGTGGCCAGGGCTGGTGCTGGTGGCATTTCTGGCAGCATGAACAGTCCTTCCCCTTCTCCTGTGGTGGAAGCCAGCTGACAGCTCATGCTACTCATGTTTCCAAACTCTCTGATTTTGCATGTGGCTCCCCAGCACATCAGTGCAGAAAGGTCCACCAAAGATCCACCAAATCACCTCCGTTGTCACCTCGGGAAGTCCTTAGCTGTCCCTTCTGCCTTGACTGCAGCCCCAGGACTGTTGGGTCTGGGCTGTGTCTCTGGGACTGGTGCCAGGGCTTGGGGCAGGAGCAGTGCTGCAAACCTAGATGGGCACCAAGTGCCCACGCACCGCCTGAGGAGGCTGAAGGCACCCACTGGTTATGTGCTGGTGATCTGCCTCTGCTAACACTGCCAAAAGCACAAATCAAGAGCTTTTGTAGCTCCTCTGTTGGTATGGAGCAGGGGGTGGGAAGCTGGAGCTGATAAAGAGCCTTGCTGGGAGGGAGTATTCCCACCCTCTGGTGTCCTGTGCTTTTGGCCATGTTCTTGTGCTAATCTGGAAAAGCTTCCTGGAAATATTGAAACCAGCTGCCCTTTTAATTAGGGCTGGGAATGTTTATATTACTGAAAGTGTCAAATTGCTTCATTACAACAAAAACAGGAGACACTTTGATCCAGAGAATTAGATGACTTCAGCTTTGTGAGAAGCTGGAGCTCTCCTAAGTATCTGAGAAAGAAGGCAGAGGACAATGCAGCAGTGGATGCTCTCAGCTCTGATGTGTGGGCATGTGTTCAGGGGTAAGCTGGGCGGCGTTAGTCAGCGTGGTGTCTCAGGCTATGAGCAAAGGTCTCAGGTTCTGCCAAGCAACATGGTTAAAGTGGAAAATTCACAACCAAGTAAATTGTAAAACAATTGTGTGCATTGGAAACAATACCAATGTTTTTCAAAAATAAATGGTTTTGTCACAAGTCCGTTTTTTATTATACGTTGAAACCCCATTGAAATATATCCAATTTTCTTTGAGCAATTTCAGTTTAATCCAAATACATGTTTTGTGAGCAGTAACCATTTCAGAAAGGATTTGGTGAAGGTTTAGAGCAGCCTGCCCTGAGAGCAGCCCACAGCCCAAACCATGCCCAGCTCTGTTGGCCCTGCCTCCACGAGGAGCAGACATGGCTCATCCCATCTCATCATGGAGCTCAGACCAAGATTTCCAGTTAGGGCTCAGCCTGGGGCATTGCACAGATCCTTCCTTAGAGGGGATCGTGCCCAAAAGCCAGGGGTGCATCTGCAGCACCTCTGGGTATCGCTTGCAGAAGGGCTGCCCACGGCGAGCAGAGCTGGGCTCAGCCATGCTGCTCCCCAGGTAGGGATGTGAGCAAACGCCTTGAGCTTGAATCTCTAATCTCTTCTTATCTACACATCCTTATTCCAGACAGCCTTTTCCTCCTAAGGGTGTGAAAAGAAAGCAAGGGGATCTACTTGCCATTACCTGCATTGAAATAACACTGGAGGGTTGTCATCTTTAAATCCCACCAGGCGGATGCTTTTGTAACATCTTAAAGCTAACCAATGAACCCAGAATCAACCTCCCTAATAGAACAGGGAGATAAAAGATTCATCCTTCCACATACTTTAGCAGTAGGAGAGCACTGGTATTTCAAAGGCGAGACAGACATCCTGGAGGTGAAGGCAAAGGACACGTGGGAAGCACAGAAAGGATGCAGACTTTAAAGGTGAATAGGAGGGCATCTGTGCTCAGCACTGTGAACACTTCGGTCGCAAGATGAGACCTCTTGATTCCACACTGAAGTGGAATTGCACATTTCTGCCTCTTATTTACTCTGCAAACAGAAAGTAAAGCTCCAGCCCCACTTGCTTCCAGGGAGAGCCGTGGCTGCTGTGGCGATGCGCTGCTACAGAAAGGAGCTTTGAACATCCTGGCAGGCTGTCCAGTGCACACACTGCTCTTACAACCCTTACCAGATGGCTTCAGGTGGGCTAAATAAACAGCTGAGTATTTGCAAAGATTTTTGTAAAACAGGCAGGTGCTGATTTCCCAGGAGCTGCGATGGTTTTAGCCCCCAAGGCCTCCAGGTGCAGCTGTACCCCCTGGCACAGCCTGTGCTGGGACTGCCCAGCTCCAGCCAGCCCCAGCCCCTCCACAGGGCTCCTGTGTTTTGCAGGCTGGAGTTATCATATAAACACAGTGTCTGCAGCACCTTCCTTCCCCAAGACCTCCCCTGGCGATGTGTGTCTATACCTGTGTTTATGTGGAAATTACATGGAAATCAGCAAACCCACTGAGGAGCAGCTAGAGCGGTTGTGAAGAGATCTTTTTCTCTAAGCAAATTGGCTTGTTTTTCCCTTTCTCTTTCTTTTTTTGGTTCCCCTCAACTCCTGATGTGTCCTACCCAGCCCTGCACGCATGTTCCAAAGTGGAGAAGTGTGTGCACATGCTGCTGCTGGCTTCACGGGAAGCACGGGTGGCTCTAAATTCCCTCAAAGCCCAAACCAACAATAATAACAAAACCAAACAAACAAAAAACAAGCACGACATAGAAAAAAAAATTAAATTCCTCCACTTGGATGTCTCCAGCAGGTGGGCATGGAGTCATCAGATGAGGCAGGACCCAATGCCCCTGGAGTACTGCTTCGACGCGGGCATTGTAAAGCTGAACCAGCTGTCGGTACAAAATATTGAAACAACTATATTTACAGAATCACAGAATTTCTAGGTTGGAAGAGACCTCAAGATCATCGAGTCCAACCTCTGACCTAACGCTAGCAGTCCCCACTAAACCATATCCCTAAGCTCTACATCTAAATGTCTTTTGAAGACTTCCAGGGATGGTGACTCCACCACTTCCCTGGGCAGCCTGTTCCAATGCCTCACAACCCTTTCAGTAAAGAAGTTCTTCCTAACATCTAACCTAAAACTCCCCTGGCTCAACTTAAGCCCATTCCCCCTCGTCCTGTCACCAGGCACGTGGGAGAACAGGCCAACCCCCACCTCGCTACAGCCTCCCTTGAGGTACCTGTAGAGAGCGATAAGGTCGCCCCTGAGCCTCCTCTTCTCCAGGCTGAACAAGCCCAGCTCCCTCAGCCGCTCCTCGTAGGACTTGTTCTCCAGGCCCCTCACCAGCTTCGTCGCCCTTCTCTGCACCCGCTCGAGCACCTCCATGTCCTTCTTGTAGCGAGGGGCCCAAAACTGAACACAGTACTCGAGGTGCGGCCTCACCAGAGCTGAGTACAGGGGGAAAATTTAACCACGTGTTGAACCCATAGACAACAAATCTGCTGAGGGTGTCAAGTCTGATGGTGTTATCCCTGTCCCTGAAAGCATGAAGCTGTGGGTCATGAGATGTGGAGCGACCACAGGGAATCTATCAGTGTGGGCTTGCCCTAGGTCTGTGCCCTCTCTTGGAGGCTTGCTTTCAGTTGGTGTCCAAAACAGGATATTATACAGACTTCTGGTCCTCTCCATCATCCTGTAGGCTGGGGGCAGCAGCACACAGTAGCCAATTCCCTTAGCAAGGCAGCCAGGGTGAGGATGGAGCAAAAGCAGCCCAGAGCAGAGCAAGGCAGGAGGCAAATTGTCCAGCACTTGAAGGAACAGCGGGACCTCAGGGAAGCTGAATATTTGGGGCTCGATGGTGTGTGGGCAGGAGCTAACAGGATGTGAACACCCCAGCCCCTGCAATCAGAGAGTCATTAAAAATCAGATTTTTAATGGCAAAAGAGGCTGAGCCCTCTCCCTCCCCTCTGAAAAAGGTGTTTCACTTAGCACTGGGCAGGCTCCTCCAGAGCCTCTGCTAAAACACAGGGGCAGAGGCAGTTCATGCACAAGCAATGATGTCTGAGCTCTGCTTCTGCTGTATGCATGCATTATTAAAGGAACAAATGGGTGTGCAGGTTGGCTGTTTTTCCTTGTTTTCCCTTTTTTATTTATTTTTATTTTTTAAGCAATACAGCTAGCTCTGTAGGAGAGGCAATTTTTTAAAAATAGCTATTGGAGATTTTTAATTCAAGTATGAATGTGCTTTCAGCTGGGGCAACTGATTTCCTCTACCCTAAGGGAATGAGCTAGCTTAGGATAAAGCACCATTCACTGGTATAATGGCCTGCTCCCTTTGGGGCAAAACAGTCCATTTTAACTAAAAGGGTTTGTATACAAACGCGACTTAATGCACCCCCACCAAAATTGCCTGCCCCAAGGCCCCTTCTCCCTGCTACATCAGCACTGGCTTCCAGGGCTGGTGGTGAATAAAAGCACTTCCTTGGCACGATCCGTGCAGGTGCAAAACTGGGAGATGGAGACGCTGGCGGGGGCACGCTAAAGCCGCACAAAGCAGGGAAATACCACCAGGCAGCCAGATTAACGATGGGCTGACAGCTAGGCAGGGGAATTGAGCCCCCTCCCTCTCTCCTGGCAGGGGGTGAGGGCTGCTACCTCTGCACGAAAAGGAAGAATAACAGACAATTAATTAGCGGCAGGACGGGCTGCATGCAAAAGACGCGAGGGCTGGGCCACTGTTCGCCCTATTTGCATGCAAATCTCCTGTGGGAAGGGAGGATTCGAGGGGGCTGGTTGGAAATGATGACTGGGAGGGTTTAACCTTGAATATTGCAAGAGGCATTGCTTATGCTTCTTGTAACACACGTGTGGGTCAGCCAGACCATGGAGGAGAATAATTAGGGAGGGAAAGGAATGCAAACTTATTATTGAAGATACCTGGGGGCTAATGGCATGAATACATTTGTTATAATTGACCCGTGGACCGATGATGATAATTCCTCTGTAGAGATGGCCACTTAATCTATTCCGTGTGCCAACACGGATGCGTGAAATAATTGCAACGTTGGCTCAATCTAAGCTTTCGCTCTTCTGGAGAATAGCTAATTTATGACAGAAAATAGTGACTAATATTAGAATAAACAATATTATGACTCAAGTGACTTATGAGTGTTGCAGATATGATGCACATTTAATAGGACATGACTTATCCAGACATGTAATTCTTTTTCTGAGCAGAGTAAAGTAAGTGTGGCAGAAATGCCAGAAACAGCTTTGCAATTGGAATATGCAATTTAAAATAAGTAAAGATTACTCCCAGGTAGTTTATTGCTTTAACTACATCAAGGCAGGTCCCTCTAGCAGACTGCATAATGACTCTCATTTCATTTTTGGTTTGTGTCAAATATCTTCAGTTAGTTTTGCTTTATTGGCTTCATGCAATTTATTGCAGCACTAGAATGTGATTGTAATGCAACTAGTATTTTAGTTTTATCTTCCACTGGTAATTTTTCTTCTTTATGGAGCCTATACTGTCTGCATTAATAAAAGCCATAGAAATTATACAGCGTGGAACCGTGTTTTAGTAAGTGCCAGTTCACTGTAGAAAAACAGACCTGGAATTGCTATTCTCCAGCCCAAAGGAAGGCAGACCACTGCCCGATCACGCAGGGTACCAGGATGCCATGCAGCACCTCCTGCTAACTATCTGTAAAGGTTACTCAGACACTTGTGTTGCTCATGTTGGTTGATAGTAGCTCTTTCCAAAAAATATCAAGTCCAAAGGCTACTAGGGTCAAAACTGGAGGACAGAGCCCAATCTCAAGGGGATTTGTGCAGTTTGCTGGGACCACAGTGCCTGGGCTGGAAGAGCCCTTTGTGCTGCAAAGAGACCCTTCATGCAAAACAAGTGCTCTGGTTTTGGTGCTTAACATAAGCACGTCTGGTGCCCCCTCCGCTGCTAGGTTAGCTGTCAAAACAGCAGCTGTGCTTCATACACAGGGTTTTCGCAAGATGCCTCCCCCAGGGGGCTCACCCCTCACTGCAGGAGCCCAAGCGCTCAGCAGTGAGCAGCTCCCACCACTGTGTTCTTGGACAGCCCAACTTCTGTAAAGCCTCCTACTTAAACAAGGGGCTGTAACAACAACTGAATGTATTAATATGTAAAAATATGCAAGGGGCTCGGATACCTCCTGATGGGGACAGTGCTGGTGGTACAGTGCTTGTTGGCCAGCGTGACAGTCTGGATTCCCATATATACACAATACCATCTGGAAAGCTCTGAGGACCTCAGTAAAATTTGGGGTGTTGGTTAGTTTAGCCAAGCAACTTGGCTGTGCAGTTTTGAGAATGTGACTGTTGACAAATGTTTTCCACCTGCGATATCCTCTCCTCTTTTGACATTTCTTCCGCTGTCATGCACTACGACTCTTCACCCTTTTGCAGACAACCAGACATCTCCTGTCAGCTACATCCCTCAGTAATGAAGCATCTCTTATTATTGTCTTTCTGGAAGCATTTCCCTTCCTAATTTTGGTTTGCCTTTGCTGCAGCATGGACACACGGCAAAGGTTTATGCAGCACTTCCTGGGACCCCAGCACCTGGGTCACCCCTTGGCTTCTCTTGGTTTTAAAAATAGCCAAAAGAACAACAGCCATGTGTGAAAAGGCTTTGTGTGTACCTTAAGGAGCTCGCCTCTGGAAAAGCCCGAGCTAACTTCTCTGAGAGGTGGTCAGTGGTTTATAGGTGCATTTCTGGGAATCAAACTTCCAAACCCCACTGACTTTTAATGGGAGCTGGGTACCTAATTCTCTTATGCACTTTTAAATTTGCAGGCAAAAAATACCTAGTGTATACAGGGGGTGGAGTTCTGAAAGACAGATTGTGTTTGCAGTAAAATGAATTCTTTAAAAGCTGTGTTTATTGCACTCCGTGGCCCCCATTAATCAAAAAGTTATATCTGGCCTTCACATTATGGTGAAAGAAGTATGTGAAATATTCCTAAGCTGCAAAATTACTCAGGACTGGGGCTTTTTTTTTTTTTTTTTTTTTTTTTTTTTTTAATTTTTTAATTCAATAAGCCACTTTTTGTTAATGTTTGTCTGAGGTCCAGTAGTGAGCTTGGCTTTGTGTGGGGGTCCAGCCTGGTCTAGCATAGCCTTTGGGTTCCTCTGCCACAGTGACCGTGCCATCCCAGGGGGAGCAGGTGGGGGCTGAAGTGTGCCTTGGGTGAGCATGTGTGGGATTGTCAAAGTGGGGTTATTCCTAATCAAGACTGACCTTCCTGTTGTTCCAGAAACATTTTTGTAAGAAATTCAGCTTTGGTTTTCCTCTCAAATGCTTAGCTATGATGCAGCCTCAAAGCTTAAAAAAAAAAAAAAATCTGCAAGAAAGCTGAAATAACATCTATTTTCTTGGTTGGTTGGTTTCAATGTAAGAATGTTTAAAATATTGAAGGTATGAATCTGGAAAAAAACAAGCAAGAGTACTTTTTAACACAAGCCAGTAAGCCGTGTTTCGTAGGAGTAGAAAAAATGCTTTCCGTTAAAACATGTTTGAGATGCTCAGTGCAAGAGTTTGGGCTGAACTTATTTCTCCAGTGAATACATGTTCACAGCAAGGCCTGATCTCAGCGGGATCTGCAACGGCAACGACAATATGGGCTATAAATAATACAAGCCACTAAAACCAGGCGGCCGCACCACGCTGTCCCTGATGCCTACCTGCAGCCTGGGCACGTGTGTTTTAAACTTCAGTCTTGTGCAGACAGACACAACGTCAGGCATCACTTCATTGTGAGGGCTGAACAGGTTTTGCAAATGCTCTGGTGACCGTCCTTACCGAATGCATCCCCATGGCTTGTGCCACATTTCTTTAATCACTTCAGAGTAGGAGGATGCCATAGGGTGTCTATAGAGCTGCCAGTGCCAGAGCTGCTGTCCCCATGTGGGTAACCCTGCTTCACCTTCCTCCAAGTAAGGAAATTATTTTGGTAAAATTACTCTGGGTAAATAAGAATTCCCTTTTCTAAAGCCTCTTTTTGATGATGCTAAATGAATTCCCAGAGGGCGTATAAACTTTCTCACAATGATGACCATTTTCAGAACAAAGAGGCAATTTTTTTCCCCTTTCAGTGTTTTCTGACATTTTTCCCCTGGGGGAATAAATGTTCCCATTATTCTCCCAGCCTCACTGCCATCTGCCAGGCCGCATCCCAGGGCCTGCATGGGGATGCCCGGGTGCCTCCCTTCTGCAGGGAAAACCAAAATTCAGAGGAGGGATTATGCTACTGGCTCACCAGCAAAAAGCCATCTGATATTTACTTGATGATGCCTATCTACCTGTCACTGTCCAAACCCAGCAAGGTTGTTCCCAATCAGTAATTTTCTCCCACCAATGTGAAGAGTGTATAAGGAAACCCGTGGCTGTTTGCAGCAGGATGGAGGGCACGTGCGTCCCCAGGCCAGGGGCTGCAGGACAGCGGCAGCCTGCAGTCCCAGCACAGGTAAAGCTGTGTCACGTTGCATCCATCTCCTGTTTTCTCTTTAGTCTCAGACAGCAGCAGAGATTAGGGAGGCAGTGGAGGGTGGTGGAAAGGAAGTGGTGAATAAGAATAATGTATTTGGGAATACTTGGTATGGATTGAAAGGGGAAAAAATCCTTTTCAATATCATCTGCTGTACAAGTGCTTCCAGGGAGAGTAAGATCTCGCTGAAGACGGTTATAATCCTTATCAATACAGTAAATGGAACTATCAAACTGGAAAAGATCACTTGGCAGTTAAGATAAAGGTTTGACTTGTCCCAGCACCGGGCTTATCAGGGTTTAGCAGTAAGTGAGTTTTGTTGCTTAGACTGCATTTAAAAGTTCATTGATTTGCAGCTAATACCAAGTTGTCATAGTTTCATGAGTAACAGCTTGCAGTTTGCAGAATCAAAGCCTTTTCCTAAATCAATAAGAACAGATTCAGTGAGATTGCTGGAGCCTACTGAGCTAGACAGTGAGAGGGAACCAGAAAATTTACTGAGGTCATGGTCAGAGAGAATAAATGTCCCAGGTTTCCAGATCCTCCAAACCCAAAGGTTTTGTTTGAAAGTGTAAAAAATGAAGGCTGGCAGCAGACAGAAAGGGTAACATCAGTGACCACCAGCTGCCTGGTGTGAACCCCATGTGAAGTAATTAGCCCCTTGATTGGGTCCCAGTGTACTGAGATGCTCTCCTTCCTGCAGTGCTCCATTGGATGCCCACACTGCTGCTTGCCCAGAGGATGGAGCAGTGTGTGGCCAGGACAGGGACACCCCCAGGCTCTCACCATGCTTCCCACACCTGCAGCTGCTCCCTGGGCATTTGTTGGAGGCTTCAAACACAAAAGGAGCTTCTCGGTTAGCAGGTTCCTCTTGCTTTCCCTGGATTTCCATTACCATCCAGTGCTCAGAGGATCTTGGGGATTTAAGCTTCCCAGATGGACTTACAGAATACCCGAGGGACAACCCTAGGTGTGACCTGAAGACCCTGCACTGCACCACCAACACCACTACTGCTTCAAGAAGCCCAATCACCCCTGCCCCTCCAACCTGCGCCCTCCTCTGCCCACCTCATAGCCTAATTCCCCACCAGCATCATTTTCTGCCTATCTCCCTGAGAAAACAGGACTCAGGATGCCACATGCTGTGTCTATCTGCCTCAAGAACCGCTGGCCAATTTCAACTAAATTTGACAGAAAGATGGGGACGCCCACAGATGTTAGTTTCTTACATCACGAAAATAAGTAGACAGGCAGAGAAGTGAGGTGGCATTAACTCGCTCAGCAAGGGAAAGGCTGCCAACTTCCACTTTTATTAAACTTCAAAGAGTCCCCACAGGAGAAGGTGAGGGGTCACCAGGCTTCGTGCGTTTTATGGCTCATGTAACAGCTTATTTCTAAATCAAACAGTGCAGAATGCTAGAAAGCGGCACTCTGGTATTTGATGTCTCTACTTGAAGCTGTCCATAAGCACAAAAATACAACACCAAAAAACGTCTGAGAGGCAGATCAGGGAAACTGGTGCATGCAGCTAGGTCTCCCACTTGGTATACTCAGGCAATGAAGGCTGATGTCTTCATGGGCCTGTCTAAATGTGTTTGAATGTGAATATTATGAGTTATTACAAGATAAGGCTATTAGAAGTGATCATGTATTAATTATCTGGGATGTTAGCTTATAGGCAGGAAAATACAAAGTGAACTAGGAAAAGGAAAGGGTGAAAAGACAGCCCAAAGCAGCTTCAAGCATAGATGCAGAGAGGTTTTTTTTTTTTTTTCCCAAGAGATTAAATGTGTTGAATAGAAGTACTTCCCACAAAGCCTTTGTATTCAGCATCCCCTGGAAGGAGCTGGCACCCTGACCCACTCCCCTTCAGGCTCCTGCTGGGGCTGGGGCTGGTTTCCTGCTATGTGATGATCTTGTATGGAGATATGGTGTCTCTGGCTGCTTTATAATAACAAAATAAAGCCTTGATTTTGGTAAGTAACTTGAGCACACGCTTAATTTGAAGCACGTGGATGACTCTGGTTCCTGCACTGCAGAGCCATAAGCTCACAATCAGGCAACTGCATAAATCTCTTCAATCTTTCCAGTTATCAGTGCACGTGCTAATCTCTGTTAAGTCAGGGGAACATAAGCGTGTGCTTGATGTGGTAGTCTGGATGCTAAGCATACGCTTAAGTGCTTTGCTGAATTGGAAGCCCTGAACACTGGGGCTGCTACAAGGCTGTAAATAGTATCACGTTTATCCCAAGTATAAAGCAAAGCATGGATTATAAATCTAGGAAGGAACCCAACTGCACTAAGCTCCATGGCACAGAGTCTCCTCTTGCTTGAAGCTGAATGGATCACAACTCTTTTGAGATGCAGACAGCACCAAGGTTTGCACGTTTAAGGTTGTGATTAGAAGTGTTATGATATATGGATGGAGAAGCAGAAGACCTGAGCGTACAAAAGACTCTGGCAGATTTGGAGATCCAAACCACAAAGAGAGCACATCTAATCAAGAGGTGTTCTCAGCTGTGTCCCAGTCTGATTCCTAGAAGACATCTAAACTCTCATGGCTCTAGTTTTAACACTGACACAAAGCAGAACACTGGCTTCCATGGGGTAGCTGCCTTTCCTTTGCAAAAGGTGTTATTCTGGGGCAGCATTTGTGCACGACAAAACTCTCTTACACTTCTTTTCTTCTCCATTTCTCCTGCTCCTCTCCTTGAGCAGCCCTATCCACCTCTCCTCCAAGCAAGACAGCCACGATATCACTGACGAAGTAATTTAAGAATCCCTCACCGCCAGGCTTTCTATTTCGAGTGCCAGTGCAACAAGTTGCCTTTGAATGCCATTAGCCCAATGCAACTGCAAACTTCATTTCACACACAGAGATTATTCTTCTCTCAGCGAGCTTTTGTTGACTTCCCTCCCTCCCTTGAATGGCAGTGCAGTGACAAAGGAGGCTGGCACACGTGCCTGCACTCGCTGCCAGCTCCTCAAAGCCATCTCCTATGGCTCAGACTGCTGATCCTCCTCCTCTTCTGTCTGGATTTGTGATGCTTGCAGCAGCTCTGTGGTGGCAGGGACAGTCTGCAAGCTGCTGGCTGTGGCCAGCCCAAGGGGCAGCCGGCAGCCAGGCTTTGTGCACTCTGATGTAGTGCTTTGGCAATGGGAAGCATCATTTCAGGAGTCCAGGAGGTTCCTGCAGAGCACTGATGATAACATTTTGAAAAAGGTGCTGGTGAGGAGAGGTGTGCTGCTGAACCTTGTATTAATGAACAAATAAGATGTGTTGGAGGTGTGATGGTTGGAGGCAGCCTTGGCTCATTGACCATCATCTCATGGTCAATGAGATGGAGTTCAGGATCTTGCAAGAATGAAGCAGAGCAAAAAGTAGGATTGCAACGCTGGATTTCAGGAGAGCAAACTTTGGCCTCTGCAGGGACCTACTTGGGATAATCATTTCTTTACTGGGAGGGTGGCAGAGCACTGGGACCGGCTGCCCAGAGAGGTTGTGGAGTCTCCTTCTCTGGAGATATTCAAAACACCTGAATGCCATCCTGCACAATGTGCCGTGGGTGGCCCTGCTTGTCCAGGGGGTTGGAGCTGATGATCTCCAGGGTCCCTTCCAACCTCGGCCATTCTGTGATTTTTTTTGGCTTTTTCCATGGTCTCCTGCGTAGGTTTTCACTGCCAAAGCTGCTATGGTAGATACCTCAAAACCTTCCTGTGAGTTCAATGGGTTATTCTGGAGGCTGCCTTTTGGCCATGACTTAAATCATCCATCAGGGTAATTAGTCAGCATCTGGATCAGCACTGTGCTGGGACGCGCCTGCTGCTGGGAGGTGGAAATTCCTTCAGATATTGCTTGTCACAGTGCCTGCCTCATCTTCTCTTGCGGTTTATTAACACTATGACATCTTCTAATGTTTTTTCATACAGCTTCAGTGCCTGCAGTCACGTTACTCCTTGACTGTACCAACTCTTGCTGGTATAGAGCGGAAAGCCCACTTCCAGCTCCTGTGGTTGCAGAGAAATTTTAACTTGTCACTGGACTGTACCCTAACGGCTTGGAAAAAAGCAGCAAATCTTACAAATCTCATCCAGACCCCGGTGTCTGGGGAAGGAAAGGTGCTGGGGCTGATGAGGAAGGTGACCTGAGCCTCGTTTTTCCAGTGCTGGGTCTAGCAGCAGAAAGTGAAGATGACTTTGTGGTGGCCTACTGATGAGGGATGAATTCCCCTCACATCCTAAGCCCTGTGTGATGCAGGCAGCCCATTTCTGGTTGGGAAGCCCTCAGCACAGCCAAGCCCAGATCTTGCCTAGAGGTTTTGAAAGCAGCCTGAGTATGACCCATTATCATTAATAACCATCAAAGCTAGAGAAGCCACAGGAACATCTGGAGAAGCTGACGATGACGTGTGCTCAGTTCTGCCTCCTGGGCTCAACCAGCCAAAAGTATGCCCTGTTACACATCACCACATGTTGTGCATGCTGGCCCTGTGAAGTAGTGATACATGGATACCCAACAGCTGGAGAAGAGCAAGTCAAACAGCTGCTGCTGACCCCTCTGCAGCCCAGCAAAACACCCTTTGTTCCCCGTGATCCACTCCATATTGTAAGACAAGTGTATTCCCAGTGTGCAAAGTCTGTTTGCCTCTATTTAGAGCATTTCTGTGTCTGAAAAAGGCAAAATCAATTCTGAAACCTGCCCAAAGGTTTCCTGCCTATGCCAGTATCTTCCAGCCTCCTTTAGGGATAAAATCCCTCATCAGCTTGCTTGCTCTTCACTTCCCATTTTTCATAAAGGAGCAATTTCTTCGTAGTAGTGAAAAGAAGGTTACCTATAGATTTATAGTCACAATGGGAAGAAATACACTTTTCACTACCAAAATGCCCTATAAATGCAGTGCCTTTGTGGTGGTGTTTTCCCTTCTGCTGGTGCCATGGTGCTTCTGTGCTGAGCTGTGGACTTGGGAAAAACTGTGGGGCTGGCACTTCCCTGTCCCCAGCAGTGGTGGCAGGGCTGTGACCAGTCTGCGTTGTCCTAAGCTTGCTCCCAAACCCAGCGTCAGCACTGCGGGGAAGGGCTGCCAGGTCTTACAGCAAAACCTGGGAAAGTCTGAGTCCTTTTTTCTAAAGCCTCGTGGTTGGCCCAATGAATTGATTGCAAGAGATAAAACTTGATGAAGAGGCAATGTTTTCCCAGCATAGTGCTTGACTCCGAAAAGCAGGACACGCAATAGATTTTGTTTATGTGCATGTCCATTGCTTTTTATTTATATGCTTGGTGCTTTGAGCTAATCGTACATTGCCAGGCTTCACAAAAGAGCTGCTTTCTCCTGCATTTCCCACCGGTTTGAATACTCTTGTAGTGTAGCACACTTGGTCACAGCTTTGCAGGATCAGCCACCAGCAAGCTGTGCTGGTAGCAGACAGAGGGGCCGTGCACTGCTTAACACTGCAACCTCTGTGTGTGTGCACGTGTGAATATAGTTATTCACAGGTATCTCTGGAATCTCCCTTAAACCCATCAACATTATGCTGATTCAGGAGTGATGATGTTTATGTGATTTTTGCCTTTGTTAGGGAAAAAATATGGCCACTGCTACCAGTTTTCCCAAAACTAAGCCTCCAGGCCCACCAAAGGCTGCTAGAGCTGGTCACATTTGGTGGGCTCACCTGGTGGCATGGGGCCATGTTGAGGATGAGGATGAGGATGAGGATGAGGATGCGGCACAAAGTGAGCGCTGCCCGCAGCAAGCACCAGCCTCTGCATGCAGCGATGAGCCCATCACTCACTCATACAGAGCAGCTTCGCTGAGGGAAGAGAAAGATTTACTGACAAATAATTGTCATTTGCTAACCTTGTCATGGCAATCTTTGTTGTTTTTTTTTTTTCTTTTTTTTTTTTTCTTTTTTTTTCTTTTTGTTTTTTTTCCTCTTTTTCCAGAGGCATTCTGAATGTTGAATGCCAGCATCTGTTACAGACCAGAAAACAAGTAAACACTGATATTCCTGGTGGCTTTGAAAGAGCATTTAACGCTTAGCTTTCTACATTTGCCTTTACTAGGAAAATTACTTCAGGATGTGCTTAGAATGCGTACGATGACGAGTGTCTGGGAAAAAATAAAATATAGAAGGCAGCCCCCTGCTACAGACAGGCTGATAAAATCCTTGAGTCCTCCTGCCAGATGTTGACATTTTGATTTGCATAAAGGTAAACTTTTGACTTGACAGCATGTTTAATTTTCTAAAACATCCCCAAGAAATAGGGCATGTTCACAGATAATGAGTTTGCATCATAAGCAGTTTCCATCAGACCTGTATCCTGGCAAACTGGCTCAGAGCGTGTTTATTTCTGCTGTTTCCAAGCCCATGCAAGGAGGAAAACAACTCCCAGGGCGGCCAAGGGGTGGCCAGGAGGAAAGAGCAGAGCAGGTGTGCATCGGAGAAGGTACTGAGATGTTTCTCCTTGGCTTGTGGAGCGTTTCCTGTGGGGATGACAGCAGCAACAGCCTCAGCTCCAGCTCTCCCCTCCCACCACCCCACTGCAAATCTGCATGCCTACCTTGCACCCTCTGCAGAAATCCAGGCTGGCTCTGTCCTTGGATAAAGCCTCGGACTGAAAACCCTCTGAAGAAGCTGATACCTATGAGGGCAGCCTTGTAAGGAAAAGCAAGGATGTAGTCATCTCTTTTCTGGAGGAACTTGAAGTTCAAACAAAGCATCCCCCATGGGGGAAAGTGGCCAGGCCCAGAGAGAGGGCTCAGATCTGCCTTCCCCCCCAGGCTGGTGACAGCTTCTTCCTGGTGCTCCTCTCTGAGCTCAGGCAGGCTGTAGCAAGCTGCCAAAAAATGAGGGAGAAAATAAAGATCCTTGGATAGGAGAAGAATGCTTCCCAGGTAACCTGTAAATCTACTATGAAGGAAAGCTATAGGTGATGCTGCTTTGGGGTCTCTGTACTGCAGCCCTCTGCTTGCCCTAGCACATAAGACATGCCCAGAGCCAAGGAGTCCTGCTGCATCTCACTAGCTGTTGACTTTCTGTCTCTGGAGACAAAGGAGAGCTGGATTTCTTTTGGGTGTGGACTCGACAGTGCCCATAGACACAACCGGGATCCTGCATGTTGAGATGTCCCGGGGCTGGAGACCCACGTGTCAGGACAGCACCATGAGTGTCCTCCCTTGTGAGGTTCTCCTGAGCTGCAGAGGGAAGACGCAGCTGAAATGCAAAGCACCTTCAGCACCGTGTTAGCCACTGCTGAGACATGCTACATAAGTGCAAATTGCTGTTATAAATCATAAACATCAAAAGGCCTTAAGTGCCTAATAATGGCCTAAGTGGCTAATTTGTTTTATGTGCTACTGGAAGAAGCTCTGTAAAGATAGGGAACAAAAAATGGCCCCCATTGTGGTTTGGCCTCTGATACTGAGAAAGAGGAAGGGGGTGGCAGCGAAACGCTGCTCTAGATGTGCAGAAGGATATTATGTTGATGCCTGTAATTAAAAACATGTCAGAAACCCCAGCAAGACCTCCCCTGGAAAGGTGAAGGTGGCTTCTGTGGCTCACATCGGGAGCGAGGCATTGCGAGAAGTGCCAAGGTGGTGGCAGGCAGGTGGGGCTGGTGGCTGCGGGTAGCACAAGACCTGTGGCTGTCCCCTGCCCCATGCCATGGCCACACAGCTCCAAGTGGGGCTGCACCAATGCTTTGGAGCTGCCACTGCTTTCTTCTATCTGAACAATAACTGCATGCCCTCAGTCTGGCTTTTAATTGCTTCATGCCCTTTGGGTTTATGCAGTGCTTCAGAGGCTCTTTCTGGCTGGCTGGATGTGCCTGTGAGATCAGCCTCAAAGAGCCACAGATACCTTAATCCAGCCTTTCTGTGCCCTACAGATACATTCCCCCTGCAGTCCTGATGCTCTTCAGGTCCATGCTGCCTTTCTGCTCTGCTTGCCCCAGGATAGGCTCAGCTCGTTTCACTGAGTGGCACAGCTGATGTGATTTTGATGGGGAGCAGAGGAGGCTCCTGCATGGATCGGCTCAGTGCAGTGCTGAGCTCTGCATAGACAGAGACCTGGCTTAGGATGCACATTGCCATCCTAAATTTTCCCCATCCTTCTTTTAGTGCTGTGGATGTCGGGTCCAAAACCCATCCCAGGCTTCTCACTTCATTGCTGCACCATCAACGGGAGGAAGGATTGTGTCCCCCCTCACTGCTTTCTGCGTTCGACACCTTCACCTGTTTTAGGGGACCCCGTCCATTCTGAGCATGTCCATCTCTTCTTGTCTTCATGGATTCTGCTTTCCATGGATATTTTGGCTCTAATTTACAGTAAATCAGTGGTGCCCCTCTATAAGGACCACTGAATGATTCCCCCAGGTATTTTCAGTAGGATGCTGGTGAAGGAATATGCTCAGAGCAACTTTTTGGCAAGATGCCACAGTGAGGGCATGTGATGCCTGGAGAGAAGCATCACAGCAAGGACCAGGAGCTCAGGGCCTTCCACATGTCCTTGTATCCCAGGTGGGCCATGTGGGCACTGTTCCTCCACAAGGAGTTACTTCCCAAATATTTCCACACAAGTACAGATGAGTACAAATGGTGCTGTTTTCGTGTCATACACTACCCTGCACAAAACCTTGAGGGAATGGCCCAAGGCATAGCTCTAATTGGTCCGTTCCTCTTCTGATATTGCTGACATTAAGACATTAAGGAGGGAAAAAGTTTTTTTTTCCCCTGAAATCGCACACCTGTAACCAACATTTTTTTATAAAGCATTTCTTTGATGCTTATCACTTCCCTAACACAAGTTAAGAATGGGAACCAAAGCTGTGGTTGACCTCTGCATACCCAAAGAGTGGGGAGAAACTGCTGCATGGGGTTTTATTTGTGAGCTTGCAGGTGACACAGGAAAAAAAAACAAACCCAACTTTTATAGCTAGGGATGGAGGCAAACAGCAAAAACCATAAATAAATCTGGCTGCAGAAGGGGTCCATTGACCACAGGGCCAGCCTGAAGGGAGACAGAGATGGTGGGGCAGGAGAAGATGGGGGGAGTCTCTCTTGTGGACAAAACAAATCACACCTTCTTAAACAAGAAAAATCAAAATATTTTCCAACTTCTGCACAGGATTCAGTAGTCACAGGTGTCTGAGCAAGGGCGGAACTTTTGGGGAAAGAGAATGAGAGACTTCCCCTGTCCTTGGGGAATGCCAGGCCTGGCTGGGATTTGGTTTATTTGGCTGCTCCCTGTGACACAGCAGTTCATTTTGGTTCTCTACAGAACTGAACCCACAGGCAGGCACTCCACAAATGGTGCTGCTCCATCACTGGCAGCCCATCAGCATCACAGGTAACTTGCCAGCGTGCTCTGGCCAGAAGACCTGTGATGTCCCTGTGGCAAGAGAAACCCACGAGGTCTCCTGCTCTCTTGCTCACTTGAGGACAGAAAAACAACATTTCCCACTCCTTGGAGTCCTTTAATGTGCAAAGTCAATTCTCGTCTGTGTAATTTCAGCTCCCAAGACATCCACACCACTAGTTTATGTTATTTTAATTGTATTATATTACTAACCGTAAGTAATAAACCACAAATAATGTGTTTTTTAACTGCTTTTTAGCAGTAGCAGCTAATTATTGATCTATTTTGCTAAATGACAGCATAGGTGGTGTGTGCTGACAGCAGGAACGAGGCAACCCTGTGGCCCCAAGCGCAGTGGCTGTTCCTCTTCTGCACTGGGGTCATCTTTTTAAGGCCTGATCAGGGGAATCCTCCAGAGCTGGTTCAGCCTCCAGGGCTCAAGGTTTGGTGGGAGCAGAGGCGTCCTGCTGCGGAGGGGCCTCCTGCTCATATCCCATCTGCCTGCCACCAGTGCTGGCACGACGGGACGAAGCACCGAACAACAAGCTCGTGTTTCAGAAAGCCAGTGGTGACCGGCTGCAGATCTGCCCATAAGGGCTTCAATCAATTCAGCTCTACAGAGCAGCTGTATATTCACTGAAAGTCCCTTGTAAAGAAACACAACAGAATAAAAATGGCTGTGGGAGGAGGTGGGCTGAAGCAGGGCAGCTCACTCCAGGCCAAGGGCAGACGGGGAGTGCTGGAGGGGAGCAGGTCTAAGCCGCAGCACCCAGGGCAGCAAAGACCCAAAGCAGAAGGGCCCTGGGCAGCCTCCTCCATCTGGGCCTGCTGGAGCAGGGCCTGGAGCAGGGACCTCCAGAGGTGCCTCCCAACCTCAGCCAGGCCGTGACTGCGGTTCTGTGACCCCACACGACGCCCGTCCTTCATGCTGAGATAACCAGGCCCTGCTGTTGCCCATTCATCCTTTTCCTCTCCTTGTCCTCTTTGCATCTGTCTTTTCCCCAGGGTTTTATATTTGTGTGCCATCTTCCTGATACCTGCCACCTCCATATCCATGTGCTCCTGCTCTTCCTGCTGCTTTCCCTGCTCCCTGTCGCCCTTTCCCTGGTAACATTTGCTGCTTTAGTTGTTTACTTTGGGCTTAATACGTACCATGAAAAGACCATGCAACCTGCCCGGCCCTCTGAGCAGTCACAGGAATAAGCTGTTGCTAATATCATGTCATATCAAATATGAGATTACCCTTCTCCCCCATTAGGCACACTTCTCACCCGTGGATAGCAGCAACACAGGCACACGTGGCAAGACCTTCATCCAAGGTCTGCATCAGGAACTGGCTTTGAATGGGGAGAGCCAACTTCCCTCCAAGGCTGGTATTTTGGCCTTAAATCACGACTGTTGAATGGCCGGATTTGGCTTCGTGCTCTGCTGGGTTGGTGACACCTGTCTCCCAGTTTCATGTGCTATTGCCTGCAGCCGGTTACACCTCCTGGCTGTCACAGGGGGCTGCTACTTATGGGTGCTTTCCCCAGCAGGTGTGACATCCCTCTAATGTTCCAGTGACTCCTGAGGTGTCACAATGGACACTCCTGGGTGGGTCTGTGATGCTGAATATCTTTGCAGCCCGGTTTGTGTATCAGTGATGGTCCCTCGACTGTCCGCACTCTGTGTGCACGTGCCTGTGCCTTGGCTCAGCGCTGGGGACACAGCTCTGACACAAAGCCAGGGGCGATGCCGAGGAGGATTTGCCATGGGGAGCAGCCCAGTCTCTCGCATGCTGCTGAGCCCTCCCACACAAGGACAACAGACATATCCAGCGTCACACCAGGTCAAGACTGCCCTTGCCTTAGGCAGTGGAAAAAAAATCAGAGAAGTATGTTTTAAGGCCTCAGAGACACCCCACTGGGCTGGGGGAAGATCTGCTGGTAACTCCCAGGACAGCTGGCTTTGCACCAAGCAGGTGGCAGCCATTCCCATCCTTTGACCAGAGAATCAGGAACTGCTCCCAGGGGTAGGTGGATGTAGCCCTCAGGTGCCAGTTTGCTGGCAAAAGGCCTCAAAGATCTCATTTCCAGGGCTTTCACCTCCTGCCAGGCTTTGTCACTGATGAAGTAACACTGTCACAGGAGGAGGTGTTTTTTCACACCTGTGTTGTTGAGCTGCAACAGGCTGCTGTGGAATGTTATGCAGGATGTCCCAAAGAGGAAAGATACATCCAGTAGTCCATTAGCTGCTGCAGAACATGTCTGGCCAAAAAATGCCATACACCGTGCAGCGATACCGGGGTGTACAAGAAGAGCCTGTGCTGCACCTTCCCCTCGCTCTGCTCTCAGCACCTCCCATCAGACAGGGTCCTGAGCAAGGAAGTCAGTTAGCACAGCCCTGTGGGGCAGTTCTTGCACTGACCAGTTCCTTTGGCGTGCACCGTGATGGATTTAGGGCTTTGTTTTACAAATGGACAAAAATTGCCAATGGCATGCAGTATGCTCACAGCATCAGAGGTCAGTGGAAACGGCTCTGCCTGTGCTTTCTGCTTGGACAGGAAAGCTTTTCTTTCTTTCTTGAATGGGTAAAAATCAGAACTTCCATCATCTGTGAATTATAAGAAGAAAATGTATGTAATGATGGTGGCCTGAAGCCATGCCCCTCTAGCGTGTGGTCTCAGACAGCTCCACCAGCCAGCCCAAGCTGTTACAGCCTTGGCACTGCCTGGCTGACCAGCTTCCAGATGCAGGCATGGTGTCCAGGAGGAGCTGCTCAGGACAGGGCATCCTTCCCTCCGAGTCATTTTTCTGGCCACTGGTTCAGTGCTGGGCCAGAGGGTCACTGTGATAGCGGTGATTGAACTGATCCCATCTGACAGGGATGTTCTCTTTAATTGCTGGGTGTGGCTTGTGCAGCAGATTTGTCAGCCTCGTGGCCAGCCTCCAGCTGAGTACATTATCCTGCTTACCTTGAAAAAGGAAAATAATCCCGTGGATTTGCTCTTGCCTTCCTGGTGATTAGTGGGTGTTAGGCTGTGGGCTGGCCAAGGAGTTTCTGGTGCATTTGGAGAAGAAGGGGGATGGATATTTTAACTTCTGACTGACAGCTCCTGCCATAGCATCTCTCATTTGAGAAGTGCAGTGGTCTTTGCTGTGGGTCACACAACCAGGGCTTTGCTCCTCAGCGGGCAGCAGTCAGGGGCTGCATCCTCAGAGCCATACTGGGGGGGGGGGTGCAAGCCCTGTGCTGAGCCGCAGGGCTGCTGTGTCTTCAGCAGGTAGCAGATGCTTGGCTGCATCTTGGGAAAGAAGGGTTAAAATGTGGGAGTCGGGAAGGGAAAGGTCAAATATGTAAAGGCACTTTCATGTACTTAGGAGAAAAGTGGTAACGGGAGAGCTGTTAAATTTTTTTATAGCTGGCACCTAACAACTCTGGTGTTAAGAATCATGAAACTGTTTAATAGCAAGTGGAGGTGTACATTAGTTAATTAGAGGCATGCTAACAGCGAAGCCAATTGAGAGATATTATTTTAGTATTTTTTCCAGAGGGCATATCAAGTCTATTCAGGAATTAATAAACAGATTGTAAAGTCTAAGCAAGCATATTAGGGAAGTGTGTGTGTATATACTGGGTGGATGTACTGGGGCTATGCACACTTGTTTGTTTGTTACCACTACATTTGAAATATGTTACTTGTTTTCCATATAGACCTCAGCGGAAGAATTATAGCATATTGGGTTTTTCCAAAGACTCTAATTAAGATCGTTGGAGTTGATGTGTGTTTACTGAAAATATACAGTGTAAATAAGACCTAAAACACCAGCATTCAAAAATTAACCCGTGAATGCAAAGGCATTTGAAGCGAAATAGCCAGACTCTTCGAGCCAGGCTGGGATGCACATTAGGAGAGATGAAATCACGGTATTCACTCCATTTATTTGAACTCCCGAGTTAAGTTCTCATTGAAAAAGCATTTTAAGAACTATTAAAAGCTGTCCACAGTTAAATATACATCTTTGACCTCCCTCTCGCATCTCTTAGCTGCTGTTAAAGGTAGTTACATTGTGAATAAGTGTATTCTGTGCCATACAAAATGCCAGCGTGGTCAGCAGCAGAACAGACGGCGGCTGTTAGGGAAGACAGGGAGCAGCCCATTTGTAAAGTGAAGTTTCCCCATAGCTGGAGCTGGTGATAAGCAGAGGATTTGCTTTGGCAGCATGCGAAGAGAGGGAACCATTTAAGCCTGAGTAAGGCTTCATGCCATTAAGCCTAAAACCCACTCGGGCACCTACCTTAACTCACGGTTGCCACTTGGTTTTCCCCAGGAAGACAAGCTGTCCAGCTTCATCTCGTAGTGAGCTCTGCATTACAAAGCTGCGTGGTGCTTCATGCCTCATTAGCAGGCAGGGAGCTTCCAGGCTGCATGTCTCCAGCTCTCCCGACTTCCTTCCTTGACTCCAATTTCCTATTTTACATTTTAATAACAACAGTGAAGACGAATTATGGCCAAAAAAGTCTGCCTTTAGTGAGCACGTTGGTGCACAGGGCTCCCCCAGCAGACCCGGGTGTGGACACCTGACAGTCCTGTCCCCAGAGCTCTTACCCAGCCTGGAGACCTCGCTGCTGTCACAAAGCCACCACTCCCCACACCATTGTCCCACCCAGGCTGGAGGGGAGGCAGGACAGATTCCAGCAGCAGAGGAGACACAAGAGAGACAGCAGCCAGAGTCCCTCCTGCGTGGCTGGGGGCAGCCTCACAACCAGCAAGTAATGAAGATAATGATGAATGAAGGATGCAAAACTGAAAATACTTCTTCCCATGCTTCTATCGATCTTCCAGCAAAAGGCCTTGCTCTTGACATTTAAAACAGAGAGATTGTTTTAATGTAGTGGCCCTCGCTGAGCTGAAAGTGAGCGATTTAGCTCTCAGAGATTCACAAAGACCCTTTTTGCAATCTTAGCCCAAAGGATTTCAGTAGATACCTGCTTGATAAACGCTGCCAGAGGAGAGCTGCTCAGAGGCACCGTGAGCCATGAGCATCAGGGCAAAGCTTGCTCTTCACCCCACAGGGAGAGCATCCAGGAAGACAGGGAGATGACCTCCAACCACAAGCACAAACACCCTTACTCCACAACCACAGCCTTGCAGGAGAGTTTTGGAGGGACAAGCCCTGAGGCTCAGCCTGAGCACGGGGTGGGCACGGGGCTGAGCGCTGTGGTCCCTGGTGCTGGTGGACGTGGCTCCTGGCGATCGGCTTGGTGAGAGGTACAGAGGAGCCAGGGGTTTGGTTACAACACAGCAGGATTATCTTAATAACTGCAATTTTTCTCTTAGAACAGAAGTATTTTATTACGTTCAACCTAGAACCTGGAATTAATTATGCATGTGTGGTCTGATTAACCATTAATTTACCTCTATTAACTGCTGACACTTATTTACGCATTTACTTATATCACTCACACAGCTGTGTTTCCAGACCCAAGAAGTTTGTCAAGAGACTGTGAATTGGAGCAATATAAGAACCTAACCATCACCTGTCTCGGAAATGGCCTCAGGAAGCCCTGCAAAAGAACACACCACATAAATGAAAATTGTTTTTATGCACAGTAACTGGACTCAAACTTATTAGAAAAAATCCAGTTGATTCCAGAAGCTCAGATCTTCCCTCCATTTCCCACTGCAGGAGCAATCAGGGGAAAACAGCATTTGATTTCCAAAGGCGGTGGGGCCACAGTACACGGGTTGTGAAGCGGGAGAGCTTTCATGTGAAATTTTGGGATTTCTGTTCTGTCACAGGTCCAGTGAGGCCATCGTAATGCTCCTGTATGGCCAGAGATCAGGTGAAGTGCAGCCTCCTCCGCAGGTCTGTGCCTTAAAACTGCTTACACCTCAGCTGTTCACAGAACAGAGCTGGCATCCACCTGCCTGTAAATTTTGTCTGACAGCTGGCTTAGCAACATACGGTGCAATATTAAAACGTGCTCCTTCATTTGAGCATAGCTTTAGGTATCTCTGAGTGTCACTTGGTTGCTTGCTACTGTTGTTATATGCAGTGGAGTATGTGAAAAAAGAAACTGGCCCTTGATGTTAATGCCAAAGCTGTGATATTAACGCTGGTCCGCTCTGCCATTCCAGTTTTATGCTGGTGCAGCTCAGCTAAATTAAACTGAATTGCTCCACTGGATTTTCATCGACTTAAATCAATTATACTAGCATGGAAGAGGTATAAAGGAGTGAAAATCAAGGCCACTTAAAGAAAAAGCACAGTAGATATTTCTTCAGTACATGAACTGTTCATAATCCAATGGATATCTTTTATCCTGTGTATTGATCTTCTTCTCATGAGAATTAACTTGGAGTTAATTTCTGAATTGCCTGACCTCAAGCAGTTAAGCTATTGCAATATAAAAAGTCATAATTCACTTAATAAACCAATAGCTGTCACAATATTTGGCTTCTGTACTAGCACGTCACACTTCCTTACACGACTGGGATCGCAGTGCGCAGAGAGCAAAACCTTGGCGGAGCCTCTGCCCCGTGGCTCAGGGTGCAGCACAAGTGCACAGTACCAAAACACAGGAGTCTCACATGCACTATTGTCTCGTAACAAGTTCCCAAACCAGTCCAGTTTCATCGGGAATTTGGGGCAGATAAAGAAGATGTCCACCCATAAGAAGAATCAATAAAGGAAAGGGGTGGTTGCTGGAAATGTAAAGAGAGAAGCATGACTTTTCCAGCTGCCAGTGCTGATATTAGTGCGTCTAGCAGCAGCTTGTACACAGCATCCCTTTACAATGGTAGTGGGGAAGCTGGAATGTTGTTCTATCAGACTATCAAGTTGTTGTGTTGGATTACATATAATGCTATCACAAATGACAGAATGCTTGCCTCCCATCAAAAATTTAAAGAGCAATAGACCTCTTTTCAGCTGTCATTGCTGATAACATTTTATGCATGAGTTTATTCAAGCTCAAATAGAGATGCAGCCTGTCAATAAAGAAGCCCTGGTGGATTAGGCATCGAGTATATTAAAGCTAACGCTACTAATATGGCTATGCAGAATAATCTGACATTTTAAAACTGCAACAAAATGAACCCTCCAAGTTCTCGCTGATCGTCTCACCAAGGCGTGTTTGCTGCTGGGTTTTATGGAGTGGAAAGCAGAGTATGGCAGTATGTAATGAGAGCACGAGGAATGAAACAAGCTGGAAACCGCAGGAAGGTCAGTGCGGGCTCACCCCCCAGGAAACAGAGTGGATACTGCCCGTCTTCTTGCGCTTAGCTTGTCTGCTCTGCTCCTTTCTTCCAGGGAAGTGGTAGGGCAACAAATAACGGCCTTAAATTGCCACAAAGTTGACCCAGATTACACATTAGGGAAAGTGCTCTGAGGGCACGAAGAGTTCAGCACCAGAGGAGATTGCTGGGGAGGGTGTAAACCATCATCACAGATCTTTAACAACAGGTTAGGAAAACATCTGCCAGCAACAAGAAGGGGTAGCTGATTTTGCTTTGGAGACCCAACACTATTTTCTGCCATTCACTTTCTAGCTCTCAATAATGGCTATTGCTTTCTTCTTCCAGCAGAAAGTGTATAGCAGTGCTTGTGTGTTGGTAAACTGCCTGGGCTAAAAATAGTTTATTGAAAACTATAATGACCTGTGGTGTTACAACAGATGGTCTGGTTACACGTTCCTTTATCCCTTCCTATGCCCATAAGAGGTGTCAGTGGCTCTTGGAGTGCTTTTGAGAGATGCAAAGTCGGGAGAAAATCTTTCCCAGATCTGAGCATCCAAAACCTGGGGTCTTGCTCTGTAACAGGCCAGTGGCCCCTTCACGCTGCTCTTGGTGATAAAGCACAAGCCTCCACAGTTTTGATAGTTTTATATAGTTAATTAGCTTTAAAAAAAAAAAAAATCTGCACACACTGCCTTCCAATGGGAGAGAAGCAGAGGACGTGCTGCTGTGAAAGGCTTGAGCCTGGCTGCGTGGGGAGTGCTGGGTTCAGTGCCACATGGGGTGCATGCACGTACATGCATGTACCACATGGGGTACATGCATAGCTGTGGGGGTATCTGCAGCATAACCAAAAGGATTGGACTCCGGGAGAACACCAAATCCAGACGAGTGACTGATCACCACAAGCAGGGAACCTCAAAGGTGCGCATCCCTGCAGCAGAGGGGGAGAAGTGCTTGACCATATTAACATAATGCTTACAAAGATTAAAGGCAGCTCAAGGACAGTAATTGAAAGAAAAAATGGATTCCCCTGCTATGTTGCACATGAGCAAAAGATAAGGACTCCCCAAAAGGTCTAAATACCTTCCTTAAAGGTACCTAAGACA
Organism: Aythya fuligula; assembly: GCF_009819795.1. NCBI lineage: Eukaryota > Metazoa > Chordata > Aves > Anseriformes > Anatidae > Aythya > Aythya fuligula. Next base: position 2,469,508 of record NC_045578.1, on the reverse strand, counting down.
TGTCAGGATATAGAGTCTTCATTGCAGCTTTAGAAATGAGCACAAACATTTCTGTGTGGTTATGTCCTGTATAACCGCAGTGCTCACAGACCTGGCTGCATGGCGGAGGGCTGCACGCCTGGTACTGCTGCTGCCTCCAGACAAACCTTCCTCACCACACCAGCTGCCTCGAACCTTGGGAGTTACAAGTGTGAAGGATAAGTCCCCAGTATGCTCGGATGACATTATGCTGAAAAAAATATCTATGTGTATTCAATAATAGCTATTGCTATAGTGGAACAAAGTGTTTGGTTTCTGTAACCATCCTCTCTGTGTATTTCTTTGGTTATTCTGAGTCTGTATGCTAGGGAAAAAAATACTTTGAAAAATAATGACAATGTCTCTCAGAAAATAATGAGTTCCTTCCAGTTAGCTGTTGAATTGTTTACTGCCATAGCTGAATAATAACAGCACATCAAAGACGACTGCTGTAATTAAAAGATTTGTGAACATAGGTTAACAAATTAGTGCATCATAATGTGTAATTGTCTAATTAGGACAAAAATGCTAGTTCCACCTAAAAGACTGACAAGAAGAGATTATGAGAGAGAAAATAAAACAGACAACAGCATCGATACTGCTGAACATTGGCAAAGATGTTATCTGCAACTTTGTATTTTATCAATAAGTCCCCAGGGGTACCAGCATTTTTGTGGATTAATTTACAGACAAATTAATTCTGCTGGATGAATCCCAGGAGCAGGTTGAGAAGTCCCCTGAAAAGAGATCTAAATTTGTCAAGGAATGTTTTAAAGCACTTCTCACCATGGTAGTGTTGAGAAGAGCTGAGAGCAGCAGATGCTGTTGCTGAGCACACCGTGAGAGCTCAAGAACCAGGTGCAGTGAAAGGAAAGGTGTGACAGTCCCAGTTTGATTGGTGGGGCATGGAGGCAGAATGGGAGAAATCCTGATGTTAGGTCAAAGCTAAAGGCAAATGTCCTGTGTGTAATGGGGTGAGAATTTCATTTGGAGAGATGAAGGCCAGCATTTTCCTGCGCTGAGGGACATATGGCAGAAGGAGTTTGGCTCCAATTCAGGTTCCAGATGAAACTCCCATGGTTTCAAGAGGCTTCAGCACATAGATGCTGAGCTCTCCAGCCAGCTCAGCCCTCACATCAGCATGGGCAGGGCTGGCTGCTGAGCTCTCCTAAGGAGCTAACCTCTGGGAACCAGCCATCCAGGCAAAACAAACAAACCCCGGGTCTCCCTGTACACTTTGGTGATGGTGGCAGAGCACAGGGCAAAGCCAGATGCTGAGTGCTCCTATTCAGTGGCTTCAGATAACAAAGGGAAAGGACCAGTGCACAATCCCTGGTGCACAGGCAAGGGCTTGACAGCCTGGAGTACACCCAGGGGAGGATCCGATGGATCCAGACATAGGATGGCACCACCACAGGGCTCCTCAGATGAGCCAGGGCCATGCAGGAATGCAAATCACGGAGCATGCAGAGAAATGTGTGCTGCCATCTGAGAGCAAACGCTGCCCAGCGACTTGAGGAAGTGTATGAGAGGGCAAAAAACCTGGAGCAGTGTCTGCCCCATGTGGACTTCAGGTGCAACTTGAGTCACAGTGGAGAGAAAAGAGAAGGTTCTGGAAAGGGGGTAGAAGAGCAACAGCCATGGATCTTGTTTGTCCAGTGATGACACTGCAAGCCTCTGCTCTATCTTCAGGAAAGAACAGGCAGACAACTCTGGCAGGAGTTAATGGGAGGGTTTGAGAGCACCGTTTCCAGCATTACACCTCCTCTACCTAACGCACCTGATGAGCTTCTCCAGCTCGTCACCGTGGCTGGCTGCCTCCTGTTTCTCTGGTAGCTGCCAGTGAGAGCAAGACCATACAACACCCTCTGAAGCTTTGCCTCAAATAGGGCTCTTCCTGCTGTCTTCTTCCTGAGACCTTCTCTGCTCCAGGCTTGGTTTTAAAGGAGGTGGGGTATCTCTCACCCTTGTGCAGGATGGGGTTAGAAAGCCTCACCTGTGAGCAGGAGGGTGCTGAGCATCAGGAGCTCTGCAGAGAGTCCTGCAGCTGCTCCTGGCATCTGTCAGAGCAGCAAAGCTCCTTCGTGCTCATTTTCAAGGTGTGTTTGTGTTGAAGCCAATGATGTTTAGCAAATAAACATATTAATAATCAAGGATTTAATAAGTGTTGTGTTTATGCCTCTTTGTATTTGTGTATATGTATGAGCTGTAATATGTTTTGTTATGCTCTGAGAAAACCAATTCTAGATTGTTGGTAAGGTATTTTCTGCAAAGCTATCTTAAACTGAAAAACACACCTTTCCGAGGAATGAACATTTTTGTGAGTTTTCCTCTTTCCACCAGTGACACCCCAGTGGGATAAGGAGTGTGGAACATGCAGATTTGTCAGAAGCCATACAGCTTTGTGTTGCCTCAATAGGGCTTTTTTGTTCCCTCTTGTTTTGGGAAATAGTTGTTAATCACTGCTTAATTTTAATTTTAAATGGGGTATATTCATAGGACACGATTCCATAGGAAAGAAAAACATAGCAATTGAACTTTGAAACAGTTTTGTGCAACAATTGAAACCATAGCAATAAACACAAACACATGAGTGTTTACAAGATCAGAGCCTTAAAAAACTAATGAGCAATAAATAAATTAGAACTCTAATTATCTGCCTAAATTCAGATCTGGTGGAGGAAGAAACCCATTGACTCATGGGATTTTTCTTCTGGTTAGCCTTGTGCATGGAGCTCAGCATCTGCTAAAGCCCATCTCAGTTGCCAAATTAATTGCTGCTGCTGCTCCTCTGAACCTAGCACCCTTCAGGTGCAGCCCCTGTCTGCAGAGAGTGTGGGTAGGTGCTGGGGTTGCAGGCACCGTGTGTGCCCAGCTGAGCGCTCTGCGGTGTTTGCAAATGCTCCTGTCTTAATCTGGTGGAATAATGTTTGTTTATGTCCTCCCTGATGTGAGGAGTTAATTCCTTTGTGAGCTGCTTCTGGTGTGCCGGTAAACAAGGAAACTTGCAAAGTAAATTCACAAGGCAAGGAAGTTTGACTTTGGTTCTGGCTTTTTTATTATTATTATTATTTATTTATTTATTTATTTATTTATTGGCCATATGCTACCTATTAAAGGTGATTTATCTTTTTTTTTTTTTTTTCCCCAGCTTTTATAACATTTCAAGGAAACTCCTCAGTGAAGCAGTTGGAGAACACAGTACAAGTATTAATACAAATCAAATTCCTGTAAGCTTAGTGACTGCTTAGACAAAAACCCACAACTGGTAGTATATGATTCATCAAGTCTTTGTAAGCATACACACATCCCAAAGAAAGAGTTCTACTTAGCAAAAATCCTTTAATAAATTAGAGAAGCTGAAGACACATAAACAACACAAAGCCCTTCAGTTTGTATCATACTGTGGTTTAGATAACCTTTACTATAATACACTATAAATCAGAGGATCCCACAATCCTTGTGTGTCTTTGCAAATACCAGAGCAGACTTTTGAAGCTATGGGCCAAGGCTAACCAGACATGATGAAGACACTGAGGTGCTGCTGGTTTTGTGGAAATGAGGGAAACTAAAGGAGAGAGAGCCCCTGTTATAAGTCACCCCTTCCAGGTATTGGAAAATCCACCCAGGAAAGAAATGTGGGAAATCCTCTTTCATTAGTTGTGCTGCTCAAGCTTCTGGGTTTTCTATATAGGTCAAAGCTCCTCCTCTGATCTAGAAGTGGATTCCTAAATGTTTCTTTAGGCTGGAGCTGAGGGGCGGGGGGGAAGTGCTGTCTGACCAAGGCCCTTCATAATTTGGGGGAAAACTTGGCACAGAAATCTCTGCCTCGAATGTGTGACCTGATTTCCAGCGGGTTTGTGAGCCCATATGTTTTGATGGGTGCTTAGTACTTTCGGTGCCTTTCAATTTCTAAATATGGACTTGGGAGCCTAATTTTAACCACGTACTTTTGGAAAATGTTGGCAATAGTTTAAAGAGACTGTCTAGACCAGCACGCCTTGCTGCAGCAGATTGCTCCGAGTGATTTATATATTCCTGGTGCTCGCCGCCTCTGATGCCTTTTCAGTGTCTTACAGCTGTTGCATTTATGCAGCACTCTTTATCTTGACCTTAGCCCTCGGATTTCTCAGCTATTCTACTCTCTTAACATCTGGGCCTGAAAGGTCACTAATTTACCTTATGCTTCCCTGCTGTGGGTGCCATTGGGTTGAGTGGGTACATTTTGAAAAATAACACTCTGTTGGTGGGCTGCCTTTGCAGAGGTCTCTCTCCCCTCGGTATCATTGTGTTACCTTCTCCCACTGCAGCAGCTCAAAGTCATCAAACATCTGCCCTCAAGAGCATTGGAGTGTACTTGTTGGCTCCTTATGTGTTAAAGCAGCACACCAGGTATCCAGTGTGCTGGTATTAAATTGCTTTTGCAGCTTGCCTGGAGAATAGGGAAGGGAGCTTTATTTGTACTAACACCCTTTTAATGCATCTCAAAAGACCATAATAAACATCTCCTGGCCTGTAAAAGGAAAATATATATCTAGAGGTTGTGGTAAATTATGAAATACTGGCATACCTAATAAAAATTCTATCTCAATCGTTTAACATTTAGTGAAATGTTAGATGATGTGAAACCAGGCCTGGCGTCATTTCAAGACCAGGTCAGTAGTGTCACTTGGGGAAATTATGAGAACTTCCATTAACTTTGTATTGGCAGATCTCCCAATCTATTTCACTTCTATACATTTTTAGCACTACCGTGAGCAACACAAAGTGTCATTTCTCACATCTGAGAGCCAGACAATGTCATGGAGCCTCTCTGCATACAGGAGGCTACTTCAGAAATTAACAGGTCAGATCTCTCATTGATTTTAATAAAGAACTGTTTGTGGCAAAATTCTTGATTATAGAAACTGATGGCTGCTTTGGGCTTCCCGTCAAGGCCAGCACAGCAGGACAGAGCTTTAAAGCGTGGGAAAAGAGTGAGGGAGTATTAAATCAAACAGATCTTGGACATTGAGGACCAAATTCTGACTTGTTTTCAAGGGCGCTGAGGTGCTGGTTTCACCACACCAGCCCTGAACTGGGATTCATAGACAGAAGTAAGACCCAGTGCCCCGGGAGGGAGACACTCGCAGAACTCTGAAGCTATTATCTGAGCTATTCTCTTCTCCTATTTTCCTGTAAAAAACCCTTTTCCTCCCATCCATTCCTCTTCCCAAATTTGCAGACAGACGACTTGTTTTGGAACTTGAACCAGTTTGTCTGGAAAGGACTTTCCATTGGAGCCTGAGAATTGGAGCAGACTTTAAAGTGGCTGGTAGTATTGTCAGAAAAGAGGTATTTGGCAAGTCTTTAATGTCATGCTTGCCTGGAACTGCTCTCCTCTTTAATTAACTCTGTAAAAATCCTCTAGTTACTTTATTTTATTTGCTTAAACCACTACAGAAAAATAAATGCATACAAAACCGATTAATAAATCCATAGAAATGTACTGTTGTTTACTGCTATACAGCAGAGCACTGAGTTCCCGCTACATAATTCAAGCTCCAGGCAACAAAGGCAGTTGTGAAAGCCCCCTGTTTTGACACAAATGTAAAGGTGGAGTATCCCCTTGGAGTGAAACAGGCTGTATTTTGTAGCTTGTCTTCCCAAGGAAGCCTCCAGGTGCATATTAATAATTTAGGTTCAAAACAGTGTCCAGGATTTCTCAGGCTCGGCACCCGTGCACCTCCTCGGATGTCTGTACCACAGAGCCTGACCCGTGTTGGGAATTCCCATCCCTCCAACCAGGGGGCTATGGCTGAGCCTTTAAATCTGGTTAAAGCACCAGCTCCCTGGTGCTCCAGCCCCAATGGGAACAGCTACCAAAAAAGCAATGATGGTGACCATTCAATTGCAGGCAGGTTTTCACCCCGAAGTCCCAATGAACGAGTGGTCCATGGCTACATCAGTCATATTTAAAAGCAGTAAGAGCCTGTGCTGACCAATGCTGAGGAAGTGCTCAGCAAAGCCCTCCCTGCTTCAGCAGCCCCTTGGTGGCCCTGGTGGCACCTCCAGCCCTGCCACATGCTTCCCAAGGACCATAGTGTGCCAAGGGGGAAATATTTCCTTAGTTTGCTAAACTGATGTTCTGGCATTTAGCTTTAAGTATCTCCTATTTCCCGCAGCATCTGACCTTTTGCTTCCTCATATGGCTATTGCTCGACTCCGCCAGCAGAAAGCAACCAGCAGCCATTATCAGGCTCATCTCGCCAGTGCCGGCCATTAGCGTTAATCATCTCCTCCTCCAGCCCTCCTCTCTCCTGCTCCGGCTCCCCTGCATCTCCTCTTAGCAATGAGCCACTGGCACACGATGGGAGAGAGCGTGCAGAGAAATAAGCAATGATGCAGCAGCACCGTGATAAAAGGCCAGTCATTTCAAGCCGCCAGCATGACTGCATTTCTCTCCGGTGGGATGCAAAAGAGCCAGGATTAAAGCAGGGGGCCGGGCGCCGTAGATCATCTTGCTGTAATTTCCCTCAGGACCGACGTGAGGACTGCAGCAAGACGCACTAGTGGTGGCACGTTAGTGCTGCCGTGCTGCAGGACAAGGATAGTGCTGGACATCTGTCCGGTGGTGCACAGGGGCACTCCGAGGTGTTTGGGGCCAGGGAGGTGGTGGTGCCACGGGGTGTGAAGGGAACTGTGGGCAGGAAAAGGAAGGAGGGAAGAGAAGTGAGGGGGAGGAAAATGGGAGGAGAAAAGATGCTGAAGGTAGTAGATAAGGGGGGATAAGAGAGGGAAGGAAGTTGAGTCTTAACTATAGAAAGGCACAGATGGGAGTGTGAATGAGGGGCTGGACTGGGTAGGAAGCAATGGGTCTTTATCTGGAGGTCAAGGAAAGGGAGGGAAAAAACAAAAGCTCAAAGGTAAATGCATGCTATGGAAAAATAGAGAGGTGTATAGAGAGATGGGAGCACTCTGACATACCAACCCAGCCTTGGCCATGCAGATTTTCCATCTTGTCTTGGCCAAGAAAAGGCAAAGAGCCAAAGTCAGGAGGTGGGGGTGTTGTGACATGGCTGGAAATGACAAAGAAGAATAGGTGCGAGGGCAGCAATGGAAAACAGGTGGGGACAGCACTGTTGGAAAGCAAAAGCAATTTTATCTTGTAACCGTGAGCTCACTCAAGCTTGACAGTTAGAGAAAGAAGAGGAAAAACACATTCCTGTTGTAAAAATTCATACGTACGTAAATCACGCAGCAAGCATCGTGCACATGGTTCACTGTGCCCGGGCATAGCTGCCAGCCCTCCTGCAGGCTTCTCACTAATGCTGGCATAATTGTGGGCGATGCTGCTTGCTTCCCAGCCTTTGCCTCTTCTAACTTTGGGAGCAGTCATCTCTTGGGGCTGAACTGCCACATCCATAGGCAAGGGGCAGGCAATCCCTCTGCATTGGCATGGGTTAAGGCTGCAGATGCCAGCGGTGCTTAGTGCGAGCCTGGCCCCAGCCAAGCTAAGGTGGCTTTGTACTTCCAGCTGTGACTGCACCACTGCGTGAAGTGCCACAGATGTGCAGCTTTCTTGGGAGATGAGGTAACGAACTCGTGTGGGAGCTAATGAAGGTCATCATGAGAGAGCAGTAAGAAAAATGTCTGCTGCTGGGAGACTTCTCACCAGGAGTGCTCAGACTTCAGCACTTTCCAGTCTAAATAAGATGTACACTTCCCTGACCTTGTCTTCTCCAATGTAAACGCAGAGCAGGATGTACTTAGAATTAAGATAAATAAGGCCTTACCCAAATAAAACACTAGTCTGCAGAAACAAATCTCCTCTAAGGAAGAGGGTGAGTGGAGGCCGAAACTGATGCTTCTCTGTGGCAGAAACCTTAAATGCTTTAGAGGTGAGGGCAGTGTGGACTACAGTACTAATAAGTGCATTTTAAGGTGGAAGATGCTACCACAAAATCTTGTTGGTTTTACTATTTCCATCCTATTTTTTTTTTCCTTAGTATGTAATTTATTTCTGTACTACAACTTTATTTCTAAGGGCACTGTGGCTGATTTTGTGTGTGAGAGGGGGTTAAACGTGCTGTAGACAAGTGCAGCTAATCTTTGAGGTAGTAGACGTAAAACCAAAACATCCTGGAAAGAAAAAAAATTGCTAGAAAACCATCTTGGCTGATGCCCAAGGGAAGAGAGGTCATTTTGCCCATGGTAACATTCCCAGCTCAGCCTCTTGTGACTGTGCACCCTTCTGCACCTGAAGGCAGGGATGGGGGTGGCCATGCAAGAAGACACACTTCTGTCTCTCTTCTTGGCCACTGTGGCAGAAGACAGAGGCTGATGTGTTTCTCCAAGCCTCTCCCCCTGGGTCTGGGCACCCCCCAACAGGCAGAGGGCTGGGGGAGGACTGGGGCTGAGCCCCAGGTTTTGAGCACGGCATGCGGGTGAGGGAGCTGAGAGCCAGCTGAGAATGGGAGAAAGCGAGGAGAAATGATTTGTATTACAAATAAGGATGTGAAAAGGGGTGGAGGAGCCCTGTCAAAATGTAAATGTGCAATTTGCATAATCGGGCAGCCAGGATTAAACGAAGCACAGAGAAGGATAAGGATTACACGGAGGGAAAGAGAAGGGAAATGAGAGCAGCACAGAGAGAAAACACTGCAGATAGATACAAAATCTGAGATAAGCAAGAGCAAAAGGAGAAGTTGGAGTACTCAAAGGCAGTGAAAGGAGAGGGAGCTGAGAGGAGGAGTGGTGTGCGTTACTAATCCAGGCTGTATCTGAGCTAGTTAGGAAGTGTGCAAATGAATTTTAAAAGGAGCTCGAAATTCAAGAGGGATGTCAGCTGGGTGTTCAGCATCCCCTTTTGTGCTGACCTTGAGCACCTGGACCACAACTACCTTGCAACCAAATACAGCACTCCTGAGTGGTTCCTTCAGATTTCATCCGTAGTTAGTTTTGCCTTTGATGAATGGCCATTCTCCGCCAGGATATCTGTCAGCCATCAAAATCACCCAAGTGATGGCCTCTGACAGCCTTTGTGCTGTCTGCTGCCCTGGGACAGGCACAGTGGTGGTTGCCACTGCTGGTCTCTGCTCAGCTTTCTGCAGGAGCTGCTGGCTGAGCTGCCTGGACCCAGTGAGCTCCCAGCTGCTTGCCGTGCTTGGTGTAACCACTCTTGGAAGCATCTGCCCTCTCCTCCATGCTTGAATTCTTCCTTCAAGTCATGCCAGACCAAGGGGCCTTCCAGTGTTCCCTGCAACCACCCTGCAGGTCTTCTCACCCATGAACTCTCTCCCTCGGGCTCATTTCTCCACAGAGAAACTGGCTGTGGTCAAGCTGGGCGCACAGCCGCATGCTATGCATAGCCATAAATAGGGGCAAATATGTAACACTCCTTTTAAGACTTGTTCTGTGCTGATGCCTAAGGGCAGGAATTGCACTGTGTTGGCTACTGTGCAAATGTGAAACATAAAGAGCGCTCACTGCTCTGGAGAGCTTGCGTCTGATGGGGAGGAAAGAGGGAGAGAGCGCAGGCAGGGGAGTGTGGTGGACACAGCGGGATGGGGCTCTAGCATGAGGAGCCAGGGTGCTCCTTCCCTGCAAGAGGAAGCTCTGCTTGACTTCTGGCTGGAATGGAGAGCATCAGGTGGTGTTTTATCAACACGATGCAGACTACAAATATTGGCTTATTTTCTTTGCCAGAACAGAACTCACCAAAGTGACTCTCAACTCAGAGAAATGGGGGAGCAAGAGAAGCTGGTGGTGGGTATGAGTGTTCAAAGAGAGGTGGGGCTGCTCATGCATTGTGTCTAAAATGCAAGGGAGCCTTCCTCTTACATGTGTCCCTTGGTGGCTTGTTCCTTAACACTATATATTTGGATTCAGTGAAAACAAACCTGCTCTGTAAAGGGTGATAGAAGATGGGGGAGGGAATTTCTCTTTCTAACCTTAAAAACTCAGGGTACAGATCAGTTCCCCTTTTACTAGAAGGGTTACAGCGGTCCTAATGAGGGGCTGCGAGTAAAGCCTTCCAGAAGGGACATGGGGACAGCTTGCCACCAGCAGCAAGGGTTATTCAACATTATCTCTGCAGTTACCTTCTGGCAGGTCAGTATGCCACCAGGGTACTGATCACCACTCCCAGTGCCCGATCCTGTCTCATGTTCTGAGGTTTCTGTCCACACATGTTTCCCCTGGACTCTTAATTCATCCAAGCCACCCAATCTTAGTCCTTCAGCCAGGCATCTCAGGGAATGCGCTTGTTCAGTTCTCCTAGAGTATTTGAAGGGAGCAACCAGGTGAAAGTAGAATAGAGGAAAATGTGAATCCAGCCACAGAAGTGAAATCAAGTGTTAACAAAGAACACCACCACAAGGCTTTGCACACCCAGATTGTAAATCTCTTCCTATCACAGTTACTCAGTTCTCTTATTTTATGTAGTGTCACATTTGACTTATTCTCCAGCTATTGTAGAATGTTTCAGACACAGCAGGAACTGAACTTCTAATAAAATAGTAACAATAAAAAAAAACAGACTACCCGTCCTCGACCATTATTGAGAAGCAGAGCATGAGGGGCAAGGAAGAGGAGAGAAGAATGGAGAAAGGGGAAAAGAGGAGAAAACACGACCCTGTCTGACTTCGGTATCCTTCATGGACCACTTGCTTTTCTGCCTTATTCCTTTTTTTTTTTTTTTTTTCCTACCGGCAGACAGTGTTGCCAGTTAAGTAAAGCTACTGGAGGACTTGAGGTTGAAGATCTATAAAACTAAAAAAGCAGGTATTCCTAAACTTTATGTCATTTTATTCCTCATGATTCTTCTAGGCATATCATCTTGCTAGATGTTGAAAATACTGTCTTCTGTCACGGCTTAATTAATTCTGCTCTCTCAGGGGTTGTAATTTTGATTGTTTAAATTGTACAGTACTGCACTTGGAAATGATTTTGGGGTCGGTATATGGCCACTGTCTCTTGACTTTTACATCATCATTGTTTATTACATAAATAAAAGTCCGGTCTTAGCTGTCCCTAAATTTTGGTTGCTCCAAGGTTGGTCATTCTGTCTGCAATTTCTTTGATTTATCTCCATTGCTATAGTACTCCTAAACTCTGGAAAGGTCAGCTTGGCTCCTCAGAAGCGTTCAGCTCTTCAGAGGAACAAAATTCCTCTACCAAAATGTTACAGGAGAGTTGTGAGCCATTGTGACATTCCCAGTCATTCCAGCATCTTCCATACGCTGACAAAATGGGGTGTTCTGGTATGTTCTTACTAGTGAAGTTTTTTGATTTTGCTGCAAGATAAAACTGGGCAGAAGAATCTTTAGTGCTATAGAAAGAAATGATAAATCAGCCAGCAGATCTCCTCATGGCAAAGCTGTATTATTGTACAACCTCAGCCTAGTTAAGCTACCAAAAATGGAGCTTATTTTATGGGTTACTTTTGGAGAAACAGTCCTGGAAAAGTCTAGGTCTCTACATGGAAAACAACATCTGAGGTATTTCTGAAAAAGCTTTCTGGCAAAATGCAACATTTGACACTGTCTATAAGAGTTGGAATGAAGAAAATGGAAAAAATACAGAATAATTTGCTCTATTCGACCCATTCCTCTTCATCTTTGCAATATAGATCTTCAGTATACTTTGCAGCTCCGCGTTGCAGACTGAGATGCATGTGGTGCTTAGAAGAGCTATTAACTCTCATTTGTATGATGAACGCAGCATATCCTCCCCAAACTTTCACCTTACTCTGTGAATACAAAATTAATTTTCTGAGACTCAACCTAGGTAAATTAACTTCATATAAATTTTAAAAATCAGTCTTTTAAAAAAGAAGAAGAGAAATGGAATCTTAGCAATTACAGAGAGAGAGAATTCACACTCTCAAAAGTGTGAAGTCCACATTTTCTAAAATCAAGGCAATAATCAGAAATTACAGGACTGATTTTCAAAAACTGTTAAAGAATAGGCTGTTAAAGGATGTGATCTGTATCCTATATAGGCTTTTTAAACTGTTTTTTCAAAACCCTGAAGGCTAATGTCTTTTTTATTATTATTTAAAAGCTGAGATTACTAAATAGCCACTTGTCTTCAGCTGCTGATGCTCTAGAAATACCATCAGACAACAAAGATTGGGGGTGGAGGTAGATCATATCGTACTCTCCGAAACCAAGAACTCATTGAAACTGGATGCTTCTTTTCCGGTTAAAAATAAGAGAATGACATAAATCAAACTCTTCAACAAAAGCATCAAGTTATGATTATAAAAGGCTCAAAACCAGACTGGATAAAAACACCTGCTCCTCCTGTGGTTGCTGTGGTTTGAGATATGTGTTGGCCAGCTGCAACCCTTCATCCTCAGCAGTGCGTGTGCTGCAGTCTTTCTGATGTAGATGGCTGAACCATCAGATGGCTGATGTAGTGATGAACCTGCAGTGAGGACACTCAACCTGCTGCACTGTAATGTCCTGGTCCTGCCCAGGACCACTCCTGTGCTTAAAAGTATTCCTCTAACTAATCACACAGATTCAAACAGGACCACTCATGGTAGTAGAGTTAAGCAGAGTCACATTTGCTTTTTCCACAAACTATTTTTATATTGTTGGTACCACATACCATGCAGCCCATAGCAGCTTCCTAGCTGCAGTATCAGGGACAGGAGGCACATTTCTGCCTGCCCCCAGCTATGGCTCTATGTACAGGCTGTACTGGAGAAGAACAACAAATGCCTTTTAGCCTTTAACCATACTGCAGAGCCATGTTGCCTGCCCTTGAGCTGTAATTTATGCTGGAGACAGAGCACAAAAGGGTGGGCAAAGAGTCCCGCAGCCACAGAAGTGCTCCATGTTAAACCCGAAGCCTGAGGACAGTCACGTCCTTTCTCAAAATGTAACCATGAATATTGTGCCCACTGGATGCAGTGACAAATGTATTTCATACCCCTGCCATTTGCACTTTTCTTTACATTAATATATTAATAATACAGAAGTGAAGAAGGCTTTCTGCTAAAATTCTAACATTTGTTCAGCAGCATTCAGCAGCTTTAACCTCTGAGCCTGTGAACTTGCTTAAAGATCAGAGGAGTTATCAAAGGAACCCCTGTGCTCTATTTTTATGTTTTGATTTATTTAGTTGAAAGGAGGTCCCAGTGCTCAGCTGCCAGAATACCATTCGTGTGACCCAAGGAAAAAAAAAAAAGAGAGAAGAAAAGACTTGGTGGGAGTTCTGTTAAGCTGATAAGATACTGAGGCTCTCTACGTTTAAGCACAGAGACACGCACATATTAAATACCACCATGGAAGGAAAAGAAGAGAAATCAGTGAAATGTAAGTGCGTGAAATGTGAAAAGCAGAAAAGAAAATTGCAAAATCAATACAAAGGGAAATGAAAAGTGAATTGAGGATAAACCAAAAGCAAATAGAAAACAACAAGAAAAAGAAACTCCAACAGTCAACAGACTGGGAGCTTGACAAGATAACGTTGTCAGGCTATTGAGTCATGTTCTGATTTTACAGCTGGCTGAAATAATGAAGCCCTATTAAGTTAAGATGTTCAGAAAAAGAAAACGTACTTAATACTTGAAGTGTGTCTAGCGTTTCCAGACAGTGTTTTGGTGTGGCGTTCCCAGAGATGTTCAGCGTGTGTGGTATCAGCCATCAGCTCATGAGGGAGCTGGGCGGGCTGCCACGAGGCTGGGACGCAGCTCTGTGAAAGGGATCATCAAATGCTGGTCCTTCATCAACCCCATGTCGTAATTTTGTAGGGTATGCTCTAAAGAACTATGTTCAGAAGGAACGGGGGGATAAGAAGCACTATGAATGTGGGCTCCTGAGTGTGGCTTAGGGCAGTAGGCTTTTGTGCTGTTCCTGTCAGAGAGGTGAGGTGCTTTACCTGCCGCTATTGGAGGCAGCTCGGTCTGAAAGTGGGGCTTTTTGTATCACCACCCACGCTGTGGGAGGGTGTTCTTTGAAAGCCGTGTTGGATCACTGCTCCCCAAGGCTGCATACTTTCTCAAAATTATCAGTAGTTCTTCAAATAAGGGCTGAAGTATGGCCTCTTCCACCAGACAGCATTTCTTTGCGTCACAGGCTGCAGGGCTGCCAGAGCCCAGGCAAAGGGGGAAGCCTTGGCACCACACAGTGCATGCCCGCGGTGCTGCCCAAGGATCCTGCCTTCTTTTTTGCTCCAGTGTCAGAAGGGCAGAGTTTGTGCCACAGCCTTTCCCTAAATGTTTCATGACCCATCTCTGAGACTTCCACCTCTAAGGAAAATGTGAGCTTGGCTGCTGGGTTTGAAAGTCAATAGGAAGGGATCAACAGCCAGACACAGCCTCAGCTTAAGTCCATGGGCTTATTTCCTTAGGAAAGCCAGCTCAAAGTGCTAAACCAGAAAGGCAGCTATCCCATTCTTGATATACCTCTGATACAATATTTTGATTATTTGATGGTCTATATTTATTTCTTATGAAGTTATTATGCTGTTATTCATTTTGGAACAGCCCGTAGAAGTGGCTGTCACAAGCAAGAAGCTCTGGGTAGCACCCAGCAGTGAGAACACAAAGATTATTCCCACCTCAAAGAGTTCAATCCCATCTGTCTTTTGTCAAAGAGATCTGGCCAGCCCTTAGAGCTGAAACTTGCTGTTCTGCTTTATTATCTCAAGTGCATAACTGTGCCTCTACAAACGATAGAGCTCCCTCTCCCATTTCCCTCTCCTTCCCCCTTCAGTAATCCCTGTTAGTTGTTTTTTAACTAGTGGGTTTTTGTTGTTGTTTTTTTTTTGTTTGTTTGTTTGTTTTGTTTTGTTTTTAATGAGAAATTACAAATTTCATTTGGTAAAAATAGGATTTAGAAAGCATTAAACAATAACTTTGCATTGGAAAGTGGAAGAACTAATTACAGCAAGTGGCATGGGGAATAGGAGGAAAGGTGAGATCAACAGAATAAATTGTAAATGGCAAGAACACTCTGACAGGAAAAGTAGATGAAAATAAGGTGCATCAGATCAGTAAAATCGTAAAACAGCCTCTTCATAACCACAATCTTCCTTCAATGATCCCTGATGTTGCTTATTTATTTAATTATTTGTTGTTTTGCTTCATTTGTCAGAAGGTTATGCTCCTGGAAGCTTTATTGCTAGAAGATCTCTGCCTGAAAGAAGGCAGGGAAAATACAAAGAAATAATGACTAACAGGATACATAGGTGAAAATGACTGGAGCCAGAAGCCTGAGTGATTATGGCTAGTGATGCTCAAAGATGATGTTTTAAACTTGCCTTTGAGATCTGGATGCCTATTAAAATTCCTGTAATTTGTATCCAAATTCTGTAGCTGACTTTGAAAACCTCAGTCCGCCGTAGCATTTAGTGCCCAAGGCAGGCTGGCTTCGTACCGCGGCAGCCTTGGCTCATGACTGTTGTTGTGAACAATATCAAGGCACTCAGCAAACGAGGAAAGGATTCCAGCCCTGTTTCCATGGATGGTCCGAGTGGAGAACAAATGACCAGAGCAGTCTGCACACTGCTATTCACGCATCAGAACCAGAGCCAGAAAACTGGTTGCAAATGTCTTGATGTGGCTCTTGGCTGGATCTGACGCTCCTGCTGCAAATGAAAAGCAAAGGAAATCTTGCAGTTGAATTCAGAAGGAGCAGACCCAGGCATTTATCAAGGGTTCAGTGAAATGAGACAGAGGTTATTCCCTGGAGAGCACCGAGTGCTGTATGAATTGGGTTGCTGCGCTCTGCAGGGCTACATCCCAATATTGGGAAGAGGGTGATCGGGACCAGACTTGAAGCCTATTAAAATAAAGGGGGTTTCTGCTTCGACTTCACTGGGATGGTCTTCAGTGTGCTAAAAGGATTGCTCCATAAACAAGATGTGCATGGAGATCATGGAAATGATGAACAAAAGACAGGATATTATAGACCAGCTTCTCTTCTGAAATGCAGTGTCTGAACTCAGCCTTTTCTCATGAATGAATAATGAAGTGTCCGTGTTTTATTAGCTTTACTTAAAATTGTCTACTAGTTGAACAACCTTTTGAGCCTTTTAACACTTTTGCAATTTGCTGCCGCAGTGATTTCTTTTCTTTTTTGTTCTTTTCAAGATACAGTAGCTAATCTGATCTTGGCGTTTCAGTAATTGTCTCAGTTAATGTGTGTGGGGAATAATTCAATTCTGTGAAACGAATACTAGGTGGATGTTTAACTCCTGCAAGTATGCTACATGAAGAACTTACAGGGTAGGCATGCTCATTAATTGCTAGGCTCTTGATTTATTAAGCAATTTTTTTTTTCTTAGCGTTGTTTACCCACTACCCATTTCTGTGGTCTTGTTTGAACATCAGAGCCAAGAGGAGCTCGTCAGCTCACAAAGGAGCTTCGTGCATATGTTAAGCCTTGTGCTAGTAAACCAATGTTGGACTGGCAGCTTAACCAAAAGACACATCGTTCTGTCACCACCATGGCTTTGTGTGAGCCCAGCAGTTTCTTCTGCTGAAGAGAGCAGCACATTCACTAATGATACTGGTATGTTTCCTATTTAGTCTTCAGGGGCTTCATTCAAGCAGGCCAGCGCCTCACTGGGCGCCTTGCCTGTGCTACAACCATAACGCTCACTGTAGGCAGAAATGATTTCTGCAATAATGACGTTTTTAGTAAAACTCTGAGTTGACCAACGCTGACACAAATCACTTGCCTGCAATGCCATTTGTTCTGGCACTGTTGCAACCCTGACTTTTTGGGGCAGAGCAGAATTTACAACAACCTGCAGAAACTGGTTAGAATTGTTATTTAAAGCCAAGCAGTGTTACACTTTTATTGTTAATATCAGGGGGGAATGTTACTTGCAAGGCTGTGCTTTGATTTTTCTTCATCTCCTGAAGCAACATGCTCACAGAAGAATTCACAGCCCTCTCAAATTACATATTACAACGATGACTTATTCCACAATCCATTTTGAGCATAGCTGAAAAGTGTATTTAATATTGCAGTGTTGTTTCTATCTTCTTCTGTATAAAGTTAGTGCTTGATTTTATGTGTCATCCTTAGCTGGTATGTATTTGCATAGCTCTGTTGACATCAATAGTGCTATATTGATTTATACCGCTTGTGTCTGCCTCATTATTATTTTTATCTTTTTGTTCAAGGAGCTTGGTGTATTTTCAAATTCAGGGAAGATAAAAAGGGATTGCTTTCTCAGAACCAAATATACACAGTGTCTGCTGATGGGATATTTTAGGTTGGGGCAAGTAAACACGTAAGCGAGACAGACATATCAGTGCAGCTCTGTAAATACTGCGGCTGCTTGTATACCATCTGTAGGGTGCATCAGATATGTAGGTTGGGATTTTTAAAGGCACCTTAAATTTCCAGCTATCACTAACGGTTAGCAGGATTTGGCACCCCACGAAACAGGGCTGCCAGTCATAATTTATTGTTTCTAAACAAACAAACTCGCTTTTGCAGAGATGACTGAAGCATCCATCTCTCCAGACCGAGGTGTAAAGTCCAGAGGTCAGGAACAAGATGCAAGAGGGCAAAGGTAGAAGAGGAGAAGGATTGGCCAGAAATGAAATAAATGCCCAAGAGATGGGTGGCCAGGAAAATATGTCCGTTCATCTCCAGAGGGAATATTTTAAAGACATGAGAGAGATGCTGCTGCATCACTTTACAGGCAGCAGCCATACCACATCTTGCAGGACTGTGAGAAAATGCCTCCCTGCCTTATCTCACTTATTTGCTTGTGAGCAGGCCCCTGGGTCTGAGTGCAGGAAGAGGTGAAAAATGGCTGGAAATATACAGCACAAATCACAGAGGGAAGGATTTTACTGCCCTTTACAGCTAGAGAATATGCCAAACCTGCCGAGGATGATCAAAATCCTTTGCTTGCATCTCAGGGCACTTGTGTAAAGTGAAGCTCTTCCTCGACACTTGCACAGATCAAGTATTTGCTGTCACGGAGATTATACAAGCCAGATAACCTCACCTCATCTGCTATCACCTTTCAGATGAAATCCTGATGTGTCAGTACCCTACCCAGCCTGGAAAGAACTATCCTCCTCCCAGATCTCCGCGGTCTCCCTGGCACTGCAGGTAAGCATGCTGTGCAGGGCTCTTTCTCAGTCCCCACCGTGCTGCACACTGCACAGGCAGATTTAAGCTACTTCCCAAGTCCAGTGCATGAAGTGTTAAAGGGAGAGAAATTGCAGACTTCTTCCTCTTCTGCTTTCAGGAGCTTTCCATCAATTTTCCTTCTCCCTTTTTCTTTTCTCTGCACTGCACTTCAGATGGAAGCATCTGGATCGAAGAGAATTATCTCTTAACAACAACTTGGGTTGTAGTACATTTCAAAGACTCAGGTTTTATTAGTCACAGAAGACCTTGTAAAAGTTTGCTTGGGATCATTTTTAACAGCAACCAATAATCCTGCCCCAATCAGCCAATGAAAACTAACCCAGCCCTCCCCCCAGCTCCCGCACAGATGTGTCTTGCAGAAATACAGTTATTTTGGAGAAGCAGAAGCGACATTTTAGCCAAGCTGGAGGTTTTATCCATCCAGTAGCTTACCCTAATACGGACCTAATTTTCTTCTGGGAGCTACCTGAACACTAAGCACGCTCGATGCTCAGTTGGCATAATACTGTTTGGAATGGTCCATAATTGCATGAGACTTCCCATTTTGTACCTTTCTGTCCTCGGTCTACACACAGCCAGAGGAGACCTGGTTGTGCTGCAAGCCCAGACTCTGCTCTTGCACTTTCCAGGTCAGACGATTGTTTTCATAAAGGTCTATTAATACAATCAGTTAAAAAGCAAGCCTGGAAAATCCTTTCGCCCCTTCCATCTGCAGCAAAAAAAAAAAAAAAAAAAAAAAAAAAAAAAAAGGAGATTACAAAGCACCATTCCCTGCACTGCTAACTGCTTTGGTATCCAGTGTCATGTTCAGTCTGCTAAACCAAAAGTCACCTCCAGCAGTTTGTTAGTCATAAGGAAAGATAATATATGGGGAAAAAGAGGCAGAGGATGACAAATGGGTTCTGGGGATGTGGTATGTCATAATTCTTACAAAACTACAATGAAAGCTGAGCACATTCAACAGCTTTAAAAATCAAGACACTCCTCTAAGTGCCTAGGTGCAGATTTAGGAACTTCAGCTGCTCAGGTAGGAAGATTTGGGCCAAATAGCCCAAATCTGCTCTCTGCAGAGTGACTTCAATAGAACAAATTCTTATTTTCATCAGTAGAATTATATTGATACATGCAGGTAAACTATAGCACATCTCCTGATCCATTTCTTACAAATAAAGATATTGCAGTTGCCCTTTTCTAGTGCCAACAAAAAGTAGTGGAAAGGTATGAGCTACAGGAATGTAAACCTGAGCTGTCATTAAAAATCAATTTTCATGACAAATTTAATTCACGTTTCACAGAGAGCTGTGTAATATCAATAAAAATGTTTTAATAATTGCTGTGCTGGCACTCTGTACAGTGTAAGACATAAAGAGATATAAATTTTTTATAATTTAGAAGATGTGGAACAAAACACTTCTTTAGAAGAAACCCTTTCTCAGGGAGAGAAATTAATTCTGGAGGAGGATGTAATTTATTAGGAATTCCACTTCAGCCCCCTTTACAAAGACTGCTCTGAAATTAAAACTTTGAGAGATCGGGTTTCTAATTTATTCGTAGAGTTAAAGGCCAGAGAGGACCAGGATCAGGTAGTCTGACCCCTTGGATAACCCAGGCTATTACTTTTCACATAGTTCTTCCACATCATAACTTGTGTTGGGCTAAAACATAGTTTTACTTAAACATTGGTTTAAAATGCTGGGAAAACACATTCTTGTGTTTCTTTCACATGCTTTGGTTAAGGTGGGAGAGAAGAAAAAAAATCTGAATCGATTAGAACGCTATGACACACTGGCAGAATTGCTATAGCATGCAATAGCACAATCTGAACTTGGCACCATGGAAATATAAACAGTTGGTCTTTTCTGGTAATAAAAGCTGACTGATTCTCAGAGCAGATATGTATGCTACCTATTTAGGAATGTGGTTTTGCGAATAACTTTCAAAGGGACCAAAGGGCAGGTATACAGTTCCAAATCTTACAGTCATGTTTGAAAATCCCATTTTCAAACCGAAGTAAGAACGAGCTGAGAGCTAAATGCTGAATTTCCTGAAGTCACTCGCAGTTTTCTCATTTACATGTAATTGAGGTCTGAATTTCACCCGAGAAGATCAGTTAACTTTTTATGATGCCAAGTGAAGAACTCTAATAATACTTGCAATTTGTACTTTGCTTCTGCACAGAATATAATTCATTACCTTTTACTCCTCTTTTTTTTTTTTTTTTTTTTGTAAATCTTTTTGTTGGTGTCCCTTATTTTTGTTCCTTTACCAACATGAATATTTGTGATTGTTTCAAACTGAATGCCACCTCCAAATTTCCTTAATGTACTACTTATCTGATATTTTAGATTAGATATTCAACAAGATAGGACTGCAGCATCAAAACTTCCAGGATCCTCTACGCACACAGACACAAGCTCTGACATTGCCATTCACCGCCATGCTTTCCAGGTTCATGGTCAATACAGCATTTGT
Source organism: Aythya fuligula (assembly GCF_009819795.1). Lineage (NCBI taxonomy): Eukaryota > Metazoa > Chordata > Aves > Anseriformes > Anatidae > Aythya > Aythya fuligula. The sequence continues at coordinate 2,448,902 of NC_045578.1, read as the reverse complement.
TATACCCACATAACTTTGAGCCATGTTTTCAAATGAGGCTTTCTGAAACCCAGTGACATCTGCTTTGCTCCCTGTACTTGCAAATGCAGCCATTCGCAAATGTTCATGCTACAGGATAAGGAATCTTAAGCAATTAGAAGCACAGGTTTAGTCAGCTTCCACTGGAGTGTTTATTAGCTAATCCCGGGGAACTAGTGGGATCCAATTTTGTAATAGTTTCAGACGAAAACAAACAACCAAAAACTCCTGAGTTCATCTGGCCATACACAATAAACATACACAGCTTTATTGCTCATGACTCCCGTACTCTCCAGGGACCAAGTTTTCACCTGCTGTAAATTAGTGCAGATCCGTTCGAGTCAATAGATCAAGACTGTAATTCTGATATTATTTCTGCTCTGATTTTTCTTTCTGATAAAATTACTGACATATTTTTTTTTTTATTTTTAATTATTTCATAATTCTATTTTAACCTATTAGGGAAATAAGATGCAGATTAAATTGGTTTTCCTTTTTTCTTTCTTTCTTTCTTTTTTTTTTTTCTTCTAGGAAAACTCATATTTCTGCTGATGTCATCCATCTCTTTTTTCCTTCAATTCTCAGATTTCTTGAACTCTGAGCTTTTTTTTTTTTTTTAGCTACAAAATCCAAACTTCATCTCCTCTGGGCCAGCTAATATATCTAGCGAGGTTTTCCTGTACCCCATGATCTCCCAGTATTGATAAGGACTGTTATACTGTTGTTCTTATTCCCTAATGATAGAATGCAAGAGGCTTAGAAAAGTTATTCAGATACTGCCTGTCTTTGACCACTGCTGTCAGAAGGATGCAGATGCTGGCAGTCTGCATCAGACTAGTGGTCCATCTACTTTAGCCTCCCATCTCTTACCTTTTTTTTTTGTAAATGTTGTTGTGTTCTCAGGCATTAAAATGTACATTTCCTTCAACCACTTTATAATCGATATTATTGTCATTCTGAAAGTTTCTTGACCTCGGAGCTGCCTTGTGGCTGTGAGTTCCACCAATTGGGTGTGTTTGTTAATTTGTGAAAGGAATGATTGTCTGTTCTCTGTGTATTTTCTCTTGACGTTGTTCTGGAAACGTGTCTTCTGCTAGATTTCAACTAACTACTTTTAGTTTTTCCTTTATCATTATTCTTGTACTATTTATTTATTTTTTAAAGGTCATGGGTTTCTGTTTTTCCTTGTTGGTTAACTTCGGGTGCTCCTTCTTCTCCTTAACTGTTTCTGTTTCAAACCACATTCTAGGAAAACACCTTTTAAAACACCCAGTCTATATCTTAGCTATGAAGCTAAACAATCTGCTCTTATAAGCAATACATTTGTATGCGCAATACAAGTTGGAGTAAAATTGTTTTAGTTTTATGGAACTGTTGTTTTAAATTCCTCTGCCATCCACACAATCACCTTGGCTTTTATTTTATATTGGAATTTTGGTTCTCATTATTTCTTATTCTCATAAATGCAATGTTAGACCAGGGTCTAAACAATAAACAAAAAGGCCCCTTTTCCATTTCTCTTGTGTTTTTTTTTTTTGTTTTTTTTTTTTTTTTTTTTAATTTGCAGATCAAACTTCTGAAATAATAATCACTGTCACGACATGGTAGACATTCTGCTATTTTAAACTACCCATCTCCTAGAAAGATGCTATCCTCAGAAAGACACATTTGCCTCCGCTGTTTTAAAATCCTAAAACTTAATGCCAAAAAACAGTGCAAATGACTCTTGCTAGAAGCAAGGTTCTTGCTATTTCTTCAAGCAATGAATTACCTCCTGATTTTCACGTTATTTCAAAATATCCTTTTCAGATAGGCATGCCAGGGGCTATTTCTAAGAAAACCCCTTTTAGTGTTATTACTGTGCAGATTTTGTTTTGCTCCAGTGCATAATGGTGATACAGAAATTGCAGTTGTTGTTTTTTTGGTCTGTATTAACCCTTCTCTCTTCATTATTTAGGACTAGAAATATCATAAAGCTTTTGGTGTCTGCCTCAAATCAGAAAATTATAGATCTGTTAGCACACACTCAGAAAGTCTCCCTTCTGTGGGTGTTAACCGAATAACTACGAACACCCAGTTGTGAGTACACTAGTCATTAACCTCAAAAACAGTGAGCTCAGCACGGTACCAGAGCATACAAGTGCCTGTAAGACACAAAAAGCTATTTTCTCTTGCCAGATGCCAGGCAAGATGTATTTCTAGAAAAAAGGCCAACAGGTGGCCTAAGAACAAATGTGCATGGAGGTCTGCTGTACCCTTCCCAGTAAGATCACTTGAAATGCTCAGCTGGAGGCAAGAACACACTGGAGAGAGAACTTCCTGAGCATCTGTCTGAGGTTTTGTGGAACAGCAAGGCCTACTTGCCCTCCCTCCCAAATCAATTAAGGTTGATGGAAATGCTCCTGCTGGTGCTAGATCACACCCAGAAAAGGGATAATTTGCCTGTAGTGTACACAGGAAGGTGACCAGTGATTTCTAATGCTTGATACTTCCCAGAAGAAAAATGTTTTGTAGCAGAGAATGAATTAGATGGATGGGTTTTCATTTTTTTTTTTTTTTTTTTTCAGTAGACATGCAAATCTAGGGATTTGTTTCTATAAAGAACATAAAATAAATCACACACCATTTCTGTTTTCCACATACGTGCATTCAGGAACAAAACAGACTGAGCAGACTTTCAGCCATGCAATGAATGTCAGCAGAAACACATCCGACTACAGGTCTCTTAAGTCACTTTAATGGTGATGGATGTGCAGGAAACTGTAATCAATTACATTGCCCTGGAAATTACATAGTTATTTTCCAAAAAGCCCAACAGGTAACAGTTGTTTGATACAGTAGAGCTTAATATTTCTCAGAAGACAGAGACTTTGTAATATTTGAGCTTGCCTGTACACACAAATTGCATCACTTTAACAATACGTGTACAACCTCTTCTGTATAGTCAGATTATACAGACCTGGCAGGCAGCTATAAGTGAGACGCAAGAAACTGAAGCAAGGTAGCAAAACGTAGCGTTGAACAGCAAGAAATCTGAACAGGGAGATCTAGGGTCAGATCTAGGAGGTGATGTTCTCCAGCTTGATATTTGAGAATGTTTAAAAACCAGCCATGTGCCTCTGCAAGGAGCAGCGTGGCCTTCTGCAAGGTACACACTCTTACACTATCAGGTTACCGACGGCTTTGTACTTCCTTTTCTTTTGGTTCACACCCATACGTAGCAGCTCAAAAGTCACTGCATACCACACGGGAGATGTTGTGTGGAGAGTGGTGGCAAAATGTCATTTGCCTTCAGGAAAAAAAAAAAAAAAAAAGGTATATCCAATTTCCAGTATTTCGTGTGAGCGGTTAATATTCTTATTCTTATTAAAATATATTAAGGATATTGCTTGATCAGAGTGGCCCAAGTGTTAGGATACAAAGTAAACAACACATTACACAACCAAACAGAGCATCATCCCTTGAGAGTCGGAGCAGCCCGCAGGGAGACTGCTGGAAAAACACACACTGGAGCTCTCAGCCCATGTGCCGCTCGTTGTGGCCCTCCTTGGTGTCTCAGCGGAGCAACGATTAGCAGCTACAGCAGGCAGCAAGAGGCAGACCAAGGAGCCCATAACAAGCTTCTTGTAGAGATCTTGTAGAGATAGTGTTAAATGATTTCCAATTCTTTTATTTTTTTTTATTTTTTTCTCCACCTATCCCCCCAATATATTTCAAACCCTGCAACAGACTGCTCATCAGGTGGACGGAGGAAACCCACAGGTGTGCTTCCACAGCCCCGCTCCTCTGCCCTGAGCACACCGGTTGGGTTCTCCTCCTCACCTTGCTCCTGCTTGCTGTGGTTTGTTCCTCCATCTTCCTCCCTAGCAAATCTCCTCGTCCTCCCAGGTCTCTGCTCCTAACGCAGACCCAACGGCTTCGCCTTCCATGCCTCTTCCCTCAGCCCATTCCCCTGTGGAGGAGACAGAGGAAGACGAGGTGAGAAGGATGACCACGAGCACAAGCTCAGTCATCGGGCGCTTGGAGCTCAGTTATCGGACACTTGTCAGGGCTCCGGCCATGAGGCGAGGCAGGTGATGAGGGTAACACGTCCCCTCCGCCCAGCAGCGGTTGGAGCTGAAGGCGAGGCGGCGGCTGGCTCCACACGGGCAGGGCACCATGACGGAGGGGCGGCCATGTTGGGGCGCTGCCACCACGGGCGGGGGGCTCCCCTCGAGGGGCAGCAGCCACGCCGCGTCCCCGGGGGGCGGTGCGGGAGGGCACCCGAGGGGGGGGCTGCGAGCCGCCGGGGGGGGAGGCAGACACGGAGCGGGGACACGGGACGGCGAGAACTGAGCCCGAACTCGACGGGAGGGGGGGGCAGCAGGGCGGGAACCGCGCCGCCGCCGGGCGGGGGGGGTGCGGCCGGGCCTCCCCCTGCCTCCCGCCTGCCCCCACCCGCGCAGTGCGCAGGCCCTGCGCGCATGCCCGCGACTTATTTCGCGCGGCCGGGGCGCCGCATTTCGCGCGGCGGGGAGCGGGCGGCGGCGGCTCCGGCTCCACGTGACCGGCGCGGAGCGGAGCGGGGCCGGGCCGGGACCGCCGGGGGCCGGCAGCGCCGGGGCCGCCCCGCATCGCCCCGGTGCCCGCCCCGCAGCGCCCCGGGGCCGGGGCTCACCTCCGCCGCCCCCCCCCCCCAGCACCCCCTCCAACCTCCTCCGCCGAGCAGCCCGGGGGGGCCCGGCCCGCTGCACCCCCCCGCGGTCGGGGCGAGGCAGCAGAAAGCGCGCACCGGTGCCGCCGTCCCCGCTGGAGCGTATTCGAGCCTCATCAGCACCTTTTTCTTTTTTTTTTTTTTCTCTTCCTCCTTTTTTTTTTTTTTATTCCTTCTATTATTTATTCTTCTTCGCCTCTGGTCCCTTTTGGGGAGGGGGCAGCCTCCTCTCCGCTCGGATTTATTGTCACCAGCACCCCCCCCCCCCCCCCCCGCCCACTCCTCGCCACAATTAATCCGATGAATTTGCCGTGATTGATCCGTATTAATAGCCGGGGTGGGTGGGCGTGTTTTGGTGTGGGTTTTTTCTTTTTTTTTTTTTCTTTTTTTTTTCTTTTATTGTTTGGTTCTGGGTTGTGTTTTTTTTTTTTTTTTTTTTTTTTTGGAGGGGCCGGGCTGGGATCCGATCTCCGCTCCGGAGTCCAGCCCTGGTCGGTGCCTGAGAAAATCGCATCTGGACGCCTCGTTATCATTATTGTTGTGTTTGATCCGCGCAGATAAAGGCGGAGGGGAGAGCAGTGCGTGGCGGCGGGGAGGGGAAGGCTGCACCCTTCCCCGCACACACACACACACACACGCAGACAGAAAGGGAGCTCCAGACATCCAGATATATTTTTTTTTTCCACCCACCCCCCTCGGAACTTCTTCTAGTTGGGGAGGAAAGGAAGAAAGAAAATAAATTTTGTGCAAGGAAATACTCTCAGCTCCCTCCTTCCAGCGGGTCTCTCTCCTTCTTTCTTTATTCCCCCCCTTCTTTTCTGCTTTTTTTTTTTTTTTTTTTTTTTTTTCCCCTCCTCTCTTTCGGAGATCCTCGCCCTCCCAGCCCCTTGATCAAAGCATTCCGCTATTCTGATTTATTGCCTGCTTGGAGAGGCTTTTTTTTTTTTTCTCTCCTTTCTCTCGCTTTTTTTTTTTTTTTTTTTTTTTTTTTTAAAAAGGCGACCTGAGATCAGCCATTACTTTCCTTGGCTCGCTTATAGGAATCTCTTACATTTGGTGCTCGCTGCTGGTGGCGGTGGAACCGCGCTCGGATTCTTTCATCCCCCCCCCACCCCCCCCACCCCCTGCCCGTCCTCCCCTCCCTCCCTTTCTCCTTCCCTCTCTCCCTCCCTCCCTCCCCCGTTATTCCGCCGGGGGAGCCGGATCCGCGGCGGCGGCGGCGGTGGGGCGGGGGGGGCCGAGAGCCAGCGGGAGAGCCGGCCAGAGCCATGGACGGCCCGGCGCGATGCAACGGGCTGCGGAAGAAGCGGCGATCGCGCTCCCAGCGCGACCGGGAGCGGCGAGCCAAGGGCGGCCGGCGGGGCGCTGCCTCCGGCGGGGCCGCCGGCCCCGGGGCCGCCGCGGCGCTCTCGTCCTCGGGCTCCGAGAAGGAAGACAATGGGCCCCCGGCGCCGTCCCGGCCGCGGCCCCCCCGCAGGAAGCGGCGGGAGTCCTCCTCGGCCGAAGAGGACATTATCGACGGCTTCGCGATGGCCAGCTTCGTCACTTTGGAGGCGCTGGAGGTAGGAGCGGCGGCGCTTTGTGTGCGCCTCATTGTGTGCGGGGGCGGCCGCGGGGGGGCCCCCGCCCGCTGCCGGCAGCCCCCGGCCCCTGCGACCCCCGCCTTTGGGGCCGGGGGCGCCCCCGCCGCCCCTTCGGACCGGCCCCGGCCCCGGCCCGGGGACACCTGCAGCGCGGGGACCGCGGCCGGCAGCGGGACCCCCCCGCCCCGGCGTGTCCCCCCCCGGCCGGCTGTGTCCCCCGCACCCCGCCGTGTCCCCCCCGCGTCTCCTCATGTCCCCCCCCCAGCCGCTGCCCTCCCCCGGAGCAAACTTTTCTCGCCCGGTGTCCCGGGGCCGAGCCCCCCCCCCCCTCCCCGTTTTTCTTCCATCCCCCCCTTGGCACGGGTGGGCGGCGCGGCCTCCCCCGGGGGGGGGAAGCGGTGTCTGTCTGTCTGTGTCTGCCTGTCCCCAAAATAAAGGGGGGCGGTGCCTCCTCTCCCGAGGGGGAGCCCCGGGGCCGGCCCCCACCCCCCCCCCGGCCGCTGTCACCCCCCGGGGGCTCGGGGTGGGGGGGTGATGCCGGGGGAGCCCCGGCCCCGCTGCTCTTGGAGGGCTTTGTTGTTCCTAACTTCTGCTCGGGAGAAGTTTGCATGGTGAAAGGCAGATTTATTTGGGTTTACATGCACTGGAATCACAACTGTAACAATTATGAACTGTCAAAATAAATGCGAAGATGAAGCTGATTGTTTAACAAAAAAATCTGTGTAGCTCTTAAGCTGTTTAAATATTTAGCCAGGAATACTTAGTGGCATTTTCTGGTGTTGGTTTTTTCTTTGTTGTTTTTTTTTGATTTTTTTTCCACCCTTTGGAGCCAAATTTTGTCCTTGGTTACACCTGCACCAGCCCAGACTCATGTCTGGGAGAGATCTCCTCCCGGTGTAAGCCAAGGGAGGATCTGCTCCCCCCGAGAGCCTCCGCGTGGCTGGCGAGAGGCTCGTGTGGGTGATGGGGAACCAGTGCTGGGGATGGCCAGGCTCCCCGCTGCCACCCCTCTCACCTGGTGAGCCCGTCCACCAGTGTCCTACGTGAGCCGTGGAGAGGAGCGTGGACGTGTCTTTGTCGGCAAGAGTGGGATTTGCAAGCTGAGGATTTGGACAAAATTCTCTTCTTCCTCAAACAAAGCCCCGGTTCGTGTCGTTAGGGGTTTTGTGGGAATATGGACTCGAGAATTTGGCCGTAGCCCTTCCTGGAGGGGAATCAAGGAGCAAGTTTTATGTTCAGAACTTGTAGGGTGTTTTGGAAAAAATCTCTTTTGTGTTTCACTCCTTATTTATTTATTTTCCACTTGAAATGAAAATTGCTGTGCTTTTTTTCCCCGTTGCAAAGCCAAGAATGGCTACTACTTGCATCCTGTTGTAATCCTATATCGCTAAAAAGGAGTGCAGAAACATTACCCAGTTCTGCCAGCTAATATCACATTCAGATAAAACAATAGCTCGCACACTGAGACTTGACATACTTTTAATGTTCATGTGATAGGTGGCACATTTTGACCTAACGATTTCATGCTGCGTTGAGAAATAATGTCACAAAATCATTGTTAGGTGCTTTTCCCTGCAGCTCGGTGTATGTGTTGAGAAAGTTGTTTCCGAGGATCAGAGGGAGATGAAGGTGTCTCAGGCACAAGCCCAACGTAGCAGGAATTACCGCGTGTGTTGCTTGTAGCAGCCTCAAGTTTTCCTTGCGATTTCAGTGCTGGCAAGGAGGTCGTGAGATGTCTCAGCCCAGGGGAGATGTTCAGGTTCTTGTCTCAACTCATACCAGAGCTGAGAAGCCCTGGGTGCCGTGGAGAGGTGCCCTGGTGTTTACACACCTCGTGTTTTGGATCTGCCTCAGGCTCTTTGGAGCCATGGAGGTTTCTCCCCAGGTTGCAGAAGATTTCCGTGCCCAGCATGACAGGATTGCCCTACTGGGATTTGTGCTTGAACTTCAGCCTGTTCTCAGGCTTAGTGCAGCCAAGAGTGTGAGACAGAGGGTGTGTTTAGTCTGCTTGTTGGTAATAGCAGTGAGGACCGATGTTCAGAACTTCACACCATGGGAAGATCTAAACCCGTGCTCCAGGATGGGCAGCGGGTGGGCTGGCTGGCACGGGGGGGATGTGGAGGGACGAGGCTGAGCGCCCTGCTCATGAGCCCACCTTTGTGGCAGGAGGTGTGTGAGTTGGGTGGGAGCCGGCTGTTGCCCCAGGGGATCTTTTTGTGGGTGCTGCAAATAAAGCTGTGAACAAGAGCAAGGATTTCCACATAGCTTTGTTTTGCTTGACCTTTTCTAAATGCCTTGTGTTGGGGTGACTGGAAAGCCCAAATTGTGCAAAACGCCAGGTTGTGTGGGGCTTGTGGACTCTAAGGAGACACAGGTTGCACCTGATGGCCACTGTAGTTCCAACAGGAGTCCTCTGTGTCTGTTAACACCAATTACGGGCATGTTGATAAAATTTCCCATCCCTTAAAGCACAATTATCTCTTTAAGCAGCTCCCACTCTTCGAGCTGCTTTTCTGTCCAGGTATCAGTAGCCTCCTCTGCTTCTGCAGTGTAAATTGTTTGGTGTAGAAAGAGAGGCCGTCTGCTTCTAGTTATCTGCAGCAGGGTTTATGACAGCCTGTACCTTGATCTCCTTTATATTTGCGTGGGGAATAGCAGGGAAAGAGGGAAGTGGGCAAAGACAGCAGGTTCTCATTGACTTTTTTTTTTTTGATTGTTGTTGTCTTGGAGCAACAGTTGAGCAAATCTGGTGTTACTGCAAATGTGGCCAGACTGCTCCTTGCCTGGTCTGATGAGGCTCTGTTGTAGTGAGGTGCTCTGAAGGCCCGTGCCCCACAGGGAGCTCTGACCTTCAGCAGCCCCCAGGTGCCTCTGGTTTAGCACAGTGGTGTAGCCGTGCAGCTTGATCTCAGCACCACGTCCTCCCGCGGGTGGCCTTGCTGGGACTATGTGCAGCAGGCTCTGTGCATCGCTCCACAGCACTTACTCACCCTTCAGCTCTCTGGCCTCCCAAAATCTTCTAGTCTGGAAGAGGAGAAGGGTGCAGACAGCTGGTGTCTGTGCTCAGCAAGACACCAAGCTGACCTCTTGCTGTAGCCTGCACCTCTGGCACGTTTGTTTCCAACAATCACTGCATGAGGTTCTCCAAACCCCCAAACCCGGGTGGGCATTGTTGATGCTGGTTTGACAGGGAAAGGGCGTTCCTTCAGGAGGTGATAAATGGATCTGTTGGGGTGACTTGCTGTGTGATGTGCTGGGGAGGTTTCTGTGGAGCTCTCGGGCAGGTGGGATTTCACAGATGTCTCCTTCCTCTCCCCGGCACGTCGGGCAGCAGGGCGATGTGGCAGGGCTGTTGGCGTGCGGTGGGGAAGGTGGTTTGCTGTGATGAGAAACGAAATCTGACCTGAATGTTAAGATAGCTTAAAGCCTGGGAAGTACTCTGTGTTTCCTGAGTCAGCTCCAACCATCCCTACGGAGCAAGCAGTTGGTTTTGGGTTTTCTGAACCCTGAGTAAGGTAATGAGCTTTTTCTGCGGATGTTTATTTAGCTTCAGCTCGGGCAGTTCATCTGACAAGCTTGAAATGGGACAGAGATATTTATTTATAAAGCACAGATAGAAATGGCACAGGGAGGGGTGAGCTTGCATTTAAATGGCGATTCTTGTTCCGTAAAACCAGCGCAGTTCCTCACCGCACGTTTGAACTAATTTCTGTTCAGCATGCAGACATCAGTCTGTTTTGAGACCATGCTAAATTATCGTCAGGTAAAGCCCAATGTAATTAATTACAAATGAGAAATGCTGACAAATATTTGTCAAGGAGCTGCTTAATGAGTTTCAAATTCTGTGTCAGATGATTCCATCCACCTAGTGTAAATAATTTTTAAGCAATTGTTCCACTGAGTTTGTGTGATTTAGGCAGATGTTAGCTATGGCAGTTCTACCTATTGAGGGCACAAAATAATGCAAGACTAAATGGAGTAAAACTTAACAGCTGATAGCGGCTTTTAAATAGAAACAGTGCTGTTACACAAACAAAATGTGGAAATAATAGGAGGTTTTGAAGATGCTGTGGTCTAAACAGCATGTCTGTGTGCTGTGTACACACAGTGTAACCCTGTGTGTGCATCCGAAGGCAGGAATTTGATTTAATAACCATTGTGTGGTGCCCACCAAAAACACTCATCAATAGGTTGGTTGTGTGACAGCAGAAGCTTGGGCTCAGACACCAGAACAACTGGCTGGCAGTGGGGTTTCTCCCCAGATCAGGCTCTTCACACCAGCCTTTTCGTGGCTTGATTAGCCTTTACTTAAAATCTCTGAGATTCCGACACAGTTTGTCCTGCCTTGTCTCTATCCTTTCATATTTCAAAAGGAATTTGATCTTCGTGCCTTACCGCAGCAGCATCATAACATCAGGTGTTTGTTCAGTGCTGTCAGCAAATCTTGGTAGTCCTTCCTGTATTTATTGACTGCTTAGGTTCTTTGGTGTTTGTCCTAGTCTGTTTGCACACGCATGTCTTCAGATTTAGACCAGCAGAGAAAAGAAGGTAGTAACTAAATGAAGGTATCTGCGGATAACAAGTGGCATTAGGTTTTGTGTGACGCTGGGATATCATATGAAGCGATGTGCTTATTATTTTCATTATGTGTTTAGAGGAAACAGTAAATTGACCTGAGATCAAATTTTGAGATAACCTTGACAGAGCAGCTGAATCTCTCGATGAAAACCCTCTGCAACCAGAGATGAAAAAACAGCAACCAAAACTGAAACCGGGACTGCGAGCAGCAGGACGTGTGTTCCACAAAAGGAACCTCTCGGGTAATTTTTTGAAACCTATGTTACTATAATTTGGACATGTGAATAAAAGCCTGTTACTTTTCTGTGAGGCTGGGCACCCCCAGCTCCCCCCGATTCATGTAGCTGTTGAAGAGCTGTTATCATCTCTTCGCGCACATAATGACTGAGGATTGTGATCCTTGCATAAATACTCTTTTAAACTCCCGAAGGTAACAATGTAATGAAGGTGGGGATTTTTGCCTTTCCCATGGGTGGTAGTAGGAGGCACAATGGCCTTGAGTTAAAGAAGGAAGAGTTTAAACTATAAGGACAAGTTCTTTAGATAGATGTGATTCAAGTAGTCTCCACTGGCCCCGCTCTTTAAGCTCAACATTAATGGGAATTATACCACGTATCAATAGGACAAAAGACACCCTTATCCTTTTTTATCTTGGCATCTTTTTTTTTTTCTCCTCCGCTATTTGGGTGAGAAAGTAAGCCCTTTCTCATTAAATATCTGGGGCCTCTGCTGGGATGAGGGAGTGTAAAGAAACAGATTTATAAAATAAGGGTAAAGGATCAGGAACTTGGAAGGAAAATGATCACTAGGGAAAGGCCAAAAAATCAGCAGAAAGACATCAAGGGGCTGAGTAATTGAAAGATTGAGTTACAATGCTGAGATCAATAGAGAAATACCAGGGACTGGATGGGAACACAACTGGAGGGAGATGTTCCTGGGAGCTGCAGGTGGGGTCTGCTCTGTGCCCTGGTGGGAGCCCTGCCCATGCTGCTGGGGAACGCTCAGCCCCTGCCTAAGCGTTGTTAAACCTGGTAACTCTTCAGCTGAGAGAGAGAGGCAGGATTCCTTGCTCAATGAAATGCCCCCCCTTTCTCCCCATCTGTTAGGTTTTTTTTTTTTTAATGTTTCTGGCAATTTGAGTGGAAGACCCTTCCGTATTACACCGGGGGTCTGACCTGCAGCCTTGTAATTATCTGCAGCTAAATTAGAAGTTTAATCTTTGTTCTGAGCAACAATAAGTTGAGTCAGATAGGTTTTAAAAATAGCCTAAGCTCAAGTTTAGTGAAGTCTCAAATGCAATTAATAAAAGGGTAACGGAGTTAGGAGGTTGTGGGCTGAAACGTGGCGATGTTTAACTCTGAGCTTTCCTCTACTCGAACTGCAGCCTTCTGCAAGGGAAACTGCTTGCGCTGCTTCTCTATGTTCATGTATATCATCCGTACGATTTATCAGCTCAGTATCTGTATTCTCGCTGGGGTTTGGCTTGGTGTGTGCCACAAATTACCAGCTGCATGCATTTCTTGTGTAGTTGGTTTGTTGTCGTTTTGACGTGGTGCCAAGCCATGGTGAAGACCACTTCAGAACATCACAGTCCTCTAAATTCCTTTGTTGTAAAATGGATATTATGAAAATCTACTTTGTAAGTAATGAGAAATGGCTAATGCAGGTAGGGATTTGTTTTGCTGTAACAGCAGAACGTGCAGTGGCAATTTGTCAGATCCCCAGCTCAGCTCCGCTGTACTGTTTGCCTTTAAATAGTGTGTTACCTTAATATCTTGAGATTTTTCTCCTTGTATCTTGGCAACACTGCTGCTGAAGTTCACACACTCGTGTGCTGGAGAGGGAAGGCTTTAACCAAAAGGGTAAATCTTTAGTCTGGTAAACGTAATAAGGAGGAGTTTTGGTTCTGCCTTACTGTCTGCAGGAGCGGCGGCGTGAAAGTCTGCAGAAGAAGTGGGTTATTCCCTGGCACCAAGCGTATTTCTCTCTTTGTGGCTTTTTGCCTGTCAGGTGTAATTTGATCACGTTGCTTGACATTCACTCCTTGTGGATTTACTTGGGTTTTGTTCGGTGTGCTGCTTGGTCCTCCTGATTTTAAGATCTCCCGAGATGAAGATGTGGTAGGGGTGCAGAGGTGTGTTAATATCCGCTGTGTCCAAGTGCCCGGCTGTCTGGACTTCAGGCTCTGTAATGCCGCTTGGTGCACTGATGTGATTGATATCCCAAGTCCAAGTGGGAATAGTTACTCCACAGCTATGCAGGAGATCAGCTTAGTGTTCTCTGCAGAAATGATCGCCCATTAATCTGTTGTGCACGTTTGCCAGCTTTTCAGAGTTAGAAGTTGCTTTTCCTCTAAAACCAGTGCTTTTATAAATTGCATCTTTTTGTGCTTTTGTTTGGTAGCAAAGGGGGAATTATAGGTTTGGAAATAAAAACACCAGCAATCTGTTTTCTCCATCCATAAGCCCAGGCTTGCCCTTTGCTGGATGAGCTCATGACAATGAGCAGACTTCTCCAGCCTTCGAGGTGTGTGCTGTGCTGGGCATCCTCTGGACAGAGCCATCTGGGGCAGGTGTGGGGGTGCTGCAAGAGGACGGTGCACGCTGCAGTCAGAGAGGGAAATAGAGGTAGGCGCTAGAAAATTTGGGCTTAGATTAGCTGTAGGGTGGCTGAAGTTCTGGAGGGGTTTTCCTTGTGTGGCACCATAGGTGTAGATGAGGTGTATTTCTCTTTCAGATGTGTTTTGCACTCCCATGCAATTGTATGATGGACAGACCAAGAACTGAATTCATGAAGGTCTTTTGAGAAACTGTGCTCCGTAACGAGCTATGAGAGGGATGACTTTTTAAGAGGATGGCTGGTAACAGGTAACCAAGTTTGCAGATTGCTCTGAAGTGCCCTACTGCTGCTGCTAACTCACCCTCCTGGCACGCGAAAGGCATTTTTCATTACTTTGCCCATGAAACGGAACCAAGGAGACAGAACTGGTTAGTGTCAACCTTTCCTGGACCACACACAGGTTGCTCTTGGCATGGGCAGACCTCTCAATGTGAGGATCGGCTTTGGTGATGCCTCTTCTCACGGGTATGGTGGGAGTGGAGGAGAGGCAGCAGGATAAACCAGCTCTTTGATATAAAATGTGTTTGGAGCATCCTTCCAGGGTCCTCCAGACGCTGGCATCTGGTCCCCAGCTTCCCCAGGACATGGGCAGGAGCTGGGAGGTGCTGCTGTGGCGAGAGCTGGATAACATGCTCTCTCCAGCTTGCTCCAGAGCTGGCCAGATGTGCTGAATGGCCAGGCACAGCACAAAACCCATTGGAGAAGGGTTGGGGCAGAGAAAGTAGCTTTGACCTCAGAGGAGGCCCTGTGGTAAGAAGGCAGAGGAAGAAGTGCTGCTGGTGGGGACAATTTATGTCGCAACTCTGCTAGCGTTGTGGGTTTTAATGCACATCAAGGGCACTTTGACCTTTGAATGGAATCTTCTGGTGTGAAATTGTGTCTTTTCTCCTTTCTTTTCTTCCCTTAAAAAAAAATTCAAAATAAATACTGAAAATCAAAACCATCTGTTTTGAGGGGACAAAATTGCCTCTCTTTATTTTATGTGATTTGGATATTACTGAACGATTAAAAGTCCTAGTAATTCCTACTGGCTGGCTATTGTGCTTATAGGCAGTGACTCTTCCAGCATTAGTCACTTTAACTATGGAAAAAAATAATAAAAATGCAATTAATGTGGCTCAACAGCTGAGTCGGCTGGACTTTAAAAAAAAAAAAAAAAAAGTAAATTTTAATGAGTTCTGGGATCAGAAAGATACATCTGGTGGATGGATTTGCCAAGTTTTCAACCTCAGAATGTGTGTTGAAAAACTCAGTGAATTATGTAACTACAAAAGTGGATCTTTGCATGTTTATAAGACCTCAGTGCAATCTCCTTATATTTGCCTAATGACAAACAGACATTCTCGCGGAGAGGCAGCCCAGAAGGACACACATATGCTGGAAGGGCTCTGTAAGCTGATAGCGTTTGTATCAGAATGCGGCTACCAGCAAGGGAATTTTAGTGCATCCATTAAATGAAGAAATAAATAAAAATTAAATCTTGGTCTTGGATGAAAGAAAATAAAAGGAAGGGAAGGGGGAGGGGAGAAGGCGGGAGGCAAGGAAGCACCAAAACTTTAAATGTACGTGATGTGTGGGCTACGATATTGTGCCTCCACTGCTGAACCAGAAAATTTATAACAACTGTTTGTCATGTGTATGTATTTATAGCCATTCACATAATGAAGAAGTTTCATGAGGTTGTAATAACATATCAAGATGGATGTAATTAAAACAGAAGCAAATTGACACCTCTAGATTAAAGGCAAACTCTAAACTAATACACCTGTACGCTGTCACTTATGTATTAGTTGTCTGGGGCAGTCTGCCAGATATGCAAATAAAAAGACATTGGCACATTTCCTTGGATGTGTGGTTATGAAAAACCCAATTATTTAATCTCTTACCTAGCCCTTTTCAGGTTTGTAGCAACAGCAGAAATCCTTTATTTGGTGTCACTGATGCCTTGTGATTGGAGGGGGTAAAAAGATTTGGAGAAGTGGGGATAGGAGCAAGAAATACAGCGCAGGTGATGGACGTGGAGAAGTGTTCTTTAAATGGGAGCCTTGCCTGAGAAAAGAGGTGTCAGCTGGGCTGTTTCAGATCTGTCCTAACTCTCTCTCAACTCGAGAGGAGTAAAGAGTCCTTCATGTTGACTTAGTGTTTGAGTTCAGGTAAATGCTTTTGAAAATTGCGCTGTAGCAACAGATGTTGGTCCTCGTACTGCAGGTGATTGAGGTTGCCAGTAAGAAATGCCTCTAAAATGTATGTATTTCAGATATATTGGAACAATTCAAATCTGATGTAAATCGTAAGTGAGTCTATGAAATGGCTGTAAAGTATCTTAGCAATTTGATATAATAGTATTTTTTCAACTTGTTTCAATTTGCAGAAACCTAGTATTTGCCAGTGGAGCTGTGGACACCTGTGTGCTGAATTTAAGCCGGCAGTTGACACATTTACTCTCTGAATCAACTTTCTTGGAGTTCTTAGAGTTAGTTGGCAAAATGCTGATATAAAATAGTGTGTTGTTATGGAGCAGGAGGGGAATGACCTGCCTTGTTGGTTGCAGGCAGGTGAAGGGAAGTACCGGGCTTTCCTCCGAGTATCTTGCATCCAGATAACCCGCATTCCTTGAAAAGCCCCAGGGATGGAAATGGGTCCTCACACGTCTTGTGTGTAACCCATGTGGCTGCCAAACTGGGTTTTCTGTTACACAGATGGTGCCAGCACCTGAGATAGCTGTTTGAAAGACCTCACCTTCTGTGGGTTTGCTGGCATCTCCTTCGTGAGCGGCTGTCCCAGAGCTCTGCTTCCTGCCGCTGCTTCTAGCGTCCTCCTCTGAAGCTTGCAGACCCTTGGGCTGCAAACATAAATCAAACAGCTTTGTTAGGAGATGTATATGACCAATTCTTGAGAGCTTAGTGCTGCCCAGAACTCAGCTGGGCTTTGAAATGCGGCTTGAAGCTATTTGCCCCATTGGTGCTGAAGTGGAGACGTGGCCATGGGCTTTGTGGGGCATCGTGGTCCCAGTGGGCTGCTGCCCTGCCAGGGCTGGGATCTGTGCTGCTGCAGAGGTGACTGCACCATGTGGGCATTCTCAGGGAGCTGCCTGCATAAAAGCTCCAGTGCTTTGTTACACTTCTTCTGAATTATAAAGGCTCCTTTTTAATACATCTGGACACTAAAGATCAATCGTGCTAGGTACGAGGCTTCAAAGTGGTTTGAAATGGTAGGATTTTTGTCTTCAATGCTTCAACAACTTTTCTTCCACCTTTAATCTTTCATGAGCAGAAGCTTCAAAAGATAATTAGTAAAACATGCTTTTATCTGCATTTATCTCAAAACATGATTAATTTTTTAACTGCAATTACAGCAATCATTTCAAGTTTCCTCTATATTAATGAGTAAAGGATTTTTTTAAATTTTTATTTTGAAAGAGAGAGCCTAAATAGGACTGTATTGGCTGGGTTGAAAGGTACGTTTATGAGTGTGCTTTTTGTTTTCATTGCTAGGGATTGAATTTCCGGTTCCAGGAAGTAATATTTCACATGGATTAAAGTCTTTGAAATGCTCTTGCCCAGCTTCCCTGGATCATTTTGAGGAGCTGACAATAATAGGAACTGGATCAGGCTCTTGCTGGACCTGGCTGCCCAGCCACGCATTCCCCGTGTCGCCATACCTTTTTGCACTGTGTCGTGCACGCGTGACCGGTGGGATATCCTCTGCCTGCCGCTCTTGGCATTGAAACGTAAGAAATACGATGCGGGTGGTTTGTTGCTAATGAGTTGGCAATGAAGTTGTAAATTTTCACCTTTACAATTTCTGTCTGTTATAGGCAGCTTAAGGCGTTTTTTATTACTATTTCACTTCTGCGAGAAAGATGTTCATGCCTGTGCCTTTCTTTATTGCTAGTGGCTGTGTAGGACAGTGTCCTGCCTGCAGGGCTCCATGGGATGTAGGACCCCCTCCTGGCTGTTGGTCCTATGCGTGGTTTACCCTGGTGCCCCTAGAAAACAGTGCTGCTGGCACAGAGGTATCCCGGAGCAGGTATCCAGGGCTTCAATCAATTCAAAACTTTTTCCACTAAGCTGCTGCTTTTGTGTAACTGTGTCCCATGAAGGGTGCTCATCAGCCCTGCATGCAGAGGAGGGAGCTGTGTGGCTGGAGTGGGCTGTTGGTGGCTCCGTGCCTCCGAAGGACTCAGCCCCGGGGCTGCTTGGAGTGGTGCTGGGCTCTGGGTACCACTCAGGGGCTGGTGCTTGCTCAGCAGATGGAGCAGGCACTTGGAGCTGCTGCTATAGGAAGCGTAATGACCTGATTTTTTAGTTTTTGATTTATCCACCCCTTCAGTTAGGCCCTAGTCTGGGGTGTCAGAGGTGTCTTGGAGTGAGCCTGCACAGCCTTGGTTCACATCTGAGTTTAGCTTCTAAACTGGGAGTTACCCTGCTCTGCAGTCTCTGGGGAGGTGGATGGGATGATGACCCCAGCAGTGAATTGGGCAGCTGCATAGGAAAGCATGCAAGTGTATAATCAGATTTCTGATAAAACCAGGTCTCAAAGTCTCTTGAATGGGTAGCTTTGCTGTGAATAGCCTCGTGAGGTCTGCTGTGGCTGCTCTCTTTGTTTGGTACTCTGACAAAAATTGCTCTGGTATCCTTGTTGGCATATTTTTACATGTTATCCATATTTTGGATTTGTTCTGGCTGCGGTCTTATTTTGTTTTGCAAAATCTACCTGGGTTTGGGACGGAGATATATGTTTACTAAGGCAGATTTGGAAATTGCATTGTTGAAATACAGCCCATATGGGCTATTGTAAAATGGTTACTGCAGCATATAATTGCCTTCACAATGATGTGCTTTGTCATTTCACTTCCATCTTCAAAGAGGCTCTCCTGTAGTCTGCTGACAGCAATGGTGGTATTAGAAAACATATGGATTTGTAAAGGCATTAAACTGTCTTTAGTTCAAGGATTAGATTACAGCGTTAGAGTATGGGTCACCACGTTTTCATGTGGATAGGCTGCACTCGGCTCTGTCAGGGTGTGCTGTAGGTTAGGGAAGGGTTTGTTTGTTTATTGGAAATACCTGGCACGATGTCCCCCTGAGCGCAGGGGGAAGGAGGCATCTCTTGTGCTGCTGCACGCTGTCCATTCCTCTGTCTGTCTGTCCCACGTGGATGGCTGAGCTCGGTCTGGGCTGGCCAGCCTTGGAAGACGTCTCAGAGGGAGGGCAATGCCAACTGCAATGTGGAAAAATGCACAGAATAGAGGGACCACAGTGCTGACTTTTGAAACTTTGGGGTTTTGTCAGTCCTCTGTGCTGGGCTGCTACTCAGCATGTTTTGAGCATTTGTTTGCATTATGTTTGCGTATAAAGGATGCATTTAAGCTGTACAGCTCCCCACGTTTTGGAGCACAGGGCAAACCTTCGTCTTTTGCTGCATCTCCACCCACACGGTCCTAAGGGTGGATTTGCCAGTGCAGGTTTGAGGTCTGCAGTGCCCTTTTTCGGGCTGGAGCTGTGCTCCTGCTCCTCCTTTACACCCTCACAAGGGGAGAGCTGGAAGTGGTAACAGGCAATGAAGACCGTTCTGTTTCAGTTTTGTCTCTTCTCTCTAAAACTTGCTGCCTGCTCAGGTTTGTGCTCTGCCCAGCTGGAATACGGGAGCTGCACTTGTGCTGCTGTCACCGGCTGCAGCCCCGTGGGGTTTGGCTCATGCAGGTCCATCCCAAGCTATGCCTCCAACTGCTCTTGTCCTTCAGACACTGTCTCTAATCAAGAGTGCTGTTCCCTAGGAGGTACAGGCTTGTCCCTGGGTAACCACAGCCCACTTCCATGACCTTGCTTGGAGCCCTGTGTACGCTCGTGGGGAGGTGCCGTGTCTGGTGTCTTGATTTCATTTGGGTGTCTTGACAGAACGCAGTAGGTCTATGGGGACAGTGCTGATGTGTGAGCTGCTATTTAGCGTGAAGTCAATTGCGTGCTTAAGTGTTGCTTTGGGCTGGAGTGTTAATTTTGCTGCAGCTGAGTTTTTCTGTCTGCAAAATGGGTTTAATAATGCTCTCTCTCTTTGGAGATTTCTCCGCTACTTAATTAGCAATTGCAGGTTGCTCAAGTAGTAAGTGAGGAACATAAAATATCTGCATAATTTAACTGTAAGGCCTTGAAATGCCAGTGTTTATATATATGCAGCAGTGGCCTGGCTACAATGCTTATTTAAGGAACTGAGGGTACCTGTGTAATCATCAGCCACCTTTTAAACTAAATGTAATTCTGCCTTAAAATTGCCGATTACAATCATTTCATTAAGCAAATCCGATGTGAAGGGTAACCCAGTGAAATTCTGATGATTGCTTAATTTTTCTTTATACTGTTATGATTATTAATGATGTAAAAGTTAGTGTTGCTTGGTTATGGCTTGTTTCGGATTTAAATCACTTCTAATGCTGTCTGTCCCAGCTGCGGTGTATATCAAGGCTAGCTTATGGTAATATGTTTTCTTAAATCCATTGCAGAATAAGGAAGAAAGTCTTGTTCTAGCTATGAGAAATGTTAAAGGATGTATTACTAACTCTGGCAGCTGTGATGGTGATAAACAAATTAGGCCTGTCATTAATGCCAGGGTCTGCTGGTGTAGTATGTCATGAAACTGGGATATCTCTCTTACTAACTGGCCTATAAAAATATAAATAAATGCAGGGTTTTTTAGTCCTTGCGTAAGAAATTTAAGAGCAAAGCTGCATTGTGATAAGGTTTGTGTAAGCTGACGCTGAGGTCTGTGCGTTGCATGTGGTGTGTTTTCACAGCAAAGGGCACAGAAATGAACTGAGGAGAAAGTTAGTGTGGGGAGAGGCTCCCCAGGAGCTGCAGCTGGTGCAGTCAGGGCTTTAGTTAAGGACAGTATGTGTGTTCAGATGCTTAAATCAATCCCTCCTTAAGACGGTACTTGAAGGTGTGGTTAAAAATCATAGCACAGTGGACTTAGAATGAGTGTATGCTTAGGTGCAGTCAGGAGCAGGATGCTATCAGCTATATCCAGAAACACTCTCTTAATGCAAGACCTCCCAATGGTGCCTTTTTAGAAAATGAACGTGTTTTGAGGGTCAGCCTGGGGGAATGGCTTGGGGTTTTTGGCGTGTAGCTTTGCTTGGGGACAGGGGTGCCACCGCCTTGCGCCGTGCAGGCACCTCCCGTCCTGCTGCACACTGCTGCCTCCAGCACCAGCTAAACAGGTGGCAGGATGGGAAGTGCCGCGCTTGGAATGGAGTTCGCTCTGCACAATAGCTCACCAGAGGCCTGTTTTGTTACAGAACATTGATTAAATAAATATTCCTATGCATACAAAAGAGGAGAAATCTGTTAGAGCTCTCTGCAGTTATTTTTCCATTAATGGCGAGGAGCTCTCTCTAATTTTCCTGCCCCTTTCAATCTGTTTGCCTGTCTTCCTCCCTTCCCATCACCATGAATGCCTTCAAGAGCCTGAGTAACGTACACACCGCCGAGGTTTCCTCTCGTGCAGATCTGCTGCCGCGTTTGCTCCAGCACAATGTGCGCTAGCAGATCCCGCTAGCCAGTACAGGGCATAATTGGCTCCTGTGTGTGAGTGGTTCTGATTAACTTGGTATTTCACGTTCAATATCAGGATTCCTTGTGCTAACTGACAGTCATTTCATTATTTTATATAGCAGCAGTCAAAAATACAATTTTGCAATGTTGGCATCTTGCATAATGTTGACAATTGGGGCAGAATATTTGATGTCTGAAGAATGTCTTTTTTCTGGTGTTTCTGTGACCCCTGATCTTTTCAAACCTTTGAGGCAAAAGTTGCTGCTCTGTGATCTGTGCTGTGAGCAAGGGAGCATGTTTTTGGGGAAAGAACCTCTGATTCAGACACCCTGGCGGCCAAAGACAGTCTGCTGCAAGAAGCAGGTCGAATTCAGTATGAAGTGGTGGCAACTGGGAATAAATTTTGGGTAAAAAAAAAAAAAAAAAAAAAAAAAAAACATACTCAAGGGGGAAAAATAGCTTTAGTTTTTAAGTTCAGCAAATATTTGTCTCAAGAAAGAAATGTTGGTTGAACAAATGTCTGGCTGCAATAGAAGTATGAGAAAATGCCGTGGCATTACTTTGGCTCTATGCAGATGTGGCCAAGATCAAAATCCACTCCAAAGAAAGTAACTTGAATTAGGTTTTTGTTTTTCAAGCAATAATCTTTCTGCCTTGGACAAAACAGAAGTCATCGTTGTTGTTTTTCTTGGAAAAATTTAGAGCTGTTATTCTAGAGATGTAAATTACATCATGTATTTTTTTCATATTTAAAGACCACAAACGAATCCACCTTCTGTTATGAGTTTGCTCTAAAATTCTTGCCCTATTGGCTAGATATGGGAGCGGGTTGTGGAGGTGCCCCCTGGGTAGGACTGGTCCTCTGCACACTCCGGCGAGGAAGACACCTTGTCCTCTTTCCTAAGCAGTGATGCGATTGCTGTGCTTGAAATAAAGCCATGCCAGCATGCTCCACTCTCCTGCTGCTCTGCATCGCTGAGGGTTAGAGAGGACTGTATCTACAAGTCTGAAGCAGCAGCCCAAAGTTTTTATCTTGTATTGATTACTGTGGGCAATTAGTTGGAAGCGACACAAACCAGAGTTTAATTCTAATTTTACATACCACCAACAAGCCAGCTGTTCTCTGTATTCTTCCATGATAATGCAATGCAATTATTTTTTTGTCTTTCAAGATGTCATTTTATGTTGATGTGTTTTCCCACTAACCCTTTGGCATTGAGTGCTTAGAGCAAATTCATTTTTTTTTCCCCGTAACACAAGAAAACCTCAAGTCCAGTGGCCAATGGGCTGTGCTAGAGACAGCTGAGGAGGAATGTGAAGTGATGTGCAAAGAGGAAGGGCCCGGTTTGAATTTGAAAGCCACTGGGATGTGTGGAGTGATTAATGGTATTGTTGCTTTTTAGCTTCATCAAAAGGCCTCAGTGTAAGGGTTTCTAAGGAATGCTGATAGTCACAAGAACCTATCAAAGGGTATGGAAAATATGAAATGAGCAAGCAGGAATGGGAGTTAATTACTGAACAGTGATTACTCTGATATAACCAATTATTGGATCATTAAATGTTTATTACCTTTTTTTATGCTTCTTTCCCCCATAAGTGCAGTTTTGTCCTCACAGTATTAAAAAAGGGGTGGGTCTAATGCATGAAAAGCCTTTTCAAAGCCTGGAAGGTATGAAAAGAGCATCTCATCCTAGCACCTGACAGGCTGTCCTGCTCGTCCTGCTTCCCGTTGCTCTGCATATTTGGGGTGAAGTGCTGTGAACCCTCTTTAAAGGCCAGATGATCTCATTTCTAGGAAGGAGTTAGCGATCGGAGCAGCAGGAGAGCATCTCCGTGGGACATAGCAGCAGGTCCTCTGCTCTTCAGGCAGTGACGAAGCTCGGTTTGTGCCTTGTGCTCCAATACGAGGTGGATGTGGTGTGTTTGCCCATCTCCCAGCAGCTTTTCCTTGGGCCCTATCGTCTTCCTAAGGCCCTCTGTTTCCTGGAGCTGGAGTGACAAGTCTTCATTTTGTTTGGGCTTGGAGCACCCCTTCCTTCTCCATTCCCTGAGGAAGGAGTTTCTATTGCAGGGCCGAAGGGCAGCTATGTGGAAGCGAGATGTAAACCATGCCCAGGTCTTCCATTGGATGTCTGCAAACTGCAAAATAGCATCTTTTCAGGCTGACTGTAGTTACTTTGAATGGCATTTGAGGGTTTAAAATGTTAAAGCAATTTTTAAAAATATAGCTATTTGTGACTTTCATAGATGATCCTTAAACGTTGAGTTGTTTAAGCTTTGTATCTCAGGGGAGGAAGGGTCAGGGTAAAAATGTTCCTTCCCTGGCATCGCTGTGTTTCCCTGAGGCTGTGTGCATGTACCGGAGTGGGGCTGCCTCTACCCCTTGCCTCTGTGTCTTTGGGGGCTGGTGGAGTGGCCCCAGGGACAGCACTCAGTCCTGGTGGACCACAAGCCTCTGTGAGTGGATTTTATACCTGTACTGTGGGCAGAGGGTGTGTGGCCCTTGTGAGACCTGGCTATTTACACCAGGTCACTTATTTCTGTGGTGGTCGGGGTGTCTCGGCCCCAGCTGATGCCGTCGCCACCTCTCAGTGACTGCGGCAGGGCGCTCTTGAATACCATGGGCCTGTGCGTGTGGTGAAGTTCTTGTGAAGCAGGTATTTCCATGCCCTTATTTGTGAGTTTAGCGTGATCAATGTTCTTATGAACTTTTTTCCTAACATGACCCAACCAGCCAAATCTACTTCTTGACCTTCCCTCCCGAATACGGTTTTCAGTTTTCACCTCAGAGGCCTGAGGGTGAAAACTGATGGGGGACTTGCTGGGAGCACACAGCAGGAAAAGTAAGGTGCTGTATGTGGCTTTGTGTTATTACTGCTGTGGAAAAGGAGGAAATGCTATTGAACCATGCTCCTGGGAATCCAGATTATTGTCTTCACTGCAGTGCTGTGTGTCAAATCTGTTGTGTGGTGCTTGGGACTTTGCCCTCTTTGGAGGTACTCACTCCTCATCAGCTGATGGATGGGCTTTTCCCTTAAATTCTTCGAAGGATTACTTTATTCTGGAGTCTTTTCTATATTTTTATTTCTCCGTTTATTTATTTATTTATTTTTTAGAAGACAGACCATGTTTACTTTGTGAAGCAAACATTAAGCGGGTCAGTTCTGTGCTGCGCACGAAGATGACTCCATCCCTGCAGCGCACGTCTGCAGTCAGGGCCTGTCAGAGATGCTTAAAAGATGGGTCACTGGCGGCAGCTCGGGTTCCCACACCGGCCAAATACCATCGCTCTGAATATCCAGCAGTGATACAGCAGCAAATTGCAGCCATAAAAAAACTCCTTTATTCTGCTTTATGTCGTGCTGGGGATGCAGGCTGGTTCGTGGGGCTCGGTGTCCCAGATACTCCAGCCCTGCGAGTGAGAGGTGCAGGGCCCTTGGTGCTGCTGCTTGCAGGCATGTCTGCAATTATCCCTGTTTGACAGCCTCTGTGTAAAATAGTCATAATAATAATAATGAAATGTCCCTCAGGACTTCCTCTTAATAACTGAACACAGAACAGCAGTTGTAAACTGTCTCTGTAATGTCACAGAGGAGAGGACAAGGCTTGGCATCCCGGGCCTCGCCTCCTCGAGAGGTGCGGTGTGGTAGCAAGGTGTGGGAGACGAGCCAGCCCCCTGGACTGCTGCAAATGCTGGATTTCAGTGAAAGGCCGGCTAGGAGCAAGGTCAAAGCAAGCCCAATAAGCGTAGCAAACAGCAAAGCTGCAAGGCAAAGGTAGAGGTTAATGCGAGGGCTACTGGCATTAGTGCAGCATGTGGTCAGCTTGCTGCGAGCAGGTTCTGAACCGGGAGATAATGAGGAGGGTTTACTCTAATTCTATTATAATGTATAATTAACTAGCATAATTGATAGCAATTTTCCCTGCGTGTCTGTGTGTGTACATAGTCTCATTTTCGACTTTTGTGCAGTTCTACCATGTGCCTTCCACTGATGCAAACCGTCCGGTGGCTCCCCCAAGCCTGGCTGAGCCCACGGATATGGAAGGGGAACAAAGTTTTCCAGAGCCTCTGAAATAAGGCATGTCACGTATTACCTAGGTGGTACCCTGGGTTAGGTAGAGCCACTGATAAAGCAAGCAGCGTGCTGTGTTGAGAACCAAAGATGGAGTTGAGGTTTGCAGAGAGCGAGGGATGGGTCAGCTCTGTTTCTCCCTGGTTTGTCTGCATCTTCTATTTATGCCTGGTGCTCTGTCAAGCAGAGAGCTTGAACTGAATTTTGCCTCTGCGATCATCTTTTGCACAGGATAAAGTTAATGCTTTGGGGCTACACAGAGACATAAACATGGCTGTGTTTCAGGTCCACTGGGGATTTTCGTTTTCATGGTGCACAGAGTAGGCAAACCACTGCTGGTTCCTCTGGCCTTGCTCTGCAGGACAGAGAGCAAATAAGCAAAATCTTCCCTTGCCTGAAATCAACTCAAAGCCCCAGGCTGCAATACTCCGCAGATGTGAAGTTTGGCTTTTGTTTTATTTAGACAGGTAGGGAAACCCCTGCTGTGGTATTGAGTGTGGATGCCGTACAATGACCTGACCTACCAGGTGTAAAATCAGGCAATATTCCAAGTGGTGGCTGTTGCTGATGTTGTACCTGCTGCTAGATCCTTGATGCTATGTGAAAACATCAAGATGGCAACCTTAGATTTAAGAAAAGATAAAAATCTGGCCCTTGTGGTACAGCAGTATGCCTAGAGTCTTGAATTATAAAGTTACAGAATCTGTATGACAAGTGAAAATATTGAACGATTTGTCTTGATGGTTGCTTTGCTTGTCCACTCACTTGATTTTGCAGGGTAAGGTTGAGGGCATTAGTATTTACTTAATTTTTCCTTCCTTATCTGGCAATACAGTTTTCCACTGTAAATGCAAATAACTGACTTCCCCATTCTTAATCCCTCGGGATGGGAAACCAAAAGGCCATGCTCTTGTTTGAGAGTTAGGATTTAGCCTTCCAGCTCCCTTAAATGTTAGCAGGAAATGTGGCTAAAGGCTCCCAAATACTGGACTGAGACTCTTCCCTTGAGGTTTTGGTTTATTTGGAAATTCAATTTGTATTTTTTCTTTTTAATTTCAAAGGTTATGCAACACTCTAAGCCTCAGATTTTAGGTCACTCTGCCTTTTACAGCCAGATCCACCTCATCAGTGAGAAGGTTCCCAGAGGACTGCAAAAGACTCAGGCTTAGTGTTATCCACAAAAAATGTGTATAATAGGTGTATAATGCAACCTCTCTTAGCTTGACAAGTGCAGTGTGAACAGTGTTATGGGACAATTGCATGCACTTAGTACTTTTTTGCAAAATATTGCCAATTGCCATGGGCTGAATGATACCAGGGTCTTATAAATAAATACCTGTCAGTACTTGTGACGGAGCCAAGGAAAGTCAGGTGGAGAAATCAGTGAGATTGGCTTTCATGCAGGGTTTCAGCATCTGAGGCACTGCTAAATCTAGCAAAGGATTAATACCAAAATAATCCTGCTTGTCCAGGAAACCCGTGACAACATGAAGGTTTGAGATCAGTGTGATATGCTTTAGAATGAGTGCAATAATGCATTCAGAAATCACCAGAGATAGAAACCAATTGCTATTCATCCTACATCACATCTGAGCTTTCCTACAGTTTGTTTCCTGCTCTAGTGATAGCAGACAGCCCCTTCCACTTGAAGCCCAGCATCATTTCAGTGGCGGCTTTCACCAGAACCCATAAAAATTCATCCAAAGCCAGTGAAAATCCCTCTATTGCTCAAAATCAATTCCTCTTACCATTTGAAGAGTCTCATCCCAGACTTCAGGTGGTCTGTACTGTTCTCTGGTGCTGTTAGCATTCTGGCTGCAGAAGTTGTGTTAGAATGGGAGGAAAAGCAGAGTAGCAAGTGGGAGGATACGGGTGGTGCTGTGCATGTATAT
The DNA here is from genome assembly GCF_009819795.1 of Aythya fuligula. Lineage (NCBI taxonomy): Eukaryota > Metazoa > Chordata > Aves > Anseriformes > Anatidae > Aythya > Aythya fuligula. Next base: position 2,421,896 of record NC_045578.1, on the reverse strand, counting down.
TTTTCCTTGAAAGTAAACATCCAGATCTCACTAATCAGTGGCCATTGAACGTCCATGCTGGAAAATCTCATCTGTAATTCTGCTGCTTGTTTCCTGTGTCTTTCAGCTGTCTCGTGGTGTTTTGCGTTGGGATGGGTGTTCTGAGCTGTGCCACCCAAACCATTGAAACACAGCACACAGCTCAGCACGGAGCTGCTGCAGCTTCTGCTCGGGCTGTGTTCAGGGCTGTGCTCGGGCTGCGTTCAGGGCTGCCAGAGCCGATCCTGATGCCTGCACCCAACCTCTCCTATCACACTCCACTGCTGGCCTTGAAGCTGAGCTGTGTGGGACTTGTGTTTTCTAAGCATTCTGTAAGGTGCTGAGCAGAAAGGAATGCATGGGGGCAGCCTTTTCTTTCTTCAAAACCCATTTGCCCACTTGACAGGTGCAGAGGTGAGGTGATCCACGTCCCCAGTAAGGCTGTGCCTACAGGTCAGGATTGTTGGGATTTTGGGTAAACACGTCTGCAGTTTTGGGTAAGCCTTGTCTGCAGCTGCCCACACCTGGTACATTTGCAAAAATAAACCAGAGCAGGCAGGGTTCCTCATGATTCCCTGGCTTCAGGCAGGTCCCTGGGAACCAAGGGTGTCTCAAGGCCTTAGGGCATTGCCTTCTGCCCTGGTGGGAGTGGTGGAGGTGTGGGGCTGGCCCCACACTTGGTGGTGACGGCACCTGCTGTGGTGAAAGATGCAGGCAGCCTCAGCTGCTTCTCCACCGGGGGAGAGCTTGCTTTCCCAAAAACACTTGTATTTTTTAAGCCATTTATTTTCTGTTGCACTGAGTCATTAAACATTCCTGCTTGTGTTTTGTTGGTTTTACCCTCTGTAGGAGCTGAGGGAATTTATTCAGTGTCTCATTCTGGTAATGGAGGGGGCTGAGGAGGTGCTTGACTGCCTGACTCGGCAGGCGGAGGCACGGATGTTGCTGTGTGTGACATCTTTCTAGTGAAGTGGGATGTCAAGATCTGAGATCCTTTTCCACTTAGTGTACAAGAGCATTAGAACAAAAGGAAACAAAAAGCAGCCCTGCACCAAAAAAGAAACCAAACCCAAACCCCTCTGGCTAAAGGTGCATTTTTAATGCCGAGAGCAATTTCAGACAGAAATTGCATGAGATGCTTTACCTGAGTGTTAGTGGATGTGCTGGGGTCAGAGGAATTACGCTGGTTTACACCAGCCAGGCATGCGACCCTCCTGTTTTTATTCCATTCCATCTGTGTTCACAGCAGATGGTGATTATTATGTTTGCTCAGATCAATGAATATTAAAAAAAAAAAAAAAAAAAAAAAAAAAAGAGAAAGCAAGACAAAATAAAATGCCCTTCAACTCAGTAGAGTCACCCGAGGTTCAGTTGTAGCCCCCGGGTTTTCATTTGGACAATGTTAAGTTATAGCAACTTAAATGGAATTTTTATGAGCAATTGTTTTGCCGTGAAGCAGGCTCTCCCAGGGCAGCGGCCCAGGCAGATATCTGCCCGTCGGACAGGCTGACTGCCCTGTCCAGCCAGCCCTGCTCTTGTGGGGTGTGCTGATGGGGTAGGATGCTTGTCTGACCAGGGGCATATCTCTCCCTCACCCTGATTTCCTGGGAAAGTCACTTGTTCACAAAACAATGTCTTAGAAGTGTGTGGAATTTAGAAGTGCATATCAAGAAATTATTTGCGACGCAATCAGAGCTGGTCTGCTGGAGCCTTTCCTCCTGACTCATTCAGTCCTGGGCTTTTCTGTGTTTGCTTTGGTTGCTGGTTTTGCCCCAGCAGAGTCTCCCTGGGCATGAGGACACGTGGATCCTCAGCACCGAGACATCCCCAGGGCGGTGGGGTGAGGAGTGGCCCTGTGTACGTGCTTACTGCCCAGCAAAGGATCGCAGCAGGGAGGGGAGGCTGTCTGGAGGCTTAGAATTGAAGAGACTGAAGGAATAATAACAAACAGATCACTTTTATATGCACTAGAAAAAAAAAACATGCATTGCTGTCTGGGCTCTTAGCTGAGATTTTGCAGGGTTTTCCTGGCTTGCAACACAGCCCCCAGACCAGGGAGTGCGGGAGGAGGCTGCTGTGCCCGTGGGCAGAGGAGGTCTGTGCAGGGGGACCGGAGCTGCATGGCAAGGAGGGGCAGCAGTGCTGTGGGAACGCCACCCAAAGCAGTGGGACATCAGGTGTTTCCACGCCTGGCTTGTTTGCAGCCAGCTCAGGTAGCATCTCCCTGTTGTTTTTTTTTTTTTTTTTTTGCTGTTTTATTTATTTATGGTGTTATTTCTTTCAGATGTCTTTGTTCAAGCCTGATTGCAGTGGCCTGTTCAGACAGCAGAACAATTTAAGGTTGTCTTTGGCAGAGGCTGAAGGCTGTCTCCTGCTATGGGTGGCCTGCTTTGTCCTTTCCTGGCACAAAAGATGAATATTCTTGGGATTTTGGTACAAAGGAGCAGAAAGGAAACAAGAAGTGTTGGGAGATGGAGTGTGGGGTGAGACCAGCCATTCCTGACACATCCAGTAGTTTTTTTCCTCTGCCATCCGATCTGATCGCTGGACGTTCTGTAACCTTGTCCTAACACGTGCAAGATGTGACCAAAGCAAATGCTTGTGCAGCTCGGAAAGCAGAAAGTCCCTGTTCTGTTGACAGTGTCTGTTAGCTATTTAATATTTTGAAAGTATATTTATAAGTGCACCTGAATCAGTGTGTGTGCAGCCGCCGAGATGATGGCGTGCAGTCTGTCGATGGGCGCAGTCTGCGTGCTCATCTTCACGTGCTGGTGGGACAGTCCTTGCCTCGGTTGGCCAGGCCTGCTCCTGGGCTTTAGGGCTGGTTTAAAAATGTCCAGCTTGGAGCCATGGGAATCACACAGGGCTGGGTGTAGGGGAGGAACAGAAACAGCCGCATGTTTACCAACCCCTGCCTTTCTGTTTGGAGAAACAAGTCTAGATTCTTGAGCCACGTGAGGAATTGCTCGTGTTTGTTCCCTGCGTTCTCAGCGACTATTGAAAGTGGTGTTCTGCTCACAGCAGCACGTTTTTAATGGGGACTAGCTTTTACTTTCGTATTTTTGGAAATTACTGGAATCAGCTGTCCTTCTGGGGAAGCTGTTGCATCCTACTGAAATAGAACATCGTGCCTTCAGGGGTGCGTGGTATTTCATAATACATCCCTATATTGTGCATTAAATGATAAAGCACTGTAATAAAATATGCCTGGAGAGTTCTTATCTATTTTATGCCCTGTAACATTTTTCTATTTGCATGAAGCATTAAGGTCTACTAAGAAAAAGAATGGGGTGGGTCAGAAAGCGGGAGGATGGGCTTGTGGGGATGGGATTTTTCTACTGGGAGGAGCACAGCTGAGAAGGAAGCTGATGAAAGATGAATCTTGTACAAAGTCAGCATTTCAGGAGCCTGTCTTTTACTTTCAGGGGGCAATGGTTGTGTGAACCTTGCACGGTTCTATTCATAGGTTAAGAGCTGTAAGAGGCTTGTGCTTCTAGAGGCCCAAGTTCAGGTACGGTCATTTCATGAGTGAAAACCAGGCAATGCAGTGGGCAGGGTCAGTGGTGAGTAATGGCTGTGTCGCAGCAGGACCCTGCTCTTCCCTTTAACTGGGGACCTCTGGTCAGGAAGGGTCCAGGAGTGTATTTGAGAGCTGGAACAGATTTTGCAAGGTGCAGATGTGGAGCTTACGAGAGCTCAATTTAGAAGCAACTGTGCTGCCTGTGACTTGAAGTTTCTAGTCATGACGACTGATTTTCCTGAAAGCTGAAGTCTATTCAGTTAAAATGACATAATTTCAGGTCTTTGGCATTTGTAAAAGATGCTCCTGCTTCCCTCTTTCATCTACTTTTCTCCTAGCTTTTTTTCCACCTTTCTCTTCAACTCATTCCCATAGTTTCATCTTCACTTTCGTAGCTTCATCTTGAGGGCATGTAAAGCTGAATGTCGTTGTTACTGTTATGACACCCTTTAGCTGATTATTTTTCTAGTTCTGAGGTTTGCATCCTGAACCAGACACTCTGTGCCAGCAGTCACCCAGTTTTGGGATGTCCCTTGAGCCTGTTGCAGCTCCCGAGTAACAGATCATTATGCTACCTCTTTGTGCCTCAGCACCAGTGTTGTACCCCAGGGTTCCACGGGGATATGTGCCCCCTGCCCTGCTCCATCCCCCGAGTGCTACAGGCAGGTAGAGGAAAGGCATTCCCTGCCCTGATGCACATCTTCCCCACAGCCCTTTCCCCTTCCTATCCCTGAGGGCAGTCCTAGGGAAACGCCAGGGCTCAAGAGCGTTCTCAGCATACACAGGGTATCAGGAATCATTGAGTGGAATTAGAGAAGGAAATATGTCAGCGTACACCTGCATGGATTGCTGCATCATAAGCGCTGTGTCCCCTGTCCTGAAGGGGTCCAATATCATGGGAAGAGGTACAGTGATGGGCTGTGGGGAGGGTGGTCAGAGAAAAAATACCTCCAGTGGAAGGACTGGGTGAGCAGAGAAGGGTTCTTCGGTGCAGGAAAGGGATGATTAAGCAGGAACGTGATGAGCACTGATACAGGCATGAGTAAGGTAGATGGAGAGTGACTGTTCAAGCGCTTCTTCATACGAGACTTGGTGCTGGCGGAGAATAGAGGAGGCTCGGTGCAGGCAGGAGATATTCTGTGAGCAGCAGTGAGCTGTGGAGCACACCGCCACGGGGTGTGTGCAAAAAGCTGCTGTGGCTTCGGAAATCTGCGGGAAGAATTTGTGGAAGAAACCTGGATTAAGGCTGCTAAGGAGCATGGCTTGGGGAAGCCTGAGTGGCAGCTTCTGCAGGTGGCTGATTCCTCTGGGTAGCCTTGTTACATGCTGAGCTTGCTTTTGCCTTCCGTAGCCTTTCAGCGTGGGCTGGTGGTGGAGCGCTTGCCTTTCGGGGGAGAAGGTGGGTGACAGCATCAGGCAGGCTGGCCTTGAGCCCTCCAGCTCTTCCCGAGCGACACCACCAAGGAGGGAAGAACGGCGGTCTGGGGAGAAGCTGCGTTGGACTGAACTCTGTATAGCTTTGTTGTTGTCTGGATGAAAGCTGCTTTAGGATGTGGGGAATTTCAGAGAGCCGGTCCCTGGTTCTCTGCAAGCAAGCAGTGATGTTCTTTGTCTCCCTTAGCCCAACTTGTCACGTTACTGAAATGGAAGGCTTTCTCCTGGTGTGGCTGAAAACAGGGAGCCCTCTGGCAATTATCCATCTTGTTCAGATTTTCTTGTTCTTCCAACTCATTTAAATGACATTTCTTTTCCTTTTCTGTAGCCTCGATGCCTCTCTGCAGCCTGATTCCCCTCTTACACTGGTCTAAATTGCAGAAACCTTATTAAAATCAAAGTATTTAAATGAGGCTAGGTGCAAGGAGAACGGAGAGCCTTCACTGGAAGAAGCATACGCTGTTGTTTCATTGCTCTGGGGCCCTGGAGGAGCACGGTTCATCTAGCAGCGGGCTCAATAAAGATGCAAATTTTATACCTTCATCTGCTGTTAACATCAAAAAAGATACAGGGCTTGTAGGAGGACAGTGACTTGGTTACAGTGTGAGCTCGTTGGTTTTTGTGCCTGTTACCCTGGTCCTTGCAGGCATAGCTGGGAGTGACCCCTTCTTTGTGTGCTGGGTGTTGGAGATGCGGGGCTGTCACTGTCCCTTACAGGCTGAGAGGTGGCTTGGGCACTGACATAACTCACAAACAGCCTGGTATGGGCTCTTTTACTTCCCTGGAAAGAAAGGGCTCTTCTCCCTCTTTCTCTAATGAAAAAGAATGGAGGGGGAAAAAAGACAAAAACCAGTATATTATGAACTGCCTTCTACCTGCAGTTTCCCAATTACCTAATTATGACACAAATTTGCACGCACACGCACACACGGGCTTTTTTTAAAGCAGACTGTTGCTATTCCCTTTCTGTACAAGGTTTTTAGTCACTGTACATCTTGTGTCTTTAAATAATGTATTAGGAACATTTTCGAGTCTGTAAGTGCTTTTTTAATGAGAGTGTGAAGATTTTAATGGGACTAGATTGCTTTTCATGACATTTCAGAGTGACTTAATTGTAACAATGTTGAGAGGCTGTATTTTAAAGTTTGCTAAGTATGTCTGGTGCGGATTGTAGTCAAATGCTTTAAAGACAGAATGGCTGATGAGATCAGATATAGCTTCCCTTTTTTTTTAGTGTCAGCTTTGTTAAAGAGCAGAGTTTGCAAAGTTGATGCACAAGTCTGTGCTCGGAAGAAAAAAGGATTTTAAGGTCTGAACGAGTGGTGGATCAGCCGTTCTGTTTACTCCTGTTCTGGGTAATTTTCAAGGATTGTTTCCTGGAGTGCTGTGCTTGTGCTTGGTGCTCCTGCAGTCATTGATAGAGCTGTGGAGTGTTTGTAAGGTGTGTTGTTGCTGTTTTTTTTTTTTTTTTTTTTTTTTTTTTTTTTTTTTTTTTTTTTTTAAAGCAGCAGCTGGGTTTGATACAGAATTCAGCCACAGGTTAATTTTGGCAAGTGTAAGTGTTGCGGACTGCTTCAGGCTGGCTTTTAATTTGTGGCCAAAGGGCAGGTGGAGGAATTTGCATTAGTCTCCACCAGAAGGTGGGCTCAGTGCTGGTTCTCTCCCCATCCCCTCCGGGCCAGCAGAGCTCCCTGGAATAAGGAAAGAAGAAAGCCCAAAGCAATCAGTGCATAACTTATACACACATGTAGGTGTGTGTGTGTGTACTGCTGTTGGTATACAAACACTAAGGAAAAAAGAGTGTTGGACTGCTGCAATGTGAAAGAGCACGTACCGATTTGCATTTCTGTGGTCTTTTCTGCCTGAAGACTTAACGGTATTGGCAGAGCATAAACGAAACAACCGAGAGCCCCGTGGTGAAGCAGAGCATCCCAGTGCCCCAGGTGGTTCGCTCCAGGTCACCGGTGGCACAGCCCCGTGGGGCTCCATGGGGTCACTTAGGCAGCGACAGAGCTTGTGCTGGGGAAAAGCAAAACTAATCTGAGTTAACACCAGCCTACACCCAAAGCAACTTCCTGAGCGTAGGTTTAATTCTCATCCAAAACGAAGAAAAAGCAGCATTCAGGCATTTTGAGGGAATCTGGGAGTTAAACCTGGTGTTTCCCATGAATGCAACAGGGAGAAGAGATGCAATCATTCAGTCGATTTGCATGTGGAGTTGTTAGTATGTGCCAGTGGTAATTTTACACAACTTGCCCAGTGCTTGTTGCTGTCTCATGTGCCTTGGCGTGGGATTGGGGAACACCTGGTATTTGGCGATATGCACCAGGGCAGAGATTTATGGTCATCGTACCTGAATATAAACCCCTGGAAATCAATGAAGCTCCCCTGCGTTGCTGACCTGAGCATCTGGCTCCTTGCATCCATCTTGACTCTGCTTTGGTAGCTGCTGAAGGGCTGGTTCTGAACCCTCCCCTAGCTGATCGCAACCCCAAATTGCTGTCTGTAAGCCAGCCCCTAAAACAGAAATACACCAAGTGCTTTGCTCGTGGCTGATTCCACACAAGCCCGATGGGACGAGCGATAGCGTTTGTTCTGCAGCACAGACAAGCCAAGAGGGCCGGGCTGCTGGCAGCGGGACTTCAGCGGCAGGATCGAAGGCTTGGAGGAACGCCGGGTCTCTGAGTTGTCACTGACATACACGGGGCTTTTTAGCCTCAATTCTGATAAAAGACTTATTTACACTGGAAAATAATGGGGGAAAATGCTCATTTAGGAACAAAGTTGTGTGAGAAGATGCTCTGGGAGTCCTCGCAGCTAGGTAAGGCAGGATCGGCTGCGGTGGTTTCCTGGTGTGCCCGTACCTCTCAAACCCTGGTCTGTTGGGAGAGCTGAATTGCAGGGTTAGGCAAATCCTGCCCAGAGGCTGCGACAGGCTTTCATCATTACTCCTTTCGTCTGAATATTGCAGAGGAAGAGATGCCTAATCTTGTCCTTGAAAATAAATGTAAAGGCGGACTAAGGAGATTTGCAGCATTGCTGAGCCAGCCCAGTTCCAATTAAAGTCCATCGGTGCTAGAGCTGCTCCTTGCGTGCTTAAAATGACGTGCGTGGACGTCTAGTGGCCAAGGTTACCTGTAAGCAGCTTTACCTTCAGGTGTGGTCAGGACTGCTTCAACGCCACCTCTTGATTCCTGAAGGATTCCTGAAGAATTTCACGGGGCCTTGTGGGGACAGAGGTGGCGGCTCAGCAGGGTGCTCCAGATGTTGCTTTAGCCGCTCTTGCTGGTGATTTCTTTGTGTGGTGGGAGCTGTGCACGGTCTGTTGATCGTAGGTGGGTACACATAGGTCTTTGGGGAGATGTTAGATATTTTCTCTTCTCCTCTGTTAGCCAAGGATGCTCGCCAGCCCACTAAAGACTTTGTTTTCATCTCCATCATTTCAAGAATGACTATTGAGGATCTCTGACAACTGGTGAAGAAAGGGAATATTTTTGTTAGCAGCTGAAAGCCCCTGAGCAGGGGGTATCTCTTGCTCACACTAGTCTCTCATAGGGATCTTGCCCACTTCCAGAGGGTACGCGCTCATCAGTGTGATTTACGGAATCATTTTTGCTTACCAAATGAGCTGTCTGTGGGGTGGCCTCCTCCAGCTCCCTGCCCAGCCACGCTCTTCCATTACGTGCTGGCCTGTGGCTGCCTCCAGTGCTGTGTTTGTGCTGCAAGAGCACTGGGATAAGAATGGTTTTATTTCTCTTTGATCCTTAGCATCGTTGATCTGCACAGCACCTGGCTGCTGGGGCTGCCCAAGAGTCCTCCTAAGAAAGAAGGGGAAATCATGACATTTAAAATGGTTTATAAGGTGAAATGTAGGGAAGTGGGGACACTGGGCATGCCGTCAGCAGCACTTAGAGGAAGGCTCTGTACCATGCAGGATTAGACTATAACCAGCTGTAAACCCAGGCTTTAATAATTAGTGGCTCTTATAATTGCAGATTAGCCTCAAATGCATCTACCTGTTTGTACAGGACGGAAATGGGGTAAAAGTTGTCTATGGAGATGTAATATGGAAATGACAAACATCCACTGACAAAATGCACCTTGGAGGTTTTGATTAGATTAAATCAAATGGTTACAGCATGCGGAGCCTTTCGCGTGTATAGGGCATCCTAATGGCCCTGAAAGCTTCCCAAATCCTATTAGATAGGTTAATCTCGTTGGAGAATACATTCCAGGTCTACATAAACTGCGTTGCTATAATACTTTCTGTGGTTGCCTAATCCTTTAAGGTGAACTGTCATAGACTAGCTCTGTGGACTGCATCACAATGTGGTGCTCCAGGAGAGTTCAGTAAGAGTGCAATTAAAACAGAAATAAAGGAGCTCCCCAGAAACCCCAGTTTCAAGCTTTCCTCTTTCCAGATGAAATAGGCATGGTGTCGATGAAAGTTCCTCTTCTTTACACTGAAGACAGAGCTGAGCCTTCGTGTCCTACTCTATGAAGGATGCCTGTTGAGATATTGTGGTCCTTGAACTATCGCAGCCCCAACCATGGGAGTTGTTGGTTGCAGACGACAGAACCTGCTGAGCTTGCTGTGCTGCGACGTGAGGTGTGACATCCAGCATCCCTGAGCAGGCACAGGGGACTTGGGAAGGGCTGGTTCTGCCGGGACAAGTGCTGCTGGTGGGGCAGCCCCGTGCCTCTGTCTGGGCTGGTGGGGCACGGGGCTGCTCTGTGGGTTCTGCCCCTGTGGCCTGCTTGTACCTGACCTGTGCTGTGAAGAGTAACTCTCAAGTTGACAGAGTGAAGTGGAGCTGCAATTCAGGGATGATAGCTTCATTATGAATGAATAAAAATCAGAAGTTTTTGCCTTATCGTGCTGTGTTTTATTTGTGCTGCTCGGGGAGAATTGCTTTGTTCAGTCCCATGGATGCTCTGTGTCCCCTTGCCTGGTGACTCCCTCCTGAGTGGTGGAGGAGCCGTCGGGATGTGACCAACTGCTGGGGGGCTGCAGCTTGGGGAGGGGCTGTGTTACCTCCCCAGTGGAGGCCTGGGGGGGTTCTTCAGTGGTGCTCCCCATGTTGGCTGCTCTGGGTTTGGTGCCCAGCAAGCCCTAGGTGGGGTGGCTGCTCACTGGCCCTTTGTGGGGAGTGTGTGCACCTCGGGACATGGGGATGGAGCTGAGCCCTCCATGAACCTGCAGCTCAGCTGCCCACATCCAGCTCCCCTCTCTTTGAAGCCACTTGATAAGCCTGGTGCCTTAATTCATCTCTCCGTGCCCAGCCAGAGGAAGGGGTTGGTTATTTCACTGGGTGCTGCAGCAGGAAGGGGCCCCGTGTTTGCAGTGAAGCCGTTGGCATCCGATTTGCTTCCTCTTCTTCCTGCTCTTGCTCCTGGCTGTTTGACAGCTATCTGCTGGTGTGACAGGCATGGTGACAATGTCCCAGCCTCTGTTCCCTGGTGGCTGGCCTCGTGGAGCAGCAGCAATGCACATAGGTCTGCTTTCCTCCGAAATAATGTGATGCTCCTTACTTGCCTGCACCCACGGGGCTTTTGAGTGAATGACCTGGCCCCATGGCAGCATTAGGCTTCGAAGGGCATGAACCAGTTACCTTAGCAGCCTTTCCAGCCCCTCCACGAGCAGGCCAGGTGAGGAGAAGTGTCCTTTTAGCTGCTGGTCTGCACCTGATGGCAGGAGATGTGGTGCGTGCTCTGTGCTCGCAGACCTGGCTCCACGTGCAAGCAGCCGTGCACTAAATGTGCATGTGTGTATCTTGAGTGCGTGTACAACCTGGCTGCCTGCAGTTAAATAACAATTAGATTTGCTTGTTGACCATTTGGCACTTAGCAGTCTCATAATTAGTAACTGTAAACCAGTAGAGACAATGAAGCAAATCCCTATTTTTTATAATACTGCCCTGCTTTATGACTATCTGCAAAATCGTAACAGCCTGCTTGTACAACAAAGCAAACACTTAAGTATTTTGACAGATGTTTTATATTAAAAAGAGTTGAGCTTGTGTATTAGTTTGCTGTTCCTGCATTGTCTTTTTTTTTAAATTATTATTATTATTTTTTTAATTGAATGCACCAATGGCTGCTGTTACCTGCTTCTAATTAATTTGCATGGGTGTTGGGAGGCAGACGTGCAGGTCCCATAGCGGGGAGCAGGGAGCGAGGTGCCCTCTGGATTTGCTTTGAAGGAGAACATTTTGGGTCAGTATCCTCAGGGACAGGAGGAGAAATCCCTATTCATGTAAAAACAAAAGAAATTCCAATGTGAGTTACCTGGAGCCCATGCATGGGAAGCACAGCAGTCCTGCCTTCTCTGCTGCCTGCGTGCATGAAAGCACCAGCAGTGAGTCCCAGCACCCTGTGGGAGCGGGCTGGTTGCTCACCTTGATCTGGGAGTGAGGCCGCTGCCTTCGGGGGCTCTTCTGGGATCTGTCCCCATTCTTCATGTGCTCACTGGCACGGGGCAGCAGGGTCGGCCCCAGCTGTGGTCCCTGCAGGAGAGGCCCGGCTCCCTTCTGGCTCATGAGGGTCCGGATGTGGGACCGTAAGGAGATGCTCCTGCATTTGCTCAGTGTTGTGTGGCACATGGAATAGGTGCATGAATCCCCGCTGGGCTCTCCTGACACTGGGATGAGAAACAGGCACCTTTGGGGCAGGGCTTGTCCCATTTCAAAAAGGTTTGGCTGGTTGAGTCTGGAGCCTCTGTTAATTCCAGTTCCTTGTAAACAAAGCCAAATGAAAACAAAAAGAGCAGATTTCTACTTTAATTAATATTGGAGCAGGTTCTCTCTTGCACATTTGTCATTTCTTCCCTCACCATTCCCTTGAAATAATTTACTTTCTCTGCTTAAAAGATCCCTATATTGTTATTGCTCTCACAGTGGTGTGCGCTGCACTTGCTAAATGAAATTTATAATGCTGGAATTAATTTAGTAGGTTTCTTCCATTTTCTCTCCACGTACACTTTAAAAAAAAAAAAAAAAAAAAAAAGAGAAGTTCTTTAAATTAACCTAATGTAACTGGATTTGTTTTCACTTTATTAGCTTTGGAGGGGGCCCTCTTGGGGACCTCGGTGTCATTATATTATCTGAGGAGCAGATCCACTCCAGTCTGATGGGAATTTTTAACAAGAGCAATGTTTTCCCGATTCACAGTGAGCAAATACTTTACTGAAGTCTAGGGGGCTTGTGCTCTGCAGCATTACCAGTAAACAGTAAAAAAAAAAAAAAAAAAAAAAAACACAGTAAAAAAAAAAGCCCAGCTGGCAGCGTGGGGGGAGAGGAGAGAACACAAACTGCTGCTGTGATTTCCTGCAGGTCTGCAGAAGCGCTCGCTCTTGGCATGTTTGTCGGTGATTTTGCCCGTCCAGAAGGTTGTAACCCTCCGCCAGCTCTGAAGCAGTCCTGGCTTTGATGATTGAAGAAGCGTGTCCGACCGTGGGGCCTCTGGTTGATCAGCCAGGGGACAGTAATCTCTGTCCACTGCAGCCAGCGCCGCGGTGGGAAGGCGGCAGGGACGGATGCACGGATATGGTCCCAGGACCCACACTTCCTTAAACTCAGCATAGCAAGGGAGACGGGCAGATGTGGAAGCGACCTTTCCTTTACGGACAGGGTCTGCTCGCTACCCATGTCATGCCAGGAAAAAAATCCAAATGAGAGCCTTGTCACAAGACTGATTTTCAAGTGTTTGATTATCCAGAACCATTTTGGTGTGGATAAATATTTCTGACCCTGGTCAGCACATTATTGCTTTGACCTTTCACCCCTGGAAAACCTCAGTTTGAATCCTCTGAGCCTGGATGGCTTGAAAACTATTATCAGTGACAAGGAGAAGACTGCAGAGAAATAAACAACAGAGACCTATGAGCTTGCCCTTGTAAACCACGGTCAGGCATCACCCGAAAAGTGCCCGGGATACAGACAGATCAATGCTCTGCACGATCCTCTGCAGGCACACTCACTTGCAAAGGGCTTTCACAAGCTATAATGCATGTTTTGATGTCTTAGCACTGCATTTTTTGATGCACTTCCTTTGTTTGTTAAGGTGCCTTTCAAGCCAGGTCAGTGCTGGCCTTCCATGAAGGTTCTCTGGTGCTTCCATCATGAACTCTGAAAATGGTGTGTGTGGGAACAATCATGTTGATAGTGTATTTTTACTTATTATTCATCTCCTGTTTGTGTTCTCCAAGGAGGTTTCCGTGCACTCTGCTGGATTCCTTTCTTAAAATCTCAGAGTTTCAGCTTCCCCCTAACTTTTACCCTTGTGCAGGAGCAAGCTGTCAGAAGCAGTGGCATTTTTGGTCAGTGCTGTGCAAGTCCTGCATGTCCAGGTGGGACTTCCAAGAGCAGAAAAAGCAAGAAACTGCTTTTGTTGTTGTTGTTTAAAAAGAATTTGTAAGTGTTTGAAATAGTTTGTGTTAAGCAATGTTGTTGGTATCAAAGTGCAGGCCTCCATGGCTCCACACGCTGGGGTTGCTGGAAGCTGAATAAGCTCCTGGTTGTCACCAGGCAGCTCTTTAGGATCACGGTAAGCCGTGAGCCCTTCGGTGTGGGATCTCGTGTGTCCCTGAATTAGTGCCACTGGGGGCAATGGTGCTGGGGCGAGAGCATTAGGGTTTGCATCAACACCCAGAACTAATCCGCTTCCACCGTTGGGTGGGTGCAGCTGGGAAGAAAGCTAATCCAGAGGGAAGCATTTTGTTTTCTCTTAAACCTTTTTCCCCCCATGGAAGTGGGATCACGTTGTCCTGAATGACCCCACTTTCCTCTTACGCTGCAGTGGTACGAATTGCTGCAAAAAAGGTGTCCATGGTGATGCCGTGCTTCCCTCAGGGTGTTTCTAATCCCGTTGTCACGAAGGTCCTCGCAAAATGTCATGCTTGCTTTGCCAGCGTCTCACTGCTGCATAAAGAAATCCACGGAGAGGTGTAAAATTAAATTTAAGCTTACAGATTTCATCTCTAAGAGGTGTTTTTACTGTCGTGGTAGTGCACTGCTTTTCTAATTGTTGGGTTTAAAATCCTGGCTGTATGTTTTTTGACATGTTGACCATGTCAACTTTTTCCCCCCTCCTTTTTTCATCATTTGTAAAATATCTGGGATTGCTGTAATCCCTTTCTGGTGAAGGGGGCTGTGTAATAGGAGCGGTCGGGAGGCTGGCAGCCCAGCTGCGACCCCGCTGTAAGGACTAGCTGGAGCTGGGCTGCCTCCTTCCTTCATAGGCTCCTCATGCAAGGCACCTCTGAAGCTCTCGAGCCAAGGTATAATAAAGGCAGCATGTGGTGTCGGGAGGGGAATTTAGACCAAGAAATCTGATCCCTTGGTTTCTCTGCACTGCTCAGTAAAACGAACGGCCCTTCCTGGCCTCACTTGTACATTCTGGGGAAGGTTGCATTAAAGATTTAGGTGCTTCAAGAGTCTGATAATCGGTAAAAGAGCCAGAATCAGAAATCCGCTCTGAATGTTGACCTGACTGAAGTCTGACTGATAGATCCCAGGAACCAGAAGGAGAGTTTTGCTCTTTCTTTTAGGCAGACTCCTTTTGCTCCTGTGCTAATGCTGGGCTGTATTAGTGTGGGCACGTGGGCTGGCCAGAGTCCAGAGGCAGGAGACAAAAAGAGCCTGGTGCAAGACTCAGTTCAGAGATGGCATTTCCATCCCCTTTTCCAGCATATTTCAAGATCCTGGTGTGGGGCACTGGTGTGGAGTCAGGCTGAGCAAGTCAATGTTTTCTTCTCTCCATCTTCCTTTCCCTCGGTTTGACTCTTTTACCTGCTTTGCTTATATTCCTGGTGTGTTTTCCAAGAGCTGCCATATGTCATGTTCGTAAGAGTCACGGGACTGCTTCATTCCTGGCCGTGATACATGACATTGGTGTAGGTTTTCTGTTTATTTAAAAATCTGCTGCAGCAACAGACATTTTTTTTCCCCCTGCGTCCCTTTCTAAACTAAAAGCACTAGGCTATTCATTATTTTCTATAAATAAGCAGTCATTTTGCTCTTGCTAATCCATCTTAAAAAGTATGATCACCCACAGGTGGAGTGCTTTTTTATTACTGTTATTTGATTCCTTATAGATCATTTGCTAGGAGTGGCGTCTCCATCGCGTGGTCTGGCTGCTGGGGGGGTGCAGGCAGCTCCTCGGCTCACGGGTCCGCTCGGTGCAGGCAGCACCAACACTTCTGGGGCCTGGGAACGGGTCTCCACATTGATCTCCTATAAAATAGGCACGTTGCTCGGCCTCCCGTGGCAGCACAATCCCTCGTCTTGCCTTACCCGTCAGGTTGCTCCATCAGCAGCCAGATCCCCCGGTCCAGGTTTCCTAATAACATGTTGTAGCAGCAGTTGCACAAGACGGGGAAGAAACAATAGCGTGGAAGCTACGCTTAAATGCTTGCCTAGACCAGCTTATAGCAGGCAGTGCTTGCCTGGTGTTGGGCTAGAGTTGGGAGGCCTTGATTCTGTGCCATCGATCTTAATGTCTTCAAGACAAATCCATCATTTACACTGGAGTAAATTAGCAGTATTTCTGCTTCTGCCCGTGGAATTGCATCAGGCACAAGTGAGATAAAGATCGACACTCTTGCTACGGCATGACTCTAAATGTGAAACCAGAGGGTGAATTTTCTGAAATGTTTGTTCCTCGCTAAATTTTGTGAATTATGCCCTTAATTTCAAAGAAGAGCAAAATCACATCACTGGCATGAAAATCCTACCTGCACCTCTGAAGCAATGTATGTGCGGGTGTATACACACAAGCTATTGTTTCAAAAATAATAAACCAATAAAGGGCAGTTATTTATGCTGGAGGTAACCCTCATTTTGCAGTGTCTGGACTTTGGTTGCCTCACACTATAACAGGTCCCCGAGTCACGATGTCTCCCTGCTCAGAGGCTGCAGTCAGGCTCCGTGAGTCTGTTTGTGTCAGGCTGCTGGGGCACGATTTTAGGCAGTGTTGGGAGAGACACAAAGTCCAGAGGAGGTGTGAAACATGTTTAAAGCTACTGGTTGGGAAGCTTTGAGAGATGAACAGGAAGGTTGAAGGCAATATTTGAGTAAGGTAGTGCCATGTGGGGGGCACAAGGATATCAAGGCAAGTTGGATCCAAAGTGTTGTTAAGGTGAGGCAGCGGCTTTCTGGGGCAAGACAGACCTATGGAGATGCTCTCCAGAGCTGCGAGCTGATTTCAGACTGGAACTGTTCTTGTTTGTATCCTGCAGAGGTAAAAGGGGAACACATTTACGCGTTTGTTTTAAATTAATTTGCTTTTCTTTAGGTTTGGGAGCCCTGAGCATGTTGTTTTGCTGGGGGATGGCATTATCATGTGTGTATGCATTGAGCATATGTGAGAGAGGAACTGAATTGCTTGGAGAGAGCTGGGGGAGATCTAGGTGCTGGTGAAGAGATGGGAAAAGACAGACGTTTTGGGGCTATTTGAGCTAATTTTATGTGAAAGAGTAAAATGCATGGAGTTTGTCTGGGAGAGAGGACGTGGCACTTGAGGCACTGAGGTGGTGTCTCTGCATGGTGAAGAGCAGTCTATAAAAGCTAGCGCAGAACCAGTGTGCTTTTGGTTGGGGAGGTCTTTTAGGTCTTTTAGGCTTGTTTTTAAGATCCCACTAAGGAAGGCAAGACCTATGGTGGAGCCAAACCCAAGAAGAAATAACTTTGCCAACATAGCACTTGGCCATTGCAACACTTCCATTGTTTTCTTCAACAACAACCCCCAGAGGTCAGATTGCAAAATTTGTTTCCCATCTCCTCCACCCTTGCACCATTCCTGCCTCCTCTAAGAGCACGCCTGGCTGCAGAGGTGCAGCTTTCCCTCCCCTCGCTGGGGATGGGGCCGGGCGAACGGCGCTGCCACGCGCCTGGTCCCGGGCGGTGGGCGCAGGGGGTGTGAGGTGGGTCCCACGGCTCTGCAGCGAGGCGCGTGCATGCCATTGTCACTGGAGACGTGGCCTATCCTCTCCAGCAGGTGTTTTCTTTTCCCATTGAAGTCGGTAATCCCTGTAGCTGAGTGCTTGCCATGATCTGTTCAGGGACCCTCCAACAGAGGGAGACAGCCACAATCATTAAATATTACGTGCCAGGCACAATAGGCTGGAAAATGGCAGAGGTAGTGTAAACACATGCAAGTGGTTCTGCTTAAGAAACCCATCTGCTAGCACGATCCGATGGGTACATTTGCATGCCTCACAAGTGCTCTTTTGGAGACGGGTTTCCCTCAGGGGCTTTTTAGTAGTGTGGGTGGGATGCGGGTACCACTGGGAAGGAGCCCCCGGTGTTTGAGTAGCCTCGGTGGTAGGACTGGCACTTAGCAGCTTCGGGTTGCAGATTCTCTGAAGCCACTGAAGTCATGCACACTGGAGCCATAGCACGTTGGGACTGCTGGCATTACTGCTGAAGTAAGATGCTGCTGCCAAGAAAACCCACACCAGACAAACAAGATGGAGGATGCACATGGACTTGAGCAGGGCGGATTTGCTGGGGAGCATCGTCATTTTTGTGTTTGTTTTTCCAGGCTAGTAATGCTCTCCCGCGTTTGTTGCAGCTCTCCCTGTAGCTCTGATCTTTTCGTCTGTATTTAAAGATCTTTCTATTCTCTATTTAGCAACAGGAGGTTTTAGGCTTAAATGGCACAATAGTGTATGTAATTTATATATACAGAAAAAGATAAATTGCTGCTTCTCAAGACACAAAATGCAAGTATTGCTTTGTTGGCTGAATTAACTTTTGTGCTATGTCAGGCGTGGAAGGTATTGTTAGAGATATGATTTTAGTATATAGCAGCACTAAATATTTTATCTTGTTGGCAAGTGATGTTGTTGCAGAAGGTTTAAACTTCAAAGGAAGCTTTGCTAAAATGCCTTTAAAAAAAAAAAGGTGGGGAGGGAGTTGTAAGAGTGACTCGATTCCTGCTGGAAAGATTTCACAGAAGGATTGTTATCCACTGAGACACAAGGCTTCTATTTGACCTCCTGCTGACTTCCCTAAACAGTGTTTGTAGGATGTTTAAAGCACTTAAAAAAAAAAAAAAAAAAAGGAAAAAAAAAGGAAAGGAAAAAAAAAGGAAAAAGCTGCTCTGCCAGAATGTCTTAGTGCAGAAGAGCCACATCTGTATTTTTCTAAGTGACACACAGAGAAGGTATTTAGCGCTTACAAAGAGCTTGTTGGCAGGCTCTCAGTTCCAGGGACACGGAGTCAAGCTGGCCTCTCTATTTGATTTCATTTTTGGTGCTGGGTTGTGCTTTCCGCTGAGCCTTGCACAGGATCGGTGCACCAGTCAGGTGTGAGCATCAGCAAAATGGCATCCTGCTGGCTGTGCAGTGCAGGACGCGTACAGGAGGTGTGATGCTGCTTCTGCTGCCAGACAGCTTCATCATCGGGGCTTTTTTTGCTACCCTGGGCATTGTCCCCGTGCCGGAGTCCCCACTCTGCTGGCTGTTACAGCGTGAACACAGGCTCTAGCAATGTGCGCGTGATTTGTAAGCTATTCTGGGATCCCTCTGGCAGAAAAAATGCAATATCATCGTCAAAAAGACTGCTGCAGGGTAAACTGGATCTCCCATGTGAGCCAGCAAGCAGCGCAGAGCCCTCCTGAGCAGGGAGCCCTGCCGTGAGGTGCGGGGAAGGTGGGCTCAGCTCCTCCTGGTGCGGGTCCGTGTGGTGTGGGGATGGCTCAACTGCTCTGAGGAGCTGATGGTAAGGGGCAGCTCCGTGCTGGCACCTCCCAGGCACTGCAGGTACGTTGGCCTGCTAGAGGAGCTCATTCCAAGCATGAGTTTCCAAGTTTTGCTCGGTAGCAGTGACTGAGTTCATTTTAAGGCACCTAGTCATCTGTCCGTAGCTGTTCCCCCTTGTTTCAGCCCCTCTTTGTCTTCGCTTCGCACTCCAAAGAGTTTTCGTTTCTCTCGCGTCGCCTTTGTGAGCTGACATTTTTAATGCGTGTCTGGAGATGTGATGACAACAGGGGTTGCACCTCGCAGCATGGAGCTGCCCGGGTCTCGTTCCCTTCAGGTCATCCATCACTAAGCACTGCAGGACAGGGAAGGTTGGGCGCGGGGCGAGGGTGCAGCGCAGGCTGCCACCCCTGTGCGCCCCCGTTTCCATCCTGAGGCAAGCAGAGCGCCCGTCCTGCAGGAAGCAGTAGGAGACATCTCAACGTGACAGGAGGAATGGGGCTCAAAAATCATAGATCAAGGTGAGCTCAAGGGTGGCTCATACACCAGTTTCTGGGGTGAGCAGATAATGGCAGTGCCTGGGCTCATGTACATTTTTTTGCAGGTCTGAAGTGCTAAGGGAAGAGTAAGTTTTTTCCTTTCTTGTCTTGTGAGGGTACAATGAGGGTCATGGGGTGAGAGACGGTGCTTTGCTCTTCTGCTCTCCCCCTTCTTGCATGTAACTTTTCAGGACACAGGCACATTTCTCTTCGTGTTTATTCTGAACTGATTGAATTTGGGATGCTGATCCCCTGGGAATCAAGCTTGTTTTGAATCTCTTGTAGTCTCACTGCTGGCACTGTGTACGACATCGCAGCAGCAGAAATGGACACTGACCTTAGCCAGGGGAGACAGAAACCATGTGAGTTTAACCTGGCACAGCAGTACCTCCTGCTGTGTCACGGTGTTTTCTGGAAGGGGATGTGTTTGCAGCTGACCCAGACCCCAGTGGTATTCTTGGAAGGATCCTCAACGACTGCGAAGGGGCAGTCGGGACCTTCTGAAATGACCCTGGAGTGCTCGTGGTGGTGGTGTGTTGTGAGCCAGGGCCTCCAGAGATGCAGATACCAAGGGCAACTCTCCATGGTGATAGATGGCATCAAGTGTGACTCATTGTGACATGAGTTCTCTTACATGAGTGTCACCCAGAAAAGAGACCATTTGTGGTTTTGGTGTCTGCAAGGGAGGAACCAGGACCCTCCTTTCGCGGTTTGGGCTGCAGTCACACAAATTAAGGTGTGCAGGACATTTACAGGTACATAGCATGGTAGATTGGTTATACCTGACAGTGATATTCATGAATGCATGAATGCTATTTGAAATACCATGGCTATGAAACTGGAAAGTGCTAAAAAGGTAAAAAAAAAAAAAAAAAAAAAAAAAAAATTGGCATACGTTAAATATTCAAGAAAGAACTTGAGCTGTGCTTGCTTTGGCAAACAAATACATCCCCAAATGGATCAAACAAGTTGTAATGCAGAACAAATTGAAGTAGTAGAGGATTTGTCTCAGGCGCTTAAAATCATATTTTATCCTTTGCTTTTATATTACCATCTACTCAAGGAAAAAAAAAAGTCTTTTGAAATACTGATAGAAAAAAAAAAAAGCTGAGCAAGTGTTGTTCCTTCAGTGCTGCGGTGCTGCTCAGTACAGTATTGTATTTCTGTCCTATGCTTTTTTTCCAACCTTGGAACAACCAAAAAGATAGCTCTAATGTACTGTACTGAATTGCTGTCTTTTTCCCCAAAAGGTTTGCAAAAATTATTTTAGATTAAGCAGGGTACAAAGTTCTTCTAATTTCTAGCACAGAGAATTCATATTCAATTTCTCTATCAAAGCAAAATGACAAATACAAAATGCAAGTGAAACCAGATGGACTAACTATATTAGGAGCGCCGCATGCATATTTTGTGTCACTTATTAGCATTCATTAAGTCAAACGGGGAGAAATAAGCTTTGCCTACATGTATTAAACCAATAAGGCTGGCAAGGATCCAAGCCTGCTCTTGTGGATTAATTGTTTTATAACTGCTTTAATTAAAATTGTTCAGTATATGATTAACCTAAAAGTTTTAATTTCCACAAAATTGTTGAACAAATGAGACATTAATATTTTACATTAACCGTGGAGAGAGTGCTTCGGTTCTCTGAATAGCTTGCGTACTGTAAACTTGGAGCCAGTGGCATGTGGAAAGGGCTGGGTGCGCGTGGCTGCAGTTTGGGTGAAACTTTGGGTGGTGGCAGTGAGCAGGCAGCAGGAGCATGGGCACCTCTGCTGTGCTGGTTGCCCCTTATCAAGGTCCCCTGCAACCTCTCCACACTCTGCTCTCAGCTGGGGTGCTGCCTGGTTGCCGTAGGTTGATAGGCACTGGCTTTTGCCCCTTGTTAATCACCTGGTTTACCCTGGAGACTGGCTGGGGTTTTGAGAAGTGTTCCTGCGAAATGGGCAACAACTGTCCCAAGAGAAACGGAGGTCTGGGGACAGGTGCTGGTGGCACTTCATAAAGCTGCCTGAGGCACAGGTGACATCCTTGCAGCGTTCACACCGCGGTGGCTGTTCTGCCAAGGTGGAAGGTGTCAGATCTCCGAGGTGCCAAAGTCCCGTGGGGACAGAGCGCTGGCAGCTGCTGCATGTAGGCCGAAGAAAAGCTGATGGCCTGCGCTGTGCCTTGCCAGGGGTTTGGGCACCTCCACCCAGGACACCTGGCTGTGACCCATGCTTCTGTGAGCACCCCTATGCCGAGGCCGTGCGGTGCCTCTCGGGGCATCGGGATGTGCTGGGAGCTTTGGCAGGATCAGGATACGAGGCAGTTTGGCTTTGGGGCATGAATGTATTCCTATTCTGATGGCTTACCTGCTTCACTGGGAGTATGGTGACCCTGAAGTTGCAGGTGGAGGCGTCTGTTGTGCTGGGGTGGCTGCAGAGCTGGGCGGCACTTCAGTGTCCTGTGAAAACCACTGCAGCCCTGGGCTAGGCCCTGTTTACTCTGATGACAAAAGGGACGCGGAGTTTGTCTGTAAGTTTTTAGGGGCCAGCTTTTGAAGTGGCTGGCATGCTTACAGTGTGCACAGCGTGGGTGTGGGGCCTGTGAAAACCCATCTGTGGGGTTTCTGTGTGGGGAGAGTGCTTGCCTGACATGCGAGGGCCTTTGCAGGCCCTAGCTGATGGTAGCTGATGTCTTCTGTGGTGGTTGATGTCTTCTGCGGAGCTGCCTTGTGGACATCAGTGAGAACTGTCTGCATTTTGATGTCCTCTGTGGCCCTGGGGTAGGCCAAAAATAGAGTTAAGTGAAGCACTGGCTATGCAGGGTGCAAAACCTCAGCTTATTTTGCTGGAAATAGTATGCACAGCCATGACGAAGTCTTCTGCTGTTGGGACCTCTTAGCAGCACTTCTGTTAAAGTACAGTTGCTTCCAGTTCAACTGTATCGTCTAGACGCTGAATGTCCTTTAGGGTATTTTGCTTTCTGATTGTCATCAAGCCTCTTGTACTTTCCAGGCCAGGGCACACAGGGTTTCTGCCATGTCTTGTACCAGAAAGGTTTCCCAGGCTACCGACAGGAGGGTAGGGCTACCAGACCCGTGGTAAATTGAGCAGCTGGCCACGTTCATGGGTCAGAGAGAGCGGGGGAATCCTGCTGGCACTGGTAATAGATTTATAACTGCTCCCTGTGTCTTGTATCAGGTGGAGTCAGAGCAGGATCACTGGTGTTGATTTGTATTTCAGTTGTAGGATATTTGGATAAACTTGCAACATCAAGTGAATGAAAAATGGAGGGCTTTTTGAGAAAGTCTGTGGAGGTTATCTAACTCAAACTGAGATGGGTATTGATTCTTGTAGGCTTCCTAGAGAAACATACGGAGGGTGTGTGCGCACACATGCGCGCACACAGACATATGTGGTATGCGCTGCTCTGTGTAAATACAGCAGTTTTCCTTTCTGTCACATCTGATAAAAGACTTTGTACAGTTGAATCATGTCATACAGAATTATAAAAAGATAATGACCAGAGTTTTCCACTTCAGTGCTCAGAGTTGTCTGTTGTTTCCTGCTCAGCAGTATGTGCCAGGTATCGCTGGAAATTGGTCTGTGGCTCTTGCTTGCTAAGGCCTGAAATTAGTGCCTGTGGGCCTTGGATCGAACTGTAAAAGTCAATGTAAGGGGTGAAAAATGGCTCCCTCTCTCCCTGACCCCCAGAGGGTCACGGCATGGGCTGCAGTGAAGGTCTTGTTTCTCACTTCACTGGCTGTCCCCTCCAGGAGCAACACGTGCCTGATGGGCTCGTGCTGTGTTCCCTGGGAGTGCCAACACGTGTTGCCTGGCCACAGAGAGAAAAAGAGTGCTCATTCCTTCTCCCAGAGCCCATTTCTCCAGGCACGTCCATTGGGATTCCTGCGGTTACAGATTTGGATGCTGGCACTGTTAGGGTCGAAGGGATGTGCTTTGTTCTCCAGGCTAAAAGGCAATGGGAAATTTCTGATGCAAAATGTCACCCAGCTTGTAGAGCTGCCCAGTGGCAGTTCACTTATCTACAGGGTGCTGGGGCAGTTTTGAAGTTGTAGCATGGTAAATGCAATAAATGTAAGCATGTCTATGACGTAGTTCTGGATAATGGAGCTCTGTGTTTTCATGCTTCACCAATACTATGCCTGGCAATAGGAAAGAATGAAGTGCGGCTGGTGAAAGCTGCAGGTCTGCTTTCTGGAGATGCACATGGGGAAGAGGTCAGGGTGGTTTGCTGCTTTTGGAGCCCCATGAAATGCAGCTGTGCTCCTAGACCAGCCAACCTTCAGATGAGTGATCTGTCCAAGAGAGCTACCAGTGCAGTCTAGGATTTGTTGAATCCTCAAGATGATGAAAAGCAAATAACAAGAGTATCTGAGCATTGTCTTATACAGCAAGAAATGTTTAAGTGGCTCAGTGGAGATTTTCAACCTGCCTTTCAAGTATGATAAAAAGGCCCATGCTATTTTCCTGTTACGCTCTTTCCCTTCTGTTGATGTGCAGCAGAAGTAGCTGCAGTCTGTTGTGAGGAAGATGTAAAATGAGTGCACCTCAGGAAGGTGTTTTTTTATTTTTTTTTATTTTTTTTTAAAGCATCTTTTCAGTTTTGAGATCACCACTTCTCATTAATGTGCAGCTTAGCTTTTGCTGATCCCATTGAAATAAAAGCGCGTCTGTATTGAGAGTTGAAATGGACCCTGGGTGTTGAGTATTGTCATGCAGGGATACACCAGGTGTTGCAGAAAAGTCTCACTTGGTAACAAATACCTTATGGTGTCGCATTGTGCCTGCCGAGAGCACGTTGCATGCCCTTCTTTTGCATGAGGATACTGATAAATAGAGCAAGGGTAGAGCCTGGTTGTGTTGGGTGCTGGCGATATTTCTGCTTTCTGTGCCTGAGGATCTCCCCTGGCAGCAGCGTCCAGCAGAGCGAGTTCACCAGGAGGAGGCCTTGCCACCTGCACAGGTCTCGCCTCACTCAGGCTTGCTTGGGGACTACGTACAGAGAACTCCTGTTAGTTCCCTGAACATTTTTGGTAGGAACTGGAAAAAGAAGCATTATTGTTCTTTGTAGTGATAATTATTTGGACTGATATTTACATGACTACAGTGATGAGCCATCTAAGCAAGGGAAGGTTTGAGAGATAAGGGCCTTCCACCTTTCTTCTCTTCTCCTGAGCATGAGTTAAACATTGCATGTTCACACAGTTTCTACTCTCCTCCTGGATTCCACAGGAGCCCAGGCTGCATTACGAGTGTGCTGATTTATTACGAATTCTTCTTTCTGACGGCCACAGTTTTTATGTTGTTTTTAATGCAATACAGCCAGCTAATTCATAAGTAGCCATTGCTTCAATATTGTTGACATTCTCTGACAACGTATAATGTGTGGTTAATCCTGTTTCCTGCAATCAATATGGTAATAGTAATTAAGTATCTGAATTATGAAATACTTATGTTGTTTATTTTTGAAATCACACAAACTTCCTGCAATTAGAAACATAAAGCTAAATTATTGAATATCACATTAGATCTTGAGTCCAAGGCATCCACACACTGAAAAGCCTTTTTTTTCTACGAAAATAGCAGTAATTGGGCTTAAAATAGATGTGTTTTATTTTATCTTTCATCAAATAGTTAAGTTCCCCAGTGATTTTTCAGGTCATCTTCCAACTTCCAAAATCCCGAAGTGTGATGGGCCAGCTTCTACTTGCAGAGCTGAGATCCAGGCCAGTTTGTACAACTGGTCTGTCCGTCTGTGGGCACATTTTTTGTGGCAAACCAGAAGTTTCCTTCCTCTGTAGCCCTGAGGCTGCATCTTCCCTTGTGGGCTGGGAGCAGCATCCTCTCCTCAAGTGCTGCTGTAGCCACAGGCACCTGGATGGCACAGCAGAGGGATGGGACCATAAAGTCAGCGTGTGGAAGCCAGAGCTCACTCGTGCACGCACCTCTGTGTGACCAGATGATCTTATCTCTTGAGCTTCTGCTCTGCAGAGACTGGTAGCAGGAGACTGCAGAGGCCTGGGCATCAGTCTGGCTGTGCCTGTACCCTGAGCCCCCTGTGCTGAGAGCACAGGAGATGCTCCCGTTAGTTACTATGATGCATCCCACAAAAAACCTGTCTTGGTGTTTGGTTCCCTGCAAGCAGGTTAGCAGAAGAACCAAATGTTTGGGGACTCCTGTCTGTCTTGTACTCAAGTGGGTTGTGTGTCCGTTCAGAGCCCTGTTTGCAGAGGTGCAGAGTACGCTGTATTTCCACCCTGGCTGCATTTTCGGTTCTTGAGTTCTTGCTTCTCTTTATTCAGCTCAAGATCTGTTACTCAGTTCATTTTGTTCCTGACAGGTTTTCATTTCCTTTATAAATATATAGCATTTTCGTTGGCCTCTTGGCTGTGAAAAGGATTTAATACATTGTTTTCTCCACTCTTGCTTTTTTTTGTTACCATCAAAGGCTATTCTTTCTTTTTCTTGTCCCTTGAATAATCACTGGAGACAGTAATGGAGTCTTTCTGCATAGCTGCATGCTTGCAGTACATGGTAATAAATATTAAGCTCCTTATGAATTGTAGCAACTTGTATTTTTATTTAAGTTTTAGCAATTGGAGATGGCTTTTGACTTGCAGACAGAACAATATGTGCTGAATTTTCCAAAGATTTGCCTGCCGAATATGCAATATACTTGTACATACAGGCGTTTACGCACGCAGCTCCTCGCTTTGCAATGCAAATGTATGATCTGCAAGTACAATCTGGGCACTTCTGTGCACAAGAAGAGTGTGGCAGGATCTGAGCACAGCTCCTGAATTCCAATCCCTCTTCTTGCACTGAATTCTGTGACCAAAGGCAAAAGTTGCTTAACATACTCCGTATCTCAACATAATGCTCTGTAAAATGGGGGTGACAATGCCATTAACATCACACAGTGCTGCATGGAGCTGTGGAGAGAGGCTGAAACCACTTCTGCCTCTCAGTAGCCTTTCCTTAGGGAAACGGTGGCAGTGAGGTCCCAGGTAGCTCACCATGGGACAGAGAGATGCAGACATTGGTTCTGGACCAGCTCGTTTCCAAAAGGGTGATTTGGTTTGGTCCTCAAATATAAACCTTGTGCTAACAAACAGGGCACCAAAAGCCAACAGGAGAAGTTTCCATCACTTAAAATCCAGAGTGGAAACACTCCATGCCGAACAAATAAACCACCCTGTGTGGGGCTTGCAGCCCGGGTGCTGCTGTGCAGGGAGCTCAGGAGCCTCCCCGCAGGCAGTGGCTGCCAAGGAGACTTCTGCTGCCCGAGCTGGGAGACCTGCAGGAAGAAAATGAGCAGGGGAGAAGTTGAGAGATGTAAACTCGACCTTTAAGTGGTTATTGGCTTTAATATTTTGAGGTGGACTTGGTAGGACAGGAAGGGATTTCTGTTTGCATGCACGGGATTTCTGTTTGCATGCACTATGATTTATATTTTAAAGTGAACTGCATCTCTCTTGTGCTAGAAGACAAATGTGCTCTATCTCCAGCTGCTGTTATCTATTAGTTTTCTCTCTCTAGCTCATGCAGAAGAGATGTCTGTGTGCTCGAGCTGGGAGCTGTCTTTGCTTAAGGGATTTTTGGCATGGACCTGTGTGTCCCTGCAGTCCTGCATTCATTAGTTCATTTCCATTTTCCTGCACCATTCTGCCTTTTTTCATGTCACCTTCCTTGGAGTGTTCTTCTTACTATTTTCTTTGCTAGTTTAAACAGTCCGTAGCATCTGTTCTCAATTTTAGAAATGTATTAAATTCCATTCCCGGATCTGTTTGAAGCACAGGGATCAAATACACACACGCCCCATGGAACAAAGCAGCCTTTTGCCATTAAAATATATTATGCCTGAATATATACTTGGGGAAAAAAAGCCAGTATCACATTTACAATGTGGACCAGAGAGTAGTTGGGTGTACACCACCCATCCCGATGGCTGGAACGATTTGCCTGGGTTGAGTCGGGTGCTGTGTGCTGTTGGCTGGGGAGGCGGCGTGGGGCTGTGAGCAGGCAGCTGAGTGTGGGGTGTCGGGACCCCAGTGCTCCCTGCATGGCTGTGCCCGGGCAGGCGGTGTGTCCATGGGCAATTGCTTCATGTCAGGTTGGCCATCTGCAAAACGCAGTCGGTGGTGTGGCATTTCTGTGTTGTCAGAGGGGTGTGAGAGCTGAAGGAGCTCTCATTGCCTGCTGGAGTGCAGGGACTCTGTGCAGAGCTTGCAGAAATGAATCAGAACGGCTTAGTGGAGAGAAACTGCTCTGACTTGAAGCACTTGAGGATGTGGGGGAAGAGGAGGAGAAAGGGTAATGACTAAGAAGATAAACGGTGTATGTGAGAGGTTGGTTTATCTGATGGGAGAGGAGAGAGGCGGAAATGATTTTTGTGGTCTGCCACTCCAGCACAGACCGGATCGCTTGAAGGATCTGTCCCTGGGCAGCAGGACAGCAGGTGCCTGAGCAGAGCCAGAGCCCAGCTGTGCCTCGCAGGTAAATGGCTTGGGGTGATAGGTGGTCCCTGCTGAAGGGGCAGCTGCCAGGTACCTCCTCTGGGTCACTTCTGTCCAAGGAGCCCTGCAAATAGCAAACCGCCCTTTCAAAGCATCTTTAGGTAGCTGGCTGCTTCTCTCACTTGATCACTGCTGCAGAGCAGGAAGCAGTGCAGCAGTTCTTCCTTCGAGATGCCAGGTTGGTACATTGCTCATGTAGCGACCTCACCCCGTCTCCAAATGTGGGGAAGGGTACGTATGGAAGCAGAATAAGTGGTTGCCTTATCAAAACATGGCTTGCGTGAATTGCCTTTCCCTCCCTGCTTCTCTTCAGACGTGACTTCTGACACCGAGACCACCTGTGAAAGGAAGGAGAACATGGACTAGTCTGGGAGGCTGTTGTGCTGTCTGAGCTGCCTTCGTACTGATGCAGTTTTAGAGGGAGCAGCTCAGTGTGTGCTAGGCTTACTGCAAGACATGGCTGAGAGAACAGAAGGTGTCTGTGATTAAAGCATTAAGGTTTGCTTGTGTTCCAGTTTCAGACCCAGCATCTGGCTGAGGTTGGGACTCCGGAGCAGGAGGAACGTAATTCTGATACGCAGATGGGTCTCTGTCTCTTTTCTTTGAAGTTTTTCTGAAGTTCCCGTGTAGCATCCCATCTCAGTACTGATTGAGCATCAGCAGATGTTTTACTTTTTACCTTTTATATACATGATGAGTTTTTTCATCTGGTGATCCCAATTAATTAAGTCTTGTAGTACTGCTTTGAGTTATATGAGAGCTGGCTGGATACCCTCGCTACTCTTGCTCCCATCTGATGTTAAACTTGCTGAAGCAGTAGGTAACAGACTCAAACCAGATTAAAGCTTTATTATTCACATAGATGTTAATCATGAGCAGGGATTCTTTGCACACTGTGAAACTCCACATTTCTTGCTGGGCTTTGAAGGGAGAGCTAGGCTAAAAATAAAGAGGATGAGTTATTACTGTGTCCTTCAGGGAGTGGGTTAGCTGTATTTTTGAAGAACCGGAATGAGCATTGGAGATGTTCTCAGAAAACTCATCTTGGTTTTCAGCACTCTCTGTGTGCATTAAGACTGCGTGGGGGTACCTCTTTTCCAAATGCTGATCTTGGGTCAGAAGCAGATATTGCTAAATTGGTTAGAAAAAGAGCTGCTGCAGAAAATGAAAGAATTGGACGTTTATAGTCAAGTGTGCGTACGTGCTCTCTGTTCACCTATATAGTGCCCTCATGCATCTGATTATCTGGAAGCACACGAGTTGTACAACTGGTTTTCTTTAGGACTTTTCCTTGTGCAGAAGCCATTCTTGGAACATGCGTCATCTTCCAGAATGGAGCCCTTCCAAGCAGATTTGCTATAATGGGATACATCGGAGAGAATATAAACACAAGAAAATAATGACAGGAAATACCTTAGATCAGCAATCTGAAACTCTCACTTAGAAAAATTACTCAGGCACGTCATTCATGTCATAGCTTTCCTCTGAGAAATTTGCCTAATAAAAAAACTTTCAAAAGTTCCCCAAAGCCGAGGCTAAATGCCATTTCATTCTTGATTCTTCTCTACCTCTTGTAAGCGCATTGTTACAGCCAGCTCAGCGGTTCCTTTACACAAATACCAGTGAAAGCACAGTAAGGAAAAGGCCCAACGGTCAGAAAAAGTTGGAATCGAGGAATTGGAGTCTTATCAGTGGCTCCTGTTAATATGGATTTCCTCCCTCAATTAGTGCTTGTGAGCTATTACAGGACTTCTGCGGTGAAATACAGGGAATTGGATTAAATTTCTTGTTTGACTTGTCCAGCAGTGGGTGGGATCTGGGGAGTGATTCTCTCTTCCCTTACGGCAAATCTGAAGCTCCAGTTTGCACGGTCCTGGGCCCCAGGAAGGTGATTTTGGCTGTTCCTCACAGCTGCACACAGCTGCTTCTGGGAGGCAGCCTATTTTGAATTTCCTGCAGGTCCCATTGCATCAGGGATCTGCAGTGGTTTCCTGCATGGCTGGTTCTGCTGCTGCCTGGACTCTGTTTTCCCCTCAGCCACCATCGCCGCTCCTTTGTAGCTAAGTTCGTGCCGTTAGGTAAAAGCCTGTGGTGGGAGCTTTCCTGGTGGTGGGACGTGCGTCTTGGTCAAGTCAGAATTTCCTGTTCTGTCTCCTCAGGGAACCCGTTCCTGGCTCCCTGAGCTGCCTGTATGGGGCTTCATTCCCCTGGAACTGCCTGTCCCCCAGGGTCCAGCATGTTGTAACCTCCTCAGTACAATCCACGCAGCCCCGAACCAGGGAGGGACCCACAGCCTGCCCAAAACCTTCCCGTGCCTGGCGTGGTGCTGCCTGCTGGCGATGCCAGTCCTCCTCCCCGCTGCTGGGTCTGATGCAGCCAGCAGGTTGTGCGTTTTTCTCAAGGGTACTAAATTGAAGTTAAGGAGGCTCTTTTTAACTCCCCAAAAGCTTGCTTCGTTAACATCACCTGTATCCGAGCCTCTCTGATTTCACAGGACGGGTTTCTGTTTCCCATTAGGATCTCAGGGTATGAGGCTCATCTGGTCTCCAGAAGAATTCCCCCGTTTCACGCTCATTTGCTTTGCCATCCCTGTGCAACGTGCGGAGATGCAGCACTGGCAGAGCTTTGGAGGGGAAACCTCTGCTAAAAGCCAGTCCTGCAAAAGTCCTGGGTGTCTCTTGGACGTGCTTTGTTCTGTTGTGTTGTAGGCTTCATAAACTGCTCGAAGGAGGAAAACCTCTCTTTCCTGCAGCAGCAGGGACAGATCTCAGAATCTCAGTGGTCAAGAATAAAGGAGACTGCCAACAATCCTCCAGCCTCTTTGAAATTTGATTACATGTTTCAAGCCTAGCCCTGTGAGATACAATAAAAGCCAGTGGGAGACAATAGCAGGGCTGAAATGCTGTGCTGCCACCTGCTTTTACCAGTTCATTCCGCCTTTTTGAAGAGGTGTTGGCTTGGTGAGAGATTGGCCGGCAGCCTGCTATGGCAAGGCCAGAGCAAGGAGAGGTCTGAGGTCCTGGAAGGAATTACAGCTTTCCAGCACCTGTCCTTGGAGCACAGGGCATTTCTAACCTGGATTAATAGTGATGAGAACAGACGATCAGTGTGAAAGGGTGACAAGCACGTGTATTTGCGGCTTACTTTTAGGCTGTTGGTGGAGATGTGTCATCTCTTGCAAGCCATTTGGCAAGCAAGAAAGTGGCTCCAAATTCAAAATTGGACACCAAGAGAGATGATGTCCAGGTGTATTATCGCTGGAGGATTTGTTTGTGCTTCCAGAATTCCTTAATCCAAGCGAAGGTGAAAGAGCAGCTGGCATCCTGCTCCTGGCAGCAGTGTTTCTGCGGTCTGGACGCACCCCAGGCTGCAGCAGCAGGCAGTGCATGAGTTGCAGTTGAGCAAGTCCCTTCTCATTGTTCTGCTCTCTTATGGCTGCTACGGCCTCTTTCCTTCAGGGTTATTGCTGTGTGTCGCTTCCAGCCTTAGTTTAGAAGCCTTCTCCCACACCTGTGAATTTGCCCTCCTTTCCGCAGCCCTGATCCTTCCCTGCCTGTTTGACAGCATCGTCGTGTTTGGCTCCCAATATGCTTCACGGATCTGTTGCAGCTCCAGTTTACGCAGATGAGCTTTAGCATAACAGAAACACGCATCATCTATTTCCTTATGTTGGCTGCGGAGAACAGAAAGGGTATTTCCCCATCTCCCCTGCCTGCAGTCACTGAGTTACGGCACCTGAGGGTCTCCTGCTGCAAGCGGTTGCACGGGCGCGACGCCTGTGCCTTGCTTGGAGCCATCGTGCCACTCGTGATGGATCGACTCTGCCTGCTGTTTACACCAGCATTGTCTTTCATGCCCTGTTGCTATTTGTGTTTTTTTGATGAATGATTAATTAGAAAAATAATCATTTGTAAATTGTGAGTGAACCAGACGTTTGGCCTTGCCTGTAGGGAAATCGAGTCTCCGAGCTCGGCGGCAGCGCGCAGCCTGCTCGCAAATGCGGGAGTATTCCCAGGCTAGTGATGAATTTACATGAAGCTCCCTTTCAGCATTTTAATGACTGTTACAGCTGAGTAACTAATGAAAGATATTAACAAACAGAAGAAGTAAATATTTAATTTTTCTATAACATTTTTTCAGCTCGTGGCAGCCAGTATTTTTAGATGTGTATATATAGGGGAAAAAAAAGGTAATTTCTGCCCCAATCTCTTCATCTCTGCCCTGAGTGCAAAGCTTGCTGTGTGTGTTGGACATGATGAACGCCTCTGCGGAGACATTTTGCTGTGAAATGTGCTGTTACTCTGCCCTGTCGTGACAGGCTGCCGTCAGCGCTTGATGGCCGTGAGTTAGCACGGCCACGAAGCCATCTCTGCACCAGAGATCGTTGCAGTCTGTGGTCCCCCGAAGATGAGATGGCCACAGCAAGGTCATTCAGTAAACTGCAGCGATTAGTGACTCCATCAAGAAAAACTGCTGAAGGCAGCAGGGAGCAGTCATTTGAAATGTCTTAACTCTGATAATTTACCTTCTTCCACCCTTTAGCATTTCGCCTGCTCCCTTTGCCCCAAAAAAAAACAGCTGGGTGCAATTTTCTCTGGGGTCTCGTTATTCCCCAGCAAATTCTCTCACCTGGTTTTCTCTTGTATTCCTTCGTGGCTCACCAGGAGGTGATGATCTGGTGTTACTGGGATTTGGGGTCAGGCTGAGGAAGGCTCTCCAGCCTGAAAGCTGGGCCCCAGTCCTGGCCCTCAATAAATCCAGGCATGCAGGGGAGATCTGAGGGCAGAAGGTGTCTAGAGGGAAGCTGTGCTGCTGCAGAACAGCAGGGAGAGTATGGCATAGCTCTCTGAGGTGTTTATTACTAAATAATCGTGGAACTGGCTGTATGACACACCTGTGTTTTGTAGTTTGGTGTACGGGGAACCCAAGATGCACAGCATGGGGAGGTGGCTAGTCTGACCATAGTGCCCTGTCGGGGATGCCAGACCAGGCACAGGGACACTGTGTCCTTGTCCACACGTCACCTCCAGGCTTGTGCTTGCTTTGCCATCCAGGCTCGTAGCAGCAAAGCCTGCAAGATGTCCCATCCTGCTCTCAAATTGAACCCTGTGCAGTTAGGAAGAGCTGGGGGAAGTTTTCTCAGGTCCAGTCTCCAAAAGAATGAGCCAGCTGAGATCTTCATCTCTTAGGCACCAAGTGCTTTAGCAGGGGAAGGAATAAATCTTTAAGCCTGCAGGAACTTCATCAAGCACATATTTATGGAATTTGGCCAGCATCGGATACCCACTGTCATTGTGGTTTGCCGTGCAGGGCCCCACGTGGTGTAAATCTCTCGGGGTTGTCTCTGGCTTTGTCCTTGTTTTTGGCGGAGCCCATCCAGCCTCCGATCCCTGCGTGACCGGGATCCAGCTGCCTCGGCTCTTCTCGGCTCTCATTGAGTTTCCTCAGCCTGCCGTTTTTTACAGCCAAGAAAAACTTATGCTAAGTGATCAAAAGTGTTCATCTGGGTGGAGATATATATATATATAGTCAGAGAGTGTGTGTATTTTTTTTTAAAGAGCTCATCAGAGTAGATCATAAAGCCAGAGTGAAATACAGTGAAATATCCCATTAGAGACAGTGTTTCTTAAACTGTTTCCCAGGGGATCGCCTTTCTACCTTCATCTGCACTTAATTGCCTCTTCTGCTTCTGTCTGTGAGCTTTGAAATATATGAGAAAATGCGAGAACAGGGCCTTCCAGGGGCAGGAGACAAGATGGGGACTGTAAGGATCAAACTCACCACTTCTGAGAGAGGCGAGGGGAAAATGGAGGCTTACATGCCCCAAATACAGTATTTCATGCTTGCATTTGCAAACCCGCGTGGATGCCCCCCAGTGGGGCTGCTCTTGGCCTCCTGCTCCCACTGCAAACCCTGCCTGGGCCAGCATCGCCCTCCTGCTGCGAGTGCTCCTGCACATCTCCTGCCCAGCACCTCCCTGTGGCACCTCCTGTGGTAACAAAAACTGGGCTGAGCCTTCGTTGTCGCCTTTCTCCCCTGCTCTCCAGACCTCCACCTCCTCTTTACGCATCCTGCTGACTGTGCCCCTTTCTGTTTCCTTGTTTTATGTTTCCTGGGCTTCATCTGCCCATCCTCTGCTGGTCTCTGTCCTTGCCCAGTTGGAGGTGATGATCCCATCCCCGTTTGCCATAGGGGGCACAGAAGGTGCCGGGGTTGCTGCTGTTGGGTGCCAAGCGAAGCTAAATGCGGCCGGGCTGTCAGGCAGCGAGGAAGGGTTTCCTACAGTGCTGCGATCAGACTCAACTCTCTTTGTCAAAATATTGTCATTATGGGTGTGAGATGGCTCGGTTCTATGGCATTGCCAGCTCTTTTCGTGATGTGCAGGTCCAGGGGCAGAAGCACCCTGGTTATCAGCTCTGAGGCAGGCAGGGGCTGGTGCAGAAGCAGCCTGCTTCAGCAGAAGGGCTGTGCTGTGTGGTGCTGGGCCCGCTCCTTTTGGGACTGGGCTTTGTGCAAGTTATGTGTGGAGTGTAGCTGGCCTCTGCCTGGCTGATTTGTCCCATTACAAGACCTGAGCCCCTGCTGTCACCTGGGAGGTTCCACATGAGAATAATACTTCAAAGTAATACTTAAAAAGAACAAACAGCAAAAGCCTGTCCTTGCTGTAGAGAGCAGGCACCTACCAAGGCTGCTCCCCTCCCTAAACAACACTAGGAAGGTTGTTCCTTCCCTTCTAAAATGCTGAGGGGATTAGATGGTGTAATGGAGTATTCAGCTGTCAGCTGATTTACGGTGAAGATGCAGCTGAGTTATGGGAGCTGTTAAAATCCCTGTTAAACTACTAAACGTTTTTAAAAACTCATATTATTTGGCTGATAGAATGTAAAGGTCTAATGGAGCTATTACTTTGCTCTATATAAACACACGTTTGGGCAAGCATTATTTATGTCCGCGCTAACTGTTGTGGGTTGGGGGGACCCGAAGCCATGGGCACCGAGCGGCCATCCCGTCCCTGCGCGCCACGAGGAGGGGCCCGGGCGGGCAGGTCAAAGCCCTCGTCCTTGGATGCTGAAGGGTAGCACTGAGGCACGCTTGTGTCTGGGGGTGATGTTTCTGTCCTGATTCACAGGCTTTGTAGGAGATGTTGGCAGAAAGCAGCCCTGTTGTCCTGGGGCTGTGTGGATGCAGCTTCCCCAGGCACTGATGTTTCTTGTTTCCTTGGCTTGCAGTACAGATGTGCCTAAAAGCGTGCAGGCCTGAGTGAACACTTGCAGGGTTTATCTTGCTTTAAAGGGGAATTCATGGCCTTCCCAGACTCAGTTTTGTATCTGCTTTTACACATTATGCCTGGAGGGAACAGTGGGCAGTCAGTCAGTTTGCCAAAGAGATTTACGGCCGGGTGTTGGGCCTCCTCTACCCGCTCCTTTGCATCCCAGCAGAGTCACCGTGACCTCCTGGCTGCCCGGTGTTACAACCACCACAGGCAGGAAAAGCCCACTCCTGAGAAGTAAATACGGGAGCCTTTGGCACATGATGTCCTGTAGAGTACAACATTTCTGGGTCAGCTGTAGGCACCTGACCGGAATGCCCTTGTGTGACATATCCCTGTTCAAATACTGCTGGATTTGGTGAACTGCAGGTGTGCCAGCCTGGGATATCGTCTTTGTGCTGACCGCCCATGGCTGACACAGAGAAACAGTGCACACCGCCTTCCCATTCAAAGAATGAAATCTTAATTCTTTGGGTTTTCTGGACCATTGTATACCTACAAAGGGTTGCAGTGTTGTGCTGAGTAAATTTGTGGTGGTGTACAGTAAATATTATGCTTTAACGGTTGCAGGTCTGACATTTCTGTTGAGTTATGTACCATAATGTTAGAACATGACGGGTTGAATTTTGATCCTGAATACGTGGGCGCACTTTACTGCACGCCTGAAGAAAATTGGTCACTAAACTTGCAGATTTACTTGTGCACGCAGTCAGTGGTTGTTTGAGGCATCGGGGCTTCCCCCAAAGGTATGAAATTAATTTTCAGGTACAATAAACAATATTTCAGCCCTGACTGGCTTGATAGAAACTTTGTCTTCCAGCTCTAGATATTGAAATGGGTTGCAGGATTGTATTTGAGAAGGCATTTGTTCTGCCTACCTCTTCTGTCCAAAGGAAGCTCACGCAGTGGTGTCCAAGCAGAGGCGATGCAGCACAGCGTTGTTTTGCCTGCATGGTGCCTCAAACCCTACACTGCACCTGGAGATTGGAGTTGTTGTCAATTATCTTACAAATTCATCATCACGTAGATCAACCAGATTTCTTTTTCTTCCTGTTTATCTGTACAAGCTGGACGAAGCCCTGTCTAAATGCATTTATCAATGACTGTTTTGGAAGGGGACTTCTGCACCATTTTCTTGTCTTCATGCAAGGGGCTGTGCATGCCGGGTCTGTTGGGAGAGGGACAGAGGCTGGTAACAAGGAAAAGGAGGCTGGGGAGGGGCGTGTGACTGCCAGCTGAGTGTTTGAATTTCCATTCGAGGATTGCAGTGGTTGGGAATTGCTCAGTGCAAGGAAATCTCTGAAGAGGCTGCAGAAACGTGGCTGTTGTGACATTTGTGTTCTGCGGTGAGCTGGGCTGGGAGTCCAGCAGCAAGACCAGGAAGGTGCTGCTGGCAGGAGCTGCTGGACCCTTAGCACAGGGTCATTGAGACTGTGTCATCAGCAGCTAATGGGCTGTTTGCTCCTCTGTTATTAACATATTTCCAGACTTGCCTCCCTGTTGGATCAGGTCTGTCTGGAAGAGCATGAAATCTAGAAGTAGGAGCGAACCCATTTGATCTGCAGCACGAAGCAGGCTGTGGTGTTAATCACTTCATGCTATTAGCTCTGTCAGTCCCATTCAAGCCGGGCTTCAGATGAACAAGCTGGTGTCAGAGCCATCCTTGCCCTTCTTGCTTGGATTCAGAGACTGCGAAATGATAAGTAATGTATTACACAAATTTAGCTCTTCTTTTTGCTCTCCTGTTTATAATTGTCAGAGGTTTGAGCCTTCTGAAATAATAAGGTTAAGTGGCCCTCTCTGCCCTTAACTGAATGGAAAAAAATATAGCTCTGTGAGACTCGGGCCGTTACACCTCGACGGGGAAGAATCTGAGTCATTTGAAAAGCCTGCTAAATTATCCTGCTTAATGCTGGACACTCACAAGGTGACTTACAGCGCTGAAAAAACATAAACAGCCATAGCTATGTCTCTGCTGCTATGCAGAAGTGGGATTGCCCCATGCCTGTGTCTGGGTGGTCAGTAGGAGTTTATTGCAGGTGGGTTTCCATGGGCAGCATCTCACCCGGCGTGCTGGGTGCTTGCTCCACGGCCAGACCCAAGCCGATGTGATGTGCCTTCACTGCTGCTGATGCCCCGATTCCTGCACCAAGCCCGGGCAGTTGAGCTGTGCCCAGAGGTCTCCATCACCCCTGTGGTTTCAGAGCACTTGTTTTATGTGGGAGCCTGGCCAGGTGTCAGCACACATTGCTGCCTGGTATCGCTGACATTGTCCCTCCAGGCTGTAGGGTACCCCCCTGTCTCTGCCTCAGGGCTCCCCGTGTCCGGGGATGGGAGAAACGGACGGAGGGCTGTCTGTAGCTCTCCCCTTGGTCCTGGTAATGGCTGCTCCTTTGCTCAACAGTCCAAAGAGAGAAAGGTTTATTTTAACGTGGAGTTGTCTTTTAGATGCTGTTTTGCTCAGTCGAGCAAAAGGTGCTTGAAGCACAAGTGGCTGATTTGAAGTTTGGGTAAGGACTTGCCAGCAGACGTTCTTTTGGTGAAAAGAGAGAAAGGCTGTTAGTAGCTCAGATCCAGAGGGACATGGAAGCTACACTGAGAAGTCATCCTTCCACCTCCATTGAGATCTGGCCTTAAAAAAACAGCAAGTTTTGGCTTGGCTAGCCGTCTGTCTGCTCCAGGTAGGGGCTCAGGAGAAGGAATGTCCTTTTGCCCTTGAGTCCAGAGTCTTGGAGAGGAGCGAGCGGTCCCCACCGCCTCCACGCAGCACTGTCAATGCCAAAGCTGATTTATGCTAGATGAGACTTGGTTCAGGGAATCCAAAAAGGGTATTTCCAATGGGATGCCTTTTCTGCATGCTCCTCTGTTATCCAAATTATCTGCAATTACAGAAATTCCTGCTTGCAAACGTATTTGCTAGAACATTTGGGGAAGGAAGGTTCAGAGCTGACTGAAATAGACTTGTTAGAGCGGTGCTCTGTTGTAACTGCTCCCCCACTCTACAGAAAAGCTTCTTCAGCAAGCACATGAAATAAATTGGCATCGTTACTCAGAAGCCAGATGGAGTAGAAATCCAGATTAAATAGAACAAAGTCAAATTCAAAGAAATTTAGAGCGAAGGCACAGCGCAAATGAAAGGCAACTTAGCGTTGCCCTTAAACTGAACAATCATTGTTCCCCCACATCCCCCCCGAGCTCTGATCACCCCGGTGGGAGTTTCAGTATTGGGTTCGTTACAGTGGTGTAAATGAACCCCTCCTACAGAACTGAAGATTCAACTCCCAAAGCCAATCAGCAACATAGGGATCTAATTTCCCCTCTGCTGTCTAAATAAAATGCTGCTGCAGATGGAAGGCTCCCTAGAAGCTGCTTCTGGACCGCTTCCACCTTTTTATGAAAGCTCCACTCAGACATGGTACAGTATGCAGTAACATAACCCGTCGAGTGCCGTGATCCCTGGAAAAATGTAAAGGGGGGCGGGGGGAGAAGGTGGGAACGGGCTTTGAGATCCAGGGTTGGGAATAACTGTGGAACAGCAAAGTATTAATATTTCAGAGGCACGTTTTGCTTTGCAGAATACAAGGGGGCTTGGGGGAGGAAGCAGATGGAGGGAGCCGGGTACACGCTTCCCGAGGAGGTGGCATTGTGTGCGCTGCCTTGTCACTCGGAGTTCTAAATATTGAAACAAAAATACAGAAAAGAAAGAGGCTGGAGTTTAAATTTGACGATTTGCAGTTGGGATTAAGCTGGAGCTGTTGATTTTGGTCCGCGTGGAAGTTTCAGTTGTGTTGGATCTCTGCGTGCCTTCGCACACAGGTGCTCGGCTCCTGCAGGCACCGCAGGGCTTAGCGCCGGGCCGGGGCCGTGCCCAGGGCTCACGGCACAGAACCTGGCCTGGAGTTAGCACGCGGCCCAGGCCAGAACAGCTCCACAAATGGCACGGCAGCCTCCTGTCCGTGAGTGTGCTCAGTTTCTGAACCGTGCAGAAGTTCTTGTTTGTGCCCTAGGATATATGTGGGCAGTCCCCAGGGGAATAATTTACTCCTCTTAAGTGCAGACCTGCAGTAACCAATTTGCAGGTGATGTTTAGCAGGACTCCTCGGGGCAGCCCTGATCCTCCAGTTTTGTTATGGCTCTCAGATTTTCACTTTCTGCCCTGAGCTGATCATTAGCTGGACCTTTAATTCTTGTGCCTTGTGTCCGGTGAACACCATTCATCTGAGCTGCAAGTTAGCTCCCCAAGTTGCTGATGCTCTGCTTGGGCCGTAGGTACCACTGGCTGCCTGGGAAGAAATCTTATTTTTCTCTTAGGATGGGCATAATGTTGACAAGACCTGCTGTGAGTTTTCCTTGAACATGGAGGGACTGCGAGATGGATGCAGAGAGCTAAATGCCAGAAGGGCCCGGTCCAAAGTCTACTGAAATCAGCAGAACAATTCCTAGTGGATGCTGTGGATGTTATGTGGGGTGCGAGGTGGTGAACACGTTGGTATCAAGTGTAACTGGTCACTTAAATCTCTGAAAGTGAATCCCCTCCTGTCTTGTGAAATGAAGCTGTTCGAACAGGGGACACCCTGTTTTAGAGAAGTGGTCTTAAAAGCTGTTGATTAACCTGCTGCAGCTACAGAGAAACCCCAAATGCCCTATGGATTACTGCTCAAGACGAGGACTCTGGGATTGTGATATGTCTTTGCACAGTGTACATAGAGATAAATGTGGTCCTTGGAGCCCCGCCTGGTGACCCTGTGCCATATCTCCTGGCTGGTTCCTCGGCAGAGGGGTCTTCCTGGTGTCCCAGCCACCGGGCTGGTCTTCGGTGGTGAAATTGCACATAAACATACAGGGTCTGAAGCTCAGCCGTGGGACTGTTCGCTGTAAACATCGCATTGTCCCACAATTTACATTAATGAGAACAATTTACATTTATATAGCTCCTTTCATCCCGAAGGATCTCAGAGTGCCTCACTGACTAAATACCCATGGCTCCGGTGCAGCAAGGCAAGCCTGATTGTGGCACAGCCAGCCAGGCAGGAAAATCACACGCCAGCACTGCCTGATTGTCCTGGGCAAGGGGTGTTTTTGGCAGGGTGGTCGAATCTGCATCCTCTGTGGGCCCGGCTGGACCTCACAACTGAGCCTGGCAGTCTCGTGCCTTATCTGTCTGCGGCAGGAGGGACCGAGGAGACCTTACGGGGGTTTCCAAGTGTGGCAGAAGGCTGGGCGACCAAAAAAAAGGTCATCCTCATGAGCAAAGTGCTTTAAATTCCCTGAAAAAAAGTTTCTGCTAATGCTCCCTGGCACCTGCCCCGTGCATCTCCGGACCCTCAGCAGAGGGAGGTGAGCACTGTTCACAGGGACAAGGAGAGGGTAGGATGTGGCCCTTAAGGCACGAGGTAGGATGTGGCCCTTAAGGCACCGCCATGCACGGAGAGAGCTCGTGTCTGCGGGGCTCGTCCCCCTGAGCTCCCGCATCGTGGGCATCTCACTGGGGCTCCCTGCTCATGGCCACGCAGCTTCCTGCAGCGCTCAGCACCGCTGTGTTCAGCACGGCCCTCCTCCTCCAGGCGTGTTCCGAAAGAGAATTTTAAATATTCATTTGCTTATTTTTAAGTGTGTATTTTAAATGCTACCAACATTTCCAGGGAGCGTTTGTAAATGAGGACTTTATTAAAGTTATTTTAGTGCATTAATTCATGAGGCAGCTTCAAAAATTCATGAAGTGTAGTAGGACTTTGTGCCAGGAGGGACTGGGGCGTCCTTGCTGCACCTCCAGAGCGGAGCAGGCATTTTGGTACAACACAGTAACTCTTAAATGGAGTCTCCTTACCTCAGCCGTGCTGGTTAAGGTACTAAGACAGGCTGCAGAGGTGCTCTATGTGTCTTTAAGACGTCCTTGTTTCACCAGCCTTAATTGTGACCTAATACCAGCAGGTATTAAGCAGCACAAATACACCTGGCGGGCCACAGAAGCAGCAGGGCTGTCCCGAGGTGTGCGGGGCGCTTTTCATCCACGGGGAGCCTCGCAGCCACTGACCTGCTGGGATCAGCACGGCTGCGGTGGGCTGGGGCTACCGAGGGGTGAAGGTGGCCCCAGTGCAGGACCAGCTCTGTCAGGCTCGATGCAGCGGTGAGTTAAATGGAGCAGATTGCACCAGCAGGCCAGCCTGCACTGGTGTGTGCCCCACTACACCAAGAAACCAGGCGGTAGAGCTGGGCATGGTTTAATTCTGTGCAGTCACTGGAGCTATGTTGGTGTAAAATGCTTGCAAAAAAGGGGAGAATTCAGTCTCTGTCCTCAAAGATAGGTTAAACTAAATCAGAACAAGGCATTTTTACTTTGCCACGAGCAAGTATCCACACGTGGAATTATTTATAAACAGCTCTTCAGCGTAAATTCATATGTAGACAATCTTCCTTGCTTCTTATCCTGTAATAGGATCTCCCTCTAAATATTAAGCTGCATGTTTGGATGCCTGAAGTGGGGAAGAGCAGAGTGTCAGATTAAGCTAAGGAGCAGAGCAGACCTCCCCCCGATCTGCAGCAAGGAGCAGTGTCGGTGCTGTTCCTGCCCCCAGGTTTCTGCTTTGCTCGCGGTGCTGGGCTCGTGGCGAGCGTGCTCCTTTCTGTGCCCTTGATGCAAAGTGCCCCTCAAAAAGGGGCAACAAATCTCTCTGGGCTCTCGTTCGTCTTTTCCAGGCAGCTCCTGGCCCCATGGTCTTTGAGCAATACTTTCCATCAATACCAGCGGGGTTGGGCTCGGGGCTGTGTA
Organism: Aythya fuligula; assembly: GCF_009819795.1. Lineage (NCBI taxonomy): Eukaryota > Metazoa > Chordata > Aves > Anseriformes > Anatidae > Aythya > Aythya fuligula. The sequence goes on along the minus strand of NC_045578.1, from coordinate 2,380,123 downwards.
TGATTTAGGGGTACTCCCCCCTCCTCCCATTAAATCCTGTGGCGATTATCCATTAATGAAGAACCAGAGGTTTCTGAAAGGGAGGATGGCTCTCAATTTTTCAAAGCCGGGGGGATCTGCGCAGCATTGCGGGTTGCAGACAGCTATAAATGATAATGGAGAGCGCGTTAAAACCCTGTCTCCGTAGCCTGGCTCTAATTGCTCTTGATTTGCTGCTTGATTTTGTGGAAGACGCTAGGCCAGAGCTCTCAAATGTGTCCGCTAATGAGTACCCAGACTGCACTAAAGCAGGCCCGGTGCACGCGGGGCTGTTTGTGTTGTTGTACTGTCAATAAAGCTCCCATTAGGGCCGGGCCCTGCCCGCAGCGCCTGCATCCCTGCTAGCCAGCGCATCAGGCAGGAGAGCCGTGGTTATCCCCTTTTAGAAGGGAGGAGGCAGCAAGTTCCTTGAGACCTTACAGCAAGTCTGTAAAAGAGCTGAGAAATGACTTCTTAACCTCCTAAGCCCTTCTTTATCCCAAGGCTGTCTTTTCTGTCTCTGCGAAGTCTGACTTCTGACTTGTTGAGTGTCCTCGCACAAGCACAAACCAGGAGATGGACGGCCCCAGATGCCGATGTCTCAAAGCGGCATGAGTCTTGGACGTGGGGTTATGCCGATAAGACAAGCGGGACTTCGGGTGACACTGGAGATAAGATATGGCTCCTGGTGGCCGAGCTCGGAGGCTGTCTTGTGAAATGTTTTTGTACAGCAGGAGAGGGGGCAGGAGCCACCTGCATCACGTAGGAAAGTCAGTGGGGTCTCGCCTCTGAAATGGATGTTTTCAGTTCAGAGGGCATTTGGGAAACATGGGAATTAGCTTTTCTGTCGTGTATTTGCTGGTTTTCTTAAGCCCTCTGAAGTTAGAGGAGCAGAAGAGTTGGATTACTTGGTTTGCTGAGTGATGTGCTGTGCAGGCTCATCGTGTTGGTAACGTGCTGCAAGTCCAGCAGAGGCGCGCAGCCCGTGCAGTGCGGGAGGGAGCAGTGCCTTCCTCCGCTTCTGTGCTGCCAGGAGGATGCAGAATAGCACAGAAACCACTACTCTTAGTGTGTCAGCAAAGGAACTTTGTTATTTCTTGGAGGGGCCTTGTGGCGAGCCCTAAAACTCAGGTGCCTCCTGCTTTCTCTTCCCCTGACATCACCTGTATGATGCGCTTGGTGAAAATCCGCCAAATTTTCCAGGCCAGAGGAAGGCCCACGCAATAGGGCATTTTCTGCAGTGATTTAATAATTCAGATGATATCTGGATAGATTATTTCTGCAGGAAATAAGCTGCAGTATTCTCTGTCGGCTTTTCCTGTTTTGGAGAACTTCTGTGTTGTTTTTAAAGGGGGGGGGGGGGTGGAGTGCTACCTGTAAGAAATAGAGCAGTGTAACCAACAGTTTTATTATTCTCCTGGTACTGGCCTCTTCTGTCTTTATAAATGCTCTAAAGCCACAACTCTGCATAAGAAAAATGGATTTGTCACTGAATTTTCATGCTTCATCCTCGCAGAAATGTAAATGTTGTCCTGGGCTTTAGTACTGTGCCTTCAGACTTGGATTTAATGCCAAGCATTATACTTTTAGAGCAGGTTACACACCAAATAGAGGCACAGAGCAGATCCAACAGGCAGCGGTCTGGCTTTCACGCCCATTTTGTTCTGGTGAGAATGCTGAATATTTATTAAGAAAATCCCACTTCTAAAGAGGAAAAAAAAAATTGACCTCTGTATTCTAGAAAAGGAACAGCTGTAAAGTGCAGCTGCCGGGCTTAATTGCATCGCGTACAGCCCAGTGCTGGGGTAGAGGGAGCAGTGAACGTCGAGGAGAGGACATGAGCCCAGTGCGGTGCCTGCACTGTGTAGAGGTGGTTTGATGTTCCTCAGTGGCAGGAGCATCGCCGGTGGCACCCGTTGCTGCTGAGTGCCAGGGTACAGCTGGCCGTGCTTGTTCCCTGCCATGTGAGCCACGTGCCTGTGTTTGTTCTCGCCCCCACCGTATCTGAGTGCCTTGCAGAGGGGCCTTGGTGACGGAGCTGCTGTACACCTTGTGGTTCCTTCTGCATTCTTCTATTGTCATGGTGGGAGTCTCCAGATGGCTCCTTTTGCAGTTTCTCAGGCTATTTTTATTTCTATCTTAGCACAATGCTTTTTTTTTTTTTTTAATTTATTTTTTTAAGCGAGGTTGCACTTGTTTGGGGATGCACTTTGCTTTCCAGGTGCTGGAGGTAGTCGAAGAGTTAATTTGTTACTTTGAGCTAAGCAGGCTTGACCCTGAAATCCAGGCACTGCTCTTTTGGGCTGACATTTCGGAACAGTTTCCTGAAAACTCCTGTTTGAACACTGTTGTTCAAGGATTGGCTTAATCGTGTAAAAAAAAGGACAGTTGCCCTGAAAAGAAGTAATTTGACATCAGATCGGTGATCCCCCTTTTGATGAGATTTCAGTGTGCAGTTCTGCACCACACTGACCGCTTGGTAGGAAGCTGACCTGATGCTGTGTCTGCTGCACCCAGGGTGTTGGGTTTTGAATGCCAGGTCCCCAAATTCACATTTGTGCCTTGCTTCTGCCACTGCCCCATGCCTGGTGCTCCCTGCTGGCAGCGTCGCAGCACGGGGCAGAGCAGAGGGGCCCTGAGCCATCCCGCTCCCCAGTGGCTCACGTTGGGAGGCTCAGCCCTGGGCAGCGGGGCCAGCTCAAGGCCTCTGTGGTTGGGTCCCATTTACCAAGGTGTTTTCTCTTCATCTTAGCCAGAATGAGCAAAAAAGCAAGTGGGACAGCAAATAAATGCAGTATGAATACATGCAGTCCCTTCAGTGTCTCCTACATTTGAGATACAATGTCCTTTATTTCCGTGTTGCTTTGCTGCTGGCAGGTGCATGCTTTAGATTTTTTTATTTTATTTTATTTTTTGTGTGTGGCAAATTTTCAAGCTGATTTTCAAAATAAACACCTTTGTCAAGAGGTGAGGGTGACCCGAGGTCCTGTTTGCATGAGGTGTCATTAGCCAAACAGCACCAGAGATGAGGGTGATGAATATTAGCACTTGGGGCTTGGCGGTGGAGCGTGATGGCACGATCTTGAAGCAAATGATGTACAGCCTTCGGAGACTCAGCTGAAATCCAGGCACAAGCCTTTATGCGTTTAGCTGTGGATTTCAGGGGTTATTTTCAACACACAAATGAGTATAAACTGGGGCACTAGCAGCCCGAGCCGAAGGAGGAGTGACACACACTAAATTATCTCCTGTCCCTGGGGAGCCTGGCTTGTCCAGGTCAGGCCGTTGAGTTCATTGGAAAGATAACATAAGAGAAATTCATAATGCATGGTAGCTGTCTGCCTGAAAAGGGTTTGAGAAGCCTTAATATTGACCCCGTAGCAGCGATGGAATATATGTCTCATAGCTTTTGTGTTATTGTTATTTTAAGAAGTGGGGGATGGTGCCGTGGTTTCAGACACAATGCAAGTGCAGAATGGAGCTGGGCACCAAAGCACTTTGGTCACAGCATGCAATTTTGGTATCGGGTGATTTCCCTCTTCTGTGGGAGAGAAGGCACAGCTCCAGGTTGGCTCCACCAGCCCACGTGTCCTCCTTCAGCCATGAGCATCCTGGTCTTCTCGGGCATTTCTGGAGGTCAAAGAGATGGGTCCAAACCCTGCGGGCAGCCCTATGGCCCCATCTCCCATGGTTTTTCCCGAAGGTGCTGGGCTGTTCCCAGAGCCCATCACTGCTCTAGTGCTTGCATTGTTTTCCAAAATATCCCTCTCTTTCTCTGCTGTCCACACAGCTGATGCAGCTGTCAGCTGCTACAGGAAGGGAGCCTTTGACGTCTTCCTCCTTTGCACGATGCTGCCCTGCACCGAAAGGCACCCTTCAGTCACAGCGCTTGGAGCAGCAGCACGGGGCTGCTGCCGAGGGAGCGGTGGGAGAAGTGTTACAGAATTATGAGGGTGTTTTGCTTTGACGTGTTTGTGTAGCTAAAACTAATGAAAGACTTGAGGAAAGCAGCTGCTGCTGCATGAGCTCAGGAAGGACATTCAGGGAAAAAAAACACAACACCCAAACCGTTTAGTGGTTTGATGTTGTGGGACAGCAGACACTTAAAATAGAACTCACTTATCTTTGTTTCCCTTCAGAAATGTGTCCTATATACTTGGGAGGCTTCTTATCAGCCCGCGGATCAGTGCCATGCATACCCAAGGCCCCTTTCCCTTCCAAAGTCCCTGCAAGGGACCACACTTTGCAGCTTGCTTGGGGTGTTTCCCACTCCATGAGGTCCAGGACTGCGCTCCTTGCTCAGCACCTGATGCACTGGGACCTCTCCCCATACCCAAACTCAGCTCCTTAAGTCCCCCCTTGGTCCTGTGCACAGGGTGAGAGGGACACATCCTTACAGGAGCAGGCTGGCACTGGGGCACAGCCCATCTGCATCCCCAAAACTCGCGCACTGTGCGCAGGAGGAAGCGCCCCGCTGCTGTCAATCCGCGCATGGCACACATGTGCTCTGAGCACAGTCACTGAACGTCATGGGAGCCGTGCTGTAATTAAGCATCGGATTAGGAGAGAGCCCTTCCCGTCCTCTCCCCCAGCATATCCTCTCTTGCTGTCTCTTTTTCTAGTAGAAAGCTTTTCCTACAAGTGGTACTTGTGTAACTTGGCAAGGATGCTTTGATGGGCTGGCCGCGTTGTTCATTGAATTACTGTCTGGCTGGAAAGCCAAGGGCTGCAATCTTCTGTGCATTATTATTCTTGGGATTCAGCCTCTTAGAAATGCAGAGTGGGACAGTTTGCTGCTAGAAACATTTCCCAACAGTTTGGGGCCTGGCAAGAGATGGAGGTATCTCTTGGGCTTTGGTAACCTTCACGTATTCACATGCTTTGACATGCATTTTGAACAAGTCCTTTTATTTATTTCAATAGTTCTGTCAAACAATCCTCCTCCCTTGTATTAACTGTGGCTTCACCGCCCTAAAATAACCCAGCAGGGTGAGGAATATTTGCCACAGGAATCTTGTAAATGGCTTACACATAATTATGTTTTTATTCCAAGGCAGTGGAGATATAACTCTTCAAAATGGATAAAAATCTTAAAATGAACATCTGGATGTACAAATTAAATTGCTCTTAGTGTAAGGACAGTACAGTGCTTTATTCTCTCTGGCAGACTTGCAGACTCGACACTAATCCACAGGATCAGAGCCATCGTGTAAACTTAATGTCTATAAATGTTTTCACATATTTTTATTGCAAATCTATCCTTGCAGGACATTAGAGATCAAACTGAACCCTGGTAAGGCAATCACAACCCCTGGGCATTGACTGAGGGCTTTATACACTCAGACTGAGGCAGCGCTGTGTCTTAAGAGCAAATCATTCTTCTGACAGCAAACCCTCACCTGCCCTGCGCAAGCTGTGGCCCTCGCCATCAGTGGAATTATAGATTAGGTTATTGATTATTTCATTTTTTTTTTTTCCACCCCACTTACTCTCAAACTCACATGGAAATTCCAGACATTTCATATCTTGCTATTGACAAAAGCAACAGCTAAATCAGATTACACAACCCCCCTAATTCCCATAAGTAATTTCCGAATTGTTCATAGATACTTTGCCTGTCTGTTGCTTGCAGTCGGAGCACACAGATCCTTGCAGCTTGTCATGGTTTAAATCTTAATTAGTTCATGGGAGCGCATCCTTTTGTAATGCTGTGCTTGGACTTTCTCTGGGTTATTCTTTTTCGTATGAAAGGAATGAAAACACCCAGTGTCATAGTGAAGCATTTCTACTCGTTTATGCTAGAACTTCTCAAAAAGGATTTAAAGGCAATAAACTGAAAGTATTAACTAGTGTTGCAGGTAGGCGGAATGTCCTTTGTCTGCGCATTTGTGCTGATTTAGGTGTGCCAGTGTGTCCAAACTGAACCAGCCCAGTGTGAGCGACGTGGCGGAGGGGAGCGGTGCGGGCGCAGGGTCTGTGCCACGTGCGGGGCCGTCGGGCATGGGGCAGCCTCGGTGGTGCTCAGTGCACGGCTCCACGCTTCGGCTCCGCTCCTGAGCAGGATGTGTGCGTCTTGGCTGTGTCCCTTCTGCTCCAACAGCTGCTGGTGCTTGTCCGTGCTGCCAGAGGTGGGGTGCTGTGCTGGAGGTGCCGTGACCGTGGTACCATCGGTGAAGCCGTGCCAGCTGGTGCAGGACCTTCCTGCATAGCGGAGATTTGGTGCAGCTCCTCTGCAGAGAGAGGCTGGGTGAGCTGCAACTGGCTGAAGAAATAACTCTTAATATTGATGCAGAAAGCTGATCGTTTTGGGCACTTTTTATTTAAAGGGAAGAAGACCAGGGCAACAATAAATATCAAACATATCACTCTAGCAAGCCAGTAACGTCAGCACTTCAGTCAAGTTTCCAGGGAGAGATTTATGAGCGGTGAGATGAGGCTTGTATAAAACTTGTTTGGCTGTGCTTTCTGAAGCCTGCAGCGCGGAGGAATTGCTGGAGTGGGTGACTGTGTGTGCTGAATGCTGAGAAACTTGTCAGGGTGACGGGGAGAGGAGCCAGGGCACGTGCGGCAGGCTCAGACGAGGTGCTGGAGATGGCTCTGGAAAACCCAGAGTGGGACAAAGAGGTGGTGACTGGCAGGGTCGTGGTTATACCTAGTCCGCATTAAATGCTCTCATAAAAGCAAGGAATAAAACCTGTAAATCCTGTTGATAGGTTCGGTAGTTATGTTTTATATAAATGGGCACTTAGAAAGACAAAAAGGCTTTGCTCTCCCATGCTCTGCTCTCTGCAGTAGCTGCTGCCCGGAGCACATCAGGATGAGCGATGGTGATGAGGGCAGCCTTCCCTAGGTGTGAAGGAGTGCCTGGATGAGCGCAGGGATTACTCCAGGCGGCACAGAACGCTCCCTTGGCCATTGCTGCTGAGCAGCGCGCTCTTAGAGCCGCTTTTTGCAGAAACGCACACTGTGGCTGTTTCCCTCTTCAACCCCAATGGGACTGGTCTTTACTTTCCGCATCCTCAGTTATATTTCACTAGCTTATGTACGGCGCAGCGTGTGTGTACGCTCCCAGAAGCAAAGAGGTGTCTTGCTTTAAAATGCTATCTGCTGGATCTGCCAATATTTTCAGCGCTTGGGTGGAAACGTGGCTATTTTAAATAAAAATTGGGCTTAATGTGCTTTTAAATTGGAGGCAAGTGCACTAGCTATGCAATTAACTGCAAATATTGAGTTCGACAAAGGGCAAGGCAAGTACTTCCAAAATAATCAGAAGTGTTTTTAAATGGATGGCTAATGGAGAACAGACACTGCAGTGTGAGCTGCTTGTGTTCCCTAACAAAGCATTCTTTACCCAGGCTCTGCATAAGCTTCTTTTCAGCGTGTACATTAGAGCCGGAGTCTGGCAGGCTGTCTCGTCATGTGTCTTGTCCTGTAGAGCCACTTGATTGGATTTCATCTGCTTACCCTTGTGCGATCGTCAGGGCAGTGCTTAAAAGCAGCTCTTGTATGAAAACAAACGCAGCAGATTATGCAGCCTTAGTCTCTTGGTGGAAGAGAGGAGGGGAGAGCTGGGGAAGGGAGGGAGCCTCCATTCCTGACCTTTAACTCGGCAGTAAACATAAATCTCCGCTAATGCTCTGCATTGTCTGAAAATAAGTCATGGAAAGGTTATGCTCTTACAAGGAGAATGTTTGTTACCACTGAAGTTGTGTCCAAAATTAAAAATGAAGACCTGAAAATATCCCCATCGGTTTGCTTTAAGCGATGTAGCTACCCGCTCAGAAAATTGCCTCCTGGAAGTGGCTCTGTGCAGCCTTCCAGGCGATGTTAAGCTGTCCATTCCCTTTCTCTTTTCAGGGTCACTTATGTTTAAGCTCAGGGAAGCCTGTTACGTTTCCCCGCTCTTCAAGGCATGATGTGCATGCCCTGCATTGCAATTCCTTGCACAGCCTTCCTTCCCCGGGGAGGGATTGATCTGAAGGCTGCTGGGTTTGGCTCCACGTTAGAGTGGAGGTGCTCTGAACAAGACCGGGCTCTCAGAAATAGTGCTTGGGCTGCCGTGTTCTGATTCAGAGACCTTAGGAAGCTCAGGGAGCATCCCATCATCTTAGCTGAAATGCTGTACACTGTTTGTGTTTTTTTTTTGTTTGTTTGTTTGTTTGTTTGTTTGTTTTAATTCCTTTTATATTCTTTCTTTTGCTTCTTTAGGTTTATACTCTTTTGGGGTCAAAATCTGTCGGTGGGAGACCTCAACACTTGGGGAACCACCAGCAGGCTCCTTTCTGAATCTGTTGGCCCTGCTGGCACCCGTGCACTTTGATGAGATGACTGCTGTAAGGCTGCGCAGGGAGCGAGTGGTAGAACCAGGAATTAGTCTGAATATCGCTTGTGGTCCCACTGCGCCTCCTGTGCTGGTGTCTGCCTTGTGTTCCCAGCTGAACTGCAGCTGGTCAGGGACTATATGGTTAATGCAGAGCCAGGGTGAAGGGTGGGCTTGTGTTTGGGGTCTCCAGGTTGTCCTTTTGGACCAGTGGAATCCACGTGGCTTCCCAGAGCTGGTGAGGTTGGCTTCTGTGGGTTGGGTCAGTCTAGATGCAGAAAGACTCCATCGGTGTGTCCAGTGTGGCTCAGCTGGGATGGGTTCAGTCCTGACTTCTCTCTGATTTGTCCTTCAACTTGTAAAACTTCAAAGAACGTCTCCATTCCCGTACCTCCCCTGCCCCAACAGCTAAGGGAAGTTCACAGCCCCTAAAGTGGGATCTCCTGTGTTAAGAAGTCCTTAAGGAGTGGTGGGTGCTGCAGTAGTAACCCGGCTGGCGTCTGCAGTGTTACGTGCCACGTGTTTTAAGGTTTAAGGCTTAAGCTAACCATCCTTGCTAGTACCTGTTGGGAAGAAGAGCCAGCATCTGTGAGATCTGCATGAAGAGGCTGAAACACTGTGTCGGGCTGGGAGTAAGTGATACCAAGCAGCAGGACAGTTCTGCTCCTTTGTAGCAGTGCTGGGGTTGTTGGAGAGGAAAATCACGTCCTTTCCTAGGGAAGCAGCCATCCTAGGGAAGCAGCAGATGCTGGTTGGATGGAATCCAATTAAGGGAAACTGCCATGTAAATTGATGATCATGAAATGATAGTGTTGGAGGAGTCAGGGAAGAGTTCGAGCCGGAGCTGCAGGAAGCAAATGAAGTAATTTTGGCATGCTCATACAGGCAAGTCGAATAGAAATGAATTTACATTCAGCAGGTACCTGAATAGTAATGAGCATGCGTGGTGGCTGGGCGGAAGAGTCTTTAGTCTGATGGCCTGAGGCCCACAGAGGGTGTGCGGAGTGCTGGAGCAAGCAGGTTCAGTGATGCCCTGCCCCTGGAGGTGCCTCGGCACCGTTATTCAGCTCCTGCCCTCCTCGAGCAGCGCTCCTCAGGTGAGAAAGCACAAATTGGAAAGAGAAGTGGTGATTGCAGAGAAGAAAATGGGTGATGGATTGAGAACTGCTGGAGGAGGAGGAGATAGCTACATGAGGTATGAATATCAAATGGAAGTGAAGCCCAGAGGTGGCTGCGTGCACTTTTCTGCAGTCAATTCTTGACGCTAGGCGCAGGAGGCTGGGAGGAGAAGCAGCCCTACACCGAGTTAGCCGTGTAGCCCCCACAAGTGTTGCTGCCTTGATGATGTAGGCAGAAAACAGGAGCAGCCTGCTGTTAAGGTGGGGGGCTTAATTTTAACGGAATCAGTTTCTTCAGTGCAAACCTTGGCTGTGGTACCGTTATGTCATGCAAAGGGAATCTGTGTTCCCACCATCCCCCTGCGAAGAAATTAGTAATTCCTTGTGACATGTCATGGCAAAATGATTTTGCAAGATGTAGTGTGGAGGTGGGAAAGAGGAAATGAGTGAGATGTTTTTAATTCTGGGTAATTTGTTTGGTGTGTAGCTGTGAATTAGACACATAAGGAGTCCAACTTAATGGATGAAGAGTGTATTAAAAAAGACAGGGTAATGTTACCAAGAGAAGAACAAAATTGATCTCACCAGGCAATGTGCTTATGCAGAAGAGAGGACTGTCGTTTATTTTTATTACAAAATAGAGGTTAGCCTTTTTTTATCCTCCATCCTAAACTGCCCCTGAGTTTTTGCAAGATAGGTGTTAAGATGGCAAGATGTTTTCACAATAAGCACATTTCCCCTGGAAATTGCAGTTTTGCAAAGAAGGAAATAATCAAATGGCAATGCAGTGAATACTTGCGTGAGGCTGCAGGCCATTTTTGCGGTTCTTGCATATTTGGGATCAAAGGAGCAGATCCACTTGCAGGATGGGGACTTGGGTTACATTAATCTTACCTTCATAGGCTGCCACCAGTTGTCCCCTGGCAAACCAGTACTTGGAAATTTTCTCGGAGCATCAAACGGGAGATTTTATTTTTAAGCATGGGGCAGGGAGTTAGATTCTAGATGCCTTTAGCTAGATACAGATAGCTTCCGAAGCCACACCGCTCCTTGTATGCTGAAAGCACACCAAATTCCCAAGAACTGCCCTTGTGAACGGCAACAGCCTGTTGATGCTTCTGCTCCTTTGAGGCATAATCCAGATCCCAGAGAAGGCCCCTATTATACCAATCTGCGTGTGGAAGGAAAGCCAAAGAACATACTACAGCTGTGTCCCACTTCAAATCCTGCTGTATCCATCAGTGACTCCATGGGGTGTCCCCTGTGAATGGAGAACTGCAGTAAATAAATAAAGAAATAAATAAATAAGCCTGGTGTGCTGCAGAATAAACTGGTAGAGATCCGAAGCAGTGATAGTCTTCCTTTTGTTTTTTATTATTTCAAGGAAATGCTCGTTCGGAAGAGCAGAGGCTTTAATCGCTTGGCTGGTGAGGGAGTTGTTGTCTCTTTTATCTCTTGCACTTCGGTTTTTGTTTCCTTCAGAAAGTCTTTGCAGTACTAGTGTCACTGGTGCCTGTACTCTCAGATCAGCCCTTTCATGGGGAAATGAAAGCGTCATTCCCTCATTTAAAGAAAAAAGGCAGAAAAAATTATTGCACCACCAGGTTTTAAAGGTACTAAGCCTGGCTTGCATTCCTGAGATGAAAAGGGAATTGAATATTGTGTTTTCTAAAGGACTTTTCTGTCCCTGCTGGATATGGATCTATCAGCCAAATATTGAAATAGAGGCACACGGTTGCCTGCTGCAAGGCTCCAGCCAGCTGCAAGCTTATATTGGAGCTTGATCCTGCTGCTTTGAAACCAGTGCTGATGCTTTGATTTCCGTAGCATGCTTAGACCCACAAGAAACAAATATTTAGCCAACATGAGGGCTCCAGGCTCCCATAGGAGCAGCCCACACGTTTGGGAAACGCTGATACTCTGGTGGAGTGATGAATTGGGCACCCAGCCTGTGCCACAATGCCCAGGGGATGCGGGGATGGGGCAGCCCAGTAGGATCAGCTCTGGTTGCTGCTGGAGCGGTCGGAGCTCTGCCTGCTGCACCAGACAGTGATGTGCCTGCTCTGGGAACATGAAATACAACTGGAAATCCAAACGAGTTTTAAAACTGCAAAACACCCTCCTTTTTCAGTAAGACATGTTATGCATTAGTAAGTTCATCTTCTTCTAAGTTCTTTTGTCCTTCACTTCGAAAATACTTGTAATTAACAAGATGGTAGCAGGTTGTTTGGGGAAAAAAGTGTGCTCATTCTCTTTAAGGCAGATTTGTTTATTTATTTTTACAAACATTTCAAATGCCTTCTCAACTTGCTTGTTGGGATTTTTACCTTCTAAGACTGCAAGAAAAGCCAAATGCTGTTCTGTGATGATACTAAGTTGTATAATGTGTAAGGCCGCATGGTTCAAGGAAACAGGCTTTCCTAGAGGAGATAGAAGTGTTTATCTAGTCAAGTGAGTCATTTTCCTAGAGAAACAAGTTTTTTAACAACTGTAGAAAATTAATTTTCAGTAGAGGATAGCGTACCTTTAATCTCAGCATCCCTGCTCAGTGTTAGGAAAATCTGCACTAGCAAATGACTGGTATCTGTCTGCTTCAAGATGTTCAAATTTCCAATGAGCACCAGGTTTCTGAGTGTTGTTCTGAATGCTGCCAGCATGGAAAATCCATCAGTGATTTAGATTTAGCAGTGAGTAGTCGGGACAGTATCTTGCTTGAAAGCAGAAAGCTTTCATGTGCTTACGTTTTTGTTTTATCGGCATCGTTTGCATTACCTGTGATCAGAAAGCCTTGAAGGGCGTTAGAAAGGCAAATTATCAACTCAACTGGATTTCTCCCCAGGTTGCTGGGAAGAGTAGGTAAGCGGATTCGTTTATATCTTAAAGTAGAAGAATGTCCTACCACTTTTAGACAAATACATTTTTGTGATTTGTGTTTCCCTTCTTTGAAAGCAGCAACGAAAAAAATCCCTGGATAATGCTGTGGGCTTTTTCCTAAGCACACTGAAGCTGGATGGTGAGACCAGGCTCCTCCAAGAGCGGCGTGCCTGGTGCAGCTGCGCAGGGCTTGCAGTCGACCAACGCTCCTTCATAGTTGTTGCTGTACTTGGCAAAATTGCTGATCTGTCACCATGTCCAGCTCATAGCCACGTAGCCACAGAGGTTCATCAGAGGACCTCAAAACTTGGAAATATTTGTATCACACGTACAGAGCCAGCAGAGGTTAGCTCGAACCTGTTGCTGTCCCAGGGTTTCAGGTGAAGGGTGCTGGGGGCTCTTAAATTGGAATTGAAAAGCCTCAGTATTGCATTTGGTTGGGGAAATCTTCTAGGGTAGCTGTCTTCTGAGCTGAGCTGGAAAAATGCAAACTGGGAAGTCGTCCTTGGATCCTGCACCAGGACTGACCCGTGCAGGGGATGCTCTTGCCTTGGGCAGTGGTTTTAAACCCTCTTCCTTTGTTGAGCAGCATTACACTGTTACCATTCAGCTCGCTGATTAAATGCGACCATCTCCATTGAAAATGGGATTTGATGTTCTCTTAAGCAAAATTCATGTATAAAGAAAAGAATTATTAAGCCAGAAATTAAATTCCACTTACTCGGCATTTTCCAGGCATGCCTCAAGCTGTTCTGGTGGTTAATATATGCTGCTGCACATTGCTAGCTTTCTCTTTAGCCTCTCTCTAAGTCGTCCTCTGGTCTTTTTGATTCCTCGCCCGCTGGAATTGCTGTGCTTGTTTGACAAATCGGCACAGCCAACACAAACGAAGGATGATTCATTCACAAAATATTCCTGAGTGAGGAGCCGGACTGTAGCTGCTCTCTGCTTTTACACCGGTTTAACTGACCTGCTCTGAACAAGTGTGCTCCTGGGGATGTGATGGATAAGTCGGAGCTCTCTATAGGGTGAAACCTGCTTCCCATCTTCCTCTCCTGTTGGTTTCAGGTGGGAAACTCTCACTGCAGCATGGATAAGTCCACTCAGAGAAGTTCTTGGCATCAAGCTGTCTACCACATTGACCTTAATGTGTCCCAAAATAGGGGAGTGCCCCATATGAGAAGAGTCCAGAGCTTTCACACCTGCCTTGCCTGTTACAGGCACCAGGTGCCTTTCACAGTGGCTGTCTCATTTCCATGTCTGTAGAGGTCTTCATAAAATGAAAGACATTTCCACCAAATTTGTTCTATCCTGATGAACTAATGCAAGATAATACTGCATTTTTTTAATGAATGGAAGTTAAATGCTCCACATATCACTTGAGTTTCATGTAAAGCCATCAAGAATTAACTTAACTTTGCAGTTTTTGGGTCTGCTTTTGGAAGAGTGGGGGAGAGAAGTAGGCAAGGCTCTTGTTGAGCTACACCGATAGCCATGAACATCTCCTTTGTTGTGTCTCCCAGTGTTTCCAGAGCTCTGATGTGTTTCTACAGTGTCATTCACGTCGGTAGGCTAGGGTTCAACGTTGGTACTTGTTTACTACCATCTCCCAGAAAAGGTGATTTTTTAAAAAATGGATCTCACTCAGGCTCCCCTTACCCAGCCATGCTGAGGATTTATATGGCAATAGCTCTGAGGCGCACTGATGGGAACGCCAACTTTGTTAATTTTTACAGTCATAAAATTCTGGCTATTGGACAAGCTCCTAATTACTCCGAATCCGTCATAGTCTTACTTAAACTTGGATAGGTCCTATTAAAACAAGATGGTTGCATTTGCATTAATCTCCATGTATAGGTTAATGTTTTTTTAAACTGTAAAATTAATTTTCCAACTGTAGCCCTAAATGAAGGGCATTGCTTTATGTAGGGCTACTTACTGGATGCTGTGGGCAGGTGTCAACAGATTCTCTCTCCAGTCCAACAGAGCAGGGCTGTGCTATTGTTGGGATGGAGAATACTTGGAAACTCACACATGGAGAATGCCCTCGATTGGTGTCAGAAGAGATACCATCAAGGAGAAATAAGCAAAGACCAATAGAAATTAATTTTTCACAATTCTTTGATTCTCACCCCCTCCACACCCCTCCTGTATTTAAGTTGCATTCTTGTGAAAACAAGCGGCAGCAAGGCATTCTTGCAGGTGTTTGAGAAGACGTTACTGCGTTCATTCATCAGCAAGTTGATCTCTCTGTTGCTGTTCGCAGACGTCGTATCTCAGAAACACATTCTCAATGTCTACAAAACACCGCGCTGCGGAAAAATGCAAAACTATATTCTCTTTTTCTCTGTCCTGATAAGCTGATTGATAAAGCAGGCATTTCCATAACGCAATATTTGCTTGCTCTACAGTGGAAATATTACATTTACAGTTGTAAATATACTTCACAGCTGGTAGCTGGTTTCATCGTCCTGCTTTTATGATAAGTTTACAGTACATTGCTATCTTCAGGCTCAATCCTATGTGTTTTTTGGCTGCCTCAGTGAAAAAAAAAAAAAAGTCAACCGCTTTGAAGTAGCGTGTAGTGTTTATGCATGAGGCTGTGTTTCTTTTGGGTTAAGTTCTGAACGTGACCTCCCTGGCGCACAGCTGTGCTCGCTGGATGTGAATGTGCTGGGCGGACAGGACGCTGCCTGGGACTGGGGGGAGGAATCCCGGTCAGACACCCCCTGCTCGAGCTCATCGGTCTGTGGTGCCCGTGTGGCTTTAGCCACGTTCACTCGAGGCATTTAGCAGGAGCCTGAACCAAGCGAAAAATGGGAAGGGACCCGGAGTTTGGGAGGGAAGCAAACTGCTGGAATTTGCAGAAAGCTGGCAAGGGTTGGGTGGGTGTCTGGCTGCAGGGAGGGCTGGGGGCCTTTTGATTTCTTCTGCAGTTCCTCCTCGATATGTCCAAATATTTTTCTCATGTCTGTATATTTTTGATAGCTCTAGTTAAATCATTTATAGTGCAAGAATTATTTGATACATATATATAAAATTTAGATGCTCCCAGTGCTGTCAACTTAACAGCCTCATTAGCATTTTTATATCATCTTTCCAACTAGCAACCTCCCCCCCCCCTTTTTTTTTTGTGGTTGATGTACAGCTTGCAAGTAGAAGAGAAAACTACTTGGGATTAGGTTTACATGGTGTCAGGCTCCCTGTTGAAAGCACTGATTAGCACGAGGTGTTTGGTGTTGTTCCCCCACATGCCTTTTCCCACGAGCTGTCAGCTTTCATCAGGAGCAGGGGATGCACGTTGTTAGCAGAATTCAAGATACAGGTAGATTTTTTTTTTAGAGGAGTAGTGAAGTGTGTGGGTGAGTGCACTTTTTGATTTAGGTCATATTTACCCCCCGTGTTTTCAGTACGGCGTTGTTCGGAGATGTACTGCGAGTTCTCCTGTGCCTGTGAAAAACCCATACTTGTGGTAATGGGGTTCTGGTGGTGGTGGTGGTGCAGGGCACATTGGGGCTCCAGGCAAATGTGAGTCACGTCCGGGAGCAGGAGTGACTGCAGCCCGCAAAAACAGCGTAGGAAAGGTGGGAATAACACAAACAGAGAAACTATCAGCACAATTACTGACCACCTCTTGTTCCCTGAAGTTCAGTGATCCGACTTCACGGAGGAGAAAACAGATTTCTGTTACTACTGGTAGAGAAATCTTCATTTTGTCCTGCTTCTGGGTGCTACGGTCTCAGGGATGTGTGCAGAACTCAAAACGCGTGTCCCCGTGAGCAGAAGCGTGTCATCGCTGTCCCACCACGGCACGCTGATGCGTGAGCCCTTTTTTGGGGGTGGAGGCAGGGTTTGCAGCGTCCCGGGCACTGCGCAGCAGCCTCAACAAACACCTACGGGTGGGTTTTGCAGGCAGCCTGCGAGAGTGCCAATGGAAAAAACAAAACAAACCAAAAAAACAGTAGCTCTGAATGCATTCATTTGGAGCATTTGTGAAAGGGCAAGGCTTCGACTAAATTGGTTTTACTGGTTTTGTTAGCTAATAGAAAAAAGTGAGGTTATGTAATGAACATGGGCTTTTTAATGGTAATATAAATGTTTGCTAATTACCATATGGAGATGAAGGTCATATTAATTACAAAACGGTTCTCGCAACGCTACCAAGCAACCATCCTTTTAATTTTTTTTTTATGGGATTAATTAGAGATAATATGCATTCAGGACTGACAGCTTTTCTTCATAATGTTTTCAAGAAAACTGTGTATGGCTCTATTTGAAAATAATTGACTGCTGTGTGCCCCGCACATCTGCTCCGGGTGGTGGGATCGGCGTCTTGGCTGCACTTGGGCCAGAAAAGGATATTCAGCATAAACAGCTAGCGAGACACCAGCATCGGAGCAGATTTGGCCTTCTTAAGCATGAATTTAAAACAGAGAGGAGAGTTTGTGCCAAGGAGCCTCTGAAGAGCGTTGGGTCTGCTCTCATTACAGACCATGGGTTAAGTTGTGCTGCCGCTGGTGTCCATGCCATCCTCCTCCTGCACGTGCTCCTTGGGGAATCACCACCTGGCACTTGGCACAGGTGACCAGCGTATCGGCCAGCCCCTGAGAGGCGGATGGCCAGACCCACAGTGGATGTAAGGCGCTGCTGGTGGACACAAGCAGACCTTTCTCCAGCATGGAGTGGTACAGGATGGGTGATTCCAGCATGGAGCTGTCTGGCGCCAGTCTGGCACCACGTTGTGCTGGGGTGTCCCTGGCGCTGTGCTGGTGAAGGATGGATGCATGGCAACTCTTCTCCCAAAGGCAGGTGAGCACCTGTGGTGGTGCAGGTGTTGTAGAAACCTGGCAGGGTGGGACACACTTTGTGCTCGTCGTGCCACATGCAGAGGATGCAGGACAGAGGACTGGTGTGTGTTGGACGGCGGGGCTGCAAAGTGAGCTGCTGTGACTGGAAGCACAGCGCCAAGCCTGCAAGCTGCTGGTTACGATAAAAGCTCATCCGCTGCGAGCCTCCAAGCTGGTGCTTGCCATGCTCACCGGCATAGGAAGGCTGAGCTGGCCTCGGCGTGCAGGCAGCCCCTGACCAACTGACCTCGGGCAAGTGAAGGATTGGAGCGGTGACACAAGACCCGAAGCTTGGTGCTGAGGTCTGGAGTTTGGCATCTTCTGGCCTGTGTGTGTTTGTTGTGCTTGCTTGCATGGGTGCCGCAACCGAGGTGGACTGAACCCGTCCACTGGAAATTCCAGCTCCTCTGCCCAGGCATTCTTTAATTGCCTACAAGATGATCACTAATGATTCTGGTTGATATTAATCAGCGTGGGAATAAAAGCACAGGGGATTTGAAATTAATAGCTTCTCATCTGTGTACCCTGAACCAGTGGCTTTGCATACAAGTGTTTTTTTTTCCCTTGCGTGGCCACGGCAGTCGGATGAGTTGTGTCACGGCTGAGCAGCTCCTCCTGCCCACCCTTTGGAAGATCATGCTGAAGATAAAAGTCAAGAGGAAAAATAAGCACTTGCCCGTGCTTTACCCTACGCCAGGATTTCGGTTTTAGTCCCAAACTCTTTGCTGTTGAGTTTTAGATGTTTAATGTGTCACTCAAGTTGAACGTTGTGATGACAGCGATCAGATTCACTCGAGTACTTTTGTGCTGGCGCAGTGTTCTCCTTCGGCTACATGTCAGCAGAGGGGATTTAAAAATATGTGTATATTGCACTCAGCCAAACTCAAACAGGCTGCGTGCTCCGAAAGATGGTCAGGATCTTAAAACAGCTTGAATAGGGTGGAAAGGAAGAAGGAACGTTACTGTTCCTATGTTGTTGATGTGTCTCTGAAGTACTGAAGGGTTTTAGAATCAGATTGTGAAAGGTGTTCAGGGTTTAAGCCTAGCTCAGGTGTCCAGGCACTTTCATGCAGAAGTGTCTTTGGAGACTCCGGAGAACGTGGTCGAGGTGGCAGGGTGAGGAGCTGTTACAGGTGGGTGCCAGAGGCTGAACCCAGAGCGCCGTAGTCCAAAGTGCCGTACTCCTGTGGTGTTTTTCCCCTGTAGCATCACAAACATGTAGCTGCTTTTATTTCTGAGCCCTGTGTGTTGTTTTTTTTTTCAAGGTCCCATATAGTAATTCAAGACCACTGACCACAGGTTTGTTTTTTTCATTACCTTTCATAAATCTCTTAGAAATTGTCCATAGACTTCAAGGGTCCGGACCCTTGGAAATCTCTGTTGGCAGAAATACGATCCTGTTTGTTTCCTTAGTGGTTCAGAGGGGTGAGCGGGGTGCGAGGTTTAAATGTGCTGGGAAGTTTTCCTTCAAGACAAACCTTGACAATATTTCTGGGAATATTTTTAAAGATGGCTTGTCTTCAGCTTACCCATGGGACCTCATTGAAGGAGTTGTCTTTAGGAAGATACTCTTTGGATCTTACTTCAGAGGAATCATTTTCTGGAAGAGAAACAGACTCCCTTACTGATTTTTGTTAACTTAGGTGTTGCTGATAAACCTGAAGGTGACCTTCTGGGGAAGCACACTGAGCAGTCAGTATGGCCTGCTGGGCCTGAGCAGCCCTGCTGGTAACAGATCCAACACCACGGGCCTCTCTTTAGGGGAAATGCACAGCACTGGCACCACGTATGTGTGTGCAGGAGTGCGACCGAGTCTGTCAGGCTGATGCTCAGAACTGGGGCAGGCCGAGGGCTTCCTGATTTGTTCAGGATTTGTCTAAATAGGGGAGCTGTTCCCTTACAAGCTGGGGAGTGACATCAAACCTCCAGGTTTCTCTGGCTCTGTCTCGCTGTTTGGATTCTTACCTCTCACTGTTTGATTTTTCACAGCTTAGATTAATTAATGTACTTCCTGAACAGGCTGTGCTGGACAAGGACACCTTCTGCACGAAGCAGGCAGGTGAGGAGGTGTCCCTGTGAGGACAGGCTCTTGGCTTGTCAAACTCTGCAGAGGCTGTTTTTGAGCCCACTGCTCAGTACCTGTCATCTGCAGAGTGACGGATGCTCGCGTGGCCGTCCTGGCATTGCTCCGCCAGGTGCCCGCGGTGATGCTCGCCCGGCTCAGGTCTGAGGTTTGGACTCGGGGAGCCCTTGTATCCGCCAGGGGCGATGGGGCTATGTGGGAAGCCACAGTGGTTGTCCCAGAACGATGACAGTGCCGTCAGACCGGCTGCTCTGCCAGCTCAGCTCCTGTGCCAAGAGCAGAGTCCCTCGTGCCAAGTGTGCAGGTTGTGGAGCTGGTGCCGGGGAGCGGATGAGGCTGGGTGCTGACAAATTCCACGGGGGAGGACGAGATGGTTCAGGATGTTTGCTTTTCATCTTTTTGCAGTCTGAAACAGAGCCTTTAGTATCACTTCGGTGATGTTTAGGCTAAATGGAATAATGGGCTGGGGACTGGAAACAGTTCGGCTTCAAAGAAAAAACAAAGTACTCCAAGGCATAACCAGGAAACAAACGAGAGGGTTGTTAAACACTCATTTTCTTTGTGCCTAAGACAGCGTAATGAAAGTCTGGAGTGTGCAGTTGAGCTAACAAAGTTTTTAAAAGCCAACAGAAAGTAGGTAGCTGGTAGCACGATAACGTGTGTCTGACAGCGGAGTAGCAAGCAGACGGTGCGGTGACAGCAGCACCGAGTGAAGTCTGCGAAGTGACGGGCACGGGGAGTCTGCGGCAGCAAAAATAGGCTGGTGAGAACAAAGCGCTTTCTTCCCCGGAGATGACTGCTCGTCCCTTCTGATCATGCCGAGCAGGGTGCTCGCCGAGCTGCGCTGGCACAGTGGGAGTGTGCCTGGAGGAGGAGGACGGGGACTGCAGCCCCCGCGTGCCTGGGACCCCGGGGGAGCCCGCCCTGGGGGCTTTCAGCAGTGGCAGTTTTGGGGAGCAGGGAGAAACCCTTCAGGTTTCTGACTTCTTTTATAGCTCCGTCCTGTTTGTGTGGCTGTAAGATGGGCGGGGATCCCAAGTGATGATTTAAGGGGATGAAATACGATGTGGGTAATCTCAGCCTCTGCCCTTGCTTTGGTTTCCCTCCAGCCCCGTGGGTGGCCAGCAGGAGATGGAAACTCGGCAGTGAGTCTGCCTGGTGGGTTTTGACCACAGAAAGGACAGAACAGAGCATGGCAGGCCATGTGTGCTGCTGCACGGGGCCCTATGGGAGGCCTCGTGTGACATGGGGTTAGAAAGTTTCTGAGAGGTGGCCGTGCCCACGGCACCGTGCCAGGCAGGCGAGGGCTGCCGTGCTGCTTGCTCGTTCTCCCCATGCAGTTCCTCTGTCCCATCACACCAACAACCCCCAAAATACTGGTAGCAGTGGTGTAAGCATGTGAGACGCAGGGACACGTGGCTGGCATCAGGGCCGGGCAGCGGCAGGGATTTAGTGCAGGAGGGCAGAGTGGGATGAGCGGGACGCTGCTGCTGGGCGGCTGCCCTGCTGGGGGAGAAGCTGGAAGTAGGAAGAAGTTTTTACCAGGTGTTTGATATCGAGCACTTCTAGCCAGCAGCCTGCTGTAGAGCTTTATTAGCACTGTTTTGGTTTTTAATTGATTTATTATTTTTTTATTTTTTTAGGTTGCTTGTTTTGGCCAGCACTAGACACACAGTGCTGGATGCTGCGCTGCTGTCTGTGTGGCAGTCCCACTGTCAGTACGCGCAATTCATCCTCCTTGCTCTGTAACAAGAGCATCAAAGCATTTTAATCAGCGTGGTTTCACTGAAGTGTACGAGTTCTCCTCTCATTACATCTACTAACTCTCAAGTTTACGGGGACAAACTTCTTGGATAGACTAATATTCCTTGGCCACCCTAGCGTGCAAATATAAAATGTAATATCTTGCTGCAGGACTGTTCATTTTTATGCAAATTCCACTGTAAGATAATATTCTGCAGTTGTAAATTAGAAATTGAAGTAAGTTACGCAGGAGAGGGATATGTGGAAAATGGCAATCTTGGATTTATTTTTTTAAATGAAGTAATCCTACTCATTTGAGCAATACAGACACGCACATCCTCCAGAAAGGAGGAGACTTGAATGGCAGACGCTGTTTAACACAGCATTTAGCTCTGTAGCTGTTAATGAAGGAGTGACTGCTACGAGACGATCTCTCTCAGTCTCTGACTTCTCTGAATGCATTTAGAAGCAAACAATAGGTTCATTATTCTGGTTTAGGAGAAAAAATGAAATCCAGGCTTGGCTGACTCCTGGTTTCTGTAGCTGCGTGGCTGGCAGGTGGGTGTGCGTGGAGGAGAGCTGGACCCTCACGGAGGGACAGGGGTTCGTGGTGATGCCCCGGGGTTCAGCTCTGTGCTGTGGGCATGGGAGAGGATGCAGGAATTGGTGGCTCCCAGGGGACAGCAGGGACAGCTTCGTGCCCCTGGCTCCTACTAGGCAAACCCATAAGCCCTGGCACCTACTGGGGGCGCTGGGTCTGGCTGCTGTGCCGCCTGTCCCACCTGGTGTCAGGAGCTTCGCTGCAGCCTCCTGGGGCCATGCTGCCAAACGCCATTTCCAGCAAAATGCACCAAAGTAAATAACAGCACACTGAAGGGAAATGCAGCAGTGGAGTCAAATAATAATGAAAAAACAATACCAAAAGCACTGCACAATAATATTAATTGTGTATGGGTAAAATTTTGTAAATCAATTAGGATTCTGTCCCCCTTTCAAAGCTGTCGTGCTTCGAAGACGCTTTTGAAAATGGAATTTCAAGCGCTGAGTGGTGTACGTGCTTCTAAAGTTATCCCCGCAGTCTGAAAGACTTGCGTTCCTCTCGACTGCCTGTTGACAGGGTCGCTCTTCCCTTCCCAAAATCTTTCAGGAAATGTTGTGAGGGAGCGCTGGGAGCCCAGGCGTGGGATGGCACCAGGTCCGGGCACGGCCCCTGCTCGCTGCCGTCCCCGCGATGGCAGCGGTGACCCCCGGCAGGGAGACAGAGCCCCGTGCTTCCACTGGTGCCTTGCCATCCATCCCTAGGTGGAAAGCGCAGAAAAAAACACTGGTATTAGGAGCTGTTCGTTCATTTCTTTGAAAATCTGCAATGGCTGACATCTGTTTGCTTTTCTTTGTGGTTTTGGAAGAGAAGAGTGGATTTGGCTCCAAAATCGCTATAAGATGGCTTGACATGGAGTAGCATGAATAGGCTTGTTTTGTCTCCTCCTGTTATGAATCACTTTCCATATTAATTTCAGACTTTGAGCTGATGTGTGTTTGGCCTTGCAGAGCAGCACACCACTTTGAGTCGTTCTATTGTGCTTTTTTTTTTTTTTTCTTTTCTCTTAAATCACATTTTCATGGATGTGCATTTGCTTCGTGTCAGAAACCAGGGTGCCAGCGAAGGCTGGGAGGTCAGGAGGTGAAGAGCTTGAGTGGTCACGAAGGACGAGCCCTGCGAAGCCCTCCTGATGCTGAGGAGCCGCAGCACTCTCCCAGCCCTCTGGTGAAGTTCCTAAGCACTAATTATCGCCATTGTGCAGTTTCTTCATCCACCACCTCGAGCTTTGCTTTCTCTCACGTCTCTGCCATCAGCCTGTGGTGTTGCCCACTTTCCAGAGAGCCTTCAGCACGCATCACGAGCCTGCCTGTGTCTCCTGTCCACTGCCAATGCTTGCAGAGCCAATGCAGAGATTGTTCTTCTTTTTTTTTTTTTTTCTTTTTTCTTTTTGGGTAAAGTATCAGTCAACTGGCTGTGAAGGTCCCTACCCTTTTGCCAGCTGTCATGGATTACTGCTTCTGAACGGCTTTCCCATGAAAAGCATAAATAAATGCAAGTCCTCGGGCTCCTGGCATAGAGTCAAGACCCACCCCCCTCTGTTTTGCTGTGCTTTTTATGATTTTTTTCTCAAACAGACTAATGTCTCGTCCTTTATGGCCTATTTTGGTCAAACATCGAAAGCACCCGTCCTCCTGTGTGTTTTTGGGGGAAATTGTGACCGATTTAAGGCGTCAGGAGCTGAGCACCTTGCATGGGGAAGCAGCAGCCCTGAGCTTGTCAGCTTGGCCTCTGCCTTTGTGTGTTGCTCTCACAGGCAGATGGAAACGGGGCGAGCTGTGTGTAGGTAATGGCCGTATTATATTGTGTTACTGGACATTATATCGTGTTACTGGACCAGTGACACCCGGGGTTGGCTTGCTGGATGAGCTGGGTGGCTGGGTGCTGCGTGCGCTGCGGACTGATGGTGCAATATAGCAGAGAAGTGATAAACCTCGTGGATTTTGTCAGTGTAAATGATAAAGCAGCACTACTCCTCCTTCGGTATTTCTGCAAGGTTTTGTCCACCCTAAGCTCTCCCTGTGCAGCAGGGGGTTCCTCTCGGTCGGCCTGGGGAGGATTCGGAGCAATTCCCAGGATCAGCTCACTGACCTTGGCAGCGTTTCTAACCTTGTGATGTAAAACTCGGAAGACAGAGCCCTGCATGAAGCTGTGATGCTGCTTTAAAAACCGTCAAAACGAAGAGAAAGGAGAGACCTTCACATCTGTCACTGGGACATAGTTTCAAGCCCATCTCTGATATTTAGAAATTCTTTTTACTGGAAGCTGAGGATACAAAACCACACGATTCCTGGAAAGCCAGCTAAATAGCCATCTCCAGAGCAAAGAAAGGAGCCGTTGTGGAAACCTTTGCAGTGAAATCACAGGCATTAGCGGCACGGCGCTACGTGAACGTGCTGGTTAGAGCCGGGAGGAGCCCTTGCCATTTCCCTACATTTCCCTGGGAGCGCGGCATCTCCGGGCACTCCTGCAGCTGGATGGGGTTCGCCACCCCCACGGCACCTTCATGTTGGGAATATCGGGCTGTGCTGCCAGGGCAAACCCGGGACCAGTTGCCCAGCAAAGGACCAATAAATCAGAGCACTGGGATATGCTGAGAATTAGAAGGGAGTTTCGGCTCGCTGTGCGCCAGCGCTCATCCAAGCAGCGTCTGTGGCCACTGCTCTGCGTTCAGCCGCCATCCTCGCGCTGCTGCTGTGCTGGCTCTGCTCCCCTCCCAACCCTTTTGTGATTTGTGAATGATTAAGATGGAGTCAGACAGAAAGCAGAGTTGGCACAGCCAGGCTGTTACCCTATTAGAAGGTCCAGATGTACCGAATCAGGGTTCCTTGTGGCTTCTGATGAGGAAGAAACAAAACAGGGCTCTAGTTAGGTTTAAAGGATTTGGTAAGCGCACATGTGTCATGGGTCTAACTGCCTTTGATGGGTACCAGATGGCCAACGGAGGGGAGGGTGGAGCAGGGGGGAGGACGCGGCCAGGAGGTGGAGGGGTGGAAGGTCCTTTGTGAGCCCTCTGCGGGGACACGTCGCGTGCGGACGGTGCGGTGGCACCCGCGCCCAGGGACAGAAACGCTGTGTAGGGAAACGTGTGTGCCTTGTACAGAAGCACTTCTCTGCTCAGTGGATCGTTTAGATACAAGCCTGTTGCTTACCATGCACCTCCCTTCTTCCATGTGATTAATTGTGCTGTGGCTCTAACAGCTCTACGTGCAGCCCTCCAGTGCTTCCAGAGGAAGGGCAGGCTGCGATTTCAGCCTGGAGAGCTGGGAGGTTTGGTTGGGGGTGGTAGCTCGTTCTGGGAAACACGTCCTCTTGTCTTCAGTGAGCTTACATCCAGGTTGAACCCCAACATCAGCAGAGAACAAGGTGCTCATGCACCCAGGGTGCAGGGATGCCTGAATGCCAGATGCTGGCCAGGGAGGAAACAAATGTTGGGCTGGTTCTTACCATTGCAAATTGGAATTGGTCTCCAGTTCACTGAATCCGTGGGCTGATGTGATTTTCTCTTAAAAAAAAATAAAAATTACATTTGTACGTAATGAGTTGGGAAAGAGCGGACAGCCCGGTGATTTATTTGTGTGCAGTAATTTAAACACTGTGATTTTTCTCAGGCACTCAGCTGATGTCCTAAAAAAGCCAAACAAACTGGAAACAGGTGGAAGGATTAAGTATGGCAAAAGCTCTGGAAGGGGAGATCTTTGACGTGTCACAGTTTCCCAAATTGCAATTTGCAGGATGCTGCATCTGCAGCCAGGAACTTTGAGGTAATTTGGAGTACAGTAAGACATTAGGACTGAAAATATTAGCGCCCCACTAACATAAACCAGCAGAGCTGTTTGGCCTCCAGGGAAACCTGTGGGCTTCCACCACCTCTGGGCCTGACACGGTGTGTTTTCCACTATTGTGTCATAATTCAGTACAGCTTGTACAATAATGTAGACGAACTGTTGGCAGGGAAACGGAGCAGGTAAATGTTTTATGAGCGCGCCCAGCTCCCTGCACTGTGCTCAGCCCTTGAGGAGCTTCGCAAGCGCCGGGGAGGCTCTGACGTCTGCTGGGTAAGGCCGTCCGTGGAGCACCTGGAATGGGACGTGTGGCTGTGGCTTGGTGGGTCCCTGTCTACTGTGGTGGTGATCGCTCAGCTTGGGGTTGTCCCAGGCACACGGGGCTGGCACATCCCATGGGTATCTCGGGGGGGACAGTCTGGGTGTTACCGCAGTCCGGAGCCGTTCCCTTCTCTGATGTTCGCGGTGTCCTGGCAGGTGCCACATGGAAGAAAACGTCAGCCAAAACCTTTTTGGTTAAAAACAAAACAAAATGTTTCTTTATGGATTGAAGTGTTTAGAAAAGATGTGTCAATTTCAACATAATTTCCATGGAGAAACATTTTGGAAATAAAAATGTGCAGTTCTAGAAAATGTCAGAATTTAATTAATGATTTTTGAAAGGTAGTTTTAACTGTGCCTGTTTTCTCAAGTTGTTTTTTTTTTTACCCTTCGTAGTACATTGAGTTATCATATTATTGAGCTAACATAATGCATTGGGATCAGATGTTTAGCTAATGTATTTATTTACATCTACATTTGTAAGGTGTGTGTATTTAGATGCAGATGATGATTTTTGAGACATCAGGGGCAGCTGCTATTTAGAAGAGCCTGAAGCCCTTGCTTTCGTATGTCAACGTGTTCATTACAAAACAGGACAATTTGATAGTTTTGGTGTGGCTGAAGCTGAGCCGAAGCATGCTTTGAGCCAGCGAGGTTGGAAGGGGCCTCTGGAGGTCCTTAGCTCCAAAGTTGTACTTGAAGCTCAGAACCTCCCGGTTGGACCAGGCTGGATCAGGATCTCAGTGCAGGTTCCCCTTCATGGTGAAAACAGTTTTGCTCTTGGCTCTGTAGCCTCCCGTTAGGCGCCTGAAGACAGCAGAAGGCCCCCGCTCAGCCTCCTCTTGAACAAACCCATCTCCCTGGGGCTCTTCTCGTCCATCATGTGCTCCAGCCCCAAGGTTTGCAGCTGAGTGCTGGAATATCCATCTTGCATCGATTCAGCTAAATTGGGTGCCAGTAATAATGAAGATGCATGGGCACAGGCTGCAGCCTGGGTGGCTGCTCAGGTATACGTCAACGTGTGCCCTCCCTGGGCTTTCAGCTTTATTACTGCTCCTCTGCTACCTTCTGCTATCTCAGCTGACTGATTAAAGCCGCTTCAGATGTGTTAATTCACGACCTCGTCCTGTTTCCCTAGCATAATACAGATGTGCCCTTTGTGCCAGGGAGGGGGACGCGTTCCCCGCATTGCAAACCGCGGATATTTTCGTCTGGACAAAAAGATAAGCTGCTTCAATTAGTAATAAACAACAGCTGCCGTGGCTGAACTAAAAAATACTAGAGTTGCTCAACTCGTATGTTGCAGTGAATCCTACAGATATTAATTTGGGGGAAAAAGAAACCATTCCTAATGAGTTTGTAAGGATTTTTATTTCACGACATTTGCTTAAACTGAAACTGAACCCTGAAGTGGGGCTTTTTTGCATTGGAAGAGGACGGAAGGATGGATGGCGGGCAGAAGGCTTTCACCCCATACAGCCAGCACCGCTGTGCACCTGGTAGCATCTTCCACGGCAGGATTTGCGCCGCTCTGCAATAAGCGCTGTGCCCAGCCCAGTGAGCCCCGCTGCTGGCTCCGTGCACGTCTTCATGCAGAGCTTTGGGGAGCTGGGGGGGATTTGGGGCTGGGGAGGAGCCCCCCTTGTGCTGGCTGCAGTGTAGCTGTGGGGTAGCTGCTGATGTGCAGCCCCTGTCTTTGTGCCGGCAGATGCGGAGGATGCTAGCAGATCTCACATGGGCGGCTGAAAGCAGGAAACAAAGGAGGTTGGTGTGCGTGAGCCTTGGGAATACTTGGCTCATCCTGCCATCAGCAGGCTAAATATTTGTAATTTCTATCATAAAAAATTCACCAGCTGCAGAAGTCAATAGAGGGGAAGTAGTAAACATGACATGACATTGCTTTTGTAGCATTGCTCAGAACAAGAAATCTCTTCTTCCAAACAAAAGCCAGGCGTTGCTGCCTGGATGGACTTGAATACTTTTAGGATCTTGTCAGAAAAACGTCTGCCCCAATTCAGTCATTTGGAAGAGGATCCCGGGTCTCTTCAGAGTAATGAGGCTTGAATGTAATCTCGAGCAGAGTGACTTGAAGTGCAAGGGATGCTTCTTTACCCTGCCTCTTTATAGGGCAATGCATTTTAAATATTGAATGATCCAAAAGTCAGTTCAGGAAGGATACACAATCAGGGGAAGGAAATAGGTCATAATTTCTCACAAGGGACTGCATGAAACCTTCAGTCGTCTTAAATTCCCCATCCCGTCCGTTTCCCTGACTATCCGGTGGTGCCAAAAGGGGGCCGCCTTCTCTCCCCTTGGTTTGGCACCGCTGCGGCAGCTGAACGTCTCGGCTGGGGTCTTCGGGGCCAGAAAGGTAAAACTCTGCCCCATGGTGAAAACAGATGGGCTGGCTTATCCGTGCTTGTGGGAATAAGACACGTGCCAACACTGCAGAGGAGGAGCGACAGCCACCTCGCGTGTTACTGGAAACTTCTCTGGCTCCGAATGCAGGCTGAGGTCCCAAAGCCCTTACAGCTTCAATGAGAAATGAAATTATCTCTCTTATTTATATCTAGTAATAATAGCTTCTCCTAATTGCCCTAGTTTGTGGGTTTCTTCCCAGCAGGTTAGGCTGAAATTCCAATTTCAGTTGGATTTGCAGAACTGCGTGAGCCGCTCCCTGGCTGCGTTCCTTCACCTGCCGCTGCCGGCGGAGCGGTGCCCCCGGGGAGCCAGCCCTGGGCCTCGGGGTGTGCTCCTGGGGAGGAGCGGGTGAAGCTTGATGTCCTGCTCTGCTCTCTGTTTCAGCGAGATCTCTGGAGTTGTATTTAGTTTGGCATTCCTCAGCAGCGAGCGATGGCTGGGCTGAAGCCGTGTGTCACCAGGCATCGCGCTGTGCAGGAGGTGGGGAGGTGAAGGGTGCGTGGTGCTGTTTTTTGGGCATTTTTGGTTTGTTTTCTGAAATGATCTTGTCTTGGAGCAGCCTGGGGTGGTTCAGTGCTGTGAGGACAGGCAAAGCAGGGCTAGAGGATAGCAGCAGTGAGTTCAGGGGATGAGCTGGCCCTCTGGGTAAGTTTTTGGGGCATGTTGCAGGCTGTGTGCCCCCAGCTGCTCTATTCCCTCGAGGTCTAACCGGCTTCTGGCCGCATCGATCCATCAAGATCCTCCAGGGTGCACAGAGCCCTTCGTCAGGCTTCAGGGACACCAAGTTCTGCTGAAGGGGCCCAGCTGATCTGGGGTTTATTTCACAAATTTTCCTTTTGGCTGTGTTTCTTGGTTCCCAGGTTGTGATCCTCAAACATTTTTGGAGGAGTTGTTATTTTCCCCAGTTACAGCAATGGGTAGCATTCATTAAACCGATACGAAAACCTTTGGGTTGTGGTGGGGGGTTGCAGAGTGTTCTGTGGTGGCTGTATGGACTGAAGGTTTACTGATGGTGTTTGCACTGCCTGCTAACCCAGACAAGTCCAAAACAGGCTGTTGCCTTCTCTGGATGCTGTATGGCATGGAGCGAGGGGGTGTAGCCTGCGAGCAACTGGTGCCCGTTGTGCACTGCATGTAATTCACCTGGGGGAAGGCAGGAATGGTCATGGTCAACATTATTGTTCTGCTGTTAACTCAGCATCTAAGCAAGCAAATGTCTTTTTTTTTTTTATGGATGTGGGTTTTTTACTGGTTGCTTTACTTCAGTGCTTCCTCTGACCATGTAGCTCTTGGATGTAGTTCCACATTCTACTACTAAGAAAGCAAGAGGACTGTTAGAAAACCATGCAGGGAAGAGGCAACATACATTTTGCCTTTTGAGTTCTGATCTTTTATTTATGTATGTAAATGAATGAAGATGCGTGTGTGTCTGTTAGCATATATAAAACACATGGAGCTCTTCTGCCAGGTGAACGTGACAGCATCGCTCTCTTACAAGACCGCATTATAAACTGCCAAATGCTGTAAGCACATGGAAATCAGAACACCCAGGCAGCCCTTTTTGTTGCTGAGGTGACTCCTCAGCCTGCCTTTAATCTCAGAGCTGCAGCACACAGATCACGTTTGGGCTGGTAGAATCGGCCTGGTGCACTCAGTGTTTCCCTCTGCGCTGTGGGGAGAAGCTGTCGGCACCTGCTGCCCGTGTGTGCATTGAGCCTGGTGTTCCTCCCTTTAGGAGAAGCAGCCACCCTCACTGCTGATTATTTAGAAGTAAAGTAAATAGAAATGACACAAAGGCATGTTTCATTGAAATGCGTGGTGCTGGCAGGTGAATGGAGGCTGCGTCCTGCACCTTTGTGCAGCCCAGCTCAGTGCGGACGGGTTTCCTGCTGCTCACAGACCGAGGTCCCTGGGGGAGCTGGGGCACGGCCAGGGCTCTGCCCAGTGCCGCCTCACCTGCCCTTAGGTGTCTTTGAAATACTGAACCCAACCAAGAAAAAGCAATCCATGCATAAACAAGGTGTGGAATGTCTTCTGCTGACAGCCCAAGTGCAGCCATCTCGGCTTTTAGCCCCTGATCCACTGCACATTGAACACGAGCTTGTTAGCAGGGTATCCCTGTAATGTAAGGTAAGAGAACTCCCGTGCTGAAACAGTGCTGGATGTTTGGCTATGTCCAGGAGTTCGTCTGTGATCTTTTGACTTTAGGCTTGAGCTCCGATGTACCTGTCAGTACAAAGCACTCAGCCTGGGTGTTTCTTAAAAGCTCCTGCTGTGCAGCAATGTGCTGGGCTTGTTGCGGATCCCCGGCAGGTCTCCAGGCTGATGCTCAGCTCCTGTGGCGCTTTGTTGCTCGGGATGGCCTTTTGATGGAGGAGTGTCGGGCCAGGCTGGGTTTGAGCTGGACTCCACGAGTAAGCAGCAATGTGACATTGCTGTCGGCTTCTTGGACTTCTAAGGGCGGGGAACTGGGCAAGCTCTGGTGAAAGCAACTTGGTGCCCTCCTGCCCCAAGCCCAGGGGGAAAGCTGTTGTTGGAAGAGCCCCAGAAAGCCCATCCCAAGCAGGGCTTGGAGAGGAGTGACAGTTAACCTGGGATCGGGAAGGAGGGAATCCGTGCTGCATCCACGCATGGCCGTGCTGCCATCACCCCCACAGAAAGAAAGGCGATGGCCTCATCTGGAGCGTTCTGCAGCAGATAAAGCTCAGCTTTACGTTTTGTCAGAGGTAATTCCGAATCGTGTGAAGCTGTTGACTCCATCAAGGGTGGTGGACTCAACCCTTGTGGGGGTCCCTTCCAGCTCAGGATGCGATTGCGATATGATTCTGCGATTTACATGCCCAAGTTTTCCCAGCTTGAGATTTGACAGACCTTTTGCACCACTGGCAGTGATGAGAGCTCTGAGTGCTGGCAGCATTGGCATGGGCACTGACCGTTACCTATTGCAGTTTGGATGTAGTGAGCAGTATGGTAAGAAAGCAAATAAAAAAATAATCCACTAAGCTGCAAACATTGACTCCTAGCCAGGCCAGTCCTGCTGTTGGAGCCTGGCAGTCCTCAGCAGCAACTGGACATGGGTAGCTTTGTTTGCTTAAGCTTGAGGTTAGATTCTTTCCTGCACAAAGGGGACAACATTTTTGGAAAAAGCAGAGTCTTGGTGGTCATTTGGAAGGCAAGGATGTGTCTGGCACTGCCCCATAGGAGTAAGGGGACAGTTCAGCTCATGTGGGTAGGGAGGAAGGATGGGATCCTGGGGTAGGAAGCAATGGAAATGGTCGTGGGCTTAAGCTGCCATTTTGAACAACTGAAAAGACTGAAGTGCTGCTTAGGAAAAAATACCACTCCGTTTCCCATCTTCCTTCCTCCTGGCATCCAAATCTCCAAATCTTGTGTTGAGACGAGCAGGAATGGGGTGCTTTGTGTAAGCTGCAGCCTGAGCGTGTGCTCTCTCAGTAGCAGAGCCCCTCGACCAGCTGCACCAAGGTCCCTGGATGCTGTGAGTGTAGTAGCAAGGATTTAAATACAGTCACGTTCATTTCAAATTCCATTTGAAATACAAATAGGTAAACCCTTGTTCATCAAATGCCAAAGTGCAAGTGGAGAAAGAAAGTTCAGTGAACGCTTTTGGTTTTAATTCTTCTGGGAAGTATTCTCAAGGGCACTGAGCAAAGCAGCAGGAGAGGTTTGGTGTCAGCACCTTTGGATTCGGAAGCACGCAGGGTGCTGGGCCCTGGGCTGGGAGGTGCTGCATCCCAAGCTTCTTGGGGACAGCTCTGAGTCCTCCTGACATTGCTGCGGGCAACTTGATTTCACCTTTCTGGCTTTCTGAAGCACAGCAAAATACCTGCCTGGATGCTTTGGGCATACATGTGCCAAGTGGAACCCCAGGAGAGGAAGGGCTGCTGTACTCGCTGGGACAGGCCTGGGGACCTTTGGCTGCACGGGTGCCCCGCTTGGCTGGCACCTGCACTTACTGGTATTACTATTGATCTGTTTGTCTGACAGCTGACCCCGAAACTCTTAATGCAGAATGAAAGCGTCCTATTGACCTCCACGGACTTCAGAGCAGTCTCCTTGTCCTCACCTCCGTCAGCCTCTGCTCGGTGGCTGCAGATGTCCTCTGCCACGTCACCTGCCAGGGCCCCACATGCTGCAGGTGCCACCCCGTCGTGTGTCGGTGACGGTTTTCAGCCGCAGGAATTGCTACGGATGGGATGTTTGGAGGGGCAGGAGAGGGGTTAAGATTCAGCACAAATATTTTATAAACAAGGTTACAGCTGGCTCTGGGGAAAGTTGTAGAAATCCTTGGCATGCACTTAACTCTGCAGACTGGCACGTCCGCGGTGGTTTTATTCCCAAGGAGGCTGCTCCCCGCGTGTGCCATGCCACAGAGCCCATTTCACTTGCACAGTCAGCAAAGTCGCCTTCCCATCAGAGGAGCTGCCTCCTCCTGTTTTGTTAAGGGAAAAAACGAATGCTTGGGAGAGAAAAACATGTTTTTGTCACTGGAGGCAGGGACGGGTTAAGATGTGCTAGCTTTGAAGCTGCCCTGGTGCTCATGTGCTTTGCAGCAGTCCTTGCAAAATCGGCCACAACTGTGCTCAGACGTGCAGGCGCGTACAGCTGGGCTTCTAGCAGAGTGCGAGCCACATCATCGTCATCCAGCAAATAGCTGATAGCCCTGGCACAGACACAGGATCTTGGGTTTCATCAGAGTTAGGTGCAACAGTAACTGGGGGAGCCCAGGGGGCCTCTTCTTGTTTGGCACCGGGGCTGCCTGGTGGTGGTGGTGCTGAGCGCGGTGCAGAGCTCCTCTGAAACGTGGCTTTGAGATGCTGTTAATGATGGAGAGGGAGAGAAAAAAGGGCAATTTGGTAAAACAGCAGAGCCTTGTGAGAGTTGCTGATAACAGTTTAGGGTTTGGCTCTGACTGAGCAGCGCATGAATGAAGCTGCCAGAGCCAAGCCTCAGGAGTGCTGTTTCTAAACGTGTCTCGTTGTTCTGGGCTGTCCCGTTGGAGTGCCGGTGGTTGAAGTTGAATCTCACAGAGTTGGTGCTCAATAATTTCCAAGAACTGAGGCTCTTTTAAGGTGCTTCAAGTTGAGCTCCCCTCCTCCTGCCATTATTTTGGAAAGTCCTGATACCGGCTGCACAGATGAAATGTAATTTAACTTTCCTCATTGAGTCCTGGTCCCGTTTGTTCGTTTTGTCGCTGTTTTTCCCAGCACCAGTCTCAGTGCATTTCCTGACGCTCTAAATTCAGTCTGAGATCAGGTTGTTCAAAAGCCTGGGCATCTGCAGGAACAAACCAGAAGCTCCCAGCCAGCTCTCGGAGTGGGAATGTTTTGCTCAAGCTTTTGCTGGACTTGCAGGTTTTTGCTGGAGTTGGTTTTTAGAGAAAGGGCTGTTTGGGTTGCAGTGTGTGGGAAAATGAATGTGTTCAATGAAAATCTGAAAACCAGATGTCAGAGCAATGATGTGCTGATTATCGGAAATAGGGAAGAAAGCATGCAACCCCCTAATCCATCTGATTAATTTCCTGGCTCTTTTACCCGAACAAGTGTCTTGCTTCCCAGGGCTGTGATAGTAAATATAAATACTCATTTTAAAAGTTGCCGTGCTTCTGATAATTGAACCTAACCTGTCTGCTTTGGCCTTTTAGCTTAGCATCACAAATTATGATTTCACTTGGTGATCAGGTGCAGGTGAATATTTGGTTCTGTATTAGCCAGATTAAACAAAGCAGACTGTAGGAGAGAAATTTTGAGGAGTCTTTGATGATATTTTAAGCCCAAGTTAACTGCAAGTGCTTGAAACGATCTGTCAGTCAATCTGAAGAGAGCCTCATGATGGATAGACCATGTGTTGGCTTGTCTGACACTTCTCAAAGATAGTGACAGTGACATGTATCAAGCAGGACTGCCTTTC
Source organism: Aythya fuligula (assembly GCF_009819795.1). Lineage (NCBI taxonomy): Eukaryota > Metazoa > Chordata > Aves > Anseriformes > Anatidae > Aythya > Aythya fuligula. Next base: position 2,346,067 of record NC_045578.1, on the reverse strand, counting down.
AGCTGTTTTTTCTTCCGTTTCCAGTTGCCAGTTCTTTTAACTTAAATTATAATACGTTTTATGGTGGGCATGAATTGGCATATCAGGTTCAAAATGCTGACTGTATTTGCATCCCGACATTGATTACTGAACTCTGGGCAACTGGATCACTTGTGCTGAGAGCTCTAAATCTGTTGCCACGTCTTGAATTTTGATAGAATAGGGGTCTAAATGCAGGCCTGATTTAGCTTTCTGATGGTGCCCTTAATAAGCATCATGTCAATAGAAGAAATCAATCTCATTTAAACAAAGTTAGACTGTGGGAGAGTTTTAGCTGGGAGAGAGAAGCCTTGTCACACTGTCATCACACTGCTCTCGGGATGTGGTACAGGTTCATTTTGGAAATGATCAGGCTCTAATTAAGGTCCATAGGGAATTGGAACTGATTTGGTGCAATTAGAACAGACCCCTAATTAGCATTTAACAACCACATCCAGGGGCGGGTGAGAGGTTGTTTCAGTCCCTTTTTCCTAGGGCGCATGTGATTTGAAGACTGTATTTTGGGGGATACCGGAGCTTTGCTTCACTCAGCGACATATCCAGCGTACACCACAGGTCGCTGTGTGGTGCTGGGATTCCTCCAGCCCCTGGTATCTGGTCCTGCATCTTGCACATCGGGAGGTGGCCCAGTGAGCCCTGCACGAGCACGGGAGGTCTGCTGCCGAGCAGTGTTCCCAGGCTGCCTACACCAGGTGGTGTAAGTTGAGATAATTCTCCCCGTATTATGCCAAAGCCCTACGGAATGGTTGCTTGTTCTGTCCGTATTTTTGGAAGCTGAGAACAGTGACGTTGCAGAGTCACCAGCATTAGGTTCAGCATTAGCCTGAGCCGCGCTTCCAAGGTGCGTTCGCAGTGCGTGTTGGTGGTACGCAGGTAAAGGGAAAGCACCCGAGCTTCAGTGACAGCAAATGTCACACTGCGTCCTTGGATGTGCCTAAACATCTAATATTGCAATTAGATCGAGCTGCGTACGCGCAGATGACAAAACAATTAAACAGCAATGAAACATAAAGGGAAAAAATTAACAAGGAACCAAATTCATTTGACACAGAGATCAAAACATATCGACGGTGTCTCGCAGCTCTGATAATTCCATTGAGCTGTGCAGAGCTTAGCGTTGATGCTCACATACAACCTCTGATTAACATTAAGTGGGGCTGTCATTCTGACAGAGCTGGATAAACCAATATTGAAAAATCTATTAAATATATCAGGCTCGAACAGGGAGCGCAAATCTTATTATATTATTTCAGCTGTAATTAGGTGGGAGATAAAATCATAAACAGGGAACTTTAGTGAATTTTCTTTTGCCTGTGCGTGGACACCTGCATTTCACTCAGTTTGGGGGGAGGCTGGACGTGTGCCGAGGAACCGCTACTGCCCAGGGAGCGCAGAGCTGAGAGGTGACTCTTGTCATGTGCACAGGACAGGTTTGTAAGACCAACAACGCAGGCTACACTCCTCCTTCAGATAATGACAGCTGTAATGGACATCCTTGCATTTGACTGGAAATAGCAGTTCAGTGTTTTACAACCCGGAGCCTGCCTAATTGGTTCTTTGAAGAGATAAACATGGCTATTTGGGAGGTTTGCTTTAGGACGTCACGCATTCTGTTCCTATTAATAACGGAGGTCGTGCCATTAAAAACCTTCACATGCTAAAATTGTGATTTTAAAAATAATTCTCTTGGGAAAACAAAACCAAAGACACCTTTTCTGTTTTCAAGGGTACGGAGGTTGCAGAGCCAGGCACCCACAATGGGGAGGCAGGAGCTGAGGTTTCCCCTTCGCCACGAGCTGCCCACAGGCTTGGTTCTAGCACGGGGCCTCGTCCTCTCATTTCCATGCCGTGTTTGTGGCTCGCTCCAAGGAACTCAGTGCTGCCACCCTGAACCAGCAGCAAAACGGGCAGTTTTGGTGGCTTTAAATACATCTGCTGCTATTTTGTGGGCTGGGGACCGGAACGAATTTGCCATCCTGTTTCGGTCCTGGTTATTTAAGGTGGGGTTTCTCTCGCCTGACTGCAGCTGTTGGAAGAGCCATGGCCCTGCACTGCTAAGGGTGTGCTGCAGGTGGGCTCCCCTGGCTGGTGGCTGTGGGAGCCCAACCTGTCCTGGAGAGCCCTCCTTCCATTGGCAATGGGAACTGTTTGGTGTGGCTGCCCCTCGGTGAGATGAATTCTCCAGAGCTCTGCAGTCCCCTCCTGGTTTCATTTCAGCCTGCTGCTCCTCGCATTTCAGTGACTCACCACCACCGACTGCTGCGTGCCGGGCAACTTTTATGAGCAGTTTACAAGCATCCAGCCAGGGAAGGAGGCAGTAAGTGACTTCCCTGGGCTCACGCAGGGAGCAGGCATGTCTCTGCTGAATGGCAGCCTAATGCTGTGACCAAGAAAGCACTCGTCGACTTCTGGCCAAGCCTCTCCTCGCTCCTTGCACGTGGTGCATGCTGTGCGGTGAGGCAGCGATGAGCGCCGGGATGCTCCTCGTGCTGCGTGCCCGCTCGGGAGCTCTTCAGCCTGCGCTGCGATTCAAGGAGCTGTCGAGTTCCCTGGAAGCCAGCGGGCGCTCTGCCATCAGCTGCAGCGCCGCCAGGATTTTATCTTCGTCACACAGCCCTGCCGTATTCTCCGTCCAATGTTTGAACTAAGCGAGGCATAAATTTAGTTCTGATGCTGGTTGGTAAGGAGTGAAAAATGAATTTCTGCCAAACCAGGATGTATTTTCAACTCTGTTTAATAGGGTCTGTATCCTATCCCAAGAGGTCAGGACCTCTTTCTAACAAAGTTTATGATAATAGATTTAACTTCTATTAGCGTATTTGCCTCAGCATTTGCAGAGAAAGAAGTAGAGGAGGTTTAAGGAATAGAAATTATTTATGTCAGGTATAGAATGCTTTGCTCTTTCTCATGTGCTTTACTGTTGGAGGAATGAACAAATAGTCTGTGAATAAATAAGGGAATATTTATATTCTTTCTTGGTCTCAACTGCCCAGCATCTTTCCTTCTTCTGGAATGGCAACGGTGCTGAATAATTCATGCGAGCAGTCATTAACCCTGCCGCCTTCTCCCTTGCTCTGGGGGACACCTGGTCCAGATACTATAAAACTTGTGGCCACCAAGTGTATATTGCAGCTCCCCAAGTTAAAGTCGGGGAGTTTGCCTGGTTGGTGTGCAAAGTCCTGCACCGCGAGAGGGCTGGTGTTGGCACACCGTGCCTTGCCTTCGCACCAGCGAGGAAGAGAGGGACCAGAGCTGAAAAGGAGGGGGAAGAAAAAGAGAAGGGGACAGTGAATTCTCTGGCACACCAGTCTGTTAGTAGGCTGTGCAGGCAGAACCTTGTCTTGGTGCTGGATAAATAGATGTGGGATAAACAGATCTTCTAATAAGGAATCTTTTACTGGATTCCCAGGTGGATGGAGGTTGTTTACTGGATTCCCAGGTGGATGGAGGTGGATGGTAGTTGTTTCTCGCTACAAGAAGGACATGGAGGTGCTTGAGCGGGTGCAGAGAAGGGCAACGAAGCTGGTGAGGGGCCTGGAGAACAAGTCCTACGAGGAGCGGCTGAGGGAGCTGGGCTTGTTCAGCCTGGAGAAGAGGAGGCTCAGGGGCGACCTTATCGCTCTCTATAGGTACCTCAAGGGAGGCTGTAGCGAGGTGGGGGTTGGCCTGTTCTCCCACGTGCCTGGAGACAGGACGAGGGGGAATGGGCTTAAGTTGAGCCAGGGGAGTTTTAGGTTAGATGTTAGGAAGAACTTCTTTACTGAAAGGGTTGTGAGGCATTGGAACAGGCTGCCCAGGGAAGTGGTGGAGTCACCATCCCTGGAAGTCTTTAAAAGACGTTTAGATGTAGAGCTTAGGGATATGGTTTAGTGGGGACTGCTAGCGTTAGGTCAGAGGTTGGACTCGATGATCTTGAGGTCTCTTCCAACCTAGAAATTCTGTGATTCTGTGAATCTGTGATTGTTTGAACTCCACCTTGGTTTACGGTATAAGAAATAGTGGAACAGAAAGAGTTCTGTGGGTAATCAGATGTTTTTGGAACGTGGCTTTATGTCAGAGGGGTGCTGCTGCCCGACCTGGTGGTGTGAGAGCTGTCATGTGCTCGGCCACGACTGCGCACACTCAAGCTCGGAGTCGCTCGATGGCAGCCTCGAGGCGGTGGTACCAGAGCTCCTGGTGACTTTTCTCTCTCTGGCTCTGCTTATCAGGCTATTTTCTGCAATTTCTCCTACTGTGAGTCCACGTAAGGGGTGCTCATTATAAGCATTATACAAACTGACGTGCAGATCTGAGGAAAAAAGCACGCTATGGAAAGCAGTGCCGTGCTGATAGCGCTGTGAGTAATATCTCTCTGACTTCTGAATATGCGAATATAATCTTATTTGCTGAAATGCACCAACAGAAATGTAAACACAAGCGATCATTAATTTTATTGCAGGTTTTTTTGCCTTTTATGGAAGCTTGGTAGCACTGTAAATTTGGATTTGAACCATCAGTGACTTGAGTTCAAAATGTAGGCTTGACTCTCAAAAAGATTTATGCGTGTACTTAATGATTCTCTTGAAAGAGATCCCAATTGGAGCCTTGCTGTCAGACTTTGTGTACGAGGGCTGGGGTTAGATGTGAAGCATGTGTTAAGGTGCACGTTAGCTACATGCATTAGGGCTCCTGACACCCATTAAAGCGGAATGAACTGCGCTGACCACGAGGGAGAAAAGGCTTTGGCTGTTTGAATTGCACACACCATGGAGACTGCTGGACACGCAGCAAGACCCATCCTTGTCTTTTCTTCTTTTCAGTTTAACTAAACACAGCTTGTAGGGTTGGCCAGTGTCATAAAATCCATTTTTTACAAAAAGAAAAAGCTGTCACTTTGGAAAGAGCTGAAAGAGCTATTGAGTAATTTCACAAGAGCTGAAGCCTGCAGGGCTTGGCCTCTGTGCGAGGAGCAGGACGGCTGGAAGGTGCCTCGGGAGGGCACACAAAACCCTGCTGTGGCTCTGTCTGATGGGGATCCCACACATCATCACTTCTCAGCCTGCTCTTTTTGAAACCAATGAATTTATTTGTTGCTTTCAAGTATTAGGCTCAGGGAAACCACAGTGATTTAAACAAAGAACCGTGCTTGTTTGGGTGGAAAGCAGAGAGGTGTTTTCGAGGTGTGCTCAGCAGGGAGCAGTTTGGAAGGACGGGGTCGTTGCAGGAGAGTGAGAAGCAGCTCAGGGAGAAGGGAAAAAAAGCCTGAGCCCATTAACGGGAACTACTGATGTTTGTATGTTCCAGATTCACAGCAGGGCACGTTGCATGTAGCTGCAGTCAGTGATGACGTTGCCAGCTACTTTATGTATTAGTTCTTCTGGAGAGCAGATGAAATAGCAAGTGTTCAGTTGGAGCCCAACCACTCTTCCCAAAGCCAGCTCTTCCTCCGCATTGATGGCAGTGCTGAGGAACAGCTTCACCTCCTGCTGCACAAAGGAAGCTGGTAAACACAAACCAGCCAACAGGACCGACCCTGGAGGTTTACTTAGGACACCAGACCGAAGTTAAACTGTCAATTTTGGACACTTCAAGGTACAACCCCTGCCCTCTTCCTGGCAGCTTTGAGCCCACTAACAGCTTTCAGGCTTTGTGCAAGGGGTGACATCTCTGCACTGACTGTTGGAGGGGATTGTGTGAGATGGTGTAGGTACTGGCTAGAAAGATAAGGTTATTGCTCCAGACTGCTACAGGCTCTGTGGACATGTGCTTTCCAAGAGAAAATGCCTGGATCCCAGATGCCTGAGGCTCTTCTGGGATCCCCTTGCTTAGGGCTGTGGTCGTTGCACCCTTGCACTTCGTGTCCTTGCACGTAGCAGTGAGACCCTGGGCACTGGTGCTGTGCAGGTGATGAGTCTGCGTAGCCACGTGCTGTGCTCGTGTTTGTGTCTGGCTCTGACGCCAGAGCATTTCCAGTCAAAGTCCTACATCTCTGTGCTGCTTGCAAAGAGCGTGTGCTGAGGACTCCCACTCCGCTCTTCAGGTAGAGAAGCGGTCGGTGGTGGCGATGACACAAGCCGTGCAGGCTCCGCGCTTACTCAGACAGAGCAGCCTCGGTGTTTATGTAGCCAGAGCCTCCTCCATCGAGTCTAAAAATAAAAAGCTTGCTCTGAGTAAGCAGATCACGCACGTTCCTGGGATGTAAGTCCTCTTCTCTTGTGGGAAGTGGGGACTCAGGTGCGGAATGGCCTTGCTGCAGAGCACGGTGACTTGGGGAGCAGCGGGTTGCAGCACGGTGCCGGTGCTCACGGTGCCACTGCCCAGGCCAAAACAGCACTGGCAAGGCCCCGTGGTGCAGGGGGAGCTCACGCTCGTGGCTGTGACGGGTGGCAGCTCCCATCTCACCCCAGAGTTAGTGGAGAAAAGAGCGTTTCGGCAGAGAGTGATGGCCGTGGGAGAGAAGCGGGGTGAAGGCTTGGAGCGAGGCAGCCTGGCAGGTGCTAAAAGGGCCGGCAGTCTGCGTGGTGTCGTCATTACAGTGGCTGCCATTAACTGGTGATGTTGATGTGGGGATGATAGCAGACACATCAAGCTTTTGGCTCCAGTGCCCTTGAATACTTGGGAGGGCAAGGTGGCTTGCAGGAGCTGCTATAGCCACTCTGAGCTGCGGCAGGTAGAGCTGTGTTGGCCGAGTCACATTGCTGGGGGCAGGTGCTGCAGGAGCATGGGAGGAGCTCAGCGGCCAAATGGCCACCAGACAAAAAATAGAGAAGGAAGATGAAGTGTAGAGAAACCAAACCGCGTGTACAGGGTGACAGAGGCAGGATTAGCACAACGAACCCTGGTACCAGTCTAGCTCTGTCCATTTGATCACGATGTTTATTAACTTATCTTTGGTGTGCATAAATAATAAGTAAAGTTCGTCTCAGGGATATTCAATGGGAAGAGAGTTCTTGTTAACTCCATCTGGAAAGTTTTCAGAAATTTGGGAACTTTGGATGATTTTATAGAATTGCCTTTTCATTTTCTTGATGCCCCGGCATGTCGGCTCTGCAGGCAGACAGCACAGACTCGCATTTCCAAGTGTGTTCTGCCTGGGTAGAGACAGAGGCAGGAGTCATCGCCTTGTGACTGCCTTCCCAAAGACCAGAGGGTCATTTGCTGTAGCAGTTCCATTTGTAGATCCTTCCGCCACAAAACAGCAATCAGAAAATGCAAGACCAGGCCAGCAGGTACCACTTTCTCCAGTTCCCTTCTGTGAGCCGGGTGAGTACAGAGCCGTGCAGTACAGACACCAGCACGTCTCTGCCTCCGTGCACTGCAGCTGAAGGTTCCTCCTGGCCACAGCAAGCCATTGAGGTGATTTTGAGTGGTGATGAGTTTAATATCTTTTGATGTTCAGCCTGGTTCTTACAGCTAGAAGTACTGTTCGTTGTCATTCACTGAAAATAGGGGTTTTCAAACTATTTGCCCTGGTAGGACCCCATGCAAGCAGTTCCACAAAGTGATGTACTTATTGCACACGCTGAAAATTGTATTACCTCTGTGATGCACAGACTCTGCTCTTACGGAGAAAGGAGGTCTGCTGGGGTCATCTTCAGATGATTTTAGCAAGTGAAGAGATATAATTGATAAAGAAACACCCAGGTTTTACAGCAGCATCTGCCAGGGCATAAGTGGAGATGCACAAAACCTGTGGGTGACTCAGCTGCACGGGGTGCAGGACAGCCCGAGTCTGCTGTAATTGGGAAAGTGTTGTGTGTTTCTGGAAAATCACTGCTTTCTTCTGGGAAGTGTGGGATCTAGACTGGAAGTGGATGCTGGCCACTGTGTGCTGGGACGAGGGGCTCAATCCTGTCTCCCCATTTTCTACTCAGCTGTAGCAGTGAGTTTGTCCACAGCCGTGAGAAGTGTGGACTTGCTCACCTTGCTCGATGGCCCTCTGCAACTTGTTCCTGGCTCTGGAAGAAGCCTGGAAAATCCAGGCATTGGTTGTGGATATTAGCAAAGAAAACTCCATGGAAGTTCCCTATCAGAGGAGTGGTGGAGAAAATGGATTATTATAGACTTTCTAATAGTACAGAAATCTTTGCAGTTGTCCGTGACCTAAGCAGACCTTTGTGTAATGATGGGAATAGACATTAGTATACACCAGATAGTAGATTTTACAACCAATTTTATTAATTTTAATTGATTATAAAATAATGGGCGATACATTTAAAGGGCCTCTGCTTAATGCACTGTAATTATAATATGCTTAATTACTATAAATTTGATGGGGCAATAAAGGTATTAAAATAAATAGAACAGTAGAGGTGCTCATTAAAATTGCATCTGACCTCTGCGCATTGAAACTTGCTGGAGTGAATGCAGTAAAACTGGCTGCAGTGTGGTAGCAGTGGGAGCTATTAATTCCCAATTCACAGGTCCTGGCAAGCATGATGCAAATAAAGTCAAACTGAACTATCTATCTCACATGAAAGACCAGAAAGGACTTTGCTGAAAGAACAGTAGCCTGATGATTTCAGTTGTGCAGCTGCTGCAAACACCGGGCTTTAGACACTGGAATTTTGTGCTCATGCATTCACAGCAATTTGTAAAGAAAATCTCTGAGGTGAGTGTGTCACACTCCGCTTTGGCACACACATTGATTCAGAGCGTGATTTCGACATTTGGATGCTCATCCAGACCCTGAGCAGTTGGACTGGAAATCTTTCAAGATCTGTTTTTTGAAGAATATTTTGGATTCTCGTTGCCAGACCCAGAGAACGTTTTGCAGTCTGGAAACAAGCAATGGTTTAGGGCCAAATCCGCAATTATCTCATTCTGCTTGGGGTGGAGGAAAAGTTCAGTTTGCTTCTGTGTTCTGAGAATTGTCGAGGTGGATTGTTTCCCCCTCCTCGTGTACCTCTAAGTGCTATGAGCACGCAGTGTGGAGTGGGAGAGGAAGGGGAAGCACTGGGCTGAGTTGAGCGCGCTGCCGATGTTGCCGCTGGCCTCTGTGGTGTCCTGTCTGAATGCTGGTTTCTGCTTCTCTGAATGCCCCTAGGAAATGCTGAAGCAAGTACGTGTATGTTAGTACTCCAAAAATGTGGATTTTATTTCTTGAAGTGGATAGTGGTCCCAAAAAAGTCATTTAGCTTTTTTAAAGCCAGCTCTGAAAAATCAAACTGCATGGGTTGGAAATGAGGAGATTACAGTGTTTGTAAAGAGTCCTGCACATGATAGACAGTTGGTTTCCCTGGAGATATGGTCAAAACAGCAAACACTTCCTTTCTGGGGTGTTGTTTTTTTTTTTTTTTCCTCCTTGTTTCTGAGAATCCCCTCCTTGTATTTCTGCCTGAGTGGCAGGTGATGTGTCTGTGGGGGGACACCCCTCCATCATTCGTTTCACCGCAGCAGGGTGGTTGAGGTTTCTGCAGCTCTCTCAGGTTCTTCTGGCTGCCAGGAGCCAGTGCCAACCTCAGGGTACATCATTGCCAAAAAGGGCCCTTGGTTTTCAGCTGCTTCAGGTACCATAGGCAGTGCCAAACGTGCCCACGTCCCACAGCGCTCGCCGAGCCCAGGCAGGGCGGCCGTCAGCCTGCGGACACCTCAAGCAGTGCAGCGTCCTCCAGCTCAGTCCTTTGCAGCGTGGTTGGCAAACGGGCTGTAGCCCTGTGAGGCTCCGTTTCACACATGTCCTCCTCTATGGACAGTTGATATTTAGGAGTGAGCAGCTCTTCAGGTGAGCCTGGCCAAGGATGAGAGCTGGTGCTCTTGTTCTTCCTTTGCTGTGAGTGTAGTTTTGGAGGAATGGTGATTTGCACATTAAATGCGAGGGAGACATTTTATCCCATCACGATGGCAGGCTGCTTTGCATTGGTTTGGAGAGAGAGCATTTGCACTTTCCAGGAGTGAGGAATGGCTCTCAGTAGGACAGTCCTATGTCTGAATGCAAAATTCCTGGTTTGTCCTGCTGCAGCCCATATATTCAGGCTCATTTTTTGCATGGCATTTAAATGGACCTAAATATTTTACCAGCTAGTGAGATAACGCTACAGCTTGTTTAGTATTTTGTAATCAGTTATTAGGACAGGGCTTTACTGAAATAAAATATGAGGGCAAAGGAAAGTAACATGCCTGTGGCATTAAAATGCTGTTAGCAAGCTTGAGGCATATCAGAGAGATTGGTCCTGAGAGTAACATTTACTGCCTTCCTGCTTTTGAACTTTTCTTTTTCTTTTTTTTTTTTTTTTTCATTTGCCTGTTTCTGAGGTCTGGGATTTATCCTGAATTTAAGAACTGACGGGTTTTGATCATTTGAATAGGTATCACTGTTCAGCAGGGAATACATGTGCCAGCTGAGATGTCTCTTAAAGCCAATTTGTACTACCAGTTATATGAAATGATTCCTTGAGACTGTAATGTATTGCAGCTTCAGGTTCTCCACCTGTGTTATGGTGTTCGTCTCCTCGTCCTACCACCCTGCATTACTTCACTCTCCCGTCCCAGCGCCCCAGACACCTGAACGTGTTCTGGAGTGTGAATACAAATTGAAGCACAGAAAAATGACATCGTATCCTCAGGAATCTGACTGATTTACTGAATCGGAGTAATCCAGAGGCACAGTCCTGCCTTCATCCAACCCTCGTCCTTTTGTGCTGAGGGCAGGCAGGTAAGCAGAGTCACCCTGCTACTGACTCCCCAGCATTTACCACGTAGCAATTCCATGAGCTCCGTAAATAGCTGATGGCCCAATTCTAACACCTTTTGGTTTGTTGAAGGGCAGAAGAATTGGGTTCATAGTTAGCAACTGTTGCACTCGTTTCTATAACCTGTGCTTATTTATAGGTAATGTATATAAGGAAGAATTTTCCTCTGTAGTAGTTTATTCACAAGGCCTTATCTTATGATCACATTTACGCATGTTGGTAGGGTAACAGTGAACTGTAAGTCTGAGAAGAGATGTCCAAGGCTTTAGGTTGAAGGCTGCTATTATCCCGAGTTTTACAAAGCAGCCCTTAATCTGCCTGAAACTTGCTTGTTTCCTGTTGTGCTTCTGTAAGGGTCTTTTCAAGTTGGGGTGGGGATGGATTCAGACACGCAGCCTAAACCCCGAAAATAAGAAGTGATAGCCTGGTCCTGGAGAAGTCCGGGGGAGGGTCCTTTTTTTTTTTTTTTTTTTTTTTTTTTTTTTAATAATCTTCACAGAGAGATGCACACTCAGCTGCTCCACAGAATGACAAGATGGCAGGGACTGTTGTCTCCACAGCTCACACAGATTGTCCCCACTTAGCCATAAGCTGTAGAGCTGCAAAGCCCAGGTTGCTGGTGTGGCCCCACAGCCTTGGTGAGATCTGGTCCCTGCTGATCTGCTGCTGCGCTTCTTGACTTCTAGGAGTCTGGGTTTCTCTGAACCACAAGTGCAACATCTAATAGGAACTTCAGAAGAAAATCAGTCTGCAGTGTTGCAAATAATGCACAGAACGCATGACATATTCCGGCATGTTTGAATGATCCTGGTAGACCCACTTTTACCCCATTTCCCATGCATTTGTCCATAAAGAACCACCATGGGAAAGGAATGCCAGGAATGAAACCTTTGAAGATGCCTCCAAGGATCCCTTTAAACGGTCCTGCTGGAGACCCTGTAGCCTGGCTTGATAGATCTGGTTCAGATCTTCCCTGTATTTGAAGTCCTGTGTGGAAGAATGAAGCCTCTGTTTGAAAGAAATGAGTCCCTACGTGGGAAAAGAAAGAGTCCAGCTGTTCATAAGACACTTAGGGTTATTTTACTTGTGGTTGGGTTTTGTTTTGCTTCAAATCCTTCCGGTAAGCGTAGCTGATACTGCTAGCTGTCGAGCTGTTCAGAGAAGTCTGTCTCGTACGAGTGGGAGCTCACCTCGTGGGTGGCTTCAGGGGAACCTGGCCTCTGTGCGCCTGGCTGTGGGGTGGGCTTGGTGCAGCGCCTCTGCTGCTGCGAGCCCAGTACTGAAAGCACAGGTCCAGTCTGAGTATTTCCCTGGCATCCAAAGCACTGAATAAAAGGGGTCAGGGGCCAAAACACCCAGGAAATGTTGAATGTTTCCTCAGTACCGCTTTGAATGGATTGAACTTTCAATTTTTGAATGGATTGATTTGCGTGTTGGGGAGAAGCACTCTTATTTCCATGCTTATAGCGGAGCATGTGGATCTAAGTCCATTCCCATCCAGAACAAATCCTTTCAGTCCACGCTGAGGATGTTTTTTGTGGGTCTCGATGTAGCTCCTCTTTTGCTGCCCAAGGAGGGGCCATGGCAGCCCTCGTTATCAGGCTGTCAGGAGAATTAAGAATCAAGTAGTTGCGTGAGCAGCAGGATGATTGAAGGCCGGTTTCCGATGGACTTTTATCTCGTAATTGATTTCCTCAGTGGGTTTGTGCTGTCTAATGAGGTGTGAGCTAACACGCCAGCCTTCCCCTCGGTGGGAGGTGAGAGAAGCCAGGCGCCTCTTCGCTCCGCGGCTGCAGTCTCCTTGCTGAACGTATGGGAACTTCGTATGGTTGAGACCTCTGCCCTGCTGTCAAATTTGCTTGAAATTAGTGGGCTTCAGGAATTACTAGAAGGGGGGCAGATAGGCAAACATGCACAGGCAGCCTGAACTTCTGTCCCCTGTGCTTTTTGAAAATTAGGCTTTTAAAAAAATCCCCCCAAAAAAAGAGGAAACTGAGAAATTGCTTTGGTTTTAAAAGCTGCCTTCTTCTGTAATAGTCTTGGGATGGGGAGCTGGAGACAGGGCAGGAAAAACTGGTGATTGCCATGACTCTAATGTCATGCTAAAATATTCTCTCTTGCCTGAAGTGCTGACAAGTGTGTTGGTAACTGCAGAGGTTCCCAAGGACTTAAGCAAATAAACAAAGCTCAGAGTCCTGGAACCACGTTTGAGAGTGTTTTAGTTTCTAGCAGCGTCTGAAACAGGGGGAAGCTTCCTGGTGCCCACTGCTGGGCTGGTGCAGTCCCTGGGGACTGGTCCCTGCCTGCCCTCGCTGCGTAACCCTTGTCTGGGAGGACTGGGGAGAGGTTGGGCTCTGCAGGCTGGAAGGGAGCAACTGGAATGGGGGAGAGCAATATATATTAATGGTATTAACACTTCAGAGTCTGGAAAACTCCTTTAACCCTTGAGTAAAATCTGGGTGCTATGCAAATCTTGGGAATGCTAAATGCTATGTTAAGCCACTTCAGATTTAGAAGAGAGTTTCTGAATGTTGGGAGGCTGCACAGAAGTGTCCTTTCATCCACTAAGCAGTGTGCATCCTCAGGCATCCACGCAGTTAATAGCGTTAGCCCCCATGGAAAGCCTCTTGAGGCACTGCTGGCTGCACTGGAGAACGTGGATCATTTAAACATTAACAGCTTCGGTTATTAATTATTGTGGAAAATGTGGGGGTGGAGGATGCTGAACTGGAAGAGTTGTCCCACAACGTGTTTTCCCCTTGCTGCGTGATGAAATCCATTTCTGCCTTAGCTGAGTGCAGCGCTTTTAGAGCAGCGTGATGGGGAGCAGAGGTTACTGTGCCTGCTGCTTGGCTTACAGGTTTGCTCTTGACAGTGATGATGGAGTGTGTTTTCTGTGGGGTGCAGAGATGATAGGATTTAACTTCATTTAATTTAGCGGGAGCTCTCTTCAGCCAGAAGGAAAGTGTCTTGTAAAGATTGTACCTTGAACACCTCCTGTGAGACAGCACGGCGTGGGGACGGCGAGCTCGCAGGGGCTGGAGCTGTGCTGGGGTGACACAACGGGCTCGCTGTGCCAGCCCCCCACCTTCCCACGGCTGACATGCAGAAGTTCGTAGCCCTGTGGCTTCGCTCAGCACTGTCCCAGCTAGGACAACACAGCCAGCACCACTCCAGCAGGCGCTGGGGAACAGGCATTTTGGAAAATCCAACCTTTGTGCGAGTGCTAGGAGTGGTGAGTGTGAGCTCCCGAGAAAACCTGGCCTCAGCCTTGGGTGCAGAGTCCTTGCAAATGTGCCCACACGTTCAGCACGCACAAGCCTTCAGGTCCTTTGCCTTGTCGGCCAAGGTTGTGTTTGAGCTCCTTTGGTTCCTGTTCTCAGCGAGGTCTTCGGCAAAGGCTGCTTGTGGAGCGGGACTGCCTTGTGTAGGACGCCCAGGCTGAGTCACCCGCTCGGTGGTCAATAAGCTCTGCCTCTTACTTAGTCTGCATCCAGCTCATGCGGCTGTAATTACTGAATTGTATTTCCTGGACACTTGGAAGTAATTAGCTCCATGTAAAACTAACATGTCTTGCCAAATTTAGGCTTAAAATTGTTTCTATGGTTGGGTGCAGTAATCTTGTATTAGATTTAATATTTTTTTTTGCTGTTGTTTTTGCTTTTAAATATTTCACTAGAGTCTGGCTAGATTAACTCATAATGTTGTAAGGCTTATCTGTTGAGGAGGTGTAGAGATTCTAAATGAATTTGGAATTAAATATGTGTTGGCTAAATTCCCACTTCCCTCAAGTCCCAGTGATCCCCATGATCCCAAATCTGGGCATGCAATATTGTTGCTGGCTTGCTGAAGCGGAGTGGAGGTATAAGCTATGAGAATATGAGAAACTGGGTTTGGGGGGCTATTTTTGGTGCTTTTTCTGCAAAAACTAGCTTTATGTAAGAAGTATACTTAAAGACCTACTTTTCACCCAGTGTAAGTCATTACACTGTCCTACTAGTTATGTCTGCACTCCACTGAGGCTAGAAGTGGGATTTGGGACTGAGCGTTGCTCCACCTGGTTAGGAAAGAAGGTGAGGATTCAGGAGGCAAGGTAGCAACTTCAGGTAGGAAAGACCGCTGGAGCTGCAGGGAGATAAGCAATGTACTAAGCAAGTCCGGGCAAAATTTGGGTAACAGAGAAGAGTTTCAGAGTCTTAAGTGCCACAGCACATGGATGTGTGGGCTTGCCTTTGTGTTAAAACTTCCTCGCTTTTAGAGGAGCAGCCCTAACATGTAGTTCATGCCTGGACATCGATATTGTCGGCTGTCTGAAGAGCTCTGTGAGTTTAGTTTGCATGGCTTCTTTCTGGTTTGTGAATCGTAATTAATGATAACGAGCCCTGAAGACAAAAACAAGAGAGTGCATGGACACAGGCATCTATACCACCAAAGCCATGCACGCAGCTGTACAGCTGGACCGGAGAGAGCAGCCTGCTCTGGTCACTGCCCAGGGGACTGCTGCTGTCATGTTGGATCTGCAGGAGAAGCCAGACACTAACAGCAATTTAATATTGTTGTCAACAGCAGGATTAGGCGCAGTATCACTGGATTTGTGTAGGAAGAATTTCTGGGGAAAGCAGATAGGATTTTTTCAGACAAGCTCCATACCCTGTATTGATGGGGTGTGAGTCCGCTTTGTTTTTCCATTTGCCAAAGGGTTTTCAAGGTTGCCTTCCAGTTCTAAATGTTGAACGAGGATGGATTTATATACTGTTATTCCAGATTTTCATGATTGCAGGGCTGCTTTCTCTTGGTTTCTTTTATAGTTTGCTGCTTGGTGAAGTGCCTATAGGACGTAACGTGTATGTCTTAAACGCCACAGTGTGAATGGCCTCGTGGGCCTATTTCGTTGACTCCGATTGCTGGGTCAGGCTTTCAGTGTGCCTGTATTGTCAACACTGGGAATTGTAAGTGGCGGGGTTATAAATGTTCCTAATCAGTACTCTTCTCTCCAGTGGAGAAATCCCTCTTGATCCCTTTATTGATCTACGATTTTTTTCCCATGACAAAAATTGACACCTCTCTTAAAAATGTGTCTGTTGCGTATGTACCCACATTTGGAAATAAATGCTTCACATTTATGTGTGTATGTGCAAGTGTGAATAGATACAAGCCAGGTGTGTGCCCACATTTAAGTATGTAAAGCTGCTGGGCATTTTGCTTTTTGTTGTTGTTGTTGTTGTTGTTGTTGTTGTTTTTTTAACAACAAAGAAAAAATTTCAGAAATTTGTATTAATAAATGTATTAAGAGATATGAGAAATAGATGTAGTGGTAATGTTTTGTATGGAATAGAAATTCTGATGTAAATATCAGAACCCCACAAAACTTTGCTGCAATCATCAGTGGTACCCCACCTCATACAGATTCATATAGATAGTGCAGATCACAGTCTGTCACCACTGCTGAGTTGTCTCAGCATCCCCGAAACAGGCTGTTCTGTATGCCTGTTGCTATCAAGAATGGGGCTTGAATTATTCAGAAAATCTGAGTATATTGCTACTTTATTTATTTATTTATTTGCACTGAACCTGTTTTGTTTTGGATATGCAGCAAAGTGGGACTCTTCCCCTGACCTTGCAGGGCTTCAGAGATAAATGAAGGCACATGTTCTCTGAGGCAGCTGGGAATTTATGGTGTTCGAAGAGACTCTGGCTACAGTGCAGGGTGTTGGCAGCAGTGCAGATAATCACAATGTGATAGCAACTGGGCTGTTTCATTTAAGATGTGTTTAAATCTTATTTTCTCGCACTGTAAGGTTTTGTCTTTGCAAGCTACCAGAGTTGAAAATGGAAAGAGGAAGAAAATGGCAACCTTAGAAGCCTTTATTTCTGAAGGTTGGAAACATCTATTTTGTTTTGGTTTTGATCACCTGATGGTCTAGGCCATAGGAAAAATGGGTGAATTGTTCATAGACTGTACCACTTGCTTGTCCAAAGCCCATTTCTGTGAAACAGCCCTGTTGTGTTGCAATCTATTGGAGCAATACCTTCCTAATTCTCTGGATTAGCAGACCTCTTGTGTGTGATTGCATTTTGAGAGTTAGCAAATCTGGTGAACAAATGTTTCACAAAAGCCAGGAAAACGCCTCACAAACTGTGTTCTGTCTTTTCAATATTCATTTGAGTTGCTGACAGTCATATTCCATAGAGGATACAGTAGCTTTCTCTTGTATACGCAGTAGGAGTGTGGTGTAGTACATGTTCTAAAGCATTAGTTTCTGAGCCACAGCAGAAAGTTAGCAACGATAGCAAAATGTTCTGCTGATGTACTGTTGATCAAAAAATGTGTAGTAATGACATCCCTAATATAGTTGTATCAAGTATTTCCTCGGTTATTGAATGTGCAGTCATCCATTCTCACTGAGCATCTCTCTGAGGCCTTGCAACCAAACGCAGCAGATACATGAGGTCAAACAAAGAGGTGCCCAGAGCTGAAATGCTGAAAGTCTTCTAGGGCTTCTCACAGCATAGGACACGTGGGTTAATTGCTTCACCTAAACAGACATATTCACTTAGAGCTTATCTATGCAGAATCTAATGATTTTTGACTGTTTATAGATGTTTATGCTATACTGCTTGTTGTAGTTTATTTCTATGGATATAAGGGACTTGACTGATGTGAACCTGCTTGCAGTGGTCTAAATTTATCCATGTGAGCAGGTTTCACTGATTTTTAACTCCATCATTTTTTTTAACTGGCTGATTCTGTTTCAGACCAGTGAGCCAAACAGTCCACAGCATTTGGTGGGGTGTTGAGGGAGTGGGCATGCTGGGGTAGAGGAAGGAAGAGGATACGTGAGATCTTTCAAAAAAATACATAAATGATGCATTGCTTATCAATGTCTTGTTGGAAGAATTTATAGGTGCATGCTGCGTACATAAAATACATGTAGCAGAACTCAGTTAGTAGATGATCTCTGACATAAAATGTCCAGATATACTACTCCCCATTTTGTGGTTTTGGTGATGTTTGTTTCCTTCTAGCGTGGCTTTTTGCTTAGAGACCTATATACCACAGATTTAGGATTTATGGAAAAGCTGGAAGGATTTTCTCCTTTTTTTTTTTCATTTTCTTTTCTTTTTTTTTTTTTTTTTTTTCCTCCCAAGTTAGCAGTACACTGACTTAATTTGGCTGGTCATCATTTTGGCGTATGTGAAATCTGCATCAGCAACTGAACTCACAACATCGGTGCAGGCTCTTTGTCTTTCCTGGTTTATAAGTGATTTTTACTGCAATAAGTAAAATTTACACAATAAGTGAAGACAAAATACCTGGTGTCAGAAGGCATTGTATTTCATTGTCATAAAGGAAAAAAAAAGCACAACATGTGGAACCCTGCTTTTTAATTGCACGGACAGCTTAATTACACTGTTATAAGATCTATCTATTTATACCTTAGTATAGCTGAAATGCAAGAAATAGTTCATTTATATAGTTTAAGTTCCTTGTAAATTAGCATAAAATCTATTAGACACCTTTAAGGTGTATGTAGGTTTTAGATCCTGTCCAGGATCTTGATCCGTGCATCTTGTGGCTGTCCCATGAAGGGATCACAACTCCTGAGGTACCTAATAAAGTGGATTTTAAAGCCTGTTAATTATATGGCATGAAATTATTCCCTCGCATGGTCATCAGAGGCTCCTAGGAGCTGGGCCTCGTACCTCAGGTGCAGGACAGGGTTCCTGGCCTGCTAATGAGGGCAGCCTGGGCTAATGAGGGCAGCTGGGCCTGTTGGAGGGTGATGGTGGTGCTGCCCTGACAGGAGGAGGCCAGGCTAGGCCGCCTCAGCGCAGGGCTGCCTGCTGTGAGGTTGTAAACGTGCCTGCTGTCCTGGTTACAAAGAAAGGAAGCTTTTAGGTGGAGCCGCTCCTGGGATTTTGGATTTTGTAAAGGTGCTCAAATGTGTCCCTGGAGTAATGTGCGTGAGTAATGAGAGGACTGGAGCACCCCTCATATGAGGACAGGCTGAGAGAGCTGGGCCTGTTTAGCTTGTGAAAGAGATGACTGAGGGGATACCTCATCAATGTGTATAAATATCTGAGGGGACGATATCAAGAGGATGGAGCCAGTCTCTTTTCAGTTGTGCCCAGTGACAGGACGAGAGGCATGGGCACAAACTGAAGCACAGGAGGTTCCAGCTCAATATGAGGGGGCACATCTGTACTGGGAGGGTGACAGAGCACTGGGACCGGCTGCCCAGAGAGGACACGGAGTCTCCTTCTCTGGAGATATTCAAAACTCCTGGATGCTGTCCTGCACAATGTGCTGTGGGTGACCCTGCTTGGGTTGGACCAGATCATCTTCGGGGGTCCCTTCCAACCTCAGCCATTCTGTGATGCTGTGTATGTGCAGTAACCTGGCATGTGTTTGTATTTAGATCCCTTATCACGTCTGGTGTTGTGGTGTGTGGTGTGGGCTGGCCTGCCTGCCCTCAGCTAAGGGCTTGCTGGAGCGTCTCATTCATTACATTTCCCTGACTTTCATTTCATGAAGTTTTTGATTTGTTACTAAACCTTGACATTGGAGAACGATGGGACAGTTCTTTATCTAGTCCTGGCTCTTCCACCTGTCAGGTGCGTGTGGCCTCCCAGGAGTTCAAACTGTACAAATCTGGGTCTGGCGGGCGCTGGGGCGTGCCAATTATGCATATCCTCGAGCGCTTTATTAGCGCTGCGGTGCGAGGCTGTACTTTGAGGAGTAACTTATTGAGAAGGGGTAGAGGTGGTAGCAGAGCCATTGAATTCATTTTAATGAGACTCCCGGCGCGCTTCTCCAGGTGCTCTCATGTCAGGTCTTGGGAGATGTTGCGCCTTTGTGACAGGAGCGCACCGCGCTAAAGAGGATCCACAGAGATAACAATAGGATGTCAAAATGAAGTGAAACAAGGGCAGGGCAATTTTATGGAGATGACATGACAGGAGGAGAGTATGGGAAGGGAAAAAAAAAAGAATTTAAACTGTCAGTACAGATTTACTGAAGGCTTTCCAATGTCAGCTAGAAGAAATGTCAGCACGACTGACTTGGCGATGTCAAGGTGATGGCAGAATGAAGTCCGATCAGCTCAGGAAGAATCTCTTACTCTAGCTGCAGAGATGAAATACTGTCAGTAAAGATGATGTCAGAATGATAATTATTTTGCGCATTATGATTTAAGTAGGGCATTGTTTCTGTCGAGGTAATATGAATATAGCACAAGGTAGGGGAATACGTGTTCAAAGATGAAAGCCTCTAAACAGGGGCTGCTCTCTGTGGGAATACCAGGAGTTTAACTCCCAGAGCACCGCCACTGTGAGTAGGGTGCCTGGCTGCCCTCAGGACCCCACGCTGGCTGTAGGGATGAAGGCCTCAGGTGATCGAGGCTGTGGCTCTGCTTGGCTCCTGAGGGATATAGGAGGCACCTTTCTCTCTTAAAAGCTCTATCTTGTGAACATAATAAGGGCAAATGATGGAGCAGGGGAGAAAACTGCGATACCACATGGAAGCACAGCCTTTAATTTAGTCAGGTCAGATGGAGGTGTTTGAGGATTGACAGCTGTAAATAACTGTGCTAATGAAAATAGGTGTGTCTTTGTGTGGTATTGGTGAAATAATCAGTGCTAAGCCCAGTGTGGTGAAAGTCAGTGGGTGCTGTCGGTGGCAGAGGCTGTTGCCATGTCTAAGCTCTGTTTTAGGACGTTTGTAGAGTTGTGTGGAGAAATTGCCTCTGCTCAGAGCCCTGGGGAGTAACAAAAAAGCCTAATGTTCTCCTGAAGTGAAAATTTGGGCTCCTAGCTGTCCTGTAGGTAGGGATTTGGTAGTAAGCAGTGCCAGGAAATGGCAGGTGGCTCCTGGTCGGTTTTCTCTGTCTGCCTCTGCCCACGGCTGAGGCGCGCTGGGATGCTGCCGCAGGTGCTTCCCCACCGTGCCACCGTCCAAGGGCTCCTGCATCTGGCACCCTGTGCAGGAAGGGATTTCCCTGTTAGTTAAACAATTGTACTTGCTCTCTGTGTGTCCTTTACCACAAAACAAACAAACAGAAAAAAATGCTGTGGAAAAGACAATCTAAAGACTTGCAATCCGATAATAAATCCCCTGTCTTTCCACACACACACGGTGCCAGCTGTAGACTAATTAAACTCAATAGTTCACAGGTGTTCCTGGGAATGACTAACGCAAGAGCACTCTCCTCTTTAGGGCTCGTTAACATCTTTTTCAGAGCTCTTTAAATTTCATACACCGGCAACACTGAGCTAAACCAGATGAAAGATAGTAGAAAGGGACTTGAGCTATTATGAGAGTGCTCTCAGTGTTAGTACAGGCTACATCCCCACTCAGTTCAGTGGTTTATGCGTTTTGATGGGTAATTCTCCTGGACACCAGCGTATGAAGGAAATCTGTTTTCTTAGAAACAGAAAAATTTCTGTAGCCAGAAGAAATTCCTATTTCCAGAGCTCATGTAACTGTGCGTATCCGCACACACGGGCAACAGAGGAAGAAAGTCTTTGGCCAAATGAAATGGTTAGCTATCTTCTTCTGTCTTGTAATTTCTTTCTAGGGAGATGTAAACAGAAAGCAAGCCTTCCTCCAGACCTCTCTGCTTACTGAGGCTTCCTCTGGACTTTCCCTGATCTGATGGTAACATGTTTAGACTCTGGGACTGGAGAGATGTACTGCCTACACCAGGTCTGGTGGAATATGACACATCGGCACCAACGAGTGCTTCCAGTTCCCACCTGCTAATGCTGAATTTGCTCACAGGAAGAGCTCAGATTTTTCCTACTCTCTTTAACTTGCGTAGGTCTTTGTCTAGAGCGGTGGCAGGACAGGTTTATCTGTGCAGCTTTCTCTGTTCGTGTTCCTTTTATCTTTTTTGTCGGTCTTGCAGAATTAAATTTAAACTCTTTGCAGAGCTCTTGTAGTGGTTATGAAAAACAGTGCAGGAAAGGAGGTTTTCAGTGGTGTTTTCCCAGGGTCCCTAAAAATCTCATGTGGAGCTGGACCAGATTCCACGTATATCTCACATGTACCTTTCCTCCTCAGAGAGAAAGCTTGTTGGCCTGAAACAAGGCTGAACTACTGCGCTCAGGCCAGGCATCCTGAAGAGAGCAGCTATACACGTATAAGCTAGATCCAAAAAATACTTTAGTCCCACCTATACTCATTGGTAAACCCAATGTCTTGCATCCTGTTCTATTCTGCCTCAGTCACACGCTTTACATCAGGCTGTTCACCTGTAGAAACACCAGGCAAAACGTTGCTGGTTTAGGAGAGCTATTAATTGGAAATAGGCCCTAGATTTCATAGCTCTCTTTAGGTTCCTCTCTTTCTTCCTAATGATATTTTCAATTGTGTTCTTTTACAGTCTTCCCTAGACAAGAAAACCATAGTGATTTACCTAAATCTTAAACAGATTTATTACTGACTTGTGCTAAATTGATGTAAGATATCCTCAAATCAAAATAATATTTCCTACATGAGGGAGCCACACCAATTTAATGAAATCATTTTCTAAATCAATTCTATCATCAGTACAATTTCACTGTACGCATAAAATCTTATTTAAAGTGTTTCAGCTTTTGGTGTGGCTATGAAAGGGAAAGAGCTTTTTTTATTCTCTTTATTATCAGAATTGTGAGAAAAAATGTGTTTTCGGATAAGAGATGCTCAGGGTAGTTCCGTCTAACGGCAGCCTTTCAGTAGTTCTCTTTCTTGTGGCACTCTTGTGGTAGATGTGGTAGTGCTTCAGGGAAGGATGCGTTCATTAGCTTGTGTTCTTTGGGACACTGGGGCACAGACTGAAGGGAATTTTCTAAGTTCACTGGCCTCCTGATAGAAAGCTGAGAGTAGGAGACCCTCAGTCCAAGGCACTCCTCACCAAAGTTACAGCATCTCCCCTAAACACTGCTTTATTTCTGAAAATGTGGAGTACCCAGGTGAGAAGAGTCCGAGTGAACTTCGTTAGCACTGACCGAATGGTTGAGGTTGGGCTCGTATGATTCCGATCACTGCAGTAAAACCCAAACCCACTCTGTGTGTTTGCATCAAGGTGATCTTGTGTGCAGAAGCTGTTTCAGTCTGAGAGAAAAGCAGCAGGACAAGTATGTATTTTCAGAACTCACAGGATTTGATTTGTTACTAGCGAGTGGCATTTTTTTGAGTTAAAAAAACAACCAACCAAACAAAAAAACAACAGTAAAACCCAAGAGGTGCAGTGTGCAAAGCTAAAATTTTTAAGCAAAAAATGGGCGGAATATAAAAAATCCTTCCCTGACCCCAACCCCATACATCTCTGGGTATCATTGCATGTGACATTGATTTGAGGGTATTTAATAAAGAAAAAGACTTCATAGTTTCTGTGTTGAAGACTTCTCTGTGGCTAGCATCCAAAAGCTCATTTGCACGCAGGTTCTGATGTTAAATAAATTATGTGACAGTCAGCGTAACACTACACTGAAGCACTAACACGATGAAGAAGTGCTTTACAGAAAGCACTGTGCTCATTTGCTTCTCCTCCATTTTCAAGACAAGGGTATGGTTAAAATAATGTGATGAAATTCAGTGGCATTTAACTAATGAGGGAAAACTTGGGATCGCACCATCTGTGGATTAGGTTTGAGTGGTTAATGGTAGAATTCCCACTACTTCAAAACTAAAAGAGCAAATCTACTGTTGAGAAAAACATGGGGTAGCAAAGGAAAGTTTTGCTGATTTCATTGGTATTCTTAATGTGATTTTTAAGGTAATTTTTAAGGTAATTATGAGTGTGTAGACATCAGTGCATGGTGACCCTCACCTGTCAAACAGTATTCTTTTGAGATGTACTCAAAATATTTGTCTACAATGAATTTAAGGGGACAGAATATTTCTAAACAGTAGAAATGGACCAGCATGTCAAAAGAGGGTAAATATTACAATATAATCAGCTTTCTGCCTGCTCAGCAAAGAAATTACCTAATCAGTTTTTCCCTATAACAGCAGTATACCTTTTTGCTTGCTGGAGGTCAAGAAACGCTTGGACACAAGGCTTTCAGAAATATGGTTGGAGTTTTTGGATGGTCTGATGTGGAGCCAGGAGTTAGAATTGATGATTCTTCTGGATCTCTTCTGTGATTTATTTATTTTTTGAAGCACCCAGAGTGTGTTCTCTACGTGTGCTTTATGCCTTCGGTCTACAAGATGACTTCTGTACAAACCTTGCATGCACGTGATCCCTCTCACCCCAGTAATTTCTGGATTACCCTAGGTCATATATTGATGCTTGCACTCAGCAAGAAGCAGATTCTTTTGAAATTGGCGTGTAAGGTTTCGCTTCCTAATGTACGGTTCTGGGAATTGAGTGCACCTCCCTGTTCATCGTTCTATTTTCTCAGCCACTCTTTTCCAAAATGAAGCTATCTGGCTTGAGATCTTACTGGGTTGCATTTTATGTACTTACCTCAAGATCACAACCAGGGTAGCTTTTAAGTCTCTCCCCGGTAAATTAAAGAATTGGAGCCTTTATCCCCAATCATCTCTCTAGTGTCTAAATGCCTGTGAAGTTCTTTCGATATTTGTCTACTTGGTAAGTGAGTGTCCCTCTCTTTAGTAAATGCCTTGCTTTCATCAAATTTAACTGAAAGTGTGCAGCAGAATCTGGCAGGCAGTTGTGAGGATGTATGTGGGTAGGATTTGGGAAGCTCGGGGATTCTGGTAATTACGGAGCAGCTGAAAAGCGCAGATGCCCAGACGCAGACTCCAAACAGCTATTTACAGTATAGACAAGGTTTTTTTCTCCTCCTCTTCTAAGGGTATTCTGCAAACTCATTTGAATATGCCAGTCTAAGAGGTAATTATTTTCCCTTAAAATGAAAAAGTACCATGTGATTTAGCAGCTTTTGAGCTCTTACCGGTAAGACTGAAAACTGATGTTAAGGTGACTTTTTCTTTCTTTCTCTCTTGCCCTCAGGAGTTAACAGGGAGTGAGAGATCTCTGCCTATCTATGTGATAAAATTAATTCCAGCATAGGATGAGAGTAAAGCCCGAATACTTGGAAGCTTAGTCTCTTGATTTTTATTTTTTATAAAACTGAATCATACTCTACTTCTGGATTGAAGGAAGTAATACAATACCGAGATAATAACTTCAGTAGGTTTCTCTCAGGAGAGTGCCGAGCTCTTCTTTGAAGGCCAAATTATTTCTTTCTAACTGTTCAATAAATCCCGAAGCAAGCATCAGCAGTGCTGTATCACATATATATATCCCATCCAAAATAGTTGTACCCCAGTCTGGACAAGTAAAATATTAATTTCTTTATGGGTTTATAGTTGCAGCTGTGTAGAAAATGATGTATTTAAAGTCCAAAAATCCCTCTTCAAAGAGCCTGATCGTTTTTGGACCTTATGGATTTTGGGTGCTGGGTAGGAAACAGATAGACTGGCTCAGTTGGGATGTTCCTCATTGCAAACAAGGCGTGCAGGGAACATCTCTTATGTGCTCGGGTGCGATCCCTGGGGTTCGGAGCCCCTTGCAGTGGGGCTGTGCTGTGGGCAGCCCCACAAACAGGTTGGCAGCTGCATCTCAGCGCTGACTGATGGGAAAAGTAGCAAAAGGAGAGAAGCCTTCCCTTTATTAACTGAGTGTGGGTGTATATATTTCTGCAAATTAAATGCCATTTCTCAACATTTTTTTTTTGTTCTGCTAGACCATAGATCTCTTTGGTGTCTTACCTGCAGCTCCAAGGAACAAGTTGTTGTTTTTTTCTTTTCAGCAATGCAGAATTGTTCCAGATTCTATTAAAATGCAACAGACTTTGAATCATGGCATGAGAGGGGAATAACGCTGATATCTTACTATTCACAAATGTCACGTGGATTAGTTCATTGATGTTTTTAAGGCGTATCGATGCAATTGGAAGCTGCTCTGGACATGGGCAGTGGCAGCGCTGAGATGTGGGGTTGGGATGCATTAGAAGTGACAAGGCAAATGAGCCCAGAAGACTCGTTTCGATGGTGACGATTATTAGCTTTATGTCAGCCTGTGGATCAGCAGCAAAACTTTGACAAGCAACAATCCTTGGATAGTTTCTATCAGGGCGTGTACCTGATTCATTCCCCTCAGCAGAACTGCAGCGGGATTGTCCTGTGGATACGGGCTGTCTTTTCCTCCCCAGCCTGGATGAGTCACTGCGAGGGTTTTTGCCTTGTCCTGTCTCCGAGGCAGCTGCACTTCTATTTTGATAGATCCTTCTGGTGAAAGGCCAGCAAATCACCACCATTAAGTAATAATCCCCTAGAGCCCCCAAAATATTATGTATTTTGATACTGTTGTATAATCTTTGGGGTGATATGTGCTTTATGACCCTCTAAAATCACCTCCAATACAAGCAAATATCCTGAAATGAGAAGGGGGAAGATACTTGACAATGCTGCATTTTTAAGCTAAAAAACACCCAAAGCAATCTTGCCTGCATTCCCCCCAGATTAATTAGGATATCCTTTCAAAAACTTAAAACCCCCAGACAACGTGGTGCTTTGTGCCCAAAGTTGAGTGTTTAAGGGGACAAAGCGTTACACTGGCCTCCCTTTGCCCACGTCCCTTGCTCCTGCTGGTACTGTGGATGTGACCCATGTCCCACCACATCTCCAATTAACTTAGTCCATTTCAGTGAGCTCTGGAAACGTTGTTTCTAAATAAAATGAAGTTGTGAGAGTGGCTGACCCCAGAGCCAGTCGGAATTTCTTCCTGGCTTTGTTGCGCCGTGCTGCTGAGATGGGGAGGATGCTGTAGGACAGCCCTCAGCTGGCTTGCCAGAAGGGAAATACCCGGTGTGTCTCGTAATGAGGGCACAGAGAGACGCCAGGGGGTTGTTTTAAGTTTGAGCCGTTTGCTGTGCTAAATGGATGGAGGTGTTGGTCAGCATCCTGGCAGGGGCATTGCATTGCTCATCTAGCGCCATGGTCGGCTGAAATCCTGCTTCCCCAGCTGTGTGCGCTGCAGCAAGTACCAGTGGAGAAGGGAACGCCCCTGTTCCCACTGAAATCCCTCATTTTGAAGGGAGGCTACGAGGCAGGAGTTGGAAGCTATCAGTTAAAACTACATTTCCTTGGTGCCCTTTGTGCCAAGCCTCTCAAGGCACTTAAGAAAATACTGGAAGCTGTACAGCACGAAATAGCATTGGCACATTGCTCAAGAAAAACAAACCTCCTGTCTAGATTTGAAAACTGAGAAGGTAAAGTCTGATCACCGAGCTTCCAGCCCCAGAAATGGAGTTAATAAAAGTACTGAGGTAGATCAGAGCAACGTGGGGACTTCTTCAGTGGCGGGGATGACTTCAGTGGCGGGGATGATGTTTCCATCAGTTCTGATAACTTCGCTGCTAGTTTTGTTTTGCCAACACACCATCTTCTTGTCATAACAATCTAGCCCATAGGATTGGATTTCTCTTTTCAGCAACAGCAGCACTGTGAACCTTCTTCAGCTTTTTCTTTCTTTCTTATTTTTTTTCCTAGCTACTGCTAATGCGATTCTGATCTCGGAGATAGCAGGTCCAAGCTGAGTTCTCACTTGCTGCGCAGTATCTTGCCTTGTGATATTTTGAGAATGCAGCTCTCCGCCTCCCCAGACTGTAAACAGGGAAAACGTCTCTTCCTTTTGTAAAGCAATCTGACGATCCTGGGAGCCCCGTACTGTGTGTGTGTGTTTACAGAAAAAGTTAACTGCCTTGCAGACATTAGGGTTGAAACGTGCCGTGCAGTCATGCTGCAGGGGATCCACCTAGTGAGACTTCTTGTGGGCTGAGCGGGTGACATGGGCTTTTGGTCTTCTCACAAGAAAACGTGCCGGCCTGGGTGGACATTGCTGAAGGCAGCGTGGATTTGTGCGTGCTGAGAGAAAAATAATCGCTATTGGGAGGTACTCAGCCTGGTGCTAGTACGGAAATCAATCCAAGTCTGGTGAAAAAAGTTAAACCAGTAGAGGTTTCCTGGCTTTACTGCTAAATTTTGCTATAGCCACATATAACACCCTGTAGCACATTTTATTTTCTGAAAAGAATGTGAAGACTCGTTGGGCTTTGGGATTTTATCTTCGGGATCCTCGTGGCTCTAGAAGCAGCAAGGTAACGGGGAGGGAGCTGCTTCTCATGGTGCGGGGCTGCCGTGGTGACGCTGTCTCAGAACTGGTTTCTCCCTTTCAGTTTGCAACCTGCAGACTTTTCTCCATGGAGGCCAAGAAGCTGTCTGCAAACCCACTGGCAATGGCTTTTCTTAGTTGTCTTTGTAGGAATAGTGGTCTGAGCACGAACAGTGACATTTCGGGGAGGGGAAGGTTCTTGTTGGTTTTGGTTCTGGGCATGTGTTCTCATGGCTGTTGGCGAGCAAAGGAGAAAATTATGGGCACTGAGTTGTCGGGAGCAAGAGAAGCCAGCTCTGGGAGGGGAAACAGGAGAGATTAACTGGAAGAGCAGAAAGCTATTGGTTGCTGTTAAATATGAGTGTGTCAGAGAGCAGACACCCATTGAAGGAGATGGTAGAAGATAAAACCAGTCACCTACGGCAAAGCCTCAGTGATCCTGGCACAAAGAAAGCTGAGTTGCTCCATCACTGGGAGTGAGCGACTCCTTTCCGTGGCTGCAAAGACATCGCTCTGTGCACGGAGACATCGTGCTGTGCCGCACCAGAGCAGCTCCAGGCAAAAGCCAAAGCTGTATCACATGTGGTGCCCTGTGCCTTTGAGCAAGCTAATCTCTCCCAAAATATCCCTTTGACCTTCACCTTCTCAAAGACCTACCCTGGTCTGGTCTTACATGGCTGTGGAACCATTTTCCAAATGATGAAACACTGAATAATTAAATCACAACAGTTTGGCTAAGTCTGAGGGGAGTAGGGACTGGTAAGCCCTCTATTTTCTTTTTTTCTTCTTTTAGCAGGGCAAAATGAAATTACAAAACTCATGCAGAAGGATTTTATGGAAGCCAGAAGTCTAAGTCTAAAGAAGCAGTATAAAGGGATTAGACCTTTAGGAAGATTAGCGTCTATTAAACATGATGATCTGGACGCAGCTCCCAGCTCTCGAGGTCCATACACTGCTGATCTCCGCATCCCAAGGGGGAGGACCAGGGAAGGGTCACCGTGGGCTCCCTGACACTTCTTTGTCCAGATAACTATTAAGTGGCGGAGAACCAGCAATGGGAAAAGCTGAGATCTTGGATAGGCAAGTGCCCCAATTCCGATGCTGCAGCAGTCTTCATCTTATCTAAAATTAGTCCTAGACAATGCCCCGTCTCCCTGCCAACATGCAGGCAGAATTAACTGCTGCACGCTGATGGCTTTGCACAGCCCCAGCCCGACACAAGCTGGGTGCTGGGGTAGAAGGGAAGGGCTCAGCCCCAACAGGCCGGGGGCAGGCGGGTGCTCCCCTTGGTTGCTGGCTAATGCCTGAGAGGAGGGCTCCGGGCTCGGGGAGGAAACGTCTTGTGTGTCCTTCTGCCCCTCCACAAGTTCGGCTGAAGTTGTCGTGGGCCACTGGAAGGGCTGCGGCGTGCCAGGAAAGTGTCAGCAAGCCTCCTTTTGGCATTTATATATGAGGAGTAAGCACAATCCTGCTACTATTCCAATGAGCTGCTTTTGCCAAGAAAAATCATTTGCAACTCTTTCTTCCTGCCCTAGCGTTTCTCCAGCAGGCTCGGGCTTACTGCTTTAACCCCTTGGGCGCCAGCAGGCGCTGCGAGGCAGAGCAGCGCCTGGTGCAAGCCTTGGCAAGTCCTCCCACGTGGAAAGCAGCTCCGAGCAGACTGAAGCGTCGTCTGGCAGTTAGCTTTTCTTTTTCATCAAGTCTGTTCCTCAGCATTGCTGCTGCTTTTTTTTTTTTTTTTTTTTTTTTTTTTTTTTTTAATTCCATTCCTGAGGCTGTAACAGAGAAGAAGGCAGCGACTTGAGAGGAGCGTGTTTGTTGGGGTGCCTAACTTAGCAGAGGGACAGCAGAGCGGGGAAGGGGTTGGGTGGTTTAAACCTTGAACCTTGCTCGGTTGTGTCCATCATGATGCTGAATCAACAGCGCAGCAGGGCTGCATGATGTGCTTCTAGAGAATTGCTCACCTGCGAGTTCAAAAGCAGTTCTTCCTCTGTTCTTTCAGTAAAGCCCTAAAGAATAGGAGATACCTGTGTTTTTTATTATGTACATTTCAGCCCTTGTGATGTTGCATATATACACTTTTACCTTTGATCATCGTTTGGAGAAGTTTGCAAGGCAGGTTTAGCTGTGTAAGAAATGGATGCGTTGTTTCGAACAAGCAGTTTCTTCCTTCCCTCTGGTCGCTGGCTGAATTTTAAGTTTATCACCATTCTGTGTCTCCTGAGCAGAAAGGCTGCTTCCTTTGTGTGTGTGTTAGCTTACAAGAGAGCACTGCCTTTGCCCTTTTGTAGAAACTGGGCAGCTGCTTTGCTGTGTCCTTGATGAGAGATGTAGCAATTCATGTTCCTCTGCGTATGAACTTGAAAAGGACAATAGCTCACTTTGTCTATCCAGCGTGTTTTTTTTCCAAAGGGAAAGGAAAATAAGCAAATTACTTTGTTTTAAAAAAAACATTTTAATAATGTAGTAGCCTAACCTTTATGCTAATTGCCCCAGGCTTTTTATGAAGCAGTGTAAAATTAGTCCTATGAGTCTTCATTAATCAAATATAGGAGCTGACAGTATAGGATTAAGACGCTGTGCTACCTCTGCTCCCCATGCAATGTTGCTGTTTGCTTATGTTCAGAGCAGAAAGTAACTATATTTTTTGGTAGCTCATTAAAATAATTAGCTATGTTTGGCTTTATTTCTTTTCTTAAAAAAATTCTTTTAATGAGGAAAGATGAAAACAGACAGGATGGATAAAGTCAAAAGAATCAAATTAAGATAGAAAAACTGCCTGCTGGAGGCTGCCTTTGAACAGAAGACTGATGTATGTTAATGGCAGCTGTTGGCAGGATCCTCTGAGCAGACACCTTTTCTGTTATTTGCAGAACTTAGGGCAGAAGCACATAATTTTGAGGATCTTTGTTGTTTTGTGTTTCACTTTATTTTCTGAAGGTGTTCTAAGACTTGTTATGCCTTTTCTCTCTTTGTTTTGAACTCAGTGCTTGCATTGGTAGTGTGCTCATGCACGTAGGCACTATTAATACTGCCTGCTCGTCTAGGTAAGTCAGTTCTGAAGTCATGCTTTGGTTGCGAAGCAGATAGCCCTCGTGCATGCTGCTAGCACCGAGTCTGTGCTCTGTTGATGTCTTGCTTAAGCTCTCAGAGCAGGAGTTAAGAGACCTACAAGCCACACTGGTCCTAGGTTTGGGACAAAGATGCTTAAAACATTCATGTCATACTGAGGCAACCCCAAAGCTCAGTCCTAAAAGTCCTCAGGTCACTGGGAGAGGGCCGAATCCTGGAGCTCTGGACAAGAATCACGTCCACATCTGCACCCACTGGAGGGGCAGCAGTCTGGTGTTCCGGTCCCATCTCCACTTCAAAAGCATTTCTGTCGGGCAGTCTTCTCTGATCCGTCTGCTGCCTAAGCAGAAACTGCTGCCTGCTATAAAAATGTTTCTGGGAAAAATGGCCATAGAATATGATTTTGTGTTTAAGATGCTGGTGTAGCAGCTTTGAGTTTCTATAGGGTAATTACCAAAGCCGCAGTTGGCTGGCCACAGCCGAGGAAGAACCAGGATAATGATCCTTGCCGTGGAGCCAAAGGCAGCCCTCTGCCCCGGTGTGCGGCTCTGTGTAAACATGCAGGAGATGGCTCTTCTCTGGAGAGCTTAACCGGCAGCGCTATTAATATGCCCTTTCGGCTGTTGAGATGATTGCTCTCATTTCGGAGTTCAGGGCTTAGTGGCAGGGCAGTATAGAGGCGATTATGCTGCTGCTGCCTGGGTCTGGGCATATGCACACGCAGAGGCATCTCTGCAGATGAAAAATGATGGTGGTCCGCTGGGGATATGGTTCTTGTCTGGGGATCGGGGAGCCCGTGCTCAGTTCCTTTGCCTGCCACGTGGTGTCGGCCGGCCAGCTCTCCTCTTCCTTCCATTTTTCTCTTCTTGTGCCTCTTTTTCAACAGGCAGAGTGGAGGTGAGGATGGCTCTTCTTAATAAAAAGCTTCTGGCTATCAGTTGATGGATGACTTTACAATGAACGGTATGATTCCCACTGCTTAGAAATGAGTGAGAGCTTAGCTATTTAGTCAAAAAGGAAGTTTGATTTCCATCCCTGGCCCCCTGGGAAGTGCCTCTTTTCTTCTCTTCCATCTCCTCCTTTCTGCCCGTACGCCTGTTCTCAGATAAATCTTATTTTGCTCCTGACCTATTTTCTAGTGTTCCAGCGCCTCTCTCCTGATCAGGTTAACAGCTCTTCTCTCCCAGTAAACTCTGTTCATTCCCCCCTTTCCAGAGGAGCTCTGCAAAATTCATTTCCCATTATGTGTGTGCTGAAAAGCATTACAGCAGGATAACGCAGCACTTTGGCAGCCCGCGGTGCAGGAACCCTCAAGGCGAGGAACCAACTCTCAGCAGCAGCGCTGCGTCTCCTGCGCTGAAATTCCTCTCTGGAGCCCCAGCAACCCCAGCTGGCTGCCTGCAGAGGACTCCGAGCACTGCATGGTCCTCTGATGGAGTCACCCCCAGCTCTGTGCAAGCTCCAGTCAAATTTTCCTTTTCTTATCTCCAGATCAGCAATTTTTTCCTCTTTCATCTGGAATCCAGTACTGCACACACAAATGGCTGTGCTGGAGAGCAGCCTACAGATATTTGTGAAAAAAAATAATTGAAAAATCTGCAGATGAACCACATGCAGTGGAGCTCTTTTTGCACAGGCTTTTAAATCTGCGCTTGGTTGGATTTCCCCCAGGGCACGATGCCTGAGGGCTGAACGCAGGAGAAAACCCCCACGAAAACCCCAAGGTCTGCGTGTGTCCATCTCCCACGTGCCGTGCTTGAAAGCCTTTCCGTGTAGAGCGTGTGATTTACATGAGGAGCAGCCGTCGTTCTTCGCCACTGATCGTTCCTTATGTATATGCAAAACCTCTCTGATGAGGAGCGGGGGATTATATTTCTGTTAATTACAATGTTCTCTCTGATCCTCTGGCCGGTCAGAGGAGGTCTGGGGAGGCTTGGATCGCTGTCGAGGCTCTGCCTGGAATTTCTAAGCGCAGCACGAAGCTGGCGGCGGCGAGCTTCGGGGTTCGGCTGATGGACAGATTGCGAGCAGCCCCCTGGCTGGGGACGGCTGCGGCGAGCCCTGATGCCGTGCTGCTCGGGGCTTTGGGCCGTGATTGACCCAGCGCTGTGTGAGATGAAAACCGGGGGGCGAATGTATGCGGCTTTACAATGAGACGGGCTCCTGGGTGTCGCACACAAAGGCACACGGAGGTAGATAGGGATGGGGGAAGTGTGATTTAAAGCACCGAAGACAAAGCCTGCAGCCGTAGGCCGGGCTTCTAATCCCATCGCTCATACTGAGTTGTTATAAAATCCTTCAGCAGCGCTTAATCTCTGAGCTTTAATTCCGTGTCTATAGGGTGGGAGTGCAGATGCTTTATCCACACTTGTGCGAGGTGCTTGGAGATCAATAGGAACCGGTTCAAAGTACTGCGGCTGTTAATGCAACGTCCTTGTTATATCACAATATCTCCAACGTGTTTATTCCACGGAATGTATTTATCCATAAAATTCTGTCATATTTATATACAGCTCCAAGCACCCGGGAAGCACCTAGGTGTTGACAGAACAGCTGCAATCTTTTAATATGTTCAATAAATACAAATGGATATAAACAGTATCCATCTGTCAGGCTCGGCTAGATGGTTTAAACATAAAGCTATTTTGTTCCTGTAATTGTATTTAGATCTGATAGAGGATTTTTTTTTCTTTGCATACTGATAAGCTAAAGACTCCTTTGAATTGCTTTGCCTCCTGATTTATTGCAATAAATTAAATAATAATCCATTCTGTCCTCTTTCACCCCTCCTCCAAGGAAAGAGAGATGAAGAACTAATGGCTGAGGCAATGAAGCATAGTGCTTACAGTAACCCACCTTCCCCGTGCTTCTGAGCACCTGGGCCTGTGACCTCTGTGTTTACAAGATATTTATTGCTGCTTGCACTTTCCACTACCACACAGTTATCCGTTCAGCACCTTGTAAAATTTGATTGTGTTTAATAAATGTATTCGGCGTTACTGCTGAGCTTGGTGGAGAGCAAGTCTGACAACGCACCCACGGCCTTCTCCTCGCACGCGCAAACACCCCCCCTCCCAGCCAGCATCTTGCCTTACCTACGTGCAGTACTGCTTATGTCGTATTGGAGGCAATTTGGGATGCATCTCAATTAGATCATTTTTCTAATTAAATAAGTGCTTGTGGTTGTAATGTGAGACTGTCTTTGAATACTAAGCGTGATTCACCACAGTGATGTTTCCAACTTCTGTGTGATGTCTGCTTCATAAAACCTGGCTTCTGGCGTGGAGGCATCTCATTACCTTCCCGTGCTGACCTCTGGAGCTGATGTTGGCCAGATGTGTGCAGCTCCATCCTTTGTCATGGGCTTGCCGCGTGACATCAGGGAAATCGCTCCGTCTCCGTGCAAGTTCTCCATCCGTAGAACAGTTTCCGTAACCCTTACCTCCTCCACAGAGCTTTCATGAAGCTGAGGCTATAAACGTGTGGAACTGTATCTTGCGGTAAGGAGGTTTGAAAACCTGGCATGTTCTGCACCCCCTCTCCCTCATCGCCACCAAGGATTTGACTGTGGGGTGGTTGTGAAGTAGGCGCTGCCTTTCCTGCAGTAGAGGTGGCTTTTGACTTTTCTATTTTTGTGTCTGAGTGTCTCTGCTTAAGGATATGATTGAATAACACAGAAATTCCCGTTTGTGCAGCTGAGAGGGTCCAGGCACAGTCTCCTTGGCCTCTCATTTGTCCGTTCCCCGCCACGGTGAAGCCCTCTCCACTGTCCTGTCGCTGCTAGAATTGCTGAAGGGACAGAAAAGGATGGACAAACAGCTGCACTGAGTTGCATGGAGGTGTGTAGTGATGCTTCTGTTCCCTTATTTTGTAGCTGTATTTTGTGGGGAATACCTTCTGGAGCATCAGAAGTCAGGGACTGAGCTGCCAGGCCTTCTGCTTCTGGAAGGCTGACCCATTGCTGTGGCCGGAGCATTTATGGGCACCCTGCAAAAAGCTGAGCTGCAGGGCCTGGCTTAACGC
Source organism: Aythya fuligula (assembly GCF_009819795.1). NCBI lineage: Eukaryota > Metazoa > Chordata > Aves > Anseriformes > Anatidae > Aythya > Aythya fuligula. The sequence continues at coordinate 2,311,131 of NC_045578.1, read as the reverse complement.
ACCCCCTTGGATTCCAAGGAAGCTGCAAATGATGGCAAAAACCTTGTTGGAGACTAAATATTTTTAATTCTGTGTATATAAAGACGAAGAGGGCTATTCCAATTTTCAGAATTAAGAAAAATAACAACTGGATGACAAGTTGTAGTTTCATGCAGGGGAAGAGATTCTTGTCTTTTATTACTTTCTTTAGATGTTCCTCTTGTAAACCTCAAGGGCTTCATCACTTTGCATCTTGTTCATTGCAAACAATTGCAAACAATTGAGCCCATCGAGGCCAGGGTATGCTCATGGTGTCCTTTATTGGCTGTTCATCTCAGGATGTGTTCAGTAACTGGCGGCTAAAAGGAGAAGTCCCTCAATGCCAGGCTTTCTGGTGAGCCTTGCTGTAGCAGAGGCATGCCTCAGCCTCTGAGATGTGTGCGACCCACATCCATCAGCACAGCAACCTGACATTAAATTTGATTTCCTACCCAACAGGGTTAATTGCTCTCGCATTTTGTGGTATTTTCATGAGTTCTTAGGAGGCAGGTAGTACTGGCTGTAAGCAAATAATAGTTTGGGGTAGTGTCACTAAATAATGAATATGAATACCATTGGAGCAGAAATCCAACGTGCTGTGCTTTCTTTAGTGGCAGATTTACCCACTTGCCAGAGTTCAGGATTTCATCGTGAGGACAATTCGGGCATCTGCTGTCAAGCAAAAAGCGCTGGAGTAATGAATAGGGAACGACTTGGCGCGGTGCAACCTGCGTTGGGCCTCACTTTTGTGGACAGCTTTGGTTCTAACTGGTTGCTTCAAACCGTCTCCAAGGATTTCAACATGGATTTGACAAATATGTAATTGAAGTTGGCTGCTAAAATTTACAAATGTGCCCAGGTTACATTTTTGTCATGGAGTCTGGCCCTTAATAATTGAAATTCTCTGGACTTTTCAACACACTTGAACTTGAAAATTCCAGAATAGCATTCAGAAATAGATTGTAGGCCCTCTGAAATATTCTCTCCTAGTGGCTGGCTGTCTTCTTCTGGCTTTCTCTGGTACTTTTTACACTCTTCGAACATAAAATATATTATTTCTTTTTTTCTATTTGAAAATGAGTGTTTGTCGTTGCTGGCATCATCATTATAGAATAGGCAATGCTCCACAAGGATGGAGGGAATAGAGAATATGGACTGTCAGCTAACAGCTATCAGTTTGGACAAAGTGCCAAAACCAAAGGTTTGAAGGAAACCCCCAAATTTCATAAAATAAACGCTTGCTTGTGGGTCAGGATATACAAGTTGGTGCTCCTGAAGTCCCATCAGTCTGCAGCAGATCTGTCACTGATGGCAGCGGGAGGCTTGCACAAAGTCACAGCCTTTCTGTACTAACTATGCTCTTAGTATTTATTCAGTGCCTTATTGTCACATTCAAAGGCAAAACTTGCTCATCGTTTGACCAGCACTGATTCTGACCTCATTTCCCTTCTGCTTACTGTCTTCTGCTCTATTTTTGTTCTGCTTTGCTTTCTGTGCTAGGGCTCCTGTCCTCTGCTGCTTCCCTGCCTGTCGCACCTGAGGACATCCCTTCAAAACCCTTCCCTGTTTTACCTGCAAAGGAAAATCATTCCATTTAGCTGGAGGTCTGTGACCCAGCCTGCAGGCCAGCTTGGTGTCTGCTGTTGGGGCAAATATCTTTTAAGGCAGCACTGACAATCTGATGGCCAGGTCCTCGTACTGGCTTCACGGATGCTCTGGCGTTGAGCTGTGCCCCCACTGCAGTCTCCCTGGGGGAGCATGGGTGGTTTGAGCCCCCTCTCCTGGGCGCACACCCTGTCTTAAGCTGTTCCCAAGGTTTCTCCCTTTTCCTGGTTCATGTACTACACCTGGTTGTTAAAAAGGCCTGGTTTCTTTAGGGGCACGAAGGGAGAAGGAGCAGGAGACGGAGCCAGGTGTTGGTATGAAGATGTGGAGGCCAGAGACAAAACATAAAGCTGTCGTGCTCCTCGCTGCACTGATGGATCTTGCACTTCAGGCAAATATTCCTGAGTGAACAACAAGCTGTGCGCTTTGGTGGAAGGCAGCCTGGTGCAGCATTTGGCTAAGCGGGGCACAGTGAGCCCTGCCTGGCCCATCCCATGGGGGAAGGTATGGATGTGTGTGTTTGCATGCAGCTGTGGGGGGTCTTCCTACAGCTGAAACTGAAACCCACTGAGCTGGCCCTGACTGTATCGATGAGCACTGATTGAGGAGCACAGTGCCCCACACAGAGCTTCCCATTTGGCAAGCAGCAGAAGCACGCAGACGTGCTGTGAGCAGGGAGGAGGCAGGGCAAGAATTTGGGAGCCTGTTTAACTTCCAGCCTAAACCCTGCTGTAAAGCCTCTCTATTCAGTGCCTGCCCCCCTTTCCTTTGTCCTTCTTATCCCTGTCAGACAGTGTTTGGTTTTAGGACCTTACAGACTGGCAGTGCTGGAAAATTAAGTCGTCATTTTGTCTGCAAACCTGCCACTGTGTGGATGGGCACAGGGCAAGCTCCCTGCCAATGTCTCTGAGGATCTTCCTGCCGTAGGTGAGAGGTAATTCGCATGCAATGCCCGTCTCTCCCCGCTCTCTCGAGCTGCCAATTACGCGGCATTGTGTCAAGTCAGATCTGGGGGTATGTATATAAGGACCACAATTAGCTGCTGTGGGCTCAGAAGCGCTGCGGGTACTGACAGTCAAACCTGCCAGTGAGACGCAGCGAGCGGGGAAGGACAAAACAAGCTGGATGCAATTAGGCTCCTTCCCGCCTTCTCCCACAGCCCCTTTCAGACGCGGGGGCTCACATCTTCCTTTAGGCTGAGAAAGTTTGGTCTCCGGCCCCCGCCTTCTCCCCACCTCCTGCTCCTTTCTGTGTGGCTGCACTCCTGCCTTCCAGCGGGGAAGCGGAGATGCTGAATCCCCCGGGGAGTCGTTCCTGCAGCCTCCCTGGCTCAGATTGTAGCTGGAGGTGGCGGGTCTCCCAGGGGAAATTCCTCCTGGTGGGGCTTGTGGCTTGGTTTTGCAGATTTCAGGGAGGCTGCTCTCGTTCGGAGGAGCAGATGGAAGTAGGGAAAGCTGTCGGAAATGCACCCCCTGAAAACTGCTTTGCGCACCCCCACTGATTAAAATACAGCCTACATCTTTTTTTCTGCTTCCCCAATAAAAGACACCTTGGGTGGAGTTCATCTGTCTGGAGGAAAGGAGGGCAGGGTAGCGGAGACTAGGTTCTCTTTCTCTGTTTCTTTTGATCCTCCTGTGGAAGTTGAAGGTTTTAGAAATTGTTAAAAGCTTCACGCGGTGTGAATGCTTCCAGCGAACTCGCTGCCGAGCCCAGTGCCAGTGGCACGGCCGTCTCCTCGGCCTGGGCCTGCCATGGCAGCCACCGGCTCGCTCAGCAGCGTGGCCAAAAGAGCAAGGTGAGCACGGAAGTGGGACAATTCCTGTCCACTTTCAGAGCCTTGTTTTAAACCCACACTTAGCAGCTTTTTAGGAGATACTAAAGTGAAACTGAGGAACATAATGCTGAATGACACAGGCTTTCCATGGTGCTGGGTTTCAAGGCACAGCAAGCTTCCAGCTCCGTGAGTGACCAAAAAGCAGCTACACCCTGCGTGGTGCTACAGCTCCTGTCACCCCTCTGATTAGGAAAATGCTGTCCTTTGCCTTTATTCTTGCTGATAGGCAGCAATCACCTGTCACTCGTTTTTTAGCAGGTCCTACACACTAAATGAGTGCTTCAGCTTTGATAGCGAGTAGCAAGAACAACTTTACACTTAAATGGAGTCTGGCTTCTGAAGTGCTTAAGAAACCTGCAGCTAACTCGCTGCCTCTGTGTTTTTAACAGCAATTTTCCATACGTGGAAACCTACCGGTGAAGCTTGTAGTCACAAATCATACTTTGATGAAAAATCCACTCTAGAGTGATAGGTCATGTTGGTTTTTGTTTTTTTTTTTTTTCTAGTAAATTGATGTCGAGCCAGGAATGAAAGTTGTTTCGTGAAGAGCGTGGTCTTCCATCCTACCAGGAGCACTGCTCCTCCACCCGCGGGTTACCCGCTTGTCTCAGCCCCACATCCAGCCCCCTGGAAGGATTACTGCCTTGTCGCTGCAAGTTCTTCCTTCGGTTTCCTTGCTTGAGTACAGGTTGCAGCCAATTTTATTGCCTGCTTTAAATGTAGCACTGCCACATCCTGCAGCCCTGTAGAGCGTGGAACTGTCTGGGGAATCAGCCTGTGCTGCCAATGTTTCCTCTAAACAGTGGGGAGAAAACAGGCTCTGTGTTCTGAGGCAGCCTCAAAAGAGCTGTCGTGTGTGTAATGCCTGTCTCCCAGCCTGCAGGCTCTGAATGTGAGATTCACTTTATCATAATACAGTAAATCATCTGAGAAACACGCACTTAGGGATGAGCAGGATTATAGTTTTGTTAGTGTTCAATTGCATTTTTCAGCAGTCCTTTCTCAGGCGTAGCTCCCACTAAAGCCGTGGCTCTTTGCAAATGCCGTAGTTTTAGGGGCTGTTGTGGGGTGGGTAGAAGAGGCTGTGCTGGTTTGGGTCTGTTCGGGGTCAGCCTGCCCGTCTGCATCACGGCGGTGTGAAAGCCTCAGGAGATGTCCCCAAGGGGGGGGATGCCCCCAGTTCATCCATGGGGGCCTGGGGCAGGCCAGGGCTGGTGGCCAGCAGCTCCAGCTGGCCCACGTCTTGTGCAGGGGACTGCTGGTGCATTTTGTAAGGACTGTCTTGTTTTAGAGGTTAGAAGAGTCCAGGACATTTCCTTTATTCTGAAGCACATCCTACTTACGTGACAGCAAGGCACTAGAATAAATGGCTTCTGCTTTTTCTCCCTTTCTTTCCTTTCTTTTTTTTTTTTTTTTTTTCTTATTTTTCTTCCTCCTGGTTGTTAGCCATGTCTCCTTTTTAGTGTTTTGGATAGACAAGGTGACTGACAAAGACCTTTGCAGCTGGAGAGGCTAAAACAAAATTATCCTAATGGGCAGATCTGGAGCTCTGCTAGTTAGCTGAAGATTTTCATGTTTTCTCTAAGGCCTTCTCTTTTTAAACAGAGTTTTCTTCGTTGAGGCTCAGGAGTTAGATTAACCATCATCATAGATTCTCCCAATTAGAGATGGGGGGGAAAGCACCAGAGCAAACTGGTGTTTGTAATTGTGTGGGGAGCAATTACCCCTTGGGACATTCAGGGTAAAGTGGGAGGAAGGGCACAGCGGAGAGAGGAATGCTGCTAGAAATGTCACTTTAATTGGGCTGCCTGACACAGAGGGATTTTGACATTCAAGAGGTTAGACCATCTGTTGTATAGTAGGCCTTGCTTTAGAGATGTTTAACTTTTTTTAAGAGTATACTGAAGAAGCATTACTGATTCCTATGCCATGAAGCTGTTAGACATGGAAAGCTTAGTGAAAACACTTGAGCTGAGGCTCTTGAAAGCAGAAAAGTGGTCTCAAGCAGTTTAACCACTACTTAGAGTGTGCAGTTCGCATTGGCACATTGTTATCCACCTACCCCCAGCCCAGCTGGGTTTCTGTGGGGAATTATTTTAATGCTATATAGAAGGACACATGCATTCCTCAGCACAAGATTTTATGTGTAGTACATTCTGAGTGTGCATTTTGGCATATATATGTGTGTATGCATGTATGCAAGTGTAAATATTCATGATCTGTAAATATGGAGTGTTTGTTTTTGGCAAGGTGTTGCAAAATAAATTAGACTACCCATGAGTGGGGCTCTATTAGCCAAGACTGAAGGTATCCATGGACAGAGCTCTGTGTCTGGAGAAGTCACTTGAACTACAGGAGGAGCTGTTTTCCCTCTTTGGAAGTACTGAAAATGGGTACTCCATCGCTTGTTCTCTCATCACAAAGTCTGCTTTAGCTTTGACAGTTGTGCACTAAGGAACTCGTTTGTACTTTGCTTTTTGTATACTCTGTTATGGTTCCATAACTGCTACTGTGCTTTATATGCATTAGTGATTTTTTTAACTTAATGAATGACAGTGGAGCCATGTGCACACACACTTATTTAAACCCCTTTGATATATATATATTTATATATATATATATATATATTTATATATATATATAAATATATATATATATATTTTTATATATATATATTATATATATATATATATATTTAATGCAGGGAGATAACTGGAATAGTGGAGTTACTGCTGTGATTCGAAACACAGCATTCATGATTCTGCTCCTGGTCTTGAACAAGCCGGGGTGCAGAGAGGCATTGGAGAGAGGAGGAACTTGCTAGAGGAAACAGAGTTTAACCAGCCAAACCACCAGAGTGTGCAGGGCTGAAGTCAATTGCTGCATGTAAGGTGTAAGAAGCTGTTTAGTATAGCTTTAAAACTGAGCTGTGTGTTCTTGTTCAGGATTACATTAGTCTGTTCCTTACCCTTCCCGTTCTTTTAAAAGAAAAAGTCACTTATCCCCTGCGACTTTCTTCTGTGACCGTGGTTATTTGTGTCTAAAGGGTTTGCAGGAAGGAGCTCTGATCTTTGCTGGGATTCCTTGGAACTATTGCAATGTGCATAATGGAGGCAGCTATTCTCAAACTAATTTGTGGTGGCCTCGCCTTTGCTAGCTGAAGGGTTCTTATGGTGACAGCTATTTAGGAGACTTATCTGTTGTGTGGTGCAGTCGCACTCCCTGCCTCGGAAGAGACTTTCTTGCATCTGGAAGTTAAAGGTGAAATGCTCCTCTGTTGTGTGATTCTCCAGGTGAAATACTCCTCTCTCTCCCTATTGTGTGATTCTCCTCCATGCTGTCAACAGGATGCTTTCTTGCAGAGTTCTTTGTTGTTGCTTTTAAAAATTTTCATGGAAGAGGAGAGCAATCATATTTAATAATGCAATTACAATCAGGGGATGATGTTTATCCTGTGCGATTCCAACTGCTGGAAAAGCCCTAGGGCATTCTGGGAAATGAGATGCAAATCTCAAGGATTACCTCCTCCTAAAAATACCAGAATCAAACAACAACAACAATCATTGCTCTGAACAATGCATTAAATGCCTGGAAGCTTAGACTCCTTCAGCCAGAGGCCTGGCCCAAACTGCAGGTTAGCTGCACGTGGGAGAAGGGGGCGATGCGATGTGTGTGTGTTACAGCCCCCTCCCTGTTCCCCTCTTTGTGCTGCAAATGATGATTTAAAAGTCTTCGGTAATCATGGCTGAAGTGTACAAAGGTAAAAGTTCCATGAAGAAAAGAAACCACATCTCGTTTTTCTCTGTAATCCAACGGCCCTCAGCTTGGCCTGTGGCACTTGGTAAATGAAGACCCATTTCAGTGATGCCTTCTGACTAAATTCATTTGCAGAGTCTTAACTCATACACTAACTTGGCCATGAAAGGTATTATTCACAGAATGAAAATTCTGAAGATGCTTCATTTGTGGTATAGCCGCAGCAGCACTCCGTGCACTTAGCCTTTAAACAAGAAGAAGAAAAAAAAAAAGACCTGGGGCTGCGTTGTTTAACTCATCCCGTGTAGGTTCGGGTGCTCCCTGTTTCCTTATATTTGCTGGTTACCAAGCAGCACTAAACCTAACGTCGGTTCTAGGATGACATCAGCCTTGTTCTTTTAAGATCAAACATTAAACATAACCATTTCAAGATCTAGTCTGAATTTAATTTCTGTACAATGTCAGTTGTGAAAATCTGGACGTTGGTTCTCCAGATTTAAGGTTTCGTTGGATCTGAACTGAATTACAGACCTGCATAGCAGCGCATGAACCTGGGCCAAAACATGCCTTTCGGTCAAACAGATCAAACGTAAGTCATTTCATATGATAATGAGCCAAACTTAGCTTGTATTTATCCAAACTGAATTTAACATTTGAATCCACTTGCATTGGAAACAAAGGGTTCAAACACATTTTCCTCCAGGAGCTAGCTAACAAGGGCGGGATCATTTTGCTTTCAATTTGATATTCTAGATTTTCTAGTATGCAAGTAAATATCAGGTTAAAGATTATCTGGAATTAAAAATGTGCTTTAAATGAAAGCTTTTATTTTTTTTAGAGGCATTCTTCTAATGATATCCTCGTACTCCTTTGTGAAAGCTTTGGGAGACTGCTGCAAAAGATTGAGGTGCTTGAATTTCATCGGCTTCTTTTTTTGGGGCTGGTGGTGCAATGAATCTTATTTTATTCAAGTCCATTCCCTGTGAGAAGCAGCACTTTGCAAGTTTGCTGTACTCCTTTATCACAGGGGGAGGACACAGTATTTTGTCTTCTCATGTGTCATTCATTGCTTTGTTCGCTTTCATTTGTTTCATTACACGTTGTCTGGGGAAGGCAGTTTACCAGTTAGTGCTCAGGTACGGATTTGTGTCAAAACCTCTGTGTTCATTCCTCTGGGGAGTCGGGGGTTTCAGCAGCAGCACTGTGCATTGTGTGGACGTGTGGCTCTCGTCACTCACCTCCTGAATGGGAGCTGCTTGGCTTTGCCGCCCCCAACTTGCTGCCGTCTCCTGGGGCTGCCAATGGTTAGGGAGCGCGAGCACAGCAAGCCACTTACGACACTGTTGCTCTAGTAACATGCTCTCTCAGACATCTTTGTGTAATCAGATGCTCTTGTTTCCTTACTGTCAAAAATCCAGAAAGTCAGGGTGGCTGACTGAAGGTCTCTGGCAACCAAAAGGGAACGCCGTGTGGTTGTGCTATAGATCGCTTTGGCTGTTTGAAGGACCTGTGAGAGCAGTGCCTGATTTTGGGAGACAGTGTACATGTGTCCAAACTGAGAGCTTAAATGAGCAATGGGCAGAAGAAACAGCAGGAAGTGTAAATATTATGGCAGGAGCGATTAGCATCTACCAAGTTGCACAAAATACCTTGCTCTAGCATGCAGATGGCATGTAAACTCCGCTCTGCGTATATATTCCTGTGGTGCGTGATGGGTTTCTGGAGGCAAGGGTATTGAATGCTGGTGTTTGTAAAAAGAAAAGCACGCACAGCAGTGGGAAAGGAGATGAGGAGCAATAACAGAAAGTGAAGTGATAGGGGCCTGAGGCAGTGAGAGGCAAAAAGCAGAAGGGTTGAGGCATGGCTGTGGCTCAGCCCAGGTGGAGAGCACCTCCTGGACGTGGGTGAGGATTTCCCTCTTGGCTCCAGGATCCTGTCTTGTCCCCTGCATCTGAACTGTCCAGGGAAGAAAGGAAGACTGCATTTTGGGGCTGTCTCACCCAGGAATCGAGAGCCCAACTGTACGCCATCTCTTATTCATCATTCCAGAGAAAGTTTAGCACTGATGCATCGAGCCGTCAGCAGTGTCTGCAGGTTTTCCATCGGCTGCACAGCTTGTGTGCCAGAGCGACTGCGCGTGCCTGCAAAGTGTGCTGGTTTGTGGCTCTGCCTCTGCTGCTGGTTGCCCCCGAGCTGTGAGGGTGGGCAGAGTTTGGTCCTTCACCTAGCCAAAGGTTGACCCCTGTCTTCACGCACCCACTCCTGGGGGAAGGGGAGAAAAACCCCAAACTAAAAATTTAGTAAGAAGGGACCAGCACGCAGGGAGGCAGCAGAGGAGCCCAGCGCTGCCTGCCACGCTCCCAGCACGCTGCTGCCGCAGGGCCGGGAGGCGCTGACGGGGCCACGGGAGTGAAGGCGCCTGGCCCAGGATCCCAGCCCTGGGGAGATGTGAGAGCGAGCAGGGTAAATGTTTCCCCTGGAACGTGTTGCTCGTAGACTTGTCGTGAGTTGCTTTTCCAGCCGTACCGGGATTAAGGAGTGAGGACAGAAAGGGCGGAAAAAAAGCTTGCATAAATATTTTTTGATGCTGGGTTTAAATGTGGAACAAGTCATTCTTGTCAATATTCCCCCCGAGATCTTTGCGCAGCTGAGGCTTAGTGAAAAGCTTGCCTTGCTGCACGGCACTGACTTTAATCTACAGTAGTTCGTGTATTAAAAAGAGAAGGAGATTTTGAGGCAAATACCGGGCGATCACTGCCTTATGTGGGATGGATCTGGGCCAAGAGGACTCTGCATCATTAACACTAACCCGACCAAAATGGGGCTGGGGGAATAAAACCCAGCTTGCTGGCCCATGGGGTGGGCTGGGTGCTTGCTTATTCCCAGTGTCAGAAGTCAGGGTCTGCGCTGCCAGGTTCAGAGTCATCAAAGTGCTCTCGTTAGTGGCTTGGCTTTGCTGGCTGCCCCAAACTGCAGTTTCTGGGAAGGTGAATTGGACTGACGGCCTCAGCTGGGTGCGGTTAGAGAATTAGATCTTGATCACCACGATAGACTGTAGTAAGAGCTCGGCGGCTTTGCTTGTCGCTGTTGTTGCTAGGCTGCATGTGGAACTGCCCGGAAAAGATGGAGTTTTATGTTACTAAAAGGAAGGAGGTAAAAAAAAAGGGAATACTAACAACTGAGTTGTGTTTTATTAGCTGCTAGCAGTATGCATGGGATCTACGTTACGCATCCGAGCTGCTCTTATTCCATCCAGCAGAGGTTACATGTGCTTGCATGGTTAGTAAGCTGAGATTAATTTATTCTGTGGCTTTGGCTGAGTCTGGTGAACTGAATGGGTTGTAGGGAATTGTGGAGGAGAGTCGAGAGGCCAAGCTTCCTTTTGTCTGACAAATAGGCTTGCAGTTGGTTAAAACATTCGTCCTTCATTTGGTGTTTGGGATCTTACTCCGGTCTGTTTGGAAGTGGGAACGCTCCCCTGCCCTCTGCACAGGCAGTGTAAGGGAATTTTCATTCATACAAGGCCAGAGAGCTTCAGGCAGCAGCTAGCATTTAGCTGACTTTGCCGTCCTTGTCAGAAGGGTGGCGGATGCCGGCTGTAGAGAGCCAGCTTCTGAGTCATACGAGAGTGCAAAAAGGGATGTTGTTGATGTATTGACCTTTGGATAATTGTCTTGATTTGTTGGCGTGTGACTTATTAGTCAAGGAAGTGCTGTTGTTTGAACCGAACTGATGGATACTGTGAATGAAGGGCAGTCCAGTTCTCCTCCTTTGTCAGAGCAAGAGTGCAAGCCCGGCTTTAAAGGCAAAACCCGCTGCAGTGACTTGGTTCTGGACTGAAAAAAGGGAGCAGCATAATTAGTTATTGACCAAAAAATGTACTGGGGCTGTTCTGCAGCCTGAAATGTGTATGTGTCACTAAAAAAATACACCTAGATCCAAGCTGCAGGGTTTGGGTGTAGAGCTGTGTGCTTCCCTAGGTCGGGGTTACTAACACCCGAGTTTTTTCTCTGACTTGTTTAAACCAAAAACATGTCCAGACACTTGTGACATCCATAGCACTGCTGCTGGCTTCTTATGTAAAGGGCTTGTCCTGCTCCGGAGCGGGCTGATCCTTATTGTTTTGGTTGGAACAGCTTGGAGTGCTCAGATGTGCGGGATACAATGGCAGTGTCATGTTCGGTGCCTGCCCAGAGTCTCTCCCTGCTAGTCTTTGTTATCCTTGCACAAATACTTTCCCATTAAAGGAATTAATTCTTGTCCGATCGGCATTAAGAGCCAGGACTAAATGAAATCCAGCCTCTTCCATTAAATAGCATGATGAGTTATGGTGAAGAGAAAAAAGCCTCTAGCCTCTCAGGGGAAAAAAAAGGTCTGCCTAGCTTGTTTGGTTGAGCAGTTCCATGGATGTATCCCTAAAACTGGAAATCAGCAGTAGGGCCTGGATCTTTTCTGATGATCCATTTGTTAATTGGTGCTGATCCTTGCAATTTGTGGCATAGGTCTGGTGTCCCAGCCTTGAAATCCTGGCCAGTGCTTCAGCCCGCTGCGGTCCCCCTGGCTGGGAGAAGCAGTGCTCAGGGCTCCACGTACGAGTGGTCCACACCGAGGCAGAGACCCTGCGGCATTTCCACATGCATTGCTTTGGTCTGTAAGTGCTAGCCCTCCTCTGGAAGCACAAGAGCTTGATTCTGCTTTTATTTCCCAGAGCATAATTTGGAAGCAACTCTGCCAGCGGTAGATGGTATCAAACAGGTGTCACAGAGGGAAGGATGTAGCCCAGAGCTAATAGAAAATTTGTCCTCCTGCATGTTCTTGGACTCTGCTTGTGAAAGCTGCGGTGTAGTTTGGGATAATATCCACTTCCATTATTTAGCTGCATAAAATACCTTGAAGGCAAATAGCACATCTATAAATTAAGCTTCTGAAATGTCGGTCAGGTTACTTGGGGGTTTTTTGACAGTGAGATTATTGACGGTGTAAAGTGATAGTTCTGCTCTTGAAAAGCTCATTCTCCTAACACAAATCACAGCACTGCCAGGATTTATTGAACTGCCTGACGGAGAGGTACCGTACAAGCTACTATTAGTCCATTTCCTCAGCTTTGCCATCAGGAGGCTTTAAATAATTGTATTTGAAAGAAATGTCAGAGTGACAGAATCGGGTGCAGAAGGCCATAGATATTCCCTCTCCTCTCCACCCTGCTCCTGTTCTTTCTCTCGCTTGCTCTCTTTTTAGTATTTGATAATTTCAGAGGGAGAGGGCTTTCCCAGCTGCATAATCAGAAGGTTTCAAGACATGTGCCTGCTGCTTTAGGCACAGTCTTGCCTCGGTTATGCTGAAGAAATGGGAAGCTTACCAGCCTCACGCAGTCCTGCGGATTTGTTTAGACAGCCAAGGATGCTCTTGCCAGGGCCGGAGCTGCCACAGAGGGTTGAAGCAGCAACAGGGAATAGGGCAAAATGTGTAACAGAGCCGCAGCAGTTACTGTGAGGCTTGGCAGCCTCCAGGGAACAGAGGTGCAGCCCCTGGCAGGCAGTGTGCCTGGCTGCCGGGAAGGCAGGGGCTGCTCCCCAGCCCCTCTTCAGACCGCCTCACTGCGAGGTCTGTGTTCAAGAGGGAAAGCAGCAGCCGTGCGGTGTTGAAATCCAAAGCAGGAGCTGTTGTCCTCTGAAAAACAAAGGATGGTAAGTTCACGGAATCACGGGACGATTTCAGCTCAAGCAGACTGCCAGCAACCTCAGCAGGCTGCTCGCAGCCGTGTCCAGCCCAGACCCGTGCCTAGGAGAGCCTTGGGTCCCTCTCTGACAGTAGCTCTGGCTGAGCTGCCCTGTTTCAGCTGGGACTCTGCCACGGGCAGAAGCTGAGGTTAATGGTGCTGGATAATCATAACACCAGCCTTCTATATGACCTAAGGGATGGCAGGGCCAGGGCGGATTTGTCCTCACTCGTTCTTTGTCCTTCATGGCGTTGGCATCGCGGTGACCTGTCCCGTTAACAGGCGGCAGGGTTGAGCTGGCCGTGACTGGGAAGATCCTGCCCAGCTGCAGGGTTGATGTATTAAGTACATTTAAATGTAAAGGCACTAATTGGTTCTCAAGGTGATTTTGATGGCATTTTGCTGCAGACTCTTCACCGTCCCTTAGAAAATGCAGACCCCAAACCAACAACTGCTCCCTGCCCCCTGCATTTCCTTGTAGCCTGGTGGTGAGCATGTTGTGTGCCCCAGCTCTCCTTTTCCCTGGTGTCACAGGGGGGTGATCACCAAAGAGCTGCTCTCCTGGGATGGCAAATGTGTTTGTGAGCCCTTTGATAATCTCAAGGGACACAAAGCTCCTTGCAGAGGGGGGCAGCTGGTTTCTTGAAGCTGAGAGCACGGCAGGCTGGCCTGCACGCCTGGGAACCAAGTGATTTTTTTCTTCCTCTGAATTCATGCAGAGGCTACCCAATTCAGGAGACAGTACCTTCCTCAGTGTTCCCATGTTATTGCAAGGCAGCTCTCTTCTGTCACAGCAGGAATGGTGGCTTTGGGGTTTGCCCTGGAATCTGTTTAGGGAAAAAGCAACTCTAATTTATTATGGGCAGTCAGAAATGAGAGAGAGGCTTTTCGCTGGTGAGGTGATTTTAGGAATTAAATGGACATGCGGTGCTAATAAGAGAGGCCTGTAGCTTCAAGAAGGGATAAAACTAGTAGAGTTCTGCCTTTTTTAAAACAATTAAAATATATAGGAAATGAGAATCATCACCTTGGTTTTACAAATCCTGTTATAAAGGTGAAATGCAACCGTCTGATCCATTCCGTAGCCTGCTTCACATGTCCTATGATGATAAGAATTTGGGGGGATTCCGCCAAATTCTTGATGATTGTTGCCATCTTAGATAGGGAATTGGAAAAAAAAATAATGAGGTGTAATGTACCTCGGTCCTTTCTACTGTCTAGTGAGGAAATTTCTCCTTTTTGTCTTTTTATTCAGTGAAATTAGCTCTTCAGAGGAGGTGGTTGGCCCCAGAGTGCTTGGCTCTAATCCCCCTGGAGAAATGGGGAGAATCTGCTGTGTTCCCCTGCTCAGGACCCCTTGGTTAGTTGTGGCTTCAAAGCGGAGATCTCTGGCTCCGTGTGGGGGAATGCCATTCCTTTTCAGTCCCTTCAGTCCCACTCCCTTATAGCCACTATCAGTCTGAAATTCAAAATGATTTTGATTCTAAAACATACCCGATAAGATTTTGACTCCAAAGTGTTCTTCCCATAGCATCCTTATTATCTCAGCAAGCACTGAACAATAATGAGCCTGTAAACACATGGTTTGTAAGCCTATTACAAGCTCCCCAGTATTATAATACGATTAGTCAGCACTGACTCATTTGTTTCATAAAGGCAAGCGGAGGGGATTCGGGGATTTGTTTGTTTGGATGTACCAATTTGCTGCACACTCTAACTTGCTTGTTACGGAAATCGCAGTTAGTGCTCATCAGCTGGCTCCCCTTTCGCTGCGAGGCTGCATGCTACATTTGCAAAATCCTCACTTTCCACCAGTGCTATCCAGCTTGCCTTTGCAGAGGAAATAATGTTAAATGGAGCTTTTTATTTAATACAAACCTTTTCCGTTTAACTCTGGAGAGTGAAATGTGGCACAGAATGTAAACTCTGAAGCGCTCTCCGTAGGATGTCCGTGTAGCTCCCATCTTGAGGTAATTACATCGGAGTACATGCCACTGCTCCCACGGACTGGGGATCCAGCTAGTGCTCGGGGTCTGAATTAATGCTTGGAATTGTTGCTGCTTTCTTTGTAACAGAGACGAGAACCCAGCTGGTTTGGGTTATTGGTAATGGATTCCAGTGCTCTGAAATCATTCACTCAAAGCCAGCTCCAGCCTGTAGTAACCCGAAGTAATTATTATTTGATTGCTAGCCGGTGATGTAAAGTGAGTTGGTCATCTCGGCCTGGGTGGACAGATGTCCAAGTTAAACAGCACCAGCTTAACAACTGCCAGCAACTCTTTGAAATTCTGCAAAGGATATTGCTGAGGACACCGAGATAAATTTGCTTGAGAGTTTTCTTCTCATGCTGGCCATTTGAATGGAGCAGGAAACCCAGCATGGACAGCAGGTAGGGCCTCTGCAGCCTGTCCCTTGCTGGGATCATGGCTGCTAGGTGCAGAGTGAGGAAAAAAAGAGGAAAAAAAGCTCGGTCTTGGCTGCTGAGCCCCCTGCCTTGTTCCCGTGCTGGTGCAAAGTGCCCGTGAGGCAGCGCGTGGATGCGACAGCACCAGGGGGCTGTGGGTGGGAGCGAGCAGCTAGGCACAGAGAAGTGTCTGCCTGCCTTCCGACTCTGTGAGGGTGGTTTGTTTTCCTGGAAGCTTTGTTTCTCAGAAGTCTTTAAAGGTGAGCTTTAAACAACAAAAAAATCAAAACACTGCCTTTCTTTGTATTGTGTTTGTTTGCTGTTGTTCACTTCTCATAGTACAGAAACACGGACGGTGGGAGGGAGGCAGCATGAGCTTTCAGCCGTGCAGGGGGCCCGCAAAAGGCTGCAGAATGCTGTTTGTGTTCTCCAAGCAACCATTTAGATGATTGTATAAATGAGCGTACAACTTTCGCAGTGCTCTGTTGGCCTAAACTTCACCCTTAATTCCCCTCTGAACAGAGAAATTTTTCTGTCTCCTTCCAGCTCTCGATCAGCTAAGCAGATTGAGGAAGGCCATTGCCACGGTCTGCTTTGATGTAAGCAAGCTGATTGGGGCATGCGAGGTGTGAATTTGAGATCGTGTTGCCTGCGTATCTGTTCATCACATGAATATCGCCGTCACCTGACGAGCAATATGAAATAAATGGGTGTATGGCATGGTCTTGTAGCACACAGCGAGAAGATTTAAAAAAAAATCTAAAAAAATCTCTTGACCTTTTTAGCAGCCTTTTGAGGCAGAGTCAGGAGATGTGATTTACTTGACCTAAAGGTTCCTCTTCTCCTGCTCCTGGAAGAGAAATCCTGTTGTCAGCTGAACTTTTGGCTATGGCTGAAGGTCTTCCATTACTGTCTTTTCATCTCCGAGGCTTGGCTCTTGGCCATGCAATTGCACTCAGCGTGCTCTCTTTGACTCCCGGTTGTCCCCTTTCGGACTGCGACAAATTTAGCAGCAACCTTGCCAAAACTGCTTCTCTGTTCCTTCTGCTCTAACCAAGACTGGAAGACGGCCAGCGACGTTCCCCAGGGCGATTCTTTTTCTGTCCTGACGTGCCCGGTTTGTGGGTGCCCAGGTCAGTGGACGCCCGCATCTCCTGGCTCAGGGGCAGCCCTGAGTGTGAGCTCGCCAGCCCCTGCCACTGGCCTTTGTGCAGTCTTATGGCCACTGATACCTTCGGAGGGGGTTCCTTTCTTCAGCAGTTATGTACACTGAATATAGTACTTAAGTGTTTGTATTAATGACGGTGTAGAGCTTTAGGCCATTTCTGTGAGAACTGTAGAGTATAAAAAGCCGTGAAGAAGGAATACTTCAGAAATTATCACACTTCTAAGCTTTTCTCCTTTGTAAGAAGAACTTTATGTTCCAAAGGAAACAAACTTTAAATGAATTAATTTGCCTTGATTGGCTGATATGCTATTGTGAATTAACACTGATGGTGTTACGCTCCATTAAAAATTTCCAGTTTTATTAATGCTAATTAGTGTTGCTGGGGCTGCTACTAGGGCTTGGAGTTGCCATGTGTTAGTATTAATTTCAACAACCATGTGGTTATTCAGAAAAATCTCAGCAGCTAGTGGCATGAGTCAACAAGCCTGTGAGGGAGGAGGTAAAATTCAAGTATTCCGTTCTCTGGCCAGTGATCTCTGCTACTGAAATGGGATCTCAGTTCCTTGACCCTGAAAACAGCAGCAACAACAGGAGAAATAAATGCTGTAAACAGCTCTATAATGAAACCTCTCAGACAGCCTGTCAGCATGTGCTGATCTTTTGCCTTCACTTGCTGCTATGACAAATTAGGTTGACCTTTCCTTGCTAGCATCTTAAAAAAAAAAAAAAAAAAAAAAAAAAAAAAAAAAAAGGCAGCTAGTATTTGAAAAGAGCCTAAGAGAATTAGGTACCCAGTGCTTGTTGAAGTCTGGCTGGAGTTGGGCATTTAACTCACAGTTGCTTTTCCGAATCCCACCCACTATAAATTACACCCTGCTTTGGAGGTGGTGAGAGTACTGGCCTGATGGCGCAGGGCTGTAATTTAGCCAAATGATGAAGGCAATATACGTGATAAGTCAGGATCAATACTTTCCATGAGTTAGAGCGCAGGGGCACCAGCGTGAGAATTGACAGCAAAAGCTGGTAAGGAAAGTTTGAGGAATTGCTGATCTGTTTTACGGCCCTCCAGAAGGCACGCTGCGCAGGGCAGCACTCAGCAGTGATTGAGGACCCTTCCAGGGTCTCCTTCATCATGCAACATATTTCTTATCTGGCGGCTGCAGGTTCCCAAGGTCTCAGTCCATCCTGGCTTAGGTTTCTCTAGTGGCCGTGTATCTTTCCCTAGTTTGCAAGATGATTTCTGTGCCCTCCCCACCTCCCTGGAGATGGCTGTGCAGTGTTACCAACAACAGACCTCAAAAAGTGAAAATGTCCAGAAGAGCAACAGAGATGTGAGGATATTGTGTTGGATACTGATAGTATTTACCACTTAGTTTTTAGAGTGCATCCTAACATGGTCTCTAAAAGAGGGTGTTACTCTGCGCTGATGAAACATTTCTCCTGCTGCAGCTGTAATTAGGGCTGTAGCGCACCCTTGGGGTCCAGCCTGGCTCTCATTTAGACCAGCAGGAGCAGAATTGATCCCCTTTAACCAGTGCAGCAGCACCATGATGTATTTTGTTGTTTTTTCCCTTCCTTTAACGACAAAGGAGGAGCGAGAAAGATAAATAATGTTGTGGGGAGGGGAGGGGGGTATTCGTCTTTGAATAATGATGAAGATAAAGATGGATAAGCAGGGCAATTTGTGAGTTTTATTCCCTATTCCACTTAATGGGCTGCAGTTATATAAAGAAATGGAGGTCTCAGTTAATCTTTATACTGCCTTCTTGTTTAGGAACACAGTTACTTCAAATTAAATTAGCCTTCCTTTGCATCTTGCTGGAAATGATACAGTTCCTATCTACGGTGTCCTTGTTTACTTTTCATTGATCTAGAGAGGCAGAACTTCTCCCCCATTTTCCCCGTGGGATGTTAAGAATAAAGGGATCACCTTTCTGCTTTCAGCTGCCATGGCCTAAAAAATGTAGGAACCAGGAATAAATTCACCATGGTTTGAAGAAAGCCTCTTCAAAAAACTGATAGGGAACATGACAGAGAGTTAGAGAGACCTCTCCTTCAGAAGAAGAGTAATATATATTTTATTCTCTTATTAATATTTCATTGGCAAGAAGGTCAAAATCTACATTTAAATGGAAATATTTAAAAAGCAGAAGCATAATATTTGACTATCTGGAGCTTTTATGGGTTAGAGAAAACCAGAGGCTTGAACACACTGGTTCAAAATTCGTGGGGTGGGCTGGGAATTCCTTGTGAAATCTGTACAGCAAAGGAGCCAGCCATTTGCCTTCATCGACACCTCTGATAAGGGGTTTATGTTCTTAATAGAGAGCTCCCTTTTAATTTAAAAATCCTTTTAAGTATGTCGCCCCGGTTATAAAAGAGCCTTCAGATGAGATAGCCTGTCACTGCTCGGAGTATCAGTGCTGTTGGCACTGCTCATCCTGGCAGATGGAGCGGCCGCAGCTGGTGACGTTGGGTTGTTTCCTCGGGGGTGGCAGCGGTTCGGGTCCCACTGAACTCCTGCTGCAGGTCCCACTTGAGGGCTTGGGGAATCCAGGTGGCTTTTCATTTTATTTTGATCAAAATCTGTCTGTGCAGAGAGGATCCTGTAGATCAGTTAAGTCAGGGTGAACAGTTTCTGCCTTGCACCCAGCGGCCATTTCTAATGCACTCGCTTCCCAGCCCCAGGATTTTGGGGTTGGACATTGGTGGCCTGGAGCTGGGACTCCAGCTGCAGCTGTGCCCCTGCCCTCGGGTACAGCAAACAGACAGCTCAGCGGGCTGCACTGCCCCAAGGAGGTGGGAGATCGAACCTATTGACTTCTGCCCAGCCCCGAGCTGCTCTCAGCCTTCATCTGAGGGAGGCCAGGCCGGGCTGGATGGCGTTGCTGTGCCCAGCCCTGCTTGGAGCCAGGAGATGCTGCGGGGCCGCGCTTCCCTTATTGAATGGCCACATCGTTCCCTGCTGGCAGCGGTGACACCCAAGCCAAGCGTTTGGGAATCCCTTGTGTGGCCCAGGAGCTTCAGCAGCAGCTGCAGGGACGGCGTGATCTGCAGAGGGGCCACGATGTTGGTTCCTTGCTGGTGCAGCTATCCTCCGGCAAGTCCTGCTGCTGGGCAGAGGGTTGGCTCTTCTGTTGTTGCTGTTTTTAATTAATTAATTAATTTATTATTATTTATTTTTTTTTTGATCAGCATTGTATTGGCTAGCAGCAGACTGAGTACTTGGGCAATTTGGAAAGATCTTCCTGCCTTAGCACCTATTTCCAGCACACCTGTGCCTCACAGGCTCGCGGGTAATTGTTGGAAATGCTGCAGGGCTGTTCAGCGCCGGAGCCTGGTGCAATGGAGAGATGCTCTGCTGCTGCCTGACAGCCTTGTAACCAGATTCCAGTTTGTGCTGCATTGCCCCTTCGTGTAACCCTATTAAAGAGCTGTAAATAGTAATATAAATGATGTTACAGTCATTTGTTTTGATGTATCTGAGCCTTTAATAAATCAGCTGCAGCTTGGTTAATAGGAATATGAGAGCGTGGTGTTTGTTGCCAGCAGCTGCTAGTAAATTACAATGCAGTCATCTGTTTTACAAGGGAATTAAATGTTTGTTCTCTTGCTCCCTCTCCCTCTTGCTGCTTTTTTTTTTTTTTTTTTTTTTTTTTTTTTTCTTTTGTAGAGCACCAGAATTGCACACAAGTCCCCGTTCCTTGCTGGCTGTCCTCTTCGCTCTCTTTATACACAGCTGGGGTGGCAGGAAGGCACCTGCGAGGAGACTCAAGTCATTGCAGCGTGTCAGCTCCCTGCTCCAGCAGTGCTGTGTGTGTATCCTCCAAAGCAGCGGTTGTTGCGTTTCATTTTGCTTGGGTAATGGTTTCTCTCATGGGTTGTCAGCAGCATTTGATCCTGGGACCTACAACACAGTCCTTGAAGAGTTGAGCTGAAGAAGTAATTTCCTTAGCAGGCAGTTATAAGAGGCTCGTGTTGTGCTTGGACCAGCCATGCACCATGCCAGCCTGATCCCTTTGCCTGGCTGGGCTTTTTTCAGACTTCAGGACTGTCTGGAATGGGCTCCGAGCTGATTATACATCTGGTGTTGCAGATGTGTCAGTCAAAATGAATTACTCATTTCACTTTTCTTTATAGGTTGTGATCAGAACCAAGTGCCTATACCCGCAGGTCGAGGTAATGGGGATGCGTGTGATTGTTTTAGGAAGATCGCTGCTGGTAACTAGCTGAGTTGGAAGGATCAGACCGAGAGAAGCCTCTTCCCATGGCTTTGAGGCTTTTCATAAGCACACGTCCACCAAAAGGCCATCCGTCGTGCAGTCACAGCTACCCGCTGTGCTGCAGCCCTTTGCTGCGTCCCCTCGTACAGCAGTCGTGTGGAAGGTCTCAAAATTCATTATGCAAAATTCACCTTGGCTGTTAGTGCTGCAGCTAGCGCTGCAAAAACAAATGCTGTCTGGGGCTTGAAACCTGACTGAATTCATTGAAATTGCTCCCATCCCCAAATCCTCCTAAAAACATGGGATTTCTGTATGTGCTGGGGCAGAGGTTGGCCATGCTCCTTATATCTGTTTTTTGCTGTACGTGGTGGTTGTTTCTCCTATCTCTCACTGCAGCTGTGTGGTAATTCATATAACCAGGCCAAAAATGGCCTTGGGTTTGCCAAATATTGCTACAAAAATGCTACATGGGTTATGAGTGTTTTCTGAATGATTTTCTGGCTTTCAGCAACACCCACATTTCATGGCATGAAATGTGGCAAAGAAGGGCAGTCTCACCAAGACATTGCCTGGGCCTGGAGTTCAGGCAAGTGTCCTCCCTGTGCTGGCACACATCTGGAGGAGAGCTGTAGGTTTAACTGGACCAGTTTCAGCACGTCCTTTCCCAGTGTAAAGGTGATGAGACAGGGCTGTGCCGGACGCATTTCTGTAGGTCAGTGTTGACTTTGCTCTCATAATCTGCACACTGGTAAGTGTGCATGACCTAAGGACATCATCACTAATCTATGCAGCCTTATCTTTATTAATATTTTAAAGGAGAAATAATTGCACTGACTGACGTAGATACTGCTCCTTGGGGACTGTTGGTAATGCTTTTGTTTATGTCCTGTGGTCTCTTAGAAGAATCTCTTTGGTTTCTGAGGGTGGTTTCCATGCCAAGTTGCACTTCATAATACATTTGAGAACTGATTTGGAGAAATAAGCCTTGCTATAAGAAAATGACTTGTTTTTGCCAACTCCCAGGCATAGGTATTGGGGAAGGTGATACTGCTTGGCAAATCCCAGTCTGAATGATTCATCCAGTGGTCACTTAAATCCACAATGTGGTCATCTCTTTTTTGATTATTTATATTTAAAGAATAAATGTGCTGAGGTTACTCAAAAATTAAAGTCAAGCCCAAACCAGTAAGTCACTTAAGTACACATTCATGTTGGACTGAAGAAGGTGAATGTTAAGAATGCTTGTTGTTGAGACCTTTTGAAATCAAGCCTCCAGCTTGAAGAAAATGGCTATTTATTAAAAGACAATTAATTTGAAAAGGGAAAGATTTCTTATGTTGTACTTTGTGAGAGGCCATCTCAGTTTCCCTGCTGAAGCTGATGGCTGAAGTCCTGCATACTTCAGTGGTACAGCGCGAATCTCCTAGCAGAGGTTTGTTTTCTTTTCACTGAGCAGCTTGGCTCTGCATCATTAAATCTACAACTGCTTTGCTGAAGCTGGGCTGAGGGCTTGCTCTTGTAACGTGACTTGCAGCGTGCACGTCCTGGTGAGCCGATGCAGCCTTCGCTCTGCTGTATGGCAAACAGCACTGTCGTGCCAAAGCCCACTGGATGCAGGTTGCAATATGTTACAAGTCCAAAACTTAGCAAGGTTTTACAGCAGGTTGTAGTTAAATATACCGTCTCAGTTAAACACTGGTGGTAATACAAATGCATTCCATTTCTCTCTGCAAAACGCATCGGCTCGGTAAGGCTGTGCCGCAGCGGGTCACCCTCCCAGCGCAGGCTCCCCACGTGGTTTGGCTGCTGTGCTGATGTTAGCCAGACACGCGTTACGAGCTCTGCCACAAATTTAAAAGGGTGAATTAAAATGACTGTATTTCATACTTCCATGGACTGGTGTTTTCTATTTAAAAACCAAACGAGTGTGGGCTGTGGTTTCGGAGGAGATGAGCCCAAAGTGCAGTTTCTGGACGAAATCGGTTCAGTGGGCCAGCAGCAGGCGAAGCATGGTGCGCGGCTCGAGCAGCAAGCCTCATGTCCCTGGTGCCCTTCTGCCCTGTACCTTTCTGCCTCCTGCCCACGTGTGCCATGGTAAAGGCAGAGGCTGTGCTGAGGCTGCTTCGTTCTGCTGCCTCACCAGCAGCTTCGCTTTTTTGCATTATTCTGTACTTATCCTGGAGTGTCTGCCCACTTGAGCTGCTAACAAAAGGCAGCCTCCGCTGGCTCTTGTCCCCCTCCTGTAAAGAGCTGCTGCTGAGACAGTCTGGTGAATCTCTTCCAAACTGGTGTCACGGCGAGGTTGTTCCTCTCGTATGGAGTGTGCAGGTTGTTGTTTGCCTTTTCCTGCCGTTGTATCGAGTGGAGCAGGGACACTGGATGTGCTGAAATGACTTTCCACATGTAGGATTGAGCACCCAGCAGTGTAAGCTTGTTTGAACGGCGTCGCATGGTCCTACAGCAGGACCACCACACGCCTGTGTTTGTGTGGATTTGGACCCATTTGTTCTGTGCCCCTAGGGAGGCACAGAGGGCATGAGGGAACCAGAAGCAAAGCCCACCAGAGCCACAGAAGCTCTAATCAACAGCTCCTGGGTGCTCTTAAGGGAGCTAAGGGATCTGTGTGTGGTGTATGGAGGGAGGTAGAAACTGGTAGCAGGGGCTCAGCACCTGCTTTTGCCCTCCCTGGGACTGTCTGGTTGCTGAAGGAGGCTGTGCTGAGGTAGGGAATCCACCTGGTGCCACGCTTGTGTCTTTGTGCCACCATGGCCAGGCTCGGCTCCTCACATAGCTGTACCCCCAAAGCTGGCCCGGCTCCTCACGTAGCTGGTCCCCTCACCAAGCTTGCCTCCTGACATAGATGTTCCCCCCCCACTGGCTCCTCACATAGCTGTTTCCCCTGCCTCTGGCTCGTGCTGACCAAGGCCCAGCCGCCTATGGCCCTGTCTGGGCTTCAGGGCTCACTGTGGAGGCTCCGGCTCTGGCAGGGCTGTGCTGGTGCTGGAGGCCGTGAGGAGCGTCAGGCTGCAAGGTTTTGGGGCTTTGGTGTTCCTGTTACATCCCTGAACATGGGGGGCCTGCTTCTCCGTGTACAGTGGATCAAGAACTGCCACAGCACACGTGTAACCCCCTGGTGCTGGGTGCGTGAGCACACGCCTACCCTGGCGGCTGGGGGGGTTCAGAAAATAGTGTCTGTGAGGAACAACTCCACTGCTGTGTTGAAAAGAGCAATGTCCCTGTACGCAGGGATGTGCTCTGACAACTGTGATAAACTCAGGTAACTGACTGATGATCGGTGCTTTATGGATTAATAACGTCAGGTAAATGGGCCTGGAATTGCATTCGTGGAGTAGTTCAGGTTGTGGTGCTTTCAGTTTGTATTAATTTCAGGTTAAGGAAACTTTTGTCTTTGTCCCATTGCTGAAGGGCAGAAGCAGAACCCGGTCTCTGGCACCCCGGTTCTTCATAGTGCTGTGTGTCCTCTGTTTGAGACAGATTGCTGGGAATCATTTTTCCATGAGCCTGAATAAATCAAACTTAATGTATGAAGACTTGAAATGCATTTTCGAGGCTGCAGAAATATATATTTTGTAACAGATGCCATACAAATGCCTTGTGTCCTGTAAAAATATATAGACATTTTGAATGTGATGGGAAATTTCAATTTATAAGAGCATCAAGATTCTTCAAGCCAAAAAGCTACAGACAGTTGTAAGAAAGATTGTCTTGTCTGTCAGTGCAAATGCTATTATACAACTGAATCATAACCGGCTGCACTTGACTGGCTATATCTGAACTTCTGTCAGCTGGTGTAGACAACTATATTCTGTGCATGGTGCTTGCTCCTTCCCCTGGGAACTTGGCTGTATTCATTCTAATAGGGAGATCTCTGCTATGGCTGGAGCATTTCGTTTAGATATTTAAGGTCCTTCCTTCTGTTGCATTAAGACTTAGTGGGAAAACTTGTCCTGAAACATCGCAGATGTGACTGAGTGGAATTGGCTCTGCTGGATGGGGTTGGTTTCTGTTCCTCAGCTTTGAGCACAGATAGGACAGTTCTGTTGAAATAGCTGAATCTTGGCCCAAAACCTAACCTAAAACAAAACATTGCTTGCTGAGTTTCCAGAAGAGGTGGTTAATGCTCTGAATTTCGTGAAGCTTTGGGGTCAGTGTCTACCAAATGTTGAATGCAGGAAGGACGTCTTCTGGTGTTGGAGGCTTTTTTCGTTTAAACTGAGAGCTGGAACTAAGAAACTGTTTAATGTAGTGTGGAACATTCTCTGGCAATATTCCCAGCCCCATTACGAGTGACATGAGTTTGGCATATTGACTTCAATTCAAAATTCCCACCAGCTCTCAAGAAGCCTAAGAGTAGATTTTGATGACGACTGTCCCTGTAACCCATTCATACGGCTTCGGAATTGGTGATGAGGGTATTCCGTGGGCTGCTTCTCTTAGAAGCAGCAGTTATTTTAGTTGGTGTTAATTAGCTTGACATTAAGCCTGAATGTCACTGAGAAATGCTCAGAGAAATTTCATGGAGCATCACATTAGCTGAGTAGCTTAGGTGGAGATGTAGGAGCTGGCCCCGTGTCCATGGCCAGCTGATAATCGATAGAGCTGGCAGGGCACTGAAAACAAAGTTGTGCTTGAAGCATCGCACCGGCCAACTTCACTCCTGGAGGTTCTTCCTTATAATCCTACTTTTTATGGCAAATTAGCCCATCAAAGCTATCTACACGTAGCTGCATCAGAGTATATCTGTGTTTAAATACAGGGTAGCCATCTGAATTTCAATAATTACATTGTAGTAGTTCGGCCGAGCAATTTAAATATCATGAGTCTTTCCATCAATGTAAAAATGCCATCTTTCTGTCACCAAAAAAAATGCCCTTTTTCCCTACTTTTAAGCAAGCTGTTGCTGTCAAGTCCACTGGAGAGGTGCTGGGGTTAGAGGGCTCAGAGCTGTATGACAGGCTGGTGGTTAAATGCCATGGACAACACGCTTTCCGAAACGTTTTTGGAAAGCTAGTACATGATCAGTGTGGTTTACATTAAAAAGTTTTGTCATCTAAAAGCAAAGCCTGCCTTGGAAAAGGAACAAATAATGGCAAAGTGTCAGATAATAATCCTGTAAACAGCATTAAAAAGTTCACTGATAGATATTTGACTTGTGTTTTGTGCTGCGTCAACATTAGTTGAAAATCTTGGTATGTTTACTTTTCGTGATACTGTTTTTACCCCTAAATAGGTTATTTATTTTTAATGAAGCACAGGTAATGAGACCAAGGAGTTGTCTCCCTCCCGCCACCTCCTCCCCCATCCTTAGGAGAGAAGGCTCGTTCACTAATTGTGATCCAAAATGACAAGGTAAAGGAAGGCTGTAAAATCCATTTTTAACTCCTAGGAAATACTGCAGGCATCTAAGTGTGAGTGTTCTCAGTGTAACAGCACAGCAGTAAAATTACATTGACCTCGTCAACTGTAACAGCTCTCATTTAGCAGCTACTACTCCACTTAGCATGGTACCGTTTTGCAGTGATCATTATACTTTGAACTCGTGGCCTGACTTTCAGAGAAACAGAGCACCCATAGCTTCTTTTGAAGTTGATGTGAAGTGTGGGTGCTCAACAGACTATGAAAATTGAACTGTTATCGTTCAGAGCACCTTTAACGGAGGACTTCAGAGCGCCGAGATGAACACCCACGTCAGAGGTCAGAGCCAGAGCTGGCGGAGGAGCCCAGACTAATACTAGCTCTCTGCCCATCACTTTAATCAATAAACTGGAATTCAGGACTGCTGTGAGTAATGCGTTTGGGGGTGGCAGGGACTTACAGGAAGATGAAAAATGGCTATGGACCAGAAAACCTGGGAGTTAAGAGTGGATCCACGCTTAAATTCAATTCCTGACTCTTTTCCCAATAGCCATATGACGCTAGACGTGCCCTTTGTTCTCTATATGCCTTAGTTTGTCTTCTGTGAAATAGGCTTAAATCCTGTTTTTTTCCTTCTCCTTTCTGGTGGCAAGCTGTGAGTGCTCCAGGTTATAAAGTTGTTGCTGTAGCACAGAATTAAATGGCAGTTTCATCGGTGTTTTGTTTCCTTTTAAATCACCTGCAATTAGGGAATTCACACTCCTGGTTCAGCAATACAGAATAGTGCTCATTCACATGTTGCTCTAATATAAGTACCTGTAGAAATAATAATAAAAAGGCATAAAAACATGGCACATTTAGTCTTGAGCATAGGCTGACTTGATCCGTCTAACAGCCAAGCAGTGTTTTGAATTAGTGGGCCACAGAAATTCTGCTCATTGTCACAAGGTTTTTTTTGGCTTGATTTTTAAGTAAGAAAGTCTTCATTTTTCAGTGTTCTGATTAAAAGACAGGTTAGAGCCATAACCCTGAAATATTTTATTCAAAAAAGTCAGTAAGTAAGAATAACTAAATGATAAATAATTTACTTCCTTTAGGAAGAGGTTCATTAGAATCGAGTTGTATTTTATACTCTCATTTTCGTTCTCTGGGATGGGGGTTATTATGTACATACAGACAGGTCTTTTGATAACAACGGTGGGAATGGTTCTGGTTTTACTCAAATTTTATTAGACTTTTTGAGCAATAATTCAGCAATAATCACACGGTAGCAAATAGTTACGTAAGTTGCTGTGGCCTCCTGTGGGCTTATTATCGAGTGGGATGTATTTCTTTACTTGGCATTACCCCATAGTTTAGCAGTATTTGGCTCCCAGAACACTGCCGAGTTTGTTTCTGTTTTAAAGGTCCCAACACTTAACTGTTGGGAATTGAGTGGATCTGGAAAGATAACTGCTGGGATGGAGGGGGTGGCCTCTGCCTGCCGCCAGTGCCCAGGCCCCGTGCACAGAGGTGATAAAAGCAAATATCAACATGGGATATGTTCTGTTTACTATGCCAAGTGGTAAACAGAGTTCTCAGTTGGATATGATCCCTTTTCAGTAATGAAATATTGAAGAGCTATGCAGAGCTTTTCATTTTCCAGGTGAAATCAAACTAGTTTGTGCCTGGTGGCACAGCCCTGGTATGGGACACACGTGTCGTCCCAGAAAGACGTTTTCCTTCAGAGACACTCCCCCATGACAAGCAGAGCTCCTCTTCCTCAAGCCAGGTACAGAACTGAAATGAAAAAGTGAGTTTGTGCTTCTGCAATTTTTTTTTGACATATCAAAATGTTACCATTATGCCTTAGGACAAAAGCAATAATATTCCCAACAAAATCTTAAAATTTTTGAACTCTCCTCATCTTTAAACAGCTGCTGCAGAAGCACAGAAAGAGTACAGAAGCCTTCCCTTCCAAAAGAGTTCATCAGTCTGGGCACCAGCTATTGGAATGAGCTGAGGGTACTTCTTATCACAACTTTGTGCTCGCCTAAACAGAGAAGTTGGTAGGGATTAAAAAAAATCCTTTGAATATAAAAGAGAATATTTCTTATTAATCTTCGCATCTTTGTCTGGAAGTAATAAAGTTTTGTGCCATAATAGCTTGGTTCTGTTTCTGAAGTGGTTTCAGTTAGTTAAGGATGAGGAACTTTTATTTTGGAGTAGAAGGGTCTCCTCGGGGAGCTGGTCGGGAATACCAATTCAGGAATAAGTGCCTGTGTAGACAGCTCTCTCCCCTTTAGTTATTTAAGCCCCAATCTGCAGGATGACATCTGCATGCCTATTTAAAACATCATTTCCTTTGCACAGAAGCAGTACTATGGCTAAAATTTAATTCTGATATTTAACTGAATGAAATTGCTTGCAGATGACTGTTTGAAAGGGAAACAAACCACATCCTTGTGTGCTGCTGCACTTTAGAGGATTTGCGAAATATTATACTAATGCAAAGAATGTGACCCTCCTCTGAAAAAATTGACTGAATAGTTTGATTTTACTCTCATTCAAATTAAACCAGCACATTTTTGTTCAAAAATCAATGGCTCGTTATTGTTGTCTTAGAAATAGCAACCAGCAGAAATGGCACAGCAGATTTATCCAAACGTAGTTCCGTCTTTTGTTGAGGGTCACACTGAGCCTACCGCAGCATCTGCTTGGACACCGTTTCAAGGACAGATAAAAATTGTCACAAAATGTTACAGAAATAACTGCAATGCAAATGAAGGTTTGTGCACGGTGTGCTGCTTTAGGTGGCTGCGTGCGCCTCAGTGCTGAGGAGCTGCAGAGGAAGCCGTGGTGCTCCACTCTGGTCCACAGAGGAGTTGCTTGGCTGAGACTGGTTTCCTTTCGGATGGGTGCAGGAGGGAGAGAAGGCATGAAGGGAAGTCATTCCAGATCACTGGGCAAGCCTGGCTGGACAAGAGTGCTTTAACTCACAAAAAACATGCTTTTTTTTTTTTTTTTTTTTTTTTTTAATCTTCAGTGATACCTGGCATTGGTTTTGCAATTGTCTGCCTGCAGTTCAGGTCATGCAAGCTGCCTTTCCCCACAGCTGCCCTGTTATACAGCTCGTACTCAGAGCTCTTCTCTTCACATTTCTCTTTCAAAAAAAAGCAGGAGCTCCATGAACTGCTCTTTGGGCTGTTGATTTTGCTGCTGGTGTTAGGCAAAACGAGGAGTGGGCTAGTGCAGGGTCGCTGCTGCGTGGCTGCTTCTGCTTGGCTCCCATGGGACTGGCAGGTGCATGGGGCTGAATATGCCTCTTGCCGAAGCTGAGCGGGGTTTCCAGCGTCAGCAGGGCGGGCACCTTTTTTCAGTTCTCCTGGTTGGCAGGCACATGCCAGCAGTGCCTACCTGCGTTGCTGTAGCTGGAGAGGCGCGGGATGTACGTTGGCACTTCTCTTACTTGGCAGAGCTGCAGTTTGCCTTCCCACCATCTCCGTGACAGTCTGGTGGTGGTTTCTGCAGACCTAAATAAAGAAAGCCAGAACAGGCACTGTTCTAACCCTGCCATAATCTGCCCTCCTCCCCTTTAGAGCTGGACAGAGCAGGCACTGCTGTGAAGCTTTGCCATTTTCCGGTCCAGCAGCATCTCTAGTGCCACCTACTATTAAAGTCAAAGACCTTTCAAGAAGGTTTTTTCTGGTGTTGTTGAAGATGTATTATTATTGTATTCCGATCAAATTATCCTGGGACCAAACAGAGTAACCTTTTCCACTAAAAGGTGCTGTGCTCCTGGAAGGGCTGCCTGTGCTGGCTAAACTTCTGCACTCTGTGACTCATCGTTGAGTAGATGTTGACATTTTGGTGGTAACCTGCCTCATGCTCTTATTATAACATTTGCAAGCTTTCTGTAGGGTGATCTTTAAAGTTGATCTCTCATTTGTCTTCAGTCTTTTTTGTGTGGTTTTACCCTTCTTCTTTTTCCCTTCTATTTATGGTTCATTTTTTTTGGCACGAAACCTCTGAGCTGTTTCAGTGATTCTTGTTCCAGCCTCCCCCACATGATTCCATTCCACTCTTGCTCTTTTGTTATTTTCTATTCCCTTGGTGAATTCTTCTCTGCAGCTTATTTTGTACCCTCATCATCTTTTGTTCCTCATTCTGCATTTTCTTTGTTGCTGTGTTCCTCACAGCCAGGTTCTATCCTCAGTTCCTTCCACTCCCCTCACTTCCCAGTTCCCACTGCTGCTCCACAACATGGAAATAAAGTGGGGGCAACTGGTATCAGTCCTTTTTTACTCTCTCTGACTCAGTTTTCCTTCTTTTGTCTTCTGTCCCCTTTGAAGAGAACAAATCTCTTCCTCTTTTCACAGAACAGCAGTTGGCATCCATTCTGTCCTATTTTTATGACCCTTGGGGTGAGGTGGATGCAGAGCTGCCTGGAGAATGGGAGAAGGTAGGAGGTGAGCTCATTGAGGTGCATCCTTCCACCCTCCAAAACTGGCTTTCTTGCCCCAAAAGCTGTGTGTGCAACACCAAATCTCAGTTCTTACTGGTGAAGGAAGAAGACTCCGTGGTATTTCTACTGTGAACCCAGAGGCAGCATGCAGCAGGACGTCTCTTTCCTGGGCAGTGTTTTTTTCTGATGCTTGCTTTCCCAGCCCGTTTCCCTTCAGATAGCATCAATAATAGAGTTTACGGTGCAGCACAGAGCTCCCATAGGGTTTTAGGGCTTGTTTCCAGGCTTGCTCCTCCAAGCCACTGGGTCCTCACAATTATCAATAATTCTTCTCTTAGGGGCAAATGTTTCAGAGGGACACTCAAACAGAAGCTTCCATAGCTTTAAGAAATGATTATTCATATGAATGAACGTTCTGCTGTAGATGAGGTAATTAATTAGGCAAAAGAAAACAGTCTTTTTGGTACTTTGCTCTGATAATTAACAATGGTAAATCTGCTGTTGGTAGTCTGCTACTGTATGCCGGGAACAAAATTTCAGTGGTTCAGCATCAACCTCATAGATTTTTGTGTTTGCAGGCTTTTTTTCAATAATCCTTTTTCAGCTTGCACTGAGGTGAAGCACGCAAGCACTGAGGCCTTTCTCAAGATGCTTACTTAACCTTTAAAAAACCACTGACATTTACAGGAGGTGCCTCTTTCAAACCAGCAGACCGCTGTTACACCGCGCTGCCATGCCTGATGAGCGGAGCATCTCTGAACGCAGCCAGCACAGCATGGACAGAGCCTCGCAGGATGGCGGTCCCCTGGTGTCTTGAGTCTGCAGACCATTTTGTAGGAGAGAAATCTAAACACAGATCATGTTCTTAGTAAATCTCAGCGCTTGTTTCCCAGGCTGTTTTGCTAACGAGCCTGGCTTGCTGGCAGTGCATGGGTTGAGCACCCGAGACCTCTTGGTTTTGGCCACCTGGGAGGTTGGAACTTTGTTGTTCCTTGCCTGAAAAGCTTGACTTCAAGATGCAAGCTGGTACATGTTGAAGGTATCTGATGGTGGTCGAAGTGGGGGTCATCTAAATTTCAGAAAGTCACAGGGTTGTGTATATATATGTGCATATATACATATATATATACATATATATATCCCTAGTGCATCAGATGAATCAGTCTGTGATCTCTGAAATCAGACTTGGATATAGGGCCAATCGACTGCGTTAAGCTGGATGTGCAGCTTCTGATGATGCACCAGATGCAGCAAGATGAATACAGTTTCTGTAGTATATAGTAAAGCAAAAAGTGGTGAGAAGGGTGTTGGTAGTTTCACGCTGTTCTGCCCTGCAATATAACCACTCCTGATGGGGCTCCATAGCGTCCCCAGACATGCTCTGTAACAGCTCGGGTCTCTGGTATCTTGAATATCCAGTGCTTGTATAAAAAGTTCATTTTGATACCTTTGTCTGTTTTTTACTGATAGGATTTGTGGCATGAATGAATGAGAGACTTATGTGCTAAATACAATAGATCCACATTTTCTTGAAGTAGCACATTTTCAGTGCTGTCTTTTGCCTACCTTCTTGTGCCTAAAGGGGGCTATAGGAAGGCTGGGGAGGGACTCTTTGTCGGGAGGTGCAGTGACAGGATAAGGGGCAGTAATGGCTTTAAACTAAAAGAGGGTGGGTTTAGATTAGATATAAGGAGGAAAGTCTTTCCTATGAGGGTGGTGAAGCCATGGCACAGGTTGCGCAAAGATGCTGTGGATGCCCCATCCCTGGAGGTGTTTGAGGCCACGTGGGATGGGGCTTTGAGCAACCTGGTCTGGTGGGAGGTGCCCCTGCCCATCGCAGGGGTTGGAATTAGTTGGAATTAGATTCCTTCCAACCCAAACCATTCTGCAGTTCTGTCATTCTATGTACAGCCCCTGTAAAGAGAGAGTAGACCAGGATGACTCAGTGGGGAAGAGAAAGAGGCGAAAAACACAGATGTCAAGAAGGGACAAGGTTTTATATGTGGCTCTTGTGAAATTACAGCTAAATTCTAAGTGCTTGATTGTTGAGATTCCTGCTGTCAGATGGCAGCCCAAGATGTAGTGCTTTGTCTTGGAGGGATTCTTAAAAGCCATCTTTTATACAACTCTAGTTACCATATACTTAAAATTTAATAATAGTGATGGTGCTTTAAAGTACTGCACATTTCATGAAGTTAAATACAGGGGAGAAATAAAACCTAGTAAGTCTGTCAGAGAGGAATAGCAAACTGAATTTGGAAGCTGGGCACCTTCTGATATATTGGGTTAGAAAGTGAGTCTTTAAGAACAGTCATGATGGGATTGTAAGGCTGTGAAATATTTTGCCAGAACTGCAAATGGTTTTCTGAGCAAGAACTGGCAGGTGGCAGGGCTTAAAAATGCCATTTTTTCTTCTTTTAGAGTGGGCTGAAGGCGTATTGGGAAGCATGTTAACTGGGTACTTCCCTTTTATTAAGTCTGTGTGGCAAAAGGGATGATAAAGTTTTGTACCGCCTCAAAAGTGAATCCTTTTCCACTGGGCTGACACATCAACCTGTAGTAAGGGAGCACGTTAGTCACAGCAATTTCATGGCTGGTAAAATCTAAAAGCAGAGACTTCCACTGAGCAGATATGTGTGATTCCATTTGGGATTCACTAAGGAGGAAAGCAATTAATGATCCACTTCTGGGAAAGGAAGGAAAAGAAGAAAACCCATTAGTGATACTCTGAGGTGTTTGCTCCTTCCCCGTGCGGCTGAGGTCGGCGCTGCCTGGCTGGGCGCTGAGCTGCTGGTGGTGGAGGGGCTGCCCCTTGAGCAGACGTGCAACCCGAAGCCTCACCTCCATCCGAAAATTGTGGAAGTTCTCCAGCGATAAGTAGCTGCTCGTGTTTCTTACAGAAAGGTGCCGGCAGAAATGAGCCGTGTGTTAGTGTTTATGTTGGAGTTTTGGCTTGTGCAGGTGATTTTCCCCTGCTGACACTGTCCGTGCACACAAGCAGAAGGAAGCAGAAACCCCTCTAACTCGATGGGCTAACCCCCTAGGCTTCCTTTTTTTCAGAATTTAATTCATCTTTTTTTTTTCTTTTTTTTTAATTAGTCCATTAGAATATTAGTATGTCAGTGTCTATAAAATCTTATGGCTGTACTCAATGAGAAGTCACTAATTAATAAATCCTTTTTTTTTTTTTTTTTTTTTTTTTTTTTTTTTTTTTTTTGACCTTTTACCAAGATCTGTGGCCTTTGCCTGACTGCTGGCTTCTGCAGGTAGATTAAATGCTGTTTTTCCACCAGTGTTCATTTCGGCTGTGTGGTGACAG
The DNA here is from genome assembly GCF_009819795.1 of Aythya fuligula. NCBI lineage: Eukaryota > Metazoa > Chordata > Aves > Anseriformes > Anatidae > Aythya > Aythya fuligula. The sequence goes on along the minus strand of NC_045578.1, from coordinate 2,277,265 downwards.
CCCAAGGGCAGCCGTGATGGATCAGCACCCACAAGGGACAGATGGAGTACAAGTACCAACAGAGGGAGAGCTCTTATATTGGGAACGTCTGGTCTTTCTCTTCCAGGTTTCTGGTGAAGTACAGAGAAAAATTGTGAATTGAAATTCTGTCAAGTTAGAAGAAGACCCATGAGCACTTTGCACCATGGTATCTTTGCTTACAGTTGCACCAAAGAGAGTGATGTTCCCTAAATGGTGTTACATTCGGATTATCTTGTGCATATTCTGCAGAGAACTTCAGCCAGAAGCACACAGTTGAATCTTCCTAATACTTCTTAGCCTTGTGTTCACAGATAACGTACTGTTCCTTTATAAATAGTGGTCCTTAGCTTTACATGAGGCTTCCTCTTTTAGAATATTTTCTTATTTCTTGTTTAAAAAGGATGGGGAGAAATGAAACACGAGCCACCACTTGCTGGGCTGTGCTCCGAGGTACAAAGATGCAGTACCTGGCAATCCCTCAGGGACGCTTTGCTACAATTTGCTCCCACTAAGAGTTTGCACTGTTAAAAAATTGCAAGTGTCTCACTGCTGCAGTGTTCATGGCTTCACCAAGGTGAACAGCACCCGGGAGTCAATAAGGCATTTCTCTTTTCGTGAACTGCTATGGATTACCTAGCACAATTGCTTAAAGTAACTTTAATTCTTCCTCTGGAAGGCAGCTGGCACTGAGCACTGTTGGAGGGAGAATGCTAGGTAAGGTGGACTGGTCTGCTCTGCTTGGGGCGTTTCTGAAACCGCTTAGGATCAGCTCTTCCCTTGTCCCCCTGCACGCTGTGTTGGCCTTTCACATGCCCTTTGGCTATCTGCACTCTCTGCTCAAGGGCCACTGTTTCTGCCACCATTTCTAGCTCAGTTCTTGCATGTCAATCAGTTCTGTCCCTGCATTGCTTTGTGCCATCTCCGTGCCCTTCCTCCCTGCTGTCTTCTCCAGGCTCTTTTACATCTCCCCAGGCCCCGTGCTACCCCAGGGCTTCCTTAGGTAGATCGGGCTATTTGCTCTCGGGTGTCTTAGGCTTCTCCTTAAGCACTTATCAGCCAGTCCTGATGCTTCCTAATGCTTTGTAGGCCTTCTTTGGCCTACAAAAAGCATTTCTTAATGCTTTCTTTCAACTCCTCCTGTCCGTTTTCAGCTTCCCAAGATGACTTAGCCTTCCTCTGCCCACCACTTAATTTTTGTGATGTATTTTGTTTCTCCAGTCAGTTTTTTCTCTCTGGTCATTTTCCATTCCACATGAAGGTTAGCTGTCCTTGCTCTTATCCCTGTTCCCTCGGAAAAGACTTCGCTGTTCAGACTTGACACCCAGCTCACCCTCCTTTCCCTGCAGTTTGGCACCCCTTCCCCAGAGCTCCTGACCGACCCCTGCATTCCTCTGGGTTGTTGGGCTCAAGGAGAACAGCCTTGCCCCCTGGCCCAGGCCACCTGTACCAGCGCTCGGGGGTTGTGATGGCACTCATCGCTGCCTCCCGAGGGCATCACAGCAGCTCAGAGACCTCGCTTTGCAAAGAGCTGTGTATTTTTGTGAGGAGTCATTTCATGTGAACTTATTTTTTCTTAGTCATCTTTATCATCAGATGAAGTTTTGATACTGCCGGGTTCCCTAAACTCGGGACACTCTTCATGCTTAATGTCATTGAAACCAAAATGTAATTGCATTCCTGTGCCACCTATTCCATGATAATCCTCCAAAAGAAGTGTTTCACTCATCATCTGAGCCAGTGGTTTTAGTGTGGGCTGTGAAACAGTCGATCTTTAATTTTCTGCATGGAAGCAGAAAGGAGAGGGAAGAGACTGTGCAGTTCATCTGCTTTATAACAGCCGCATATTGAATTCATGTGCATTACCAGATCCGTGCGTTGTGTCGAGGAATGAAGGAAAGTGGAGAACTATACCAGAATTAATCTTTCTTTTGAACTGACATGAAAATCCTTTCAGTTATTAATGCTAGATTCCCTTCTGACAGAAGCCTGTACGCTGACTTGTCCCAGCGAACAGGGGTCCAGCTCAGACTGCCGTACGGAGATTACCAGAGGAAGGATGGCCTGGTTTCGTATTAAAGTGTGCTGATATCCTGCAGCACCCGTGGCACCTCTTCTGTCTTGTGAACGAATGAAGAGAGAGACAGGAAAATCAGCAGCCAGACAGCGATATACCAGCAAGTGGACACAACAGGCAGGAGGAAGGGGATCATTTTGCACATTATCCCATTTTTGGGTCATTAAGCTAAAGACTGCTTAGAGGAATTAAAAAAAGAAAAAAAAAAAGAAAAAAAAAAAGAAAAGAAAAAAGGAGAGAGTAAATGAGAAGTTTTCTGCCAGCCATGCTCAGTGTCTCCTACAAGCTGCAGCAGCCTGTCACTGGTGTCTCAGCCCTGAAGCTTATCATGGACATGTTGGACGGTGGGAGGAAGCCTGTGCATGGTGAGACGTCTGCTCCCCATCTACCTCCAGTGCTGTTTTCTGTTTCCCTTCCCAGCTTTGCTGCTGCTTTCTGCCTTGTCTAATAAGAATCTCACCTCTGGCTCTCTCAGTGGTACTGTGAGCCTGTGAAGCAGCATAAAATCAGTGCATCGAGCACCCAGGTGCAGGTCGTGCATCCCCCCATGCCCTGGGGTCTGTTTGGAGCCTGCGCCGTGCAGCAGGACGGCTGCTGGCTGGGGACAGCATACGGTCTGCAAGCCTCACTTCTCTTTTGCCTCTTTCTTAGCCTGGCTCCTGTTTCGGTCTTGCCTTAAGAGCAAGCAGTGTAACTGCAGCACTTCCAGCCCACCTCCCCTGGCTGCTCCGTGGGGCCCTGCAGGTGTCACAGGTCCCAGCTGGAGCGTTTCAGCGCAGTGATGCTTCCTTGTGAAGGCTGCTCTCAGCAGAAGGGAGAGGCAAGAAGTGTCACTGCACGTGAAGGCCCTACTTAAAGCCTTGCAAAATCTAGTGTACGAGCAGGTTTTCCCTAATCTTTAACAAAAGGTCATTTAACAGGCGTTGAGCTGCTGTTGCCAGGGGACTGCGTGGAGCACTCTCCCCGTTAGGGCAAGCCTTCAGCTGCGTTTGTCTGCCCGAGAGCTGTTGATGACAAGGTCATGTTCACACCTCTGCATTTCTGGGCCCTTGTGGCCACTAGAGATTGACCCGACACCTGTTGGCAATCCCTTTACTCCTGAAAACTAACTTCTCTCTGTTGTGCACGGAGAGCTGATGGGGCTGAATGCAAACTCAGCTCCTGCCTGCGGAGCCCGGCTGTTCCCTCACCCTCTATCTCACGTCTCGCCTCTTTCAGTGGCTAGCACCAAATGCGTGTGTCTCAGCACTTCCTACATAACAATAACTACTGGCAATATCTGAATGATTTTTTAGATAGATTCTAGTGCAGTCATCATCATATTTAAGTCCATTAATAGGACTTGCAGTCGTGGATTTTCCACTAAAGGCAATTCTCCAATGGCTGAACAACTCGGCCGGAGATGTTTTACATGGTTTTGATGGTAAGGAGGGAAGGCAAGCAAACTATTGCTTTTTATTGATGATCCAAGACTACACACCAGAGTTAATCCATCCCAATATGATGATGATTGAGCTAGAATCTAATGCGAAAACATTTGTGCATTACCTTTAGTTATTACTGTGTATTCCACTTCTGTGGGCTTTATTTTTTCTCTGTTCCTGGAAACAGATAGTTCTGCTTTGGAACATGATTTCCTTAATATCTGTGTAGGATGAAAATAAAGATCAGAAATGCAAGAAAACTAGCTGTGAAATTGCACTGGATGGTCGTTTTTCCCTTGTTTCATGCACTGTATGTGCGCTCCCCTCTTGGCAAAGGGCTGAAGCTGCTGCTCTGCATCCAGCGCCGATGTGCGAGTAGAAGCAGCACGACCATGCAGGTTATACAGACATCGGCTAAGGCTCCTGAATGAGTTCAGGAGCAAAAATCAAAGGTGGCGGTTTGTTTTGTTTGTGTGTGTTTTTACTATAAATATGCCGTTTCTGTAAGGGTAAGGCTAGAGTGCAGCATGCTTGTATCTGCCCCTAGGCCACAGAAAGCCTTGCTTTGATCTTGCATACAGAATTGCAACATTGGGAACTGAGGGATTTCCCCTCAGTCCAGCTTGGGTTCTGTAAACTATTTTGTTTATATTTGATTTGCTGTCTTACATGGTAAAGTTGTTCTTTGAAATGTATCGCGTGATCCCTTATAGGGGAGAGGGGATGGATTTTTTGCTGACAGTGCAGTATCTTCGCTATGCGCAGAAGTTAATAACTACATAGAAGCATATTGAATGTAGACAAATCAAGCGGCATGTCATAGCAGAAGCTGTTAGTCTTAGGGGATGTTTTCTGTGTGTCTGGAATGAATTTAGCAGGTGTTAGGTTTGTGGAAGTTCTCTATTTGTCTTGGTGGGTTCCAGGTCGTAATGGCCAGCAGCTGAGTCAGGAGTCCCTGCTACCTTGTGGTGATGAATCCCGGGGTTGAAGCTATGCAGCCTGACCTCATTCTTTATGTAACTACACAGGTGACAGGTAAAAATCTGGTAAAATTGTTTCTTTACTTTTTTTCAGGACTCTGTCGGTGTTGAGCTGACCCCGGTGATATCGTGATGATGAATGTGACAAATTACCATACACAGGACACAGCTCGATAGAGAATATGAAAGATTAGAGGGGGCATGAGGAGAATAGGACTGTACAGGGTGAAAGAAAGCTGTTATTAATAATCTGCTCTCAGCTCTGAGGAGCTGCAGCTTTCTGTGGCAGCACAGATTAAGCAGTAAAACTGACGCAGCTTTTACTCTGCACCTATTCTCCACAACGATGTGCATGTGCAGCAGGTGTCTTGCTTTCATAGGGCACTTTCTATATATAGGCTTGAATTCTGGAGCACAGAGCAGTGAGGTCCATGATGACCTTTACTTCCAGGAAGTTACGATAAGGAGGCATTTTCTGTTTCTCCTATACAGGGAAAGCTAGTACCTTCGAAGTCATGAAAGCGTCTGCTCCCTACATTTTACTCTGCCTGTTTTCTTGTCTAACCTTGGGAAAAATCCCAACTCAGCCAAGGGGTCATCTAACTTGTACCAGGCATAAAACCCTGGAATATAAATCAGTGTTACCAACTGAATTAATCAGCCTTTATATTGATGGAATGTGCCCTTCAGTAGGGAGAATCGCAGCATGCTCTTGTTGGGGATCAGTGCAGATTGCTTGATGGCGGAGTGTGCATTCAGGGTGTCCCTGGGTATCAGCAAGGTTTGTTCAATGCCAAGAGCTGCTTCCACGATTAACTCTCCGCCCTCCTACAAAGCTGAGCACAAGGCAAGGGGGCTGGCTGTTAGATGGGAGGGAGACACTGATTTTGTTAATGCTGCAAATGTCTTCAAACTTTGCATGGTGAGCCTGTTGGGAAGATGTGGTTTTGAGAACAATTCTGCACCAGTTGAAGCACAGCTATGTTAAGACTGGCTTTAAATGTATGACTTGGAGTCTTAAGATATAAAGAAACCCACGGTGTGTTCACTTAAACCTGAACATTAGTCTAAAAGTGTGTAAGTGTTTCCCTGCCCTGCGAGGGAAAAGAAAAGGTCAGTAAGCATAGATCGGGAGGGCTGAGTCTACAGAACTTGGGGCTGTCTTGAAAGATGAAGCTTGCAGTTTTCATTGTTCTTTAGCACATCTTTGGCCTTCATTGCCCAGTGCTGTGTTTCTTTACTTTCCCCCTATCTATCAGATGTCAGCAAGCGAGTGTGAAATGTTGAGAGTGATCTTCAGGCTATATCAAACCCATACAGGGAGCAGAGCCGGGAGGAGAGCACTGCGCCTGCGAAGTCAGAGCAAATGTTTGTAGAGCAGAGTGGAAGGTTTAGAAGCTCTCTCATCCTGGAAAATCTCCAAGGCTGATCACATTTGCAGGGTTTTTCTTTCCTTAATGGGAGCTGAAGCTGAGACATTGGTACAAGTGTATTGGTGCTTGGGAGGCTAAACAAGGAGAAACATAAATAAAAACTCAATAATCCCTCACTGGAGGGAACTAAGGAGCTTATCTGATTGGTTACAGCGTCAAAATGCACATCCGAAAAAACACAAATCCAGGAAAGAGTGTGGTTTGTTTTTTTTTTTTTTTTTTTTTTCCTAATCCAGTTTGAATCTTTTTAAACATTTAAAGGGCAGACAAAAGGAGCAACTATCATTTGAAATGAAGGAAGAACTGATACGCCTGAAAGGAAAATGTCAATGCCACAGAAACATCATAGCTATGTAGATTAAAGAGAGGCAATTTAGAACTTCAGATGACAATGCAGGGCTCTTAAACAGAGGGACTTTATAAAATACGTGTCTGCTATCAGTTTGATAAATTGGCTTGAATGGTCTGTAGTCAAGCAGAATTTTTCATATTTCCTTGCAAATGCACTCACCAGAGGCAGATGCTTTGCTCCCTCTGATTCCAACTTACTTCCCCAGAGCCGGGCTGTTGATGCCTTCACCAGCTCTTCCAGTTGTTCTTCCATTTGGGCTGTGGACAGTGGCAGCTGATGGTCTTCCAGTTCACCGGTGGTAGAAACTGTTTCCTTCTCTCCGTGTCTCATGTCCCGTGTTGTAGGCATATGTGGGCATGCAGAAAAAAAATTGCAACCATGAAATGGAGCAGTTGGTAAAGGGAAGAAAAAGAAACACGTGTGCTACATAAAGCCTTGCTCCCTTCGTTGCACTGCCTTCCACTGACGTTCGTGTTTGGTTTTATTGTTCTGTTATCAACGTTCCAGTAAGACTTGGGGAAGTAACAAAGATGCTTTGAAAGTTAGCATTATGTTGTAGGGGTATTTGTTGTCTCCACGCCTCAGGAGACAATTTGCTTCTGACAAGGAGAGAAAACTGAAGTGGAGGGAATGTCCTTCTCTATTCCAGGATTCAGTGGCCTCTTCCTGTCATGTTACAGCAATCCCTAGCCCTTGTTGGTGGCATGTGGGAAAACAGGGCAGGCTTTCAGCCACGCATGCCTCACAGAGGGCATTCGTGCCCCAAAGCTTGTGTCTCCTTTCTGTGGTATCAACAGGTCCAGTAAAAGCTCTTAGTCCTCCCTGAAATCCCTTTTTCCCATCTCTTCTGTTTCTCATGGCTGAAAACATTCCTACTGAAATAGCAAATGCATGCTGTGCTTTTATACATAGTTCCATTTATCTTAATAAAAGAAAAAACCCCAAACCTTGGGATTGTTTTTTCAATTGGCTGAACGGCCGCTGTCTGCCTGTCAGACTCGGAGCCCGGCAGTCACGGCTGCTCCCATGCAGCGGCAGAAGGGAGCCGGCGAGGGGCAGCCCTGGCAGGGCTCAGCGTGTTGGGGTCGCCTCCATGGCATCGTGTGGTTAATGCTGGGTAATTCTCTCTGTAGCTCATGGTAAGGTCCAGGCTTTATTTTGGAGCTATAGTTTTGTGTGTCCTGTTTTTCTCGTGTAGCTTATTTTGTCCAGATATGGTGATATAAAAGAAATTATTCTGTCTGTGAGAGTTTACCTCTCAAGGAAAGGAAGTAGGAGGAAAGAAGCTTACAGGAGCAAATTCTGGTTTTCCTAATTTATTTCTGCAGATAAACAGGAAAACAGCTTTCAAAGCGAATCTGGGGTAGGTCAATTTTGGATATTGTCAAAGCACCCTAGCTCGCTGATCTGCAGTTTTGCTCCTTTCCACCTTGAGCGTGCTGCAGTGGAGGTTCATTGGGGTCTGGGGATCGGCTCGGGCTGTATGCAGACACCAGCTTCCTCCTGCTCCTGCTGCCTCCTTTCAGCAGTGCTGATGGCCACGTTCTTGCGGGTTCCTCTCTGCCACCCCCTGCTTATTTCTTGGGGAATACGTCCACGAAGAGCTGCTGAATCCCTGCAGCCATCACTTGCCGACTCCAAAGGTTAACTGGTCATATCTGTGGCACCGCATCCAGCGCAGTCAGCTGGGAACTGTGGTAACTCATTCCTCCTCCTCAGAGCCAAGTGTTCTCTCTCAGTGGATGGGTTTTGGGACTTTGTCTCGTCACTGCGTATCCTCGTGCCCTGAGGGGAAAGCGGGTACCTCTGTGGGAGCAGCGCTGGCTGAAGCTGTGTCATTGCTGACGGGTAACTGAATTCCACAGGATGCTTGAGCTCAGAGATTGAGCACATTTTCCAGACTGATGCCCCGTGCCTGTATGAGCAGCAGATTTCAAAAGCTGCAGGATTTCAGTACTCTGGCTGTGTACATAGGAAAACTGGGGGGCTGGGCAGGGAGCTTTCTGGATAGCTCAGAAACTTGGCAAGAAGCTGCCTGGCCTCAGCAGTGCCTGGGGGACGGCGACTTCTCGGCCAAGCAAAATGCTGGCTCTGCAGGCGTTTAGTCCTGTGCTGAGCAGCTGGGCTGTGCTCTAAGCCCCTCTGCATTACTGGCCATGCCCTGTTGCACTGTGTCCCTTGACATCTCGTCCTGGGATGCGGCTGGGGGGTTCCTGTTAATGACAGTAATGCAATCTAGGAAGCCTTTTTAGGAGGCAAGATTTATGGTGTCTGTGTGTCTGCCCCATTTCTGCAGACAGCTCTCCTAATGATAAAGGTTCCTGTGGCTCAGTGTGATGTAAACAACTTGATGGATGGCCTGCAGCTTGTAGAGAAAATATCGGAAGCTTTTTATTTATTTGTAGAGTGTCCGAAGGGGCTGCCGACAGGTGGCTGGTACGGGCAGGCGGGTTCATCATCTTGCGTTGGGTCTGGGCGCCAACCGAGGCCAGTGCTTCTACTCTGAAAATGATCTGTGGACGAAGGTGTGCGGGACGGAGCACCAGGCTGCCACGTGCTGCTGGCTCCGGGACAGCTTAAACACAGACTAAGGGAAGAGAGAGTGGAGTAACACAGTGACTGGCAGTGGTAAAGTAATTCTTTAATCCCTTTTTAGGAAAAACACAGATTCAGTGATTGCGGTGTTCCATCGTGCAGATGCAGGTTTTAATTGTGGAGTAGTGGGATAAGAATAGGGCTGCAGCCATTTATTTTAGTGACAACAATACAGTATGTTCAAGTTCTGAAAAGGGTATTCTCCATCACACATAGGCAAACGCTGCATGCATAGCTCCTGCCTGTATTTCTGCACCTGCGTGTGCCTAGTGCGGGCACAAGCACTAATTAGCTTTTCAGGTGCAGAAATTCCACTTAAAATTGAAGCCAAGTTTCAGCTGACATAAAGATGTCAACCGTAGCAATAAAACGTCTCCCTAATTTAAGAACACTAGAAGGCTAAATAAATTAAATATTGAAATACATAGAAATTCTTATGTTGGAGTCGATGGGTATAAAATTATTACTAACATAAAATAGTCACAAATCTCCTTCTTCTAATTTGTGGCGTGTAGGATTGCCTGCATGAACTGCGGTCTACCTGAGAAAGTTTCTGACCAGTGGGGGGCTTCCCACGGACTCCTTGCAACTTCTGGTACCGCCGAGGAGCTTAAGAAGCAACATTTCTTCGTGCTGCGTGTCCCCTGCCACCCTGTAGTAATACCCAGTTCTTTTTGCTTGCTCGGGAGTGACTGACCCCTTGTGCTAGAGGGCGTGGAGTTGCCTCTTTTGTGGTTTCAGGGCTTTAAAGGGTTATCCATAAGGGCAGGTCGTTGTTCAATATGGGCTCAGCCAATCCATTTTAGCGCCAATGGACATCGCCTAATGGATCTGCGCTGCAGTAACAGCTCTCCTGGCTGGGTTTGAAAGCATCAAAGATTTACACAGGTCACCTTGAGATTGTTTGCATGGAGCTGGGAAAATAGTTCCTTGGGGTTGTTTTTCTGGAAGCTTAGCATTGTGCAAGTATTGACAGCTAACTGATTCGGTGTTGAAGGATTTTTAGGCTCCGAACAATTGATTTTTATATGTATGTAGTCTGAAATTCCAGATAGACTGGGTGAACCACGTGCAGCAGTGCTGCATAAATAGGTAATAAGCAGCCTGATCAGGGGAGGGAGGTAGAGAACACCGAGGCCAAGGCAAGGTTTTGCTCTGTGCGGAAGAAGTAGGAAGGAGAAGAGTTTGCAGGGTGTGATTCCTGATGCCCTCCCTGTCTTTACATGGGACCTAGGAAGGTTGCTATGTCTGTTCCACAGGCTGTTTGAGAATTAACTTACTGGATTTATTTATTTATTAATCATGTTTGGGACCTGTACTGTAATAAGTAAATTAGAAGTGCTTCTTAATCACTTAGTTTTTTTTCTTGAGGTAGGCTCACTTCATAGCCCATCAGGATGGGAAACACGTGTTTTCACTTTATTATCAATACTTTGCATAACCTAGTTTATGCTAGGTTTTATCATTGCAGATCAAATAGAAAGATCATAGTTAAAAATTGCACCATACTGCAGTTCCAAAGTGGAGACCAAGTAAGGCTGCATGAGAAACCTTAATACCTTCAAGTTTGACATTGCTTTTTCTTCTTGATGCTTGATTTGGCTTCTAATATGTGTTTAGATATCCTAACTAAATACTAAGAAATACTAAGAAAATGTTCAGGCATGTCAGTGGTGATTTGGGGTTCTGTTATGACAGAATTTGTCTGATGCATTCAAAGGAAGGTAAGAGTTCATTGGGAAGGAACTTGCTGTACCTGTGATGGCAGTTTGACATGCAAGCAAATGGGCTGAAAGGGTAAGCACACAGCAATCCATTGCAAACTAGGTCACATCCACTCAACTCACACGACCTGGAGTGAGAAGTCCAGTTTTCTCATTTTTCTTTTTTTAGGTTGGCCTGGAAGAGGCTGACAAAAGAGGAGGAATTGTGGCTGATCTGTTTTTTTCCCTGCAGGCAATTTGCAGATCATTTTTGCTGGGTCACAATAGACATACCTTATTTAAAATCCAACATGTAATCCCCCCCATCCTCACCCCCAAGCCACAAGTCTTACTAACAAGATGCTGATGTTCTTCCTGACAAGATGAAGCTTTTACTTGAATGTTAATCATGTCACTCAGGCCATGATCTCTGCAAAGTGGTACATTTTTAACTAGGACAAGCATTCATTATGTATTAGCTATGATACTGACTTTTCCTGAATGACTTTCTGGTACTGTGTAATATGAACGTTATGTGATTTGGTGATCGTAACTGTCATTATGTTTTGGCTCTGAGCTGACTGCTTGTAGAACTCGTGCATTTGGGATCCACATCTTCAGTTTAATACGTACTAAAATATTTACTCTTCCTGCTATTTCAGACTACTTGTAAAAGAGCAAGAAAGAAATGCTCTGCCACTCGTTCCTGTGTCTTTTTAGTTGGGAAAATCACTATTCTGGACAGTTGTATTGCTGGGCATTAGGAGGACTGGATCATTAATATTTAACTGTGTTGGAAGTAGAAAGCACTGTAACAATAATAATAATTCGCACTTGCACAGCACATTTCTCCTGAGGATCTCAAAGCACTTTACAAACCATTTAATTAAGCCTTACTAAATCCCTCTGAGGTTTATTATTAGTCCCATTTTACAGATGGTTAAGCAAGGGCATAAAGAAGTTAAATGGTTTGCCTAAATGAGTTAGTGGCAACAATAAGCGTGTACCTTGGGAGCCCTGACCACGTCTCCTCTCCTAACAGAGGTGATGTCAAGTGAGCAGAGCGTCTGGCCAGCAGCAAAGAACTGATGCAGCAGAGCAGCTGAAAGGGCAAGTGTTTGGTGTGAGGTAGCTTACTGTAAGTACTCTCTGGAAATGCCATGGTGCTGTAGATTATGTTATCACCGGTGTCCTGGCTGTGGAGGAGAGGTACGAGCACGTACAGAGCTTGCCCAGGGATGGACAGGGCCTGGGAGCCCACAAAGTGGCAGCAAGGAGTGAGGGTGGGTTCTGACTTTCCAAGGCTCCTACATTTCATTCCTTCACCAGCAACATCAGCACTGCTCAGTTTCCACCCTGTAAGAGAATGGTGCTTTTTTTTTTTTTTTTTTTAAATATTAGTGCAGCTTTGGCCAGCCAGGAGCTGTTTTATCCAGTGAAGAAAGAAGTTCTTACCAATGGACTTGAAATTATTCGTATCATTAGCAGCTGCTTCTCCTCAGATGCCCAACATGAAAGGTTGGTTTATCAAGACATAAAGCAGAAGCACACAGGCAAGGGGGACTAGAGCTCGCTGCTTAGCTGAGAGCCACTTAGGAGGGTGTTCGTGTACAAATGCATTAGATTATGGTTAAGCAGCTTATGGACATAAAAACACATTAGAACTTTACAGCATGCTATAAATTACAGTTTTGCGGCATTCAGAGCCACAATGTTAGGTAATTACATTCATTAATCTACTACTAAGAGCACATAAAGTTTCCTCCCAAATGGTACTGTGTGTGCTTGTGCTCAGCTGGGAATGCACTGGGAAGGGCCTCCCCCCGTCCTCCTCCGCCACTGTTATGCCTTGCTCGGAAACTTCCTGATTTTATGATGTTATTAGGCAGACCAGAGTTTCAAATAAATTGGTCTAAACAGTGAAGATCCACAGTGGAAGAATTTCTGATAATCTTGTTTCACGCAGCTCTAAGCTCTTTCTAATAAGCTGTGAGCTGCATATGGACTTACTGCAATCAGTTAGTTGGGAGGAAGTTATTGCTTGTCATCCCTCAGGTGATCCATCTGTGCCCTGCCACTTGGAGTGAGTAGTCCCTGTAATTGTTAGTCTCAGCAGCTAATATTCTGTGGGCTTTCCAGCTTAGCATCCCACACTTCATTTTCTTCTGTGCAGAAATAGTTCCTTTATTTAGAACTCAGCTGGTGTAAATTAGAATAACTGCATTTGCGTGTCCTGGATGTATACAGGCAGAGTGTCTGCCCCACTTGCCATCTCCTTTTTTTTCCTTTGTATTGCATTGCAGGAAAAGTTTGCTTGAGGTGCAGCCTTATTCTGTACAAGCAGTCTTCTACTGATTCTTTCTTGCTTCAATTTCTCTTTTTGAAAGACCCTTCTTGGCCATTTTTTTTCCTCCCCAATGGACCAAGTTTTATTTTTGATACCTTCTACTCTCAGACAGCAAGCTCTCCGATCTCTGTCATTCAGCCACATTTTCAGTGGTCCTTTCTACTCTCATCGTGTCCTTCTGGGTATGTTTGAGAATTTTTAGCTGTGAAAACTAGAAATCAGAGTTTGGTGTGCTTCCTGATGTATTCCCTGTTCTAGCATGCTGTTGTAGTCATTTTAAAACTTAAATGTACCCCCAAAAGCAAAGATATTTAAAAAAAATAAAGCCTATGATAAATACATATATCATCTTACATATGTAGCTTAGCTTCAGTAAGTCAGAAAAACAAATCTGTTCTGTCTTTTGGTTGTAAGATCTTGATGAATTTGATTATAAAACTCAAGGGTGGGCAGCTCAACAGGAGTAGAAGGCTGTAGAAACAAACTTGCTGTTTGTTTATCTGTCAGTTCATCAGCTGGGTTTTCAGTTGCTGGTCTGCTTTCACATCAAGATCATCTTTACATCTGTATAAAAAGAGCCATGAAAGCTACCTGGGTGACTGAAGTACGAGGAGCTGTTCCCTGCGACAGTGACGGATGCTTCATCACACTGCAGTCGTCAGTGGAAGGCATTCATCTTTGTGCTAAATGGAAGTAGTTTCAATGACACTTGAATGCTTCGGTTTCTAGGGAATTTCTTTGTCATTCCTGACAAATTTATTATCCTGACCATTAAATTAATAAAACACAGTGCCCACAGCAACAGCTTTTTGAGGGAAGAGATTTTTTGGTGCCACAGAAAACCCCTCAAGTGCAGTGTCCCAAGCTGTCCCCTGCCTACTGCCCTGGGTCTGTGTCCCTATTGACCAGAGGAGGTGGGAAAAAGCAGCTATGGGACGCGATACAAGGAGCACATAGAAATAGGAATCCTTGGTTTTGAGGGCAGCAAATTCTCTTTGCCTGGCTCGGGGTCTGGTATTGGGCAGCAGCAGCCGCTCGGCTGGAGGTGAGTGTGGTCCTGCAGGAGGGCGTCGGGGCAGAAGGATGCTCTCGGCTGTCACCTACGGCTGCGAGCCTGCTCCTCGCCCTCCTGACAGCACAGCTGCCGTTTGGGGTTAGTGTCAGTCATGGATTCGGGCGATGGTCAGCAGTTGTGCATGGCTAACGCCGTCCATGGACACCCACAGCTCCCCCCTCGTGAGCAGCCGCGTGGATCTGCGCTGCCCTTGCTCACACACACAGTCCCAGAGCTCGCATTGCGCTGAGCACTTTACTACTCTGCTCAGGCGTTCAGTGACTTAATTGTGTGATGGTATTGATGTAAAATTTAACAGCCACTGTGCGTATTGACTATAGCTTCATTGGTTGCTGCTAGAACATGCTGTGCTATTGCCCTGCTATTCATTTAGCTGTTTTGGTCCATTTATTAGATATTACAGAGATTTTCTTTTTTTTTCTGGACAGAGCTGGTAGTGATTTCTGCAGTGGAAGCCTATTGGGAACGACTCTAATCTAGTTTCTGAGGATTTGTTTATTGGGGCAGCACATGCTGGGCTAATTTCAGGGTACGTGTTCCACGGTGTCTTTTCTATCCACAAGTAAATTTCCAATGAGGGGATGCAGTCCTTTGGCAGCAGGCTTTGTTGTTTTATTTTGGTTTATTTTTATTTTTTTTCCCCTCCCCAAAAACAGCTAAACCAAAATTGGCTCAGTCAGTATTTATTGGCAAATTAGTGTTCCTAAAGACTTCCTTTTGCTTGTTCTTTTCTAGAGCTTGGAGAAATAAGATTTCACATAATGCATCTGGGATTGGATTACTGGATTGAATTTTGCAAAGTACACTAGGGATAGCTGAGCCTGTTTAGAAAGCAGCTTAGCCTCTCTAAGTCAGTAAAAATTCAATTCATGATAGTCGATGAGGGATTTTTCAGTGTTTTTTGGTTTGGGTGGTTTATTTGGTGTCGGATGGCCACATTTCCTTTAACATGGCTTACCAAAGTTTATTAAGCTTTCGGTGGAGAGGATGGTGGGATGCTGCCTTTCTCTGTAAAACAGGAAGGGAAAAAGCATCCTGGGAGCTGACTGCCCTGGGCCTGCTTGTTGAACGTGAGCATTAATTCTCATAGGAGCTTCTCAGCCGAGTTTGTATGTTGTGACTGTTTCAGAAAGCCACAAACACAAAGGACAAGACGTTCAATAGTTGCCAAAGATGAGGTGGGGACTGGTTGTTAGTTTGCATCGGTTCCTTTGTGTGCTCCCGAGCTCCCTCCCCCTTTTTCCCTGCTGTGAGTTGAGGTTTTGGTCCTCAAAACCAGGCCAACCACATGATTATGGTGCAGATGGCAATAATCTCTGCGTGTGAGTCTGACAGCAGATCTCAGGACGCAGCAGGGTTTGGGAAAATCCCCCTCTGTTGCAAAGATGGATCCCATCCCAGAAGAGTAGTGTCTGGATGTAGGTTCTGTATCTGTCTGTCCAATTGACCTGATTTATTTTTTTTCTGGACTTTTTCTGTTCCGAAGGCCATTGATATGGTGGTGCTGGTGCCTCCTGGCTTTGATTCTTGCAGCTGCATTTCAGGAGAACACCAGAGAAGTTTGTGCAGGGCTGTGCCAGCCTCACTGAGGAGGGCTGTGAGTTTTGAACTCAGGGAGGTAGCTGGGATAAGGCAGGGGGAACAGAGAACCAGGAAGTTTGGCAAATTCATCCATTGCAGTGTGGATTTGTCAGGCTGTGGAATAAGGTTTACCGAGGTCATCAGGAATGCAAGAAGTGAGGGGAAAATGATTCCAAATGAAGGGAAAAATAATTCTGGATGAGATAAAGACTGCAGTGGGTGGAAACCGTAAAATATTTGGCTGAAATGCTGTGTGGTCCTGTGCCTCCTGCAACAGTCCTGAGAAGGGTGTTGCAGAGGGGTGGTACATCAGTGGCTGTATCCTTCTCATCCTTAGATGGGAAATGGGCAAAGAAGCAAAATGCGTTTGCTCTTCCAAAAGGAAGAAATAATGGTCATGTAGGTGGGGTTTAATGCTCTCAGCAAATCTTTGCAGCTTATGTTTTTATATTATAGTCATTTTCTTGAGTCAGACATCCCTGATGCCTGTTAAGTAAACACAGAAAGCATAGATTATGAGTTAAGAGTATCGACAGCATTTCAAGTGCTATCAGAGAACATTTAATTCAGTTTAATTTTGTGATAAATCTCATGTTTAATCCTCTGGTTGCTCTGTAATCATGTCTCTATTGATCTTTTCTGAATGACTGCATGCAGTTTAATAAACTTTGCCATTAACCCGAGCTTTCTAAAGGGGGAGATTGATTCCTGTATCAAGTCCGATAGAACCAATAAGCACCTGAACATCATTAAATCTGTCCATTATAAAACATTTGCATTAAGATCAAAGTAAAAACATAGAAGTGAATTTGCAGCTTATTAGAGAGTTTGCAATCGGAAAGTCTCGGTATGTCAGTCAAAATCAGCGGTGGTTTTCAGCCTGGCTGATTCAAGCTGACACCTCCTTTCATTTCCTATTTCTCAAATCCGTCTTTCATCCTATTGAGTGACCTCCTTCCTTCCCTCTTTTCCCAGCCATAATTATATCCTTTAATGTATTCCATCTTTTTCACTCCAGGCATTTGCTTAGTCCAGGTTCTTGAGGTCATTTTTGCCTCATAATAAAACTACAGGGTTTAAGTGTGTTGTTGGCACATTGGTTTGGATTTATTTTCTGTCCTGGACTTCTTTTATAAGGAGTGCCTTAGATATGCAAGATATAAAATAGAACAGGAAATGGCAGGCAGGTTACAGAAGTGAAAAAATGGCCTTTTTCTCAAATTCCTCCTTTTAAGGCCTGTTCCCAGTGTTCCTCACAGGATGACTCCTAATGCCTGGATCCGTGAGAGGACATGTACGCTGCTTGCACTGGGACTAGTGGCTGAGCTGCACCAAGCACGACCTGAATGCCTTTGTTGTGTGTGCGGTGGCCTTGTGAGCATCTGCACATCCCCTTGGTGCTGGGCAGGCACGTGTCCCTCCAGACACTGCGGGGCTGAGCTCTGGGGAAGTGCAGCGTGGCACAGTACCACCTCCCCTGCTAGTTTGGTGTTTTGTCACAGCAGCACTGCTCCTCCAGAGACGAAAGACACAGTTTCCCTGCCTGCTCTTAAGCAAACAGGGGCTGGGTAGACAAGGGAGGTGCCCGAAGGACAAGGAACTCCCCGGCACGAGGCTGAGGCAGGGGAGGCTGCAGGTCCCATGGGGCGTACCCGAGGAAGCTCGGCCTGAGCAAGTTGAAGGGCAGCAGGGGCTTGGAAATGAGAGATTGACTTCACTGCCGTTTGCAAAGTGAACTGATGAACAGAGCAACCCCGAGATGTTTTGTGGCACACAGCGGTTGGACGCTTCTGTTCCTCACCTAGAAAATGGCTGCTTTGATCCAGGTCCGAGCAGAGGGAGATGTGCTCTGTGATCCTGCATCACCTTTGCAGTGTCTCGTTTTGTTTTGGTTTGTTTTTCCGTGCATGTGCGTGGTGCCCGATGCATTTACCTCATTAAGTACTTAGCATTATGAGGCACAGATGAAGTAGGATGTGGTTTTACTTCCATTTTACAGGTGAGCACTGGTGCACGGAGAGGCAAAGGCCCAAATTCACAGAGCCATTTATTTCCTTTGGAAAATCAGTCAATGGGAATTAAGTAGCTTTAGGCCCCTGAATACCTGCTTTGTGGATTGGGGCTGTGCTTACTGGCCTCAGGTCACAGAGAGTCAGTGGAAGATCAGGAATTTCAACACGTCCCTCAGTACCCCATTAATAACATACTGTGTCAGTCTGGCCAGCCCTAATCCTGTGCCTGATAGGGTACAAGCAGTGATAAGATCAGACAGGAGAGATTTGGATACCAGCACCAGCAAGCAGCTTAGAAAACAAATCTTCAAGAGGAAAGGTTTCCTTCCAAGTGCAGACTGATTCCTGCTTAAGGTTCTAATTCTCTTCAACATATTCTGTAGCTCTCCAGAGATGCATTGCAGAGCTTTATCTGCTTTCTGCTTCGGGCAAGTTTTTACAGAGAGACAGCAGTTCGGATGCTTTCTACAGAAGAAATGGTTACAAGTTCAGTCAAGACAGCCTGGTATACGATAAAGCGTGGTTTGAATCTAAGTATTGCTCAAGCAGTATTATTCACAGTTTTCGTAACTCCTTGCAAGTTTGCTGGAGGCATTAGGAAGGCTCTTGACTTGAGATGCTCTGTTTTGGAGCTGTGGATCCCCTGACTGCATCCCTACCAAGTTAAATTTGTAGCTTCTGGGCTGTATAAACAAGAAATATGACAGAAATTGCTTTTCCAGTCACTGAATAGCCCTGAACATTAAATGACACTTCAGGTTTAAAAGATCTATCCACAAAGAAGCTGAAAGTTGAATATTTGCAGAAGATGTCATATTTTCAGCCACAGCACAACTGTAAGTGAAATTTTCTTTTTCTCTGGTGTATGAGTTAGCTTTACAGGATCTGTGCCTTGTAATAAAACTGAAGAACATCATCCTTGCTTTTTCCTTTTTATATATTCACACCATCTTCTGCATACATTTAATACATTCTACATACAAGAAAAAAAGAACTGTGTTTGCCCTCCTAGGAATGGATGAATACACCTGATGCTTTCTTTTTGGGTGATGCCAGGTAGATTTTGGAGCATCCATTGCCCTAAAGCTGAAATGAATGCTTTGCTGCAAGGATTTGATGCATTAGCAGAAGTGGAGGAGAAGACAGAAAATGTGTGTGGCAGTTCTCCAGTGCTCTGATTCTGTGTACTTGGTATGGTGGTTTACACCTTTGTAAAGTAACAACAAAATAATTCTGGTATTTACTTTACCTGCGTATGTGAACGAGGACTCTTGAGATAGGAGCAACTTAGATCTGCTTTGTGAGTGGTGAGAAGGACAAGGCAGTGCTAAATCTGGTCTGTTATGTTAAGCTTTACTTCTGAGCTGCAGAGAGTGGGATTTGCCAATGATCAGCACTATACAAGACTGTAATCCCTCTGGTTTTTTGATCATCAAATTTATCTTCACTCTATCTGCTTCCTAAGGGAAGAATAAGCCAGCAAATGGAAAGGTTACTTATTGCTCTCTATCTTAAACTTTTGTTCTTTTCTATTTTTTCAGCCTGAATGCTAGCAGGAGATTTCTTTTGCAGATGGGAAGTTGAGCCGTTGTTTTTTCCTCTAATTGCACATAGTTCCTGATCCTTTTCCTAATGAAGCATGGTACAAAGATCACCTTAACTTACGTGATGCGCTCCTCTGGTCATATCTCAACACACTTTCTGTTTCTCTCTCTCATTCTCTCTCCTTATTTTCTAATCACCGTCCTTTCATTTTAAAATGTCTTCATCAGTCTTTTGTGTGAGGTTGTGTGCCGTATGCCAAGAACAGCAATAGAGTTAAGTGCTTCCGAGGGAGGGAGAAAGAAAATCAAGAGGAATATCAGACAGCAGGAGCTTGGAGAAGAGAAAAGCCAGTCTTTCAAGTAGTTTGGCTTCTTGACCCACAAGACAGAAAAGCGTTGTTTCAAAATATTATTATTTTAAAAGCTCAATAATTATAACCCATTATTACTTGAAGATTTTTGGTTAAAAAAAAAAAGGGCAAAATCTGCAGGTTGGAGTGTTAATCATCCGCTGTATTCTGTCAGAAGCTCTTCTAATCCTGTCCCTTTCTTTGCTCGTTTCTGTATTGTCTGTCAAAAGAGCTGGGCAGGAAGAGATTTCTCCTGCTTGCTTGCATGTGCAGAGGGGGGTGTCTCTGGTTTCACTGTGTACCTGTAAAGCCTCATTTGTGATACAGAAATAAATAACGTGTTTCCATCTCAATTCTCTCCCTATATACGGCAGTCTGTTTCCAGGCTGGTTTTACTTATGTTGTCTCGAGGTGGTTTCTTTGCATGGCCTCTTTGAGATCAGATTTCTGTTCTAGACTTGAGGAACGTGTGGCAGTCAAGCTGACGTCTTCTGAGGTGTCCTGACACGGTGCTTCTTAGTGGTTGTGGCATTTCACTAATCATTTTGGTGCTCTGTTATGTTCCCATAAGACAAGGAATCCAGAGGGTCTTCTGATCTGACTTAAAACTATAACCGATTTGTTATGAATGCTGAGTGCTGTGCTAATGAAGAGAGCGTGGAGGCTGAAGTCATCCACCTAGCCCTCGTGCAGGAATAGCAGGGTGAGGGTAGTCTTAGCCCACATACATTTATTCTAACCCTACCAATACAGGGATACCCTTTACAGGTTAGATTTATCGGCTCACTAGCTCCTTGGCCCTGCTTTGTGCCTGTCATTGGAAGGGCCGTTTGAATTGTGTGGCAAGGAGCATGTGTACCTGGCGAGCAGGGAGCCCGTGGTCAGCTCCCTGCCAAAGACCACTGCTGGGAAATGCAAGCTCAGAGCAGCCCCCAGTGACGTTGGCAGGATGCTGGGCAAAAATAAAGGACCAGTGCTTTGAATCACGGAATAAACAAAGGTGGAAAAGGGTCATATTCTTTGCTAAAGGAGTGGTTAAGAGCTTGGCGTAGTTTGGTTCTAAGATGGGACATGCGTTTGGGTCAGCATATGCAGAATTTGGCTGAAAATCATGAAAACTCTGCAGATCAGAACAAAAAGTGCAAATAGACTTGTCAAGGGAAAAGAATTCCAAAAGTTTCACTGTAGAACTGAAGAGTTGCTCAGGTATTTAGAAAAACTGAAATTATTTACGTTACCAGATCACATCACTCAGCGTGGTACATGATAACTGCTCAGTTGGATTATTTCCACCACAAAAACTACATTCTCCAAGGAGAAAAATGTTTGTCCCTGCCACGACCTGAAGCACACTCTTGTACTCAGTCACAGGCATCTGCACAGAACTCTTATGGTCCCAGCCTGCAGCTGGATGTGTTTATGCATCAAATCAAGGTTTTATTGCTGTGCGTAGCTCAGCTATGTAGAGTAAGGGTGCTGTATACAACTATGGAACCAGTGCTGTAAAAGTGCAACTAGGATGCTGTAGCAAAGGGAGCAAATTCACCCTGTTTTGGGGAGCTGGGTAAATGCTTCTCTGTACCTAACCTCTGATGTAGTTGAGCAGGGCGGGAGCAGCGAAAGCCCTCATTAATTGCTGTGAAGTTTTAAAATGAGCATCTCCAGGGACAGGTTTTCTCTCCACACCCCTCTTCTCTTTCTTTTTATTCCTCAAACAAAGCAAATAAACACTTTGAGAATGTGTCTGTGCTGCTCGCTGGGTGTATCAAGCACATTTATTTAAGGCCGGACACTGTGGAGAAAGCCCAGGGCCAGGGGGAATAGATTTCCCTTTGCTGTAAGGGGATGCTTCGTGAGCAGTCTTGGAGATGTAAGTTATTTAAAGCA
This sequence comes from Aythya fuligula, assembly GCF_009819795.1. Classification (NCBI taxonomy): domain Eukaryota; kingdom Metazoa; phylum Chordata; class Aves; order Anseriformes; family Anatidae; genus Aythya; species Aythya fuligula. Next base: position 2,255,887 of record NC_045578.1, on the reverse strand, counting down.
CGTTGGGGGATGAGGCTGTGGTACCGGTAACGCTCCCACTGGGTTCGAAGCTCTCCGAACCGTGACCTGACTCCTGCCACAGCTCCTGCTTGCAGCACCATCTCTGCAGCACCTTCCCTGGATGCGTTACGGAGTGAAACGGTTGTGGGTGTGCAGAAGATACGGACACTTATTGAAGATGATTTGAAATGTTGTGGAGACTGTGGAAGAGTCAGAACACGGCAGAGGCAATTCCAGATGCCAGTGGTGGATGCAGCTCCCCTGTTGTAGAGGCCCCACCTGGTATTTCAGGTGGCACATACACAAAAGAGGCAGGCACGGGTATAATAGAGACAGACGATTTAGTCAAATTTGCAGGAAAAGAGGTATCCTTGGACTTTGCTAGCAATTTGTGTCAGAGGCAGAAAAATCTCTAGAAAAAAACATACAGGCTTCTAGGCAGGCAGAAGCTGGGTGGAGTGAGAGCTTCAGGATCTCTTTCTTTTGGCAGGAGTACACAGGTTTCTGGCTTAATCACTCTGAACAAAATCAGCTGTGTGTACTTTGCCTTCCACAAAACCAGGCTGCCTCAAGAAAAACAGTTTCCTGGATCTGTAATCTAAGCTGGCGTTTCTCAGCACTTTCTCAGTGCTGGCTCCAGGAATGGGTTTTTCCAAACTCTTCTTGCATGGACTTGTTATTTGGATGACCGTTCTCCACAGTTGGAGCCTGGTATGCTGTAGTATTTTGGATGCTAAAAACGAGAAGGGGAAGCGAATAAGGCTGTGAATACGATGCCAGTGGATGCTTGAGAAGGATTAAACAAATAGCTATCAACTGCTGTGATCCTCGTTTATCTTCAGGTACGACATCAGTTTTTGCCAGCTTTGATTTAATAGGGCCTCTTAGTCTGAACAGCCGGCATTGTAGATCTTCGATTTTAGCTAAATATTTATTTTGTGTAGCATCTGTAGGCTTTGTGAATAACGTGAGAAATGTGTATAACTGTCCGTTTTGCTTTTTAGTGAAGTTGCTGTTTTGTAGCACTGAGTGCTGTTGTTGAAATCTTGAGTAATTACATTCTGCTGTTGTAAAAGTTGGTGTGTAGGAGTAAATTTTAATCTTTTGTACTCCATATCCTTGCAGTATTTTCTTTTTAAACATGCTTTTTATCACGTCAGGATAAAAATTTGAGTGTATGCTCATAGCAGTCTCTAAACAGATAAGAACAAGCTGAAATATTTTGCTAAGATCCCATGGCGTAAAATGAGACTTAGACACATGTGTATGTGACCGGTTTAGTTAAATGTGGGGAAACTATTCAATTAAGACACAGAAACTACATTATACATTTGTGTAATTAATTTTAGAAGAATAACCTAGACCTGATTTGAAGTATGAAGTGTTATAAACATCTGAGGATCCGAGTAGGTGGATCTCAACTTGCTGTACTCTTAAGAAAGGCATGATCACTTGGTTGAATTTAGGACCAGGGACGTTTATTTTGCTGAGTAAAAGACTTCTCCCAGATGACCAGGTTATCTCTGTATCTTCTTAGTAGAAGTAAGACACTGTTCGTTTGTGCTAAAAAGTGACTGCTATCCCACTGCAATAGTAAGTAGTTCAAAATCCAAGCAGAAGGGAGTTGACAGCCATATCGTCTTTAAACAAAGCCAGGTAGAATGCAATTTAAAACGTATAGCCAGGGCTGAACACGTTTTGGATGATCCTTTGTTTCACTTTGTTTAAATAGCGGGCAGAGCTGTTGAGAGTTCCTCAAAGCTTTTGTCTTTTTTTTGTTTTGATTGTTGCTTGTGTTTTTACGAATTACAATGCAGCTGTTACTGATATAATGACCTACTTTATTTCTAGAAGAGCCTGAAGTTGTTTACTCAGTGAGGTTTGCACTGGAAATGCACCCAGATGGTGCAGTTGGGTCGAGCCCTTTCCCACCTGCTGCCAGAGCTGGAGGGTGCACAGTGAGGGTTGCAGGAGGATTTCCTCCTGCTTAAGTGACTTGAAAGTAATTAGAAGCCAGTTTTACCTCTGCATCCGCTTTCATATCTAGTATGTGCCATTGAGGGTGGCTATCAAACAACGTATGTTAGAAACAGTCTTAATCTGTGCACTTATATTGTCTGGTGCTTCCTAAAGCCTGATTTGCAGGAGTGCTCAGCGCTCCCAGTAGCTGCTGAAATCAATGAAAGCTGTGCTTCATTAGGTAAAGTGCTCTGCAGAGCTAAGTTCTTTGAAAAAATCAAATCCGGGGTGCTTCCTAATGGGTGCTTAAAATTAGCAGACATTTTTGACCTGGACATGTTAAGGCCATGGCCTCCACCTATAAAATGGGAATGGTGCAATACCTTCATCTGGCTAAAGGGTCATAAAATAAATCAGTAGTATTTGTTGGGCATCTGATACGGCAGTGAGGGGCTGTATAGTAGGGCCTTGAGGAAATTAATAACCGTGCATTCGGAGGAGGGTTTGAATGGAGTGTGTGTAAACAAGTTTTAGATCCACATGTTGGACAAAAAGGCAGAAACAAAATCCTGAGTGGCTGCTCATTAACTGAACACCTTCCATTCTGCACGGGGAAATAATAGCACTCGGTCATGTAATTAAAGATTGTATCGTACTGCATACATACAAGAGGGCTGAATGAAGGTGGTGGTTGCAGCCTTAATCCTGGCCTTTCATAACTTCCAAGTCCTTGACTTGGTAACCTCAATAACGTTGCTTTAATGTAGCCTTTTTGTGTGTAATTTAAATCAGCAGCACCTGAAAAGGAACCTTCTGTTTATCAATGATATTGTTAACAAATGATTTTGGGATGGCGAATCAAAGCAATCTCTTTGCTACAGAAGCTCTTTTATAAAACATATCTCAAGCAGACAGCAACTTGCTTTTCTATTGTTTTGCCTTCATCTGTAATCACCACGTACAGTCCTGCAGCCTGGTGCAGCGTTTCATCTTCCGTCTGTTGCACAACCTTTTTTTTTGCACAACGCTGAACCACTTTGTTTTCAGATTTGAGAGATGCAGGAGGCAATGGATTGTAATTTCATGAAAACCAAACAAACAAAACAAGATGAAACCTTTCCGCAGAGGTCTAGCAACTTGAAGAAATTGCTGGGATTAGTGAACGGGCTGCTCTGCCCAGAGTGGTTGACATCGTGGCTCTCTTCACTGATCCCACATGTCCTAAAATACCATAATTTCCACTCTTTTAGAGTCCATTTCTCTTTTGCACAACACTTTATACCTGCCTTCCTTTCTCCCTGGTGGTGTTTTAAGAGTTTTTGCAATTTATTTCCCCCAAATAAATGCTTTTGAGGAACTATTTGTGCATTCAGAAGAAGGCACAGTGTGTTTAGCTATCTTATCTGGAGGGAAATGAATGACTGTTCTAAACATCTTATTTTATTTTCTGATTTTGAAAGATTGCAGGGACCAGTTACTGCCTTGTTTTCAGACCTCTACGTCTTGTTGCTGCCAGAAATAAAATGACGAAATACAAAGTTAGAGAGGGGGGCGTTGAAGTCTTTAAGACATTTCCATCCATCAGCTTTAAAAATCCTCTCCAAATGTAATAGAAAGCACCGTATGAGTTGATGAGGACCGCTGAGATCTGCGGGCAGGTTTGGTAGCTCTCTGCCTGGCTTCGTTTCCCATTTCTGAGGGGTTTTGTGGCTCAGGTTGTGCAGCTGTGTGCGTGCTGCTGTCAGCAGCCAGCGGTACCGCTGCGAGCCGAGCTGCAGGACTTCGCTCAGCTGCGGGCATAGCCCTCTTCACTGCTTGCAAACTAAACTTTTGTACCACGTTGTCTCAGCAAATATAGAGGTGCTGCTTTGGTTCTGTGCACTGGTTCTGGTTCCTTCTGCTGTTGGAGGAGGAACCTTCTGAGTTGCTGATGATGAGTGCTGGTGTCAGGCTTGTAGGGTCTGAGTAGTGCTTGGGGGCAGACTGATAGGCTCAAGGTGGTTTTCCGAACTACTTGTATTGAAGGGAACATTGACATCTCGTGACTGTATAATATTTTGAGGTGTTTAAGTGAAGTCTCTTCTTTCATTGTACCTATCTTTATTACTGGGGTGAAGCATGAACTGTTAGGCTCAGGCACAAAACTGTTGTGGACTAGCAAGAACCTGGGGAACAAATAATTGGAAGGTGGTTGTAGCCTTATTACTTATTATACTTTTTTACTGGTTGTAGCCGGTTATTACTTATTATACTAGCTCTGCACAGCAATCAACTTGTAGAGAAAAAAAATTAATACCTGGTGTCATGTTTAGCATGAATTTGGAAAGTAAGTTCTTGCACCGCTGGGATCAGACAGGCAGGCCGTAGCGATGACTTAGGACAGCTGAGGCTTGAAATCCCCGAGCAGTGCCTGAAATTTTCACCCAGAGAAGTGCCTGCGGGGCATTTGCTACACAGTGCACTCACAGCGTTGCTCTTGATCAAGCATTCCTACAGGAAAATGCTCTGATGAGGAGTGGAATGGGGCTTCTGGTGTCCACATGTATTTTTATTTATTTATTTTTGAGTATTCGTCAGAGGGAAGGGGCCAGGAGGAGAGGGCAGCTCGCACTGGGCTGGCTCTTGGTGAGATTTGTGGGAGCGAAGCACTGCTCAGCTGCCACTGAGGATCTGGTGTGTAATTAATAAGCTGTCATGTACATAGGAGGTAGATGGACTCTCCTGAAATAAATAAGGCAAAGCTGCCTGAAAGCCTAACAGTTGATGAGAATGCAGTGTGTCCTTCAAGCCTCCTACCTCTGGAAATTATCTGATGTACCCAAGGAGGCTGCTTCTCCTCCCTGCACCGAATGCAGGGCTTGGATTGAAATTGTTAATATTAATTGGGGCGGAGATGATTGCGGTGCCACCCCACCAGGCTTCGGCAGCTCTCCTGCTCGCCGACGTCGCGGCAGGAGCCCTTCAGCACGGGCTGCTCTCTGCTGCGGCACGTACAGCGGCATCGGGCTGATTAATGTGCCCAATAGAAGGAAAACAAATGGATTTTTTTTTTTAAGATTATACGGTACATTCATAAATATTAATGCACTTTTTTATGGAATTGTATGTAATTACATATTTATACATTTAAGTCACCTTCTTGATACACTTAAGGCACTTTGCTGATGAAAGATATCTCTGAGTAAGATGGTTTTAAACCATGCCTAATATGTTTGTATGATTTATTTAATAATGTGTGGGTTTGTGTGCTGGGAGAAGAGGAGGAAAGCCTACATTAAAGTTGGAATGTGCCGTTCACAGGGCATGCTGCTTAGCTTGAATCAGCTCTGTGGGTAGCTGCTGAGAAATACGTCTCGACATGAAATATTACTACATCTCCTTATCTATGTAGATAAGGTCTGTGCAGTCCTGTCACCTTAGAGTAATTACAGCTTATTACTCTAATCATGATGATGCCTGAAGTCCGTAATTAAGATTGTGCTGGCTAATGTACTAGCACACGGCATGGTACAGCTATTGTCCTGTCTAAACAACAGAAAGATAAAAATTGGATGAGGGAGAAAGGGCAGAAAATGGGGAAGTGATTTATGCAGGGCCGCCCTCCCAGCCAAGCACTGCCTCTGCTGAACCTGCCTCCGAGAGGGCAGAACCCACCCGGCCCGTTCCTTGTCCTCCACGGCCTCCTTCGTGCCCTCAGGCGTGGGGATCAGCCCGAGTGCTATTTGGGCTCATTCCCGTGCCTCCTATCCGCCTGTCTCTAAGCTTCTATTCAGTTGTGGTCCAGTCTCCAGCTGAAGAACTGGGGGGAAATATATCTATATAGTACTTTTTTTTTTTTAGGCACTAAATCGTGTATCTGTTGCAAGCAATGAGAGGCTCTAAGCTTACAATTCAATAATACGAGGTTTTGACCCTGTAATTTTCTCTGCAGAAATGTCAGCTGGTGAAAAGCAGCTGGCAGTTCTGGAGGAACTTGGTTGTCTAAACACCAGTCTCCGTCTAAATTTCATAGTAAAGCCATCCGCCAAAGTACTTACAGCCAGTTTTCAGGATTTGCAGAATGGGGAGCTTTGTGTTTTCAGAGCTCCCTTTCTTCCCTTTAGCCGTGAGCGGAGCAGACATCTTATTTTCTGGAGATTTCTGCAAATTGTTCCTTCTGACTTGGAAGGTGCATTTTCGTAGAGACTGTACAAGGCTTTGTGACGTCGGTGCTGCTCGTCTTTGTTGCAGGTGTATATGCTGATTTGCTCATCCCAACTCTTACATGAGCCAAACTTTGCTTTAGTTTTATGTGAACTATCATGAAACTTTATGAAATCACTGGTGGGGTTGTCTGCAACATGGGAGTCTTATGGAAAGGTTATCCTAGATATGCCTATAGTCTTCTGCAAAGTTTGACCCATCTTGCACCCTTTGTAAAGCTAATGGGAGCTAGTAATTTCTTGATGGCAGTGTTATCCCCATTAGACATTTTATAAGCTTCTGGAAACCTGCCACTGTTTCGTTTAGATCCATAGCTGCAGGAAAAAAAAATAATCCACAAAAGCTATTTAATCATTACAGGGAATATATATTTATATATATAGTTATATATATATGTATTTTTTTTTTCACAGAAAGATTCTTTTTTTTTCTTTTTCTTTTTACTCCTTCAACCTTTCACATATAAAGTGAATCCTTTTAATAGCATTTCTGTCTTGCAATATGAGCTATGTTTGAACAGAAGTCCTGTGCTGGTATAATGTGCTATTCATAAAGCACTGGATTTTTTGATACTAATCTGAAGAAAATAATCATAGCAGCGCAGTGATAATTATCTTTAGGCGTGTATGTGTTCTCTGATAAAATACCTCCTTGTTTCAATGTGGAGCACTGGACAAGATGTAATCCCAGTGCTTTTTTCTGCCTGGAAGTTGCTGTGTGGGAAGGGCAGCATCCCTCACTTTTTCTAGGGATGTGGTTTAGTGGTAGGTACTGGTGGTGGGGGGATAGTTGGACCAGATGATCTTGGAGGTCTTTTCCAACCTCAGTGATTCTGTGATGCTATGATTCATGTTACATTGCAGCAGGACGGGGCTGAGCACCATCTGGGTGAGGTGCTCCATGCTGGCTGTGCCAGAGGTCAGCGGCTCCACATAGCTGCTGTTGCTGCTCTTTTGATGAAGAATTGGAGAAATTGGTACTGCAGCGTGTGAGAACTTGCCTTGATGCATGGAGGCCGTGTATGTAAATCTAGAACCTTTCTAGGAAGGGAGACAAGAGGAGTGCTCCAAAAAGTCACTCTTCTGTTGGTATTTTGGCTTGGGCTTGTGCAGCAGGATCTCCTACCCTGTGCATAGTACTGATCCCTTTTTAATAGCCAGAGCAACTGAGAAGAGACACAGTGTTCTGGAAGTACTGATCCTGCTTTATACCTATGGATACTAGAGATCTTTTTATGAACTTGGATAAGGCTCCTAATTTTTCTGTTATGAATAACACTGTGAAGAAAAGCTTAGGATATTTCCCATGGTGTTTTGGGCAAAGAAAAGTTAGAATGAGAGTCTTATAGCTTCTGTTCCTTACTCCCGTTAATGCTTGTAAAATTATTCTTTTTATCTACTATCAAATTTGAACATTGACTGTCTTCAGTTTAATTAATCATCTCACTGGTTTTAGTTATGAATTTTGTGAAGCTCTTGTGCATTTGGGAAGCATTCTTTAATTAAAGCCAAACTGATTTTTGCTCTTAGGCATGCTTTTTTTTTTTTTTTTTTTTTTTTTATTGAAATATGGCATAATTTGAATTATATTCTCATGAACCTGAGTCTCTATGTGACACAGTGACCAACCAACCAATTTCTTTCTCTCAGCTTGTCCTGCTCTCAGGTATAATATTAAGTGACAATGAACAGAAAGATGGAGGCTTAATAAGATCCCACAGTACTTTATGGTAGGATATGGAGAGTTTTAGTCAAAGCTGCCAGGCACGTTAGTAGAGAATACTTACAGTATTAGGCTTTTTAAACAATATGTCAGTAAGTAGGAATACTCTAGTATTGTTGAAGTTCTTGGAGTAAATGGGATTCAGCAGATTGTATTCATTAAATGCCCAGTTTGTGTTGTAATTTCCACCTTTCCAGTACCTTCTAATTCTTCTCTCCCAAGGACCCGTCAGCCTCCAATTCTTCTGTTTTCCTCTGCCATTGATTTTGTGTTATTGGAAAACTTGTTTTCAAGTAATATTTATTTAAAACAACAACAAAAGAATTCAGTGTTGCAGGGTATCAGTAAGAAAATACAGTAACTGTAGGCTAAGTGACAAAACTTGTGCTTTTGACTGGAGTGCTTTTTGTAGACTGACATTGATTCTGGAGTTGAAAGAAAGGTCAGTTACAAACTTTTCAAATACAAACATGAGGTTTTTGTTTTGTTTTGTTTTCCTGAAATTTGGAAGCCTTCTGCTTAGGGCAGGCTTGAGGAAAAGTCCACTGAAGTCAATTGAGATTCATTGGCTCTAAATGGGCTTTAGGTCAGCTCTGCCATGTCCTGTCAAATACAAGAAATAAGTCAAAAGAAATGTGAAAGGCCATGGCTTGTTTAAATCAAAGGCAATTGTTAATTCAAACATTATAAACATATGCTGTCTTCTAAATGAAAGCTCACTTGATGCATGAGATGCCTGAGAGTTACATGGTTCATGGTATGAAACCTAAAGGAGTACGTGTCTGTGCACTCAGTATTACAGATCTTATTTAGTGTGTGGCTATCTTTTGATTACCTGGGCACCAGCGAAGACTTTTTTTCTTTTTCTGGTGTTTGTTGCATTGCCTTGAAAGTGCTTAGATAGTCACCTGGAAATTGCTGCCTCGAGCTGCTGTGTAAAGGTGCGGAGCCATATCTTAATCAATATCTTAATCACTGTGTTTTTCTTCTCTTCCTTCCCCTGTTCCCTCCCTCTGCAGAAGGACGTAGCTCTGAAGCCTCAGGAACGTGTGGAGAAGCGACAGAATCCTCTAGCCAAGAAGAAACGGGAAGCACTTACCAATGGGCTGGCGTACCTGCCGAAAAAGAACAGACTTCACCACCACCAGTACAGCTCCGACCGAGAAAATGATCGTAATCTTTGTCAGCACCTTGGGAAAAGGAAGAAATTACCGAAGGGCCTCAGACAGGTGGGAGAGAAGTTATCTGTTGCGGGGAGGGAGGGCTTTGACTGTTGGCCCATGGTATGTAGAAGTGGATTTCTCGTTTTGTGGGATTGCTGGTTTGTTTTGACCCCTTCAAAGTTGTTGTGCTGTTTGGCTCTCAGGTGCCACGTTGTGCTAACTCCTGGTACAGGAAGAGATTAACCAAGCGGGAAAGAGAGTAGCTTGTTGATGTTAGAGCTGAGCTGATTAATGAATGCCCAAAGGTTGGAAAGGGCTTCGCATAGGCTGGTTGCGAGACTGTCAGGGCAAACAAATGTGGTGTGTGTGCCATGTTGCTGTGCCAACTCTGTGCTATAAATATGCCTTCTTGTCTTTAGTCTATGCGCACAGAAGGATACAACCCTCTCTGAACATCAAGGGCAAGGTGAAAGAATTGTGAGACGGGCAGCTGTTAATTAAGACAAAACTCTAAGGCTGATTACAGGTGCAAGGAGCTCATTTGTAGGATGTCAGTGGTACCAGTGTGAGATCTTTTGGGTTACTAATCACCCACCTGTAAGCAAGAACTTCCTACCTTCCCAACACTGGCAATATCTGACAGCTATAGCTGAGGTATACGTGTGGCAAATGGGCATGTAACATCCATGATTACAAAGCTTGATGCTGGAAATTTCGGTCTCAGCATTGTGTTTCTTATGCTCTTTAAAAAAAAAAAAAAGAAAAAAATGTGTGGCAAATTTAATTCCTCTGAGAATAATTGTCATGTTTTGCTTTTTTGATGAGTAAATATTGATGTCTCTTGTGTATTGGTTATATACAGAAGACTAAATTAGAGCTTGGGCATTTTAAGCATAGCGTGTTCCTATATGGTCATTTGGCTCATTGTCTGCAAAACTGAAGTCTAAAGTAACGATAAAGAGGCCACCTTTGGCCTAAATTTGAATGATATCAACGGGTCTTCATCCAAAATTTATGCATTTAATGGAGATAGTTGATACTCTTTGAATGAATCTTCATCTTTGGTAGGTGAAAGCCAAACATTGCTTTGCAGAGAAATTTATAGACAGTAGTGAGAATTCACTGCTTCTCTTTGTGTAAGCGCAAGGAAATGGAAAAAACTTTGAGAAGGATGAGTTCGTTGACTTATGTTCAACTTTGATAATCAGTTACAGAAGCTGGTAAAAGGTTTTTCATATTTTTAAGCTTATTGTGCATATAAACTACATACACTATAGTGAACTTCAGCTGTGCAAGCACATTGTAAAATGCCTATTCTACGCTCCCACTCCTGTAAAAGATATTTCTGCTAATTTTATTTTATTTTGTATTTCTAAGGGATGTTGGGAAATTGTTGTAGAGATTTGATGCAATGGCTATAAGTAGTTACTGAAGGTTGCTCTATTTCCAGACGTTTTCTGTGTTCACCTACACCTCCTTCACTCTGTTCCTTTTCAGTATGTCAAATGGTAAATATATCTGCTTTGTGTAGTAGGAACTGGCCTTCGGAAAAGCTGACTTTTTGCACTATTTGATTCCCCTGGCATAGCCTACTGTCAGGTGAAACCTTTCTTCCTGGTACTTAAGCAATGAAGGAATCAGCCAAGCTGCTGATGGAGGTTATTTGTGAGGTTATGTTTTTAAGAATAAATATACGCTGGCTTGGAAGGTATTGAGTTGACAAATGTCATGGAAAATGGTTTTCCTTTTAGCTGATAAATCTGAGTACTCTGCTTAATTCCTGAGGGATAAGGCTGAAAGGAAATAAAATATCTTGTTCAATATAAACTTAATACGTTTGGTAGGGGTACAGCTCCTTAGATAAGAACATTTTAGTCTCTCAAACAGTTTAGGTGCTGACAAATCCAAATGGCTTTGGCACTTAGACTCAGGGGAAAAAAAGATGTCATGGGAAAGACTATAAAGCTTATTTGAAAAGACACACCCACAACCTTTATATATATTTATGGTAAGTATTTTCTGTCTTTTCTTTAAAGACACCTGGCAGAGACCCTGAAAAGAGGAGGAGCATGATGAGTTCTGATAATGATTTATCTCCTCTGATCATGTAACATCTTTCCTCTGAGAATGACTCTCAGACATGTTCTTGCTTGGAAGTAAAGTTGCTTGTCAAGGTTGTCAGATGAGAACTAGTCAAGAACTGGACCTTCTGCTGTTTTGTGCTTGGCAAAGTAGGAAGGTCTAAAGCCAATCTAAATTTTGTAAACTTCTGGATATATATGGGAACTTTGCCATAGTAAGGCTCTGTATTTTAGATGTAAGCAATGTATCTTGCTCCTGTTGTCCCCAGAGAAATCCCGAATTGTCACATGTGAGTATTAGGGTTGTGCAGCAGGATGTAATCTGTGCCGTAACTTGCATTCCTGTGGTGGCACGCAGCCTGGGCTGTGGTCTGTCCCTGTTGGGGAACATTTTATACCTGGAGATCTTGTTTGTCATTCTACCAATAGTTAACAGCCCTGTCTGATACGCCTTTCTGTGAAATCTGTTATCTGCTGGCAGTAACTCTCAGATGCAGGATTTACAGTATGAAGCTCTCTCATCAAACAGATTTAGTTGAAGTCGGCTACTGGAAGGACTGTTAATTAATTTTCAGAAAAAACCCTTGCAGTATTCATGCAGGTATTTATCCAGCTATGCTGAAATGCCTACAGGTTTATTGAAATCCAGAAAATGTGAAACTATAGGTTAATTAAGGCTCATATATTGCTAGAAAGAAGACTTTTGAACTCTGCTTTGTGAGCTTTTATAAATGTACGTATCAAATACCTCAAGGAAATTTTATTTGGTGTTAAGCAAACATAAGACTCATCAGAATATTTCTCCAGCATTTTCAATTTCATTTCCTTTACATTAATTGGTAGATGGCATGTTATTATGTATTTTCTTTTTTAAAAAAATCATGTGGAAACATTGAAGTGAACATTGTTAAATTAGAAAAAGGGTGGCACAAAATTTTAATGGTTTTTAATGTGGTGTTGTTCCTCAAGGTTGGAGCAGAATGGGCTGCGCTCAGAAATGCTGAATGTGGTTGTGGCAGGCGAGATGAGTGTTTTGATAGCAGGAGGGAAGGATCGGTTTTCTGTGTTTTAGAAAGAAGAAAAGACACTGACTTGCTGCCTCTGCCATTTCCTCTGTTGCTTTTTTTTATCACCTCTGCAGGGAGATTCATATACCTTGTTGTGGAAGAGGATTGCCTGTGCTTGTACATCAGTGATCAGCACGCAGGGCCCATGGTGCATTAGCTGGTTTATGTACGAGCTTTACATAGGAGACCAATGCTGTGAGGCTCTACCATAACTGGAGGAATCCCAAACCACTTGCAGAGGGTTGAGTCCCGATCCCAGACATTGTGTGAGCACAAAGAAGGAGACAGGCTGGTGGGAAGGGGCAGAAAATGAATAAAGACAGGAAAAGCGGTGATGGGGAGATGATGATTTAAGAGGTAAATTTCAGTGAGATAAGGGAAGATAAGAAGAACAGCAGAAGAAGACCCATGTATTTCTGAATCTGACAGTCATCAACAACAAGCGTTATGAACTGTGCATTAGCGTTAACCTGGTAGTCCATTACATAAATCGATTAAAGGGGAGGGAGAGAGGGAAGTATTGAAGGTTTTCCTTCTCAGAATCAAGTCCAAGATGCCTTTGGCAGTCTGGCCCTGAACCTATACATTTGAAGTTTGAGACTGCTGAGGCTTGATGGCTGATCTGGATGGTGGCTCTCCTCCCGTCCTCACTGCCTGCAAACATCGTGTCGCTAATTGTTCCGGATTCAGTTGCAGCACACTTGTCCTCTGGTGCCCGTGCGCTTCAGTAGTGCAGCGAACTCCTGGTGCCGAGGGTGAAACGGGCGTTGCGTGAGCCACATCTAATCACACGTGCGGTCAGGAATGGCTTTTGCACGTCCTTAGACAAGCCTGTACATGGCAGGTAATGAGTGCGAAGCGGGAGGTGGGTGCGAGCGGTGCGGTTTGTGGCGACACTGGTCGGGAGCTGAGCAGATGGGTTTGATTGTCACCGGCAGCGCGATTCCAGGGAGAGCTGACTGTGGTGACAAGCGATTTACAATGTGCTATTTACAGTTTGGGTTTGCAGTCTCTCAATGACATCTGAGTGCTCTTTAGCAACTGCTTTCATTACTGCTTTTCTAAGAGCTGCTAATTGAAAATGAAATTGTGGGTGGGCTTTGGGAGTGAAATAGCAGCTACAAGTATTATAGGCAACCATGTAGAACTGTTTAATTTCTTTTGACTCCCAACTTGCAGCTTTGTGCAGCAGCAAGGGAAAAAACGCATATACATTGGTACAGTTCGAGGTCAGATACCTTGGAAATACCATATAAAACATGCATGCACCCATAATGAGTGACAAAAGCTTGAGTCTCCATTTACACAGCTGCTGTGATTTGGGGTTACTTCGCCAGCAGCCAGTGGATTTAAGTGACTAAAACTGCTGAAGATCAGGAAAGAACCCAGACCTTGAAAATAACTCGGGTAGCACAGTAGAGGGGTTTGCAAGCTGGGCTGCATGCATTTAAGCTGGTTGGAGCTGAAGAAAATATTGTTACTGACGTGCAGGGCATGGGGCGCACACCCAAGGAGTGGTGTCGGCTCGGCATAAGGTCAGCAGCAGCCCTGCCTTGCAGAAGTGGGAACTGAGATGATGTTTTTTTCCATCTTGTTTGTGAAGAGTGGTATTTTTTTATTTCAAGCACCAGCACAGCCACTTTGAAATTACTAGGTTTGCTGTTTGTGTTGCAACCTACACAGCATGGTTTGATATGTGCAAGTGTTGCCAAAAGGTTGAAGAAACCCGAAGCAAATGTCACAAGCCACAGGGTTTTTTGCAGGAGCGCTGTTCTAATGACACTTTGTCTGCAGAGCTTTGGTTTTGTGTCATTCAAGGGTAACGTTGATTTGGATTTGCCAATCTACCTTATTAAAGGCATTTCATTTGAAAATCTAACTATGAAATTATGGAAACAATCAAATTATAGAAAGGGTAATATTCTGGTAACTGTGCTTTGGAGCTGCATAGGCAGTGCGAGTGGATGGAATGATGTGGGAGGAGGTGCTCCTGTGATGAAGGGAAACGTAGAGCTATTGAGAGCAGCCAAGGTGTTGCAGGATGGAAGAGGAGGAGCGTGGTTTTAGGCGGGGGGCTGGAGTGGGATTAAGTTATGGGCACAGCAGAGCTGTGCTTGGGCCCAGGCTAGTCAGTGTGGGTTTTCAGAGGGGTTTTACAGAGAATGTACCCAGAGAGGTGCCTGTTGGGTGAGGTGACTCTGCCCGTGTCTGCTGGCTCAGCATTACGCAGCCCACAGCCCATCGTTGTGCTGGGATCAAACTGAGCGCTCCCTACCAGCCTGCAGCTCCGTCACCCCTGCAGGGACGTCGTGCTTTGCTTTGCCTGCGCTCAGTGTGTGGGTGTCTGCGTGAGAGGACGTGTGGGCCACAGCTCAGCTGCTGCTTGGTTTCCCCCTCGGAAACCACTGTCGGCTCAAACAGTGCTCAAAGTACAAGCATTTTGTGATTCTCAGCTGCTGCTTGCTTCTGCTCAGAGGCCACACAAATCTCCAGCTGCACTTAACCTGCAGTCACTGCATCCAGCACATCATCTGTGAAGGCACACAGCTGCTTGAAGGCGTCCAAACAACTTCTGAGCCCTGATAAAATAGAATTTAGCTCAGTGGGCGCAGAAAGGGTTGTTGGCCTCTGGAGAAAGGACTCAAAAATTGTGTTGCTTTGTGAGCCTGTTCTGCACTGCGCCTCCCCCCAGGGTTAGTGAAGTTCCTGAAGAGGCCCTGTGAATTCCTTGAAAAAGCACACACGTGACATGAGATCCAGAGCTGCTCACAAGACCGAGCGAGGGATGACAGGATGCTGCTAACATCTCCCAAGCGGCGCGATGAGCCGTGCTTCGTGGCACGCCGAAGCAAACACCTGCGCTCATTGATCAGCCGCTCCGAGGAGCTGCCACTTCACTAAAGATTTGCCTGCAGTGACGTGTCGCAGGCATTGCCCCCCCTTATAATCACCAGTTTCACCTGCAATTTTTCAATAAGCTATTGAATTACACCTCTCTAAATGATACACTGCAAATCCAGCGGGTCCTAATTGCTAATGATGGTTCTGGAAGACTTTCATTTGACTGTAATTAGGTTTGCAAGCAATCAGCTGCCCTTATCAGAATTGAAAACACATATAATGTAAAATGCAGGCTGGTGGGAACAGAGCGTTTTCTTAAAAGGAGGAGGGAAGAGGAAGATGTTTTATTAGCAGAAGCTGTGACATATTTTAACACCTTGAAAACATCATGTGTGAAATTAATTCTGTTCAGTATTATACCATCTGGCAATGTTATTGTTCTGTATATATTGCTATGTAAAGTGCGCTTCCTTCATCTGGGTATGAGCTTGTGTTTGAAATAGTAATCGTGAGTCAAATTGATTACTAAGGATGTTATCCCTGCTAGATAGGTTAAAAATACACATTGGGAAATCCCATGGACTCAAAATGGCTTCTCTGTGGAGAGTTTCACTTGCAGGGTAGATGCCTCTGGAAGAAAAGGGCCCTGTTTTCCCCATGTGCATGAGTATTTGTGCCCAGAGGTGAGAGAAACTGTATCCCGGGGCTGTTCATTGAATCTGGATTAGAAAATGTCTGCATTTTTGACTCAGCCCTGTGATAATTGTTTAATAATACACTATTGTTTTGATCCTATCTGTATGCTCCTGCATTAAACATTCTGCTCAGGGCCTCTGGTGGAAGCTAACAAGCACGAGCTTCTTGCATCTTCAGGCTGTGGTGTAGGCACAGAAGAGTGTATGCTTGAAGCCTGGCTGCAGTCTGGTGTCTGCCCATTCTGGCTGAAATATCAGTGGTTTGGTAGGGTGGATGGTCTCTTAAGCAAGACTTGGTTGTACATGTTCATTCCTGATGTGGTCACAGGTGTAATTATTTGGAGAGTGTTACTCTAGATGGTAGAGCTTGTGCAGCTAAGGAGGGGTGTGGAAGACCTTAGGTCGTGTCTGGGAATAAGTGGTGGAATATTACTGTCTCCTATGTTCCTCTGAAGCCTGCGCTGTGAGCTGATTGCACCTGGGATGTGGCAGAAAGGGTTTCTCTGCTCATCTGCTTTCCTCTCCCATCGCAGTTGTGTTGCGGGTGATCAGGCTTGCAAGAAAATGAGCGATGTTGGCATGTTTTTATTTCTAATGCAAATTTTGCCACTGATTTGTGATCCATCCTGCTGCATCTCACTTTGTGTTTTGGCTCTGGCTTATGCAGCTGTGAAGCAGAGCTGCCAGGGGGACCTCACAGGGTGTGACTGGGTTGTCCCTGCAAGGTGGGGGCTTGGGGACAGGCTGTCCCCACCCTGCTGCAGCCCAGGCAGTGCTGCCGGGAGAAGGAACCGCTTTGTGTACCACTCGCTCCCCACATCGAGTGTAGCAGGAACTCCCAGCAAATTCCAAACTGGAAAAAAAAAAAAAAAAAAAAAAGGATTAGAAGCAGTGGCTTTTTAGGTTAACCTAATTATGTTAATCAATTAGGTATCTTGAGAATAATAGTGCAAAAAAGAAAAAAAAAAAAAATTACTGTGCATGGAGCAGTTACTGTCTCCCAGGATTATCTTTTTCCTTTTAATGTTGGCACCCTACTTTAATTGAAAACTTAAATGATTATTAAATGTGCTGTATTGGGAAGTTAACCATATTTTAAATGTGTGATGCAATCAATTGCTGTCTTGAAAGTTCCTAAGCATGTTACCAAGAAGGAATTAAGCAAAAAATTAATTTTGACTGAGGCTGCTTGGAGATAAATTAGACTCTAGTTTAAGTGATGGTTGAATTTGTTATTTAGACAGTGTAATAAACTGACCATATTGAATTAAAAAATATGTCTTAGGGCATGTAGAAGGAAAAAAAATATATATATATATACACATACAGACACACTTGGTGTTATCTAAATAGCTTGAATCCAAGGCAAGGCTTCTGACCTGTAGATTTGCTTGCCTATTAACTGGAAGCACAGCAGTTCATCCTGAGGTTGGTAGTGAAAAGAGCCAAGTGTTGAAGACATGTTGCTTATCTCCTTTTTCCCCACAAACTCTGTGCTCCCAGAGGGAGGAGGTGTCAGAGTGATGCACTTAATTGCGGTGCAAGCACTGGGGCCTAGGGATGGTGGGGCAGCCTCGGGAGGGGTGTCAGGCCCTGGCGTGGTGCTTGGACGTGAGTACGGCCCTTGTAGCACAGGTCTGGCTCCAGAGCGCTGTAACTCTGTGTCATGGGCATGGATCTAGGCCGTGTGTTTGGAGAATCAGGTGATTCCTTGAATTATGGAAGCAGGATGCATCCCTGTCTCTTTGTAAGTGAAGGGCAGTGCGGCTTTTGCAGCTGGCCTGTTACCGCCTGTCTGAAGAGGAGGCAGGCTGTGGCTTCCCTAGGCCTGAGCAGCAGCAGTTTGGCTGAGATGTGTGAGCAGCAGAAGTAAATGGAAGAGTGAGTGGCAGCGTTACCCACAGCCTGGTGAGCTAAAGCCGCATAAGGTACAGGTACAGAGCTTGTGCGGCCTGCAGGGCCTGCGGCGCCATCCCGGAATTGGAGCCTTGGCCATGCAGGTGAGTGGATTGCCAGCCATCCTGCTGCTTGTCTCATTTTGGCAAAAACAACCTCTGTGTGTGATCCTAAAGCTCAGAACAACGATTCTTCTGCAGCCCCAAGGGGGCTGTTCTCTGCTTTCTGTGGATTCCCAAGTCAGAATTTTGCATTTTTATAAAAATAAGGCATTTTTTTGTTTGTACCAAAGCCCACTGAAATGGAACAAACCTTCTAAATAGAGTTCCCCTTTCCTGTGTTTGACCCTTTTTCATAGTTAATGAACCACGTTTGCTGGAACGGCCTCAGTTCTGTTTGTTATTAGCAAGGTGTGACATAGCTTCAATTTTTATGCTGAGCTCACTGTACCCTTTAATAATTCAAAGGGATGTTTTGAATCAGCTGCGTTGCCGGTTAAGAACACACTGTGGCCATTACTACACAAGGCCATAGACTCGTAAAACAGATAAAACAAACTTGTCCTTTTGTCCTGACCTTTCCAAAGAACAATTTTCTCTGCTCAGTGTTTTAATACAGTGAGGTTATATGAGTGCAAATGAGATACCCTTATGCAAAGTTACTGTTGCTAAAGAAAAGAACATTTTAATAGGAGATCAGCTGCAAATGTTGCTGCAGTTTTGCAAGTGTCGCTGCTGGACATCTGCTTCCAAGGTAGGACCATACCGGCTCCATACCAGCTATGTCAAAATACATACTTCTGATGTATTTATAATTTTATGGTATTTATTAAGAAGTCGTTGTGGGATATGGTTCAGGATTGTCCTTTTGTATTGTATCGTTTATTGGAAAGATTGTACAAGTGTGTCACCCCAACTTGAACAGGCTTCCTTGAAGAAGTCCTGTGCTTGTAACCGCCTTGGACAGCATATGAGCACGTTCTTAGTCAGAGATGCTTTCCTAATCTCTGTTTTCTTGTGCTGTTGACCTCTGTGAGTAGTTGTGGTAATCTGCTTTCAAGACTTCTATGCTTTCTCCAGTTAACGAATTGCTGTAACAGTGTAGTCACAGTTCCTCCTAGCATGGAAGACACTAGAAGAAAGCTACTTGGGAAGTTAAGCTTCCAACCCATGGTCTGGTGAGATCCTGCAAGTAGCCATGGCAGAAACGGCAGGTTTGCAGGCATGAGTTGATTCAGATTACACACAAAAGGAAAACTGTATGCCAGGAGGCTTTTGGGCAGCAGGGAGCTGAGTCTCTGGTCTCAGAGCTCCTGCATCCTGTCTGCTTGCTTGCCTTCAGTTGGTGAAGTTACAACTAGCCAGAGGAACCTGCCTGCTACAGAAACAAGAATCATGTTGATGGTGAATTCCCTTAACCATGTCTTTTTTTCTGCATGAGCAGAGAAACGAGAGAAAAGAACCCAGGTTTGTTCAGCAAATGTAGTCAGGGCTGTGCCTGTCTCATCTTTCCCCCGGGCTCTCAAAGCTAAAGAAGGCCTTAACATAATAAAAACTTGTAAAGCTGTGAATATGGATAGAACTGGAAACTGGTGTTCAATACATTTTCTTTAAAAGATTTCAGGTTGGTTTTGTGTAAATATTATAATCAAAATATTTACTTGTAAAGCAGGTGGATTTTCTGAAAGCCATATGAAGCAGCAAACGTGTGGTGCAGGAAAATTGAGGTTCTCTCTGATTTGTGTGGACTCTGCTCGCCATTTCCAGATGCCTTCTGAGCAGCTTTTACTGTGCTGAAGCTGAACAAAGTCTCCTCTTCCTATAAATAAAAACAAATCAAGTGCCAAAGCAGGCAGAGGGTTAATAAAAATGAAAATTCTGTTAAAATTACTAATCAAGCTGTTTAATGTTTTATATCTCCCCTCCCCCTAACACATGTTCTTCTCTCGTAAAGCCCCTTATTGCTTCCTGCGTGTTTACCGGCTTTTAGCAAGTCAAGCAGCTTTCAAATTGCTTTGATGTTAATTATAGAAGTTGTTCAATAGGGTTTGCTAGGTGAAATAGCAAGGAAATGGCTCATATGTTTAAGAAAATAAGTAAATATCCAGGTAAGAGCTCTATGCTTTGGATTTGAAGAAGGAAATAGCATACTGATGATGAAGTGTTCTGCTGTTGAATGATGGCCGTGTTTGGGTGGTGTCCTGCTCCGGATTTGCTGGGTTTGATGCTGGGTGGTTCCACTTCTTGTGGTGGTAAAAGGGAGCTGGGCACGGAGACTTCGGTCTGCGTTGACAACTGCTTCCCCTGTTAAATTCTAGCGTTGCTGACACTTCTGCTGCAGCTCAGTTTGGGATTCTACCAAAAAACAATACAACTGTCTCTGAATAAAGGCACTACATCCTCCAGCCTGCATCGGTCACTCAATGTCACGACATAAAGCCCCCAAAAGAGTGTGATTTGTGTCAGGGTGGGAAGCGAGGACTGGGACCGCTTGGCAGCGTGCGCTGTGGTCTCTGGCAAGTCTCAGCCTCCTTTCCCAATGCTCATCTTGTATGCAAATCATATTTAATCATAAAGAACTTGTCTACCAATTCCTAATCAAGGCATAAAGGCTTAATCAGAGATTTTGTGCAATGTTTGGAGATGTTCAGATGAAAGGTTTGGTACCTGTGATGCATGAATATTAATCGCTTCTGGTACAAAGCACTGTGGCCATTCCAGCCGGCAGTGGAGTTGTGAAAAGCAGCGAGTGGGGTGCGGAGTGGCACGAGGGTACCGTCAGGAAGCGCTGTAGCACCTTCAGCTTATCAGTGGCGTTGTATTGCTAGGTTAGTAAGAGTACCCAGAGGGGGAGGGTGGATGGTATATGGTCACAAAATGCTTCTGAAAGATTGGAAGTAAAATTTCTGGTCTGATGTTTCCTATAAGGATTGTAGTGGTTTTGGTGATGAAAAGATATTATTTTCAGTGTTAGGGCTTGTGCTTGCAATGTTTTAAATGACCCTGCACTTTAGTATTCAATAAATACTGGAAAGGACCCCCTCAAACTTTTCTTCTTTACAATAATGGCACACTTTGGTATAATTATTACTCGTATGCTATTACTGGCCTACAGTAGGTACCGGTGGGTGTGTTATTTCCAGAAGCAGTAAGTGGCATGGCATCTCACGTGCTGTTTTGGAGTGATCATAAAGCATTTCCTGGAGTAGAACTGTTTGGGGTTGTACTGTCTCACTGGGGGAAAGAGACCTTACCTATCAATAGCAATGCAAGGTTTGTAATTTTAAATCTTTCTAATTTAAATCACGAAAATCTGTTTTTCATGAATAATTCAGTGATCTGATTTAGTAGAATTATTTCCAGCCCATGTATATTAAACAGCCAACCTGCTATGCCAGTTCTGTTTAAGATGCTGTTGATGGGGGTTTTCTCTTTCCCGCAGAAATGATCATCTTTGTCTGTTAGAAAATAAAGCTGCTGTGCTATTTTGTCCTTTTGATTGCACGAGGATATTTCTTTAAACCTCGTAGGCTAAAATTCAAGCTGAAGAAAAATAAACCCCTTACTCCAGTAGCTCCTAGAATTCAATTTGGAGAGACTAAACCTTGTACTATATCCATTAGGAAAATGGCAGTATTCTTCCATTTCCCGATGTTATTCAATTACTTACCCTGCTTCCTGCTTTTAGCGTAAACTGTATATTTTAGCTCATGACCTTTGACAGCAAATTGAATCAGAAGTGGAGATGCAATGGAAGTTTTTTGTTTTTTTTTTAAACAAGACTCTTTAAAAGCATTGAAGTGTAGGAGATTTTTTGTTTTGTTTTTGTGTAGTTTTTAATAAGCCTTGCTGTGAATTTTGTAATACAGTTCGTTTTCCTCAGAAAAAGGAAATATAAGTAAATTTCCTTCCTCCCTTGCATTGGAGAACAGCACAGCCTGCGTAGCGCCTGGTGTTAGTGCATGCCTGCTGAAATTAGCATTGCATATTTTAGTTAATACCAATAAAAGTGGAGTTTGTTTAATTTAGAATCAACCCCTTGTTTAGATTGGATTAGCACTTCAAGAAAAATATTTAGCTTGTGAAATGATGCTATTGACACAAAGCGGTTACGAGTCCAGCGTCGCTCCAAGCTTTGTTGCACCGCCGCCGGGGCCTTCTCTCTCCTGCTCCTCCCCAGGTGCAGGGCTGTGTACTTCTGAAATGTTTTCGTGTGGTTTAAAGCCTTGTGCTGGAATGTGAAAGTGTCTTTTTCTTCATGAAGTCATCCAAACAGTATAGGTTGAGCCCTTCAAAGGTGAAGCAGTCTGTGCTGCTGCAACCAGGCAGTGCTTCTGGGTGAAGCTCGTTTGTGTAGGAGAAGCTGGAGAACATTGAATGGTGCTGCTGGCGTGTTCGCACGGTGTCACTCAGCAAACCTACAGAAAGCCCCTCCATGGCCTTTGTCTTGCCCCAGTTTTACTCTTGGAAATGCAGGCTTCGTTTTCCAAAGCTGCTCAGCAGCACAGCTAGCCTTGGTCCTGGTGCCAAATGGGCTGAGAGTACGTGGGAGTCAGTCTTAGTACAAACCGGTGGGATTTAGGGCCCAAGTTTCCTCTGTGACTGTTGACTTTTAGTCCAAAATGTTTCTGGTTTGGATTTGCGTGGCCTTCAGGGAGGGGCAGGCAGCCCAGCTGCACCAGAGCTGCTTCTCATCCATGGCTGTGTTGGTGGCAGGGGTCTGAGACCTCAGCTGTGCAGGGCACGCAGTTCATGTTCAGGTGCACCTCCTGGCTAACATCTGTCTGTCTGACTGCAAATCTGAACATCTCCAGGTCTGCTGCCCCTACAGCAAAACAGAAAAAGGAAAGAAGTGCTTGGACTAACACTGCTCAAGCTATTCCGCGCCCCCCCCCTAGCCCCTTACCCTCCCTGCCCCCCCTCCCCCCCAAAACAAACAAACAAACAAAACAAACAAACAACAGACAAAAAAACAACACAATCTTCATGTGTTGTTCTGATCTTGGAACTTGGATTGGACTTGAACAGAACTTGAATTCAGCAAGACAAAAATCAGGAGGTGTCTTAAGTTTGGTTCTTACAACATAAAGAAATGGATGCCAGCCTTCTTGCCCCAGCTTTGTCCCTGCTCGCACTGGAAGCATGATTTCTTTTCCTGCTCTGAGCTGCAGAATTCTCAGGCCTGTGCATACCGCAGACTTGTACTGTGGTCCACCTTGGGTTTGTGTTTGGAGAGACCCTGGCTTTTCTGTGTATGTATTTACCTCACCTGGCACAAGAGAGCTTTGCTGCTTGGGGTTGTGCTGCTCTGCAGGCTGTTCCAAGATAATGCTTAACGCTTTCTTGTGCTGGCTGCAGCAGTGCCAAGTATTTGTTGAACATCTGTTGGTACATTCAGATTATTAACCTAACTTCTGCTCGTTTCTGTTAATAAAAACATTTGAGCTGCATAACAAGCCAGTGTAACAGTTCTTCACACTGTGGCTCCCCCCGAAATCCGACTGAGCGGGTTGTCGCCATCCCAGCCCAGCTGGCGACGCGCAGCCACAGCCTCCTCCATGCTCCTGCTGCACCTTGTGCTGCCCAGACCGGGCAGTGCTTGCATTCAATCTCTGCACTCTCCAGCTCATCGGGGTTTGAGACAGCCTGGAATCTACGGGAAATGGGCGCGCGGACTGCGTCCAAGTTCAGCGTCCGTACTCGGAAGGAGCAGTGTGCCGCACTGATGCGGTGCGGGGCCTGTGGGATGTGAGTTACAGCACCAAGAGAAGTGTGCTGAGGAGCATGGAGTGATGCAAAACGGGAGAGAATCAGGATACAGAAGTGCTGTCCTCAGCTCTGTTCCCCCTGCCCAGTGGCTGTGGGCTCTGCCTGCCCCCTAATATGCCCAGGTGGAACCAGGGGCCCTGTGCTGCGTGTGGCACTGCACGAGTCAGTTCTGCTCTGTGGCCTGAAACCGCTGCTTGTTACTGTTAGTTGGTGTCAACTAAAGGGCTGCTAGTGTAATATGTATAGCAACCACCTATTTAATCCAGCTTGGGAAACGATCCCTGAGCTTGGGTCTGTTTACAGCGAAGGTCAGGCCTTTGCTTTATTGTTAGCACACAGTTCTTGCAAGTTGAATTAAAGGACAGGTCTCATTTTTGGAGTGCATGCTGTCCACTGGGCAACGAATTGCACTTGGAGCCGTTCTCCCAAGCCTTATAATCTTTTACTGCAGATACTATTAATAAAAGTATTAATTACACTGGTTTGGAATTAGGATTTTGTAATGAAACCTCAAATGGAAAACTCGAGCCCAGTTGGCTGAATGTCATGAAACACTCAAACTTGAGCTGAGAGTGGAATAAAAGTCTGAGTTGCTTTAAGGTTTATGGTTAAAAGAATGTAAAACTTTTCAGCTTGTCCAAGTTTTGACAGAAAACCTTGCAGCACTTGGCAGGCCCGGCTGGGTTTCCTTAAGTGTGAAATGCAAGATAAAACCGGTGCCTCGGAGCCAAGCACAATGGAGCTAAAAGGTTCTCATGGAACAAAGAGAAGTGGAGGTGCCTGCATTTTACCCCTAGCCCAGCCCTGTGGGGTGCAGCAGCTGGATCATCCTGAAGCCCCTTCCAGCAGCGGGTAGAACATCCCAAAGGGAGTGCTGTGGGGAAGGAGCTATGGGAAGAAACACGTGGTGTGGCGATGTGGCTGTGAGCACTGCTCTGACCAGGGGCCTGGGGCTGTGCTGCTGAGCGTTTCTCCCATTAAGTGGCTGCTCAGTGGCAGAGCGAGCCCAGAGGTGAGATGGACCTGTTAAGGCTTTCTCTTTCCTTCGTAGTGCGTGCAGCAATACCAACATACGAGCTGTAATTAAAAGCTGTTTTGAATACATTTTGAAGTGTTTGACTTGGAATGGGTGGGAAAAGCAATTTTCTCTCTGTCCTTCCTTTCACCCTTGAACTGGGACTTGTACAGCCTGTCAGGAGAAATGAAGAAAGCTTTTTCTCATTCTTCTATCCAGGCTTGTTAAGAAAAGGGGGTGGTTTTTAAAGTATTCGGGATGATTTTTGCTGATATCAGACAGAATTTGTGCAAGTGGGGAGCAGGAGGAGGTTTGGCATTTCTGTGCATCCAGTACACCTCAGAGTTCAGATTTTTCACAGTATTTTGAATCTATTTGAATGACTTCAGTGCTTGAGTATTGCATGGTGAGGACTCTGGCTTTCCTCTTCGGCTATGTCCTGATTGAAGTGCAGTGCTGGCTGGGCTGCGTGGAGGTAAACAGCAGTTGGTGGAGTTTTTATGCAGAACCATTTGTCGGTAATTGCAAGAGCTTTCTGTTTTTTTAAAACAAGACTTTGTAATCTTACAGAAATTGCTCCTAGCTCTTTTGTGTCAATGTGAAGCTCGCTCCTGCTAACCAAAGCATTTTCCTAGAGCTTCAGAGGACTTTTGGAGCAGGGAAGAGGACGTGCTTCCACTAGGAACCATGGAGCAGCAACGGTTTGGCGTGGACTTTCTGAGGATGCAGCCAGCATCTGGTCCCCCTGGGTACCCCGTGCCACGGCATTTTGCAGCAACTTTGTCATCAAAATCAGTGTGTATGGCCATGGCAGCGCTCCTGTCGGGTGCTAACCCCACCGCCCATCATCCCTGCAGGTGGGCTTTGCTGCCGATCTAGGACACTGCGAGCACCGCCCAGTTTTCTGCCCTCAGTTGCTCATCCAAATCTCCGTGCGGTGTGATTTAGTTGATAACTACGTCTTTGTGTGCTCCTTTTCAGATCTCTGATCTCACTGGGGCGAGTGGCTTCGCAATCTGTGATGTAATTTAAAAAAAAAAAAAAAAAAAGGGGGGGGGGGGGGGGGGAACTGATAAACCCGGGGGCAGTCAGGCTATTTTTCGCTGTATGCCCCATGTCCCACGGGGCTCACACCCCAAAAAACCCTGCTGCCCCCCCCCAGCCCTGCTGCCCCCCGGCGGCTCTCGGGGCCGCGCAGCGCGGCCGGGGGCGGCTGCGGAGGCGCCGCCGCGACGGGGCTGGGGCTCCCTCTGCGGGTCCGATCGGGCAAAATGCGGGGCCCTCTGCTGGGGAGCGCCCGTCCCTTCGGCTCAGCCATCCGGGAGGGTTTGGGGGCGCTGCGAGCTGCGGGTCCCCTCCGGGTGCGTCCCTCCGGCCGGGCTGGCGCAAGGAAGCCGAGGGATGCGAGTGGCACGCACGGGCGGGGGGAATCCGAGCTCTGCAGCGAGCTGAGTTGAGTCTTTTATCCGCCAAAAGTCGGGAGAAGGCCCTGCTGCCCTTGCTCTGGCACCGGGTGGCCTCGCTGGTGCGGGCAAGCCACCTGGGTTGGGCGCTGGGTGTGAAACACGCTGGGCTGATTGCAGGACTGGGACCAGAAGTGCTCGGTGATGGGCAGCAGGCCAAAGGCACAACTTGCTAAGAGCAAAGCTCGCTTTGTGTTGATGTTTGGAAATAGAGAACATGCGAGGGAGATGGGGCAGCAACCTGGAGCTGCCTCTGCCTGTCCTGGGCCAGCTCACGGCGAGTCCTGGTGCCTCCAGGGAGACTTCGGGAACAGTAAATCCACTGCTGTTTTGGTGGTGCTGGCAGCAGCAGAACCTGCAGTGACGCTTCTAAAGGTGCCACATGCTCCCTTCCCTCCTGTGGGCAGGTCCTTGCGCAGCCAGTGACAGGAGCATCGTGTCAGCACTGCGTGTTACCTTCCTGCTCCTGGGAGAGGAAGAGAACGAAGAAGGGGTGTTGTGTGAGGAAGAAAGCCCTCCTCTGGGGCTCAGGAGAGTTCTGGGATTCTGGGCGTGAGACCTATTTGCAGAAGGGCAGCTGAATTGGCAGAGGGAGTGTGATCGTGATAAGCATCTTCACAATCACCTGGAGGTGTTTCTGCATGTGGGTGAAGCTTGCAGAAGCAGCACAAGCTCCCTGTCACCACCCCCTCGGGTAGCAGCTCTCGGGCTGAGGAGCTGAAATGTGGAACCATAATTTTATTGGGTCACATGCTGTCAAATATTACAATTTCTGCAGCCTTTACAATGCCATAGCAAATTAGTAACAAGAGAAGTGACAAACCATATTTTGCTTCTGATCAGCCTTACTTAATGTATTATTCAGCTGTGATGATTTTTTAATGGTCTAAGAAGCATAGAAACATTTTTATGTGGCTGGATGGGAGTGGTAGATATCAATGATTGTAACGTCTTCATAAATCTGTATCAAGTTGAAGATTGGAAATGGTGTATTTTCTAGTGGAGTAACCAGTTAACAGTGTAGTAAGAGATGTAGATGAATGATTTTATCTTTTTTTCTTGCAAGCCTATTGAGAAACGCTACAAAGTTGGTAATGGGCCTATCTGTCTCTCTTTCTGAAACCTACTGTAACTGTGGTAACTAAAGAATAGCTGTTTCACATCCTTCTTCCCCATTCTCCCTGTAGCAGGTCCTGCCAGACATGCAGTGCAACCTGCTTTCCTACAGACTTTCTCCTTTTGCATGGATTCTCTGGTGTCTAACAAGGAATCAGCTCGCACTGCAGGTTTTCCTACCATGAAAACACTTTGTGCTCTTCTTCTCCACCTCGATGCTTCCTTTCAGGATTCAGTCACCATCTAGTATCTGAGATCACTCCTTGGCTGTCAGATGTAGTTGTAATATAATGTAAAATCAGCATAACTTGCGTTAAGCGTGGTATGACAGGTGAGCTGAAAACCTGGAGATTTACAATTAATTCCTTAGGCGAGTCTTTTCATTTCAGCCTGTTGAAATGGAGGTATTCCAGACTGCTGGGCCACAGGCAGTGCACCTTGCTGTGTGCCAGTGCCTAATTTTACCACCTCAAGGGCAGGATGCTGGAGGGCTGGTCTGCATCTGGACGTGCTGTGGTCTGTACGCAGTAAATCGGGGGCCTGGCAGCTGAACTTCAGTTTGGCTCCTCATCCTGCTCAATTTGTGTCTCATCTCTTCGTCAGAAGCTCTACGGTTCTTCCAGGCCTGGTCTGGAGCAAGAAGAGAAGAGCAGAGGCTTTTGTCTGCCAGCAGCCTGACCCTGGTGTGTTAAAGGGCAATGGGGGTGCGCTGCTGTGTGCTCTGCTGTATGCTCAGCTGTGTCCCCAGGAGCAAGGTGGGCAGTGGAATTCCGTGCCACAGGCACAGAGGTGATGCAAAGCTCTTACACCTGCCCTCTGGTAGCTTTCCTTGGGCAAGGTATATTAAGACAGCCATTTCCATCTACTTTTAAGAAGCCTGAGTGCAGTAAAGGGCTTTTTGTATAACTGGAAACTGTGGTGTATCACGGCGCTGAGCAAGCAGGGAGTCATACTCTGGAGACATCTGTGTTTTATTGATAAAGACTGAAGTGCGAGTGGTGCTCTGCTGTCCCTTTTGCTTCAAGGCAGTCTCTTGAGCTATCTTAATATTGAGATATCTTGTTATTTTACTACTTTGAACTGAAGGGAGAAAACGAGACAAAAGCCTAGAAAGGGAAACTCAGTAATGTGTTTGTGGAAAGTTTAAAGCTTTGGAAGGGTTGTAATGCTCTTCTACCTTGAGATGCTAATGCTGAAACTTGAAACATAACACAATATCATTAGCAATTAAATGCGTCTGTGTACTTCTCTTACATCTTGTAAGGCTCTTGCAAATCAAAAGGGAGATGTACAGACATCTAATAAAATAATGATTTTGAAAGCAGAGTTGCAAAGCCCTATTTGCGATTCACAGACAGCATCTTCATGCCTGGCATATTTGTATAAGGTTTTAGAATAAAATTAATTGCCGTGGGCTTTGGACTTGTAAAGGATTGACTTTTGTGCTTTGCCTGTGTGTTGTGGGTACTTTGCCTTTCTGTAACTCTACTTTGGCGGCTTTTGTGCTGTAGTATTCCAAGATTTTAACTTAATTAATTTTGTTTTCAGTCTTTGAATTGCCCGTGCTATTCTTTTGGTGGCAAAGGCTGTGTGTAAATAGATTGGTATAAATTTAAGAAGTTAATTACATATTTTAATAGCATATAGAAGCTCACTTATATATGTATGTGTATCTAGTGAAAATAAAGTGTTTTAGTAATAAAGCAGAAACACTTCTGAACATTGTCTTTAGAAGCCAATAGCTAACCAGAAGTGGATTTGGAAATACATTTTTGGTGAATGCATTTGTTTTGTGATTTTCTACTATTTTTGACACCTGTTTTATGTTTATTCTGCTAAAACAAAGTAGTGTGCACATGTGTATGTGCACATCTGTATGTTTATTATGCACATGATGTATTTGTTACAGAAAATGTAATGTAAACACCCAAAAGTTCACATTACTTTAAATACTGAGCTTAACTGTCAACCACAAAACATATTTGCAAACTCTTTCAACATGTGTAACATATACAGCCCTAATTAGAAACATTACAATTGCAGGAGATGCCCATATGTTAGTGGTAATTGCGTTGAAAGAGTTTGTCTTGTGGGTCAGAGTTAACTTTGGAATATACACTGTGAACTTTCACATGTTAGGGTTTCGTAACCTGCCTTTAAAATGTACATATATATATGTGATATATATGGATAGCTATGCCCGTGTTGTGTTAGGTTAATTATAGCTGAGGGTTTTTAATGCAGTGATCTTCTGATATGAGGAGGTAGTGTTTAACATATGTTCCTAACACAGTTATGGAAGTGTTGTCTTGAAAAAGGCAGTGTTGTGTGTTGGTACGTGCGTTGGGCCTTTTGTACACGTCATCTTTAGAAGATCCAGAGCAAATGTAAGCAAGTGCCCGGTACTGCAAGGCACACAGGAGAAGATTCTGTCTGCGGCAAGCTACAGTCATTTTAGAGTGTGAACTACAGCGTGTGTTCCTCTGCCACACATATAATTGGATATTTATGGGCAACGTAATTTCCTACAGAATAATTAGAAAGAAATTTATGAATGGGTCAGGGCTTTCCACAGAAAAGATGTTTTAAAACAGTTATTTATGTCATTAGCATAGTTCTGACTGGCTTGTTCTGTACTTTGTCAGTTTAAATATGCTTGCAACAGGATGCAAGCCTAGCAGAAAACATGTGTATTTAGTTTGCCATTATATGTGAGCAAATAATAATAACTATGAAGATTAAGGCAGTGGCTACAGCAGTAGACAGTGTGCTTTTGTGATGAATACAGGTAGGTTTATAATTGGGTCTGCCTTCAATCTCCAACATGCCCCGTGGTTTCCACATTCTTCAAATCAGTGTGAAACAGAAACAAGTTGGTGAAATAGCATACAACGCGTTTGTATGCCATAAATAAGCAGTCTTTTATTAGTGGGACTAGAAATACAGCACTTTAAGTGTGGGATGTGTTGGTGTTAAAGTGTTCAATGTATAGGTTTAGCATCTTAAATGAGAGGGTGTAATACCCTGCTATTGGCAAACGCTAAAATGTTGCTTTAGCATGCTGAAAGATCTAAATTTTGATTCATTAAGTTTTATGTCTGGAAAAATGTCTATAATGGTGTTTTGCAATGCATTACCATTAAAATCTGGAGGAAATAGAAGGAAGTACATCTGGTTTTGTTTTTGAAGAACCAACAATGCTGTGTTAAGGTACAAATGGGGATCAAAAGCAGTAGGCATTGTGAATGAACCTGCTGTCACAGGCTTTTTACTAAGGATTCATATTTACTAACACCCCTAAGCTGTAACTTCTCTTTTTAATAAAGGTCTGTTATCCCTACTCACACTAGGGATTGGAGTTTAAAGTTCAGGGAAAGTTTCTGTAGCAGTTGGTTATGAAAGCCATTTCTCATAACTCCTGGACTTGTGCTCAAGGACAGCGCTATCAATACTGTCAATTTATAAAGTCAAAATCTCTGCTGACCTTTGGTCTTGGCATCTTTATTTATTTATTTCAGCTTTGGTCTCTGAAGGTTAGTCCCCTGCTTTGATATGAGAAGAAAAAGACTCACAGATGATAAGAACAGTGTTTTAATCCTTTCCATGCTGTCATGGGAGTGTCTGCTGTCATAATATATTTCAGTGATTGACTACATTTTGGGGAGAAATTCTATGTGTGCATTTTATTGACTGTGCAAATACTCATCCACTTCAGGAAGAGCATCCTTGCTAAGTACCTTGGGTCAGAACTCAGTGGAATGGAGAATTACTTGTTTTAAAATCCGTGGAACAAGGCCTGGTTGTACTTGGCAGTGTTCTTCCAAACCAAGCGTACAAAAACATTTCAGATGGTAAGGGGTGGGGTGTCTTTTTAGCATCAGCTACATCCTTACCCAGTAACTGATACCACATCTGGTATGAACAAGGGTTCATCTGACGGAGGATGGAGCCACAGGTATGTGTAGGAAAAAATCCTGTAGAGTAAGACAATTCTTATAAGGTGCTAATGTTTTTAGCTTGACACATTGGTGGGACCAGAGTTTTGTTTCTATACCGTGTTTCCCTGCAGTCACTGCTGGCAAACCTTGATGTCCAGCAGCTTGGTTGTTAGGCAGGTTTTAGGACTGCAAAGGCAGCCATGCTGAAGGAGCTGTATGGGCCAGCTTGGGCCAAAGAGAAGTTTGGGCTGAGCTGTATTTTTTTGCAGCCCAGGATGGCAGCGGGGCTGCTCGCTGTATGGACAGTGCTTCTGACGCAGAGCTGTGCTGCTCTGGTAAGTACAAGGCTCCTGCCACCTCCTGCTTTGGGGGACAGCTTTTGTGAGCAGAAATGGGTTTCTTTTCAGGGCATGCTTCATGTATGTGAGGTTGTCTGAGGGCTTTTTCCATCTTACCAGCTGTTTCATAATTTGAAGAGGATATTGCTCAAACTTACTGTGGTTGCATTTGAAGTGACTACTCGTTTTATTTTATCATGTTTTCTTTTTTTTTTTTTTTTTTTTTTTAATGAGAAAAAGACGTATTTGTGTGTGATGATCTCCCCACCACCCCTGCTGCTCTCCCAACAGGTGTCAGTGTAAGGCAGCAATGATAAAATGAACAGGGAGACAAAATGGCACAAAACAAATTTGCAGCTCAGCAGCTTGAATACATCTCACAAGCAGAAATTTCAGAACTCCAGGGGATTGCCCCTAGGGAAGGTAATAGTTTGTATGGACTTACCTGTGTATATCAATACACCTGCTGCCCTCCTCCAGCCTGTTCCTTGCATTGCTTACAGAAAGGATAATGCATTTCTGCAGGGTTTCACAGTGCTGCTGAGGTTTTGGGAGTAGTTTGGCTCTTGGCAGTTCATTGTTTCAGGACAATGACTGGGCTCGCAAGCTGCGCTGTTGAAGCAGTGTAGAGTAAGGGAAGGCTCCTTCCTTGCAGCCCCTTTGGCTTTGCAAGCAATTAAAAACATTAAAAATAGACAGCAGTGCTTCCAGCCCTGCCTGCGGGGGATGAAAGCATGCCTTGTTTGTGTGCCAGCCAGATGCTAGTGCATTGGGTTACATCTCCATGCAGACCCATGTCCCTGTGCCCACGTGAGTCCTAACAAACGTTTTTGTGGCTGTGTCTGAGCGACTCCTCGCAGCGGTGACCCAGCACTCGGCAGCCCCGTTGTGGTGCTGCACTGGGCTGTAGGCCTGCACACCGGGATGGGTGGTGGCCCCGTGATTCCCCATCGCACTTTGCATCGCATATCTGATATTTTGCTGTTATCCTCTTCTATGGTCAGCTTTATGAAAGAGTCTGGCAGTTGAAGTTCCTCTGTCATTAATACGTGCCGTGCCCTAAAAGCGTTTCATCTACTTCAGACAATGTAGTAATTTTGTTTGGCCTGGTGACAATCTCAAATGCCATCTTCCTGTTCCTCTTGCCTTTTTTGCCTGTGTTCCCAGTATAAAAAGCCCCTCTGTGAGCCTGGAAAAGAAGAAGAGGCGTATTTTTCTCCTGATGAAAGGTTTTTGTCTTAGAACCATCAGCTACCCAGGACGCACAAATCCGAGCTGTCTCTGCTGGGCTCCGGGTCCTTACGTTAATAGTGCTTCAGTCCCTTCCTTTCTCTCTGGCTCGAGCAGCAGCAGATGCACGCTTCTGCCAAATTACAACTCGGGATCGCAGGCTTGTTTAGCAACACCCTTGTGGGCTTTGAGTGAAGATGGAGCGGTGCCACGAGGCAAACAGCCCTCCGCTCCTCCTTCCTTCATGTCAGAGAGGAGAGGCACGTGCAGAAAGCGCAGCAGGCGCAATGTATGCGGGGGATCAGCAAATGGATTTCTGTACTGCTTGTTCCCAGGGATTTTGGGGCTTGGTAACAACTGTGATGGCACCTTGTGCAGGGTGTAGGTTCCCCCATCACCCTGGCAGAACGGGTGTTTGAGGCACAGCCAAGTGAGGGGACGTGGCGGCGGCCTGGTGGAGCAGGCAGCACCCGGAGCTGCTGAGGGCAGCAGGTTTCTCTCAGCACCAGGCCAGAAACCCTTGCTGGTTTTTGCTGCCTCTTGGGGGCTCACACTCTTCCTCTTCCACTGTTTCATTGTCGAGCCGCATCCCAGGAGCTCAGGCAGCTCTTCATTTGGTGGCCAGTGTCTCCATGACAGGGCTTGGCCTTGGCCCCCAAGACCAAGCGACGCCTGTGCAGGCAGGAGCTCACCCTGTGCTCTGGGGAACGCCTCCCAGCCCCGCTGTGGGCCTCAGCTCGTCACAGCTTCAGGATCAGAAGCTGACAGAGGGAGCAGAGAGGATTCCTTTGGGATGTCTTTGTAAGTCAGTTGTTCCTGTTTACAAGCCCTAGCAATACACAATCAGGGCAGTTACCCACGACCAGGTGAGTGTGGTGGCTGCTTCTCTGACAGCTTTTCCCCCTCATGGCTTTGGGTGGCATTCTGGTTCTGTTGTTGTTGTGCTTTTAAGTCAGATTCTCACTTTTGCTAAGGGATCGAATTGTTGAAATACAAATACATTTTTTCAATTTTTTAATGTTTTGCATAGGAAGGGTATCCTGCACTACATGCTCTGGTGTTTCAGCTGTGTGTGATTGACGCTTGTCTCCCTGTTTGGCTGGTGAATAACCGAGCAGAACTCCTGGCTGGGAGAAGCCCGTCTTGCGTGGGTGCTGGTAAATAGCCACAAATTGCTATTTTTGTGCTGTTTGTTGGACGAGCACTTGGCACAGCGCTGCTCAGCGACACGAGAAGATTTCAGTGGCTTGGCACTTGGGTTTCCTGATCCTGGTGGGAGGGCAGCGCTTGGGCTTGCTCTTTGGAGGAGGTCACGTGTGGGAAGCATGCAGGGCACAGCTTGTGCAGGCTGAGATATTATGATTGGTGTGTCAGGGTGATCTGGGGAAGATACTGCATCTTACAGCACTTCACTTCCCCCCTCTGATAAAAAAAAGCACTAACGAGATCGTCTTCCTGTGGGAAGCATCCCATGAACTGCTCTGGAGAGGAGGAACAGGTGTCTGTACCTATCGGATGTATTTTAGCACGGCTGGCACGATGCTGGTGGGTCTCCAGGCAGCCTTGATGTCTGGGGATTTGTTTCCTTGCTGCATTAAGGCAATTAGGGGATACAGGGACTATTGTGGGGTGTCCATATATACTGTGGATGCAATACTATGGACATGTATTACTGTGCATCAGATCTCCCTCTCTGCCATTCCTCCTCATCAAGATGAGCAATTTCAAGCCATGTAGGTCATTTCTGGGGCTCCATGCTGCTGGAGAGGAGATATCCCCATGGCATGCCTTTGGAAATAGGATGGAAAGCGGCCCAGAAGACCAGCTCAGATTGTAACTGCAGAGGGAATTGTGAGCAGCAGTACTCAATTTATAGTATTATCTCATATTTTCATTTCTAAATCACATTAAAGCCTAACAGGTTTCCTGGAAAAAGCCTTTAAAATTCTCGCTTATTATTTTTTTTATTTTTTACCTCTAAAGAAGCTCTATCTCTCAAACAATGTGATATTAGCTGTGGTGAGAAATTTGGAGCAGATGAAAATATCTGTGTTTTGTCATTTTTTACAGTAACTGTGTGTGTAATCTGTGCTATAGACATTTCCAGAAATTGTGTTGCCGCATTGCAGAATTTTAGAAAGCTCTGCTGAGATGAAATGTTTACAAAGAAACATTTTTAATCTTTGGTGAAAGAGGTGGATTATTTTGGTTAGGTGGTAATGTTACTGGTGATAAATTAACCATGTGGGTAGGACTTGAGAATTGCATCTTCTAAACTTCAGGTTTGAGATGACAAATCTGGGTTCTGCCTCATTCGTAGATATGGCAAATCGAATTTATCTAAAGACCGTGAACTCTATTTTTTGAAATTTCCCTGCACTGAATACATTCAAAATAAAGAAAAATGTTCTTCATATACCTTCATTAGCATGCAGTGTGCCATGACAGATTTATGAAAGGCATCTCACTGCTAGAGTACCCTGGTGCTTTGTGCCATTTGGTAAATAGCATGATGATGTGCTGGGCACTCAGGTTTCATTCTCGGTCCCATTCATCATCTTGCTATGTGACTCCAAACAGACTATTTCACTCCTTTGTCTCAGTTTACCTGTGTATAAAATGCTGGTAACATTTCCTAGTGCTGCTGTGAAATGTAATTAAGTTAATGCTTGAAAATACTATTTAAGTACAAGCTTCAGCTATTATTCACTAAAGTTTTTAAGTGCATAAAGAAAAAAATCCTTCTTGTTCCACTTCTGTTTGGGGGTTATTTTTGGTTTCTGCCTTTTTTTTTTTTTTTTTTTTTTTTGTTCTTTTTCATCTCCTTCTATAGCTGTCGCAGGAAAGTCAGGAGAATGTGACATTCAGTGAGTGGCACCAGAGCCCGTGGAGGCGGGGGGGCTGAAGCCTTGGAGTGTAACCAGTGATGCTGGAGATCATTAACACTGCTATTTATAACTGTAAAAACTAGGTTTCAAGGGGAAACAGCGAGGCTTAGCGTGGCTAATTATACAGCTGTTAACTAATCTTGCAGTGATCCTAATTCCACCAAACCTTCTTGCTGATGTTTCATGGCATCGATACAGTGCAGAACCTGTCAGGTGGAGACGGGCTCAGCTGCCCGGCCGTGCTGCCTGCCCGTCAGCCTCTGCAGACGCCGGGTGAGCAGCAGGGACCAGCCACCACCAAACTGTGTCCCCCTGAAATGCGGCTGCTTCTGGAAGGGTACGGGCACCGGGACTGGAGGCCTTAAGGAAATCTCCAGTTACTACTAAAGTCAAAATGGCAGAGCAGGGGTTACTGGAGAATTTGACAGCTGCTCCGAGTGACTGTAGGCACACATAAGAGTATTTGCATTATTAATTTTATGTCTTTGCACTTTGTTAGCATTTTCTATGGAAGTATTGTCTCAAGGGTCTATCTGTGTGAATTTAATGGTAAGATCAAGGTCTTTTTTCCATTTAAAAGAATAAAGGTGATCTCACTGAAAAAAAGTCTGATCAGTAAAAAGGATCAAATGGATGCATCAGAGGAATTTGATGCTCTTTTCTGTCATCTTTCCTGCTCCTTCCTTGAGTCTCCTCCATAGTTTTGAAGTTAGAAATCACTGAAGCATGACCTACTTTCCTGTTTATATTGCCAGTACGTATTACCTGCTATTTGCAGGTAGGAGATGCTTGAAGGGAAGACGAACTGTTGCACCTAAGGCACCAGTGACTCCCTGCTCCACCGACAAACTTACGAGCAAACAAATGGGGACTTAGAGGCCCCGAGTGCATTGAATTACTGTCAGAGAGCTGGTCCCGTACATATTGACTTTATTATAATATGCATAGCTTCAAGCCAAATGCAAACCAGCAAAGCCTCCAGCGGTCAATTTTCCATTTGGGACCAGGGGCAGGGGAGTTTGCTTTCTGCACTTGCTGGTTTTACTGTTAGTTCTCATGTGTTAGTGATTACCTTTGATTTCTCTTTTCTCCTGTATTATGTGATCTTTTCCCCACTGAGAACAAGAGGAGGCAACCCAATGGGAGGGAAAAATAGTTTAGGCTGGGACATGGCATTTGTGTGAAAAGCTTTTCACATTTGCTTGCTTGAGTGCTTGAATCTGGAGCACTTAATTTTGGCAAATCGCCTTGCTGAGAGTCTTCTGAAAATGTCTTGTACTTCGGACGTGCACATTATTTATTTATTTTTTAAGAAAACGAATTCCATGAAGCACTTGTCATTTCCCCATCTTTGATGGTTTTGCTGTTTTGTTACAAGAGCTCTTCTGGTCTCTGGTTTCCATTCATTCTGCAGGGATTCATTGTCTTGAGTCCATCTGCTCTGCAATCACTGTCCAACAAAAGTACTCATTTTTCTTCCTTCGTTTCCCTTGCCATCCATCTCAGCCTCTAGAGTCTTCCACGAATCAAAGGAAATCTATGGTTTATTTTTAAATTCAGTACTTAAGTAAAGGGGATAGTGTAATTTCATTATGGATGGCATCCTTTAGCACTGAAAAGCAGCAGCTGTTGTTAACCTTCTTTGTTCGCCGAGCCCCTGGCTGCTTGCAGGCTGCACTAGATGAGTCGCTGGGCAAAGAGAGTGGCTGTTAGCTGCGTCTTGACTTCGGCACTCAAAGAAAGCAGAAGACATTCTTAGGAAGCACAAAGGATTTAAGTATCCCGTGCATGGTAGTAGTTTGGAAATAACTACAGTCTGGCAACATGTAAGGCATCAGTCTGCTTTTGGGATCTGCTGAATTTGTGTGTGCCCATTATATTATGGGCTGGAGCTGTTACTCAACACTGCTGGTTTTATTTGCAGATGATACAAGGAACGGTCTGTCTGTGTCAAAGTGGTGAATGCTGCCTCTCACTGATTCCTTAATTCTTTAATTTCTGGTGTGCATTTCCTTGATTCCTGGTATGCATAGTTAAAGGAGAAGGCCAGAGAATGTGCAAGGAAGAGGAAAAAGTGTCTCCCCCTTGTATTCTCTGATATCACACAGGAAAGAGAGAGTGTGTGCTTTTATTTTCCTAGTATCACCAAATCTGTAAAAATTAACTTATATTTCCACACAGTTGGGCAGAGTAAAAACAATGAAGAATGAAACTATCTAAACGTAGTAAAGGTCTCCCTCTGTTCTATAAGAAGATACTTTTTGAGAAGCAGCTCTGAGTTCAGATTTAAAGCTCTGCAAAGCATGCATTTTCTCTGGAGTATGTATGAACATGGCAGACGCAAGCAACTCCTCTAAAACATTTGAGGTACGTGAGTGTGGTTGCTCAGATGCAGTGTAATATAGGGGTGGTGTAAGTGCACATCCTCCCTAGAGTATTTTTGTTAAATATCGCCTCAATTTCCTTTCCATTACTGTCAAAAGGCATACACTGCCCTTTTGGAGGAATAGATTTTTGCAAGCCCTTATACACTGCATGCAGCTGTGTGGGTTTTCAGACACATTGCTGAGCTCCCAGGTACGTGTATTCATAGGTGCTAGGAGCAATGTATTTGGCTGGTTTCCACCCCACAAAGTTTTCTTCATCACCTTATATACTTTTCCACCTATAGTCTAGTGTTTCTGTGAAACACTGAAATATAACTGCTTTGTGAGCTTGGGGTCGTGACAGTTTTCACATACTCCTTATCGTAGCATTCCTCATCAGCAGGTGTCATTGCAGCCTCATGACTATGCTCCTATTCCCTGATTGTCTGAGCCCAGCTCCACAGTGATTTCAAGGCAGCCTTCCAAATCTCCCAGGGAATATGTTACAGCTTTCCCCAAGGAAAAGTGCTCGCAGGAAAATTCAAATGGCACAGCATCTGCAGAGCTGCAGGGAATAAATCCCCGTGCCCCGCTCCGATCCGTTGGGAACCAGGGCTCGAGCTGCCTGCGGGGAGGTGATGTTCACCTGCCTCCCTCGTGCAAGCAGAGGTCTGAGGATCACCCTCCTATTCCTCCTGCAGGGCCTGCTGAGCTAAGGGAATTGTTGCATCTCCCTCCTCCAGGCCGGGTGTATTCTTCAGGAGACCCAGCTGCTTTTACTGGAGACACCAATCTCGTGCCTTCATCCGCTCCCCGTGTGTAACCACAGGGAGTGCAAGCGCCAGGAGTTAGGCTCTGAGCCACACTGGGTCCTGAAGGTGCTTTCTTGCTGAAACAGAAACCAAAATCACGATTCACCTTCCTGCTGCCAGAAACGATGCCTCGCTTTGCTGCAGAGCTGCTGCCGGAGTGTTTCTGAGCCACGGGGCAAGCAGCAGTGGCTGGAGCAGTCCTAGGCCTGCCTGTGTCAAACAGGCTGCCTGAATCCAGCTCTCTTCTGCCAGAGGAGCTTAGCTCAGCCTGGGGTCTCTAAGGCAACAAGGGCTTCTACAGAATAATTGTTCTTTTTTTTTTTTAACAATTTTTTTTTAGAACAATTAAAAAATTATTATTTTTTTTAAATTAAAAAATTAAAAAATTAAAAAAAAAAAAGAGAAAAAATAAAGGATCTCCCCCCCCCCACCCATGCATTCAGCCCCATTCCTGCAGAGCTGTATCTATGTGCCCATGTGTGCTGCCAGTGCCTAACTAAAATGCACCTAATTATAACACCAAGGTTGCTGTTCTGTAAAACAATATGGTTCTGTTTCAAGAAGCTCCTGTAGCACCCTTTTCTTCCCAGCTGAGAGTGAAAAGTGGAATACAATAGGAATTGTCACTTATTTATTTAATCTCCAAAGTTTGGTCCTTCAGTTCAAAAAGGTAGAGGGCTCCTTTTTTCCTCTTCTGCCACCCAAAAAAGGAAAAGATTTTTTTTTTGGATCTTTCCTTCTTTCTTAAATTAAAGAGGTCTGTAATTCAGTAATTTTCATACTGGACTTCACCACAGAGAACTGGTAGAATTCCTCTTACTGTTAATGGTTTAATGTGGTTTAATATGGTACATGCTGCGGAGCAAGTACACAGCTATGCCCCAAACATGTTGCACTTAACAAAGAGCCTGACTCTTGAAAGCCAATTACTTTATGAATTTACACTGAGATGTGTGCCATGCAGCACGAGCTTACACATGCTGTCATTTCTCTTCTTTATCTTCGCCTTGGAAAATGTGACCCGGGAGTGTGGTAACACTGCTGAATGCTGCTTTTATTAGCAGGGATGTTACCCCCGTTACTTTGGGTCATCTCTCCATGTGCTTTGCAAGTGTTGGAGCTAATGAATTAAAACATTCAGGGAGGGAAACAAAAGTCATTTGTAAGGAGCTAATTGCCTGCTTGCATTTCAAGGCTGGTGGCCGAAGAAGACTCTAATGCCACTAGTGTTGTTGAAACACATCAGTCCTTTTCCTTAATGCCATTTTTCTGGGTCTAAGTCTGTCGTGTGGTATGGAGAAGGAATAGGCAGCAAGGCTTGCTGCTGGACTGACTGTCCTGGGCAGGAGCTGGGAACTCCTAAGCTCATGTTATATCCATCAGAAAGTAGAGAGTAAGAATAAAACCTACAACTGAGAGTTGGTATTCCCCCTGCTACAACAGAAA
This sequence comes from Aythya fuligula, assembly GCF_009819795.1. Classification (NCBI taxonomy): domain Eukaryota; kingdom Metazoa; phylum Chordata; class Aves; order Anseriformes; family Anatidae; genus Aythya; species Aythya fuligula. The sequence continues at coordinate 2,215,880 of NC_045578.1, read as the reverse complement.
TGTAGCTCAGTTTCTTGGCACAGTGTGTGTCAGCACAGAGGTCCTCTTTTACCTGGCTCTCGCGTGTTGGAGAGCTGAGGAAGTTTGTTTTCTCTGCAGGGCCTGCAAGCCAGTCTTTCCAAGGAAAGTGGCCTGGGCATCCCTTTCTCCAGGAGTGGCCCAAGTCCTCTGTGCTGACGTAGTGAGGATGTTGATGAACAGCTCGATGCTGACGGGAGCTGGGGAGCTGGGTGTGCACCCGCTGGCCCACGGGGATCCCTCCTGCCGCCCGCACGACCTGCCAACACGGGGCAGGAGGGCTGGGGTACAGAACCTGCAGGCAGCCTGGCAGAGCTCTGGTTTCTGATACAGAGCTTGAGGCCGCTGCGACAGCTGCTGGGGAGAGCGTGCTCGTGACCTTCCCCTGGTGACAGCCGTGCGTGCGGCTGTGTCCCCGCTTGGTGTCGGCACACGTGGGGCCCCGCAGCACCGGTGACATCTGGAGGGGACCACCCAGTGAAGCAGAGCACTGTGAGACACTTTTGAGAGCTCAAACCGTGTCTCATAGCAGTACGGGGCGAGGGGCAGCACCCTCCTGACTGCTGAGTTTGTGCCTGTCTGTCCCTGCCCTGCAGACTTGCCAACAAACAGCCCAAAGTCCCCATCAGGCCAATGTCAGCAATGCTTGGCATTGACTTTCTGAAGTGTATATCTCCTGAAGTCGTTACTGGATTCTCCTTCCATCCTACAACGGGGACCTCCTGGCCCCTTGGTGTTGGGCTGTGCCCCGCATCTCAGGAGCGTGTTCCACATCGGCACCGAGGTGGATGCTGATCTAACAACTCGTACATTATTCAGCACCCTGAGATTGAGGGATTAGCCAGGTTATGCAAAAACATTTTTCTTTTTCCCACAGACTAATTTGCACATTAACTTTCGTGTGCATTACTGATCTGGTTCTAGGGAACTTCATCCTGTTGCTAGGAGGGATAAGCTATGAGACACTTAAGAATTACTCAAAATGCCTGCAGACACAGGAAGTTAATGCTGCTCTGGTTCGCATTTGGACAGCTGTCATGTAATTAAAAGGGCTAGGCAACTCGAGAAACTCTAGAAGTTTTTCCTTGAAGAAAACTGTAGATGTGTTTTCTTTTAAGCTGTTCTTTGAATGCTACGTGGTACCTCCAGTTTCCAGTGGCAAAATCCTCCATTGCAGCGGGAATTGCAGAGCTACTGCTGGACCTGCACCTGGCAGGGAGCTCTTAGCAGATCTTTCCCAGGAACAGAAATCCGTAGAAGAAATTCTGTTATCTTATTTATAAGTGGGAATGGGAGTAATTGAGTCAGTCTGTAGAAGAAAATGCCTTTCCTTAACAGGCAAGCTGCTTTGTGACTTAATGTAGAAGCTTTCTCTGTTGTCTTCAATTAATATGAAAAGGCTTCTCTGCTTATGAATATTGGTTGCGTTTGGTGCATGGCAAATTTTGCCTTTAAAGGGATTCTTGTAGTCAGCTGTCACCTAATTCCTTTAGATCATGTTTATGTAAGAAGGACATGCTATTTTTAGAAGCTTAATGTAGATATCAGCATGCTGGGAGATGAGATTGTGCTCAAAGAGAAGGATGTACAGGCAAATTCTCTTTACAACGTGCCCAGGGTGGTAGCATGCGGTGTGTTGTGGGGTGTGAGAGCAAAAGCACTGGGGAGGGCGGGGGGAGGATTTGTCCACCTGGTGCTGCTCTGACCTGCCAGCCCCATTAAACGTGGGCTTTTACACAAAGACAGAACCTGCAAGGTCCTGGTGATTGACGTTATTAGAGTTTTTGATCTTTTTTAAAAAGTAATGAAATCTTAAAGACTTTGGAATCCCTTTGTTTATGGATTTTGAACCTTTAATGCTCTCTGTGTTCTAAACTTTTCTGTGAGGGCTGAAGCACACTTTCTGCTGTCACTGAAATGGAAGCTAGCATTCTGGAGTATTTGACTCCGGGAGCTTTCCTTGAAAAGGAACACTAAATATTTTCAGGTTTCAGAGAAAGAGCAGGAACTGTCACCTTGGGAAACGTCTGCTTGTGTAGGGTTTATGCACGAGTTAGTTGTAGGCGAGGTGCAGCGTTTTATTGCACCTGTAGGTGCTGCAGTGTAGCATCTCAGATGTGCCGTTTATTTGGTTGTATGCTCCCAACTATGTGTTTATAGACGAGGCAGTCCAGGACATTACAGGTAGTTTGTGTGTAGATGTGTTTGCTCCGTGCCCAGATACCTTCCAAATGTATTTGCCTGTGTGTACGTGTAAGAACAAAGAGTCTCAGAAAATGTGTTTCATGATTTGGTATATCCCATTTTTTCCCTCCTCCCTCCCCTGCAGTTGTATAAGTACTTTTGATGGCAGCTGCTGGATTAGACCCAGAAGCTTAAAAGATTAAAGAAACCACTAAAAGCAGCCAGGAGGAAGCGAAGGATCCGTTTGTCTGAAGGTTTGTGTTTTCGTACTGGCGGTTGAGAAGAAAATTGCAAACAGGCCCTGCCCTGCAGCAGAGGGCTCGCAGACATCTGGGTGGTGCAGGGCCCCGGTGCCTGGTCCCCGGCGTGCTGTGGGGTGACGCTGTGCCACCCTGGGGTGCTGTGGGGTGGCAGCGTTGGGCCCCAGCCTCTCCCCTCCTTGTTGGTGTAGCCTGAGCAGCTCGGTGCTGTGGAAGCCGGCTCCATCCCCGCTTTCTCAGCGAGTGAGGTGAACCTCTGAAATTGAAACACAAGGAGTGAGCTGCAGATACTGCATTTTTACCTTGCATCAAACTGTGCTCTGTGCTTCTGCTTACGCTGTCTGCTAAGCTCCATCAGGAAGATTATTTTTAATGAGCAGTTTTCTTGTCCAGGTGGCTCCAGTCACTGTCAGGTAGCACTGAGCAGGGTGCAGCATCTTTCACTGGAGTCAGGCTGAAGCCTGGTTCTTTGCCTCTATTTCTTTCTTTCCGCATCCACCCTCCATAGCCCCAAACCTAAAAGCAGCTGTTTCAAGAAGTGTTGTTTTTTTTTTTAACGTGGTCTTCTGCTATGTAAAACATCTGCTGCTTTCTGGCTGATCCCTAAACATTACTGATGGTGTGTATAATCAAACCCAGGGTCCTGGGGAATGTGAGCCAGTCTTTCCTTTTCTCATTCTAAACAAGCAGTTTTGAGCTGAAAACAGTATCGGGTACAGATGCAGAATAGACCCTGGACACCCAAACTGCATTGCTAGGGTAGAAGGAGTGCTGCTGAGCGCGTTAGGATTATTAACATTAATCTAATCTTTCCGTTTGTCAAACAGATTTTTGAGTACATGGAGACAGCTTACCCAGTTCTTAAGACAGTGCTCCCAGATCAGCTTGTAGTTTGTTCTGTAATACCATGTGGATTTGCCGGGATTTTCAAGTAAATACATTATGTATATGGCTTACAGATTGCTTAGGCTGTCTGCATCAATAATTAAAACGAAGGAGGGGACTGTTCTGCAGAGTTTCCCCCTTCCCTTCCCTCATCCCTTTTACATGCCTATTTTTATCTTTCCTCTCTCAGGATAAGGAAGATAAACCTGTAGGAAGGGAGAGTGTGTCAAAGGCAGAGCTGAGCGTTTTTCCAGCAGGGATGGGAGCTTGTGGCACATCACTGCAGTGCCAGCCCTCAGCATCAGCCTGACCTTTGCCGTTTTTTTTTGCAGACTCTTTGATTCAGACTTGTCAAGAGCTGCCAGCCTGTTCTCTCGGCTGTTAAAACAAGCACACCTTTTCTACCGAGACAGGACAAAAAGCGTCACTCTTGAGTCTTGTGGAGAATGTCATGAGCTGTTGGTTAGTTGCCCAAAATAGAGGGAAGAGGTTTGGTTTGATTTGGCATTGCTGTGGTGGGCGGAACATTACCTGGACTGGACAGGGCAAGCTTTTAGGGGGTTTCATTATCGGATATATTTCTTTCTTCTTTCTTCACGTGCTGCAGCCTGTCGGGGCACGGTGAGCTCTGTGCAGCCGGGCTCTGCAGTCGGCCTCGAGCGCTCTCAGCAGTTCCCGTTATGCAGGGACGCAGGCAGAGCTGCTCCTTTCCACACCAACATTACCTGCTGAGAACTAGCGAGCGTTACTTGCCTGCATTTTCTCCCCAGCTTGGTTTAAACCTTACAGCATGACCAAAGACACTGACCCTCCAGGGAGGCGTGGGGCGGCTGGGTGTCCCTGCGCAGCTCAGCCCAGGTACGCGGCGCTGCTGCTCTGGGTGGGGCTGGGTGAGCAGCCGCTGCAGGAGGTGCCCGGTGCGGTGCTCGCTGTCACTGCAGGCTGCTGAAGCTTTTACCGTGGAGACTCACATTGTAGCTGGGAGCATCAGCAGTAGGGCAACTTGCAAACGCTGTGAGCTGTTACAGGGTAAGATCGGTTTCCTTTTTGTAACTAGAGATGGAAAACCACCTGGTTTGCTGTGCTCGGTGTGAAAGAGGGTTCAGTGCTGCATGCACCTGTACCTGGTCCCTTCAGTGTGTTGGGAAGCCAGGCAGAAGGTGTTACAGAGGCAGAACTAAAGCTTGTCCAACATTCTCTCCTTCCACATCTGGCTGAAGAACAAGGATGCAGTTGAGTGTCAGTAGCCTACATAATCTGACTGCTTTTTGAGACAGCTCATTAGGGTGCTTTCTTGGCTGGAAACTTTGTAATTGGCCTGAGATCACCAAGTCATGGGCTGTGAAAGAGCCATTAAATAATAACTACCTTATCTCATTACTGACCGCGACCACGCTCTGCCCAGCAGCCTGGCGAGGAGCTGCTGGCACACGGCGCTGCTGGCTGCGGTTCGGGGTAGCTCACAGAGCGTGATGCTGGGTGCTGTGCTGCACTGCCTGCACTCCTCACATCCCATTTTCAGCTCGTTTTAGGGCTTTTCATGGTGTACTCTGCCTGCATAACTACAGTTTTGATGTGGAATTATGCAAGGAGATCTGATACCATTCAGAGCTTCATATGAAGACAAGGAACTATAAGTACCCTTGCTGGCACTGCTGGATCTGTTTTGCTCTCTCTTTTCATACAGAGGGACAGCTCTGTGTGTTTCATACCTATAAAGACAGCTGCCGGGTGCTCTGTGGGAAATGCCTAGAGCTCTAAGAAAGAGTTAGGCGTTAACTTCTGCAAATATACCGGAACTTACAGTGGATGCTGTAAAAGCAATCTGCCCACTGCCATGCACTGATGTAGCTGCTTATTCATAATAATTGCCCAGTGTGAGTGTAAGAAATCCACAAGCCTCTCCCAGAGGCACTGGTGCTGCAGCTTCTTAATGCACAAAGTTATTTGTGTTTTGAACACCCCCATTGTCATATTTCTTAGCTCATCTCAATTGTTTAAAAAAAAAGTAAGAAGTTTTTAGGGAGGTATTCATAAACACTGAGAAAGCGTAACGCTGTAGTTGTTACTTTAAACTCGCTGAGATCCAGAGTGATTTTAGCAACTTTGCAGTGACTCTGCATAAGGCAAGGACTGCTCTGCTCTCCATGTACAGTGCCCAGCGCTGCTCTGAACGTAAACTGAACATAAACTCTGGCTGCTGATGCAATACAGATGTTAATCAGAATTTACAGTAGTTGAACTGAGCTTGGAATTTAGCCAAAGGGACTGAAATGGAGCGTTAATCAAATGCCACAATTACTGAGCCACACTTCCTGCATTAAAATAAACTAATGAAGAAGATGCATTGCACACCTAACATCTCAGTATAAAGTAAGCCCTGCCTTGAGAATGTGATAACCGTAGTCATTAGCCTTTACCTTTCACTATCTGAGTAAGGGAGAGGGTTATATAGATGTTAGCCTGCTCTCGGGAAGATGATAAAAAAAAAAAAAAAAAAAAAAAAAAAAAAAAAAAAAAGCTGGCTCTTTTTAATAAACTAGTGTAATTGCAGATCTGTTTAAGTAGAGGCATATGATACATATGTTTGTGACAATTTTCCAGAGGGATGGTTTGGCTAGTGCTAAATAACCAGGCTCATTTTCCCATAATGCAAATGTTATTCACAAACTATTACCATAATTGATGCACCGAGCCACTGTAGAGTAAATAATGTGTTGTGTGTGGGAAGCAAGCTAGAAGTCGATGAATATTAAGGAACAAAATCTCATTTTTTAAGGGAAACTTCACAAGAATTAGAATTACTTTGAAAATCAAAGGGGAATGCAAGTTCAAATCGACTGGTCGGTTTTTAAGCCGTGCCTACATGCACACACACGCGTATGTAGGGGCTGCAGAGCGCAGCCTGGCTCAGCTGGGTGCTTTCTGCTCGGCGAGCACAGAGCATCCACAGAGCCTGTTGAAGCAGTGTGGGGCCTGGGGACCTGCAGGTAATGTCTGCTGCCCGGGGAGCTGCCCAGAGAGGGGCACTGTGAGCAGACCAGATCTGCTGGCAGTCTGAGAAATGCGTATCTGCAGGGTGATTGCCATTGCATGGACAGGTGCTGCTTTTCCAGGCCTTGCTGCCCCCAAATACATTGCTCCTTCGGTTCTGTTCCACGTGTAAAGGCAGCGACACACAGACAGCTGGAGATACGGCGTTGTGGAGGTGTGTTCCAGTTGGATGAAATAGTAGAGCATCACGAAAAGCACCGCTTTGTGTGCTTGAGAGCTGTGTCATTTCTAACACTCTTCCGAGCTTTGGTGTGTGCTCAGAACAGACTTTTCTCCAGGTAATAAAAACCTGGTCAAATACAGCTGTAGCTCCAGAAATCAGAAAGCCAGGGAACAGAATGCAAAGGCATTGTGTAGGATTACAAAAACATCATTTGATCTGTTAATTTCTTAAGCTGTTTTGTTCTAGATGCCAATTACAGTTATTTTTTAAATTGCAGATTATAGCACTGTGCCTTCTTTTTCTGAGGGATTAAAAAGACATTTTATGCAACCTTTGCCTCCCTTTGCTGAGGATGCTCACACGTGACTTCCTGGCACAGGAACATATATATCGTATAACGTCAGTGGCTTTCCTTATTGTAACTTGATAGAACTCAGCGTGGCAGAAGCAACATATTGTGAGCCATCACGAGCCCAGCTCTTGTGCACCAGGCTTATGGGCTGTCCTTCCTCTGTCTCAGTCTGTCTCCTGCATATTGTAAACCTCTCACATATGTCTGTTCCTTGCCTGTGGACTTTTCCGAGCTGTCTTTGAGCCTTTCAGGCTTATGTGGCTGTGCCTCCTAGCCCTAATTTCACCTATAGAGCTGATCCCAAGCAAGGTTATCACTCCCTGTAACTTGTTACAAATTGGCATTTCACTGGAGAAGCTGTAGTAGTTCAAACTGCTTTTCTCACGTTACCATAATTTCTCTTGGAATCAGGCAGCCTTAGTTATTAGGCTTAATCCTAGTCCCAGGGAAAAGCAGCTCTTCTCATGCTGTAGCTCTTGCAGCAGACAGAGAAAACATTACTTACACCTTCTGGCCGTAGCAATGAATGTTCCTGTGCAGCAGGGCTCTGCCTGGAGGACCACAGGGGTGGCCTTGGTCTCCTGGAGTCCCACGTCTGTCTGAAACAGCACCGGGAATTTGTGTACAGCGAGCCTGGGGTGCTGCTTGTCCTGTGCCTGCTCCAAGTGGATACTGGATACAGCTCGCTGACACTGCCAGCCTGCACCAGGTTCGAACCAGTGTCCCAGAGAGCTTCTTAAAACCTGCACAGAAGGACGAATTGCCAGCCGCGTGTTTGTGATGAGGTGTTGGGCAGCACTCCAGATGAAAGAGCAGATGGTGTTGAAGGGAGAGCCAGGGTCATAAGGTACAAGACGGGATTGTGACTATGTTAATAACAAGACAGCAAATCCCACAGTGCTCTCTATTAGCCTGAAAGATGATAGTTCCCTGTTGGCCTTCACATGAATCAGAAATGTCTGATAACAGGGGCCCCAAGGGGCTGTGGACGCCTCGTTAGTTCCACGTGTTGGTTCTGCAGTGCATCCCCGGACTTAGGGTCTGGCCTCTGGGGGTGTTTTCCATGCTTCCTGTGCCCTGGGCAGCCTCCAAGGTGCATAAAGGACTTTGGAGACGAAGCTGGAGTAATTCTGGGTTACTTCTAGCACAGAAGCAGTGGGATGGAGCACGGGAAGTTTGCACGAAACTGTTATTTGCAAGGTCGAAGCCGGGGAAGTGCAGGGCATGCTGGAAGGCAGGCAAGCAAAGCTCCAGCACTTGTGCTTCATTTAAAGTAATCCATATTACTCTGCATAAAGTAATCCGTGTTACTCTGCAGTTCTCTGAACTTGGGTAAAACTTTCTCTCCCTGTCAGACTGCAGATCCCACAGGCTTTGCTCTCGGCTTCAGATAATCTTCCAGGGATCACTGCTTTGGCTGGTACGTTAGGAGCCATTGTGAACTGTGAAAAACATCTCAGAATCCAGAAAATTGTTACACACTGTCTTTTTCTTTTCACAGGCTGATTATAAAAATTGCTGTAAACATTTTCTGGAGATGGGATCTTCCTATTTATCTGAACGTTGTGCCTGTTGTTTGTCCTTCCCCCCTGATATCCCACACTTCACTCTGGTTGGGAGGTGTGAAAGCTGTTATGGTAATAAGCAGTGAGATGATTTTCTGCTCTCATAGTGCCAAGGAGATAGGAATGGATGTAATTCATCTTGGATGTAGTCCCTGCCGCAACTGCCTCCTCTCCCTTCAGCCTCCCAGCACACGTCTGTGTGCACACCGAGGTTCATTTTCCCTGGGACGAGGGTTGGTGCTCCTCAGCTTGCTGTCGGATCAGCGCAGCTCGGCTCTGCAGAGTGCCCTTGCAAGAGGGTGGATCTGGGGGGTTGTTTTGTGGCACATAGGAGGTGAAATGGTGCCTGCTTTGCTCCTTGCCTCCCTCCCACTTAGCACCACTCACGTCAGCCTGACTTGAGGAGTGCAGCGTGCTTTGGGGTGGCTTAAAAATCAAATCTGCGCTGCTCACGGTCTGGTTTGTGCCTGTGTTCGCCTGTGATGAGCTTTGTCACGGGGATAACTGAAATGAACAGGGATCGATACCTACATTATACATTAGGATGTATTAAAAGGCTTAGAAGCAATGGTCCGTTAAAAAGGAGGTTATTGCAGTTCCTTTATACACTGGCTCACATTTGAAATGCTACGTTAGAGTGTGACAAAACCTGCTCAATAGATCAAAAGATGTTTATTTTGGGACAAGTGTGAATATTCTTTCAAAATATGGCTCCTTTTGGGGGAGGAATAGCAAATGAAGTCGAGATTTTGGCTGTACACACTTAGAGTCTGAATAGTAAATAATTTCATGTTATTGATGGCTGTTTGAAAGGGAAAACAGCGATTTGGAGGTTAACACTGCAGCGTGTTTGGAGATGAATTCCTAACCAAGGTATTGTTTATCTGGCAACAGTTCCCAAACAAGGGAAGATGAATTGCCAAACAGAAGCGAAGCTGTCGTGCGACGCACCGTATAGACAATAACTCTATAAAATATGAAATTCAAATACATTTCAGACAAAATGCTGACACTGGGTTTTGAAATAAACGGGGCTGTGTTTTGCCCATCTGCAAAGTCAAATGCTCTCTTGAAAACCGTGCTGTCGCGTACTTTGTGCACACATGCAAACCTCAATGGCTGTTGGGTGTTAGAAGAAACAGCCAGGTCCTGCCGGTGCTGTTTGTGGCTGCTCGTGCTGGCCGATTCAACAAGGAGACAAAAAAGAGCGGGCCTGTGCCCTGACCTGCCCAGCTGGGGGCCGTGGCGCTTGGCAATCCCGCGTCTCCGCTCCCCGCGCTGCACTTGTCCTTTGATTACAAAAGGACAGCTCTCGAGGGATGTCATTGTGCATTTTCCTGAGATAAAATAATAGCTCTGTGTTTTGTGACCCTGGAACTTTAGGTCCTGCCAGATGCTAATGAACCAGTGGAAAACATCCAGGGCCCGGTAATTGCTTTGAGCCCCAGCTGTTTGTGCTTGGTACGCCGTGTCAGAGCTCGCTGCTCTGCCGGCTGCGCCCTGTGATGTTGCCCCAAGCTCCCCTTGGGGCCTCGTGGGTCAGCGCAGCAAGCAAACTCCCCATAATTGGGTACAAGAGAGTGCAGAGGGCTGCGTGGACACGGGCAGTTTGAGGATGAGCCCTGCTCTTCTGACAGCACCCCTGTGCTTCCTGTTGGGCACTGCAGAGGCAGCGGGCAGCCCAGCCTGCTGTAAGGGCTGGAGAGGCAGCAGAGCCCCTTGCAGAGCCACAGCTGGGATGAAATGGAGCCTCGTGCACTGGCCTGGCCTCATCCAGACAGACAGCTGGATCTGTCCTGTCTGATCTGTGGGCCCTGAATCTGGGTGTTCATTTGCTGCTTCAAAAAAAAAAAAAGGCTTTCTAGGTGCAGAAATGCGAGGTACCAATGAAAATCAGTGTTGTGGTTTGCTTTTGATGTGTGTTCCCTGCAGGAGCCTGCCCAGCCACTGACTTGCAAGAGGTGATTTCTGGTGTTTCCAGAGACCTAAACAAGGCCATTTTTACCACCCTTTTTCTATAGCTTGCTGCTTCCACAGAATTAAAGGGACACTGCGAATACTTCCCTTGGCAGCCGTGGCTGTGGGTGGCAGGGGTTTGCTTGGCTGAGGTGGGCTGGGGGGGACCTGCTCTCCCCGCTGCCTGGCTGGGCAGGGATCTGTCTGTGTAAGGTGTGAGAAAAGCTCCCAAACCCTCTGGTGGCAAGTGAATTAGCAGCCAGCCCCTCACATACAGCTTCCGTGTGGAGCACTGTCAGTACTGGTAACACTTTTAGGTGGGTAGATACAGTAGGTTTCAGGGTCTGTCTCGTTCATATCCCCGTGTGCAGATAGCGGGAGGCGGTAAGTCAGTGGTATGAGTACTTACTCCATCTCATCGATGGCAAGATACCATAGACCTGGAAAAGGTACAGGGAGTGATGAAAAGGATCTGCAGAGACAGGCACAGCTTCCCTGCAAGGAGAAATGTAATAGTGTGTGTGGGGGGGTCTGATCCCAGAAAGGGGTGATGTAAGGAAGGCAAGAAAAACATGCAAGATCAGAACCGATCTGAAGACGAAGAGTGAACGATTCACTTATTTGTAAGAGTGAGTGCTGCAAGGCTCCCACTTAATAACCAGACAGCTGGTTAGAAACAGAATGAGGCAACTTTCTGCTACTGCCTGTTGTGAAATTCTGAACCTTGTTTCCACCCTCTGCAGCATCTTTTGGAAACATAAAGAGGTTCAGCTGCGTGTGTGACAAATTCAGATCCGTCTGTTGTTAGATGAGATGCTGTGGGCACGTCTTTGGACTTGAGATTTCTTAACGTTGTTTGCTTATGAACCTCAGAGTATTTGGACGTAAGATGCTGGGCCAGATAGCTGTGCTGCAGCACAGCGCTTTCTGTATATAGCAGAAGTACAGCAGACTGATTATATTTGTCCTGTACTTTGCAACTTGATATTCACTGCTCTGTGGCATGCTTGGAGCGGGGAGATTTGCAGCGAGCTGCAACCAAATCGATGTGTCTCGTTACACTGGAGACAGGGAATCAGGCAGCATGTTTCTGATCAGGAAAAAAAAAAAAAATCTGATAGGGGCCTTCCCAGCATTTTTTATGCATTAATTTCACGTTGGTATCTCTTTTTTTAAGAAAAGAGTCTTTACAGGTATTGTTTTAAAACAGGAACCTGACAGCATCAAGGCTAAGCAAGTGAGGGCATGTGGAGGGGGGCTGAGAAAGGGGGGAGCCAAGGAGTCCGCCTCTGATTCCCTGCTCTGGTTACACGGCGGCATTACCGCGGCTGCGGAATCGGGAAGGAGATGTTTGCTTTATGCTTAAGAGGCTTTATTGTTTCTAAACTATATTTAGTTCTGTAATCTTGCCCGAGGTGGGGGAGGGCGGCGTGGGACAGCCTCCGGAGCATCGCCACCCCGCTCGGTGGGAAAGCGAGGGGTTAAGGCGGCGGCGCAGGGCTTTGCGATGGGGCAGGCTCGTTGTCAGAATAATGTTTAGCCAGGTGTTAATCCGTGTCTGGAGGGAAGTGCTGGAATTCATTATTCATCCCACTGGGGGAGGTCACGGTCCTGGGAGGCTGCCAGCGCCAGAGCCAGCCTCCTGGCTTTACTGACATGTGCCATTTGTGATGAAGGCAGCTGAAGTCCATTTGAGGAATCCTGCTGTCAGGCAGCCAAGCCGGCGGCGAGCGCAGCGCAGGCGTTGGGCGAGCGCTGGTGCAGCGAGCGAGAGCGCAGCGCCCAGGGCAGAGGGGGACAGGCGGCAGCGCGCGAGGGGAGCGTCGCCTTCCTCCCTGCCCTTCTCCTCTTCCTCCCACCCTGCGCTCCCCTGAAACACCGTCTGCCCCTTGGAGAATTGGAAGTGGTGCCGGCGAGTTGCTTTTCCAGCAGCAGGATAGGCTTGGGTTACTTTTTCTTTTTTTGTTTGCTTTTTTATAAACGAGGGCAGGAGGTGAGACGATGATCAAGTCCAGTTGGTTCTATGTCAAGTTCAAGTATGCGGAGAAGGTAAGTGGGCACCTTTCCTCCTGCAGCCTCCCCGAGGGGCTGCCCTCAGCCCCCTTCCCTTGACAGGCAGCTCCGGCCCCGGCACAGAGAGAGCTGCTGAGAAGTTTCACCGGTGAATTTGTTTTCCGGGGGCTCGATGGATAACGCCGTGCTGAAAGGCAGCGCAGGGTACGGCTCGAGATGTGACAGCCACCGCTTCAGTGTGGTACGAGTGGGGAGAGAAGAAAAACTTGCATCTAATTCCTGTGGCACTGTGTCAGTATTTAAAAAAAAATAATAAAAATAAAAAGGCAGCTGTGGAGATGTGTTTGCTTTTCTCGTGTGTGGAGCTTGAAAGGGAGAAATATTTCTTGTTCTCTAGAGCTGGTTGTGAGATGTGACCTGCTTCTGCAGGGAAGTCAGGTTTTTTCTTTTATTCTCTTTCGGTAACAAAGTAAATATTTAATTGTCCATGATATTACTGGGAGAAAAAAACGAAAGTTTTATTGATCAAAAAAGTAACGAAATGTATTTTAAGACTGTTTGCTGCATGTTTTGCTGTGGAACTTGCTGCATTTCCTATTGCACAGACAGAGCAGGGTGCTCTCTGTTGGGTGTTCCCCTTCACACTCAGCCTCTGCTTCCTCCTGCCTGTCCCTGGGCACCCAGGTGCCTGGGGGAAGCGAGGGAGGGCAAGGGGAGAGGATCCCTGGGGACCTGCTTGACAGAGATGCCTTTCCCTGGAGGGTTTCCTGCCCCAGGTTAAAGACTGATCTTATTGCCAGTGGGAGCCAGGCAGAATATTTGGAGGTAGCTTTGCTGTGCTCTTTACTCCAGTGAAATGGGGAAGAGAACAAGACAAATTTGGGGGGAAAATACTAGGAAGCCTCACTGTCTGTTTGCCAGCCATCCTCAAGCAGGCAGCAACTTGCTTTCTTAAAATGGGGAAAAAAAACACGTATGTGCTATTAGCCTGAATTTTTTTATTCTGGAAAATAGTCCCACATTGATTTATCTCCTGTGTTTGTGCCTCAAGTTATACTGCATACAGTGGATGCATATATATTCCCTTTAACAAGAAGCATATATATTTCATTTAACGAGATTGTCCCATCATTTATCCCAGGCTGCAAATAGCGCACTTAGCAAAGTCACAGATTTAACTGTTTTGTTTTCATTTACTTTGAGTAGTCTTACAAAGGCAATTTTGACTGCCAAATATGCTTTATTAGGCAGTTATATTTTATCTCCTTCATGTTTCTCTGCAATAATTCTACATTATTTAAAGTCGTGTCATACCTATAAACACCTATATCAAAACAGGTTGAATCTCTGTGTCTAGTTTATGAAACTCTTCCTGGAAATAGAAACCCAATGAAGTCAGTAGTTACCTGCCAGTGGGTGAGGTTGGTTACTTAGAATGTTAGAGGACTTTTTTTATTTTTTATTTTTTAGCTTTGCATTTTGTTATTCGATTTTTTTTTTCTTTTTTTGTTTTGCTTTCACTACCGCACGCAGTTCAACCAGAAAGCCTTGGAGTCACTGAACCGAGCATATAACGTTGCTGCTTTTCTGTCACCGGGTAATTTTGTGTGTGTTACATAACCTGTCATACCCGTTTTGTCAGAGACCGATAATTTGAGATCTACAACCTGGGAGATTTGAACATGGATGGCATCCAGGAAACCCATTTGATCTGTATTCTTCGTGCTACCTGTGCCTGGCAGGGCTTCCTTCTGATTCACCAGGGGAGTTGCCAAGTCTGCTCATCTGTTTGGGGAGGGGAAAAAAAATACAAACCAAAAATGTAATGCACATACACAGGAAGACAAAAACTGAAGTGCATAGCTGTCCTTTTATTGAATTTCATATGTGGTAAGAGACCAAGAGTCTTTTGTGTGTACACAAGGGTTTGCTAATGGAAGGACTCAAGGAATTTGTCTTAGCTGTGAGGCAAAGATGTATCCCTTGCTAAACACGGGGTGTTGTGAACACGTTCTTGTTACGGTTTATGCTTGGCTTATTCTACATTAGCTTCAAGTCTTGTCTTATGTGTAAAGTCACCCTGGTGTGACATAGGTGGGAACTGCTGCCACCTCTACTAAACCAGTGCAGTTCTCTGGCCGGACAACCGTGGGCACACGTTTCATGAACCAAGTGCCTCAGTCAGCGTAACCACAAATAAATAAAAAAATCAGGTCAAATCTTTTTGCAACTCTTCTGTGTTGTCAACATTTTAGAAATTGGTTTTATGTAAACTGAAATGAAGTACCTTAGAAATTAAGTATCACACCAGCTCTTTCAGCAGCTTGACTGAATGCGATATAAAGTCTCACTGGAAGAGAGAGAATTCAGTTTCTCATTTTAAGTTGACATACGTGTGGGCTGCTGCTGAAATGAGTGCTCCCACTCCCAGCTACGTGTTGTCAGCGTTAGTGGTTGTGCAGCCACGTGGTGCTGTGTATCCAGGAACTGATCCAACTGAGTGAATGGGTTTTATTCCTTGTGGGGGCTGGTTTTGTTCCCAGTCAGATCGGCATGATGTACCTGGAAATGCACAGTTGAGAGTAGGTAGGAAAAACGTGATGTCTCTTCTGGCAGCAGCCTGCAGAAATTAATTTAATTTGTTTGCTCACTGGGCTGTTCAAGGTAGGTCATTTTAGGTCATGGAAGGGTGAGGTCTGGCCTCACCGCAGTGCAATATCTCAGTTAAATCAGACCTAGAACTGCTTCTCCTACGTGTGCCACTATAGTGACATTACAGCACTCCTTCTTAATTCTCCTGTAAATAAGTTCATTGACATTTTTGTTAGCTGTCTGGCTGAGCTGAAGTTGACATCCTTGCCTCTAGCCATTTCAGATAATTTTAATTTTTTTTGCCTTTGATTTCCTTTGGAAGATCTTACTGTCTAAAAATCCCTCTGTGATAAAGCATATATATATTTAGATACGTGACAGAACTAACTTTGCAGGCAGCTTATACATTGTAAAATATTCCTTCACATATAGATTGTCAGCCCGTTTCACTCTCTTGGCATAGCTACACTTTGCTGCTGTGAACTGTTCTGGTGTGTGCGAGAGCTGCTCATCCCACCTGGGTTATCTGCAGCCTCTACAGACGCATGGACCTGAACCAAAGCTTGGTGGCGTAGCTCCCCTGAGCTTCAAGTAGATCCAGACCTCGTGGGTCTTCTGGCAGCTTCCAAACTCATGACTGGCTAAGGTATTTCAAGGTACTGGGTAGGTGTCAACTCTTGTTGCCTATCTGCTTGTACAGTGGCTGTTTTATGTTGGCAGGAAATTCTTCTCCTCTGTTTCCCATTGTGTTCCTCCAAAGCTGTCCTTCCGTAGGCTGTGGGTTCCTGTACCTGGAAGGAATGAGTGCCCGTGGCTGTGCCTTGCTGGTGATGCCCCAAATAAACAGAAACCTGAGGACATACAGTTGTACGATCCCTTCTGACACAGGACAAAAAGATCAGTGGCCCTGCAACTGCTGCTGCAACAGGACGTCTTAGCCTGTGTTTGTACAGTTGCCTCTTGTCCTACAGACATGTTGGACCTGGAAACAGAACAGATAAATGTTGGATAAACTGATGTACTTGGGCATGTTATTTTGCTTAAGTCATCCAAGCAGTTATTCTATGTTGTGGTAGACAAGCACTATAAAACCATTGCACAGCAGTGTATTTTTTATTGTGGTTAAAATAATCAGATATTAAAACTAAAGAAGAAGCACACAACTTCATCGTGAGTCTATGATCAAGTTAATTGCAAACATTGTATTTCATAAACTTTGAGGGAGCCTCCTGAAAAAATACAAAGTTTTCGTTTACTCTATCAAAGAATTAATAAAAGGTCATTTGAACGCAAGCCATTTTTACATAATACCCATATTCAGTCTGTGTGCATTTACACTGTAATTAAATTCGACAGCTTCATATGAATAATAATGCTGACACTAGGAAATCAGTTTGATCTGAGGAAAAAAAAAAAAAAAAGGCAAGCTCTTGGAAATGCATGAAATTCTAGAAAGTGTGGGAGAAGTGTAAAGAGGTAGCGCGAGTGGGCAATCTGATTCCGTGTGCTTGCATCTGAAGGAGCTTATAGGGAACTTGAAAGGTTTTGCTTTGTCCTTGAAAAGCCCATTCCCCCATTTGGGCTTCATTTGATAGATACTGCTGAACTGAAGCTTAATTTTCCTGTTCCCAGCAGTGCCCAGGGGAGAGAAGTGCTATATTCCTGGCTGGAAAATGAGATTAAAACACCCTGTATCTAGATACAGGTTCCATTCCTTCCTTCCTCTAACATGAGACTCACACTACTGTGAAAGGCAGTTTACAGTTTTGACAGCTAAAATAAAAAGCCTTACGGACCAGCAACCACTTTGAATGTTCGAAGGGCTTCATTTCCAGCAGAAAGATTTCAATTACAGTCATTTTCCTCGAGTAAGTACAAAGAGGTAAATGGAACCCCTGTTTCAAATGTTAAACTCACAGACGACATTATTACCGGTTATACGTGGAAAGTAAAGGATGAAGCCAGTCTAAATCAAAGCCCTGATTCCAAATTACTTTTTAAGAGTATGATGAGGTCTGCACCCAGTAATTCAGCAGCTTGCTATTGAGCAGTACGTAGCACAGCAAATGTGACTTTCATTAGATTGTGTGGCTCTTCCGGGGGGATCGAGGCAGGAAGCATCTTTCTCAACAAGCGCTAAGAGTTGCATCTTGAAAGGGCTGCTGTGCAGCTGTAGATGCATGTGGTGGCTGTATTTTTAGAGAATTTAGTTTTTATTTTCTTTTCTGACTTTGCTCTGGTACTTGTCTTGTCTTTTATGAGAGCAGTTTGACAAAGATCTGGTTGTTTACCTCCTGTGTGGCACAACCTCTCCCCTGCAGTGTGTTTCATCTCGGGACCATTTTGTCCCTTTGCTGTTGTGGGGAACAAATTTTCAGAAGTCCATGTGTTTGTTTTTTTTTACTCCCACTTCTGAAACATATAAAATGTTTGTCTAACGTAGTGCTTAAAATGCAGGATGCTAAATCATTCTGGTTACCTGAGCTCAGGGAAACGTGCTTTCACTGGAATGATGAACTCTCCCAGATGTCTGTACCCAGGGCTTGAACAAAAGTTGAAGATAGCTGCTTTGGTTGGGGACTTTGGGATCGGACCAGAGGAAGGGCAGGGAGCAAGCCAGCATCCTCCCTGCTCCTGGAGCAACTCCATTTTCTAGGGAAGCTGGTCCTCTCAGCTTTCAAACTATCTTAGCTAGTGTCTGGGAGGTGGGAACCCACCTGCTTTTTCTCCAGAAATGATTGCTGGAGCTAATTGTGCTACTATTTATTTGTTTATCAATACTGCTTTTTCTCACTGCTTTGTAGGTGTATTTCTGCAGGTATGAAATCAGGAGTGACTCCTTAAACTGATGGAGATGATCAGCAAAAGGGTTGTCTTTCCAAATTGCTCTGCATGTGAAACTTAGAAGGGAAAGAAGAAAAAAAAAAAAAAGAAGATAATATTCATCAGCAGGACAGGGGAAAAAAACAGCAGTTAAAATGGATAAAAAGACTGAACAAAGTCATTTTGCAACTGACTACCAGTGTTTTAGGGAAAACAGTGAGATTTGTCTTCTGTGCTTGCATACAGATACTGGACCTATTCAAAAAAACTTGAGAAGATAGAAGCACTGATTTACATGTAATATGGATTGTGACAGATATGCCTTTGTACTTCTGTAGCCTGTGCTTCCTTTGACTCGGCTGCTTACACCTGCCTGGTTTGCTGGGTGACCCCGTGTTTGCTGTTGTGGCACTATCTCAGAGAATTGTCTTGCTTCGTGTTTTGGCTTTTGCTTATCGCATTATGATTTTATCTGGCATTTCGGTGAGCACGGAGGTGTCAAAGGACGACACGTGTTGGCTGACAGTGGCTGCAGCCTGCACAGCTGCTGCGCTTTGCTTGAGACTGGCAAGGAAACACGAGCAGCATTTTTCCCTTCACCTGGTTTTTATTTTCTTTCCAGATACTTTGGCTGCAAAGGCTGGGTTTGGCAGGCATGCCAGCAGAAAACACAGGCTTGTGTCTTGGTGGCTTTGTGAGTGCAGTGACAAAGAGGCAGGGCCGAGAGCTGGTGCAAGAAATGCCAGCCCCACGCTGCTCAGCCCTGCGTGTGCTCGTGCCAGAAGCTGCCCCTCGGTTTTCTCCTGCTGCTGGGGCTGCAGAGCTGGAGGAGCTCAGCCCAGTGTCCTGCATGGAGCAGCCTCCCACAGCATCTGCTGTGTGCTGTGCAGGTCGCCCTGGCTCCCTCTCCTTATTTCTGCTCCACATTGCTATATTAAAAGTGGCAATGGGTCACAGAATTGGCAAGCCGGTGCAGGCTGCAAGCCGCTTAATCTCTGCATATGTTATATTCTCCACCTGGTCCTCACTGTCATAAAGTTATCTCACATTTCTAAGCATTTGGAGAGCAGTGCTGAGTATTGCTGGGCTGAGTGTTGTTTACTTATTTATTTTAAGTGGACAGTTCTCCGGTTCTGCCATTGCTTGGTAGTTGGACAGTTCTTGAGAGAGCTTTTGTTTGGTTTTAGATAGAGGCATTTTAAGTAGGGTGGTAAACCCTTCTGAGCAGTTGCAATTCGCTCTTTGCTCTAAGTGCTTCTCACTAACCCAGAGCATTTTGAAGTGAAGGCTCGGAGGCACGGGTGTAGCTGTAGGTTCATTTGCCTCTGACAGCAGTATGGTAGACATTTAAAGGACTTTTTTTCCCCCCTTGTATCCAGGGCAGTTGTTGCATCCTGCGTATCAGAACAACTCCAGGGCTGCTCTGCCTGGGCAGATGCCAGGAGCCCCACGGGACTTGCAGCAGCCAGGCGTGGCGGAGTCATTAGGAAGTCCGAGTGCCACCAGTTTTCCCCTTGATATTTCTCACAAAGGGAGGCACTGGAGCAGAAGCTGTTTAAGCATCTTGGTGTCACGTTAGGATCCTCCCACCTATAAGTGGAAACATGGTGGGTTTTCTTCCAGCTGGAGCCAGCTTCTGGACAGCTTTGTCTTTGATATGGGCTGGGATCTAGGTCTCAAACTATTTCATCTCCAGTCCTATTTATATGTTTGTGAGACCAAGAGTTGCACACACTGATGGGAATAGTCAGTGACAGGTAAAATAGCAAGGAAAAAAAAAAGTTCCGCTCTTCTGATGTAAATTTTTAATCAAATGTGTTTTCTTCTGTTAAGCAACTTTTACAGCCCACTGCACAAAACATACGACCAAAAAACTTTGCACAATGAGCTGCATGTAATAAGCTAGCAATGCATCCATTACACGTTTTAAAGTGTGTGTAACGCATTTAAATTCATTTTTGCTTGCATGGTGGTGTAGCCTTGAAAAGGTAATTGGAATTTACACAGACTTGCTCTCGTACTTACTCGGGTTTTCTTCAGATTGCAATGCTTTGGAGAGCTTCATTAGAAATGGTCTCTTTTGTAACAGGAAGGAAATATAATTTTAAATACATTAGAAAGCAGAAAGCCGTGTATCAACACTTCTAAAATGATTGTACAGTGCTTGGTGTCAGTAGCACTGTTCTCCAGCACAGCTGTATTGATTGAAGAGTTGGTAGATGATAGGCTAGGTTGTAATAACAGTAGTAATTGTATTAAATAACACTTTTCAATCCAAATAATTAGAGGCAGGTTTTGTAGCAGCTGTGTGGATGTAGCTGTATCAGCTTCACAGTGACCAGACTCAGCAGTGTCATTGCTGTTTGTGTCCCCTCTATATGAGGTCTCCTGCCTGGAGGCGCTCTGTTGAAACCCAGGTATCGTCCCTGCCTGCGTGCTGCACTACTGCCAGCTGCCCTTCACGTGTTTCATTTTTTCAAGATCTTTTACCATGATTTCAGTAGCCTTTGTAGCCTTTTCCAAACTTTCCAAGATGCCTCTTACAGCACTCGCAGCTCCTATTTGTCCCCCGCCCATGTGCCCCTGGGCTGGACCTTGCTGACCATCTTGTCGATGTGATGAAACTGCAGGTAATTGTAGCAGTGCCCTCCGCATCGAAGACATCTGAGAAAGCGATACCCTGTGGTTTCCAGGGTCCTTGGCCAAACAGGGTGCGAGGAGCTGGCAGCCACATGGCACAGCTCGTGCTTCAGGAGGAGGGAGGTGGGCAAGAGCTCTCTGCGCCTTGCTGCCATGCCCCGTGAGGTCTAATCCAAGGTGGACGGTGCCACCAGGTGACAGAAGGTCTCTGCCAGTTACCTTCTCTTGGGCAATATGCCTTAGTCCAGCCTTCTCTCTGGGAGGGGATTGCTTTGTGGCTGGTAAAGAAACAGATCCTCCAGCATGGCTTGAGCACGCACAGAGGCAGAGGAATTCTTCTGAGCGTCTGTTTGGGATGCAGCCTTTGACTTGTAAGCCTGTGCTACTCCTAATGCTGCAATCAGCAACATGGAGGTGCTTGGTGGATTAGTATTCAGGACACAGGAGAGGAGAGAGTCTGGCTGGGGGGATATCACACACAATCTGCTCATCTAGAGTGATTTGCTGTTTTGAAGCTAGATTCACCAATTCTGTAGATGGGAAGGAAAAAAATCTAAGGATTTACTCTGATTTTTTTTTTCCTGGGCTCCATTTGCCTGAGGACTAGTTCTGTCCTTTAATTATTTAAGAACTGGGTTTTGTTTACAGTTTGTAATAAAACTGATAAAAGATTAATAAGGTGCTTGTGAATCATTTTAAGTAAATTAAAGCTTCGAAAGACTTACAACTGCAAATATTTGAAAATTGCGAAGTAGAAGAATAAGAACAGACCAGATCAGATAATCAAGTTATTGGATTTGTTTGGGAGAAAAAATAATCTTGTTTGCAATTGGATGGGAGAAGAGTATTGCCTGCTCTGTTAAATATTTATGTGTACTTTTAGCAAATTTGAAGATACTGGTGGTATGAAACAGCACTGGCTTTGCTGAAATGTTGTTTTATTATGGTGCAGTAGCTGCACAAATTGAGTGCAAGTCAGAGGACGAATTCAGAGTGAAAGTATCCGCAGTGAAGTTCACCATGGTGGTAAGCCTGTGCCCCAGTAGGTATGTCTGTGCTATTTTTAAGGACCGTGTTGATTGTTCCTCAAAATAGTCCATAAATAAAATGGACTCTGAGCTGATTTGGAGAGAGTGAGATCTTGGGGTTATAATGGATTTTTCCATCAAAACGTAGGCACAGTGCTTAGTAGCAGTAAAAAATACTAAACAACTAAAATATTAGGAAAGCAACTAAGAACAGAACAGATAACATTGTTTTGACAAAACAAATCCCTGATGTGCTTGCATCATAGACACAGTGTGCAGCTCTCATCCTGCCTTTCATAAAGATCTGCAGACATCATAAACACTTGGAGAAGAGCCTCAAGGCTGTTCAGAGGCATCAGATGGCCTCCAGGTGAACTAAATGAGCTACAGCCCTTCAGCTGGGTAAATAGGTGGCTGTAAAGGAAGTATAACAGAGGTCTGCAGAATCAAATGGGACATGGGGAGAATGGGGACTGTTTATTGCCTCTGGACAGAAGAACTTGGGGTTGCCAAAGGAAGATGAGCCAGGCTGAAGGAGATCAGAAATAGGTGGTTCTTTATGAAGGTCTTGACCAGTGCACCTGATTGTTGAAGGGCACTGTGGGTACTTCAAGTTTACGTCTCTTCAGGGAGAGTGGGTAAATTGATGGGGAAATAATCAGTTAATTTGTCTGGAGATGGAAGCAAGGGGCAAAGCTATACATATATAAAAATAGAGAGAGATGGGAGTATTATATATACTTAGCCTATTTTTGTTCTCTTCCTTGGACATCCATTTATGGCCACCATTGGAAAATGGATGCTGTGCAAGCGGAGCCTTTGATCTGGCCCAACACAAACATTCCTCTGCTGTTGATGCTGGGGCAGCTCATTCCAAAATACCCTGTCTTATATAATGAGTATTAGATAAAAATAGTGTTTTTCAACACCCACTGAACTTAGCAGCTATGGCTTTGACTGTGAATGTTACTTTAAAACCAAGGCATATCGTGTAGTGATCACAGTCTAATATTAATAGCTGGATTCCTTATTTTCTGTTCTCCACCCATAAAACAGGTGTGAACATGTGCATGTCATCAGGGTTATTATCTATGCGGTATTTTGAGGGGAATGATAATGCATTTATTCAGAGCTTTTGGACAAAACATAGTGCCAAAAAGAGGCAAGCAGCAGGGTCCCAAGAAAAGTTCCAAGATGAGTGAATTATTGCATTAGAGAGCTCTTTAGCACCCCAGTGAAAAATCAGTACAAGCTGTTAAGCTTAAATTATGTTTATATTTGAATGAGGTGAAAAGGAACTCTTCAGTAGTCTAGGGCAGATGAGGAGTCTAATTAGATGGAGTCATTTTATTCCTTTGGGAAGGAGCTGTGAAAACTAACACGATAACAGAGCAGGTTCAAAGGTCTGTGTGTAGATCCTAATCTGCTTAAAAGACGGGGTAGGATTTCACTGACTGTATCACAAACTTGGGTTCAGTAACCAACTTGTTCCTTTCATGAACATCCAAATATAAACTGTGAAAGGCGATGGAGGAAATTAAAGGAAGTGAATGTACAAATGCCATATATCACTCCATTATAATGACAGAAATATGCTAAAAGCTGTGTAGCTGGTCTTTTTTCTACCCTCTTCACTTGGAAACATTGCATTACTTTGATAGCAGCTCTAACATACCTTGTTAAAGCTACTCTTTGAGGCAGATACTTGATCTATAGGTCTCAGCAACATTTTGAAATGTCTTCTTTTACCTTTCCCTATAGCTGTTTTTCCCATCTTGCACTTTTGCAAATTAATTATCACCAGCTTGAGCTTGCACATGGGGTAGGGTCACCCTCCGTGTCGGAAGAGGGCACTGCATCCCCATTGTTGGGGAGCAATGGGAGGAGCACATGTGGGTTCCATTATTTTGTAGCTTTATACAGGCAGTATTTGTAGCTTCCAATGTTCTACATGATGCAGATGTTAGAGATGAATAGATAGTGTTTCTATTTCCTTGTTTAGTCTTCTGTAATTTTTCAGTGTTGTGATCAATCTTTGTCCAGCATTCTTGAAACTTCACTTGTGTTTAGTGTATTCTCTCTGATTGTCAATGATCTCCTTCAAAATCTAGGATTTGTTCCATCTGGTCCCAGGAACTTGGCAGCTTGTGTGGCTAGCAATAGCTGATTTTTCCATGAGTGCTAGTATAGAGAAGTTGATTCATGGCTAAAAAGATAAAAATCCCTACATCAGAAAATCTGGAAAAATATAACAATTGCAACTCTGCCAAGGAAGTGCTTCTTGTTGGATTAAAAATCGTATGACAAGTTGAAAGAGAGAGATTTGGAAGTGTAATTCAATGCTGTTGTCAATCCAGGAGAGTTATAGCTGAAATTGTGTTAGAATATATTAGCAGCAGTGCCTGGACGGAGAAAATCAACTGCCTCTCAAAGACAATTCTGTGTTCGTTTCCTTTCTGCCTCAGTTTGTTATGACTTGGTTTGAATTTCCTAATTTTGATGTCACTGAGGTTGAGCAACTGATGCATGCTGAAAAGGTCTTCTCTTTTGTGTCCATGGGGGTCCCTTCGGAAATAGACTGTGTTCTGCAGCACCAAGGAAACGGAGGGAGGGATACTGAAATAGAAAGGGGTCAAGCTAGCAAATTTGCAGAGTGAGGCTTCCATATGGTACGTTGGAGGTGCTACGTATGCCTCTCACTCTGAGGAATCATCTCTTTTCGTCAGGGATTGACAGTAATTAGGTGCAATGCTGTGGTTCTCAGTGATAAGGTCTCTGGGTGGTGGGTGAAGAGAACCACGTTTACCTTTCTGGGCATGGCCCTGATGGTAGTTACGAGTGCTTTGGATGTGCTGTTAGAGTTTGTTCCTGGGGGTTGTGTGAAGTCTCTGTAGTAAGGGCAGCATCTTGCGTCAGAGTGGCACAGCCCACCCCTTGCTGCTGACTCCCCTGCTCCTGCTCGTTGGCTGGAGCACTGCCGTTGTGCTCAGCTGAGTACCAACTGTTTCCTTTCTGTTCCATGTAAAAAGGGGGAAATTAAAGAGAAACCTAAATCATCTGTCCTCTTGGCTGGAGGTACGGGTTGAAATTTTGTTGTTTAGTCTAGGAAGACAGACTTGTTCAGTGCTTAGATATCACAGTATCTGTGGCATAATAGAGAAATTGGAGCACAAAATCCCATTTCTCTCTCAGCATGGGCAATTTATTATAAACAGGGATGTGCTGGGCCTTCTGCTGTCACTGGAGGGAGGTTGCTGGAAGATACACTACTTCTGTGACCTCAGTAATATCACCTCTGAGAACAGGAGAAGCTATGGCTAGCTCATAAATGGCTGAGGGGTGGAACTAGGTGATCTTTAAGGTCCCTTCTGTGATTCTATGAGAAATCTGAAAATTATGAGAAGCACGACAAGTGTCCTGGCATGGCACACCATAGATTTCCTATTGCTCTCTTGATCTTGTAATTTTGCGCATAATCAGGACATGGGTTAATATAAAAGCTTAGCCTTTTCAAAGTTATTTTTTTGGTAAAAATTCCTTCTCTCCTGGCTATCAGCAGTGGATTGATTACATGGATAGCTTACAAGATCACGACAAAGATTTAAAATCAATTAGTTGTGGACATCTAATGGTGCTGACTGTCTTGGGAGGTGCAAAGTAGCAGCTTGGGCCTGTTGCCACAGGTTATCAGGGTGGCCTGTGGTTGGTGGTGCAGCAGAAAGGGGAACATACAGCGAGGGCGATTGTAAAACCTCCTGGATTAAAAGATGAGGTAAGGTTTCCCTTTCTGTTCTTGGCAACTAAGACTTGTATCCTTTTCCCTCGTACCCCACACATGTACATACAGTGTCTGAATTGGGGCTGTCATCGCCTTAGGGCCCACGTGTACGGGAGGGGAGAAGTGGGCCTGTTCCCAGGCCTGAGTGGCTTGCGAAGGTTCCTGGTTTTCTCTAATTTAATTGTTTCGTTTAAACACCTGTAATTAGAAAGGTGAAATCTTGATTCTCTGTGGCACAGTTCTATCTGTGTAAAAGGAACGTTATCTGTTTCTCTGAGGAGCTGCTGGGCTCCTGTCAGAGGGGAGGATGGGCTCACCTGGCTGGCGCAGGCAGAAAATGTCTGTGGAAATATTGTGAGTAATCCTTTTTCTTGAGAACAAGCAAGCATGGGTACTCCTTGATCATCAGTGACCGTAATCAAAACATCGGAAAGATCTGTGTGTGTATGCATGCATGTTTCTAGTCCCGTGATACCCTCTAAGTTTAAACATTACCAAATACAGGTATGTTATTGATTGTGCATTTATGATTTTAGTACAGTCTAATATTTTTCAACTTTGTAAGCAATTCTCGGAGGTTTATAAAAGAAAATGGCAATAGCCTTTAATTTCCTTCTGTAATCCTGACTCACATGATCGACTCAATGAAAGTCAGCGTGTCTGGCTGGAGATGTGCTGATAGGAGCTGCATTGCTCTGGTTAATCAGCATTGCTAAGTCTGGAAGACAAGATACCAGCCTGTGAATTTCATGGAGATGTTTTCTGAAATCCATTTCCATTTTGTGATAAAAGGGGAAACGTGTAATTCGATAGATCTTCATTAGATTGGATTATGGTTTAGCTAAAATAGAAATTGTGGAGCAACTTAACCGGTATGTTTGGTTACAGACAGCACCTTCTTGTAGCTTCACAAGATAGATGAACAAGTTAAGTACCTGTATTGTCAATGAGAAACAGATTCCCTATGCGATATTGAATATTACAAGCATGTAGTTTCTTCATTTAATAATGCTTGACTCCAGATCTAGAAAGGGGTAATTCTGTACAGCTCCACTGGCTTCACTGCAGAAATGCTACTTAGGGATTGTTTAATATGATTTATTACTTAAATAGACATTAAAAAATGAACCCAAGTCTTTTTCACCACCTATGTCTTTTTGAGTCTGCCCAAGACCTCATTGTCATTTTATCAGTTCATATGTCACAATTGCATGCAATCATGATGTGTGATCCCAGTGTAACATACTCTCATGATATAAATGGTGGCAATCAGACAGTTGCAGATCAATGGCATTGTCTAAGGATGAATTTGTAAGAGAAGAATAACGATATCTTAACATGAAAGACCTCAGTGTGTCAAGCAATGAATCCATCTCTGAAATGAAATAAATATCCCATTTTGTGTGTAGGAATGCCAGTCTCGGAGACTGAGCAACTTGACCAAAGAAATGTGGTGAGCCAGATGCAGGGGCAAGGTTCTGACCCAGTTTTTAGGCAGGGAGGGATTGCCTGTCATTTCAGAGTGGTCAGGGTTTCACCTCAGATTGTACCATGAGTGCTAACACAATTCACGTCTGTACAGTTTTCATGTCTGTAACTCTTCTTTCTGAGAAAAGAAACACAGTGGATTTTTTTTCTCCTTCACTAGGTCAACGTTTGTGCAAGTGCAGGAACAAATACCCGGGAGCCCCAGGCCCTCTGCTCTTGGCTGTGCCGAGCACATTCCCACAGCTGAGCCCAGGCCCTGGCGGGGTTGGAGAGGGGCTGCCCCGCCAGCGCCTTCCCTTACAGACGGGTGAGAGCTGTGCTACAGGGGTCTGACGGCCGGGTTTCCCTGGCAAGGGTCTGATAAATGTGTGTCCATAGTGGAAAAGGGTGTTACATTAAGTAGGTATCAGCCTGATACTCCGAGAGCTGAATGTCAGCGCTAACAAACCGGAGGGCCCGTCTTTCCCAAAGGACCTTTGGAATCAATTGAAAGCTGCGTCCTCCACGCCCCCATCCCCAGAGGGTCAGTGTTACTCTGATGCTGTGCCACTTTCTGTACTCCAGTGAGCTGAGACTACCAGCGCGAGGGCCTGATTGACAGCATTGCTCCCAGCTCTATGAAGAGAGGAAGTGACCTTAAACACTGGGGTTGTGGTTGTGTTTTGACTGTAAGAAAATCTTTTTTTTTCTTTTTATAAATATTGCCCTAACTCTTTTGCCAGGCTGGCTTTCTTTTAATCTTTTTTTTGTTTTGTTTTGTTTTTGAGGTCTTAACCCCTTCCTGCCATGAGGTAGAAGTAGACAAGCTTTGAAATCAGTTCAATGTCATTTGTTTTAAAAAGGGAGAGAATAAAGCGAGAAAGGTGACCTTGCAAAGTTGCCTGTAGAAAAAGACCTCTCTTATCATGAGCCCGAAGTAATTAGCTTTATTTTTGGTTTTGCCTTAAATGAATTGTTCACACATCTCAGCTGGCTGTAGAAATGCCTAGTGACAAGCTGAGCGTGCTTTCCAGCCCGGCTGGCCATTGCCCATGAGTGCCTGCGTCAGCGGTGAAGTTTGCTCTTCCCCACCGAGCACTCGCTACGTGCTTACCCCCCTCCAGGAGGCAAATGTTGTTGCCCTCTATGGTAACGTTTCTATGGTCAGAGATGAGCCTGCATCAACAAGCACAGAAACTTGAGGCTACTAGGAAAGAAATGGAGGGGGGGGGAGAAGAGGGGAAAAAAAAAAAAAAAGCATACCTCCATTACTATCAGTGCAACAATTTTTCTTGCCATTGTTTTTCCTGGGCAGGGAATTAAAGGATATCGATGTTACTGCTTCATGTGGTGGATTGGTGTAAATGCATCTGTTGCCCCATTTCCGTGGTTGTTCCTTTCCTTGTACAGTTGAAAACTCAGGACTAGATGAGTGCCAGAGCAGAGTGAGGTCTGCAGGGGTATGGGCAAAGACAGGCAATGTATATGCATGCAGAGTGGCAAAGAAATGTTTCCCCTGTTCCTATCGAACATAGCTAATGTGATGGTCTGAGTTGTCCTGCTCTATGCAGGTATCCAAGAAGGTGAAAAGGAATAATTTATTTGAAATGAGCCTTTGGTAGTGCATGTCCCACCGGCTGGTTCTCTTTCCCTGGGCTGCTTCTACCTGGCTTGTTGCAACCATACCCAGAGCCACTGGGTCAGTGGAGCTGGATTTGTGCAGTGTTCCCTCACCTCCTCCAGAAAACCCCAAACAACCCCCCTTGCCTGTTTTAACAGCTGACATTTCCAATGAGCGCAGAGCCCAGCTGTCCTTTGGCAAAAGGTTATTAAACACGGGTGAAGCATGCAGATGGGTGTTGCAAGGAATGCTGCCTGTGTTTGTGCCTCGGCTTACAATGATGCTGTAAAGCCCAAAGAGGATGGGGCTGTTAGGCTCCTGTTACAAATGTCATAGATTCAGCTATTATTTTAAGCAACAGTGAAAACCTAAGTGCAGATCCTGTTATGCAGATGTGAACCGAAGTAACTTGTTTTTGACATGGCTGTGCTGCTAAACCTATTTCTGGGTGTAATCACCTTTCCTGTTATTATGGTGGTTGTTAGGGTACAGCAGTAATAAGGTTTTTGGCACGAGACAGTGCTTTGTGTCTGAAGACCCTCCGGTCTAATCAGGAGGGAGGAGGGAGCTGTAAAGGTTCATCAGCTGCAGTGAGGGCTGATCCGAGGCCATTGGAAGTGGCAGCAAGTTTGGCCCCACACAGCAAAGTCTAAGACTTCTGAGCCTTAAATTTCAGCATAATAAAGAGCTGGAGGTGACATAGATGCAGTCAGTGGGCAAAAACCATGGCACGTAGAACGTGAGAAGCTGGGTGAGTGTCTCAAATCCACCCATTCTGGCATCTGCTCCGTCTGACAGTGTCAGTTTGATGCCAGAGGAGGGGGGTCTTGGGAGGCAGATGTGGGATAATCTCTTCTCCACCTTAAATCTCCCAGTTTAAGCCCTGAGAACAAGCTTTAATAGCTGTCTTAATGGGTGCAGTTCATTGAATTCTGCTTGGATTATGGCTTGTTCCAGTTGGCTTGATTTGGTTTAGCGAGGAATCAGGAACAAACTTCAGAGCAGCTCATTATGAATTGGGATTGAGTTCAGAATGGGTTTTGATATGTATTACTCTGGAATGAAGAAATTAGTTGTGTTTATTCCTGTAGTTGAGTGCATGCACTTCATAGGCTTCCAGAGGATCACTTGAATGCCTTAGCTATGGTCGTCAGCCACGGCAGTTCTGTAAAGCATCTCTTAAAAAGGATATATTTTCTGACTAGCTCAAGGGGATATACAGTATGCCTAAATGTGGATGTGAAACGCCACTGCAGTTACTCTCTTGCTTATGCTGACCTTCAGGATCATTCCTGCTCCCTCCATGTATCCAAATGCATCAACTGTAATTTCTTAAATACAACTTGTGTGGCCCAGTGTTGCTTTTTCTTTTTTTTTTTTTCTACTTTTTTGCTTTTAAAGTGAACCGAGGCCACTCGGGTGGAGAGCATAATCTCTCCCATATGTATTGCGGTAATTAAATGCTGGTAGTTAGAGGGCTAGGTAAGTACCGAATTGACTTGTTCCAAAAAGAGCATATTTTGGGAAGATATGTTTTGATTAGTCACTATCATTTGTTTACAGCACTCTTGGGAAAGCTAGAACGTTTTGGGGTGGATCAGAGCAGGTAATAGCCATCCTCCCAGGATCAGCACACCACGCAGTGTGGAGGAGGCTGCAGAGTCTTTCATTTATGTGCATCGCCTGTGTACCCTGCTGCAGCCCTTCCCTTGCATTCTCGCTCAGACCTTCAGAAATGCTTGATCTGAGTCAGCTTACAGGTTTGTATTTTCCCTTTCCTTTGTTTGAAATTTAAGCCCTGCGAAAATCCCTTAGAAAAGATGCATTGTTTGTTAGTCCCCGATAGCATCAGCTGCCAGTTTATCTTTCATGTCACACAGTGGCTCCCGTTACTCCCCAGGGGCTGCCGGCTTGGATTGTTCCCATAGTTTGGGTGGCTTTTGACCCACAAGAGTCCCGCGCTGGTCTCGGGGCTTCAATAAGCTCTCTGTTATCAGCCTTCCAAATATTGGTGTACCTATCAGAGCCTGGCACCATGTCAAGCCTGTGGGCGTCCTTAAGATTCATCGTTGATAGCTCACATGCTTTTTCCTCTTTACAGAAAACAAGCACTTTTTGTTTAAGTTCACTAATGTTTGGCAAAGAAATATAGTGTAGTAATTATACACCCATCCTCCTCCTCTCCCCCTGCCCCCCCAATCCCAGCTTTATAAAGGCAACTAGCACTGCAACTGAAATAAATGTCATGAATGAATAATAATTTCTTTCATTTACACAGTAATTAAACTTGTTGAATACAGACTTAATGCTTTACTGCTCACTGTTTAATTTGACTGGTAGATCCAGGCTTTTGTTAAATTCAGGAAGGAGAAAAAATGAAATACCTACCTGACTATCAGCGTGCTTTGTTACAAATGCTTTTTGTTTTTTTTTCCTTAAATGATGCTGGAAAAGGGGAGGGCATGCTTTTCAGACACACTTGTCTGAGGATGGCTATGCGATCTTTTAAAGAAATGTATGTAGTGGCCTGAATTGCAGCAAAGTGACAGCCCTGTAACTCCTGTGCTTTATGGCTGCTGGGATTAATCAGCATTTCGGAAAGTATGATTGATTATGGATATAGATGCATCATCTTAGGCATTTTAATTTTCACTGCATTTTTTTTATCCTTTCTTTGCAATCTTTACATTGTTTCTTAAACATAGTGCCTTGTGATACAAATGCAGTAGGTTTTTGGCCATGCTCGCATCCTTCCTTGCCACATAATGGCATGAAAGTGAACACTGGCCACAGGGGTGCTGTCCTGGGCTGCATCCATTTTCAAGTAGTGGAAGGTTTGACCTGTAGGTACAGACCTGCCCAAGGCTCAGCCTTTCCTCCTGCCAGACTGAATGCCGTGCCGTGTTATGACAACATCCCCATCCAGCTCGGTGTGTGAAGGACAGGCTGAATAGTTGGAAAGGCAGAAAAGTCGGGTGTTTCTGATAAAGAGAAACAGGATATGGCAGAGGTCTGGGTTACCTGGGCCAGCTGTCACCTGCAGAAGTCGGGGTCTTTTTCTGAAAGGGCTGGGAAATGATTTTAGTTGCACATAGTGAGGGGAATCCTAGATAACCTAAGGAGTGGGAACAGTGATAATATTGATGGGAAGTGCTCTGGTTACATGTCAGGCATGGGGATTTTGTGAGGAACTATCACATCTTCACTCCAGGAAGCCACAAAGTGACTCAGAGCACCCCTGTGCCACTGCTACCATCGGACTCAGTGTGGGTTTTTCATATTTTCACATTGGTTGGTTTGAGGCATTGGGATGCCCATTCAGGAAGAAGGACTTGGCCATGGAGCAGAGGTTCATGTGAGGTCAGAGGATCACAGAATTGTAGGGGTTGGAAGGAACCTCCAGAGATCATCAGGTCCAACCCCCCTGCCAGAGCAGGTTCCCTAGAGCAGGTTGCACAGGTAGGTGTCCAGACGAGTCTTGAATATCTCCAGAAAAGGAGATAGTCTGTTCAGTCTGTGCCATAACCCCATATCCTTAATGGTTCAATGTTGTTTCAAGTTCTGTGAATTTTATTTCTTTTTTTATTATTATTATTTTATTTTATTATTTTTTTTAATATGGAAGCATAATGGAGTTGTGTTGCTTCTTCTGTGAGCATATAATCTCCCATATACTCAGAATTTGTTGCTTCTGTACAGTTTCGCTATCAATGAGCTGTTGGGGCAGATCCACGGGTGTGCTGGGTGCAGGAGGTTTCTGCAGCAGCAGCATTTTGGTGGCAAAGCAACTCCCTTTCATCTACACGCTTGTTGCAAAGCAGGTTGGGTTTTTATTTTCTTAAGTTTATCAGGCTGGCTTATTGATTTGACTGGGGCCATCGTTTCATCTTCTTCACGCATTCTGAGGAAATCACTACATCGAGATAATCATTTCTAAATGTTCCCTCTGCAGCTCTAGGCAGCTCAGAGCAAACACGGTCTGGTGGACTCTGTAAAGAGGAGAGAAGGTAGTGAGGGACTGCATGTGCAGATGCCTAAGGACAGGTGTTTAACAGCAGATTTGCACCTGGGGCGTTTTGAGATCGCTGGCTGTCACAGGTGAAGGCAGCAGCACTTTGAGCTGCTGCACTTGCCAGCTCCCTGGTTCTGCCAAGGCGCTGTTCTAAGCCCGCGAGCCCTCCAGGTGCAACTGGCTGAGCGTGTGGCAGAGCTGGTAGGTGCATACAGCTAACTGGGATTCGTTAACAGGGGCTCCCAGGGCTTAAAGTGTTTTAGGGGGAAAAACAGCGCCGGTTGGGGCTGTGGCTGGTGGGTTGTGCGTGAGGGTTTGAGTCATGAGGCAGCTGTTAACCAAGGAACCACAATCACAAGAGTCTCTTGGGAGTTTTCCCAGAACACGCTTCTCAAAAGCTAGAAGATGTGTTTAATTGTCATATACACAACGACTTTTTTTTTGTATTTCTGTTCTCTGGGGGCTGACATCTACAAATGTGTGTTAGTAACTTCATTTTCTTCCTTAGTTAGGGAATGAGAGGCACTCAGGCTGTTTTGTTTATAGCTGTGCTATCAGCTGGCTGCATGGCTGGAGATGAAGGTGACAGCTTGAGATTTGTGAGCCTAATTGGCATACAAAAAAAAAAATCCACTGGGAAATGAGTTATTTGCAATTATCTGTAGATTTGGCTTTATTTCATGGAGACAAATATAGTTGCTTGGTGACTTAATTACAACATTATTTTTTTTTAAGATTATGAGATTTTAAAAAGGATATCATTATTAACAAGATCTTGAGTCTATATTTGGTGATTCCATAATTACAACTCTGGCCATATTTGTTAGCTTAGAAAATAATATGTGGAAGCTTTTAATTAAAATCATGAGATCTGTTCTTGCAGATATGCTTTCAAGTACCACCCTTGGATAATGGGACCCTTTATTGTTAGACAGGAACTAAAACAATCTGTACCATGTGAGGATAGTATCACAATTAAGGCTGAGACAGATCAGCATTAACATATTCTTCAGCTGCCAGTTAAGAGGATGAGGGAGTGAAAAAGTGTGTGAAGAAGCTAATTGTCCACATCTGAACCGGTCTGTGCTTGCCAGGAGAGGTTCTCACAACCCTGACAATCGGATTGGAGAGCAAATGGATAGAAAAATAGTTGATGTACGTGAGGTTTCCATTGATGTTAAGGACATACAGCTGTGTCCGCAGAGGTTAAACTGCTTCTTTTTTAGCTGCTGGTTCCTAGTCACTGTAGCTGACACCAGGCCTGGGTGCCCAGGGAGCCCTGACATCAAGCTGTGTCACTGGAAGTCACGCGTCCTTCGGGGATGTTTGCTGGATTGCTGAAACCCGAAGTCTCGGCCAGGCTGCTCTGAGGGGATGGTGCAAAGGAGTTAAGTGACGTGTGAGACCTCTGCTTAACAGCTGCATTACGTATTGCAAAAGTGAGTTCAGAGTGAGCATAAGAATCCTGTAATGGGTAGAAGATGACAACCTGTAGCCCATGTGTCACAGCAGAAGAAACGGAAACTGGGCTCTTCCTGAGCATCCCTGTGTTTGGTTTGATATCAGTTACTCAAGTGCACTGGGTAGAACCAAAGTTTTGCACCCTTAAAATCCACAATACGTCAGAGGTGTGTTTTATGCCCCTGTTCTAAACAGTGTCACTGCTAATTACAGTAATGTTTTCTCCTCTTTCTGAATTAAGTGCATTCTCAATTTAAAAGGCTTTGAGCAAAATTCCATCTCCGTTATTGAAAAGCAGCTTTGATTACAGCTGCAAGTCACTGAGTGTTGCCCCGTGACTACTGGTGCTCCAGTCACTTCCTGCTTAGCAAACGTTGTGCACAAAGATTGCACAGTACAGAATGCATGTTTTGAAAATTACCTAGCTTGTGCTATTAGAGGAAAATACTGTTATTACTCTTGCCACTCACTTACGATAGATTTATTGAAGAGGCCTAAAATACATTTCTGTGCTGAAGGCATTAGCAGGGACTCATCAGCAAGTGTGCCCATTGTGTTCGTTGTGTTTACCCTTTAGATGATTCAGTTGCCCTTCAAAACCTGCTTAGTATCATCATTTTCACAGACACGGTACTCATCTTACTGGAGTTAACTTTGTTCCTCCTGGAATACAGCAATGTAGAAAAGCACAACCCAGTGCCCTCTGGAAGTAAAGGAAAGACTTCAGTGGACTTAAGTGTATGCTGAATCAGACCCTACAGGAGGGAAGAATTAGGCATGCAACATCAAAGAAATACTTCCACATCTGGGAAAGTATTCAGAGAGTCCCCAAGGTAAGATTAAAAAAAAAAAAAAAAAGTCAAGTGTGTTCATTTCTTATTAGCGAAGTTGTTATTGGCAATGAGATATTCTAATTGAATTACTCCTAATTAAAATAATTATGTTTTCTAAGTACTCTGATCTGTAGAGACCATGTAGAGAATCAAAGGTAGAAATAAACACCACCTAGTAAATTCTCTCTAAGCTGGCTTGCTTGAGGATGCTTAAAGTGGTTTTTTATGATTCCACTTGCTCTGCGTAGGCTGGTGCTAATGTAATAAGGATGGCTTGCAGAAACCTCGCTTCTGTCTCAAAAGACCAACCACTCCTGTCTGAAGGATTAGCTGAACAAGCTTGAGGCTTGGATAGAGGAAATACATCTGCTTCTCTGCCTCTTCCACACCCCTCCTGCATCACCCTGGGCGATGCTTTTCAACCCGCTCTGCCCCGATTGCCCACCGGTGGTTGAGGAGTTGTCTCACTCATCCATGCTTTGTCTTCTCAGTCTAGACTCCTGCAAAAACTTTTTGGCGTGCCATAGGCAAAAATCTCAGCAGAGATCTCTGATTTCTGTCAGGATAGAGAAAACAATCAGGAAGACAGCATTGTTTCAGGAGGGTTGGTAGAGCAAGTCCTTACAGTGAAGGGTGGGAGGAGAATACCAGTGTCAGCCAGCAGCGGCCTTCTGGGGTAGATGTAAGATGAAGGCGTGATTCCTGCTGAGGTCCAGCGCAAGGCTACTGCTTTGCCCTGGGAAGTCTCCTTTCCCTTTGCTTACTACTTCTGGAGTAAATAATCCTAGTGTATCTCCTACCTGGAAAACGCTTGGATGAACCAAGGACTCCCCTGTCCATGAGGGCGGTAGGCTGATCAGTCTTGGGGTGGCCAGATCCTGCCCCCACCCGCAGCTGGGTGTCGAGTTGGAGCTGGGCGCTCCCTGAGTCCTGCGCTGGGAATGTACTCGGACGCTCCGCTCCGTCCTGCCTTGTGTGCATCTCACCTTTGGGTCACTGCCCACAGCGAGGTGGTTTCTTCCCAGGACAGAGACTTTTCAGTATGTTTTCTTTCACAGAATAGGCATCAGTTGCTAATAACATCCAGTTTGCAGTGTGACATGTGGTCACGTCTAGCAGACAGGTCCCAGTACCATTTGCTCAGAGTCAAGCCTCCCAAATAGCCAGTCTCTTTGGAAATAGTGATTGCCAGATTTCCAGGATTGCTGTTGGATGGCTTCTTTTCTTTGAATTGTCAGCTCAGTTTTACAGCCTTAGCAATTTGCTGCCCGGGAACGGTGCAGGTTGGCACTTGGAGCACAGAGGTCACCTCCAGTGCTTGAACGGCCCCTCAGGTCAGGAGATGTCTGCAAACACTGGCTGAGGGGATTTGGTACGTTGCTTCAAGGGAAGCCTGCTACCTTTACAAAACACTCATGGGGAACCCTGAATCAATCCAAAGGCCTAATAGGTCTCAGAACAAGCTAATATTTATCATCTACAACCTCTATAAAAGCCAAACACGTTGCAATTTCTTTCGAGAAGAAAAAAAGTTTCAGAGGTTTCTCATATCAAATACTGCTGATTTTTCTTTTTCTTTTTTCTTATGATCATGATTAAAATTCATTCAACATCCTCTTGTAAAGAAAAAAATATATATATACATTTGATGGCTTCATGCTTTTTTCCCCTCCCTCTGTAAAAATAGAAAAGCTTTCAGATGTTGCATGAACAAAGATATGGAAATGTGAGAAGAGGGCAGCATCTGGAGGTTTTCAAACACGAGAACACGGGCTGTACGTTTCTTTTGCTGTTAGAAGAGTGAAAAGCTGTTTCCTGTCATTTCCCATCTTGTCACTTGTAAGGCTGGCATCTTGCGGCTTCTTGCACCAGCTGTTGTTTTTTTCTCCACAGACAGATGGTGCAAGCTCTTTGATATTTTTTTCCGTGTTCTGAAGATTTTGCATGTGTACTACCTTTATGTAATGATCATATAACCCTGTCACTCACTTTATCCTGTTAGCGGTGTCATCCCTAGAAGAGGGAGGAGGAGGTGGCAGTATAAGGAACTTAATCCTCTTCTTGTGTTCTGACACACTTTGAAAATATGCTGTAGAGCTGGAGTTACAAACATTTCCAAAAGCCTTCTGTATTCTTGTCTAAGGGACACCAGGATGTTGGTGCTGTGATTTGGAGAATTCCTCTGTTTGTGTGAATTTGATGCAGGTATTCCAGTTACCGGAGGTGTGGTGTCCTCCCCCCCCCCCCCCAACATGGTGCTGCAATACAAAAGTACATTTTTGCTTTGTATTCCTGAATTATAAAAACTGACCTGCTATAAGTAATTTCAATGCAATTACAATTACTTGTGGAAAGGAAAGGGAATGACTTCTATATCTCATAAAATGGCTGTACTTAAAACTCGTAATTACCTTATTCCCATTGATTTCCACCTGCTTTCCCGTGTTGGAAAATTGCCCTTCTGATAGTTCTGTAATGCTAAAGATTAAAAGCTTTGTAGGCTCGCTTAGCAGTTCTGGAGGTCTTGAAGCTGAACGAGCAGATACCATTACCTCCACTTCCTTCCGCAGCCTGACTGGCAAAACAGTCTTTGCATTAATCAATGAGAAGCAAATTGAAGATTAGCACTTTGTGTGATTTCTCTTGTATAGCCAGCATTGCTCTCTGCTTCCATCTTACAGAGACACTGTTAGCATGGCGCAACACAGACGTATTGTCAAAGGTGGGAATGAGATAATTGTTATTAAATAATGATAAAATAATTAGTAAAATTACTCCTGAACCACTGTGCTGCTGGAATCTGAATGTGTGTGCTCCAACTGGGGTGTCTGTACCAGGAGCTGGTACAAGTGCGTCTAAATTCATTTCCACCAGCATTAAGTCAGAGATCAAAATCTGTTCCTTTGTTGCAGAGCACCCTAGAAACTTCCTTTGCAATAGTGCATTAAAGAGAACACATTTTTAAATTGGAAATGAAATAATAGAAGCCAAATTTCGCAGTTACCAATACACCTAATTACCACAATGGGGACCTGGTGATATCCTGTAGACAGTGGGGTCTGTGATTAATGGCGTTAAGTGCATTTTATCCATGGGTGTCGTTTATCCCATGGTACTTCTGGAGTTTCTATTCTGCTCTCAGAAAATGCTGTTGGACAATGAATATTTATTTTTGTTATTGGCACCATGCCGCACATTTGTTGGTCGCTTTGCTTCAGGAGTAATAGGTGTAATTGGAAGAAGTCAGGTAGTAATGAGCCGTTCTGGTTTATGCTCTTTGTTTGCCTTTGCATCGTGTTCGTCTATGCTGTAGCGTTTCTGAAAAGAGCATCCTCTTCCCACAGCCAAAAAACCATTTGCTCTAAATTGTTTACTGTAAGTGCCATGTATAAAAGCGTGGCTGCTGTCAGAAAAGTGACTATAAAAGTGACACCATGGGGCTCACTGTTTATTTTCTCTTCCTCTCTGTCTTGGAGACCTTCTAGAGCACGTTTTTTCAGCTCAGCTACCAGTGCTCTAATCTCCGACTGTCAGCAGGAAAATTAGAGCTTTGTACCCTGCAGGGTCAGGTTCGCGATGGCATTAGCAAGTTCAAAGCCAGAGGTCTCCCAGGCATCCCCTTTGCTTCCCACCTCCAGACCATGACTCCACGACTGGGGCTGACTTCTCAAGATGCCTATGGGGCTCCCTCCTTATGTTTAGGGTTTTTGCTTGTTTAGTGATCCAATCTACCTTCCTTTTTTAATTTTTTTTTCTCCCCCCATGTGTTGGAAATACAATAGGGGAGGCAGATTCCAATCCCAGCTGTTTCTGTAAGGACAGACAGGATGGAAATAGTGAGTCGGGCTAACTGTATCCAGAGGGCAAATGGAAAAGAAATTTCACCTTGGGCAAAAGTGGAATATCTGTGTTGGGGGGGCGGTTCCTATCGGGACCTTCTTCTGGGGATTCAATGCCTAGATGAAGGCCTATGCCCATACTGTAAATCAAACTTTGTTTTCAAAGAAATATGGATCTGAACTATAAATAATTCTGCACTAGACTTCAAAGATTCAGCCCCTATTTGCCTCATGCCATATAAAATGCGTGGGGAGGGAGTGCTGGAAGAGGGTGCAGCTGGAGGAAGGGAAGGCACATGGAGTTACGTACTGCAAGGTTTGGAGCATGGGGGAATATTTTTTCCACTCGTCTAGTGTCAGAGAAAGGTGTAGGATGGCTCTAAATACTTGGCAAGTGGCTGTGGATGGGGGATTTTCAGGAGTGCCTAATAACTCTGCATGTCTTCATTTTTAGAGCATGGCTTTCCAAGACTCAGGGTTTTATCAACCACTCTGTGCAAGCACCGTTTGTTCTTCACAGCTGTATCAGGCACGCTTTCAGCTTCACAAAGTGGAAGTCAAAGCAGATAAGCCACTAGAAATCGTGGCCTTTGCCACAGTCATCCAGAAGGAACCACTGACTTCTGCCTGCCTCCATCTTCTGCTGCTTCTGTTCCGTTTCTGTTGTCATCCATTGAATGCTTTTGTTGGTCTTCTCTCCTCTGTTGTTTGCATCTAATTCCTTTTGACTAATTTTCTTTAACTTTTTCCCTCTCATCTTATTTTTTTTTTCCAATTCTTTTGCATCAACTTTTAATTTTTTTTCACCTTGTCTCCATCTTGGTTCCACCTTTGTTTTTTAAGTTCTTGCTCTCTTATCTTTCCAATATCCTCGCTGTTGCTGATGAAATGGTGTTTTCCTTTTTGCCCCTAGTTTGCATTTGTTACTGGATGATAGAATTAGAGAAAAAAAATCACTGTAAGAGAACTGTTCTGATATT
Source organism: Aythya fuligula (assembly GCF_009819795.1). Taxonomy (NCBI): domain Eukaryota; kingdom Metazoa; phylum Chordata; class Aves; order Anseriformes; family Anatidae; genus Aythya; species Aythya fuligula. Next base: position 2,176,356 of record NC_045578.1, on the reverse strand, counting down.
TGTAGACATTTTTGGTCTAGTATCAGTGTGAATAATTTCCATGAAAAGGTGGGAATGCTGAATTTGAGTGTTACCTTGTTCAGTATTCCTCATTCTATCAAAGTCAGGAGATACTGTAATGCTTGTGCTGTATTTGACCCCAAGTTTTCCAGCCTAGTTCCTACATTTAGTAGTCTGAACATGAAAACTCTGGGCCATTTGTTGAAATGAGCACTCATTCTTTCTTGTAACGCATGCAGCACTCTAGTTAGTTGTGCTATGAATTTAAGAAGAATAAGCTGTCCTGGATTTGGCAAATTCATGCTCAATTCTAAAGAAGCACTTAAAGGGATTATTGAAATTTGTCTTGTAAAACCCCCTGAAGATTTTAGCAGCTTGTGTGGGATTTTGGTGAGCATTCGTAGGACTTGGCAGGCTCAGCAGTTGTACAGAAGGTCCTGTAATCCCTCAATAATGGCAAGGTACAGCAAAGGTTCAGAGCATCGGCAGCATACCCATCGACATTTAGTGCACTGTGAAATTTTCATCTGGTTTTCTGCTTGAGTGCCGGTACGGTTCATCTCTCATCTTTTCCTGTAATTTGGGCCACTGAAGCTTCAATCTGTTATCCTGTGAAGTAACCTGATGGTTCTTACAATTCTGTAGTTCAGGCTGAAATGACTATTGAACTAGCTTTAAAACAAAACAAAATCCAGCCTACGTACACACATCCTCTGTAGCAACCAGTCATTATGTACCATTTGCCAATATTATGTCAAAAGCATGAAAAGATGTGTATTTATTGGCTAAGAGAGACGAATACAAATCATGCTTTTGAGAAACTGGCTTTCTGCAGAAAGTAGATTGAATTCCTTGGGGCACCTGAAACTACAGCATTTGGAGTAATGACTAAATACACTTTGGCCAGGGAAGAGCCTGGATACCATACATTACCCTCTCCTCTATCTCTCTGTGACTATCATGATCTTCTGTCTTATTTCTGCAGACCTGCAGGTACCTGCCCTGTTCCTACATTACCTAAACAGTGCCGTTTTCTCTGCTAGAGTGGAATAAATGATTTACAGGAAGAGTATGTTGAATAATTTTAGCCTCTCTTTTTCTGTTAGCTCAAGTGTATATGAGATAATAAGAGATTGTTTCCCTGCTGCTTGGACTTTCTGATTTATAAATATTTTTTTAATCTGTGGGTTCATCACAAATATTAAAATCTGACTTGTCATGTAGGTGTGTAGGCATTATACAAGCACAACATGAGAGACAGCCCCTGAGGAAGTTTATTGCTACAATTTATTTTAGGTGGAAGGGCCCCGTGTATTGCAATAATGGAAGCCATGTAACAGCTGAAGACAGCCAGCCTTTGTGCCAAAAATAAACCTGCACTGTGATTAGCCGTGTAGATGTGATTTTTCAGCAAAAGTAACTCTGTGAGGATTTAAAAAATGATTCTGTTAATACTCTGTGCACCTTCTGAAATTCACTTTTCTCGAACATTTGTACTTGTAAAACTCAATTGCTGAAATGTATGCAGAAAGCAAGCACAAAGCAGACAAATGCTGAGCCAAAGCGGACTCATTTCAATTTCAAACTGACTGCTTGTTGCAAGGAACTTTTTTTTTTTTTTTTTTTTTTTTTCATTATTTGCCATCTCTAATCACTGGGGTGCAGTGAGGACAATTGCGGTCTTGTCCCTCTGCACCTGCGGTGTGTACGATAAATGAGCTGGATGCAAAGCAGGCTCATGGAAAAGCTGCTTGAAAACCCCTCACCTTGGTACTGTTATTAATTAAGTGTATTTCCCCTTTCCCTCTGTGAAGAACAAACTGTATCCATGGAGTGGCTTGAGCACAACATATTTTTCATGTGGTTGCAATTTCTTCCTTCTGGCCCAAGTCTGGAGGTGAGCGGGTCCGTTGCCTTGCATGGGGATGCAGGACTTCTTGCAGCAGCCAGCAGAGCCCTGGGAGCACAAGCAAGCAGTAATCCCAAAGAGGAATTCCCGAGTGATTTAAGCCATTCGGGGAGAGTCGGGGTTCCCCTGGGTGGCGTGCCCACGAGCTGCATGCTCTTGCCGCAGAGTGCGCCACCACTCGCGACCGTATTTAGCAAACAAGCATAATGACAATTGCGGTCATTTAAAATTACGAAAAGGGCAAGATTTACCCAAAGGGACTTATTTTCTGCCATGATTGAATAAAGAAGGGAGGCAGCTGCTCAGACTGGAAAAGGTCACTCAGTCACATCGGTTGATGAAAGAATCAGAGAAGCTGTCATCTCCGCCGCGGCTTCGCCCGCCAACTGCCGGCCGGCCCCGGCGAGACAAAGCTGTCACTTCTGGCATCTGTCACCGCTCCTGGCCCGCGGGGGGACGGCACGCTCCTCTCCCGGGATCGATTGTTTGTTCAGCAAATGGTGGTAGGAGGCGCTGGCTTTTCTCCTTTGTGGCTTCGAAGATCAAGTTAAGCTAAATATTTGAAGCCGTGCTGTGCTGGTATCGACAGAACGCAGCGCTGGAGCGCTTGGGCTGAAAGGGAGAACGACGTGAGAGGGATCAGGATGTGCCGGGGGCGTTGCGGATCGGATTTCTGTGATGTATTTATAATTTAAGGTATTTCTAGTGAAAGGTGAAGGAGGTAACAGAAAAGATGGCACAGCAGGTGCGTTTTGTGAGGGTTCAGGTTACTCTAGCTGCAGGTATCCTAATGCTGTATAAATCATTGTGAAGAAAATCCATTTTAGGTTTAGGAAGCAATCATTTTCTCCCCTTGGTACGTTCAGAAGAAAAGCTTGTGTGGTTTTCATTGGCTGCCGTTCCTGTGCTCCTCTGAAGGAGTTAAGCTCTTCATAAATTTTGAAAATGACAATCCTCAAAGAAAATTAGAAATTAAAAGGTATTTGTGTTCTGGTGACTTCCAGCCATACCAATGGCTGACCAAAAATAGATATTAAGCTAGTTTCCTTGTGTTGTCTCTTGAATAGGTTTTTTCTTAACACTTCAAGCCCCTGCAAATCCAGAGAGTTGACATCCTTTCAGCCTAAAGGCATCAAATGCCATTGAGGCCTTTCTTGCTGTTGTCCCTGATTTAGGCTGTGATTTTTCAAAATTGATCATGATCTTGATATAATTTGCCTATTATTCCGTGCATAATGATGTGTAGTGTCCCATGGCGTATATTTACTGGGAATTCACTATGTAGCTCTTTTTCCTCTTGCGGCTGCCATAATCCCGGTAGTTACCCCCTTCCTGCATTTGCTGCTTATAACCTCCATGAATTCCCAAACTAAACACTGTTCTGTTTTTTTAGGACTAGATCTGTTCAGAGGGATCATATTCAACTAGGGAAAAAAGCTATGTTTTGAAAGCAATGCATGTTATGGGAGTTGGCCTTCCTACCAGAGTAGAATTAGAGTGGAATAGCAATGCGGAGCGTATTCCTGTGTAGGGGATCCTTTCATGTATAGCTTTCATGTTAAAGAGGTTTGGGAACTGGAGAGCTTTTTATGAAAGAGTAGATTAAAGCAAGCCGAGGCAGCAGTGACACAAATAGAACTGTCCCATTAGCTTTGTCAAAACATTTGTTATCTGCGGTGTGATCCCTCAAAACACACATCCTGGTGAAAAATGAGTCTAAATTCAAAACCACTCCGCCCAGGGAGCAGGCAGAGTCCTCTCCAGTATGTAAATTAGATTTGTAGTTGAGTGGAATTGATTCTGCTGAGACTAAATTAATCACAGTGCTTAATCACTGTAACCTTTAAACACAGCAGTCCTGACCACAGCCGCGGGGCAGGACGTGGCTCTCAGGGGCCTGTGTCCTTCTGATGGCGCTGGGGTGCGGGAGAATGAGCAGAGCAGAGGGACAAAGCCTTTTCAGTCTAACCTCCCCTTTCTTCCACGGTTTTAGAGGGGGAAAAGGTTCTCATTGATTCATTCATGCAGTGAGCGAACTGTAATGCTGGTGGTTTTGTTTGGTATGGGGCCTTCTTGCACCTGTGTTTGGATGGCACATTTCATTATTAAGGATCTTAAAACCTGATGGGTGCCCAGTTAGGGCTTGATCCCCCTCTGTTCACAGCAGTGGAAAAACTCTGTGCTAGCCTCTAATGGACGTTTTAGAACCTCAGGCTGAAGGGTTAATCTTTTCCCACATCTTGCTATGTCAACTTGTAAGCCTCTAGGCAATGCCTGTTGTGGTTTTTCTTTATATTAGCACAGAATGTGAGAACCTCTGGAAGACATATGTTTGGGCACAGAGGGATACGGATGTGCGTACATTCCCCACTAAGACAAATGCTATAGGACACTGAGATCACAGTGGTAGAATATACAGCCTGTATATCATCTTGAAAACTGAACACCAGAAAAAATTACTTATGCTTCCTCAGGTCAGTCTTGTACAAATCCATCTCATACACGTGGTAAAAGCTAATGCATTTGCATAATGAAAAAAGCAGTAAAAGGACACTTTGCACAAGTTTCCAACCTAAATTTTCAAGAGCCACTAGTGGCTTTGGGTAATTTCCTTTAGCTGTTTGCACCGATTCGTGGTGTTGATGCTGAGGTCTGTCCTGTAATGAGGTGTCAAAAATCACTGGCTTATCTTGGAAACTAAGACCTCCTTCTGCACCTCATAGCCACGTAGATGGGGTGCCAAAGGAGGCTTCTCTGTCAAGCAACAAAAGTGAAAGGTGGCTTTCTCTCCCACAGCATAGGCAAAGCTGTAACTTAAATGGACTAGACAACATCCGGGCAGTTGTATTTGTAGGTATTTCTTTTAAAACTGCATTTTTTTTCTGCTTAGCAGTATTTGAGGTATTTTACTGTGATATTCTATAAAAATAATCTATGCAGCTGACGTGAAAATGAGAGCCCGTCAGTGGACGTGGTTTGGTGTCAGATCTGTTCCATACTCTTCTAGCCATCAATAAGAACTAGATATATTTTCCATTCTTCCACAGGTCTCCCATAAGCTTCCTACTTAGTCTTTCTCCTATCTTGTAATAAGAAGATGATAATTTCCTTACCTTACAGTCCTTTGTCTTTTTATTTTAATTGTTTACCTTTGGGGAACATACGGTACACTGCATGAATAATGGATAAGGACAATATTCAACCCAGCAAGGTCTTGATCTTGATTGGTGACCTTCAGGTAATAACAGAAACAGCTTTCTCTGCAAGCATTCAGTCGCGTTCTTCTTAAAAAGTTATTTCCCACCTAAAAGTAAACTTTTTAACCAAAACCAAACATCGACAAAAAAAAAAAAAAAGAACCCCACCAACTTTGAAAACCTGTGTTGAGTATTTTCTTTCAAAGCTGATGCTTGCTGTGATTTATTTATTTATTAAAAAAAAAAAATGAAAAAAATTTCCCCAACTGTCTAAAATTCTGGTTTGCTGTAATACAAACTGGTTTCACTTGTATGCTTTCCATTAATCATGAAATACCTTTGTGAAAAGCAGCTGGGTAAACTGTCTGACTCCTTAAAACCATCTTTCTTTCCTATAAACTATTAAAACAACACAGCATCACTATGCAGTTAACTAACTGTCCCCCGCTGTGTTGGAAGCAGAGGTAAAGGCTGAATAATGACAATTTGCCATTGCACTGCCATCTGAAGTAGCTGTTTAGACATTGAAGATGGGTTAAGTGCTGCCAATATGCAAAAAACAAACAAACAAAACGTGAACAGAACCATTTGAAACAGCTTTAAAAACCCTCTTCTTTACTGCTCTAAATCTCCATATGTTATTTAGTTATTAATATCCATATCACAGCTGTATCCTCACAGGAGGGATCTGAAAACGTACTGTTAATGGTCATTAGAGTAAGGAAAGGCTGAAAGATTTAAGGGAAGCGTGGTCTGCGAACTGTCTGAATTTAAGAATATTTGTACACCTTTTTTGGCTGTTGAGCGTTGAGAGATTTGAAGCTTATATTTTTCCACTTAAACGAATATCCCTTGATCTCATATTCCAGCTGACACACACTGGAATTGGTTGCCATTAGCAGAAATGCCTTCTGATGCTGAATTTTACGGCTAAGTCTGTGGGTGCTCACAGGTAGGTGCCCACTGGGGTGGGCTTGCTGGTGCCTGTGGTGGGACTGAGCTCAGAGCCTTGCTCCTCGGGCTCTTATTAATGCAAATAAATCAGCCAACCTCATCACCGTTGTGTCATTTACAGGAGATTTTCCATGATTTCCAAAACAAAGATTTGCCAATTCTATTTTCTACAGCCTGTGTAGAAACATTGGCTTGCAAAGCTGAGGGAAAAGGGTGCAAGCATGGGGAATTCTGGTCTCCTCCTGGCCTATGTAGGGCTGTGGTTGTGCAGGGTCTAACACGTCTCTGAGCCTTACAAGAGGTGTGGAGATTCCAGGCAGGCAAGGTTTGCTTTACCCCAGGTGCTCTCACCTGGGTGTTGTTGCTGCCTGACACGCAGCAGCTCGCTGGGCGCTTGAAGCTGAGGAGTCACCCGCTAAGGTAGGGGCTAACGCAGCCTCCCTGGTTTATTCATTGGGCTTCACTTCTTGGCTGAGACCATCCACTGGAGTGCCAGTAAGCATCGGCTGTGATACTGGTGGCAGAGTTTGGCTGGTGCCTGCTGACCCATTTCATGGGGCTTTTGCACCGTGAAGCAATGTTCGCATGTTTGGGGGCATTGCCCTGACCCAGCACCACCAGCTGGCTTCTCCTCACAGCTCAAGTGCAGCGTCGGGAAGGCTCGGTACCAGTTAGGTCTTGGAAATGGATTACTCTGTTTTGCTGCATTTAATTACACATATATATTTCAAACACAAATACATGTGAATATGGTTAAACTTGTATTTTGTCATTTCCTGCAGCTGAAATTTATTGTAGATTGAAATATACAGGTTTATCTGCCTGACCTTTTGCTAATTATTAGATTGAGATAAGTGTGTATGTAAGTGACAAATTGCCTTTAATGACATTTAATCTGCACACTGACATTAATGGCAGGTTTAGCAGCCTGGTTATAGTCTTTGTTGCTGAGAGACGAAAAGAGCAAGGACTTTTATCTTAATTTGACCTTATTCAAAAGGTGTTTGTAGTAGTAGTCAATTTCTGATTAACTTAATGACCTGTTTTACATAGAAAGCAGTCAAACATTGATATATGGAAGGGCCACGAGGTGACAGATGACAGAGGCAGCAGCCCTGTTGCCAGACTCTCACTCTTAATATATGGGGAAGGGGGAGCAGAAAGTGCAGCAGCCTCAAACCCTGCTCCCCATAAAAGAAGGACAGCGCCACATTTGGAAAACTGCTTAAAAAAGTGTCTATTGAATGTTGGTGGAAGCAAATAGCCAGCGTTTGGCCTGATACCTGCCCTGCTCAGTAGTTTCCCACCGTGCCCAAACTTCTGAAACAGAGATGCGTGATTGTGCACGTGCATCTCAAGAGATGCGTACACATCTCAAGAGTGCCTGCTGCAAAGGCTGCAAAAGTTTTTGTTGACTTGTGTGGATGCTGAGGACGCGCTGTGCTGGGCAGCCCAGGGGATTTGTCATCGCTACGATGCCTTCGGGTACTGGGCGGGGTTTCCTTGTTAGGATCCCAGGGAAATAGCGGATGGAGTGCGAGTGTCTCCATCGGGGATTCCGGCACTGAGCTGAATCCCTCCGGGCATTGTGCCGCACCATATGGAGGTCAGCCTGCCCCATTCCTGTGACAACGGAGAGACTGCAGATCCCTGAGAGTAAGCAGAACAGAAAGCCCAAGGTGGAAAACTTGAGTCCTTCTCTCTTACTGCCCTGTGATATATTTACAGAATGATTTAAGAGGAACTTCAGAGATGAGAGCAGAGGTTATAAACTGCTTTTAGTAAAAGTAAACACCTAAGCAAATCATTCAAGAACCCATTAAATGGCTAGACAGCTCCTATAAATACAGTTCATAATGCACTTAGGAATGTTCCACCACCTACCGGCACCAGTGGGCTTTCCTGTTAGAGCTCTTGAAAGTTTCATTTTAATGATGAAAACTGTTCCTTGCACATCAGTGAAAAATGGGAAGATGCAGTTCGGGGATAGCTGGAAGGATAACAACATACCTTAAGCTTGTAAAACAACTAATTAATTTATGTTTTAATGCTGTATTTTTATGCGACAGAAATGCCTTAAAACTAAACCAAACTGGGTGGCAAATTGACATAAATGTTTAGTGAATTGAGATCAACACCTATTACATCAAATTACAATAAAACTGCAAACAGAATGCCTTGGCATGTTGTCCTAGAGCTTTTCAGCTGTCGCCTGGCTTCACAGGGAGCTGCTGCAAAGGCATCAGTCACTGGGCCGTTATGGAGACACCAGAAGCACCAGATGAGCCGGGGAGATTTGGTTTGAACCAAAAAATGTTTCTGATGCTTTGAGTTTCAACTGGCTTTGTGGACTGCAGTCGGTGTGCTAGGTGTGTCCGCTGCCCCCGGCCAGGGGATGCTCCTTGCTGTCCTGCCACTGTTTGAACACGAGTGACAGAGTGGTTTTCATTGTTTAAAAATAACCAAACACAGCTACTGTACTGGCTTGTCATCGGCAGGGAGAGGTGGGCAGCTGCTGCCACCATCTAGGGGTGGGAAAATTTGCTGTTCCCTTCCCTTCCCCATAACTCTCAATGACAGAATTGTTCTGGTCCGGTTTTATTTCCATCGCTCTCTTTCCCCTCCCTGGATTCCCCTGGGTGGTCTCACACTGCAGCCTTTGCTTCAGCTAGGGCATTTGCTGAACTTCAGCTTTTACCTGGTTTTCCCAGATGATGTAGTTTCTTTGATAACGTCTTCCACTGTATCTGGCTGAAATTGGTCTACAGGTTAAAAAGATTTGGAGAGGTGGGGAAAGGCTAACAGCTACATGCTGGTCACAAAAAAAAAAAAAAAAAAAAAAAGTGGTAGAAAACAAGCCACCAAATGGATGAAGAGCCTTATATGCATCTTATAAACATGAAATTACTTTTAGCATAAGTTTTTTACAAGCTGAATGGACTATGTACTGAACTGATACTGCATGGTGCTGGTGAGGAGTTGGGATGTTGATCCCTTTGAGAGCAGTGATGGTGGCTCCCTGCCTGCACTGGTACAACTCCAGTTGTATTGCCTTGGTTCTTGTGGATTGCTGTCTGGTCGGATCAGACCAAAGTGCCAGAAGAGACCATTCGGATCATTTTTTTCGGAGCTTCTGTACAACTTAGGCAGCAGGAGTTGATGTAATTAATTCCTGTTGGAGCACAAATTTAAAATAAATAAATCTGGTCTTCACTTTAAAATTGCCAGTAATTGACAATCCACTGCAGTCCTTGGGAAGTTGTTCTAGTGGTTAATTACCCTCACAGTTAAAAATTAGCATCCTATTTATAGCCTGTTTTTTTTTCTAACTTCTTGCAGCCATTGAATTTTATTGTGCTCATCTCCACAAAAATTGAGAGCCCAGTCTTCAAGTATTGTTCATGCTTTTCTTCATTTCCATTTTTCACCCATATACATGGAACAATACTGCAGCTATACCTATTTTTTCTGAGGTTGGACTACACTTGAGATGTATTTTAAGGTTCTTGGTTGAAAATTCCTACAATACACAAAATTCAAAAAGATCCATTAATTATCTGTGTTTGGCCATTGTGAGCTTCTGTAGCTTCCGGCAGTGCACAGCAGCAGTGCTTCTCCCATCCTTTTGTCTTCTTTTAGTATTATCACTATTTTTCTGGGACCAGCACCTGACAGCTCCATGGGGGCCTGAGTGTGCCCTCACTGACAGGTAATGGCTGAATGTCTGTCACTGCACATCCAGGGGAGGCGTAGCCTTATCCCAGCACGGAGATTTGCAGGTAGCAGCGAAACTAGCTCAGCCGTCACTCTGCATTTCCTCATTCATCCTTAGGAACAGGCACATACAAATTAGGCAGTTGCATGTTTGTACAGCAACAATGGTTATTATTGAGAAAGAAGGAAACTACATTAATCACCAGCCAGTTTAAGATCTCCGTGTGTGCTGGGGTGTTATTTGGTGGCTGCCAATTAGGTGCTCCCGTGCTAACAGCCCTGGTCTGAAATTGCAGTTTTTGAAAGAAGATGCATTCCAAATTTCATACCCCAAAACTACATTTGCATTAAATTTACTCCGTGTAAAAATGTGTTGACCTTAATAAAGGTCTGCATTGTGCTTTACCAGATATGGATGGTATGTGGATTCCTTTCTCCTTGTGACCAGAAATATATTGGCAAATGGATCTGAACACATTTGCCCCTTGCTTTCTTCTTCTTAGGAGCTCTACGGACTCCCTGTAAATTGGACTCAGAGAAGGAGTTCTATAAATACACTCTAAAACAAACCTAAACTCTTATAATCGTTTCTGGATGTAGTTGTCTGGCTGAGTTTTGCAAACATCACCGCGCTGACAGTGATGCTCTCCTTGCAGACAGTGCCGTGCGTGGGTTCAGCCTGGCCCTGGCGTTTCCTCTTTGTAGGGGCACCATGCAGGCCAGGAGGGTTTTGCTGTGATGGGTTGGAAAGCTGTCTGGACATCAGGTGTCAGTGCTGACTTTGGTTTCTGCTTACCAGCAGGTGCAGATGTTGAGTGCGATGGACATTTTGGTCTGTTTGACTCGGTGTCTCTGGGTGTTGGGTGTTTGTGTTGCAGCTGGGCAGAGGCTGCAAAGCTTTCTTTTTTTTTTTTTTTTTTTTTTTTTTTTTTGTCCTGCAAGTTTTCATGGGATTTTTAAATAAACATGGTTTCTCTGTGTCTGTTCCCACTGTCATTGCTTTAGACTTTTAAAAGACTTTTTCTTGTTCTGATCTTCCTGATAAAACTGTCTGTGGAAAAGAGGAGTTACGGTACCTGACAGAGAAGATTCATCAGGAGCACGTTTTAATGGTAGGTGTTGGACTTGCCCTTGGACTCCACACTGTACGTGTGGAGGTGCAGAAGTCTGGGGTGGGTTCTCTTCCTCGTCTTGAGGCTCGTCCCCTGGATGGGATCCCTGTGCCAGCTGAGCACGGCGTGTGTGTGCTGGAGCCTCCAGTGGGGCTGCAGTCCAGCTCGTGTGCTGCAACCCAGGCTCCAGAAGCAGCCGTGGGCACTGTAAAGGTGTCCGTGAAAACCACAAAGACCTGCTTGCGGACAGTAGAGAGAAACAATCTCACGTGAAATCATTCACCAAGTTCCTGGGACTTTTTTTTTTTCAGTTTGCCTTCATTTCCCCACCCATTAAATAAACCCACCAACCTTGCCTTCCTTTCAGACTTTGTCATATCTCTGGTAATAAAAGCTGTTCAGGGATGCTTTTGTGCCATATGTCTTCACAGTGGCAAGCAGAGGGGGGCTGTCATCTCAGCTGGGGGCCTGTATTACTACTCATTCTGTAGTAATACAAATAGTGGATAATATAATAATAATGCAGAAAAGAAAGTAAATACTCTTTATATGGAATAATTGAATATCGCTGTGACATTGAACAATGACTCTTAAAAGGATGTGGGGAAGTCGTGCTTTTTTCTTCCTTAATTACAGTTGAGCCAAAATTACTATATTTAGTTATTTCTAAAGCTCCATTGTATTTTTCTCTTTCTGAAAGAACACAATGATTTGGATATGCATGCATTTTCCTCTCCAGATGTCCTATTGCATTTTGAATGTGGTTTTATGTCTTCATATCTGCAATAATGGAAGCTTGGATTTCTTCACTGGGAGTGTGCAGGAAGACCAATTACGCAGGTCAATATTAAAGAAATCTTGTAAATGGTCTCTGTAGGCTTAGAAAAGCTCTGTCACACTCTTGCCAGTACTTTGTGTGTGGGTAACTGTCTGAGCCTCCTTGCCTTTGAATATTCATTAGATTAATGAGTAACCTAGATATTTTCAAGGCCCTGAAATGCAATCCTAAGATTTCCTTAACTGACAAGAAAACTTCTTGTCCACTGGGATTGAATTCCTTGTTAAATTTGCAACTGCTGTCCTTTATTCACCCTCACATCCATGTAAATTGTTAAATGTTAAAATGGCTGCGAAGTCCTGGATTTGGGGTGGTTTAAGAGATCGCATTGCCAAGTGAGACATAAAATACCTGGCATCTTGCATGTAATCATTCTAGAGCTTCCTATGCCTTGTCTAGACTGGGAAAATTCATTGATTTCCTGGTGTTCAGAACACTGAGGTGCAGTCCAGTGGGAGTCACAGGGAAGAACTCCTTTCTGCTTCAACACCAGACAGCTGCACAGTTTTGTTTAAAATGTTATCTACCTACCCACAGGTAGCACTCAGGCATTGAAAGCTGTATATTTCTGTGCCATTTCTTCTGTGTGATGTTCCCAGCTGGAGCTGGGGTGGCTGGCTGAGCACCCAGGACTCCCTTGCACAGTGCCCATTACATGTTCAGAGACTGAAGCACATGATTTTACAAGGTGATGCACTTCTTGCCCTTTTAGAAATAGGCTTTATACAGAAATTTTTGACAGTAGTATGGATTTCCATCAGCTATTTTCTGATGGACAAAGGCTGGTGTCCATACCATAGGTTTAACTTCGTGCTACTTAAAGGCGAGCTGTTGGCACTTGCTGTCAAACAGTACGTTCAGGCTTCCCCTTTTCTGCCTATGGTCTGCCCTTCTTCACTTACCATCTCCCTACTCAAGGTTCCCTGTCCATGAAGCTGTGTGATACTTTTCTACTCCAACAAAGTGTAACACAATGCAGTGCTTCCAATGTATTTTGCGATCCTTGCTTACCACTTTGTATCGCTAAAGCTAAGCCGTTTATTAAGCTACAAGACATGTTTTTATCTTGCTAGCTTACGCCTTCTGAGAGCAAATGATATTCATATCAAAGAGTAGCTAGTGTTAAGGGTTATATACATGAGAGCACCCTTCATGGGAGGCACACAGAAATGATGACAAAAGTAGTTTGACACAGAGCTGCCTGAAAAGGGGAAACTCCTCTACACACATCTTTGCTCTTATGTGTATTTCAATTTACACTACATCAAATTGGATTAGAGTCTGTTAATTCAATTAATGACTACATTGAAAGTTTGCCTTCACTCATAGTGAAAACAGGAGGGCAGCTCCTAATAGCCTATGGATTTAATGACTGCAACTTTGAAGAGTGTTAAGCTAAAGTGAAGTTCAGAATGGCTTGTTAACTGGGTTTATTAGCTGTTGACCTTCCCTTTCAGCATAATAGTAGCAGCCAGACTGAAGAAAGCACTAACGTCCTCATTAGCATTTATCTAAAGATAGTCTGCTGCCCATTCCACAGTAAATTAGCTCAATCAGCCATAAAGAGCCTGAGAAACATTTTCTCACATGCCTTTAATTCTCTGTCTTGCTCTCTTTTCTTTCTTTTTTTTTTTTTTCTTTTTTTCCCCTTCTTTTAGGTTACCAGAATTCATTTTGTCCGGTTTATTGAGAATGAAGCCTCAGGACAGTTGCATTTAAAGAAAGTGTTCCTGCAGGCTTGGATAATTAGAGACATTCTCCAGTGAGACAGAGTCATGGGAGTGGGATTACAGCACTTTCAGGGATGTCCTTCATTTAGCCTTTGATGAGATTACTGATATTTTGCTTGTTTTCAAACACAGTGGTACAAAGCTGTTCTTCAGAATACTTGTATGGCTCCAGAGTTGTTTCTTAACAAAACCATTCTTTTGTGCATGTAGAAACTCAGGAATTCTGAGGTGTGAAGCGTGCTTGCAAAATCTGATGTGCAGGTTTGACCCCCGTTACACGAGGCATGGTAAATACTTGGGGATTTAGTATGGTTGGCCTATGTAGACAACTGTGATTTATGAAATGCGCCAGATTGACTGAGCTGCAGACAAAAAAAACTTTTGTTATCTGCCATCCCCTATGTGCCGAGCAGCAGCATGCTTTTGCCGTGGCTTTGAAGAACAGAATTTGAGGGGAAAAGTGATGGTTGGAAAGTGTCGCACTTTGCATTTTTCACTTCAAACAGTGAAAGGCTTTATGTCTTTAGCATGGCTGATTGTTTTCTACATTCCCTATGTACTCTGCTTATATAAAATTGATAGTGGTCTTCTGAGTATTTATAGCTAATGTGGCTCAGAGTCCCATCCTATATCCTGCCCACAAATCTTATGCCTGATTTATGATAAATCATTTTTGAAAGACCTATAATGTTATAAAATGCAATTTTTCAGGGATCTTTTATAATTCTGTGTAGAGATGGATGTTAATGCAGGTTACTCTGATACTGGAATAAAACAGTTCATAGACAGATGACATTTTCCTACTCTTTTGTCACATTGGACAATAAATAAACATTTAGAGGTTAAGAGACAGTAGCTTAAAAAGTTTTAAAAGAGGCAAGGAAACCAGTACCAGTTTAATTAGCACTAGTATCTCACCTTATTTGAGTTGCTCTACAGCTGTTTAGTGTTCTTCCTTCAGCATTTCTACAAACCATTTTATAAGAGCTCCTCTCCTATTTGTAGCCCCCATTATACAAAGTATTGCGTAAGCCTCTTTTATGAGACTGTTGCTTCCTCAAAGCTTGTAAAAACTGGCTGTAGGCAAAAAAAAAAAAAAAAAAAAAAAAAAAAAAAGCATAAAAGCAGTCTTGGTGCAGAGGAAGGAGGAGGATGACAGAAAGAAGAGGAAAGCATGAAACTATCCTCTTGGCACAATAAGCATTAATTACGATTTGCCACAGATGAACTCCAGTGAGCAGACAAAAAGATAGCTAGAAATCTGGGGGGATTTGGTGCCATTGGACAAAAAGCACCATTCTCATTTATCTGTGGACAGGATGTTTAAAGTCCCATCAATCTCAGAAGAGGTGAGAGAAGAGATGTCATCAGGTAGCTCCAGCTCTCCAGCGTCTGCTCTGTTCCTGACTTCTTCATTGGTGTCCTGATGGTGCACACACCACGACAGCAGAAAGCTCTTGCTTCAGCCTGGCAATGGCAGAGTGGATGTCTGAGGCAACTTTGACATAGTATTAGAAACAAGCTGCTTTTTCCCTTTCATGACATCTCCTTTTCTGTCTCCCTCCTTTCTGTGGCTACTTCCCAGCACCAGCAGGGTTGGTAAGCTGGTGGTGCAGCTGGGGATGCTCACGGCAGGCAGGCTGATGGGACAGGCTGCCAGGCAGGTTTCTTTGACCCCCGTCATTCCAGTAAGTAACCGAGTCATCCAGACATAAACTTCAGGAGCTTGTAGTTGTCTGAGTCTGTCAGTTGCCCTGAAGCAAGGCACTGGCCTTCAGCCCTGGTGCTGGGCTGCCCCTGTATTCAGAGCTGGGTGGTGCAGCTCTCTTAGAGCAGGAGTTCACCGAAACTTGGTCCCCATCTCCAGTGAAATGTTAAGAAAACAGGGCCAGGAAGATCCAGAACTTGGCTTTATTTATGAAACATCTATGGGATATTAAAAAATATATATATATATATTAAATTTCTATTTACTATAAACAGACTTTTGCTTCCCTATACCCCCACTTTCGGTTTTCTAAACCAGTAAGTATTCAGGATTTTACCCCTGATATAATGTTTCTCCTGCAGTAATACTCAGAAACCATAAGTTCAACAGTCTCAATTTAAACAGTTACACATACACTTAAGCTCTAAAATAAGAGCTTGATCTTGGTAAGTACTGGTCCAGGTCTAGCAAAGTACTTAGGCATGTGCTTAATCTTAAGCCCCTGGGCAGCACCATTAACTTGAACAAAATTCTTTCTGTGCTTGTGCTGAAGGATCATGCTGAACTGGA
Source organism: Aythya fuligula (assembly GCF_009819795.1). Lineage (NCBI taxonomy): Eukaryota > Metazoa > Chordata > Aves > Anseriformes > Anatidae > Aythya > Aythya fuligula. The sequence goes on along the minus strand of NC_045578.1, from coordinate 2,160,624 downwards.
GCAGGAGTACTTGGCACCTTGCAGGATAAAGCCATAAAAGCAGCCCCATTTATTAAGGCAGCTCAGCTTCTTCAGCTGTCATTAGTTTTAAGAGGATTTCTGAATATAGTGATTTTCCCTGCTACTGGAGAATCTGTGTTGGCTGCTGGTGTAGTGGTATTTTGGTTGTGCTTGCAGAACCTACGTTTTGGTTATACTTCAGTGAAAGTTACTTCAAATAAAATGATGGAAGGTTTTCACATAAATTTAATGTCCAAGTGCTGGAAGTGTGAACACTTTTCTTCCCTTAGAGTCGATTCATGTTTTGTTTTGTTTTGTTTTCTTTTGTTTGTGAACATCTGTGTGTGTGATCTGGTGCTGTTTTGAAATTTGTAGCCCAAGAGGTTTCTTTGCTTTTATTATTATTATTATTATTATTAGCACCTGTTGTACCTAGAATGCATTTATCAGTTTGAGTTGGTGAATTTAAAATAGTTGTAACAATGGTGGTAGCTGCATGAGGGAAATACATGCCAACATTGTTCTACTGTACAAAGTTACAAAAACATCTAAATATGAATTAATAAGGATTAAGTTCTACTTTTAATAGAGACAAAATATGAGAAGTTCTGCTTTGGCTTTTGAGCACTTCTGCTCACGCTGGTAGAGCTTGCTGGGATGAAGAAGGAGGAGGAGCTGCAGGAGCTGGTTCGAAGTGAGCACAGACCACACGGTGCCTGGAGCTGATGCTGCAAATTTTCTGCGCATCAGGGACTTCTCGGTCATACGCTGCACCTTTGTATGAAGGTGGATTTCTGCCTGAGTGAAGAAAATGCCTGCAAGCAACATTATCATTTGGCCTATAGCTCCACCATGGCAGCCGCTGTCCATACCTTGTGAAACTGCTTTTACAAAACTCGCTTAATTGCTCTGGATGATTACTGCCACGTCCCAAGCAGTCAGATGCCACGGTGTTATATTAGGGTGGATAGAAGTGCTGGGGAAACACGAGGTGGAAGTGAGTGGTTCCTTTCAGTGTGCCTTGTGCAGACTAAATGTTTTTTTCTCCTTAGATTGAAGGGAAACAATTTTGGAGCTGGGGAAAAGCTGGTCGGTAGCACCATCTGCAGGCTGCTAACCAGGGCGTGCGCTCTGCAGCGCTGGAGCCTGAGTGAGGCACTTGCAGGGAAAAGAAAGGACAACAGGCACCTGGAAGAATTGCAAAACCAGGCGGGCTGTGCCGTTAGAGGCTGGGTGATGTGGGGATATCAGCTGGTTTTCACATCCTGCAGCAGTGCTGTGCCAGCAGCTGGCGGGGAGCCCACGGTGGTGGCACAGCCCTGCCTTACAGGTGGGTGCAGGCAGCACAATGCTGTGCCAAGGCTTTGCTGCCTGGAGGTGGAGGTCAGGATAGTGCCCGGGATTTGTGTTAATACTCAGGCCTGACCCGCTACCTTGAGCCAACACTTCCCTCTGCTGTCCCAAATGATTCAATGAGCTCCAAACAGCGCTGTACTGTGTGTGCTGAGGAAACCCTCTGAAGTTTAAACCTTGCTCTTTCAGTCTCTCTTAAGCAGGCACCCTCTGAGGCCGTATGTTGGAATAAAGAACAACGTGAGGTTATTCCTGTCAGCAGACAGAGCTGTGCTGTTTTCTGCCTCTCTGCTTTGCTCCACTGAGACCGGGGCAGCTCCAGGTACAGGCAGGGCCGGGGGCCTGGCTGCCACCACATCCTCCAGCAGGGCTGTGGCTGGGTCTGAAACCCCATGGGGAACCTGAGAGCAAACGCTGGAGACAGCACAAGGGCAGCTGCAAGGGGAGCAAGCAGCCTGTGCGTTAAACCTTGGCCCTTCTCCGCAGGCAGCCCCACAAGCTGTGCGCCCGCTCGGAGCTCAGTGCCACATCCAGCGCTCGCCGCTGCCCTGGCTGGTCTCTTGCAGGGTTTGAGGTTTCTCCAGCTTTTTGCAGCAGATGGCACTCTTTAGTTCTGTTTCAAGCCCTCTCCTTCTGGAATTTTCTCTGGGAGAATCTGTTTTAAACGAGCCTCACCAATTACCCGGCCCTATTCTCCATGAGGCTTCATGAAAGCTCGTAAAAGGCCATTGACTGGGGGACGGAGCCGGCAGCCATGTGGGCCGCGGCGGCACACGGGCCCTGCAAGGCCTTGGTGAGCCCGGCTGATGGCTTAAAGCGCCTCCCCACCACTCGACTGGGGTTCTTCTGCTCCTGTATCAGCTCCTGGGAGCCCACCTGGGAACCCCAGGATGTTTCTGATTTCCTTAATCCACAGCAGAAAACTGAGTCCCTTCTTGGCCCACCTTTGGTCAATCCCAATCCGCTTTGTGTATTAGAGCTCCATCATGGGCTTCCAGTTACCTGAGGTAATTAACGAGAGCGATGATGATGACAAAGCAAACATCGATACCAGTTTTGTAGCTTTTCTATATCATGAAGGGGAGAAAAATAGCAACTGCAAACTAAATGAGCCGTCACAAAGGGCTGTGGTGCTGGCTGCATGCTATCTGCATTAATTGGGCTTCTGTTTAAGCCACAGCTTTACGGGACCACGTGAGTCTCGTCATGCGAAGCAGCAGGGACTCCATATGCATGTTGCCGTCGCGTGTCCTCCCGCCCCCCTCCCTGAGATGCTGTTGACCATAATTGCAGGACAGATTGCACAAAGGCCTCACTTCTGCAGCCGTCGTGGTGATTGGGCCCGGCAGGACGAGGGAAACGGTAATACGTGTCAATAAGGTACTTAGCTGAAGTGGCTGCCGAGCACAGCTACATGAAAGGATGGCACACGGGGTTTGAAAGGCTGGGCTGCTAGATGGAGGGACTGAAGTTATTCTCCTGTTGGCTTTGTACGCTGAGCTGTTGGCTTCTGACCTCGTACCAAAGTCGGTTTTGTCACAAACCTGAGTAAAACGTTGTATGGGAAGCAGATATCAGCCCTGTGGTTGGAAAAAAAATATGTACTCCATCCTGCGTGACACACAGATCTATAGCTCATCAGGCATTGCTGTGTGTGGTTCTGCACTGTGTTTTGTTGCAGAGGTCATCCTACTTTCGGGGAAATGAAGTTTCACATTAAAAGATTAGGTAAATCTGTGTTGCAGAGGTTATTTTTCAGGGAAGATTGATGTTTTCCATTCCTTATTTTATGTATCTCTGGATAGGAAGAAGAAATTGATTTCTTTGTTTTGGGTTATTTATTTGTATGTTGGCCTTTTATTGTTTTCCCCTCTTGGATGAGATGCTCAGTTGGCTTTTACTAATTACAACATGGCTGCTTTTCTGAGCTAGAACTGTTATCCTTGGAAGTACACTATAAGATGGCTCTCCTCTCTCCTCCTCCATAAATCAGTCCCAGGTTTTTATTAGACTGTTTATGTAACCTTAGTTTATGTGCTATAATTCTTTGTTGTGTTGCCTAGAGTAATTCCCAAAGAGGATGTTTGTTCTTCTTCCTTGTAAATTCTTTAGTGCAGGCTTTTGTTATGACATCCTTGCCCTCCTTCACTTCTCTTTTCCTCTTTTTTTGGGGTAACACATGGAAGTATTATAAACTTCAGTCAGTAAAAATCTAACTTATGTTAGATGCATGTTGTGAGATACAATCATCTTTAAAATGAGGAGGGATAGCTTTTTAGTTAACCTTATCGTGTTGTTTTTCTTTCTAAGGTACACAAAGAAACTTTTGCAGTACCTAATTAAATAAGCCCTGGTTACCTTCTTGCATGGAAGGTGTCCTTTTTGGATACCCTTGAGAAGACCAACTTTGTTTTAGTCAGGTCACATCTAGGTAAGATAACTAATAGGAACAAAATAAAATAAAAATCCAGTGATTTCATGAGGAACAAAGCCCAGGCGTAAGCAGGCAGTACTGTGCAGGTTTTCCGTACGAGGTCTTGCGAAAGCAATACATCTGCATAAAACTCCTGAAGTCAACAGGACTTCGTATGGGCGTTAGCTGAGGCATGTTCCATCTGTTTATAAAACTGCAGCCTAAAACATCTGATAAAAATCAACTGTATTTCTTTTCTGAAACCATTGCACAGCCATATGCAGAGGTTTTTGACATAACTCTACAGAGCCATAATGGAAATGACTGAATTGGTGGTTGGGGGAAGAATGCAGGCATCTCCCCTTCTGCCTGTGCCCCGTGGCCGCGTGGTGGGATCACAGCCTTTTGGTTCCTGGCCTGCTGCTGAGACTCCCATGTGCTCCTGTTGTGCTGCTGGGCACCACCTCTGGCCCTGGGTACTCCCCCTGGGCCAAGGTGCTCCCAGCTCCCATGCCTGGAGGATTCACGTTTCTGCTGAGATAACATGGCAACTGGGCCGTGAACATTGGCTTTTCCCTTAACAATCATCTGAATTCACTAGTGAACCAAAATGTCTACTATATTGTGCATCTTTTGGGGTGTTAAAAATTATATATTTTTTTCTGTACAAAGTAAATTAATTAGCTTTATGTTTCTTTGCATTTATGGAGTGGATCGCATGGTGTGATCACAATCCTATGTGGCTAAACCACCTCTCCCCTGCCTATGACCATATTATTTAATTTTCTTAGTGCAACTGCCTCTGTCTTCAGTCACCGTTTGTCCCTTTATCTGCCTCTCCTTTCTCCACTCCCACCTCCCTCCATCCTGTCCCCTCCCAGCCTCCCACAAATCCATTTTGTTTTGTAGGTCGCAACTCTGCCAAAGGGAGCAAATTCCCGCCGTGGTGCCTCTCCACAATCTGCATTATACACTACAACTTGCTTTTGTTCTCCTTTTAATTTTTTCTTTCCCTGACTAATTTGACCAAATTTAATCAATTGTAAATGAAGCAAGGGAGGAGAACAGTACGTGTCTATTCGATGTTGTTGTCCTGAGGCTGAGCCAGACCCCGTTGTGAAGAAGTGGCGGTCCTTCAGAGAACCACTGTGGCATACAGGAATCTGTAACATATTTCAGGACAGCCTGCTTTCTCTCTCTCTTCTCTCCCCCCACCTCTGTAAACATATGAAAGAAACATGAGAGAGCATTAAACCACAGAAGACAAATCATGGTCAGAATAAATATACTGTTTGCTAGCAAACTTAAAAATACGCTTGTGGATTCTAATAGCTGTAGGCAAGAGTTGGATATTTATTGCAACCAAGGCTTACTGTGGTTTATTATGTTTATAAAACAGTTTAATACTACTTTTCTTTTAAAATGAGTTTTTAATTTAGAATAATTTTTTAGGATTTGTTTCCAGAGTACAGATGGCTGATCGCTGCGGGGGTGCGGGGTGAGAGGGAGAAATGTGCTTGTGGGTGTGTTTTAAAAGCGCTCCCAGATGGAGTGTATTGAATGAAATTTAAACCATTGCCCTGTGAACTACAAGTGTGATAAATATAATCAGTCAATCCACAAGTCCGTGGCGGCGGGGGGAGCAGATTGATGGGCACGTGGTATGGAGGGAAGGGTCGAGCCGTGCGGCCGCCAGCGTCCATGGCGGTGGCCTTCTCTCGCGGAGGGCAGGCAGGTCTCCTGCTGGTGCCTCAGCATCCCGTCCTGTCTGTAAGCCCTCCCAGTCCCTCGAGTCTTCAAAGTGCCGCATTCGCCTAGACGGGCTGAAAAATGGGAGAATTCATGCCAAAAAGAAGGCCTGGCTGCTGGAAACACTGAGCTCTTGGAGCATTTTTCATTTACTCAGCCTTAATTACTTTCTAAGTGTAAGAGTTTATAGATATCACCGTTCTTTTCCAGAATTTAGTGTGGTTCAGTATTTTAAAATCCCCAGATTTCCTTAGAAGGATTTGTTTGTACAGCTCCTTTCCTTGTTTAAGACACGTAGGCCACACTGAATAAACTGTGCACAGATTTTTTGGACAAAACAGCTGAACAGGTGAAGAAAATGGAGTGAATTTTAATTGCTTCTAACTTCTGAGATCTTCCAGGCTGTGGGAAACAATACTTTAGCTAAAAATGATTTGTAGGCCTTGAGCTATAGTGTGGGAAAGTATGCGTCTGTGTCCTGACTTACAAATGAACAATGCAGTGTGCCCCCTGTACAGCTACTGAAGGCAGTGTGAGAGGGACACTTGGTTTCTCTTTTTTCATTACCAACTTGTACAGCTCAGCCTCCTTGGCTCCCTCCCTTCCTCCCAACTTCCATCAAAAAATAGTCATCTCTGCCCTGGCCAGGATAAATGTCCGGCCAGCTCATTTCACAAAAGGATGTGCTTTGAGCAGGGCTTGTTAGAAAAGTGACAGTTTGTTCCTGGCCAGTACACGTTTAAGGCCATGTCCACGCTTGCAGAATTTGGCATCTTTTCCTCCTGCATTGTCCTTTCACCACGCCATCATCATGCCTAATATCTGTATATGAAAACGCCCACTTAGAGGCTTCCAGACTTCCATGCTGCCATTTGGATTAGATATGCTTCTAGCCAAACCTGCAAGCGCTCCCTTGCACTGTGTCAGTGTGGACAGAAATTGCTGGCATGGTTGCTACCATCGTGCAGCCGCTCGTGCCCATGCAGCTGGGAGGCAGTGCTGGGAGTAGCCCTGCAGTCAGCTCAGCCACCAGTTGCCTCGTTGGAGGCAAGTGCTGCGTGTGAGTGCCCCACGGAGCTCATTTCCATGCTTCTGTACTGCTGCCAGTGCTCGTGGTTCGCGGAAGGCACACACGGAGCAGTGTGCCAGCTGTCCAGAGGCCTCATGCTGGCACTGGTGGTGCTCTGGAGGGCTGGCACCCAGTGCCAGGCGAGCTCGGCCATTCCCATCACTTGGGAGATCTTCGGGAGGCCGACAGAGATACGAGCCTCACTTGGGCCAAGTGCTCTCAAGAGAAGGCAGAGGCCATGTATGGTCTGGTGCAGCAAGGATGCACAGCAGTCCTGCTGTTCCTCTCTGTAGAAATGTGCTTTCTCTGAGGAGATGGGTCAAATCTTGGAAGATCACAGCAGATAAGGGTTGGGGATAACAGGAAGATGCCTTAGGGAGTACAGGTGGGTAGGATAAGGAGAAGTTTGTAGTCCCACCAAAGTGGCATAGGCTGAGCTGAGGTGCGAGGTGATTCCGGAATGCCGCAATTCATTGGAAAGGATTCGTCCAAGAAGGGTACAGCAGCGAGAAGGGAACAGCCAGAACGACCAGGTTAAAACGGGAATTGGCAAATGAGAGGGCTTCTGCTTCAAGTGCATTTATCATAATCCAACACAGACCAGAGCCTAGAAGGTCGCTGTCCGTGTTGTCATTCGCAGTTGTGAGAGATTGCAAATGGTGTGAGGACAAGGGAGCTTGTGTGACAGAGAGCATCATCACAGTTGGCATCCTTGTTGGTAATATCATTAATAAGGCTAATTGCATTGTAGGGCTTCAGTTCCCTATGCCAAATGCTATTTTTCAATAGCTCTATCAAGTGCTGTTGTGTACTAACACTGGTGTATCTGATGCCTGGTGCAGCTACATCAGGCAAGAGAAGCAGGTACTTTGTAATTATTGCAAGTTGGCTTTGTGGAGAAGGATGTAGTTCCAGGTGAGCATAATCCTTACAATATTAATGGATTTAAACCCACAAAGACCTATAAGTAAACTTCATGAAAGACTTCTTTTGTGAACATAAAGTGAGCTAAAGATAGTAGCCATAATTAGTAGAAGCAATTCTTAAAAACATAATAAGGAATATTAGGTTATACATAAATTAAAAGTAGAATTTAGCATAAGTGTATTTAAAAAATGAAACTGTCTAGTGAGACATGCACTGCAAAGACAACGAAGCTGGCTATAACTTTGCAGTTTCAGCATGCCTTTGGTTTATTTTAGGCTTTAGACAGCTTATACGCAGAAGCTCAGGATTATTATTAGCATTATTGGTAATTTCTGTTGCAGCATTCTTGAGTGGAGCTGGGTTTTGGTGACTTAAGAAAGAAATAATATATGCTGTTCTTATTTTTTTCCCCTCATTTAAAAGAATTGTTCAGTGCATTTAACTTTACTTCCCTCTTCCTCCCATGCTCCCTCCCCCCCCCAAAAAAAAAATTAAAAAAAAATTGCTAACCAGTGATGAAAATTGATGCTGTGAGGTTTGTAGTTCCACAGACAATCGGACTGAAGCCCTGAATGACTGCAGAATTTATCCATAAAACAAGATCTAGAGATCTAGAGGATTAGCTCCAAACTCTAAACCTGATTCTAATTTGCTTTATGAGTATTAGTTTTTCCCATGTGTAAAATGGCGATATCTATTTTGTGAGGGAAGCTTTGATCAAGCAGACACCTGTGTGAGCCACACAGCCATTTCCCCACTCTGCATCAAACTATTCGCCGTGTTCGGGAGACAAAAGGTGCAGCTCCACATCTCTCCAGCGTCACATGCAAACAGCAGGAGCTCTCATCTGCAAACAGGTAGAGAGTTCTTAGAAAAGCAAAGTTACCATATGGAGAACAAAAAGTCCATGTGTTTTCCTAGTAATAGATGACTCAGTCTGTGCCTGCACACCTTGGGCCAGCCTATCCTTTTCTTTTATTTTCTTTTTCACTTATCTTGCTTCTTTGGATGCAAAACCTGGTCCCTTGTACTTCCTGCTGTCTCGTGTAGCCTTCCCAAATCTGCTGTAATATGCTTTTTTCTCCTTTACCAAGGTCTCTTGATTTGTCTTCATTTTGTTTTAAACTCTGGAACACTTGTAATGCAATTGTAGAGCTAAATAAACACTGTATTATGTTTTGGGATATTACTTTCAGGAAAAATGGTCCAGTGCACAAATTGATAGTGGAGTATATTGCACTTAAGAAAGACAGACTGTGCATTTACTGCTTGCTAGAGAGAAGATGAGAAGGCTGCAGGAGTTTTCAGTTATTTTCCTTTTCTTTCCTTTTTTTTTTAGTCATCTGTTTTCAGAATGTGTGCGATATGCCAAATATCAACATCCGTGAAGATGCAATTTTTCAAAAAAAAATCCATCATTTTCAAACCCGTTTCCTGCAGGAAATACCTGAGTAGCCTAAAGCACTCATCTTTTCTTCCTTTTTAAGGTACCAGTATGCTTTTTTAAAAAACAGGTTTCTTGTGATCTCAGTACCCAATGAAAATGAATAGTAGGGCTTTTCATTGGCAGCTTTTTATCTTGGCGATAAAGTGGTGTTACTGACAATAGGGAGAAGACGATGACCAGTTTCCTTTCTACTACTGTTGTTTCTCTTTTCCTAACTTAGTTTTCTCTTTTACCTGGCCACCTGTCTGTCTTTTGATTATAAGGTCCTTAGAAGCAGAGGCTGTTCTTTCTTGAATGTCTGGAAATGAGACATCATCTTGCGAGTGCTACCACAAAGAAACAACAGAAACAAAAAAAATACATATAAAGGAACAATTTACATACTGTGTCATGCGAGTCTACTATACTCTACTTCCAAGTCAAGTGTGACTTCGAAGAAGATGTGAAGAGAGGGGGCAGGTGATGAGAGGGATTTAAAGACACACAGCCATGAAGGTACCAGTTCCCTGGGTGGAGTTGTACCTGGGAGGATAATAGATCCAGGATTTCTAGTTCTTCGAGCATAAATCTGTGCTGCTTGATCAAGGACTGGTTGTAATATTTGAAGTAGGAGCAGACTCATAAATCTCCATTTTCTGTTCACATTAGGGATCCAAACTCACCTAGAGTAACACTTTGGTACTCATACACAGGATTGTAAAACGTGAAGTCATTGCTGAAAGTGCACCCTCCACAGAAAATTCAGTTGTGAGTAGTAAAACCTGAAGAATATTTCTTATCCATACCATGTGGTATTCTAGCAAGCTGGCGGTCTCTTTCTTCCCTCTTCTTGCGAGCAATTTCTGATTGTTAGCGGGCATGTACACACTTGGTTCTTTTGTGTTGCCCCTAAAAGAACCAAGAGTGCTTTCAGCCTTTCAGTTTAAACTTCCAAAAGTTGTTCTTCCTGCATAGTCCCAAACCGTGATCCCAGGAGTGCAAGAAGAAAAATATATGTTACGATCTCATGAGGTTCTCTATGGATTTTTAAGGAAGAGCTTTCCAGTGTTCCATGCAGTCTTGTGAGCACATGCTTTCACTGGAAGTTAATGAGACCTTTGTCTCCAGGTTACGTTTTACTTCCTTAAGAATTTCACAATTTATATCTCTCCCAACTAGTTCTTGGAAAGGAAGCACCACAAATTCTCAAATTGCAACAAAGAGAGCTGGAAAAACTGAGGTGGTCTAAAGGAGTCAGAAATTCATTTTGCACGCACCAGTGGAAGAGGGAATTGTCTCCGCCTGCATCTCTGGAAGCCCAGTGGCCCAAGCATTGCTGTGCTGCCCCAGGTTAGATAAACCACCACTTCATGGTAGTTTCAAATCCTTCATCCTGTTTTCTTGACAATCATTATCATAAAAAATACAGCCTGGCTATTTGCCAGCTGTTGTCTTTCTTCACCATCTTCCCTGCTAGTGGCTCTGGGATTCAATTATTTTTGTCTTGTTGCCCATCATATGTAAAAGCACATCCGCCAAGTAAGTACCCGGATGCCCAACTCAAGTAGTTACGTTGTTTGAGCTGCAGCGGTCCAAGGATATAATGAAGCAAGGGTCGCAAGGAGAGACACTATCTTGTGCTAGAATAATTGAAAGCTGGTTTTTGTTATGGCTCTTTTCACTTGCACTTCTGCTTCATACAAAGGGTTGCCAACGAAGGCCAGGCACTGCAGCTGAAGAATTGCCGCCTTTCACCTCTGCCAGGCTTACCTTGAATAAAGAATAGACCTTGAAGCTCCAGAGCCCCATATAAATCAGGGGGGCTTTATTGAAGCTAAATGCATGTGAATGTTCATAATGTGATGTTCTTAACAAAGCCTGTTTCTTTTGAGTAGCTTCCATTATAACTTACAATGGGTAAGAGAAAACCACTTAAGCAGAAATGCATGTTTTTATCATTAGATTCTGTAGCTAAGCATAGTTTACCAGAAGAAGTAGATTTACTTCTGCATCTTTTTCTTTCTTCCTCTCATTTTCTGTCAGAGCTCACTACGTTCGCCCTTACTGTGGCTTTATTATATCTCTGCCAAAATTAAATTCTTACAGATGACAACTGATTTTCTGGTGGTTGTGATGACAGATCTGTGATGTTTAGAGGTTTGCATTCCTGCCCTCCCTGTGAGTTTCCCCTCCCCTAAGGGGCATCCACGCCAAAGAACAAACTCTTTGCCTACGGCACTCATCACTGAACCTTAAGATCAACCAGTTAATATTCAAAACATTTTCTATTTAAATTAGAAACTTACTTCTTCTTAATCTCCCTGTTTCCCACATAAATCTCAGGCTCAAGCTCTTATGCCCAAACCTAAACCCAAAGGGTAAATGATCTTTGCTGCAAGAAACTAAGCAGATGCAGGAATTTACTTAATAGAGAAATTTTTGAAATAGATCTCTCCAATAATAAAAACTGAGAGCCTCAAAACACTTTTGTGCTTTTTGAAGTCTTAGCAGAAGGTATCAATAGACATCTTCTACGGTAAGGATTTAGCCTGAATTTATTGAAGAAATCCATCTATTAGGCCCAAGTCTATGGACTTCTGGGGCCAGCTGGTCCCCTGTATTATTTATGTCTCTTTGGAAATCTCAGATATATTCTCAGATTTAAGAAACAGAATTTTATTTTGGCAACTGTCCTATGTTTATGCTGCTCATATGCCGTGTGTTTATATACTATATAACTCAGTAGAAATACTGTCCTCTGAATTGCTAGGTTAATGAAGCACCATGTCACTGAATAAAGGTGTTTCCTTCATGGATATGTTTGAGAAAAACAGCAAGCACAGTTTAATGATACCTCTATATATTTCACTTAAAAGGCTTTACAAAGGGTTTGCTGATTACTTATTGAGCACCATTAGGCAAATTGGGAGGAAGAACTGAAAATTTCAGCAAGTTTGAAGTTGTTGTTTTGTGTTTTTTTTTTTTTTTTGTTTGTTTGTTTTGTTTTTTACTGTAGTGTTCAGAGAAAAAATGCCTTTGTTTTTCTTTTTATCCCTCTTTTGAAGCCTTCCTCTCATCCCTGCTCTTCTTTACTGGCCCTACACCCAGTGACAGCAAAGGAGGGTGTAAGATCAAGAGACTACAAGGGAGTTCAAAAAAAAAAATAAAGTTAGCGGGGAGATTTTCACAAGAAGGAAAGGGAAATTTTGAGAACCAAAATATCAGTGCATGTTAGCAGTTAATTAACTCTGCCTGCTTGTTTAGTAGCTCTCAAAAATGCAAATGCGTAGGTAGCCCTTAACTCCAACTACCAAATTCTGTCCCGTGTACACGCCGTGTGCGTGTACCAAACAGCTGGAAATTCCTGGTATGTGTGTCTGAAGCTGTCAGGCTTCGGGTCTTGCTTTATCTTCCAGATGCAAGAGAAAAGCCAGAGAGCTGAGCTGTTGGTTCAGGCAGTGAAGGTGTACAGGTACCCACACGTACCAAAGACCCACTGTCCCTTTTCATCAGCGAGCTCTGGAGGGCTCGTACTGCACCCACGGAAAGCCTTTTTCTGAGGCAGCCTCAGTGGCGCAGAGCTCAGCTCGTCTTCTCCTCTGGGCAGGTCAGGAGGGAAGAGCGATTTTGGGGCAGCACGTAGAGCCAGGGGTTGCCTATGGGCGGTTAATCTCCTGTCTGTAGATGCAGGAGTTTAATTCTTGTAAATGCCAGGCTGTAAGGGAGGTGCAGACTCGGAGGAAGCAGAGCAGATTAAAGGTAAACCCTGCTCATAAGGTCTGCTACAGGACTGGCTCTGCTTCAGGGGGCTGGGGAAAGCAGAATGGAGACAAAGCAACGTATATTTTGGTTTCTTTTCATTACTGCTTTTATGGGTGTTATTATCCTTGACCACTGCCTCCAATGAAAAAGTTGTGTTTGTTTTTCTCAGGAATTTCTCTCTGCTTTTTTTTGGGGGGGTGAAAGCAGTACTTATCTCCATCCCTTTAACCCCTTCCCCCTCTGCCCGTATTTCACACTGTGACACAATCTGAAGGCACTTCTTTTCCTACCCCTCATCAGCTGGTTAGAAGCGTCGTCAGGAAATATAACCGAAAGCTGTTCTCCACCACAAGGACAAAGCCTCTGTGCAGCTCGGTTTTGCTCCTCGACTCCCAGCGCAGTCAAGTCCCAGGCTTTTCATTCCCCAGCCTGGCTGAGCGCTTTGTCACGGGGAGGTTCCCTAAGCTGCTCAGGCAATTAACATTGTTCCTTTGCAGGGTTTCCATTAGGTCTTTCAGCACTTGAAAGGGCTGTAGTTCACTGCTGGAATGTCTGCATAAGGTTTTAATTTTGGAGTCATAATGGGAAATACGTCTGGAGAGCTTTGCCCTGAAAAGGGTTAATGTGACAGACCCAGACTTCTGATAGAGTAAAGCAGGAAAAACTATTTCCATCATGGTAAATAAAAGTGCATTAAAAAGACATTTAGTCATGGGAATAAAAGCTAAAGAAACACATGCTACATTGGGATGGTTTATATTAGTGTCATTAACTCCTATGTTTTGGAATAACTCCCAGATGAAGGATTATGCTGAAAGTAGGAATTAATGGCACTAATGTAAGCCATTCCGTGTAGTGTGCGTTTATACCTTTGATTTCAGAGGCATGCAGGGAGCAGTCAGTAACACAGCGAAGCTGTGTATTGTACTGACCATGATTAAAAGTTGGTATGAACTAGTCTTGCTTTGGGCCAAGGGAGCTTTATCCTGTAGACTTCAGACAGCTGGAAGGAGGCTGGAAAATCCTTAGGTAACCTTGTGTAACCTACCATTAAGGTCCCGAGCTCCTCAGAAACCGGTCACCCTAATGCAGGGAGTAATTCAGCGTAGCGTGCCTACAGATGAACAGGCGTGGGGTAGCCTGGAGACCATAACAATGACTTGAAAGGCCTTTCCCAAAATGCTTGTGATGTTTGCGACTTAAAATGAGCGGGATCTTTTGCAGTTTCCAGAGCCTGTTGGAGCAGAGGAACGTGAACGTCTGCGGTGGAGCGCGGCTGGGCTCCTTGGCTGTTGCAGAGGGAGCAGTAGCACTTGGCTCCTCTTGCTGACAGATCTGCTCCTTTGGGGAGGTTTGGACCAGTAAATTTACAGAGTGAGTTTTGAATTCAAAGCTGGTTTGTTCTCTAGGCTGTGAATTCCACCACAGAAATCACGTATAAAGAAATATAGTCGTGAATAGATGCTTATTTTTGTCAACTAATTTTTTTTTTTATTTTATTTTTTATTTTTTTATAAATTGTTTCACTCTCTTTACTAAGTATTTCTGCACTATTTAGGATGGGATGTATAAAAGTATGTGAGCAGGTTAGAAGCAAAACTACCAAGAAACTTCCATCCAGTGAAAATCCCATCTGTAATACTTGCATTGCAGTAGTACCCATTGTGCATGCCCTTACTAACATTTAATAGAACACAGTCCCTTGAGCAGAAGCAAGTAGACTCACATACTGATGGTCCTGTCTTGGCCCCAGAGCAAATGGGAATCTCCAGCATTCCCAGATGGGAATCCCTAGAATGCTGGGGTGCTTCCAGTGAGGAAGGAGTGCTGGGCCAGGGGGAGCCGCGCTCCACATCCTGCAGCAGCTTCCCCACTTCTGGTTCTCCCGCTTGGCTGGAGGAGGCCAAGTGGAAGGAGCTGCTTGGCTTTATAGGTGAAATTTCAGCAGGGGTGTTTGGAGAATTGGGACTGCCAACTGTTCCTGCCATCATGGCCTCCTGTTAGTTGCTTAAAGTTTATGATAACATTACTATTGGGAGGAAAAAAGGTCTTGAGGGTTGTTCTTATGTATTTATTTCAAATAGGGTTGTAACTGGTGCCTCGCCTGATTTGGGTTTGAAGAAAAACATATCGATACTTTATTTTATTTTATTTTTTAATCTAGGCTGGTGGAATTGTGAAAAATTTAATGTAACAGAAGACATACTCATGTCTTTGTTTTTCTTTTAAAAGTTGGGGTTTTGCTTAAATAAAGGTACACGTAAAAGCATGGCCTTAATTCATAGCAACTTGCTAACTTTAATAGCAAATCCAAGACATTTTGTTTTAAATGACTGATATTTCTGAGTGCATATCCAGTTTTGGATAAATCCAGTTTGGGTTCTTTCCCTTACGCTTTCTGAAAGTCTGTGGTATCCATGCCAGTCAGTGCTCTGTAGGAATCTCATTTGATTTTGGCATAATCACCTAATGCCTAAAGAGGTGAAGTGAAGCCCCGTGTTTACAGCTCACCTGGCCTGCACCTTGCAAGCCTCTGAAATCTGTACTGTAAGGATTGCAGCTTTGGTGGTGAGGTTAAAGAAGAGTTGCCTTTTAATACTGGTTCCTTCTTTCCCTCTGCATTTTTCATCTCCATTTGAGTAAAAGGAGATGTTAAAGAATCTTCTCTCAACATTAACGCTGTATGGATTTTATTTTGTTGATCTGTCTGCTTATAATAAGCGTACCAGTATGGGAAACTGTGAAATTATGTGGCTTGATTAACTTCAGTTGGTTTAACTAAACTTTGAAATGGAAACTAACTTTGCTGAAAGCAGAAAGCTTCTTAGTTTCCGGACTAATCCTGGAATTACACACTGGATTTGCTTCATGGAAATAAGTGTGCTTAAAAAATTACCTCCGCTAAGTAGGTTTGCATTGTTTGATGAGACCCAGGAACAATAACTGCCTTTAACCCTTTCCTTCTGCCAGTATCATTTGTCCTGGGGGACAGGGGATGTTAAGGTCAGTGTGTCTCATGCATGCACCACCCACACGATCGCCTTTTAGATCTCTCTCACTCAGGACCAGCCATTTGGTGCCAGTTGGTTAAAAAAAAATATGATTGCTGATTAGCTTTGCTGGTAACAGTGTTTGGGGTGTATTGCTCTGAGGTTACTGCAGGTTTCCCTGCCGAGCTAAATGACATAGCCTGTGCTGCACTAGCAAGGGGTGAGGTTGTGTTTGAGGCATTCCCGTTTTGCTGATGCACAAGGTCACGCTCAGAAGCACAGGACTTGCAGTGCTCGTGCCACGGTCTGTGTGTGTACAGGTGGTGGGTACCAGAACTTGCATTGGCCGACGGAATTACAGATGCGTGCACTTGGGATGAACGTGTCTCCCAGATGAAAGCCCATGCTGAAATGTGCCCCGGTGAGGTATCTTGGGGAAACAACTTTCAGAATAAAGCAGGACCCGTGCCATAGGTCACAGTGAGGTGTTGCAGCAGCTGCTGCACTACCACATCCTTTGCTGCCTGTCCCCGCGCAGCCTTCTGCAGATTCACAGGGTGCTGGTGTCACACCTGCTATTCGCCGCTGCAGAAAGGGCAGAAAAGCCTTTTTCTTTGTGAAAGGACAGGACCAGTTTGGGCAGGAAGCTCTCCCTTAACACAGAAACTAAAACCCTGGTGAAGGACCTGAAGGGAATAATAATCTTACAGGGAAAGTGTCTTTGGCTCAGGAGATGGACCTGGCTTTGGTTTAGGCTTGCTCTGTCCACAGGGACATCATCTTTTCTCTGCACCATTACCCCACTTGTGAAGCACCTGTAATCCTGCTTTTTCTTACCAGGAGTTTGTGCTGTTTAATTCCTTAATGCTCATGATAGCCTCAGACAGTGCAATGAGTCTCTGTAGATTCAAAAAATAAATGACAAATATGATTACTTCTCTTTTGTTTGCATATCTACAAAGCTTTGTTCTTTTGTGCACTGTATTTAGTGGAGAATTTGCGATGAATTATGTTGCAGCTGCTTTTCCAGTGGCTTCAGAAAGGTCAGTAATCCCTGTAAGTTGATTTTTTTCACTGTGTATCTGTTTTGCTGTGACTTCGAGATAAAACCAGTTTGCTGAAATTACTAAACACTGAAAAATGCTTAGTTCTAAGTTTAGCTTCACTTTTCCCCCTAAACATATCATTCTTTCTGAGCAAATTTGGAGATGAATAGTTTAATTTTGGATAATCTTATTTTATAGCCTCCTTCAGTCTTAGTACGTCCTCCTTCTCAGACGTCTGTTGTCCTAGAGAAAATGTCTTCACATTTTTTGTTGCATCAAACCCTTCAATGGTAAAGAGCAGCCTTTCAGAGTTTCTCAGTGTCAATAATTCTCCCCTGCCTCAACATTAGGCACTTGAGGGAGTGATGGAAAATATATACATAATTTTAGAGTGCTATATGTACTTGCTGACACTTACCACTGTACCCTCAAAAAGCGAACAGAGATTCGAGTATCAAATGTCTTTGCCTGTACATCTTTTGCTAAGCATCCTTAGCTTGAGGAATGAAAGATTCTGAACATCTTCAATATTTATGCTTCACAAGGCAGTTATCCTCAGTTATCCTTTTAGCAAGTCCCATTTCTCCGTGTTCTGTCATGGGCTCATTTATACTAGGCTGATTTAGTGCTAACTGGGGAGATTAGATTGCCCTGCTTGATGCTGTCAGCTAAAACTGAGTCAGTGTCTGTATACTGTGGCCCAGTTGCTCAAAGAACCTTACCCTTTTCCTGTATTGCTCATTCTATTAGATACAAAAGCCTTTCTCACCCAGCTTTTGTGCTGGGGTCAATTAGCTCCTGAAATAGCTCATATAACACAAATAATAATGGCAGCGCTAATCCTTTGGGCAAGCTCTATACAATGGCCACTTCTGGCCCGGAGGACAAAAAGGGCTGTTTATCTTCACTGCACACAGTCTCCGGGACTTTGCCCAGTCATTTGCAGAAGAATTTATTATCACAGAGGTCATAGGTGGTTTGCATTGGAGAAGCTTTTTCTACCTTGCCACCATATGGGACGTCCTTGTCTTATTCCTATAGGATCGAGCAGTGCTTCAGGTGAATTAGATCACAAATATATGTGGTCAAATAATGCTATCTTAGGTAAACACCGACTTGAAAGACATTTGAAGTGAAGACTAACACAGCACATTTAATGGTCCTTCTTGTGTATGCAGAGAGAATTACAGCAGGAGTGATGCATTCTGTAAGCTGCCCTCCAGCCCAGCGCTCCCACAATAACAGTCGTACTGAAGTGTTTCAACAAAGGAAAATCAGCCTTGAGATGGAGGTAGAGTCTGGCTGTGTAGTTATTGTGTCTGAGCTCCTACACTCAAAGTGCCTTTGACTTTTTTTTCCTTATAAATGATATCTCAAAAGGAAATTAAACCATTAATTTGATAGAGTAAACTAATAATAAGGATTTCCTGTGTGTCCACAGGAAGAAAAAAAAAAGTCACTCCTAAGCTACGTCCTGTAAATTAAAACTCTCTTTGTGTTTCATTTTTCCATTTGAACATTTAAATCCTTTAGAATGGGTCGCTAATGGAAATGCTGGCCAGTTTTACACTACAGTTAGCCTTCCTGGACTTACATGATATGTTCTTGATAAAGCATGGAAAGGACGAGAAAGCAGCTTACCAAACAAGAATCAAGAGGAGTTTCCTTTGTCTTAAATATTCCTGCTGGCCTTTTAGCACTGTAATTGGTGTGCAGAAGTGAACGTCATACTCAGATAATCCATAGTGCTTTTCCCTTTGCAAGAAGTTTTGAGCTGTGGTTCTGCTACAGGTATTACTAGGATGCCCCTAGGATGGGAGAGGAATGATTTATAGACACAATATGTGAAAACAACGCTTCCTGCCACGCAGTTTTCCAGGCTCGCACAGCCATTATTTTCACCTATTGTTTATTTGATTTTCTTTGCTGTTGCTTTTTCCAAAACCACACGCCTTCCCATTACACACTGAGGCATAATCTAGCATTCCTGCAATAGTTTGTATTTCTTCTGCTTGTTGTTGGTTTGTTTTGGTTTTTTTTTTTGGCTCTGTCCTCCATCTCATGCCCCAGGAAGCTGCATGCTTTCCAGGCAGTTGTTTCTGGTGGCTTTGGGAGGCAGTAGCTCTTGAATTCCTGAGCTTGAAGTGATTTCTGTAGGACTGGATTATCCAAGCCACCATGGCTTCAAGCCGAGCCTGCAGCCCGGTGTGTGCTAGGAACTTCTGTAGCTAAAGGCAACAGCACGTTAGTGGGGCCACAAGGAGAGAAGCATGATGATGGCTGTTAAAGAGTTCCTTTCCAGTGGTTGTCAGTGTCATGCCAATTATAGATCATCCTTGCTGGGAAATTGGATAGGTAATGTGTGGCTTTTCTGTCTCAGCTGTTTCTCTTATCTTCCCAGAGTGCCATATGAATTGGTTCTGGTGACTTTTCTTCCACAGTTTCTCTCCCTGTGCTTTCCACAATCTAGCTTTTCCAGATTTTTTCCTGTTCTTGATGGAAAGAGAAGAAAAATAACAGTAACTTCTCATGCTCATATAAACGTTGGAGATGAAAAGGGATGAGAACAGAACATGGCAAGCAAGTCGTACACACAGTGGAGCAAGCATTATACCAATTGCTTCAGTTTAGTTGCTTCTCAGTAATAAGATCTGCTAAACTTTCAAGGCTTAGCATCAAGGGAACAAGCTTTTGAAAGAATAACAAGAAGTTATGTTTTAAAACATCTCCTTCAGCCTTGGATAAATCTAAGGGTAGATGACATGTAAGTCTCTTGAGGCACAACTTTCTGAAGCAAGTTGGATGAGCCTCCCCAGTTACTTTTCATTGAAGAAGAGTGTATAGTGCATGTTCAGAGTACATTAATGACTACATCATCAGTAATAAATTAGATTGTTAAGAGCTGTATGTGATGCTATCGGATCATTGTAGCCATACTGCTTTCATTTTCTATTTTTAAATGAATCTGGAGTCATATCTTGAGAGAGTCAAATGCCTTAATCTGAGGCCAGAGGGAAAAAAGTTGGATGGCTGACTAGTAGAGAATAAGTAATAAACCTCAGGAGGGAAGAAATAAATCCTCACTTTTATATATTTTATTATATATATTATATATATATATATAATTTTTATATATTATGTCCACATCTAAACTGAAGTACGATGAGGAACCTATTCCCAAACAACACAGAGAATGCGCAGCATACAGTTAGGCAGAGAGACTCATAATGTGCAATGTAAAATGGTCTTTCTAATAGCAACAGGAGCAGGAGGGTGGCTGTGCAGCACAATACAGCATTCCCTTCTGTAACATGCTGCTAATGTTCTTACAGCTGACCTGGTCAGATCTTGGTCAGGCACTGGTGCTTGCCAGAAAGTGTTGGGTTTGTTGGTTTCTTCTCAGCCTGACCACTTCACTGCAACCACTTGGTCATTCTGTCCCTGTGAATCTTGTGGACCATCTCCAGGCCAGTTTTGTATTTGTGTGCTAGTTTACATCCTCGTACAGCTCCAGCTCTATAGCCTTTCCTCAGTATTGATATGGGAACAGCCAAGCTTTCATCTAATCATTTAGAAAATCAGCTGTATTTAATGACTAAAAAGATTACTTCAGTCTGAAATATATCCTTCCCACATGCTGTTCTTCATTGCTTGTCCAGCTGGCTTAGTTGGCCAGTAGTCAAATGTGTTGGGGAACCAAATCCTACTTTAGAATATTGACCTTTTCTTTATTAGACATCTCATTTCATCCCAAGAGTTAGAGCAGTTTTCCGGTATGAAGTGCGCTCCCTCATCTGTTTTTGCATATTCCAAAAGATGTTGTCACAGAGCTCCTGTCTCTGTGTATTAACCTTTGCTTTGAAAAGATCCCAGCTTCTCTTGGACAGACAATTTATTTGGTAGCCTTTAAAGGATTCTGACGTTATCATATATATATATATTTATTTATTTTTTTCCTCCTGTTTCAAGCTGTTCTTTCCAGATCACATGCATACAAAAGAAAAGAAACAAAAATCCCAACCTGCTGATAAATTATTTTTGCTCTTAGTGACTTACCTGGGGAACCATAATCACACAAGTGTATTGGGTTCCTTTTTTGAATTTAGAAAAGTTCTGTAATTATTATAAATAACTGGCAAAATAAATTTTTGTTTGAAGTAGAATTGGGTGTTTGGGTTGCTCTTTTTAATGAAAGAAGATGAAGATGTGCAAAAAGCAGATCTCGAGCATTGTAGTCTATTTTTATCTTGGCTTAGATTGCTGAGAGTAGTGTGTAAACAGTGCGCCAATTATTTCCAAACAGCACATCGCCATCGTACCACCTGTTTAAACAGAGTTTTACAGCTGACAGTCATCCCCTAGAAGAGACTCTTTTCCAGGACACATTTGATGTTCAAAGCTTAAAGTGTGAAATTGTGCACCCGTTGGGTTTTGTGTCCAGTTGTGCCTCTGGCTCGTCTTTGTGTCTTAGTTTATTCACCAATAAATTGGTGTGTATTGCTTGCCTGTCTCATGGGAATGCAGCAAAACTCATTGTTTGCAAAGCTGTTTGGTTAAAGAGATTGTTCCCGATAAAAACTAGTCCTAAACATCTGAAAAAAATGGAAAACGTTCAGATCCCAGATGGACATTAGTGGCTTGTGTCCATAACAGTTATTGACAGTGAGAATTGGGATGGAATTTTGATAAGTTCTGAAACATGCTTTTTTCCTCATCTGTGTTAAATTTGGGTACTGAACTGTGAATCACTGCTTTTTTTAAAGCCTGTCTAAGCTCTTACTTAGCATACAGCTGTATGAACAAGTTATTTAATGGTCGTCTAGTAGGTGGATTTAGAAAATAGGGTCTTCTCTGTGGTTGTTTGCTGTGCGCATACTTCTACAACCATAAATACAAGATAGCTTACCCTGCTTCCATCCAAAGGCAACTTGTGATCATGGTATGGGTAAGAGTGGGCAATTGTAACAGAGCAGCCCATTCCCTCAGAATCTACACACTCATTTCCAGTGTGTTGCACTTAGAAAGGAGATTTTTCTTTTCACGCTGTAGGTAACTGTCTGGTCAGCGTTTCTGATTGCTTCAGCAGTCACCATGAACTTCAGTGCCATCAGTATTTCCTCAAATTTGCAGCAGTAGAAAGCAAACCTCCTTTCTTTACACGGTGATGCAGTTTTATAGAGTTGCTGCCAGTAATTCTGATAACAGTTTACAAAATAGACACAGACACACACGCACACAAAAAAAAAAAGAGGGGAAAAAAAAGAAAAAAGAATGTCACTGAGAGAGCGAGCCTGTCTTCAAAACGATATAAACTGGGAAGCTGATTTTCGGCTGGCAGGTGGCTTGGAGCTGCTGCATTGTCAGCATGCTTTTCTCATATTGCCTTGTTGCTACAGGGCCTGATGCTGGCAGATTACAACTCTGTAGCCAGTCATTTTCGATTTATTTGAACCTGTTTCTCCAGTCTACTGAGCTTTCGCTGGCTAGCATCAATTCAGACACATTGCAATTCCTCAGAACCTCTACCCCATCAGATGGTTCGATCTATGAGAAATTTAGCTAGAGGCGCTTAGACAAAAAAGAAATATTGTGGCTGGGGAAGCATTTAAGTTAGAGGAGGCAGCCAGGGCTGTTTTATTACTTAGGCCTCTGTCACCTGTGATGACCCATGAGAGTGGAGAATATTGATCGCTTGTCACTCACGGCATTCAGTAGATTGCATTGACAAAGCTTGTCAGGCCTCTAATAGCAGGGTTAGTGGCCTTGGCTGCAACCCAGGGGAAAACTCTACAGTGCCTATTACTTGGCGGCCTTTAACTCTTACAGAATTGGGAGTGAACGCTGACAAAAGTGAGGGAATCATTTTGTAGTTACAAATGCCCTTTCCTGCTCTGTGCTTTGTTTTGGGTTTAATTTCCTTTACTTTTAGACCTCTTGTCCTCATCAGCCCTGCTGCTTTTGCTAAGGCGGATAAATTTGTCTGAGGTGTTTGCCTGCTCCTCTGGCATCTTCAGCCCCTGCGTGAACACGGGCCGTCTCAGCAAAGCTGCCTGGTCCCTTGGTCCTTCGGATGCTGCATCGTGCAGCGCTGTCTTAGCGAGGGATGGAGAGAGAAACAGCCCAAAGCTGAGCCTGGTACCTGCAGCCGCCAAAAATACAGTTATCAATCACTGCAGCGAGGCCTAGTGAACCATGGCAGATTTGTATTTATCCTCAGATCTCTGTCACTGCCACCAGCTCTTGTTATAGAGATAGAAACATACTGTGCTGGATTTATCTTGCCTTGACTTTATCTTCCCTGTCATCCCAGTGTAGGACTAGGACTTGATTATTTAAAAAAAAATAAAAGTCCTGGGGGAAGAGGGAGGAGAAGGCTAGAAGAGTGCAGCTGAGGTGCTGGACACTGCTTTGGTGCTCAGGCGTGCCCCTGGCCCCTCTGGTATTCCCAACGTGTTGCAGTTGCACCTTATGTTAGAAAACTGGCAAATCTGGGGCCTCAGAGGACTCGGGACAGGCAGTTTGGTTTCCTGGTGAGATCCGTGCCTGACCTCGGTATAAAAACGCTTAAGTCTCCTTGACAGTTTGGGAATGGCACAATGCATTAAATTAATTGCGGATAGCACGAGACAACAGAGAATTAATCTTTATTTACTAAATCTCTGAGAAGCAAGGAGTTCATGAAGTGAGTCAATGTGTGCAAATAATTGCTGAGCATTTGACATGCAGGCACCTTGTCCACATCCTGCAGCATTTTTCCAAGAGGATCGGGGTCACAAGGGATGGGGGTGGCAAGTCCCTCTGCCAGGGGAAAAAAAAAAAAAGCTGCCAGGTCCCTCTTCCAGTTGCACAAAGCTGAGCTGGCTTCTGCCCTCTGGAGAGGTTTCTGGTCACCTACGAGTACAAGGCACGTTGTTCTTTGCTCCCTGAAACTGCCAGTGAGATGACTTTAGTTTCTTGTCTTTTTATAACTTTTTTTTTTTTTTTGGTCCCCAGTACAGATGCTGATTAATATCTCTTGTTTGAGGTAGCAGAAAAAAATGCATTTAAAATACCTCTCACAAGTCTTTTCAAGGAAATGTAGTCAATAGTGTGCAAGAACTGCATTGTATATAAACACTAAAAGAGAAAGCAGCTGGTAGCATTGCATATCATTTCCAACTAAGTTTCAGTACTGAGAAAGTCCCCAGGTGTAAGTTAGGTTCATGGCTGAACTCTTCCAAAGAGCAGAAAATTAAGGCTGCAGGGTGTTTCTGTGCCTCCTCTCCAGGACTTGAATCAAAACACCACCCGTGGTCATCCAGTTCCCTTGGGTGGTTACAGAGAGGCTGCAAGGAGTGGTCAGTAATCTACATCTGCTTGAGGTCATGGAGTTGGCAAGAATTGTGAAAAATGTGGTAGTTTGAGCTTGTGTGAGCTCTACTGATACTTACTGAGTTGTGGTGTACCTTAACGGAAAGCAAGTAGACCCAAGGATGCTCTCAAAACGCAGCGTGCATCCCTGAAGCTCCGCTGGGACCAGAACTGCAACAGCCTGACAGCAAATGGGAGAAGGGGGAATAAGGCCCTGTGCTCATCCTCTGCTCCTGAAGTGTTTGTCCTCCCCCGGGACACGGAGTGACCCAGCTGTTCCGCATTCCCTCCTCCTGCTCCTCCACCACAGCAGCACCGGGCTTCCCACCATCTCTGACACTTCTCAGCCCACCACTTTTCAAGTGCTAACAGCGCTGGTGGTTTGGTTTCAGAGATGGCCTGTTTGGCTTAGAAGAAGTTAATGATGATATTTTTGCATCTGAACAGTAAAAATTAGATCTAGGAGGAGAAATAAAGGCTGCAGTAATGAGGTGAGTTTCTGAACATGCCAATCCTGACAGAGCAGAAACATAAAAGCTCCTGCTTAAAGTGAGCGTGATTACAGAAGTTACCCCTGCGCTGAAACGTCTCCCCATGCCTCTGTTTAGAAACTTGCCAGATGAAGCTGGACACCAGGCTTTAAGGAGCACTTGCTGTCAAAATGCTCCCCTTGGAACTGCCAGGCATCAGGAGCTTCAGCTCTGCCTCGGGATTTAGACTAAGAGCTTATTTCCTGTGGCTCCTGACCAGTTCTCAAATTCTTTCTCTCTTCTGTGACAACAAAAAGCCTTTCAACCTCAGTAAAATACATATTGTATATGACATGCTTTCCTCTGTACATGGGCATAGACTTAGCTGATGGAGAGAAAAAATTAATTACCTGTGTGACTTTGTCCCAAATTAAAACCTAGGTCTGGAAAACAGATGCCTGGCATATTAATTCACCATATCACATTGAGCCTTGAGTTTGAGTTATCTGCAAAAGGTTTTATAATTCATATAACCTGAAATAATT
The DNA here is from genome assembly GCF_009819795.1 of Aythya fuligula. NCBI lineage: Eukaryota > Metazoa > Chordata > Aves > Anseriformes > Anatidae > Aythya > Aythya fuligula. The sequence continues at coordinate 2,135,524 of NC_045578.1, read as the reverse complement.
TACACCTAATTAGATTTTGTCAACTGAATAATTCTGTCTCACACTGCTTCTGCAGAATAATTTAAGCAACTTCATTTTATCCTCAAAATAGTTGTAAATGTCACATTAATTTTGTTGACATGAGCAACTTATAGGAGAACCACTTGGCAGAATTGTTTGTCAACTGAATGTGTTTCGGGCTTTTCACACCGAGTGCAGTGCAGGCGTGGACGTCTTCTCTTGTGATGTTTTGCTTAGGCCGTAAAGCAGTGCTGCTTTTGTGGTGCGGTGTGTAACCTGCTAGGTCAGAGGTCTGCTGACACGTCGTGCCTTGGACAGTCCTGGCGTTGCAGCTGCTGTTGACAGTCGAAGTGTCGATGTTGCTGGCATGGCTTTCAGTACCTTCAGTTGCTTTTCTTGCCTGAATGTTTGGGTCCTGTTTTGCAGCATGGCCATCTGGGTAAGCCTTTGGGGTGAGGCATGGGCTTTTCCTGTAGGTCTATAACAAGGGAGTTGTGCAGTCCTGCCCCATGCTCTGCCTGGCATTGAAGGAAGGATAGAAAAACATTGGCACGTTTATCGCCACTGCTTCATACAAAATGTCCTACAGATGCTCTTGAAAGTTGCTGTCTGTGCATGTTTCAACATGCTGGTCTTATTGTACTAAGAAGGCATTACAGAAAATCACCATGGGCATAAGAACCTAAAACATTCTGTGGTGCCCCCAAGGCATGGGGTGGGCCACGGGTGGCTTCTGAAGGCACCAACCTCTGCCATCTCTCAGACCTGGTCCAATTCCTGCCAAGGGGGCTTGCGGGGACGCACTGCCCAGCTGCCCCCATGGAGCCCTTTTTGAGCTTCACCAGGGGACCGTCAGCGTTAACTCGGCACAGTGATGATGCTTGTCACTTTTCAGCCCAATATTGTCCTTTCTTCCAGTAGAATTGTGAACGCAAGAGCTCTGTATAATAAACAGCTATTTCTATTGAAAAAAGCTACTTCCAGCTCAGGGCTGAGTTAGCACGGCAGCGTGCCAGTGCTGGCCCTGAGCGTGCGCTAGGGGTGAAGGAGAGCATTCAGTGGGAGCGGGTAATTGGATTTGCTGACATGAGATATTAATTTTATGCTTTTCCTATTAAAAAGTAAAATAAAATTAAAAATTATAAAATTACATGCACTTGGATGAGCTTGTTACACAGAAGATAAGAATTATCTACTGTTATATTTATTGAATAGTTACTTGTATTAAAATAATCAGAAGCTTGTTGTTTGGTATTGAAGGCCATAGGTTAAGTCCAAGACAGGATTGTTATGTGTGAAATAAATACAGTCTATTTGTGGTATTCAAATGAGGGTAGATAACAAACATGAAAGTAAAAGGCTCTAAGATGGAAGAAAATGTTGTAATAGCTTTTGGAAAGAAATTAAATGTCTCAAAAATTAAAAGAAACTGAGATAAAACATATCTTATAGTATTTTGTAAAGTGCCATTCAAACTTCCTTTAATATCTGTGATATTTGAAATCTGAATCCTGTTCTTTATTTCAAATGCAATAGTTGATCTCTGTTTACAGCTAAATATAGGGCATGGGCCAGAAAGCTCCTGGGGATGCTATCTTGATCTGTGCTGTTCATGTTGGACTTTTCCCTTTGTCTTGTGACAGAGCAGGTTATTTAACTCATGTTCATAGCTTGCAGAATGATGTGCCGTAGTCTCAGGCCAGAAGCATTTACTCATTTTTAAAATAGAATGGAAATGCTGTAACAAAGGACACAAGGAAATCACAGCGTGGAGGACTGGGCTACATTCATTTAGGAAGTACCAGTGTGTGTTGTGGGGCCAAACCCAGGCTGACAGCCCATTGCTGACTGACAAAACACCTGGAGTTGTCTTCTGAGCCTTGGCTTTGGCTCTGGGTTTTGCATGCAAGGTATTACCTGCTCTAACCCTAGCCCTATGGTGCCACCCATCCCTTAGCCTGGCTCCTCAGCCAAGGTTGGTGACACCACTGCAGTCTCCTCCTGGCCACGTGCCGCTGTCCCAGACGTTGTCCTATAGCCCCATCCCTCCCACTGTCCTGGAGGTGGTCGGGTGGGCAGTAGGACATAGCAGCCTGCCCTTGCCTCTTCACTTGCACTCTACCGCTGTTTGCGGGGTCTGAGGGTGACCCACAAAGCAGGGTGGTGAGGCTGGCTGCCAGCACCCCACCTGGCTCCATTTTCCATACACTACATCAGACATCTGCACGGTCATCCTCACGCTTCGAAAACAAATGTAATTCTGAGTGCATGAGAAAATTCACATCTTGTGGTCGTGCCTGAATAGGAGATCTTCAGAAAGCCTTCTCCTTGTTGTGGAGGCTTGTCTGCAGCTCTTCTGAGTGCTGTCATCTAACTGGGCCTGCTGAGCCTTAATCAGCTTTGATGGTGAGGACGCACACTGCTTAGCACTGTGGCAGGTTATTGGTTTCCCAGTCTACTTTGTCACATTTCTTTTCTTTGGATAGGTGGCAAATTGACTGCCATGTTAACGGTACTTTTTGGCAATTGTATATTCAAGCAGCTTCTGTTATAATCATTTTGTTCAATTTATACTGTTCTTGGTAACTCGGGAAATAGGAGGAGGAGGTTCCTCTGAGTGACTTTGAACCCAAAGTGGGGTGCACATGAACACACAGGTTCCCATTTCAGATGGTGCACTGCCTATAACCTTGACAATCTGAGGATAATCAGTCAGCTGTGCAATCAGCTGTAAGGGTTGTACCTCAGGTGCCATCTGACACATTTGACTTAGCATGTTCAGGGCTAAAAAAAAAAAAAAAAAAAAAAAAGCCAACAAGGAAAAGGCAGTGCAATGGAGATAACCTAGAGTATTGGATAGTAGCAGGATGAAGTAGAGAATGAGCAAGGTTTGGTTTAGCCCTGGCTTGAGCCAGTGTTCAGGTTTTATTTGCCTTCGTTCAGAGCAAGCAGGTAATGTGCAAGCATTTCAATGTGTATCTAAATAAAAAATTTGAAGCCGATTTAAAGAGAGGCAGTATTCAAACAAAACCCCTGTATGTTTCACTGCAGTAGTTCCAGGCTCCCCGCAGTCACCCGGAGCACTGAAGTGGCGCTGCCTTGGTGCAGGTGCTGCACCTGGGTGTGAGCAGGGCGTTAGCTGGGAAGCCGGCAGGGCGTCAGTACAGGTGGTGATGCAGACACCTGCCTGCCTTGTCTTCCTGGAAGAACAGCAAAATTCCATTTTTCTGGAAAAAAAGTTGATTTTAGACAGGAAAAACATATGCTTTTTTACTAGAAGTTGGAATGATAAAACAAAACAACAAAAAACTTCTGTAGGTCAGAATGTGTTACATTCACCAGCCTTGGAGATTTACCTCCGTTAACTTGCATTTGAAATAAAGCTGCTCTGGTAGAAAGGTTCCATCCTTGATTTAAAGTCTCCCAGGTAGTGGAAGACTTACTGGGCTCAGATACAATCTGTTCTAAGGCTTGATTTTGCCTTTCCCTTCTAAAAATTGCTTTTTTGTTGTTGTTGCTGTTGTTGTTTGTTTCTTTTCCATCTCACTTCCAACCACAAGTTCCATAGAGATGCCTGGGTTGTGACTTCCAATATCTTGTGTAAATCACGTTGTGAGAATCTAATCCCCTTGGCAGCAGTCCTGACCTGTACTTAGAGCTATGCAGATACAGTGCTTCAGTGCCATCCTATGAATCGTGGTGGCGCAGATACAGACAGACCCCATTCAGAGCCATCAGGCCTCCATCATTTCCAGAAGAGCAGAGGAGTGGGGAACATCAGGGCATTTACGTTTTGTTGTTGGTAGGTCTGCTCAGGATCCCCAAAGTGGCCACCAAATCAGCCACGCTTCAGCGCGCTGAACCAGTGGAGCTGTATTAACATTGCTGTTAAAAAAGAGGAAGGGGCAAACTGTGACACTTTACCCTTTTTTATGAGAGAAGTTGGTCCTGGCAGATTAAGAGGAATCTATGTTGTGCCTCAGGTTTCTCATGTTAAGCACATTTTAGCCATAAAGCTAATTATGGTAAGGATTTTCAAATGACTCCCTACTAGTTCTTGTCTGGGTACCAAAGGAGTCCACATTCTGTTTTGGAGCGGATAAAATCCTCCTCCTGGAAGCATTTGTTTATCATATTACAGCTTCACATGAGCTGAGCTCAAGCCTGACCCGATGTTAAGTGTCTGTGGTAGATTTCATTACATCCATATACTGGAAGTCCTGCCAATATACTGGCAGCAAAATCCTAGTGGAAAATAAATGGCAATAAAAAAGAGAAATGATAGCCTCTGTGAGTGGTGAGGAGCAGAGCTTTATTGAGACCGGACAACCCTAGAGATGTCACTTGGCACACAGACACGAGCTTAAGAGAGTGCGAGTGAAAGCTGATATTGGAATAACGACTCTGTGGCACAGGCAGGGGAATAATTTAATTAATTGCACCGAAATTTCTTTGATGAATAGTTATGTGGTGATAAGCATGAGGTCGAACAGTAGAATGAGTTTCAGCTTTTTAATGGGCCAGCACAGCTGCAGTTTTGGCCACGTTCCCGCTTTATTTTTTCCTCCCCTCTCCGTTTCCCCGTGCCTGCTCCGCTCGCTGTCGGGGCTCCTCGCCCGCCCGCCCTGCGCCCGCCCGGGAGGGGAGCTGGCGAGCGGCTCTTGGCTCAGGTAGCCCCTTTGAAATCAATGCCAGATCGAAAGGAAATTGTAGGATGGTTTCGTTATGAATCCTGCATTTTTTTCCTGTGATGCTTTTAGCAGGGCCTCCGCTGCAACAGTTGTATGAAGATTTTAATAAAACTTTTCTGGTCTCCAGAGGAGGAGGCATGGCTTTGTTGTTGGAGAGCTGGAGGGAAGCGAGCAATGCAACGCAGCTGGAATTTGAGCATTAATCCTATGGTTCCTGGGCCGTATTTTCAGACAGATCAATTACTCCTGACTGTAACCAATCTCCAGCCATTTCCTCGCTGTGCAGGGCTCCATTTACAGTCGCTTGGATGCTGCAGCTTGACATAACCTCCTAACTTTATAGAACTTCAGCTGTAAATATCATCCATTAGACCTAAGGCCGCTGTCAGCTATGGCTTACCATGAGTCATTAACTGAAAAATTAGGGATGAGAGTGGCGGGTGGTACCAGCTGCCTGCCGGGAAGTTCTGTTCAGTACCGCTCAGCCCAGCGAGCTCCGTGCTCAGCTGCGGTGTGCTTTTTGATTTGCAGGATGGCTCGTGAGGGTTTGTTAGGGGGCTTGTCTGCGGGAGGGGACCTGGAGAGGAAAGCCCCACAGCGCTGCTGCAGCAGGCAGGGGGCTGCAACGACCCACAGGGAGAGAAATCGGGACTTCTCCGGGACATGGGACACATCCCAGCGACACGCTCTGCACACGGGGAGACCCCGCTCCTGCTGTCCCGGGCTGGGCGCCAGCGAGTAGGCTGCCAAAGCGGGTGTGAGCTCTTCTCACGGCAGGAGAGAAAGCAAGTAAATAGCAGATAAAACCTACCAGCATCAAAGCATTTTGCTGAAATGCAGCCGAGCCACACAGACACCCTTGTTATTGAATTGCACTTTCTTGCTTGCCCTTTTTCTCTTCCCGAGTTGGTGCAGCAGCACGCTGCGCTCCGACAGCGGCTTGCCGGGGAGCTTCGTGTTGTGCTCTGCAAGTGCCTGCTGAGCGAGCCCTAGAAGCGAGACCTGGCAGTCCGTGTGCTGCCACCAGCAGGCCTTTCTCCTGGTAAATAACAGCTCCGTCTCTCATCGCAAAATTAATAAATATACAATGACTTCTGTCAGATTCCAGTAGCTTGCAGCGTGGCCTCCAGAAGGACTTTCCTCTTAGTCTCTCACTTCTTTCAATGCTTCATGAATATATAATACACCACAAGATACATTGTTATCTTTACTAGCAGACATTTGCCCTGCTCTCCCTTTCCAGCCTAATTCGTGCAACTCTGTATTTTAATATCTGATTTATTAAGGAGGGTCACCGGCAGTATTGCACGAGAGCCTTGTGGTTTTGGCCTTTGCCAGCAACGCGAAGTAACAGAGGGGGGAACTGCAGGGCTAGTTCAGTTAGTTGGTCGGGTTTCTTTTTTCTTTCTTGGAGCTTTGCCCATCTTATTATGAGTTCTTTAGAGAAATGAAATGCAGCAGTAGCTTGGAGAAATCATGGACACTTTCCAGCAGTAAAAGAGCTCTGGAGTCAGTATATAAGCTTTCTCCCCTGGTTGCAGTTAGGAAGCCAGTTGACAGTATAATAGGCTTTTGGAGGGGGCGCAATGGTTTGTATGTTCTGTTTGATGTTGCAAATACTGAGCCCTCGGGGAGATCAGGAAAAAGGATGTTCTGTTCTTTAGCAAAGGAAAAGATTAACCTGAAATGTGAACTGAAGCCTAGGAGCTCCGCAAGACTTAGGTGCACCAGAGACGAGCTCACTTTAATGGAAGTATCTTCTGTCTCATAACAAAGGCGGGCACGTGTTTTTGCAAGGATTTGGTTAGAGAAGTAATTTGTGTGTGTTTGTACAAAGGTGAGAGCCACAGAGAGCTTAAGGTAGGTCAGTGTTGAAAGCATGGCTACTCACTCAGACAAGTGTCTGACAGTTTGGGTGCTCCTCAGGCAGAGACCTGTAGTTGTTGTCAAAGAAAGCCTGGAAATCATACGTGGTCATTGTTTTGCCAGAGATTTCTGGGGAAAGGTGCCTATGGTCCATTTCTTGTTGGGTTTTCTCACTTCTGCTTCCGTTTATATCCATTAGGAGATGTCTTTTTTAAAGACAGGGCAGAACATCTACTATAATTTTTGATAGAGTTGTAGGGAAAAAAGACAAAACCCTTTCCTTCGAGCTATGATCTATTTGTCCAGTCTTACTAAATACTGGTGAAGACAGTACATATAGCTCTTCGCAGACATAGTACTCTCATATCCTTTTCTTTATTTAAAAATTCAAATATACTGGTGAGTTCAGGCTTTTCTATGTAAGCTTTTGCCAATCTTACAAAATCTGATCTTGGACATATATACATCCACTTGCTTTCACAATTTCTTGCCCATTGGAAATGATGGCTTATGACACATTTCTAATACTTCAACTTGTGTGACTGTGGCTCAGACAGAGGCACTGTGAAAGATCTGTTTGTCTCCTTCATGTCACTCTTAATTTTTACATTGATTACAGAACTTATTTTCCTCTTTTTTCCTTGTTACCACAGGCTGAAACAGCCCTTACGGTTTCTTATCTTTGGGAGCAGATAGATAACAGGAATTTGTCTGTAGGCTTCTTGATACTATAAGGACATGTACTGTTCATTTTCTTTGAGTATTGTTTCTTGATCTTCTTAGCCTGAATCTCCTTGTTCCTTCAAAACTTTTATTACTTAGTGATCAAAGCAAGGGTTAATGCTTCAATTTTGAAGGAGATGCACCTTTAGCAAATGTAGAAGAGTGGGACATTGGATTTGCTGTGGTAAGGAAGCAAGAGGTACTGTTTTAATCCAATTTATACATACACAGTTAAGTCAAAAGTTATGCTTCTTAAATAAGTTAGATGGCATTAGTTAGGCTTTCAGTCATCCAAAAGGATTTCAAGGAATTGGAAAAATGTGATCCCTGGGGCACTTTGCAGTTGTTTCCATCCCATCTCAAGGATTTCTGAACTTGTAGGAACAGAACCCAAATCTGGTGTATGGCATTTGCCTGCATTTGTGGGCATGCTTGTCTGTGTGCATGTTTATTAGGAAACACAAGATAATCATCATTTGGTAAGGGTATTATGGCCTGTTTTCACACATTTCTTTTCCTTTGTATTTACGGTTATTGCCAGATTCAGTTGAACAAGTTCTCACTTACTGTACCATGATACCTGGACAACAAGTTCATTCACTTTAACAGCCTATTTTTAGTGGACTACAGTAACCATAACATCAAAGAATGAAGGTACACAAGCACAGATGTAATTACACAATGGATCTTAATCTAGGGTGATATTGTGAGAGATGAATCTATGGCAGTTTCCAACTGAAAAATCAATAAATAAAACTTCAAGCGCTCTCAGCACTTCAGATAATGGGCATATTCCAGGATTTAGCGCCTGCTCTTGCATCTCTCTTAAAAAAAGCTCAGGATGCTATTTTTAACTTACCTATCCTGCAGGAATTTCCCATTTAGCAAGAAAACTTTGCTGAGCAAAGGCCAGTTTCTCCTCTTGCAATGTTTTCCTCCTTCAGGATAAATGGAATTTCCAGATACACAGACTTGTATTTTGCAGAGAGGTAACAGGGAATTTTTTATTCAAGTTCTGTGTACTCCTGTTAAGTTGAAGGAGTTTTAGATTTTCATAATACTGTGTGTGCTTAGAGAAAATACTGATTATATTCACCTTTAATATATTATTATCCCTGTGCCCTTTCGTTGTAGCTGTGTACCAGCCCAAACATCAGAGCAAGTTTAGGCTTTAATCCAGACACAATGTTCAGCTCTCTGGAGGACAGAATCTGCAGCAGCTTTATTCCTTCACTCCTCCTTTACCCTCCACACACAAATATATCACATTAGCAAACATGACCTCAATGGTTTTCCTTATTGCTTTGTCACATTATTCCCATAGCAGAAGCTGAGAAGGTGATCTCACTTAGACAAGCCTCTGTGTTAAAAATCAAGTCTCCCTAAGCTCTGTGTAGTTGATGTGGAAAGAAATAATCCTTCGCAGAAATATTATGGGCACTCAAGCTGACGCTTGTGCCCTCTCTGGAGTGATTTCTCACTTCTGTACAGCAGGAACACCCCACTAAATCAGGTGCCCAAGGTTAGGCAGTGTGAGTGCTTCAAAGCCACGACTAGACACAGCTCTGTAACTTCAGCAGAAGTGCTCAGTTGTTGCTGGCCCCGGTGGGGCTGCGATTTAAATGTGCTGAAGTATACTTGCCTTGAGTGCCGTCAATGATTTCCGCATGACTATGCACAGTACCAAAGGGTAAGGACATCTTGTTTAAGGTTCTTCTGTATAAGCATCATCAGTGGTGCTCCAGAGGGTAGACAGTGAGCACCTACCGGAGGGAGCATTTTGCCTCTGAATAGAGATTGTGTTTTTCTTTCCAGTAAGTGCTGGCTCCTCCCAAGCCTGAAGCCCAGAGCCAGGCTGGATGAAGTTGCCCAAAGTGCTTACTATCCTGAGAAGTTTTTCAAGAAATCAGAGCAGAGAGTTCCAGGCACTTCAAAGTATTTCTTAATGAAACTTTGGCTAAAGCAATGTCTTAAAATAGAAGGTGGAATCAGCGTGGTATCTCAAAAAAAGAATTTTTCCCTTAAATCCCTTAGAATTTATTAGGTGGGCGTGAGCAAAAAGGTTGGCTCCAATAAAAAAACTAGCTTTGTAATGATTAGCAGGGGCCCAGTATAATTTAAGATATTCTTTACAGTTTATAAATATGGGCTCATAAAAAGCGTAGATATAAGGAAGCTGTGACTTTAAGTCATTAGAAGCCCAGTGGTTTGATAAAATAACAGGAAACAGACAATTTATTATGAGCAATCTCAGTAGCTCTGGATTATCTATAAAACTTTTATGGCCCTCCCCAAGTGGCAAGAGGCCATAAAACTTGCCTGAATGAGGGACTTGTTAATTTACTTGTTAAAGCAAATTAAAAATTTATAAGCGCTTTTAGGTAAATGAGATCTTCTCTCATTGCTGCCCTTGCGGGCTCGGGAGTCCTAGGAGGAAAGAAGTGGTTGCGCTCAAACATCACAGCAGAACAATAAAAGCTATTAAATTGGTTCAGTTTATTACTACAGAGCCAGGCAGCTGTTGCCATGGTTTGCTGTGGGATACCGGAGGTTGACAGCATGGCATTTCTGTGGCCTTAAAAAGAATGTAATAACTCTACCTTGCAGCCACCCCGATGGCTCCTTCCATGCTTCGCCCCTTCATCCCGTCCTTGCGTGGAGCTGTTAAAGTCAGACTTAGGCCTGCCTCAGAATCTCCTTCATCATTCATCATCTTAGTTGTTGTAAAATAGGTCTATGAACACCAAAAAAAAAAAAAAAAAAAAAAAACCTGCACACGATCTCCAGTTCCAGGTTGCCTAACTGGGACGCTTAACGGCGGAGTAAGCCGTGTTTTATTCCAGCGCTCTGCTGTAACTCAGTGCAGGAGGGAGGGAGAAGGGCCTGGCAAGGAGAACGGGGCTGTGGGGCATCTCGGAGCGGTCTTTGAAAGCTGCTAAAAGGAATTCAAGTGTTTCTCCAGATCACTTCAGTGACAGCTTCTTAGAGCAAATGCATTCCAGCTGGAAGTACCACAAGGAGTTAGGCTTTGTCCTAGCAACTCCAGCTTACAAAAGCGCTATTACAAAATAAAGTTTCTATTGAAAAGTCTTAATATCTAGCAGAAGGCCTGCTTCGTGTAAGGTTTTCAATGAGGAGAGATCTGAATCAAGCTGCAGTGAACTTAACAAAGACTTTCCCGAACCTTTCTTCCCTAAGCAGCTTGTCTCTACCTGTAGTTATTTCTGTTTTGTTCAGGAAGGATCTTTTACAGATCTAATATTATTTATACAATGAGTTAACAGCACTTCCAGGAGGGAACGAGTGGTATACATTCAAAAGTACTATGTTGTGAGCACTTCAGGTGATCACTTCAGATACATTTCAGGTGTCTTTTAAGACACCCAAAAGTAAGCCTGTCTGAATAGTCGTCTAAACACAGAGCACAGTTTTTAATGCACATTTCATCCTGATGTATTTCATTTAATATGCATTTTATGCCAGCATGATTTGTATGATTTTATGATTCTTAATGGATGTTCTGGGTGCTCTCCGTCAGAAGAGGAAATAATCAGTGAGAGAAATGTGTGGAGTGCACAGAGAAAGTCTAAGAGCATGGTCTTCAAGATAGGTTTGAGAGAATTGAGGAAATTTACTTTTTAAAAGAGAAAATAAAATGAAGGCACTGATAACAATGTTGAAACACAAGATTGCTGCAAAGAGCAAGGGAAAATCAGTTTGATGTATCCGTGATAGACAGGATGAGGAGCACTGCTGCAGGTAGGGGATGTGGCTGAGCCATGAAGTTTAGCTTTGTGCAGGGAAAGGCAGTGAAACACTGCAGTAATTCACCTGCAGCAGTTGTAGAGGTCACTGGGGGTCTTTAGCAGCAGTTTGGTCTGGGTTGTCTGTGCGCCAGGAGCGATGCAGATACAGTTTGGCCCTTCCTGGGCCCAGAGGGATGGGCTGTGGGACCAGTTGCGTCTGCATCTTTCTTTGCTTTTCTTTGATTTTATAATGCTGAGTCTCCTGAGCTCTCATAGACTGCAGTAGGTAAGATGAGTACTCAAATACTTCAGGCAATGCTGCCCCAAAGTCTTTATTTCCCATGTGGCTCCCCAGCGAGAGACAGATGTTTAGCAGGACGCTTTTCCTTCACGCTGCTAGACCAAACAAAAGCTTACAATCTCCAGGAATTCAAGTATAGCAATAGTAATATTCTGGCACTTCCATCACTCAATAGCTGTATTATAAATATTTCATGGAAAAACTGAATCATAAAAGTATTATTTTTGTAGCGTGCCAGGAGTAGATCCAGGCACTTGGAGCATAAAAAGTATGAAAGTCACATTTTAATATTGTGCTATCCTCACTAAGTACGGTGTTAGTCTGAAACTGTCTGACATAAAAATAAGGCAGCGTCTCCGAGGTATATTAATGGTGCTTGTATGGCTAATGGTTACATGGCAAACTCCCAGTACATTCATTTTAGTGCGCACATTTCTCTCAACCAGATATGACTGGCTGGAAAGGTCTCTTGAAATCCCATATGGCCCCCCCAGGGACACCACTCCAGCCATATTTCATCGAACCAAAAGTGGATATAAAACGAGCCAAAGCTCGCTGCCTTCCAGTGGCATTACACTCCTGCCTCTGCTAGGCACATCAGGAACTCCAAGCCCTAATCCTTGAAATTCGTCGTGATGACAGCGCTCGGAGCCAAATGGCTAATCTTTCATGTCCTTTCATACCTGACTACTGTTCTAGTTCCAGGTTTTGAAAACCTGAATTCCAAATGGGTTTGTGGGTGTTCTGAGCCTTCCTGGATCTGGCCCTTAACCTGCAATAAACCTGTTTCAACACAGAAAAAATCAAGTACTGACACAGAGACTGCTTTGTTCAGGCTGAGCCTTTGAGACAGATACAGTCACACTGAGTAGGGCTCGACAAGGACGTGAGGTGCTTTTTATTGCAGAGGGCCTGTTGTGGAAGTGTGCGTGGAAATACACCGCCGTTGTGGGAAGTACCTTGAGCCCAGCGCGTTATTTCAGTTGGAGGGAGGGAGATGTGTTGGAACAGCAAACATCCATTCATAGGGCATCGGCTGGCAGGCAGAAGGCTCACATTCATGCCCCTTTTTGCTGACTTGGAGCAGTAACTAGGACATAGGTCCCTCGTTCTGTGTAGATGCCTTTCAGACATTCCTTGGTGCACCACGAAGTTGCCATTGAACTCCACGGAATGAATCCAAAAGACGGAGTCCTGCAGTTGACTCCTTCCCTAAACCTGTGTTTAGTCAAGGCTTTTTTCAATGTTTATTAACTTAGGCTTGCAATTCAATGTTTACATAAATGACATGATTAAAAACAAAACAGGAACCTGGACAGAATGTGGTTCCTGTTAAAATCATTGGGAGTTACTCACTAACTTAACCCTTTTGAAAACCAAGACACACATTGAGCTGTACTGCCTACATATTTATGTTTAATGAAAGGCAGGCAAGCTATACGAGCCCATCACAGAGAGTGTTTGAATTTATTCCTTAAGGTATTTATTTACAGGTTTCATTCTACAGCAGCTAGGTGATGACAACAAATACTGAATAACATCAACCCTTTGCCATACCCTGGGATCAAGGAGAATGACTTGCCTAGGCTTAATTTAAATCATAACTTGCCAAATTGGTGAAGACCTGCAGAAAATTCATCAGTAGTTCTAAGCTGCATGTCTGATTAGGGAGCAGATGAATTAGATGGCTCGGTGTCTGTGGTATAAAGACTTTCTTTTTTACAGCAACTGGTTTTTGCATGGGTATGGCTTTGATGAATACTATCCTATGTTCTTATCACAAATGAGCAAAGGAAATATAAATTAGAAGCTCATAAATATCAGACTGTAGTTACCTTTGAAGAACTTTTATTTCAGTACAGTTTGCATAGGAATGGTTTTGTTGCTTTCAAAAAATGTATTTGTTTTGGGCTAGATTGCAAGTAATGCGTAAGCCGTAACATTTTAAGTAGGTGTCCTCCTTTATCTGAAGTAGATAAAAAGAGATGTTGGATCTGTGAGGGGTTAATTCATATGTTCTAAATGAAAATGGAATTAGAAAAATGAATTCCCTTCTAACATCTCTACTCGGTGTGCAGATCAAAGCCATCATAGGAGTAAATTTATGTCTGATAGTGTGGACGGTTTCAATGCACACTGGCGAAATATCATGCTGATTGCTGATTGAAAACAGTTGTTAATTCTCTACTTCACTAAATTCAGAGTGGAAAAACTTTCCTTAATAAAGAACAGATTGAAGAGAACCAAGACCTTACTGTGTGGAAATTAATGGCAGATGCATATACTGGTAGTTAAAATGTTTCATTAGATGTTAATGTCTTGCTGTGTTTTTAATTGTTCAGAAATTAGCCTCTAGAATATTAAAACCATCTGTTTGTTATCATGATGAAACAGAATACTTAAATAGTTATTAATTTTGTGGGCCTTTTTTTCCTTGTCTGCAAAACTTTGATCTGTTGAGATTTCTGTGGATGCTGGATGCAGAAGTGAAAAACAATTTTAAAACACCTTGGTGCCCAAAATATCTGCATTTGTTGCCTGCCACCCATATTTTGCATGCCTGCTTTATTTCACAAATTATTGTTCACTAAGGAGAAGCTGACGTTTTTTAGTGCATAGAAGGAGTGTGCTGATGCTTGCTGAGCCTGTGTAATGGTTGATTTAAGCTGTAATATGGTACGTTTTCACATGCTGATACTTAATTTTTAAGTCTTGTGGGTCATTTTAAAGCCCAAATATTTCAAAGCATGGCAAGGCTTCCAAGTAGGTCCATCAGTGCAGAGCTTTATCTTTCTTCATTTCCAATTATTTACAACTATTTTTCATTTTGTTAGGATGGAGTCTGGGGAGAATTGGCAGTTTTGGGACATTTTTTGTGTGTATGTGTGTTTTAGGTGTTTGTTTTTTTTCTTTTTTTCTTTTTTTTAATTTTAATCACGTAGATGAACAAGAGTAGGCTTCTTACAGGTCATGATTCAGCTGATAAGATAAATTTAAGCAAGTGCTTAAGTCCTGTCTTGTGGGGAGTCCAGAGCATGTATGTTCTATGCACAGCTCTACATTGTGAAGAGCACAATTTATAATGCATTTTGTAATGCTTTCTATATGTGACTTAAGTGTGAAAATTTATTCAGCGTGTCTAAACATTACTTAGAGAACCATTAGCATATCTTTTGGAGTGATTTTTGACCTTTTCCTGAATAAGCACTTTAAAATTATTAAATGCTAGGATGCGGATTAATTCAGCTAACCATAATTTGATAGTAGTCCCGTGTTATAGGTTTGTTGTTTTTTTTTCACTTGCCTTGAAAGAATAACAAAGTTCTTCTTACCTAGTATATGACTATGTTTTCAAGGTGGGTAAGTTTAATATGATATTAAAGCATATGAAAGAGAAGTTAAATTGTTTTTAATCAGTATAAGGTAGACAAATTATCTAGGAAGTCAGCATAGTGGACGCCCGGTTCTCTTCAATGGATTCTGCATTCCCTAAATCAGTGGAAATGTTCCTCTTGATTTCAGTGGGCACTGGATCTTGCCCCAGTTCCTTGCCTTTCTGTTGAGGCTGCCAATGGAGGGGCTAATACCTCTAGCTGGCAGAACGATTTTCCAGAAAACGAAGCTGGTTTTGGACTTTGGCTGAGGCATCTGGCTTATGAAATCTATCAAACATTAAATCACCTTTGGTCACTGTTGACAAGGGACAGACTCCATGATGTACCAGGAGATTTTTTGACATTTGCCAATATGAGAACTCATAATTTCAATTGGCAAAAGTAATCTAAGGTGACAGCATAGTGCTGCAATATATTTTGTTATTTCTTGGGATGAGAAGAGAGGTAAGCAGAAAAAAACAACTGTAAATATAAAACAAAGCAAAAAAAAAATGAACTGGTATTGTTAGGAGTTCTAAGACATTCTGAATTTGTCAAAGTAGCTGCAGCTCTTGTGTCTAGAGCAAACAAGGTTTAAGTCATGAAGTCAAAGTGGTTTAAGGAAGTGCTCCTTCAGCGATCCTTTTCCTGGTAGTGCCTGAGGACAGTCCCTGCTGCCCCTTCCAACGTTTTTGCCTCCCGTGTACCAAACCAAAGGATTCACCTGGGCTAGATACAACCCAGGAAAAGAAGAAGAAAATAATCCGGTCATTTCTAACCTGGCTGAGATCCCTGCAAAGCCCGACCCAGGGAGCCTCAGAGGTGTGGGAAAAGCAGGCTGTAGCGGATGGGTAACAGCAGGGATGGGCTCTTGGAGCAGAAAAGGTGCTGTGAAACTACAGCCTCGGGTACAGAAAAATTGTGACTTGCTAGTGCCAAACAGGCCAGTGTTACAGAGCAGCACCCAGGAGCACTGGCAATCTGTGTGCAGCCTGAAACGCTAAAATATCTTATTTTGTTCAAAGAGCTTCCCTCCAAAGAGGGTGGAGCACACAACACTAAGGTTCCTGTAAGTGGCAGCTTGCCATCTATCAGAAGCTAATCCAGATTTAAACAACTTAAACAACAGTTCCTCCCTTTGCTTTTCTCCTGAGTTATTTGTGATGACTAGCTTCTCTTCATCTCTAAACTCATCTCCACATCAATGACAGCTGCTAATGAATTCAGATGGTTCATTCCCATCCCTTCTGTGCTTCTTCAAATAGATTTTCTTTGCCAGATACTTCAGCTCCCCTTTCCTGCTAACAAATTGGTACTGAGGTATATTATTATGACTTTTGCTTCTATCATTCAAGCAAGGAGAAAATACAATACGCATAGACATGAGTTATATGTCAAAAATGCTTTTACTCTTCCCTCTCCGTTCCATCACATTATTAAATTATAGAGAAATGCTATCATAATAGCCTCTTGGCCAAGTCACAGAGAGCAGAGTTATGGTTCCCTTGATAAATTGCAAAACATTATTAAGTTTTGCTCTCTGGGCTGAGAGTATTGGCATAAAAGGACATCAACCACAGTCATATTGGTCTTGATTGCTGCTTAATTGCTGCTTGTTTGTGTTAGAGATCATGTGGTTTGATTGATCTTGCCCCGCTTTTGTCATTATAGTTACAACTTCCTAGTTTTCTCCTTGTACAGAGACCACAGCATGACTTTTAAATCTTGAATAATTTATATGACTGGGCAGTTAAACGGCTTAAAATAGTATTATATTTTTAAGCCGATAGCTCAACCTTCAAATCATTATTTATGCAACCAAGTTATTAAATATTTATTCTGGGCTTATATCGAACTATGAAATAACAGGGCTTTTTTTAAGTAAACAGTGGCAAACAACTTGAGGTCCATCCATGAATACTGATATTTCCTCCTTTGAGTCATTTATTTGCTCCTGTAACGTTAGCTGGGTGTCAGTTCAGTGGTCTACACTGAGGGGAAAAAAAGGATGGCGATACCCGTGGCTTAGTTCAGGTGAGCGAGCAGTGTCACTTCAGTCTTTTTCAGGCTCTGTTTGTGGAGCTGCAGTACTGTTAAACTTGTTGACCTGGCCTGCTTGCTTTTTGTTCCATCATGTGATTTGTTTTATCTTCTTAGATACTTAGGTATTTTTCCAGTAGGTGATACGTTTCAAAGTCAACCAGAGGCCAAGCAGAGTCCTTACGGAGTTGGATGTCAGTGGCCTTGGGCTGAATGGGATAGCATTTCTGTTTACCTCTCCCACAAATTCAGAGTGAAGGCAGGGTTTTTTCTGCTGCTTTCCTACCTCACCTGTCCTTGCTGTACAAAAGAAATGAGGGCTCCTCAGAGATGTAGGGCTGAGGTGGGACAGACTCCCCGAATCCATAGGCCAGACCTGCTACTGAAGCAAGAGGTGGTAATGGTCTAACAAGAAGGATCTGGAAAGCCATCCTTCAGGTTGCCAAGAACTCTGAAAAAGGCTTTCCTCAGCCACAGTGCTGGGGTAGAGCTGTCAGCTTGGTTCTCTTTCATATGAGCAAGCTTAAAGGCAACCACAAACCCCATCCCCGGTGGATGCCCTTGCAGTGAACACCTCTGTGCACTGCTCCTGGTGGCATACATGTATGCCCAGGACTTGAGCCTGGGCAACTGTGTTAACAGGTCACATCTTTGCCCATGGAACTAAAATCTGCTTGCGGGACATACAGAACAGGAGCTTAAGCTGAATAAGATGTAGGACTTGTGCCGTATGTGGATCAGTCTGTGAGTACAGGTGTCCATGCAGGCAGGAATTGGCACTAGAGCAGCTGTGCTCCAGAGGTGGTTTTTAGCAGTACAAAGGGATGTTTTCCTGACACAGAAGCAACGGAGAGCCCTGGAAATCTGAGCGGGGATACAAATGAACTCAGCAGAGGGACTGAGTAAATATCGAGAAGGACAAATCGATTCTACCCTGATGGCCACGGCTTTGGCTGCCTCCGAGCAGACCAGCTGGGCTCTCGTTCTTTATCCTCCTCTTTGTACCCTGCGAGACTGGGCTATGGAAGCTGCTTGGGGAGATTGATTGGTACAATGGAGTGCTTTGCAAGGTGTAATTTTAAAGGCTGTATTTCTCACTGTGCAACCATCAAAATGCAAAGGGTCAGAAGAAGCCTATATTTTTTTGCAATTCAGCTTTTAAAGTGTGCAAGAAATACGCTTCATTTGTTGCAATTGCCAACAGCTTGCTGTTTCATACCATTCTTAACAGGAGCTGGGGAACAGAGCAAGTCTGTTACACTTTATATGTTGTATAATGTATGTATGATTCTGAGGTGTGATGAGTTTATGCCAAATTTATCTTTGATTTCTGCATAAACAGCACAGAAAAAAAATGATGGGCTGCATTCCCTTTGTAACTTAGATAAAATAGAGCTACAGAGCTACTTCAGGGTACCTTCTGTGTGCTATATATCTAAGGTTGCCCAAGCATATAATGAAGGAGAAGAGGATCTGGAAATAAATGCCCGTTCTCTTTATCCCCCACCCCCGCTCTGGCAAGGATGCTATTTATTCTTAGCCGTTGTGGCTTCTGCTGTTGCTGCTGCAAGCAGATCCCAGTCACTTGGTGTTTCTGTAATAACAATGCTAGATAGCCAAATTCTCCCTGGGAGAAGTGGGGTGTAGCTGTTTCTTCCATGAGGATCTCCCCCATTCACGGCAGCAGAGGATGAGTTCCTCTGCTCCGATGTATTGAGCAAGTGCAGCAGCAGACTCTGGATCAGCTCAAAGGCAGCAGGAAATGACTGTCAGTGCTTTAGTATAAGTAAGTTAGACACCCTTGTTCTGTATCATGGAGCTAATTAGGTAATTGTTTATAGTTACTTATTCAAGTTCTATTAGATTTGGATTTGTTGTCAACAGGAAATAGGAAAAATACATGTGTTTATTCTTAGTTTTCTTAAAAAGAATTTTTGAACAAGAAATTACTTTCTATTCTCAGTAGGGACAAGGAAGAAACAAAAGATAAAATCTTTACTTTGTTGGTCTACCTCCCTTTACCACGCAAATATGCAAAATAAACTAGCTTCATCTTCTGCTAAGGATGTCATATCCCAGGGCGATGGCATGTAGGCCCTGATTCTTGGTGGCTGTGCATTGGTTGTTGTAAGATTAAATATCAAGACATGCACAGAGAGCCTCTCCAAATGTTTTATTGTATCTCTCAGGTAACAAGATTTTTCTTCCCCGGTGTGAAAAATGTCTTTGTATTAATATTGTTCAGAGTGCACACTCGGTGTGAATTCTTTTTTCATATTTACTGCCTAAACTTGTGCATTGTAAATATTCTTCCTCCTCATTATCTCACCTCTGATTTGCTTTCCTTGTACTGCTCCTTTGTTTAGCTATTCAGACAGAAGTCGTGGCAGTGAACGTAGCTTTGCTGGAAATGCAGTGTAGAGGTCTTGCTCCAGACCTACGGCTGCCATGTTAAACCACCTGTAAAGCTTTGGGTGACGTGTAAGTGCTGTGTAAGTAGTATTAGTCTAACTTGTGTCAGTAGCAGGATAGATTTAAAGGAAAGTATTTAAATGAAAACTGTTAATCATTATTTAAATCACAAGTAACAAGCCTGGATTTACATTGTTGTTTTTTATTTTTTTCTTGCTAAGCAGCTCTCCGTTTATTTGTTTTCATACAGCCAGATTTGTTCTCAGTCATTGA
Organism: Aythya fuligula; assembly: GCF_009819795.1. Classification (NCBI taxonomy): domain Eukaryota; kingdom Metazoa; phylum Chordata; class Aves; order Anseriformes; family Anatidae; genus Aythya; species Aythya fuligula. Next base: position 2,116,098 of record NC_045578.1, on the reverse strand, counting down.
TAAAGTGTTTTCTTTGTAATCAAATACTCAGTCCTGCATGAAATCTGCTGCTGTTCTTTTCTGACTAATAGAAGGCATTTCAGGGGTGTGGGTTTGGCAGGGACCAGCTTCTTAGGCTGTGCTTGTGCCATACTCACAAAGTGGATGTTCCTACCTGTGGGACTGTGTGCTGCGGGCCAGGGAGCTGTGACCTGTGTGTGAAACCTCAGTGGACCAGGAAAGTTAAAGACGTTTTCTTCCTTGTTCTAGATATCATATAAAAAGCAGCACCCTTCAACTGAACAACGTTTAACTCATCACCCGTTAATCCGCTGATTATACTTCTGATTTTTATAATCAGTTGTTTTGTAGTTTAGAATCAGTCGTGTTTCAATGTGAATTTTGAAATGAAACAGTAAACAGATTTTGAGGTGAAAGCTATGTTTGAGTGCAAAATAATGCAACAGTACATATTTTAATTTCCTGCTTGTTTTTCTGCCCTAATGAGTGGGTGGGGGATAGTGGGAACTGCAGTTAGGTTTTGCTTCCCAAAGCATATAAAAACTGGACTCCCTGGAGCACGTGGTCACCCTGACATTGGAATAAACAAGTGGGTAAAACCCAGCAGGGAGTCAATGGGTCAGCTCCACGGCGGGGTGCTGGAGGTGCTCCCTGTGCTCAGGCGACACATCACCTTCAAAGGCATCTGATGCTACCAGGCGCAAGCAGTCCATCCCCTCCCGGACCCCCAACCTCACACAGGTGTCTGGCGGTGCCCACTGCTCTGGCTCCCTCCCCAGCAGGTGGTTAGTGCAGCCAGCACGGTGCAACATTGCTCCCTGCAACCATGGGTCCTCTCTTGCCCCCCAGCACCCTCTCTCCTGCTTTATGTGCCACAAGCCAGGCTCCTCCTCTTCCAAGCCCTGAAGGACCACCGATAGATTCATGATAAATCATGCTGAGACTGTCCAAGCTGCTAACAAAGACCTTAGTGAGTGCAGCTGGGCTTACCCTGCACAGGCAGCAGAACTGGCTGTTGTTCTCTGGCCTTTGGCCACCCAGAGCAGCAGGCAGCCGTGGGCAACTGCCTGATGTGCTGGTGCTTCTGCCTTCATCCACGTGTGCCACATTCGGGTAGAAGTTTGTGATTCCCAGTAGTGACAAAAATTTGCATGTTCACAGCCTGGCTTGAGTCTAGGCTGCTGGGGAAAGCCCAGAGAGCAAAATGCAAGTAAACTCGGTGTAAGAAGGAGCATATAGAAATGTCCTCGTATGTGTAGGCTATCAGTGTGGTCAGGACAAACTTCTGCTGTGGGTCTGGGATGGGACTGCTCCCGTTGAGGCTTTCTGGAGTCAGGAAACATCGCTAATGGAGAAGTGACAAGCCTGTTCACTTTTCTAGCTGATCTGAGCTAGAAAATATATTCATCCAGGTGGGAGTTGGATCAGACCAGTTTTGGACTATCTTGTCCTTGCAAAAGCTGTGTAAATAAAGAATGACAGGCAGAACTGAAAGCATAATTCCCCTCCTGCAGTAGGGTTATGCCATCCCTTGGAGAGCAGGTGTCCTCTTCCTCTAGGGCTCTGGTAACGGCTTAGTTTGCTGGCTGCGCTATAATTCGGAGAAGTGTTAGTATTCATAACTTTAAAGTATAATGTAGTGAAATAATCCTTTAATTCCATATGGTGTGGAAACTCAGGCACCTCAAAACTATACCATAGCTTGGATTTACTGCTGCCAAATGGTATGGGGTTTTAAATTAAAATATATTAAGAAAAAAAAAAAAAAGCTGAGAAGAGCCACATTAGGGTGTTTTTGACATGATATATAAGCTCTGTGAAAAAGGCTTTTGCTAAATTCTCCATAGGTTTATTTATTTTCCTTTTTGTTATGTGCTAACCAGGCACCGCTACTATGGAATTATCTAAAGTGGCTTAGGGATCCAGCAAAGCAAACTGCAGTCCTGAGAGGATGATGCTCCCTGTAGCTTGGGGCTCAGCTGCCCTTTTATTCCTCCTTATGCCTCTTAACATGATCGACTATCTCTCTCCTTCATTCTTTTCCGTTCTGAGACAAAAGGCAACAGAGTGCCGTGCTGTTATGGGTTATCTTTAGGAGTGTTTTATGGCTTACATCCCCCATCCCTTCCTCATTTCACAGAAATGTCTGACAAATATAGTAACAATAGCACTTTTCTTGGAGATCTATCCTCTATCCTACTCATAAGCCTGTACATTTAGGTCTACTTCACCCTGTGACTTTGAATGCCAGTATGAAGAGCAACAGAGAGCTTCTTCCCCTGGACACAGGTGCATATTCAGTTTACACTTTTGCTGTCACAAAACAGGGCTGAGTATTTTCCTGGTGCAAAAATAGTTCTATAAGATTTCAAGTCACTTGAAAATCTCCCCATGCCCTGAAACAAGACTCTTAATTATCAGTTTCATGCTGATGTTTTTGCATTTATTTCAATTTATTAATCACTGTATCAATGTCTGGCCAGTTTCTTTGTGATCTTTAGGCCAGAGGTAGTCTCTCTATTTTTTCTTCATCAAGCAGTCACTGCCAGTGTCACTAGTTTATACATCTTCTTCCCCCATCCCAGTGCTATCTCAGATACCCTCTGAAGTCATTACCCCCTTTGCAGCAGTTGTAGCTCAGTACCCGTTTTGCGTCGCTCTGCAGGGCAGTGCAGGGTGATAGGTGCTCAGTGGTTCAAGTCAGTGCATGAGCAGCTGCCTGCTTGCCCGAGCTGTGGGGAGGCATTAAAACTGTCTGGGTGTTAACCCTGGCTAGGAATTTACCCTGGCTAGGTGTTAACCCTGGCTAGGGACTGCTGCGCGCCCACCGCTCTGTTCCCCCTCCTCAACAGGGCAGGGGGAGAAGGTGCAAAAGCTTGGGGGTCGAAATAAAGACAGGGAGATCACTGACCAATGACCACCACAAGCAAAGCAAACTTGACTTGTGGAAAACTAATTCAATGTGTTGCCAATTAAAAGACATTTGGATAGCGGGAAGCCAATTAAACCATGTTGCTTCCCTGGCTTTCCCCGCCAAGCAGTGCAGAGGTTGGGGAATGGGGGCTGGGGTCAACCCATGACAGTTCCTTGCTGCTGCTCCTTGTTCCTCACAGCTTCCCTGTGGGTCCTTCCGACAGTTCCTTGAGGAAGAAGCGGCTGCACCACGGGCTCTCCACAGGCCCTGGTTTCTTCAGGTGATGTCCCCACTCTCCCCCGCTGTCTCTGGGCTGTGGTGGAATCTCAGCCCTGGTGCACCTCCTGCTCTGACCTGGGTGCTCACAGGACTCCCTCTCACTTTTATTTCCTCCCACTCCTCATTTTTTTCGTGTTGTTTTCTGCCCATTCTTAAATACATTTTCACAGAGGTGCCACAGGTGTCACTGACTGGCTCGGCAGTGGCTGTGGTGGGGCTGCCTCAGCGCCGGCTGGAGCCAGGCCCGGCCTCTCCTCACAGCAGGCCCTGCTGCCCCACTGGCACCCAGGCTCCAGAAGACTTGTGGCCGTACACAAGGGAGGAGTGAAACCCCAGGTGTGTGGGGGTGGTTTTAGGGTGTTTTTTGTTTGTTTGTTCTTTTCCTCTATGCATGCACTCTGGCAGTGGAGCCCCCTCCCCATTAGAAACGGTTGTTGGTACCCCCGTAGTCCCCAGAGCTGTGAGTGCCATGGGGCCCAATTGTGTGCTGTGTACTCTGCAGTCAGCTCCTGGGAAACTGTCCCTGCTAAAAGAAAAAAAAAAACAAAAACAAAAACAAAAACACTTGAAATAGACCAGTTTGGGAGAGTAAGGAAGACATACAGTTATTTTAACTTTCTAGAGAGGGCCTCAGGTATGGGGAGAGGGATTCAGAAATAAAACCTGCTGCTGAGTTCCAGCCCCGCACTTCAGCCAGCAGCAATCCTTCCACATTGTTTTTGTGGTGTTTTTTTTTTTTTTTTTTCCCTTTTCCTTTCTTACTTATAATAGAAAAAATGCAGTTATCCAGTTATGCTTGACTTTCAGTATCATCCATCAGGCATTACAAACTAATAGGTTCTGTACTGAGGTAAAAGCTTTCCAGAAATACGATGTGATGATGCTGAGAATTTCCAAAAAATCCTGGAAAAGTTGTGAAGATGTAGGTGTTCACCGGGGTCCTAGCCCCGTGCCTTCCCGTGTGGGCAAGCAGGCTCAGGTTCCTGGTTCTCACTTTGCTGCCTGTATATATATCCATCTTCCGTGCCCAGGGAGACCTTGCGGAGTTCTTTGCGAGCCAGCAGTGCCCTGTGTGTTCAGAGTTTTAGATCTAGTAAACCCTCTATTTCCTCTTCATGAGACCCATATGAGATCCTAACGTGTGGATAAATTCATTCCCACTGAAAGCATGGAGCCAAACTTGCTTTTTGCTGTCCTTCTTTGTTCTTGGCTCAGTGCAAATATGGAAGAGCAATGTCTATGTTAATGTGGGAGAGTCCTCGAGGCGCTTGTGTGGACATCACGGGAGAGCTGTGCTGGCTTTGCTTTTTTCACGGGGCACCCTGACAAGAATGATACAGGAGCAAGAGTTGTGAATGTAGCACTTCAAATATCTTCCAAGCAGGAAAATTTGCATTTTCTCGGGGAAGCTCCTTTTAGGGATCCTGTGTGCTGCAGAGCAATGCACCATGTCCCTGCAGTGTAACTGAAAATCCGGTCTCTTATTTGCAGACCTTTTCTAGCAGTGCTGTGTTATTCCAGCATCACTTCGAGTGGCTGAATGTTTGTGAGTAGACTGAAATGAACCATTGCCTTTCCACATTAAGTGTTCTCATGTGCGTTTGTGTGCAACTTTAAGTTCTTCAAGAAGACAATGGGCACATTTCCATGCTTTTTTTTTTTTTTTTTTTTTTTTTAAATTTAGCACAGATTGATGGGTTTTGGAATAAAATGTAAACCCTCAACAGTTTGGCGTATGGAATAACTCAGGAAAAAAAAGAAAGGAAAATATGGAAAGCTTATAAATCTGAACTTGGACTTCTGAGTTTTCTGTCTGGTCTATGCAGTTAACTTTGTTCCTACAGAGTTTGAAACTTCGATATCTCAGTCATATTCTCTTATTCCTTGTAAATTGTGTCCAAAAGAATAGCACCTGCTGGGTGTCTCTTCTCTTTGTAAATAGCTAGAATTCACAATGTCACAAGTATGAAAAAAGAGTTATGATTAGTTTAAAACAAAAAACCCTAATGCATGACAATTTTGCATGAAATAAATTGAAGTTCTAAAAAAAAAAAAAAAAAAAAAAGACTGCAAAAAATTATTCAGGCCCCAGTTACAGTAACAGTTTTTCCATCACTGTGTGTTTGTTGACAAAAGACTGAGTCAGGGAAATTTGATCCATTTTCCTTTGGCTGGTTAAATTTTAAATCTGGGACCATAAAATTACGGTACACGGTGGTCCTAGATAAAATCTGCGAGTTACATATGAAGTATTAGACTTCTTGAATATGTTATCCTCCCCTCCACCTCCAAAAAATATTACCTAAATCCGTTACATCTGTCTGATAAACCGTTCTATTTGAAATAAAAACCTTTTTACTTGAGATTTTCTGGCTGAGCTGTGGAATATTTAGTTTATTTATGAAATTGTGTTTGATAAAGAACTTACAGTTCTTATGTTACATTTTCTTTGAGTTGAGAGTATACCAGTGCTTTTTTTTTTTTTCCAGTTGTGCTCATGCATTAGAACTCATTTGTTTGTCTAAGCCCTTAGTTTCTTAGTTTTATGTATTTTCTTTTACATTTTTTTTGACTGATAGGGAACACACAGAACTGCCCTTTTTACCCAGTATAGATGTTTGCCAAGCATTTGACCTTCTCACTCCTGAAGGAGGAGGTATAGGGTTTGGGTAGTTTTCCTGGGTTTCCTGCAGATTCTCCACTCTTTTGAGCATCTGTTGTGGCTTTCCGGCTCCCATCTGAGCTTTGCTGCCCTTCAGTTCCCACTGGCTTATCTTTCAAGTAACTCTTGCTTGGATAGTGTCAAGGGAATATCATCCTGGTCAAGGGAATATCATCCTGTTCTTACTGTCATCACACCTGTGGTTGTGGAGATGCCACAGGCCTGGGAATGGAAACCCCAAAGGACAACCAGTTGTTTTCTGTGGCATCGAGCGACCAAGGCACAGAGTACCAGGAAAGGACGAGGGTCTTAGTTTAATGAATGAAACCTATTGGAAGAAGTAACATAAAAGACTATCAATCAACTATACTTGTTGAACCTTTGCCTCTTGTTTTTATTTTGTTGTTTCTTTTTTTCCTTACCAAAGCAGGGACTAAGGGATGAAGGTGAAGCAGTGCACATGCCAAATATGCAAGTTTGCTCTTGCTCAGCTGACTGCAGTGCAAGGGAGAAACCGATAATAAGCATGGGGTTGAGGGTTCTTTGTGCATTCCTGTAGTGTACCTGGGAGAAAGGAGCAGCGTGTAAGCAGTTGTGAATGTGTCTGGGCTATATTGAATAGAAGTGCGCATCTTGTGCCTATAAAAGAGAATGCGTGGCAATTTTTGTGTCCTTGTGCAGCATGTTTTTGGGCAAACTGGAATAAAATGATAAGAGAGAGAAGGAAGAGGGGGAAAAGATGGTGGAGAGAGTTCATGGAGAAAGAACTTTTGCTCACCAGTCATGAAATGGAGATGAGTGTGATTTCCTATTTATTTTCTGTCAAATAGAAATTACTGTGAATTTATTAGCAGTTGGGATAAGTTATGGAAGTTCTTTGGTATTTGCTTTAAGAACGTTGGTAAGCGTGCCGGGTGTCTCATAAAATACTTCATTAGATATGTCACCAAGTATTTTCTCTGCATCTGTCTCTGCTGCCAGTGTTTATTCATGATTTAAAATCTAAATTTCTAAAATTGACTTTTTGTCAGTATTAACACCTGGAGTAAACAGTTTTCACAGAAACGCAACAAGGTGTCAACAAAGCTTAAGCCATATTTTAATATATTGAAGCAAAACATAGGGAAAGTTACATTAAAAGAAATATATACAGTTTCAGCACTGCAGTAGATGTAGTTCATACCTTCTTGCTGTGTTTGTGGGCTTGTGTATAATGTACGTATGTGCTAGATGTTTGTTTTAGTACGCTGCTGTTCTAACACGTTGGCCTGCACAGCCTGCAGTGTGAGGGAAAGCTTATGCAATTGTTCTCAATTGTCCTGAAAATATGGTTTATATATTTTTTATCTTTATATATTACCATGCCAGTAAAGTTCATTAACAGTGTTTGAAAGGCAAAAAAAAACTCATTACATGATAAATAGATGATGATGTTTTATGAACACAGGGGTTAGCCAGGAAGTTGTTACGGTACCAGACAATGTTAGGGGCTAGTCCAGCACTGGCCGTTCTCTTCTCTTGGAAAATTTCCATTGATCTTAAACCCTCAATATTCCTACACTGTGATAAGGAGGGGATTGATCCCACATGTGCTTTGTTGTGATGGTAACTTGGTAAGAATAAATTGAGTAGTGTAAAAGTTCCCAAAATGAAAGTCTTAAACTGTGGTCTCCTTGGGATCTGAATGTTGCTTCTCTCTCCCCTGGCCTGCTCATGAGCTGTGTGCCCGTAAGATTGCTCTGCTCTCAGCCTTCGTGGTCTCCCTGAGGTCCTGCCTTGGCACCGAGGCTGCATGGTGCCAGTGGTAGCCTTGCAAGTGCCATGAAAATGCTGCTTTGTGTAGCTATGGGCCTGGGTTAAAGAATAGTAGACAAGGGAACTTAATCTCAACAAGGCTAAACTCTTGCTTTCTCTGTTTGTTTGTTTTTTTTTATCTTTCTTACAGCTCAAGCCAGGTCAAAACAGTTGCCGAGACAGCGACAGTGAAAGTGCCAGTGGGGAATCGAAAGGTTTCCATCGAAGTAGCTCTCGGGAAAGACTCAGTGACGTAAGTAAAGCAGCCAAATACTGTTCTGATTAACCCCAGTGTAGTTTTCTGAGGGGCATAAATTGTAACAGGATTTAGTCTCTAGTTTGTTGCTAAAATCCCCTTCCCTTTCAGGGATGAAAGGGGAAGAAGCAACTTAAGTCTCCTGCTTCAGTTCAGTAAAATTCTTAAAGTTTGGTACAATGTCCAACGGTGTGAAAATGCTCATTCATTTTGAAACAGTTGAAGGCCATTCAATGAAGTTTAAATGCTCTATGTAGTTGAGAAATGAGATGGCCTCTTTTCTCCCCCAGAAGGGGAAGAATATATTTCTCTTTGGGGTAAGCTCTGTCTTTATGGAAAGTATTAGGGTATCTAGAGACTCAGATAACTAATATCTATTGAATTGATATAACATGGCCAACAATAGCATAAGCTCTGCCTTTATTGCTCTACCTAAACTATGGAAGGTCCTAAGATGGCAGCTCTGCAGAGAATGTTTTTCTCTAGTGAAGCATGCGGACCATTCACTGAATGACACGAGCTGTTCTGACATGAATAAATACAGATACCTATCTGTTGCTGCAATTAGATTATTATTTATTACGTGTACCATCACAATCCTTGAGTGTTTTAATCATGGCTCTGAGTCCTCTGTGCTGCAGTGTTTTACAGCACAGAAAATAATGACATCTCCTGTCCCAAAAGAGCATGAGTATCTAAAGTGGGGATTTTGTAGGTCAGATCCTTTGCTGGTAAAAGCATAACTACATCGGTCAGACTAATTTGTATCAGCCAGCAATCTGGCCCTACTTTTAACTAACCCACATTTTGGAAATGGGGATTTTATCGATAGCATGTCCATGTAGATTTGGATGACAGATACCAGATGGTGTCCTCTGTAGGCCAGCACAATAAAACTGAATTGAGCAGATTTTAAAAGCAATACCTTTGTAAAGAATATGTTTCGTTTTGTGAATTTAAGCCTGGAGGCACACAGCTAGCCATTTTTGCTGAGTTGTGCATATTGCTGGAACAGACACCTGGTTTTCTCTGTGAAGGTGTAAAATCTGTTGCGCTCTTTCCTCTTCCCTTTGTCACATTGTTTTAGGGGCCCATTCCTCCCCTGGAGCCATCCTTTATGGGTACCTTGAGTTAGACACTTCAGAGCCTACCCTTCACAGCAGTCAGGCGAGGGCAGTCTCAGTGCTGTAAGATATCTTTGGAAGAGGAGAGTGAAACCAGAGGAGGTAGTAAGTAAAAGCTTGGTACAGGTCGCAGTGGATGGCAGCTGACCATCAACCTGTCACCATTGCTGTTGTAGCTTGCTCCGAGCCCTCTGACAGCTTAGAAGCCACTGCAATGAACTTCACAACTGCAGAGCACCTTCCAGCAAAAAGTTCACCACTCCTTACAAACATGGTTTTAATTTAGTCTTGTCATTCCCTTGCAATATAGTGCGTGGAGAGCTCTGAGGCTTACTCGTGCTTCCCGGCAGCTCACAGCATTGCAGTGCCAGACTTGGCAGTGAGAACAGAGTCCTGGTTCCCCTTCTACCAATCCAATAAATTTTTTTTCTCATGCTTTTACAAGACTTTACCTTTGTCTTGGCACTATGGCAAGTTAACAGGAAGTCAACAGCAAATATAACTTGCCTAGTGCGCCCAAGAGAGGACACAGGGATTTACAGGTTGCTGAAAAGCAACATTATTCAAATATATGTGGAAATGCATGTTTTAAAGTCAAGTTATGTATAATTTACGTTTTGCTTAATAAGTAAGTTCCTTTATGCTTTGATAACTCACTGCAACACAAGCATGTCTTTCTGTGGCCTGCTGTTGCCAGTTCAGCTGAGATTTTACAAGCATTCATGAGGTGCTGTCTTCTTGCATAGGTCTGTGGTGGCCTTCTGCCTATCCCAGATCCTTCCAGTTAAGAAAAGTAAATACTGTTCTGCATTTCTGTCTTTTCCAAAGACAAACATCCTGCTTTTTTAAATGACAGGGCCATACAAAGTGGTAGTGATGCTTCTGCTTTCAGCTATAGGTGAATCCATCTTGAAATTCCTTGTAGGTGCAAGGAAGCATTAATAGCATAATAAGGTTATTTTAAAAACTATCTTTTGAAGAAAGTATCTATCAAAATATCTTTTGATATTTTAGAATACTAGCTTTTTAATGGTTACTGTCCAGAAGAAAAAACTACAGACAAAAGACTACGTTCTCTCTGAAGACCCCGATTTTAACACTGTTCAGAAGAAATGCACAGAAAGTTGTGTATTCAACAGAAGATTGAACAAAAATATAAAATACTGCAGGTAGATTAGCCCTGAGGTCAGAAAGTAGAGGTCAGAAAGTAGATTTTGGACTTGAAATATGATGAATCTCCAGTGCTGTAGCCCCACAGCATTGTAAGATTAAACATGGCTACTGCATGGAAATATGTATAATGAATGAAGTGCATATACTCTGGGTGGATGATCAATTTTCAAATCCCTAGTTGTAAGTAAGCTGTTGAAACAGAAATGTTAGCTTCATGAGCTTTAATGTGGAGCCTAAGTGATAGCTTAGTGACAGATGCAGAACGAGGGAGATAGTATAATGAATATCCAGTTGCAAACTGACATGTCAGTGGCTTCATTCCCTCTCCTGTCAGATATCTTTCAACTCTGCATATTGTAAATGTACCTATAGTCCTTGGGTAACGGAGATTGATGCCAAGTGTGTTTACAAGGGATAACTCTTCTCCAGGCTAATGAGATCCAAGCAGGTAATTTGCAGCATTTTAGAGAGAGGTGGTCTAAAATGAAAAGAAGATAATTCAATGAAAAGACCATGTTAAACAGGAGGCTTTTCTCATAATGAGGCTTGAAATAGCATCAGACAGGAGGAAGAGGAATATCCTATGTTCTTGTCAGATGCAATGCAGTGCAACTGATTTCCATCAAGTCCTTTCTCTTCATCCTGCACACGTGTACAGAGGCAGATAAACACTCCCCTCCCTTCTGTGAGAGAACATAATTAGCAGGCAACTTGACCTCTTCTAGATTAGGGATAACAATTGCTCAAATGCTCCATTGCAAGCATTTGCCAGTCCCCTAATACATCTCCCTGTCTGAATTTCATAAATCCATTTCTTCCTGCCTTTCTCCCCTATATAGTATTTTTTGGAATGACAACTTGTTTTTTCCTTTATGGGCAGAGGTAGCTCCAGGGGCCTAAAAGAGAAATTGGAGAGCTGCTCCGTCTTTATATATAGGGTGCTGTAGTCAATTTAATCTCATCAAAATCTTGCCAGTAGTAGAATTCATTTTGTTGAGATTTTGCTTGGAGACAAGATGGCAGCACTTTCTCTTTTCCTCAGCTTGGAGCTCAGTCAACTTGTTTTCCTTCCCTTTCTGTATGTATTTATTTTTAATTGAATCTTCCCACTTTGGAGTACGTGAGGTACCTTTTAGCCATGTTTTACAAAGCAGCCAAGAGATTACTTGATGAAAATGTGAGAATTACAGCAAACCTGGATCCTAAATGCACAGAATATTTGGGGGTTCAGGCCAGCATTGTGCTAATAAAATACAAACCCCAAAACTGGTTTCTTTGCTTCATGTTCCTGAATTCCTGCTCTGTCACAGATCTGAAGCTCATGCTTTCCTGACGAGCCTTGCTCATCAGTTTGGCAGTGGCGATGCAGGGGCAGAGGAAGCCCACCCAGACAAGAGGGCAGACAAGCTGCTCTGGGTGCCCTCAGCCCTGCCGGAGTTGGCAGCAGCTCTCAGCGATGGGTGGTAAAAGCCCTCGCCTTTGGTCATCGGCTGGGAGGCAGCGCATGTCTCCTGCACGACAGGAGTGTGGACTGCCTGGCCTCTGCTTGCTCTTGCTGAGAATAACTTAATAGCATTGGCATTTTTCTGTCTGGAATGTTGCTCCAGTTCTGAGTAAGAAGTGGGACAGGGATGTTTCTTTTTTTTTCTGATGACACCATTTATCCCCAGCAGGAAAAGTCTCGTGCTCTCAGCAAAGCTCACGCATTCTTTCAAGAGAACTCCTCCTTCCCTCGTGCTTTGTAGCTGTGTGCTCCTACCACATTGTGTATTTTACACTTGAGGAAAGGTTACAATGAGGTATCGAATCAGGAGTAAGTCCCAGGGTGCCCTGCCCACAGGTCTGTTGCTGTCTGCCTCAGGATGAAAGGTCTTCACACCCCCAGCAGTGTAAGCCTCTGGACAACTTATGGTTTCTGCCTCAAATCCGATACGTGCAATTCCCTGCCTCCCATTCCTCCCACCTGTGCGCTAAGCCCAAAGAAAGACAAATTGAGAAACAGACTTTGGGTTATGTGCTCTGAAATCCTTAGCACTTCTCCTCCAGAATATCCCCGGTAATCTTGGCTGTATCTAAAGTGGAATAAGACCAGCAAAGCTCAGTGTGTGTTTGTGTGTGTGTGCGCCAGAAGCTGATCAGCTGCAGCGGCTGCTTCTTTGTGTGGGTGTGAGGGTGTGTATGTGTGTTTGTGTGTCTAAGGTTGGGTGCTTAAATGCTTTGTTGCATTATGTTAATTCCTCGGCAATGCAATCAAATTCATGTCGTAATTAAAGCTGTCAGTTGGAAGGCAAGCCAATCGCCAAGAAAACACAGCATAACAAATGAAGTGAAATGATTCTGCGTGTAGCTATACAATGCTTCGCCAGGCATGAAATTAAATAAGTAATTTGATGTTGACATCAGAAATTGAAATGATACCCACTGTTCCTTCATTCAGTCAGACCTGCATAAACAATAGCCAGAACAAATATGTACAACACAGCCTTTCTCCCCACCCAGCTCCCCAAGTAATGCACAATATATATGCAAAATGGGTATAACTGTGCCTTCCAAGACCTCAAGGATGTAATTTTCTTTGGTACACAGTAAACTAATGCTTACATGAGGGTTACTGCATTTTTGCTCCTAGGCCAAAAGTTCTTCTCTTTAAGAAGGAAAAAAAAAAATTGGAAAAGAGACGAAGGAAAATAACAAAACCAAAATCCTGTTAATTTTAAGCAAGTGGCTTGCATTTTGCTGATGGGCACCTGATGCAGGCTTCTGCTAGTGGTTGTGTGAATATCAAATGGTATATCTAATGTCTAATTTTGCAAAGGGGGAAAGTGAAACCATTACCTCTATTATAGGCACACTTTATATAAGAGATGTAGAACCACCCAGTGCAGGATCACGACTCAGCATGGGCTTGTAAAGATGCTGCATACACAGTATCACATTCACCAGTTGGTACCAAGGCTGGGCACTGGGTAGTAGGATCCTTTCGCTATTGGGAGTTATCAAAAAGGTGAGAAGCTACCTTCTTGCATAGCCCTTGCTTCAGCCTATATGCTCTGTCAACACACAGTTCACAACACAGCTAACTTAGTCATTCATGCATGTGCAATGCAGTCTTTTGTAGCTACTTAAAGTAAAAAGAGTATGCAAACTGTACTATCCATATGCAGCATGCAATTTGTGAAGGGCTGTGTTTCCATCAAGCAAAGTCAAACTCCCTGAAAATGCACAAAACTACTTCTTTTCAGCCAAAGTCATTTGACTGCTATGTTTCAACTGTCCTCTCATAGCCATTGCAGCATTGCTTTTGAAGGAATGGAAATATTCAGTGGGAAACTTTTTTTTTTTTTTTTTTTTGCTTTTTTTGTTTGTTTGTTTTGTTTTAATATTTAATCCTTCCAAAGCTTGGAATAAAAAGCAGACAAAAACTACACACAGATGCAGAATGCAAACTTTGGAGCTTTCAGCCTTTACCGTAAGTTTTAAAAGTTGTGAGTAAAGAGTGGGACTTGATCGGGATCCATACAATCCTCTCAACCTGGTGTTGCAGGCATCGGGGGCTCATGAAACACCGTACGTGGCCCACGAGGGGCACTTTCTAGCCATGTGACGACTGAGGCTGTGATGGTCACCTGGCTGTTCCCAGCTGCACGCTGATGATGATGAGGAGGAGCTTCTGGGGACATTGTCAGTGGGACCAGGCGCATCTTGCTGCCAGTGCTGTTGGCAGAGGGAGCTGGAGGCCCCAGAGGGGCAGGAGTGGGGCCAGAAGGACTCAGAGCTCCGGTTGTCTGTACAGCTCCCCTTGTGCTCCTGCAACCAAAGCTGTGAACTGCAGGTCTTGAGTCCTTCTGGGATGCAGAGTATGGGATAGAGTATGGGGCAGGAACCACATACATTCCAAATTTCCATAGCAGTTTTGTTTGTTCATATAAGCTGTCCCAGCAGAGTTTGTTGATACTATGATGTTGGGACCCTTAAGACTTCCAAGATGATTTCCTCTTACTAAGTCTTTAATTTTTAATGGCTTAAAGCAGAAGGCCTTTCCCCATACGTACATAACCTTTCTAAACCTCTCTTTTTAGTAGTGCTTTGGTGAACACACAGTAATATTCTGATTATTTGCAATGAATATGGCTGTTAATTTTAAATTTCTTGGCACCATCTACTTCTGCTACACAGAATTCAGTAAAAAGAAAGAGTAAGCCCCTTTGGGGGGCTTATTTTCTTTTGTGTCAGTGCTTCACTCAGTGCTCAGAAGTAGAGAGAATGTACTGCTGGGGCTCCCTGCAATAGTGTGCCAGTTGGGCATCTTCCAGCAGCTTGCCAAGGCTGGTTGGGGCCCCTGTGTGGCTCCTGGTACTCACAGAGCTCTGTTGGTACTGAAAGCACGGCCGTGGTAAGGAACTGACACACAAACGGAGCTGTAGGGGTTAAAGGCTGGTCATCTGGGCTTCCCACTGCTCACCCGAGAATTATCCCCTGCATTCTGCTTCCTCGTCCATTGACTGGCCTGGCTTGAAGTGTTTCAAGTGCTAGGGCCATAGCACCGGGAGCTGTTCGCCCTTTAATGTAACAGCCAGTGACCTGGATTAGGTCTGAGATGTTTAGGTCTCTCACCGTGGCTCTCAGAGAACCTGCTGCGTAATCCCCATTGCTTAGATGAAAAACTAATGAAACAAAACCCTTTATCTCCTTAATTCCTGTGAATGTGGAGGTTGTGATCATGTCCCACTTAAAATGAAAATCATGTCCCACTTAAAATGAATAGCGTGTCCCACTTAAAATGAATAGCATGATGCATATTTTTTTAAGCATTTAAACCTTTTGATTATTTTCTAAGGTAGCAATATTAGTTTAATTATTTTTATGGTTTTGAGTTTTGAAATCTTTTTCACACTGTAGGTTTTTGTTTGTTTGTTTGTTTGTTTTTCTTTTATTTCTAAATCCTTGGTTTGTCAAACAATGTGGACATCCAAATGGGAAATCGTAGTGACTGTGTTCTCCAGGAAATGGTACATTGACTGAAGCGGCTTCTCTGTGCCCACGCGTTCTTTACATTTCAGACTACTAATTATGTTTACAAAATGTCTCATTTTAGAAAAGCACTATGTGTGTACTAACCAGGGCCTTTCGGGAATAAATTGGCAAACAGGTCATACACTGAAAAAGTCATCCAAACCCACCGGGCTTTTTGTTTTGAAGTCAGTCTATGTTTTTTTTCTTTTCCCCCTCCCGCCTGCCCCTTTGTGGCCACAAAGCTGAGTAGCTGGAGTCCAGGGCATTGAATGTCAGCATGTCAGGGAGGCTGGTTGATGAGTGTCTGTTTAGTCTCAGTGCAGGGCGAAATGCCATCATTAATTCATTACCCAGCTGCCTGTCAAATAAATTGGCAATTACGTCCACCGCAGAAGCTTGGAATTCAGTAAATAGCACGTTACCATCTCAGAGTCGTTGAGAGATGTAAAGGGAAAAATTAAGCAACACGGTGTTTGTTTCAGTAGCAGATGACAAGGGGCAGCACATTGGTACTGTGATGTAGTGATGAAAAGCTTGGAAGGGGCTGGTAATGAGCTATGTGGATTGGAACGTGTTAAAAACCATCACTGATTTTCCACTTTGTCTTTGTGTTTTATTGCAGAGCTCAGCTCCTTCCAGCTTGGGAACAGGCTACTTTGTAAGTGTATCTCAACTTTAACACGTGTCTCTGAACAGCATAGCATTATTCCTGAAACGAAAGTGCCTTATTATATGGAAACAAGCATAAATAACCAATCTCTGTCTGCCCAATAGGTTAACTTATCTTTTTCTATGTCTTCCTCCATGAATACATTGTAAGTAATGCTGCAGACATGGTGATCAGTGTTTTCCTGAACTAATCAGGTGTTATTAGTTACTACATAAATTCCAACAGATTTTAATTTACACAATTATAGGAAATAAAATGAACCATGGTCTTATCAGCTCTCTAATCTGAGATGGTAGGATCTTGATTTCCCTTTATACCAATTCTCATTGATTCATAAACTTTAAAAAGCCCAATATGGCAGTCTTGTCTTATCTCCCTTGTACCACAGTCCAGAGAACACGACACAGTGATTCCTACCTGTTGGTTAAAAGTCCCGTGCATCATCACAGGTGATCTAGGAATACACAGCTGTAGTTGTATTTATGCTAGATTCACATTTTACGTTGTGAGAATGGGATCGGTCCCTAACTGGATTAATAATTGATCTGTCTGTCTTTTTTGTTGTTGTTATTTATTTGCATGTCCTTTTATTGATTAACAGTTTGTATTTATATGTTTCTATGTGTTTATTCTCACATTTATCAATATGCATTCTACTTGCAGATAATTTTGTGAGTAAGAAATATTTTGCAGTCAATCTAGTGCACTCCTTATTTGCCTCCAAGATTTGTATTTAAAATGCTCATACTCCCTGAAACTTGTAACTTACACTGTGTTCTCCAAGCATGTCTTTTCTGCCTCCATAATATCTGTAGGAGAAACAGATTTTATATGTCCAAAAACAGGTGAGTAAAATGCAGCAAGACTTTTTCTGTAGCATTGTTCTGTATAGTTAATAGTATAATCAAAGACTGCTTTTATCTTTTCATCAAACTCTGGGGAAAAGAAAACTATGTAGTATTCAATTACATGATGAAAAAACTTTGTTGCTCTCTTGTCAGATTCCCAGAACATAATTGTCTTCTGTTAGTACATGGTGAAGTTTAGTCTTTTTTCAGAGATCTGTGATCCTATAAGAAAGATATGGGATTAAACTGAGTAATGTATGACCTCACATGAAAAGTGTAAAATGCAAGCAAAGAAATTGCTTAATACGTGGAGAAATGCCATGTCCTGCTGGATTTACCCTGGACTTCAGCACAGACTATATATTCCTTCTCCTGCCAGTGGTAAGGTGTGAAGAGAGCATTACTGAGTGGAAAAGACGTGTTAGTTTTTCTAATTAGACCAAAGCCCATAGCAGTGTAAGGTAAGGTAAGCTGTGAAACAGGAAAAAAATGGTTTATTTTTTGTCAGCGCTTTCCCTGTTTTGTGTTGTGCCTATTTTTAAGAGGAAGGGTAGGAAGGGAAGAATATCAAATGGCTCAACATGTATCTTGCATTAAGATTAAAACTCTGTACTTAAGAGCAAATTGCTTTCCTTTGTCTGGGCGCTTGAAATTCAAATCATATGAACATATACAGAGATGCTCTGGAATGGGACAAATATAATATGGGATGAAAGGCTTTAACGTATATAAATAAATCTTTTTCTCCTTATAGTGGGAGCTGAATATGCATGTTTTAAAAACAATATTTAGATTCATATTTAGGAAGCAGAGGTAACAGAAGAAAAGCCATCTGCTGTTCCTTGCACCATACTGTCTGTGGGTTGGTCCAGTAAAGTGAAAATCTGGAAGGTGTCAACATCCCCTATGCTCCAGCAAAAAGCTTGAAAGTTTCCAATTCCTACCAAGTTAGGAGTTTAGTAACAAGAAGAAGTTTAACATCTTCTTGTGCCAATATATTGGCACTTAAATTATCCTGATTTGGATCTGAGTAGGTGGGGGAGACGTCCCTTATTAGGTTCCATTAATGCAATACAGTTTCTTATGTATAGTCACTGGAAGAGGATTTCTTTAACTTCCTTTTTCCTTCTTCACTAATAGCCTGGTAATCAAAAAAGTCCTTCAGTAAAGCCACTTTTACACGTACCCAGTTTTGGATAAAACTTGAGGGGTTTTTCCTTCCTCTTCTTATTCTGAAAAGTTGTTTTTAGTATTATCTTGCTTATTGTTTTAAAAAAGTCCATACCCTTATTAACTTACATGGGACAAATAAAACCCAGATGTGTTTTGTGGTACCAGACAATGAGAAAAATGCTTCAGAATGATCCACTTAGCATGTGTTTCTGATAAAAGTAATTATTGTATTATCAAAGTGCAAAAGAATATGCGCTTGAATTGCCTTTTTGTCAAAGCTTTCAACTAGAGAAGACTGTTAGTTTTAGTGTTTAGTGTTAACCCAGAACATCAAAACAAGGGCCATTGGTTTCAAATGAAACAACAATAGTTTTTAGCTAAATAGACAACAATAAATCTTTTGCCTGTGGAAATTACCAATCAATATATGTTGTACTTTGGACTACAGAATATCGCATACTACAGTGCACCACAGCAAACACAGGCAGCCAGGTAAGTTAAAATGGACTGGTACCAGATTCACTGTCCAAGCACATCTACTACAGCAAGCAGAAACACAGGTAGAGGCAGGTTTTATTCTGAAATGAATGAATACTGAGGTATGAATAGTAGCCAATATTTGCTGTTTAAATCTAAGAACTAATGGAATCTTTTCCTTCTGTCTAGATCTGTACTTTAATCATCAGGGTTCATTACTGCTTTTACCCTTCTCAGTCTCCCTTCTCCAGGAGCATTGGCTTCTTGATAGAAGTACCTCTCCACCAGCACGTGCCTTTATGTTCTCTGCTGGGGAAAATCATCTTTTCTGAAAAGAGAGTACTCTGTAATTACTACTTAGGGAAGCAGACTGAGATGATGTATTTATCATGAAACCTATCGCCAATGTTGGCGGCAGAAGCAAATGTGTCTTGTATTAATGAAGTATTGCTATCTTTTCTGTCATTTGTTTCTTTTTTTAAGCTTGAATGAACCAGGAGTTGTACTTCTCTATTAGTTGCTCATTGACTTTGGAGTAGTAAGTATCCTTCATGTCAAATTTGTCCTGTTGCTTTGCAGCATTATTAGAAAAACAGCGGCTTTACATGGAAATTTTTGTACGAGGAATAAGAATTGTTTATATGAAACAAAAACGTGAACTAGTCACAACAATAAGATGTGAAGCTTCAGAGCTAGTTCGTTTTTTTATTGGAGGGGAGAGGGGAGGCGGAATGCTTAAATCTAATACTTGAATTTGCTGATTTTGCTTTCATTCATGTAAGCAGGACTTACTTTAGTGTAATTACAGTAGGAGAGATGTAATTGGTGAGCAACCAACAGTGTATCTACCCTGTTCTGTACATCATCATTTGTACTGTGGGCAGAAAGGGGAAAACATGTTCACTGGGGGACACTGGCTTTTCTCCCCCAGTATTTGGTAAGAATGAAGGGCTTGTACATTTAGAGCATGTTACCTAGCATGTACAAAATGCAAATAATTCTTGTCAGACTTGGAATCTCCTTTACGGACTGCTTATGTGAGGCACTAGGGTTTGATGGAGAGTCATGTGCCTGCAGTGTGTGTGGATGCAGGCAGTGCATGGCACAGCAAAGCAAAAATTATTTTTGGATCCTTTCATTTTATAGAGAGCCTCCTGAGACCACTGAGTGTTTAAGGAAATGTTTATAAACCTGACGCTTCCCAGTAATACAAAATCATTTTTCTATTATCTGTGTGATTGTTCTATCTTAAAAATTCATTATGCACTTCCAGTAGCAGTGAGGAAGGTTAAAATCTTACCTAGTGTTATGCTGTCACTAGGTAAGTTTTTGAATTGGGAAGATGGAGACTGGATTCTTATGTTTGTGTTTCCTCTGTGTTAGCTTCATGAAAAATAAACATTAGAGGAAAAAGTTGCATGCTCTGGGAGGGCATTCACGCTGCCAGCTTTGACAATCTACCTTCACTCTGCAGTCAATAGGGAGTGTTGGGAATCTCCATTAAGTGTTTCAGCCTAACTGGTAGGATCAGAACTGCCATTGATTAAACAGGCTTTCTAATTAGGTGCTTTCAGCAAAGTGGGACATGTGTGAGTAACCACTGAATGAGTGCTAATGATGCAAAGTTGTTGAGGACTTGTAAGTACCTCTCCATGTTTTCTTTAGTTAGGAGCAACCTATCTTCCACTTCATTCACAAGTGTTAAAATGTTCAGTAGATTTTGTTGAAAAGCCATTTTCACTGTTGCTGGAATCTGTTTCACCTGACTTGCCACTCATTGTCAGAGTGGACACTTTCCTGTCCTTTTTACGTATTATTAAATCAATAGCGAGGAAAGAACAGACAAAGTTGAAAGTCAGACCTAATATTCTAAGCCTTTTGCACTGGTCTGACGTTGTTTCCTGTGGTCCAGTTTATGATTGCTGCATGTAAAAACAAAGCATTTGGACATGCTGTTAATATTGGTGTGCCCTAAAAATTATAACTGTATACTTCCTGGAACATCTCCCAGTTGTCTTTGTTTTTTTGCATTGAAAATTATCATTGTCTATCATCAAAGGTAGATCAGGTACATTACAGCTCATTAAGAAGTCACATAAGTTAATTAGAACGTATTTAGAAAAAAACTTTCTAGCTTTAAAAAGTTACTTGAACTTAATTTATTTGAATTTTTAATATTGTTTAGCCGTCTATGATTTTTTAAAGGTTGAGAGAGGTGTTTTAGAATGCAATTGGAGTTTGAGTAATAGTTAAAAGCTTTTTGTTTATCTGACTATGGAAATTGTTTTTTGCTAGTTTTCTTTCTGTATCTCCCACCCAGCCCAACTCACATTAAAGAAAGAACAGAAATCAAAACTGAAGTAACTTTGCGTTTTATTTTTAAATGACAAATCCATCTTCCAAGATAGTTAGGTTCATTTTTAGTTCCTGGCAACTTGTTTCTGTTTCTTGGATTGGTCTGCTTCTCACATCTTTGTGGCAGTTTCTGAAGGTTTTGTGGTTTCATTCAGTTGGTTGGTTGAGGGGGTGGGGAGGGGAATGGTGATTAGCAGTTTCCCTCCCCAAAAAAAGCACAGAGTTTGTGGATTTTCAAAATGGGTTAGAATTTGGTAATAAGCTGGTGACAGAAACAAGTCTGGGAGGTTGGAAGCAAGAAGGATGCTCCGGTGACACTTTTTTTACCAAATAATGGTCTTACTCCTCCTTAAAAATAAGGAATAAAAAATAAAAATATGATTTGCACATGGGCTGGTGACTCAGACAAACATAAACTGTGAGCATATTCCCAAAGGCTCTAGTTAATCAATTGCGCTATCCGATTTGGCCCTGAGTGGGTTCAGTTCAGCAGATGTCTGCGAAGTTACAGCACACCGCTGGGACGCTGCATTGTGCAGTGTTGCGTTGTGTTACTCGGAGCTCTAAAAACTCATCCCAAGGCGAGTAAGTGGAGCACCAGCAGTATGAGGATAGGGACGATGGGGAACAAGTATTTGGCCTAGATAAGGCCAGCTATTTCACAGTACAGTAGGACTGATTTTCACCTAAGACATAGCCTACAGAAGAAACACAGACTGTTGTACCAGCACATGCTCTGGGCTCTCATTCTCAAATGCAGCCCTTAAACCAGTAGATTTCCTTCGTTGCCTGGTCTATATGCCCTGGCAGCAATGCTAAGTAGAATCTCTACCAGTGTTCTGGTTTCTAGAAGTGGTAGAATTGGTGGTGATGTTGACTCTTTTCAGGTAGGAGCGTGTTGAAAGACTCAACATTAGATTACAGTAAGACCCATTAGTTTCCACAGGAGAGGAGCAAGCAGCTCAGATAAAAAGCATCATGTGGAATAGATTGAAAAAATCAGCTGGCTGTTGTGGTATAGGATATAATAATTTGCTATTTCATGTACTCAGTAATGTTGCTAAATAAAAGTATTTTTTTCATGTAGGTTAAGTTACTTGGTTACCTTTAGTGCTTGATTTTAGAAGGCAAACATTTAAATGTATTTTGCTTATGTAAAAGTGTTTATACCTCCTAAATACTGTGAGATCTACAAAAGTACTACAACACCAGGCTGTTTGGATGCACCACACTTAATAAACTGTCATGTCCTCTGTGAATTCAGTTGAAAAGACAATCCTTGTTATCCTGCATTTGGCACTATAAATCATTGTTAACAAATCCTAATTTGCTTAGTAGGGTAATGAATGATCTCCAATTTTCTCACTGTAATTAGTTTTACCAACTATTATTGCAGAGGTTATGCTGAAATCCATTTTAGCTTCACTCTAAAAATCTCCGTGTGCTTGTGCTTTGGAGGAAGGAAGCTGACAACAGAAGAATCTTCAGACAGTCAATTCAGGAAAGGTAGACAAGGTTCCCGGTACAAATCTCTCTGTGGGTGATCATTACCTACATGTATTAGTACTTGCAGACCTCAGCAGAGCAGTGAGACCAGGAAACCCAGGTGTTTCTTTATCTGAAATATGTTAGGTGTTGTCTTTTGTGTCCAGGAGCCATTGAAAATGCTGCTGTAAGGGAGACATCATCGTTGCCAAATAAAAACATTGCTTTTAATAAAACCTACCCCAGGTCTATTAATTTTAGCATTTATAAAATGTAGTGTTGTTCCTAGGGACAACTGAGACTCATTAAGGAGTTTACTAACAGTATGACCACCAAAGCAAAAAGAACAGCAAAAGCAGGCATATGTGCATTTCCAGCAACCCGCTAATCATGATGAGAGTAGCTGGAGCATAACAACTGTTTTTGGAGAACAAAACTCTGTATTTTTCTAGAGGTTAAAAGAAACATGTGATTAAGTCAGTGTTTTAGGATTGTTTGGGCAAGCAAAATAAGTTACCTGGGCTGGAATTTAGTCAAGACAGGTCTCTACTCAGATCTGTTCTGAACATAGATGTTGGTCTGAGTTATTTTTGCAGGCCTTCTGAGTAGTATCTCCTTGGACACTTTAGAAACCTGCCCTAATGCATGCTCGTGCTATTTGAATATGATGTTTTGCATTTACAAATGTTAATCCTTACAGTTCTTTGAGTTGGGTGAACTGATGTTGTCCAAATCCAAAACAAAAGGGGAAATTAAGCTACAGGAGTAGTTTCTTACCCAGCTAAGAAGAACTGAGAGATTTTTGATCTTTCAGATTTACTGTCTCATTGCTGAGTGACTGATTTTCATTCTCAGGGCAATGCAATGATTAATTCCTTTAGGACAGACTCCCAGATAATTTTGGTGATTCAGGAGATGATGACCCCAAGGAGATATTAGTTCCAATAGAGTAATGCTGACCTAAAGTGTGCTTCTTGGCTGTCCTGAGTGGCCTTCCTCCTTGCCCATTCCTGCTTTAGTTGTTAGAATTTAGCTGTTTTGTACAACTAAAAATTTCCTATTTGTGTAATACCTTTGTCTCAGTGGTGCCCTTCTGTATGTAGTTCCTGTGGGTTTTTTTGTGGCATGGTGTTACATGTAGTGCTTTCCTGTTTCTTCACCAAACACTTTGGACTTTTTAGCCCTTTTTCCTTCTGCTTCTTCGTATGGTTCACCACTTACCTCATTGGAGTCCAGTCATTTGCCTGAGAATAACAAATGTGATGAATGGAGGTGGCTTAGGGAAAGGAAGGAAGTAAGAAAAGAAGGAAATTAGGAAATTTATGTATTTGAAGAGGTGATCTGAAAATCTGCATTATTTGCCAGAAGAGACTCTAACTTTTGTCAGCAGCAGAATAGAGATGAGCGTTGCAAGTAGTTGGCAAGAAGCATCATTTGCAGTTCAAAAACCTTGGAGCATATTCAGTATGTATTTTTGTTGACACTTCAGATGAACTACATTTTAGACAATATTCAACAAAAATCAATTTATAAAGTTCACATCATGACCCTTATAAGCAATTTTTTATTTTTTAATTTCCACTTCTGAAGATTATAAGAACTATATAAGGAGCAGAAAGACTAAGAATTGCTGTCAGTCAAGATTTGGTCTCTAATGCCCCATGTTACATGTAGCTCATCTTTATTACTTTTTGTCATTGGCCTAGAATAAGTATATTTTTTGCTCATCATCTCTTGCAAAACAAAAGAACTGTTATTTTGTGTTCTCCCTCTTTCTTTTTCCCATAACATGTGACACAAATTGCAAATGTGAACCTGAATAATAAAGAATTGCTACACTGATTGCTAAACATGCATTATGGTGCTTTTAAACTCATTTCAGGTCATCGTACTGCAAATTAGTTTGATTGCAAGCAGTTAAGCTGTCATATACAAAGCCTCCATCTTACAAGGGTCTCAGTTTCGTATCATTAAGGAGAATGTTCAATAGCATTGAAGGAATGCATTGTATATTTAATATTTTTGGAGTAATGATAGTGTTGGGTCTCTAAAGGGGATTCTATATTGTTTCATGAGAAGGAAAGAGGTATATATCCCATGAGTGTAGGGTGCTTCATTGATAGTCTTGGTTTGGTAGCTTTTGAACAGCTTGTGTAGAGGTTGTTATCCAGGTTCTGCACAAAACAAGAGCCAGTTTGCTCATTAACTGAAGATATGAGAGTCTGGCTGGAATTCTTTTTGTAATGCAAGTAGAAAGAGCAACACCGGACTGTTTATGATGCATATTATCTGCTGATGTTACTGTTTGTGGTGAAATTTTAGTTAAGAAAATACAAAATGCATATTTTATCCCATGTTCATTTAAGAAAAATGGAAGAGTTCTGGAAGATTTTGCAAGATTTCTGCATTATCTAACTAGAGAATATATAAAATAATACACTCTTGTAAACAGGAGAGATCATGGCAAAAATACTGCAATAAAAAAGGATTTAAAATGACAAAATCTGGTGGCTTCCCTGAAAAGTGGGTTTGGGTCAGTGCTGTGCTGGGGACACCAAAATGTTGAGTGCTGTGCTGAGATGGCATCAAGAGCTGCTGCTGAGCACAGGAGCTGTGTGCTGTTTGTGTCTGCTTCGCAGAGGTGAAACACAAAGCTGCTGTGCAAACTTGGTGACCTTAGAAATCAACACTGCTGTCGTGTGGCTAACTGGAAAGATTACTCTGGAGAAAGACAGTGCAAAAGCCCCTAAGAAAGTAGGTCTATATATATATGGCTGGATTAATGATGAGGAGAAGCCACGTGATGGTATTATTGTGATGCAAACTTAATGAATCTTTTCATTTTGCCATTTTCTGAAAAGATACTCTCTCTCCCTATTTCTTGTATTTTGGAAAAGCACATTTACCAATTCAGGCTACACCTTACAATTTTACCTTTTAAACAACAGATTATTTTTTTCTTCCTGTTAAACTTAGAAGAAATTAAATGCTCGTATAGCGTAAGTAGGGAAATCACTGCCCTACTACTGCATGCGCTCAGTTCTGAAACTTATCCAAAGTAAGAATCGTTCCTATGTGAGTGCCTAGTGTTATGGTGAATATTAGTATATTCTTTCGAGTCACTTGGAGGGATGGTAGGATGGTACCTGAAGCAGAGAACACATCTGATTGCAAGAATTTAAGGCTAAATTTCCCAGAATAGAGTCCAATCCTCTTTCTCAGCCTTTTATGTCAGAACTCAAAATTGCTGTCTGATAAAATGTAGGACACCAGATTGAATTACTTCATTGAACCACTGCTGTCCCCTGTTAATGGTAATTGCACGGATATAGCGGTCTTTCTTGGCAACATCTCAGATATTTACCTCCCACTGTTTTTCAATTCAAACCTTTGATGAAAATATTCCCAGTACTTCTTTAAAGCAGACACCCAACTGTCTTTCTTGACAAAGGCAAGGTCTTTAAATCAGATCCTGACAATTTGTGACACAGCAGTCTATCTAAATCACCTTTTACCTATGTCACTGTGTCATTTCCTGAAAAAAAAGTGTCCATCAGAGAAAGGTTGCTGAAGGCTTGGTGCTCGGAGAGTCTGTGTGTGTGGCAGAGGGGAGCTGGAAGATTTGTGTGTTTGTTTCGGTGGAAGTAATTAGATGAAGGCTTGTAAAGTTGCGATGCATGCTGTAATGGTTCGTTATAAATATTTTGAGGTGCTTTGTCTATACAAAAACATTATCAGACCATTAGGAAGTGAAGGTCTTTGACAGCTTTTTCTTTAATAATGGCAAATCTGTTTTTTAAAAAAATCATACCAATTGCTTTATTCTTCACTACACCTGAGGGTTAATGTGCATTCAGCCAAAGGAGCTTATTCACCTCCCAAAATCTCATCTCATCTCACTTGATGTTCTGAACTCTCCCTCTCTCAGAGAGATGTGGGTGCCACATCCACCATTCATTATAGCAAATGCTATTGTTCCAAACCATCTTGCATCATGTTGAGTACTCCTTCGACTCGTGCAGTCAGATCAGTGCAGCTTTCACTACCAAGCTTGCTGTCTAGCTTTGCTGGAAGATGGCAACTGTTCACTGCAGAGCTGGAGGGTTTTCCAAGAGATCTCTTTGCATTACTGGATAGGCTTTAAGTACAAACTCATGGTTGGCATATAAAAGCTGCAGTTGGCCATATTATGTAGCATTGCTGTAGAATTACTAGGAAAAAAATGTGATAGTCACTTGCTTGTGAATGAGGATAAAGTAATTTATGTATTTTGAGTGCTTCAGCTGTTTATGCAGTGGCCTGTAGAACAGTGCTCTTCAGCACAGAGATGTGCATTTGTGTAGTGGGTTTGTGGTAGATTGTGAAGAATTCTAGCTATTAAGGTAATAGAACTTTTTAATAGTGTTGACTGTTTCGCCCACCTTTGCAGATGAAAAGAGATTGTTGTTAAACAGCAGAATAGACACCAGCTATAATAAAAGATCATGAGCTCACTTCATTAGCAAAGTGCTAACCTTTGCCAGGGAGGATGTGTCTGTCAGAGATGGTGATGAAAGACAAGCTTGGAGGGAAAAAACGACTACTCTGCCCTGCATGTGTGTGCCAAGCTGGTTCAGAGAGTGCAGTTCATGTTTGGAGTGGCATCGCTATAGCACATGATGACACTGTGCCATTTGGAAGCGAAAGAAGCCTTTCCAATGAAGGGCTGGATTGTTGGGCATGTCAATGAATGCAAGAGGAATATGGTGCAGTTTCAAGGAATCATTCTTAAAGGCAGATGGAAGGGTTTTCATGCTGCACAGTTGAAAGAAGAGGTAGGAAGAAAAGAGAGGGGTTTAAGATTTTTAGAACACTTCAGAAATTTCCCTAGAAGAGATGCTCTTCGAAATTCCACTTCTGTCTGCTGTGTTTTGTGCACAGAAGAAAAATGCAGAAGAAAATTACCACTTCTTCTTGCACTCCCATGCTTATCTTTTTGTTTCTCAGATGGCTTCTGAAGATGGAAATCACTAAATTCAGACAAACAGTTTAATGGAACTACCACACCTTAAGGTATCCAGATTCCACTTTTTTTTCTATAATGAAATACATCATTAGAGGTATTAATTGAAGTTATTTGTACTACTGTGCTTTCACACAGCATAGTATAGCAGTAACTCCAGAAATTTTTGAACTGCAGTCCCCTGTATTTCTGTACAGATGTGCATGCACATAAGCTGGAAAACTGGCAGCATAGACTCTGGGAGAAGGAATTTGTTTTGGGGCTCTCTGAAAGGCTCCAATGCTAGCTAGTCCATCTGCAGAGAGATCACTTACACCTGCTGATAAGCCACCCTCTTCTTCTCTCTTCCTGCCTCCCCCGCAATAGCAACATCTGGCTCACAGGATTGTTTCCACCTTGAAGTGGCAGCTGTGTCAGAGGCGATGTGCTTTTACAGCAGAGAACTGAAAAGCACAAGAAAACCTGAACCCCTTGCTGGCAAATCCAAGCAGACACCTTCTGAAAGCGCTGTGTCTTCTGCTGTCTGCTTAGAGCTGCCAGCTTGGAAGAGCCAGCCGTGAAACCTGGGATGCAGTTAAACACCACCAAGGACTTGTTTGCTCCCTCCCCATTCCCTGTTCCCCACTGAACACAAACTGTGAGAAGTCCAAGAACTGCTGTGATGCCAACAAGAGCAAAATTACTTGCAGCTGGTGAATGCCACCTGCTCCTGCCGAACTTCAGCCAAAACAGTTTCCTCCCTGGAGTGCCCTGGAGTGGGGAATCCAAAAGCTG
This sequence comes from Aythya fuligula, assembly GCF_009819795.1. Lineage (NCBI taxonomy): Eukaryota > Metazoa > Chordata > Aves > Anseriformes > Anatidae > Aythya > Aythya fuligula. The sequence goes on along the minus strand of NC_045578.1, from coordinate 2,088,099 downwards.
TTCAGAACAGGGTGATATTTAGTGTAGATGGGGAAGGACATTGCAATTCTTGCTTGAGAGCTGAGCTTGTTATGCAGGAGGTCTCTCTGATGGATCTCTCTCCTTGCCTTTCCAAACTCCTCCTCATTTTTCCAGTATGCTACTTATGAATATTAATTCAGCCCTCTCTTCCTTCATATGCCATGCTTTTCCCCATCTAAGTGGATGCAAATTTAATGTGGTTTTAATATATATATACATATATATATATATATATTAAAAACCTGCAGATGATGTCAACAGCAAAATGTCTTCCTTGAAGGCCCTCTGAGGTAGTCACACAACACACCTGATGACATTGTTTTCTTCTATGGTAGAAGCACTTCTTGACCCTGACAAAAGAAAAGAAACTCAGTCTCTGTTCATGTCCCTACCTTGTGATTCCCAGTGATTCTTATTCCTCATTCATTCCTAGCATCATTTGTTTGCCCAGTGTATCCCAGTAATTTGCAGATTATTGTTATTATTTGTCTACTGAGTATATACTGTTTACTTCAGTTACCTGTGGTATAGAAACAGTAAATAGAAGGACAACATCATTATGAATTAGTATCAAGAGTTCATTTAGCAGCCTTGTTCTTTCTTACAGACTGTTTCACGGGTTCAGAGAACTTTCTTCCAACTGAATCAGTAGACTTCTTATTGTATTTCACTAGAAAACCATCAATGTCCAAATGTCTACGTTCATTTATTTAAAGGACGGTTTTGGAGAATGCTGTTGTTGCGTTGACCTGGTAACAGTTTTATCAGTTCTGTGTCAGCCTTTAGGCGTAAGGAACTCAGTGAGATTGGCTTATACAACAGGCACTTGCTTAAGTACCTTTCAGAGCAAAAACCTAAGTTCATTAATTTTGTTGGTTGCGTAGTCATTAGTCGTTGCTTCTTGCTTTCAGTTTTATTGTTCAGTTCCCTGTGTTTTTCTTCCTCCCTCTGCTTTGCTATCACTGTCTAGTTTTTATAAGCCCACTGCAAATTTGCTCTTCATTCGTTTCTGAGCTCAATCATGAAGTTCTTTTTCTTGCCTGGCTTCAGTCTAAATGCCTGATGTGATAATAACTAAGTCCTCTTTACCTGAAGGTAGGTTTGAACTTCATTCCTGCCGTGACTTTTAAAAAGATAAAGAAAGCTTCAGACAGCACATGGGATAGCTATGATGCTCATGCTGTCCTCAGCTCACTTGTATGTGTAATTTTGAATACGAAATTAATCATGGTATTCTTTTAGTATTGGTAGCCTTGTTCTCTAAAGTTTCTAGGTTCTCTCCAGGAACCTTTGTGAATGGGGTCCTCTGCCTGATGTCACTATGAATATGTATGTGAACAATTGAAAGTCGGGTTTTTTTGAGAAGTGGTGATCTCCAGAACTTCCACTGCTGCCCTGTTCTGTTCCTCTCAGCTTTCTCTCCCTCATTCCACATTGCTTGGAAATACATGCTTCTGATAGAGGATACCTCTTTGGAGGAACGAATCATTTCCTTTCTGTGCATACCCCAGAGGAACATGAAATGCCCATTCCCTATTTAAAGGACAATTGTGCTGCCTAAAAGCACACAGAAAGATAGCATGGTAAAAATAGGTCACAACCATTATCTAGAGGTCATTGCATCAAAACTCCCTTTTGCAGTTTTCCCTTAAAAACAGCTTCCCTGATGTCTATTTCTCTGCTATGCTTCTGTGTTCATGCTTTCTGCCATACTTGGGGCCTGAACCAGGGATGTGGCTTTCCCGTCTTTTTCTTTTCAATTTGCATGTCAGCTGACTGTGTTCATATAGCTGTAAAAGCCATAAAATATTTCATCCATTGACTGCTGCATCTAAAACATGTTAAATTAGTGTTTATTTAACTTTTTACTGCTGACTTACAAAATTACTTTTAGTCTGGTACAGATATATAACTTTTTATTATTAATTTATTGCCATACTATGCTTTGATTGCTTTTTTGCAGTGGTATCAAATTGTGTGCTATTTCAATATTTTCTCCGAGATGCTCTCTTGATTTATTCAGTGTTGGGTATTTATACCACCAAAGGGGATGCCACTTAGAAATTCAGTTTCTTGATAAGTACCTATTTTTAAAGTTCATACTTCTCTGAATTAAGGTGTCTTGATTTAATCTAAGTTGATCACACTTTGTTTCATGAAACTTTTGCATATACACTGGAAGAAAAAGTTTTCCTGTATCAGGAATCATGCATATGGTATAGTTGATAGAGGATTACAGGGGAGAGAATTTGGGGATGAAGTGCAGAGCCTATTGGTTTAAATTTCTGTATAGTACCAGCACGATTTCTGGTTTCGTTCTGTGGAAGGATCTCAATCAGAAGCTGAGAGTTTCATTAGATTCTATATATGTATGTTAACTTTCCTTTGTCTCATTGCTCATAACTGAAGTTAAATTTGAAGTGTGAGATGAAAAAGTAAACCACTGGAGTAGAAAAGATGGGTTATCTTAAAAATTAGAAGCTATTTCAGAGTTACTGTCCATAGCCATTAGTCATTGTGTTGAAGAATGCAGAAGGGTATGGGATTCAAAACAAAAACTGTACAAGTCTGGGACCAGAGTTTCAGGTTTTGTGTTGCCCAGTCTAATTCCATCAGCTTCACCAGAGCTGTGTCAGGTTTCTCCAACTAATGGTGTGGCCTATCTTATTTAGGAAGTAATCACGTAGTCAGTAGATTAAGGACTGACATACGAGTCCTATTTTTCTCTATAACCCCCTAGGAAAGTACTATATCTTTTTTGTTGGTGATGGTTTCTTTTGTTTGTTTGCTTTACTCTGGGAGTTTATATATAGCAAAACTGATGTTCCCATGTGCTCTTAAATTTGTTTCTCAGCCTAGCCCATTACAGCTGACCTTTCTTTATGCCAAAAAATGAACCAAATAAATGTAATTCTTGTGACGTTCCATTTTTGAACTGGTCCTATTTGTCAGATGCTAATTTTATAAAGAAGTCATGACATATTACTATTAAGTATGGAATATGAAGTATAAAAAGTACATACTTATATAGTTTATGTGTATAAAATATGTAAATAAATATAGAGAGTATATAAAATATAAATTTTGAAGACATCCTTTATCTATGTCAGCTGTAGTTACTCCCTATCTGAATGTTCCTGCCTGTACCATGAGGTACTCCTGCAACTACTTCATCAGTTAGCTTTGAATAGTTTTAATCATAACTGCAGCCTTCTGCTTTTTAAAACTAATGCCATTGATTTTGTCTGTGGTAAATGAAGGTGTACTCACACAATCTTTTCTGCTGGCTGTGCTGTACATGTGGTAACCTCTGACAAGGGAGCAATAACAACCAGTGGGGAGTTTGCAATGTGTTCAACTGCAACAGCTGTTTATAAAGTTAACATCTGTCCTGGCCTCAGTCTCAAGATTGTCAGTGTTTTCATATTGATGAATTGAGCATTTGTATGGTTTGTATAAAAACATTCAATTTTAATGGCTTTTCTTTTGCTTTTTTCACTTCTCATTCCATTGTGAGGGAAAAGAAAAGCACTTGTATGTAGATTTTTTTTTCTTTCCCCAAAGCACCTAGATGTGTTCTGCACTGATGGAAAGGCCTTGTTGCTTAGTGATAAAAGTGGTGTTTCTCACATCAGTTTAAATTTCACTCTCCTCTCTTCACAGTCTCATCTCAACAAAGCACAGGTTCAAGTTTAAACACATGCTTACATCCATTCTGTTCAGGAGAGCGTGTAAGTACACATGCATAACTGAAGTCAATGGGATTTAAGTGTGTGCTTCACTTTAAAGCATGTGCTTCACTGCTTTCCTGAATACAGTGGGGTTTAATCTAAGTGGTTTGGAAATTACAGTGGCCTTGGACATATCAGTTCTTTCATCCATCTGGAAAAAGGGCTACTGTGAAATTCAGTAAGTAATGTTTGCACTTAGCAACTTCTGTGTACAACACAGTTTTCTTTCATACTCATCTTCCTTGCAGTATGTTTAGTTTACACATAAAAGTACGATAGGAAGATGGTTGGAACTTGTTACTGCACATTCGAGTGGGCTGTTGTTGAGACTGATCTGCGTAGGTAGGTGTTCAGACCGTGGCTATGCATAGCTCTTCTGTCAAAAGAGTGATGGCACCCAAGACTGTGATATTTAATCACCTTGACTGGCACTGGAGTTTTTCCAGTGGCTACTTGTAAGTCCTTAACTCATCCAGGGTACTGACATCTTTCCACATACCACGTTAGTTTGAACAATTCAAAGGCAGCTTGAAGAGCAGTTGCTGATGCCCGTCTGTCTAGATTCTGGTGTTCCTTGTATACCAGTCTGTGTAATTTTCTTCATATGTTGAACTGCAGCTCAGCAGCTGGGCCCCAGTGTTTTGAAAATCTTTGAGAACTAATTAGGCTCTCCTCAGAGTATGGCTCATCCAGCCGGTCAGAATAACAAATCTCACCGTTTGTATTAGGAAATCTCTACAAATGACTGATCCCTGTCATGGGGTAACATTAATCTTTTTAGTATAGATTTCCAATAGTTAACCATCTGGCTCCATGCAGTTTTCCAGAAACCATTCACTACTGGGGCCAATGGAAAGAAGAAGGTGGGATTAATAACCTGAGTACATCATATGAAGCATTAATCTTTAGGATTGGCCATTTGTTTTTATCAAAACAATTCTCTAAAGATAATATTTCACAGCATGTGGTACTTGCATGGGCTTCTTTCGAAATGAGAAAATGTTTGTGTATCTGCCGTGATCTACAATTTGCAAATTCAGTGTGGATGATAAAGGCCAGAAGAATTACACATCCTCTTCTGATTTATGTTGCATTTACAGTGCTGTCCTGTTTAGTGGAATTCTCTGATCTTTGCAATATTTGTTGTTAAAGTTTTTCATTCAAAATAGCATTTTAATATGAGAATCTAAAATTGCACAAGTAAACCTTAAAAATTAATATGCAGACTGGTAGAGACAGCGCTATATTCACCTGATGGATGAATTTCAGCAACTGAGCTGTTAAAGACAAGTCCAGCATCTTCGTCTAAGCTAAATGATCTCAATCCAACTAAGTGTTTAGGCACCTGCTTGCCTTTAATCACCGGTTGTTGCACAGATTTCATTGGTCCTAAGTGCTTTGTCAAAATACAGCCATATGACTTGGGTCCTGCCTGAGGTCCCTGACTTGCAAGCTGTGGCAAATTAAAGGCAAAAAACAGCTGAAGAGGTTACGGCCCTCAAGCTGTCTGTCCTGCCCTTGTGATGGAGATTACCTCCTCTGCAAGGCAGATGAATGAATGGCTTCTAAAGCATATTAAGTTAAACTCAAACTGGAGACATAATACTCCAAGCTGAAAACTTGAGCACTCCAGGAGCTGCTTCATGAGCCATTCAGCTGTCTCTGCTGTGGCGGGATGACAACTGCCGTCAGGGGAATGGAGTAGATGGTGTAGGGATGGTAACTACTTCGGCTGTCTGATTTTAATCTATCACTGCATGCAAATCAGAGCTCTTAGTCCCTTTCTTGACAGCCTGGCTTGTGAAGCTTAATGCTGTTTTCAAAGCTGGTTGGCTCATAGACTGTTGCCTGACCTCCCTTTAGTGCTGTCCAGTGCTCGCCTGGCTTTATCCTTTGCCCAGTACAAGAGAATCTATTTAGACTGCAGTCTCCTTGAGAGAAGGGACTATATTTTCCATGTGCTTGGATGTAGCATGTTGTGAACACAATTGAAGCAGAACTAATAATTTTCCCAATCTGCACGTGACACCAGTACACTTGAGTAATGTACAGCAGTCTCTACATAAACCAAGTTTATACCTTCTCACCCAATCATGTCTGTTGCAATTTTTCCCAATAAATGGTGTGTTTCTTACTGATTCTTCCTGATAGAGAGTGATTTGTAATAGTCTTGTCATGCCAAACTCATAATAATACTAAATGAAGGCATTTATTGAAGGAAGTGATTATAAATTACATGCAAATTCAAGCCTTGCTGGCATTAATCAATACTGAAACACAATTTTTGCATTCCTGGTATAATACTGCTGAGTCTAATCCCATGGATTTCATATTTCCGTATGAATTAAGCATTTATTTTGATTTGAAACTTTTTTGCTACTGGAAAACGAAAATGCTTTTTTGAGTATTTTCGCCAACTTGGAAGATCTGCACTTTCATATGCAGACCTGGTAACTCACACGTATAAATAGTTGTTAATCTTGTCTGCTTGAAAATTTAAGCTGGTCAGTCCATATGACAGACTTTTCATGTTGAACAGACCAAAGCAAGTTGGCAGTTGTTTAATCACAGCCACCTGAACACATCTCCAAATCATCTTTGTTACTGCAATGGTATGTGGTCATAGCGGTTTATTTTCCTAAGGAGGTACAGTGCCTTTGTGGTATTGGTGATCTGCTGAATTAAAGTCTCAGCAGCTATTCTGCCTTTCGTTCTTCTGGAGGATCCTGCACATGTGAGAGGTTACTTAAAATAAAACAACAACAGTAAAATGCCAGCAGATGAGAAGTAAACCCTGCACAACTTTGTAAGCAGGTTTGTTCATTTTGATAGAACTACATGGGGTATATTGCATTAGGGACATAAGTACAGCTTTGCGTAGTGGGGATCTCTAAAAAACATTATTTGACCTCAGAGGCAACGCACTATTTTCATTTTGTGGCAATAATTGATTGAGAATCATGTCATGGTAATTACAACATGCATTTATTTTCATTATTGGAGTCCTGTACTCGCTAATTAAGACTGAAGGGCCAGTGCTGTACACAGAGTAGATAGAATATTAGATCCTTCTGGGAATGGATGGAATCACAATATTCTGGTAGATGATTAATGTTTTTGAGATTCAGTAAAACTAGAACAAATGAAGCCCATTTCAAGATTTTTTGCTGTCAAACATTTCAACAGGGTGTTTCTATTCAGCAGCATCAGTACTGCATACTTAGCAACATAGCTGGAATGATATTTTCCTGTGTATTTGCATTAAAAATAGAAAAATGCTTCCCTGTCTTCTGACTGATTTTCTGTACCTTTCTGCTAGTATCATCTACCCATTTCTATGTGAAATGTGGAAACTGCACTTGTTTCTGATAATCACTAACACACTCTGCTATCTATTTCTTTCTATTTGTTATAGTTATATGAGAAGATTAATTGTACTTGATTCTGTTTGAAAATATTAGACATCAGTACTGCAAAAGTTGTCACATTTGGGAATTTACGCTACTAGATTATTTATGTCACAGACAAATTTTTATGTAAGCATTTCAGAGTGAATGCAGAGAATGTCAACTGTTTATTCACAGCCACGTACAAATAGGCTGGTCTGTGTGTTTTCTACGAATAACACTACTATGGCACATTTTCATTCTGTTAAACTCCAGTGTTTGAAATATCTAAAAGGCTACTGTACTTCAGACCCACACATCTTTTTATTTTAGACCTTACTTAAAGCATATTGAGGCCTACACAAATTCTTTGTTTCATCTCAGCGTGTCTAATTCTCAGTGACTTGAAATTAATAGACCTGATTGTCTTCCGTGGTACATGTAGTTGATTTTTTGTGTGCACAAATGTGCATCTGTGCATATGCTTACATAAAATTTTGCATGCTGTCATATATTGTATTATGGAGTCCCTCATCTTTGAATTCAATTTATGTGGGAATCACTAGCTTAATGTGAAATGGACAACAGTGGAAATAGCTGCCGTGTCTTTATCAGTTCTGTTATTTTTATGCACCAGAGTTCAGTGGTCAATTCATGTAGCACTGCAGGGCAATGCTGCTTCTGGCAACTGAGAGCATCCTCGTTGCTGAGAGTATTGGTTAAAGAGAGAGTAAAGGGTTTGATGTAAAAGTCACTGACTTAGTAGACTTTGGGTCAGAACCTAAATACAGTTCTTATCTGTTAGATTGTTCAGCCATCACGTTTTCCCAGTATAGTCGTATGTTTCTTGCTATGTCACTTTTGTGTTAATTGAATGAGGGAAGCAATATTTTCCAGAAAAAATGGTTACAGGAATAGGGTCTGATTTCCTGTGTCTTTAATGCTGACATCAGGGTGGCGTAAATCCTTCGAAACCAATGCAGTGACACCAGCATAAGACTGGTGTTAATGAAGTGCAGAAATTGATGTTAATGGAGTGGAGAAGTCTGAGAATGTCTTTATATCAGAGTCATTTGACTCTAATTTTGATTGCCTCCCTCTAACTGGAATTAGTAAACACTGAAATAGAACTGCACTGGAGGAAAAGTAGCGTAATGGCATGGAGAATACATCTCATATCACTCAAAGTGACTGCTATGGAACCATTCTAACTTGAATTTCCATAGTTGAAATTATTCTTTAATCAATCCATTTAACTTGAATGGTTTCAGAATTCCAGCCAGCCTTTCAATCGCAGCTCAGATTGTGCTTTACGGAACAGGTTTTTGCCTTGAGAGGATCTTCTTCGAATGTATCACTGTTGTAACTAAGCTTCCATCAGCTGAAGTAGATGGAGGTAAATTTGGCACTCTGGTGAAAGCCAGAAAACCAGAGTCTGTAAGTTTTAATATATCTTTCGGACTGCAACATGCAATAACATTTTTTCTTTCAAAATAAGTCTGAATGGTTGCATTAGAGATCAGATAGTGAGATTCGAAGCACGCATAAAAACAAATGAAGGCAATTTGCCTTCCAAGGTCTTCAGTGCTTTGTATTTAGATATTTGCAATTACACATTTGTCTATGGTAACTATAAAAAAGTACACTCTGGGAGGAGGTTCTTATTTTTCACTGCCTTCTTGTCGTGTGGTTACACAAGGTCAAAGTCATGCAGGATAGATAAACAACAGTAAAATCCACTATCTTTAGGTGAGGCTGTAAGTCATGAGCACTACATTTTTGTTCTCTCCATCTCCTCTACTGCCATGTTCAGAAAAATTGAATCAAAGGTAGAGCATCATCTAGAACATCTTGTCAGAGGAGCACACTGAATTATTAGTGCCTATAGCGTGCTGTGCCTCCAGCCGCCACAAATAGAGACATGGCTTATGTCAAAACTTCTCTGCACTGCTGCTGATCCATATATACTTTATTGGTGCTTTTGCATTGTTGGTAAATACTCCAGTTAGATTGAGCCATTGGCTGCTCTGGGGGAAGTTTGAGTGCTGTGGATGTCCAGCAGCTGAATCCAGGGTCTGAGGCATCTTTTAATGTCGCTCCTTCCTGGTTGTCTTGTGGTATTGTCCTGGTTTCAGTTAGAACAGAATTAATTTTCTTCCTAGTAGCTGGTGGAATGCTGTGTTTTGGCTTAGGATGAGAAGAGTGCTGATAACACCCCGATGTTTTAATTGTTGCAGAGCAGTGCTTACACCAAGCCAAGGACATCTCAGCCTTTTGCTCTGTCCTGCCAACAGTCAGGCTGGGGGTGCAGTAAGAGCTGGGAGGGGACAGACCCAGGACAGGTGACCCAAACTAGCCAAAGGGGTATTCCATACCATCTGGGGTCATGCTAAACAATATATAGGGGTGGCTTGCCGGGGGTAGGGGGCCGGACTGCTCGGGGTTAGGGCATCGGTCAGCGGGTGGTGAGCAATTGCATTGTGCATCACTTGTTTGTACATATTATTATTACTTTCCTATTATCACCATTGTATTATTATTATTATTATTGTTATTATTACTTTTGTTATCATTATTTTCCTGTCTTATTAAACTGTCTTTATCTCAACTCACAGGCTTCACTTTCCATTTCTCTCCCCTGTCCCAGAGAGGGAGGGGGAGGGTGAGCGAACGGCTGCGTGGTGTTTAGCTGCCGGCCGGGTTAAACCACGACAGGTATATTTACCAGATATTGGCTAGCATTATACATGGTTGTTTCTGGAATTTTGGAAGCTCAGACTTTGTCTTTGCACGGTGAACTTCATTGTCAGTCATACCCATCTTTCAGCTAAGTATAGCAGATTTGCAATCCAGATGCTGGGATTGCAATCAGAGTGCTGAATGTCTTTCCTGTTGACTTGTGTTGTAATTTTCAACATCAAAGCTTTCTCTGTATGAGAATAGACCTTAAATCTGTCTGAGATTAAATTCCTTCTATTCACAGAGCAATGTGAACCCTTGTTTGAGATTCTGAATTGCAGCAGGGAGACAGAGGGAAAGGGATACTCTTTTGTTGAGGGGAGTTGATGTTAATGATCCAAATTTCATTGCCAGACAGACTTAATACATTGTTTTGAGCAATGACGGTAGAATACATAACATGTAAATGTCTCAGAAGATTATATTGAACAACGTTTAACAGATGAAAGCTGTGATCCATGATTGGACTCTTATTTTTGAGTAGGAAAAAAGTGACTACACATGAAGCATTGCTTCTGGAGAGGAGTGGGGTGATGGCTGGCTATTTTTTTCAATTTCTCCTGGTGTCTGAGTACAAGCAACTGAAATAGAAGCCAAATGAAACATCAGGGACTCTGCAAGTATGACTCACAATCCTAGCACTGCAGTGAAGTTTAAAGCTAATGAAAAGAAAATATTGAGCCAGTGGCTTTAAAAAAAGAGATAGAAATGTTTATCATATCCAGTAGTCTACAAGCATCGTCTTTACTGTATTCAACCAGAAGCCTAGAGGACTGGATTTTTTCTTTTTTTTTCTCTGACACAAATCAATTCTTAGTGTTTCCCAGGGCACATCAGTCGTAAGGCTTCAATTTCAGTGATTTGAGATCTATGGATAAGAAGAGAGATGAGAATGTCTCATAAGGTCTACAGTAAAGCAAATTGCTGTATGCAAAGCAAAGACAGATGTGGGACCGAGTACAAGGGTAGGTGTCATCGGCACTTAACAAGTAAAAACTGCAGACTTCTGACTTTGATAGGAGTTTTCCATGAGTGGTTTCCCCTCTTAAAAAGGCTAGCAAAAGGGCTAGCAAAGGGGTTTCCATATTAGGGTTGTGGATGAGATGGTGATTTTTAAGCAAGGCATTTTTATCTCTAAGCAGCGTAGAGTTTCCCTCTATGGCTATAACTTCTGGCAGTTGCTCCCTTACTGCACCATGGCACCTGTTGTTAACTATGCACCGTACATCACAGTTTATTTGTTTTAGTAGGGGGGGTGGAGGATATTTGTCTATCTTTTGTAGGTTGCTAGGTTATACACAAGCTTTTTACTGAACACATACAGCAAATAAAATCACATAAGTGCTTCATAATGGATTGCGGGGTCAACATCTTCCTCTTTCTTCATTTCATAGCTTATTCCAGCCTCTGAGAAATGTGAACAATTATGCAGGTGTAGTTTCCACCAAAAGTAAGAAAGATTGGATTTGCTATTTGTAGCACTATAAAGCAAATACAGAATTCAATAATGTGTATTTTCATTATCCTAATGGAAGATTTCAGTATGTTAAATGTGTTCAGATGTCCTTGGTAAAATTGGGGTCAGTCATGTGAAATGGAGACAAAATGTGTTTCATCATCTAGCGGTTATTATACTACAAGGATTTCATTGTAAAGTGCAACAAGTAATTGCAGCCACGTTTCTGATGCTATTGACTGCTTTATCTAATGGAAATTATTTCTTTCTTGATTATTTAAAATGAACCTTTTACCATTGTCATGTAAAAGTTGTAGAGTTTTTTTGAAAAATACATTACAGCACCACTATTAACAACAATAAAATTAACAGCGGGCACTTCTCAAACAGATTTTATGTAGAGCTCTGAAGGTGCTTTATAAAAAATCTTCTCGCGTGTAGAAGGCAAAGGGAGGAAATGATTGGTATAAAATGGATAAACTTTTTTTTTGTGTGTGTGCTAATCCTGATTGAAAACTATGGAACTCGCTAATAAAACATTCATTAGTGTTGCATTGGCTCAGATCCCCAGGTCTGCATAAGTTGTTGGGATTGTTGGTGTTTCTTCAGTGGCTGTGGGATTGGTTTGTGAGGTGGATTCATCTGACCCAGCACAGCCATCACCCTCTGCCGCAGCCCTCTCAGTGATGCACAGGACTTGTGGTATCCTTCGTGTGACGGAAATAAACTGCTGCAGAGTTGGTTTTGTGGGATGTGGACTGATTGCACGGTGGAGCTCTACAAGAGTTTGGTGATCTGCTATCTTAGTTCAAGACCATGTTTGAAGTCGGTGCTGTTACGCAGTAGACCAGGAATGGGGGTCCTCCTTCCATAACTATTATATCCTCTTCTTTCACTGCTGTTGTGCCCCAACAGACACCCCATTTGCCAAGTTTTTTCTTTCCCTAGCTCATACATGACCATACATGTACTTTCCGTGCTGGTAGTCTTAGGCTACTACCAGAAGTGTAAGTGTAATAAATGCTTTAATTCATTGCAAAATAGCCAAAGAAAAGTGTGGCAGCTTGTAAAGCCTGAGGCGTAGTTGGGACCCAAAGTTCTCCCTCTTCTAAGATCACAGTTTATCAGAGTTCATGTAGGAGGTACCTCAGGCATTTTTTTCAGGTGGTGTCAGAGTGACAAAATGAATTTTCACGTGATGCTGGAATATGTTGTGTGCTGTCTGAGGTATGGGCTGTCAGATTCCCCATTGTTCACAATTCATGATGAACCTTCTAGCTACTATTCTGCAGAAATAGAAGGTACTGTGAAAATATAACTTGCCGGATATTTGCCTGGCAGTGCACGTGCGTTCCTGTGTGCTTGAGTTCACTGCAAATGTAACATTCAAGTATTTTTTGGGTTGTCTTTGCCAGACTTTTCTTCTGCAGCGAATTAAAACATTCCTCACTTGTTTTGAATTTCTAAGTTGGAGACATGTATTTGTCCCCAGAACATTAGGGACCAAATTCAAATGCCCATTTGAAAAAGAAAAGTCTGTACCTCTGCATCTGTGGAATAACTGTTGATCTAGGTGGGGTTGTTCCATATTTACACCTGTGGAATTAAGTGGAGCTTCACATGGAGGAAGACCCAAAACATATGGCAGTACCAGTTTTATTTAGAGCAACTTTTAATAGTTTCCACCATTTGATCTACTATATTGTAGATTTTATGGGTCAGTGTGGATAAAAAAATAAAATAAACATCTGGTTATGTACAACTTTGTTTGTATAGATTTATAGAGCCAGGAAGGGATGCAGCCCGTGTGTGGCTGTGGATTCAATAAACAGATACTGTGGTTATTTCTGCTTTTGGGGGAACAGTTGATCAACTGCAAATATCCCCTCTGCTGAGTTTGCTCAGCAAGCTGCTCAAGAGACTCTAGCCAATAATTATGTTTTCCAGGCATTTGGTGTTTTATGAACTTGTTTCTGATTTCTCCCCATATGCAAATGGAGGGTTTCAGCCAGGCCAAGGCACTGGGAGCAAAGTGCTGATGTGACATTTTGTGCCAGGATTTAGTAGGGTCCCCTGTAGCATGCAGTCAAGGGCGCTTTAGGGCTATTAAGCTGCTCAGCCACAGTGCCATGATGTTTCTGCTCGCCTCTCTCACACCATTAATTTCCTACCAGTTGTGAGTGGTTGTTTCCATGGGGCAGTGAAAATAAACCTATGGAACAGGGTGCCACAACATCTTTTTTGCCATTAGGCATGGATTTTTTTTTCTAATTTTATTTTTGTTGCTTTCAAAGGAGACTCCCTTTTTATTATTATTATTATTATTTGCAACATGTTCACCAGACAAAATGATTATGTTAAGGCAGAGACATCACATCACTTACATTTCATAGCTCAGTGCAATTTTCATAAAGTGCGAGGCAACATCCAAAAAAACATGACTCAGAATTAGAGTTTCAGAAGATTATTATATAGACATTATTTCCCTCAGGTCACAGGCTTTAGTCAAATTTGGAAGAGAATGAAATTGCCAACAGTGAAAAGCAGACAGAAAGGTATGAGTTCATGAGCAGAGAAATAACATTTTCATTTGTTCCTTCCCCATGGGAAAGATTCAACATTCCGGTAAATGGAGACGGTTATAAGAAATGAATTTTTGTCAGCAGGGATGTGATTTTAAGGCTCACTTATCCATTGGCAATCTAGATTTCTAACCCCAGGAATCTAGGAAATTGCTACAGAATGTAGTCTTTATTATAAACAAGTTTTTTTTTCTTTCTTTTCCTTTTTTTTTCCACCCTGTCCTTTTTAGTAGTTGAGATTTTTAAGGTGCAGGTCTATGTTTCTGTGAGCATTTCAAGGGGTCATATTGCCACAGAATTATTCTGTGTGGCTTGCTGTCCCTTTGAACTGTGTCTTCTGTGGTGCAGTGATCCCTCTCACCCAGAAATTCCTCTGATCATTGGAACAAGGATGTTTTTGAGAACTAAAAGCACCCCCAGCAATGTGTCATTTGCAGTAGGCTTTGCTCCCAAGGATCTAAGAACCATTCCTTGCTTTGTGCTTTTCTCCCTTACCCGTTTTTTAAGCTCTTCTATTCACACAGACAAGGAGAACCAAGCAGCAGAGAGATTTAGGGGATGTTTCTTGTTTTTACTATGTACAAATAGGAATGATTTGCAGGCTTTCCATGGCACAGTCCCTGTCAGACGACTTTATAATTAAAGAATTTTCTTCCAAGGGAAATGTTCATTTTTTCCTTCATCTGACTCTTGTAACCTCACTGTGCATTCAGATTCTGTGAGGATGTTCAAATGCTGTTACTGTGCCTCCTTGAGAGTAAAAGTGATTTCATGTAACCCTAAACCCTTCATTTCTGACGATGCAGATTGGCTCTCTAACATTATTATCTTCATATTTTTTAAAAAAATTTAATAACTTGAAAATATGTACATCTAAAACCTCCTTCCCTAGTGTGTTTTTGTCCATTTTAATATCTTCTCTTATGCCCAAGACCTATTTGCCTTACTGTATTATTATCAAGAAATGTTATTGCCATTGCCTGCCAACATCTTACTCACCGCAAATTGCATTAGTTCTGTTAGCTTCATTATTATTGTGTCTAAACTGTAGTATAATGATTATGGAACATCATGATAGAGGCTGATTAATAAATAAGAATTGATTACTCTGACTTTGTCCATTCTATTAGGCCTAGGAGATTTATAATGTTGATGGCATTTTCTGAAAAACTGCAAATGCTTCAGAAAGAGCTAAATAGGGGAATATAATTTCATCTTACAAATGCACAATCAAATTGCATTCCTTTGTCTCTACTAGCATGTAAGGGCAATCAGCGCAGTAGCATTAAGAGCCTCTGAGTGGATCACTCCCCGCATTTCGGCGTGGAACTGTTTTCCATTTGCTTTCCTTTCTTTTAAAATGTGCACGTCTGTGGTGTGTTTAATGGTGCTGGCTGGCGTCAGAGAAAGGGATACAGCTTTTCCTTCATGCAAACATACAACTTTTGCTAGTGTTTATTCAGAGATAGTATTTAAACATGCCTTGAGGAATGAAAAAAATTACTCTAAAGTACAAATGCATTACAGCTGTACTAGTGCATCTGCATTTCCTTATGTTGATGTGGTTCTGGGAGCCTGTGACACTACTGATAGGCTCCTGTTCCCTGCCGGTACTGCCTCATGCCTGTAACATACACATCCCTTTCTAAAGGACAGACTGTCTTATAAAGGGCCAAGACTGTGAAGAAATTAGGAACTGAACAGAAGTTTGCAATTATCGTAGATCACAGAATGGTTTGGGATGGAAGGGACCTTAAAGATCACCTAACTCCAACCCCCTGCCATGGGCAGGGACACCTCCCAATACACCAGGCTGCTCAAAGCCCCATCCCACCTGGCCTCGAACACCTCCAGGGATGGAGCATCCTCAGCTTCTTTGGGCAGCCTGTGCCAGAGACTCACCACCCTCATAGGAAAGAATGGCTTCCTGATATCTACACTAAACTTTACCAGTTTTTAGTTTAAAGCCATAATTACCCTTTGTCCTATCGCTGCACTCGCTGACAAAGAGTCCCTCACTGCTTTCCTGCAGCCCCCTTTAGGCACTGGCTGGCCACTCTAAGGTCTCTCCAGATCCTTCTCTTCTCTAGGCTGAACAGCCCCAACTCTTTCAGTCTGTCTGCACAGGAGAGGTGCATCCTCATGGCCATCCTCTGCACTCATTCTAGTACTTCCATGTCCTTTTTGTGGTGGGGGCCCCAGAGCTGAGTGCAGGACACCAGGTGGGGTCTCATGAGCGCAGAGCACAGGGTGACAACCCACTCCCTCACCCTGCTGCTTTGGATGCAGCCCAGGACATGGCTGGCTTTCTGAGCTGCAAGCTCATGTTGCTGGCTTCTTATTGAGATTCTTGTCAACCAGCACCCCCAGATCCTTCTCCTCAGGGCTGCTCTCAATCCATTTTGCACCCATTCTCCACCTGTATTTGTGGTTGAAATTGTTTCTATTTGTACTTTGTTTTTTTTCTTGTTTTACACACCTTTTTTGGAAACAGAATGCAAGTGGTTAAGCTTGTAGTGTCTCCTATGTGCTACAGGAAAGTGATCCATACATGGTGTCTGGGTGATAATAGTGGTGGATTGTGCTTGAATTGTGCACCAGCACCGCGTGATACTCCCCAGCTGCTGGGCACGATTGGATTGTACAAGTGTGGGACTGAGCCATCGTAGGACAGCTGTGTTGTGGCTGTAGCAGAAAGTGGCCATGGCCACTAGCCAGTGACCAGCTGGTAAGTTGGTTCTTGTGGGAAAGAAGTACAACTGGGTTGAAAAAGATCGAATCTTACATTTTAAGAAAATTTTCATTAGTAGTTGGTTGGATGTAGATTTTCCTTGCTTACCCTGAGTGAAGTAATGGTGCAGTTTTGTTGCCTGAGTTGGGGCTGTCTTATTTCTCTGAACAGTTTTAAGTTTGGAGGAGATGGAGCAGGAAGAGTGAAGTGTGACCCTCACAACTTTTGGGGTATTACTGACCTGTAAGAAAATAATGTAGTTCAAGAGACTACCTTGGAGTGATTTGTTCTCTGCCATCTTTGCAAGAAAAGCGTAATTTTCTGCATGTACTTGGTGTAATTCTGGCTGACGTCTGTCCCCGAGTGGTTAAATCTCACTGTAGCCAAGACGTTTTACAGTAGCAAGATTAATCCTTCTTAGGCTGTGAATTAGCTTTTTTCACCATCACTGTGGCCTTTATCACTGCCAAGGAGGCTGTCAATGCATGAATAATACAGCCAAACCCTTTGAGAAATTCCAGGCAGCTTCCCATTACCAGCGTGAGGAGGGATTTGGCAGGTATTCGAAGCACATGCATTTGTCATGAGAGGTTTGGGTGGGCTGGCAGGCAGGGGAAGCGCAGGTCTCGGGGCTGGCCGGCTCGGACAGGGACCTGCTGTTGTTGTATCCTTGTTGGTCTAAGGATGAGTTTCTGGAGGTGACAAGTCTTCGGGGGCTGTGTGGGGAAGTACCTGTTGGCAGCAGGGAGCGTGCCCCGGGTCTGGCCAGATGCTGCAGCAATAGGTAAAGGCAGAGTGTCTGTGCTAGGTCAGTGTTTTTCTTACAACACTCTTCTGAGCAACAGCATTAAATGGAGCTTTAGCAGCTTTTTTTTTTTTTTTTTTTTGCCTTTTTTTTTTTTTTTATTCTTTCTGTAAGAAAACGCTACATTTGCCAGTGAACTCCTATGAAAGCACTGCTTGTGTTCCTGGGGTATTTATTGTAATTCCTAGAGCTGTCAATCAGGGCTCAGGCCTCGTGCAGACACAGGCTCACATTGCTTACAGTCTATGAGAAATATAATGATCTGCACCTAGTGAAGGGAAGCATTTAATGAAATCTCTTTCAGACATGGGAAACGAAGGTTTTTACTGCTTGTTGATAAAGTCATTCTCTTCTTACTAAGTGTACTGTTGGGAATGGAACAGAAAGCTCTTGTGTCTGATTGTTTCTTTTGCTGGAGTTAATGTTTTGAATACACGTTTGGCTCTGGAATAAATGTTTTATGTTATAGTCTGGTTGTGCCTGTGCGAAGAAGGAGTAATAGACCCATGCTACTCAACAATTGTGAGAGTCGTCAGTTGGTTCAGGGGAAATGGAAATTTTAGTGGAAAAAATCCCACAGATATAGCTCGGGTTGCTACAACCCTATCTGAGCCAGGGCAATTGTTGGACCACCAATGTTCTAACGCAGTGTGCTGCCCTCAAATATTTTATTTTGCTGTGGAGCTCTGCTGCCTGGACGTATCCTGTTGGACTGGATTAAACCTGCAGAAGAACCCGGGCGCTCTTTGATTGCAGATCCAGCGTGACCAGTCACATGTAGGGGTTAGAAGAAGCCAATGCTGCTTCTGCTGTTTTGAGTATGCACGGCTGGGCAGCAGCTTTAAAGCCACCAGGCCCTACCTGTGAAACCATCCTTAGAGATCACTCTGAACAGAGGAGGAAAGAAACAGGTTTGTGGTTCATTAGTAGTAGAAACCCCGAGAAGCAAAGCAATGTTTTTTTTTCTTTTGTAGCTGACACAAAGCTTCACCAACAAGAGCACACCAGTCCCTCCAGGAGCTGGCAGCTGCCAACTTGATTTCTCTGCCCCAGGCAAGACAGAGAGTAGAGCCATCCCCAATTTACCACTGTAATTTAGCTTAAGATGTGCTTTGTCTGCACTTAAAACTGGGCATCAGTTTAGCTTTATGAAGAAGATAATTCTGAAGTTTTGGGCTTTGTAGTTGCTTTTTGCATGTTTGTTTGTTTTTTCAGCATTCCAAAACCAGCAACTCTCTCAAGATTTATTTATTTGTTTACTAACAGTGTGTTATACTGTTGTAACCATTGTGTTGGAGGATTTTTTTTCATCTGCAGCTGCTTTCCAATGCATTTCTCTTCCCCTGCCTTTTTTTCAGACAACACCCGGATCTTGGAAATAGAGCACCTCTTCCTTCCCCTTGCTCAGCTCTTGGCTGGCACCAGTCAGTGTCCAGTTGGTAGGGAAGGAATTGTGGCAGTTGTTTTAGTGGTTCATTGTGAAAAACTCTCCTGTCTCCTACTTGGTCCTGAGGGCAATTACTGAAGTTTGGGGGGAAAAAAAGGATTGAACACACTGCAGGATTTTTACTTTATTCCTCTTACAGAGTTGCAAGGGGAAAAAATGAGGACTGGCTGTATTTTGGCTACAGTTCAGGTATTTCTTTCTGTCCTGTCCTGAGCATGGGACACTATATCCACCTTTGGCAGAAAGCATTTAATAAGAGGATTTTATTGTAAGGAAAAACTGCACCATCTTCTCTGTAAATTCCACACTGCTTTTTTTTTTTTTTTTTTTGTAATAGTCACTCCTAAAGTGTAAGTGCAAATAGCAAACTGGCAGCCTGGAGTCTGAGGTCACTTTTGTGTCCTCAAAGCAGAGCCAACACAGCAGTGGAAAGCACTCCATCCTGCCAGCTCAACTTTCATCGGACCTGGAGGGACTGTCTCAAAGGGCATCAATTTGTGTTCCCATTGTACCTTCAATTTGCCTGTTGAGACAACCGCTTGTCAGAGGTATTTTTGAAAACAAGAGCTGAGTTCTCAGGAGTTTTGAGCACCCTTTCTGGTGCAGTTTTGTTTTTGGTTTTGGTTTTGGTTTGGTTTGGTTTGGTTTTCTTGCAGGGGGTCAGCATGAGGAATCAGCCCCGTTCCAGAAAGTCAGCTTTTTTTCGTAGCATCAGTTGAAAAGATACCTAGGATCTGCACCACCTAGAGCTGCTAGCCAACTCCAACAGCCATGTGTAAACCTGGAATGAAAGACAGGAGGGTTGGCTGTGGGTGACTTATAACAGGAGAACATGCTCTGTATGTTTCCTGCTCCAAAAGAAATAAGAGAAATTAGGCCAGTGGTTTGGTAAATTATATGAAAAATAGACCTTGCTTGCTAATGGAGTGTGAAGAAGCTGATGTACTGAAGAAATATTTCATATTTCTCTGAGGAGAAAAAATGATAAACTCGATGGTGTGTGATTTATTCATGTTTCTGAAGGTAAAGAAGAATCCTGAAGTCAACTGTCTGTTTCACACTGAGACCAATATCAGGATTTACACTGGGATTTAGTGGTTGGGGTTTGTTATGAGTACTGCAGAGGAGAGAAGCATTGATTAATGATGGAGTTGGAAAAGCCTGCTCACAGACTGGGTGGGTATGCAGAAGCCACAGCCTTTCACACATAGCTGTTTTACTGCTTCAAAACACAATGACAAATAGGTTAAATTTATTGGGGTTTGTTTTGGTATTTTTTTGTTTTGTTTTGTGGTTGCTCTGTTTCTTTGCTATCATTCTCTTTGCACAATCAGAGCTTTGCCCTTCACAGCAACAGAAGCACTCCAGTCCTGTTATTCTATTAGCCTGATTCATGATGTATCTTTCTGGTGAACTGCTTATGAACAGGGTCATCAAAGCCTTATGTAATTTAGAAATTCAATTGACAGTTTCCTAGGACCAGGAGGTTTGCTTTTCTTTGTTCAGCTCCTGAAAGAGTGGACCTTCATCTGACTCTTGAGAGAGAGCTCCATAGTTCAGAAAAGAGCACATCTTCTTTTGCTATTTGGCCTCATCACTAGCTGCTGTGATATATGGTCTTGAAGATGAACTATGTGAAAGAAAAGACCTTCAAATCTGACATCCTGTGATAGAAAAGAAGCAGGGAAAGAAACAAACCCAAGACAGAGAGAGAAGCTTAGAAGGTAGGCCATATGGGAGAATATGTGCTTTTTCAGGGGTGAAGTGGGTTATCAAACACAGGGAAAAGAAGTGTGGGCACAGAGGCTTTGGGGTTACTCTGCATTGTGCTTGTTTCCACAAATTTTGACCTTCAAAATATATATTAAATTGTAGTCACTGTCTGAACAAGGTCTGAATTGTGGAAACAATAGCATTGTTGAGTCAATCAAACGTTGGTGAAACAAGGTCAGAGGAAAGAGAGGCCAAACTCAAACTGCCAACTGCAGTGGTCTTTGCACTGCAGTAAACGGTCTCCTAAGACTGTCTCCTAAGACATGAAGGCAAGATAATAGATTTTGACTAGACTTTCCTCAGTTCATGAAGAGGTGGTAGCATGGCAGAAATTGCAAAGGTGCTTGAGAGAGAAGATGATAAGCAGTTGTTAAAAATTGTACTCTGGGTGTTGACATAATGGCAAGGGTATAGTTAGGTGAGCAGTTGGAGTGGGGCTTAATAGTACAGTATTTTAAAGGTTATGAGAAGTGGCAGAAAACTAAACCAAGTGGTGAAAAATACACATTTAGTGTATTTTTCAGTGCCTGAAGCACCATTCTGAGTGTATTTGGAAAGGGCACGTTCACAGATGTTAAGGCCAGAGGGCAGGCAGTGGTCTACAAAACCTTTCACCTTTTGGGTCACTAGTTCAAAATTACCCTGCTTCATCTAAAAGTCATTGCCATCTGTTGGGTGGCTGCAGGCCAACATGGAATAAATGAATGGCATCAATCCGAGCACAGACAACTGCAAAGGTATTATCACACATTAAGACCTCTTCTGATGGCCTTGAGGTTAAAGGGGGTAACTGACCTGTCATGCCCCAAAAGAAGGTTCACTCGCTGAGCAGTGCATGGGAGCAGTTGTGAGGCTGCCACATTTACTTCTTTTGTACATAAAAGGAGCAATTGGGTGTCCCAGCCACGTCCTGGTAACACGCTTCCTCAGCATTATGCTGTGATGGTTTTAATATGCGCATGTGTATGTTTTCAAAAATAAATATTTAAAATTAGGAAATTCAGGGATAAAACAATAGTTAGGGCTCACGGAGGATGCATACACACGTGTATGTCTTCCACATGCCGTCAGGAAGATCTGTTCATTCCTCACATTGTCTGGGGAGGTTTTTGCTGCAGTGGGGTGCCCACTAAAGAAGCCTTGGCCATAAGCACTGCTAAATGACAGCTGGAAGACGTGCAGCCTGAGTTCATTTGTTTATTCTTATCTGGTAGGCTCAGAACAAACTGATGAACAGTTTGATTTGACAAGGTCATTCAGAGGATTTGTGAGGATTAACCTATTTGTGGCATTTACTGAGGAGATCAGACAGGTCATGAAGATTGGCATTAGGGAGTCTAAGAAGATCCTCTTTCCCTCCCCTCTCCCCTGAAAACCTCAATCCAATTATTGTCTTATTTTTGACTAAATAAAAGCGAAATGAGCATGTACTGTCCTGCATGTAAGTAGGTGGTACTGTGGCTTAAAATCAGGGCAGGGCTCCCAGTGCTCAGCCTTTCTGGACTGTCTACCTGGTGTGATGAGGTTGTTCACACACTTGGACGCATCACGGCTGCTAATGGCCTTCTAAGTTTCTACCCGTGTACCTCCTTGTAGGAAGGGGAAAAAAAGTCATCCTTGTGTGTTGAAGGAAGCCTTGATATAATGGATATTGTTACTTACACTTGCATATTCAGAGATAACGCTGGAGTTTGAGGAAATGCCTTTGGAAATTATTATAAAAACACACTAGCTAATTTTATAAAACACATCTTTCCTTCTGGGCAAATCAGTGTCTCTTTGTGTGCAGAATGCATAGTGAAACCTCGCAGTGATGCTCTCTGTATTCATTACTTTTGCTAACACGTGTTGGAGGAAAGGAACATGCTTTCTTTATCTATTTGTTCCCAAATATTCAATATCCAGACTGTAAAGCAGTGTTGAATAGCCATCTATTTATGTCGTCAGTTCTTCCTCTGTCAGGACGTTTCCTATTTACTGTTTCTTCTCCCTGCTTGCAAGACCACTGAAATACCTTTTGCTGAATTATGTTTAGTACAGCCTATTTATTTTTCAGTAGCACTACAAACACTGACTGTTTTATTGTGTAAGGTGCTGTATATCTCCTCAGCCAGAGCAAGACGTTCCTCTGAAGAACTTCCCAATCTCACAGACAGAGCCAGGGAAAGGCACGTTGCTTTTCTGCTGCCACGCAGGCACTAGGGGTAGGGACGCGTGACATGACTTACTCAGTGTGCACAAGGAGCTATGACACACCTGGGTGCGGAAAACAGATTTTTAGTCTTGTATCAAAACAAAAGAGAAACAAAAGAACACCACCACCACAAAAACAAAACAAAACAAAAAACTTTCATTAAAGATTGTTTGAGTATAATACTCATTCAGTCTCTGATGTATGCCAGGAGCTGTGGCAGGGCTATGTCCCAGCAGTGGCCGGCCTCTGTCTGAAACATGTTTCTCCTGATTTGTGGTGCTGTGTCACTGCAGGTGACTTCACCACAGTGGTTTACTCCCAGAAGGCTGCTTGGGGAGCTGGTCACTGGCTCCTGGGTGTGTGGAGGGGGACAGTGCTCACTGGGGGGCTTGGCCTCAATCTTGAAAGCCTTTTGGTTATTGGTAGGATTGGTAAGAAGTGGTGTAGCTGCAGGAGGCTGGATGGATATGCTGATGTATGCTGGGGCTCTGAGTGCTGGGGCTCTGACTACCGAACTGTGGGATTCATAAAATGCTGTAAATTGTATTATCACTGATGGGGGGAGGGGGGAGGGGAGGGGTTAATTATTAATTTATTCTTTAATTAAAACTAATTTAAAATAATTTCGTAGGGTAGGAAGCCATTCATTAGGGCACTGAGAAGGAAATGACTACATAAACTGGACCATGAGACATCATCTAAACCCAGATGATTGCTTTATTGATACTGCTGACTGAAGAAACCAGCTCCAAAAGGCATGTCTGCTCGCTGCAGTCCTGGTTAGGCTGTGGCCTTCAGACCAGTGAACGCTGCCAGGGGAATGTCTGGTGACAGGAAGGGTGCCCATGGTCAGCTCTAGTCTGCCTGGATATTCCTGACCAGCTTTGTCATCCCTGGTTTGTCTTTTTCATCCCCTTTTTGCCAGATATCACAGGGTCAGAGCAAGAACAGCAGCAACTGTATCTTTCTGCCAACAAAGGAGAGTTTGGTTTGTGTGACGTTCTGGTGTATTGCGAAGGAAGCAGCAAGGTTACTCCAGAAGAAACCAGATCTTTGTTAAATTACTTTGCCTTTTTTGCTTCCTCAGAATGAGATCTGGCAGGTTTTAACTTGTTTCCAAATGCAGAGCTGCCACTCGGCTAGGTTTTAGTGTTTGCTGGCCTGGCTCATGTTGTGGCGTGTGTTGAAGAGCTGCATATTCCAATTAATTTTTTATGATCCCGCACAAGGGGGAGATAAGTTAATCTGAACCAAATGTGCGGTTAGCACCGTGATACCTGCTGCTTCACTCAGGGAATCTAGATGACAATGTTTCTGGCTCCATAGAAAGGAGAGAGTAATTTCAACTCAAGGCTATATAGGAGAAACGTTGAATTGGATAGTTTAAGACAGTTTCCAATCTAAAAGAAATGCGGACCAGATACACGACCCTCAAGAAATTCTTTAAGATTTTTGAAATGTGTTCAGAAAATGTATTAAAACCATATAGCATGCTGATTGAACAAATCTTGTCTTTCCCCAAGAGCTTTCTTCACCTCAACTTTCATCCCTCAGATTTTAGTGATTGCTCAGAGCCCATCTGGGTGTACTGTGCTCCTTTGTGCCAGACCATGTCACACTCTCAAGAAAGGATTGGGCATTGGTTGGTGTGGGCTGGGCTATGGACTGGAGCATCCCCGGCAAGACCATTGATCGAGTGCTCTGTGACGGGTGCTTAATGCACTAAAAACACTGACTGTATCGTTAGTGTCGTATTGATTACTTCTGAACATAAATGAATGCCTAGTGAAATGTTTATTTTCTACTTAATAAAAATCACAAGGAGAAAAATATTGCTGTTTCCTACTTGGCACCTAGTTCCTGCTCTCACTTACCTGACTGCTCTTTCTTGAATCGTCTTTTTAATAGCCAAAGATACCGTAACAAATGGTGATTGGTCTTAAATCAAATTAGTAGAACTGCTGGGTAATGCACCATAGTTTTCATTGAGTGAGGAAGCAGGTCTGAAAGAGATGAAATAGGAAGCAAATTACCTTCTGCTTTCTTAAGGATGCTGCGAAAACCAATATTGAAATGCCTGTTTATTCTCAGTCCCTACCCCCCACCCTGTGACAGCTGTTCTTAAACCTTCTAAAAAGTCATAACCATCCTCTTTATGATCTATTCCTTTTTATAACATTTATGTTGCAGGGAAAGTTGTCTAGTTGTTTTAGTGATGCCTGGCTTCTCTTCCTGGCTCTGCTATTGTCTTTGGCCCTGATTCAGCAAAGCACTTAAGCACATGATTATCTTTACTTTTATGGGATGGTACATGTGTTTACAGCTAAGCATGTGCTTAAGTGCTTTGCTGAATCAGAGATTTTGTCTGTAACCTTGGATTTATGTCTCAACCTACTCACAAGTAAAATGAGCTTAATAGTTACCTCCAGTGATACTATGAAATGCAAGTAAAACACAGAGCGGCTTGAGTTTTTCACAAAAGCAAAACCCAAATGTATAATATTTTATATATTGCTTTGTTTCATTGTAAACAAGTCTGTAGTAGCTCTCTCTAGCAAGAGACATCTACTTTCTGACATTATCAGTAATCCATTACATATATTGTTCCCTCTAGCTTTGTTGTTCTTGTCTTCACAGTTTATTTGTCAAAACAGTGCTCTGTCACCTTTGGTGGTGTCTTTAGACACGTAGGTGTGTAATGTAAAAACCTCCGTTCTCAGAGTCTGGGCTTGGAACTACCGCTCCTTTGAAATAAATTAGGATAGTACATCTAAATCCTGTTGGCAGCTTGGAAAATATCACCCTCTGGATTTGTAATAATCTGCTGGGATTGGACTCTAGTGCTTTGGCTGATATGACAGGAGAAGCGACTTTTAAATCCTCACTAAAAAATCAGTTTTCTTTGGTTGATTTCCAGCACGCTCAGGAGGTGCCTGAGCACTGTTCAGGATTACCCATGTCTGCCCGTAGTTCAGTTTCCCTGTGCTCATTTCCTCAGAACAAAACCAACTTTCAGCACATGGCACTCAGCTCCGCTCTCTGTGCAGTGCCGAGGGAGAGGAGAGGCCCTCATCCCTTCCGTGCAGGCAGGTAACAACTGCAGGGCTGAGTCCTGGAGCCTCCTTTCTGGGTGTTTTATTACTTTTGTACCTGCTTTTCTTAATCGTATTGTATATGTTAGTCATTAAATCGTGGGCAACTAGCACAAATTGAGATACTGGAGCTTTTGTACTGGTTAAAGAGTGGATAGAGCCATTAGTTAATGGTTCATACCACAAGAACAAGTAAAGCAATTTTAAAAAAAAAAATTGTTGTTGTTAGGAGCACTTCCTCTTGCTTTTGAGGACAATACTTTTTTTTTCTTACTGTACTCATTTTTTTACTTAGGCATAATAATGTGTAAACACCATGCTGAATTTTGTGTTCTACCCATGTACAATAGTGTGACCCATTGCTCCACTAATGATACAGAAGCTCCTAATAAAATAAAGAGATTTTCCTTATATATCATATTAGCACTTGTCCCATCTCATTGTGGGACTATATCATTGTCGCACCAAACACAGTGTGCTTTTTTTTTTTTATCATATTACTAAAGGCATATGTACAAGAAGAGGATTGTATTACATTTTGTTATTATTTTCAGCTCTATGTGATAAGCTTTGCTGCCAAGAACCCATGAAACTCTTAATATTTTGTAATACTTTTTAAAACCTCTTAAAATCATAGTCCCCTTAGCGCAAGGGTATTAGTCTACTCCCTTTTTTAAAGCCTTAGAATACAATATCCCATCCTGTTAAACATCCAGTATGCATTGTTGAAAATCTTTGAAGAATGCCAGGTTTTGTATTACTGCTTTTTAGAGAAAGTAATTTTAGATTTGAGCTTATGATCTTCATGCACAGTCATTTGCATTTGGGCTTCACAGTGTCTCAAGTTTTGTATATATTTCTTTCTGCATGAAAATAAGTAATTAAATTCTCTGTCTTGACTAGGTGAAGTATAATGGCAGTTTGAAATACTCCCTAGAGATAATAAACTTTGTACCAACTCAGTCTCAATAAGTAGATTTTACCATATAGAGAGGGCTGTCTGGGAACTTTTCCTATAAAATAAACAATAATGCAAAGTCATTCAAACAATAGAGAGTCTTTTGAGAGGTATTCTTTGACAATTTTTTGATATACTGTATGTTTGAAAACGTTGAGTTTTAAATACCTAAAACGAACAGATTGTAAAAGAGCTTCTAGGTTGAAAGTTAGCCTTTCAAGGAAGTTTGGCACTAAGACAGGCACAGGGCTGTTCTTACACCAGAATGCTCAGGCTCAGCACTTCAATCTGCCTCAGGGACTTAAACCCTCACTTGAATAAAATTAAATGATTGTACAATAACTAGAGATAAAAAAATGAGCATGCTTAATGCAGAGCTGCAATTCTAGCTCTCTGTTGTCTATCAAGAGAACTAATATTAATTGAACAATACTCTAAAAATAAACTCTGTGGATCCATTGTTTGGATTTCAATGAAGAGAGCAAATGGGAGAAGGTAGTGAGATGTTCTGTGTCAGCATCAGGCAGGTCTGAACTGAATTCTCAGTTCATTCTTAGTGGGAATGTCTCATGTTTTCTGAGCATGAGAACATTTAGAACAGCCCAACTTCAACCCTCTGAGTGTGCAGTTTCCTACATGATCATCTGATCGTGTTGTCCAAAGCGAGGGCTGTGTATTCTAGGTGAGATGAATTTCACTCTTAAGAGCATTGAGATGATTTCCCAGTTTCTCTGCATGGGTGTAAACACTGGCTCTTAAAACGAGTAAGTTAGGAGAGGACCAAGTGTATGCTGCGTTGGGGTATTAGGAAATACTCGAGGGGCATAAGGAGAAAAGGCTCCATGTGTTGTATGCATGTAAGATTGACATGTATTTCATGTAAGTGATACCTGCAAAGAAAACTGATTTTTTTTTTTTTTGCCTCTTCTATTAAGATGAAATTTCTAAGTCAGCATATTCTTTGTGACATGGTTTTGAGGCTTCTGAAAAAAATCCAGGTTAACCAAATACCAACAGTGTTTCAGGAGTTTTTAATCTTGCCTCCGGTAGTTACTGAGAATTGCAGTTACACAGAGGTAGAGATCTGCACAAGCCATCTTCTGCAAGTGACATCTTTCAGATACTGGATCACTCTCTTTCTTTTTATGCTTTCAGATACTGGATCACGCTCATTCTCAAATTCTAAATAGTGTCATTTCAGTTGCATTTTTGTCCTAAATGACTTTTAAATTAGCCAGATATTTTCTTGCAGTGGAATTCCAATCATTTAAGAAGTTCTCTGTTCCCAGCTGACAGTTACCAACAGCTTCATGTCTGTCACCCCCTCCACCACTGATACCTGCAGTGCTGTTGCAATCCAGGAATTTGCAGTAGCAGAGGACAGGGATTCCTCAGTTTCTTTGTATCTTCTATTTTTTTTAGAGGCCCAGAAGAACTGTCCTGCCTTCTGCTTCCTCTTTTGGTCCTATTCCCTCTATCAGCTAAATTGCAATGCTTGACAGCATGAGCACTTCTGACCCCTGTCCATGCAAAGTGAAACAAGTTAGCTTAAACTGCTGCTGAAGGTGATTAATGCTGACCTGTTTCATTTCCCACTGGACCAGGCCAGTTGAAGCAGTTGCATCAAATTGCTTAGTGCACATCAGCTGTAAGAGTGAATAACTTCTTACACTGCTTGAATTACACCCCAAGAATCCACACAAAACCAGAGGAAGATTTCTGCTCTTAATCATGGTGTCCACACAGAGGTTTAGCGCTGTTCAATTAGCACACTTTACAGGTTTATTCAGATTAACTTCCACATTTGTAAGTGTGAACAGCAAGCCCTTAATGACATTTGGCTCTGCAATTCAGCTGTTATTTTCTTAAACCCAGTTCTTAGGTAATTGATATGGTTGCACTTTCACTCATCAGTAAGCATTCAGCTGCAAGGATCAAGTTGGAATACATTTCTTTGTGCTTTCTAAAGTAGAAGAGAATTTTACACCTTTTTGAGTGTCATTCAGCTGTACATTATAGCTTTCTGGTGATGCCAGCTAGAACTAATTTTAATCTTACCAAGCCTGCAAGAAGATGAGTATTTTGACATGGGAGTTCCAAGGAACCTAAAGGAATTAGGGTCTTTTTAAAGACCTGATTTCTTCTTCTGCTCACCTGTCTGCTTTGAGAACATTTTTATTTTAAGGCCCTTGATGTGTTTATCAAGTGCCTGGTGACAGGACGAGGGGGATTGGGCTAAAGTTGCAACAGGGGAGGTTTAGGTTTGATGTTAAGAACAACTTTTTTATGGAAAGGGTTGTTAGGCATTGGAACGAGCTGCCCTGGGAAGTGGTGGAGTCACCATCCCTGGAGGTCTTTAAAAGACGTTTAGATGTAGAGCTTAGGGATATGGTTTAGTGGAGGGCTTGTTAGCGTTAGGTCAGAGGTTGGACTCGGTGATCTTGAGGTCTCTTCCAACCTAGAAATTCTGTGATTCTGTGACTTGTCCAGTCAGGCAGTACTCATGACAATCTGTATAAAGAGTATCTCAATGTTTTTTATAATTTTAATTGAAAGAGATGTTAAAGGGGAGCTAAAATGAAGAAGTTGGCTACAGTGGCATATTAAGACCTGTCACAACCAAGAAGCTGGGACATAAATGTCAGTGAGTCCTGATCAGTCGTGTGGTGGAGGGTGACAGAGCTGGTGCAGGAGCTTAAAAGAAGCGTAAAACAAAACTGCCATTAATCTTGCCTCACCAGTCTTTCACTATTTACCTTCATGTTTATTATTTCATATGATTTTCCCCTTCCATTCCTTAGAGAATATTATTAAATATAATGAATTCAGTTAGTTACAGGCCCCATATCCAGGCTTAGCCTTAGAAGCTCCAGCTTCCCTTTGATCTTCGACATACCAAAATGTGTGATTATGCTATGAAAAGATAATAGAGAGAACATCAAAGGAAAGTTGAAAAACGCCAATGTGGCTTAGTAACATAACAGCTTAAGAATAGCAGCATAACATGAAGACAACCCTAGTTATGTCTTAATGCATTTTAATATGTACTCTGCAAAAACACTGTAACACTAGTGGCTGCAAAATAGGAAACTCTCACTTCTCCAAGAAGTCTTTTTGAATAGAGGATATATTTGCAAGTTACATATTACAGTCATGATAAGTTGGGTGGAGGAAGTTAGGTTCATCTGGTTGATCACTCTGGAGACTTTTCAGTTCATCGCTGAGCTCCTGTCATATTCCCTACCAGAGTTAGTCAGGGCTTTAACCTTTAAAGACAACAATAACTGTCTCCCATGGGAACATCAAAGCTGGTTTTGGCCAAAAAGGTAATTCAGGTGTACTTACTGTACCTCAAGCTAAATGTCAAATGTGATTAAACGCTGCTGTCTTGTCTTGCTTTAAGTAACAAAGCATAGCAACTTAGGAGTGGCTGCGAGCTCTTAAATATCTCTGTTTTGCTTTTCCTTCAGTCTGAATGTAGCGCTGTCACTCGGATGGCTCTTCCTCCCCAGGCAAATGCATCATATTTGGGAGAGATGGGATGGAGGCAGAAGGGAGTGCTTATTGTGTAAAAATCTCCCTTCTATAAAGGACCCCCACCCCAAATAGTGTGTGATGTCTTCAACGTATCTGTGGCACTTGTATTTGCTTGTTACAGTATCTGTCCTTCATCCAAGGGATTAACCTCCACTTAGCAGACTGTTCAGGGAAGCACAGCGCTGGCTGTTGAGAATTAATTGTTCAAATGCAAAACCTGAAAGATGGAAGGATAAATGTGGTCTAACCATGGCCTTACAGAAGGGGAGAAGCAGTGGCCCTGACTCCTGCCCTAGCCACTTCTCTGGGGCCACTGACAGCGCCGAGCACTTGCTCCAAAGTTCTTGTTGATCACACTGTTGTTTACATGTGGACCCTTGGGCATTCAAGGGGTATCTTGTGTATCTTGTGGAGATTTGTATATGACATTAGTGTTTTAGACCATCTTGAGTTCTGAGAAAAGTGCCCCAAATAGCAGTAAGACTGAAGGTTTGTTGTTTGTAGCAAGCACTCAGCATCTTAAACACTCATCAGCTTAAGTTATTGGTTACTTTTGAAAATCTCAGCACTTACTTATGTGGTCATACTTAGAAAGGATGCATTTTTGCAGGTTTTACTAGACTGAAGTAAATACAAGATTCAGCTTTTGCTAGAGAGCTTCCTGTCATGGTGGCCAGTGGTCAGAAATTGGCTGTAGGGAGGAGTGAGCTATCATGCATAACTCCTCCAGCAGCATTAAACAAGTATTTTTTCATGACAGGCGTGATTATGTGGCTTTTATGCATGCAGTAGGTAAAACCTTAATATCCAAGGTCTTTTGCCTTGAGGACAGGGAATTTATTTGGAATAAGTCTGTGTTCATATTCACTGTGTGTTTCTGTGGATGTGCGTCGGATTCCATTACAAAATAACCATTAGTATTTTTGTGATGAGGGTTGTATCCCTCCTTCTCTTTTTTAACAGTCTTCTGAACATCTTTCAAAGAGCGATGGAAAGCTGTTGTACGCAGACACCTGAAAGTTCAAAAAATCAACTTGTCTGAAGTTTTGCTTTGTTTTTGTTTTTAATGTTTCTGTTAGCCACAAAACCTTTCCAAACAGCCAAAACAGACTTAAATGATCCAGAAAAATGATCTTGTGAGCTCCTGTGCTTTAATCTTCTAGAAGGGGAGAGGACACGCACAACCTAGTTGCCCTTTAGTCCCTTCTGTCCCTATTGTGTTGTCTTCATCAGGGGCAGTGGTCCCAATTTTCTACCCTGTTTTTCTTCATTCATATTAATACTTGTAATTTCTTAAGATGTGAAGGAATGTGAGGCCCCACGGTATGCAGTACTGTTTAGGAAATACACCTTACAAGCTAAGTGAAATGTGCTACTCCTTTCTTATTTACTTGTTACAGGGAAACACCAGCTAGCTTAAGGTGTCTGGGGTACGGAGTACTGCGATAGTGCCTGGTACCTCCGTCTCAGCACAGCCTCTCTCACTGCTGAATTTTGTCTTTCACTGAGGAATAAAAGGTAGAAAATAGACATTCCAGGTTGAATTGATGGAGTGATGGTTTAGTTTTCTTGATTGTTTCAATTCCAGTTCTTACATTTCCAGAAACTTTTTTATTTGTTCAGATCTTCTGTTGTGGTAGACAGCCATCAAGATACAGCTCTGATGATTTTGAGATTTTGTCTGGATTTTAAATGAAAATGTGAACTTGGGTTGCTCTTCCTCTTTGTAACAGATAACCAAGCTAAAACATTTCAGTAGATAATCAGCCACACAGTAACCTGGGATGGGTTTTCCACGTGTATAAGGAAAAGGTCGTTTGTACTAAAGTCTATTTATTTACAGTTTTTTAAGGTCAGCATGTAGCTTAACAGACAAAAAATGCTAGAAGCCCTCCCCATAGTTAAAGCATGACCATAAAAACATTCACTTTCCTCTAAAACATTGGACCTGGTCCCGGTTGCAGTGCAGCAGAGCTCAGAGGCCACGGACGAGGGGGGAAATCCTCCAGCCCCGGCGTTCGGCTGCGCCAGAGGGAGCGGGGCGCTGCCCGACGCGTGCTGCCAGCACCGTGCCCTCTCTGCTGCCACGGGGCAGAGGAGAAACAGGCTTTCACCTCGCGTTTCCCCCACAGACCTCTGGTTCGCAGAGAGGTTCATGCTTGGGAGCTGATGTTGCACAATCAAAGCCCTTCCTAACAGGGCTGTCTGTGCCTTTTTAGCCTTTTGTGCCCATACATCCCTGCTATCTCCTCCGAGACAGCCTTGAAACGCAGTTAGCTGTTGTTTTTAAATACGATCGATGTAGTTCTAGTCTGCTGCTTTAATGAATTGTAGAATCATAAAATAATTCAGGTTGAAGGGACCTCAGGCGGCCTCTCGCCCAGCCTCCCGCTCAGGCAGGGCCAGCTGTTAGATCAGACCAGGTTTCTCAGGGCTCGATCCCATCAGGGCTCAAAAATCCTTGCTTCCCCTCCATCCCCTGCCCGTGCCCTGCTGGCATCACCCAAGATGCCGTTACCTCCTCAGCTGGGCTCGCTGCTGGCCCACCCCTGGCCAACTCCCATCCCCCAGGACTTGTGTGGCAGAGCTCTCCCCAGCCGGGAGCCTTGCAAAGGGCAATTCCTTCTCTGTGAAGCCATGTGGAGATGTCCCTCACCAGCCTCTTACACCCCAGATAGCCTCAGAGAAGGTTTTTTTCTGTTCCTTAAATGCAAAATAAAGAAGTAGGGAAAAAGAAAAAAATATATATTGTATTTAGCTTGCTGCAAATGACAGTGTAGAAGACATTCCAGTGCACTCTGCCTCAGAAGAAGGTGACTTCTGCCTTCCAGTGACAAATGAAAAAGGCAGCTCAAACTCGTGCTGCCTGGACTTACTGGGGATGCTGCTTAGTGAGCAGTGCTCTGTCCCTCGCAGCTTGCAGAACCTTTCAATACAGCAGTGCTATTTCCTTCCACCTTCCCCTCAAAGTCCTCGTACCTTTTGAATGCCAACATTGCCAATTTTAGTATTTTGATTCATGTATTTCCGCCAAGGTGATGTGTTCAGAACAAGCACTATAGTTACTGGACTTCGGCTGTCTGGGACAGACACCGAAAGCAAGATGCCAAAGAAAAACAAAAGCAATGGGATGTAGAAGAAAAGCGAGGCACAAGAGGCACAAGATTGTGTTTTGAACAATTCACATTCTCTTTTCTGTAGTTGCTGGAGACATGGCCTGTTGAACATGAGTACAAATACTAGTTTCAGATTGAAAGCAAAGTAAAAATAGGCCAGATTATATTAAAATTGTTTGAGAGAACATTTTTATTAAGCCTTATACCTAAAGGGATCTAATAGCATTCATGCCAATACATGGTAGCTACAAGACTCTGTTTTCTCTTCCTCTATACCAAAACAATTTTTGAGAAATGAGAAATGCGAAGCTGGGAGGAGACCTCAGAGATGCTGCGGATGAGGCTGTTGTGGCTTTAAGACCTGCAGTCAGTAGGTGGTAGTGAAGATACGGCAATGGGAGATGGGCAGGCAGTCTCCTAATGCCTCGTTAGCCACTTTGATTTTAGGTGGAGGATGGGCAAGGGGAGTGGGAAGAGCTGTGGTCTATTTGGGGAAAAAAATATCACAGCCTATTAGTTAGAAGCAATGAAATGGAGACAACTTCAGGGACTCCATTAAGTGCAGTGTGTTTAGGCAGACAGAGTCCCCAGGTGAGGAGTGCTATTCTAGAGGATTGTGTACTGCAAAATAATTGGACTTGGGAAATCAACTGGGCTTCAGTGGCCTCGTGTAGTCTGATACCAGGGAAGGAAGGGGGGGAGGATGGGGACGTTTCCTTTTTCTTGCCTTTTTTTTCTTCTAGTCTAAAAGCTGCAATGAATACAAGGAGGAAACGTCATGCTAGATAGATTTACTGTCAATAGTTGTTTGAATAATACAAACAATGGCTATAATTAAATTTCATTTTGGCAGGGGAGTATTCAGAGCATGTCATCATAACACCAGCTTGTAGTATATTATTCTCTTGGCATCCTGGACTTTTCCTGTTGCATTCGCTGAATAGAAATGATCGAGAATTCAATCAGAAAAGGCTGAATCTGCAGGGATGTGTGTTAATGCATTGATATGTCTAGAATCAGATTCTTAAATAAAACATCCCTGCTTGTTTATTTATTTGTTTATTAAAGAAGATAAATTGGAAATGGCAGAACAAGTTGAACTAGAGCAACTTTTGGCACCCAGAGCAATTGCTAGATAAAATTATGTTGACAATGTTACTGAAAGGCTGCAGTGCATGCATGAATCACAAGTAATGGCTGTGTCATTTC
Organism: Aythya fuligula; assembly: GCF_009819795.1. NCBI lineage: Eukaryota > Metazoa > Chordata > Aves > Anseriformes > Anatidae > Aythya > Aythya fuligula. The sequence continues at coordinate 2,053,322 of NC_045578.1, read as the reverse complement.
TTTCAGGTGAGCAAAGTCACTGTTTAATATGGTAAAAGTCATACCATGCTGAGCCCCAGCACTCCATAAATGTGTGGGAAGGATGCCATGCATTTCTGTTGCCTCCCAAAAGCCCCTCAACCAAATAGTGATATTCTATAAAACACAACAGGGCTGAAATGCATGTTTTGTCTTGTCTAATGTGTTTTAAGAAAGGTTTTGAGGCATCAGTATTATTCAGTAAGCGCAAACCATAGAAATTACATGTTGGAACTGGTTCTCATTGATACTGAGTGTGAATGAGAATCAGCCCCCAATGCTTGTGGATCTGCAGATGTGGCAGCCCATCACTCACAGTGTTAACAATTGCAAAGGTGAAAAGAGAAGCAGATTTCTTGTAACAAATGCCTGAGCCCCTCAATACTCTTACTAGACAGTTTCCCTGCTATTGATAGCTGCAGAACCTCAGGTATTAATTTGGTCAGTGTAGGCAAGACTTCAGAAAATAATGCATTATTGAGTTAAAAGGCACAATGTAAGATGCTATTGCATTAAGAATGTGTATGCTGTAGTGTAAGTTAATGGAACAGTAATAGTGAGAAGTGACCTTCTTCCCCTCCAGAAATGGAAAAAAAAGCAACACTTAGCAGTAGAAAATAAGATGTGAACCTCTGAGAGTAAGGTCACTGCGACTCCCAGCATTTGTGGCCCTGCAGTAATAAAAAGCTGTCCGTGGCAAACCAGTGCATCACTCGTTGCTATTAGTGCATAAACAGGATCATATTATATTGCCCCGTTCCTCTAATAATAGCTAAGTACTTTACAATGTGTCTCTTCCTTAAAATATAAGTTGCAAATTAAGAAAACACTTGTACAGAATAAAAAAAGGAGCATATTATCTTAGTCAACAGTAATCTTCATTTTTTCTCTTAGATAAAGTCATTAATATGGTGTTCCTGTTTTCACCAAGAAGAACAAAAACACCCAACCCAAAGCAAGCAAAAAGAGCAGAACTTCAGAAAAATGCAATTCAAGATCGTATTTCCTGGGTGCAGGGATTTTTTTAGGCCAGCTAGAAGACAGCAATAATTACTGTATGCATTTCCTCATTAAAATATCATTAGTGAAGGCTTTGTTCCTTCAAGATGTTGCAAACAAGGTTTATTGCATTGTGTTATGTCACTGTAGTTTACCAGTAGCCAGATGTTATATATGAGTTTAAAGATGCATAAACAGAATTATCTGAACACAGTCTGGCCTTTATTAAAGAAAGAAACAGGTTGGCATTCAGATTATCGTGTGTGTTTAAATAGTGTTGATCACTAACAAGTGGATGTTTGGCTATAGCTTCTCTTGGAAAACACTTGCTATCATTGCTCTCAATAAATTAGTGTTTCTATAATCAGCTGAGAAATACTACAAGCAATCACATTTATCTACTTGTTCACTGCATAGAAGATTTAATGTAATATTATGTATTTAAACACCAATGTTTACAAAATTACCAAAAGCCTATGTTTTCCTGGGTAAAGAAAATAAACTTCAAGGAACCTTTGCATGACTTACCCATGATAACCAAAATATTTTAGATTCTCAGTGTGGATAACATATTCTCGGTGCAAATTGCCACTGCTTTATTCATCATGTGTCTCATCAGAGTATCTACCCCATATTGTTTAAAGTACACTTAGCAGGCATGCTTCTCTGTAATAACCATCAGTTGGAGTCACATTTTATGTTGTTGCATCAGTACCTAGAAAAGTATTTTAAAAGAGAAGAAAATAGCATCTAGTTTTGGAAGGTGGAAAACGCTTTGGCAAAATTTCATCTTGAGCAATTCCTCAGCTCTAAAATATCAACCTGGCGGATGACATTGCTTTAAAAACTGACATCAGTCATGGCATGAATGTTTGGATGCATGGATGGGGGAAAGCAGTCCTCAGATGCACAAACTCAGAAACAATCTAGTTTGCTGTACTTAACAGAAGTAATTATTCCTGTCTGAATCCCAGAGTTTTTCAAAATTTGAGTTTGAGGTTAATCCAAGGTTTAAATTTGAGCCAGTGTCAGAATCTCCAGAAGCATTTAGAGACAATGTTCTTCATCACGTGTGCGTGCAGGAGAGGAGAGTTACTGACAAATGTAATTGCTCTTTTTCTGTTTGCAACAGAAACCAGCTCTCTGAAATCTCAGCATGTACATGCTGGTTGTGAAAGGCATTAAATCAGTTCTTCCCTCCCTCGTCCCTCCCAGCTAGCTCTTCTTGCCAATATAGCAATCTTCCATGCAAAGTTTCTGTGATACCTTGTTACTGAAATGAAAGTACTTACCTACTGTGATTAGCATCTGTTTATGGGATGCTTTCTGTTTTTTGTAATTAGATCCTAAGCAGAAATGCAAAGTCTTCTGTGTGAAAGGATAATGAATCTTTATTGCACCAGTGCAAATCAGATTTGTGCAAAAGGCCCTTTGAAAACAGTAATAAGCAGAGACATGTATTAAGTTACTACAATAAGCTTCTTGGTTTTATATTTTCCTTTTATAAATGGAAATTATTACTACCCAGTGGATTTCATGCGACCTTTTGTGCCACTCAGAAAGATCTTAGCCTTGACCTTAAGTTTAGTACATGCCAACCCCACCCTCCTCATGGTCAAGCCTCTTAAAATATCTATTTTTGAAGGTGCAGAAGTAGGGATGGGCTTTGTCTGCTTCCTTTGTGCGTCTTTAGTAGTGGTGAAAAGTGGGGAGGAAAGGAACCACTTGAAATGTCCAAGATAGGATCTAATCAGCCATCCCAATGTCCATTTAGCACACGCTGTAACATTTTAAGCATCTCTTGGCCACTCTCTCAGAAGGGAAGGCTCATGTCATCCCTTGTATTTTCCCATTGTACACATCATTTCCTGGCGAATGCAGGATTTATTCCCCAGCTAAACCCTTCTTGACAGGTTTGTTATCTGTTCACCCGGTCGGCGAGCCCCTGAGAGGCAGAGCGTAGCTGTTAGAGAGAGAGGGAGCAGGAGAGGGGGAGGGAGGAGGGAGGAAGAAAGAGGACTGGGAAGCAGGGCAAGGAAATGTCAAGCGAGCTGCCAAGGATGGATATTATAGCTGCTGGGGACCTTAGAGAGTATCATGTGTCTTTTGTGTCTATTTTACAGTCAGTGCTTCATGTAAGATGGCAGTCTCGCCTGGACTGTGCTTAGTATTGATTTACTCCCAGGCAATGCACAGACCATTTTAGGAGTACATGGGAGACTAGAAAAAAATCTATCCCTCCCCCCCCAGCCCTCAGTTTTTTTCTATAAACAAACACATCTAAAGTGGTTTCTATTAAGTTCACCCTCCTTGTTGTTGTTTCATTGGTTTGGTTTGGTTTGGTTCCAAATTAGCAGATGGTTTTATGGAAAGCAAATTGATCAGAGGCTTCTCAATGAACAATAGATGCCTAGAAATTAATGTGGCTTTTTGTCCTATATACGGATGTCATATGCTGTGGCCTTCTTGGCTTTTAGAGACAGGCAGAGCTCTTCTAACCCAACACCTTTTCCTGGGACAGAACAACCGAGAAGTAGCAAAAAGGTACAAGCTTGTTGAATTGGAGAACTTCTTTTAATGTACACATAATATATAGTCCTTATTATTTCCCTTCTGTTGTTTTCTGCAGTTGCTGTTCAGCACTTCAGTGCAGTATGTTAGATGGAAAAGGCAGCCGTATGGCTGTCTAAACAGCCAGCATCTGCTCGGCTGTTTGAGTAAGCTCAGGCTGGGTGCTCTTCCCTCTGGCAGCCTTAGTTCTCCTTCCCTCTTGCTGGGCCAGTGCGGAGAATCAGCCTCTCAGCTCCATAATTCTGTGGATGGTGAATTTTTGCATCTGGAGTATCCCGCTCAGGCTGTACCAGCAATTCTGCACTTGCGTCTCATCGGTGTGTTTGCTGCAGGTAGGGCTGCTCCTGTGCTCGAACGGTTCGGCGATGTGTCAGACGGAGCAAAGCCTGCGTCGCAGGATCAAAGCCTGAAGTCACTTCTCCGTGCCGGGTTGCAGTAGAGGCGTGCTGATGCTGTTCACCTTAGGGCAGCTACTGATGTATTTTCAGCAAGCTAAATAGAAATAGAAGTATTGGTGCCCATAAATACTGAATCTATTCACATTTATGTTTTTTTGGTATTTGAAGATGAAAATAAGTTTAAGGCTTTTAGTTTAAAGGATTGCCGAGGTTGTCATATTTTTCTGGGTTCTGAATTTAAGCAGGATTATTTTATCGAAGAGGGGTTTGTGTGTAGTAATGTGTGGGTTTTTTTAAGGCTCTGTTGAACATGGAGCATTCTCTGGGTGCAGCGAACTCAGACGATTCTGCTTGCTGGGAGCAGGGGAGTAGGAGTTTGACGGGCAGCCCCAGGGATGCGCACGCTGGGGACAGAGCAAGCTGGGCTGCGAGCACCATATGCTGTTTAAAAAGTTAGTGCGGGGGAGGATAGTGCTGGGACGAGATGGGGCGTCCAGGGAAATGATGGGATCTGCACATCTACTGTGTTTCACTGCCTGTGGTGCTGGCTGCCCTGTGGGGTTTGGGGCTGAGTTCCCCTCCAGCACACCCTTGCTTGCCATTTGGCAGGTGGGGGGCTTCCCTGCCATACTCCTTCAAGCACAGAGAGGCTGAATCAATTTCTGCTGCTAAAGAACATTGACAGATTTAATAGGAGGTCATTATAATGGTGAAATATGCAGATTTAAAGGTAGAGACCGAGCAAAAATGTTCAAAGTGTTTCACATATGTTAATTAATTTAGTAAGCGATGCTTTTTTAATGAAGGCACACAACACGTTAGTGGCAAAACCTGAGAATAAAGAGAGTCAGTCCTGAGCTTTTTATTTTTAGTTGTGCAAGATACCATGACACTTTCCTCAAAAATTCCCTTGAAGGGATGCAGTATGAGGAGTTAAGTAGAGATGTTACCAAAACACTCCATTGCTCTATATTAGAGTACCACGCATCCTTTCTCTTTCCCCTTTTAGAAGTGAGAACAATTTGTTTCAAAGTCTCATTATTTCTAACTGGCTGCCTCATTAAGCAAGTACTGTGACGGCAGCAGAGTCTGTGATTATAAACACCAGGACAATATGTTACTGTGTTTGTAACTCCACAGATAGAAGAAAAAGAAATGTTTTTCCACCCTTCTGTGTCTAGTCAAGTTTTTTTTCTCCTCCTCCCTTCCCTCAATCCCTCCCAAGCTAGTTCTAATACTAAAGCTTGTCACTTATAATCTGCTAATTAAATCATTTCACTCCATTTTATATAATTTTTAATTTAGCATTCATTTTCAACTTAGCTTTTGGCTTCATTTACTGATAATAAACAGCATTGCACACAACACATGTTCCTCAAAACAGTCATTCACACACATACAGATGCCAGTAATTTTGCCAGTATGCCATGCGTATAAATATTAAATATAACATCCCACCCTCATTTTACCCGTGATTGAATGTGCATGTTGCTGTTTCATAGTACGATATACTGTAATAAGGCAAAACATGACAAATTTGGAAGAAGAGTCTCCAGTTCTCTGTTGTTCTCTAACCCTGGACCTTTGTAAATTCTCTGCGTTTACTGTGCTATGCTGGCACTGTGGCAGCTCTGCCCCTCCTGAATAATAGGATTTGACTTGACTTTGTTGTTGGTCCATTATCTGTTTTTAACACATCCATCTGCTGGTCTTTTTTTGACCATTATGAGGTGGATTGATGACCCAGAGTGAAAGGATGACATTTATGGTACCAGCCTTTGTCTGCTGGGGCCAGACGGTCAAATCAGAGCTGGCATCCCAGTGACAGTCCAGTAGACTAAACTTAGCAGTTCATTCAAGTGCCTTGCGAGGCCTGATTGTACCCATCCTAAATTAAGTACAGATTTTTAAAGCTTAGGTCATTTTAAAAAACAGTTTCTTTTTTTTTTTTTTTTTTTTGTGCCTTTCCTAAGACACCCCTGCTATTTTATTATAATGAATGCTGAGTACTTCTAGGTTTCATCTGAGGTGTGAATATTCAGCATATGTGAATGTTAAGCCCTGCTATCCAGAAACTAGCAACCACAACTGGAAAACTGGATTTTTTTATTTCTTGAATCATAAAAGTCTTGGCATCATCAGCATACCTTCTCGAGCTTTATACTGTATACAATAATGTATTTTTGTGTTTGAGAGCAAGCACTTCCACATCAGTGCTAGACTTCATGGTGAGCAGTGGTGCTAGGTCTTTCATCCCGTGTGCTGCAACACGTCTCGTGGTCTGCCTGTACGCACTCTGCTGTAGCGTGATGCATGCTGGTGCAGTAACAAACAGGGGACAGAGCTGCTGTAACGATCAAGACATCAGCCCGTGGAAGATAAAGACAGCACATTATTTTCTGGTGCTCCAGAATATATGTCCAGGCATCCAGGGTTTACAAGGCATCCAGCCTCCTATTTGTAAAGGCAGAGGAAAGAAAAAGAGCCAAGAGTCACTACTGATAGTATATGGCAGTGCTTTGAAGAGCACTGCAGGGAAGGTAAAAAGGTAAAGCTCCCCCTCATTTATTTGAGCTTGTGAAAATTGCCATTGCTGCTGGATCTGCAGCTATAGAAATGGATTTTTTCAGGCTGCAAGGTCAACGCGCCTCCCACCGCTCCCACCCCAGCCAGTGTGTAACAGGAGAGAGGTAATATCACATACAAGATGTGCTGCTGGTACTTGCTGTTCTGTTAATTAATCACCAAACCACTTTCCATTATTTCCTTTTAATTATAACATTATTTGACCATTCAGATTTGTACTGATTAAACCATCATTTAATTGACAAAGTGTACCGTAATGCTAATGTTTCCTGTCAGTTTAAATTACACACGTGGCACCTAGTTTGCTGCTGCCACAGATTAAAGGGAAAGTGGCCTTCACACCAGCCAGCATCGGCGCTAGCAGCGGTGTATCACTGTGACCTAGCAATCACCATACCCCAGCTTGAAAGTAATAATGATAGGCGTAATTAGAAGCTATGAAAAAAAGCTGTACGTCACAGTAAAATAGACCTGAATGTCATCATCAGTTATATTAAAGCAGCATCTGCTGCAGAGACTTCTTCTGGAAATCAGGACAAGAAAATCTATTAAGATTTCCAGGAGTGGTTGGTAGCACGTTTCCTTGTTATTTTGCTCATCATGTTATATTATTTTTAACCGAGTGAAACATTAGCCTGTCTGTCTTTTCTCAAACTCTCTCTCTCTCTCTTTTTAACAGATTTGTTTTCCGCTCAATTAGACTTGTGATCACAAGAACACAAAGTAGTATTTTTCTCCTTCTGGAAAGACTCTTATAGTGTGATGGGCAAATTGTCAGGAATAATTATACCAAATGGTGGAAAAAAAAATTGATGGAAACGATCTCTCCCTGCTAGTGATACATTTTATTTAAGACACAGTGAACATCAAGCACGTTTGTGACAAGGTGAAACTGGCAAGTGGAGCTCTGCCATGGTTTTATTTTTAATTGCTAGTAAACTAATTAGACGGTACGAAATGTCGTATAAACCATACATACTTGCACACAAAACCTAACAAAGCGGATTGTGTTTTTCAATAAAAGAAAAAAACAGGACATGAATTAAATGTGAAGCAAAGAAATATTACAGGCACTTTAACATGCCACCTGTCCTGCCAGAAGGGCTTGAGATTTTTGCATAGTTGCTTCTGGGTTATTTCAAAGGGATTTAAAATTATTTGGTCCTATTCATTCAGCAAATCAAACAGTTCCCTTCAAGATCAGGACTAGTAAAGACTTCTTTATATTCTGTTGCCCTATTTATGGTTCCAGGTGAGCATAACTTGGCACATTACAATAGTGTACAGTTGTGTGAGTGGGTGTTTGCAGCTGAAGAAGGACAGTGTAAGACAGGATTTTGTCTTTAACCTTCACAGTTCAGCTGGGCTCAGATTTTAAAGGCAGGAATGTAGGAGCATAAGGCTTTTATCAAATGGTGGCTAATCTCTTGATTTTTTACTCTAAATTGTATTGGAAGACAGCAGAGGTCAGGCTCCTCAGTGGCACAAATAACTTATGGAAATAGAAGCTGGGTTTTAGATTACCAACACTAAAATTTTTCCATGTAGTTTACATTTTCAGAAAATTCTGCTATGAAGTGCCAATGGTTGGTATAGTTTTTAATCCTTCCAAGTCTTTTTTGTTGTTGGTGGTGGTGGTGTGTTTTTTTTTAATGTCTGCACAGTTTTCAGCTTGCAAGTCTAAGAAGAACATGTATTCTGATGTGAATCCATTTGAATTGGTGGAGTAAACTGAAATTTGTTGGCGTGGTGGAACGGTATTTATCCTACCTTTCTCTGACTATAATATACCAGATGTTCATTTGTCATAAATGAGCATAGATTCCTTGAATTCAGTGGAAGTACATTACTTTATGCTATGTTGTGTTTACAGAAATAGAATCTTCCCTGTGTGGTTTCTATGATCAGCATATCAGTTATATCTGCATCTCCTATTTTTAAGTGACATTCGATTGATTTTAGAATTCTCAACTTAGAGTAAATATTTCCCCCACTTGGACTGTCTTACCAAGTAACCACACAGTCGTCATAACTCAGTTATTTCTGGCCATGGAAATATCTTATAGATAGACATTTGGCATTCCTCCTGAAAATACGACATCTGCCTGCCTGCCTGTGTGTTAGGAATATTGATGGGACACGGAACATGCTTCTGTCTGTACACAATGTGGCCCTCCGTGGATTGATCAGTTTACAATTAATAAAGCAAACTATCTGTATACCTTGGACATCACTTTTTTGTTTTCCACTGTTCAAAATAAGCTGGGTTTTCCTGATCTTCCTGTTCAATGTATAATAAGTTCTTAGTATAAATCGACTTATTCCTGTTGAGATGTTCAAAATGCAGTGAAAATATTATTCCAGAAGCGATCATGGGGTGTGTGCAATAACTTTATTTGTATATATTTATATAACTTTTAAATGTTCACATTTGTATAAACAAGAAACTGACTTTATACTAGAGACAGAAATCACAGGTGGAATTAACTTTCCCTATTCTATTTACAGTGAAAATGTGAGGGAGCACTGTAGTTTTGCCTAAATACATGGAGAAAAAAGCCATAGTGTTTATCTATAAGTTAGGAAAAGGCTTGGAGTGAGCTATTAATAGAATGTTTATTCCAAAGTTAAACTTGTATCGAAGTCCCTAAACAAAATTAATAGATTTTGAGCACCTTTTAAGTACTTGTTTTAACAGTAACCCATTATGGCTCCCTAAACTGGTTTTGAAATGGTCAAAATATTTGACAGTTACTGTATCAGACCTTCTACTGAAGAGCAGCACTTTTATATCAATGCTGAAACTCAGTAATTTGTGTGGTTTTATGTTTTCTCAGTGTATAGAGGCTGGGGTTTTTTGTTTGTGTGTTTGGTTTTTGGTGGATGTTGTATGGAGGAGTTTCAGAGCAGACCTCCATACCACTTCAGCACAGAGGCTATGTGTGACTTTAATGTGTAACAGACAGAAAACCCTGCATGTCTTACCTGGAAATCTGTGAGTTGATTCCACCCATACATTCAATTTCCCTTTAATTTACAAAAGTGGGTATGTTTGTTATAAGTAGGATCCTTGTTTCCAGCTTCTCCTCCCTTGTATAATAATCGCTTGGTTCATTTTGGAGACATGCTGGAGTTCAGAATAAATAGCAAAAAGGCCAAACCTGATGTGTGTGAAGTGAAGGGCGTGCAGTTCGCTGCAGAGCGAGACTCCGTCAGCCCGGCCACTGAGTGTCATGTCATGCCTTCCCACCAGGCATGGAGATGGGTTTTCCTGTTAGCCTAAGGCAGTGCCTTGCCCCCAAAGCACAGAATCCCATGGAGTATTTATTCAGTATTTCCATCCTTGGGTAGATGGAAAAACAAAGCACACCGGGAGTCGTGCAGCTCACGGGCCAAAGCAGATGAAGCTTCACAGGCTTCATGCAGACTCGCTGGGGAAGCCCAGGCACCAAATGAAATACCCGTAATTGTCTCCTGGAGGAGCCCTGTCTCCCTGGCTGCTGCCAGGCTAAGATAGCACTGGGGAGTGCTATCCTTGGAGACGACTCAAATTGGAAAGGAAATCTTTGGTGCAGGAGGAAATGGGACCCTTAAGACTGGGTCCTCCTTTGTGGAGAGCTTGGTTTGGCCCTCTTGTGGCCTGCAGGCCAGCTGCTGCAGGAGCTGAGGCGGCCACAGGGGAATGGCTTTCTACTTTTCCACTGCACGCAAGGTGTGAGGGCCCGAAAGGCCGTTGGGAGCGTTTTCCCAGCTGCCCTGGAGCAGGGATCATTGTCTGGAAGGACAACAGAGACTTGAAAGGTGTTCAGTATGGGTGACATTAACACCATGAGAAAACAGTACTATGCATTCCTAGGAAATAATAAATACATATACTACCAGGAACCACATAAAAAAATGTTGTGGTTTGTTTGTTTGCTTTTTTTTATTTTTAATTTATATATATATATATATATATATATATATATATATATAATGCCTGAGTTGGCTTTTTTCTTTCTTTCCTTTGTATATGTTCTGGCAGTAATGTTTATGGTCTCATCCTTACTGTCTGGAAGGTTGTTATCATTGCTTTGTCATAATCTTACTATGCCCCCACACTTACCTGCTCACACATGTGCCATCTGTAGAGGAACTGATAGCCCATTCAAAGGAAGCCGGGTAAGCAACAGCTTGGGCAGGCTGTGTGTAAACTCCACGTGCTCGGTACTAGAGCCGTGTCTGCTAGTGCTTAAGGTCCTGGCTTTGTAAAAACCTGTTTCCAGGAGTTTGTAAGTTGCCCCTAAAAACACTCCCAGCAATGAAAGTTGGCTTAGAATGCCTCTGTCTGGGGTATTTTTAATTTCTTAAACAAACTTAAAAAGAACCTTTTTTCCCTTAAATGAAAGAAAAGTAAAATAAGTTAACAATTTCAGGAGTTTAGATTTCTGGTCATATCTGCAGCTGTGTTTTTGACTGGAAAACTTAAAAACGGCTTTTCTTTCCTCACAAACTATTTTCATATAAAGCTATTCTGCTCTTAATCAGTTATCTCCACCAGATATTTTCTAAAATTAAATGTGTTCTAAGTTTTCGGTTTTTTCTTTCAGCCCAGTTTTGTTTTTTGTAACTGATACATTAAAACAAAACTGTCATTATGGGAAATAAAATACAGGAATGGAATTTACAGGTGTTTTTTTTGTTGTTGTTGTTGTTGTTTGTTTGTTTGTTTTAAGTGGAGATTCATTGAAATAAGCCCGTTAACAGGGCCCCATATGCAGAACTCATGAATAATTGTTCTTTTTCAACTGGCAAGGTAGTTTGGAAAAATACAAAATAAATACATAAAAATAAGTTTGTTAAATGTTTTCTTAGTTCTGATTGTCAATCAAGTGTGATGCGTGGGGAGATAAATTAGGAATGAAAAATACGTATGATACATGTAGGTACCAGATAAACAGCTTCATCAGTCTTTGGGTGGTAGCTGGCTGAACTTCATTTTTCCTGGGAATTTGGTGCATTTGTCCCACCTTGAGACCAGGGCCCAACTCGTATCAGCGTGTGTACGAGCTAAGAGTACCCCTGCAGTGCTGACTGGGTTTAGTATTTCTGCTTCTGGATGCTGTGAGCAGAAGTCCACTCTGTGACTGGACACCTTCTTTGAAACAAGATATTTCTTATTGAGAACAAAACATTACTTAGAAAACAATGTAAAGACCAGCATGGTGTGTTTTTTGTTGTTGTTGTTATTTTTTGTCATCTAATACACCAGTATGCTCGTGTGCCTGAGCTTCCTGTGGTGTTACAATGCTACAGGGGTCTACTGAGCATTTTGTTCCCTCAAGCCACAGGCATTTCCATTCCCCCAGAGAGTCTGTTACCTCTGTGGTACATCGGCCCTTAGATATTTCAGTTCCTAACAGGTTCCTAGTCTTGGAAAAGAGCTGCATAATGTCAAGCTGAAGCGTGGAAGTTAGCCGTTGTCCCATAATTGCCCCCTGAGGGTCTGGTCGGAAGTTGTATAGTCATGGTGGTGCTTTCCTGCTTGCTTTTCCGACTTAAGTTAGAGTAGTATATTCCTACAGGAAATTCTAATGAGCCAATACAATTATATAGTCATTTTACCTTCCTGACAAGGTCACACAGAGTGCTAACACAATTATCAAATATCGGTATTCCTAGATTACATAATAGCACCACACCTAGCAAAAGCTGTTTTGATCCTTTGTTTTTTGTTTTGTTTTGTTTCCTTTTGTTAGGCTATACCTTAGATTAAGTAGGTTTTGATGTTGGCACCCAGTAAGAAGGCAATACAAAGGAGTGGTTATCTTAAAATCTGTCTTATTCTTTTGGTTAGCTGTCTGTGAAGCTGGAAATACTAGGCATAAATTTTGTCTTTTTTTTTTTTTTTTTTTTTTTTTTTTAATGGAATCAGACATGCTGTATTCATTTTAACATGTTAATGAGCATCCAACCATGACAGGACAGAATATTCATGACATCTATTAAATATCTGACAATAGGAAGTATGTTAGATATTGTTCACTATCTGCTTGAGGCATGTAGGGACTTGGGTTTTGAATTCCCAGTGTCTTGCTTACTTGAGGCAGTTCAATGAAATCTGTAGCCAGTTAAGTTGGCCATGTAGCCCCTTGGATAGCATTGAGGAGCTGATTTGTGTGTTTCAGTAATGTTCATCTCATACGTGTTTGTTGGCTATAGTGGCCTGTACAATTGAAGAGGAAGGTGGAGTAAAAAGAAATTACAGTTGCAAAATTAGCAGCAAGCAAGGGGTCTTTGCTAGTTCATTTTTTAAGCTCAGAATAAATGATTCCTCAGGTTACACGTGGGAAGGATTTAGTGTTGAGTCCTATCAACAAGAGAAGTGTCTCCAGCTGTTCAGTAAATACTAAAAATAAGGAAGAGTTTTAGGAAGGAACTGTCAAGAATCCAGACTTAAGTGAGGCTGTAAATCTTGTGTCACAAGAATAAAGTTTATTCGGTAGAGGTTTATCCTATGACTTCAAGATATTTATGTCTTTTCCTCTGAAACAGATTGGAGACAGGAGGTTAGGCTGGAAGGACTATTATCCCGACCTGTTTTGGCTGTTCTTCTGACCCTGAAAGTCTTGAACACGTAATTTCATGTGTCCAGGATGATATCAGTAAGGCACATGGAGTGTTAAATAGGAAAGTTGAAGCTTAAGTGTCATCACTGGTATCATACAGATAAGTGTTTCTGCAAAGAGGTTTTTTAATCTGCTGATAAGGATAATATGACATCTGAGCACAGGGGCAGCAGAAGGGCAGGAGAGAAAGAAGCGGGTAAACAGTCCAGTGTAATTGAAGCCTGGCCTTCAGATCTTTGAACTCCGCAGCAGCCAACTTTCGGGATGGAATTGCAATCTGATAAACCTGCAGGTTTTGACTGAATCTTCAGTTTTGCATCAACTGTTCATTTTTCCATTTGCAAAGTAGGTCTTTCTTTCCTGCCCACAAACAGAGTAGAGTTTAATTATTATTTTTTTTAATTATTTTTTTGAATGGGGATACTAACAGAAGCTTGGTAAGGATTTCTGGAAGTTACTTCTTTCATTGTGAAGGATGCATAGTTGTGAGGCTGCTATTTATCTTGGACAGCACAGCTATTCAATGCACATTAAGCTTTCACTAACAAAACCGCATGTGAAATGCAATTAGAGACCTATATCAATATCAACATTGGTAACTGCATTGTCTGTTCCATAGATTCATTTGCAACATACATTGTGTCAGTCCTGCAACAAGTGATGATTCATTTGATGCTTATGAGGTAAATAATTTACACAAAAAATCATTTTTTTGTCATCTCTCCCAAAACTCAGTGACCAGTGTATTACAGCAGTTAATTTAGGTGTCAAATTTCTAGAATTTCAAGCATGAAGAAATTGATTTTTTTGCTGTCAGGGTAGTAATTTAATATTTCTACTGAAATAATAATTAAGTCTTGATCAGAATGGTCCTCAGTGTTCTAGATACTGTACAACTTGTTAAGAAGTTGCTGACTATTTAAAAATTGCTCACAATAAAAATATTTATCATTCAGAGTTACAGTGCTCCAGGAGTCTCAAAGATCTTTTCACACATAAATTGATTCTGTCGACTTCTCAGAGAAATAACAAAGTAAGAATTCAATAACAACCAGAATTCAGGACTGGCCTAATGCTTCGTCCACTGAATGGTAAAATTTTCATTAATTTTTAGAAGCAGAGGAGGCAGAATGATCAATGGTTTTAAAATCTCCAAACCTGCCCAGGATCACAGAGGAAATCTGTGAAAACATATATTAACAGGAATTAAAACTTCATGTCTCCAGTCAACACGGAAACTTAAAGGAAATTTAGTCTTTTCCCTATGAAATAAGAGAGATGAACAGGTTGAAAATGGGTGGTTTGGAAGCTGGAAGCTGTATGTCACTTCAGCATCTCAGCTGTTCAGAAATTTATTTCATTAAGTTATTTGTGCCTTTGGCCTCTCCCAAGGTGGGCAGTTCCTACTGTTTGAAAAGATTCCCTTCTCTCCTCCTCAAAAGTCACAGTGGAGAGTAATGGCTCTGCGTGTCTGTCTGGCTGTCTGCAATTCTATTTCCAAAGTGCTGCCTGAATCCTGTTTGCTTCTTTATTTTAACCTTTTCTTAGTATTTATGGTAGACAAAGATACTGGAAGGCACCTCCCAGAAAAGTGACTGTGAAGAAGCCTGGAATGTCCTGCAAGGACATGTACATAACAAATACATATTCGCGTTGTCTTTAAAAACCTGTGAGTACCGTCAGTAGCATCTATGGTGTGTTTGTATGGCTCAGTGCTCAGTGTAGCAGCACTTCGAGATCCCTCAGATGGCACTAAGAGGTTCTTCCTTCCTGAAACACTGAAATAGAATGATTCTGGTACTGGGAGCAGTGTGAGCATGTTAACAGGGTGCTCCATGCAGGCTTAGTGTAAATCCTGCTTCTAGGTACTTAGACATATTCAGTGCTATTGCTAGCTCCACGTGTGGTCAGGTCAGACAGCTGGCCACTGTCGCTGAAATGCCAAATTGATGCTGGGAGATGGAGGAGCAAAGGGATGCACCACCCAAAGAGCAAGGCAGAAACACACAGGTCACGGTGCCTGTTGGGAAGCCCTCTGCAAAAGGCACAGTCTGTATGGAGGAGAAAGGAGCTAAAACAGGGTTAGGAAGGTTGTTTGGGGAGCAAGATCAAGGACAGACAGACTAAGGATGTGAAGAAGAAACTTGAATTGAGGCCAGACAACCTTGATACATATGGTCATGTAAGAGGCAACATTGGGTACCAGGTCCAGAAAAGAAGTAGGGTTATGAAGAATAAGCCACCACCAGGAACAATAATCAGAACTATCCAATGTAAACTAGTTTTTCAGATCTCTCTTGGTTTCTGGTCCACGGTCAGAATCACCTCCAAATAATGACCCGTCCTATCTTAAGCTATGTATCTATGAAAGGTGAGTTTAGCTAGCCTCTGACGTCTAGCACTTCCCTGTTGTCCGTAGAGGAAACTCATGGCTAATTCAGATTAGACACTTAAATTTTGAATGGTTAAAGTTAGCTGATGTGAATTACACTGTTAAGGTTTGGTGGCCACTTGTTCATCTGGATTTGAATCATACTGTGATAATACATTAAAATATTATCTTGAGGAAAAAAGGAACTGAATGGAAGGGCTGATGAAATCTGCATTCTTTTGGAGATACATGTTCAGCCCAGCCTGCTGAACATCAGTAGCTTCGGAGTTCCTGTGTGCATTTAAAAGTTCCATTCGTGGCAAACATACGTAGAGTGATGCAATGTGGTTTTACATTGTCACTAGAGTACAGTCACTGGTGAGTTTTAAGGTCAGGCACTACCACAGTTTTGGGATATGACATAAGCAATAGAAAAAAACAACAGTCATAACAGCACACTAAAACAAGTATTGTTAGATAAATGCAGCATGTAGTTGCTGCCAAGTATTCCTTTGTTATGCAATTTGTCATACTGCTTACAGCCAACTCATCAGCAGCATGTATCAACATATTCACAGTACTTCTCCCAGCGAGGGTCAGGGCCTCTGGATTTCTTCAGAACTAGTTGGAAGTCAGTAATCCTGTCTCCTGGCTTTGGAGATGTAGGAAATCGTTATAAAATACAAATTAGCAGAAAACCTGTGGTATGTAGTTCTCTCACTTATGTTTAGTAAACATGCAAGTTTCTCTGAGTATTTTATTGATTCTACTATATTTTATATATGTTTTACAGCTAAGCAAAACTGCATCAATCTAACAGGGACATTTAATCTCAAAAACGTACCTTGCCTGTTGTCACCCACAGTCATACTGATCTGGAAGTCTGACTTCATTTCTGCTGCTTATTGTAATCATACACTAATGTTTAGAATTTGCCTGTCGATCTGCAGCTGTCAGACTTCAGGCCCGGTTCATTTGTGTGTTTATATATAAGCTGGAACTTAACATAGTAGGTGATTCGCAGTCCGTGGGCAAGTACGATGGAAGTTTCTAAGAGGTAAATACAGTTTCATCATTTAAAGTAAAGACAGACTCTTTACAAAAGCCCCTCCTTGTAGCTCCAATCTGTCAGGCAGAAGTCGTCCCTGGCTGACATCCCCGATAACTCAAACATTCGGAAATTCTTGAAACCGACACTACTAACTGCACTGCTAAAAAGAGGACCCTTGTCTTCTGCTCACATGATATGCTAGCTGTGTCCAAAGTGTAATATTTAATTGCATTTTCTTAATCTTTACCACTGTATTGCTAAGCTTTCTAATACCTTCAAAATACCAAATCTCAGGCTTATCCTAATTAAAGAATCTCAATTTAATCCATATTGCATGACAATTCAATTTGTTGATTGCTTTTTCTCCCCCCTCTTTGTGAAATTCCCGTCAAATGTATTAATTCAACATGATGAATCCTGTATTCAACCCACTGGAGTGAATAATTAAAATTAGCTGATAAAACTTTCAGCAGAATTACTTTGTGAAATTGCTGAACAGATGTGTCATTTTAATGAAAATCCACAGACAAGCGCCTTCCCCCCTCGGCAGGATAAAAATATTATCCCCACGGCACATACTTAATTTGGTGGTAAATACACTCCGAGCGATTGCTGGAAGGGAAGAAAAAGCAACTTGTCACACTTAGTAACTTGATTTTTCCCCAGCATGCAGTAACAGCTATCTACAGTAATTCATAGTGCTCTATTGTTGCTGCAAGTCCCAAAGAGAACTTATTAAAATGCAATAATCTCCTATTTAAACAGAAACAATAACCATTAAATTTCCTGTGGATCCAAAATTGAGCACAAGCCCCATCTGGTAAGAGTGATTAGAGGCCTGATGAGGGAATTTAATTTGCAACATTCAAAGACTAAATCTGAGCAGATCTTGTCACCTGGGACTGGAGTGCTGCTTGCTGTCTTCTTAAAAATCTCGACCTAAACTGGAAATGGAATGTAGAAGTGAAAATGTTACCCAGGGGCCAAGCTTGACAGGATTGTATTTCATTATGTGTCTCCATCAGGCTTAGAGAGCTGCATGGAATTTCGGCTTTGGCTCGGTTGGGATATCTCCTCGACAGGGCATGCACAAAGACTGTCGCATCCTGCGATGGTGAACGAATCATTAAAGGAGACTCCATCCTGCCCTTGGACCTCCCACTGCCTCATTTTAGACACTTGCCCAAATGACACCAGCCTTTCTATCCCATTAGACAGAGCCAAGATAATTTTAGCATTGCCTACAACAAACAAGCATCTCCCAGATATGTTTGTTTCTGCTCCTGGCAAAACAACACTGGCATTAGACCTTATTACCGAGTCCACCTAATGGCATGCCACAGATCTCTTGTCATTTGGAGCTCGCTTCCTGCACAGGCCAGCTGAGACGCACAATGTGCAGGTGCCTGCTGCAGAAATACAGGATCAAAACCTGCTGCTGCTTGGATTTTTGGTGTGTTTTTGTTGTTGTTGTTGTTGTTGTTGTTTTTGTTTTGTTTTGTTTTCCTGTTTGTTTGGCTGGCTTGTCAGGTGGGGTTTTTATTTGTTCTAATCGTTAGATTTTGGTCAGCTAGTTTTGTGCCACAGCTGTCAGTTTATAAATTATTATAAGCTCCTAATTAAGAACCTGTTTCTAATGGCAAAGCTCTGGTTCACTGAAACATATGTTGCTAGGGAGATAGCTGTAAGCGGTAGAAGAAGGAAAATAGATGCAGAATGCTTTTTCAGATTCAGAATTTCTTCTCACTCCCCTTACTAGTCTAAACTCCAAAGACTGATATTTTGGTTGGTGTTGTCCAATATAGGTTGTTTTTGTTGTTGTTTGGGGTTTGTTTTTTGTTGTTGTTGTTTGGTTTGTTTGTTTGTTTGTTTGTTTGAAGACTACAATACTTAATGATGATGCTTCTAGGCGGAGTTTGGTTTTTCATTAGGTAAATGCAGCAGGACAAATAGGATGGGTTATGCATAGTGTTGTGCGTCCTGTTTCACTAGTTAGTCTTCCCCCAGTCTTGAGCTTGGACAGGGTTACTCCTTGACTTAAGGCATTCTCAACCCCTGCATCCTTTGGCCACTCAGGCTGCCTGTTTGTTGAAAGTTCTGGTAGTAGTTGTAGGGAGGTGTGTGCTTATCCAGTAGAAAATCTTAATTTGGAGAGTAGCTGTCACATAGGAATAGCTGTTGACCTTGGTCAGTTACAGACCACTGACCACTGAGGTCATTATCAGCTTTCTGAGCAACCCAGGCCACAAGCCGTTAGTTGCCTTAACTATTGTGGATTACTTTTGCCTTTTGTTCCTGTGTAGAACAAATCCGTGCAGTTGTTCAAAAACTGGCTTCTTTTTTTTTTTTTTTTATTCTCTTTTTCTTTTTGGACTACCCACATTTAATAACTACAGCATGTAAGCCACCAGGATATTGTGAAGGGAGGACTCACTCAGGAAGTAATAAAAACACCCTGTGAACTGCTAAGTTAGCAATCCATTTGCACCTCTCCTGCAACAAGTCATTAAATTCAGAGTCCGCATGTCTCCAGCTGAGGGGAAAGAGCTGCATGACAGCATCACCAGGTGTCCCACTGTGACGCCGCACGTACATCAACTGCTGAGCTGTGACTTGGGGTGAAACAGAGTGATCCTGCAATATCTGATGATGCCATTTCTCCTGTTCTAAGCTATTTTGTAATGCAGGTCATAGGAATATATTCCAGTGCCAGTTTGGGTTCTTTCTGCCTCTTAGTCCTAGACATTTTTAAAGGAGTTAGAAAAGATTTAAAGAAAAAGAGATAAAGAAAAAAATCTTAATTTGTTAACCATCATGTTTTCATGGGAATAGAGGTCCAAAAATGTGTTTCTGACTTTTCTGGAATGGTGTTTTACTAACTTACCTATGATGGTACCTAGTTCTTTTCTTACTGCTCCAGGATGTATAGAACATCTTTTGTCTGCAAGCGGAGCTGACCCCTGTTAAAGAGCACATATTCCATCTGTTCATTTTCTAAAGGCTTCTGGTAGTGATTCCGGGTATGTCCCTTTCGTGACCAGAAGTGTTCCCTCTTCGAAGTGTTCCCGTGAGCCTTTGTGCCTCAGCCTTTGAAAACCCACCTACACTGCTGATGAACTTGGCCTATTGTCACCAGTCATCTTGAAACTAATTTTTCTTTTCCAGAGTATAAGGTCACCAGTGAGACAAAACCTTCCATGTGCGCTTTACTTGCACGTAATTGCTCCAAAGAGGGGAAGAAGTTCCCTAGATAAAAGCACTTGCTACTTTCCTTGAAACTGTTTTCTGTAAATAAAACTCTTTCATCTTTGAACTTAAATATATTTCAAACCCAATTGAATTGCTTTTTTTTTTTTTCCCCTCTTAGGCCTGGACCACTCTAAGTTTAGGGGAAAAAAAAAAAAAAAAGACTTATTTAATAAGCCCCAAAGGTAATCAGAAAGAAGACAGCAAAATGAAACAACTCGTAAAATATTCTCTAACATCTTTAGGGAATACGTAATGCACATAAGGTCAGGGCTTTGTAATGGTAATTTAAGAGTTGTAGGAAGTGATCCATCATTTTAAAGAGCAACATTGCCATCCTTGACAAAAAGTTTATGTTTCGGAATCAACTTGAGTCCCTGCTCACCTCAAGAAAACAAATGTTGGCAGATCTTCTTGTAGGACATGATGAAGGAGATTTTCTATAATGTTATGCAAATGTCATGCTAAATTGTATGTAAGCATTGAGAAGTGACAGGCAATTGCGGCTGTCCAGTTTCCTGGAAGGTACTGATGCTGTTGTGGGTGAGTTTTCTTTCTGGAGCAGACGTTCTGTGGAAATTACCCTTGACTGTACTCCATCGTTTGAAAGGTCACAGCGGTAGATACAAAATCCATAGGCAGTCGATTGCCTTCCACGTATTCAGCATTACTGCTCTTGCCTATTTTACCCTTAGGCATCTTTTATTTCTAGCACAGATGGTCTCACTCAGCCCTAACAAAATGTTTTAAGCTGTTGCATAAATTAAAATAAGAGGCCCCGAAGTACAAAAGTGCAACTCTTTGGTAAGAAGTTGGGGGCGGGAGGGGTGGGGGGGAGTTGATAGGCAAGGAGAGAAAACACAACACAGAGCTCTGCTTCCCTTCCTGGTACATTCCTGACTCAGCTACAGCGTGCAGGTTAGTTGCAGGTATTTCCAGTAGGGCAGGGTGAAATTCATGGCAGGTAGAAGAACTAATGTGTAAGGTTGCAGGGAAGTGGGCTTAATTACTATTTGCACATCATGTCATAGCCATGCACTGACATAACAAGTGGAGCTGGTCAACTTTTTTTTGATATATTTTCCCTCTTAGAGAGGGTGATCTGATCAAGTTCAGTGGATTGGGAAGGGAACTGAGAGGACTTGATTTGACATACACTTTTATTGAAAGATTATATAAATTATAATCAGCTTTCAACCTTGTCATTTGCATTTGTTAAAATGAAGCTCCTCAGAAGCATCTCACAGATAATTTTGAAATACTGGTTTTTATTTCCAACATGGGAAGGACGGAGACACTGAAATGTCAGAACGTCCTGCTAGGTGGAATTCTACATGCTGACCTACTTCAGTAACAACCACAAGCATCAGCACTGATGGCCAAACTGCAATGGCTTTATGCGTACAGACTTATGAAACATGCTGTGACCATTGAAACCAGGCTGGACATACCTGAAAAAAAGTGAGATCCCAAGCTGTTATTTGCATTTGAAAGTCTTAGGACTACACCTGCTGTATAAAAAGCTGCATATGAGCAAGCCATTGGTTGTTTGTATGTTTTTCTCCTTACTGAATGCATTTTTATTTCTGTTTGAATTCAGCTTATTATTGATGGTAAAAAACTTCTATTGTGTACTGGCTTGCAAGTAAATTAAGCTAACTGGAATAAGTGAAGCTTGGGGCCTGAAGGCTTCCCCTTGGCTACAAAGCCCATTGTATTACAGACGTATCTGTAGGGCCGTCTGCCTCTGCAATGCCCAGTGCAGCTGCCTGTCCCTGTGGTTCAGTCCTGATGCCTCAGGCTTCCAGCAAAGTTTATCCCCACTGTTTTCTTCAAATTTCTCAGTAGGTCTCAGCCTTCTGATTTACAGGTAAACTGTTCAAAAGATTTGTGTTACTGCATAACAGAGATGAAAATGCACATGGGTTTTATATGGTATTTATGACTGTTGGTATCTTACCTGAAGATAAACAAGAGTTTGCAGCTCCCTAGGGGGAACCCCACCCAAAAAAACAATGTAGGGCTTCTTAAATTCGGTGCCTTAACCTTATTTTACCTTTTGTTGGTGGTCTGGGGTAGAGGGTCACTCTGAATTCAGGAAGGCAGCTATCTTTTGCTTCGCTGTAAACTTCAGGTTTATCTGTGATGCTCAGATGCACTGCAGTATGATTCTCTAATTATCCATTAGCAGATTCAAGCTTAATCAAGTTGCTGCTTGGGTGACTTCCACAGAGCACGAGGACCTTCCTTTAGGGAAAGTTAGCAATAGATAATACTTCAGTGATGTAGCTATTAGGTCAATGATCCTTTCTTGAGGTCTGTGACGATACCTGGGGAGATGCATTTGAAGGAACAACCTGGCATATCCCATGCAGCCTGATAAGCAGAGAATTTATCATCTTCATCGTGATCCATGGCTGTTCATAGATTCCCCAGCTTCTCATTGGGGGATATTGGGGTGATCATAGAATCATAGAATCATAGAATATCCTGAGTTGGAAGGGACCCTTAAGGATCATCAAGTCCAACTCTTGACACCGCACAGGTCTACCCAAAAGTTCAGACCATGTGCCTAAGTGCACAGTCCAATCTCTTCTTAAATTCAGACAGGCTCGTGCAGTGACCACTTCCCTGGGGAGCCTGTTCCAGTGTGCAACCACCCTCTCTGTGAAGAACCCCCTCCTGACGTCCAGCCTAAATTTCCCCTGCCTCAGCTTAACCCCGTTCCCGCGGGTCCTGTCACTAGTGTTAATGGAGAAAAGGTCTCCTGCCTCTCGACACCCCCTTACGAGGAAGTTGTAGACTGCGATGAGGTCTCCCCTCAGCCTCCTCTTCTCCAGGCTGAACAGGCCCAGTGACCTCAGCCGTTCCTCGTACGTCTTCCCCTCAAGGCCTTTCACCATCTTCGTAGCCCTCCTCTGGACACTTTCCAACAGTTTCATGTCCTTTTTATACTGTGGTGCCCAGAACTGCACACAGTACTCGAGGTGAGGCCGCACCAGCGCAGAGTAGAGC
The DNA here is from genome assembly GCF_009819795.1 of Aythya fuligula. Lineage (NCBI taxonomy): Eukaryota > Metazoa > Chordata > Aves > Anseriformes > Anatidae > Aythya > Aythya fuligula. The sequence goes on along the minus strand of NC_045578.1, from coordinate 2,030,459 downwards.
GGGACAATCACCTCCCTTGACCTACTAGCGATGCCGTGCTTGATGCACCCCAGGACACGGTTGGCCCTCCTGGCTGCCAGGGCACACTGCTGGCTCATATTCAACTTGCTGTCTACCACGACCCCCAGATCCCTCTCTTCTAGGCTGCTTTCCAGCGTCTCATCGCCCAGTCTGTACGTGCAGCCAGGGTTTCCCCGTCCCAGGTGCAGGACCCGGCACTTGCTCTTATTGAACTTCATGCGGTTGGTGATCGCCCAGCTCTCCAACCTGTCCAGACCCCTCTGTAAGGCCTTTACGCCCTCATTTGAGTCCACAACTCCTCCAAGTTTGGTGTCATCAGCAAACTTGCTCAAAATACCCTCTATTCCTACATCCAGATCGTTTATAAAAATATTGAAAAGTACCGGCCCTAAAATGGAGCCTTGAGGGACCCCACTGGTGACCGCCCGCCAGCCTGACGCAGCCCCATTTACCATAACCCTTTGGGCCCTGCCCGTTAGCCAATTGCTCACCCATCGTATGATGTTTTTATTTAGCTGTATGGTGGACATTTTGTCCAGTAGGATCCTATGGGAAACCGTGTCAAAAGCCTTGCTGAAGTCCAAAAAAATCACATCAGCTGGTTTCCCTTGGTCCACCATACGGGTGATCTTATCATAAAAGGAAATCAGGTTAGTTAGGCAGGACCTACCCTTCACAAACCCATGCTGGCTGGGACCAATGACTGCTTTGTCCCCCAGGTGCGCCTCAATAAGTTCGAGAACCAACTTCTCCATGATTTTACCAGGCACTGACGTGAGACTGACAGGCCTGTAATTGCTAGGGTCTTCTTTCTGACCCTTCTTGAAAATCGGCACAACATTTGCCAGCTTCCAGTCTACCGGGACCTCTCCAAATTCCCAGGATCGTTGAAAAATAATTGAAAGAGGTTCCGCGATGACGTCCGCCAGCTCTTTCAGCACCCGGGGATGAATCCCATCCGGACCCATGGACTTGTAGGGATCCAGGTGGAGTAGCAAATCCTGCACACGTTCAGGGTCAGTTGGGAGTTTGTCATCCCCACCGTCCCGGTCCTCCAGCTCAGGGCACCCTGGGTCCTGAAGCCCATCATCGGCATTGAAGACAGAGGCAAAGAAGGCGTTAAGCGTCTCTGCTTTGCCTACGTCATCGTCTGTGAGGAGACCTTCCCTATCAAGGAGCGGCCCTATGTATTCTTTAGTTCTCCTTTTTCCATTTACATATCTAAAAAAAACCCTTTTTATTTTCTCTCACAGACACAGCCAGCTTCAACTCTAGCTGTGCTTTGGCCACACGAACTTTCTCCCTACAAACACGAACAGCATCCCTGTATTCTTTCCATGACGCCTGGCCCTCCTTCCAGTAGCGAAACACTCTCTGTTTCCGCTAATCTCCATTAGAACGTTCCTGGTCAGCCACGCCGGCCTCCTGCCCCGCCTGCCTGACTTGCGATATTTAGGAATTGCCTGATCTTGTGCTTCTAGGAGGCATCGCTTAAAGAGTGACCAGCACTGGTGGACATCGAGGCCTTCAAGAGCAGTTTCCCAGGGGACCTTGCTGACTAGTTCCCTGAGCAGCCTGAAGTCCGCTTTCCCCATATCTAGGGATGAGGTTTTGGTGGCACTTTTCCTTCTGTCACAATAATTTTGAACTCAACCACTTCATGGTTGCTATGACCGAGGCGGCCACCAATCACCACATCTCCCACCAGACCCTCTCTGTTTTCTAGCAACAGGTCTAGGAGGGCACCTTTCCTAGTTGGCTCCGTTAGCACCTGCACCAAGAAGTTATCATCTAGGTGCTGTAGTTAATGGTACTGAACAGCACCAGAAAACGAAACACAGCAGATGAGATGTCTTCCTCCCATCAGTGCTCCTTCTATTAATACAGCCTGTGCTGACTTTATGCCTTCCTGAGGCAGTGTGCAGCTGTGCTCAGGAGTGTGGTAGCTAGGCTGGAGCACACTGGGCAGATGTACTTGTTTGCCAGGATCCTTTCCTTGTTCGTGTTTCCAGCACTTCTCGCCCCCTGAAGAATTAGGACCAAAGGTGGTGTGTAGTAGCTTCCTGTGCTGGGGGTAGGAGCAGGGGAAGCGAATGGTGCCAGGATTGGTAACTTATGTTCTGCTGGTGAGGCTCACAACCCAATGTACAACCCCTGGGGAGAAGAAGGAAGTGTATTACAGGCATGACTCTGTCCTGTCTGGACAGAAGTGTCTCCCTGAGCACAGCCAACGTTTTGTCCTGTGTAACAAACAGCAGTGTGCCCAGGGTCTCTCCAACATGTGCTGAGGACTTGTCTTGTTCCTGCAAGTCTCATCCACCTCTAGTGCTTCTTCTCACCTATGTAGTTCTCATCTATACTCTGAGCCCTCCTTCAAACAGGGCTTATGAGAAACTTTCTGAAGATAGCCTTCAACAGGCCTTTTTTTCAGCTAGGACTTCTTTGCTTCTGTGAACTTAATTTGCCATAAAAGTACCAGAAAAGGTAAGATCATCTAATTTCTAAAGTGGCCAAACTTAGTTAGTTGCCTGCCCTGTACATGCTGAGGAGAAAGGCTATCATGCTGTATATATGGTAGGTAGGGAGTGCCTGAAAAAGGTGGTGTGAAATTGTTTTCAGATTGAGATTTTCTCTATCAAGGTACCCAGAGTGGTGCTGCACAAAGTCCTGCCAAGTGCCTTGCTCCCTCAGGGTATCAGTAGCCCTTCGTGGGGTGTGACCCTGATTAGGGACATGGTTTAGTGGGTGATGTTGGTGGTAGGGGGATGGTTGGACCAGATGATCTTGGAGGTCTTTTCCAACCTTAATAATTTTATGATTCTATGACCTCCAGCTCAGTTTGCAGGTGGATGGGCAGAGGCTCCCACATGCTGACCGACGAGGGTGAGGCAGGTAGTTGCCAAGGACATGACACTGCCCAGTCACTGGCCTGTAAAAGTTAGGGACCAGAATGTGTCTCTGTCACTCATGGAGACAGAACATGCCCTGGCTTGAGCCACATGCTTTCCCTGCCTCTTAGCTCGTTTATCAGGGTGACAGTAGAACAATTGCATAATGCCATTCCTTTTCTCCAGGTCAGAGATTCACACACACACACCCTCCTCCCCCAAAAAAAAATAAAATAAGCAGAATAGTAGGCTAGGTCTTGGAGAGGCCTAGCACTTGTGACTGCTGTTTGTTACTGAATCCTGTCACCTTTACCTGTAACAACAGACTTCTGGTATTCCAAGTTCTTGACTTTGGCTTCTGGCTCTGATGCTGGTCTGCAGGATGACTGCATCATGACATATATCATAGTTTCTGCATCTGTTAAGATGTATAGATAGAAAACAGTATAGAAGCACTAGGCATTATGCATTAGTCACTGTCGGCACTTCTGACAGTAAAAACTAATAAATAGGAACACAGATTTTTATAGGTTGTGGAGTACTGCAAGGTGAGTTCTGAAATAAATAGAGTATAGCATGGCTGTAACATTAACCACCTCCTTCATTGCCATCTTGCAGAGTTATCTCTGTTTCCCCAGTATTTTCCCCAGGTGTTTCTCCTCACCATTTTCACAGTAAGAGAGGAAAAGACTAGTTGCACCTGGAATGTTTTCTTTTGTTTACTGTCTGGAATTAGGTTTTGACAACTGATTAAGCCTGTGTTTCTGTAACTGTATTTTGATGTAAGATATGTTGGTTTTGCCTTGGATATAGTGGTAACTGTTTTCATCAACCTCATTAACTGAGAATATTTCTGTGCTTAGAGGATGTAAAACTCAAGGTGACCATTTCTGTTTTCATGTCTGCTCTCCCTCTAGGCTAGGCTTTCCTGTCTTCTTTTCGGCCAGTTAAGGTGGAGAAGAAATAGTGTTCTCCTTCAGCCAGTTAGACGATGTGTTTCATAGCAGTCAGTTACGTTTAGTCACTTAATGAAGTATGTTTTGCCAGTTGACAAAGGGGTTGATTAGCAGACAAAGAATTCAAATCCAAAAGGGACAAAGAAAGCAACCTTGGCTATATTATTAAAGAAGCATTTTATAGACAAAATCTAGATGTTAGAATATTATAATACCTAAAGCTACAGCCATTACTAGGCTGCAATCATTTTTAAAAGGGACAGTCCCCTTTTTACAAGATTTTGATACTATTTCAATAGCATTTTTTTAACAGCATCTTCTGTAAAACTTCAGCTAGCTTAAAATCACACACAAAAATGGCATTTCTTGTGTATCGGTGGGGCTTTTTGTTAGAGTTTTTCAAACTATGGGGTAATGCATGTGTAGAAAGCTAATGATGCAGTCTCTAGGTGTTGCTTTACTATACAGAGTACTGATAATGAGCTTCGAGTAATAGGGTATGAGTCCCAGAAGATGAATTCTGATTACCTTTGTGGTATTGTCCCCTGTATGCCCCTTCTTCCTTGATGTTTCTGTAAAGAACATTTGGATTTTGATGAGGGTATTGCGTATTTGACTTTTAATTAGATTTGCAGTATGTTGTGTTAATAAACTGTGACTCTGTGGTTGTTTTGTTTTGCTTTCAATTTCTTGAAGTATATGTTCATTGAATCATATGACGGCAAGCAGCAGTTGAAATGTCTTGCTGCTCTGTGTATAAAGCTTATATTTATTGGTCCAGAGAGGGCAAATTTTGTCCCATACTCAATAATAATCGGTAAACAGTACTTAAATTGTACAGAGACTAGCAAACTGCAGCATACTGTGAAAGTGCAGAGAGATATCCTCTAAGGAAATAGCATGATAGATCTTAAATAATACCTTATAGTCATGGGCTATGCCATTATAGGCACTAAAATTAAATATACAGCTTCCCTAAACAGCAGGTTGTCTTCCCCACTGCCCCCTTTTAATAAAAACTCTGGGACTTTCTCATGTTGACAGGTCAAATATAGCCTTTTTATAATCTCCATGTTTTATCACATTTGGGGTTCTTTTTGAAACTTGTTTTCCTTGTACTCACTCATCTTCCACTAAATCATTTACTTGTTACTGAGTACTTTTAATTGAAATTTAAAAAACAAAATTAAAGCCTAATCTTTTGCCAAATCTCATCTAACATAAAGGCATTAAATTTACTGCTGGTTTGCAGCTCTGACTCATGTTGCCAGTATCCTCGCTTCTGTTTTGTTTTGTTTAGCAGACTGCTACGCCAATTTAATAAACATGCTGTTACATATTCTGTTGTAATTTAGCTGCCATTTTGCTTCAGCTAGACAGTGATTGGTTATGGCAGGGCTGTAATGCGTTGTCAGCACAGGTTATTCACTGCTTGTTGGTGGTGGCCGAACATTGTCTGAGACAGTGTCATTGCAAAAATGTTTGACAATGTTGATGGTGTAGTTGTGCTGAGCAATAACAACTGCAGAGGTTGAGGAAGGGCATGCAGGGGCGGCTGCTCTGAGGGCAGCGATGAAGAGGGAATGCTAAAACAGAGCAGCAGGAGATGTCATCAGGGAAGTTTGTTTATCCATTATTTTTGCTCTCTCTTGTTGTTCTTGTTTGATTTTTCCCATTAATTAACTACTAAGGAAAGCTACCATATTGATTGTCCTGAGGACACAAGTCCCCAGAAAAGCTGGTGACAGACGTGCAGACTGTGTTTGTCCCTGGAGGGGCCAGTCTCTGGTCAGCTCTTGGGCCCTTGGATGAGACTGCCACCACTGGATTTGGTGGCAATCTTTCTGACGCATAAACCCAGTTCCCTTGGAAACTTGGTTAAACCACCAAACTTTGGCCACATAGGTGTGGATGATTCTGCTTTTCAAAGATTATCAGCTTGGGATGATCTTTAATACTTAATGAGGAGGCAAAAAGCTCAGTTTTGCAGTGTGGATCATTTAAGCCATCCAGTCCTTTCATAAGATCAGGTTCACTTAAGATTCTCCTAAATCAGAGTGTTTTGTGTGATAGCAATGGTTTGCTGTTTAAATTCTATTTCTTACACTATTTTAAGGTTTTGGCAGGTTCTTTTTTGTTTTAGAGAAGAATTAAAGTTTAAAAAAAAATCTTTTTCAAATCTTCATACTTCTTTTGAGGAGACAGAAAAAGGAACAAGGTTTTTTTGGGAGCCCTCCATTGCCATTAAAAAATAAATAAATCACATTTGTATTCTGCTGCTTATTTAAATTAGAGCAAAATAGATAAGAGAAGCCCAACTTGGCTTTCACTAAACCCTTGAGTTAAATAATCTTAACTGTCAAGCTGAGTAACTGACAGCAGGATCTGGGCCCTCATGCAGCACATTCTGGTACTATATTAATACACGGTATTTTGTTGTTGAGGCCTTTTGTGCATTTATTTGTCTTTAATAAATCTGGAAGCAACCTCACATATTAGAGGACTGTCTACTGTCCCTTGGTTTAGGGCCTTGTGTCATAGGACATAGCAAGATTAATTATAGCCCAGCTTGCTTTCCACAAAACCTAGATCTGTTTACTCTTTCATTTCCTCTGAGACAACCGTCAGCCTTTCCTGTCCTTTATGTGAAATTTTAGGTATGGTATTGAAAGTCATGCATTATTCCTTTGTGCGTCCTGTCTCTGACAGTATTCCTTGCAAGTTTTTTAGGAGTCCCTGTTTGAGGTGTTTCCAAACGCAGGTGGTCACCAACATGAGGACAGCCATAACTGTAAGACATAATGAAGAAAGCTGGTCTTTGGGGGCTCTGACGGAGACAGAGTGAGGTGAATTAAAAAAAAAAAAAAAAAAAAAAAAAGATTAAATTTATCACTGCAGCTTTGAAGTCTGAGAAGACTAGTATTTGGTGTCTGGCTCCGAGGCACCCAGCCTCCTGTTGTTTGACTTGGGCTGCAGTGAGGCCTGAGAGAACTCAGCCACCAACACTAACTGTAAGAAGGGCTGGGGGAGAAGACAGGGGGAGTGGAGGTGCTGGGGGTATTTGGGGTGGGGGCTCAGCTGGGAGAGGATGTGGCTGTAGTGAGAGGAGACGCTCCTGCCTCCACCCTCTGGGGAGACCCTCCCAGCTGAGGCGCATGGTGGCGTGGCTGTGCAGTGGCTGGTAGATGGGAATATATCAGTCTGAGGGGAGAGGAGGATGGGGAGGGGAGCATGGGGCTCTTGGGAGGCCAAAATTAAAAGCTGAGTGGCTTTGCTTCTGTGTTTAGTTTGTAGATTGTGGCAATAGGGTGAGATGTTACTGCTGCAGGGTGAGGAGGCGTTGTGGGGAAGACCCTCAGAGGGCACAGGAGGAGATGTGCCAGCGGCCTGCAGGGCTGAGGCATACTGTGGCTGACAGAAATGCCTCCTGCCCGGATCTTCCCCCCACAGAGAGTACTGGAAAGCAATAATCTTTCTTTTTCATGCTGCCAGTGTATGTGGTTTGCTTCACTTCACTGATGGGAACATTTCCTTCCACATGAAAGGGGCTACTCGCACACACGAAATGAAACACCAACTCGTGCATTTTCAAATAAAGGGGTGTTTAAGACTGGATTTCTAATGTAACAAGACAGTTGACAGGCATCAGCTTGATCGTCTTCTCAGGTAGTTTGTTTCATTAGAGTTGGACATGCAGCACTCCAAGCACTGTGGTGTGAATATATCCCCCAGGGCTGTGCAGTGGGATCTTTTGCTTCCCGCAGGCCTGGGAGGGGTGCAGGGGAACAGGATCTGTCCCCCGCATATGCCATCACCCCTGCCAAAGCTTACAACAAAGTTTTTTCTGCACTTTGGATCCCATTGCAGGCTGATGGCATCAGAAAAGAGATGTGCAGTTGAACTGACAATCAGTGATTGGCATCATGCATAACTCATTATTGTGTCAAGGATTTGGCATGTCCATGGAGAGGAAACCATGTGCGTTGTGTTGACACTGAGCTGAATTCATATCCTACCGGCGGTTATGCCAAATCCTTATCTCATTGGTGCTCATGCCAGATCGCTTGCTTGCGTGCCAGATTCATGTCAGAGTAATGAGTTATGCCTAATACCAATCATTCTGTGGCAGCTGCCGCCTGGTGTAGCCATTTTCTACAGTTGGGATTTTGAGCAAAATGGCCGAGTTTTCTTGCCGTGTAAGGAGCATGGCAGGAGATCTCCAATGGGGTCATGAAATGGAAAAAGGTTTAAACAGCTTACAAATGGTATGCCAAATTTTCTGGCAACTTTCTTGAAAAATGTATATCTCTTTTCTCCTACTCTCTCCCCAAAGCATACCCCTCTTCCCCGATACGTTCATTACCTTTCTGCTTTTAAGATCTTCAAAATCACATTTGTGAATGTGTCATTCTAAGCAGTTTTGCCTTTCTGTCATATTCTTCCTTATTAATGCAACAAAATTTTGGAGACAGCTCTGTCTCTTACTAACAAGGGTTTCATCTGCAATCCTTATACAGTCACAGGTCTGTGTATCAGCCTACCACAGCTCATGGTTTCAGCAGTTAGTCTTGCCAGGAGATTGTCAAGGGAGATGTGCTATCTCCCTGCTGAAAATAACCATTAACTCTCTTATATTATGGAAGGGTAGGAGGGACTCAGAAGGAAAGAAGAGCTCACATGTATTTTTACTTTTCCCTGTGGGAGGAGTCCAGGTTGCCACCAAAGCTGGAGAGAACATTTGAGCTGATATTTAACTTATAATCGAGTTCTTTGTTGTGAGAACCAAATACTATGAGAAAGGAAAGGGAAGACTTCCACTGGGTACTGCGTATCCATAAAGGGAGGAGAGTATAGAGTATCTCCTGTTCACCTCTTTGACTCAAACAGGTAGTTTGCTGGAATAAAGACAGCAAGAAAGGGCTGAATGTCCAGTAGTTCACATTTGCTTCAAAATCAAAAGGCTCCAAAAGTAGCTTGGTATTCTGAGTTGCTTGGATATGAAAATTTATACCCTGATAATTTCAAGTGTAGGTTGGAAAAAAAAAAAAAAAGGCATCATAATTACCCTTATCCTGCTCATCATTTCTTCTCAAACCACATCCAAATGGCAATGCTCAAAAATAAGTTATTCATAATCATGTTGTTTAAACTGCATTACTATTTTGTATCCAGTCTATTGATTTTTTAGGACTCTTGTGCATGAGGCTTTTTCATTAGTGTGTTTTATGGAAAACAAAACCCGTAGTGGGATCATAAAATATTGTACTTACAAAAGCTCCTTAATTTTCTGCTTTTAATAGAAAAATAAATGCACCTGGGCTGACAATTAGGATGCCAAGATTTTCTTAATTTAATTTGAAACAGCTGAAGAGCTTTACTTTGGATATCAGCAAAAGTGAGGGCCAAATTCAGGTATAGTGTATTGGGTATAAATTATTGGTTTCTGTAGAATTACTTGAGTTTACATAAGAGCCACTGTAGTTGGTCTCTTTAAATATACACACCTTTGCATTTCTTTAATAAACCAATTGCTTGCAAACTTTGGGAGACTGACATTTCCTGGGATGGACTATGTGGTGTTCTAAACCTGAGAAAGATTTTGTGTGGTGTGAGGGTACTTTCCATTAGTGTAGCAAGCTCCTGTGCCACTCAGTAGTGCTAAAAGAGGTGAAAGACAGTTATAGAACAGAGCCATGTTGAAAACAATATAAAAATCACTGTTGAAAATAGAACTTCTCTGCTGAAAAATCTCCCTTGTGATGAGCTGGTCAATCACTGTCAGGGCCAAAATGGGCTCTTGGTATGCAACCTCTTTACTGCTGTTACAGTCACACTTGATATGAAATATTTTCAGTGGGACAACCAAGTGGATGTGGTACATCTCTAAAGTTACTTTTGCTTCCTAGGGGCTGTGATATCCAGTTAGCCCTCAATTCTGATGAATATTTATACAACATAAATGGGAAAATCGGTGGGTTCCCTTGGTGGAAATGTGATATTGGTATTTTTTTAAATAAACTTAAATAAGGTCAGAATTTTTTATCCTCTAGAGAAAATTTCACGTCTGATTAAATAGTTTACATAAACTTAATCTTTTTCTGCTAGATGCATTATAATCTCAGATATTATTCATGTAGCTATTCCTCTGTGAACCATAAAATGTTCATTTCTTCAAAATGAATATGAAGCTCAAAGCATTAGTGGTCTTAAGAGCATAAAAAGTTTATTGCTTTGTGCTTAACATTTTTCAAGTAACTTTAGAAAGCTGAACAAATTTTGCATTTAGATTAATGGAAGATGTTTTCCATTTGAAGGAACTAGCAAGGGAGCAGCAATAACAAAAATCCCCCAAGGTTAAAAATGTAGTGCTTTTGATTTTTACCAGAACTGTGTTAGCAGAACAATCATTTCTCAGCATGGAAAGGTAACATAATTGGTCTATACAGTGGCAATATAGAAAACGAGTATGCTTCAGAGAAAGCTAATATGGCTCTACTTAATAATTTCCTTCAAGAGCTTGAATTTGAATGTATATTTCACCCAGCTTGAGGCAAACAATTTGTACCCATAAGTTCTAGTGGAAGTTACCGGGGGGTCATGCAATTTATTTTAGTTCTTGAAGTTTTCAGAACTGCAGACCTAAATGCACATTCACTTGCATTGTTTCACCAGTAATTTGATCCAATTGGGCAACATTTTCCTTCTGCTCTATTATGTTAGCTCTAGTGAAAAAAAAACAACCCTCTCATGAAATATTGTGAAAGAAAAGTTTTCTCGGAAGAGAAACTACTTCTCAGATTTATACTACTAGCTTCTTCCAGAATTTGTCAGACCCTTTCATTTCCTAGCACCTGAAACCTGCTGTGTTAGTTTCCTATGAACTGATGTTACAGTGCAAATCCACTTTCCTTTCCAGTTTTATTTGTAGAGTCTCTGATTGAGGAAAATAGCTTTCTTCACAACAGACTAAAACATGTATTTACATTTAAACACAGGACAGTGGTTCTTTCCACTGCTGACTACAGCTTGGTTTCTGTGTTCTTAAAACCCAGTAGCTGAGTTCCATCTACAGAACTGGAGCTGGTTAACCTCTAGGCTTTTAAGGCAGATATGCTTTTTTCTATTGTACTGGAGTACTAGCTTACCTTTCCAGTTGTGCCTGAAATAACTTGTTTTTGTTATTTTGGTGGGATGATGCTTAGATTTGTAGAAAATAATTTTTGGCCTTCTTTAACATGCCCGTGTTCTTACAGCTGATGATATCTTTTAAGACGGTTTTGATAGACCACTTGCATTCCTCCTCAGTCAAGACAACAAAAGTTGCAATGTTATTTTTATGTAATTCTTCTCATCTGTTAGTAGAAATCCATCCTGTACTTTTGAAGCCAATATAAGTTTGACCGTTGACTTTATTGAAAGTCACTCTACCTTTTTTTTCTTAGATGCCAAATGTACCTGAACAAATCTTACAGGTACAAGGTAGAATATTAAATAAATCCATCCCTCCAGTGATAATCACCAAAAACTAATGTCTCTTACTTCTATAGCCAGGGACAGTCTTGCTGGAAACCTGCCTTTGGGAAATACTATTTCTTCCTTCCTTGGTCCTTCAAGGTTAGATGATCTATCCTTTCTATAACTGTGCAGCCATTTGTTAGCGAGCTAATTTTTAGAGCCACGATTTGGTCAGTTTACTTGCGATGAGGTAAGGGGATCCTTTTCCCTTTAAGAGGCCATGATCAGAAAAACATGGCCTGAATTTCGTTAGCAGTGTGACAATGAGGGAGATAAGTAGATGTGACAGTTATGAATGACGTACTGTCATGCACTTCTGCGTTCTGACTCAGATAAATTGACACTGCTGTCAAACACAAGCTATGGAGAGTAGAGACCTCTGATGAACCTTCTAATATGGTAAATGGGAGTCTTAATTCTTCATTAACTGGAAAAAGGAGATTTGGCCATGTAATTTTCTCCTTGCTGCCTGTTTTAAAGATTCCAATAACCCAGCATTTACAGTTGACTAGGCAGGGATTGCTTTTTCCTATGCTAGCGACATGCAGGCTGTGAAATCTAAGGAAGCGCCGCTTAAACACAGACTTATTGCCTTGGTTATCTTTAATGACTTTGAAATGTATTGGCCTCATTATGGAACAGTGCAGTTATCAATTCCCCTAATTAGGTGATGTGGTCCCATAAGAAATTTAACATTAAAGTGCAAAAATGAGTTAGTGGCATCAATTGCTGGCAACCTGGGTGTTGGCACTGGATTTAAAGCAACGGTACTCTTTTTCTGTGTAGTTATTCTGCATCAGTCTTATTCATTCAAATATAAACAGTAATTTTTTTCAATTCATTTATTTGTGCCTATGCGAAGAGCTGTTTATTTATCTGAGAGTTTCTTTGCTCACTGAAGCCCTTTTCCGTCGCAGGTGGTTGGTGTAAGTACTAGCAAACAATGAACTAGCTGATGGACAGCGAGCTCTCTCCATTTACAGGTCAGACTAGTCAGTAAAACTGCCAGTCCAACTTTTTGTTTGTAGTGGCTCTGTCAATCTGAAGAGCTTGTAGCAATTCATAAGCATTAAATAAAAGGGAGTTTTGCACAGTCATACCACAGCAGCAAAGCTGGAAACAAAGCATGATACCCACAGCTCAGTCACCTTCTCAGACTTAGTAATACTGTTCCCACCTACTGTTGACTGAGGTTGCATTCCCTTTTCCACCATACTGGAAGGATTTTTGGTGGCCATTTTAGAATAGGCATCTGCCTGTATTTTTGGGAGAAAAGGAGAGTCGTTTCAGAAACCTTATTTTAATGTTGTCTAGTTTCTGCACACTCTTTGGTATGACTGTATACAAAAGCTTGCACACAGTAGTTTATCCCATTATCCTTCTCTGTAAGTTAAACAGTGCAATCCCTTAGTTTATTTCAACATGAAGATCATCTCTCTTTAATACAAGTTTATATAGCTTGGTGATCGTAACGTATGTCAGGATAGTGTGTGCTCTTGTGAACATGGGGAGGATATCTGTGAGAACCCATCAGAAGAGCTATTTAAATAGGAGTTTTTTGTGCACTCTTGAATAAGTAGTTCCAAAGATAAATAAAATGTTAAATTTACAAACCACAAGTGGTCACAAACCCAGTGTTGGAGTAGAATTTCTGTCTGGTTAGACAAGCAGTAAGCCAAGGCTGCAAGCATCACACATAAGCATGTACCTCATTATGTTAGTTAGTCATACACAATCACAAAGTGACTACTTTTCCCTCAATGAGATTGCAGAAGACTGTTACTTGTCCCATTGGTAGTTGAAGTGGGAATAGAAAAATAATGGAGCACTTTAAAGTAGGACCTTGAATCTTAGAGATGTTCACAGGAGACCTACCTGCATCGTTTAGCCACCAAAAGATTTTTGTTTAAAGACAGGTCCTTTAGCTCTTCTGTGCCCCAGACCTTCATGCACGAAAAGGGGATAATAATTTCCTTTTCCATAAAGTTGTTTAAATACATTTGTAATTTCAAGATATTCAAATGTTGTAGAAATGTGAGGATATACATTTCCTCGTAAGGGGGTGTCGAGAGGCAGGAGACCTTTTCTCCATTAACACTAGTGACAGGACCCGCGGGAACGGGGTTAAGCTGAGGCAGGGGAAATTTAGGCTGGACGTCAGGAGGGGGTTCTTCACAGAGAGGGTGGTTGCACACTGGAACAGGCTCCCCAGGGAAGTGGTCACTGCACCGAGCCTGTCTGAATTTAAGAAGAGATTGGACTGTGCACTTAGGCACATGGTCTGAACTTTTGGGTAGACCTGTGCGGTGTCAAGAGTTGGACTTGATGATCCTTAAGGGTCCCTTCCAACTCAGGATATTCTATGATTCTATGATTCTATGATTTGTTCAGGCTGAAGAAGCAAGAGGTGATACTGTTTCTTCGTTCCAAGGCATCTGCTTAGGCTAAATGTGCTGAGAAATCTCTACCCCTGTGGCTTGGTAGGAGCTGATGGCACACAAAGGCAAAAGGAAGAGAAGTAAAACATCAAGCATTGCTGTAAGTCAAGGGTGGCTCATCTGTTCTACATCCTGTCCGTCACCCAGTCCATGTCCCAAGTGGCTATCCCACAGACAGCACCTGCGTGAGGACCTTCAGACACCTGCACCCGCCTCCATTGAGAGCTTTAGGCCCAGAGCAGCAGAACTGTGAAAGTGCAGCCGTGGCTGAATTTGGTCCCCACCCTGGCACATCAGCCCTGGAGCACTGCTCTTCCAGGTGTCAGCTGGAGCACGGGCCCTGCACTTCAACCAGGAGACAGGAAAGTCTCTGCCTCAGACTGTGATGGGGCAGATGTTTGTACTTGCTGTCAGGCTTGCTGCTTGATTTTTACTTCACACTCACAGATTTAGGAGGAGGTGAGATAGACTGTGGGAAGGAGGTTGCAGGCTCGGAGGAGCGTGCCAGCACTCTTGGCAGCACCTTTCATTGTGTCTAGCATCCCAGGTGTGGGGCTTAGGTCTCTAGAAAACCCCTGATGTAGCACTGCGTAGGTATTAGAAGGATCCAGCATCAAACCCTTTTTAAAGTCAGACGGATAAACAGTTCTGGCATTGTGAAGAAGGGTAATGTGTATGTCAGTCAATAATTTTGTTCCCTCTCTGTGAGGCTCAAAGACAAGAAGAAGATAAAACAAATTGCACTGAACAGTAAGGATATTTGTTGCAGTTGGCCATAAACAGAAAAGCACTGTGTACTGGCAGTGGAGAGATGTGCCTGGATTATGGTCAGATTCATAACTTTACTGGTTTCAGTGGGTTTATTCGAGCCCGTTCCCCCATCTCCTCGTGCAGCAAGTATAAAGAGACCTTGAATTACATTCACATTGCTCATCCTGCAGTCGGGTGCTAAAGCAGTGAGGTCACTCTACAAGTACATTTCTTTGGTTGCTTTTAGAGGACAGGACATTTGTTAAAGACTAAGGGCAAACAGGACAGGGAATGGATGAATTCACTTTGTCTGCTTAGGCAACTAATTTGGGTGTTCTCAATTTCTCAGTCCTCAGCTCCTTTCCTTTTGCTGTGCACTGATACTGTTTTCCCCTTGAATCACAGTTAGATATTTCAAGCAGAGGGTGGATACAATCCTGCCACCCCTTCCATTGTGCACACCTGGTATGGAGCTGATAGCAGGAGTAGCAGGGGGAGACTGTGCTAATATGTATGTGTTTCTGGGCATACCCAGTGTCCTAGATAATTCAGTACTTGAGGAGTTAATACAGGGGCTCTTTTTCTGCTCAGCCATGCCATCCTGTCTCTGACTACTACAGATTGCAGAAGCTCCTCGTAGATAGAATGATTTGTTCTTTGTCCGTGTGATGCCCTCCCCTGCAACATGCCTGAACACCTCCCGGCAGCGTGTTAAACCCTACGACTGACATCTACTAGGTGTAATGTCTAGTTTATTCTCTCATCTTCTGTTCAGAAAGAAAAGTGTGTGCAGTATAGCTTCTTGCTTTAAATAAATAAACATGTACGAGCACATTCCCACACAGTATTTGTTGCTGCTGATGAGTATTTAGAGGAATGTCATGTTAAAGAAGTGCTCCTTTTACTTAGACTGGGAGGAGAGAAGTAGGGGATAATTCTGGTTCCTGAGGGAGCCAATTTTGCTCTCTTGCATTAGCTTTCAAGATATTTTTTTTAATTTTTATTTTTTCATTTATTTTTTTTTTTTTTTACCTGTGGACAGGCCCTGTTCTAGCAGTGGTTATCAGCAAAGTATCTGAGAAGCAGAATACTCCACTACTTCTAAATGAAGAAGAGAAAAAATATCAAATTCTTCTAATTTTATTCCCTTGCCCTGTTTCTCAGTGGAGTTTGCAATTTCCCTTCTCTGATGAGAATGATATTTTTCAATGATGAAGTTTTGTACCTGATTATACTTGCACAGTCAATGCAAGAAGAGGAGCAGGGGCAGGAGAAGGGCTAACTATCAAAGCTGTATGTTGTTCACAAGTCAAAATATTGACTGAAAAATATTGGACCACACTTAACCTTTGTTTAAGCATAGCCTCCATGTTTTCTCCATAGTCCCAGGTGACAGCCCACATGTGCTGTGTGCAGAGCAATGCCTGCTCCTAACCCACACATCTTATCCTCATCTCAGATAAAGTATTCTGCATTGTTCTTATAGACAGGGAAAAGAGAGATGATAACTGTACTTTACAGTCCTACAAGCCCTTAGACCAAACATCTCCTTCAAAATAAACACTGTAGCTTTAACGCTGGCTGCTGTTTCCTTGAATGGAGTTACCCAATCTTTCATCAAAGAAACATATCTCCCATATCCCTGTCTTTAAAAACAGCAATTATGTGTAAATGCCTTCTGATTTATTTGAGCCAGGGCCACCGGCCAGTGTGAGTCACCACAATTTATTGCTAACCGTCACTTTTACATGATAGGTTTGTAACAAATATCTGCCGCATATTGTTAAATTAATCTTCCATTTAAAATTAATGGAGTTAGACTCCCCAGGTTCAATGTAATTTCGTGTTCACGGGCAGGGAGTGATGTGAGCTGCATACAAAATGAGCCGAGGCCAAACGCCCTAATCTTTCATCACCTTGAACCTAGTGACTAGGACGCCTTCTCAGCACCAACTAATGAGATTGAGCTTGCTTCTCTCCTGAGGACGCCAGCTCAAAGAAGCTTTTCTGCTCAGATACAGCAGGCTTCGTCTTATTTTAATAATTCCTCAGATATGACAAGCCTGATGTTATGTATGAAAGAGTCAGGCTTGAAAAAGAGATGAAATGAATTTTATATCATTACTTCAAAACCAAAACCGGCAAAAGGAAGTATGTCACAGTTAAAAATGCAGTAAGCATTTTACCTATGAAATATTTTGAAAGTAAACAGGAGCCATTCTTTCATTTATTATTATAATGCAGCCTCACCTTAGACTCATCTTCTGTAATTCTAGTCCCATTCATAAATTAATAACAATAATGTAGATGAAAGCAGCAGACTGTCCAATAAGCATGTGGATGGGACCATCAGAGAGGAGAGATTTAATTCCTAATGGAATATGCCATGCTATATTGCTGAGCTCTATCATTTCTCTTTGTGGGTATTTGTAGGAAATGAGCCTGTCTTTTATGCAATGGCAGACTGCAAATCCATCACATATTGTTCAAAAATAACTGAGTTGAATTGTATCAACGTACCTTTCTCTCTTTCCTTTATTGTGGCTTAAAAAAAAAAAAAAAAAAAAAAAAAAGTAATTTTGGGTATATTTTAGTATTTATCAGTGCAGGAGACTAACAGCATTAGTTGCATCTATACAAGGGTCTGTGCAACCACGAGTCATTGTGACTGTACCTTCAGCTTCACTGGTAGCCATGCTGCCTTTGTTGCCCCTGCTGACCAGTCAGTGTCCCTGGCTACTTTTATACCAATATGTAGTATAAAATGTACCATATACTTTTTATATGTGTGGCATAATAACCTGCTTCTGCATTCACATCACGGAGATATGGCCTTGCCACACGCGCGAGCCACACAGTGGGAACAAGGTTCAGCAAGGCTTTTTCCCTTACTGGTGAGTTGTGCTGTGGTGCCTGCTTCAGGGACCGTGAGCCAGGCAGAGAAGGATCATGGAATCATGCAGGTTGGAAGAGACCTGTAAGATCATACACTCCAACTTTTTACCTAGTTTTTTTTTAATAAAAAAAAAAAAGTGATGAACTACGGTGAACGGTTCTCTACCTTGCATCTGGTCTCTGGCCATTGAGTAGTAGATGCGGTGCTAACTCCTAGGAAGGAAGATTAGAAACATGGGATTCTTTAATTTAGGGGATTGTGTTTTAGGAGAGAAAGATGGGAGAAAGGTATTTCCACAAGCTAGAGAAAGGAGCAGGTCATAGTATTTTCGTGTCTGTGTGGTGGGTAGGACAAATGACAGTAGTGTGTGAAGGTTTCAAAATCTTCCTCTTATTTTCATGTAAATGTGTGATTTAAAAATGTCTTGAACCATCTGGACAGCTGAAGAGAGTATAGGTGGTGATTTCTTTCCATTGTGCAACTGTCTTAAAATCTTTATCAGTCTTCCTGGGGCAGTTTTCCATAACTGATTAGACCTCGTGTCTTGTGCCACTTTGTATCAGTTGCAGCTATTCTGATTTCTGTCAAATCCTGACTGGCTAAACCAGTGAATATAGTATCAGTATCTATCACACTCTTCATTTGTGTGGTGGTTTTGTGGCTGAGGAAATGCTGACTATTTTAGTCATTTGGTAAAACTTAATCTTTTTTAACTTTTTGTTCACTTACTTAAAGCTAGTTTTGATGATTTGATCTTCTACCTCTTTACAAGCTCAAGTGAGGGTTACCATAATGCCATACAGCTCCCAGCAGCTCCTTCAGATGCAGGCCTGTTGAAACATCAAAAATTTCTCAGGGGGTTGTGTGTTTTTTGGCATGATGAAATGTATGGATGTATACCCGCAGTATAGATACTTCATGTCCCTTCACAAAACATCTGAAACAGTGCTCCATGCTATGTGCAGTCAGCAATTCTGACATCTGTATGTGTCTAATTTCCTCTTTCTCTACTTTATTGCTACCAGTTGCCCAATTTTTCTTTCCCCTGAGATACAACAGTTGGATAGAACAGTTGGAGTTCTGGATGTATCTGGAAACCTGGACACGTTCCTTGGCCTGTTTATTAATCCACACTCACCCAAAGTAGTAAGGAGTACTGCTAAGAGTACAAAAATTCAAAGGATGGCCACAGCAGTTGACATCAAGTACGAATCAGCCCTCGGTGTCTGGTCCCAAAATAATCACGTAAGGGTCGCTGAGTCTGAGTGTTGATGAGAGCCTGGGGCAACGGTGGAGAAGTTGCGGTCTCTGCAAAGGCGAGAAGCAGGTCTACGAGGTGACGGCAGCATCAGTCTGTGCAGCAGGTGAGTGCTCCAGTGCATGCAGGGAGCTCTCTTCCATTACCTTCTGTGGCAGGTTGCCTCACACAGGAAAAGCAAGGTGCCAGCTAGAACTGGCTGTGCTGCCTCGCAGAGGAGAGAATAAATCAAGTTTGTTTTCTGCTTTAGTTACTTGCTATTCATTTTTATACCAGGCTTATGCGGCAGACAGCAATGAAACTTCTAGATATTCATAAACAAAATCTGGTCTTCTGTCCACTGATATAGATCAGGGAGGCCAGAGTGTATGCTGAGAAAGAAGAGAGTTGTAAAAAACCATTGAAATAGATTTATTGGAGACTTCAATATCTGTTGAAGTCTGCAAAGCTGGAATAAGCTTTAAGTAAACACTATCAATTTTGATGATAAGATTTAGATAGTGGCTTCTATTTTTTTTTCTCTAGATGAAACAATATCACAAGGCTTGTCTTCATGAAAATGTGATCAAGATGTAAGCAGTTCTATCGTTAGCGCCTTTACATTTGGTTTAGTTACAATCAGTTCTCTTTGAATAGCAGAAGATGTGTCTCTTAGCATTGGAATTTTTCATTATGTGGGCTTTTCTTTGCATCTTAATATTTTTCCTGTCTCTTTATATTCTGGCTTGTTGCCATTCTGCAAGGTGAAAAGGTTACCAGTTCCAGCTCTTGCATCATTGCTGCACTGGACCTTCTGGATGCCCTTGGAAGCCTTTTGTCTTGCTTTTTATTAAGAAAAAAACTACATTCAGGTAAAATGAATTTCTTAGTTTCAGCATCCAGAAGTATAAAAAAAGTTCCCTTCTATGCAGTGCATTTGATTGGGAATAAAAATGACTGATGGCAGCCCATACTGGACCCTTTTGTTCAATTCGGCTATGATTATGGAGCCTATTAGCTGGAGTTACAACCTATTTAAGAGCAGTGCTTACTAGTAATGGGGGCCAAATGATTTTGGAAAGTTCAGATTTACTGGGCTCCCTGCAGAAATGAATTCAGCACTGAACATATTGATGCAGAGCCTGAATGAGGCTGTTCCAGTGGGACTCAGAATTGTGTGCTTAGCAAGAAATGAGCGGGTAGTAGAATTAAAGATCAGATAGATGTGAGGCTCAAGGGCAGTCTAAACTCTGAAGTTCATCACAGTGACTTAATCAGACTAAAATGAGTGTTGCACTGACAGGAATCAAGCCTTTGTGTGACAGGAAATTTAGCTTGTTAAGATGGTGCTGTGTTCCTTCTAACTCCCTGTTTTGTAAGGTCATGAAAGTGTTTTAAAATAATTGTGAGATGTCAGTGTTCGGCGGCTACTAAGGCAGCTTGGTTGTTGGTAATTTAGATGTTGACTCTCTACTTGATATTTACCTTTGATACAATCCATCTGCAGTTTTAGTAAGAAAGACCAGGCTGTGGCACCTGTACTCAGAAGCAAGGGTAGTTTCAGAACCAAGAAATTTCCATGTTCTCAGTATTTTTTGGCACAATTCTGCACTGGGGAGAAGAAATGTTGGATCACCGGGCCCCACATCCCACCTGTAAACAGGACCCCCATCGACCAGGCTTCTGGCTAGCTTCAGGAACAGCAAGAGGGGAAATGCCCTTCCCAGCAGCACCACAGCAAATGGCATGGGAGCAAGGAATTGTAGGACTGCTTTGTCACTCACAGTTCAGCAGGGCACATCCTGCTGCCTTTCTAGAGACAGACCAAGTAATCTTTTGGCATGGAGAATATTAAAAAGAAACATTATTTTTTATTGGGCCAGTCTAGTCTTCAAATGTGAGGTTGTTACTTCTGTGCTGGTTACGGTCTGATAGTCTGATCCATCTGAAGCCTCCGCTGAGTTTCTGTCAGATGCCTTTTTTGCTCCCTGAGAAACCTCCACGCACAGCCCCATGTGCCCCATCCATACCCAGCTGTGCCCAGGCTTCCAGAACTGCCCAGCCCTGTCAT
This sequence comes from Aythya fuligula, assembly GCF_009819795.1. NCBI lineage: Eukaryota > Metazoa > Chordata > Aves > Anseriformes > Anatidae > Aythya > Aythya fuligula. The sequence goes on along the minus strand of NC_045578.1, from coordinate 2,009,687 downwards.
TCCCGTGGTGCTGGAGATTCATCACCAGCATTGCAGGTATGGCCTCACCGCTCTCACCTCCCCTTCCTGAAACTCCACCAAATGTAACACCTCCCAGCCAGCACTGAGCTTCTCCAGCCTCATTCCTCATTCCTGCCCATCAGATGCCTCCCTCCAGCTCTGTCCACATACACAAGGATACCACCTACTTCTGAACCACAGTGCAGTGATGGTGCACTCAGCTGACAGATCTTGCACAATTCTCTTTTCTGACTTTGCTTCTGCTTTGGGACAGGAAATTTATTTGTTCTAAACCAAAATTTCTCACTACACACATTTGACTTGAAAGTCCCATTTTATAGATCACGGGAACGTATTGCTTTATTGTCCTTGAACAGAGCTGTGAATATTCAGTGTTTGTCAGTTAGATATATGTGTCCCTTCTCCGTCTGGGTGACAACAGCAGGCTCTGGTAGTTTATTTGTGAGAGGAACCTGGAAAAAATGAGTGTTTGTCATGTAGTAATAAAATGGGAACCATAGAGTTGTTTTAATATTTTTAATATTTTTAATTTTGACCTTAAAAATTGTCTTAATCGGGAGATGCTTGTTAAGCAGTACATGGGCCTCCTGTAGGACCTGGATCTGTTGTGAACCATGCTGAAACCAGTGGTGATGTGCTCACAGATGTGGCTGCATCAGTCTGTGGCTGCACGAGGTCAGATCTCCGCTAACGGGCCGGGAATGCAGGAGGGGAAGGCCGGGGTGGTTTCTGGGTCACCATTCTGACAATTGTTCATGTAATTGTTACAGGGGATGTTGCTTACGGGAGTCCTATTTTCAATCATGTGAGCATGTCCCAGATTTTTATAAACCATCTGTTCAAGTGAGGAACTTCCAGGTTGTGGGTTTTCGGGTGAGGCGGGGAAAGGCATAAGGAAAATTCCAAGCGGGAGATAGAAGGCACGTGTCAGCTGGGCTCTGGTAGGAGGCTTTTTAAAGCTGGAATGAAAGATCATGAGAGAAATGGTTGCAACTTGACACACAGATGATAAAGCAAGCCTTAAACAGAAGCTGTGGCTGCACAGCAGGTAAAGATATCCTGCCTAGATTAAAAATAAATATTTTATGCTGCCTGTATGCAAAGCTTTTTCTTTCCTTTTTTTTTTTTTTAATTCTTATTTTATTATTATTTTTTTTATATAGCTTAAAGCCCTATACAGTTGGCAGCAAGTAGAAAAAAATTCAAGAGGTTTGTATTTTTCTAGGGTAGGATCCCCACAAAACTGAAGATTAAGTTTTTTTAGTGATAACAAGAAAATTAAAGAACAGACTACTCATCAGAATTACTAAGCACAAAAGCATTTGCGAGTTAACTGGTTTTATATCTGTTGATAGCACAGAGCGAACCCGACCCTTATGAAATCAGAAGGCAAATAATTTTGTGAGGCAGGCATCAAGGTGCACAGCACAAGAGAGCTCAGCTGCAATATGCATGAGCTGGCGCTCGCTGCGCAGAGGGGCAACTGTGAGGTAAGGAACATCATCACCCGCTCCTCTTCCCTGCCATCCATTTGGAACATTTTAATGACTAAAGCAGGGTAAACATTTGTGAGGATAAACATTGTTTTCCTGCTGAGCAACAATGTCTCCAGTATAAGAACAGGATTGTTTTGGCATATGTCTGCTCTAAATATCCCTGCAGATATTTTACAGGAATTGCTACCTCTTTAAACATTCATGCTATTAAAAATCAGGACGATTGTTGACATAAACCTGTGATAGCAGCTGCATTGTAGACAGAGTATGAATTTTTTATGTTATTGATGAGAAGTTTATATCATTTATGTACTGTAGTAAGGGAGGTGTATGAGTGCTGAATACAGAAAATTACGTGATTGAAACCATTTAGAGTATCAGGGCACAGTATTTATTAATGCATCCTTCTCAAACGGAACATGAATGCAACAAATGGAAAGCAAAACAAAGCTAAGTGATTTATAATATTTTAAAAACTCTCATTGGGATGAAAGTACGTTTTGTGGCACTGCAGCGTGGGTTATCTGGTTTCAGTACCAGTGTCAGCACCGCGGGAAGGAGTGATGCTGTTGTCAGATCGCCAGAGAAGGCAACCGGTGCGTTGAAGCTCGTGGGCTTGCAGGGCTCGTGACTGGAGGGGGTGGAATATGCTAAGGGGATGACTGTAAAGGAAGTTTTGAAGGACACTGGTTCTGTGTATATTTTCAAGCTTTAGATTAGTGTGAGTCCAGAGGAAGGACCAAGGCTGAGGCTGCTTCTTGTTCTGGAGCAAAGATGATGACCTTCCTAATCTTCTGTTTCTTTCTTGTCACTTTTGGCTTTTCTGTAACTTGCTGTTGTCACTAGCCTTGTGCTTTCTCTTCAGGCTCTGCTCCTTCACTGAGAGTAGATGCAGAACACTTCTTCCTACTCTCAAAAACAAGGCCTTAGTTGTTCAAGTGGCAAAATTTCCCTCATTGGAGAGCTTTGGAGGGGGCTGTGCAGTTTGTAAGGATTATGGTTCACATTGTGGTGAAGCTTGGTTCCACAGTAACTCCTTCAACAAATGTCTTCTATGAGGTCTTGGTGTTGTGTAAAGCTCTGCTCCCTCCAGCATGGCCTCAGGAGGCAGAGGAAGCAGTTCAGCTTTCCTTCTTCAGGCATGACCATCCCTATTTTGGCAAGATCCTGGCTTGGAAGTGATATGAATGCTTCACGTTTCCCAGCATCAAGCAGGCTAAATTAAATTTTGTATGTTGGTCTTACTATTTTTTCTTACAAGAAGTAGCACTGAGCAAATTTTCAGAACATTCTTCATTTAATGGAAGCACAGACATTGCTTAGTTTGTTAAATTGCCTTTTTTTTCCATCCTCATTGGAAATTGCACTTAATCTTCTGATGATATGTACATGAATAACACCGCTAAGTCAGTGTAATTGCTCAAGTGCTTTTGTGGTCTGCTACATTGTGGTATTTCAGCTGTCCATACAAGACCTTTGTGGAGAGAGTGAGTATTACCATATCAGCTCTTCCTCCAGGAGGATTTCCAATGGGGAAACCACCTGGAATCACATTTGGTTGAGTACCCTCAACCATTGTAGATGCATCATCCACTTAAATCCGAGGCTGTTAAGGCTACAGCTTGGACAGCCCGTCACTCCAGAACAGATGTGAGTGGCATCAGAAGCAGAGGTGATTTGTACAAGGTACGTGCTCCAGTCTGTAGGCATCCAGATCCACCAGTTCATTTCATATAAGCCACCAAACAGCTGGCCAGCAGTAATAACTTCTCATCACCTCAGCCCTAGGCTGAATTTAAACCAATAACCTGGAGGTGAAAGGCTGTACATCCTATTACCAATCCATTGAGATGTCCAGTCCTCTGTGGGATATGTCTATAAATTAATATAGCTCTGGATTAATACTGCAGACAAAAAGGTACATTAGAAGAACATTATTAGGGTTGCATAGTCAAACCTGTGAAAGTTAAGAAATATGAGAATTAAGGTTGCCGGTTCAACCTTAATTTGCCCCCTTCTATGTATGCATTATGATACAGCCTTTAATTACATAATCACATTCTACTCAGCCTGAGGCAGACACCTGGCATAGAAAATTCCAGCCCAAATGGTTTGAAGTTTGGCAAAGTTATAATTGACTGAGAAAGAGGAACTTACAAGAATTGTCTAGCAACTTCAGTGAAAGACTATAGTTGGTGTTGTTTTCCATTTATTTTACTGCATTCAAAAGATGCGTGTATGTTTAACTTTCAGTAGTCTGTAGGTAAGATCCATCTGTGTGGAAGACCCAGGAAGGCAGTGTGTACCACAGATTGTTTAACAACAGTAAGGAGCTTTTACTAAAAATATCTACTGTTTAGACATGCTGTACAGTACCAATAAGATGAAACTGCTGAAATGGGATGAAAGGGGAACCCTACTGTTTTAGGTGTTACATAGGAAAATGATGAAAAATAGTCTTTGCAGGTAACAGCCAAGTCACTCCATCAAATACATTGAACATTAGGAGAAATCCGGATTCATTTTCATGGTATCTTTTAAGCCTAACAGAGGGTTTATTCAACCCAACTCTCTTTTCACATAATGGCTGCTTGGGAAGTTTTTGTTGTGTTGTGCTGATAAAGAGCAAGGCAGGTCATTTTAATTTATGTTTTTGTTTAGAGTATCTTTGTTCATTTACATTTGATATAAAGTATGTTCCAATGTGTTAAGACATCGAGCACTGGTCTTGCCCTTACAAGTAGATGTGAGTGCTTATTTTAGAATGCACTAATAATAATTAGTTTATAATTTCTGGGGGTACTGGCATAATAATTAACAGGATCAGTTTGGAGTTCAGACAGGAAGAAACTCAATCTTTTTGTATCCAAAGCACATCTAATATCTAATTAGATATCTATTAAGATATCTATTAAATATCTGATTTGCAAATTAGAGCATCCTGATGGGGCATCCTCTACTGATAAGGTATATCTTTGCATAGGTTCTCTTCTAGAGTGGATCCTAGTCAAAAGCTTATGTAAGTGTCCTAATATTTTTTTACCTGGATGACAAAAAGAGAGGTGTCTTTTGGAGCTATTTAATATGTAGGTTTTATCTGTGTAGACAGGTACAGGCATGTTTTTCTATAAGTGTCCTTCGCAAAACACAATGGCTATGTTAATATTTGAGCTGTAATGTGTTCTGTCTTTCTTTGTTACTGTCATGTTTGTTGAGGGTGATTTCAGGATCACTAGCAAACACAGTGTTCCATTCCTGGGGAAGTGGAAATCATTACAGCTGGAATGCCCAGCACTCTGATAGTGCTCAGCATCCCAAAATAATCTCGGCAAGGCCAGGGAAGAAGTTTGCAGGCCTGTTAATACAGTAAGCCAAATGAACTGGTGAAATCTGGTAATGCAGGATGTTAATGTGGAGGAAACATTTTCTAATAGCATATATTAGCCTGACGTTTTTTGACATGGAACAAGACAGATGGCTTGGATTTCAAGAACCTCCTTCAGATCCTTAATACCAGCAAATGAGAAATGCCTTACCAAGGTCATACTACACAGTTAGGGCAAAACCAGAAATAAGAACTTGGTTTCTTGTCTTCTAGACCTGTATAATCTTAACTGCTTTGACAGTCTGCTGTATATGCTTAGTGTACTGTCACTCTGTTTTACAGTACATAGTGATCAGCATTCTATTCTGTTTATTTTATACAATGGCTTTTTTTCTTGGGATGTTCTCACAACTCAATGTTCTGTTTTCCTAATCACTTAGTAAGGCTTATTTTCTTGTAAAGTAATTGTGTTCTGAATTTAGAACAAAATGCCGAAGCTAAGATTAGTTCTAACCTTCAAACTTCAAACCTTCAGACATCAGAGATGAGCCATCCATATGTAAGTCTTGTGTGTGTGTTTTTAGAAGTGGTAAAGAAAACAAAAAATAAGCCCTGTCCTTCTAAAGGAACTGGCAAGCTGCCATCTTAATTTTTCAAGAAGCATGCAGGTTGGGATGAGTCAATCAAAATCAGTCAATTTCTTGGACAGCAGTTCAGGTACAGCAATATAAAAACTCTTTCAGTGGAGGTCTACAACATTAATCAGAAACTGCAGTCTTTTGTAGGACTTCGGGAACCAAAAGAAAGTTGGTAGTGGGTGCTTCTGCATTGAGATTTTTGCGTATGTTGCCCTTGTGCTGTGTGGACGTAGGAGTTTCATTCTTCTTTCATATCGCTACAGGTTGTTCTTCACTATACTGAAATATTCTTTTGTCACTTTACATAGGAGGACACAAGGAACTGTACAGAAACTGTAATTCCATAGTAACCGTTGACTCTGTAATTACATGTTATGTACAGTTCAATGTAAATATGTGGTAATAGAAGCAATTTGTATTTTCTCAACTACATTATTAAATCTTAAAATTGCAAACTACATGGAAATTAGGTTGAGAATAAAATGGATAACTTCACATACTGTATTATTGCAGCACATTATCTCTAGAAGTCTGTAATTACTTTGTAGTTACATGCTATTTTTCAGATAATAACTAAGCGGTGAAAGTTTGCGGACTTGTCCAGCTCATAGTTGCACAGCATAGCCATTAATTTGGGTTTAGGAGGTGGAGAATGTTGTCAGCTTGGTCGTTTAGTCTTCTTTTGTAGAGGAAGAAGGATTTTTTTATTTCAAGCAAACAATCTGACAGACAGGTAACCGTTGCTATTTCATATTTGTTGCAAATATAAGCAATGCTCTTGAAGTGAATGTTGTGTCTCTACCAAGAATCAAACCAGGCTTTAATGCTCTGTCATGTGCCTGTTTTTCATCAGCCTCTGGGCTCTCAGAGATGCGTGTCAGGTGATACTTCACCAGCAAGACTCAGACTTCACAGGTCTATGCTGCACTTCTTCTGAGCCTCTGCTGGAAGGGCATGGCCAGGCATTTTAAGGACTTTCTGAATCTTTTTTCAGTTGTGGCTGACTTCCAAGAGGGAGAAGCTCGTTTTCTTGTGTGCGTACTGCTTCATGGGGTTCTGGTATTTTAACCTTTTCCTTTCTTTTCTCTCTTCTTCTTCCTGTTTTTGTCCCATTGAATGTTGCATTATGGATAGGTTACTTATTTATCTGATGAGAATATGTAAATCTTTGTAGTCCTCTTAGTCTAACTCTCTGTACTTTGGCCCCTTTTTTTTTTCTGTTGAAATTTTGAATGAAGGAAACACTGAGTGAGTCTTTAAGCTTAGAAATAACTGTTTGTTTAAATTTACACAAAGCCTGCAAGCAAGAAGGTTAAAAATGCCTCTAGTATTTGGTTACATTTGTCTGTATTTTAAAACGTATACATATACATTTCTATACATGCTATCAAATCCAAGCATTTTGTTGGCTACGTGAAGAAAGACACCAAAGATAGAAGTGTTTGCTTTGGTAGTCAAACTGGCAGTCAGGGCACCAGGTGATATATTGGGCTGAAAACTACACCTAAGATCTGAACTAAAAGACTGAGCTCCTCTTGGGAAGACAAAAAGATGCAAGGACGTAGTCAAGTACTGTAACCAAAGTAATGATAGTCACCCATCAGTCTCTGAATGCTCCAAAATGAAGTCACAGCTGGTGCTTCTCTTCACAAGGAATCTTGATTTATTTACGTTCCTTTACCTTTACACCTGTATCTTCTGGGTTTTCTGGCCTTTCAAGGTAGATTTATTAGCTGCTCTAAAACAAGGAGGTAGACTTGCAGGGAGGGGGGAACTGGAGGAGAATCGAGAAGAAACAGAAGGAAGACAGAACAGTGGGAGGGAGAGGGAGGAAGAAGATAAGAGGTAGATGAATGAAGACAAATGGAAGAGAAATGAGACAGGGAGGATGATAGGGGAGAAAAAGACTGGAACGGACCTTTTGAGAGTGCATGTAAAATAGAGGTCTGGTGGAGGATTTCCAACAAAAGTGGTGTAAATCAATGATGAGTAAATTAATAGGGCAATTGTGCAAATGAGACTCAGTCGTTTAAGCCAAGCGTAATACATCACGGATGATTTAGAGAGAGTGTAACCCACAGGGCACACCTTTCAATCTACTAACGATCTAAAGCAGGATGCTGACGCATCAGAAAATGGAAGAGATGAACAAAATGAGGGACATACGTTACAAGGAAAGAGGTTGTAAGGCAAACTCCAAATGCAGGGCAGCATTAAACTCCTTAATGCCAGAGCCCCATCTTAGACTGAAGTAAAAAAATGTTGGTCTTTCCACGTCAAGAGATTACCATGGTTTCTGATACAGTCTCCTGGTATTGCATTGATTCCTGATGTGATTCCTAACTTGTATCAGAAGAACAAACAAAAAAATGCATCCAGTGCTTCCTTAAATGTGGTGTTCTGCGGAACCGCTTCCTACAGTTGCCACACCAGGAGTTTCTGCTATCTAACGCTAAAGTATGAAGGTAATTGAAGAGGTGATGAGGAAGTTTTCTGTAGCCATCTGATCATTGACTGGCAGGTGCCTGTCTTTGACCTTGCTATGTCCTACTCTGTGCCAATTTGAGGTTCCTAAATGTATTTGTACATCAGAGAAGATGAGACCATCTGAATATGCTGTTGTCTTTCACTAGTATCACAGCTGTGCCCAGAAGTCCTGGGATTTGAAGGAAAAAAAAGTTCTAGATTATCCAATTTCTCTGGGATTTTTTTACGCATCATTTAGTTTCCAGGTCAGTTGTCATGCTTTAACCCACCTTTTTGAGACCATTTGCCACTTTTCTAACCCTGAAAATGGATTCTTCTGCTGTAGCTCGAAAATGGAGCAGACCTGTTAAATCCTGTGACTTTTAAATGCATCGGTTGCTAACCTTTTGTAAAGGATCAAAATTAACAGACTGTTTAAATGAATTTCTGACAGTCATTCTGCCCTATTGTTTTTTTTAAAGCATTAGATGGAGTGCCAGGTGGCCCAGTTGATAAAATGTTTTCTTTCACTCTGTGATTCCTGTAAGTTCAACTCTTTCCCCAAGGTCTTAAGAAAAATAAGTGTTTTTCAAAGACTTTTTTGTTTGTTTGATTTTACCATCTTCCTTCTCTTTGCCTTGAAATATTTAAGTAGAGTGTGAACTTGATTTTCATTTTACTCAGTAGAAAGTTAAATGCAACCCAGGCATCTTGTTAAGAATAAATATTTTTCTAAAGGAAACAAAAGAAGTGATGAAAGATTAGGTGGAAAGGGAAACTCTTGCTGCTGATGGGGTACAGCTGGATTTCGTCAGTGATGGTAGTTCCTTCCTCTTGCCTGCTGCTTTCTCTGAGAAAAACAGCATTTGTGTCTAAAACTCAGGCTAATTGAATACCGCTTAGCTTGACTGCATCCCTTCTGCAGTCTTAAAATTCCTTCCTGAAGTTCCCTGAAATAGTGCCTTGGGGTATAAGTATAAGGTTGTCTTCTTCAGAAAGAACTCAGCAACTTCAGGTCTTTTTTAGGTCAAATTAAAGAAAGCCTTCCATGAAAAAGATAGGTAAGGCATAAAACCTCTTTGATGTGTAGTTTCCTGGATGTGATGGCATGTGAGCATGAATGGATCCTGGCTTTCTACTAGGGAAATGATTCACAAAGCAGTCCAGTCCTACACAGACCGTCTGGCATCCGGGGTGCCTGTCACTGATGAAGCTTGTGCTCCTTTCTCAAAATGGTAAAAACTGTCTTTCACCAGGGAGAACCCAAGTCCTGTAGTTCTGCTGACCTTTTCTCAGACTTGGAATTGTTTATGTGTTTTCCACAAAAGAGTCTAAAAGCGCTGGTGTTTCTCCATGCCACATGGCGTAGTTGCATTCTGACTTATGGAAGCGCTTGTATCCCTTCACTGCTAGAGAAAGAAATGTTTAAAACAATTTTTAAAATCCCATTATTATTTAAAAAGGAACAAAAAACCCTACTAGTCTGTCCTTGAAAACTATTCTTTATTAAACAAATATAGATCCTACATTCTTTTTTTTTTTTTTTTTTTTTTTGAGAATTAGGCTTTCAAATTGTTATCAGTTACAAAAGTTTGATAAATAGTAATGAATAGAAGTTGCATTTTATAATTGATTTCTAACATAACTGCTGTAACACTTTAGTGATGTCTGAAAAGAGCCTAAGGTCAATTCTATTAGCAGTAGGTGAAAAGTTGTATATAGTAAGCACATTAACTGTTCAGCAGCCTGTCTGTACTCTCAGTTTAAGTCTCCAGGGCTGCTTCCTTGTTTCAATGTGAGAGTGTCACCAGGAAGTGTGATGCTGGAGGACAAGTGATGATTTTTAACGTCTTTCTGAACTGTATGTCGTTGTAACACAAGCATGGAAATAAAAACCTTTTTCCTAGCAATGCTTAGAGTAAGGTTGGTCTTCTGAAGGGATTATGCTATGTAAAAGAGGAACAGAGATGAGATGAGTAGGTAATGTTTTTTCTGTCTCTCAATTGTCATGGCTTTGTGAATGTTCCAGGCTGGGCTGAAATCCAATGAGAACTTTAGAAATGTGTCTTCAGAATCAGCATCCAGAAAGGTCGGCTCAAAAGGTGGTGCTTTACCCTGCTCTTTGGGAGATGCAGGTAGCCTTGGAACTGGATTTAGGGTCCTTAATGTGAGTGCACCAGCCACTAGGCTTAGGGGTGATTCTGTAGCTCTCCTAAGTTACCACCAGAAATCTGTTCTGGGCCTTAAAATGTATTTCAGTGAAATTCTGCTGAATCTGACACTTCTGTGAAACAAATTTATCTTGGAGAGTTGTTATTTCCTGGGGAAAATAAATAAATAAATAAATAAATAAAATAACACTGTTTTATCAGAAAATTCCCTGTTGGCTCCAGAAAATCGTAATACTGCAATATAGTATAAATAGGAGGCAGAAACAAAGTATAAATACAGGTAGGCCTGTACTGATCTTTTCCAACCATTGTTAAATAATGAAATAAAAGAAAGGAGAGTGTAAATAAAGGTAGTGGGCAGATGAAGGAACTGAACTCATCTTGCAGTGAAAATTTGTATACTCCGTGGAGCAAACCTGGTTTGTAAGACCATTCAGATTCTCTTTACCCTGGTGTCAGCGCCTCTTAACAAGTGCAGACCTCAGAATCTGTGCCTCATCCTGACTGAAGAGCTTACAGTCAGAGGAAGAAAGGATGTGAGCTCTGCGCAGCCACCCAGCAAACAGAGGCTGTTTTTTGACACTTGGTACCTGTAGTGACTTCAGATTCACTCCTGCTTTTATCACACTCGAAGCTTGTAGTCGATGTTTGCCAAGACCCTTCCTGGGTAACTTCAGTGGGTAATTGCCTCTATTCGGTGGTGGGATCTTACAAAAGAAAAAAAGAACACTGTACTAGTCATTGAAATAGCAACTTCAGTATCTCCTTTTGTTGAAAAAGCTATTGCCAGGTTATAATAGTGGATGAAAATATGCTTCGTGTTTGTCTTTGGTTGGTTTCTTTTTGGTTGAAGTGTTCTGTTAGTTCTTACATACCGAAATTTGTCTAATCAAGTCTTACTGGAAGGGGTCTGGTTGGGCTCCCCGGGCCAGACATCTGGCAGGTTGTTTCAAGAGTTTGGGACCCTCCATCCCATGCTGCTTTCCCTTCCAGGGGCTGGCTCAGAGTTGGTTATTGGCTTTGGGTTTATAGAAACATATTCCATGTGTAGATCTGTCTTTGCAGCAGTTATATTTTGCAGTGTGTGTTTTTCTGTCAGCTTTCCCCAAGTCCTCTTGGATGTTTCTGAGAAACCCACTCAAGGCTTGAGGGTTTTGTGTTGTTTTTTTTTTTGTTTTTTTTTTACTTTCTAGTGTACCTCTTGTGGTACACACAATAAGCACAGCACAGGCACAGATAAGCTTTTCCCAGGATCCCAAACCACCTTGCTACTTAGGGGAGAGAGCATGCAAAAGAGATTACAAAGTGAGCCAAGGTAGCAAACCTGCATACTTAACCTGCCTATCTCCCAGCACTCTGGAGCACTGTTTGATCTTTCATTAAAAATTTGAAGTCTTCACATTCTGTCTGGAACTACTGCCGTTTCTCTAGAACCTTATGGCTTGTATCTCTCATCAGAAATTGATATGCTTTGATTTTTGAATGGCTCACACCAAATCAAGTTCTCCTGGTAAAACCTTCACTTTTGCTTCAGGTTTTGCAGAGCAGCACCTTGAGTCTCTTCATGGTGACCTCTTGTTGGCATCATGGTCTTTTGTTATGCTGTGGCAAATTTTCCACTTCTGCAAAAGTCCCTCCTGGACATACTGATTTCCTACCTTTGGCACCTGCTGTAGCATGCCCATGTCTCTTGGTTTAGAATGCATTGGTCTATAACCCAAGGAGGATGTGAAACAAACCTTGTCAGCCCTGTGTGGACTTAGCCACTCTCATAGGATTTTTTTTTTTTTTAATCTGCAGTTTGTGAAAGATTAACATTGCATCGTGCTAAGCAGAGTTTGAGTTTAGATTCTGAACTGTCAGATCAGGAGACACTGTAAACAATACATGTCAGATCCTGACATGCAGTTTTACAGTATAAAACACTGAGCTTGGTGTCTAATGCTACAGAAGTAAATGAGGAGAAAATCAGCAATATACTACTGTGGAAGTTTAGTAAAGCTCTATTAAGTTTAATGAAGAGTTTCTCTCTTCATGGGGATTATTTTTGAGTTACTTTGTACAATTCCACCCCTAAGTTACAGCTGTCTGAAATGTTGTACAACGATTTACATTGATACAAACTGTTGGGTTCACATGAGATCTGTAATATGGAGTAATGAAAATCCTGTTTTTCAATTTCTAGCTATTTTTTCCTTCTTCAGTGTTTGAACAGTGGTCATGCCCTACTTAATTAAAATGTCAGCTTGGAAGCTTCTTTAAAGAGACTCCTAATATAAAACATAGGAGTAAAATATAGGCTTCTAGAAGATAATTAACTTCCTTAGAATTAGGCCCTCTTTAAGCTATAGTTGTGTAAAATAGACCTTATCAGTCTGCCGGACTCCTTAACAGATACAGCCTTTTCATTTTTATGATAAAGATTTAAAAATATTGTTAATTCTAAGTAAAATAAACAAGTGTTTTGTCAGTGCTCTAAGCTACCTGAAAATAGGATTTACAGTTCTATATAATTGTATTTTCTTTGTGTTTGCATAGAAGTCATAGCATAGCTGGAAGATGATGGCAATTATAATTTATTATGCTGTAATTGTTACCTAAATGTTTTTGAATAAGCAAAAATCACATCTGTTTAGGAATAAGTTGCACAGCAAGAGAATTCCCTTTGAAATGAATGCTGTGTTCTCAAATTCTGTAACTGTACACATAAAACAACATATTTATTTCCCCACTGAGTCCATTACATTCCCAAGTCAAACTGCATCCTCTCTTCCCTTCCCATATTAAACCCTTTGATTTAATGGAGGTTTTAACTACTGGTTCTTTAGGGAATTTTCAGTAGGCTTTGCACAGATTAGGTTATTGGAAAGTATAGTTATTTGCTTGTAAAGTGGCAGTTCTGTGTCAAAATTGATTTTCTCTGGTGCTGCAGTAGTAAAACAGATAAGCTTCTGCTTTGCATCCAAAATACACTGATATTCCTGCCATGATACTTCCCTTTTGCTTCCTACCCAATCTCTGTTATGGGCTGGCTTTGAAATAAAAAGGAGACAATGATATGCTGCACAGAATGCCTTTGGATTAGTCATTAATATTTACGTATATCTTCTCTTTGTTAATGGACCGATGACGAGAAGTTGCTCATAGGAAGAATCTACTGCGGTAGCTGCTGAGCACTTCAGGCAAGGAGTTGGACACTTGCCTTTCAAGGCAGTTGGAGTTGTGGATGTTCAGCATTCAGCCAGAAGTAAGTCCCAGGCATGGCTTCCCAAACCACTACATACAGAAAGTGAAGTGTAGGAAGTACAGGCAGACAGAAAAATGGATAAACAGCAAATATATCTGGTGTGTCCTGTGAGTGACACAGAGAGGTTTCGTATCTGGCTTTGTTGGCCAGCTTTCGTAGCTAGGATGGATCTCTCTTAGTTTGCATCTAGCACACATACATTCCTTTGCAGGCTGGACTCCTGGAAAACTACTGGCTGTTAACCAAAGAAAATGAGTTTCACCATTATATATGTGCCACAGGAGACAGTAATAATGGTGACAGTGGAATGATTCAAGACAAACATTGTAGACAGATAAAGGGGGTTCAGACACATTTTCTATGGCCCACTGACTATTCTGTTTCCCATTTGTGGTTGGCAAGTCCCCAGAGGGTCAGAGGTTTGGTTATGTCAACTCCCTACGGTTGGACTTACAGATACAGTGCTAGCAAGTAATGATAGTGCCCTTTGGATATTATGTCTAGAAAAAAGCATTGTGTTTAGCATATGCTAACCTGGCTGAGTTAAAAACTTGTCCCACTTTTAAACTGAACTTTAATAAAATGGGTTAGCATATATTACCTAATTCAGCCTGTTCCTTCTCAAACTTCAGTAGACTTGGTCCAGATTTAGTGGTATTCAGTGATCTAGTGAATACCAGTGATGCTCTGATTTCCAGCGTTTTTCCGACTTGGTTTAGTGCAGGTTTTTGGTTCAGTTCCTCATTTATTCAATAATGGTTTGTCCATCTGTATTGTTCATGCTGTTAACGGAATTGTTGTCGCAAGCTCTCAAGAGATTAATGTATTTACTGACTTCTATAAGACATTGCACCAATCAATGTTAACAGTCTTTGACAGAGACATAAAGGATCTATTAAATTAGATCTGGGTTCCTATTAAATTACTACATATAAGAAGCTAAACACACCTTATCTGTAGCAGAAATGAATGCCTGCTATTAAAGCCTTTACAGAAAGTTTTTAAGAACAGTCCAGTAAAAAAGTGGGGTAATTAGCAGGAAACAGTAATCTGTTGACATCCAGCACTGACTATGTTAAAGCAACGTAGGGAACGGAAGGTTTTCTATATTGCAGACATGAAGGCATTCCCCTCCCCACCAATCGGTTCCCCCCACACACTTCTCTTTAATTAGATTAGAGAAAAATAAAATTAAACTATTAAGGCAATTAAATTCTTAACATTTGATCAGTTAGCTGAATGCAAATCTATTCTCCATCTTTCTGCTAAAGGGCTGATACGTGGAGTATTATGTTCTGCAGTACTACTTGGCTTCTTAAGAAAGATGGCAAAATGCTTGGGTTCAAATAAAATAGCAATATTTTTTATTTTCACTATACTGCTTCCCTCCACTCTGGTATTTACAGGTAACTGCCACCTTTCAACCAGTGCAGACTCTGTTCTCTTGTTTACCCATAGTCTCAAATTCCTCTCATGTACACAGCTAGGCAAACTATGTTAACTTAATTCAGATGGCCGTTCAGGAGTTAACTGCCCTCACAAACTTGTGATAAATTATACAAATGTCTGATGGCTTGATAAGGAACTGTCCCCAAATAGTGAATAAAAACCTTCAGTCAGTAAGGTTTTACTCTGTTTTCTCTCTTTTGGAAGACAAAAAGTGGCAGACAGTGGCTTGATAGTTTGCGGGTATATGTCCTGTGATCGTGGCGCATCCTCTTAGTTGTTACGGTTGTAGGCTTTGCTTGCATGGTGCATAGGGACACCAAGCAAATAGCCCTGCACGTGCCCCCCGCGAGCTGGTTTCAGCGTTGGAAGTGGCGCTGGGGCAGCACCGCACTGTGCAGCCCCGTGCCTTCAAGCACCAAAGCCTGTTGCAGCAGGACAGCGCGTGGTGCCATCCCAATGGATCGTCCTGCTCAGAGCTTGCTCTGTGATCTCTAACTTGGACCTCCTTCGTACCATGAGTGCGGGATGATGGGAGTCATAATTTCCATGTCTGATAAAGGAAATGGAATTTATGTAGTGGTGGAAAGATAAATCATACGATTCTAGCATACACACAAAATGTTGGCCCTCAACTGTCCAAGCCAAAATCAGGTTAGGACAGCTGGCTCCTGTGCCCTGTCTGTGAACCCCTGGAGTATCTTGGTTGAGTTTTCTAGGTGTCACTGGAAATTGCTGGTTGGGGTCTGGCTCCCTTGTGGCACCTCCAGTTGCACAGGAGATTGTTGTTTCGTTCAGTTGCTTATTTTTGCAAACCAAACTGTTAGTCCTTAAGAAAGATGTCTCAGCACGCCTGAGGTGATGTCAGCACTGCAGTAACTGGTACTCTGCCCCAAATTATGATGCTACACAAGTGTATACCTTTACCTTTTGTTTTCAATGCAAAGTGGATATCTATACAAATCTGTTTCCTACTTAGCAAATCTGGCTTCAAGAGGCAATAATACTGCTAGCACTGGTAGTATTTACTTCAGGTTCTAATAGCACGATGGTTCTGACACTCCTAGAAAAGTTCAAGTACCCTTAAAAAGCAGAAGCCTTACTCAATAGCAAATACAATTGAGCACTTGATATTAATGGTCTTCCAATTAAAGTTAGAGCAAACTTGTCTCAGTGTGTTCATCTCACTATGCATCTTTTTAGGTGCTTAAAGAAGTGGGTTGACCACTGAAAATGTAAAGTGTCATTCCAAGTTAGAGAGCTCCCCTAGTGCCAGTACTTCGGGTGGTCCTGTCCCACATGGCACTTGGACCAGCTGCTAGAATTTTGTTCTTCCAGCTTTCCTGAGCGTGCAGGCTGGGCCGTACCCAGTGATGGCAGGCCCGTACAGCAGTGCTGAAGTTACCACCTGTGGATCTTCCCAGGGGTTTCCATCGCCGCTCTCTGGATTGAGGGGCACCCTTGTAGCCTGCTGGCAGCCTGACCACAAACATCAGTGGAGGTGGTTTGTGTGCTGCCCAAGGGTGTCACACAAGTACTCCCTGTACATAAAGACGTTGTGGAATTTCATTAATTCATTCATCAATACAAGCCATTAAAAGAAACTGTCTTGTTAACTGGTATCTTGGATACTAATCGGCAGCTTCTATTAAACATCAACCTGCTGATACTGTCAGTGTCACAAAGGGTAATGACCTGTGGTGCTGGGTGGCATAAATGCATGCAGGCAGGAATAAACAGGAATAAACAAACGTTTGAGACCCTTTATTGTAGTCTGAGGCATCTTGGAAGAGGGAACACAAGGGAGGGGGAACAATGCAGTTAATAGTAGAGGAAAAGGTTTCAGAGTTGTGCCACGTAGAGGAGTTCTGGTTTGCGTAAATCTAGTGCGTGTTCACTTACCTCGGAAAAACTGTTCAGGGGGTGTGTGTATTCTTGTACTGCTGCATCAGATCTTGAAAGCGGTGAACAAATGAAGTCTGAACCCAGGAAATAAGAGAGACAGTAGGAAGAGATGGTTGGAAGATAACAGAATTTTGTTAGGAGGATTTGTCTGGGGAAATGGGTAAGAAACACACCATAAACTTCCTCTGCCGTGCTGGAGCTATAGGCACTTAAGTGAGTCCAGTTTGTTACACCGTAATCAGGGGGCAAATGTTGAAATATATGTGGAAATTCTTGCCCTTGCCTATGATAAATACAGCTGGGAGGTCTGGTAAAGCTGCAGGTGGGACAAAACAACAGTATACAACAAACCCATGCTTGATTATCTGCCAGGCTTTTCAGTCAGTCAGTTGGTGATGGGTGCTCAGCAAGGTCAAACATCTTATACCATTATAAATAATCCAAACTTGTTATCTACATCTTTCTACAAACAAAGAGCACAGTCACCAATATTTATTTTGCATGAAAGTAAAATACGGAAATTTTACATCATCTAAAGTACACTGAAAATTTTGCAAACTGAGTCAAAGTTTACCGTGGTTTCTGCCAGCAAGCAGTTGAGCTCATGTTGTTTAAGGTCCCTGTGCAGTCTTGTGAAAATGGGCCATATCAATACCTAGTTTGTAGATTATTTCTTTCTGTCATTTTATGCAGTTTAGGTTTTGTTCATCAAATAAAATTTCAATTACACAAACCACTCAAAACCATGTCCAAAGAATTTTACAAGTTTTTTACAAATTTAATTATTGCTATTCACGGTCTAAGTTCTGGTGTTGTTGAAGAGTTAACATTTGCAATATTTCAGCTTGTTCTATTGATTACCCATGTACTGCTAGATCTCTGTGCAGTATTCTTATCACCGGAAAGAAAAACACTGCTAGTACTTCAGCTGAATGCTGTGGGTGAAAGTTCACTCATGAAGTGGGTGAAAGTTATTCTGGATTAGCATCACGAATTAGCTCAGTCTAACTTCTTGCAAACTAGTGCACATTAAGTCTTTTGTATATGCTGACTCTTGGCCACCTACCTGGCATTACTTGATTGCATGTCCATAGTAGAACTGCCGGGTTGGCTGGTGGTATGCTTGGTGAGATATGCGTAGGCGTTTAAGTAAGCCCTCCAAGAACACACCAATATGGTTGTCTTGACCACAAGTCTGAAATCAAAATGGAGAGCAGCAGTCTCTAACATATCCCCCGAGCACCGTGTATGTTGCTTTTCCACCACTGAACACATCACCAGTTGCTTCTTAGTGGAGATTGCTTCTTATGAATGCTACTCTGTGTGCTCTCTGGTCACTTCAGTTCGTGTGGATTCCCTTCTGAGATGTTTGTTTCATAGTGGTGAACCTCAGCCCCCAGGGACTCCTTTCCATGATTTTCTTGGGGCTGTAGTGGGCTATTAATCAGCCCATGTACTTTTTCACTTCCAGTCCCTTTGTAGAATTAGTTGAGTGGGATTTGTTGACTCTTCCTCCAACTTCTATATCTAATAAAATCTTTGTCCCAAGAAGGGTCTCCTGTAGCTTCTATTTATGCTCTTATTACTGCCGCGTGCTTGCAGTTGTGCACAACTCTTGGACCCCCTTCAGCCCCTTCTCTCCCCACCCCCCCTCTTTTTTTGAATTACTAGCGGGTGACAAATAGCTACTGCTTTCCACTCCATTTCGCCAGGCACAGCTTCTTTCCTGTCCTCATGAGGTTTCTGACCTTTCAGTCAATGCCTTTTGCAGCCCCCCAGGGGCCTCCAGGGAGCTGTAATGGACTCACGTTAATTGCCTGTTGAAGGACAGAAGCAGTTCCTAGCAGGATGATTGGTGATCCCCCTGTGAGTACAGCTGTCCTGGTCAGTGAAAAGATTGATCTGACACACACAAACATTTCGGCTCACTGCTCGATGTGTCTCACAGAGCATGCACATAATCACTGCTCTGGCTTTAGTGGTTTCCTGTCTGCCCACACTGCACCGTGGGTCTATTTGCTAGTGCTGTGACTCAGAGGAGCAAGCGAACGAGAGACTATCCATTCTAATCCCCTTGTGGGTTACGGTAGTTTAGATAGAAGATACCCCACAGACTGCAGTATAATCCAAAGATTTATAAAGTCAGTCATATGGGTTGGTTTTCTTTTTTTTTCATTGCTCTCAGTGGAAGCATATCTTCCATTCTGGCTTAAACATGTTTTAATGTAGTTTAAAGTGCAAGTGATGCACTTTTTAAAGTACACATGCATGCATCCAGGGGAAAAAACAAAACAAAACAAAAAAATTAAAAAAAAAAAAAAAAAAAAACACAAACACAGAGTCTCCCATTTCTGCTAAAATTAGGAAAGTGGAGGAATTTCTTTTACACTTCTTGCTTCTGTTCTTCTGCAGCTGGATAAACCATTATGTTCTCATTAGAACTGAGTATGGGTCAGTTTGCAGAGCTCTGTACAAATATTATTTTTTCCCACTTTTGCTTTGTATACATTCAACCTGTGTTAGGCTTCAAGCTCCAAATCTGAAATAGAAATTCTGCCAAAATCAGCAAACATGCTTTGATATTGCAAAGTTTTGACCTCAGATATTATCAACCTATGCATATTTTCTATCTGAAAACATTAATCAGTTCAAATCTACTCATTCATTGGCACATGTTCAACAAAAGATGTTTTCAACCTGGTCTGTGGTTTATCATTTGTAACAAAGGTTTTGCACAGTACTGGTCGCCACACAGATAAGCTTCTCCTGAAGTAAATCCCCAGTAAAGTTTAAAAGGATTGACCTAAGGGCTGCTTAAAAAGATTCTTCTTTTAGTTTCTTCATCCTCTCACCTCCATGCTTCACGTTAGCCAGAAATGAGACGGTCCTGATTTAAATCCCTGAATCCAACCACCTGTGAACTTGGAGGAGTACAAAATCTGACACAGGATCTCAGTTCTTCAGGTACCACTTGTGTTCATTAAGGCTTGGTCTAAAACCTCGTATCTAAATGTTTCATTGCATTAGAATGCATGATGCCCAAATACAAAAGTCTTACCTTGTGCTATCTTTTTATTTTAATTGGTGTTGCAAAATCTCATACAGAAACAAATACAATACAAGGCAATACAGCTAAAATCAATTTGTGACAAAATTTAGCAATTATATGTTTCTTGCATTTTAGTAAATGTTCTGCTTTTCTGAAGTACAGACCAGTAAAGGAAGTTAGAAAGCAGCAGTGAGAATTCTAGAGATGATGAAAAATGGCAAGGATGAGGTAATTCGTCATTCTTTGGGGTCCTACAGACATACAAACACAGACCTGCGAAATATTATTTCTCCAAGAAGCTGCTGTATTACAAGTGTCAATCAAAATACTGCATTCCTGTTCAGAACATTCTGCTCCAGAAATACATTATTCACAAGTGGAGGAAACTCAGAGGACAGCCACCCCTGGCAATTGCTGGGTACTCTATGTGTACTAAAGATAAGCTTTGCCGCGAGTTTTCTGGCCTTGCTACTACAGCTGTACTTCTTAGCTGTTATTTCAATCCTGCATTTCATATTTAATACAGGTATGCATACAACCTTGGGCTAGGTTCAGATTTCAATAGATGAAAATGTTAGGACTTCTTAAGCTAGCCTGAAAGCCAATTAAACATTTTCAGACTTGTTCTTATTCAGCCCCAAACCCTTCCCAGCAAGAGTAAGTGAAATGGATGCTTGAAACAACAGAGGAAATAGGAAGAAGAATCTCTGCAAGCTGTGTAGCAAGTGTCCAGTAATTAAAGATACAATAGCTGGACACCATCCAAGAACGCAAACAAAAGTATCTGAAGAAGTCTAGAATAGCTCCAGTGTAATAAAATTCTAGGCAGATTCCGGGACAGGCATGAGGCCTTATTGCCACATAATCTGTGGTTATTTTTTTAAGACTGGCTTAAAACAAAATGTAAACCCTGTTGCCATTTTTACTAGAGTTTTACTAAGCGAGACAAGAAAACTATGTTACAAGAAGACCATGTCGTGAAGTAAGTTGTAAATATAGAAATCTCATAGACATCCAGCATGCTAAAATAATACCCAGATATAACATGAAAGGCATGACTAGATAAGAAATTGAATGTCTCAGAGGGTTGTATTTTATTACCTCAAAAAATTGTATTATGTTTATATTATATTCTTTATGAGAACTTGAAAATTCTACTTAATATTGTATGTGGAATGAAAATTTCTGTGTGTACTCTGAATGTAGAGGAAAAAGGAGCATTTTAACCTGTTGTTTTAATCATGCACTGTTATTAAATAATAATCAAAAATTCTGTAACATAACGTTAAGAAACTACATGAGACACGGTAACTTTTATCATGGGACAAGGCACATAGGGGATGTAAAATGGAATCTATATTTGAGGAAAACAGTATATTGTGGTATAAGCTGGAAAGCAAGAATTTGTTCAGCCTTTGGATGCCAGAGTTCACCTGTCTGTTAAATGTGCATCATGAAATAAATCTGCTTGTTTAGTGACATGAGTAGAGAATTAAAAGCTTTTTTTTTTTTTATAAGAAGTATGCTCTTAGTCTGCATGGATCACTCATTGCTATCAGCAGCACAGAGGTCTTGCTTTGAGAAAATGTATTTTCCAAAAAGTCCATTTCATTGGTGTGGAAGTCCCTCTGGTTGCCCAGGGCTTTGGGAAGATGCACAGAAGTACATCCCCTCTGAGGTCTGGCTCCATGCGTATGAGCTACCTTTCTTTTCAGCCTCTGCTTTTACTGCAACCTCTTCCTTTCCCTGTTTTTTCTGCCTACAACATTTTTCATTCCAGAAGCTTCTCTCCCTTGGGCATGTTGTTCGAATAACTGGACAGCTCTGTAAAATTCATTAACAAAATTTCAAACAAGTGCTAAGGCTTGCAGACATTGGTTATTTGGCTTTAAAAAATATTTTATATGCCTGCATACAGTAGAGTTCACATCCAATACTGTAAAATACCATACTCTATTTTCTCCTAGGGAAATACTTGCTTTCTGGCATAGATACTATCAGTGCTTTTAGTTTGGTCAGTAACTATATGCCTGAAGTGTAAATATAGAAACCAAACACAGCAGGCATAATAACATTTAGGGGTTCATTTTTAGCTTGGTGTAGGAGGATTAATTTGGCTTCAAGCCCCATGTTTCTCATAAAGTTTAATGGGAATGGCAAAAGTGATCCTCCTGTCCACCGTGCTGAAAACGGACACCTTTAACTGCCTCATTTATACGTCATAAACAAGTGATGGCATGTTAATGCTGACTGACTCCTGGATTATAGGAAATATGCAAGGCATATGTACCACATGGAAAAAATAACTCTCGTGAGAAATGTTGCCTGGCAGTTGGGATAAAGCAAAGATGAATTTCGTTTGATTAGGCAAACATATGAGGAGTTGAATTCCCAGGGATTTGGACCAGGGTTTGTTCAGCTCTCAGGGAAGACTTGCAAAGGCCGAAGCGGGCCTTGCATCAAGTTCCAAAGAGTCTGAGGGTACAGGGTGACCTGGGAGAGCAATAGCAGTCAGGAGAGAGTCAACTAGTCATCGGCCGACTAGTTGCAGTTAGCTGTGGTGAGCACTGCTGGACAGTTTGGTGTGAGGAGCTGAGCGGAGAAGTTGTGATGTTTGTGATGGGTCTGAACAGCCTGGACCCCAGCATGTCCCGCTCAGCGGCTGGCGGGATGGGGTCAGCCTGGGCCTGTTTCGGTTCCACCAGCAGGGCTGGGCCCAGCAGGCTTGGAGATAAGTGAGTGGGTGCCTCTTAAAGCTGTCGTGGCTGGGGGAGGAAGGCACACGGGAGGTCATTAGCCACAAAGAGAAAATGTGTGTGATTGCTCACAGATTGTCTGCTTAGCTGCTTTGAATGACACCAGGTATGTCTTCGTTCCTGAAATTGCTGTCCTGAAAGCGTAATCCCACAGATGGTGCAGCATCAGGGATAATTGCTTGGCACTGCTAAGTCCAATCAAAATAACTACTGAGGGAGGTGCGTAGTGCACTGATGTTTTTCACTGGAAAGGAAATACATGTAATATCACATCTCAAAGATTACCTACATTGAGAAAAAAAAATGACAAGACAATCTGCTTTTATGATTAATAATGTTTTACTTGTTTAGTGGAATCTAACCCAAATCTCCTGACCCAACTATTCTCTGGAGGTTGGCTGCAGATCAGTATCAAAATTTAGCAGCTTGCATCCATTTCCAATTCTTTTTTTAACACAGGAATATGGTTTTGCTCCTTGGCCAGCTGCAGCTCCAAGCACTGAAATTAAACTTAACATGTTTTACAAAATGAATGGAAGGCCAGACAAGAGAAACTTGTTTCCAAGGATCACATAGCCCCTTTTTGGGATTACAGAAACTCTGATTCTATTAGAATTTGGCAACAATGCTTGAACTGCACAAACATGATGTCTCATTTGTTTGCCAACTGGTGGAAGACATTCGGAGCCGGCTTCTCCATTTGCAACCTGCTCCAGAGCCTGTTGGAGGCAACTGACAGACTGCCACTGACTTCTTTGAAGCAACGCTATGCAGCCTACCCATCCTGGCTTGTACAGCCCTGCAGGTGCTGTAGGATCAGCCCACTTCTGAGAATGAAGTCCCATACAGTCTTGGTCAAGACAGAGTGGTAATTAAAACCAGCTGAGTCAAAGCTGGACCACATTTTTCTTGTCTGGTAGCAAATTTTTTGTTGGAAATAATTTAGCTACCCACATGTCCCATCGTGTCTTTACAGATGACATGCTAACAAATGTGTTAGTTTATTTATTACTTTGTAATTTCAAGTTATTTGAAGGGCTTATATGAACATATTTCAACATTTCTTTTCTTCACAAACTATTCAGAGTGTGCATTGTTCTGAATATTTCTTATTCATGACCTGTCACATAATATCATTTCTATTATCTAAGCAGATGACTCCTGAATACACTTCATAGATGTTGCCACAAGATCTTGAAAGATCTTGTTGAATTTCTATATGTATTTCTGTAACTATCTTGGGAATTTTTTTCTGTTAATCTTGCTGTGAAAAATCTATGAGTGCTTTAGGAACGTCAACGTATTTTTAAATCAGCAAGTGGCTTTATTCACAGCATTTGCATGGAACTAAGAGTCAGATGTATCTTTCTTTACAAGTAATAACATTTAGATGTTAATAGATAATATTTTGTCCAGAAATAAAAGATGACCTGCAACTTGTTCTACAAATATGACATCTTCAGTGCTTTCAATGCAAGCGTGCGACCTTGGCATTTTTGTAAATGCTCTCTGAGCACTTGTTAATTTTCAGATGAAACTTGTCTAATGGCTGTTTAGCAAGTGTTCAAAAATAGCAAGTTAACAGTTGATAAATTATTTAATTTAAAATGTCTCACTTCCACTTAGAGAGTGGGTGTTACTCACTTGTTATTGAGTCTATTTACTTTGTGTGCAAAATGCTGTATAAACTGTTGCAAATGTAAGGATGTCTGCCCGTTTTCACTCCATGGTTTAATGGATTCATGAAAAACGGAGATGTGTATGTAGTTTCTCAGCAGTGGTCTGAAATTACAGAGTTATTCGTCTATCTTGAAAAAGAAAATTGCCAAGGATTCATCAGTGCTGCCTGACCCAGTGAGATATCTCAGACCATAAATGCCAAGCTTATACATTAAACACTAGAGATACTTTCCTCAAGGGCGTCTCCAGACTCTTCAACTTCAAATATGGTGGAAATGGGTTAGAACAAAAGTAAGCATAGTTACTGGGTGGCTGCTATTGATAAATAATTGCAACCCTCATTGAACAAGTAATTACTGTGTGCTATTTAAAAATAATTTATAAAAGAATATTCAGTCAGGTATTGCAGATTCTAACTGTAGTAGTCAGTACCTTCCTCTTCCCTTCCCAACTGCTTCTTGATCTTTTGTGCTACCCCACAAATACTACTCTTCGTCTTCTCACCTTTCTTCTCAAGCTGTCAGGCTGAAGGACGAATTCCATGTAATGTCAGATGAATATGGTCAGATGTGTAATAGTGAAGGTGCAGCTGATTTTATTTTTTGCTAAACCAAGCAGTAATACCCCATTTTTATTGTGAGCTGTAAAGTGCACAGAAACAAATGGTAGGCTTGAAAGAAGATGATCTCCCTTGGTTTGCAAAGCACCCAGGGCAGCTATTGATTCCTTCCATAAAATTCCATCTCTCATGATCTCCACAAGCGAGAAGGGCTCACTGGAAGGCTCGGCTAATGCTGTATTTTAATAGCAGATGGTTACCCCATTACCATTCTGTTTGCATCGTTTTTCTGGTCTACTTTGTGACGTTGCCCTTCTGTGGACAAGAGGGTCGTGGTGTGTCAGCGCACTTGATTTTCAGGGTTGCAGTCGGTTTGTTTTTTTGTTTTGTTTTTCTTATCGTGCAAGAAGGCCGTGATATTTCTGTATCTGGCGGCATGTCTGCATGAGACAAGGCAGACTGAACAAGGCTTGATGTGTGAATGACAGATCCCTAGGTGACGCCGCTGGGAAGCTCTTGATCTGACTGGTTTGAAGTTGAAAGCTCACTAGGTCACACTGAAAATGGTTGCCACTGGGCATTTCTTTCATCCTTGTTTATTTATTTTTTCCTTCCCTTTCCTGAAGTTTTTCCACTCCGACAGGGGTTTTGTTGTTGTTCCTCATGTTCCTTGTTGCTGGTGGGCTGGATTATAACCTTTTACTAAACTTAATTGCTGTTGTGTATTCTTGTACTTATTTTGTTGTACTTAGGTGGGCAGAAGAAGGAAAGGGGAGCCTCATGCCTTTCAGTTTGGCACTTGTGCCAGGGACTACTACCAGATACAGAAGAAGTAAGTGCCAGGTGTTTTTAAAGACGTGGTCTGTTTATTATTTAGCAACCTGCTGTTCAAGGGTTCTGGCACTTGCTAGCCAGATCAAAACAGGAGCCAGGTGGTGATTCTGTGACCTTTTTTTTCTCCGTACGTGTGGCATGCCCTTAACTAAACAGGCATAAATTAACCTGTGAAGACATAGTGGCATTAGAAGAACTCGTGATTCTTTTGTAAATGCCCTTTTGGCAAAGCTAAAACAGCAACTCTGACACAAGCCAGGAGAAGATTTCCGCCCCTGTGAGCATTGCCAACAGCTTGTCGCCTAGCCATGGAAGTTGTCCTTGCGGTAGTACACAGCAAGTCAGGAGCCAAAGCCCCGCATCATGCACCCTGCAAAAGGGTCGGAAAGTCATCTGGCATGGAGCAGGGCTCAGGGAGCCGAAACGAGTGCAGCAGACTCTTAAGTAGGGTAATAAAAAGCCAGGCACTGGCAGTATATTCAGGGGCTTGCAGCAATTTCAGGCAGCTATTAATGATGTATTGCAGGTAGATGCATTGCATGCCTCCATCTGCCTCCACATGGCCCTGGGTATCCAGTACACTTGTTGCTACCCGTTAATTAGGACTGCCAAAACACCTCTTTGTCTTTGCTAAAGTTCATAAGCTTTATCTGACAGCTTTTCTCCAGGCCCAAACGAGGCTTTATGTCACCTGACCTAACGAGTCACTAACCACAGCGAATTTCTCGTTTTCACACTGGAGTACTTGAGAGCTGAATATGAACAAATAACCTCAAACTAGTACGGGTGGGCCTCTGGCAATTGCAAAGAGAAGTGGACATTATTAAATCACTGATTTATCGGGTTACTCAAAGTGGAGAAAGTAGGTCTCACTTTAAGCTCGTATATTGTACCTTGAAATAATTGGTCATACATGTGACTGAAGTACGAATGTAAGACCTTTGCTCTCTCAAGGACAAAATGCTGACCCTTGAATGTTTGTGTCCTTCATGCTACATTGACATCAGGAATCTTGACATCTGATGTGCTTCCTGATCACTGCGTATCAGCGGTGTCCCAGCTTGCACTGTCATAATGGCAGCTATATTTCTATTTCTAAACATAACCATTAAATACAAGATTTTTTAAAGTCTGGTGTGCCATCAGCTGGAGTTAGAACTGATTTCACCAGCATAATATATGAGGGAAGCGTAACTTTTTTTGAGAGGAGACACTTTGAAATGCAGAAGCACCAGGTTAAGACTGCTTTTGTCTTTATCTTTGCTCTGAAAACATCTGAAATTTAGCAACAAATTTCCTTGCATGCTTACATACATTGAAAAAGCACACTGAACAATGGTAAAAGGAAAAGCTAGCCATCACCCTTTAGCCTTTCTCAATAATTCATGTTCAGCTTTGAAACAGTAGAATGGGATGCAGTTATTCCTATTGTAGAAAACTATTTAAGTCTGCCCTTTTAAGTTTTAAGTATCTAATTAAGCAGTTACTTAACATGCCTTTCTGAACTGAAGTGAATTGGAATAAATTCTCAGGGCAGATAAATCTGTGACCCTAAATTATTTTAGGTCATTTCTTTGAGGTGAGGATTTGTCCCACTGGGCTTGAGCATGGGTGGCTCTTCTAGTTCTAGCGGCACTCTCATTGTTCCTGGAATAAATCCCTTCCTTAGCAGACCATAGCACACTAATGAGAGAGGAAGGGAGGGAAAAGAAATAGTTGTAAAGAATATGGCAAATTTAAATTTCATGCAACTAGGTGCTGTGATGATTTGCTGGAGTTAATGAAAAAAACAAACCTGTTTACATTTCTGCTCAGTACATCCACCTGTCTCCCTTTGTTAAAAAAAAAATAAAGAGCCAATCCAAAATGGGATCATTATCTTTAGTGGATGCACTTCACATCACTGAAAACAATTTCAGCTTATTTAAATAACATGCAGCCTTGAAATTAAAGCTGTCTCCTTTTCAGCTGGGTAGACAAACATAGCCGTTGGTGCAGAGATCACTTAGAGCTCAATATTCCTTTCAGTAGTAACTTGATGTATCATATTTTTTTCCTGCTTGTGATTGCATTCCACTAGGTTTTATTTATTTAAATCTCAGCCTCCTTTTGCTGACATAGCAAGGCATAACCAGAGATGTTTAGTAAAACTTAGATGAGCCCCTAAGTGGGACGCTTGTTCTATAAATCTTTAAATATTTTATGTAACTCCTTTAGAAATTGCTTTTGCTAGACTAACCCAATCTGCTTTGAAATGACTAGGGCATAAAATAACAGCCCTTTTAAAATTCTCCAGTGAAAATAGTTATTTGGTATATTTTTTAGGGAGGACCAGGCCTTGCGGTCTCTAATGAAAGATCAGCTTTAAATTGGAGAAGTTTTGCTCCAAAAGAAGCCATTCTTATCAGCCCTCTGGACATCGTGTTTTCCCAGGGCTTGTCTTCTGGCCTTCTGGCCTTTTGAAGTCAAGAAAAAACTCCCACTGAATTATAATGTAACTGGGATTTAACCTGAGGAAAATAGGGCCTTTGTTGTCTTTTATCAACAGATACATACATTCTCCCTGAGTTGTGGCCTAGATTGGCCAGTGGTGGAAGAGGTTGATGACTGTGCCAAGCGGCGTGGTCCCTGGGAGCAGAAAAAGGAGATATGTCTGACAAGAGCCTAGAAATTTAGGAAGACAAATTGGATCAGACAAAGAGCCTCAAACTTCACCAATAGGTGGACTCAACAGCAACACGCCAGTCAGCGCTGTGTGACTGCACATTAAATGCTATTGGTTATGTCTCAGAAAAGCTATATAATTTTTCGCCTTTTTTTCCAAGCTGCAAAAGCCAAAACTACCCCTGGTCATACATGCTCTCAGTTACTCAAAAATCCTGTCTATGTCTGGAAAATACTTAAAATGCTTGTGCCACATATAATTCCGCTAGCCTATTCCAAAGCTGTGGTTACAGCTTGAGTAGAACAGTGATGTCTTTTGAACATGGCCTGTTTACAAAGTTCTGTTTTACTTTGCAAATCTAGGCAATTTGGTAACAAAGATTGTGTTATGCCAGTACCAACGACAAAGATAAAAGGGGATATTGATGAGTGATTTTAAACTAGACAATAGTGTTTGCACTCTGCAAAGACAGAGTTCAACCCACATGTGCACCATATTCACCAGCTTCCCAGGATGGAGGTCTGGGATTTGGGTGCTACCTTGGTATTGTATTTGTATGTGTATGAAACCATGGGATGTGTTGACAACACAAAATGGCAGGGATAGAATGATGAATCTGTTTCCATAGGCAGTTAAAAAAAATCTGAAGAGCAATGATGTCTGTTTCTTGAGTATTTATTAGGTCTTTACCTCTAAAATTGCCTTGCAAACAGAAGGAAATGCACCATGGGTCTTGGTAAAGATGCAAGTATGAAATGGGGGAGTAGCCTACTAGGTACTGATACCTGAGTGCCTCAACTGAGCATACACAATGAATGGGAGGAAAGAAACCGCTATTTAAAATGTTATGGGCTGCTGTTTAATTCCACACTTGCAATGTATGTAACCCTATATGCTCATTCGAACTGCAAGAGTAAGATCAACACAACTTCTGCAGAAAGGAAAAAAGTCTTCGCACCTCTTGACTTGTTCATCATCACCAGAGCCCTCCCTTTCTCATGTGTGCTCCAATCCGCTTTACTGCTCCCCTGGCATCAGTTTATTTTGTATTGTGGTACAATGTGATCCATTCTGGAAGCACTACTTGCAAACAGTAAAATACATTTTCCCTGAAGCCAACATCTTGCTTCATATTTGCACTGTAAAACAGCAGAGCAAAGGAAAATGCCATGCAAACCAATTGGCCGTAGCCGTTCTTCACTTCTTCTTTTGTTTTTCTTTGGCCGATTCTGTTAAAAACTTAAAGTGCTACACAAGAGTCCGAAGCTCAAATGGCTGTTAGCTTTGTTTGATCATATATCTAATTTACTTTAACATGGGATCCTGGCATGCGTTTCTTTAAGAGACGGAATCAATTTTATGCTAAGTGATTTCTTTGAGCATTTTTTTTTTTTATTGTCCCCTTTGCCTAAAGTAAATTAGTGTGATAGCTGGAGCAACCAGGGAATGAAAAGGAGTCAAGTCCTCGAGTCACATTAGCACGCTTGTTGAGGCCTTTAAACAATCATCGCCATCAAAGTACTCCATAATAACTGTAAAAAAGCTAATCACAGGTGGCAGTGGGCGTGAAATGCGTGGCTCTGTGCTCAATCCTTAGGATAATGGGGGTATTCATGGGATTTCTAGAAGGACTCCTTTGTGCGGCTAGTCATGTGCCTGCTGAGCTGAAAGGACTATTTTGCTCAATTTGTCTAAAAGCGGCTGGCTTATATGATAGCTGCAGGGGTTTAGCTACTCAGGTTGTTTTAACCCTTCCCACGCAGATGGATTTTGGTACAATTCCAGGGCCTTGTCTATACTGGGAAATGTCTCCAGTTTAAGGAAGCAGGGTGCATTGCTAGTCAAGAATCAAGAGTATGTGAAGACCACCAGCCTTGCTGAAAAGGATCAGCAGCTTTGGATGTACTTCTTTATGGATGCTCAGCTTGAGGTAGTTGGTTTTCCCGAGTTGGCAGCAACGGGGAATCAGAAGTTAAAGAAGCACCTCGGGCACTAAAACTGAGGCTCTCACCCCTAGCGAGATGCATTTCGTGAAGCTAGGAGTAAAGCCTAGTTAAGGCTGTCAATTTGGGGGCAGAGTCCCAAGGTATGCCGAGCTTTTCTTATGGTCTCTTTCATTGCAAAAGGAGATCTCAGAAATTTCTAAAGAATTGTTCCAAAACAGTGGCATTATGGAAATGTTATTTTTTACATGAAACTTGTGCAATTGCACGATCTAGAAATGCTTTCCTTCCTTGATGGGAATAGCTAAAAGGATGCCTAAAAGTAAAATCTGTCATCTAAGAGACTCTGAGCAGAGAAAAATACGATTTGACATTAGAAATCTTTTACTTTGAATTGGAAGTAAATATTAATTATCTAAACGCAGGAAAAAGTTAACTATCATACATTAATTTATGTGTCTATCAGTACCTAGAGGAGAAGCTGAGAACAGTTCTGAGTTTTCTACCAACAAGCTTAATGCTAGTTAACATTGCTGTTAAGATACAGTGTAGTTTTTAAGCTCATTGTTCCTACCTCTGCCTTCAGTCTTAGAACTACAGATACAAGGAGAAATTGAAGTCTAATCCTGCTTCTTATATGTGAGACCTTTTAATAGTTAGAAATACTCCGTGTTCACTGTGTTACAGTGGGCTCTAGTGAAGAGCTTTCAAATTTCAGGTAAGGCTAAACCAAACCAAAACCTATAAAGAAACTACACCCAGGATGTCCCACAGTAATGATCCAAATGACCGCTGTCATGTTTTGAATAATAATGTACTGTGTCAACAGGTGAGGAAGCTGTGATTTCAAATGGGGTTGCAGGTAGTGGCTTAGCCAGCACAGGTGGAACAGGGGTCTGACGTTCTCATCTAAGACATGAAGTACTTATTGAAAACCTGTGTATCAGGCCTTTGATTCAGGAGTTCTCATTCCCCTTCCTTTTTAGCCATTGCTTCGCCACTGACGCCAGTAGGAAAGGCTTCCCCTTTTCCTTCCCATTTCCTCATTCTGCTTTCCCCTTTTCTTTTCCCCTTCCCCTTCCCCTTGCATGCTTTGTGTTCCATGTGCTGTTAACAGCAGGGAATGTCTCTTGCTCTGCAATTGTGGAGTACCTTACAGAATAAGGTCTCAATCAGAGTCTGCTGAGATGCAGTAAAACCAAGCTATGCTAATAAATGAAATACCTGACATTAGCATGTAACTGCAGAGTAATACAGAGAAAAAAAGAACAGAAATCTCTCCACAACTTCCTTCATTCTGGTTTCTCTCTAATTCTTAAGGTGGGGACCAGCGGTGAAGGTACTAAAGCTTGTCACCAGGAAGCCCATGGCATTGATACCAAGTTGCACTGAAACTAGCTGTGGCCGGGAGGATGTAAAAAGCTAGGAGGAGACTTGGAACAAGTGCTTGCTCTGTCTTTCTCTGATTTACATTTGCTGATACCCCAAGTGAGCTGCAGCTGTGAGGGTTCTTTTTTGCTCCGCTTATTTTTCTCTCTCTATCTCATCCTGCCTCAATGAGCATTAAAGTAGCTGTCATTGAAATAGAAATCCACATCCTAATTTCTGGTTCAGCTAACAAGAGAGTTTTCTATTCACCCCACATCACCCCACCCAAATAATCACCACGTCTGGAATGGAAAAATTCCAAAAGCAATCTTGAGCCTATGGCACCTGCAGAGCACCACAGTCATTTTGCTGTACCATGCCATCAAAGGAAGGCACCTTCATGTGCTTTATAACAGATAACACTTTTTTGTTTTGTTTTGTTTTCATTTTGTTTCAGTATATGTTTCTTGGAGAGCATGAATGTGCACATACCAGTCTGGCAAGGGTCAGACAGTGAAGAAAGACAGATACAACGAGAAGAGATAAGCATTTGCAAAATAACTTTCCTTTTGTTGAGGACAGCTTACCTTGGCATATGGAAACTTGCATTACAACAAAAAATTTGTGGAATATTTCAGTGCAGATAGCCTAAGATTTTCAAAATTCCTTGGGAAAATGCCTAGTTCATGCTGATGTTGAGCCATTCTTTGATAGCTCTATTGATATTGCTCCTCCCTGCACTGATTTGGTGTGGAAACCCTGATTCAAAATGCTTGGCGCTGCTGCATTCTGTTTGTGTGGTGCTTGAGGTGAAGAGCACAGGTATGTGCTCCCTTTGCTGATAACATGGGAAAGCTTTCTTTGGCTTCCAAAAGCCAAGACTTTGCCTCCAGTGAACTTGCTCAACATGAAGTTACCTTAAAGCCAGGAACATTTCAAAACAAATTCTCACCACACTTGCTTTCTTAGATGATGATATCAATGCCCATCTATTTTGGACACCCATAAAGCTACTTTGTAGGTGAAATCCTTTTCCTTTCTTCTGTTGCTCGTGCAATTTGATCTTGCACCTTACAGACGTTACCTATTGAAGGTAGTGCATGCTGCTTCATTCACCAATGCAGCCTTTGAAGAGTTAAGCTCTGCAGTCACTCAGAAGGTGGACTACTGCTTTTCCTCAAGTCTCTATTCATCTCCAGGAACTGAATTTTTCATGCAGTAATTAAAATTTGTAGGTCAAACCTCCCATGGCACCGTTTTCTGCTAATATGGGAGAGCAACGGTCGGATTCGCTTACGCTGCTCTTCGCCGCACTGAGATTTAAAGGATGAAGGGTGACATTTTCCCCCATTTTGTAAATTAATGCCATTGATCTGCCTAACAAGAACAAAGTTAGGCTTCAAAATACCAAATGATAAAGAGATTAAGACTTTAAATGGCTTTCCAAAGGCAACCCCTATTGTAAGATTCGAAGCAGAGTATTGAACTTTCAATTAGAATTTCTAATGGACTATTGACTTAAATGGATAAAATGTTGCAAGTGATAGCTTTCAAGATGACAAAAATTGCTTAGTACATTCTGGAATATTACTTTATGAAACAAATACTGTTCTGGAGGCTGAGTAGTAATAACCCAGGCCCCGGGCAATATTGTACTGTGTCTCTGTGCAGCAGTTTTTCAAAATTGAACTAATGCATTTTGAAACATTTTCTCTTTTCATGTTTTGTAAATCTTTGGGAGTGAGGTACTTTAACTTTCATGAAAGAATCTTAAATCTCTAGTGATGTAGCTATGATTGCACTCTTTATGAAATACAATCCATCTACCCAAATGCTGTATTTTCATACGTTCCCTCATCTAGGGCACAAACAATGTGCCCACCTCGTGTGGTTTTTCCTGACTACACTCCAGAATGTATCTATTCTGCAGTGCATGTACTACAAATAACATCTGAAACTCTCCCAGATTATCCTGGCACTTTACAGCGAATTGACTTGAAGTCTTGTTATGAAACACTAGCTCTAGTACATTTTTCAAAGAATATTTTTTCAGAGACTAGCCAGCCCTTTCCAGGATAAAGGGTTAATATTATGCTTATGTTACAGTGCATTAAAAACTCTAATTAAAACAGCATTACATTCCCATCTGCCAATCTCCAGTAATCTTCTTTAATTGCAGTAATTAAACTATATTTACATGTTCAGAATACTTGTAATTTAGCAAATTGCACTCTCTGCTCTACATTTAATCAAACAACCAGTTCCAGTATATTTAGTGTGGAAAGAAGTAATTTCAATGTTTTGATTACTATAGCAGATTTGACAGAGTAAGTGCCCCTCTAGTAGAGCCTTTGAAAGGGAAGGCAAACATGAAATATAGTCCTGTTCTGATTGTCATGTGAATGCCTAATTACATGTTAGAGGATTAACTATTAAAGGGTACACACTGTTTCGCTTGATTTTTTTAGGCACAGCTGACATAACAGATAATAAAGGTTGCCTGTTTTGGGCTGCTTGGTGGAATATGTAAGCTTATTATTATTATTATTATTATAAGTCTTAAAAACAAGCATTAAATCCTGTGAGTTAGTGAGGTCTTAATGCCCCAAATCTTTTACTTTAAAGACATAGGTAGATTGTCATGAAGACTGTGATTATAGGGCACTGTTGGCAGCTGCTGTCACAGATTCTCCCCTTCTAACCTTTATTGTCTCCTTTGTTTATGTGTGTGCGTGAAGTTTGTTATTCTTAGAATTATAATTTCTGGATAGATCTGTCAAATGCTTGTTTATATTTTCTGTATGAAGTGTCTTCTCAGGTAAGCAACTCCTCTGTGTAATAGTAGTGCTAGATCTGTGCCCTGGGAATAGGTGTCACTGAAGTGATCTCTTCCAAGTCTGTGCAAAGATGCATGTGGTGATGACGTGCAAGTGGGTGGATCGATGAGTTTCTCTCAGAAGAAAGCTTCTCTTTTACTGTACAGTTCTTCCTGTGATCGGTGCTCTGTAGTGAACTTTAAATGGTGGTTCTAGTACTCACTGTGTGGTCATCCCTGGATAAGTTATACAAAACAGCAAAACCCTTCTGACCTACCAATACCAAAAACACCAGGTTCAGGACCAAACTGTATTCGGCTCGTAGCACTGCACCTATGCAGGCAGCTTGTCTCCATGTGTCAGAATCATGTCACGTGAATGGAAGTAAGTGAAGTAAGTGCCCAGATACCTTTGGCACTTTGTCTTGCAAGTTATGATGACAAGTTGTGGTCATCTGTGAATGTGACATTTCATAACGTTAACATAGATGGGGAATAAACTTCATCTCCAGAAGCTGTGAATGGACAGCAGTCCTTTGCAGGTTGGACAGCTGTAGGCGTTTGTAAATATTTAACTGCTTGTTGACAGAGAAAGACTAGAAAGAATATTGATAGAGGTAACAGAAATGCTTAAAGTGAGCAATATACGATCCTAAGTAGATGCTCTTGGCATATACAGCGTGTGAGATAAATTGTGTGTGTGTACACAGGTGCAGTCATGGCGGTTTTCTTCAGTTATCTACCTCCAAACATATTGCTTTTATTCCAAAGGCAGTCGGAGAACCCCTTAAGTGTGTTAGAAGTCCCTAGCTCTCCCCTAACTAATCTTCCTTACAAAGTACCCTTCTACCAATGTCCTCCTTCCCTGTGACCTGAACTCAAGCACAGTTAACCGTACCTAGTATAGAGATTTCTTACATCATTCTGCCTTCATTCTTTTCAAAAAAGTAACTCCTGCTTTTCACTCTTGTGAAGGAAAACCAGGTCATTTCCAGGCATTTCCACTGGGACTAGGTCATTGTGTTTACTGCTGTGAGTATTTCAGGCTGCCAACAATGCAAGCTCAGCATTGAACCCTTTCAGTCGAATCCATCTCTCCATATAATACCACTCTATTGCATTGCTCTCAGTTTCAATCCAAAAGCCCCATTTTCTGGATTGGAATTAGAAGTAGGTATGTTTTAATGAAACCACTTAGTGAAGGGAAACATTTGCTGTATTTCTCTGCTTGTGTTTGTGTATATTTATATATGTGTATAGTCATAATATTTTTTATTTTGTTTAGTAGTAGATGATTGCAGATTTGTAAATTGGCCTTAAGAGGCATAAGGAAAAATCAAGATGAGACAAAGATTTTTAAAAGAACATTGACCATACTTTAGAACATGTAATTAAGTTAGCCTAATTTCTACCAATTTCTGATGATTTACTTCTGATTTTACCTGCGTATATGAAGTATGGACAAGACCAACGATGTTCAGTTCTTCTGTAACTTCTGTCATAAAGTTCAGATAGACCAGAGACCTATGATGTTTTGGATTTCTCATTACACTTCATGGTATTGCACAGTTAGGATTTCAAGATGGGTCGTCTTAAACCTATTAAAAATCAGATTCATGCTGGTCATATGTTTAAATAGATTTACTTTCGTGGCTTCAGGGGAAAATAGACATGGGGGGGATGAATAATAAAAAATCAGATATAAAAATACATTTGATTTTTCAAAGGTTTTTGGAAAAAAAAAAAAAAAAAGTTCTGGCATTTCAATTTGCACTAATTTCACACACATCATCTTACCGAGTGCAGGGTTTGGTCCCCTGCCAGGCTGTCTGAAAACCCTTTTTTGAAAAGCACAGTTTATGTGCTGAATGGATGCTGCATCACATAGATATTTCCTAATATCTTTCATTAAACTTCCAAATGGACACTAAGTATGTAAATACAGCAAAATTCAAAGGCTGTCTTTGAATTTATATTTTCTAGGAAAGCTTTTAACATTACTAGGCTAACAATATCGTGCTATGTCTGGCTTGCTATTTTCAAGGAGTAACTTAATGAGTTTATTGTATAATGAAGGACTGTGATTTATTAGCTTTTCATTATGCTCATTCCATCAGCTTCCTGCTAAATACTATAACCCTTGGCAGAGATGTTAGTCTTTATCAGGTGATATCATTGCTTTTTAATAAACTCTCCTCCCACATTGATAATATTACTCGTGAAATCCCTTATCCTACATTATTCCCAAGGGGAGAAAAAATAAATTTATTGAAAAGGCTGCACTGAAGCACTGCATAGAGTTCATTAGCAGTTTTGTATTACCCATTTCCACTGGCTCGGATTTAGTGGGCAGCATTGGAGGCTGCTGGTAGGTCCTTTGGCTTGCTCCCCTGAACTGGCAGAGAATTTAGCCCATCCTATTGATACTTTAATTACAGAGAAGGCATCAGTGCACAGCTGGTTTGAAAATGTGGCACTTGCAGGTACTAACAAATATTTCTTCAGTAGATATTTAATGATCAACTCTATTACAAGAATTAACATGGTGATGGCACGCAGAGAAGGGGGGAAGGAGGGTAAAGTAATATTTCACAACCTGAAAAATTAAGCACTGAGATAGTTAAGGCCCAGCCCTCATTAGCTGTATGGTAGATTTTTCTAATTAGTTCTTTCTAGTGTAATTAGCATGGATGAGTCTAATCATCTCATGTGAAACCAAATCTAATGCTTGGGAAGGAATGTCCTTGGCCTCTCTTTCAGACTGATTCCAAGGATTTTGTGCATTTCTGCTGAGATGCTCCTTAAAGAAACAGCACGCTGCCTGCCTTCCTAATGAAGGTGGGCTGGTAACAATAAGAAGACTTGGACCTCATCTTGTGTATTTATGTAGGCACAGAGAAAGTAGTCCTATGAAAATGTTCAATCCTCATAGAGCAAGAAAATCAGATGTGCATAGAAGCTGTAGGAAGGCGAAAATCACAAATCCAAATTTGGACCCACATGAGAAGTGAGTGTTTGACCATTGAACTTAAAATGCCAATGTTTCCAAGGACTTTATTTTCCTGTAGGGATATCTTTTCAGAAATGAACACAGAAAAGGAGTTGGAAAATAGAAAGATGTTTGTTTCTTATGTTGGTAATCTTGTTGCGAAACCCCAACAATCGGAATTACGTGAGTTTTGTTGTAAGCAGTCATGAGCAAGGTAAAACAATGTTGAGTCTTGTTAAAAATAATTTCAATTATAGATTGCCATCAACCTTCACAGTAGAACAGTAGAATTAAACTTGCAAAAAATGTTGGGTTTACTCTTTTTTTTTTTTTTTTTTTTTTTTTTTTTAGAAATATGGGTGTGAATGACTGGCAGGAAGATTGGTTGGCCCCATTTTGGCCTAACGTGCTTGAACCAATTGGCCTTTAGCAATAACAGTAATTTGATTTCACAATCTGAAAAAGCTTGGAAGGGCAAGGAAGTACAAAAATCAGCCTCATAGCCTAGAGGAGCACACACTGCTTTCCCTGAAGCTGCACACACAGACTGACACAGAGCACAAAGCGGTTTCATGCCCAGAGGCACGAGGAAAGAAGCGAAGGGCAGGGCCAGAAGTGCGGTGCCAGAGGATCTGGCTGTGCTTTAACCGGACGCTGCTGCGGGGCTCTCAGGTCACTTCTTCCTCATGCGCCACAGCCCTCGTTGCAGTCATGATGAGGAAGGATCCACCAATGTCAGACTGGGCACGCCACTTCGCTCTCTGTGGCAAAGCTGTTGAATTGGCAGTAGACAGCCAGGGGACTTGTGTGGGTAAGCAGAGCTCGCACGAGGTGTTTGTCTCATCCAAGCTGTAAGCCGACCTGTGGGGTGGTGCCCCATCTCTTTTTGCTTGATCTGCTCTTTTCCTGACAAGAATTTGCAGTTTAACAGCCTTTCTTATGTACTTTCAAGTTTTTAATCTGGAAAATCAAAAGGTAAATACAATGATTAAAGGTATCTCTTAACGAAAGATCTTTATTCAAACCCTGTCTGTGGGGGGTTCCTTTTGCCAGTGGATTTACTAAAAATGGGGTAACTTGCTCTTGCTTTTAGGTGCTAATGAGCTCAGATAGTTTGTTTTGGAGCAGAAGACAGAGCGCTGTCACTGGCATGTTTGTGACAGGACTGTCCTGAGCCTTGAGGGGATCACAGCCCAGGGCCTTTCTCCCCTAAGAGCAGTTGGATGCAGGGAAGGATTGGGAGAAAAGGTGCAGGTGAAGGCCTCTTACTCATTTTGTAGCCTCAGGGTATAGCTGTGTGATGTGCTTTCCAGCTCCAAAGAGAAAGTTAGGTACGCAGTACACAACAGTTCCTTGCCATTTGCAGGAAAGTGAAAATGCCACCTCGTTTCTGACTGTAGTCCTCAGTGAAATCCTCACTGGATATCCCTCATATCCAAAGAAATGGGTAATTCTCCTCCTGAAGCCATCTGGCTTTTCAGATCTCGTGCGGTTTCAGGGCAAGGGATTTAAGGCCATGCTAATTGCAGCAGACACGCTGCTCAGCAAAGTTTATTGAAATGGCACACACACAAAGACTTAGGGGCTGATGTTCTGGACCTGGGGAAGAAGGTAGACATAACTGGTTAGTTTATGAAAATTGATAGATTTTACAGGTTTTAGAATGAAGTGGCTGTTTTCAATCCTTTCCTGTTAAAACCATGGAGTGGTGTAAAACCCCTGTGCTGATAACGTGGTGTAGGACTGGACTGCTCCAAGCACTGGCCAGCAGCAGTGGTGGGATCTGGCTCTGAAGGGAGATCACAGGCTCTGGCTGAGGAACTGGTGGCTTTTCTGAAAGCAGCAAATAGTACAGAGATTGTGCCATGGAAAACCCATGGGGTTTTATGGCATGGCAGAAGAGCAATGGGAGAGAACTGAAATGTAGTTAGTGATATTTTTACATGGACAAGAGGAAATGAGATGTAAACAGTATTAGTGTAATACAATTTTCATGTGAGATTAAAAGAAAAGCCAGGATTTGAGAGATTTGAAAATTGCAGTTAAAGGATAAGTGATATTTGAAAGGATCCTACTTGATTTGATTAAACTTCAGTTCAAATGTCATTACAGAGATGCATTATTTACAAGTTTTTTCAGAGCTTTTGTTGATGCCATCCCAAGCTGCCTTCTTAACAAGCCTGTGCAATGGAGCTGGGTTGATGCGGGTGGGTGTTTGGGGAAAATTCCCCAGAACAGGCAGGTGCTACACAATGTCATGGTGCGTATGCAGCCCTCGGCAGTCATCCCTGCAGGTTGCAGGGTAGTTGGTGCCCTTGCTTTGGGTGAGGTGTAAGAGGCCACTTCTGATATTTCTACAAAAATAGGCATCAGCTATTAAATACTGTGCTCTGGCTAAAAGTTGCTTTGGTTATTGTTAATCTCAACCAAACACAGAATTTTCTTCTTCTTTTTTTTATTTTGTTTTTATTCCATATATTTTACCCTACATATGGTGGAAGCCCTGTGGTGGGATCTGTTTGATGCACAGTACCGTGGCCTGTGTCCCGCCTTTGTTCACACTCGCCTGGCTTTACTGAACTGAAAGCACTGTGATGATTTCTGCAATGCAACCAGCCGTTCCTTACCCAAATTTGTACAATTGAGGCAGTGGATGGAGTGACATTTTTAAAGCAATGAATGGAAGATGCTCGATAACTTTAAAAGCCTCTGGTGGTTTATACGTTAGTCTCTCAGTGCTAATGTTGTCTCTGGTTCACAGGTTATGCCAGCTCACTGTTTTAATTTTGCTTCCCAGGGCCTCACTGTGTGACACATGAATCACCATTAATAATGGAGAGGCGTGTTGGGTAAATCCCATCTGAGGAAGTTTACTGCTCCTGCGACATCGTGGCAATTCCCCCTGACAGCACTGGCATTTTCTCCAAATGCACAAGTCTATTCCCGTGTCCCAGTCCCAGTCCTGGGAGATGTTATACCAGCATCTGGCACTAATATCTGTTGTTGACATTTTGGGAATGAGAACATGAGCTATTAGCAAAGATGTTTGCTTGTACCTAATTAATGTTCAATTGTATACCCCTTCCTTTATCAGCACTGCAGCAGCAAACCAGACTTGACATTATCTTTCACCAGCTAGCTTTAAAACTTAATTATTTCCTGACTCAGTGTTAAAGGCCATGCAGTGAGACTTGCTACCTTAATACAGATTTAATCAAGTTACCAAGCATCAGAGTGACTTGATGGCTCTTTAGCTGAAGTGACTGTATTTATGTATCAATAGAGCAAAATTTGGAGTGTGCTTTTTTGTGATGCTTTGGCAGGGCACCATGGAAATAAATGGATGGGTGAATGCCTCCTTCAAGAATGGGCTGGGAGAAACACAGGCAATTTTGATTCATTCAGTCAAATTGCGGCATCGTGCAAAAGCACTCAAAACCTTTTTTCCAACATTGCAAGAAAGCATCATAGCGATGCTGATCAGGTACTTCAGTGAGTGGTTTCAACTGGGTGAGATACAGATACCAGATCACGGACATATCACTAGCAAGAGTGTTTTAGCCCTCAGCTTCTCCTGAGGCAAACTGTGTGTGGGAGGGGGAGAGGGAAAAGATAGACGGAATCAAAAATCATTATTGCTACGAACACTGGACAACAACTGTCTTAGGTCTTTGGCTACAATTTGTCTGTCGGTGACATGACTGTAGAGGGGTACGCAGCATACAGAGAATTGTGCTCGAGCCTTGACAGAGCAATGAAGCAGGTATCTGACTTATTCTTGTATTTTTATTAAATGCTTATTTTTGTCACATGAGCTTTGCATCTGTGTTCTTAAATCTAAGATGAACTCAAAGGATTTGATTATGCAGTGAGTTACCCGGAGGAATAATGGCTATGGAGGATTTTCCCTTTGGAGAGCCTGATTTAAATGTAGCATGAAATACTCGCTAAAATGATTTTAACTAGGCTCAGCTTAGTTTGCATTGAGATCGTGTGTTAGCCCTCTCTTCTCTGCCTTTCAGTGCAAAGTTCAGCCTGTGAGTAATATGTGCTTAAATAATTCATGGAGCAAAGGTATGTGGCTGACCTCATTACTAAAGATGATGTCCTACTGTACTGTACTGGTTTTTGGCTTACTGTTTTGAAATACTCTGTATGTTTGAGTTTTTTTTAGCACCGTGAAAATCAGAGCCTGGTTGTGGGAGGACTGGTTGGGCCTTTTGAGGATACTTTTATAGCACCGGCTTTTAAACCCAGCCAGCAGCAGCTCTGCTGACTGGTTTTACCACAAACAGAAACACTTAGATTTGTGGTTGTAATGTGAAGAATATTCATAAGTGTCCAGATTTCTTTTACTTAAAACCCAAATATCATTAAACTTGAATTTGAAGTGTGAAGGACTAGTATGTTACATCACTGCATTTTTTTTTATTTTTTTTTTTTTATCTGCAGCATATGTGTAGGAGAGTCCAGATTTTTAAATGAGCTCAGGTCAAACTAGGCACCTTAGTAAAGACTAGATTTTCAGAAAGATTTCAGCAGACTGCTGGCTGAGATCATTTCACAAATCAACCCTTTGTAGCACAACATCACTTTGGAAAAGCATCTCCTAATTTAAGAAATGTTGAATCTTTTATCAGGAGTTATACATTTTTTTAAAGAGTTTGCATACAACTCATCAAATTATGAATAAGGGGGCTGGAGGGGTTAAACACATTGCACTGTTATTTATCCTTGAAACTATTGCAGGAGATCTTTTCTTACCAGAGGCTTCCTCAATTGTTAGTTCATTACCAGATATTGTAAAATAGACAGTAAGCATGGCAGCAGCAACTCAGAAGTGCTCTTTCTTTCAGACTGCACTGTGTCATTTCTGTATCCACCTGGACAAATGTTGAAAAGACAAAACCCTTGAGAGGTAGTAATACAATCATAACAAATTCTACATAGACCAATAACCTCAAATTTGTTTCATGCGGGTCAATTACCTTAAAGTCTAATTTTGTGCAGAAAGCATAACAGCTGACCTAGAAGAAGCTGCTTTATCTGTGAGCCTCAGTTTTTTGTTTTTCCTTCTGCTGAGTAGGGGTGACTTTGCTCACGTAGCTCCCGGGAGTACATTGCCATATGGAAATACGAAGTGTTGTTGCTATGATGGTCTGAACGTAAGATAATATTTTTTTTCCA
This sequence comes from Aythya fuligula, assembly GCF_009819795.1. Classification (NCBI taxonomy): domain Eukaryota; kingdom Metazoa; phylum Chordata; class Aves; order Anseriformes; family Anatidae; genus Aythya; species Aythya fuligula. Next base: position 1,967,127 of record NC_045578.1, on the reverse strand, counting down.
ACTCAGAAATAAGTGAATGAAAAAAAAATACACTTGGCTATAGATTTATGGACTGCATTAAGTCCTACCAATGCCAATACCTACTAAAGATACCTAGGGCAGATACATAAATCTCCCAAGTGGTTAAGGCATTTATGTTGATATCCGCTCAGTATCCGTACTTCGTCAAAGGATCCGCATGCTTATTGCCACGGTTTTAGGCAGGTGTAGTTCATGCAATCTGAGCCAGCATCATGCTCAACGCAGGGTGACATTTGGTACCGGAGTATAGCGGACAGGCCACAAATGAATGAGGAAGGTGGTTAGGGGGAAATCACCAGTGGCAGTGTTACCCTTGATTCTGGAGCAGTAGGTTCATAAAATTATTTGTGTAGGGCTGGGGAGGAGACAAGTGGGCAGGAGGATCTGCATGTTTTGGGTGTGGGGTCTCTGATGATGTGTGTGGCATTGGAGAGCTTTTCATGTACCATTCAGCTGCTCAGTTTTCATTTCTAAGAATTATATATTTGCTTTTATTTTTATTTTTGAAAAGTAAGAGTGACCTGAAATTTGAAGCTGCCTTAAATCAAGTCTGTGCAAAATTTATTTTTATTATTAAAACCTCCATACAAACATTTTCACCTTTTACACGTTCTGTGCCGAATTATGCAGCACAGCGCAGTAAACTTGAGACATTCTAGGGATTAGCATTAGGCAAATAAAAGAAGATTGAAAAAGCTGGTTCTGTTTTTTATCATGGTTTAACATCAGGCATATCTTCTTTCCTTGTAAGTTAGAGCTAACTGTATAACACTATTGTCATCCACAAGGGATCTTGAGGCCAGCATTACAGATTTAACATGCTCAGGGAAACCAATACCAAGCTATCAACCGATACATGACACTAATACAGGGTTCACTTTTACACTCAACCGAAAAGAGAGAGGGAGAGATTGTTCCAAGTTTAGACAAGCTGTAAAATCCTTTACTAGTAGGTACTGCATTGGACAGCCCTGGAGACTATTCTAATTGCTTTACATCTGTACAAAGGTTCCTTGTAATCGGGCTTTCTGCCTCCATTTGTCTTCTTTTCAGCCTCTTAGTAAAGGCCTTAATTGGTCTTAGTGGGGCTTTTTTCAGTTAGCGCAACCATACCTTAAAGGCTGAACAAGTACCAGACATTACCTGGGGGGGAATGGAGGGAGTAGAGGAAAGACATCAATACTTCTTTACCTTTAACACTGTAATTAATGGGCTCAGAGCGAGGAACAGATTTGGAGAAATTTTAGCTCTTTGGGGGATTTAGACACAGATCAGACAAAACAGAGCAGGGTGGAATTCTCTAGAATTTCTTCCTGCTTCATTTCTCTGCGAACAATCATTAGCCTTGTAATTGTCTCCTGGTAAACTGCTGTATCAGGTTCCATTTTGTCCTCTTTAGAGGATCGAGTTGCCTTTAAATCAATAGTTTGAAGTACTGGGGGGATGTATGTGAAAGGAAGTGCCCTCTAATTTCTGTTTCTTAGCTACTAATTATTTAATAATACATTTTATTGCCTATTAAAATGTGGCATAACTTGCTTGTCAGCAAAACTAGATGGAACATAATCATTTGAGGAGAAGGATAATTGGCACTTTTGCAGATGGCTTTTATTGCAAGCCTGGTTTGTTGTTATAGAAGAGGTTTCTTGCCAGGTTTCCTTGCAGTCTTTTCAGACCGGTCAGTGTCACAAGTGAGTTGCTGCAACCCAGCTCAGACTCCCAAATGTGGAATAGCAAGAAGTCAGGCTGGACGCGGTTTTCTGACGTAAAAGCTGCTGTTGTGCATGGAGGGTTTCTTCCCTCCGCCCTTTTCCTTTTAAGAACCTTTGTGGTTTTTAAAACTGCGCTACAAATTACTCTGGTCACTAGATATAGCAAAATAGGAGAATTTGTTTGGCTAACTGATTAATGGAGGTAGGTAAAACTGGGGCAGGGGGGTTGTCTTGCAATTTTATTTATTTATTTATTTATTTATTTTTGGGGTGCAATCAGAAATGCATGTGTGCTTTTGGCTGAACTCTGTACATAGCTTACACAGCGAGGATTTACAGAGACATGCTGGGCATTCTGCAGAATTTGCCCTAATGTTTAAGAGCTTTAGAGAAATAGTCGGAAGGTTAGCTCCAACTGCCCTCTGATTTCTTTGAGAGCTGTGGCAGTGTTAGGAGGAATGGCTAGCAAACGTGAAGAAGAAGCTGCCGTGGCTGGGGACAGGGGGACAGAGCCGCTGCGGGATGACTGCTGGCAGTGGGGCCGAGGGGCTGGGCAGCCCCCGAGGGGCCGAGGCGCTCACAGGCACTGGGGCTGCAGGCCCAGAGGTGGAGGGACCGGCGCTCCTCGGGTTGCTGGTGGCCAGGAGTCTGTCTCGGTCTCTTCCCAGCTTTCCAAGAACCAAGCTTCCCAGGATGACCTTTGAATTCCTGTCTGTTTCTTCTAAGGGAATGATTGTGTTGTATAGGAGAGAGATCTGGTTTATGTTTATTTTAAATTAAATGAAGAAGAGACTGGAACAGGCTGTTTCTTATTAAATCCTTCTTCAGTTAAATTCTCTTTTTTTTTTTTCTCCCTCTCTTGGGGAATGCTTTTGTTTATAAAAAAGTGTTCCCTTTTCTGTCACTGTTTGTGTTTCATGTACAATGAACTGTTCTTGTTTGTGGAAAGGTTTTATTTAGCCTAGCACTCATGGTGGGTCCTGCTTCAGGACAGTGCTAGCATTGCAGTCATTCCCTGCCCACGAATTCAGGTTATTCCTCCCCTCTAATGGCTTTGTTGCAAGTTAGAGCAGTCTTTCCATTGCCTGAACAAGAGCTCTAGAGCTAGCGTTAGACTTAGTCTTTGGAGAAATGTTAGAAATTCAGGGACAGCAATGTGCATTTCTTCAGAATAGCAGAAGTACGCAGTATGTGTGAACTCTGAAGCTCATATTACATGGTCAAAAGTGGTTGAAATTAAATGGTGTTTGTGAGATTCGGTGTCGTCTTGGTAAATGTTTTTTGTAATCTCTCCAGATCATCTCTCTTCATCATGGTAGTCAAAGAATAGAATCAGAAATGATGTTCTTGCCCGCAGCAATTACTGGTGAAGTGGGTGCTACGCAATCAGCCCCTTATGGAATAGAGTGCCACTCACTCTTTATACCGGTACCAGAAACCAGTCCTTAAAGGAGACAACTAATTTCCCTGGAAGCCGTTTCTGTTTCATTTGTGATGACAGTCCCAGAGCTGCCTGTTTCAGAAAGCACTTGCTCCAGGAGTCAGCCAGCTCTCAGCCTTGGTTCAGTGGCACTGGCAAATTGACTGCTCAAGTCTTGAATGGATGGCTGTGGTTCAGGTAAGAATGGGTGGCCAGGATGGAAAAACAGTTTTCATGAGCATTAGTGCCTCTTGATTATTTAAATATGAACAACTACACCTAAGAAGTAGTCATCTTTGCTGGGTTTTAGCTGCACTTGCTAATGAGGCAAACAACACCCTCTTGGGGTCAACAGAAATCTCTTGTGATTGTAATAGACTCTCTGTGCATGTAGACAAGATGGAAAATTGATCCACTACACTTCAGTGAGAGTTAAATAAATGGAGCATTGTTAACTTGACAACATTTTGGGGAATTCAGACGTGAGGTCTTTGCTTCAACGTTATATTTGAAAATTCACTGTCAGATCTAGCTCAAAGTTTCTCTGCAGTTAAGGCAAATCTTTATTTTATTTCCCCTGAGATGAGGAGCAGGTACTTGAACTTGTTCTTTATCTTCAGTGACTGCAGAATTCAGTTTCATGGATGTGGCTGATGAGTCTTTGGAGAAGGTGGCAGGCAGTCAAGTTTCAGTTGCAATGGGGAAGGGAGCAGGAGGATGCAGGGCCCTGCAGCCAGTCTGGGTTGATTTCTGAGGGGACTCCTGTTGATGGTGTCTTTACCTTGTCTGCCTTCTCCCCATCCCGTGCATGCTACTTCCCGTTACTAATGTTTTGATGTTGCTGGGCCTCTGTAATGGGGAATTCACGCTACAATGATGATGCAGTGAGTGCTGGCCCAGTCCCAACATTAAAATAGAAACCTGGGGGAAAGCATCTCTCTTGTGAAAGACATGTGTTGCCTGCTTTCAGCTCGTTCCCTCCATTTGATAGTGATAGGGACGACTCCTCCACCATTAAGATAAGTACCTCTTTCTCAATGGTGATTCACTCTACCTTTCTCTTTCCATTGATCAAAGAAGGAACCTCAAGATGATCTAGACTAAACACTATTAGATGGCTAAGGTTAGATGGCGAAATCTCCTTCCTGGCAATTAGAAATGAGCTTAGAGCTTTTGGAAGTTGTGGAAGCAGTCTCAATGGGAGGTAGCAAAGAAAAGAGAAGCTCATGGGTCTCCTGCTTTGCTGCCCACATCTTCTGCATTATGTTCAGAGCAGTGTTCATTATTGCAGAAATACTGTACGACACATCGTCGTCCTCTAGTTTGAGGCATGTAAATTTTCACTGCATTGTCTCTGACTGCATGCCGACCACTTAAAGAACAAAGATAGCAAAGTTACTGGAGCTTTTCTTTTTACTGGGAGACAAACATTTTCTTTAATCTAGTCTACTGAAGGCAATGCTTGAGGATAAAAATAAAAGTGAAAAAGCCAAAATATGCATAATTTAGTCAAGATACAATGACGAGTGGTTGAGGTTTAACAACATGTAATATCTGTTAGAAACACTGGTTGACAGACAATAGGAAACAGCACTCAAGTGCCCGAGTGACATTTTTCATACAATGGAAGACAAGTACTTGGCAGCATCTTCATTTTAACATGGCTCTGTATACACTGATACTTAAGCAAACAGTTCAATTAACCGTAGTCGCCCTTCATCTGGTAGAGCATTGTTAGTGTTATTTCCTGTTTAGTTAGTCTGAAAATTTTCTTCCAAAACCCCAGACTAATTAGGCAGACTATCAAAACATTTGGCTTTAAAGTAAATCAAAGAACGTGAAGTGGCTTTTTGTGCTAATTTTTAATTCTAGGTCAGGCAGTTGTTTTTTTTTTGTTTTGTTTTGTCTTTCTTTTTCCTGGTAAGTCTTGAGATGCATTTGAAATCTGTGGCTGAGCTTGTAGGCCTCTGCAGAATCTCTCAGAAACTGATGCCTCCCTTGAGCTATGTGTTGGGAACAGTAGCCACACTCTTCATCAAACCTCTGTCAAACCAAAGCAAGGGAAGCAATGCTCATTTTGCATTTGCAAGATGTGGGTTTGTCAATGAACTTGGGGATGTATTCAGATTCTCAGGGGAACAGGTACAGATTTTAATTCTCTAACAGTGCTTGAACAGTCAATCCATGGAGCAAGTGGAGGTCAGACGTCAAGACAGGCAGCCACCAAGAGACAAAGAAAAGAAATAATAGGAGGGAAGAAAAAAAAACACCATCAAAGTGATCTGATTCTCCATGTGAAGTTAAGTGAACTCTACATTACAACACATACACTGTCTGGAGGAACTAATTGCTCATGTGGTTAAGTAACTCAGGTCTACCTGAGACCTTCTTGACTCTGAAAGCTATTAAATAGAACAGAACGTGCTAAAAGCAGAGAACTTCAAAAACATGAACTTTACTACTTTGCTTTGAGATAATTTTTCCCCTCCCCTCCCTTCCCCACCCTACCCCCCCTTCCTTAAAGGAGACATTACTGATTTATAGCAATTTTAACAGCTTTTTGGCAGTACCAATGACTGTTCTGTAGTCTCAAGTGATTATTGTGGAAGTCTTGCTGATCTTTTCCTGAAGAGTCCAGAACCACAGAAAATTCTTAGCATATTAAAAAAAGAAGACAATCTATGTGTTGTGCAAGCTTTGAATCTGCTCCATAAAACATTTTCTTCGTTATTATCATAGACATGACTCACTGCTTGTAATACAACATTTGACATTTATGTTGGTGACAATTGAAAACGGGTGAAGCAGTTCTGGCAAAAAAAGGCTGAAATTATGTAGTGATCAGAGCATATTTCTTTTAGTATTCAGAATACAAAATCAGAGTGACTTTGGAGGGAGTGGGGAATGGGGCAAAATAAAGTGCACGTATAGATGAACATCTGACTCAGATTGGAAACAGATGTCATGCTCACACCTATAGATTTCCTCCTAAATAAAAATGAACTAGTCATGCAATTCTATTTTCCTTGACTTGAATGGGTTTTCTGAAAGTATAGCACTTGTAATCATGTCACTTACACTCAAGTGACTAAGTATATAAATGTAGGAATCAAAATTTCAGCATCAATGTCTAACCAGAAACCCTCTGACATAGTAAGAATTATGCCAAGGACATTTCTATTTATAACATGACGCGGTAATGCTAAGAGCTCTTGTGAATGGCCACTTGTTGTAATTTTCCAGTCCAAAAATAAGCTAATAAGAATACCAGAATAAAGAGGGGAGTAAGACTGCAAAATGGAGAACCTCAAAGACTTAAAGAAACTATTTGGTATTAGACAAACTGTTGCGGACTAAGTTTGATTTTTTTTCCAGATTTCTGGGTATAATTTGAGTATGAACATTCTAGTAAATTCTCTTATACTTATTTTTACTCTTTGGCATGCGGGAGACTTTTTGTTTCACAGAGGTCAGTGAGTGTACCAGAGTTATGCTTAGTTCTTTTCAAAGGGGGGGAAACACAAAGGGGCATTTTGCTGTGATTTTGAGGGATAAATAGGATAATTGAAGTGAGTATTCTGGACATAATTCCCAGCCTTTTCATTAACACATCTAGTAGGTTGCTCTTGAACAAAGTTTTCCATAAAGTAGCACATTATTAATTTTAAGAAATCTACCATTCTTTATGTGAGGGGACACATTCTGTGAGAACTCAGAAATTTATAAAGCAATATCTTAAAGTACATATATGAAAGGAGTGAAAACTTTTTCTGTTGTTTGACTTTGGGTTAGTTAGATATCCTGGGAATATAAGCAGATTTTATTTCCGTTTTGGCTCAGAGAAGAGGGTTTTGCCTACTCTGTAGACTTTGAACAGTAAAATTGAGATTACAAGCAAAAAATGATAAATATACTTAAAACTTTTTCTGGTTTTCAGTTCATGGGAGCTTTAGAGATTATGGAGACTGTTGTACAAATATAAACTGAAAATTGTACTTGATCAAATAGTTGCAATAGTCATCAGTGCAAAGAAAAAAAACCCACACCCTAAACTATGAAGCTTACACAGAACAATGGAGTTTCAAAATGCCAAAGTCCATAACTGAATAAGGAAGATAAGAGTCATCCAGGTTTTCCTAGAAAAGACAACATGTGATTTTCTTTTAGCACTAAACATCTCTAGACACAGGTTGAGTGGATGATTTGCTCATGGTTCACTTTATAAACAGTCCTTTTATTGAAGTGATCAAGTTCTCTTGACATGGCATTGAGAGACAAAACGAATACCAAGAGATGTTTTATTGTAGTACAAGTAAATATATTTTATGTTTGCATTTCTGTTCTTTCTACCTAGCCTTGACAGAACATTAACATTCTCAGTTAAAGTTAGCTTCTACACATCATTTGTCTCAAAAAGGGATTAACATTCTGGATTTTATGACTATTTTTATTTTTAAGGGACTGAATTGATACCCAATTTAGACATCCAATATTATAGTTCAGTTACTAAAGCTAATGTTTTGTTTTATCATATTTCGTGACCCAGTCCCAAAGGCTAGGAGGAAATAGGACAGGTAATTCTGAAATACAAATAAAATAGTAAAAGCTGAAATCTTTAGGCATATATAAAATATGTATGGCATATAATACACCAAAGCAGAGAGAGAAGACAAGAGAAAAGGAGGCTATTAGATTGTATCCAATAATCATCCAAAAAATGGTAAATAGCTTGTGGTCAATCACAGGATCGTTAACATTCAAATAAAACAGGCAAAACTTCGGTTCTTCTTACAGATGAGGTAACATACACACAGAGGAATTTTTTGTTCTGTTCGTTAGGAAATTCTGGTAAAGGTAGAACTAAAAGACTAAAAAAAACTCTGAACCACTAAAGAGCTTAGGTGTTTATAAGCAGTATCCTCAGCATCAGCAAAAGGAAGAGGTGGGGTAATTACCTTTATTCATTCCATGCATCAGCAGACTTTCATCAGCAGGTGCTTAATGGTGCTATGTACTCTTAATTATTGATCTTACCATTTAAGTAATAAGACATGTGGAAGTGGGCACTATTATCTGGTAATTGACCATGTTGGAGAGTTGACAAGATGCTAGAAGTGTTTAACATACAGATAAGATCAATTATAAGATAATGCTTGCTACTGCAATGAACTGTTGTAAGGAGGAAACTTGCTTCTGAGTTATTCATCAGGCAAGAATCCTAGGCCAGAACCATGAGTGTTTTTTCTCTGGATAGACATAGGATAAATATCAGTTCACAGGGATTGGATATCTTAGTAAGGTGGAATGATGGAACTGATACAATATCCACAGGTAAATTAGCTTACAAAAGAATGAATGAAGAAAACTTAACTTCTGTTAAGTTCCTGGTTTTGAGAAACATGAATCTTCTGTGGTCAAGTTACTTCTCAGAAGCTCCAGTTCAACAAGCCACGTAGATGCACACTAAACCCTTTCAGAGTTTGTAGTTCTTAAATATGCTGAATACATGTTTTAGCTTCTTTCATAAATCAAGGCTTAAAGTTACAATTTCAAAAGTAAACCAAGCAAGTAATGATTGAGGTGAGCTACAATTTTTCTGTATAGGAAACTGAAGGAAGAGCACCTCTTTATCAGAAGACTGGTAAAAACAGGTGTCAAGCTCTTAAAAAAGGGAAGGCAAAGCCCTCATCCAAACGAGCGACTGTGGCAATATTGCGTAGCTTCAGCCTGCAGTATTTCTGAGCACTGGAAACCCTTGACAGAACATTGCCAGTTTCATTAGAGCATTTCACTTGTGTAGGTTTTAGTGCACTGCAAACTTTCATCATTGGGAATTAGGGTGTTGAATTTAGATTCTTTCATGTGGCATCAAGGAAAACTGGAGATGACAGATACAACCAACACCACTGTCCACCAGAATGGAGGTGAATTACGGAAGGCAAGGAAGATCAATAGAAAAACTCAGGTTCACTTGTACAGAAAACTGTGTTTTCAGGGAACTGTCATTTTGGATGCCACATCTTAATTCCCTTCATTTTCTCAATGACTTTCAGAAAGAAAAGCTACGAAGCGAATGCTGTTAGAAATAAAGCCCTGCTTCCTGGGCCTGAAATGAAAATACCTCCAGCTGTCCAGCCAACAAAGAATTTACATGGCATGACTTGAATCAGTAAAAATGATTCCTGTAAGGTGATTTCATTTCTGTCTCGCATACACATTCTACCAATGAGGATTTGGGACTATACAAAGGTTGTTAGCCATGTTTAGTTTTATTTCCCTTTCAAAAGTAGTTTCGTAATATCTTCAAAGTGATTTAATTTGTACGAAGTTATCATATACAACTTTTAAGATGTGAAAATTGGGGGATAAAAACATACTAAGGCAATGTATTTTCAAGAGTTTATATATAAAAGTTACTCTATTTTACTTATATTGGTTTTCTTCTTGTAATATATGAACTAAAAAATGGCTCTT